>NW_027423776.1:2027500-11217500 GCF_013202065.1 Cotesia typhae | reverse complement strand
TGGAATGTGAAGATGATACGAGGTACGAAACAGTACGGTACATTCACCAATGACCGAGTGGCACGGATCCTGGCAATTATTATAATCCTTGGTATCTCTTCGAACAGAAACTCATACTGTGTGCATCAACATCAACAATGAGAAATAAATAACAATAATAACAGCAATAAATAGATATAAGATGAGTAATATAATTGGAGTTACGCGGCGTGTCGCCGTGGTAAGACCATCACCGCTGACCTCTGACATTCTTCAATGATTCGGGCCTTTGAGGTCGCAGACCATCTCAGACTCTCACTTATTTTGCCAACCCATTTATTATTATCTTAATAAATTTCCCCACTATTCACCAGCAAACGCATTCTATTTCTTGATTTAAATTTAATGTTTTAATTAAATGAAGAAATAAATTTTTGAAAAATTTATCATCACTATTACTATTACTATTACATACCTTATATATATATATATATATATATATATATATATATATATATATATATATATATATATATATATATATATATATATATATATATATATATATATATATACTTGTTAATGTCTTTACATATACATTCTCCATATTACACTCGGTTCCGCGTTCATTCTCGTTTTTCTTTCTCTCGAGACGTTCTCAAGATTCTGCAGCCGCGTGTGCAAGAGTATACCTTTGTGCACTTTATGCACCGGCAAGTAGTATCATCTATGCAAGGACCTTTTGACTCTTGAAAACTCGCGTTCGACTTACATTTATATATAATAAAACACGGATATATTATCATTATCATTATTTAAGCAATAAAAAATTTAATAAGTAAAATACAGTAATTCATAGCAGAATTTTATAACAGAAGATATCTTTTACCCTTCAATCATCCTATCAAGTGACATAATTCTAAAAAACAGACAATTAATTTTTTATTAAAATTTTTAATTGATTAATTACATAATTAATTTTCAATTTTCAAGTTATTAAAATAGTGAACTGATAAAATAATTTGTTTATATTTAATAAGTTTCATTAATTGTTAATAATTTTTCAACATCATAGGATTTAATAAATCCTAGCAACCTTGGAGTGACCAACAACGATCGAATTTATGGATCTATTTTAATAAAACTATTTCTCCTTAGAATTTTTTTAACTTTAAAATATTAAGCTGGCTTGATACCAATTTGTCTGAGGACAAACATTTGTATTTTACAAGCAATATAAACGTAAAAGATGAAATGGATCGCTTCAAGGCTTCACAATATGTAGTACATAAATCGATAGATTGTCTAATGAAAGTCTAGGCCTTCAATCCTTCAAAGTTAACCACTATTAATGAATAACTTAATGCATACTAACCAAGATCAAAGAAGAAATGTATTAAACATATACTTTTGATCTTCATTATTAATATCATGTGATTAATAACCAAGATACAGATAATTAAACATTTTTAATGTTGGTGTAGTAAGTAATGTTTGTTTATGTATATTAGTCAGTAATACTATCTTTAAGTATGCAGATAGTATCCTGATGACGAATTAAAGATTAAAATCTCATTCGATGAGAAAAGAAGAGTGACTACTGTAAGATTTAAGATGCAGTCTAGTTATACGTTGGCTACTGCATGAGTTATTATGTTCATATGCTTACGACATAACACTTGTCATATTTCTGTAACTCAAGTCTCAGATTTCTTCTCACATTTTTTATGATCTATTCATACATTCATTGATGACAACTACTTTATGTAGCAAATTATTTTAACTATCATTTTTACAATTAGTAATTATTTTTTTGTAATTTCACTTGTTAAATAATTTTAAATTTATATTCTATGATATTTGGATTATACTCATTATAATTTCAGATTATACTAGCTACTATCTGAAATTTTTTTCACAATTTTTTTCAAATAGAAAATTTTTCACCTATAAATATTTATATTAATTAATATAGTTTGAATAAAATAAATACCTAGTTTAAATGAATAAAGAGTCTTAAGGCAGTAACGCGTGAGGCAAAGCAAAGCCGTGGATTAGAATGATGCCAGGGGCGCTCTCGTGCGGGTACCGGGTGCATCGGCGTATATCGGTTGTAAGATTCAGGTTTGGTTGACCTCCGTATAGCATGCTGATGCCTGGAAGAGTAAGAAGAGTATAAGAGTCTGGCGTATCTTAAATGATTTAACGAACGTTAATCAAGGATCACGGCTGGCAATCTCGGAGGTTCTTCTCTCTTAAGAGCACACCACACGATGAACTCTGGTTTTTTCTATCCAGTTCACTGGAGAGTAAGCTCCTTAGACAAGAGCCCAACACTACACAACAGGTTGGCTACCTCTCATTTGATGAACATTATCAGCCGTTGGGTCTTGGGGCTACAAGTGTTCCGCCGTTTAGATTTGGAGTAAACCCCCGGGCAAGTTGGCCTTGTGCTCTACCTTTGGCTACTTGCCTTTTGCTCATCCTCTTCGGTGGCACCACAGACTGTACTGTATACTCACGCACTCTCAATTATTATATTAGTGGAAGCGGCCCCGGGCGATCCTTAAAAATAACAACTAAAAATCAACTCTTTGTTCTTAAATCTTACCTCTTGCCTTCTTTCTTTATCACATTATCAACTTCTTTTCTTTTCTCATTCGTACCAGACTCAAATATCCTTTTTTCATCCTCTGTTTTTTAGGCTCCCGGTTTTGCTATAGAATTATTACCCTCAACTCACAGCTCTCTCTAATCATACCTTGATAATGATTACTTGATAACAGATATGATTGTGCACTGAAAAAATAACTATTATTATTATTATTATTATTGTTATTAATATTAGGGAGAGACTTTAAAAAATTAAAGCTGCAAGTTTGAAGTCCATCGACATCGTTTTTTTTTCCCCAAAAATTCACAAAAACAATTTTATTTACAATATTTAAATAACTTAATCTTGGGAATTTGGACAATAAATAAAAAAATCTTTATTTATTGTCCAAAGTCCCAAGATTAAGTTCTTTAAATATTTTAAATATGGACAAGAACTTAAATGTCAATTATTTACAATGGATAGTTTATGGATTTTACAGGAAAAGTTTACAAAAAACCTGCACATGATATAGTTAAAAATATTTATCTTTTATATACCTACTAGTCTATATATCTTGGATAATTCAGTGAACAGAGCAACACAGCTGTTTTTCAGATTTCGGCAACTAAAAACTTCCACCGTATATTTTAGGATATTCTTCAGTAGTATTTGTAATATATAATATTTGCAGGTATATATAATACATTTACAACTAGGTATTATATTCAGACTTTGTCATCATTAATTTTATCCTTTCAATCTGTGCACTAAATATTTATATTTTTTTCTTCACCTCATTTTCGTAAATCATTTATTTATAATATTGTTATTACTCTGTAACATATCACCGCTAATATGTTTATCATAAATATATCTTCTTGATATATTTTTTCGCTGAAAAACAAATTGACTTTTTAATATCACTCATATTTTAAATCATCTTTATATATTTATACTTAGACGTATTTAGATTTATAAATATAATATAAGCGTATGATGTACATACTCGAAATGCTTTTTGTCAGATTCTAATATTACTCGGCGCCAAAACCAGAGGTACTACACCAGCAACCTTGTCTTAAAAAAAAAAAAAAAAAAAAAAAAAAATCTTTTAAGCATGACTCACCTGTAAATATAATAATTATTTTTTATTACGGGCTAATAAATTTATTATCATAAGTATTTAGGCTGCATTCGAAAATGCTCTATTTCTAGTTACATAATTAAGAAATGACCCTGTATCTTGAGAACTATTGACATTTTTAAAGATACTAGAATTCAAATTTGCGCGCGCCTTACTAAAGCGTTTGCATATATTTTCATGCTTATGATATATATTCGACCAATCACATCACGAATAAATTGATGCCACATACATTTCATCTCAATTTTATATTAAGGAGGATAAACTCATCCCGATGTTACATTTATCAAGAGCTTTCATTTGAGTACCCACATCAATTTTTCATATATTTTATATATTTATATATATGAATATATGAAATATATATCAAAAATACATGTGGATACTCAAATGAAAGCTCGTGATAAGTGTAATATCAAAATGCGTTTTTTTTTTTTTTTTTTTTTAAGTTTAACATCAAAATTAAATTTTTATAAATAAATATAAAAATAAAAATTTTAATTTTTGCCCAACACTAAAGCATATTCATAAATAATCCGTGATCCTAAAAAAATAATTAGATTTTCTTAAAAAAAAAAAAAAAAAAAAAAAAAAAAAAGTTAAGCTTAAAGCATGTATACGTTTATATGTTATATATAATATTTATTGTAAAGGCGGATATAGGAACCCGAGCGTCTCGCACGAGCCAGCAGAGGATTATAAAGCCCCAGCGTTAATTCCTTCGCGGAAATAACGATAATGAAGACGGTGTGCACTCATTGGTCTCTGATCGTAGCTGGAATAACCGTATTAACAATAATATAACTATACTCACAGACTATTTACTTGCTCACTAAAAGCAGTTAAACTTATTTTCTTATTTGGATTAATTAATTGTCATGAGAGCAAGTAGTGAAAGGTGTTTTTCCATTTCTAACAATTAAATTATTAGACTTTTTATCAGCACCTTAATCTCTTTTGACAATTTTATTTAAATTTATTTTATTTTATTTTATAAAAAAACATAGACGTGGAAATTAACCGTCATGTTTATATTCTTCCCAACGTAAACGATGATGGCTAGCTTTCGGGTGTCGGTGTGATACCACCGCCGATAGGGACCCAAGACCCACCGAATTATTATTCGTTTCCGCTCACTAAAAAGTTTCAGCGTATTGCTGATCACCGTACAGCTACGATGATGATGATGATGATGATGTTGATAATAATAATAACAACAACAATTAAATAACCGGTAGGCAGCGGAGCGATATAAACTTGTGATAAACATACGGCGATTGTACATTTAAAATTAAAGAAAGTTGTTGGTGCGTAATGTCTCGAGGAAGACTCCTCGTAAAAGCTTCTGCTTTAATTTTAGTTGATCATCGCCCATAATAGTCTTGCCGCTTCCTGAACACCATTTTTAATTGATTATAATTTTAGTCGATTGCATGTCACAGAGTTTATATTCACTGATGTATAGACTATAATATGTGATAAAAAATATTTTTACCTTATTTTATCCGACAAACCAGGGCCATAATTTACTTTTCGGTATTTTTGCACGCAACAATTAAACTTGTATCTTCACATCTGAAAGTTTTTTTTTTTTTCTAATTAGTCAAAATGTTTATTTGGATTGTTTACCTGTTAATTATACGCTGTCATTTTATAATAATAATGATTATTCATTTTTTTTTATTTTACAGATCAGAAGTTTCCTGAGATTTGCTTTTTAACATTTTTGTGTCATTAATAAAAATTAAATCATTGAAAAAAATTAAGTAAGTACGGTATGACGCTGAAGTTAGCTGATAACTGTCAATTTTTTTTATTTTTATACCAAATAAATAATTATAAAAAAATACTCCTAAAAATTTTCACCTAAAATTTTTTATTAATTTTCACATGAGGAATTTTTTTATAATAATTTAATTGCTAAAATTTCTAAAAAAAAATTTCTAATGTCTTTTAGCTTCAGAGTCATAGTACTGTCAGCTGTCAAACCGCAAAATAATATTCTGGACATCTGGAAAGCTAGAAAGAAGAAATAGTTAAAATTGCATCGCCGCGCCATCTAGCAGCAGAAAATAAAATTTTGACAGTAAGTTAGTAAGTTTGTTGTTATTAAAGAAACACTTTTTCATTTGAATAATTAATGGATGGTTTAATTTAAGTGTAATTGCAATAAATATAAATTTATTAGATGAATATTTTAAAATGAGTGTCAGTGAAGCTGAAACTGTTGCTGATCTTGTACAAAAATTAATTATTTCACTATGTGGGCACCAGCATAAGCCAGGTTAAGTGTCTTGTATTTATTTATTTACAGATTATAAAAATATAGATATTTAATAATAATTATTTAATTGCAGAGGTGGTAAGAAGATTGATGAGGTTTTCTTTGAGTTTATTTTCGTCTACCCAAGGCGTTGAATCTTTTAGCGAAGATGAAATCACTATTGCCAATGAAATTAAGAGCAAGCTCAATTCCAAAGAGTCTGTTCACTTTGACAGGCTGCATAATGATTTTAAGGACAAGGTACTTGTTATTATTATTATTTAATTATTTTTTATTATTATTTATTAATTTGTATTTATTTTTAGTCGATCAAAAATAAAGTAGGAATTTTATTATTTTTATTGCATATGAGCAAACAATCAAACCAAGCTGGAAATAAATTTTCCTTTCATGATATGAGATTAGGACTTTCTCCAGCACCGTCAACAAGTGGTAATTATTTTAAATCAAAATTTTTAGAATTTTTTTATTGATTAAAAAAAAAATCCAAGGTTGTCAAATTTCTATTAATTTTAGTATAATTTATTTATAAAAATTAAATCAGCTGATATTTAAAAATTTTTTTTTAATTAAAACGACTAATAAAACAAATTTAATTTTTAAAAAATAGTTTTTCAAATTTTTTACAAGTGCAATTTTCTTTTTTTCAATAAAAAAATCCTAAAAGTTTTTAGATGTCAGCTAACTTAATTTTCATATAAAATAAAGAGACTAAATAAATAAAAATAATTAAAATTACAGTTTACACTCCACAATCGAGTTCTAAAGCCCAAATGATCGCACTAAACACACCAAATAGTTCAAGCTATCCAGACAGAACCGCAAACTCAAGCCGGATCTTCACAAACCAAGACTGTATATCAGAAAGCATATTAGTCCAAGACTTGATATACTCATTCCAAGGTATAGAAGGAAAAATTCTTAAATTAGATTCAAATTACGGATTCCAGTTGGACTCGAGCGTGCAAATAAACCGTTCGCACAAACAAAGTGTGCTGAGATTGAGTGAATTGGGTTATTTGCATAACGTAGTAAGAAAGGGGTTGGACAGGATGTCGCTGGCGGGAACGGGGCGAGTCGCTGACAGTTTCGTCGCCGCTCTGCACAAAGAGCTGTCCGAGTACTACAGATTTATTGCTATAATACAGGAGCAAGTAAACAGAGCAAACAGCGCGAGCAGTTTGAGCCCGGAGCACGAGGTGGTCACGCTGTCTCATCTCCACTTGTGGGCGTTCGACCCGCTGGAGAACTTCAAGTGGCTGGCGATAATCGTCAGAGCGTGCCAGAACGAGAAGGGTGGAGCTCTCGCCTCGGCTGTCTACGAGTTCAGCCACCATGGCGATCCCAAAGTAAAGAAACTGGTCAACAGGATCCTCTCGAGCGTCTGCGAGCCGCTCTACAATATGCTGATCCGCTGGATAAACGACGGCGAGCTGGATGACCCCTTCCAGGAGTTCTTTATCGAGGCCAGGACCGACGTCATCGGGGACAGAATGTGGCACGAAAAATACCACGTGAGGGACACCATGGTCCCGACGTTCATCACCAAGTCCCAGGCGAAAAAAATCCTCGGCACTGGAAAGAGCATTAATTTCCTGAGGGAGGTCTGCAAGGACTCCACCGCCCTGTACACTCGCCACGCAGACATGCTGATTGACGACCTGGAAAAATGCAGCGTCGAGGCTTTCTTTAATATGGATCCCGACGGGCCGCTTCAGATGATGATGGACGCCGCTTACAAGGAGACTTCTACCAGAGTCGTTGAGATGCTCACCAAGCAGTGTCAACTGCTCGATCATCTCCAGGGGATCAAGGGGTATCTCCTACTGGGTCAAGGTCACTTCATTCAGCATTTGATGCACTTGATTGAATCCGAGTTGGCCAAACCTGCCAACTCTCTCTATCCACACAATCTTTCTTCTATACTGGAGACTGCTATCAGGGCCACTTGCACCAAAGCTGAGGATCTTGATGTACAGAGGAGACTTGATGTCAGATTATTGACACCTTCTGATAAAGAAACTGGCTGGGATGTTTTTATTCTGGATTATAATGTCGATGGACCTATTGGAACGGTGGGTATTTTTTTTAATTAGTTTGTTTTTTTATTTAATTATTAAATGAATTTTTTTATTAAAAAAAATTGATTTTTATTTATATTATTTAAAAAAAAAAAAAAAAAAAAAAAAAAAAAAAAAAAAAAAAAAAAAAAAAAAAAAAAAAAACAATTTAAATACTCATTTAAAATCTTTTACTCAAGTAAAAAAATTAAAAACTAATAAAAAAAAAATATGTTTACCTTACAGATATTAGAACCATGCAGGCAAACATACAGAACAGTATTTTTCTCCCTGTGGCGAGCGAAACGTATGGAATCAATTTTATCGACTATTTGGAAGCATCAAATAACGTCAGCAAAAACGCTCCGTAAAATGCCGGAGATATTGCCAATTCAAAATCACATTCATCTTATAACAAGCAGTATGGTACATTTGGTCCACCAGATGCAATATTATTTTCTGTTCGAAGTTATTGAATGTTCTTGGGAAGTATTTGCCAAGAATTTACGTCAAGCGGCTTCGCTCGACGACATTATTATAGCCCACAATAGCTTCGTCGAGTCTGTGAGACACGGAACACTTTTAGACGAGGATTCCCAGGAGCTTATGAATCACCTCCGTTCTGTTTACAATCCAATATTGGAGCTAGAAAATCTCGAGGAGACATTTCTGGCCCGGGCGACGCAGGAGTACGAAGCGAGAGTCAGTAGTAATAAATTCACCCAGGTGACCAGCGAGCAGACCAAAAGCTGGGGCAAGAGCAACGCAGTCGACGCTGAGACCTTCGAGCGACAGACCGCGTTCACCAAGTACTTGACCACGTTGTCCCGGCAGCTGAGAGTTCTCTCAAGGACTTATCAAGATCGGGTTAAAAAATTCCTGCTGATGTTGGCTTCCGCTGAAGATGTTTCTCTCCAGCTGCTCAGCGTCAGACTGGACTTCAACGAGCACTACAAGAGCGAGGACAGTAGCCTCGTCGCTCCTTTGACTTACCAGCACCGTCGGCAAGGCGACAAGAGCTTCGGAGCACCCAAGTGACACTTACAATCAAGCGATTTAATTTTTTTTGTTGATAATCCATCAGCTTACGCTCTAATAAATTTTTATCAATCCACCAACGAGTCACGTGAATTTAAATTAAATGTTTCTCTACTCTCCGAGGATTTAAAAGTCAATCTTATTCGGAGAATAAATTCCTTTAAAAGACAAAGGTCACTGACTAAAAATACTTATCTCAAAATCGAATCGCTCGGGCAAGATAAGAATAATGACAGCGATGCTGATGATATTCTTCTTTGTCAAGACAACTCCACTTGCGGAACAATATCCTCTACTGCTTCCGGCGTTCAAGTTCCCATCTGGAAAAATAATAAATCTTTCGGTAATAAACGAAAAATAATTTGCTGCTGTGCAAGTTAGTTTTTCTTTTTCCTTTTTTCTTTTCTCCCCCCCCTTTTTTTTTTTTTTTTTTTTTAAATTTACAATCTATTAATGTCGAAATTTAAGAATTAAAGTGAGGTTTTTTTTCACTATATTGATGATGCCAATATAACTTTAGTTTATTTTTTAAATAATAAAAAAAAAAAATACTGATATTTAAAATCTGTAAATGCTGAAGTATATTATAGTTGTGTAAATATATTGTCGTCAATTTAATGTTATTTTTTTATAATAATAATGCTAATTATAATCAATCGATTAATATATGTTGAAATATTATCACCTTGGCCGAAAATATGATTCTATGTCACATACTTGGTTGTTTGATATGCACGACTTTAACTGGTACAAATATGTACGCTCGGTTGCTGGAAGAGAAGATAGTACTTTTAATTAAAAGATATATGTTTTAGTTTTATCTATTTTGAAAATTCAAGTTTTTTAGGGAGAAAAAATTTATTTCTAAAAAATGAGCGATTTTTTAATGACATTATTTAATAAAGTAAAATTTTAATTTTTTATAGCTGACAAGTCACGCCAGTCACACAGTGACTGCAAGTTTTCCAGTAAATTAATTAATAAATTTCTCATTAGCAAATTGCTCATTTTTTTTTTTTTTTTTTTCTTTTTTTAAATAAATTTTTCTCAATAAAAAAAAAACATTAATCTAATTTGTAATGGATTACAAAACCACAATAAATACTAATATATGTCAGCGGATCAATACAAAAATATGAAACACTCTTAATATAATATATAATAATATTATTTTTAGGTTCCTGATGATAAAGTAAATTTATTATCATTATCAGCTGATGAAGATTCCCTGAACAAATATATAAAATGAAACATAACATATTATATATAATTGGTGATATCAGATGACCATGAAACACATACGTCGATTGTTACAATAACGTATCATGTGCCGTAGGAATAATTGTGTTTTAACTCAACAATAGGCAGACAATTCTTGTTGGCTGTTAACTAAACGCCGAGGGATGTCACTGTGACGTTATTCATAATAATAACAGTTTTATCAACCGATTGTCATGAATTAGAAATACTCTCAACAATATGCCGAGTAGTCTGCACTCTATAATAATCATAACAATTATTATTATTATTATTATTATTATTATTATTATTATTATTATTATTATTATTATTATTATTATTATTATTATTACTATTTAAAGCTAAAACGTACCCATAAATGTACAAAAGATCTCAACGTCACTCCATTTGTATTTATTATTATTTACTTTTTCAGGCCTATCGATTAAAATAAAATACGCGCATGTCCATCTGCTGAAAACTACTCAGGTCATCAAATCTTCAATTCACATTTACATTTATTTTCGCTGTAATTCCAAATTTAAAATTAAAACATAAAAACCTAAAATCAGCAGAGAGCTGACAATTTTCAGAATTTTTTTTTATTAATAAAATCATTACAAAAAAATAAAAGAAAAAATTGCACATGTAAAAATATGAAAAACGATGTGTGCAATTTTTTAAAATTAATTAATAAAACAAAAATGAAAATTTTTTTGTCGGCTAATTTTAATTATCAACTCCAGATAATACAAAAGTTAGCCGACGGTTTTAATTTTTTTTAACAATTAAATTTGAATAAAAAAATGCATTTACAGTTTTTTACAAGTGAAAATTTTTTTTTCATTAAAAAAAAAATTCTAAAAATTTTTAAATGTCAGCTAATTTAATTTTTATTTATTGTCATAAAAAAAAAAAAAAAAAATCCCCTAAATCCTAATAAAAAATTTTTTTCAGAAATAGCAACCGAAGGCGCAAAGCTGTAATAAAAGAGAAGAAATGAGTAAGTTTGTCATACTTAATACTTACTAACAGCATCTACCTTCAGAACAATATCCATTGTAATAAAGAGTGAAGGATGTACGCAATATACCGTGACAAGAGTTTGCTTTCAATTTGACGAATGGCAGTTGTGTGACATCGCTTATGTGTGTAGTACTGGCAATAATAGTTACGGAGTATAAGCTGGTGTTGAGAAGAAAGCGAGTGTTCCAGCTTGACCTGAATAAATATAAAAAATAAAATAAATAGGATGAGCGAGTACCCATTTGGAAGTTTGCTGGATCGAGGATGAGGGTGAGGGTGAGAGAGCCTTTGTGGGAGTGGATTCCACTGATAATGACAAGGAACAAGATGTAATGGCTTGAGAGCTCGCACATCTTGACTCGGCGTCTCTCCTCTTAGTTCTGCTTCTGCTTCTGCTTCTGCTCAGCCTCAGTTTCTACCTCAGAGTTCCGCGGGGTGCCAGTCTCATCCCCAATATGCGATGCGAGCAGTCGAGCACTTGTTCATCAGCGGGTTTACACGCCAGAACTTTTCATTGTTTTTTATTTTTATTCAATATTCAATTAATAATAATTATTAACCTTAAAATTTATTAATGTTTAAATAACTGACCTTAATTTTTAATAATTCTTCTTTTTCCGGCAAGATGTCTAAAAGTGCGTGGATAGTTTAATTTTTCAAGATCGTTGATTAATTATTATTATCATCGCGGGGTCACGAGAGTGCGTGGTGAGGAACTTGATGAGGCGGAGTCTAGGTCATACACGGGCGAATCATGACCCAAATGAGTAGTCGTAGATTTTTTTTTTGTATACGGAAACACGCGTTATGGCTTAGATACATAAATCTCCCGCTGACGATAATAATAGAATTTTTTGACACCAACAAGATATAAATAACAAATATATTGTATGTCCTAATCTATTTAAACTCTAACTAATTATTATTTTTGTTATCTAATGTTTATAATAATAATAATAATAATAATAATAATAATAATAATAATAATAATAATAATAATAATAATAATAATAATATAGCTCTAAACAATCAAAAGTTAAGCAATAAAACAATTCATTCTTGACAATCACTATTTTAAATAATAAAATTAAAATGAAGATCTATCAAGTCCGGTAAGTAATTTTTTATGACTGACAAAAAATTTTAATTATAATTTTTTCATTAAAAAACAATTTTTAAATTTTTTAGCTGTCGGCTAACTTCATTTCTCATTAATTTGTTAAAAAAATTTTTTAAATTAACAGCTGACGGCTAACTTCAGTACGATGACATTTTTTTAAAAATTGTTGTTAAATTCAGAGAAAAAAAAACGTAATGTGCCTCCTGTGAGGTTTGAACTCACGACCCCTGGTTTACGAGACCAGTGCTCTACCACTGAGCTAAAGAGGCTCTTTGACATTTAAGTTCCCATTTAATCTCTGATATAATGTATTTAATTTTATTTTCCTGGAATTGTAAAAGATAAATTAGATTTTTTTCAAAATAAGGGTTGAAAATAAATATTATTCACTTAGCTGGTTTGTACGTTTATCTTGGTGAGGTTATTTAGTCGCTTGATTAAATAAATTCATAAAGGTCATGCTATTAATATAATTGTTAGCTGACATTCTGCACTTGATCTGCAATTAAAAAATATAAATTATAAATTATAAATTGCGGTAAATATTTTTTTTAATATTAAATATTAAAGTGAAAATTAATCTCTGTCACGATGATTTGTCAGAATTTTGACAGATGGAAAAATAAAATATTTATAATAAAACGTGAATCATAATTAAACTCAAACTTACCGTATATTTGCAAATAGTGTGGTTATATGTTATATATATATATATATATATATATATATATATATATATATATATATATATATATATATATATATATATATATATATATATATATATATATATATATATATATATATATATATATATATATATATATATATATATATATAAAAAATAATAGTGATAAATATAAGTACGGTAGATAAATACAAGGGGTGATAGTATCACGTACGATGTCATCTGGGCACACGTAACACATACTGACAAAAATAACAGACAATGACAGCGTTATATATTATACAATACTGTACATTGTATTATTTACTTAAACTCTTACGCACACACCGGATCTCTCAGTAGATAAGTAAAGTATAAATATGTGATGGATGGTAATTATTTATAAATATTAAATAACGATTATGATTACCTGAACTATGTATCTCCCCTGGATAAAAAATTCCGGTTACGATACAAGGTGATTAGATTTTTGTTTTGCTAAAATTAATATTTTTTTTAAAAAGGTTAGGTTTTATTTTTTGGTAACAAAGTGGATAATTATTTACAAATTTATTACATTTGACAGGTTTTTAAATATATTTTGGTTTATATAAAATGTCATTTGACAGGTTTTCAATAAATAAATTACAGGAAAAAATAATGACAGGTATTGAATCATTTTTTTTTTTTTTTTTTTTTTTTTTTTTTATCATTTTAGAGCAATTTAATTATTATGATAAACAAATTCCACTGTTGAAAATAATTAATAAAAATTTTCACTTGTAAAAAACTTTAAAAACTATAAGTGCAATTTTTAAAAAATATTTTTTTGTTCTAATTTAATTATTAAAAAACAAATTAAAATCGACGGCTAACTTTAGTATTATTTAATTTTTTGGATTTTTTTTTTTTTTTTTTTTGGAAAAAAAAATTTTAAACAAATTTTTAATTAAATAAAATAAAAAAATTGTGAATTAATACTTAAATGAAATTATTTTATTTCCCAGGTAGTGACACCTCTTCGTCTGGTATTTTGTCGTGAGAGAAATCCCAGAAATTCAAAAATGGAGGAGTGGTTGAACGGAATGAGAAGTGCTGGAGACTGTCGAGTACCCAGTGAGCCTGGAGCAAGTGATTTCCTAGGCGGAGATCATCAGTGGTATGCTACAAGCCATGCCAGACCAACATACTGCAACGTATGCCGGGATGCTCTCTACGGTACTGATTTTTATTTATTTTATTTCCATTTTCATTGATAAAAATAATGATCTCCAGGAGTGACGTCCCACGGGCTGAGCTGCGAGGTGTGCAAGTACAAAGTACACAAAAGATGCTGTCAAAAAGCAATAAATAACTGCAAATGGACCACCCTCTCGTCTATCGGGAAAGACATTATTGAAGACCAGGATGGGAACATCCAGATGCCTCATCAGTGGCTAGAGGGCAACTTGCCGGTCTCCTCCAAGTGTGCAGTCTGTGACAAGACTTCGGGCTCTGTTTTGAGGTAATTCTTCTGCTTTTTCTCCATAATTTTCCGATTTTATTACTTTCTTTTTAGATAATAATTATAATAATCGACAGGCTTCAAGATTGGAGATGCTTGTGGTGTAGAGTAACTGTTCATACGGCATGTAGACCATTAATTAGTTATGTATGTCCTCTTGGACCTGCTAAATTAAGCGTAGTTCCTCCCATAGCATTACATAGTATAGGTAATCAATTAATAAGATATTTTTAATTATTATTGATGATTTTTTATAAACAGACTTTTTTTTGTTTGATATAAATTGAAGGAAAAATTTTTTTAATCTAATAATTGAAATTTTTAAATGATACTTGATTTAAATATTTATGAAAATTAATTTAGCTGGTATTTGATAATTTTTTTAACAAATAAATTTTAACAAATGAGAAAAAAATGTATTTGTTAAAAAAAATTAAAAAGTGATTGACTGCTAACTTACATGTCATAAAAAATTTTTAGGATTATTAAAATAACTGATTTATTTATTTAACAAATAAATATCAAGAATAAAATTCTGTTTTAAAAAATAATTTAAAATAAATATAATTTTTAATTAACAAAAATTTTAAAATTTAATAGGAAGTGACGAAGCATGGGAAGCTGTCAGGCCTGTGGGATGTAGTCCACTATTAGTATTTGTAAATAGTAAATCTGGTGACAACCAGGGTATTAAATTTCTGAAAAGATTTAAACAATTATTAAATCCAGCTCAAGTATTTGATCTTATAAAAGGTGGTCCTGGACCAGGGTAAATATAATTTATTTTTAATAAAAATTACAACACCAAATCCGACAATAAAAAAAATGCATGTACTATAAAATAAAAGCACCAGAGCTTCTAGGGATTACACGATGAAAATAAGTTTAACATTTTATTAAAAAATATCCAAAATTAAAAATGTAAATGTAAAACAAACAGGCTTCGATTGTTCCGACATTTCGACCCATTTCGGATTCTGGTCTGCAGTGGAGATGGGTCTGTCGGTTGGGTCCTCTCGGAGATCGATCGGTTAGGAATGCACGTGAGTAATCGAATAGTAGTAAATGCACGGGTTATTTATACCATATAATTTAATTAATTAAACTCAAGTATCTTGCTAACTAGCCTGTCAGTCTCTTCTTATCTATCAGCTATTTATCAGCACACTAAATAATTATTTAAAAGCTAATGATGATTGAAACTCTTTTTATTTATCATCATCACCTTCTCTGTTTTTAATGATCACTAATGCCCGTTTTTAACTGACGAGTGACGTAACCGGCTATTTTAAACTGACATTTAACTGCCAACTAAATATTTTAAATGCGATAAACGTTGATATTAAATTATGTAAGCTTTTTACGAGCTTTTTAACAATCAGCTTATTGATATATATATATATATATATATATATATATATATATATATATATATATATATATATATATATATATATATATATATATATATATATATATTTTTTTTTTTTTTAAACTCAATTCTCCGCATTTTATAGATTGTTTGGACGCTCCCGGGAAAACCCTTAACCGAGAGCGTCGCAATGTTTTCAATGCATGTAATTTATTAGCTAGAAAAAAACTACTCCGATGTATTTATAAAATTTTCCGATACATATTATTTATATTAATAAAAATAAAAAAGCCAAAATAGAAGTAGATTTTTTTTTATGTTTAATATAAGTTTTTCTTATATATAATAATAATAATAATAATAATAATAATAATAATTATTATTATTATTATTATGGCACCTTTATTTTTATCTCATTTGTGTGATTCTTATATCTTTGGTCTCTAATAATTTTTTTAAATTATATATATATATATATATATATATATAAATTTTTGAACCATATGTATTTTCTGATTCAGCTCGTGGAGTTAATTTTTAAAAGTTTCTACTTAAAAATAAATCTAGTAAAAATATAAAAATAAAAGTGATAATGATAATTGATTTACTATTTTATTAGAAGCAATGCCAAGTTGGAGTATTACCATTGGGAACCGGAAATGATCTTGCCCGGGTGCTTGGATGGGGCGCGTCCTGTGACGACGATACTCATCTACCGCAATTATTAGAAAAGTATGAGAAGGCAGGAACTAAAATGCTCGATCGCTGGAGTATTATGACATTTGAACGTAATATCTCTTTGTCATGTCAAAAATTATCTCCGAGCCAAGGCTCTGATTTGAATTTAAATTTGTCGATGGTTCAACAGTACGAGGATAATGTGACATTTCATATTACCAATATTCTACAAGCTGATCAGAGCACAATTATCGTTTCAAGTGCTAAGTAAATTTATTATTATTATTTTATTTTATTAGAATTTAATAATAACTTTGATGGTTGAATTAATTTCATTTAAAATCAATACTTTATTTTCCAGAGTGCTTTGTGAAACAATAAAAGAGTTTGCCTCGCGTATATTGGAAGCGAGTTTCCATATCGGGGATGAAATACTCGAGAACAAGTGCGCGGTTCTCGAAGAGAAATTGGATTCCCTGCTCCAGACACTTAATTACGATGATAATTTGGTGGAAATGGCCCAGGACGACGGAAAGTTTATCCCCGGTGATAATCTATCTATTAATACGACGAACCTGGAAAAAGGAGTCCTAGAAAAGCCAGAAAAAGATATAACAAATCTGAAACGAGTGCGTAAAAATAGAAATCCCGGTGAAAGAGATACGGTGATGGCACGAGCGAATAGCTTGAAGCGAGCTATTAGGCAGCTCGTTGAGCAAACCGAGCTTGTTATTGACAAACAAACAAATTCATCTGGAAATCTAACAAATAAACTATCAAATTTAGCTATCAACTCCAAGGATTACGATCAAGCTTCCAATTCGTGGAATACTTGTCAAGATAAATCGATCAATATCAATAGTAATACTCTCAAGCCTTATGAGAGTAATGCATCTATTATTGTGTCCTCAGCCAGTTCCTTTGATGTCTCTTCGTGTCCCAGCCCGACTCCCAATTTAGTTTCTCTCAGTCCAATGCCTGATTTAAGACGAGATTCTCAGGTTGATGAGTTGCTTACACTTCCTGCTCCAGATGGATTTGCCGATAGTCGAAGGAATAGTTCTAATATTCCTAAAGAGTAATATAATTTTTTTTTTTATTTGTTATTATGTGACTATAAAGTTGCTACTTATTATTAATAAAATTTTTTCAGATCTCTAAATTTTCCCGCTGAAGATTCAACCCTCAAAAAAGCAGCAGCAGTATTAAATGAGCTCCAGAGCTCTGAATTGACCTTACCAACCCAAGTAGATACTCCAACGGATATCCAGGTGACAGTAACAAGCACGACATTGGACACCAGCTCTAAGTCAGACGACACGACCATCCAAGACGCATTAATATCCCCCGACTCAGATATAAATATATCCAGCGCGTTTGTCCACCGAACCGACTACGACGTAAGAACTCACGTTTCCCAAAGTAGCTGCAGCAACAGTATCGTAAGCACCGACAGTCTTGTCTCCGAGACCTTAGACTCTAAAAGTTACACAATAAAACACAGTGAAAGTGAAATCGGTAAGACCAGTCAATACTCACTGGATCTTTAAATTAAATATTTAACGTAAAACATTACAAAAACATGGATGATTTATCTAACACTTTTCAGGTGATGCAGACAGCGACATCCTCGACTCAACAAAGCAGTCAGAGAATTACTCCGAGATAGGTCACATCGACTCTCCAGAAAATTCGGACCTTCAGAACTCCGAGAGCATGATCGACGACCTGAGCTCTCTTGGTCAGGATTTAATGAGCACGATGCTCGGTGAAAAGTATGATTCAGTCCGTGAGTGTGTAGAAACAGATCAAACTGACCGACCGAAAAAATATTGCAGTCTCGCCCAGTTTGTCGACGGAAGCGACATAGCAAGAAAGTCCATCAAGCGTCCGTCGAGGTACATGTCATCTCTCCTGAAAGACACTTCACCAGAAGTCTCGAAGCGCGCTGCACCCTTACCGACAATAACAATCGACAACATGGACTTGAAGACCGCGGACCTGCTGAGTCCAGTTTGCTGCTTCACAGTCACCGCAGACGCCATTGAAAAAATAAACTTCCCCCCGGAGATAAACGTGATCGTAGACCCTCCGAGTCCGTCTATGTTAATTGACAGTCCTAGTCCTGAGGAGGACAATAAATTCGGGTTCAGGCGAACCCGACACAATAAGGGCAGCATGGAGAAATTGAGCGTCGAGCCACCAGAGCTGGGTTTCTCGCCGCAAGCGACCAGAAGGATAAGCTGCGGAAGTCTTATAAAGCCTTCCGAGGTGGTTTCTCTAGCAGCAACAGCCTCCAAGCTCGGCGGGTCTAACATCAGTCTGAGGCACGACCGGGCCAAGTCGATCGACCGGACCGAGGAGGTCAAAAAACTCCCGATTATTAATCCCCTGGTCAGACTTCCAATGTGGCCGAATATTGGAGGCGGAGCTGGATTCATCAGCCAGGCTTTGCTGGCCAATGCAGACGCGCTCTGTGCTGCCGTGTCGCCGCTGATGGACCCGGATGAGACTCTGATGGAGGGCTACTTTGAAAGGTGTGTTATGAATAATTATTTTGGCATTGGAATTGACGCTAAGATCAGCCTGGACTTTCACCACAAGCGCGAGGAGCACCCGGAGAAGTGCAGGTCCAGGGCGAAGAACTATATGTGGTATGGAGTGCTTGGGTCTAAGCAGTGGCTCCAGAAGACTTACAAGAATCTTGAGCAGAGAGTTCAACTAGAGTGCGACGGACAGAGGATTCCTTTGCCCTCGCTGCAAGGGATTGTGGTCTTGAACATTCCCAGCTTCATGGGAGGAACCAATTTCTGGGGAGGTACTAAGGAAGGCGACTTGTTTCTTGCTCCCTCGTTTGATGATCGGATTCTTGAGGTTGTTGCGGTATTTGGATCCGTTCAAATGGCCGCTTCGAGGCTGATTAATCTCCAGCATCACCGGATTGCTCAGTGCCAGACTATCCAGATTAATATTCTCGGGGAAGAGGGAGTTCCTATTCAGGTCGATGGAGAAGCTTGGATCCAACCGCCTGGAATTATTAGAATTATTCATAAAAATCGCATGCAAATGCTTTATCGAAATAGGGTAAGTTTTTTTTATTTAAATATTAGTAGTGGTAATTATTGTTATTATGGTGATGATTAATGCAGGCGCTGGAAACTTCGCTGAGGACATGGGAAGAGAAGCAACGCAACAATACCTCCAACGTATCTCAGTCCTCATCTTCGCTGAGTAATAACATGGTGCAATCACGATCATACACACTGGGTGATAGCAAATCAATCCAACTCTACGAAGAGGAATTTAATATTCTACTCGGCTTAATTGAAGTTATTACCACGCTGGTTAAATGGGTTAAATTACTCACTATATCACATCCGAGTTTCGAGCCTGATCTTTATCAGATTGCCGATCGGACAGCGGTTAATTTGGAGAAAGTTCATCCAGATGGAAAAATTATTCAAGGGGTATTTTTTTATTTATTTTTATCTTTGTTTTATTTTATTTATTATTATTATTATTGAATTTTTTTCAAAGCCAAAATCTATATTATTAAGAGAATAAAAAAAAATTTTTTATAATTATTATTAATAATTTATTTTATTTAACAGCCAAGTTTACGACCTTTAGTTACTGAGCTGGTGTCCAGTGCAAGACAACTTTATGAAGAATCTTGCGAGTTACTCCGTGACAGTGGACAAAATTTGGTAAATATTTTTTTCTTTTATAAATTAATAATAAATTAATAATATTTTTAATTTTTTAGCGATTGCGCTCGGATTTAGAAAATAAACTGTCGGTATCACTGGCAGCAATGGAGCAAGAATTAAAAAAATGCGTGTTTGACGAAGCAGGCACAGGTTTAGTCTATCTCCAAAATATAGTATCAGAAGATCAGGTAAAAGTTATTTTTTCTCTCTACTTACTTACAAAATTTATTCAATCTTTTTAACTTTTTATGTCCGGATGAGATTGTTAGTGAAATATATATATATATATATATATATATATATATATATATATATATATATATATATTTATTTATTTATTTATTTATTTATTTATTTATTTATTTAATTATTATTATTAAAAAAAAAATTAGTAGAAAATCAATAGCATGATTGATTGATAGTCTTTAATTAAAAGTGAATAAAATAATAATCGTTTATAAAATATCAACACTAATTCACAATCACAAGAGTTGAGTATAAAAAATATAGCAGGACAAAGTGAATAATTAATGTAATTAATTGAATAAATTATTCTATGCTATGATTTGGATTATCTGAGTACTCGATTCAATTAAACTGGTAATAATAAGCTCATATAAATCATACCGTAGTTGTAGTGAATAGATAAACTCCCAGCAATTATTTATTACCTGACCAATCGATACTATCAATTACACTGAGTCCCAATCTAAGTAATTACACGATAATAAGCATGGATGTTGTTATTCAATAATCCCAACATTCATTGTTTCCCCGTCTAGCAATTGTATGCTCCGATAATCCACGTGTACTTGAATGATTTAAACCGCATGTCAGTGTTAGAGATTATTTAAAAAAAAAAAAAAAAAAAAAAAAAAAATAATAATAATAATAATAATAATAATTTTAAAAGTCTTCCTTAATTAGATTGCTAATTAATTAAATTAATTTTCCCCAGGGTGACAAGAAGAATCGTCATCGTGGTTTGTTTTGGTTAAAGTTCCGGCGCTCGGGAACCAGCAACAGCAGCAGCAGTAGCGGTCACCTGGCACGCGATCAAGTTACCACCTGGGGGGTCCAGGACGTCTGTCTCTGGCTGGAGAACCTTCAACTCGGCGAGTACACTGATCAGTTTATTTCTCATGATATTAGGGGCCGGGAATTATTGAGTCTCGCACGTCGTGACTTGAAGGAACTCGGGATCGTTAAAATTGGCCACGTTAAACGTATACTCCAAGCTATTAACGATCTTAATAATTAATTTGGTAATTATATATTATATAGACGTTGAGAGAAAAAATTTATTTTTTAATAAATTTGCTATTTTTTAAGAAGAAATTTATTTTCATTTTTTAGCTGAAGAAATTAATTTTTTTTTTTGGTTATTATTTACAAGTCAGGTCAAAAATATTTTTCTTCTTTGTTTTTACGGCAGATTTATGGTCGAAAATATCAAAAAATTAATATTTTAATTAAAAAATCAACTTTGAAAGTTGGAAAAAATTTTTGCTTCCACGTTTTTGGATAAAATTTTTATTTTATCTTTTTTTTTTAATGTCTTTAAAAATTAATTTCTTCTTAAAAAATAGCTAATTCTTAATAAAAATACATTTTTTATCTGAAAATAATACCACTGAATTTATAGTATGAAACAAACAGTATTACTATTATTAATTATTTATTAAAAATAATAATAATCAACGGAGTTACTTTCGCGTGAATGAATTTAACTTAATTATTTATTGAATGTCTTTTAATGATCTCATTCATTTTTATAAATATCTTTTAAATCTATTTGTTATTAATGTCTTCTAATAAGTAATTTGGTGCTTCCTCTTTTATTGACTCCTTCAATACATGCTGGTATATTTGAATAATATTAATAAAATATTGTTGATATTACTAGTACTTAATCTTCAGACCACTTTTAAATTTTTTACAAGTGCAAGAAAATAAACAAAGTATTTTTTAAAACGTCATTTTACGGATTATAAATCTTATAAAAATATCCTTTATTATTTATGGATAGCTCAATAAATAGGCTTTGAAATAATTGATAATAAAAAACAACGAATGGAGGTTTTGTTTAAATAAAATCCTTAAACTTGCACACTTAATATTAAATAAATAAATAAAATAAAACAACTTGTTCTTAAAAAAAAAAAAATAAATAGTTAAATATATATACTTCAGTATTTTCAAGTGTCCTTATTTTCGTCATAGACGAAATAATTAAGCCGAGGAAGCACACCAGCAAATTTATTACTTTTTATTAAATTGTTACCGTTGTTTTATTAATTAAATTTAAACGAGTAATTTTAAATCAATAATTCATTCTAGTTATATATATATTATCAGTACACTGAGAAAAAAAATTTTCAATAATTAATTAATTTGTTTAAAATTTTAAAAGAAGAAATAAAAAATTTTTTCACTTTTCAGAAACAAAAAATTTCTTATAAGTACAATAAATTTTTTTTATACTAAATTTATTGCTGAAAAAAATTGTTATAAATTTAAATTAAAAAAAAAAAAAAAAGAATTAATTATCAAAAAATTGCCCAAATTTTTTTTTAAATAATTTTTTTCTCAGTGTAAAATCGATAAAAAGTCAAAAAATGCGTCTAGTACTCTAAGCTTCTCTATGCCTCGTACCTCCAACTACAATTATAAATAACTACCATAGAAAGTAATAATTTATAACTAATGGGCAAGTTTGTCCCGTATTATTTATTTAAAAAAAAAAAAAAAAAAAAAGAAAAAAAAAAAAAAAAATTAAAATACGACCAACAATTTTTCGCCTACAAAATAAAATTTTGTCAGGCCTTTACAAGCCTTAACATCTATAACTCTCGCCTTTTGTATCACTCATAAAAAATTATCATTATTACTACTATTATACTATTAACTACGACGATTGTTGATTTTTCTAAGTGTTATGTTTTTCTAATAAGATTTAAAATAACAAAAAAAAATTTTTTCAGACTGAGTGTATTACTCTAATTATTAAAAACAGTGTGAAATTAAATCTTTGTGAATGAAAATCAAAGAAGCAATCTTTTGAGTCTCTCAATTATTAATTAATAATTTTTTTGTTGATGTAAATATTAGCTAGTTAAAATTAAAATTAATATTACACTTGAATTTTTAATCACAATTATTATCACGTAGACTTAAGGAGATCCACGCTAAGTAGTTAAATTTTTAAAGCTTCCTTAAAATTTGTAAATTCAAATTAATAATTATTTAATGAGTAAATTTTTTGAAAATGTTATTAATTAATTTTTAAATGCATAAAAAAAGTATTTCTACGTATAATTTTTTTTTAGACATTCTTTACACTAGGAGGGTACTTGGATCTCCTTAAAATTTAGTAATTAAATATTTATTGCATTGAAAATTGTTATGTAACTTAGTTTTTAAATCTCCATCGAAGAACTTCGAGATATATTTAATAAAATTATAAAGATAAATGCAATATTGTAATATTTAAAATTAGTCTAAGAATTATTTAGTTTTAATTGTAAGAACTATGTTGAAAAACTAAAAAGTAATAGATAAAACGTCTGGCCACAAATAAAATAAAAAAAAAAAAAAAAAAAAAAAAATTTGATTAGATAGATTTATCATACAATATAAATCTAAAATATTTTTAGAACTCTAGCCTCTGATTCTATACACTAGACTGATGAACTTATCAATACAATTAGTCAACTTTTTAAATTCTGTGATAATTAATCTAATGTAAAAACATCTGTGTAATGTTTATTGTCATACATGCACATTAATAACTTTTTGTCTAAATATTGTTAATTATGTAATAATAATAAGTTACCTCTCGTTTATTTTACTCAAAAGGTTTTAATGAAATTCTTCCAACTTTCAACTGTGTATACGTATATTTATTTCAATAATTACCATTATTGTTATTAAAAAAGACTTTTTTTTATTTATATCACCCACAGTGCTTGTTTAATCGATTAAGTGTCTTGTCTTTTCCTAGAATTTCCATCATTTCAACTACACTTGGGCCTTGCTGTAATTAAATAAATTTAAATAAAATTTTATAAGTATTTAATAAAATAAAAAAATTTTTAAAATTACCTCAAGTCCGCTGAGATGACCTCTAAGCAATTTCATCAGCTTTGGGAACTCTATATGATTGGTAGTGGAAAATTTCTTTAAACAAGTCCTTAAATTATTCCTATGAAAATCATTATTGTCTACTTGCGTTAATTCTGTACTCAATACTTTTATTAACTCTGAAAAAAATTAACAAATAATTATTACATTATAAATTATTACATAAAAATAAAAAAATTAACTTACCTGAATTTTCTGAAGTGGCAACTTGTGATTGAGGCATCACCCACAAAAATGAAAATTCTTTATTGACTAAATCTTTTAAAGTATGAATTCTATTTACAGACCAATTTAATATTGTTACTATGTGATCATCATCTAACTGCAGACTGCCATCATGTTGTCTTAAAATTTTATTTATTTATAATTAATAAAAAAAAAAAATTAATCAAATAATAATAACAATAAAAATTACCTGTCAGGAAAAGTTTCAAGGATTAATCTTCGTACTTTTTCTACTAAAATTTTGGTATTATTATCATCACTCAATAAATTAACTATTTCTAATTTATTTAATTCCATTAAAGTATCTCTATTGAGTTTGGACGAATGGGTGTTGATCTTATTGATGTCAAACTTAAAAAAAAAAAAACAATTAAATTAATGTTCCTATTAAAAAAAAAAAAAAAAAAAAACTACCTGTTTGATTAATTGCTCATAACTATAACAAGAAATCGATGAATCCCTATCAAAGCCACCTCCAGCATGAGTGATATAATTAATCAGAGCCAGCGGAAAGATTCCCTGTTCCCTGTAGAAGTCAACTTTGATGTCGCCCTGCCTCTTGGAGAGCTTCGAGCCGTCAGTATTGAGAATCAGAGGCAGGTGAGCAAAGTTTGGAGGTATCCAACCAAAGGCCTGATAAATTTCCAGGTGCTTGGGGGTCGACACTAGCCACTCGACCCCTCTGAGGACATGAGATATCTCCATCAAGTGGTCATCGACCACGTTAGCAAAATGGTAAGTAGGATACCCGTCAGCTTTTACGATCACAAAGTCCGCTTCCTGCTGGGTGGGCTCAAAATCTCCGTAAACAATATCCTTGAATCCTTGAGGCTCTGGGCTCAACTTGAACCTAATACAGTGCTCGAGGCCTTTGCTGAGCTTCTCCTTGACGACATCTTTCTCCAGGTGACGACAGCGGTTGTCGTACTTGGGAATCAGCCGAGCCTTCACTGCTTCTCGTCTCAGCAGGTCCAGCCTGTGCTCAGTGCAAAAGCAAGGATACGCTGAGCCATTTTCTATCAATTTTTTCATGTACTCCTGGTAAATCTCCAGCCGCTTCGACTGGATATAGGGACCTGTTGGTCCTCCTCTCACTGGATCCTCATCCGGGATTATTCCTGCCCAAATCAAGTTGTTTCGCAGCCTCTCCATTGCTCCAGGTTGCAATCTCGTCTGGTCAGTGTCCTCGATTCGCAGTAGAAAGTGTCCATTGTGCTGGCGAGAGAATAAATAATTGTACAAGGCTGTTCTTAGACCACCCAAGTGAAGATCACCTGAAATTTATTGTTATTGTCATTTTAATAATTGTTAAAAAATAATTATTGACACTGAAGCTAACAGACATTATAAATTTTTTTACAATTTTATAAAAATTATTATGAAAAAAAAATTCCTTACATAAAAATTGCAAAAAAAAAAATTTTAAATAATTTTTTTTAATTAAATTGATTTTTTATAAAATTTAAAAAAATTGATGACATTCATTTTAGCTGTCGACAATTTTTAAATTTTATTTAACAAAAAGATTTGTTCAAAAAAATTATATTTTTAATTTTTTTTAATTTCTAGATGTCAATTTTTTTTTCTCATTTTTAAAAAAATTATTAAATATGTGCTACATTAATTTTCATAAAAAATTGACAGTTGTCAACAAACTTCAGTATAATAATAATAATAATAATAATAATAATTTTAGTTACCTGTAGGACTTGGAGCGAACCTGACACGCACCAGTGGCTTACTGTAGCCTCGCTGTTGGATAAATTGAACGGTGAATGCTCTCAACATATTCTACATGTCACGATATTTTCACCTTGGTAAGTTTATTATTTACATATGTCCACCACGTGTTAGTTTGAACTTTTTGCAAGTGTAATTTATTGAGCTGAGGGTTGGACGTCTATCGACGAGGGCGCTCAAGTCACTGAGACTAGAAAAACTCTGATCTCTGATCAGATCCGCAACCTAGCCCACCGAATTAAATTGCAGTGCAGTTTGTTGAACTTGAAAAAACCTGTAATTGCAGTTCTTGATGACCTCAAACTTGAAAGTGGAGGGAGGACATTTTTTTTTTACACTTAATAGATGCAAAATGCTTGAACAAATTTTTTTTTTCGCATGTTATGGTAAAAATTTATTTTTCACATTATCTACTGTTAATAAATTAACACTGAAGTTGACAGACATTAAAAATTTTTTTAGAATTTTTTAGCAATTAAATTATTAAAAAAAAAAAATTAATTAAAAAATTTCACATGTAAAAATTAATAAAAATTAAAAGTGAAAAATTTTAGAAGCATATTTTTATTGTAATTAATTGATTAAAAAAATTTTTTTAATTGACAGCTGACAGCTAACTTCAATAACCTCTAAATTAAAATACATGATAGTCTTGAAGTTAGTCAAAGGTCGAAACTCGATTTATTATTGGTTAATTTATTATTTGGCGCGCGCTCAGCGCGCTATTTAAATTTTTAGTAAAAAGGAGCAAGCGTTCAAAAAAAAATTAAAAAATGGCCAAGACTGCGAACTTTAGTATCATTATTATTATTATTATTATTATTATTATTATTATTATTATTATTATTATTATTATTATTATTATTATTAAGTAATCTTTACTAATTATAATGTAATATTACAAAATAAAATGAATATCCGTACGGTCGATAGTTGTTTTTATTTTATAAATATAAATAAAAATTTTTAGATTATCCTACGTCTGTCTTTTACTCAACAGATACAATTATAAAAATTTTAATTCTATGCAACTATTTTTATTTTGCATTTAATTTAAATTTATCTTAACGAAAATCAGAAATTACAAAATTATTAATTGTAATTAGCAAATGAAATATTATATTTTAAAAATGTAAATTATTTATAAAATTAATAATACATAGTAAAATAAATGGAAAATTGAAAGAAATTTAATTAAATGCATTAGGAATATTAGTTTTTCATGATTATTATGAATTAACCGCACATAACATGGCGGACAAATTCTTCGTAATTAATATTTCCCTGAGAATCTTCATGCCCAGCCAAGAGAGTTTCAACTTCTTCATCGCTCAGTTTCTCACCTGTAAATAAAATTATTTTATTTATTTAAATATTGGCCCAAAAAAATTTTTTTTTAATTTAATTTTTATCTTAAAAAATTAATTAAGCAATTATTTAATCATTTTTTTGATAAAAAAAAAATTGATATTTAGAAATAAAAAATAAAAATGAACTTTAAAAAAAATTTTTCTGAGCAAATTTATTTATAAAATAATAAAAAAAAAAAAAAAAAAAGATCGAATAATTGCTAACTTAAATATTATAAAAAAATAAAGCCAAGTTTCTTTAAAATGAATAAATAATATTTACCAAGAGTAGTCAGCAGGTGTCTCAACTCAGCGGAGGAAATGATACCATTTCCATCTTTATCAAAGTGACGTAATCCCTCGATGAAATCATCAGCAGTGTCAGACGTACGGGACTTGCTAATAGCCTGATAAATTGGCAAGAAAACTTCAAAACTGATGCGCTCATCTGGTTTGTGCTGGTGGGTGAATTTTTTGACGTCTGACTCGGTGGGGTTTTGCCCTAGAGCACGTAGGGCATCGCCGATTTGAGACACGTGGATCTTACCGTCTCCACGGCTGTCAAACAACTGGAATGCTTCTTGGAACTCTAAAAAAAAAAAAAAAAAAAAATAAAAAATAATTTCCACTATTTTCTATTAACTAATCTAGACTAAAATCACCATCCATTGACGAGAGCATCCTGTTAGTCAGTTCTTGGTAATTAACTCCGTACATTTTAAAAAAAAATAATTAAAACAAAAAATTGCAACACGAGCAAGTAAAACTGTCAACGTAAACTGAGTTAACAATTTTAAAAATTCAGCAAATGAAATCGCGAACCCCTCTACTATCAGGTTAAATCAGAGCAGACAGTATGACCACCTCCAGCGCAGATCAATTCTGCTAAATTCTGCCTAATGTCTATAAAAGGTTATTTATTCGCAATAATGCATTTAAGGGATCAGTAGAGGGGTCAGTTAATGTCTGCTCACTGTTTCACCTATAAAAAGACACAAGTTCTACTCTTGACCTCATTTACAGATCTCCAATGTCCAATGAAAGTATAAATTAACCAGCAACCACCTTACGTCTGACTTGTAATTGTTTTTTTTTTTTTTTTTTTTTTTTTTTTTTAAATTACCTGCAAGTTGGTCTTCGGAGTAAGATGCCTGTAAATATTAAAAAATTTAGTTTTATTTATCTGATCTTTATCTTTACATGCTAATGACAATAACAATGATAATTATAATTATTGTTATTGTTGCAGAAGTAAAAATTAAAAAAACTTACCATGGCGAACAGTCTTGAAATAATAAAATAAACTTTACAGATGAATAATCTGATGAATCACAGGCTAACGCAATTTATTAATGGAAATGCTTACATTTAATACAAGAAAAGAACAAATTCACAAATGGCACACACGGATGCTACGGGCGTGGTGTATATGTATATATATTGTGTTTTGTGTATTGGAAAAATTAACACGTAACATCCCGGCAATTTATCGGTGGGAAAAATAAAGGAAGGTACAACTAGCGCCCTCTGGCATTATTGTTAGTATATTTAAATAAATCACAGTGCTACAAATATAGGTTTATAAATAAAAATATATATAATTTTTTAATGATATTAAAGTTAGCTATCACTTGACAATTTTTTCATTTTCTTAAACAAAAAAACATTTTTAATTTATTAAAATTTCTACAAGTCCATTTTTTTAATAATTTTTTTTTTGCTATAATTTATTTGTTAAAGAAAATGAAAACAATTGTGAAGTGACAGCTAAATTTAATGTTATAATTTTTTAAGTATACATAAGTGTATCTTGATATTTACAATATTGAAATTTTACTGAAGACAGCTGTCAATTTTTTTATTTCTTATAAAAAATTAATCACAGTAATAAAAATGCTTTTAAAATTTTGCACTTATAATTTTTCTTAATTTTCACATGTGGAATTTTTTTTTATAATAAATTTAGTTACTATAAAATTATAAAAACATTTTTATTGTTTGTCAACTTCAGTATCATATATTAAAATTGATTAAAAATACGTGACTGTCAAAATTCGGTCACTTGGCTCGGAACTTTATCTTACAATCGGGTAATTTGGAGTAAATACTATTATTATTTATTTATTTATTAAAATACAATTTTAGTTACTGTTGTCGTGTGTGTAAATATTTTTACAAGAGATGGTGATGACAGGCCACCAAGTAACTATACGATTGACTTGACTAAGTAAGTAAGTAAGTAATCATTATTATTATTATACAAAAAAGAATAAATTATTATTTGTCATTGTTTAGATATATGAAGTTACTTATTTATGATAGTGAAGTCAGCTGACAGCTGTCATATTTTTTTTTTTTTTTATCGTTACAACAAATCAAATAACACTGAAGTTGACAGACATTAAAAATTTTTTTTTTAATTTTGTAGCAATTAAATTATTAAAAAGAAATTAATTAAAAAATTTCACATGTGAAAATTAATAAAAATTACCAGTGAAAATTTTTAGAAGCATTTTTTTATTGTAATTAATTTGTTAAAAAAATTTTTTAAATTGACAGCTGACCGCTAACTTCAGTGTCTTTATTTTTGGTCATAAAAAATTGGAACATTGAGACCTTATGCAGAGAAAAAAGTCAATATACAAAAAGATATTTAAAAATAAAAAATAAAAAAATTCACTTTTTTTTAATAAATTAATTAATCATCAGAACGTTCACCGTGAAGAAAAGTACAAATGGCGTTTCTCAAAGCAATCGCTGGAGTAATTGAGGTGTCATTCAACGACACATTGGTCATAGGACTGGTATACTTCCCGCAAAGGAACCACTCATTGATAGCGGCTTTCTCATAAATGAATCCATCGGAGCATTTCACTGGTTCGCGCATTATTTCGTGAGTTATTGGACAAACATATTCATCTGGAACTTCTGTGTCTTCGAAATTATTGAAGGTATTTATGTCTTGCTGTTTTAACCAGTACAGTTGATTTTTAAATATCTTCATCAGCTGGAAAAAAATTATAATAAATATATTAAATTTATAAATTAATTTTTGTATTTATTATTTAAATAAGTAAAATAATTACATCTGGATAATCAAAGACTCCAAGCCTTGCAATAAGAACTTCTTCCGGCAAAGTGAGTAAAAGTCTTCCATTGAGCCTAGAAGCCGCAACTCGACCTTCTAAAATTCCTAAATCAACTTCAATTAGCCATTTAACAATATCCTCGGTTTTCCAATCGATTATATTTTTTCTGTTGTTCCGTAATTGGTCTATTAAAATACTTTGGGATATAAGTTGCTGTGGAAGCCGCCACAGTGCTACTGTTTTATCCAAAGCCCCTAGATAAAAATTAATTATTTAATAAAATTAAATTTTAATTACTATTATGACAATGACTGATAATTGATTATATTTACCTGTAGCAAATAAGGCAGTATCACCGGAAAAGGCACAACATGTCACTAAACTTTCATGATATTCTAGTACAAAGAGACACATACCAGAATTCTGAAATAAAAATTAATAAATTTATTTTTAATTTATTATTTGGAAAAATTTAATGAAAAATTATTTTGTAAATATAATTAAATTTCAAAAATTTATTGTTATTATTTTTTAAGCTAGTTTTTAAACAATAATAATAATAACAATAATAAAAAATGAATTTTTGTAATGATTATTATTATTTTTGAATAAAAAATTTAATTTTTAATTTTTAATTTAAAAATTTATTATTATTTTAATAATAAATAAAATAAATGATATATTACCACACTCCATATTCTAGCAGTTCGATCAGTAGCAACACTACCAATAATTTCACCATAAAAAGGAGCGAATTTAACATCCATAACATTTCCCCCATGACCAGAAAGTACTCGTTTTTCTCTATAAGACACTAAACTCGCATAAGAACCCTCCTCAGTATCTTCACAAAAATTAGAATCTTCTTTATTCTTCGGATTAATTTTTATTTGCCACAATTTTACATAAGAATCATTTCCGCAGGTCGCTAAAGTAAAACTTTTGCTATCGTCATCGCGAACCGTGGGTGACTGTCTTGAACCTTTGAATAATAAATGAAAAAAAAAAAAAAAAAAAAAAAAAAAAAAAATCAATAAAACAACTAAACTTGAAAATTTTCTTTTTAAATTATGCAAAAGACAATATTAATTTATAAAATAAATAAAAAAGTATACCAACGACTGCTGTAAAAGGCGAAGAAGTAGCAGGACTAAAATCGCACCCTTGAACTCCAAGATCATGGGAGTCGCAGACAGCAATTGCATTAGAGTCTCCGTAGACTTCAAATATCCTCCAGGAGCCTTCACTGCAAGCTGTCACGATGTAAGACGAATCTGGAGTGAAGGCTATCGCGGTGATTGCGTCTGCGTGACCTTCCAAAATTCTGCATTCAAAATTCCTGATATTATTTCTTTTTTAATTTAATTTAATTTAATTATTTAATTATTTATAACAGTACTGTATTTCTTCCATAGTATTTATATCCCAGAGCGTTGTTTTTTCATCATCTCCAGCAGTCGCTAGCTTAGTACCGTCCGGAGACCAGCGACATACACGAATGCCAGTTCCTGAATTGACAAATGATTCACGCGCTTGTTCTCCAGTCTGTCAAAAAAAAAAAAAAAAAAAAAAATTATTGGAATAAAATTATTGACAATTAAAATTAATATAATATAATGATGATTACTTCAGTACACCAGAGCATAGTGGTCCCGTCTAAAGAACAAGAAGCTAGCATTGTCCCGCAAGGACTGAACTCGATGTAATTAACACTGTACTTGTGACCGTCAATGGGACTGAAAGGCTTTTCGACGAATTTTAGCTCCACGTGTGCTATTTGTTCTCCATCTTCTGTGTCTACTATTTCTTCTTCTCTTTCTGCAGTCCAGAGTCTCACAAGTTTGTCCCTATAAAATAATAATTAATTAATTAATATTAATTAATTTGTGTAAATTTTAATTTATAAAATTACTCACCCAGAACCAGACGCTAATAAATTATTACCGTAGAAAGCAACTCCATTGACCGCACCGCCGTGGTCGTCCAAGGTTGAAACCAGGGTAACATCATTGCCAGAATTTTCGGCAAAATGCACAACTTTTTGTTCCTGAACCGCGTCCTGATTTTCTTCGGTTGACTGATGAATCAGAGCGGCAGTTCGACGCAAAAGTTTTGAGTCAAGAGTTAAGTTGTTGCCAGTGAGATCCCAGACTATTACGCTACGGTCGTTTGAACCTGTTGCTAGAAGATTGCCGTCTCTTGAAAAGGCACAGCATGCTACGTAACGTTTGTGATCTCTTAAAACTGATACTATTTTTCCTGTATTCTGTAAATAATATTAATGTTCATAATTTCTTCTTTAATAATAATAAAAATAAACAACTTACTGTATCCCATATCACAGCAATTTTATCAAGGCCACTACTAACAATATAAGCCCCATTAGAACTAAATTTAACACAAGTCAATGCACTGCTATGCCTTTGAAATATTTTTGAAAGCGTTATCGATGCAGTAATTGGCTGAATTTGAGTTTTTCCTTCCACAACTTTAACATCCCATAATTTAACATCATGATCATTTCCACAAGTCACCAATTGATATGACTTTTCAATGGCTCTCTGATCTGAGCATAAAAAAAAAAAAAACCATTTTATCAATCGCCTTTGTAGTTTTAACAAAAAAACTTACTCGTTATAACTTGGTAAGAAGAAAAGTCACAACAAACAACCCCAAGATCATGAGCGTCATCGACTGTTGCGAAGATATTTACCGACTGGTCCAAGCTCTGGCTCCCACTGGTATCCACCATTTCAAATGACGAAAAGAGTTTCAAAACTCCTAGAGTGCAAGATGTTAGGAGCCAGTTTGAGTCTGGAGAGAAGGTAACGCTCTGGACAGATCCTTCGTGCGCCTGCAGAGACCTGTCAATTAATTATTTATTAATTATTAATGTATTTTTATTTATGCTTAAATTCACCTTATCAAATTCCTACGGATAAGATCCCAGAGACAAATTTGTCCATTATCCCCTGCAGTCACCAACAAAGTTGAGTCTGGAGCAAATCGACAAACTCTGACAGCTTCACCGCCAGTTTGCACCAGCGTGTGAATTTTTGATCCAGTCTATTTAATATTATTATTATTATTATTATTATCATTTTAACTAAATTTAATAATATTTTTTTTTTTAATAATTAAAATAATTTACTCTTAAATTCCAGAGCTGCGTTGTCCCGTCGATACTCGCGCTGGCCAGCATCGTTGACTGAGGGCTAATTTTCACACAAGTCACCCCGTATTTGTGACCCATTAACGGAGACCATGATACTTGTTCATATCCAGTTCCTTGGTGCCATTTCCATACTCTGACACTTTTGTCTCTAAAAAAATAATTTTAATAGCATTAAATACTTGATTTTTATGATATTAAAAATTTTTTTTACTAAATTATAGCAAGAAAAATTTATTTAAATTCAATTTTAAAAAATTAATTTAAAAATTCCATTTTAAAAAATTATAAATGCAATTTTTTAAAAATAATTTTCTAAACCGAGTTTATTAAAAAAAAATATTCTTCCTTATAAAATAAAATTTACTTACCCAGAACCGGTGACCAAAGTGCAATCAGCAGCAAAATCAACACTATTTACATCATTCCTATGGACGGATAAAGTTTGTAAAATATGAGCATCCTCGATAGACGACTCCATTTCTAATACTGATTTCTTCTCTGGAAAATATTATATCATCTTTGAATTATTAACGCGCCCAGCAGTTAGCGCGAGATGATAAAACTTAAACACGTAAATAAAAGTAATAATGCACTAGGGTATGAGCATGCATTATTGCATCTATTATTATTCTATTTCTATTGTGTAGGCCAATGCTGCGCAAAGGCTACAAATTAATAAAATATACAATGCTTATAAACTTAAAACTGACGTGTTATGTGACGGCTACCACGCGGAAATATCGATCATCTTTCATTGTAATCGCGAATGAATTATTTCTTAACTTTTATTAAATACCTGTCATATTTTTATTAATTTTATGAGATATTATTTTTTATATTTCTTCTTTTAAACGCGGCAACTAATAAAATAAAATAAACAATTAATAACATACTAAATTTTGTGATCAGAGAAGAAATGTTAATTAAAGTGGGTAAAGTTTTAATAATAATAACAACAATAATTTTGAAAAAATTAATTAAATAAAAATAAATTTACCTTACTATGTAGAAAAATAAATTCCTTATAAAAAATGTGAATTAACAAATTGTAACCTGCTGTAACCGCTTGCAAAACTTAACTACTGACACTATGAACTTAAACTAAAGTTAGATTCCTGTTCATAAATAATGATGAAGAAGCGCGTGTCTAGTTAAACATATATTCCTGTTTTTATACGTTTCGATCGATAGTCATACTCCAGCCGAGTGGCTCTTGTTATGAATTATTTTTAGTGATAAAAGCATACTAAGCCAAAATCTCCTTCTTTTGACATATTATTATTTTGCTCATTAGCAAATTACATTCAGAAATTTCGACCATGGCCCGGTTTGTTTTCTAAAAAAAAAAAATAATATTTATTATTAATGTCGTGTCTGATCATCAATCTGAAATTTTAATTCTATTTACCTGATATATCTTCAGTGGCCGTTGAAAATTCTTCTGAATTATCCAAAAAGTCGTAGCCCCTTCCTTAATAATAATAATAATAATAAATTTATAAATAATTATAATTGTTTTTTTTTTTTTTTTTTTAATTCTTATGGTTAAAATTAAATTATTAAAAAAATATAATTGTATAATAAAATATTAAATTTTAATATTGAATAACACTGAAGTTGACAGATATTAGAAATTTTTTTAGGAGTTTAAAAATTATGACACTGAAGTGAGCAGACATTAAAAATTATTTTAAAATTTTATAACAATGCAATTATTAAAAAAAATTCCATATGTGAAAATTAATAAAAATTACAAGTGAAAATTTTTAAAAGCATTTTTACTGTTTGTAATTGATTTGTTATGAGTATTTAAAAAGTGACAGTTGTCAGCTAACTTCAGCTGAATAAAAACACTAAATACAAGTTTATCATAGTTAGTGATTGGTTAGATCAAACAATGTGGATTATTCATATCTACCGTAAATATCAATAAAAAAAAAAAAATAAAAACATTACTTTGTGAGTATTCTTTTTTAATTTATTTAATCAATTTTAAACTATTTTTAATTAAAAAAATTTGAGGTTATATAACAAAAATATATAAAATTTATATATATATATATATATATAGATTTTAGGCAAAAAAATGCCTCTAGGAGTTGCCAAGCCGGTGTGTATAAAGTGCGGGGGCCAGAAATCTCCTCTTTGGCACTCGACGGAGCTAGGCAGCCTTTGCAACAAATGTCTGGAGGACGAGAGAAATGCTTCTAACTCTGGGAAAAATGACGAGGAGGATTCGGGGTCCAAGCCCTCTCGCAAAAGCACCAGGATCACCAGGTGGTGCAAGCCTGAGAAAAAAAATGAATCTTCACTGCCTCCAACTATCAAGACTGTTCCTAAAGGCAAAGGTCGAAGACATATTTTTAAAAAAACAGTAAGTAATTTTAATTATTAATTAATCATCAGTGATTTTTTTTTAATAATTAAAATTAAAAAAAAATTTTTTTTAGCCAACAAAAGCACCGTCTTCAGTGGCTACACCAGTCACAAGTAATTTTGTATTTTACAAAGGATCTTATTTTCAAGTAGGTGATGTTGTCTCAGTCCAGGATATTGATGACAATGGAATTTATTATGCTCAGATAAGAGGGTTCCTTACTGATCAGTATTGCGAAAAGAGTGCTGCTATAACTTGGCTTCTTCCTACAGCCACTAGGTATTAATTTTTTATTTAATATAATTTTCTATTAATTTATTATTTTATTTAGATTTTCATTAATTATTATTTTTAAAAAATTGTTTATTAAATTTTTATTTAAAGTCATTGAATTTTAGATTTAATTTTTATATAAAAAAAAAAAAAAAAAAAAAAAAGTAAGGTATGAAATTTATTTAATTAAATTTTATGGCTTTAAAAAAAATATCAAAAAACCAAATAAATAATTTTTTTAAAAGTCTAAAAGTGAAATTTCCTATAAAATTTAATTACTAAAAATAAAATAAATTTCTAATTATTGAAAAAAACAATCAATAATTATTTTATAATAAATAAAATTTTTTTAGCCCGCCACCAGAAGAAGGATTCAGCCCAGAAACCTACATAATGGGTCCTGAAGAAGACTTACCCCGAAAATTAGAGTGTATGGAGTTCATAATGCACGCACCATCTGATTACTACAAGCTAAAAAATACTCCATACCCTCCAGCTTTAACAGAAAGCGCTACAGGAGGATACATATGGACGTCTCTCGGAAATGAAGCTACAACTTTTTACAAAAAGTAATAGATATTATTTGTGTAAATACATATTTATAAAATCTAATAAATAACTTATTTAATAATACAGGATTGTATTATATATTTATACCAGGATTATAAAACATTCTTAGAATTTTTATTTATCTAAAAATAAATGCATACAATATTTATATTTTTATCAGAACCTGTCAGAATTTAAGGTCTTTAATAGCTTGTGGTAAATCCGGAAGCTTCATATCTTTTATTTGCTGGGGGATGTTCATATTTTTAACCGCTGAGACTGCCCGTGCTGGAGCTGCAGTTATTCCCGCCTGTAAAATAATTTTATTAGAAAAATATTAAGTGATATTTATATTGAAGATAATTAATTAAATTACTTCTTGCTTTTCCAACTTATTCTGGTCCTCTATCCGCGTGAGAATCTCCGTCATATTAGTCTCCAGGACCATACCTCCCATCACCAGCTCGTTGAGGATATAGTGAACTTTATCTACGTGGAATATCAAGTCCAGCTCGCAGACATTTTCAAAGCACTTGTCCAATGTTTCGACAAACACCTGAATTAGGTCAAGTATCCCTAGCTCAGACTCCGAGCTGTCGACGCAGAACACAAAGTAGAGCGTTGCATAATGCCTGTAAATTAATTTGTAATCCGATCCACCGATTAAACTTCCTCCTTCTAAAAAATTACATACATTGTCATCTCTTTTTGATACTAGTTGAAATGTTTCTTTTATTATTTGCTGCTGCATATCTTCATTCTGTCAAAAAATTATTTTTATTTCATTTAGTATATTTTTTATTAGTTTATTTTAAAGACACTGACATTAAAAAAATTATTTTGAAAATTAATGAAAATAAAGTTAGCCGACATTTAAAAATTTTTATGATTTTTTTTTATTAAATAACTATTACAAAAAAATTTTTTTTAATTATTAGTAAAAAATTTTTTAAACGGTTTTTTTTTTATTGTAATTTATTAATTATAAAAATAAAAAAAAAATTAACAGCTGTTTGTTAACTTTAATATCATTTAATTTTACAAAACTCAAATCAGCTGATATTTGAAAATTTTTTAGTTTTAATTTAAAAAATAAATTATTAAAATATAAAAAATTTTGTTAAGAATTCTTTTCTTTGTAATTTACTTATGATAATTTAAAAATTAAAAGAAATTTTTTAAATGTCAATTAACTCCAAAACTGTCAAAAAAACCAACAATTAAATTTAAAAAATAATAATAATAATAATAAATATGAAACTTACAAAATAATGATAAAATTTAGACAATCTTGGTTTTCCATGGTTGTTAAATACCAAAATAGCTTTAATCATTTTTCTTCCCTAAACTGGATTAAATAATAATAAACCTGTAATAATAATAATTAATTACATTATAAAATTGTGACAGGTTCAATTTTATTTTCATTCTGAATCAATAAAAAACTAAATATTTACAACAAAATTAAATAAACACAAACAAAAAAAAATATAAATAATTACTTACTAATTAATTTATAATCTGATTATAAACCCATGATAAAAATGTATTTACCGCAGATAAATAATAATATATTCACTCATAACTATACCAAACACATAACACATCTTGTACTTGACAACAAAGATGGCGTCATTTTTTATTGGAGCATTGTTCGGTGAAAGTGAGACTTAATAAAATTAATATTATTATTTAATTATTTTCTTCTTGATTTCTGTCAGAAAAATTTTAACTTCCTAAAAATAATAAAGAAATTTTTATTATTGACAAATTTATTCACGTGAGTGTGTTAAGTATAAAAAAAAAAAAAAAAAAAAAAAAAAAAATAACAATGTAAGTTTTATTTTGAAAACTCTCTTTTATACATTTTTATATTTATTTTTATCTAAGCAATTACAGAAAATGAATTTATATCTGTAACTTTAGCAGCTCGTAAGATTTTAGGTTGTATAAATATTTTAACGAATTTCCTGTCAATTGGCGCTGTCAATTTTTTAATTTATTATCACTATAAATATTTCTGAACTAAGTGGATATATATATATATATATATATATATATATATATATATATATATATATATATATATATATATATATATATATATATATATATATATATAGATCGCAATTGTTCATTTTATGGAGCGGGTTAAATTTACAAATAAATGGATTATCGAGCTGTTTACTAGTAAGTATTTTTCTGGTTAAATATTATTAATTATTAAGTTAAAATATTATGATGCTGAAGTTAGCCGTCAGCTGTCAATTTTAAAAATTTTAATACCAAATCAATTACAGTAAAAAAATGCTTCTAAAAATTTTCACTTGTAATTTTTATTTATTTTCACTTGTGAAACTTTTTAATTAATTTTTTTTTTTTAATAATTACATTGTTATAAAATTCTAAAAAAATTTTTTAATGTCAACTTTAGTGTTGTAAAATATTTTAATGAGTTTATTATTACAGTGGTGTTGATATTTGACAACAGCAAGTAAATGGGGGTCACTATCGGAGCTAAGACAACCTTGGAAAGGTATTTGACATTTAATAAATAAATAATATGTAACAATTTAATAATTTAAATTTAAGAGTATGATTTTTTTTTTTTTTTTTTTTTTTTCCCGTGAAATAAATTACAGTGAGAAATTATAATTAGGTTTATTACTATAAAAAAATTAATGTGTTTATTTATCAGTCATTGTTGATAACAGCAATGTAATAATTTTGCAATAGTTTTAAAAGTAATTAATTTTCTTTATCTCACTGAAGTTATGTCAATAAATTTCAAGAGGAAAAAATGCAAATAAATGATTAATTGAAAGAAATAATTACTTTATTGATATAAAATAATTATTTATCAATTTTAGTTTATACCTATAAAATTTTGTTTAAATTTTTGCAAGTAAAAATATTATTTTTCAATTTTTTAAATAATTAATTATTTAATAAAATTATTAAAATTTTTAATTTCAGTATTATAATTAGAATACAGTAGCAACCTTGCAGTGAGTATGTAAAAATAAAAAAATAAAAATATTAACACCCTATAAATAAAAGCAGATGGACAAAATGCGATTGGTGGTGCCGTCGCAGCAGGTGTACATAACTACTAACCCGCCAACTAACAATGTTCGAGGAAGAATGTCCTTCATACGTCGTTTAGGAGTGGGTTGCATCATCCTGGCTGCTCTGGGGCTGCTCTACGTTCCCGCTTACCATTCGGCGCAAGGTCCGCCCTTTGGAATAGGAATAGGTGAGGTTTCACCCCCTGCTGAAGCATTAGGGGCAGGTTCGAACTACCTAGAGTCTACTGTAGGTATGCATTAATAAAAAAGCTAACTAATCTACTCCATGTGCATTGTCGTTCAGTCACCACAAATATTTTAATTTAATTTTATTTAATTAAATTAAATTAAATTAACATATACAGCACTTGCTTTTCCTCCACGCTCTGGCTCAGTAATCAGAATTAAAGCCTTCACCTCATATCATTTTAATCTGCTAATAGTAATTTTTTTATTAATTTATTATTATTGTACAAGCATGTCAAATTTAAATTTGAAATAATATTTCTTAAGATTGTAATAAAATTGACCATTAAAATCATTTCAGCTCAAATATCCGGCTGGACGTTTAATACCTCTAGGAATGTTAATTTGTATATAAATCCCGAGAACAATACAACGATAACCAGCCCCGAGTTATCGTGTGCGACCTCGCCGCCTTATCTTTTGATAATCGTTTGCTCGGCGGTGGGCAATCAGAAGGCGAGAGTCGCGATTAGAAACACCTGGGGCAGCGAGCAAAATTTGTATTACCTGGGGACCTCTTCGACAGTCAATACTACGATCAAGATTGTCTTTCTGCTGGGAGAAAGCACCAATGACACTCTCAATGCCGCCATCCTGGATGAGAATTATGAATACGAAGATATTATTCAGGAAAAATTTATTGATACTTACAACAACTTGACTGTTAAGTCTGTAATGATGCTGAAATTGGTCACTACTATGTGTCCGCAAGCAACTTTTCTCATGAAGACAGACGATGACATGTATGTCAATGTTCCTGCGCTGGTTAAAGTCATCAGATCGAGGCCAAATAGCGCTGGGACACTTATGGGGTCACTTATTTGCAATGCCCGTCCAATATCTGATCCAAAAAATAAGTGGTAGGTTTATTATTGGAAATTTTCAATTTTATTATTTTAAATTTTAATTTAATACATTTTTTTTTTTATTAAAGTTGAAATTTTTTAATTTATTTTATTAAATTTTAAAATTAAAATTTTGGGCTAAATATTGAAGATATAAAAAAATATTAAGAAATTTTTATTTTTTTTTTAAAAAAGGTCCTTATAAATTTTTCTGTATCTCATATTTAAGCCAGAGTTAAAATAATTGAATAATAAATAAATATTTCAAATTTTCAGGTATACTCCCAAGTACATGTACTCAGAGAAAACATATCCAAATTATTTATCAGGTACTGGTTATGTGATGAGCTTAGACGTAGCGTTAAAATTATACGAAGCAGCGTTGAAGACGCCTTTATTACATTTAGAGGACGTTTATTTAACAGGTTTATGCGCTAAGAAAGCAAAACTTCGTCCAGTAAATCACCCAGGTTTTAGTTACATCCCGCGTAAGTTAGATTATTGCATACTTAAAAGTGCAATTACTGCGCACAAAGTTGATTCTTCCAATATGTACGAAATTTGGAACAAATTACAGAACACAAATGTATCCTGCTCTAATGCAGCTAACAGTGATAATACTTCTAAGAGTGTAGCTTTATTAAATAGGCATGGCAGGCATGTCAATTATTACTTCACGAAGAAACGCGTCAACAATCGGTGCAGCTGAAAAACCAAATTTATTATTTTTTACTGTAAATAATTTTAAACCCGGCAATTATTAAACTCGGTACAAATACTTATCAAATTATTTGAATTTTAGCGTGCCAATAAGAACAAAAAAAAAAAAACATTTAAATTAAATTATAGTATCAAACTATTTTTGTGGAATCAGTATAAATAATATAAATAATTATAATTATAATTTCAATAAACAATAGAGTATTTGAAAAATTAGAAGTAAGTCATTTTTTTTTTAAATTAATAGTTAATTACGCTTCCATCCATTGCTGTTTATATTTCATTTTTTTTAAATTATTAATTACCAATTTAAAAACATTATAAATATATTAAAATTCTTGTAAAATATTTGTTGGTAAATAAATATGCTTTATTTATATTGAAAAAATCCTGAAAATTTATTTAAAAAATTTTTCTATAAAATGAATTACAAGTACAAAAATAATAATTATTTTTTAGATTTTTTTTTATGAATTTTAATTTTAACTAAACTCTTAGAAACATTATCAAGAATTTCTTCAAAGTCTGTTATATTTTTAGAAACCATTTCCAACTTAGCTTTCTCTTTTTTTTTCTTATGTTTCTTCTTTTTTTTCTTTTCAATTTTATTATTAAAAAATTCAGAATCAATAATTTTTTTTTTCTCTTTCTTCTTCTTTTTCCTTTTGAAACCCGAATAAACATCATCCTCAGCACATTGAGGCTCCGAATATGTTTTACTTTCATTTTTTTTACCATCATCATTTTTCTCGTCAAGACAAAGTGAGCTGGATAATTTATGACTCAAGTCTTCCAGCTTACGCTTTAATTTTCTGCTACTTTTCTTCGACACAGATTTGTACAGATCATCATCATCATCATCATCATCATCATTCAATTTATTGTCTACTGGTTTATCAACAAGCTTTAGAGATTTTTTTACAACTATTTCGTCAACAACAAGACCATCAGCAGTACAGCCGATCTGTATTCTCCTCTTGCTCCTTTTAATTTCCGCGAGATTGGCAAAATACAGCTCCTGCTGCCGAATCCTGGCCAACTTTCCACTGAGCTTGAGACCATGCCGAGCACCCTTGTGTGCAGTCCTGCCACCACATGCCTTGAACAGCTTGTCATCGTCGACAATAAAGTCCTTGAACATCACCGAGTCATCTTTTTTCGCACTTAGCTTTTTTTGCGCAGCACTCTGGACTTCTTGGGAGCCTTCTAACGTGGAAGTTTTTACAAAATTGCCGTACACTAAGCCGTCCTTTGATTTCTTGGAGTCTCCTATATTTATATTGAGCTTCGCAGCTGTTATTTCAACCGCGTTGCTCTTATTAACCTTAATCACTGGCTTATTTTCTGATGAGCTGTCAACGTTGATGTTACTCAATGCTTGGTTGTAAATTTGATTCCACCATTGGTTCCCAGTCGAGTCTATATGGCCTATTCCAGTGGTATCAAATTTTAATTTTGGTCGCAGCGCTTCTGTCATTCCATCTTCATTTTTTCCTAAACCTTTACCTGGTAAACAAAGTATTTATTATTTATTTTTAATAAAATAAAATACACTGAAATTTATTTATATAAAATTAGCCGACGTTTTTAATTTTTATATTTTTTTTATAATAATTAAATTAGAACTAAAAAAAAAAAAAAAAATATATATATATATATATATATATATATATATATATATATATATATATATATATATATATATATATTTTTTAATTCACTCATTTTATTAAATTAATAAATTATTTTTTAAAAATTAATTTATAAAAAATTTTATCTTACTTTTTAAATAAACTAACCTTAAAATATGTTTTAATAAATTTAATAAATAAAATAATTACCTGCGACCCAACCAAATTTCTCAAGCTGCGATTTAGCAAAATCACTCATTTTTTTTTTTTTTTTTTTTATTTATTTATTTCAAACAATCTGCATTATTTAAATTCCAATTTAATTATTAATAAAAAATAATAATTAATCGAATAAAAACTGGCTAAATAAACCAACGTGGTGCATTCATAAGTTAAATAATTTTGGAGTATTTTATAGGTTATGTATTTTGTTTACAATCTTGCTGGCCACCTACACATACCACATCACACATTTAATAATTTTTATAACCAAAACTTTACTAAGTATATAAAAAAAATTAAAAAATTAATTTTTAATAAAATATCTGGAAGAAAGAAAAACAGTAATGAAATTAGTTCAGAATTATTAAAAATTTTAAATTCTCTCGTAGCGCCATCTAATGTCACATGACAAATGCACACACATTTATATATAAACTATGACACATACTGAAATATTTATTATTAATCCTTGCGTTTTGATGTCAGGTGATGATAAAAATTAATTTAGCAGATAGTTGATAATTTTAAGAATTTTTGTAACAAATAAATTATGACAAAAAAAAATATAATCCTGAAGTTAGCGGTCAGCTGTCAATTTTTTTAACAAATTAATTCTAAAAAAAAAAAAAAAAAAAATGCTTCTAAAAATTTTCACTTGTAATTTTTATTAATTTTTCCATGTGAAACTTTTTAATTAATTTTTTTTTTTTAATAATTTAATTGCTACAAAACTCTAAATAAATTTTTAATATCTGTCAACTTTATAGTGTTATAAAAAAAATTGACATTAATAAATTAAAAAAAACTACAAATATTTTGTAAATATTGTCAAAATTAATTTTTATTAACTCAATTATATAATTACTCTATCATCATTACTACATATAATAAATCTTCAGCAGGTCGTTCTTGTTTTTCCATTTTTTCTCTGGCACGTGTTGTTCCCGTTGGTTCATTTATTCGCTCTAACGTCGAATGGAATCCATGTAATTACGAAAACCCCAGTGAACTCCTTGAGGCTCACCCAACATCGTAGAGCCAACACTGTCTGTGACTACCTGAGCAACGGAGCCAAAATATACAGCTCCTACTGGACCAGCAAGAGCTCCAGCAGTACCCCAGCCCCTACAACTGCTGTTGTATTCTAACTTGTCATTGTTTCGCAGAATTAATCAGCGAATTAATTTTTATTTAACTATCAAAGTGATATAATAATAAAGCCTTACGTATTATATTTATCATAATGAGGCTGAAGTTAGCAGATCACACTTGAAATTTTTTAATTTTTCTTGAAAAACTGACCTAGGCATAGAAAATTATTTATAAAAATGTTATTTATAATTTTTAAGAGCTTCTAAAGATGAAATTTTTACATAAAATTTTCTTGCTATAATTTGTTGGTTAAAAATAAAATTCTAAAAATTATTAGATGTCTCTCAACTTCAGTGTCATTTATTATACACATACATTAAACCTACTCTATAATTAATTATTTAGATAATAAACTCTAAAGTACGGGTAGAAACGTCTTAAAAATATTTAAAATATATCAATACAATATAAATACTCAACATCCATCCACTCATAACCTTACTTGATACAATAATTTACCGATAAAATGTAAAAATAAAATTTATCGAATAAAATAAATTACTTTTTTCAGTCCCGGCAGTATTGTGAGCCAAAATTACCAACAGAATACTTAAATAATAAAAGAAGAAATGGTACAAAAGGTTTTTCCTCTATCTATCTAGCTTGAGGTTAGGTTTTTATTAAATACTCGGCGAATTCAGAGTCCCGGTGTAGTTCCCGTTGGTCCTGTCGGACAAAATGGTGGCCACGGGCGCTGAGTCTGGGTCTGAAGTAGTCTTCCTACCGCCAGGAGGGATGTAGCACCACCAAGCCAGGAAGAAGAATAGTAAAGAAGCTGTTTTGCCGATAAATGCCAGCGCTAGCATGTACCTTAATTAAATTTTTTAATTAAAATAATATTTTAATGAAATTTAATATTAATTTGTAAATTCTACTCACCAGCTCATCCAATAATTATCGTAAACCAGACACGCGCCTCGACCCTCGCAAGTTTCGTGCCACAAAATGCAAGTATCGTCGATCAGAGCTCCGAAGATTATTGGCGCTGGAATCGTGCCGAGAATTCTAACCTTAATCCACTGGATTCCCAGAGCAAAAGAGCGCTGCTCGTCTCTGACGACTCTAAGTGTCGCAGCCAGCGCTGGCATAGTGCACAAGAAAGTCATAAGCATGTTACAGAATGCCAGACAGATAAATAACCACAAATATTTGCAACTGCTGGTGCAGGTTGTGTTGATAGCTTCATAAGAAATTGTTTCGCCATTTGACATCGTCCAGTTTGAAGTATGGCTGCTGATACATGAACAGTTTTGATAAACCTAGAAAATTTTTTAATCAATTAAAATTGTCATTAAAAAATATAGGATTGGGTAATTAAATTTTTACTGCAATTTTGGAAATTTTTGACGTTTTGTTACCTTGACATCTTCAACTTGGATTTCCTGATCGCAACCTGCATGACAAGGTGAGTAGTAAGTAACGCCATCTACTCCACAAATAGGGTTAAATTTATTTGTAGAACACCCGCAGTTACTATTGCACTTGTTGTCTAATCCCATAATTTTTCTGTAGTAATAATTAATTTAATTTTCAATTATTATTAAATATTTTAATATTTATTAATTATTATATATTTAATTTAATATACTTACTGATCTGTTTCAGAATATCGAACAGTAAGACCGGCAAAATCTAGGTTAGGGCAGCTTAGCCCGAAACAAAGCGTGAAGATAATACAAGCAGCTGTTGAAAAAATGCAAAATTTCAAAATACCGGAACAAGGAAGATTCCAGCGTTTTATTAAATAACCACCGAGAAAAGTTCCACCTCCTCCAGCGGGCACAGTCACTAATCCTGTCAAAAATTAAAGGTAATAATTTAATTTTTAATTTTTACATGTGGAATTTTTTTATAATCAGAAATCGACTTTTTTTCAGACTTATATTGAATATTAAGATTAAGGTAAAAATAAATAAAAGAGATTACCCATTAGCAGTGCAGCTGAACTGGCAGTTACGCTAAACTGATTTTCAATAAGTTTAGGAAGGAAAGCTGCAAACCCAGCTATCAGCAGCCCTTCACTAGCTCCCGCTAAATTGAGCATAAAGAACGCGGGGTTGCTCAGCAATTCAGTTAAAGCGCGAGGCAATTCGCGGATTTTTGAAAACGCTTCTCCTGTTGTACCGCCGGAAGATTTTTCATGAGCTTCCGAGACTTTTTCCTTCGCTAGTTCTTCAGAACCTGCAATAAATATTTAATTATTTAATTATTTATTTATTTATTTATTGTGAAAGAAGAAATAGCGAAAGTTACCTGGAAGCGATGGTGGGAAGGCAATTATTGGAATGGCTACGACAATACATACTACTGTTGCTGCTACGAATCCAATCCACCAAGCTCCAATCCATACATTGCTGTCTGGAGTCATACCAATCCTACAAATGAATAAAAATGAGCTTAAGTTATTATTATTATCGCTGTTATTTAAAAGTAGAAATGAATAGCACCGAGGGTCTTAAGAACTTATTATTAAAGGCAATAAAACTCCCAGATATTAAATTATTCCCTGGTTGGGGGCTCCAGGGAGCTACCGGTTATGGCGAAACTCTTGAAACTAAGAACATTGTTGCTGGAAAACTGCAAACTACTTTGTGTGAGAGCGGTTTGCCGTATACTTATTTCTCATTATAATACCTACAACTGTATTGAAACTTTCGGCATCTGCCGAAACTTTTACGTCCAAATTTTAGAGTGCGCTAATTAAGAACTGAGTTTACAAGATTTTAGATTTAAAAACAAAGTTACACACCGATACTATTAATTTTGGCGGACATATACGCTATATATACTACCTAGTGATTGATGCCACTAATTTAGCTGACTAACTCTTTTTTCATTTTTCACTCGCGGGTTATTTATTGCCGCAGTTGAATTGTTAAAGGTAACACACCTGCTGGAATTTATAAAAATTTTTTTTTATATTAAAAATGGGTAAGTTTTTTTTTTTTTTTTTTTTTTTAATTTTATTGATTTAAGAATGTACAATTTAACAGTGCAATTTAACAAAATTCATTTTTTAATAATAAAAATATTCAATTTATTAAATTAAAATCTCATGAATTTTATTTTTCAGCACTTAAAGTTTGCTTTCATAAATTACTAAGCAAAAAGAAGAAATGAATATCAATAGACTACCTTAATCACTTAGCTTTATTATTTGGTAATGTATCCTGGTCTTTCATAACTTTGATTTGAATTGAAAAGAACTTAAAAGCCCAGAATAAAATTCTGACATTAAAAAATATAAAAATTCAAGGTAGAACTTTTAAAAAATATATTTTTCATAATTAATAATTAATAATTAATAATCAATGATAGGAAAATAAAAATGACCAAGTAGGTACAAAAGAAGACTATAAATAATCTATAATAAAGTAGTTGTTTTAAATACAACCCTTGTATAGCATCAGAGCGAATAATACGTAAGATTAATAGTGCATGGAAGCGTGGACGTCCCATGGGGTAAATGTCAAGCGGCGTTTATGCAATGTTTGAGGATGACGCCACTGTTACCCTTATTCAACAAAAAAACTATTCACTCCCTCTTAAGGGGCCCCCGAGGGGGAATAAAAAACCAACTCTCTTTATTCGCATTTAATCTACGGCTCAAGTTCGCATATTTCATGTCGAGTCACGCGTGAGAACCGGCCCATTCACCGCAAATTCAATAAAATATTGTATAAATACCATCCCATCACCCATCACACACAACAATTACTATTGCTTGCTTTATTTATCATTCTTTTTAAATTATCCGGGGATCTGGGGACTCAGTCCTCTATTACCGCTAATGGAAACTGTTTTGCGAATATTAAATATTAAAAGTAAAATAAATACCCGAGAATCTACCGAGTAATAAATTCAATGGAGAATTTAATAAAGTCTCAAGTGCAGAGTTAATGGAGATCGTTTTTACCTAGACTATGTTACATTTTTTTCTGATTTTTTAGCATAATTGCTTCTTAATATAAACGTAAATTTTAATATTGAGTTAAGGTGATTAAATATAATTTTTTTTTAATTATTATTTAGTAATTTTTCAGATTTAAAAGTCAACTTACATTCTGGGATCAGTGGTAAGAAAATCCGTGTAAAGTTTAAGTAACTCTCCGCCGATCACATACCCCATCGCCGGACCAATCACAGCCATGGTGTAATAAATTCCTGGAAGAAGTATAAAATTTATTATTTTTATTGAAATTTAAAAAAGTAAGTACCCAAAATTTTAATTTTCTTTTTAAAGAAGAAATTTATATCGTTCAAAAAAATTTTTTTTTATTAAAATAAATTATTGTTATATTTCTTCTTTAATGAAGAATATTGATTGATTAATTTTGGGTAGTAAAAAAATTGTTTTTTAATTGAAAAACATTTTTTTTTGTGTATAAAATACAAGATAAAAATTTTAAATAATTTATTTAAAAAAAAAGAAATATTAAAAATTAATTAATTACCCAAATAGACAGAAGACATTTTTTTGGAGACATTTTCATCGAGATAAGTGACACCAAGAGTGTAAAAAGGCGCAGCGCCAGCTCCATGGAGCAGTTGGGCGATGAAAAAAATCATGAGGTAGAACCCGCTAAAGGGGCCGACCTCGACAGTGTCATCAAGCTGCTGGGAGCACTTGGACTGCTACAGGAAAGGGGAATGGAAAAATTAAATTATTTAGTCGAGTTACGGAGTCTGCTGCCGATGAATCACCTTATTTGATAAGGACAACTCTCACCGACAGTGAAGTCTCATTATTGCTGATGAAAGAGCGATTGCAGGACACCGAGGACTTCTGACCTGCCTGGTGGTTTCCTCGAGAGAGGTAGTGCGGCGAGGCGAAGAGCAGGCTTCCGATACCCAGGACTAGAACTCCCACGCCGATGTATCTGCAAAGTATTTTTATTAATGTTTTTTTAACCAGGTTGCTTTTATTTTGTGCTCTAGGCTGGTGACTCACTTGGGCTTGGATGCTTTTGAGCGACCGCCGAGATAACTGACGGGTATTAAGAAAACAAAACTTGCGATATCGTAGCCCCCGGCTATGAGACCTGTCTCTGAAGAATTTAATCCAAATCTCTTTTCAATTGTCGTGATAACCACGTTTATGAAACCGTTTACTACCATTCCTTTATTTGAAGAAAAAAAAAATATTTCTTCAGTAAGTATTTTGGAGATTTTTTTTTTTTTTTTTTTTTTTTTATCATAAAAAGACTTAGTTAGGATAGAAATAAATTTTTTTAATTATTTTAGGATTTTATTTTGAATAATTTATATTATTAAGAGAATAAAAAAAAAATTTTGTCTCTTAGATTGCTAGTTTTTGTTAAATTTATTAGAAAAAAAATTTTTTTACGATTTAAATTTAAACTATTAAATCAATTATTTGCTATAGTTAATTTTTTAATTAAATTTTTTTAAGTACTTAACTTAAAATTAAAATTTTTAATCTTTGATTCTTTTAAATTAATTAAAAAAATCTCTTAAACTTATAAAAATGAAATTTGATTTAATCAAATAAAAAAAAAAAAAAAAAAAAAAAAAAAAAAAAAAATCCTAATTATCTATAAAATCTAGAATTTTACTGAGCTACCGCGTCTTAAATAATAATAATTCAGTTTCATTAAAATGTTAATATTATCGTAAAAAACTTATAAAAGTTCTAACAAGTCTGAAAGAATTTAAATAGAAGTTTAAGAGAAAAAAAATTTCCAAACACGTCAGTAACTTTTATAGTAGTAACAAATTCACTTCATAATATACAATCTACAATATTATTATAAGGATAAACAAAGTTTAAATTAGCAAACAATTAGTAGACAAAAGCGTAGACGTATTGTCCGTCAATTTGTTAAATTTCTTTGATCGCATTGTTTCGCGCCTACGATCGCGGGTGTACCAGTAGACCAAGTAATGGGGAGACATAAGTGCGTGGTCAGAGACTTGCTCATTATTCTCTTTACTCCCATGTACGTAATACATCTCAGCCCGACACTCGCTGGATAATTTAATGACCAAGTAAATTTATTTAAAACTTCTTTTATTTCTTCTTTTAAAATTAACACATTTCTTCTTAAGTTAAGCTCGAGTTTATTTATTTTTATTGTAAAATTAAACTCTTATCTATTTTTTTAGTCAACTTGATTTAAAGTCTTCAATTCGCAAGGAGTAAATTGGATTTCCGGTTACTCTTCTCTGAATACCATCGAAAATTGCCTCGCATCTATCCGCTCTTGTATCTACAATCTACGATAATATCAAGTCTGCTATAAAATAAAAGTATATCATTTTTTTTTTTAATAATTTTTTTATAGTTTATTTTCAAAGTATTTAAATTAAAAAAAATAATTTTTTAAACTTTTAAAAGTTAAAATTAATTAAATTTATTAAAAATATTTTTTTAGAATTTAATTTTAAATAATTTACTATATTTTTAATTTTTAAATTAAATTTATTATAAAAGCCGGCTATAAAATAAAAGTATGTAATTTTTTTTTTTTTTTTTATATATATTTCTTCTCAGATAATTTTGTTTTGATTCCAGATTTTAATGATACACATTTTTATGTTCGTACACGAGGACAGGAATCGATTGCCCGCGGAGAAGAAGAGGGGCAGTCTCATTACACGGTTTTATTTTCTCGGGATTACCGATAGAACCGTTCCGGATCGAATGCATATACAAACATAAATATACATACCATTAGTATGCATTCAAAAGCTGTTCTGGGCTAGAGGTGGTATGTTCTATGCCGTATAACGTCAAGGATACTAAATTCATAGGATTCAACCGTCAACGCTTCACATGAATCTCCATTAATTCTGTTTATTTAACGCTCTTAATCTCTCTAATCAGAATCACGTTTAATTATATATTATGTCAATATGTTTTGTTGGAACAAATCGCTACTAAAACGCTTAATTAATTGGTTGGGTCAAAAATTTTAAAAGATTTTTTTAATTTTGAATTATAAAAAAATTTTTTTAAGGGAAGAAATTTTTTCTTTTTTATTAAATATAATGTAAAAAAATTTTTAATTAGTTATTTAATGAATTTTGATTCTAAAAGAAGAAATATTAAAGATTTAGTAATTTTTTTTTTTTTTTTTTTTTAATTGTAATTGATAAATCTTTGATATTTCTTCTTTTAAAATAAATTAATTACAATTTTTTATTTTATTTTTTAAAAGAAGAAACATTAATTAAAAATTTTTTCTTTTGTTTATTAAATAAGACACAAAATTTTTAATAATTAATTAATCAAAATTATTGTAAAAAATAATTAAAAAGTTACCTTGCATAGCACCAGCCCAGCAAAGCCAAAACAAAGCCCACTTAGCTGTCCTAAATTTTTGCAAATAAAAGGGCCTGAAAGAAAACCACCCGCATAAAGACTTGGACACCGACACTTGTGAATCTAATTGCTCTTCAGCTTTTATTTCTTCCTTGATGGTCGCCACGTCGTGCTCGACAAATTTTGGTAAGGTCTCGTTAATATCCGCAACTCCTGACTAAAAAAAAATCACATTTTAATTCCACTTGTATTTCTTTCAGAGAAGAAATGAAAGAAGACTAAAAAATATGCATCTACTCAAATGAAAACTTACACTGAATGAAAATTTATCGCGCATCTTAAAAAGAATAGCCTAAAAAATCAGCAAGAGTAAAAAAAGCTGCGATGACCATCACTCTTTATGTGGACAAAGTGAATGAAGATGACTATGTTAACTGGTGTGTTTATTATATGAGAAGAGAGGCTGTGCACGTTGCCACGAGTCACATGCGACTGGTTCAGTTGAGATGCCCCGAGTTTTCCTCGTCAAAAGTTTATCCATCTCGCTCTTGCTCTTTCACCCTTCCGGGCGCTCGGTTCCACCCCACTCGGAGCTTTTTCTTTCATGTGACTCAACACACACCACCTCTGGTCCTACCTACTACAGTGCAACAGCTTCTGGGGGTCGTTGTTCGCTTCTTTTTATTCTCTGCCCAACCGTGAAAAAAAAATTATCTCCATACAACTTGTACACATTTTTTTCAACACCGAATTTTTTTTACCATTACTACAAACTTTTTATCAACTTGACTCTCCAAAGACACTTAAGCCGGCTCTCTTAAGAGATACACAATCTTATTTTACAATTTTATCTTATTTATAACTTACTAATTTAAGGAAATTTTTTAGAAGATATGATTTTATTATTTTTTAGGATAAAAATCAAAAGTTTCTTCTTTTAAATCAAGGCAAGTATTTTTTATTTATATTTTTAATAATTTAAAAAATTCTGAATATTAATTAATATAGAAAAAATATTTATTTTTTAGAACAGCCAATGAGACATTAAGCCAAATCCTGAGAGAAATACCCAGTCTTAAATAAAATTAAAATATAAAAATTGAAATGAAACTAAGAAGATGTCAAGCTGGGTTTGCTCAGCCCAGAGTAAACAGAAGAAATGAAAAAATAAAAATAAAAAAAAAAAAACAAAGAGCAACAAGAAAGAAATAGTAAAGAAGAGAAGGGTAGATGCCACGCGACTGTCCATAAATTTACCAGAATTAATACAAAGATCTATTGCTTCCGTTTTGCATATTAATGATTATATGTACACAGCTATACATATGAATAGGTGTATACAAAGGCTGTTATGTAAATATATGACCCATTGAGTAAAAAGAGGGATTATGAGGATGAGTAGAGGATGAGGAGCGAGCGCGTGACATATACTCGTAGGTGGACTCTTTTAACTAATTTATCCGGACGGACTATTATATAAACGAATATGCAATTACGCTTTTTTTGGAGATAGCCGGACCTTTTGTATTTTTATTTGCTTCATTTTATAATTTCAGGTTGATGGGCCTGGAGGCTGAGTTTTAAAAACGCTCGTGCAAATACCAAATAGGAATAGTGTGTAGGGTGACTTGCAGTTCGTTATTTGCACTTTGAACGAGCAGCGGGGATCCAGATAGAGAGAAAAATGATAAAGTCGAATTGTTGAACTTTGTCGTGTGTCGAGTTGAGAGTAGAGCAAAGGGTGCTTGCCTTGCTGCGTGGGCGTCGGAATCAAACGTTAATTGCCGTCTGCTTCGGATAATCGATTTTCGATCGTTATACTCAATTTCACTGCTTTTAATCATGTTTCATTTTTGACAGACTCACGGATTTATAATGTCAATTGTCAAATTTTATTCATCAAACATCCGGTTTTTTTTTTTTTTTTTTTTTTTTTACAATTTAATGGTAAATATTTGTCAGTTTATTAAATTTTGTCTTTTTTTAGATTCCCGTAAAATTTAATAAAATTTTTTGAATATTTATTCAATAATTTTATTTTTTGTAAGAATAATTGATTTAAAAAAATTACAAAATAAATATTAGATATTTCTTCTTATCAATTTTACTACTTTTTTATCTTAATAAAATTTAAAAATTTTTATTAAATTTGTTGCTCTAGTCACAAATTATTATCAAATTTTTATTATATTTTTAGATTGACACAAATATTGAAGTATTTAAAAGACTACTGCGCTAATTATACAACAATGCACCGAGAAAATTCAAAAAAATATCCAAGCATCTCTTCTCTTCTATTATATCACTTTACTCCGAGAAAAGTAGAGAACAGAGAGCCGAGCCATCAGCAAATGAACCGCCTGGAGGTACCTTTTCACTCTTCTTTTTTCTTTCTCTCCATATACTTCACCTATACCGTATTTGCGCTGATTTTTTAAACATTTTTTAATCCCAGACTTGCTTTCAGTTTTACACATAGCCGATTCAAGAAGCTATCCGAAACTCTCAACCCGTATTTAGAGCAACTTCAGCCTCCAACGATATTTTTTCTCGCTCTACTCTAAATTCCAGCATCTAGCAACACATCCAGGCACATATTGCTTTTAAATTCTTTATACTTACTATTTCTTCCGACAGCTCCAATGCTGGGTTATTTATCCCCGCCATTCTGAACCTAGAAGACATATTTATTAACTTAATATTTATTTATTTATATATTTATCTATTCATTCATATATTTATTTATTAGTTAGTGACTTGCGAGTCAAGGTTAGCTGATAAGATAACAATTTAGCAGATAAATAATAATTTAAACTATAATAATAATGATTTTATGTCTGCAACAGCACACAGACTCGGTTTATTTAACAGGATAATCATCACTCACCACTTTCGATTTATTTATGTACTTTAAAGAGCTGCAATTATTTTTTTTTTATTATTAAACTCTTGTCTGGTCATAAATTAATAATTGCAACTACAAATTTTTTATATTAATGTTTTTAAGTATTAAATATCAATTTATATTTCTTCAGAAGAAATATATATTATATATTATATTAATTAATTTTTTCTACAGGGAAGAATATAAAAATATTTTATAAGAATAATAATAATATTTGTGAAGAAGATTAAGCACCAAAACAAAATCTAAATGCAATTTAAATGTCTATTGTACAACGGGGCATATATCCATCGATAAAAGTGTCCAAAGTCCCCTCATATTATATATTATATATTGTAATATCACACATATGTATTTTTATACAAAACCGGGGTGGAATTTTTTGTCCGGTAATTTCTATACATCCTTTTTACTGCGCACAATACTCGATAAATAAAAGAAGAAAGCTTGAATTTAAATCAGCTGGATATTTATATATTTCTTCTTTTATTTTTTATTTATATATTGATAAATTTATATACATTAGACGTGAGTGTTGCGTGACTAGTAAGAATGATTTGGGCTTATTGCCGTTGAAAAGGCCATAATTTTTTTGCTCAGTAAAAGAAGAAATGAAAATAATAAGATTTCTTCTTTGTATAGTAAGTCATTAGGACGTTTAACTTGTGTTGAGTTTATTTAAGTGAGAAGGGCGGTGATTTACACGAGTTGGTGAAGTTAAAATAAAACCACACCTGTCGATAGCACCGGGTAGCTTCTAGCTTCTCATCTAAATCTCTCTATCTCGGTTTTGCCGGTACCCTTCTATTTTAATTTATTTATTTACGTTTAAAGTTTCAATGTAAGCCAAAGTTTTAACTACTATATCCCGTTCTGAGGTATAAGGCTGAGCAAGTAAACCACCCAGCGGTAAATTTCACTTCTACTGGGCATTGCTTTAATTTATTTTAGTTATTAGTTATTACTCTCACCTGTGAATTTAACTAAGCAGCAGTCACGATATTTCTCTGTTGTAGCTCTTGAGACACTGAGCAAAATTAATATTTCTACCTCAGAAATTATATATACAAGGTTGTTGCGTCAGTATTATTATTGTGTTTGTCATTGATGTCTATACATTCGTTTGGATAACAATTTTTCTAAAAAAATTGTATGACATTATAATTTATAAGGCTTGTTATTATTTTAGAATTAAATTTTTAGAAAGTTTTTTACTTTCTTTAAATTATCATTATTATTTTTTAAATCAATATTAAATTATTATTATTATTTATATCATTAAGAGCATAAGAAAAATTTTGTCTCCAGGTCAATTTATTATAAATATTTAGGCTGCATTTTAAAATGCCCTATCTCTAGATACATAATTAAGAAATGACCTTGTATCTTGTAAAATATTGATATTTTTAAAAAGTCTAAGCTCATCCCGATGTTACACTCATCAAGACCTTTCATTTGAGTACCCACATTAATTTTTCATATATTTATATATATTACATATATGTATATATGAAAAATATATAAAAATGCATGTGGGTACTCAAATGAAAGCTCTTGGTAAGTATAACATCAGGATGAGCTTATATCTTTAAAAATGTCAATATTTAAGAAAATAGTGCAATATAAAAAAATTACCGATAAGATACTGATAAAAGTATCACATACGGTTGATTAGTAAAGTCTGATGAAAGGGAATGAATATTTATCCTAAAATAACCACGATCGATTATCCCTCAAACGGTGAGAATAATCCATAGAATATGCATCATAGGGGCTAAGGGTGAACAGCCTCGCCATTCAGTTTTCAGCCAGCTTTAATATTAACACCGCTGGTGTGCACTCATGTACTTTATGTATAATATCTATGTATGTAGTACTATACATCCAATTGATTGTATTGTTTAATATTGCACATCACATTATTGTACATCGACGCGATATTACTCCTCTCACTCACCCAAAGACTCTTCAATTATATTGTTATTACTATTACTGTATTACTCTACGATACTGCTTTCATTCAATGTTATTCTATCCTGTCTAATTATTTATTCTAGGTATTGAAACTTTCTACTTATACTTGTTGCAAATAGTATTTGTCTGAAAATATTTACTTTACTTTAAAAATTAAATTTTTTATTAAAATAAATTAATTTTTATAATTCAATAAATTAATAAGAAGAAATAGATAGTATTCTAAATTTAAGATATAAATTTTCAGAATTAAAATCAATGAACATGATTATAATGATGAATGAAATAAAAAGATGACGTACAAAAACAAGTTTATACCAGAATAGAAAAAAAAAAAAAAAAAAAAAAAAACGCAAGGAAGACCAGTCTCCCTCCTCCGTCTGAAGATAAAATGTATTTGCCATCATTGGAATATCCGCCGACTGAGTCAACAGAGCATTACAACTATAATCTCTTAACTAAACTGTTTTATTGCCCCAGTGTATTATTAATTCAAGATTGAGCGTTAATAGTTGCGTAATTTACAAGACAAGACTCATACTCATAGAGAAGATCATGTCCAGTGTGCTAGCGGTAATTATTTCCCTAGCTATTATTAATTACTCTGATGGACGGTACACTCCACCTCAAGCCAAAGTCGAGCCGCTTTATCCCAAGGGCATAATGATATCGATCCCAGGTATTTATTTCTTTATATTTCTTCTTTAAATAGTATTCATTAATTAATTCTTACTTAAAATATTAATTTTAATTAAATTAATTATTAAGCAGAAGAAATATTATTTTTAAAATATTAATTTTAATTAAATGAATTAATAAATAATTAAATAATTAATTCCAGATGAGAAAGGAATTAGCCTGGTGGCGTTCCACATCAAGTTCAATGAAGAATTTGAAGGAATTGAAGCCGGAACAATCGCTCGTGACATTTTAAGAGTCAAAAATGGCCGCTGGGCCTACGAAGATCAAACTACCGAACTTACCTTCGGAGACACTGTCTACTATTGGGTCCACGTGGTCTACGAAGGCCTGGGCTATAACCTCTTGTTCCAGGAACATCGGGTCGACGCTTTCTTCAATAAAGATGGAACTCGGGCGAACGTTAACCCTGTTATTGATCAAACACAAAATTGTACGCCGTCGGCTTCAAAATTGTATGACTCGTTCGGAAAAACTTATCGAGAAGCTTGTCAAGGACAGCTGATTTTTGAAGATAACTTTGAATTGTTTAATACTTCAAAATGGCGGGCTGTTGAACGATTTACTTCTGCTCCTGTAAGTTAGCTTCTTTTTTATTTATTGATTAATTTATTTTTCTATAAATACATTTTTTTTATTCATTTTTAACAGGATTATGCATTTGTTGTATACAGAAATAATGAGAAAAATATTAAAGTTAATGAAGGAAAGCTTAATTTATGCCCGATACTAATCGAAAGCGAATTTGGAAGAGATTTTATCCGCCATGGAAGTTTAAATCTTGAAATGTAATTAATTAATTAATTAATTAATTAATTAATTAATTTGATATATTTTTTTAATATTAAAAATATTAATTAAATTGAATAAATCTTAATTAAATATTTCTTAACTAAAGTACATTTTTAATTGAGTTAAAAAGTTTAATTTCTTTCCAAAGTAATTTAATAAATTTTTTAAAAGTTGCGCGCGCAGTTCCGCCATTTTGTAATGCGACCTCCATCTTGTCGGTTAAAAGCGGTATTTTAAAAAAATAAAATTTTACCAGTTAAAAAAAATTTTTTTTAAAAAATTATTCTATTTTTAATAAACTTTAAGAAAATAACTATTTGATTATAAAAAAAAAAAATTTTTTTTAATATCATTTTTATAAAGAAGAACTATTAATGCGTTTAAAAATGAGTTTTTAAATATTTCTTCTTAAAAAATAAAAGTTTCTTGATGAAATTATAAAAAATTACAGGTGTACTGAAGAAATGGACTCAAGTGACTGTAAAAGAGAAGCTAGGGGTGCCTATATTTTACCGCCAGTGTCTTCAGGATACGTGGACACAAAAAAATCATTTTCATTTGTCTACGGGAAGATAGAAATACGCGCAAAGCTGCCAAAAGGAGATTGGATTTATCCAAGTAAATAATTATTAATTTATAATACTTGACAATTGTACTACTGTAGTTGAATATGCAGTTATCAGTCTGGAGCCATTGCAAGACGCCGAGGCGACGAGCTATCCTCAATTGAGGGTTGCATCGTCTTTAGGGAACGCGGTACTTTTGTCAAGTGGAGGCGCAGACTTGAGCGGGCATCTCCTGACCGCAGGGAAAATTCAAAGGAATGATGGGCAGGGGCTTTTTGACCAACGAGTCGGTTCCATAGAGCTACCCAAAAGATTCGCCGCTAATTACTGGTCAGACGAGTATCATATTTATCAGCTGGAGTGGAGTAGCTCCAAGATAACTGTTAAGGTTGATAATGTCGAGTACGGGACTATGGATACAAATTCGGCTTTTGATAGACCTGTATGTTTATTAATTTTTTATTTATTTTATTTATTAATTGATTTTTAATTTATAAATAAAGAAATTTAATTAATAATTAAAAAAAAAATGAAGAAAAAATTATTTTTTCCAAAAAATTTATTTTTTTCAATTAAAAATAAAAATAAAATTATTATTGCTAATATTTTTCAGTTTTACATTGCACTAGCAGTCGCAGTAGGAGGCCACGAAGAATTTCCAGATGGTACTGTGAGTAATGGATACAGTAAGCCATGGAGAAATGTCGGATCCAAGGTAATTTTTCGGAAGAAATTTTCTTATTTAATTGAAAATTGTTATAAAATATTTTGAATCTTTGATTTTTTAGGCGCTCTTTGATTTTTACAACTCAACGGAATCATGGGCAAAGACATGGTCGGAAGACGATAAGAATCTCAAAATTGATTACATACGTGTGTGGGTTCTCTAATAAAGTAATCTATCAACTATTAAAATTTTTTATTTGTTTTTGTATCTAAATCTCAATATCAAAGCAATAAAAAACGAGATTTTAATGACACGGATGACTGTCAGTTTTCACGAACTGAGATTTTATTTAACTTTCACTTTCATAAGAATCGCCGAGGATAAAATAGACTCAGTTATTCCTCGTCTTTTGTTAAATCTGTGTATTTTTATTTGTTTATTTTATTTTATTTTTAGAAGAAATGAATATTAAATATTTCTTCTTTCAGGTATGATTGTATTAATTTAATTTTTTTAAATAATTATTTATATTTCTTTTTTAACTTTAAATTATTAATGTGATTTTTAAAATAGATTTTTTTTTATTTCTTTTTTTATTAAAAATAATTAATTAAATTTTTTTAAAATAATTATTTACATTTCTTCTTAAATTTTAGATCCTAGGAATATTATTTATAAATATGTCATTAATAAATGCAACTATTTGGACATTGATCCACGATTCTATCCAAAATAACGTAGCAGGAATCCCAGCAGTTCACCAGGTAATTTTAAATATTTCTTCAATTTTAATTATTGTCCAAAAATTAAAACATCAAAAAAAAAAAAAAAAAAAAGATAATTTTTTTTTAAATTTATTTCTTCATAAAACTAAACTTATATAATTAAATTACAGCATACAGAATGGGATTTCAATCCAGAGCATGGTAAAGCGCGTCGAGCACAATATGAAGCACTAAATGGTCCATTAGGAAAAGATCTTATAGAGCGTCTCGGCAACGGAATGAACAATTTCAACGGACCGTGGGGTCTAAAAGTGTCCAAAGTAAAACCTGATTTGCGTTACAATTAATTCATAATTACTAATTACAATTAATTAATAAATAAAATAAGCATGTTAACTTCTGTAATTTAATTAAAAAAAATTAACGGATTAAAAGCCACAAATTTATTACTCCCAACTTACAACATCAAAGACACGTCGGTAGATATTTAAAATAATAATAAACAGGAAAGTGTACTTTCACCTGTAGCTACCTTTCGAGCACTCCAAGACTCACATCATGCTCAGTACTCTTTGCTCTTTGGTCTGAGACTATTGCGTAGCTGTTTTTTTTTACAAAACATTCACGGTCGTACCAATCCAGTCGTGACTAATAGTCTAAATAGTAACTATCTTCCAACATGGCTAGATTATTTGTAAGTACATATTTCTTCTTTAATTTATTTATTTCTTCATTAATAAATTAATTTATTTAAAAATTTTTAATAATTATTTTCAGTTCTTCTTCATCTTAATTTTTGTTTTCTTCCATGGAAGTTTATCGACTTTGGCGACACCTCAAGCTCCTAACTTTCAATATTTCGAAAGGTAAATTTTATTATAATTATTATTTAGATTTATTCTATTTTTATTATTATAAATATATATATATATATATATATATATATATATTTTTTTTTTTTTTTTTTAATTAGACCTAAGTATCGGTATCCATATTACGACGAAAATGGACGTGGAAAACTGTTGTACGGATATGGTGGACCGGAACTGTTCCAATACCGCACATACAGCCCGTTAGAAGGCATTCATTAATTTATTATTTTTTAATTAAATTATTTAGAGCATTTATGATCATGAATACAGTTCAAATAATTTTTTTTTTTTAATATTATTAAATATAGGAATTATTTAAAATTGAAGCTTCACTATTTTTTTAATAAAAAAAATTGATCAATATTTCTTCTTTAAAAAAAAATTTTGCTGTATTAAATAATGACATTTTTTTCAGATCTAAGCTCAGACCGATGTTACACTCATCAAGATCTTTCATTTGAGTACCCACATGCATTTTTCATATATACATATATATAATATATATAAATATATGAAAAATTGATGTGGGTACTCAAATGAAAGGTCTCGATGAGTGGAATGTCAGGATGAGCTTATATCTTAAAAAATGTCAATAGTTGACAAGATACAAAGACATTTCTTAATTACCAACATAAAAATTAATTTATTTAAAAAAAAAAAAATAGTGAAGCTATCCAAAAAAAAAAGAAAATGACCTAAAAAAATAAATCTTAAATAAAAGATGAATTTTACTCAATATTCAGATTTATTTTCACAATAAAAAGAAGTCATGGGCACAAAAATAAAAGTAATTATAAATTACTAATCAATACATCGATATAATCAACATTGTATTAAATTTGAAGATATAGATAATAATAATTACCATATAATATTTTAAATATATAAGATTAGTACCCATTGACTAAATATTAAAAGACTTTAGACAATCGACAGATACGATCACAGTATAGTAGCAAATCACCTAATTTAATTGATTTATTTTAAATGATTAAATTGTTCCTTATATTAAATATTAATACAAGTGTGATTTATAATTATATAATACAAAATTTATTGCAAAGATTTATAACGACCTAGTTATTGCTGTCAATTTTTAAAAATAAAATAATTCAAGCACCTACAGCAAACTAATTAAAAAAATATCAATAACTTTTGTACAATTAAAATGCATAGACTGAATCAAACAATAATAAACAATAAACATAAACAATCATACGATTAATAAACGCTTAAAAAAAAAACATTAGCAATTGTGCGTAAATTCTACTTAGCATTAAACACTAAAATGCATTTAAAATAATTAATCAAGCTTAAAAAAGATCTAGATAATAATTATAATGATTATTTCAATGTTTTGACGTGAATGATAAATGCAGTGCGATTTTCGTTTTATTATTTGTTTATTCAAGTGATTAATTAATTGTTTTGTGTTTCAAGTCGGTACGTGCTAGCATGCTCGACGACAAATTCAATTAATTAATTTATTTATTAATGTCATGTAATTTTATTAAATTTAATTTATTAATTAATTAAAATAAAATATTGATGACGATGATAATTAAATGTGAGTCAATACATTAAGCGCTAAGTTGGGTAATTATTTACAAGTAAGGTCATTTTAATTTTTAATTTTGATATTTTTTTTTTTTTTTTTTTTTTTTTTAAAAAAAATACAAAAAAATTGAAAATTAAAAAAAAAAGTAGATTATCATAATTTTAATAAATTTATATTATTTAAGAGAGTAAGAAAAATTTTGTGGCCATAATTAAGAAATAATCTTTTATCTTGTGAACTATTGACATTTTTTAAGATATAAGCTCATCCCGGCAATACACTCATCGAGACCTTTCATTTGAGTACCCACATCAATTTTTATATTTATATTATATATATATATATATATATATATATATATATATATATATATATATATATATATATATATATATATATATATATATATATATATATATATATATATATATATATATATATATATATATATATATATATATATATATATATATATATATATATATATATATATATATATATATATATATATATATATATATATATATATATATATATATATATATATATATATATATATATATATATATATATATATATATATATATATATATATATATATATATATATATATATATATATATATATATATATATATATATATATATATATATATATATATATATATATATATATATATATATATATATATATATATATATATATATATATATATATATATATATATATATATATATATATATATATATATATATATATATATATATATATATATATATATATATATATATATATGAAAAATATATCAAAAATGCATGTGGGTACTCAAATGACAACTTTTGATGTGTGTAACATCGAAATGAGCTTAAATCTTTAAAAATGTCAATATTAAAAAAAAAAAAAAACAGTGCAATTTAACAAAAAAAAAAAAAAAAAAAAAAAAAAATAGGGCAGACCCAATTTGTAAATAATTACCCTAAGTTGATCATTGCTCATGATTCAAAACAATTAGAGGAATAATAAATAAATTAATTATTCCGGAGCACGGTCAACTTACTCGATAAATTGTTGAACTGTTATAAATCTTTTATTATCGATTTATATTAATAAATAATCAATCCTGTAAGGTGTTGATTTGATTGATGATAAACTAGACCTTTTCCAGCATAATGTTATCAATTCTATAAGTGTAGTTATCAAAGTTGTTGTTGTTGTTGGTGATGCTGTTGTTATTATTATTATAATATTTTATTTACAGGAGTTTATATGCTGAAGATCATGCATGTCTGTATCCATGCACTCTTTACTTTTTTCCACGAACTTTTTTCCCTTTTTTAACTTTTGAAACTGTCTTCTTCTTCTCCTCTGTAAATTTTTTACTTTACTGAACAACCTTGCTTACCATTACTCAAACAACACACAATTACAAACGTTTTTTTTTTTTTTTTTTTTTTTTTTGCTATTACTTTAATAATAATTATTATTATTATTGTTATTTATTAGTAAATTGACTTGGTTGAAATCAAATCAATCTTTAAAATGATTGAAATGATTCATAATTTTTGAAATATTATGTTTTTGGTGTCTTATATTTTTACGGATTAGATTGTTATTGATAATTGTTTATTATTGGATTTTTAATTACTCCGCGCGAGTATCAATGTAATTTTTCCTCGCCGGATGACAAACGTCATACAAAATCGCAGTCGGACTTACGGTAATTCCAGCCTGATGTTCGTCTTCGCTCCCACTGACGTTCTAGTAATTTTTTTATTTCGCTTATTATAAATACGCTTGATGTTAATGCCGTTAAAAAGACCAAATCTGTAAAATTTAATTTATTTTTATTTTAAAAAAGAAAATTTTAGAAATATTATTATTTTTTCTTAAATTAAAAAAAATTAAAATTTCAAATTAAAATTATTTTATCTATAAAAAAATTAAAAAAATAAAATTTTTAATTGATTTTTCTTAATTAATAAAAAAAAAAAAAAAAAAAAAAAAATTACCTTTAGCTGTAAGTGCTTCAGTTTGAAAAACTGTTTGCAACGGTGGAAAATATACAACAAGCATTTGCCCAACAACCGACAAAGTTACAGCAATTAAAAACATCCTATTGCTCAACAACCCGATGCTGAAAATTGATTTCGTCTGGAAAAAAGAAAATCACCAATAAACCCTCAATATCAATACCCCATGAGCTACTAATAATCATTCAGTAACTAGATAAATTAATTTAAAAAAAAAAAAAAAAAAAAAAAAAAAAAAAAACAGGAGTAATTTACTTGTGATCGGCAACTTAGGGCATTAAACATGTCAAAGAAAACAAAACACGTGAATGTCATAGTGGTGTCTCGCGCTGTAATTCCATTGGAGGTCATCTGTAAGGATAAATTCATCAGTATAAAAGTAATTACTAACACTCTAATTAACTTAACGTTAAAATCAGCTATAAAATGCTTTATTTACGTTATAATAATAATTAAAAATAAAAAAAAAATTTTTTTTTAATCATTACCTCGCGATTATACACCCAGAGCGTTCCTAGGATAATAATAGCTGCTGATAGTAAAACATTTATAATAAGACTGCGTGTAATCATCGGCTCCTTTGTGTCTCTGGGCTTTTGTCTCAGCACGTCTTTGTCCACTGGCTCGACTCCCAAACTAAAAATTAAATGATTAAAAATTTTATCAAATAAAATAAAATAAAATAAATTGCTATTTAAAATAAAAAAAATACCTTTGAGCCGGTGGTCCATCCATAATAATATTAATCCACAAAATTTGCATGGCATTAAGCGGATTAGGTATGCTCATCATAGTAGCCAAAGCAATAAGAGCCAACGCCGCAATACTAGTACTCAATTGAAACCTGACAAAGTTCCTAATATTATAAAAAATCCCCTTGCCCTCTTCAATCGCCGAAATGATAGTATTAAAATCATCATCAACGAGAATCATATCCGCGGCTTCTTTACAGACATCCGTCCCATTTTTCCCCATAGCAATTCCAATATCGGCTTTTTTGAGCGCGACTCCATCATTAACGCCATCTCCAGTCATCCCTACAATATTCCCGTTTCTTTGCAGGGCTTTAACAATAGCAAGCTTGTGCTTGGGAGTGACCCGGTAAAAAACACTGACATTGTCAATGACCTCCTGAAGCTCATCCTCGGTCATAGTGTCAATCTTATCCCCGGAAATGAGCCTCATGTGCATGGTATCCAGCCCAATCATCGTCGCAATGGCTCCAGCAGTCTCTTTAGCATCTCCAGTGACCATCTTGACTTTGACCCCACTATTGAGCAGCAGAGAAATAGCATCCCTGACTCCTTCTCTGGGAGGATCACAGATTCCTATCAAGCCAACGTAGACCAGGTCTTGGAGCGAGGATCCACGTGCCAGCCCGATCACTCTCAACCCTTGCTGGCCAATTTCGTAAGCTTCCGTCGCAAACTCCTTCTCTTTCTTCTGGTTCAGCGGATAAAGCTGGCCATTGGCTGAATATTTGGTGCACTGTGCTAAAATTTTTTCAATCGCTCCTTTGGCGAAAAAAATCTCCTCTCTGTCCTCTGTGTACTTAGGGGCGCATTTTACGGCCATCATTTTTTGCTCCGAAGAAAAAGGATACTCCTGGAGTCTGAGGTACTTCTCAGCCGCGCCGTACATCCCGAACTTGATCGCAGCGGCTACTAGAGCGCCCTCTGTGGGCTGGCCAAGCAGAATGTCGTTCTGGAGGATGGCGTTGTTGCAGACTGACCCGACTTCCAGGAGACTGCTGACCGCTGCCCGGGCCAGATCGACGCTGTCGCACGTCCTGATGCGAACCTCGCCCTGGTCGTTGTACCCCGTGCCGGTTATGTCGGCTACGTAGCCCTCGGGAGTGACCAGGATCGTTGCGGTCATCTCGTTCTTGGTGATAGTCCCGGTTTTGTCCGAGCAGATGACGTTCACGCACCCGAGAGTCTCCACAGTGGGCAGCTTCTTGACAATTGCTTTGCGCTTGGCCATCCGCATCACCCCCAAGGCCAGGGTCACTGTTACTACGATCGGCAGACCTTCGGGGATCGCTGCTACTGCCAAAGACACTCCGATGGTCAGCATTTCCAGCAACTTACGGTTCTGCAGCCAACCTAGAAGCATTATTACGCCGATTATGCAGAAGCTGTAGAAGGACAGCTGGGTGCCAAGGATGTCCATGCTACGCTGCAGGGGAGTCTTTGGGGCTTCCTCGGCTTGCATCATTGCGAAGACTTCTCCGAACTCGGATTTTTCTCCAGTGTTGATCACGATGCCCTTGCCGTTGCCGCAACGCACTAGGGTACCCATGAACGCGATGTTGCGCTTGGATGTGTGGCCATTGCTTTTTAGCAAAGGAGCCGTGGATTTTTGAGATGGTTCTGTTTCGCCGGTGAAGCTTGACTCGTCGATAGCCAGGTCTATTGCTTCGAAGATTCTGATGTCTGCTGGGACTCGGTCGCCGATATTTAGGAATACTATGTCGCCTGGGACTAGATTTCGTGCTAGGAAGGACTCTACTCGGCCTTCTCGCAAGCTGGAATTTAGAAAAAAATTTTTTCGAGTAAATTAAGATGTTTTTTTTTAATTTTAAATAAGATTTTTCCTTTTTTTATAAGAAATAAATTATTTTATTTTTTGTATTGAATATTTTTCAATGAGAAAAATTTTAATAATTTATTTTAAATGATTAGTTTTTTTTTGTTTTTATAATTAATTAAAAAAAAAAAAAAAAATTTTTAATTATTTAAAATTTTTCAAATAATGTTTAAATAAATTAAATATATATTTTCAATAATTTTTATCTATAATAATAAAGAATTTTTATTACTATGACTAACCGAACAAAGCATAAAAATTCTGTCATAAAATCTAACATAGTTTTTCAGTTAATCTTTTAAAAAATTCCACATGTCCGAATAATTTTTCACGTTTAAAAATGAATACATTAGAAAAAAAAAAAAAAAAAATTCAACTGAATAAATTAGAAAGTTTAAAATGGCAAATGAAATTATTAATCACTTACCAATGACATGTCGGTGGTACTAATTTATTCAATTCTTCTAACGATTTCTCGGAACGATATTCTTGAACGAACGCTACCGTTACTACAATTATTATTGCCTGTAATTACACCAGAGATAACAATATTAAAATTTAAATTTAGTAACTACTACTAAATAACAACAATAACTATTAAAAGTGAAACAATTATTATAATAAATAAACAAGAAAATTATAACTTACGGCCGTGATACTGATAGCGTCGTCAAACTGCCTCATACAGACACTTACAAGTGCCGAACCGAGTAGTAACAGAATCAGGGGATTTTTAAACTAAAAAAAAATTACAATAAAATCAGTTTTTTAATAATAAAAGCATTAAAAATTAATAATTTATTTAATTAATTGACATTATAAATTTTTTTTATTATTTTTAAATAATTAAATTATCACAAAAAAATAAAAAAAAAAAATTTATTAGAATTTTTTTTATTAAAATTAAATTATAATAAGAATTAAAAAAATTAAAAATTGTCAACTGACTTTAATATTTTTAATCAACAATAAACAATTAAAAATACCTGTTCAATATACTTTTTCCACGTGGGATCATCTTCTTTGACAGTTAGCTCATTAAATCCGTATCTCTGTCTCCGGGCATCGGCTTCTTGCCACCAGAGCCCAGTTCTCGTGTCAACCTGAAATTTGGCCGCGACTTCCTCGGCACCGAGGCTAGCAGCCTCCGCTGTGGTCAACCACATTTCTGCGTTAACGCTGTCCTCCTGCAACTTCATGGCCAAAATGTCAGATTAAAAACCCAAAACACTAAAAACAATTTTCAAAAATTAAATACCTGATTAAAATTTAATTCCTTAATTTAAATAAACTAAAAAATGTGTAAATTTAATAAATTTAGTAGTATAATTATTTAGTTAAGTGTTTTTTAATTTTAATTTTTATTTTAAATCTAAACAATCTCGACACCTTTATAAACAAATTTAAAAATAAATTGCTGACATTTTGCGTACAGTAATTAATCAAAAAACCGATAAATATGTGTACTTATCAGTTATTGCACTTTAATTGCATATTCGATGCGTATGAAACATGTAATGATCACAGTAATAATGATAATAATCGTTATTATTGTTATTATAGTGATAACAATAAAAAGTAAAAATTTAACCTCAAAATTGCGGCATCAGATTCAATACTTGTATTTAATAAATTAATTATTGATAATTAATACCCAATAAATATTTTTTGGCACTCTCACTTATTTTCATTTATTGTTATCGATCAATTGTTTTTCTTTCGAACGATTACGTGTCAGCTTTTTATTGGTTAAAAGGGTCAAACCTTGTTGATATGTACATATGTTGTTACTAGTTAATATGCATATGACAGACATAGCCTGTGTGTACGGTGTGCACAATGCGCATGTGTTAGTGCGTTTCGTGTGTGTATAATAATAATAATAATAATCATAATAATAGCAAACGTGGCCTCCAGTTTGGCAGTTGCGAACTGTCAAAAATGTCACAGATACTTTTATTTATATTTATAAATTTTATTTCTTCTTTTTATCAGTTATTTGATACGAATATTTTTTTTTATGCGATTTAATATTTTGAAAATTTTTTTAATTATTTATTATTTTTTAACCTCAAATTTTTATTAAATTTTTTAATTATAATTAAAGTAGCAGATATTTATAATACTGAAGTTAGCGGTCGGCTGTCAATTTTAAAAATCTTTTTAAAAAAATTAATTACAGTAAAAAAATACTTCTAAAAATTTTCATTTGTAATTTTTATTAATTTTCACATGTGAAACTTTTTAGTTAATAATTTAATTGCTATAAAATTCTAAAAAAAGTTTTAATATCTGTGAACTTCAGTGTTATAGATATTTAATCATTTTTTTAAGAAATAAATTAGTGCAAAAAAAAAAAAATTATAATAAAAAATTAATAAATAAACAAAAATTGTAATTTAAAATACTTAACATTAAAAAAAAAAAAAAAAAAAAATTAATTATAATTTACCAAAAAATTATTCAATTAAATTAATTTAAAGGAGAAATAAAATAATAAAATTAATAATAATTAAATAAATAAAAAAAAACTCCAACAAATTATATGTTGTTCTTTCTAGAACTGGCCACGTAGGTCTACAGGGTGACTAGGTCGATCAATAAGCTGCTATGATACCAGCTCAATCATTCTTTTTAATAAATTTTCACGAAGCAAAAATAATTATCAAGCAAAAAATTATAAACATAAAAAATGATCTTCACTAATTGCTAAAAAAAATTAGAAAAAAATTTCTAAATTTAATTTTGTAAATCTGTAACAAATTTGCAAAAAATATGAAAGTAAAAAATAAATTACTCACCTCGTCGTAACCCATGGTAACGTCAGTAAAACTGAGTTAGAATATATAATTTAATTAATAGATTATTTAAGTCTTATTACCTAACGTCATTTTATCTAGAGAGTAAAAAAGCAAATGTGCAGCGATGTTAATAATAAATAATTTCGAGAGCACTGCACTGCACTGAGTAAAGTGGACAAATGATCAGGTGGGCACGAATATCGTGAGGTACACTAGAGGTGAGACGAGCTTTACCTTGGACTAGACGGATAGAATAGTTATAGTAACATTATTACTACTACTTTTCCTCCGGGAAGTATAAAACAACCTGTATGTACCTCTAGAGCTCAATTGATGCCAGCGACTTTGTAGTACAAATGCTGTCGTGTGGGTAGTCTTCGTGTCACTAGTACTATGTTGTTGCAATCGATGATAATATTCAGGTAATTGTTTACCTAATATCCTCCTCTAACTATTTATTATTTCATAAAAAGTTCTCATAAAAATAATCTTTTGTCTGAAAAATAAAAATTTTATTTATCTATATTATTGAGAAATAAAAAAAAAATTTTTTCTCCAGAATAGTTACATGCTAAAATTTTTTTAAGTGAAATTTAGTCATTGCAAAGGTCTTGATTTAAATTTATGCCTTTTTAAATATGAAATACTCTATCTCTAAATACATAATTAAGAAATGTTTTTGTATCTCGTGAACTATTGACATTTTTAAAGATATAAACTCACCCCGACATTACACTCATCGAGACCTTTCATTTGAGTACCCACATCAATTTTTCATATATTTTATATATTAATATATATGTATATATGAAAAATATATAAAAAAATGCATGTGGGTACTCAAATGAAAGCTCTTAATGAGCGTAACATCGGGATGAACTTATAATTTAAAAAATTTCAATATTTAAACAAATACAGTGCAATTTAACAGAATTAATTATTTAATAAAGCAAAATTTTATTTATTTATTAAAATTAGTAAATTATTAAAAAATTTTTAAATCAAATTTAGGTAAAAATCTTTGATTCAAAAATATTTATTTAAAATTTTTACAATTACACTTATAATTAATTTAAAATTATCACATCTAATTAATAAATAGATGACTTAGAGAATAATTAATAATAAATGCCCTAAGATGGAATTAAAAATAAAAAAAAAAAAATACCGGAATTATAATTAATCTCTTCTTCTTGCAGGTTTAAAAACTTTGAGATCCCGTTTCTTAAAGACTCTATACTCGGAATTAGCCATTGGATCCAAAGTCAGGTCCACAGAATTGACTCTGTCCTGAAACTTTTGATCCGATAAATTAATATTAGTCTTGATAATCGACTCAGTGCTGAAAATTTTATCTTCTTTTGGCTTCGACGTACACTCTTCTTGATTTGTACTCTTCACAGCCTCGTTTAAAATTATTTTATCAAACTCCTCAACGTCCCTCTTTTCTCTCCCACGATCCTGTAGAATATCCCGACCAACTTTGTCTTCATTAATATTATTATTTTCCGCTGACATGTTCAATTTCAGCGGCAGAGGAATCGGCACCTCATTCACCGACTTTAAATTATTATTTTCATTAACCGAATGATTATCTTCAGAATTAACGAATCCCGAGGCATTGCTAATTTGATTGACGGTCCAATTAGTCAAAGCATTGAGAACAGGACCCCGAGATTCATTGGAAGGCACATTTATTTTAGGATCTAAAGGTACAATTATATTTATCTTACTTTGATTTATTTTCTCACTCGAATTAAGACTCAAGCTTTCATTTAAATTATTTAAATTAATCCCTTGAGTTTTATTTTCAGTTCTGATATGTACGTCGCTTTTCTCACCATTTACTTTATTGTCAATTTTATCAATTTTATTATCAATTTTATCCGAGCTCTTAGCTTGACTTTCCAAAAACTTCTTGTCATTCTTTATCTCTTCTTTTGCGATCTCAATATTTTTCAGAATAGCCTTTTGCTCCTTCATAAGCTCGATAGACTCGATTTTGTGCTGCTCCAGCGTCTCTTTCACGCGCTGATGCTCCTGCAAACTCGGATCCTTGATGTCCGCATCAGCAATTTCAGACTCTTCTTTTTTAATTGCATCAACATTTATAGAATTTTCAGGCTCTGGTTCGACTTTATCTTTATTTTCTATTATTTTATTCTTTTCTTCAGCAGCAAGAACTTCTTTTAATTTTTCATCCGCTGTTAGAACTTTCGGGACTTTAATTACTTCTTCATTTTTAATTTTTTCTGGAATTTTATTGTCTGTTATTGAAGTTAAATTCGGTGGAAGTTTTTGTGATATCTTTTTTTCAAGCTTGTCGGCAAGCTTAGGTTCCCAAGATTTGGGAATACCGTTTAATTTTTTTTCATTTTTAATCAATTTTTCTGAAAAAAAAAAAAAAAAAAATTAATTAATTTAGTAATAAATAAATTAATTAAAAAATTTTACCTTCTTTAGAAAAAATATCAATCACACGAGGAATTTCAATATTATTATTATCATCATCAACATTCAAATGAATATTATTTATCGGAATAAATGGTTTCTCTGTAACAATTGAAATTTTCGTGGTACTTGACTCGTCTATTGCGTACAAATTAGCATAAGATCCCAGAATCATTATCCACATTCCTATAAATAATATCACTTGTGCTAACAACCGTTCATTGGTATTTTTTGTACTTATTGCTATAAAAAATCCAGCGGGAAAAATCAGACAAATTATGACTCCAATTGTCGAGCCAACTAATCCAAGAACAAACTCAATGTTTGGCATCAATAGTCCGGTTATTAAAGATACCAATACTATCATCGATGTTAAGCATCTGAATCTTATTTCTGGAATGTAATTAGTTGAATTTTCATGTGCGTAGGTCTGAAAATTTTAATAATTATTTATTATTAAAATTTTTTAATTCAAAAATTTTTTTATTAAACTTACCCTTCGAAACAGAAGTGAGTTCAGACTAGCACGACACGGAAATATGACAAGTGGAAAACTGAATAATACTGAAAATACAAATCCTATTTTTATGCAATCAGATGTAAGGCTTGGTTCAAAACTGGTTAAAATATTTCCTAAAAAAAAAAAAAAAAAAAATTATATTTATTGTTTAAATTAAATATGGCGAAGTTTGTAAAAAATTGTCTAGATTTTAAAAGTACCTGAGAATGATTGGGTACAAAAAGCAACATATCCAAAAAATCCAACGGATAAGTATACAATTGTACAAATATTTATTGCACCTTTTACGACTTTATTCATTTTTTCCAACGAAACATTGGGAATTGATTCGTAAATTTCAAATAATTGAGTTTGACAAAATAAAGCCATTGAAAAAATTGGTAAGCATTGTAAAATACCAGCTGGTCGCCAGTAATTTACATCATCCATCCAATCGCTGTCAAAAATATGTGTCATTGCTTCAGATATTACCTAAAATTATGAATTAGTAAAAATTAATTTATATTTATTATATATATATATATATATATATATATATATATATATATATATATATATATATATAAAAATGTCATTATTAAATTATTATTACCTTGATAACAAGACACAAATAAAATCCAATTGTAACAGTGCAAATACTGGAGAGACTGTCAATATTCTTCAATAATCCAAGAGGTAAGACAATAATTAATCCAGTAGTTAATAAAAAACTCAAACGAATGTCCTCAGGATTTTTATTGAGAATCTTCCCAATTATTTGTGGCCCCAAGTCGCCAGTGACAACAAAAAAAGCGATGCAGGTCCCGAGTAAAAATCCAATGATGAACAGCTCGACTAGGAACTTACCCATGGGTCCAAACGCGTGAAAAGCGAGAAATTCATAATTTCTTCTTCTAGACATAACAGCTGATTTTATTAAAAAATGACACGCTAGTCTGGACAGCAGGCTGCAAAACACCAGGATCAAAATTGCTAAAATTATGCCGCATTGCTTGAAGCAAAACGGCATCGCCAGGACACTCACGCCGATTATGCTGTTAGCTAATGTCATAACGTGCGTTATGTATGCCATGGTTGTTTATTTGTTAGTAATTTTTAAATTAAATTAATTCACGACACTAGACTATTTTAAAAAAATCAGGTGATTTTTTTGTTACATTTAAATTTGTCTTGTTGTTGTTGTTGTTGTTGTTGTTGTTATTGTTATTGTTTCCTTTAGGTACTACCGTGGTCATCAAGATAAATTGTAGGTTATATTTATCATTAGAACTGTATTTAAGCTAAAAATAAATAACGGTATTTAATTAGTTGGTAATATTTAAATAGTTTTGATTAATATTCGTATCACATACCTTTTTTTTATTCCTACCAACATTTTTTTAAGTGTAACGTGGCTGCTGGTGTATCTACTTGACGTATCACAAACTGTCAACGCTGAGATTGTGTATGTAGATAGTATAAATGTATACAAACACTACGTCACTTTTAAATAAATGGTAACATTAAAAAAACATGACATTGAAGTTGATTTTTTTTAACAAATGAATTTTATCAATTTGTTTCAAAAAATTATTTATAAAAAATTGCATTTTTCACTTTTTTTTAAACTTCTACATGTTAATTTTTTTTTATAATTATTTTTCACCATAATTTACTTGTTAAAAAAATTAATAAAATAATAAATTAATTTTCACAAAAAAAACATTACTTGATTTTTTTTTTTAATCACTTTTCACAATTTTAATAAAAATATAACTTTCACTTTAATAATTAATTTTATTATTTACACTTTTTTATTTTTTTTACAATTGAAATAATAATAACAATAATAATGATAATAATAATAACACGATTGAAAAAAATTGCAAACTGAATTTTTTAAAAATTTGCACGCATTATTTCCTAAAACACGCGCATGCGCATGGGCAAATTTTTGTTCTCCTTTTTTAAATGCAGCGCCCTCTCTATTTCGAGCTCCACTCGGCATCAGTCGACTTGGAGCAGTGTTTGTCTTACCGCGTTATTTTTTACGACTAATTGTTTCAATTTGAATTATATTAAATAAATAAACTTACAAATATGTCGATCCAACCTCACAGTAAAAAGCGCGTGTGCTATTACTATGATAGTAAGTAAAAAAATAAATTTATTTACTGATTTTTATATATTTTTTAAGTTAATAAACTAACCCTACAAAGTGACGCTTTTTATCACGTATTCACTTTTATTTTAAACTTTGTTTTTAAATACTTTCATCCAATATTTTTTCTTTAAACTACTAATTAATTATTTCATTACATGAGTTTCAATTAAATACAAAAAAGGTTTTTTAATAAGTATTTGTTTTTTGGTATAAATACGATTTTGATCATGTTAACGCGAGAGATTCACCGAAGAAATTTTACAGGCACCGTAGCTGATAAATGACGCCATGATTTGACGACCGTACTTTAGTTTGAATTTCTCGCCTTAACTTTTTAAAATTTGTATTTTGTATCATTTATTTTTTTTTTTTTTTTTTACTTTTTATTTCTTCTTTTAATTATCTTTAAAAATGGTGATTAAAAAATATATAATGAATATTTTTTAAAAAATTACTCAATATTATTATTTATTTATAAAAGACATCGGATTTTTTCTGGATTGAAAAATAATTAACCTTAAAAATAATTTTTTCTAATTAATAACACTTATTAAAAATCACGTTTATTTTTTTCTTTAATTCCCACATGTAGAATTTTTATTAAAAATTTTTTTTCACAATTTATATATTTTATTTATTATTAATTAATTATTTAAAATTTTAGAATTTTATTAAATTTATCAGTCACTTGACAAATTTTCAATTTTATTTATTAACATATTTTTACTATCAAAATTATTTAAAAAAAAAAATTGTATTTATAATTTTTTTTAATTTCTACATGTCAATATTTTTTTTTTCATAATTTATTTTTAAAAAAATTCTAAAATATCTGTTAAATAAATGATCACAATTTCGGAGTATTAAATATATTTAAAAAAAAATTTATCAATATGTCCAGGTGACATCGGGAACTATTACTACGGACAGGGGCACCCGATGAAGCCGCACCGTATACGTATGACACACAACCTGCTTTTAAACTACGGACTTTACCGTAAAATGGAGATCTACCGTCCGCACAAAGCAACAGCCGACGAGATGACAAAATTCCACAGCGACGAGTACATCCGATTCTTGCGTTCGATCCGCCCGGACAACATGTCAGAGTACAACAAGCAGATGCAGAGGTTCAACGTGGGAGAAGATTGTCCAGTGTTCGACGGACTGTACGAGTTCTGCCAACTATCAGCAGGCGGCTCGGTAGCAGCGGCAGTAAAATTAAACAAAAACGCGTCAGAAATTTGCATCAACTGGGGAGGAGGTCTTCACCACGCTAAGAAGAGCGAAGCTTCAGGCTTCTGCTACGTGAACGACATCGTCTTGGGGATCCTGGAGCTGTTGAAGTACCACCAGCGAGTCCTTTACATCGACATAGACGTGCACCACGGAGACGGCGTTGAAGAGGCGTTCTACACAACCGACAGAGTGATGACTGTGTCTTTCCACAAGTACGGAGAATATTTCCCAGGAACCGGCGACTTGAGGGACATCGGAGCCGGCAAAGGCAAATACTACGCCGTTAATATTCCCCTGCGTGACGGCATGGACGACGACAGCTACGAGTCAATTTTCGTACCGATTATCTCTAAAGTTATGGAGACTTTCCAGCCTTCAGCGGTGGTCCTGCAGTGCGGAGCCGATTCGCTGACCGGAGATCGGCTCGGTTGCTTCAACCTCACCGTCCGTGGCCACGGCAAGTGCGTTGAATTCGTCAAAAAATACAACCTCCCATTTTTAATGGTCGGAGGCGGTGGCTACACCATCAGAAATGTGTCCAGATGTTGGACTTATGAAACTTCAGTTGCTCTAGGATGCGAAATTGCAAACGAGCTGCCCTACAATGACTACTTTGAGTATTTTGGACCCGACTTCAAGCTTCATATCAGTCCCTCGAATATGGGAAACCAGAATACTATTGAGTACTTGGAGAAAATTAAGACCAGGCTTTTTGAGAATCTCAGGATGCTGCCGCATGCTCCTGGGGTTCAAGTTCAGGCGATTCCGGAGGATGGCGCTAATATTGACGACTCGGAAGCTGAAGAAAAGGTTAATCCTGATGATAGACTGCCTCAGAGGGATATTGATAAGAGGATTCAACATGAAAATGAGTACAGTGACAGCGAGGATGAAGGTGAAGGTAGCAGGAGGGACAACAGGTCTTACAAGGGGTCTAGGAAGAGACCTAGGTTGGAGAAAGGACAGGAACCTATGGAAACTGATATTAAGAAAGAGGACGACATCAAAAATGAAGCTAAAGGTTCGTTTTTTTTTTTTTTTTAATTATTATTTTTTACTTATTTTTTACTATTCCAGGATAGTCATAATTGAGAAATTAAATTATTGTAATTTATTTTGCTATGAAAAAAAAAAAACAAAAATAACTAATTATCGGCTAACTAACTTTACTATAATTTTAAATTAATCAAAAATTTATTTTTTATTACAGATGAAAAAGAAGAAAAAATTAGTGTACTAAGCGACGAAACTAAAAAGGAGCCAAATAATCCATGATGATTTCAGACGAAATCAGGCGGATTAATTAAATTAAACTAATAAATAAAACCTACTCATAATTAAGTCATTTATATTTATTTATAAGATCTCTCTAAGACTATATTAAATCAGCAATTGATTTTGCTGCCACGATAATTTTAGTTTCAGTACACAAAATCAATTGTTATAATCAAATATGTGTACTGTAATAAAATCAGTAATGTCAGCGTTACTTTAAAAAAAAAAAAAAAAAAAAAATTCTCGTGGCCAGTGACTCTTTCCGCTGATCATAATTAAGAATATAAGACTAAGAACTTTAGTTTAATTTATCAATTATTTAATTTTCAATAGGTAAATTAATTTTTTACATTTATTAAGTCGATTTTATACACAGGCTACTTTATTTTGTAAATATGTCCCGGTAATCATATGAGTCCAGCGGTTATTTGTAATTTTAATAATTATTTCGTTCATATTTAATAAATTAATTACTCGATTATTAATAAATAAATGATACTTTATCGTTTAACTTCCTGTGTAAATACATTTATTGTATTTTTATCTTACTTGGTTTTTATTAAGCTGATCATAGATTGATGTAGAATATTTTCTTTTTGTAAGATTACAGAAAATCGATCGTAAATAATTTTTAAAGTTTATATTAATAAAAATTAATCAATTATAAAATAATGAGTATTATTATTATTTAATAATTTTTTTTTACCTCATTTTTTTTAATTTACTAAAGAAATAAAATTCACCAAAGTTTTTTTTTTTTAATTTTGAGCAATTAAATTTTATAAAAAATTTAATTTAAATTTGCGCGCGCCATTTTTGCCTTTGCGCATGCGCAGAGCTCAGCTATTAAATTTTAAATCTCTTTCGCGATTTACTTGGCATTTTTTGCTTATCAGTATCGTAAATCACACATACAAGCTATTGAAAGTAATTTAACAGTCATTGCAATTGATGATAAATTAATAATAATAATAACAATAATAATAAATACAAAAAAATGAATCTAAGTAATTGTAAAATTTGCACGGCAATAATTTTAATGTTTTACCTGTCAGTACACTGCAGAAGAGCTCCAAAAAAATCCGAAGTAATTTCTATTGAAGTAAATAATAAATTATACAAAATGTATTCCGTAAAAAAAAGTTGGCTTGAAGCTGTCCTAGATTGTGAGGATAGAAATTCTAAAATAGCCGACGTTAATTCTATTGAAGCTAAATTTCTAGCTCGAGCGATGCTTAAGCACCGACCAAGTAAGTATTCTTTCAATTTTTTATGTTAAATTATTAATATTGAGGCTTGTAAATTTTTTACAGCCATCGAGAGTGTCTGGATCGGCGGCTATGAAGAATTATCTAAAGAAGAAATGAATAAAGTCGAAGGTAATAAATTATGTTTGTTTTTAGATTGCCATCTTGATAAAGTCGCTGTTATGAAATCTTCTTGTGGCAAACGCCGCCATGTTGTTTGTCAAAATAAAAATAGCTTTAATTCTTCGGAAATATCTTCTACAACTGTCATAATTAATATTTCTCCGTTAAAAAAAAATAAAACAAGTAATTTTATTGATAATTATAGTGATAATAATAGTAGTTACCAAATTTTGACAACTTCAATACCTAGTACGCCATTTTCATCAACAACAGTACCCGCCATTTTGTTTACAACTAAATTAACTGCTTTAGACTCAACAGAACCGAGAATAAAATCTGTTACAGAATCTTTAGTAAGAAGAAATGAATTACAGAGAAGAAATTTCAAAAATAATTCAACAGAATCGAAAATAAAATCTGTTACAGAATCTTTAGTGAAAAAAAATGAATTACAGAGAAGAAATTTTAAAAATAATTCAAAGGTGGTTAAAGAAATTAAATATTCTAATGGACCAAAATTATACTATGCGTTTGAAGGCCCCTTGGTAGGAAAATTAGAAGATATTAATAATAATAAACAGTTAGTTGGTAAAAAAAAATTAACTCATAAATATCAAAAGTATATATCAAGTCAGAGTTTAAAAGTAACAAAGACTTTTATAATAAAATAATATTTATTAGATTTGTACATTTAATAATACTTTAAATTAAAATTAGCAGTCACATTTTTTAATTTTTTTAACAAACAATCGTTTTACAAAAAATTAAATTTTTTTTTTTTTTTATAATTTACTTGTTACAAAATTTAAGAAATAGCTGCTAAATTAATTTTAATAATTTAAAGGGAGAAAAAAAAGTCTAAATTGTAAAAGTAACCAAACTTCATATTAAATAATTATTTATAAATATAAATATAAAAGTTTAAGCGTTACTGTACAATAAACTTTTAATTATTATTTACAATAAATTTAAACGTATCAGAGATATTTTTATTGTCTACTAATACACATGTTATATATAAATCCAGCTTTGTATTTTACATAAAATTATGCATAAAATGCCGTACGCATTATTTAATAATACATTTATATAATAGGGCATTTAAATCTTATATTAATAAAATTAATTAAAACGTTTATACTTTTAAATCTAAGTACTTTTTTAGGCAACAAAATAAATACTTTCAAGTAATAATAATTACAGTAAGCCAATATATATATATATATATATATATATATATATAAATATTGTTACAATATATTTATATTAAATAATTAATATCCAGTACGTACATTTTATTAGTACGGCAGCATTAAATGCTTTAAAATAATAATTGACGGATATGTTTTCATACTTGTGCCATTTACATAAAATACTAAACGTAAATGCAGGTCGGTAATTTTTATTATGTGTGCAGTTTTTTTTTTTTTTTTTTAAATTATAGATGATTTTTTAAAACAGCAAATAATTAAATTTAAATACGCTGTGAATAATAATTTATAAAATTGTAATTGTACGCTTTACTTAGGATACTTTTACCCGGTCAGCGTGGACAAGCGTCAGCGATCCAACGAGTGAAACTAGAGTACGGTCGAGCCAAGTAATTGGATTTGGATACAAAAGTCCTCCTTCGTAAAATCCAAGATGTCCTCCGTGAGCTACTTCTATGTACAAAGTATTGTTCTTAATTGCTGAAACGGTAAAAAATTAATTGTTTTAAACTCAGTTAATTTATAAGTAGAGATAAAAAATTTTTATGGGGAATTTTATTTACCGGAGTATTGTTTTATTGGTACAAGCAACATTTCAGGAACTATTGGGTCGTCTAAAGCATTTATAAATACCATTGGTGTAGATATGTCGTTGAAATAATTAATACTACTACTCCATTTGTATAATTCTGTTACGGATCTAAAATTATGGATCTGAAATAATAATTATTTTTTTTTTTTTTTTTTTTTTTAAGAAAGTTATCAATTTTTATGATACTGATTTGATAATTTTTTTAATTAATAAATTAGAGCAAGAATAATTTATTTTAAAAAAATTATAAATGCAATTTTTTTTTAAATATCTAAAATTTATACGAATCCAAAAAATCAAAAAAAAAAAAAAAAAAAAAAATTATAATACTAATTAATTAATAACTAACTCGTCTTGTATAGGCTTCATCAAGTTCAGGTAGTGTAGCAGCAGATATAATTTCTCTCTCATTTAAATTATGCCGTTGTTTAACTTCCTCTGACAGTAAAACTTTTTTGTGTTTTAAAATAATATTTTTAACGGACTCAGTCATAATGTAAAGGTAGAATCGACGGAAATTTTGCCAGTTGAGTAAATATTTAGTACCTCTGAGTAAAAAGAAAAATATTTTTAATAGTAGTACTCACAATTAAATAATGATAAATTTAACAGACATTTAATCATTTTTTAGATTTTTATTACTATTAAAAAAAATTCCCCATGGAAAAATATTAAAAAAATTTTTAGATGTCTGCTAATTTAAATTAATAATTATTTATTTATTATTTATAAATAATATACTTACTCGATAGCATTATAGCCTTGACAAATAGAAATTCCACCAATAATCTGAGGAGATTTAGTCATCGCTCTTTCACCCATGTACTTAGTAACGAGATTACCACCTAAACTAAATCCAACGCAGACTATTTTTGTACTAGGATGCTTATCAAGAAGACTCGACAGCATTACATGGTAGTCGTCGGTGTGTCCTGAGTAATTAATATAATTAATAATTTTTTTTTTTTTTTTTTTCCAGCAATTTTTCTATTTTATTAATATTAATTAATTAATAATTACCATAAGAAAATATCCTTGGAGCAGTGACCTTGACACTGGAAAGCGCTCCAACATGATTGAGTACCGCGCATCTATAGCCATGACACTGTGCAAAGTGTACAAATGTCCTGATATAAACACTCTCGGAGCTGTTGCCGATTCCTGGGGCGATCGCCACTGTGATGTCATCTGCAATGAATTATTTAATACAAGTTATTTGTATTAATTTAACAAAAAATTTTATTGATAAATTACTGACCTTCGTGACCGTTACTCAGCGGCTGATATAAATCGTAAGTCAAAGTAGTACCGTCAACAAGGATTATGTAAACGCGTTCTCCAATAGGCCATGGACATCTTACACGCCCGATTATACTGTGGACAATTGTCTGCACATGACCGCTGAATCCCCACAATCTTGTTGGCTTGTATCTTTTATTTTTAACACAAAAATTATTATTAATTTTTTAACTCCAAGTATTTGATATTGAAATCACCAGACAGCTATAATGAATCATTAATTAGAAAAATTATTAAATATCCAATTAATTAATTTTTATCATCAAAATTATTAAAAAAAAATTGCAATTTTTATTTTTACATGTCAATTTTTTTTTTCCACAATTTATTTATTAAAAAAATAATTAAATTAATTTTATTTAAAAAAATTTAATAATTCTAAAAATTATCAGCTGTCTTGATAATTAAAACATCACTATTGACACATGAACTTACGGTTCACCAATAACTGGAGCAATTTTCAAGATAGTCGACAGAAAAACAGTGTCTTGGCAAACAAGTACCGGTTTCTTGGGCGCACTGTTGACATTTAAAATTCTAAAAAGGATACACAGAATAACGGCAATGACAGCCAGCAATGCCGTTGACATTTTTCACCAAATAAAATCCACTAATATAAATATTATATTATATATTATATATTAATCACTAAAAAGTCAGCGGCAGCGGGTGTACCATTAACGAGTTAAAAGCACGACGTTGTAGTAACGATTTCTCTTCAAGTAATGCTGGGTGATAGGGACACACAAAACGACTCTTCTACTTCCACAAAATTAACTTCCACCTTTATCATTATTATTATTACTATACCAATTATAATAATTATCATTTATCATCCTTTTGAAATTACTTTCATATTGTTCACGTCTTATCGGCGAGTGGCATATCAATAAAATTTCACTAACGCAAATTTCTGGCTGACATCACATGGAATAATTTTTATTTCTGGAAACAAAATAAATTAATCGGTCACTTAAATTTAATCAATTAAAAATAAATTATGCATAGTATACTTTACACAAGTGAGTCAATATAATCTACATCTACATTTAATATTGAATCCTTAGTGCCAATCAATTGCAGTACACACCTATAAGTATGTCCTTCGTACATGACACTCACACACATAAATTTATTTAATGCTTTACATAAACATGCCAACTTACTATTTGGACGACTGCGTACTCTTAATCCACATGTGTGTGTGTGTGATATTTTATATACTTAATATATAATAAATATAAATATATATTATGTTATAATTACATATTGGCAATGTAATGTTAAATTATTGGCGATTTGCCACACACAGGGTTAGGGTTACTGCTCGATGTAATTTTATTGTTATTATTATTTTTAACTACGCACTCTCAGAGCAACGAGGGTGAGTAATACACTTAATACTCTTTGATACACCTCATATACTTTTAAAACATGGAATGATCCTCAACTGCTTGCAGATGACTAATAAGTATGTCAGTATTTGTGTCAGTTTATTTATGTGTGTGTATTTGTCGTTTGACAGCAGGTAGCGCTGCGGGAGTATTTAAAATTTTTTTTTAATTCTGAATTAGATTAAAATTAGCTATCACTTAAAAATTTTTTTATTTTTTTTTTTTTTTAATAAATAAATTTGCTCCAAAAAATTATTTAAAAAAAATTGCATTTGTTGTTTTTTTAAATTTCTAAATATCAATTTTTTTTTTGCCATAATTTATTTGTTACAAAAATTCTTAAAATTATCAACTATCAGCTAAGTTAATTTTCATAAATTATAAAAAAATAAAAAAAAATTTTTTATTTGTAAAAAACTTGATTATTTTTTAAAATATATATTTATTTACTTTAATAAGTCAAACTTATACAATTTTTTTTTTTTTAAATAACAAACCAAAGAAGAAGATAAATATTATAATTAAAGATAACTATCTAGGAATATGCTTTTTTTTTAGTTTAAAAGTAGCGCCGAGACAAAGATGGTCGCTGCCAACAACAAAGTTAGGAATATTTGGCAACGATTCGCAATCCCTGACAGTAGGTAGAAGATATTGACTTGTCAGCTCTACGTCATTGTAAAAAATATAATCAACGGTGATCCACTCGCCTTGGTTCGTCGTCGCCTCCATCTCTCCTCGCTGGTTCTGGTGTTTGTATACGCTGTTCAATTTCAGTGAGTGTTGCAATGCTCCAGATGAAAAATGGGCGAACTGGCCGTCTACTATTTTTATTTTTTGGTAGTTCAGGCTTTCCAAATCTACTTCATTTGTGCAATTATTGCAATCTCTTACACGCCTGTTTGGATCTTCATTTCGATACAGCTAAAAAAAAAAAAAAAAAAAAAAAATAATAATAATAATAATAATAATAATAATAATAATAATAATAATAATAATAATAACACTAATAATAAAAAAAATTACCATTATTTTTTCGTCACCATAACCACGAAGTCTTTTAGTCAATACATTAAAATGTTGACAATTATCAGTAATAAGTAATGAAGAAGGTACCAATGTATTAGACAAACGTCTAAATCCCCTTTCATCTAAAGTACGTCCTTTTCCAATATAATCAAAAGACCCTTCGGTAATAAATTTATAAACTCCAGTAAATGGTTGAAGATTAAAATCACCGCAGACAATTATTGGATAATATTCTGGACCATTTCTGTAATAAAAAAAAATTATGTTGCTATTAATAATAAATAAATTACAGGATTCAAAGACACTTACGCAGTATTTTTGACAAATGCAATCCTGTCGACCTCAGCGAACAAAATCTGCGTCTGCGCCAATCTAACATCATTCCTCTTGGGATTGTAGAGAAGATGAGTGGTAGAAATAACGATACAAGAATCAGGGCTTTCTGTGAGAGAGAATTTAACGACAATACCAACATTGTCGCGGTTGAGGATATCTTCATTTGTTTGGTGATACTCCACGTAGACGTAGTCTTCCAGTTTGAATAAACTCGGCTGGTACAGGAGCAGCAGTCCATCGCGGGTGTCATTTGTGCGTTTTTTGTACAAATAATCGAATCCTTGTTCCAGGAACGGTACCAGGAATTCTTCTAAATGCTCCATTTGCATTTCTTGTATGCATATCACCTTTAAAAATAATTAATTATTATTATTATTTTTTTTTTAATTAAAAACACATAGTGACTGCAAGGTTGCTAATTTATAGTAAAAAAAAAAATAATTTTGTAAAGAACTTACATTAGCTTCTGATTCAAGTATCTCTTTTTGAACTAATAGCTTCCTTACATCCCATTTTAGTGCTACTTCATGATGATTTTCATATAAATAATTATGAGATTCTAATAAATTTTGTGCGAGGATATTAAAAGACAATATTTTGAATGAAAATTCTGTCTCTGAATTTATTGACTCTGATTCTGCAACAATTAATTTTTTTTTTCAATCAAAGAAAAGTATTTAAAATTAAAAAAAAATTTTTAATTAAAAAAATTACCTGAAGAAACAAATTTCCAGGGTCGCAGTTCTTTGTACCTTTTGTGTGTCATGCCGTATCGAAATTTGTATGATAATTTTCCCAAATCCTCCATCATATCTGGGCTGCACTCCTTGGGAATTTCAGCTGTTGCGTCAGGTACCGGACAAGTATTCTCGCCTTCAATTACAACTTGATCATGAGAGTCCATTTTTTTATTATAATTAGCCTTAAACTTATTCTCTTTACCGTCGTTCAATAAATTATTATTATTATTATAACTATAATTGTGGTTGCAGGTCGAATAGTTGGGGGCTTCAACTTTTGATAAACATCTACGTCTGCCAGCAAACTGTCTCAGTGATAAATCTGTCATAAATATCTACAACAAATAAATAAATAAATAAATTAGTATCAGGGTTGTTATGGCTAAATTGTAAATTCATTTTATTAATTAAGAAATAGATAAGATTTTTTATACAAGGTTCATTATATTAATTATTAATTATTTAAGTAAGTGAAAATTTTTTAATTTATTACTGCAATTTTTTATTCAATTTAATTAATTAAAAAAAAAATTTGTCAATTATTTTTTATTAAAAAAATGAAAAAAAAATTATTGATATCAAAAATTTATAATTGCAATTTTAACAAAATAATTTTTTAGTAAATTTAATTAATTTAAAAAAAATAAAAATTTAATAAATTAAAATGTCAATTTTTTTTTATAAAAAATATTTAATAAATTTTTTTGGATTATTATAATTAAATAACAATGAAAAAATTCTAGATAAATAAATAAAAAAAAATGTTTTTTTTTTTAATAAAAATCAATAAACTTGTCAGATGTCAGCTGATTTTATTATAAAATTTTGATAAAAAATTGACATTTAAAATTTAAATAAATATTAATTAAATAAAATAAATTACCTTGGATTGTTGATGAGCATTATGATATAAAAAATTATAGAATGTTAAATTAATGAAAAGTTTTGTCGGTACCATTTAATCCAAAAAAATAGCGCACTTTTTATTACTGTTATTGTTTTTAAAATAAAAATAAAAAAAAAAAAAAAAATAAATTCTTGACAGCTTGTTAAGTCATAATAACAAAGTGAACAATAAATACTTTAATTAAAATAATTAACACTTCGGTTAAATAAAGACAATTGTTATTATTTTGTACTATATAGTGTCTGGTTTAAAAATTTTAGGTTAGATTCTTTTTAATGCCAAGTCACAATTGGCATTTTTTATAAATAATTAAATAAATTACCAGAGGATAATTTTAGTTTGGAAATAAAAAGTGTTTTTGTGACAGTGAGTGATAATAATGAAAATTAAAAAACAGCTGAGTGTAATTGTTATATATAAGTTGTTTGTTAACAAATAATATAAGTGTCTGGGAGAAAAGATTTAAGTTTACTGAATATATAAGAATAAATATAAACGTTACACGAGTGTCATTTTATCTTAGTTATAAATAATATTTTTTTATAATAATAAGAATAATAATGAAAAAATTCCTTTTTATTTATTCTCAGAAATATTTTTCTTAAACATTTTTTTACCTACGGTTAAAGGTTACTATGCTTACAATTGAATAAATATATCATATATATTCTGTAGTATATATTTATATCACATATCACACATGTCTATTCAAAATATATGCGCACTATACAAATAATATTTTTTTTTTATCGATAAAAAAGGTCTCGGTAATTTTATTTTATTTATTTGACAATTTGCAAATGCTCAAATTATTTTTAACAATAATAATTTTTTTAATTTATGACATTAAAATTAGCTTAGTAGCTGACATTTAATTTTATTTAACAAAAAAATTTTTTTTATTATAATTTAATTGTTATAAAATTTTTTATTATTATTATTATTGTGAAAAAAATTTATTTACAAAGGCACTAATTATTTTAAAATTATATTAAAATAAACAGACACCTGAAAATTTTTTTATTTTAATTAAAAAAACAAAATGTTAAATTTTTATTAAAAAAAAATTAATTATTTAGTTTTAAAAATTAAAAAAATAATCAGATGTCTGTAAATTTAAAATACATATTAATGATGATTTTGATTATTTTATTTTAATTGTACTGGAAAATGTGCAAAATTATCTAAAATATTAATTGTCTATAATTTTTTTAAATCTTTGATATTGGCGTAGAGCATTATAAGACTTGGACTTTTTTTTTCTATTCATAACAATAATTATAATTTATAAAATAGCAAAAATTGTTAAAGATCGCTATCAAGAAGGCTGAACGCTGCTCCTAAACTCCAGCTTAGTTCATGTCCATTGTATTTTTTATAAAGCTGTAACATAAATAATATTTATCAGTTTCTTTTTTTCTTTTCTTTAAAAATATTTTTAGGATACGATGATTTTTAACTTTTATTAATTTACTTACATTTAATTTAGTAGTATGATCAAGACAAAACGCATCATGCAGTAATACATAAATAAACGTCATATCCAGGCACATAAACGGCTGATCAGTATTTGGATAATTACAAATTTCAACAAGTTTTTTATGGAAAGATTGAAGTGTAATTACACCTCCTGTAAATGGATCTATTAATCCTGCCTGTAAAAAAAAATTATTTATATTGATTAATATTTTTTTATTTAATTTTTTTTTTTTCAATAAAAAAACTTGTACAATTTTTTATTAAGCATTTACTTATTAAATTATCCTTAAAATAAATTAAAAAGTAAATGATATTAATTAAATTATTTAATAAATGAATAAATAAATAAAAAAAAAATTTTTTTACCTCAGTAGCTCTGTCATAATAATAAGAGACAGCATAAATATTATGCTTAGCCAATCCGACAGGTTTCTCGTCAATAGTATCAATATAATTTTTAACAACCTTGATACACTCATTGACTCTAACAACAGGCCTGTCTTCTTCAGTGACAGCGCCATTCCAGCCCTTGACTTTCTTGTGAGTCCCATTAACGGGTCCCTTGACGAGATAATTAACACCAGCGTAGCTCCACTTAGCAGAGATAATAGGATTAACGCACTCGGACCTGACGAGAACCTCCTGAGCCTCCTGAGCCTCCTGAGTCTTCTGAGCTGAGTCCTTATCTTCCTGGTGATGACCAAAGCCAGTGAGGACTCCCTTCCTGGCAGCCATGAGGCCCATGCCAAGGTAGCTGTAAGTATAAAGAGTCATATTGCGATTGAAGGCGTTGATGGTGTAAAAGTGATTGTCCAGGACTTTGAGGTCTTGTTCGTCCAAAGCGTAGGTGACCTGGGTGGATCCACCGCCCAGGTCTAATACTGCTGCGGTCTTGTCGTTCTTGTAGCTGGACAGCCTTCCAGTGAGGAAATTAACAGTGAACCAGGCGAAGATTCCCTCATCGACGCCCTCCATTATCGAGACGGAATTCTTGGTGGTAAAAAAACCCGACTGGCTGAAGAACTTGCTGCACTCTACGATGATATTGTCCGCCTTGGCCCGCGGAAGAAGTCTCAAGCCTGCTGTGGCCTTCATGCTCACCGGAGTGTGAGCCCAAGCCGACTCCGGAATCACCGCCTTGGCCTTGTCCAGGAGAGTCCGCAGAGTCTCGACCCCGGCTTGCGGGTCGTCGGCGAAGCTGCTGAGTCCTGGCTTCACTTCGGCGAATAATTCGCTGTCTAGAACTAAGTCGTTGTTCAGGATCGAGTTGTGGAAGGTGAACGCCAAGACTCGGCTGCCTGTTGAGCCTGCGTCTATTATCACCACGTACTGCTGCTTGTGCAGGTTCAAGGACGATGCTAGCCGGTCTATCATCGCTGACCCGAACCGCAGGGGCTCGGAGTTCAAGGACAGAGCTATGTAGAAGAAGAACAGGATGCTCAGGGTGATTATCACTTTTTTTGGACGCATTTTTAAGAATGAGGCTGGCACTGCTTTCTTCTGGCGCGGTGGTACGTCGTTCGTGTCCCCATTTGACAGCTGGAATATATTTATGATATTAAAATTAGCTGTCACTTGATTATTTTTAATTTTATTTAACAAAAAAAAAAAAAAAAAAAAAAATGCTCCAAAAAATTATATTTTTAATTTTTTTTAATTTCTACGTTATTTTTTTTTGACATTTATTTGTAACAAAAATTTTTAAAATGATCAAATATCTGCTAAGTTAATTTTAATATTTTTTAAAATAAATAAATTAAGGTGAGAAAATTAATTTTTGGAATTTTGACAGGTGGATTTTTTAAAAATTTTTTCTTATCTGTCATCACACGTGGAATATTTTGTAATTTATTTTCAACATTTTAACTTGCTAAAAATTCAACCGCATAAACCTAAAATAATAATTAGTAACCATAAACTTATATAACTTAATGATAAATAAATAACTTACTCGAGTATAATACATTTATAAAAAATTGAACATTTAACTTTAACTTATTCCATTAATTTTGTAATTTTGATTAATAATTGCTCATATTTACACTTATAAATAAATAAAATTACTAAACATTAAACGTCATAACCTAAATTGATTAAAAAATAAAAATAATAAATAACTCAGCAGCGCTCCGAAGTTGTTTCTTTAATTAAATTTAAAAAAAAAGCTAACTTCACGTCAAACGTTCTGTCAACGAATATCTATAGTGTCTGTTTTAATCACGTGGACATTAAAATTGTTAAACAATTTTTTATTTAAATAATTAGTAAATAATTTTCATTACATAACTAATTAAAATTGTTTTCTTCTTTTTCAGGTAAAAAAAATTGTTTTTTCTTAAAAATTAACAATTTAAAATTTTTAATTTTTTACAATAATAATTATTAATTAATTGTTAAATAAAAAAATTAATAATATTAAATTTACCTGTCGTCTACGCAACTCCATGGCGAAATTTGATCCAATGAAAAAGATGAGTATAGCTGTCAAATTAAAAATTTCCCGTTATTGAAATTCTCTGTTAGAATTATTATTTTTATAAAATATTTATCAAGATTGATGGCGACATGATGACACGAGGTCGCAGTAAGGAACTACTAGATTGTATGTGTTTATTTTGCAAAATTAATTTAATCTGTACCTAATGGTAGTTGTTGACTTGAGACTTAACAACCACAGTCAGTTTGTACTTGTTATTGTATACTGTTACTGTACATGAACTTGGACTAGTGTTAGCTAATGGTAGGGAGCTCGTGTCACGATATGATGACAATGCATCAATTCATCAGTTACCACCCAGCCAGATAAAAGTTTATTAAAGTTCTTAGATAAGTTGTAATTTATTTTAAGATTCATTGAAGAAATAATAAATATCTTCCTTATTTATCAATTTCATTTTTTTATTTTTTTACTGATGCAATGAACTTGTAAAAAATTATTTTTATTTTATTTATAAGTTATTTATTTGTTAAATAAAATTAAGAAATAAAAAGTATTGTAAATTATTAAATTATAATTTTTTTTTAATATTTTTTTAAATTTAAGAAGCTATTAATTCATTTTAATCCTTTAATTGTATTAAAATATATTTTAAAATTTTTTTAAAAAATAAATTGTAAAAAAAAAATTATTAATAGCAATTTTACAAATTTTTTTATAATTTATTCGTTAAAAAAAAAAATCAAAAATGAAGAAATAAAAATTACAATTTAAAAAAAAAATTTATAATTGATTTTTTTATAAAAAAAGTTATTTGTAGATTAATTTCAATCCTTTAATTATGTCAATATATATTTAAATATGTCAAGTGATAAGAGAATGTAAAAATAGCAAAAATTAAAAAATGAAAAAATAAATGAATTTAAAACAAAAAAAATCTATACTTTTATTTATTAATAATTTTTTATCATTAATAGATCTTGAGAATAATTATCCAAAATATATGTACATGGATAGCGAAGTAAATTTGTCTTTTATCAGAGCCTTGAAATAAGTCGAGCGAAAATTAGACGGGAAGGAGTAAATCTCTTTTAGAAGGTCGGGCTTGAACGTTTTTTTTTTTTTTTGTTACTAAAATATCTCGTGCGTTTTACAGTATGTCGCGATCGTATGTTTAGATATATGCTCTAGCATTAACTCCATTTTTCCATATTTTTTTACAATTACATAGTTAAATATTTTTCTAATAAATATTAGTTTGTAAAAATGGGCGAAGAAAAGCCAATGGGTTTAATAAAACAAGCTGTGATTCAAATTGGAGCTGGTGGATCAGCTGGCTTTGTTGAAGTTTGTGCGATGCATCCGATGGATATTATTAAAACGCGGTTGCAATTGCAAGTTAAGACTGCTGAAGTTAATTCTTTGTACTACACAGGTAAATTTTAATATTTCATTTCTTCAGAAGAAGTTTTTTTTAAATTAATTTTTAATTTTAATTAAAAAAAAAATTTTTTTTTTTTGGATTTATTAAACTTTTATTTCTTCTTTGAAGGTATCCGTGATTGTATGAAAAAAATGTATCACAATGAAGGTCTAGGCGCATTTTGGAAGGGAATTTTACCACCAATTATTGCTGAAACTCCTAAAAGAGCTTTAAAAGTAAATCTTAATAAAAAAAAAAAAATTTTTTCCACATTAATTAATAAATAAATTTTCAATTTCAGTTTTTTACCTTTGAACAGTACAAACAATTATTTACTTCTGGTTCAGATTTACCAATTCCTGTGGTAAAGTATTTTTATAAATTAATAAATATATATTTAAATTATTATAAAAACTTAATTTGCAATTTTTTTTTTTTTTTAATAAAAAATAAAATCTGAATTTTAATAATAATTAATCCAGATTCTAGCATTAGCGGGTTTTTGTGCTGGAATAACAGAAGGCTTGGTAGTAAATCCATTCGAGGTGGTAAAAGTCCACTTGCAGTCAAACCGCTCTCAAATGAAGCTCTGTCCCAGTACCTTAGCGGTTACCAGAAAAATAATCCAGGAGAGCGGTCTGGGCCTGACGGGACTGAACCGCGGACTCTCCGCTACAGCGCTACGAAATGGGATTTTTAATTGCTGCTACTTTGGGTTCTATCACTCGGCCAAAGGGTATATTCCTGTTAATGAAGATCCTTGGATTGAGTTCTTCACAAAAGTATGAAGTAATAATATATTATCATCTTGTTAATAATAAATTATTAATGAACAATTAATTATTTTTAGGTAGGATTAGGTTTCACAGCCGGTACCTTGGCATCTTGTATGAATATTCCATTCGACGTCGCCAAAAGCCGAATTCAAGGTCCTCAAAATAAAATCGCGTATAAAGGAACTTTCAGGACCTTGAATATTGTTTACCAACAAGAAGGGTACGACTATAAATAAATATTAATTTATTAATTGGCATTTAATATTTACTTTGAATAATTTTTTCAGATTTGCAGCTTTGTACAAAGGACTGGTACCTAAAATACTAAGACTAGGACCTGGAGGAGCCATAATGCTCATAGTTTACGAGTATATGCATTCCTTCTTGATGGAAAAACTCAAAAGCTGATCAACTTCTTTCTATTTTTAATGTTTTAAAAATTAAACTATAAATAATTCTTACCTCACTAGTGATCTCTCTACATAAATAAATTTAATGTTTTATTGTTTGTACTAATATTGTAGGTAATTATTTACACTGATTTTTTTTAAATATCTAGAACTGAGTCCAACCATTTTTCAAGATCTATTGATTTTGTTGGCGCGTTAGTTACTTTTGGTTCTGGAAAAAAAAAAATTATAATTAAAAAATTAATTATTATTAATGTTATTAAAATAATTTAATTAATAAATACCTTCAGTATACTTGGGAGAAACTATAGAAGTAATAGAACAAGTTTTAACGGGTTCCTTTAACGACAATAAAAACTCCAAATCTTCTTCAACATCGTCGTCAATAGACTCCAATTTCGGTGACATTTCTCTTAACTTATAATTATTAGAGTCAGATAATTTTTGCTCAAGTTCTTTATTGCGTAATTCTTCCTCGTAAATTTTTTTTGCTTCTTCTGCTGCTGTGTTAAATAATGTCAGCTGATCTTCCTGAGAAAAAAAAAAAAAAATGTAAAACAAATTAATTTATAAAATTGATAAAAAAAACTTACAGTAAAGTATTTATCATCAACTTCAACAGTTTGATTGAACGGAATGCAGTTGAAAACAACGGACAAATTTTCAACATCAATAGCCAGCAGATCGCTGAACTTGGACGTGTCGACGAGCCAGTTTTTTTCCGACTTGAACTGAAAGTACCCGCTGGTCAGCGTGGTGTTGGCCAAGTAGCTGAATTCATTGCTCGGTTTCGGCGTACTCTTGTCCTGGTCGACCAGATTCGCGAAACTTGATGACGGCTGAACTAACGCGGCTTTTTTGACGTAGTCAAACCCGAAGAAATCATCGTCGAATTTATCTTCGTCGGAAGAAACTCCAGTGCGATCGAAATTACGGAGCAGGTAAGGTTTAGCTGGTGACGGAGCTGGTTTTGCGGGTTTGGAGATGCGTTTTTTATTTTTGTGGTTTATTTTATCTTTTTTCCGACGGCTGTCCCTGTTTTTTAAAATTAAAATTGAAAATAAATAATTAAAATTAACTCAGCTGACATTTCAAAATTTTTATAATTTATTTTGTTGAAAAATTATTTTTAAAAATTGTACTTATAGTATTTTACAAATAAAAATTTTTTTGTATTAATTTTTTCAATAAAAAAAAATTCTAAAAATTTTTAGAATATTTTAAAAATTTTTTTAACACAAATTTATTTAAAAAAATTTCATTTAAAATTTTGATAAAATTTCTAAGTGTCAATTTGTTTATTAAAAAAAAAAATTATAAAATACGTTCTAAATTTATTTTAATTAAAAACAATTATATAAAAATAACCAACCTGTGTTTTTGTTTGTCCATTTTTTTTATTTTATAATATTAAATTTATTAATTTCCTTTTTTTTATTGAACACACCATTGTAAACACACGAGCCACAAAATATAAACATCCGCCATATTTTTTTTTTACAAGAGAAAAATAAGATAAAAAAGATTTCCAATTTTAAATACCGACAAATTGTATTTTTATTTACCGACAATTTCACAGCTCTCGATACTGCAGAATTTTAAATAAAAACTAAGTTCAGCCCTCATTTTCCCGCTGAAGATGGCGCTGAGTAGTCGAATTTAAGCGTCTCCATTAAAAGTGTCAGAGTTCTCTAACAAAATTACATTTTTTAAGAAGAAATAATTTCTAAGGTGAGTAATTAACAAAATAAATACTTTTAGAGAAAGGAAAATTTTAATAAATATTCTTATATGTAAATAATAATAAATGTCACGATAAAATATGAAAGGTGTCGAAAAATGAAATATTTTATCAGCGTTTTAAAGTAGGGAAGAATCTAGCAAAAACCGCAATAGCAGAAATATCTTCCACATGCGGTTACGAAAAACTAAAGTCGTTTAGCGCAGATGTTGGGACATTGTCTCGGGGAAAAAAAAATGGAAAACCCGAAAAAATATCATAGATCGTGACATCTTTTGTTCCCGACAAGACACCTCGGTGTCTGGAGAGATCCAATATTGGAGTGACACGTGTTACAGAGTCTCATAACGTGTTATTGCGTCCATAACAATAAACAGCAGGTGACAAAGCGTTAAATAAAAAAAGGTAACCTAAAAATAACGATCAATTACATCAACAGTTACAAAACACGTCTATCAACGACTAAAATAACCTATAAATTAATTTAAACCAATAAAGAATGAATTTATGTTTTGTTAAACAAATCCACCAACGTCCAAACTCGCTCCAGTTAAAAACATACTGACAGTTTATAAGATTATTATATTTTTTTAGCCTTAATAGCTGATAGCTGATATGATAGTTGATAACCATGTCTGATCCATCACGTGCTGTGGTAACAATACAGAGCATTGTAATAATAAGACTGCTCAACCATGATATGATAAGCATTGCGATATCCGAGGAAATTTATTGTCCGTATAATAATCAACGATATGATTTATGGAGTATTGACGTTGAAGCTTGCCCCATTGAAGAATCACTTACATAATAATAAATAAATTAACAGGCAATACATAATAATTTACAGGAGATCACATGCAAGGCTGGGATAATTGTCAGCAAAGCAATAACTGACATATCAACTAAAAATTGATCCTTAAGGCTGATTAAATCAAGGAATATAAATATTTTGGAGGCTAAGGGTCCAGCCCAAAATGACTTGGGCCATTTCGATTACAAATGGCGATCCAGGGTCAATTCTTTGACCACTTCTTGTTATATATATATATATATATATATATATATATATATATATATATATGTGTGTATTCATACCTGGTAAGGCTCAACTGTTATACAGAGCACTATATTATATTATTGGTCGGCCATTTTGGACCACCCAAGTTGCTGTCGGAGCATAAAAAATATCGAGTTCTTTTAGGGCCGCCTTTTTTTCGAAGCCGCTAGCCGGTGGATAGCATCATCTTGTATAACGTTGTTGCCGGGGCGGTGCGTGCGGTGTTTGGAATGAGCCCAGGCTATACACTAAACGACCCTGGCTCTGTATATATATATATATATATATATATATATATATATATATATATATATATATATATATATATGTATACGTTGGCTAAGGATACCGGGACATCAGAAGATGAGCCACGAAATGAAGAGAAATACTGGAGGAGGAATATAAGATAATGGATGATGAGCAACAACAGAGAAGAGTTATAAGATTACCAAAGAAGAAACAAAGACAAGAGCTCCCTCGGGCTCGTACTATACTTTGGCGATATCTGTTGCCTCGCTGGACTCCACGAGAAAGATGTAGTTATGTAGTTAAGTAAGGTTAGATCGTTTTCTTTAGGACCGCCATCGTCACGCTAAAACTTTTATTTTTGGAGGCTTTTGTTGGATTGTTTCCGAGAAACTTTGTTGCCAGAGTTTTTGTTAATTATTATGTTCTCCAGAACGAGAACCAGAATTAACTGGGCCCAAGCTGGGCTTCCGGAAGTGGATTAACTCCAACAATTTATATGTATGTCTAGAGACTAATTGATTCTTCTGGTGGTTTCTTTTTGGACGGTTGCATTAATTAGAGCATCTGCTCTGCTGTTTACGTTGGTTGGAAAGTTTTTGAATTGAACTTGTAAAGGCTGAAGCCGGAGCTCTGATGGAAATTTGATGATGATGACAGTTATGAATAATTTTGAATTATTTATTGGGTATTAAAATTGGAGGTTACGCAGTCCAATTTTGCCGCGGTGCATCAACTTGTTCCAACATACATCCGAATTATCCTGAAAAAATAGCAATTTAATGTAAAAAAAAAAAAAAAAAAAAAAAAGGAATTCGATCATCATAATAAATTATCTATTATACATAATAATATACATATAACAACACATCAGCCAAACCAATTTAATTTTATAAAATATTGCCTGCTAATGAGACTGCCTGCATCACGCAATTCGTCACGTACTTGCATCATCATTATCATTATAACTCGTAAGTGTCTGTATATGTTTTCCGATTATTATATTATTACATTGATCTTTTATTTTTTCCATAATCCTAGAATATAATCCACCATCAACCATCATTTCTTCTCTTCATCTTTGATCGTTTTAAATTATAACCAAGTATAATATATATTAACTTTTTTTTCCAAGATATATTTTATATTATTCCAGAATGGGTTTTTAAATCCACGGATCCATTGAGTCCTAGTAATTCCTTCCATCTGTGGGAAGATCAGAAATTATTATCTAGAGATTTTAAAAAACCACCAGGCGGCGTCTTTGTCTTGATCTTATTGTCCGAGTACCAATCAATCGACAAATTGTGGGCCCTAACCTCATTTATCTTTCTCAAGGGAAGAGTTGAGAGTTGAGAGTTAACCTTTGGGGTTTTTTTTTAGACCCGGAGTCTCTGAAAATTTACTTGAGGAGTGAAAAAGAGGCAAGTAATATTAAATGTAAGGTAAATTAAAAAATTTCAACGGTGATAACAATCTTAGGTCTTTCTCGTGTTACAAGTTGGGTAAGATGGCGCGTCCCCTAAAAATAGTCAGCAGGTGCAGACGTATTTATTGGGAAACAAAAAACTAAATGAAATTAGTCGATTTATCATGAGATAAACATATATATATATATAAATGAAAATGAAATAAAAAGCAGCCGACCCGAGGGAATAAAATTGATGTGTTAAATAACATTTCGGTGAGTTTTTATGTCCATTTTATATATTTATGTAAAAAGTATAGTTTAATGGGTAACAAATTACAATTTTAAAACGATTTTGTTTAAAATTACCCAGTAAGGTATTTAAATGGTGATGTGTTGGTGATACGAGTCAGGTAGGTTTTGAAACCTGATCGCGATTAAGCTTCACTCTGTGTTTCATGTGTATTTAAGTAGTATTGTTTAAATTTAGTTGATCTTGGTTTAAGTTGGTAGGTATATCGTTTCGATTCTAATCTCTCTTGAATTTATTATTTTGAGATTCCCCTACTACTACTACTACTACTACTACTACTACTACTACGTTTTGGGCGCCAGGGCTAATGTCGCGCGCCAGATGCTGCTGGGTTTCGGTGATCCTTTGGTAGGCGGTGACTTTATCTGGTTTACGAGCGAGTGAGAGACCGAACAGCGACCACCGAACCGGGAGTTGTACCGGGTTCCAGAGTGCCCGGAATAAAATTCAGATAAAATGGTGGACGGATGTTGCCCTGTTCATTTATTTATTTATATATTTAACAGCGGCTTATCGATAATAATATACATCCAGGATGAAAAAAAGGCCAACTTTTATTATAAAGGTTATTTTTTAACGATAATAGTCTATTAATTACTCCTATCGAATGAAGAAAAAAAAAAAAATAATCTAATCAGTGGAGTAAAAAACGGATAATAATTACTGCTTTCCTTTTTAGTCTCGGATTTTTAAAACGACAAAATCCATTTATTGCTGCTGTGAACTAAAGACTCCATGGAATAGAGAAAGACTCGGAGAAATAGTTACATGCACACTTAACAAGTATATAGCTTCGACATTCGTTACAATCGGCAAGCTCGTAATTTTCACATGGTATTTTCAAGCGAGTGTTATTTCTACGCTCTGTGCTAAGAGAGTTTGCTCAGATAATGATCATCCAATATAATTCTTCTTTTATTTAGTTGGTTGGTTGGCAAAACAATTTTTTCGCTTAAATAATAAATAAAAAAAGATATTTTTCACTTATCGATTGCCGTTTTAAACTCTGGCAGTCTATAGAGCTTCAATGCCCGTCAATATATAAAGATGTAGATATAAATACACGTACGCAAGTGCATTTGCCGTGGTGGTGTGCATCGAGTGGAGGGTTAGAGCGTTGTGATGGAAAAATAGATAAATAACGGTGTAAGAAAACAATGGGAAGACATGGGATACAAGGTAACTCGTTAGTCGGTGTCATTTGGTGATTATTTTTTGTGCCACGAATACACCAGGGTATACACACAGTGTATAGCATTGTGGTGTGCCTTGGGGTGTGCATTCAAAGGAGATTGTTAAGGAACACAAGACTACTGCTGTATATATAATATTGTATAATGCATTATATTTTACAGAAATTTATATTTTTGAGAGAGATATTCTGCGGTTTTTCTTTAGAGACATGACACACGTGACCTGCCCGGCTGTCGATAATTTATAACTAAAAATTTGTAAAGCTTTTGAGATCGGTATTCAGGTGCTGGCACTCCACTGCTGGCTTGTTAGTATCCGCTATTTTTCGTAATTGTATCCTGTTTGTCGTTTCATGAGACTTGTTTGCAGGGTAACATTATAAGAGATCGAGCAGCTCTTTTGTTCAACAGACATTCGGTTTACCAAATCAGAGGGTGAGGTAAAGCCTCTAGTAAATAACAATCTTCTCTACAATTAGATTACTTTAAGGAGGAAGTCCTGAAAAAAGTGGTCTCGTTTGTCCAACTTTTTTATTCGCAGGTTTCTCAAGGTAATTAGCATTTTTAATCTTACAGGCTCGGATCATCTTTTTGTTTGTTTACATTAAGCTTGGGTGTAATTTACCTGAGGTTGGAATTTTTTAAAATTAATTTCTAAATTAAATTATTAATAATCTTCTTAATCAGAGCCTGAAAAAAAATTCAAATAAATTTTTACCTTCAACACCACAAAATTTTCTCGACGATATCCATCTCGTAAAGTCAAACTTTCTCATGTTCACACCAGAAAACCCTAATCGTTAAAGTTTTGTTAGATTGTCCAGGTTTGAGTTCTCAGGTATACTTTAAAAAGATACATTAAACATGAATAAATATTCTAAAATTTTGAAATCATTAAATAAATAATTTTATTTATTTATTAGCGTCGATCCTGGAGTAAATTCCTTGGGTTACTGTATTAATGTTAGAAAGTAATAAAAATTTTTCTTTTATTTTATTCTCGAAAATCCGAATAAAGGCTCAACACAACATAACAGCACGCCAAAAGGATCAACCAGAAAAAAACCCAAAATGATCTATCCAGTAATATTAATCTATAAATTCAGCAGGGTTTTATTTAGCATCAGCGATCTTCATATTCTTGATCAAGTACTGCACAAGTACGAGGCATGATTTATCTCTCTCATCGCTTCTCACGCAACCGCGATAACTCACGGGGCTTAATTTCTATTTTTCATCCTCCACCCTCTGTTAAAGCACAGGAAGAAAGGTCTAAGCCTAAACAGCTCGAACCTACAACAGACAACAGACAATATATAGCTTCAGATGCACACCTCGGAGCCCCTCTACAGAGGTGGACCTTCACCTTTAGCATCATAACCACCAGCTTTCCTCTTCCACGATCTCGCTCATCTTTCGAGCTAACGGCGGCCGGCTAATGGCGTCCAGGCTCAAAACCATCATTTTATGTTGAGCTCTCATCTCTTCTGTTCTATCCTTTAGCTGATGGACTCGCTGCTCTGCCTTCCATTTATTCCCGTCTGAATCCTAAGATTATAAATGAATTTGGCCAGCAGTTGGCAAGCGTTAATTTATTTATTTCTTTCTTTCTATATGATATTTTTCATTTCAGGGAAACGTCGCTTCGAAAAGAGGAAACCAGGACCATTAACCACAAGATGGGCCACGCAGTTAGCTCGTCCAGGTGATGGACGTGAAAAAGGTATTGATTGTAGGTGTAGAAAATGATACCGAGGTGACTCGACACTATTCCTGTTTCTTCAGAAGAAATGAGTAAGTACGTAAATATTTTGTTCTTTTGTTTACTTGTATATTGTTGTATTCTTCACGTGGTGTGCATTGGTGTGTGTGTGTGTGTGTGTGTGTGTGTGTGTGTGTGTGTGTGTGTGTGTGTGTGTGTGTGTGTGTGTGTGTGTGTGTGTGTGTGTGTGTGTGTGCTATTTCACCTTTTTTTACAAATAAATAAATTGGATAACCATAAATCAAATCCAGGATGGCTATTCAATTGTTTTATTCGATCGGTTCTCGTTAGTCATGACCATGACGTTCGCGGTGATGGTGCAGCCTCGAACCTGATAAGCCGATACTGAGTTTTATTAAATAGTCAGAGGGTGGAGCCCGCAACAGGGAGTGGCGATCGTCTGTAAATAACCTCAGTAGGGTGTTTGTTAACCGCTCGACGCTTATAATTTAATAACATGATTTTCATACAGAGGTTCTTTATTTTCATTGTGTTTTGATGGTAATTATTATACTGATGGATTTTTTTTACCTTCTTTTTTTGTGGTGGTTATTAATTTAGAGTAATTAGGTCGATTGAAAGAAAGCTATTAATCAAAAATAGATTTGGTTTTGGTGTGAAGAGATATATTAAGATATAAAGGTTTTGAGAATTTTTTGAGATGTTTTGATCATCGAAATCATTATGGGGAAATCAAAATGGGGGTACTTACATAAAATTAAGCAATATAAGAATTTTGGCCTCTTGTAAAATTTTTTCAATTTAAAATCTTCAAAGTTGTAGCCATTTTATGTTAAAATTCATTAATAATTATAATATAAAGAAATTTTGATCTTTATATTTGTGATTGAAGAAATAATCAAAATAATTAGATCAAACTCGGCATTCCTACAATTTTAATTAAATTCTCCATAATTATAATCCGTAAAAAGGTATAAATAAATTTTTGTCCGGTTAAATAATATAATATTCTAAAGAATTGTTATAAAAGAATTGACTGAACTATTGACACAATTGACAGAAGGAAAAGGTGTAAAAAAAATAAAAGATTGTTTATCCTAGAGAAGACACGTGTCCGAGCAGCAGGACACTTTACAGGAAAGTAACAAGGACTTGTGGTTGGTTAGTAAAATAGCGAGCCCTGCGTGACACTGTCGCACCTTTTGATAATCCTAGTCCTGGTGGCATTTCCTGTAGACTCTAGATCTCGCAGTGCACCAGCGCGTGCTACAGTCATACCACAAGGGCGCGTGTCTATCCTCAAGACAAGATGACACAAAACGGTACAGATGTTGATGCTTGCTGGATACTAAATGCTGAATGCATTCATTTCAATGAAAATAATCTAGCGGATCGACTATTGTGATCGCCTAGGCTTCTATATAATATCTGTGATATATAATATTAAATATATAACATTTAATGTGTAAGCACGGGCCAACCGCCCACGTGGATTCACACAACATCTTTTTATATTTTATAAAATATATATGCATTCGCCTCTAGATGTTTTGTACAGTCTACAATATTAATTATTATTATTCTGACTTATAGGTCATGTGTTTACAGTCTTTCCGTACAAAGTGCTACAAAGTCGACAAAACATACATGCTTTTTGTCAGAGATTTTGGTTTAGTTATTATGTATGTACATTTGTACATTATATTGAAGTTATATAAAAACACCCTCGTTCTCGTCTTTTTTTTTTTTTTGTCGCTTTATTTCTTCTTTTTAAAGAATAACTTTTTACAGATTTTATTTTTATACAATGCTATTGCTGTGTTTACTTTGGATTACTTTATTTTAGTTTGACCGCCGGAACTATTATACAGATATTATATTAGTTGTTTTTATGATCTTTGATATATTCATGTTTTTTTTAACTCCTGGACATTAAAGCGTCTTTTTTTTTATTAAAAGAAAGTTTTTGTTGTCTGTCAGTTTAGACAATAAATCTGTCAATAAAGTGAACTATTTTTATAGTCATTTGGATTTCTCTGAGATTTTTGCAGTTAAAAAAATTTTTTTTTATGTAAAATTATAGAAGAAATTTTTTTAATTTTATATTTTTGCTTACGATTTAAGTACAAGTAAAGTAAAAATTTTTACTATTAAATTTTAAGTCAAAATTATTATTATTATTATTCTTACTATGTAACGTTCCGGTCAAATTTTGGTAAAATTTAATTGGTAAAAATTTTGCCAACTAAAAATTCATTTAAAATTTTTTCAATGATCTTGAGAATGATTCTTTAGTTTGCTAAAAATATCAGCCTAGTAGGTATTAATTAATAATTAATTATAATTAAAAAAATTAAATTGTAATTTAATTTTGATGTTGAAAAGTAATTTTTAAAATTTTCAGAACGTTACATTTTTATTATTTTGATTTTTTTAAACAATAATAATAATAATAATAATAATAATAATTTTGAATAAAAAATTTAATGTGATTATTTTTTTTTTTTTTTTTTTTTTTGTGCAAGTACGTAAAAAATTGAAAATTTTACAGTAGAAAAATAATATTTTGTTATATATTAAAATCCCCTATTATAATTATTTCCATCAGTGTATCAAATTTGGAGTTTATCATTTTTTAGTGTATCATTCCAACAAAATATGAAACATACGGTTGGCTGGGTTTTTGTGGTAATGTATATAATATAATATTGGGGTGCATTTATCATTACCACTGCAGTGTACGGACACATTGCGGGACTTAGCAACAATGTAGACAATTGGGGAATTTATGTCTCGCCGACATATGAAGTAGGACCTTAGCATCTAAAATGTCTTCTTTGTATCTTAAACATCCAATTCTATTAACTGTAAGTGATACTTTGTTCTAAATTTTTGAGGCCCTTAACCGCAAAATACGCTCCAGCATTACTTTAATAAATTTAGGGTTATTTTTCAGCCAATCATGCATATTTTAGGTTTAACTTTAATGCAATTGGTTCGAGTCGAACTTCTGTAGTTTGTTACTTTTACTCTTCAGTAGTACCCCAATTTAAAATGCAATTGAATAAAATTGTTTTCATATAAACTAAAGTATGTATTATACTTTTCTTCTTTTATCCACTTTGATACAATGTTTGCTGATATTTGGAAGCAATATATGCGTTTTATATTAATGGATTCATGCATTTATCAAGTTAAATTTATAATTTAAAATTAAATATATCTTTTTTTAATTTTTATTAAAAAATTAAAAAAATAATTTATCAATTTAAATACATTTAACACGCGTGTAATAATTTTTAATATTATTATATTATCTATTTTGAATAAGCAATAATGATAAAAAGAAAAAAAAAAAAAATCATATGAATTATTATCATTTCTTAATATAAATCCTTTTTATTAATGCTAAATCACATATATTAAATGTTACAACTCGGTAAATTAGATGTAAATTCATAGAATAGATTAATTATTCAATATAACACAGCCTAGCATGATGAAAAAAGAGGGGAGAGCTTAGATCCTGGATCTGGAATCTGAGAAATGGCTGTCAGACCCGACGGCATTTAATAACCTCGACTTTTTCGTGTCCCAAAGCGAGAAAATTAAAAATGCAAGCCACCTGCCGTCAAAAATAGACACCAACTCTATACATACTATCAAACGAGTGTAATAAAGTACGCTCACGTTATACCTATCATTAATTTACTTTTCACTGGAATATATTATCCATAATAAATAATAAAGATAATTTTTTTATTGCCGTAAAAAATAAAAAAAAGAATCATTTCCTCAAATTCAATTATTTATTTTTTAACTTGAACTAATTACAGCTCGTCAGCTTCTTAATCATAAAACAATGACAATATAATAAAAGATAATTAGCTTGATCTTGTACATATCGTATGATAAATAATTGGGTAGTGGTGTAATGTACATTGGCGTGAATAAATCTATGTAATCACTCGGGTCGGTTGATAATTATTTAGCGTTATCTCTTTTCTTCACACGTGTGAAAGCATTCGCGTGACTCTTTCATAACACTAACACCGCTATCAAGCCGCTAATATAACTTACTTATAAATAAATAAATATATATACGTATAGATGTGAGTGTGTTGGTATAAAACGACAGCAGAGAATAAAGTATTATAAAGAGAAACGAATTATTTGATTTTATCATGAAAAGAACGGGTAAATGCTGTAAATGGATAATTGACACTCTTCGGAAGATATGTGTGTATATACCTCTTTTATACCTTTTTATTTAACTCTTTTACAATTACATTCCTCACAAATACTCAACTCGCTAAAGTGTAATGGTATGTTGTATGTAGTATACAACACTTACAATCCTCACTATGACACACTTATGTATTTATATATCTGCACACTCTCTATTACATTAACTGCCTTTACTTTATATTACTTTAGTTTAAAGACAGCTCAATGTATCCTGCTGAGTAAACATTACTCTTTTTTATTTTCAATACCATTATAACTATTATTGTTATTATTGTTTTCTATTAACTTCAGACATTATTCTTTTAATTAAATCTAACGGAAATAATAAAAATATCATGTCTATATTTGTATCTGTATGTATGTTTAGATAATGGAATTTTTTTTTGATCTGTTTATTATTATTATTATTATTATTATTATTATTATTATTATTATTATTATTATTATTATTATTATTATTATTATTATTATTATTATTATTATTATTATTATTATCTATCTTATTAAAAGTCAAATTTAGTGTCATTGCAAAGGTCTTGATTTAAATTTGTGCCTTTTCAAGGTTTCATTTAATTCTCACCGATAGTAAATTTATAATGATAAGTATTTAAGTTGCATTCGAAAATTTTCTATCTCTAGATACATAATTAAGAAATCTATCTTGTGAATTATTGACATTTTTAAAAATATAAGCTCATCCCGATGTTACTCTCATTGAGAGCTTTCATTTGAGTACCCACATCAATTTTTCATATATTTATATATATTATATATATGTATATATAAAAAATATATCAAAAATGCATGTGGGTAACATCGGGATTAGCTTATATTTTTAAAAACTTCAATATTTAAGAAAGTACAGTGCAATTTAACACAATCAAGAAATGACTTTAATTATTTATATTTTACAAGTCACGGCATTCACATAGCGACTGCAAATTTGCTAGTAATAATAATAATAATAATAATAATAATAATAATAATAATAATAATAATAATAATAATTTCTATTTTATTTCAGCAATAAATTAAATATTAAAATTTTTATTTGAATAAAATAATGAACTATCAATTATTATTATTAAAATTCATAAAAAAAAAATAAATAAATAATTTCTGTTTATAGTTTTACATCATAAAAAAGAGTTCTGTTGGTCGGACAACCGCGGTGCGACTTAGGTGGCCGAAGTTTGAGCTGTGGTGAAACATTTCGCGCTCCGTGAAACCAAAACGAGCGAAACGATCCCGCGAAACAATTACTACGGGTCGTCGCCAACGACTACGCTGTCCTTACACTAACATTTACAACCCTACCACCGCCACAACAAAAACAACAACAATAATAACCACTGGTGAATAATCGAGGCAATATATGGCCAGCCAACACAGAAAAAAAAAAAAAAAAAAAAAAAAAAAAAGCTCAGTTTGTTCCCAAACGAACCTGATTCCTCCTATCCACAAGTATAAGTATAACCATCGCCATTTTCATTGCTCGACAATAATTTCGTTCGTTAACGCTTGCTCGGGCTTTCAGCTTAATAAGAGTCTGTTCCTGCCGCTTGCCTCGTTATCCTCAAGACTAACGACTTGAGACTACCCGAGACTCCATTTTCATGGTTTAGTTCATTATTCCCCAACTTACCTGCATTTTACAGCTAAATTTATTTTTTTATTTCTTTCCAGATATTTTTTCTCCAGAATTTTTCTTCTTCTTCTTCTTTTTCTTCTTCTTACTGGTGAATTACTGAGACATACAATTGCTCCTTGTAAGTGGCGCCGCCTGCAGGAAGATCTAGAAGAAATAAAAATCAATGGCAAGTAATGTGTAATTTTTTGTTTTAAATGTAATGAGAGGGGAATGAAGAACTAAAGGAAGAAACAAAAAGTTGTTATTAGTATTCATTTACTTAGGTTTGTTTTTTGGACGTGAGACGTCAGCTGACACTGAATGATCGACTGGAAGTTTACTAACGATGTGTTGTCGCTTCCCTCTTCTTGCTGTATATATGTGCATTGTAAGTATACATTTATGTATATATATATATATATATATATATATATATATATATATATATATATATATATATATATATACATATATGAATGTACATTGTACATGGGTTATGTTTTATTTGCTGAAGATGATGATGCTATATGCTATACGCTATTTGTTTGTAATGAATACGTTGGGTTGAAAGGCCCTTTTGGGAATTGAACGCATCGTCAAATTGTCGATACCGACGACAGACACAATGATATTCTTCTCAGGGTCTAATTATATATTCCATCATATTTTGACAGTTTAAGGCTCGCTTATTAGGCGCGGAAGTTTTTTTTTAAGGAAATGAATTTTTTAATTTCAATTTATCATTTTTTTTTTTTTTTTATATTTAATTTATTAAAGGAACGTTGAAAAAATTTTTTTTGTTTGGAATTTTTAAAACTTGTAAAAAATAATTTTTTTTACTGACAATTTTTATTATTATGATTTTTTTTTTAATTTGATATATTAAATTTTTATGAAAAAAATTTTAAACATTTAAAATTTGTAGTAAATAATTTTTTTTTTAAGTATTTGTCGAAAATTTTAAAATAATTAATCAGCATATTAAACAATCCATGTCTTGTAATCCCAAAAATCTGACACTTATTTTAAAAAACTTTTTACTAATAAAGAAAATTTTCTTCCCACGGTAACAATTTTTTTACAAGCTTATGATTAATAGATATTTTTGACACATTATATAATGTACAAAAAAAATCTTAAAATATTACTTAATAATATAAAAAAATTTTCCAAACAAAAAAAATTTTTTATACCACAAAAATAATTTATTAAAAATATCAACTTGATTATAAAAAATGTGTTAACAATTAAAAAAAAAAAAAAAAGTGTGATGTAATAAAGCAAGATGAGGATGAGGATTGACAAGAATAATCCAAAACTTGGAGGACTACCAGGTGAAAAATGTTTCGTGGGCGACTTATCAAATAAAGCGGCAAGTTATGCATAAACATCAACAAGATACAAGGTAAGTCTTTCCATAGAATCTCTTCTATTGTACTCGGCAAATAAATATACCTAATTCGTGATATAAACTAGCTTTTTAACTTTGTAAGATGAGCCGAGGATTTCGGAGGAGTAAAATCGGAGGATAGTCGGCATCAGTCGGCGGATCAAGGCCCGATGGATGTCGCGGTGTCGCGATACCATCAACAATCTGGGATCTTTACTGCCCGCTGGGATGCCCACACCAGTTCCATCAGTCCCTAGACACTGACACTGACAATGACACCCGGAGGATCTAAATCTAGATCGAAATCCGGCCTGGATCTTGTAGTTATTCTATTATACACACGTAGGACATCACTCTAGTTAACATTGAGCTGACAAAAACTGTAGCAAGATGGCCCGGCACGCCCCTGTCGGCAAAAGCTTCGGTGACATCAATTGCCGGGATGCGGGATCGGATATGTGCCAGGTAATCTCCAATCCAGGTAAGCCATTATCCGTATAAATTGAAAAGTCTAAACATATAATGTAAATGCTAACCAAAAGACATTCTTCCTTTTTATCCAGGTACCAGAATCCCCTTCTCGTTTTGACTTTATTCCTCTATTGAAAGAGCCGGCTCATAGACATCTGTAGCCACGGGGTGCGCTTAATAGACCTCAACTACGAGCCTTGTTTGGACGTTTGTGGTAAACAGAGCAACAACCAACACCGGTGATCTATAGTTCCCTGGTTAAATGGGGGATGAAACAAGCCGCTCATTTTCTCAGGCTCACGGCCCCAGGGTGGTCCACCAGCACTTTTTTATAAAGATTTTCTCTTTAAAACACAATTCTCCTCACTTTCGGGGGCTAATTTTGGAAAAAGGACAATGGAACATTTTCAAGGATTCAAAAGTCGAGCTGTTTTTCATTTTTTGGTAAGTTAATTTATCAATTGTATTATTTTTTTCTTATTTAAATTTATTATTTTTATTTCAATAATTATGAAATTATTTAAAGTTAAAACAATTAATTTTGCGAAAAAACTGTCTGGTATAGTCGATAGAATCGAAGCTGCGCGCGCAGCTCCGCCATTTTGGAGCGCGACGCCATCTTGTCGACTAAATGCGGCATTTTAGATAAAAGACGATTAAATCCTTTAAAAAAATTTTTTTTTGTAACTTATTCTATTTTAGATCCTCTGTCATAAAAAAATAAGCTTGGTACCTAAAAAAAAATTCAATTATTTTAATTTTTCGGTTTTAAGCAGTCAAAACTGTATTGTTGCAAACAATTCAATCATAAATTTAAAAAATAAAGATTTTTATTGGAGTACGTGATACAGATTAATCGTAACTTGGCATGATGATGATCGGGATGATGATGAATCCGTGCTGGATAATAATGAGAGTTGTTATTAATGTGTTGAGGGTCTTAGAAGCGTAGTGTGATCGTAGATGCGAACTCGGTGGCGTCCTGCCTCGTCTCAGGTCTCGGTTCTTAGCATAATCATTAGAAATGTAAAGGAGCTTTTTCTCATACAGATATGTATGTGTATGTAGCCCACCCAGGCGGTTTTTGTGTCGGGGAACTACTTAGGATTTTAAATAATAAAAGCCTCTGAGGTGTGTATGCTGACTATCGTATAAATGTATAAATGTATGTAAGTTATAACATTTGATTCAAAGGTGGCTTTATACGCCCGCTGATAAACGTCTTACCTTCACCTGTGCTTTTGTGTATCTCCTTTTGATCGATGTCCGGGCACTAACATCGCCTCAATTATCTATTTTTGTTTGTATCTACTCAGGAATTTCGGTGAGTAAATTACTTAAACTCCTTTTGCTTTTATTTACCGCTCAACTGAGTAATATGAGCAAGAGCTTTGTTTAGGTTACAAATGACACTTTTTCGAGATATTAATGAGTGTTTTGGCAGCTTAGGCTGTGGCTCTGACACCTAACCGACGCAAGAACTTTTAATCCAACGTTATTAATAATTTCACTCCTTTTAATAATAATGGTAATATTTATTTTGACTTGAGCTGCTACGGCTGTTACTCTTCTGGATCATTTATCTTAGATGATTCAATCGCTATTGATGTAGATGTACGATGCAAGATTTTTTTTATCTGTTTTAATGTCTCTTTTTTATTTAAAACTTTATTTTGATCCTTTGGATAAAGTTTTATTTAATTATTTACTTTTATAAACATTTTTTAATTTTAAATCGGGACTTTAACATTTAAGGACTTTAATTTATAAATATTATAAATATTTTTTGAATTTAAATTCAACAATTATTAACTTTTTAACAAATTTAAAATTTATTTTTATAATTTTGAAAAAAAATTTTAAGCTTTTAAGAATTTTTAATTCTAAATTTTTGGCCAAAAATTAAATAATTTTAAGCTTGAATATTCTAAAAAATCCCATAAAAAAAAAATAAAAAAGACTTTCCATTTAAAATTTCAAAGCAAAAGAATGTCAAAGCCGTCTCAATTAGAACAAACGATTTTTTCCGAAAAATGTATCCTTGATCAGTAGCCAACTTTCTAATTCGAAAACAGCTCACAGCGAAACAATGTTTCCTAGTAACTCGTAACTTGTAAAATATATATCCAAAGCATCCTTTATTTTTCTATGACTTTAATTTCCACGGGTGAGTCACTATTCACGGCAAATTATTTCAGCCAAATCTCCGTTATTCGAGTAAAAAAACATAAAAATAGTTTTCTCACGGTCAAAATGATTAAAAACAATTAAAATCCACCAGCCCATAAATTTTGATCGACTATAGTCACAACATACCTATATATTTATTTAGTGAACATGAATCGGCACGACAAACAAAAAAGATATAAATATATTTATACTAGGTGGGCAAAAACGTTGTGAGAAAAGTTGACATTTATTTTATTTTTACTCGATCCGATGGATATAAATATAAATATTTCTTATGTTTACTATAATATAATATGTCTTTCTATACAGTTTGTATTATTCGGCGTTGAGCGTAAAGATCTATAGAATTCGGCAAGCCAAACAAACTAGTTTTGATTATCGTTAATTTTTTTGGGAAAATTTACTTTTTTTCAGTAAATTTATTTTTTTTACTCTTGATATATCTATTATATAATTTGGTTAGAAATTTTTTCAATATATAAATTTTTAAGATAAAATTTTATAATTTAGGAAAATTTTTAAAATTGTATTAATAGTAATTTTTTTTTATTAAATTTTATTAAAAAAAAAAAAAAAAAAAAAAAAAAAAAAAAAAATTGGTCAGAAAATCTAAAAAAATAAAGTCAGAGATTAAAGTTTTGAAAACAATTTTATAATGTAGAAAATTTAAAAGGGAAGAATTGAATTTTATAATTAAAAAAATTTTTAAGTAAAAAATTCAATAAATTAATAATTTAAAAAATTAACAAAATAAAGTCAAATTAAAAATTTTATTGAAAGAATTTAATAATTAATATAATATCAAAATTAAAAATTTATAAAATTTTTCTAAAGAATTTCACAATTTGCCTATTAAATAAAAACATTCTAAAATAAATCATTAATTTCTCAAAATTAAAAACTATTAATTCAAAACTGACGAAACTTTTCTCATCAATGCCCCATTAAAAACTCCAATAAATAAAAAAGTAATCACCATAGAAAATTGAAGAGTGTTATTTCCTCTTAAACCTTGAGTTTATCTCAATCGATTTGATATTTAACTTTAAAAACCGGACAAAGCATTTAACTAAAAAGGAGAGGAGAAACTTCCTCCAGCCGAGGATCCTTTGAACTTCCTCAGCTATCTTGGAAGTAAGCATAACAGTGTTGTAACACAACAGTTCCACCAAAATAAAAGTTTTATAGAAAAAGCCGGCTCGTAACCCTGAAAACTGGAAACTGTAAAGTTAAACGGCAAGCCCAAAGAATCCATTAACCTTAAACATTTATATCCAGTGAATTTTCATGCTCTACACGGGTGTTTATCTCATATATACTTGTCCATCCTCGTATATCTATCTGGTATCCGACATACCTACCTGAAAAAAGCATCAGAATAAATCCAACATGCAACTGGTCGGCAGATTCACCTCGGACAAAGCTCCGGGATTTTATTTTGACATTACCGGGCTCGGGGCTAGCTCTGGATAATATTTTCAAACTCAAATAAAAGAACCGACTGACTTACTTACTTGCTTCTTTATTTTACTCCAAACAGGATATTGGAAAGATATATCTTTTACTTTGTCACCTACTATGTATATATACCTCATCCCCAGCTGAGCCACACGGTTCAATTTTAAGCCCCACTGAAAAATCGGAGACTTGCTGAGGAGTTGAAGAAATTTGCTCCACTAACAACGACCACCGGTTTTTCTTTATCTAGTACATTTTACATTTAGTAGCTTTAGTCGTCCTACCTGTCATTGACTCTGACAAGGTTAATTGTTCTCGCTCCCCAATGGCTGACAATCATCAAAACTTTTTTGCTAGCCGATTTCTATAGATCTTTCTTTACGCTCAACACAACATAGATATTATATTATTATATTGTGGGTATAAATATATAAACATATGTACGGAAATATTTTTATTGAGGATATTTGTAGAGTCAAAATTTATTTTTTTTTTAGAGAATTTCATTTGACATTTTAATTTATTACAAATATGAAACATCTAAAATTTTGATCTTTTCTAAAATCAAAAAAAAATTACCTCAAATTTTATGAATAAATATTTTTTCAAGCCAAATATATTTCTTTTCTCAATCAAAGAACCAAAAAAAAACTTAATAAAATTTTTCACGGTTAGCTGCCCAAAATTTAAAAAATAATTTCAAGTGAAAGCGTCGATTTCACTTTTTTTTTGTAAAAACCTTTTCATTGAGTCTACTGACTTATGATTTATACATCCCTTGTTGTCTGAGGGATCTGCATTATCTTTTGAAACCGCAGGACAATAGACACAACCAAAATATTTTTTGTAAACTAGCCACAGAAAAAATAAAAAAAAAAAAAAAATAAAAATAGAAATATTTACAAAAGCGTGTGATTAGCTTTCACGGTGCCTTAATTTTTACAAGTGCTACAATTTAAAACTTGAAATAAATTTTTACTAAGCCGAAAAAATTTGTATTTTACAATTTTTAAAATAATTAATTTTATTTTATTACACAGAAAAATACTTGTGGTCAATTTATGTTTACAATCATGTAAAACATTTTTTTTTCTCGAATAATTTAAATAAAATTTATTCATTTCTTCTGAACGGACACAATTGAAGCGCGCAACAAAATTTACGCGTTGACAGTCGGAAATAACCTAAAAGATTAAAAAAAAAAAAAAAAAAAAAAAAAAAAAAAAAAAAAGCTTAGTACATTATAATTTTGATTTGAATTTAATAGAGCAATAAATAATTCTGTCATCCGTGAGTCATTAAATACCGAAATAACAAAAACTATTGAGTAAACATTAAACAAGATATAATAAAAAAGTAAATTTATACAAGACTCGAGTGGTCAGAAACAACCGGAATAATAAAATAATAACAATAAAGCATAAGTATGATTGACGTGCTCGGAGATCTCGGGGATAAGGACCAAAAAAATGGATAAAGTGATAGCGGTCATCAGATGTCCCCCGCATCACCACGAGGACTTACCCACGGGATCGTTGACTGTTTTGATGATCAGGGAATCCGCGGTTCTTAGATCTTCATTGTCTGCCACCGAGCCCGAGCCCTCCACTTCTGCTCAGCCAGAATTTACCAGAGAAACTCGATCCAAACCCAAATCGAAAAAAAAATCCAAATCACTTAAATCCAGATTGGGTGTCAAGAAAATTCGCCGCTTGTTTAAGAAGAAATAATTTATTTTGAATTAATTTTATTTTTTAAAGCAAAAGTAAGTATTTTTTGGAATAAATTTAAAATTTCTAGACTGAAATAATTTTATTATCATTTTTTATTTGATTAAATAAAAAATTTTTCTGTAATTAATTTATAACCAAAACAAAAAATAAAATTATTTCTTCAGATCCTCAAAAAAAAATTTTTAAATTCTAGTGATAGTCAGTGAGCCAAAATCAAAGCCATCTTGGTTCTCGCGAATCTGTCCTTGGTGCGTAAAGAAGCCAAAGCCCAAAAAGCAGCCCCCAAAGCAGCGCCGTTCCCGCTTAGAATCAATCCCCGAAGTGTCTCCAAAAGTCTGCGGTAGCAACAGAAGACTCTCTGCTGCGAAAATCCGTCGCATTTCCCGGCAGTCAGCTTCTTTGGATCCAATCGACCAAGATCAAAATCTCTCTCAGTCCCGTAAGAAGTCTTCCGACTCCAGGCGAACTTCAAACGCTGCCTCCAGTAAGCGGAATTCCAAGACCAGAAACTCCGAAGATCAAAGACTGAGCATTGTTGAAGGTGTCCATGTTCAAACAATAGCTGAAGAAACTTCCCAAACTCCAGATCCAGACAGCAATTCATCAAAAACCTCAAAATCTTCAAGATCTCACTCCAGGAAGGAAAGAAAGTCAAAATCCGACTCTAATTCAACTTCTAGCAAAAAGCGCTGGAGTTTTTTTAGCAATTCAGGTTCCAAAAAAACTTCCAACGCTTCAGACCAAAAATTGGAAGACTTGCGGGCTTTTGAAGGATCAAAAACTGGAGAAATTAGAGAAACTGGAGAAAAAATGGCCTCCAGGGGCTCCAAAAATTCATCCCGAAGGGAATCGAAGGACATAATGGACCAAACAACCTTGAGATTGAGCGATTTGTCGCGTTCGGGGAGTCCCAGGGTCCATTCCGACGCCCGGGACCAGATAACGCTTCAGCCGAGCGACTTCCAGAAGGAACTGAGGTCCAGTTCCAGGAACTCGGGCCAGCCTTCAAGCTTCAAGGAAGGCAAGAGGCCCTCCAAGGACGGCTCCTGCAGGTCCAAGTGCTCCGCGGCCAGGAAGCAGAGTTCCGACGAGTCTGGATCTAGCACGGGCAGAAAGTGCCAGCGACAGAGGCGAGTCTACTGTTATCTGGCGGAGGACTTTGTCCAGGGATTTTTTTAAAGGTTTTGTTTGTTTAGCATTAGGATTGAGTTCTGCAGGCACGAGCATTCCGATCACCCGCGGCCCTCAATTGTTGAGATGCTCTCCAGGCTCAGGGACTCGACGGTCAGGCATGAAGAGGCTAGAATGTGCAAATGTTCCAGTTCGCCTTCGCCTCCTCAAACGGAGGATAAAAAAAGGGACTGCGAGCTCCCGGCTGACCTACTTAAGGATCATAATAAAAATATAAACAGCTTACAAATTTGTGAATGCCAGGATAATCCGAAGCGTCTTTCTAGGTCAGAACATAAAGTCTGCGGGTGCACTAACGAAAGGTATCGTGAAAAATGAACCGTCGGAAGTCAGTTGGATTTTTTACTTTTTGTTTGTGAGCATAGATGTTAATTTGTCTATGTAGATTGATGGTGATGCTCTTTTTGACTCGGAATTATTTACGGAGTAATTTAAAGACGTTATTTATTCGAGAAAATAATTATCAGCGTATATACAGGAATCAGAAAATTAACTCCGTCGCTCGGTGAATTTTGTTGTCTACTTTTTATTAGCAATCAATTATTTTTGGGCATTAAACTTTTTATTAAGATCATTATCTTTTTTATTTTTATTTTTAGAAATTTTGTTTTATTAAGTTGAGAAGTTTATTGATAGTTAAGTTTTTTTTTTTTTTTTTAGTGGTTTTTTTGGAAGGAAACAAATTATGCGGTAATGTTTTATTGAGACATTCTTTAAATTTTTTTTTTAATGGGTTTGAGAAGTTTTAATTTGCGGGAAGTATTAAATACGGAATATTTGGATTTAATTCGGAGAAATTTTGAATTTTATTAATTTTCAATAAATTATTATTATTATTTAATTCATTTTTAAAAATTTTAATAATAATAATAATAATAATAAATTAAGAGCCAGAAATAAAATTAAAAGCAGAAGATGAGTAAGAGGTAATAAAATAAAATATACATACTGCAGTGTCAACACTCGGAATGTTTCATGTAATGTAAAAATACTTGTCTGTAAGCATTTGCTCATACAAGCTTAAATAAAGCACACAAGTACTGAAACTCTTACCACTTATATATGATTAGAGCTTGAGAAAGATAAATAAGATAGAAAAGAGAGAGGGTGGGGATTGATGAAACAGTGGATGGACTGAGGGCAATTTGACTGAAGTGTATTCTTAAAGCTCGCCGACTTAACCGCGTGGGCGTGTGTTGAAACGTGGAACGTTAGAAGTCGAGAGTTGAGAGTTGCGTGGGCTCATACGATATTACGCATTACATATTACATCTGGCTAAGCTCTTTTTATTCTCTCCTCTCTCCTGCTCATCCACTCGGACTTTTTCGCGAGATGTATTATATATGATGGACGAGACAGGTGATTACGCGTGTGAAAACCACTACAAGACAACCAATCCCTTGTCTTGAGTTTTACTCCCCCTCCCCCCACCCCTGGTCTTCATCTTGGATTATCTGTTTTTAAATTAAGTTACTGAGCAATGGATGTGTATTGAGATATTTGATTGGATTATTGCCCCCATAGAAGCTTCATATTATTATTAATATTAATATATGTATTGCAGCGGCTTGATGACCCTCGCGTGCATTACTCAGAATGAGAATAATCTAATACTATTTATTATTCACATGACAAACGAGGCCGCACACATTAACCTCAAGCCTCCACTCGACGTTTAACGTCCAACCAACCGAGCTTTTTTTTTTTTTTTTCAATGTTAATTTATATTTTGGTTCTATATATTGAAGGTATGAAGCTGCACTAATTAATGAATTTAATATTTTTGATAATTTATTATTTATTTTTTTCATTATTCATTTTTAAATAATAATAATAGAATTTCAATCAAAATTATTATTTAATTATTTAAAAAAATTTTTTTTTTTATTTTCAACAATAATATTATTAATATCAAAATTCATCCTAATTTATACTAAATAACTAAAAAAAAAATTATTTAAAACAAATAAAAATTTCTATCTTAAATAATAATAACAATAAAATTTTTTTTATCAATTCTAAAAGCAGCTGAATCTAAAAAAGTAAAAAATAAAAAATCTCGAAACAGTTGGAGGCTCAGTACCGTCATTTTCTGGTTCTGGATCCTATCCGCGATCCAGCAGATGAGAGGCGGAGAAGTAGGAAAGTAAAAAAGATATGAGATGAGGAGTAGAAGGGCTCGAAACTAAATCTTGTGTAAAAGCCCGGCCTCGTTCTCTGGGACTAGATCGATCCCAGAGCAACATCCAAGGCACCGCCCATTTTTTTATTCACCTCAGACCTTTTTTTCAATACATTTCATCGTTCCCTTCTCTCTATCTATCTAATATTACACTACACTACATTAATACATCCATCTATATATTTATATTTATATATCTATATATTTATCCCGATCTAAGCGGCCATTCCGAATATTCTGTCATTGATAAATTACCCAAATATATAATTTAATAATTAAATTGTAATATCGGAAATTTTAAATTGAAAATTTAAATCCGCGGAAATTGACGCTGGAATTTCACCTGTCAAGCGTCAATCGGCAAAACTCATACGTCGGCCTTACATTATAAGATTACGTGGGCTTGCAATCAGACCTTTGCCTCTTTTATATTTAAATTTAAATTCGTATTTATATTTGTTGTTATGGTGTGTTAACGCGAGGCGTAAGAGCGGACGATTAAATTTTTATTAAAAGGAGAATGATGGTAGATTTCACCGTGAGAAAGCGATGATAATCAAAAAAACTATATACACACTGTTAATGTAATGCTTTTTTAATTAAAAAAAAATTTTTTTTCGACCAATTATTGCATTGAAGATTTTTTTTTACTAATTAGGCAATTAGTAATTTAAATAATCATTCAATTTTTGGTGTGTTAATTGATTAATTAATTTTTTTTTTCAATAAAGATTATTATTTTAATTGTTTATTGTGAGCAACAGGATGTTTTAATAACACATATTATTTATATTTAGAAATTTAATGAGCATAAATTCTCTTCAAACAATTTTTTCCTGTCAATTTTTAATGTTGAGTCATTTTTTTCGTCATTAAGGCTGCCATAGTATAAAAAAAATTTTTTTTAATTAACTGAGTCGAGATTTAAACTCGCAAATTATTAAAATAAATTAATAAAATTGGAAATTTTTTAATTTTTCATTTTTAATAATTTAATTATTTTTTTAGGAGTTTAAAAATTTTTTTAGACTAAAAATTTTGTATAAAATTATAAAATAAAAAATTTAAAGGCTTAAATTAATAAAAATTAAAGTCTTTATTTGTTATTAAGAAGATGTTTACTCAAAAAATTTACATATAAATTAAAATAATTGAAAATAAAAATTATTTTAAAATAAATCGCAAAAAAAAAAAAAAGAAAAAAGAAAAATAATTTTTCGTCGAGAAAAATTCCAACTCGTGTTAGGTTTGCGCGAATCACCGGGGCAATTTGCATGATTAATGTGTACACGAGTACCCCGATCAGGATCTGAGGCATCACAAAGACAGTGGAGATCCGTCGGGAGCAGGAAAGGACGCTGGCTACCCGTGAAAGAGATATTTCATCCTCATCCTCATTCTGGACTTGGACCTGGTTTCTCGATCTCGGGGTTCTGTAGCAACTCTCTTATCTGGTTGTCAAGCTCAGCTCCCGCGAGTGGGCTCCACCACCAGTAGAATTTCGCGTGACTAACCGAGTGCAGCTCATTCTCATTCTCCTGTGATTAATTTCATTTATTTTGTTATTTTCGTTTGCTCAACTCCCAGGTAACCGAAAAGTGATACCAAGATATGTCCTCAGTATCCCAAGAATGTATCTCTCTTTTCTCTTATTTGTTGTCTTCTCATATTAAGGTAATCTTTTGTCCCATGCGTCTATTTTTAAAGTAAATACAAAATTATTTTAGATATTTTTTAAAATCAATTAAATTTTATCCTTAAAAAATTTCGTGACTTTAATTTGTGCCTTTTTAAGGTTTCATATTGGAATTTTTAAAGATATAAGCTCACCCTGATGTTACACTCATCGAGACCTTTCATTTGAGTACCCACATCAATTTTTCATATATTTATATATATTATATATGAAAAATATATTAAAAATGCGTGTGGGTATTCAAATGAAAGCTCTTGAAGAGTGTAACATCGGGATGAGCTTATATCTTCAAAAATCTCAATATTTAAGAAGCTACACACTACAAATTAACAAAAGTTAAAGGTTGCTAGTTATTGTTATTATTATTATTATTATTATTAAAAAATCGTAAGTTAAAATATTAACAGAATTTTCTTAACTCGTATTATTACGCAAATTTTGATAAATCTTTTCTTTTATATCATTAAAAAAAAAAACCCGTCTCGATTAACATCTCAATAAAAAAATGTAAATGTATACGTATTAATCGTACATAATAAAAAATAGCAACATTAATAACAGAAGTAAATAATTGTGAAAGCACGGGTATGTATTTAAATATTTAAATTAATGGCGTCCATTAAACAAGTCATCTAGTTACTCACATTGATTAATGATTTAATAATACCCCAATATAAATGTGTACATACACGTATAATGTAATTATTCCAGTGAAACTAAAAATAACAAATCCGGTAATTACTTGATGAGTCGACTCATTAAAAATATCTTAACTTAATATCTATGTGAAATCTTACTCTCGGTGCAATTATCCCATTTTTATTTAGAATGATAATTACGGAAAAAATATAATTTTGGTAAGATTAGAAAGAGAAGGGAAAGGGGAAGGAGTAACAATAATTATTATTTTCTAAATATACCGTGCAAGTCAGATTTGGCTGTTTTAAAAATTCTCTTTCTTCTTTCATAAAAGAATGAGAATAAGAGAATGAGAAGAAATAAATAAATAAATAAATAAATGACCGAGCCAGAGAGTCTGAGGAATAAGGCCCATACTAATGCCCGGACTGGGGACTGGGACTGGTAAGCCGAATGCGAATAAGAAACTAAAATAACAACTTAAACAGCAACAATAATGACAATAATAACAAGAATGAGCATCGGCTGCAGCCTGCATGAGACCATCTGAGATTATAGTAAATTTCGTCTTGGGTGGTCCGCTGTGGAAGCGCGGTCTCCTGTCGAGTTCCCGCGCCGCGTGCGCCACCTCGCGAGACCAGAGGCCCTCTTTTTAGGCCCCGCAATCGCTCCCCCACTCGCGAATCCTGGCCCCGCTCCGTCTTCGCTCGCTGAGAGCATCCCCACTTTACTTGTTTGTTCCTTGCTGCCTTTTTTTTTTTACTTTGTTCGCTTCACTCTGGTTGTGTTTTATTTTTAAATCCTTTCTGATGTATTGGGATATCAATATTTTTATAAATTTATTTATTTAAGACGATATGAAGAAAAAAAATGGATTTTATTTAAAATCAAAATTTTTTAACCAAGAAATTTTAATTAAATCAATAATTTTCATAATTTTTAATATTTTTCTTGATTTAATAAATTTCTTACTTAATTTAAAACAATTTAATTCTTTTAAATAATTTTTTAAGTTAATAAAAAATGTTACTTATTAACAAATTGAATATTTTTACCAAAATAATTCATTTTTCTTAGCTTCAATTTATTTTTATTTTATTTTACACCAAAAAAAATTCTTTTAAATAATTTAAAAAATTTCTTTGGTTCATAAAATAAATTTTTTCTTGTCAATCAATTTAATTTTTTATTAAAATTACACATTTTTCTTAGTTTCAATAAATTTTTATTTAATTATTTACTTCAAAAATTTTTTTGTTTAATAAATTAAATTTTTTCTTCCAAAATATAAGACATTTTTTTTGGCTTAAACAAAATTATATTTAATTTAAATCTAAAAATTATTAAAAATAATTTTTTTACTTTCAATAAATTTTATTTAATTCAAGTCCAAAAAAAAGTTTGAAAATCTTAATAAATAATCAAACTATTCTCACAAAAAATGAAATAAAAAATACCGACTAATTTCTCCAAGTCATATCGACTTATCTTTCCATTTTCTCCTTAAAAAAAAAAAAAAAAAAAAAAAAAATGAAAACTGCTTGTAAGCACATACTCGACATAATAAAATTGTAAGCTTAATAAATAGTACCAAATAACAGCCGTGGCGGTGTTATTATTATGCAGAGCAAGGTGTTATTGGCTGGTTGAAAGTACCACCGATCAATATTGGTATCCATGGCGATGCCCCCCGCGTGTTAAGCTTGTTACCTATATTCACCCTTAAATCACTTCCTGTTTTATCGCCTCAAGTTTTCCTCTTTCCATTATTTCTATCACTAAATTTATTTCTCGACCTCCCACTCCCACTCTTCTGCCCGTTGAACATCCATGCAGAGAGATTACTATCTGCTATTTAATTTACAAAATGACGACGTAATTTTTGAGTGATTTTTTATCTACAATAGACATTGTATATTGTTAGGTACACTTAATTTCAATAATCGATTCCATGCGAGTCCAGAGAGGAGAGACCAGAGACCAGAGGCCCGATTCAACTAAACCGGGAATGACACTGGTCGCATTGTTAACACTAAACCATTAAGGAAATACGAGGACCATCGATCTCCCCTATCGAAGTAACTTTACCCATGTGTGGATACCTCTACATGTATATACCTCCACTCTGTACAGATATATCTAACCAAAGGACGGCGTTTTGTTATTTAAATTGAATAGAGTGTGGAACGAGTGTAGAATCTTCTCCTATCCCGCGTATCCCGCGATGTACATCTCGAAACACGATATCGCATCGACCCATCTCTTCTCTCTACTCTCCGGCTCAAAAGTACTCGCTTTTACCCAGCTAGATAGATTCTATTGTTTTTTGCTTCATTTAGTAGACAATATAAAAAATTTGCGATTATCCAGAGGCTTCTAGAAATCGATTGAAATATTTCGTAGGAATTTTGAGGATATAGATGTTTATTTTGGAAATTTAAGCTGAAGAAGAGCTTAAAGAATTTTTTTTTCATCAACATATTGCTGGATTTTTATTTGGAAAATGAGATTATGCAAATTTGGGATTTTTATGAGTGGAAATTATTTTTTTAGGGCCGTTAAATTTTGATTTTAAACCATTAGAAGTAGAGAAAAGTAGTAAAATAATCAAAATTTTGTGGTTTTGGATTCTATTAGAGTTTTTTTGACGAAAAAAAATTTTTTAGGGAATGGAATAAATCTTTTAATAAACTAGAGATTGTACTGAGTAATTTGAGGCATTAAATTTTAATTTTGAACCATTAGAAGTTGAAAAAAAAATTTCTAAAGTAGTATAATGATCAAAATTTCGTATTTTTGAGATTTGATGAGATTTTTTCGGATGAAAAAAATTTTTTTGGGGAATGGAATAAATTTTTTAGTAAACTAGATATTATACTGAGTAATTTGAGACATTAAAATTAAATTTTGAACCATTAGAAGTAGGAAAAGCGAACAAACAAATAATCAAAATTTTAATTTTGATAAAATAATAAAATAAAATAAATTGCATAATAAAAATGAAGATGAAGACGAAGATTGAAGTGAAATGTGAAATGAATAGCAAGTGTGATCTGTTATGAGGTCGGGTGAAAAATAGTTACTATTATGTCAGCTCTGTGCCGGCATACTCTGTATCAGTCTGTCAGAAGCTGTCAACCGTTAAGATTGTTAACAAATGTCTTTTATTTGTGTTTCATTCACCCGTGAAAACTTACTGCCACCACTAACTAAACCCGGATAATATCGCGTGATTCAAAACTCCGACGGTCTTATATATATATATATATATATATATATATATATATATATATATATATATATATATATATATATATATATATATAAGTGTATAAATGTATAAATGTATAAATGTATAAAAGACCGGCTGTGGGTAGCCACAGGCCCAATAATAACTTTACATTTATATTACAACGTAAAAACATCAACAAATATTCTTTTTTATTTATTTATTAATCTTTTTTTTAATGTATTCATTTTTTGCAAAGAGTATTTATTATATATTATTATTTTTTTTATTAAAAAAAAAATTATTTTAAAAATTTCTTCCAAATTTTAAAAAAATTTCTCAATTAAAAATTTTTTTAAAAATTATTAATATAAAATTTTATAAAAAATAATTAATATAAATTTTATAAAATAAGTGAGTTTATAAATTGCATGAATAATCGCGTTAATATTTATATTTACGATGTATACAATAGACAACACAATGTTGATAATAGAGCGTCGGAAGTAGTGAGAGTTGAGAGTTGAGAGTTGAGAGTTGATATAAAGATGCGGGGCTAAATTGTTGAGGGTGTGGGGCTGTAACGCGCAGCGCGGTGTGTATGTTGGCCGATAGTCGATATGGAATGGGCTTACCGAGATAAGCTGTGTCGTCGAGTCGATTATGCTTCTCGGTACATACATATTATACATTATATATTTTATATTATGTATTATGTATTATACATAGTGTAGGGCTCAAATATATATAGATATATAGATATCTAGATATCACCCGTCCCATGTGAGTGGAGTAGAGCAGAGTAGAGGCAACTAAACGCCAAGAACATCACGCCCTCGTTGAATTAAATTAAATAACGCACTTGAACAGACAAACCGTGTAATTTGGTCTTATTTTCCTACTATCCCTATCCACTATCCCCGTCGCAATCATCTGGAAAATTTAAAAAGGGACGGGAGGAATTTTTAAACTCCCTCTATGCTACTCGATCAACTTGAAAATTGAAAAATAAACTTTTTAAATTATATTATTATTATTAGCAGCCTTGCAGTCACTATAGTGAACTATAAGTAAATAAAATTTCGCTGTATTAAATTATGAATTTTGTTAAATTGCCTTGTACTTTTTTAAATATTAACGTTTTTAAAGATATAAGTTCATCCCGATGTTGTACTCATCAAGAGCTTTCATTTGAGTACCCATATGCATTTTTGATATATTTTTCATATATACATATATATAATATATATATAAATATATGAAAAATTGATGTGGGTACTCAAATGAAAGGTCTCGATGAATGTAATGTCGGGGTGAGCTTATATCTTGAAAAATGTCAATAGTTTACAAGATACATTTCTTAGTTATATATCTAGAGATATATAACACTAAATTTAATTTAAAAAGCCGATTTTATCATATGACTATTCTAGAGACAAAATTTTTCTTATTCTCTTAATTATATAGATTATTATTATACGTGGATAATAACAATAATAATAATAATAATAATAATAATAATAATAAAATAATGTAAAAAATTTCTTTTTCATAGTTAGTTAAAAAATTGCAAGTCAGAGTTTAATTTATTGTCACTCGGCACACGAGCTCCTACTCAACAGCAACCCCGGATTAAAATAAGCGTTGAACTGTTTTAAAAGTTCGTGACCTTTTCCAAGTCACGGACAATAAGACTCGTACAAGTAACAAGTACACAAGTACACAAGTACACAAGTACACAAGTACACAAGTACACAAGTTTAAGTTAGGAATAAAGAGTAACTTTTACGACGAGATTCATCGTGTCTTCGTGCTCGCAACCCTCCGGAAAGAAATCAATTTGCCGCGTGGAATAAAAGATAAGCCAGATAGAAGCCGGAGGGCGACAGACCGAGTGTCTAGGGCCGCTCAACTGCTCCCAAAAACATGCCTAATGTATCACTTATTTTGGTGATTGTTGGTTTAACCTTCGACTTATTCGACTTATCTAATTCCTGCTGTTATTTTATTAACCCGCGATGCTTGTAGCAGAGACTATTCAAGCTATAAAAATAATTGCATCGCTAATAGGCTGTCGTAAAATTTTATTGTTACACGCTTTTATTATCCAACATTTTTAAAACAATTATTATTATTATTATTATTATTATTATTTAAATAAAATTTTCTACACTTAAATTAATTAATTTAAACTGAAGAAAAAGCTAATTAACAAAATAAAATAATAAATTAATTATTGAAATGAGCAGTAGGATATCTTCTTATAAGTCGTGTGTCTAATAAGTATATATTGCAGTGCAAGAAGTGTAGAAATAAGGCACTAACATAAGAACTAAGAAAATAGTTAATACTCTAAGAGAGAACTCTTGAGCCAGCAGCAACATATAAAATAGAGTAGAGTGTATACAGTAAGCAAAAGCTTATTAGGTTCTTTTAATTATTGACATTAACGCAATCCGGATAATTGCGATCCCGTCTGAGCCTCAACTCCAGCCGTACATACAAAATAAAGACGCTCATATACTCACACACATATTCACTTTAATTACGAGTGTTGCAAGCCAAGAAGCTGCGACATTTAGTACGATAAATTCCGGAGTTAGTTTTAGTTCAGAATGGAATACAAGGAGATATAACTTCCGCAAAAAACTTACAGCCTCAACTCTATTTATTCATTTATATATATATATATATATATATATATATATATATATATATATATATATATATATATATATATATATATATATAAAATATAAATGTAGATATACGCTCTGGTATGAGCTGGCCTCAGACAAGGACAAGCAAGTAAGAAAGATGAGGCCGCTTCAGCTCCAGAAAAAGAGGATCAACATGCCGGTAATTAATTTTAGAAAAATTTTACGCAATCTTCATCTTAAGCCTGTCTGAGGGGAATTGGAGGAAAAAGCTCCGGGAAAAAATTCTGAGTACACGACAATTGTCGTGATATTTACTTCCGTCATATGATAGTTTGCTAAGTATATAAATTTATGTAGATAGAAAAAAAAAAAAAAATATATATATATATATATATATATATATATATATATATATATATATATATATATATATATATATATAGTTTTAAGACTTAGGGTGAAAATAAATAAATATTTTCGGTGTAGGGCTGTCACTCGAGCTTTGTTTTACATATGAGGGTACAAAGTTACTCCGGAATGCTAGACACGCGCCGTGATTTCTTTTTCCACTTACTCCTCTCTGATCTTATATTCTTCTCTTATTGGCTGTTGGTGAGCAGTAAGTGATTTTTTGAGATATTTTCCGACATTTTATATTTTATAAACATATTAAACTTCAATTTTACGTATTAAATTTTTTAAAAAGAAATAATTAAAATTTTTTTCATCGGAAAATTATTTATAGCCTTGATTGGTTAATATTTATTTTTTAAAATGACTAAATATGACAATATATGATCCAAAATAGTCAAATATATACAAATATAATTTTTTAAATAAATTTAGTACTAAAACTTCCCAACAGGTGGCGAAATGTTGCTAAATCTTCTCCTTAGTAGAAAGTTAACTCTAAAGTATATAGTTTCGAATCAAAAATAATTTTTAACAGCAATTTAAATTAATTTCATAATTTGGGACTATAGAAAAATATTTTTAATATTTTTTTATAATATTTGCGGTTTGAAAAAATTTTTTTTCATTTAAAAAAATATTATTTTTGATTTTTAATAATGTTAATAATTATTCTTGATATTAATAAGTAATTTAAAATTTTTTTAATTGGTTGTTTAAAAAAATTCTTCATCAAGATAATCTTTAAAAAGATATGATAAAATTATTGATATTTAATGTTAAAAAAAGGGCAATAATAATGAAGGCAATTTTAATTCAATTATTTAAAATTTGAAAGACTGCATCCTCATTGAGTTAACATATCATTATATCAATTAAAGTAGTCGTGCTCGAGGAATAATAATAGAAACCGGCAATTTAAATGTCTACATTCGACATACGATCTGAAGAATAGATCGGTATTGTTGAATATTTTTGAGTAGCCAACTGCTGAAATTAATTACAGTCACGAGAGCCAAAATTCATTCTTTAACATTGTAGCCACTGACTAAATAAGGATGTAATATACCTACAGAGAGCTTTGTCTAAATAATGATCCAAGCACGTGCGGCCTCAGTAGATCCGATAGAGAATAAGCAAATTTTTATTTGCATAAAATTAAAAAAAAATTATATCAGAGCTCAATTGAAAAATATTCTCATACTTTTTTACATTGTAAATAAGAGGAAGAAGAATTACAAGTACGGTAAACGTCATAAACAATAGGACTTAATAAATATTTATTTAAAAAATATATATTTAAGGGGCGAGTTGAGTAGAGGTATGTGTTGTGTTATTTATTGTCGTTATTTATGTGTGTTGGAGATTGCCAAGTCGAATAAACTTTTAGTTAACGAGAGGAGAAACAAGTCTGCTTCTGATGAAAATTAACTAGTACTCAAGCCAGGTGTATTATTTGTGCTCATGTACGTACTATGTGGATATTGCATTTTACATATATATAACATAATAGTCCGGTGTTATGTGTTGGATGTATCCAGAGTGGATTGAACGCTAGCGGAAAGCGGAAAGTGGAAAGTGAATGATGGCACGAGTAGATGAGGATAAGAGGGCGGCTGAGAAACTAACACTTTGCTATTATAGTCAAGACAAAACACTTGAGTCAGTGTTGATTTACTAACTACATAATCATGTGTCAATTTGTTTTTCATTTTTTTAATTATTTATATTGAAAATTACTTTTTTATAAAATAACAATAACTAGCAACCTTGCAGTCAATATATGTCTGACGTGACTTATGAATCATAAATAAATAAAATTATGCTTTATTAAATAATGATTTTTGTTAAATTGCACTGTATTTTCTTAAATATTGACGTTTTTCAGGATATACGCTCATCCTGATGTTACACTCATCAAGAGCTTTCATTTGAGTACCCACATGCATTTTTATATATTTTTCATATATATATATATATATATATATATATATATATATATATATATATATATATATATATATATATATATATAAATATATGAAAAATTGATGTGGGTACTCAAATGAAAGGTCTCGACGAGTGTAACATCGGGATGAGCTTATATCTTTAAAAATGTCAATAGTTCACAAGATACAATGTCATTTCTTAACTATATTAAATTGCACAGTACTTTTTTAAATATTGACAAGAAAAAAAAATTTAATATTATAATTATTAATAAAAATATTAATTTTTTTTTTAATAAAATCAATAATTATCAATTAAAAATAAAATATACTTCAATAAATAATAATTTTAATTATATATACTTTAATTTAACGGGAGATTTTTACTGAATAATATTCTTCATGACTTGTTAATTAATAATAATAATAATAAATAAATAGAGTTTGGTAAAAGTGTCCGCGGGGGACGGGAGTAACTTGAATAAAGATTAGGTAAGAAGAGGTAGAGGTACACATATAAATATATAAATATATAAATATATAAACAATATATAAATGCAGGCAGGCAGGCAGGCAGGCAGGATAGGAGGATAGGAGGAATGATTCAGCCGGAGCAAATAAAGCTGAATAAAACAAGATCCCGAGTTAACTTGAGACTTGAGTAGGAATAAGTAGATGGAGAAGGAGAAGAAGGCAAAAAAATAAAAAATAATCGGTGGTATAGTAGTCGGTGGGAGGGAGAGAGGAACGTTTGAGTGTCGGCACCTCGCCGCCGAAGGGACCACACACGTCGATTCGCGGTTCTCAACCCTCGGCTCTCCTACATAACTCGCCAACTTGCGGTTCCACCGGACCCATACGGGGCCTTATATTTTATACCCTCGTATATAGCTATACAGATATATCTACTCAGTACGGCTTGTATGTAGCTGAGGAGGATCGGAGGATCCTTAGGACCTTAAGACCGAGAGGCTTAACGACTGGGGCCCTCTACTACTTAGTCGCTCCCCTTCCCCTACTCGCTGCTCGCTACTATCCGAGCTGGCTCTTGCTTCGGTCTGATCAATTATTTTTTATCTACTCGTTAAGTGATACGGATTTTAAATATGTCTCCAGCCAATTCTCTCTGTCCACTCCGATTACTTATACTTTTCTTTCTATTTATATTATATATACTCATTTTATTTTTATTAATTATTATTTCTTAATCATAATTTTAAGTCAAATGTAATTTTTTATAAGTATAAAGAATATTTTATTGCAAATTAATTGCGAAATAATTGATTGATGTTTGTTGAAAAGTATTATTATATTAATTAGAGTGTTTTGTAATTTATTATTATTTCATCAGACTATTATTATTATTATTATTATTTTGACATTAAAATTTTTTTGAAATAATAATAATAATAATAACTAATTTTTGTTAGAAATTTTATTATTATTATTATTATTAAAAAACACACTTAATTTTACCTTAAAAAAAAAAAAAAACTAATTTAAAAGTTATTTCCTCATCGAATGAATAAACAATTCCGGACAATAAAAAAGACAAAATAAATTTGAACAAAAAACTACAATAGTAAAAAAATCTATTAGCGTGAAGGAATGAGTAACTTGTTCAAGGGTGGCGTGTGTGTAAATATAAGAATAAGAAAAAGCTGGCAGGTATTCATGCCCACAGCACCAGAAGACCGTCACGAGAAGATAGCGCAGGGCGTATGCCTATAATGCCTGCAAAAAATCCCCAAAAACTAAAAAATAACCCAGAAGCACCGCCAGCAGATGAACAAGACAAAGCCGGCAATATCAAGAACAAGGAAAGGAGTTGAATAAGCTGCCCAGAACCGAAGAATGGAAACTTAGAATCATTTTACGTTTAAGTTGTTCCAACTTCCAACGAGAAAGTGAACGGCAAACGAGAGCATCAGCGAGTACTGGCTCTAACCGGCCAAGAAATTTCACAGTCGCGGCCCCGGAGCTACATGGATAACAAGCTGTAGAGATCTTACATATCACGGTAACAAGCTCCTCTTTGTCTAGTTTTTTTAAGCCTCCCTCCCTCCCTTCTACTGTATTTTTTTATAAATCATCAATCATTTTTTTTCGCTTTCACTTTTGCAAAATAAATTACTCAATTTATTTGCAAAAAATTTCTTCCTATAAAATAACAGAATTTTTTAGGTGAAAATTTTTTTTTTTCAAATTTACAAACGTTATAAATATTTACGGTAATTTAAAGTGTCCTACTGTTACTTTTCAATGCTTTGTTTACTAATTAGGACGTAAAGACCACAACAGGTTTCCTCTGAAGAAAATGAGACATGTTTTTTGTAAATGGTCTCAAAAAAAAAATTACAAACCGTTAAATTTTTAAGTATATATCTTTTTTACCTACGAAAAATGTCAGATTAATTTTCGTGCCAAAAAAATTTTTGTTTTGTTATGAAGAAGAAAACATTTATATTTCAATGAAAATATTTAAACTTTCGAAATTTCATGGTCAAGATAAATCGACCATATTGTGTCTGAGCTAAAAAAGTTCATTAATTTTTTTAGAAAAAGAAATTTTGAGAAACAAATTTTTTTACTATAATTAAATAATTTTAAATTAGCATCCTTGCAGTCACTGTGTGACTACTGTGATTTATGAATTATAATACATAAAATTTTGCTTTATTAAATATTGCATTTTGTTAAATTGCGCTGTACTTTCTTAAATATTGACGTATTTAAATTTATAAGCTCATCCCGATAGTATACTCATCAAGAGCTTTCATTTGAGTACCCACATACATTTTTGATATATTTTTCATATATACATATATATATATAAATATATGAAAAATTGATGTGGGTACTCAATTGAAAGCTCTTGATGAGTGGAACATCGGGATGAGCTTATATCTTTAAAAATGTCAATAGTTCACAATATACAAAGCTGGAGTCAAAATTTTTCTTATTCTCTTAATAATCCAGACAATTATTATTATAAAAATGAACCAAACCGGTTAACACTAAATTACAATTGTCTTTAAGCACATATACATACTATGTGTATTTTATTATTATTATTATTATTATTATTATTATTATTATTATTATTATTATTATTATTATTATTATTATTATTATTATTATTATTATTATTATTATTATTATTATTATTATTATTATTATTATTATTATTATTATAAGATATCTCACACAAGAAAAGAGGCACAGCTGCAAAATAAGTGTTTATGAAAATTGTACGTTGCATTACATATTTTACTTGTTACCTTCATGCAGGGTTTATTTCTTTATGCCTCGGCTCATCATCTATCATTACTTATAGTGATTACATTTATAAACCTTTTTCCTTTTGTTAAAAGTCTCTCTTAATGTTTATGGTTATCATTATCATAACCATTTACTTTTTTATATTACAGTAAATAATTGATAGTTTTAGGAAAAATAAAAATAAATGATAACACGTGTGCATCGGATTTTTATCAACGGGACTTACCGATTTTATAAAGAATAGTTTAATAATAAATTTACCCAACGGTAACAATTTTTATTTTTATGGCTACTAAATTTATTTTAATCTTTAAAAGGTAAATTATTTTTTTTTTTTTTTCAAAGGCGGTGATTTTTTTTTTTTTATTTAAATTTTGATAATATGTAAAAGTAGAAAATTTTTAATTTATTTTTAACCAGAACACTTTTTTTAATCCTTAGAACTTTTTAAAAATCAAAGCAAAATTTTCTGTGAAAATTACATAAAAAAATAAAAAAAGAATTAAATCAAGAATAAATTTAATTGCCTTGAATAGAATTTGGAAGACCTTTGAAAAAATATTTTCACATTTATAGACTGTGGGAAAAAAGTAAATAAAATATTTAATCGTCATAATTCTTTGAAAAAAAAAAAAAAAAATTGTAATGAAATATCCTTCAGAGAAAAAAGGAGTAACTTGTAATGTTTCAATTGAAAATTGTGCAATAATATTGTGACAGGTTATAAAAATGATTTGACTTTTGGTGGTGCGTTTGATCTCGAAAAAGAGCGAAAGAAAGAGAGAGAAAAAGGGTTTGTTTATATTTAACACCAGCAGGGGGTTCTCGTTTGTAACCTGTGACCAATTGAGAGCCGCCGGGGGTTCAAAAACTTGACAAGATAAACTCCAATTCATTCTATCCATCTCGGCTCTGTCTCATGGCTCGTTTCTCGCCTTATTATTTTCTCTCTCCTTATTTAGCCTCTTATTCTCGTTCTCATACTCGGTCATCAAGCCCATCACAACAAAACATTCAATCTTATTTCTGTTTTTATAATATTCTCCCGAGAAAAACCTTGACATTTATTTTTTCCCCGTATTTATTTCCAACGGCTGCAAGAATCACTTCGTCTCGGTGTTGGATCTGTTATTGTAAGGACCAAAAATATTTTTTTACGGAAATTTATACTTGTGCCCAAATATTTTTGCTTGGAATTATATAAATAGCAAGCAAGCAAGTCTTAGATTTTAAACAAAAATAAGAAAAGAATTGTTCGCTTTCTATAACTCTGTTACAGATAAAGAGATAATACGCTTATACTATTTATATATTTATTATCGTCGAGGTATTTATTTAGGAATTTAGTTGTTTGGAAGCTAGTAATCCGGATCAACCAGTCACTCTAAGTGTCAAAGTCATAAGTTAAGAAGATTTCAAAGACAATCGACTCGCGGAGAAATTTTTCATTGTCCATTTTCTTGGGAACTCTCTATTTTCCTCCGGTTAAAATTTTTTTTTAAGCCTTCAATTTACGGACCTTCTGTTTTTATGGTTGTTAAAAATTTTTGGCTTTCTTAAATCGTCGAAATTCTTTTTTAAAAATTCAGTTTAGATTATTTTTAGTGTGATAAAAATTTTTTTTTAATTATTTTGATAAAAATAAATTTATCAGCACAAAAAATGCTCTTTCAAAAAATATTACAATTTACTACCTAACGAAATGAAACTGTTAAATTGCTCTATGTCCATTTTGAAGTAATTATATCTAAGTATATATTCCTTCTGGTTCTATGAGCAAAAAAAAATTTTTCTTCAAGTAATAACATCAAAAATTCTTTTTAAAGCAATCAAAACATAAAAATTTTAAACTTCAGGGTATAATTGTACTTATAATAAAAAAAGTAAAAGTCATAACTATGAAAAGTAAAATTTTTCATACCAAAAATAGTCTAGAGACCAAAATCTAAATTTCTTCGGAATTTATAACCGAATTAGTCTCAATATGAATACAAAAAATGAAGTTATTGTTCCCGTAAAAAATTAATATTTCAATAAAATTTTAACAGCTTGTATTATAATGAAAATACGTAAAAAATGTTTATACCTGCCGTAAAAGTATAAAATTTGGACTAGAAGCAAATTATAGGCCCGGTATTTATATTTAAAAAAGCCCATATACAGTTAAATACGCTTACAGTTAAAAAATTAACTCGCCGGAGCGTGAATAGTAGGCATTGTGGTAAAATAGTTTTGATATTTCGAAATAAAGAACACATTGCGTGTTGTGGTGTGCATTCACATTTATATAAACATAAATATATAAACACGTAGAATAATATCAAGGGTAATAGTAAGAGATGGTCACCGTGACGAAATTCGGGCATCAGAATGAGAATAACCTCGGCAGGTAGGATAGCAAGCGCCCAGGGGGTTATAGTCAAAAAGTAAATTCCCTAAGCCATCAGCATGCTCAAAGTTTTCTCTCTGGCCAATTCCCAAAAGTCTTCCTTATTCCTAACTTCTTACACTCGCCTCTGATAACAATCCCCGCGGAGAACGTAACGAATCGTCTTTTCGCGATCCATCACGGCAGCTTTTCATTATAAAAATTTTTTTATTGCTACTGCCTGTGAGGCTGGACCCCAGTCATGCAATAAACTCACCTCAGCTCGGTTAAAAATACGCAGCTGGTTCAACAGCACGCATCATTACAATCACTTCTCATCCGACGCAAGAATTATCAAGTTGATCGTCCACATATACATGAGCCTATTATTTCCATCCATCTCAATTTGAGTCCTGGATTTTCCTTCAAGATAATTTATCATCGATGCAAGTTACCGAGCAGCAGTACTCCTGAAAAAAAAAAAAAAAAAAAAAAAAAAAAATTAGCACAACCGAGGAGACCCAGCAAAGTCGCATTAATTAAAATATACATACCTCCATGAATATAAATACATATACGTCTCATTATTCCGAGGAAACATCATCATGTTGGTGATGTCTGCAGATCCTCACAATGTATCAATACAATAAAAAAATGAGCGTGACCGGGCATTGACACACCACGACATAAGGATGCATTATTACAATGGATAACATGTATATAAAATGCACACCCCTGAACATTATGTCATTATGTGTATTGTAACAGCTGCAGACCCATTTTGTCGATTTTAGGCCTTACCTTTGTCAGCCCACCAATGGTATCGTCGAAGGGTGTGTATGGTGTGGTGGGCACGTATGAGCGTGTGGTGTGTCAGTCTGAGATGAGCTCGTCTCGTTTATCACTTGACCGATAAATCAGAGTAAGGGAGTAGTGGATGCTCCCCCATCGCCAAAGAACGGTTTATAAACGAGGGTCCCTGGGGCGCGGTTATCTTCGCCACTATGTACCGGGTGTGCATACTACTCTTTTGGGGTTGGTATAAACAGCTACTTTGGGATCCCCCGGAAAATAATAACTGTAAGTGAGAGAGATGATAGACGCAAATGTTTGTGTTAACGTGATGAGCTTCATCCCCGAGGTTGGTTATCTGCTGCGGAAATTCAGGAGAGGGCTGTTTCTCATTATTAGGTTGTCATATGCTCAAACTTTAAGCTGTGATAATACAATGGTAACAAATATATAAATGTATCTGTTTGAAATAGGTCTTTTGTGTTGGTGGGAAAGTTTGCTGGGATTGGACCAGGAAGGAGTGAAGTTTATACCGTTTAATTTGGTATTAATTAATCCAATTGGGGCTCTGCTAATTGGATTGGTTTATATGTGTATTGATTTTATTCCATCGGCTTCTAATCTTCTGTTGTTTTAATTTAATTTTCCTGGAGAAACAGGGCGTGGGATTGGGTAGCTCCGCCCACGGAAAATAAAAGAATTTGTTTTCGCAAAAAAAAATAATTTGGTAGTTTGTATTAATAATGCGAATTGTTCAGAATATAAATTTGAAATGGTTTAGATGGTGAAAAATTTTATTAAAGTATAGAAGGAAAATATAGTTTATGATTTACATGATCTGGCACCATAAGTCAACGGTAGTTTTCTGCTCGTGAGATAATGGTGTGAACGTTTTTCTTCAATTATTAAACCATTGTTGGATTATTCTTATGTGCGTAACGTTATATTAACGTTGTGATAAAGAACGTAACAAGTTTCCCACTCGACACGCGATATCGCGAACATAGTAGGCGTGTTTAATTCTTAACTCCGCCCACTTTTCTTTCTTTTGATTCTTGAGGTGGGGATATGTGTGAAATGATTCGGCGAAAACAGGTTTCGCGTAGGTGTGGCTTGAATTAATTATTCGAAGTAAGTCGTCGTACCGTGGTGGCTGATTATAGAGTTCGCAGTACCATAAATAGAATCCGTTTATAAAACACGCTCGTGGAATAATCACGTACTGAAGGCATGAATAAAAAGAACACGATCTGTCTTTATTTTTTATTTTCGTTAGTTCGTTCCTTTCTTTTTCTTCCTCTAGCTCTGGGTTCAACTTTATTATTTTTGTTATTGACTTTCAAGTCCAAGTTAAATAAAAAAAAAAAAAAAAAAAAAATCGTGTTACGTGTAAACGTGTAAGTCAATCCGCTTTAACACATTGTACTTATTTTTCTTATTTCAAACTTACTTCTTACTTATTTTCAACAACCCAACTCACGCTTCTTTATTCAACGTTCTTCCTTGGGAGCATTTTAATTCCCAATCGAAATTCCACCATGCAAATGCTAGTTCAGATTCTCAAACTAATTACCCATTAAGATAGTCTATAAAAAGGCAATTTTTATTGCCTACACCCGTTGTAGTTTCCAAAAGTTTATCATCCTTTTTTACAAAATAATATCTTCCCAGGGGTCTCAGAAAAATCCTATCTCAGAATTATCTACCTCGCCCATATATACATTTCTTGGGTCGTTCTTCATTTAAAGTCTCAGCCATGTTGGCGACGCGACTCCCCGGAGGGAATTAAGCCTGTTTATTTACGGTCGACGTCCACTATTATATGTATTTATTATTATAAATACTATTAGAGATCGAACCTTCAACAAAACACAACTTGTATGAACCTGAAAGCCCCCAATCGTTAAACTTCGACCTCTTTGACGCGAAATGGACTAGCCGTTTTTAAATCAAAAACGACTGCAATGGCTTAATTACTTATTTATAACCATAAATAACATATCTCAATCATTCAATCAATTGAAATTGCGTTTAGTTCCGTGGCTGAACCGGCTAATGCGTTAATAACGTGTCACATATGATATACATTAAACGTATGTATTATATTTTATTTATTTTTTTTTCCACCTGATATTATTATATTACTATTTTGATTACTATTCATTTATCTAAGCGATATATATTTATGTTGTTAATGATGTAGGTATAAATATAATTAACAGATTGGTCTAAAGTGCCAATTGTCGCACCTTTTTCCGGCAGCTATACTCACTACCTCACTACAACAACATTGATGTAATTATAGATAAAACAATTTGCATGTTAATGCTCGTCATCACGACATGCGTGTAATCATATCTGGTGTACATATAAAACACATATAAATATATATACAACAGATAAATACTTGGTCATGTAAATGTGTCGTACACATTTATCTAGCACGTTGAGAGTTACCCAAGTTAATTATATTTTAAATAAATTGCCTTACACTCACACATTCGATATCAATGCCCGCATTTAATAAATAATAGTGTACCAACTTTTTTAGTTGGTAATTATCAGAAACATTACTTGACACTCGTCGAAATATGCCTGCTAAATTATATGATGTTTTTATAAAATCTCAACTATATACTTTTTATTTTTAAAATAAAATTATGTACCACCGTTTTTATACGGTGTAATTTTTTTAACCGATAATAATACGTGGTTGTTAATAAATTATGCAGTAAATACAATATACCAAAACCTGTTTTGTAATGGATACATACATACGTATGTTGTATTTTTGGTAGCTTATGTAACTCCATATCAGAGCTTTTGTCCCTTATAAATTCACCGGTATTATCATTGCGTCTCTTTCAGCTTAATGTAAAGATGGTTCTGAACTTGAATCGCGAATTAACTCCAATCTAGCGTGAACAAAGGCCCCGTGGGCGTGATTAGCCTCACGAGAGGCGTGGCCCAACTAGGCGTGGCCTCAAAGCCTCTGACCTTACAAAAAGTTAGAATTTCAGTAAAACAATAGCGAGTCTGTCAAGTAACTTTTAAATTGCGAATTGGTCTACGGTGATTAAGATTTAGTTGACGGAATTATAAAATTCTAGTGGGGCTCAGCCCCCACCACTGTTCTTTACCAAAGAGTGGGGGACTTAAAGACGCAGTGGGCGGGTCTTCCGCGGTGTTAATAGAGATACAATCAGGGTGTCTAGCAGCGGAGCGTTAGTGTAGGAAGAGTGAGCAAGAGGACAAGAACCCGAGTCTCAAGGATAAGAGTAGCTCCTCCGTTATAAGAGGTGGAGAGTTCTCGGAGAAAGGGACGCCGTAAGTAGGGACTTGAGGCCCGTAGTTTAGACATCACCTTCCGACGGATGGACAGCCAGTCTGACCTGTCAGGGCACTCAATCCACTACGGAATAAGTCTACAAGCTAATCGGCAATATTTGTCGTCAACCCAGTACCACCTAAGTGTTAAGTGCAGTTGAGAGTTCAGTTCAGTGCAGTGCAGTGTCTAGATGCAACCTGATCAGCCGTTCTGATTACTGATCAGCCCTACTGATTATCAGTTAAATCACCGTTTGATTTTGTTTTTTTGACTGTAACCAAAATGAGCGTAGTATTGACCAGTATGGAGAGTGCTTATAGTTTAAGGCTAGGTTTGAGCCACCATTCGCACCTCCACAATCACCTGCTCAGCTCGCCGTCTCCGAAGACTGATACCATTGGTACTCAGCACCAACCGGTCCAGGACAACGACCCGCCGTTGAGGTTCAGCATCGTGAACATCCTGCGTCCGGAATTCGGCCGCAGTGCAATCTTAAGCACCAAGTCTCATGGAAGTCCTAGCAAGTGCAAATCTCCGTCAAACCCCAAGGACTTGTCGCACTCTACAGCCAAAATCCTCGCACTCAGTTCGAGTTACGCGGTTCACCGTGACAGGGAATACTTCGGAGACTCATCTCCCATCCAGAGGCACTCTGGTCTCAGCAGAAGTGGCAGTCTTGAGAGTCTCGCTAGCAACCGCAGCTCGCTCACGGGATCTCTCACCGGAACACCCTCCTTGTCATCTGCCGCCTCCACTGCTGCGGAATCCGTCAGCGGGGATAGTCTTCCCAGCAACTCTACCAACAGCAATCAGAGTTTGTGGCCCGCTTGGGTTTATTGTACCAGATACTCTGACAGACCTTCTTCTGGTGAGTCCGAATTTTCATTTTTCTTCTTCTTTTTCCATTTAATTCTTGATTTTTGATGGTAATTTTTGCTTGTTCTGTCTTTTAGGGCCTAGAACCAGGAGAGTCAAAAGAGCCGACTCGGACAAACCAACTCCTGAAGACAAAAGACCCAGGACCGCTTTCAGCGCGGAACAACTCGTTAGATTGAAGACTGAGTTCAATGAAAATCGGTACCTCACTGAACCCAGGCGCCAGCAGCTTTCTCGCGAGCTTGGACTCAATGAAGCTCAGATAAAAATTTGGTTCCAAAACAAACGCGCTAAGATCAAGAAATCCAGTGGGAAGAAAAATCCACTTGCTCTTCAGTTGATGGCTCAGGGCCTCTACAATCACTCTACTGTGCCTGTCGATGATGATGGCGAGGAAATTTTACCTAATTAATTATTTTAGTGTACCCAGAGTGAGCTGAGAAAAATTTTAAAAATTTCCAAATTTTTGTTAAAATTTCAGGAATATTTTTTTTTTTTTTACTTTTGGTAAAATTTTTCCAGTGTATTTTCATAAAATGAAAATTCAGCTGTTGATAAAATTAACTTTTATTTAAAAACTTTCTCAGTGGAAAAAATTAGTTTAGAGCTTATTATCGTGCCAAATGTCTTTATTATCAAGACTGTTATGTTATTAAATGATTTTGTTTAATTAAATTATAATTAATAATAACTGCACACAAAAAAAAAATAATTTCTTAATATTTATTAAACTGTAAATATAAACTTTATATATTATACAATAATGTGATTAAAAAATTAGTAAATTTAAATGAACTATTAAATTGTAAATAAATAAATATATATATTATTAATACTAATGTTAACTAAAAAATATATTATGCTTTAAATGTGATCTCAGTGTAAATAAATATGTAAAAAAAAATATTAGTGTAGATTATAATACAACACATATGTTAATAAGTTAATTGGTATTAATTATTGTATTATATATATATATATATATATATATATATATATATATATATATATATATATATATATATATATATATATATATATATATATATATGTATGTATTGATGTCATGTCTAATTAAATTGAATTACAAGATAATGTCTGGTGAGTCTGTTATTTATTTTTTTTTATTTGTTTAATGAGTTATTAATAATAAGTAATTAATAAAATAATTTAATGATATATATATGCTCGATATGATAACGAGCGTGACGACGAGTATGAGAGAGTGCTTACTCGAGATTCACATGGTTAATAGTTTCGCGGATCCATTTAAAAAGAAATAGCTAATTATACTGCGATATCTGTATTTGTGAGAGAGCGAGGGTTATTGGGGGTTGTGTATATGTATACATCCATTTATATGCAATAAGTTCTGTAGGCGTGGTCGTTATTGCGAGTGTACGCTCCATTTTCCGGTGACACATTGCCGGGCCTGCGCGATAATTGATCCGAAATTAACGAGCTGCGCTTTATCTCGCGGACCAGCTGACAGATGAATTGCACGGGATCGTGTCGTTATAAATTACTGTTAAAAGATGAAAAACCCCGAACGATTTACTTTTTTTGGTTAGCGTTATTATACTTTAACTTAAGTACTGCATACTCGGTTACTCTGCTTTTCATCAGCTCATTTTTCATTATTTATTTTTTATTTTTTCTGCATTTAATTGGAAATTAATTGGGTAAATATATTATTTTTATTTTATTTTACAAAATTTATATTTTTAATATATTATGAATAAAATTGACTTAAAAAAATTATTTTTTTTTTTTTATGCTAGCATTCAAATCAATACAATAATTAAAAACTAAACTTTTTATACAAAAAATTACAAACAAATTTAAAACTTTAAAAATTTAATAAAATTTTCCAGTCATAAGAAAAGTTTTACAAAAATAATTACGCAATTAAAAAAAAATTAGTAAAAAACTAATTTATAACCCAAATATTAATTATTCAACAGAAAAAAAAAAAAAAAAAAAAAAAACATTTATATCAACCAAATAATCCATAAACCTAAAAAATAATTTATTCCAAACTAAAAAAGCGACTTAAAATTTTCGGATGCAATAAAAGTATAAAGTTGTACCAACATATTCTAATTTTTATTGGGGCTTTTGTGAGTTGTGATTCTACTACTTTATTACGCTGTCACAATATTAAATCTATAGATATATAAAAATATATAATAGAGAAAGAAATGTAGCAATAAAATATTCACGATCATTTGTGTATTTCATGTTGTAAGCATTTATTTATTTATTCTATATTTTTTATGGATGTTCATGTAATAGAATAAGAACTAAAGTCTTATTTATTTATTGCTCCGGAGATATAGATATAAGAATAGAAAAAGGAGAGGGAGGGGGTGAGAGTAGGAAGCTAGGGTTGTATATAAGGATAACCTACTGTTCGGAGACACGGAAGATCGCCATAATGTTATGTGCAAGAGCTATTGCTTTTATCATCGCAGGTGGGGGTGGGGGTGGGGGTGGGGGTGGAGAACAATTGCGCCCAGAATGTACTCGAGGGATCGCTTGGAAAGCTCTGTAATACTCTGTATACAGCAGTTAATATTATCATATATACCTACTGTGTAAAGCACGGAGGGTTAAGGGTTAAAGACAGAGGAGAGGGTGGGTGTAGCTGCAATGGCGAGGAGATAACACGCGACCCGGCTATATATATTTATGTATTTATGTGCAAGTGAGTCACTGGCCGAACGGGAGAGGGATGGAGATACCAGATACCAGATAGGTTGGATAATAGAAGATGTTCTACTTGCGAATTGCGGAATTGGATGATGGTGTGCTGGTTGGTCGATCGTCGGTGTGTCTATGTGTGCACTGCAGACCACAAACATCGCAATGGCCATTAGAAGGGCTCCAGGCTGCCTGCCAGTGGCTCACTAAATCCTCTTCTTGTACCACCTTGCGAACCCACAAATTAATGGCGGCGTGAATACACTTTTGTTCGGCGATATGCTCAACGTGTCTGGTATTTATATACGCTTTTCTAAGTGGTTTTAGCCTTTAAAATGCTTTTTTGGTAAATTTACTGGGGATTTTTTTTTACAGAGGAATTTTGTTGATTTGGATCGAGGAGAAATTTTTTGAAAATTATACACAGAAAAAAAATTGAATCAAATTTATATTTTTAAATAACTTGATCTTGATTTGAGTCAAAAAATTATTAAATTAAAAAACTTTTCTCAACTTAAGTTAATTTTACTTGATTCAAAAATTATTTGTCTTCATTTAAAACAATTAAAGGCTTGAAAATTATTTTCTTGGTTCAAATGAATTTTTTTTAATTAATTTATTAATATTAGAATTCATTCTTCGGGATGTATTAAAAATTATTTATTGAAAAAAAAAAAAAAAAATTGATTATTTAAGAATAAAATTATTTTTAAAAAAATTTTCGTCCTAAAATTTTTTTTTTTTGATGGATTTATTTAAATAGTTTTTTGTACCAAAAAAATTAGCCATATCAACTGAATTTAATTAATTGAATTAACTTTAATTATTAACAAGAATAAATTTTCCCAAAGAATCAACTGTATATTTTTTTGAGTGTACTTTTACAATGTTTAACATCCAAATTTTCTCTTTATACTTTAAACAATTTTAAAATGAAAGTAGCGTATTAAAAAAAAGCAACTTTATCTAAAAGCATACTCATAATTTCTTATTCGATATATCTCGAAAGAATTAGAAAATAAAACCTTCTACGTATGTTCCGTAGGTGTAATTGCAAACATAAAACGGCAACTTGCCGTTACATTGGTAAATAAATTCTAGTAAATAGGTTGGCAGAATTTTATAATGCGGTGATTCCTCGAAATTAAAATCCAAGATACATGCACAAAGCACACGAGTTTTGGGAAAAAAAAAAAAAAAAAAAAAAAAAAGGCTATAAATACAATATTATTGCCGACAACAATGTTTCTGTTCGGATCGGTACAAAAGCTGTGTTCATTTTAGTCGACTATAACATTTCAGCTCGTTAGGATAACGAGGATCTAATACTTGGCGCGTTCACTGCCCCCGCCAATTACAAGTTACACCGCCAGGCGAGCTTTTAAGTTCTGGGAGCATGCTATCGGCTTCGCTTTTCGCTAAATTCGCTCCTCGGTGATCATACACGAGATGCTGCCCAAGATATCTCGCACATACGCATTAATACTCTGACAACTTTAAAACTAAAAACTTTCGATGGAGGTTCAGATGTTTCTATATCTGTATTTATGGGGCGCTTGCGATCCAGACGATATGTATGAGTTAGATCGCTCTGAGGCCTGGATGCTCGTCCTCATATGTGTGCAATGTCTCGTGATTTACGAGAAAACATCTGCAAGATCATAAGCTTATATATAATTCCTGACACATTTATGGGCTGGCTAAATCATTTCGAGCACTTCACACTCTCGTTTTTGAAGCTCGAAGAACAGCCTCCAAAGCTCTGGTGATTCATTTTCCGGAACCATTTTTCCTTTATACATCTTTGATTTGCTAACCACACTAGCCACATGTCACTTGTTTTGTCGTAGGGTTTATGTCCCTCATTAGATACGTCCCAACATCTAATCCATCATTTTTGTCTTGGAAGCTGGGCTTGTAAGTTAACAATTAGCATGATGAACGAATTACACTGATTGGGGAGCTTTTTAGTTCTTTTGATGCTTTTTTTTAAAACCAACTAAGAATTTTTGATCTCAATAATTTTCATATCGGACTTGGAAATTTTTATGTAGCTATACATGATTTTATCTGATCATATGTGACCATATTAGTGGATAAATACGAAAAAACAAAATTTTTTTTCCTTATTTTATCGTTTACATCCATGAAAAATTTTTTTAAACCCTTAATTTTTATTTAGAGCAAGATAAAGCTTATAAATAGAAAGAAAAACTAAATTTTACCATAATTGTGAATTTTTACACCCATGAAAAATTTTTTTATCAAATTCCCTGTTTTGCATAATCACCTTGAGCCTTAAAAAAAAAGTACCACTTAATCTTCGTAAATTAGGGGAAAAAAGGGATTAGCATTTTTCAAATTTAATTACGAAACTAAAAAGGTCGAGTAATTTGGCGCCCAACACATCTTCCATCCAGGAATTTAATTACCAATTCAGTACCTGGAATCTAGACGCAACAATAACGACTAGTCCAAGTCCAAATTAATCTTGAAGAGTACTTACAATTAGCCATGCACCAGAAGAAGAAGAAGAAGAAGAAGAAGAAGAAGAAGAAGAAGAAGAAGAAGAAGAAGAAGAAGAAGAAGAAGAAGAAGAAGAAGAAGAAGAAGCAGAAGAAGAAGAAGGAGAAGAAGGGACCGCCGATTACCGGTTGTAACTATAGCTGTTCTATCGTTTTGGCAGGAACTGGGAAAAGCTTTTACTTGGTCAATCGGAATCCCCGCTAACAAGTGATACAAGGGTTCAATTGTGATTATTGATTAACTGTACATGTTCGAGCAAGAACCTCGGGGAAATCGGTCACCAATTTGGTCGGCACGATTCAGGTTGGAGGTGCATTAATGACCTAACATTCCTCCTAAGACCTAAACCAAGACCAACACACACAAGATCTCCAGCGAAACGAGTATCACGCAACTCTAATACGCCGTTCTACGTTTTAAGCTGGATGCTGATGATATTCCGTTCTGTTGGAGCCTCGGAACAGTCGGTCTCCTTTCCTCCTTCAGCCTGGGCCCGGAACTTCCCTCTCTCCCTCTCTCTGGGGTCTCATCTCACGGGGATCGCGGTTTCGCGGCATCTTTCGGTCTCACTCGGCTCCGAAAGTCCAAGCGCGATCGCGTTGGGTGGTCTCGCTACTCGGCTGTAGCTGATGCTCGACATTCCCGCTTAGCTCCTGCTCCTTTACTTCTGATACTGACTTACGAGTCCTTGCACCTCCCACCCTTGCACCCCACGGCAATATTATCCTTATACGCTCTATCCACAGGTATTTATACGGCATGTGCCTTTTAACCACATGCTTCGGGTTTATTTATAGAATCTAACGCTTACAGTCACATTTATTGGGGATTAGTTATCAGAAATTAGTCATATCTTCATAATCTTTCACTCTGGGTTGGGATTTCTGTTAAAAGTATGTTATTAATAAGCTTTTGTGGAATTTAAATCGTTATTTTGACATTTGCTTTGGATCTTGACCTTATGGACGTATTTTATTAGTTATCATTATTATATTTGATCGAATTATGTCAAAAATTGGGTAAGTTATCGAGAAAATCAAAAATATCATGATCAAAAATTTTTACATTATCATTATAAATAGTTTTTGCTATAATTTTGGTTTAGAAAAATTTTATAAGAGGTAAAAATTGATGGAAATTTTATTTTCTTTCCAGTGATATCATATTTGGTCCAATTATGTTGAAAATTAGCTGAGTTTTTGGTGAAATAAAAAATATAATGATCAAAAATCGTAATAGTATCATTGTAGATAGAATTTTGTAAATTTTGGGCTTAGAAAAATTTTTAAAGAGTCAAAAGTTGTAGAAAATATGATTTTATATTTGATCGAATTATAATTAATTGCTTCCGTCGTTGAAAGAATTATTTAATAAGCTTTCGACGATAAAATCGTATTGTTTTGCCTCGCAAACGTCATATCAGTGAACTCAAGCGACCCCGGCTAACAGAAACATGACAAGCACAAAGAGAGATTTGTCGCGGTCCTAAATCGCGTGCGTGTGCAAATGCGTGGAATTCGGTGTGTAGGGTGCCGGAATACCCCCCTTAGAGGGTGGAGGGTGAGTTTGGGGGTCGGCAATCGGTCTCTTTCTTTCTTGGAGTGATTTAGCTGTCGCTATTTCGCTATCGCGCTATTGAGTTAGGTTTTAGCCCTCGAGTGCTCTAGTGGTATCTAGTGCTTTCCATTCCCTTCTATTCGCTTTTCGCAAACCGAAGCTTCTCTCGCGCGAACTGCTTGACAGGATGTTTATTTAACCCAAAGTAATTTGATCAAAAATTTAATCAAGTTGAATTTTTGAGCGACGCCTATTGTTACTCAACTGCGACGAATCAGTCTCGCAATAAAATGTCCAATCAACTCTTTTTTTTCCTTTCACAGAAATAGTTGCGCTCTGCTGTTCCTATTTTTATTTCAAACATTTTAGAGATCACTCTTTACACCCCATTTAAAAATATAATATCAATTTCACCAGCAAGTTTCATTTATACTCTTGATTGAACACCAAAAAAATAAAATAGTTAGATTTTTTATTTTTAATAATAACCACAATAATTATTTTAAATAATTTATTTATTAAAATTTTTTATCCTTTCTTTATTAGTTTTCCCGATAACTCACATAATTTTCAACATAATTGGATCAAATATGAGGATCAAATAATCTACATAAAATTTGACTCATAAATTTTTTACAATTCTAGAATCTTAAAATTTATTTATAAAAAATGTAATTACACTAAAACTGAAAATTTTCTCAACATTATTAACAAAGCTTATAATTCTAACAAACTGCTGAAATCATTCTCACCACTCTGCATTAGGAACCCACAACTACTCTTTTATCGCGGTGAAACTTTCAATTTCATCGAAAAATCACTCGAGTGATGAACGAACGAACGGGAGAGATTGATCACCTCGGACTATCAATTGAAGAGGCAATAAATAAAATAAAAATAAGAGAAGAGAAGAGAGTAGGGTGTGACCCTTTTCACTGCTGAGACATGCAATGTTAAGTGTTGTGTGCTCAGTATTTAGTGTTTAGTCCAGAGGAGTCCACTAAATCGGAGCCTTAGATACAAAATAATACAGATATAGAGCGTAAGAGGAGTTGCTTTTCAGACGATTTGCTGGAGGGTGAGTGGAGCTTTGATCGGACACTCTGAAACAATATGCCACTTGTTATTTATAGAGTGGTAGCGGATAATTTAGTGTATAATGCCAAGCATAGAGGCTGTATCAGGACGGGAATAGGAGCAGGCACTTGACGATCACTGGGGTGGATACGCAACCCTCTGGTTTATCTATTACCATAAACTCGAGGTTATGATGAATAATAATTAGCTGAGTGACTTGTACATTGTACCGAGGGGTGCTTTATCTCGGCAATAAATACAGATCATTGTTTATTTTACTATTAACGAGTTATTCTATTTTGTAGTTGAGATTACGGAAAGCTTGTTTGATATTTTAATGGCCTTAAGAATTTATAAGATTAATTAATTTTTTTCAATTAATTTTTCGAGTAATTCAGGGCGAATTAAGGTTCGAAATATTTTTAAATAAATTTAAGCTTTTAGAAAAATTTTTACAGATTAACAAAATTTTTTTAATTAATTTAATTTTATTCTCATTCAAAGAATTTTCTCAATTTTTTTTTTTGGTTCTACATAAATTTTTATGATTTCAGATATTTTCTCAGATTTTATACAATTTTCTAATTTTTTAGACAATTTTAAAAAATTTCCCATAATTTTATAAAATTAAAAAAAATTTTTCCACATATTTACACAATTTTCTCAGATTTCCCACCAATTTTTACGATTTAAAAAATTTTTTTTACACATTTACAAAATTTTTTTTTAATTTCAAACAATTTTATAAAATTTCACAAAATTTTCTCAAGTTTCCCACAATTTTTTAAGTTTTTATTTTCATAAAATTTTTCTCTAAATATATACAATTTCATAACATTTCCCAAAAATTTCCAAGTCTATATAAAAAAAAAATTTTTTTTTATTTGAAAATAAATTCATTATAACTCTACAATAAATTCCAAAAAAAAATTCCCAAGCTCACCAATAACTCTCCAGTATAATAAAAACAATTAAAACCAATTAATAATAAATACTTAATGCAATTAGCGATAAATTTTCTTCATACAGAATCTAAAAAATCTCATTGACGTCTATTATAATTTCAATTGCTTTAATTAAACGACAAGCAGGAAAAGCAATAGCAACCGCAATAACTAGTAAGCATAATAACAACGTTTAATGCTTATGATTTATAATTTATTATTATTGCTATTTATCTATAATTCAATCAGCAGGCTTAAATCCTCCAGCAGTTGATGAATCAATTGAATTTCATAAATTTGTTAATTATCGGAGTTAGCAAAAGATAAATAATATTATCCCGCGATAAATTCTAATTATTGATTGATAATTGATAGCGAATAAAAATAAATAAATAGTAAAGACCGGATGAAATTCTTGGGTTAGCTATGCTGCAGGATTAAGTGTTGAGAATTGATTAACGACCGTATGGACCGTTTCAATATATATATATATATATATATATATATATATATATATATATATATATATATATATATATATATACGGCGTTGCATACTGTACGCATATTATATTAGCTCAACATTTATGTATACAAGTTCTTCCAGCAATTTAGCACGAGTGGTATGAGCTTTACCCGATAAGACGGGACGGATCCCAGTGCCTTGTACTATACCATATATATATAAATGAGAGACGACCAAGATCGTGTCCCGGCATTGAGAAACACATAATAACTAAACACTACTAACTATTGTATATTTATATATAAGTTTGCTCTCATTATTATTGTTATTATTATTACCCACAGACGAGTGGTTCCAGGATACATTCATGTAATATGTAATATGTAATATGTATAAATGGGGACAATCTACAAGAACCACAAGCGCGATGCATCATTTCGCTTCTATAAACAATAACTTACACTTGATTTAATGCCACCAAATATTTCCCTTCGTTTTTATAATAACGCGCGCCCTTATCTTTAAATTACACGGTTTGGTTTATTTAAATGGTTTAAAGTTTGATTTTTTTTTTTTTTTTTTATCAAGAGGACAAAGATTGTGGAATATTTTTATTGACTTGGTAGAAAAACATTTGATGAATTTAGACGGGTAATTTTTTTAGTTGATTGAAAAAATTTTTATTGTAATTATACAAAAAATTTATGGCTTATGTGTTGGCCTATTTTCCTATGTGTTAAAAAATCTTTGAAAAATTTTTGAATGATAATTTTTTAAGTCGAGAAATTTTTGCATGAGAAATTTTTGTTTTAAGAAATTATTACGGATTAATAAAGACACGGAGTCGAAAAAAAAAAACTTGAGTTAAAAAAACAAATTTTTAATTAAAAAAATTAATAAAATTAATTAAAAAAAATTTAATTATCTTAAATCAAGACGTAAAATTATTAAATCAAATAAAATTAAGTTAAATAAATAAAAATAAATTAATTTAATAATTTTTTTACTCAAATGAAATTTTTTTAAATTATTTTAATAATTTAAATTAATTTTTTTTTTTAAATTTGGATAAAAAAAATTATTTAATTATTAATATTTAAATAAAAATATAAATTTTACTAAAGTACTATAAAAAATAAACAATTTTCAAATAAAACGATGTTATTAAAGTATAACGATAAGAAGAGTACACATTTCTAATGCATACTTAAGATATTTAATCGGTTGATACATATGTATGGATAATTCAGCGATAAATACCCACATTTGGGTGGTAATTATTTATTTATTATAATTAACAATTTTAAATTATAATAAAAAATACATTACATATTTTTATCTGGTGATTAATATGCTAATTGGAGATTAATACATTGCCATTAATTTATTAAATTCCCAAATTAACAAAATTTAGCAATAAAAAAAGCCTCGCTGGACGAAAAATCGGCGTGAAAAAATAATAGCCGGCTTTAAAGAAGCCGCGGTCTAAAGAAGGGGGGGGGGGAGTAATGAGCATGACAGTGGTTCGAGAACGCAGAGGAAGGCATATACGGATTAAATTGGCGTGATCGCGTCTGAAATGAACGACACTTTGATGAGGTACAAGAAGTTGCCACCTTTCGGCGGGTACTTTATTCTCTATCGCAGCTTTCTCGAGGGTTGCAGTTAATAGTTGCTAAATCCACAAGCTGTAAACCGGGAACGCGAGCTATTTATTTTGATTATCTTGAATGTTATAACGATGTAACCAGGACTCCAAGTTACGCGTTTTTATCTCGGATCGCTCCGCGGTTTTCGAGAGGGAAAACAGCTTCGGGGAAGCCATTATGCTCACAAGCTGTTAACCACTTTGTTTTGGTTTTTGCTAGCCGTTTAATGTATATGTTTCTACATTGATGGAATTTTATGTCGCTTTGTTGTGACTTTGTTTGCTTACAAAAAAATAAAGGATATTAATTTTTTTATCCGCAAAAAAAATATTGATAAAAATTTAGGAAAATTTTTTTTGACTGAAAAAATTTATTTATCAGTAAAAAAATAAATTTTAAGTGTAAAAAAAATTTACATCAATTTTAACTTAAAAAATCTTTAATTACGATTTTTTTTTTTTAATTTTTAAATTATTAAAATTTTTATTTTTTATTTTAATACAATAAAAAAATAAAAATTTTTTTTTATAAAATTTTAAATTAACAAAACAATTAAATTCAATTAATACTTACTTGTAAATCTGATATAATTAATTTAATTGTGATTAATTGCTACTGAAGCAACAAATAATCGAAAGGAAAATGTTAATGTTTTGATCGTGATTCATGATCTCTATTTTTTTTATATATTTATATCTTTATTTATGTGTAAACTAACTACATGTACACATATGTGAAGTGAGAAAGAAGGGAAAGGTTAAGGAGTTAGATCTAAACGGTGACTGGTTTCGTGTGAATAAGCGATCGGTAATTATCGAGATGATGAATTCTGGTAGATATCCTGTTAACTAGCTCTAGGATGTCTTGAAAATTTTTCAACAAGCTTCAATAATAATTATTTAAATACAAAAAATATTTAATTAATTTTTTTATAAAAAAAAAAAATAAATAAATAATTTGAAGTTTTGTAAACATTCCCAAAAAAAGTGTAATTTTTCTGGTGAAAATTTAAAGTGGGAGTAACATGGTAGTAAATGCAACAGTCGGTAATGAAGGCTGCGAAGAGGAGCACCGAGATACAGATAGGTACTTTAAAAAGCCATAATTTAATTTGCTAAAAAGCAATAGCTTGCAATTTTGTGGTTATTCGGGTCTTGACATATTTAAACCCGGTTATTTTTTTGGGCCCGCGGTGAGCGCAAGCGTCATCTTCTTCTCTCTGTTCTCCATCTTCTGTCTTGTGTCTTTTCTCAACTTGGAGAACAAGGAGAGGAGTAGAGGAAAGTGGCCCCGTGATAGATGCGAGCAAACAACGGCAACATGGGTGGCCGAGTATGTCACGTTGTTAAGTTACTTCTACTAGCCATCTCGAAGACATCAGACATCGGGCAGTCTTCAGTATCCTCCTCCCTCCTCCCTCCTTTAACCTCCATCCTCCATCCTTGTCCAGTATCTTCATCTCTTCCTATATAATACTATCCGCTACATACTATTCCAAAGTTCCATTCAATCCTTTTCTTTTCCTCTTTCTTCCTGCCGATTTAAGATCCGATCCTCAAAAAAAAAAAAAAAAAAAAAAATTCCCAATTTTTTAAAAGTATCAATAATTATAATTTCATCGAAATTTTTGTTAAATAAAATTTTTAAATAGTATTGGAAGGTTTTGCCGTAGGAAAATTTAATTTTAAATCATAATAAAAAAATTATTTCAAACCAAAAACAAATTTTTTAATCCAATAATTTTTTTACTTAATTTAAAATGATTAAGCTTTACGAAAAAAATTTTTTAAAGAGCAGAACTAAAAAATTAGGTCATAAAATATTTTGGTAAAGTTAAATGTTTTTTATATTCTGCAAAAAAAAAAATAGTAATAAATATTTTTCATCTAAAAACAAAATTTTTAAGTTTATATTTCGTTTTGATCTAAAAATTTTTATTTAAAAATTTTTTTTTGGTTTTTAAACAAAAATTAAAAATTTTGAAAGTTTAAATTTTATTCTAAAGAAAAAAATTGACTGATAAAAAAAAAATTATTGAATTAAGTAAAATTAAAATAAAATTTACAAAAAAAAAAAATTTGTGAAAATATTTTCATTTTCAATAAAAATAAGATTTAGTAAAAATTTCTCATCACCTTTGAAATCTCAAAGACAATCTCTTCCTACTATCCACAAACATATCAATAACATAAAAAAAAAAAAAAAAATAGATTTAAAATATTCAAATCCACCGTCTATTTTTCACGCCAACAATTAATTATACCTACAAGTTTATTATACCACCGTATTTTGACATCACACATAACAAATCCATCTGGTCGCATATAAAATATCTGTATATCAAAATCCTCGGACGAAAAATCTTGCAAATCATATTCGACAACTCGTTAGACCGTTTCTCATCCATAAATCACAATAAAAAATTTATTAACATACTCATCCCATTTTATTTATTTTTGATGTGCCCAGGTAGATATTTAGGTTTCCCGTGGCATGTCCTTCTTTACGCATCCACGCCTTCGGACAAGTTAAGTCTAAGCCGCAATTGACGTCTCGGTTAATTCGCCCTTTCGCCTCATATGCACAACTCTATCTTTCTATCTTCCTCTCTCACTCTCTCTCTTTTTTCGTCCAAAAGGAGAAGAAAAAAAAATTAGAATCTTCACTTTCCCAATCCGGGCTGCAGCTAAAGCTGGGGCTGATTTCAGCCAGACGCGTAATTAGACAATAGAAGGACAAGTGAGAGTAGACGTCACCGATGCGCCCTCTGGGTCATCACCGTCATCATTTAGAGCTCAACTCTTTTATTGTATAGTTGATATGTGTGTGAGTGTGTGAGCATGTGAGCGGAGGAACTCCTTCAGTTGAGAAAGGAAAGAGGTAGTATAGTAACTTGGGACCACACACGACGTTCCACGCGTCTGTGACTCGGTCACATTGCTTAATTGTAAACGCCACAGTGGCGCTCAAATCGCGTTATTTATTTTATACATATACATATATATACGCGCCGAATTTTTTATTAGTTTATAATAAACTTGTGAACCATAAATAAATAAAATTTTGCTTTATTAAATAATTATTTTAGTTAAATTGCGCTGTACTTTCTTAAATATTGACATTTTTAAAGATTTAAGCTCATGCCGATGTTACACTCATCAAGAGTTTTCATTTGAGTACCCACACGCATTTTTGATATATTTTTCATATATACATATATATAATATATATATAAATATATGAAAAATTGATGTGGATACTCAAATGAAAGGTCTTGATGAGTGTAACATCGGGATGAGCTTATATCTTTGAAAATGTCAATATTTCACAAGATAAAAGGTCTCTTCTTAAAAAATAGCTACCTGTAGGAATAAAAAAAAATGTTAATATTTTTTTAAATATTTAAAATTACTTTTTATCAAATTAAAAAAATAATTTAAAAATTTCTAAAAACAGATTTTGTAATTAAAAAAAAATTGGTAGCAAAATAACTAGAATTATTATTATTAAAAAAAAAAAAAAAAAAAAAAAAAAAATGATATCGGCACAAATGACCGCTTGTAAATTATCGTAATTCCTCCCGAGTGTTGGCACCTATTTAAGCCAGACAAGAACAAGCCCAGATGAGACCAATACAAGAAGAAGAACAAGAAGAAGGTATCGATTGTTAAGAGGACGGCGACTGTTAGTCTAGTCCTTTTTATTCCGGAAGCCGCTGGAGGTTACAGACTCCACAATCCAGCACAATGATCGTATTGTTTAAAAATAAAAACCCGAAATAAAGTTTGAAATATAGAATACTGCACCAGTTCTTGATATCGGCTGATTAACATGGAAATATTGATCAGCCGCCAAAGCCAAAGACCCTTCGCCTTAAAAACAAAAAAATAAAATTAACAAGCAGGAGGAAGAGTATTATATGTAGAGGCGCAAGACCTGAGACGCGGATTTTAATTAGTTTAAATTGGCACTCCTGTTCTTAGCAGCGCAACACAATACGTATCGCGGAATTAATTATGCCATGGATAATAAAATTATTCTGTAATCAGCTATCGGATTCGGATTAATAAAAAGTATATTGGAGTTTTTGATACCGATACTGCAATTTACCGGATTATTATTAGTGTTATATGTTTTTATTTGCATTATTATTCATTTCAGTAAAATTTAACTAATTAATTTTATTTAATTAAATTTAATTTATAATATTAAAAATATTAATGAAAATTTACTTCTATCTTTATATTTAATTTTTTGGAGCAAGAAAATAAGTGAAATTTCATGAAAATGAAGTTAGCCGACATTTCAAAATTTTTAGAAATTTTTTTTTTTTTAATTTTACTTAAATAATTAAAAAAAAAAAAAATTTCACATGTAAAAAACTTGAAAAACTATAAGTGCAATTTTTTAGAAATATTTTTTTAGTTGTAATTTAATTAATAAAAAAAAATTAAAAATTTTTAGACGTCTGCTAACTTCTGCTAACGTGTCAAAAAATAATTTGTTTTTCGCTCAATAAAATAATTAGGAAGAAAAATTTTTTTTTTGGCTCAAGTGAATTTTTTTTTCTGTGCACTGAAATTATTCGTCAATAATTTTGCATTAAAAATTTTTTTAATCTAATTAAAAATTTTTTTTAATTTCAAAATTCATTTTAAAATTCAAGTAAAAAATTAATAATTCAATAAAAAATTAAATAACTTAAAAAAAAAAATTAACCGAGTTAGAATAATTGGAGTCTGTTAGTAGAGTTGTCTTTATGGGAATCAGGAGCCTTGAGGCCGGTAAGTACTCAGCAACTGGAACTCGGTAGTTAGCTCAACTTCTTCCATTATATTATATTATTATTTAATATATATATATATATATATATATATATATATATATATATATATATATATATATATATATATATATATATATATAATAAAGTGTATAGGTAAATCTCGGATCTCTACTCGATGATGTCCGTTTAAATAAATGGGGCTACGCAGCACTGACGCGTCACCTTATACCGCCATGTGTCATTCTGATAGACCTATAAATTATCACCAAGGCCTCTACTCTCTTACATCTATTCTTCTCGTACATTAACATTAACATTAACGTTATATATTATACACCGTACAAATACCACGATATTTTTCTCCGCTATCTATATTTTCCTCCTCTCCGTTCTCCGTTTAACAGATAATACTAATTTATACTCAGCTAACCCATCAACAGTTTGACTTTTATTCTATCAATTTTTTTTTTTTTTAAATCACTCACAAATATATAATGTCTAAATTATTATAAATTTTGAAACTTTGAAAAAATTTGAATTAAAAATACATTTTCCGGATTGGAATAAAAAAATTACCTTAACAAATTAGCCGTCAGTTAACCTTTGGAGAAAAAATAAAAAATAGTATTCATTTGAATTTTTGGGCCGACAAAATTAATGACAAAAAAAAAGTAATAATATTTTATATTCACACGATTTATTACCTCCAATAGTGTATACGCTATAAAATAAAAAATAATCACTTATAAAATAAAATATTTAAAAAGAAAGGAAAAATTCTCGGATTACCTCTCGATACACCTACGCAAACACTAAATACTAACAGTCTATAGATATCATCGTACCTCAAATATTTGAAAAATTTGTACACACATGCTCAAGTTGTTGTTGTTTGTGTTTTTGGTGTGGAAATTTTTTAATTGAATCGTGTGAGTTATTTTTTAATTAAAAATTTTTAATTTGAGTTTAGAAATTAAAAAAAAAAAAATTTTTTTTAATTTGAAATTTTTAAGAGAAAATTTAAGCGCATGCTTGCAACCCCTACAATTTCCAGAAAATCAAAGGGCGTAGTTAGAAATTGATTTAGTGACTCAAGCTGGCTACTGCTGATAAAACAAACCACGCCTCCCGCAATTTACAAGCGATCTATGACCCGACAAATTTTATAACCCTTATAAAAATATAAAACTTAAATTATGTTTATAAAAAATTTTTCTTGGCCTGAAAAAAATTATCTTTCTTAATTCAGTAAATTTTAAAGTAATTCACACTATCATTTATTTTTATTGTAGGGATAAAATTTTTTAATTTGAGAATTTAATTTTTTTAATTAATTAAAAATAATTCAAATTTGCCCTCGGACGGGCTTGAACCCTGTTCTGGCCGAGCGGTTAAAAAATAGTGATACCACTTAGCCGTCGCAGCTTACGCGAACTAATTTTGAATTTGTTGATATATTATTAATTAAATTAGATCTTTTGTCTAATTATTTTATTTATCACCATAAATTAATTAATAATAAAATAAAATTTTGAGAAACTTTTCAGTAAAAATCTTCGATGTCAAAAAAATAGTTTTATTTTTTTCTTTTTTAAAAATATTTTTTATTTATTTAATTTGTAATATAAAATGTAATGCTGATAATAAATCAGACAAATCGGTGTGTTGGTAGCCATTTAATTTACTTTAACAAACTAAACCGTGCATGGCTGTTGTGTTATGTTCATGTTAGATTAGACAGCAGTCTCAACATTAACCAGCGCAGTAGTTGTTGTTGTTTATATCTAGAATAATACTTTAGCCGGAGAATAATAGGAGAAAAAAGAGAAAAGAGAGACAAAAGTCGGACCTAAGAGCAGCGGTGTGTTATGGTATATATTTTCTCATATTATACTATCTGTTGGTGGCTGACAGAAACACCGCGACAGACAGAAGCGCGAGGCTGTCACACCCGTTGCGATCCTAATCTGACAAGGACATATTGAACGGGAGTATTGGGTATATTATTATACATAGACCAGTACGTAGTGTCTTATATGTTATAGCTCACCTACTCACCTTTTGTTTTATATTTATGTTTCAATCGATTGTCCTTCTCTCAAAGTCTCCGAGTTCTGCTGATACCATATCACAGTATGTATTTGATATTGTATAATTTATTTGCTCTACACACTGGGCTTCTACTTGCGACCAACATTAATTATTACTCAACAGCTCAGGACATTTCCATACATTCGGACGGTCTTTCAACCCCTCAAGATTTCTATCGTCAATTTGTTTTTATATTAATATTTATTTTATTTTTTAGAGATTTTATTTAATGTCAAAATATTAAACTTAATTTTTTAATTATTTTTTTTTATAATAATAATAAATAATTAAATTTTTTTTTTTTAATTTTAATGTGAATTAAAAATTATTTAATGACTTATTATTGATCCTTTAGCTAAAGGATAAAAGATAAGAGAAAATTACTGAGGTCCTTTTTTTTAAAAAATTAAATTTCCTGAAAAAAAAAAAAAAAAAAATATCTCATAATTTTTTCGTATCTACAAAATTTAATCCAAAATTCTGAAATTTTATAGAGAAATTGCTATCAAAAATTTTTTTTAATTTAAAAAAAACATTTATTATTATTAAAAATATTAGATTAATGATAATAATAAAAATTAAATATTAAATACACTAACTGTAAAAATTTTATAAATAAAAATATGTATAAGGATTAAATAAATACAAAAAAAAAAAATTACCAAATAAATCTTGGGAATAATTAATTTAATTTATATATGTTAAATAATCTTACATACAAATGGTTGTCCAACACATTAAATAACTTGTTTTTTTTTTTTAAATTAAATAACTCAAAATTTATAATTCATAATTCATAATTTACAGTTGATTAAATAAATTTATTCGAATATATAGACCCAAGGCATAAAATAAATAATAACGTAAAATTTACTCAATTTTTATACCAATAATTTTATTATTATTTTTGTCTTCAAACAGTCTATAGGTAACACTTAAAAACTATCGGGTATTTACAAGTCGGTAATTTTCATTTGGATCACATTTACATTCATTCATTCATTTCTCAATATATATATTTATATTTTCATATTTACCATTTTAATAATTATAATTAACATTTCTTTAAATTTAATCTCTATTGCACACTCTGCAATCTCTATCAATTTATTTTACATATTTTTCAATAATAATAATAAAAATAATAATAACAGAAAAAATTAATAAAAATAAATTTATTAATTAATATCTGTAAAAAGATGGAAAAAAAAATGGCACGTGATAATTTAATTAATTATTTATCGGTTTAATTAATTTTTAAATAATTTAAAATTTTCGGGGAAGCGCATGTACTTGTACTTTCAACTATACACAATAATAATTAATTAATTAATTAATTAATAAATACAGAAATTAATTAAAACAATAATTTAAAATTTAAAATTACCAAAACGGAAAAATTTGTACATGTGACACTTAAAATTAATAATTAATAATAAAAAATTAATTAAAGGACTTATAGTCACTTGGCCTGGAGCTCGGCGGCCTGTTCCTCTTCCTCCTTGCTGAGAGGAACGGTCGAGTGATTGTAGAGCCCCTGGGCCATCAGCTGGAGCGCGAGGGGGTTCTTCTGGCCGCTGGCCTTTTTGATTTTCGCGCGCTTGTTCTGGAACCAGATTTTTATCTGCGCTTCGTTGAGCCCCAGGTCGCGGGAGAGCTGCTGGCGTCTACGCTCGGTAAGGTACCGGTTCTCCGCGAACTCCCGCTTCAGCCTCGCCAACTGCTCCCCGCTGAAGGCCGTTCGCGGTCGCTTTTCCTCGGGAGTGTTCCCCGTGGGTCGGACTTCGTTTGTTCTTTTCACTCTTCTTGTTCGCGGACCTGGAGAAAATTAAATTAGGGTTTTTGGGTTAGAAGGTGGAGAAAAAATTTTATAATTTAATTTTTGAGATGTAAAATTGGGATTTTTGAAAAAAATTTGATGGATTTTTGGTTTTTTTATGATAATTTAGAGAATTTTTAAAATGATGGCTATCACAAATTTTTTCTAAGCCCAATATTTACAAAATTCTAGCTATAATGATACTAACTATTACGATTTTTGATCATTACATTTTTTATTTCAGCCATAACTCAGATAATTTTGGACAAATTGGATCAAATACGGTGTCATTGGAAAGAAGATCAAATTTTTTACAATTTTTTATTCTTTCAAAATTTTTTTAAGCCCAAAATTCACAAAGTTATAACCAAAATTCTGTCTATAGTAAAACTATCATAATTTTTAATCATTATATTTTTGATTTCACCAAAAACTCAGCTAATTTTCAACATAATTGGATTAAATATGACATTATTGGAAACAGGATGGAATTTTCTACAACTTTTGACTCTTATAAAATTTTAGGGTCGAATATTTCCAAAGTAATTTTCAAAAATGTAAGTATAATAAAATAAACTCTCAATTTGATCAATTTTGACAAAAATAAAAATGAAAGCTAATTTATTTGTCAATCCGCCGTCCACTTTCGCACTTCCTACCTCAATTCACGCCCCTCTAAATGATAAATTAATTCGTCAAAAAAACGTAGCCAGTAAAAGGCCAAATATATCTTATCATTATTATCATTCATGAGCCTGAGACGTATAAAGTGTATAAAGTGAATCTTTATAAGGATTTAAATATTGTCTTGACAGATCGTGGGCATAAACAAGCAATACCCACTTAATAATACTTATAACTAGTGTATATATATATATATATATATATATATATATATATATATATATATATATATATATATATATATATATAAAAGTTATGTGTAAGGAATGATTAATGACCGCCTGACACTTATCCATTTCTTCAGACACCATTTTGAGCTGAGGTCAAATCAATATACCGGAGAGTGAAAAGCTGGCAAATTTTTAACTTGTTTATACCGATCGCAAACAAACAAATGTATGAATGTATAAATGTATGTAATGAGCGGGAACAAGTTGAGGATAATTACTGGAGTTACGCACCCCAGCTCAGAATTTAAGCCGTCTCAGTCTCGAAGATTGGAAACCCAACGCGAGGAAGGGTGCCTCGAAACCAATAACGTCAAGACGTTTGTCCGTTGCTTTCTAACGACTGACGGATCTTGCATACCAAAGACTCTAGACTCTACCACTCTAGTCGACTGCATTTGCTATTACTGGTACTATTGTTATTACTTTACGTCTCATCTCGTCTCCGACCACTAATTTCATTACTAAGTTAGACGTAACTACGTCACGAGTGACAAATTACTTTGAAAAATTTTTAAATTTTACTTTAGAGAAAAATCTAGTTGTCTTGAAATAATTAAAAATTGAGTTTTTTGGAAAAATCAAAAATTCATTTTTTGGACGAATCAAAAGTTCTAATTTTTTTAAATGCCAAAAATTTACTTTTTTAAGGATTAAAGATGGAATTGTAATGGAAAAATTAATGAAACAAACCAAAAGTTAATTTTTTGAACAAATCAAAAGATTATTTTTTTTGAATATGTCAAAAATTAATTTTTTTAAGGAATTGTAGGTGAATTTTGATGGAAAAAATCAAAAATCCAAATTTAAGAAGAATTTGTAGATAAATCTTGAAGTAAGATTCAAAAAAAAATTTTTTGAACCGAACAAATCAATTGTTTTGGAGAAATTAAGATTGACTTTAACAGAAAAATTAAAAACTAATTTTCTTTGAACAAATTAAAAAATCTCTTTTTTTTTTTTTAAATTGGAAATTAATTTTTTTTTAATGATTAGACTTTATTTTTTAATAAAGTAAAAAAATTCACCTTTGTTAACAAGAATTTATTTTCAAACAAATCGAAAACTAAAAATTAAAAATTATATTTAAATAAAACTTAGCCAAAAATGATTTGTAGAAATCATTGAGTTGATCCATAATTTGAGCAATTGAGTTATTGTACTTACTTCGTCCTGGAACAAAAAAAATTTTATTAATACAAAACCAACATTATAATAAATAAAATTAAAAATTTTTGGGTTGATCTCAAAAAAAAATATTTTTTTCCTAGATTAGGTTTAGGATTAATTAATTAATTACCTTAAAAAAAAAAAAAAAAAAAAAAAATAATAATAATAATAATAATAATAATAATAATAATAAAATCTCTGAAAAGTAATTAACTAAAATAAGGTCCAATTAATTAGCAAAGTTTTAGGAAAATAAAATCCGGGCCGTGTTTAATTATTGAATTAACAGAGACATTTATAAGTTTATTTTTGGGTGGAGGGCCAGCTATAAGCTATAATGATTATTATGAGGTAAAAATGAGCGGTGGAGTTTGGCTGATCAAAGCGGCCTTTATTAGCCTATTAGAGGCGTAGAAACAACTCATAAAAGTATAAATTGAATTCCCGTTTAGTGCTGGCAGAGTCTCCTTGCTAATCACCGGTCTCTAGAGCGAATCGCCGGAAAAAAGCCAAACAAAGCGAACAGAAACCAAAAGATCCATGATCCATGATCCATGATCCATCCGGCTAAAAATAACTAATACAACATTTTAAAAATAAACGAGCTAAATGATTCGCACGGTCGAATGACGCCTGGGCAGTTCATTAGTTCATTAGCCTGACCCCGACCCGACCTCCGATCTCGGAATATTTTTTTTTGACCATCGACCAGCCTATCGATTACTCAAACTCGCCTATCCATTCAATAGATTTATAATGTCATATTTAAATATAAAAATATATTTTTTATATTTAAATTGTCGATTTAAATTAATCGCAGGGAAGTTTACATACCGAGTTGACGTTAAATAATAAATAAATACTTCAAGATGCTTTATTATTACAAGCTCTTGATCCGCGTGTTGGATAAATAAACATTTAAACTTCCTTCCGTTGGGAAAACACGTGGTATTTAATTCTTGAATTATTGTTTAGGCGAATAGAGCTAATATCATACGGGTGAAAGGTAACGGTCGGAAAAAATTTATTTTACTCGGGACAAATTGCACCTGATATTATTTTTTGAACATTTTTATTTATTGCAATTGATAAGTAGTACACTTCTGCATACCCGCAGGTTTCTGATTATTAATGACTGGGGGGGGTTTGTGATTAATTGATTGTAGTTGATAATAATAAGGATCACAGTTAAAATAATTAAATACTCCATAAAAATAGTATTTGCATACTGTACTATTGAATTTGCTGATAATTTTGAGAATTTTTGAGATTATTGGGTATAATGGGATATTTTTTTTGAAGAAAATTCAATTCTCTACCACTTTTAAATTTTATAAAATTTTTCTAATGGAGCTGTCATAATTTTTTATCACGATATTTTTGATTTTAATGATAACTTAGCTAATTTTCAACATAATTGGATCAAATATGACATTATTGGAAAGAAGATCAAATTTTCTACAACTTTTGACTCTTATAAATTTTTTCCAAGCCCAATATTTACAAAGTTATACTTAAAATTCTATCTATAATAAAATTATCATGATTTTTGATCAATATATTTTTGATTTTGGCGATAACTCAGTTAATTTTAAACATAATTGGATTAAATATGACATTATTGGATAGAGTATTAAATTTTCTACACTTTTTGATTCTCAAAAAATTTTTCCAAAATTTCCCTGTGCAAAAAAAAAAAATTTCCAATTAAAATTCTCAAATTTCCTCATCATATTTCTGCAATGAGATATTAAAATACGGTTCTAAAAATAGTCTTAATCTAAATTCCAGTTTGCGATTGTCATTGTAGCCCTCCGAGACATTAAAAAATTGTGATTTGAGTAGCGTTATGAATGACAACATAATAATAACGGTGATAGGCTTATTAGCCAGTATCATGATTACACATGAGGCAGCAGACATCACCCAATAAGTCAGAGCTTCTCCATATCAGCTCTGAAGTAAGTAATTCAAGCAATAACTCGGGATGATTCGTACATACTTGGTATCAGTGTTCACAGTCGGTGGTCCCGTTGACGAAACAATGAATTTACTTCATAAATCTCAATTCTGTCCTGCCCACCGCCCAATTAAAAATGATCTTCGAGGCGACCACCCTGGCTGCTATCTGGTGTATTATATCCGAGACATTTGCTTACCAGGAGTAAAAGTAGAAGTAGAAGTTATTATTCCTTTCTGCTCCCGCTAGTAGCCAGTCGCTATTCTCTGTTCTCTACAATGCTCTCTCTAATACCAAAAGGACACTAAGTTTTGTATAATCAGTACAAAACGGTCCAGTCAGCTGGACTGGACGGATTCTGGGGACAGGACCGTTACCCGAAATTTTGATAATCACTAGCTGAATCTCTATATTATATATTATGTATCTTGTGAAACTTATGAATAGAATCCGAACTAATGGACTCGATTAGCCGCTTGGCTCCGATCCGACAATTATTATCATGATCGAGATGATCCAAGCCGTGATTACAAAGACCAGTAGTCCAGAAGTACAAGATCTACTGCGTAGATTCATTATGGCTCTGATTCATTATACCAAGTTCATTTTAATATATTAATACTCTAATTAATAGCTCAATTTCCACCTCGGTTTTTTGGGATTCGGGAATAGGAATTCGCAATCACTTGGGATATAACAGCCATTCCCATATCGGGTGGCCCCAAAATCTGAACGAATGTCGGGCCATGTCAGGCCTGAATAAAATTAGCGCCAAGTATAAATATTTAATTTAAATATTTTAACTTTGCAGATAGCGAGCTGAGACAGAGATGGTGAGTGTGTGAGGGTGATCGGAATTAAGAGATCTGCTGGCAAGAGGTTTGATTGGGATATTTGAGATTGGAGAGTCGTTTTTAGGAAATTTTAGAGATTTTTGGGAATTGCTGGTGTAATTTAGTTTGAAGAAGTATCATTGGAAAGATAATCAAATTTTCTTCAACTTTTGACTGTTATAAAATTTTTTCTAAGGCATATTTTCAAATATTTACTAAGTTAAATTTTATCTATAATAAAACTATCAAAATTTTTTATTATACTTCTCTAAAAATCGTAAAATAAAAATCCTCTATTCACTTGCATCAATAAATTTTCTTTTACAAATCACCAATATAATAATAATAATAATTAAGCTGTCTTATATCGATGGATATTTATCATGTTAAAGCCGATGCTCTCTATATTATAGTTTAATAATGATATATCTATAATAATAGTTCGCGTGAGTTTGTTGATAGGTTTAACAAGTTGTCAGACTCATCATGCTCATAACACATACATACACAGCACACAGCAGACCTTGCAAGCTAAGCTACTGAACTTGCCATATGTTGTTCCAATGCAAAAAAAAAAAAAAAAAAAAAAAAAAAAATCAATTTTTCTGGGCCGGAATTCGAAAGTCAGAATTTTTCTTCATCCTCCAGCATGTAATTATTGTAATTATACATTTTCGATATATCGATAATTAAATTATAAATTAAAAAAAATATTTTGTATATTGATACAATACTTAGTTTTTATTCAATATTTAGAATTATTTGCGTGTCAAAGAGCAATTATCCGGACTAAAACCACAACGAGGCTGCTGGGCCCCGGGGGGCTGACATTTTCTCTTCGGCTTCTCTTACTCTTACTTTTATTGTTATAATTATTATTATTATTCACCATTTTGAGAATAAAAGTCCAATTTTTGACAAAAGATTTTTCGGGCTAAAAGAAAGGTCGGTAATTATTTATTTTTACTCTGACAACCATGCAAATTTTTTCAATTGATTTATTTTTCGGTAATTATTGTTATTATTTATGGCCTTTTTTCGTAATTGATAACGCGGCTTAAGAACTGTTAATTTTTATTTAAGTTCTCGAGTGTAGAGTGTCGAGTGCATGAGGGTACACGGATATTAAGCAAGTCCGCGGCTGAGCACCGCTACGGCCACACAAACGGCAAGCAGTGGCTCCAATTAAGCGGGCAACATTAATTTCTTAACCCACCCGGACGAAAATATTTGTACTACAGCCACACACAATTTAAACTATCGTAGATACTGTACAAATTTATTTACACGTCATTTTGTTATTTTTTATTCCAATAATAATAAGTATTAATTTTTGGGAAATTTTTAAAATTAGTACAAAGCTTTTTATGACTTATTATTTATACTCTGGCTGAAGGATAAAGATTCTTTTAAATTAACATAAATTATTTTTTTAATTTGATAGAAAGTAATTTTAAATACTTAAAAAAAAAAAAAAAAAAAATTAATATTTTTTTTTTTTATTCTACAGCTAGCAATTTTTAAGAAATTACCTTTTATCTTGTTAAATATTCACATTTTTAAAGATATAAGCTCATCCCGATGTTATACTCATCAAGAACTTTCATTTAAGTACCCACATCAATTTTTCATATATTTTATATATTTATATATATATGTATATATGAAAAATATACGAAAATGCATGTGGGTACTCAAATGAAAGCTCTCGATGAGTGTAACATCGGGATGAGCTTATATTTTTGGAAAAGTCAATATTTAAAAAATTATTATTAAAATTAAATTAAAAAATTTAATACTTAAAATTACAGTTGAATTTTTGTTACTGCGAGAAATTTCTGCTAGTAATTAATAAATAAACAATATTAGTAAGAGTGTAAAAAGGCGAAATGTTTGAGTCGATTAAACTGTCTACGGTAGCAGTTTTATGGAGATTGGATTCTTGAGCCAGAAAATATTATTAAGAGATCTTAGCGGGCTCACAATGAAAGTTAATAAAAATAATTTAAAGTGGTGTTTGAAAAAAAAAAAAAAAAAAAAGTTTAAGTGGAAAATATGTTGGATGAGAGATGACGCGAATGATTCTCTAACGGCGGACAAAGAGCTAGGAATTTATTTTAAGGGAGGTCAAGCCGGGCACCCTGTCACATTATCGCGATGCCCGACGAAATATCTTAACTTTGAGAATCGCATTAAGCGCTGGAACTTTACAACATATGTATATTTATGTATAAATATATAATACTGTATGTTGGAATATGGAAACGCATGGAGGCTTGCGTGGCAGCATAACGATGCAGAAACATAATATTAACTTATCGGTACGTCACAAGTTATATAGATATTTTTATTATTTTTTTTCTTTATGGCTCCCCGGAATGCGACAACGTGGATACGACGTGAATGGCTAATCGCCGATAACCACACATGCTGTTTTGTGTTTAATTATTGTTATTATCATTTTTATTTATTCATTCATTCGTTTTATTGAGGCTTACTCGCGGATTTTATTTTAAGTTATTTTACTGAGACGCTTTTAAGTTTTAGAAAAATTTTTATTCTAGTCTCACTAGCAAATTTATTTGTGGAATTTTAAAATCTAAATTCTGGGTTCAATTTTTCAAATTATGGTCCATTTTTTTTTTAAATTAAATTTTCTACAAATAAAGTCATCAATTTTATTTATATTTCTTATCCTTTTAATTAATTAAAATAAATTTTAATTAATTATGCAATTTTAAAATTTCGAAAAAAAAAATTTCAAAACAAATAGACATTGAACCTAATAAATTTAAACCAAAAATAAACGACGTGTGTTCCAGTCCATATATTTTTGAAGGCATAATAGCAGCTATTAGAGACGTAAACTAACCCGTAATAGACGACAGAGGATTCATAAGAAGAAAACGAGGAATAGAAACAGAGGAAGGGGATATGGATGTAACTCGTTTGCGGTACTCGGCAATTATTAGGTAGTATCTCCTATCTCAAGCCGGAAATCGCTTAATTTCAAGCGCTTGCTCATGAGGCTAGACCAGCTCCATTAAAGTCAGACTTCATTTTTCAGTCTAAGTGATAAGTGCTCAATTATAAATAACTATCTTATGTCACATGCTTATGAAATAACATCTCCATAAATCCACGGAAAATTTTCTTCTAAAAATTTATTCTCGAACTTTTTTTTTTTTTTTTTTTTTTTTTTTTTTATGTGTAATAAAGTGAACGAGCACCTTGTGTTGCGACACACCCAATAAGAGTGATAAGTACTTTTCGATTTGTCGAGTGTCAGAAGCGGTGAAAAATTTATCTAAAAGTCCGATTGCGGTAAATAATATAATGTGTGGAGGAATTTAGCAATAACCCAGTTGTTTGCTAATTTATGGCTTGTCGGAGCGTAAAAAGAGAGAGAGTGAGAGAGAGATAGCAGATAGCTCGCTATGTTGTAGATAATAATATGAGAAGTTCCTTAAGTATCACGTGTTATCTATAAGCAGTTATTAAAAATTAAAAATTAAAAAACTATAGCTCACCTCACCTCGACTTACCCATAATACGGTGGTGTGGCTTTTTTGTCAGAAATACGATACGTCAAAAACAGGATTTAAGTTTAACATATAAGTTAATCTCTTATATACGATCATGTATCTTCCTTCGGCTCTATCCAATGCTAGTATTAATTTTATATTGTAGTGTATACCTTTTGAGTTATACTATGACCCTCTTACTGTTATATATTATGTATCGTATAGATTATATATATATTGTAGATGACGAGCCTCACTCTGGTGACGATTATCGGGGATTAAATATTATTATATTATGAGACGCAACTTCTGAGTTTGGAATTTTTTTTAAGCATCGGCTAGAGGCATTTTTTAATTATTTAAATAATTTTTTATTGAAGGATATCGTCATCTATCTCTATATAATTTTTTTATTAAAAATAGTTCTGAAAAATTCCGATAGGTGGCGAACGGTCGCTAAATTTTCTCGCTACTAGACAGGTAAATTTTGAGTATTTATATTTAAAATTATTTTTAAATATTATTATTATAAATTTTTATGTATTTACATTAAAAATTCTTTCAAAAAATAATTCTTCAAGTCAAAATAATTTTTATTTCTGAATAAATATTTATATTTATTTACATTGATAACATACTTCACTACAACATAATATAATCACTACAACAAATACAATATAATATAATATTATACAATATATATATATATATATATATTAACATATAATATATAAGCCGAACTGTAGAGAAGAGACTAGTCGACCACCGGAGTAGCCTTCGTCTCTCTACTCCACACTAGCATATGAAGAACTGCTCAGGATCCATCAAAGATTGATTTTTCTCAAGATTAAGATATATGTTTCATATGTATATTTATATTTATACCTATTATATGTATAATATATTTATATGTATTTATTAACGGGTCGGACAGACGGACAAGCGACGCTGTTACTAACAGAATAAAATTTTGACCCTAGTTGTTTGGATTTTATAATATTATATAGTGTATATATTGTATACTATATATCGAATTGACTATTAAGAAATTAGTGAGATGATAGACCCGTCAATAGAGGGACGGATCACGGATCGGCGTGCCGCTGGCTCTAAAAGATGAATTATTATGAGACACGAGACAAAGATGAGTCTTATTTTTTTTTTTTTTTTTAAAAAAACGTCTCACGTTTTTCCCATCAAATATTTTTTAAAAAATTTTTTTGCCGCTAAATTTAACAATATAATTATTAAAAATAAATTTTCTCTTGTCGATCTAAAAAGTATCAATAAATAAAAAAATTTATCAAAATTTATTGAGTAGAATCCATTAAGAATTTAAGCGCGAGTGCTTTTGATGATTATACATTTTAATGTCAATATAAAAACTAAAAAAATGTAACCAGCATATAAATTTAACGATTATTTTATTGCGCATAAAATGTTTGTTGCTACAAAATAAAAATATGTTTACACATTTCGCATTAATTTGAATGATTGCCTTTAAAGGATTTTTTTTCTCCAAATCATAAATTCTCAAAAGTTATCCGACTCCGAGAAACTTCCTCAGCGGTCCTTCGTTTTTAGTACAGACCCTCTATTAAATAAAAAAACTGTAACTAAAAATAGTTATTTGATATCTCAATAACAGGCACTTTGTCATTTTTGGCCCTCCTACTAGATTCCTCGAATTCTTTTTTAATTTTATAATTATAACCATATTAGCTCAAGAGTAATCATAATCATAATCATAATGAGGTTGTAAAAAATTTATTTTTACATCCACTAAAATTAGAAAGTAAATAATAATAATTTTCAAAATTTTTGAATTAAGATTTCTATCAAAGTTATCAAATTTTTTAATTCTGGGCTAAATATTGTACAAAAAAATCATAAAGATCTTTTTTATAAAAAATGTCACCAATTTTTTCCTCTTATTTTTTAGCCACAATAAAAATATTACTGAAATTAAAAATAATAAATTAAATTTTTAAAAATTAAAAAAAAAAAAAAAAAAAAAAGGAACATGTTTCGCGAAACGAAGTGCAAAATAAGTGGACCTTGGAGGCAGCCAAAAAAGTTTATCATTTCTACATAAATATGTTTATACATTTATACAATATAGACACTGATGTTGTGAGAGACGTGATGTAAAAAGTAAAATAAACGAAAAGTAAAATAAATAAAAGTAAAAAGAAGCTCTCGGCTGACCCATAAAAACGTCAAACTTCTCTTAACCTAGAGAAACGTCTTCATTAAGCGATCCAGAGTGGAGCCCCATGCCATATCCCAGAGCTCAGCCCGTTATGCTCTTTCCTCCGTACCGCTTTTGGACCACTCAGCTACGTACACATACAAACAGATTTTACTTTATTTTATTCAGTTTGATCCGAGTATGAGTGAAGAAGCTCCTACTTATACTACACTTCTCTGAATCATCTTTAAATATCTTGTATCAACAAAAAATTTATTACTAACTGTGTGAAAAAAATTAATTCTCTCAGTTTTATTGTGTACTCAATCTGATACTCTTATATATTTAATATTAATATTTATGTCTTTTCTTGTTCCAACCATAACATGCTCCGAATTTTTCAATTTACAAATTACGCATTATATTTGTCGTAAATGATGTTACATTTTTTTTTGACTCGCCAGTCAGTAAATTGCAGACTTGATGATATAGTAATAATTAATTAAAGGGATAAAGTCTTTAATTTAGGACGATTTTATTAAATATAATTTTTATTAAAAATTTTAGATAAATTTTTTTTTATATTGTTGATCATTTTGAATTTAAATTCTAGCTGAACAACGAGAGATAGAAAAAATTCAATAGAGACTTTTTTTATAGAAAATTTAATTTCCTACAAAAAAGGTGTTCGTCAATTTTATCGTATCTTTTATTTTTTAGCTAAAAAATAAAAAATAAGTCAAAAAAAATTTTTTTAATAAATTAAAAATTAAAAAATTTATTTATAAAATAAAAAAATAAAAATTTCAAAACTATGTTTGTATAATAAAAGTGCAAATAAAAAGCCGTGTTCTTAATGCCTTGATAGCGATAAGTGTATTATTTAAAGGATCAGAAGCTGATGGGATGGATGTAACGTTTAAACGGTTTATTAAGAGTACGCAAGCTAAGTTAAGTTATATTGCACATTTCACGTATCTGTATATCTATACAAATGTGTGTAGTGAGTTGCGCCCGTGGCGAGAGTAAAGAGTAGAGAGTAAAGAGTAAAGAGTAAAGAGTAAAGAGTAAAGAGTGTGCTCGTCAGAGTAAAAAATACCAGAGAGGGAGGGAGAGTGAATGAGAGAGTAGCAGGGTGGAGGAAGCAGGCGGACCACCCACACCGCGCCGCGGACCACCGTGATAGCCCACTGGCATACATTAGGCTCCTTTTGGACGAACTACTCCCCCCGAAACTATATCGTCCATTTTTGCTCATACTTTTGTTTCTAAGTCATTTTTATTGATCTTTGTAATTTTTTAAATATTGACGTTTTTAAAAATATAAACTCATCCCGATGTTACAATTATCAAGAGCTTTCGTTTGAGTACCCACATGCATTTTTGATATATTTTTCATATATACATATATATATAATATATATAAATATATAAAATATATGAAAAATTGATGTGGGTACTCAAATGAAAGGTCTCGATGAGTATAATATCAGAATGAGCTTATATCTTCTAAAATGTCAATAGCTCAACAATATAGATAATAATTGTATAAAATTTTTATTATTAAAAATTAAATAATAATTAAAAAAAAAAAATGTATTTCTTTGTTGTGACTTAAAAGAACAGCAGATTGACCCGAGCATTGACAGCTGATTTTGACAGCCAATATTCTGAGCATCGCGAGCATCTCAGACCGGAGACTGTTAACATGCAATCTGTATAGTCGATTAAGTATACAGACATTTAATTTTATTATACATTTACGTTAGAGGGAGTCAGAGTGGGAGCCCTCCATGTGGACTGGAGATATGTAAGAGCATCTCTTAATGATGATTAACCTTCTTCGTGAGTCCATCAACCAAATGCCCTTGGCTAAAAAATGTCTTTCCTTTTTGTTTTGTTGTTTGGTTTATTTCTTAACTTTTTGCTTTATTATTGATGCTAGATCTTTGGATTCCTCATTTCTCAGCAACCGCCAGCGGTTTGAGGGACGAGTATCATGGCTTACCCTCCGTCGGAGATTTAATCAGTGATCAAGATATTTTATTATTATTTAATAAACATTTCACACTTTCATTATTTATGAGTTTTATTATTTATTTTTTTTTTTTTTTTTTGATAGGGAAATTTAATAGTTGAATTATTTTAATGATGGAAAACCGATCGAAGAATTTATTAAGTGTTAATTAATTTATTTAATTAAAAAAAATTAATTTGTAATTTTTATAATTTTTTTATTGAAAAAAAAAAATAAAAAAAAATTTTTTTTTTTTTTTTTTTTTTTTTTATTAAAATAAATTAATTAACAAGTTTTAGAATTTGTAATAATTTTTTTTTTTATTGAAAAAAATTAATTAGTAATTTTTTAAATTCATAAAAAATTTTAATTTTCTTTTTCTCAATTTTTATCAAAATTTTCGGAGAAAATCACTCTTAAAAAAATTAACTATTGCCAAATGAAGCAGCTCCTATTTAACTGACATGTGGAGGTGCAACCATCGCACCGATAATAATTATTTTCCTTGAATAAGCCTCCGAAGTACTTAGAGAGTAGCTTCTCTGTAATCATCTCGGACTATTGCCGCATAAAAGTAGAGAATACAGAAGTTGAAGCAAATAATAATATTTGCGATGAAAAAGAAGAGGCTTGGCTCTATTGAATGGTACTTAGACATTACCGAGAGCAAGTAAAATGTACGTATCAATTAACAGTAGCAAGAAGGTATCCGCATAATTTTTCTTGCCTCGCTCCTTACTTTTTTACCCGGTATTCATTAACGCGTATATGGAACTGCTACCGTGCAAGTTGGACATATCTCATCATTATTGTGGCTAGAACAAATGTTTAGCTGGTTAATTACTATGAAATGAGAACATTATTATTCATCGCAATTAATGCCGGGATATAAAATCATCCGTTTGTTGTTTGTTGTTTTACTAATTATTTGTTTTTGTGATTGTTCTCAGTTGGGAAAGCTTCTTTAGAGTAACTTGCCGGTCTCCAGGGAACTATCAACCTTTTTGTTGATAATTACCAGGCTTTCATTCATTTTTATCATTTTTTCGTATCTTCAAAATTTAACCAATAATTTTAATTTTCAAATTTTTAAGTTATTAACTCAGTCAAAATTTTTTTTATGACTTATTGATATTCTGGCTAAAAAATAAGAGACAAGGATAAATTGATTTTTTTTTATAGAAGATTAATTTTGCTACAAAAAATGTATCCTATAATTTTTTAATCAATTTGAAATTTTGATCTAAAAATTTTTTAAATATTTATTTTTTAATAAATAATTTAGATTTAATTGAAATAAACATTTTTTAAGAACTTTATATTGATATTTTGGCTGAAGGATAAGAAATAAAAAAAAAATTGATGACTTTATTTGTAGAAAATTTAATTAAAAAAAAAAAAAAATGTTTCGTATGTTTTGTTTCATATCTTGAATATTTAGCCGAGAATTGAAAGATTAAACAATTAAATATAGAATTGTAATAAAGAGCAATATAAGAACAAAGTGAACTACAAAATAGTATTGAGGGATTCGCAAAGGTGGTATGTACTACTAGTATGTACCATAAAAGTACAACGAGCAATAGCCTTTTATACTTTAATACTTAAATACATCTCCTCGCCCTCGTTTCCTTAGCTCACGGGATGCCATTATATCTTCCGAGAATCGACACACATGGCGCTGCAAGATCGTTATGCGCAAAGCCTCGGGCTATTAAATCACGAGAAACATTCATCACCGTCGAATACTACTTACAACTACCACAACTACTGCTCATTTAATACTTTTTATTTTTAATATTATCATTATCATTATTATTATTATTATTATTATTATTATTATTATTATTATTATTATTATTATTATTATTATTATTATTATTATTATTATTATTATTATTATTATTATTATTATTATTATTATTATTATTATTATTATTATTATTATTATTATTATTATTATTATTATTATTATTATTATTATTATTATTATTATTATTATTATTATTATTATTATTATTATTATTATTATTATTATTATTATTATTATTATTATTATTATTATTATTATTATTATTATTATTATTATTATTATTATTATTATTATTATTATTATTATTATTATTATTATTATTATTATTATTATTATTATTATTATTATTATTATTATTATTATTATTATTATTATTATTATTATTATTATTATTATTATTATTATTATTATTATTATTATTATTATTATTATTATTATTATTATTATTATTATTATTATTATTATTATTATTATTATTATTATTATTATTATTATTATTATTATTATTATTATTATTATTATTATTATTATTATTATTATTATTATTATTATTATTATTATTATTATTATTATAGTAAATGCTGTCTGTCAGTGGACTGCTTCAGTTCTTTTTACCTGACATGTTATCAATTGATTCTAACGTGTGACCACCGACGTTCTTGTCATACCAATTTCGCCAGCATCTGCTGCTACCAGTATCCTACTTTTATCTGTGTCTCTGCTTCTTTACTTGGACTACTGACTACTGCCAATAACTGATAATTGTTATTAATATCATTATTATTATTATTGTTCTTATGGTTATCGGTATTTATTGCGAGATTAATCAGTAGCTATAAAAATATTTTTTATTAAGGCTAATGGCTCGAGTTTTTTAGTTTTATGTCACGGGAAATTGTTAATTTTTTTATTCTTTTAATGGTTTTCAATATTTAGGTCACAATTTTATTTACTAAGTCCATTTTTCTTAATTAATTTGTTGAAATAATAATAATAATAATAATAATAATAATAATAATAATAAAAAAATAAAATTCTAAAAAAAATTTATTGAAAGTTAAAACTAAAAAATTTTTAAATTAAAATTTTAGCTTAAATTTTAAAAATAGAAAAAAATGATAAGAATCATTTTTTGTAGAAAATTTAATTTTCTAAAAGAAAAATCTTTATTAATTTTTTTATCTCTTATCTTTTAGCTAGAATATCAATTTTAAGTCTTAAAAATTTTTTTACAGTTAATATTATTATTTTTTTACCAAAAAATCACATAATTTCAATTTATTATTATTATTATCCTTTTTAAATAATAACTTTATTCAAAAAATGACTATATAATTTTTTTTAAAGCCTTAATTAAATTTTTCCATCACAATATTAACTAATAAAAAAAAGTAAAAGGATTAAATATGAAAAATAACGTCATCATCTCGCTTCTGAATCGCCAGCAATTAATTTCGAGCATAATAACGACTCATAATCCATACATATATATGTATCTACACCAATAAATTATGTCATACGTAACATATTACGGTTAATAGTGGTTGTTTGATTAAAAAGTTTGTTGCTCTCAATTACAATCGTGCTTTAAATTATTATTTTATTGTACCGCATTGTTATATAAAAAGAAAACCACCAGCTATTATTACAATTATTATTATTATTATTATTATTATTATTATTATTATTATTATTATTATTATTATTATTATTATTATTGTCGGAGTATATTGAGCGTATTTAACTTCTCAATTGTTGATACGGTAATCAATTTCCTCGCGTATACGCTGAGCATGCCGACGCAGACGATGATAATGTAATTGTTGTTCATTCGATTGTTTTAGATATGTGTGAAACAAGCTTAATTTTTATGCCGCTATAAAAAAGACGTTATTGTTTTTTATTGCCTGAAAATTTATTTATTAATTTAATAATAAAATAATTTAAGAAACTGGTTAAAAATATTTTAATTTGGCTTGCTCTGATTGAGCTCTCGACTTAATATAAATAGAGATTGAGTTTCGGATTCTATGTAAATGTTAATTGGTTGTGTCGCGGATTTTACAAGAATTAATTCAGCTGATTACTCGGTGACAAGTATAGAGTTGACACAAATCAAGGAGATTTAAACGGTTAATTAATATTATTTGCTCTTTGCGGGAATTAAATAGAGAGCTGAGAGCTGCTTACATCTCATGAAAAATCCGTAATGTTCTTATGTAACGCTAACATGATTGAGATATGTCATAATGGTAATTTCTTCTAAATACCTTCGATAGTTTAGCGATAATTAATACTTTAACTTTTTTTGGCGCGGTTTTATAATTATTTACACACGTGCTGCTGAGAATTAGAATTGTTTTTTTGCATTTTTAGATTTTTCTTTTGGAGAAGGAATGTTGGATTTTAAAACTTGTATTTTGTTTAGGTTTTTATTTTAAGGGTACAAATTGAGAAAAATAATTATTATTTATTTTTAATTTAAATTTATAAATTTTGAGTTTAATATTTTTTTAGAATAAAATTTAAGGCTAAAAAAAAATTCCGAGAGCAGATTTTTGAAATTTGATTCTCAAATTTTTTATTAAAATAAATTTTCTAGATATTTTTAGACATTCAGAATATTTTTTTGGCGTTTTAAAATATATATTTTTAAGACACTTTTAAGAGGATTTTTTGATATTTTCAAAATTTAATGCAGAATTTAAAATTAATTAATAAAAATTTTATAAAGAAATTTTTAAGTTTTTAATTAAATAATAAATTTATTTTAATGATTATTATTATTAAAAAATTGTAAGTCTCAGCAGAAATGAAGTCATCGACAATGAATAACAAACACTACAAAAAAAAAAAGAAAATATTTAGACACCAGAATACAGCGTCGGTGCTTTGAAGGAGTATCATTTATAATTTCGTAGAAAAGACGACAAAAATCTAAATGAAGGCCTTTTTGACAAACTTTTCAGAGTGAGAGTGTATCAGAGAATGGAATATGAGTAGCATACAGTACGAAGAGGAATAGAATTATAATAAAAAGTATAACTCTTGGATGTGAGTTTGAGCCGGGCGGCGAGAGGAGACCTTTGGGCTTTGGAGATGAGCCGGGATAGGTTTAAGTGAAGAGGTGGTCTCTGACTAAACTGAACGCGATACCACCAGAAGACTAGGGCTCAAAGACTCGAATAAAAGTATCAAAGAGAGAAAGGAGAAAGAGCCAAAGAGGACGGGTTGTAGCTCGTCGTAACTCAAGTCTAGTTAAGGGAGCCATAATTCAGAGGATACCACACTAACTCATCGTTTACTTCAAACGACCCACAAATTATACTTTTCATTTTTTTTTATAATTCAAAGACATTTCGGTGGGATTTTACTTCTGTAATAATTGCAGGGATTATTTTACTTATTGATTATAATTGCTACTGTTTTTTGTGTATTTTTTTATTGAAATTTGCTTTTAAGCTTAATGATTTATTTTCTGTCAATTTATTTTTATTATTTTTGTGATTAAATAATTTTTTACATTAAATTTTTAATTTTAAATTAATAAAGATACTTTAAGGAGTAAAATACACCCTTAATAATTTTTTAACATCATTACAGTCCTTAAAAAAAATTATTCAAGCAATTTTTTCAACTATAAAATAGAAAAAAATTTTTTTTTCAAATTTTTAAGTATAAAAAATTTTTTATTTAGTCAATTTATTATTTTAAATAAAAAAAAAAAAAATACTTTAAGAAATAAATTTTTTAACATTAAAAAAATTTTTTTATTCTGAAATTTTGATTTTAAATTAAAGTGAACACTTTAAAGAGTGAATTATATTTTAAATAATTTTTTTATGATAATAATAATTCCAGAAAAAAATTAATTGCTTATCATTTAATAATTCGAATTATTAAAAATATAATAAAGTGAAAAAAAAATTTTTTAAAATCAATTATTCCTGAAAAAGTTAAAAAACTGTTAAAAAATAAGTAGCTAAAAAGTGAAACGCTCAATAAAGATATCAACTGAGCAAACAAACATCGTTCGATAAACAAATGATAAAAAAAAAGAAAGCAATTTCATTATAAATCCATTATAGATAATTATTCATTAATAAAATAACGATATAGACGTCTGGTAATAATATAATTGCGTAAATTTTCAATTTATAAGCGTATGTAATTTGTACTCAACGACTCGATGAATTAAATGGACAATTTAGTCGACGGCAATAACCCATATCATTTTGATGTCTTACGGATTCTTAGAAGCTAATGAATCGCGTAATTGTAAGTGTATACTTTATTACACTATCGTCCACATATATATATATATATATATATATATCAGTGATTCTTTGAATGTTGAATGACATCGCGAATGAAGTCATAATGTCGAAGAAGCGTGCTCACCCACGCAGTGTCGTCGACTCTATATATGTAATAGCCCTTCTCATTCTATTCGTTAATGTTACACACACTCACACTATTTTCTTATTCAAATTTACTCCTACGCATGAATATAAATATGTTTGTACACTATATTAGTGCTAGTGTTGTATATATTGTTCGTTGCCATGGAAGAATATTAAACTCACGCGATGCACATACATTTGAATATTTAGATTTTTATTTAGTTGTAATTATTCATATCGAGGGTAGGGTCTGTCGGCAACAAACTCAAACTAATTGTTACCACGATTGTACTTGTTCTCGGTACTGTATTTTTTACATTACACAATTTCAAAAAATAATAAAAACAAAATTGATTACTATTATTATTATTATTTAAATTATTGACATTTTTAAAGATATAAGCTCATCCTGATGTTATACTCATCGAGACCTTTCATTTGAGTTCCCACATCAATTTTTCATATATTTATATATATTATATATATATATATATATATATATATGTATATATTAAAAATATATGAAAAATGCATGTGGGTACTCAAATGAAAGCTCTTGATGAGTGTAACGTCGGGATGAGCTTATATTTTTAAAAATGTCAATATTTTAAAAAGTACAGTCCAATTTAACAAAAGTAATAATCTAATAAAGTAAAATTTTATTTATTTATATTTCACAAGTCACGGCAGTCACATAGTTGCTCATTATTATTATTATTATTCTTATTATTATTATTATTATTATTATTATTATTATTGTAAGTTTAAAAAGTTATAAAAAGAACCAATTTCGCAAAATCTAAACCATAATTTAACTTCTCTCTAATTACAAAATTACTATCCTAAAAACCTTTAGAAAAAAAAATCTTGAAATGTCTCAATTCTCACGACCAAGTAAATTACACCTATGAACAACCTAACCACTCATATACTAGTTAAATAGACAAACAACTATCGTGATTCACAGATAACACTAATGTACATGTATTAATAGACTAATATCCCAGCAAATTAGGTACTAATGCAACAGTCCGGTAATAATAGGCACAACTATTTACTGTATACTATTAATCCTTGGAAGTATTTCTTGTATAGTTCCATCATTGAAATTTTTATCCACTTACTCAGATTAACTCCCCACAATCTCTACTTCAAAATGAAATAAAATATAAAATAAAGTGCCTACATTATAACCTCACTATATATATACATACATCCAGGCATGGTATCAATTACACCGAAAGCTCGCAGAAGCCAATAAATTAATTAACAATCCGTAATGTATAATACATATCAGCTGGCATAATATAATGATAATAATACACCCGGTTAATCGCGATGTAAATTATACAATAAACATAAACAAAAGTACAGTATAATACGATAAATATTTTATTGAAATATTACACGACATCCGATTGTCATAAAAATATATCTCAATTACATATAGAGTAATCAACGATATCAATCATATGTATGTGCAATGCAGACGTACATGTTCACTGATCATTATCTTTCATACATATGTATTAATTATTAATATTAAAAATTATTTAAATAAAATTTTTTAAAATAATAATAATTTCAAAAAATTATTATTATTATTATTATTATTATTATTATTATTATTATTTGGACACTTCTCAAAATTTTATTATAATAATAATAATAATAATAATAATAATAATAATAATAATAAAATTGAAAGACTTAATTGTTCAAAATTAAAAATAAAACATTATCATTAAAATTAAAATTAAAATAATAATAAAAAAAATGAGTCAATTGATGTATTGAGAGTAATTATAAGCAAAGATGGTTTAATTCCAATTGAATTGGGAATAAAAACGGCAATTAAATAAAAGTTGTTGAGTTTGATTAATAAAAGTAGGTATAAATTAATCGACAATGTATGTTAGCACAAGTGCGGATAATAAGCGAGTAATTGGTGACAAAATGATTTAAATATCACCGAGGTAAAATAAATGATGAAAAATGTATAAAATATATAAAGTAAAGTGTATCTCGTAAAGCAGTAAAATAAATAGCGTGTTATTTGTTGTTATGAATACTCGTGAAATTATCATATATTTTTGTGCAGAGATCGTAGGTCGAAGGTGTAAACTCGAGGCATTACGGCCTTCTGTTCTCGAGGAGCACGCGGGCGTTGTAAAGTCCCCGACACCTGTTTATGCTCGGATGAAATACTCCATTACATCGTTGGTTATATGCTGTGCCTCACATTCTCATCATCCCATCCTATATAATATTATTATATATTACATACACTCGTATAATATCACGCTGATGCTTTCATTCCCTCTATTCTGGGCTTATATCGCTCATCATCTCAACTTGTATACACAAATGTATCCTACAGTCGCTATTGTTGTTATTTCATCTTCTCACATGTTATATTGTATGCACGCTTCCATCCATTTTATTCATTTTGTTCATTTTATTTATTGACTCATTTATTACAATCAATTTCATTATTGTATTGTTGTGTGTTCCCTCTATTATTATGTTATCATAAATATTAACTACACACTTCAATATTTTGAAATACTTTTTTTTTTTTTTTTTTTCGTCTTGTATTTATATTGTGTGCGGGCTACTTTTATTTATTATTTATTATTACAAATTGATCAATAAAACAATGCAAGCGTATGTCTAAAAAAACTCAACTCTGTTACAAGAAAACGTTGTAATGTAATTAGCGAAAAAAAAAATAAAAATATAGGGACAAATTAACTTCCCTTTCAACCACCTGCTCAATTTTAAAACGCATACAGTTAGACTAATTTTTTTTAATTCTTTTTAGGATAATATTTTATGCTCAACAAATTTTGCCTAATTTTTGTGGCTTAAAAATATTTATTTTAAATGAATTTAATCAAATTTAATCTTTAAAAAATTTATTTTACAGCTTAAGGTAAAATTTGAAAGATAAATTTCATTTAAAATGAATTTTATCTCATAAAAAAATTTATTTACAATTAAAATTAAAATTTAAAGTGTAAAATTTTTTTTTTTATTAGTTCCGAAAACATTTATTCTATTTAAAATAAATTTATCAATTAATTCTTCTAAAAAATTCACCCCCAGCAAACAAAATTCCCCCACCTTTAAATCGAAAACACTAAAAGTCTGCTATAAAATTATTTATACCCTCGAATATAGAATTTAAGTAGAATTATTCAGTAAAATCCGCGGGACGCCTGGTTACGACCTGGAGCAGTTATTATTTGTCCACATAGGAGCCACCATAAAGAGCAATAGTAAATACAAAGAGAGAGAGTCTACCTGGACACTTGAATACAGGTGCGTGGGTGTTTGGAGTATCTATGACCAGTCTTTAATATACACCGGGATCTCACATGTGTATCATATCATGGGAGTATTTCCAGGGTGCACGTAGGACATGTAGAAAGACACACTCAACACAGAGTGTACAGAGTGGTTGAGTAGAGACATAGCTCGGGTAAGCCGGTCAACTTGGGTGGTCCGTCAAAGAAGGGACCGCACGCGGAGTTCAAGCCCCCACCATAAAAAGTTACCGGTGTGTGTCTCCCCTCCCTTGCGATGCACACCAATACACACCTCGTAAGTAAGTGAGTGCATGTGTGGACGTATTAACTATCTGTCCTCTTTCTTCCTCCTTTTCTTGTTCACTGTACTCACATCGCACATGTGGTGTGCATGGGTGTGCATGGGTGTGCATGGGTGTGTGTTGCCAATGGCGAATGTGTGGGGGAGCGTAACGCTTGCCGGGATGGCACGGTCTTCGAAATATCTCTCAATTTACTCGAGTGAATTCCGAGCGCGGTGGTTCGAGACTAGTGTCAGTCAGTCAATGTTCCTACAGAGGACACCAGAGAGAAAGGGGGAGGGGGAGGGAGAGAGGGGATGGAAATAAATGTGAAAGACAATTAGGGATAAAAAAGAGCGGTTGCAGTTTCAGTTTAGGGCCATTACATCCTTTAGACTTAATCTCGACTCTTGCAAGTTTGTAAAATGATTAAAGAGCAACCAAGGGGGAAATTCAGCCTGATAATTATTTCGTATTATCTCCAGAAATGCGTGTGCGTATTTTCGGAATTTTCGGGAGAATGCTAATTATTGGCTTCAAAGGAGCTTCAAACCAGTAATTGTTAATTGTACGTAATTTTCAGATAAATTCGCTAATTTATGGGAGTCTTTGTTTTTTTTTTTTTTTTTTTAGAGTTTAACTGGAAATTTTTGGTGAAGAAATTCTTAACCGTTAGTGGAAAAAATTATTTTAATTTTGACCTGAATAATCAAATTTTCTTACAGATAGGTTTTTTAAATTTAAAATTTTAAATTTTATATTTTCTGACGGCTTTTTCCACTCGATAAAAGAGTAAATATGTCTGTTGTCTTTTTACAATGAAAATTAGCATGACAGTTGACTCTTCTTTAGACTGGGGCTTAGTTAGAGTACTGTGTTAAGATGTTAGTTCTTTTGTGTTTAATTTTGTGTGGAATGTTTCACAGGTTCATTTTGTAAAAAACATATTCTTAAAAAAAAATTTTTTTTTTCTTTGAATTTAATTAAAAATTTTTTATTTTACCCAACCCAAAAAAATTTAGTAATTTTTTTAAGAATGTCTCTTTTTTGTCAATCAATTTTTTTTTACTCTAATAAATTTTAAGTTATTCTAAAAAAATAAATTAAATATTTTATCAAAAATTTTTTTTTTTGTAAAAGATAATTTTTTTTCAAAATTTTCAAGTGTATAAATTAATTGTGATACGTGAGAAAATATTCAGTAAGCTTAACAATTAATAAAATTTGATTAAATCTAATAAAGATTAAAGAATCCGCATCGGAGCGCAAAAGAAAAGAGGAATTGTTAATCTCTCGACAATGCACCCCGTCATCCCGATCTGCCGGTGAATAATTTTGAGTGGTATTTCATTGATTACTCTCGCAAAGTGCTAATGTAATGACACCGTCTTACCATCTTAACAAAACTTTTAATCCCAGCGAATTGGTTACAGGAGGTTGGAATAAGTAATTACTCGGGCGATTGAACAGCAAGTTTAATTTAAAAATAAAATAAAGATTAAAAATACCGGGGAAGAATGAAGAGGGTGATTTGTTACGGGCATTTGTCACGAATGTGAGATGCGTTTGTGAGCCCGGAAAAATAATAAAAAAGAATAAGTGAACAAGATTGGAGGAAGAAAGGGTGTAGTGGCTGTTTAAAAATAAGTGATACAACTGGAGATGTATGTGTATTTATATATTTATCCGTAAGGATGCTGGAGATATGGAGAGCTAATCGTTACCGCAACTACAACTAACAACTAAACGGTTACTTTGCTTAAGTGCCACGCCGGTTAGGTACCTCAGGGGTCATTGAGACAATTGTGGGTCTGTTTGCGCACTGTCAGCCACTCAAGGACTCTACGCTTTCATTCAGAGTTCACTCGAGAGACAGGTTATACTTGTGCTGGAGATCGAGATGCTGATGCTGGACCATCGAGACCAACACTCGTTAAATTGCTCTATCATCGAGAAGAAGACAAGTACTTTGATCTTGTTTATCAATTTTCTTTTTTAAACTCATTGAGCCTTTGTTTTTTTTTTCTTTTAAAATTATTTACTTGAAAAAAATTTTTAAATAAAATTTTTTATTATTTGAAACATTGATTTAATAGATAATTAAATTTAATGACAGTTAAAATTACAAATTATATTTTTGTATTAAATATTTTTAATTTAAGTTTCTATTGGCGAGAAAATTTAACGATCATGCGCCACCTATTGAGGATTTTTGAAACTAAATTTAATTAAAAAAATTATATATGGGAATATTAGGCCATATTAAACAATTTTTAAGAATTATTGTTATGATTTGAATTAAAAATTAATTCTTTTTTAGAAGTTAAAGCAAAAATATAATAAAATTGAATAAATAATACTATATCTAAATATTAATAAAACTGAACTAATTTCTCTAAAAAAACACCGACTTAAAAATACTATCAATAAAATTTATCAAATTACGTCAGACAATTGTTCAAAGCTCCAAAAGACGTCACTTAAAGCATTTAATTTCAATATTTTCTTACCATAAATTACACAGAGACCTATCAATTAAACAAAATAACACTTCTTATCACAACTCAACAGTTTCCGTCACTCTATAGTTCTTTCAGTATTATAAAAATTATTAAATTATTAGTAATCTTAAAAAAATATTTATTTAATAAAAATTGAATAGTAAAAAAATTTTTAAACTTAAAATCAACGAAAATGAATCGATTAATTAATTTTTAACTTTTGTAGAGGATTAAAGCACAAAATCGGACTTAAAAAAATTTCTTATTAATAATATTAATTATAAAAATAAAAATAGAACAAAAATAAAAATCTGATGGAATAAAAACAGTAAATAATCGTTGATAGCTCGATTGTTAGCGAGTAAAATTTCCGGTTAGCTGTATTACATCCAACTGTCCATAAGTAGTTTTCGAAATAAATCTTTTTCCGCTCGTGACAATCAGAATGCGACAGGTTGCTAAGGCAGATCTTAGCCGAGTTCAAATCGAGGATATATATATATATATTATCTCAACACACATGAGCCAAACCGCAACCTGGAGTACGGAGCAAAGAGGGGAAGTTTTTTGCCGTACCTCATACTGATACAAGTTCCAGTACTTGTTCGCTTGCAGCTTCTTCCATTGAGTCCGTCGTAAAATTGAATTTCAGTTAAAATATTTGATTCCCGTTCTACATTTTGTGTTTTGTACTTTACATTAGAGTGTACTCGATGCATAACACCGCACTTGGATCGATTGAAGCGAAGATCGTCCAGTAATACATAAAAGTCTTGAAGCGGCAACGGCAGCTCGGGATTATGTCTTCCGCGAACAATAAACCTTGTAAAAGTAAAGCTGAGGTCGTTGAATCCTCTTCCTCCGAATTCACCAAGCCGATATATAATACAGGCTGTCCTATGTACCCAATACACATCAACATCAGCATCAGCATCAATTATTATTATATGCCTTTTTATTGTTATTGTCCAGTGACAATAGACTCTTGATTTAAGCGAGTAAAAAATAACTCCTGGGACTTAAACTGCAGTTTATTACGCCAGATAATGAATAATTCACCTTATGAAGGTTATTTATTGCTGGATAAGGATTTATCCTAACCAGGTATTGTAATTATTGTGAGGTTAATCACAAGCTCGAGGAGTTTTATCCGTCGGGAGGAGGTTGGTCAATTGGGTGCCTGGTTTTTAATTGTTTTTCGGGGTTGGTATGCAGGTCAATTGGAAATTGACACAATGGAGTAGTTTTTTAAAAACAAAGTTTAGATAAAAAATTAGTTTTTCTTGATTTAAAATAGAAAATTTAAATAAATAATTAAATTTTTTCAATTTGAAACCTAAATTTGGATAAGAAATCAATTTTTCTTAATTTAAAACCGAAAATTTGGATAATTAATTAATTTTTTTTAATTTTAGGCAAAAATTTTGATAAAAAAAAAATTTGTCCTTAATTTTAAACCCAAAATTTGAACGACAAATTGAATTTTTTAAAATTTAAGGGTAAAAAAAATTTTTTTTTCAATTTTTTATCCAACTATTAAACTAGAAATTCATTTTTATACAATTTCGATCTCTAAATTTGGATCAAAAACATGTTTTTCTAATTTTAAACTTACTAAACTCACTTCTGAGCTCAAAAATTGTTCTACAAACTACTTTTTCGACTACAAACCCCAAAATTTGAATAAAAAATTCAATTTTTAAATTGTTCTTCCCGAAAATTCAATTTTTCTGTTTATAATGCCAATATTCGAATAAAAAAATGAACAAATCAAATTAATTGGATCAAAATAAAATTATTCACTAAAAAACCTCTGCAATTGGTCCCAAAATCAATTCCACAATTTTAAAAATCAAAATGAATAAATTTCCAATAAAACAAGAATAATTTTCGCATAAAAAACCAATTCCATAAATAAATTCCATGAAAAACTTCAATTCCATTGAAACAGATTTATATTAATATAAAAATCGATGTCAACAGTGAATTTAAACGAGTGTTTGATAAAAATCATCACCAGTAATGCAAAGAATCTCCACAAAGGCTCTGCTGAGAATATTTCAGCATCTGAGTAAAGAGCTTAGAGGCCGAGGGCTCTTGTATTACCTTCTAGACAATGCCAACAGTCATCACTCGTCACAAAAAATGAAATAAAATGAGTTTATTAATAAATATTTATAAAAAAGTAATTGAAACATTCGGCGTAATGATGATGATAGTTTACACGTAAACGCGTATGTACTTATTGATTGCGATGGGAGATACGAGGTGGAAGTTCCAACTGAAGAGAATAATCGCACATGATGATGATGATGATGATGATGATGATGATGATGATGGTAATATTGAGAAAGGAATGAAAGAAATAAATGAAAATGGAATGGAAGAAAAAGGTTAAGGAATAATACTCCGAAAGAGGTTACAATATGCGAGGTTCGCGTGCACTCGATCTACAGCAAAGAGGCGTGACGCTATTCTTCACCTGTCTCTCGGCGCCGCTAATTATTCCCGATCATATATGACATTTACATCGACTGAACGTTTTTAGTAGCGTGTTTAACCACTAATTTTATTGCTTATTTTTATTCCTGCTTTTTTAAATAATCTCCTCTGTTTTTCAACTAATTATATTCATCTGGGTTTTTTTTTCCGTCTGTATTTTATGTGGATATTAATTCATTGTCATGTTCGACACGAATATATTATATAGGCTGATTAATTAATCACTCATTTATTTATTTATTTTTTGCTTGAACGGTAGTCGCTTTTATTGCTTCTTTTTTTTGTGTTTCTGATGATTAAATTCTTGAGGAGAAAATTAAATTAATTTTAGAGATAATATTTTGAAGAATAAATTTTATTTTAGTGAATTTATTTGAGGAAATTTTTTTTATAAGCAATTGTTGATAATATTATTTTTTACACTAAAAATAAATTCAAGAATTTAAATGATTTATTTTTATTATGAATAAAATTTTGCTTTATTAAATAATGACTTTTGTTAAAATAGTATAGTCCCAAAATAATTTTTAAAAAAGTTAAAATTATAAAATTTTGCAATAAAAATGTTGAAAATAAAAAAAATTATAAAAAATCTTTTTTTTTTTCCCCAGATAATTTAATTCTTGCTTAATATTACATGATTATGCTCATTTTTTACTCAGGGATTAATTAATTAAAAAAATCATTAAAATTTTTAAAAATAAATTCAAGTTCAATTAAATTTTATTTAAGATAAAAATAATTTTTAAAAAATTATCAAAAAAAAAAATACTCCCAAGCTTAATAACCGGGCAATTAAATTTTTTTAATAAAAAAATAATCCGATAATTAAGAACTCGAATAAAAAATAAAATCAATTTTAATATTAGCTCAAACAAAACAAAATATTTAACAATTAACCAAATATTGATTCTTACAGGAAAAAATTTAAAATATTTAGCCGCCGAAATTATTGAAAGTATGTCAAGTTTACAAAACGATTAATTCTTTAAATAATTATCAAAATTGATAACTCGAAAATAATTTTAATTGAAAATTATATTGGAGAGCTAACGAGGCGACTTAATACGACTCGTTGTAAATAAAACCTGAGCGGTGAGCAATTTCATCGTTCAGCGCAATCACGATTAATCCACTAGCTCAGACAGGTCGTCTCTAGTCCGTTTACGGTCCTCAGTAAAAATATCTTCAGGTTTTGCGTAATGAAACTGAGAAAAATTGAATCGGTAAAAAAAATCTCCAGGATTTTTATAGAATTTGTTGTGCAATCGGTTATAACAATTTACGTTTTACTTCGATCGAGTCTATTAAATTATGGCCATTCGACAGACGATAACTATTACTATTAACTATCGCCTATAAACTATTTTAACATTGTTATTCAATTATTCTTCATCACTCTATTGTAATTAACATTTTCCTCGGTTATGAAATATTTATCTCTGTAATTTATTCTATTAATCCTCTTAACGATTTTGTCAAGTTACTGAGACCTAATTGACGCGCGCTTTTAATTTATGAAGAATAAATTATTTGTGTAGTTAGCCTAGTTAATCGGAAAATTTATTGCGCTGAAAAAAAGAGAGTTTAATATTTTTCTTTCAAAAAAATTAAATTTTTAAAATAATAATTTATTTAATATCCAGAAAAATTTTTAAAAAAATTTTTGGAGCTTGAAAAAAAATTAATAAGGACATTTTTTAAATTACCTTGGTCAGGATTCGAACTTGAGACCTTGCATTAATTTAATGCGCCAAAAAAAACTTTTTTTTTTTTTAAATTAGATTCCGATAAAAATTTAGATAAAAAATATTAATTTAATAAAATAAAATAAAATAGTTATTATTGTTATGGCATGTTAGTAAGGTGTTAATCTCTTAGCAGTAGTTTCGCGATGTGTTAGTATACAAAACAAAACAAACAAAACGCCGTAAGTAAGTAACGACTAACTGCAGTAGTAAACGTGCATACATTTGCAGAGTATACAAAATAGCAAGTGAGAAGAAACGAGAGTCACTCGAAAGCACTGGACAGAAGTGAACCTGTCGTCGGGTCGTGACGCGACAAAACAACAAAACTCTTTATGTTCTTCAGCTTTAGCATCAGTTCTCCACTTTGTTTTGCTTATTCGCTTCGCTACTCGTATTCGGGTTAGTTTATATTGCTTTCCTTTCGAAGAGTTGCTTCTTTATTTGTTCTCCTCGCTATCAGACAAACTGTAGACTGTGCTGCTAAAGTGTATTTAGTTTACGAGCATGGAAAATGACAGCGTTTAAATTGACGAACAAAGTGGGTGGTTTCCTCTTAAACACTTTTTCCTTTTTATTTATTTCCGTTCTGGTCCTTTTTCCGGTAAATCAAAATCTTCGTATTTTGTATATATGAATAATTAAAAAATTTATTTTAGGGCCTTAATTTAAATTTTAAGCTTCCATTTATGAAAAAATATATCTCATTGAATTTAAATTTATATTATATTATGTTTAAAATCATCTGGATATTTAATATCATTCAAATTAAAATGCAAACTATTAAAAAGATAATCAATAAAAATTTTCAGAGCAAACAGATAATTTTTTCTAATAAAAATAAAATAAAATATAAAAAAATGATTACATAAATAAACATAAAAACCTGTCTGTATTTTGTATGCCCAATGTATACATAAATGTAATAAGTACAGACTTAAACCTAATTAAATAAAGCGTATTGACTTAGAAATAACAATACCTGAGAAGAGGAATAAATAAAATAAAAGGTTGCGTTATATATACATTTAATATTAAATACCCTGTCACATATATATATATATATATATATAGATTTTTAACGAGTGGACTGAATTTCATAACGTCGGTTAATAATATATATAACACAAGTATATATATGAGAATCATGAACTCATAACGATAATCATTAATCACACAAAATGAATAATTCCATTTGCGTTTTATTATATATATTTTTTCTCTGATCTTATTACGCATTGACGTGTACAATCAAATTGATTTAGTGTACCTACACGTTAAGAAACAAATGTAATATAGCCATATATATGCTCCTTATACCAAGATTATATATGTTATATGTTGACTGTTGACGTATATATGAGTGTACTTTACTGCGTGACGCATTTCACCGAGTGTGTATTAAATGTTCTTGGTCTCTTTAAACTTAATAGAGGAAAAAAATAATTTTCTTAATTTAATTTATATAAGTAAACCTTTTTGGGTTTTAATTTTTGCGAGACTAAATAATTTATTTTTTTAATTTATTAATTTGTATTATTAAGAGAATAAAAAAAATTTTGTTTCCAAGATAGTCCTTTGATAAAATCGGTTTTTTTTAGTCAAATTTAGTGTCATTGCAAAGGCTTGACTTGAATTTGTGCCTTTTCAATTTTTTTTTTTTTTTTGATTCAATTTAATTTTTTTTGCGTAATAAAATTATTTAAAAAAAAATTAAACTAAGCTAAATAATTCAAATTCTTTAAATTCCAGGATGTAAAAATAATATTCTATGTGAATTTCAATTACTTTGAACTTCAAGCAAGTCATTCACCAGGAATTTAATATTTTCTCACTCACTATTAAACCTAATTTAATTCTTATTACAATAATACACACATACCATTCCTAGTTACTAATTATTTACAAAAAACATATCGAGTTTTAATAATGGTCATTATAAATCCATGAAAAAAGTGAAACGCATCAATTACAAGTGAAAAAATATTATAATTTATATTTTTTAATCATTTGATTTTCTTCATACGGTAATTATTTAAATTATTAACCGATCTACGTATTAGAATTCAATTAAATGAATATTAAATTTTTTTTCGTAATTAAATTTGAATTTTTATTAACTATTATTGTTATTAATGTTAAAAAAAAAATTACTTGTGAAATTTTTTGATATGTTAGAAGGTTTTTTTTTGTATTGAAAATTTTTTTGGAATTATTTTTATTATTATTATTAACTCTCAGCTATTTAAAGCATATGCAAATATATACAACGAGTTTGTTATCATATATGATAATGAGCACGTTTGCTCTCGGATCGGCTTTAACAAGATCAATAGATCTTACCAGACACACGTATATACATACAAACACTAGTTTTGGTTTATCTAAACTGAACTATGCTCCGCAATGTATGTAGAAGTATATAAATATATTTATTTATTTATATACATGTTAGGAGTGTTTTAAATTTATTGTTAATCAATCAACATCAGCGGTGATGATAATATCTTATTTTATTTGGTATTTAAACGATAACTTGACCCCGGCCCTTCTCGGGTCAAGAAAATTGCTGCTGATAATTTTATTCGATCCTTCAGCAATATAAAATTCAGCAATTATTCAATTTAGCTTCTAATAATTTGATAAAAAATTTTTAATACAATTTTAAGAAATAGAAAAAAAATTTTTGAAGTTCAAATTAAAACAAAAAATTTATTAAATAAAATATAAAAATTTTATTTAAGTAAAAAAGCTTACAAAAAAAAAATATTGAAGATAATAATTAATAATAAGATTAATTAAAAAAAAAAAACTTTTCCAAAAATGTTCAAATTTTGAAAAAAAAAAAAAAAAAAAAAACTAATCTTTAAAAATTTAATACATAAATTTTTTTTAACCTCGCGAATAACAATAACTGATAAAGATCAACCCAAAACTGAAAAAAAGTTTTAAACTCACCAGAAGAAGGTCTGTCGGAGTACCTGGTGCAGTAAACCCAAGCTGGCCAAAGCATCTGTTTGGAAGAATCCCCGCTTGCAGGTGTACTGGTCAAACTGGCATTGGTAGTCGAGGGACTGGTTAATTGCGTGCTCCCCGTCGCGGAGTTACCCGAACCATTATTACTACCATTACAACTAGGATTGTTATTAACATTACTACTATTACTACTACAACCATTAGTTCCCAAATCGGAGGTGAGCACTTTGTCCGAGGAGCTTTCAGTTCCCGATTCCAAAAACTCTTTGGTGAGATCAATGGGCTTTTGAGCAATCTTCTTCGGCCGGGACTTTTTAATCGAAATGGGATCAGTGATCCTCCTTCCAAAATCAGCCTTCAAAATATTGTCTATGCTAAACTTGAGATTCCCTTGAATGTCATTATTATTCCCATTATTCCTATTTCTGCTATGATGATGATGATGATTATGATTATTGTGACTATTGCTATTACTATTACTATGATTGCTGTTGCTATTACTGTGATTGCTGTTGCTGCTGTGGTTGCTGTTCGCCAAATTGTTCCCCGCTGGAGCGGGTTCTTCATCACTGGGCTGGGGACTTTTGGAGTCCCTGGCAATGAGCTTGCTGATGGAGAGTCTGTGTTCCTGCTCTTTCTGGTGGTGATGATGGAGCATAGAAGCAGTGGCGTGGTGCTGGAGCAGGTTCCCGTGAAGAGGAACCGGGTGGAGAAGCAGCGAGGTCTCCCTTAAGTCCCTGCAAGCCGGTCTGAATACAGAACTCGCCAGAGGAACAGCCGCGGTTGGAGGCGACAGCCTGGTCACGATCGGAACAGCGCCGAGCCGATGATGCAGCCGGTTCTCAATCGCCGAGAAGGCAGTGTCATGACCTCCCAGAGCAACCCTCGTAAAATCTAACTCAGACTCCCGACTAGTGTAGCGGTTGAGCAGATGTTGCTGGCTGATGCTGGCCATTTGGTACCTGGAGACAATTGTCTCATGGATGTCTCCCTGGATCGGAGAAGAGGCTTGTGTGGCGTGCGAAGAAGCCGGAGACCTGATCGAGGGCGTCGGAGAAGAAGCTCTCTGCAAGCTGCAAGAGCTCTGGGGACTTGGCGGGTGGTTGCTTGCTGATCCGCTTGACGGCGACGGCGAGGGAGTTCGCGATGAGGAGAAACTCATGGCTTCAGTCTGGTAATCCAACCGGGAAGACGTATTTGGCATTGAATCGACGCTCATGCTATGATTGTGATTGTGATTAAAATTAGAGCTGTTGCTGATGATATGATTGCTAGCAGAAGTCGGCTGACAGTCTTTGATAGTGTCCGTCGTAGGTGTCGGCTCGCTGCCGACGCTGAGTACTTCACTGGTTTCACTGGCGCAGTCGGACATCTGGTCCTTGTCACTGGTATCCATTCGAGGGTCATCGTCCAGGTGCCCCGGGGTGCTGTTCACACGAAAGTGCTCCACTACCTCCATTTTAAAGGTTCTTCACTCACTTAGTCCTTCACTTGGGGTCTAATCCGCTGGCTTTTAAAGACATTCCGATTAGAGTTTTTCGGTAGCTCACATCCCTTTTTTATCAACACTGCACGGACGGAAATTAACATTCCAGATAAGGATTTCAGTCCCGGCACTGCACAGTCTAATTCATGACACTTAGGTCCTACTGACGTTAAATTACACTTATCAAAAAGGCCCTCGAAGGAACTTTTGGGTATTTTGATCAAGTTCGAGCTATTTCGTGGGGAATTAATGGACGCGACACGTTGGTACGGAGCGTGGTACAATCGCTGGTATCCACTTGGTTGTCGCGGTACGTCTGCTGGTGAGAGACGGTGGAGGGCCGGCGAGGGGCGTTTCGGGGAGGCGCGACCTGGGAATACCCGGCAAGCCCACTGGTACCTCCAAACCACGACATCTGCTGGGTTAGGAGCCCATTGATCGAGCGCCGCCCATATTCGCGGTCTCTGTTCTGGACAGTGGGAGCAGGTATCGCTCGCTTTGTTGGCTTAAGAGAGTCAAGAAGAAGGGACTGGAGTAGATTGAGTGGGAAAAAGCAATCTGAGTTGATGTAAGAGCGGTAAAGGTGGTGGCTACGTCCCTTTTTTGCCAAGATCATTCTCGGCTCCTGGATCCTGGTTATCATGGCCAGGTGACTACTCCCCTTACATGTGATTGTTCAGGTTTTATACCTTGTTTATTTTTTGCGCTTATGATACTCACTGACTGTTTTATATCCTAATCAATTTTGATATTTTTATTTTCAGAAGGATAATACTGATCTTCCGTTTTTTCAGCTAAAGTCATCACCGCTTGATTGTATGTTATTACACAGACTTGACATTGAAATCGTTTCGACTTATTCTTTTGCAAATGTCTTCAGAGGCTTCTCAATTCAACTCAAACTTGGAACTTGTTCAATTTTTACCAAAATAAAATTTCTAAAATCAAATTTTTAACTTCTAGGTCCAAAATCTTGAGATTCAATTCAAAATCATTCAATTATTATCGATTTGCTGCAGTTCTCAAGTATCGATTGTCACTACAACAATTTGAGCTTCAGTAGTCAGATGGTAAATTGCCAAAAGAAGTTACAGTAATCTTTCCAAGTCTTGTCATCAACTTGCAGCCTGTCGTTGGACAAGTAAATGCTGTTCCTACTTTATCAACCAATTTTTTTCCTGAAAAGCTAGAAGCTCAACCTTATCACAATTTCGACAGTCGGTATGACTGCACACTTTAGTACCTTTTGCATTATCATGGGCTGAACATTTTGAATTTTATTAAAACTGAACTGATGTTATTGTTTAAAATTGCAAAATTCTAAACATTGAAAACTATCATTAAAGCTCCATCAAGTAATTTAGTTCATTAGCTCTAATTCTGTTAATTTCAAAAGCAAATAAAGTAAAAAGATCTTTTTGATCTAAAATTTTATGCTCTATAACTTTTATCCTCAGCTTTTTTTCTCTTACTCTGCTGTTGTAAAATTTATAAATAAATTTTTTTGGATCAAAATGTCGTTGTTTTCTTCAAGGGATATAAAAGATTAGAGTATCAAGATTGGAACAAAAAAGATTTTCAATCTAGAAAGAAAAATGTGTTTTTTTTTTTTAAGACAAATTTATAAGATTACTTTACAGGGTCATAAATTCCCCTGCAAGCCTCAATTATTTCCAAAATTGGGGAATCATGAGAAGAAATCAATAAAAAAGAGATAAACACAGAATTTTATTTATTATGTTTCTTGGTCCTCTAAACATTTACAATTTTTACAACAAATAGGCGCCACAACAGATTAGTATTACATTTACAATTACAATTACAATCATAATTATCATTTTTATGTTAAAAGTGTCTTGTTTAATCTTCCGTTTTCTGGCAAGTTTCAATCTACAGGTTACCAAAATTAATCTCCATAGCAAAAATACATCTCCATTCCTGGCCGTCTATTCGAACTCTACTATCAAATTCATATTTGAGTAATTATTCTGTTTATACACATGCAGTACTGGTGTTCATTTCAGAATTGACATCAAGATACAAACTTTGTGAATTTCCAGTGTTTTGGACAAGACTCTAGTTATACTTTCTGTTTGCACTTCTCGGAGAGCTTCTTTGACAGTACAGTGTTTTTTTTTTTTTTTTTTTTTTTTTTTTTAATTTTCAAAAGCTTTTATTGGTTTCTACTGTTTTTGGTTTTATGCTACTTTATTACGAGCACCTCTAAATAATTTCTCAATATCGTCGTTTTGACGGAATTTGTGTGCGCTTAGACCACATTATTTAGTCGTTACATTACAGTTATAGTATAATATTTTTATTAGTTGTCATTAATTCAAGTTCAAGAACCCGCAGCTTTTTTTCTTGTATTTGACTGTTAAAAATTTTAATTTTCAAATTAATTTAATTTTTTAATTAAAATTTCCAAAAATTTTAATTTAATTATTTTTTTACTAAAGAATTTTTGGAAATGTTCAATTTAATTGTTTTATTTTTTTGTAAAGTAAAATTAACAATTTTTAATTTAAATTTCTCAAAAAATTACCTCAGATAATTTTTTTTAAAGTCCAAAAAATTTTTTTAGTGTCCAAAAAATTGTAAAAAAATTTTTTTTTCCTAAAATTGCATCATTAAAAAAAGAAATAAATTTCTTACAGCCAAAAAAAGAAAAAATTGTGGCTCGACTGAGTACTAGACAAATAATGAGTCACCAAATAAATGCCAAAGACGACATTTATGCAGGTAATATATCAAATATACATAATATATATTATACTCATAAAACAGTGTATAAGTTACAGTAATAATCTAAAGAGTAACACGTACATCTAATGGAATTAAGTCTCTTTGAAGTAGATTGATGCTAAATGCCGTAGTCGCTTTACTTACTTCAATAATAATTAAACCTACTCTTACTTTCAATTATAAACTATAAATACGTAAATTCAATAATTTGTATTTTTTTATTTTTTTATTTATTTATTTTATTATTTTATTACTGGGTATGCTTGAGTAATAAATAAAGTTAATATAAAAAATAATTCGAACGAATAGTTGTTAATGTGGTGGTGCCTGGGCCAGCCAGAGTACCCTTAGAATAATATTCAATCATTTTTTTTACTTACTATTTTTTGGATTATAAATATTTGGTTTTTTTTTTTTTTTTTTTTTTTTTTAATTTTTTTTTGTTTACTTTTCGGTGGTGGTAGTGATTTAGATTTTACATAATGCTGCAGAACGCGACTCCGTTCTCGAATGCTGACTGGATGGCTGTTGTTTCCATGCAGAATGCGCCGTCCTCGTACATTGTGGCGAGTCTTTGTTGTTGGGCGCGACTTTCGCTTAATGATCTGGATTAAATCGGCTTTTTTTAGTTTTTTATGCCAGGTATTAGAAAAAGTTAGTTCCGGGAAAAAAATTGTAAACTTTAGCATGAAAAAAAATTGTTTTGTAAACTTTGGCATGAAAAATAAATTTAATTTTTTTTTTTTTTTTTGTGAATTAAAAGTTTGAGTCAAAAGAAAAAATAATATTCTGTGTTAAATATTGAAGATATGAAAAATTCATAACATTTTTTTTATAAAACTTAATTTTCTTGAAAAAAGGTCCATAAATTTTTCCATATCTCTCATTCTTTAGCCAGAATATCAATATGAAGTCCTTAAAAAATTTTTATTGGAATTTAAACTAAAAAATTTCTTTATAAAATTTCAAAATTAAAATTCCATGTTAAATTTTTTCATATTTTTTTGTTTTTAGGCTGAAATATTAATGTAAAATTCTAAAAAAAAATTCAATTAAATTAAAAATAAAAAATCAAATTTTTAAATTGCGAAAAAATAGTAAGTAAAATTTTTTATGTAAAATAAAATTAATTTAAAAGGAACATTAAACAAAATAAAGTATTAAAATTCTCAACATAAATATACAATGGTATTTCCAAAGCCAGTTAAACTTATTGACAAAGATAAATTATTCAGGCATTCAACATTTATTCTCTAGTGACTGAAGCTCCTGTTTATTCGTATTTATGTCTGAATAATGAATCGATCGGTAGTAAATAAATAATACAATGGTAAACAATTCCACTAGAAGCAATTCTACCCACACAAAAAAAAAAAAAGGTAATAAAACTAAACATCTATACAATTCCTAATTAAATTTCGTGAATAAAAATCGAAGCTACTTAGACATTTATAGCTTTCTTATTATTTAATACTCTTGCTGTCCCTTCCTAGAAGTTATAAATTTACGATGTCTTATACTCGAGACAAAATCGATCAGTTACTTAATGAACTTTTTCTATACAATCTACAAGTAAAGGGATTTCACTATAATTCCGACCAGCGGAAAATTTATTCCTGCTAACCTTGTTATTGAACGATTCATCAATTTTCAATGCTTCTATGCCTCTAAAGACTTAACATCCATTATGTATTATGCTTTTATAAATTTCTAAAAGCTCCTCTGACTCATCCCGGATATGCATTTTTTTTTTAAATTTTTTGCATAAATAATTCTTTGAAAAACTTTAAAATAATTTTTATTCTCAAAACAATCGATTAATTCTTTGAGTATTTACGTGCGTAGCAGACGGAATATCTCAAGAATAAAATTTAAATATTTATCAGGTTTTTATTTGACAGAAAAAGTCCAGATAAACCCGAGTCGTGTCACAGATGCCACAAGGGTCGCTCTTATCAAAAAGTCCCATTGGGAAAAACATCAAGACAGGATGAATTTTTTTTTACTAATCGATATTCTTCAGATTCAAGTGTGAAAATATAAGAATACTTTTTTTTTTACTTGCTCTTGATATTAATATTTATTCAATTCAAAGAAAATTTTATTTAATTATTAATTCGATTTTAAAAAATTCAAAAAATTTATTAGTTGTAAATTTTTTTAACTTTTTCAATTTAATTACTCCGAAAAAAAATTTTTTAAATAAAAATAGTCGCTGAAGAAATAAAAAAAAAAAAATTATTTAAAATAATAATAAATTACCTGGGACTTATAGCGCGCAATTTCTGCTGCTTGACATGCTTTTTCATAGCACGTGTGCTGAATCCCGTGTGATCATTTGCGCCATTGGTGTGAAGACTGCAGTTACCAGTGAGACCTCCGCAGGGCTGCTGGCTGCCGATGCTTTTGAGAAGAAAAGCATTGGGGTACGCGAAGGGAATTGCGGTGTCGTTGGTCGCAGTGGAATCTGACCAGGGCGGCGGCGGGGTGTGGGACCTGACGAGCATCGCGTACTTGTGGCAGAGGTAATCCTCATAAGACGGCGGTAATCCGTTCTGTTATCCAATATCATCATCATAATTAACATTATCAGCTATCAATTACTGTTAATTAGCACAATCATAATCAGGATGATAATAGCTAATGATAATGAAATAACTAATCAGGATAAAGTATGAGAGTGAGGGATGGAGGGCGGAGGGCTTGATCAAACTTGACCTAATTTTGTCGGGTCCATTATTTGCAAAGTAAAGTTTAAACAAATGTTGGAAGCGCTTGTAATTAATAATGATTTTTAGCGAGCTGCGGATGTAAAGATTGATCGAGAGAGACATGCCAAGGATGCGATACATGGAAAATTACTCGAGTACTGAAGTAATTAAGTTAAATCGAGTGTAGCTAAGTGGAGGAGCTGACACTTAGATTCTTGTATCTTGTAGCTGGTGCTTGTATTACTGAGAAAGTAAGTACAAGCAGACAAGAACCCGGAGGAAAGTTCGAGCACTGCTTCAAGCTCCAACTCGTCAGTCTGATCAGCTTTGTTACTTAAAACTTCTGGCAACTTCGGAACATCCTTCAAAAAGTACTCGAATAGTTTTATTGATTATCCAGTATCGTTTTCCGAATTTAATTGACCCACGTGGTAGATTATTTTTATCAATTAAATTATTTTATACAGTAAAACTTCACTTAGATTGTTTAGAGTTGCGCAAGCAACATTGGGTTTAATTTAAATTAGGTTGTCATTTGGGGATACAGATGGAGAAAAAATTTGGCGGGGCACCAGAATAATAACTTGGCACAACTTCAAATTTTGTTTGAGAGACACTTGTCTCGAGTTTAGTTGTATTGGAATTGAATTAGGGGGTTGGTTCCTGTCTTTTTTTTTGTAAATACTCATGTTTAATTTAGTAGAAAACGGTGAGCTTTTTGAGACTTTGAATTTTGATTAATACTTTTACGTCATTCATTTGAAATTTTAATTTTTTTACTGGATTAGAGAGATGAGAGAGTAAGTTAATCATTTTTTTGAAGGTCATCGTATAAAGAAAATGGAGTTTTCTTTCATAAATGGTAGAGAAATTTATGGAGTAAATTTTTTATAAAATAACTTATTATTATTATGATTTTCTATATTATTAATTAATAATAAAGATAATAAAAAATAAATTAATTAATAAATATTTCATATAAAAATGATAAATAAATAAAAAGATAAAAGCGACAAGAATAATTTGAGCATCCAACTCAAGAGTAACGTTATCTAGTCAATAAATAAAAATTGATAAAACGTTTTCATTCACAGTCGCAGTAAAGCCAAATAAACGGCTATAAGAGCCAGAGAATAATATAAATGAAAAAAATCTGGCTCTCACGTTATTAATGGCACGAAAAAAATAAAACAAATGATTATCAACAGGGTGGAGTGAGATGAAGATAAATATTGTGATTATTTCATTCATCAGGATTCGATTCTTGTATCAGATAACAAGGGGGTATAACACAAACAAAAAGACTAATAGACACGATAAATAACAGTAGTAGTTTATATTGGGGCCAGATGAGGGGAGAGGGCTGAGGAGGGAGGGGAAGACAGATGAGGCGATGGATTGATATCTGAGAGGGCATTGTATTTACCTGCCAAGATTTATTGATAGCGACATCATAGGTGGGCGGCGGTGATGTCATCGAAGGAATCGAATACACCGGATGGGAATAATTGTTAGCGTTTTGGTTCTGATTCTGATTCTGATTTTGATTAAGTAAATGGGTGTCGTGTATTGTGTTCATATTCCCACTGGTGTTCGGTATTTCGGGGACTGTCTCGTAGGCATGTTCTGTTACCTCGCGTGATAGACTGCTCATTGCATCTGATTGCATTGTAAATTTATAATTTATTAATATTTTTATTCTTAATGTTCTGATTTTAAGAATTTTATTCAAATAAAAATTTATAGGATCAATAAAAGTTATATTGAAATAAATTACTTGATTCAATGAAAATTTCCCAAGAATTCAGAACTCGGAAAAAAAAATTTTTTTTTGGTTTAAAAAAATTTTTTTTTATCAAAATAATTTTTTTGTATCAGTTTGAGATTATTTTCCTTTGACTTAATTAATCTAATAATTTTTTTTCTTGTTAAAAAATTATCTAATTTTTTAAAAATAATTTTCTTCGTTAAAAATATTTTTTTATCAAAAGAAAAAAAAATTGAAAATAAATTAAAAGGCTAATATTTGAAAGTTTCTAATAAATTAAATTAAAACTTACCAATATAGGTGTAATGAGAGCCGACCCTTTCAGCGCTGCGAGTCCGCCTGGAGGAATTGATCCTGCGGTCGGGCTTTTTCGGTTTTTTTTCCACCCTGACCTGATCCCCGGAACTGGAGCACCCAGTATCCGACCGAAGTTTTGAGCTCTGGCCGTTGTCATGGCGTTTCTTTGACCGGGATTTGGACTCGATGTCGCGAGCTTTCTCCACGAGGTAGACGAGGTCCGCCAATCTCTTGTGCTCGTCGCAGTAGGCCTCTTCTTTCTGCGAGGGCGACAAAACGTGATTGCGCGAGTGCGAGTACTTTAGTTTGTTCTCCTCGCCCCCTTCTTTTTTGGCAGACACCCCGCGGCGCCAGGTTGAAGTTTCGTGGGATTGATTTGTTTTACTGGGCTTGATTGGGGTTCCATACTGCTGAGTGTCGTTCGGCATTCTGGAACAATTTTTATTAATTTATAATACCTTGTTTTATTTAACAATAATAAAATTTTAAATCAATAACCCAATCTGCTTGATTAATTATTCAATAAGGCTTTCAATTAAAAGCTCCTTTCAATATCTTGACCTATTTTTTAATTATGTAGAGACTTTACAATATATTTAATAATTATTTTTCTTTTTTTATAGTCATAAAAAAATTTAATTATAATTAATAAGATTTATTTAATATTAATCGATTATTTTTTTAATATGAAAAATTAATTAATTAAATTTTAAAATAAAAAATTAATAAGGATTGTGACTGAAGGATTATTTTAAAAAAATAATAAAATTTATTGATTAAAGAAAAATCTAAAAATTTTTTTTAAATGCCAAATTTTATTAAATAAATAAAAATTCACCTGAAGACATCAAGAATATTTTTCAGTCTCAGAAATTTCCATAAAACTTTCCCCGTGAAATTTAATAGAGAAACCTGAGGCAAAATAAGCAAATTATTCTCCGAAAGGCTTCGAGGGAAATTGAAAAACTGCAAATCGAATGTTGGGTTGCAAATCTTTCATTTTTCGCGAAAAAAAAAAAAAATAAAATAAAAAACATATTTAATAAGACCTTTTAATAAAATGAGATGTTTTTTTATTATCCTAATTAAACGTTTCTAAAGCCAACGTTAATGTCAACGCTTTTGAATAAATTAACAAAAAAAATTAGAGCATGTGTACTTTAAAAAAAAAAAAAAAAAAAAAAAAAAAATTCAACGCTGAATTAATTAAGTGCTTTTGAGTCTGGCGACAATGTTAATTATAAAAATTTTGTTAATTAACCTGGACTATTCAATTACAAATATTCTTAGTGAATAATTCTTAGTGAATAATAATTGCTTGGGCTTTGAGTTAAAAGTAAGAAGGAGAAAAGGAAAAGTTTATATTGAGAAAATTATCGGGGGATTTGATTGAGAGATAAATCTTATCCGAGAGAAAATGAAACCTCTCTCGGGATATAGGTCGCGAAAACAGGTCGAAGACCGAAGGAAGCAGGTCATACCGGGCTAAAGTAGGTCGTCAACCGATATATGCGTTTATTATGACACGGAGCATCGCCCAGCCTGGAAACTAGGGCATTTCCTTATTCCTACTCCTACTTTATTTCTACACAGTTATTACCCCCGTTGAGTAATTTTATGTAAGTCAATTTAAGTTATGTCACAATAATATTTCAAGTAAAGTAGTAAAGTATACTATTATTTGAAAAATAAACGATTCTCATTTAATTTTAATACATTGCGTGGACACGAAATTATCTCGGTAAGCTCCGAGCTTTCAAGCCCGTAAATAAATTTATTTTACTCCTATTAAGCATCAGTTTTTTTTTTTTTGCGAATTATAAATTAATAACTTGAAATAATAGTTGCGAAAATTTAAGCCAGGTATTACACTCGCTCCAGCTTTAATGCTTCCTATTTTATTGTCAGTGTATTATGTCTTTAATTCGCTGTTCAAGGGATTGGAGCGGTGCTTTAACTCTCTGGAATTTTTGTTGTGAGATTTACGGGGAAATTTATTAGTTTTTTTTTAAAGAATGTGAAATTTTTATTGTAAAATGTTGAGAAATTTATTTTTATAAGATTTTTTTGTAGCTTATACGGATAATATTGATTGTAAATAAATTCCTTATTCATACCAGCGTAGTAGAAAATTAAATTCCCTTTCCAACGACCTCATTCAGGGCTAATTGTCTCCATATCGTATAGAAACTTTAGAGCTTAATTTTCCAATCATTTGATTTAACCTTTGTAATAATAATAATAATAATACTAACTAGCAACCTTGCAGTTACTTTGTGACTGTTGTCAAACTTAGTGTTAAAAATTTTTGTATTAAATATTTAACACTTTTATGAGTAAATTTAACATTTGTTATGTTAAATCAACACAAAAAAGTATTAAATATTCAACATAAAAATTTTTAACACAAAATTTTTTGACGCAAAATTTTTTACTGTGTAATATAGATAATAATAATGATAATTTATGCTTAAAATTTGATTACTATTGTTATTAATAATTTAAATAAAAATTTGAACTCTTATCTAATTGTTACAGCAGTTGTAATAATAATAATAGTAATGATAATAATAAAAAGAAAATTATAGGTAAATTGAAATGAGAATTGTCAAGCATTGAAACCGTATTAAAGAAACGTCAACTCAATGGCATCCCAGGGTAGACTGAAAATAAAATAAAAAAATTAGGGATGAAATCCCGCGGATAAAACAGCTAAATCAGAGTTCAGTCAGAGAAAGGAGTTTTGCTGTGAAACCAGGTCAGACTCGGGTCACTGAGCCCCTACACACGTTAGCATCAACCAGAGTTTGCCACTGACACATTCAACATCCAACATATCCACCGAATCCATTTCGCCTATTCTTATTATTCACCCACCGCTATTGCCATTTCATCCCAATGTATATATTAATTATCGCATTGTTCAAGTATTTTTGGCTTCATTTGTTCCTACCAATTTCAACAACAACAATAATTATTTACATCTCATACCGGCAAAAAGCTAACGCCCCATTTGTTACTCTGTCCGAAAAATTCCGAGGTCAATTTATTCGAGAGGCTAAAAAAAATGTCATTAATCTTTTTCATCCATTTCATTTTATTTTATTTTTTTTTTTGCTAAAATTCCAAAGGGGTCGCTGAATTGATGGCGAGTTTGAGTCTGCAGAGTAGAGAGTAAGTGTATAATCTTTTTCTACAAAAAAAGTTCTTTTAATAAAAAAAAAAATCAATGTGTTTGCACGCGTAGAGCTTCACGTTAAACAGACGTTTCGCCTGCATACGCTTTTTAATTTTCTCATCTTTTGGAGCCGAGACAGGAGACCTCATACTGTATGCATTACTGGATGTAATACCGTGTGTACTCACATATACAAAAGTGATGCACTTCTTTAAAGTCTACGTACATATTTATTTACTTTTTTTTTCTTCATTATCCGAGCTGTGCACCAGACATTTTGTCGACAAGCTTTTTTGTAGGTAACCGTAGACATAAAATGACTGTACACTTTATTTGAATGAGCTTTCACCACCTAGTTTTTTTTTTTTTTTTAATTTTATTTTATTAAATGTTTTTTTGAGTTTTACTATTCAATCCATAATTTTCGCAAACATTACAGCCGAACTACTAAAAAATTTATCCTCGTAAATTTTTATCACTCAGAATAACGTTTTTAAGACGGAACAAAAGGCAATAAAAAATCTACCGCCGATGTATACATATATTTGTTTGAGTTTATTTTTCTTGTTGACAGTTTTCATGGAACGTGAATTTTTTTTATTTGTTATAAATATTTTTTTTATGGAATAATAAATTGCTCGATAAATATTTATAAGAAAAGCCATTTTAACGGATTCTGTTTGTTTTTAATTTACTAAGCTTTATATTTTTTGAATTCGGGGGATAATTTACGGGGATATAAATTTTGTTTATTCTTTTTAGAGATATTAATTATTCGAGTAGCTTTCTAGGGATTTTTATTTCAATTTTTAAGGAAAAGAATAAATTTGTGATACATAAATCTGACTGTGGGTTTTATTAATAATTTTCCATGATAAAAGGATTTGTTTATATTTAATAAGCTTTATTAACTGTTAATAAATTATTTTTTAATATCGTAGGATTTAATAAATATTTATAAATGGTTAAAAAATATTTATTAATATTTAATAAATTAAATTATTAATAATTAATAAATTCCGCTATCATTGTAGTTATTTTTTTTTAATTAGAATAATTGCTCCAAATGTTAAATAAAAAAAAAGAAAATTGTTTTTGACGAAAAAATTTATTGAAATAAAATAATTTAACGAGCTCTCATAAAAAGCAAAGGAACAATTTTTATTTGACTAAAAATTAGTAATTATTATAACAATAATTATTGTGATAACTGCAACAGTGAGAATAATAATAATAGTTTTATTTAATTCTTTCATTGAAGTCAAAGGAAAAAAAAAGGACAGAACGAAAAGTAAGTTTAAAAGAACTAGTGGCAAGATAATTAAAAGAGAAGCCTTTTATTTTTTTTTAATTTTTTATTTTTTTTTCACTGAGCAGTTCCTGCAATAGCAGTGCCAGCAGTATCGTGTGACTACGTTCTAACAGAGCACGTTAATTAAAATGTCACATCTCTTTGGAACGAGTATTGGACAGATGTGGCGGCTTTAATCATCTCTTCCATTTCAATTAATTAAAATTATACATAAACTTTGCCGAAAATTTATTTTATTTAATCGGTCACTTTTAGCTTGAGATTTAGTTTTAGTTTTAGTAGATAAGGATAAGAGTAAGAGCGTGCAATTTTGGGTTGCATCGTCATCAACTTTCGTCAGCTAATGAACTTGCCAATTCAGGTCAAACCCAAGTTTCGTACAAGATTATTGGATGTGCAAATTAATACATGTACACATTAATTGAATCATGTTGCACATATGTGAGTTTTTGAGTGTGTGTATGCGTCTACATTTATGCCTACGGTTCCGATGTCGGTGCGCTTAATGCATGAATTTATTTACCCCAAAATGTTTGTATTATCTCTAATGAAATACGTCGAATGTGTTCTGCAGAATTATAGGGTTTTATGTTTCCAATTTACTGCGTTCGTTTATTTGCTTACTGTTCGTTAATATCCGCAGGCGTTATTTGCTTTCATGAAATGTATTTATTACAAATTTGTCTATTGTGTGTGCTATTTTTTAATTAAAGTTGTCGATTATTTGTGTTTTTTTATGATGGTCATTTTTTATTCTAAATTAATTGGTGTCTGATATTTTTTTGTCAAACAATTATTATTATTAAATTGTTTTTTAATTGATAATAATAAAAATTGAATCACGATTATTATTTTTATTATTCTGCCTAAAATATCAAAGATATGAAAAAATGATAAGAGACCTTTCTTGTAGAAAATTAAATTCCGCATAAATAATATCTAATAATTTTTCCATAGCTTTGATATTTTAGATAGAATATTTATTTGAAGAGAAAAATTTAAAAATTTTAACATTATTTTTATTGTTAAAATTTTTTAAGTGAAAAAAATTTTTTTGCGTCAACAAAAATTAAAAAAATAATACATTTTTCTAAATAAAAAATTTCTATTGAAAAAGTAATAAAATCTCCATTAAAAGTCACTCATATTATTCACGCAATAACGCTTTCAAAAAAAAAAAAAAAAAAAAAAAAATTAAAAAAAAAAAGAGATAAAAAGATGTTCTGGCTGTCGATAAATTTTCTACGACTTCGTTACCGTATTTTTCATTGCTTTGAGAATTGAGTACACGACCCGCGAGACCGGAGATATGAATTGAGAATAATAAAACGCCAAGTGCAAAAAGAGTTAAAGGAGTGAAGCCGAGCCCGAGAGTAAGGGGGTCGAAAAAAAAAAAAAAGAAAAAAAGTTTACTCGAAAGAACTACTTATCTGGATGGAGAGAAAATCAATCGACCAATAAATGGTGAAACTATTTGATAAAGTTATTGATTCAGCTGCTGGGAGAGTGGCCAAGTCACGTTTTATATCCACCAATGCACTCTTCTACTTCCGACTTTAAATTTCGTCTTTTTTTTTTTTTTTTTTTTTTTTTTTTTTTTTTTTTTCAAATGATTATTATTATTATTATTATTATTATTATTATTATTATTATTATTATTATGATTATTAATTTATTTTTTGTTGTTGTTTTCGTTATCATTATCATTTTATTTTCCTCCTCCATTAACTCGAGTAATTGGATTAAAATTGCCATCGCCCGGCACTCGATAATTTTACGTGTGTCGCAACAACATAATTGCTACTTTTTTAATTTTATCTAACAAATATTTAATTGCTCATTGTTTTTACTTATTTATTTTAGCTTCCGAGTGATGGCAATACGTGTAATTACTTTTATCAATAAGAGTACAATGCCTTTAATTACTTTGTCACTCTTTCTCAATGAAAATACTACGTAGTAAATATTTACTCTTAATTGACTCTTTTTTTTCACAACGCTACTATCAATAATTCATAAAAAAATTTTTTTAATAATAATAATAACGATTAAAGTTTTAATAAAATTTCCCTTCAACTTCAACTTTAACTTCAATTATTTTGTAAGTCTTGTTAAGAGTGATGAAAGAAAAAAAAAATACAAATTCATTAAGATAGAACAATTTACTGAAGTTAAATTAATTCAAACATTAAATACGCTAATAAAATGAAAATTTTAAAAACAAACTTTGAATAATAAATTAGAGTGTAATTGATTTACGATCTTTTTTATTCGCGCTAATTTTATTACTTTTTTATCCGATAAAAAATTTACTTTATGTGTAAATTTTTTAAGTAATTTAGAACAATTTTTTCACAGTAAAAAATCAGCTAAAGTTATTTGTTTAAATAATTACAAGACAAAAAAATAATTACAAGTCACAAAATTTTTTAAAAAATCTAAATTATTTTAAAAATTTTTAAATACATCAAAAAAATTTTTCTACAGTAAAAAATTTAATTAAATAAAAAAAAAAAAAAATAAAATAACTTTGATTTAATTTTATAAATAATTTTTTTACGGCAAAAAATTTAATTGAAAATATTTTTAATATTTTGAATTTTTAATAAAAAAAAAAACAAATAATGTGCGTGCTAAAATATTTATTAAAAAAAAAAAAAATTACCTGTGTAAAGCTTGGTCGAAAAAAAACAATTATAATGTAACATCGAATGTAAAGACCCTTGAGGTAAATAAACGTTGAGTTATGATCTGGCCGTGTTTGTGTTCTATCAATAGCCGAGTAGCGGATGTTGCCCGCAGAGTTGGCTGAGGATGACTGGAGCTGCACGTGAGCTTGTCCGCTACGTGTTCCATTCGTTGGGTGGGTGTGTGTGCCCCAAGCTTTGGTGTATTTCGCGCACACACCGGAGTAGTCACTGGGCAAGCTTTAATGCCGTGTTTGAGTCTTCCTTCGGTCCTTCCACCCCCAGCGCCCACCCCCTCCGCCCGAGAGCTTAAAAAGTGTTGTGGGTGGTTTTCCTCGCTTCCTCACTTCCAACTACTGTTCCATCATCCTTTCGAATCGATTTGCTGATAGTGGCGCAAGCGTCGCTATCTTTTTCCGAGAATTATCTTTTTGATATTTAATCCCGAGTCGTCCTAATTATTTTACTAATTTTTAATATTTCTCAGCACAATAGTTGCTGTTATTTTTATTTTTAATTGAGAAACTCGCTGGACTGAGCTGCCAGACTAGACGGAGTAATTTTCGGCGGAATTCCGCCAGAGAATCACCTCGCTGCCTTACACTTGTTCTCGAATCCATTGTAGTGCTTTACTTGCTATACAGGGTGTGTTATGTGTTATGTAGTTTCTCTTCGGGTTTCTCGTTAGCTCTCAAAAGCACAATAGACCTGCACACAGCTCTATACTAAATCTGCACCCAGTTCAGCTAGACTACACTCCAAAGTCAATTCGAGGAGTTGTTACGACAGCCAACCTCTTTCCTGTTTTGTACTTCCGCGTAAAAGCTACCAGACATTTCTAACTACTAAATTTATTCCATATATGTGTGAGCATCTAAAAAAAAATTCAATTCAATCGAGAAAAAAATTATTTTGAACAGTTTTATAGATTTTTTTTTAGACAATTTTTGATTTAAATAAAGCGAGAAAAATTTAGGTTTAAAAATTTTTTTTTTACTCAAATTAAAATGATTTTCTTAATTTAGAATAATTTTTTTAGAGTACGTATTTATGTACACGTGCTTGAAAAAAAATTAAATTGAATCAAGAAAAATTTATTAAAATGATTTTCTTGATTCAAGTAATTTGTTTTCAATGAGAAAAAAAATTTTTTAATCAAAGAAAAATATTTTTAATTATCAATAAAATTAAAAATTTTTCATTTCAGGCGTCAATGCAAGGTCTAGAGTTTTATTTTAAGACATAAAAATATCCAATAAAATTTTTTTTAATTTCTAAATTAAGATACATCCTTAATCTTTTTAAGTAATTTATTTTAGAAAAAAACGTTTGTCAATTTTGATTATTAATAAATGAATTTCTAACCAGGAAGGTCTCCTGAATTTTTTAGCAAGTCTTTTCCTTAAATCACAATTAAACTTTAAAATATTCTTTACTTAGTTGGTTCTTACATTGTGTTTTAATATTTAAGGACAGGAAAAGCTTCATTTTAGCGTTTAACGGTTGACAAACGCGAATTTAGCTACAGACATATATACATAAAACCTCAAAATGAGTAAAAATTGACAGCTTCAATCTCATATTAAACCTAAAAGCCTCTGAATTTTTTTTTCCGTTGAGTTTTAGTTATTTTTGACGAATAAAGTCTCTTTTTTAAATTTGTAACGATGATTGAAGTGGAAATTACGCGCTTACTCATTTATGGATTTGCAAAAACAATTCCACAGAATAATCAAAGACTGAAATGTACTAACGATTTAATCAGAACAATTATTTTAAAATTATTTATTTTCTAATACAGAAATAAACTGTCAATTTTATTTAACAAATTTTCTGCTCAAAAAATTAATCAAAAATTTTCGAATTAAATTTAATATCCCTAATAAATAACCGCGTAACTAATAACATTTATCAGGTTAACAAAATTGCCAAAATAAATACTTAATTTATAATTTTAATTGAAAATATCCTAACAGATAATTTGTAAAGATTCAAAGGAGAGAAAGGAAATAATAAAATATGTCGCAATTAATTACACTTTACTGTTTCCGATTTACTTTCATTATTATTTTGATTTGTGCCGTAGAAGAGTCACACGTGCACGTGCACGCGCATTTACCCGACGACTTTTTTTATTGAAAAAAAAAAAATGTATTCATAATTTTAATGTTTTAATTTTTTTATTTTTATGCAATAATGATTTGTTTTTCCATTTTTTTTTACAGAAAAAACAAAATTTTTGACTCTGGAGTGAATTTTTTATCGCAGAAAAAATGTTAAAAATTTTTTTAATTGACTCGAAATTTTAAAAAAATTTTTACATTTTAATTTTTTAGTAAAAAAAATTTTTTTCTTTATTTATTATTATTTTATTACTTTATGTCTGAAATTTCCAGCACGGGGATGATAATCCACCCCAAGAGTTTCAACATTTAGCCGCATGGTGTCGTCAAGTCTCGCTGGACAGTATGGCGATAGCTAGAGATACTGCGCCTTTACAATCCGGCTTTTTGTTGTGAATTAACCGAGTGTTTGGTCTCGGAAGTTAACTAATTGCGCTCCTTCTGGGAAGAGAGTTGTCGTTAGCCTCCAGCCTCCCGGGTCCTTAATATTAGCTCTATTTGTCCTCAAGGAGCCTCTGATTTGCTGACAGATTCGGTGAGTATTTATTTTGTTGCAATCAAATAAATTATTTGTAAATACTGGCAAAGCTTGCGCGACGATACGATCAATAAATGATGAGACTTGTCGACGTTAAAATAAGAAATTATTTTAGGAAAAATCTTCGGATGAAAATTAAAAATTTAATTTTAAGAAATCCCTTTGATATTTAATTTTCTCTGTCAAGACTCTAGAGTTTTAATTACATAAAATATTAATTTAAATTATGAGACTAGTCTACTTTTAAAATAAGAACTTGTCCTTGGAAAATCCCAGATGCTTTTTTTTTCTTTTTAAATGACAACCACTTAAGATTTTTAATCATTAAAATTATCAAATTATTTTTTAATGATAGAAGCTTGTCTTTTTTTAATGTTTAATTAATTCAAACGGAAAAATTATGAGATTTTTTTAGTTTTATTTTAATTAAAGATCTTTCTGTATAAATTTTTTTTTTAACAATAATTATTACAAAATCATCACGTAATTTGACACCTTATAATTGTATTTAAAACACGTCAAAAACATGAACGTGATATTAATTATCAGTAGCATTTAATTCTGCAATTTGTATTCATATATTATTTTTTTAATAAATTTTTTTTTTTAAATAAATATTTAGAAAATTACCTTCCGATTGAATTTTCCCGGTAATTTATATAAATCTAATTCTTTCAGCTGCTTTAATCAAATAATAATAAAAATCTTGGAGTAAAAAATAGATCATAAATTCAGAATATTCTGCGGTGTTGATCATTTATTCAGTACTGTGTTTTGTCGGTTCCATTCCCATTTCTTTATTTTTATAAAAACCGAGGAAGAACTACATAAATTATAAATCACATTAAATTTATACTTCTTCTCACCTTAGATTAATATTATTGATTAAAAATTTTTTTTTTTATTTAAGCGATAAAAGTCTCTTATATAATATTTTAATCTTTAATTTTATCATTAATAAACTTTAATAAAAAAGAATTTAAATATCATTTTTATAGTTTGAAATACTAAGAATCGTAAAATTAAATAATTTACAATTTTATAATTAAACTTTATAATAAAATTTAAGGACTATATAAATTAATTAAATTGTTAATTTCTACATTGAAAAAAAAATAAATTTAATGATCGATAACAATTTCTAAATATTAAAAAAAAAAAAAAAAAAAATTAATTAAAAAAAATGTAAAAATTCTCGCTAAATTTTTTTATTAATTAAAATGATAAAAATGCATTAATTTAATTATTAAAATCCACAATTTTAATTTATTATTGAGCATATATATTGAAAAATGTCAATATTTGATTCAAAAATTTAATGAAATTTTTTCTCTTGATTTAATTCAATAAAAAATAATTTTTTCGCTCCAGAAAATTTTTCTTGAATCAATTAAATTTTTTTTGTGCAAGAAAATTATCTAATTAAAAAAAAAAAAATTCCAGATCGCTAAAAAATGGCGCCGTTCAAGCTGCGATTTTCAAAAATGGGCAAGTCCCGAAGCAAAGGGAGCCGAAGCGACAGCAGCGAGTACGAAGACGTGGGATCAAGTTTGGACTTTGGAGGAGCGAGCAATCCGGGTACCCCCGGAACAGAATTCAACGTGATGTCCCTCCCGAACGAGCCGCAGACCCCCCTGACAAATTCCCCGCCTCCCTCGTACGAGCACGTGCTGCAAGAGGTAATCTATTCTTATCAGCGGGGAATAATAATCAAGAGTCTGTAGTCTTCCACTCAGATTATTAACGGTCGGCGTAAAAATTGCAGACACAGTTGAGACGCACGCCAAGCGAAGTTGAAGAGGGTGAAGAGGAGTTTGCTGAGGCTGAAAACGACGGCAACGTGACTGTAACGGAGAGCGTGGTGCTGAGCAGCAAGGGCAGAATGCTGACATCCGGAGTCAGCAGGGTGAGCGGCGAGGGCGAGGCCAGTTTGGTCGGCAACAAGATCATCGTCAAGGGCCCCGAGATACTCCACAAGTCCAGCAAGGAGCTCTACCGCGCCATCGCCAAGCAGTGCGGAATCACCTGCAAGATGAGCGATCAATGTCGGTGCTTAGACTGCCAGGTAAATATTTATCGGCTATCGGGTTTCTACACTTCCAACTCTTATTTATAGCTTTTTCGATAATGAGTTGTTTTCAATGTTAATCGGCCGTGAAAGTTGTTTGTTTTTTTAATTAATAATCGATCACCGATTGGTTTGATTAAAAATCAAACTCTGGAAAAAATATTTCTTCGACTGGCGATAATTTAGAGGCTTTCTGTTTAGCAAGGCCACTCAACGGGAAGTTATTTGTTCTAGAACTTGCTGGATATAAAAAATAGTTATGATCGATATTAGACGATCTAATAGATTGTTGTAATTTTTTTAATTACATTCACAAGCTTAGATTCTGTTTTTATCAGAAATCTAGGACAAAATGAGTAATTTTTTAAATTCTGGGCTAAATTTTAAAATAAATATTTAAAAATTCCAGAGCCACTACTTTGATTGCGAGTACGACAAAGACGAGCTAGAGAAGACTGACGGCGGACTAGGAGCTGGTACTCCAATGTTCATCGCCGAAGTCATGCACGGAACAGCTTGTGTTCTCCTCTAAGTAACAGATAAATTTGATAAATATAAGAATATCTAATAAGATATCACTGTAATCATGAATACTATCAATTATCACTTATCACATTCAATACTTGAATATTGGAACGGACTGAGAGGTCATGCCTCGGTGGAATCAAGAATGAGAGGATCAGTGAAGTATTAGGCTGTAATATATGTGCAATTATGTACATATATATCATTACTTTAATTATTAATTAAATACGGGTTCGGTGAGAAATTACTGAAATTTATGTCCCTAATTAAGTGAATTATTATTATATCATCAAGTAATCAAAGTATTTAATTATAATTATCTGAATTTCGATGCCCAATTATTTGACATTATTCTTAATGGTCAAGACTGATTTAATTAATTGTTTAATAAATTTTGTAATTTTTTTTATTCATAATAAGGCTGAATAATTCAAAGTAATTTTTTAAATATTTCTTTTTTATTTTTTTATTAAATAATTTTAGTATTTTTTATTAATTAATTAATTAATTTTTTTATTAATTAGGAGCTTTATTAATTTTTTTTGACAAAATTTAAAAAATTCATAAAAAAATAAAATAAGTAAATTTTTTTTTCAATTTTTATCTAAAAAAAAATTCAATGATTTACATTTTTTATTTTTAAATAAAAAATTAAATTTTTTAATTTTTATTTTCGAAAAAAAAAAAAGTAAATTTCTTTTTCAAAGAAAAGCTCGATATTTAAATATTTTAAAAATAAATAATAATAATCATAATATTAAAAAATTAATACCGAGTTTTAAACCAAAATTGTGATTAAATATTTACCAACTTACAATTTATTAAAAAAAAAAAAAAAAAAAAAAAAAAAAACTACCAATTTACTAGCACGCGTAAAAGAAGAAACATTACTGAAATTAGCGTACCTGCCTATCGTAATTGTAATAATAAATAAATAATAATATAAATTCACCATGATCCTTATGCACAACTTATACCTGATTTTTTATACCTACTCGACAAAGTAATATGCAAAGATGTATATAAACTTTGATAATTTATCAATAAAAGATAAAACAAAATAAAAAAAAAATAGTTCCTACGCCAACTATGACTAATAAATAATAACTTTGAATTATATGATTAAAAAAATTTGATTAATCTTGTTAGAAGAAATAGTTCCAGAGATTTATCATTAAATAATTATACCATTAATTGTACATTGAATAATCAAAGTTGTGATTAAATTTCCAATTTGTTATAAATTGTGTTTAAATAATTAAACTCTGTATAATATAAATTCAAAGTCAATCTGTGTTTAAAGTCAATAATAGAGTTGCAATTTTTATTGTTTATTAAATTAAATTTTATTAAAAATAAAAATTGCATCTTTCAATTAAAATTAAAAGAAAGTATTGACTCTTTGTACTACAGTAGCTCATAAAAATAATAATAATTACATTTCAGGTAAAAGTGCTCTATAAAAATGAATGAACAATTACTCCGCAATAAAATCAATTGAAAAAATTTTCAAAATTAATTTTCGCGGAGATTTAAAAATTGTTCTATGACTTGTATGAAGATCACAATGATAATATTTGTGTGAAAAAGAAATAAAAAGTAGGAATTAATGATTGGAGTGTCTGGATCTTTGGTCTTAAATTATTTTTCCAGGAGAAAAGAAAGTAACTAGTTAATTAAAATCAAAAATTGTCCTTGAGTTGTCTTTTGAATATTTGTACTTGTACTGATATTTTGTAAAAGTGCAATACCGTACTTTAAGATTAGTCTAGGGACCTTTGGAATTTTCGTAGATAGATAATATTATTGTAATAAGAATAAATAATAATAATTATGATTAAGGAATTGTAAGGTCGCGTAAGGAATTGTAATATTGACTGTAATTGAGGTGGAGATCAATAAAGTGGCCTAAGTGATTGCACTGTAATTTTTTTGTGTTATTTGTACCTTGAATTTTCGCAAATTGTACCTAAAATAATAAAGATAGACCTATAGAATAGAAACGTTTTTTGTAGGAAATTTCCTAAGGAACAATTTGAGAGGCTCAAAATGCCCCTAAAGTCATTATTTTAGTAGTTATGGCTACTTTTATGTTTCGAAAACATAAATTATAATTTTTTACTTTTGATTCTTTCCTACAAACCCCATATCTCCTAAAATAAAAAAGATAGACCTTATTTCTTTTTAAAATAATTTTCCATTGCAATTTAAATCCTTTTAACACTAAAAATCTCATATACCGCAGCAATATATTTCCTCTGAAACATTAACGATCCATAAAAATTCGACTTGCATAAAACTGATGACAGAATAACGCAGGCATAAAATCAAAACTAAATTGCTGACTGTTAGTCGTAATTCTCTCGCCATTCCTCGCTTGCAGTAGCGATATTAAATAATTAAACAAGCATCATATCGAGTATCGGGTATCCTAGGTCACGTGGACTTGGCGTGAGAGTAAACAGCCTCCTCATCGAACTGGACATACAATATAATAGTATGCAAAAACACAAACACACTATTCTGCATTCTAAACTCTTGCTCTTTTTATTTATTTATTTTTTTTTTTTCGAGCCGCGACTCCCACTCTGCAAATACCTAGCTTGACATTACGTCTTACCATTCACATAATCTCACACACGTGCAGGTAGTATCACTCTACATTCTAAGCTCTCTCACATGCTCATTCTTTGTCCTCGAGTTGTTTAGCCATCCATTTAGCCGACATACGCTATATTCCACTCTACTCTTTACTTTTTTATTATATTGTATCGTCGAGCACCCATAATACACATAATATCATATGTATAATAATGCCTGCGTAGACTGTTCAAGCCCAGTCATATCACAGTACTCAGTATCGCGTTATTATACTTAACTCGACTAGTTATTATATTTTATACTTTGCGTTGCATAATACAAGTAATAAGTAAGTGTTAAAGTTTCAGACACTTACTTTGTTTAATTTAAGCAAAGTGCTTTTTTCTGCTCACACGCGAGTTTTATTTAATTGTTATAATTTAAGACAATTAAAGCGACGTAATTGCAGTTTATTTTTAATCATTAATGTCGTTATTAATTGTTAATGTGTCGGTAATTTAATTAACATGGGAAAAGTATCCAGCAAATTTCGGAGCTCAAAAATGTTAGTTTTTATTTTTTTTTTTAATTATTCATTATTTATTAAGATTTTTTAAAATTATTAATTATTTATTAAGATTTTTTTTGATTATTAAGAATTATTTTTCTTATTATTTATTATAAAAGAATGAGATTTAGTGGAAGTGCGATTTAATTTAAATGTATCGTACTCCAAAATAAAAACAATAATTCTAGGCAGTTGTTACTTTTTACGAGAGAATTTAATTGAAGCGAATGTAAAGCCGTTTTACGGCGAATTTATCATCTGTGATTGCACACCATGTGTTCGCGCACGCGTTACAAATTTAGCGGTCACTTATTTTTATTTTTATTTAAATAGAAATATTATTTAGTTCGATTGAATAAAAAAAAATTTTTTTTATTTTTTTATTAATTTAATTTATTATTTTATTTTATAGAATTTATATTTATCGTAAAAATTAAAACATGTTACTCAGAATAAATCTGGTTCGATTCTCGGTTTGGACTATTCTCAGTATATATATAATTTTTTTTAATTATTCTTTATTTAGTAAATTTATTTAATAACTTTACTAATAAATTTATTAAAAAGAAATTCTTTAATTTTCTCTATTCCTCTAAAATTATTTATTTCCCATAAGATAACACAATCTAAAAATTATTTAGACTATTCAAAATAATCTCTGCGTACAATCTCACGAATATTACATAAACTATCTCTGAAAATATTTACACAGGTATTTTAATCATCTCTTTACTCGAGCTCTACTCAATATACACAACTAAATACTTACAATATGAAGATTTAATACTAAATTCTCTTCAAGGTGTTAAGTATCATAAATAAACATTAAAGAATCGCGATAAGTATTGATTTAAAAAAATAATAAAAAATCTTAAGTAAAGGTCTATCTTTCATCAGGATTCTTATGACTCCATCTGTTTATCATTCAATACAGCCGTCCGTATAAATCCATCATTTTTTTTTTTTTTTTTAAGGAGCCGAAAGATCCGCAAATACATTTCGCAAGGCGTGATTTCGAATATTAATTTTTCTAAAAGTAAAAATCTCTGTACAAAATATGAGATACAACTATTATATCGAACGGAATAAAACGCATGCGCAAACAGTAAATTTCGTTTATCAAGATACTCGTAAAGATCAATAACTCGTACTCGACTCTAACTTATATATAGATATATATTATGCCTATCCGCTATTCGACGGGATGTACCACGTAGATGAGTTCTCTGGGTATTTTTTATATTTTTTTTATTAGTTTTCTTAGCTGTTCATTGAACCGGGATAATGGAGATTGAGCGCTGGTATTCACCTGTCAGGAGAAAATCCTTGACAGCGGTATTCATATACATCCTTGTATACCTGACTTTCATAAACTCCGTATATCTTTAATAAAATACAACATAACTATGTATAATAGTAATAATAATAAAATACTGGAGCCGAGTAGATACGGCCGTCAAACGATGAATCTGATCCTTGAATGTTTTGTTGTGCTCTATCTCGGGTCCACGCGTTTCTCCTCGCGGCTAACGCTAAGGCACACTGTTATTAAATTGTAGGGAGAGAATTTCAGTAACGTAACCATTAAATATTTTTTTTTTTAAATTATGAAAATGTTTTTTTATTTTTAAGAAGATCATGAAAAATTTTTTTTCTTTAATTTTTTTGTTAGTTAAAAAGTTTTTATGTTTAGTTTATTTTTTTTTAATTTAATTGGCCCCAAAATTAAGAAATAAAATTTGAATTTTTTTTTTTTTAAAGATCTAGCTTAAAATTTTATTGAAATTTTAATCGATTAAAAATTTTTATTAAAAAAAATTCTGACAGAAAAATTTCAGGATTTTTATTTCAAAAATTCTCGTTTAAAATTTTTAAGTCTGATAAAAAAAAAATTAATTTATTGAAATTTTTCTTATTAAAAAAATTTGGCCATTTAATTACTTAAATTTAATTTTTATCCTTCAATTTAATTTCCTAAATTTTATCAATTAATATTTTGACTCCAAAATTTTTGAGACATTTAATCTAAAAAAAAAAAAATTCTAAAATTTTTTCGAACCTTCAATTAAATAAAAAACGAATAAACCCAAAAAAAGTAACTATTTAATCGGCAAAAAAAAAAAGAAATTATTTATAAACGTTGATTCCGGATAGTGAGTAAGCGAGCATACCAGAATCGAGTGAAAGGAGCAAAATGAATAAAGATAGCGAGTCCCGTATGGAAGAGTAGAAATGAACCACACTCACACTCACCCCCTGGGCTGTAAACGCACATGCCTACAAGTGTAAGTGAGTGTAAGTACAAATCCCCTCTACTTTGTTGGGCATACGTCGAAATGATTATAGTTATGGGCTCTGGTTGTATTATCATATATATATATATATATATATATATATATATATATATATATATATATATATATATATATATATATATATGAATGTAATGCATGGTGTGTATAGTAGTGGATAGTGGATGGGCCGGTGCGAGGGCCGATGAGTTCAGTAGGGTGCGCGCGCGCTTCGAGAACCGCGACCAAACCCTGCGTGTTGAGCTGCTCGTCGATGCCTCTGATATTCCCTTTAATTTTTCTGTTACATTTAACATTGTTTTCAATTGCACACAATCATTTGATTTAATTAATTATAATAAATATCAGAGGACGTGTTTTGGTTTTTTGAGCGGCGTCGCGGATAATTGTAAGATTTTTTTTTTTTTAAGTTATTGTTATTGATTGTGAGTTTGACAGTGATAATTCGAGTTGTAATTGTAATTGTAATTTTCATTGTTGTTACTAGAGTATTGCCGAGGGTGGACGAGGAAATTAGAGACCCGGAGCCAGAGGATTATTATGGCAAATGTCTTCCACGTCAGATGAAAGTCGATTCCGAACCAGAAGTCGCGACAGAGCTAAATTTAAACAATACATCCATGGTAAATTTAGATTTTTTATTGAATTTAATTTTATGAAGGTTGCTTTTCTTTTTTTTTTATTTTTTATGCCATAAAAAAAATTTATTTATATTTATTTTTATTAAAAAAAAATTTTTTTAAGACAAAAAAGATAATCAAGACATTTAAAAATTATTTAATAAAATCTTAGAATAAATTTTTACTTAAAATTTTGATAATTAAACATTTATAAATAATTTTTGATTGTTTTTAAAAATTTTTAATCAATTAACAAATATTTATTAAATATTTGTAAATTATACAAAAGTAACTATAAGATAATTTTATTGCATAATTTAATTTAATTGTCAGAAGACTTGAAAATAAAAAGAAGTAAAAGATAGATAATAAATGGTAAGAAATCGAAGAAAAAATATGAAGAGTTTGATTTGGACTAGTGCATGAATAATGCGGAGTAATTTATGAGAATTATGTCAATCCAGGAGCAACCTGATGAGTCGATACATAAATTATTGGAACGTGAATTACGATTGCTAGATCCGAGAGATCTGCGCTCGCATGCCTGGTATCACGGAAGTACGCTGAGGGGAGGCAGAAAGGGCGCCGAGGCCGAGGTTCCTAATGACGGGGATTTTCTGGTACGTGATTGTGCATCTCAGCCCGGTAACTACGTCCTCACTGTCAGGTGGAAAGGTCAACCACTCCACTTCGTCATCAATAGGGTAATTTCTTTTTCATTTACTATCTACTCTAAAATTATACGCTATTAGATGACTATCCTGGTGACAAAATTTTTCATATACTCTAAATTATATAGATCATATAAATTTTAATTTAAATATTTTTTTTTTTGTTTAAAAATTTATATTGATATTCCTTTGAGTCTTTTTATCGATTAAAAAAAATTAGATGATTATAATCAATAAAAAAAAAAATGAATAAATAAATTTTTTTCTTCTAATAAAATCCCTCAAAAAAATCTAAAAAGAGAAAGGATGAAAAGAAAATAAAAAAGTTGTATAATAATAGGCTGTAATACAAGCGGACACAGTCTATGAGCGAACACAATATCAATTCGAGGACGAGGCCTTCGATACGGTCGCTGACTTGATAACCTTCTACGTGGGCAGCGGACGTCCCATAAGCCAAGCAAGTGGAGCACGTATTGTCAATCCAAAGCCAAGGTCGGTCCCCCTGACGTGTGTGGCTCCGGCGGCGTCGACGACTTCTATCGCGACATCAGTCCCAGGCACGCTAGCAACCAGTCTCAGCTCCTCCTCGTCCTTATCAGCGAGCTCGCCGCCGTGTCTGCCGAGGAAGCAGCAGAGAAGCCACTCGCTGACGCCCCAGCAGCAGCATGAGGACCACGGGCCCTTCCACGGGTCCAATCACACCCAATCGAGCACTCTTCCGAGAGTCCCTCAGCCGGGGAACCTCAGCCAGCAGCCGCCTTCTAGCTCGCTGTCCCTCGGCAGGCAGAAAATCACTAGAGTCATCTCCGACCCCGCGCTCCAGCAGCAGATTCTTCTTCCCTCGCAGACTTCCCTCAGTCAAGGGACCGCTGCGCCGCCCAAACCTCCCAGGGTCCCTTATCAGTGCGGACATTATCACCACCATCACTTGCCTCCATATCATCCCCAGCATCATCCGCACCAGGTGAGAAATGCATTAAAATTTCTTATAATAATGATAAATAGCAAATTTTTTTTTTTTTTTGGAGGTTACTTGAGGGTCAAATGAAGTGGATTTTGGTAAAGAGGATGTTGAGACGAGTAAAATGAGTACTCGCATGACTATTTTTGGATAAATTACTGCCCAAAGTAATAAACCGCGGAATTGTCACATGTGTTAGTAACCATGTTACACATATGAGGTGATATACATGTGTGGGCACTCATTTTACACGTAATTGCATTCTCTTTATAAATATGAGGTTCAATTTTATACAAAAAAATTTTCTTTTTTTAATTAATTAAAGTATATTAAAAATTCAAAGCTCATAATTTTATTATTATAACTCTTGAGGATTTTTTTGACAAAAATTTAAATAAAAAAATCTTTAGCTTAATTGTTTTCAATTTATTCCAATTTAAAAAAAAATTCCAGGGCTATCAAGCGTCAGGAAGCGACAGCGGAAACGGTTCAGGTGACAGCGAATTCGAAGGAAACAACTCCGGTAGCGGAACAAATCCCTCGAGCTTACCAATAAAAGGGGTCGTGATCCGGAGTCATTACCACCACATTTTCCAGCCGGGAGACGGATTCAACGGTAACGGGAGCGAGTACGAGCTATCGGCGGAGGAGCAACTGGTGGTAGCAGCGCCCTCAATGGAGATCTCGTCGGTCCTCGATATAGAAGGCTTCCAGACGTTTCTGTTACCAACGGGAGATCACCGGCCTCTGGACCCGACGGCGCTGAGAGGAGTTTCCGGAATGCTCCACGACTCGGCGCCGCGTGTGCTCGCGTCCCACCTGACCCGGCTGGACCTGGAGCTGGTGCTGAACCCAGGGATGGGAACTAGGTCAGGGATGAGCGGCCTGGAGCTGGCGACTCTGCCTCACGGACGTCAAACTCGGCTCGACCTTATCGAGAGGTCAGAGTGCCTGAAGCTGCTGGTCGCAGTGACCGTCCTGGCGGGGGCCACCGCGATAGAGCGAGCAGCAACGATCAGCAAGTGGATCAAAGTCGCGATCGACACCAAGACCGCTCTCGGTAACCTCTACGGGTTCTGCGGCGTGATGCTCGGGCTTTGTGTCCCGCAGATTCAAAGGCTCGCTAACACTTGGCATCTACTCAGGCAAAAGTACACTGACGAGGCCTTCAGCTTTGAAGCCAAGCTCAGACCCACTTTGAGAGCCATGAATGAATGTACAAATCCCCAGGCGCCCAATACTACCCTCCCACATCTTCTTCCTGTTGCTTTGCTCGGCGAACGTGCTCCTGAAGATGTTTTAGGTGGGTATTGCTATCCTCAAAGCTTTGCTTTATCCGATATAATTAATCCTTGTCGGTCTATTTATATATGTTGCTGTTTAATTGTATAATCTGTTTATTTTGGTTATTAACGCGTAACTTGGCGAGACAGCTCGGTGATGCAGTTGGAAATTTCGGATTGATTGGGTCAATAATCACTGATGCAATTTAATGAGCCTTATTAACTGTTTATAATTGATTTTTTTTCTAGTAGTTATTAATAGTTAATAAATCAGATATAAATTGCAATTACTAAATTTGGAGAGTAAAGTTTTGATTTCAAGTAAAAATTTAGTAATTTTGGTAAAAAAAAAAAAAACAAAAAATATTTTTTGCTAAAAATTCGTGATCTCGGAAAGATTTTTTGGGATTTTTTTGAAGAAATAAATTTTTTTTTGTAAAACAAATGATAGGAGCTTAAAATAGACATTTAAACAAACAAAATGATGTACAGTAAAAGTATTTTTCATTGAAGGAAAGGTCTGAAAAAAAATATTGAAAATTGAAAGTAGTCTAATTTGCGACAAATCGTCAGTTTTACACTTTTTTTAGGATTTTTTGGGAGAAAAAAATTTTTTTTTGTTATAATAAATAACAGGACCTTAAACTAGACATTTCAACGAACCAAATGACTAATAATAACAATATATTTTATTGAAGACACGATTTAAAAATCCGAATTGAAAATTAAAAGTAGTTTAATTTGCTAAAAATCGTCAGATTTAAAAAAGGTTCCTTCTATTTTTTATGATTTTTTCTACAATAACATTTTTTATTGCAAAAATTCTTGTTTGACAACTTAAAAAATCAATGAATTTAACAATTTACACATTAATATTTATTTTAAAAGGCATTTAAACTCCGTGAGAATATTATGAGGAGTAAAATACGTACCCAAGCGGCAATATCGATTGATATATTACCTAGTACTCATTAACCACATAATTGCTCTACACAATTACCCAATTACCACATTAGAACATTATTATTTTGATATTAATTCCTCTCGAAATTGCATTTGCTTCACAAACATTCTAGTCAATTAAAATTTCCCAATGAATTTTCCAAAAAGTTTATGCAAAGTTTAACAAACTCACGTATTATAAAAGATAAATTCTAAATTGCAAAATGATAAATTGAATTGAAAATTGGGCTGTCGCGTCGTAAAATAGAATTGATAATAATAATAAAAATTATCAGATGAGAATTCTGTATCGCGAGGGTCAAAGGAATTTAAAAAGATTAATCCGTTCGATTTGATACCGTTGGGTCGCTGCGAGGGATTTGTCAGTTTAAATTTGCCGGGCTTAAAAATAGACTCCAATCAATTTTACATTTTCCTGGGTAATTTTTTTTTTTTAAATTAAATACGCGTTTTAAAAGACATGTACTTTAAAATTTTACTCAAAATAAAAATTAACGAAATAAATATTTTTTTTAAAAAGGCACAGCAGCACCATCCGGACTAGTGGGAGCTATATTGTCGCCTTGGGAGAACTCAGCTCCGGATTGTGGGCTGTCAATCGTGTGGGCGCACCTGGAGGCCTCCAGGAAATTGGTCGACAGTCTTCCGGTGTTCCGGAGGAACGCGGAAATAGCTCTCGAGGGCTGGAGGAGCGACGAGCTTTTGACGGACGCTTTCAGGACCGAATTTCACATTAAATTTCTTTGGGGGAGTCGCGGAGCCGCGGTCGCGCCCGAGGAGCGGCATCTCAAGTTCACTCAGGTCTTGGACGCTATGTACGACAAGTGTGTGGCCAGCGATATGGCCGCCTGAATTCCTAGTCCTTCTATTGAATTAAATAAATTTAAATTAGCTATGATAATTATTATTATAGGAATAAAAATAATTGTAATATCTAAATGACCCCCCACACGAATAAAAATAATACAAGTCGCGTTATTATTGCCAAAAGGAAGGTTCAAAAATTTTTTTTTTACTTTATTACTCTAAAAATTTTAAGAAGGTACAAATTTATTAAAAGTATAGAAAAAAAATTTTTTTTGGGGGAAATTCTTCAATTTTTAATATAAAATTTAATTTAAAAATTTAATATTTTAAATTTCCAGCTTCAAAATTTTAATTACAAAAATTTAATAATTTTTTTAATTTTTAATCTCAGAAATTTTAAATTTCTGAAGCTTAAAGGACAGAAAAAAATTTTTTTTTTCATTTTTTCTATAAATTTATACAGTATAAAATTTTTTAAGTAGATTAAAAAGAAAAAAAATTTTTTATACGCAGTTTTGGCATTATTAACACGAAATCATTAATATCAAATTTAATGAGCGTATAATTAAAAATAGTAGGACAATATATCGATATGTAGACGACTTTTTTCTGGTATACTCTCGTAGTTTTATTACTATACGGAAGAGTAGTAATTAATTACGAGATGATTCGGTCGTTTTTAGAGCTTAGATAAATACAAATTACAAATAAATTAAGACAATATGTGAGAGCGTGCCCAAAGATTATTTATAATTAATTAACGCACAATTTTTAGCGACAATGTTCGGTGAGATTTTTCGGAATAAAAATTCCTGTTTGTTTTTTCATTCGAATTTTCTCTTTTTAAATACATTTTTTTTCTTTTTTTTTTTTTTTTTGTATAATTCAAGGGATAAAATACTTTACTTAGAAATTTTACGGATCTTTGTTAAGTAATTTATTTAAATTAATTCCGTGGAAAAGATCTGAAGAATTGTTTGCATAGAAATAATTTTAATATTTTTTTATCTTTATCAAAAATTTTTATAGCGAAAAATCTCCAGAACTGAAAACAAACTCCGTAGATATAATTTTATTTATACGATAAAACATTTAAAGTACTTAAGTTGTAATTGTATATTCGTACTCGTGTATACTGTACATGTTGTTTATGTTTGTTTATAAATTTATATTATATATAATAAATATATATTTAAAATATGTATATCGTATACGTACTGCAATAAAAGTAACGAAATTTAAAAAAATTCTCCGACTGTTTTAATTTTAATTTTATCAAAAAATTACCTGTTACCCGCCTGCTTCGCAGGGCATTATATAAAATTTTATTTTTAGATTTAAACTTCATTTAATACATTCTTGTTTGCTCTCAACAAAGCCCAAAAATTTTCTCTTTAAATTTCATGTCTAGAAAAATTAAAATTTAGAATTTAGTTTTTTACGATTTTTTCTCATCATTAACGCCCTCGCTTTACACTTCGGAGATTCAAGAAAAAAAAAAAAGTTAGCCTATCCATCAACTTAATGTATCTCCTACATGGATGCAAAATTTCAATTCAATCGGGTGTATAGATTAATAGTTTTAACGGAACAACCGTAAAAAACTCTATAGATTTCAAATAAATTTTTTGTGTTTTTAATAAATTTTTTTTCTACCGACTAATAATAAAATTATCGTAATAATGAAACTATGTTTTAGTTCCAGGGAAATTTAACTAGATTATGTAATTATTTGAACAGCACCGATATTAATTTAATTATAAAGTTAGTTGAAAATTACAAGCAATTTATAGTAATTAAAAGCTTGTTCTAATTATTTATTTTGATAAAACTGATCAAGCTTTATTACAAAGGATTAATTTCACTTTCAGATTGAGATTATAAATATAAGTCAATTACTTTTATTACTTCGAAAGAAAAAATACCGAGTAAGCTTAGAAAAATAAATGAAATGGTTAACTTCAATTTTGAGCCGGCTTAAAATTTTTTTTTCATAATTCTATCGATTTTATTAAAGTTTAAAGTTAGTAAAATAGTTATCAGTAAATTTTAGATTAAAAAAATCTTACGCAGAATTTCTCCAGATTTTAAAATGTCTAAAAAAAATTCTATAAAAAAAATATCAAAAATAAATTTTTTATAAATAATATAATGACAAAAATTTCTATCAAACTATACAATTTTCCAAAACTAACAAAACCCTGAATATTTAACGTAATCCAGTATCAAATAAAAATTTCAATGACGTTTTGATCTCCGTCTGAAAATATTTGATCCGAAGTTGAATAGCTTTTGTTTGTTGAAAACACTCAGCTTTGACCCAGTTCGCTCCCCTTGTTAAGCTTCCCCTCACTTGTATTTTTTTTTTGTATTCATTCATCCCAAAATAAATAGAAAAAAATAGAAATAACTCATCGAGACACCGAAACAAAAACCAAAACCAAAACAAACCCACTGGCTAGAGTTTTATTTACAAATTGAGTCTAGGTGCGATATTTTATCAAAAAAATATTATATAAAGCACTCCAGACACTCAAACAAAAACCGAAACAATAACAAAATATTCTACGCAAATGCGTCTTCAGAAAATGATAATAATATATATTTTTCTTTTTTTGATCAAGTTAACATTTTGTCTAAAAATCGAAAGTTACAAAAAAAAATTACGAAGACTGTTTTTTTATAGAGAATTTAATTCTCTACAAGAAAGGTCTCACCATTTTTTTTAATTTGCAAAATTTCGCTAAAAACCATAATAATAATGACGAAAAAAATTTATAGAAAATTTAATTTAAAAAAAAAAAGATCTTGTTAAATTTTTTTATATCTTAAATGTTTTATTTAAAATAATAATAATAATAATAATAATAATAACGATGCTCATTAATGGCTTTGAATCCAGCGAACCGGATCTCCGACAAGCCAAAAGCTTGTATATACTAGCACTGTGATACATCAAAAGAGAAAAACGACAAAATAAGAAAATCTGTCACCCTTATCTGTATCCAGAAGAATGAAAAGTTCTGAGAGAAGAAAGGGGAAGAGGAAGGGAGTGCCTGATAAAAGGAAGTTAAAAACAATTTTGCGGGATAAATTGAAATGAAAATGAGCTTGATTGAAATAGCACATTTGCATGTAACATATTCATGATGTATTGATCGTTAAAGAGCGAGTCGGGGTGTAGCGGGCTACAGGTGGGCTCGGAAGCGCAGACGCACTTTATCTCTATATAATACCACTGCCGGTTAGTATACAGTATACAGAATGTAGTATATAGTGTAGTATATAGTATATATAGGTAGAGAGAGCTTACGCCGTCGATATGAATAAGCCTCCGTCCCCTTATTAAAATCCCCCATGAGTTTGAGGCTGAAGCTATGGCTAAGTATGAGGGAATCGTTATTCCTTCTAGGTCACCAGCAACACATCCACCCTCTAGTTCCTGTATCTATCCATCTGAAGGTATTGTACACACGCGAATAGAGCCAAAGGCCTCGTCTACTCATCATCCCGTCCATTCATCTGTTTTTATAATTTCACTTTTTTGTTTTTTATTATCTAACTATTTATCGATGACAATAATAATAACAATTGTTTTTTTTATTTTTAATTTGTTATTATTATTATTATTATTATTATTAATTCATTTATTTATTTTTCAATTTAAGGATAAAATGAGAAAATAATAATAATAATAGTTTAATTTGAATTCTAGCTAGAAGATCTTTGACGTGCAAAATTGCAGACCTTTTTATATAAATTTTACCTCCCCATAAAAAAAACCCCTAGAAATTTTTATCTTTCCCGGTAATTTATTAGTTATTTTGAATTATTCGTTTACTTTGATCGGCAATAAAAATTTTTATTGCTTTGCATTTAAATTCTAACTGATATTGGATTTTAGGTTGAATTACCGCAACCTTTTTTTCCGAGGGTTTATTTAAAGTTAATGTTTATCTTGTGGTTTTTAAAAGTACAGCATTGTTTTATTACCTGAAATTATTTACAAGCTTCTAAAAAAAAAAAAAAAAAAAAAAATCGGATTCCAATGATTGAACGAGGAATTATTGTAGATAAATTTAATTTTAATACCACCCGTAAAGCGATTAATCAATATAGAAATAAACGAGTCAATTACTAATTAATATTAATATTTGATGTCTAATTAGAGTTCAATAAAATAACAGCTCGTGTTTGCTCTTCAATGCTATTTTTGTTATAAATTGATAAAGATTAATTCAAGTACAAACTTTTTTATCCATGTCATGTATGATGCAACCACGCTTGAAAATATAATAATGATAACATTAATTATTTGTATTAATTTAAAATTATAATTATTTAAGAAATGATAAAAATTTTAGAGACAAGTAAAATTTATTTAAACTTAGAAAAAAATTTTTATTGCTCAATTTATGACGAAAAAAATTTTTTTTTAATTATTTTCTTGATTAAAAAAATTTTTTTTCAAGTCTAATTGTATGTGCGTAAAATATATGGACAGTTGTGTTTGTTACTTATTAGTTACATATTCTATAATCCATAAATTGATATTTAAAATTGTGTCACATATTCATTTAAACGAGACTGTCTATTGAAAAAGACAACACAAAATAATACTAACAATAATAATAATAGTCTAGTTGATAAAGTTTCTCAAAGACATGCAAATAGAACGTAATTTTTCATTTATCTTTTTTTAAATGCGCTAAGAAAAATATTGTCAATATTGTCAAGGGTAAAATGGATTGATTTATATTATATATAATATTATTCACGGATAAAAGCAATATTGTGCTTGCAAAGATTTTCAATTTTACGTGCTAGTCATCCTGAATCATTTACATATAAATAGTTCTATGCTGGATAAAATACTGCTGTGATATATACTTGCTAAAAAAGTTAAGAGTTTTTAAACTCTTCTGGACCATTGTTCCTGTTTTTAGAAATTTATTATTATTAATATTGTTATATTTAACGTTTTATTCCCATCTGCAGATAAAGATCAAGTAATGTAAATCCGACTCAACAGAGATTTACGGAGACTTATGTTAAATATTTAAATAATTGTTTTACATAATACTTTATTTTTAATAAAATAACCGTAATAATGTCGAGTTTCATTTTACGGTAAAAGTTTAATACACTTTTATTATGTTATAAAAGTTAAAAATAAATATAATATTGCGATAAGGTTAGAGCAAGTTACCGACCCTCCTATCTCATTTATTAACTTTATTTTATTCGGCGGCTATTTAAAACCCATAACGCAAATTTTAGGGCTACTTTAGTATTCAAATTTGCTAATCATATTTTTTAATACAAGGGATTTTATTTTTTAATTAAAATTTCAAGAGATAACTAACTATTATTCCCAAGATAAAATTAAAAAGACATTATGATTTTTAAATATTTCATTTTAAATATTAAAAGGCGATATAAAATATCAAAAATAAAAAAATATATTTAAATTTCAAAATTAATAGAAATCTTTTTTTAATTAGATAATTTTCTTGTACAAAAAAAATTTAATTAATTCAAAAAAAAATTTTCTGGAGCGAGAAAATTATTTTTAGTTAAATTAAATCAAGAAAAAAATTTTATTAAATAATGACTTTTGTTAAATTGCTCTGTACTTTCTTAACTATTGATATTTTTAAAAATCTTATTCTCTTAATAATATAAATTAAATCTGTTACAATTGCGCAAAATAAATGGCAATTTTTTTAAAATGACAAACAAATATTTTTTTGTCAGTTTATCAATCCCTATATTTTTGTAAAGCACTCTTCAACTGAGTGAAAATATTATAAAATCTCATAAATGTTACCGTGACATATCCAATCAATCAAAAACAAAATAAAAAAAAATACATACACACAATAAGCCTCACGCGTGATTTTTTATCAGAATTTTAATAAAATAAATAAAAACTATTTACCTTCTCGGAATTTAATTCCTAATCCACCCTCTTATCACCTGGCTTATCTGGAATAATTATCAACTATTATATCCCAATCATAAAGTCATCGAAATAAATCTCGACATTCTCATTATCATTATCATTAAACACGCACACTGTTCTCGACACTCGTTTTATTTTATCAGAGCCTCTCGACATACTCGTACATTAGCGGCGAAACATTCAACTCTAAACAAACTGACCCGATAGTGAAACTAAAATAGACGAAGGAGAAACAACACCAGTTTAAATTTGAGCCAGCGCGGGCAAAGAGCTTAACAATGTTTCCGTGAAATCCTCTTGTCCTCTCTACTCCTCTATTTTGTTTGTTATCATCATTTCCATAACTTCTACCTTTGTTATAAAAATTATAATTAAAATAATAAAATTATGCCGTATCAATCATTATGTTAATTTTTTACGTTGATAAAAAGTTATGTTGATTCAAGGGTAGGGAAAAATATTTTGAACTAAGAAATAAATTTTTTTAATTCATTAAAAATAATAAAACTATTTAAAATAATTTTTTTGACTCAAATTAATTTTCATATTTTTGAATCAAGCAATTTAATTGAAAAATTCAAAAATTAAATGAAAAATTTGAACTAAAAAAATTTTTTTTGGCCTCAATAAATTCTAATTAATTCGGTAAAAATTTCCCCACTTAATTCAAGCCAATAAAATTATTAAAAATTCAATTTTTTAATCCAAGAATTTTTCTCCTAAATCATCTCAAGTTTCTATAAATTTATAAAAATGAAATATAATATAAACTGGGAGCTAAGAGCCCTTCAAACATATGTGCTGAAATTCTTGAGCTCTTCTGCTCGTTTACCACTTCTTACCCTTTAGCGTGATCCCTTCGTCTTGGGCTGAGAATAGACACACCAAAGACAGCAAAATCCTCCCCGTTATAGTTATCTGTACCAGTATAGTATCATATTAATACATTCCGGAGAGAGTAGAACGAGTAGAGAGTTTATACAGAAAAAATAGAGTTTAATATTAGAGAAGACAAAGAAGAGAACGCATGCGCGACTACCTTGACTCCCTTACCTTTAATAATATCAAAAGCAACCCCTCAGTAGCAAATAGTTGCTCTCTGTATCCACAAGACCCACTGGGCTGCTTATCCGCCGCAGTCCTCTTATCGCAACGAAACACCTCTTATTACTGTAAGTTATTGCTTACTACTATTATTACCCAGTTTTTTTACTGCCTTAGCTGTCGTTTTTGCTTGCCTGGATTTTTTTAAGCAATCACGTGTTTTTTTTTTTTTTTTCCTCTTCTAATTATTAAGGCCCTAATCATTGTGATAAATCATCCTAATTAGGGAGCATGATTATTTGTTTTTATTTTTTATTAATACGCTAATTATTGTTGTTGTTATTTATGTAATTATTAGGGAATAAAATGGTTTATTGCTCGAGAGTGACTCGCTGTTTTCCAAGGCGGTAAAAATATGTGGGTTTTGTTTTTAATGGGCTTACTAATGTAAGTTCCTGTCCCGGTAATTTGTTAATTGTTAAATGGGTTTTTTATGGGGTTGAAAAGTTTGTGGAAAGTGTGTGGAATTTTTTAAATCGTTTTTAGTTTGAAAAATTTACTTAAAAAATTTTTTTAATCAATTTAAGCTCAAAAAAAAAAATAAATTGATTTAAGAGAAAAATTATTTTGAATCATTTAAATCTTAAGTAAAGCAGAAAAATATTTTCAAGGAAAATTTATTGCCAAAAAAATGGTTTTGGAGTTTAAATAATTTTTTCTTAAATCAAATTAATTTTTTTTGTGTATTTTATAAAATTATCTTGCTTGAAAAAATTTATTTTGAATGAAAAAAAAATTTATTGTAATAAAATTAATGTTAAAAAATTTTATGAATTAATTTTTCTTTGGTTTGAAATTTTTTTATCAAATAAAATAAATTTTTTTTTGAAAAAGTGAAGAAATTTTTCGTTTAATATATTAATATCTTTTTTCTAATACAAAAATCAAATAAACGATCCCCTAGAGGAAAGAAAAATATTTTTTATAAGCATCCAAACAAATTGAAATACCGAGAAAAGAACCGGGAAAAAACTACCCTCCAGAAAAATGATACAAAAATTTCTCACTGCTCAATTCCAAATAATTTTGACACGAAATTAATTTCATGAAAAATAAATATTTTTACTTGAAATTGAAACGTGAGTGTACAAAAATAATAAATTAATTTATTATAAATGTAAGTACAGTATTAATATTGCCGATAATAAAAGTGAAAAATGAAAAACTTATTTATGAAACATCTATTAATAAAAATTTTCAATATACTTTTGAATATAACATATATAATATAATATATATATATATATATATATATATATATATATATATATATATATATATATATATATAGAAACGGTATTGTATTGATATAGTATGACCCTGTTAGCGGAGCCGATGAATCAGAACAAGCTGGAGAATTTTCCTTCAAAGCTTGATAAGAGCAACAAAAGATCTTAACAAAAAAGTGTTAATTAAAAAGTTTTCTATTTAAACTCCGGAAATTTAAAAACACTAACTGGACTCAATTTTAGAATTGTTTCTAAAATGGTATAGTCTAACAGATATTAGAAATCTAGGCGGGGGTGGATGACAAATTCTAAAAAAATGAATTAGGGAGACAAGCAAAGGATGATTGCGATGTAAAAAACGTCGATGGAAAAATAATTTGCACGCTCTAAAAAGCCGCTCATCGTTCAGCGATCGACATACTTATAGTCTTTCCTTCTATCTGATCCGTCATGGTATAATCATTATCGTTTTTTTTTTTTTTTTTTTTTTTTAAACGGGAGAATATTTAAAATCTATCGGGCGTACGGGTTTAATTTACCTGCAAATTATAAATGCCTATGAATAATTCATTATTGAAAAACGTTTTATATTTAAATCCTCGATCTCATTGTTGTTTTAATTCTCTTTTCATATACACAGAAAGAAAGAAAGTCTTGAGTCAAGCGTAAATTTTCTTAAATCAAGAAAATCTTAAGGAAGATTAAAAATTTCTTGAATGAAGTTAAAATTTCTTGAACGAAGTTAAATTTTTTTAAGCCAAGAAAATTTCTTCTTGCTCCAAAATAATTTCGGTCTTCCTTACAATTTTCTTGGCTCAAGAAATTTTTTTTTTCTGTGTATATTTTAATCGTCTCATTATTTTCCCCTGTATTATTATTATTTTTAAATAAAAATTTTACTAATATAATAAAAACCAGTTTTATCATTTTTTTTAAATTAAAATTCAACTTAAATTAAAAAAATTATCATTTTTCAAAGCAAATGTGTAATTTGAAAGTAATTAAAAATATTAGTACTCTTCAAATATTATTTTATTTTATTTAACATGAGTTTTATATTTTTTTTTCCTTTAAATTATAAAAATTTCGGAAAAAAAATTTTTTTTTCTGAAGGTTGAAGAAGAAATAGACTCGGCCATTTTTACGGCGTTTGATTTCTCTTTTTAGACTTAATTTTAATGAAGCGAAATTTTTTTTTACGAACTTTGACTTTTTAAAAATTGATTTTATTAATTTTATTTCATAAAAAAAAATTTTTTTTTTTAATAAAATCAGCTCTTAATTTTTTTTCAAAAAACTAAAGTTTGTAATAATTGTAATTAATGCTTCATCTCTCAAATAACAGCAATAATAAAAATTTTACGGTGATAAGTGATAAAAAATAATGGAAAAAAGGAAATAAATTTCTCGTATAAGATAAAAAATAAGTATTACGCATAAACAAATGAATAAAATGAAGGAAATAAAACTAAAACGCGAATAGAAGATAAAGAGCGATAATACGGGCGTAGAAGTTCCTGTAATCACTTAAGTGATATTAAATAACAGGACTTACGATCTATATGGGCAATAAAGTTGTATTTTCTCGCAAACAGGAGCTAAAAAAAATAAAGAAAAAAAAATAAAGGAATAAGGGAGTTGAGTTGGGGATTTTGATCAGAGTTACAAGACGTCGAACACGAGAAATCAATCGTAATAGACCGTATATTTATTTATGAGACTAAGTATTTGGCACCTTAACTCCCAGATATTGAGTGGCTGACGACCACAGGGGGTAAAAACCGTTTTATCGCAACAGGTGGCAGTATCTGGTGTTCTGTGCCCCTGCTCTGTCTCCGCTCGCTACCGCGAACGCGGCTTTACTTTCTATCACGTCACCCGCAACCCCTTCCCCTCGTCGTGTGCAACTGCCGGCTTCTGTTAAGGAACCGCCTAATTGTTCTCTTCTAGGTGTTTTTCTTCTATCATCTCTGGTTAAGTTTTTCACCGCGGGATCGCTCGTTTGCTTTTTAATGAGCTTGAATTTTATAGTTATTTTTATTTTAGTGTCTACTTAAAGAAATTTAGTTTTAATAAAATTAAAATAATTATTTTTTAAATAATTACAGAAAATAAATTTTTATTCAGCTGAAAAAAATTTTAAATGCAAAATTATTTAAAAATACTCCAAAATTTAAAGTTAAATTTTATAAATATTAATTATATTTTTATAAAATTTGACTTTGGAGCGTTAAAATAAATTTTTATAAATATCATTTGATTTTAAAGTCTTGTTGATAAATTTTGAGGTAAAAAAATAATAACAATAAATTATTATAGAGAGAATTTATAAAAAAATTTTGCTTATAAAAATTAAAAAAAAAATTTTGCAATTTTTAAGAAAATGTTCATTAAAAATTAAAAAATTATCGCTTACATTTAATAAGTAAATAAATTGTTTCTAATTAAATTAAAAAATGTAATAAATTCTTCTACAAGTTTGTTTAAAAAAAAAAGTTATCGAATTTTTTTGCAGTACAACAAGATAAAGAAATTAAAAACAAAAAGTTATAATATAAATTATTATTCCGTAATTCAAGTTTTCAGTGAGTTGAATCCGATGATTTATCGTAACTCAAAGTTAGGGGCTGAATAAAGTGAGAAGTATTTTAGAATTTTCGGGCTCAGAAGTTGCCTCAACGTCCCCAATGATTAATCTTGTGATTGAAATAAAAGTTTAGGGACTAAGTTTCTTTTCCCACCTACAAAATTTATTATACATTACACGATATATTAACATTAGCATGACATTATATACACATTCAGATTTATTGTTATATTTGTGAATAAACACTTGGCGTTATCTCTTCCGCCATTAGGCAAATTCACCATTATCCGATCGTAAAACCGAGTGTAACTTCTCTAGCAAGTTGTCGTTAAAAAATTTCTAACTCCTTACAGCTCCATTACTTTCCAGCGATTAACCCGCCTTTTTATTAGCGCGATTAAAGTTATAGGGAAGTTACTTCGTTTTTTTAGTGATCGCTAGGGCAACACCCAATTGACGGACACTTGAGAGTTGTAAAATTATAAATATTGCCAAATAAAAATTTTATTTATTATTTTTTAAAGGATTATTGAATAAAATAAATTTTAATAATTTTTTTTGTCTCATTTCTAAGCCAAAAAATCAATATAAAGTTCAAAAAAAATTTTTTTAAATCTAGCTTAAATTTTTAAGATTCGTAAAAAATTCAGAGCTTAAAATTTTCCCTCAAACATCAAAGCTAAAAAAAAAAGAACCCAAAAATAATAAAATTGATCCCCGACAGTGACAATCAACCCTAATCTTCTTATTCCGTGTCTGAAAGCCCGTCCGCATAAATACGATCTTGAGATAAATATCATCTGACCTTCCGTTTTAGTCTGTCAGCTTTCATTAATCTTTTCCCTCTAGTTTGCCGTAAATAGCCGAGAGCTCACCAATATTTACTCCAAAATAAACAAAAAAAGGCAAGTCCCCGTCCTATTTACCATTTCCATCTTCTGCATCATTATTGATCACTGTTATTATTATTTATTTATTTATACATTTTCTATTTTTCTTTATGAGTAACGAGTAACAAAAGTGAAGGACTGCTCGAGGGGCGGGGGGGGGGTCACTCCAAAGAGGAGGGCTTAGATATTACTGTGACTCGGTTTGCGCTGACCCACTTCCACCCTGACCTAATTCTCTCCTCGATCCCAACGTGTTCTCTCTTCGTATCGCCGTCTGTGCTGCTCTGCTGATACTAACACAACCGACACTACTCGCTACATTTTGTATGTGTACTCGCTGCAACGCAGCCAACAGGTAGCAGCTTCAGCGTATAAATAGATCACCAAGCATCGGCAAAATCGTTAAGCTTCTAAACACACTTGATCGGCTTTAATAACTTTTATTAAATATCCTGTTTTGTCATTAGTTTTTCGCTGCTTAGTATTTAATATTTGACAATTTATGAACGTTCCATTTTCTCGGTATCAAAGACAGCTATTAAAAACGGAATCAATGTTTGAGGATTTTTTTTTTTTTTTTAATGAAAGTTTAAAGGGGAGGTTTAAATGGGTAATTTTGGAGATCAAAGAGATACAGATGGTTTTTGATTTGTTTTTAGTAAAAGGATTTTAAATTAACTACTGGCGAGTTTGATTAACGTTTTGTGGGTCGTCTGTTGAGAGACTGTGATTTTTTTATAATTTTTAGAACGTAGAAATTTTTTTTTTTTGCAATTTATAATTTATACACATTAAATAATATTTTTTATTTGATAAAAATTGAATAGTAAAAAAATTTTTAAGCTTAAAATCAACGAAAATTAATTAGTTAATTGATTTTTGAGCTTTGTAGAAGCTTGAAGTACAAAATCAGACTTTTAAAAAATATTTTTGTCATTTAAAAAGTTTAAAAAATTGCTTATTAAATTTTTTTTACTTTCTTAGGATTATTTTAAGTTAAAATTAGCGAAAAAATCCCAAAAAATAAAAAACTTTGGATTTTTTTAACTAAAAAAAAATAAAATCTGCAAAAATTTTGAAAGATTTCTAAAATTCTAAAAAAACTAATTCAACTACTGGCGACTTAATTTAATAAACTTGTTCACATTAATTAATCAGTATAATAATAACTTATCAGAACTAATTTCACTCCTCGCCTCTCGCATCAGTCCATAAATCACCACGCCGTTATTTCGAGATAACAAATAGTTTCACTAGGTTCTGCTCTGACGCGGTGCAAGTTGACGCGCTCAGGAAATTGTAAACCACTTGTGGGTGTCCTCCGACACATATGTCTACTCATATGTATGTTTATATATAATACGCGATGTAACTGGAGGGTGAGAGAACGAAACGGTGAAATGTTGCCTCCAGTAAAATTTATTGATTTAAACATATAGAGAATGTGTATACTCGAATAAACTCAATTACTCGATGGTTTCATATTTGTTTCGTGTAAATAAATAAACAAACGAAACATATATAATATAATAAAATGATAAATCGAATGTCAGTTTATTTTTATCCAATTTATTCATTCAATTCAATGAAATAAACCTTATGGTGCATTAATATCGAGCATTTAATTAATTGGAATTCTTTTTTTGCTCCATTATCTGAAAATTGTTTCAAAATTTTTTTCATCAATTTGATTTGATCGTAAAAATAATTTTTATTTTTTATTATTTTTGAAACAAATTTCAATCATAATTTATAAAATTAATTTTATTAATGTTAAAACTTTTTATAAAAGAAAAAAAAAATTAATTAAAAAAATATTTTTACTTTTAAAATTTAATTAAAATTTTTGAAATTAATTATATTATTTTTTTTTAACGAAAATTTTATAAATTCTATATTGAATAAAAATGTTTTGATTAATTTCCTTCAATTTTAAATAAAAGCTCAAATGAATTTATTTTTTAATCATTGAAAAAAAATTCTAAAATTAATTTTCTTTTAATAAATAAATTATTTTCCTGTTTATTAATATTTTAGAAACAAAAAAAAATTAAATATACTCTTCTAAAATTGTTACAAACCTTAATAAAGAAATTAAAAAAAAAATTATTGAAGACAAAAAGTGTAAATATTTAAAATTGAGCCAAAATAAGACAGACAGTTTTGCAAGTTAATAGCTACCTCTCAGCAATTTAGCGGACAGTACTTATAAGCCTGGGAAAAATCTCCTAAGAGACCCTGGGAAAAACTTGAGTGATGAGTTCAGCCCAGCAGCATATGGACACGCGGCCAATCGATAGAGCAAACTGTTGATTCTGGCCAGGACATCGACTGTTGTCTGCTGACTTTTTAGCCGGCTCACTCTCTATTTAATATTTAATATTAATATTCTTCATTTTATTCTGACTCTATTATTATTATTATTATTAGTTGTTTATTCGTATATTAAATTTGTTTTCAAATTCATAATAGCGTGCTTGCCCTGGAACTCGCGTCGCCCTTTGAGGAATAATCGCGCGTCCGTGCATCCGTTGGGTGCGGAATATTTTTGCTCCAGTTTCATCCCAGCTGGAGCTTCTTTCTCCGCGTTTTAATAGTTGATAACACACTTATCGATTCATGAATCGCATTAAGTATTAACCGGCCACTTTAAGCATTAAATTTTTTATCCACTCGCTGGCGAGAATTTAATAAATTCTTTTAAATTTTACAAAATTTACTTATTGGACTTTAAAAATTGTCAGAATAATTGAAATTAAAGAAACTTTAATTCTTTCCTCTCTAATAATAAAAATAAATTTTTTTTTTTGGTATACCCTATTGACCTCTGGGAAATTCTTGCGGTGAAAATGTCATAAAGTTCAAAGTGTCGAGAACAAGCTTGTAATTATAGAATTTTTTTTTTTATTTGCTTAAAAACTTTTATAAAGTACACATTTAATATCCATAAAAAATTTTTTTCATTTCATTAAAAAATTGAATTTAAAGTCTAAAATTTTGCTTTTTTCACCAAAAATTTTAATGTCTAAGTATAGAAAATTATTTTTGAATCAAGAAATAAAATTTAAGAGTCGTAAATGTAATTAATAATCGATTAAAAAATTTATTTTTCATTAAATTGTTCGAATATTCTTTATTTTTTTGTGAATTTTAAAGCAAAGTGTTAAAATTTTTATTCAAATATTTTATAAAAATTTAATATTCTAATTAAATTGATAAATTTTTCATAATATTTCTATTTCCGAGAACCACGTAACTGTTTAATAAATTAAAAGAGCATGTAATAACACGTGCCCGAAAAACTTGGTATAAATCCAGGAATTCTACCCAGAAAATAAAGTTATTCGTGACGTGCATACGACTGAGACGTGACGGATTAAATCCGCGAGTAATTTCCTGCCGTGTAATCTCGTATCTGGAAACACATATCCTCTAAACATAAAAAATTTCTCGATTGAAGAAAAATATGTCCTTTAAAATTTGCTTCTCTTGATAAATATTAATTTACATATCAAAAAAATTTAATATTCAACTTCAAAATAATTTTCTAGCTTCAAAAATTTTTTCAGCAGTCAAAATAATTTTTTTTATCAAGACAGATATTGATATTTTCTTATCAAAAGCTTGAAAAATTAAAATAAAATATTTCTAAGTATAAAAAAAAATTTTTTTACGCATCCAAAAATTTTTCCTGCGTAAATTTATGCTCCTTATCTTTTAGGCAAAACCGTAATGTACTTGGCAACACACAAACGCGCAATAAAATTCTGTATTCTCTAGAGTGTCTGATGCCGACTTAATTTACCCTCGGTTAAACAATTTGGGAGTCTAGCGAACTACTTTAGGTTTTACTGGAATTTACCCAGTACATTTTTTACCTTATACTTTATACGTTACATCTAGGGCGTGAAAGAACCCCATAATCTCCCGGATGAATCTCTTCTTTTAGTCCATACTTTAGTTAACGAACGAGTAGAAGCAGAAGTAAGACTAAGAGCCATGTCGGGTAACAAGGGTCGGGACTACTAGACGTCTTTCCCGCATTAGCCGTCAAGAGAAAGGTGATAAAAAAAGGTCAGGGCGGTGGAAATAATTTAGAAGCACGCAGCGTGTCCTGGAGCAGGTGTCGTTGGTAAACATACGTACAGACATAGGCTGTACTGCTACCATACAAAATCGATGGAGCTTAAAAGCCTGGACACGTTCGCCGGCCAGTAGGCGCTTTTGATACCGCGGAATGTCCAGTCCGATATTGTGTAGGCCTTTATCTACTATTCGCTACTGAAACAGTATAAGGTTCTATTGTTACTCTCTATTGTCTACTCGGGTATTACATTCTGCGATTTAGTGCTTTTGTTCGCTAAATTTATTTATTTATGACAGAAATTTTTTTTATTAGTTTTAGCCACTTAGTTTTATTGAAAAGATATCTTTTACTTTTTTTTCGAATAAAAATTATTATTATTATCTTTATTATTGAGAGAATAAGAAAAATTTTATTTCCAGGATAGTCATCATATGATAAAATCGGTTTTTTTAGTCAAATTTAGTCAAACAGTCACATAGTGACTAAAAAGTTGCTAATTATTATTATTATTTGAGCATTTTTCAAATTTCTATAATTTAATAATTACAATAAAATTAATTTTCAAAAGTTAAGCTTTGAAGATGATGAGAATAACTTCGGTTAACTCTATTGAAATATTCTCGTGATGAAGTATAATATAATTTAACTTGTGACTTACAATGGAAATATTTATACAATTGAATTGTTTGGTACCGACAATTGTTCATTAAATTTTCAATGGTCAATTAATCGTGGTTAGCTTTATTAACAACGTAAATTCAATTAATTTCTTAGATACTTTCATGTTTAAATTTATTCAAAATTAACAAAGTAGCGGCTCCACTAATGAAAATATTCATTCATTTATTTTTTAATAATTTGTTAATTTAAAAATTCATTGTTACCTAATAATTAAAAAAATAATTTAGTTTAAGATTTAAAAAAAAAATAAAAATTATTTTATTGAAGAATGTCAATTTATCAGAACAAAAAAATTTTTATCTGTCCCTAGCCTCATTATAAATTTTTAATATCATTTCGCTTTATAAATAATAAAATGACGCATGTCTTAAAAAAAAAAAGTGTATTGAATTGATAGGAATAAATATATAATGCAAACTTCTATACAAACAAATAAAAAAATCCGTGGAGGAAAAATTGTCTAAAAATAAATGCACACTAAAAGTTTGTCAATATATAGCTACAATATATGGATGTATAAAAACAGAAATAGAAGAAGAGTAGGCGAGCGTGAGTAAAAATCTCAAGGGATTTTTTTATCAACAGGCGATGGCGAATTTTGTTCGAGATTCGCCGCTTCCTCTTAGTACAATGTGCTTTTACTGAACAAGAACGTGGGATAAGTTTGTCCGTACGGTTGCCTGTACTACTGGTCTCGAGAGATCGTGAGCACCCACGCACACCCACACACATCTGCAAGGACGTGCAGCGGGAGTTTAAACTCCCAACCAGAAAAGACGGAGCTAGGTGTTGGGTGTCTAGTGGGTCTGTCTAAGCGGATACTTGTTCTGTTGCAGCTCTTACAGCACTAGTATACTCTCGACTCTGATTTTGGTTCCGGTCTCACTTGAGTTGACGCTCCACGAAACGACGATCGATTTCCATTTGGCTCACTGAATTCAGAGTATTTTTGCCCCTAACCCATTTACATCGAGTGCAAGCTCGGCTTCTCATTCTCCTTCTCCATCTCGGTTTCCCTCTACTTCACTTTTTAAATTATTTAATTATAGAGATGGCCTTTAACGGGATTTTGTTTGTAATTTATTTACAAGGGAATTTAATTACTCGCTGCATATTGCTCCTCTTTTTTTATTAAAACTCGCTAAATTTTCCGCGATAAACTGGAAAATAGATAATAGCCGAAAAAAATTGATAAATTTCGGAGTTTTTTTAAATAACTCGAAACATATTGAAGTTACAGAAAATTTTGATGATTCAAAATTGTGAAGCATTTAATTTCTGATAAATTTTGTTTCAAAAATTTTTTAATTCGACAATTAGTTTAAGTTATAGAGCTCGTCAAAGCTGCATCAAAAATTCACAATTAACGATAAAAAAATTTAATTAAAAAAAAAAATTATTTTTATGGAAAAATAATTTTTAAAAAATTTATAAAGCATTTATTATTATGGAATAAATTATTATCAAGCAAAAAAAAATTTTTTTTCTCAATTTTTGTTGAGTTTAAGATATTTTAAAAAAATTTTGAAAAAACTAAGAAAAATTTATTTATAACTTTTGTTTTAATTATTCAATAATTATCGGACTTGTGGTAATTATTAGAGTAAAGTACATACTAAAAATTCGATCTAACCATATTAAAAAAAAATCAGCCCTTTTGTGTTTATTGAGATTTTTTGAAGATTAAAAAATCTAAAAGTTAATTTGAATAATTTGAAAAATAAAAAAATTAAATTAAAATTGTTAACCTTAATTTTTATTTTATGGTTGATGATGATATTAAAGAGAAGTAAAATTGAACTTTGTAAAAACGATATTGATCATTATTATTTTTATCTACCATTGGTATTTAATAATGAAAAAATGTAAATAATTCGGTTGTATAGCAATAAAAATGAGATTAATCGTATTGCGAGTGGTTGAAACGTACCGCGAATATCAACAGAACAGAGTCAGCGTACCTCGGAATATTTGTTGAACATTAATACGACAGAATATTTCATATTAGACAGGCACCCATATTATATGCAGCACGGATACTTTTGTACTCTGCACACAAATAAAACGTAAACAGCGATCCTCGCAATATCGTGGTGCTTGATAATAATGCAAACATATATATCAAGTTAGGAATCTATTTCATCCGTACGGGCGTATATCGCTCCCATTCGATCGAGTTATGCGGTTTCGCCAACGTTCACCAGGTGGGGGCGGAAAATCATCCTGTGACCTGATTTGTAAATTGAAATTTTTTCTCTATTCTCCATCCTATAAATCGCTTTTTTGAAGGTCAATTTTCGAAAAAAATAGAGGTATAAATATTCCTACACTCGTTGCAAATGTTAAAGTAAGGTACTCTTCAATGCTTGAATTTTTAGTTTTATTTTGTACGGTTTTCATTTAAAGCTTTGCTATATCGTAATTATATTTTGTTAATTTCGTTATTAAACGAAGTAATCGAAATATTGACATACAGAGAATAATATTGCATTTCAAAGTCTATCAACAAGTTATTTTTTATTATATATTTTTATCAAAATGTGAAATTAAAACTGTACTCGCGTGTCAACACATACTCTCTGCTCATTGCCTCAACCTCTTACATGTATTATAAAATTGTAAATAAAAAATTTTTTCGATTTTATTTAATTATTTTTTTGTATAAAATATAAAAAATTCAAAATTTTTCATATTAATTAGACAAAATATTCTTACATAATTAAATGCATTGTAAATAGCTGTAATTTTTTTTTTTTTTTTCAATCAATTTTAACAAAAAAAATTTTTTTTATTTTGCACATTTTTTTTTAATTAAAATTTTTAAATTTAGTAAATTAAAAAAAAAAAAATAATTTAAAGCAATAAAAGAATTATTGTTATTATTATTGCAAACATTATAACATCTGTAAACATAACATCTAATCAATAGCATACAAACTGAAAGTAAATGAATTTACAATATTGACAGACTCCTGAACTGATCCTCGACTCTAAATCAACTGATAGCAATGTTCTAAATGAATATTGATGATATTTCATGGCTCATAATCAAAATATATGACACATAAACGTTGATGAAAATGATGAGTCCGCGTACCGAAAATTACACCGCAAATATTTATCAATATGCATTAGCATCAGGCAAACTTGTAGATCACGCGAGGGTTAAAAGTTCCTCCCACATCCTTGATCTCCCGATAATAATTCAGTAGCCTAGCTTGCTGTTATTAGCCTAGCTAACTAATATAATTAACTTAATAATTTAATAATAATAATAGTAGTAGTTATCTGACCGTACGCAGGTCAATTTAATTAGTGGGTAGCAATCTATTGGCTTTAAAACTTTAATATTTAAATCAACACCTTTTTCAATATTAAATTTTTTATTTTTAATATAAATATTGTTTTTGCACATTTCACCCTTAGACGCTTCTAGAATAGCTTCGCAAAGCGATACTAGGCTTTCGCAATTAATCTTGTTACATGCAAGGATTTAATTTGAATAAAAAATTGTAAATTGAGGTGTGAATTTTAACGTGTTTAGCGTCGTCGGTAGAAATAACTTGAGTAACAGGATATTTAAGTTTTGGAGTGAGAAAGTGGATGAGGAGGAAGTGGAGGTGCACGTGGAGGAGGAGCCGGTAAACAAAAACGATCAATGTCGTCTTCCTTCGATTCCGGAATCCTACTCAGTGAGGGCGGCGGTGCTAGCTCCTTGGATGTTGACTCACCGACACCCGGATTTCCAGGTACGTCTCTTACTTATGAGACTTATTCTCACCCTCACACCCCCATCATTCTAACGTGGAATTTTTATGACAACTTTTATTGTTATTTGTAAAATTCAATATTTTAAATAATTTTTTATATTATTATTTTTCTGCATAAAATATTGAAGCTAAGAAAAATATTGATTTAAATAAAAAATCAAGAATTTAGCATCATTGTTAATCTATTATATATGTCAGATATACATGTAACAGTCATATATGTATTTTAAATTTATATTTAATTTATACGTATACAAAGTCCTCACTCCTGTCACCATTATTCGTATCGTATATGATTTTTTATTTATATCCCAATGAATTTCGCTTACTATCCGTCAGCAATTAGCTTTAATTGATATTTATGCATGATTCATATTTACCTGAAATTTTATTTTTATTAAATAAAATTTATTAGTGTCGTTGAAATTTTTTTTTCGTTATAAATAATGAATATTTCTTTAATTAAATTTAAATTATAAATAGAAGTATAAAAAAAGATCAATTTTTTTTCCTTTTTTTCTAATTAAAAAATAATTATTTTAGTACTAAAGCTGAGCAATAATTTTTGATAGGCGAAGTTTGACTAGCGAATGAAGTTCTTAAGAAGTTTCGCTTTTGAAAAAACAGTAAAAAATTTACGATAAAACTTTTTTAATGAATTTTTACGCTTCAATAAATCATTATAGAATTCTTTAATTTAGAAATTTTTCTGAAAGAAAAATAGTAAAATTTTTATTTTGATGTAGAAATTTTAATATTTTTTTTTGTCTATTTATTTACTACTTATAGATAAAAATTGATAAATAGCTCTCCAAATAAAGAACGGAAAATCCGCTTTTGTAAAATAAACACTGAATAAAAAATTGAAAATAAATAATAAAATGTTTTAATATTTTATTTATATGACGTAATGTTTTTTATCTTTCAATGTTTTATTTATTAAAATAAAATAACCAACAAAAATATTTTACGTCGAGTATTTGTTGATTTAAAAAAAATATTTAACATTTTATTTTATTTTTCATCAGTAGTTGTAATAATAATAATAATTAATTAATTAATTAATAAAATATTTGATATTTATTGAAATGATATATTACTGACAATCACAAATTTTAAAAAATAAATAAATCGAAAAATAATAATTGAAACAAAATTAGTAAGCAAATTGTATTTTATTGATATAATTACGATTAAATACAGTAAACGCAATAAAGTAACATAGATATATCATTAACAGTGTGTTGAATGACATTCACTGATGATACCGACGCGAGCAAGTGGATGAGAGTCAGTACATAAATGTTAATATATTCCCCAGTAATTTACCAACAATCTAATTATTTAGCAAACTAAATTCATCACATCACATCATATCTACATCAATAACAACCCGCATATATATCTATATCTCTTGTCTGCACACTACACACATGTATAATATATAATATGTACGGATAGAAGGAGAGGAGACTCGAACTAGGAAACAAGAGCACGTAAACTGGCTGGTACGTCGGAACAGAGAACATCAGACATCAGACTCCTGTCATGTATTGTAACGGGTATTTTTCCGGTTTTTATCTAAAAATAGACTTTATTACTGTTGTGTTACAGTCAAGGCTTACCTCTATATCTATATCCCCTAGTTCGAATGAAATCTCGCCGGAGTCCAGGATCTTTTCAGGGATAGCTTATATTACTTATAAATGAAATTTGAGCCTGATTATAAGTAGTACTCTATTTATTTAAGACAACAAACAACAAATATCAAAACTTAAGTTATACAATTTTACAAACTTTATGTCAAACTTTACTATATCGTACATAACCCGTACACACCGTTTGTTTTTCTGTTTGTCGGTGCCACCTGGTGGCCAAACTCTGTCTACTACCTTTACGCAGTAGTATTCCTCTTTTAGAAAAAAAATAACATTTGCCAAATAATAATTTTCACCAAAATAATTTCCCATACTAATTTCATTTCTGGGACTTAGTACAAACAAGTTAATTCATAACGAAAGTAATGAATTAAATATTCAGATATTTTGAATCTGTTCGAGAATTAATTCTTTCTTTCAGGTAAAAATAAATTTTTGTTCTTTTAAAAGAAGAAAAATTATCGCCACGCAGTTTCGCTTATATTAGTTCGTCGGTTTTTACTGCAAACGAACGAGCGGCGAAATTCTTCGCCATCTCCTGCCGCGGTGGCGTACTCAACCATTCGCGTGCATTTTCAAATAAATCTCAGTCAAGTATTTAAAACTAAATAAACTTTTCCATTAAACAAAGAAATGTTAATGAACAATTATATATAAAAAAAAAACATCTTTAGTATATTAAATACACTCCGGTATTGATAATGACAAGAACGATAATAATAGTAATAATAACGATAATAACAATAGTAACAATAATGATAATACATAAAAAAAAAAAAAAATAAATTCTGCTGCTCTGCCGTCTCGCTCGCACTCACTTTTTACCATCACAGTATTCACATAAATTCTAGAACTGTTTTAATCGCAAGTTCATGCACGCTCCACATTCACCTTACCTCTTTCATCTCCTGCCCGGGCATAACAGTCGGAGAAGTTTCGATGGACGGTATTTTGAGCTTGTACTTCATTTCTATCCCGTTATTTTACATATTTTAGTGAAGTTAAAATTAGTTTTCATTTTAGTTATTTAACATCTAGCTATTTTGAATTTCTGTTGATTAATTATCAAAATTTTTAATTCGTAGGGTTTAGCTGGAGGCAAATTTAGAGATAAAATAATAAAAACTATCAATCTTGCAATCACTATGTGACTTGTGAATTATAAATAAAATTTTGCTTTATTAAATAGTAAATTTTGTTAAATTGCACTGTACTTTCTTGAATATTGGAATTTTTAAAGATATAAGCTCATTCCGATGTCATACTGATCAAAAGCTTTCATTTGAGTACCCACATGCATTTTGATATATTTTTCAAATATACATATATATAAATATATGAAAAATTGATGTGGGTACTCAAATGAAAAGTCTCGATGAGTGTAATATAGGGATGAGCTTATATCTATAAAAGTGTCAAAAAAAAAAAAAAAAACCGATTCTATAATGTGACTATCCTGAAGACAAAATTTTTCTTATTCTCTTAATAATATAAATTAACATTTTAGTAAATATCAATCGACTTAATTTTCTTCTTCAAAATTTTGTCGAAAATTTATTAAAATTAAAACATTTTATTTCTAAGTATTATTAAATAATTATTGACCGTATTTTTGACTTAAAAGTTTTTCCGAGAATTTACAAAAATAAAAAAATTGCAATTTAATATTCAAAAGAATATACTTTAATATCAAGAGTGTTTGGGACCGAAATTCCTGCGAGTATGTCTCTAAAAGTCCTCAGAGAAAACAGAAAGAAAGCAGCAGTAAATGAGTTGACGTCTACCTCAACCTTTTACTATTTTTTCTCCTTTCCTCCTCGGCCTCCACTACTCATACAATATCACTTTCCTGAGTAGTTTGTACTCTACTTTCGGTTTCAGGCCGCAAACATATTTGCGTAACGACGTTGTAGTGTTCCATTAGACGGCTTGTTTGCCCCTCACTCGCCACTAATTTGATTCCCACGTAACGCACTCACCCACTCACCCTTCGTTCCATAAATAGACGAAAACACCCGCGCACTCAAAAAGTTCTAAACTTTTATGAGGGAAAAAACTGTCGCTATCGCATTGCAAAATAGTCAAACAGTTTGCGAAGAAGAAAGAGGAGAAATCAAACTGCTTTAATAATGAGGAGAAATAAAAATAAAATAAAAGAATTAAACAGAAGAGAGGAGCGTTAAAGTGGGCGTAAAATTCAGTTTTACTTGGGAGTAATTAAAGTCTCGATGTACTTTACCTCCAGGCTTTTGTATTCGAACTGAATACCCATTTTCTCGTTCACTAGCTTGGCTCTTCGCTGCATTCAATCGCGCTCCACTCGATAGATCGATCGGTTCATCTGAATAAAATCCACTTGTGTCTCTTGTTGCTGATTATTCTCGTTAGCGACTTATCGTCGCTCCATTTACCATTACTGTTTACCATTTTATTGATGTTCACAGTTGTTACTCAGTATTTTAATCCATTTTTTATCTCCGAGCAAGAATTTATTAAATTTACTTGCAAAGAAGATGCCAAGGGCGGTTAAAAAATAAAAAGGACACTTTTCATGGACTCGTTTCGGAAAATTTAGATAAATAAATCAAATCAACAATTATTTATTAATAATATTTTGAGTTTAAAATTTAGAAGTTTTTATTTTTTAATTAAAAAAATTAAATTAATATTTAAAAAATTTTTTTTATGGCCTAATTTTAATAAATACTTAACGAAATTTTGAATTTAATAAAAAAAGTCAATAATAATTAAATTAAATTTTTATTATTGACATTTAGAATTTTTTTTTTTTTTTTCGAAAAATTATTTACAAAATTTGAATTTAAAAAATACTAAAGATGTAAGAATTATATCAAGGGTTTTTATTATCCTTCTATACTGAAATAACCCTTGTAACTTTTTTGATAAAAAATATTTGAATAATTGTTGATATAAAAACTTATTCATTTTATCAAAAATATCTCTTACACTCTGAAAAAGTTTTAATAAATCTGTCCGTACCAAAAAATCCATTTATCCGGGTCCAGCAAGAAGTGTGATTGATTTCCGAAAATAATAATAAACCACCGATATTAAATTGCAAGTGGATAAATAACAGCAAAAATATAGCCCGAAAAAAAACAAAATGACAAACAAATAAAAGCTATTAAAGTTAAATAAATGACTTTTTTCGATTAAAATCCCGCCAACAAAAAGTTGTCTGTTTCATTTCAGCAAATAAAACTTTTAAAATTGCTAATTTATCGAGAATGTCGACAGTTATTAGAGAAAAATATATTAAACAAGTTTAACATGGGAAATATTAAATGTAATAATTTTCCTTGCGTAAATAATATTTTATAATAAAAATAGTTTAGTTGAGTTAAGTCAAGTTACCTCGACTGAAGATACTTTCATCACTCGGTAGGAACTAGGTTCACTTGCCGAAGGAAGAAAATATTAAGTGACCTTATTATTTTTACTGAACTTGTATTTTTCATTTAAAGATTTTCATTCGTAATTTCATTCCCTCAGTTTATATTTTTTTATTCACCGTCTTCCTTTCCGTCTCTATTTACTTTTTATTTAACCGGGAACGAAACTTGTCACAATTTCACGGTGAATAAATTGCACTTAAATTGACGAAGCTTTAGATAAATATTTGATACTTGTCATTAATATTATCATTATTATTCTATTTTATCATTAAATAAACGATTAACGTCGACCATCGCTTATTGATTCAAGCCCTCCATTATATTAGTCCATTTATATTTAACACGGTCAATTCTATTGCACATTAATTAATAAAGTAAGTAGTTAATCGGCGGTTTATTGCTAACAGTTGATAAAAAATTCAATTTTCCGTTCCCCGGGCGATCAACCGAACGGAAAAAGGAAAAAGGGTAGATCGATCCCGGAAAGTCTTTGTCATTTTCAGTTTTTCAAATTTTCCTCTTTCTTTGACGGAAAAAGAGCCCCAGGTTCATTCAAAAGCTAATTAAATTTCTGTCGACCTTTTCATGAAAATTCTGTAAAAGCTTTAATTACAGTCATTTTCACTTAAAAAGATAGTTTTTTGTTTTATTTGCTAACTTTTATATTGATGTGGAAATTAAAATTATTTCTTTGTACCTCGAGGCTAAAACATTTATTTTATTTTAATAAAATTATAAATAATACTGAACAAATAAATTTAACGGTGTTTTTTTTCTCTAAAACAATTAATAATTAAAATTAATTAATTAAAAGTCTTTTCTTATTTAAAAATTAATAAATTAAAAATTTTTTATGATAAAAATTTATCAAAATTTTAATTGTTTACAGTATGAAAAGGATTTTCAATCTAAAAATTGATAAATTGAATTTTTTTTTGCAAAATTTTTTCTTTGCTAAAATATAAATAAATAAATCGTAAAAAAATATTTATCGATTTTTTATCAAGCTCTAAATTTGTCTCTAGACTAAAATACTTCTAATAATTTATCTATATTATTTTATTCTATACATTCACATTAAGAAGTTCCTCTCCCTAATCCTTTCTCAAATCTTTCCCACAAAAATATCCTGTATATATTATTTAATAATTTAGTATTATCCTTAATTAATATAGTAGAAAAAAATTCTACTCCTGTATCCAACTAATCAACGTGTTCTAAAAAACAAGCGGAACCTGATTTTCAATTTAAAATTAATTTCCACCGGATGAGCATCATCCAGTGAGCATTTCCGCACAAACAATCTTGATTAGCTGAACAGAAAAAATTCACCTAGTTTTTTTTCTTCCTTTTGGATAACTCTATTGTGAATACTCACAACAAAACAAGTTATTTTGTTCTATATTTGTTTTTTGCTCGGATGTTCTGCTTTTTTAGTCAACGAAAGATAACTTTTTTCGCTATCTGGCTTCTGTTGTAATTAACTGCGGAAAACCGCAGATTCGGTGAACAATGCGACTTACACAAGCGTTCATTAAACATCCACACAAGCATGACTTTATATGTGCACTGTATATTGTATATTAAGCCATATCAAAATGTATTTGCGGTCGAACAGATCTATATATGTAATACTATATTGGGTAAACTGAAGACATTGAGACATTATACATATGTAGGTATTGTTGATGACAAAATAGCAGTGCGTAATATTGAAGTAGGTGTTAGTATTACCATCAATACTGAAACCGCATGATCGCTCGAAACCATCAGACCATCACTCTTCACCCTACACCCTTCGCCCCACCGCTGACATTCTGTTTACGGTGAATTTAAATCAACCCCAGCTGTTTGACTCCACACTCAGTTCTAGTGTTCTACTTTGTTCCATTCCGTTCCATTCGGTTCTGGTTCATGGATCCCGGGTATCAATCTGAATAATGGGATTAAAGTTTGGTCGGGTGAGTGTGTATATTTACACTCTACGGTCTTGTGGCTTGACACGTGTTTATATATTTAATCCCGGAGAAATTATATTTATTTGAACAATTGGTATCGATTTTTTATGATAAAAAATTTTCAAAAAAAAATTTTAACATTTTTTTCTGTTGATTTAAAAGAATTGAAATGAAAAAGTGTTAAATAATTGAAACAAAAATTTTTAAAATACAATTATTTTTTTTTTAAATTAAAAAATTTTTACTGAGTATATTTATAAGCAGAAAACAATTTATTTAGATCAATAATATAATTTTTAAAAACTTTATTCTCTAAATTTAAGTAAAAAAAATTCTTGAAAAATTTTTTTTCTTAATTTAAAGCAATAAAATTCTCCAAAATTAATTTTTAATGTCAATGAATCTTTGCTAAATATAAAATAGCAGGTTTTTTAATTGTAAAATAATTTTTTGTAAATTAATGATAAGTAAAATTAATTCTTTTTTATCTTTGGTTCAAATAAATTAATTTACTAAATTCTACAAGGACTCTATCCTCATAATAGATCCCCGAACAAAGCCATAAATGTTTAATCGAATAATTAAAATCAGAGGGTTCTTTTACAGAGCTTTTCTATCAGGACATTCTGGTAGTTGTTATTTAAAAATAATTGAGATTGATTGTTAAGTTCATGAGATAAGAATTTATTTTAAGATGAAATTAAGAATTTAAATAACGAGATTTTATTTTAGATTGAAGTTTATTTTTATTTCCTTTGATAAGTAAATGTTATAACTTATAAGTGTGACGTAAGTCTAGCTGATACTGCAAGCAGCCGTCTAATCACACGTGATTACCTATTTTAATCGTAAATACAGACTTTCGGGTACCCTAAGTTATATTCAGCAATTTTGTTGAGTAATGCCATAACTCACTCACTCTGTAATAATTTTCCACTAGCATTATTCCGTTTCGAGTCGCAAAATTACATAAATCTCAATAAATCAATAGTATTCCAGCAGTAAATAGTTTCAAGAAAAATGGACCGAGTTTTTTATTTAAAAAATTCTTTTTAATTAAAAAAAAATTTTTAATGATAAATTTTATCGATAAAAAAAAACTTAAAATTTTTTTTTTTTGCTTCAATGAGTTTTTAAAAATAAAATTGTTGTACAATATTGAATAAAAAAAATTGATACAAAGTAAATGAAGAAAAGAAAGAGACTGGTGATGTTTAAAGAGAATCTAAAGAGTCTAATGAAATTTAAATTTAATTGAATAGCTGAGCGACCGCGTAATTGGTATGTCAATTAAAGCGTTTGTAGATTCAAATAAACCGAGTATTCCGAAACAGCGAGAAGAGTAATTTGTTTATTAAATAACAAACTTTGTTTTGTATTTAGTTTACTCGAGGAAAACTTTATAAACTTTTGATACAATATTTTTTTTTTTTATTTAATTTAATTATTTAACGCAATCTGTTTTGCTTCAATAATTGATTGGAACAGAACTATGTTTAATAATTTAATTTTTCCTTTCTTAATAATAATAATAGTAATAATAACAATCTGGGATGAGATTTATTCATTAGATTTCCAAATATTTCATCGTGTGCTTCTGTAATTTCTGTTCGGGAATGTCTTTATAGTATTGAAGTTTATCTAGTTGCTTTGTCGAAACTCTCTTGTTAATTATGTCTTTTAGTCGAGGTCGTTTGTGTTTCATTTATGTTTTATTAAATTGTTTCTATTCGTACCTTATTTTTTTTTTTTTTTTTTAATTCATAATTATAATTATTACTATTATAACAAAGACTACTATTTGGCAAAAATATTGAAGATACGAATAATTGAAAAAAAAAATTTTTTTTCTAGGAAATTAAATTTCTCGATAGGTTTTTTTGTATCTTTGATTTTTCAAACAGAATATTTATTAAGTTAAAAAATGTAAAATTTAATTGTTATAATTATTTCAGCCGGAATATTGAAAATACGAAAAATGATAAGAGATTTTTTTTTTTTAAGAAATTAAATTTTCTACAAAATAGTATTTAATAAATTTTTTTATATCTTTGGCTCTTTGGACGGAATATTAAAAATTAAATAAAGTAATTTTATAAAAATAAAACCCAAAAACTTACTTACCACTTAATATCATTAAGAATTTTATATAACAAGGCTAATCAGGGTATTAAATTCTCGGAAACTAAACTCCCAAATTATGTTCAAAAGCAACGGTTTTAGCTTCATCTCAGATTATTAAAACCACCTGCTCACTTATACCTACTTAATTAATAAAAAATGATAAATTAAAACTAAAAAATAACATCTCATACGCAGATACTAATAACAAATAATACTCGGCATTAATCTAGCCCATTAACGACTCGCACACCCAGTTATTAAGTCCATTAGTTAAATTTATTCTGCCACAATTTATTCTCTAATAAATTCTTGCTCATTCTCATTACTCAAGCCTCCGTATAAATATTCCATCCTTAATCCGTCACAAATTTCGACTTCTTTTAAGATCTATTTCCAACATTAATTACCTCCCACAATTTTCCATCAACTAAAACCAAAAAATGCATCTTGCAGTGGACTTGGCGTGTGGATTTGAAGCATGACTAAAATAAAAAATAAAAAACCTGGCAAGGTACTGAGGGAATAAAATATTTAGAAGAAAAAAATGTGTGTCTTTTACAGGTAGACCCGGTGGTTGCCATGCGATGTCGACGCCGAGCCCGAGACTTCGACATTACAGGTCGACCATAGAAACCTTTTAAAATTAATTTATTAACATAAATTTAAAATTAAAGTTTATTTTAAAGCGCAATAATAATTACTAGCAAGCAGTTATTGTTCTAAGCAACAAAACATGATTTATACACATGTCTGATTGATATTTATATTTTATATTAACCAATCTTTAATCTCAATCTATTCTTAACGTCAATTCTACAGAGTTTGTCTGCATCCGCTTGGAATGACGCTGCGTCTCGTTAAATTATTCTTTAATTATTATTATTACTCTTCATTTTTAAAAATTGTCACCTGTACTAATATCTTCTTGTTTCTCAGTTATTAATTGCAATTATAAGTACTAATTAATAATTTTTTATTTGAGAATTTTATTCAGCCAGGGCCAAATACTTCAGCTCGACTGTGATCGGCAATTTTTTGACAAATAAATTTAATTACTCAAAAAATTGTCTAGCTTATAACAATTAAAATATTTATTTAATTGTTAGTCAGCGCTAAGTAATCAATTTAAGTTAATTGTTAAAATGTTCTCCTCGAAAGCATGCCAAAAATTTGTTCACTAAAAATGTAGAAAAAAAAGAATAGTGGAAAAAATTTAATTTTTTTGTTATTATTTTTATAAATCTTTTTTATTTAAATGTTTTTGTATTTTAATTTTACTGATATTACTAAATTTATTATAAACTTATTTTTAGACTGTTTTAGGAATCTTTTTTTAGTGTAAAAACTCTAACTTTTCCAGTTTTTTCCGTGTAAATATTTTAATTATAACATTTAAATAATAAATATTGTAAATTAGCTGTTAAAATAAAAATTTACTGTTTAAATTATTATTTATTTTATAATTTTTATTATAAAATAATTATTTAAATAAATAAAAAAAATTTTTTCCACTTCTCTTTTTTCCGTGTAATTATGTAATTAAAATCAATTGAGCATGTCGTGTCAAATCCTTGTCACCAAATTTAAATTTATCGACGCACATCTTTGTCTCGTTAATTAAACCAGCACTTTTTATTTTTCGTTAATGTTTAAATTAGGTAATTAAATATTTATAAAAATAAAAAAATAAATTGATAAGTTTTGTTAAAGTTTTGAATCTAAATATTAATTTGAGTTTGAGTTTTACAATCCAGCCCCAGGGACAGAGGACACTATTCATTTATCCGGGACTTTTCCAGGACAATGACGGCCATCTGTTTCGTGTGTAACCTCCCGATACTGAGCCATCAAGTCGGCTTAGTGTGGCAGGGAGGAAATGGCTGGGATGATCTTATGCGCGAACAGGTCGAGGAATTGACTTTGAAGCATCGACTAGGTGAGTTGACTCTTTTTAATTAATTAAAATAATTTATTTTTGTTTGAGTTAATTAATAATTTAGCAATTGATGTTTTTATACGGTGTCGATAATTAGTTTAATTGATATTATTTTCAATTAATTATTACATAGTTATTAATTGATAATTAGTATTATTAATTATTAATTATTGATTGTTATTTGTTGGACTTGATACTCGGAATTTTTCGTGATTAATAAGCAATGAATTTCCGATTTAATTGGATTAATTTTAGCCGGGTCGCGACGTGACTTGAATTTAAGAGAGCCTCGAGGGAGTACGGAAAACTTTTAGCAATAATCTGAGTCATTTTTAGTGCTCTGTTGGAATTAATTTGGGAGAAAAGTTTGTTTTTTAGGATGCCAATATGTTATTGTAGATTTATTGTAATTTTTACCCAATAAAAAAGAGATTTTTCACTATTTTGGAAGTACTAAAAATTATTACAAAGAATTATAATAAAAAATTCAAATTACTAGTAAACTATAAGAAGTATAAAAAAATCATAAGACTGTTTTTGTAGAAAATTTAATTTTCTATCGAAAAGATTCTGATTATTTTTTTATAACTTTAATATTTTATCCAAAATTTTATATTAAAACTTTAAAAATAATTTGTTTAAAATTTGAATTTCTAACAAGCTATAGTAACCATAAAAAAATCATAAGACTATTTTTTTAGACAATTTGATTTTCTATAAAAAAAAAAAATTATTTTTTCAATTTTTCATTTAAAATTAAAATTTACAACTTTAAAAAATACTAAAAATGATAAAAACTAAAAAAATTTAATGCAAGGAACAGGAAGAAGAGACTCAGCAGCCCAAATCGGAGCGCCGCTATCACCGCCGAACGAAACCCAAGAATGTTCCCCGACCCACCATGGCCGTCGTCGTCGCTCGAGTCTTGCGGACATTTTGCGAGACTGGAGCAGCGGAGGAAGCTCGAATAAGAACAAATCGGGCAACAAGCTCTGTCGACGAGAAACCCTGGCAGACATCGCGAAATCCTTGCCCTGGTCCCGGCAGCAGACGACCGAAGGGCACGCGGCGAGTATGAGAAAGCGTCGCGAAAGCTCTGTCGACAGCGGGATTAAAAGCTCGACCACCAGCAAGTCCAGGAGAGACTCGGCCATCAGCGATCTCAAAAATGACTTCGCGAAACTTTGGAACAAGAAAGAGCAGCCCCAGCAGCCCACTGTCATTTCTCCGACTCCGACTGATCGCCGAGGTTTGTTTTATTGATTTAATTTTGATCTGTTTGACTTTAATTAGTTAATTAATTCAATTTAAACGCTCCAGGATCCAGCGAGTCGAGATACTCGCGGAGAGGCTCCGGGGAGAGCGCGAGAACGAAGCGGGATAGTGTTGTCGGCGGTCCGGCTGGGGAACGCAAGCATCACTGTCGTCATCACAAGCGCAAACAATCACAGCAATCTCAGATTTCCCTTGATGCCGGAGCTATTACACCAACCAAGTACTATCGGATGGATCAGAGGCCCAGCGCTTCTAGCACTGACAGCTCTGCTTCTGCTGCAGTTAGGTTGGTTTATTTTTTTTTTGTTTAATTAATGTCAAAGATGAATGAATATACTTAGGAAGAGAAAAATTCTCTTTAGAAAAAAGTTCTAATATTTATTTCTATTTTTTACTGAAATTTTCTTTGACTAAAAAATTAATAATTAAAATATTTGTCTGATTAAAAACAGATTCTACTACTTAATATTTTAATTTTTTTAATTAAAAAAAAAAAAAAAAAAATATTCATGTGTCTGACTAAATATTGATATTTCTACTTAACTACTTAACAATTTATTAAAAAAAAAAAAAAAAAAATGTAAGATTTTTTATATCAAATAAAAAAAAATTTTTATATTGATTTAAAAATTTCGAATTACGCATTTGTAATTTTTAAACAAATAAAAAATTTTTTTTTCATTGTTTTCGTTTTTTATTGCTATTAAAAAATTTTATTAAAAAAAAAAAAAAAAAAAGTAAAGAATTCATTTAGAAGTTTTTTTTTTTATTAATATAAATTTTAAAATAAGTAAAAGTGAATTTACTCCAAGACTAAATTAATTAAAATTTTTTTTTGCAATTCAATCCTAAAAAAAAAAAAAAAAAAAAAAAAAAAAAAAAAAAAAAAAAAAAAACAACTAAAAAAATTATTAATTTCAGAGAACACTTAGAAGCCCAAAGAAGCTTGTCAGAGCGGCAAGAATCAAAGAACTTCCTGACGCCGGAAACGAAATCCTTCGGGATCGACCCAAAGCCGCCGTCGATGGAGAACATTAAAGCAGAGAAAAACTACTTGACTTTGGAGCCGGGAGTGAACACGCCGACGATAATAATGTCATCTACGACGCCTCCGTCAATATCGCCCACACTAAACAACTTACTGCTGCCTGGGGCCTCGATGTCCGGCGGACTGAGTCCCGTGGGCTCCCCTAGCGTCCACAACACACCCAGCCACCCTCTTCTGACGACCCGCCGCGACTCGACGACCCAGTGCTACTACGGCAAGGGGAAGGAGGTCTCCTCGAGCAAGCTGTCAAGGTTGACGCGTCAGGCTGCCACGATTGACGAGTCGCCCTCGGGGCGACGAAGCAGCCAGCCCACGCTCTCGCCCGATCCGGATGACGGAGGTGATTCTTTTGCTTCTTATATCGCGAGCAAGAAAGTTATTTGAGGATCATAACAATGATTGATTGATTGGTTGGCTTGCTTAAAAAAATAAACACTGTTTCAGGGCGCAAAGCGAGAAGGGACTCGCTCAGTCCGGACTCGGCTTCTTACTCCAGGCGAAGGGATTCCAAAAGTCATCTCAGTCCTGACAGAAATACTGCTGAGAAAAGAGACTTTAGTCCTAACAGACAGCGGAGACCTTCTAGATTACGCAGACAATCAACTACTATTATTGGACGACCTGCTAGGTAGTATTTATAATTAACAATAACAATTATAATCAATTAGTTAATAATAGTAATATTAATTTGTGACATGGAGCCACTTTGCGACTGCTGAGAATTAAGAATTAATAAAAAGAAGGAGAGTCTTATTATTTCTAAAGTATTTTAAGTGGGTATAAAATTTTAATACGAATTTGTAAGAGATAAAAATAAAATAATTATTGAAATTAATTAGATTTAATTATTAAATTAAAAATCTTGTCTTTTTAAAACTACTATAAAAATTTATTACAATAAATTAAATATCTAAGAAACTCGTAAAAAAATTTTAGTTTAGTTAAAAATCTTCCCTAATAATTAGTTTAACTAAAAAAAATAATTTTGTCTTAAAAAATAAAATACTTGTCAAAATTTGAATTTTAATAAAATTCTTGTGGCTTGATATTAGTGAATATTTAAATAAAAAAATTATTTCAGATCACCAGACAGTTCATCATGCTCCTCAAGAGACCCGAGTCCTTGCGCTCGAGGTTTTGGGAGCATCCAACACGCGCCAATTATCCGCCGACAATCTACCACGGAAGAAATTCTCATGTCCCGGGGATTTAGACGCCAAAGTACCACTGAGGAAATGATAAGGTGTCGTAATTTCCGCAGACAGAGTTCTCAAAGTGACGACACTGTAAGTTTATCTTATTTTAATAAAATCCTCTCTTTCAAATGTCAACCTCATTTTCTTCAAACTTCCTTCTCAATATTAATATTTGAATAATAATAATTAAAAAAAAAAATGTCTCAATTTAAATCTCAATGAAAAGTTTTAAAAAAATTTCTAAAATGAATTTCGATAATTACAAAAATAACAAAAGAACTTTTAAAAAATTTTTTTAATGAATAAAAAAAAATTCTTAAAATATTTGAATAAAAATAAAAAAAAAATTTATTAAATAAATAAAAATTTTCATAAAAACTATTTTACCAACAACCACTAGGTGCAACGTTACCGCGGACGGAGAGACAGCTCAGCTCAAATAACCGACGGAACCTTCCAATCGATGACGGTCGAAACATCGAGTACCTTTTTTGACAGCGGCACGCAAACAGGTAACCCCACAAATTCTATCTACACTTTCAAATGTTCCCGCCTCTCAACCCTTATCCTCACATCAGCTCACTTCTCCTCAAGCTGGTTGCCAACCCCAATAGCAGCTCCTCGAACTCAGTTGGTACTCTCCGATCTGCGCCAGCGCGAGTAGTTGACGCAAACAAACGTCGCTGCACGGCAATCGTTGATAAAAACAGATCTAAAACCCCTATCATTTATATTTTCAACAATCCTCATTGTCAGTATGACATCCTCATGCCACCAAACCGGGTCTCGCTCTGTCTTTTCCAACTCTTTAAATTCATTGTAAAAATCTATCAAAAATAATAGCACCCTCTCTGCAAAACTTTATTTTCTTCTAAAACTCACACGTGACTTTTAAATTGTTAAAAAAAAATTTTTTTTTTTCAATCAGTGTCTAAAATAATAATAACAACTGTCAATATTACTTTTACTATTATTATTATTATTATTATTATTATTATTATTATTATTATTATTATTATTATTATTATTATTATTATTATTATTATTATTATTATTATTATTATTATTATTTATTATTATTATTATTATTATTGAAACAATTGTTATTATTATTTATTAATCTGGTGTACAGACAAGACTCTTGAGAATGATAGTGACACTTCGATTTTTCATTAAAACACGCGGTGGGTGGTGTCCTTACTAAAGATTTCATTGATTCCACGATAGAATTATTATTTATTTATTATTATGTATTATCGCGGCTGTTATCAGTGGAAGTGATTTTTAAAAATAAATAAAAAATTGATAAAAAAAATGTAGAATAATTTTTGTGCAGAAAAATGATTAAAAATAAAAACAAAAAAATTTTAAGGGGGGTAAAAAGCAAAATAAGAACTGTCAAAGTTTCGCGGAGGAGAGAAAGGGGGAGGGACTAATGAAGAGACGGATGTGGATGTTGATGTTAATTTAAATGTTAATGGGAGTGACGAAATTGTGTGTATGCTAAGGCTTTAATAGCGATAAGGTATTGCCGGTGATAAGGAAGGTATACGCAAAATATCCTCGCGACATCGATCCACACCCCAAGGCCACGTGCTTCTCATTCGATCGGCAGCCTATCAATTCGACTCAATCTTGCTAGAGACGTTTCTTTATCCAGCTGGCAGGTATACTTAACTACTTTCTCTATTTTTATTTTTATTTTTATTTAGCCTTTCATGTGTCACCCGGTGATTGTTCAGATTGCTATCGACCCCACGTTTATTTAATAGACGGCCTTTACTGTCAATTTATTACTGTTTAAGCTGCCCGCTTTTTGGTTGTTGATTTTGGAAGGTAAATGTTTCTTTAGGTTCCTTTTTCATGGAAATTTTGAGGGTGGAAGAGAGTTTTGAAAGATTGCTTTTGAGAAGGTAAACTGAGAGATGATTAATTGAGTTTGGAGGGTTTTGAGACAAATTTTAATACCAACAGAAAAGAAAAGAATTAAAAAATTCTAATTATAAATTACTATTATGTTAAATAGTATAAATAATTTTTTAAGACGGAGAAAAAATTTAATTTGAAAATTTTTAAGCAACTTTTGTAAAGAGCAAACAAATACTGAAAATAATTATAAATTTATTAAATCAGAATGTAAATAAGAGTTTTTAATTAAAGAAAATTCAAAATTTTGATACGAAAAAATTTAGCTTGAGAATAAAAAAGATATTATTTATTTTAAGTCAAAGAAAATTTTAATTGTCTCACTAAATTTTAAAAAATCAGTAAAAAATAAATTGTGTCTGACTAAAAAATAACTCTACTACTTAAAATTGATCTTTTTAACTTAAATCTTTTTTTGCTAAAAAGAAAAAAAAATTTATTTTCTTCGTCCGACTAAAGATTGATTTTTCTACTCACTAATTTACCTTCTTGTCAATTTTTAAATGAACAAAATAAAATTTTAAAGATTCTTTTGGTAATTAAGAGTCTAAGGAAAATTAAATTTGAATTTAATGTTGGTAAAAAAATTTCTTATTTAAAATTTTAATTAAAAAATAGAATAAATCATTTTTATCTTTCTAAATAAGGAAAAAATTATTAAATGACACTTGAAATTAAAAAAATCAGTTTTTAAAAATATTTCTGATTGTCAAGCTAAGTAAAAATCACTGCAAAAAAAAAATAAAAATCAAATCGATAGCTTAAAGTAATTAAAACAAAAGAGCTCATCAATTCCGGAGATAAAACGTGCTATAACTTTGTTTCTATTAATTAAAAAAGACTATTTCGAGTGTGTATAAAAATGACCTATAAAGCGAACAGGAATAAAACACGTCGAATCTTTTTATTCCTCTCAGCATTCGAAACATTGGATTAATCCGAGTATCAATAACAAGTAAACAAAATAATCGAGCGCTCAAATGTGTGTGTATTTTTGAATTATTTCGCACAGAACGGGATCATTATTCATCCACACGTCCAAGAAATATTTCATCGATACACTGTTATTCTATACGTGGATTTAATAAATACTATTTGTATATTCACTATTCCGCTTGCTGTTCAATTCACTCTATATTTATTTCCCTGTATCATAATTATTTTTTTTTTTTTAATTAAAACCTACGTCTATTCCAATTTAACTTCACCCATTTCATTATCCTCAATCATAACTACCCGGTTCCGTTTAATTTTTTCATTAAAATTTTTAAATTATCTGCCCATCCTTCTTCCTTATTCGTTTTTATCTCCACACAAAGGGAAATTAATTATTTAATTTTTAAATAATAAAGTCTCATTAAAAATGTGTTACTACAAATAATTAAATTATATCGCGTCCCATGGGTCTGATCAATATTGACTAGTTCTACTTAAAAAAATTTTATTCAATATTTTTACGCTGATAGAAAAAAAATTTTTTTTTTATATTTAATTAGCTTTTATAATTTTTAATAAATTATATTTCGATATTAAAAAATTAAATGTAAATTTTTTCCTTAAAAAATATTTATTAAACATAAAAAAAATAATCGCTAATATTTAATAAATAAATAAATAAATAAATATATTAATTAATTAATAAATTCTTTTATCAGTTTGTTTAAAAAAAATAAAAATCATAAATTATTTTTTGTAACTAATTTTCAAAGTTGAAAAATTTTTTTCCTGTAATTAAGAAAAAAAAAAAAAAAAAAACAATTTATGCCTGAAAATATTAGTACTTTAAGGGAATACTCAAGAGAGCGGTCGAATAATAGGTTTATATCGAAATTCCGTAGCGTGCTGATGAAATTCCGTGATATGTATGCGGTTGATAGCTCCGAAGGAATTAAAGGAGCCAAATAAAATAAAATAAAAAAAAAATCCTTACCCTTGTCCTCCGCTACATACATAATAATGAATCAAATATAGCCGAGGAATAAATAATAAAATTAAATATTATTTATAATAATTAAAGATTTGATAATTCGATCGGAGTAATTTGTTTACTTGCAACAGAACCGTCGCCGCCTTACGACAACAATCACTATCACGAGGAGTGTCTGAGATGTAACAGCTGTGGCCTCAATCTCACGGGACCCAATCAGAAGAGAGCGAGACGGTAAGCAAACACCTTTATTTCTTTTTAGTTTTTAATTTATTGTGTATTTTTTTCTTTCTTTTATTCCAGTCCGTTGTCCTCAGGAAATTTAATCTGAGGTCTAGTTACGTACCTCGTTGTGTAATTGTTATACGAAGGAAAATTTTAATAAAAAATAAATTTTTTAAAGCTCGAAAAAAATCAAAAAATATTATTTTTTTGTGATTGAAAAAAAATTAATGTTAAAAATAAAAATATATTTTCTAGATTCAAAAATCAAATTCTTTGCGACCTGCACTTCGCGGACGTCGCGCTGATGGAGTGCTCGGACTTCATGCAGCAATTGCGCAGCTTTAAGCCTCAAAGTTTGGGCTGCGCAGTGGCCAGGCGAAAGTCTTCAACGACCCTCATCTTTCCTCTTCCGCCTCAGGCCTGCTCAGGTACATAATATGCATATACATATAAATATACTTTTATAAAATTTACCCTCCTCTCTACTGGCCCATTTACTTTTATTATTTCCATCCCGAACGAGTTTAAAACTTTTAAATTTCGTTTCCGAAGAAAAACGCGAAAAACGAGCAGCGGAAACAAACAACAAAACAGAGCTCGTGAAATTAAAGTACCGAGTTTATATCTAACTGCGTATATCAAAACTCATTTCTCAGTTTAAATATCTATCCAAGAGTATAAGTTTGAGAGTAAAGACGTCGGAGTATGAGTTTGTGGGAGTTAAGCGAGAAAATACTTTTACTCATACACACACAGACAATGTGCCACAGGTGGTTTGTACTTTATACTTTTATACTTCGTACAACTCTACAATAACGCTTTAACTATATACTTTATTATTATTATTATTATTATTATAATATTATTGTCATTATTTTATATTTAATGTTACTTATTATAAATTTGTATTTAATAATAAACTATTTTTTTATTTTATAATAATAATAATTCTTTTTAAAAAAATCTTTAATAAAATAATACGGAAAAAACAAACTAATGAAATGAAGGATCATAAATAAATGAAGAGCTGAAATTATTTGGAGCAATGAAGATAAATCTAGTCGTTGGCGATTCACTCTAAGTTCGAATACCGAGCCCTGTTAAAAACAGCTTGGTGTTCTACCTTACAGTGACTCGACTACGACATCACTTCAGACAAAAGAACACGAGAAAGAAAAGAAGAAGATGGAAGAGGAATCAAGGGTCTTACGGAACAAGTGGTTGGCTTCTTATGGTCCACTCAGCTCTTTACAAGACTTGACTGTTCTCAGTGTTACTTGGTACTTAGTGCGCCTAAGTCTTCAATGGAGACACTGGGCTTAGGGTAAAGCTTTACCGACAAAAAAGCTCTTTCTTTTATGTTAATCCTGATCTTTATGCAAGCTTTATCGTTCTATTCTTTTCCATTTTATTCCACTCCACTCAGGGAAATTTAAAATTATAACCATCGCGGTTGAAACCTTTTCTTATGAATATTTTTAAATAATTACGGACCTTTTCAGAGTCGCGAGGGTCGTCGTTTTCATATAATTGTTTTTTTCTTAACAATGTTTTTGTTATTATTTTTATAAATACTCTCAATAATTACAGTTTTAAATGCAAAAAACTTGCAGTTTTTTCTTTTCCGTGTAAATATTTAATTGTAACATTTACATAATAAATATCGTAAATTAGCTGTTAAAATAAAAATTTACTGTTTGAATTATCATTTATTTTATAATTTTTATTATAAAATAAATGAATAAAAAAAACAAATAGTTGAATAATTTAATTTTTTCCTAAATTTTTATACCAAAATTATAAAAATTTTTTTACTAAATAATTTAATAGTAAAAAAATATTATTGATCAATTTCCAGATGAATTCTGTAAAGAATTTCCCCACAATCTAATCCCGACCCCAGGATATTGGATCGAGTGCTCGCGGCCCCAAATAACCTCGGACACAATTTGGGACGAGAGCGAGAGTGACCGCGATTTCACGGATCCCGAGCAAGTTGATGAGCAAGCGGAGCTCTCGATGATGAACAAGCGGAGAGACCTGTGTCTGTTTGAGGAGAACGAGCTCGAGGACGAGGACGTCCCCCGGAAGAAGACGACCATTGAGGAGCAGTGGGAGAAGAACCAGGGCTTCGAGCTGACCTCCGTCGAGCAGGAGACCTACGAGAAGTACTTTTACGGGTCCGAGCACTGGAACTACTTCACCAACGACGAGGATCTGGGCCCTGTGATCCTCAGCATCAAGCAGGAGACCATCAGCGGCCGCGATCAGTTCAGGATTCTCGTTAGAGCTATTAGTTACACCGTTCACGGGCTCATCCCTGCCAGCTGCGTTTTTGCTGATAGGTCAGCTTTATTCGCTTATTAATTATGTTAATTTTTGGGGATTAATATTCCTCGTGAAAATCATATGCATCATGAATATTAATGCGAGGGATTTTATTGGTATCAATTTTAATTGTTCGACGGTACTTGTAATTTTTTTTTTTTTAAAGAGGATTTGACTTAATTATTTATTGATTTTATTTCGATGTTACGTTATTAATTAATTATTAATCTCGATAATTATAATTATTATCAATTATCATATTCATTGAATTTTTTTTATTACATTATTGAAAATTAAGAGGGTAATTATAATTTTTTTTTTGTCGAAGCTAAAATATTAATTTCATGACACAGATCCTTGTGTTATTATAAATTAAGTGGTTAATTATTGAAATTTTGAATAATTAATTTGCAATTGAGAATTTTCATAATTTTGAGAATTCTAAAATATAAAATAATTATTTTTGAAAAATTTTTGATAAAATTAAGGATCCTAGACATTTAAAAAAATTTTTTAATATAAATTAGAGAATTTGAAAGACGTGTTAATTTTTTATTTAAAAAAAAAAACAATAGAATTTACGTGTATTAAGTTTTTTTTTTTTTGGTAGAAGGTGAAATATTTGTTTCATTACACAGATTCTTGTAGTATTGTCCTACATACGTTCTTATTAGAGGAGTAAATTAAATTTTTTTATATTTTGAAAATGAAAATTTATTTCAAAATTTCTGTGCTAAAAAAAAGGATAAATTATTGTCAGACAAGAATTTCTTTGAAAATTTTTAAAGTAAATAAAAATTTTAACCAAAAAAAAAATTAATTAGTTAAAAAAATCTATTTCGAACTTGAATTAATTTAAAAAAATTGTCAGATAATAATCTTTGAATTTAAAAATCAATAAAAGTAAAATATGTGTTAAAAAATGACAGATATAACCGTGAAGAAGTAGTAAAAAGCCTGGGTAAAGAGGTGAACATAAATCCTGCATTGACTCTGGGACAGCTGCCAGATACCCCAGAGGAGCTGCTGAAGCTGGATCAAGTGTTCATAAAGTCCGAGCTGAAAGTCGGAGTGATTTATGTGCAAGAGGGCCAGTACACAGAGGAGGAGATACTCGACAACAACGACAGCTCCCCCTTTTTCGAGGAGTTCCTCCAGATTCTCGGGGACAAGATCCGGCTGAAGGGCTTCGACAAGTACAAAGGCGGTCTCGACACCGTCCATGACCTCACCGGTCTCTACTCGGTCTACACCAACTGGCGTAACATCGAGATCATGTTCCACGTGTCTACTCTACTGCCTTACGAAAAACACGATCCTCAAAAGGTATCTTCTATTTCCATCATCATTATTATTATTATCATTATTGTTGTTGTTGTTAGTGCTTCTTTCTCATTATTAATGCATGGAAATTTTATACTTTATATTTCATACTTTGTACGGTAATTTGAATTTCCAGCTTCAAAGGAAGCGACACATCGGCAACGATATCGTCTGCGTAGTGTTCCTTGAGGCGGACAATACACAATTCAGCCCCGCTTGTATAAAATCTCATTTCCTTCACACTTTTATCATCGTGCGTGTCAGTCCGAGGATAAAGAGGAAAATTACGAGATACGAGGTCTCTGTTGTCACCAGAGATGAAGTCGGCGCTTACAAACCCTATTTGTGGGAGCAAAGTGTCTTTGAGAAAGGTTGCTTTAATATATTTAGACTATTTATTTCATTTATAAAGAAAAATTGTCATATTTAAGAGATTTTATTTTTAAAAGTTTAATAATTTTTTTTTTTTTGTGACTTTTAATGATTATTGCAACTATAAATTATCCTTCGGCTTATTGATTAAATTTTTACTTTAAAATTTTTGCGAAAAAAATTTTTTTGAATACTTTATATAATTATTTTTTTGTAATTAAAAATGTAATTAATTTCATAAAAAATTAAATTGTGATATTTTATTCTTTTTTTGATTGAAAAAAAATATTTCTAAAAATAAATTGACGAATATTTCACTTCAATTAAATAATAAAATCTTTCAGGTCAAATGTTCCGCGAATGGATCTTAACAAAAATAGTAAACGGAGAGCGCGCAAGTTACTCAGCTCCGAAATTCGCGCGAATGCAAGAGCGAACCCGAAGCCAGATGCTCGAGGACATAGTCGCGAACTTAGCGAACCACGCGGAAACCGGGCAAATTCCTAAACCTTACCGCCGAGGATCCTGGCGACCTATCGGCCACATGAGACCGTCCTCGCCGCTCCTGGACTCGGTGAGAGACCAGTTCGAGGACTACGACCAGCTGGCTAAGGATTTCACGAGAGTCTTCCTGAACAACGCGGATAATCTCCAGTTACACGCGAACCTCTTCGACGTTGCTTTCCTAGTTCCCGGGCAGCAGAAGCAGAAAGTGAGGTTTATTGGTGTGCGTGCGATCCTTGGAGTTCGCAGCAGGTTAGTTTTTTCTTATAAATTATATGAGCGGTATGAGGCGTGCACTTTTGGATTTTCCAAACTTTTTGATACTGTTCTTCGGATAAACTCGAGTGCAAAAGACAGAGCACAGACAAGTAGATAAAGTTTGTGAGATTAATTAAATAAAAAAAGTCAACTTTATCCTTCAGGGTATTCCAAGAAATGCTGTACGGAATTCAAACAGGGTTTGGCAGTCCTCAAGTCCCCGTAGCGGAGCTACTCGCGAGACCTGCGCCAACTTTGCTCAGTCCACAGAAACCAAAGAGCTCAAACTTTCTACAAGTTCCTGACATTGAAAGCCCTAGGTATACTCTTCCTTCCATTGTTTTCTTTTTTTATCTCACCGTCTACTACGATTGTAACTACTTTTTATTTATTTATCGAGAAATATAACTTATAAATTGATTCTTTCAATTACTTTCTACGTCTCGATACTTTTGTAATTTAGTTTCTAATCCAATCAAACACTCGGGATATGAATTAAAATTTCAAGTTTAATTAATTGGTTAAGTTTTCTTCATCTAGTGTAATTGCTCTTTTTTTTTTTAATTAAAATTGATGGTGGGATTTAAAAGAAGTCAATTTAATTGCATGGTAGTGATAGTTTTTTATTATTAACAAATTTATTTATACGGCACATCCTGTCCAGTCCATTGCACTACATGTTTTTTAATTAAAGGGTATTTTAGTCTAAAAATTTATAAAATTTATAAAATATTAATAAAAAAATTATTTATTAATTTTTTTAAGCTTCAAAAAAAATTCTAAATTTACAATCTAGACTAAAATCCTCCCTGCATTTTTTTTTTAAATTCTAATGACTGTTTTAAAGCATCCTTTCCCTATTCCGCAATTTAAATTCCTAATTTTTAAAAAATAATTTATAAAAAATGTTCTCCGTACCCCGAGGTGCCGTTTAACCGTTTCTGTGAGATACTGGCTGTAATCTGTTTAGGCCCAAAAGTGTGCCCTCGTCGCCGATGGTAAAGAGAGCGTTTTCGAGGCTCGGGACCATCACCGCCGGCTGGGGGAGGAGTATAAGGAAACACGGGAGCAATACGTTACAAGTTGAGGACAGAAAAAGGTGGACTTCTTCTCAAGACTGCAGTAGTAAGTTATTTTTAGTAATTATTAATTACTAAAATTAAACTGATGGTCTTGAGAGAAATTTTAAATAAAAAAAATCAATTAAATTTAATATTTTTTTTTTTTTTTTTTTTTTTTTAACATACTTATAATTATTTCTTATTATTAATGACTCAAGTGTTCTTCTGTTAATACGTCTTTTATCCAATGAGACACATGGACTATATTTGCGTTGAGCGTCACGTTTGATTTATTGTTACATCTTTTTATTAAAATTCCAGAGAGATAGTAATTAAATGAATTTTTGTTCTTACAAATAAGTGGGACGGCATTTCCAAACTATAAAATTAAAAATTTAATTAAAATAATAAATAATAAATTTGACATTTGAAAATTTTTACCATTTTTTATATTAAAATTTGAACAACAAAAACTGCAAATTTATTTTAAAAAAATGGTAAAATGTTTTTTAATCTTAATTTTATTAATTATAAAAATAAAAAATATTAAATTTACCGTAAAATTGAAGCACCAAAATTAAAATATCGGAAATACTTACGCTACAAAAACTTTTTTGGTAACTTTCAGTCTCACTGCAAGTAAAACTATCATAAAAGACACTTAATTTATTAAACTCATCAAAATCTTGGCATTTTTCTGTGTCTATCAATCTGTGTTTACTTCTTTTCATTTCAATATTTTCCAAACCTAAAAATACGACCAACGTCTTACTATTAAAGTCTTGTTAAAATTTAAAATCATTAATTCTCACCGGCAATCGTTGCATAAAGTGAGTAACAATTATTCCTATCGATCTCGGAATACTTAGTGGGCAAACAAATGGAATTTATAAACCCGTTAAAGTAAAACGGGGTGAGAAGAATTAAAATTGCAACGTCATATGCATTTATGTCATGAGCAGTCGCCATAAATACTTTTCTTTTGTAATTTTTGTGCTTGTAAATTTTTTCAACCGTTCGTTCTTGGTATTTTTTTTCGACGTCTGTTGAGGTACTTACTACTAAATTTGCGGGCTCACTAAAAAATTTAGACAATTTTATTATTATTATTATTTAGCATTAAAAATTAATTACAAAATAATTTTTTAAAATATAAGAAATTTAAAAAAATTCTCAAAATGTGTAACAATAATAATAATTACAATTAATTATGCAATATTGATTTTTTTTATTTTTAAGACAAAATAAAGCCAAAATTGAAATATTTAACTAGTAATAATAAAAAATAATTAATAATAACAATAAAAATCATGAATAGTAAGTTTAAAGTCTTATTACAAAAGAAAAGTAATTATTTACCTCGGCGTAAAGCTGGCAAGAGTGATAACAGCCTTCGGATGTATAATAGTCCCGTAAAAGTAAGTCGTCGAGCGTATTCTACGATCAGGTGCGTTTACTATCACATAAATATTAACCATCCACGGGAATAATTCGGTGTTAGTTTTCTCGCCGTTCAATAAACCTGTCCCACATCTTTTCTTCACATTGATCTCTACTAGTTCATTTTGACCGTTAAAATATCTCACCTTACAATTAATTCCCGCGATAAATCCCAAAACAATTACTGCCTTCCACCAGTTAATAATCATCCTGAGCGTTCTAGGTCGATTGAAAAATTCAAGCGCTTTTTTTGTTAAATCTATCCAATTTACGGTACGATTTTATCGCGACTGACTCGGATAATCTACAAACGACTTATTATACTTACTTCACTGCTGTATTACTATCTAATTAAACACATATTACACATTGTACATTAAACATCACACGTTATAGAAAAATAAGGTAAATATTTGATTATTTTAATGAATTGACGACAATAAAATTTTTAATTACTGAATCATTTTTTATTAAATGACACCTGTTATCTAGAGTACGTCGTCTATTACTTCAAGAACATTAAATTTATATTATCGATTATCTTTCAATTAATTGAATAATCGATTTTTTATCACTAGAATTTTATTTTTACTTTGTAACAATAATTACTAAGTAAATTTTTTGTTTTAAATTATAATCATAATCATTTTTAAAAATAAATATTCGTTATTAAATTAAATATTTTTATAAAATGATTCTATTTATTATTTATACTACATAAAATTTTTTTTAAATATGAAATAGTATGAAATTTACGTTCCTACAACTTTAATCTCTAAAAAATTTTATAAATTAAATTTTTACCAAGTTTATAAGATGATAAAAAAATTTTTTTGAAGTTAGGTCTAAAAATAAAAATAAAATGCCGTAAAAATGGCGAGCGTATTTTTAGTTCAATTTTTTTAGGGAAAAAGAAGAAAATAATTTTCAAATTACACAACAAATTTTTTTTTTGCTGACTTGGAAAAAATTAAAAAAAAAATTAATTATTTATCTTTTATCAGACAAAGAAGCAAAAGAAAAGGAAAAAGCAGCCCAGTCACTAGCAGTTCCCCGACTGAGTGTTTGTGCTGACGCGCAGAAAGTCGACCGTGCTAAATTAGCTCAAACTGAAGTAAATTTATCATCAATAATAATTATTATTAAATTTTTTATTAGAAGATATTTATGAATATTTTTTTTAGTTTGACATAATCGAGTTCGACCCCGAGACTTTTGGAATTCTACTAGACTACTTGCACACGGGGTCGTGTCCTTTGACCTGCAGCAATATCCCAGGATTAATATGCGCCGCGGAGCACTACGACCTCCCGGACTTGCTACAGGCGTGTTTCCACCACGCAAAGCAGTTCCTCAGGATCGAGATAGTCTGCGTGATGCTCTGCGCCCTGGAGAACTACTACTGGCGCTACACCTCCGCCTCGGAGCTCGTGAACATGATCCTCGCGTTCGTGGAGACTCGGGCGTACCAACTCTTCCAGAGCCCCCATTTTCTCACCCTCAGCGAGAGCATGGTCCAGACAATAATGTGTCGCGGGTTAGAAGTCGTTGAAATTAAAAAGTTCGAGGCGATGCTCAGCTGGGCCAAGCACAGAATTAAAACCAAGTCCTCCAAGGTCGACGCTAAGCATGAATTTAAATGTATCATGGAGAGACTCAGCAAAGACTTAAAGTTGTACCGAATCACTCCCCAAGAATTAATTAGGGTTAGTGTTTTAAATTTTAAAATTCTTTTTCTACAATAATGATTATAATTTTATAAAATATAAATTAAATAATTTATTATTTTAGATTGTTCTTCCATCAAAAGCGATAAAAAACGAACGGATATTAGAGACTCTAATGTACCAAGCAAACTCCGGTATTTACCGAAATGTCGACACTTACTTAGAAGACTACCAGAAGAGGATACAAAATCAAGAGAGTTTTGACTACGGAATTTAAAATTACATTAACAAATAAATAATTATTAAATGAAAGCTAGTTTTATTAATAATTATTTATTTGTTAGTGCTGTTATTATTATTATTGTAAAACGTCAAACGCACACTAAACATATCGAGTATCCTCGTTGAAAATAATCATTGGATATCGTTATATTTTATAAGAAATTGATCAAAATTGTAATTCAAGTTTGGGTACTCAATACTCAATTTACGCGCTAGTATTTTTACTCATTCGTTAGTTTTTAATTTTATTGTTGAAAAAAATTTATTTTCAGCCACGAAAACTTGAATTATAATTATGTATAAATTTATTATTTATATTTTTAGTGTTGAATTTTTTATAGGTAGAGAGGTAGCGCAGAAATAATGAACTAGTTTTATTTTCCGAGCTTTTAAAAAAATTTTTCAGTAATTATTATTTTTCTGACTTTTTTTAATGTGTTGTGCTTTAATTATTTTCTTAAGAGTGTCAACTTGATAGAAAAAAATTTTAAACACATTTTTTAGTGAGCTAATATTTTTTTAAAAGACTCGAAAAAAAAATTAGTAAATTTTTTTGCGCCACCTTGAAAAGTAGTCTAAGTTTAGTTATTTATTTTTTTTTTTTTTGAGAAAATAAGTTATAAAAAAACGGACAAATATGAATAAAAAAAAAAAATATATATATATATATAATAAAAAAAAAAAAAAGGTTATGCCAATATTGACAATCTGTATTATATAAATAATTAGTATTGTAAATTAAAAAAAAAAATTCCTTGTAAAATTTATAAAGCAAATTAAGAAAAAAAATATTTAATAAAATATATATTGAAATAACTGATTATGATTATAATTATATACAATAATATTAAAAAAGAAAACTTTGAGAAGTAAAGTCGTTGATAAATATATATTTGAGTGTCTGAATAAATAAATAAATAAATATTTAAATGAGTTCCGTTTTTCTATTGTAGATTTTGTATCTTTAATAGTCTGGATAAAGATAAATTATAAGCCATCTAATCAGCGGATGCGTTGCCGAATTAATTTTATAAAGAGTTAATATAATTAATAATAAAAATAATAGTTGAAATAATTTATTTATTATCGTTTGCCAACATTATATATGAAAGATATTTTTTATACTATGCCAATCCGAGGATTTTCTTTACACAATTATTTTTATTGTGTTTATTGTTGATTATTGATAATTGAATACAAACCGTTGATCATTGAAATAATTATTAATTATAAATGGTGTTAATTCAAATGATAGTTTTACAGGAATTTTATCAGAGCAGGATTTATATCTAAGCTATATTATTATATAAATAAAAATGTTCGATTATTCTTCTGAGGAAACCTGCTTCGACTGTTAATTAATTAATTAATTAATTCATCCATTGATTAATTAATTAATCTATTGTATACATAAATATACATACATATATATATATATATATATATATATATATATATATATATATATATATATATATATATATATATATTTATTAATAAATGTCTTACTGTAAGTACCTTCATTCATTTATTTTTTTCTTCGTTTTTTTCATATTTATTTTGAAGTTTAAAATTATTTTTTTTTTAATAATTTCAGTAGCCATTTTTTATTAAAAAAAGGCTATAAAATATTAATCACACCAAGAAAAATTAAAATTAATTTTTTTACTGTGGAAAATTCTTTTAGAAGGTTAAAAAAAAATTTTTTTTAGAAATTATATTGTAAATTATGAAGTAATTAAAAAATTTTGATATTTAAATTTTTGAACTGATAAATTAATTAAATTTTATTTCATTAAAAAATTTTTCCTTTTAATTCAAGAAAGTTGTGTTTTTTTTTTTTTTTTGTAATTAAGTTTATTTTTTTTGTATTTAATTTCATAAATATTAAAAAAATTTTTTTTTAGTATAATAATTAAATTTAATTTCTTTATTAATTTCTAAAAGAATTTTCCGTTCAAAAAATTCCGCTAAAATTTATTAAAAAAAAAAAAAAAATTAATTTCCCGTATGATAAATTAAAACTGATAAGTGTCTTATTGTTCGGAATATAAATAAACGACTGGACGAAAGTAAATTTCCATAAAAATTCTCTATCATATAAACATTCATATAATCAATAATAATAAGATTAATATATATGATAAATATTAATAATAATAAAATAAAAAACCACGATACGATTGTTGTGATTAAAAATATATACCAATAATACATGATGCATATATTTGTCATTGGCCATCAATTAATAATCAATAATCAGTAATTAACTATAGTTTATCAGTACAAATAATAAAACTGTAGAACGAATCATGGTATATTGTTCGATAAATCGAAACTTTGTGTATTGAAAAGTATATTAATATATTTTGTTTCCTGAATGGACAGTGTCCGACTATTGCCGTCTCTCCGATGTTGAGTGTATCAATAATATCGAAAATTTGTAAGCTAAAACTTTTTTGTTTATAAATCAACGACTTGTGTGTGGAATTTTGATTTTATTTTAAAAAAATTGCTGAACAATATTCAAAATAATAAAAATAATAAAGAAGCGCATGCCGATTTGGATATTTTATGATTTATTGTAAGCCACTGATATGTTACTGTTATACATATATATGAATAAAAAAAAAAAAAAATATATATATATATATATATATATATATATATATATATATATATATATATATATATATATATATATATATATATATATATATATATATATGTACCTATGTACGTATATAATTACGTATGACTAAAAATTGCTTTGATAATGCTTTATTGATCAAAATATTTTTTTTTTAAATAAATAGATTAATTCAAGAACCATAATCTTTAAAATTCTGCAGGTTTTCCATCGAGTCTGCTGCTATCAGATATCTGAGTTGGCGTGTGTAGTATTCTTTAATGACTTTTGAACTGAAATCTTGATCAATCACCAAGATGGAGAAATTTATGGCTTCGTTTCTCAGCATTTCGTTCGTCAGGTCGAGCAAATCCACAGAAATTGCAACGGGATTAAGTTCATTCGGAAAACACAATTCTAGCAGCTTACGCTGTTTTTTAAAATTCAAATTTTTTAATTAATTATTTATTACATAATCTTACAAGTAATAATAATAAAATTTACTTGTACTTTTTTAAGAATCAAGGTTTACAAAATTTTTTAAAAATAAATAGCTTACAAAAAAAAAAAACTAAATATAATTTATAATTGATTGACGTTAAAAGTTAAAAAATTAATACAACTTACGGCATGGAAGTGAAAATTTGGTCTGGTATATGTTGAAGAGTCATTAATTTTTATCAAATTGCACTGAATTACACTTATAAACAAAAAACATAGACTAATTGCTGAGCATACGTGTCCGTTTGCAACGGGACTTCCTCGCAAAGCGTCACCGACTTAATTATTTTTAAGTGCATCGCAATACAGAAAATTGCACACGCTCGCGAGGTTTCCATAGAGAAGAATATGTAAACTTTGAGAGCCTATTATTGATTTAAAATTTTTTATTATTTGTAAGCCCAAAAAAAAATTTTAATTTTATTTAATTATTTGAAATTTATTTGATATTAAATAAAATATAATTTAATAAAAAAATTTTAATTAAAATAAATAATAAATAAATCCTTGAATTTTTATTCTAATTTTTTATAAATAATAAATATATAATATATAAAATTTATTATTTTTTTCAAAATAAAAATCAAATAATTTTTATAAAAAAATTTTGGAAATTGTTTGCAATAATTTTAAAATTTTCCGCGTTAAAAATTCAAATTTCGCGCCACCTACTTCTTGAATTCTACCGTACCTAAAGAGCGAGTGACAGTGGCTCTCTGCAGTCAGTAGCATTCAAACGCTCGGCGTCAAAACAAGCTTTAGACAAACTCAACAAACATAAATATCATAATTAAAAGTTATTTACATTAGATAATTAACAAAAATGATCGGTGACAATGAGGACTCTCACTCATTATGTGATTCACTGGTAAATATTCGCCCTCAGAATTTAATTATCTCCAAATATGTCACTAATAGATCGTAAGTATTTGTTAAAGTCACAATCATAACCTAATTTTTTTTAGAATTTACTTGAAGAAGGCTGTCGTTTGCCGGTTCGTATGCACAGTACTAATGATTGGAGTAAGTTTTTATTAATTTTATCATTAATAGCATTTTTTATAACCAAAATTTAACTATTTTTAATTATTTATATCATTTATAAGTCAGTAAACACAAAGTTCAATTTTCAGTTAGTATTTTGTTTGTTTATTTTGTTGTTACTCATAATTTTTTATCAATAATAAATAATAATAATAATAATATTTATTATTAAATTTATTTATTTTGCTGGTAATTGACAGATGGATTGAATTTTATGTTTACTTTTTTTTGACACCTCAATTTGATAATAATATTTATTCTTTTCTTTCTCACAGCATTGGCGGAATTAATTAGTGTAAAAGAAGTTGGACCAGTTAAATATTATTATGTCCATTATGTTGATTGTAAGTATTTATACATTAAATATTTTTTTTCTTTAAAAAAATCATTTTATCTTTAAAAAAAAAATTATTTTGAAATTAGCATTTTTTTTTTTATTTTTTTAAAATAAACTAGGTCTAGAAAATTTAATGCAGCCTAAATACTTATCATAATAAATTGACTACCGGTGATAATGATATGAAATCTTAAAAAGGTATAAATTAAAGTCAAGACCTTTACAATGACACTAAATTTCACTAAAAAAACCGATTTTATCATATGATTATTATGAAGACAAAATATTTTTTATTCTCTTAAAATCTAGATTGTAAAAAATGAAATTTTTTCAATTTAAAAATTTCCAGTCAACAAAAGATTGGACGAGTGGGTAACAGAAGATAGATTAGACACGCGAAAAGTGCAGTACCCGCACCGCGACGGAACGACGGCCCCAGGAACAGGATGCGCGACTCCAAAAAAAATCAGCCGGCCTCCGAGCCCAACGAACACACCCACGGAGCCAGTGAACGGCTCCGCGGCGTTCCAAGCAGCGCTCCAAAAGCGGATCTCAAGGAAGAGAAAGGGGACCTTCCTGGACAACGAGGACTCCCAGGAAGCGACGAACCCTTCTGGAGCGCAGCAGACACCTGGTCCGCGTCCCACGGGGTCGATGGTGACGCACCACCACGACGACGTGGTGACGCGCATGAAGAACATCGAGCTGATCGAACTGGGGCGCCACCGGATCAGGCCCTGGTACTTCAGCCCCTACCCCGAGGCGATGGTCACGCTGCCCTGCATCTACATCTGCGAGTTCTGTCTTAAATACCGCAAGAGCCGAAAGTGCCTCGAGCGGCATCTAGTCAAGTGCAACCTGAGACACCCTCCAGGGAACGAAATCTACCGCAAGGGGTCCATCTCCTTCTTCGAGATCGACGGACGCAAGAACAAGAACTACGCCCAGAATTTGTGTCTCCTTGCGAAGCTCTTTCTCGACCACAAGACTCTCTACTACGACACCGACCCGTTTCTCTTCTACGCGATGACAGAGTTCGACAGCAGGGGCTTCCACATCGTCGGGTATTTTTCTAAAGAGAAAGAGTCCACCGAGGACTACAACGTCGCTTGTATCCTCACTCTGCCGCCCTATCAGCGGAAAGGCTACGGCAAGCTCCTCATCGAGTTCTCCTACGAGCTGTCTAAATTCGAGGGGAAAACTGGATCTCCCGAAAAACCGCTGTCAGACTTGGGGTTGCTGTCTTACAGAAGCTACTGGACTCACACGATTGTTGATATTCTTATCAATGTCAAGCCGCTGGTGGAAAATGAAAAAGCACAGATTACTATCAATGAAATCTGCGAGCTCACCGCTATTAAAAAAGAAGATGTTATATCGACTTTACAGCACTTGGGGCTTATTAATTATTACAAGGGGCAATATATCGTTACGCTTAATGAGTAAGTTTTTATTTCAATTAATTACTCAATTTTTTTTTTAATTATAAATGTTAGAAGCAATAATTTTTTTTTTATTTTAAAATATAGAAATTTGAAATTTTTTAATTTTAATTTTTTTTTTAATATTTTAAGCAATCTGATTGATTAATTAATTAATTTATTTATTTACTGTGCGACTGGCCACAAAATTTAGCCTATTCTCTTAATAATATAGATTGTTATTATTATTTTTTCAGAAAAACAATAATAGACCATGCAGAAGCAATGGCAAAACGGTCTATCAGGATAGATTCTAGATGTTTAAACTGGCAACCTAAAGACTGGAGTGTTCGCGCAAAATGGTAAACTGCGACAATAAATACCGATACTCAACAACCGCTTATTTTTTTTTAACTTACTTATATTATATTGTACATAAATGTAATTTTATAAAAGTAATTCAATAATAGAATTTAAAAATTTTATAATTAAATCTTGTTGTTGCTACAAATCCCTTCATTTTATTTTTAAAAACGTTTCTTCTACATAAATTAACTATTAAAAAAATCTACTATCCAAAGAACAAATAAAAATTATAATAAACCGTAATTTCACCGTCAATTTATAAATACTAAAAATATTTTCTATATTACCAACGAACGATGTTACTTTCTCGATATCTTCAATCCCTTGTATGCACCTTTAACCCCTATTTTACCTCGGTAAGGGATGGTTTTACCTACTCTGTCGATAACAACTCTATGATTTATAATTTATATATTCTAAAAGATAAATTTATCTAGATATTTTATCTTCTACAAATACATCCTTGAGAATAATTTTTATTTTTTATCCAATTTATTCATAAACTTTTGAGATTAATTCTCAATCATTAATTTTTAAAGATAAAATTAATTGTCATATGTTTTAAAATTAATTAAAAATTTATTCAATAAAAAATTTCAATAGAAATAAAATTTTTATTTAAAAAAATTAAAATTTGTTATTTTTTTAAAGAATCATTAAAATGATTTAAAATAAATGAGTTTCAAAAAAAATTATAATTTAATTGTATAAAACTTTAATTATTATTTAAAAAAATAATAATAATAATTTAGTAGGTTTAAATAATTTTTATTCTATTTTTGGATTAATTAGGATTGAAGTTTTTTCTCTAAAAAAATTTAAATCCTAATTAATCAAAAAATTTCGTATCAATTTAAAATAAAAATTCAAAATACTAATTTCTAAATTTCCCATCACTAATTTATTAATTTTATATTTTAAACTACGAACGATTAAAATTCAAAGATAAAAATACACAAACGAAAATAGAGAACCGAATTAATTAATCAGAACCGACAGATCATTTTTTATCGCATCGATATCCTCAGTAATTCCGCAGATACAGATGCAGAATCTTTATCTCGAGCATTGAGAGTCGAGGAAGCATAGCGAGACGTAACAAGCACGAGTGGAGGAACAGAGGAACGTAGGAAGAGTTCGAGAGGAACAGAGGGTAGAATAGAATAGGAGTAGAGCCGCACCCTGTTTATTCGCCCGTGGCCATGTGTCATGTTCTATCAAGTCCGTCTCTGCTCGTTACCTACCTATGGATATAACATATAACATATAGGATATATATGTATCAAACTATACAATATAGCGGATGTTGGGTCGTGGAAAGGGTACGGAGAGGTATATACAGTATATATGGTATGTAGTACATAGCATGTAGTGTACAGTAGCTATCTGCATATGTACTGTATATACTTACCCACACATGACATGAGGACGTATGTGCTCGCGGCCGGGGGTAGCTACCCTTACCTTTCACCCTTATATGCAGGGCGTGGCCAGGGTCCACCAATCCCGGGCTTTGAATACCTATATACTAAATTCTAAATCGAACTCTAGTAAAACCGGAGAGCAGACGAGACCGGAGGAAGATAGAGAGGGCGGAGATGGAAGAGGAGAGAAAATTTCAGTGATCGTGTTGTAGCAGTATAAAGCAAGGTCGACATTCTACATACTACATTTATTGAGGATAAGGGGATCAGTGTGTGACTTTTATAAAAATCTCAAGAGTTTTCTTTTCTTATCTACTCTCCTACGCTACGACCTCGCGGGGAAAAAAAGGGAAAAAAAGCCGCCTTCAAATTTAATTGAAGTTACTTAGACCATCAATCTCCCAGCAGCTCCATTCAATGCTTTATGGCTTTTATTCTTTCATTTAGAAGAGGAATTGTTAATTTACATTGGTTGGATTTTTGTGGACAAGATTGATAGGGGGAAGTTATTTTTTGGAAATAGAAACATTTAATTCAGTAGCGAGAAATTTTTTGGATAATTATTTGACTACATTAGAAATTTTTTGTAACAAAAATAATTTGTAGAAAAAGATTTAATGTTTTATTCACCAAAATTCAAACCACGCAAAATTTTTTACGGTGCAAATTTTAATTTAAAATGATTGATTTGTTTATTTATTATGATATAAGATAATATTTCACAATAAAAATAAATATTATTAATATTTCTTCTTTCAAAATAATAAATTTAAATATTTTTCTTATAAAAATTTTTGAGGTAAGAAATTTTCTTTTAAATAATATTTTTTCTGACTTTTAGTGTAACTCTAATTTTTTCAAAATGATTTTCTTGGTTTAAAATTTTTTTTTTTTTAATCAAATTTAATTTTTTTATCGATTAATACTTCTTAACTCATAACATAGAAGTCATACTAAATTCGTACCATTTTTATTACTTAATTACGTCATATTTTAACGAGAAAAAAATTTTTTTTGGTGAAAAAAGGAGTACGGTCACAAATACAAATTACTATCAACAATCTTTAATTGCAAAATTTTTTTTATTAAAATTAATCTTTATTAATTATAAAATTTACATTCTGAAATTATTAATACATCAAAATAAATAAAACATTATTGACATCAAAGATTTTTATTAATTATACAAACCTTGAAGAATCAAAAGTATGACCTTATCAACCACCTACAATAATAGTGCCTTTGAGAGTTTGAGAGATGAGACTAAAGACATTTAATAGCTCCAGTTAATAGCTTTCGGAGTAGTGCAGCATTTAAGAATCCCACAGGAGTTTACATACCTTCACTCATGTGTCTTCTATCGTAGGGTCCTCTTCTCTCTTCTCTCTTCTCCCTCCTGCTCATCCTTAACCTTTCCACCCACTTCTAACCCGAGCCAGAGCCCGTGTTCTCCAATGTGCCATTAATTTACCTCACGACGACGGATTACACTCAACTTATATCCCTCTATATTCCTTGTAGCTATATAAGACAGTATAGTTACAATGTGGATATATGTACACTCATTTAAGCTACAAGAACATTTTGTGTAGATCGACTATATTATAAACACACATTCCCATCCTCCTCTTCCTCCTTCTCCTTCTCATTTACAATAGCGGTGAAACCATTAGACTGCAATTCTATATTAGGAATTTTTGACTTTGCGTAATAAAAGTTAATTAATTGTTTATATTCCGTACACTACAAAAATTTGATTTTTAAAAATTTTTTATAAATTCTCTCTATAATTATTTATTTGTTTCAAAATTCCAAAAGTTGCCTTAGAAAAATTAATTTTAGTAACATTTAAATATTTAATTAAATGTAGTATCAAAATTTATCAGCAAAACTTTAAACAAAATAATCTTCCTATAAATTTAATTCAATTTTTTAATAATATAATTGATATTTACAAAATTAAATTTGAGATAAATTTTTTCAAGTGATTTTGTATTCGTTGAACGAAACATTTTATTTTTTATTGTCTATATAATACTAGAGTGTGAGGTTAGATCTTGGGTTAGAAAGAAGTGTAGGTGTTTTATATCGAGTATCATCAGCATCAGGTAAGGTAAAATGTTGTTGACAAACGGGAAAATACTTAGCACACTCAACACTCATGCACACGTAACGCCGCTGCTTAAAATTCATAAGGCGGGTGTTTACTTACTGAAGAACGGAGAAAAGAGAAAAAAGAGGAGGAGGAGGAGAAAGAAAACGAGACCGCGTATCTTCCAGTTTCCAGTATCCAGCTCGATTTTCCTCCTATTTTACAGGCTATTTACGTGGATGAAAGGGTGTACGATGTTGTCTCACGTTTTATCGAGTTTAATAAAAATCATTCTCCAGTTTTTCTTTTTGCTTTTATTTTCAAATTCTTCCATAAGCTTACAAAGTATTTTACAAATATCTATGTATATACATATATACTTACACCATACACTCACAAAGTCCTTACATATATCATTTATAGCTAATTTAATTTAATCTTTTTAAAGTGACAAGAAAAGTAACTTGATTTAAGAGAAAAAAATTTTTTTTAATTATTTTCTTGGCTCAAAGGAAAAAAAAACAAATCAAGAACAATTTCTGAGTTCCAAAATTTTTTAATTGAATTTATTAGTTTATAAAATTTTTTTTTTTAAATCAAATTAATTTTTTTAGTTTAAAAATTTTTAAAGGATTAAATTTAAAATTAATTTTTACTTGAAATATTATCTGATCAAGATAATATTTTGTGCCTAGTAATTAAATGAACTTTTTAATTTTTAACTGCCAAGAAAACTAAAAATTGTCGCCTAAACACAAATACCAGAAGCTCTTCCGTTAATTAAAGTCTAATAATACCAAAGATTTCCTCGTTTGCCTCTAACCGTTCAATACTCTATGCAATTAATCTCTCGTCCCAGCTTCAAACTCCAAAAGAACCTCCACCAGCATCAGCAGTAGCAGCAGTAGCACCGAACACCAACTATTAACTAATTAAGCTCGAGTTGTCCTTATTATCACATTCTCTTTGCTTAGCTGCATATATATTTATGGGTCCACATAACCTTGGGTTGACAATGACAAGGAACAAGGAGCAAGAAAGGAGGGTTGGTCTGAGAACAAGAACAGAGAGCAGGCTAAGGCGGTGTAGGAAAATTAGTAGAGACGTGGATTAAAGTTTCTCCTCTCGGTAGTTGAGACTTGTTCAGCACAACAGAAGAGGAGACCCACAACTGAAAAAGGAAAAGGTTTGCCGAGTTAGAGCTACTTGAGTGAAGGTTGGAACGCCGGTATTGTTTCAAAACTGGTGCTCGGTACACGTGCATACATCTATTTGACACATATACAAGAACAAGAACAAGAAGAAGCTGGAGAAGGATCCTGCTCGAGGTTTCTAGATCTAGGGTAGGGTGTAGTCTAGAAGGAGTGTGGAGGAGTCTAGAGCCGAGGCTACAGCGTTACATATTATATATCCAGTGTGTGTTGTGGATGCTGGTTGTGTACAGAACGAGAGAGCAGAGAAAGATAAAGATGAAGATAAAGAGGGAGAATGCCTGCCCTCGAGCAGCCATCTTGCCACAAACGTTGACTCCACCAATCAGCGACGAGGCTGTGGTCACCGTTGTACTCTCAATTCCTCAGAGGCACCTCACTCCACTCCAAAGAACAGAGGCTAAACTCAAACTCGAGGTATAACTCAGCTGGGGGTGGCAGTGCTACCCAACACCGCAACCCTTTAATTCTAATCAATTTACTGGGGCTTTCGGCTTAATGGGAGCCAGGAGCTTCGTACAACCACTTTTTCTTTTTAGGGTTAATTATTTTTCGATTAAGAATCCAGCTACAGGATGCTCAATAGTCTGGATATAAAGTTTTAGTTTGATAGGAACTGGTTTCGATGGACACGTGCGTAAACTCGTTTTGGTGACCCAGGGATTTAAGCAGCCGGGGTTTTGTTGACTTTCTGGCGACCTTAGGTGAATCGCTTAGCATAAATTGCTTGGAAATTGGAGATTTAGTTCTGAGAGTGGGAGAAGGCTTCGATAGATTAATGGAAATTATTATTTTTGGTTAGTATGGAGGAAATTTAAAAAGTTTTTAAATATTAAGTAAATTTTTCTTTAAATCAATATTCTGGACGAACCATTAAAGATAAAAAAAAATTTGTCAAATATTTTTTTATGGAGAATTTAATTTTCCATAAAAAAGGTCTTTTATAATTTTTTCATATATTTAATACTTTGCTCAAAATAATAATAATCAAGAAAAATACTCAAAATTATAAGATTAAAATTTACAAGAGACATCTATCCTTTAATTTTTGATAAAAAAATCGAAATTTACTTTCTCAAATTTTTTCCATGTCTACATTTATTATTTTTATAATTATTTATTCAAAATTGATGATATATCTCCGTCAAAAATTTCTAATATGCCCATTTAGAGTTTTTTTGGCCAAAGTAAGTTATAAAATATCCAACAGGTGGCGCATGATCGCTAAATTGTCTCACTAGAAGATAATTAATTTTTTAATACTCAGTTTTATTGTAAAAAAAATTTTTAAGGAGCTCAAAGAGCTTATCTATGATGGGGTTTTAGTTCTAATCAACTATTGAGTTCAAAAATTTTTTTTTCATATTAATTAAATTAATGAATGACTATAAAAAATTTTAAAATTAGTTTTTTGAAAGTAATTTTGCAATTCATTTATTTAAATTGAAAGAAAAAATTGTTAAACACCTAGAAATAAAATGATTATAATTATAAATAAAAGCCTGTAGACAAAAATAAATAATGCCTTATTTATAAAACATTAATGTATACATAAAAAGTTAAGTAGAGGATCATGAAGTAAATGTGGTTAGTTAGTCGTATTACCCTTCTCGGCGCTAATTAAAACAATATACTCGCGTGTCTTTTCATGTTGCGCAAACTGAAAAAAGAAAAAAAAAAAAAAAAAAACTAGAAATAAAAACAAGACTGGAAATAAAAGCGAGAAAAAAAGCATAAATAAACAGCAAAGGATCTTTCGAAATAGCTCCTAACGAATTCTCGCATCTCGGTTAACCTAACCTCTTGCATCCCCGGTTCACCCCAGCCCCCCGTCTTCAGCATCGCGGCTTAATTATCGTCCAAGTGTTCTTTAAAGAGCGAATTACACGCTCGATGTTCGCTGCGAAAACGCCGAGCTTTCATTCTCTTCCCTTCTCGCTCTCATCTCTACGTCCTCCCTCTTCACTACCACCCACCCGCAGCTTCGCGCTTTCTTTTTTCCCACTAGTTTTTTTTTTCGCTTATTCTCTTTCACTTTTACTTACATGAGCTTGCACTTTTTGTAACTATTTATACTGATTACTTTTATTTTATTATTTTGGTCACTGACTTCTTTTTTTTTTTTAGTATTTATCTGTCAGGAAGTCGGAAATTAATTTAAACATCACCATTTAATTCAATTTACAAGACTTTTATCGGAATTTCGAGCTTAGAAAGTCAAATTCAAATTTTTATATCTTAAAAATATTATAAAAAATTGATAATAAATCATAACTTTATTTTATTAGTCAAAATAGTTTTTTAAAATGAATAAAAATTTTTTTTTGTAGTTTCAAAAATTTTTCTGCTTGATTTAGAATAAAGAAATTAATTTTATTTTTTTATCAATGCATAAATAAATAAATTATAGATTAAAGGTACAAATATCAATAAATATTTTTTTTTTAATTGGTCCCGTAGGGGAGGTGTTACGCAACAACATCATAATTCGCTTAATACTTCAAATAGGTTAAATTACACGAATAAAATCTCAAGAAATTGATTTATTAGCTTGGATATTTGAGTCATATCTGAGTTAGTAAATTAAATTAATCATTTCATTAGTATTTTTATGACTCTAAATGAGGGTAAGAGTGATGAATGTAATTTTTGATTCCGCTCCATCAAATTAAACAGTAATTAAACATTTCAATCTAACATTCTTTAATTTTGAGGCTCACCATAATTTTTATTTTCTCAAAAAAAAGGCTCAAATTGTATCCTAAAAATTTTTTAAAAAACTTTAAACAATTTTTTTTGAAAACAATATAAAGTTTTTAATATTTGTCGAAAATTAATAGAAAAAAAAAAAAATATTTCCTCAAGTACCGCATTTCTTCCCTCTGTCAAACTAAATCTTATTAATATTCCGTCAAAAAAACATCCCAGCCATAAATAAGAACCCAATTTACAGCAAAATTTAAAAATCAAGCTCTAGTAGCCTTAGCCCCTCACATGTTCCCGTGCACAATGTTATTTATTCATCCCATGCATTAACTTATAAGCATAAGCATAAAATAAGTCATCCCCTATTAGAACGCGGGGTAAAAAATGTTTCCAGAGATCCTCGTGGTGACTTGAGGGAGGGAGTTCCAATATATCCAGGATATTCACGTATATAAATATATATTAAAGTCCCCGAGGGCGATGGCGTCCGTTTCCGAGTGTTTTTGGTCTTCAGTAGGTAAATCCCCTCGGAAATGGAATAGCTGTGAGGAAAATAAAGGGAAAGAGGTTGGGAGAATATTGAGTAGTGTAGTGCGTGTCTCAATATCTAGTCGATTACCTCTTGTCGGACCCTACGGCAACGTTTCCGAACAAGTTACCAAAAAGTTAGAATACAGGAATAAAAATAGGGGTGGGGTGGTTCGGCTCCCGGTAATGGGCACCGACGTTCGAGGTCCCTTTCTCGGAGGGTTTTCTCGGTGATATATTGCCTCTCGTGTTCACCCTCGTGCCCTTAGCCATCCCTTACGCCGCCATCTTTAAGGACGCCCACACCCTCAAGAGAACTACCAACTAGCAACTACCCCGATCTCCCTTCCCGTTTCCCGTATTTCACTCTTCAGTATCCTCCTACTCAGCAAGCTATTCTCCCCGGCCCCGTTCCATCCCTTGGGCAGACTCGCACATCCGCCCACACCAGCGAAGCCAACACACCGACACCAACACTTCAGTCCGCAAACCCACGACCCACGATTGAGAATCCCGTTAGAGTTATACGGGCTTAGCGTCTATTTTGACGAGGGTCGCGCCTAGCACTAACTTGGGCGCCAGATCCAGACTCTACATGCTCTGCCACATCCTCATGCTACCCGCGGGAATTCAAACCCGGGGATGCCATGCACGTATCGAATCTCGGAGATCTGGATCTGTGTATGTGAGCCTGGCGAGGTAAATGCCACCGGATTTTTTAAACTTTTAGAATTCCGAGAGGGGAGAAGAATTGAACTGAGAGCTGCCGGGAATTTACCGGGGTCAAATGTTGATAACGAATGCTACTCAACCTTTTTCGAGGAATTATCTACTTTTTTACTAAAACGATCTCTCGTTCATCAAATAGATAAGTTTCACCGGGGAAATTACGATGGGGTGGGGAAGGAAATAGTGTGGGAGAAATTTGAATGGTGAAACTTGATTTTTGGGATTTTATCAAAGTGGTAATTTTTAAAGTTTAAGAAGACTAGTATATTCAGTTGAAAAATAATTCATTTTTGATCGTAAAAAAAATTAATTTGATCCTTATAGTGATGAAAAAATTATTGAACCAACAATAAAATCATTTTGAAGATTTTGGTAATTTTTTAGCAACCAGAATAGTTTTTAAGAAATTTTTCTAGTAAATTTTGATTCATTCAAAGGCATAAAAATTTTTTAAATTGTGTTTTTTTTAAAAAAAAATTATTTTGAAGCGTTTCTTTATGAAAAATTCTTAAATCAATTAAAATTCCCTCAAACTAATAACAATTTTTTAATTAAAGTATTGTTTGATTGAATTAACAATAATAAAACTCTTAAAATAATTTTTTTGGTTAAAAAATCTTATACAAAGTAATGTAATTTAAACTTGAACTATAAGTCACTTAATTTAAAAGACAAAATTTACGACAATTATCGGAGTATATGAATGACGAAGTAAAAACCAAGTATAAAGTACAAGGTACAAGGGCGTTTTCTAAGCTCGCTAAGAATTTCCGAGGGTTGAAATAATGTGTCTTTAAAGTACGCTCCGTAAACATCCACCTGCGATTAAAAATATTCCTTACATTCCTCGAATTCTCCAAATATCCGAGCTGAGTTTCTGGTTTTAAAATTTCTTGCACACTTCTGTGCTTCAAAAGAAGCTCATTGATTGATTGATTGAAAGAATTATTCAAATTTGGTATAAAGTAGCGGCCTGCAAAGGGCATGGGCACGCTAATGTTAATGTTGATATTAATATAAACGGAAAAGAGCGTAGGTATATAATTTGAGGTCTGGCAGCTGTGAGTCTGCATAACTAAAAAAATAATAAAAATAGAAATAAAAAGGGGTGCCTTGGCACTTGGAATTACAATATCCGCGGTCTCATTTGAATTTGAATCTCTGCATATGCAGCGCGACGGACATATTTTTAAAGCTGCGACTAGGCTCCCTTTCCTATCCACCGCGGGTCTGGCTATCGCGAAAGCCGAAGCTTTAAAATTTATACCTGAGGATCCCGAGCCTACGACTCGAGGAATCGATCCACAATGTGTCGCATTAGAGTAAAAAATTTATTTATACCTGGATTTATATAAATATAATGTATAAGCAGTTTATGTACCTTCGCATTGGATTTTGGGTTCCGGGACACGTATAGACCTCATTAGAGTCGCGTTAAATATCCAAGAGTTGAATCTGAATAACTTTTTTATCTACGCCTATATGTATGCATATATTTCTATGAATACCTACATATAGACACTCCGAACTGCATTATATTTAAATCCAACGGATTACAGACGGTTTATTTTTTCGCTTACGTTTCAAGGCCGAACCGATATTTGTCAGCATACTTTAGACTAAGTTTTAATTAAATTCTTTTTTTTTTTTAAGCAAATGATATAGATTTTTGGAAATTTGTAGATTAGAAATCTTTTGTTGGTTTTATAAAAAAATTGACATCATACTAAAATTAATTGACATTTTAGAATTAAAAAAAAAAAAATTTAGAAGTTTGTTAAGGATTTTTTTTGAGATGTTCAAGATATTTTCAAGTTTTTTTAAAATAACTTTCAAATTATTTGACTAATTGCCTCAAAACCATGTATACACTTTTTAGGCTTGAAAAATTGCGTCGAATGTCATCAAAAAAATCAAAATCAAACGACGCGTTCAAAAGATATTACTGTTTAAAGATATTGAAAAAAACGTCAGATCAGAATTTTGAGTTTGAATCTTAAATTTTTTGTTAAAAATAATTTTTTTTTATCAAAAAATTCCTTTTGAAAGTAAATTTAACATGTAGTAATCATTTAAAATTGCCTAAAGTACTTCTACAAGCGATAAAAAATTAATTTCTAATTCAGATAAAAGACTTTTACATGACAATTGTCGACAAGTGTAATTTACACCGAAAATAAACCCACAGATGAGTTCTCTGGCATGGAGGGTTAAAAAATAAACAGCAATGTGATTAATAGTTAATCTTGATGCAGAGTTTGAAGCAGAATTTAGCGAATAAATACAAAGGAAGTAAAAAGTTTAATGACAAAGTAAAGATGATTTAAGTTTGGGTTTAGAACATAAAGTACGAGATTGTCTAATAACTTGGCGGAGCTTTGTGTCTCGTGTGTGGACTACAAGTTTGCACTGACGTTGCAGCAAAATTATAGACCGAATGCCGTGTGTCGGTTGTGAGGGTTGAGTTTACCAGCAAGAGTAGAGCAAGGAGGAAAATAGAAGAGGAGAGAGGAGAGAAGAGTGGAAGAGTAGTAGAGCTTGAGCGAGATAAAGCGGACAAGATCTAGGTAGAAGCTATTTCTTGTGCTCAAACGTCGTGTTCACGTCGTTGAGAGTATAGTGTACGGTTGGAAAGTTTCGCGTCTCCTCCCGCCCCTTTCCCTCATCGTCATCGTCGTTGCCCTAGGGATTTTGGTTAGAATATTGAATCTGCAGAGTGGAGATTCTGTAATGAGCAAGAGAGCCCCAAAACACTCCCCGCTGCGCCGACACCAAAGCTAACGGGCATACACACACATTCACATCCTCCAGAATACACACATGCTGGGAAAACCTCCCTTATGTGTGTGTTTTCTCCACCTTTGTCTGTCTATTGGAGGCTCGAGGTATATGCCATGCCGTCTATTCAGGCACCGCGGATGTAATAACATTCCGTGCTCCAAAAGCGAAAAGGAAAATATAATGTTACTCTATCTACGTGAGTGTAATGACGACAACCCCACAATATAATGCTATTTTCTCGAGAAAGAGGATATAGTTGTGTCTTTAGATTTTAATAAACATATATGTGATGGATTAAGATGCGAAAGAGGATTTTATGTAGGCGATAGAAGGATTTACTTAAGATTTATAATTATTTGGGGTGGTATTTTTTTTTTTTAGGTTTCAAATCGGTTTTTTGAGCTAAGAAAAATTTTATTACTGTTGTATGAGTCATTATTTTGGGATTTGATGAATTGTTTGTGCACAGCAATAATTTTTTAACACTCTTTTGTGTTGATTTAAGAGAATTAACATAAATCGTTGACAATTAATTTTTAATAAATTTTTTTCTGGGTTCAAAAATATAAAAATTATAGCTATAATTTTGAATCAAGTTAAAAAATTAATTAATAAAATTTTTTACATCATAAATACGAGAATTTAAATGAAGAAAAAAATTATTTGGAACTATTTTAAACTTATCATAAATGTCTCTTAATTTTATTTTGACTAACAGTTAATTCTATTTCTTATTGAAAGAAATTATAAATAATTATCGTTTATAGAGAAGCGTCTTGAGGTTCAAAATAATTTCGCGAATTATAGTAAAAAAATAAACCCATCCTATAATATATTAGCGCCTCAGTAATTCGAGAAAATTATAAATGACACCTTACCCGCTAATTGAATTATATTAATAATAAAAAACAAGACGTTCTAAATTTGTTAGTTAACTTGCGGACTATTTTAGTAAATTTCTCTCGGCCAAAAATAAGGAGACATAAAAAGTGGGCTCGCCGGCAACGGTAAGAGTTATCGCCGACCATAAAATTAGTTCCAGTGACCGTAAAATAATGAAAACTAATAAATAAGCGGGAATTAGTGATAAATCAGAGGAAAACGACAAACGACATTTTGTTTGGCACGACGGGGGTAGTAGGGACAGCTCACAACTCACAACTCAGAACTGGGAAGAATGAAATCGGTGGCCAAGCTCGAGGATTTGATATACGAGGGTCAGGGCATGTTTCCGCCTGTTTTGACCGCCAAAGGGGTCGGGGCCGAGCCGCACGCCCCGGGTCACAGGGGATGACCTGTCCAATGCCAGAAGTACGTCGCGCCTATCAAACCCGTTCCTTAAATGCTTTTCAGGTACCGACTTTTTTACCTTTACTCTTATTCCTCTGAATCGCCGGACACGCGTCGGGGTCCGATGACCGACGGCAAATTATCGTCGTGTATTTTTCGAGAGCCCGGTTAGGTTGCCAAACCATCCGATCCACTTCAGGTAATAAAATAAAACTAGATCATCTTCACATTGTATAATTTTTAAAAAATAAAGCAACTATCTCTGCATCTGCAGATTTAGAATTTAATTTTTTTATCGGAGCTTTTAATTTTTTATTCCAAACCCGAAAATATTTATGTGTTTTTTTATAGTTTTTATCACGCGGCATTTACTCGGAATATGAAGGTACCTACGGTTGACTATGTTAGAATGTTTCTCGAGTTATAAATTGCCAAGCATGCAAATTGGTTACCCCCCGGCTCCCAAACCAAACCCGACAATCCCCGGGTTATTGTGTAAAAAATATATATTTTTCTTCACGTGGAATTTTTTCAGCGCAGGCATCCGTCATTGAGAACCGCCGAAATAAAACTGTCACCCTTATATTTTATATTATTTATAAGTGTAAGGAGCTTGGATCGATTCCACTTTTGATACGATGGAAATCTCATTTGGTGAATTTTACTAGAGTAGTCGTTTATTTTCGACAACCTGGACTGCTAGAGATAAATTTTATCGAGACTTTTATAGTAATCAATTTTTTAAGAGAAGTATAAAAATTACTTTTGATAAGTCTTTATATTTATTTATATCTTATTAATTTTTTAAGTCTAATATTTTTTTTTTTTTTTTTTTTTTTTTATACTAAAAAGACCATTTGTATAATTATTTTCTTTTTTAAGAATGATCATAGTTCAAAATTATTTGTTCTGAATGATTTTAATTCTCGTATTTTTGAAATTTTTTGAAATCAAAAAAATTATTAAATTAAAAAATTCTCCTCGGTTTTAATAAATTGCATTTGATTCAAAAATTAAGCCAAGAAGTTTTTTTTATTTATGATTGATAATTTCCAATTTTTAAAAAATATTTGTAACTAATTTAAAACCGAATAAAATTCTCAGCGTATTACCTTTCGAAAAGTACAACTAATAAAAAACAAGCGTATGTAAAATAAGAATAACATCGCAAATGTCGGTATAAAAATTGGTAGATTATACTGTAGAAATATCGATTCCATTCATTTGTAGATGCATTATCAAAATATCCATGCATTTATATTTATAGATAGATGGTATACGTATATTAATAATGCTACAGAAAAATGAAATACGTAATAGCAAGAAAAATAAAAAAGTGTGTGAAGTGAGGGTGCTTTTTCACGAGACCATGAACATTCTCTTCATCCGTCATCCTCCTACGCCCACTCTCTTTCTTCTTGTTCTTTCTTCCCACAGATCTATATGTAGACCCCCTTCCTTCCCTAGCAGAGTTTTCCATCGTCCTCGTCCTCTATCACTCGCTTTATCATTTTTTATATTTTTTTCTGGCCTCGATATTAAAAATTTCAATATCCTAGCCCCAGGGGTGGAACACACATAATGTATTCAGGTGACGTCTCGGCCATTCTACCAGCGAGAAAAACGCACAGTTTTTCCGACGAATCGAATTCGAATCCCAGACCCTCTCCGCACCTACACCCACACATATTTACACCCTCATCTATAAAGAGATATTTTTTATGTTTGCGCACATCACCAGCAAAATCCCACGAGAATTTATTTCTTTGTTTCACCTTCAATATTTCCCCTCCTTGCCCTCCCTCTTGAGAGCTGGCTGGAGTATGAGCTTTTCCACATGACAAATCAAGCCCCTGCTAAGGCGCGTTGCCCTTAGGAGCGTAATCACTCGCGCATTTACATTCTGCACTTTAGTTAATGCAGATTCAAGAAATCACTTGCTATAGACAATTATTTTTTTACCTATTTCGTTTTTTCGTGGCTTTGTTCCCTTGACTGTGCTGGTTCGCTCTCGCTGTACTCCAATAAAAAGCTCCTTTTTTTTCTTCGCTTAACTGTCATTATTACTCAGCTTCCGAGCTGCCACTTTTTTGCTGTAAATAAACAAAGGAATTATTTGCGATTGAAAAATTATTTTTTTTTTTAATAGAACGAGAGCTGTTTTTTTTTGTTTCTGGGGAATTTTTTAATTATTAATAATTGCGTTGATAGAAAAATTGAATTAATTGAAGAAAAAAAAATTATTTTTATCTTTAGTAAATTCAATTTTTTTCAATGTTGAAATACTTAAATAAATTTTTCTCGTTCGAAAATTTAAATTTTAAGCCCAGAAAATCCTTTAGAAAATTTTTATCATCTTAAATTAAGTAAAAAAAATCTTAAATTAATTAAAATTTCCTTAAAACAAGAAAAAAATTTTATTTAATTTAAGAATCAAATTTTTAATAATGTTTTTATTAATTCAGCAGTTTTTCTTTTTTTTTTTTTTTTTTTTTATAAATGAAGAATTTAAAATATTAATTTCTATTTCTAGAGCTTTAAAATATTTTTTTTTTTTTGATAAATTCTTGCTACTTTTTATAAAAAAATAAAAACGTCATAAATTACCCCCGCAAAAAAAAATTACTTTAATATCCAAAACTAAAAATATTATGAAGTTTAATAAAAATAAGTGGAAAGAACCAGCTCGGTGTTGGGTAGCCTGAAATATCTAAACAACTTGATGGCAAAATTTATAGTCCCACAATCCGCCCAAAAGGTTCTGCTGGAAGGGGCCACGTTTTCGGTTCAGGTTTCGATGAACTCGATGAGGTCCATAAACACAACACGGGCAGCGTAATAGTGCTAGCGACAGCAAATAGCTCAGAGAATGAGGGTGAGGATTGCCGGAACCGTGAATAAGAATGCCTCCACTCACATTAGGCACCAGACACCGAAGTCACGGCGGAAGTTGTATTAGATCGGGGTGTGAGTAAAAGCAAGAGAGTCTGCATACATCCTCGGCATCTTCGGTATGAGCACTTGTACAGGACTTTTACCCCGTATAGCTCCCGCGTAATTTATGGATACCGTTCCCTTATCCACAGGATACCTAAACTCCCCCATATTCCTTCCACACACTCGCTGGCCCTCTATTGATCCCAGTTGTGTGATGTATATGTGATACAGGGTGACGCCTAAGTCTTATCTAGAGTTTTTTTACGTGCTAGGCTTTAGTTGTTATTTATTCTGAGATATTCATCCGCTCAAAGCTCCCTGAGGACCTTAATTTATTGATTGATAAATAATCTTATCTTTGTTTTGATTTAATTAAGAAATAACTAGCAACCTTGCAGTCACTATGTGACTGTCGTGATTTGTGAACTATATATAAAAACTACTATAAAATACAATTTTTGAAAAAAAAATTTTTTTGGATATTATAATGTCTATAAAAAAATTTTTTTTTGTAAACTGGATTAAAAAATTCTAAAAAGTCTTAAATTAAAACTCCCAAGGCTTATATTCAAAGGGTGAAATTAAAGATTAAGGGAAAGTGTAGAATAATTGAAGGTAATTATATTTTTCTTGATGTCTCATCAGAAAGTTAAGTTGATAAAATTTGGGAATTTGATTGACACTAAATGTGGGAATGAAATCATTAGCCCTTTTCATTACGGAAACCCGTCCGAATACTAATTCAGTAAGACGATCTTCAAGATTGAATTATTCAAAAGTTCTACGACTCTTTAGCCAATTATCTCATTCTTCTCTTCGTCATTTTTTATTTTGGTCAGTCCACCAATTTTAGTTTTTAATTTCTTTTCAGTCGGCGGACTATTTAAGTCTTCACTACTCAATCCATGAGTATTTAATCATTAATATTATTAAATTAAATTAAGTGAATAAAAAAATGATTAAGAATTAAATTTAACTCTCTAAAAGAGAGAAAATTTAGCGATCATGCGCCATCTGTTGGAAATTTTCAAAATTAAAAATTATATATATTCTTATATGGCTAATTTTAATGTCAAAAAAGATGTAGACAGATCAAATATTAAAAAATGAAGCTGTGAAAAATTTTTTCACAAGTAATTAAATAAAATTCAAAATAATTAGCTGACGAAGGTAAAAAGTTATTTAACTTAGATAAAAATGGTTAGTGCGCAAGATAGTGGAAATATGTGTGCACACATCCATCGGAATATTTGCATAACTATGTGAGTGTAGTGTGTAGTCCACCCTGAAGGTAGAGCAAGAGCGAGAGGGCCCAGGGGAAGAAATGTGCTCGAGAGAAAGAGGCCGAAAGCAGAAAAGAGAGAAGAAAGTTTTGAGTCGATGGTGAGGATTGCGGCGGGGCGGAGGTGAACCCTCGTCCTCATCGAAAACATGAGAGACACACAACAGAGAGGAAGAGGAGGCGAGTGAGTGAGCGAGTATGCCGTCTCGTCTTATATTGATTTCTGTCCACGGCATCCCCTCGCTATTGAGCAGTAGAGGGTACAAACCTTGTGTAAGTAGTATATAGGCTGCTGTGGCTGTGGCTGAAGCTCGAGCTCAAGCCGAAGCTCTTTATAGTACACTGCACATAACTAAGTGAGAGCCACACACACATCCATAGATCTATACACCTACAGAGCCATAGAACTACAGCCCTCAGGAGGGTACCACTCTGTCACATTCAAATCCTTCTCTTTTTAGTCCCCGCTATATTCGTATTCGTATTAGTGGGAAGGAACAAGAGGGTGAGAGGGAGAAAATGCTTTCCCTCTGTATCCTTTACTAGCTCACCATTCAAATAACAGCCAGCGTAGTCTCTGCCAGAGCTGAGTTGAGTCGAGTTGAGTTGAGAGTAGAGGTGTGTATATATATATATATGGAGGGTGAGGGTGAGTGGGAGGGTGATATAGAGGGTGAGTAGTTTCGTCCGGCCGAAGCACACCTCGATCGATTGGGCTTGTCCAAGGGTGGAGACCGCCGAGTGTGTGCCAGTTGCTATGGAAACTCACCCTCGCCGCGGGATGGAGCGCCATTGGCCGGCCTAGAGCTTCTTCCAATACCTTATTTCTATTCCTAAATGTTTTTACTCGATTCTTTTTGTTTGCTGCTGTTTTTGGTCTTTGTTTCTTGAGTTTGCATTTTTTTCTTTCTTTCTTTAATTAGTATTTTTGTTAAGTAAATTTAGTAAGTATATTTAAAAAGATCGATGACGAAAAAAAATTTTTTTAAGCTTAAATGATTTAAAATTTACGTTGATAAATTGATAAAAAATTTATTTTTGAGTTTTAGCAGACTTTTATGAAATTTATAGATAAAAAAATGATTGAAAAATACTTCAAATTTTTTTTTGACAATAAATTTGAATTTTTCAACTTTAAAAATTAGTTAAAAAAATAATTATGGTGCTTACGATTAAATTTTATTGATAAATACTATTAAAATATTTTTTTTAATTACTTTTTTATAGTTTTCTTGTAGAAAATATTTTATTCCATTGAGAAAAAATTTATTTGAAAGTAAAAAAATGGTTAAAACACGATTTTCAATTGTATAGATCTAAAAACTTAAAAAAACTGTACATCAGGTAAAATAAAAGTGAATAAAGGATCGTCTATGCGTCTACACATTGAACGCGCACCCTGGTTGCAAAATGTATAAATGCATGTAATGTATATATATTTAAATATAAAAGATGTACATACCAAAGCAAGCTCTCAGTTATTTCCCGCGGGGTTTCCCTCAAACAACTGTTGCCATGGGAAAAAGTAATATCGTGCTCGTCAGTATGCAATTACTTCTAGGTGATTGGTTTATCGGGTGCGTCAGCGTGCTTTTAAAAACTCTCAAAAATCTAAAATCACAACTCGTGATACACACTAGCTCGTTATTGGAACACGGGAGGAATCCCACAAAAAATTGTCTTTATTGAAATTTATTTATAAAATTTTATAAGACAATCTCTTTTATTTTTACTGAATAAATTTTATTTATAAAAAAATTGGAAATTAAATTTATGACTTGTGCACAATTAATTTTAAATAATTAAATAAAAGCAAATTAATGTAAATACTAATGTTAGATGAGCTTAAAAGCGTTAAAAACAAATCATTTTTATTTTAGAACCCAATATCCTAAACTTAACTCTTTGGTAGCGAGATAATTTAGCGACGATGCGCCACCTGTTGAAAATTTTTAGTACTAACTTTGGTTAAAAAATTATAAATGGGTATGTATTAATATTTTTAAGGCCATTATAGTCATATCAGAATATATTAAGCCATATATGGCATAATATGGCCAATTTTCATATCAAGCCACATAAAAAATTAACATGTGGTCATATTAAGCTAAATATGAACAGATAAAATTTTTTTAAATGACTATTTATGGACATATGTGTCCAAATTTCATATAAAAAAATAACATATAAATATATCAAGCGATATAAAATTTTATAATTGGCCGAAAAACTAAAGAGTGACCTTTTCAAGGTCTTAAAAAACTAAAAGTACCAATTTATCTCGACATGTAAATTACCCCCGTCCATTCTCTCGCTCAGCAATACAAGTAGCAGACGAAAAAATGAATGCCTGATTTTAATGATAACAATAAAGCTGGTTGGTATCTGGCGAGGGTTCTATCGCGGCACTTTAAAAGTGATAAAGTAAAATAAAATAAAAATAATTTAACCTACTTGCATTATTAATAAGGAAAGGAGGGAAACGGAGCAGCTTGGTGGTGGAATGACGAGATAAAGAGAGCAAGACTTTTGAATGCTGTACTTAACGCATCGCTCATTGGAAGTCGGAGCATTTAAAAGTTTTTTCTTAAGAGTATTCATTGACTCAGTAGACGAGCGAGAGAGAAAGAAGGAGGGAGAGGTAGTTTCTTACTCTACTCCTTACTCCTTACCTCTGGGTGTTTTACTCCTACTTTAAAAGCTAGTAAGTATAGGTACTTTCTTCATTGACTCTTTCTTTCTACTACGCTCAAGCGTACTACGCGGCATAGTAAGCACGCGCTAAAATATCCCCGCTTACTACTCGCTCTGTTTTTTCTCTAATTATGAATGAAAACTCGAATGAGTAAGACTTGTATACTTATATACGTCTAGAAGTTTCAGGCGCCAGTGAGATTACAATTATTTCATTTTATTCAAGGATTCATTTTGCGAAGAATTTCTCAGATGAAGAAAGTTAGTTGTGTTGGATAGTATTTTGTGAAATAAGACGGATCTATTGAAATTTTGTTACCTTTATTGGTGTAATTTAAAGGAATGAACTGAACACCTGACAAATGTTTGGTATTTTTTTAAATTTATTTCTAGTTAAGGAAAATCATTTTTAGTCATTTTTCTTAAAAATATATTTTACGACTTTACTTAAATTGATAAAAAAATGTCTTTGTTCACAAAAAAAAAAAAAAAAAAAAAAAAAAAATCAAAGAGATCATGAACCAATTAAAAAAATTATTGAATCACTAAACTTTGTTGTAATTTAATGCAATTTTTTTTTACTGCTGATAAAAAAAATTTAGGAAGACAAATTTTACCGTCCAAAAATGTCTCTACCAAATTTAAGATAATCAAACTCCTAAAATTTACTTTCTTATTTCAAAACTCTTTTTCTCGGGTCGTTAATTTTCCAACCAGCGTCCAATCTAATTAACAAAACCCCAAGTTTCCGAGAAAATAAACCTCAGAGCGTTAAATAAAAGCTAACTATATTAGATTTACCCTGAAAAAACCTCCAAAAAGGACTAAACTGATATTGCCCAGATAGGAGGGCGTGCCAAAACCGATTGAAGCAATCCCGTACTGCGAATTTCTTATTCCGTCTTTCGTCTGCAGTACAAGATGCAGTCTTAGCACATATAACAGAGGCATAGTCCTTCCTCCGCTCCTATTTCTATCCAGATTCCTATCCGGAGTGTCTAGAGTCTGATTTTAAAGCCGGTGGAGTGTAGAGAGTTTAGTAGAGTAGAGAGTGACGGTGCTGGCGTTCATAAACACAAAGAGAGTGGGTAAGACGTGGTAAGACAGGGCTGGTGCATGCTCGGGTTTTCCATTTTCGATGATTCCAGCGAATTCGGTGTAGCAGTAACAGGCGTCGGTGGGTGAATGGGAGATGGGTGACGGGTGACGGGTGATGGGTGGCGAACACCGCGAGAAGCACTTGAACTCGGTTGCATGTGGTGCTCACCACCCCCAACCCAACCCAGCCCAAGCCTCAGCCCGACTTGAGCCCCAAGCTGCTCCGCTGTCGGATATGCTACGGTTTAAGCCCAACAAAGTTAGGACAAGTGAGTGTGTGAGCGTGTGTATGCTGGGCGTGGCCTCCCGGTGGTCGTTGGCCAATCAGAGGCTGGCCACCCCCGACCCACAAGTCCACATCCACCCTACATACATATTGATCTTGTGGTCCTTGCTCTCCCGCCTTCGCAGCTCTCTTCCTTCGCAGCTTCTTCTCTACCCCGCAGCCCTTCACCCTTCGCTGTACTTTGTACCCCACATCCTTGCTCTTGTCCCTAGCTTCCAGCTCACCCTCGCTCTCACCACAGACGCTTCATCCCTCCGACCCGCACCGGCACAAGCCAACCACCAGAAGGTCGTCTGACCAATACCATCACCAAATATTTTACTCACGTGTGTGAATATTACAGCTTTTTGTTCTTAAGTTTACTCCCACCTACCATTTTTTAGCCGTTGATTTTTATTTTTATCCGAGGGATGGGAATTTTATATTGAAAGGTTGACTTTGTTCGAAAGAAATAATTTTTTTTTTTGTTATAAAATAATTTGGTGATTATTTACAAGTAGGGTCAATTCATTCTAGCCCAAGTTAAATTTTTACTTAAAAAATTTTTTTACTTGAATCAAATAAATTTTTTTCTTAGTTTTTCTTTTAAAAGTGCTTTAAAAGTTTTTCAGTAATTTCTTATCAGTGAAATATTGAAGTTTATTTAGTTAATATTGATCTTTATGAATAAATACAAAAATTATTTAATAAGACTATTTGTATCATGATCGCTTAATAGTGTAATTTAATTTAATGTTTTTCTTTAATAAATATTCGAAAATATCAACTTAACACTGCATAATAATTGTAATTACAATTTAAATTTAATATTCAAATAGTATAAATACAAATTCTAAAAGCAGAAACATTTATATAAAGTACATTATTTTTATATTCCTGAAGCGAATAAAATTTGAGTCTTGTCACGTCGCTTGTCAGTTAACGCTCTTTCGTTTCCTCCTTTATCCACTTACACGTCCTACAGCAGTCCCGGGTCTATAGATTTAAGCAACTGCGAACTTATATCTAAAAATATAAATTTTCAGTCGAAATATTTAATCATTTATCAATTTCCGATTCGCGTTATCAACCTCACACAATTTTAATTAAAGTAAATGCCCAAGTTTTTGGTGTGAGAGCCGAAAATTGTCACTCAAATGTTTGTGTATTGGATTAAAAGCAAACGGTTAGTGACAATGAGGGTAGTCGAGTGAGGTCGCGGGGCCAGAGTCAAAAAAAGAAGAAATATATGTCGAGTTTGAATAAAACAAAACAGAAGAAAAGGAGTAGAGAGAAAAGCTTTGGGAATAATAACAAAGCGGTGGCCCCTCGGGCGCTAAACAATGCAGTCGGCGAGCTAAAACAAAGGAATAAACATGAAAAGACAAAGAGGGAGCCGTTCGAATCCGTAATTTGTCCCCGAGTTTCTTTGTTTTAGCATATCACCGCGTTCGTGTCCCCTGCTGGACCAATCTCGAATAAACTGACGTTTCTATCCCCAAATTGTAGTCTTATTAATTTTTCCACGGCTTTATTAGCATACAACCTTTGTTCTACTTTTTTAAATTTTTATTTTAAGTCAACGTTATCGTCTGAATTTTTTATTAAGCTATTTTAGAAATAAAAAAATTATTTATTGTAATTTGTATACTTTCTAAAAATGTTTATGTTGATAAACATGTCAACATTAAGCAAAAATTAATTGAAATAAAAATTAATGTTGGATAAACTACTGAAAAGAGTCAAAAGAAACAATTTTTATTTTAAAACTAATTTTCTCAAAATTAACTTAATGGTAGTGAAAAAATTTTGCGACTAGATGCCACCTGTTGGAAATTTTTGGAACTAATTTCGATGAAAAATTATATACGCGCATTTCAAGATATATTCAGCAAGGTATGTGCATATATGGCCCAATGTAGCTAATTTTCTGCATATATGACTGTCTTAAAAATTTTTTCATGAGTTAAAAAAAATATTTATTTTCAAATAAAATTTCTGCCAACTTATATAAATTTATAGAGCAAAAAAAATAGTGAGAAAAATCTTTTGGTTTATTTACAAGCTCTTAAAGTGTTATAACATGCGGGTATGCATTAAAGTTAAGTGGATAGAAAAATGTTGGCGAGGGTAAGGAAAAATAGTTGAGAAAACTTGGCCGAGAAAACTCTTTTCTCATTATTTCTAGGTAGTTGAATTATTCACAAGACTCGGGTTATTATCCAGGCCAGGGTTAACTTCGGTCGTTCACCTTTTATTCTACTTTTTATTTATTGCCCAAAGTCACGCCCGTTTTCGTTCATTTTCATTTAAAGATATCCCGATAAATAAATAACTCTTTTGTGTTAATGGGAGAATTTTTCCTCGCCGATCACAGAGACTCATTAAAGGGAAAATTATTGAATTCCTTTGTCAACCCGATACCTATTCGCCGGATAAAAAGGTGGATGAATTAATAGCGATATGAAGGGGGAATATTCCGATAGACATGAAGTCACGTAAATTTTAAAGGGTTTCTAGTCCTCATGTCATCTTAAACACGGTATAAAAGAGAATATGAGGAAGAATTTGAAATAAAAGGGGTTACTTTACTTCCATGTGAAAGAGGCGACAAAAGAAATAGATCTCGAATTTTTATGGACCTTTTTCCGTTCTCATCGCGGCCTTGCCTTTACTTGTATTTTTTCTATGACATGCAAGTACATTTCTTTGTAAGAAATTTAACTTGAATTATTTATTTTCGGTAAATTAAATTTTTTAGAAGAAAAATTTTAATATTAAGAAAAATAATTTTTTGACTTAAAATTTCAATATTATTAAAAAAAAAAATTGTTTACCCCTGAATAAATTTTCTCCAACAAAAACCGAATATTAAATTATCTTTTTACACCAATCATTAATGAGCCCGAAAAAAAAATTTCCAATCGAACACAATATCGAATGAAAAAAGGTGAAACGATAGAGCTTATAAAATAATCTTTTGTGACATATGGTAATGTTCGTGGGACACATCTCGCTAGTTAACGCAAACACAAACAGTTAAACTATGCAACGCATTCATAATATCCATCGGATACATATAAATAATAATAAGAATAATGGATACGTGAAAAAGCATCCAGCATCCAACATCCAGCATCTATCCCATTGAGACGGTATTCAATGGACCATCTCGGTTCGTTAACCAGTCTGTCGCATTTTTTACCCATCATCCGTCGAAAGGGCAACCCTTTTTTTTTATTTCTTCCTCTTCCAATTTGAATACATTGTACCCTCGGTCCTCGGTCGACATACATATGTATATCCGACCGATACGTAAAACCCCAAACGAGGCTCCAAACTTTTGGCACTAACCTCGCTTGTATATGCATGCATCAAATATTATTTTTATTATGTATATTTTTTCGCAGTATTTTTATACCTGAGTTCAATTGTTTCGCCCTGGCTTGACCGATTTTTCTTTTTTTTTTTTTTTTTTTTTTTTATTATACTCTCGATACAATGCTGCTGATTTTGATTTATATGACGCGAATGACAGTCGAACAACCAAAGGGTTGCGGAAGCTATAGTGTTTTCTCAATAACTATAAAGTTATTTTCTGATGCATGGGAAATTAGAAATTCATATATGCTATTTTTTATGCTGAATTTATTCTATTATTTTTTTTTATTCAGGATTCAAAGGATTACTTTTTATGCGTGATATATTTTAGATATCAAAGAGTGGATCAAATTTAATTTACCAGACATCTGACAATTTTAGGAATTTTCTTATATATTTTACTTGTACTTTATTAAAAAAATTTTTTCGCTATCTGTTGGAATTTTTTAGGACTAACGTAAGTCAAAAAATTATATTAGGCTAATTATATTACATTAAAAATTATGTATAAACATATCGGATTAATCTAATGTTTAATTTTTACTGTTTAAATCAGTAATAAGGGATGAAAAAAATTTTTTTACAAAATGAAATCACTAAATTTTAAAAATTATGTCTGTAATTAAAAAAAAAAAAAAAAAAAAAAATTTACAAAATGATTGATAAAAAAAAAAAAAACGAAAAATAATGAAGATTCAACAAGTAGAAGGATTTAAAAATAAGCTAGCAGAAAAAAGTGTTAAAAGTGACGAAAGATAATGAAAATGTCGTTTAAGAGTGAAAGTAAAAACGAAGAAGAAGAAGAATAATAATAAGAAAAAGTAAAAATAAAAAGAATAAGTGTATAAGGGTAAAGAACTCGGTGACACAATTTCTCGAACTCAGGAAGGAGTAGAGAGACTGTGACCCTCTGGTGATGCTGATGCTGATGGAGATGGTGTGAGGGTGACAACCTTGAACTAGATTTTTAATTGCAACTTCTTGAACCCGACGTCTTGCTCGCGCTTCTATTCGCACCGTACCAGCGAAAATAAAATGAAAAAGAAGAGTACCGGCGGCGTCAACGTCGACGTCGACGGTTACGACTCTTCCCGCTGCCGCTGCACCATCGCCATCATTCTTTCCTCGTTCTTTACTTACTTTCAGTTTTCTCGTTCCACTTAACTTTTGTTCGCGTCTTTCTCGCTCCCGAGGCTCCAGGAATAAAGGAGCCTCCTTCTTACGGCACAGATTTATCCCCTGCCCCGAACGCGAACGCGAAAACCGTATTCTCTTTGTCTAAGCAACAAGTAGCGCGTTCATTTTAAACGTGTCAGAGTTCTTTTGTTCGTTTAGTTTAAAGAAAACAACTAAACAGTAGAGAACGTCATTGCCAACGCGAACTTTTACGTAAATGAGAATCTCCCGTCTGAGTCTACGTCAAGGATTCTCCTTCCCAACTATCAGCTGCTATCATCCCCGAGCTATCAACTCTACCTCGATAAAAAGATATTACGCATTTTACATTTTTATCTTACCCCATTAATTTTATTTGCTTCCCATTAAAAGTTTTTAAGGCTTTTGAATTATTACATTTCTTATTGCTTACTTTGTTGAATTTTTTTTTAACTGCTAAAAGGTCCTAAAATTAAAATTAGCCAGATATCAGTAAATATATAGCTAAATATATCCATATGTGACCTGATATATTTATATGTAACCTCGTATAACCACAAATACCGAGATATAATTTTTTTATCGAAGATAGTTATAAAAAATCCAACAGGTGGCGCATGGTCGCTAAATTTTCTCGCTACAAGAAAGTTGAGTTTGACATACTCAGTTTTAGATTAAAAAAAATTTTTTTTCTCTCTTTAGAAGCTAATAAGACGCTAGTTTTTAGTTTAATTAACTTCTAGATCAATTTTAGCCCAATTTAATTAAATAATTAATTTTTTATAAAATTAATAATAGTTTAAAATAATCAACTATTTAATTAATTTTTGAGTCGTTTGGTTTTTTTACTTTTTTAACATTTTACTTTTATAAATAATTATAAAAAAGTTCACAATAATTTACTAAAATTCCATCAGAAAACGATTAAAATTTTTTTCAAAGTTATGTCGCTTCATAGGATCGCAATTTTACATAGAAAAATAAACAATTTAAATTAACGGTATCATAAAAATAACCCGAATATTTCCTATAATAATTAAGACATCACACTCACAAGTTAATTGGAATAACTTAAATTTTAATGAGCGAAGGGTCGAGCAGGGAATGCCGTAATAAATAATAAAACAACTGCCGAGATTTAGTAATAAAATGTAATAACGCTGGTAATTGTTGTCGTAGGGAATTATAACACTTATTTTATTATTTTCAAGTGCCACGAGTTACTGATTATCCCTTCAAATTGGTTATTTTCGGTAAATACTATTGTGAAAAGCCAATAACGTTGTTTTTCTATTGTCAAAACTCTATTGGGTAGCATTGAGTGTGTCTTTCTCAAAATACGCGTCATTTCGATCAGTGTGTCTCTTTCAGTATATTTTTCAGTTCCCCGTATATATATACTTATAATGGGAAAAGAGAAAAACCTGCAGGTAGTAGGGTGCCGAGGAACGACAAATATAATCCCGTAGCCGAGACAGGTGAGCGTATTTTGTCGATCTGTGTATTTCACGATAGGTGTATCCGAACTGTAAAGGATTCCGGGGGATGCTGGGAGAGTAAATCCCTAGGGATGTCTCCGCTCCTCAGGTATACTCTACATTTTCAATGTATGAAAAATATTAAATAAAATACAAGTAATGCCGATATTCAATCTATTACTATATATGTTTGAGAGGGATACCTGCTAGATGATATTCCGTGGGGTGAAAGGCCGTTTTTTTCTCAGCGTTTTTTATGTGGGGACGCGTATCTTTGGTGAGATAAAAAACGTCACAATCCATAGTTTATTTTTTTTTTTTTGTAATAATATTTATAAATAATCTTTCAGATCAATTTATTGTGACAAATAATTCCAAAAAAAATTTCAAACATTACATTTTTGAAAAAAATCTGAAGACAGTTTTAGAATAGTCAATTTTTAAAAATCTTTAAACTGCGATATCTTTTGAACGCGTGGTTCATTTTGGAGCTTGTTGACCGCATTTGACGCAATTTTTCAAACTCTAAAACTTTATATAAGGTTTTGAGTTGATTGGTCCAAGAGTTTGAAAATTATATAAAAAAAAAGGTATACTTTTAAAATTTGTTGATTTTTTGAGTACAAAGTTAAAAAAAAATTGAATAAAAATAAAAATAGATAAAATTTTTACGTCTCTCGTAACTTTTGGAATTGTCCTCGATGGTCTTGACGATAAAAATAAGAAGGTGCGGAAAGAAGAGAACCAAAGTAAAAGTAAATGTCAAAGAAGAAGAGGAAGAAGAAGAAGATAAAGAAGAGAAAATAGATGTTGAAATTGGGGTGTTTTGGGGTATGGGAACGGCGTGCTTGCAGACTTGAAGGAGGTCGATCGTCGACGGGATAGGACGTGCCTTCATTTGTTTCAACGGGTACGTCGGTGGGTGGTTACGTCACGCGGTGTGCCGTTGGCATGGTAACCCTCTGGGCTCAAGACGAAAGACGAGAGGGCGAGGGGTACGGGCTTTATACAACATTCTGTCAGTTATAGGACGACGTACGAACAACGATACGACGTTGACATCGAGAACGCGTGCGCATCTTGCTCTCTTGTGCTCTACTGGTAAGAGTGCTCCCGAGTTCCGTTCTGTCCTCACACCACCCTTATCTCGAATACATTCTTCCCACCCACCAGCCCTAAACATCATTCACCCACCACCCACCACCCACCGTCATCCCACGCCACTCTTCGCCTTTCGTCTTTCGTCTTTGCCTGTCCGCTGATCCCCGATCTTCTGTCACAACTCCTTTGATAACTCGCAAGTGTCCAGGCTTACTCTTGTTTTTGATCTGGATGTTTGTTCGGAATTTAAAAGATTTAATATTAATCTTAAAAAACAGATGAGTTATTTTTTAAAAAATTCCGGTTTTAAAGGACTTTAAGTTGTTATTTTATTCTCAAAAATAATTTTTTGCAATGTTAGATTTTTACACTGTGTCCTAATTGGAGTTCCAAATTTATTAATTATTTCTGAAATATTGAGATACAAATTTAAAAAATTAATTTCTGGTTTAATCGCTAAAAATATATATTTATGAGGTCAATTATTACAGTTCAAAATTCAAATAAATTTTTTCAATTATTTAAATGTAGGGATCAAAATAAAAAAATTAATTAATTGTTTGCATGTAAAAATTAAAAATTAAAAAATTGAATTTAATTTTAAATGTTGAGATAAAAATAATAAAAAATTAATTTTTAATTAAAGTATTTTAATCAACAATTAAGAACTTTATTTCTAATTAAAATTTTATTCAATTGTTAGATTTCCAAATTAAAAAAATCTATTTCAACTTCAAGTGTTGGGACTAAAAACAAAAAATCAATTAAAAACAAACAAAGTAGAGTTTGGAGAAGAGCTCGTCAAAAATACGAAGCCACTCAATATTTGCTACCCCCTAGCTATAATTGTACATAACTTCAAAAAGTAACTTCATCGGATGATGGAACGGGTAGAGAGTTACAGCACAGGTAGAGGAACTAGAGATTACAAGGAAGACGCCAGTACAGAGGTAAATTTAAATTAGTTTCAAGTTAACTCGAGCAATTGGCGTCTAGCTCTCTCTCATCAACCTCCGAATGTTATATATGCATTTCTCATTTTGCCTCATCCTTTATCATGAGCTCGAGCATGAGGTTGGCTTGCTTGTGACGCAGGAACGTCGTCAGCCGGGTCTTCCGTTCTGTTTCTTCTACCCTTCATCCTCATTCCTCATCATGTCGACTCAACGAGCTCCACCAGTCAATATGGAGAAGTCTCTCTATATAATATACATTTACACATATATACACCCTATACACAGTACATTACATACTAAACATTTTATATATAATATATAATATATAATACATTATAATATGTACTACACAGTATGTACCAGTACTTGCTTCGAGGCATCAAGGCAGTTTCAGAACTCTGTCGTAGAAGGGTTTCTTTGTAGGTTTCGAATTGTTCATGAAGCACTATTAAATCACTTTTCAAAAATGCCTTCATCTACTTTATTATTTGTTATAATATTTTAAGAATTTATTCTAAAATTCATAGAATTTATTATTATCATTAATAAATAAATTTGATCCACAAAAATTATGTTGAAGCCAACTGTATTGATAAAAAAGCTCAAAAATTTACCAAATAATTTATTTTTAAGCTTTGAGTTCAAAAATCTGACTTTTTCATAATAGGCTATTTTTTTTTTTAATTTCAAACTAGGATATCTTTTGAACATGTTGTTCGATTTTGATTTTTTTGACGACATTCGACGCAGTTTGGTATACCAAACAAACGTATACAAGGTTTTGAATCGATTGGTCCAATACATTTGAAGTTAAATCAAAAAAACTTCCACAAAATTTTTCTTTTGAATATTTTTCTAAATATTTATTTAAAAATCTAATCAGATTCTATTTTTGACAATTATTAAATTAAAAATAGACGATTTGACTTATTAAGATCCTTCCAAATAAAATATTTAAAATAAATAATTGAAGTATCTAAAAATTCGCAAAAGTAAAAGGAAGAAATGAAAATATAGATGACAGAGGAGCTTATTAAAGCTTAATATATCGCGATTTAAACCAGGATACACGAAAATTGGCACATATTGGCGTAAGCCTGGCAAGCGTAGTCCGCGCTGAGGATGAGGATGAGGAGGTAGATGCACAAGAAGAGAAGAGAAGAGAAGGCACAGTAACCAGAACGAAGCTCTGGATGTGGAAGCGACGTTAAGCCGCTGGCAACCAATTCAAAATCCTCTTCCAGCTTCTACTTCTACCTAGGAGTTCCAGCTTCCAGTTTCCGGATAGAGAACTATACCAAGGTACAGACACAGCTTGCTACTGCAAAAGTAAGCTGAACAGTCTAGGTACAACATCCAATACACTTCCAGGCACTGTGCTTCTATACTTCTGCCTTATACACATAATATTATGTACTATATTGAGCATTCTGCATACTACATACTGCATGGAACACACACCAAATGCTACGTACTCTCGACAACTGAGTACATACCAAATTGAAGAAAACGAGTAAGCGAGAACGAGAAAATAAGGTATATAGATGTCGTGTGCCTTTGGGGATGAAAACGCTAGCAGGCAATTTTACTCGGCGCTTTTATATATATATTTTGTACATTTATATATATATATATATATATATATATATATATATATATATATATATATATATATATATATATATATATATATATATATCATGTGTCGAAGATGCTTCAAAACGTCTCGGTACACAAGCCATGCAAAAGACATATGCTCAAATGCTTCTTACTTTTTATTTTCTTTTATTCACTTCTTTATCCGTTCTTTGAAGGGAGATACGCAGAAATGAGAATTTTTTTCGAGAACTCAAGAGTTTTGTAGTGCGCGGAGTAACTTGGACTGCTTGAAATTTTTTTGGAAAAAAATTCGGGTACTGGTGATTATAATTGTTATTTTTTAAGTCTAACTGGGGGGAAATAATGAAAAGATTTTGCGAAACTTAATTAACTTAATTGTCGCGGATAACAAGGAATAAATGTAGCAGCAAATTTTAATTTCCGGGAACATTAACGCCCTTACGTCTATAACTGTGCCTTTCATTCTGTCCAATTACAGCTAGTTAATTTCTAAATTTCCTTATTATTAATCCCCTGTTTTATTGAAATTTATAGTTTAGGTGTTTACCGTGATATTATTTTTTTAACGAATTCGCGGAGTTGCAAAATTCACTTCAAGGATTTTACATATATTATTAATGAAATTAATTTTGAAAAAAAATCCAAATAAATTAATTTATTAATAACAAATAAATTGTCTTTAATATAGTCAATTTTATTTATTTTTTTACCGACTGTTTAATGATTAATAATTATTAAATTAATAATAATTTAATTATGAGGGACTTTAATGATCGAAAAATTAAAACCAAATAAATAAACCGATAGCAATAAATCAAAAATTAAAAAGTAGCGACGGACAACTGACCTGAGAGTTGTTTGGGCTAACCCTTGACCCTAGTGACCGTACCTCGTGACCTAGAGCCCATAAAAAAACCAGAAGTTGCCAACAACAGGAAACATATCGAAACCGGTACGGCTTTGACCTTCACTCGCCAATAACAATAATAATATATATCTGTATACATTTATACCACCGGTCACTCCTCCGTACGTCGGCACGAGCCGTGATTTATGTCCGAGTTTCAAGGCGGTTTGCCGTAATTTGCAAGCATTATTCATTGCATGTGATTTGTATTTGTTTTCTTCTAACATAGATATTTTTCACAGTTTTAATTTTAATTTGAACATAATACGGCACTTTAGTAGTTTAATGCACGATTTCGCTTGCTTACGCGATTGCTTACGTAATTAAATTTTATATGGTCAAACGACTTTTTATGACCAGTGGTCAGCTCGTGCTCGGTGAGCGGTCTTGACCTATTCCATGGACTTAATTGTCCGAAGTGACCCTTGCCTTGCTACCGATGGAATTTGATGTATTAGAAAGTAAATAAATGTAATTTAAGGATGTAAATAAAAATATATCCTAAAAAAAATGGAATTAATTTTTTTATAAGAAAAAAATTAATTCAAAAATTTTTTTCTTGATTTTAGATGTTGAAACTCTTTAAAATAATTTACTCGAATCAAATTAATTTTTTTTTTTTAGTATAATTTAAATTATTGATAGAAAAAGTGTTAAATGTATTTATAGTTAAAGTTTGTTTTATCTATTGTCTATCGAAATAAATTTTAATGTGGCGGTAAAGTTTATGCTAGTATTTTAGTATTTGACGGATATGAGAAATAACGAATAGAAGTAAGGACGTTTATTTGAATTTAATGTCCAAAGGTGTTTTGTCGAGGATCATGTCATGCTTGTGTTTATGCTGAAGGCGAATATAAAATAAATATAAGAAATGAAAAGTGGGTAAAAATGATATATGTATATTACGAGACAAGTTTGTCTCAGTCTGGAAAGTGGAAAGTCCATCAAAAAGTTTCATTTCGACGTCTCGCGGGATAATGTGAGACGTCTCAAGTATAACCAATTCGAGATGACTTATAATGCTCTGCATATACAAGAATTGTAAATATTTTAATTTCATAAATAAAAAATAGATGAATTTTTATTTTTTTTTAATAATTTTTTAGAACTTGATACGTAAGTTTATGATAAATTAAAACTCAGAATTTTTTTAGAATATCAAAATTTTTTAATTGAAATTTTTTTTCAGTTCTTGAGACATGAATTTAAATATCATTAAATTTTGATCTAGTTATTTTATAAAAAAGTTTATGAAAACTGATTTTTAAAAATTAAATTTTTTAAAAGACAATAAAATAAAACAAATTATCTAGAAACCTATCAGGTTTCAAAATTAATTAACTTCTAATCTAACCACGTTAGAAAAAATTTTTTTAATAAAAAATTAAAGTCTGAAGACTCATCTTCCACTTCTTGAAACTGATTTCAAAAATATTCACTCCAAAATTCTCGAATTAAAAAACTAAAAATCACTTTAAAAAAACAGGAACTAAAATTTTTGTAAAATAATTTTGTACCACCGAATAAGTCAGACCTCTTAACCACTGAGTCTTTCCACAAATAAATATACACAAATCAGACTTACCTAAAAAGACAACAAACAGGAAAAATCAGAAGACAAGATAATTTGAAAAAGTAGAGCAAGAATCGATGTTACTGGTGTGATGCTCTCAGAAAGACTAAAAGTGTAAGGGTTAAAATATTCAGAATATATAACTAACGCATGCATACATAAAACATAAAACACAAAATAGGGGTACCATGTACCACGTAGCATGTGACGGGGCCCCGACACACGGATCCATTGTGCGTCATAGTCTATGCTGTGTATTTGTAAGTTTTGTTGTTCGGTCCCAGGTGGGACCCCCTTGGGTCCTACGCAAGTTTGTCCCCGTCTTCGTCTCTCAAATCATTTCTTTACCTGGATATGAATGGGGTCGATCTCTCGATCTCTGACTCGGTAAAATCTGACTAACTTCACTCATATCACTACACCCTTCTCTTTAAATTTCTTGCTATCTTATGAGTCGGGCTAGACACTCGGTTTATTGGTTATCGTAATGTGATTTTGATGAGCAGATTGCCCGGATGCATCATATATCTTCGATAGACGGCAAGCGCGTTATTAATGATCATCTCCGATACCGGAACGAGTTGAGTAGATGTCTATATACTTATTATATGTACTGCGGATTAATAGACACTGTACACATGATCTACATTATCTGACAATGAGGTTATGTGCAACATTGATTTATAACAATGCGATTTTTACCGGAAAATAAGATTGATTCCACGGTTTTCTATCATTAATAATTATCTTGTTACTTGCGAGTATTTCTAATCGGAGTATTAGAGGTTGATCGACGATTTAAATGAATATAAAATTTATTTGATTAGAGAAAATAATACACTGTAAATTTTAATTGATTCAACAAAAATTCTAAAAATCCTATTAAATTAAATTAATGATTTTTTTCAGTGTAAAAATTTTTTAAAATTTATTTACTGGTGAAAAAATTAATTTAATTAGAGAGAAAAATTATTGAGCAAAAAAATTTTGTATTTAAGCAGAAAAATTCTTGAATCAAATAAAATGAGCCTAAGCCAAAAAAAATTTATTAATTCAAGAATATTCTTCAAACTAATTTTATTTTTCATTCTTTTTATTGTTAACAGTTTTCTCTTCAAACTCAAGAGCTTTCTCTTAAAGTAATTTTATTTTCTTAACATTTTTCAACGTAAATTTATTTTTTTTTTTAAATCTAAATTTAATAGAAAAAATTCATAAATTTTCTAACTATTCAATAATTTTTTTCCCTAAATCCTGGATGAAAAATTTGATAAGTGACTTATTAAAAAATAAAAGGGTTGATATATTGGTAGAATAATTTAAATATTGTTATTTGTTATCAAGAGGACTTAATCTTAAAAACGTTAAATGAACTCGTCAGGATACTGGTTCTACTGGAATAGTTCGGTCTAGATCTAGGATTGGGATTGGAATTGTTTTTCCAATGCCCGAGGCAGATGGAGAAATAGAATTAAAAATAAAAAACGGATGGATCCGCGTTACTACAACTACCAACTACCAACTAAACGGGAACAACCCTTTGGATTGGTGGGGTGGACTGGTGAAATGCTGAAAAAGTTGTAGTGAAGAGCCCGTAGGACTTAGTTAAGACGTCAGACCGGGCATGACAATGAGGTCACCCATGCATGCCTAGGTTTCGCACCTTTTTTAACAGTACCTAGGTACATATACATATATAAATATATGTAGACATGTGTATAAAAGAGTAACACATTTTATTTGATTCTTATCTTCGAGGGTACTCGATGGGCTCGTCGATTTTGGAGATAGTCCATCCGAGTTACTGCAGCACTCTCGAGGGTACTTGATGACAGCCAGCTAAAACCCGACGGCACTGTACTATTATAAACTCTCAGCTAAAGGTGGCTCTCATCGAGACCTCGACTTTACGCTTTCGATAGTTATCCTTTTTGAAGATAATAAAAGCGCAATTATACGTTTATTTGGGTTTTGATTAAGACATTTTTTTATTAACACTTGAAAAAATTTTTTTCGAGAGATAGAATTTTTAAAATAGAATATTTTAGAATTATTTAATTAGTCTATAAAACTAAAAAAATTATTACGATAATTTAATCATATAAAATTTGATATTTTTTAATTAATTTATCAGTTTGATGAAAAAAAAAATATTGTAAAATTTATAATATTGAAATTGGCAAACAAAGAAATTTTTTTTTGAACAAATTATAATTATTAGATTACAAAAATCAATTTATAGTTGATAAAAAAAATTTTAAATCAAGGTTATTATTATTATTTTATATGAAATGTTAAAGATACAAAAAAATAATAAGAAACCTTTTTTGTAGAAAATTAAATTTTCCATAAAAAATGTCTAAATTGATTTTTTCAGATCTTTGATCTTCTAGAATAAATATTGACTTGATAAAATTATTATTATTAAATAAAGAGCAAGTTTGAATGTAATTTATTTAAAAAAAAAAAAAAAAAAAAAAAAAAAAAAAAAATCTTTGACATAATTCTTTTAGATAAAAAAAAAAAGAATTACAAGAAAGGAAAATTTTTTGTAACTGTCACAAAGTAACCCAATTTGATTGTAGATGAGACATTGTAAGAAACGCCTAGATCTATTGGCGGGGTCATGTAACTTCCAGCTGCTGTTTCCGTTCTACTTAAGTCTAAAAAAATGCAAATTGTTTCGTTACAATATTAAAAATTTAAAAAGGGAATCGAGGATCTAACGGTTACTCTGGTGATTATTTGGCTTGAGATTGACGTGACGAAAGCCGAGAGCCGAGATGAGAAAAGTCCCGGGGTGGAAGAGGAAGAGTGAGCAAGCTCGGCTACAAATACAAATAAAAATAAATTTGAATATCGATGCTATTGAATTCGATCGAAGGGTCGCGAGATTTCTTTTCAATAACCGAAAGGGTTGCGATTTAAATATTCTCACCGGGGTAACTAGGTATCTCGGGGCGTGCCTCCTCGTTCGCAAGCTACCTCTCATATATTTTTTATATTATTTGTATACTTCACCAGAGTACCGGCTTTGTACTTGCCATCAAAACCTAACACCCAACCACCAGACCCGCAGGCGATACATTTACTATTCCCCGTAATCAGTTGGTACTTCGTCCTTAGATTTAATTTTTTAATAAAATCAATCACAGTTACCTTTAAGTCCAACTGTTCAATCGCAAATATTTTTTAGCCAATTATTTTTCTTTAGAAAAATGTTTTTAGATTAATGTTTTTGAAAATAAATTTTATTGATCTTAATTTTAAAAAAACTAGAAATTGATATTACTGTTAAGAGTCCAAAATTTTTGCTCTTCATTTTTAAATAAATTTTAATCGCAATAAAAATAGTTTAGGTACTTCTAAATAATTTTTAAAGGTAATTTTGATATGATAGGGTCATGAAAAAAATTTATAAAACTAAGAAACTATTCAAAACTCTTTCAAAAACTTGACATAAAAAATTGAAAAACCTAAAAATATATAAAATCATAAAAATGCACAAATTTAAATAAAAAATTTTGATAATACAAAATTGAAATTGCCTTTTAAAATAAAAATTGAAACATTGTAACGAATTGTTACTTTGATTATTTTTGTAACTTTTCGATAAATTTTTAACAAATATCAATGGCTAAATTTTTTTTTTTAACTCTACAATTTATTGAATTTCAATTAAAAAATTTATTTTATTTTATTTATGACTGATTTGATTTAAATTCTTAAAATTAAATATTTAATTACGAGATACCGAGATGACAGAAGAATTTCAGTCAAGTGCAAAGAGCAATCTGTTAAATATTAAAGTAGAAAAACAAAAAAAAAAAAAGTGCAGTCTTGGAAAATAAATCAAGGGAGTAAAGAAAAGTGAGAAATAGAGTTGAGTTAAGAAAAGTATAACAGGTCGAAAGAAAAAGGAGTAAGAAGAGTTTGCGTTGGAGTTGGCGTAAGAAAATAAGGCAGTGAAAGCTAAAAGTAAGTAAGGAGGAAAATAATGACTCTGAGCGACTTGGACGGAAACGGGAGAAAATAGTGGAGCAGTGAAAAGCGTGGTCGGGGCATAAAACGCCCGTGACCCACTTTTTTCCGAAGCAACAGGTACCTTCTAATTAAGAACACTTAAGAAAACTTGGCTCTTAAAGCCGACGCCCTCTTCTTCTTCTTTTTCTCCTCAAACTAAAACTCACTCTCACTCTCACTCTTCTCCTTGCTCCTCCAAACAGACTCTTGCTCTTTTTTCCCCCTCGCCCGCGATAACGCCATTATATTTTAATAAACCCTCGGGGTAAGCGAGTGAACCCGTCTCCGGTTAAATTCTTTCGCTGCTTCTCTCTTCCTCCACTGTTTTATTTTCCTTTTCTGTCCTCTTTGCTTTCTTTTATTTTTACTTACTAACCCCCTGCCCCTTCCACTTTATGCAAACAGACTTCAGACTCGACACGCTTTAATTCATTCATTTAAACCCCCGTAATAAATCCACCAACGATATTTTTAACCCACTGACTTCTTGACAAAATATTGAATTGGAAAAATTTTTTTCAGGTTTTTTATTCTTTTAATTCAACAAAAATTGGTTAATTAATATATTAAAATCTTATTTATAGATCGAACAAATATTTATTGAAAAATTTACAGAAGTTTGAGTAAATTTAACTTGATTCAAAATTTTTTTTTGTTTATTTCAAAGCAAAGAAATTCTTTAAAATTATTTTCTTAGTTTAATAATTTTTATATTGAATCAAATTAACATTTTTTCAATGTTGAAATGCTAAATAAGAATTTTTCTATTTTGAAAGCTTAAATTCAATGGAAAGAATTGATAAATTTTGTAACTACATTGAAAAAAAAAATTAATTTTATCAAAAAAAAATATTTTTTAACATTTAAAATAATTTTATTGTCTTCAAAATATTTTTGGCTTAATTAAAAATTATAAAATTCTTCAAAATAATTTTCTAACCAAAAAATAATTAAATTAATGTCAAAAATTCTACATTTAGTTCTTTGTATCAGATCAAAGTATTGAACCATGCAAATAAAATAAAATTCTATGTTTAAAAAAAAAATATATTCCTTCTAAAAAAAATTAAACAAAACCTCAAACATTAAAACTCAATATTTCAACATAAATTTTATAAAAATTGATTTTAAAAATATTTAAACAGTAAAATTGTTGAAAAGAGTAAAAAGTGTTTGAAATATTTTTGCAAGGGACATTTTTTCTCACAATTACGATAAATTTATTCGATGTAATACAGCGTTAGAATTCCAGGAGAGCTTTCTCGGAAGCTCGGAGCCTCGAAGGAGGGTGGGAGCTTCGGGGTTGTCCCGGAGCTAAAGAGCTTCTATGAAGGCATACGTGGAGGCTTTATGGGGTGGTTGGGTTGTGTGTAGCGGGACAGGGACAGCGGACGAGGGAGCGGATGGATCCGAGTGTCGAGCAGTGGGTGGTGGTCCTGGCGGCCATTTTGAACGTATATATCGATTGTTTGGCGGCCGGGCTCGGCCATTCGACTCAACTCCTCTATAGTACACTCGGCTCCTATATATAAGACTGCCTTTACTGCCAGGAGAGGTTCCATCAACAATACTAGCTCCTCTCCTCTCGGGATTCGTTTCCTATCGATTATCGAGAGCTCAATATTCTCCCATTCCTCATTCTGTTCCAATTTTAAATTCCTCCCTCGATTTTCAGAAGGCCAGCCAGCCGGCTATTGTACAACACCACGGGTAAAACGAGTTAAGAAGAAAAATTAGCACCTGCAACAGTACTGGGTCGGAGGTCAATAGTCGTCTTTAAACCAGAACGTCCAGTGTAATATGATATTTTCGTCAATTTAAAAATAAGATTTTTCTTAAACTAAAAAATCGAGCGCGCTTTTGCCAAAAGGTTTATTATTAATAATTAAATTTATCAATATTTTTAAAAATTATTCAAAGAGTCCGCAAGCTATGAGAAACATTTTTTTTACAAACGACAAGACTTGACCTTTAAAAATTAATAATTCGAGAGAATTTTTCCAGCGAGGAAAAAAATATTGTTCTCAAATAAAACACTAATACACATCTACACCGCTGAAAGCGAGGGTGAGTGCCGAAAGTAAACTACCCCCTAAACCGGCTTAGAACCGCCCCGCGGACTCTCCATAAGCCAATCCGCGTTAGTTTATCTCTTTACACTCACGCGCAGGTCCAGCTGTAGCCCCGTGGACACACTGGAGTCTCAAGTCTGAGCCGAGAAAATCCTCACATTGACCCCACGTCGATCACAATCCCTTTTATTTCTTCAATTCTCTCAAATTTATCATTTTATTTCCCGAAAAAGAAAGCGAGAGTGCTTTTTATAATTAATTAATAAATTTACCAAGCAATGTATGGATATGATTTTCTCAGCGGGGGTGTTATGTTTGCTGAACCTTGATATAAGAACTACAAGTAGGTTTCCGCGGATTAAAGTTCGGTCGTTATCTCGACGGAAACAAAGTTGAGGGTTTTTTTCTTACCTTGTTTTCCGGGGAGTTTTCTGGCTGGCTGCCAACTGGGTGAAAAGCGCGAAAGTGAGCCCAAGATCTGCACCAGCACCCCACAGAAAAATATATTATATTTTGTATAAAAATAATAATAAAAATCATAATAATAATGATAAAATGGCGAGATATACACATAAAAGTTTTAGCAGAGCTATTCAAATTATTCAGAGGAGGTCGATGCACGGAAAAATAATTCAAGCTGTTATACTTTCATTCACAAGTTTCCCTTTTCATTTTATTATTGCGTTCTTATTCTTTTTCTTCCGGCACGTAGTTTCACTGACGGGTATGGATTATGGTATAGATGTGGATGTATATTTCTGTATAGAAGGTTTCCTGGTCATAGAGCGCCCTTATTTCATTGTCGACGGGTTTTTCATAAGATAATTGTCGGCGGGTTAATGGGGAAACTTCCTCGGCCTTCAAACTTTTAAACAGAATACTTTCTCCTTATAAACTTTGTTATCGTAACTTGTATACTTTTATCGCTCTTTTATTATTAATCTAACTTGGTATCGTTATGAATTTGTTTAATCACCGATTAACATTTTCCTGTTTCGTTTTATTAATTTTATTTTACCTTTTAAGTATAATTTTTTTTTTCTGTTAAAAATAGAGCTGTAGAATTTTTATTCCAACAGTAATTAATTAATTTAGTTTTATTTTTGAAAGAAATATTTTCTACAGAAAATGAATTTAATTTTCGTAGATCGATAATTCGATTCAATATTTAGAAATATTTTCTTTTTAATTTTATTATTATTATTTTAAGCACAATTTCAAAGATACGAAAAAATCATAAGAAAACTTTTTTTTTTAGAAAATTATATTTCCTATAAAAAAATTTTTTTCGTATTTCTGATCTGTTATTCAGAATATTAATTCAAATAAAATTATTATTACTGATTTCTGAATTGATATCTTAAAATCAAACAACAAATCGACTAATAAATAAACTTTTTAAATTTTAAATAGCAAAGAATCAAATCTACCCACTCCTAAAATTTTATTTCTTTAAAAAAAAAATTTCCTTTTCATATCGACAGTCTCTTATCCCAATATAATAAAAATTTTCTTTTTGATATACATATAAATTTTTTCATTTCTTTGATCACATCTAAGAATCTGCGTTTGAGGGGTAGTGAATGCTGTCTCTGTATCGCATACCTATCATCCCCCATTTCAGAGCAAAATCTTACTTCTACTCGACGCTACTCAACTCTTATACTTGCAAAAATACGAATCCACGTACATATAAATATACATTACCCACACTGAGCATATATATATACATATATTATATAATATACATTATAAAATCCCCTTTTAGAATTTCCTACATGTCTGTGACAGGCTCAAGTTGTCGCTACTCGCAATTCGCGATTGCCCGACAACCTCAGGCCCATCTACCTTGTCCTCGCGGAAGCAGAACGAGCCTGGCCCACGAGCTTGAGTCCCAATTCTAACGTTCCCCGTCTATTTTCTATCTTCTATTTTATTTCTATCGATGTAGCTATTTATGTTACCTACGAACACACTGGCGTTGCGATGTAGCGTGTAGCAGGGAACGATCGATACGGCAGATACCTGGTAGTTAATGACCCTAGGCGCATGCTCCTTTTGCTTCTCATCAACTGGCTTCCGGGTCTGACCGCTCGAGAGCGCTGCCCGGTTTTTCTTGTCCGATCAGTCAGTATCTTTTCCACTTCTTCGAGTGTTATTATTATTATTCCTATTCGTATAGATATATATTTAAGACGTGAGATGTATTATATGGATGTATGGAACTCATATCTGCTTAGTGCTATGTACTATGTAGTCATATTTATAAATTTTTCCCAGAGAGGGGATGATCCAGGGTGGGGTTGCTTTGACCTTGACATCTAAGTTTATACTTTTTAAACGACAATTGTTATTATTATTGATCGAAGATTAAAATTTAGAAGATGGTTTTAGGTCTAATCTTTAAAAGAAATTCAAGTGTCGTTTTTTTTTTTTTTTTTTTTTTTATCTTGAAACACAATTTTTATTTTATGGAGATACTAAATAAAAATTTACTTCTGGATTTTTTTTTATAGTTACTAACAATAATAATTATATGTTATATTTAAAAAATTTGTTGAATTTTACAAGAAAATAGTAAACATGTACTTTTGTATTTTAAAATCTAAATCAGTAAATATTTTTATATTGTTTAAAAATTATTTATAACTTTTAGAAATATTTTCCCAATAGATTCTTAAAGAAAATTGTACTTCTCCATTAAAAGAATATATTTTTTTTATAAAATAAAAAATATCTTGGCTGAAGTAAATTTTCACTAAACTATGAAAATATTCGTCTCAAAAAATTGTCTTTTTTGTTTTGAAACAACTTAGGTCTTCTAAAAAAATTTTTTTAATTTAAAAAAATATTAAGGAGACAATAATTAATTTATGCCAAACTGAATTTTCTTTTTTAAAAGAAAAATTTACTTAGATTAAAATGTTTTTTTATATTCCTTATTTTTTTTTTTAAATATTCCACTACTTATAAAATTATCAAAAAATCCCCCAAGAAATTCAATTTGTATAAAAAAAAATAGTAAAAAAAACTTAAAAAAAAAATAATTACAATGATTACTATATCTGGTCCAGTTTTAAAAAGCATAAAACGTTTTACGTAAGGCTATTTGCACACATGTGTTATCATGAAATACAGCAGTGTTTGTACAATTGTTTGCTTCTCCACAAACGTGGCGACATATTATTGCCTTGTTGCATGACCACACACGAATAAAATTCCAAAGAGCCTTAAGTATAAGCCCGCGGTGACGTCTCCGAGTATTAGCCCAAGTACACACACACAACATACGACATGTAACATTGATACAGTCAACTGCTCATGATCTCGCACCCAGACCAGGTATTACAACAATAATAGTAACAATAATAATAATGATAATAATGATAATGATAGTGATAGTGATACGAGAAGCAAACGGGATTTTGATGTTTAAATTAATTTATTGCTCATAGGGACGAGCGTCCGCCGCCGGCTGTCTTGCCACTATTGTTCACCATTTTATAATATTGTAACTTATTACACATTACTTACACAAATATATAGCGTGTAGTGTTGTATGTATCGCGAGCTGCTGAGCTGTGGTAGTCTAGTCCGTGAATCGGCTCTTATTTACTCATCATATTTCATAAGTCACGTTTAATTATTAATCACACTCTCGACGTTATGGTCTGACTCGGGACTCGAGGCGACTCGATAACGCGTTTTACTTATGATCAAATAAACCATTTACTTAATCATCTCTTTTTATTTTTTATTTTATTGTTCTTATTATTTTATTGATATTTAACCTGTTCTCATTCTCATTACTCATAACATTTCAGGGAATTATTCATTAGTTTGTGAGTCAATACTAATTTTAAAAGTTTTAAAAAATTTTATGAAGAAAGAAAATAATTATTTTTGCAATTTAAAATGATAACTGATAACTGTGATGCAGATTTTTTTTTTATTTTAATAAGTAAGCTAATTATAAATTTTTTAAAAGTATTCTATTGCAAAGTAACATTTTTTACGACAATGGGTCAGCTGAATTTAAAAAAATAAAATGTTACAAGGTACTGTCACTGAGAAATAAATTTTTTTTAACCACAATAGCTCTATAACCAATTGAATTGATGTATTAACGAGTCAAAAATAGAATGATCACCAAGAAAACAGTTGGAAATACCTGATGATTGTTACTTTGACATGTAAAGTAGGTGTGAAGGTTAATAAAATCAATAATTAATAAAGGATTCGATAAAAATCGGTTCTAGAATGAGTGACAGGAAGATCGTGAGAAAAAAACGACGTTAGGGTTCAATCTGGCTATTGGGCACGGTAGAAAGTTGAAGGGTGTCTGTACAGAATATTCCAACGAATAAAAAACCGTCCGAAGCTCCAGGCGAAGCGAAAAGGATATAAGATGAGGACCCAATGATTCTATTGAACGAAATCGAGGGCACGGAGATCGGAAGCGAGCAGTGAGGGTCATCAAATCTCGTGGGTCCTAATGTAATGTAGAGGTCGAGATCGCAGGTCCTTTCAAGCTCGTCCAAGCTACAACTAACAACCAACACAACGCAATTTCTCAATACTAATGTATACTATCGTGCCAGCTAAAAAAAAGGTTAAATTAATATAAGACGGGAGTAGTTGCCCGAAAATAGAGAATGGGCGTAGAATCCTTTGGGTCGGATCTATCGGATCTGTTGTAGGACCAGCTGCTGAAACCTTTGGTCCCTGTGCCCCTTGTCCTCTCGGTTTTTATGCCGGTGACCCCTCGAGAAGTTTTCAGAAGAGATGAAGAGAGCATCTCTAATGCCAGTTTTCTATCCCCAAGATCCTGGCGATCATTTTTTATGAACCCTTTCTTTTTCTTTTCTATTACCTGCATGGGCACGCTCTTGTGTGTCTGCCAGGATAAAAAAATTCAGATTTAGATTCACCTTGAGAGACACAAAAAAGACAATACCCCTCGCAACTGCCGATCTTACCAGCATAACTCTTTCTCTCACCGTTTTTTATTGTATTTTCTGTTATATATTTATATATATTATGTGTTATTATATGTATTTTATGTTATATGTTATATGTTTTGTATGAAGATGATATGACAAGGAGACCGGTGGAGATAGTGTGTGAAAAAAATTTTCAATGGACAAAAAATATTTATAAATAGACGGAAAGTGTTTAGATATTTTTTAAGAGATGAGAGATGGACTAATGGATACTTTTTATTTTTTTTTTGTCTTTATAATACCCCTTTAAAAAAGAGAATTCACGAATTATAAATTTAAAAAATAGAATTTTAAAATTATGGAAAAAAAATTTCAAGTCATTTGCTATTTTTTAAAAGTTCCGAAAAGTGAAAAATATGCGAAAAAAATTTTTTTTTGTAAGCTCTTAAATATGAATATGAATTGTAGGATAAATAATTAAAAAAATTCTTAACCATCGTATCAATTTCACATCCCAGAGTATTGAGCGTAAATTTTTTTCTCACGGCCAGAATTTTTTTCAGAAGGATTAAGTATAGATCCTATCGGGTGAGTCGAAAGGCAATAGCGAATAGCTGAGTACCTGTATACAATAGTTAAGGTGTAAAAGCGGAGTATAAGCAGGTGAAGGCTGTTACTGGCGGCTTATATATCGTGACTACTGGTCAGTTTGTTCGATAGACGGTGCCAGCCAGGAGTATCCATGTACCGGTGGGCGTCGGGCTCCTTACTCCTATCTGGCCCGGGTTCGCCGGTGCCAACCGGTACCAAGAGGGCCACCGGTCAATACTGTCGACCTCCACGGATGCTTTATGTACTATCCACATGCACATACTACATAATCCTTATTGCACAACCCTCCGGAATAAGAACTGAACTGTCGATGACTGTGCAAGCAAAAGTCGATCACTTGCGTCAAAAAATTTTAAAAATTTTCTTTACTTTTATTATTAAAATTTATATTGATAGAATTTATGACCGTAGGAATTTTATAAGGAGAAATCTATGATAATTATGATGATAGTAAAGTAATGCAAGGATAAATGGAATAGAAAGAGAAGATGCCGGTTTTGTAGTTAACTAACTATCGGAGATCAGAAGTCGCTGATACGTGTTACTGTTGCTGTGTGTTACTGCACCTGACGCAAATTTCCGCGTAATAACCATAACGGGTGGATTACAAGAGAGATAATTGTTTTACCCACTTGTTTTATTGCACAATAATATAATGCTTGTACTCATATATATATATATATATATATATATATATATATATATATATATATATATATATATATATATATATATATATATATATATATATATGCTAATCACGGAGACGAGATGCGGCTTAGTGATGCGAAGACTAATTAGGATTACTTTTTCGAGTAAGGAATAATTGTTTGCTGTTTTAAGAATGAGTAATTAGGTGAAAGTACGGATTTATTAACATTTTTTATTAATTATTACTCGGGAGTTTTACTTTCAAAATTCATTAATAATAATAAGTCACTGTGTGACTGCCGAGAGTTATGAATTATGAATAGAATACCTTTATTTTTTGATATTTTTGATTATAATATTGTTTTAGTATTCATTTTATCATCTAAATAAATATATAAATTATGTAGTTTCTCTCAAAAATTTATAATTTATAAAAGAAAATTAATTGAAAAAAATATTTTTAAGAAAACTATAAAAAAGCTTTTAGATATTTATAAATAAAAAAAAAATTTTTAATTTTTCGCAAATTTTAAGATTAAATTACTCAATTAAAATAAAAATTAACTCTCAATCGTAGAATTTTATGAAAACGAATTCAACTAGAAAATTGGAATAATAAATTGTCCATTTGAAACATTTAAAAAATTCGTTTGATCTCAAAAGACGCGAGGAAAAAAATTCCTTTGTTTCAATCGAAAAAAAATAAATTAAATTTATTATTGAATGCTTTTAAATAACTTTAAAAATTTTTTTTATTATTAGTAATTTTATTATTATTAACTAGAAAATTTTGAGGGCTAAAAAAACAAATAATTGAATAATTAAGACTTTTGTTACTCGACTACTGGCGAAAAAAAAATATTTATTAGTGCGTTATGACTTTGGGGGTCAAAAAATCCATATAAAAAAAATCTGCCGGAGGGTAAGTGTACACCGGACATGTGCAATTTGACCTGTGACCTGGGCGAGCGCGAGACTCGTGGGTCCTTAGAACATTTGGGGTAAAAATAATAAAATTTACGCATAATAGGGGAGATTTCGTACGTGTCATTCTCTTGTCTATGCCGGGCCACGCGTATTCAAATAGGGGACGCACAAAGATGACCATACCAAGTTAAGGCTCTATACATATTAAATAGATATATGTACTGTACATAACAGTATGTTCTGCATACACCCGGATCCAAGGAATAAAACAGTAGTGGGAGAAATAAAACTCGCACTATTTTATTGTCAATAGCAATCTAGCTCACCGGCTAACAATCTATTGCCAAACAAAGATCGATATTCACTTTCTCCTACTTTGTATACGTAATTTTGATGTACATCCGTTTGTATTAGTGTGCTTTTAAGTATGAATATCATCAATATCGTTACCCCATATACAGAGAAAAAAATTCCTAATTTATTTTTTTTTCGTCCGAGAAATGTTTGGGGAAAATTAATGACTCTCGTCTCTCGATGATTGAACTAGTTTGTCTTCATGCTTTAAAATAAAAATAGTTTTTACTTCCGCTGGATGTCTAAGGGCTGTCATTAAGAATTTATTTTTAGATTTTTTCTTTTTCCTTTTTTATTTCAATCGAAAATAAATCATTAAGTTTAATTAGTACAAAATTTATACTGATAAATAAGGAGATTTTTTTTAAATACTGATATAATGTTGAAAATTTTTTTTTCTAAACAACAATTCACAAATCTAATTAATTTTACTAGAAATGAATAAATAAAATCCTGAAGACAAAATTTTTCTTATTCTTTTAATATGGATAATAAATAACAAAATACCACCTGTGAAAAATATAAATAATTTAAAATACAACGCGCCTGTCTCGAATTACACAGAGTGATTATTCGTAACCTAACCGTAAATCGAGTTCTCAACGACGTTTTTACTCATGATCCCTAGCATAATAAAATATAATACCAAAGTGTGTATGAGCTTTAAGTATATGAAAAAATACCCACGAAAAAATAAATGAAAATTCATAAAAAAGTGACCCACGAAATTTAAGAATGAACGGGGGCAAAAAACGTGTATATAAATTGTATGCAAAGTGGAAATTTTTGATGAAAAAAAATGAAGACCCTTTAATTTAGTTAATTTAGATTTTATCCGTTGGCCCTGGCGATACACCAGAGAAAGACTACCCTGAAAAAGTTGGGATATTGCGGTGAGATAGCGAGCACGAGAGAGTGTAAGGTACAAAAGGGTTCAGTTATCCCCACGGAATTATTATATACTTATTTAATTTTTTTGCTGTCTTTTTTTTTTGTTTTTCCACCGGCCAGAGGCTTTTTGTCACTGCCAGTTTTTTTTTCTCCCTTACTTTATTATAATCGGTGTGAAATCGTAACCGATCGCAAGCCGTAAGCCTCCGAGATATGTACGTCAAGATTTAAACAACAAAAAATTTAACCGGGCAAAAAATTGTTCTTGTTCGGGAAAAAAATTTACGGTTTTAAAATCATGCGAAAAATTATTACGTTCAAAATTATCATGAAAAAAAATTAGTACCAGGTGCTTTTAAATAACGACGATAATTTTAATTATTCATTTTTTAATAATAAATTTAAATTAATCAATTTTAAAATCAATTTCCAGAGGGTTAAATAATAAATTTATAATTTGTCAGTTATGATTTTTTACATGACAATTATCGAATGAAATATTAAAATTTTTGGAGGTGTTTATTAAAGGACTAAGAGATTTTTTTAACATATTAAAATACTCGGTAATTTATCGAGTATAGGTGTAGGTACCCTAGCTGAATATGAAGTACGAAGGGCTGATCATATGGGTTACGATATATGTATATAGAGTCTGTATTTAGGTTAGCCATATGCAAACGCGTCGGAGCAAGAGACACGAGACAATGAATGATAAAATCGATTCTCGGATACTGAGAAAATGAGGGATGATTTTGTATTTGTGGATGCCTAAAACCCTCCTGTATTTATATATATGCTTAGATTATTCTTTTTGTGTTGCGCTCTTGGTCAAATTACGCCATACATATAACGCAATATTGTATGACGCCGAAAAAAATAGTTTACCGTAAATATTCATTATTTTTATTATGTGTATTCCTTGATTTTTTTTTTTGTTCATAATCCATAATTTTTTTACACCTTGGGTTCAATTTTTTTTTTATGTGACTTATTGATACGCGGATTTTCGCAATATGGACCCATATGATCAGTAATTATACAAATAAATAATTCTAAAGTAAAAATTAATTTTTCTGACTTCAATTGGAGGTTTATCTGATATTATTGCTCAATTTAATTGACCACTAAATTTTTTATTCAATAAAAATATTAATGTAGAAATTTTTAAATAAAATAAAAATTATAAAAAATTTGTATGAAAAATAAAAAATTATGTAATCTCTTAAAAAAAATTTCTAAATGGCTGTAACAAATAATAAATTTAAATTGTCATTAATTAATCAACTAATTATACCATTCAAAAAATTAAAATGCATAATAAATAAATTATCTAGAGGATAATTACTGGCATAATATATATTTCCACTATTAACAAAAATACACAAAGTCCTTTGAGGTGTGAATTAATTACTAAAACAAATGTAATGAACAATCCATTATCTTTTATCCAGCGAGCTATTTAGTGATCAAAGCTGAAAGCTACATCGCGAATCACCCGGGGCTAGTTTTACTGACCTCTTCATGTGCGTTCCATTAAAACGAAACCGTGATAAATATAAATGAATAAAATATTCGGTTTGTATCTCAATAAAAAAAATTGATTAATAAAATATGAAGGAAGGTATGATAGGTTGTATACAAGCTCGCGAATATTTACAGAATAGTTGCTCACTATTTTTTTTCAATCACTCAATCTTGGGATAATAGAAGTGAGAATAGGTATGCTAAGCAGGGGTGAATTAAAAAATATATTAATGGCCATCCAGCCCCTCAATTTTTTCTCCACCCTTTCTCCTATTCAGGCATGTTTAGAAAAAATCTGTCGGGTGTAAAAAATAAAGTAAAAAACTCCTTGTGCGGTAGATACAACCGTGATAGTTTGTTGACTTTTAACGAAATTTTTGTTGATAATTTTAAAAAATTACTTTGTACATTTTTTTGTAAAAAAAATTAATATTTAATATTTGATATTGACAGTTATTATTGGAGCTAGTGGGGGTGCCAAAGGTGACGACATCTGACTCTAATTCATACATAATAATAACTGCAGCCTCCACATGTGCATGACGGCGAGTCGTGTACGCAACGGAAAATAAACCCCTTTGAGTAAATCTGATGGCGATGGTACAGATGAAAAGTAGGTATTATGTGATATGAGTCAGTACAATGTTGCGTCCGAGAGCTGCATAGATTCATCCGTATACATAACATTTATACATGTCATATATGTATAACGCAACACGTATGGCACACTAGTGCGGGGGCGGGATCCGTTCAGCCGCAGAGCGTTTGAGCAAAGAGAAATTAAATACACTAACGCAACAGAACGTCACTGACCCTTTTTATTCGACGAATCTTTTATTTTGCTATTATTATTATTATTATTATTGTTGTTGTTGTTGTTATAGTCACCCTCAACTTCTCATACTCAGCTGGTCGGTGATGATCGCTTTACTTACGCAACGCAGCTGCCGAATGTCAACCCTTTTATTCATAAGTTTATTTTGTTGAATTTATGAATAATTATTTTTTGAAGTTTGGTGCGATGATTTGCGGAAATTTTCGGGTAATTTGTTGTACAATCGATTAAATTAATTTTGATAGAATTTAAGCAATAATTCTTTGAGAAAATTTTAGTTATTCGATTAATAACTCAAAATTTTTTTTTTAATATTAAAAAAAAAAAATTAAAAATGAAATTTTTTACTTTTAAAAATTTTAAATTTAATCAAATAAAGTCAATTAAAAAATTTTTTTAATGTTTTAATTTTAATAAATTCTTAGCAAAATTTTGGATAAAATAATATAAGCTGAATTTTAAGTATTTAATTTAATTCAAAAAACTTTAAATTAGCCCATCAATTAATAGCAATTAAGTCCAAAGTTTCACAAGGAGATTTTATCACTGTCAAGCTTAATAAATACTCGCGCCTATGGTTAATTAAAACAATGGATGCATATGTGCAAATAAATAAGAGTACATAACTAGACTGGAGAGTCGTACATTGATAAGCTTTCTCTGTTTCTCATTACCCAGAGTAACATAAGTATTAATATAATAAATCCCGAGTAATATATAATAAAATAATTTGCTAAGAGTCCTCTCCTCGCTGAAACTATCCACCTATCCTTTGATATTAACGAGTTAAGTCGTGTAAATGTTACACGAGCGGTGGGTATATGCAACGGCGAAGTAAAGCGGTAGTGCTCGGCGTTAATTACGAGCGACTTCCGGCGATCTAGATTTCATTCTTTCGTCGGTGGGTAGAATAAAAGTTAGAGAACATAGGTAGCGGCCTAAGCCTATCCTTCGGTCTTTATACCTTGCTCCGAGAGTCGCTGGAGGAGCACTCGGGACTGGGGACTCGGGGGAAATGATAATAGGTACGTGATCCATGTGGTCAGTTCACACGAGAAATGAGACTTCGGTCACGTTACGTATGTGTATAATGTTGCTGCTGTTGTTGTTGTATCTCCTGCTTATGCTGCTGTTGTTGTTATTCTCAAAGTCGCCACAATAAGCCTTGTACTCTCCCACACTCGGGGACTCTCACGCCCTCACATCCTCTTTCGTTTCCAGCTCTACGTACAACTCCTTCATTTTCTTTCATTTTTCATATCATCTTTAATATTACTATTCACTATTCTTATATTTAAGTCATCGCTCATTTTATTTCATGTCCATCTTCCGGTCATTTTTACAGCTAATTACTTCTTTCATTAAAGTTTTTATAACCTACTGTCTACTGGGAATTTATTTGAGTTTAAATCACGGTGAAAATTAATCTCAAAATTGATTAAGATAATACATTTTTTTTTTAAATTAATATTCTGTCTAAAATATCAAAGATATGAAAAAATTCATAGAAAATTTTTATAGAGAACTTAATTTTCTAAAAAAAAGGTCTCTTATCATTTTTCCATATCTTCAATATTTTACCCCAAATAATAATAATACTAAAATAATAATCTTGACTCTAAATTTTATTGTCATTGTTGTTATTTTAATTTTATTATTATAATTAAATATTAGTAGACTTTAAAATGACAATAATATTTTTTTGCATACTTTATTTAAATCTTTATATGTTATGAAAGTCATTATTGTTATCGAAAAAAAAAAAAAAATTGTTAATTTCCATGAATAAAATGAAAAATTTTCAAAGGTACAAAGTTCCCGTATGAATAAAAAATTTTCAATAGCAGACAAATTCTTTCAATAGAAAACACTGAATAAACAAACAATAATAACAATAACAATAAAAATAACAATAACAATTGAATTGAATAGTCGACACTAACCCGAAGCATAAGCATAAGCTCGGATAATTGTATATCAGATGATCAAACTCATCGAATCAATTTACCTCCCCCTCACCCGAGCGCTTCTTATCTAATTGCACATCTCATCGATGCTTTGATTCAGCATTCAGCGACACATATACATATAATACATGATGATATATATACATATACTAGAGCCAGAGATTCTATTACTCGATGAGCCGCAGCGCTATATCTAATTAGCATTAATTATCCAAATAGAACTCGAGGATGACTTTCTTTAATAAAATCCACGCAAAAAGGTAAGGTAAATGAATAAATTTTAATCATCGATTATTAATAAGCAATGAGCCGTGATAGTTTCCGTGAATGTGAGAAAATTTATCCGCGAGAATAAAACGAATTATGGTGAGGTAAAAACTGAGGAGAAAAAAATATAAAAAGGTGGTAATGGTTGATGGGTGATGGTAAATGGTAAAAGTGGTAGTGGAGCAACATCAGCATGATGGTGTTTTAACGAGCAGAGACTAGAGCAGGAGTTGAGTTGAGGATACGCGATTCTGTCGGCTCGGTTACTTTATTAAGGGCATTCCTGACCCGATGCCATGACCTATACGAATACGAGTGCACTTACTGCAAATCTATGTACCGGGTATTTATGTAGGATGTGTGGAGAAAGTTGTGATGGGACCAGCGTCGTCTGTGAGAAACACCAGTCGCGGTCCCAGTCCTATCTATGTGTTGGAGGTTGCATTGGGATATGATAGTACTAGGAACGAGTCGGTGATGCCTTGCATGGCCTCCATGGTCTTCATCTATGCTCTGAGTTTAGTTCTATGTTCTATGCTCTTTTACTCTTTATACTTGTGTTTATGTTGCGGCGTATGTTTTGCCTCATTACCGGCAACGTCTCCGTGACTTTCGACTTAACTCGTCTTCTCAATTTATTGGACAATACACACTTAACTCTTAATATAACTCACGGCCTGTAACTGAAAACTATACTAGAACATACACGGTTTTATACGCCATTCGCCATTTGAAGACTATTTACCTGATGAACTAGATGATTACTCAGTTCCTACTTTTGTTTTTTATTCACGAGATTTTTTTATTTTTTACAAAAATTTTTTTTTATCGAATAAAATTTTTAATTGAAATTATTATGTTGAACTTATTTTGGGCAAAATAAAAAAAAAAAAAAAATAATTATTATAACATAAAAAATATTTTAAATTATTTTTCTTATCAACTAAAGTAATTATTAAAATCCCCTTAATCAAATTAATTAATTAACCGAAAAAACCGGACAAGCAAGTCTTTTATGCCCAGTACAGTTAATCGAGGCGTATGATCGGTCTGCGGTGGACAGCCCTCATGTCACCCCAGCCCCAGAAGAACTCAGATTGAAAAAGGCTATCAGATAGCCGCATTGTTTCAAAGTGGACCCGTTTATTGTCCAAAGCACGCGCAACTCTTTTCTATAGATCTTCTCTTCATACACTTCTTCCCCCTTCTCCCTCCTCCCATCTGCGTCCAGGTGTACCCGCTCTTAATTCACGTTAATAAAACGAAACTAAAACACACTCAACCAAATAATTTATCACAGATAAGACCAAAAAAAGAAAACAAATAAATAATAAAATTTTTTAAAATAAATCCCATGTATATGCTTAGATAATACTCGCAAATATCATAAAGATAAGAGTAACATCGAGGTCATGTAGAGTATGAGTATGAGTATGATTACGAGTATGAGGAAACTATTCAACAAAAACTCTAAAATTTTTTTCAAGTTTTTTCGACCCGTTTACATTGGTCTCTTTTTAAAAGTTTGCTTTACTTATTCTAAAGTTTTTTATTCCTCATACATGCACATGTACCCCTGGCGATCCACCCCTGAATAAAATCCCCCTTTCCACAGATTCCGTTATGTTATGTTATACTTTTAAGACGAGGATATTTTTTTTACCATTCCCGGCACTCTAAGCGTATTTTTTACCGAAAATCTCGGTCTCTCTCTCTCACATTTGTTTTCAGAGCGAGTTCTATAAATGAACCAGAACCGGGGTTTTCTCAGTGATGCTGTGTACCGTTTGATTCTTCGGCGGGCTGGATTGAAACAAGATCTCGTCAAACATCGCGAGTAGACCCGAATAGAACGACCGAACGTATCGAACAGTTAGGTTCATGGGAAACTGCCGAGTATATGGAACACCAGTACTTATACTCTACTTTCTTTGCTATTACTGCTTGCTTCGAATATACTTCGATATAGTTTGATTATATCGGCTTATCCAGGTATCAATCGTAAGAGAATTTCCAGCTATCCTCCAGTTTTTTAGGCCACGCTTTATGGCCAATTATTTTATGTATCACTTTCGTTTTTGGTTCTATTTTGTTATTTAATAAGGACAGATTATTATCTTAAATAGAGACTTATCTTTACCGGCAATTAATGTTAAGTAATTGAGTTACTTCTCTTGACTTTTTTAATCCAATGTTTGGATTTTAGTTACAAAATAGCCTAGTTTTTCAATGATAGTATATAAGGGTCTTCACTTCCAACAGAGTGTTAGTCTAATTTTTTTTTTTAATGTTACAAGACTAAAATGTACAAATTTATTCTTTTGATATTTTTGGTAATAGTCGTTGTCAGTTTAATAACTGATGTAAGTATATAAATTTTTAGAAAATTTTTCAGTAAAGAATTCCATAAAGAAAAATTTATAAATTAATATCTGTTAAAATATTTTTTTATCTATTAAAAAATTTTTTCAAGTTTCGATTTTTAAAAGGTATATAAATTAATTATTTCAGACTTCCGCGACTGTAATTCTAGCAAAAAAACTCAAAAGACTCCACAGGATAGTCAGCCGAAGAATACTCGATTTTATAACCCAAAAACTAAGGCACAAATTGGACGTTGTTAATTAAATTTAATTCTACTCCCAAAAGTATTTTTAAAAATTTTGAATTTCTGTAAATTTTAACTAAAAATGTTTGTCATCAATAAAATATTACCGCAATAAAAACCAAAACTGTAAAATTTATAAAGTTTATAAGAAACTGAAGCTCTAGCAGGGGATAAGTATGTTTTTATCGTTGAATAAACTAATATGAGTATATATGTATAATGAAAATAAAAAAACGGACGTGGCTGTTGGCTGAGAGATGAAATACTGCACTGTCCACTGCCCCACCTGTGCCCTTATCTGGACAAACAAGCCGTATCCGTTCGTGGAACTAAACGTCCGCTCCGATATACAATATAATATGTCATCTTGCTTATATAAATATAAACATATAAATATAATATCATTATAAAATAAATTTCAATCCAAACTGATAAAGTATTTTCATTGTTCTCGATTACAAACACCCTGTGTGTTCTCAAATAAAAAATCTTGATCTGGATCACGTCTTGCTTTTTATTTTATTTATATTCTAAATTCTAAATTCTAAATTCTAAATTTTAAATTATAAATTCTCGCTTTATTTGCTGTATAATAAGTCGAGCTAAATCTGTATATAGCAAAGTGAAGATGATTTGTATCTGGGATATTAAATGTGATTATGATTCGGAGACACAAAGCAAAGGTGAATAAGTTGAGGATGAAGATGAGTTTAGCTGGATGGATACTACAGACTAGTACCCACTTTGTTAGGAATAGAAATAGAAAATCTGAATGCTGGTTATTATTATGTCGAGTAAAAATAAGCCGGACCCTGACGAATTACGGATCGTTTCACGCCTAAACGTATGCCTTCTCACGTACGGTTTTAGTTTGGATAAATATAGAAAAGCCATCCCATAGTACGGATCATGGATCACGGATCATGGATCACGGATCATGGATCACGCAAGGATGGATAGCGACAGGATGCAAGATGCGTCGGTCAACGCCGAAGGACTAAGCCCGGACTGTCCGTGCTCGTGGTATTCATAAGGCGACTCGGGATTAGTGTTTAGGATATTGAACACTCCCTCTTCCTTTTTGTGGACCACCCAAATAATGACAATATTTTTCTTTCGGTTGCCTTTTAATCGTAATTGATGTTGTCCTGTGTGTTTTCTTTGATTTAACTTTTATTTCATTTTTACCGAGGGGTTAAAAGAAGTTTTTTCACGTGAATTCAAATCTATTTAATAAGTAGGCACTCTAATTTATTTATCAAATTTTTTTACGTAAGAAAGTTTCTTGAAAAAATTTTTTTTTCAATGACCACCATAAATTATTCTCTTATCTTGTTTGTACTGCGATAGAGCCCGGCATACGGGCGAGTGTGTATGAAATTATTATGTCGAGATAAATTTTTTTAGCCAGCTAATTAATGGAGCATTAGTTGTACTAAAATATGAAAAATTATTGGTAAAAAAGCACTCCAATCTTTACTGGATAAAAAATTCCATCAATCGACTCTTCCCTTGACCATAACAAATCAACTGTCATCGTCCCACCCCCTCGGATAGATTTAGACGCGAGACAGAACCATCAATTGTTCTGGGGATCGATACTCGTTGTCTTGCACCCTCTAAAAAACAAAACGGATCTCGGATCTTAGCCGGCGTCTTTATCTTATCGTCATCATCTATTCACGGTGTAATTAATTCATCGAGGTTGTTAGACAATGACTTCTGTTGTAGCCCCCTATATTAATCGTTTCTTTTCTTAATAAACCCTCTTACTTCCGTTATTTCTTGAAAAGTCTTTGAAAAATGTTGATAAGAGTGAAATTTTATTTTTTTTTGTAAATAAAAATTTTATTATTTATAAGAGTGAAATTTTTTGCAATATTTAAAATTAAATTGATCATTTTTTAATCTGGCCCTCTTTTTTAAAATAATTTCTCGTTGGATTTTTGATTGGGTCTAAAATATAGTAAAATTATCCACTGAGACTTATTTAAAAAAAAAAAAAATTTTTTTTAATTTTTAGAAGAAAAAAAATTATTTAAGTACATCTGAAAATATAATTTAGGTTGGATAAAAAATTAAATTTTTTTTAGATACATTTTTAACTAAATAAAGCAAGAAAAAAATTTTTTTCGAAATTAAAAGGGGTCGGATTCAAAAGTGGTCGATTTGACATTACGAAATGCTCCATATATATTAATTTTTATGATATAAAAAAATATTTTTCCATTTATATTATAAATAAAGAAAAACATGAGAAGTATACGATACAATTGGATATCACATGGTCGAATCTATGAGGCCTTTCGATTCGTGTACACGACACATCAGTAGGCACCAAGTCGATAAGTCACGGAGTTAGGCCACAAGATATATGTATAAATATAACTACATACAAGTACATAGGTTAAATTCTGGTCTAGCGGTGTGTGTGCCCACACTGAACTAGCAAACAGGAAAACTCGGTATTAGTAGTCATACTCATGGTGCATACTGCAATTGCACAGTGAGGAGCAGAGAAGTAGAGCCTCATACTCTCGTGATCGTTTTGTATTATATACCTACAACTACTACGGCTGAACCTAAACCAGCCATATATATGCAGAATGCAGTGTGCAGTGTGCGAGTTAAGAGTTCCCGAGTATTATAAGTATAAAAGTACATGGGAACATTTGCAAATGCTCAAGTCAACACCAGTCCTAGTCCCAAGTCTGCTGGTCTAGCTCCAGGATCCAGGCTAAGGAGTCTCTAGTCTCTAGTATTTATATTGTGGTATCCTTAGTTGGATTTGTATTATATGTTCGATGTTCTAGGCTCTCTGTACTCTGTTCTAGGTGCAGCGGGAGCGGGAGAGATAGAGAAGAGGCCGAAAAAATGAATTCGTGCGCATCCCGTGCCCACACATCTAACTTTCACTTCGCTGATCGGCTAGTACAGCGGCCTAGCCTCTTGGCATGTCTTCTTCGAGACTGTGTGAGCAGGTTTGTGTATGTATGAGAGACTAAGAGAGAGTGTGTGTACGCGAGGTGTCTATCGCGGGATCTGACACCGTATCTCCCACAAACTTATCTCTGCATTGTTTCGTGATTTTAGTTTTTAGGAAAGTTTCGGATTTTAGTTCTTTAGAGGACTTTGGAGAAAGATGGAAACGCTACTGGGAGATGGAGAGCTGATAAAAAAATTTTATTCCGGAGAATTAGATTTAATTGGGGACGGAAAAAATTTTTGTTTTGCAAAAAAAATGCATGGAAATTTTTTCTGCGGATTTTTTTTTTGAAAATTAATATTTTATAATAATTATTCTCATTAAAAAAAAAAAAAATTAATTTAAGCCTAGAATGTTTTAGTCTTTAAAAATTTGTCCTTAGTTTTTAAAAATAATATTTTATTTTTAATTTCAATTTTTTTAATAAACTTTTAATATTTTTTACTCAACCCTATTTTTGGAGAAAAAAATAATTTTAAAATCCTGAAATTTGATAAAAATAAAAAATTTTGACCGACCAAACTTTTTTCCAAATCTCCACGGAAAAAAGTATATTACAGAGGTGGTTAATAGTGAGGAGTTTATATCTCGGTGAGATTAGCCGGTGAGAGTGAGAACCGATCAGGCGAGGCACTAGACGGCGAAACGTTTTATCGTTTTCTGCTGACTATTACATTACTCAGTGCTCGATGCATGTATACAATCCATGTATATTTATATTTATATTTATATTTATATTTATATTTATATTTATGTATATCAAGCCTGTGTGCGTACTCCTCACCGATGTATGATGTACAGTGTTTATACATGTATATATCCTTTACTCAGCGAGGTAAGATACGTGCGAATACATAATACAAGACCCATACGGAGTACGAGACATTCTCAAGCTCTCGTGACGTGTATTATCCATATTATACATCCGTATTGTGATACCGATCTTGTCGGTTTCCCGGGAGATCGCTCAACAGTTTAAAATGTTCTCGTTATTTTTTTTTCACACTTTATAATAATATCCAATCTTAATTTACTGAATTTACTAATTTAGCAATTTTTTTTTTTATTTTTCTATTTTTCATTTTGTCGAAAAAAAATTTCAGAACTCGATTTTGGAAATTAATTTTAGGCTGCAATAAAAATTATATCGATAGAAATTTTTTCAATTAAAAAAATCCTATTAGATGTAACTAGAAGACTCCTTTTGTCTCATTTCGCTTGGTCAGAATAAAAATAATATAAATGAAAGGAAAAATCAGTGGAAACCGCTAACAGCGCAATCTGAATACCGCTTAGCCGCGTCACGATTTACCGGAGCGGGCTTTATCTGCTCCGTCACACGAGTACAGGCGATCCTTGGATGGAGTAGAGGACGCGGGATCCCCTGTACTGTACACTGAGCCACCTTTCGTACTCTTTATTCACTCTCCGCCTCAGCAAAAACGCTTCTCTGTTTCTTTCTAACAGAACCGAGTATTACTATTGCTATTGCTATTAAGAAAATTTTAATGAATAATTGGTGGCGACTCGACCTCCTCGTGACATCGGTCTACCGACCGCGTCAACTATCCGCTTTTTCATTCTTTCCCGTTGTAATCATAATTCATGACCTAAGTATTCTTAGATTTATTTTAAATTAAAGGTTGCCGCGCAGAAATCTATTATCTTTGGTGTTTTTCATGCCGGACAACTGTTTATATTATTTTAATATTTTTTTTCTGCGCAGTAAATAAATAAATCTCTGGATTTTTATTTTTTATTTTCCGTTAATGATAATCGAAAATAACGAATTTATATTATAATTAATTTATAAAGTTATTGTTTTATAAAATTCTATCTATCAAGTTAATTATTACCAATTCAGATTACGTAGAAAATAATAAATAAAAACTTTTTAAAACTTCCAATTCCCCGTTAGTCAATCTCAAAAAATCCCATAGACCCAAAGAAGAAAATGATATTAAAATAAGCAGCGTCCGAGCAGAGTAATGTTGATGACTATTGCAGCGCATGGTTATGTGCCATGCAGATGAATAGCACGCGGAAACCGTGAGACTACAGTTGCCCTATATACCCGGCAAGTGCCGCCGCGAGTTACACTCACGATGTCCATGTCTACCTCCAACACTGCACTCTGTATCTGACTGACTCCATGTAAATCTACAGAATATGGAATACAGATATTTATATACATATATATATATATATATATATATATATATATATATATATATATATATATATATATATATATATATATATATAGTATTCCTTCATCTCATACCCTTCTATATACATAATATACCCAACTAATTCTCCTCAGACTCTTTTCAATAGACCTTATACCACCTGAAGCTTCGAGTACAACCTAAACCGTTTAGTTTCATTTTATTTAATTAAATTTAACTGGATGTTTGGAAAAATGGGTGAGATGAGACTCGAGATTTGGTATTTAGCTTCAATAAATATCCTTGTAGCTACATCGTTTGAGGAAAATCTGCAAATATGTATAAATTTATATGAAATTACAGATTTATAAGGCTGTGAGAGAACACACATTATTTATAATTCAACATTAGTTAAATTAAAGATGTATGAGATATTTAATATAATGTCGGTGTCTTTTATTGCCCGACAAGATTTAAATCGCTGAGTATTATATCCTAAGCATAAAATTTATCCGCGGGTCGGGAGATTTTTATTATTAACTGTAGCCACGATCCACGATCTTGAGAGAGTGCAGACAAGTTTAAGCAGACAGAGTCCGCAAGAAGATGATCGCTATTGAGTCCTGGTTAACTGTTTACCTATCAACTTTATGTACTTGCAAGAGCTAGACTGTGTCTGTGAGAAGAGAGAGACACCTATCGAGTGAGAGATGAGATAAGAATATAAATAAAAGTAAGTATAACTGATACGGAGAAAGAAAGATGAGTGGGTAGGCAGAGTGGACCGGGTCCACCTACATCCTAAGGTCCATCTTGAGAAGTACTATTGTAATAGTACAGACTAAGAGGCTGTACATAATAGTAGATGTGGAGAGTTTGTTTGGAGGAGGACGAAGCGGGTGATAGAAGAGGAGAGGAGATTAGATGCCGACTCCGAGTCAAGACACGTCGCATGCAGTGACCAACATTCGAAGCCCCGGTGACCTCGCCACGAGTGCACGATCGTGCGAAACTTCTTCTTATACTTCTATGCTATTCTTGTTATTTATATTTTTGCACTATGAGCTTGCTTTGGAACTTCCGCGGGCATCATCAGGACTTCTAATGAAAATTTATGGGGATTATTATTGTTTTAAAAGAAAGTATTATTAATTTTCAAAGATGATTTATTGCTAGCTTGATTTTTGTTGGAAATTTAAAAATTTATACGGGATTTTTAAATCTATAAATATTGAAATAATTATGAGGAAATTGAAGAAACTATTGATGAGTTTATGGAATAGTGGATGATGAATATGTGACATACATTTTATCGGAGTGCATTAATCAGAGTTATTAATTATTCTTGGCTCTATTCAGGATTTTCAATTGTAAATTTTAACGTACGAAGGCTCATTACGGAATTAGCAGGTTACATTAGCAGGTAAATCGTTAATTATTCACGACATGATTAAATGTATAATTATCTAAGAGAGCGAAGAGATGATCAATAGATGAGTTCTTATTTTAATGGAACATCTCACGTCAAATTTAAAGTTGATAGAAATTTCTTTTTAATTTTTTATTCTGAGTTTTAGAATTAATTTAATGATTTTTTAAAATTAAAATAATTTTTTTCTTGCTTCAATAATTAAAAAACAATTTTTTTTAAATTAAATTTATCAAAAAAAAAATATTAATAGAGTTTATAATTAAAAAAAAAAAATTTTTTTTAGCTTTAGTATTGAAAATAAAATAAAAAATAATTTTTTTTCTAATGTTTAACGTCACATATTATTCCAAAAAATTTTTAGAGAAATATTTTGTATGAAAATAATTAAAAAAAAAATTTGTTCGAAAAAACTGACTGATAAAATTTATAAAAATATTTTTTAAAAGCTTTGAATTTAAAAAAAAGTAAAAAAATATTTTTATTATTTAATTGAAGAGCCGTGGTATTATGTAGAGGATGTGTGAATGCTCGAGGGCTATTTGGAGCTGCGACCAGCGTGACTAATCAATCAGCATTGGCGGTTTTTGCGCCACCCATCTATCATACAGGGTAGTGTTATGTGTCCGGGTGAATAGTTTGGTTGTGTGTAGGACGAGCCGGAGCATGCCATCGCATACAAACCGCAGCTTCGGGCTCAGGCTGTCCATTCATACGTGCGGTTTAATTTTGTGGGTGGCTATTTCGCTGCACTCTTTCATCTTTATTATTCCCATTCTCATTCTTATTTTCATTTCCATTTTTATTTTATTTTTATTCCCTTCTTTTATGTAGTCACTCTTACTCTCCGGTAAGCTACCCGAAAGTGACAAAAGACGGACGATGCATCACGAAACGTCGTACCTCGCGGTCAACAAACATTGTATAAAAAATCCAAAAAATTTTACCAAATGCCAAAACATTTTATTTTGGTTTTTCTAAAATTTATTTTTATTTTAATAATTTTTTAAATCACTCACCAACTGTTGGATGGTGGAGAAGATGATGATTGATACAATTGGAAGAAGATATTTGTGAAATTAATAGTCGACAGTCGACAATATTTTTTTTTTTTTTTTTAATTATTTAATAATTTAAATAGATAATCGATTAATTAATAATTTAAAAATTTACTATCATAAATATTAAAATTCTTTCTTTATTTTTAATAAAATAAATTTAAAAAAATACATACAAATAATTTAAAGACTCATTCATGGAGTTTATTAATTTTTTTCTGATTAATCTTTCAATTATAAAAAGCAATTTTAAAAATTGTCAGTATCTGCTCGGTTTATTCTACTAGACATTTGACAATTTCTGAATAGAATAAATTTTTTTAAATATCAATAAAGAATTTACGTGATTCATTTATGCAAGTCTTTAACGATCCTTGGCATAACTGTTCAATTTTATAAGAAATTAAAAAATTGTCAGTATCTGCTCGGTTTGTTATTTTAGATACTCGACAATTTTTGAGTAAAAAAATTTTTTTAAATAGAAAGAATTAAAATAATTTGTATCTAAAAATTATAGACATTAAAAAAAAATTACTTGAATGATAATAATAATATTATCATATTTCTGTGATTTTTTATCTAGCAAAAATTATTAAATAATTTAAAGCCAAAATAATTTCTTAAATTGCACAACCTTTTTTTTATACCTTCTAATTTTCAACAAAAAAAAAACCAAAACTTGTCGACTGTCTTACCAATACACTATTTTTGTATTACAAAATATCTGGATCTCCAAAATGATCAATTTTGCAGCCAAAAATCCTGTAAAAAAAAATTGAATTAATTTTTATTTCCAAATAAATTTTAAAGTAACTAAAAAGTACTCACCAGTTGCATATTATTTATAATAATTACATACTGATAATAAAGGTATTTATTTCTTCATGTAATCCAACAATACCGTTGATTTCTTCTGAGCACTTCACTGACACTACAACTATAATTACGCACTTAAATCACAATTAAAACAATAACACTGAACTACACAATCACACTTTGAAAATATTAACTTGGTTTCACTTCACTTATCTATTTTTAATCAACAATTAATATCACTATCACTTTATGTTCACGACACAAAAATCACAGTAATAAAAATAACGATAATAATTATAATCATAATAAAACTAAAATTAGCAGACATCTGGAATTTTTTTGGCTTAAAAAAAAAATTACTAAATAGAAAATATTATCAGAAAATTAAATAAAAATTTTTCAAAAAAATTTGTTAAAAAAATTTTAAAAATGATTATTTTAATGTCATTAAAATAAATTAATGATTTATTTATTTAAAAATTATTTTTATAGTAATTTATTAGTAAAAAAAAAAAACCTAAAAATCACCTTTTAGTTAATTTCAGTATCATAATAATCATAACCATCAAATCTGTTTATAGCTATGAACGAAATTCCAAGCCTTTACATCCGAGAAATTTATCGATCAATTTTTCGACGAATTTACGCGACACTACCGGCGTTACTCAAAAATTAACTTTATTTTATTTTACTTCTTAATTAATTAAGTAAATTATTTTTTGCTTTGTTATTATTCTCATTTTTTTTTCTACGTTTGCCAAAATGACTCAGCAAAATTTTAAAATTCAGCATCCCGCAGTTTAATCGAGGATGCTAATGAAAATTTTTAGATTTAATTAATAATTCAACCTTACTTTCCATTTTTATACAATTATTTTTAATTTTAATTGAGTATTTAATTATTAAATCAATTAAAACCCTCCGGATGATGATTCGAGAACAATGATGCGTCATTTTTACAATTTTATTGACTCTGGTGAGCAATCTGGGAACTATTCCTCCGAGTTAACGGTTAAAATTTAAAATCGGCCAATCAGAGCGTCGCTCAACCGACCAATAAATTTGAATTCTGTCGCGGGTGCGCCCTATCGGCAGAAATAAGAACTAAAAGTACTTCTGTTGCCAACTTCAGGCAGATTGATCGGAAATTGCTGCGTCATTGTTGTTTTTTTTTAGCATTTCGGTTAAAAATGAATATTATTGTTAAATAATAAACAAATAATAATAAAAAGCGGAAATAATTGATAATAATAGATGAATTGAAAAAATGAATGATTTTTAATGCAGAAATAAAGTCAGTATAGAATTAATTGATCCCGGAGCTCGTTGACCAGCGGACAAAAGATCCAATATGGAAGGTAATAAATTTTCTTTGTTATAATAAATAAATAAATAAAGTAGAAATATTAAAATTTATTGTTTCTGTTATTTTAGCTGAATGTTGATCGATACGTTCGTGGAAAAATCAGAAAATATTTCACATAAACATTGAGAGGTCGAATTTCATCCGCACTGCTCTGGACATTGTCCGTCACACTTGTTTTTTTTTTTTGTTTGTCAAACATGGACGGTAATTTATTTTTTTATAATTTACAATCGAACTCTGGAACATTTTAATTCACACGGGACAATTTTAATAATAAACTTGATAAATTTAATTAATTTATAATTAAATCATAAATTAAAAAATTTGATTTAATTTAGCTGTCACTTGACAATTTTTTAAAATTCTTTAAAAAAAATGTTTTTGTTCTAAATAATTATTTTTAAAAAATTGCCTTTTTAAATTTATTAAAATTTCTACAAGTCTAATTTTTTAATTATTTTTTTGGCCTAATTTAATTATTAAAAAAAATTTTTTAAATTGTGAAGTGACAGATAAATTTAATGTCATAAAAATTTTTCAATTTTCTAAAAAATGACATTAAGTGAAGTTGAATATTTAGTTTTAGTGTAGTGAAATAATAATAACAGTGAGTGGTCAGTAATATAAGTAATCAAGTGTTTAATTAAAATATTTAATAAGTGTTTTGTGAGTTGACAAGTGAATAAGTGTTTTAGTTCTTTTTGGAGCACTTCAAGAAATCAACGCGCATCAACTTCCATCATGTGGTAAGTAAAAAATCAGTTCATAGTTATTGAAAGCCAGTTCAGTTTTTTCAATTTTGTATTAAGTAAAAAGTGTTGTTATTTTTTTTTTTTTATTTATTATTAATTAATTAGTCCCACATTAATACGCAATAAATCGGTTTTATAAAAATAAGTAGTGCTTAAATAAAAAATAAAAAATAAAAAAAGTGAATAGTGAGTGCAATAAAAAGTGTAATGTTTAGTGAAAACTTCAATAAATCATCGTCATCATCATTAACATCAAAATACTGGTGAGTAAAAAAAAAAAAAAAACTATTTTTAGTAGCCCAAATTAATGAAAAAAATATTTTCCAGGTATGGCAGCACGCACGTCCAGTTCCAAAAACTGAAACTAAGAAATAACGTCATCTTGAAGAGCCAGCGGAACCGGTGAGTTAATTTTTGAATAGACTTCCGACGCGAAATTACCATTGAATATTAAAAATGAAACTCCGGAGCGAATGGAGTGCATGTGTGGTTCTTCCAAAAGGTTTTGGGTCGCTGTACAGCGTACTAGATAAGATGAGGTTGATTGACTGAATTTAAAGTACCGAAATAAAAAACACCTCAACTCTGAAAATAATAATATTTAATACGTGGGTGCAGCTTATGCTTATGGTTATGCTTATGGGTTACATTATATTATATCTGAACACGAATATGAGTGTGAGTAGAGGCTAGAAAGTGTCCCCAAGTCAGCTAAAGTCGAAGAATAAGAACAGAGAAGGTATATACACAAATGAAATGAATATAAATAATAAAAAAAGAGTCCGGGTCAGTTTGAATAATTTTGACCACACCTCTCGTCAGTCGATACACCGAGCAGAGTAGAGGCTGAGGTATTATATATGAATACATACATTTAAATGTCGACACCAACGGAAATCTATTGTCCCCAATTTTTCAGACAGTTTATCTCGCAGACGCACCGCATATTTTTATCGTTATTCCTCAACTAAACCATAAATTTATAACATCGATTTAATATTTATTTGTCGTCGATAGGATATTTACCCGAGAGCAAACATTAATAATTTATCCGACCCTTAAGCCGAGAAAATTTATAAGCCGTGGATATTTACAGAGTATTTTAGATTTTTTAGCCTCGCGACCACCGCGACCAATTTGACTTCCAGAATTCCAATTCCTGGATCCTCTGTTGATTCGTTGAGGATCATAAGCTAGACAAAAAGTAATTTGGTCGCACCAGCTGCCAAGTACGCTCGATTTCACCTTTTCTGAAGCTTCCTTATCATCAACGTCTTGATTTTTAACTAATATATTAGTCATAAATTATTTATAAAAATCACTGGATGGTTTTGTCAACGGACGAGGAGCTGTAACAAAAGTTCACGGGTAATTATTCAGATTAGTTCATTTGTTCGCGGATAGTTAGTTGTTGGGATTTTATGTCCTGGCGCTTGATCGTGAAAGATCATTCCTGGGCATTTAAGGCGAGAAGGAACACTTAACTTATTCAGTTTCAAGATGTTAGAGGTATTTCTTTATTTTTTTTTTTTTTGCATTGGAATTGTGTTGGGAAAGAAAGATGGTTCGTTAATTGTGCTGATGATAATTATTTTATTGCTGTGGGCTCTATGTGTGTAATGAGGACAAGTGTTTCTATTTATCAAGGATCTTTTTTATTAGCTGATACATTAATTTTATTTTTTTTAGACTATAAAAATTTTTTATTTCATTTTAAAAATTTTTTAAACAATTAATATTTTTTTAAATTAAAATTTTCTCTTTAAAAAATTAAAATTTTTAATCTAATTTAAAAAAATGACTTCAAAAAAAATTTCTACCTTAAAGATTAAAAAAATTTGAATAATTCTATTGAAAAAAAATTTTTTTTCCACATAATAAGAAATTGAATAATTCAAATAGAAGAAAAAAAAATATTTAGAATACCAAAGGAGTTAAGAAGGTAAATAGAAGAGATAATTGAACACAATGTATCAACAAGATATTTAGACTTGTAGGTAACACCAAAGAATAGATATTTTTGAGGAGAGTGAGTGAGGGTTTTGTAGACATACATGACACCGGACAAAACATGTTCCGGTCCGGTAGGATGACCCTACGCCGCGCCTTTTGTCGAGCCGGAGAACCAAACAGCGAAAGGTATTGCCAAGACCAAGACAAATTTGTATAAGTTTGTTTGTTTGTGTGTGTAGTGTCGTGTCTTTGTCATTATATAACGCTATTGTAGCCACACTTGCCGGTTTTGGAATAAGTATCCAGTCTGTGGCGTGTAGACATCATATCACATGTATATTTACATCCAAAGGTACCAATACAACATCATTTAGCCCCTTTGCATACTATTAAAACGACGATGATTGTCATTTTTTCTTCAGCTCGTCATCTCGTCCCCTGCATTATTTTATTTTTCTACATGCTCAAAACTCAGTGGCCCACCTTCGCCACCTCCTCTCAAGAAAGTTTATGTAAAACAGAATAAGAATGAGAGGAATAATAATGTTAATATAATATAATAATGTTAACATTACTATAGGAGTAGAGTAAGAAGAATTTGTCCCGTACCCCGTACCGTTTACTCTCACTCGTACTCTGCTCAGTACCGTAATTCATTGTCTCAACTCGACTCAACTTGTTTTTTTTTTTTTTTTTACTTATTCTTATTTTTGTTTTGTCTCTTATTTTGTTTTATAGACACGGACGTTATTATTGAGACTTTGATGGTCACTCCTACACACTTTATCTCCTATTATTAACTATCCAGATATCTCATCTTGAGAACTTTAATGTTTTTTCATTTTATTGATCGATTGTAAATTTATTGTCTAATAATTTCAATACTTTCTTCTTTTATTAGTTTTTAAACTTTTCTTCAAGAAAATTGTTAGGGACTTTGCCGAAGTTTTTTTTCAATTATTTCTGGCTATAATTAACATTAAAAAAATTTTTTTTGAGTTTTTTAAATTGAAAAAAAATTTTTTTTTTAAATAATTCGTTAAAAAAAATCTTTTTAATCATTTTTGTCCAAAAAAAAAATTTCTAAGTTATTGTTCGTCCTAAAACACAAAAAAAATTTTTTTTTTTAACTATAAAATAATTTTTTTAATTATTTCAAAACAAATTTGAGTCAAAAAAAATTTTTTTTTTATTTTAAAGTTACTAATTGTCCAAAATAGTCTTTAGCCAGCTTTCATTTATTTATATTTACTTTCGTATTCGATTTACATAATTGCACGTAAATTAAAAAAAAACCACATGCACTCGACATCCGACGATGAGGGTCAGATCGAATTTATCTTGGTCCTCACCTGTTCGCTCGCCAATGCGGGCCACGATGGGGCAACTGACCACACTGCGATCCCTACTTTTGTACTCAAACATAAAATTTTTTCAACTCTCTATTAATACAATTAAATATAAATATATATTTATAAAAACTAAACCTCGATTTATCATTTAATTTAATTCGAAAAAAAAGAAACAAAAATAAAGTTTAGATTTAAAAATTAGAAAAGTAAAGAATGAAACATTAATTAAATAAAAGAGTTGTGATAATAATGCCAGATATAACTTTTTAGGTGAGCAATGAGTTGTGTTTTTATGACCAACTGTACGACCCGCATTTCATTTCGAATAGAAGTGACACAGGCGTGTCCGTGGATTATATTTCTGATATGCCTTTAACGGTGGATCCGTTCATCTTACACATATACATTCAAATAAATGTACATGTAGATACATATGTATGAACGTAGACCAGGGATTCCCCGAACAATAGGACACATGTCAAAACAATAGGCACAGGTGTGGAAAACAGTGACGTAAAGTCGTTTAATTACGAATTACAATTACGATATTTCAGGTAGGCCTTGAAAAATTAAGGTTAAAACTAGTCACCATTTATATATACAAACAAATAATATAAATATTATCGGTAATGTGTAGCTGATTAATAAATGGTATGTAAATATTTGAGGCTCTGAGCAACTAAAGGATTTTATTTAGTTTCTCTAGTCTCGTATCTTACCGGGGATAAATGTTTGTTTGAATTTTTTTTGGTATTAAATTTTTTGGAACGAGTGTGGGCGACTTCGATTGCGAGTACATATTACATGTGGAATATTATATAGAATATACATCAGCTGAACACATACTCACGTATCCAGTCAGCGGTCTTTCATATGTAATATCAGTCACTTAAGCTATCGTAATCCCGTGACGCAGAGTTATTTCGATGAATTTAATCGTTTCACGTTTTGGATTATCCTCGATTTTCATTATTTTAAAAAAAAATTTTTTTACTGACTTTTGTAGATTTTTATTTTTTGTTTTTATTTTCCATTAATAAAAATCTAAAATAATTTATAACTTATAAAATTATTTTCTTAGCTAAAAAATCTAGATTACAAATGCATCTTTTATTAAAAATTTTACTTATATTTATTCAGTAGTTTCTTCAGTCAGGTAAAAAAAAAAAACTCCTCATTTATGAGTACGTATAGATTTATTTTTTAAAATAATTCATCAGATGCCCGATACTATTTTTTAAGTAAACAATGAGAGAATCATAACAGTTGGAATTAGTGAGGTAAACGCGTGTAAAGAATTATCAACGAATAAAGTCAGAGCATAAGAATGATAATAATAAGCGTAATAATGGAAGGTATATAATACATAATATATAATATAAGAAGCACACGGGAGAGTAGCCAAGAATGGAGATCCTAATCTCCAGTGTGGTAGGCCTTCGGTCGAAAATTCAATTAAACTTTTGATACGGGCAACAACTGAGTACAGTAGAGCAAAGAGCAAGAGATTGGATGGGAGTACGGCTGTGTAAACTTAAATTTCGCAAGCTTGACGTACTTTCCTTACATCGGCGAGCGGTCCAGGGCAAGCTTAAAACGATTAGACGTCTCAGCTTTGTGTTCTCCATTTGTACAAATATATCATGCCCATGATGCTTTTTAATACCCTGTATACCTTACCGTGTCCTTCCCCCGTTTCCTTAGTGACTATTGCTGCTGGTTTATTTTTTACCGGCCGGCTGACGCCCCCAGGAAAAATCCAAATTTATCTCGATTTGTCGGGCTCAATATACCGGTGTATAGGATATAGGATACGGGATATATGAGGACGCCCGGAGCGCCGGACAGTCTACAGGATATTGTCATATCTCCTCACACCTTCTTTTGCTTCTTACATTACACCGTGGCTTTATTCGCGCACTCATGCTCTCTACTCAAGGCTTTTAATCCCGACAATTGGACTTTTATGTCCACGTAAATCTGATCTATCGCGAGTCATTTTTTTAAAATCAGTTTTTGATCTAGATATTAATTTATTGTCGGATTTAGTTTGATAGAAATTTTTTTTTTTTTTTTTTTGAGGGTGAAAGTATTTTATTAGAGAATTTTTTATGACAGGTATAAAATTAAATTTATTATATTAAAAATATTCAATTTACTGAAAAAAATTACTTGATTCAAAAAAAAAAAATTTTTTTATGTGAAAAAAAAAATTATTTTTCAACAAAGTAAAATTCTTAAATAGAAAATTTCTTTTTATTCTCTTAGTTCTATTTTTTTTTATTCACGATTGAATTTCTAAACTTAATTCGAACTTATAATCTTAAAGCAAGATTTAATATTTGTCTTAAATTATAAGTACGTTTTTTTCCAGTGCTGACAAAATTAAATTTTAAATTTAAAAAATATTTAATTATTTTTAAAAAATTTTCCAAACAAAGAAATTTATTTATCCGACAAACTAAAATCATAAAAAAAGAAAACAATTTTTTTTACTTTCACTAGAAAGCAGAGAAATGTATTTTTTCTTTTTTCCTTTGAATTGTAAAAGTCCAAGGGTCCAGCTGATTATATTTTGAGGTGACGTGAAATAATCTGTCGCACCTAACCAACCGGTCATAATCACGTACAATAAAACTAAAAAAGCATAAAAAATGTGTGGCATGATGACAATGAGGGAGAAAAGTCTGTGTGTATATATGTATTATTATATATAATAATGGATTGCAAAAATGTGGTGCGAGGGAGTGACGAAGACGAAGATAGATTGGAAATCAGAGTGGATATGGATATGAATGAAAAAGCGGAAATGAATGAAAGACGTTCGTCATTCTGTGTCTGTTTGCTCTTACCCACTGTTGGAACTTAGAAGCTGGATGCATCAGATCAGGATCGGTTGGGTGTTGCGTCGTCTCCTTTACACGTTACATTATATTTTGTTCTTTTCGGCGAATCGTCAATCATAGGCAAATATGACACACTCCCTGACGGATAATGGCCCAGAGCTGAGCGTAAATAATCTCCGCTGACTCGGCGGATTCGGACACCCAACTTAACTTGTCCTCTGTACTCTCACTCATTTTATTTTACTTGGCTAGTCGCCAACGAAACTGGCGCTTGTAAAAAACGTGACTTGATCGTTTAAAATTTTAAACGTTTGCTGGACAATGACTCGTTTTTTATAATCCTCAAAATTATACGTCATGATTTGATAAAAAAGTCTTTTTGTATTTTTTATTTTATAGGGAGCAGTTACAGTTTAGAGAACAAATTCTCTTATTGGGTAATGATCTTTTGGGGCGGTAATGGGATGAGTAGACAGTTGGGGTGGTCATTCGTTGGAAAATTTTAGTTGTAATAATTTTTATCGGTTTCAAAATGACGTAAGATCGATTGATTTTATTTTACTCCCGTTTCTGATGTATTTTTTTATTTTTTTTTACATGAAAGAAAATTTTCAATTAATTATTTTTTTGGAAAATATTTAAAGTTATTTCTAAAAAAAAAATGTATATACAAATTTTTTTTTTTACTTAATTAATGTTCTTTTTTTACATCCACTAAAATTAAAAAAAAATTAATAATAACCAGAATAGTCCTTTAAATCATAGAAAATTTAAATAAAAAATTTTTTATCGCAAAATCCAAAATTAAAACATCAAAAAATTTTTCTCAAGAAAAATAATTATATATCTCCGATCTAAACTCATTAGTAACAAATTAACCGATTGTGTAATTGATAAATCGATAAATTATCAACTACAAAACGTGAAAGATAAATAAAAATTAGCTTAGATAGATAAAAAACAAACATCAGTTATAAATCGCGAGCGTGGAAAATCTGGCTCGCTGACAGCGTCGATCCCAGTCGGGATTTCTCTCTCTCTCTCTCTCTCTCTCTCTTATTCTCAACTTATACTTATACTTGAGTTATTACACTTATACTTCCACTGATAGTTGTGGTTGGTCGGCATGTGTGCTGGATCTATCGGCGACCTAAGACTTTCACTGCTCGGCGTGAACGTGCCTGAGAATGAGTCGTGATGTGGCATCCTTATGTACACACATCACTAGAAAAAGGCTACAATATGCACCGAGTTGATATATATACATTATACAGGCAAAGAGTTAAGTACAGAGCCCAAAAGAGAAAGACCCCGTCAAACAGTGCATACGTTACACGGTATAGATTAACATAGTACAGAGCATCAAGGATCGCGGATCCTGAGTACCGATTCTATTCCCGGCTTCCAACTCCTCCGCACATCTATTCCGTACCCTTCACTGGTTAGCCGTAGTACCTACTTGTACTCACACATTTAATCGAAATGGGGATACGCGGTACGAATAAAGGAGCCGGTATGTGTACACATATGTACGGGAGTACTCATTACACATTTGTGTCTGCATCACATGCATTCCCATCGCGAATAATCCGTTTTGACTCAATACCACTCGACTTGTTATTATATCGCCGCGAAAAAATGGGTAACATCCATACCAGCGCAGTGTACTATCACACGGAGAAAATTAAATGGTAGGGATTATCATACTAAATTTGTAGCTCCGATCATCTAGGATAATTAAAAAATTTTTCAATGCAAAGATGGTTAGTAAAGTTAGCAAAGATGCAATGCATAGCTGCCGCAATAAAGGGAAGGAGGGGAGGTGGGAGAGAAGGTCGCGCGTGGCGCTGATATTATACGATGATGCGCTTCACCACACATTTTACTGCTAGGCTGCTGTATTGTATGTACGCTCAGTTATTACTACGCTTGCTGTTCAGGTTCTTTTTGTTCTTGTTTATGGCGATGGCGCTTATTCCTTCTTATGTGTATCAAGACGGAGCTTTAATTTTTTACCAAACTCCCGGTATCCGGAGTCACGGCTATTTTTGGAGCTTTCTCCCGCGGAGTTACTGACCTCTGGCCAGTTCGTGGTACCCGACTATTTTTAAGAGGCTAAAAATCTCATTCATTGTGATTTTGTTCGGGAACAAAGGAGAGTAATTTAAATAGGAATTTTTTTGGCTATTTATTATTTAAAGTATTGGATAATTTTATTTTATTTTATTTCAATGTAAAAATAGAATAATTATTTTGATTGAATTAATATTCCGGCTGAAATATCAAAGATATGAAAATATTCATAGATTTTTTTCATAGAAAATATCTCTTATCATTTTTTTGTATTTTCAATATTTCGGCTAAAATATTAATAATACTCAAAAATTTTTTAGACTGTTATTAAAAAAAATTAAAAGTCAAAATATAAATTCCCCTAATTTCAAAAACCCAAATCTAACACTTACGAAGAATTAAAAAAAAGTCCCGTTGACCCTAGACCCGAGTGTAGGGTCCAGGTAGTGAAAATAGACTGACCAGTCTCCAGCGAAAAAAAATTAGTGATGTAGAAAAGGGAGCAAGTAATAGTATAGCAGTATAAAAGTATATAGAGCTAAATAGTGATCTAAGGTAGAGCCTATAGACCTTCAGACTTTAAACTAAGGAGTTTTTTATAAGTAGCGAAGGCCGGAGACCAGCTGACCGGCGTGGGAAGAAGCATTCGCCATATTAACAATCTTTTTCATTAAACGTATCCTTTGTAAGTCTGAAGGCAGTTTGTTGTCTAATGTAGCAGCTTGCGATGGCTTAAATAATGGAACAGGTACCGCGGTCTTTAAGAAGAATTAAGTGTAGCGTGCAGGGAAAAAAATTGCTAGGGCGATACCGCTGGACTAACAGTGTAGTAGGACTGTGAACTTAACCGGGATACTTTTATTTTACTATAGAGTTTGTATTGAAGACGAAGAAAAGGCAGATCCGGAATCCATTTCCGGATACCGTGAAATTAGTCCTATTGTTTCGCGGCTCCCCGTTGTGGGCATTCCCACATTAATATGCGGAACGATTAAGTCGTTTCCGTAGTTGCACTATACACAACATAGTTAGAGAGAATCGCGGGATAAATAAGTCTAAGGAGAAAATTTAATGAGTAATGTCTACACAACCGAGTCATTTTTTAAACTCATTTTATTGTTATTTGTTTTGTTCGAGTGACATCAAGCTAAGGGGTTATTTACTCAAATTATTTTTTAATAGTCTAGCTTCTGGTGTTTTTATTTACAACCTTCCTTTTGAGAAATAAAAATTAATTATTTTTTTTTTCTTATAATAAGCAACCTTGCTAATCACTATGTGACTGCCGTGACTTGTGAAATATAAATAAATAAAATTTTGCTTTATTAAATAATGAATTTTTTTTAAATTGCATCTTTATTTTTTTTAGATAGAATATTGATTTAAAAAAATTTTTATAAATATTATTGATTCAAATTTTTTAAAATTTATTGTCTTCAATAAATTCAATATTAATTAAAATAATTAATAAATAAATAAATAATAGCTACAATATAATTTACTAGTAATTAAAGAAAAATAAAAAAATAAAAACTAACGGAACTCGAAAATAAAAAAAGATCCCACTTTAGCTGATTTTCCCTCTCCCGGCTTCTTACAGTTCCCTTTTCGGCAGATGGCCAGCCAAGGGGTAAGAAAAAACCGGGTATAAAAACGGGGTTTTTTATTTCTATAAAAAGCGATTGAAAAACGGACGCAGGGCCTCCGAGTGACGCTCCGATGGACCACGTGTGTTCCACTCCCTCTCTCTCTCGCTCGACACTCTTCCTCGCGCTATTTAGTGCCAACACACATGCACCGAGCACCGAGAAGAGCAAAGTACTATTGTATACACGAGCAGAACAAGAAGCACAAAGAATAGATGAGTATCGCGCTCTTTTGATCGCCTCAAGGATCCATCCTCTATCGTATTACGGCATTGAACATTTTTTAAAATTTACCGTTTTCAACGTGAACCTTATACGCCTCGCGTAAACATTATACTCGCTCAATGCTCGGTGTCTACTCTATTTAATAAAGAATCCGTATCATTCATCTCAAATTGAGCCCCGTCAATTTCCCTCCCACTTTCTTAAAAAAAATTTCTTAATAAATTTTAGCCAACAATAAATTTTTATTAATCTATAATTTTTTCCTCTTAAAATAGCTAGCTCAAATTATAAACGTCAATTAAGCTCAATAATTAATTCTCATTTCTAATACACAATAATTTCAAATCTCATCTAATAATTATCCGCTTAAAATCATAAGATAGAGGATGAGATATTAATAAAACACTCATCAGCTTCTCCTATTTTTGATCTCCATCAAAATTTAATGGCTTAAACGTCGTTGAAATTTTTAGAAAATAATTTTTTTTTATTTTATTTTAGTAATGTTACTTCATTTAATGGAAATTAAATTTAGACAAGAATTTCAATTTTAAAGTTTCTAAATACAAGGTCTAATTTAAGACAATTGGAATTAAATTTAAAATTTTAATTTCGGCAAAATGATAAGAGATAGCAAAAAAATTCAGCAGCGCCTTTTTTGTAGAGGATTAAATTTGTTATAAAAAGGTTTCTTGTCATTTTTTTATATCTTTAATATTTAGCTCAGAATTTTAAGATTTTACATTTTTCTGATTTTTAATTTATTATTAGAAATTATAAACTCAAAAATCAAAAATGACTCCCCAAATTCCCACACCGGTAAAAAATTTCCAAAAAACGGGATTCTCACGATTTCTACAAGGGATAAAAATCCACCAGCTTGACGTAAAAAACTCCCGGTACCCCTGTGCTAGTAAACTTTTTTACCAGGATCAGCATCGGTATTTTTTATCCACCTTCCGGTCGGAGAATCTGTGCCACTTTGAGTACCGTAATTTTTTTTTTCAACCACCACTATTATCATTATTATAAATTCTCCCTATAAGGTATTTCCGTCTCTTTTATTCCGGGTGGAAAAATATTGAACGTTCTCCCTTAAACACCGTCCTTGCTCTAGCGGGATAAAAAACGGGACTCAAAAACTAGCACTTAAAAAATACTTATAGGTAAAAAACATGTGGTATGATTTCTACAGATTTATGTGGAGAATTTTGTACACACATACATATAATATAATATAACAACAGTTGCAGAATAGCTTGATATAATATTTTCTCCCCGAGCATCATCGGGTTTGGGTCCCACGAGAGTTTTTTAGCGCGACCCCCCGTAACTCGAGGGGACAGGTCCGTGCGAAAATTTTTATGAGAAATTTTAAAAAACGTTCTGTTTTCCACGAACGGGGAATAAAAATTTAAGGAAAGGTGGAAGAATTTTTTATCGACGGACAAATGCACGATCTCTGATCTGAGAGAGCATGGGAAGTTCATGTGAGCTTTGGCTCGAATGTAATTGCTCTGGGGGTGATACGACGGGCCAGTACGGGGTTTTGTTATTAGTGGGATGGGAGTTCTCGCGGCTGTCATTGTTTATTTATAAACTGCGGGCATCTGGAAGCGAAGAAGCTGAGCGGAAAAAGGGCTTGGACCATGTGTGTGGGGACAGAGCTAAGAGTTTTTAGTTCGTTAGATATTTTCGGGTGTCTTCTGTTCAGTTCCCTCTTCGTCTCTTTCTCTTTCTTCGTCTTAGTCGAGAATTATTTCTGAATGTAATTGACGGGTTCTGATGGACCTAGTTTGAGGATAGGAGGACAGCCGAGAGATCATTCCCTTGGACTTGAGATATTTTTGGTTCACATGTGCTTCGAGCTACAGTATTTAAATCTGTCACTTGGAACTTTTTAAAAAAATTTTTTTTTTACTTTAAAATTATTTTATTTAATCAAAATTATTATTGACCATTTAAAATATTTTTATTCAAATTAAAAAATTTATTTGACTGTGGAAATTTCATATAAACAAAATAACATATGTGGACCACATTTTAAAATCCAACGGAAAATGTACTAACTGTTTTTTTTTTTTTTTTTTTTTTTTATTATTTGATTTTTATAATTTACAACGTGCAGTAAATTACTCCATCGTCACATTGAGAAAGCCGTAACCAGTAAATTTTTTTTATTACCCTTCTGTAGTTTTCTTGAGACAGCAATAAAACGAGAGTCACACAAGTGACCACGATCTAATTTTTTTCACGTACCCTCACAATATTCAAACTCAAGTGTAACCCGAGCTCTGTCACATGTTGAAAATATTTTCAAGCTGAAATAAAAAAATACTTTCTTTGTTTTTTTTTAATTTATTTATTTATATTTGCTTTAAGCAAAATTTACGCCGATTCTCAGCATGATTTTGTTCAAAAAATATTTAAAATTTTATGGACAAAAATCTGAAGCCGCAACATGAAAATATCGGCATTAAAGAAAAAAAAATAAAAAATTTAAACTAAAGAATTTTTTTAAATTTTCAATTAAAATTTTAAATTAGTCTAATTTTTACATTTCAAACTGACCATTTATTTTTTAAACGTTAAATTATAAACAATATTCTTAGTAATCCTCTAAAAAATATTTCCGTCTCCAAAAAATGCTCATAAGACGACAAAGTACGTCCGAGCGTATGTGTCTATACGTCGGCATTGCAGCGGAGTATTTTTAAAAAAAGTCTAGAGTGCGAGGGTCAATGACAGGAGCCAGTTGTTTTGGTTCGGGTTCACTTCAGTATTAGTACGTTTCTTAGCACTCTGCATCCATATCCACATACGTCCGTACATAAACTTCTTTAAGACGGTATCGTGCTTGCATACAGAATCCAGGCTCCACATACATAAATATAAATATAAATAAGTAGTGCGGAGTGTGGAGTAAACTCCCACGAAGGCGACAGACCAAATGAAACGGATAGAAGCGGTCTTTTGGAAGGAATAAAAAATGGAAATAAAAATAAAAATATTGTAGTGAGGACTGAGGACCAAGACTTTATTCTATTCGCATTACACTGGACTACTCGGCTCGAGATGAACGTTTAGTTTGGTTAATGCGATACGTCGCACATGTGCTCTTTACTTATATTCCATATTCCATGGCTTGCATTTGTATTCGGCATAATACAGATGAGATTTACATTTACTAGACGACGAGAGCGAGCTTTGGCTTACCAAGCCCGGTTATATTATATGGCTATATAGTAATAGTCGCCAGACAGATAGTTTTTTGCTCCGATCTGATGCTTTCGAGTTTGGAGTAAAAATAATCTTTAAAACCCCCAACAGGATGCTAAGACCGTCTTTCTCTTTAGTTAAGTCCAACTATATGGGTATTGCTATCACTATATGCCGGATAGGAATTTTTAAGAACGGGGACTTCCAGATATATAATGTATAAAGAGTCACCTAACTTTATTTTTTTCATTTATGTTTGTATTTTTATACCCAATGGACTGACATGCCCTGCTGCTGCTTTTTTCACCCTTTGGACCGCTGGCCAGAATTAACGCTCCCACCCTCCCACTCTCCTCAAACTTTTATTTTAAATCTGGCTTTATTACGAGTCACGTGTTTCCGCTTTCGGGTTTTTTTACTTTTCGATGGAGAGAAGTTTTTTATTTTATAGGAGTTTTATGATTTAGGTTTAAAAATTTTAGAGCATTTATTAATTTTTAAGACTTTCAGGTAGTTAGATATTTAAATTAAAAATTTGCTTTGAAAATAAAATTTATTGAATAATTTAAAAAATTGTTTGAATTTTTACTGAAAGTTAAAATAAATATTTGATCCAAAATAATAATAATAAACAGAGTAAAATATTTAATTTTTTGTTTAAATCAATATTCTGTCTAAAATATCAAAAATTTTTTTAAATATTTTTTGTAGATTTCTTAAAAAAATTATTTAAAAAAATTAAATTAAAAAATAATTTTTTCCTTAAATTAAAATAAAAAAATTCGATAAATAATAAAATAAAAGCAATATATATCTGTCTGTGATGGTCAAAGGTTAATCAGTATTCTCAACGGTCGACGCTCGCGCTAAAACTTTTAAATTTCCTCAAGTACGAAAACTATTATACAACTCGACATCACACCATCAAACGCGGGTCCGTATCAACTGCATTACACGATCACTATATAGACGTACATAATACATACAATAGCGTACAATAAAATTTATTTACCCTTCCCCCAAGCCTCGGGATCCTTGTTCGTCACCCGCGAGCTCTCTCTCGGTATTTTTTCTCGAGTACGTGTAAAGATCGCGGTAGTAGAGATTGAGAAGAGAGAGAGGCTCGCTGTTACTCAAAAGCAAAATCTCATCAGACGCGGTCAGTTCGTGGCTTTCTGCTCGGGAATTAGATTTTTACAGTTTCTCAGGAATTCCTTAGTCCTCTTGGGGACACCGACACGCTTTTCGTGTTGTATTATTTTTTTATTTTATTTTTTTTTCATAGTCTAGGCTATCGACATCCTCACAAATTGTTTTATTCCTTTAAAATCTTAAAAACTAAAATTAATTTTTAAGTTTTTTAATTGATTAAAAAAAATTTGGAAAAATTCTTAATATAAATTTGGGACGAGAGAATTAGAGATTTAAAATCGGAAGTATAAGAGAATTTAGTATCGAGAAAGAGGCCAGAGGTTTATGGAATAGAAAAGAGACAGTAAAGTGACTGAGAAATATTTTTGGCGCCCTAGGACGACTTAAAGTGCTAGTAAGTACCCAAGAACAAATTAAAGGGCGCTTAATTTATCGTCACAGATATTTCAAGTATACGGATGTATAAATACTGGGGAATACGGTGGATACTGATGTGAGGAAAATTTAAAAATGTTTAAAATCTCTTTGATTGTTGATACTAACTACAGCATACTTGAGTAAATATAATGAAGGAGGAAATATAAATAACAGGATACGCTTACTATCATTTTTTATTTATAAACCAGATATTATAATATTTGGATTTTTTTCATTAATAACACATTTATTATTATCATTTTAGGATACTTTTTTTTTTTTTTTTGACAAATTAATGCTTTTATTTTCAAGACATTTTAGTTATTTATTAATGAATATATTTACAAAATATGCTCATTTTTAAATTGAAAAATTAGACGAGAATTTGGGCTATTAAGTTATAAAGAAACTTTTCACAGGATTTTATTATTCCGAAAAAAAAAAAAAAAAGAAGTTTTAGATAAAACAATAAAATAAAAAAATATATTTTAGCTTTTCAGATTTTTTTCATGAATTTAATTTTACAAAAAAAATTTAACATTCAATAAAAATCTAAAAATTTTTTAACCAATAAAGAAATTTAAAAAAAAAAAATAATAACAATAGACAATATTGGCGGGAGACTAAAAACGCGTGTATAAACACCCCCACCTCAAAAATGTAACCTGCGGTCCAGATAGAGAAGAGTAGAAGAGTAGACAGTACATGTATAGAATCGAGAGTATTCCCCACCTAAAAATTTCCTCCACCCGCACTGTTGATTACTCCTCAATCCCGAATCCCTCCATATCCGATCTGCTCTCTCAGAGCCTCAGTAACTGATAAACTCTCTTTCTCTTGAGTCAGCCCGCCTTTCGCTCAGCATCCCTTTCCCACTAGCCAACAATGCCAATAATAATAATAATAATAATAATAATAATAATAATGATAATAACAACACATGTGGATGTGGAGTGTAATGTAGGTATCCCGATGCGCGAGCAGCCCCCACTCTTCTCGGGGTGAAAACTACCCTATGGAGCAGTGGTGTACGAGTTCTCGGCAAAGCGCAGCGGAGTTAGAGTTCGAGGACGTGTGGGGTGTCCCGAGTCCGGCTGGGTAGTAGTAGAGCCCGATAGAGCGACGAACGGATGGTGGATGGTGGATGGTGAGCTACGAGGCGAGCCGAAGTTGTCCGAACCGGAGCACAGTGCCCGACACCGAGACCGAGAGAGACACACACCAGCAGCTCCTGACACAACTAACCAGCCACTACTAGGCGCACGTCCGGCACAGTCCACTCAGAGATACGACCCATGTCGGACGATCATCTGAGGTCCACGCCGGAGCACCAGCATCCGACGTATCTGGACCACGATTCTCTATAGATTTTTCACAAACAATAATATCAACGTCAACAATATTTTTATTCATTATTTTTATTTATATTTTATTCATACCGTCCGCTCGGCATTCGGCATGTCATATTTCAAACTAATGTCTGATATTTATTTAACCAAGTGAAGTGATTTTAAATAAATATAATAAAATTATTATTATTATTATTAATATTATTATTATTATTATTATTATTATTATTATTATTATTATTATTATTATCGAGTGGTTATTGTTGTGAGTGGACAAGAGGTGGACCGAGTGAGGTGTTTGTTTCGTTTATTTATTTATTTTATTAATTATCTATTAAAATTATTATCAGAAAATTGTGATCACGGTGATACGGGATTTAGATAGTGGGATTTCTTTTAACATTATTATTATTATATTATTAGTATTATTATTATTAATAATGAGACGCTCGAAATGACCGAGGGATTTAAATCTGAATGAAGTAGTAGATGGTTGTAATTTTATTTTATTTGCAAGCATGTGGCCGCGGAGATAGAACTGGTCAATGTGAGAAAGAACTGACAGGACTAGTGATTTTAGTTACTGATAAATTAGACTAGAGACCTTGGATTTTTGGTACCGAGTTTGGAAAAGCTCCTTCCTCGGCACCATGAGGATCAAAATGCCCGCTGTTAGAATCGCTCAAGGTAATATTGGTAACTTTAATTTTTTTTGTTAAATAAAAAATGGTTAAAAGTTTTTTATACAACAGCAAAATTTTTTAAGTTTTAAAATTAATTTTGATTTATTAATTTCTAGCTAAATAATGTCAATAATATGTGTCTTTACTATCATTGGTAAATATTTGAATAGTTTTATTTGAATTGAGTAAAAATTATTTTGTTCAATTCGACGTTTTCTCTAGACAAAAAAAAAATTCTTGATAATTACCGAAAATAAATTAATTCTTTTTTGTGTCAAAAAAAAAAAGTGTATGAACATTTTCAAGATTATCTTTTTTCTTTTTAAATACACTAGTTTTGAAGATTTTAGCCAAACATTTAAAAGTTTATTTAAATTTTTAATCATACATTTTTTATAATTCGACCAGTGAAAATTTTAGTGTATTTTTTCATACTTTTCGGTTAAAATAACTTTGAACTTTAAAAAACAAACTTGATCACTTTTTACAGTTGACAACAATTCTATTACACAAAAACTTAGGCTACAAAATTTATGTAAATTTCTTTAATTTATAAGTTCAATTTATTCATAAATAAAAAATTTATTCCTGCTTAAAAAATTTTATAATCGTCTTGATCACTTTAAATTCTGCATTCTTTCATAAAATTCAGTACTTAAGATTCTTTTGATTCTTTAAAAAATAATACCAAATTTTTTTATTACAATATTTAAGATTTTATTTATTTTTAATTAAAAAAAATTTATTTTACTAAAATTTGAATTTTTTAAAAAATTTTAAAGACAACTTCAAAATTTTTGGACTTGATTTTATTTTCAGTATTGTTATATTTTTTATTACTACTTCAACTAAACAATTAAAAATTTTTTTTTATGTTCTGCATCGAATAAATTTTTTTCTTCTATAAATTTTAAGAAATCTGTAAAAGGTTAATTATTTTTTTAAATAAACCATCTCAGTAGTTGATTCAATATTACATAAAAATTTGGTAAATACTTTGATGTCCAAAATATAAGAATAAAAATTATTAAACACAAAAAATTCGAGTGTCAGTCGAACCGTCGGAAGTGATATCAAAATAAAAAGATAAAACCAGAAAATCAGTAACAGAGAGTTGCAAGAATAAAAAAAACGAAAAGTGAAGAAAAACAGATAAGAATCCACAAGTAAAAAGGGCGCAACTAGTTAAAGTGTCGGCGTTTGAATTTTTAATTAGTATCCGAATAAGTCGGCGTGACAAACGTCGCTAGGGCAATGTCATGCGCGAGTTTATTTTTTAAAAAAGTAAAACCCCCACCCACCCCACTTAATAATTTCTCCTCACTTTTTTAACTCCGTCTGCTTTTACTTTCTATCTCTACTTAAACTAACTCTGGTACTCCGGGCAACAGTTTTATAATAATTTTTATTCTTCCTTTACTTCTGACCCGACTTGTGCTCACTATATACAACATTCAACGACTCTTATTCACTCGATACACAGTATATATTTTTACCCAGAATTTATACAGAATACATATTATAATAATATTTTTTGTTTAGTTTTCATATTATTGACACTTTGTACTCTTCCATCATTTTATGAATCAACACCGTTTATTATTTTTCAAACATGTATCTTCAATTTTTCATTCATTATATTTTTCACCTTTTTTGATTATCATTCTTCAGTAATTAATTTTTTTCAATTTTCTGGCTATTTAAATCTTTAAAATAATTTTCGTAATCATTATTTTAAAAATGTATTAAAATAACAATTCAACAATTAAAAAATATTTTATAAAATTTTACAAATTTACATTAATATCTAAATCTAATAAATTGATAATTTTTTTTTTATGAAAATTAATTACATTTTTAATTGAGAAAAAATATTTCACAAAATAAAGAAAAAATTTTAATTGAAAAAAATTGAAAAATAATTATTTTTCTTGATAAATTATACAGTAAAAATTTCATTAACGATTTAAGATTTATTTCTCAATTTAATATTAAATCTTTATTTGTAAAGTTTTGTTTTTAAACTTTAACTAACACTTCACACTCGAGGTATTTACTTCAATAAAAAAAGTAATCACAATCATAAATATCACCCATTAAACTGTGATAAGTGATAAGTGAGTATAATTAATTAATTAATCCTACAAACTTTAATTTTTAAAATATTTTCCTCACTAAAAACAGAAGAGTTATCATCATCTAATTTTCTATTGACTGAACATTAATAATAATAAAAAAATATCAAACAATGATAATTACCCCTCGCAATAAAACAAGCTGAGGATAAACAAAACGGCGATGAATCAAAAGCGTCGTCGGAATGAAAATAGTCGGCGGTACTTAGGGCAGAATAATCTCGCTGAAGAACCGCCGTGAGCTTAAAGAGTTGGAAGATGTTATTTAACAAACATCGAGTACATCTAGTGTCGGTGTCGGTGTCGGCACGTGCGAGACATATGCCTCTATACACCATCACATATATATATATATATATATATATATATATATATATATATATATATATATATATATATATATGTAATATTGTCTTTGATTACTATAAATTACAAAGCAGCCTTCAGCCTTTACTTTTGAATAGTTTAAGCAAGCGCTGCATTGCTTTATTTTATCTTCCTCACATGTTCCTTCTTCTTATGCATTTTTCTTCTATTTCTCGAGCTGTCTTCAGTCTACAGCTCCTATTCTTTATTTTTTCTTCCATTCCATACGGCCTACTCTTTATTTTATTATTATTCTAGGTCATTCAGCGACGCGAGCTCAAATAAACGGCTCGGCAAAAAACACTCTGACTTTAAGAGAGATTAACCTGGCGCGTGGCGTTACCCCTTTTTTGTCTCATCCTCTCAGACACTGGGCTCAGCACGCGCCCAGGTAACGCAAACCGTCTTATGCTTCTCGAATTATAAATTATTACTCGCCAAACTATTTTTTTTTCATTTTTATTCTTTAATATTAATAGAAGCTTAAATTCTTTTTATTAAAAAAATTTTTTAATAATCAAAACTGATCAATTTTCGTGATAACTGATAAAACAATAGAGACAGAAGAGGCTTAGTTCGCCAATAGGACGGCCAGGTGGCGACACTTATCGCCAGTCAGACAAGTCGTCGGTGTTGGCTACTTGATATTTGTAAAATCGATATTGAATATTTTTTTTTTGGAAGAATTTTATTATTTATTTTATTAAATTAATTTAAATAAAAATTGAGAAGTTTTTCTGATATTAAATAATTCAAATAAAAATTTCTGTTATTAATTATTAATACTAAAATAAAATACAAATTTTAATTTTATTACATCGATAAAAAATCTAAAAATTAATTTTATTGCCATATCATTTTATTACTTTGCAATAAATTTTTTTATTCAATTATTTTTCCTAATTATAATTATTTTAAATATCTCAAATTAAATTTTTTACAATAACAAATCCCAGAATGCTTTTTCATTGATTAAAAGATAATTTTATTCTTAATAATCATCATAATTTATTTTCTCACTTATTCACATTAATAAAATTAACATAACAATTCTAAAAAATTAATACATTACGTCAATAAATCCAAGACTTATTTATCTTTATTTGATTAACTTCAATTATTAATTTCAAATTATGACAATAGATTCTTTCTTCCTTAATTTAAATTAAAATAATTATAATTAAAATACACTTTTAAAAATTAACTTAATCTTATTACTTTTCATCAATTAATTTCTAAATATTCTTTATTTTAAATGAATTAATTAACAAAATTTTCTAAAATGAATTAAATAATTAAATCATAAACTTAAAAAAAAATCAAACTTTACTTTATAGTAATCCGATATTTATCTCCGCAAATCCAACTATTATCAACGACAGTATATCGTCAATCCAATCTGGGCAATGGCCGTAACCCAGACCGGGGATGGGTTATTAGCTCCTAAATTTGCTCCCCAATCGAGCGCCCAGAGACAGAAGGCATTTCCAAAACAATTTTCCTGGCTAGTAAATTAAAAAACATAAATAAGACTCTCAAAAATAAAGCAGCAGACAAAAAAGACTAAAGTCTAATCCAAGTCAGGTTGAAAAGAAAAGAATAGATACTTATATTTAGCATTTAATGTTGTGGAGTCTCGGTTTCCCAGGCCATTGTCCGGCATTGTCCGAGGAGACCCTCCTCTTCTAGGTGCAAATGCCTTTCGGTAATGATCTGCTCCTATTATGCACGGTTTGTCGCTCCTTCATACTCACTTGTCCTCTGCATAATATAATATATACAATGTAGAATAATATAATGTAAGCTGGCCGAGCGGAGAGAGAAGGGCCGTCTCCCCTGCACACTTAGACACACGCTTAAATAAAAACTCGCTTGTATGGGAGATCCTTTTTCCAGCATCCGCTTCTACCTGACCACTGGGCTAAGGGTCACTTTAAACACTTTAGCTGAGATTTTAGTAATGCAGCAGTTTAAAAGTGCTTCCCCTATAATATTATAAGATTATATTCAATTACTTTGTACCTATTTTTCACCTTGTCCCATTTTTTATCTACCTGTTACTTTAAACCTTTCAACTTATTTTTTAATACATTTTATTTATTACTTTTTGAGTCTCTTCATTTTTTTGGGTAGCTTTTTTTAGCGCTTGAAAAAAAGTCATAAAAAAACGGCCTAGATAGAATTCTATTGATATTTGATTTATATCAAAGATCTTTATCAATTTTTATTGAAAATTATTTATTATTTAATTTTGTTCCACAAAAAATTGTAGAATTATTTTTAAAAAATTATTATGAAATAATGAATAAAAGATAATGGCCGGTAGTAAAAAAAAAAAAGAACCCTTGACTCAACATTGGTCCAATTAACTACAGTAGTTACATCAAGTTACATTCGTAAAAATTATATCACGCAGAGTTATTGACTCTCGTGAGCCAATAGTACAATTGCAATGGCCGCTATTAACAATTCAATTATCCCTCCCTGTTCCTTCTGAATCACACTGCAGTTTTTATACCAGCAACGAATTATTAACATTAAATTAAACAACATAAAGTGTACAATATTTTCTTAAAAGTAAAAAGTTTATAAAAAGTAACATGGCAACGCGTTAAAATAGTTTTGTTATCTGAATAACGAGCTTCCGGCGTTCCCATAGGAGATTTTCCACGAGATTTTCGTTAATCAGATCTCCGCATATATTACGGTACAAAGTTGGTATATTATTATGTATATGAATCCGTATGAAAAGATACTCTACTGTCTTTTATTTATTTACACTTATTTTGTTCTAACATGTGACAAAGTAGAGGCTTGTAAAATAAACGGAATCTTGATAGAGATTTAAACATAAAAAAAAAAAATCGAGATTTTATCTTCTTTTTTTTATCTGAGCTTCAAGTTCTTTTTTTTTTCTTAAATTATTATTGAAATTAATTTTAAATAACAATTATTCATAAGTTTAAGGAAAAAAAAGGGTAATTTTTTATTTTTTTCAATCAAAAAAAAATTTTGTAATTTTTTAAAAAATCTTATCATTATTTCGCAATATTTAATTTTGTAATTAATTACTAAATATCGCGATTTTGATCAATTTAATTAGTAAAAAAATAAAATACTTTAAAATTTAGGCAAAAAATGTCTCAGGTCAGCTAGCTAGTTATTAATAATAATAATAATAAAAAAAAAAAAAAAAAAAAAAACACAGATTTTGATCTTATTTCTGCTCGATCGGTTATCTGAATATTAATATGAACTCCTAGCTAACCCTGAGTGAGAAGTAACATAACAAAATCTAAAAACATCCTCCCACTGTCTCCCTCACCTACTCCGCTACGCTAAATAACTTAAACTTTATATTTATATATATAATATATAACACTATACCGAGTTCCCGTGAACTTGCTCCACAACTTCAGCCGCTATTTATAATTTTTTGTCCGAGGGCTCTAAATATATTTGTATGTTAAAATTTTTTGAATTTTTTTTCGGGAACTTGAAGGTTTCCTTATTGAAAAACACGCAGATATTTTTTCTATTTTTTTAAAATGAAATAATTAAATTTAAAAACTAAACTCGAAAATATTGAAGAAGAAAATAAGATGTTTAGTTCTTCTCCACTTGAAACTTGTAACTTATCCGGGCTATTATGAGGTTTACTTTTTAAAGAATAAATAATTTACCCATAACAACACAGACTTAAAATTCTAAAACTCAGATGTATTCTATAAGACTAGAGTTGTATATTGTATACATATGTTTATGTATAGAAGATGCGACCAATATAAAGCGACGAGACCTACAGCAGTGTCCGACCAGAAAAGTTTGGTGTTAAAATTGTATTAAGCATTATATTAAGTGTTTTGGGTCTAGTCGAGAAGTCTCAAGTCTGAAGAGATCCCCAACAGAACAGAGTAAACATTAAATATATCAATATCTGGAGCTGTTGCTGTATCGTGTTGCAGTTTCACTGCTCCCTACTGAGTACCAATACAAATATTTTATTTAACAAATAAATATTCGTTAATATTTTTTTAATTTCGTTTAAATTATTTGTAAATATTTTATGACTTTGTAATGTCCAGAAATAATAATGATAATAATCTATATTATTAAGAGAGTAAGTAAAATTTTGTGTCGTTAAATTTGGTATCGTTATAAAATTAAGAAATGACCTTGTGTCTTGTGAACTATTGACATTTTTAAAGATATAACTTCATCTTATTGTTAACCTAATCAAGACCTTTCATTTGAGTACCCACATCTATTTTTCATATATTTATATATATTATATATATCTATCTAGCTATATATGAAAAAAATATCAAAAATGCATGTGTGTACTCAAATGAAAGCTCTTGATGTGTGCAACATTGGGATGAGCTTATAACTTTAAAAACGTCAATATTTAAAAAAATACAGCGCAATTTAACCAAATTCAATATTTAATAAAAGCAAAATTTTATTTATTTATATTTTACAAATTACGGCAGTCACATAGTGACTGCAAGGTTCCTAGAAATAAATTAATTAAAATCATATAATTCTAAAATATGCAATACGTTGAATATAATTGTCACTGTTTATATTTTATCATTAATATATGCCTCGAATAGAAAGTGAATAAAACGTACGTAATATTACAAACATACAGTACCGGCAGTAACAATAATTACAATAATAATAATTATGTTTGGGATTATGAAGATGTAGCGAATCGCAAACCCGCGACATTGTGTGTCCAGCAGTTAAAACCGGCGTCAAACTACCACCGGTTAATTATAACTCGAATATCACGGTGCTCGTTACATTATTATATTGTTGTGTTGTTCGAATCTATTGTGAAATTTTACCGCGATGCCTCTGCTAGCCACGCACCGCAAAACTTTACTTTTCACTGGATTTATTGTACATCGTATCACATCACACAACTTGCATTCATTTCTCCGCGGCGTCCCATGTAATAACAAATGTGTGTACAGTTTAACAACGCGACGAATTTGAAATTATCATAAGTTTTACGACTTTTTTTAGCAAATAAATTATAGAAAAAAAAAATTGGCCTGTAGAAATTTTAATAAATTAAAGATGAAATATTTTTTTAATAATTTTTAAAATTAAATTTATTTGTTAAAAAAAAAGAAAAATGAAAAAATGGTCAAGACTTTTTTTATTAAAGTTCATTGTCCCCAAAAATCTAAAGAAAATAAAACGTGTAAATACAGAAGCCAAAAGAAAAATTATCCGGTCTAGTTGTGTAGGAGTAGCCGCGTAAATTAAATTCAAAGTACAAAGTAAAACGCGTGAGAACGGATTTTAGAAGGATTGAACTATAAAAGTGAAAGCACCTGGAGCACCTGGGAAGATCATAACTGTACCCACATGATTTATTTTATTTTTCTTTCCTTTTTTTTTTTTTTTTTTTTTTTTTTTTTTTTGATCAAAAATCACGAAAGGGTTTTTTTTAGATGAAAGGAAATATATATTTATTATATTATTGTGGATTATCGAGTAGATATAGAAATGTGTTGTATGTTGTGAGTTGTGTTGTGTATGGGATAGAGAAGCAATGACGTCTTGAAAAGGTCCCGAGGGGACAGGTCAGTTTCTACTGGGCCCGGCCCGGGACCTGTTGTATAGCAAGGTATACACATTATGTATACACATACAGATATATATATATATATATATATATATATATATATATATATATATATATATATATATATATATATATATATATATATATATATATATATATATATATATATATATATATATATATATATATATATATATATATATATATATATATATATATATATATATATATATATATATATATATATATATATATATATGTGTGTGTGTGTGTGTGTGTGTGTGTGTGTGTGTGTGTGTGTGTGTGTGTGTGTGTGTGTGTGTGTGTGTGTGTGTGTGTGTGTGTGTGTGTGTGTGTGTGTGTGTGTGTGTGTGTGTAGTGTACGGTAGTCTGGTAAATGGAGTGTAGTAAATGGACAATGTCCTGCACACTACTCAGTGTCGGTCACAAAAGACCGACTCACGATTCCGATCCTCCCACGATAGACGACATGTTCAGCCAAAATGTGCTCCATTCACTTGCCGTGAGAACCCGGTCCGGCACAGAACAGAATTTGGTCTTCATATGTATATATATATATACGGATAAATATAATGTGTGAAAAATAAAATACAAGATGAGTGGCATTTTCCTCGTCAAATATTTTAAACCGATTTTTGACATACGTTATTTTTTCATTGTCATTTTTTGTTTGGGTACCGTGACTCGGATTTTATTTTATAGCGATTTTATTATGTATGAGTTATGAAAAATAGACGGCTGTAATTATTTTTAGATGGACTTCTGGGATTCCTGGAGAGACTTGTGCGAAAGGGTTTCTTATTTTGCGAATTGTGAGACGGTAATTTTTTTTAAATGGGCTTGAAATTGGGTATTGTGCTTATTTTTGATAAATTGTCGTCACTTGAAGGCTCAAAGCTGGATTTTTATTTTTATAAAAAAGTACTTGGAAAAATTAAGGGTTCAAATTTTTTAAAAAAGATACAAAAATATCACAAAATAGTTTTGTAGAGATAATAAATTATTTTAATGTTCTAATTTTGATAAATTCTTAGCAAAATTTTGGAGAAAAAAATTAATAGTCTAAAATTTATTGAAAATATTTATTTTCAATTTAAAAACCAACTAAATAATCAATTGAATTTATTTCAATGTTTTTTTTGAGAATTAAAAAAAAAAAAATTGAATTTAAAAAATTAAATCAATAAATAAATTAATTTTTATTAAATTTAAACGTTAACAATTATTTAAAAAAATATTAACAAAACTAATTAATTATGTTGAAGCCTTTTATTATCCTTCTATAGTTAAATAATTTTTATTAACATTTTTTATAGAATATTTTCTTTAGCTTAGTTAAAAAAAAAAAAACAACAAATAATTTATATAAAATATAACTTTTATTAAAATGACCCATTGCAAATAAAAATAATTTTTACTATTAAAACTTGTGGCAAAAAAATCGAGGGCACGTTATCAAAAAAAAAAAAAAAAAAAAAAAAAAACAGGGGGATTAAAAAACTCCCAGGATACAGGTATAAGGTACAAGGTATGACAAGGTCCGGAATAAGCAGTATATAAATAAAAAAAACGATTCGCATTTGATCCTCGCAACGTACCAGAGTTTTTTACTCTTATACCAGGCAGGAACCGCGAGAGAGTGGGGAGAGTATGGGAAAGGAAAAACGGCGATTTCTTTGTTGGGGCGCGGATATCGCGCGTCATGCCCCAGCACGAGGGTGCTCTCTAAAAAACGGATCCGTAAAAAGGGGAAGAAAAAGCAGCTCCGGGTGAAAGGCCCGAAGGAGACACTGGTAAGGGTTGACGACAAAAAATCATAGAAAGCCGTTCTTTCTCCGTCTCAACACTAAGCTCCGCAGCTCATAGATGGACATGTGCGAGTTTGTGAGTCGAAATAAGGCCCCCACCCCTCCTTGCAAGAAGTGATTCTGACGGAGGGCAGTGTGCGCGCGCTAGGGTCCTTATTTTAAATTCTTTTGATGTAACTGGGGCCCGGCCCCCTCCTCGCCGTCTAACCCAGTCAGCATCTAAGCATGGACCGATCTACACTCATGTGTGTTTTGTAATTATCAAATTTCGGTTACAGAAGCTTCATTTTGTTTGCCGAGGCCGTTGGTTGTGCAGGAGCTTAGTTTTAACGCAAAATGTGATTGTTTTTAACAAAATCAAGGAGTTAGTTCGGTAATTTTGTGGTTTATTGTTCTCAGATTTGTGGTCTAATTGAAATCCTTTATGGCGTACAAAATTAATCGATATTTTGGTTCGTATTTTTATTTATTAAATTTTTTGAGGATATTTATTAATAACAATTTTATTTTAAAAAATTAAATTAATTGTATTTATTTAATTTCATTTAAATTGATCGTAAAAAAAAATTACTTTGATCAGGATTCGAACTCTAGACCTTCCTTTGATGCCTCAGAAAAAAAATTTTTTATTTTTTATTTAAAAATTGAATTATTTTTCTTGATTTTTTATCAAAAATTAACTTACAATTTTTTTTAGACGAACAAAAATTATTTAACCAAAAAATTAAACTCTAAATTAAAGATTTAATTTATTTTTTCTATAATTTATATAAAAAATCAATTAAACAATTTTTTTAATTCTAAAATATCAATTAATTTAATTATTGAAATTTGACTTTAAATTTCAATAATTAAATTCCAGCTTTAAAAAAATTTTTTTTATTCGAACCCTTGACTCTCCATTAAATCCAGAAGTCAAATAATTAAATATCGAGTTGTCATTTAAAAAAGTAATTCGATTAAATTTATATAGCGATATATAATAATTGAATTTGAATTAATCAATCGGTTTTTTGTATCGGTCTGGTCTCTGGATTTATAACCGAACGTAACAATGGGGGTAGTGAAGTACGTGAACACATGACATGACGTCGGGTGGGTTGTTCATCTGTACCATCTATATATCTCTAGATGTAGAGACTAGTAAAGATATACATCGGCAGGGCGCGGGGAAAAGACCTGGAGGAAATTGGCGCGACCCAATACTAATGGATAATGAAATTATTGGTTTGAGCGGGACGGCCCCGGGGATGATCGTAATTCGATTGCATCAATGTGTCCTCTGGACGTTTTGACAGGACGAACGTTCTAACAAGCGGCTGCCTCAGGACATTCCAGATCCCGAGCAAGAGACATAACGTCTAACATTGAATTTCCTCCTCGCAACTCACAATTCTATCCACTATTTTCTCAGCCACTCAATTCGTTACTATTACTATTACTGTTCCGAGGAACACAGCAAAATTTTCCAACGTCTTGCCCAAAAATCAACGAGTATAAAAATATATTATGTCGGTATCAGTATTATAAATGTATGGAGCAATTTATAAGCAATCCAAGTTATACCCGAGCAATATTGTCCATTATACTCCATCCCTGTATTTTTGTCTGTCTATGTGTGTAATATATATATATATATATATATATATATATATATATATATATATATATATATATATATATATATAGCACAGAACTTATTGCTGTGTGTGTATGTGCCACTGCTCAACCCATAAGATTTTATTCTTCCCCAGATCTTATAGTTAGTTTTCAGTATTTACTTACTATTCTCGGTTTTGTTCTTCCCGGGCACTTCCGCCAGCTATTCTTCCTCTCATCTTCATCTCCATCTTTTATCACACTCTCTTTCAACACAATAAAATTCCGTTGTCCGTAACTGTTTACCCGTTTCTTATTTTTCCCGTCGCTTACTACAATCTTCAAGTTTTCAACTGATGATTTTTATCTGCATTTTTGCTCTTTATTATTTTTATACACGTGACATTAATCCATTGGATGCGTTCTTTATTTAAAAAAAAAAAAAGTTTTGTAAATTTTTTTTTTTGGCCAGTGAAATTTGAGGTTTTGTAAATTTCTTTTTATTTTTTATTTAAATTTAAATTCTGTATTAAAAACCAAAAATATGAGAAACTTTTTTAAAGAGAATTTAATTTAATTTAAGTTGGCTCAAAATAATAACATTAATTAAAAAAAAAAAAAAAATTTTAATTTTATTTTTAACTTTTTTATAAAAAAAAATTTGTCAAGTAAAAATATATACACAAGTATAAAAATATTTAAAAAAGATTAAGTCTGCAAAAAACCAAAAGGATAGGATGTGTCTCTTGATTATAAATAGGGTTAAGAAAAAGGGTTAAAACCGTGCTACTGCGTATCGCGTGTTCGTCTGCACGCTCCCCACATACACACAAAAATATTACAACATCTCTCTTATAGATGCACAGAATCTCAGTGTATTGAGACTAACATCTGCCCCCGAAAAAACAAAAGCCCATTGTCGTTAACGACCGGTCTGGTCGCGCGTCTCTCATTTCTAACCGAGCGCTTTTGAATCGTAGGCGAATAACGGACTCTTCGTGGCATGGTCCACCATTCAAGTCATCCCGTACAGTATTAAACTACTGTACTATGTATAATACTGTTTTTTACTTTTATTCATTCGCGTTTTTAATTTTTTTTCAAGTCAAACCGGGTCGGATGTGTTTAGTATTCATATTCATATTTATATTCATTTTTTCCTCGCCTTAGTCTCTCGTCTGAGGGGTTAGGTGAGTGGGCGGTTGTTTGACGCGTGAAAGTATCAAAATAATCAGTACATTGCAGTGGTCACTATTACGTGTATAAAATATCACATTTGCACTGATAAAAAAATTTTTTTTAAATATTTAGATCTCTTGATAAAATAAAATTATAACTTTTTAATGAATTTAATGAATTTATCCCAATAAAATATGTTTGTTGGTTAGAGAATTAGATTATATTGAATTAAAAACATACTTTTGAAGCAAGCATAAACAGATTTTGAAGCAAGAATCTTTTAAAGCAAGAAAAAAAATTATTGAAGCTTAAAATCGGCTTTTTTGCTACGAATTTTCTCAATTAAAGAAAAAATTTTGTTTTTTTTATTTTTGTATAAAACTTGACATACATTAAATATGTTATACATACGAGGAGTGGCCTGCACTCTCAATCAGAATCCTTGGACCTGCTGGCTTGCGCAATGGACTTTAAAGTCTTCCGTATGTGTGACTCCGCCCCAGAAAATCTATTATCACTTATCTCAAGTGACTGGTAGCCAGATATAGATTTTTTAAAATATGTCTGTATATATTTAGTTTAAAATATGCAGAGTACGAGGACTAAACGAGATAAAAGAATTTAAAATACTTTTATTTACATACTTTTATTATTTATTATTTATTATCATTTATTATTATTGTAATTCTTTTGCTCCGTCATTGTAATCTCCAATTTCTGTTCGTAATAAATTCAAATTTATTTCTCTGTATTAATATTGTAACTATGTACTACTTTTGAATTTATTATTCGAGAATTAACCGATTCATTTTCTTTTAAATATAAAATTCAATTGAATAATAAAAAATGTGCAATTTTAATTGTTAAATTTAGATAAATTTTTACTTATGAGCATATTGGGAGTCGAAAAAGGAAATCTAATAGCTGGTAAAAATAATTCAAGTGAAAAATCGATACCCACTAATGCCAATCTCTATGTTAATACTTTTCCCTTCTTGGGAATAATACCATCGAATATAATATAAGAAGTACACGGTATCAAGTCTGAGGGCCCTAAAAATGAATTGTTGCGTCTGCGGGTGACCTCGGACCTCTTTCTGCGGCCGAAGTAGTCACGCTGAATTATTATATATATCTACTCACAGAAATAGACTCAGATAATATAATATCACTCGTTGACTCGAAAAATCTCGATTACACTTGGCCCCGTATTTTTATTACGCCATTAATAATTCTCTCTATCGCCATTTTTTTGTGATTGTAATTGTGAAAAATATTTTTATTTTAATTGATAAATTAATAGTCATAAATTTTTTATCATTTAAGTAACATTATTGTGTATAGTTTATTTTTTTAATTTTTTATAACAATAATAACTGCAAATAATAAAATTTTTTTTATTTAGATTAATATTCTGTTTAAAATATCAAAAATATAGAAAAAATCACAAGTACCTTTTCTATAAAAAATTCAATTTCCTATAAAAAAAATTTTTTGATCATTTTTTCATATCTTCGATATTTCTTAAAAAAAAAATTCTTTAGTTTTGTATTTAAATTAATATTCTAATATTAATGTCTAATGTGTCTAAAATATCAAAAATATGAAAAAAGTCATTAGAATCTTTTTTATAGAAAATTCAATTTCTTGTAAAAAATATCTATTATTATTTTTTTATATCTTTGATATTTAACTCAAAATGATCATAATAATATTGATAGTAATAAAATTCTAAATTTTTTTATTTAAATCGAAATTCTGTCTAAAATATCAAAAATTTTACAAAGATCTTTTTAAAAAAAAATTCAATTTAAAAAATGTCTCTTATCAATTTTTATATCTTCAATATTTTTTTCATAATAATGAAAATAATAACAATAATAAATAAAATTTATTTATTGTTACAGCGGAACCATCACAAGGGTCGATTCCGCCAGACACAGTCCACTGTGGAGGCTGTCGGATTTCGTACCCTCTGAGCGAGATCGTCCGCTTCATCGAGCACAAGGTAAACCACTGTCGCACCCTCCAGGGCTGTCATAGTCCTCCCCCGACGACGGCCCACGAGGACTCTGACCCCGAGGACGCTCTGGCGTTGAAATCCGCTGACCCCGAAAAGCTTAACTCGGTGCCGAGCATATCCGCGCCGATAAACAAGAGGATCGGTAGAGTCGAGAGCCCTCCTACGCCCCAGGTCAGCGCGACCGACAGTGGCAGCCCCATCGAGCTCAGAGCCAGTGCGAGCTCGACCCCCAAGAGACGGACCGAGAACGACGAGGACAAGGAGGAACTCACCAAGAAAGTCAAGACCGAGTCCGTCGATGCCGACACCAATACTATTAATTCCGGTGAGTTTTTTATTTTATTTTGTTTAAAAAAAAAAAAAATAAAATTTTCGAGAGAGAAAAAAAAAAGAGAATTGCAAAAGACACTTTTGAGAGAGTGGCTCGTGATCACCACGTGGCTCGACAATAGGACGACTCTAATTGGGCTCGGGGGACCGCGCGGATTTGCTGGGCAAAAAAGTATCACAAAAAGTCCAGTGTTGAGCTTTAATTTGTAAAGGGTCGAGGTTGCGCGCGTGGACGAGTTCAATGAGAAGATGAGAGATCATCAGATGTTTTAGCTTTGCTTACTGTCTCACCTGAAAGGGTTAAATCCAGTTCCGCTCCCTATTTTGTCTCGTGCGAGCACACGAGGTACAATCTATACGGTATGAATAGCTGAATCCCATACTGTCATCTCTATTGTTTTGAATTTTTTATTTTAATTTTAAACATTAAACGTTTAGTCAATTTTTAAGACTAGCAAAATTTTATTGAGTTAAAAAAAATAAAGTCTGGAATTATTTTTAACGAAAAAAAAAAAGTGTATTTTAATAAAAATTAGTCTTTTAATAATTATTTTAAATTAAAGACTAAATTTCACTAAAAAAACCGATTTTATCATATAATTATTATTAATATATATAAAATAAATTTTAAGAGATATCAATTAATTTTTTTTCTCTAAAAAATTAATTAAAAAATTAAAAAATCTAAATATTAATTTTATTTAATTCAAAAAATTGCTCAGAATTTTTTTAATTCTTTCTTCTATTACAAATAATTTTCTATATTATGATTATGACCTAGAACTTTAAACATTTTAGCATTAAGAATGAAAAAAGAAAAAAATACTCCTCAAATCAAATCCCAAAAATAAATAAATAAATAAAGCACCTCTGTGCAACATAAACTTTTATTCTCCACTCACTTGTACAGTAACCTCTCCAACAAAAGCGATTGTCAGTGGACAGTTGTGACCCCCTGGGCTTTATGATTTAAAATTTAAAAAACGTAATCTGCGGTACTATTGTCCGAGGGCATCGGTCTGCTCGTCTCGTCCACGCTAGAACGTATCAAATAAGCGATCATACGCTACTCTGCGATCTCAATGTGATACAGTGCAGGGGATGTTGTTATATTTTTTACTTTTCATTATTTAGTTTCATTTGTCCCACTGGACAGGCCACCCTGTCTATTCATCGGCACACGTGTTCGATTTATATAATTTTTTATTTTATTATATTTTCTAAAACATTAAAATTAAAAATCAGATGTCGAAATTTTGATCCGACACAAAGGCTTGATAGGTGTCAAAGCTGTCTGGGATATTTGGAATATTAATTCTCAAAGAGTGTCTCGATATTCGCAATATGACGTGATCCGTGAACTGTGACTGCACGACTTGGTGGCCCCATATGTGCTTTTCCCTTTTCCGCCTGTTTATCGCCAGTCGCTAACTCGCTCGAGAACTCCAATCCCAAGACCAGACCCTCGGCGAGATGTCCGGACTCCCGGGTCGCCGAGGGCTAAGGAGAATTGCCCGCGAATTGGCTCTATCTCCGGAATTGTCTCACTTTTTCATCCCTTGCTTTTTATTTTTATTTATGTTTATATTTATTCTTCTGGCTCAAACTTTATAATCTTGTACCCAATGCGACCCAGACAAAATAAAAATGATACATACTCTCAAAAACTTTTTATCCATGGTAATTTTTTGTAACTTTAATTTTAAATTCCGAATCAATTTTTTTAAAAAATTCCACATATCTAATTATTGAATTTTTTATGTTTAATAAAAAACGTTTGTCAAAAATTAACAATTAAAAAAATATATAAAGTGTCTAAAATTAATAAAAAAAAAAAAAAATTATAATTTTTTGAAGATAAAAAAAATACAAATTATTTAAAAATAAATTTTTGAAAAATTTTAAATTAAAAATATTGAAAAAGTAATGTCAGTCATTCATTGACCTGCTTCGGGTTTCGAACCCTAGACTCCCGCGCTACAAGTCTTGTTGCTAAAAAAAATTTATTGACAATAATTATCATAGATTTTTTTCAATTGAAAAATTTTAATTAAGCAAACAAAAATATATAAGCTCATTAATTTTTAAATGAATATTAAATCTAATAATTAAAAAAAAAAAATTTTTTTTTTATTTATTTTATTATTTTCAAGATATGTATATAAAAATATATATACAATAAATAAAAAAACTAACGCAGGTACAATTAAAAATATTTTTTTTTTAAATTAAAATTCTTAATTTAATATTTACTAAAAATAAATGTATCCTGACGTAATGAGACTTTCCACAGAAATTTTTTCGGACATTTTCCAGTCGCTTGACCCTTTCAATTCCTTCAGTGTCTTTTCCATCAGCATTCCAATCAGAAACTTTCTTTCTTCACTTTTCTTCTGGCAGTAGACAAAATTTTTCAGTCTCAAATCTTTGTCATTTATCTGCAAATCAAAATCAATAATTAATTCGATCCATTATAAAAATTTTCAATCCAAAGTATAAATAAAAAAATAAAAACCTCCTCGTTGTAAGTACAAGAAACACGGCCATCTATAAATTTGCAAGGACTGACATCGATGTTGGTCTCATTAAACACAGGAACAAAGCAACGCGAGAAATCAATTAATCCATCGTCACTTACCGCCATTTCGACTATCAAATTTTCCTCTCTGTACCCACAAGGATCATTGTAAGTGAGGACCAACGCAGCGGGCGATAGTACTGAATAATCCGAAGACACGACTGGCTGATCAGTGAACAATAACGCGATTTTTGATACTAATATATTGAGATTTTCTTGTATACCTTCAGAAAAGTAAATATTGTTCTTGTTTATCGTGGCCACGTTAACGTACACGGCTGAAACATGTCGGTAATTTACGTTAATGTGAGCATCACTGATATTAAGTTCCCTAAAAAAATCATTAGTGATTTTATTAAAATCTGTAAAAAAATAATAAAAATAATTTATTTGAAACAAACCTTTGAACGCACTCAGCTTCTGCAAGAAGTGATAGCGGCGAAATAAGAACAGCTTCGCAGTTTTTCTCGCTGAATAAATTCCCGTCAAAATTAATTTCCCAAGAATATAGAGTTTTCTTTTTGTTTTCTTGCTGATTTGAGTGTGTCAATTTAATGACAAATAAAATTAATAGAAACATCCATAGTTTATCCATTGTTTCAAGTCACTGATTTTTTTTTTTTTTTTTTTTTTTTTTTTAAAATTTTAAATTCGATACAAGTTAACTAACGTCCAAGTGGTTTCTGTTACTGTCACGACAGAACTATTTTATCTACAGCACTTAATCACCTGCGTTCTAATTTATGGTTGAGGTCATTAACGATTAATTGGATGGTCAATCATAAAATTTTTTATCACGTTTAAAAGTGATAACAGAATTTATAGAATTCAAGTAATAGCTTTTATATAAAAAATTTTTCAATTAAAGATTTGTAGTAAATTCCAATCTGTTGTAATTCTTCGTCGTAAGATAACTAAATAAATTATTTAATATGAATTATTTATAGAAAAAAATGTATGTGAGGTTTTTTATGCTTAATATGTGATTTAATATGATTATAAATGCTCTTAAAAAATCATATGTGGCTTTATGTAATCATATGTAGTCTTATATGAATTTTTGAAGCCTTATAAACCTCATATATGATCATATGGAGTCTCAAATAAATTTTCGGGGCATTATATACCTTATATAAAATTTTATATGATTAATATTAATCAACTTTGAAATAAATTTAGACTTTGAATTTTCAAAAATAGTTAATATTGCCCTTCTATAAAATGAATAGAATAAAATAGTGTAAAGTTAGAACTCACTCTAAAGAATGCATTTTAAATTTAACGTAACACAGTCGCGAATAAAGCAGTTACGTATTTATACATAAAAATAAAAAATCCAAGGGTGGAAAAAGCCAGAGAATAAAGAGAAAAATAATCCTGAGGGATGTCAGCTCACGAGGTTTGCATATGAAAGCTCGAATCGATACACCTTCATAATATACTCAGACACTTGCTTATCTCCGACTACTACGACTCTCCATTACCATTTTTTTCACACAACTTCTTATCCTTGATCTGGCTCCTGGCTTCTGGCTCCTGGCTTCTGGCTCTGGATCGAAATCCTCCTTCCAAGAGAAAATCAAACCTCGAGAAAAAAGACCGCGGGTGGACCTGGAACAGCTGAGCGTAAAACAAATAGTTAATCAATTGGATTTATACATACTAAGTAGTACAGCCTTTACTTAAACTTTATTCCAGCAAGTAAAGCCACTCCAGAAATTACAATCAATCGGGCTCTGATGTCGAAAAAAACTAAAAGCTGTACTTTAAGACCTTTTTTCTTCTTCTTTCTCGAGAGTCTATCTCTCAGCTACAAAGATTACCCGATACGTCTCAAGAAATCCTAAAGAGAACGTTCCAATTAGGATCTCTTTATCTCGTCGCCCTTCTTTTTTTCCTCCTCCTCCTTCTCCTCATCTTCTTCCTCCTTCTTGTTCTTGCTCTTCTCCTCATCTCTCTTTCACCTTTTTGATAGCCGGTCTCTCTCGGATTTTATTTAATCTTTCACAACTGCGGCAAACAATAACGGCGACATTTTAAAAGTTCGCGAACAAGTTCAATTCATACCCGAGATTTATCATCTTCTTTAATCTTTTCTCGTATTTACTTGTTTACTTTTTAGTTTAGCAACTGTCACTCGAATTAATTCTAAACTCCGATTAATAGATGACGAGAACCAGCCGTTTAGCTGGAGTTTCAAGAATACGGGGCTGAAAAATTGCAATAAAAAAATTAAATATATTTAAAAAAAAAAAAAAAAAAAAGTCAATTGATTTTCAGTAATAAAAATATTTTTTTTTTATTTTTTTTTTTTAAAGCAATATTCTGCCCAAAATATCAAAAATTTTACAAGGATCTTCAATATTTAATTCAAAATTTTAATTTTTAATTTTTATTTTAATGGGCTTGAAAAATAATTATTAGCAATTTTAAAACTCGTATTTTTTCTAAACAATTGGAGATAAGAAAAAATAAAAAAAAACTTATTTATAGAAAATTTAATTCTCTGCAAAAAATGTTTCTTGTAATTTTTTCGAATCTTTAATATTTTTTCCAAAATAATTAATAATAATATTAAAAATCTTAATTTAAAATTTTATTAAAAAACGTTTGAGTAAAATAAAAAATTTTTTTCTTAAAAAAAAAAAAAATCATGGGAAAGTATAAAAGTAAGGAAGGGTAGTAGTGGCCAAGTGATTTTCCCTCTAAATTACCCGTCAAATTGGCCTGGAAGGCAGTTTACGGGTTAATCGTTCGGAATGGCATTGTTTAACAGCCAACGGTTCTTTTGGTCATCTCGCGGACTTCCTTTCTCATGCATAAAAAAATGACAAAGGACCCTCACAATGACAAGTTCCAACTCTACATCTCCTAATACCATGCATTGAGTTTCTTACATTCAATTTCTCCTATTCCACAACCAAATTCACATTCACCATCCATAAACTATAAAACATAAGCTATGTATTTACATATGAGCCTGTACTGTTTGTAATTACCGCAAAAGGTTTCGGCCCAAAAATGCGGATTGCAATGTAATGAAATAATGCAGCTTTGGTCTCGGGACGTAGTTATTGTTTTTGCGATGGGTGATGGGTTACGGTAAACGGTAAAAGGTTCTTTAATCTCGCGTGATATTAAATTATCGATTGGATAACGTATGCGACGAATGCACTTTGTGGGGTGCATTTTCACTAAAAAAATCCTTTTGCTCTGTTGTTGTTGTTTTTTTTTTTTTTTTTGTTTAAAATAATTGAGATTATAAATCTTTATATGGAAGTTAATTTTTCTTTGTTGGATAGTTTATTGCGCTTTTATGAATAAACATTCAGTGACCACTGCGTTGTGTCACTCGCCACATAAAAGGCGAGACGCTAAAAATTTCTAACCGCAGCGTCAATGAGAAAATAAAATAAACTATTATACTGCTTGCTCAATTTTTATGTTAAAAATTTATGCATGCATAAAAATTCATATAAATTGATAAAAAAAATTTATTATTATTTAATAAGCTTCAATAATTATTTTTAATCGTGAATTATTTGTCGTGAAAGTAAATTTTTCTTTAAAGTAAAAAAAATAATAAAGAAAATCCATCGATAAATCATTTCGTCGACATCTAGATGGTGATCCTTATTATCAGTTGGTCGCCTATAGAATTCCAAGTAAGTCGGCCGCGGCTGTATCGAATTGCAGGTTCACATATGCCTCCATAATCACAGACGCGAAATCTATCGAGGGCTCGTCTCGGTTTCATTTTTAGTAAGGGCTGGAGAGCAAAATGGACCGTGAGGCGATTTAAAAAATAATATAACCCGAAATTTAACGGAGGAAAGAAAGCATTGTCATAACCGGGGGTTGTGAAACTGACCCTTAACGACATTCGCTCCGGCAGCCTTAGGAGGTGGGGAGGTGGGGGCGCCTACGGGTTTTGAATTTCAATATTTTTAATCCCGGATATCATATTTGTCGGGATTTTTCACCACATATTCATTCTGGTGTCATCGCTACCCAGCGCCATATGTTTCGATCTACTTCAACAATATTGCCAGCCAACACATTTTTCCAGGGAAATTTATATAAATTTTTTCTCAATTATTTTAAATTTAAAAGGCTAAAAAAATCGATTTTTATCAAAAAATTATAAATAAATTTTTTTGTAGAAAATTTAATTCGTAATTTACCAAATCACCCCCAAAAATCCGTAAAAAACTCTAAAATTAAAAAAATCTAACAACTCTCCTCACTTTTTGTTTCAGAGCCAAGATGCCTGCAATGTTCGCAGTGTTCGCGTCGCCTAACATCCGCCTGGGACCTGATCCAGCACGTGCAAAGCGTCCACGGAGCGAGATTGTACGGGCTACCAAACTCCTCAGCGAACACATCATCAAACACACCCGCGCCGAGTCCACCGACGCCGAACCCTAGTCACTCCTACCACCTGAGCCCGCCGAACCACCTGAACCTCAGCGGAAAATCCACAGGAAGTTCCGCAGCGAACTCCTCCGGCGGAACGACCTCGAGTTCCAGCAGTAGCCGACAGCTGCAAAGCTCCTCGCTGGTCACGGACCCGCTGCACAGTTTCCTGCGACTCCCCCAGCACTTGGAACGGAGTCTCCCCCCGATGTTCAGGCCGGAATTCCTGGCCCTGAACCCCCTGGCGGGCTACCGAGGCCTCCAAGACCTCCAAACCGCCACGCGGAACCTCCAGAACCTCGGAGACCCACTCCGCGCCATGGACGGGCTGAACCTCGGTGACCCGCTAGTCCGGAGTTCTCTGGATACCCTGAATAACGCCCGGAACCTGGCGAATCTGACGGAACTCTCGCACGCGCGGGGTCTCGGAACCCAGGGCCACCCACCCCAACTCGAAGCGAATCTGGATTTTTATTCGGCGCGCCTAAGGAGCCTCGCTAATCCGCCCTTAGGCGCGGCTCCAACGAATCCACCGACAAATCCCACGATCGTTTCGAATGTCGCCACCCCACAGTCCCACCAGGCCCCGCTTGCGGCCCAGCCCACCAATATCAACAACAACAACAGCAACAACAACAACAACAACAACAACAACAACAACAACAACAACAACAACAACAACAACAACCCCCAGAACTCCTCCAACGAGTCCCACTTGTCGTCGAGCCCCACGACCCCCGCGAACCTCACAGTCCACGCACTTACCCAGAAGGAGAACTCCCCTTGCTACAACCAGAGCCCTCTTGGGCACAACAACAACAACTCCACCGACAGTGAGAAGGCCAGCCATCCCCCTTCTACTCCCATAATCACAGACTCCGCGGAAACAGTCTACACCTGCGAGATCTGCGACAAGAAGTTCCGGTTCCAGTCAAACCTCATTGTCCACAGACGCTGCCACCAGGAGAAGGACCGCCCGTTCCAGGAGTCCCAGGACGGAGGCGCCATAGCACGCTGCGAGGTCTGCGAAGTCGAACTCTCGAACTTCTCGAAACTCCGCAAGCACATGCGCAAAGAACACTCCGACTCTCTGAACCCCGCGAGTCCTCAAGGCAGCGTTGAGACCGTTCCTGATGACGGTTCCAGCTGCGACGAGAATATGGACCTCGACGAGGGCGACGAGACGGATCAAAAGACCCGGACCGAGGAGGAGAACACTCCCGAAGACCTGAGCACCACCCAAGGCCAGAGTTCCGAAGGGGAAGGCCTCCAGAGGCCCGATCAGAAGCCCAGCTTAGTCGGAGATCTCATGGAGAAGTTCGGCCTCAACAATATTGCTCAGTACTCCGAGGCTTACCGGCAGGCCCTCCAGGAGAACCACCGCGGGGGGTTCCTCAAAACCGAGAGTCCCTCGAACCTCACCAACTCCCTGAACAATAATAAAGAAAAGGACAGCGCTCTGTCTCCGAATTTCAACTCTTCCGCGACTGCGAACATTTTCTCGGGGACTTTTCCGCGTGCGGGCCCCGATTTTGGGGGCTTATGGCTGCCCAGCGCTCACTATCTGGAGAACAGTGAGTTCCGGAAGGTCACCAAGGCCACGACGTCCAACCTGACCCTCCAGGGACTCCCCAGTCCGCTCCTGAAGAAGGAACGGCACGGCAGGAACGACACTTGCGAGTACTGCGGGAAGGTTTTCAAGAACTGCTCGAACTTGACCGTGCACAGGCGCTCTCACACTGGCGAGAAGCCTTACAAGTGCGAGCTCTGTTCCTACGCATGCGCCCAGAGTTCCAAGCTCACCAGGCACATGAAGACCCACGGCAGGCACGGCAAGGACACCTACAAGTGCCGGTTCTGCGAAATGCCCTTCTCGGTTCCTAGCACGCTGGAGAAACACATGAGAAAGTGCGTCGTTGTCGTCCAGCAGGGACCCAAGTTGGGCCTGCCCTACCCCGGGAGCCAGGACGAAGATTCCAGTCTTAGCACCAAGGACACTTGATCCTGGAGCGGCAGTCTTCCGCCGCCTATTCCGCCGCTCTGGCCCCAGCCGCCCTACACTGTTTACTAGGGACAAGTCTGATGATGGTTATTATTATTATTATTATTATTATTATTATGTCTGGGTTTGGGAGAAACCATTGAAGATACTTAACGATACTAAGATTAATGGTTACCACTGGAGCATCCAGAAGTATATAAATAATTTATATATATAATGAAAATTATGTGAATAATAATTTTAGATACTTTAAGCTAGATTTAAGAAATATATATATATATATATATATATATATATATATATATATATATATATATATATATATATATATATATATAGATATAAATATATAAATATAAATAATTGGAAAAAAAAAAAAATACACGAAATAGCAAGTTTATTATCGCATTGAAGATTATTTATTTAATGGTAAATATATATAAATAATAAATAAATATATATAAATAAATGTATATTGATATTGTAGATGCGAGGATGTAATATGTAATTAAGTTGGTTATTTTATTTTGTACATTGTAAATTATTACCGGCGGTGTAAATTGTTTTCCGACCGAGTTATTAATTATTAATTTATAATAATTATGGTTACGTTTACGGTTTATTATTAGTTACATATTAGATTTTATTTTTTGATTATTTAATTTTAATCTATAGTAAGAATTTGAGTTTTGTTTTGAATGTAATGTAGGAAGATGCCAAAGTTGTTTTTAAAGCTCTTTTTTATCGCTATTGATTATTAATTATTATTATTATTATTAAGGATGATCATCGCCCCCAGAGCAATTATCATGCTTTGAAAATTGTTTGGGGATTTTGTGTGATTGTTTTTTTTTTTTTATTATTGAATATTATTATTACTATTTTTATAATAATTATTATTATTATTACTATTATTATTTATTGCAGTTGATTATTAATGCTGTAAGCATTCGTTTGAATTTCAATTTTCGTATCAATTTTTTTAATTTTATTTCAATTGATATCCCTCGTTTAATTATTTATTTTTTTTTTTTTAATTCAATAAATTAATTTTTTTTTTGGTTTAAGACACTATTTTTTTTTTTACTCAATTTTTACCTTAAAATCATAAAAATTGAATAAAAAAAAATTTTTTAAAGCAGAAAAAAATTTAATTAATTTTATTTAAAATTAAATTTTTTTTTTATTTAAAAAAAATTTTCCGGGGGATTAAAAAATTTTTGAATGATAAAACTGTTCCTAAAAAGTAGGCAATAAGCTTGATTATTGAAACAATAATCGAAAAAGTGAGAGTGAGTGAAAATGGGTAATTAATAAAATGTAATTAAATAAAAAAAAATACACTCATATCAAATAGTCTCGATATTAGTTTTAGTGTTAAAGTAATTTAAATAAAATAAAATAAAAAATGAAACATTTAATAAAATAAAAATACCCATATACGAAATTAAATGTACTTGACAAAAAAAAAAGTACATTTATTACTTGAATAAAAATATTAAAAATAAAACGATTATTACTAGTTGAGAGGCTGATTTGTTAGACAATTTCTCTGTCCCTGTTTATAATAAAAAAAAAGAAATAAATAAATAAAATTATTTATTTAATAAATAATAAAATTAATAAATATCCAGTACTGTACATACAATAGCACTGCCCCTAGCGTACGCGGTAAGACTTTATTAATTAGTCGTACATATTTGAGCTTAAAGAAAACAATTAATTCATTAAATGATAATTAAAAACATTTATTCTGCGACTTGTCACTCATTTTTCATTTATCGCAGTAGTGTAAAATAAATAAACGTAATATAAATTATTAAACAATTTTTTTTTTTTTTTTTTAAATTAAATTTTGTCCTTACCTTCGTCCTTTTTACACTTAACTGTAATTTGAATTGTACTACATATATTTATAACGTGTTTTAATGAAAGAATAAGAAAAATTTTTTTTTTTTTTTTTTTAATGAAAGTTTTCAGAAATTGGAAAATAAGTCACTTATTCTGTCATAAAATGCGTCTATTTACATACAGGGTAACAAAATAAACAGTAATTATTCCAATAAAAAATAAAAAAGTTAGTTTAAAAAATCACGAGTAGTTATATTATATAGAGAGACTCTTTGAGGTAAAAAAAAAAAAAATAAAAATTGAGCCAGGGATGAATGAGTAATTGGACAAGAGAAAATAAAATTAGACGTGACTGAAGCGATTTAATAATAATAAAAATAATAATTATAAGTAATTAAATAAATTGGAGTATTTAATCGGGAGCGCAGTAGGATTTTGATAGATTATTGTGGACTTGATAATATTTGGTCATACGAAGATAAGAAGACAGATTGAAGAGGAAAGAAAATAAAGGAAAATGACTCAACGACAAGACAGTCCAGTCCGAACGTTATTATTATTAATTAATTAAATGAAACTGTAAGGATTTAAATCAACAAATCATCGACAACTCGGTTATTATTTATTATAAATTATAAATATTATATTATATTATATTAATATAAATATATTGAATTAAAGTAATTAAAATAGTGTTTGGACTTAACGATCGACATTTATGATTAGATACGGTGTATGTCTTGTGCGAAATAAACAAAACTGTTTTTAAAAATTATGCTGTTATTTATTCCTCTTCCTTTTTATTATAAATCATTGATAATAATTATAATAATTGTAGTTTTAAATAGTGTCGAGGATTTTTTTGAAGATAAGTATTTTATTAAATTATTTAATATTTATAAATTTTTAATGTAAAATTTAGAGAACTGGCTTTCAAATATTTTTTTTTCACATTTTTAATTTTAGTTAATTTTTATAAAGGTATTTTTTAAAAGCTTTACTATTGATAAAAATTAAGAAATATTGATATTTTTAAATATATAAGCTCATCCCGAAGTTATACTCATCAAGAGCTTTCATTTAAGTACCCACATGCATTTTTGATATATTTTTCATATATATATATATATATATATATATATATATATATATATATATATATATATATATATATATATATATATATATATATATATATATATATATATATATATATATATATATATATATATAAATTAATAAATTTGTAAAATAATAATTTTACTTTAAGAATTTATTTATTATTATTTATTATTTTCTTTTTTTAAATTTTCATTATTAATATAACAAAATTTTAATTGAACTTAATTTTTAATAATAATAATAATAATAATATTTCTTAGGAAAAAAAAAATTCCAGCAAATCGACTCCTAAAAAATCTAAATAAATCTAACATTAAAAACAACAACTTATCCCTCTATCGTAAAAACCCCAAAGCTTGTGGTTCCCGTGCCCCTGTCGATCAAATGGAACCCTAAGAATGGGGCACGCTCTACACTCCGTATTCCACATTCCTTCGTCCCTTGTTTGCATCCTTACGGGTCCTGCGTATTTACATGTATGCCTAGTGAATATCCCTAGCACATATATCATACATCATACATCATACAGTATATAGAATAAAATAATATACATATCTAGCGAGCGTCGACAAGAGTGTCTCTGGGGAGCGGACGCGAGGTTACGCTAGTCGCGAATAAAAATAATAAAAATAACAATCTAACTCCCCAGCCGCTAAAAACTAATGCCCTCGGCATCGCATTTTTAATTACGCCTCGTTAATATCCGCTTGAAATAAAAGTGTGGGGTAAAAAAATGAAAATAACAACGCTAATAAAATATTATTCAGATCCTCATAATAATAATTATTATTATCGTATTGTCATATATATTATGCAACGTGTTAATTGTATATCGGTTACCGATGTCTCTTAATTTTTTTACTCAATTATTTTTAAATCATTTATACCAGCTCATTAATTTTCTATTTAAATAATTTATTTTATAGATAATAAATTCAGACACGAATTATAATTTTATTCAATAATTCATCACTTTTATAATTAAAGTTAATTATAATTATATTATCCAAATATCGGAATAATAAACTTTAATATAATTATTTCATTTTAATTTTGTTATGTCTCTTTTCTTAAGAGAACGTTAATTTGTAAATTAATAATTACTTTATAAAATTAATTTGTCAAGTTAATACATTGAATTTTCATTTTAATAAATTTTATCGCTGCAATTTGGATAATTGATTGATAAATTAATTTTTTTTTTTTTTTAGATCGATTTTATTTAGATATTAATAGATGCAACGTCTGAAAATTGCTTTCATTAATGTCTTATGGTTATCTGGCTTAACGGTCGACTAATTTCTTGTTCTAACAAACTTGGCACGTTTACAGCCACGGTTACCGCGCTTTCTTATCCTCTATGTCTTATGTAATCAAATTAAAGTTGTTTTATTTTATTTATCATATTCTATTGTTTCTATTAATTAAAACTTAAGATTTTTTTTTTTTTATTATCAAGGTAGTGAATTAAAAATATCAACAATGGACAAATTGCATCGTCATTTCTTAAATATTGACATTTTTTAAGATATAAGCTCATCCTGATGTTACACTCATCAAGACCTTTTATTTGAATACCCACATGAATTTTTGATATATTTTATATATTTCAAAAATATGAGAAATATCATATATATATATATATATATATATATATATATATATATATATATATATATATATATATATATATATATAAAAATATATGAAAAAAATCGTGTGGGTATTTAAATGAAAGGTCTCGATGAGTGTAACTCCAGGATGAGCTTATATCGTTAAAAATATCATTATTAGACAAAATACAAAGTCATTTCTTTTTATTTTAAAAATTTTAGAGAATAATTATTGACTATTTCATTTATTTAAAATTAATATTATTTACAAAAAATTAAATTAAAAAAAATAAACATTTATTGAGCGCAAGAAAAAATTCCTTAAATTATTTTAAGCGATAAAATTTATTTCAACTAGAAACTAAACTCACTACCGATTTGTTGATTTGAATATAATTAATTAAACGACATGAACAGTTGTTAGAAGAAGGTGCAGGGTAAGGAGAAGGGGTTGAGGGAGGTGTAAGCATTAAACAATAATAGAAAGCATTTAATACTGGAGCACAACACAAACCAAGAGAGATACGCAATAATTAATCTATACTGTTGACTCGAGAACCTGGAAGCCAAAGTTAGGACAATGCCGTTAATTTTTGGGCAGCTCCATTGTTCGCTCTGGATTCATCCGTCAACCAGTTCCCGACATACTTCTACCTTCCACTACAGATATGATAGATCTCGAGACTCACGTCACTACAGTTTTCGGATAATTTATCTACTAAGCTAATGTCAAAACACCCCACAATTACCTTTATTTACTATTTAAATAATATTATTTTTTTTTTAATTTATTAAATTATTTTATTTGTTAATTTTTAATAGAAACTTTATTTGTTGGGTGATTAGTTGTGATATTGGGGATCAGTTGTAAGTTGTACAGTACCCTCTTGCTTTGAATGCGTGTTGGCTTGGTGACGTAACAACAATGGTGAACACTAATCTAGACGTCAGAAACACGGGTAAATAGAGTTGGTAGATATATTTAGAGGTTTGAGACAATGTGCTAGTGGTACTTGCTGGCCCTGATCTGTCGGTTTTATATGACAAAATATATGTCAAACATTATAAAAATAATTATTTATAATTAATTATTAATAATTATTTTTAACTATTGACGCTTTTAAAGGTATAAGCTCATCTCGATATTGCACTCATCAAGAGCTTTCATTTGAGTACCCACATGAATTTTTATATATATTTCATATATACATATATAATATATATATATATATATATATATATATATATATATATATATATATATATATATATATATATATATATATATATATATATATATATATATATATATATATATATATATATATATATATATATATATATATATATATATATATATATATATATATATATATATATATATATATATATATATATATGAAAAATTGATGTGGGTACTCAAATGAAAGCTCTTGGTGATTGTAACACCAGGATGAGCTTATATCTTTAAAAATATCAATAGTTCACGAGATACAAGGTCATTTATTAATTATGTATCTAGAGATAGATCATTTTTGAATGCAACCTTAATACTTGTCATAATAAATTGACTATTGGTAAAAATTATATGAAACCATGAAAGAAAGTCAGCAAGATTTATTATTATTATCATTATTATTACTATTATTTTGGGAAAAATAATAATAATCATAATAATAAAATTATAAAATACTTTTTTTTGTAGAAAATTAAACTCTCTACAAAAAAACGTACTCTAAAATTTTTAAATCTTTGATTTTTTAAACAAAATATTAATTTAAACAAAAAATAAATAAAATTATTATTATTATTTTTTTTAATGATAATAATAATAATAATAATAACAATCTTGTTAATTAAGTTTATTAAAGCAGATGTTTCTAATTAATTAAAGCTGAGCATGTAAGTATACGAATACATATAATTATAGTGTGTGTAGTGTTGCTTCAAACAGCTTTTGCTTGTAGGAGCGCATACCCTCCCCCGAAGGGTCAGTATTCGTCACACTAAGGGTGGGTCTGGACCAATCGGCGACTGGGATTGTCCACCCGGGGTTGCTGACCAATCCACGCTCTCGGCTATGACCTTATCGTTAACCCGAAACTTTACACGCTCCCGTGTTCACGCTTCCTATTTATCCAAGTAATAGGACTATCTGCTTTCTACTAATTGGAAGGGTTGTTATTAAAAAAATCAATCATCCATGTAGTTTTAATTATTTTTATTCACTCAAGTAAATAATTAAATTTTTTGTTTTACAGTTTTCAATATTGGGACCAATTAATTCAACAAAGATGATGGGACTGGAATTAATCGTGAGTTTTATTTAATTATCATTTTTATTATATGTGATAAATAATTTGCTTAGTTTAGATTAAATTAATTTTAAGTAGTTAATTTATTGGAGAATTTTAAAAGTAAAATTTTATTTAAAAATCTTTTATAATTTCATTAAATATTATAAAAAAAAATTAAAAAATAAATAAACTTAATTTTAAATCAAAGACTTTAATAAATTTTGTTATATTTTTAATTAAGTTTATTGACATTATTAAAACAAAATTTATTCAAATAATATTTTTAAAATTATACTGATAAAAAATTAAGTCAAGAGAAACAATTCTCAACCAGAACAATTTAAAAAAAAAATTTTTTTTTGTATTAATTCGATCAGAAAATATTTTAAATCAATCAAAATTTACTCAATATGATTTTTATCATAGAAGATTTATTCTTTTGAACAAAATTGACATTCCACATATAATTTTTGACTGACAATAGTATTAAAATTTTCCAACAGGTGGCGTATAATCGCTAAATTATCTCGCTAGAAGAAAATAAAGTTTTAGATATTTAGTTTTATAAAAAAAATGTTTGTAGCAGGCCATATATATAGAGGATTGTGCCCTCTATATGGCCAAAAAAAATTTTTCCTTGCTTTTTATCAGCATAGGTTGAGATCTGAAACTTTCTCCAGCCCAAAATAAACTCACCAAAAATCCCAGAATCTTTTAAATCGACAATTTGTTCTTTCAAACAAACTCAAAGTAATAAAAAAAAGTAAATTATCGTCATTAAACGCCCATCTGTATAAAAGCTTTTAAAAGAACTAGACCGTCTTTTCGCTTAGCAAACACGTTTTATTCGGCAAAATAATTTCTTTCCACAACTAGGTGCACAATACATATCATATCCAGCAGGTCCGTTTAGTTACTTTGGTTGAAAGATACCCACACAGATATATAACAGCAAAAGATGGGAACACAGAGCACATATAATAGATATTTGCATACACACACTCACATTGATACCTCGTTGGAGGAGTGAAGTAAAGTAAAATGGAGGTAGGAGGTGGGAGGTAGATATAGAGCAGTAGCTTGGCATTTTACTCAGAGCAGTGGTAGATAATAACGGGCAAGTTCGGTGTCCGTAAAGTCCTAAGGGTGAGTAGTGAAGAAGACCGTGAGGGTTTTGTTAGAGGGAGACGTCAGAGGATACCAAACGTAAAGGCAACTCAGTGAGTGGGCAGAGTAGAGGGTGGAGGGTTGAGGCGAGACTCGGAGCCGGAGGAAAGCATGCAGGGAAGCTGCGGGTGCTTTCGAGCAGCGAAGATGAGGGCTGGGTAGTTCAGGCTGAGGCTGGAGCTCCAGCTGGAGGGTGAGTTGTAGCTACTAGGTACTGCTGGTATAAGGTATAGGGTGTAAGGTAGAGAGGAAGTGATGGAGTCGTAGGTAAGAGATGGCATGGGGAACAAGCACGGGTTATATTATACATTTGAGTACATAAATGTATGTAACTTTGAGTCGGTGTTGGGTTATATGCGTCGGCCATCTTGTCCGGTGGGTATTGACCGAGACGACCGTCGACCGTCGACTTTACTTGTGTCTTGTGTTCATGAGCTTCTACCCTCCCACTGGTCCGAGGACGGACACAATTTTTTTTTAAATTCATTTTTGGTAATTAATTAATTTCGAATTTATTTGTCCGAGCGTTAATTAAGATTAATAATTGAATTTTTTAATTATTTCTTCAGAGTATTTATTTTTTTGCTTACAAATAAAACCCGGTCTTTTATATCGGGAAAAGTTTCGAGCAACGGCTGGAAGACCTTGAAAGAAAAACTTTATAAGTTTGTAATTTTAAAATAAAATTAACGATCGATTATGGAACGGAGTTTTGTTTTTATTCCGAGGGATTTAATTACTTGGATTGATAATTGGGATTTTTTTGGATTGTTTTTAATTTATTTGAAAAAGTCTTAAAATTTTGAAATGATAGTCAAATTCTTCAAATTTCAATTCATTTACAATATTGATGGTCTAATTAGCAAATCGTCTAACTCCATTTTAGAAAATCTTCCATTGTACAAATTCTACGAAAAAACAATTAGTTAAAAATTTATCATCTTCAAAAAATCATTTAATATCTAATTGAAGTACAATATTTTGATTTGGATCATTCAAACAATTTATAATTGGACTATTGCTACATCGAAATGTTAAAAAATCAGCCTCTACAAAACAAGGACTTAGAGCAATTGCTAATTTACCCGTCGATATAATTAATTGTTAAATTATATTCATTTATTTAATTCTTAATTTTAATTAATTTTACTTATCAAATTTTTACTGCCTTAGAAAAAAATTTTTTATTGAATTTAAAGCATAAATAATCTAAATCCAAAAGTAACATTGAAAAAAAAAAAAATTAAAATACTTACTTTTGTCCAAAAAAATGTTCCCAAATTTTTTTTTTATTAATCTACTCACTAAAAATGACTCCAAATTTTAATTTAAAAATTCCGAATGCTAAAACTTTAAATTAATCACAAAAAAAAAAAAAAAAAATGAAAACACCCAAACAAGCGGGTCCAATAAATTCCTGTAAAAATCTTGGCAGCACAAACCAAGACATAAAATAAAATAATTCACAACTCTTAGAAATTCATCCAAATCCACAGTAGCGCAGAAACTACCCTCAGCGATACAAGCGCACACCACACTCTTATTTATTCAGAGCCATTGAAATAGCTCTCGCTAACAGCGAAATTCTCAAGCGCCTCGGGGTGTAAAAATTCCACAGAGTCCGACGCGGTGTTTGCGGTGTCGGAATAAGAGTACACAACCCCGCATTCTTGTTGCTCAAAACTGAATTCTCTTACTGAAAAAAGTATCAAACAAGATAAGATGTAAAATCCAAAATTTTGACGAGGCTGAAATCATGGATCGGCAAAATAATTAGCAGGATTGAAATAATAACAAGACTGTTCCCGGGGGTAGAAAATAACTCTCGCTGTAAATGTAAATGTAAATATCTGTAGGTGTATGTAAATATCTGTACAGAGGGAAATGTAAATGTAGACGAATAGGGAGACGGGGGATGAAGGAATAGGTTGGCTGGGAGACCCTTAAGGGGTTGTGGCTAGCGTCTACCGCTTCCAACCCCTTCCGGCGACCCTTACTTCCGACCGACCGACCAACCGACCTCTCTCTTTATCCCTCGGCGGTCCGAATAGTCTACTCGGTGCACGCTGTAACCCCTTTCAACCCGGCAGCCCCTTCCGCCCTCAAACTCTTCTCTTCTCTGACTACTCACTACTATAACTGCTACCACCACGAGCACTTCTGACAAATACTAGTGAGACGGGTATATAATAATACTGGTGCAACTACTAAAGCATACTCAGCAAAACTACCCTTTGCCGGCGGCCATTTTAACTCTCTCTCAACCCTTGGCGAATGCTTTTGGACCCAAATTGTAATCCGAGGCCTGGAATTCCCTGGCATAAACTTCTGAGTCCACCTTCAAACGCTTTCTCTCCTTTCTCTTTATATACATTTATGTGAATACCTACTGTAATCAAGAACAAAGGAACACATGTCCTTGTATTTCACTATTTGTTGTTGCAATAATTATTGTTATTATTCATTTAGATTATTGTGAGTTTCTAGAATTTTTTGGGATTTAAAAATCAAATTTTCATTGATTCATTCGTTTTTTTTCGTAAATTAGATTTTTTTTTTACTAATTTTTGAGATTTTGGGAGTCAAAAAAAGGAAATAGGGTTTTTTTTTATTTATCATTTTATCATATAAATATTTTTTTGTTTTTCTAATTAAAATTCATTCTTTTAATATCCATTTTTGAAATTTTGGGATTCAAAAAAAGGATTTAGGGTTTCTTTTTATTTATCATTTTATTATTTGAATATTTTTTAGTTTCTATAAAAATTAGTGTGAATTTTTGGAATTAAAAAAGGAATAAATATTCATAAGTATTAGTGCAAATTTTGGGAATTTTTCAGGAAGCAAAAAAAGGATTTAAGAATTTTTTTTTCACTCATAATTCACTTCAAAAAATTTATTGACTTATTTTTGATAATATTTTGGACCTGAAACAAAAAAGTTTTTGAATTAATAAAATTTTTGTTTCAATTTTGAGCTTTAAAATTCAGTATCAAAAACTTATGACTAATGAAAGCTAAAAAAATAAAGATATTAATAATAATTTCAGGAATTTTTGGACAGTTAATGGTTTGGCTCATAGACAGAAATTTTTAAGGAATTTATAAAAATCGCAGAAAAATTATAAAATTAAAAAAAAAAAAGAAACGAAATTATTGGCAATAAATAATAAAAGTACATAGATGTTTATCGCGATTGTGACTATAATTTTGTTGATGTAAAGAAAAAAATATTGTGGGCACGAGGTATTAATCATATCGAGCAGCGAGCGCACGCCTTGTGTGTTGACAGGCGCGGGGCTGTTTCTGGGGCAAAGTTCACCTCAAAAACGAAACTGGGAAACTGAATAAAAAATTTTAGTAAACCGGACGAGTCTCACTCTGTATATCTATGTGTATGTGTGTGTTATAGCATAATACATAATACATTGTAGTTTATTATATTGTAAATTGTATATTGTGTATGTACCGGGAATAAACTAGACTGGATCGACCAGTAAAAACGAGTTATTCGATTTCGTTTGATACATGTCACTCCGAGTGACCACAATCGCCATGTAGACTAATTTTACAACACCGGTAATCACTCTTTTCACTTCATATCAATATATTATATTTCATTTTTATTGTTCATTAAATCCTCAACCCTTAAATAGAAGTTTGATGTTTTATTTTTTGTAAATATCAACAATCATAATAATTTTTCAAAAAAAAAAAAAAATATACAAAAAAATTTTTAAAACTATGATTATTTTTTTTTTTTAATTATTTTAATAATAAAAATTATGTTGATAAAATTTTTTCATTTTTTCTGTTTAAATTAATATTCTGTACAAATTATGAAAGAAAAATAATTTTTTACAGAGATCTAAATTTCCGACAAAAAAATTCTGATTAATTTTTCATACTTTCAATATATTGCTCAAAATAATAAAAACAATTTTTTTTAACATTAAAAATAATTTTTAAGAACTTAATTATTATTGTTATTATTTCCAAAAAAATAAAAAAGGTCTACCTCCGTAAAACTTTGGTAAAAAAATGAACCCTGATAATTTAAATCCCAACTGTAAATTAAACTGTGAAACACGTATAAAAAAGATAAGACAGTCTTTTGGGAACCGAGTCAAGTTATACGCGGAATACTTGGGGGGTGGGTAGACTCTGCCTGTCACTTAAGGGTAGTTGCGTTTAATTTATTACCCCACGGATTTCCCACTGAAACAAAAGTTATTACCAAAAAACCGGGAGCCTCTCCTCGCCACCTCTTAATCAATTTACAATATCAATATCAATATTTATCCACCATAAATGATAACCTTCACCCATACAGTTCAAATATATCTCAAATTATTGTCAACAGTTGCTTTAATTGAAAAAAAAAATTTTTTCTAAAAAATTTATCAAATTTTTGAGTAAAATATTTTTTATCGAAAATATTTGACCAAAAAAATTTTTTTTGTTCGTAAAATTAAATATTACAAACATTTTTTTTTTTTTTTGACAAAAAAAAACGACTTTGGGTATTTAAATAAAACTAAAAACAAGAGACATAATAATGATTGATGTAAATATAAAAAATGGTTTTGAAATTCATAGTTTCCAGAGCAGTGCGTCGCTATCGATTCGAGTTCCCGTGGGCGTTGCTACGAGATGGACCCTTGTAGAAGAGCTCGAAGAGACGTTGAGTGTCGCCAAGCTACTACTACCCCTAACTCCTTCTCTCTCATCTCTGTACTCTGTACTCTGTACTTTCTACTCTGATGTATTCTGTGTATTACTCGCCAACACACAACCGTCTTACTCTTATATTTATTCCCCTCTTTCTTCTCCTCTTTCTCTTTCTCTTCTTCTAGATGCCAAGTTATTGCTTGGACAAATATACACAGAATATAATATTACACACATGTTAATAGAATATTCATTTTGTTTGCGGATTTTTTTAAAGAAGCATAGAAAAATTTTACTTTTTAATTAATTAATTTTTTTTTTTTTTTTTTTTTTTTTTTTTGGAAAAATGACCGCGTTTTTTTATTTTATTTGGTTTTTAATTACGGAGCGAATCTCGAAGGAGGGAATAAAAATTGCAGAGAAAGTGAAATTGGATTTTTCGAGGCGATACAATTCCCGAGTGGTGCGTGTCATGCGTCTTTTGTTTATTTTCACGCGGCCACGGCGACGACGGCGACGACGGCGAGACAATACGTCACGGATCGACGATCGAAGAAATATAAATCTCAACTTTTGTAAGAATACTATTTTTTTTTATTGAAACAAAAGATTGAAGAAAAATTCTCGCGAGTAATTAATTAAAAATTTTTAAAAATCAATTGAACATTTTTCAGAAATAGAAAAAAAAAAAAACAATTAACTTGAACCAAGAATATTGTAAAGAAGAAATTATTTTTGAGGAAAAAGAAATTTTTTTTTGCAGGATTAATAGATGATATTACTGATTTAATTTTTGTGGGGATAAATAATAATAAGCTTCTGAGTTATGGTTTACAATGTAATATAGAAAACAAGTTTTTAAAATCTCGGTTCATAGGTCCATGTACCAGCATCCCGTCAGACACTTGATGCTCGTGACTGGGTCAGCCAACCTCAAATTTCCAGTTTTTGAGCCTGCGGTATTGTGTCCAGGAGATAAATGATGACCTCTCACCACCTGAAGTCAGCAAAATGAATAAATCTTTTTAAATATATACAAATGTCTCAATAGAATTCTTGTTATTTGAAAATAATTCATTTTTCTCTAAAAATTCAAAAATTACATTGATAAAAAAATTTTTTTAACGAAGAAAATACTTTTGAAGAATTTTATTATTTTAAATTAAGCCAAAAAATTTTTGAAACTTTCCATAAATTTATTTCTAATGATTTTTATATACTAATCGATTCGTTTTAGCATTCCCTACAAGGTTCTTAGGTCAAACATTTGATTAGTTTATTTAAAACCAAGAAATTTTATTTTTTTTCAAGTAACTTTGGTGAATTTTTCATTTTTCAAATTTTTTTCACTGAAAAAAAATTCAAAAATTAGGATTTAAAGTTTTCTTGAAATTTTGAACTCTCGATAAAAAATTCAGGAAGTTAATTTAATAATTGTCAATTTTTTAATCGGAAATTTTCCAAGCTCCCTTTTTTCTCTGCTACAAAAAAAAAAAAAAAAAGGGAAAAAAATCGAACGATGATAAAATAGAGACATTCAATTAACAAAAGTCAATATTCCCTGTGTGTAATTAAAAATTTCGTTAATAAAACTAAAAAAAGTGTAAACTCGGGGTTAAACCGAAACGGTAGGTGACGAAGGGTCGGCTTTACATTATCCACTAACGAGGAAACTTTTCCGTCAGCGGGTGTCCGAAAGATCTTACACACAGTGGCAATGCCGGCAGGACACACAGGGTATCATAAATTCAAAATGGCGGTGAATTGGACGGGGGTGGCGAAAACAAAGCCCGTTCCCGCTTTAGGGTCGATTGTCGGCTGTCGGCGAGTTACATCTCTGTCTCTGGTCTCTGGTCTGCAAAGCAAAGCCGAAGGGACGAGAAGAGAGAAGAGAAACTTGGGAGTGAAACAAAGTGAAGCAAAGAGTTGAAGAGGACAGCGAGCAACCCTTTAGTAGCTAGTGTAGTACTATATAGTGGCGGTTGCGATGAGGGGTGGATCGTGGATGACGCTCGGGTTTCTCCGAAATGGCGGACCCAATTAAGCCAGTCAGCCTAGGCCTCCATCCCTGTTCGCTGTCCATGAACTCATGAGCCACTTGAATAAAATCAACGGGAAATATGATAAAAATAAAAAATATTTTAAATTTTGTTGAGAGTAGAGCGTTCAGCAGAGCGTATCCAGAAGCGAACAGGCAGAGAGTCCTCGAGTGTTTCTGCCGACAAGACTCCTCCAGCCAGAGTCCGCAGAGCTTGTCGGAATTAAAGCATCTCAAAACTGTTTTGTATTTCATTAAACCCACTTTAACTCGGCTGTCTGTCGGTGATACTGATTATGATACTCATACTCGTACTCGTTTCAGATAATATTTCTTTTATTATTTACTATTCTGTTTATTTATTTAAGATGATTCATTAATTTTAATTATGATAATTTTAAGTCCTTTTTTTCTGGACTAGTTTCAATTGCAATTAATTTTTTTTATGAATTTTTTAATGACAAACTGGAAATTTAAATTGCGCGCTCTAATTTTAAACGAATCAGGGCCCATTTTTTCGATTGATTTAGAGAATTTCTAACTAAAGGATTTAACAGGCTTTAAATCTCTCGATAAATTTATTATTATTAAATTATAATATTTTAAATAATTATTACAATTAAATATTCAAGAATTTTACTAAAAAAAAATTAATATTTGATTCAAAAATAATTTTTAAACCAAAAAAAAATACTTTAGAAAGTTTTGTTGTTTTAAATCTTTAATCAAGAAAAATTTACTAATTTTAAGCTTGATTTTTTTGAAATAATTTTTAAAAATTTGTTTTTTGCTCCAAAATTTTTTTTATTGATAAATTAAATTTAATAATAAAAAAAATGTTTATTTTATTTAAAAAAAAAAAATTAATCATTTTTTAACGACTTCAATTTCATAAAAATTGGAAAAAAAATTTTTTTTTAAATATTAAATAATATTTTGTGTAAATTAAACGAATAATTGACTGCGTGAAATGATTTCCGATTGACGAAATGAGAAACGCCCCAATCGGACGTCCCAATTGACATCTGTAAGGTGTAAATACACGTGATGTTTCTCATCCCCCGCCACACAAGTCTATTTATCTGTGTATGTAAAATAGAGAGCAAAGGATAGTTATAGACATAAAGTTATTGCCGATAACTCGATACCCAACCCGATAGTTTAGTTCAAATTCAATGTCCGGACTTGCAGATCTCGTCCCGAAGTCCCGGAGATGTCGACTTAAAACAATTGAGGCTCCCAGAGCGGTACGCAATATCCTGACGCCTCTAATTCGATTCCCAGAATACGAACCAACGAATAGACTCACCTCAACCCACCCCCTAACTCCTTCTCCATCCCTAATTCGTCTCGAGCTCGCGAACCGTAAGCTTCTCGCGACCAACTTGCGGGACATTCAGTTCAAACTTAACTAACGTTCTGTACTGCTCACTGGCAAATATATATATTGTATATTTATATATGTAAGAACGGTTAATTTTCTAAATTAATCAGTCCCAACGTGTCGAGAACCGCCCAAGGAGTTTTAGATCCAGAATTCAGTCTTGAATTTCGCTAAATTTGCATTTTGATTTTTTATTTATTAGAATTTGTTAAAATTTTTATTTTAATTTTTTTAATTTATTCTGAAAGAAATTTTGGGAGATTTTTGAAGAGACTGTACAGATGGGGGCACGGCCTATTGTAGAGAGAAGGGAAAACGGGAAAGGGTTTAGGGTTGAAACTGGGGTACGAGGGACAACGGCTGTTCCGCTGTTTTAACGTTTCAAGGGGGGATAATAATAATAATAATAATAATAATAATGAAAATAATTGTAGACGAGAAACTAGAAATAAGAATGAAAACCCCTGCTGGTTTTTGAACTGCAGGATTTACCAGGCCGCTGAGTTATCGACGGATAGTTAGCATCGCAGTTGGTAGATGGCGCTGGGCTGGTTGTTAAATTCTAAAGTTCGGCTGAATTCGGCTTCTCAGTTTTAATTCAAAGGACGAGAAGTCCTTTTGGGTCCGGAATTATTTACTAAAATTTTTATTATTAATATTTAGAGTTTGAAATTTAAAATTTTTTTTCTATGGAAATTAAGTCAATTCAGGAAATTTTTTAATGATCTAATTTTAATAAATTCTTGGCAAAATTTTGGAGAAAAAAATCAATTGATATTTACTAAAATTTATATTATTAAAATTCAGCACTCTAAAATTTATTAAGATTTTTTATTTTCTATTTTAAAACCAACTCAATAATCAATCGAATTTTTGCAAATGTTTTTTTTTTTTTTCAAAAAATTACTTACAAAATTAAGATATATTTTTAGATTTTAGAACATTTTTAATTAACATACAGCCAGAATAAAAATGATAATTGACTATCCAAAAAAATATCCAAAAAATGAGTGAATAATCTGAGCGAGTAACTTTTTCTATCGGAATTTACAAAATAGAAAAGTATAAAAATAGGAATGAGGAAAAAACGTAAAAAAAGCACTGACGTATCGCCGACGGAGCTGTACGTGACAAGCCCGGATTTTTCCATTAAGCATTCCCCGGCACGCGAGAATCTATCACTCCCCATGGCCGTGGAAAGAGTGCCATTGCCATTACGACCGCTCGGTTACGCCGATCTACTGGTGACTGCCGTACCGGACGGAAATACATAAATGTACAGCATTATGCACATATATCCATACATAAATTTCTCAAATAACATCTAATCGACGTGTCATGGACCGAAAAATTCGCTCCCGCGCCTCAAATCCAAGCTGAGGGGAGCAAAAAATGAGAAATAGAGAGGATGAATTTTCATAAATTAATCGCGTTTATTTTTCATGCTCTTATTGGCTATTGAATTTCCCTGAGACTCGCGTAAGACACCAGAGTAAATAAAGTCCGCCGGATAGGAGAGGGGCTACATGTGTGTGCAAAAGTTCTTAGATCGAGCAACCGCCTAAAGGGCGCACAAGATAAAATAGTCTCTTTGCTCATCCTCAACTCGAGCAGGAGTCTTCTCTTTTCCTTCACTATCTTCCATCGTCTATCTTCTATCTCCTATCTCCTATCTTCTATCTGGTATCTACTACCAGAGATTCTGTATCTGTGGTTTCTTGCGTAAATATGGATTTCCCGCGCTTCATAGTACAGGATAAGTTCAAATACAGATGGCAACTCTGTTTACTTAGATAATAAGATAAACTAATTTACAAACTACTGCTCTTTAATATGTCTTACTAATTTTTTTTTCTTTTATTTTTCTAATAAGCATTTTTTTAATGGTTCAATTATTGCGTCAAAAAATTTTTAGACCTAAAATATTTTACGGTAAATAATAACAGATTAATTTAATTATATTAATAAATTTGGATATTTTTACAGGGATAATTAAGAAGAAAATATTTATTTTCAATATTTAAATACTTAAAATTAATAAAAATAAAAGATTTGCTTTTTGAGATTTTACAAAAAATTTGTTAAAAAAAAAAAATTTTTTTTTAAATATTAAGTCTGTTTTTTAAGTGAGAAAAATAAATAATTAAATTTTAAAACACAAATTTTTATAAATATTAATAATTTTAACTTTTAAGAATTTTTAAAAAATTAAATAATTTATAAAAGTGCCAAAAAAAAAAATTTCTTTAGATACTTAATTAAGAATTGACCTTGTATCTTGTAAACTATTGACATTTTTAAAGATACAAGCTCATTCTGATGTTACACTCATCAAGAGCTTTCATTTGAATACCCACATCATTTTTTTATATATTTATATATATATATATATATATATATATATATATATATATATATATATATATATATATATATATATATATATATATATATATATATATATATATATATATATATATATATATATATGAAAATGCATGTGGGTACTCAAATGAAATCTCTTGATGAGTGTAACATCGGGATGAGCTTATATCTTTAAAAACAGTAATATTTAAGAAAGTACAGTGCAATTTAACAAAAATTATTATTTAATAAAGCAAAATTTTATTTATTTATATTTCACATAGCGGCTGCAAGGTTGCTAGTCAAAAATAACATATTGTCCTCGATTTTCCTTCCGAAAAAATTGGTCCTCACAGATAAACGTTAAACCGTTTCTCCCCCTGCGGGCATCCCTCAAAAAAAGCAATAAATTAGTATTGTGCTTAAAACCCCAAAAGTGTATTTTTTAATTTAGCAAATGGTTTTTAATTTTAAAAATAATGTCCGAGGGTTAGGATTATTATTGTCACGGTCTAGAACGAGGGTCTAGTCCCAGAATGAGAATTTCTACCCCTGTCTTGTAGAGTGTAGACCGAAGGTAGAAGCCGAGTTTGACGTTAAATGCAAACTAAAACGCAGTCAAACATTCGACCATTTTCAAGACAAAGATTCTAATATACATGTTGTATATATAAATATATATGGGAGGTGTTGATTTTATAATTTGGATCTTGACGTGTCCTTGCAGCACTCGAGCCTGATAATTAACTCTCGAGTATGCATGCAAATATATGAGCATAAATAAATATATAGAAGGATGTAAATATGGCGAGTGGGTTGCACATGGCGAAGAATCTCTTGGACATTCAGGGGAAAGTTTAACAAGCTTTCAGCTTGTAATATCCGGCATCCGTGTACCGCTCGAGTTTACGAGCGTAATAATCGCGCTTATCGTGCTCCAGTTTACTCTTAAACGCAGTCCGAATTTTATATGTTTTAATATTTAATATTTAATGCCTAATGTGGAGTTTTCAAATTAAATGTATTTCTCAGCTGCGCTTGGAATTTATTCGCTAAATAAATAAACAAAGTACAAGGATAGGGAGAGTAAGAGGGGAGGGGGGGGGAGGAGGGAAGAGGCAGCAAAATAAACCGAGCAAAAAAATGTAGCCGCTGTCTCTGGAATTTTCATATCGACACAGAATGACAGTTTTTTAATATTAAATTCCTTTTTCATCTTCTGGCTCTTATTCGAACGCGAACTCTTATTTTTATTCTTTCGGCTGTACCTTACCCAAAATTTTCATACCACCGTCAGTCATGTCAATAACACGCGAGTCATAAAAATGCTTACTTATTTTTTTTATAAATTAGATTTTCGATAAATTTAATTATGGAGAAATTAGTTCATTTATTTGTTTAAAAAAACTATAAAATTTTATTTCAGTTATTAATTTTATTTAATCAAACAGAATAGTAATTTTAATAATTTTTTAAATAAATATTTATAAAATTAAACTTGATAAATTATTTGAAATATTTATTAATAATTTTGAATTTAAAATTTTCTGCAAATTACTAAAATAAATCATAAAATTCAATAAAAAATTTTTCCACCAAAAAAAAAATTAATCTGAATCAAGTTTGAAGAATTTTATATTCTTGATTTGAAAAGAAAAATTTTTAAACTGACATTTATCTTGGTTTAGATAAATTTCACTTGATTAAACAATTATTCGTCTTAATTCAAGACACTAAAACTTTAAAAAATTAATTTTTTAATTCTAGAATTTTTTTCTTTAAATAAAAATTCTTTAATAAAAATTTTCTATTGAAATTTACTATGGTGGACTATAACAAGACTGATATTAATTATAAACAAAGCTAAATAAATAAATAAAAATTAATTTAGAAGAAAATTGTTAATAAAAAATTTGTAATTCGAAATTTAGGTAAAATGAAACAGTTTCGATTATAAATTCAGCAGGCAACCCCGAAATATGGATAGCCATAGTGGCCGAGTGAAAGATGGTCCCTGGTTTGGGGTTTTGGGCAGGCAGTTAAACACCCAACAGATAAAATATACAGAGGGGGCGAAAGTACGGTTAGAGAGAAGGAGAAAGAGGGTGGGAGTGGGTGAGTTGAATCCAAAAGAGTGAGAGCCACTGGATAGTGGATAAGGTACTCTACTCTACTCTTCTACTCTTGTACTCTTCGACTCTGTAGCCGGCAGTCGGGGGTGAGATGGTTGGCTAAGGGATAGAAGTAGGTAGTAGTAGCCTCTAATCGATCGTAGCTGTCCACCCTTATCAGGGGTTTGAATCCCCGTACCGGCTGGGTTTTGCTCCCTTCTTCCTTCTTCCTACTTTGCATGGCCGGCCAAACGTCGCCCGACCCCCGGCCCCCTGCCCCCTGGTCCTTACTTATACTTATACTATCCGTGGGATGCTAACCACGTCACTCTACAAAGGTCTGCTATCCACTTTCCACTCTCTCGTCTCTCGACGCTCATTTGGTGTGTTCCGTTCCTTCATATCGTCTACGTGGGCACTAACACTAACTGCTGGTCTTCGTAGGCTACGTCTCCGGTCTAGTGGCTGAGCTAAGGCTGAGAGCAAGGGTGAGGACCGTCCGCCACCGACCACCCCCGAAAACCAACCAGACCCTTAAAATAGGGGCAAGACCGCCACGGCCATTGTTGCCAGATGCCCTGAGCATTTGCATTTTCCTCAATACTTTTTCCTTCAAATGAATCTAAACCGTCAGTTAGACTGTGTAAGCTTTTCATTTTTTTTTTTTTTTTTTTATTGATTCTGAGCTTTCTTTGTTTGTTTTTTTGACCTATTTTTAATTTTAGTGTTCAAATAAAATAATAAAAAATAAAATTGGGTACAAATGTCAAAATTTTAAATATACAAACTAGTCAATAATTATTTATTATTAATATTTAGAGTTTGAAATTTAAAAGTTTTTTTCTTCGGAAATTAAGTTTTTAATGATCTAATTTTAATAAATTCTTGGCAAAATTTTGGAGAAAAAAATCAATTGATATTTACTAAAATTTATATTATTAAAATTCAGTACTCTAAAATTTATTAAAATTTTTTATTTTCTATTTAAAAACCAACTCAATAATCAATTGTATTTGAGAAGAATATTTTTAATTTTTCAAATAACACTTTAATTATTGATTTTAAATACTAAAGATGTTTTTTTTTATCTTTCTGTACTAAAATAACCCTTGTAACTTTTTTGTTTTATAATTTTGTTTACGGTCAAATTAATTATTTTTATTTACATTTAAAAGAAAATTTATTGAAAAACTAAAAACTGAATGAACTACAAACTCAAGAAAAAAAAAAAATAAAGTAAATAAACAAAAATAATAATGGGTGTAATATAAAAAATGTTATGACTAAAAAAATATTTGTGTTAAAAAATTGTACAATAGGAATGTTTGTTTGGACAACGGTTTTTCAGCCCCGTCCTCTGCTCTTCACCCAGAGCCATAACCCGGCAGACATTATACAGCAGAGTAGTACTGTCGTGGGAAAAGAATACAGAAGCTGCGAGGTAGCAAAAAGCAATTCATTTTGTGCGTATATACATAAAGATACACATATATCGATCAAAAATATATTAGTCCCGATATGACAGTGCGGAGTGTTTTTCTATCGGTCCGGGGCGAGTGTTCGCAGTCACCCATCTGGGGTAAAAAAATCATTTCTCTTTATCCTGTTTTTTTTTTTTTTTTTTTTTTTTTTTTTCAAATCGATTGTTATTATTGTTGATTGAAAGGATTGCATACCTGCGTAAAAAATTTTCTATACCTCGGTACCTGTATCACAACAAAGTACGGGTTGTTCAAATTAATGACCTGCAGACTATTCCATTCCTGTAACCCTAAATTTATTATTTGGAATTAAACTTTAATAAAAGTGTATTATTGCTCTCTCATTAGACGCTTATTCATTGCTGAATACAATGTTAATTTTGTAATGTATAATAATAAGTATTTTTCTCTAATGATTAAAATTAGAGTATGTTACGGAATTAATGGAGAATAATTAAAGTAAGAAATGCGTACGCATGAAAAAAAAAAAAAAAAAAAAATTAATGCGTAATCACGAAGTCATATTTTTTTTATGACACTTATTAACCCTATTTTATTATTTTTGTTATATTGAGAAAAATATTGAAAAATAATGTCTTTTTTTAAATTAAATTTTTTCCAAAAAAGATACTTTATAATTTTTTCATATTTTTGATTTTTTAGACAGAATATTAATTTAAGCAAGAAATTAAAAATTGTTTATTTATATTATTAAAAAAATAAGTAAAATTCATTGGCCAGTGTTTTTATATGATGAAATGAGTTTTTATGGTTAAATTTGGTGACATTTTTAAAGATATAAGCTCATCCCGATGTTACAATCATCAAAACCTTTCATCTAAGTACCCACATCAATTTTTCATATATTTATATATATTATATATATGTATATATGAAAAATATATAAAAATGCATGTGGGTACTCAAATGAAAGCTCTTGATGAGTGTAATATCGGGATGAACTTATATCTTTAAAAATGTCAGTTGACAAGTCACATAGTGACTGCAAGGTTGCTAATTATAATTAATGTTCTTAAAAAAATATCTATTATAAATTAATAAGAAAAAAAAATAATAAATAGAATAATGATGATAATCGCGTCGTATTATAGACTATAAGGATAATGCCTTTCCTAAAATGAGAAAATCGGCTTTACTCCAGATGAAACGCGAAAACCAAAATCCGGTTGTAATCCTCACACGTAAAAGGGATGTCATTTTATATTTTATGTATAGATATATATAAACGTAGGTATTTTTTTATCTGTTAAAAAAAATCCCGTATGTCACCCTTATATTGACGAGCGCCCCTTAAGGCTCCTCAAGCCGGTGCAGCGTCCCCTTCCTCAGTTACAACACGCTCTCCATTCCCGATTCTCGATTCTCCATCTCTCGGGCAAGGGTTAAAGAATCCGCACTCGACTCCACAATGCATTTTAAATCGTGTACACTACGTGAGTATTACATTTCGTGTAAGCGAGACCCAAAAATCCAAAGATCGACACATATCGACATCGATCCCACGGACAGTGACGATTTTCAGCCACCCCGCGACCCGTCTCACGTACGAAAAATAAATAACTATATAAATGACAGCGTACATCCCGGCAAAACAGTCAAAAATATAAAATAGAGGTAGAAAGAATCGAATCGAATAGAATGAAATAAAATAAAAAAAATTGTTGTAGCTGGGCGAACTGTTTTGGGTTCTGTAGCGAAACGTCACCCGACGGGCCAGAGCTTCTGTCTGGATGCACCCGTTCCAATCACCCTTTCTATCCTTCCCGCTGCTTTATTTTCACCTTTTACCTTTTCATTTTTATATTCTCTCTCTCTGTGTCACTTTTACTTTTTTTTTATTACGGGATGCTTCTGTCGGAAAAAATAAAGTAAAAAATGGGCGCCAGAAGAGCCCACCCGGCCAGAAATTCATTGGATATTTATTGCCATATCGGTTTTGTATCTCGTGTTGCTGTTTATTGTCCTCAATATTTATGTCGAACTCTCTTTGCTTATTTAATTATTTTAGAAATGGATTTTATGATTTTAAATTCTCTAAATTTTAGACCCAAAATTTTTTGAGAGAATTTTATAATCAAAAGTTAATAATAAATTATAAAAAAAAAATTTTTATGGCAATATCAAGCCATATTAAGCCATATATAAATATATATGGCAATTTATCTATCTATTAAATTGACCAAATCAGAAAATTTTATGACAAAAATTTAACTATCAAAAAAATTAATTAAATTATTAAGAATATTCAAAAATTTATCGACAAAAAATATTTCTATAAATTTATTCATGCAGAAATAAAAGTTTAGGTAAAAAAAGACATAAATAAAAAAAAGGGTTCAAGTATGACCGGAATTTAGTGACTAGTTTTTTTTGGCATATGTTCGCTCCGTTTTCAGGTATGATCGTATATTACACGGTTAAATTCTTGACGTGCAATAGCGAGGCACAACAAAATATATCTGACTTGAGTGAGCACGAGTTATGTGGAATTTTTTCGTTGGCAGAAAATAAATAAAAGAAATTTCCAATTCATATAAAAAATTTAGCAATTCCTAACTTCAGAAGTAAAAATACTTTAGCTCGGGTGGTAATTTGGAAAAGTTATATATATATAAGTATATAAATATATGCATGTACCGGGCAGGTGGGCGTTCCGAAATGAAAAACAGAAAACGGAGAAAAAGAGCGAAAATCAACGAATTTAAATTCAAATTCGATGGGGCTGTTTTTCTCCTGGGACCAAGACGTCAACCCTTGGTCACTTCGAATGCAGTTTTAGGTCTGCCAGACCGTCTTCAATTTTTCAGCGGCTCCGCCTAAGCTCCCGCGGGACCAGCCTACGAGGGCTTTGCTGATATATATTTATTTATAAACATAGATCACCGAATAAATTTACGCTGTTTGGAAAATCGAACAACAAATTTAAACTACGGCATTAACAGTTGAATTTACTTTTTTAGTTTGGACATTTTTTATACTCTTTATCGTGAAAAATATTTTAGGGGGATGTTTTAGTCTAGAAGCACAAAATTAGGAATTTTTTTTAAAGCTCGATTAATAAAAAATCAACTATTATTTTTTTACTTTTTATTTGTTCAAATTTCGAGGATATAAAAAATATTTTCTACAAAAAAAAAAAAAAAAATAAAGGAGGGGGTAAAAATAGTGTAATTTGTTTAATATTAATTTATCCTTTACTTCAGAAAAGAAAAAAAATTTTTTTTGTGGAAAAAAGCTCGATTTTCATTTTTAGGATTTTTTAAAAATAGTAAAAAAATTTTTTTTGACTTTATTTTTGCAAGGACTCTAAAAAAATATATATTAGAAAAGTTTAGCATAAATTTCAAGTAAATCAGTTAATTAGAACTTGAAAAATCATGTCAATTAATTTTCAAAATTTTGAGTTTTACTTAAAGGCAATAATTTCCTAAATTATTAATTTTATTTTATTTTCTAGACTAAAATACCCCCCCCCCCCCAAAAAAAATATAAATTTTCCGACAGTATATTTACCCTTTAAAAATAAATCTTCCTGAAGAAAAACAAAACCCGACATAACATGCGTGAGAAAAAACGCACAAGTTTTTATTGTCATTGATTTTTTTATCTTTTTTCATAAATACCGGTAGGTATATAATGTACATAAAAAAGATATATACGTACACAAATATTCTTTTAACGAGATGCTCTCAGCTATTTCCGCAAGGTACACATAAATTTGCCGGCCGCTTACTCGAGATAACAAGGATAACAAGAGGCATCTTACTTTTTGCATGAGAGCACACATATACATCCTTTGTACACTTTATTATTATTTTGTTCCTCCGTATTCGTTTCATTATTTTCGCCACTTTTATTGATACACACAGACTCATCTTAAGTCCTCAATTGAACGGTTATTCAGATAATAATATCAATATCAATCATAGATAAATCACACCAGCAATCTTCGCGTCGTCCAAATTGGCGTAATACACTCGATAGTTTTGTTATTATTATTTTTATTTTTATTTTATTTTTTTTTCTTTAGGGGTATGTCTTCATTTTTTCTTAAGAATAGAACCCTAAGGCACGTGGTCGATGTGTCAAAACTAGTTTTACACTTCCGTTTTGGGGCGTTCTGGGTCATACAAGAGGCCTCGCAACCTTCGCGGGTCAAAAACCGGACACGCGACCAATGCGACTGCAATAATACGCTATTTTTGATAAAATTTATTTTAAATATTCCAAAGTTGGTAAAAAAAATTTTTCTGCAATTTATTTTAGACAATAATTTAATTTTTACCTTTTTAACTTGCCTGAAGATAAATTTAATAGAAAAAAAATTTTTTTTTTCAAAAAAATTGAAAATAAAAATTTTAACCAAATTATTTTATTGTTTTTTGGGCAGTAAAAAATTTTTTCATCACCATTTTTGGAATTTTCTTTTATAAATGTCATCTACATGTTCACAAATAATTAAAAAAAATTATTTTGAGTTTATTAAATTGTTTTTATTTGTAAAAATTAGCAATTGTAAAAAATTGAATTTTTTTTTCCAAAAAATAAAATTTGACCAATTTTTTTTAGCTGTAAAAATCAAACTAAAAAAATTCTGTCAAACCGAACGAAGAGTAATATATCAGTTTTTAAATCCAGCGAAAAAAAAATTCGAGTGTAAATGAATAATAGGGCACCGAGCAAGTAACGGGGTCCGTCTATTTCAGTTGTTGCGCTCTCAGTACTAAAATATTTCTCGAAAAATGAATGAAGCATAACCTCGACATCCTGTGGGACGTATTAAAGCTTGAATTAATTTACAGAGACCAAAGCACTAAATAAACCGTAGGTTCATTGAAAATCTCGTCTATGACATAATTGTCTAAAATGTAACCACTAGTACCATATAAATGTCTTAGCAATCAATAAGCCACCGCCCGGGTATTTTAATCCCCCGGAGACAAGACGGCTTTCTTAATATCTAATTCAGCCATTCATCATTCACGTTCATTACCGAAAAACACGAATAGCTTTCCGTATTTATAATTATCAGTTATAAGTAATTTACTCCAAATAAAATTAACTTAATTTATGAAAAAAAATTATTTTTAACAATTTTATTAATTTTGATAAAAAAAATTCACTTAAAAATTTTTTATTGGTTCAAAAATTTTTCTTTTAGATAAAATTAATTTATTTTATTTAAAAAAATTTATATTTTAAAAAATTTTCCTTTTAATTTAAATAAACAAATTGATCGAATTAATTAAAATAATTTTTTTCTGTCAAAAAAATTTTAATTTTAGCAAATGTTTTTTTTTATTTTTAATAACCAAAAAATCTAGCCATTAAAAATATTTCACGCCATTTTTCTCCTCCCCTACATCAAACCCACCCTCATATCATATTGATATAAAAAATAATCCCTGCAATCTGATTGGTCGCCGGACTTAGGGTCGCCCTTTATCACCCTAAAAACACTGACCAAGCGTATTTTATAAAAACGATTTTTTCACAGGCATACAGCCCTTGTAATTTTTTTTTTGAAATTATCTCCACGCCATTTTATCATCAATGAAGTACAATAATAATATTCCTTCAAATATAAAGCTTTCATAAATTTTCGATGCAAGCTTTTAATTAATTATTCGCGATTATCGATTACCTATTTTTAATTATAAATCGAAGCACAATATTACAGAGTTATCGTTCAAGAGATTTATCATTTATTTAATTTTTTTTCAAATTAATTTTTGATTAACGTTTGAATGAACAGTTTAATTTTGAATTTTTAGTTAATATATTGAAATTTATTTTTGAATTTTTTATTTTTATAATTGACAAAAAAAAAAATTTAATTTATAAAAAAAAATTAAATCTTGAATAAAATAATGTTAAACAGATTAAGAAGAAAATTTTTTAGACTTTTTTTACTCAGGAATTTTTTACTTAGTTCTAAAGTTTTCCAAAATAAAATTTTGTTTTTATTTTAAAAAAAATTAATTGTTTTATTATTGTAAGACTTGAAACTTGTCAAAAAAAATTTTTTTATCATTTAAAAAATTCATATTTAAATATTTTTGAATTTTGCACGCCTCAAAACGCAGCGTGTTTAATTTTAATCTCGACTTTGGCAATTTTAAATCATTTTTTCGATAGAAAAAAAAAATAAAACAACAATTTTAAAACATTATTAATTCAACAAATATTAAATTAATATTTTATTCAACACTTGAAATAAAATTTTCTTCACTTTTACTTCTAAAATGAATCGTACTTAAAAAAAAAAAAAAAATATTTGTAATAAATTTCTCACTAGAAAAATATTTTATCGAAGTTTAAGCTTCAAATTGGCGTTAGAAAAATTTTTAATTCAAAAGATTGAATAAAAAAATGTAAATAGGAAAGAAAGAACTTACCTATAAAATCGCGAGATAAATTTTTCACCGAGATCTTCACAAGAATAAGTTTGAAGGTAGACTGAAAGCGATGAGAATTTGCAAATGTCTAGGAAGGTGTGATAGGACCCGGGATCTTACCTGAGAGCGAATCTGAATCTGGTGGGGGTCCAGGTATGCGACCGGAAAGGGTTAAGACCCCTTGAGCCTGGCCCAATTTATGTGTAGATAAAAAAGGCTCTCACCGAGTAGAGAGTACTTCAGATTGCTAATGAAAAGGCCGGGTCGCTATACCTGGCAGGCCTCTGTCACACGCATTCTTCCAATTTGAATACAATATTAAATAATAACTGCCCCACATTGCATCCAGCTACAAAATATTTTATTTTATTAGTTTTTTAGCAAGAATTCACTTCAGCAAGATGGTGTGGAACTTTCTATCCCTGCCCACGCGATTTAAGTCGAGGGAGATATTTAATTTATAGCAAGAGTGATATGACGCAAAGGTTGATTTAATTTTGACTTACCAGATGACGCAATTTTCAATTTCGCAGTTATTATTACTATTATTATTATTTTGAGCGAAATATTAAAAATACGAAAATTACCAAAGATTTTTTTTTTGTAGAAAATAAATTTCTCATTAAAAAAAAATTCTCATAAATTTTAGAAAGAATTTTAATTATATAAAAAAAAAAAAAAATCATAACTTTGTTTTTTATAGAAAATTAAAGTTAAAAAAAAATATAATTCTTAAATATTAAGTGTGAAATGTCTTTCTAATATCAAATAAACCCGACAATTGACTCGACACCTGACATTGAGAATTCCCCTAAATCTAAAAATTTTTTTCGGCAATAAAAAATTTTTTAGATGAAAAAGGGAGATTAGATGTCAGTAAAGTGTACCTGCAGTGACCAACCTGCCTGAGTCAGTAGCAATACAGTAGCAGTAATAACACAAGTCAATACCAGGCTTATTCGATTCACCCCATTGGGGTAGATTACGCGCTTTTCAGAAAATAAAGACGTAGGGAACGAGGGTCGCGACTGATTTTGGGTGAAAAAACTACAAAATAAAACTACTCAAGTACCAACAATCTGAAACAGGATGTTGTGTTACATTGGGGTTAAAATTGCTCTGGAAAACACGTATTCCATCCTCTTCATTCCATTTACTATATTTTAGACTTTAGAAAAAATTATAAATTTGTTGATATGAGTAATGACGAATGATGCGGCGAATATCTGGAACAACAATCTTGGATCTTGCATTAGATCTCGAGGGCCCTCGATCTTGGGTACGCTCGGACGCGCTTAAAATTATCCGAAATCTCCAGGACTGCAGGACTACTTGACTAAAGTTAGAGTCAAAAGTACCCTAATGCTCAGAAAGAGTCCTCGTAACTGATCGCTATCGGCGAGACCATCATTGATATCTATTACTTACGCATTTACAATAGATGCTTTGAATTACAAATCTGTTGGTTGCTTGACTTTTGTCACTTTGCATTCATTTTTCTTTTATTCGAGAAAAAAATTTTAAATTTCAATTATTTTTTTTAATACAAAATTTTTCTTGAAAAAATTGACGTAATTTTTAAGCTAAAAAATTAAATATTAATTTTACAGAAAACATTTCTAATAAAGCCTGATATGTCGATATATGAATTAAAAATATCAATATATAATTTTTTTAAAGTTAGTTCTTAAAAAATCTCACCAGATGGCGCATAGTAGCTAAATCTTCTCACTAACAAAAAGTTAATTTAAAAATACTTTATTATAAAATGAAAATTATTTTTTTGACTTCTTTAAAAAGTTTATACATAATTATTTTTTATTTAATTAATTTTGGAGTAAAGAAAAAATTTTCTAGAAAGTATTAAAAATTAAAAAATTGATTTTTATTATTATAAACAGCCTGATATGGTAATATATGATTATTTAGGACTAGATCATCTCATAAAAGGTTTATAATAAAAATCAGTCTTGAAAAAAAATTATAATAGGACAAAATAAAATTAATTAAACGTACAAAATTTGGTTAAGTAATTTGTATGATTAAAATAGATATTTATTAAAAATAAAACCCTAAAATTTTTCATGAAATCCATTAGTCACTCCTGAAAGCCGGGATTAGAAATCCTGGAAGCCAAAAAAAGTAACGGAAAAGTAAAAAATGCGTAACTCATAAACCGGATCGATAATTCACCGCATCCCTAATCCTTTTCACAATTTTTTTAACCCATCTGTCGCTCGTGCTCATCCCTTTCGCGGTAAACTCGTGCCTCAATATACATACGCTGTAAAATGTATCTAATACATCCACCCATCGATCCGCTATCCACATATGCATGCGTAAGCACGTGTGGAAGGATTCCGATAGAGGAAACTAGCGTGAAAACTCTAAAACTCAGCGATATCCATCTTATTAAATAAATAAATAAAAAGCAACAGTTTAGTGTTTAGCATGCGTAAGCGTAATATCGGAGAAAATGGAGGGGTGAAAAAAGATCGGGCCCGACAATTGTTACTCCTGTACCCGGTACCTGAAAACCCGAGGCCTTCCTGCTTTTTCATACATAAATCTACATGGAGCTAAAAGATAATCCATTAACATAATTTAACATGGAGAGGCTTTGGGTGATATTGTGTTGAAGGATGACGATCTCCCGATGACGCCCGACGCCAGATGCAAAAAAGGTTCGATCCTTTCTGAGCCAGGTAGTCGGGATTAATTCAAATATTTAAAATCAGACCCGCGATATATTTTTGCGTAACGTTCCGCTGTAAAATAGCTACTGCGCGAGCAACCCTTTCGCTTATTCACTGGTTTATACCTGGGATCGGTAACTCTAGCCTCATTCTCTGCGAAACCAACCCCTTGACTAAAAATGTCCAAAGGTTTGAAGAATCATTACCGAACTGAGGATCCGATACCGAGTATGGACTCTTTTGAATAAAAACCCAGGGAATTGCGTGAGAAAAAAAGCACTGAGTTTATTGAAAAGTTCGGAAGGGTTGCGATGGATTTTTTAGAGAAAATTTGGACTTCTTAAAGAAAATAGTCAATCATTTCTTTCTAAAATTATTATTACTCATATTTAAACCCTAAAATTCAGGTAATTTTTTTAATTTTCTAATTTTAATAAATTTTTAGAAAAATTTTGGAGAAAAAAAATCAAGTCAGTTGTTTTAATTTAAAAATTAATTCAATAAACTGCCAAATTTTTTTAAATATTTTTTTTTCAATAATTTTCTTACAAAAATTTGAATTTTAAAAAGGTTTAATTATATTTTTACTTATGATAAAAGTAACCATTTTACCCTGAAGTAACTTGATAAGATCATATCAGTGTAAATTTGGTCATATATCCCTACAAATAATTTTTTAACCAAGTTAGTTTTTAAAAAATCCAACAGGTGGCGCATTGTCGCTAAATTTTCTCACTACTAAAGAGTAAATTTTTTTTAAATTAATCCTACAGCAATAATCTTTCTTTTGTCATTCTATAAAAAAAAAAATCTCTAGCCAAGCTTTACTCTAAACTCCTAAAAAGTATCCCGTCTAAAGTGTTTTAAGATTTAAAAAAAATAACTAACTGGAAAATCCCATTTGCCTATCAGTTAAAAACTACCCGTACAATGTACCAGGTTATGATTTACGAGACTAAGTGACGGGCCATTCGTCGACCCCCTGGACATCACGCATCGCCCCCTCGGCTCTTATCGCCTCGGAACAGCGGCCATTTGAAAAGCTCAAGCTCACCGCTCCGTTTTCTCTAAACTCAGTTAAAAAATTTCCATGGCATTTCGCGATTTTATTTGAGAAACTAAATTTACGGCACATGAACACTCATGAGTGTGTCGTAGTGCAGTAGAGAAGGGATATTTTATGCTTTACTCAAAACCTTGCCATACTTACTTTGTATTTTTATCACAAAGGCAATCTATGGAGCCAAAGTAGCCCGGGATAAACTGGTCATATGTATTCTTATGGACCGCCCTTTTTATGGCGCTCAATTTATTTTGAAATCGAACGTAATGGTGGTCTGTTTACGCCTCTACGAGTCTTTCGATTTTCCGAGCCCTATTCGGGACTTTTTTATGTACATACATTTAAATATACACACATATATTTTTTTTTTTTCGTTAAAAATTCACGGAAATATTAAAATTGCAACATTTCGACAGTTCATACAAAAATTTTTCTTCATTTCGAATTCGCGGTGTAACCAAAAATATTATTATTTATACGGAGTTTCGCCTCAAAAAAAAAAAAATAAATAAATAAATAAATAAAATAAAAAGACGTAAGAGTTGCCCGTGCGCGACATGAAAACCCGAGCGCTGGTCTTAAGCTTTCCCTCTGCTCGCATTTTACTTTATTTTTATGCTTTTTACTCTTTGCTCTATACAGTAGTACTTTTACTTTTACTCTTTCGTATTTTTATTTTTTTTTTTTTTTATGTGCATTACATGTTTGGATATATAGAGTTGTAAGTATAGTAGATAATTCGCTGGAGTATGATCCGAGGGATAAGAATGAATTTCAAATTTTTTTTTTTTTTTCTTATACGTAATCCTCGACGATTTAAACATGTATTACATATTTCATTTATTTTTTAAATATTTTTGACAGGACCGATAAGTTTTCTTTTTTAATTTGATACTTAGAATTTTTTTTTATAATTATAATTTTTTTTTTTTTTAAAGTTAATTATAAATAAAATAATAAAAAATTTTTTTAATTATTGATATTTCTTTTTAATCAATATTCTGTGGAAAATATCAAAGATATTAAAAAATTTATCAGGATTTTTTTTAAAGAATTTAATTTTCTAAAAAAAAGATCTCTTGTAATTTTTTCATATTTTCAATATTTTACACAAAATAACAATAATCATAAAACTAAATTAAAAAATAATATTATTTAAAATTTTTAGCATGTCATAATAAATATAAAAAAGAATTTTCGTCTCACCAATTTCTCATCGTGCTCCGCGAAGCGGATGCGGCTATCTCAACCCCCAGATACACCTCATGCCAATCGATCGTTATAAACTTCTCCTTAGCTCATGCCTATCACTTGCCGTTCTGTACTACGAAAGATATTATATCGATTTAGAAAATATAACGCATGCAAAAATTAAAAAAAAGGAAATGAAGAGAAAGTTGAGATTCGGAGATATGTCACATGTGTAATGGTTTAATCATGTGACGCGATTGCTAAAAAAGGCGGGAGGACTCTTCAGGATTGAAGAGATTGCCAGGCACAAAGAATTTTATTTCATCGCCTAGTCGGCGAGTCCCGGTCCAATATTGTATGAGATTCGGAGTTGAGCTACAAGGGATATTTTTATATAGTCGAGTAGGCTTATGTACTCTCTTTGATTCCCTTTACTTCCTAGGATGTAAGATGTAGGATATGTCGAGAGCTGGCTGAGGAACTTAGGGAACGCGACGAGTCATCTTCGGTAGCCGCACGATCGAAAAATGATACGCGAAAAAGTTTCTAAGTCTGGGGGAGCGTAAAAAAGCGCGTGATCCGTTCGATGCTGAGATAAATCGAATCTTTCATACCAGAGGCTTCTTTTTGAATCATACATATTATATATTGTGTATGTGTATATTTATAACCAATACCTTACATTTTTTTTTCCTTAAAAAAAAAAATGAAAAAATTCAAAATTAGAGGATTTAATAAATTATTTTATAGTCTAAAAAATTAATGGATCGTTAAATTTGTATGTCGAATCTTTCTCCATAAATTTTTATAATAGTAAGCTTGAAAAAAAAAAATTTTATTACGCTGTAAAATATGTAAAAATGATTTGGAGCGATAAAATCAGGAATAAGTCAAAAAAATTATTTAAAATAATTTTTACTTTGAAAAAAATTAAAAATGATAAATTTTTATTTATCAAACAATGTACATAATATATAACAATAAAATTGTAGAGGGGATACATACCTGGTTTGACAACTAGTACCTTAAAAATCAACCCCTGTTAAAAAAGTGTCAAGCGCAGTTTCAAAGTAGACTTAACACCGCACGCATCTCTTAAATAATTACTCGTTAAAATCAACAGTCTTTAGTGTTTGCTAAATAAATATTTGTCCTCTCTAAAAAAGTAAAAATAAAGAAAGCAGTGGATCTCACTCAACATCTTGTATTTATTCTCGAGTCAAAAAAGTGTTATCGATTCCCTTTGATATATTACCCCGTCGTCCACCCTGGCAATGTCGTCGTCGTCGTCGTGATGGTGGACCGAAATATGTTTTTTATGTGTTTTTCCGTTCCCCGCAACTTGTGTTCTGTCCAAATGGTATTCTAACGCTGGGAACTTGTGGCCTCTTTTACATTGTACGCCGTACAACTTTAAAATAAAATAAAACTCGGATAGAACAGACGCACCCTCGGTGTCCGTTATTCACATAAATGTTAGCATTCTTGTACAATATGACGTTCTAGAGCTTTTTATTTTCAAATATTTTACAAGCTCTTTAAAACAAAAAAAAATTTTTTTTTCTTAATTTTTATTTTTTAATGACTTGTTAAATTGCACTGTACTTTTTATTTTTTATGTAACATTAAATTATTTAAATTAATGATTTATGAAAAAATTAAAATTAATTGAGTTTTAAAAACTTAATTCATCAATTTTAATTAATAAATTTAAGACAGAAATTTTTTTAATAAAAAAGAAAAAAAAAAAAAAACAAATAGGAAAGTATAAAAAAAATTTTCACCGGATACTGTAAAGCATTGTAATTTTCCAAGTGAATGAAAACATATGAAAATCTGGGAGGCAAACGACAAGCATTTTAGGGCGCCAAGTCAGGGCTAATAAAAGTTTCTCTTCTCCCTCATTCTACTTCTTCTTCTTCTGACTTTTCTCATTTTTATACATCCTTTGTTTTTTTGTTTTATTAGTAAACATCCTATTTTATTTTATCTGTACTTATATTTTTTTTCTCAAATTAAAAAATTTTACACATTTTTCTAGGCGTAAAATTGACCATAAATTTTTATAATAAAAAAAGTCGATTTTTAAAAATATTTTTGTTTCAGGTCTGCGTTCTGGAGATAAAATAGGCGGCTGAGCATCAGGTATTTATGAAAAAGTAAGAAATAGATGATATTGAGAATAAAATAAAATGTTAATGTCGATTGGTGCCTCCGATGATCCGCTCGTAAAAGACCCGATCGTATAAGGGTTGATTTCGGTCTGTTAGGATGCGCGCAGTGCCCTGCTTCTTTGCATACTTTAAATAAAAGGAAATGTTGAGTCGTGACGTCGACTTTGAATATACCCGGAGGAATATTCTAAATATGTATAGGATGTATTACAAAAATCTACAAACTTTTTTATTTTTGAATTTTAAAATTTCTTATAAAAAATTACAATATTTAAAATTTTCAATTAAAAAAAAATTTTTCCTAAATTTTCCAGGCAAAGATTTTTTATCAAAAAACTAAAAAATAAAAATTAAAAAAATTGTTTAATTAATTTTTTTTAAAAAAAAGATCTGATAAATTTTTTTTAAAGCTCTAAAATTTTTTTGTACACTTTTTTAATACAAAAAAAAATGACAGAGGAACAAAAAAAAATAACTAATTATTAGACTTGAATAAAAAGTAAAAAACTAAAGAATCACTTTTAAAGAATTGATTAAAATAAAAAAAAAAAAATAAAATTATAAAAATCAACTGAAACAGAATAAAAGAAGTGAGTTAAATCCCGAACAAAGAAGTTATCTAGAAAAAAGCTGAGGTTATTTACGTAGGACAAGATCGCAGGCATTGGGTGGTGGGCGGTGGATACACTGAGACTAGAACGGCCTGCGGAGGTTATTTACATGTGGTAAGTCTCCTACGAGACAAAATCCCGGACCGCGCTCACAACCCTGATAATTCTTCCTTTGATCCCGCTCCGTAAAGCCCAAAGTCCCTCGGGTTCCCTCCTTGTCCTCCGCGATAAGCTCGCCGTACCAGAGAGTAGGCAGCTGGAGACCCGAGATCTTCCAAGTCGAAAAACATTTAGAATCTCAATCTCGATTCATCTTAATGTCCGCTGTAAATATTTTTGATACGAGATTTAGAGAATTTTGACAAACAGATTGAGTCTGACTAAAAATTGATTTGATTAAATTGAGAAATCTCGAGCCGAGGTTTAATTTCTTTGATTTTTATAGAGCAGAGTTAGAATTCCGAGGAACAGAAAGGGGTTCAATCATTTATGTGGATTGTGGATTGCGAATTTGTAGATGAAGTTGAGGCGAAACTAGTCTGGAGCCTAGATCTGGAGGGACAGTTGGATCTCAGCAAGTGTAAGTGAGGCTGGAGGGTGGGAGGGTCTGCGGGCGCTGGATAGTGGGTAGTTATAAGAACCTTTTGGTAACACCACGGATGAGACAGTAGACCGGGATCTGGAGAGGGACAGCCAGTAACGTCAGCAAACTCTTCGTGTTATATATTGGGATATCCGATCGAATTCGGCAAACTTTAAGGTGTCCTTAAGTTCGGACGAGCTGCGAGCGAATTTTGGCTAAGTTTCAAGTTTCTGTCTGCTTTAGCGTCACTTTCAATAATATCACCGAAATGAGAGAACAAATTTTATTTTTTTATTAATATGTGAGAGAATAAAAAATTAATTGCTATAGTTATTAATTTTTATGCATTCTATATAAAATTTAAAAGGACATTGGATAATTTTTTTATAGAAACATTCTTTATTAAAAATAAAAAATTATTATTCATTGATAAATTAAAAATCGCACATTTAGAAATTTTTACAATAAGTATTTTTCATAAATTCTTCCTACAATAATTTATTTGTTTATTATTTTTAATTTTTTACCTCAAAATTTATCAACAAGGCTTTACAATAAAATAAAATAATCTTTACAAAAATTTAATTCAATGTTTCAGCCAAATTTTAAAAAAATTTTTTAATAATAATTACAAAGTTAAACTCTAGATCAATTTTTCGAAGTATTTCTTAGTAATTTTACACTTGTTTCAGCTTATTAATATTTATTTTCAATTAAAAATACTTTTAAAAGTAATAAATTAAGATTTATTTTACTGCATAAAGCTGTAAAAAATTTTTTACGATTCAATAAAAATATTATAAATGTCATAAATTCAAAATTTGACCCAAAGTATTTCTAAATAAAATTTCTCTCTCGATAAATAATAATTGATCAAAATCAAACATTAAATATTAATTTTCAAGAGAAAAATAATTATTTAAAGCCACTTGAGTAAAAAAATAAAATATTAAAGTTAGCGACTGAGATTGAGGAGATTCAATAAAATTTACATTAATCGAGAGCAATAAATAAATCAATGAAGTTCATTGATCATAATTGGGCCATTGTTAGCTGGTACGTTAACCCAGCTTGAAAATAATTGATCGAGTCGAAATCCTGGATACGAGGTTACGTTAAAAATTAACTCTTCCAGAATTCCAGAACCGAAACTTTGAATTAAAAAATTAGCGACTGTCAGTCAAACGGAACGAAGGGATCGATAGAGAGTAGCGTTCCACTTTACAATTGATATCATTTGATGTGAAATGATACACAACGAGATCGGGATAGAAAGTCGCCAGAGGGAGCCAATGAGGAGCTGGTCAGCGGGTCGGAGGGTGGGGAAAGCCGGCAGACCATTGGTCAGCGCGACACCCGGGATCGCCGGAGTATTGAGCGAGCTAGCCGGTCGAGGGTCGAAAAAACCGCCCCGAACTGACCTCAAACGTCCTACCCTCGTCTCACAACACAACTAACCCCTGGTTGAGCCCCTGCCTCCCCCGGGCGCTACTCGGGTTGGCAACTCAGTCGTGCGACGAGGGAGATTCACCCTCTTTTTCTGCCCAGTCTTGTTTGCTAGCCCCGGGATTACTTTAAATATTCTCAAATGCTGCTTCAGTCTTATTTTTTTTTTCCTCTTCTTTTTTATCACTCTTAAGTTTTACCTTTCTGTCAAAGTCAATTTTTTAATTAATTTATCGAGTTTTTTGTTCAAATTTTTTTTTTTTAGGTGGAAAAATTTTCTATTTAGACGAATATTTAAAAATAAATATACTTAAGGTTTTTTTTGGTCAATTTTTAATTTAATAATTTTTTTTTATTAAAATTAATCTAATATATTAACAAAATATTTATAAAAAATTAAGAATCATCAATAAAAAATGCTATTGAAATTTTTTATGTCATATTTTTTCACAAATTTAAAAACTATTGAATTTTTTTATCTAAATTTATTTTAGTATCATTAATAAGAAACTTATCAAAAATTAATTTAAAATTAACAATTTTTTGTTAAAAAACAAAATTAAAATTTTAGAACAAAAAAATATTTTTTTCAAATTTAATTTAAAATATTTAATAAATACTAATTGATAAAAAATTATTGGAACTCTTAAGTTAACTTAATACTCTGCTACAGCTTCATATATTTTATAGAATAATGTTATATTATCAAATAAAAATTAAAATACCAAAAATGACTGAAAATTTACCAGAAGTAAATAATCTAATTACAATAAAGTATTAACTAAATTAAGTTGGGATTGCGATTGAAAGAGGGAGTGAAGTAGGAAGTGGAAAGTGGGATGTGTATCTGTACTCAGCGTATTTATCCAAATGTATGTATGTAGATATACATTACCAAGTAAGTGACAACGGTGGAGGAAGGAATAACTTTCTGAATAGGTGATCACGTAAAATGTGATTTAGCAATTCACAGTACCCAGTACCCCTTCTTGGGTGGTTCCACTCGTTCCACTAACCCTTCCCCTCTCCGTTCCTCTTTCCAGTTTCGATCTTGGAGTTCAAATTGAGTATAGTTCAAGTCTTACTCAAGAGAGAGAGAGAGCTAGGAACCGCCACTACTAATCCAATTCCCGTGATCCCAAAACGTCCTTAGGATGTGAGGATGAAGGTGTTGGATGAAAGATTAGTTAAATCACCTAGAGGCGATGCTTCACTATCCACCTTCTTCTCCTTCTCCTCTTTCCGCCACACACTCTTCATTCTTCCTACTACTAGTAACTCGTATTACTATACCGTTTCATACAATTTAATTTATACATTTATTACAATTATAATTTATAACTTATGACTTATCAAATATAATCAAGCCCTATATTTTTTTTTTTTTTTTTTTTTTATTTGTATTTATTTAAATGCCAAAGCTAGAGCCATATGACTATTTATTAAAAAATTTATTTTTTAATTTTGATAATTTGTTTTTTTTAGATATGTCAATTGATTATTAAATTATATTAAAAAAAAATTGATAGATAAGTTCTTTAAAAGAGCCAAAAAAAATTTTATTTTAGGACTAATTAAAAAAAAAATTAACTCTTTACTAGTGAGAAGATTTAGTTACCATGCGCCACCTATTGGAATTTTTCAAAACTAACTTTAATAAAAAATTATTTATGGATATATCTGACCTTATAAGGTTATATAAATATATGTCAAGTTATTTTTAATTAATAAATTATTTTTTATTGAAGAAAATCGTTTATGAATACAAAAAATGAGTAAATTATTTTTTTTTTAACAAAATTAAATTTAATATTATTTTTAGGTTTTTAAAAAAATTTTTTTACGAGTTCTGTTTCTTGATAAGCCAATTAGACCGAAAAATTTCTTGGTTTTGTTATAAAGGAAGCAGCCAATGACGATCCCGAGTCATAACAACGGAATTGGAGCTTTCGGTAAAGACATACGTGCTATTGCTCTTTGACGTAGCATATAACGAGCTTCGTATATATATATATATATATATATATGTACATATGAAAGCACAATAGTGGCCAGAGTCCTCGACGGAAAGGGATAGGAGCTGAAGGCTGGTGAGCTTTCGCGTATTTGTTTTACTGCTGGCTGCTGGCATTGGTTGGGAACGTGCTCGGAATTCTTAAAATCATACCAGGCTGTTCTTGTTACTAGCTTCCAGCAGCACTAACCCGCAAACCATCCACCCTCGCATTGTTTCGACGTATCCATATAACCGCAGTCTTCCAGTAGCCATATTTATGTTTTATGTACCACTCAAATGGGTTTTATTTGTGACGCGACCTCTCGAATACTTTTAAAACGGCGAGCTCCTAATGGCTGATACTAAAATTTAACCTTAATGACTCCACTGGAGAGTTTATTTTTATTTTATTTTTGAGGGCTGTCAGTTTGGACTTCTTTTTGGTTTACTAACTATGAAAAATTTTAAACGTTAGTTTTGGTCCAAACAAACAAATTATTGTAGAGAGAATTTATAAAAAAATGCGACTTGAAGAAATTATAAAAAATTATCGATGCAATTTTTTTTAAATATTTAAAATTTTTAATTTCAAACTTTACATTAATTTAAAAATCTCTAAGTACGTATTTTGTAATTTTTAAACGTATAACAATTTATTTATTCAATAATTTTTTTTCAATGTAAATATAAAAAAATTCAAGTCCAGAAAAAATTTAGGTGCGAAAATTTGGCTTAAAAAATAAAATTAACTGCAGAAATAAAATTTATTATTTTGAAATAAGAAAAATTTATATTAGTTTCAAAATATTTTGTAATTGTTAAACAAATAACAATTTTTTTTATTAAATAAAAATTCGGATTTTTTTCTATTAAACCATAAATAAAATTTTTCTCGCAGTGAATTTTAAATAAATTAAAAATCTACTCTAAATTTTTTACGGCGTAGTCCGGTTATACAAGTGTATATTAGGGACGTATATATTACAAGCTGGAGTAAGAAACGTAGAAGGTATATGGCAGAGAGAGGAGTATTTGGGGAAGTCAGTCCAGTGTGTGCTTTGTCGCGATCCTAATTTATGAGCGGGATCGCGTGCTCTTTTACGACTTTCCAATGGGGTAACTTATTATCTTTTTCTCTTTTTCTAGCTGGTTCTTCTTTATACTTCTATTCGCAGCTACTGCTACGGTTGATAGAGAATGTGGGGGTTTTTTCTTCTTTGTGATCTGTCTAGTTTGTAGTTGGAAAATATCTCAAGCTTTTCTTTTTTCTGCAAGTATAAACGCTTAATGTTTGTTTATTTATCTGTAAAATAACAAGAGTTTATTTTTGAATTAAAAGAATTTTTTTGTTATTTTAATTTAGGTGGAAATTGATAGAGGGGCCAAATAATTTTATTTTTGGCAATAGAAGATTTAATTTACGAGTCAGTCTGACGTAAAATTAACTGAATCATGTTTGATATATATTTGTATGTGTAAGTTTAAAAAAGAAATAACAGGAAAGGGGGAAAAAGTGGTGAAGGTGAAGGTGAAGATGCGACGGCCGGAGATTTGATGGAATTGGAAATGGGCATTCGTTTATAAATATATTTTTCTTAGGGGTGTTAAATTTTCTGTGAGATTCGATTGGTTGAGCCTTAGGCCAAGATTTCCGCTCCGGAATCACCTGACGTTTATGGACGATATTTTTTATTATGTCATTTTTATGAGGCTTTCTTTTTTGTTTTTGGGCTCACTCGAGTATCCGACCGCGGAAATGCCCGAATTTATTTTGATGGGAAGAAATTAGGTTTATGTAAAAATTTTATTTTTAAATAAATATATTGACGATTTAAAATTATTATTAAATCATTGTAATATTTTTTTTTATAGTTCAATTTTTTAAATGTAAGATTTTTCTTTCAAATTTTACAAAAAATCATTAACTTATTTTTTTAAATAGAATTTAATCGCCAAGATATTAATCATACATTTTTTTCCACTAAAATTTTGATTAATTTGTAATTTTCAACAATTTTTTATTATCTAAATTTTTGAATATTGAAAATACAAAAAAAATCATACGAGATCTTTTTTGTAAAAAAATTAAATTCTTAAAAAAAAAAATTCCTTGTTAATTTTTTTAAATCTTTGAAAAAATTTTTTATTACAATTTTTATAAAACAAAAATCGATATTTCCATGAATAATTTTTAGAAATCACCCAAACCAAGGACTATAAAATTTGTTTTCCGTAAAAGTAGTTATTTGGTAAATTTGAGAATTTACGCATCGACGCCTGTACTCGGAACTTGGCCAGGATTACGTGGGCTACATAATATTTTAGCGAGAAAGAGACCAGTGTAAGTAAGAGAGTTGAGTTAAATTTATAGCGTCTTTGCGCGGTGAACTCTGGATAGTAGCTGGAGTGAGAAAAACTCTGTATACATACATACATACAAACATAAAACAAAGTAAGGGTAGTATATAGTACAGCAAGGCCACCAGCAGCCCCTCAGACTCAATGTTTTCTGCAGAGAAAGTCGGAAGTCGAGTCGAAACCCTGGCCACGACTAGCCGCCTCCCATACGTCTTCCTAACAGACCGAACAAATTTAGTCTCACGTCTCCGGGAAGTTAAGTCACTTTTAAATAAAAAAAAAAAATTCAAAGCTCCCGAAAATTCGCCAGGAAAAGTTTTTCTGACGAAAATTTATTCCTCAAAATTTTCCCAAAATTTATCCCTCAAAAATTCGCGATCCAATTGTGAATTAAAGTCGCGCGTTGGACAATTGGAGTCCGGTATCGGGCAGATTTAGTTAGACGGGTCCCTCCATTTTCCGAATGGACTTCTGACCCCGCATCCCTCGAGCCCGGCACGGGGATGCTTTTTATTAGACTCTATCGAGATCGCCCGGATATTTGTGTGTGTGTGTGTGTGTGTGTGTGTGTGTGTGTGTGTGTGTGTGTGTGTGTGTGTGTGTGTGTGTGTGTGTGTGTGTGTGTGTGTGTGTGTGTGTGTGTGTGTGTGTGTGTGTGTGTGTGTGTGTGTGTGTGTGTGTGTGTGGGTGGTTTTACGGGGTTCATGCTCGTCTGTGTGGGTGAAGACCGATGAGAATAGATCAACCGGATGGTAAAGAGTAGTAGTAGCCATGTTAGGACTAGACAGACAACCCCATTCGGTAAATTAACTGTGTTACCGGATTTATCGTATTTTTTCCTCAGCAAAAAGCTTTCTAAGATTTCTCTGCTGTACCGGCCATTTTACAATATAAGCAAGGGATTCTTACTTTCATGAGGCTTTTTATTGCCTATGAACAATGTTTCTCTTTTTATTTTAGATAAAATGCTGATTCATGGTATCATCATACTGGAAATAAGGATTTATTTTTAATAATAAGAAAAATTACTTAGTTCTCTTTTATATTTCTAACATTTCTTTTGTGACTTTTTAATTAAAGTTTGATGGAAAATTTTTTAAAATAGGATTTTTGTCATTTTTTATCATTGACAATTTGCCAAATAAATTTTTTTTTATAAAAATTAGACTTTTGTAATCTTTAAAATTTTTTTAATTGGTTTTTATCGTCTCATTTACAGAATAAGGATCATTTAGTAACAAAATTAGGAAAATTTACAAAAGAAAAAAGGCTAAAATAATTTTATAGAATTTCAAACCGAAAAAAAAAAAATTTTTTTTTCTTTAGATTTCTTTATCAAAAAAAAAAAAAAAAAAAAAAAAAAACAAGATTTTTGACAAAATATTCATTAAAAATCAATCCAACGAATAAAAATTCGAATTAAAATATTAATCATTAATAAAAAAAATCTATTTAAAATTTATTTGATGCAAAAATATTTGAAAATTCTAAAAATGTTCAAATTTTAGTTTTTTGACATAAAAATTTAATATTAATAAATTGATTTGTTCTTAGTAAAGTATGAATTAAAAATGAATTAATTTAAAAGTCAACATTTTCAGCCCTTTAATTAGCTTTTGTAGTATTTATTAGTAAAGAAAATAAATAATTAAGTCATTTAAAATATATTTTGATGATAAAATGCTGTCGAAAATTAAAAAATTCAAAATTACCAAAAGAACAAAATTATAAAACTCAAAAAAAAATTTTTTGGATAATAATAGCCAAATAATACTATCCATAAACGGTATTAACATTTAATAAAGGGGATTTCCCGTGGAGCTAATATAATAAAAGCGAGATAATTACGTCGACTGGTGGCATTTGGCATGAAGATTCTGAACGGAAGGGGTGATCAGTCACCCGAGTTAGACACAAGTCAAAAAGGGTTAACCGTGATGATTCTGCGGTGAATACAATCGGGAGAGAACAACAATGCCGTATCACTGGATTCCAACAGTCCAACTGGACACCGGTCACTCCGGCCGGGAATATTAATAAGGAGATTATTCAGCATCCCATTGTGGACCAGTCTTTCTGGTATCTCCCGGGTGCAATTCACAGTAAACAAGAGCATTCAGCGGCGTGAACTCGGACCTCGGCACGCGAGCCAACAGGTTTTCGTTTACAGAAGTTATTTTGGTACAAGAGTGATGATACGGAAATCTAGCTGGACCCTTACTCGGGTCAGGTGGAGCCCGTCAATAGAAACTGGTCCATCTTCTAAAGAGTTGATGCTTGACCTCGATTTCGCAGATCATGTCCAAAAAAATTCAACGTCATTATTTTATTTTTTTTTTATTTCAGAAAAATTTTAAGAAAAAAAAAATTTTTTTTCTTAAAATTAGAATGAATTTCACGCGAAGAAATTTTATTTTATTATCCTCCAGCGCAAGTTAGGCCAATTAACGAGACACCTGTTAGCAGCCGCCAGCGAAGGTATAAAAGTTAGCGGTTTTCTCATCTAAACGGAATTTTTATCTCTTGAATTAAAAGAGGAAAATGCAGGCGAGATGCACAAAGAATAAAGAAAGAGAGGCGGATTGTTGGCTCCAGGATAATGCGAAAGAGCTGCAAAGAAATGGGGTGGAAGGACAAAGAAACCGCGTGTTCAATCAAAGACCAGGAAAACAAAGCAGCCAAGTTTGTCATATGAGACGCCGGAACCGGCCCACATTGGCCACTTCTTTCATCCGTCCATCATCCACCCGGCATACGGCTCTAAGGACGCTCAAACCTGACATTTTTCAGGCTCTTGCTTCCAAATGTCCTCCAAACCCTTCTGCTGTTTACTATAAATATATTTCGACGACAATCGGATCAATTGTTCTTGCCTATTATGAGATTTTCGAGTTTTTTGTTCTGTTTTTATTTTTATTTTGTGTTAAAACAGAATTTAAAAATTTTTTATGACAATTTTTGTGTGTTTAAAAAGTTTAGAAGATTTAAATTTTATTTTTTTGCTGTAAAAAATTTTTATTTATTTTTTTAAATTACATTTTACGGCAAATTTACGATAATAATTATGAAAATATTTTTTAATAAATTTTGATGCTTTTAATTTTATAAAAAATTTTTATTTCATCCAAAAATTGTTCGTAAAAAATTCGACACTCAAAAAAAATAATTTTTTCTAATTTTTAACAAACTTTAAGTAAATAATTTATGTAATTATTAAAATTGCTAAGAATAAATTTTAAATTTGGACGATTAACAAAAATTGATAGTTTATTTCACCAAAAATTCCTTTAAAATATTTTTTACTTCAGCAATAATTTATTTTACGACTAAAATAAAAATTTATTTATTTTAAATTAGCTTCATACAAATTGAAACTTTTTTATTATTCATTCTCAACTAAATATTGATAAAAACAAATCATTGAAGTATCAATATTAATTTACAACGACCAGAAATGAGTATTGAAAGATTATATCCAATAATTGATAAGAATAAATTATTTTGATTCCATTGTATCTAATACAATCAATGATAAAATCAAAAATTAACCACTAAACGTAAGTCGATATGAAGGAGAACTGTTGAATTATTATTAAAATCAATTTATAACATATATACATTTTGGCCATTCATGTATCTAAGCAACCGGGCGATATCACAACAGCAACCCCACATTCAATAAATTCGAGCGCATAAACAGACCGCACAGTAAATATTTCCAGCAAATAAGTAAATAAAATTTCAAAGTCAATATTTATGAATTTTTATTAATGTTGAAATGTTACCAATTAATCAAAGTGGAATTTCCGAAGATGACCAGCAGAAGTTGAGAAAAATTCAAGAACTAACTTTTATTCTCAAGGTATTTATTTATTTATTTATTGATTTATTTATTATTTCTTAAATAAATAACTTGACAATTAAATTTTTGAAGGAAACAGACAAAAATTTGACAGCTTGTGAAGATATCCTAAAAACTTACATTGAAAATCGATTGAGGGTATGTCGAATAACACATCAATGCACGATTGCACAATACTAATTATTTCTCACGATGCTGGAGTAGAAAATGCACAATTTTTTGTTTGATGCAAAATTATTCGAAGAGTATTTACTGCAGTAATCAGAGAAAATTACGCAGTATAAATTATTCTACGTTTGCACACGACACACAAGGGGTGTTTTGTTTGGGGTTGTTTCGCCCTTTTTTGTTCCTTGTCGCTTTGGAAGGTTCCGTGCTTCCCATCGATAGAGTCTGACCATCCACTGCTAAAGAGAGTCTTTGAATAATATTACAATATACACACCGACGGTATGTTACCCATTTTTGAAAATGATAGTCTCCTATTATTCTAAGATCGCAAAGTTATTAACAATTTTTTAATTAAACTTTTTTGATATTTTTTACATGATTTTGAGCCGAGGAAAATTTTTTGATGTGGCCAATTTTTATAGGAGATCTAATATGGATTTATTTGATTAATTGGGTGGTAAAAAAAATTTTTTTTAGCTTTTGGATGTTTTTTTATTAATTATTTTGTCCGTACGTGAAAAAAAAAAAAAAATGATAAAAAAATATATCAAAAATTTTTGTACAGAAAGTGGAACAAAAAATCGAATTCACAATTGAGTTGACAATTCTCATTGATACAGAAGAAGAAACAAGCCTTTCACTTCGATACCGCTACAACATTTGAACTAAAAGACTATTGAAAATCGAAAGTCTCTTTCTCTTTCCAACAATTCACTATTCTGACCATTATAATTATAATCCACAATATCTTCAAAATAAATATCAATGCTCAGCACTAATGAATAACCGATAGCCAATTAGACATCGAAAGTGACCATCGAATAGTGAATAATGACAAACGACAAGGATTGTATAATCGGCGACTATCTATTTGGATACAATTCCGTCCAAATGATTACAATTAAACGATTGCGTTCCACGTCAGTAAATATTTGAAAAAAAAAAACAGCACGCCTGTTTCTCTGTAATAAATGTCCAAGTATGCTTCTCGCATGGCTTGACATCAAATCAATGGGTTTGTAATGACAATCCGAGTGAAATTTTTATAACTTAACTTTCCGGTGTTATGCAAAAAAGTTTATTCCAATGTTCCATTTCTATGTAGGCGCTTCAAGCCTTAGTCAGTGATTGCCAGTCTTTCCAAGACATTCTGTTTCCAAACCCACTCTCAATTTCCTGGGACTAAAATCATGTGCTAACAAAATAATAGTGTTCAAAATGAATCTAGTTTACATTTTTGGTGTCCTAATTCTGTTTCTTTCAAAAGTGCTCGCGGAAGATCAAAATGTGACAGCAACTAAAGAGACTCTGTACACTTTAGAGTATCCTGGTAGCCTAGAAAATGAAACCGAATTGATAGAAATTGATTTCGCGGACAATGTGAGGGACAAGAGGGCCCTGGGGATCATTTTGCAGGGTTTGGTTCAAGCTCTGGGCTACAACACGACGCCAATTCAGATCGCTTCGTTGCCAAATTCTGGATCAATGCAACTGGGACCGATAACGCTGGACCTACGAAATGCTCGGGTGATTAATTCAAGTCCCAATCCTGCTCCGACGATGGCCGCGGCTGCAAACACTCCACAACAAAGAGAAACTTTGCGATTCACTGGAGTGGTAAATTTTGGAAACGGAACAAACATCGCAGATCACTTGCGAAGGTACGAAAGGATCTTCCACGGGTCAACAAATGGATCAACACTTCCGAGTCCAGCTCCTGCGGCTCCTACTGCTGCTCCAGCGCCTCCAAGTCCCTTGCCGTTGTTGCAACCAGTGTTTTTTCCAATTCCAATTCCTTTAGCCGAAAATTTGCGGTATCCAAAGCCGCTGCTTTCGGTTGTTTCAACTGCACCTTCCGCAACCAATCCACCAAATCCTGTTGTGGACCAACGAGTCCCTGAATTAAAGCCGCAACCTAAACCTACACCAGCTCCAGAAAGTGGTGAAGAGAGGCCCAATTCGGCGGAAAGTGGAGAAAAAGACCTGAGTGGAAATGGGTATAAAAAAAACGAGTCTCAAGAGCTGGATGATGAAAGAGAAGCAAGTAAAGAGACTGAAGGGAACCAGGTCGACGAAAACGAGTCCAGTGAGGAGATGATGGCCAAGCTGAAAGAGTCGCTAAGCAGTCCGGAAGAGTATGTTCCGATGATTCCGAAATTCTCGAAAGGATTTGGACTGAACTTGCCGATAGAAATCAAACCTTTCCGCGGACAATTGATGAACAGTTACGGGCAAAGTTTGGAACACGATGGTAAAATTGATCCTAGTGTTGCGGACTTTTTTGCAAAGTACAAAAACCCAAGGACTGGAGTCTTCGAGCCGCTTAAAATCGAAGTTCCTGAAGACTCAGTAGAAAAGCTTCCGGAGAAGTATTTGAACAAGCAGAACAAGTATGAGGAGTATGATCTGAAGGACGAAAAAGATGATGAGATCCAGAATGTTTCTAATGAAGACTTGAGGGAGGACAATTATGAAGATGATCTTGATAATGAAGGAGAAGAAGAGGATGAGGAGGAAGAAGAGGAAGGAAACGTTGCGGCTGAAATGTTGAGGAAAATGCAGAATCAAGAGTCTGTTAGGCAACCTCAGCAGAATTTGCAAAATGTTCCTCAGTATAACCAAAATCTGGCAATTCCACAGGGAAATGACGCAAGGCTTCAAAATGTTCCTTTTGGAGGGCAACCTTATAATAATTTCGGTAACTTGAATCCTTACTACAAGCCTGTGCAATATTATTACCCGCCTGACTCGCTTGAAAGAACTGCACATCGTGTTGCTTCATATCAGAATGATCCCAATTTTGTAAACATGAATCAAGGATTTCCACCTAACGGCGAGGCTTTCATCAGAGCTAATCCGGAATATCTGGGTCCGAGGATTGCTAAGAGGATAGCGGCGAGGGACCAGAATATCTCGACCAACAAACAACGGGGAATCACTGCGAGCACAATTGGTGAGCAAAAAGATCTAAGAAGAGAAGAGCCAGTTGTTAGGACTCTCTCGCAAGCTTCCAGAAAGTTGGAGGAAAAAATTACTGTTTCAAGGTCCAGTTCGCCGAATAGAAGGGATAGTTTGGCTTCAACTTCTACTTCGAGTCCTCGAAACGCATCTACTTTAACTTCAACTACTTTGAGTTCCAGGAGAACACCCGCTTCAACTTCGACTTCAACTTCAGCTTCTGTTTCTTCAAGAAAATCTTCAAGAGAAGAAACAAAACGAAGAACAGATCGGAAGCGAACCAGCGCGTTTGGCTCTAGAAATCGAAATCCTGAGATTGTGAATGAGAATAGAGATCAATTATCGGTTCCTATTAATGTGAAGAGAAATGTTGACTCAACTCGGTCAGTTCGCGGTCGATCGAGAAACTGAGGATTGTTGTAATCTTTTGTTGGGTGTAATAAAAAATTTGTGGAAATAATAGTTAATTGATTTTGTACTTTTTGCACTTTTTTCTTTGTTACTTTTGTATCTTTGATGGATTTATTGATTGCGAATTTTATTACAGGACAAAAAGGAGGAAAATCTACGTCAGAGTAATTTAGAAAGCAAGATGACTGAAATATTAGATAATTTGAAAAGTCGATTGTTAACTGAGTAATTAATTCAATAAATTATGTTTAATGGAAGCGTTTTTAAATTTTTTTTTTTTTACCTTCTTTAAATAACTAGGTAATAAATTTTTTTTTTTTTTAATAGGTAAGAAATCTTTTTTATTTTTTATTTCTAACATCTTTATCAGAACTGAATATGTATTTCTTCACGGTCGATTTTTAATAACTTTGTTTTTTAGTTTTTCCAACGTAGAAAAGTGAGTCATTCAACAGCAGTTACGGCTGTGATAAAATTTTATTATCGGAAAATAATAAATTTAATTGTTTCTAGCTTTAAAATTCTAAATATTAATCACAAAATTAAATTATTTAACCAAAAAATTACTTATTTAATTTTATCATGTAGCTAAAAAATATTTGCGATTATTTTTTCAATCGAAAAAAAAAATGGAAATTTTTTAAAATAATAATCTGATTTTTTCTACATTGTAGTCTGATTGCCACATTGAAGTTCATTAATATTTTTCTAGGTCATTTTAATTTTAAAGAAGTAACGATGGATAATAACTCACGATATTTATCTTTTTGACCAATTAGTGAGTGCGTCACAATATTAACAGTATTTATTCAAGGTTTTATCTTCATTAGCTCGCATTCTTTTACAAAGTTAACTTCACATAAGTTTATAAATTTTATTACGCTTTAAAATGGGTATTAAATTCTTTTGTTTTGTACTTTTAAACATTTACGGTAAGTTAAAATTTTTTAATTCATAAATTTAAGCACACAAAAATTATTTTTCAATCAAACATTTCGTGCAATTTTTAATTAATTTACAAAAATTATAATAAAAGTCTTTATACAGTTCATTTGACTTTAAAAAAAAAAATAAACTTAATATTTATTTTTGAAATTAATTTCTACTATAAATAAAAAATCAGAAAAATTATTAAAAGCTAAAATTTAATTTTAAATTAAAAATTTTATCTTAGATAAAAAAAAATACTGCGCAAAAATTTTTTATTGAAGATTAAAGAAGAATATTTAATAAATCTTAATATATTTTGTTAAATTTATTTTGCAGCTTCTTTAGCACAACAATCGAATGTAGCAAAAATATTCTATGCAGAAACTGGCGATGATGTTGTATTTCCATGTCTTCCAACTTCACCCGAACAAAAAGTCAAGCTACTTATGGATGGAGCGGTAAAGATCGGCAATAAAACGCTTCAATTTATCTCTCTATTTAAGAATAATACGAATTAGATCCATTAAATTAAATTAATTTAGGAACTAGAACTCGATGATAGGCTAATTTACGATCCAAAAGTAGGGTTTACAATGGAACTCGTAACTTCTGCAGATTCGGGACGATACCAATGTGTAAATAAAGAAGGAACTGAAGAACTCAACTTCTATGTCGATGTTAAGGGTGATTATAATGATGATTAAAGATTGATCTTTAATGGGTACTACTATTGTTATTTTTTTATCAGAAAACTGCAATGTTACTGCTATGGAAAAACCAACGCGGATCAGATACTCAGTTAAACATTTGGTAGAAGATGGCGAGCTGAGGATTAATTGCGCTGGTCTTAAACCTTCCACCGGAGAGCTGAAGGTTCTTCTTGTTTTTCCTTTTACAGAGGTACAGAAGATCCCGTATTATTATTATTAAAAAAAAAAAAAAAAAATAGCATTTTGAATAGTAGGGTGTGTCAAAATGTAACTTCCGTGATGGACCTTTTAAAATTGGAATTTTGAGTTCCGTTTTTAACAGGGGATATGTTTGGTCATTTCCTGACATATTTTGAGCGTAAAAAAATTTATTTAATTTTTAGAGAATTTTTTACAGCTTTGTTTGTATGCTTCTGGCCAAATCTTGCCAAAAATTCCCAAAAGCTCCTGTTAAAAAATTCTCTGAAAATTAAATAAATACTTTTACGCTCAAAATATGTCAGGAAATGACCAACCCAACTCCTGTCAAAAGCGGAACTCAAAATTCCAATTTTAAGAGGAATTAAGGATTTTATATTATTTATGATTAATAATCAATTTTTGATTATGAAATTATTTCTATCAGTTGGATCGATCTAGAGCTACTTTCACGACTAATCCGAAGCCAAAAATAACAGACTGTCTAAACAGATCGTCCATTGAACTAAGATACCAAAATTTCACGAAACAAGATGAGGGCTTATACAGGTGTAATATAGAAAATACAATTTATTCCTATGTTCGCGTGACTATGGAAGGTAAATTCTTTGCACTTTCTTGACAATTGATATTTTAAATTTGTGCTTATGGTAATTTTTTTTCCGATAGATGCTAAGGAAAAATACAAGAAGTTGGAGACGGTTGAAATTCCAATGGATGCTGAAGATCCAGAAATTTTCTGAAGTTTTGATGTTTTTTAATAATAGCTTACTAAAATTATTTCATGTATGCATATAAAATTTGGTTGAATAATATACTGTCAGAATTTGTTTATCGTGTTTCTAAACACATTTTCTGACTAATTTTTCGGTTATGTAAGGATTAATAAAATGCCTTTTGGGAAAAAATATCAAGACCTTAAAATTCTAATCTTAGAAAAATGACGAAATTTTTATCATTCAAAAAATTCCATTAGACAAAGTTCAATTATAAATATAGTTTTATGAGCAGAATCTTATCAAGATCTAACTTTGTATATAACTGTAGCCTGAAAATTTAACTTTAAATCAAATTAAATGCGATAATTTATAATATATTTAAAAAAAATGTAATTTAAATGAAGATAAGTTCAAAGATTTCTTGTTCAGCCAGAAAAAGTTCGAATCTATAGGCTCAGGATTTTTTTAGATAAATTTGAGTAGGCTAGTTGAAAAGCTGAGAAAATTTTACAAAAGAAGACTACTCGCACATCACAATGCCCTTTGGGTCAAATTTTTGATTAATTGATTAATAAAATATTAACCAATTAATTTTCTATTAATTATTCACTCACTATACAAGTGTGGGTAGTCATTTTACTCGGGCCGACGATCTCCAGGCTGCACTCTGCTTCGATTTTTGGATTTCTAAAATTAAAAATATTTCTATCTTATAATTTATTAGAGAATTGATGAATATAAATTTGTAAGTGATCTACCGATGGGGAAAAAAAATTTTAACTCTTCTAATCATAAAAATTTAATTTTTTGAAATCAAACGAGTAAAGAGATATCTTAAAGGCTTATCTATGCCATTTCGTTGCATTAACCATGTAGTTATCTGACGAACAATAAAATTGTTCATGGGCAAAAAGCACTAAAGTATTATTAATGTGACACTTACGTAATTTCTATCTTTTGAAAAATTCCACTTGACAAAGAATATCAGACTCGACAAACTAGCAATTAGTTTAATAGTCAGTATCATATCAAGTGATAGCTTTGATTAATTTAACATTGAATATTGACAGGTCAAATCTATCAATAGCCCCAATCTCAAAAATCAATTTTGCTTATTGGTTATTACGTATAAATGAACTCGCAACCAAATTTGATGCAAGAATTGATCATATATTTTTAGAAAAATCCATTTAAATTCAACCAATCATCGTTTTGCACGATAAAACTCACTGCTTTAAATTGAGAGTGTACCAGAGTGTCTGAACATTAACCTTACAATTAGTCCAGAGAGTTAATCGTCCTCAAATAATTAAAAATTACAGTTTTATTATAATTTAATTTTTATCCGAACAAACATGCGTTTAAATTATTCAAGTACTTTTTTTTGCTATTTTTGCGGTAAGTGTTAAATTTTTTTATTTTAAATCCTTAAAAATATTTTAAAAAATTATAAATTTTAGAGAATATTATCGTTATAATCTTTTAAGTACTTTGTTTTTCAATGAAACATAAAAATTATTAAAGGAAGTGATCAGTTACTTTCACATTAATTTAAAAAAATCATAAAGTATTTTTAATTGAAAATTTTATTAAAAATAAATTAATTATATTTTATTAATTTACAGTATCGCTGATTTTTGAAGTTACAGCATCTGCTCAACTGTTCAACAATCAAATAATGAGTAAATATTTTTTTTAATTTCAATGGAAGTTTTTTTAAATTAAAAAAAATTTTTTTTTTTTTTTTTTTTAATTACTAAAATGAATATTTGATCTAAAAATTTTTTAGTTCATTAAAATTAGAGATTCAAGTCAAAAATATGTACGCATTATTTTTTCTATTTTTTCAACGTTGTTTTTTTTAGATGAAAAATAATGAATTTCAAAAGTTTAGCATCATGCCTGTATGTCCAATAATTGGACAATACGCTCCCATAAAAAATTATTCTCCTCCATACCAGCTGCCGCCATGTTTGCCCTGCTCCGGTGTAATTCAACCAAGCCTCCTGCAGAGGGTGTCTCCGTTCTCCCCCACTCTCGGTTCCCCTTCCCAGAAAAATTTCAATAATTCCGACGAATAGATAAAAATAAGAGGAAAAAAGAAACATTAAATTAATATAAGCCAACTCAGTTTTGTACGCGTCATTTAAAAATGGCGATTTAAACCTCCGGTGGCTCAAAGCTCAGCCTCACCCCCAGTTTCGATTCGACTGCCGTCATGTTTTGTATAACAAATTAATTTTAAATAAATGTAATTATTTATTACAGTAGTTTTTAATGAAAAATAGAGTTTTTAAGTGATTAATCATCGACTAAATCATGGGATCAAGTAAAATAACTTTCGGCACTTTGATATCGGTTATTATAATAGTAATCGCGATTTACTACCGGAATAACGATCTCGAGCTGAGAAGCAGATTAACCCACGTTCTAAATGGGCTGGAGCATTTGGAGTCCAAACACGAAATCGCGGTGAAGCCTAAAATAGCGGTCGGGTATGGTGCCTGTGCGGATGTTTTTATTGACGCTAAGTATTTGCTCAAGTACTCGGAAAAGGTCGGAGACCCGCAGCACTATGACGAAATTGACAGCAAGGAGCAATTGTTAAAGAGTTTTGCTTATTACTTTCGTCATGGGGCCGCTGCTGAGTAAGTGGAATTTTTTTTTTAATTACTAAACCTGAATATTAAGAAAGCGAAAGGTCATTTTAGATTTCGCTGATTTTATAACTTGTTTTTTATCTGTGTTAATAAATAAAGAATTTTTTTTTTTTAAGTCTTATTCATAAATTCTTATATAAAAATTTTAAAATAATCAATTATTATAATTTATAATTTATAATTAAAAATAAAAAGTAAGTAAAAAAAATCTTCTTAAATTTCAATTAATTTATTTAATTATTTTTTAAAGGCGCTACATGAGAAATGAACAATTATTTGACAAGCTGGTGGCCAAGGCGAGGACGTTCGACTCTTCTTACTCGTCAATCGGAGGAAACGCTCCGGTGATGGCGATGAGGTTCGCGAAAGAGGGCTGTGACGTTCTGCTGGCCGCCAAAATGACTGATTCTCTGAGGCTGATGATTCCCGACGACATCAAAGTCGTCGGAGGAGAAGTTGACAGGGATGACATTCACCTGATTCTGGAGTACAAGCGCGGCGAGCAATGGGGTCCTTACACCAGCGCCAGAGCTAACAGATATATTATTCACAATGACAACAACAATCCGACTGTCAGTTCTTTGGAGGCTTTTGATAAAGCTCTCAAGGAGTTCCAGCCTGATTTGCTGGTTGTCAGTGGGCTACAGATGATGGATAATTTTCCTTTTTCTGAAGGTCAGTTTATTTTTTATATTTTTAAAAAAATTGTAGCAAAAATAATATTTCAAAATTTTTCTTCAAATTTTGTGTTTTTGAAAATTTTTTTTTTGTGGTTTTTTTTTATATCCCTTAATTTTTGTGACTACTGTATTAATTATTTATTTTTTTATTCTTAATAGTTAATTTTTTTTAATATTTAAATTTGCATTAATACTTTTTTTTTTCATTTTTTTTAAATTTTAATTTTCATAAAAAATTTGTATTTATGAAAAAAAAATATTTAAACAAGACATAACAAATATTTGCGTAAGCTAAATAATTTTCTTTAATAATTATCAACATAATTACTTCAAAAAAACAAAAAAAAAAATATTTAACAACTTGTTATCACTCTTGAATAATAACGCCAAACTTACAATGATGATGATGATAATAATAATAATAATAATAATAATTATTATTATTATTATTATTATTATTATTAAAACCGAACAGTTTAATTTATAATTTTAATCAACAAGGTCATTATTAAAAATGCCTAAAATTTTTTAGGAGTAAGAAGAGAAAGACTGAACAAAATCCGACAGCAGATGATGAGCCAGCTGCCGAGCACGCGGATCCACTTCGAGATGGCTTCGTTCGTGGAAAAAGACTTGATAACAGACCTGGGGAACATGATCCTGCCGTACGCGGACAGTCTGGGAATGAACGAGCAGGAGGTCGCGAACCTCTACAACTCGATGTACCACGGAAACATCTCGCTGGTCGCGGACTCCACTCCGCGGGTCGCGACTATATTGGATTACATGCGGGTGCTCTTTAAGCTGGTGAGGATGCGGGGCAAGGAGATCCAGGGAGCACGTAATCTCACCAGAATCCACGTACACACCCTGGCTTACCAGGCGATATTGACCGTCAAGTCGTCCAAGTGGAAGAATACGATGGCCGCGGCTGCTAAGGCTTCCCTTGTCGCTCATCGTCATGTTTGCGGGACCAACAATGTGAGTAATCTTGTTTGCGAGTGTAAATATTTATTTTTTAGGCTTGGTTATGATTATGAGTCAATCAGAGGAGATTAAAGTAATTTTATAAAATTAAAAAAAATTTTTTTTTTAATTTCTTAATTAGAAATTTTTGAGTTAATAAATTAAATTATTTCTTGATGACATTTTTAAAGATATAAGCTCATCCCGATGTTACACTCATCAAGAGTTTTCATTTGAGTACCCACATGCATTTTTTATATATTTTTCATATATATATATATATATATATATATATATATATATATATATATATATATATATATATATATATATATATATATATATAAATATATGAAAAATTGATGTAGGTACTCAAATGAAAGGTTTTGATGAGTGAAATGTCGGGATGAGTTTAGATCTTTAAAAATGTCAATAGTTCTCAAGATAAAAGGTCATTTCTTAAAAAAATTTTTACATTAAATTAATAAATTAATAAAAATAAATAATTAAAAAAATTAATAAAATATCGAAAAAAATTTTTTTCTTAATTTTTTTTAGTAGTAATTTATTCTTCAAATAAATAAAAAAAAAAAGTCAACTTCTCCAGTATTATGAAAATAGAATAATTGACATAAATGTTAGAGGTTTTATTCTTTCACATATTTAAAGTGAAAACTTGTCATTTGCCTTGTGACATTTAAAAAGTTCATCGCCGACGTATTAGTCCTTAAATTAGCAGACATTTAATCCTAAAAATTAACAAAAAAAAAAAAAAAAAAAAAAAAAAAAATTCTAAATCTGTAAAATTAATTCCAGTCTAAAATAATTAAATAAAAATATTTTAATCATAAATTTTTAATAAAATAATTATTATTTATAGATTGACGTAAAAAAAGCAACGCTGATAATGGACGAGAGTTTCTCGACGTCGAAAGTGTCGGGCAAGCGTATTCCGCTGGACATCGAAAAACCGGTTTCCTGCTGGGACGAGATCCTGAAGACCAGCCTCCAAGATTACGCGGTGGAAGTCTGCGTCGCGCCTGTTTTGGTCTGCACAGAGGCCAGCCAAACTGCCGGTGGCGGTGATAATATTTCCAGCGCCGGTCTAGTTCTCCAGATTTAATTCTGTTGATTACTTAAAAATCAATTACTGTGACTCTAATTAGTTTTAAGGAAACTGAGATATCTGCCATTAAAAAATGTGTTGAATTTTACAATTATAAATATTAAAATTATATTAATACAAATACATACCTGTAATTTAAAAAAAAAATTAATTAGATGCATTCCTATACAATTTAAATATTGTAATAGCAATTACACTTTTTTCTTCACGTAAAATGATTTATGTAATTATTCCATTCCACTGATGGAATTCCGCAGATTTTTTTTAATTGAAAACTTTTTGTGCCATTATATTATTTTACGTAATTAATTTTCTTTTAATTATTTAATTATTGTATATTATTTTGGTTAATTATTAAAATGTGATGCGCTTGTTAATTAAATGAATTGTTGGCGGTGTTGGTTTTGAAATTATAAAATGCCTAAGTGAATAAAATGTTAATATTATGCAGTATTTATGTAATTTTATGTAATAAATCAAAAGTGATAATTAATAATAGCTCATTATTTTTTTTAATTCATTCCTACTTAAAAAAAAAATTTTTTTTTCCGAAAAATTAGCTTTATAAAAATTGTTAAAAATTCACTATGTCTGAGCTAATGTCTTAATTATTGACATTTTTTAAGTTATAAGCTCATCTTGATGGTATACTCATCAAGAGCTTTCATTTGAGTACCCACATGCATTTTTAATATATTTTAATATACATTATTTTTAATATGAAAAATTGATGTGGGTACTCAAATGAAAGGTATCGATCAGTGTAACATCAGGGTGAGCTTAGATCTTTCACTAGATGACACTAAATTTCACTAAAAATAATATTTAACAAAAAAAAATTTTTTTTAATTTAAATTTATTACATTACATAATATTTATTTAAAATGGAGCGTTTAATTTATACTAATTAACATTAATAATATCTGAATAGATTTCTCATATCCAAACATTGATATTAATAACTATTATTATTATTAATATTATTATTATTATTATTATTATTATTATTATTATTATTATTATTATTATTATTATTATTATTATTATTACAAAATGTTAAAGAAAAATTAAGTTGAACTTTGCAAAAAATATTTGCGTAAAATCAAAAGAATAAAATTAAAAAATAGTGTCACCCTCGTCGATCCCGAGCATCTTGAGGTCATCGGGGCCTGGCTGGGCCTCGGTCTCGGTCTCGGCCTGGGTGATCTCGGGTGGAGGCTGGTCCATGTACTCAGGACCGTACCCTACGCACCCGATCATGCTGCTGTACATAGAGGCGTACATGATATGGTTGTCAGCTTGGAGGTCTTTCCGGGCCTCGACCTCGTCTTTGGGGAAAATAATGTTGAGAGCTTCCTGGAGGTCCTCGGGCAGGGGCCCTTCGGCGCGCTTGTCGGTCTCGGGCTCCGCTGGGACGCCCTCGACCACCATCGGCGGCTCCATGGGCATCATTGGCATGGCTTGAGGGGCTACGTACGCCGTCTGCATCGGCGGAGGGTGTGCGTACGTCGGCATCGTCGTCGGCATCACCGGTGGTCGGACTGGAAACTGTTGGCCCGGGACGTAAGCTGCGTTGCTCGCCATAAACGGTGGAGGCTGGCTGTACGCGGTTGTTATTGCCGTTGACGCTGGGGTTACCTTTGATGAGGTCGTGGCTGCTTTTGAGGTATCATTGGTTGTGTCCTCGATTATCGTTTCTTCTAATTGATCTTCTATTTCCATGTCTACCACCTGGAAAATTTATTTTTCTAATTAATCTTTTTTAATAATTTAATATTCAGAATTTTTTATTTATTTTATCATTTTTTGGGAGAAATATTCAAAATATCAAAATATAATGAGACATTTTGTTTTTTGGGGATTTAATTTTTTTATAAAAAAAAAACCCTTGTGAATTTTTTTTTAAACAGAATATTGGTTTAATTAAAAAATGAAAATTTCTTATCTATATTATTAAGGGGAACACCACTGTGACAATAAAAAAAAAAGAGGTGATTTTCGGAAATTTTTTTAACAGGGAAAATAAAGGAATTTGGGGATCGAATTGTTTTTATTTTATTAAGGGTACATTAAAGATTATTACCCTAAATTTTTATAAAAAAATATTTAATTATTACAAAATTATTAACAATCTCGTAGAGCACTAGAAAAAATTTCCTCCCTCCATGATCTTACTGTTTTTTTTTTTTTTTTTTTTTTTTTTATTTTAACCCGGCTAAAAAAAATTTTTAAAATAAAAATTTTTCAAATTCCGTACGTGGGACGATAACTACATCCTTACTGATTAAAAAGCAATTTGGCTTTTTATTTTCAGATGATCCGTTTTTGAGTTATCGAAGTAATTATGGAGGGGGAAATTTTTTCTAGTGCTCTACGAGATTGTTCATAACTTTGTAATAATTAAATATTTTTTTATAAAAATTTAGGGCAATAATCTTTAATGTACCCTTAATAAAATAAAAAAAATCCGATCTCCAAATTCCTTTATTTTCATTGTCAAAAAAATTCCCAAAAAATTTTCAATTTTGGCAAATAAAAAAATCTTACCTGTGGCGGATTAGCCGGCGTTTTAGGCGCATTAAGAACCGGTGGTGGTGGAGCAACAAGAATCTTCATAGCTGGTTTACTAGCCGGGACATTATTACTAACAACAGGTCCAGCGAGCTTAGTAATATGGACAACCCCCGGTGGATTAATAATCTCACTCGGCACCTTAGGAGTATCTTCAAACTTGCTGGTAGTATAAGGTAGCGGGGTGATATCTTTCTCTGGCTTATTTTCTTCCTTTTTCTTAAAAAGCGGGAGTCTTCCAATGAAAGGTAGCTTTCCTTTTCCCGGATTCGAGGTAGGGGTCTTTTTCGGCGCTAATTTCTTCTTCGCGTCGACAGATTTTTTATCGTACTTTTCATCATTCGAGTCTTCATCTCTAGGCTTGTATTTGTCATAGCCTCTCTTAGGACTGTCCCTCCAGCGCCTTGGAGAGTCATCAGCGCGCCTGTCTTTCCTCCTGTCGTTCCTATCGTCGTAATAATCGCGATCGCGGTCTCTGTCGCGGTCTCGGCCTCCGCGAGCTCGTCTGTCGTAGCTATCATACCTGCCGTGGTCTCTGCGATCATACTTCCTGTCGCGGTCGTCTTTGTGGTCATATTTGCGGTCGCGATCGCGATCTTGATCACGGTCTCGCTCGCGATCTCTCTCGCGGTCGTCCTCGCGGTCGGACAGAGACTTCTCCTGGGCTTTAGCGGGCATGTTGACCTGACAAAAATTAATTTGATAAAAAAAATTAATTATATTTATTTTTAATTATAAAAATAAATATAAATTACCTGCTGCTTGGTCCAGAAGCCCATATGAGGCTTTGGAATTTCCTCCAGCTTAGGAATGTCCGACTTGCCCTGGTCTTGTCGGGGCTGGGCCTTGTCCTCGTCTTTTTTAATCCAAAAAGGCTTCGGCGGCTCCTTGGGCCCCCAGGCCTCCAAAGTTGACTCCGGCTTCTCGGAGAATCCGTTGCCTTCCTTAATCTCTTGACCATCCGGAACCGAGATCACTTCCGGGCGGCGCTTCATCTCTTCCTCTTGCTTGGCCTTCAATTTGTCGCGGATCGAGTTCAGGAGCGCGCGATCGTCGTACTCTGGCTCCTTCGCACCGGCCACCTGGGACCAGTGACCCTTTAGTTTTATTCCATGGTAGTCTATCTCCTCATTGAGGATCGCCTGGGTCGAGGCCTTCATTTTGTTACGCATCGCCACGCGGATACTCTTTGACGTGTCCTGGTCTGACTCTTGGTCTGACGAGTTCTCCGAATCGCTGCTAGACTCGCTGTTACTGCTCTTGTTTTTACGCTTCTTGGACTTTTTTTTATTTTTTTTTGACTTTTTAGACTTCTTGGGCTTTGCTGAAGGCTCGTCTTCTTTTTGCTTTTGGAGTTCTAATTGCATTTGCTTTTGACGCTCGTCTGAAAATGCCTTCTCACGGTCTGCCATCCAGTCGGTTTCCCAGTGAGGATTTTGATCAACATAGTTCTGTAATTTAAGAGTTTAATTTTTATTAAGAATTTTTAAAAATTAATTTATTTATTTTTTTTTTTTTTAAATTAATATTATTCAACATTTTAATCAACATTTATTTATTCAATAATATTTAATTTAATATTAAATGAAATTAAAATGATAAATAATTAAAAAATACTTACACAAAAGTTTTCAGAATGACGTTTAGACTTAAGATGAAGACTAGCACAGTGGAGATCGCCTATCCAAGAATCGCAGAGTCTGCAGTACCAAGCAGTAGCCGGGCTGAAGAATTGCAAGCCTATAACCAAAAATAAAAAACATGATATTAGTCAAAAAACAAACCCAGTCATAAATAAGTTATTATTCGTAAGTTCATAAAGAATGACCTTATGCTCAGCCACGATACATAATCAATGGACTGAAAAAACAAAGATAACTATTACAATGCTGATAGTCTCCTATTGTTCTTTATTACATTTCCTAATTTATTTTTACAGTTATTTATTTATCTTCCCCTTTTCCACTTGGTATCATTTTTATATCTTTTTCTGAAATTTACCAAATTTTCTTCATTAGTCTTTTATTTACAGCCATTTTTAATACATCACATTTTTTACAGTACAACATAATTACAATTATAACTAACTAAGTAATTTAACTTATCATCAACTAATCTTTAAATTAAATTAATAATTTATAATTACAATATATTATTAATTAATTAAAAATATAACACACATATCACTTAACACTTCACACTATTTATCACCAAAATCATTAAATCACTTTTTTATTTAAATAATAAACTTTTTCTTCTTTTCTTCTTTTCTTCTTTTCTTCTTTCTTCTTTAAAAAATTTTTCTCCGAAATTTTTTTTTGCTTAAAAATTTTTTTTTATTCATTTTTTTTTTTGGTAATTATTTACAAGTGGAGTCAAACATATTTTTGACTATATTTATAAAATTTCTATTTTATCTTTTTTTAATATTTTTTTTTTTAAGTATATAAAAAAACGAACAATTTAAAAAAATTTATTTCTAAAAAATTTTTAAACAAACAAACGATGTAATAAAATTTTCAAGGAACTGATGTTTAATTTTCTATCAATTCTAAAATAATTCCCATCTTCAATACATACCATAGAATTAAAAATACTTATTAAAAAGTAACTTGTGACAGTGCAAATGCTACGGATTATTATAATAATACTAATTAGTAAAAATAAAAAATTGTCTATAAGGCATACCTTTAATGGGAGTCCGTTTAGTCGGCAGACCGGGGTAATACGGTACTTCCTTTTCCGTTCCTTCGCCATTACGCTTGTGCCAGGGCATATCCACGATCTTCCTTTCCTAGATAAACAAAATAGCAATTTGTTAGAATAAACTAAAAATAATTTTTAAAAATTGCATTAGTGTCTCACCGTACACAGTACTTAAAAATGTTTAATTATTCGCTGAAGAATTAACAATTAAAACTATGCTTACAATTTATGTTAAAAACTAAAAAAATAATTAATGAACTAACCAGACAAGTTTCTTTATGCTCATTGGAGTGAAGATGATTTAAATATTCCTTAGCTGTTTTAGGAAAGATATCGCAGACCTTACACCAATGCATTTCCGGGTCATAATGTACAAAATTGTAAGTTGGCTTAGAATCCTCTTCGTTTAACCTTAGCTTACGCTCGCGCTCGGCTTTAGCCTCGCGGTCTCCCTCCGAGCTCGAGGATTTTGTTGGAGATTCCATTAATTTAGCTTTGGGAAAGTCCTCTTTAGGACTCTTCCCGCGCTTCAATGGTGCGTCCGACTTATATTTTATTCTCAGGTCATCGACTGTCGCCTTGTCGCCGATTATTCCGGTTAACATGTCAATTACATTGTGAATTGACTTCATTTTATTTTGAATTTCAACCTGGAAAAAAAATATTGATTATTACGGCCTAAATTTTTGATTAATTAAATTTTTAATATTACGGTGAAAATATTGGTCTTAGAAAAAAATATTTTCAACAAAAGTTATTCAAAATTTAATTTTGTACAAAAAATGTTTCTCATGATTTTTTTAAAGCCAAAATTTTCGCTGTAATTCCAAAATTAAAATTTTAATTAAAAAATTCAAAATTTTTAATTTTTTCATTAATTGACTGATTTACTGTTTTTTTTTTTTTTTTTTTTTTTTTTTTTTTTTTTTTTTAACCCGGATTGTTAATAAGTTTGTAACAATTAAATATTTTTTAATAAAAATTTATGGTAATAATCTTCAATGTACCCTTAATAAAATAAAAAAAAAAAAAAAAAAAACCGATCCCCAAATTCCTTTATTTTCCCTGTCAAAAAAAATAAATTTATTTACCTGTAGCTTTTGATTTTCTTTGACAATTCGATTTTCACGACCATCTTCTTTACCAATTTCATCACACTGCTGTCTTAATATTTCTAACTCTCTTTGCAAGGTCGTAGTTTTTCTAACATATTCCTCTCGCTGTTTCAACAACGTCGCTTGTTGTTGTTTTTTTTCAGCTGCAATCGCTAAAATTTTATTAATTTAAACAAAATTACGGAAAATAACAGAGTAAATAATTTTTTAAAAAATCACTAAAACGAACCTTCTTTTTTACTCTCCTCAGGACGAGAAACAGCTCCGATAGTAGGAGCGGTTTCAACAGGTCGCGGTGGATCAATCGCTGGCGTCATTGCGGGTGGAACGGGCGCTGGCTGATTATTGTAAGGTACTTGTCCTCCTTGCCAATTAGGTGGTGGGTAATCCTATAAATATTATTGGTACAATCAACGATCGCTACGGTGGAGGTGTTAAAAAAAAAATTAATATACTCCTGTGGATTTTCTTACCTTGCAATTCTTGATAATATTTAATCATTTACGGTGAATCATCAACCTTATCAATAAAATAAAATAACGCGGTGAATACTTACTGCTTTGGTGCTCGTAATTACGCATTACGCAATACGTTCAGCTGATTATACGTAAAAAGTACCTTGTACACGATAAATATTCATGTAGATATATTTTTATAGACTTTTTTTTTTGGTTTATAAACTTGCCGATTTAAATTTTTAATTTCAGGAACGCAGCCGACTGTTCGTTTTATTTATTTATTTTTTTTTTTTTTTTAATAAGGTGGTCATGTAAGTAGATAATAAATTGTAGAAAAAAATTTTTTTTGAGTGGAAAAAAATATTTTCAAGACTTAAAAAATTTTATCAGTAAAAAAAAAATTTTTTTATGCTTTTAAAAATAGATACGGAAATTTTACGGTCAGTAAATAAATTTTTTATAGTTTAATAGCTATTAAATTGTTATAAAAAAAAATTTTTTTTTTTTTTTGGAATTTTATTGTTATAAAAATTTTAAATCATCTTACTTCAGTATCAATAAATAAAATTGACGTAATTTGTGACTTTTGATCTGCCATTTTAAATTACCACCTCACCTCAAGAATTATTTATCTATTTTCATTTATTTAATTTATAAAAATACCTCCCAGAATTTTTTTTTATCATTTCCAAAATGGCAAAATTATAAATCTATATATGGTTTAAATTTTTTAATTAAATCGTAGGAAAATAATGTGATTAAAAATGAGAAAAATAGAGAACTATCCTAAAAATTTTTTCATTAAAAAATATTCTTAAACTTAAATAAAAAATCATTCTTCCTAAAAAAAAGTAATGACCACCTTATTGCAACCGCAAACTTATATGATACTAAATAAAGAAAAATAATCAAAAAATTATTAATCAAGCGATCAACTTACACTGCGATAGCCTGCCGATTGTGGGTAACCGTACTCGTATCCCTGATTGTAGTTATAATTGTAGTTATATCCCTGATTGTACGGTTGAATCTGCGGAGGTGGCTGAGCGGTGTTTGGCGGTGGTGGAGCCTGTAAGTCATAAATTAAATGTCAAACCCGTGAAAATTAATTTAATCGACATCTATCAATTTTAATAATTGTTTTTCATTGAAAAAATTGTTACAAAAAAATAAAAATAAAATTTTTGTTTGTAAAAAAAATAGAAAAACTAGAAGTGCAATTTTTTTTAAATATTTTTTTGTTCTAATTCGGTAAAAAAAAAAAATAAACTTAAGTATTATCAATTTTAATATCATTTAATTTAGCAGTTATTAGATAATCTTTAGATTTTTTTTAATAAATAAATCATAGAAAAAAAAAAATTGACATGTAGGAATTTTAATAAATTAAAAAATGCAATTTTTTAAAAATAATTTTTTGTCAAAAATTTTTCTGTTAATTAAAATTAAAAAATTATCAAGTGACTGCTACTTTTAATATCATGTCATGTCAAACACAATTGATAGATAAAAAAAATTAATTATTAAACCAAATATTAAGCTAGAGCGTTCACCGGTGCTATAATCTCCGCTCTAGATTTATACCTGATATTGATTAAGAACCGGCGGTACATAAGCAGCAGCTGTCGGCGTCTGGGCCTGGTTCTGACCGGGCTTGGTCCAGTCCTGAGAGTTCCTCGCCGGGTCTTTTCTCCTTCTCTCCCGGGAGCCGGACCGGCGATCTCGGGACCTGGACCTTCTGTACCTCGAGCGTCTAGGCGACGGCGACCTGTCGCGGTCGTACTTCCTCGAGCGTCTTCTGCGTGACGAGTCGTCTGAATCTGCACTTGGACTCCTGGGTCCTTTTCGCCGTGACTCTGTCTCCATTATTGAACCGGCTGTCGGAGCACTCACAATATTCAACACCTTGTCTGGAATAAATTGTTGTTAATAATAATAATTAAAGATAACCTAATTTACGGGTATGTAATTATATTATTTCCGCCATTTCTAAACCACCAACGTGGTAAACACGACCACCGATTACGATACGATAAATATAATTATTTATATTTATGATTATAAAACAATGAGGCTAATTTTTATTGTTTCATTGCTGGGTTAGTGTCTTGGAAGGAGTAATGAGTAATCAAAGCGGGTAATTAAGATGTAATTTTTCAAGTTTTTTACCTGATTTGTAAATTTAACAGTGAGGAAGCCGAAAAAATACGCATTAAAATTTGTATAGATGAAACTCGAGCTTTTGCCTCGGAGATTATTTTCAGAAGATGTTGTAATACACCTTTATGTTTATTGAATTCACTGACACTGACATCTAGCGGAGTGTTTTTGAAATTAAATTGCGGGAAATTTTGAGTTTTTACGACTGCTGCCATCTGGCGGGAAAATTCATGAAATCAGCTGTTAATTTAAAAATTTTTTTTAACAAATTAATTACAATAAAAAAATTCTTCTAGAAAGTTTCACTTGTAATTTAATTAATTTTCACATGCAGAAGTTTTTAAATAAATTTTTTTTATAATAATTTAATTATTATAAAATTTTTAAAAAATTTCTAATGTCTATCATTTAATTTTAATTTTTTTTTTAAAGCGCTGAAGTTAACTGACAATAATTTTTCTGATAGTTTTTTAGCAATAAAATTCAATTATAATTGCACACGTGACAATTAACAAAAAAAATTATTAGATTTGTTCCAAATGACTATTTTTAAAAAATTGCATTTTTTTTTTTTTCTAATTTTTAGATGTCAATTTTTTTTTTCTTTTTGCAAAAGTTTATTTGTTATAAAATTTAAATAAATTATTAAATATGTGCTAAATTAAATGACATAATTTTGTTTTTAATTTAAAAGTGATTTAAAAAAAATTGAAAACAAACTAGTAGCGCCATCGCTCGTCTTTTAATAAAAATATGTACCCAAATAAAAAATATTGATAATTACTGTTTATTTAATGGCTATTGTGTGTCAAATTATCGTGTTCATATGATCGACAGCTAAATAATACTTTAATTACGTCAGCAAACGTTTTCGGGAAATAAACAAAATTTTGTGATTTAAAATTCAGATAACTAATTAAATATTTATTTGTCAGAACAATGAAGTGGTTTCCTGGAAGCATTAACGATGCTGTCGCGACTTCAAAGTCCAAAAACGCAATCTTTGTAGTTTTTATTGCTGGTAGGTTATATATTTTTAAATGTCATCTTCAGGGGGCCATAAATTATTCCAAGATTTTTCGATCTTGATATTTTTATCACCTCGATGACTTTTATTGGTGAGTAAACATGATTACTCAGTGCAATTGTGATTGCAGGTGAGGATGATGCATCAAAGGAAACGTCACAGGTGATCGATACACCAGAAGTGTCATCATCCTTGGAGAAGGATGAATTTGTTGCGATAAAACTCGAATCTGGCAGCGAGTCTTACAAGTTTTTTGCTCAAATTTGTATCCTTTTTTTTTTTTTAATTATGACACTGAAGTTGACAGACATTAGACATTTTTTTAAAACTTAAATTGAATTATTATAAAAAAATTCCACAGGTGAAAATTAAAAAAAAAAAATAATTTATAAAAACTTTTTTTATTATAATTGATTTTTTTATAATAATATAAATTATTTAACAGACAGCTGATAATTTTTTGTCTTTTTAAAACAATAAAAAATTATAATAATAATAATTTATTTGTTTAAAAAAAAAATTCATCAGCTGTCAAAAAAAAAAGAAGAAATTATTTAAAAATATTTTTTTTTTTTTTTTTTTTTTTTTTTTTTTTTATGGAAAAGTATTCTCTTTAATGTAAAATTAATCAGATCAATTGGTACCAGTACCGTCATTGTTTTTCATTGGCGACAATGGCAAGCCACTGGAGATAGTCGCGGGAAGTGTAACTTCCTCGAGTCTCAAGGACAAGATAGACTCAGTTTTGGTAAAAGCTGGAAAAAAAGACTCGTCAAATAACTTTATAAAGATGGAACAAACCAGTGCTGAGGCTACTGTTTCAAATACTCCCCAGACTTCTACGAGTAATTACAATGTTCCTGAAAGTAGTACCACAGTGTCATCGGGTGTTAATGCTAATGCTAATGTAGATAGTTCAATATCCGCTGAAGTAATTTTTTTACATTTATCTTTTTATCAATTAATTAATTAATATAAATTTTAATTTTTCTAATTATTGATTTTTTTTTCAGGAAAAAATAGAACGGGCTAAAAAATTAATCGAGCTACAAAAAAAACAGCGATTGGAGCAGGAACGAGAAAAGGAAAGATTGAGAGAAATAGAGCGACGGGAGATGGGTAAAAATGTCCAGAGCGCCAAGCGCAAGCAACAGGATTTAGAGTTGAAATTAGCGCATGAAGAGAGGATGAAGGAAAAAGCTGCTGAATTGGAGGCTAGGGAGAGGATCAGGGCCCAAATTGCTCAGGATAAAATTGAACGAAAGCAACGCGAGCAAGTTTTGCTGGTAATTAATTAAATAATTACTTTAGAATATTTTCTATAATTGAAAATTATTTTACAATGATAATTGATAAATTCTAGCAACAAAATAACACAGAGGAGCGTCCAGCAGTGCCGCCACCATCTAGGGCCTTCCTAGCTGATGGAACAGCTCGCATACAGTTCAGATTGCCTTCTGGGAACCCACACACTGGTTTATTCCAACCTACGAGTACACTCAGAGAATTACGAGCTTATGTTGTTAATAATATCGAGCTACCATTCCAGCAATTTTCAATGTCCACGTCGTTCCCGAGGAAAGATTTAAATCAGGAAGATGATGATAAGACACTTGTGGAACTAGAACTTGTTCCTACTGCTGTTGTGCTTATTTTACCGGTTAAAAATGTAATTAAATTTTTTTTTAATGTGAAAAAAAATTTTTACAATGCAATCAAAAATAATAATAATAATAATAATAAAAGTCAAAATTTTATTATTATTATTATTATTATTATTAAAAGAATAAAAAAAATTTTTTTTCCACAGTCAAAACCATCAGCGATAATTCCATCAGATGGCACAAATTTTATATCAAGATTCATGTGGGCGCTTTTCGCACCTCTGGTTACTGTTTTTAATTACATAACAGGGTATTTTACGGATAACAGAGGTCCCAATGACCGAACTAACAATTCCAGAGGTTCCACTGGAGAGTCACGAACCGGTGGAGTCTATTCTTCTGGTTCGCGCCCTAATGTTAGTCAACCTGGGTAAATTTTCTATGTTTAATGAGTAATTAATTTCCTATTTCTATTAACACGCTTTATTTATGATTGAAATAGTTCGATTAGGAGGACGCTTGGTGGATCAAGCACTACTGTAAGAGCAAGAGGCAACGTCCATCGATTATACTCCGGGGACGACGATGACGATGAAAACAACACGTGGAATGGAAACTCAACTCAGCAGATGTGAAATTAATATGTTAAATTTATTAATTAATTTATCAAGTTTGAAAAAACCAGCAGGTCTACTGAAATATTTTTACTTAATAATTTTGTTAATTACTCTAGTAATTTATAGTAAATATATAAATTTAATTATAAATTTGTGAGTAAAAAATTGAAAGTGTTAGATTTTTTAAAAAATTAATTTAATGGTAGCGTATTACTTGAGTAAAAATATTTTAAGTAGGCTTGTATATAATTGGAATTGTACCAAATAAGGTTTTGAAAAATAATTAAAATTTAAATAACAATAATAATTATTTTTTGTTAAATTAATTGCATTAAATTGAGGCTATCCGCACTGTAGAAAGATTAAATAAAATATTTAATCATTTAAATAAATATTTTTATTTTTTTATTACTATTAAAATAATAGTAAAATTGCACTGTACTTTTGTTAAATTGTTACTGTACTTGTTAAAATGCTTTGTACTTTTTTAAATATTGACGTTTTTTAAAATATAAGCTCATCCTGATGTTACACTCATCAAGAGCTTTCATTTGAGTACCCACATGCATTTTGATATATTTTTCATATGTACAAATATAAAATATATGAAAAATTGATGTGGGTACTCAAATAAAAGGTCTCGATGAGTGTAATGTCGGAATGAGCTTATATTTTAAAAAATGTCAATATTTCACAAGATACAATGTCATTTTTTAATTATTGACAAATTTAAGTCAAGACCTTTGCAATGACTCTAAATTTAACTAAAAAAAAACCGATTTTATCATGTGACTATCCTGGAAACAAAAATTTCTCTTGTTCTCTTAATAATATAAATAATAAATAAATAATTTAAAAAAATAAAAATAACGATGCAAAATTTAAATTATAAGTGAATAAAATTAACGAGTTAGTAGTTAGTATTAATAATAGTAAGTAGAGAAACTTTATATGACAGTGTAAAGTTAAGTATAGTCGACTAGTTTATTAAGCTACACGCCACGGTTAGGCGGCGAGATGTTAAAATGAACATGCAAAATTTATCGAGACTTCATTACTGTCATTTAACCATTCTGCTCTATTATATGCTATAACTATATGCATATACTGTTAGTTAAAGTTAACACTTGACTATATGATTATTAAAAGCTCAACTGCTCACCCCTAAATCATCATCTCGCGTTGATGATCTTGCCAAGTAACGCCCAGTATCCAGCATCATTGGTCCATCCACTTGGTACGTCATCAGCACGTGGGATTTTTGGTTTACGCCTATCACTCTCACCCTTCCACTCTAGTTGTAAGTTAACTAGAAATAAAAAAAAATTTTTTCTGGCAAATTTATAAAATATTGTCCTCCACTGATCCTCAATGATCTTTATCTTTACAGTTTACAGCTAGTGCTTAACTGAGACTAATCTCGATGACAAGGGAGTCATTCGTTTTCATTTATTTTATTTATTATTAATATCAATTAGTTTTTTTTTTTTTTTTTTAATTCCATTTTATTCGGTTGTGATAATTGTTTGATTTTTATCCTTAGTGATTAAAAAATAATAATAATAATAATTGATTTTATTTTTTTAATATGGAAGAAAGTACAAGTGTTAATGAAAGTTCTAATTGCAATACTAATTTAAATAGTAACAAATCTTCGGCTTTTAGTATTGAAAGGATTTTAAGCAAAGATCCGCCAGTTAATCAATTTATTGATTCTAATAATTTATATTCATTTGAATGTAAGTTTTAATTATTTTTTTTTTTTTTTTTTTTTTTAAGAATTTTGAAAAAAAAATTTGAAATTTTCAATTTTAGTTTATGAATTTAATTTTTTAACTTGTAAAAAATTTTTAAAAATAATTTTTATAATTTAGAGAAAAATAAAAAAGAAGAAATTGTAGATTATTTTTATAAAATTAATTTGTTATTGTCAAAAAATTCTAAATTAATTTTTTTTAATATAAAAAAGGTTTAAAGAAGTTTGTAGTAAAATATGAAATTAATATTTTTTCAAAAACTTTCATGGATAAAATTCACGAGTGTTCAATCTTTAAAATTTATGAAGCAATTTATAATTAATTATAAGATTATGTAAGTATGTATTGGAGAAAAAAAATTAATTGATAAATTTGTAGCTTACGATCAAGAAACAAGATTAACGGTACCAGATTCATCAATGTCTTCAACAGATGAAATAGAAATTTTCGAAGATCCAGATATTGGATCAACTTCGTCAGAACCTGGAATAAGTTATGGTAAATTTAATTTAACATTATCATAAATAATAATAATAATAATCTCTAGATATATAATTCAGAAATTACCTTGTATCTCGTGAAATATTGACATTATTAAAGATCTAAGCTCATCCTGATGTTACACTCATAAAGACCTTTTATTGGAATACCCACATCAATTTTTCATATATTTATATATATTATATATATGTATATATGAAAAATATATCGAAAATGCATGTGGGTACTCAAATGAAAGCTCTTGACGAGTGTAACATCGGGATGAGCTTATATCTTTAAAAACGTCAATATTTAAGAAAGTACAGTTTAATTTAACAACAGTAATTATTTAATAAAGCAAAATTTTAATTTTTTAAAATTAAAATAATAATAACAATTTTACGTCTACATTCACACTCATCTTATCTAAATATAATTAATCAAAATCATAAAATGAATAATTAAATAAAATTGAAAGTAAAATTTCAATCAAATCACTTATACTCACGAGTCTAAATAAAATCTGGAGGATGTAAATTTTTTTTTTTGCGGAACTCATTGAATACTATCAACTTTGTGATTCGTACTGCGGATGTACTTGATCCAAGAAAAGGGCATACTTTTCTCATAAAATTTATCGCAGGAAAAGGTGACAGTGAGTACGCACGGCGTTTTTTGCTGAATTAACTCACAGTTTTAGAGATAAATTCCTACCCTTGAACGGAGTATTCCACCCGCGCTCCAAAGAAGATACAATATCGTAGGTCGTAGATCGTAGATCGCGTGAATAGAAGATCTAGAGTATTTAACAAAGTACAGAAGACATAAGTAAAGTAATATAATAAAATATGAAGCATTTGTAGCTTGTAGCCCTACTTACGGCCCCTGGTTAGTTGTTTGATCCATTGCTTCCTGCAGATTCCACGCCTACTCAATGTTTTTGGTCTCACATCAGTATTTATCTGTCTTGCTAATTTTGCCATGGAAATCCGGTGATAAACTCTCTTGTTCCCCGATTGAATTCTGCAAAATAAAATTTTATATTTTATTAATTTTTAATTATCAAATAAAGTCTTCAAGTTTGAAGTATAAATTTACGGCTTACATTATTTTTATTTTTATCCTCATAAATTTAAAGCTTTCCGATTTTTGTGTTGAGGGTAGTTCCAAGTTGTTTTGAAATTTTGAATATAAATATTTACTTTTCCAACGAAGTCGCTTAATATATTGAGATAAAAACTTCTAGGCACGCGTTTGGATTTAAGTAATCACTATACAAGTTTTTTTAATTGTCCGTAACGTTATATAGCAATTAATCAAAGTCTTTTTGACTTTAAAGATCTATTTATTTTAATAGTTATTTATTTTTTTTTTTTTTTTTTAATTAAATTAAATATTTAATTTATTATTTTTATAATAAATTAAAAATTTTTAATTATTGGAATTTATATAAGTCAAAAATTCAAATAAAAACAAATTAAAAATCAATTAAAATTAAATTTTTAAATCTAATAATTAATTTAGTAATTTATGAAAATTGATAAATTTTTTTTCAAAAATTTTTGAGTAAAAAATTAAGTTAGATTTTTTTTAAAATTAATTTAACGTATTACTTGATAATTAATTATTCGAGTTAATAATTTTAAATTTAAAGACTTCATTAAGAAAAAGAGAAGTAAAAAAAAAAATAAATCAGTTGAAACAAATTTAATTGACTGTGATTTAGTCGGTGCTTAATAACTTGCAGAAAGACAATTTAATTAGAGCTGACGTTAAAGAGTTTATAATAGGCGCATCAAATATTTGTAGAATGCGTAAAAAGCCATCAATCAACGAATAATTAGGAGACAAGTTCACCGCAGCTCAAAGTAATTAGGTAAACTATGAGGCGTGGTGTGTTCTATTCCTGCGCTTAAGTTTCAAACTCTTTAACATAGCTTTATTTTTCCGTCTCATCTCTTTCTCTCTTTCTAACTCTTTCTAACAGAGCAGAAAATTATTTACTTTAATTATAATTACATTACTATTTTTATTATTGCAAAGAAATTGAGTTGTCACTATCGGAGCGATAAATAAAATGTATGTCCAATAAAACCAAAAGAAACAACAAGTTTAACGAGTCTTAATATACGATTTTAGACTTACACTTAGATCGGGAGTTGCGGTAACGCCCCGTGTTGCCATCAGCTAAAAAATCTTGAGAAATGCGACAATTACGTCGCCATCTGACAATTAGTAGCCAGTAAACGCTTCTTCGTAGCCCCTTAAATATTCAGCTACGAATAGTTTTTTGGGATATTTATTGCGTTTAGACATCGCACACATTTTAGTACAGTCGGCTTGTATTTTTTTTTCTTTTATTTCTGTAACAAGGAAAAAATTGGGTGAGATGGTCTTTTAATTTTTTTTTTACCAAAACAATTAATTAATTGATTAAAATTGATCAAAAAATTGTAAGAAAATATAAAATTAAAAAATTGAATATTTATTGCGCTTAGACATCGCACAGATTTTAGTTCCGTCGGATTTAATTTTTTTAATTTTTTAGCGCGGAAAAAATTGGGTAAGATGGTCATTTAATTTTTTTTTAGCTAAAAAAATTAATTATTTTTATTAATAATTTTTTTTTAAGATTTAAAAAAATATTGATAATTAAAATAACGTCTGATAAATAAAAAATTTTAATTTAATAATTGGGTAAGATGGTCCTTAAATTTTTTATAACTAAAAAAAATTAATTAATTGATTTAATAAAAAAAAAAAAAAAAAAATTATAAGAAGAATTAAAATTATTTTCTAACAAAAAAAAAAAATAGAAAATTTTCCTTCAGAGAAAAATTTGTTCCGCTGGCCAATTACCGGGGAATCTTTATCGCACCAGTGACATTTTTATACGTGTCTTGCACGTTGTTTATGTTTATATTTATCCGCCTTTAAATGACTCGCCTAGAATGAAGAAAATAAATATAAATAAAACGGGATGAAGAGAGAGGGCCCATTTATGTGTTTGTGAATAACACACGTCGTGTCGTCTCATGTCTTACACTCGCCCGAAATGAAAAATGTCCCTCCAGCGACTCTTTGGTCCATCGAAAGACCGCTCTGACTCTTATTCTTGCTCTCTGTTCCCCAAACGTGTAAGATATATATATATATATATATATTTATATTGCACTGGGAGCCTCATCCAGGGGATCAGCTTCTAATTATCCGCCCATTAATCATCTCAGCGGAAAAGAGTTAGTTTTTGTGTCACTAGAAACTCATCTACGATGACACATGCTCGATGGATCCTTTTTTTCACGGTTTTACATCACGGTTAAAATCAATTTCCCATTTTTCATTTTTTAAAACAGATAGTTTTTTTTCTGGTGAGTGAAATATTCTTGACATATTTTTACTCGACTACAAACATGTTGATGATTTATTTTTAATTTAGTTTTTAGAAAAAAAAAATTTTTATCATTATTATTATTATTTTTATAATACTCAAGTTAGCGGTTCGCTGTAAATTTTAAAAATTTTAATAACAAATCAATTACAACAAAAAAATGCTTATAAAAATTTTCTCTTGTAATTTTTGTTAATTTTCACATGTGAAATTTTTTAATTAATTTTTTTTTTTAATAATTGCATTATTATAAAATTTTTAAATAATTTTTAATGTCTGTCAATTTCAGTGTCATCATTTTTTCTATTAAATCAACACAAAAAAGTGTTAAATATTTAAGATAAAAATTTTTAACATCAAATTTTTTGACGCAATGACGCAAAATTTTTTACTGTGTAATTTAATTTTCATTTATTAATTATTTTTACCAAACTATTTTTCACGACAATATTTTTTTTTTTTTTTTTTTTTATTATTATTGCTAGTACACCGTAAAAATTTTTGGAGTAAATTCTTCATTTTTTTTTATTGAATAAAAATAAAAAATCACAACCAAAAATTGAATTAATTTTAAGTTTAACTAAAATAAAAGATTTTTTCCAGAAGTTTGTACCAGCAGCAGCAGTAATATAAACCCCGCGATAGATCTCAGTGATAAAGAAATAACCGAAAGAAGCGGTAGCGTGACCAGCGAGGACGATAAGAAAAAACGACCGCGTACAGCATTTACTGCCGCTCAAATAAAGTCCCTGGAGACTGAATTCGAGCGGAGTAAATATCTGAGTATTGCGAAGAGACTGCAACTGAGCAAGAGTCTAAAACTCACAGAAACTCAGGTAATTATTCACTATTTTTTACACTGCAAAATAATTCATTAATGTCACTGTTCTTTACATTTTTTATTACACTGTATGTATATTTAATGGCTGATTTTAATTAATTGCTGAGTAAAAAAGCGGACGACAGTCGCCAGAGAAGGATAAAAAGGCGAGACTGCATATGATGCGTTAGTTATGACTTAGGATTACGAAGTTCGTTAATTAACAAATCAACACTTGAGAATTTTTTGAACACGCTGTTTTAAGAATTTTTCATCTCATTTATTAAATTTTTTTACTCTTATTATTTTTTAAAAATTACTCATGATCTGAAGAAGGGTCCTTCCGCTCCAATCAATTTTAATTTACAAATAAAATTTTTAAATTGATAATTTCTTATTTTAGAAATAAGAATTTATATTTTAACAACCGGAAAAAGCTTCTGAAAAATGACAAGACATTATTTAAATTAAAATTACAAATGTCTTTCGTAAAATAAAATAATTTTGTTTTATCTTTAAAATTTAAATACCTGGCTCATTTTTATTTGTATTGAACACTGAAAATTTACGTATTTTTTCGTACAAGGATTTATTAATAATTCTCACGTCCTTTCTCCTTTCTTCTATCATTCACGAGGGGTTTTGGAGTCATTAGGTCAATACTTACTGCATGAATTATGGCTGCATATTTACTTATAGGGCCACATGTGTACCACTCATGCACTGGCGCCGTTCTTCACTTTATTTTTCATATAATTAAGAGAGTCTAGGGCTTCTGTATGCGATTCATTTGCACCTAACTACCCTTTAAACTCTGAAACAATGATAATATATTGTAAAAAATTGGGAGTTTTTTTTTTTTTAAGTGGAAAAATTTCCAAGTTTTTATTCATTTTTGTTATAAAATCGGGAAGATAATTAATTTACTGTAAAATTGGGAGAAAATATAAATTTTTAAACTAAAAAAAATTTTATATTGATTTTAAAATCTCTAAAAACGCATTTTGTAATTTTTTAACTAATAAAAATTATTTTTTTTTTTAATTTTACTCACTAAAAAAATAAAAAATTCACTCCATAAATTTTTTACAATGTTAATATATAAAAATGAAGTCTAAAAAAAATTTAGGAGTGAAAATTTCTCTCAAAAAATAAATTAATATTACAGAAAAAAAAATTGGTCTTGATACTCCAATAAATAAAAAACATGAAAGCTCTGAAAAGTAGCGTAAAATTCAGTCTTTCAAGCCAGGACATAACTGTCACAATATTTCTCAGAGTTAACGAGCCGCGTTCGCCACTCTCGAAGCTTTTGACTGGCTCCCACCCCCGCGTGAATAAAAACGTTTATTTTAATGTCATAGTACGATAATTAAGATACACAACACGCATTTGTCATGCCATTATTTTTTGCCTGAGCATTTAAATTGTTTTTCAAGAATCTACGAATAAATATGACATGCACATTTCAGCTTTTAGATGCTTCGGTAGCGCAGTAGGCAGCGCGTAAGTCTCATAATCTTAAGGTCGTGAGTTCGATCCTCACCCGGAGCATTAATTTTGCCCTTTTTAGCAATAATTAGCATGATAAATCATCAATTTTATCAATTAGATGATATTTTTACATCTCCTCATGATTTCAGATCAAAATTTGGTTCCAAAATCGGCGAACCAAGTGGAAACGCAAGTATACTAATGATGTTGAGCTATTCGCACAACAGTACTACTCCAGTCTAGGCATACCAGCGCCAAGACCTATTTTTGTTGGCGATCGATTGTGGTAAGCCTTAGTCTCTTACTCAATGGATAACTCTTCTCCGCTGATACGCACTGAAATTAAAATTTATTTAATTTATATTAATAAGAGAATAAGAAAAATAATTAAAAAATGACCTTGTATCTCGTGAACTATTGACATTTTTGAAGATCTAAGCTCATCCTGATGTTATATTCACCGAGACCTTTCATTTGAGTACCCACATGCATTTTTCATATATTTTATAAATATCACATATATATATGAAATATATAAAATATATGAAAAATGCATGTGGGTACTCAAATGAAAGCTCTTGATGAGTGGAACATCAGGATGAGCTTATATTCTTAAAAATATTAATATTTAAGAAAGTACAGTTCAATTTAACAAAATTTATCATTTAATAAAACAAAATTTTAATTATTTATAGTTTCAAAGTCACAAGAGATATAAAAAAAAAATAATCTCTGTTCCAGGTTCTTCAATTACCCCGGACAGCCACAAGCAGCAACACCACCGTTGCTACCATCACATGTGAACCCTTTAGCACTGCCACCGTCTTTGCCAATCGTCCAGCCCTTACCGACAAATCTTCCAGGACAATCAATGTACCAAAATGTCCCGCATTCGATAAATTACCTTACGCGTTTGGACTATCGACGGCAAAATACGTGAAATAATATAAAATTTTTTTTTTTTAATATTAAATATATATATTCAATAACAATAATCACAGTTATTATTAAATTGACTTATATTTTTTCAATTGTGCATTTATAATTAAATACATTGCCGTGATTTCATTTTTTATTTACTCCCTTTTTTACTTATTAAATTAAGAAAATATATTTTTAAAGAAAAACCTAATTAATTCTATCTTCTAGAATTTTTTCGTCGTTGGCTGTTTGGTTTTTCACGAGTTTAGCGTATCTGTCGTTATCGAGCAAGTCTTCTTCATTCAACATCTCTTGCATTTTTTTTTTATATCTAAAAAAAAATAATAAAAAGAAAAAAAAATTTTTTTGTCATAAAATTTGACATTTTTGAATTTTTATAAATTAAAAATTCGATTTTTTAAAAATAGTTTTAGGAAATTAATTTTTTTGTTAATTAAAATAAAAAAATTGTCAAATTTAAAGTAAATAAATTAAAAATAAAATTTAATTTAAGAATAAAATTTTCCCAGACTAGAAATAAAATTTTAAGAGGCCAAAAATAAAATTTTCCATAGCTTCAAAATTAGTTTTGCATTTTTAATAGCCTTCTTAATGTCATCTTCTTTTATTATCAGAAATAGAAAAATTAAAAGGAAGCTCAAACTAAAATCTAAAACTCATTCATAGTGCATGACTAGGTAAAATTAGAAAGACACAAATTGATAATATAATAAGAATGTAATTAACCATCATTGATGTCCTCAAGTATTTGCCTGCTTCAATGCGGGTTTGCAGTGATAGTAAAAGATTTTGGGACAGGTATAGACTCCTCATAAAGTCATTTTCTACCTAAGACAGCTGCATATTACCCCATATAAAAATCGAAAATTAACGATCTCAGTTAGTTTTCCACCAGGATTCCTTGTCGTCACATCTCAATTTTAAGCGACAAAAATTCAAGTGCAGTCTCTCCAGTAAACACTTTTTTTACAAATTTTTTGAAGAAAATAAGAAGTTATCGATTATGGAAGCTGAAAAAGATTTGATCAATTCTATCATCTCCAGAAATGTGAAAGAAGTTATTAAAACATTAAGCAAAATGGTTGCTAAAATCAATGTTTCAATATCATCAGCAACCAAACAAATAAAATGTGAACTCGCGCGGCTGTTGACCAAAAAGAATGTTAGCGCGAATAAAAAGAAGAATAATTCATCAAAATCTCCGTTATTGTACAGGGTTCAGCGTTATAGTGTGAAAATAGTCAAAAGTCTGAAAAGAATGATAGCAAATATTAATTTTTAAACAACGAACAGGGTTACTGCTCTGCATCCTGAGTTTTTTTTTTTTTTTTTATTTATTATTTTGTTTTTTGTATTTTATTTTAATGTATTTTATTTGAAATTAAATCTATGGGTACTTAAAATTTTTTCAAGTCCTAGAAGTCCACGAATTTCATAGAACGTAAAATATTTTGCAATCTCACATCCAGAAGGTGGTTGTAAGAGAAAGAAGTTGACAACATGTGCTCCTTATACAGGCATACGATTAAATTAATTTAAATTGTTTATTTATTTATTTGCTAATTCGTTGATTTATAACAATTATCTATTGTAATTTGTAATTTAAAAATAAAAATCATTTGTATTGTTGAAACAAAACTGATTATTATTGTCAAATTTTTTATTGTTAAGAAAAAAAAAATTGTTTTAAATAAAACAATTAAAAATAAATAAAATTGTTTTTTATTTTCAACATTCAAGATCAACTAAAAAATCAATGTCCCAAAATGTCCCGCATTCAATTAACTACCTTATGCATTTAGACTATTACGGCAAAATACGTGAAAAAATATCAAATTTTTTCTTAATACGATATAATATATTTTTAACTGTGCATTTATTATTAAATACATTGCCGTGATTTAATTTATTATTTATTCCTTTTTTTTACTTATTAAATTAAGAAAAAATATTTTAAAAGAAAAACCTGGGAAATTTGTACGGGAAAACTCAGAAAAATTAGGAGAATTGTAGGCTAATTAATTCTTTCTACTCCTAGAATTTTTTCGTCGTTGGCTGCTTGATCTTTCACGATCTTAGCGTATCTATCGTCATCGTGTAAGTCTTCTTCATCCAACATCTCTTGCATTCTTTTTTTGTATCTGAAAAATATAATATTAATAATGAAAAAATTTTTTTTTAATCAATTTTAAGTATTAAAAAAATTTATGGGCTTTTTTTAAACTTACATTTCGCTGTCGGGATTATTTTCTTGGTTCCGACATTTTTCTAATTTTTTTTCAAGGGCTTTTACTATTTCTTTATTAGGTATTTCAATACTTTTGGCCATCGATCGAATTTCTAGTTTAAAAATTAAAAAAAAAAATTAATATTTTTAAAATTAAAAAATCAAAAATATTTTTTAATCAAAATAAATAAAAAAAAAAAATTTTTTTTTAGTTTAAAATTAACTTACTTCGTACAGCTTCAATAATTCCACCGATTTGCTCAGCTGAAAATAAAATATCCGTGACGTAATTATCTAAATTAGCAGAAATTTTAGACGTTGCATGAAGCACAGCTGCCAGAGCTATTTGACTAGGTGCGTAGAGGAGTACACTGTCTGTGAGAAATACTTTTTCCAGGAAATCATCAATGTGAGGTCTTAATCTTTCTGGATTTTCTAGGGAACTGTATCGTGTCTAAAAAGTAAAATTAATCATTTCAATAAAATAAAAATTAGACCAACAGATTATTAAATAACAAGATTAAACTTGATAGTTACTTTAATGTCAATCATAAAACCTTCTACAGGTCTGAAAGGATTGTGGATGGTCAAATGATAATTCAATTGCTGCATTAACAATAATTCGTTGTTTAAAACAATATCTGATGCTTTTTCTCTATCTCCTCTTAAGTTAGCGACGAATTGTGAAATTGAAACGTTGAATTCTTCCACCTGTTTGATATAATTTATAATTAGTAAATATAATAAATAAATAGAAAATCATTTTCATCAAATTTTTTTGCTAAAAAAAATTGTCGACTGCTAACCTTAATATTATAAATAAATTAATAATTTAATCAAAGAAATGACACTTGACTATATCAGAATTTTATTTAAGAAATAATTTTTTAAAAATAATGTTTGAATTTTTTTACTATTTTTACGGTTAAAATTTATTTGTATAAAAAATAATAAAATTTCTTTCAATTTTATTTTTTATCATCATTAAAAAAAAAACCAATAATCAATGTTAATGACTTAAAAATACAATACCTTTGTTGCTAAATAAACACACGTGACAAGTATTTCCTTGGGATGATAATCCATGACACTATTTCTTAAGTAAAATCTTTTGAAATAGTGCAAAGCTGTCGCGATAGTAGCTCTCGGCATTGGTGGAGAGAATCTTTTACAAAAATCTCGAAGTTGAAGTTCATAAAATCTCAACAGCATTCGTTCTTCTGTATCAGATAAGAAATATAGCTCTCTTTCTTCAGGCTATAAATAAATAAATAAATAAATAAATTATTTAGTAAAAATAATTATTAATGACTTGTCATAAAAAGTAAATAATTTTTTTTAGTGTAATTAATTTTTAATAAAAATTTGACAGGTCTCAGCTGATTTTAGTATTATTTAAAAAAGTTAATTACAATTAAAAATAACAAAGAAATATTTAATTATAAATACATACCATCATTTTTGAACCATATTTATCAACATAAGCGGCATTTGCTTTTTGCCTTAATGCTATCAGATCTCTTTCATCTGAAAAAATCCAAAATTTTTTTTGCGTACTCGTTGAAAACATTTTTTCTTTTAAATTTAATTAATCTAATAAAAATTAACATATAATTAAATATATAAAATTATCAGTCTGATCTACAGAATAAAAACAAACACCAAACACTGTTTATGCTTGATTTCTATACAGCGTACTTAACCTCATCCACTCGCACGTTGGCGCTAGTAGTTCGTTTTTGTGGAAGAAACGCGCGCAATGAAAAAAAGCGCGGGCAATTTTAAATTTAAAATATGAATATAAATATTTTATAAAATAAAATTATGATTTGTTTTTATATTGATAATATAAAATTATTTAAGAAAAAATTAAAATTAGATTATTATATTTAATTATTTTAAAAGGTAAAAATAAAAAATAAATTTCATATATTTTTTTAATTATTTTATTTAATATAAATGTTTTTTTTTTTTTTTTTTTTTTTTTTTTAAAAGATCATTTTTGTGTTAACAATAAAGATAATTCAACGATAAATAATTATTATAAATAAATAATTTAATAAATAAATAAATAACTTAAATTAATTTAACATGTACATAAAAAAACAAAAAAAAAATTTTTTTTCAAGCTAATATACAAATAAATAAATTAAAGTCGTGAAAGGATTACAATTACACTTTCAATAGTTTATTAAAAGTTTATTCATGGAAAAAAAAAAAAATTAACTTGAACTAAAAAAATAATTTTTAAGTGATTTTTTTTTGTCTGATGCATAATATCGAGTGTACCCCAGTAAAATAACAAATTTATGATTTCAAACACCTAGAAATTCGTTATCTTACCAAGATACCTTCGATAGGTGTTGTGTGACAAGATTCTATACGATTAAATTATGAAAAGTTAATTAAACCGCGATGTTTTGCAATGGGATCGATCGAAGGTGATTTTAATAATTTTAATAATGATGACCGATACATAGTAATATGTAACATGAAATGTAAGATCTTTAGGGTTAATTTTTAAAAGTACATGTATCTAAAGTTAAGGGGTTTAAAACTTAATATAAATTGTTTTAATTCTTCATTACTGAAGTGAGTAGCAATGGCCTCACAGCAATCGTAAGGAATAAACGGCATAAAGAGATCCGAGATGATTTCGATACATTTACCGAGAGTCTCTTTTTTAGCAATTGCGTAATTAACCTTATATACAAATAAATTTGCATAGTAGTAGGTTCTTTTGTCGCGATAAAAATTAACAAAATCAAATCCCGTTATAAAATCCGCATTAAATGCACGTTTCATTAATTTCTCTCGATTATCAACAATAAAATTCCAGCAAGTAATTCCAGTCAGCCCTACTTGTAGACTCCTCAATAAATTCTCACTTTCCAACATGCTTTTTTTTTCCTCTTGATAATGAAAGTCCGATTTACTCATTTTGATTTTGGAAACGAAAGCTTGGACTTTCTTCAGATCGTCATCTGTTGCGTAGATGCCAATTGCATGACGGTTTTCTATAAACGATGCTAGGTAACTTTGTATCTTCAAAGTATCAAGTTGTAAATTTTCTATGTAAAGTATATCATTTCTATCACTTTCCTCGACATCGTTGATATCAAACGCTGCAAGCTCGATCATAGAGTAGCTTAACTGCCTGTGTCCCAATGCCGTTTTGTACAGAAGAAGTCGAACTGCCAGAGACCTTCCAAAGTAGATCGCAAGTTCAAGAATTGATGTTACAGTCCGACTGAAATCAAACAAACACGGAGCGAAAACATCAGCTCCAGCTTTCAATAAAAGTTCTAATTTATCTGTGTCATTTTGATATTCAAAAGACTCCATAAAGAAGTATCGGTATTCATGGGCATCGAGGACATTATAAATATAATGCAGAGCGTTATTACCAAAACAGTCAACTTCATTGACAGAAGGCCGTTGCTCCAAAATAATCTGCAGTGGTTCCAAATTAGGTTCTTGAGCAGCAATCATCAGGGGAGTCAATAATGAGCGTGTTTTTAAATTAACGTTTGCTCCATTGTCAAGCAGAATCTTGATCGTGGCTATATCGCCTTTGGCGACTGCCCAGTGCAGTAAAGTTGGCTCTTCATTCGGCAGATCAAAAATCCCGTTGAAAAGATCCCTGACCGTCCCATAAATACTCTCAGGGAAACGTAAATCGATGTTGTAAACGTAACTCAACAAGAGTGATGTAATTTTGTATTTGGAGTACGAGACAGAAATATGAATTGGATGGATGTCCTCAGGACCTTTTGGGTTAACTACGTCGCTATTGTACTTTACCAATATGCTAGCGCACTTTTTTTTACCGTGGACAGCGCATTGGTGCAGCGGTGTAAATCCACGGTTCTTTACTCCTCGGGCTTTCAAATCAGCGGGGGATCCATTCTTGATAAGATACTTAAGGACGTTGACGCGTTCTTTCAAAACTGCGAAATAAAGTGCAGAATACCCGTTCTTTGATTGACTGCTTACATTCGCACGGTTTCTCACAAGAATCTTGACTATTGTCAAATCCCCCCGATAAATTGCGTACAACAATGAAATGGTGAAAGAAAAAATTATCTTCTGTTTATTCTTACGAGCAAAATATTTTATTAGACTTCTAGCGATTTTGGGGTCTTTACGGCTAACTGCTAATGTTACTAAAAGTCCACAAAGTTTGACATCGACATTACGGAGTTTTCTTAATACTCTTTTAACTCTACTCACCTTTCCTGACACTATTGCACAAATTAAATCCTTTCGAGTAGCCATAAAAATTTAGTTGTTACTTTTTTCTTTAGAAAATCACTGGATACTTTTGAAACAATTTCAATTTTTTGGAATTGGAATCTGAAGAACTGCACGCAACTTGGATAAAAAACTATCTGAAAAATGAATTACAACAATTGGTATGATTATTAAAATTTGAAATGTTCTCAAAAATGCGAGCAGTTGGAGTAAATTCAGATGACAAAAAAGTTAACTTGAATCTAGATTAAAAATTCTTAAACCAAAAAAAATTCACATGACTCAAGAATAATTCTTTGGTTAAGAAAACAAAAAAAAATTTTTTTTTTAAATAAACTAATTTTCCGTAAAATTACATTCTTGATTTGAAATTTCCACGTGCTCCGATTGCAATATATATTGGCTTAATTGAACTTACGTTGAAATTAACACATCACGGTATTTCAAATACTGTTGTTGGAAAGTGACTAGATGAGCGAGCTTAAAAATTGTAGACCTTATATAGGCTCACGATTTCAGACAGTTCCAAAACGGGCATTAATGAGATTCTTGCTTTTCAAAATTTTTCTTCCCCTTAAAAAAATTCCTAGAAAACTTAACAAAAGTCAATTGTTTCTCCTTCTTGAATTTTCGGTTAAAGTATTATCCTTTGTTTCATTTAATGGCCCTATCTGTAATCTTTTAATTATAAAAGTCTATTGTTAGGAACTGACGAATATTTCTGAAATTCTTTTAGCTAGTGTCTATTGATAATTTATCATTTCTTTAAAAGGTTCTTTCTTGTTATCAAATCCTCTTAATGAGCTTTATTTATTTGTCACTGAAGTAAATTTTGCTTACGATAAGGGTCTCGACAACAAATTTTTTTTATTCTCTTAATATTAAAGATTGTAATTAAATTTTTATCACAAAAATTATTTATCAAAAAATTCTACATCTAAGAATTTTCAAAAATTACAAGTGAAAAGTTTTTACAAACATTTCTTCTTATAATTAATTTATAATTAAGAAAAAAAAGAAAAAGCCAGCTGATTTGATTATTATTAATTCAATAAAATTTATTTATTTATTTTTTTAAATTAAATTATCGACGTCTGGTCGGTACAAAAGAAACTCCGTAAAAATTCAAATTCCCGCGGTAGAAACCGCGCAGACCTTTTGCGACGCAGTGCGCAGATACATTCACAAGATGGCGCCAGCTACCACGGGAGCGAGTTTGTCAATTATTTCTTCCGCAATTTCGTTAAATTAATCACTTTTTTCGTCGTTGTAAATTATTTAATTACTTAATAATTATTATTTGACCCGCGAACTTTAATATTTTCTATAAATTTCAATTAATCTTTCGTTTTTACGTGTATAAAAAGTAAAAAGTAAACTCGGACATATAACCGTTGCATGCTTCGAAATTTGAGTAAATCTTTCCGTGATTCCAATAAAAATAGGTATTAGCAATATTAATATCGTTAATCGTGAGTGGATTTAATATTAAACGGATAAAAAATGCGCAATATTTCTTGTCCTGGCTTCTGGGCCTCGCCGGTGTATCAGCTTGAGCATATGCATATGGATAATAAACAAGTCCAAGTAGGAGGTTGATCTGGTGATTTGAATAATTCAATATGTACGCCTCAGCATACCAGTTTTGTTCACCTTCCAGTTCCAACTTAATCATTTTTTTGGAATTGATAATTTAATGATTATTAAAAATAAAAAATCTAAATCGGCGGTGGATCTTTATAAATATCGTCTTGGGTTAAAAGAAGACTTCAGGTAATTTTTTTAATATCCTCTTCTAAAAAGTTGATGGCCGGATGTCGTATCGTTTTACGTCACTTCTGTGACTATTTTATTCGGTTGTTGATTTGTCGACTGAGATAGTGGCGGGATTTTTAAAAGAATAAATAAATAAGAATAAATAAATTATAATTGGAAAAAAATTTTTTAACGTTAATTTTTTCATTAAATATTAAAAAATAATTGTCAGATATTTTTTAATTTTCTAATAATATTAAAATTAATCAGCGGACATTTAACATTTAAAAATTAAATTAGAGCTACAAAATTATTTAAAAATTAAAAAAATTTTTTTTTCATAAATTTTTTGAAAATAATTTTTTTGTTGAATTGTACCGTACCTCCTTAACTATTGATGTTTTTAAAGATATAAGCTTATCTCGATGTTACACTCATCGAGAGCTTTCATTTGAGTACCCACATACATTTTTGATATATTTTTCATATATGTATATATATAATATATATATAAATATATGAAAAATTGATGTGGGTACTCAAATGAAAGCTCTCGATGAGTATAATGTTGGAGTGAGCTTATATCTTAAAAAATATTAATATTTTACAAAATACAAGGTCATTACTCAATTATGTATCTAGATTTCCGCATGCTGCCTAAATACTCATCATAATAAATTCATCATTTGTGAGAATTATATGAAACCTTGAAATGGCACAAATTTAAGTCAAAAAAAAAAATAATTGAACCTTAAATAAATAAAATTTCTCAAGGTAATTAAATAAAAATTAAATAGAATAACACATCATAATTCCTGATTAATTTATGCCGGCTAAAAAACCTGAGAAATTTAATCCTCTAGCAATACTTAGTACTTGGCTCGATGAATATACATACCTTGCGGATCTCCTCCTTCTCATTCTGGTTCCCGTGCAGGATCCTCAGAGGATCTTGATAAGACAGTGGCGGTTGACAAAGGGCCCTAGAAACGCCCGGCAATATCCGTGAAACCTCTACGTCCGAGGGCGTCCATATTTAAATCTTTCACCCCCTTAAATATCGCGTCCCCCCGGCCCACCCACTCCCTCTCCTCTCCGGCAAGTTCTATCATCATCTCTCGCTCCCTCCCAAGCTTATGCAATATCTCTTGGACGGACGCGAGGTTTTAGCTTCCCATCTTCCACCGTTCCTCCCAACTTACAACTTCCAACGTCTACGTCCTCACTCTACTTTACCATTCATCGCCTCGGGTTCTTGTTTATTACCGTATTATATATACTAACTACTAACGTTCGCTACTCTACTCGCATTTAAATATCTCCTGCATGAGCCTGAAAATAAATATTAAATTTATAATGCAATATAATTGTTATTATAATTTTAATCTTAATAATAAATACATTTTGTGCCCACCTATATCTCGCACGCGCTATTTACTTCACTGTCGATTCCTTCAAGAGTTAAAATTTTCTTTAGCCAAGAATTTTTTTCACCTGAAATCGGAATTGTTAGTTTACATTTTTTTAAGGAACAATTTTTATTTAGTGTTATTATTTAGGAAATTTAGTGTCATTACAAAGGTCTTGACTTGAATTTATGCCTTTAAGCTGATTTTATTGCTTTAAAATTTTTTTTCTTGGTTTATAAATTTTTATTCCGAAATTTCTTTAAAATAAAAAAAAAATACTTGATTAAAATAAATATGTACCTTCTATGAAAACGACAAAATATTCACGATTAAATTTTTAAATCCAAATAATTTTTTTTAATCAATAAATATAAATATTTTGGAGCAAGAAATTTATAAAAAAAATATTTACTCGTAGTAAAATTTTTTTTATCTGTGTAAAACTTGTAAGCAATTTTCGAGCATTCAACTCAATTATATAAAATAAGATAAATGCTTCGCATTTTTCACTTCGATTCAATCTTGTAAATTTAAAAAATAATTAAATTAATGAATAACACACATATACATTCACAATATTGAAATAAAAGACATACGAGGGACATTAATCTAATAATATTGCGGTCGTTTGCGCCCATAACTTTGCGTGATATTTGCGCCCTTCCGTTTATCCAATACAACTCTACCTCGTTTTCTCTATTTTAGTTTTTCCTTGCTGTATGGATAAACACACAAATATCAAATATATATTCTGCAGTCCATTGTGAGAACTATTGTTATTATTCAACAGCACAAAGAAATAAAAAAAAAAAAAAATAGACAAACACAGCTTAATGTAAAATCAATGATCTGAACTATGAGTCGGTTTTAACTTCTTGACCTCGGATATTTTAAATTAAGGAAATTGTTTGGTTTTAAGCTTCAGAATAATTTACCATAAAAATTATTAAACATTTTTTCTTAATTAAATAATTATAAATTTTTAATTTTTATATAAAGAAAAAAATTCACTGTGGAGCTAAACAATTACAAAAATTAAAATTCATAACATCAATAAAGACATTAATTTCCGATATTCAATCACAAGAAAATAATTTATTTAGTGATTAAAGTTCAATTTAAATCATTAAATTTAAATTTATGCAGGCTGTTATATAAATGAAAGCAATATATCTTGTTGTAATTAAAAGTAGGTATAAATAAGTGAGAAAAGTATGCGAATTTATTGATGGCTATCGAATTAAACGGTATCATGGCTTAAAGATTAAACAAGTTAATTCGCTGGTATCATACAGTGTGTTTATACTGTTTGCATGACGTTGGTTAATATCACGGTGTAATTTGATGGGTTAACTCTATTACATGATAAATAAAACTTGTAATAGATTAAATAAATACTGGCCAATTTAAATTATTTTTATAATTTTAATCATGCGAGTTTTATTTTCAATTAAAATACAAATAACGCTTTCATTTTTTGTTATTTTAAACTCATCAAAATTATTTCATACTTGTTTTAATTTTTTAAATATTTTTCAAAAATATTGTTAATTAATTAAAATAACTAAAGTATTTCTAGGTATTGTTGTTTTATAGACATTCTTTACACTAGGAGGGTACTTGGATCTCTTTGAGCTATTAATTATTTAAAATAAAAATTATTTTTAATTTTTATTACTGAATAAATTATTAAAAAAATTTTTTAAACATCAGATTGCTTATAAAACATGTTTTTTTTTTTTTCGGTGATACAAGGAACATGAATGCAAAATTTAAAAAAAGAGTCAATAAGGAAACACGCGTATAGCATGAGAGTTGAAAGACGACGGGAAACACGCGAGGGTACGGCGTTGGTTTCCGCGAAACGTTTGGAAACATCCGGGGGTTGAGTGTGTAAGTAAAAAATAAAATAATGAAAATAAAAATATAAAAAGTTTAAGAAACGATATGTTATATGTTGAGAGTCGTATCGCACTTTGGTTATCTTTTGCTGGTGAAAGCCTCAGGCAAACGGCTTCGTATTTTCGCAAATTGATTCCCAGAATTTGCCTTCCCCTCTTTACTCTTTAGTAGAGTCCGAGTTCTTAGCCAAGTCTTATTACTGCTGATAAGAAATGAACCTAACTTTGCTAATTAGAGCACAGTATTTTTCTTTTATTATTATTATGTGCATTACATTTATTATTTATTTGTTGTACTTAATACCGATCGATATTTTTGCATCTAATGTGATCGAATTTATCGTTTTATCGTGCTAGTCAGCAGTATTTTAGCCACGTTGACTTGATTTATATAAACGCTAATTTAATTCCTGGGTTTTCCTTCCTACTGTCTACTGTTCGTTATATCATCGTCATTTTTAGAACAAATAGATGCATTAGATACTGTATTTAAAGTTTAAGCAAATTACGGTCAGTAAGTCGTTAAAATTTTATTTATTCCTAGAAATTATGAATAGTTTTTTTTTTTTTTTTTAATTTTGGTTGAGTAAAAATGTCGTTAAATTTTATGTTTCAGAAAAATTTTATTGGAAGTTCATGAAGAAATTCCTAGATGCAGAATGCTGTTCGGTGAGTGCTTATATTATTTTTTTATTGCATGAAATATTGTTGGAATATTTTAAAACAATAATTTTTTTTATTTATAAAAATTTAATATCGACATTTGATATTTTTTTTTTAACAAATAAAATTTTTTACTCAGTTAAAAAATCCTTAAAAATTATTTTTAATTTAAAACTCAATTTTTTTTTTTTTTAATGTATAAATTAAAAAAAAATATTCCAACAATTAATTTTATTAGAATTTAAATTATTATTGCGTCTAAAATTTATGGAAATATTATTGCCTTTTTTTTTATTATTTTAAGATGCAATTTTTTACTGAAAAAAAAAATATCATGAACAACGTTGTGATATTATAATAATATATATTATAAATTTATAAAATATTATATAGGAGTACAATATGATTAAATAGGATAATAATTTAATAACATTATTATGCCAACTAGAAATTGAATCGCGTAAAAATAACATCAGCAAGTTTTTTAGCAGCGAACTGTGACTCTCGGTATTAATCGCAATTAAAATGATTCAACGTCTCAGGCATAAATATTCATCACTTCAGAATCAGCCATATCAAATGAATATATATAAAAAAAAAAAAAATATATACAAACATAAAACATGAAGCGTAGGCATATAAGTACACCAGATAACGATCAGCTAGTTCTTCGGAAACGGGAAAACCCGTTTTCCAATAGTAAAACCATCTGATTAATAAATAAATCTAATCTCGTTAATGCTCGGAACGTTGAAACGTAACTTTACCCAGAATAACTTGGTCGTTTTTTGGGCAGTCTAAAATTTCGCCCGGGGACCGGCGAAAACAAGAAGAATAAATATTTCGGAGGGTTGTGCTGGTATATAATTACAGAGGGCAGAGCAGTGGCTAGACCCGGTCGGTATGCAGCAGCTCCGGTGCCTAAGGTGCTCTCAATCTCAAACTGAGCCTCCAAAACGGTCCGTCTTTGTCCCTAACATCGTCTTCTGGGGTATTCTCATTCGTATTCGCGCCCCGGGTCACCTCACCGGATTCCGTCTACTGTAAATGACGATAAGTCTTCAGTCCTTGGATCATTTTTTATTTACTATGCTCTTGCTCGAGGTCCTGCCGAGATTCGAGGCCGGGTTCAGCCTCGGGTGGAGAAATAGTCCAAGATTATGTGCTGGGGCTTCAGATTTTAGAGATGTGGGTCAGTTTCTTCGGTAGCTTCTAATTACCAAAGTCTTTGCACTGTATAAAATTTTTCAGTCGGATTAAAAATTTTGTTTATATTATTGTTGAAAAGATTGAATTTTTTATTTTATTTTTATTAAATAAAAATAAAAAAATAATTGTCATTAGTTTAAAAATTTTAAATATTTAAAAAAAATTCCATCAATATTTTTTTTCAAATTTATACAAGTACAATTTTTTTTATAAATTCTCTCTATAATAATTTATTTGTTAAAAAATTTTGAAAATTGCCATTATAAAAAATTAATTTCAGTTTAAATAATTATTTAAACTGATAATAATTATAATTATCATTATAATTATAATTATAATTATAATTATAATTATTTTTATTCAATTAAATACGATAATAATTTTAATATATTTATTATTTCAATTTTTAATGCCAGAATTTATCAAGAAAACTTTAAAACAAAATAATTTTTGAAAAATATGATCAATATTTACAAAATTAAACTTGATATAAATTTTTTGAAGCATTAGTAAGTAATTTAGTATATAAAACTTGAATCAAGAAATAGTTTGATAGCAATGCTAAGGAGTAATTATCAATGGAGCGATGAAAGACAATGATGACCCTTGAGATATTTTACCACTTATTTGAGCACTGGGTACTTGTACAATGTACCTTCATGTATGATATATTTTTCCTAAGCAGAGTCTTTACATATTTATGACGTACGGGGAATACATCGCGTGTAAACTCGCAAACGCCTATTTCATCCTGTCTTTGCAATATAATACTCCGCTCTGTATGAATGTACATATTACTTTGTACGGGCTGTATATATCTAGTTTGATTTAGCCACCGACCAACTTAGAGTCGACTTATGCATGCATATATCACACTCACGCATTTCCGGAGTAACGGTACTTTTCTTTCTTATGAATTTTGCTTGACATCTTTCTGAACTGATGGAAAATTAACGCGAGATTTATCATTTATCATCTTCTTTACCCGAAGAAAAGAAAATATACAGATAAAAAAATTAATTTGATTCAAGAGAAAAAATTTTTAACTAAGAAATTAATTTTTGTATCATTTTGTAGTAATATTAACCATTCTTTTCTCAGTGTTGCTCCAATTTAAAAGAAAATTTTATTCTATGAACTAAATTCAAAATATGAGTATGCATATGAGGATGCAATCGGCTCCGCCCCTATCAGACCTGCCATTGCTCGAGCATTCGGACTTGGAGATCTCGGTTCGAAAGCCAAGGACGTTGATGACCACGGTCCTCCCGGGCGCGGTCTTCTAAGTGGGGATCCTAAATTACCACAATTTTGCACTTTTTATCCTCAGCCTCTCCGGTAAGCGAAAGCAACCGAGCGAGAGTAAAACAACAAAAAAACCTTTTTAAAATTGAGGGATTATTTTTGGTGGAAACGCAACAATTTTATCCGTTGTTATATGTGAGATCAGTTGGTGTCTACTGTTGCCAGGAGTTACACCTGTCTGAGCTTGCTAGCATAAGTTTCTCCTGAATTTTTTTTCTGAAATTTGCATTCTTCGATTGTGTGGTTTTTTTTTTGTGTCGATTCATCGTGAATTTCTTAAGGAATAATCAAACATATTTTATATATATTGTGTCTCTCTATTTTCTATCAAATAAAAAATTCCCGGCTGTATTATTTCAAAACATCGATTCTAATTTTTTTTAAATTACTTTTTAGAAAAAAACATTATTTCTTAAAATTTCATAATTATTTTATTTAAATGAAAATAGATTCGTAAAAAAGTATCGATTTTTTTCTTTAAAGCACTAAAAAATACAATATAAAAAAAAAATGTACAAATTTTACAGTTACTGTGTTTAAAAAATTTTTTTATTTAATATTTTTCTTCATAAAATCTTCTTTCCAAAAATTGTTCTTTAAATAAATTAACTTTCATCATTTTAGTGTAAACTATTTCCAAAAATCTAAAAAATTCTGTGCTTTTCAACGAATTATTCAAGTTGTTATAAGTTCACTATGCAAGAGCAGTAGCTCTGTATTTTCTAAGTTTATTCAGTGTATCTTGGTCATCTGGTTGGTCATGTCTTGGTCTTCCGTCAGAATGCTCGGGGCATTAGTTACGGGTTTTCTGCTAAAAGATTAATATACTTCTGCAACTTAAAATTATTCATCTTTTTCCACGTTTGTTATTATCATCATCATCATTAAAAAAGGTCATTTGTATGCATCGGATGTTTGATGTTGCTTCTTGGAAGCAGTTATCTTAGATAACCTTTATTTATTTTAGCATCCTGGTAATTTTGTTTATTTCTTCAGCAACGAAGAAAATCTTAATTTCCCCATTTTTTTTTTGGTGATTCGAGGATTTGTTCTATTAGGAGAGATGATGGCCAGCTGAAATATTTTTCAGAAGAGTAAGAACGCCCGAGGAGAGGATCCCGGTGTTTAAAAACGACTCGGTCCATAAAAACGTCGAAAAATTCGAGTCGAAAAAGAAAGAAGAAGAATAAGAAAAAGGGAATGCTCCGTCGGTCGGTGGGCGCAGCATCAGCTCGGTTATTGATGCCAGGAGGATCTATCGCTCCCGGGCTTGGTGCATGGAGATCTGGAGAATACCACTTGATATGAGCACACATGCAAGCTTGAAGAGCAAGACACGGACGAGGATGAGGATGTAGAAGTTGGATGCTGGATGTTGAATGCCCAGACTCTCGGCTTACATACCGCAATAAAAGTGCTCTGCAAGGCCAGAAGAGGACGGAGGTAAATAACGGTGGAGTGGGCGTGGTTGGCGCGGATATGCGGTGCCCTCAAAAGCTTGATCTTCCCTCGAGGGATACGATGCGAGGGGCCATGCTGATGCCAGCTAGGGCCATAACCAGAACGAGAATACCTGGAGAAGCAAAGCTGATGATGATGAAGAAGAGGCAGAGGCAAAAAGGGCAACCCTGGAGGTAAAGGTGAATAATCCCGCTCACGATGGCTCCACGAAACTGGGAGCAACAGAGATAAGATCCTCCTAGTTATCACACGGACTCCTGGTTTCTCTGGATCACCACACCTCCTTCAATTATCAACCTTTTTAAAATACTAATCGAGTTGATTTGTTGATTATTCCGGGCATCAATTACTTTAATAAGCTTGTTTAATTTTTATCATCAATATCATCATCATCATCATCATCATCATCAGGTGTTTGCTCACCGTTCAGTCTTTTTGTTACTTAGCTGTTTCAAGGATTTTTGTTTGGTGTCAAACTATTTATTGTTGATAGTATCTCATTTTAGGTCTTTTGCTTTACTCTAAAAATATTTTCTAAAATAGATAAGAATAAAACAATCATTCAATTATCAAGTCATATTTAATAATAATGGTTTAGCAATCAATTAGTCTGAAAATCAATCACAAATAAGCTCTGAAAGAATCAAACTATAATTTTTTAGCTTAGAACTAAATATCCTAAAACTGAACTCTCTTATAAGGAGATAATTTAGCGACCATGCGCTCCCTAGTGGAGATTTTTTAAACTAATTTTAGTCCAAAAATAATATATGGGCATTAATGACTATATCGAGACATATTAATATTTTAATTAGTTTAAATTGAGAACGAAAAATAATATTATAATGTATACATCTGACCAAAAGTAAAAAAATTAATTTGCTAATAATTGTTATTCAAATTTCATATCATAGGAGCCATATTCATTTTTTATTTTAAATAGAAAACATATTTAATAGAAAAAAAAAAAAAAAAAAAAAAAAAAAAAAAAAATTTTCTTTCGTGATCGACAGAGAGTACAGCGACGGCAAACATATCCGTCGGGAAGTAAGTTCCAGTACAGAAAGTACTAAGCCAACTTTTCTTTTCATTTAATTCCAAGATTTTTATTCTCAATAATGACAATTACCTCTTTCTTATTTCCACAAAACGACTCTATAAAAACCCAGTGAAAGCTGCCTCTTATATATATTATCCATATAGATATATATTTTATTTCCTTGGCGATCTTATTCATAAATAGCAATGGAGTAAAATAAAAAATTAATAGCTAGTATTGTGAAAAAACATGAGGATTTCCTAGATCACATTAAATGACAGGTTGCTGGACATCCTGCTGAGATAATTCGTACGGCGCGTGTTCGACACGTGTACCAATTACCAGCTCATCATTGCTATACTTGCTTCCGAAGAACAAAAGTCTTCTGTAAGTTAAAAGTAAAAAATTATAATTAATAGTGATTAGAAAAAAGGACCGTCACAATAATCTTCAGAGCAGGAACGAGTCTAAACAAGTAAACGAGTATGAGCAGTAAATATATAGATTTTGTATTGCTTCACAATAAAACAGGAATAGAAGGATGACAGAAATATTTTGGCTCAGACGGACTTGCCCTTAGGGTTTACTTAGGAAACAAAGGACGAAAGCTATAAGTTTTGTATTTTATATAAAGATGACGGAATACGCGGTGTGTTTAGAACTGTAATTATAGTTCCGACCTCAGGAGTCGGCAGATGTGGATAATGATAGCCCGGATACGCGTGATGTGTCCGGCTTCTTCCTCTGGCTCTTTTTGTCCTCTTTCTTTTTTACTCTCTATTTTTTACGCTGATCTATGTTTATCTTTATGTTTATACATAGTAGAGCAAAAGGAACAGTGAACTGGCGCCAGGAATCTAGGATACTTTTTTTTATTAAACGCCCCATTTTATACCCATTTGATATGATATGATATGATATGATTTGAGGGATCAAATGCCGTCGGATTGACGCTCTGATTCCTCAGCTGCTACACTAGTTTCTTTGTTTTATTGTTATTGATTTAGTTTTTTTATTTCCTGGATTATTATTTGAATTTTTTAAGAATATTTCTATTGAAAAGTTATTCAAGTTTCTTTTGAATTTTTATTGATACTCTAAAAAAATTTTTTTAAATTCTTCTATTGTATTACAATTATTATTATTATAATTAATTATTTGATTCCTATTACAACATTAATTTTAATTTTTTAACATAAAATTTAAGTTAAAAATTAATTTTAGACAAAAATAAGCTTACAAGACTCAGAAAAAAATTTTTTTTCATCAATTGTTTACATAAAAATTAATCATTAAATGCTATTGATTTCCAAAAAAAATTGTGGCCTTCAAATAAATAACATAAATAACTGTTTAATGATAATTTATGAAGGCAGCTGATATTTTTATTAACTTCCGAGAAAATTCTTTTAAAATTTTACAATATTTACTTGAATGCATTCCTAAACTTTTCTTATGATTAAAAAAAAAATAATAAATGAATAAATAATAAATTTTGATCAAGTAATTTGCTGAATAAAATATAAAATTTTCTGATCTGACTAATTACTTATTTAAATTCAAGTAATTCTTAACCGACGTTACAAATTAGCAGATAATCAATTAGTTAAAACTTCCGGCGCCTTAACAAACAAATGACAAAACGAGACTTCTCTCAGAGACTCGTTAAATTTAGGTAATTAAAGGCCGGTGGGTCCTAGAGGGTGCGGCTGACGGCCCTCGTTTTTTTGTCTTCCCAAAGGCCATTCTAGCTTCAGTCTAAAGAAAAACTCAACAATTAATGAATCTAAATAGAAAGTTCTTCGTTTATTGGAAATAAGAAAACACATTTTGAATTTAACGGCAGACGAATTGCGTTCTTTGATTACAATAATAATCGATTTCGAAATTACCTATATGGAAATACGAGAAAAAGGCTTTGAATAAATCAAAATGTACATGTGTTCCGAAACAGCAGCTGAAGATCGCGCCTGCTGGTATCCTACGCAGTTCTATTTCTTCTTTCTATTAGATTTATTATTTATTATTTCGGCAATAGATTCACCGGTGATTGTAATTTTGGAGATATAATTTTAAATGACACCGGAAATTACTTTTACTGGTTGTTATTATCAGAAAAGGTAACAAATGTTCTAAATTCTTTGTTAGAAAATTTTATAATTTCGTTTTTAGGAAAATAAAATAATTATTTTAAATTATGTGACTGTTTACTACAATTTACAGTTTAAAATAAATTTTTTTAAATAAAATTACTATTACATAATTAATTATTAATTATTAAGTAGTAAAAAATATGACAAAACAATTTTATAGAACTGAAAAATTATTTAAAAATTTTCCAAAAGCTTGAAAAAAAAATTTACAAATAAAAAAATCATTTAAAGGCATAAATTTACGTGGAGACCTTTTTGATGATATAAAATTTAGCCATTATTTGTCTTCTATAATAAAAAAATGCCAAAGAAAAAATTTTCTTTATTTTTCTAATTAAATGCATGGTAAATTTGTGAAAAATTAAACTATTAAAAATTTTACTTGAATCCTTTGAGCTATTATGGACTTTTTGATAACTTAAAAAAAATTATTAAATGACCTTTAATTTAATCGAGAATAAAAATTTAAATTTTGTACAATTTCGAAGCAATTTCAAGCAGACAAGACAGTAACATTTCAATAAATGCCCTAGTTCAATTAAAAAAAAAAAAAAAAAAAAAAAAAAAAAAAATCCACACCCTCCTGGAGTCAACAGCCTTGGCGAAACTTTTTACAGAATTTGAAGCAGCCTATAGATTTAATTGGCAGTTTGTTAACTCAAAGCATAGAAACCTCGAATGATATGCAGCGCCTAGGGTTTAATTTTATAGAATTAGCTTATGAATATTTAATATTATTTCCAGGGTGAATTTTTAGCTGAAATCCGACGGGAATTGTACAATCTAATGCAAATCTAGAAATACCGCGTTGAATTGACAATTTGCCGTGTGCCGTTGGCGAGCCTGAACTATCATGACGGATAACTCTTTTCCGCAGCGAGCTAATAGTTGATCGTAATAGTCACCACACACATAAACATAAATATCCATATCGGAGAGTTTTGAGATGTAAGGTGGAGGTTTATAGGATTTTTCTCTCTCGTGATGCAGGGGAGGGCGCTAGCCTCGGGGAATTGCGGCAACTCTCGCCTCGTGCTCGCCACGCGGGGCCCTCGGGCCCGAAAACCTAACCTAACCTCGACGTACGGCGGATAATTGGGGATAATGCCGGGTTTGCCGCAGCCGTTGGGCCCCTGTAATTGCGCATGAGAGAGATATACTTTGGAAGTTGCTTTGCGGAATATAAGACCGGGAATCGGTCTCAGCTCTACTAACTCTGCTCGGAGTCCAAAGTCTGAGTGGTAACGCCGGGCAAGGGATCTATCGACCACGTCGGTCTCTTGCCAGCGAAAAATTAAAAAAAATACAAATGGTTATAAGTGAGCATTAAAAAAGAATGAAAATGAAATAAAAAAGGCAAATAAATACGCGGTTTCACTCTGTCGAGCTCAACTTCGCGGAACCCAGAGATATGCTACCCTAATTCGTTCTTTCTTTCGTGATGGCTTCTCCGCGACGTGTTATTACATCTCCGTGGGCCCACGGCCCAGACGGACCCCAAAAATATGCTTTATTTTAGACCTCAAGCTTCTATGACTGATCATTTTTGTGTCAATTAATTTGGAAAATTTTTTACTGTTAATCGTTAAGATTTAGTTAAATAATTTTTAATTTTACATCAGTAGGACTTTTGTAAATATTTAGAAATTTTTATTTGCAAGGTTAAATGCTGTGAATATTATCGAAATGACAACTTGATCTTTAAAAAGATAAATTATTTTTATTTTTGGATATTTTATAAGCCAAAAAAAAAAAAATAATAATTGAGGATTAGTTAAATATTTGTTCAGTAATTTCTCAAGTCGGACATTTAAAAAAAAATCTCTCTATTTATTAGGAAGATAAAATCTTTAATTAAGAGAGATAAATGTAAATAATTATTTTTGGAAAAACACTCTCGAAAGGCTTTCAACTCTCGTCCCTATTTATCGATTTCAAGTCTCGATCGGTTTTATAAGAAAGCTACACGATGTGAATAATATTAAAAATGTAATCCCGTTGGGCAACTGGCTCATCGGCTACACCTTTGAAACGCAATTTTCATAATAATATGCATGTTTACGTTTTAAGAATACAAAATAACAACAAAAACGTGTGCTGCGTGCTGTGCAGTGTGTTCTTGTCTTGTGGTATTTTCGACTTGTATCTGTATACCGAGTACCCGATATTCAAGAATAAAAGCCTTTACGGTCCGTTACGTGGCTCCACCTGGCGTTCATGCTCCTGCTGATGCGAAACACGCCATTCGATCACCTTTTATTTGCAAATTCGGTTCTTTCCTCTTTTTTTGCAGATTTCTTATAAATTTCTTACAACTTAAATAAATTTTTTTTTTGTTTAAAAAAATTTTCAATATTTTTAAATTTGAATTAAAAATTTTTTCTACTCAAATTTTATAAAATTATATTACTGCAATTATTTAAAACAATTATTTAGAATAAGGAATGCAAAAAAAAATATCCAGGGATAAAAATCCTTCGGAGGGTTGAAAAGTGCGAGTCTGTGTCTATCAATCACGTATATGTGGTATGTTGGTCCAAAGAAAGAGCAGTAAGATAGTGAGGTCAGTAATTATCCTGCCAGACTTGTGTGATGCACGACCTCCAATTCAGCGAGATGAACGTTCGACGTAAAGGAATCTCTTGGAGGGTGAGAGGGGGTTAAGGGCCAGGTATTTTCATTTGTAAATACGCCTATTGCACGCGAATCTCCAGCAAATGATTGAAGTTAAAAAACATTTTAGAAACAATGCAAAATATTTGTGATTTATGATTTCGCGGTTTTTACATTTAAGATAAAATCGGGATATCTCGGTGCCGATCGGTGAGTTATCGCCAATGGGATAAAGGATTATATTAATAAAATAATAATAGTAATACGTTTATCTTGTGGAAGTAAAAAATAAAAAACGGAGTTATGCGTTACGTCTAAGAGACCGATCTTCGGTGAGATTACGATACTTTGTATAGCAGTTGAGCGAGTGTATGTGTGTAACGATAAAGGGGATTTATTAGTCGCGCTGGAGGACGATAAGAAATATAAGGGTGTGTGTTTTTGCTAAACGAAACCAGAGGGAAGAAGGAACGGCTGTTTGAGGCATGGGGCTCGGATTATGTCCACGGGGATCGTCTCCTCCTCGTTCATGTCATAATAAAAATCAGATCATGTATCTATATGGATGTATGTGTAAATATATATAAATATCTACTGATATTCTGTATAGTAATGTAGTTGTGTTATATTACAGAGGGAGGAAAGAGTTAAGAGACTCGCGTCACGATAAGACTGATCGTTTTTCTTCCTCGTGAATATTCATCGCTGACTTTGGAACTCACATGAGGGAAATAAATAACGAATTAAACCTTTTTTCGTTTGTTTATGCAGTCACTCTTAATTTCTTACTCAAATAATTTTTTTTGGCAATTTTATTTGATGGCAATTTTTTAAATTTAGTTTTTTTTTTAATTGGAGTTGTATGAATTTTTAATTTTTTAAATAGAATAAAATTTTATTTGACAATTTTTAGTTGTAGATATTATGATCAGAAATTTTGAGTTATCAAATTATTTTTTTCAATGCAATTTTTAAAATATTGGAAAAATAAATGAATAAAAATGAATAATAACCCATTGAAAAAGGTTGATCTTTAAAGCGGTTGATTATACAGTTTAATTTCGATTTGTGGGCTCGGTAACAGCTCGAACAAAAGAGTTTAAGTAGTCAATAGTAAAGTGTTGATAATAAGAGTGGTAGAATAGAGAGGTGTAAGGTTCATACCTTCAACAAACGTATAAAGGTGAATTAAATATTGATTTAAATTTGTCTGTGTAAAATAAATAACACACTCGAGCTGGGGCTGTGAAACCGCTAGGGTGCCAGTGTAGATTAATGGAATTAGCGAGGTGCGATGGGGTTAACCTCCAGCCGATATGTTGCGTGATTCGACAATTCGTGCCGACTGTCTGGGCCTTATGTTCTACGTATGAGTACATACGTTCAAGCAACATAGCAATTGTGCGCTGCCTTCAATATATTTACGGACAGAGAAATGCGGATGAAAGTGGTCGGCATCCCCCGCAAGCTACAATAAGTGTGTTTTATCAATTTCATGCTAGTGTGTTTGAAAAAAGCAAACTTACTGAGTGAAAAAATTCAAAAAAATCGTACAAAAATTATAAAAATAAAAACTTCCACCCGCATTCCATGCAAAAACTGGCCCGCGCGTAATAAATCTTCTTCTCGACACTCGCGCCGCCTACACCGTCTTCTTTCACCCACCAATCGGCTAAATTCTTTATTTAAGAGCCGCCTTCGGAGTTTATTTTTAAATTCGAAATTTATCGGGGAATTTTTAAGGAATTTTTGGAGAAAATTTCACAAGCGGGTGATTTTTCAGGTTATTGGTAAAAATTTCTATTATTTTAAAATTTATAACGCTTAAAAATATGTAGTTTACGTTTTTGAGTTTTAAAAAGAAGCATTTTTTAACATTTTCAAATTGTAATTTCTTTCAAATAAATCATTTGATTTTTTAGAAGTTATTTGGCAGGACTAATTGCAATTTTTATTTAAAAAATTGGATGATTGAGTGCCAAAAATTAATTCTTAAATAAATTTGAAAGTTATTGAAAGAAAGTAGTAGTTTTTTGAGATTACAAGATGATAAAATTTTTAAATTGATTTTTTTTTTTTAATTTATAAATCATATTTTGATGAAAATATCGAGATTAATATTTTGAAAAAAAATTTATTTTTAAATTTTCTTCGCGGGAAATAAAAAAAAAAAATATAATTCCAAATCATGCAAGTGTAAAATATAACCACAACTAAAATAACACCTTTATAAATTTCGGAGCAATTTGCACCGAACCATCAATCATCGCGTAAATATTTTCAATATATAATAGACGCGTGTGTTTTCTATTTTTTATTTTAAATTTATTTCCCTCAAAAGTAAAAAGTATGTTCAGTATAACTGAAAAAAAAAAAAAAAATAAAAAAGCGAGGTGTATGCTAGTCAGCAAGTCTCCACGGGACGTATGTTGTGGGTGCACACGCTATATCCTCGTGAATCGCGTGCCAGCCTCGCATCTACTCATTCTCATTCTCCTCCTCTTTCTATTCCGCGTACTATACCGGCTCATAATATAACAGAAACAGCGAATAACGTTGCCCTGGACTGCTCTGGTGTATGTGGTGGATATACACTGTGTGTATGGGATATCTCCCGTTCCCTATCCCGTAGAAGAGGTGCCAGCTAAGCCGCACAAGGAGAAGGGAAAGCTAAAACTTGGCATAATGGCGTGCGTCTAACACCAATCAGCCTTTTTAATACATAATACAGAGAAATAGGAAAAATTACATGGAGGATCCCACGTTCGGGGTGAACACGCACACGACCACGCACTCTAAACGGTGTCTTTGTCTATTTAGTACTCACTAGTCTAGTCGCTCCAAACTATTTTCCGCACATATTCTATTTAGTATCGTGTTTGGTATCGAAAGCAGCTTTTTACCGTATACTTACCGCTAATGGTGAATAGGAATTCGGTTATGTTAATATTCTTTTTCAGTAAATATTTTGAAAATGCCAAACAATGCTAAATTTCTTAATTTTTATAGAAAAAAAAATTATTTTAAATTGGAGTAAAATTTTTAATTTTTTTTACTGTCAATTATTGTTCAGAATAAAAAATTTTCTAATATTTTGCACTGGAAAAAAAAAGTACTTGATTTAAAAGTAATGTTTTTGATTCACAAAAATTTTTTTGGCAAAAATTTATGAATCGAGTAAATAATTTTAAGTTTAAAAATTTTCTTCAAAATTATAGGTTCAAATTTATTTTTATCTTGAGCCACAAATAATTTTTTAAATCCGCAATATTTTTCAAAATCTCTAAAATTATGTTATTGGTCCAAAAAAATTTTATTTTTTAATCAAGTCAATTTTTTGTCAATCTAGCGAAGAGAAATTAAAAATTTTTATTTATTATCAAACAAATTCGGCATCAATAATCACCAAAAAAAACCTTTTTTTATAAGAATTTTATAAATTTTGATCAAAAAAATAATTTCTTCATTAAAAATACAAACAAAGAAATTATTTTTATGTTTTTTCTGTCAAAAGGGAGGCTTTTTCTCTAAAAACTGGCATTCAACGCAAAAAAAGCCCCAAAATCCATCTAATTTCCATAACAAAAGCGCTCTCGGCATCCATATTTCGATTTGCAGAAGGTTTTTTTAGAAATATCTTGAGTGTGGATGCACCGGGAAGGAGGCTGGTCCCTGGAGAAAAATATCTCGCTGGAGTGGATGGCTGAAAAAAAAGGCGAAGGCTAGTCGACACACGAGATTATACGTATAGATGGCATTGATGTATAGCCGAGCGCGTTTTTGATCGAGTGGTGGAGAACAAGCCTCAGGCACCTGTAATTGACGCTCCATTTCGATCGTACACGTAACTCTTTTTTATTATTATTATTTTAGTTATTGGTGGCTGCATTATAAGCTCGCTTTGTGCACTATTCTTAAAAGTTTCAATCCTGGAAGCATCAGGATCGCCGATCGAGTTGTGGTCGTGATCCATCGGCTGAGGAATCGAGAACGGAGAATGGAGAACGGAATGAATGCTCAATGCGATGAAAAATAAAGTATATACTCTTATTTCCATTTAGAATTTCACGATATGTTGTTATTTTCTTGCTCTTGTACTTATAAACTCCATGTGATGCCGGTTTTATTGCGCTCACGTTTATGAGATGATAATGCTAAGTCGTCGAAAGCCCTGGTTAAGCCGAGAAAGAATTACCTTGTGAACAATTTGCCTTCTATTACCGTGAATCAGGAAGCCATTATTCAAAACATCCTCACACCTTAGGTGTTACGGATTATTTATTTTCCCTTTACTTTTTTTTTTGAATTAACATCTTTGCTATTTCAATATTAGACTTTTTTTTTTTTCGATTATTCACTTATTTATCTTTTTTTATTCGAGAAAAAATTATAAAAAAATCCAAATTAATTTTTAAGGATTTTTTTAGACTTCTGGTTTTGAATAATTAATAGTAAAAACATCTAGAAAATAAAACAAAAAATTATTTTGTTATTTTTGAATATAATAATATGTATTTTACTCAAAAATTTATTTTATTTCATATTTTTTATGCATGATATTATTTTATAAAAAGTTTCAAAAGAAAATCGAAAGAATCCTTGGCTCAAAAAAATTTTTTTTTATTATTCATTGTTGAATTTAATTGTATAAGTCTTATAGTATTTTCTTTAACTTCAAATTATTAATTTTTCGAACCAAAAAAATCTTTAAATAATTTTTTTCTTGAATCAATTATATGTATTTTTAATCAAGTTTTTTTTTTTTATTTTTCCGAAGTATACTTTTGGATAAATTTATTAATCATAAAAAAAAAATAATAACAATCCCTGATTGTCTTCAATATCATCGATCAGAAAGATCCATTAATTTTTTTCTCAACTAGACATTCAAAAAAATTTTTTTTCGAATTAAAATTACTTCTCCAAACTCAAGTAAATTTTTAGTTCATTGCAAAAACTCTAATTCTCCATTACTAATTTAAATTTTCTGAATAAACCCATCTTGTAAAAAATATAATTACCTATCGATAGAGACATTATACGAGCAATCACCAAACTTTGTCTCATTATTACCACCCTAATATCCATAATCAATTTTTTTCAATCGAACAAATCGAAACTTTCGAGAGTTTTGCAAAAAAAAAGTTTGTGCCAACACAAAAGGAGGGTGAAATAATGACAGGATAAAAAAACACTTTGGACGGATGTAAGTTTGTTCTTTAAAAGCTCTAGCTGGAAGTAGGGCCTGTAAAAATAGTGGATGACTCGGTAAAAGTTTCTCAGGCTGACACTGGTGAATTAACAGTCTCGTAAGTTACAATTAAAGCTACCAAACGCAGCCGTGAGACGGCGGGACGCTTCCCATGGATGAGAGTAAGAGTAAAACAAGATAAATAAACAAAAAGCAAAGCAACAATAACGGTGTTGGATGTTGGCTGCAGCCTCGACTTTTTGGACTCTTTAGTTTGAGAAACGCCGACCAGGGAGACCGGACTAGGGGTCGTGAGTCGTGAGAGCTCGAGATTAAAAATATAGCTTAAAATAAAGAATCAAGAGCCAAGAACATGCTGCGTGGGCAATATTTACGTGTGGGGATGGGTTTTAACTTTAAGAGGGGTTCCACTGCAGCATCACAACACGTAATTGCAACGCCAGGTACTCTGATTTATTGGGTTATTACTGGTCCGGCAACACAAGAGTTAGCGCTTTTATTTCTTTCGTTTTTTATTATTTTTTTTTTCTAAATATTATTGTTTAGAAAAATTAAATTTATTATTTTCACCTGAAAAATTTTTTTAATTTTATAAAAAATGAATTTTTTATTTTATAAAATTTTTGAGAATTATCAAGTGAGATTACGCAAAAATTAAAGCTTTATATCTCGGGAAATATTTGTCTTAGCGCTTTGGTCCAAAGAATTTTTTTTGTAGTAGGAAATTAAATTTATTCCCTATCGTTTTTCTGTAAATTCAGTCATTTAGAAAATAATGTAAAAAAAAAAAAAAAAGAAAAGAATTTTTGAACAAACGAATCCTTTCTTCCGATGACTCCCGAACAAGAGGACTGATGTTTATCAAAAATCCATGAAAGCTGGTAAAAACATTAGGTAGAACTGGCACGTCTAATGTCGTGCCAGTCGTGACTGTTGGTAATATCTTTGGAACGCCCCGTAAGGTTTGTAACACCTACTCCGTGGTTCCCATCAGCCAAGGTCTCTAAGGCATGTCTCGGGTTCCTTGGAAACAATTATCCTCGCAAAGATATAATAACAATGTTAACATCACTCCAGCAAAACCTAAGCTGAGTTTAAGTTTAAACTGAACCCGGCTGGAGCAGCAACCAGCATTGACTTTGCTACCACTAAATGCTTGCAAAAAATTTGCTGTAAAATTTAATATTCTGCATTGCATGGATGTGATGCGCTAAGACGTATTGCCTCATAAATCTATCACCTATGCGACCTCTAACTGCACCTCGCTACTTTTACTGCCGGAGATTCTTGCAAATGTTTTTCTGTTTCTTGCTTTTCTTCAGGCTGTAAAGTGTTTTGGTAAAGAGTTAAATTTTCATGTGGAGAATTTTCTGTTCAGGATCATCCCAGAGATTTAATTTGAGGCCTGGCATGGTTTAAAAAATTTTTTTCTTCAAAAATTGATTAAAGACCAAGAAAAAATATTATTGAAGCATAAAATCGGCTTTCATCCCGCGAATTTTCTCAGTTCAAGATAATTTTTCTTAATTTTATTTTCTAAGTAAAAGTAAAATATAAATAGTCAAGCAAAAGTGAATGGAAAAGCTAAACTGCCTTGATTGCAGATCAGCAATCTAAATGAATGTAAAAAACGAAGTTGTCGTCATCGAGAAGCAAGAAGTAGAACCTCGAACCTGTTTGCATCTTTCAGCCGCGCTGGATACAGAGAATGGAGCTCGGAGAACTAGAAGCGACCTCATTATCATAAGATAATTTTGATCTACAGTCTACAGGGTGGCCATAGAACAGGATCCCATTGAGCGATTTAATTGGTTTTCTAGTTACATTACATACACTTGAGTGGATGATTCGTCGCCTCGATTATGATGCAAGGATGCGAGGACACGAGGCCAAGGACCTCGAAATGGATCTCGGTGTGAGATCTCATCCAACTTGCAAGACATAAGATGTGAGTCTCGGAATATATCGATTGCAGATCAGATATCGATCGTTAAATTAGCCCCCAACAATAAAAACTCGAAAAACTATCTGTATGCTTGGACAACTGGTATTTAGCGGATCGTTTCTTTCTATCGAGGGTTACAAGTTAAAATTCTCAAGAACTTTACAAGGATGATTTGTGATGTCGGTTGTTTATATATCGCGGGCACCATTTTGAGCGCGGTGAGACACCCACGCGATCCAACAGATATGTAAGTTAAACCACCTACATCTCCGTTTCATTGGCTACAATCTTTTCAGTCTGCCGGTTGCTGGGGAGACGCTTCTTTTTTTTTTTTTTCATGGTAACGTTAGAGGATTTGCAGGCTTTATTTTAATTTTTTTTTAGGTTGGCAGTATAAATTTTTCAAATTTACTTTTTGAATAAAAAAAAATTTTTTTACTAAATTATTTTTTTTTATATTCTTAAAAAAATTAATAAATAAATCACAAAAATATATTTGCCAATTTTTTTGTCAATCTTTTAATATCTTAAATTTTTACCTCTGGATTAGAAGATCCTTTTTAATATTTTTAAATTTTAATTTCTATCTCTAGATAGATAGTTGAGAAATGAGCCTGTATCTCGTGAACTATTGACATTTTTAAAGATGTAAGCTCATCCCGATGTTACACTCATCAAGAGCTTTCATTTGAGTACCCACATTAATTTTTCATATATTTATGTGTATTATATATATGTATATATGAAAAATATATAAAAATGCATGTGGGTACTCAAATGGAAGCTCTTGATGAGTGTAACATCGGGATGAGCTTAAATCTTTAACAACGTCAATAGTTAAAAAATTAATTAATTAATTAAATAATTTAATTAAAAAATTAAAAAATTAACAGTGCAATTTAACAAAAATCATTATTTAATGAAGCAAAATTTTATTGTTGATATTTTACAAGTCACGGCAGTCACATAGTGACTGATTAATTCTAAAGAGGTTGAATGTCAATGAAACGATGCACTACTAAAGTGTTTTAGTGCTATTTGAACAAGAATATTTATAAACATACCGCTAAGCTGGGACACAGCTTAACCGTGGATTATATTACAAGTTTGCTTGAGTAATATTTCAATTAGTTGTCAATTTAGTTGTCGACGCTTGATGAACGCAAGTGGTATATGTATACATAGCAAATATATATGTGTGTATAAGAATAATTAACAATAAATGATCTCGTGGAGGTATCATTACCCTCATATTAATAGGTGGCGGCAAATTGACCGTTATGTTATTAAGCAGTTTGCCGACGTTAATTGGCTATTAGACGTGTAAATCGTCACACTCTACACTCGGTAACAACTTTTTATTTTCACGGACTGAAACAAAAATGCTATAATATAATCTAAATTAAACAATATTCACAAAGTAGCTTCGAATAATGATAAAGATTAATTGAACAGATATTTATTGTTATTTTATTCAGATTAAAATTAAAATTTAATCTTTGGTGGGAGATTATTAACGCAAAATTAAATAAAAACAAACCCGTGTGTTTATGGTCAGCATAAATAAATATTTTATTCAGTTTGGCTATCACGCATTAACATCGCTGTAAAATCGCCGGTATTGAGGACACGCCGTAGGATTATTTTTTATCGTTATGTGCTGTTCGTGCATGAATTATAATCATGTTCGTAGAAATAATTATTGTTGCGCCTAGAGGCGTGAATCTCTGCAAGATATGCGGGTGATAAAGAAGAACAACCATCAGTCCATCAGTCTACACACGCTCGCTTTGCGCTTTATACAGACCTCGTGATTTGACGGATTAGCGGGAGATGACGCCACGTGGATTATTGATGTCAGATAGGAGTGAATAAACTCTGAGATATTTTAAAGGGTGGTTTTTGAATAAGGAAATATTTTTATTTTTTACTAGGTAATTTTGGAAATTATGATTATGTAATTAAATTAGAAAATTTTTGCTCTGCAAAAAGTGGCAATTTTTTAATTAAATTTTAGTTGACAAGGTTTTGAATTTGTTACATTTTTTAAAGGTTTAAATGCTTTTTGAGTAATTTTAAATAGATTCTAATTTTGCGCTAAATAAATTTTTTTTATTTATTTATTTGGATTTGTACATATAAATTTTAGATGAAAAATATTTATTTATATAATTTTGTCTTATATTAATCTAAATTTATGTCTTTTTTACGATTTGATATTTTTTCGACTTGTTAAATTATCATCTAAATAATTCAGAGAGCGATAAAAATTTTGTAATATTTATATTTTTATTTTAAAAAGTAATAAATAGTTAGATTTGGTTAAATTTTGATTATTCAAAAAGGTTTTAACTTAAACTTGTGCCATTTTACGATTGAAAATATTTTTTGGAGGAGTTTTGAATAGTGTGTTGGTTCTATTAATTTGTTCTGTGAAATTTGTACAAGAATTAATTAATAATTGAATAGCAATATTATCTTCAAAATTTTTCCAAAAATTGATGAGACTAATAAATGATACCACAATAGTTTCTTTAATCATAATTCTTAATTCCCGGCAGTCACACTGATGACACAGTCGCATAATCAGCCGTATCGCAATGTAATCTACAATAATTATTATATAATCTTCATCATATAAATTTAAAACTTGACATCAACACCCGATAAAAAAGACACATAAATAATACCGTTAAATATTTGATCTATTAATAATTTTCGCATAATTTTGATCCCCCCGGATTTTATTCCAATAAATCGCAACTGGGACGATTCCCGTTGCGTCGATGAAGTCCACAGCTACAATATTCGCCGATGTATAATTATTTTCGTTGTACCATACAGTAAGTAGTGTCCCAACTTGGGTTCCAATTTCGCGCAAAGAATTACTTCCTCGGCCAAAAATATGCGCAACTGAATCAGTTAATATTGAGGTCACATCTAAAGTTACTGCAGCCATCATCGCTCGAAATTGAGGCGGATCGTCAATCCATAATCTAAAAAAAAATTCAATTATAGATGGGTTGAAAAAAAAATGTTGTGAAATAAAAAATAGATTTAAATTACTCAGCAGCATATTTAGAATAATTTTCACAATCGTCAATGAATTTCTGAAGTTTTTCAGGAGAATTTACGTTTCCCCATTCCTGGATTATCGGATCCCAGAATAAAAAATTATCGCGTATTGCCGGTATTAATGTTATGTCGTAATCATAGCTGATGATAAGCCGTCTTTGGGAATCCCACATCTGGCCCAAAGTCATATGACGCGACAATCCAAGCGGTAATGGGGCAATGTGATCGTTCAGATCTACCAAAAGGTACTTTGCGAAATTGTTGTGGTCATCGCTAGAAAATTCTGTCGGTAAAATCAACGGATTGGTTACCAAATAAGTCTCAAAATTAAATTTCAAATTTTGAATACCTTTAGGAAATTCTTTGAAGCTGAGAATCACAATTTCGTTCGTATTATCCATGAATTCTTTCACATCACGGATTACGATTTCAAATGGCTGCATGTAGTACAAACTATGGCAAATCCAGTAGTCACTGTAATACTTGCATGGTCTTAGGTCTAAATAACGCGCTCCGGAAATTAGCTGATCTAGTATAGTCGTGTCCTGAACAGAAAATTGATACTTTTTATTAAAAAAAAAAAAAAAAAAAAAAAAATCATTTTTTTACGAAAGACAAAAAATTATCAAATAAATTACTTGTGTTACGCTATATCTATCAAAAAATGTCTGAGGAATTTCTTCACTGTACGATCCAGAATTATGAGTCCCCGGTATAAAAATATTCCCAATTGTCATATATCTAAGACGTTCTTTTTGTTTGCTCATCCAATCAGGATACGTGGATAGACAATTAAGTTTTTGAATTGTGCCATTTCTGATCCAAGCGCCGTAGTATCCTAAAAAATGCTTCATATTAACAAATTTTAAACACCAGTTAATAAAATGTCCCAGTAATCTCTTACCTATGCATTGCTCAACAAAACTTGAATCCATATCATAAAACGCATGTCTTGGAGGAATTCCCGTTTTGACGACACCACTTTTGTCCTTGGGTTTGTGGAAATAAATCGGCATTATTTGGTTCAATTCTGGGTGTCCGTAGTACAGGTTCAGAGTGTCACCTTCAATAAAATTGGGCATGTGCCAGTAGATGACAATTTGACCTTTTATCAATTCACTGTTCAGTGGTGAGTAGAAAATAATTATTTGAGCCGCGTGAAATTTATTGATCGAGTAATTTTCATTATTTCCTAGAATTTTAGTAACAAAAATAATTACAACAATACTGATAGTGATTTTTATCGAAGCTAAAATCATATTCGGGTTTGGTTTTGATGACGCTTGATCGTCACTGAGGTTTCAACGGTTTATAAAATTACGCGATCCTTATTTAAGTCTCGAAGATATTCAAATTAGTATTAATTTATTCAAAGAATCAATAACACATGCTTTGCATAGAGATTTATTGCTTATTTGTACAAATTAATTAGACACACCGCACTTAGCTCGGTAAATGTTGCTCCAAATGGCAACTTCGATGATACCAGTAGTATCGATAAAGTCCACGGCGACAATATTTGCTGTTTTGAAGTGTTTATTCTTGTACCACATCGTCACCAGAGGCCCGGTTTGAACAGCTAGCTCGCGTAGCGATTCGCTACCGCGTCCAAAATAGTAAAGCGCAGCATCTATTGTTATCATTGAAGAATCCAATGTTATTTCGGCCATCACTGCTCTCAGGGGCATTACACGAAATTGATCGCTGAAAATTAACAAATTTTGAGCTACCATCATACTTCGATAAATCGACTTACTTTGATTTAAGTTTGGCAGAACATTCAGATCGATTAATAAAGCTCTCAAGTTCTTTAACGTTTTTGACATTACCCCAATGCTGCTGTACAACTGTCCATAATATATAAACATCACCTCTGGATTCAGTAACGTAACTTAAAAGGAGTCTCGTGTTAGATTTCCAAATTTCACCCAAAGTCATTTGATGAAGTTCGTAGTTTTTTAGAAGATATCCTTCAAATTCCTTAGTAACATAATTCAGAAAGCTCAAGTGAATTTCAAATTTATCAAATCCTAAGTCAACTTAACGTGTGTTAATTTTTTTTTTTCTCTGAAAATTAGAAAGCAAATAAGAGATTTACCTCGAAGAAATTCTTTAAAGTTAACGATAATAATTTCCATAGTGTTGTTTAGAAAATCTTTAATGTCTTTAATGACATTCTCAGAGGCTGCATAGCAAAATTTCCATGACAAACCCAGTATTTCAAATCAAAAATACAAGGTCTTATGTCTAAGTAACGTACTCCTGTGAGTAATTGGTCCAAAACGCTCTTTTCCTGTTAAAAAAAATTATTGTTCAAATTTTTTTTTTTTATTCCCATGGAAAAATTTTAATTTCAATTTTTGTAGCATTTTTTTTTTTTTTTTTTTTTTTTTTTTCCAGTTTTTGTAGCATTAAAAATAATCACAGCTTAGCTCATTAGAATTGGCTTAGATCGAAATATCTCAAATTTAACTCTCTAGTAGCGAGAATATTTAACTACCATGAGCCACCTGTTGGAGATTTTCAAAACTAACTTTTATCAAAAAATTATATATGGATACATATTATCATATTGGATCCAATATGAACATATGAAGCATGGTGACATATTTTTATGTCAGGAAAAATTATACATGAACAGATCAAAAAATTTTTTCAAGTTGTTATTTTAAGAAATTAATAACTCGTTAGTTTATATTTAATTACTTGTGTTACAGTATATCGATTTAGAATTGTCGGAGGTAGTTCGTAATTGTAAGATCCCGAGTTATGCGTTCCTGGTATGAATAGCTCAGCGAGAGTCATATTTTCAATTATTTGTCTGTTATCATTCATCCAGTTCGCATGAGATGACAAACATGTCGAAATAATTGTTTTAAAATTCCTTAACCAAGCTCCGTAATAACCTAAGTCAAAAAATTGTCATTATAAATGATAATTAAATGGCTGGAAATAAAATTACCTGAACATTCATCGATGTACATAAACTTTATCGAGTACTTCGCGTCTACTGGTGCTATTCCCGTTTTGACAAACCCACTACTTTTATTTGGAGAGTATGAAAAAAATGAATCCGCTTTATCATGGTAAAGGACGAGATAGTCACCTAGCTGGAAGTCTTTTACGAACCAATAAATAACAATCTGACCTCTGATCTGATAGCTATCATTCATTGGTGCATAGGACAAAATTAATTGACTAGTGTTACACTCATTTACCCAAGAATTACCAAAAATTATAAAAAAAATTACTGTACGGATAATATTGGTAACATTATTGAGTTTAAACATTTTTGTATTGCTGTTGAATGTTAACTGAAAAATAATTTTTTAACAGGATAGAGCGTTATTTTTAATTCGTTATCGAAACTATTGGCAATAAAATGTTTTATGACACTGAAGTTGAATAACACAAAAAAAAATTTTTTATTTATGTCTTTATAAAGATATATTTTTGAAAGTTAATGAAATAAAAAAGGAATTTTTAACTAGAAGTTTTGTGAAGCGCGATGAATATTGCTTTTAATAGCGACTTCAACGAGTCCAGTGGTATCAAAAAAATCAACCGCGACGATATTCGCTGTTCCGAAGTGTTCTTCGTTGAACCACATGGTAATCTGAGGGCCAACTTCAACCGCTATTTCTCGCAATGATTTTCTACCGCGTCCAAAATAGTGAAGCGCAGCATCTACTATTATCATTGATGAATCCAAAGTTATCGCCGCCATCATCGCTCTGAGGTTCATACATCGAGTATTTAGTCTGGAAATTTAAAAATTTTTTACGACGATGATAATCTTTAATTTTATTAAAGAAACTTACAAAATACAGATTTTCGCACGATTTTCCGAATTAGTGATAAATCCCTCGAGCTGTGCTGTATTTTGAACATTACCCCACTGGTGATTTACTACAGTCCATAATAATTGATTTTCGCCGTTATACATCCCACGGTAAGATAATATAATCCTTCTTCCATCTTCCCAAATCTTACCTAGAGTTGTTTTCTTGTTTGCCGAAAACGGAAAGAGATACTCTTTTAAGTTTCGTTGAATGTAGACCAAAAATTCCAAGTAATTATCGTTTGTATGAAATCCTGAATCGATGAAATTATTTATGAAAATTGGAAGTTAGAATTAAAAAAAAAAAAAAATTACCGCATGGAAATTCTTTTAAGCCGACGATAACTATTTCTTTAGTATTGACGATAAATTCTAGAATATCTTCAATTATTGTTCCAAAAGGTTGAATCCTGTATTCTGCATGACAGTTCCAGTATTCGTTATCAATAATACACGGTCTCAGATCCAGGTAACGGACACCTGAAATTAATTGATCCAGAATACTCTTCTCCTTTAAAAAAAAAAAAAAAAATATAATTATTTTACGGATTTTATCTATTTAGAAATTTTTGTCAAAAAATCAATACGAAATTATGAAATCTTAATATTTTAGGCTAAATACTGGAGGCCAACGGGTTTTGAACTCAATCCAAATATAAATACATTGCAAAATAAAATTAAAAAAATACCTGTGTAATTGTGTATCGTTGAAGAATTGTTGGCGGCAATTCTTCACTGTACGATCCAGAATTATGAGTTCCTGGGATAAACAACTCCGTAAGCGACATATTAAAGAAAATATCCCGATGTTTATTCATCCAGTCGGGATGTGTAGACAGGCAAGAAGATTTTTTTAGAATATTATATCTAAACCAAACTCCGATATACCCTAATTAAGTCACAATTAATCAATGTCATCTTAGTTTTTAATCAGGCTGTAGTAGGGTTGTTACCTGTGCACTGTTCAACATAGGTGAAATCCATCGAATAGTTCTCCTTCGAAGGCGACACTCCTGTTTTTACATAACCGCTCATTTCTGCAGGGTGATGCACAAAAAGAAATTCGTCTTCCGAGTCATGATAAAGCGCCAAAGAATCGCCTTTTACGAATCCCTCAACGAACCAATAGATAACAATTTGCCCTCTGATCGCTTTGCTCTCGCCCAATGGCGAGTAGAACAATATTATTTCTGCATCGTCGAATTCACTCTCTTCAAAACAGTATGGTGTTATTTTAAAAAAAAAAATTACGGCTATAAAAATATTTTTTACTTCCATTTTTGTCGACTTTTAATAAAAAACTGAGACTTTGTTCTTCTATGGCTTCCGCTATCAACTCTAGGAAATATTAGGTAGTTATCTATCGAACTATTGGGTCAGTGATACTTTTACTGCGACAAAAAAATCAATAAAAATAAATAAAGTTCCTGAAGTATTAAATTTAGGGCCATTAACCGTCAAATCAATTGAAAATTTGAATTCCAACTAAAAAACACCTTAATGTAGAGGACGTGACGTCACAGAGTGTGTAGTCACGGTATGTGGGTCATACAAAACGCAGTGGTCATGCATTAGTGCCCGACTTCCGCTCCTAAGCGTCAGACTGATCACAATGAATATTATTTGTTTCTAAACAATATATTTACTATCATTATTATTATCATCCGTGAATCCCAGCAAAGAGCTATGTTTTATAAATACATCTAAATATAGATAGTGATAAAAATGCTGTCATCACCTATTGAGTGAGGAAATGATGCAAGGTCGCGCTCGTAATTACAAAATATTATTTATTTTTTAATTTTTGTTGTTGTATATCAATCATTAGTAATGAGATTGAATAAGTTTATTGTTTGGGACGTGTTTAAAAGCTCGAAAAAAAATAACGAATTATTTTTTTATTATTTATTTATTTTGATTTTGAGGATATACAAAAAATTTTAAATAAAATAATTAAAAAAATCATTTTAGGATTTTTTAAAATTGTTAAAAATAACTACAGAATTTTTTTTCTGCAAAAAAAGAAGGCGAAATAGTTAAGAAGTAGCTTTTGTAAAGCAAGGTATTACACCAGTTGAACCGGAATGATCGAAGATCGAACATCGGTCTCACGTGTAGCGCAGCAATGTAAAGCGTGAGTTAAGGTACAAGGTACAGTAGTTGCTGTTGGATCGGGTATTCGATCTGATTCAATATAAACTACAAACGCATGTGCGTGAATTTCAGCGGTCGGTGGAGCTGAAAGCGGTGCTCGGTGTACTTATACTGTGAGAAGATAGATAGAGACTGCAAATGGGACCAAGAGGGACGAAAGAGGCGAAACAGATGAAGAAAGAGAGAGGAATGAATGATACGAAGCATGGCAAGAGTCGGTTCTCTTTGATGTGGCCGCCTTGGGTTCGCCACTCTGGAATACCTTTGCTTAGCCCAGCTACTGCTCAAGTACCCGTACTTCTACCTGGAGCTGGTTGTGTGTTCCTGCTGCAGAAGCATTCGATGTCGATGAGGAAGACCCGAGAAGAGAGATAAATTCCGCAATTTATCTCTCGGTGAATGTAACAACAGATGAACCACAATTAACAGACTCAGCTTTTTCTTTTTCACTGCTTGATTGTGTTCTAGCAAGTACTTGCTCGCTTTTAGATTAGCTTCGTGGAAAGGGCGGTTAGGGAATCGGCAAGGTGGTTACATTTGGATTTATACATGCAAGGAGTTATGTTCCTAATTTAGGCTGAGAATTATTGCTGTGTTAGATGATAAAGAGGAATTTTAAAGGGCAAAAACGGAATTTAATTTGACAATTTTTATTCGTAGAAAAAAATTGTCAAAAATTGTCAAAAAAAAAATAAAAAATGATTTGCTAACTACTGATAAACCTCCATCAAAGCAGGTTCGCTATAGTTAACAAATAAAAGCAAATCGTGGAGCATCCCGTGAATTTGCTTTTCTGGATCGCGATATCCGAGGCAATTTTAACAAGTAGGCACCGGTGGTGGGCAAGTGAAGATAAATGTACAAATAGAGGTAAAAATAAAAGTGAAAAAATGAATAAAAGGTGAATGGTATGGTATGGTATCGTCGAAGATATCAAAGAACCTTTAGCATTGCCAGCACCTGTATCCACATTGCGTAGCCTCCATCTGTCCAGTTGTGTCCCAGCTTCTGGTAAGTGTATCGGAATCGGTGGGAAGGCACGAGAGCTGGCCTTTCTTGCAACGCAATCAATCGAGCCGCCTCGCTACTACGGCCTCAAATACAGCCGAGCTTACCTCAGATTTCTTTACTTTACTCTACTTGTTTTTGTTTCAATTCTGAGCTGAAGCGAAGAGCCAAAGGCGACTCGCGCTCTCTCCGTGTCATCCGCAACCAGAGTCACAGTCAACTCCTATCGGTCCTTTTTTGTAGGACGCGTTATTTATCAGCCTCCGGCGACCTTTTTTCACCTCGGATAACATTTTTCATTTACATTTTGCTTGTCTTACATTTTTTCACTCCATTTTAACAAAATCTATTTTTTTGTATTTTATTTATTTATTTAAAATTTATTTATTGATTTAAATTCAATTGCAGTAATAATAAAATTAATTTGATTGTAAAAAAAATTTTTTTGGACTTATTATTATTAAACAGAAAAATTCTTAAAAAAAAAAATTTTTATTTAAACATTCTTCGTTTTAAAAAATTTTTTTTTAAATTCAATTAATTTTTTTTTTAACAGTGCAATTGAATTTTAATCAGTAAATTATAAAAAAAATAAATAAATAAAAAAAAGACTTTTAAATTAATTTTTTTTTTTAAATCAATTATCAAGATTTATTAAAAACTAACTTAAAAGTGTTTCAATATCTCTTTTTTTGACATTCTAAGTACATATAACCCCTTAATGTGTCATGACCATGGGAGACTTGTAAGAAAAGCAAGATTGAAGGTATCAATCGTAACGTCCTTGTAAAAAAGGACTACTATGAGAGAGTCGACTCAAACATGGATATGGCGAAGTTGGCACGAAAAAGAGTTGCCGTTTTTGCAGGGCCATAAAAGCAGAACCAGAGCCAAGGTTACCCAAATTTTTTACCGATCATGAGAAACGCTCTTGTGCTGCGAGGGGCTAATGTCCGAGTTACGCAACCAAAAGGCAGAGGCCTCTAATCTCCCGGAGAGACAATATATAAAATTATATTAAATTACATAATAACCGACTTGATTTCGCGAGATTACCTTCCGGTTGTTTGAATCGAAGAACATTGGCTCATAATTAAACTAACTGTTTTCTGGTCAGTGACCAAAACTGCTGACAAAAATCCAAGTTTAATAAATTTTTTTTATTATATCTACTTTAAAGATCCTTTAAATAAAATTCTTGATATTCAATTTGAATCTTCATAATTAAAAAGTAAAAAAAAAAAAAAATACCATTGAGTGATTAGTCGAAGCAATTAACAAGATATCAATATTTAACAAGGACGGCTAGATAAAAAAACTAATAATAGATCGAGGAACAAACTCATCAAAATTTCCTGATTAATCTCATAAAAATGAATAATTATTTCCATCAACAAGTTGATAAGATAGCTTAACAAGTAGGCAAACTAATATAACCACACAAATCACTCCGCGAAATGAAGATGCATAATTAAGTTTTTTTTACCGAGAATAAATACTTTAATTATGTTGCAATCCTGTACTGGGTTATAACTTATAATGCCCAAGTGGTTTGCATCTCTACCCAGCCTCTTTCTCCGCTCAATCTCATCTCCGAGGCACTCTGCAGGTTCGATTCCGTTCACCTGATTATCCACGAGGAAATGAATGATTCTGGTATGGTAACTCTTACTGGCAAGAACGGCCGCATGTAAATACTTAATACATAACTTTATGTCAGTACTCAGAGATTCATTCTGCAATCAGAGGCTGGAATTATTCCTACTCCAATTTAAATTAAATTCGAGGACATTAATTACCGAGCCAAGGAGTTTCATTTTCAAATTATCGATGATAATTTAAATAAAGCGAGATATTGTTAGATTTATACTGGTACTTCAGTCTATTTAAAAAAAAAAAATACAAAGAAATATTTTGGTTTCTGTCCCCCCCGCTGGAATTATTGGAACAAAATGAAAGAGAGCTAGGCGAAAGCGTGACACGAATCGGGGCTGTCAATGCTCGTTTGTCGTTTGTTTTTCGGAGATAGATACTCTCTTTTGCTGTTTATAAATTTTTAAAGGTTCAATTTCTTGTGAGTTTACGGAGAATAGTTTTTTTTTTTTTATACAAAGAAAGAGACCACTGGGGTATGTGGGGTAGTATGCAGATTTATACCTGTCACACAATTTCTTTTCTTTCTTTTCTCAAAACGTTTCTTCTGTTCGGAACCACAGCCCGTAGGCCATTTGTCTTTCGCTTTTCCAATAATACGGATAGAAGCTAGTCGCTGGAAGGTCTAGACTGGATTTATCTACAGAATTATTCGTCAGAGACACATTTTTGGGCTGGAGTTGATCGAGCCAAAAATGGATCACTGGAATTAACATGACGGATTTAATGAGCCGGAATCGTTTACAAGTTTTGATTTTATATAAGGTATATTTTTTCAACAGAAAAAAAGCGCTTTGATGATAACTTGGTGAATATATAGATAATTAAATAATAAAAAAGATTTTACACGAGAAAATCGGCTTTGTAGGTAAATTTAGTGTCATCAAAAAATTCTTGATGTAAATTTTTGCCTTTCTAACATTTTATATATTTTTTAGCTTGTCAATTTTTTACGTTGGCTTTTTGGAGGAGTTTTAAATATAGTTTGAGGGTTTTATAAATTTTTTTTCTTGACATTTTTCGAATAAATAATTGATAATTAGTCATGTGATAGATTTATTATTAAATTTTTATTTTTAAAATTCAAAATATCTAAAAATTATTGAGCCAAAATTTTTTATTTACAATTCGTAATAATAAATGCTGATTGCTGTTTATTATTATTAAATTAAAGTTTAATAAATAATTAATTCATAATTTAAAAACGATAATTTCATTCCGTGTAAAATATTTAAATATTTAAAATTTTGAAGTAATATTTATTTAAAAGCTGTATAAATAAGGTGAATCCTTATTGTCTGGGCACGTTCCCATAGAATGTTTACCATGCGAATGGAGACGTCAAGCGAGAATGGTAATCGATTGCTTAGGGGAAGACCGAAGAATCCTCTGCCTCTAGGCCTCTAGAATAAGTGAATATAAAAGGACATAAAATAAACGCGAAAAGAAGGACCGATAAAAAAAAAACGAAAATCGAAAAACTGAAACAAGGTTAACATTGGCTTGTTTTGTTTATCCGTATTCCATATAACCCTGTATATTGTTGCCTTGTTCGGACTTTCGTCCTCGCACACTCAAGCGCTAATGTAAGCTCCAGGGCTCTCGATTGTTTCATCTCTTGTAACTTGCTCTTACATATTTTACCGGCTTGTTGTTTCACTTTTCCTCTCTTGTATGTGCTTCTCCTTACATTGTACATTGACTTTGTTTAGTTAATTTAATCCCGAATGCCTGAATCTGAAGGATACCGGAAAGCGGACGGCAAACAGGGCGATTTCTCGCGGCGATCGATTGTACGATAATATCGGCCTCATTTGTCAACCGGGAGCCGTTTAAATGCAAATAGACTTAAGGGCAACATTGCCCGCCACTATACCGAGGATAAGGAACGCCAGGATCAAAACGGAAGCCGTTATACATTCCTTTATTGCTACTTTGCATGCATTACAATCCAGAAAAATTTTTTTCTTTAATCTATTATTGAAATTTTATCAATGAAAAATATTTTAAAGTTAAAAAAAATAATTCTGATTTTGTAAAGCATTGTAAATTTATTTTATTAATTAAAAATTGTAAATTTTGGCTTCAATCTTAAAAAAAAATTTTATATATATCAGTTACGGCCTAATTTGGTAATTACAACTTTGTAAATTATTTTTGAGACGAAAAAATATTTTTTTTTTTATCTAAAAAAACAAATTGATGTTTTTTTTTTAACAAAAATTAATTTTAAATTGATTAAAGTAAAAATTCAATAATAGAAACTTTTATTAGAAGGATTAAAAAATTTTTATTGAACCTTTAGAAGAAAAAATTTTTTAAATATTAATTTTTATCAAAATTTTGACGAAAATTAAATAATTAACACTAAAATTAAAAATATTTAATATTTATTTGAAACATTGAAAATTTTTTTTTTATTTTAAAAAAGTCAATAAATAAAAATAAATATGAGATTATTTATATTATCCATTTACGAAACCCGGCGATGTATAACGATGGCAGCAGCGTCCATACATGGACACAAGCTAACAAATATAAATATAAACGTTCTCCAGAATAAATCGTAGAGGAGCAATTAGAATATTTAAACGTAACATCGTGGATTGTGAATTGTGAAAGAGGATGGGCTCGGCTGACACTCTGACAGGCCTCAGTAAAATGTTCCACGGTTGCCTGCGTCGCCCTTTATTTGTGCGACATCTTTTCTCTAAGGTTTTCCGTCTCACTCTTTTTTTTTATTTTTCGATGCCTAGTGTGGTCTATCCTAAAGAGGCGCGTACATCATGTAAGACTACATACGGGTTATATTCTTATATTGCCTTAACTGTACAATATAATTGTCCCTCAAACCATCGGCGTGTAATAAACACCTCTCGGACATATTGTATATTGTATGTACGTCGTTAAGCTTGAAAGATTTAATAGTTTTTATTTTTTTCTTATTTTTGACTCATTTTATTACTTCGCTGCATTTTATCGTTAAGGATCGTTTCACACGCTGATTTTATTATTGTCTAGTCATTAAATTATTAAATAACAAATTGCTACAACCATCTGTACTGTTGATTTTTATAATAAATATTAATTTTATCATATTTCATTCCAACACTCAAATTAATTATTATTTTAAATTTTCAATTAAAAATTTATTTAATTCCCATGTTGGCATTAAAAATTAATTATTTAATTTTTTATCCCAATATTTAAGCTCAATATGAATTTTAAAATTTATAACTCTCACTTTAAAGTAAAAAATTAATTTTTTTTATTTTTAATCCCAATATTTACATTAAAAATTGATTTTAAAAATTTTTATCCTTTTCAAGGGATTTAAATTGAATATTTGTAATAAAATGAAAGCGCATTTAAATAACTAAAAATTTCTCACAGCATCAGCCAGCTATTAAACCGGATAAAAAATCCTCCATATGTGTATGTTGCAATGAGAGTGTCTCGAATAATAGTTTCTCATCGACACGAAGGTAATGATATTAGCGTCGATCGTCCATAAAGTCTTTCTTTCTTTCAATCTCACCTCTTGTATACCAGTCACTTTGATCTCTGGTATCGGATCTTAGGGGGCACAAGTCACGACGAGGGCAGCGCGTGCTGCCGAGAAAAGAGCCCCCCCGGGGCCTCATGTCGGCTACCTGAGAGCTACCTATCCACGGTCTATCCCACATAATACTTCATACTCGTCCGTAGCACACTTAAGCATGTACTAAATAATATTATCCTTAAATATATATGTATAGACACAGAAACACACGTGGACATTGAACATTACATATTGTACATTAGAGGGGCATCTTTTTTAGCGATTTTTTGTTTTTCAGACAGGTCGAGCACCCCAAGGCGCCTGAGCATCCATCATCGGACCACCTCCGGTGACACACACTGCCGGTAAGATTAACACCATTATTCTACTTAGACTTATTTATTATTTAATATCTCCCCTGCCGTCACCGTCAGCCAATCCGAATTCTTTCGATAGTTATTACAATATAATAATATTTTTTAATTTCAAACGATAAATTATTACACCGCCGAATTAATTCGCTTTCGTTTAAATTTTATCAATTCAATGGCATGTAATGTAATATATCTTGAATTTTAAATTACGAGTACAATGCTCAGACGGGAGCAAATGCGGAGTAATAATAAATTATGAATTACAGCAGACTTTGGATTATGATTAATCGACTCACCTTTGTCTTGCGGTAATGAGATTTTTCAGTGAGTCTCGGCTTCTTATCGAGGTTTTTGTGGGCCTGGAATGTAACAGGTGCCTTTGGCACTTTGAATTTACTTTTTAGACTATTATTATTCTATTTTTGCTTTATAGAGACTTCTTTTCTGGGATTGAACCTCTTGGGTCATGTGTGAATTGGTGTTATTGCTTCGTACTTTCACTGGAATTTAATCAATAATCACACGCTCATTAAATTTGTGAAATTTTAATTGTTTATTAATTTTTTTTGATAGTTGGGAATAATTATGGGTGGAATTATTTATAGTGGTATTTTGATAGCAATTTTTTTTATTCAGTTCAGAGTTTAAAATGAGAAAGTGAATTTTTTTTTGGGATTGAGAAATGAAAATTTATTTTTAGCTTATAATATTGAAATTTTATTTCAAAATAATTTTGTTTTAATCGAGAATTTTTGTAAAAAAGTTTAAAAATTGATTAATTACTTAAATTTTTAAAATCTTTAATTAATTTCTAATTACATAAAAACATCAAAATATCGAATTCTCTACAAGAAAACTAAATAATAAACTCTGGTCTTTCCGGGTACGCATCAGGCTTATATCTTTATCTCCCGGGCGATCTCGTTCGCACGAGAATACACCGCGATAACGATCGCCGCGGTGACGCGGTTCCATTCAATGAATTAGAGACTTTTAAATCACAATAATTCAGCGGAAGTTGCTTTCCAATCGACAATTAAAATTAAAGTTCTCTTTAAACCAAAATCAAGCCGAAAAAAAGTACTTTTTCCGAAATTGTTAATTCGTCAATTAAAACCCAGCTGACTTCTTTAATCTAAAAATCAAAAATGAAGTTATAAATTCACTGCAATGTGCATTTAAATGAACCTTTTTTTTTCCTCAAGCTCAAACGTATCCGCGAGTCCTAATTGGAATTAATTAAAGATCGCTACGCTCCGGGAATAAAATTTTTTTCACTTTTGTTTCATCGACTCGCGTCTCTAATTATTTCTAATTAATTAAAAAAAAAAAAAATAATTAACCAGCAATAATAATAATAAAGAAAGAATAAATTGATACAAATAAAATTCTGACGCAACAAAATTTAATTAAATAATGTTATATTAAAAAATAAAATAATCGGCAAATTATATTTTATTGGCCGAGAAAGGAAGTAGGCACACCTATCACTTTAGATTTTTTTTTTATCCTTACCGATATATACCGTGTACTACATACTACATACAATAATTGCGATACTGACAAGTGAACCTATATATATATATATATATATATATATATATATATATATATATATATATATATATATATATATATATATATATATATATATATATATCTATTCTTGTATGTACCTCGCCCATAACACAAGACGCCGGCGCCTTATATTTATTCACATTCGGAGTTAATGTCTTGGTTTGCTTATACGGCTTAAGAGTTTGTCATTTTTTTTTTTTTTTTTTTTTCTTCAACTGCATAGAGGTAGTTAGAGATACTAAGACGACAATCGGTTAGTCGGGCGCCGATCGTGGGAGATTTAATCGCGGGCTCGGCTTTATAAGATCGCATATAAATATATACTGAAGATGGAGAAACAGGCTGATGAAAATTAACAAAAGCAAGAGTAAGAGGAGAAAGAACAAGTGGACGAAGACGAGGAGAGCAAACGTATGTCACACCCGACTATTATTTACATACTCTGATCTCTGATTGTTTTATTTATGCTAATCACGAACAGAAATAAATTATTATAAGTTACTGTTATGTGTTATGAGGTGGTTGTTCAGGAAATTTGCATTCAAAGGAAAATCATTAGCAATTTTTAGATTTTTTTTTTAATAATTAATTATAGACCAAATAATAATAATAATGATGAAATAAAAAAAAAAAGATTCATTCTTCTCCATAATGAATTAATAAAATGAACTACCAACCAAGGATTTTGCAATGACACTGAATTTCATTAAAAAAACCGATTTTATTGTTTTTATTCTCTTAATAATATAGATTATAATTTGAAATTTACCATAAAAAAAAATAAAATCTTTCTCAATAGTCTAAAAAGTTAAATATGAAATAAATTTAGCGAGCAATTTTATCGACTCAATTGTCCCATCACTTGAGCGCAGATTGAAGAACATTACACGATTTCCCATCCACATCCACAGGGAGTTTGAGTAAGAGTAAGAGTACAGGGGCTGAGCATTTCGCTTATCTTTTCAGAATTTCCTTGCTATGCACCTTATCTCCTAGAACTCAAGTCGTATTATATTATCATTATCATTATGATGATGATTATTACTTTTACTGTGCACTATATACATATAGAGACAAAATATGTAGCAGCACCGTTATAACCATGACTGCAAATGTATCTTAAATTGTCGGTTGCCGGAGTGCTTAATGCAGAAGACGAGGAGATGAGGAGGCCTCTAACGGACTCAGTAGTACAAGACTTAAACTCTGAATATCTTCATACATGTATACATATATATAAAAGAGACACTCTTACGACGCGGTCTAGTGGTAAAAGTGCCATTTGTACGTCCGCGGTATTTTCGCGTTAAATCATCTCGAATCTCGCAACGCCTACTTCTCTTTTTTTTTTTTACAATATTTATAATATTGTCATGGTGCTTGAATTGAGGTTCTATTCCTGGTGATACCCCCTTCCTCTTAGCTCTTGCCGGGTCTATCACTCAGCTCTGTACTCTTGTAGCAGATATTATTGTTATATATGCATGGGATGTACTAATGGTTCCGTAAACGTTACTCGGGATAATCGGACGAGACCTTATTCTCCTGCGGTTGGAAAATTTACGTGAAAGCTCACCGAGTATTTTAACAACCGTTGCCTCTCACTCGACTACTCTTTATGTATTTTATTTATTTATTTCCCTCGCATCAATATAAAATTAATAAAATTATTTTGACAACTCAACATAATTTTTTAATTATAAATTAAAAATTTTCTTATGCAAAAATTGGCTTCATATATTTTCACATGACTTGATACAAGTCCATATAAAGCCTGACGGGCATATATACCCATATATAATTTTTTTTATTAAAGTAGTGTAAAAAATTTCCGCCAGGTGGCGCATGATCGCAAAATCTTCTCACTTTCAGAGAGTTATTTTTGAGGAATTATAAATTAAAATAATATTGTAGGCGAATAATTTCACAGGTGTGTTTTGACAGAGAACCTACTGAATGATACTAATAATTGGAGCAAATTACATAGTAGAGTGACGCTCTGGTGGATAAGGATAATGAATAATCCGTAAATTGAATTAATAAAGAGCAAAGAAGAAGAAGAAGAAGAAGAATGAAGAATTATAAATTATAATTGTAGATGTCTCGACACTTGCAAGAGATGAGCGAGTTGGTATTGGAGCGACGAAGCTTTTCCTACACAGGACTTCCGGCTGATGAAGGAGAGCTTCATCAGGGGCTAACGGTTGTCATGGGGATACTCGCGACCCGCCCCTTGGAGACTCATACCTCATACCTCGTACGCACCCTACTCGTACGTCATAGTCATTACTATGTGTTATACGCTTCTACTCTAACTCATTACTCGATAGATATTTACATACATTTATATTTATTCACATACACATAACATGGCTTTTAATCTCATTGCAGTCAAATCGTGTATTTTTAAATTTTCATATTATTGATTAGGGAATTGCAAAATATTATTATTATTAATGGAAAAAATTTATTACAAATAATTAATTTAAAAAAAAAATTACCCAGCAAGTAAAAAAATTTTTTTAAGTGTGAGAACTTGACTTTTGATTGAATCGAAACTGATGACATCTATATAATAGTCAGCTTATATAATATTAGGGGAAGTATATTAGTACAAGGGGCACAACGTCGGCAGCAAGCTTCGGTTGCCCTCAAATCATCGCGGGTGTGAGGCAAATGACGTTCGACCACGCGGAAGTAACGCGATAATGTCGGCCATGAAAGGCTTTACCGTGATATCTGCAGAGCGCTTTGATGTTCAGCCTTTGCGTCCTCGGAAAAAAAATAAAAAGCACCAAATTGGTTCCTCTTTAGTGTAATTAACCACCCGACCGAGAACTAGGTGACTTTTTTCTAAATTTAATAACTTAATTCCTTAAAATAAAAATAAAACTTTCAACCCCTCGAGCTTTATTTATATACTTGTATTTATATTGTCCTTCGGCAAAATTTTAATTATTTTATTTGTAATTTTTCTCACGAATCACGTGGCTTTTTTACACTGATCCCATCCGCATGATCTGTAATCTTCTATTGGCATTGAGTAAAACCAGTCAAGCTGAACAAGTTAATTCTTGAGTACTCACTCAATGGACGAACCTCAATACAACACACTAGAGTTATAATCACTGCAGCATTAGGTCACGCTTTTCTATTGTGATATTCTCAAATATCAATGGAGTACATTTTTTTTACATTGAATGGAAATTCCTGATTTAAATACTGTTGAAATGATCTAAAAATTATTCATTTTATTTAGTTCGCCTCTATTTAATAATACTTCTTATTTTTTTAACTTTTTTCCAAAGCTGAAATTTTTTTTTTATCAAAGGATAAGAGATAGAGGGAAATTTATAAGATACTTTTTTATAGAAAATTTAATTTTTTACCAAAAAAAATCCCTAATAATTTTTTTATTATTATCTTCAATATTTAGCCCAAAAATTTGAGAATTCTAAAAATATAATAAAATTTTTGAATATTTGATTTAAATCCCCTTTTTTTGAATAATTTTATCAGATAAAAAAAATTTTTAAGGATACTTTTGATGTATGAATTTATAATAAATTTATAAATGATGAAAATTGTTCCAAAAAAATATGATAAATGTTAAAATAATCTGAAAAATTATTCCATTGATTAAAAGTAATTTAATTTTTTAATTTTTGAAATCGAACCGTGGGACAAAATTTGGGCAAAACTAGGCAAATAACAGTCGAAGACCTTGCCGATAGGTCAACAGATCATTGGGCAATAAAAGTGTTCCAGTTATTGTAATTACTGAACCTCAGAAAGTCTGTAGATCTCGGGCAAAAGTAAAAAAGACAATGGCACTGAAAATTAGTGGTAAGAACCCTATCTCTCACTCTATCATTTCGAGTGTGGATCCTCCGCCCTCGTCGCTCATTTTCTCCTTGTTCCACAAATTCTCTGATTATCTTTCTCGGTCTGGTTCGTGGGTTACATTAGCTCGCCCTCTCGTTCCCAGTAATGACAATCATTACCGGAATGATTGCAGCAGCGGCGGGTCCGCAGCGCCGGCCCCACTATTGGGGGATGTAACACACCACCTTATAGAGTAGTCTCCAGTCCTCGGTGTGAGCGGAATGTCACATGTTATCCCAGTGAATCAGCTTTGTTCTAAATCCAGTGACTCGAAATTCACGGAAAAAATAATTACGGACTCTTAGTTGTAGTTAATATTCAATATTTTGTAAGAAAAGTGTACAGTGATCAGAATATCCAATAAATATTGTCATTATTGCTTAGATTTGTAATACTTGTGTGTCTCAGTCAATCCAATTATTAATAATTAAATTTTTATTGCTTTGTTGAGGTGGTTTCTTATTTCATTTGCGATTATTCCGCACAATTGTACGATGACATCATCCTAAGAAAGCCTTCTGCTCAGGAGATGAGAAAATCGATAGAATTATTTGCCGGGTGTGATTATATGCGAGGTCTTCAGGATTGATAGAAAATATTATTGTAATTGTTTTACTGGAAATCGAATGGCAAATTGGAAATCTTCAAGGTTTTATCCGATTAGTTTGCGTTAACCGACGGAAAGCGAGGAAATTTTCGTGACATAATCGGCAGTTCTAGGACAAAATTATTTTTTTTTTTCAGAATATAATCTTATATATTTTTAAAAAATTATTAATGGTAGTATTAAATTAAATTTTTGGTGTTTTCTTTAATAATTATCAATTTTTGCTTTTAAAAAATTACTTTTTCACGGAGAAATAATTTTTTTTTATTAAAAAAAATTTTTTTTCTCAAAAAAAATTAGTTTATGTTTTTTGATAAATTTTTTCAATAAAAATAAATAATTTTTTCTCTACAATTATTAATTATTATCAAATAATAATTTTGTTTTTCAAAAAAAAAAAAAAAATAAATCATTTTCCTTTTAAAAATAAATTTAAGAATAAATATAAACGCTTGAAAAAGCTCTTTTATAAAAAAAAATAACAACGAAATATTTTGTCATGTAAATTTTCTTATATTTTAAATTCCGTCAGCAAAATAAAGATAATGTAATATTAATGACAGTATTTACAGATAAAATAAAAGAGTAATTGATGACAAGCGTGTTTAATTTTCAATTACTAATTTATAAGCCGTAATTTATATTAAAACTTTTCAATTAAATAAATCAACTGAGCAAACAATTTGACGAATCAAAAAAAAAATTGAGAGATTGATTTGTTACATTGGCATACTACAAAAGTAGAACATCTTTGTTTAATTGTTAGTTAAAAATAATTTTATTACATAAGTTAGTAGGTATTGTATGGGATCATGCTATCGTAATTGCAATCGGTATTGATTCAATAAAATTACACACATTTGTCTTGATTCAAATTTAAACACGCTTGGCAAACACGAGTAAGTTGTAATAAACCCACACAGAGGTGCTCTTATTCACCACTCATTAATCTAAATAAACTAGTCGATGTAATGCCACACATGGATTATATTTTCATGAATTCCCTGTACTAATATTAACACCTGTTGGACTATTAAACTACCGCTGTATTAGTTTCTATTTTTATCCAAGATTCGCATGAATCAAATATTATTCACAATGATATGCTATTAATCTATATACCATTCATTAAAACAATAACTTACTTTTGTTGCCACTCGCTCAATTTTATTCAAAAATATAAATTTTGTTAATTATACTCAATTAAATAATTCTTTTGCTATTCTTTAGTCATTCATCTTTTTATTTACTAGTTAGTATTTAAATGTTTAATTTTTTATTTTTTTTGCTTTAATATTTTGCTCACAATTTTTAAAAATTATTGAGAAAAAAATTACTCAGTCAATTATTTAATTATTATTAGAAAAAATAATACTAAAATTCATCAAAAAAATTTTGAAAACCTTTTTAAGATTTTTCAATAAATAAATCTAATTTTTTATATTAATTAATTACTTTTAAAACTCTTAGATGAATATTTAAATTTAAAGAAAAAATAATATTAATTACAAAAATTAATAAATTAAATAAAATTAAAATAATTCATTTTTTTTAAGAACATACATTTCTTAAATTGAAAGAAAAAAAAAATTTTGAATAAAATTTATCAATTTATTAAAGAAATTTTGAATAGTTTTTTAGTTCTATAAATTAATTCTGTGGCATTTTTTTTTTATTAATTGATGGTATTAAAATTTATTTTAAAAGGACCCAGATTTTATATTGGGATAAAAAAATCATTTTTTTTCATAATTAATAATTCTTAACAGCAACATAGTTATTATTCCAACATTTTAATTAATTTTTATTATATTTTTTAATAAAAAATTAAACTTCAAAGTCCAGACGGTAAAAAATTGCATAAATTAATTCCAACTTCAATCCTGGGATTGGAAACTTCAAAGCTAATAATTACTGACATGTAATTAGCAATTACATTATATTATTGCATTGTAAGATGGACACCATTGACTACATTGTATAGCATGTATCCAAAGAAGCGGCATTAAATCCTGTTCGGTTGGTAGTACGCCTGAAGACTGTTAATATAAGATGGAGAAGAAAGGGTGTAACTCGACTCGGAGTGAGTGTAGGTTGTCTCAGTTTCACCGCGGAAAAATAATAATGATACCGATACGAGGAGAGTGAGAAGCGAACTCACTAGTACATGCATACAGACCGTACATCTAGGTTGAATACGGGCCCCAAGACTCGCGTTTGAAACCGCCGATAAGGAGGGAGTGTCTACAGCCGCCATAATGATAGCCCTATGCTGAGACTCTGACTCCAGCACGTCGGCTGTTCCAGCACACGAGCCTTTACTTTGTCTTCCTTGTGTTCCAACTAAGCCCATAGACCCAATCCTTACCCCGACTCGCACACACACACTCACATAGAGAGAAGCCAAAGCTTACATGGGAATAAAAATATAAATAAAAAAAACAATACAACAGTACATACTTTGCGTAGATGCAAACGTGACCATGGATACGAGTATACGAGCTGGTATCACGTGAGCATTATGTACGAGTATTATATCGCAAGTGAGACCTTCGTGTGTGAATGCTCGAGGACGCACGAGCCTCTAAGAATATTGTTATTAACAATAATAATAATATCAACAATAATGCAGTTAACAATTATGGATAAGAAAAATAATGGTATTTTTTATACGACTGTTGGGTGAAAAATTAAAATTTTAAATATATATATATGGATGGATGTAATTTTATAGGCAATGTCGCTTTTTTACGAGCCTGCGGTTTTCCGTTTGTGTGATACAATCTCCTTAAGTTTCTCTTGGTATTAATTTATTTATTATTTTTATTTTTATTACGTTTTTATTAATGCACTTTGCTTCACGTGCTAACTGTATCATCTCACGCGAATTATGAGGGATCTACATCATCTTTACTATCATTCACACTATCTTTAAGGTGCAATTCTTGGTTAGCTTCTTTTCTTTAATTAGGCTATTTACATATTGTAGTTTTAATTTGATCGGTTTGTTTGATGTGATAGGAAATGGTGGAAATATTTTGGGTAGGTTGGGATATGGCTGGACATATATGATCAAGTAGTCACATATGTAACACAGTGATCATGTGTGACATATATGATCATATGTAAATGCATATGTGACACATGTGATCATTCAAAAAATTTTTTAATAATTAAAAAAATTTTTTTATCAACATGCAATTTATAGAATTAATTATATGATTCCATATGGCTACACATATGACCAATTTAAACAAGATAAGTCATGTATGATCAGTGATTTTTTTTTCATTAATAAAAAATTGATTTAATCAATAAAATAATGAATTTTATGCAGATAAAAAATTTTTTTAGAATTCATATGTGATGACAAAAATTAATGTATGACCATACATGACTTATTTTCCCTGAAATTTTTTTCAAAAGAAATTTTAGACAGAATTTACTTAAAGTCAAATATTAAAATAACTTATTTAAAAAATTTGTTGTAAAACAAAACTGTTAACAACAAATCAGTAACAAGAAGATAAACATTTAATAATAATGCACCTTAACCTTAAAAAAAAAAAAAAAAAAAAAAAAACTAACAATCCTTAATTATTCTCACAGCTAAAAAATTAAACCAGTAACAAAATTTGTTGCAGCCTCAATTACTTAAGAAAATAAATTTTCTCAATTTCATAATAAAAAAGCTGGAAATTTATGACTCGTTAAATGAATGGAATAAAAATTTATGAATTCAAGCCCGAAATGATTCAAAAAAATAAAACGGTTTATTTAAAATTTAATATTCCTTCTTACTCTGGATCGGCATAAACATATATATCTATATATATATCGCATATATACGAGGGTCTTATAACACCAAGTTCGCGAGAGAGCAGTCCGGGGATTGGCCGAGCCAGTTGAGATTCATTAGCACAAGCCTCGTGATTGGCCGACACGCTTTAGCTTATGTTACTATACTCTTTTCTCTTTTTGCTTTCCGGCTGGTAATGACGTGCCTTTTCTACTCCGTATTCCACTCTCTACTCTTCATATACATATACATATATGTGTTCTCACACACACTAGCTCACTGTAACTAAACCGGCCTATATGCATCCTGCTGCCTATGCCCGGCGAAACTTATATTAAACTCGAGACCGATCGTGCATGGAAGATACATAGAAATGTTTTATATCTTTAAAAAAAAATTATCTATCAAGTTTCTTTTACTAATTCATTAAAGAAATTGATTGGAAAAACCTCAAAATTTCTAATAAAAAATTTAGTAGTCATACGCGATCTTAAATCAGTACTAATCGGTTGATTTGGTCTTATATAATGTCATATTAGACTACACATAAAAGTAAAATTTTTTTTATAAAAAATTTACGTTAATTATTAAATTAATTCAACAAAAATTGATTGAATTAAAAAATCAGTGTTAGATAAGCTTCTTTGAAGAGTAAAAATAACCATTTTTGTTTTAGAACTAAATATTTTAAAATTTACTATCTAGTAGTGAGAAAACCTAGCGATCATGCGCCACCTGTTGGATAATTTCAAAACTAACTTTGATAAAAATTAAATAGAGCTATCTTGGATCATATTGGACCAAATATGAGCATACAAAATTTTTTTAAAAGGTCATATATATTTTTTTTAACTAAATAATTGCAAAAATTATCGAAAAAAAATTTTTTATGTCTATAAAAATAAAAAAATTCCCAAATTTTGAAAAAAAAAATAAATCAGTGAAAAAAGTCTTTATATTGCATCCAAGTAGCATCAATATATAAAGCTGCACATGTACGACATTAAATGAAGTTACATTACATATAAAGACTCAATCGTACATATAAATTCAAGTACCAATGCGCAAGTGTCGCGACAGAGCACCCCCATCCGGTCTTGGCGACGAGTGCCGACTCTTCAACTCGGACAAGTATACCACATACATTTATGCTGATGCACAACACATGTAACATGCATGTAAATGTCATATATATGAATATGAATTCGCATCTCGGAGTTAGAGAGCATGGACCGCAAACCACGACTATTAAATAATGGAGAAGTGCATGGGCGCAGAACTTTTCAAGAGTCTCATTGGATCCTAGTAGACCCTTGAGGGTGAAAAGAAACCTCCCTAATGTAATGTGTGCTGGAAACAATTGTTTTTTCGCTATATCTCGCTATAACAATGTGTTATAATTCATTATTTTATTGTCTCGCTGCTCGTGCATGAAATGCGACACACTCACACGTCATTCGTGACTCGGAGATTTTACTCGGATAATTATCATTTGGTAATCTTTTGGAGTCAATCATGGATAAATATTTGATAATAATTGCTAAATAATCCACTTTAAGCCCAAAGGGCATTTTAAAATTTTTTCTTAGTGCAAAACTTTTATCGTAAATAAAAAAAAAAAAAAAAATGATTTGATAATGGGTTTTTAAAAATGTCTGATTTAAATTCTCTTGAATTTTTATTCCGATAATTTACTAAAAATTTTTCATTTAATTTACTTTGCTTTCATTTAATAATAAACCTTATTATTCGACTAATTTTTTAGTCCCAAGCTCAAATAGCTTTTAACAAAATTAATTATACAGTAAATTTATTTATTTATTATTATTTATTAAATATCTCCCAATATTTTTTTTTAAACTAACTGCAATTTTATTTTTCTTTATTTTTACAGACAATTTAAATAATTAATGCCACTTTCAACAATATTCTAGTAAATTTAAGAAAAATAAATTCTAGTTGATGAATAAGTAACTCAAAATTTCTGATCATAGTATCTAAAATTAAAAACTGTCAAATTTAATTAAATTTTATCTCCAAAAATTTTTTAAATCAATTCTAATGAGTTGAAAGCATTAAAAAAATATCCGAATAGTACGATAATTAATAATTCATGATTTACCCCGAAAGAATTGTCAAATTGGAGGTTAATTGAATTATTGAAATGGAAATAAAGAGCATAAATAAAACTGATGCAAATGAAAATTTATCACGAGTGAACGGGTACACAGAAATGATGACGAGGTAAAAGAATAATGAACGTTGATGCAGAGGCAGAGGGCTGGGTAAAGGGTGTGGGAGGGCTCTGCTTTGAGGGATCGTTGTTGCCATGGAAACCCCAACCCGGCACTCGTGACTTGCGTTCAGTCGCTCTCTCAAACTCTCTCCTACATCTTTCTCTCATCCTCTCTTTGCTCTCCGCTTCGTCTATATCTGTATATCTGTACAGCGAATAGAAGCTTTCTCCGTACCTGCTATTACTATCTTTATTTAACCCTCTGGGATGCGATCCATATCTTCATCCTATAGAAATCCACATTTATTGCAATATACCTTTTTACTCTTTTAATACGTCAATTTATTTGAGTTTTTTACTCCATCAACTTTTTGCTCCTTCATATAAATAAATAAATTTTTTCTTCGGTATTTTTTTTTTTTTAATAAATATTTATAATATATAAACTGTTTTCTGGATAAAAGAATTCTTTAGAAAAATAAATATTTATTTTTATTTGATAGATATTTTTTTAAATTAATTAATTTATAAAAAATTAACAAATTAATCAATATTATTAAGAGATTTACACCTTTTCAAGGTTTTATATCATTCTCAACAATAGCCAATTCATTATGATAAGTATTTAGTATCAAATCAAGAAGTTCAAGTTCTTCAAAAATATTTAAGTTGATTTTTTTTATCAATAAAGAATTTTTTTATAGCATTAAAAATAATCAAGATTTAAAAAAAAATTTTTTTTCAATATAGAAGCTGATAAAATTTATGATTTAATATATTTAAAAATAAAAATGAAGGGGTAAAATTTGGCTGGCATAGAATTAAATGTCTCTGTTCTCTGTCTGAGCAATAAAACATCAAATAAATCCGTCTCAAGCTGATGGACGCTGGCATTGTAATGCGATAGTCGATGAGGAGGATATTACCATAATATCATGGCATAGTGTTTTAGCATTAGCATCAGAGGCAAAGGAGCAGAAGTGCGGTTTGCTAAAAAAAAAAAAAAAAAAAAAAAAATTGATGTCTGGAGACTAAATTTCGGTATAAATACTAATGTAAAATCTCGTCTGCTGTTATATGTGTCCTCGTCCTTGATAAGTGTATCATAATATGGTGGATCTCGCGTTTACACTAATGTCGGGTTGCGGATGCAAAAATAAAGGAGGTCGGAATTAATAAAACCCGTGTGTAGTGTGTAGTGTGTCTGCTGTTATATGATTAAAGATTATAATGAGTTTACGATCGAGCGGAATCAGCGGGGGCTCAATTTTTTTCACCCAGTTTCAAATTCCGAGATTTCGGCAAATTGACCGGACGGTCAGATACTTTTTCGCTCTTGAGGAAACCTTATGGCTTTTGGAGAACAAGGTTAATGGATAAATCACAGGGGATTAATTTTTGTTTCGAAGAAAGTATATGTGAGGATTTTAATAAGAAAATTAGATAGGCGATCTAATTTTTGTTTAAAAAAAATTTGTTTTTTTATTTAAATCAATATTCTGTCTAAAATATCAAAGATAAATATTTTAATATTTAATTAAAAAAAAAAAAAAATAGAAATTATTTACAAAATTTTTCTTCGTTAAAAAAAAAAAAAAATAATTTGTAGTATGCTTTGATTTTTTGAAAAATAAATGAGATTGATCGCAGCAGCAAAAAATGGAGTAAGGCTTAAACAAAAAAAAAAAAAATTATTTAGTAGTAAAGAGAGAAAAATAAAAATATTTTTATCGAGCGCATGGTACGACGAAATGGACCGTTCGTTGTGTGTTAATCATTGTTATTACAACCGCTCGAACGATTCGCACACGCGCACATGACCGGCGTCTCCGCCTTCGTCTCTTTCACATCAACTATACTTATTTTTTATTTTCATTATTTCGAGCTTATCTATGGTTTATATCGCTGATAGTCATCCAGAACCATCACACAGTTCGACCCGAAAACTTCGCGACCTCGCGGAACTAATCTCCGCAAATTACTTCAGTCGTTAATTTTTTTCTGGTGAATTCAAATTTTTCGCCGACCGTAAAAACGAATGTCACTATTAAAAACACATTACTCCAAAATTTATATAAAAAACTCTAGATTCCCGGAATTGAATTAATTTTTTTTTTTGTTAATAAGTAATATAAAAATTGTAAAATTTAAAGATGAATTGCCACTCGATGCAAATGGAATATGACTCTATAACCGTCTCAAAATCCTTGAGTGCAGCTCATCTCTAGAGCTTTATTGATGCTGACGCTCCTCGAGCTAATGGACGTCTCAGGGTGGATGGAAGGAAATTGTGAAAGCTGTTTCGCGGAAAAACTGTTGATTTTCTTTATAATAATACTTAAGAATAATTGATTTTATTATAAAGTTGTTACACTTCCCATCTAAAAGCTGTGTCGGCCTCAATGGAATCACTCCTGAAATGATCTAACATTTTTTTTTTTTTAATTTAATTAACTGCAATTGAATTATTTTTCATTTTTAAACTGATGGAATAATTTATTTATTATTAATAAATTTTTTTATTTAAAACATATTTTATTAATAGTTAAATATTTATCGGAATTTCTTTTTCTATCCAATTTAAAGCGAGTTAAAAAATATTTAAATAGAATTTTAACCCTGTTATCTCTTTATCCATGGCTCCAAAAAAATATTTATTAGCAATTTCAATATTGTCTTTAATGAACGATTTTTTGAGAGTTCAATGAATTTTTTTTTAACTATTAATAAATATTAATTAAATTATTTTATAATGAAGAAAATCGATAAATGTCACTCAAAAAATTAAAAAAAAAATTTATTTTTAAACTCCTGGCTAATCAATAATTCTTTGAAACATTAAACCAAAAAATTGTCAAATATAATTCCGTTTACGAAAGAGGGATAACAAAACTTGGATAATCGAGTCGTGTAACATTTATAACATAATGGGAGGGACAGCGTTGTAATAATATCAATTACCAAAGGGGGACTTGAAATAGGCCTTTAGCACAGTATCCACACTAGGGCCTGATATTCGCGGATCTGTCGGCCAGAAAATTGGTCTCTTGCAGCTCAGAGATGACTCGTTCCACCCCCGAGCCGGTACCAGACCAGCTGACCAGCTGACACTTGGAGCAAAAAATGATAACGTGATCAGCTCGACGTCTAGCTTGTTGATCTGTCCGCGACCTCATCCTCATCCTCGGTCTCATTCGAAGCAGTCACGATTGATCCTGGTGCGGTTCTTGCGGGAGACCACCACGATCTTGTTGATCGAGCCTGGAAACGTGACAGATTTTTTTTAGCAAGCCCGATTTGACTTTTTTTTTTTTTTGATTTTTAAAATTGATGTAATGGATTTTTGATATTGGCTGCAAAATCCATCGGATGTGCGGGATATTATACAGAGGATATATCATATATACAGATATATATGATGTGGAAGCGAGTTTTGTTTACCAGTCACGAAGGCGGGAGAATGAAAAGTAAGCAGGCGTACCTGGCGGACCAATAGCGAAGGAGCTACAAATCATACGCGGCATCGCCAGCCTCGCGGTTCTCGGGAGTGGAGGTTAGGTGAGGTTAGTCGAGGTTATGTTACTTCGGGTGTATATATTCTCCCTCTATATGTATATGATGAATCCACGTATATACTTGCAGAGGTGTACGAGTCTTGTTAACATTCGACAAGCCTGTCCCTGGCGTGCTCTCGACTTGAATTCTCTTGTAAGGTGGGGCTCCTCTTTCTCCTTTTTTCCCTTCGATCCATGCAATAAAAATTGTTTTTTTTTTTTTGGATTTTATTTTACTCTGCAATTTTAATTTTTTTTCATTTTTCAAACGGTTTATTTTGATTTAATTATATTGAGGGGATTTTTTGAGACAAAAATATTTTGAGTTTTTTAATTCTGAAATATTTTAATTTTTTACTTATTTTATTTTTTATTTATTTATTTATTTATTTATTTATTAAAAATTAAATTTAATTTAAAAATTCCTTTTTTATTTTTAAAAAATTATTTAATTTCATTTTTTAATAAAGAAAACTCTCTGCTCAATTAAAAGATAATTTTTTTACAAAAAAAAATTTTGAATTTCCACAATTGAAAGACCATCCGCCTTTTTGGCTTGAAAAAAAATTTTTTTTCTCATTTTTAACCATCAAAAATCTTAGCAAAATAATTTTTATCCTTTTTTTTTTAATTTTATATTTTCAAAAATAAAAATTTCTAGGAACAGAGCTGAAGGGTGAATCTTAAATTAAATGGTCTTCTATAAATAACCCCAATTTAAACAATGTTTACTAAACTTAAAAAGTTTCCATCAATAATTTCAATTAAAATAAATAAATAATTAGAAAGAGCGCCCTAGAATAAAAAGTAAACTTTTTACATCAATTGGAGGTAATTTGATGCGAACCCTTCCTGTCGATAATTAATTTTTTCATACTTCGTAAGTGTAATTTACTTCTGTACTACAAAGTAATATTTTGCCAATTGAGTTGATACTCGCTTCATAAGAGTAGAAATAAAATAAAGGTGTTTATAAATAAAGAGGAGCCGTGTTTCAATTACAGAAAATTGATGATATTGTAGTGAGTAGCTGAACTACTCAGTAAATATATTATAAATTATATACATGATAGTGTTTTATTATTTAGTCTAAGTACGCGATTTAACCGCGGAGAGAGTCGGCTAAATATCGCGGCAAAAAATGTTGTAATTTATTTTATAGGCTCACGAATAGTGAAAGAAACGCGGAAATGTTATTGCGTGAATGTACGGATATATTTGTACATATATTGGGATTTAAATCGATAAGCCGAGACAAGGTACTATACCAGATGTGTTGCCACAAGAAAATTATGTTATACATTTTGCTGGGAATTCAATCATATTTAATATATTTACAATTATCTGGAAAAAAAATTTTTAGTTCAATTATTGATTTTCTTGTCGGTATTTAAAATAAAATTTTTAAATTATTTATCATTTTTATTTTATTTAATATTAAATAAAATATTATTGAGTCAATAAATGTTGATTAAAATAAATAATAAATAATAAATAAATCATAAATGAAAATCGTAAATAATTTAAAATTTATAAAATTTTTTTCTAAGCCAAAAAAAAAATTACAATTGAGCAATTGAGGATTTATTACACCCTTAAATTTTTTTAAAACCTCCTGCATTTTTTATTACGAATTTTATCGTTTTTTATTAAAAAAAAAAAAAAAACTCCATATTTGTTATTAGAAATTTGAAAATAAAATTTTCATAATCGTCAATTGCAGCTGAAATAAAATAAAAAAGGATAATAATTCCGGGATAATATCTCGTAACCGCTGAAATGGAGAACACGCCCGTGATTGAGTCATTCAAGTCATTAGAGTTTAAGTTGTGATAGCTTGATATACAAACAAGAGAATTTATCCAACGAGGCACTCCTTACACGCTCCGACATTAATGTGCACTTGTCTACACGAGACTTTATTCTGTTATATTATATTATATTATATTATATTATACATTATACTCAGAACACTCACACACGCTGACAATAACCACCTCGAATTACTACTGCAAGCACCTCGAGGGTGACGAACCGGCGAAAGACTAATAGTCCACTGACACTCTATATACTGTCAGCCTAATTTTACAGACCAAAGATTCTAACTCTTCCTTCTTTCTACGGGGGTGTCACTATCAGATTTTTTTCACGCTGTACTTTAATTTGTTTTATCTTAATTATTTAATTTAATGTTTGATTTTATTACAATAAAATTAATCAAATTTAATTCAAGATTATAATTATAATTATTGTAGGTTAAATATCAAAGATGTGAAAAAATGATAAGAGACCTTTTTTATAAAAAATTAAATTTTGTATACAGAAAAAAAAATTAATTTGAATCAAGTAAATAATTTTGAAGAATTTAATCTTCTTGATTTGAGTAGAAAAATTCTTAAACAAAGAAATTTTTATTGGTTTAAATAAATTTTACTTGATTCTCTTGAATTTTTCTCTTGATTCAAATTAATTTTTTTTTTCTGTGTCCAAAAAAACTTTTTTTATTAATTTTTCACATTTTGATATTTAGCCCTCAATTTTATTTTTAAAAATACAACAGATTATTATTTACTTCAATGTTTCAAAAAAATTATTTTTAACTGTTTTTTTCTTAACTCTGGTTCAATTGAGATTAAAGATATAAAAAAAATACACAGTGCCTTTTTTGTAGAGAAATAAATTTTCTATAAAAAAGAGTCTTGTAAATTTTTTCATGTTATTTTTGAATTTTATATCCACTTCACAGCTGATAAATATTGCGAGCTATTATTCGTCGATACAAAACCAGAGTAAAATAAATAAGAATGACAAGAAGTGACTTGGCACAGAAGTAAATATAAACTGATCGACGGAGTGAAATCGAATAGAGCAAAACTCTAACTTGAGTGATGATGAATCTCGTATTTTATTTTTACGTCTGTCTCTTTTGGTTTAATATTTTTCATATGAATCGTCCAGTTTATTGTTATTATTCCTGGTGGAAGTCTTGGTCTTGTAAACGTCGGCTAGATTGCGTGCAGTCCAAATGTATTCCAAGAATATGCTAATTATCTATTGCTAAAGTTTCGCCGTCTGCATGGTCTATGATAAATTTTAAGTATTTTTTATTCAGTATTAATATTCAACTCCTCTTCAACTGCAACCAAGATCGCAATTGTAATTTTAATCTAAATCTAAAATGAGTTAAAGTTAAAACAAAATAAACGACACAACATTAAATGCGAGAACATTTTATTTTGATGAAACGCGTTTTATTTACCGCAATTAATTGTACGCCGTGCTGAGTGCAGATGCTATCGCTTTAAATAAAATAAAACTCTTCGTTTTTATTTAATCGCGCTTTAAATCACGGTTTTTAAATAACGATTCTCGACAGAGAGTTCATTATATTCACCACGCTATCTTATTTTTTTTTCACTACTTTTTGTCACACTTTTCACGCATTGATCACAAATATACCGTCTAAAATTTTAGGACCTCTCTAGACGAGGTAATTTTTTAAAATTCTCAAAAATAACAATTTTTTTATTTTTATTTAAATTATTATTCTGTCAAAAATATAAATAATAGAAAAAAATGATAAGATACTTTTTCTGTAAAAAATTTAATTTTCTACAAAAAATATATCATTTTTTTTTTATTTTTGATCTCAGCCAAACTAGAGTTAAAAAATAAATTAAAAAAAAAATTTTTTTGAAACTTTTCACTAAAACTTAGAATTACATTTTTGAAAATTAAATTTTAAGTCAAATATCAGAGATGCAAAAAATTTTATGAGGATTTATTTTTATAGAAAATTAAATTTCCTACAAAAAAGGTCTCTGATCAATTTTTTGTATTTCCAATATTTCACCCAAAATTTAAATAATTATTCCTGCTCCAAAATTTTCACATTTTTTTATTGAATAATTGACAATCAAAAAATTGTAAAAAAAATTTTTTCTTGACCCAACTCGAACTTAATAATTGATAAATCCTACAAAAAATTTATTAATGGCTCAAGCTTGAGTTAGTTAGCGCTTACGGCCTTCATAATTGCGGTTTATTGTTTCAATAAATAAAATTCTCAGAATCTTAAATCAAGGCGCCTGTTAGCTTCTACAGGAAACCTTTTACGAAGTTTCTTAATTTATAGACTAAAAAAAAAAAAAAAAATTTATTTATCAAAATTAAAAATATGAAAATAAAAGACACTCCCACTTGCTCCACATATAAGATAAGATAACACTGAAATTTCCTAGTGCCACTAAGCGTGTCCATAACATTTAATATCCAGCATTTCCTTGAACTATTACTAGATAAAAAATATATAAAACGTTACTCGTTGATATTTATATTTATATTTTTATTTATACATCGATGAGCCGTAACCGTATCGACTAAACTCAGTGTTTGCCATTATCATTGCAAAAAAGTTATTATCTTTACCGTTACATGTTTTATATAACCTAGACTTATATATATGTATATTTGCATCGAGAAAAATCCACTTATTTTAAAAGTTACAACGTACAACTTTTATTATACGAATTAAAATTATAAGCTGTCGGTTGACATGAAAAAAATCTTAATACTGAAGACGTATTTATATTAATAATTATAATATTTAAATAATTACGTGTAATTAGATTTAATAATAAATTAAAACAGACCGTAAATAAAACCTGATTATTATTACTGTCAATTTTAATTTACAAACAAACTTGTAGAGTTGTTAAAGACTCAGTTGCATTATATTAATGTACTACCTGCGAGATAACGCCTGCAAATATATATGTATAGATAGCAAACAGCAATTTCTCTGCTGGATTGTGTTAACCATAAAATATATAGATATTTATAATGCATCACTTTATTAAATTTTCTTGAAAATCTAATGCAAGATTCGAAGATTTCAAAATTCAAGCGTTAAAAAATTATTAAAGTGTAGTTGGGAGTAAAGTAAAATTATTTTGAAAGTTAAGGAGTTATATGCACACAGTAAAAAATTTTTTGTTCCAAATTTTTGTGTTAAATATTTAACAAAAACATTTTTACACTAATTTTAGAGCATAAAAAATAAAAACAAAAGCAATTTTTTGATAATTTCTTGTAGAAAAATTTTTTAATTAATTAATATAGAAATTGGGATGTATATTAGTCACTTTAAACTTTGTTAATGAGTCTTTTTTTCCCATTCACTAAAATTTGGAAGTCAATATTGGTGATTAAAAAAATTAATAGTTGGAATTTTTTTTAAAAAATTCAAAACTAATGAAGAATTTTGATTTAAAAAAATTAATCAAAAATTTTTAAATTCTGGACAAACTACTTAAGATGCAAAAAAATTATAAGAAATTTATTTTTGTAGGAAATTTTATATTTTACAAGAAAGATTGTGAATTTTTTGGTATTTCTAACCGTTGAACCAGAATTTGAGCTCCAATTTGAAAAAACTTTTTTTATAAAATTAAAAAATATAAATAAAATTTTGAAGATACTTTTCGTCCCAAGTGGATATGAATTTTCATAAATATGCAATGCAAGGACTCTTTGTGAGTGGAGTGTCTAGAGTAATGATAATAAAATGACTGTTAATTGCAGTGTTAAGTAACTCTTTTGTAGTTTGTAGCGAAGTGAAATTATTCAAATTAAAATATCATTTTTTGCTTTAACCTTTAATATCTCTTACTCGAAACTCGAAGAAACGAAACTTAGCGCGCTGTATAATAACAATAATAGTAGTATGGTGTACTTACATCATGTACATATATTAAACCAGAAGTTGGATGCTGGATGCTGGATATATCTGGAGAATATGTCTTTGAAAGTTCGAAACGGATGATGATTCTGCGAACCACTCAACTTATATTAACACTAGAGAGCTCGGGCTGCCAGTGCTTGCTGCTTATATGGAAATGATGACCAATAAAATTTAACTGCGCGTACATACTTTTTGCTATTATTTTTATTCTGGCTTCAACGCGAATTTATGCATACATTACACCGTTTTTATTGTTATTTTACTTTTAGGTGCTTTTTTTATTTCCAGGTATTTGTTGTTAAAACTTTAGTATTTTTTATTTACTGCTGGAATTTTCTTTTTTTCTTTTTTAAATTATTTAAGAACTTTAGAACTTTTTTTAGTAATTTTTAAAGAAATTACGGTGCTGTAATAAAATGCAAGACTGCAAAAAAATTTTTTTCAAATCTGAGGAAAATTTTGTAGACAATTTTCTGTGCAAAAATTAATTATTTAAGTATTGAAGCTTCGGTATTTTATTACTAACCCAAAATTACTTACATAATTTTTTTAAATTCAAAATTTTGATTTTTTTATTGAATTTTAAGCTTAAAAAATTTTTTAAGATTTTATTTTGGACAAATTTTTGTACTGCATGCAGAAGAAGGAAAAAAAAATTTTTTTTTTCAAGCAAATAAACAGATTTAGTTGCGGTTTTTGCGTCCATTAATCTCTATTTGACAAGTAAATATCTTTGCCACTAATAAATGCAGTAATTGAAACAAATTATGTCATTTGTGGTGAAGAAATTATTAAAATAAATATTTAAAGATTTTTTTTTTAATTTGACATTCAATTTTTAGTTGAAAAATTATCAAATATTTTTAAATATTTATAGACTGTAATTTTTAATTTAAAAAAAAATTCACTGGAGTTTTTTTTATCAATAATATAATTTAAATCTTTGGAGTAAATTTTACAGAATTTTTATTAAAGAAAAATTAAAATTTATTTTCAACTAAAAGTAAAAAAAAAAAAAATATCATTTAAAAAAAAAGAAATAGTTTTGTCTCGTACCGTCGGACGAGTCTTTTGAACTCAGTACAAGGCCAAGAGTCTTATTAAGACTGGACTCGTTTTCCCGTAATGATAGACTTGTGCAGAGGAGTGACACTCGCCGTAGGGGCATACGGTCAAAGTTACTGGAATCGAAATCAACCTTTTTGTGTAAAAATACTCTCTCCTAATTTCTAACTACTACCACCTCATCCTCAAACTTTCATCTAAAAAAGCCCTCAAAATAAGATAAAACAGACAACAGTCGTGCAATGAGTGACATTAAAAATACAGAACTATCTAAAGCGACTAATGATAACTTTTGAGTTTGTAGTAATAGTTATAAATTCAGTACAAAGTCTCTCTTTTCGAGAAAGTGTCAGTTTCTAGTATTCTCTGTTCGTAGTTAACGGTTGTAGGTTCTAGCTGAGCATACATACTAGAATATAAGAATCTCGAATCTTGAACATATGTGTCGACAAGACGTGTCGCTATTCCGAATCGTTTTCTCAAGACTTTTATGTCTTTTAATCATCAGTTCCCGTAATTTCCACGAATTTCCGAACTTCCGCGATGTAGAATTGATTTTTTGCCTTTAAATCAATATTCCGTCTAACGAAAAAATTTAAAAATACCTTTCTTACAGAAAATTTTATTTTGTACAAAAAAAGTTTCTTATATTTTCTTCATATTTTTGATCCCAGCCAAATTAGAGTTTAAAAACATAATTTTTTTGAGACATTGAGTAAATCTACGTTTTGTATTTTTCAAACTAAAATTTTGGGAGATATATAAAAAATATGAACAATTTATAAAAGACTTTCTTTGTAGAAAATTAAAATTTCTACAAAAAAAAAAAATCTTACAAATTTTTAATATTTCAAAAATTGACAAAAAGTTGTTAAAAAAAAATATTTCTCTCGATATTTTTGAACATGGCGATTGAAAAGTGAAGTCATGAGCTCAGAAAAAAAAATTTATTATTATTAGTATTATTATTATTATTATTCATAAATAAATGAACATGGTCTTTGTCAATCTCGGAGCAAAAATCGTTAGCCAAGTCGGAGCCGGAGCTCGTCCGCGGCATCGTTTGATAGTTTTTATTATCTTGAGCAGAGATACCTCGCGTTCCATCGCAATTCTTACAATTCGACGATTCTCTCAACCTCGGTCTCGCTGTCTCTTAAAACTGGACGTCTTATTGGTACTTTCTTCTAGCACTAAAGCTTTTCCGATTAAGAATTGCAAGTACCCTTGATACTTTGTACTTTGCACCGATCCGAGTTACAACTACCGAGTACGGGTATTAATTTAAGTACCGCGAACTGCCGTAAGAGAATTGATCCGTTGTTCCCAGGGTTTATTTTAACGAATGCCACAAACTTCTCGGATTTAAATTATTGCTGAAATTAAAAGTCATAATTGCAATAGCAATAATTATCGTAATTATTGCTATTGCAATTGTTAATATTGCTATTGAGTTGTTGGGTTAGATTAATTGTTAGTTCCGAGGGACAGTCATGTTAGAGAAGCTTGGGCCGCGTGCGAAAAGATGGCGCCACGCTTATCGGCCCGCGCACTTTCTGATATAATATTGTACGCTTCAGCTGTTAAGACTTAACTTGTATTACTTATCCTCACTCTTGTTAGCTGTACTTGTATCTTGCACTGGATATAATAATGTACTGGTACCTTTTACTTGCGCGGCAATTAATATGGAAGGCAAAAACCCATTGATAGATCAAGTTATCAAGCAATTAGCGTCGATGGTATTTTATTAATTAAAAATATAATTAATGGATATGGATAAAAATGTTTCAGGATTATTTATTATACGACATTTAAATGTTACAATTACAAGAGGTGTTGTCTTTTGAATTAAATATTTTTATTCAGTTAATTGTTATTTTTTATCGGTTCATTTATTAATTAATTTATTATGGTTATTATGTGTGTTTAAATTTCGAAAGTTTTTAATTAAAAATTTTTTTTAAGTCTCTGAGGACTTTAGAAATTTTTTTTCAATTTTTAAAAATATTTTTTTAAGAACCTTAATTATTTTTAATGCTGTAAAAAAATTCTTTAATAAAAAAAATCAACTTAAATAATATTGAAGAAATTATTTTCTTGATTTGTGCAGAATAATTATTAGACTAAGAAATTTTTCTTGACATAAATAAATTTTACTTGATTCAAAAATTTTTATAACTTAAAATTTTTTAATAAGAATTTTTTTTCATTAAAATTTAAGATTTTTTCCTTTGAAAAAAATTTTGTTTTCTTCATCATAGTAATAAATCACTAAAATTTAACATTGCCGATTTTTCTTCTGAATAAAATTGTGCAAAATAATTAAAAAAAAAAAAAAAAAAAAAAAAGAAAGAACGTCAGAAAGAATATAAGGAAATTTTCAATGAAAGGCTTGACTGAAATAATAAAAAAAAATAAATAATTGAAGCAACAAAACAGCAGAGAGATGGTAGATGGTAGATAATATTCAATACATATATTTTTATCGAATGAAGAATGAAGCGCTGAATGAAATAAATGAAATGAAGGTGGTGTATTAAATCATAAAAAGCTGGCCTAAAAAAAAAGTACAAAAGAAATGAAAGGCTGTGAGTCGAGTTGAGATTAGATTTAAGTCGACAAGTAATATTAACTCTCAACATCACTGGCGATAGAGCCAAGTCGCCACCATGTATGGACACGACAAAATCAAATGAAATGAAATAAAACAAAATAAAGCTAAAGGGAAACGTACATTGCTCGCGTACCCACTCTAATATATATGAAGGGTGAAACAATAAGCGACGACGACAATGAGGATTTAAGTGGCGACCTCAATGATATCAACTGCACGTCCGAATAGAATTCAATTGAAATTGAAGAAACATAATCGAGGGGAGATGGACTCTCTCCCTCTCTCCCTCTTTTTCCTCGACGGTTTTATTCTAATTATGTCAAATTTTCTTTATAAATTTACAATCACTGCGGTTTAATGACGCTAAACTCAACTGTTAGGAAGATTGGGAGCCTTAATAGCATAATTTTTAATTAATTAAATCATGGATCTTATCTTGGATCTTTACGCTGGACAATAACGATTAATTGACATTGTGCAGTGGCGACAAAGAGATATTAATTACCTGATTCAGGGGCTATTATGTTTATTGTATTGTACACAAATGCTCTGTTTAATGGTTAATGCTTCATGATTTTAATTAAGCTGGTGTTTGATGTTCTGATATCATTGTTTGTCTATCAGTTATTTTATTTATTTCAATTATTTAATTGTGTTTATTTTATGAATTAGATTTTTTACGATATAAGTTCATCCTGATGTTACACTCATTGAGACCTTTCATTTGAGTATCCACACGATTTTTTTCATATATTTTATATATTTTACAAATATGAGAAATATCATATATATATATATATATATATATATATATATATATATATATATATATATATATATATATATATATATATATATATATATATATATATATATAATAAAATATATGGAAAAATTCATGTGGGTATTCAAATGAAAGGTCGCGATAAGTGTAACATCAGAACGAGCTTATATCTTAAAAAATATCATCAGTAGACAAAATACAACATCATTTTTTAATTTCATAAAAAAATTTTTTTTTTTTTAATTTTCTAGTCTCCAAAAAAAAGGCTTTTATAATAAATTACAAACAATTATCACTAAAATTTCTCTTAACAATTAATTACAATCCATCAATAAAAGCCATTAAAAATGACAAGTTTGATTTTATTAAATATTCTAAAAAAAAAAAAAAATAATAATTTTTTAATTTTTATTAATAAGTAAATTATCATCAACATTAAAAGTAATACGCTCTTCATTTTTAATTTTTTTTTATTTATAAATAAGCGACTGAAGGCTGGAAGCTACGGATGAAATTTAGCCGAGAGCACAGTAGAGTTTTTTAGAATCTGAATTTTTAGTATGGAAATACTGTAGCTGTGTGTGCCGGAGAGCCAAAGGACCCTCTGGAGCATGGAACAGTAGCGATGAGAGTGAGCTAGTGTTGCAATTGCAGTAGAGGTAAATAAAATAAAACCCGTAGGGAATATCGTGTATGTATAGATAGATGTGAGCTCGAGGGTATCTAGACTCGACACTTACAGTACATATGTATATTTATATGAATGTGGATATAATAGGAGCAACTATGGCTATAACTATAACTATAACTAGGACTGGTGTACGAAGTAGGAGTCAGGGCAGTATACAGAGTACAGAGAGTAGAGAGTACCACCGGCCACATAGAAACGTGGACGGAATAATGGGCGTAGTGAAGTGCGTCGCGGTTGCTACCGAAGTGTAGTGGGCATTGTTGGCCCACATGCTCGCTCAAATAAATCCCGGTTTAGTTGATCGTTGATCGACTTTGTACCGACTACCGACTACCACATATTATATGTGCCCATACGTGTAATATGGACATGGGAATGAATTGGGTTTTAAATTTTAGGAATGAGATGAAGAGGAAATTGTCGATTCATTTAAAAATTAAATTTTTTTTTTTTTTAATTAGTTATGTTGCTAAAATTATTGATAATTTTTTATTATTATTATTAGTTTTTGTTTTTAATTAAAAAAAGTAATAATAGAATTTAAAAGCAAGATTACCATAATAAATTCACTCAGGAAAATATTTATTAAAACTGTTAATAAATATTTATTTAAATTTAATAAATTAAATAATAGTCTTCCAATAAATTAAATTATTAATCTCCCTCTATCAGTGCAAAAAATTAATTTCGGTAAAATTTTTAATAAATTTATTTATTATCTGAAGAAATAAAAATTTTTTTTGATTAAAAAAAATTTTTTTAGACAAAAAATTAATTAAAATATCTATTAAAATTTAATGAATTAAATAATAGTCTTCAAATAAATTAAATTCTTGATTGTTAATAAATCCTTCTGCCAGTATATAAATTTTAAATTACTTTTTCGTATGAAAAAAAAATTTATTTTAATTAAAATAAAATAAAATTGCGAATAAATTAAAATAAAATAATAATTATTTTTTTTTAAATAAATATTGTGACGTATTGACTGTCAATATTACTCCTGTAAGCGATTTCGAGTGAGTAAATCAGAATAAAGAGGATTAAATAAAATATTGACAGCATTTAGTGCCTGGTGTGTGACAAGAGTCAAATAAAAATATTACACAGTGTTCCATATCCGATTAGATTCGAATAAACCCGGCGAGCTGTTGAGGTGTGCTGCTCAAAATCAACCGAGAACCCTACACCCTTCTTGTCCTGAGCTTTCAACGAACACGCGCTCGAAACTCGAGGGTAGCACCCCCGACACACTCTACAGCAGAAAGAGAAATAGAAATAAAAAAATAACAACTCTTCTCTCTGTACATTACATTGATAATAATTGCCCAATGCTCAACTGTTTCATTTCGATTTTGATGACACTTCGCATACGCGTTTCCTTTTTATTTCCAGCTTATGGATTTTTTTCTCTAGTATTTTTAAAAACAATAATGGATCTTAGAGATCGTTGTCTCGTCACACCATAAAATTATGTGTAAGGAAAGACTGAGGACAAAGATAAGGATACTGAGGGATTGTTGTGTAATCGGTGGGTATTATATGTGTGCTGTGTGTTGCTACTCGCTATGGACAATGCGGACAAACGTTTTCTTGCGACATACTTTATTTTAACGAGCTCTTTTTAAGCAAAACCTACGCAAGTTTAGTTATTTTTTCATTTTATTACCATTATAATTATTATTTTAGCCGAAATATTGAAAATACAAAAAAATTATAAGAGTCCTTTTTTTTAGGAAATTAAATTTTCTATAAAAAAAGTCTTTATAAATTTTTTTGTACCTGAATTTTCAGTCAGAATATTAATTCAAAAATAAAAACAGAAAAATTTTTATTAAAAATATATAACAAATTTTTTTTTGTCCGTAAAAAAATTTTTTTTATGGCCAAACTGATATTTTTACAATTATGTGGATCAACTAGTGTCAAACAACATTTTTTTTTTTTTTTTTTTTAATATAAAAATAGATCTCTTGTTATTGTCAATTTAATTTATATATGCTATATAATATCCGGGTACATAAAGCGACAGTTCAGCATGGTTATAAGCCAACGTTAATATTATACGTATATATATAGATATATCGATGGAGTAGTTAGCCAAATGATTGCGCTTATATCTTACATCGGAATAAAATACAGTAGATTGAATTTAAAATAAAGATAAAAAAAAATTAACAAAAAAAAGCAGGTAGTATATAGCATAAAAATTGTTGTCTTATAGAAATTAATTGTGTTGTTAGACTTTTTAAAGCTTAAGCTTTTTATAGTTAGTAACTGTGCTGTAAGATAACTATTCTCTGATACTTATCGATGCTTTTCACTTTAAATTGATGATAAATAAAAGTATAAGTATAAATAAAAAACATAAATATAAATATTGATTCTTGGTTAATTTAAGTTTGAAAAAAAAAATGAAGTTGGATAATTTATCCTACGATAAACTTTTAATGAGTATCAACTTGAAGTTGAAGTTTGAAAAATTTATTGATTTATTTAAATTTTTTATATATCAATATTATGTCTAAAAGATAAAAGATACAAAAAAATTACGAGGATTTTTTTTATAGAAAAATTATCAAGATTTAAAAAAAAAAAATTTTTTGGGAAATTTAATTTTGGGCTCTATCTCTAGATACATAATTAAGAAATGACCATCAATCGCCAATTATTATTGCGGCAATGTAAAATTTTTAAAATAAAATAACTGATTTATGATGAAAAGAGATTTATCTCCGTAAAAGTGAGCACTGGAGTATAGAGAGTATTAGCTAATGTAAATCTGGAGTTATCTCGAGGGGTCGAGGTTTGATTGGTCTATTGAGGAAGACACGTGCGTGAACGAGACAGAACTGGATCAGGAGTAACGAGTAATACCCTTTGCTGTCTATATAATGTTAACGGAGAACTAAAAGCTGGAAGGTGGAAGCTAGTCAGCCCCTGGCTGTGCATCTCGTTACGTACTCATTCATAAATTCAAGCATCCAGCATCCACCGTCCACCGAATCACGGAATCAAGTGGGATTGTTAGCGGTTCGTTGTCGCACGATATTCTCTCGCTTATATTATGGGACGGGGATCACTACCGAGTACCCCTGATACATTTTATTCCTATCATCTATTATATTGTGTAACCAACATACGGGGTGGATTAATAATACGGGATATCTAGATCATAATTATCATCATTTGATGATTTAATATCAACTTGCAACTTATAGTCACTTCAATTCAAATTTAATATTATTTTTTTTTTTTTTTTTTTTTGGGTTAAATATTAAAAATCACAAAAAAATTTTTTTTAGGCAATTAAATTTTCTTTAAAAAAAATCTTTATAAATTTCGATTTTTTAAATAGAATATTGATTAAAAAAAAATAAATAAATTTTACTCTAATTAATTTTTTTTTTAATAAAATTATATTTACAAGTTCTTACATAAAAAAAAAAAAAAAAAATAAATAAATAAATAAATAAATAAATAAATAAAATAAAGAGTTTGATTGAGTCTCTCAGTGAGTCTTTCACTGGCAAGTATGATTACTGCAGAAGTAGTTGCGTGGGAGGACAGAGAGTAAAAAGGGGAGGCATTTGGCTCACAACAAATCAACCAACCTCTCAACTTTTATTGCATCAATGCGTTTGATAAGCGCCGAGGTCACTCGAATGATTCAATTGTCCGCTATCACTCGTACTCATCCTCGTACCTCGTGTACAGAATAAAATATAAATTCACTTTATTGCTGTGCTAAAAAAAAATAAAAATAAATAAAAACTGTACGACATATTCTTAAATTAGCAGCGAAATAAAAATAGAATTGCGGGAACGGGAACTCGTCACTAAGTCGTCATTAACTTAATTTTTCATTTGTAACTGGGTAGTTTAAAATTGATGACATGCACTATATCGACCGGGTCTGACGTAAACTTGTAAACTCGCGGTATATTTAAACTCGGTGGACAATGGAAAATTAATTTGTCGATGGAAGACAGTGCGTAGGGTGACTCGCGACATAACAGCCCCAAAGCCCACACACCGACCCTCTTTAAACTTGTCTTTTCTCTTGTCGTACATCGGGAGGGAGCTCGGAAAAAATTTTAATAAACTTTGATTTTATTAGTCTTTTTTTTCTGTAAATTATATTTTGCTCCCTTAAATGCGTACGCTATTAAATTATTTAAAGTTAAATAACAAACTTTTTTTGTTGAAATAATAACTTTTGCTTTGGATGTAATAAATTTTATTTTATGATAATTTTTTAATTTTATGTTAATGAAACTATTAATTTTTTTAAACTCTGAAAAAATAAATAATTAAAAATTGGTTTAAAATTTTTTTAGTCAAAAATTTAATTTTGTCGATCAAGATTTTTGTTTTAAAAAAAATTAATAATAATTTGAATTTTTATTAAGAATTTAAAAATTTGAGCAATTAATAATAATTTTATTCTTAAAAAATACGAAAAAAAAATTATTTTAATACTTATTATCAATTATTATTTAGTTAAATTATTTAAAAAAATTTTTAAACAATTGATAAAAATGTTTAAAAAATTTCTCATTTATTTAAAAAAAAAAATTAGATTTAAATTTTTATAAAAATTGATCACTTTATAATTAAAAAAAAAAAAAAAAAATTTTTTTTTAATTTTTCAAATAAATTTAATGTTATTATTTATTTTTAAAGAAAAAAATGATAAATGAACACAATAAACTTTGAGGGCAAGTATTGAATAAAAACAAGTGATAGAAGTAATAACAGAATAATTTCCAGGTCACTTGCGACATAGCATCTCGTCTTCTTTGTCCCTTGATACTTGTCATCTAATTTCAAGCTTCCGGTCACGGGGCGTTCCTCATCCGGTTGAATTGTAGCCGCGTCTTAGCTCTGGCATCATCATCGTCATTGTCATCATTGTCATCATGATCATGATCTCGGTGTTGCGTTAGAGCCTCTTACAGAATCAATTGTAAGGTCACTAGATGGAAGTGAATTCGTCGGTGAGTTATTCCGCGATTCGTCCCACCTACACGCGCTCCAAGGAAGTAATCTTTAAAAAAATAAGCGTCTAGTCACTTGCCCGAAAAGTCTCTCGACTAAAAAAGTAACGGTGGGCAACAGCAGGAGGACAACCAGAAATAAAAGACCCGCGTGATTATTCAAAGCGTGTTGTACGCGTCGTGGACGTTAATTGAATCAACCGGCACGCAACCGAGTCTTGGGCTCAACTCTAGTCTCTCCGAGCACACATGGGTCAGTCGAGGTCAAATCGGTAATTCTCGACCCTATAATATTTATTTGTAGATTTCTATGTCTATATATAAGGGCCTGTGACGTGCGCTAAGCTCAGCTCGCGATCAAACTTGAATCAAGTCGCAATATTTTATTCACTTGCCCTTGAACTTACTCCTGCCCTCCATGCTTCACTCATTATTATTTCGAGTCATTTCAATTTATTTTTTGTGTTTACACGAAGAGAAAAAAATTTTTCTCTAAAATTCTAAACAATTTAATTTTTGGCTCATTTGTTTTAAATAAATTTTTTACACTGATAGAAGGATTTGTTTAAGTTTAATAAGCTTTATTAACTGTTAATAAATGATTTTTTAGGATCATAGGATTTAATAAATATTTATTAATAGTTAATAAATTTTTTTATGAGGGTAAAAACTATCATTTTTCCTCAGACTTAATTTTAAAAATTCAATTTTTAATGCTCTAGTTATTTTTTAGTAACTCTCAATAACTAAAAAATTTATCAAGCTAATTATTCCACGATAATCTTCCAAATAAAATTAAATTTCAATTTACAATTCGCCGACCGCGTCGGTCAAAACAAAAATTTCCAAATCTAAAATCCCTATTACAAATCAAAAGTAGCTTAAAAAAAAAAAAAAAAAAAAATACAAGCATAAGTATAATAAAAGGGTTTCAAAATAATCCACTTAAATATCACTTGACTTATTATTATATTACATTATTTTGTTCTATTCATATTAAGGATTTGTTGAGTACTTAAGACTTTTATTACATCAGACACAATGGACAAGACTTTTATTGTGGCTCTACAGACAATGTTGCCGCAGACTTACTCAAGTCCAGCTCAACATTAACTATTATAATTATTATTTATTATTTAGATTTAAAAAGGCCATTTTTTAAGAAACTCAAAGGTAAATAATTCGGTGATTGAAAGCTTGATGAAACGTATTATTTTACCGCGAGATTGTGTGAGTTTTTGTCCGCTGACGGATAAGAGGAAATAGGCTTCTTGTAGCGGAGAGAGATTGCGCCCGTGGACGTATATATATATATATATATATATACGATAAATAAAAAAAATATTGAGCGGATAGAAGTTAAGAGAGAGTTTATGTGTGTTGTGTGACTTGGCATGGCAGCGAACTTGTTCTTGTTCTTGCTACTGGCGAACCGGCACTCTCGAGGTGCTGGACATCTGTGATTGATGGATCCTCACTCCACGGGTCCACGAACCAGATGGAATACATGTCTTCCTTTCGCCTCCACAAGGCCCACAGCTCTTTCATCTCTTACTTTTACCTTACATACATTTTTCACTTTTTTTTACTTAATATAAATTATTTATTAATCATTTTTTTGAGGTTAAAAATTACCGGTTTATTACTTTTTTCCTCAATTCTATTTTTTTGTCTTTTAATTAATTATCTACGGCTTTGACTTTTTATTTTGAGGCACTCAGTTCCTTTTTTTTAATTTTTTTTAAGCCGGTAAAATTTCCCATAGATAAAATTTTTAATAATTCTATTTCAAAATATTTTGATCGATTTTTTGTTTAAAAAAATTTTTTTTTATCAAAAAATAATTTTTTATTTCTTCAGCTAATAAATGAATTTTTTTTTAATTTTACTGAAATTAATTTCTTTGACTGGTAGAAGGATTTATTAATTATTAATAATTTAATTTATTTGAAGACGTATCAGTTTATTTTATTTTTAAAAAATTACTAAATATTCAAAATTATGACCAAAAAAAAATTTATTGAAAATTATTAATTTTTTTTAATAATTATTATCGTTCTAATTTTGTAAAAATTGAAACAAAAAAATAATTAATCATCTTTTATAAATATCAAAACATACAAATTTAATTACAAGGTCGCTAAATCCTCCAACAATAATTATTTATTTAATTATTACAAAAAATTCTCTAAAACAACTAGATGGTAATTTTTGCAATAAATTTTCTCCGAGCATCATCTTGATTCTGGATTAAAAAAGAACAGAGGAGATGAAAGTACAACAAAGAGTACATAGCCAGTGTAGGAGATAAGACAGTGGTGGGTACAGAGATTGTGTGTTAATATATGAGCCGGCATTCGGACGACAAGCGTGACAAATTGCTTTATTAGGTTGCCAGACCGGGAGCCTTTCGCACCTCTCTCTTTTATTTAATCGGCGTTGCGAGTAGATGAGCAAGCGGACGACAGCGGATGAATGGAAGACCGTAGACCGCGTATATGGATCGACAAGACAGGAGTTATGTCTTATAGATAATAACGTATTTACAGACAGATCATTTTCGGATCATCAATTTGTTACTTTGTTCTCTATGTATATTGTACCACCGAGATTATTTTTTGGTAATCCATCAATAAATTACAATAAGTACTCTTTTCTCATCAACCCGCCGGCCTATTGTCCCTCCAATGGATCCTTGTGATTTATTGTTTCTAATTAATTTTTTATAAATATTCAAAAGGTTGTATTAATTTATTTATTTAAAAAAAATCAATTTTAATTTTTTAATTTGAAAACATTTAAGGACATTAACGAGATCCACGCGAAGTCGTCAAATTTTTAAAACTTCCTGAAAATTTGTAAATTCAATTAATTTTAAGATGCATAAAAAAATTATTTAAAATATAAGTTTTCTTTTTAATCGTAACTTAAACGTGGAAGTGACATTATTAAGCTCTGCTTAAAAAACTAGAGTAAAATTTTAAATTGTAAAATAAAAAAAAATAAAGTCAGTGTCTAGAATTCGGGTAAAAACGCTCGGCTGCGAATCGAATGAGTATACGAGTAAAAATGTAGACGATGGGACAGCGGATTATTAATGTCATCAAGTCCGTTAATGGAGTGTCCGAGACTTACGGTAGTAGTAAAGTATGCGGGTCCAGCTGTGAACGCATGTTAAGAACAAATTTTTTGCGTGTCCTTAGCGATGTCCTCACGGCTCCCGGATGCGGCGTCATTAAACTCATCATTTTATTTTTTTTACCATCATCATCATCATCAACATTATTATTATTATCATTATTGTTGTTATTATTTATAAATTTTATTTCTTCATACCGTCAAAGGAGTTAAGATCTCACGCCGAAATTTATTGGAGCTTTAATTGACTCCGCTAATGATCCACCTTGACATTATTTACTAGTGTCAAGTTAGGAACCAGAGTTAATAAAATAATTACAAGATTTACAAGATTGTCGCGGGTATAACGACCATCAAAATTAGAGGTGATGAGTACTCACATTTTAAAAAAATTTTTTTTTTTTATTATTTTTTTTTATTTTATTTTTAATTGAAGGGGTAAAACCTTGATGAGGCACAAATTCAAGTCAAGATAGATAATAATATTAATGATTTGTACTTTAAATTTTATTGTTATTATTATTTTTTTTTTTTTTTAAATAAAAAAATTATTTTTTTCCATTAGCAGTACTAAAAAAAAAAAAAAAAAAAAATATCAATACTTAGCAATTTCATAGGTCGTGAGAGCAAAAGCATTGTGGTGAACATAAACATACTGAATATAATATAAACCAGGGAAAATCCTCTCGATCCATGTCACCGGTTTCACGGCTGGCCGATCATCGGCCTCTCGCATCACAAGGTCTTATCAAATAGAAGAATAACCGGCGATTGCAATGGCCTCTTACGTTTTCGCAGATCACTGAATGGCACATTTGCTGGGGAAATGAGCATCACTACCGTCTACATCCTTACTGCCCTTCTAAATTCTAAATTCTCATTCAAAAAGCCCAAAATAAGAGTAATAATAATAATAATAATAATAATAATAATAATAATAATAATAATAATAATAAATATGTCAAAAGAAACTTGAAAATGCCAAAAAGGATGCCGGCTTAGACCTAGACAATTCAAATCAAGAGTAATAATGGTCGATGGTTTTTGTTTGTTACATGTACGAGTATGTGCTGGAAAAAAATAGACAAAATACATAATAGAAGGTTGCTCATTCTCCGCACAAATAAATATGTGTTCATATATGGCTCGAGACTTTAGACAAAATTTTAGAGCAGTTTGGAGTTAGTCGTGGAGTTTATATTATAGTGAATAAGAGGAGGCCGAGGACACTCGAGGTATTGTTCCGTTTACGATTGTACTCACCTGATCATGCTCAACCGCTACTTGTGGATGGTACTTGTGCTCACGGCTGTGAACCCGACATCTTTGTGCCCGTGGGAAGCTACTTTGTATTATTACATCAATATAATATAATCCTTCTGTATTTTCTTTATTTTAAACCCAGTCAAGAGCAATAAATAAATTTAGAATGATGTAGGGTTACTCGGCGGTTAACCCTTTTATTTTTTGTCACAAAAATAATTAAGTAATACCCGTAAAAAAATTTTTAAATGCGGCCTGATATGAAAATTATCTCTGGAAATTCAGTATATCGTGATGATTATGATCTACGAAGTGAAGATGGAATAGATTGTTGCAGAGGAAAAAATCAAGCTGGACGGGTCAGACTAAAGTCCATATAATATATGTTTTATTTAGAATAGGTACTCGTCGTTGCTGGTCTTATTCGTAGTCGTCGGTCTCTGATTGTCCTTTATTGGGTTAAATTGGACTTCCTTCTCGTGATACGCGTCTGCGAGCATCAACTCACGATTTTTAACCTCTTACTTACCAACTATCAACGGCTTTACGAGATAACTTACTTTCTGAGAATATATGTATTATATATTTACACAGGATATTTAATATTAATATTACTGCTATCTATTTAATTTAATAAGTATTTTATTGTTAATTCTTGTCTTAGAAATTTTTTTAAATCAGTTCGTAAAATTAATTTATTATTATTTATTAAATAATAAATTTTAAAATTTATTAAAAAAAAAAAAAATATTTAAATTATTAATAAAATTTCATTGTACATTTTTTTGTATCTTAGATTTTCTAGGCAGAATATTAAATAGAAGTGAGAATTATATATAGAAATTGCGACTCGTTAGAGGATCAGTGACAGGGTAGAATAACGTTTGATAAGAATGAATTATGCAGATGAATGTTGGGACGATGTCGCCGATGATGTGTATAAAACCGTCTCCTCAACTAGCTCATTCTCCTTCGTTGTCTATTCATTGACGGAGCGACGTACTACGCGATACATACATATAAATATTATATATCTACAACTATCAACTGTACTATCACGGTGCGACAGTCCGACGGTACGACAGTGGACCAGAAATCCGTACTGTTCCCATGTCCCACTTAGGTCTCGCGGACAATCGTTCTCCCTACACATTCATTGTCTTTATTCATAACATTATATTCATATTAATGTCTCTTTTAATCCAGACAAGACAGAACAATAAATGTTACTTTAATGCACCCACCGTCTCTTCTTTAGATAACTCTTCAATGAATAAACCTCCACTTTTATTTTTTGTTATTTATTATTTATTATTTATCACAATCAATCTCGAGCATTATTCTCTAATTATCCATAAATTTACGACCTTTCTTTCTTCACTTTCTATTCTTATACATATATATTAATACAAAAATCTAGATTCAAAATTGGAGTGACATTTTTGACGAGATGTCGAAAAGACGATCGAGTGTGTAATATGAAAAGTAGTCTATAAGTAAGATAAATATGAGAGGGTGGGAAAGTAGGAAGCTGAGCATCACACAGGACATATAGATGTGTGTGGACAAAGTGCGGGGTTGAATAATGTGAAGCTAAAATCCTCGGCTCGGTCATGCCGCGGATAAGAAAAGAAGGGGTTTTTTTCACCATTAGCGATTACACGCCTTGGAGGATCCATACATCGTGATTCTCCGCGTGGAAATAACCAGACAAAATGGATATCTATACTTCAATATATTTATACTTTAGATTTTTTTTTTTAGTCTTAAAAAAAAATTTTTAGTATCGCCTGACATGCTTTTATGTGGCTATATACAAATTTTTTGATATTTAAATATATATATAATTTTTTTCTATGGCCATATGTGACCTGATATAATTTTTATATTTCCTAATAAAGTCATATATGGCACGATATGGCCATATGTAATTTTTATATGGCATGATATGGCCATATATGACCTGATATAATTTTTTTATTGTCTAACAAAGTCATATATGGTTTAATATGGCCATATATGGCTTGATATGGCCACATATGGCATGATATTTTTCCTCATAAATTTTTTCGTATTTTTTAGCCAAAATATTAATTTAAATAAAAAATTAAAAAATTTGAAAAACAAAAAAAAATAAATAAATTCGCACGGTTATTGAAGTATCGACGGTTTGAGTTGTTTTTTACGTAGCGGCATGCATTACTAAGTAGCTTATCCCCGTGGCGAATGTTGAATATACATACAGCATAATACATAAATACTCAAGAGTACTGTATAACATAATACCATACGAGAAGGAACGAAGTTAGAGTGTTACACTCGAGTGTTCAACTCTCAGCTCTCTGCAGGGTGAAATGGACAATAGACCAAATCGGATTTAAGAAATGATCGCTTTAAACGCATCCACGGGTTACTTATTCATTTAAATAGTAACACGGGTTGCTGACAGTATTGAGTGGGTCTATACTCATACAGATACTTATATCATGCGGATATGTAAGTCATAATAGAGTAAAGCGAAAAGCAAATCCATTTGACCCACAACATGGTTATTATCAACGTAAAGGTATCTAAAATAGAATTATTGTGCTTTAAATAACTCGATGGTTAGTTTCTATTTGTATAATTATCGTTGTGGTTGTTGTGTTCCATACTTTTGTTTGTTTGTAATTATAACTGTTGTTGTACTGGAAAACTTTTATGGGACAATTAGGTTGTAAGACTACGCAAATATTAACTAGTGCGACATCCAAAATGATCGTTGACTTGTCTAGAGTTTATTGATATATTTTTACTAAGGACAATTCAGTTCTTGAAGTTGCTAATATTTGATATTTTTTAAGAAAAAAAAAAAAAAAAAAAAAAAAATTGATTAAAAAGAATTTTAAATTTTTCGTCCGTTACCTTATCAGGTATATGATATGGCCATATCTGGCTTTGTATATTCTGAAATAGTTGAATTTAAAAATCATTTCTCAATATTTAAAAAATATTTTTTAATATTTATAATATTTCTTAAATTAAAAGAAATGTATAATTTTTTTCTATGGCCATATATGTCTTTATATGATCTGACAATAATTTAATACCAAGACAAATGTACGGCCATTTTTATAAAAAATTTAATTTTCGATAAAAAAAAATCTCTCATCATTTTTTTATATTTTCAATATTTTACTTAAAATAATTTTAATAATATTTATAATAGAAATCATTTTATTTTAATTTTCTGTATAAATCAATACTCTGCCTAAAATATCCAAACCATGAAAAAATTCATGAGATTTTTTATAAAAAATTTAATTTCCTTCAAAAAAGGTCCTCACAAATTTTTCTATATCTTTAATATTTACATTGAGAAAAAATATATTTTTCTCGGTGTAAAAATTAAATAAAAATTTCGTTTTTTTTTTTACAAAATGTGGAATTTGAAATGGATTTGACTCACATTTTACATCAGTAAATACAGATATTGAGTCAAGGTCAAATGTATGAAAACGGAACCATGCATACAATGTACGAGGGAATGTCTGATTATTGTTGGTTGACACGAAACTTTATTTAGTGACTAAACTGGTGTTAGTATTTATATATTTATATTATATCCGTGCAATATATAATTTTCCGCGCATGTAATATAGTAGTTTTAATTTACCATATCTTAAGCTCCTTGTCATGTGCATAACATGATAAACTCTAGAGAATATCTAGTGTAGAGAATAATAGCAAACTATAAGTATAAGACGGGCTAGAAATAGCCGAGTTAATTTTGTGTAAACGTCATGTACTTTTTTATTGATTTTATTAGCTATATTTAATAATATTTGTTTTTGAACTTTTAATAATTCTATTTCAATTGTATTCTTTTCAAATTACTTGTTTGTTTAATTTAATTTAAATTATTCGCATTATAATTAAAAAAAAAAAAAAAAAAAAAAAAAAGGATTTGATAATAATTTATTAACAAATCTTAAACAGAGATTTATGAATAACTTGATACTCAAGATAGTTGATTAGATTGAATAAGAATTTATATTGTGTACTTCCTTCACGTAGAGATGAACCCTTTCTCTTGTTAATATCAGAGTTATATATTACAATATTTATTTATTTATTTAACTGGACTCAATCCAGTGCATTAAGTGTTATTAATAATGTTATTATTTATTATTAAACTGGTGCTCTTGACCTGAGTAGAAAGTTTAATCTATATGATTTGTGATATTAATGTAAGTGTTATATCCTCGAAATGTTGAGATCTGATGAAGACGAGCATGAAGGAAGCCCGAGGAATTTGTTCATCCGGTCCACTAGTCAGTGTTATATTGTCGTATATTTATAGTATACAACCAGCATTTATGCTGTATATTTATATGTATTAGTTAAAGAATTTAACTCTAAAGAGTCTGTGGCTACTGAACATTTACGATACGCCATCAATCTAAAGATGTAATGGCTACGGAAGTACTTTCAGACAACAGAGACAGTAATCACCTTTATCTAGGTCAAATTTATATTGGTCTTTTTTTTTATTTCCTTATATCGTATTTATGTAATTTTACTTTTTATTATTATTATTATTTACAATTTTTAAATTATTTAATGAATAATAATAATAATAAAAAGTAAAATTACGATTAATAGCAACTTTTCAGTCACTAATGTGACTGCTGTGACTTTTTTAAACTATAAATAATTAAAGTTTTGTTTTATTAAATAATTACTTTTGTTAAATTGCACTCTATTTTCTTAAATATTGACATTTTTAAAAATATAAGCTCATCCCGATGTTATACTCATCAAGAGCTTTAATTTGAGTACCCACAGGCATTTTTGATATATTTTTCATATATACATATATGTAATATATATAAATATATGAAAAATTGATGTGGGTATTCAAATGAAAGGTCTCGATGAGTGTAACGTCGGGATGAGCTTATATATTTAAAAATGTCAATATTATTATTATTATTATTATGATTATTAACTGTGGAATACAAAAATGTTAAGATTACTTGTATAACTAGTGTGGAGTAGTTTTGGCTTCAGAGTCTAAATTTTTAAATGAATAAATATTTTAAAAATAATACACGTATAAAGTTTTTACATCATCAAAAGCAATAACGAACCAACTCCATATTGTTATTATTAGAAATAAAAATCTGCGTGTATATTTATCGTGACATTTGCAACCCTTACGGCATACGATCTCTAGGGCGGAGTTCTCAACATCCGTTCTCTGAAGCTTTGTCCTAAAAAACCTTTAGACCACCTGGAAGTCCAGAATGCAACTCGAGTCTTCAATTTTTTTTTTTTTTTTTTTTTTTTTTTAATTACAAAATCAAAAATATAAATTTTAATTTTTTTAAATATTAATAAGATAAAAATTAAAAAATGAAAAATTAATACTAGGCGTAGGCGGAGTTTAAGTACGAGGACTGAAGAAATTTACAGTACATGAGTATTACACAGAAATAGAGAATCTGCGAACACATTCTAGACAGCGAGGGTGCCCGACAATGTCGCCCAAACGAGCGAGCCACCCCACATACGCGACTGGAGCCGCCACGCCCTTCAGTTGCCAGCAGAATTCAAAATTAGCGTGTAACCTGCCCGAAAAAACTTTAATACTTTTTTACTTCTTTACTTTTATAATTTATCAATACCAAGTGCTGATTCTACTTACCAATTACCCATTAGAGATTTATTATTCTAGTCTCGAACGATCTTGCAACTGGGAAAGTTATATTTAATTAAACTTTAATTATCTTCTAATATTTTTTAGAATAATTGCAAAGCAAAGTCAATAATTTTTTACAATTTTTTTTAAAACGATATTTTTCCCTTCTGACATTTTAAATTATATTATTTTCACTTACTTGGCTCTCAAGAATGTTAACGATATCTTCTGTTGTTGTTTCTATTTAAAAGGACCAGATCTAGCTGATAAAAATCAAAACTGTAGAGTGGATTTGTGTCAGGCTTTCTTAAAACTCAATATTAAAATCCACAATCCACAACTCTGTCAAGTGGCTTAGACCCGGCCAACATGCGGGCTTTTTAAATTTTTTGGGAGTTTATTCTAGTACACTTTTACGTGGCGTTTGAATTGCGGCCGGCAGGTAAATTTTTATGCGTGTTAACTTCTCTTTTCAGGATTGTTTACTTTTGGCTTAAGATCTGGAGATTGGAGTAGAATAGAAGGAGGTCACTCTGAATTTTTCTGGACCAATTTTTTGGGAAAAACCCAAACTGTTCTAAACCAGGATATTTTTTATTTTTCTATACAATTTTGTTGAGTTGTTTTAAATTGGCAATTTTAAAAATTTAAATTAATTTAAAAAAAAATTTTTTTTATTGAATTAAAGCGTAAAAAAATCAAAGCTTAAATCAATTTTAATAAGCTGAATATTTTGAAAAATTTATAACAAATTTAACTTTTTAAAAAATTTAATTTTGAAATATTGGAAAAAAATTTTTTATTTTTTTTTTTTTGTTGATAAATTTTTACGCAAAAATTGAAAATAATAAATTATTAACATTACTCCATTTAATTAAATAAAATAAATTTTTATATGGCAATTTTTATAATTTTGGGACAAATAAATAATTACAGATTTTTTTTATCTATAAAAAAAAAAAAAAATAAATTGCTTGAATAAAATTTTTCAGAGAAAAGTAGGATTAAATTTCTCACAAATAAATAGTGAAAATATTTACAAAAGTTATGAACAAAAAATATGCGATTATTTTTAAAAAATAACGGAAGTGACGCCCATATCCTCGAAAGTCAGTCGGCGCAGGAATTTAATGTTTATATGGATTAAGTATATTATATAGCAAGATAAGGTATACGTGTGAGTGTGTGGATGTATAATAATGAATCAAAGAATGAAATTTTTTCCCGTTTCATTTTTTATCCGAATCGTCAATTGAATTTTTTATTCATTCATTTAGCTGACGTTGTGACACGCGTGTGTACGCCCATTGTCGTGCACTTCCGGTAACCGGATATCGCGGGACGCATTGACATTAATTTATAAATAAAATATTCGCGACTACACGCACACCCTCCACTCTTCGCCTCTGCGACTGGATCTCACCCTTAAAAAATTGTCACAGTAAAAAAATCGCTCTAATTTCAAAAATTATTTCCACAATTTTTTATTCATTAAAATTTTATTTTTTTCTTAATTTAATTTAATTTTACCACTGATAAAAGCATTTATTAATTATTAATAATAATTTAAATTATTTAATTTATTAAATTTTAATAAATATTTTTTATTCTTCAATTTTTTTTTTAATAAAAAAATTTAAAAAATTACAATTAAATTATAATTAATGAAAAAAAAAAAAAATAAACACCAAAATTTGTGGTGCTCTAAATTAAAGATCAGAATGATAAAAAAGATAAAATAAAATAAAATAATAACATATGATATTATATAAAATAAATATTATTTATTAAATGATCTTTTGATGTTATTACCAAAGTACTAGTTACAAGATTGTGATACGGATCGAAATCCGTTGGACAAAAAGACCGTGCCGCGCGTGCGTACCCCCTACGGAGCAGGAATTACTATTGCCGGTAAGCTTACACTACTTACTACAATGCAATACACAACAGCAACACTAATATACTCAACTCTACTCGTCTATCAACTATCACATTTTACACACTAAACATTTCACATTCTATATAATACCCGATGAAAAAAGACAATGCGAAAAGGGGTTCACTCCAATCACAAAACATATACCATGTATACAACTTGTATGACCAATGTAATGTGTATGTGTGATGTGTGTGTAGTGGGAAGTACGATAACGAAATTTTTTTTCTCTGTCACTCCTAGGATCGCCGTTTCACTCTGTCATCTCCTATAATTTTAGGGCTTGCGCCACGCGAGCACCAAAGGTGTCTCATATGTCATATGTACTTTTGTTGTAATGTCATAAATAAATTCATGGATATATATAAAGGTATATATGGGAATTATACGTTGAACCAAAATGTCAAGGACTAAAGATATTTTAATTTAGAATTTTTTATAAATCAAATTTTTAGATTTTTTTTAAATTTATACAAAGTAAAAAATTGTGTCAAAAAAATTTTCTTATTAAATTTTTAATTGTTTTAAATCAACACGAAAAAAGCGTTGGAAATATTTAACACAAATTTTATTTTTATTAAATTAAGAAAAATTTTTTTAAACCGAGAAAATTCGTAAAATTAAAAATTTATAGATATATTTTAGAAGCAAATTAAATAATAACCTGATTGAAAAATATTTGGTATTTTTAAAATAATTCGATCTTATCTTTAATCAATTTTACCGGCCTCAGACTGAGAGAAAAAATACTTGAAGGATTAAATACTTCGATAGATATTTCTTCTATTTAAAATTTATAATTTTCTTTAATTAAGAGAAATATTTCAAAACAATTTCTAAATTTTGAAGAAAAATTTTTTAAAATAAAATATATCCAGAGACAAATAAAAAGAGAAAATTGAATTGGGCAACATATACACAGAATAACACAAGTAAAGTCCTTCTTATTCAGCTCGTATTGGTCTTTTCATTGTACTCGAGGCAATAGCAAGTAAATACAAAGAAGCATTCCACTTTTTTGTTCCGTTCCTTTCTCATTCTTCCTTCTTTTCTCTTTCACTCGAGTCTTTTCTGCTTGACTCCTAACTCTTACCTCTTGGACTCTCCCTCGGGCACCCTCCACCCTCCACCCTCCAGTTTTTTGCCGTATTGCCGTGCATGTACACTCTGGTTTACCTCTTTCATCCACCGTACTTGCATTCGCATGCTTTTTTATTCTATTCTCGTGGAGTTCTTGACGACCGTTTTTAACTGCTCGACTTCCGTGTACTGCACGCACGCTTACTGGAGATCAGAGCAAAGACGTGGAGGTTTTTTTATCCCCGAGGACGATGCTCAAAAAATTGCTGACCATTCAATAAATATTGTGACCTTTGTCGCGATTTTTTTTTATTTAGTATTTACTATTATTTTTAATTTGGGCAAAATATTAAAAATATGAAAAAATTCTAACAGATTTTTTTTTTGTAGAAAATTAAATTTTTAATAAAAAAATGTCATCAATTTTTTCGTATCTTTGATTTTTTAGACAAAATCGTGATTTAAAAAATAAATTATTATCATTACAAAAATTATCTCTTTTGAAATTTACTTTTAAAACTTGAAAAAAATAAGAATGAAATTAACAGCTACTAAATAAAAATATTTAATTTGTATTTCTTTTCTTAAGAATAATTCATGTTTGTTTTTGTGAAAAACTGATTAAATTCACAAGAATGACAAAGCGTATTTCGAATTCGAATGACCGCAATTAAAAATTAAAGCGATAATGAATCTTTTATGGCTGAAAAATACGTCTTAGGTCATTAGTACAAATATAGATTTCAAAAATAATATCGTTAAAAGTGAGGTAATTTTTAATGTCTTTGTTGAGTTAAGTAATAACATTGTTATTTTTTTTTTTTTTTTTCAAAAGTCGTATGTTTTTATCGCTCCAATCCGCGTTCATTCTAACTTTTAATTTTTTTTTTTTTATTATTGTTGTTATTGCCTAAAAAAAATTTTATTTTGATCGGTAATTGTAAAACATTTAACGTGTCGTTAAAACAAAAGTTATCTTTTTTTTTTTCAAAGAATTTAGTGAAGAAATACAGAGAAATAATCACTCTGCTTAGAAAAATTTTAAGCTACCTTTCACCACCTATCGGCTGACGCGGAACTAATTAAAAAAAAAATTACAAAAATTTTAAATAAAAAATTAAATGGTCAATTTTTTATTCAAAAATTTTAAACCAAAAATTCTAAATTAAATTTTTAATTTAAAAATTTTAAACGAAAAAATAAAAATTTAATTTTTTAATCACAAAATAAAAAAAAATTGAAATAAAAAAAGGAAAAAAATAAGACATGAGTATGTTTAAATTGAATTAATTAGTTATTATTCATATTATTTGTTTTTTTATACAATAGTAATTATAATTAAGGTATTTAGTTTTTATTTTTATCTTCATTTATAATATATGTACTCATTAAAGGACTTGACAGGGAGGAAGTGGGATAAAGAAGGAAAAAAAAGGAAGGGAGATTTAAGTTTGGAAAGGTCGAGGACTGACTCTAATTTAATATCATATAATAGACAACTCTCTTATTTGTATACACTCTTTAGGTTTATATTAATAACCATCGCTTCGTAAGCACACAGTAACTTCATATTTATATTTATATTTATATATTTATATCTATATCATTAATTAATTATCATTTATTATTTATCATACTTTAACCACTTACTTATAAATCCATGTTATTAATAATTAATAATAATAATAATTTTTTACATTCTTACATCACAAAATTTATTTATATTATTATTCATAAAATTCATATTTTACACATATTTTATTTATTAACTTACGATATATAAAATAAACTGGGAAAGGTTCAGGATTTTGGGCACCTCCAAACCCCTACCTTATTTACAATTTTATTTTTTTAGTATTTTCTTTAAATCATCAGCAAAATTGGGACAAATTTATTCGCGATAGATTTTTAAAATAATTATTAAAATTATGTCCGAGGTTTATAATTATTATTATTAACTCAAATTCGACGTTAGTCCGCTGACAAATGGGGGCGCTTAAGAAACAAGAGCGCGTAATAATTATTTTTTTTTTTTTTTTTAAATGTAGAAATTTAAAAACACGAAGCAATTATTGAAATAATTTTGTTGAATTTTAAAAACCGTGACTCGTTACTCGTAAGTACGGTACCGCGAGTACCGCAAAGCGTAGGCCACGCGCTCCTTGCGGTCGTCGTTAGTTGGTTCTCTGGCACGACAAAAAATAAAAGGCATTGCAGGACAAACTTTTATTTTACTGAAGTTGAGAGGCTGACCGCAATGCACGATTCCACGGTTCGTTGTCGTCTGCTCACCAAGCCAATTTCCGCTGATTTTTTCCCTCATTACAGGGCGCTCGAATTGCGAGTTAAGAAAGTACCTACCGTAAAGAGGCTAAGTCTTACGTCAATAATTTTAAGGCTTTTTAATCCTGGGAAAAATTTCTTTTGGAAAATCATATATGATCACATATGTCATATATGATTTTTATATGGTCACATATGGCACATATGATCACATATGTCATATAAAATTTTTATATGATCATATATGGCTTCACATGTAATATTTTGTCAAAAAATGAAACTTGACATGTAAATTGTGTACTCTGCATATGATATGATGTCATATATGATCACATATGGTTCTTATAAGAGCATATGTGCCAAAAATTGCTGAAAATAATTTTTTACCGTGTATTTTAAAATAAAATTTATTATTCAATGATCACATATGACCAGATATTTTTTTTTCAACGTAAAATATTAATATATTTAATTTTTCTTCCAGGATAAAAAAAAAATAATTTCTTTGAATTTGAGAAAAAATTTCACAACACGGAAAGACCAAAGCCTCCGCCGCCATCTGAATATTAATTAAATATACCACGATTCTCTAATTTCTTGCACGAAAATGACATTACCATTACATAAAAATAAATTCAATGAAAACGTAGCTTGGAGCAATACAAGGAGCAGAGAGGGAGTTTAAATAATTGCGCAATTCAACCTAAGCCGTGACAAGTCTGAACTAAACTTTTAAGTTCAGTTTAGTTAAAACACAAATAAACGGAGTCTGAGTTGAATAATAATAACAATTGAGTTGTCGTCACTCAACTCTTATCTGGCTCGCTCCTTAATGCAATGCCGTTGCGTCGCACTGAGGATTACATTCATACCCTCGAGTATTATTGCGCTAAACTCGGAAGATGTCAAGTAGGTCAAATTAACCAACTTGCAGTTAACAGTTTGCCGTTTATTTATTTCAATTATTGTTGCTATTGTTTGCTTTTTTCGTATAACTATTTCCGCGTTCACATATCAATAAATTAATTTTAACTTTAATTTATTTATTTACATTTTGCGCGATGATCACTCGACTCTTGTCTCAGACGTTTCGCACCTTTGTTTTTATAATTGCCTTTGGAGCAGCGGATTGGCGTAGACTCTCGAGTCGTAGGGTTGGTTATTGTTGATCTAGTCCAGTGTTTTTTTTTTTTTTGGACTTTACAGTTCCCAGTGTGTTTGTTACACTGCAGGCCAAACCCTGAAATCATAAAAAAAAATAATTATTAATTTTTTTTTTTCAAAATTAATTTTAATTTCCAAAAAATTTTTTTTAATTTTTGATTTTCAAAAAATCAATTTTAATTTTTTATTTTCAAAAAATCAATTTTAATTTTTTATTTTTGATTTTTTCTATTTTTAATATAAAATTATTCGTTCGAAATTTAAAGTTCGAATTATTAAAAAATAAAATTCGCGTCTCTAATACCAAAAGCAAAAATAAAAAAAAAAAAAAAAAGCAACGTGAAAAAAAACTCAAATTTTTGATGTTATTTATTTATATAGTAAAAAAAAAATATATATATATATATATAAGTAAAACGTAAATATATTGATTGAAAAAAAATTAATTTGATCAAAAATACAAAATTTTGAACCGAAAACATCAATAAAAAAAAAAGTTTTGGTTCAAAAATTTTTTTTTTTCAATCAAATTAATTTTTTAATTAATGTAGTGAGTAGTGAATAATGAATAAAATGTTAAACTAACCATTTTGAATATTTGTTAGCGAGTAGAATGTTACATTAGATGATATTAAGTATTTTCTATGCATCATCATTGTTGTCAATAATATCTGCAAAAAGAAAAATCGACTTATATTTATTGTCTGAGTTTAAATGTTATTTAAATGTAATAAATTAAAAATTTCAAACAAGGATTTCAATTTCAAAATTTTTAAACACTTTTTTGTATTAGAGATGCGATTAATTGATTTAGAAATTTTTAGTTGAAGCGTTTTGAGACAATTTATTCATCTGAAAAATCAAATTTTTTAGTGATTTTTTTAATTTCTAAATTTTAGAGTAAAAAAAATTGATTTAAAAAAAATTTTTATAAAAGTGTCGTGGTGTTAACACTTTAACTTTTGAACAAGACGATTAATCACCCTGATTATTTTTTGATCGATTAGGATGGTCAATATGCAGTCAGAGATGTTTCGAAAATCATAACTCAATAATTATTTATTTGCTTGAAAATAAAAAATTTCTAAACTAAATTTCCAAAAAATTTTAATAGTGTAAAAATAAAATATTAATTAATAAGAAAAATGTAAAATTTTTGGCAATACTTTTAGATTAGTCTCAAAGCGCTTTAATTAACGGAAAAAAAATTGAATAAAAAAAAAATGGCAAAAATTACCGCACTCACGTGAGTAATCCGGGATTAGGTTCCGTTTGGTACCACGAATACTGGGGGATGTATCCGGAGTGATGAGGCGGCGGCGGAGGCGGGGGTGGATGGTGCCCGGGCGTGTGGGGGTGATGGTGGGTGTGTGGCGGAGCGTGGGAGTGTGGGTGGTGTTTCATCTCGCCGGTCCAGGCAGGCGCTGGCGGGCTCTCGTTGTGCTGGGGCGACATGTCGCTTCCGGGTGTTGAGCTCCCCGGGGTATTTTCGCCACCGCCGGGGCCGATCCCGCCCAGGTAACCTGTCGTTGGACTTCCGGACACTGAACTACCTCCGCCTGGAACAGAATAAATTCCCCTTTTATTCAACACTCTATTTTTAAAATCAATTTTATTTATTTATTTTTTTTTTTTTTTCGTAAAAAAAAAGTCAAAAAATTTTATTTACAAATAAAAAAAAAAAGATAGTAATTTTTTGAGACTTACCGCCTTGCATAAGCCCGCCAGGTTGTCCAGGTTGAGGTGAGGGACCACCCGCCAAGAGGTTCCCATGCTGGCCGGCTCCGCCACCGCCGCCCTGCTGTGCAGCCTTCATCATCTTCTTGTACTTGCTCCTCCTGTTTTGGAACCAGATTTTCACCTGTAACAGCGAACACATGTGCTTTCATTAGCCATCAGTCATCACCATACTATAGCAGTTACATTTTTGGGATGATTAAATAAGAGGAATTACATTTCAAACATCAAATATCATTTGGCAATTTTTTATGGGGTTATAAAATTTTACTTTTTAATTAAAAGTGTTAATTAATAAAAAAGTATCGAGTTAAAAAAATTTTTTATTAAATTAGAATTTTTTTTAATTTTTTACAACAAAGTGTCGTAATTTTTTTACTACCAGAAATTATTAATAAAATATTAAAAATTGTAATAAAAAAATTCGGAGTTAAAAAAAATTTTTTTATTAAATATTTGTATTAAATTAGAATTTTTTTTTTAATTTTTAAAATAATAAAATAATAAAAATTAAATTAATAATTAATTAATAAATCTTCCTATCAGTGAATATTTGGTCCTGAATTACGATATTACTATTGCAATTTTTTACTAAAAAATTTTTTTTTCATTCTACAATCTCAAACAGTCACGTATTTTACAATTAGAAAAAATAATAGAATAGAACGTGATCCAGGAATCATCCTTATATTACACGACTATTAAATGCCTCGCATCTAGCTGCATTTCCTAGCTTATGTAACTTGTACTCAGTACTGAGATGATCATCAACAGTCATTAGAATTCATCATCCAGGGAATTCATAAAATTCCTTCTATTCTCACCAGTACAACGTTTGTTACATAACATAAAACATAGAACATTTTGTTATAAAAAAAAAATATTTTTATTTTTCAGTAAAAAGTAATCTTAACTTTAAATCTTAATATTGTGAGTCAGGACAAGAAGTCGTAATTTTAATTAACGAAAAATGAAATAGATATAAAAAATTGCCCGAGGACTTCACCAAACGAGTTCACTAAAACTATAAAGATAAAGATATAATATTATTACGATGAAATAATTGTACAAATTATATGTTTTAAGTATATTTTTTGGCTTATTTATTTTATTATATAAAACAACAAAAATAATAATTATACTAAAATTTAAAGTCAACTTTTTATTAATTTTATTATTATCATTTTTATTGCAATTATTATTTCAAATTTTTTAATAAATAATTTTATGATAAAAAAATTAAAAAAATTTTTTTTTTAAATAAGTAAATAAAAATAATAATAATGTTGATAAATAAATAAATTTTAGACAAGTAGACAAGCAGGATAAGAAAAAAGAGAAAGACAGATTAGTTTGATGTTGAGGGGAGGAAGGGGCCAAAGGAAAGGGAATCCACGCGCGGCGTGCCGACGCGAATAAATCTCTTTCTAATTGCTGGATGAAAAAGCGCGAGGTTGCACGGTGGATGGCGCCCGACAAAGGACAACAACCAGCCTAACCTAACCCAGTACATTTTATATTTTATATTTTATAATACTTAACTTATTTACTTTATACTTATACCGGCTTACGCGCTTTTTTTTTTTTTTTTTTTTTTTTTTTCATACTTGTCTCGTATTTTTGTCTAATGAGGATTTTAAAAGGCATAACAGTCAACTACTGGTGGAGTTATATTTATTGGAAGAAATAATATGCTACTTATTTTATTTTATTTTTTTTTATTTTTCAGAAAAAAAAATAATTAGCAAATAAAAAAATAATTTTTCTGAAGTAAAAATTAATTTTCTATAATAATTAACATTTTTTATCAATTTTTTCATGTCTTTAATTTTTTAGACAGAATATTAAATAAAAACAAAAAATAATAATTATTATTAAATTTTTCTTTGAAGCTTGAACAAAAATAAACATTTTTTACTACAACTTTTTTAAAATTGTTATTTGCTTAATTATTAATTAATAATCTTGTCATTCTGTCACTTATTACTGTTAATTATGTAAATATATACATTGTACAGCGAAATAATTAACATTGAATCGATAAATTACAGAGAATACGATTAGTAACTAATAAACAGAGACAAACTCAGTATTTTACATCAATTACAACTTAAAAATTTTTTAAAACAATTAATTATTTAATTAACAATTTAAAAAAATTTTTCAGACTTGAAAAAAAATTTTAAGTTAATAAATTAACTTAAGTTGATAAATTGCTAGGGTATCTTCACACGTAAATATTCAATAAAATATAATCTTAAAAGCGTCAACTGAAGTGTTTATAGGTGTTGGTAGGCTATTTCTGCATGGAACAAGTGTCAGTCCTTTGATATTATATTTTTGCTTTAGATCACGCCGGACAAATGTCACTGTGTTATAAACCTCTTGGAGAATAAAGCAGTGAAGGGTTGGCGTCGGTTCTTGTGTCATATAATATTCTTCTGCTTAGCTCGAGTGTAGCGAATGTCGATAAAGGCCTCCTATAGCCTCGAGACAAATATACACTCCTACAGTCACATATATACGACTATTATAGACTGTAATAAATATAAAGTAAGTAAAACCTAAAAGACTTACTCTAATAGAATCAAAAAGAGTTGGTAACTTAAAAAATTACAGGTATTACACGGAGCTTTAGTTACTTTTTTCCGTTTTGTTCTCTGAATTCTTCGGTAGCTTAGATTTTAATCGGCTCAACTTTTGTTAATTATTATTATTTTGTTTTAATGTCAGCTTGGTTTTTATCGACTGTGATTCATATCTGGCTTGTAATTTATGATTGTTTATAATATCAAAACGATTTGATAAAATAGCAAAAATTTAGTACAATTTTTTTTTATTTGTGTTTTAAATTAATATTATTTTTAAACAATTAGAAATTTGGAAAAATTGATAAAAATATTTTCTATAGAAAATTTAATTTTTTACAAAAAAATTCTCTCATTATTTTTTCTTCAAAATTTCGCTCAAAGTTTTTTTTAGGACTTTTTTTTTTTTTTTTAAATTCAATTTTCTACAAAAAAAAGTTTCTTATCATTTTTTTCATGTTCAAAATTTTAGTTAAAATTTTGTGTTAAATATTTAACACATTTATGTATGTATTTAATATTTATTGTGTTAAATTAACATAAAAAAGTGTTGAATTTTTTTTGTATGCAATTTAATCCGGCAAAATTGAAATCAAATTAAAAATTGAAATTTTTGCTAAATGATAAGAAGAAGAAATTTTTTTGATTAAAAATTTAATTTTGTATAAAAAAAAATTTTTTATTATTTTTTCATACCTCCAAAATAATAACAATAATTTTGATTAAAAATATTATTGATATTTTATTATTACTACAATTTTTTTTATATAATAATAGTTGATCAATATCATTAATAAAAAAATAATAGAATTAATTGAAAGAAATAAATAAAAATGAAAAGTGAAATTAAATATAATAATATACAATAGAGCGACACTTGTATGCGTGAAATGTAAAATACCAAGCAATCTATTCAATTAGTTATCTTGATTATAATAATTACATTTAATTCGAGAACGAGCCGACAATTAAGTAATTACTTAGGAGCTTACAGTTAATAACATTGCCCCGGCATATAAATTTAAATTAAAAGGACAATAATTTAGTCTTGTAATAATGTAATAACAAGTGGAAAGCAATGAATAATGAATAACGAAAGTGGAAGTAAATATTATATACAATAATAATGATAATAATGATAAGGATTATGCCCATAAAAGCCACTAATTTAGTGTATTATGTGTCGCTTTTACAACTTGATATAATGTATCTAATGACTATAACAGCAGGGATTTATTATTATTAATAATAATGCAATTGCATCGTGTAATAGTACATCAAGAGCACGAGCTAACGGTTAAGGCAACTCACGTGTCAGCTTAAAATCTTTTTGTACGGAAGTTTGGTGCCAGATTTTTATCGGTCTTTACTTTATAATTCATTAACATTTTTTTTTTTTTTTTTTTTTTTTTTTTAATTATGGCAATCGCAAAAATGTTTACTCAAAAAAGAATTGTTATTGTTAAGTACAAAGGTTGGAAAATTAAGACTGAAAGGGTGCGTAGTGTAAGTAAATATTTGTAGAGGGATATTTATGGCAGGGGATTTTCCCCCTGCTGTGTTTTGATATTTTAAAAAATTAAATTATTATTATTTCAAATTTTTAAATTAATAATAATAATAATTATTTTTTTTTATTAATATAAAAATTTCATTGTCAATGAAATTTCCTATATTTTTATTATTATAAAATCAAATGCTGACTAATACAACCGCGTCATTTGTGTGATGTCACGTATAGACGACCTGTAGTATAAAATAGTTGATGGTGTTGATAATAATAATAAAAAAGAAAAAAAATCTCGTATTTTTCCTTGCACAATATAATAAGATAAAATTGTAAATTTATTGCAATTTTTTACCGACCGACTGATTTAGTTATTTATTTATTTATATATTTAATTTATCCGGAATTCACCGATTTTAATTGCGCTCACGTAAACGCTGAAAAAATATGTAAGTGTATTTAAAGGTAAAAGAACAATAAAACGTAAAATGGTATACCGACAGAACACTCGGGAGTATTTCTTTTGTGTCCAACATTGGCATTCGTTATTTAATATTTTTTGTACATATTCATAACGCACGACATGAGGAGAGTTGCGTAACACCCCTAACGTCACTCCCATGTCTCGTCAACCTTCTCATTTTTATTTTGTTTTTTCACTTTGTCATATTTTATTTTTTATACATATAATGAGAGGATAGTTGTCTACTGAGTATGTCAATCCAGTGGTTGTCATTTTTTTATGTTTATCACTGTGTTGAAAATTGCAGGTAATAATAAATTATGAATTTTTTTTAGTTATAATAATTGCAGAATCTTCCTAAGAATCAATTTGTACAAGCCCGGTTCTAAAATTACAATTAATACTGGTGATAGAATCACTTTTATACTCTATTAATTTCATCAACTGCCGTAAGAAACCATTCTAAAAATTTCTGCCGTTTAGAAATTAATAAAAAAAATTTTTTTTAAGCATAGAAAGGGTAGAGCTTTCTCAAGAATTTATTTTGACAATTCTACTTTAAAACTGGCAATTAATATCATCATCAAGTCCCTAAAAATCTTCAAAAAATTCAAATTTTAACATTAATATCAACACTAACCTCTAGCAGTGTAATTAATATGCTTTATTTTTGCTATAACGTCTCCTTAACTCATCCAATTTCTTCCAAAAAAATTTCTGAGGCCTTAAAAATTTCTTCTCAACTTTGAATTGACCTCCGAAAACACCCTAAGTCTTAAAAAAAAAATAATTTTCCCTAAAAACTTTTTCTAAATCAAGCAATTAGTCTTCCTGAAACAAACCTAAGACAAAGTCGAGTCTCGGGACTTAGAAGGAGGGTACCTCAGTCACGGTGAGCAGGCATCATCATGGTTTGTCGGACAATCTACGGTGGACAGACTTGGCTCGTAAGAGGACGAGCGGAGACAGGGAAGAGTACACAGAGAACGGAGGGTAGGGGTTTACTTCTTGGTACGAGTCTACACTACCATTCAGTTAGTACATATACGGGCCTAAGTAACCGCGACAAGACGAACCAACACAGCCAAGACCTGAGGAACGTCATCGTACATCCAAACATGTATATAGATGTTTATAGAACATGTTATATTACGATGCGAGTGAAGAGAACGACAGTGCCAGGAATAGAGAGGTACCAGCGGGGCAGGGAGAATGTCGTAGCGTGTTCATCGAGGTGTAGTTCCTCGTCCCCTGAATAGGACTTAACTCATACCAATAAAACTGTATAAATATATATATATATATATATATATATATATATATATATATATATATATATATATATATATATATATATGTAGAAGTATGTGAGCACGTTGGTGTGGTCAGCAATGTCCCACAAATGTAAACCACGCTTGCGTTATTCGCCGGTAAATTGCGCCAAGCACCGAGGCGGAGACGTTACGTCGAGGTTGACGCTGGTCATTTTCTATGACTATGTCTCATTCTCCATCCTCTGCACTCTCTACTCCTGGCTTCGCCAGTGAAAAATACGGACTCTAATGACGTTACACTCACGACGCGCGACGTACAGGACTTTAGATAGATAGACGTGACGTTCGCGTTTTCCGGCACATCCGCTCTCATTTCTCGTCCACTTCCCGTGACGTGAGTCGCCTTTTCTAGCCAATGCTTGTGCTTACAAGTCGCTGCAATTTAGTTTTATATTTTTTTTTATAAGGGTCCAGGAAGCTTGATGGAGAAAAGAAAATTTTTCCGCCTATGGAAGATTTTTTTTCGTGTAATTTAATTAACATTTATTATTAGAGAAAAATAATTAAGTTGTTGATTAAATTAGATGATAGATAAGCTTCTTAAAAGGGAGAAAAAAATTATTTTTAACTTAGAACTAAATATTTTTAACTTAACTCTCTAGTAGCGAGACGATTTAGCGAGCATGCGCCACCTATTGGAGATTTTTAGTACTAAACTTAGTAGGAAAATTATATATGGCTGTATTAGGCTATACATTACTATTTTAGAGCAAATGAAGTCCTGTATAAAAATTAGTCACATATGGCCATTTATAGAAATTGATCATATATGGCAATATGGGAAAATCAGCCATATATTGCCATATATGAAAATTAGCTATATATTTAAATAAATTTACAGTTACTTTTAATCAAAAAAATTATATATGGCCTAATTAGGACAAATATGGCCAACTTTTCGATCAAACGATATAATAACATACAAAAAATTATATTCGAACACATCAGGCTATGTCATAAAATTTTTTATGGGTTTTTAGTAAAAAAAAAATTTATTTAAGGTAAATAAAAGTTCCTAAAGCATGAAAAAGTAATTGATAGAATTATCTCATAAAATAAATCTAAACACAATTAAAAGTTCACCCGAGTCGTCACTCGTCACGTCAGTGTTTTTATTCGCGCGTTAATAAGGCGTGAACCTCAACTCTGATGGGGTCACTGGGAACAAACTACGCCGAGAGTAGCATGTAATGCTCTTTAGTACAATATACAATATACAACATACAATGTATGTATATATATGTACTGCATACCAGTTAAGTGGGTTAAGGTTGTGACACATATATTATATCAAGTATCAGCCGGACTATTTAATCGATTGTAAAATTCAATTTAGCTCAATTGACTTCAAACAAATGCTACATTTAAATGAATACTCATTTCATTACTACAACAATCATTTTTTTTATTATTATTGCTATTGCTATCGTCTTATTCATCTTGTATTACATTCGATTCGATTCACATGTAATGATAAACATCGAAAATAATAATATTAAATATGATTGAGGATTGAGATGTATACACTTTTTTATTTATTTAACTTACGACTTAACTAAGAAGTAATTTGCTTCGTCATTTACTTAATATTTAATACTTATATTTATATTTTATTTCACCTTGCGAGAAATATCGATAGCCCTTAGAAAAAAATTATATTTTATTACTCACGACTTTCAATGCTTGCTCATAATTTTTATGATTTTTTTTAATCTGATAAATTAGAAAAAAAAAAAATAATTTTTTTTTTTTTTTTTATTAAATTAATATTCAAAAAAATAGCAAATAAAAATTTTTCAAAATTATAATAAATAAAAAAAAAAAAACATTAGCATAAAAATAAAATAAAAAAGGTAATATATTCGAAAGATATTTATTCACCTGTTAAATAAACTATAGAGTGAAGAGTGGACTAATTTGTAGAAATATTTATGTATGCAAATGACTAAAAATAAAAAAAAATCCTTATGCAAAAGAGTAATGAATAATTTAGATGATAAGTAAATTCACGGCCACGGTCTTGTGACTATTACGCCCGTACACCGTTACATTAGCGCTTGTCCTTGTTATTTTCGCAAGATCAGGATAAAGGATGAAGGATGAAGGATAAAAATTAGCGGTGAGATAAAAAATTAACTCGAGTGCATATAAAGCAAAATAAACCAGAGCGTACATTAATGCATGAAGCTATCGTGTAGACTTTTAGCTCCTAGCGGTCTAACGTGCATCCCACATTACATTTACACATACACATCAGAGAGAAGGCAGGGCACGTTCGGTCACCGGAACGGACGTTCTTTCTTTCTCTATCCGACGAATTTAAACGTTACGGTCCTGTGATCCTGTGGCAGTCTCACGGGCCACGTGATTTCGGTCCCCAGGAAATAACAACCAACTGCAGCTACGCCGAGGTGCCCCGGAATGTCCCGAAGAATTTCTATTCTTTTCTTCGTTTCCTTTTTATTTTTTTTAGCTTTGAAATTTTTTTTTTTTTGCATTAATATTTTTAACTACTGAGGGAAACATCTCTTAAACGGCTGCTTTATTTCCATCCTAACCACTCGAGTTCAGGGCACTTGCCTCGATAAATTTCACGGTAATTTTACGCTTTTACTTCATCACTAGACAATCAATAAATTTTTCCTGATAATTATTTTATTTATTGACAATATTATCGATATTATTCGGCAACTGATACAGATAATAATAAAAAAACAAAAATGATTTTTGTTAAATTGCACTGTACTTTCTTGAATATTGATTTTTTTTTTAAATATAAGCTCATCCCGATGTTGCACTCATCAAGAGCTTTCATTTGAATACCCACATCAATTTTTGATATATTTTTCATATATACATATATATAATATATATAAATATATGAAAAATTGATGTAGGTACTCAAATGAAAGCTCTCGGTGAGTGTAACATCGTGATGAGCTTAAATTTTTAAAAATGTCAATATTTCACAAGATACAAGGTCACTTCTTAATTATATAAATAATAATAATAAAATAAAAATTATCTGTCTTTATGTCAAGTATTATTACATAATTACACCGTTGAGGTCATTTCGAATATCACAATAAAAAATAAGAAAAAAACAAAAAACAATAACATTTCTCATATCGGCATCAACGATTTTAATGTCAAGTCCCAAGTCGCTTTTACAATGTGAGAATTTCCGTCATGCTTCGAGTCTCTGAAAAATGTTCTTTTGTCTTAACACGTGTACTAACTAACATAAACATTACACATACTTTTGTTTATATATTGTTAAAAAATGTTAGAAAAGTCTAGTGTCTGTCAGATGGTCACAACTCTCAGGTTCTCAATTTCCGTAAAAGTCAACATTTTTTCAAAATGTTTAATCATAATAAAAATCGAAGTAAAATAATTGAAATTTTAAGTCCAAATTTTTATTATTAATATTTTGGGTGAAAATAAATTTTTACTAAAATAATTTTTCTTGCTAAATTAAAAAAAATCAATCTATATAATTAATAAATAGTCTAATAATTTTTAACACAAAAATTAATTATAAAATTTGTAACCCCAATAAAAATAAAAATTTATATTTTTTCTGTCCGATCTATCGTCTATTAAAAAAATACGAGGCAAAAAAAATGCGTGACAAGAAGATAGTTACAGACTTATGAGCGACAATGTTAAGTCTTATCCACAGTAAGCATCAGTACAACTCTTTTCATACATATATATGTAATAGCAATAGCAATAAAGATGTATAGACAGATATTTACAATAAGTAAACGTGTTGAATGCGCGAAAAAAATAATAAACATGTAACTTGGTAAATTAACACTAGAGTACTAAGATTTAGTCTTGCTCGGCGGTGCATGGCTCGGCTGTTTTTGTCACAAAAAATAAATGATAAAATAGATGTCTCATTAATGTCTGATTTAAGCAAAACCGCGGCTTTTTGCTCTAACCATCTTACAACGCGGGACTATATTATACCGCTAATAATAAATAATAAATACAAGATTTATTTACCGCGATATCAAATCCAATTAAATGAATTATAAATTATTAAGTGTTTTATATTCCCCATCACAGAATTTTATTTTCTTTTCCCCGGGTTTTTTGCGGGTTGCGCGAACTTTGAGCCAGCGTTTTGAACAACCACGGTACCGGAGTTTAAACGCAGCTTTACGCACGCATGCTCATAAATTATCGCTACGGAACTTGTATAAGCTAATATCATACCGGGTTCTAAACATCTTAATGCTCAACTCGCTTATTTTTTCACTTCAAAGAAAAATTATTTCATGTTTTATTTTATGACTCGTTTTTCCATTAAAAAAAAAAAATAACTCGAGTTACCCTTCCGTGTATAATTAGTCTTTAAGATATTTTTTTTTTTTTTCTAAAAAATAATTTTATTTAATATTTTTTAAATAAAAATATAAGAAAAAATTATTTGTCATTATTTTAAGCAACATGTCTTAAATATAAAATTTTTAAATAAAAAAATTTAATTAATCGTTTTTAAATAAATTTAAAATTCCAATAATTAAATTTTTTTTTTTTATAATAAAAATTATTAATTTAATAATAAATTGAAACTTTAAAAATAATTTTTTTTTAAAAGTTTAATAAAAAAGTTTTTTAATAACTTTAAAAAAATAAGATACACTCGTAAACCAAATACAAAGCCTCACGCGACGACGTTGATGATGAGTCGTGATACAATCTACTCATTACATAATTTCACCTTGCCACTAAACACGAAACAATGCAATACAATAGCCTCTATCCTCGATCCTCTTCACTCAGTATAGTCTTGGTCTGGGTCTTTTATTTATTTTGCTGAACCACTCGACTGATGTGTCAACTCCTCAAAAACGGTCGACTTATAATAAAAATAACAACAAAAAAAAAATCAATGCAGAAGCTAGGATAGAAATATTATTTATTTATTTATATTCATCTCAGTAAATGAGATGAAAAAAAAAAAAAAAAAAAAAAAAACGTGGAAACTGTCAGCTGTCACTTCACTACTTGATCTCTACTACTTGAATTGAATTATAATTATTAATTTCAAATTGTAATTAACCGTTGGTAGATTAAATTGAAAATTAACAACATTTTGTCACAACTAATCTCGTTTATGTTTTGTTTGTTGATGGAATTTAATGATTGCTTTGTAAATAATAATTGTTTTATTTGTAATTTTTAATTGACTATTGATTTAAATCTGTTAATGTAATTAAATTTTTTTTATTCATATTTATATTAAACGTATAAAAGAATTTTTTATTTTTATTGCGTGATCAGAGATTAATTCATCACGTCAGTCTACAAATATTTTAATTAATTTATTTTATTTTATTTTATCTTTTGTTTATTGAATATTTTTAATTGTATAAATTGATTTATTTTAATTAATAGCAATAAATTTTTATTTATTATTTTGTCTAAAAAATTGAAGATACGTAAAAATTTATAAGGAATTTTTTTTATATAAAATTTAATTTTAAAAAATTTTTTAAATTAATATTTAAAAAAATTTTATTCATTAATATTTAACCGTTGCCAAAGCATCAACTTTTTAATAAAAGATTGTTAATAAAAAATATTTTAAAAGCTTTAATAAAAATTTTTCATCCAAAAATTTTTTATTTTTAATAATTCTTCATAAAAACTTTAATAAATTAAAAAAAAATTTTTTTTTTTTAATTAATTAATTCCAGAAGGTATCTTTGATATATAATAAAAAAAAATAAAACATTTAATTAAATTATACAGACAATTAAAGCCAATAGAATATCATTTAAAAAATTATAAATGATAATTTAAATAATTCTATTGCTTAAAATAAAACTAGAATTAAAAAACAAAGCTTAGCTTTGACCGTTGGGCCTGGGTCGTTCCTGGGAAACAGTTAATAGGACGAATTACACTAATAAAAGGTAACAACGTCAGCCGTTTTCACGGTAGAATAATAATGGGGCAACGCTTTGGCGCACTCTGGGCCCAGTTCTGGGGACCCCCATTTGAATATTTCCCTATTACCGAGATGCCGAGCCCCCGTTATACTCATATATATATAGTTACACATTTATAAACATATAAAACCACCCGGACATTGGACATGCGCGCGCTTTTTAATACGCATCGACGCGTATTTCTGCTACGCTCAGCGGCTGGCGTTTCACCCGAGCCTGGCAATTCGTATCCTCAAAACTTCTAATTTATTATCGCTTCTGTCCTCATAAATATTTATCCCCGCTAATTCGAACCCCGGCCAATAAATTTAAACATAAATAAAAGTGTTCGCGTTAAAATAAATGTAGAAAGAAATAAAATAATAAATTATGTAAGTCATCGTCGACAAAATTGACCACGCTTGTCAATAACGAAATAATTAGCCATCCAAACAGGTATTACAGGAAAAATTCTGTTCTGTTTTTTCTAGCTCGCGATAACTATTGTATCGATAAGCCCGCTGATGACGTTTACGCCAGCCACGTTTTAGTTTCTTTGTTTTGAATATATGCATTAAAAAAAAAATTATTGAATGGAGAAAAATTTTTTTTTTTGACTCAAAAGTTAATTTTTTTTCTGTCTAATTTTTTTTTGCCGACTGGTAAAATTTATACATTGAAGAAAGGGAGGGGGAAGAAAGGCAATCGTGTACTTCTACTCGTGAAATGGACAAAAAAGAGACATTTATCGATTCCGGACAGTACTAAGGATTCAACTCGACATAAAGTATAAATCGAGGATTATAAATCCATAGCACGCGTTCGGAGTCAATTGTTTTTATTTATTTTATCGAGTTAAGAATAAAAGCGAAGATTCAAGAGATTTTTTTGCTATTTAAAGGAATCTAATTTAGAAATAAAAAGAATAAAAATTTTTTCAAAGTTAAAATTTTTTAGAATTTCTTTATAATAATTTTTTTTAAGGAGTTTGATTTGATAGTTCAAATTCTAATCAACCGATCTTTTTGAAATTTGGTATGGACCTTCTCAATATATTCCTCTACAGCTCTTAACTACAATATAGCCAAAAATTTGATTATTACTATTTTTAAAAAATTCCAAAAGTAAAAAAAAATCAAGTTTTTTTTTAAATATTCTCAATTTTGCGTAAAAAAATTTTTTTTTAGTTAGAGGGGGTGTAATTATTGCGTTTAAAATTTTTTTTATGTTTTTAAAATATGAATAAGTAGTAAAAAAATTCATTAAAAAATATTTGTTTGTTTTTTTTATGATAAATATTAAAAAAAACGTCCTAAATTTGAGTCGAGTTTATTTTTAGAAAGAAAGAAATTTAAAAGAAAAAATTTGGCAATTAATCAATTCTAAAGGTCATTTGGGATTTGATTGATGAGTCAAGTTTTTTATGAGACAAAAAAAAAAGCAAGAAATGTTGGAAGAAAATTGCGCAATTTATAAAAAGGAAGAGAAGAAATATTGTAAGAAAATAGTAGCGTAAAAAGTGCAGAGAGTGAAAGAGTTCGTTGAAGGCAGTGTGGTGTATATAGTAAGTATAAGTACATAACGGTCTAGTCCTTCAGCATCCAAGAGAAGAAGATACAAGGGTGGGAAGCTGCAGTCATTCGTATGAAAATTTTTGTTGACGTTTACAGTCGCGGTTTCTGAGTTATGAGGGAAATTTTATGGCGCATCTGGTATGCTCAGAGTTTCTCGGCTAGAAACGGCTGGATTATTATTATTATTATTATTATTTGTTGTAGAAATAGTGTGCAGTCAAATTAGTGGACTGCGGAAGAATTTTTATTGCCTGCAGTTAAAATTTTTTTTAATGTTGAAAAAATTTTTTTTAATAAAATTTAATAATTTTTTTAAAAAATAAAAATTAAAAAAAAAAAAAAAAGTATATGATTTTTTTTTTGTAATAAAAAAATCAGTATAAATTAACAATATTCACCCTGAATTTTTTACAGTGTAAATATAAAGAGTAAAAATGAAAATAAGTAAAAAGTACCTGTCATCGGATAATCGCGGTATTAAATATTCAAAAGGAGCTCAGGCCGGTACATATAAATATATAAATATAAATATAAACATAAACTTATAAATGTGTATCTATTATAGCCGACATAATAGCAGAACGTCAAGTGACTCACGGAAATTATGCTAATGGGTGATTTGGTTAAATGCCGGGAGTCGTTTATCCGGCGCCTTGGGACTACCCTAAATACCGGTCTCAAATGACTCCAGTGAATAAGATACCACACACTGATAGCACCACTAATATATATCAACTTGTTTGAGTACGAGTATCATTTCGCCGTATCAGGAAGTCTGCTTATAAACCCACCAATCATACATACATCATACATCATACATCAAATGTACATTCATCCCTATTTATTGACAGTACACAAAAAAAAATTTTATTTTATTTTATTTTAATTATTTTTATTATGAAATTTTAAATTAATAATAATAATAATAATTTTGACTTGAAATTTTATTATTATTATTATTATTTTATGAAGAGCAAAAAAAAACCGTGATTATAACCCGGTCGTCAGCTCGCGTGACTTAATGTCGTGTCGATGCCCAGTTTATTAGCATACACACTTTTGAATTTCTCCTTATTTTTCTCATTGTCAATAAAATTACTAAAATAATAATAATAAACAAATAAACAAACAAACGAAAAATGATGAATGAAAAAATTAAATGGTAGATCTGGAGCGTCTTCACATCCGCCGTTTTTCATCGAGATGTTTTATGATTTTTTATTATTATTATTATTATTGTGAAAAAAATATTTGAAATGGCGAGTAAGTAGTGCGTAGGCATCCCTCAAGTACAAAATATGCACATGCAGTAAACAAGTTTCCGTCCATCCTCATCCTCGGTAAGTCCAGCACAGGTAAAATAAATAAATGCCGGCTCCATATCAGCAGCATGATATAGGTATAGGTATAGGTATATTATATATGTAGTGTATAGGAGTCCGCCTTCCTCCGCGGACCGCGGTTGCATACCGGGTGTTCACATCCGTGAAAACAGGCTTCGTAAATATCCAGGTTTTATGCATCAATATCGCCGGTATAGAGTACGCAGCATAGCCAAGGCTAGCTTCTCTTCTCTTCTTTAACCATTCTTGTTCTTCCTCTTCATTTTATATTTCATACATCCATCAGTAAGGCTCATACTGAGAAAATTTCATTTATGGCGAGATATGTTCATATATCGCCATATTAAGTAATTTTCTAATATAGAAGTGGCTATATATGATCATATGTGGTTCTAGTATGGCCTATCTGGCTTTATATTATCACAAATAATTTTTTTGTAAAATTTAGTTCTGAAAATTTCCAACAGGTAGCGCATGGTAGCTAAATCTTCTCACTAGAAGAGAGTTAACTACGCGGTATTTATTTCTAAGATAAAAATCATATTTTTTTTATTCATTTAATGAACTTATCTGATATTTTTTATTATTTTGATCAATTTAAAACCGATATTTAATTTTAAATATGTTATAAAAAGATTTTTATGGTCTTTTAAATTTAATATTTTGACAGAAATTTTTTTTTATTAATTTAGAGACACTAAACAATTTTTATAACTAAACAATAACAGGTTGAAAAAAAAATTATGCTCTCATTGTCATGATGACATTGCACTAGACATTATTTTCTTCAATTTTATTATCTTAGGACATGAATATATATTTATATAAAATATAAAAGTATAAAAGTATTTCTTTTCATTTCCTTATTTTTGTTTCTTTTTGACTGCAGGTGCCCGCACATTTCGCCACCGACTGTCATAAGAATAGCTTCGGGCATCAAAAATAATAATAATAATAATAATAATAATAATAATAATAATAATAATAATAACAATGATAATAAAAATAATAATAAAGAGTCGGTATAAAAAGAAATAATGTCGGTTGCGTGTCACTAAAGTAGAGGACGTGCACGCATTGCACCACGAAACTTTGACTTTACCTACATTGCATACATTCACATACATGTATATAAAAAATATATAGGTATTGTTGATGATTCACGATGCACACGTCTAACAATGATCTACTGCAATGATCTATTATAAAATATTCCGCTTCCAAGTGACTCAATACAACACATTATTGTCATCCTTCTGTGCAAATATATATTACTCTTTAACAGATATTTACCGCTATAAAATTGAAAGAAATATATATGGATAGTTGAAAATATTTTAAAAAGTCTACAGCACTGCGGCAATAACATTTATTGAATATTTTTTTATTTAATATTTTTGAGAACCACTGCAGGATGAAGCGCAGTGGGCGTATCGCGGTACATCCCATATACCTATGAGCATTATATACTGCTATTCACATTTCATGTTTAGGAACACTCGTGAAAGAAAAAGACAAGCTTATGTATGAGAAAAATAAAATATATATATATATATATATATATATATATATATATATATATATATATATATATATATATATATATATATTTTTTTTATTCTTTAGATGAGTTGTTGGCACGCGGATTTTACTTGTAAGACGATACTAATTTTTTATTAAATTATTTTTTAGTTTAATAATTTTTTTATTTTTTTAAATTTAAATTTTTAAAGAAAAATTTTATTGTTTGGAATTTTTAAATTATTTAATTAATAACTAGCAACCTTGCAGTCACTATGTGACTTATGAACTATAAAAAAATAAAAAATAAAAAGAAAACTCATCAAGAGCTTTCATTTGAGTACCCACATGCATTTTTCATATATACATATATATGATATATATAAATATATGAAAAATTGATGTGGGTACTCAAATGAAAGCTCTTGATGAGTGTAATGTCGGGGTGAGCTTATATCTTTAAAAATGTCAATAGTTCACGAGATACAAGGTCATTTCTTAATTATCTAGGGATAAAGCATTTTCTTAATGCAGCCTAAATATTTATCATAATAAATTGACTATCGGTGAGAATGATATGAAACCTTAAAAAGGCACAAATTCAAGTCAAGATTTGAAAAAAAAAAATAAATAAATAAATAAATTATTATTATTTCTAACTAAAAATAAGATTTACAATCTTAAAATCAAAGTGAGATTAATGTCGCTAGATTAAAAAGATAAAAGTGACGGAAAACAATTTGAATTACATGATAGTGAGCGTACGAGGGAATTGCAAGTCGAATAATCGATCCAGGCACCTCGACCTGGCGAACGAGTCCAGCGAAAAAAAGGTAATCGTAGAACTGGTTTGTGAAACTCTGGCTCAAGAGAAAGAATTATTTCATTTAATTTAATTTGATTCGGGACCGATCAGATGTTCGGACTATTTTACCGGGAGTCAAGTCGTCAAAGGCCCTCTTCTTTTCCCAAATTTCCCTCCAATCATCCACTGATTAACCACAAAATTCAATCATTATTGTAATTACCAAGCCCGCTTTCTTTTCTTGACTTGTTTGTTCTAGGAGCGCAAATAAAAAATAAAACAAAGTTGTGTGCATTAATGATAATTTAATAATGCTCGACCCAGCGCACGTGATTCCGTCATTAAGCCGCGGAGTAGCCTCGATATGACGTTACACTAAATCTTTACACACATATAAATATATATTAGACCTTTTAATTTGTTTGATAATAATTAGATTAAATCTTATGTGAAAAAATAATTTTAAAAATGCGGGAAAGGTGCCGCAAACATTTAAAAGCTTGATCTTATAAATCTATTCTATTCTCTTTATAGCTCACATATATTTGTACCTGAGAAATCGACGGAGGTCGGGACATAAATATTCAAGCGATTCACGACAAGTATACACATGTATCCTTCTCGTTCTTGGTGTTATGTCGGGTTTCTACAAAATACTAATATAAGCCGATTACGATGTGTAAGATATTACAACAACTTTGCGAGGAGATATAGAGGTACAGGAGACAAGGTGGGATCTATACAATGTTTAAGTGTTGGTACTAATGTATATAAATCTATATGGATAGTCTATAGACTAGTATTCACATATGTAGACAAGAATAGTGCTGTGTTACGGAATAGGAATAGTAGGCAAGGCTTTAAATGTCTCAAACAAGTTTGTATTATTCACCTTCTATTTGACTTTTTGATTCTGTTTTACTAAACAGGAGCTGATTAGATCAAGATGATTTAAAAAAATTTTTTATTTAATTTATGAGAATCCTACGGGGTCATATTTATTTATTATAAGGTTTAGCTGAAAAATTCTTTGAAGAATAAAGAAAGTTTTTAATTTTTTTATATTTTAAAAATTCTTCCCAAAATTTTTAATACAGTGAAAATAATTTTTTTCTATTATTATTTATAAAAATCTTAAAATTTTTAATTAAAAAAATTAATTTAATATCCAAGAAATTTTTTTAATGTTAAATTTTAATTAATTCACATCAAAATTTTGAGAAAAGTAAAATAAAGTCAACAATTTTAATAGAATTTTTATTATTAAAATTGAGTTAAAAATTTATTTTTTTTCTCTTAATTTAAAAATTAATTAAATATTAAAAAAAAAAAAATTTTTTTTTAATTATTTTTACTTCTAAAAATTCTCTAAAAAAATTAAAATTAATTTAAATTAATGTCAGCTTTTATTTTAAAATTTTTGGCTCAAAAAATTTTTTAGAGCTTGAAAATAAATAACTAAAAAATAAAAAATCAATATCTTGCATATAAATTATTTTCTCTTTTAACTTTAACGAGAATTTAAAAATTTATTATTTTTTTATTACCCGATGAGAGATATTTTCATCGGTTACGGATTTTAAAAGCGTACTTTCCCTTATCTGATCGATAATTGTTTATTTTTTCACCTCGTTAATTATAAATTAAGCCCTTAAAATCAATTTTCCTCAATATTAACAAAAGTCTAAACATTGGACCAAAAACTACCGTTTAAAAACAAAAAAGACAATTTTAAATAACAGCAATAACAATAACAAGCACTAGCAAGTAGAAAAAAAATGTATAAATACTGAACCCGTCTGCGTCCGGCGAGTGAAGAAGCGTCGATCGATTAATCGTCGCGATAGAGCACGGTTTCATTAGCCCCGAGCGATTTATGCAGCCAGAATGTAGAATGCCGCCACGAAAATTTCTTATTACTCTCATATGTATTTGTATATGTATATATTGACTTATATGGACACATATGTAGATACATATATATGTATTTATATTTCTTATACTACTGCGATTGCTGCCGGCTTAATACCACCCCCAATCGATTATTTTCTCGCGTTCAAATAAATGATAAATAACTTTAGATAAATAATAATTGACGCGAAAATAAATCATATATTTACCTCAATCCAGAGAATGGATAAAAAATTTTTTTTTGCATTTTAATACATTAAAATTTAATTTATAATATATAAAAAAAAAATCGGACAAAATTTAGCTGTTTAGAATAATTTTTTTATAAATTTATTTAATAAAAATATTAAATTCTTAAAAATAATTTTCTTGTTTAAAGAATTTTTTTTTCTTACATCAAATCAATTTAATTTTCTTTTCAATGTATATAATTTTTTTCTAGTTTATAAACCACAGCAGAGCGAGTCATATTTCTCATAAATTATCGCGTCAAGATTGATGGAGAAAATACCTGTGGTGACGGATCGCATTATATAATAAATAAAAATATAAATAATTATTAGATCGATTTCTTGATCGACAAGTATTAAAATTTCCTCGAGTTTAAATTAATTATTACAAGAGTTAAAAAATATTAAATTAAAAGATTTATTAGAGAAAAAAATGTAAATACCGGAATATTTTAATTTCAATTTTAATTGATTTAAATAAAATAATTAATAATAGATTCTAGGGAAAGATGATAGATAAAGATAAGAGAATATGGAAGTAAGAGAGAGTAGGGGAGTGTGACAGTAGCAAGTCACGTGTATGTACGGCCTGTTACTGTGTACTGTACCCTGAAGTGCACAGCGAGTACCGCAGGCAAGTCCGGGAAGGAATTACGTAAGTCGACGTTTGTGTTTATATCTATACCTATATCTAGTAGTTATTGCGGTTGGAGTATGTATGTATGTATGTTCATGGACTTACTCCGCCTCTCAATCTATCCTTTCTGTCCTCTAGTCCTCTTGCATTATTATGCAGTGAGAGTGTATGGAGATTTGCGCAAGTGTGGATAAGTTTTACATGCGCTCCGCGAATCTTGGAAGTGAGTCGCGCGCACATGGGGATTGCGATTGCGTAAGGCGGAGCCTTAAATGTCCTTTTTTTTTTTTTTTTTTTTTTTTTTTTTTAAGTACTTTTAATGGTTCAGATATATCTATACAAAAATTTAATGATCAATTATATTTTTTGTCAAACTTTAAAAATATTTTAATGAGAAAAATATTAATAATTTTTATTATTGTTATTTGAGTCGAAATATTAAAAATATGGAAAAATTATAAGAAACCTTTTTTATAGAAAATTAAATTTTCTATCATAAAGTTCCTTATAAATTTTTTTATATTTTAAATACTTTAGACAGAATATTGACTTTAAAAACAGAGTTGGAAAATTCTAAATTCTATCAAAAATTTTGAAAAAAAAATTCTAGAGAATTGCGTGTCTAGATTATAAGTTAAAAATTTGAGAAAGGCTCATCGACAGTCGTTATAGCATTACATATTACTACAGGTGGTTTTCTTATTCAGAAACCCAAGCTTTAGCCGTTTTGTCTCGAGGGCTCGTCACTTGAATCGACGTTTCATTTCTCGTATCTAATTTCTCATAATTTACCTCTCCCTCTTTAATATAATTTTCCGTCCATACTCTGCCATCATATATATAAATATAAATATATGTATATAGTAGACAACACACAGTGCGTACTTTTACCCTTATAAATAAAACTCACACATTTTTGTACGAGAGTGGAGACCCCACCACAACAGTTGCGATTCCCATTACTCATAGAAACTTGTGGTCATCTTCCAACGCGCTCTCCACATGCGACCGAGACCGAGGACTAGGGTTCGTAATTATCTAGCCTGCTTCCGGTTAAATATTTTTTAAACCAACAATATACCTTCCTCGTCGCTCCTCGTCTATTATTTATTTACTATAAAGTAACGAAATAAATAATAAACAACAATGTTGTTATTTCTATGCGCAATGTCCATTTAATGTTTTTTTTTTTTTTTTTATACTTTTTACTTTTGTTCATGTAATAATAAATAAATAAATAATGAAATCGTAATCATGGAGAGAGGAGCTTTTGTGAGTGATGTTCCCAGTCTCAATGTATTAAATGTTAGGTACGTAGGGAGACTACTCATGTAATATGCACTCTACACTCTCCACTCTATGGGGGATTTTTAACTCAAGAAATGAGAAACAGGTGCATGACGTCAGGTGGGCAGTGGCTACCACGTGATCTTTATACTTTATTATTTATTTATTTTTTTTTTCTTTTAATATACATTCATCATTTTTATATACACATTATTATTTTTTGTATTTTTAATTTAAAAGAGTGACAAAATTAAATTTAATTTTTTAATATAATCAATTAATTGAATTTTTTTAATAAAAAAAAAATTCATTGAATTTTTTAAGTAAAATAATTTACTAGAAACCTTATATTACTTTCTTAAATATTGACGTTTTTAAAAATCTAAGCTTATCCCGATGTTACACTCATCAAGAGCTTTCATTTGAGTACCCACATGCATTTTTGATATATTTTTCATATATAAATATATAAAAAATATGAAAAATTGATATGGGTACTCAAATGAAAGGTCTTGATGAGTGTAACGTCGGGATGACCTTATATCTTTAAAAATGTCAATAGTTCTCAAGATACAAGGTCATTTCTTAAGTATGTGAAAATTAATTGAAAAAACTCATTTTTTTATAAAAAAAAATTTATCGAATTTTTTTAATAAAATAATTTATTAAATTTATTTTTTTATAAATTATTTAGCCAATGTCTACTTTCTTTAATAAAAATTTAATAATTATAAAATGATTTTAATCTCAATATTAAATCAAGATTAAAAACTACTTACAATAATTATAATAAGCCAATAAATAAATTCCCGGCTGAGCAGTTAAGATTAATAAAGAAATAAATGTCACAATAATCTCACTATTACCGCATAAATAAAATAAATCTTTATCAGAACATTTGTATAGTAAATAAATAAATAAATTATAAACTTTGTATCAACTTGTGATATAAAATAGGAATAATGTAAAATAAAAATCTATTTTTGCATTAAAATTAATACTTAAATACAAATGACTACTGAGGAATGAAGAATTGCGGCATCACCGTGGCCTTCGGGACGTCATTCATTGTATGAGTATAATATAGTAGTACATCGTACATATCGTACATCTACCTATACAACAATTCAACATTACGTACAATATACAATATACAATTCTATCACATACACACATATTTTATACAGTACATACGCCTGGATTCGCTCGCGCGTGAACCTGGGTTGCATCCAGTACTCGTACATAAACCATCGTACCTCCGTACTTCCATCCCATCCACACCCAACTGAACTTTAATTACTAATTTAACATTTTTTTATAGGATTCATTTTTATCAGGGATCTTGTTACAATAAAATTAACTCCTGTGTTACCCGGAACATTGCTATGATCTTATAATTACTTTGGACTATTTTTACACGGGATCTAGTTTATTTAATTTATTTATTTATTTATTTATTTTTTTTTTTTTTTTAAGTAGAGATACAGGATTGTAAATTAAAGTAATAAATTAAATTGACGTTTTAACAGGTACTGTAATGATCATTTTGAATAATTTATGCATCGTCGCTGTGATGACATGTGATTTAAAAATTGAAAAAAATTTTTTCATTTTTTAATTATTAAAAAATTGAAATAATTATTAGAAATAAAATTTTTATTTAATTATTTTTAATTTAAAATTATGGCTAAAAAAAAATCGATAGATTTTAGAGATAGAGCATTGTTAAAAGTTTATATAAATGTTTATTTATCAACGATTAAAAAGGTAATGATAATAGTACATCAGCATCGATCAAGATTAATTGATCATTCGAACGTTGACAGCGTGTACGATATGCGTGTAACCTTTATTTTAATTTCTTGGCTCAAGCTGGAGAACTTAATAACTTTTAGCTTTACATAATCGTCGGATGGGGGGATGCAGTTAAATATAAAGAAGAGACGAGAAGTTGAGACGAGATATTCGGGAGTGGGCTGTTATATACTGTACGTGAGACACTCGACTGACGCGAATAGTCTGCACTTTATGCAGGGTGAGTGATGGGGTGCGCAAACCAATTAATTTATGCTAATAGGTTACCAGGTCGATGCTTCTCGTCTTAACCGCTCACATAAACTTATAAACATTATAAATATCAACTTTACTATCATTATTATTTTGATATACTTTTCTGCATCCAATAAAAAATTTTTTCAAGTCTTAAAAATTTTATTTTGGGTTAAATATTTAAAATACGAAAAAATTATAAGAGACCTCTTTTGTAGAAAATTAAATTCTCTATAAAAAAATTTTTATTAATTTTTTTTGTTCTCAATATTTTAGACAGAATATTAATTTAAACAAAAAATTATTTTTAATATAAAAATTAAGATGAGTCGCGTTGAAAAAAAAAAAAAAAAAAAAAAAGTTTTTATTTTTTAGCTGTTATTGTGAGTAGAAGGAGGAGGAGGAGGAGAGGGGGAGGGTAATGAAAGTACGGATTGGCGCATGTAATAAATATTCATGGTTACCCGGCGGGTTATGAGGTGTGGGTGAAACACGCGGCAGACAAGTAAAGAGGGAAGATTGTGTTTGAGCGAAGCACCTCTTACTCTACACTAACTAAACTCAAGAGCAGAGGTTGTATCGTACATCCTATATTGTATATTGTATAGAGTCAGTATCATGTAAGAGTTTTAAATGAGAATAAATAAAGACGGAGCGCGGGGGAGGACAGAGCCGTACCGATATTAACGGCAAGTTTAATCGCCTCGCGAGTTAGAGAGCTCTTATGAGAGCTCTGCTCGTGCAGTGTCTCGTGGACGTGCGCCGGGTCAGTCGGGCCCCCGAGGTCAATTAGCGCTGCTCAACACTCACTCGCCGAGTTAAGGTCTAAGAGGCTTGATGCTTTATGTTTGATGCTTCAAGCTTGATGGGAATAGTCAACTCAACTCTGCTCACCTTTTTCTTTATTTGCCCGAGTACCAGCTTTTTGAACCCTCCTTTAAATCCACCCACAGTTTTTATTTTTTTTCTATTAAAACTTGTTCAAATTTTTTTTTAATTAATAATATTAATATTCACATAATTAATTTTTTCGGAAAAAAATATTTTGTAATGCCATATATGGCCATATTATCCCATAAATGCCATATAAAAATTATTTATGAATATATCAGGCCATATGTGGCCATATAAAAATTATATATGGGCATGGCAGGCCATATATGGACATATATGGCAAGAAAAAATTTTTTACTGGTTTATTTTGAATAATCTTTACATCAAAATTTTACTGAATTAATTTTATCCATAGAAAAAATCTAATACTAAAATTCAAATAAAAAAAAATCATATTAAATGAAATAAAACATTGCAATTGCAATCGCATGACAATGATAACACTAAATCATAGTAATACCGGGGTGGAGTATTAAATTATAACAAAGTTAACTTATCGTCATACTTTTGCGAAAAGGAAAACTTCTGCGACAACTTTATATTTAAGATTAAAACACACAAAGGTTATGTTTTATGTTTAAATGCTCAACCACGCAAGTACCGAGTGCCTCATACTACATAGATCCGAGACATAGTAAGCCCCTAAAAGACACGAAAGTAGTGATTATTAATACTCAACAAGTAAAAAAGTTGACAGAAACAGAAGTAACAGGCTAAAGTTGAGTAAATGTCATATTTATGAATTCATGAGCACACACGATGATAGTGTATTGACCAACCAAACGACAAACGATTATATACATACACATATATAGACTGAGTATTTTCGCGAGCGCCTGATGTTGGTTAAAACGGGCCATATGCTCAAGAATCGTTAACCCAACTTGAAGCTTCCAACTTTTGGATTTGGGGTTCAAGGTAAAAGTTATTTGCTCGCCACGCATCGACGAGCAAACGCAGGAAAGAGGGTGGGTGGTGCGCAGCTAGACTGTTCTGTTCCTGTGCGAGGCTACAGGTAGTTTTATTGCGTTTGTGCTGCACAGGTAGAGGCAGAGCCAACTATAATAATAATAAATAACACACATCGGGATGGATCGTGGAAAATGTTTTCGTGGTCGCTTCCGGATCAAGCTCACGTCGATGACAGACAGACGAACGGACGAAAAGTTCTCGGGTAGGGGAGAGGGCCCCGATATAATGTGCCGGGCCTGTCATTATTTCTCCCAGCCGCCGTATGTCTTCGGCTACTGCCGCCTGCTCTCTTTCTTCTTTCATTAAAAGTTTACTTTTTCACTTTGTTTATTTATTGGATTTTTTATGAATGAACTGGACGGCTCGTAGATAAAAAAAGGGGGTCGTAGGGTGTCCCTACGGAATAGTCAATTAACTTCTTGCTTTTATTTTCTCTGGTACTTAATAGATACCTTGGATCTTTGTGCCGGTTATTAAGAGTTTATTCTATTCGTAAACTGTTGTTTGTTTGTTTGTTTGTTTTATTTTTATTTATTTTTAATCTCGGGCCACATGTCATTTCAAGGCATATGGAGATGCATTTCTATTTTTATCTTTTTTTTTATACGATGCTGGACGGCCAGGTGGTTGTGGGAAAACGCCATCTAGCGGGTATAGTGTCGAAATAATTTTATATCCATGAATTTTGAACTTTTTTTTATTATTTTATAACTGATTAAAAATAATTATTAATAATTTTTAAAATACGACTAAAAAAATAATAAATTTATCATTAAATTGGAGTAAAAAAATTTTTTAAAAAATTATAATAGTTCTTGATTGACAAAATAATTTTTTTTTAATTTAAAAAAAAAATTTATTAAGATTAAAAATTAAAATTCATGCTTCTAAAATTATTCCTAAAGTAAAAGTATAATTTTTATAGTCTAAATATCATAAAATTCCCGAATTTTAGAAGCTGCAGCACTCCACATGCGAGAAACTATCGACTGGAAGCCACCTAGCGGATCGTCTCGAACTAATTTCAGAAAAAAATGAAAATAACCTCTTCAGAGTAATAATATTCTTATTAGACCAAAAAAAAAAGTCCACGGATGATTAAATCTAAAGACATAATAAAATTGTCAGTAAACGAGAGCACGGTTTGATTAAAAATGTGCTTTCACGAGTCACTTGTGGCTAAACACAATAAAGTAAAAAATAAAATAGACTAACCTAAACAAAAAAAGCAACTGTGGGGACACAAAAGAAGAGTAAACGGAAAAAGGAGTGGTGATAAATCCCCGGTTGTGTTTGTGTATCTGTATTTCTGTTTGTATTATATAGCATAATGGTAATTTAAATGATCGTTTGTCGTCTTGGTTGAAGAGCTCAAGAAAAATACCAATTGATATATACTTAATGTATTTATAATAGTAAATTGAATGTGCAAAGAAGAATTAGGAGGAGAGGGAGAGACAGAACACATATTGGATGATCGTATGTCGTTATTACTTGGATTCGATAAATAAATAAAGCGCTGCCGAACGGAATCAGAAGCAGAGTTGGAGCTCGAGTTGGCAAAAAGGAGTGAATGGGGTAAGGAGTGTATGTGGATGTATTTGTAAGAATCTAAAGAATTTTATGTGGAATGTTTCGCACGATAGGAAGAAAAATATCACGGCTACGAAAACGGGTAAGAGAGTCTCGTAAAGTCGGTGAGAAGATACTTTCCCATCGATCCACCGAGTTACTGTCTTAGTCTTACAAATATATATATGTATAAATATTTGTGTGCTGGTTTGTATAAGCCGGTGTTGGTGTTGGTAAGCTGCAAGTATATAAACGAGAAATGCAACCGATCTCGCGAAACTGACAACACATGGATTATGGAGTGTCGAGAGATGTTTTCATGTCTTTTTAAAATACTCGAGCTATGAAATGTTATGATCTACAAGAACTCTCAATGGTTGAATGTAATGAGAATTCAGAAGGTAACTATCGAGGCGGCAGGAATAAAAGAGTTATATATTATATAGTCTATAAATTTATGAGGTTGATTTTTAAGTGCCGGAGAGATTTAAAACTCGCGAACTTTCGCGACCTCACACTTTCATGTTACGCCTTTATTTATTTATTTTTTTTTTTTAATTAGAAAGAGTGTATTAAACTTTCGATTAAGTTATATAGTGAATTTAGAGGCTGTAATAGAGTTTAGTTTTTGAATTTTCCGTTAGGTGGCGCATGGTAGAAAAATCTCGCATGTAGTTGTTTAGGACGATGCTAAAATGAGAAATTTTGGTAAAATTCACTACAAGGAGACTGTTAGAACAATTTGGAAGGAAATTTTGAGCAAATGTGAATGATTTAGAGCATCAAAGTAAACTTTTAAGCATTCTGAAGGCAAAACAATAAATCAATTACAAAATTAATGATGAAATGAGTTAGTAAACGAAGTTTCGTTACCCGTTAATAGTTTAATTTATTATTTGGACAGGTTCGTTAGCTCCCCATCCAAATACTGAGATGAAGGCTATTTAGTAAAAACCAAATAATATTTCTCAGTCTTGAGGACAATAACAAACCTCAAATGTAACACGATACGAATTCGGTTGTGAGGAATGTATAGCGGTGAAAAAACAGTGAAAAGGAAGCTGGATCTCCTGCAATTCGTGTGTACAGGGGGGGTGTAGGATAGAAGAATTAGTCTATGAATAGACTAAGATCCGAGGCTCTTTTTTTGATTGCCAGTACCGATTCTTTGCTATAACTATTGCCCTGCTACCTGTGAACTTTGGGGAATTGAATGTTGAAAGACTAAAATAATTATTTTTATAATATAGAATATAACAATTATTGATATTTTAGATTGCAATGAGGGCTTTTAGTTTTTTTTTTTTTTTTTTTTTAATTCGAATTTTTGGGTGAATTATAAAAGTTAGTTTTTTTGGAAATTTTTATTTGTTCAGAAGAAATCAATGAAGAAAAGAGTAAAATGATTTATCATTGAGAGTGAAAATTTTAGGATTGCATGTGAGAAATAATACTTTGATGGCAAAATATTTAGGAAGGGTTTGTCTGAGAACAAGAACAAGAACAAGAATAAGTAATGTAAAGAGAAACGAAAAAGAGAGTGGACGAGACGGTGGGCGGGGCGCCTCTCGTCCAAGGCGATCCACTCGAAAAACCTCCACCTTCTTTTAGACGGATAGTAGGTAAGCATCAACACTTTACATTGCTTTCAACGAACCAGTACAAATCCTTTTCCTCGGCCTTAGAAATTCATTAAAAACACCCGAAAAAAATAGCGATAAAAAATCGGACGTCGAGCTTCAAATATGGAAAAAGAAGATAAATAAAAGTTGAGCCGAGGTAGAGCGCCAATTGAAATAAGACATCGTACTGCTGGAGTATTGAAGGCATACCAATTGAGACGTTCTTTCCGCGGCTGGAGAAAACAGAAACAACAACGGCCGAGCCGAGGCATCCTTGACGTCCCCATCGACATGTATCGTTTCTTTTATGGGTTTTTTATTTCCCAGCCGGTCGTTTTTTGCCGACCACTGCTACTCAGTTTCTGTTTCTGTTTCTGTTTCTGTTTCTGTTTCTATACACCAGATATCTATCTTTTATTTTTATTTTTTAGTTTTATATATACTCTATACCTGCGTGTTATGTTGGAGAAATCGGTTGACGGACGATGTGTCAGCGTTGACAACTGGCGCAAGCGTAAGCTGAATACTAAATTAACCAAAGGCCGATCGCGGTTTTAGTTACAGGCTTCTAGCGGTAACAAGCTCTGGATTGATAATATTTTAATAATAAATCTTGGCTGACAAGATATACTTGAGGGATTTCTGTACAAGGAAAATATATGCTGAGGTTTGATTGATGGCTTGCTGGAGAAAATTTATTAAAAAATATTCTATAAAAAAATTTCTTGAAAAAAAAATTTTTTGTCAATGGATTTATGCTAATAAATAACTGAAGAAACTAGTAAATAAATATAGATAAAATTTGTAACAAAAAATGCAGGGGGCCTTAAAAAAAATTTAAGGGTGTAATAAATCCCCAATTGCTCAATTGTAATTTTTTTTTGTCCTAGAAAATAATTTTTTTGCTCGACGGGCAGAAAGCGTCAAATTTCGGCCCGCTGTGCTAAACGAAATTGCCACTTTCTGCCTTCGTCGAGCAAAAAAATAGCATACACTCCTCGGGAAGTAAATAAGAAAGCCTCAGATCACATGTAATTGTTGACCTCGGCTTCGCCTCGGCCAACAATTACATGTGATCTGAGACATTTCTTACTTTACTTCCCTCGGTGTGTAATATACTATTACAAATTTTAAATTATTTTCGATTTTTATTTATGGAAAATAAAAAAATAAAAATTCAGGGATTTATTTATTTATTCAATAATATTTTATTTAATATTAAATAAAATAAAAATGATAAATAATTTATCGTTTTAAAGATCAACTTGTCATTTCGATTATATTGACAGCATTAATCCTTTCAAATAAAATATTATAAACTTAAGAAGATAATTAAGAGTAAAAATCAGTTTGGATAAATGAAAAATAAGTTGAATTCGAATACTTGAGACTTATGATCACTCAAGGGAGGAGTAGAGAAGATACTAAAAATGCAATTTAAAGGCGTAATGCATAATATAAGTAGAATGAGTGGATGGGTAAAAAACCGCGGGGAAAAGTCGCGTTGGATTCAGCATGAAGCAAAGAGGCTGAGCGATGCAGCAACAATGCGCGAGGAGGAAAGGGGGTAGAGAGAGAAAACCGCGAGATTTAACGGAGTGAGATGAGACAATAAAGAAGGGGGAGTCGCTTTGGACAAACGAAATACCTGGAGAGAAGAAGTAGAAAGAGACGGATTAAATTCTCAGTTGGTCTGTTTCTCTTCATCAGGCAAGAAAACAGACGCCTGACTTCAAACGACTGCGACCGCGAGCAGAGGCTAACAGTCAAGAAACACCCCATGAAGAAACTCTCCCTTGAGAGTCTCTTCTTCGGCTCAACAGCTCGTGCCCACGGATTCCTATAATTGTTAATTTCGAAGAATTCCCGCGTTTTTGTTTCACACTGGAGAGATCAACGAGTTCGCTAACCCCTTCAGCTGTATAAGTTTTCACTTTTTTCAACTTGGAAAATTTTATTGATAGAAAAATTATTTTTTGTTTCACAGTTTGCAATATTTAAGCCTTAAAAATCATACTTAAATTTATTTTTTACAAATTAATAAAAATTAGATACAAAAAAAAAAATTTTTTTTTAAATGTCTAATTAAATTTTTTACATTTTTTTAAATAATATAGAAAAAACGATATAAATTTGATTAAATAAAATTATTTTGAAAAAAAAATTTTTTTCTTTGATTTAAAAAATAAAATTGAAATTTTTTGATAAAAAAAAATTTCTAAGTTGATAAATTGGTAAAAATTTGAATAATAAATTTTTATTAAAAGTATAAAATATTTATGAGTGATCCTTAGATGACACGTGCCTGAAAACTGGCACGCAATAACCGTTTGATATTTTTCAACAAGAAGTGTCGAACGAAGAAGACAAGGAAGAAGAATAAAAATAAGAAGAGGGTGAAGTGAACTTTTATTTTGGGCCTGATAAAAACTGAAGAGTCGGGGGAGAAATTCGGCGAGGTCTCAAGAATTTTTTAATTAGGATTCGCCATAAAATTAATTATTAATTTTATTTTGGAGAATGAAGAGCGGAGAGTGGTGCGTTTGATGATAAAGAAATAGTAATGGACAATGGATAATGGAAAATTAATGAAGTGGAGTAAATAAAGGAAATAAAAAGCGGTAATTTTCATGAGAGATCGGTCTTTTTAAAGAAGGCAAGGATTTACCGGCGAAATGTTGAATTTATTAGATCGCGATAGACGTGGGCGTTCCACGCTCGCTCTCACCCCCTTGCTCGGCTCAGCCCTGGCTACCCTCAACTCCACGCGGAGTTTACACGTACGGCTCACATATATTAATACATAAAACGCGATACCGTTATATTATGTGTACGGGTGATGTGAAGAGGCTCTATCGCGGCCGCGCCCAACCCCCTTTCTCCATCCCGGTCTCTTTCCCTTCATATAAACCTCCTTTTCGCGTTTCGAAACGATAGCCACCAAGAGTAAGAGTCGACTCTGCCCCGAGAGCCCTTTTGAATCGTTCTAGGAATCGGAAGGACTTATATCGAAACGATCATCGGACTCGCTTGATTTATTACGTTAATTCGTCAGACGTTCCACCTTGAATTTTTAAAAAATTACTATTTATTAATCGATTAAATACTTCAATTATTTTTTTTTCATAAAAATTATTATTATTATTACTAGTGACCTTGCAATCACTACATCACTAAAAATAAATAAAATTTTGTTTTATTAAATAATGACTTTTGTTAAATTACACTGTACTTTCTAAAAAATTGACATTTTTTTAAATATAAGCTCATCCCGTTGTTACACTCATCAAGAACTTTCATTTGAGTACCTACATACATTTTGATATATTTTTGATATATTTTTCATATAAAATATATATAAATATATGAAAAATTGATGTGGGTACTCAAATGAAAGGTTTTGATGAGTGTAATGTCAGGGTGAACTTAAATCTTTAAAAATGTCAATAGTTTTCAAGATAAAAGGTCATTTATAATTATATTAATTGTAATTATAATAATAATAAAAGTCAATTAATATGTAAGATGATAAAAAAAATAATACAAAAATCTATGTATCAAATTGTTATTATTTTAGATGAAATAATCATTTAAATAAAAAAATAAATGATTGTTCTTATTAATTACAACAAAACTAAATTTATTGGATTTAATCAATCCTAAAAAAGGAATGAATAATAATTTTCTTACAATCTGAAATAACTAAAACGTTTTTACAGTAAAATAAAAATAAAATAAAATATGTGAATTGAATTATGTATTATATTAAAGCAGAATAGCAGTCGGGGATGGAACGTTTTAGCGCTAAGGGTAATAAAAAAAACTTCCCACGATTGCATTTAAAATGAATATGTATGTTGTGTTCTTGTCGGGAATTTAATGCACGTAAAGAATTTCCGGCAAGTATCGATTGAGAGGCAACCCAATCGATGAGTCGTTTATTTAAATTCTCCGATCCAGTTCTGTCGTCGACGCGAGCATCACGCGGAAAGAGTAATTACCGGTTGCCTTTATGAGTATAATAAATAAATTAAATGAGCATTTACATCTACATCTCCATACTAACCGTAATATGGATATATTATTGCTGAGAATAAGAAATAAGATTTCGGCCGTGAGACACATCCACACGTACGCTGAGAATTCAAGCAAAACACATCCGATGTATTCCGGACTGGACCAGCTCCAAGGACCTTTTAAAGCCCTTTTCGTCTTTTTTTTATCATCTCTTCACTCGCGAGATTTATTTCAATGTCCGTCTTTGTGTTTCGGGTTATCTCGCTTGACATCGTTGATTTATTTTTAATTTATAAACTACCGCCGAAATTTGAATTATATTTGGGCAGAAAAAAATTTACTTTATTCGAGAAAAATTTTTTTAAACTGAGAAAATTTTTAAGAAAAAAGCCGATTTTATGTTTTAATAATTTTTTTCTCACTTCGAAATATCTATAATTAAAATTTATAGATATATTTTAGAAGCAAATTAAATAATAACCTGATTGAAAAATATTTGTTATTTTTAAAATAAGTCGATATTATTTTTAATCAATTTTACGGGCCTCAGACCGAGAAAAAAATATATATGCACCTCATTTTAAAACAATAAAATATTCAGTCGAAGGATTAAATTCTTTACGACAAAATATGAATTATTTTATCTTAAAAAAAAAATATTAACGTGTCAAAAAGTAAACAAGACAATCTTTGGAGCAAAAAAAAGTTTTTAAAAAATGAAAACGTCTGTCTAGGCTAAAGGGGATGAAAGTTATTTTTTGAATTATATTAGCAGCGTATGCAGACACGCGAGTGAAGCTGAAGTAAAAAGTAGCATGTCGTTGCTTAGGGGTAAAAAACAAATACGTAAGAAAGGAAAGCAAATCAAAGCATGGGCAGAAATAAAAAGTTTAAGTTAAGTCTGGGAGCATAACCACGGACTGAGACTCGTTGTGAGCCCAGGGCAAATTCACGGCGACTTGTAGGTTATTTACAGCTTCTTGGCATGTTAAAATGCGTGTTTTCGACTGTATATATATATATATATATATATATATATATATGTACATATGAGATGGTATCCTACTGGAGGAAGGATAGGACGTGTATAGTTGTAGATACCGAGATCGGTTTAATGCACAAGCACAAAGGTGCTGTGTACGCCTTGAGATCGCGAGCACAGAGACGATATATGTATGTAAGTATCATATATTTATATGTATACATATAGGAGTATGTAGTATAGAGAAGGAAGTAACGGATGATTTATATCCGCTGCTACCAGTCCTGCTCCCTACCTGCGATAATACCAATTATTATCATCGCTTAATAACAGGCATTACTGCCAACATTGAAATAATGTGTGTACCCCCGTTGCTTTCTCCCTCAATCTCAGGACTTTGCCATCATCATCTTGTATGACTTCTTGCTCTCGCTTCTCGAAGGATCAGCCTTTTTTTAACGTCACCTTCATCTTTCATTTTTTTGTTTTTAACTTTGGTTTAAAATTATTTCTTACAAGTTTAGATTATAGATTTTTCATTTTCTTTTTTTTTTTTTTTCAATTTAAAATTTTGTCTAAAATATGAAAAAATTTATTGGGATTTTTTTGATAGAGAATTTTATTTTCTACAAATAAGGTCTCATCATTTTTTTTTTGTCTTCAATATTTCACCCAAAATAATAATAACAATCAATAAAATAATTTCGTATTTTTTTTAATTCAAAATTTTGACCAAAAAATGAAAAAAAAATTGACAAGGACATTTTTATAGAAAATTAAATTTTTTATTTATTTTCAATATTTCACCTGTAATAATAACAATGAATTGTTGGTTATAAATTTTTGTTGTTAAATATTAATTGACTTATTTAAAGACAATAAAAATAATACTAATTACTCGGAAGAATATTGCTAAAAGTTATATTTTTGGACGAAATAATTAACCAAAGTACCACATCACCGGACACGCAATCACGTAATATCTGGTATTTATAACTGCATTAATATTGTATACATAACTTGACAAACTTTAGAGCGTCGGCAAAAAAGTTAGACTCAAAGTAATTTTTAAAGATATGTTATTATTATTGCCGTTAATATTATCATAAGAATGCCAAGTAGCCTCGGAAATACCTTAAAATTGTCTTTTCTCGTACACGTTTCGAATAGCTGCACATGAGGGTCGCGTGCAATCTCGTGCGAATATTCCGTGCGCCATTTACTCGAAATATTCTATACAAAGTAGCTAAATACAACTGAGTCTCAATACATGTAAAGAATAAAAATAAAGATGGACATGTAAATGGCTTACAATTTCACTATTGTCTCATGCATAACGCTATGCGATTCGCTCCAATGATTCTTAGCCTGATATGATGACAAAATTTTATATAAATGTGATATCTCTACGCACGCATGCTCCTCATTTCCTTATTTCCTAGTTTATAATCCAAGAAATCGATTTTAAATTGTAAACAAATCCGATGATATTTTAGAATAAATCTCAGCTCAATGAGGGGTTGACGTGTAATGGATACATACATGTATCATGTATGAATTTTTTTATTTTCTTTTCGCGCAAAGATATAATTATCCCGTAATTACCGGGTAAGCTTAATAATAGACAATTAAAAAAAATATTTTATAAGACGTCCGATTCCATGTAATTAATTATCATGTAATGGCTTCATGACTTCTGACTACTGAGAAAAAAAAAATTGTTGAGGCTAAAAAAGTCGCTGCCGACGTCCTCGAAGTTAGAATACAAAATTTTTTTAGTTTTGAAGGATTTTGAGACGAAATATTGAGATTTTTTGGAGAAATATAGAAGTTTAGGATCATATGGTCGCTGTTGAAGGCGCCATGTTGGTCAGAAGTTTGAAGACACTGCGCTAGAGGTCGCTAGTTTGTCTCAATTTTTTTAAATTAAAATTCCGGAAGAAATATTGGAGATATAAAAAAAATTCCAAGAATTTTTATTTTAGTCGGTAATTTAATCATAAAAAATTCAGTTTAAATTCTAAAAATCGATAAAAAATAAAAAAATGTATTTATTGAAGCTATTGTCGATGCCACGAGGGTCAATTATCAGCTAAACGATAGACTAGGGAGTATAAGTATACCCAGGGAGCTAATGAAATTATCCGGTCCGGGAGTGAGCCGTATAAACTATCACCGCCGAACTGGGAACTCAGTAGCGTCGAATTGACGGTAAATAAAATAAAATCTGGTCCTGGATAAAATGGATAAAATGGATAAAAAAAACTCCAGCTCGGGTTGTTGAATTATCAGATTTAAGGATAATTATTTAGTTTGTGGCTCGGAGATTTTGTTAGGAATTTATGTGAAAGTAAAACGGGAGCAGAAGCGTGAAAGACAAGCTGCATGCAACCAGACGGCTCTCAGATGACCGGGAAAATTTATAGCTCGGTCGTTAGTGGCCTGAACTAACACCGGACACTGTTGGCCAGCGCAACCCTATCCCGATGTCCAGGGCGTGCCGGATCGGTGATTTACCGAGTCATTTGTCCCGATAACACTGACAGATGCTGCCGCTTGGGATCTTGTTACCTACAAGCTCGTTTTTGCAAATTTGTCGGACTTTTTGCTCAATCTTACAGCCAATATTTGATGTTTGACGAGGTTGTAATCATAAAAAGACTCACCTGTGTCTGCGTCAACCCCAGGCTGGCTGCCAGCTCCGCTCGCTCAGGTAGCGCGAGGTACTGCGTCCTCTGGAACCGCCTGTTCAGCTGCTGAAGCTGCAGGCTGCTGTAGATCGTCCTGGGCTTACGCATCTTTTTGCCCTTGCCGTTTCTCAGGGAGCCGCCGCCTCCTCCTCCCAGCTCGTCTACCAGGCTTCCTCCCTTGTCACCCAAAGGCGAGAGGTCTGTGAACATACACCACCCTGATATCAACCTTCAAAATTTTGGTCTGTTTTTTCGTAACTTTGATTGAAAAAAACTAAAAAGTTTTAATTGGTTCAAAAATTAAATCATAAATAATTTTGATTTTGACTCAAATATTAACATTTTTAAAAATATGGGCTCATCCCGATGTTACACTCATCAAGAGCTTTCATTTAAGTATCCACATGCATTTTTGATATATTTTTCATATATACATATATATATAAAATATATAAATATATAAAAAATTGATGTGGGTATTCAAATGAAAGGTCTTGATGAGTGTAATATCGGGGTGAACTTATATTTATAAAAATATCAATAGTTCACAAGATACAAGGTCATTTCTTAGAGATAGTGAATTTTCCAATGCAGCCTAAATATTTAAATATGTAAAAATTCTCTCAATCTTATTTATTTAAAAACATTTTGTATCAACTTAAAATGAAAAACATTAAATTAAATTTTTAATATTAATTAATAATGATAATAATAAAATTTCTTACAATATAAAAGGTCAAAAAATATACTTGAAAAATTTAATTAAATTTGAGTATTGTTTAGGCGTGTAAATAAAGACAGAATAATAATATCCAATACACACATATACATAAATGATAATGATAATGAATGAAAAAAGAATAGTTGATGATGGGAGCGGTGTTTTAAAAGCATAACACAAGTCAAGCTCGCCTGTGCATCATATATTGATGAGAGAATATGATACGTCAATAATTCATAGGTCTGATATTTAATAATCCTTCTTATATCTCATATTAATACTTAGTACTTGATACTTCATATATCATATGCACACATATTAGCATTTTAATTTTGAATTATTTTATTCCATCTCCTTTCATTACTCATTACTCATTAATTCTCATTAGCATAACCCGCACTCAATTATTCTCCGACTGGATCCATGTGCTTGCTATTCTCGAGTACAGTAAATTCCAGACTTGCAACAATTAATAGTGGGAGGCTATTGTGTACGTGCTCCTACTTCTATAATGTGTATTTATATTTACTGGAATCTTAAAGCTCCTCAGACTTAATATATATTACTCATGTGGGTTTTGTGTACGTGAAATCACCCGCCGTTAATTAATGATCACTCATCACGAAATTAGTACTGTTAATTACTAAGAGAATAATGTACTATTAAAAATAAAAAATACCTCCTCTCAACGATGTTTTCACAACGCACACGCTAGTAGAAAAAGTTATAATCTGTGTCAGATGTCACACTTGTTTTTTTTTTTTTTAATGATAAGTAACTATTGTAATTATAATTTACGTGCTTTAAATTTAGTTTCTACTTTCATTTTGGATAATTTTGGGATTTATAAAATTAAAAATTTTTAATTTCAACTTAAAATATTTATATTTTATCTCAATTTTTTTATTTTTTTAATTATTCTTGGTAATAAAAAAATTACGTCTTGTAAAAAAATAAAAAAAAATTCTAATTTAATACAAATAAGTATCAAATATTTAATAAAAAATTTTTTTAGGTGTACTTTTTAATAAATTAACAATTTTAATAATAAAAAAAATTTTATACACTGATAGAAGGATTTGTTCATATATAATAAGCTTTATTAATAGTTAATAAATTATTTATTGAATACAATTTAATAAATATTTGTTAACAGTTAAAAAATATTTATTAAAATTTAATAAATTAAATAATTGTCTTCCAATAAATTAAATTATTAATGATTAATAAATTCTTCTATCAGTGTACACAAAAAAAGAATTTTTTTTTCTATTCAAATATATTTGCTAAAAAAAATTTTTTTTAATTTCAGTACCAGCTTGTATTAAAATAAAAATAATAATACTGACTAAAATTGGAATTAAAAAGTGAACCCTTAGAAATTAGCCAGAGCGAAAAGTTAAAAAAACAGAAACAGAGCCCGTATAATAAGTAGCATGAAAGAATAAGGTTTTATAAGAATAACGAGAAGGTGCATTTCGCGATAATATCTAGTGTCGATACGCGCGTCCGCGATGTTTGCCCGGCGCCGAGTTTAACCGCTCGTGTACACCAGGTTGAATCACGCGATCGCTACCCGATCTCCCGTAAACTCACACAGAACCGTCTCCATGCAGGTAACTTATATATAAAAGAACATATATATTGTAAGTATATAAAGGCTTCTTCTCCACATTGCAGTGGAGACTATACACGGCCGCCGCCGATATCTTCCTTATCCTCCTATCATCTTTATCTTCGCGGTTGTTTTACAGTTTACAGCTCGGCTCTTTCTGGAGCCGACTTCCAGGAGCAAATTCAGAGCACAGTTGACTTTGACTCTTAACTTTACAGTTTTATATTAAATTTATACAGGCATTAAATATACAATAAAATTGTGGATATATTCATCATAAATAAATCAAGAGATAAGTTACGATACGAGGGGAGATGAAGATTATTTTGTCGCTTTTGTATAAATACCGAGTATTTATAATAGACGATATTTTTCCACGCAATCTTTCAAATTATACTTTTCATCGCTTAATCACTTATGTTTATAAAGACATTTATATTTATTTTAATATTGATACTAATTATTTTCAATATTATTTCATTTTTAGTTAATTATTTTATGATTTAGAAGATTTTTATTTTTTTTTTGACTTCTATAAAAATATTTTTAATATTAAAAAATTATCAAAACATTTAAATAATTTTTTAAATTAATTATTTAATTAAAAAAAATTTTATTTTGATAAAAATAAATATTTAAATAGATAAATTTTTAATTTTATTATTTGTGTAAAAAAAAATTTTTTTTAATTAAATAAATCAATATTGAAATTATTCTAGAAAAAATTAAATTTGTAATTAAATAAATTAGATTTTTTTTTTATGTCTTCATAAAAAAAATTATTGATAATAAAAAAAGACAAATTTAACAGATTCTTTTATTGTTCTTCCGCGAAATAAATTTTAAAATCAACTATCTAGCACTTAATAAAAAAATTATGATAAAAATTAAGAATTAAATGTATAAAATTTAATTTTTAGTTTGAAAATTTACTAACTTAAAAAAAATATGAAATGTATGAATGTATTAAATACAAAATAAAATTCTATACAGGTTAAATTCCTGCAACCGAAAAGTGAATTTCGATGGGCCATGATAGAGCAGATACAATATAGTAGCAAATGGCGCGTGTACTAACAAGGAGCAAACAATAGCGTGTCCACTGACAATTAAGCGAATCGCGATTGCGATGCGATATTTATTATTTAATTAATTAATCAAAGGACGCCGCGAGTGTATCGGCCCGTGGCTCGCTCTGGATTTCCATCAGCACACAGATGAAATCTCTACAACTCCAACAATAACACCTAAAACGTGCATTAAATGTTTCATTTAGCCAAACTCACTTTTGTCACACGTCAGCTCGACACAATCACAATCACTGACATTTTTCGTTATACATTTCATTTAAATATCGATTTTTTTCTTAAAGCGAGAGCCAAAAATTTTTCTTTCATTTTTTTTTAAATATTTATCCATGATTTATATTTTTAATTCAATAATTTTTTTTTAATTTCCAATTTTTACACCCAAAAATTCTATTTTTAAATTGAAAAGATCAAAAAATATAAACAAAGATTTTTTTTTCTTGAAATTAAAAGATCGTAAGTCGAAAAAAAAATTTTTATTAATTTTTTTCACAAATTTAAAAATTTTTAAATTGAAAAAAAAATTTTATCACCTCCTTTTAGCAAAACCGCAAGTTTTTAAAATTCATCTTTTAAATAAGGGTTGAAAAAAGTTTATCAAAAGTTCGAAACAATATCCCGAGAAACGTGTACCCTATCTGACAACTAAAAAGTGCATTTAAAAGTTTTAATGGATTTCCAATGACGGTCAAGCTGAAATAATCTGTAATTTTATCGGTTGCCCTTGTCGAGAAACTTATTAAGGGGTTGCTCGTAAGTTACACGATGAAGAAATAAAAACTCTCTGGAAAATAACTGTCATTAGAATTTCCAACGAGACAGTTTTTGTTAACCCTTTCCGATAGTTTTTTCTCGATTAATATTGTATAAAAACGGGGTTAAGTAACCGATTTGCCTTCAATTGACCATCGGGAAGCCCGTCCGCCGGCAAGTGGATGTAATAAGGGTTGGAAAAATTACAGAAAAACAATAATACTTGATTATAAGTTTATGCAAGGGTTCATTCTTTATTCTTTATGCGCAGGTAGGCTTGTATTTTTTCAACCCTCCTGATCGGGTAACTGGAAGTAATCAGGGTTGCGAATTAAGCGCCATTTTATTTTATTAAACCGAAGACAGCTTTGCTTTTTACCCTCGCGGTAAAAATTCAACAACTTTGAACCCTTTTGTCTCGAAAACGTCTGGGGTTTTTCCCCCAGGGCTCGTAATTTAAAAGTACTACCTTGCGGTAATCCTGAATAAAGAATTACCATCAGCGTCACTGACATTTAACGCGCATGTAATGCAAGATCGCGGATTGATGATGTGAATTTTGAGCACTTAGCTGGATTATATATTGTGCATTGTGTATTGTGTGCATTTTATAGTCGAGTGTGGGCTACTGTATCGCGCTAAATGAAGGCTGGTAATGATAATGATAATCATAATCATAATAGTAATAGTAATAGTCATCATTACGCCGATGATGTTCACGGCCGAAGTCATATTGTTGGGAAAGACAATGACTGCCATCTGACAAGATCCGAGATAATGTTGTACCTTTTTTAACGATAACTAAATTTATATTTTTAGAAACTGTCATTAGTTAAGTACCTGGTTTTGTCGGCTTTAATTACTTTTTTACCGTTTCATCAATTATTATTTTATTAGGTTTGTTTTTTTGTAGATTAATTAATTAATGTTTTGGAATTTTTTCACTCAAAAAAATAATGTTTGATTTTTTTTAAGTAACTTTGTACTTTAAAAATTTTTTTAAAAAATTTAAGATTTAAATTATTCATTAAGAATATTTTTTGGAAAATTTTTGGAATTTGGTAATTTTTTTTAATTTTTTTAGACAAATTTTTTAAAGTGACATTTATAAAATTTTTTTATTTTAAATTTCCAAAAAAATAATTTTTTTTTGAATAATTGTTGTTATAAAAAATTTATAACAACTAAATCCAAAAATTTAGGCCTTTATAATTCTTAAAATTTAATAAAAACTCAAAAATAAGATCAATTATTATCAAAAACATCTCGACGGTATTTTTTTAAAATGTATTAATCACTAATGAGATAATCTCCGCTAGAAAAAGTTCAAACGACAAAGCGGTAGAAAATGTAATTACGACAAAAATAGAGCAAATGACACTCATAGCACAATAAAAAAAAAAAAAAAAAAAAAAACATATAAAACCCAACTTCGTAGAACAACTTTGATAAATCCTCTTATTAACTTTAATTACTCGTACGATCGCACTCGTTATCACTTATCACAAGCCCATTAAGAAATTGCCGAAGTTTATAACGTAGCCGATCTTTAATTTTTCAATAACAATATCAATTCGCATAGCGCAAGACATAGAGGCCTATTAAAAACTTGAATTTAAAGTTTCTTTTTTTGGAAATTCCTCATTCGAAATCGTGCAAGCGGACTACCTGGAGTTACATTTTTTGCCTCATTATTTCTACCCACGTCCTCGAGACTATACCTTAAATTTCTAAAAAAAAAGAAAGAATCGAATGTACACACATATATATAAAAATATTCCCTGCTACTATTTTAACACCAGACTAAATAATAGAATCCAGACAGAGTTTTCCATTTTCCGGGTCGTTTGAATTTCAGAAGAATAGAAGAGGCCTGAATGCACAATCCGTAGGATATCCTCCGAGCAACCAAATGAATATCCATGCGCTCAGCTGAAAGGGCATAATTTGTAACAATACCAAATCAGACTCGAGTTCCTCTGAATGAGTAATAGTAACATCATCATATAGAAGAACAAGAAGAAGACCAAGAAGAAGAAGAAGAAGGTATCTTGTTCTGTCATCTAAGTCTTCATTCAAAAACAAGAAGACAAATGACCTGGCAGACTACCTGGCGCCTGCTGCCAAGACCCCCGCGATTTCGGCGAGTACCAACCCTCGATTTGAAAACTTTATTGGTGGATTATCATATCAAGTTCGCGACTAATATTTTTAGGCTTCATGACTCAGGACTGGGCGATGCTAACATGCTCGAATAAATTATTGTTGTTACGTAGGTGATGTATTGATTGGGTTCACATGTTCTGCCGCGGTCAATATTATAAATATACATCGCGGAGATACTTATAGAGCCGATTCACCCCTAGATATGTCGCATATGTCTTGAGGTAACTTTCGTTCTAAGCTAAGTACTACTCTGGAGAAAGTAATGTTTTTTTTTTTTTTTAGAAATTTTAATGTTAATTTATCCAAAATGGTAAATTTTGGAAAAAATCAAAAGTTTATTTTGATTGATATTTGATTATTCTTCCAGCAATTTAAAAAATTTTAGATGAGTACGGTGTAAGATATTCCTCATTAAGAATCACTAGTTTTTTATAACACATTCGCGGGATTATTATTGCTATTATGGAAATATAAACAACGATTACAATTAATCGCAGTTAGATATCATTCGCACAACATACTATTATCGTGTCATCTTGATCATCCACTTCATGTACAACAACAATGGATTAGAATAAATCATTTTTATAGCGAAAACATACATTTATATCTAAATGATCAATGTTATATTTTTCTTGTGATCTAATGTGGATAAAAATAGTTATCCGACGGTTGGTGATAAGAACAATACAAGTTTTATGTGATGAAATTTGGTCTGTTTTAGAATAAATTAAAAGTTTAGTAGAAAATTCACATGAAACTCTAATAAAATTGATCTTCTAATTTTTTTTAGATCAAAAACAAACTTTTTCAAACTTCATTTTTGATTCTAAAAGGAAAAACTTCTAAAAGTAAAAAAAATTTTAAGTTTTCTTATGATAAAATTCCTCCAGAACAGATCAAACTTTTGAATAATTTCAAAAATCGGCTGTTTGATTTTAAAACACAATATATTTTTGAAAAATTATTTATGAAAGCACTGAAGCTAAATAAGAAAAATTCTTAATGAGAAAAAAAATTATTTTGAAGAAACTTATATCAAAAGAATAAATTCTTGAATCAAATAAAACTTCTAATTTCAAGAATTTTTCTCTTCAACAGACGATCCCATTTTTTTCTGGCGTTTTTATGTTTTTTTTTTTTTTTCATATTTATTTGAACGAATTCAACTATAAACAAGCATATCAGAAAAAAAATATAAATTAGATATAAGTATAATCTATATTTTTCTGACGAAAGACAAGACAATTGCATGAAAGCCGAAAAAGTTTGGATCCTGTGTTTTAAAACTATTCAGCCAATTAATCTTAATCTAATAAAAGAGTATCAATAGTAAAAAAAGTGGAATACATACAGTTAGGGTACTCACCGTCCTTGGGCGGTGAGGGGCATTGCGGAGCATAAGAACTGAGATGATATCCGTACGCATTGTGCTGGTGCATGGGCGCAAAAGGGTACCCAGCTAGTGCGGACCTGGGACTAGGAAACCCTGCATCAGAGTGCTGCTGATTTCCACTCCCGGGTCCAGAGCTCTGATGGCCCAAGGAGCCCACCTGGTGCGAGAACTGGTGTCCCGCGGAGACATTGTGACCTCCGGGATAGCCTCCCCTCAAACTCGCGGGGTTGTACAGATTGTTGTGCTGGAGCTCAATAAAGGCGCTCTTCCCCGACTGGGACACGGGGGTGCTGGAGGCGCTGTCTCCTCCGTTTCCCGGCGGGCCAGGAGTCACCGAGCCGAGTCCTCCGTGGTGGAGATGCTGGTCCATGTCGGAGTTTCCTCCCCCAGCGGATCCACCCCCGGCGCCCGCTCCCGAGGCCGGTCCCCCCGACATACTGTTCGGGGTCGGGGTGCTCGACGGACAGGGGTCGCCCGCCCCGAATGGGCTCCCCAGGTCCGTGAAGTTGAGCGTCGTCGTGCTGCCCGGGCGATCCACCTTAATAGCAACGTCGAGGCCGTACGCGGCACCAGCCGACGTCGCCGCGACTCTGAAGCCGCACGGAGCCCGAATCTTGGAGCTTGCCGATGCTTTCGCGTCGGCTGACTCTCTGTTAAGTTAGCTAAATCCTTGCTCGATCAACCACCAGGATTACCACTTCACATCCAGGCTTGACTGGTTATTATCGACTACTATTTACTGGCAATGACACTCGCGAACAACATCAACCACTAAACACCTAGTATCTCTGAAACCACCGCTACCAATTCCAACACTCACTAACGTCAGCTTCTATTGCTACCAGACACTAAATTGCCAACAATCCTCATATTCGTGATCTTCAAAGCTGTAAAATTGCCGGTTTCATAGATTTTTAACTTAACACCAAACTTATCAAAGCATCCAGGTTATAATTGATACCCGGTGGGTCATCAACGAGAGCTGCTAATTCAAGACACTAGTCTTCTTTGATGATCAGAAGCAATATGCACAATTTTAATTGACAAAAACTGTACATTGGCGCCCAACTTTAGTAAATTAAACCAAACTTATCAACGAATTATTGATGCCTGATGGTAGATCATCAACTAGAGCTGCTAATTCAAGACACTTAACCACCTAGTCTTCGTTGATGATCAGATACAGTTTGTGCACAGTTAGAATAAATAAAAACTGTATGTTTGGCGCCCAATTTCAACGAATCACACCAAACACTGATTAATAAAAATCACACATGAAACACTGAGCCGAAATAATTTATAAAATCCTCGGAACAGCACAGATATTAATAACTATTAATGGTAGCTCATTAACGATAATCGCCGTCGGGTAACCACAGTGTGATGACTTGTTTAAAAAATAATTGTCGGGTACTATAAGGTACTACTAAAGAATCAGTATTAGTAACAATTGACAATACTAATCGATGATGATTTAATATTGTTGGTAATGAAGAGGTTAATCCAGTTCAGGTCAAGGGTCCACTATTTAATCACTCCGCGAAAAAACTTTGGAGGACAGTAATGACAAGAATACGTAACGGGTTCGCGGTTTTCGCCGAGCACGTTTCAACGTTTAGGAGGCCTGGACACGGAACACACACGCGCGTCTAGACCAGTAACTGCAGTGCACACCGCGCGGCGCGGACCGGTATAATGATACATAATGAAGTTCGAGCCTCTCCCCGAGTTGTTCGAGTCAGTTCTTCAGTAAGCCGCTAGGAGGCATCTGGGGAGGCTCCTCCTACAAGTGGAGAGCCGGAGACGCGGATTGGCGCGCCCCTCCACTGGGCCAGTGACGTCAGCGAAGTGCATTGGTCCGAAGGAAGCCATTATGGTGCGAGAGGCGGGGCTTCAGAGGATACGCCCACGCCTACGATTTCAGGAATGTGGAAGGACACGCGTACTCACGCATTTATTGAGGATGAGGATTTTAGTGAGAAACTGAGAAATCCAAAACTCGCACCCTTTATAGTTAACGTATGCTGTTGTTATCTTTATCGATGGTGTTTCACTTTAACTCACTTAGCTAACCATTATCGTAAACTAACTGCGCCAGGACTCAGGATGCTCAAACTTTTCCGTTATACGTTTTACGGTGTGAGGTGCTTCAGAGAACCTTTAGCTGAGTTCTATCCGGAAGCTCGGGAAGATGAGGAATCGGTGGTTAGATGAGATTTCTTTCTTGAAGATGATTGTGGTGTAGAGTGCGTTCAGCCATTTATTTTTTACATTTCAGAAATGATATGGCTGATCCATTTTGAAAAATAGAAATTTAAGATTTTTAATCCTTTTTTTTTTTTTGTCATGTGATAGAAAAAAATTTTTTAATTCACACCCAACCTTATTAAAGCATTCTAAGATTTTCCCATCAATTAACAACAAATCACTTGCACTCTTCTAAAAAAATCATCGAAGAAAGCATACACCGATCCTGGATCAACTTTCGTGAGACTCGGCAGCAGACACGCCCAGGGAGGTCGAAGATCCCTCGACCTCCGTCCACTTACTTTCTTGGCTTACGTGCAACATGTTTGCACAGATAAACCAGGATTGAACAGTAAACACCTAACGACGGTGAGAACTATTTTTCCCCAACTTACATCAGCTGAGTGCTAGGAGCGTAATCCACATCAGTATAATCCACAGTAGACCCAACCTGGATTTGTATACGTCAGTTTAGCATTTGGAGTAAAATCTGCATATCATCTCAGTCACTAAATCCTACCTTTTTCTTCTAGCTCCTGGCTTCTGGCTTCTACCTGCTGTCCAGTCATTGCGATTATGGACAGTGAACTAGATCCGTTTATGCATAACTAGCCCACGGCTAGTTACTGGTAAGACCCTTGTCTTACCTCGCATTACACTGAGCATTGGCTGGCCTTGACACCTTTGCAGGAATTTTCCGAGCCAGGAATATCCACCCGCAGATATTTTTCCTTGATAATGTTTGTGCAGCTTGGGCTTGTGGTCGACAATTAGGATAATTGAAATGTTGAATGTCATGTTGGGAACAAGGGACAAGAGACACCTTGGTGGCTCGGTTATCTGGTTGATCATCAGAGCAATCAAAATTATGAAACGACTTCTAGTTCTGGTTCCAGTTCTGCTGGCATAGTGGTACCTTCTGGTTCTACCTTAGAGGCGGAGGTCGAGCTCATCCACCTTCACTGATACTCGCTATTATTAGTTGTACGAGCGTGTACGTACCTCAGGCACCCAGGAGGCTCGTGAGAACCGGAAGTTACGGCTAGACCCGCATTTGCCTCCAGCGCTCACGCATCCTTCATGGCGACACTACCAGCGGAGCACAACGTCCTAGTCATCGTCAACCAGCCTTTCTTGGTCTGTCTTGAGAGCTTGACTTTTACAGCTAGACCCGAGAAAAGAGGTTTTCTCTTCCTCTAGAGTGATGATGATACTCTCTGATGGAGCTTTCTCTTGCCTAGATGTCATTGTTTTTGGTAATTGCTGTCTGGATTTAGGCTGGCCCTACTTTTTCACTCAATTAGGGCTCTACGTGTAATTATAGTAATTAATTCTTTTGGTAAACACTTTATTGAGTGTCATTTTCTGCTGTGAAAATACTTGTAAGGATGATTTTATTCAGATACGGAAGTGCTTCTTTATCTGCCTGATGATCTGTCCTATTTTGTGGAATACCGTAGGGCGCTAAGTACTTAATTGAGATGGAATTATTGTTTGTTTTATTTCTTCACAATTATTTTCTTTCATTTTTGGATAGAATTAGTGTTTTAACACCTTTTGTTTCTGGGTTAATAATGGTCGGAAATTTTTTGAATACGTTCTTATGAATTTAAAAGGTGGAAATTTGATTCTTAAGTAGATTTTTGATCGTTTAAATGAACTAATTCTCGAAAAACCTTCAAAATTAGATCAAATCAATCTCAATACACAAAAACCAAAAAAAAATTTTTTACATTTTTTTAAGATAACTTTTAAATGCTTCAACCAATTGGCTCAAAACCATGTATACACATTTTGTGCTTGAAAAACTGTATTGAATGCCTTCAACAAAATCAAAATCGACCCATCCATTCAAAAGATATCGCGGTTTAAAGTTGTCAAAAATTTGCTGTTTTAATAGATTTTTGAAATTTTTGAACCCGGAGCACTAAAAAATCACACTATTGCTAAATTTCTGACATTATAAGTTCATAAGTAGAGTAAAGTTTAAAAAATAATAGAATCAAATTTTTTTTTTTCCGTATTAACCCATTTTTTTGTCAGTATGCCCTTGGAATTTTTGAAAAAAAAACCAAAAACTATAATCACTGCGCCCTTTTAAAATGAAAAAAGTACAGTTGTATACGTGTGGTAGTTATTATTTGCAGTAAGCATCAACCACTGAGGTTTGTGTACGGTGAATTACATAATTGAGCTTGGTAAATAGCCGCAATCTGAGTTCAGGGAAGTGTGCTAAATAAAATGCCATTCAATTAGACACGGAACCGACAACGATGAGAGTTGCTGATGTTTTGTTCGAGTTTCCAGTAGTAAACCGTCTAACCCGATAGTTCACTGCTATTAGGGCTATATTGATCTTGATTGAACCGTCAATAGGTGTAATTAATACCTATATATCCTTCCACCTATATATAACCATGCATACATATATTTATCCAGCTATATGTATGCATGAGGATAATAATGAACGAGTGGTAGTTTTGAGATATTTTGGCAATTATCAAAGTTTGGTTTTCAACAGCACTTAGTGGTGATCCACCAAAACTTGTTCCTTCATGAGTTGAGCTTTTGAAAATCGAGAGCAATATTTGGATTGCCTGGAAGAATGCCAAAAGTACTTTAAAAGTATTTGAGGCTTGAAATTTAAGTTTTTAGTATCGAGCGATAGCCCGGAGCTGTGACAACCCGTCGAATAATAATTTTCGTAGTTTATTACCTGGCAGTAAAAGCCAGGGCGAGCATGGGTGGGCGTCGCCCGCAAACGATTCACGTTATATTTGACCACGTTATATGATATATATGTGGTATATGTATAGACGCTTTTGTTTCTCCCCTGTATGCTCTTTCTTTAGTGGCGCTTTGCCGCCAAGCTTTCCTATATTTAGCGACTCGACTTTGTCCTTGTCAATTGGGATATTTGTTTAGTCAAGGTGTCTCACGTATTTATGGAATTTTGGACTTTTGTGCGAGGAATTAGTTCAATTACAATTATAGATTTAAAAATTTTTTTTTTCAATTTTTGGTCTTTTCCAAAAACTTGAAAGATATATTAACAAAAATTGGTTAGATTAAAAAAAAATTTTTTTCCTGCCATTTTTGAAACTTTCAGCTATTTTTAAGTTCAAAATATCATAAATTAAGCACTTGGGTTATTTTTAAGCGCTATAGGTTCAAAAATTTGAATTTCGTTTTAAAACAGCCAATTTTTGACAATTTTAAAACTGAAATATCTTTTGAATGCGTGAGTTGATTTTGACTTTATTGACGGCATTCGACGCTGTTTTCCAAGCACAAAATACGTATATATGGTTTTGATCTGATTGGTTGAAGCATTTAAAAGTTATCTCAAAAAAACGTCATAAAAATAAAACCAAAATTATAGTATTCAGTATTACTCTATTATAATTTCTCAAATATTGTCTATTTGCTCAGACTTTTGGTATAAATTTCTATATTTAGAAGATGACACGTGTTATTTTGACCGTCCCTAAATAAATGTATATTATTTTTTTCTGTATACTTATACTTAAATGACATAAGCTTTTATTTGCTTCATAATAACAATAACTATCAAAGAAAATGATTGATTTAGTATTATTGACGATATTACAGGTGCTTATATACATTTATATATACACACAATCATCGAAGGTCGATGTTACTTAAAGTATTAAAAGTTTCTTAATTTATTTAAAAAAAAAAAATGAAATTTGATAAATGATAAAAAATTCAAACTTTTAGGCAAAAATTTCAAACGTCAAAAAAATTTCGAGCAGAAACAATTAATTTTCCAAAAAAAAAAAAAAAAAAAAAAAAAAAACTACCGGAATAGTAAAGTAGTTTCTTACCTTAATCTTCTATTCTGTGGGTCTTAAAGAGGGTCGAAGTCGAAGTTGTAGGCAAGGAAGCTGCTCCACCCTTATCAGCGGCATCCTTCCGCCCCAAGTAGATCTTTGACTTCCATTCTGGTTCAGATCTTTTGTTTTTTTCGAGCCGAAATAATTGGCTCATTTTTCCCACGTTTTCCTCCGACTTCTAAAATAGAAGAAAAATAAATAAAATAAAACAATGTAAAAAGAAACGTAAAAATTCTAAGGTTTAATTAAACACCGATCCTAAGAATTGAAACCCCTATCAAGCAAATGTGTGCATACATTAATTGGCAACCCTTGCTGTAATTACACATTACATAGTTAAACAATGTCGTATCATATACAACATGAAATATACATGTGATATGGAATTAAATATTAAATATATCAGCAGAGAGTGTATTAAACATTGTATAGACAGGAATCCTCATCCACGGCCATGGAAATAACATAAAGAATAAAAAGGCAAAACGAATAGAAATAATGAAAATAAAAAAAAAAAAAAAAGAGTGAGAACGTCAGCTGGCGGCGTTCTCGCGTGACGACGCACTACACAGACGTACTACGTCCTCGACGTTCCCGGTGGTGAAGAAAACCCGCCTTGTATCTCTGTCCCTCATTACTCATTACTATTCCATGTCCATGTCGTCGAATGCACGTATATTAATATGGAATACGGACATGAACACTCTGTACCTTTGCTTTATACTATACTCTGCTAGAAATTTTATTTTATTTTGTATATATGTGATGGTGATGCCGCGAGTTTCACCCGCCGGGTATGTCCCAACTTCAATTCCACTCCGAAAATATACTTAGACTCTACTCAGGTGAAACGAAACGCTTGGATTAATATTTGTGGTTATTATTTTTATGCAGGATCTTTTTTTTCTACATTGTAGAAATTTATATGGGGAGTTTTATGGTCAGTTATTGTATTTACAGCTTTTTTGGGTCGGGAAAATTTATAAGAAAATTTTTTGATTAATATATGTGATCGATTTATTATTAATTATATATTTATAGGGAGTAAAAAAGTTTAGAGAGGAAAATTGATTCAATAAAATAATATATTTAATATTTTGATGATGATGTAATTAAAAAATTTGACTCAACAATTATTTTCGAAAATAAATTGCTAAAAAATTTTGAAAATAAATTTACATTTTTAAAATATGTTTATATTTGTAAATTAATTAAGAAAAATATTTATTTATTTAATGGAAAAAAATTATTTAGAACAAAAAAATCATTTGAATAAATTAATTGATTAAAATTTTTTTGGTCCGCTTAATTTCTTAATTAAATTAAATTCAACGATAAAAATTGCAAAATATCAAAATTTTGATCTTTAAAACAATCTCACCCATAAAAAATTAAAAAGTGATAAAATTAATATAATTCGACTTCTATATTTCTGATATTTTCATAAACGTAAAAAAAAATACAAATGTACGGACACGTATTAGAGAAATATGCGTGCAGAAGAGAATAAGCATCGACATGGATGAAACTGTACGTGCGTGCAGTTCTGGATTCGTGTGCGGCACATCGGTGTGCATTTACGGGTGTGGGGTGCGGAGAATTGTATAGATAAAAAAGAGAAAGAAGTTCTACGACCCACGCTAGCCCGCAGCGTGCAATGTCAACTGGAGTTGGTATGCATCTGCCTGTCAGCCTTCGGCTGTCACGCCAACTCTCGACTTTTCGGCGTAAGAAACAGCCTTTACATTATTATTTACTATATCTAATCAATATTTCCGTAATGATATACATTTTTACGACTCTCCACAAAATTTTCCTCTGACCTCCTTTGTAACTCCTTCGGAAGATTTTTTCCGAAGCTCTTGTTTCCATTTCTCAATTTTTTGTCAGTATTACACTAATTTTTTCACGGTAAAAAATTTTGCAAGACAAATTTTTATATTAAGGAGATTCATGCAAAATCAAATTTTTAAAACTACCTGAAAATTTAGAGTGCTATATTTTTTATTAGTCAATTAAATGTTAATGACTAAATTTGTCTGAAATTTCCTCAAAAATGTTATTATTAATTTAAAAATTAATTTTAAAATGCATAACAAAATTATTTCTGCGTAATATTTTTTTATAGACATTCTTTACACTAGGAGGATCCTTGGATCTCCTTAAATATTGAACAAAAAATTTTTTGACACAAATAACACAAAATTTTGCTGAGTAAATTTGAAATAAAGAGCATGTGAATGTTTGCAAAAAATTTAAACGTTTTGGGTAACAAAAAGGAAGATTGTAATTTTTTAAAAAGGGTGAATTTAAAAAATATTTTTGACATCTCGTGCACGAAAGAATGCATCATCTTAACTGATGATCTGTTTCGTGCTCTCCAAGTTTAAGTTTATAAATATATTTTTGTTCGTTTTGCAGCCGGTCGGTGTATTTTAAAAATTTATTCCTTTTTATTTTTTACAGCCGGGATAGTCAACTATATGTAGCGTAATTGGCCCTTTGGACTTGTGGTCTCTGATGGCACGACGCCAGAAGGGATTTCTAGGAGTTTGGGACCTGTTTTGCCCAAGGCGCTGCCGGTGTCGGTACTATTCTGCTCTACTCTTGTACACATATAAAATATAAAATACAAAATACAAATATATAAAGACACCCTTCGCTCCCATTTCGCCGCATCTCATCTTATAAAGGTGTACATATAAACTACTACTCCTTAGCGATCAGACCGCCCCGAGCACCGTTTATTGCTGATACATGGATTTGTATGTATATGTTTTACAGTGTACGGTTTACAGTTTGCAGTACTACTCTCTGCATCTCACATTCACGGCTCAAGTCTCATGTATATGGCTAAGGAATAAGAACTAACAACTCGCCTTAACTTTGTTTCTGTGTTCTGTTTCTTGGACGTTGTAAAACCGCAAAGATGCAGATGCAAACATCGGCTATAAAATTTATTTATTTTTTATTCTTTTAACTAAATTATATATCTCCACTCCGGTAAAACATTTTCAATGTTAACTTTATTTTTTTTAGCTGTGAAAATTCTGAGGGAATTTATTTTACAGTTATGAAAATTGTTAACCTACATTTTTTTTTTTTTTATAAAAAAAAAATTTTTTAATGTCAAATTTTGTGAATAATTTTTTTAAAGGAATTTTTGCTCCAAAATAACTTTTGTTTTCCTTAAAATTTTTTTGGTGTAAGAAATTTGTTTTTTTTATGTGGAGAAAAAATTTTTATGATTTTCTTAATAAAATAAATTAATTTATCTTTAAAAAAAAATTTTTTCTTAATAAAAATAAAAACTAACTTTCTAAAACAAATTTTAAAAAATCTAAAGGGTTTGGAGCGGTAAAATTAGAGCAGGTGAACCCACAGGTAGTACTGAGCAAGAAAAACTATCACTATATTCCAAACAATCTATAGTATTCTCAAGAAGATCCAGAGTTTCGTGAGAAGAGCCAGCCCCCCGGGCAGCGTGATGAACAAAGGGACCAACTTGAGACTCTCCAAGTCAGAGTGGAAAGGCCGAGAGGTCTTCGAGCACCTCTCCGTCCCAAATACGCTCTATTTTCTATAAATCTCCTCATACAATTATATTACAATACACTCTAACTCCTTTAAGAAAAAAAAACTTCTATTAAAAATTTATCTTCTCAAGAATAAAAATTTTATAAATTTCTAAAACTGTACTTTTTTATCTAAAGAATTATTTATTGTCTAAAAAATTAATTTAAATAATTTTAATTCAATTGAAATTTTTTTTTTTTGGTTCTAAAAAAATTTTCTTCCGTCAAAAAATGAATAAAAAATAAAAATTTTTAAGTCAATAAATTTTTTTTTAGTATGCAGAGAGAAAATTTCAAAGATAATATTCAAATAAAATTAAATATAAATATGTAATGTAGATAAAATAAATCGGGAAGGTCGGACAGAAGGTCGTGGAAGGCCCAGGAAGCGGTTAATCCGTCTCTTTGATCATCATCACATCACATTTGAGAGTAGAAAGAGAAAGAGGGTGGAAAGAAGTCTCGTCCCTCGTCCTTGCTATACCTGGTGTGTGTTTTACCCGGTTTTTGTCGGTTAATATTCCTCGCGAGACAATTAGCACTGACCTGAAGCTCATTAGTTACCCGGGCAATCAATCAAGCCACCCAGATAACTCTTTTTTTGGCTAAATAAATAATACATTATAAATAAATATTTTTTGCTCTTATAATAAATTTAGTTTGTGTAAAAAATAATATTTTAGTTTTATTTGTACTTGATGGTTGACCCTTTCGACGAGTTAAAAGTTTAACGAGAAGGTAATCTAGTGAGCGGACGGAGGACGAACTCGTCTGCAGGTTCATTAGTCAACCGGCTAAAGAGACCGGTGCCGGTGATTTTCTTCCCGGCTGAGGATAAGTGACTCGTGGAACGAGAAAGAACCGAGTATCGAGATGCAATACTTGAGTATTTTGTGTGCCTATATAGAGATTTTTTTGTAATGGATGTGAGAGGTACATGCTGTAAAAGGGAGAAAAGCCGAATGGGATCGAGTGGGATTAAAAGTCTACTAAACTCTTACTCTACTACAATGTGTATTATGTATAATAGAGATAGACAGTGTCAGTGGAAATATAAAGGTTTATTTTTTTGCAAGTCACATAACACCAGGCATGAGTTGGCTTATTTCTTTCAAGGATCAACAGTGGCAATTGGTCACTTAAAAATCGATTAATCTTCAGGTCATTTTTAATCTACTTTGTTTTTACCGGTTAATTATTCCGGTTTTTAAGAAATTTTTTCAGTTGCCTTGAGATTTGCTTTTTGGGAGGTTGGTTGAAAATTTGCGAGATAAATAGTTCATTTTGTTATTTTTTAAAATCGATTTTAGAAGTATTAATTTAGTTTTTGAGTTTTGACCCCAAGGGTTGATAGAAAAATTGAGTTTTTAGGTTTTAGTTTAAATTTTGGGATTTAAAAGTAAGATTTTTTATTTTTGGTGCAGTGATTTGACTGAAAAATTGAGATTTTGATTGTTAATACCAAAATTTGAACTAAAAATAAATTTATAAATTTATTTATTAAAATTTTGAATTTTTAACAATTAATCCCAGGCTTTAATTAAGTAATTAATTTTTCTAATTTTTACCACAAATAAAATTCAATTTTAATATAAAAAAAAAAGTTAACCGATCAATTTTTCAACCAATAAATTTACCCATTAATAAAAGCTATGTGTAATAAAAAGCTCCATTAAAGTCAATAAAAAAATACCATTAATTTGCACAAATAATACACTATCACGAAATATATAATTTAGATAAAACATTTAATAAAATAAAAAAGAAAAATAGTTGTACGACAATTTAATACTTGTAATATATTTATTAATGAGATAATGCCTGCGTAAGTATATAGACTTAAAAAATAAAATATTTGCTCAGGCGATGAGTTCGACTGGCTGTGTGTATAGAGATATATACACACACATTGTGGACAAAAAACATAAACAACAAAAGAGTATAGACGAAAGGTGCAATCAAATAAAAATATTCGCTCTAGTTGAAGTTACAGTGACCTCATCACCGCTGTGTATATTGTATATTACGAAGTATGGAGCAGTATGTACTATGTAGCATGTAGTGTGTAACATGTAGCTCTTACTGTTCACCTGCAGCAGTAGTATACCGCAGCCCTATAAACATCCATCCCCCGGACCTATGCCGCCGATATATACGGGGGTGTAACGTGACGTGAGCTGACGTGATATCGAACGCGCAGAATATATGTGTGCACATGTGGACGTGTGTAAATGTGCGTGAGTAGCTGGATGGCAGCAGCTTCAGGGCTATGAGTATAGGACTTAGTTTGCGAACTAACCCGTCTCTCTCGCGGTTTTCTCTTTTCACTCATACGGTGTCTATATGGCATGCATATATGATGTATACGGTGTGCAGGTATGGAGGCGGGGCGGAGACAGATGGGCGTGTGGAGGATTCCTTTGAGGCTGCCGCGTGCGGCGCCAGTTCCCTCTGTCTCCGACTCTACTCCGGCTCGGCTCCTCTGCCAGAATTTTACCTCTATGTTGGGAGACTCACTGTTGTCCAAAATTTAAGAAAAATTTTTTTATTTAAAATTTATAAGCAATATTTTTAATAATTTAACTTAGGTTTTTTTTTTAATTAATATTCTGTCGAAAGTGATCAAGAGCTTTCATTTGAGTACCCACATGCATTTTTGATATATTTTTCATATATACATATATATAAAATAAAATAAATATATGAAAAATTGATGTGGGTATTCAAATGAAAGGTCTTGATGAGTGCAACATCGGGATGAGCTTATATCTTTAAAAATGTCAATATTTCACGAGATACAAGGTCATTTCTTAATTATGTATGCTCTTAATAATTTAGATAATAGTCTTTACTTGAAATTTTATAATTATTGTTGTTTTTATAAAAAGTTATTTACTTGAATTGAATTTTATTTTTTAATTGTAATAATAATAATTAAAAAAAATTTTTTAGGATATAAAATTTGGCAATTGAAAAAATTTAAATAAATTAGTAAAAAATATTAAACGCATTAATTATCAAGAAGAATAATGTATTTAAAATAAGCTAATAAAAAAAATGTATTTAACTTGGAAGTCTTCCAAGAGATCTCATGCCCAAGTACACAGGTGAGTTACGTGCTCCAAGAAAATATCGCGTGAGCGGTGTAGTGAGAGAGATCCTAGTGATGTAGTCGCCGGAGTAGTTGTGAGTAAAAGAGTAAAGTATTAGAGTACCGAGAGTAGAGTCGAGTCAATCTGTTATAAAATAAGAGTACGAGCTAAGAGCTAACAACTAAAAACTAGGCTCTGCTACGTTAGTAGATTTAGTCCCATAGTGTTCTATGTAATACAGTACTAGATACGGGTTCACTTGTGTAAGTCATAAGCCACAAAGGAGAGAGGACTGATAGATAGACATGTATATGTACAGAGTAGAGGATGTGATGTGTAGTAGGGGCTTTTGAGAATAAGGTAGACGTACTATGAGAAATGAAGGAGATTGCCCGAGGTGAGGTGTAGCCATCGAAATCCGGGACACGCGAGCCTAAAGGGAAATTATTGTTGACTACCACCAATCTATACTTCTCTATCTTTTTTTTTCGCGCTCTCTATATTATATCAAATCTTTTCCACTTCATCATTTATTGCTCCACATACGTTGTACTTTTTTTTTTTTTGTATAATTTATCCTTTGAGTTAAAAATTGGAGTCAAAATTATCCTTCAAAATTTTTTTCTTATTATTACAAAAATAATAATAATTTTAACGAAATTTTATTATTATTATTATAACTGCACTGTATTTTCTTAAATATTGACATTTTCAAAGATATAAGCTCATCCTGATGTTACACTCATCAAGAGCTTTCATTTGAGTACCCACATGCATTTTTGATTTATTATATATATATATATACATATATGTCGGAGATGACATCGAGCTATTTTCCCAGAGACAGGGAAATTCCTAATATTTAATCTATCGTTTAAGTAGTTGTATACAGAATTGTAAAAAAAATACAATATTAGTAATTATTTATGACTTAAGCCGACTATGTTCTTTTATGATTATGGCAATGGGCTTGAGTCTGGAGTGACAGTGGTCACCAAATGTAGCCGAGGTCACAGGATAATAAAAGGTATCGACAGACAATGAGGGCTGTCGAAATATTTTTAGAGAAGTACTTAGTGTACTTCGATAAGCAGTTCTGGTTGAGTATTGCTCGAGTAGAGACGTTGAGTATATCCTGCTGACCACGTATTCGTTCTCAGACTTATTGCCCAGCGCTTTACCATAGAATTATATTCCAATAATTAGTTAACCTCCGATTTATTATATTACAAATATTTGTAGCTGCTGTATTATTTATACGAGTTAGTGTTTTATTTTAATTATTGTAAAAATAAACGAATATGGAATCGACAAGCCCACTGAATTCTACCGCCCCTGACAATGTTAATCCGACATATATATAAATATATAAAATATATGAAAAATTGATGTGGGTACTCAAATGAAAGCTATCGATAAGTGTAATGTCAAAATGAGCTTATATCTTTAAAAATATTAATAGTTCACGAGATACAAACGAGACAAAATTTTTCTTATTATCTTAATAATATAAATAATAACTTATTTTTGTTTGAAATTTTATAACTATTATTATTAATATTATTTTATTATAATATTTGAATAATGACCGGAAGAAGAATATTAGAAATACATTGAGAGTTTATCAAAAGGAAGGAATTAAATGAAAGATGAAAAAATTAAAAAAAAGTACATTATCATATATGACTAGTGACTAGTCGAGTCGGGGGGTCTGTGGTCCTTTTTTCTTTCCCTGAGCATCTCCTTTATCTCATTCTCGTTTAGTTCTCGTTCGGTGAGTATCACCGGCTCCAAAGCCTCGGAAGCAATTATAACCGACCCGCGCAGGTCTTTGTCTCGCGGTACCTGTCGGCTCGTTTCACAAACGAGGTTAGGCGCGGGGCACTACAAAGGCTCATCTTCATCTTCCCCGCCGACCTTCTTCCTTCCTTGCCCTCTCCAATACTAGACCTCTACGATATATGTAATGCACGGTACTAACATATATCTATATAGAAGGTTTATAGTTTTGGTGAATTTATTTTTAAAAAAATTTTATTCACTCGGCAACTCAATAACACCGTGTGGTCTCATGATTCGCTGTATTGAGGGCTCACTCGCCCGCTCATTTACTCACTCACTCCTCACTCTTAGCTCTGACTCATTCGAAATTTTTTGCATCAAATATTTACACATTTTTATTGGGTGCTAAAGCCATTTGTAGCGCCATCGGTCTTTTTGAATTGGTCATTTGTGTGTTGGTTTTGATGCGCTCGTTAGTACGATTCATTTTTAATAATATTCATTATTTTTTATTATCATTTATGTATTTTTTATTTTCATTCAGATTTAAACATAATCATATACTTTTATATAAAATATTGGTCAAATTAACTTTTTATAATCAAAACCACAGAAAGATATTTTTATAAAATAAAATAATAAATTATAATAGTTCATTTTAATTTTCAAACGTTAATTAGCATTTTTTTCAATTAATAATACCAATAATCCTCAAAAATTTCCTTATTTTTTATCCCATATAAATATCTCAAAATTAAAATCTTTAGTAGCGAGACGATTAAGCGACAATGCGCCACCTGTCGGAAATTTATAGAACTAAAATTATTTAAAAAAATTTTAATTGACATTTATGATCATATTAAGCCATATATGTTCATATTGCCCCTGATAAAAAATAAAAAATTCTTGAAATTAATTTATATGATAAATTTTTGAAAATAATTTTATTTTTGTATCAAAAAAAATTTTTTTTTCAGTTTCTTGATAAAAACAATTAAAATTTTAAATAAAAATCCACCTGTTAACACCTGACGAACTTTTAGCAGCCAACAATAAAACCTCAAAGCAAATCAAAATTTGAAGAACCGGATAAATCCAAAGGATATTTATTTTAATGGGCAATGGGAGTGGCGAGCCGATTCCTTGGACTCGGTACCATTATTCGGGGCTGACAGGGCATGGGATGCGGGATGTGGGATGAGGGTGATGCTGGGTAGAAGCGGAGGACCGATACGAGGTGTATCAGGAAGAGGGAACAGGCCGGAATGATAAAAAAGTAATGTAAAAAGGGTCGAGAGGCGTGAAACTGTGGCGCCCGGCGCTGTTACTGTACAACTCCTATCTCTCCGATAAATGAAAGGGTACCGTGATTTTCGGAAAAGGAGCTAGGGTAAATAGGAGCAGGTAGACAAGCACAGGTGAAGTATCCGAGCCGGTAAACGTAACGCGTCCGGGGATCGACTCTTTCTCAATGACTCCGGCGTCAACCCAAAGAGGTCGACCCTACCGAAAAATTTCTCATTTCTTCACTAATATTCCTTGCTTAAGGTTTAGCTTTGGTTACTTTGTTGCTTTTCGTCTTCTGCCCCGATTTTGGGACTTTTGTTAGATTGTATGTTAGACTATGGTGAGTGACCTCGCTGCAGGATACTATTTCGATATCCGTTTATAATTATGACTGACGTGACGTACATTTATTACTTCTCGCTGTAACTAAACCTATTGGCGCTTAGATTATTTATTTTTTTTTTTTAGACCATAACACAACAAAGTTTATTAGTTTTTTATTTTATGGGAAATTTTTTTGTCATTTAATTGAATTTATAAATTTTTTTTTGAGACTTTTAGTACAAAAAATTATAAAAATTTAATTGATAAAATTTTACACAGAAAAAACTATTTTTTTGGCACTAAAAAAAAATTTTTTTTCCAAAAATTCTGATAAAAAAAAATAATTAAATAATATTAATTGTTTTTCATTAATATTAATATTTTTTTAGTCTAATTATTTCTTTTTTTGACATAAAAATTGATTAAAAATTTTTTTCTACCCAAGAATAATTTAAAAAAAATATTTTCGCTTGAAAAAAAAAAATACCGTTCAAATATTTACACTGATTATAAAAAAAAAAAAAAAAAAGCGTATTTTAATAACCAGAAAAATTTTTGCCCGAAAAAAGTTCGTTATCTAGAAGTAATTTTTCACAAATTTGAGACTGTAAAAATTTAAAAAGGTATAAATTACTAATATGAGAGCAGTTTGTTTCAGGGTAGAGTACTGCGTTAAGGTAAAGTGTTAAATAGCCGGGCTATTGTGAGTTAAAAGGGTATATATTATATATAATGGTCTGTAGTCGGGTTAGAGTCGACACCAGTATAGAAGTATACAGTGTATTGTGTAAAGTAGAAGTGGAGTGTAAACTACAAAAAACAACCCCCCACGTCGCAGGATGCGAGGACACACCACAGGGTGCTAAATGAAATTAGCGTGCCGTTTAGTCTATTTAGTCATGGCACTTAAGTGGTCCACAACAGCTACTCTTTCACGATTATTAATTATTTAACGATGACTTGCGATACTTTACACACTTCATTTAACCTACAATAGAAATGTTTGATATTAATCTGCTTCTGGAGTTAATATTTGTCGGAAAAGTCTGATGAGTTGTCGATACAACTCAATTATCAAAATTAAGGTCATTAAACTGTATTTTTATTCAAACTTTTATTTTGTATAGAATCTACTGTATTAATTGCAGCGTACTTTCTTAACTATTGACGTTTTTATAAATATAAGCTCATTTTGATGTTACATTCATCAAGAGCTTTCATTTGAGTACCCACATGCATTTTTTATATATTTTTCATATATACATATATATAATATATATAAATATATGAAAAATTGATGTGGGTACTCAAATGAAAGGTTGCGATGAGTGTAACATCGGGATGAGCTTATATCTTTAAAAATGTCAATAGTCCACGAAATACAATCAATTTTTACGATTAAAAAAAAAAAAAAAAAAAATTTTAATTAAAAAAAAAGTCTAAAAAAAAGATTGAAATATTAAGAACAATGATATCAAACTAGAATTTAATTTATAAATATTATAAATAAATTTTTTATATCAAAATAATTATAAATAAAATAAAAGATAAATTAAAGACATGAATGAACAGTTGAGACGTAAATAAAAATGTTGAGGTGGCGATCAAACGGTCATGATGAGTCAGTACAAGCTACAACTCAATACAGAAGACATAATACAATATATAAAAACCGAGTGGCTTTGTTCTAGCGTGTGAATGGTTCAGTAAAAATAAGAGGGCGTAAAAAGTACAAAAATTATAAAGTACTAAGTAAAAGATAAAACATAAAAAAGCCGTTGAAGATGACCCAACAGCCAACACTACTCCGTACAAGTCATATTAATATATAGCGCAAAGTCATGGCTAGTAATGACGCAGAACGCCTCTTACAGACGCCTCTTCTCCTTTTTACTCCTCGTCTTGTGCTTGTCTACTTCTTGCGCTACTAAATAATAAATAAACTTTTATAAAAAATAATAAAATCATAATCTCCACTCACATCGTGAGACGTCACATATCCTATGTGTATGACCGAACGATTCGGCGCCAACATCCGCTACCGTCACTCGGGACCGGGCTCCAGTCTACCGACTCCAGCATCCAATCGCTTCATTAATGACCACTAATTTATTTTAAAAAACGTTATTTGGCTTTTTATTTTCACTCAATACCCGACATTAACTGCTGAGGTTACACTCTAGAGTATATATATGTAGTGTATAGTGTGGATTTTTAATCCCAGCTACAATTTATCGCCCAAAAAAGAGGAAATAGTGGTGTGGTTTTGTTAATGGAAATTTATTCTAGTGTTAAATAAATTGTTGAGGCGAAAAAATTTTAATTACTCAATGGAATAAGTAATGCTTGCTTTCGAGGATCCCTAACTATTAAGGCGGACGTTAATGTGTCACAAATTCATTCAGATGTAATGTTTTTTTATCCCTGATATTTTATATTTTATCTTTAATGGAAACAAGGCACGCCCAGAACAAATAAAACCGAACTTTTATCATTTTTTATGTTTTAATTTTTTTCGCGAGTCGAAACTTTATTTTTAGCATAAAAATTTCTTAAATATTTATTTATAATTTTTTTTTTAGATTTAGTTTTGAAAAATTCCGCTAGGCGGCGCATGATCGCTAAATTTTCTCGCTAAAAGAAAGTTTATTTTAAAATATTTAAATTAAAAATAAACATAATTTTTTTTGGCACTTTTATTGAACTATTTAGATGTTTTTTCTTTTATTTGTTTTAAAAATAATTTTTTTTTTAATTGAATATTTTTTAAAATGAATTTTTTCATTTTTAATTTATTGCTATTAATAATTCAAAAAAATTAAACTCGGAAGCGAAAGTTTTTTTTCTAACAAATTCCGTTTTAAACTGTAAACTAATTTGATGTTAATACCGCTTATTTCACACCGTTTACGCTAAATTTAAAAAAATTAAGTCAAAAAGGAGACCGTACAGTCTAACTGCAATATATAAAATACAATATTATGTCTTGCATCCGGAAAGACGGTTCTGGCATTTAATATTCCTGCAGTTTGTACAAATAGTGTGTATGTTAAGCTCTGTTTTGGAGTACCGGAGGATGACATCGACATCGAACTAGTGACTACTTACCAGTGCAGGGTGGTTCAGGCTACACTAGGATCGGTTGCCCAACGAGCGTACATAATCACGAAATGCGGTTACATTATCATGGCAATTGCGTAAATATTTGAGCCAATTTGCGGCATGCAACTCTGATGCGAGTCGAGTTGAGGTAGAGGATGTTCGAGAAGTTAACTGAGCAGGAGCGAGCATTCCGAGGATTCGAGTGCGACGGTCTATCATCCACTGAGCATTACTGCCGTCAACTTGTTGGTGTGTTTACCGGAGTTATTAACACCCTTATAATTTGCATCAATCTTTTAATCTTAATTTGCTTAAATTAAATATTCATTTTTAATGAATTAAAAATTATTTAATCTGTAATAATAAAATAAGGAATTTTTTTTTTAATTAAAAAAATAGAAATAAAATTTGTAACAAAAAATACGAGGGACTTATATGAAAATTTTAGGATGTAATACATCCTCAATTGCTCAATTATAATTTTTTTTTGGTTTAGAAAGTAATTTTATAAATTTTAAATAATTTATGCAAAAAAAAAAATTATAAATGTTAATTAAATTTTTTTTTAGCAAGATAAATATTAGAAATAAGTTTGAATTTGAAAATTTCTTTAGAATTTAAAGTGCTCTAAAAGATCTAAAAGGATTAGAGATGAGATTATACTCTAGTCACCGGACAGAAGGGCGCTTTCTTGAGCTCGAGTACCTACAGATCCAAAGATCCATATTTGCGATTATGAAAATCGATTAATGTAAATTAATCGATAAAATTATCAATAAAGACCTTTTCTGAAAAGTTTTAAAGTAGCTGAGAAAATATTTATTTTGCTCACTATAGAGCCACCTGAATCCCAATAGGCTATTAGGATTTAAGAGTATTTATATTTCGGGCGGTCATTTAGAGCATGCGGGTTCTATTTTCTGTTTTCAGTCTGTTCTGTCTATTGTAAGAGGATAAAAGAAACTTTATGGTTTTCTACAAATTTGTGCTACTGAGTTACACACTTTTGTTCGGTTATAAAATTGTTCTCAATCAATTTCTGTTTTTATAAGTTAATAAAAAAAATTTTAAATACAATTTCTGTAGAATTACAATTAAAGAAAAAAATTTTTTTATTTATTTGATAGAATAGCGGAAAAAATTAAACAAGAAAATTTTCGATAAATGAGTTGATTAGAGCCGAGAATTTGGGTCAGTAGTGTTGCGGAAAAGATGTAGCGAAAAAGGAAGAGAAGAGAAGAAAAAGGGTAAATCGTGGCTGTTGTCACTTAACCACAAGGATGAATTGAAATTACCGGTCGGCGGCAGCGAGACGACGGGTAAACACAAAGTATCGCTTCGAGAGCTGGAATTATTGTAATTACAACAATTTATTGTTACGGAGAAAATAACGACCGGGGAAAAATCTGATACTAGCGCATGCTTGCTCTTGCCGCCTTTTTTTAAACGCGTCGCTCGAGACATCTATCCAGTGAGCGGCCAAGCTAGTCGGAATAATTTGATAGCGGGTGTGGATAAGTATTTTTATTTATTGATAAGATAAATTTTATAAATGCCAACTTTTTTGACTGCAGATATTTATTTATCAAAAATTTTTAAATTATTCATTTTTTTTTTTTATTTTTAGTCAAATTTTTTTTATCATTAATTTTTATCATATTTTTAAATTATAATGAAATTTTAATCGTCAAAGATTAATAAATAAATGATTAATAAATAATAAAAAATTTAACTAAAGAAAAAAAATAAAAAATTTGTGAATAAAAAAAAAAATTCTATAAATTGGTGACCAATTTAACATTTATATAAATATATAAAAATAATTCGTGACAACCTGAGGGAGAGACATAACAAAGTAAAACTTCCTACACCTAAAAAGTCAAACAAAATTGATAACTTGTATTCGTGCGAACCTTCTGAGTTTCACACCTACAGATAGACCAGAAACTAAAATTGTTAAGACGATGAATTTTCAATTTCATTGTCTAGCTCTCTAGATAACTACAGAGTATTGGAAGCCGCGGCACATCAATTGATCGGTATATATAATGTATCCAAGCAACACTGCCAAATCGCGAATTATATTATCCTCGTAGTTTCGATTTAAAACGTGTGTGTGCCAGCTAACCGTTTGCAATAGTATCCTAGTACACTAACTTATCATCATCTCGGAAAGCATTCGACAATAATCGACAGATCCATTGGATACACGCCTATATCCCCAACATCCTCCATCCAACAGCTCGATCTCGTTACCAGCTATCATAAATTTACTCTAAATTACACCTTTCAACTCCACTGTTCTTGCTCTTTTTTCATATTTTTATTATGTAATCCATTTATTTCATTTCTTAGTTTTATTTTGATAAAGGTCGATGCAAACCAGTAGGTTGATGTTGAATTTACACGATATTGACATTAACTAACATTAAAATAATTTTTTTTTTTAAGAAAATTGGCATTTAAAATATATTTCTAATTTATTTAATGATTTATTTAACTTTTTTAATAAATTTTTATAAGTTATTAATTAATTAATATAAAAAAATTAATATATGTATTTTATAATTTTGTATTCAATTATTAAATTGAATTAAAAAAAAAAAAAAAAAAAACTTGATTAAGTGGTTGATTGAACTGAAAATAATCATCAGATAAGTTCCTTAGAAGACGCAATAAAGTAATTTTTATTTTAAAACTAAATTTCTCAAAGTTAACTATTCATTAGCGAGAAATTTAAGCGACCATGCGCCACCTGTTGAAAATTTTCAGAACTAATTTCAATAAAAAATTAAAAATGGGCATATTAAATTATATTAAGCCATATAAGGCCTAATAAGGCCACATACGGAAACTTCAGCCTTTTTTTATTATTTTTTAATATTTTTGAATATCAAAATTACAGAGTACGATTTTAAATAAATTAGCAAATAAAATTAAAAATAAAAATAGTATCTAGATCAAATAATTTAATCAACCAAATCACGTCTACCAGCATAAAGCAAACCAGCATGTAACCCTAAAATCTTACTGCTTATTCTAAATCGACATGCCAAAACTTGTTAACTCAATTTATAGAATACCCGCGTCAAATATTTTATTAGCCATTCACGGAGTATAAAAGCGCGAATCCAAGTATCATATGCATCAAAAGTATCAACGATAGAACTCTGGTAAGTAAAATACTTATTTATTTAGCCTTGATATAATATTATTTGTATGAATGAAATGTGTTGTCTCACACAATATTTATCGCTTACGAGTTTACCCAACTTCAAAACAATAATTTAATAGTTTGTCACACTAAAACTGAGTCTAAAATACTCAACAATTTTTTTATTTTTAATACACTCGAAAAAAAAAAACGAATTATTTAATAAAACAAGTATATAAACCTTTCTTCAGATTTTTATCATTTAGTATTCCTCAAGCTCTACTACACTCACGTTCTTGCTCTCGTTATAATTTTTTTTCTGCTCCTATTTTCAAATTTAAAAAATAATTTTAATGAGTTTCTAATCTGACCGTGTGAAAAATTTTTTTTATTTTAGACAAAGGCGAAATTGAAATTTTTAAAAAATGTTGACACAAAAAATTAACAAAATTTTTATTGGTGAGTTTTTATTTTGTTAAAAATTTTATTTAATTATTTTTTTTTTTTTACTAATGCATTAAAATTTATTGTTAAAGTGATTTGTGTGACTGGAATGGTGCTTTCAATAAACTGGACCACCGTCGAAGCGGATGAAGTACCAGCGTTTTTTCTTAAAATAGCAAAAAACATACCGCGAGTTGGACGAAGCGGCAGGATCGACGAGTATTTATTGACCAAGCAATCTAAAAATTATCCCCGAGCTAATAAAGTTAGTGAATACTCTCCGGTAGTTAAACGAATAATTTATTATTATTATTATTATTATTATTATTATTATTAATTTTTACGGTTAAAATTACTAACAAATTATTTTTACCAGCCTACTTTGAATTATTAAAATTATCCTTTCAGTCTAATGAGTATTTGTCTTACCCGGGAGGGAATGATCCGGAAATACATAAGAGGATGGTGAATTATCCTGCTCCAGGAAGTAAATTATATTTATTTATTTAATTTCTTAATTATACTTATAACTACAATTTATTTATTATCATTTTTTGTCAGATATTGATTCAATATCGTGGGAGCATTTTCCGCTGGCTATTGAAGGACCTCCCGAGCTTTGGCGTACTCTTGCGTCTTATGCAAACTATAAATACGGAACGGCTTCCGATGAGTAAGTGCTCAATTTTTTTTTTATTTAATTTTTTTAATAATTTTTTTTTTTTTTTAGTATCGACAACGAAATTTGGCAGAGAAACAAACGCAAGAATGTTGAAAATTAATTCGATGTACAGGAATATTTTAAAGAGCTTTTATAATGATGAATTGTTTGAAATTTTGTGTACTGGTGATGGGAAATAATTGTAATAAAAATTTATTGTTTTAAAAAAATTATTTCATTATTTTTAAGAAAAAAAAAATTCTTAAAAAAAATCTTTTTCGTTAAAAACATAATTAGTTAATAAAATGGAACAGTCATTCCTTAATTATTAATATTTTCGTAAAAATAAGTCCATTTTGATATTATACTCATCAATCAGACCTTTCATTTAAATACCCACATGAATTTTTTCATATATTCTATATTTATGATATTTATAAAATATATAAGCGTAAAAAATATTTTCTTATAAATTAATGAATTAAACTTCAAACTCAATTTTTCATGTAAGTTTTTTTTATTTTAAAATAATTTACATTGAATAAATAAATTCTAATTTCTACATTTATAAATTTTATTCCAAACGAATATTCAGTGGAACTAAAAAAATTTGAAAAAGCAAGGTGAGTGTTGTTATCGAGTATAGCTTTGCAAGCAAAATAATCATCAGTTGCGATTAAAGCATCGTCAGAAGATCAAAAAGGTAAATTAGTCGATAAGAGATCTTCAGTTCGAGTCCTGGGGCATTAACCATGCGTTGCAAGTCTCGCTGGCGATTTCACACATGGTTCCGAGTGTTCTGCTCAAAGCTTCATAGTCTAAAAAAAAAAGAGCACCAATTAATTAATTATTATTTTTAATAAAAAAAATTGAGGAATTAATTGTGAGTTTAAAGAAATATTGATGAAATTTTTTACCAGCAGCTGAGTTGGAACGTTTACCAAAGATGCTTCCATTGAAGGGTGGCTTTTTGTAGGCACCTTCTACGGTGACTGTTGCGATCAGTGCAATGACTGCGAGGATAATGATAACTCGGAGTGACATCATAATGGTTTTGTTGGGTTTTTTTTGTCTAAAAAAAAATTTTTTTTAATATTTTTAAAGAATAAAATTTTTTTTTAACTCTATCTCTAGATTTATAATTAAGAAATGACCTTGTATCTTGTGAACTATTGAAAATTTTTAAGATATAAGCTCATCCCGATGTTACACTCATCGAGAGCTTTCATTTGAATACCCACATGCATTTTTGATATATTTTTCATATATACATATATATAATATATATAAATATATAAAAAATTGATGTGGGTACTTAAATGAAAGCTCTTGAAGAGTGTAACATCAGGATGAGCTTATATTTTTAAAAACATCAATAGTTAAGAAAGTACAGTGCAAGGTTGCTAGTAAATTAATTAATGACGTTAAAAAAAAAAAAAAATATTTAAGAACTTTACCGGAGCAAGAAGTAGTTGACTTGAAAGTTTTGAGAGAACTGATAAGAAACAACTAAACTTTTCAGCTTTTATAGAGCTTAAGAATTAAAGAAAAATGTGAATGTCAAAACAAGTAAGTGGTCATTACTTGCAGACGACAGCTAATAATTAATGAGCATTATTCATAAAAATTTCAATTTTCAATGAAGGCAATAAATTTTCCAAAGAACGATTCAGCAGTAGAGTATTATATATTTTAGTTAGAGAATATTTGTACTTACTTGCAAGCTTGTACTGATGATGTTGTTCTTTTTCGAGTCACTGGCTCACTGTGGTCAAGTCACAACAGCTCGGAGCTTTTATACAGAAATTTGCCAGAGCAAAGTAAATATAATTACTCGGGTTAATGAGAAAGACGAGGGTGATGCCCCCGAGATAGAATTATTGAGTTATGATGTGGTGAAATAGAAGTTTACCGCTGGGGAAATTCGAGCTTATTTTCTGCCAGATAATTTTATTATTGCCTGTGTCATGTATGGAGGCAATTTTTAGTTGATAAACTATTAAGGTTGATCAAAGTGAGGCTTTTAAAAATCGAAAAGTGGATCGGAAGAAACTTCAAAGTTACGTGGGGAAAATTCGATACTAAAAAATTTGCAGCGTGGATGCCTAAAGATTTTAAAATAAAATATTCTTTATATAAGTTTAATTTAATATTTATTCTAAAGTCAAATGTTTAAAAATTCCGTCTTTAAAATCATCTCTCTATTTTTTATAGTCTAGCTTTTACCGATTATATTTTTTCGTGTAGAATTTTAAGAGGTTTTGCATGAACTTATATGATTTTTATATTATCCAAAAAAAAAGGAATAAATAAATATAGCATTGAAAATAATGATAATATTTGAAATTCCGAGATTTAAAATATGATTAAATCTAATCTTTGAAAAGCTTTTAATTACGTCTGTATTGATAAAAAAAAAAAGGATCAATATTCTGGGTAACGAATTCAATCTTTTTACCAAAAGACACCGTAAAGAAGGTAAACAGTAATCTTACCAGCAGTGGTAAGCCCGCCAACAGCTGGTTATATTGGCAAAGGTGCTAGAGATTTAATTCTTAGCAATCGACAAGGTAGGTACATCGAAAATCGCGATATTTTCTAAGAAGATGTTCAAAAGATGGAGCTAAATGTAATTTTGTAATTTTTAGGGGTGTGTAAATGCCGCAAAATTTGTAATGAAATTTTAATTTCCCGATAAAAAAAAATCAATTTTTACTTTCTAAATTAAAAATTCGTACAGAAAAAATTTAGTTCAGATAAACTCGCAATTTTTGAACAATTCTCAGAAATTTTTCATAAAAAATCCACAATTAATTTTATAATCAACTTTTTACTAGCTCATTATAAAATTCAACTAAAAATCATCCTACAATTTTTAATAAATTCATTTTTATTTAAAAATTAAAAATTCATCAACCCAGAATTTTTTTTTATCAAAAAAATTCTTCTAAAATAAAATTCCAAAGGACAGGTTAAATAAATAAATAAAAAAAAATTGACTTTTAAACCATTATTATTGTTTAAATACATTTTCAAACCCAATATCATATTACACACAATTAACAATAACTACAAGTACATTTGAAACACTAATAATAATTATAATAACGCAAGTAAGCCCGACAATGAAAAGTCGTTTAAATTCCCAACATTATTTATCATTAATAATCATATCTGAATATCTGATACATGTGATATCAATAAAACTCCGCTATCAATCTTTCCAACTAACCTACTTATTTATTGTCGCGTCACAACGTTTGCGAACGGCGTAACAACATGAACCAATTAACTTTGTAAAGGTTTCACCTAGTTTGCCCGTTCCTGTTGAACGTATTCTTATTTGTAAAGCCACACTGTGTGAAATTTTTTCTTCAGTTTTTATTATTTGCTCGGCTTCAATAGCTTTAAATAATAACTGTAACAATACTATTTTTTTCTATATATATTCATAATACAATGCTGTAGTATATATTGCAATATAATATAATATAATATGTCTTATCTTATTATTTATTATATATTAAATATATGTTGATGGTATTATTTGCGATTCTCAAGTCTCCAATGCAGTTTACAATAGCTCACTTAAATACTTATAAATATTAACAGGTATAGTTTATCAATAGTAATTACATATATTTTTTTGGAAGACGTAGATTTTGTTATTTATCATTTTAATACATAATTTTAATAAAATAAATTAATAATTTAAAAATTAATTTAATTAAATAACAATTAAGTTATTTAACATGTTTTACAATTACAAATTATTTTATTGCATAATACACCCGCCACACTTGCCTTAGCGGCCGTGTAAAAATAATAATAACAATAATATTAATTTATAAATAATAATTTATAAATTTATGCCGTGTATATTCTAAAAAATCTTACTTTTAAGGTAAGAGCAATTTTTTATAAATATTTTTATATTTTATATTTTATATGTATATGTATGTACTTACAGTATAAGCAAACTTTGGTAGGTTACATATTGGCAAATTTATTCTAAGGGATATGTTGATTCAATGCCGACTATTTTTAAACGGCATTTTTCTAACAATAACCAATTTTTTTTATTCTCTTCCCAAAAGTCCGTCTTCATTTTTTAATTATTAATTTTTTTTTATTAATAAATAATTCTTTTCTTCATTCTTGACCTGTTCTGTCCTTATCACAGACCATTCCAAACTGCTTGACAGAAAAATTAATTAAAAATTATCCTGTGAGAAATTAATTGAGGGAAAATTTGGACTTACCTCTGCGTTAATCCGTAATTTTTTTTTTTTTTTAAAGATCACTCACGAGTCACGAGATTATTTATTTATTTATTTATTTATTAAGGAACTTTGAAGGGTGGAAATTGGGAGCCCGAAGGCTCGCGCAAGGGCCGAAGCCCAACTGATCCATAACCAAAGGAACGAACCCTTGGCGTTGTGGATGTGGATGGGAATTCGAAGTGTAATTAAGGACGCGTGCGCGGGGTATTGATGTTGATTCGCCCTCGTAAAATGGTTACCGACCAGTAATAGTTCTTTGATACTGGCTTATATTTACCCCCACTGGAGTACTGCTGGGGTGTACGTGTGTTTTGGGTAAATATGTGGGGTATAGATGTGCAAGAGGTATTTGGGTATCAAAAGGCGCCATCTGAGAGCGATGGGAAATCAATACCGGAGGAAATTTAAAAGATTGAAAATATGGGTTTTAATTTTTGGGGGTTTTAGATTTTTATCTTCCTATCAATCGAATCGGAATCAGTTATTTATCTTTATTATTGTTGTAAATAATTTTTAAAATCTTTTTAAGCTCACAAATAAAATTTTTGACTTATATTTAATATTCTGCCTAGAAAATTAAAGATAGAAGAAAATTGACAAGGACTTTTGTTATAGAAAATTAAATTTTCTACAACAAAGGTCTTTTATTATTTTTTCATATTTTTAATATTTCACCCAAAATAATAATTATAAAATTAATTAAAAAAATACCTTTAAATTCTTAAAAAAATTTTTTTCATTCATTGTTTAATTTGATATTTTGTCTAATGGATTAAAAATATGAAAAAATTGATAAAGACCTTTAGTATAGAAAATTAAATTTTCTATAAAAAAAATTATCCTATAATTTTCTCATATTTTTCAAATGTCAATAATTAAGAAATAATTATTTTTGTTAAGTAGAGATTTTATTATTTTTTTTCTGTAACTTTTAACTATTAATATAAGTAACTTTTATCATCAAAAGATTTTTAATTAAAGTAAAACATAAAAGGAAACAAAAAATTTAATTTAAAATTACTAGAAAAAAATATAACAAGTTTATACGGACATGTAGTAATACTTTTATTAATAATTTAAGGTAAATGTGAAAAGTTTGGCCGAGAGCGAACAGCTTGAGATCTACAGAGGTATTGAGCAATACTTTTGATATTTTATCTCAACTTTTGTTTTGCGCGAAAGATTATATTGAGATCTCCGGGTGCGAGAGGGCCGCTGTAAGTTTATTTCATAATAAATATAAGAAGATTTTCTGTGGAAACTTTAGCATTATCTTTGAAGTACATAGTACATAGTATGTACAGCAGTGCCTTGCACTAGCTACCGTACATAAAAACTTTTTCAAGTGACTGTATTTAGGTCTAAATTTTGAAAAGACAGTGCAATCGATCCACGGACGAAACTTGATCTCTTAATGCACTACAATTACGGACATTGTTTCTACGTAAATTATTCATGACGTTAATTTTCAAAAATTCAATTTTAAGAAAGTTTTGTTCGATTAATTTCAAGAAGATAACTTTTAAATTAAGTTTAATTATGCTAAATTTTGAATTGTTATTTTTTATAGCAAAATTTACATAATTTATCTTTTTTTTTTCAATTATATGATATTTCTTATATATTTATGAAATATATAAAATACATAATTTAAATACTCGTGTGAGTATTATAGATAAATGAAATTCCAGGATGAGCTTTTATCGTTAAAAATATCATCAGTAGACAAAATACAACATCATTTGAATAAAAAAATTTTTTTTTGCTATTTATAATATTATTATTGCAACAAAATCTTTGAAATAATAATTTTTAATAAGCCTTGAAATTTTATCATTATTATTTTCTAATATTTGTTGTATTGTTAAAAAAAAAAAAAAAAAAAAAAAAAGCTTACACGGATAAAAATATTAAAACTGCTGACATTAACTTTAAAAAAAAGTTTAAATGATATTCTGTCAACATGAAATAAAGAGGGATAAAAAAAAAGTAATCTACCCACGATAACCAAAAGTGAGGCGTGTTTATACGGTATCCTATTGTTATTTACTCTGTAGGAGTTGGAGGTAGGTGTATGAGAAGCATGAAATAAAAGTAGAAAAAACGTAAGGCATAAACATGCCAGGAATGAGAAACGGAACAAACTGGAGTACGCGGACTTTAAATACATCGGGGAGACGACGTGTAACGAGCGTGGGGATGATATTCACGTGAGCGAGTTTGAAATTCAATTGTACGTTTATGTTTCTACCTAGTGCTTCAACTTCAACTTCAACTTCAACTTCTAGCCGCTTGCTTACGGAAAAAACAACCCTGGAAATGGAAATAAAAACCGGAGGGTTGCGCAAGCATATCATCGCTTTGGACGAGGAGGACCGAGCTGAATAATGACCGGAGAGAAAGAGAGGCGAAGAGGGAAAGGGCCCGAGGGATGATAAACTTTTTTCGAGAGGGTGAGGACAAAATGGACGACGGCCAATGAGATGCCGGGGCAAAATGGCCGACGGAATTTAATCAATACTGAGTTGAGTATGCGATGCGGCCTCCGGAGTTTAGTGAGGGCTGAGGTCGAGGTTTATGAATCCATGCCAGGAACGTAACTAGTTGCTGCTATTTCCTCGCCGTGCAGACTAAATATTTTCCTTTTATCTTTATCACTTTCCGGGGAAGGACGTCCGAGCCGTCGCCTTCGTCTTAGTTACTGCAAACGTCACTTTTAAATCCCAGCTCCGGTTTGTTATTTTTTTTTATCATCTCTTCAAGCTGGATTTATTTCCAGTTTACTAATCATCTTTTTTTTTTATATAATTTTTATCCAAATTTTACAATTATGATTTTATTTTTGAACTTTAAATTTACCGAAAATTTTATTTAGAAAATAAAAAATACTAAATTGAATTTTTAATGATTGATAATTAGAAAAAAAAGCTTGAAAATTAATTAATTAGATTATTTTTATTTTTTTTCAAGCTCAAAAATTCTTGTCAAATAGCCCATTTTAGAAAATTGATAATAAATTGACTTAAATTATTTTTTAATATTCTTAGAAAGGCTCAAAAAAAATTGACCTCAAAAAAAAATTTTTTTTTTTCAATAAAAAAATCTAAAAACAAGCATGAAATTCTTTCTTTTAGTAAAATAACCGAACTATTAAAGAAATTCTTTTTCTTATTGGATTTCAATTTCCATAATCGGTAAAATAGCGATTTTTAAGCTTGAATAATTTTTATTTATCCTCCAGTACGCCCGATGGTTTCAAATGAGACTCCTCTAAGAATTTTAAGAGCCAAAATATTTAAAAAAAAAATAATTCTTCCAGTTTTAAGACTTAAATTTAATTTTTCACGTCCTAAATTAGAAGCTTGAAAAAGACCGAGCTTTTTTTTTCAACAAAGTTTTGTAGAACATCCGAAGTTTTACAATTTTAATGAGATATTCGTGTCAAGCTTTACATAAAAAAATTATTCGCTCACCCACTTTGGAGTTCGACCTTTAAAAATGGATCGAAGAGATACACCCACGGAAATAGTTGATTAAAAATCCGAATATCAAGAGTCATCTCGGGAGCGTCTAAGTATCGAATTTTTTTGTCGAGGCTCGAATAATTTTTAAAATAAACCCGGGCGCTAAAAATGAATACAAAAATTTTAGCCTTGACATTTCTATCAATAGCTCTCGGTATCTTGGCCGGAAATTCCGATAATTAAAAAATGTCTGCTTTTTACGAGGAAGTTTATTAAAAATAATGTATAATAATAAAAAAAACGGATACTGAAATACGTCACATGCAGAGATTGCGTTGATTGATTTTGTTTAGCGGAACTGATAGAATACCGATAATCGGGTAAAAAAGCTCACAAAACATCAACTATTAAAAATAAAATTTTATATATACGTATTATATGTAGCTTATGCGACAGAGTTTAAAAAGCGCGAGTATAAAAAATTTTATACATAGATTCAACTAGAAAATGAATTAATTTGTAGCTTAGTGTTTAAAAAAAATTTTTTTGTGACAATATTATTATTTGAAAAGCTCTAAAATTTGTTCAATTAATAATGTTTCAAAAATAAACTATCTAGTAGTGAGAAAATTTAGCGACCATGCGCCACCTATTGGATTTTTTTAATACTATTTTTAAAAAAAATTATCTATAAATATTTCAGGCCATAAATAAAATTTTTTGACGCTTAATTTTTACAGAATTTAATAATTTGCAACATATTAAAAAGGAAAATAAAAATATTTAATTTTTTAAAGCAATCTAAATATTTAAGCGAAAATTCTTATGATATAATTTAACAAATTAAAAGAATGCATATTAAAGAAGATGGTTACAAAAAATAAATTTATGAAAAAATGTTATTAAAAAAACCTCTTGACATTTAATTGAAGCAGAATGATATTATTCTGTGATGTAATAAAGCATGTAAATGTCAGTAAAGGAAAATAGTGATGATAATCGTGGGTTTTAAGTATTCGGTTACCCAAATTCGCGAGGTGTAGTACAGCAGGGGCGACCACATCCTCGTTCGCATTGGAACTAAGATAAATATCTAAAGAAACGAAGCAAAGAGCGAGAGATGAATAAGATAAAGGAGAAATAAGGTCTCGAGTTATGTATCAACCCTCCAAAGCGGGCTGCCATTGGCCGCTAGAGAACACGCCCTTAATTCGCCCACGTGGTCTCCCACCCCCATGAGCCCGAGGCTCCGCCCTGGAGAGCCACCCCCGCAGATCCACTCCAGGACGGGAAACGGAAACTGGGTCAACGCGAATGTGTCCCGGCCGATACGAGTCAACCCGAGACTCGAGACTCGAGATCACCGAGCTTGAGTCGCTGCTCGCAGTCCCGTGGAAAACACCCCCAAAGCCCGTCCGTCGTCACCCACGCAGTATTTGGCTCTCGCTCCACTCGCTTACTACCTTTTAAACGTTCATTATTTTTAACTCACGTTCGCTAAGGACTTCCACCGTCGTTAACGACTACAACTTCGTTTTTGGTAAGTTTTCTTATAATTGTTAGTAGACATTTGCTTTGTAGTTTTTTGTTATTTTGATTTTATTTATTTATTTATTTTTTTTTCGAAGTAGAAATTTTTTTTGCGTGAAAATTTCTTTGAGGTTCTCATTGGAAGGAATAATATTTTTTTTTTTAGTGAAGTTTTTTATAAATTTTATTGAGAGAAGAATTTTTCATCTAGTATTAGTTTGAAAATTTTCTTCAAGTAAATAATTTTAATTTTTTTATTAATAATTTTAAGAATTCAAAATTTTTAAAAATTAATTAGATGAAAAATCATGATCTTATTCAATTTTTAATTAAATTTAAATTTTACAAGTAAATAATTTAAATAACTTAAATAAAAAAAATTTTGTGAGTAACAATCTTGAATGAAAAATAAAGAAAAAAATTTTTTTTTATAAATAATAATCAATAATTTGAGAATATATATCTTTTTTATAAGAAATATATTTTTTTTCTCAGTGTAAATTAAATTTAAAAAATTTCTCTTTTAAATTTATTTTAGAAGAGTTTTTAGAGACTTTTATAATTTTTTAAATTGTTTATTGATTGCAATTATTTCCCTAAAAAATAAGTTAAATAAATTATTTACAATCTGAAAGAATAATTTCTATAAAAATTGAATGAAAGATTTTTATTAATTCTAATTTTAAACAAACTCTAAAATTAATTAAATAAATTTATTATTATTTGTTAAATCAAGCAATTAATAAATAAATAAATATAATTATTATTATTAATTACAATTAATCAATAAGCAATTGAAAAAACAAGCCGCGACACCTTCTCAATAAAATTCTTCAATAGGTAATATTATTTGCAAGTAGAAAAATCATTACATGGTCAGACAAACACAGACGATAGACTTGTACTACTTGTAAGATGAAAATCTTTAAAAATTACCGCAATTAAATAGATCTAAAAATTCTTAAAGATATTTACTGCTTAATTGCGATAATTTTTGTGATAATTCACAAGTATCACGATAATATTTCACAAGCCATTATCATTTTCATTGAAGAAGATTAAATAAAATGAATATAAATGCAGTGAAATGCTGGTGATTGTACTGTTAGATGATTTATTAAGGAAAATCAAACGCTGTCCATGTTTCTTTGACCGTGCACCTCTTGTTGCTCAGTTTGAGGACAACCGAGAATAACTGAAGCACATTGTTATTGTTGATTGTTGTAGGGAGCCAAAGCAGGGGCACTACGACAGAGACATGGACAATGTGCAAATGATCGGCACTAAAATTACTGCCATCAAGGATTACTTATATGTAAGAATATCGTCATCACTTTTCTCGTTATCATTTTCATCATCATTATCATTATTATTGTTATTATTATTATTTTTTTTTTAGTTACTATTATTATTAAAATTATTATTATTATTATTATTATTATTATTATTATTATTATTATAGTGTAAAAAATTTGGAGTGGATTCGAATTATAAATTTTAAGGAATAATTCTGGAATTTTTGTTCAGAATTCCGGAATTTAAAAATATAAAAAACAATTTTATTAAAAATATTTCTGTTATAAACTTGCGAAATAATTTTTATGAAAAGATATTTGACAAGAATATTCATTAAAAAATAATATTTGTGGAAGAATATATTTAAATTTTTTCAGCAAAATGATTTCAGAGTAAATTTTAATTTTAATCCGAAAAGCATCCGAATTTTTAGAGTAAAATGAATTTTATAATTAGCTTAAACAAATTTCAAATGCAAAATTATTAACAAATTGCTTTAAGCAATTTATCTAAAGTTCAATAATCTAAATATTAATTTTAATTTTCAAAAATTAGGATTTTGAACATTGGAAAAAAATTTTTATAAAAATTATTTTTTTTTTTTTAAATCTTGTCGATTTATATTTGAGATTTTCACAATTTTTTAATTTTATTTAAATTGCAAAATATATTATTTAAGAATTTTGTATTTTTAATTTAAAATAAAACAAATAATTACAATTTATTAAATTCTTATAAATAATTTTTTTGTCAAACGAATATTATGAAAATTAAATAAATGAATTTTTCGTAAATTTAATAAATAAAATCAACAGAAAAAAAATTATTTTTTACCCACTCCGCGAAATTTTTACAGTGTATTAATATTTTTGTTACTAATAGAACTTTTTAAAAATTAATTACAAATTTAAAACCAATTTTTTTTTTAATTACAGAACTTCGCGCGAACGCATTCACCAACGAGACTAATGGGTTCCGAGAACACGTACTCGCTGAGCAAGGAGTCAGCGAATCTGAAGTACTCCGGTGAGTAGAAACCTCAAAAAAAATTTTAATTAAAAACCCAGCAGGTGTTTTTTTGTTTCTCAAAATTTTGATCTCGAGCACAATATTGTGATTTAACACCAGAGAAATGAATCCGGACTTAGGATGTCACAGGGGTGCATAATAATGGAGGATTTCGGGTTGGCTCGAGGCACGTCGCGTGAGTACTCGACGAGTGGCTCAGGACAGATTACACGCCGCAGGGGACTTTGTAACGCTTATGTTAGAGGAAGAAGGGTTTACTACACATCTCCGGGCCCTGCTGGAATACACTCGCGTTATTTGCTTTTTCACAAGTGTCAGCCCACTGATAACGGCCCGTCGGCGGCCGACGTCCCACAAACACTCCGCTATTTACTATTCAAATTACCGGAATCAATCTTCAGGTTCATATTTAATAAATTGTCCTCGCATATGTTTTATGATTTAAATTAGGTGGGTTATTTTTCGAGAAAGATATTTTATTTTATTTGGAGCTTCAATTTGAAAGTTTAAGGCAATTTTTTGGGGAAATTAATTGGTGAAGATCTGCTCTGTAAGAATGAAATTAAGGTCGGGCGCAGCTGGCGCTTACAAGACTGCCGATTTATCAAATCGACTTAAATGGATGTCCAGTTATTTTGGTACAGCATGAATCTGGATCTTAAATTTTTATCAAACAAAATTTAATTGAATATTTATTTAGATTGTTTTCAAATAAAATTTTAGAAATTATTTTTCACATTTGTTGACTTAATATTTTTTTAAGGATTTATTAAAATTGAAACATAAAAAAAAATTATTTGATGAGTACTGATTGGTTTTTAAATTTAATAGAATAATTTTGATTAAATATTAATTTTATAAATTTTTATAAATGCTTATTGACTTAATTTTTTAATTAAAAAATTTTATAAAGACTTTATTAAAATTAGAACAGCCATAAAAATTTTTTTTAAATTAACTTGTTAAAAAATTAAAACGAATAAAAAAATTTTTTTGATTTTAATCTTGAAAAAAATTCAATTAGTTAATTTAAAAAAAAATAATATTTGATCAATTTTGAATTCCTGATTATTGATTTAAAAAATTACTTAGGATAAAAGAAAAAAAAAATAGCAATTAATTTAAAAAAAGAAAAAAAAGTTAAGAGTTTATTTGACTATAAGAAGTTTATGGATGGTAAAGATAATTCACCGTTTGGATTCCCCGTAGGATTGAATAGAGAAAAAAAGTACGAGAATCCCTAGACAACGCGGTCGCTGCGTGGTTGCTTATCCGTGGGATCGCGGTAATGGAAAGGAAAGTCGCTGTCGGAGGGGCTACCAGTGAGCTCGGTATACTTCTTGGGTACTTTATAGTTGGGCTGTGAAAAAGGGACAACATAATCTACGAAGGATTTACCGAATCTGGATCAAGACCGCCGTGCAGGTCCTCCGCTATTTTGTCTTCATCTCGGCCTTTATCTGGGCACTCAATCATCTTATTTTCCCGGGATCCAGCTATCTAATCGACATTGATAGACAACATCTTCATCTGCTTATGGCAACTGATGGTGTCGCCCCACCAAACAAGTGAGAGTGTGTCAATTTAGGTCTATACTTTCAATTGTTTGATGAGGTGAAATCATTCTAATTATTTCTCTACTGGAATTAAGTATATAATTATAATTATAAGCTTCTACTTCAAGATAACAAAGAATGATTGTTGAAAATTTATGGTAAAATGTTATTATTGTTATTTAATCATCTATTTGTTAATTCAATAATTTTTTATGGATAAAAATTCATCTTTTGGGTTGAATTGAAATTTTTTATGAAAATTAGATTAAAAAAAATTTTATACTTCATTATAAATTAAATTCTTGATTGATTTTTGGTAAAAAAAATTTTTTTAATGAATATTTGATAAAATTATACATTGAAGTAAAAAAAAAATTTTTTTTCGTTCAAAAATCCATTAAAAATCAATTTTATCCAATTTTTTAATTGGAAAAAAAATTTTTAATTAATATTTAACAAAATTTTGAGTAAAAAGATCAAACTTTTGATACAAAATTAGTTTTAAAAATTTTTCAGGTTAATTTTTCGTTAAAAAAAAAATTTATAATCGAATTTTTAATAAAATCAAACATAAAAAATTGAATAAAAATTTTTTTTATCTCAAATTTTATTAATAATCAATTTTAATATATATTTTGTCTATTTTTTGGTGTAAAAAATTTCAAAATCAATATTTAAAAAATGTATGCAGTGAAAATAATTTTTACAACCAAATTCTTGATAAAAAAAATTCTACATTAATTAAAAAAGAAATAATTATAATATTCCAGACATAATTCCTATCAATGCTGAGGGATATCCCACCACGAAGGAATTCCTATCGAAGGTCGTCGACATTCTGCTGGACTACGTGAAGGCGCAAAATGATCGCAATTCGAAAGTCCTGGAATTCCATCATCCAGCTGACCTGATGCGAATTCTGGACCTCGAGATACCGGACAACGGGCTGACGCTCCAGCAGCTTCTGATCGATTGCTCGACCACTCTCAAGTACCAGGTCAAAACCGGTGAGTTTATTTAGAATAATAATAAATAATAATAATAATAACTGCTAATACATGGAAGGAATAATTGCTGCTGGAGCAAAAATAATTCCAGTAAAAATAAACCGAGATGTTGGAAGGGTAAGCAAACGATAAGCCGCATAATTTCATATTCAATTTAGCATACGCCCGGACTGAATTCGCCGGAGATAAGATACGCCGCTGGAGATAGCTGCACTAGTTTCTACCCATCTCCCTCCAGCTTTGCCTCCTCTTACCCCGCACAGAACAGAACCCCAAGCTGTGTACACACACGTTATGTGTTATGGCTGTGATAAATAGTCCGCAGAGGATTAAAGGAGTCAAAAAATAATAAAGGATCTAGATTCTTGTACACGTTCTACGACGACACTTTATTATATATTGATACTGATAAAGTTTTTTTAATTTCAATTTTTTTTTGGACAAAAATATTCGAATTTTATTTTACTAAATAAATTTTTTCATAAAAAAAAAATTAAATTGACTCAAGAAAAAATAATTTTAAAGAAATTTATCTTGAATAAAAATTTTTGAACCAACAAAAATTTTATTTAAGTCAATAAAAATTTTTTATCTATGTTTCTTAACTTTTATTAAATTAAATGATAAATTTATCAGACCAAGGCTAATAATTACAATTATTTCGGCGGATAAAGAAAGCCATAAGTCAACCACAAGTCCCCTTCCCCGGTAGGATGTATCGAGTCTCCGTCGATTCGATTACCAGCTTGAATGGATGCTAATGTACAATAGCGTGCGGGAAAAACATTCTACGAGTGAGAATAAGATTTGGTACTGTATCATGCAAGTACAGTGAGGAGACAGCGAGATGACAGCGATGCATCTGTATGTGTATTATATGTATGTTTATTTATGTGTGCATGTCTGAGAATTGAAAGAGACCCTCGCGGGTTCACAACAAAAACTCGTTATTAGATTATGTACCCCGAGAATTTAGACGCAACCCCCTTCGGTTGTACTTCTATTCACGGGTATCGATCTCGAGATAGAATCCCGAGCGAGGGAAGAACCATTTCGTGGGGAGTCGAGGATGAAATTATTTCAGGAGGTTTTGATATCTGTTATGCGCCCACGAACCCACCGATGACCGGAGATTGCGGCGGGACAATAAGGCTACAGGGGAGTGATAAAAATATGATTGACAGTTTATCTTTGAACTCTACTTTTGGGGTAGATAGTGTTTGATTTTCAGTTGGTAGAAGTGTTTTTTGCTGATTATAATAAAATTTTTTACTTTTAAATTAAGGACCGAGTTTTTTTCTTGTTCATCTTTTAAAGATTGTTTTAAATTTATTAAAAATATTTTATAATTCAAAAAGTAAAACAAAAAATTTTTTTTAAGATTTTTGAGTCAAAATTTTGGAGAAAAAAATTTAATAATTAAGAATTAACAAGGAATTTAAATTAATTAGTGTTTCTAAATTTGGAAAAATAATCATTTAATAATTTTATTTAATCAAAAATTAACTAAAATCATTAAAAGTATTTAAATGTTAGAAAAAAATTTTTTTTGATAATTTTTATGTCAAAATTTTGAAAAAAAAAGATTAATGATTAAAAATTAAAGAGTTCTTTAATAAAATTTTTGTATCGACGCGTAGGAAAAAATATTGGGAAGAAATTTAATTAAAAAAGAAAACCTAAAAAAAGTTTTTAAATAAAAAGAAATTAAAAATCATTCGGATAAATTTAAAAAAAAAAAAAAAAAAAAAAAAAAAAGAATGAAAAACTGCTTTAGGACACTAGTGAAACTAAAATGATGGGGGACAACCAATTGAATAGGATCGGTGTAATTAAGAGCCATTTCTACACGATTTTGTAACCCCAGTAACCGAGAGATCCGAAAAGCAGCTCACAGCTAGAGAAGAGGGTGAGATAGGTGGAACAGTAAATAGGGGCTCCAGAATATGGGGTAGTTAAAGTCGGTACATGTACTCCAACCTCGTCTTTTTCTATTCAATCTATTCTCTTCTATCGAATTCTATTTCCAAACCTTTGAATGGCTGCATAGCGACGCGGATCGTCCGAGACGAATGGCATTTCTCGGAATTTAAATTGCCAGGATAGGAGTTTCGCGTGCACTTGTTTCTGGAATCCTCCGATATTTTGACGTGTCACGGCTGCGATTATACCCCAGGAACCCTCGAATTCCAGAGACGAGTAATTTTTTCAGCAGCGAGCTACCCCAAGAATTTTGCGTATTTAAGAACTTTTACTCGGTTTCTCTTTTTATTATTTTTACCCCTGCCGAAATGACGAGCCGAAGTATTCATCAGTCTTTTCTTTGTTTTTTAAGAATTTTTTCATACCAAAATTTATTTTTTTTATTAAAAAAATTTTTTTAAAAGTAAAAAAACTCTTTTAAAAATTTTCATTGTCTAAAAAATTAATTCTAGAAAAGTTGCTCACACTGATAGAAGGATTTATTAACTATTTATAGTATTTAATTTATTTGAAGACAATTATTAATATTTTTTAACATTCAATAAATATTTATTTGGAAGGAAAGTAAATTTATTTATAGTTAACAAAGCTTATTAAATATAAACAAATCCTTCTATCAGTATACAATTTATCAAGTCTAATGATCTCTTAAATTCACGCGCATCCCCAAAAATTTTCCAAGCTCTCAAACAAAATAATTAATAAATAATAACAATAATAAGCCAATTGGCTTTTGAAATTTGTGTGAAATAAATTCCTCTTTAGTTGATATGATTGATAACCAAGTATTAACATTAAGCCCGAGTTACACACTTCTCTTGATACTAAATCCAGAGTCCCCTAATTTATCACCGGGTGCGGGGTCTGCTTGCGACAGGTCTCCCCAAGTCCTCTACTGGCTCTGTTTACTACTGGAGTTTACGCCGTTATTTCTTATGCCTTATGTTTTATTTTATTTCCATCTCCACCATTTATGCTTTTAATTCCGCCTCGACACACTAACTTCCCTCAAATTAGCCCTTATAAATAATCGCTTTAATTTACCAATATTTTTTTTTCGAAAAAACTTCTCACTAATATCAAAAAAATTTCTTTAAATTTTATCAAAAATAAATATTTAATAAATCAATTAAATAAAAAGAAAAAAAAAACTTAACAGCTCTAAGAAACAATCCCAAAGATTTATTTCCAGCCGAGAAAGCTGAGAATTTAATCAAGAACAAATATATCAATAAATGTCGGAAATAGCCCGCTCAAAAGAACGTATTAGGTATCTAAAATCTTTCTGCAAGCACGAGTACTATTTCCACGTTGAGTCGTTTGTCGTGCACAGTTATATCCGCAATTACAGTGGTTTGTGACTCGAAGCACACGTCCGGCGTTGCTAGACCCAGTCTGAGAATTTATCCGAGGGTTTGTCTCCTGTATCTATCTCAGATCATACCGTCTGCAATTTTTTACTTCGCCTTCTGTCTTGCCATTCGATACACTCCACAGAAACATTCGTATATATACTTAGGGGGTGGATGCAAAGAGAGGGTGGTTAGTTGGTTGAGGGTTGATGATCCGAAGAGCCCGCATTTTGCGCGTCATACGCGTCGCTGCGCGACTAGATTGTTTGCAGAGGCTCTCAAATCCAACACTTGCACATCAAAAATTGTTTATTTATTTTTCAAATAAATTAAAAAAAATTTTTTTTTTTTTTTTTTATTAATAATCTAATGAAGAATTTATTTTTAAAAAAGCAAAATTTATAAAAAATTTTTTTCTTTATTTAATTCAAGTCTGAAAACATTAAATTATATTTATTTATTAAATGGATGAAAAATTTAATTTTTTTCAAGAAAAATCAATCAGAAATTTTCTAATATTTTTTTTTTAATTAAATTGAAAATTGGAAAATTTTTAAAGTGAAAAAAAAAGCTTGACTTTGCAAATAAAAATGAATAATTGGCTGTTTTATGGTCAAAATTGAACTAGTCCTCAAAATAACTTACACTAAGTCGTAAAATAGGACAATTAAATACAAAGGACAGCTGCAGTGACCGTTTTATTGTACTTTAAAGATTGGATTGTTCAATAAAACCTTGGAACAACACCGACCCAAACTCCAAGCAATAAAGTACCGGAGAAATGCAATGAAAACATCTGCAGGGACGCCAATAAATTTAAAACTTAATTAAATTTTTTTTTTTAAATAAAAAACGCGAACTTTTTCAGTAAAAAAAAGTATCGAGAGCTTATATATTTAATTTAATTTAATTCTTAAAAAAATAGCCACTAGAATAATTACAGTATTTAATAAAATATCTAATTATTAAAATTTAGGAGAAAAGTTCAGTAATTTAGAATTATTGAAGCGTTAAATAAAGATAAAGTGATTTTTACCAAGTAAATTTGAAAAATCATTTAGGGTCAGATAAATAGAGACAGATAGAGAAATTTGTCCCCACTTAAGATGTAAAGAGAGAATTAACATTACTAATGTAGCAATAAATAGACAAACCCGATTATATTGATCTGGGTAATCTAAAGATCATCTGAAATCACTTGGTTCAGTGAGTGAGCAGTTGGATCTCCACTCGGGCAAATCCAACATCACATTTGGAGCAATATCTACCAAGGGGAAACTACGGGAACCCCATATGAGGCTAAAGACTCCTACTAGCATCACACGTCAATCAGCTCAGTAATTCCGAGAGATTAAAACGCTTTGTACTTATACGAACATTGAACATCAAAAATGTCCTCTCTTCTTCAACTCCATCTCCATCTGTGTTACTATTTTCATTAATACGCTTTTATTTTATTACTATACTTTAGTTATACTTTAAGAATGTTTCTCCGACAATCCAAAAAATTTAACTGATTGCTGAGTTAGGCAAAATTGAATTATTTGTATATTTTTTTAAATCGTTAAAAATTATAAAATAATAAAATTGAATTTTTCGGAACTAAGTAATAAAACTTTATGATAATTATAATAATAAAAAAATTTTTTTTAATTATTAAAAATTGAATTTTCTATAATACTTTTTTTGCTAAAAAAAAAAATAATTTTGATTTGATATTTTAATATATTATTAAAACAAAAGTGAAATATATAAAAAATATAGTGACATAAGCCTTCCGAGTGTTGATACGAGCTGAAAGGAGGGTGGGACCCATCAAACAAAAGCATTAAGTTTGATCCAGCACAATGTTCAGCCAAGCAGATGACAACATACTCGGAGCGGAAGCTTAAAGCTGCTCCATCTTTTTCCTCCATGTTTCCCATCATCATCAGCAGCAGCAAGTGCTAAAACTAGACTTTTAAAGCTCCCCGTTGTACCTACCCTGTCATGCTTTATACACCCACACATATATAAATATATACCTAACAATACATGCATATACACATGTACTCTCTACTATACGTCACAAGTCACTTGCAAAGACGATGTCACGATCTAAATTATTCCCGCGTGGGAATGATTAATTATCATGTTAATTAATCTTCCCACGAATCACGTCTGACGGCTAGCTGATTAATCTTTCGGTGTTTTTTTTATCGACGATAAATAATAAATTTAATTTAATAATTATTATTATTTAATTATTTAATTAATTAATGACTAAAAAATTGTGATTTTTTTTTAATTTATCTATTAGGACACCCGCATTTCTTCAACCAGTTGTCATGCGGTCTGGACGTGGTGTCGATGGCGGGCGAGTGGCTCACGGCGACTGCAAACACCAACATGTTTACCTACGAGATCGCTCCGGTGTTCATTCTGATGGAGCATGTGGTCCTGCAGAAAATGCGCGAGCTAATCGGGTGGAATACCGGGGATTCTATTCTCGCTCCCGGAGGGTCAATTAGTAATTTGTACGCATTTTTGGCTGCTAGACACAAAATGTTTCCCCAGTACAAAGAGCGCGGACTGGCTGCTGTTGGCGGTCAGCTTGTTATGTTCACTTCCGATCAGGTATTGTTTAATTAATAAAAAAAAATATCATTACAGCTTGTAATATTCGTTACAAAAATATTCAATGAAAAAAAAAAATTAATTAAATTAATTTAATAAAATATAGTCAACTAATCAAATTACTTTTTAAGCAAAAAAAAGATTACAATTGAGCAATTGAGGATGCATTTCATCCTAAAATTTTCTGTAAAACCCCCTGCATCTTTTGTTACAAATTTTATCTATATTTTTTTCTCTTAGCCAATTAAAAAAATCCTAATTTATTTGTATAGATACATTAATCTTAATTTCATAGAAAAAAACACAATTTATCTGTTAAAAATATTACAAAAATATAATTTTTTCTACTGATGAGAATAAATTTATTTTTTACCAAAAATTCTATTCATTATATTTATGATCGTGAATATTATTGACATGGATATTTATAATCTGTCAATAAAAATAAAGAAATTCAATAAATCATAAATAATAAATTCAGAAACTGATTTTTTTTTATCGAATAAAAATTTGTCCAAATTAGTGCCACTACTCAGTAAAATCATGCGCGTCGGTATGCGGTTTGGGGACTGACAACTGTGTAATGGTGCCCAGCGACGAGCGTGGCCGTATAATACCATCAAAGCTGGAAGAATTAATCCTGGAACGCAAAGCACGAGGTCACATTCCGTTTTTTGTGAATGCCACTGCTGGTACAACCGTGATCGGGGCGTTCGACCCCATTGCTCAGATTGCTGATATTTGTGAAAAATACAAGCTATGGCTCCATGTTGACGTAAGTTATTTTTTTTAATAAATTCCAGCGGATTTTTATTTCCAAATTTCACTTTAGAAAAATTAAGTTGAAATTTTTTATGTTAAATTTAAAACTTTTGATATAGAAATATAAATTGAAATTTATAAATTATGCAAGTAAATCCGGTGCGGGATTTTCGGCGCAAATGCCAAGTGTCTAAGCAGTCTTACTTTTAATAATAAATGCGAAAGCTCGCAAATAGGTTTAACTGCTATCGACAAATTGCCAGGAAATAAAATAAACCCGCTATTCAGTTCAAGTGATTAATCTTCAATTAGAGGTGAATAATTAACTGGAATTGGAAGATTAAAAATTCATTCTTTGTTCAAGGCTGCTTGGGGAGGTGGTCTTTTACTATCACGGAAATATCGTCATCCACGACTGACTGGAATTGAACGGTAAGTTTTTATTAATTTATTCAATTATTATATCATATTCTAGATTTTATTTAATTGTTAATAATAATAATAAATATTCCAATATTTTTATCTTTAATTGAGTAAAGTACCAGTGGTATAATAAAGCACAGTAATAAATTTTTTTAAGATTCTAATTTTAATAAATTTTAAGCAAAATTTTTAATTAAAAAAATGACTAATTTTTAATGCCGAATTTAGTAGGATTTTTTAAAATATCATTATTCTTATTATTTTGGGCGAAATATCAAAAATACAAAAAAATGATAAATGACCTTTTTTGTAGAAAATTAAATTTAAGGTCCTTATTAATTTTTTTTTTATATCCTGAATACTTTAGACAGAATATTAAATTAAAATAAAAATTTTTATAACTGAATTAAAAAAATTTTTTTTAAATTATTTAAAATAAAAATTTTTTATAGTCTACCCGAAATAGCTCCCATGGGAGTAATCATACACTTTTCTTGAGCAAGTGTCTGCCTAGAACCTTGTGTAAGGGCAGTGAACAGATGCGCTCGGATGCAAATCGTGGATTAATCTCGGCAGTCCCTGGGAAACAGACGAGACAAGCCACCCCGTGCGTTTAAACATCTCCGACCTCCACCCTACAGAGCACTACAATGCACACTGTAGAACACAGAATCCAGAAATAGCAAACGTGATCCCAGTGACGCTCAAGGGTTGCCTGCCAAGAGTCACTATTTTCATTCCTTCACTCGGATGCGAATTACTTAATATTTTTCTAAAAGATTTACAGTCCGGGTAGGTTCACTCCAGACTTTAGAATATTCCTGACGTTCTAAAGTGATTGTGCGGAGGATTACGCTGAGTGAATAGTAATGCTAAGTAATTTTTATACGAAAAGACATTAAAGTACTAAAACGCGTCAATTTATCGATTTCGTTGGCGATAAGCCCAGTAAAAGCAGCTCTTGCTGAATGGGAAACTGCCGCAGTGTATGTGTGTGTTTTTTCTGAAGGACTCCATCAAACTAAGCCCCAATAAACTATAAAACTTGAGGATTAACTCTCCCTGTGTGGGATCCCCAGTATATAGGAGTCGATAGTCCCGGTCTATCTCAAGTCCCGGTGGAGAATCCGGAGAGGCATCATCTGGAGCCACAGATATATTTTCTGTTTGTTTGCAAGAGCTTTTTTTGTAAATCCTTCTGTCAAATTTTAGTAGATATTTTTTTTGTCGGTAATTTAGCTGTTTGTTTTTTACAGTTAACTATTTTTTTTCTGAGGTGCCAACGTGTAATATCAGCAAGAATAAGTAATTGAAAAATACTGAAGAAAGAACTAAAAAAATATATTTTAATATTTTTAATTATAATTTTGGAAAAAAAAACCTTGAAAAAAATTCAATTTATTATTTAGTCGGTTTTTAAATTGAAAATAATTTTATTTAATTAATTTTAGAGCCCTGAATATTAATAATAAAAATTTTAGTAAATAATTATTAATATAATTGACTTTTTGATGAAGAATTTAATTTTCTACAAAAAAAAGTCTCATCATTTTTTCATATTTTTAATATTTCATCCAAAATAATAATAATAATAAAATTAAAATGCCGAGATATACTTAATAATTTTTCCTTCTTCAATATATTTTATTGAAATTAAAAAAAAAATACAATCTATTTTCCCCTCCGAAAAGTATCAAAGAGTTTACCCGAGGAAAGCGTAAAACTTTCTTTTCGCGTGTAGTGAATTTTGATTAAAATAGCTGGGCGATGAAGTGCCAGAGTGATAATGATAACCAAGCTCGAGCGGAGACAGACGAATAGAAGATAAAGTTGAAATATCCGCGGGCAGGAGCAACAGCTGGATCGGTTCCCCGAAGCGCATTTGCAGAACAGGACTCTCCTCTTATTGACGCGTCCGTCGTTTCGCCGGGCTGTCTATAATATTGAGAGAATTGAGAGGAGCCTGAAATAAAGCCTGGTCCCGACAATGCTGGATTAAACTCTGCTCGACAAAGGACACGTCAAACTTCTCTCTTCTGTTTTCTCACTCCAACTTCCGAGCTTTCCCTCCCGCAGATATATTTACAGACATCACATAACACACCCACTGGGTTTTGTTATTTCTATTTTTCATTCTGTTTTTTACGCGACACTGTTTGCTCGTCCTGGTAAAGATACCAGTGATGATTATTCCAAGAGACGCCGGTTAAAAGCGCAAACATACCTTAAGAGTTAAAGGTCTGCGAGCTTTCTTTCATTCTCATTTATTTTATCCTTCCTCTTACTGCATCAATTGTCCTCGGAATAATGGAGCTCATTCTCTATTATCTATTCTTTGCTGTCATCATTCCTACGTACTGCGCTCGTTTTCTATTCCTGAGTTTTCTTTACAAACTTCTACAACTCGGCTCTTATTGTTGAGAAAACCATGTCAGTAATAAAAACTCTCAAGAACTCAAATATTAAAATGCTTTTTAAATTTTTTTTTTACTGAAAAACTAAAAGAAATATTTTGAAGCTTTTATTTAATTAATTTTTGCTGATAAGAAAAAAGCTTCTCTAAATTGATAAAAAAATTTTGTTTGTAAAAAAAAATTATAAAATAATTTTACTGAAAGATTTTACAATTTCTGAATTGAAAAAAAAATTATTTGGTTCTAGAAAAATATTTTTAATTGAAGAACAAAAATATTTTGAAGAGAATTTATAGCAATTTTAAAGATCAAAAAAATAAATTTTATTAAAACTACAAAAAAAAATATTTTTTCAAGGCCCTAAATATTAAAAATACCTAATTTGTTTGTTAGAATATTTAAATTCTTCAAATAAATATTTTTAATAATAAATTTTGGAAAAAAAAATTATAATTAAAAAAATTAATTTCCTCGAGATAATAAAATTAAATGTATATGATAAAGTGGTGACAAATGTAATTGATACATGGCAAGTGACACGGATGTCCAATTTGGATACGGTTGGCCCTTTAGCGCTCATTCACGAGCAGATACACTGGGACAATATCACTCGAGGTACAATACCCTCGAATAAGTACACCACTGCACGCGACTTCGAGTGCCGAGGAACTTTCATGTCGTCTGCAGTCACATACCATTAGTTACTCTTCGGCATCCTCATTTAACAATTTCACCGATTAACGTCACAAGCACTCTCCGTTTATCCGTAATATCATAATCATAATCCCTCTACTGCCCTATTTACATTTTTACACCTCAACGATTATTGTTGCTGTGACAATTGAGTTACAACTTGCAACTAATTTTCATTTAACCCAAAAGTCATCCTGTGTAATTGTTAAATAAAATGTCCAGAGAGATTTTTAGTCAAATGGAAAATAAATTTAAACGTCATCGAGCAAACTGTGCGGGGAAATGATTAATGTGATACGCAGAGCTGAATCTGAATCTGACGCATTTAGTTGTCCTTACCCTCCACCCTCCACCCTCCGCCCTCGCACACCCGTGGTATTTACTGGCGCATATAGGTGTCAACCCCAAAGGCCGCAGATTGCTGATATATATTGCCAGAGGCCCTGGGGATGCTAATTACCCATTACTTCAGTTATTCAATAATCCGATAATCCAATAACAATTACAAGTATTTCGTGCTGTACAAATATCTATCTATGCATAATTGTTATTGTTATTCGAAGGGGTTCTAAAATAAATTTCATGTGATTTATTTCATATATTTTGGAGCATGAGGTATTTAATTAATCTATACTTTTAAGAGAATAAGAAAAATTTTATGTTCAGAATAGTCATACGAAAAATTTATTTTTTGCATAATTAAGAAATGACCTTGTATCTGGTGAACTATTGACATTTTTAAAGATATAAGCTCATCCCGACATTATACTCATCGAGAGCTTTCATTTGAGTACCCACATCAATTTTTCATATATTTATATATATTATATATATGTACATATGAAAAATATATCAAAATACATGTGGGTACTCAAATGAAAGCTCTTGATGAGTGTAATATCAGGATGAGCTTATTATATCTTTAAAAAGGTCAATAGTTAAGAAAGTACAGTGCAATTTAACACAAGCCATTTTTTGATAAAGCAAAACTTTATTTTTTTAAGCCTGCTAATTATTTGATAGTTAATTTTTTCATTTGTTTATTTATGATTCTAGCGCTGACTCAGTAACCTGGAATCCCCACAAATTAATGGGTGCACTATTGCAATGTTCAACAATCCATTTCAAGGAAGAAGTAAGTCAAATTCAAAATAAAATCGCCTAAATTTTAATTAAATGAAAACTTCGGGGGCTTAAAATTAACAAATAAATATTATTGAAACGTTGATAAATCTATTCTGCGGACAGGGTTGATGGGCTTCAGTCTCGTATCAGGAACGTCATAAAGCATATATATACAACATACAGGGTCCGGGACACTACAGAGGAATTTAATTAAACTAAGAGATAACATATGTTGCCGAGAATGCTGACTGACTGGAGCTATGGATGCTCAGAGGGTTACACTCGACCCTACGGCACGTCGTAGTTATTGCTAACTCACCCCCTCGCTGGCAGACACACACTCACACACCTACGCACCCCGAAGATATTAAAATTCCTCGCGCCGGCTGTTACACTAGCCCCCGGAATATTTTTCCGAGCCCTGACAGCCAAACTTCGAAATAGAAGGGGTGATCCGTTTATTGTAACACGCGATTTTTCGTATTCGCAAATTCAATGAGAGAAAAATTTTCTTTTTAAAAAAATCAGCAATGATGTAATAATAAATTAATTTTTTTTTTTAATTTTAAACAATTCTATTTCTTGGCTGAAGAAATAAAAATTTTTTCTTCCAGTAACTTTCATTCAAAATTCTTTAAATAAATTTTTTCTGTGCAAACTTTCAATAATTATAGTCTAAACTTTGAAATTAATTTAATCTAACTCTTAATTAAGTAAGAAATAATTCTATTTTGCACTTGGAAGTTTGGGTGCTTCCTGTTACAACCAAGATGGCGGAAATTCGATAAACAAAACCGCCATTACGAAACTGATAATAGCCTTGTGAAAGTACACGGACGAGACCCGCGAAAGTGTGGGTGTATTTATGCATATATTTGTCTTCGGTTCCATTTCCGGTGCGCATGCGTCAGAGTTTGGATAACTGTACTGTGTATCAGAACAGAAGCGATATCGACCGGAACTCAGATAACATTTCCGTGATGCGCAAGCGAATCGCAGAACTTCACTTTAGCCTATTATATATCACTTTGACACACAGCCCACCCTTCAGCTACTCGATCATGTTTGAATTCATGTATAAATTGTATGTATATGACACCTAGTATCTCTCTCTATCTATTTGGACTATCAACGGATGATACCGTGCTTTATCATTTTTATTTCATCGGTCCCCAGTTTGGCTTTTGTTTGGGTTGTTTTTAATCTAACGACTTAAAATCAGATATTTTGTCAAATTTTACCCCTGTAAATCAACTATTGTCAATAAAATTTAAAACGGAGGGTAAAATAGTCGTAGAACGTGACTTTGGATCAGTTTTGATCTTCAAAATCAATGCAAGGGCTTTAAATAAAAATTTAAACAAAGTTTTAACCCTAAAAGAACAATATTATCGATAAAATCCAAGATCTGATGCCGAAAAAAATTTTAAACGTGACTTATAAAATGTTTTGATCTTTAAAATCAATGCAGCGAAATGTTAAGACCACTAAAGTTCTAAAAACTACCCAAAAATTTGTCACTTAAATTTTCCAGGGTCTTTTGATCAGTTGTAACCAGATGTCCGCCGAGTACTTGTTCATGACAGACAAGCTCTACGACGTCAGGTACGACACCGGTGACAAGGTTATCCAATGCGGTCGCCACAACGATATTTTCAAGCTGTGGCTCCAATGGCGCGCCAAGGTACTAACCTCCCTTTCAATAGATTTTCAAAATATTTAGCTACAGGAGAAGATAAAAAAATCATGGAGTTTTCTCAATTACAATCTTGTAGGGAACCGAGGGATTTGAAAAACTGATGGACAGACTGATGGAACTGAGCGAGTACATGGTCAAGCGCATCAAGCAGATGTCTGACAGGTTCTACCTGATTTTGGAACCCGAGCTAGTTAATGTTTGCTTTTGGTACTTGCCAACCCGGGTACGGAATATGCCTCATGGCCCAGAACGGGAGAGAATTTTAGGGGAGGTAAGATAATTTTTTCAGTGTAAAATAAATAATTATAATAATTAATTAATGACACTCACCATCTCTCCTCCAAGATTTGCCCAATCCTAAAAGGCAGGATGATGGAATCCGGCACTCTGATGGTCGGGTACCAGCCAGACGACCGCAGGCCCAATTTCTTCCGCAACATAATCTCCAGCGCTGCTGTAACGGAAGCTGACATCGACTTCCTGCTAGCCGAAATGGACCGTCTTGGCCAGGACCTTTAAATTACCAATTTTAATTTAAATTAAATTAATTACTTCAATTTTATTTATTTTTATCTTTAAATTAATACTGGCCTTCGGTTAAAAAATTGAGACTTTATTTTAAAGACAAACTACCCTACGAGCAACCATGAATATTGAATCAAGACATATGCCCAAGTGTACCCAGCGTCAATTACCTCGGTACACTTGCCTTTTAATAACTAAATTACTATAACGCATAAGTGTTAACTGTTGAATTATCAGACATCTAATTTATTGATGTTGGTCTTTACGAAAGTGGACACGATTAGTCTTAAGCGACTCATATCAGCATGCAATTATTATTAATTATAAATTTTAAAGTATATCAAGTATAACGCAAAGTATTTTATTATTTAAATAAATATTTAAGGAGGAATTGTTTATGGATTGAAATAATGCACGGAATTGCACGCGAGCTGGCTCGGCAGATAATATTTTGTTAATATCAAGATAAATATTTTAATGAGAGGATATTTAAATGAAACTGTAAGAAATGTGGATTCAATTATGGGTTTTTTTTTTTTAATAATTTTTTTTGGAATTTTGCAAGCTTTTTTTTAAATTATTAAAATTTAGTCGGGGAAAAATAATTTAAATCTTGATTTTTTTTTTTTTTTTTCAATTAAATAAAATTGTTTTTTATAATTAATTTTTCTTAATTTAAAAAATGAAATAATATTTTTTTTTATTATTTCAAAATATTAAAAAAACAGATTTAAATTATTCCCCGTAAATTTAGCATGAAAATTATAAATAAAAAAGAAAACTATGAAAGTACATGCTTATTAAATTAATCAAGCTAATTTTGCTAATTTGAATTAATAAAAAATTTTTTGTTTAAATATTAGCACGTTAATTAGCGAAACAGTCAATAATAATATTTTTAAAAAATTGTTTGAAAGTTTTAAAATTAATTTATAAAAAAAAAATAAAATAATTAGAGGGAAAATCGGTAGATTTTCAACGCCATTATTCAACCATCTGTAATGACTAATTATTTAGCTGTAATAAAATAAAAAATATATATTATTATAAATTATAAATTATAAATGAAGAAATAAAAAAAAAAAATGTATTTATGTATGATACATTTGCGTACATAAATTGTATAACCCTGTTTAGAAAAAAGCGCATGTGTAGAAGGGCAATAAAATTAATACCGGCGTCAATTCAGATCTGACAGATGATCAATAATTATGGTATGGATTAAATAATTGCAAAATTATAAAGCTGTATTAAATGTTGGTGTAAAATGTACGTCCAGAGTAGAAAATGCAACAACGCATTAAAATAATTAAACTAACAAAAATATAAATAAAATATATCTATATATCAAAGTAATATTATTTATGAAAAAAAAAAAAAAAAAAAAAAAAAAAAAAAAAAATGGTGCACGAAATAAATATTTATGAAGGGTGTATTTTTAGATTGCAAATAATTATTATAACTACAACAAAAAGGTATATTTAAAAAAAATATAAAAGTAAAAATATGTCCCGTTAAATTTGTGAAAACTATATTTTGACTAGTGGTCGATTCATTAGTCAACGTTAATATTTTCCTGAATGTTTTATGTCGTATCAAAAAATACTGTATAAAGTTATTGGGATATACTATTATATATATATATATATATATATATATATATATATATATATATATATATATATATATATATATATATATATATATGTATTTATTTTCCTTTGGAAATTTTTTATTATCGTTTTTAATTCAATAATTGTATTAGTTTTTCGTCTGAAGAAAATTACTTCTCAACATGGCTGCTGATGTGCGAAATGGCGGAGGCATGCGCGCACTTTTTGAATTTTTGTGCGGGAAAATTTAAATTGTTTGAAATTAAAATTGATTAATTTTTATAATTTTAAAGATTAAAAAAACTTTAATATTTTTTAAATATTTAGAGCTACATAAAAATTGAATTGAAATAATTTTGCATGTTTGAGAAATAATTTTTTAAAGACGAAAATTATTGGAATTAAATTCAACTTTCATCTTGTATATACTCTAACATTTTCGTTAAATTCATGTCATTGTAATTTATCTAGGAACTAAAGCGGTCATGTAACTTATACTGGGCTTGTATTGCTGAAAAAAGTATAGATAAACAACAAAATCACACGTCTTCCACCCGCTGAGGTATATGTTAGTGGTGTTAATTAAATTAATCGATTGTAATAAATTGTTTGATTAATTTGGATTTGTTTCCGTCAAGATAATTGTATAAGACGGAGTTTTGAGGTTTTTTAAATTAGTTGGTGGTTTTATTGTATATTATAAATTATAATTATTATTGTTGGTGTAGAAAATTATGCATTTAAATTGCCTAAAATATATCCTGTATGTGAATATATAATAAAATGCTGTTATCCTTATTCAAATTTTTTACAATTTTCCTTTTCTTCATAATTTTAAAACTTATTAGTATTTAATTAAGAAATAAAATTTTTAATAAATAATAATTTCTTTTTAAAAATTTCAATTACTAAATTTGCTAATTAAAGGAAGAAAAAAATAATTAATAATAATAATTTCAGAAAAAAAAATATAAATTGCTAATTAAAATGATAAAAAAAATACGTGATTAAAATTCTTAAAAATTTTTCAAAATAAACCTGTTAGTTTACGGTAAAACATGTTGATATTAAATCAGTATGTGAATAAATAATCAACGAGCTAGTCGACCTCGATAGCACCTCTTCTAATCCGTGAATTGTAGATAGTCAGTTCATTTTATTCTACGCCGCGTTACCATACAGATACACAAAAGTAATGAAGTCTTTTATTAATTATTCGCGAGATTGCGAGTTTCCGATTGAAAATTTGCCGTACGGAGTCTTTACTACTTCCGACCAGGTAACGATTTTTTTTTTCAATAAAAAAATAAATAAATAAGTTAAGATTTTTAGATCTTTGATAAATAATCAATAATTATTTGCATAAAGTTGATTTAATATCAGGTTAGAAATTTAAAATTTTTATTTCTTTTATAAGAAATTAAAATTTAATTTTTATATAATTTTTAATTGATAATTATTTATTTTTATCTTGTTATTTATAAATATTACTAAAATGAAAAATATAGATCCTTAAGGATTTATATCTAGTGTATCTTCGGCTGATAAAAGTGAGGAACAGTCGATAAAAATTCCGCGGTTTTTAATTTAATTTTTTAAATAATTTTTTTTGAGAGAAGTTATTATATAATTTTTTTTTCGGATCTTTAGACGCAGAAACATATAGGAGTAGCTATTGGAGACCAAATATTGGACTTATTTCTCATATCGCACTTATTTACCGGGCCGCTGTTATCAGGGAAGCAAGATGTCTTTCGTCAAGATTGTCTCAATGATTTTATGGCGCTTGGAAGACCCGCTTGGCTGGAAGCCAGGTCTACTATTCAGAAATTGTTATCTACTTCAAGTACAGAGCTTCAAGAAGAACCTTTGAGAACAAAGTAAATTTTATTTTTTTTAATTTATTTTAAAAAAATAAAAAATAATTTTAATAATTTTATTAATTACTCTTTCATTAAATTTATCAAAATTAAATCAATTAATACGCGTAAAAATTTTTAAATTAATCAGCTAATAAAAGAGTATTAAAAAATAAATTCAAGTTTAACCATCAATTAAATTTCCAGAGTATTCATAAAACAAGACTCAGCAAAAATGCATTTACCAGCAAAAATAGGAGATTACACAGACTTTTATTCGTCAATCTATCACGCAACAAATGTCGGAATAATGTTCCGAGGAAAAGAAAGTGCTTTGATGCCTAACTGGTACTTTGACCATAAATTCTCTAAATTTATCCCTCTATAATTCATTTTTAACAACGAACTTAATGGTTTATTCACAGGAAATATTTACCAGTAGGTTACCACGGTCGCGCCAGCTCGATTGTAATATCCGGAACTCCTCTGCACCGTCCAAGAGGCCAAACTGTCCCCGTAGAAGGGCAAGCTCCAGTTTACGGAACTTCTAAACTCATGGACTTTGAGCTAGAAGTCGCGTTTTTTGTTGGTGGAGCTCCAAATAAACTTGGAGAATCTATTCCTGCTTCAAAAGCTTACGATCATATTTTTGGGATGGTTTTGATGAATGATTGGAGTGGTAAATTATTAATTTAATCGTCAGCTATAGTGTAAAAAATTTTGGTTCAAAAATGGTCCTCTAGACCACTATACTAAAGATAAATTTAATTTAATTAATTAATAAGTAATAATTTAATTAAATATCAAGAAAAAAAATTGTTTTATTAATCATTATTTGATTTTAATTTAATTAATTTATTTATTTATTTATTTATTTATGTAATTAAATTTTATCTTTAATGTAATATTTTAAAAGTCCATTTTTATACCAAAATTTTTCCTAACTTAAAAAATTATAAAAATAAATTTTTTTAATTAAATTACTAGCCAGAGACATTCAAAAGTGGGAGTACGTCCCCTTGGGTCCTTTTGGAGCAAAAAATTTCGGGACTACAATTTCACCGTGGGTAGTAACTATGGAAGCTCTAGAGCCTTTCAAAGTTCCAAACATGGACCAAGATCCAAAACCATTCGAGTATCTTCAGCACAATAATTCTTGCAATTTTGACATCAAACTTGAAGTCGACATCAAAAGTAATAACAAATTTAATAATAATTTACTTTAGTAATTATTTACCTTTAATTGGTTGTAATTTCAGCTCCCAAAGGAATAGTGACGACAGTATCACGCAGTAACTACAAAAACATGTACTGGACACCTCAGCAGCAGCTGGCTCATCACACAGTCACTGGTTGCAATGTTAATCCCGGAGATTTGATGGCCTCTGGTACTATAAGTGGTGAAGTAAGTTTATTAAAATTAGTTAATTTTTTATAACAGTAATTAGTCGACGTTTTTAATTTTTTGGTATTTTTTCATTTATTAAATTATTAATAAATTAATTTAAATAATTTTTTTTTTTTTTAGGCTGCTGATTCGTTTGGATCCATGCTAGAATTATCATGGAAAGGAACAATGCCAGTTTCAATGCAAGATGGTACTACTAGAAAATTTTTGCAAGATAATGATGAAGTTATTATCCGCGGCTACTGTGTTAGAGATGATTACAAAGTTGGGTTTGGCCAATGTGCTGGAAAATTGCTGCCTGCCCACTCTGATTAATTATTTTTTATATTTTTCATTCCAATAAAATTTAATTAAAATTAATTTAGTAAATATTTGATAATTTATAATATTAAATTTAGCTGTCACTTGATTAATTTTTAATTTTATCTAACAATTAAATTAATTCTAAAAAATTGCATTTTTAATTTTTTTTAATTTCTACATGTCAATTTTTTTTTGCTATAATTTATTTGTCAACAAAAGTTCTAAAAATTATTAAATATCTGCTAAATTAATTGTCATGATAATTTTAATATTTGTTTTTTAACAATTAAATTGCAAGTAAAAAAATACTTAAAAAAAATTGATTATTAACATTTAATTGACTAATAAAAAATATAGAACTCTAAATTACCGTTATACACTAACCTTCAAATATTTACGTTTACTGCCTTACTACATGACTAACTAACTTCTTCTAGCATTTAAAAAATCACGGTTACTTATGCGATGCAAAACCTATTGTTATAGTTTCAAAAAAATAAAAAAAATTTGCATTTGTAAAAAACTTGAAAAACTATAAGTACAATTTTTTAAAAATATTTTTTAGTTCTAATTTAATGAATTAAAATAATTAAAAAATTCAAAATGTCAGCTAACTTTAGTATTATTTGTTTTTTTATTTTTTCTATTAATTATTAGGTTACGTAGATTAAATTTACAAATTTTAAAAATTTGATATAATATTTAAGTTAGCTGTCATTTGACAATTTTTTAATTTTTTTTTAACAAAAAATTTGTTCCGAAAAGTTATTTTTAAAAAATTGCATTTTTAATTTATTAAATTTTCTAAATGGCCATTTTTTTTTTTTTTTTTTTTAGTGCAGTAATTTATTTTTTAGAAATATTGTTAAAATTATTGAATATTTGCTAAATTAATTTTCATAAATTTGACTACTACGCGTGGATCTATTTAAAAAATACTTTAAATAATTTTTATTAATTATTTCGTTACAGAATAAATAAATTTTTTATCTAACAAATCCCTACAATGAATGAAAATAAATGACGTGTGAAGTGTGAAGTTAGTCAATAGTCGAAACTCGCAAAAAAATGGGAGCTGATTCCTTATTGGTCAAAATTAAGGCACGCGCGCGCAGCGCGCTATTCAAATTTAAAAATTTTTTTAGTAAATTCTAAAGTATAGCATAAAATCTTCCTTACCTGCAGTAAGAAAAAGTTTCAAAGTGTTGTATAATTTCTGTTTACTATCCAGAGACATGGAAGACATTTTTTCCGCTGGAAAAATATCATTACTGGAACAAGTAAACGTCAAAATTACCAGCGAGTAAATATTAAATATTTACACCACAGAAAAACTAAAAGGTTATGTTGTAATTTTATCTATTCATGATCCCCTAGAAGTAGCTTCTACAATTAGACCCAGTTTATTTATTTTTAGTGTAAATATAATTTATATATAAAATAAAAAATAGACTCAAAGTTTTATGTTTAAATTTTAAAATTAGAAATTTATTATTTCTGTAAGCTTTTATTTTAGTAAATTTAGTGTCGCTGTTGAATTCCGAGTTTGACATTTAATAATGCACCAAAGGTTTAAAGACTTTGAAATATATTTAAATAGATAACATTGTTGGTTTTAAAAAATGGGTAGAAAAAAATCACGTCCAAGTAAGTGTAAACAAAATACTCAGCCGAAAAAATTGTCGTCTACCAAAAAGAATGAAATTTTAATTCAGTGTGATAAATTGTTACGATGTAAGTATTTTTTTTATTATTTTTTTTGTTAGTGAAATTTCTAAAATTTTGATATTTTTTTTAATGAAAATTAATTTGGCAGATATTTATTAAATTTTAAGAATTTTTTAACAAATAAATTATGTTAAAAAAAAAAAAACATGTAGAAATTTTAATAAATTAAAAATGCAATTTTTTAAAAATAATTTTTCGGAACAAATTTATTTGTTATAAAATATTTAAAATTATTAAATGTACGCTACATTAATTTTGATAAAAATTTTTTTAATTCTTATTTTTTATTCAATAAAATTAAATAAAAATTTTTTTTTTTTTAATTTTTTAAAAATTTATTTAATAAAAAAATTATAAAATTAATCTCAGTATCATAATTGACAATAATTAATTTAAAAAACAGTATGCAGCGATCCAGAATATTCAACACAGTTATGGGAAAATTACTTGGAGATCACGGCGGTACTGGAAAAGGTTAAACGACTAGAGGACATGAAGATCAGCGGGACATCAAAGCGTTCAGTAGCAATTGAACAGTTCCTAAAATGGTTGCAAGAAAACGGAGCGAATTACGAAGGGACGAGCATCGCCGAGTTCCCGGGATACGAGCTGGGATTGAAAGCTAGGAAGAACTTCAGCGCCAATGATTTTCTGCTGCAAATACCAGGAAAAATAATCTTCAGCTGCGAGACAGCAGCACCTGAGCTCGCGGCTCTGCAGAATGATCCACTGATCCAGCACATGCCTCAGGTCGCTCTGGCCATCGCTCTGCTTATTGAGAGACACAAGGACAACTCCAAGTGGAAGCCTTACTTGAATATTTTGCCTAGTAATTATTGTACTGTCTTATATATGACCACCAATGATATGATTGAGTTAAAAGGCAGTCCTACTTTAGGTAATTTTATATTTTTTAATAATTTATTAAAATTTTTTTTTTTAATGAGCCTATTAATTTAAAAAATTTTTAAACAAATTTTACTTTGATAAAATTTATGAAAAAATAGTTAAATTATTAAAAAAAAAATTTTTTTTAATATTATACTTTATTTTCAAATTTTTTACTTAAAATTATAAAAGAAAATTTTCTAAAATTCATCAATTTAAAAATCACTAAAAATTCAATCATAAATCGTTCAAAATTTATCAGAATAAAATTACTGCAAAATAAATAATAAAAACTCATCTAATTAATTAATTATTTAGAAGCTGCATTGAAACATTGCCGAAATATCGCGCGACAATACTCGTACTTCAACCAGCTCTTCAACAACAACAGCAACCCAGTCTCCGAGCTCCTGCGTGAAGTTTTCACCTACGAAGAATACTGGTAAGTCAAAAAACTCAATAAAATATACATCCATATATTTCAAAAATAACATAAATACACTAAAAATAAATAAAAATACTCCTCCCTCTCAAAATAAATTTAAAATTTAATTACAAAATTTAACTTAAAAAAAAAAAAAAAAAAAAAAAAAAAAACAATCAGCCTTGAGTAATTTTCTACAAATACTGCTAGATAAACCTAGATCACTTCATAAAATCAGGAATAGTCTCCCAACTGTCATTAGCATCCAGCGAGTCATTATCAATATCGCTCTTGCAATCAAAGCGCTCCTCGACTTGCTGAATCTCTTGCTGTACCGTGCGCTTGGTAGTCGAGGTGGCCACGACGTTCACCATGATCGTGTTAAGACTACTAGAATTCGACAGCTTCCTGTTGATCGCCGGGGCTTGAAAAACAGTTTTCGCGAAAGAATTCTTGTACCTGTACCTCTGCTTCTGCTTGATCCTGCAGACGATGAAGATCACCAAAAATCCTACAATAGTCAATCCTAAAATCATTCCGCTTGCAATAATACTAGGTCTCACCCTGGACAAAGTTTTCTTCTCTATTTCTTCATTAAAAACTTCAGGAGTCTTCTCAACCTCCAAAGTCTCCAGTTCATGAATTACTTCTTCAACTGCTCCAATTTCCTGCTCTATTAATTTTCTTTCTACTTGAATATTCTTCCCAGATCTTTTATCACTAACTTCTTTCTCTTTTCCAATTTTTAAATTATTATTATCATCATCCACATTTTCAAATCTTGCCTTAAGATCATCAAAAGCATTCCTAACTTCATACTTTAGAGACTCTGTCGTCGAGGTGGAAGTAACTGTCGAGACCTTCTCAACAATTTCCCCATCAATGGTCAGATTTCTTCCAAAAGGCAGCGAGTCAAAAGCCTTCAACAAATCTTCAAGGTCAAAAACTTCCTTACCAACATCAGGCTTCTTACCTTCATCAGGCTTACCATCAAACAGGTCAATAACAATCGGCTCTTTCTTACCATCTTCCTCAATTTTGTCATCAGAAGCGTCAGAAGCTTCAGTAGCACTCTCATTTTCTTCAAAATTCTTCAAACTCCCCGGCCTGATCCTCGAAAGTTCTGCCAAGTGAACTTGACTGGACCCGCGCTGTCTTAACGCAATCAGCTCGTCAATGCTCATGTTCCTGGAGCTCAGAATATCTTCAAGTCTCTTAGCGCTGGACCCAGTGCTAATAAGCTCAAAAATCTCCGCTCGGACCTCGGGCTCCATTTTAGAAATTATTCTTTCATAAACCTGACCAGGTCGTCCTGTTTCATAATCCTCGAACCCGAGAGTCGTAGCTTCTGTATCCTTTCCATCATTCTGGTAGTCATCAGACTCGAAGAGATTGTTGGACTTATCGTCAGCATAAGCCTCGACTTTAGTCGGCTTGGTCGGCGGCTGGGTCGTCAGGATGTGCTCAATGCTTAAAGTAGACCCTACTTCTCTGGTCAAGTCTTCGAACTTGGCGAAAATGGTGTTTCCGATCCTCTCGGTCACTGAAGAATCTTTGCCGCTTTCGGTGCTGTCCTCGATGTCAGAGGGAATTGTCGAAAAATCAGAGAACTCCATTATCTCGTCGTTGTCAAGTTGGGTCGTGGTTGATCGCTCCTCGTTAGTTGTCTCCTCAGCTGGAACTGCTTCTTCAATAATCGCCGTTGTTATCGCACTTGGTGGTTGAGCTGATTTAGACGCTGGTTTCTTGGTAAAGGTATTCAGCCGTGGAAATATTATAGGCGAAGGTAATTTAGTTGTTGAAAGTTTTTCGTTGTACTTTCTCTCATTAGATTCTTGAGTTAGCTTTTTTTTATCTAATTCATCCGTGATTTTTTCTTTAAAAACTGGAGATCTAGATGTTGTTGTTGATGTAGAAGTAGATATCCTTGAATTAACGCGCAATTTGTTGCGTCTAAATGGCCGTCGCCATCTCCGTTCATTGGATTCTTTAACAGGATTCTTAATCTTCCTATTGTCTTCATTAACAACCGTACTATTTCTTCTTCCATTTTCTTCCAGTTCATTACTCTTACCCCCACCAGCATCAGTATTATTAAACAAACTGGTAATATTATTAAACCCACTGTCTGTTTCATAATCTTTGCTCTTCAGCGCGTTAATAACTTCCGCTTTCCTCTTGAGCAAGTCGCTCAAACTCAAGTTCTTCCTCTGCAAGACTTCAGACAAGCTGTTGCCCTCGACCTGCTGCATCTTCAACAAGGACTTTAATTCCGAGTTTTCTTCTTGAGGAATTGGAGCTGAAGTTGAAGAAGAAGCTACCTTGGTTCTATTTCTCCTACGCTCAGAATCCAACTCCCTGTTTCGCTCGACCTGGAACTCGTAATTGCTAGGCGGTCTGCGTTTTCTAGGCCGGGGTCGCTGGTACTCTTCGTCATTCAGCTCGTACTCATTTTTATTCCCAAATGAATTGACCCAATCGTTGGTACGCGTAACCTGTTTTGTTTTTTCCGTCGGTGTCAATGTACTTGGACTTGCACTGGAACTGGTACTAACAGTGGTAGGTCTTGATGTCGTTGTCGTTGTCGATGTTGATGATGATGATGATGATGAAGAAATAGTCGTTGTTGTAATAGTTGTACTTATTGGAGTTGTTGAAGTTGTTACACTTAAAGTAGGCGTTGTTATAGGTGTTGTAGATAAACTTGTTTGAATAGTTTGTTCTACGTAACTGGTATGTGAATCTTCTTCCGGTAATTTAGTTACAGGCTTTGGTTTCCTGGTACGATAACGTTTATTTCCATTTCTTAAATTATTATTATTATTATTTTCATCAGTTGCATAATAATAATTATGTGGAGTTATTTCAGAAGAAGAAATAATTTCAGGTATTGGTAAATTAATATTTGTTAATGGTATATTTAAATACCGTAATTTAGCAAGATGTAATTCATGTAATTTATTTGTTATGGGCTCATGATTCAACGGTACTGTAATAGGAACAGCAACTGGTAATTGAGGAGTTTTTAATATTACTGGAGTTGGAATTCCACCATTTTGATCAAATTTACTATCTACCGGCTTATCAGTAATTACCAAAGGAAAATTAAGTACTGGTACTTTTCCCTGCTCTTGATGAATCTTACCACTTTCTTTAACATTATCCGAATAATTAATATTAAAAGGGTTTGTTTTTTCCCGCGGTTTAGGTACTTTTCGTCTGGTGGCGGCCTCTTCGAAGGGAACTAGTGGAACTGAGTCGCCGTCTCGCCATTTTGGCTCGATGGCTTCGCCTGTACTCCGCCATTTTCCTATGAGCTTTCCACCCCGGTATTCATTTTCTTCTTCACGATTATTATTATTATTATTATTATTATTATTATTATTATTATTGCTGGTGGTAAATTGAGAGATTGACTCTTGTGGTAGATAATCGGGATGATAATCCGCAGTCGCTGCGACGGCTACTGCTGCTGCTGCTGAAAGGACAGCTTCCTCACCGTTGAGATGAGGATACTTCTGAAAAAAAAAAAAAAAAAAAAAAAAAAAAAAAAAAATTATATTAGATTTTTTTTTCAAAATTAAAAAAATTTTTTTTTTATTGCAATTTTATTTTTTCAATTTTAATTAAAAAAAATTTTATTTTTTTAATTGTAACTTTTTTTTTAATTTTAATTTAAAAAAAATTTTTTTTTTTTGTAATTTTTTTTTTTAATTTTAATTTTAAAGAAGTAAATTAATGATGGGCTTTCGAACGAGATTTTATGATATCTCAAGTTATTTCATGGACTATGGCGCTAAACCATGTAATTGTAATAGCTAAGGAATTGTAACGAGAATCGTGAGAAAGAAGCTCCAATTATGATCATCGTGCAGTCGAAAGTCCCATGGAAAGTCGAGAGAATTTATTTCTTAGCTATATTATTATATTATATTAAATTATATTATTCTTCTCAAAGCAATGCTATTCTTGCTGCGTATGTTTTGTTTTAGTTGCCGAGTTTAATAATTGCTGTATTACATATTACATTGTCCTATTTTATATATTTTACTTATTGTAGATGAATTGCGAGCCGAGATTCTTAAGAGTATTTAAATTTCACCATGACTCGCTGCCATTTCTGGAGCCACAGTATTTTATTATTACCGGCTATGCTGGATAATTTATTAATACTAGTAAAGAAGAAATATATAGATTTATTTTTTTTTTAAGTTAGATTGAGAAAGTGAGCAATTGAGTCTTTATAGTCAGTTTTATTATTTTGTTTATTTCCGGTCGAAAATATGACAAGAAAACCGCAAGTACTTAGTTTGAGAAGAAAGTTTTGTAAATAAAAAATTACGCAAGAGTTTTTATTAGTATGGTTTGTTTAAATTTATTTTTTTTTTTTTAAGTTTGTAAATTTTTTTATGCAATTTATATGAACAATAACGAGTGCAGTATGAATTATTCAAAAATTGTGAAAAAATTTTTTTATTTATTTATTTGAAATATTTTAATTAATTAAATAAAATAAATCAAAAATTTAATTTAATAAAAAATAATTTAAAGTACAAAAAAATTGAAAAAAAATGTTCAAATTAAAAAAAAAAAGAAGAAAAAAAAATTTTTAATGAAAATAAAGTCATTAATTAAAATTTAATAAAATAAAAAATATTTAAAGAAAAATTATAAAAAATGTTGACAAAAAAAATAATTTTTAAAAAATTTTAAAATATTTTTTTAAATAAAAATATTAAATTTATTTTTTTTAGTAAGAATATTTAAAAGTTTTTCTAGAAACATCTATATATGAAAGTATATTTATAAATTATGCATTGATATGATAATTGAAATTGCAATTAATATTTATAAAGACAAACATAAAAAATAAGACAATTTGTTATTATTTTTATTAATTAATTTTTTTACAGACAGTAAAAAAAAAATCAATGACAATTTTTCAATCAAATTATAAAATATATAAAATTCAAATTTTTTGTTAAAAAATACAAAAATAATAATAATAATAAAAAATAAAAAATGATAGCCAGTGAAGCTCATCAATTTAAAATTAGAAACTCGCATAAAATCATCTAAACTTACGTGATTTCTCCTCGAATTTTTCGAGCCGCTCAATCTCGAGTCAAATGTCAGACAGTTTCCAATTGCAACCACCGCCAATATTAATAACAATAACAATTGTAATCCTCTATCCATAATTTCTGGCACTTCAAACTGTTCTAATAACAATTTCCTGCTACAAAAGTCCGCGTCATTTCTTCAAAAGCTTGAACACCAAAGTGCTCAGCATTTCAAAAAAAAAAAAAAAAAAAAAAAAAAAAAAAAAAAAAAAAAAACTCTTTAAATTCTCAATAAATTTTTCCACCAAAATTAATTAATTAATTAATTATCAATGATAATTAAACAAATAAACTCTCTTTGCTCTCCGCTTATCCCAGTAGTGCACAAACCAAACCACAAACACCAGAATAATAAAAATAATATTCTTCCTATGTTTATTACACACTCTAATAATTTCTTGCCAGTTCATTCATTAATTTGGATAAAAAATAAATAATTAAATAATTAAACAAAAAAAAAAAATTCTTCACTTTTGACAAATATTTTTAAACAATAAATTTTTGAATTAAAAAAATAATGTGAAGAAATATTAAAAGAGCGTCGATGCACACGCGTTAAGATTGTCTCGCAAACTGATGCGGTTTTCTCTTAACCGTAGCAGTAAGTAAGCCGGTGAAACTTAAAGATACTTCTAAAGGTTCATAGATACCAGCAGCTCTCGCCTTCCATCTCTCTCTCTCTCTCTCCCCGAGTTACATTTATTTTTATATATAATAAAATCCAATAGCTGATTACTCATTACCATTAAATTAACATTTCTTTGATCATAAACTCGCGTCGGATTTTACCCGAAGCAATAACTAAAGTATATCATCGTAGGATTTTAAAAATAAATATGTGGAGTAATTTTAAATGTAACTCAACTAGTTAATGTAATGATCCGGCTCATTACAAGTTTCTAGCAATTATACGTGACTCAATTTTATTTAATTCAGGTAATATAACTCAATAGACATTTTTTGACCATTCTATTTTTATTATTACTTATCTAATTATTTAAATTGAATAAGCGAAAGCTAATTAGGTCGAAAGAAGTCTAATTATAATTTAAATTAGTTTTTAATTAATAGTTTTAATTTTTATTTTTATTTCTGGGAAATTAAAATAGCAATCGAAGGTTTTGGTTTCGGTTTTTGATCCGCGTATTGATAACTCTGAAAATAAATAGTAGAAAGTGCTAGCAGATCTCACGACCTTCTCACATGCATCCAAGTGTACATCCACGTTCCCTTTTACAGTTCTTTAGTTTAACTAAAAACTTTTAATTGTTATTTGGGAGTGTAATTAATATATATATATATATATATATATATATATATATATATATATATATATATATATATATATATATATATATATATATATATATGTATTTCTTCTCTTTATTTTATTTTTGTGGGAATTTTAGAGGTATTGAAAGGACAATTTCACTATTTTCTCTTTGTTTTGGTTTTATTTTGTTAATTAAACAAGCAATTTAATTTAATTAAAATTTTTTTATTTAAAGTTTGAATTAATTTTTATTAAATAGTTTAATATTTTTTTTAATTATTCTGTCTAAAGGATTGAAGATATGAAAAAATTAACGAGAACCTTTTTTATAGAAAATTTAATTTTCTACAAAAAAAGTTTCTTATCATTTTTTTTTTTTAATTTCAATATTTCGCTTAAAATTTTGAAATTTCTAAAAATTGTTTTTATTTGATATTTTTAATAAAATTTCTATGGAATAAATTATTATTATTGTTATTTTGGCTAAAATATTGATGATATGAAAAAATGAAAAGAAACCTTTTTGGTAGAAAATTAAATGCTCTATAATAAAGGTTCCCATCGATTTTCTCATATTTTTGATATTTTAGACAGAATATTAAATATAAACAAAAAAAAAATTTTTTTTTTGGTAAATTTAAAAGTAGTTTTTAGATTATTATTAATATTATTATGATTTTAAAAAGAACTCAGTCAATTTTTCCATATTTTTTATATTTTAGAATGACATTACAATTGTTTTAATTTTTTTTCAACAAAAAAATTATTTAAAAAATAGACTTGTAGATTTATTTTATTAAAAATGCAATTTTTTTAAAATAAACTTTTTTGAACAATTTTTTTTGTCAATAAAAAATTAAAAAATTATCAAGTGACAGCTAACTTTAATGTCATTATTTTAGACAGAATATTTATTTAAATAAAATGCAAAAAAAAAATTTTACTGAAGAATTTAAAAGTGTTTTTAAATAATTTATAATTAAAATAATAATATATAATTAAAAGATAAAATAGTATGAATAAAAGTCTGTAAATTTTATTTTATTATAAAAATATAGTAACTGTGTTAACTTTCTATCAATATCTCCAGGAATGACTGGAATTTTTAGATTGAAAAAGAATAAAATAGTAAAATAAATAAGTAATGAGTAGCCAGGCAGTTCTTTAAGTAAGTACCCTCACCTGAGCTGGCAATCGAACGCCGTCATTGCAAATAAATCACCTAAGGATGAAAATCGGTCAGCGAAATCCAAAACGAGTTGACAATTTTAGGACTCGCGAACCTGACCCACTAACAGGAAATTTGTTAATAAAAACACCTCGCCAAGAACTTTCTCTCTCGAGTAAAATTTTATTTATTCCGTTTTGTTATGCCGGTTATAATAACAGTTTTCCTTTTTATTTGTTAAACACACGCCGTTCTGTTCACAAACAAATATATTCACGGTCACATTCTCTCATTGTTGGAATTCTTTGCGATCCTTTCAATAAAAAAATTTATTTATCACTTATTGTTATGAATTTTATTACAATTTATAAAATTTTAAGTGATACTCGATCTGTTTAAATGTTAATTCTTTAACAGGTATTATTGAATAATTAAATTACTTTAAAAATTACAAAAGATATCAATTAATTAAATTAATCAATTATTTATTTTAAAAAGTTTTGGTTAATAGATGTTGAACAATTTTTATTGAGATTAAAACAATATGAAAGTTTATGTGAAAGTACTCTCATTTAATGTTTCAATCTTGACTTTCAATTACCCAAATTATATTTTTATTTCATTTTACTTGTAAATATTTTTTTGGATTCATTAATTGTGATTATAAAAATAAATTATTGATTTATTGAGCTCATTTAAGTATAACTTGAGTTTAATTGTAAGCAATGTATTAAAATACAATTTATTAAGCAGTGGGTTAATTTATTAAAATAGAATTTTATTAAGAACCGTACAATAATAATAAATTATGAGGAAATTTATTAATTATTAAAAAAAAAAAAAAAAAAACTTTGTTAATTATTATTAATATCAATGATTTTAATAACGCATCAATTTTTTTTTTTTTACTTCGTTAAAATTAATGTTTTGTCTAAAATATTAGTCTTTTATTATTTTTTTTATATTTTTGATATTTACGCCAAAATAACAATAATTTCAATAATAATCTAAAAATTTCTTCTAAATGTGCCAAAAAATTTTTTTTAATTTAAATTTATTATTCTGTCTAAAATATTAAAGATATGAAAATATTTATAAGGACCTTTTTGATAAAAAATTTAATTTTCTACAAAAAAGGTCTCATATAATTTTGTCATATTTTTTATATTTACGCCAAAATAATAATAATAATAATAATAATAATAATAATAATAATAATAATAATAATAATAATAATAATAATAATAACTACAATTTTTTGTTTTAGCTGGGCAGTATCAACAGTAATGACAAGACAAAATATAATTCCAAGTAAAAATGGCACCCAAATGATCCACGCGCTCATCCCAATGTGGGACATGTGCAATCACGAGGAAGGAACTGTAAGTACAAGTCTAATTATTTATAAACAAACATAACAATAATAAATAATAACATGCTTTGAATAACTATGATTAATTCTTTTTACTCATTAAATTATCAGATTACAACAGATTTCAACGTAAACTCAGACACCTGCGATTGTTACGCGAAGCGAGATTTCAAAACAGGAGACCAAATATTCATAAACTACGGCTCAAGGACAAACTCGGATTTTTTTGTGCACTCAGGATTCGTTACCGAGAATAACAAAAACGACGGATTTAAATTGAGGCTGGGAATCAGCAAATCGGACCCTCTTTGCCGTGAGAAGACACTTTTGCTAGAAAAACTCGGATTTTCTAGTACTACTATGACATTCTTGCTCGAGGACTCCAGCGAGCCAATCTCCGACCAGATGCGGGCGTTCCTGAGGATTTTCAGCATGAGAAAATCTGATTTAGATCATTGGATCGAGTCAGATAAGATCTTGGATCTGAAACACCGCGATTGCTCGCTGGACACTGTTGTTGAAGATAATGTTAGGAAATTTTTACTTATGAGGCTTAAGCTGCTGATTGCTAATTATCCGACTACTTTAGAGGTAATTAGTATTTTTAATAAATTTATTTTATTAAATTTTTAAAATAATTTTTTAATATATTTATTTAAATAGTTTTTTTTTTAGAAGCTTTATAATTAATTAACAAAATACAACAAATATTACTTAATAATTAAAAATTTCGTAAATCTAACTCCACTACTTATTTTTTTTTTTATTACAGGAAGATTTAAATTTATTAAGTACAACAATGTCGCAGACGAAGAAGATGATTCTCCAGCTGAGGATCTCCGAGAAAAAAATCCTCAAACGAACCCTGGAATTCATCGATCAGTAAACTCAAGCCTAGAAAATCAAACGCATTTATTGATAATTAATTTCTAAAAAATTATATTTATAAACAAATTAATTAATTAGTAAAAAATTGCGAGAGACGCTTTGAGCTTGATTTGTCAATTAGATTCCATGAAAACTGATCATGTTGCTTTAATTTCGAAGTTTTATTAAATATTGAGTGATTTGCTTTGATTCATTAATTTTGAGTGTGAATTTTAAAGCATTTAGCATTTTGCTGAATTATTCTGAGTAACTATTTATTCAACACTACATAATATTATTATTATTATTACTATTATTAAATTAAATTTCGTTTGTAATAGTTTTGTGGATTTAAAACTTTAAATAATAAATATTATGATTGAACTTAATTTTATTTTAATTGTTAAATTATTTAATGACAACTTAAAATAATTATAAAATTAAATTTTACTAAATTTTAAAATTAAAAAACAATATTAAATTTTTTTTTTTTTTTTTTGTAGTTTTAATAAATTTTTGTACGGAAAAATATTTATAATTTAAAAAAAAATTTTTTAAATGTAAATATAAATTTATCAATTATATTTTTATACTGTGCGATGAGATAACTTCAGTTATCACTATTGCGTAAGCAGGCATTGCATTAAATTTTTACATAATTACTCAGATAAGCGACAAATAAGTTTGCAAAATACAACCTGAGTCTTAATAATTATAATTTAATAATTTAATAATAAAATAATGACTTCAATTATTGAAGTTAATGTTAAGGACATAAGATTCTCTACGTCCTTGCAAGCTGATGGAAGTGACGCTATGGTAAGCTAGAATAAATCAAAATTAGAAAATTTATCATCAATTTTTTTTTTTTATTTTAAAATAATTCAATAAAATTAATTTATCTCAGCACCCAGATCCAGATTATTCTTGTGCTTATGTAACAATTAAATTAGAGAATGGAACTGAAGGATATGGGTTGACATTTACTTTGGGTAGAGGGACTCAAATTGGTAATTAATTAATATTTAATTAATTTATCTTTATAAATTGATTAGTAAATAAAAATAAATCTATTTTATTAAAAAAATGAGCAAAATTGAAATGTTGCAATTTATTAAAAATTAAAAAAAAATTTTTTTAGTTGTATCAGCATGTGAAGCTATTTTAAAAATGGTAATGCATAAAGATGTCAATGAAATTTTTAGTAATTTTGGTAAATTTTGGAGATACATCACCAGTGAATCACAATTACGCTGGGTAATTATTTTTTTTAATTATAAATTTTTGATAAAAAAAAAAAAAAAAAAAAAATTTTTTTTTTATTAATTTTCTAAAACAAAATTCTTAATTTTAATTTCTTTATTTAGTTAGGGCCTGAAAAAGGTGTAATACACCTTGCAACAGCAGCGGTAATAAACGCTCTTTGGGACTTATGGGCGCGAATTGAGAAAGTACCTCTCTGGAAATTATTAACAAATTTGACTCCTGAGCAATTGGTATCAACAATTGATTTTCGATATATGTAAGTTGTTATTCAATTAATTTATCCTATTATTATTTTTATTATTAAAAAAATAAGTAAAATTTTTATTGTAAAAGGAATTTTTAGTTTTTTTTTTTTTTTTTTTTTTTTTTTTAATAATAATTACAGCTTACAGAAAAAACAAATTTATTTGAATCAAGTAAATAATTTTGAAAAATTTAATCTTCTTAATTTGAGTTAAAAAATTTTAAGGCTAAGAAATTTCACTTGATTTAAATAAATTTTATTTGATTTAAGAATTTTTTGTTTTGAGCTTCTTCAAAATTATTTTTTTAGTTCAATAATTTTTCCTCTTAATTCAAGTTAATATTTTTTTAGTGCATAAATATGTCAGAGACAAATTTCCTTTTTTTTTTTTTTTAAATATTTATTGTATAAATAATAAATTACAATTTTTAGTACAGACGTAATAACACCAAAAGAAGCGATCGAACTCCTAAAAAGCCGACAAAATGGCCAAAAAGACCGCGAAGAAAAGCTCCTAACCCTTGGACTCCCCGCCTACACAACCCAAGTGGGCTGGCTGGGATATTCCGACGAGAAAGTGCGTTCCTTGTGTAAAAAATACCTCGAGGCTGGCTACACCAGCTTCAAAGCAAAAGTAGGCCGCGATTTAGAGGACGATGTCCGGAGATGCGGGCTAATTCGCGAAGAAATCGGGCCTGATAACAAGCTTATCGTGGACGCAAATCAAATCTGGGGGGTTCAAGAAGCCGTCGAGTGGATGAACCAGCTGCAGAAGTTCAACATCCTCTGGATCGAGGAGCCAACTTCCCCGGATGATATTCTGGGGCACAGAACGATCAAGGAGAAGCTAAAACCTCTCGGAATCGGAGTCGCGACTGGGGAAGCTTGCGCGAATCGCGTAATGTTCAAGCAGTTTCTTCAATCAGGCGCGGTTGATTTTTGTCAGATTGACTCCGCGAGGATTGGCGGAGTCAATGAAATTCTTGCTGTTTATTTGATGGCTTGGAAATTTAAAGGTTTAGTATTTTAATTTTTTCAAATTTAGATTGAAAAAATTATTTTAATAGTAAATTTTCCAAATTTTTACCAAAAATTTTATAAAAATTTATTTTTAATATTTATAAAATTGTAATCAATTTATTTAATTATTTTTTCAATAATTTTTAAATTATTTAATATTTGTATGAAGTTAAATTTTTAATTTTAATATCATAAAGCAATTAATTAATTTTAATCATGAAAAACAAAAAAATTAATTCAATATTTATTATTTATAATAAAAAAAAATTATTTCACAAACTTTCTCATAGTTTTATTATTTTTATATTTCTCCAATTTTTTTTTTTTTTTTTTTTTTTGTTGAGACGGAGCACTTAAATGAGTTTTTAATTCTTATATTCATTTATTTATTTTTAATTAATTAATTAATTAATAAAAAATTAGTTCCAGTATGTCCGCATGCAGGAGGAGTAGGACTCTGCGAAATGGTTCAGCATCTTCAGATGTGGGACTACGTATCTTTAAGCGGTACTACCGAAAATCGCGTTATTGAATACGTGGACCAGCAACACGAGCACTTTTTAACACCCACAGTGGTAAAAAACGCGCATTACATGCCTCCTAAATCTCCTGGGTACTCAACTCAATTTAAGGATCAAACGATTTTGGACTACGAGTATCCTCACGGCAGAGAATGGCAAAGTATGTTTAAACAAGGAATTTACAAATTTAATTAATTTTATAAATTTTTAAAAATTGTAGTCATTTTATTATTTTAAAACTTACTTATAAATATTTTTTAATAAAAAAAAACTCTTAATTTAATTTTAAAAAAACAAAATTAATTTTTTTAAAGAAGAAATATAAAAAAAAAAAATATTTTTTAATTATTAAAATATAATTATTTATTCTTAATAAATAAATTAAATTTTTTAAATTATAATAATTAGTCATTTCTTCTAAGTTTAAAAATACAAATATTATTATTTTTTAATTAACAATAAATTTTTCACTTCTTCCCAAAAAAAATTTTTATTTGATTTTGTTAATTTATAAATGAATTTTTTAATTTATATTGATTTAAAAAAGTGAATTTATTTTTTTACATTTAAATTTTTAAGAAGAAATAAATTTTAAATAAAATTGTAGTTTTTATTTTATTTATTTGTAAATTATAAAACATAAAATAGCTAGCTGTAAATTACTATAAAGATGTATTAATTACAAAAAAAAAAAAAAAAAAAAAAAAAAAAAAAAAAAAAACCCAAAACTGCTGTTAAGACCCTCTCAGGTATAATCGTAAATAGTAATCCCTTTCCATCATTAATACTTCACCGAGAAAATATCTCCCTTAGACAGTAAATTATTTTTTGAGTCCTACCTATATAAAGTTCTTTGCAAATTAAGATAGAGGTAGAGTAGGGAAGAAACCCCCTAACTACTGCCAAGAGATTTTTTCAGGTATAAATAGGAGTCGTAGTTCCTTGTGGTCATTTATTCTTCTCCGAGACTCGCTCTCAGACAGTCATCTCGACAACAACTGCAGTTCAATTTGAATTTCTAAAAAGTAAGTAATAAAATCCATACTTTCTAATTAAAAATTTTGTTTTTAAAAATAAAAATCTAACGATGTAATTTTTAATTCCAGCAAAAATGTTTCCAATAACTTCACAATATTGGAGCTCTGATCTAATACCTTCCCAAGATTGGACCTCTTATCCATTAGAGTACAAAGAAAGATGGCCGAAGCTTCACGTAGCCGTGTGGTATGGCTTCTACACAGTCGTCGAAGGGATACTAAGAAGCGGAACTCCAGCAGATTCTGCCTTCGACGGAGTCGTCGGCCGAGGATTTACTCCTCTTCATTTGGCGGCTCTAAAAAACCAGTTAAAGTGCGCGGAAGTTCTTCTCGAGTACGGAGCAAGTGTTTCCCCTCAAACAGGCGCCGTTTGCGACCCGATTAACATCGCAGTGTTCAAGAACCACCAGAAGATGGTGATTCTGTTGCTCTCGCACGGATCTGACGTCAATTCGCGATTCAGTGACGGTTTTTTTAAATTGTTCTACCACGAATTAAGCCGTGATTGGTGGATGGGCCACGGATTAACGCTCTTGCACTGTTCTACACTTCTGAGAAATGAAGAAATGACACAAATTATACTAAACAGCGGCGCTGACATTTATTTAAAGACCAGATTGGGAAAAAGTAGTCTGATGCAGGCCGTGGAGGTCGATAATGTAAATCTGGTCAAGTATTTGGTGGAAAAAGGAGTTGGAGTGAACGACCGCGACTCCTTTGGACAACCTGTTCTGCATTACGTGGTTCACAACGCCATGAAGAAGGAATGTATCTACAGCGAGAGCTACACCGACGAGCTGATGAAGAAAAAGATGGAAATTGTGAAGTATTTAGTTTATGCCGGCGCGGATGTCAATGCCAAGTTCACGGAGTCCCTTCCCCGGTCAACTGTTCTGCATTATATGATGCTCTACAGGTTCAGCGCTGGAGTCCAGTACATGCTGGATCGCTCCGATTTGGACTGGAATCACGTCGATTTGGAAATTGTCACTCTAGGAGACGCGATGTTCGACGAAGTGCACCCGATATTCTACTCTCAGAACTTTCTTCGTCACGTCAAGCAAGGATACGCGTACGTCATGTATTTAATTGCACACTGGTCAGTTAGCAGACATGCCCTCGGGCTGCCGGTCTGTAACATTCCGGCGAGACAGCTGCTTCAAAATAAAGAATTTCAAAACCTCTATGCTGATAAACTGTTAACTTATCAACAAGTGGTTAAAACATTCGTCAAAGACTTGCAGAATGTCAAGGTCAGTAAAACTGACATCTCTTTTTACTATTTGCTGACTTGTGAAAATAAGGAATTAATTAATCTGACGGCCAACAAGGCTGTCAGGACCTTGAATGGAGGCGGAAGCGAGTTTGAGCAGAAGTTCAGTAATCCTCTGGGAGACATGCTCCTCAGGAGGGTTTATTGGGCTCATAAGAAGAGAACCTTAAGGAAGAAGGCTGTAGAAATTGTTTTTGACTTATTTTCTGGCGCTCTGGATTATGACTGCTGTTATTTTATTTTGAGGTTTGTGAAAGATAGAGACTTAATAAGAATGGTTTCTTCGGCTAGTAAAATTAATTAATTTTTTAATTTTTTAATTTAAATATTTGTAATAATAATTTTGGTAAATAATTATAAACATTATTTTTAAGTTTAAAAAAAAAAAATATCTAATAAAGTCAATTAATTTTTTAATTGAAAAAAAAAAAAAAAATTAATTATGTAAATTATTGTAATTATTTGTGAATAATTATAAGCTTTATTTTACTTGTAATATCTCTTATTTATAATTGTGTTTAATTTATAATAAATAACATAATAAATAAAATTTTTAACTTTACAATTTATTCCATCCTTGACATTACTAAGTACTTTAAGTTTATAATTTAAAAAAAATTTACACTGTTTTGACGAGTTTTCACCGAAGTTGGCATAATATCTTTAACTTTTGATTTTCGTAAAGATATAAAATCAAAAAGTAAATTGAGGTAACAAATTTCCCAGTATATACCTATTTATAGACCTTAAAGATTTATTACGGCTAATAAATAATATTTAAGAGGTTTTAATTTTTTGGTTACTTAATTACTATGTACTAAGCTTGTTTCAAAGAGTCATTACTCCGAAAAAATTTTCGAGATAATGTCAGCAAGAGGAATTACCCAAATTCAGGTAAAGTGTCAAGATCATTAGGAAAAGGTAGTTGTATATATATGCAAGAAAGGACAATATCTACAAAATTTACGGCTTCAGGCTTCAATAGTATTAAACATACCCAATGCTATTTATTTTAATTTCCTTATTATTACTCACAATATACCAAGCTTTCTACATCCCTTTTTTCTTCGGATTTAATTTTTTACGACCTTTTAATGTATTTGCACGATGTTTAAATTTAGTAATCTCTTTAATGGTAATTTTAAATTTTCGTCTTTAAGTATTACCTTTTTTTTTAAATTAAAGTAAGGGCATATTGTTCAATGTTTGCTGAATGTTAGCTGTCGTAAAATAGTAGACGGAGAACAATATAAGGATTTAAATTTATAAATACCTTCTTGTTGACTGGGAATTTTTTTTTTTTTATTTTTAGGTGCATTATTTATGAAAATAAAATTAGCCGACATTTAAAAATATTAATTAAAAAATTAAAAAAATATAATTGCAATTTTTTATAAATAACTTTTTAGTTTTAATTTAATTAATAAAAGTAAAAAATTTTTAGACGTTTGCTAACTTTAGTTTTATGCATTATTTGTATAATTTTTGTTAAATTTAGATTGAAAAAATTATTTTAATAATAAATTTTCCAAATTTTTACCAAAAATTTTATAAACATTTATTTTTAATATTTATAAAATTGCAATCAATTTATTTAATCATTAAAAAATTATTTAATATTTCTATGAAGTTAATATTATAACAAAATTAATTAATTTTTTTCATGAAAAACAGAAAAAATAATTCAATATTTATCAATTATAAATAAAAAAAAAAATTATGTTACAAACAACTTTCTTATAGTTTTTTTTTTTTTTTTTTTTTTTTTTTTCCAAGAAAGTAATTCTACTTTATTTAATCATAATTATGCAAATTAATAATTTTTTATGCACGCAAAGAAGGATTAGATGACATGTGCCTATCGGTCCCACGTGTCCCCCACACTCCCACTTCAAACTAGGGCCCACTAGATAATTTGCCGCATATAATAGTTACAAAATTTGTGACTGCTTAATTTGAAAACGACTTCGTTACCCTCAAGGTCGATGACACAACCCAGTGTCCAAAGTAGTACTACTTAGTCACGTGACAAAGTCTTTCACCTTAAATAATTATCTTATTTTAATTAAAAAAATAAATCAGTAAAAATGGAAGTAAGCAACGAGAGAACAATCCTTTTAAAAAAATTATCGCTCAACTTGTCGATAATATTTGGTGATATAAAAAGCGTGCGAGTGCTTATCAAAAAAGATGCGGACATAACCAAATCTGGTAAAAAAACGTGGACGATACTTCACGTCGCGGCGAAGTACGGGCTCTTTAAAATAGTGAATCTTTTAATAAAAAACGGCGCTTCAGTAAATTCTGTGATAACTGAATCAAAAGGAAAAGAATTCACTCCTCTGTACCTCGCAGTTTTGAAAAATCACGTTAAATGCGCGAAGATACTTTTAAAAAACGGCGCGAAAGTGTCTCCGACTGCAGAGGGCGTCACTCACCCAATTCAAATCGCAGTTTTTAAAGGTTACGAGGAAATGGCGGCTCTGCTTTTGGATTACGGTGCGCAGGTGAATGTTCGGTTTAACGAAAGCTTTTTTAAAGTTTTCAAAAATCAAATGCCCAGTAATTTGTGGAAGGATCACAACCTCCCGCTGTTACACTGCGCAATTCTCCAGCAGTTTAACGGGATGACGCAAATTTTATTGAAACATGGCGCGGATATTAATTTGACGACTTCTTTGGGCAAAACGACGTTAATGCAAGCTGTTGAGGTTAGTAATGACAAATTAGTTAAATTTTTGATCACGAAAGGCGCTGATGTCAATGCTTGCGATCATTTTGGGCAACCGGTGCTGCATTTCACGATTATTAACGCCAATAGGAAGATCTCGATGTACAGCAAGGAAGAAAACGCTCGGAAAATACAAAAAATGGAGATTATTGAACTTTTGATTAATGCCGGAGCTAATGTTGAGGCTCGTTTTCCTCCGGACAAATGCCACTCCTCAGTTCTTCATTACATGGTTATGTTTGGCTTTCACTGCGGAGTTGAGTATTTACTTAACAAAGTTGACTTTAACCCAGCGGAAATTGACCTAAGGACCGTTTTTTCAGGGAAATTGAACCGCAGCAGCTTCACTCCGGACATTGTTGGAGATGCGAGCTACATCCATGATCTGGAGGACAATTTCGAGTCAATTAATTACTCGATTATCCAGTGGGCCATTGCCAGGGACATGGTCGGCCTGCCTGTGAACAAGGAGATTATTTTGAAGCACCCGATCCACAGCTCCATCTATTTGGAGAATTTTACCAAAGAAATGGAATATTTCAAGAAGAAAATCACGAACCAGGTGCAGTTCCTGACCCAGTTTAAAATTGCCTCGGGAAATGTCACCTTTTCTCGGATTTTAACTGGAAAAATGAATGAATTGGTCAAACTGTTGAACAACAAGACGGTTAATTACTTCACTGCGCTGGAAGAAAACAAATCTAGAATTTTAAACTACTATGATTTGATGGAGAGACGACTCTGCGCTGCGGAACGGAGGAGAGTCTTGTTGAAGAAATCCACTGAAGCTATGTTTCAGCTTCTTATTGATAAACTCCCGTACGATTGCTGCGAGAAAATTGTTTGCTATTTTAATGATAAGGAATTAGAAGCTTTTAGTAATTCTTACGTGGAGAAGAATATACAAAAATCGCGGAGGAAAATTACTTGTAAAAATTATATTAATAGTAAAATTTACTAATAAAAATTAATTTTTTTTTTTTTATATTTTTGGTATTTAAGGCTTTAAAAGATTAAATCTCATGAATTTTTAATCAAATTTAAAATCTAGTACAAAACAGTATTAAGATGAAGTATGTAAGTGTCGATTTGTGATCGAACCAAAGTTTTATTTAATAAAACATGAAAATGAAGTGCAATTATTTTTAAATATCTTTTTAATTAAAATTCAATTTAAAAATTTTTTTAAAGGTTTGAAATAAAATATTATTTTAATTGAAATAAAGATCTTTATTAAAAACAATGTAACAAAAACAATAAGCTTCACTTAATTTGAACTCAAAGTTCCAAAGATACAAAATAAATTATTACAACAATTATTATTATAGTAAATAATAATAATTTACAATTAATATCACATTAAGCAATATTCAAGTCACTTCTAGTAATTTACATAATTTATTAAACATAATATTTATGAAAAACAATTTAATTAATTATTTATTAACCATATCCTACCAATTTCTATAAGAATATTCGTTGAATATTATTTAAACATTATTTCCAAGTTTTAGTTAACTCGGGGCGTGAAACCGCGACTTGACATAATCAGTCTGTATAAAAAAAAGATTTATGAAAATTTTCAATTAATTATTTATTGATTTTTTATTTATAAATGTTTTTATACTTACACTAACAAACCACAGTGAATTTGGTCTAAACATTTGCCGCTTTAAGAAGTTCATATTTTCCACTGGATAAATTACGTGTAAATGCAAATGATTTACAGTATTGAAAGGTGGCCAGTGAAATCCAGTTCTAGTTGATCCAAGATCTAGACCTTGTTGTGCTGCTACAACTTCTACTGTGTCCACTATTTTGTCAACTGTAATTATATCAGTAAGTTTATTAAAATTTTATTTATTCTTTTTAATAAATTAATAATGTAGATAATAATAATAAAAAAATTTTATGATTATAAATTATTTTTTTTAGTCAAATTTTTTAGCCAAATAATAAAAAAAAAATAATTTATATTAAAAAAAAAAATAAATAACTTATAAAAAAAAAAAATGATTTCTAAAACTTGAAAAAAATTAAAATAATAATAATTAATTACACAGTGATTCATCCTCCAATTTAAGTTCTTTAGCATTAGCAATATGATTTTTAGGAATTATCAAATAATGATGATCTGATGCTGGATTAATATCCTTGATACAAATTAGGTCATCGTCCTGCAACCATTCATTTTCATAAATTATTACGCAAATGTATATGAAATAAGTAATTATACATAATAAATTTATACAAATTAATACATAATCAATTTTTTTTTATCAATAAAATGATGTAAAATAAAAATACTTTACCTCATAAATGCTCTCAGACGGTGACTCCCCTTTGATGATCTTGCAAAATATACATCCGTCTTGAAATGTAGCCATTGTGGAATGAACTATTTAAAAAAAATTAATTGTGTCGCTCCAATAAATTAAATTTACAACAAATTGGTTAAAAAATTTATATTGTTGCGATTATATGCGCCTAGAGATTTCTCGATTGATTATTTAATAGTAAGGACTAAGACTTGGGTCTCTTTATTAAGCACTCCAAATTGATTAATGTCAAAATAAAATTTTCGATAAAGTTGTTTCCGAGAAAAACTATCAACTACGCGGAAATGGACGGAAGAGGTTCACCTCTTTTTCATAAGTCGATAATGCACCATGTTAGATAGAGCCACTTTACTTTCTCAGTAGTGGGGAAAATGGACCGTTCCTTTTTCCCTTAAAATAATTTTAAAATTATTTTTTTTTCTAATAAAAAAGAATATAATTTACTGAGTTTTGCAATAAAAGAAGAAATTTAATTTTTAAAATCCAAAAAATTTTATTCATAAATTTTTTTTTCTCAAAATTATTAAAAAAAATGACTTTTGTTAAAATGCACTGTACTTTTTCAAATATATAAGCTCATTTTGATATTACACTCATCAAGAGCTTTCATTTAAGTACCCACTTGCATTTTTTATATATTTATCATATATACATATATATAATATATATAAATATATGAAAAATTGATGTGGGTACTCAAATGAAAGGTCTTGACGAGTGTAATCTCGGAATGAGCTTATATCTTCAAAAATGTCGATAGTTTACAAAATACAAGGCAATTTCTTAATTATGTATCTCGAGATAGAGAATTTTTGAATGCAACCTAAATAATTATAATAAATTAACTATTATTAGAAAAAAATACTCGTTTTACATTTAGCATTAATTTTTAATTTAAAATATATAAACTGTACATTTATTTATCAATTATCATTATTTATACATATACATATATAATGTGATCCAGATTTTATTTATTTTTATTTTTTTTTTTTCATATATATAAGGTATAAAAATACACATTAGAATACCTTATATATATGATACTTTATCCATAGAATATAACTATAATAATAATAATAATAATAATAATAATAATAATAATAATGAGCATAAATTAAAAATATTATACTGATACACCTGGCAGTTAACTAAAAATACTTTTACAAGCCGTATTAAAACAATGAACAGCGAGAATTAAAAAAAAAAAAAACAATTTTTTTTTTTTTCAATTTTTTAAAAACAAACCTGTAACTTATCAACAGTATTAAAAAATAATAATAATCGCGTTGAAATTAAAACTAAATAATATCATAATCAAAAATAATTTGATTAATTTAAAAAAAAAAAAATTTTTTTTCTTATAACTTGTTTGTTCGTTAGTTAACAATTTTTAATTTTTACTCAGTCTACGAACGGCCTCAAAAAAAAAGTAATTATTTTTATCATAATTAATAATCAATAATAAAAATAATAATAACTAAAATTTATCATTAATCTTACAGAATATTTGTATAAAAACATTAAAAACAAACAAAACAAAACAATTAATTAAATTTTCCTTTGGAAGACTATAAAATAAATCAAACTATTAATTATTTGTTCATATAAATTATAAAATTAAAAATTTATTATTTAAAAATAATTATCATTAGTTATATTGATCCTTTTATTATTATAATAATAATAATTTTTATTTTTGTTTTTTTTTTTTTTTTTTTTTTTTTTATATCCCTGATATTCTTAATTGTAAATTATAAGCCGGAGTAACACTTGTACTTATATTTATTTATTGAATTTTATTATTTATTTTTTTTTTTAATTATTTTTTTGTTGCTCCGTCACTAATTTAAAACATCTTCTAGCTATACTTGATTACAATAAAAAATTTTACAGGAATTATCCTGCCTGTACATTTATTTGCCTCATTATTACGTTTGTCGACGGCAAATTTTTTAATTTTTTTTTTTATTTAATATTCGTTAATGTTATTTTATGATAACACTTTTACCGTAAAAACAATAAAAATTGTATTTTATTTATTATTATAATTAAATAATAAAATGGGTCGGTTTTAGTTTTTTTTAATACTTTAAGAAATAATTTCGCAACGCAATCGGTCTTATTAACCTTCGACAATATTAGAGCAATAGTAATAATAATTGTTATTATTTTAATTTATACTCTTAAAAATTTATCGAAGGGAAAAATTTTATCGAGAGCGACGAAGCTAGGCATCGTACAGAGAGCCTAGTACAGAGGTAAATTTCAACTGCCCTGGTAGGGCAACTGATCCGGGAGCGAGGAAGAGTGGTTGTGGTGCGGGCTCTGGTGGAAGTGAGGGTTCGTCCCGTCCTGAGAAAGCTCCGTCACAACTGGCTCTTCGTATTTTCCGCGCTTGAATCGCCCGTATAGAGATGAGTATGGCAGATTATAGTGAATCGCTGCTTGGTTAATACTCATGTGTCCCAATCTGTTGAAAAAAAAATTTTTTTTAATTATTACAATAAATTAACAATTATTAAATTAAATTTTATTTATTTGTGGTAAAATTCAGGATAAAAAATTTTTTTAATTTATTATAATAAATTAAGAATTTATATTTGACAATTATTAAAATAAATTTTATTTATTTGTGGTAAAATTTAGGATAAAAAAATTTTTTTAGGTAAAAAAAATAATTTACTCTTCTTTCAAAAGAAGATAATTATTTAATTTATTTGTAAATTTTTTTCTAATGGTTATTATAGACCAATTGAATTTTTTTGCATTTCCTACAAGATTTTTAGGCCTAAAAGTTGATTATTTTATTTTTTTTTTTTTTTTTTTTTTTTTAGAAATTTATAATTTTAAAATTAATTAAAAAATAATTTTACAAAAATCCTGAATTTCATCATAAATAAATAAATAAATTAATGAAAAAAAAAAAAAAAAAAATTAACAAACCTGACAGCTTCAAGAGCTTCAGTCATGGCATCTTCGCTCCAAGGAGTCGGATTACTCCGACTCAATTCAATTCCTTCTCTCTTGCATCTGCCGTAGAGAGTCCCCGTGGGTATGCCGAACTCGGTGGAAGCTCTCTGGACGGAGGTCTGTCCTGACCTGATAGCTTCCAGAGCCCTGTCCAGGTCCGCGGGCGACCAGGTGGTGGGACTGGCGTTGAATGGCGCAGCCAATCTTATCCCTTCCCGCCTGGCTATTTTATAGAGAGTGCTCGAGGGAATTCCGAAAGCCTTCGACGCTTTGTTCGCCGAAATTGTTCCCGTCCTTAGCGCCTCCAGGGCGCTGTTGAGACTCTCGTCGCTCCAGGACTTGGTCGGCCCGTCTTTCTTTGGAGTGTCAATCCCTAATCTGTGAGCGCGCTGCCAGAGAGTTGTCGAGGGAATTCCGAATGTCGCTAAAATTATTTTAAAATTTTTAAAATTTTTTATTTCTATTTTTTTAATTAATTAATTATTTAATAATTACCAGACGCTTTCGTTAAACTCATGTCGTGATTTCTCAGAGCGTCCAGCGCGGCGTCCATGTCCTCCTGGGTCCAAGACTTGGAGCCGTGGTGGTGGCCCGAACCCCCGGAGTGACTCCTAGAATTGTTCTCCCCCGAGTTGGAGTGGACTGAACTGCCCGAGGGCATTAGGCCCAGCAGTTCGGGCGTTATCATCATCATATTGTCACCCTCGGCTGCGTGCTTTGAGCTCACACTCGCGCAATCCGACATGTGGCTGTCTATGTCTATGGTGTCCGATGAGTCCATCGTGTGAAGGGTTTCGAATTTTATTTTTACGTTATCACAATTTTGTATATCTGAAATTAAAAAAATTTTTTTTTATTAATTAATTATATTACTTAAAATTTTTTATTAAGTACATAGTGACTGCAGGTTGCTAGTATTTTATTAATAAAAATTTAAGTTTACTTAAATGACCTTAATTACATTGTACACTTAAAAAAAAAAAAAAAAAAAAAAAAAAAAAAAAAAAAAAAAAAAAAAAAAAAAGCCTTTTTTTATCAAAATATATTGAAAAAAAAATTTTTTGTCTCCATAATTGTATTTTTTAAATAATATGACTATGAATAATAAATTTATAAATTTTATTTTAATTTACCATCAAGCTAATTTTCAGTTTTTTTTTTTAACTATTGATAAATCTACTTCCTTAAATTTTTGACAAAAAAAAATATAAAAAAAATTTCTTTAAATAAAATAATTTAAGAAGAAATAAATATTCATAGAAAAGATGAAATTAAATAAAACGTTATAGTACGAACGCGTCAAACCGAGCAAATTAACTAACTAACAACTAGAGCCTAAATGACAGTGCGTGGGTTGGTAATATTAAAGAAGAATAAACGAAGTAAATCTAATCGCCAACAGTTAAGGACAATTAGAGCAATTATTGGTTAATTCCTCCCAGGATTAATGAGAGGGCTCAGCGATTCTGCAGTGCAGTCTTGATACTATCAGAATTATGATACATGATGATAGTGATGTTGGTGATGGTGATTGTGATCGTGATGATTACCTGTAGAATGGTTGTCGGTGTCCCTGAGATGTGTGATGGTGGTGCCAACGAGCGTGGCGCTCGGCGGCGTGGGCTGGGTCTCCGGAGGCAAGTCGACCTCGCCTGGGTCCGGATGGTGCCCGTAGTGTCCTAAGCCTGTATGGCAAAACATGTCACCTTTTTATGACGTGAAAATAATCTGTTTAGTTTGCTTAAATTGATTTGTTAAGATGCCTCACACCTCTCATCCTTTTTGTCCAATTTTTTAATTTAATTTAATTTAATTTTTATATTTTTTTTTTACTAAGATAAAAAAACCCAGTTATTGACACTTGCAATTTTATTTTTTAAAAAATTTTTTTGTAATCCTAATCAATAAAAATTGATTTTAATTTTATTTATTTTGTTTTTAATTTAATAAAAATTGAGGATTTTTTTTTTTTTTAAATTTAATTTTGTATAAAGTTGATTGAAGAGATGTAATTTAATTATTTTTCAATGATTCAATTATAAAAAAACCAATGACTTTTTTTTTATCATCATTATTATTATTAGTGAACGTAATTTAAAGTTTAATTAAAAGATTATGGCGTGAAATTTAATTAAATAACTTTTTTTTTTTAATTCAGAAGTTAAAAATTGATGGAAAAAAAATTTTAAATATAAAAAATTAAAAAAATTTTTTTTTTTCCAGAAAAATTCAAAAATGTTTAAAATAAAATTTTAATTAATAATAAGTTTGTTAACTGGAAAAGGTGGATGCTAGAGGTGTGAGGCTTGGGATCTCCTTGAATTGGCTTACCGTTATTGTTGTTTGTGCCGTTACCGTTGTTGGTGTCTCGCTGGCAGGATTCCAGGATTACTGCTGCGTCTCCTCCGCACTCCTCATCCTCCGTCTGCCAGTCACCCCGGTGATTCTGCGGAACATCCGGTACGAATTTAGAATCGGCTTGCGCACAGTATCTGCTTGTCAGTACAGTATCGCCACAAGTACCAATACAGATACAGATACAGATACAGATACAGACAGCAAATACAAAACGCAGATCTAAAGCTAAAGACTAGACACCCTGCTGATAAATTATCAATACTGACAATTAACGAACCTCTTTGTCGTTTTCGCAGCCGAATCCGGCCTTGCTGCTGTTCTCGTTCTCCTCCTCTTTGTACCTGTCGGTGCTCGTGGGCCTCCCAGCAGCGGAATCTCCAGCAGATCCTCCTCCGGCTCCTAGACTCGTTCGCTGGCGCTTGTACTTCGGGTGATGCCTCTTCAGCTTCGTGTAATTGAACCTCGACGCACCTCCTGGTTCTCGCGGTGACGAGCTCAAACTCACTGTCGCTGGCGCTTCCTTGCTCTCTGGCACTTCGCACAGCCCTTTTATTTTCAATTGATCCGCCGTTTTCAGCAAAGACTGCAATTATAAAATTTTTTTTTTTTAATTTATTGATTTAGAAATAATTGAAAATTTTAATTATTAAATTATTAATTACTAGGAAATTTTTATAAAAAAAATAATTTTTTATTTTTCATGGATTTTTTAACAATTTTTTAAGATTATTTTTGGTGGAATTATTTTTTTTTTATTTTTTATAGAATAAGCTAAATCTCTAGATACATAATTAAGAAATGTTTTTGTATCTCGTGAACTATTGACATTTTTAAAGATATAAGCTCACCCCGACATTACACTCATCGAGACCTTTCATTTGAGTACCCACATCAATTTTTCATATATTTATATATATATATATATATATATATATATATATATATATATATATTATATATATGTATATATGAAAAATTGATGTGGGTACTCAAATGAAAGCTTTTGATGAGTATAACATCGAGATGAGCTTATATTTCTAAAAACGTCAATATTTAGAAAAGTACAGTGCAATTTGGCAAAATTTTAATTTTTAATTGTACATTCATGAATTTTTTAAAAATTGAGACAAGAAAAAATTTTTTTAGATAATTAATTTTACAATAAAAAATTATTTAGAATCTTAAAAAATTTTCTCAATTATTCTGCATTGTATCAATAAATTACTTTTTTTAAAAAATTAATATTTTTAAATAACAACTACAAACAAATATTTATAAATAACAAAATAATGTAAAAACAATAGCGATCGACAGGTTAAAGAGAAAAAGCCGAAGGAAGAAATAACAAACATAATAGCCTAAAAATAAAAAAAAAAAGTGTCGGTGAGTTGTGTTCTTCAATCAACCCCGGGCTCGCAATTAGACGGGGCAGTTTGAGCTCGCTGTAGTCATACTAGTTGTAGTTGTGGTGGTAGTAGTAGTAAGTTGTCGCTGGTGGGTGTCAGTATTAGTTGGCGAAGGGAAAAACGCCCTCAGGATACGAAGAATGGAGAGTAAAGTGTTGGGTTCCGGGTGTAGAGAGGCTCGACGCGGCTGTCGCGACACCAGGGCCGTATCGACCACCCTCTCTCAATTTCCTCCCCGAAATCTCCCTCTCTGACTATTTTACTATACTCTGATCTCGGGGTGACTTTTCGTGCAGGACATCACCCTCACTCTCACCCTCTGCCTATCTCTCCTTCCTCGGCGCTCTACTCGCCACGACTATTCGGACGTTATCGCGGATAATTATCGTCGCGGTTGCAAATATCAAAAAAGTTTAAATTTTAATAATTAGATTTATATTATTATTATTATTATTATTATTATTATTATTATTATGTAATTTTTATAAATTACCAATAAAATTATTAGATTTTTTATAAGAACCTTTTTGATAAAGAATTTAATTTTCTACAAAAAAGGTATCATCACTTTTTTATATTTTCAATATTTCAACCAAAATAACAATAATAATTATTGTCATTAACATTATCATTATTTTGGGAGAAAATATTAAAAATGTAAAAAATTGATAAGAGACATTTTTTTGTGGAGAAATAAATTTTCTATAAAAAAAAAAATTTTTTACACAAAAAAAAGTTCACTTAAGCCAAGAAAATATTTTTCTTCCTAATTATTTTTTTTTAGCGGAAAAAAAAATTTTTTTCGCCAAGAAATTTTACTTATTCCAACAGAATAAATTTTCTTGCTTTAAGAAATATGTATCTTGATCCAAGAAAATTTATTTAAGTCAAGAAAATCTTCTTGCTTTGAGAAAATTCAGCCTTTCACTCCAAAAAATTGAAATATTAAAAATATGAAAAAATGATGAAATAAATTTTTTTGTAGAAGATTAATTTCTCTATAAAAAAAAATCATCGTCAATTTTCTTATATTTTTTTTTTTTATTTTAGACAAAATATTAAATTTAAAGAAGAAATGTAAAAATTTTGTTTAAAACATTTTTTTAATTATTTTAAAAAATAATAAATTAAATTTTTGTTATTATTATTATTATTTAATAATAATAATAATGATAATAATAATAATAATAATAATAATAATAATAATAATAATAATAATAAAGTAAAGAAAAATAAGAATAGCGAAAATGTAGTCGACACGCAACGGCCGGACGCAAGCGGAAATTCGCCAGCCGGGTTGAGAGACGAAGAAGTAGAGAGGACGAGAGGGTGAGAGGACTACTAGCAGAGAACGATGCAGAATCGGCGACGAGGCGGTAGCACAACTGACAGGGGATGAGAGTGAGGGAAGATATCGGAGAGAATGCCGAGGGAAACGCCGATAGCATAGGCACTGCCGCGATTCGGTTTATGGATGTGAAGCCAAGGGAGTTGACTAGAATTGGTGAGTTGGTGAGTTGGTGAGTTGTTGAGGACTCGAGAGCCAACCAGGATTCATCCCAACCTCCGCTGTGTTCACTAGTCGCCAATCAATATTTAGGGTTCAAGGGCATCGCCCGAACAATTATAGTCTGACTAATTGACATGGACAAGCTCCAGGTCCACGTCTGGGAGGACTCAGAGGAAACTCTGGGTCTTATCTCTTCTATAGAGTTCATCAAAAAAATTCAATTGGATCAGAGCTTTTTATTCAAAGCAAATATATTGGACTTTTTCAATTAAATTATATTTATTGTGAAAATTTAATTAATTTTTTTTTTTTTATTAAGAAAATTTCTTTAAAAAATTGTACTTGGAATTTTTTTGCTTAAAAAAAAAAAATTAATTGATTTAATAAATAAAAATTTTATTTATTTATATTAAAGATAATTATTTTCAAAATTTTTTTATCACTTTACTTAAATATCCTCAAACAAGGATAAAATATTTTTTTTTTAATCAAAAAAAATTTTTTTTAATTTCAGTGTACATATAAATTAATTTTCTTTTTTTTTTTTTAATAATTTTTAATTAAAAAAAATTTTCTTGCTAATTTAAAAAAAAAAAAAAATTGATTTAACTTGCTAAAAATTAATAGAAGCTTTAAAAAATTGAAATAGAAACGAGCTAAGGAAAAAAATTTTTAAAGAAGAGCACTAGCTAATATCTAACAAGTCCAACAGGTGTAAATCCGTGAAAAAGCTTGTGTTCTATTCCACGCAGCACCAGAAAACGTGGAAAAAGAATAAAAATAAAAAAGCGGCACGCGATCTCGCCGGAATAAGAATAGAAGAAAGAGGTGAATATTTTCTGGGATCTGGTACCGATAAAAAGGACATAAACGGCGAAGGAGCCGTCGGGTGAAAAGAAATTCCTCTTGGGGGTGGAGAAGAGGGTGGAAGAATGTGACGTCATAAAGGCGCAAGCTCTTGGTTTGCTCTTACTGTTCTATCCTGTGCTCTATATTCTATATAACATAAACTCTTCTCGACACACTACTCCTATCATATATATATATATATATATATATTTATATATCAGTTCACTTTCTTTCTTTCTTGCTCTTTATCTCGGCACACGGCGTGTAAGTATGTAGGTGTATGTGGTAGGTCTTGCTTTACTCTATACTATATACTCTATACGCTTCACGCTTTACTATATTTGTATATAGATATATACGCGGATACAGAGTTGGTACCTACGTAATGTTCTTACTGAATGGAAGACCACGTGCTTCAACGACGCAAACGACGTAGACGAGTATCAAGAACAAGACGCTACGTCTTGTCTCAGAATAGGAAGAGGAAAACCATTTGTAGAGAGGGGTTCAATGGAACTTGTCGCTGCTCTTATTATTGTTTGTTATTTATCATTCATCTAATCTATGTTATTAATAGAATATCAAAGATTTCATCTCTATAGATGCATAATTAAAAAATGACCTTGTATCTCGTGAACTATTGACATTTTTGAAGATATAAGCTCATCCCGACATTAAACACGTCAAGACCTTTCATTTGAAGACCCACATCAATTTTTCATATATTTTATATATATATATATATATATATATATATATATATATATATATATATATATATGATAAATATATGAAAAATGCATGTGGGTACTCAAATGAAAGCTCTTGATGAGTGTAACATCGAAATGAGCTTAGATCTTTAAAAACGTCAATATTTAAAATGTAATTGTACTATTTTGTAGTAATTTTTAATCAAATATTACCCAGAAAAAAAATTATTTTAAAATATCTTTTCTTTTCAATTTTTAGAGTTTCAAAGATTAATTAAGACTTCAGATGTATTTTTTTTTTTTTTTTCGAGATATATGTAATTGTTATTATTATTTAAAACAGTATTTTTTTTCGTAGTGCTTAGAAAATCTTAAAAAAAAAAATTTATTGGAGTAAAAATTGAGATTGAAATAAATGCGGAAGAATAAAAGAAAAAATTTGTAGTTTTTGCGTTTAAATTTAATATTCTGTCTAAATGATTGAAGATAAGGAAAAATTGATGAAGACCTTTTGTATAGAGAATTTAATTCCCTATACAAAAAGCCCTTATTAATATTTTTATATCTTTTATCTTTGAGCCAAAATAATTATTTAAAAAAAAACTGAAATTATTTTATTGATAAATTTGAGTGTTCTTAAAGTCTTGTTTTAATAATAATAAAAATAATAATTAAACATGAAATGTATGTACATATGTATATATAATTAAAAACAAGTTTACTTTGTCGGTAGTAATTAAAAAGTCTTAAACATTCTTAATCTTAAATGCACTAGTTAGTTATGTATAATGTATAAATTTTAAATAACAAAAACTAAAAGCCGGGAGTAAAATTTGTCAATTAAAAAAGGCAATAAAAGTTGGTAACTCTGAAAGTAAAAAGTTACGGGTTTGTTAAAGTTTGCCTTGGTGGTAGGTATATTTTTTTCCTCATTTTACTTTTTTTTTTTTTTTTTTTTTTTACATTTTATCAAAGCAGAATAAATAATTTAAAAAGTCGAGTCAAAAATAATATCAGTCGAAAATAAAATGGCTTTAGCCGGTAGTCTGCATTAATTGGACTTAAGCCAGTACAGCCACACATGGATTAGATATGCTACGCTGTGCTATGCTCTATGGAGTATAGTTCCTCCGGGTACGAGTATTATATTATATTATATTATTTTATATGTATACCAGTTACCAGTTTCGACTTCAATGTAATTTAACAAGTGGACACGAGTTAACGTATCAGTATATTACAGTAAAATTTTAAATTATTTTTCATCCATTTAAATTTAATTTATTTTATAAGAAGATTAAAAATTTTTCTTTTTTAAATATTAAATTATTTTTTTATTAATATTCATTCCAATTTTTTTTCCAAAAAATTTATAAATAAATTTTCTAAAATTAAAACACTAAAAATACTTCAAACTATTGATATTTTAAAAATAATTCTAAAAAAATTTTAATGAATTTTTTTTTTAAATTAAAAATTCTAAAAATTAATTTAATAAATTAATTTTTTTTAATTAGAATAATTAAAGTAATTTAATAAATTTTTGTATCAAAATAAAAAAATTAAATATTTAAACTATTATTTCTTCTCAAAAATTAAAGATAAAATTTTTTTTTAAAGAATTTACTACTTAAAAAAATTAAATAAAAATTAATCAATCTTTTAAATTTCTAAAAAAATTCTTTTCTATTCCATAAAATAATTTAAAAAAAAAAAGCACATTTAACCATACTCACCCATACATTAAATCCAGCAACATCCACATATGTGACACGAATACAAGCCAATTCTGAGTTAGCTGAACGTCAGTAAGAATGTTTACGAATGTGCCAACTAAAGAGGGTGGATAATATATGAACGTTCTTAACTACACCACACATATGTACCTATATGCATACATAGACATTCATATGCACACATATAGATATATAATATGTTCCCAGACATTTCCGAGGGCTCTCGTAAAGTCACTTCCTTGGCACTTTACTGGCGCAGCAGAAGCAGAGGGCATCACACTGATATATTCTCATACAAGTCTCATGTAGGATCCAACACACATACGTCTACATATATTCATTATGCTGGCCTACCACATACAGAGTATGCTAAATCCAAGCTACTAAATTTAAAATAATCGAACCAAAAAATTTTAAAACCAGCACAAATTTTTTTTTTGAATTTTTCACGTGATAAAAAAATTTATACTTTTAATTTTGAGTTTGATACTCCGAAAAAATGAACTCACCTTTCTTCGCGGGTCCTCGCGGAGGTGAAGTGTATTGTGAAGTATATAATATGAAGAGAAGAAATGGAACTACACGTGCACGATTTAATGAAGAAACTTTTGGGAGATAAAATAAAAATACGAATGAGGTACACAGAGAAGTTGATAAAGCGTAGGTGAGTAGGTGAGAATGCACTTATCACACACGTGCTCGTTTATTGATATGATTACTGATGATATAATAAAAAAAAAAAATGTTTTTTTTATAAATTTCACTTTTAAATAAATTTTTGAAATAAAAAAATAAAATTTTTGGAGCAAAATATAAAGAATAATTTAAAAAATTTCAAGATAATTATTGCGGGCCCGCTGTTCGTGGCGAAGCCCAACGAAAGTGAAATGGTATTCGTCGGGTCTCTGGCATCGGTAGAGGACGCCAAGCGACGGCGTCGGATATAGGAGCCGTAGGAGGAGTAGAGAATTAGTATGAGTATGAGTATGAGGTGTACTGTGAGAGCTACACCAGACCGAGTACACTCTGTTGAGGTGGAGAACTACTGCTCAGGAGAAGGACAGACCGCTCGGATATTCGACGCGAATTTCGCCGACGTAGACACACATTCTGTGAGTGAGACCAGAAACCGGGTGGTGTGTCGTGGTGTGTCGAGGTGCACGCGTGTGTGTGTGTGTGTGTGTGTGTGTGTGTGTGTGTGTGTGTGTGTGTGTGTGTGTGTGTGTGTGTGTGTGTGTGACTGTGTGTTTAGGACCAGCTAGTTGCAAATAGGAGAGAGAGAGAGAGGGTGGAAACAGAGGGTAGAGGCGCGAGACGAGGAGAGGAGCGAGGGAGGCGATAGACCCGGCTACGGTGGAAGAGCGGGAGCGGATCGCGAGTTTTAAGGTATAAGGGCGACAGAGAGGATCGATCTATCGGAACGTGGATAATCTCGAGATATGGGGGGGGGGGTTGTTGTTTCGAGCCGACCCCGTCTGCGTGGTCTCTGCTTCATCGCCAGGTTCAAACGGTTGCCCAACTTGCTTTTTTAAGTCCAGGTTGCCTCGTTGGATTTTCTGATTTTCGAATTTTTAATTTGGAGTTCATTATTTTGGAGAATTTTATTATTTTGATTTTAGAAGATCAATTTTTAAATTGGGAAATTTTATTTAATTTAAGACAAACTCTTAAAAATTGTTTTTTTTTGGTTCAAGAATTTTTTTTCTTCATTAAATTTAATTTTTTTAAAATTTATTAAAGTTAATTTTTTTTAAGTGTCGATAAAATTTTTTTTAATCAAAATTTTTTAAAATTAGTTTTATTAAAAAAGATTTGAGTAGATTTTTAATAAAAATTTATTAAGAATTTTGTAAAAAATAAATTGAAAAAATAATTATTTTTTTATAATGTAATTTTTATAAAAATTTAAAGAATTATTAAAATTCTGTTAATTTATATATCAATGAAAATTTGTAGGATTAGGATAAATTTTTAAATCAAGATTTATTTTAAATTGAAATTTTTGAAGTAATAATTCAATAAATAATTAATTTAAAGGAACAATTGATACTTTTTTTGGGAAGAAATTTTATTATTTAAAGAAGAAATTGTATTAATTAAATTTTGGAGTTTTATTGAGGATATTTTATCAATTTTTGTTTCCAAAAATAAATTAATTAATTGCTTTAAATATTAAAATTTTTTCTAAATAAAAATTACCAAAATAAAGAAATTCTACAACTAAAATCAACAATTTTAAATTAAAAACTTTTGTATATTCAGTACAGCCAATTCTAATAAACGACAATATTAAAAGAAAAAAAAAATAATTTCAGCATAAACCTAAAAGCGCCTGCGCAATTTTAATTACCAAATTCATCGTCAAAGAATCGATCTCTCGAACCGCAGTCAAGTCAAAATAAAACAATAAATGAACCAAAAAAAAAAAAAAAATAAATAAATAAATAAAAATAATCAATAATTTATTTCTTCTTTAGGAAGAAAGAAAATGAAAAATTATTTAAAAATTGAATCAAGAAAAAGAAAAAGGAATTGTGAACGATAAAAGACATAAAAGAGGGAAAGAGTGAGGTAAAGTGAGGATAACTGGATATGAAAGACGAGAGCTCGGGCGCGGCCGAATTAATTTCAGTAGGAGTACACGGACTGGGACAGATACAGAATGCAGAAGATGAGAGTAGAGGGTATTTGATATATTGGAGTATAGGAGAGTACAGAGGATATTATAGAGCAGAAGAATATATAGAGGGAAGGAGGGAAGAGGGTTGTATACATATACATGGTATATATGATAGTCATATATGTATGTGGAACGGTTCGAGTTCGGTTTTGGAGCATGGCAGTACAGTGCGTAGTCGAAAGTACGGATAGCGGATAGCAGATAGCCAGATTCGTATTCGGCGAGCAAGAGTTAGAGCAAGAGGCCAGAGCACAGCCAGAGACAGCCGGGGTGGATAGGAGGAGCAGAGTTTAGTTCAAGAGGGAAGAGGAATTGAGATGATAAATGAGAGAGGGCACGCTACAGTCTATAGTCTACAGACCGTAGGCTGTTCTGTCGCGGCTAAAGAGTTTGCGCAGACAAAGGGAATCTGCGGCTCAAGCTACACTCGCCGGTTCTTTACGCCTGCTACTATACGCACACGCGTAAATACGTGGAGGTATGTATGTATGTGTGCATGGGTGGATGGATGAATGTATGTGTGTGTATGGGGAAATATATAACGCCGCGGTGGTCACAGAAAACCGCGTGGTACAGTCGAGAGTGGAAGTTGAGAATTTTATAACGAATCGAAAGATTAAATGGAGAATTCAGGTATCGATGGCTGATGGTTTCCATTTTTTATAGAATTTTATACGAATAAAATTTTGGAGTTTTTTATTTTTATTTTAAATTTGAGATTTTTTTTTTTAATTATAAGAATTTTTTTTATTTTTGATTAAGATTTTTTAGGAAGAAATATTTAATTTATTAATATTTGATAAATATTTATTAATAGATTGATAAATTGTTTTTTAATAAAAAATTTTTTTTTATTTTTATACTGAGAGAAGAAATAATTAATTTTTAATAAATTAATTAATTTAAGAAAATTGTATTAATTTGTTAAATATGAAGGATTTTTTTTTTTAATTTTAATAAATATTTTGATGGAAAGAAATACTAAATTAATTAATATTTGAAAAATATTTAATTAATAGATTTATAAATTTTTTTTTAATAAAAATTAAAATTTTTTAGAGTTATATTCAAGGAAATAATTAATTTTTAATAAATAAATTAAATTAACTTGTTAAGTATAAAGAATTAAATTTAAACTTTTAATAAATATTTTTTAGAAATTATTTGAATGTTTAAATTGTTTTAAAAAAATTTTTTTTAATAAAAAATAATATCAATAAAAATTATTTGAATCAAACTTTGTAAATTAAATTAAAAAAAAAAAAATTCTAGTCATCGAAATTTAGTAATTTAAATTTTTATGATACCTCTGCGTAAAAAATACCGATATGTTTTCTATTAAACAACATTAAAAATTCACACACGTATTGTAATTTTAATGTTTGTCATAAATAAGATTTTTAAGTACTAGCTAAATTTAAATTCGTAGAAATTTAAATTGATAAATTATTTTTTTCTAACGCAAGACTTAAAAATTTAATTTAAAATAATCCTTTTGATAATTAAAAATTATTCAAAGTTAACAATTAAAAAATGTAAATTTTGACCTCTTTACAGACAATTCAGTACTCTGACAAACTTTAATAAATAAATTTGTGAATTGATTTTTTAATAAATTTTCTAATAATATTTATAGAAGCGATCAGTTAAATATTTGTAAAATAGATCGACGTTTGTTTAATTAACAATCGATGTGTACATTGAATTATATTTTGGAGATAATGGATATAATAATTATATTGGCCGATTGGATAATGTTGATTTTGATGAAATTCGATGTTATTTTTGGGAGTTATTGTATTAGTTTGCGATAGTCCGGTAACCAGAGGTACAGTCAATCTAGGAAACATTAATTATTCCATCTCAGGATTCGCCATTGTTCGGATCCATCTACATATACATGCGAATGTGTGTGCCTGATGTATATTCAACGCTTCCCCAGGGAAACGGTTAAAGGGGTTATACAAAATGGCTTGCATTATTTGGTAGCCGGGAACATGTTAGTTTGCACTCTGTAGTACCGGTACTTAATTTTTAAACCGAAACTTAAAAGTTGGATGATAAGTTTTTAATATTCACCGGTTAGGAGCTCAGCCTGTTTCAAGTAAGCCGGTAAAGTTGGAATACAATTTTACGAGATGAATATTACGCTGAATAATTATTTTTTATCAACAAGTAAATTAAAAAAAAAAAAATATCATTACATATAAAATATATTTAAAATTTTAGATGCTAATTTTTATTGATTTTTTTATTAAGTAGCAAAATTTGTAAAATTTTTCTCTAAGTTAATTAAAAAAAAATTAAAATATTTAAAAAAAAATTTTGAAAATAAATTATTATTATTTTTATTTTAGCCAAAATATTAAAAATATGAAAAAATAATAAGAGATATTTTTTGTAGATAATTAAATTCTCTATACAGAAGGTCCTGATCAATTTCCTCATATCTTCAATATTTTAGACAGAATATCAAATTTAAACAAAAATTATAAAAATTTTTAATTATTTTCAATAATAATAATCAAAGCTATTATATATATATATATATATATATATATATATATATATATATATATATATATATATATATATATATATATATATATATATGAAAAATGCATGTGGGTACTCAAATGAAAGCTATTGATGAGTGTAACATCAGGATGAGCTTATATCTTTAAAAATCTCAATAGTTAAGAAAATACAGTGCAATTTAACAAAATTCATGATTTATTAAAGCAAAATTATTATTATTTTAAATCTTGAAAAATAAAGAACAGAAATATCTATTAGAAAGAAAAAAAAATTTTAATAAATTTTCTAAAATCTTAAAATCCAATTCCAAAAATTGCAAACCTAAAAATTAGAGAAGACTAAAACTTAGTTCCTATTTGCGAGAGAAAACAAGTACTTGTTGCTAGATATAAAATAAAAAGCATCTGAAGTAGTAGATATAAGCCATAAGAGTCGAAGATATAAGACGTGAGATGAGAGGATACTCGTCTTTACGGTTTTATGGTGTAAAGAGAGTTCAAGGTCTGTGGAACGGTATCCTCGGACGTAGCCTTCTCGAGATCCCCACTTACTACACGAGAAACCACTGTAAGTAGTGTAGTAGGAATGGAGCGAAGATGAAGAAAGAGAACACAAGACCGGTGATCTCTCAAGTTCCTGGTCAGGTGTCCGAGTTTAAGCCGGCCAGAACCAGGTCACCGGAATTTCTTGCTACCAATTTTTTCGACAACTCTATTGTACAATAAACTCGAATAATTAACAAAAATAAAAACGATTGAGTCTTTTAAGAAGAAGCAAAGAAATGGAGGTTTGCATAGACGTGAAGAAGAACCGGGTCACGTCCTTTATTTTTCCATCTTTATTTTGATTCCTATTCTCATCTCGGGCATTTATTGTTAAGCGTGTCTCAGTCTTGCTCTGGAAAATACAAATGTATAAATGAAAGAGTGTGATCAGATGCTGTGCAAGAGGTTCACATCGTACTGTAAAGTGAATGCACCGACTACCTCGAGCAAGAGCGAGATAACGATACGGGTGAGGTATTTTTCAACCGTGCCACAGGCAACTTTGCCTTCTGATACTTTTTTTACTTATTTCCTTCCTTTCTTCTCTATTTCTTTTCTTTTATTTTTCTTTCTCGCTGTCCCTCTTACAGACACACCAGACCAACCAGTCTTCCTTCCTCTTACTCTCTACTATCCGATAGTCCCGACACGGGTTCAGCTGGGGGAAGAAAAGACACTGTAGATTACACCAACACAGCCCTCATGTGTGTCGGATTCTTCAAGGTCAGTCCTTGGAACACGTGATGCGCTCAGCTGAGATTGTTAGCAACATTTTTTCAACTTGGCTATTTTTTTTTATTTTTATTTTACCTTTAAAATTAAATTTTTTTGACAAATTTTATACAATACTTAATTTTAAAAAAAATTGTATTTTTAATATTTTCTCTAAAAATTATCAAAATTTGATTTTTAAATTCAATTTGTTGAAAATTTTAAATAATTTTGCACAATATTGAATTTTGAGTTTTTTTTTTTTTTTTTTTTTTTTTTAAATTATTAAAATTCAATATTTTGATAAATTTAATTTTTAAAAAATTGTAAACAATACTCAATTAAAAAAAAAATTTTTTTTTTTAATATTTTCTGTAAAATTTGGCTTTTAAAATTCAATTTTTTGAAAATTTTAAATAATTTTGTACAAAATTGTATTTTGTGATATCTTCTTGAAAAATTATTAAAATTTAATTTTTGAAAAAATTTAGTTTAAAAATTTTCAAATAACATTTAATTTCTAAAAAAATATAAAATTCAAAATTATTGATTAAATAAAAAATAGAATAAATTTGACAATTTAAGCAATAAAATACAAATTTGCTAGACATTATTAAATAAAAATAAATAAATAAATAAACAAAAATTTTTTCGTTAAAACATGAAGAATAATTGATAAATAACCCATAAATTTAATAATTGTCCGATGTCAATCGGTTGCGTAATTACACGAGCAGTATAAGTTAAGTACATCGGAGACGTTGGACGTAGTGCGTGCGCGCGACGTTATATTATTATTATCATCATTGTTATTATTCCTACATATACATATATAAATATATCCCGTCATTGGCATAAGTGAGACAGAGTGCGAGATCATTGACTCGATTTTCTTCGAACGTGAATTAAATTCTCAATATAATATATTTAACCATATATCTTCATAGGGAAATATTTTTTCTCGAAGAAAGGAAGAAATAAAAAGTAGCTTGGAAGTAAATGAAGTTTGGGCTGTTGACACCCGTGGCAAGAGGTTGTACTGGTGCCGGTTGGGTGCAAAAAGGTGAAATAGTATTTAAAAGAAAGGGAAGTGATTTGAGAGCCCCTGTAAGCTCGCGCAGAGTAGCCTGATTGCCGAACAATGCGTCCTAACGAGATGGGGGTCGAAGACTGTCCTTTTATTGATTTCAACCAGGCGCGAGAGTAACGAGACGACTACCACGACGGCTCTCTCTCTATCTAGTTACTATTAATTCCAAAAAAACCGGCAACTTTTGCCATCACAGGAAACTCAAATGCAATTTTAATTCAATGCTATGCCTTGAGTTTCTTATTTATTATTTATTATTTTTATTATTAATTTTAATTATTAATTAATGGTCTAGAAAAATCAAATTAAGAGTAATTAATAATTGAGCAATTTAATTTTTAGTAATAATTGTTAATTAAATGGATAAACATACCAGTTAAAATAGAGCGACGATGAGTTGCGATCAAGCATGACTAACCTTTATTTACGATGCACGTTTTCGAGCTATGTAGACTTTTTATAATAATAATCGGTGCTCGAGAAAAATTTTATTTATATTTACGTACTTGTTAAACAAACTGACGGACGCTGTCTTCTTATCTGTGATTTGTCTTCTTGATTTTTTTCGGTGAGAACAACAAGCAACAAAAGGCGGTTTCGTTTGGTGGTAAGATAAAAGCCGGGAAGTTAAAATAGATTTTCTTCACCTAACCGTGCTAGTACACCGTGTTATTTACGATTAAAAAAACTACTGAACAAAGTGGATCCGGTGGATAAAAAGGGATTGGTTGGATTCTGGATGGAAAGAGAGAGACGCGACAAGGTGATGCCAAACGCCTGGTGTTTGTTCACTGAATTTAAATCTGTACCTTTGGTTATCTGTCGTCGAATGTTACCGACTAGCGGGATACCAGCTCTGGGTTTTCAAGATGGCGGTTTGTTGGTAATGAAGTTTGCAGTTTTGCGAAATTTTATCGCGGGAAGATTTTTAAATTTGAATTTTTTTGCGCGCTTTATTTAAATTAATTTTTTATGAAAATTTATTTAGTTTGACATTAAAGTTAAAAGTTATTGAAGTTAGCTGTCATTTGACCATTTTTTAATTTTATTTAACAAAAAAATTGTTTTTAAAAAATTGCATTTTTAATTTTATAAAATTTTTAAATATCCATTTTTTTGTTTACTATAATTTATTTGTTAAAAAAAATTGAAACAATTGTAAAGTGACAAATAAATTATGACAAAAGAAAATTTTTATTAAAATTGACATGTAGAAACTAGAATTAGCTGACAATTTATTTATTTTAATTTTATTAAAAATTATTTATAAAAAATCTGAGCTTTTTTTTTTAAACCTAGATGTTGAATTTTTTTCATAATAATTTAAAATAAAAATTTTAAAACAGAAGCTTTAAAAAATTATAAATTTAATTTTGTAAAAACAATTTTCTAAACTTTGTTCATTATTCCAAAAAATTTTAAAAATTATTTGAATGCATTTTTCAATTTTTTTAATCAAATAATTAATTAAATAATTTTAATATTAAAAAAAATGCTTAAAAATATTTTTTATAAATTACTTTTTTTTTAAATTTATTTTAAAAATAAAATAAAATATTTTACCTGAAGTTCTGCTTGCGAGACATCAATTTCTCCTTTATAAACAAACTCGATAATAAACTTCAAATCATTGAAGCACACATCCTGAGGCATAATTATCGTGGGATGCTTGCAAGGATTCGACAGAAGCAGTTTTTTAAAGTATGAACTGCATGCTGATAGTACGACCTAAAAACAAAATACATTATTATTCTCGTAAAGCTTATGCGCGTATTGCATCACTCTGATAAGATCGTTATCGTAGTTTTGTTGATGGAATTAGTTATAGTAGGAAGAATATGTGTCATATGTCATCCACATTAATCCGTAATCTATTTTTTTTTTTTTTTTTTTTTAATAGCACACTTGCCTACCTTGTGCGCCTTTAACGATGCCTCGTTGCAGGCCAGTGTTACGTCCACGAAAGCCTCCGTTTGCAGAAGCTGGTGGAATACTGAGGTCATATTCGACTGGTAATTGTTCCACCTCAGGCAGTAATGCTGCCCGGCCATCCCTCCGCTGAAAAATAAAAAATTATTATCAATATATTTATTTTCACACATTTTATAAATTGTAATTAAATTGCAATCCCAAACAAAATCATAAAGTATAATATATTTAAAGATTAGAAATGCTTAACTTGTTGACCCAATTTTTTGCAATCAAATAAAATCCATTAAATAAATAGATTGTTATTCTTTAATCAATTTTATCGCTGAATAAAAAAAAAACTAAACATTTCTTCCCTATTTATTTCTTCTTAGAACTTTTCTTCTAAAAATGAAACAATCTATTACCTGTAGTGAACACCCCAGTACCTAGCAGCCTCCATCTAATTCTAATCACCGATAACAAAAATAAACAAACAAAAAAATGTCAGAAAATTCAGATAATTCACATAATTATCTAAAAAAAAAAAAAAAAAAAAAAAAAAAAAAACAACAAAAAAAAAAAAAGCGCACACTGAAGACTAAACTTCTGATTTCCAGTCGGTAAAGAAGATAACGTTAAAAAATGAACTTCGTAACGATAAAAAATATATTTTGATAGAAGAAAAAAGTACTCAAGACATTAAACATCCAGAAATAATTAAACAAATACTAAATAAATGTATTAATAAATTAAATAAATGAAACTAACAGAGAGCGAACTTGTTTAAGGGATTATTAAACACTTTTTTGCTGGACGGGCGTTGGTCTGAATCGCGATATTCACCTGTTCTGTGAACCGTACTTTATCAGTCTCTATCTATGCGACTCTCTTTATACGGGCTATTTGCGTTATCTATCCGTCGGCATACGGACTTTTATCAGCTGCTTAGACGACTCACGATAACGGATACTTATATTCTCTCTCTCTCTTGACTCCTAAGCATCATTTATTATTTATTTTTATCTCTTACATTATTTTTCTACATACTCACATACTCGGCTTACTTATATTTATTCATTTTATTACATTACACACAGAGATAGCGTGGTATAGTCAATCTCCATTCCTCGATTTAAGTTCCTCCTATCTTCTCATCCTCATTCTCTGCCTTTACTTGTTCCTCTGTATTATTCCATTCTCCTTTCTTCTTCTACATGTTATCATCTTAAACTGGTGTTTGTGCAGAGATGCCGAGAGCATAGGAATGGAACCAGACTCTAATCTCCAGTCTGAAAACTCAAGTAAAGATCCTATACAAACATGCCCAAGAGATATATATTCTCTCCCTCTTACTTAACTCTCAATATTCTTCCTACACCTGAGTTCTCAGTTCTCAGTTACATTTACCATCACATACAATTTCTTCAATCTTTATATTCTTCTCTCGGTCTTTATTCACTATTTTTATTCTCTGTATTTTTGTCTCTCCTGATGCCAAAGTCCAATGCATTTACTTGTCCCATTTCTCTTTTATTTGCTTCTCTTCCAGATAAACACTTGCTTTTTATTTCCATTTTGAAATTTTTTATTATTCTTCTTCTTCTTTACATATATATGTCTAGCAAATTAAGCTATCTAATAAACCAAAATTTTAATTTTTTTAAGTCCACAAGTCACGGCAGTCATGACAGGTTGCTGGTAATTATTAAAAAAATTTTTTTAATGTATTTTGTTAGCTTCAATTACTGCATCACATCCTTTTACACTAAAAAAAAAAAAAAAAAAAAATAAATTAATAAAACTATACTTGAGACAGAAATGAAATAAATTATCAATTTTTTTTTTTAAATAAAAATAAAAAATTTCCATACCCATAAAAGGTGTTCCAACTACACAAACAAATGAACCGGAATAATAATTACAAATAAATAAAAGTATAATCAAAAGAAAATAGCAAAGGCTTTTGCTGATGTTGTTTTCGACGGCAAAAGGGGAAGAATAAAAGGCTAAAAAAAATGGTGACGTTTCTGGCCTTTCAATTCAGTATCCTTCAACCCTCGGTTATATAAATTTTTTCTTATTCGTATATATCTATATCAGTTATCTGTAAGCCCAGATCATCACTAGGTTGCCTTGTTTTCCTTTCCCCTATTTATATTTCTAGTCCATTTTGGATCTTTCATCTTATTCTTATATATATATATATATATATATCTGGACTATTTTTCACTGTGGCATCCAGGATCTATCGAATCCCAGAACAAAGAAACAAAGATAAGTAAATTTATATAATAAAAATTTAAGTTTATACATAGCACACATAGTGATGATGATCATAGCCGGGGTCTGGTCTCTGGGTATTTTCTATTGCAAAAACGAGGGTGACTATATATATATATTTACACACATATATATATCCACATACGAAGACATATAGATATAAATGGTTATTCTCCCTTGTTGGTTGGTTTTTCGCCCTCTCCAGTTGCCGTACATGTAAGTTTCCATCGTTTCCATTTATTCTGTACGTCCCTTGCGTTTCTTCTTCCCATCGGCGAGTTATTACCAGCAAGCACAGACATCCACACAAGAGATGAGACCCTAAGTAGAAGATAAAAGAGCAAGACAGAGGTAGAGAAGCTGAAAGAATGGAACAGAACGGAATAAACGAAGACGAAGACGGTATTTTCTCGTGGCCCCCTTTTCTTCTTCATCTTCTCCGCCCAACTCTCTTTATTTCCTTTTCCCTTCACCCTTCTCATCATAACCCCTCTGGCCCCTTTTATCTCCAAGCAGCACAAGCAGCAGCAGCAGCAGCTATACTCGCTTCACTTTATACTTTCTTTCTTTATTATTTCTTTCAGTCTCTCGTTCTTTCTTTCTTTCCTTTGTCTCTCCCCGTTCACCGTTCAGCTTTCGGATCCTGGCAACTTATATCTCCCGTTCTTACTCATCTCCCTCACGAGGTTTTTTGTTCCTCACTAGGTTTTTTTATTCTCTCTATCTCCGTCACTCGTACTCGGAAATTTTTTCTTAGTCGTTTAGTGTCAGAGCTCCTATCCAAGGAGTACGAGGCCACGGGGCTTTGCTTCTCTTCTCTTCTCTTCTCTACTTCCCAGTTTCCGATTCTCTTCAGCTGAACTCTACTTCACTCTTCCACCCTCTGTCCCCTCATTCAGCTCCTAAAGTATTTTCCTCAGCTTCCTCCTTCACCTCTTTCACTTCTCGCCTCCTCGTCCACCCACTGTCCTTCTCCTTCTTGGCTTTTACCTTTTTCCAGCGTTATCGACCTTCTTCGCTTCGCTTTACTCAACTTTTCTCCTCTCGCAGTGCTCCTTCTTCTAACTCCAGAGTATGAGAGCTTTTTTTTTTCTCTATTTCTTCTCTACAAAAATAACAACCAAAAATAAATTTAATAAAATAATTAAAAAAAAAAAAAAAAAGAATTGAGAAAAATAAATTTACCTCTACAAGCTTAAAGAAAGACAAGTTTTACGTTGCAACATCTTCGCCTTCAATATTAAATATTTTTTTTTCTTCTTTTTTTAATAAATTTTTCATTTCTTCTTTTTTGTAATTTTAATCTTGAATTTTTAAAATACTCTCTCGTTATTTTTTCCATGCTTTTAAATATATTAAAAGTATTATATAGAAGGAAGAGCAGAGAAGAGGTGGATGGTGGATCTGATCCCAAGTAAATTATTCATATACTTTATGAACAGCTTGAATTCACCAGTCGCGAAAAACAAGTATAATTGGGTGACTGAGATATAAAAAGAGAAAGAGCACGAGTGACATTAAGTGGAATAACTGATACAGAATTTTCATATGACGTAGTCATATCGGTGACTTTAGATTAATTATTTGGGGATTGTTGAACCTGCATATTAATGCCAACAGATCAATAAATCGATTAATCATTACCTGGGTGAGAGTGTGTATATAAATTTTCGACTTTGTCTGGATTTATATATTTATATTTCTAATATTGAATATAATATTTTTATTAAATAAGTCGAGGATGGAAGGGAATAAGAATTTTTTACTTTTATCTCCGAGTATCGACCGGGCTTTTTTTAACCCCAACCGGGGAAGAACCAGAGAAGAAAAGTAGAAGATGTAAGAATAAAATAGACGTAAAATGTAACCCCTGGATCCTGGGCTGGGAGAAACGAGGATAAAGATGACGCGGGGGCGAAGAAAGGGGAACAAGAATAAGAGAAATGAAAAAAGAAGAGGGTTTTACTGTGTAGGGTTAGAAAGTCTTTTACGGAAACTATATAGTAACTCCCAGGAGTTGTCCTCCGAGTCCTCGCCAGGCAAACTCTCTCAAGATGGATTTTTTATCTTTCTCGATCGTTACACGAATACACTTTTTGCATTATCATATTTTTTTTTTTATTTTTCTTATTTATAAGATGTGAATTTATAAATCAATATTTTTTTTTTTTAAATTTTTTTATCACAGTTAATTAACTACTTTAAATTATTTTTTTTTGTTATAGATATTACGTGGCTCTTTGAGCAATCAATAGTTTACTTATTTGCGCGATTATAAATAAATCTTTCTATTAATTTGATTTGTTAAATTAAAAAAATTTTTTTTTTTTAATAATTTAAAAATAAATTTATTAATCATTAAAATATTGACATTTTTGAAGATATAAACTCATCCCGATGTTACACTCATCAAGACCTTTCATTTGAGTACCCACATCAATTTTTCATATATTTTATATATTTATATATATGTATGTATGATAAATATATGAAAAATTGATGTGGGTACTCAAATGAGAGCTCTTGATGAGTGTAACATCGGGATGAGCTTATATCTTTAAAAATGTCAATATTTAAGAGAGTACAGAGCAATGTATCAAAAGTCATTAGTTCATATAAATAAAAAAAAATCAATTTTTGAATTTTTTTCTAATAAAAAGAAAAACTTAAAAAAAAAAAAAAAGTCAATAATTAAAACTCATAATTCCATTACAAACATTGTGTTTCTAAAACAAATTTAAACTATCCAAGTAAAAGCTATAAAAATCTAAATTACAAAAACAATAAACATAAGTGTGACAGCAAAACCATTAAATGATAATTTAAGTTAGAAAATAAAATCCAAAGAAAGCAGATACAGAGCGGGACTATATGTACAGTAATATAGTAACAGGTATATTAATTTACACAAGATGCATGAAGATCTGAATTAGTATCTGTACATAAAGATACTTGAAACTTATTCGCGTAGATATTAACAGTAGTACATATTTAAAAATTTCCCATCAAGTTTTACCCACATACTTATAACAACATAAACCTAGCAATACTTTCTACACAGATAGAGTGGCAAACAATTTTTTCCCTCTACATCAACATTATTCTAGCCTTTCCCTACACTCCATACTCCACAGAGTGTTCTATACTGCTTATACATCCTGTAACTCCTACCTCTTTAATTTTTTATTCTCTTTACCTATCCTATCACATTTACCAGTACACGACAAACATAATACGTACCTCCACATACATTAGACCACAATAATATACAAATACATCTAGGTATATATCGTATCACACTTTCATCCGCGCGTTTTCCAACGTCACTCACGTGCTGAATTTGTTGACCGGTATCCGGGCTTTCCCTCACTCAAATAACCCATATTTACACCGACAACAACAACAATAATAATGATATCAGTAGAAGAGAATGGAATTAAACCACAGAAGTATCGTATCAGCTCAGTCTATAAAAGACAAAAACAAAATATAAAGATAAATAAAAAATATGAATTAAAGACGTCGCGAGAAAGCGATGAATCAGGAGTCCACGAGAGCGTGGCAAAGTAGTCCTAATTTCCGTCTTCTGTACCGTAAGGTAACAGTACTACATTCTCAAATGCCCTTCGCTTCATCTTATTCTCGTTTGACTTTATTTATTTTATCTTAACTTGCTCCTTTACTCCTTTACCTTTCATTTACGCGACTTATCTCAATGCAGCTTTAGTAAGTCTCTCCTTCCTCTCACCTGTTCTCCTTCAGACTTTACTATCGTTATTTATCTCCATTTATGTCTCATCGCTGCCTTTATACCACTAAAATAATTATTTTATTTATTGGATTTATTACAATGCATGAAATTGGAAACTGTCGTTTATTTTTCCTCGTTTGCTAATTAGTCTTTAAGTCTTTAAAATTTTAACTAATCCATTAATTTTAGCTGCAATTATAACATCAATACGCTGATAAAAGAATTTATTAATTATTAATAATTTAATTTATTTGAAGACAATTATTTAATTTATTAAATTTTAATAAATATTTATTAACATTTAATAAAGTTTATTAAATATATAAACAAATCCTTCCATCAGTGTAAAAGTCTCTATTATGGGGCACACTAAAAATTTTTATTAAAATAAACCTGGAAGTTTATTTTCTTCACTGATTACTTATTTTAATTTCATCTAAAAATAAATAAAAAAAAAATAATTAACGAGCCAAGTTTATCAAATAAGAATATAATATAATACACTTACACAGGGTGGTTGGGAAAATAATCCCGAGTTAGATAGTATTATATGGGGGATTTGTAAAGATACGAACGCATTATGCGCAGTTGAGTATCATAGGGGGTGACGTCGTTCAAGGTCGCCGTAACTAGAATACGTTACGACATAGCTCGCATATAAATGTACATACATGTATTTTTTGCGATGTATCTTTAAAAAAAAAAAAAATTACAGATACAAGCATGAGATTTTTTTCAATTGAACCAACCCTTAAAAGTTTGAAGAGATGCACGTGCAGCGAGTAATATAATATTAAGTTTACCTTGTCTCTTTCTCTCAAAAATATCGTGACATAAATTCAGATATTATACATGGTGTTTCGCGTATACTCTGATGACATAAAAAAGTAAAAGGTAAAAACAGGCGATAATAAGAATAAGGGAAGAAAATAAAATAAAAACGATAAGGTTGAAGAAAAAAATGAGGTTAAAAAAGGAAAAAAACAAGTATATATGTCTAGAGAAATAAAATAAAAAAATAGGAGGTAAAATATCACGAGATGTAGAGAATGGATCGAAGAAAGGTAGAATAGCGAGGTCTTGGTATGGTATAGCAAAGGGAAAGGGTGGAAATGGGTTCTCTGAGAGGGTGCTTTTTTCCTGGGTTTCCTATGTGTATGTTCTGGGTTTGCTACTTGAGTTCTATTCCGTTCTATATATCTGCTAGAAGTATTATACATACATACTAGACTGGTGAAGAAAGGGACCAGGGGCTAGCTAGTGTGTATAATTGTAGTAACTACAGAACTACACTAGTTTTATTTGGAAGGTGTGGGTGCAGAACGGTTAAAGAGGAAGACTCGAAGAAGGGAAAGGGGAGTGCAGTGCGGGCGGACAAGGATAAGAGAGTCTCTTTGTATCGGGGTGAAGCAAAGGGATGAAAGCGGTGGTACTGGAGGATGAAAAAGCTGGAGACAGATGGCCAAGCGGACAATGAGAAACTTGAGAGAGATAAGGTATAGAATGTAAGGCATAAGGGTTGGAAGAATATGTACGGATCCTCAAGTAGGAATCGGTGAGAGTTCACCCGGAGGATGAGAGGCTATCAGAGCCGGAAGATAACTCCCAGAGTAAAAAATAAAAAAATAATTAAGGTAAATTGAGGAGTTTTGTTTTTAACGAATGGATGTAGAGGCATTGGGTAAATTAAAGGTGGAGAAATTCGGGAAGAAAGGCATAAAAATAATAAGAAAGATAATAACGAGTGGATAGACGTTTTACTATTGTAGAATAAGAAGTGAAGGCTTTTTCCTCTCTCTGGAGTTGAGTCTTCGTCGGGTTTGCTGAAGAAACAGGATGTGGGTGGCGGGTGCCGGTCGAGGAACCAGAGAGAGAGAAAGAGAGGTGAAAGGCGAGGAGGGTTTGCCATCTTCTTGCTCGGAGTTTTCTTCTCCTCGCCTAGCCCCTGCTTCTGCTTCTTTGCCAGGGTAAAAAATAAATAAAAAATACACCGTCTGCTTCGGCTGTGCAAGTTGTAGTGAAGGAGCTAAAGCACCGAGCAAAGAAAAAGAGAAGGAAGTTTTTTTTTCCTCATTTTATTTCTCTTAACGTCTCTCTCCGTGCTCTTTTTCCTTTACTTCTTGTGTGTTATATCCCTCTCATGGCGCTTTGAGACTTTACTTCCATTCTACTCAGCAGCCCCCGGCTCCCCGCCTTCACTTTACTTAACTTTGGATTGTGTATATGTGTAAATACAATCCTTGAAAGTAAAGGGGAAAAGAAACGAGAGAAAAGGAAGAAAAATGGCCAGAAATGTCCGGATGAATAACGGTAGATATCGCAACGAGGAAAGAGCTCCTTTTTTTTTATTTTTTATATTTTATTTCTTTCTTCTTTTTTTTTTTATTATTCTTTTTAGACAAAGATAAAAGCGAAGTATGGTAGCGAAAAATCGAAGACTCTGTTCTATATATATATATATATATATATATATATATATATATATATATATATATATATATATATTTTTCTGTATAAAAGGTGTACGTATAAGGCTGTGATGAGAAGTGTAGAGATGGAGGAGCAGAACAGAGGAAATAAAGAAAAAGAGATGAGATATAAATGTGGGAGGATGAGGTGGAAGTGGAGATGGAGAAGCTAGAGGGAAATCGAGGGAAAGAACCAACTTGGAGTTTTAGTTTGTGAGAGATGTCGAGAGGGGACAAAAGAGAAAATGACAAAGACGCAAAAGGCGAGAGAGAGCTTCTCATTTTAGCTCCTTTCATTCTGAGCATCTTTAACTGCTTGTCAACCATGATAATTCACCTCATGTTTTTATCTTTCTCAATTTATAAATTTGCTTTTTGTTTCAGCTCTTGGTTATCATAATACTCCTGTATCCTTTACTGATGCTCTGATGTTCTCTCAATGTGATGTATGTGTCTTATGCCTTCATTTGGACTTCCTGAGAGAATCAGAGAACAAAAAGAAATGGAGATGAGAGAGAGTCAGCTGTGGATTGGTGAATGGAGTTTTTGATTATTAAATAGATATTTCAGTAAGATCACGGCTAAGACCATCGCAATGAATCTATAGAGAGCAGTAATGTAATGTTAAGTAAAGTAAGCAAGGCCGAGACGAACACTGTTAAATTGTGGAGAATGTGTACAGCATCGGGGTGGCCTAGATTCAACTCAAGACCTGCTTTCTAGCCAGCATTTCTCTTTATCACTGCAACCGATGCGAGAATCATCAGGATTTCAATCAAGAAAATCTTTATGCGTTCTTCTTCTTCTTCTTCTTCTTCTTCCTCTTCTTCCTTCTCAACTTGCTTGAGTTTGTCACTCACTTCGCAGCAAGTCTAATATTACCAAACGTTTTTATTATTTTTTATCTTGAGTTCAATTCACTCCAGGATCTCGCATGCAGACGATGCTAACAATCAATTGCTTGATGTTGTACTTTTCTATTTTGCCACTTCAATTACGCTCCTTTTTCTTCAGCCTTTCTAGCTTAACTGGGCCAACTGCTATCCAATTGTATTGTGCTTTTATTTATGGATAATACCTTTACAAATATGCCAATTAAATATAAATAATTACGCTTGACATTAATTATTTGTTAGCCAGACAAACACGTGACAATTTTTTAAATCTCATCTCAAGTCAATTTTTAATATTTAATCAATTATTTTTCATTGTAATAATAATTATTATCATTAGTAATAATAATAAAAACATATCATCAATAATTAATCGGTAATTAATGGTTAATTAATTGATTATCGAGCGGTTTAATTTAAATTTGGCGCGTCAAGTGTCCAAAACAAATCCACGTTCTCTCGGTGTCAAACGTCCGCGTTTAAAAATAACACACATACACTCTCTTTAAATAACAATCAGCTAACTAAAATTATTTTAACTTTTTTTTTTTTTTTTTTTTTTGTAAAAATAATTAAATAACATAATAAAAATATTTATCGTACCTTACCATGACCTGTATGACAGCTCAGTTGTTGACGTAATTGATAAAAACAAATAACAATATTGGGCCTGGGGCCCGGATTTTCACCAACAAACTAAACAAAAAACTCGCGGTTTCTTATCACAATCTTAATAAATAATAAAATATATCCAACAAAACAAAAAAGTTAGTAAAATCGCAGATTATGTCACTGTCAGTTGTTGAAATATTTAAAATCACATTTATCTAAACAATTAAAAGCAAATACGTGAGTGAAAAAGTATGAGGATAAATAAATAAATATAAATCACGTTTGTTACCGGGATGTATGATAACACGACTACGTCGCACCGCGACGTGTGACAAGCGGCGAGTGTTGTGTAAAACCCAGTACAACCTCGTCTCTCGCTCTCGCCTCTGCTAAAGGAAGGCCCGAGAGAGAGAGCAGCCAGTGTTAGTGGTTCCGTTTCTTATGCAAGTCCTCAAGTTGGAGCGAGACGGTGCCACTAGTTGTGTATGTACGTGCTAGTGTTGCTCGAATGGAGCTGAGAGCTACAATAAAGTCCTAGAGGACGAGTATAGTCTGGTACCAGGTATACTCTGCTCCTGGTTGATGATGTTGAGCTACATACAGTTTGGTATAGTTCTCGAGAGTAGAGCGCAAATGCGCAAACCGATTAAGCGATTTTGTTGTGGACCCCGTTTCTCTCTCTCAGAAACTACCGAGTTCTCTCTTCCCGCTTTCCACTTCTCCTCTTCCTTCTCCATTCCGTGTTTTTCCTCTGCTAAGCTGTCTTCGCTCTCTCTCCGTCTGCTGAGGAGCTCTGGCCGAGCCCGGGTGTAGTAAGTGGTGAATAGACGGACGAACGGAAACCCACGCCTTTTCCCACCAAGCATTCACGACGTTAAGCTACACAGATCCTCGACGCCAAGCTAAGGATTACCAGGCTCGGATCAACACTTTTTCATTCCCGGTCTCAATTTTTTTAACCTAAAAATTATTTTTACTATTTCAAACTTCTCTCATAAATTTTCTTTTAAACAAATTATTATTTTTTAACATTTTTTATTTACACAGTAATTTTATCAGCTGTCAACTCCTCCAATTAAAATTTTCTAAAAATTTATTATCTGGGGCCTTGGAAATTTCTTGAGCCGGCTTGGACCTTTTCACTGGACGCGTTCCACAGAAAACTAGCAGCTGCGTAGTCGCCCGTAACTTGTCAACTGCGCCGCTTGTTCCCCACCGAGTTCCTGAATTTCCGTCGAAGCTTGCTGGGCTGTGTTGGACCTCGTTCGATCGTTGCAACCCAAAGAACCTCCACAGCCATTGTGTTGAAAGATCCCAAGACGTTCGGATAGTGTAACAGGACCGGTCAGCCGGAGATAGTTTTTCCTTTTTTACAATTTGTGATATTGTAGACTGTGCCAACGAGGTGAGTTTGTCATCCATTAAAAAAAATTTTTAACAATTACAAATTTATTATTGTTTATTTTTTTACTTAAATTGTTTTTACGCGAATGGTGACGCGGCGTCCTTTCCACGTTTTAAAAAAACTCGGTTTTTTTTTTTAGTTTTATAATTTAATTTATTGATATTTTATTATTAAATATTAAAACTAGTTTAATTAATTTTAATTTTTGTATTTTAGAGTTATTTTACGAATTAATTGCGTCATTTTTCCGCGCTTTTTCTTCACGCATCGCCATCTTGTCTCGTTTGTTCATCTAGGCGGCCATTGTATGTCCATGAACGCGACAAATCTATGTGAAATTTTTTTTATTTCAACATTTATTCTTTTTTAATTTTTTTAAAATAATAATTAATTTAAATTGACTTTTAATAGACGTTTAATTATTTTTTAGAAAAGCACGTGTTTTAATTAAATTTATTTAAAAAATATTTAATTTAAATTAAAATAAAACAATTTAAAATTTCGCGCGCTTTTAATTTAAAAATAAATTTGAATTTTTATAAAAAAAAGTCTGCAAAATTTTTTACGGTTGAGTTTCCGGAAAAGGGGGGTCGGTACGTGCATGGTAATCGAAAATTTCTCTATTTCTTTCTCTCTCACTTGAAGCCGGCGTTGCGCGTCGGTTCTATGGTGGCGACGGGAGAGTGGGGTCGGGCAACGGAACTTACGCCATTGTCGCGAAGGGCAGTGCTTAGAACACACGTCGTGTTGGAAGCTCCAGGGTGTTTTATTTTAATTAACTTTTATTTTAAAAATATTCTGTGATTTTTTTCAAATTTATATTCTCTGGTGAGTCATCAATTATAATTATCATCATTAAAAAATAATAACAATTTAATCTCGCGATTATTTTTAATCGGATTTTAAATCTAAATTCCGCGAAACGCAAACGTGACGCTGGAAAATCATGCATGCGATCAATACTAAATCCCTAACAAATGATATTTACATAACAATCTAATTACATTTATTTAACGATTAAATAATCGCCGTAGATTATGTATTGAGCTTACGACGTATTCATTAATTTAAAATAGTAATTTAATTTTTTTCGCGTAATTTTCTTTCGAGTTTTCGCCATTTTGTCCGGGTTCGACCCCGTTCGCCGCCATATTGAGTGCCCCTGTTGCCGTTGTTTCCACGGGAATTCGTACTTGGAAAAGAGGGGACTAATCATTTGTGCTCGGTCCTAAAATTTACAACGCAAAAATTTTATTATTTTTAAATTAATATTCCAACAATAATTAATTCAATTAAAATGAATAAATAATTAAATTAATTTCCTTTTTGGCTTAAATAAATAGAATAAATTAATTTTTTTTACCTCAACATGGGTAATGCAATTCCATCTCAATAATATAAATAAATTACGCAATCGTTGGCGCGCAAGCGTTAATAATCAAGTTGGTCGATCGTTGCTTCGCTCCCACCATTTAATTTCATAATAATAATAATAATAATAATAGTAGTAGTACTAGCATTACAACTGAGTTTGCGCGGTTAAACTTTCTCAATTGATTTTTCATTTTATTGTGAAATTTTGCATTAATTAATTTTTTTTTTACCAAATTAAATTGACATTTAAAACTTTTAATTTTATTTTTTTAATTTCAAAATTAAAAAAATTTTTTTTTTTAATTAATTTTTTTACAAATTAGATTTTCGGGCACGAAAATTATTGGGGCCATCCCTGATTTTCTTGCAAGCCGGTAGTCGTTAGCTGCGCAGATAGCTGACGCGCAGAATTGGATAACTCGAAGTTTCCATATCGCGTCTGCGCAATACATTAGTTCACCTCTCGCATCATCCCCACTCGGTGGTTTAGAGCAAAGTCGTTACCGTTAGGAGGACACGCACAAAGGAAAAAGGCCAGACTAGCCGGACGCGCTTGCATCACAGCCATTTTGGAAGCTTCTCTCCAACAACACGGAGCTTTCGCGTCGCGTCACCATTTATTATTTCCTTTTATTAAGTTTTATTAATAAAGCTGCGCGATTTAAATACCGTTTGTGCCAAGACTGATGATTTTTTTAAATAACAATAATTTTTTATTCAATTTTGGTTTTTATTTGTGATCCGCCAGTTCATCCTGACCGTTATTGAAACAAAGCTGAGACAAAGAGAAGTTAACATGGAGGACGATCAGCAGTTCTGCCTTAGGTGGAACAATCATCAAACGACGTTAATTCAAAATTTTGATACATTGCTGGAAAGCGGTACCTTGGTCGACTGCACCTTGGCAGCGGAGGGGAAATACCTTAAGGCCCACAAAGTAGTCCTCTCCGCGTGTAGTCCATACTTTGAGGTAAATATCAAAATAATTAATCTTTGTTTTTTATTTTTAATAATTTATTATTCAAAATATTTTTATTGTTGCAAAAAAATTATTACAATTTTAAAATTTGTATTTAAAAAAAAAAAAATTAAATTTAAATCTCGAAAATTTTCACTTAAAAAAAAATTAATTAAAATCTTGATAATTTTTTTTTTCAAAAGAAATTTTTAATTAAAATCATTAAAAAAAAATTTAATTAAAATCTTGAAAATTTTTTTATTAAAAATAAAATTTGTAGTAATTTATAATTTAAAAAAAAAAAAAAAAAGCAACGGTAAAAATATTCAACTATTGAGTCATTTGGTTGAGTTTCATGAGAATAAAAGGAGAAAATAACTAGGGAGAGGTAGAAAAAAAAAATATGAAAGACCAGGTCGATAGTGGTTGGCGTCAGCAGCTCGAGCGAGCGTTAGATCAATACCAAATAGAAAGAGAGGTGAGGAGGTGATGTCGAAACACAAGATGGCGGCTAGCAGACGAAGCAGAAGCAGAACCGCGAGACCTGAGAAACAGGAGAGACGAAAAGAGGGGGCAATCTGCCTCCCCTCCTGCGGTTAGTCCTGATCAATACAGGGAAAGCAAGATGGCTGTTCCAGGGCACTTGCCCTGATTACTTTTTATGCCCTTATGACTCAATCAATACTCGTCTCAATTTAGTACTTTGATGATTTAATAAGTTGAGATTTTAATTTGATTTTTTTTTTTTTTTTCAACAGGGTCTTCTTAGTGAGCACTATGACAAACATCCTGTCTTCATCCTCAAAGATGTTAAGTTTAAAGAACTTAAAGCCATGATGGACTACATGTACAGAGGAGAGGTTAACATCTCTCAGGACCAATTGGCAGCTCTTTTAAAAGCCGCCGAATCGTTACAAATCAAAGGGCTCTCGGAAAGTAAAACCGGCAGCAGTGGTAGTACAAGTAGCAGTAAGGCAGAAACAAGATCACAAAAGACTGTACAACCCTCAGCCCCCTCGTTGGACATTCCTCACTCGTCTTCCGGCCTCACAATTGAGAAAAACAACAAAGTTCCTCGTCAAAGTCTCGCCCAGGCCTCTGTTGGCGATTTACCCGAAGATTCCGCAAGTCCCTCTTTATCAAAAGGCATTTCCTCCAGGTAATTATCTATTTTATTTATTTTTTTTGACCTGAAATTTTATAAATCATTTTGGTAATTTTTTTGCTCATTTTTTATTAATTAATTTTTTTTTTTTATCTTACAGGGAAGGCTCAGTAAGTCCAAACGGACGAAAACGTAAAAGATACAGGCGAAGAAGTCTAAACGATGACAACCCAATTGACAACCACGAAACCTCAAACTCGAGCGACATGTCTCATCAGCCCATGAACGTGCCTGCTCTTGGTGTTGCCCCGGTAGCCGATGAGAAATCAATGTCTGACCCATCTGACTCTCTTGGCAGATCCGCACTTATGCAACAACTGACTAAACCCGCTGACGATATGCTACCGGTAATTATTTTATTTATTTATTCATTTATTCAACTTCATGGTTCTTGGATTTTTTTTATTTTTATTTCTTCGAAAATCGCGAGTAAATTTTATTATTTATTTTTCGTGGAAAAAAAAAAAAAATAAAGTATCTGATTACGCCAGCGCCTAATGGAATTTAAGTTTGATACTTATTTTCTCTCGCTTCGTTGGCAGATTAAGTTCTTGCTCTATCCTACTGTCGCGTCTTATTACCATGACACTTTTCAGTGCGGAAACGGCATGATACAATTTTTTTTTATAATTATTGTCTTATTATTTTTATTAATCCTTTAAAAAAATAACAATAATTAATATTTAATTAAATGATTGATGATTAATTTTTTTTTAAGATAACGATAATAATAATTAATTATTAAATAATTAATTACAGATGCCTGTTGAAAAACCTGAGCCTAATGACACACTGATTGAGCCAAAGTCTGAGTACCTGGATGAAGCTGAGGACAGTGTTGAAGACTTGACACTTGATGATGAAGGAATGGATGATACTATGGATGACGGAAACAGAGCTGGACCCTCTCACGACCCCTCCCACCCTGGTACGTATCTAAAATTTAATCCCTAGTAAATTTATCCCAGATTTTAATTTTTTATTTTCATTTTCAATTTAAAGAATAAAATTTCTACTTAAAAAAAAAAAAAAAAAAAAAAAAAAAAAAAAAAAAAAAAAAATAACAGATACTGTTGATCAGCTGATAAAAAATCAGGTCGAATCTCGAAAAAAAAAATCTTCAAACGCGGTAATTTTTCTTCAATTATTTCCTAAGAAATGATTGAACAATCTTTCGTTTATTTTGTCCTAACATTACCGGGAGGAAAATTCTCCATCTAGAGCTTGGGTTTCCTCGTTGCAGGTAGGGGGGGAGCGCGGTCTTGTACGAGAGGTAATTTGGTCGCTGGTGGTGAGACGGACACCACCAGCTGGGCATCTCATTTCCTCGATTGTAAAAAGGTATCGATTGTCAGAAATTGCTATATTAATCAGCGACGAGAATCGCGTCCGGATGTTGACGTGTCCGCGTTGCTTAAGTCACTCGCCAACAAGCAGGGTAGAAAATATAGTTTAGACTGCGTTAAAAAATCCCTGGAGGCAATATTACAGCAAGGTGTTAGTACTACTCAGGCATCTGAAATGTACGGGATTAATCGATCTACTCTGCAATTTTATTTGAAAAAATTAAATGTCGTAAGACGCCGTTGGAGACAACCCGCCTCTGCTTTAGTCATTCAGCATCAATCTTAATTCATTAAGAAATTATCTATCTTGTGAAATATTGACCTTTTTCAAAGAAATAAGCTCATCCCGATGTCACATTCATCGAGACCTTTCATTTGAGTACCCACATCAATTTTTCATATATTTTATATATTTATATATATGTATACATGAAAAATATATCAAAAATGCATGTGGGTACTCAAATAAAAGCTCTTGATGAGCGTAACATAGGAATGAGCTTATATTTGTAAGAACGTCAATGTCTAAGAAAGTACAGTGCAATTTAACCCAAATCATTATTTAATAAAGCAAAAATTTTTATTTTTTTTGTTTACAATTGATATAGTGACTTCAAGTTTCCTAATTAATATTACAATAAAAATAAATAAATTAACTCACTGTAATATTTTACTAAAAGGAATTTTTAAAATGAAAATTCCTACTCGACTTTAATTGCCAATACTTGATAATTATCCTAGATGATAACTTTATCTACAATGAACTGGTGATAATTATTTTAGACTGATTCTCGACAGTATTTGTTATTTAATTTTAATTGAAAGAAAAATAACATTCCTAACTACATAATAAAAAAAAATGTATCACATGTAGATAATTAATTGCTAGCTTGTTATAGAAAATAAAAATAAATGTCAAGCCCATAAAAATATCTTTGATAAGAAATTATTCTTTAAATGAAATTTTTATTTATTTTTAATGACTTTATTTTTTTATAAGTTTTATTTTTAACTTTTTTTTTTTTTTTTTTTTTTTTTTTTTTTAAAGGCCTTGGATCGTGGCACGTAACTGGTGACCGAAGTAACGCGGGAGGCGTTGTCGGATCTGTAGTTGCTGGAGCACCTGGTTCTAACGATGAAGTTTTCATGCAGGCCCAGGAAGCTGCACAGGCTCATCGCGACTCTCAAGGTAGGCACAACTCGCCAATTTATACCTGCCTTCGGCTCCCGTAACAATCGGCACAATTTCATAATCCCACCATTTTATATATATATATATATATATATATATATATATATATATATATATCAAAATGATTACGCAATCGCGTAAATTTCCGCTTCGATAAATGAGTTACTCATTTATAAATTATCAGATAAAATTCCAATATTATTTTTTTTTTTTATTTAATTGAAAAATTAAGTGCCCATTGCGCAGGCGAGTCGAGGTTTTATTTTACGTTGCCGGACAATGTGGTTCAACCAAAGAATTCGGTGTTGTTTCAAGCGTAGCACGGTCTCTGAAAGAACTCTCAGTTCTCTATTTTTTTTTTTTTTTATTAGGGCACTCTTCATATATATTTTTCCCAAAAAAAATATATATCTAAAAAATTACATTTATTTTTTATGTTTCAATTTGGATCTTTATTTTAATTATTATTTCTTCCGCTTCCACGCGCTGCGAGATTAACTCTCGTGACGTGTTGTCGCGTCCTCTCTCTCCTTGATAATAATCCACCAGCAGAAGAAAATTAATTAACACCCTCCCGATGATTAAAAAAAAAATTTTTAATTTTTTAGTAGCGAGAAATTTAAAAAAAAAAAATTGATTAAAAATTCGCCGGTCGACTTGATAAATTTTTAACTGTTAAAGAGAAGGGGAGAGACTATTCACAGAGACGTTCCCACGTAAAGTTGTTGGCCTTGGTCTCTATTGAGAGCTTAGAAGAGAAACTTATCGCAACAACTAACCAGTGCGGTATTGAAAGACCCCCCCCCGGGGTCTCAGACAACCAGCATCCTAATATAATATTATATATTATATATTATACTGAGCCAGAAAAATTTTAAATTCTGCTAACTCGTATTTATATTCGCAAAAGGCAGAGATCTCATCCGCGTATGGCCGGCAACTTGAATCAACATATAGATATATATATATATCTCTTCTCTGCTTTAATAGAACGGACGCGTTTAACATTCGTGAGAAGCTAAGAAGTGAGAGAGCACGACCTAGATTCCATTCTCGGGTTCTATGCTCTCGCGACACGTATCAAGATAACGTAAAATCACAATCTTCAATATTGAGTAAATTATTTAAAAAAAAAAAAAATTTTTTTTTCGGGTATGGGAACGCGCAGCTGTTGAATGTTTTTTCGCTATACATCTGCCTGTACAGCTGTCGCCACCAGATGCTAAAGCTAAAGCCAAAGCCAAAGGAGTCAACGTTTAATTTCGCAGATGTCGGAAATTTTTAGCAACCGGTCAAGTCAACTTTTGGCTAATTTAGTCCACGTGCAGTTGAATTTATCGGGTATTTACGGCGATAAATAGTCTATCGGTGTAGGTTAGAGATCGTCGAGCGGTGACGGTCCAACGTGGGATGCTCAAGGTAAAACGGAGAGAGAGGGAACGACCTCTCTGTCAATGCTAGCGGTCGATGCCTCTAAATTTTCATTTTATCTATTTTTACGTCCGCCTTTTTAAAACTTTTAATCGTCCGTAAGATTTTTAAATCTATTTTACCGGAAAATATTTTTGCTCGCATTGATCGATGGTCGTTTTTTATTCAGAGACTTGTTACCTTGAATCGTGGACGCGGTTAAATGAAGCCTATAGATTTTACCCACAATTTAAAGGTCCAATATTTAATTAATTAATTTTTTTAATTTTTTTTTTTATTTAAAATTTTTATTTTATTATTTTTTTTTACATAGAGTTCGCATTTTAGTACCGATGTTGTACCACGTTGTCTGCAGCGCGTAGTTCAGATATCAATATAAATGTTTGTGAACAAGCCACAACGAAAAAGGAAATTTTTTTTAAATTATTAAAATTATTATTATTTTTAATAATAAAAAATTTTCCTCGTTCGTTCGCTAACTCCCTATTAAAAAAAATTCCCCATACAAGAGTCAAGACACCACCCTTTGTCGTGTTTGTGTTGTAGAAATTTTGTTACACTTGGTAACAAAATAGTTTATAAATATTGATTAATTTTTTAATTAAATTATTTAAAAAAAAAAAAATTAAAAATAGTCTAACAAAAGGGAGGATACTCTTGGATAATCGTAATTTAAATACGGGACATCAATGTGTTCACACTCAAATGGCACGCTTGCACTTCATTTTTATTTACATTTATTTAATATTATTTTCCAATTTCTCGATTCTTTTCTTTCCTTTCTTCACAATTGGATTTAATATTTAATTACGTACGATCGGCCTTGACCCCAAATTAAATTGCACGTTGGGATTAGTCCCAAATTTATTTCTTCATTAAAAATAATTTTTTTTTTAATTATTAAATTAAAAAAAAAAAAAAAAAAAATAATAAGGTCCTTCGTACGATAATTAATCACAAGTGTGAGCAAAAAAAAATTAATCCTCCATATTGTGCCATTTTATTTCTTACGTCTTGCATGCAACGCTTCCTTCAGTAGTATAACTCTTAACAAACGTGTGTATTTGCCTACAAAATTATCGTGGTGGTGGTAAGACCCTTGAGAGTTTGTTAATTTTGTAGCAAGTAAACACGTCCCTAAACTACATACATATTTATTATTAAAATATAAATCAGTTGATAATATTATAAATATTTAAAAAAAAATATTTATAAATATTAATTAATATTTTCTACTAACCCACGTGTACATAACTCGCTTATTTGTTCGTAACGCATATACATCAATTGTTTATTAACTCATATATTACATTTAAATGTACTGCATATTTTTTCATCATGTATATATGAATTTATTATAATTATTGTTATTAATATTGATATTATAATTCATACATACATTTATAATGTCCATATTAGCCCTATGGTACATAATAATATTGTTAGAATTAATTAATTTTAAACAAAATATTGTAAACAATTATTTTATATCGATTGTTAATTGGTATTGTATTTTTATATATTTTTTTTTTAATTTTTTTTTTTTTTTGAACTGTCATATTTGTATTTCATGACCATGTTCATTGCTTATGCTTCGTGTATTTACCCCAGTGTCTAGGGAAGAAGATGAAGAAGGCGAAGAAGAGAAAGAGTGAATCGGGCGCTAATTTAAATGAGCCATTTCTTGTTTAAGTCTCAGCTGACCTTTTCACTCTTTAGTCAATTTTTTTCAATGGAAATTTTTCAAGAGAGAAGAAAGAAGAATGAAGAGTGCCAGTGCGCCTTTTGCGCTCTGGCTGATCCTGCTTTTCAATGCGCGACTTGGGCCTTTTGTTCAAGTTGCTGCGCTTGGAATTTTTGAGGTATAAGGTAATTGGTAAGAGGTAATAAGGTAAAAGGTAACTTTGGTAAGGTAAAAAAGGTAATTGGTATTGGTAAGATTTTTTTTATTTCAATTTTTAATTGTCAATTTTATTTATTGAATTTTGTAATTTTGTTTGCTTGATTTTTGTTGAATGAGTGAGAGATTGAAATGAAATTGCGCTTGCGCGACCGATTTTTGTGTGTTTGAAAATTTTTATTGCAACTTTCATAATTTATTCTGGAAATTAATTTAAGATTCTATTTATTTTTATGAATCTTTAATTAACTACAGTTAAATTTGAAATTATATTTGTATTTTTTGTTCTTATTTTCAGGAAAGAAGACTAGAAGATTTTTTCATCTTTTTCTTGTAAAGAGTTTCAGACTTTTTCTGTACTCTAAGCAAATTTTTAAAATTGTTTTGTATTTTTAATTGCAATATTTTTTTTTCAGTCTAAACTTTCATAATTTATTCTGCAAAAATTAATTCTAGATCATTTTATCTTCAATTAATTTTTCCAGTTAAATTTGAAACCCCATTGGATTTTTTATAAACAATTTTATAAATTAGATACAGACTTTTTCTGTATTCTAATTTTTTTTCTTGTATATTTAATATAAAAATTTCTTCCAGTTTAGTTTCACAATTTATTCTGTAATAATTAATTATAGAATTTTTCTTCAATGAATTTTTACAGTTAAATTTGAAACGCTTCAATTGATCTTCAACTTACCGTATAATTAGTTACAGATTTTCTGTATTCTAATTATTTAAAATTTTTTTGTATCTAATTTAATTTTCTTCCAGCTTCGTTTGAAAATTTATTCTGCAAAAATTAATTTTAGAATTTTTCTTCAATTAATTTTTACAGTTAAATTTGAAACACTTCAATGGATTTCATTTTACTAAATTGCACAATTTATTTCAATTATTATGCATTTAAATTGATTTTTTATTTTAAAAAATGTGTTTAATATTTGATGCAATTTTTTTCTTCCAGCTAAGTTTTAAAATTTATTCTGTACAAATTAATTCTAGAACTTTTTTTTTCTTGAATGAATTTGAATTTTTACAGTTAAATTAGAAACAATTCAATGGAATATCATCAAATTTTTAAAATATGTCTTGTATTAATTAATTAAATTTTTTCAGCAAAGTTTCAAAACTTGTTCTGCAAAAATTAATTATAAAATTTTTTTTATAACAAATTTTTCCAGCTAAATTTTAAACCAACATCTGAAATTTATTTTATTTAAATTGAACGTTTAAAAATTTTTTTAAAAATGTAATTTAAAATTTTTCAGCAAAAAATTTCGAAATTTATTCTGCAGTATTAATTCAAAGCAAGACTTTTTCTTCTTGAATTAATAACTGTAGTTAAATTCGAAAGTGTAAAATCTATCCATTTTAAATAAAATCTTTTCTCTCAACAGCTGAAGAAATCATCAAAAAAAAAATCTTCCTTTGTATCGCCAGCTTGAAAGCCAGGATCTTAAACTCATTCTCTATTATTAAAATCAGTGCTTGAGCTAGCTCGCTTGATTTATTCTAGAGTCCGGTTTAAAATAATGACTTTCACGTGCGTAAGTCGATGGAATGGAAGAAGTGTATTTATTCGGGTAATTGTCAAGAAGAAAAGAACTCTCCGGTTTTAGAGAGTTTTTTCTAGTCCAACATTCAGATACCATCACGCATCACTCAACAGAGTTCATTCACCTCTTGGTAATGTATTATATTGGTGGTCTATTGGTAATCAGTCATACCTTGGCTATTTATTTACAATTTATTTATTTATTCAATATTTCAATATTTCAAACTTGTAAAAATTTTTTAAAATATTTCTTCTTTCAGGATTTTATTTTATATAATTATTTACAATGTTTAATTTTAAAAATCTTTTGAATTTTATGAACTTTGTAACATCGTCTAATCTTATCATTTTTTTTTTTTTTTAGTTATCATTTAATTTTTTTTTTTTTTTTTCTATTTTTCAGAATTTCTTCAAATTTGTGTTTAATTTTATTTTTTATCCACAGCTGTGTCAATTTTTAAAAAGAAGATGATGTCTAAAAAAATTAAACAATTAATTAATATTTTATATTAATTAATTAATAAATAAAAGGTAAAATTTTTTTCACGTAAGTATTTAATCTTGTACGTTGTATCGGCGTACAGGGTGACCTTTAATTATTTATTTATTAATTACACCAAGAATGTTTTAATTTTTACAGATTTTAAAATTTTTCAATTTTTTTTTTTTTTTTTTTTTTTTTAATTTTAAAAATCATTCTCGGTGTAGTTTTCAATAATTCCTCTCCTCACCCCCCACTTACTCCCCAAATCCACCATGAATGAATATTTATTGTTGAATTGTATATTTAAAATTATTTTAACAAATTGTCTTAATAAGTTACCTTCCAGCTCGCCTCAGAATGAATGACTAGCTTGAATGAGCTGCTAAAATTCCATTGTCAGTTAAATAATTAATTAACCAATCAGTAATTAATTTCTGTGAATAATTCTCAAGGCGCCTGGGAATTTTTCATGCAATTAATTATCGATTGTCTAATTAATTTATTTATTTCTTCACTAGATTTCTTCCTTCGTTGTGTGACTGTAAGTTGCATGAGTATTTTGCGGTCCGAAGGTTGAGGATCCATCCAACAGCAGCACCCACATTTAAGAGGAGTAGCTCTTTCCTGGAACTTTCCGTCACAAGTATGCAAATTATATTTTTTTTTTATTCAATTTTAAATTAAAAATTGTGACGCAAAGTTCCATAGAAATTTTTTTAAAATTGTTTCAAGTCACCAAAAATTTTGTTAATTTTTTTATTTTTTATTTATTATTGTTATTTATTTTAAAATAAATTAGAGTCACTCGTTTAATAATTGTACGCGTTTTTATAATTGTACATCAAAATTGTCAGGCCCTCGCCGAAATAAACCAAACAAAATTGTCTATAAAAAAATTGTTTTATTTTCTTCGCCCCGCGTTTTAAATTCAATTAATTTTCAGACTAAATAGTCATTTAAAAAAAAAAAAAAAAAAAAAAAATCATCTGTAAATTCATCAAGAAGATTCGCTCTCCAATCTTCAAGAACGTTTCACATTTCTTCACACCAATCATCTTCATGGGGTCAGCAAATAATTTTACACTTCGATTTTTTAACTAAATTTCATTAATAATAATTTTTTTTTTTTTTTTTTTTTAATTTGAAATATTTCTTCAATTGTACCAACTATGGATCATCATCAACTAGATCAGCATCATTTAATAAATTTACAAAAAAAAAAAAATAAATTATAAAATCTTTTTATTTATTATCCTCAATCCGCTTTCAGGATCATTAGCTTTTAATTTGGGACAAAAAAATCGATTTAATTAATTTAAAAAATGTTTCTTCAATTAAAAAAATTTTTTTTTTACTTTAAAAAATTTTTTCAAATTTTTAATTGAATTTTTTTTGCTAAAAAATTTTTTTTTTAATTTTAAATTAATTAAAGTCGATTTTTTTAAAACTTACTAACACTAAGAAAAAAAAGAGACGGCAAATTGTCGGTGATTAATTGGGCCGAGATGACAAAGCTCTCATCTGGATGCTTGCAGTTGTACACCGAATATCAGGAGCAGCTTCCTCGGCGGGTCAGCTTCACCCGATGACAGATTATCGCAGACTCGCTTGTCCTAGCTGTGGCAAAAGTTACAAGTATAGAGGCGGGTTAATGAGACACATAGCCGAGTGCTTTCCTGAGCAGGCTTCCGACGGCTCGCTGGACCTCACCAGCGTTGATCACTTCAAGGAGAAGATGTACAAATTCCCCAAATGAAATAAGATTAAAATTAATAATAAATATTTTATTAAATAATTCTGTCATTCGTATTAACGAGGGTGTAAAATATTACTGTAAGGGATGTAAGGATAAATGTAATTAAATTTAAAAAGAAGAAATAGATGATTGAATTTTAAATTAAATTGAAATTAAATTTTAATTGAAATTAATACGTTGGGTTGTACCACGGTGTAAAAATTAACTAATATATAAATATATTTTTTTTTTTTTTTTTATGGGGCAGCATGTAAATAACAGCCTGAAATAATTGTGAGACTTTGCATTAAAAAAAAATTTTTTTATTGAAATTAAAATTAGATTTTTTTATTCAATTCAAAATTTTTCATTAAATTAATTTTAGAATTATTTTTTTGGAAATAAATTTTATTAAATTTTACTTTATTTAATTTGTGCAAAGTCAAAACAAACTGGCGCTTGGCCGAGCTTATAATCACAGACGATAAATCCAAGATATTAAAAATATGAAAAAAATTTTGGGGTGGTAATTAAATCACTGATAATAATTAAACAAGGAACATTTGATCATCCCCTATTTTGCTGTACTGAGGTACTTGATATATAAACAGAGGATTTCCTCCCTGTGTATGCTTACAGCGAGTCCCGGGACTACGGAGGCCGGCTCCCCAGGGGAACTGCGCTTTCGGTGCGTGATGTGCGGCCGCGGGTACCGCTCGCGGTCTTCCCTCACCAGACACTCGAGGTACGAGTGCGGGGGACTCGGATCCAGGTACACCTTCACCTGTACGCTCTGCGGGAAATACTTCTGCAGACCGGATCATCTCAAGCAGCACATTCTCAACATTCACGGCGGCACTGCTTTCACCAAATAACCCTCTTATTTCTTCTTTATTTATATTTTTTTTTATTTATTGCTGAGAAGTTTGAATTTTTCAAATTTTTTTTTTTTTTTTTTTTTGGAAATTGTCTGATATTTTTATTTATTCAATTTTACATTTTTTTTTTTTTTTTTAGTAGAAAATTCTAGTCATTTTTTTTTTTTTAAAGAATTTAAAAGATTTTTTTTTATCAAAAGAACTTAAAAATTTTTTGTGCAATAATTTTTGAAGAATTAAATTTTTATTCAAAGAAAAAATATAAAATTTTTTAATTATTGAAGAAATTAATTTTTTTTTTTAAAGAAGAAATATTTAAATTATTTTAATATCAAATTTTAAATAATTTTTTGTGTTATTATTCAAGTTAATTTTTTTTTAAAGAAGAAATATTGAAATTTTTAAGAATTTTCTTTATTAATATTAAAGAAATTAATTTATATTTAAAGAAGATATATTTAACTTTGTTTTTATATGCAATTTTGAAAATTTTTTTAAATTAATATTGAAGAAATTTATTTTTATTTAAAGAATAAATAGAAAAATTTTTTTTTTTTATAAAATTTGTTATTTTGTTGTAGATTTTTTTCTTTTTTGAAATATTATTAAAGAAGAAAAATTAAAAATTATTTTATTAATTTTTTAAAATTTTAGACTTTTTTTTTTAAATTTAATCATTTTTTTTTTTATTAAAAAAAAATGTCAGACATTTGTTAATTTGACTATTTTATAGAAAATCCATGCTGGGCATGATGAAAAAATTTTATATCTCTTATAAGTAATTTAAAAAATTTAAATCCCAAAAAAAACAATTTTAAATAATTTTTAAGAAGAATATTGATCTAAAGACTAAATTATAAATAAATCTAAATTTTCTTACCAAAAAGTACTTCTCAAAAATTTCTTTTGAAGAAATATTATTAAAATTCAAACTTCACAATATTTATTAACCATCGGGATTTTTTTAAATATATTAATTAAAAGTAACAGAGGGCATTGTAAAAGAGTCCGTAGAATTGTGAATGGAATCACAAAACTGCCAAAAATAAATGCCAAATATATGACTCTTATATATATATATATATATATATATATATATTTACAAATATACATAAATAAATTCTATATTTAATTAGAGATAGATAATATATTTTTACAAGCAAAGATCAGGCTGTTACAAATTAAATCTAAAACAAATCAAGTATTAAACTTTTGAAATTTTACTAACTGGAGTCATTTTATTTAAAAAGTTTTATATAAATTATTATTTTTATTTTTATTCTAAGTACTGATAGCACTATTAGACTGTTGAGATATGATATATTTATGATGTTTATCTTATTGTGAAGAATATATAAAAAAATAAAATATAGATATTTATCCCCTGTAAATTTAATTTTAATGAATAAATAAATTTTGAAGAAGCTGGAGGCGTTTTATTGGAACCCCGTCTGGTTACAGAGCAGCTGAAGAAAATTGGGAGCGATTGTCAACGATAAGAGCTACAAAATCCAGATTCCGGATGCAGTAAATTTTTTTTTTTTTTTTTTAATTTAAGCTTCAGCGTTTTACTTCTTAAAAATTTTTAGTCATTTTTTTTTTTTTTTTTTTTTTAAGCAAATAAATTCATTTTTTTTTAATTATTTAAAAAAATTTTTTAATTTATTAAATATTACATAATTAAAATCTAAAAATAAAAGAAAAATTCCATAATCTTCTTACAAGTTATTAAAGATAACATCCATCTAAGATGATAATAATATAATCTGTTGACATAAATTATTTTAAAAATAAATTATCGCTTGTAAGATCAACAAACTCTGATGATAAAATTTCTTCGCTGAAGAAATGCTATAAAAAAATCAGTTCCACGGTAAAAAATTATCTTACTGAAGAAATTTTTGGCTGAAAATTAAGAACAGATAATAATTATTATTAATATGCTTGCAGGCGAGAACGATGACGAATGTTATCGTAGTATAAGACACTTCCATGAATCCAAGATTTGGTAGCAAAAATGTCTGATATCTTCCAAGAGTCTGTCGCTGTTCCAGAGACTTCTTCACTTGCTCGATGAAATTCATAACCTCGATTTTTAAGAAATTTATCTGTTATTAATTTAATTATTTGTATTAAATAAATTTAATTTTAAATCCTTAATTGCTATTTTATATGTGAAGAATTTTAGGGATTGTTAGACGTTTTTTTTTTAAGGTTACTGAGCGGCCATTTTTATTTATGATCGCCATTTTGTCGCTCTTGAAATTAAATTTTTGCATACAGATTTTATTTCTTCTTTAATTTTATAAAAAATTTCTTTCTTCTTTAATTAAATAAATTATAGATTTTTTTTTTATTGATTTTATTTATTAATTTGTTTTTAATTAATTAAATATATTTTTTTAATTGAATTAATTTTTTTTTATTCAAAGCTGATGTTTTTTTAAAAATAATTTTTTTTTAATTAAATTGAATGTATTTTTTAAATAAATTAATGAAAAAAATTTTTTTCAATTTTATTATTAAATTTTTTGAACGTCTAACAAAAACTATATTCTTCTTTTCTAATTTAAAAATTTCTTCCAGATATCAACACTGAAGATAAATATTTTACCAAACTCACAAAATTACACAAAAAAAAAAAATTAAAAATTGCGGTAACAACTCTTGAAAATTTCAAAAGAAGAAATATGGGCCTGTAAATAAAAAAAAAAAAAAAAAAAAAAAAAAAAAAAAAAAAAAACCCTGAAAAAGAAAAATCTACACAAAAAATCAACATATTTTTTTTTTATTAGATCAGTAGTGAAATAAAGCATGACTTACCGCTTGTGCATAAAGCTAGCCTTAATCCCTTAGAACTTGCCCGTTCCAAAGCCCAATATAACGAAAGAATTGCCTTGTTTGCTGGTTTCAGTATACAGATTATCTCAGATACAGACTAGCTTGAAGATGAAACCTAAGCAAATAAAGCAGGACCCGCTGGCCTCCTCTTCTGGCGTAACGGTCAAGCCCGTGGAGTACCGGTGTCCCAACCCGAACTGCAATAGCGTCTATAAGTGGAAGAATAACTTAACCAAGCACATGAATTACGAGTGTGGGAAGCCTCCACGGTACATGTGCTCCCATTGCAATTACCAGTCGCCCTGGAAGAGCTACGTGTTGAATCACGCCGCGAGCCGGCATCCTACCGATCAAATAAACGTCATCGAGCTGAGCATCACCACCAAAAAGCAAACCGGGAACTTTGTCTGTCCCAATCCCCATTGCACCAGAGTCTACAAGTACAAGGCGGACCTCACTCGGCACATCAATTATCAGTGCCAAAAACCGCCAAAGTACAAGTGTCCGTACTGCCCCAAGGAGTCCAATTGGAGTGGTGGAATCAAAAAACATATTCGTAGTTTTCATCCTCAGCAGAACCTTCATGTACTTACTTATTATTAATATTTTTTTTTTTCTAAATTTTCTGGCAATAATAATAATAATAATAATAATACTGAAGATATGACCTTGTATCTTGTGAACTATTGACATTTTTAAAGATCTAAGCTCATCCCGACATTACACTCATCGAGACCTTTCATTTGAGTACCCACATCAATTTTTCATATATTTATATATATTATATATATGTATATATGAAAAATATATAAAAAATGCATGTGGGTACTCAAATGAAAGCTATTGATGAGTATAACATCGGGATGAGCTTATATTTTCAAAAACGTCAATATTTAAGAAAGTACAGTGTAATTTGGCTTTATTAAGTAATGACTTTGGTTAAATTTTATTTATTTATAATTCACAAGTCACAGTAGTCACATGATGATTTTAAAGTTTCTAGTTATTATTATTATTATTATTATTATTATTATTATTATTATTATTATTAAGAAGTAAATTATAAAAAAAATTTACTTAATTTTGATCAAAAATTCAAAATTTGATCCAAAGTCTAAATTAATTTTTTTTTCTTTACTTTTTGGGAAGAAATAAATCATGAGATATTTTTTTTCCAGTTGTTAAAGTAGAAACTTCCTGGAGCCAACCCGGAGTGACCTAAAAAACAAATTACAAGCCAATCAAACGAGTTCAAAATGATTTTTACACAGGAACAAGAAAACAAAGCAAGAGAAGATGAAGAACTTCGAAGAAATTAGTCTTCAGGAGCAAGACCAACTGCGAAGCAGTTAATTAAGTACCCGTACTTATTTTTTCAGAGCAATTCGAGCACCCGGGTTGGCTATTAGCGTTTGCGACAAACATAAGAGTTGTTTTTTTTTTTTTTTTTTTTTAAGTTTAGGTCAGAAGAAATCACCCGAGACTTTGACTTGGGGCTTTTTTTACACTGCCTTACGATAAAATATTTTTATGATAAGAAATATTTATTATTAATATTTATGAGTCTCTGGTGGTTGATTTCTAATCTTGCAGTCATTAATCATATTAATCATCTAGTGTTTTTATTTCTGTGACTTAGATTTTAATGAAACTATCAAAATAATTTTTTATTTTTGTTATAAATTTTCTTATATAACGCAATTAGATATAAGTGCTAATATTCTAAAAGAAAAAAATATTAAAGTTGTTATTTTTATTTTATTATTTAAATTTTATATCTTAAAGATATTTCTTCTTTGTTTTTATTTTTTTTAAATTATATTATAAATTTATAAATTTATGTAACAATTACAATATGTTCTTCGTTATTAAAAAAAATATTATGTAACAAATAATTTTTTACTGAGTTTGAAAATAAATATACTCTGAGTTGTAATTTCTAATAAATAAACTTTTAAAAAATTTCACCTTTTCTTCCTTCCAAATTTCTTCTTAAATTATATTTTATAAGATAAAATTAATTTTCTATAGTAAGTATAAATTATAAATTATTTTTTAAAAATAAAATTAGTATAGATATTTTTAGGTTAACTGAAGAACTGCGTTGCCGTTCTAAGAACCGAAAGAAGAAATATCTTTAAATATAGGAATAAAAAATTTAAATCATCCATATCATTTCTTCTTTTTCTTTAGCAATTTTTTAGGCTTGTATATATTTCTTCACCAAACAAACTGAGAAATTATAATCCTTTTGATTACTTACAGATCAAATAAAAATCAGTGAAGAAATATTGACTAAAAAAAAATCCAAAAAATTTAGAAGATAAATTTGAAGAAGAAAAAAAATTTACTCAGTTCTGCGAGAAGAAATACGAAAAATACAAAGAACTACATTGCAGTTCCAGGAACCAAAAGAAGAAATACCTCAAAAAAAAAAAATTTAAAACATAATTAAAATCATCCATATCATTTCTTCTTTATCTTTAGCAATTTATTAGGCTTGTGAATGCTTTTGCTCGTGTAAAATAAATTTCTTCATCAAGCAAACTGAGTAATTATAATCCTTTTGATTACTTACAGATCAAATAAAAATCAGTGAAGAAATATTGAGTAAAAAAAATCCAAAAAATTTAGAAGATAAATCAGAAGAAGAAGAAGAAAAATTTACTTGTCAGTTCTGTGCGAAGAAATACGAAAAATACAACAGCCTTGTTCAGCACCGTTCCAAGTACTGTCTAAAGAACCCAAAGGCTTGCCGGAACACGCGAATATTCCAATGTCCGAACTGTAGTTACTTAACAGCGTTTGTGTCGAACATGTCGCGGCACATCCGAACTCAGCATGCAGGTCTAATCACTATCGACTTCACCTTGGACGCCCCTATAGACCTCTAAGTTATTTTCTGTACTATTAATAGCTTCTCAGCATGTTCCATTGTTTTGACAGTCTTCGCTCTTGCCAACTAACAATTTTCATTGGTCAGTTACAGGTTCCGCGGCTAGTGGGCCGCAGAAGGACTCTAGTCTTCGGTACTCGTGTCCAAAGTGCAATCGTAGTTACAAAAATTACGGCGATATGAGAAAACACTTGCGTTTCATGTGCGGACAAGCTCCGCGGTTTCTTTGTCCTTATTGCAATAGATGCTCAAATAATTCCTCGAACATGTACGTCCACGTTCGCAGGGCTCACAAGGGTAGGGATGTCTTCTTGGTTGACGCCTATGACAGCTCACGTCACACTAGTTGATAGTAAATTATAATTCTTATTAAATTTAATTATTATTCAAGTTGTATTAAATTAATAAATTTATTTCGTTAAAAAATTACTCACTCCTCTTCTCTTCCGCCATCTTGTTAAGAGACTCCATTTCATGCGCTACTAACCGCTAAGCCAGTTGTTTCTTCTCTAGTTTTTTTTCTTCCCTAGTTTTTTTTTTTTTTTTTTAAATTGATGAAGTAATATAATTTACAGGAAAGCAAGGAAACAAATCTCCGGGCTCTAAATATCCCTGCGATAAATGCAACAGTGTGTTTAACCGAAAAGCCAACCTTAATTTTCACATACGATGGGAGTGCGGCCTACCGCCTAGGTATAAGTGCCCTTACTGTCACTTGATGTCTAAGAAGACTACTAATATTAGAAAACATATTCAGAGGAGGCATCTTGGCTGTGAAGTTTATGTACATGATGTATATTGTCCTGAAAAATTTATTAATATTAGTCAATAAAATATTTTAATTATTATTAGTAATATATTTATTTAATTACGCTAATGTGTATAAATTGCTAAATTTATTTTAGAAAAGTAATTTATTGTGTAAATAAATAAAATAAATAATTATTCTGATTTTAAAATGACACTGAAATTAGAAGACTATCTTTTTTTATAAATATAATTTAGGTGAAAAAAATTATTTTAAAAAAATGGAAGTTTTTTTTAAAATAATCAAGGGTTAAAAAATTTTATTTTTAAAGAAGAAATTTTTTTTAAACAATTTAGGTCTAATAAATTATTGAAAAAAATTTTACAATTTTTAAAAATAAACTTTTGAATAAATTTTTCTTGAAAAAAATTTTTAAAAATAATCTAGGCCTTAAAAATGATTCTAAACAAATTTGATAATTTTTTTTTAATAATTTAGGCCTAAAAAAAAATTTTACAATTTTTAAAAATGAATTTTTGGATAAATTTTTTTTGATACAATTTTTAAAAAATAATTTAAGTTTAAAAAATTATTAAAAAAACAATTTAATAATTTAAAAAATGAATTTTTTAAAAATTTCAGTGTCAAATTAAAAAAAAATTATACTTTTATATTTCTTCCCTCGAATAAAAAATATTTTCTCAATAATTTTCTTTAAAAATGTTATAGCGCTGGGCGGCGTAATGACAGACGAAGGCCTAAAGTTTCCATGCCCCAAGTGCGGAAACATGTACAGCAAAACGTACCACTGGAAGCACGTGAACTACGACTGCGGAGTGTTGCCGCAGTTGCGATGTCCGCACTGTCCCTACGCAGCAAAGCACACTTCAAACGTAAAAAGACACATCCGGCGAATCCACCCGGGCTCGCAAGTGTTTGTGATCGACACCAGAGGCCACAAGTCTCGATAGCGCTAAAAAGCCTGTACCTGTTTAAATAAAATTAAACTTAAAAATAAAATTAATCCCAAAAATTTCTATTCTCCAGAAAAGAAGCTTAATTTTCTTTATTCTGTCTTAGATTGGTCGGAAAAGCCGAGGTTCCCGTGCGACCAATGCACAAGCGTCTTCAACCGGAAAGACAACCTGTGCTACCACAAGAAATTCGTCTGCAACCAATTGCCGAGGTTCTGCTGCCCCTACTGCGTCTATCGGTCCCGCCATGTGTCCAATACGCGTGCGCATGTCCTCAGGAAGCACCCCGGGACCAGAGTTTACGCCGTTGACATTTTCAACCCTGAAAATTACCGATAATTTAATTTATAAAAAATTAAATAAAAAACAATTAATTAATTGCAAAAAAAAATTAAATTTTTTTTAAAATTATTACTTGCTTTAAAATTAAAAAATAAAAAATTTAAGAAGAAATATTTTCGGGAAGAAATATTAAAAAAATTTTTTTTTTACAGATTTAAAATTTTACCAGCCGCAGCGGAACACGCGTGAGTCGCGCCGCGGAGTTCACATTTGCCCGAAGTGCGGCGGGATGTTCAACTGGTCCTGGAACTTGCAGCAACACTTGAAGTACGTTTGCGGCCAATCTCCAAGATTCAATTGTCCGTACTGCAGTTACAGGACGCGACACACTTCAAATGTCCGCGCGCATGTAAGAAGACAACATCCGGACAAGGAGATCTATGTCATTGATATTTTACAGCAATAGTAAGAATATAATTGAAACAATTAACAGCTTTTTTATTCATCCCTCATAATTTTGTCTAAAAATTAATCATAATATTAATTTAAATAATTTAAAAAAAATTAATTGAAAATTTTTGGTACTTAAATTAAGAAGAATTTTATTTTTTATTTTACAGATATCGAAGACACTGTGTGGTTCCAGCGAAGACCTCGTCGCGTCAGCCAGAGCGATCCCAGTGCTCCAAAGTACCCCTGCAGCAATTGCCAAAGTGTCTTCAGTCGGAAACATAATCTTCAGTATCATTTGAAGTTCGAGTGCGGACAAATGCCCAGGTTCAATTGCCCCTACTGCACCTATCGCACTAGACATTCGTCTAATGTTCGCGCACATGTCAGGAAAATTCACCCGGGTCTTCAAGTTTATGTTGTTGATATTGCTAAGTGTTGCAAGACTGAATTTATTTCTTAATAATTTTTTATCGATTAATTAAATAATTAAAAAAAAATGTAAATTTAATTTAAGTATTACTGTGTTATTTTTTGTCAATAAAATTATTATAATTTTTAAAGATAATTTAAATTAAAAAAATTATTTTTAAAAAATTTTATAATTTTTAATTAATTTTTCTTGACATAATTTTTTAAAAATAATCTAGACCTAAAAAATAATTAAAAAAAATTAAAATTGTCAATAAAAAAATAATTTTTAAAGCACTTTACCTGTTTAAGTGCATGGTAAGATTGTTTAGTTTTAATTTTATTACAATAAAAAATTTTCTTAATTTTGTTTCAGGTTTCTTGAGAAGAAAAAGAAGATTTAACGCTGTGCAGGTTAAGATTAAGTGTCCAAATTGTCCAAGTGTGTATGCCCATGAGTTAACACTAAAAAATCATCTGAAGTACGAGTGTGGTTTATCTCCGAGGTTCAAGTGTCCATATTGCCCTTACATGGCGAAGCGCGCGGGCAATGTTGTTGATCACACAAAAAGGAGGCACAGAAATATGAAGCCTTACTTTTTAGACACTCTGGGGAGCTATAAGCCCAGAAAGCAATGGAATTCCTAGAACACAATTATAAAACTTCTGTAAAATATTTTTAAATAAATTAAGATGATTTTTCTCTTGATGCACGTCAAATTAGCGAGTTATAAATGTTGTCTTCTTGAAGATAAAATTATAAGTTTTAAGATACTTACTAACAATAATAAATACTGGGTTTTTCAGATTTTCTGAACGAGGTTGGCGAGCCAGTAAGGTACAAGTGCCTGGATAACGCGCCGACCAAAAAATTCGTCTGTCCAAATTTGTGCGGGAGCTCCTTTAGTCATAATTACAGTCTGACCAGGCACTTGAAGTACGAGTGTGGTCAGGAACCACGGTTCAAGTGTCCCTACTGCGATTTGCACTACAAACGCACTTCCAATGTCACCCAGCATATCAGGACTAGGCATATCAACTGCACCACTTATGCCATCGATATTATTGATAACAAGATTGTTGGAATACACTTTACTGAAAAGAAGAAATACTGACATTGATAAATTTTTTTGATACGCACTGAAGTCTTTAAATTCTGGGCTAACTACCGGAAATACGGAAAAATCATAAGAGACCTTTTTTGTAGAAAATTTAATCCTCTACAAAAAAGGTCTCTGTCAATTTTCTTCTATCTCCTATCATTCAGCCTAAATCTTTATTTTAAATTTGATTTCAAATTTGTCGGACTAAATCTACTGGGAAGAAATTTTTGAGTTCAAATTCTGGGGTAAATATTAAAGATAAAAAAAAATTATAAGAGATTTTTTTTTTTTAGGAAATTTGATCTTTTATCCAAAAGGTTCTTTTCAGTTTTCTGATATTTTCAACCTTTGAGTCATAATTTGAGCTCTATTTCTAATTCGACAAAATAATTTAAAAATAATGTACATAAAAAAAAATTTTTTTTTTTTTTTCAAGTGTGTATGACCTAAAAAGTGTAAATCTCAGGTGCAATTTATTTATTGTAAATTTATAAATAAAATTTATTTGTAAAATCACTATTTTAATTCCGCTTCCCGATTCACTTTCTACTAATTAACATCTTTATGTTTTTTTTTTTCCAATTAATTATAGGAATATTTTTTCCATTTAATTAATTAACCAAAAAATAATTTTGCTTGCAGATTTTTTGTTACCCAGCTCGCTCCTGACTCTGGATTACGCCGACGAGAACTCGAGCTCCGAAGAACTGAAGCCTTTTCCAGACCAAAAATTTGTGATGATAAAAAATAAATACCACTGTCAAAGTTGTCCAAGAATTTTTAACTCCGAGTGCTCGGTGAAGCGGCACCTCAAGGAGTGTGGGATTGAGCCGCGGTACCAGTGCGCTTACTGCCAGTACACGGGAAAAAGAAAGTTCCAAATAACGCGGCACACTAAAATAAAACATAAAAACCAAAACTTGAAAATAATTGATTTATTTATGTAAAGAAAAAAAATCTGATATTTTGTTGTAACGCTTCTCATTAAAACCAAAAATTAAAAAAAGTAATCAAGCTTCCATAAATTTTTCAACCCTGAAAAAAATTAATTGAATTAAAATTTTATAACTAATAATTTTTATTTTTTTTATTTTTTCAGAATTTTTGCCAAAAATCAAAAGAAGAAATATGAGCGCGTTGATGGGAAATTTTAGCTGTCCTAATCCGAGTTGCGGCAAAAATTTCAAGTGGAAAAAAAATTTGGCGTATCATCTGAAGTACCAGTGCGAGAAACCGCCGCGCTACAAGTGTCCGTACTGCGAGTATGCGTCAAAATGGCGCAAAGACGTCGAGCGCCATGTTCAGACAATGCATCCAATAGAAGAAGTTAAAGTTATTGAAATTGGAAAAGCGAAAGAAGAAATAAAGTTCGAGTGTACTTTTATCTGTCCTAGGGAAAATTGTAAAAAAATATTCAAGACTTTTAATAATTTGAATTACCATATTGAAAACACTTGCAAATACATGACCTAATTTTCACACGAATTTTTTTTGTATATTTGTTAAAAAATAATAATTTATTAATAGATTTAATTTAAGAATTTTTTTAATTGAGAAGAAATAATTTAACGAGACTAAAACATGTGATTTTTGTGTTCTTCCAGGGTACGTTTATCCAGTGGCAGTCGAGAAGAAAACTTCAGCGTCGGTTAAGTACCCGTGTTTAAACCCGAATTGCAGGAGCACTTACGCGAATCAGTACCGGTTAAGGTTTCACATGAAACACGAGTGCGGGAAACCGCCCAGATACTTGTGCGTCTACTGTAATTATAAGTCTGTATATAAACACGATGTGCAGAAACACGCACGAAGAAAACATCCTAATGGGGATAACGCTGTTATTGAGTTGTATAATACTACGGGGAAACACAGGAGTGGGAATGTTGGGAAGCCCGTTTATTATCAGTACTAATTGGTCGTTCAAGGAAAAAAGAGTGGGAATATTTGGTCTTGCAGGAACAAGTTCCTTGTAGGAAAAAATTAAAGTTTTGTAATTGGAACTGTTATTTATAATGAGAAAAAAATTATTTTGAAAAAATATGGGAATTATTTTGACAAGAAATTTATTTTTTGGGAATTTAAATTTGTTTTTTAGATGAAGAAATAAAAATTATCTTCACAGTAATTTTCTTAGAAAAATTTTATAAATTTGGAAAAGGATAATTTTGGATAAAAATGTTGGAATACATACCAAAAATAATCCATCTTTTACAATTTCATCCTCGAGGGACTTAACTAATATTTAAAACTCTAAAAAATCCAATTTATAAATTAAATTTTTCCACTATTCTTCTTTCCAAAAAGAATGTGCTTCGAAACTTCTCCGCTAGAGGAGCAGTATTCACGCACAAGACCGCCATTTTGTTGATAATTTTTTAAATTCTATTTTTTCGGAGTTATTTATTGTTTTTAGGGTATTAAATTTTTTAATTTGTGATTTTTGTCATAATTTTGCCTTTTAAAATAAAAAAAAAAAACTTTTGATCAAAAAAATTTCAACTTCCAAAATTAATTATATCTATAGCTGTAATAAGTTGTAATGTTAAATAAAAATGAAAAAATAATTAACAAATGTTTTAAAAAATTTTAATTTTTTTCTTCAAGCATAAAAAAAAAAATTTCTTCCCAAAAACTCCATTATTAACAATAAAAATTCTTGTACTTACAGGATTCGACTCGGGATTCTTCATGATGCACGAGACTTTTGGGCAACTGAACTCCAGTGATAACTCCAGGTCCCAGAAGTACCCGTGTCCGAACCCGAATTGCTCGAGCGTGTTCAAGGAAAAGCGGCATTTAGGAACTCACATAAATTACCACTGCGGAAAGCCTCCCAGGTTTCAGTGTCCTTATTGCGAGTACATGTCTCACATGAAGTGCAACGTGAAGACTCACTGCAAGAAGCGACATTCTGACCAAGAGATCTGGGTCGTCGAGCGCTACAACTCAAGGATGCCTGGAAACTTTCCTTGTTTGAACGTCAGCTGCGGTAGCGCTTTTAAGGACGAGCTTCATCTGAAGAAACACATGAAGACCTGCGGAGCTCCGCCGAGGTTCAAGTGCCCGTACTGCGATCATTGCTCCAAGTGGAGTTCTGACATACGAAAACATGTTCAAGTTGTTCATCCTGGAAGCGAAGTTATTTATATTGATCAAACACTTTTGTGATTTCATAGAAATTATTTTTTTTTTTTTTCGGTATTTTTGTAAATTATATCTTATTTATTCATAGGAAGAAATTTATCATACCAAAAATAAATAATTTTTATTAAATTTTGGTCATTAAATTTAATTAATTCTTTAAATATTTTTTTTTTAAGGTGACAATTAATTTTTTATATTCTTCTTTTAATAATAATTTTTTTTTTTTTTTTTTTTTTTTTTTTTAGGAAAATTTTGAAGAAGAAATAATTTTTATTAAATTTAATTAATGCTTTTTTTTAGGCTAGAATTTTTTTTTTATAATCTTCTTTAAATAATTATTTTTTTATCTTCAGGAAAATTTTAAAGAAGAAATGTTAAATTTTTATTAATCAGAATTTTTATAAATTTTTTTTATTTATAAATAATTATTGTGTTTCAGATAAAATTAATTCAGAGATCGAATTGATAGCAACAGCTTCTTACAAATCATTTATTTCTTCTTCAAGGATTATTCAAATTTTCTACAAGCCTTAAATTAAAAAAAATAATTATTAATTGAAGATATAAAAATTTTTAATTTAGGAAAAATTTATATAATAATAAATAAAAAATGAAAATTTCTATTTTTTGGTACAAAAATGAATTATGGGATTTCGTTGCAAGTTATGGTTATTTTTCTGTAATCTTATCCTGTAAAAATAAGAAAAATTCATATTAAATTTTTATTAAAAAATTCTAATAAAATTGTCTTCTTTGTTTTTCAGGAGTCAAAATTGAGCGAATGGATGTCGATGAAGAAAAGACGGTTAAAGAAGAGAAGAAAGATCATCCTGCTGTGATTATAATTGAAGATGATGATAATATGATTATAGAAAGTGAAATGATTATGGCGTTTGAGGAAGAAAAGTTTAAGGTTAAAGAAGAAATGAGAGATGGTAATTTTGGATTGATTGTTGAGCAAGAAGAAAGAGTTGAAGATTTGGGGAAGAAGGTAGTTAAAGAAAAAGGAAAAAATTTAAAAAAGAAAGTAATTAAAGACAAAGACAAAATCAGAGACAGTAAAGGAAAAATTTTAGGGAAAATTGCTGATAAAGGAATAATAAGATTTTTAGAGAAGAACAAAGTTGAGAAGAAAGAAGAAATGATAGTAAACAAAGTAAAATTATCAGATAAAATTGCAGACAAAAGAAAAGATACAATGGTAGAAAAAAATAAAGAAATACAAAAAGAAGTTCCAGCAAAAGATAAAATTATAAAAAATAAAGTAAAGTTTATTGGAAAAATTATTGACAAAGGAAAAGTTAAAATTATAGAAAAATTGACGGATAAAGAAAAAGATAAAGTTAAAAAAGTTGAAAAAAAAGAAATTGATGATGAAGATGATGATTTTTGTGAAGAAGTTGAAGTTGACAATGAAGATGATGAGGATTTTGTGTTGGATGAAGAAGATCTGGATGATGATGAAGAAGAAGAAGAAGAAGAAGAAGAAGAAAGTGGTAAACCGCGCTGTTTCAGTTGTCCAAATCCGAATTGCAAGCGAACTTTTTCAAATCTCATGAATATGAATGAACATGTTAAAATTGAGTGCAGTGGACCGACAAGGTACAAGTGCTCTAAATGCACCTTCCAATCTATAACAATGAACCCTATGGTTATGCACATCAGTGTGTTCCACTCCGGTATGAAAGTCAAAATTATCGACCGCTACAATGTTTAAATTTTTAAGATATTTATTTATGTATCTTCGTTTTATTTAATAAAAATTGCCTTGGTATTATTAAAAAAAAAAAAATCTTGATAATTTATAATTATAAAACTTCACAAAAAACGTCTAACAGAAAGTTTATTTCAGGAAGAAATCAGTAATATTAACTCTACGGTGTGGGATAATAAAACTTGTAATTAAAAACCCTTGAAACTAGTACTAACAATTTCCCTTTGTATTTTCCAGACTGGCAAAGTCCTCAAGCGACCCCAAAGCAGTTTCCTCGGAAATTACAACTAGAAAGCGGAGACGACTGTGTGATGACAATGGACGCTGTAGAGTTCCACTGTCCGAACAAGAACTGCACAAAAGTGTTCAACTGGCGCAGCAATTTAACCCGCCACATGAAGTACGAGTGCGGAAAATCGCCGCGCTTTAGATGCTCGCGCTGCGAGTACCAGTCGCCATTTAAGCAGCACGTGTTGCGCCACGCAAGTGCGAAACATCCTAATCAGCTGACAGAAGCAATCAATCAGCAGCAGAACCTGCCGAACAATCAACCGGTTCCCCAACCGGATCCAAGATTGGTTCCGCCGGAACTGATAAAGCCGGAACCTCCTGGCCAGTTCGTCTGTTCCAATCTGGACTGCAACGCCGCCTTTTCCAATCTCTACGCGCTGAACTATCATACGAGTTACATGTGCGACAAGCCTCCGAAGTACCAGCAGGTCTCCATGTTTTACGTACCTGAAAAAAAATAATTCTAGGATTTTTATAATTATTTTAAAATTATCCTAAACGGTAAACAAATAAATATATTAATTACAATTTTATAAATTTTAAATTAAATTTTTATTGTCATTAACATTAACAAAAATTCCATTTAAAAAATACTAACCGCGTCTGCCTGGTTCTATTTTCAGGTCTTGGAACAGGAGCTGCGCATGCGCAAGACATGTTCCCCTGCCCGAACACAAACTGCGCACGCGTATTCAAGTGGCGCAGCAATTTGACCAAGCACATAAACTTTGAGTGCGGAAAACCGCCGAGATTCATGTGTTCCAAGTGTTACTACCGTTCGCCGAGGAAACACGACGTTCTAAAGCATACCTCAAAGCAACACCCGAACGAAGTGGTCGCTCTGGTCGAGTTGTACAAGCCGGACAAGGCTAGAGGCCAGTTCCAGTGCCCGAACCTCAACTGCAGGAGCACTTTTAAAAAGCAGTACAGTTTAACTTACCATCTGAAGCACTTCTGCGACAAGCCTCCCAGGTTCAAGTGTCCCTACTGCTATCACGTCGGGAAGCTATCCACGAACATCAAGCAGCATATCCGGTGCATTCACCCTGGAAAAAGTGTTTGCGTCATAGAACAGTATTAATTATCGAGTATTGATTAATAGATAATTATTAATCAGCAATGTAAATTATTGTTAAAAATTAAATAAATATATTTAAGTGGAGTACTTGAATTTGAGGTTCAATTCAGATTTATGTTCCTCTAGTTTAGTTTGGGGAGAATGCAAAAATAATTTTATTAATTTAGGTTTTTTTTTCAGAGTTCCAAGAACCAGGATTTGAAGTTCCGGCGCTAGGTGGCGTTGGAATGTGTGGAACTACTTTTGGAGAGTGCGTAGATCGAGTTCCGGTGTCCTCTTCGTTTTGTTGAACATAATTAACTATAGTTAGTTTTAGAAATTTTTTTTAAGTTGAAAAGAAGAAATAAAAAAAATTCACAATTAATTTTAAATGAAAATTAATTTTATTTTTAAAATATGTAACCTAAATAATTAAAAAAAAAAAAAAAACTAATGTAAATTCCTAAATCGGGCAAATGTAACTAACTTAAAAATAATAAAAAAAAAAAAAATTGGATTTAAAAAAACTAATAAAATTTTTCTCTGAATATTTTTCAGGACTGAAGACTCCTGTGGTGAGATTGATCCGACTGGGCCTTATAGGCCCTCTAGAAACAGAGTCAGAGAAGAACGACAACCCGCGCTACTGGAAGTACGAGTGCCCGAACGTGAACTGCAGCGAGGTGTTCCGGACCAAGGCGAGCCTGACCAGGCACATGCGCAATACCTGCGGCAAGGCTGTGAACTTCGAGTGTCCGTACTGCGACTACTTATCCCCCGTGCGGCGACTGTTTATCCGCCACCTGAAGCGCCACGACCGACAGCAGCGCCCCGGCCCTCTGAGCAGAGACCGCACTTCGGGTCTGACCAAGAGACCGGGTCGCCCGCCGAAGCATCGGCTGGTTCCGGAGCCTGTTTTCGAACAGGCAGAACCCGTGGAACCCCAGTCCAGTTCCTCCGGTTCCTCCAAGGGTCCCGAGGTTCCTGGAACCGAAGAGGAACTGCAGAAGGACCCGCGCAAAAAACTGCGCTACTACGCTTGTCCTAATACCGATTGCTCCGGAAAATTCAGCAGCAAAAATGATCTTACTCAGCACTACCGCTTCAAGTGCGGAAAACCTCCGCGGTTCCGCTGCCCCTACTGCGAGTTCCGCGCTAAAACTGGGTTCGATGTCAGGCGCCATGTTAGAAATGTTCATCCTGATCACGATGTCTGGATTATTAAAGGCACCCAGACTGTCGTTGCTTAATTTTTTTTTTATTTTTTCATGACATCTAGCGGATTTTTTTTTTTTTTAAGAAGAAATGTCTTGACAATTACACTGATAGAAGAATTTGTTTATTTTTAATGAGCTTTATTAACTACTAATTAATTATTTTTTAACATCAGAATTTATTAAAATATTTATTAACAGTTAATAAATATTTATAAAAATATATATTAACAATTAATAAATTTTTATTGAATCCTAAAAAGTATTTATTAAAATTAAATCAATTAAATCATTTTTTTCAAACAAATTAAATTATTAATAGTTGATAAATCCTTTTGTCAGTGAATTAAATGACATTTTTTTTTCTTAAATAAATATGACAATTTTTTAGAATAAAAAAAAATATTTAAACATTTTTAATTAATATTATTTGAAAATTTCTTCTTGAGAAGAAATAAAAAATTTTTCTAGATGTAATTTAAATAATTTTTATATTTTTTTGCTTTTGATTTAAAATCACTTATCATTGATATATAAATATATATTTTAATATTTAACGTTGTTTAATAATAGCCTAAATAAATATAACTGTTAAAAATTCACTACTGCGACATCTATTAAAAATTTTGTTGAAATATTTAAAACTACACACATCATTGTTCACATAATTGTTTTGTATATATTTCATCGACTCAAGAGGCTCTAATAATTTTTTTCTGTTAAAAATAAAATAGATAATAAGACAAAGTCGCAGTAAAAAAAAGCATTTGCTATTTCTTCCTTAAAAATTATTATTATTATTATTATTATTATTATTATTATTATTATTATTAAATGTAATCAAGAAGAATCATTTTTTTTGAAGACATGAATTTGTGAATTATCAAATAAAGTTATACTCCAAGCTCAAAAGAGTGTTATTAATATTCGAATAATTCCTTGAAGATGATTTTTTTAAATGTGAAGACTAACTATTAGAACAATTTTATTTTATAGACTTGGTGGAGCGGGACAGGAGGTACCAGTGCGCGAACAATAACTGCAGCAGTGTTTTTAAGCAGTACAGGAATTTCGTCACTCATCTTAATTACCAATGTGGCAAGCCGCCGAGGTACAAGTGTTGTCCCTATTGCTCTCAAGAAGCGAAGTACAATAAAATAGTAAAGAAACATATAGAGAAAATTCATCCGCACTATCAAGTTTTTGTTGTTGATAAATATTACGATGCTTGCAAGTCTAAGTTTGGGGAAAATTTTGAGGAAAATTTGGGTGAAAATTATTTGGAAAATTCACTGGGAAATTTTGTATGTCCGAAGTTGAACTGTCAAAAGAGTTATAAGTATAAGAGCAGTTTTTTTAGGCACATTAATATTAATTGTACTTATTTATAATGAGCAAATTTTTAGTAAAATTTTTTCACACAAATTTTTGTTAAAATAATTTTTAATTAAATTTTTTTTTAACAAATTTATATTAAAACTTAAAAAATGTCAATTTAGATAATTATTAATAAACTTTTTGCAAACAAATTTTAATAACAATTTTTAATAAAATTAAAAACTAACAAAATTTTTTTTTTGCAAAGTTACTTTTTGATCCAACGCTAAAATTTCATCATGGAAAAATTTGTTTCAGTTAAAAGCAACCAATTATTAAGTTAAATTAAAAATTTTTAGCATGTGGTTAATTTTACAACTTCTAAAAATCATTTAAAAGAAGAAATATTTACAAAAGTAAAAGTTCTAATAAATACTTTTTTTTTTTTTTTCAGATAATTTTTTACCAAGAACTCAAGAAACTTTCGCGAAACCCATGACAAACGACTGCAAGAACGTCCCAAGATTCAAGTGCTCTAGATGCGCCTTTTACGCCTGGGAAACTTCAGTCATAGTTCGACACGCGAACACAATTCACTTGCACGAAGAAACTTTAGTGATCGACCAGTGGAACCAGTTCGCAAACACCGTGAAAAGGTTCACATGTCCCAACAAAAATTGTTCCAGCGTCTATAATTCGCAGTCCGAGTTAAACCGTCATATTAACAATTACTGCGGAAAGCCGCCTAAATTCAAGTGTCCGTTTTGCCCCTATCAGTCAAAATGGAGTAAAAATACCCGGCGACATGTTCATGCAAAGCATTCTGAAATGAATTGTGTATAATGATTTATTTTTAATAAAAACTCTAAAAAATATCTAACTTTTCTGCAATTTCCACTTTTAAAACTTTTCTTCTTAAATTTTCCAAAAATTTAAAATTAATGCCAAAATTTTTCTGTTTCAGCATTTCGGTGCCCAACCAAGAACTGCAACAAAATATTTAAAACACTAACAACGTTAGCAAAGCACTTAGGGTGTGTTTGCAACCAGCCGCCGCGTTACAAGTGTTCTTTGTGTAATTACGACACAAGCAACATAACCAACGTTCGATCGCACGCGTACCGGATGCACAAGAACCAGGAGGCGATGATAGTCGAGCTTTGGAACGCTTCGACCCGAAAAGATGAAAAGTACACTTGTTCCGTATTCGACTGCGGGAAATTTTTTTACAGCAAAGACGAACTACTGCGCCACGAAAAGAACTGCAAGCCATTCCGCTGTTCCGACTGTTCTTATGCCTGTCAATTTCCCTCCAATTTAAAATACCACCGCCGCAGAGCTCATCCTAGAAAATGACAACTGTATTAATTAAAAATCATTTGAAAAAATACAATTTTTTGTTTCTTCTTTTTATTTCATCACACGCATGTAAATTGTTATTTCTTCTTCAATTTTTCGATATTTAAGCCTCATAAGAGCCTTTCTTTTGCAGTGCCTTCTCCAAAAAGCTCCTCAGAAGATCGGAACATCTTGTTCCACTGCTCGAACTCCTATTGCGCATGCGTATTCCGGACCCGGCGACTTTTGAGTATGCACATGAGTACCTGTCGACAACCTTCGAAGTACAAGTGCCCGGACTGCCTGTTCCAGACTCCTACTAGGGTTGGTCTTGAGAAACACACCAAGTACTGCAATCCTGTGAGAAAATTAACAGAAAAATCTAATATTGCCGCCGCTGTTTATTCTTGTACGAATAAAAATTGCGGGAAGACTTACTCGAACCACTACGAGTTAAATCGACATCTTAAGTTTGTTTGCGGTAAACCTCCGAGGTTTAAATGTCCCTATTGCGAGTATATGTCCAAGTGGTCCGCGGATATTAAAAAACATTTGAAAAATCTTCACACTGGACAGATGGTTTATGTTGTTAAATTATTAATGTAATAATTGTAAAATTTTAAATATTATTTTTTTATTTATTTAAATAATATAATTGAAAATTTTTTTAATTTTAATAATATTAAAAATTAAAAAAAAAATAATATTTAAAAAAAATATTATTTAATAAATAAACTTTAACTTAAAATTTATAATTTTTTTTTTCTTAATTGAAAATTTTGTATATTTAATTATTAATTAATTAATTTATTTATTTTTAATTTTTTTAAATTTGTTTCAGATTTTAAGTGTATAACATTTCGTAATTTCGTGCCTCAGCGATTGAAAAAAGGCGCCTCCCGTCGAGCAAAGCCCGGAGCTCCAAAGTACCAATGCCCAAATTTGAATTGCAATAGTGCCTTTAGCCTGTACTACAATTTACGAAGCCACATGATGTATCACTGTGGCAAACCACCGAGGTACAAATGTTTCTACTGCACCTACATGTCAAAATGGGCCGCAGACGTGAAGAAACACCAGAAAAAACTCCACCCAGAACAAGAAGTTTCTGTCTGTAACCTCTATTGATGTACTGCCACGTTAAAAATAAAAATTAACAAACCCTAAAATTAACTAATTACTTGCGAGTTTAATTGAATAAAGTAATTGCAAAAGAAAATTTTTAAATTCTTTCTAATTAAAAAAAAAAATTAATAAATTTGTTCCAGGGAACGAAGAAATACATAATCTGTTGCCTTGGCTGCGACAAGACTTGCGCAGATCTAAATATCCCTGTCCGAACTCGAACTGCAAAAGTATCTTCAGTACTTATCACAATTTGAAGAGCCACGTTGTTAATCACTGTGGAAAGCCCCCGAGGTTCAAGTGCGCGCATTGCGACTACCAAACAACGTGGCGGAAAGACGTCAAGAGACACGCGGTTAATATTCACCGAGACGCCATTACGCCGGTCGTTGAATTGTACAAAGTTAACAAACAAGAAAGATATTATTGTCAAAATTTAAATTGCACTGAATTTTTTTCTTTCAAGAGGTCGCTGCTGTCGCACATGCGCAAATATTGTTCTTATAGAAAATAATAATAAAATATTGCACAAAAAATATTTTGGGCTTTTTCTTCTTGCACATCCATGCAAATTTTTTTGGCAAGTGGGGTCCATTTTATTTTTGGCTATATTTAGGTGAAAAATTAACATTTTTTTTATTCTGCTTATTTTTACGGCGCATTTATGATAAAAAATGTCGTGAAAGGGAAAAAAAAAATTTCGATAGCTTTTTTTTTGCCTTCAAAAATTGGAAATAATTTTGGCTCTCATTTTTTTGGATAAAATTTTTATTTTATTTTTTTTTTTTTTTTGAAAAGTACATTAAAGAATTAAAAATTAAAAAGAAGAAAGTTATAAATTTTTTTGAAAATTTATTAAAATTCACTTTTTTTTCTGACTGTTCATTTTTTTATATATTTTTCAAAAAAAAAAAAAAAAAAAAAAAATATATCAATAAAATCAAATTAAAATTTCGTTCAAAAATATGAAAATTAAAATAATGGACCCCACTTTTAAATAATAATCTTTTTTTAAAACTCTAACTAATATTTCTTCTTTTAAAATTTTCAGATTTTCTCCAAGAAGAAATGTCACAAAGAAATTTGGAAAGGTTCTCATGCCCAAACCTGAACTGCAAAAGTGTCTTTAAAAGCCAGAGGTACTTAAGTGGCCATCTGAGGAATTTTTGCGGCCAGCCGAAGAAGTTCAAGTGTCCATTTTGTAGTTATAGATCTGTCAGAGTCACGGATGTCAAGAGACACGCTAAAAGTCAACATGCTAATCAAAATGTTGACCTTATTCGCATGCGATATTACAAAAAATTATAATAAATTATCTTCAGTAAATTTGGGTTTTTATTTCTTCTAATTTTTGTAAATATTTTTCTAAAATATCAAAATTGTAGTTTTTTATAAAATCTTGCACGGGTAATTTTTTTTTCTATTTAATTATTTTATTTGAAGTTATACTAATTCAATGAAATTGATTTTTCAGATTGGATGGTGATGCTGCACCAAGAAGAACCTAAGCTCAAAAAAATCACGAGTCACAAAGCTACGCATGTGTGTCCAAATTGCGCGAAAAGATTCACCTGGGAAAAAAATTTGGTTTTTCATGTTAGGACTCAGTGCAGCCAATTGAAAAGATACAAGTGCTTTTATTGTACCTATCGCTCGGTTGCTAAGTCTAAGATCAGGAGACACTCTAATGCCAGGCACAAAAATAAAAAGTTTATGTTTGTTGATTTGATGAATCAAAGTGGAATTTTTTGATTTTTTTTTTTAGTTGTGATTTTTTTTTTTTTTTTTTTTTTTTATGGGTAATTTTAATTTTTAAACAATTATTTTTATTTATTAAGAATTTTATTTCGTCACTGCTATTTTTTTTTTTTTTTTTTTTTTTTTTTTTTAATAAGACTGTAAAAATTTAATAAAATAAACTTGAAAAAAATTTTGCGTTTGGAAAAAATGCGGTCGCTTAATATAAAAATAATTATTAATTAATATTATAAAATGTAAATATTTAAATAAATATCAATTTTACAAAATTTTAAATCAACGTTAAAAAATGTTGAAAAAATTTTTTAATTAAAAAAAATTATTCTTTAAAATTTAAAGAAGAAATAAAAAAAAATGTAATTTATTTAATTTCCCGCTAAAAAATTTAATTAATTAATAACAATTAAAAATGATGAAAATGCAGACGTTTAAAAATAATTAATTAAACTCAAACTTTAAAAAATATTAAAAAAAAAATTGTAATTTTAAAAAATCCTTCTTACTAATTTCTTAAATTTTTTTTTAGTGAGAAAAATTGTAAAATTTCTGCTTAAATAATTACAAAATCTAATTCACTTCTCAATTAACTCATTACAGATGAATCCTTTGATGCGCCCAACTTTCCAAAATTAGATGCAACTTTCCGACTAGCCTCCAGTAAAGCCCGCTAAGCAATCGAACGTATACGGGGAGATAAAAGTGTCCTGCTCTGACGAGGACTGTGTGGGATACGTGCGCTTTCAAAGAATTGTGTTTCATCATGGTTAATGAAACACGCTCATCAAAAGTACCGGTTTGTGCTTACGGAATTTTATCAATCTCTCATTTTTGACGGCTTTTAATTTTTATATTTTGCTGACAACATGTTACTAACAATCTCTAAGCTTAGAAAATTTATTTAGAAAACTTTTTTAAGAAAATTACTGAGAGGAAAATTTTTATTTCTTCTTTTAAGAAATAAAATTATTAAAAATTTTAGTCAAAATAAATTTTCAATTATAATTCTTGCAATTTTTTCCTCCAAAAATTAATTTTCCCACTATTTTTTTTCATCCGCGCATCATTAAAAAATTTTTAAGGCCCAGGATTTTCGCTTTTCCTAAAATTTTGCCAGCAAAATTTAATTTACTCAAAAATTCTCTATTTCCAGCCATGCCTCTGCTGAGTCTCCAAGAGATGTACCGTAAAAGGATGTCCATCTCCCCTGAGCGGCCGTCCGGCCTAACTCTCCGAGAAAAACCCTCCCTTAAAACCAAGGAATGCACAAAGAGGATCAAGTGTACCCGCCCAAACTGCGGAAAGTTTTTCAAAAACAAGAACGCTTACAATTCCCACATCAAGTATGCCTGCAACCTCGTTCCTAGATACAAATGCGGGTACTGCGACTACCGATCTTACCGCCCCCACAATGTTCGCAGGCACGAGCGATCTAAACACAAGAACCGGGAAATTTTGATCGTTGATATGAACAAAATTTTAAGCGTTGATTACACTTGTCCCAACGATTGCACTAAAAACGGAAACTTGGCTTGCTATTATTGCAATTTCCGGAGCAGTTTTGCGAAGAAAAAAGAGCGCTTGAGAAAAAAATTTTGATTTTTATTTTTTAATTTTTTTTGTACTTTTGAATTGAATAAAAATTTATAAATTTAATAAATTACTTTGATTTTTTTTGCAACTTTAAAACAAAAATTTAAAAATTATTTTTTTTTTTTTTTAATAAAAATTATTTTTTTTTAAATAAAAATTTTTTTTTTTTAAATGAAAATTAAAAAAAAAAAAATAAATATTAAAATAAAAAAATTTAATTAAAAAAAAAAAAATAAATAAATAAAACTTTTTTTTTTTTCTAACAAATAAATTTTTTTTTTTATAGAATTTCCGCTGGGGAAAAGGTATGCCTGTTCGAGCCCCAACTGCACCAAGACCTTCAAAAACAAAGCGGACTGCAGTAGACACAGCAAGTACTCCTGCAACATGCCGCCGGCTTATAAGTGCAATTATTGCGCGCACAGTTCTCACTATTGTACTGATGTTAAGCGACACATCCAAGCCAAACACAAGGGCGAGATTGTTAATGTTATTAGGACGAACCAAGGACGTGGAACTGGTATCTACGCTTGTCCTAATGAAAATTGTGTTAAAAGATATCACCATCAGTATAATTTGACTAGGCATTTACAGTATGAGTGTAATAAGCCGCCTAGGTACAAATGCTTTTATTGTGATTTTAAGAATAATTTTAAGGACAGACTAGAGAAACATTCGAGTTTGAAACATCCTAAAGAAAAATTTCAGTTTGTTGTTTTATTGTAATTTTTTTATTTCTTCACAGGAAAATATTTTATGTTATTAAAAAATTTATTTAATTTTTTTTTTTTAAGTATTTAATAAATTTTTTTTTTTGTTGAATTTTTAACAAAAAAAAAATTCTTCAACCCGGAAAAAAAAATTACATATAATTATATATGAAAAATTGCCCTGTATAATTATATATAATTGTTGGAGAGCCCGGGTAACAATTTTTAAACTTATCACATAATTATAAAAAATTATATCGAATTATATAATTATATATAAATAATATATAATTTTATATAATCAGATATGATTTTTTTTACCCGGGAAAAGTTTAAAAAAATTTGGAGAATCCAAAAGTACACTCATTTATTTTTTAACAAAAAAATAAAATGTGTACAAAAAAAATATATATATAATTAGGGATAATTATATAGAGTTATGTATAATTCTATATAATTATATAAAAATTACAAAGATAATTATATATTATTATATAAAATGATATATAATTTTATAAAACTTTATATAGTTTTTTTTTACTCAGAAATAATTAAAAGAAGTTTGAAAAATCCAAAAGTGCACGCCTCATAATGCTCATTCATTTTTTAAGAAAAAAATAAATTGTGTAATTAAAACAAATTCAATAAAAATTTCTTCAACGATTTTTTGTGTTCATTTCTTCTCAGACCAATCTTTTTTGTTTGAAATTTAACACAAATTATCCGTAAAAAATAAAACTAACCAGAAAATTTGTTATTTTTCAGACGAAACAATTCCGAAAATCGAGCTGATAAAGTGCGAGGCGCCCATGTACAAACTTCTGCAAGTAAAGAGCAAACTGTACCCCTGTTCTCACCAGAACTGCGACAAAATATTCAAAAACGAGTGCGACAGAGACTACCACATGAAGTACAGCTGCTGTGAACAATCTCCCAGGCTGAAGTGCGGCTACTGCGAATTTGAGTCCAAGTACAGCTCGAAAGTAAACGCACATTTGCAGAAAGTCCACAAAAATTTGAAGAAGAAAGTTCAGAAAGTCGCCGCGAAGATTAAGAACGCGGACTGCTTTGAGTGCACGAACGAAGGATGCGGGAAGAAATATATTCGTAAGAGGAATCTCATGAAGCACATGAATTTTGAGTGCGGGAATAAGAGGAGGTTCAGGTGTTGTTATTGTGATTATAAAAATAATCGCAAGTATAGAATTAAAAATCACACTGCGTCAAAACATCCTGATGAAGTTATGAAGTTTATAACTATTTGATGGCGGATTTTGAACTTTAGTGATAAGAAGTGCCTTATTTTTTCTAAAATTGACTTCCGACAAATAGAAATATATTTGATGAATATGAAAGATTAAATTTTGATACATAAACAAGTTATATATTTTTAAGAAAGTTAAATCAAGAACAGAATTTTTTTTTCCCATTAAATTTTGATTTTTTTTTTTATTCAAATTTTGAGTTTGAAGTAAATTTAAAAATTTTGTTTCAAAATTTTTTTTTTTTTTTTTTTTTTTTCATAAAATTTTGATTAGTTTTCAATTTTCAACGTTTAATTTTTTTTTTCTTATTTAATGTATTTAAATAAAATTTTCTAATTAATTTTCACTATTATAACCTTGATAATTGTTAAATTTTGTATTAATATTACTTGCACATTAAAATGGTTAAATTTTTCTATAATTACAGATATTTTAATAATTATTATAATTACTATAAACTTTTGATAATTTAAATTTTTCCAAATTTTACTGAAGATATTAAATATTCTTCATCTATTTTCAGGCTTTTAAATTATTCCCAAGTGAAGTAACAAGAAGAGTATTTTTTAATTTAAAAACCAACTTTTTATAAAGAAGAAATACATAATTAAAAATGTCTTCTTAACAAACAAACAAACTCTGATATTTTTCAGGTCTGACGCGTGAGAAGAAAAAGAAGAAATGAAGAAGAATTGATAATTTAAAAATTAAAACGTTACTTAGTCAATTTTAATAAAAATAAAAATCAGTTTTTGTAAAGAAAAAATAATCGGTTGTTTTCTTCAACAAATTAAAAAATTTTCAACAAATCTAACCAAAAAAATTTCTTCTTATTTTGCAGAATGGAGCGAAAGCAAGCTGACGTATGCGTGCGCACCGGTACAACAGCGACGCATGCGCATTCCAGGACAGAAAAGATACGCGTGTGAGAACGAGAACTGCCGGTCAACTTTCAAGGACACACGCACGCGCAATTACCACATGAAGCATTTCTGCAACAAACCTCCGAGGTATCAATGCAGCTACTGCAGCCAAACTTCTCACATGTCCGGAGTGATTAAGAGGCACATAATTGCCAAGCACAAGGACATGGAACCCAGAGTGATCGAACTATACAACCCTAACTTCGAGACGAGGATCTACAACTGCCCTAATACTAAGTGCAAGAAGAGATACAAGTACAATTCGCATTTGATGACGCACTTGACTTATGAGTGCGGGAAACCCAATTTCAAGTGCTTCTACTGCGACTACATCAGCTCTATTGAAGCCAGGGTCAGGGATCATATTGACGACAAGCATCCTGATGTTGAGTTTCAGTGCGAGCTTGTTGAAGACAATTAAAAAATTTTTTTTTTCAAATTGAAGAAATGTAAATTTTTTTTGTAAGATTTTTTGAAGCTAAGATTAATTTTTAATATGTAAAAATCTTTTTTTTTTTTACAATAAAACTTTTAATAAAATTTGCCTGAAAAAAATTCCTTGAGTGTAAACAATTTAAAAATAATTAATTTTTTTTTTTTTTTTTTTTTCAAAAGAAGAAATAAAAAACTAGTAACGAAAAAAAAATTTTTTTTTTTTTCAGATTGGAGCCAAGTGATTCCCAAAACAGAACCTTTCGGGATTCCCTGCCTGGAAAACGTGAGGTTCGCATGCGTGAACCTGAACTGCGACAAGACTTTCGAGAGCAAAGAACTGAAGGATTCCCACGCTTGTAGCAAGCTCGCTAGGTACTGCTGTAGTCATTGTCCCTACAAGTCAGACAAGAGCGGACATGTTAGGAGGCATTCAGCGGCAATGCACAAGAATGCGGAGGTCATACCGCTCAAATTGTTGCCTTCGGTGGGTCCGTTTAGGCCTCATATGTGTCCTAATATAGAGTGCGGCAAGAGTTATAAGTACAAGAAACATCTTGTTACTCATATTAATCTTGAGTGTAAAAAACCTGCGAGGTTTAAGTGCAGTTATTGCCATTACACTGGGTGTTTTAAGTACAGGATGAGGATACATTGTAAAAGGCACCATGAGAAGCTAGAGTTTAAAGTTGATATGATTTAAATTTTGGAATTTTTTTTTTAGATCGGTTAAAAACAAATTTTTTTAATTAAAAAATTAAATTAGAGTTTAATAATAATTTTCTTGGTTCAAAATTTTTTTTTAGTGAAAAAAAATTATTCAATTATTTTAAAATTAATTTTGTTTATTTTTTTTTTAAATTATTCAATTAAAAAAAAAAGTGTTTATTAATGAAGATAAAAATAAAACATTAAAAAAAAATATACCTGAATTTAAATGTTAAAAAAAAAATTCATGGTTTAATTTAAAACAAAAAAAAATTTTTTTTAAACAAATTAAATTTGTCTAAAAAATTAATCAGGGCATAAAAAAAATTATTTATCATATGAAATGTCTAAATATGATGCTTAATTATGAAATAATTATTATGTGTATTGATTATAAATAAAGTTACTGTAAAAACAATTAAAAATTTAATTAATATAAATGTCGCTTAATTAATAATTTGTGCCGAAAAAAAAATCCAGTAGAAATAATTGAACTAAACTAATAAATACTCTCTATTTCTTCTATTGCAGAGCAGAGACCCCAAGAAATGTTCACGCGCAGCCGAGTAGTAAACTCGTCAAAGAGCAAGCACTTGAAGATAAAAGAAAAACGGTACATTTGCGAGAACGCTAATTGCAACAAGACATTCAAAAATGCGAAATCAAGACAAGTCCACATGATTCAAGTGTGCAATAAGCCCCCGAGATACAAGTGCGCGTACTGCAGCCAAAAGTCGTATCTTTCTGCGGTTATTAAGACTCATACGCTCAGAAAACACAAGAACATGAAGGTTCAAGTTATCCAGTTGTATGATCCTCATTTAGAAACGCGCAATTACGCTTGTCCTAATCCGAACTGCAAGAAGCGCTACAAGAATCAGCGTGATTTGACTATTCATGTTGAATATGAGTGCGGAAAAACTCCGAAATTTAATTGTTTTTACTGTGATTATAAAAGTTGCTTCAAAAGTAGGACTAAGATGCATTACAAGTTGCAACATCCTGATAAAAATGTTTTTCCCGTTGAACTTGATGATTAATATTTTTTTTTTTTTATTAGATACATAATTAAGAAATGAGCTTGTATCTAGTGAACTATTGACATTTTTAAAGATCTAAGCTCATCCTGATGTTACACTCATTGAGACCTTTCATTTGAGTACCCACATCAATTTTTCATATATTTATATATGTATATATGAAAAATATATGAAAAATGCATGTGAGTACTCAAATGAAAGCTCTTGATGAGTGTAATGTCGGGGTGAGCTTATATCTTCAAAAACGTCAATATTTAAGAAAGTACAGTGCAATTTAACGAGTCATTATTTTACTTATTTCTTCGGTGATAAATTAAAAAATGAAGAAATAAAAAATTTTTTAATTTATTAAAAAGAAGAAATATAAAAACATTTTTAAAAAATGTAACTAGCCATAAATTCAAGATAAAAACTTAAAATTTATAAAATTTTGCATTTTTACCAAAAAAAAAAATTCCAATAACAAATTGTACCAGCAATAACTAATAAAAATGTATGAGCAATAATGAAAACCTTGCAAATATTTGTGTTGTAATATAGTATGTGAAATTTAAAAAAAAAATTTCTTCAAAATTAACTAAGAAAAAACAAACTTTTAATTTTCCAGCGCTAAATTACCCCGGAATCTTCAGAAACTTCCAAACAAACGAAGAACTGTGCTTCGTAACAACCGGGCGCTTTGTTTGCTTGAACTCAAACTGCAACAAGACCTTCAAGAACAAAGAGTCCCGCCGTAAGCACATGAGCGACATCTGCAACAAGCCTCCAAGGTACAAGTGCGGCTACTGCCACTACCTCTCCCAATTCAAGAAGAGCATTCAGAGCCACAGCTTCCGACGGCACAAGGAGATGCCAGTTTTCATTGTTGATTTATAAAATAACAAACATTACTTATAATTTAAATTATACATACATTATTAATTAAATTATAAATAAAATTCATTAATTTTAATCTGTCGCTAAATTTATTTATTTCTTCTTTTGTAAAATTTAGTGAAGAAATAATCTAACAGCTGTGGTTAATTTTCCAGGATTGCAGAGAAAAAATTTTGAGAAGGACGGCAGAAAAGAATCGAAAAGAGCGGATACGATGTACGAATCCGATGTGCGAGAAAACTTTTAAGCACAGGTATCATTTCAACCATCACATCAGATATAAGTGCAATAAGCCGCTGAGATACAAATGCGGACATTGTTTTCAAAAGTCTTACAAGCTGGCTAACCTAAGAGTCCACATAAAAAATCGCCACAAAAATTTGGAGGCTAAAATAATTGACGAGTATTATCAAACCGAGATAAGAGACAAGGAAAGGGCTATAAAGTATAATTCTTCATTCTAACCCTGAAAAAAAATCTATTTTTTTGTAAAAATTAATTTAATAAATTTCTAAATTTTTTCTATGATTAATTTATAATTTATTTTTATGATTAATGATTAATGACCGAGAATGTGAAGAAATAACAAATATATTCTTCCCAAATGGGAAAAAATTCCGGAAAACTCACTAACAAAGTCAATGTTTGTTTGCAGAAAAAAAAAAAAAGCTCGGCGAGCTGTTGTACACATACGAAGGCTTAAGCGCGGAAGGAACCCCGATCCAACTAACGGAACAGCGGTACGCGTGTCTGAACGCGAACTGCAGCAAGACCTTCAAGAACGAGCGGAACCGGAACGACCACATGAAGAACTTGTGCAACAAGCCCTCTAGGTACAAGTGCCCGTACTGCATGCGCAAGTCCCACCACTCCGCGGACATAAAGCGCCACCTTGCGGCTAAGCACAAGAACATGGAGATGAAGATCGTCGAGCTGTACAACCCGCACCTAGAAGCTCGAAAGCATCAGTGTCCTAACCCCAATTGCGACAAGAAGTACAAGTGCAAATTGAACTTGAGGAACCATATTAATTTTGAGTGCGACAAAGCGCCGAGATTCAAGTGCTTCTACTGCGATTTTAGGAACGCTTACGAGCCTAGGATCAAAACGCACTGCAAGAACAAGCATCCGCTTGAGGAACCGAGATGCGTTACGTTGATCAGCTAATTTTTGGAGGTTATAATCGGCTTTGTGGAAATAGATATTTTTTTTTTTTTTATACTAAATTTTACAAAAAGTTTTTAAATGTCTTGTCATTAATATAAGAATTAATTATTAGTGCAATTGTAATTTTTACTGAGAAAAATAAATATATATTGAGGTTAGAATATGTTCCGTTAGTTTTTAGGGAAGAAATCATTAGGAAGTAATTACCAGTCGCAGTTTGTAGTTAAAAAATTTATTTTTAGGGTTAAAAGTTTGTATGGAACAAGTTCTAACCTAAATTTTATTTTTTTTTTGCAGACTATCATTACTGCAATGTAAAAGCGGAACTTCACATGTCGAGAACTACCACCAGGTTCAAATGCACCCATCCGAACTGCACGCGGACTTTTAAGAACAAAACGGAACGGAACTTCCATTCTAAGAACATCTGCAACAAGCCGCTCAGGTGGAAGTGCGGACACTGCGACTACAGGTCCTTCTGCGCAGGTCATATTCGCAGACATTCCCGTTCCAAGCACAAGAACCTCGAACCTCAGCCTATTGAGCTCTACAATCCGCATCTTGAAACGCGCAAGTATAGGTGTCCGAACCCGAATTGCGACAAGAAGTACAAACAGAGGGCTAATTTGGTCAACCATATTAATCATGAGTGTGATAAGGAACCGAGATTCAAGTGCTTCTATTGCGATTTCAAGAACGCTTTTGAGCCGAGGATTATGAAACACTGCAGGGATAAACACTCGCTTCAAGTTCCGAGGAGTGTTACTATGATGAAATAGAGTTAGGCTTGTGAGTTTGACTGTTTTGGTTCCTGGACCAGCGTAGGAAAATTCTTAGAGGAACTTCGCGAATTTTTTTTTATCTCTAGACTAAAGTTTTATTTTTTATTCTGATTTTAATTATTAAAAAAAAATTTATCAAATTATTTAAGCAATATTTGAATTATTGACTCTTTTTTAGGAAAAAACAATTTTAGCGCATGCGCGTAATTATTTAACGTGAAAGTTGAAAAATTTTAAATAAAATATTCAGAATTAAATTATAAAATATTTCTTCTTGTGAGAACTGATTTTAGACAAATCTTTTTAAATTTCGCGCTAAAAATTTAGGAACAATTTTCGCGCGTGCGCAAAAAATAATCTTTAAAAAAGTGGAAAACAATCTTTATTTTTTCTAAGTGTAATTATTAGAAAAAAATTAATAATATAGTTTCAAAAAATTTCCACACTTTTATTATTTATTATTATAATTGTAAAACAAAAAATGTATAGTTGTAATTGTTAATTTTTATTGTAACTCTAACAGATTTTTAAGACTATGCGCGCGCAACAGCAACGAAAGCCGCAGTAAAATTTTTAAAGGTTATAATTTAAAAGTTTAATTGTTAATAATAATTTCCGCAATATTCGTAATTTTAATCTAATGAATTTTTGTTATAATTTTAATTATAATAACTAATTATAAAAAAAATATATAATGTATTTGTAATTTATCGGAACAATAAATCTATGGAGGTTAAAAAATTAAGTAAAAAAAAATTAATCAAATAGATTAAAGTAAAATAGAAGTAAAAAATTATTTTGAAGTGTTCTAACAAATAAAAAATTGTTTCAGATTTTTTCCAATGGCAAGCGTGGGTCAAAGGAGAAGATTACAGCCAAGAAGAGGCTCAGGAGCCTCAGGAACCTCAGGAAATAGAAGAAGACCCTCTGGTTCCAGTCACAAGAAGACAAAGTTCCAGGTACAAGTGTCTGACCCCGAACTGCCCGACTACTTTTAAGAACAAATCCGAGCGGAATTATCACACCAAAAATGTCTGCAACCAGCCGCCGAGGTTCACCTGCGGCTACTGCGACTACAAATCCTTCTTTGCGGGGCACGTTAGGAGACACTCTAGGGCCAAACATCCGGATCTGGAACCGCGGGCAATTGAGTTGTACGAATTGAAAGACGATCGCAGTCACAAGTGCCCCCAGCCTAATTGCGACAAGAGGTACAAGTACAGAAAGGGCCTGAGGGCTCATTTGATGTACGAGTGCGGGAAACCCGGGCTCAAGTGCTCCTACTGTGATTTTAAAAATAATTATAAACATTTGGTGAAGAAACACTGGAGCAGACAACATCCTGGTTTGGAATTTAGTTTTGTGACTATTACGGAGTAGACTGAGGATTTTTTTTTATAATAATTTAATTTAGCAAATTTTTTAACTAAGATCAAGCGTCCTGATAAAGAAAATCCTTGCAATTGATTTAAATATTTATTTAAAAAAATTTAGAAAAGTGGAAAAATTAATTTTTTTAGCAAAAATAATTCCCTCGTAGAAAAAACTGCAAGTATTACTCTTGAAACTGTAATAATTGCAAGTTTGCACGGATAAAAAATTTTTTTTGAAATAATTTGGGCATTTTTTTGACAAGAAATTAATTTGTTAAAAATTTTTAATAATTTTATTTCTTAAAAGAAGAAATAAAAATTTTCCTCAAAGTTACTTTCTTAAAAAATTGTTTTAAATTTGATATAAAAAAATTTAGATAATTTTTTTTTGATAAAAAAATTACAGTTTCTTCCTCGAGGGACTTAACTAATATTTAAAACTCTAATAAATTTAATTTTTCCACTTTTCTTCTTACCATGTAATATTTTATAAAATATATTATATATTCTTTTCACAAAAGATTTAAAAAAAAAAAAGCTTGCACAAAAGATTTAATTTATAATTGTAATAAAAATTGTCCACTACTTAAAAAAATTAATAAATTAAAATTCTATTAATATTAAAAAGATTGTAATGTTTGAAAATAAATGTACTGAACTGTATAAGCAATATTGTACTGAGAATTTTTGTAAATATTAAAAAATTTTAATCAACTGATGAAAATTTGTGACTGTAGTAATTAGTGAAGTAATTTGTCTGGCATGATAGAAATTTAGAAAATCAAGACTCACTTTATAAAATTAATTGACAAAAACTGCTGTTTTCAGGAAAGCCAAAGCGCGCAAGCAGAGCAAAGAAGAAAAGCATGGAACTCAAGCCTTTTCTGTGCACGAATCCAAACTGCGACAAGAGTTTCAACACCAAGCACGACTGTAACAAACACATGAAGTACTTCTGCAACCAGCCGCCGCGGTACAAGTGCGGGTACTGTCCGCAGACGGCTCACCAGTCCGCGGATATAAAGAGACATCTGGGAAGAAAGCACAAGAGTCTGAAGATTCAGATTGTGCAGTTGTATGATCCTCATACTGAAACTAGGATTTATTCTTGTCCGACTAAGAATTGTTACAAGAGGTACAAACATGAGCGCGGGTTGGCTTCACATTTGAAGTTTGAGTGTAATAAACCTCCAAGGTTCAAGTGTTCGTACTGTGATTTTAAAAACTGTTATTTAAAAAGGATTAAGGAACACTGGATGAAGAAACATCCTGAATTTGAATTTTGTGCTGATAATTTGGATTCAATTTAGGAAATTTAATTTTTTATATTTCTTCTTGTGATTTTATGAATTTAATTTTTTTTTTTCAGTTTTATATTTCTTCTTTTAATTTTATTTATTTAAAAATATTTAATTTATTATTTTTTAATAAAACCATATTTATTAATATACTAAATTCTTTATAAATACCTTTATTACTGCCATTGATGAATTATGAGCGGCCATTTTGTCGGAAAATTTTTTTCAAGCTCTTTTTTGTGTTTACAGGTTAAATTTTCATCTAAAAAATAAATAATAATAATATTAATAATGTATTTTGTACTAAAATAATAAATTTTGTTTTTTTTTTTTTTTTTAGGATACAAAAAAATTGGATCTAATTGAAAAGTACTAAGAAGAAATTTTCTGAATCTACAATAGTAAATAATTTATTAAAATTAAAATTTTTTTATAATTTTAAAAATGCATGGCGAGTGAGCACATACTCGAAAATTTTGCAATTTTTTTGTAATAAGTAATAATTTATTAGTAATATAAAAAATTTTTATTATTATTAGTTATACTAATAAAAATGAGCATTTTTTTCTTCTTTCAGGAATGAAGATCATTCGGGTGAAAAAGCGAGCGCCGAAAAAGAAAACTGGGAATTTTTGCAAAATTGCGGAAGTAAGGTTCGCATGTGCGACTCCTAACTGCGACAGGACCTTTAAACACGAGTACAGTCGCAATTATCACATGAAGAACTTCTGCAATAAGCCACCTAGACACAAGTGCGACTTCTGTGATTTTAAGGCACATCTCACTGCTAATGTTAAGTCACACATGAGAGCTATTCACAAGGTTTTTATTCCTACGAAAACGCGATAGTTTTTTTTAACATTTTAATGCATTCATTGTGCATTTTTAAAATTATATTATTAATGATTAATTGAAGAAGTAATTTTTAAGTTTGTTTTTAATGTTATAAATTTTTTTTTCTATTTTTTACATTTTTGTTGATCAAAATTACGATATATATTTTCTGTATTTTAAGAAATGATTTATACCAAAAGTTTAAAATTTTTATCAATAAAATTTGAATTTTAACAAAAAAATAAATTTAATTAAAAAAGAATTTTCATTAACAATTTAGTTTTTCTTCTTTTTCAGACAATTTGCGGTCATAGAAAAATTCCAACAGGTTATGGGCCCAATAATCCTTAACATTTTTTAAATATTTTCAGATCATTAAATCCCAAAGAAGAAATAATCAAAATTTAAATTTGGAACCACAAACACCTGCAACAATTTTGTATTTTAAATTCCAACCAAAATTATTCCCAAGTTGCGTTTGCTTAAGTGACTTAACACCGACTTAACTAACTAATCTTTGAGCAAAAAATCTTAGGCAGAAATTAAAAAATTTTCTTGTTTGTTAAGTGTGGCTGGTTCCAACCTCAAAGCTGTTCCCCGTTAAATTGGAACTCCTGGAGATGAACGCAAATGCGTTCCAGTGCCCGAACGACAACTGCTACCGAGTTTTTTCAAGCAAACAAACTTGCTTGAGGCACATGAAGACTATGTGTACCCGACCTGAACGATATCAATGCGGTTATTGCTCGTATCGGTCACATTTTAAACATACGGTCAAAAAACATTGTTTAGTTAAACACAAAGACATGGTTCTTTTTATTTTAGATCTTTACAAATAATAATAATAATAATAATAATAATAATAACAATAAATATTTTAGACGTTATTTATTTTATAAATTTTAATGTAATTTTGACGATAAAAAAAAAAAATTAATATTTTAACCATAGAATGGAATAAAAAATATTTAAAACCAAATTTTGTTAGAAAAAACTTTCTTCTTCAAAATCTTCACTAAAAAAAAAAAAAAAAAAAAAAAAAAAAAAAAAAATAAACTAATGTAATATATTTAATTTTTGTTCCAGAACCAGGCTCTAAAAAACCGCGAATATTCCTCGCCAAAATCTCCAGCTTACTGTCTCAAGACGTGAATCAAATTCTATCTGACAAAGAAAAGCGATTTAAATGTCCTAAGGAAAATTGTAGGAAATCTTTTGATACAAAAAAGGCATTTAATCATCACAGAAAATTTGTATGCAACAAAATCCTAAAATACGGTTGTTTCTATTGCGACTTCAAAACCAATTACTCGCAAAATGTGAGAACGCATTCAAAATTGAAGCACCTGACCGACGAGCCAAAAGTAGTCAAGCTGTTAGTGTCAAGCAAAAGTAGTCAAGCGGAAATTAGGAAGTACGCATGCTCGAATATTAATTACGACAAAAAGTTCCAGAATATTACGGCACTGAATAAACATGTTAACTACGAGTGTGGTGCCGAAAATCGGTATCAGTGTCGTTACTGCGATTTCGCGAATTTTTACAGGTTTAAGTTGAAGAAACACTACTTGGCCAAACATCGGGACAAAGTTGTTGCGATAGATGGAATTGAAAATCTTTCAAATTAAAATTATTTGTAGTAATTTATTAATAAAGAAAAATATTTTTAAATTTCTTCTTTGTAAATTTTATTAAAACTATGACTAGAATTCAATTTGTGCGCACTTAAATATAAAATTTGCATGTATTTTCATAGTTATGATATATTCGACCAATTAGATCACGAATAAATTGGTTTCATATTCATTTCATCTCTATTTTAATATGGGATTTTAATACGGAATTTTAACATGGGATTTTTTTCAGTAAATTACAGGTTTGATATTTTTGGAAGATATTTTTATAAAATTTTTTTCATCTGTAAATAGTAATATAATTTTGAATTGAAATGATAAAAATGTTCCTTCTAATAACCAAAGTTTGGATTTTTTACAGGTCCACCATTAATTTTGGCGAGTTCAAAATCAGCTTCGCGTTCAAAATTTATTCGGCCGAAAGCGCAAATATTCCAATGCACAAATCCAAACTGCAAGAAGACATTCAAGAACAAAGGAGAGTGCAATTTCCATATAATGCATCGCTGTACCAATCAGCCGAGGTACAAGTGTGGAGGCTGCGACTACAGATCGAACCTTTCTGGGGACATAAAGAAGCACATCCTCGGCGTGCATAAGGATAGTGAAATTAAGATTGTACAATTATGGGACCCACACACGGAAACGAGGATTTATAAGTGTCCTACGATTGGTTGTCCCGCGAGATACAAAACCAAGCCAAAGCTGGCTGCTCATATGAAACATGTCTGCGGAAAGCTACCGAGGTTCAAGTGCTTTTACTGCGATCATAAAGGGTATTTTAAGGATCGAGTCAAGATACATTGTTTGAGCAAACATCCTGATCTAGAGTTTCATTTTGTTGAGTTAGATGATATGAGTTAGAAAATATTTTAGTGAAATTTTATCATGGAATAATTAATTATGTTTTAATTTTTGAAATTAGGATTTATGGCAATTCAACTCTAAAAAAAAAAGTCTTAATTGGAGGGTAAATTTTCTTGGCTCAAAAAAATAGAAAGAAAATTTCCCGAATAAAGTCAAAGTTTCTTGAGCCAAAAAAATTTCTTCTTGCTCCAAAATAACTTTTATCTTCTTTAAAATTTACTTTATGTAAAAAATTTTTTTTTTCTGTGTATAGTATTTAATTAAGTAGAGAAATTATGTATAATTTTTTATAAGCATATGTGAATCATATATAACCCTGTAACACGTATATGGTCAGATACGGTTACATATAATGGATCTTATATAACTTTCTGAACAATATGTGATCTTATATGTAATAATATAATAAAATAATAATATATAATATAATCCTGTAAAACATATGTTTATATGTGGTTTTAAATAGACACATATGATCACATATGAAACTTATATGAATCATATAAGATTTTGTGAAACATCTATGGTCTCAAAATTAACATATATGACGATTTGAAGCATATATGATCATATATGCATTTATATGATTCTGTAAGTTATATATTGTCATATATGAATTATATATGACTGTATAAAAAAAAATCTATAAATCACATATGAACCGTATATGACACTTGGGACCAGATATAGTCACATATGGATCAATGTGACTTTTTAAAGCTTTAATGGTCACATATAAACTTTAAAATTACATTATTTTTAGAAATAAAACTTTGTTATTAATGTTCTAAAGTTAGTGAACTCCTGTTAGAGCAAAATATGACAAATATATAATTTATATATTCCTGCAAAGTACATATCATTATGTATAGTTGTACGAACCATATACAACACCATATATGTAATTGTTAAATCAAGTTGAATGTATAAAATATATTAATAATAATGAAATTTATTGAAATTATAACTGAAGAAATTATTTTTAAGATTTTAATAGCAAACAAAAAAATTGAAAGATTGTTTTTAGTTGTGTTGTACTGTAGCATCAAAATTTTGATTTTTTTGACTTGAAATAAATTGAAAATTAATTATTATTTTCAGTGACCAGCCGAAGAAAGAGTCCCCGGATAACTTCCTCAACAATTCTTACGGGACAAAATAAAAAATCGCTGATAAGGGTACGGGACCAAAGATGGGCATGTACAAATCCAAAGTGCGACAAGACTTTTAAGAGAAAGGCAGACCGCAACAAGCACAGTCGCTATCACTGTGACAAACCGAGAAGGTTTGAGTGTGGGTACTGCAATTACAGGTCCCACTTTCCGAAGGACATTAGAAACCACTGCAGCAACAGGCACAAGGAACAAGCGATCAATGTCATAGAATTGTACCCCAAGATTGACAGCCGGCGTTATGTTTGTCCTGCTCACAATTGCGGGAAGAAATACAAGTATGCTAAAAGTTTGAGCAATCACATGAAATTCGAGTGCGGACGTCCTGCCAGGTTCAAGTGTTGCTACTGTGATTACAAGACCATGTACACGCAGAGTATTAAGACGCATTTCAAGATTAAGCATCCTGATGAAGAAGATCCTTACAATTGATCATTTTAATTTTTTATTTAAAAAATTAAGAAAGAAAAAAAGTGAAAAAATTAGTTTTTTGAGTAAAAAAAAATTGAAACTGTATTAATTGAAAGTTTACACCGATAAAAAATTTATTTAAAAAAAAAAAATGAGCACTATTTTGACGAGAAATTAATTTGTTTAAATTTTTTAATAATTTTATTTCTTCAAAATAATCGAATTTTTACAGTCTCTTCCTTCAGAGACTTAATTAATATTTAAAACTCTAAAAAATTCTATTTATAATTTTAATTCCGACCTTATGTATTAAAAATACATTCCAAAAAATTTTTGTGTAATAAATAAATTTTGTTTTTATAAAAAAAAAAAACCCGTTTATTAATTTAAACCCCTTTTTCCAAAATTTTTTTTAACCAATTTAACCAATTCTCAAATTTTCAGACTTCGACTCTCTCTCAAATTCTCCGGAACCGTACCAGGAACCGGAAGACCCTCTAGCCTGGAACCCAAAGCGCTTCAAATGCGGATACTGCGAGGCTACATTCTACACAAAATCTAAAATCCTGCAACACCTTGCCCAGGAGCACTCAAAAAAAAGAACCAAGATCATAGACTTAGTTGAAGAATGCGAGAAGGAGGATTTCTTCATTTGCCCAAACAAGGGCTGCAGCAAGATCTACAAGCGCGAAGTTTATTTAAAGGAGCACCTGAAGAAAGAATGCGGGAAGAAGCCGAGTTACCAGTGCAGATTCTGCGGGCTTCAGTTCTTCGTAAAGAAGAGAGTCACGGAACACTTCAAGAGGAAGCATCGCGAGGAAGAAGTCATTTTTGACCCGATCTCTTTAGATGTACTTTAATTAATAAAATTTAATAAATAAATTAAATAATTAAATGCCTGATTATTAAAATTTAATCTTTTGCTTGTGTCTTGTCGGTGACGGGTCTTGTAATTTTATAAAATTATTTAAATTAGTTGAATTAAAAATGTAAAAATAATTAAAAGAAAATTTTCCTAATCTCCGAGTTTTCGTTTCAGATATGAGGATCCCCCTGGTAGTCCTTACGAGAATCTCCGAGAGCAGACTTCCGGCGAAGAAACACACATTTGTGAAATCAAAGAAGTATCTCTGCCCGAATCCGGCCTGCGGGCGCACTTTCAAGCACTTGCGTTCCAGGAACTTCCACGTGACAAATGTCTGCAACAAACCTCCGAAGTACCAGTGTGCCTACTGCAGCTACAAGTCCATCAGGGCTTCTGATATGAGATCACACGTGCTTAGAGTTCACAAGGACCCCAAAGGAAGGATGATTGTTCTGTTTGAAACCAAGCCGAGGATCAAACCGTTCCCTTGTTCCAATTGCATGAAGAGCTATGACTATCTGAGGAACTTGAGGGAACATATCAAATACGAATGCGGAAAACCACCCAGTTTTAAATGCGCGTACTGTAATTATAAGCATTGCTTGAAGAAGAGAGTCAATGAACATTGTAGAAGGATTCACAAGAATTTGGAATTTAAAAGCGCGGCTGTTGAAATTCAAAATGTTGTTCAAAATACTGTTCAAGCTCCTGTTGAAGCTTCTGTTGAACCTTCTGTTGAAGCGCAATCTGTTAATTCTCAAACTGTGTAAATTTATTTGACAATAAAATTTTGATCCGTAATTTTGGTTTTATTTCTCGGGGAGATCTGATGTAATTAGGGGGTAATTTTAAGATGCTTGGATAGTTTTAGAGTTTTGATTTTAGAGGATAGATACTGATTGTCATTTCTTTTGCAGATATACCTAAAATTGCTCTGAAGAAGAAAAGCGAACTTATGAAGAAGGATTTTGCTATTAAGAACGTTAGATTTGCGTGCTCAAATCCAAGGTGTTCGGGGACTTTCAAGACTGAAAGGAGCAGGAATAATCATGTCCAGTTCTTTTGTGTTACCAAGGATAGAGTGAGGAATTAGGTTTTTGGAGTGGGACTTGAGATGATGGCGAGTTTTTGAACCTATTGTTAATAAATTTGAAAATTTGAGTTGGAAGAATTTGAATTTTTTAGAAACCATATTTTAGTATTTGAAAATTAGATTATTTATCTTAAATTTTACATATTTATAATTTGTATTTTTTTTTTGAACACAATTAAGAAAAGACCTTGTATCTTGTGAACTATTGACATTTTTAAAGATCTAAGCTCATCCCGATGTTACACTCATCTAGACCTTTCATTTGAATACCCACATCAATTTTTCATATATTTATATATATATTATATATATGAATATATGAAAAATATATGAAAATGCATGTGGGTACTCAAATGAAAGCTCTTGATAAGTGTAACATCGGAATGAGCTTATATTTTTAAAAACGTCAATAGTTAAGAAAGTGCAGTGCAATTTAATAAAATTTCTTATTTAATAAAGCTAAATTTTTTTTTATTTATATTTCACAAGTTAGTACACGGCAGTCTGTAAGGTTGCTAGTTATTAATTATTTTATTTTTTTTTCAAAATTTAAATTTTTTATAGGAATTGTATTATTGGTAATTTTATAAAAAATCAATCAAACAATTAATTTTTTTTTTTTTTTTTTTTTTTTTCAGATTTAACGGATCAATTTTTTTCTTCTAAACAAAAGAAAAATAAATCGCTTTCACCGATTCAAAATTTAGTAATAAAAATCCCCACAAATTTTATAAAAATTAAAATTAGAATTTAATTTTCAATTTTTATCAAAAATAAAAATCTACATTTATCTTCTTCAAAAAAAAATTTTAATTTTCCAAAACTTTCACCAATTTCTGACAAAACGCGAATGGTTAAAGTGAAAATTCTTGTGCTTGAAAATGCATGTTACCTTGAAAATAACTAACACCCCAAATAATTTCCAAAAAGCACCAATCTAACAAACAAATTTCCTTTTTTTTTTTATTTCAGCGCCCAAACAGCGAAAACTGCGAGTCCTTGCCAACAAAGTCCTAGTCCCGAGACTCCCGGTGCGAAGGCGAGTTCCTTCAACAAAAGTAATCGAGAATTTAGAACTGGCTAAAGAAAAAATCATCGAAGCGACAAAGAAGAAGTCGCAGGAACAGCGAGAAGGCAGCAACAGAAGAAAGCAAGTTTTGACAGTCAGAGACGACCGATTTCCTTGCACCAATCCTGGATGCGGAAAGACTTTTAAAAACCAGTCAGACTGCAATTTCCACATTAAAAATCGGTGCAACAAGCCGCCCAGGTACAAGTGCGTCTACTGCCAGTACAAAACCTTCCATTCTTCGAATGTGAAGCGACACATCAGTCAGTCCCACAAGGGAAAAGAAGTCGGAGTGATTGAGCTGTACAATCCAAGGGCAGATGCAAGGGTTCATGTTTGCACCACTCCTGGGTGCCCCAAAAAATACAAGTACCGCTGCAATTTGACTACACATCTTAAAAATGAGTGCGGAAAACCTCCGAGGTTCAAGTGCTTCTACTGCGACTTCAAGAACAGCTACAAGCATATCATCAAGAAACATTCTGAGAGAAAACACTTTCACGAAGTTTTCCGTTTTGAAACTTTGGATATTTAATTTATCTTTTTTTTTTATTGTCATTATATTGAGACAATAAACCAACAAATTTTTTTTTTGTTGTTGAAAATTCTTTTTTCATTTGAAATTGTAATTTTTGTATGTTTGCCTTGAAATAGATATTAATGGAAAATATTTGATCTAAATTTGTTTTTTTCTTCTTTCCTGAGAGTGAAAATTTATTTTTATTTTATTAATTAAGATAATTATGTTTCAGTGATAAATAATGGATTTATATTTTACAGATTTTGACTACGGAAAATCATCATGCGGGTCGAAAAATTTTTATGAATAATATTTGGAAACAATATTTTTTTAAAAATAATTTATTTCTTCTTTGTGTAAAAAATTTTATGAATTTATATTTTTGAAGCATATAAATTAATCATAACGATATTAAATATTTATTTGACAAGTAAAATTTAATTTTTTTTTTTTTTTTTTTTTTTGTTAAAAGTTCAATTTTACTTGCAAAAATAATTCATATTTTGTTACAAAAATTTAAATGGTTTTTTTTTTATGAATTTTTATGAAGGTATATTCATTTAAAAAAAAAAGAAATATAAATTTCTAATTTTTTTTTTGGTATGGGCCAAAAAAATTGGTAAAGATTGAATAATTTTAATTAAAAGTTCAAAAAAAGTTATAAAAAAATATTTTATATAAATTTCAAAGAATGTTTTATAAAAATTGAAATTTTTGATCAAAATTGTTTAATTTCCAAAAATTGATAAAATAATGAATAATTCTAATTTAAATAATAATTTTTCTAACAAATAAATTCTTTTTTTTTTTTTCAGGTGGATTATTCAACCCTCGCGTAATACTAACGCGACTAAACAATGGCCCTGTACAAAACGCAAAACCCGCTGAAGAAAGCCTTCTGACGATAGCCGAAGAAAAATTCATCTGCCCAAACTCGTGCGGAAAAGAATTCAAAAATTACTACGCCTGCAACTATCACGCGCAATACATTTGTAACAAGCCCGAGAGGTACAAGTGCGGGCATTGCAATTTCAAATCACATTGGACTAAAGACGTAAAGAGACATTGTATGAGGCAACACCAAAATTTGGAAGAAGTCATCATCGAGCTGTATAAAGTAAATTTCCAGCAAAGTTTGAGCCAAAAAAAGCGCAAAAAGGTCAGACAGTTTCCTTGCCCGAACTTACACTGCACCAAGGTCTTCAACAGCGAGAAGATCTGCAACAGACACTTCAAACTTTACTGCAACAAGCCTCCTAGGTTCAAGTGTTCCTACTGCATGTACAGGTCTCGTTATCGGAAAGACGTGAAAAAACATTCTGAAGCTAAGCATAAGGAGTTTGAGCCGAAGATTATTGATTTGCTTAGTATTCATGACATTTAACAGTTGCCTAATAATCAAGCTGAAGAATTGTAAATTTTTGAAAATTTTTAATTTAAAGGAAACAATTTTTAATGTATTTATTCTTTTGAATCAAAGGTTTTATTTTTTTATTTTGAGTTTTTTAGATTGAAGAAATGTAAATTTTTAAACCATGACAATTATAATCCCAAAAAAAGTTACATTTAATTTTAATTTACAATTTCATAAAAAAAATTGTTTGTAAGAATTTGAATCTCAAAAATACAATGTAAAAAATTTATATTGTCTTCTGTTTTTTACAAATAAAGAAATTTTTTGTAATTATTTGTAAATTTTTTTTTTTTTTTTTTTTTTTTTTTTTTTTTTTCAGAATAAAATTAAAATTTGATTTTTTGAACTGTAAATATAATTTGTGTTTTGTGAAGGTGTTAATTAAATTAAAACACAAAAAATTTGGTACTTTATCTGATTATTTTTTTAATTTTTGTTGCAGAAATATTCCACCGTTCCAAGCCGCGAATTCTCAAAGAATTTACATTGAAGAAAGAGCAACTAAAAATGGTAAAAAAGAATCAAGAGTTATCTGAAGGACATATAAAATTTCCGGTCCCAATTTTCTCTGAAAAAGAAGTCCAAAAAGTACCTGAAGAAGAAATCCAACTCGAAGAGTTTCTTATAGTAACAGAAGAAGATAAAGATGAAGAAGAAATGCTCCAAGTAAAAATGAAACAAAATTTACCACGAAGAAAAATTGTCTGCCCAAACAAAAATTGTCAGTGCTGGTTCACTGAAGAAAAAAGTCTGGATTACCACTTGAGGCACTACTGCAACCTTCCGAAGCGTTTCAAGTGCACTCAATGCGAATTCAAAGCGCGGTTCCCCTCGGAAATTAAACTACACACCCGTCGGACCCACAGGAAACAGAAGATCCCGGACAAGAGGCCCTTGCCGAATATTTTGGCCCGAAAACGGCTTTTGTCGTGCACCAATGCTAATTGCAAAGAGAAATTCAAAAATTCTTATTATTTGAACTTGCACTTGAAGTATGACTGCGGGAAGAACGGGAGGTTCAAGTGCGAGTACTGCGAGTTCCAGAGTTCCGCGGAGAGGGTTCTGAAGAACCATTGGTTGGAGGAACACCCCCACTTAGAGTACTGCATCGTTGCAGTCAATCAAGTTTAATTTTTGAAGAAGACAATATTTTGATTTTTGATTTTTTCAAAGAAGAAAAATTTAATTTAGTAAATAAATAAAACAAAAATTTAATTTGAAGTATTGCAAATCATTTTTGGAAATTTCATGCTTTCTTCTCAGTATTAATTAATTGTTTTTTTGGAAAAAGCATTTAAAGTGTAGATCGCTTTATGATAATAAATTTCTCAAAAAAATCTTGGATCTAAATAATGCACACTAACCCAAAAATCCTAAACAAATTGATCCAAAAAATTCAAAAATTAACCAAAAGGACATTTTTCTTTTTCAGGATTACTTCCTCGGTTAATTTTCGTGGAATCTAGAAAAAGAAATTCAGATTCGGGAATGCTGTGCCCAAAAGAACAAAGGTACGCTTGTCCAAATTCAAACTGCAAGAGCACCTTCAAAACAGAGGTAGAGTGCAATCGTCACTTGAAGAACTACTGCAACAAACCGCCGAGGTACAAGTGCAACTACTGCGACTACAAATCGTACGCCAGCCAGCACATTAAGTGTCACTCGCTTTCCAAGCACAAGGAAATGGAGGTCAAAGTTATTGAGCTTTACAATCCGAATAATAAATCACGGAGTTACTTTTGTCCGACGAAAAATTGCACTAAGAGTTTTAAATACAAGAGGTCGCTAACCGAGCATCTTAATTATCAGTGCGGGAAACCTCCGAGGTTTCAGTGTATTTATTGTGATCATAAAAATAATTTTAAAAACAGAATTAGAGCGCATTATAAGATAAAGCATCCTGATATGGAAATTAGGTTTGATATTATTGGGTGGTAATTTATTTTGATTTTTTGGAAGAAGAATTATAAATTTTTTATTTTAATTAAAATTATTTTGAATTATTTTTTCAGTTAATAGTTTAATTTTGAGATCGAGGAAGATGATTTATTATTAATTGTTGTTTTTTTAAGAAATATGCTTTGCGCATGCACAAAATTGGTTCCTGAATTTTAGCGGGAAATTTAAAAATTGTTTTTGAAAAAAAATTCTTGATTATGAAATAAAAATAAAATTTTGGAATTTTTCCAAAAAATAAAATGATTATAAACTTAAAATAGTTTTTTTTACGCTAAAAATATTTAAAAATTAAGCTTGACATGCCAGCTTTGTCCAAAAAATTGCAATCTAAGGCAAACTTAATCCTAAACAAGAAAATAAATATATAAATTCCAAAAAAATTTCTACCAGTTAATTTCCAAAAATCCTTCCAATGTAACTAACACTAAAAAAAATCCACTTAGTACCTTCTGTAGGAGGAATGTGAATGGCTATCTCAAAAACCAAAACCGCCCACTAACAAACTGTCCTTTGTTCTTCCAATTAGTCCGAAAAATTGGATCCAGGGTTGGAGTTTGCGCCAAGCGTTGGAAATGTTGGAGATAAAGAATCAGGTGTTCGTCTGTTCCAACAGCAACTGCTTCGAGGAATTTCAGCGCGAAAAAGAGTGCAATTTCCACAGTGAATTTCTCTGCTCTGAAAGGGACTTAACTTGCGCGGATTTGGAAGAACTAAACCAAAAACCGATTCAAACCGAACTTAAGAAGTTAAAAAGGCCTTGTTCCTCGAGAACGAGAAATTACACTTGTCCTAATGACAAATGTTTGAAAAAATATCGATCTAAGTACACTTTGACGCGCCATATTAAGTACGAGTGTAAAAAATCTCCGAGATTCAAATGCTTCTACTGTGATTTCAAAAACTGTTTCAAGGATCGGGTGAAATTGCACTCGCGAATAAAACATCCGGATAAAAAATTGCGATATGTTGTCATTGATGAAGAATGATTTGAATATTAGTTTAAGTACAATTTTTTACTTGTAATATATTAATAATTAACCGTTTAAATATTTATGAAATACAATTTCGATGTCGAAATTTCAATGAATTTTTTTTTGCAGAATTTTAAATTTAATTTAAAATTTTGGAAATTCCAAAATTTACACAATATATATTTATCTTGATAAACAGTAATTTGTTTTTTTTATTTTATTAATTTTAATTAAACTACACCTATAATTATTAAAAAAAAAAAAAAAAAAATTGACTCAATGGCAAAAAAATTTTTTTGAACTATTTTTTATTTTTTTTTCTGTCTTATTGCACGGAAAAAATTGAAAAAAATATGTAATTAATCTCTATTAAATAATATGCAAAAAATAGTTGCCGAAAAAAAATTTTTTTTATTGCAAAGAATTTTTGCATAAATTAAAAAGAAAAATAAAACTAATAAAAATGTAATTTTTTCAGGAAAGTCATTTTTTGTGACCAGACAACAAACAAGAATCCCAAAATCGAGCTTCTTAGAAATAAAAGAAATTCGGTACAGTTGCACGAACGCAAACTGCAACAAAACTTTCAAAAATGAAGATTCAAGGCGGGTCCACGTGACTTACACTTGCAACCAGCCTCCGAGGTTCAAGTGCAACTACTGCAATTACAAGTCCCACAGAATTTCAAACGTGAAAGCTCACTTGGCCGCCAAACACCCGGACTACGAAATGAACGTCATTGAGCTGTTTAAAACTCCCTTTAAATCAAATCATTATTCGACTCTTTCTGATTACGAACACATTCGTTGAAATTTTTGTATCACAATTTTAATTTAATAAAAATTTAATTAAGAAATTCTTTTTTCAGTTAAATTTTTAAAAGCTGACTTAATTATTAAAATTATGCAAAAAAATTCAACTACTTTAATTGATAAATTGCATGAAAAAATTATCTAGATTAATTTGTTGAAAAAAATTAATTATTAAAAAATTTTTCTGCTCAATTAACAATTAATTCACAAGATTTTTTACTAATCAATGACAGAATTAATTAAATTATTTTATAAAAAAATAAATTAATATTTTTTATTTATCAGATTTCAGGTTCGTAATCCTTCCCGCGCAATTTGAAGAAGAAACAATGTACCAATGCAGGAACCAGCGCTGTGAAGAAATCTTCAACAGCAAAGAAGAAATGACGCTCCACATGGAAGCCTGCGCGTACAGCGCCACCTTCAAGTGCAGCAGGTGCGATCACACTACTTCGACAGTGGAACAAATTCAGGAACACGCTTGGGAACATCATCCTTACAGAGTGGTTAATATTATTGAAATTTCTAAAGCCACGACAAAACAGTCGGTCTATATTTGCCCGAACACTCCTTGTGAGAAGAAATACAAGAGCAAGTATGATTTGAACAAACACGTTAAATACGAGTGCGGAAAGCCTCCCAGGTTCAAGTGCTATTATTGCGACTATGCCAAATGCTATCATCACAAAGTTGTGGCTCATTTCAAGAGGATGCATCCTGATCAATTATTAAATATTATTACTCTTTAATTTAAATCTTGGGTTTTTTTTTTTTTTCCGTAATTATGACAGATACATTTTATTTTCTCTACCTTAAAATTGTTTGTACTTAATCTTTAGTGTTAGAATTAATAATTTTTTTAAATAAATTATTTAAATACTGGAAAGTTTTTAAAAGTGTAAAACTTACTATTTTTGTAAATAATTTTATTTAAAAACCCGCGCGTTGAAGAAAAAATTCAAATTTTCAAGATGGCGGACATTGATCAGCTGATTCTCCCGTATTTAACATTATTTTCCTAAAAAATAATAGATATTTATGTATTTTGTAACTCTAATTAATATTTCGAGGTACATATTATCACGAATTGTTTATAAAAAATTTTTTTAATAAATTTTCAACAAAAATTTGTTAGAAAATTACTTAAAAATTTATTATCAGGTAAATTTTATTTCTTTTTCATAAGAATTAATTGATTTTTGATAATATTAATAATTAAAATAATTTGTGTTTCAGGTCGCTGAAAAATTAAAAGAATTTCATGTTTATAAAAATAAAATCCGCCATTTTAGGCCACCGGGGGCGCCATTTTGTCGCTAGCCTTAAAAATTTTAATCCAAAGATTATTTTACACCAAAAAACTAATATTAACAGTAAAATATTGTAAATAATAGAAGCTATATTCAGTAGATGCCTATACTAACAATTAGTAAGTAACTTAGTACAGAAATTACAAAATTAACAGATACTAACGGGCAAAAATAGCTGTAACATTAATTGTTGTTAACAAAAACGATATTCTGTTCCAGAGTACGACACTAAAGACCCTCTTTTTCTGGTGAAGTACGAAAATTTTATGCCGAATGAAGAGTTCCTAAAAATCTCCAGCACACTGCTGGCATGCATGAACCCGGACTGCGACAAGATGTTCAAGAACATCGGAGCTCAACAAGTTCACATGAAGTCCTGTAATAAGCCCCCGAGGTTCAAGTGCGGCCACTGCGACTTCCACTCGATTACAAAAAAAAACGTCAGGCTCCACTCTGTCGCTAAACATAAGAAGAAAAAGACCGATATTATCGAGCTTCACGACCCTAATTTGAGAAGAAGCAGCTTTCCTTGCCCCAATGCGGTTTGCAATAAGACTTTTGACACTCAAGAAAGAGTCACTTTTCATATTAAATATCGCTGCTGCAAATCTCCGAGATTCAAGTGCTTCTATTGCGACTTCAAAAGTTATTATAAGTATGAAGTTAAACTTCATAATAATTCCAAGCACGCGGATCTGCAGTTTCATGTTATTAAAATTGAGGAATAATTTTTTTTTTTTTTTTTAATTTTTTCGTCTTTTCATTCTACATCGATATTTATTTCTTCTTTCATTTTTCATTTAGGTTTTAGGGTTTGGTTTAGGGCTTAGTTTTTAAGATATTAGATATTTTCCACCCCCAGTGATGTCGGAAATTATTGCATATATATTTAAAAAATATATAACCTTGAAAAGTGATACTGAAAAATAATTTTTTTCATCAAATATATATTTTTTTAAATTGTTAGCAAAAAATGAATTTTTGGAAAGGATAAAAAATTTTTGTCCTTAGTTATAAAAAATAAATAATTTTTTTAAAAATTAATTTATCATATTTGCAATTTTAATATTTATTTATCAATAATAATTGTAAAAATTATTATTTTAATTAATTCAGAGATTATAAGTGAAATAAGAATTAAATTTTAATTATACAATAAGTGAAATATTTTTGAATTATTTCATGAAAAATTAAATTATTTTCATGAAAAAAAAAATATATTTTATTAATTTAAAAATCAAGATATATTATTGTTAAAAAAGAAAAAATAAAAAATTATATATTATAAACTATTTTTCTTCAGTCTAATGTTGAAGCTTAAAAATAAAATTAAATAATAAAAAAAAAGAATTGTTAATTTTCAAAAGCTTGAACACCAAACGCTTGGAAATTAAACTAACTGTAGTAAAAATTAACACATATTTTTAACAAAAATAAAAATTTTTAAATTTAAGAAGAAATTCATTAATGAAATAGTCTTCTTTGTTTCAGAACTGAATTCTCAGCCGATAGTGCTGCAAAAAAGTCACGACCCGCCGTCGAGAAAGAAGAAAAAGCCTTCGAAAAACTCATCGGGAATGTGCTGCCCAAACCCGAACTGCGGAAGAAGATACTTGTCGGCAAAATCTTTCTACATTCACACAAAGTACTACTGCAATCAGCCATCTAGGTACAAGTGCGGGTACTGCGAGTACCATTCCGCGGTGAAGAACTACGTGAAGGCGCACCTGACCGCCAAACACAAAGGCTTGGAGCTAAAAATTGATGAATTGTTCAATCCTTTTGAACAAAAGCGAATTTACACTTGCCCGAATGATAATTGTAATAGAAGTTACAGCTCCGAGCAGAATGTCAAGCGACATCTGAAGTACGAGTGCGGAAAACCTGCAATGTTCATGTGCTTTTACTGCGACTACAAGTATTGCTTTAAAGCTACTATCAAGAAACACTGCAATAAACATCATCCTGGGCAGGAATTTAGATTTGTTACTTTGAAAGCTGAACCGGTGTAAAATTTAAACTTTTACTTGATTCAAAAGAATTATTTTTGAAGCAAGAAAATTATTTTGAAGAAAATTAATTTTATTTATTTAGAAAAAAAATTTTTTATGAAAAATTTTTTACTTTTTAAAATTATTTTTGAACCAAGAAAATTATTTTGAAGAAGATTAATTTTATTGATTTAAAAATAAAATTTTTAAAAAAGAATTTTTTTTTTTTTTTCAAAATTATTTTGTTGGTTCAAAAATTTTTATCTTGAAACAAGTTTATTTTTTTTTATCAGTATGAGCGTAGAAAATTTATGTATTTGATAGAAAATGTAGTGAGTTATTATTATTATAATATCGTTATTTTATAAATAGCGCGCTTTTGAAAATTTAGAGATTAATTTAAAATAATTATAATATCTTACTGAACAAAAGAAAATTTTAATTTTGTAATTTTTTGTTTAAAAATTAAAAATGTTTATTTTTATTTATAATTTTTGTAAAAACTTAATGATAATTTCTATTATTATTAAAACTACATAAAAAAAAAATTGAGTATTACTGCATGATTTTAAAAAAACATTTTTTTTTTTTTAATTTTTAAAAAAATTCTTTAAAAAAAAAATTTTTAGATAAATCTAAAAAAATTTTCAGTCTTTTGTTCAGTTCAGCTTTAAATAACTCGTATAATACCCATGTATCCATAGAGTAGTTAAATAAAAATGGTGATTGAATATATTTTATCATTATTAAACTCCTCCACTCGTTAAAAAAAAAGGTAAAAAAATTTCTAAGAAGCAAGATTTCTCAAAAATCCCTACTAACAAAATTCTACTAGCGTTTCAGGGTTCAAAATGCCTGGGATCGTGACTTTCGATCAGTTCCAAGGCTACAGACTGCTTTGCCTCAACGAAAACTGCGAAAAGACCTTCAAAAACGAAGCAACAAGACAATACCACATGAAACACATCTGCAATCGGGCTCCGAGGTTCAAATGCGCGTATTGTGGGCATACTTCGCATTTTTCTAAAGATATAAAGCGACATTCTGAGTCCAAGCATCCTGGAATGCTCGCTAATATCCTGGAACTCTTCGACCCGGGCTTGAAAACGAACTTCTTCGACTGTCCGTCGCTATCTTGCGGGAAAAAATTTAAATACGAGAGAAATTTGGTCGCCCATATAAAACACGAGTGCGGAAAGCCGCCAAAATTCAGGTGTTACTACTGCAATTTTCGGAATCATTTTAAACACGTCGCTAATCAACACTCTCTGCGGAAACATCCGTTGGAAAAAGTCAGAATTATCGAAGAAAAAACTGCTAATTTTAATTGCTAGAAAATTTTTAATTTTAAGTTTGTAAAATTAATTGTATATTTAAAAATTAAATCTTAGTCAAAAGTAGTTCTAATATGCGCCGAATTGTAATTGTAATTTTTTATTACATAAAAAAATTGGAATTTATAATAAAATATTTTTTAACAAAGTTTTTTTTTTGTTTTCAGACCGAAAGTTCGTGAAAATAAAATTGGGAAGCCATCGTTGGGACAAGTCGGAAGAAATCACCGGAAGATTCGCCTGCATGAACTCTAATTGCATCAAAACTTTTAAAACGGACCTGTCGCGCAGAGCCCACATGTCCCAAATTTGCAATAAGCCCCCGAGATTCTATTGCGCGTATTGTGGGTACAAGGCCCATTACTCGAGGGATATCAAAAGACATAGCATTAGAGCGCACGCGGAATTAATGATTAATATTATTGACTTGTATAATTTTTAAGTTTTAAAAATTTTTTTTTTTTTTTGACTGAACTTTTTTTTATATGGATATTTTATAAAACAGAATTATATTTTTTAATTTTAATTAATTTAATTCAAGGGAAAAATTTCTTTAGACGCTTCAAAATTGATGAAAATAATTTTTTTTAAATTGTTTTTGAAATTTAGTAAAATAAAAAATTTTTGGTAAAAATAAATATTTCAAAAAAAAGATGAAATAGAAATTTTATCTAAAAATATGAAAAGCAATTTTTTTTTCCAACTTTGGCCGGCTTGTAAATAATTACCAAATTTTTAATAACTCCGTAAATATCCAGTATATTAATTTTTTATGTTACCAATATTTTTTAAAAATATATTTTTGAATTATGAAAAAAATAAAATTAATTTTTTGAAGCTTCTAAAGAAATTTTTCTCAGTAATAAAACTAACAAATAAATAATTTTATAAAGTAATTATTTTAAATTGTTACTTAAACTCACATAATTTAATAAAAATTTCAATAGACTGTATTTATTTTGAAATAAATAAAACTGCAATATTTTTACAAAGTAACTTCTCAAAAAATTTTTTCAAAAAATCAAAAACTAATCACCAATTTTTGTTTCAGAAATTCCAGGAGAAAAAACAAATCCACAAAAAATAACCCTGCTAAGAAACATTAGATGCATGTGTGAATTCCGCTAACCAAAAGCGCTAACTAAACTTTCAAAATTTAACACCAAATTTTCATTTTTCAGGACTACCGATTTTGCTGTACCCGGAAGCTTTCACCGCCCGCCACCGTGGTCGGCCACCGAAGCCAAATTTCCCGAAAGTTAACCCTCAACACTTCGTATGTCCACACTCAAATTGTGGAAAAATGTTCAAAAATGAGGACTCTCTGCGGATTCATTTGAAATACATCTGCAACAAGCCTCCGAGGTTCAAATGCGGCTACTGCGAGTACAAAGCTCCCAGAATTTCTAATGTCAAAATTCACTCTAGCAATATCCACAAGGATTCGCCGCTGAATATCATTGAGCTGTACAAAACCGCCGCGGAGTTTGCTAGTTTCGTTTGTCCAAACGAAAACTGCGAGAAGAAATACAAGATCAAGTACGATTTGAACAAACATTTGAAGTACGAGTGTGGAAAAGCTCCTTGTTTCAAATGTTTCTACTGCGATTTTCAGAACAGTTTTATCGGGAGGATTAATACTCATTGCAGGTTGAAACATCCTGATCAAGAAATTCGATATTTAGCGACTAATGCATACAATTTTGAGTATCCGGTCGCTGATTTCAGTGTTTAATTTTATTTGTAGTTATTTTTAGTCTTTAATTGTATTTAGATGAACAAATTGTTAATAAATTATTAATATTTATCATATTTTTGGGCACATGTTTGATTTTGTTTTTTTTTTCTGACACATTTTTTTTTTGTTCAAAAAAATCAATTTTTTCATTTTTTTTTTTCGCGCTAATTTTGAATGAAAAATTTGAAAACTGGATTCATATAAAAAGTTTCAAAACTAAAGTTTTGAAAATGATTTAAAAAACTTCAAATTTTGTGAAAAAATTTTAGTTTTTTTATTTTTTTATTTTTAAGAGAAATTGCAATTTTTTTGTAAAAAATTAATGAGTATTAATTTTTAATGTTAAAAATATTAAAGTGTTAATTTTTGGGCATGAAAAAATTCTTCTACCTTCCAAAATTTCAAATTTCCATAAAGTCTCTAACAAAAATTGATCATTTTTATTTTTCCTTGTCTTCAGCCTTCTCCACTATTTTTCAACGGAGTTTTGTCACCTGCGCACCCATTTGTCCAATCTTTACGAACAGAAGAACTCCCAGAACGTTTGGTTCAGCCGATTGGATTCTCCTGTCCGCACAAAAACTGCAGGAAAGCTTTCAAAACCGAGAAAAGTTTGAAAAAACACCTACAGAGCAACTGCCAGCAGCCCCCAGGTACCACTGCGGCTACTGCGACTACAAATCCCCGCGGCTTTCAAGCGTAAAAAATCACGCGAGCCAAAAACACGGCGGAATGAAGACCAATATCCTTTCAATTACTCAACTTACTGCTAAAATAACTCCTAAATTGAGTGCGGGAACTTATCAATGTCCAAATGAAAATTGCAAGAAGCGGTACAAGACAGCTGCAGATTGCCGAGCGCACATTAAGTACGAGTGCGGAAAACCTCCAAGGTTCAAGTGTTTCTACTGCGACTTCCGGAAGAGCCTTTTTAAGCGAATGAAGCCGCATTGGCGGGAAAAACATCCGGATAAAGAATTTTTGGTTGTTAATATGATGGAATAATTTTTTAATCAATTTATTTTGTATTTTTTGAATTTTTTTGAATTAAATAAAAGTTGTTTAAATTTACAATTTTTTGAATTTTCAAAAATATTTCAAGGTAATTTTTTCATTCTTTGTCACATTTTATGATCAGATATTTGTAAATTTTTCTCTTTTCATAAAAACTAAATTTTTCCGACTGAAATAAATTTTTTTTAACCAAATAATTTTTTATTTTTCAGGATTTTGGAAGAAATTTTCTAAAAAATTTCCTTGCACTCAGCCTAATTGCAGTAGATCTTTTTCTAATCAACGGACGCGAAATTTCCACATGAAACATTTTTGCAACAAACCGCGACGATTTGGCTGCGGATATTGCCATTACAGAGGAATCCAGTCAACGGACGTAAAAAAACATTTAATTCGCAGGCACAAAAATTCAAAAATAATAATCATTGATTTAAATAAAAAATTTTGAAATCCAAAATTTCTTCTTTATTAAAACAAACCTTTTTAATTTCTTCTTTATTAAAAAAAAAAAATCTTTTTAATTGTTTCTTCTACTTTGCTGAAATATTAACCTTTTTTTTTTTTTTTTTTTTTTTTTTAATTTAAATTATGGAAGAAATTCACAATTTTTGATTTACTTTCCAGGTTTTGGAGTTCCAGCAGAGCGCGCTGGCAAGTGGAACTTGCAATTAGACCCAGGAAGATCCACAAACTTCCCCCACTCCATAAACACGGCCTCGGGAATAAGATACGTCTGCACAAACGCGAATTGCAAGAGCATGTTCAAAAACAAGTGCGACCGCAATGTACACTCGCGGTATTACTGCAACAAGCCGCCGCGGTTTATGTGCACGCATTGCGGGTACAGAACTCTGAAAAAGGACACCATTAAGCAGCACACGCGGTCAAAGCATTCCGGAATGGAGCTCAGTTTTGTAGAACTCTACAATCCTACTGTTGTTAAGCGGAATTACGTGTGCCCCGAGCCTACTTGCGGGAAGCGCTACAAATCACGCGCCATTTTGTCGACCCACTTGAAGTACGAGTGCGGAAAACCTGCGCGGTACATGTGCGCATACTGCGATTTTAAGAATTGCATTAAAAGCCGCGTTAGGAGCCATTGCTCTAGAGCTCATCCCGATCGCGATTTTCAGTGTGTTGATTTACTTCCCGAAACAATTAAAAATGATTTTTAAATTGGCTTTTTGTTGGAAAAAATATATATATATATATATATATATATATATATATATATATATATATATATATATATCATTTGTATATTTTTTTTTGATGTTGAAAATTAGAAATAATTCATTAGAAAATTTTGCAAGTAAATTTTTTTTAAAAAATTTAATATTACTCTGTAAAATATTTTTTTTTATAAATTTTAAACATTAAAAATTTGTTTTAAATATTTAATAACAAAAATTTTACTGTTTAAAAATATTCATTGAAAAAATTTTTTAAAATAACATTTTTTTAAATTCAAACTTTGAATGTTAATTTTCAGAGCTTTTATTGTAATATTAATATTTTACAATGTAATTCTTACAGAATCTGTAATAATTACAATTTTAAACTGTAAATTTTCCAGTTTTTTATACGGAGCGCCACTTTACATTATATAATGTAACTTATCTTTTCTCTGACAATTTATTGTTTAAATTTAATAATTTGATTTCAACTGTGAAATAAAAATTATAAAAAATTTTCTTATGAATATTTTTAAACAGTTGTTTTAAATATTTGACACTTTTTTAAATTAATTTAAGAAAATTAATACAAAAAAAAAAAGTATTAAATATTTTGACGCAATAACACAAAATTTTTTAACTAAAATTGCAAATTTAATTTTAAACATCAAAATTAAATTTTAACTGTATCAATAATTTTTTTTTTTTGAACTGTACGCTTTTACAATTAAAAATAATAATTCACAAAAATTTTATTTATTATTTTTTTTTTAAATCCACAATTTATAAATAAATGCATGCTCGCATCTATAAAAACAAAATTAGCTTTCTAAAATCATCGCTAACATAAAATTTTTTATTTTTCAGAATTTCACATGTCGCATTTCTTCATCGGAAAATCACGAGGGAACCGACTTCCCCAGGAGTACAACTTCCCATCCACATCGGGATTTTCTCCGCGGGGGCAAAAGTACCGGTGTTCAAACCCTAACTGCCTAAAAGTATTTTCATGGAAAACGAGCCTAACGCGGCACATGCTGGAGTGCGACAAGCGTCCGGAGTACAAGTGTCCGTACTGCGACTACAAGTCACGTGACAAGAATGACGTGAGACAGCACACGGGTTATCACCACCCGGAGCTGGAGAACTACGTGATAGAAATAAATCGCCCGTTGAAAGCGGAGATTTACATTTGCCCGAACGATAACTGCAAGCGGACTTACAAAGCCAAGCGCAGCTTGTGGGCCCACCTTAACTATGAGTGCGGAAAGGAGCCGAGCTACAAGTGCACTTTTTGCACTTACAAGACTTACTACAAGTGCAATCTTAAACATCATACCCGAAACAATCACCCGGAACAGGAGTATCGCGACGTTGATCCATTGGACCCTCCTAATTCCGCGACGGAAGAACCCGCTATGATGGAATTCTGCGACATTAATGACTTAAAAAAAAATAATTAATTATCTTTTCATTATTATTATTTTAAATAATAATAAATTATTATAAATAATAAATTATTTAAAATAATTTTAATATGAACTAGAATTTAAATATTAATTATTATTATTATTATTATTATTATTATTATTATAAATTATTAATTATTAATTATAAATTATAAATTGCTTTAGTACTTAAAGTATTGTTTTGTAACTAATAAAATAAACTTAAATCCAAATTTGTCTATATTCTTCTTCAGGGCATGCGCGTCCGCCTAAATTATTATTTCTCCAATTAATCGACCGTATTTTTTTCCAGGAATTTCCAGGAGGCGGCTCACGTCCAAGGGAGGAAATTTTCCATGCCTGAATCTGAATTGCGACAGTGTTTTTTCGACGAAGAAACTTCTAATTTAAGGGGAAATATCAAGGAACACTCTAAGAGAAAGCATACGAATTTTAAAATTCAAATTATTCATTTATACTAATTAAATTTTTTTAATTAATTTTCTAGCTCATAAAATAAAATTTTTCCCAAATTATCTTACAGATTAAATTTTATTTCAGTATTTAATTTTGCAAAATGGCGGATTAGAGCATATTTAGAATTTTAAAATAAATTATTACTAACAATATTTTTATTTTTACAGAATTTTTTACGGAACCGAACTTTGGTCACCGTCGACAGCAGTACAGAAAAAAAAATTCCCAAACTAGTGATTACTCGGGAATTATTTATCCGTGTTTAAATCTAAATTGCAAGAGCGTCTTTAACGATAAGAACAATCGGAACCGGCATTTTAAGCATCAATGCGGCAAACCTCATCGTTACAAATGCGCCTATTGCGAAATTTCTTCTCATTTAAAAACAAATATTAAAATTCACACGACAAAAAAGCATCCTGATATGAAAATTGTAGTAATAGACCGAAAAATTTATTAATTTAAGAACGATAATTTAAAAAGAAAAAAAAATTAAAAAAAAAACAAATATTTTGTCTTTTTATTTCTTCCTTTCTAACGCATGCTTGCCGTGATAACGCTTTCTTCCTTACTAACCTAAAATAAAATTTTTTTTTTTGTAATTTTTACTAACCTAAGCCTTTTGTTTTCAGATTACAAGCCGGAAGTTTCAATTTTCCGAGTGAAGAGGGAGCCAGAGGAGATTTTATCCACCATTAAAATCGAAGCCGTCCAGTACGCGTGTCCTAACCCCAATTGCAACCGCGTGTTCGACAAGTGGAAGGCCCGAAATACCCACTTTTCCCGGCACTGCATTCGCCGGCCACAGAAGACGCACTTGATTAACCATTACCACGCGAATAATTACAACCACGTTCCTGAGTTCGACTACAATCAGTTCCTGGAACCGGACTGCGACGACAAGACTAAAATAAAGCAACTGAAGCCAAAAAAGAGAATTTTGAAGAAAAAGAAGAAAGAAAATTCCGTTTCATTAACAACTGGGCTTAATGTGAGGAAGTGCGTGGCGATTCACAATAAAAAGCGGGAAGAAATTTTGAAAAAGCGCGCGGAAATTAATAGGAAGCGGCAGCTAACTATGCAGAGGAACGCCATCATTAAATCGGAAAATCAATTTTTGGTCAATGGCGACAATGAAGGAGAGCTTATTTCCGATGATCTTCTTGAAAGTAATTACTTTTTGACAAATGAGATCGCTTATGAGGGTAAAATTAAGAGTGAAAAGAAGAAGAAGAAACAATTGTTTGTTCAGCGGTTCCCTTGTCCGAACAAAAAATGTCAGCGCAATTATAAAACAAAGCAGAGTTTAAATCATCATTTGAAATTTTGCAATAAAAATCACAAGTACAGGTGCTGGTACTGCCCCTTTAAGTCTCAGTTTAAATACGCGATGAAAACCCACCTGCGCAATAAGCATGCGCAGAAACAGTTCCGCTTTCGCGTGCTAGAAGTCGCGCCAATGGAAAATGGAAATTAATTTGTTTTTAATAAAATTTTGGTGATTAATGACATTAATCATGAAAAATAATTTTTTGCTGTACTGAATTGTACTTTCCGTTTTAATAATAATTTTCTGTATGCGTTTTAATTAGTGTGTTTTAATTTAATTAATTAGTTGTTAATTGTTTTTGTAATAGATTGTGTGTGGAATAGCCGTGAGGAGGTATTAATTAATAAAAATATATTTTTCAGGAGAAGAGACTTGCATCAGAATCGGAGAGATTAAGTACGCCTGCTCGAACGAGAACTGCGACCGCGTGTTCTCGAACAATGAAGCAAGGTACATTCATACGAAGTACCACTGCGGAAAACCTCCCAGGTTTAAGTGCTCTCTGTGCAACTACAAGTCTTTCAAGAAGCAGAACATTCTGGCTCATGCCAAGCGCCTTCATCTTGATAATGACGCGAGGGTTATTGAGCTCTACAACGCTTCTACTTCAGGTGAGGCTTCTTTTCAGGCGACGGAAGTGGTTCTACTTTTTTCAGGATGGTGCACAATATATTTTTTTTTAGTATAAGTGTATTATTTTATTTTTATATTTTTTTTAGGGCTTTTAAAAGAAATTTTCCAATTTTTGTCAGTGCAGAATTTTTTTTCAGAATTTAAGCTTTTAATTGATTTTTTTTTTTTTTTAAGATAATTCTAACACTAAATTTTTTATGATTAAGTATAAAATTTAATATTCAAAAATTTCAAAATAATTTAAAACAATTAAGAAAAAATTGTTTTAAAATTTATAAAAATTAATTTGATTTTTTTTTTTAAATCAAATTGATTTTTTATCAGTGAAGAAAATAAGAAATTTAAAAATTAAAAAATTTTCATTAACAACAAAAAAATTCTTCCCACTTTTAATTTTGAAATAAAAAAATTAAAATTAGTGATTTTGCAATCACAATGTGACTGCCGTGACTTGTGAAAAATAAATAAATAAAATTTTATTTTATTGAATAATGGCTTTTGTTAAATTGCACTGTACTTTCTTAACTATTGACGTTTTTAAAAATATAAACCCATCCTGATGTTACGCTGATCAAGAGCTTTCGTTTAAGTACCCACATGCATTTTTAATATATTTTTCATATATATATATATATATATATATATATATATATATATATATATATATATATATATATATATATATATATATAATATATGAAAAATTTATGTGGGTATTCAAATGAAAGGTCTAGATGAGTGTAACATCGGGATGAGCTTATATCTTTAAAAATGTCAATAGTTCACGAGATACAAGGTCATTTCTCAATTATGTATTTAGAGATAAAACATTTTCGAATGCAGCCTAAATATTTATTATCATAAATTGGACTATTGATGAGAATGATATGAAACCTTGAAAAGGCACAACTTCAGGTCAAGATTTTTCCAATGATACTAAATTCAACCATAAAAACCCATTTTATCACATAAATACAAATACACTGGCCACAAAATTTTTCTTACTCTTTTAATTATATAGATTTAAAAATTTTATTCCAGCTAAAAAATCCCAGAAATATTTTTTTGCGATGCCTCTTAAAATAATTTTCTCAATCCTATGGAATGCAACCCCACATATTCTTCTACATTAATTTTTAAGAACGTTTATAACATAAACTGGAATGTGGCTTGGTCATAATCATCAAAAATGCTTTTAATCCGAACATGCATAAATTCTTTTTAAAAAAAAAAAAATTTTTTTTTAAATGGAAATTATAAAAAATATGAATTTTGCAATGTTAAAGGTTATGACGGAAACGACGCTTTTGAGACCTTCATGGAGATAATTCCAAAAATCGAGCCCGACACAATAGACCTGAAGCCGCAGCAATTCGACGTGAAGCCGCGTATCCGCGTAAAATCGAACATCGAGATAAAATCGGAGATAAATATTTCGACGGTATCCGGAGTGGGAATTTTCACCTGCCCGAATCTGAACTGCGGGCGCACTTTTAAGAACATCGCTTCCCGCAATCGGCATCTAAAGAAGATCTGCGCACAGACTCCGAACTTCAAGTGCTCCCGCTGCGATTTCAAGGCGTTGTTGAAAGAAACTGTGGAAGATCACGGAAGAAAAATGCATCGCAGGTGCAAAACTTCGGTTGTAGAACTCCTCAAGCCCGTCGCCGGGGAACTCATATGTCCGAATGAAAATTGCCAGAAAGTCTACGCTAGTAGGAAGCGGCTGGAACATCATGTGAAATACGATTGCAAGAAGCTCCTGCCCAGATTCAAGTGTTACTACTGCCAGTATAAAGCTTTCTTTAAGAGTCAAGTCAAGAAACATGTCGTTCGTAATCATCCGAGCATGGAATGTCGGCTCATTAATTTGATTTCTGATGATTAAGTCTCAATTACGGCTGATCAGTCGTCCGCTGAAATAAAAAATACAAGTCCTATCCCAATACTTTTAAGCGTACAGCTTATACCCATGTTAAATACGGCATCTAGTATAAGTGTAAAGCTTATAGTGTAAGTGTAGGACTTATACTTTTTTTTTCAGTCGTCTTGTCTTTATATATGCGAAGATATAGTGCGTTAATAATGTCTAAAGTGGTTAAAAAAATTTTTTTCTTCTTTTTTTTAATCAAAAATTGAAAATTTGATGAAGAAATAGATGAAAATATTTTTTTTTTTTTTTCATACAATTTTTGGATAAAAAAATTTTTTTTTATTTTTTAAAATTTTGAACTTAAAAAAAAATTTTTTTTAATTTTAAATTCTTAAATTAAAAATTTTTAAAAAATTAAAATAAATTTTTAAAAACCAAAAGAGATTTTAATAAAATTAATTTTTGAAAATTCCCTCAAAAAATTGGAAATTTAAAAAATTTATTAGTGTTACAAATTTTTGAAAATTTTCAATTTTTAAGAGAAAGATCAAAATTAATCAAATTTCTTTTCTATATACACCCTAAAAATTTTTATAATTATTTTTTGACTCCGTTTGGAAATTTTGAATTCTAAAAATTTTTCCATGCTAAAAAAATTTTTTGTAACACCCTTTTAGGATTATTAATGCAATGTATAAATTTACTATTATATACATTATTCAGTACTGTAAGAAGTAATTTCACCTATGATTATTATTATGATTATAATCTAATTATAATTATATTTAAAATAAAAATTAAAAGTATGGTTTAAATGATACATGATAACTCTTAGAAGTTTTGGAAAAAGTTTTTCGAGTTACAAATAATATTTAACACTTAGTTAAATAAGATTTAAAATGTAGTCATAACATTATGTACAATTATATTTTTTTTAAAATTATTTTATTTTGTTAGCAGTTCAAGTGTTGAACAAAAAATATTTTTAGCTAAGCACCATCACTTGTGTAAAATTTTTAACTTATATATTTGGAACATGTGTGATTGTTTTTAAAACAGTTATGTTGAAAAAATTTTTTTTTGTTATCTATATCTAGTGAATATTATTTTTATTATTATTACTATAAGTAATTATAATTACTTATTAGCGATTAATTTTATATTCTTTGTAACTGGCAATTTAAAATATATGACGTCAATAAAATGTGGAATTTTTTTTATTAAAAATTAATCAAAAATTTTTTTCAGCTTTTTTGTAAATAATTAATTTTTTTTATTTAAAATAAAATTGTTTTTAATTGTAAAAATTTATGTTGCAGGAAAACTAACGCTCGGAATGTTTACTAACAAAAGAAAAAGTTTTTCTAAAATATTTTCTGCATAAAAAGGGAAATTTTCATGGGCAATAAAAAAATGATATTTTTATTAATAAAAAAAAAAAAAAAAAAAAAAAAAAAATTTTTTTTTTTTTTTTTCCAGACTATAAAGGCCCGTGGGTGGTTTTAATAAAACTCGATGAAAAAATCCTCAAATTACATGACTTGAAGAAGAAAAAATTTGCATGCACTAACCCTGCATGCATGAGCGAATTTGCGAGTAAGAGGTTGTTAGAAACTCATGTGAAAAGTGGGTGCTGGGTTCCGAATTACCAAGAACGTAAGTTTAACGAATCGTCATGTAGAATTTGAATTAATTTTGCTATTTTTTTGTTCGCAGAGCAAATGCAGCAGGAATCTCAGTGGCTGAATTTTTTCCAGGAGAAGGAGCTCGAGAAGAGGTTCCCCTGCACTAATACATCCTGTTCCAAGGCTTTTAAGAATGAACATACCAGGTACACACATGTTAAGTACCACTGCGAAAAGCCGCAGAGGTACCAGTGTGGTCATTGTGGAAAAAAGTCACACATTAAGCACAATCTTATGTTACATTCTTATAAAAAGCATAAATTATCTAGTGCTGATATTCGAGAGCTTTATTCTTATAAAGCGGTAAAATCAAATTATTTTTAATTTTATTGGACTAAAGTTTATTTTTTTTGTTTAAAAAATAGTTTACGTTTTTTTGTTTAAAAATTAGTTGACAAGTAATGAAAAACTTTTTATTTAATCAATATTAAAGTTCATTCATTTTAATGCTAAAAAATTAATATGAATAATTTTTTCAAAAGAAAAAAAATTTATTAAAGATTAAAAATTAGCATTAATTTAAAATTAATTTAATACTAAAGAATTTCATTAATTATACTTAAAAAAAAAATTAAATTGACTCAGGAAAAAAAATTCTGAACGAAAAAAATTATTTTGAAGAATTTGATTTTAATTAAATTTTTGAGCCCAAAATATTTAACATAAAATTTGATTCAATCAAAAATTTGATTAATAATAATAATTATAAACAAAAGAATAAAATAATAATTTTTAAACTATTTCAACCAAAAATTAAAATATAAATCACATAATATTTAAAATCAAAAATTTTAAAAATATATATTATTATCCAATTAAAAATATTAATCATGTTTCAACATTAGTATTAAGTCTTGTTACCTCAATATATATTATATCAAAATCGTGCCATTTAATTATTACTTAATTTTGTACTTTATATATTAAAAATTCTACGAAAAAAATTTCTAACTTAATTTATTTTTCTTCCCGAATAAAATGTTCCTTTAAAAATAATCAAATTTATATTTTTTAGGAAAATCACCTTAACAAAATTAACATCGCCAAGCTTGACCAAAAATTGACATTAATAAATTATTTATTTTTGTAAAAAATATTTACTAACAAATTGAACTTGTTTTTCAGGAGAAGATTGGTTCGAGAGGGTGAAAATAGAATCAGAATACAAGTACGATTCAATTTTAGAGGACCTGAAGAATATGGTGGAGCACACGGTGGAAAATCACTTTAAAAAAGTAGAAAAGAAGAAAACTTTGCAAGTCAGAAAAAAAGTTGAAAAATATTTCGCTTGCAGAAATGAAAATTGTAAAAAAGTTTTCAAGTTTCACAACAGCTTAAGGCGCCATCAAAAGCATGAATGTGGGAAGAAAATTTCTTCCCAAAATCTTGTGCTTAAAAGTGTTTCTGGAAAAATAACACTATAATTAATTAGTTAATTAATTAATCAACCCTAAAAATAACTCCTAAAATTTTTTTTATTAATAAATATGTTTCTAAATTTCTAATTAATTTTTTTATTTCTTCCTGTAAATATTTATTTTTAATTTTTCTATCTATTTTGTTATCATCTTCATTATAATTGTAATAATAATAATTATTATTGTTTGTGGTAACTGTCCCTGGAATTAATAAATAAAATTGTTTTCCAGGAAGAAAAAGACGGCGATCAAGAAGAAGACAATCGAATTCATTGGAACCCGCGAGTTTCGTCGAAGAAGCTGAGGGACCCTTTGTGTGCCAGAATGTCAACTGCTACCGCAGGTTCATCCACCGGAGGAACTGGATCCAGCACATCAAGTTCCACTGCGGAAAGCCCCCTAGGTTCAAGTGCGGGTACTGCTATCTTCAGTCACACTCCAAGAGCAGTCTGAAGAAACATACTGAGCGCAAACATCCCAGCCGAGAAATTAATATTATTGAGCGACAATTCAATCTTAATTATTAGGAGGTTCTTGTGATACTGATGATGGTGGGTTTTTTTTTTTTTTTTTTTTTTTTTTTATTATAAACGTAAGACGTTTTTAATTATTTTAAATAATTATTTAAATTTAATTTGATTTAAAAAAAATAATTGCTTGCTTTTATTTTTTTTTTTTTTTTTTTAAGGAAAGAAAAACAAAATTAAATATTTAAGGTTTAATAAGGTAATAATAGCTTCTCTAAATTTTATTTATATTCTTCATATTTAAAAAAAAACAATATTAATTAATTTATTTTATAATACTGTGATTGTTAATTTAAATTTTTAATTATAAAGTATTTTTTTTAAATATTTACTTAAATTTTTTTTTATGTTAAAAATTTTTCCAGGCCTTATCATATGTTATTTAATGAAGAAAAAAAAATTTCTTCTAAAAAAATTCAAATTTACCCCGACCACTTTCAGTATCACAAATAAAAATTAAAAATTAAACTTCATTTCAAAACTACTATATACTTAATTTTAAAAACTTGACTGTACTATTTTTTGAAAAATTATAAAAAAAAAAATTTAATATAATGAACCTACTATTTAATTATTTTTATTATAATATTATAGTCCTTTAGTTTCAACAATTAATGTAAAAATTATTCTGTAAAATTGTAAAAATGATTTTTGTCCGTAAAAATGAAAAATATTTGTAAAAATACTAACAAAAAATTTTTCTGTTCCAGACATAAAACCACGACTTATCTGCAAAGGATTGAAGAATTTAACCGACGATAATTTTATTAAAATCGAGACTGTTAAATACGCGTGCCCTAATCCAGACTGTGACAGCGTGTTTACAGATAAGAGCAACCGCAATCGCCACTACAATTACCATTGTGGTAAGCCACCGCGATTCCAATGCCCGTACTGCAGCCACAAGTCGCACCGCAAATCCGATGTACAAGTCCACATTAATTCGCGACACCGCTTTTTCAGAAATTACGTTATCGAGCTGTACAATCCTTGCAAAAAACGTAATTATATAAACAAAAAAACCGAATAATTTAATTGCATCAAAATAAAATTTTGATTATTAATAAATAATTAACAATATTATAAATAATGTTATATGTTAAACTATATCAATAAGAAGAGATAAAATCTCAATAAAAAACTAAACTGTAAATAAATGTAAATTATTTTCCTTGTAATTATTTATTTCTTCTTTAATTGAAAAATTTTTTAAAAGAAGAATATATACTGACAAAAAAATCTTTGTTGTTTCAGATACCAGGGAAATGTGCCGCCATCTGAAGGCTAACAGGCAGAAAAATGGGAAAAAAAATAGAGCGCCATTTGTCAGGTTTGAAGCTATTAAATACGCATGCCCAAATCCAAATTGCAAGAGCGTTTTTAATGACAAAAGCAATAGAAATCGGCATGTTAATTATCAGTGTGATAAACCTCCGAGGTTTCAGTGCTCACATTGTTTCTATAAGTCCCATCATAAGGCCCATGTTAAGACACATGCTAAGAGCAAACATCCTGATGTTAATTCCCATGTTATTGAGCTCTACAATCCTTGCAATAGAAGAAGAAATCTTTCTTTCTTTTGATATTTTTATGAGTGTTTTGAGAAAAAATTTTTTTTTGTTTTAAAGAAGAAATAAAAAAATTTATTTCTTCTTTTGAATAAAATTTATTATTTTTATTGCAATAGAAAAAGAAGATTTAAAAAATTTTTATAGATGTTTTGAGAAGAAATTTATTTTTTTTTTTTTCAAAAGAAGAAATGAAAAAATTTATGGTTGATTTTAAATATATTTTTATTTCTTTTTTTGAACAAAGTTAATTATTTTAATAAATGGTTAAATTTTATTTTGTAATTAATAATTTCTTCTTTTTATATTTTAATTTATCTTAAACAAATTTTGGTCTCAGGACAATGTTAATGTTTATGTTTAGTATTTTTATGGTGTTTTTTTTTTTTTTTTTTTTTTTATGTTAAAATGAAAGTATTACTATTCAAATAGTATTTTAAAAAAACTAAAATGATATTCATGTTAAGACTAAAGTATTAAAATTTATAATGTTGTTACTTTATAAATAATAATTTATAAGAAAAAAATGTATTCTATATATTAAAAAATTCTTTTTTAATAAAAAAATTTCTCAACATTTTTTTCTAATTAAAAAAAAATTAATATTGCATTAGATTAAATTATAATAGTAATAATTATTATTAATTATTATTACTAACACAGTAAATTTTAATGTTTCAGAATATGTTTGCGAAGCGCAAGACCCTCTGGAGCTAAAACCAGAAAATTTCCTTAGAAAAAGAAGCGAAGAGAAATTCACGTGCGTGAATCAGTCCTGTGGAAAGTCTTTTAAGACCCGCGGGGCTCGAAATTTCCACGTGCAATATCACTGTGCGAAGCCAATGCGATACAAGTGCGAACGCTGCGACTACAGGACGCACTGGAAAAACGATGTGAAGAAACACGCGAGGTCCAAACACCCGGAGCTCGAAACGAGTGTCATCGAACTCTTCAAAGTTCGATCCGCTAACAAAGTTCACAGTTACTCGTGTCCGAACGAGCATTGTAATCGCACTTACACCGCGAAAAGCAGTCTGTACAAGCACTTGAAGTATGTTTGCGGAAAAGAGCCGACTTTTAGATGCGTTTTTTGCGATTACAAGACTTTTAGGAGATATGTATTTATTGAACATGTTAATAAGCATCATACAAAATCTAATTGATCATTATATCATTAATTATTATTATTTTTAATAAAAGTTTTTATTATTCATTTTTATCTATGAGAAATTTTTCGTTTTATTTTAATTAATAAATTTATTTAATTTTAGAGAAGAAATTTTGAATTAAAAATGTTTTTTATTTTAATTATTTTCTTAATTCAAAATTTTTTCTTAAATCAAGTGAATTTTCTATATTAAGGTACCTGCGAATAATTAAATATGCTCATAAAAAAATTAGTTTAAAAAAAAAAAATTTTTTTAAGCCAAAAAAAATTGATTATTACATTAAGCAGAATGTAATTTCTTAAATATTGATGTTTTTAAAGATAAAAGTTCATCCCGATGCTACACTCATCAAGAGCTTTCATTTGAGTACTCATATGCATTTTTTATATATTTTTCATATATACATATATATAAATATATAAAATATATGAAAAATTGATGTGGGTACTCATATGAAAGGTCTTGATGAGTGAAACATCGGGATGAGCTTATATTTTTAAAAATGTTAATAGTTCACAAGATACAAGGTAATTTCTTAATTATGTATGACACTAAATTTCTCTTATTCTCTTAACAATATAAATTAATGTTAAAAAAAGAAAATAAAAAAAACAAATTGTACTTCTTAATTTGTACAATTACAACAAATAAATAAATTAACTAATTAAAAAAAATTAACTAACCATGTGTAACACCTTAAGCTCCAAAACAAAAAAAAAAAAAAAAACAAAAAAGGAACTAATTACATTGAATAAAAAAAAAATTTTTTTTAATTTTTAACTAACATCCTTTTCTATTTTCCAGACTTAACACACCCCCGCCGCCGTTCCCAAAAGTCAGACCTGGTAGAATACAAATGCGCGAATTTCGCGCAATGTGGAAGCATCTTTACGGACAAAAAAACACTAACGCGCCACATAAAGTACGTATGTGGTCAACCACCGAGGTATAAGTGCAATTACTGCGAATACAAGTCCCACAACACCGCGAACATCAAAGTCCACATAGGAAGGATGCATCCCGGTCAAAAAGTCCAGATCATCGAGATGTACAACCCCTTCGCGAACGCCAGGAGGTACTCCTGCCCCCAAGAAGGCTGCTACAAGAGGTACAAGTACAGACAAGGCCTCGCTTATCACCTCAGCAATGAGTGTGGAAAGTCTCCTAGGTTCAAGTGCTTTTACTGCTCCTATCACGCTTATCATAAGGGAAATATTCAGAAACACTCTGCGGTTAAACATCCTAATTTTGAGGCCTGTGTTGTTGACTTGAAAGTCAAAAAATAATTATTAAGTATTATTATTATTATTATTATTATTATTATTATTTATGATATATAAATTTTATTAAATTTTTTTATTTGTTAAGTTGGATGATATATTATTGTTATTATTATTTATTTGTAATGTAACCAGTGAATAAAATTTTTATTACAATAGTTTAAATGGTAAGTTTTTCTATTTGATTTTTTTTTATTTTTTTCAGAGTGCAATTTAACAAAATTTATTATTTAATAAAGAAAAATTTTTTATAATTTTATAATGAAAAAAATTGAATTATTAATTGAAGAAAATTTTATTTTCCAGCAACAACAATTCAAGGCTTTATAATGAAATAAATAATTAAAAAAATTTTATAAAAAATCCTGATATTATCGAGGTAAAGTATTGGAACAAAAATCTAAAATTAAACTAAAAAAAATAGTCGCTCAATTTTGTAAAATTTAATTAATTTTTTGTCTTTAGAGCATGAAAAAATGTCAAGTAGTATTACCAAATAATTGAGCAGTATTTACATAAAAAATAACTTTATTTTCTAGGATACCCAGGAGCTTTCCTATCAAAGTACCGGCGGTTCTCCTTGCCTGTAGTCTCGTCAGTGCAGAGGAGTTCGAAGACCTTGAAGTTCGCGTGTCCAAACCGGGACTGCAACCGCGTCTTCAAAGAGCAGCGGTACCTGAGGAAGCACATGAACTACCACTGCGGGAAGCCTCCCAGGTACAAGTGTCCCTTCTGCGAGTACCGCTCCATCTGGAAGTACGGCGTCAAGTCCCACATGGAGCACAACCACTCCGGTCAAAACGCCCGTATTATCGAAATGTACAAGCTCTCCTCCAAGGTACAGTAGTCTTGTCGGTTTTACCTGGCCGCTAGTCTACTGAATATTTATTTGCAAATTTTTCTTGGACTTTTTTTTGTTGGAAATTGAAATTTTTTTTTTTGGTAAAAGAAAAATTGATTTTTTTAAAAAACATTTCCTTTTTTGCAGAGTTTGAGCCCAAGAGTATTCGACGTCGCGCAATAAATCAATTTTTTCAAGTGTATTTATGAAATATTGAATGCCAAAAAGTGTATTTATTTATTTTAACAATCAGTGAGACTGTTTGTTGACCAAGAAGCTATAAGTGAATACAATATTTGTCAGGATAAATTAAATTAGAGTACCGAGGAATTTTTAAAGCTTGTAGTGGAAATTTTTTTTGTCTTCCAAACGGCGCAAAAAATTTTTTTGATGAATTTAATTATTATAATTAATAATTTTTGACTTGAAAATTTTTTTGAGACCCTTAATACCGAGATAAAAAAAGAAATTAAGTACTTTTTAATTATAAATTATAATTTTTATAGTTTTTAATAATTGTAATTTTTACAAAAAAATTTTTTTAATTTTTTACTTTCAAAATTTACACTATAAACTGTAAAAATTCAACGAATTTTTCTCAGTCGGGTACCTTAATTAATTACAAAGACTTCCAATATCACTATTTCAATGTCTACGAAAAATTATATACCAATATATTTATAAAAAATTATTAATGTCATCTTGTGTAAAAGATGGATCAATTGTTCTGTTATTAATTACAAATATTTTTATTTTATTTTTTAGTTTATAAAAAACCAATATACTTACTCAGTAAAAAATTTAATTTAAATATTTTTGTAAATTTATTTAATATAATTGCATCAAATTAACCCACAAAAAAATTATTTAATAAATTTTTTTTTGCCACAAAAATAGAAAATTTTTTGTCTGAAGTAAAAAAATAATTAACATGTGATTAAGAAATTGAAAAATTTTATTGAATTTTAAAGTTTGTTACTATTAAAAATTAATTAAATTAATTATCAAAATTTTTTAAAAATAATTTCAGTAAAATTATCAATAATTTACCAAATTTTACAATAAAAAAAAATTTCTAATAATTTGTACTCAAATTTACAATAAAAAACTTTAAAAAAAAAAAAAAAAAAAAAAAAAAAAAAAAAAAACAAGAAATCCAATTTTTTAGTCTAAAAATTCCTCCAAAAAAATGACCGTGAATTTTTTAATCTTTTTTAATAAAATTTCTTATTTATTTTTCAGCGAGCTTCATATCCATCTGCTTCAGAATTGCACAAGAAAATTCCCCGTAATACACAGTCAGATCATCGACACCAGTGACCAAACGCTGAATTTTTTTTATTTCTTTTGTAAAAAAAATTTCCAATTTAAAATTATTAAATTTATCATGTGATTAATTAATAAATTTATTTTAAAATTAATATTAGAAATTAATAAGTATTTGTTTCATTAAATGTTTCATTTTCTGCATCATTCACTGCATTTTTGGTGTACATTGTAATGTTCGTTCATGCTTAATTAATTTTCCTGATTCATTAATATAATTGTTATTTAATTCTGCACGCCTGTTTGGGTGTGCTCATTTTTATAAATATTTTTTTATGAATTTATTTTGGTGTGTTGAATGTATAAAGAGTACAAAAGTCATTTTGTGTTTTTCAGACAGCAAAATTCCTTTACTTTTGTTTGATTGTATTAAAACAGAGGGTCCGGTTTTGAGGTCAAGAATAAAACGGGAAAAAGAAGATACTATGTTTGTGTGTTACAATCGCGCCTGCGATCAAACTTTCAGCAACAAGAGTCAGCTTAAATTTCATATGAAATTCGAATGTGGTGAGCTTTATTTTAATTAATTTATATATAATTATAATAAATAGAAAATTTTTATTTTACTTGATTAAAAAAAATTAATTTCATTAAAGAAATAAATTTTAACTATTTTAAATCAAGGAAACTTACTTAAAAAAATTTAATTATAATTTTTAATTAATGAAAAAAAATTATTTAATCAAAAATTTATTTTTTTTTTTTTTTTAATAAAATTTACTAAATTTAAAAATTTTAATTCTTGACAATAAAATTCTTCAAAATAATTATTTTACTCCAAAATTAATATTAAAATTTCTACTTTAACACTTTTTGCTCCCTTTTTAAATTAAATCTATTTTTAATACAAAAATTTCAAATTTCCAGCATCCAAAGTGAAGAAAAAGAAGCCAATAAAGCCAATAAAGCAAGAAACCATCGACCTGGAAGATCCCCAAGAAGCAGCCTCTCCCGAAGACGTAGAAATCGAGTCCGAGAAGTACCAGTGCCCCAATGAGAACTGCTTGACCGTATTTACCCGCAGAGCGGCCCTGACATTCCACATCAAGCATCAGTGCATCACCCCGCGATTCCGATGTTCCGCGTGCGATTACCGCTCGAAAAGCCGCCGGGGTGTGAAACAACACGCCACCCGCAAGCACGGCGAGGTTGATTGTCGCGTTATCGAGCTGTACTCTTTAAAAGACCCCGGGAAGGTCACCTGCTTCTATAAAGGCTGCAGAAAGAGATTCAGGTCCTCCTCGGGGCTCAATTATCACCTTCGCTCTCACGTTAAAACCGAGACCAAATAATTTTTTTATTTTCTTTCAAAGTTTATTAAATATTATCAATTAATCAAAGTTTATTAATTAATTAAAGTATATTAATTAATTGCAGTTTATTAATTAATATTAAGAAAAAAATTGTGCGCTTAAAAAAAAATTAAATTTATTCGAGAAATATTTTTGAATCAAAAAAATTATTTTAGAGGACTTTGTCTTAATTTAAATGAAAAAAAATTTTTTTTTATTTAAACAAATTTTACTTGATTCAAATTTTTTTTTTTTTTTTTTTTTTTTTTTTTTTTTCATTTAAATTTATTTTTTTTTTTCAGTGTATGTATCTTTAAAAGATACAAATTTCCAAAGTATAAAATACTTTTTTTTTTTTTTTTTTACGAACATAAAATAATTTTTCTCATCGATAATTTTAAATTATTATAAAAAAAAAAAAAAAAAAAAAAAAAAATTGGAAAATTAAATCATTTATTTTTTCAAAATAAATATTTCCAATATTTTTATAATAATTTAATTAAGAAGCTTTTTTTTTTTTTTTTTTTTTTTTTTTTTTTTATAAAACTTATTATTTGCCAAAGAAAGTTTGGTTATTTTTTTTTTTTAAGACTTTATAATTGTTTTCTTTATAAAAATCTAAATAAAAATAAAAATATAAATTTTTCTTAAACTTTCAGCTGTAAATTGTATAAAAATCCCGACCAAAGAATTTTCTTTTTTTTATTTTTAATAATTTTAATTTAATTAATTAATAGTAATTTTGTACTGACAAAATTTTGAATTTTTTTCAGACCCCACTTACTCAGTCTACATGGTCCCGGGAAATGTAATCGAATTCCCTAAGGAACCTTTGCAAGTGAAAGGAAGAAAGTACGCATGCCCGAACCCGAACTGTTCCAGCGTGTTCAAGGAGCGGCGCCATCTAGGAACCCACATCAGGTACCACTGCGGAAAGCCACCGAGGTACAAGTGCTTCTATTGTCCTTACAAATCCACCTGGAGAGGGTCCATTAAGTCCCATATTAAAAAAGTCCACCGCGAAAAAGAAGTCCATGTTATTGAACTCTATCAGGCCCAGCCGAAAGTTATTAATTACATTTGTCCGAATGATAATTGTAAGAAAACTTTCAAGTGGAAGAGCAGCCTCAGGCATCATATTAAGAATCGGTGCAAAGCTAATGACGGAAGAATTGACTAATATATCAATTGTTATTGTTAATCATTATGACTTATATTTTTTCTATGCAATTAATAGCAGACCTGTAATGATTTTTAATAAAAATTTAAGTCAATAATGGCTAGAATTTTTTTTTATTTAAAGTTTTTTAATTTATTCATTTTTTCAGATAATATTTTGGTAATTTTGTTAAAAATTTTGGAATTTAATAATTTATTTTACTTTTTATTTTTCAGAAGGAGTTTCTGGAACGTTGGAATCAAATTTCAAGCTTTTGAATGGGAATTAAAAAAATTTTATTAAAATTTTTGTCCAAATAATTTTTTTTAAATTAGCTTGTAAGTTTTTTCTGGTCTTGGGTTTTTTTTTTTTTTTCATCTAATTTCTTTTTTTATTTAAAAACTTACAAGCGAAATTTTTTTAATTTATTTTGTAAGTATTTTTTTTTATTTTAAATCAAAATTAAATAAATAAATTTTTTTTAACATATTTTTATTTCTAAAGTTCATTAAAATTTTAATTTTTAATAAAAAATGTAAAATTTTTTATAATTTAAGATATATTTAAAAAAATCAATTTTTTAAGTCCCAATTTTCCCAAAATAATTTTAAATGATTCTCAAGATTTTATTAATGAATTATTTAAAAAAAAAAATGTAAAATTTATTATAAAAATTCCACAATAAAATTTTATCTTTAAAAACTTACAAAATAAAAATAAAAAAAAAATAAAATTTCAACGATCCAGAAATGAATCTTCAACTTAAGCCTAATAACACCAACCCGGAGCCTAAACTAAGTAATTTCTCTCTCTAATCGTCTTAGCGAAGCTTATCAAACTCTCTTACTAACTTAAAAACTTAATAATTTTCCAGATATCGACTACAACGCGCTGCTATTCTCAAAAGACGGTGAGCCTGCAAAGTACTACTGCCCAACGGCGAACTGCAAGAGGTCCTTCAAGCACAAGAACCAGCTGCAGTTCCACCTTCGGAACCAGTGCGGGAAACCCCCCAGGTACAAATGTCCCTACTGCGGGTACCAGTCCCAGTGGAAGCAGCATGCCCGCGTCCACATCCAGCGCGTCCACCCTGAACAGCTTCCCGAGGTCATAGACACCTACAAGTCATTCCATTCGCTGAAATACTAGATAGACTAGACTAGACTAGACTCTAAGTTCGTTGTAAATTTTTATAATAAACTTGGAAAAACTATTCTTCCCTAATTCATTCATCAGCTTCTCAATTTTTATTCCTGGTTCCAAATTTTACAGCAGTTTTAATTATTTTTTTTGACTTTTTACTTTGTGTTGACTTTGAACTAATTCTTTAATTTTTTTCAGATTTTTCAGAACTCCTGCAGCCAAAGTACCACTGTCCGAACTGCACGAGCAGGTACAAGCAAAAGGCCAGTCTGACACGGCATTTGAAGTACGAGTGCGGGCAAGAACCGAGATTCAAGTGCCCCTACTGCACTTACCGGAGCAAGAAAACCTCTCATATTTATTTACACATACGGACCAAGCATATTAATTGTCAAATTTACGTCTTAGATATTAACAAGATGAAATAAAATTGTTGTCTAATTATGCTAGTGTTTTTTGTTCGCTAATTTTATGTTTTTTTTTGGTTTGGATTTTTTTTTGATGATTTTTTGTACTTTAGATTGTAAAATTTGAGAGATTTTGATAGAAATTTAGTTAAATTTTTATAATTTTTATGCTTAAAATTTTTTTTTGTTAGGATAATTTTTAGAAAAATTGAATTTTTTATAATTTATAGTGTTGATTTTAATTTTTAGGAATTTTAAGTAAAAAATTAACTAAAAAAAGGTTTAATTATTAATAAATTACATTAAAATTTATAATTTTATTTTTTTATCGTAAAATTTATAACTTTTTTGTTGAAATTAAAAAGAAAACTTTACTAATAATTCTAATAAAAATTTTTGAATTAAAAATTGAATACTTTTAATTTTTAGTTTCTTAAAATTATAAAAATTGTTTTTCTAATTAATTTATAAAAATTCCTTAAATTTTCAAGCAATCTAATGTACTTAAAAAAAAAAAAAAAGTTCAAACCTTTTAACTTCACCTAAATCTAAAAAATTTCACCCAAATTAATAAAATAAAAAATTTAACAATAAATAAAAAAAAATTAATAATACATTTGTTTCAGAATTTCTGACCCGCCGGGACGGCTGGTTTAACTATTGCCCATGGACTGAGAAGCCGTATCAATGTCGGGGTTGCTGTTACAGTTACTCGACGAAGGACTTGCTAAAACGGCACATCCGTCGAGCCTGCGGGGGCAAAGAGCCGCGGGTCGGGTGTCCTTATTGTTTTTACAAGTCGCGGTATAATTCCGACGTGTACAAGCACTGCAAGCGGAAGCATTCTTCCGCCGCGGTCTTCGCGATAGACTTAGAAACACTCCAGCGGTGCTTTCCGCGGGACCCTTTCGCGGAAAATTAATAATGTTTATTGTAAATAAATAAAGGGACATTTTCGTTAATTTTCATTTCAATTTTCTAACACATGTCATTAAATAAATAATAAAATATAAAAAAATTAATAAAATTTTTAAATGTCGGACGGAGTTTAAAAATCTGTTTGTTTTTCAGCGTATCTTCACATGCAGTCGATGAGTTGGTACGCGCAGAAGTCTCTGAGAAGGGGAAGCGGAAAGTTTATTACCAAAAACTCCGAGAGGTATCTGTGTCCGAGGTGTCGGAAGAGCTACTCATCAAAGAGCGCTGTTACCGCCCACTATAAGTATGATTGTGACAAACCTCCGAGGTTCGAGTGCCCCTACTGCGGGAAGTTGAGCAAGAAGAAGTTCAATATTCAGGATCATATTAGGAGGAAACATCCTGCTCAGCCTGTCACTTGTAATATTCTAAACGAAAGGAAACCTTTTATTTGATAATTAATTTTTTACTGAAATTTGCGGACATTTGAAAATTTGCACAAAAAAATTTTTTTTGGGAAAAAATTTTTTTTACTTGTTTTTATTTATTTGGTGGAAAAAAAAATATTAAATGTACGTCGATTTTAGTTTTTTGTGTAAGTTGTTATATACTTTGTACTGTTGACTGAAAGATAAGACTAAGAATGCATTACAAATAAATAATGTTATATTTCTATGAGTTTTATACTATGTTATTTTTTTTAAATTGAGTTTTAGGAAGGAGCGAATTTTTTTTTTTTTTCAGAAGTTTTTTCATCAAATGTGAAGTATAATTTTATATTAATCTAATAAAAATTAACGCACTAATTTTTTAAGATAAGAATTTTGAATAAAAATAAATTATTTCCAGGTAAAATTCCAATTTCAAGGATTCAAAAATTTTACAAGCCAAAAAAACTTCAAGTGTCTTAGAAAAAATTATTTTAATAAAAAATAATAAATTTTTCTATTAAAAATAAATTTTATTTAAGCTTGAAAATTTTTTTTAACAAAACTAAAATTGTTTTCAGAGTTTCCGGGCCCCGGATCGTCATACCAGCAGCAGTCGCATTCAAAAAGCCAAACAGAAAAAAAGTTCCAGTGTCCAAAGTGCAATAAAAGATTTTCTCAAAGTTACTCAATGTACCGGCACTATAGATATGAGTGCGACTCGCAGCCGCGGTACCAGTGCCCGTACTGTCGGTACGTGAGCAAGTGGAGCCACGCGATTTACAATCACATCAGAAAAATCCACCCCGGGCTCCAGGTCGCTGTGAACCGCCGCTACTAAATAAATTAATGCTTAATAAGAAAAAAAATAATAAACAAAACTGGGAATTTATTTCGCATGCTTCTAGAGTAAGCTCTAGAGTTACTACCGATCCATTTTTTTATTTATTGTAATTTATCTTTGTGGTAATTAGAGGTTTGATTTTTTATTTGCAGGGTACTCCTATCGGTGGTCGCACAAAAAGGACGACAGAAAAATACCGAAATTTAATTGCCCGAGGTGCCTGAGGCGGTTCTTTTCCCACAGCGGGATGAACCGACACTACCGGCTGGAGTGTGGAGACGTTCCTAGGTTTAAGTGTCCTTACTGCGAGATGAGGACTAAGTACACACAGGCGGTCTACAGGCATGTCAGAACTAAGCACCGAGGGATGACTCCTGCTTTTTTGAGGCTTTTTTAATTTTTTTTTTGCCTTGACTTTATTATTCAGGAAACTTTTAAAGCTAAGGCTTATTTTATTTTTATTTAATAAAAATTTATGTTCAGGAATTTTTTGTACTGTTGAAAATTTAAATAATTATAAATTTAAAATTTCAGAGCGAACAAAAAGTAATTTAAAGCAGAAAAAGCGGATAAAAAATTAATTTTTGATTCAATCAACTCAATAAGGTTAAAGATAGAAGAGAAGTTTACTAAAAAAAAATAAAAATAATAATAAAAAAAATTTTTTTTTCATTTTTTCAATAAATTTTCACATTTTTAACTTGAAATTATTAAAATAAAACAAAAAATTCGCTTTTAGAAGCGTAAATTTTTTTTAATTATCCGCAGATATTTAAAATAATAAAAATTTCTTAATTTTCCAAAAAAAATTGGAAATTTTCTTAGAAAAAATTTCAATTTTTTTATTTTTTAAAAATGAACTAAAAATTATCAATTTTATATTAAAAAAAATGTAAAATTTTTCAATCCTGTTGATAATTTTAAATTAAAAAAATTTTTTAAATAAACTTTTAATTCACAAGAAAAAGAAACTTTTAGCTGTTATTCAAAAATTAATTTTGTGAATTAAAAGCCCAAAAAAAATTTGTAAAAAATTTCTGATCGTCGAGAGCGATAGAACAAACTTGTAAAAAAATATAAAAACAGAATTATTAAAAAAAAACTTGTTTTTTTTTTTCGCATGTGGGGCTTTGTGTTGTTTAAATGAAATATCATTCCTCATCACCCAAAAATAATAATAATAATAATAATAATTAATAAAAAAACTAGCAACTTTTTTTTTCCAGGTAAAAAATAATGCGAAAGAAAAAATTAGAATAAAACTAACAGCCTGTCGATTTCTTGCAGGATATTCAGAGAAGACAGAGGGATGGTACCCGTGTCCGCGTTGTACACACAGCTTCCTTTCCAAGAGCTGCATGATGAGGCACTACCAGTCACACTGCGGGGTTCACGAAACGCGCTTTCGGTGTACTTATTGCGATTACGGATCTAAGTACAGTTCTAATATTTACAAGCACATGCGACGTGTGCATAAACAGATGCCTTGCTTTAAACCCGACCGAATTTTCGTAAAACAATAACTAAGGTTTTTACTTTTATTTCATCTAATAGTTAAACTGTAAATCATCACTGAAGATTATGATCAAGATATTAAATATTTATCTTGTATATTATTGAATAAATAGCACTTGCTTGTTACCACCGGTATTAAATAATTTTATTTAAAGTATTTAAATTTTTATTGTCCAACAATGATGATCAACTTGAAGACTCTACTTGAAGATCAACTATGAAGATTTAATTATTAGAATTAATATTAATTTGTCAATCAGTATTTTTTTATTGTTAATTTTGTAAGAATTTTTGTACTGAGAATGTAACGAGCCAAAGAAATTGTGTGTCAAATTTATCTGATTTATTTGTGGTTGAAATATTGAAAATATAGAAAAAGTATAAGAGACTTTTTTTATAGGAAATTTAATTTTCTACGAAGAAAGTCTCTTCATTTTTTTTTTATCTTGTATCCTTCAGCCAGAATTCCAAAATAAAATTTTAATTAGAGAACTTTTTAATTTAATTTCAAAATTTTGGGCTAAATATCTTAAATATGAAAATATCTTACCACAAATAAATTATTAATTTCCTTCTAGTAATAATTCACCAAAAATATTCGCCATTGGTTAATTTCCCACAGAATCAAGTACGATTTATTTTTTTATTTTAATTAAATTTTAAAAAAGTTTCATACCTAAACTAACTAAAAAATTCTTTATTTTTCAGATTCCGCGACAAAAAAGTCTTTCTTTTGCCCGAAATGCAACAGCGGATTTACCTTAGAAGCGAATATGAATTTTCACTACCGACATTTGTGTGGTCAGGAACCGCGATATAGATGTCCGTATTGTACCCTAAAGACCAAACGAACTTATAATATTTATAGACACATAGACCGTTATCACTTTGGTGAAAAAAAGTATGCACTTAAGTTATAAATTAACAAAATTAAAATTGTAAGGATCAATAAAGCCAGAATTAAAATTAATAAAAAAAAAAAAAAAAAAACTAACAGAAAAAAATTTTTTTTACAGAAATCGGTTTTTTTCTAATCTTTAAAAAAAACTTTTGTGAATTTTTTACTAACAAAAAAATTTTGCTGTACAGGTTTCGACTTTGAGGGCCAGAAATTCCCGAGACTCGTGGCTTACGCGGAAGAAGACCGCGAGGACGCCTGGTACCCGGGGAAGATGGCGTACCACTGCCCCAGGTGTAACGCGGGGTACACCTACAAGAAGACTCTCAAGACCCACCTGAAATACGACTGCGGGAAGGAACCCAGGTTCAAGTGTCCCTACTGTAACAAGAAGGACAAGTGCTCATCGAATATTTACAAACACGTTCGGCTCAGGCACGACGGGCTGCCTGTTACAGTCATTAAAAATTAAATTTAATTTTTATGATGTTAAAAAAAATCATTTTATTCAAAAGAAAAATTTTTAGTCAAATAAAAATTCTTAAAGAATATTTTCTTGGCTCAGGAATTTTTTTTTTGAATGAAATTTATTTTTTTTTATCAGTGTTCAAATTTGATAATTCTATTTTTATTTATTTACTTTTTTTTTTTCATTATAACTGTACAAATTTTACCGATTGATCATGAACGATAATAAATAATAAATTATTATATTAATAAATGGTGGATAAATATTTTAGAAAAAAAATTTTATCAATGCATGATTTTTAGAGTGCATGTTTTATATATTTTAAAATTTTAAATATTAAATTTTTTTTTTTTTTTTTTTTTAGGACTTGTGTGAAATTTTTAAGGATTTAAAAATATAATTTTAGACTTGGAAATTTGTTTTTTTATTTTAATTAAAATTTATTAAAATTTTAATTTTTAAAAATTCTGTTTTATTGTAAATTTTTAAATAACTAATTCTTAAAATTTTAATTTAAAAATTAATAAATTTTTTTATTAAATTTCCGAGTTTAAAATTTTAAAATAAAAATTAAAAATCCTGTAAGTATTTTTGTTAAAAATTTAGCAAAAAAAGAAGATTCTATAAAAAATTTTTCCACCCTAAAAAAATAAATAATAAATAAAAAAACTAACAAATAAAATTGTTTTTTCAGATCAGACCAGAAGATGGTCAACAGGAGTCTCAAGTTACGTATGTGGAAAATGCAACGCGGGATTTCGGACCTCGTGGTACCTGATAAGACATAAATGCGGCCAGGCGATGAAATTCGCGTGTCCTTACTGTCTAAAAAAAGACAATTCGTCCTCAAATGTGTACAGACATATCCGCCGCTGGCATCCTATGTCTCCGGTTGTTGTCAATAAATTGTTTTAAAATAAATAAAATAATAAATCTTGTATTATAATAAACAATCCGAGTTTCTGTACTTTTAATTAATTACTTTAAGTAATTTTATGATTAATTATTCTACTTATTTAATTAACTCGATAATTTTTCTGATTGCAGATCTTAAGCCGAACTTGAGCCCGCTCAAGTGTTTACAGTGCAGGAGTGAATTCAAAGGCCCAGATGAGCTTCTGGATCATATAAAGTATCACTGCGCCGCGCCTTTGAGCATTCAGTGCCCGTATTGCGATTCGCGGTTCCGATATGTTCCCAATGTTGAGTTGCATATCAGAACTCAGCACCGCGGGATGCCGGTTTATTATGTCGATACTATGTGGTTGACTTAATTTAATAATAATTAATCAATTATTAATTAAATGACATTGAAGTTAGCAGTCACTTGATTATTTTTTAATTTTTTTTAACAAATAAATTTTTTGTTCCAAAAAATAATTTTTGAAATATTGCATTTTTATGAAAATTAAGTTAGCTGACATTTTAAAATTTTTAGAAATTTTTTTTTATTTAAAAAAAATATTAAAAAAAAAAAAAATTGTAATTTGTAAAAAACTTCAAAAATTATAAGTGCAGTTTTCTAAAAATATTTTTTAATTCTAATTTAATAAATTAAAAATAATCAAAAAATTAAAAATGTCGGCTAACTTTATTATTATGCATTTTTAATTTTTTGAAATTTCTACATGTGAAAATTTTTTTTTAATAATTTAATTGATATAAAATTCCAAAAAAAACTTCAGTGTTATATTGATTTTCAAATTAATTAATTAATAATTGATAATTATAATAATTAATTGTACTGCTTTTTTACTCACTCATCGCTGTGAAGAACTGGATCTGAAACAAAAAATTTTATTTTGTTTAATTAGGAACTAATTTTATGATTATTAATTTTTTAAGAATATTTTTCTTCATACCTTGGTCGAATGTACGTATTTACAGCTTTGAATTCGCGACAGTAAGTTCAATTTTTGTGCCGCACTCGGATTACTCGCGCGCTGTCTGTAACAGTGGACATATATAACCTTAAATATGATTCTTTTAACGGTTTCAATGTTTTGAAAATCTCAATGAAGTTAGTCAATAATTGAAACTCGCAAAAAAATGGGACCTGATTCGTTATTGGTCAAAATTTTTAAGGCGCGCGCGTAGCGCGCTATTCAAATTTTTGATTGGTTAAAATTAAAGCGCGCGCGCAGCGCGCTATTCAAATTCAAATCTAAAAATTTTTATATTTTTTTTTCTATTAAAAATAATTATTACAAAAAAAAAAAAATTCTTTCATTTGTAAAAAACTTTAAAAACTACTCAATGCAATTTTTTCCGTACTTTCGACTGGGTTTGAAGAAACCTTGAATCGAGTAAATTATTTTGAAAAATATCTTATTTATAAAAAAAAGTCATTATATATTCTTTAGAATATTTAAAATTTTCTAGTCCAATTTTTTTTTTTATAAAATAATAAATTTCTATTTATATATTTTTTTATACTAAACTTAAAATATATTTATTATTTTTATTAAAATTTTTACTATTGTTAATTTTATTATTATAAAATTTTGATTAAATTTAAATATAAGTTTAATCAAATATTATATTAACTTAAAATGATTTAAAAAAAAATTAATTAAATTCATTAACATAAAAAAATACTACTAGTCATAAAATAATTCTCAAAAATCTAAATTTTAGATCTAAATTGTACTAATGTATAATCATAAAAATAAAAAAATTTCTCTGAGACTTGCTTGGCTTTCAATGTACCAAAATGTAACAAGAAAAGTTAACAAAAAATCCCTGAAATATCGACTAATAAATAAACCATCTATTAAATGTTTCAGGTTGGGCAAAATGGGACATTTCGCGGAAAAAAATTTTACACCAAGAAAAGTCTAAAAATGCAGGAAATTTTCGGCACCAGTGCCAGAAGTGTTACCGCAGTTACAAACACCGGTGCCACATGATTCGCCACTGCAAATACGAGTGTGGAATCCCCCAAAGATTCGAGTGTCCTTATTGCAAACATCACTTGCGCCAGCGGACTCACGTATGGGCGCACATACGCCGCTTCCACCCCAATAATGAATTTTACTGTACCGATATCACGACTAACACTCAGCTCTATAAAAAAGACCTTTAATTAAAAATAATAAAATTTGTACAAATTGTAAATTTGTAAATATTAATAAAAATTAGGATGTTAAATTTAAATTTTATTTTTAATTGTAGTAATTTTTTTAATCATTCAATTAACTTGTTAATTAATTTATTTATTTCTTATAATTCCAGGATTCCAATTTGAGGGTGACAAAGTACCGAAAAATCGCGTGGGAGTCTATCAGTGTCCAAACTGCGGAAATTTCTACAAGTGGAAAAATTCTCTCCTCGCTCACTTTAGGAATTACTGCCGAAAACAACCGCGGTTCGAGTGCGCGCACTGTGATGTTAAAAATTATCAGAAAATTCACATTATACGGCACTTTAAGCGACACCATCCTGGAACTGCGCTCAAATATTTTGATAAGAAATTTAATAATTTTTGTTATAGTTAAATTATAGAAAATTATATTTAATAGAGAGATTTTTTTATTTATTTAACTGTAAGTTATAATTATTATTATTATTATTAAAGAATTTATTTTTCCTAGAAAATTAAATTCATGATAATTTTTAATTTTTAATTAATTTTTTTATAGATTCTTAATTTTTCTTTTTTTTTTTTTTAATTTTTTAGCGCTAAGTACCTGGCGAGTAATAAGAATTAAATATCAAATATTTATAATAAATAATTAAAAAATAGAACATTTATAAAATTTAATGTTAAATCTTGGAAAAAATTTTTTTTTATTCAATTTAATTTTTTTAAATTAAAATAAGTTCTAATTTAAAAAAAAAATTAATACTTTTGTGAATAATAATAAAATTTAGGCTAATAAAATTTTATAAAACAATTTGTAATTAAAAAACTATTTTGCATTAATAAACAAAGCTTCTGTTTAAATAAATTAGCACTCAATTGCACGGAAGTCACAAAAAACAATTACTGTAAAAAATAATTGTAAAAAATGTAATTAAATTAGCAAATTAACTAACTTATTGCTGAATTTTAGTTACAGATTTCTATGGAGTGAACGTGGTACCTTACATAGGGCCTTCCCAGGAGATAAACTTCGGATTCGGCCCGAAAAAAGAGATCATCTCCTTCCTAAAATGCCTCCGCGGGTTCAGCCGCAAAAGCAACCGGAACCGGCACTTTAAATACGAATGTGGACATGAGCCAAGGTTCAAGTGTCCTTACTGCGAAGTAAGGAGCAAACTGATTTCCAGGGTTTATCTTCATATTCGCGAGAAACATCGAGGGGAAAGCGTTTTTTATGTTGATCTCAAAGCTTAGAATTTTTGTTATTTTTAATTAAAAATAATATATACATTATTAAATGTAGAAAATTATACTAATATATTATTGTAATGTTATTAAAAAAAATTTGAATTATTATATCTTTTTTTTTTTTTATTAAAAAAAAATTTTATAAATATCATGAATTCAAATTTTATAAAAAAAAATTTTTTTACTAATCAAAATTTATTTTATTTAATTTCAGGTCTCCGAAATTACGCCGAATAAAATTTTTTAATGAATAAAAATATTTGGAGATGTCAAGATGTTCAAAAATATATTCAAGAGGTTCCAGCGAAACTTTGAACCAATCAAAATTGATAATTAAGCCCAGAAAAATTTTAATTTAATAATTTTTTCATATCTTTAAAAATGTCAATAGTTCACAAGATAGAAGGTCATTTCTCAACTATGTGTCTAGAGATTAAAAGAAAAAATTTTTTTTTCAGCTTAAAATTAAAAAATCTCGGTTTTAATTTCTAAAATTAAACTTTTCACTCATATTTACAGTTTTCTAATGAATCAATTAATTAAAAAACTCTAAACCTGAATGAAGAAAAAATTTTTTAATAAAAAATTTCTTTTTCAGACCCCCTGGAGCCGGACGAGAATTCAGAAGTTCCTAACCGATCTTCCAGTAGAAAATTAGTAGCCATCTGTCCAAATTGCCAGAAGGGCTACCAGCGCGCGGCGTCTCTGAGACGACATTTGAAATACGAGTGCGGACAAGCGCCAAAGTTCAAGTGTCCTTATTGCGATTTGCGCACCAAGCAAGCGTCGCCTATTTACACCCACGTTAGGAGAAAACACCCCGGCTTGCCTGTTAATTATGTCTACCTCGAAACTTGAATAATAAATATCAATTTTTTTAAAATATCACCGCATTTTTGTACTAATTGCATGCTAGATTAATTAATCAATCATAAAATTGTCAAAATAATTTAACAGCTGACCGCTTTTGATTTAATTTTTAATTTTTTTCATTATTTCAACTAATAGATTTTTGAAATTATTTTTTAGACTTCAAATTGGAGTTTAAGACGGCCTGGAGCGCCGTTTTCGAAGACACTAAGCCCTTTCCTAATCCGAACACCACGGCGGAAAGAGAGATTAGTTTATTTACTTGCAAAAGTTGTTTTAAGAGTTACCACTACTACCAATCGTTGAAGCGGCACTTGAAGTTCGAATGCGGAATGAAGCCCGGGTTCAAGTGTCCGTACTGTGAATACTGTAGCAAGCACAAGTCTTCGCTTTATAATCACATTAAGCACAAACATCCTGGTCAAGAAATGGCACATATTTTGTTGAATAAATAGTTTTTTTAATTAATTTACTCGTATTTATTTTTTATATTTTTTTTTTTCAGAATTTTTGAGTTTTTTTTTAACAAAAAAATTTAATTCTGACAAAGTGATAAAAAATACAAGAAAATTGATGATCTTTCCTGTAAAGAATTTAATTTTCTTTATAGAAAAAGGTATATTGTAATTTTTTATTTTCAACCCAAAATTTTATAAAAAAAATTTCAAAGTTCCAACTTTAATTAAAATTTTTTTCAGACTTTTTTTTTTTTGATATTTTGGCTGAAGGGTAAGAGATAGGGTAAAATTGATAGACTTTTTTCATAGAAAATTAAATTTCCTACAAAAAAGCTGTCTTTCAATTTTTTGATATTTTTAATATTTAACCCAGAATTTTAATTTCTTACTAATAAAATCTAACAATTTGCAATTTTTTAATTTTTTTTTTTAGTTATTTAAAAACAAAAAAAAAATTCTAACAAATTATTTTTTTATTTTCTAGATCTGTCAAGGCCGACAAATTTATTTTACGAAGAGCGAAGTGAAAAAAAAAAAGACTTTACATGCCAAAGATGCTTCAAGTCTTACTTGTACTTAAAAACCCTAAACCGGCATTTGAAGTACGAGTGCGGACATAAACCGAGATTCAAGTGCCCTTACTGCGACCTACAGACCAAAAGAACTTCACCTATATACATTCACATCAGGAACAAACACCCCGGACGTCCTGTCTACTATAATTACTTATATTGATAAATTTGTACTCAAAATAATCAAAATATTTTATAAAATTCCACCCGACGTAAATTAAAGTTTTTTTAAATCTATTTTAAATTTTGCCTGGATTTTTTGAGTTAAAATTTTTTTTTTTTTTTCTAATTAATTCTATGTTACTCTAAAGAATAAATAAAAAAATAAATCAAAGGGCTGAAATAATTTAAAATTTATTTTTTCAGAAAGCTGGCTGAACTTTGAAGAGTTCCCGGGGATGAAGAGCGAAGACAAGGAGGTAACAGAAATGGGGGCAAACAATGGGACGGGGATGGAAATGCCAGTAGCAGACTTCACGCCGTATGAGCAGCTGCAACCCCAAAGAGGTCGCAGACGGTCCCTTTATAAAAATCACGTTTGCCCGAAGTGCTATCGCAGTTACAAACGCGGTAGCCATTTAAATCGACACATGCGATTCGAGTGTGGACAGAGCGCGAGGTTCAGGTGTCCCTACTGCGATTTTTTGAGCAAACAGTCGCCGAATATTTATAAGCACATTAGAAAGAGTCATCCAGGATTTGAAATTGGATATGTTGATATGCGAGCTTAGAAATTTTTATTATTTTGCATTAAAAGTATATGAAAAAAATTTTTTAATTCAGCTTAATGAACAGTGGAGATTTAATAAATAAATTTCAAGAGAAATATTAATCTAATTCATTGAATTATTTGTTTAATTAATTTTTTATTTACAGAATACCAAAACTTTTACTTTTATTTATTTAAATATTTCTTTCTTATTAAAAAATTCAAATTCTGGCTAAATGATTAGAGATAAAAAAAATTGATAAAAACTTTTCTTGTAGAGAATTAAATTTCCTATAAAAAAGCTCTCTTATGATTTTTTCTTATTTTTGATATTTAGCCCAGAATCTTGATTTTAAGCTTTTTAAATCAAATATTCAGCACTTGTAATTAAATTTTTCAGTAAACAAAATAATAATAAAGTGTAACTACTAACACAAGGACTAAAAATTTTTTTCAGGCTCATCTTGGGACCAACAAGCAACCCCTCCAGTATCATTAGTGCAATCAAAACGCGCCAGAAAAAAACAAGACCACCTGAATGCACAATATTACGCCTGTATCACGTGTTTTAAGAAGTACACACGAAACGCGGATCTAATGAGACATGTGCGTAACGAGTGCGGTCAATCCCCGCCCTTTAGGTGTCCTCACTGTATGTACAAAAGCAAGCAATTTTCTAAAATTTACGCCCATATCCGAGCCAAACATCCGGGGAAATCTAAAGGCTACATCGATTTGAGAAATAATGTTTTTTATCAGGCTTGAAATTTTATTGTATATTAATTTATTTCATTAATAATAACAATATCAATCATCATTATTAACTGCATTTTTTATGCTTAATTAATATAATTTTTTTTAACAATTAAATTGATAGAAAAAAAATTTTTTATTAAAATTTTAAATCCTGAATTATTCTCAGAAAAATCTTAAAATTTTTTTATTCTGGCTAAATGATAAGAGATATGACAAAATTGATAAGGACCTTTCTTGTAGACAATTTAATTTCCTACTAAAAAGGTTTCTTATCGTTTTTCCTTATTTTTGAAATTTAGCCCAGAATTTCAATTTTAAGATTGTCTAAAAAAATCTGAAGCACTCTTAATATAAAAATTAATAATTAAAATTTTTCAGTTAAAAAATTTTTTAAGCAAGTATAACTACTAATACAAGTACTAAAAATTTTTTTCAGGCTCACCTTGGAACCAACAAGCGACCTCAAGAGTAACATTAGTGCAATCAAACCGTTTAAGAAGAAAACAAGACCACCTGAAAGTAAAACTCCACGGCTGTCCTAGGTGCCTTAGGAAGTACAAGCGAAATGCGGATCTAAAAAGACATATGCTTAACGAGTGTGGTCAATCCCCGCGCTTCAAATGTCCCTACTGTCCCAATAGAAGCAAGCAGTTTTCTCAAATTTACGTCCATATTCGCGCCAAACATCCCGGACAAATTAGGGGATACGTTGACTTGAAAACTAATGTTATTTACACGCCTTGAAATTTTACTGTATGTTTTTTTCTCATAAATAATAATAATAACAATCGTTTTCATTAATTGCATTTTTTACCCTTGATCGTAAAATTTATTTTAGTAAAAAAAATATTTAATCCAAATTTCAGATCTTAAATTATTTTCAGAAAAATACGAAAAAATTTTTTTTGATTTTTAACCCAAAGTTTTAATTTTAAAATTTTATAAAAAAGTTTGGTTTAATTTTAATCAAAATTTCTCTCAGATTTTTTTGATATTCTGGCTAAAGGATGGGAGATATGGAAAAATAGAAAAAGATCTTTCTTGTAGAGGATTAAATTTTCTATAAAAAAGGTTTCTTATAATTTTTCCATATTTTCGATATTTAACTCAAAATTTCAATTTTAAGCTTAAAACACTTTGAAGGTAAACAAATATTTTAAATAAATATTTTTTTCCAATAAATTAACAGATAATTTTTTTTCTTTCCAGGAAAAATAAATCCCCTGGAAGGGGAATGGCCGATAGTTTTCAAAGAAGAAGTCGAACTGAGTGTAAGAACCGAAGAAAGAGTAGCAGTTCGTCCGCGAATTCTCAGAATGTTGAAGAAGAAGCAAAAGCTGAAGATTAAAAGAATCCCGGACAACGTTTCTTGCCCAAAGTGTCACAAAGTTTACAAATATTCGCGAAATTTTCAAAGACACTTGAAATTCGAGTGCGGGTTGAACCCCGGGTTCAAGTGTCCCTACTGTTATTACTGCACGAAGCAGTCTTCCCCGATTTACTTCCACATCCGCAGGCAACATCATGGACAAGAAGTCCGCTACATTGATTTAAATGCTTAATTTTGTAAAAAAAAATTGAAATAAAAAATTAATAAATAAGTAAATAATTAATTAATTGATCATTTTTTTGGGCTTGTAGTTTTTTTGCGATGATTTTGGTTATTTTTACTAACAAAGTGGTTTGTAATTTCAGGTACGAGGTTCGCGGACCCAGCGTACTCTGGTCTGGAGAGGATGAAGATATTCAAGCGGAAAAAACTGATGAAGAGTTACTTCTGTCCGAATTGCGGGAAGAGTTACTCCCGAAAGTGGCTGCTGAAGAGACACGTCTCTTTTGAGTGCAACAAGGAGCCCAGGTTCAAGTGTCCCTATTGCGACTACAAAGCCAAGCAGTCTCCTAATGTTTATCCCCATGTCAGAAAAATACACCCTGGATTAGATGTTTTTTTTGTTGATCTCAAAAAGTGAAATAAAATTTTTCTGAGGACAATTTATCTCAATTTTTAGTGGAAAAATTATTCAAAAATTTATTGGGAAGAAAATTTAGTTGAAAATTCCATTGATAGTAATTAAAAAAAAAAATTATTAATTTTTTTTAATACAAATTATTGAGAAAAAAAATTCTAGTTGCAGAAATTTAGAAAAAGTACAACTAAAAATTTTTTTTCATTGATTTTTTATAATAATTGGAAAAATTATCAGCTGTTTGTTAATTTCAGTACGATAAAAATTAACTTTATTTAGATTTTTCATAATTCAAGATTTTTTTTTTCAGTTTGATAAATTTATTTCTTCATAGGAAGAAATGAAGGAATAAAAAATATTTTTCGTTACTAAAAAATTCAAATTTTTTCTTAATAATAAAATAAGATTATTTTCTTCTCAATAAATATTTACTTCACTTATTAATTTCCAATAAAGGCTCGAAATTAATAATTAATTTATTAAAATTATTATAATTTTTTTTTTTTTTTTTTTTTTTTTTTTTTTACTAAAATTATTAATAAATTATTTTAATACCAAGATTAATTTTCCTCAGGTTCTAGGTTATGTTCTCTGTAAATATTTATTGAAATACATAAAACTTAAATTATTATTTTTTTTAAATCTTACAAATTCTTAAACTAAAAAAATATTTTTAAATTCCAAGTAAAAAATTTTGTTTTATAAAAAAATCTACAAATTTAAAAAAATGAAATGTGTAATTTTTTAAAAAGTATTTTTTAGAACAAATTTTTTTATTAAATAAAATAAAAAAATTTACTAAATGTTAGCTGACTTTAATGTCATTAAATTCTTGTATTACTTATTATTATTATTATTATAAAAGTAATAAAATTTTAAATTGAATGACATTAAAATTAGCCGACATTTTTAATTTTTTTTATTTATTAAAAATTTTTTTTAAAATAATTTTTCAATAAAATAAATCATTAAAATTTTTAAATATCAGCTAACTTTATTGTGATTAAAATTGATGGTACTTACAGGTTTGCGCTTGGTGGTCAGTACATGAAGTAATGCTTGCAGGTGTTTACATGAAGCGAAAATATGGCAGAGGATAAGCGGCAAGCTTTAAGCGAAAGTTTTCGTGCAGCATACTTCTATATATATATAGATATAGAAATAGCGGGCTCCTATTATATTCAGGTGGAAAAGGGTCGGCATGGAGGAGAGCCTTGTTCAGGTAACTAGTAGCTTCTATTGATATTCTTCTCGAGTTTTATTTGTAATGCTCATTATTGTTTGTTTTTATTATTGTTAAGTGATAATGTTTGTGTGAGTGTAAAAAGTTTTAGTATTATCGCCGAAAAAACAAGATAATGGAATAGCATTGTAAGTATTTTAATTTTTGGAGGTTACGTTTGTAAAAACATATGGTTTCTCTATACTACAGACATGATTATTTTTGTTTATGTTTTGTTGAATTTACTTTTAATCAAAATTCATTTAACAGATGTTTTATAATTAAAATAATTTTTTCAAACAAATATGACATTAATTTTTAAAATTTTTTTTAATAAATAAATAAATTATAGCAAAACAAAATAATTAAAAAAATGGACTTGTAGAAATTGAAAAAAATTAATTATGCAATTTTTTTAAAATAACTTTTTTGATAAAAATTTTAATGTTATTTATTTTAAAATAATAATTATTGTTATTGTTGTTAAAAAAAAATTAGAGGCTAAAATGTGTTTTTAATTTATTGATTTATTTATTTATTACTTATAAAGTTATTAACTTTTTTTTTTTTAATAAAATTTTTAGTTTTATTAATTTAAATATTTTACTAATGAATTTTTTCATTTTTCAGGCATGATTTGGAGAATTTTTTTTTCTATTTTTTGAGAAGAGGAAATGTACAGTGAAAACAAAGTGATAATTTTTTTTTTATTTTGTAAAAAAAAATTAAGTTGAAGTGAAAATTAAATTTGAGTGAATTAAAAAAAAAAGGTTTAAATTTAAATTACAATTTTGGTGCGATTAATTTCTTGTACTTTTTTATTAATTTCACATGTGAAATTTTTTAATTAATTTTTTTTTTTTATGATAATTTAATTTCCATAAAATTCTAAAAAAATATTGAATATCTGTCAATTTTTTATTAAAATAATTTACTCCAATTTTATTTAACAAAAAAATTTAAACCTTTTTCTTTTTAATAAACAAAAACAATTTTTAAGTGTTGTGATAAGTGAAAATAAACAACCTGACTTGGATTTTGGATATTTGTCACCTGCTTCAAAAACTTGACCTAGGAAATAGAAAATAGATCATCAAAAGGGTATCGTTATTTTTTTTTTATTTTAAAATATTAAATAAAAAATTTTTTATTTATAAATTGTATGCTTTGTATTTTTTTTCAGTCTTTCAAATTAAATTTTTTTCAGCGAAAAAACTTTCCATAATTTAGGAATTAGTATTACTTAAATAATAATTAATTAACTTAAAAATAATTAATCGTTTCACCGAGCTTGGCTTTTTGAATAAAAATAAATAATAAAATAATAAAAAAAAATTGATGCTTTGCAGGAAATCATGAATGCTTAATCGTTCCCTAAAAAAATAACCCAAGGTGTTTGAAATTTTTAACAGAAAAATTAATCAATAACACAATGATCCCCTGAAGAAAATTAATTAAGAATAATTAACTAACAATGTCCGTTGTTTATTAATTTTAGAGTCGCGGGTGATAAAGTCTCAGCGGGATCTGTGCTCGGTGATAATCAAGGAGGAGGTAGATGAAGCGGAGCTTCAGTTCCCGAACCCTCTGACGTTCCGGAACAGGGGAGAGACGTTGATTCCGTTGCAGCAGTTGAAGACTCACACGTGCCCCAGGTGCTTTAAAAGCTACATGCATGCGTGGCACCTCAAGCGACACATCAGGTTCGAGTGTGGCCAGGAGCCTAAGGTCCAGTGTCCTTACTGCATGGTCAAGATGAAGCAGAGAGGACACGTTTACCGACACATCCGCCGGTGTCACAGGGGACAGAATGTCTACGTCATCGATCTCAATTAATGTTACTACTCGCGGGTTATTTGATAGATAATTCGCGGATTTTATTTAAAAATAAGTTATCATTTGGTATATTTATTAGTGCCGTGATCGGAAAAATTTATGATACTTGTTTATGGTATTATTATTTATTAATTTACATTCACTGTAATTAAGGTTAAGATTAAAAATTATTAAAATTTAACTTTTATAGATTTTATTTATTTAATTGGGATTTTACGTCGGGTTACGAAAAATATTTTTTATCTTCGTGAAGAAAAAGTGATAAGAAACTTTTTTTATAGAGAATTAAATTTTTTTTAAAAAATGTTTAAATTTTTTGAATTTTTTAATATTTAGTCTAAAATTTTGAGTTAAAAATTTTAAAAAGCAATTTTTAAGTTTTGTTTTTAATCAAAATTTTTTTCAGATTTTAAACTGATATTCTAGCTAAAAAAAAAAAAAAAAAAAAAAAAAAAGTAATTAAAATCTTTTTTTAGAGAGGATAAAATTTTCTAAATAAACAGTCATTTTTTTATATTTTTAATATTTATCCCAGAATTTTGAATTTAAAATTTTATTATAAAATTTTCAACTTTTTTAAATTAAAATTTATTTTTCAAATTCTGGGTTAAATATTAAAAATATAAAAAAATGTTTTTTTTTTTTTTTTTTTTATAGAAAATTTTAATTTTGGAGTAAATATTAGTCCTAAAAATAATTAATATTTAATTTTTTCTAGCCTAGTATCTGTAACGCGATGTAAGGTAATACTTAAACTAGTTCCTTAGTCTTAAAGCGCATGCTTCGCTTAGAAAATAAAACTAGCGATGTCCGAACCTAGCAGCCAGCAGATAAGAATTCACCGCAGATCAAGAAGGTCAAATTAAAAAGAGTAGCCCTTGTCCTATCCCCGCTGAAAGATGCTAGCGACCACCGAGAATAACGGGTTATTTTTGTCTGACCCTTGCACAGATTTCCAGCCCCAGTCGATGATCCCCGGGAAGCAGGGTGCTTCTGGGTACTCGGTGCTGCCGCTGATGAAGAACTTGGCGACGATGTGGCTCGCTAAACAGCGGACCCAGTTCTCGTACCGCTGCGACCGATGCGGGAAGGGATACCAGCACCGCGCCACCCTCGTCAGACACACCAGACACGAGTGTGGGAAAGACCCCAAGTTCAAGTGCCCCTACTGTGTCCACCGGACTAAGCAGAGGGGCAATCTCTACCAGCACATTCGCACTAATCATCCAGGAAAAAATGTTTTTACTAGTACTCTTTAAATTTTTATCAACACTCATAGAAGAATTTATTGACTATTAATAATTTAATTTATTAAATTTTAATAATGACTTTTGTTAAATTGCACTGCAATTTTTTAACTATTGACATTTTTAAAGATATAAGCTCATCCCGACGTTACACTCATCAAGAGCTTTCATTTGAGTACCCACATGCATTTTTCATATATTTTTCATATATACATATATATAATATATATAAATATATGAAAAATGCATGTGGGTATTCAAATGAAAGCTCTTGATGAGTGTAACATCAGGATGAGCTTATATCCTTAAAAATGTCAATAGTTCACAAGATACAAGGTCATTTCTTAACTATTGATATTTTTACAGATGTAAGCTCATCCTTAATGTCATACTAAAGCTTATTAAAGATAAATAAATCCGTCTATCGGTGAACTGTTATAATTATAAATTAAGACTAATTTTTGTAGTAGATAATTAAATTACTTGTAAGATAATTTTATTTATATAGATTTTTTTGTTTCAAACAATAAAAATCAAATAAGAAGTTACTTAATGATTAATTATTCCTCATGAATTATTACTGAATTTTTCAAGCCATTGCCAGATTGTAAGAGCAGTTACTGATGAACGGATGGTTCTTTTCAGGATTGTGGGCGAACTACCCCCCGCAGCAGTTCCCGCGAGTGGAGAGCTACTCGTCGCACCTGGGCAGCATGAGGATGATGCGAAGCTCCCGACGATCGATGACCCGCCAGGTGTGCCTCGACAAGAGACCCGGGTGCTACTACTGCCCGAAGTGCGGCAAGGGGTACCGGTGGGTCAGGAACATGAAGACCCACCTGAAGCTCGAGTGCGGGAAGGAGCCCACCGAGTTCTGTCCGTACTGCCCCCACAAGACCAGACACAAGCGCAGCCTCCAGATGCACATCCTCAGAATTCATTCCTCAAAATAACTAAAGTCTCTCCTTTAAAATTTTTTTTATTAGAATAAATTTATTATCTTCTGCTTTACGATAATGTTTTATTATTACACACAAAGATTCATTTATTATCCGCAGTTCCAATCAATTTTTTTTATTATCGCTCATTTATTTCCTCTCTGTTAAAGCTACTGTATCAATGCTTCGTACTTTTATTTATATATTGCTCTAAAGTTTACAATTATCCGGCGGGTTGTTTTTTTTTTCACTACTTACTAATTCATTTTTTTTTTTGGTTTCAGGCAACGTAAAAATTGTGAAAGAAGATTTTTTTTTTTTTAAATATAAAATTTATTTTGCACTGGAAATAATTATTAGGTAAATAAATAATTTTATTAATGAAATATTTATTTTGATTTTAGGAGCCAGCAGGTGCGAATACTGCGGCCGAGAATTTATTTGGGAATCAAGTTTGCGTCTTCACAAAAAAATGGCCTGTGGAAAGCCGCCGAATTTTTTCTGCTCGCTGTGCACTTACAAATCTAATTTTAAGGGTAATCTCAAGCGGCATATGTTCAACGTCCACAAAATAGTCCTGTAAAATACTAAATAATATTTTTGTACGACTGAAAATAATAATAATAATAATAATAATAATAATAATAATAATAATAATAATAAATACAACTATTAATTTATCGGTTTTAAATAAAATAAATAATTATTGACCTTAGGTGGGTTTTGCGCTTGATGTCGCGTAATTAAAAAATCTAATTTATTTCAGACGGCGGTTTTAGTTGTTTTTAAAAATATTTCCAGAGAGAGAGAGAAAGAGAGATAAAGCCCTTTAAGTATTCTGGTAAATAATAATTGTTGTTTATTTAAAAATGGTGAGGCATGCGCTTGGACGTTAGATGGTAGCCGTACTGGCGGTAATTATCACAACCAAAAGTATTGTTTTACCGATTTAATAATTCCGGCTCATAAACTCTGTGTACTAAGTAATAATAAAACCTTGGCGACACTTACAGTCATATAAACACAATAATAATAACTGGTGAGACTGATGACAATTAAATCGGGTATTTTATTGCAGACCCCCGGCTATTTCCTATCGTCAAGCCCCGGCTCCACGTGTGCCCTCACTGCGGACAGATGTACTCCTGGGCCTCGAACCTCAGGAAGCACCTCAAAATGGGCTGCAGCATGCTCACCCAAGACACTCACTTTTCCTGCCGCTACTGCCCCTACAGGTCCAGAATCCAGGCCAGCTTCTTCAAGCACCTCCTCTCTGTGCACAACATCAAGTGAACAGCCATCAGTTAATTATTAAATCAGTCACGTTTAATTATTTAAATACCAAAGATTAATCAAAATACCTTTTTTATAATTGTAAGCTTGCAGTTTTTTAACCAAAGACTTTATTTCTAGTATTCAGTCTGTACTTATTTAAAAATAAATTTGTGTACATAAATCTCATCCTACATTTCATTTTCAATTAATTTATTTTTATTATCATTATTAGGCTTGTTTTTCCTCATACTAATTCTTTAAAATTTCTGTTTCAGCATGGTACATCCCCGAGCCAGTGCTTACCAGGCCTAAAAAAGCCTCTAAAGCACCCCGAGCCTCTAAGCGCAAGATCAAGAAGTCTAACTACGAGTTCACATGCTCCTCTTGTAAAAAAACATTCCCGACCTCGGCGAACCTGCGCGACCACATAAGGAGGTACTGCGGTGTCGACAAGAACATCATATGTCGGTACTGCAGCCACAGGTCCAAGCGGCTCTGGGACATGAGGGTTCATCTTGAGCGCGTTCATCATATCTCTAAAGATCACTTCACTCTCCACCGCGATGTCATTAAAATTTGCTCATAATTAGATTCAAGATTTTGCCGAAAATATTTGTCTGGTGAAAAAATTTTTTTTAATTTTATTTTTTACAAAAAAATCTTGTTAATTTTTTATACGACCAATATTTTTGCCGTAATTCCGTTAAGTATAAATAACTAAAATTTTTCTTTATTAAATGATGACTTTTATTAAATTGCACTGTAATTTTTTAACTATTGACGTTTTTAAAGATATAAGCTCATCCCGATGTTACACTCATCAAGAGCTTTCATTTGAGTACCCACATGCATTTTTCATATATTTTTCATATATATGTAGTATCGGGAATGTCGTGGTATGCATGTGTATAAGTGTTTTTCTTTTTTTTTTTCTTCTTCTCTCAGCCTTATATTTTTTTTAGTTAAAGTATTTTATTTTATTTTAGACTTAGAGTTTTGAAAATAAGACCCTGCGATGCTAGAGTAATAAAACCCAGGTCATGTTTTTGACGCTCAAGATTTTTGTAAATTGTTTAATCCTTCACCATCTGTCGTTTTATTACTCTTGCAATTAGTAGATAAGGATGGGCGATGGTCCCAGAAGGGACAAGTTTGGGTCTCGACCTTTGAAAAAAGGAAAAATAAGTTAGTTCCTAAGTCCTAACTCACGCGGATAGTTGTATGAAGAAAATCATCTCTTGTAACAATTATATTTTAAATAAAACTTAATATTACCGAATTATTGTTAACCTTACTATATATACCCGATATTACATATACATATATATAAATATATAAAATATATGAAAAATTAATTTTTCTTTTTCTCTTAATAATATGGATGATTAAAATTTTTTCAAATTGTAAATTTAATTTTTAAATTCCGGCTTATTTATTGGTCTTATGAAAAAATTATAACATTTTTTTAGATAATTAAATTTTAAACAATTTTTGTTTAAAAAATTTTTTTCTACAACCGATTTTTCCGCTGTAATATAAAAAATTTGACATTAATAATTATTAATTGTTATTTTGAAATCAAGGAAAAAAATCCTGGCCCTACTTATAATTTTTTACTAACATTAATATCAAATGTTAAATTAAATAAATTACCCAATCGAATAATTAACTCATACTTGTTTGTAATTTTTCATAAATTTGTACATATTTTTTATTTTCAGTTTAAAAATTTCACTAGAGCGCTAATTTAGAAAAACTAAATAAAGATTATTTACTAACAAAAATAATTTATGTTTCAGGAACGAGGGCCCAGTGGGAAGGCGTCAAAGCTAGAAGCTTCTGTCGGTCTACAAGCACCAGTAGACGCGCTAATAAAAAGGAGTGCTGTCCATTCTGTGATTACTCGAGCGACAGGAGGTGGAACGTCAAGTCACATATTAAAAGAATTCATACAAATTCCTGACAATGATTTTTATCAAGTTTTTATTATTGTTAATTATTATTAAAAATCAGTTTTTAATTATTGATAAATAAAATATTTTTTAATCAACTTACAGGATTTTTACTCTTGAAAGTAATCTTGTAGATTTTTTTTTGTATGTGTAATTGTGATGGTGATTAACGAATCTTGTGAAGAATCTTTTTTTTTATTTTATTAATTTTTTTTTAATTTTAGAGATGCCGAGGAGAAGGTACACCAAAGTTAGAGACCAAAAACAACTACAGTGGGCGATGGACGCCGTTGTTCAAGGCATGATGTCGCTCAGATCCGCTGAAAGGACTTTTAATATTCCTAGAACTACGCTTCAGAGATATATTAAGCAGGGGATTCCTTCTTTTATCTTCAAAAAAATGGAGTATGATTTACATTGAGGGTTTTTTTTTATTTTTAACCTGATCTATAAAATTCTCAAAATTATTAAAAAAATTTTTAGACTTAAAACTCATTTTTTTTTTTTTTAGAAAAATTACTTTTAATTTTTTTTATGAAAAATAAAAATAAAAATTTTTTTTGTAGGAAATTGAATTTTCTAAAAAAAAAAAAATGTCTCATCAATTTTTTTTATTTTTGATTTTTATCTCAAAATTTTAAATTTTAAACTTTAATAAAAAATTTTTTTTATCATTTTTTTTTTTTTTTTTCAGATTTGAAATTAATATTCTAGCTAAATAATCAGAGATAGAAAAATTGATAAAGACTTTTGATGTAGAGAATTAAATTTCCTACAAAAAAGGTCTTTTATAATTTTTTTATATTTTTTATATTTAACCCAGAATTTTGATCTTAAAATTTCTGATTAAATTTCAAAAAATTTTCAGGTTTTAAGGTCCCCAAATTTTTATTTAAAAATTCAAAAATTAAATTAACTAAATTTAGTAAATTGTAATTAAAATAAACAAAACCAAATACCAACCCTGTTTTTTTATTTACCTTCCCCAAAATAAAAAAAAAAAAAACCAAAAACTAATCTACTTTTTTATGTTCCAGATCTGCGGTACTAAAATATCTTTGACCTAAACTATGACCTTAACTGTAATCCTAAAAAAAATGTCAGTCTAACAATAAAACTCTGGCCTGTTCGCAGACATGAAGCTCTTCCGCTACGTAAACTACCCGAAGACGACGTACCCCTGCAAGAATTGCAACAAAGTCTACAACTACCACTCGAGTCTCGCGCGGCACCTGAAACACGAGTGTGGGGTCGACCCGAAATTCCACTGCCCGCTCTGTTCCTACAGGACCAAGCACAGGTCCAGTTTAAACACTCATCTCAATAATAGACACATCAAACCCTCGGATCGGGACTTTTCTAAGCCTAGTCGGACTTCCAATGATAGAGAATAATTTTTTATTCAAATATTTATTTAAAAAAAAAATAATAATGTATATTGTGATATTTATTTAGTTGCTAATTTAATTAATTAGAAATTAATTAATAAAAAAAAATTGTTTTAACTTCGGGCCTTTTTTTAAAGGAACCCTTGATTTTTTTTTTTTTTTTTTTTTTTTTTTTTTTAAAAAAAAAAATTTTTACTAACTTTTTTTTCCAGAAAAAAATTTTTGAAAAATTATTGTGAAATTTTTGACTAACTTCTTTTTTTTTTTTTTTTTTCAGGTGCGGATTTTTCAAGAAAAAAAAAAGAAGTTTCATCAAATTAAAGAAGAAATAAAATAATAAAATTTGTAAATAAAATAAAATTTGAAAATTTCGTTATTAAATGTAAAAAATAAATAAAAATTGGAACAGATCACTAACAAGTTCCAAAAATGTTCCAGGTTCCGGCCGCGGAAGGCGTTCTGATCAGCGCAGACTCCGCGGACAAGGATGGTACTTCTGCGATAATTGCGGGAGGAGATATCACCAGGCGAAGAACCTGAGAAGACATGTGTTGAACGAGTGTGGAAAGCAGCCGAGCTTTCAGTGCTCTTACTGCCCTTATCGCGCTACTTATAAGTCCTATTTGGACATTCATATGACCAAACACTGCCGCGGGGACTTTACTCCGCGCGTGTCCGTGATCAGCAGTTTCGACAATCCTCATTAGATTTAGTTTTTAAGAAGATATTCTTTAGATTATTAATTATAGTTATGTACACAAAGATACTAATATTTATTATTATTTAAATTAACTTGACGATAGTGAGAATAAATTAATTTTGTGAGGAGGATTTGTGGTTTTTTTTTTACAGGCTGTCGGTTGGTAATTTTTAGGCTTGGAAAGGTTTTTTTGAGTCTTGCAAGTGCGAATAATTAAAAATTTGAACTTTAGATTTAAAATAATCAAATTTTTAATTAAATTTTGAACTCAAAAAATCAAAATTTGAACTTATGGATCAAAAATTAAAATTTTTGATTTTTAATTTCAAAATTCAAATTTTTATTGAAATTTTGAAGTTAAAAAAATCAAAATTTGATTACTTAAAGTTCAAATTTTTATTTAAAGTTCTAAAATTGAATTTTGAGATTAAAAAAAATATTTTTCCAAAATTTCAAAATTTGTAAATTTATAAAATAAATTCAAGATTCACCAGGGTGAAAAAAATGTTTCTTTGTCCAAAAATTCAAAAATTACAAACTGACAAACAAAAAAACTCTTCCCTGATTTCAAAACTAAACATTCTAAGGGCGTCTTTTCTTCCCAAAAAATCTATTGGTGTTTTTTCATACTTTGTAACCTTCTAAACTAAACTCTAATAAAATAACAATAAATAAAAAAAAAAACCGCCATTGAAAAAACAAACTGACCCAAAAAAATTATCATTACAGAAAAAAACTGGAGCTCATCAAACTGGACACTGCCAACGTTGCCATCAACTTCAGGAAAGGACCTGACTTCAACCCGGCGCTTGCGATCGACGACTTTTGGCGATGACGGCTTTTACGCGACAAAGGGCCGCGTCCACCGTTTGGGCCCAAGAAAATACCTGTGCAGAGACTGCGGGGACACTTTTACCCTGAAGGCTTCTCTGACTCGGCACCAGGCCTTGGAATGTCGCGACCAGATGCTCGCAAAGAAGGCCATGAAGGTCAAAGCCATGATGGGAGTGAAAACCTTAAAATCAGGAGTCAGAGGAAGACCCAGAACAATCCGACCTAAGATGAAGACCACCATGCCTCTCAAGACCATAAAAACCATCCCCGCAAAGTCCACGACTGTCGTAAACTTGGCCTCGCTGAAGTCGATGCCCATCGAGGAGCTCCAGCAGTATCTGAAGCCCGACCCGGACGGCCCTCCAGATGCCAAGCAAGGCATTTTGGCCTTTGGAACCAAACCTGGCGACCAGCCGCCCAAGAAGAAGAAGAAACACACTTGCAAGCGCTGCGGAAGAATTTACGCCTTTTACACTTCATTGTGGCGACACTTGCACTACGAGTGCGGAATGGAACCCAAGTTCTCCTGCGAGGCTTGTCCTCTCAGGTTCGCGCAGAAGAGCAACCTCGAGAGACACTTCAAGAACATGCATACTCCGCATCCTCATAATATTACTATTTAATCTTTTGATTAATGTGTGAGTATTTATTATTATTATTATTATTATTATTATTATTATTATTATTATTATTATTATTATTAACAATTTTTTTTATTTTTAGTTTGAGACTTTGGAGAATATTTTTTAGGGAATTTATTTTATAAATTTTTAATCTTCAGATAATTTATTTTTTTTTAAAGGTTGCAATTTGGTAAATATTTACAAGTCGGGTCAAACATTTTAATTTTCATTTTTTTCAACAAAATTTCTATCTGATTTTTTTTTTTTTTTTTTTTTTTTTTTTTTTTAAATTAACAGTTTGAAGTAAAAAAAATTGATTATTACAATTTTAACGAATTTTAAAAATTAAAATGAGTTTGACCCTACTTGTAAATAATTATCTAGAATTTTAATAAAAATATTTTAGATGGAAAATTATCAGATATTTTGAAAAGAAGAAATTGATGAAATTGAAGGGTTAAGATTGATGATTTGAAATTAAATTATTACTTTGCTTGAAGAAGAGATAAAAAAAAATAGAGGATTTTTTTTTTATATAAAAATAAATTTTCTATAAAAAAGTATTCATATGATTTTGTCATATCTTAAATATTTAACTCAAAAATTCAATTTAAAAAATAAAAAAATTTAGATTAAATTTTAGGGAATTAAAAAGTAAAATTGATGAATTAAACAATAATTGACTTTTGATTTGAATAAAATAAATTTTGTTGATTATTCGTTGCATGAAATGGGTTTGGATGAAGAAAATTGTAAAAGTCTTGTTCGTTATCTCCCAAAACTAAAAACAATAAAATTTTCAAAACAACAATTATAAATTACTAAAACAAAAATATTTTGAATTGTTATAGTAAAAGATATTTCAATGCAACGTGTACACAAAAGAAGATCAAGACCTCTGAACGATTTAAGTTACGAGTTAACAAACTTCAAGTGTCCACAGTGCGGCAAATTGTACAAAGCGAAGACAACACTTCTGACCCACATGAAGCTCGAGTGTGGCGGCCAGAAAATAATTTCCTGCAGCATTTGTCCTACCAAATTTTCACAAACCATTGAATTGCGTCGACATATTAAGCATCTGCACAACATTTACCTCCCGCCTAAATTTCTTGTTCCCAAAAGAATTTTTGATATCTGACTAATTAATTTTTAACACTTGATTAATATTCACTGATTAACAATTAATAATTAATATGACACCTCCCGTTTTCAGATAATTTTTTTTTTAGATTCCAAATTAAATTTCTGCATATGAAGACGTTTGTACAAATAATTTCCAACATTTAATTTTTCATTATTATTTTCTATTAATTATTTCTTTAATTATTTTCTTATAATTATAACAATAATAATATTCACCATTATTATTATTACTAGAATTAAAAAAAAAAAAAAAAAAAAAACTTATAATAACAATTAGCTCTTAAATATGACGCTAAATTTTTTATCATGTCTCAATTTTAAGTAATTATTAATTATAAGACAGTTTTGATCTTTTTTATTTGTCATTTGAATAAAACATTAAAATGCTATGTAATTGTATGCCATAAAATTTATAATAAAGTTCAATTAACGTAGAAATTTTTCTAATTATTTATTTAATAATTATTTTGTAAAATTAAAGAAGTATTTTTTCTTCTTACAATTTTTTCAAATTAATATTAAATAATTATTTTTATTTTTCAGGTTTTGCAGCTCAATCCGGCGGATTTTGTTGTTCAGCTTGCGGAAAGTGCTACAGATTGAAAACCGGGCTTTATAAGCATGTACATTACGAATGCGGAGGGCAGAAAAAATTTTCTTGTGCCGTTTGTTGGAGGAAATTCACACAGAAGCACAGTTTGAAGCGACATTTATTACTTGTTCATAATATTACACTTAAAAATTTTAATTTTTAGAAAAAAAATTGCCAAAAAAATAATTTAAAGGCAAAAATTTGTGAGTTTTTAATCTAAAAAATTATTTTGTACATAATATCGCTCTTCCGACAAAATGGCGCGTGGCGTAACTTAAAAATTTTACAATGTAAATTTAAAATAAAATTCTAATTTATTCTAAAAAATTTTTTTTATTTCTTCCTTGAATTTTAAATAAAAAAAAATAATTTTTAACAAATAAATAATTTTTGTTCGCAGATTTCGAGGGCCGGTGGGTTTGTCCGAGGTGCAACCGCGCTTACACTCTGCGCTGCAATTTAGGAAGACATATGAGGTACGAATGCGGAGGAAAGCGGCCATTTGCTTGTCGCTATTGCAATTACTCGTTCACTCAAAAATCGAGCTTGCAACGACACATGTCAGCAATTCACAAAGTGGACCTTAACCCCGTTCTCGACTCAATGTTTATGTAAATTAATAAATAAGCCCTCTAAAATAAAAAAATATTTTTCCAAAAAAAAAAAAAAAAAAATAAATAAATAAATAAAAAAAAAAAGAAATATTTAAACTTCTAGGTTCGTAAAATTAGATAGCAAAATAAAAAATTATAAACTTGGAACAGAAATTAAATTTTTTATTTTTTTGTTCCAGAAGTTCCAAGCTGGAACATGTACGGTTCCTACGTTCCGGTTCCAGCGCCAAAGACAGCCGAGCAGAGTTTCCCGATGAATAATGCTTACAGAAGGTGCTGGTGCAAAAATTGCAGGAAGATATTCCCGTCAAAGTACCTGCTGAAGCGACACATGAAACTCGGGTGCAAAATGGAACCACGCGCCTCGCAGTACGCGTGCAATCTCTGCCCCTACAAGAGCACTTACAAAGCGAACATGGACCGACATGTGAGGAACGTCCACGAGAGCGCTGCCGCCTCAAGGTACCGCTGCGACCTCTGTGGCTTTTACAGCAACTATCGGTTCTGCGTGCGGCGCCATCTCAAGTCTGTTCACAGAATTACGGGTGATAGCAATATCAGAAAAGACGCTTAATTATTTTTACCAAAAAAATGTTTGTAATTTTTTTTTTTTTTAAATAATTAAATTATTTTTTGTTCCTTTGATTTTTATAGGTGATTTTTTATGTGATTATTTTAATTGTAATTAATAAATTTATTTAAATAAAATAGTTTTTTAAATTATTTCTTCTTCCTTTCTTGCTTGGATCTAACTCTAAAAAAACTTTTAACGCTAATTTTTATTCTTTGGGCTGTTTATTTAATTTAAATTTGAAATTTTGTAAGGAACATATATTTTAATGGCGGTTTTGTTTGTTCTAGATCCAGTAGAGAAGCTAAAGACGCAAAAGAAGAAAGACACCGAGTCAGAGCCTGAGTTTATAAATGAAGAATCCTTGGAGGAAGTTTATGAAGAATTTTATCAGGAAGAAATGATAACCTACGAAGTTGTTGAAGAAATAGAAGTTGAGGACAAAGAAGAAGGGGAAAAAAGTTTTGATGTGGAAGAAATAGTCGAGGAAGTTGAAGTAGAAAAGAAAAATGACGAAGAAATGATAGTTGAAGAGAAAGAAGAAACTGTTAAAGCAAAAGTTAAAAAAGAAGCGACTAAGAAGAAGAACAAGAAGAAATACAAACGCAGGTCTAAAATGTGTCAGTGCGAGTATTGCGGAAATATTTATGCTTGGTCGACATCTCTGGCTCGGCATCTAAGAGTGTGTCGTAAGCGGAAGGATAAAAAGGAGAACGATGAGCCGAAGGAGAAGTTTGAAATCAAGGATGAGGAGTCTGTGAAGAAGCCGGTGGTTAAGTCGGTGAAAATTTTGAGAGCCGGAAACGCTGAAAAGAGTTCCAAGCGGTACGAGCATGAAATGAAGAAATACAAATCCGCAGATGGGATGTACACCTGCTGGGGCTGCGGAAGGAAGTACCACTGGGCTTCTTCCTTGTCCAGACACCGGACTATCCACTGCGGACCGAGGAACAAGATGAAGTACGTGTGCAAGCTCTGCTCTTACAAGAGCGGGTACCGCGGGAACTTCTTGAGACACTTGAAGACTCCCCGGCACAAGAGGAACGCCAGGTTCAAGAAGATGCAGAAGATAATGGAGGAGGCGATTCGGAATGAAGACGAGGAAGAAAAAGAGTTTGAAGAAGAATATGACATTTAAATAATCAAGAAATTTTTTTTTATAATACTTGTGTGGAATTATAATTTTTTGGAATATTTTAATTTAGAGATCAATAAAGATGAAAATAAGTAATAAATTGTAGATTTATGAAATAAGAGTTTCCTTTCAGCGGAGTCCTGGACAGTGAGTTTTATATGTAGTCGAGTTGAGTGGCTTCGCTATAAATAAATAAATGCTTGATCGAGTGGCGTGTGAGGAATGGACAGTTTTTTTTTTTTTTTATTATTTATTTATTATGTTAGTTAATGTTTGTTGTCGAGATTGGCGAGCTTTGGCTGGGAATAACCAGTACCTGCCGATAGCGTTATAATTAACCGGTGATCTCCGGGAGAGATTGCTCCAAAGATTAATCTCTGTTTGTTTTTTTATGGTTCCAGAGTACCGGAAGATGTACATGGGCGATCAACTGCTCGGGTACACTTGCACTAAATGCAGCAAGTTCTACAAGATGTGGAGCAACTACTTGAAACACAAATGCGAACCGCCCCAGTACAAGTGCTCACTCTGTCCGTTTGCAGCCTTCAAGGCGTTCATACTCCAGGCGCATCAGGCCGAGCAGCATTTTAAAATTCCCTCCTCCACCCACTAATTATCCTCCCCTTGGTGGGCTTGACTCTTGACCTAAAACTTATTTTCAGGGTCTCGTTAGTTGTTTGAGTGAGTAGTCACCTGGACACTTGTCTCTTCCTGGGAAGTATCTACCACCTGGCCTTTTTACTTGTTTTTATGTTTAACTACTCAGAGGATTTCACGTTACTGCTAATTACTCACTTATTTTCACCCCTACCCCGTACTCTGCAGTTATTTTATCAAACAATATTAATAATGATAATCATTTTATAACAAACCATGTTTTATTCTCGCATTTGTAAACTATGTATTTTCGTAAGTGCGTTAATAAATAAATAAAATTATAATTAATTTTTTTTTTTTTTATGTAAATGTTTTTGTCCTTGTATAGATTTTATTTGTTTTTTTATTTTACTTTTTTATTTTAGTACAATTTACTAACAAGCTAATTATTTTGTTTCAGAATTCTGGTACCGATGCACGAACTGCACCAAGTCTTTCAAGTGGAGCAAATCTTTGCAGCGGCACGTCCGAGAAGAGTGCGGGAAAAGTCCGTTCGCCTGTCCTTGGTGTCCTAATTTGTTTAACCTTAAGTATAGCTTGATAAGACACATGAGAATTAAGCACGATCAAGATCTCAGGACCCGCAGGAATGTCAAGTATCACGTTAAAATCCAAAGATGACGATGATTTTTATATCTGATGAAATGCGATGAATTTTCAATAAATTAATTGGTACTTTTAAAAATGGCTCATTGCTTTCAGTGTTTCTTCATTGTTGTTTATATTGTTTTTTTTATATTAATTATTATTATTATTATTATTATATGATTGTCTGATTTTTGTAACTTCCTTTAATTTTATAGAGGAAATTTTATTTAAACTAAACTAATTACTTATCTTTGGTTACAGGTTCATACGTTTGCAGCGAGTGCGGAACCACTTTCATGTCGAGGGTCGCGCTTAATCGACACGTTCGGAAACAGTGCGGGAGACTGTTGTACCGGTGTCCGCTTTGTCAAATCATTATTCCCATGAAATTTAATCTAATTAATCATTTGAGAGCTGAACATAAGCAAATTGCTTGAATAAATATTTTCTTCTTTGTTAATTCATTTTTATTTATTTTTTTTTTTTTACCTTTTTGGTAATTAAAATTAATTATTGAATTGAAATTTTATTAACCAATCACTTGATTTTTTTTTCAGGAACACAAAAGGGAGAAATTTTTCTCTTTGCCAAGAGGAATGTGTCAATTTTTCAAAGAAGAAAATAAATCCGAGATTTATGAATTTTTTTTTTTAATTTAATTTTTAAAAATTTTTTTTTCAGGCGATCGTTTTGGTAAAAATAAATTTTCCAATAAAAAATATTTTAATCACTGAAAAAACTAACTTTTTTTTTTATTTTGTTTTTTTTTTTTTTTTTGTTTTTGGTACTGAAATTAACATTAGCGTCTGATAATTTTTTAAAATAATTAGACAAAAATTTCAAAATTTAAAAAAAATGAATTTTTTTTTTTTAATTTTAGGAATTAAAAATAAAAAAATTTTTTTCTATTAAAATAAATTATTTCAAGACAAAAGTAATCAACAACTTTTTTTTCTATCTTCATTAATTTTTGAGTTACAATTTTTTTTTTAATAAATTTGGATTGAAATAATTATTTATAAAAAACAATTATTACTCGAAAACTAATAAAGATAGAAAAAAAAGTTATTGATTACTTTCGCCTTAAAATAATTAATTTTAGTGGAAAAAAATTTTTTCATTTTTAATTTCCAAAATTTTTCAAAAAATAATAATCAAAAAAAAATTTAGGAATTTTTTGAAAATTTTGACTTGCATATTTTTTTTTTAAATAAAATAAAATTACAAGCATTATTACTGACTTCTGGACTGAAATTATTATAAAAAAAAAATTTTTTTTAACTTTAAAGTGAAAATTATTTTCCAAAACTAAAAAATTATTTTGGCGCTTGCTATTATTTTATTTTGACTTAAACTCAAAATTCTCAAAAATGACTAATTTATTTAGCAGTCATTTTGCTGGAAATTTGAAGCACCCCCCACTAAAAAAATTAATTTCTCTGAAATTTATTTAAGAAAATTATTTTCAAAATTTATCTCTGCATGTTTTTTGTTTTTTCAATTCTTAAAAATTCTAACACTTTTTTTTTCTCCACTAAATAAAATAAATTAACAAAGCGAGTAAATTTACAAAAAGCCGATCTAAAAATTGAATTTGATTATTATTTTACAGAAAACTGGACGAACACGTGTCTCGCATGTTCAAAGTCGTATAAATGGAAGAAGTCGCTGCACCGCCACGTCAGAGAGTCCCCGGAATGTTGGCCGATTCTTTTTACCATCGGGAACCAAGAGTTCATAAAGCAAATTCAGTTCAAACTTATCGCGGACTCCAGCCGTCCCTAGAATCTCTTTAAAACAGAATTAACCGCTGATATTGTACAAATCCCGTTTGAAAAAAATAAATCTGTTATTTTGATTTTAATGCACCTACTTTTTATTTATATTTATCTTTTTTATGGATGTAGGGGTTTTTGTCGTAGATTTAGTTTATCTATACTAGTCGTTGATTTTATAGAAAGTAGCTCTACTGTGGATATTTTTTCATTTTTATTAATTATTTAAATTATCTTTTTCAGGAAGAAGAAGGAGGCGGGCCAGCGCAATGACTTTTATCAACGAACCGGGATATGTTTGTTACAAGTGCGAGAAAATGTACTCGAGTTCTTCGTCATTGAGGCGTCATTTGAAATTGGAGTGCGGTCAGCCACCCCAGTTTCATTGTCCTTACTGTCGGTTTAGTTCTAAAAGGAAGTTTAATCTGCATGGTCATATTTTTACTAAACATAAATTATAATTTTATTTAATCTTAATTAAAAATTTTTTTTTCAGATGATTTTTAATCAAAAAAATTTCTTTTAATTTTTTTTTTGTTAAATACTTTCAAAAATTTTTTTTTTAATGATTTTCAATTGAAAAAAAATTTTTTTTAATTCACTAAAAAATTGTAATTAAAATTTTATTATTTTTAATAAAAAGAAAATTTTTTTACTTAATTTATTCAAAATTAAAAAAATTTTTTTTAATTTACTCAAAATTGTGATTAAAATTTTTAAATTTCATTATTTTTATTAAAAAAAAACAAGATTCTTTTTATTTAATTAATTTCAAATTTTTAAATATTATAATTGATTTAAAAAATTGATTTTTAATTAAAAAAAATTTTTAAGTTTTCTTTATTAATTAATTTTTTGTCATTTAATAAACCACCAATGACCATGATACTAAAATAAAAGTATCATTATTTACAAGTACAAATATGAATTTATTTATCCAATGTACAAAGATTCAAATATTGACAAAGAATTAAGCTGCCAAATTTATTAAAAAATACATTCACTAACATTTATATTTTATATTATTACATAATTACATGTACATTATAAGAAATAGGTGGTTCCTTATAAAATAAGCAACTGAATAAAAGAGTTATATATTTAGAATAGTAATTGTCAACCGAATGACAGTAAATCCAAAAAATTAAATTATGTGTGAAAAAAATTTTTAATTGTAAACTGTACTTGAATTTCCTCTGCAATTTTTTTTATCTATTCAAGAATAAATTTACAAATATTAAATATGATACTCATTAATTTTTTTTTTTTAATGAATTATTTAAATTTTTTTTCAGAAGAAGAAAAACTTAAAGGAAAGTATCATTTAAAAATTTATTAATTTATTCATTAAAAATAAAAATTATTTAATAGGACAGTTACTAACAATTTTATTTTATTTTGTTTCAGGTACCGTTGGCTCAATTTTCATGGTCCAAAAAAAATGTATATACAATAAAAAAAAAAATTTCTTCAAGAAGAAATACAAAAAATTTTAATGAAAATTAAGTTAGCCGACATCTAAAAATTTTTATAATTTTTTTTTTATTGAAAAAATCATCACAAAAAAATAAGAAAAAAAATTCATTTGTAAAAAATTTGAAGTGCAATTTTTTAAAAATATTTTTTAGTTTTAATTTTATGAATAAAAAATTAAAAACGTCGGCTAACTTTAGAATTATAAAATTTCAGCCAAATTTGAAGCAAAAAAAAAAAATTAAGAACGAAGATGATAAAAAATTTCAAGAAAATTTATCTTTTAGCTGAAGAATAAATTTTTTCAGTGTAAAGAAAAATATCACCCGCTCTTTTCATTCTCTCTCTCTAAAACTTTATCACAAACGATTAAAAATTTCATGGGTACATAGAACATGCACATCTCCGGGTTATGGCTGAATCATTTGTGTTGGGTTGGTTATGGGTTTCATTATTATTATTTAAATAATTTACAATCTCCAAACAAAATAAAAATTAAAAAAATCCCCGTGTAAAATATAAAACAACCAGAGGTTATAAATCGGGCCCTGAAAATTCTTAAGCAAGTGTCCCCTCACCAAAAACTTGCTCAGTTGGTCAAATTACCCCAATTTTATTTTTTTTTGTTTTATTTATTATTTTTTGTTTCCGCGGAAATTGTTTCAGGAATGGGGGCGCTGATATCGCTGCTGAGGTCGGAGTACAGCGGGAGCAGGAGCAAGTTCGGGCTGAAGAAATCCCGGTCGACAACGGGCGGCGAGACGCGGGCCAGGTCCGCGGATGGAAGCGTCAGCGAGAGCGGGGCCCGCGAGCGGTCCCGCGAGGTAGTTTTTCCAGAGTCCTTCGAGGTTTTGCCGCAGCCGCGCGACCTGACTTACGTGGGGCTGCCTCACGAACAGCAGCGCAAGTTCCGGTGCCGGTTCTGCGGCAAGGGCTACCGATGGAAGAGCACGATGCGCAGACACGAGACAGTAGAGTGCGGGGGCAAGCCGCCTGCCTTCCAGTGTCCAGAATGCCCCTACAAGGCCCGCCAGCGCGGGAACCTCACCGTCCATTACAAGAGACACCACCTGAAGATGCCTTTCGACGAAGTCTCCCAGGGCTCGCGTGATTGAAGCTTTCATTCTTAGACTCACTGTGGCTTTTTTTAAAATTGAAGCTCTTAAATAAATGACTCTAAATACCGCACCGTCCACGAAAATAGATTTTATCTGGCTGAAAGAGAAGAGAGTACGCGACTTGTTATCGTTACTCCGAAATCGCTTCACTTAACGCACCTACCTCATTTATGGTTTGTTATTTTACTTATTTATTACTAAAATGTTTTTTTTTTTTTTTTTTTTTTTTTTTTTTTTTTTTTTTAAATCTCAGACGCAATACTCGGGCCAGAATTTTTCTTTTTTTACTTTTTTTTTTTTTTTTTTCGAGTATTTAGAGTTATTTTGAAGTTTGGAAAAAAATTGTTGGATTTTTTGGTAATTATTTACAAGTGAGGTCAAATAGATTAATTTTTTGTTTAATTGATTATTTAAAAAAAAAAAAATACATAAAAAAAAATCAAATAGAAATTTTATTCAAAAACATAAATGCAAAAATTTTTTCCAACTTTTAAAGACAAAAAAACTATTGAAATCTTCGTTTTTTTTTTTTTTTTTTTTTTTTTTTTTTTTTTTTTAGGACATTTTTTATCATAAATGCGCCGTAAAAACAAGTAGAATAAAAAAAAATTTGGAAATGTCAATTTTTCACCCAAAATTTTGACACAGAAAATTTCAAGTTCAGGCTAAAGATAAATTTTTTTTTTTAAACAAAATTAATTTTGGAAAAATTTTTTTTCAAGAAAAATCTAAAAACTTTAGTGTCATAATTTTTATAAAATTTTTAAAATTAACAATTAAAAATTTTTTCAACTAATTTAATTTTATTTCGAAACTGATTTTTTTGAATTTTTTTCTCGGAACACAACTAAAAATATGAATTTTTTTTTCCGTGTAGAAAGAAAAAAAAAATATTTTTGAATTTTTAAATTAATTAAAAATTTTATTTTGTTAAAATTCTTAATTTAAAAATCAAGTCGTTTAAAATTTTTTTTTGCCAACGAATCAATTATTAAAAAAATGTACTTATATTTTTTTAAATTGTTTCTACCTTCATTTTTTATTATTTTTATTTTTAATAAAAGAATTTAAAAAGTCCAAAAATAGTCTTCCAGATAAAACAAGTGACAGTGAGTCAAAAAATTTATTAAAAAAAAAAAATAGCTCGATAATAACCGAGTAAATTTGAACAATTGGGTATGTAAAAATATTTTACATAAATATTTGCGTAAAAGGTGCTTATAATTCTTATTTAGCAAATTGAATCGTGAAGAAAAATATGAAAATTATTTTAAGATTTGAAGGAGCGAATTTAAGTTAAAATACTGCGAATATTTTTTGAAACTATTGATATTTGAACAAGGGGCCTTAGAAGTCTATAAAGAGTGCGTGAATGTGTGAGAAAAAGATTAAAGAGAGCATTTTTTGTTACATTAATAATTAATAATTAATAATTAATATTTATATATTGGGATATACAAATGATATATTTTAGATACTCCGGCTTTGTGAGAATTTTTCTCATCGACAATCGACAAATAAAATAAGCAATTATTATTATTATTATTATTATTATTATTATTATTATTATTATTATTATTATTATTATTATTATTATTATCAATGATAATTATTATGCGGTTGTAGTTTATAGTAATTTTAATTAACTATTACTGTTATACAGAGACGCTGGATTTTTAGGCGTCAGTATTTTTGATATCAGTATTTTAGCGAGTTAGTCGCCATTTACTTTTGTGCCTGCTGAAAAATTTTTAGGGATTTCTTTTGTAATTTTTTTTTCATTTCTTTTTTATTTTTTAATAAGTATGCAATCATTTTTTTTTTTTTAATTCAATAAATTTGAATAATTTATTTTTTATGTTTTCAAAAAAACAATTTTACAAAATTTGACTTATTATAAATTTTTAAAAATCATTTTTTATTTTAATATTTTCAATCAAAATTATTAAAAAAAAAATAAATGATTACATATTAATTAAAATTTTGCTTACAATTGGCTTAATAATTAATTTTAATTTTTAATTAATTCATAATTAATTTCTTCCTAAAAAAATGCTCTATAATTTTTTTTTCTTTGATCCCGTTAAGAAACTTTGAATGTAATTTTATTATTTTATTTATTATTATTATTATTATTATTATTATAATTAATATTATAAATATTTTTGTTTAACATAAAGTGAGGCTTAGTTTATTTCTTCAAAATAGCACAAAATAAAAAAACTATTAAAAAAAAAAAAATTAAAGGAGAACAAAATTAAAAATCTCCGACATTCCAATAGTAATAAATAAAGTCTTACTTGTATTTTAAATATTATTTTACTCGAATAATAAAAATGGGTTAAAATTACGGCTATGTGATTAATAAAAAAAAAAAAAAAAAAGACAAAAAAAGTATACGAAACAATGCAATCCTGCGAGATTGTATTTAATTATAATACTAATTATTACGGCGTAAAGATATTTTTTGAAATTAAAAAAAAAAAAGAATTAATTCTAGATATTTATCTTATATATTTTATTTCTATTGTAATTTAACGTGGAATAATGGTACGTAGTACATAAATGTATACTTAATAAATGTAAAATTAATCACTCGATTAATTAAACAGGATAGATATAAAAGTAATTCCTTGTCTCTCTGACTCTAAACTATTTTAGAGTAGTAAACGCTCGGTTCATTCCACGATATTTATCATTTTTTGGAAAGGTTTATGTTATTTTAATAATTGATTATTATTAATAAAAAAGAAACTTGTTGAGGGTTATTTTCTAAAAACAAGTGTGTATTTTTGATTTAATAAAATCCCGAGTCCTTGATTAGAAACGAAGAGGGAAAATTAAAGTAATTGGTGGACTAATTAAAGGATTTTGTTTTCCAGCAGAGGAGCAGCGAGGACGGAGTGAGGATGAGGAGGAGGAGGAGGAGAGGAGGAAAGTGTTTGGGTGCGAGGTCTGCGGGCGACGTTACAGGAGAGTAATATCGCTCCAGCGGCACAAGAGATTCGAGTGCGGAAAGGAGGCCCAATTTGAGTGCATTATTTGCCACAGCAAGTTCAAGCACAAGCACAGTCTGCTGAGGCACTGCCGGGTCCACCTCTCCTTCGCGGGGCCCGATAATAAATTAGAGCCGGAGGTCCACCAGCACCCTGGCGTCTGATAGCCTCCAGAGAGTCTTCTTAGATCGTTCTCTCTCTTAAAATAATAAAAATCCTCCTCCGAGACCAGACGCTCTTCTCTCAGAAAAATTGTTGTTGTTGTCGCTCCAGTTGTAGTCTTTATTTTTGTAATGCCAGATCTGATAAATACACACCGAGGTTCGAATAATAAGAGAGTTATTGTATTTATTGGATTGACCCCGGCGCTGGAGTAATAATTATAAAGAAACCCGCGATCTAATGACCCCGGTGGTGATTAATTGAGTCTTTTGTTTGGACAGCCGCTTCATTAATTTATTTATTTTTCAGGTCCTTGGTCCGGGGAAGGGTATCAGTATGTCCCGGAGTTCAACCCCTACTCGGTTAATTCAGGGGCAAGGTGGCGAACACACGCGGATGCTGTCAATCTACCGGCGGCGGGACAGACCTTGGGCGTTCCTGGAGCCCCGACTCGAGCTCGGTCCTCGTACAGGTGTCAAAACTGCGGACGCGTCTACTCGTCGACCAGCACCCTTCGAAGACACGAGAAACTCGAGTGCGGCAAGGCCCCCGGGTACCAGTGTCAGATCTGCAAAAAAAAATACACTCACAAACACAACCTTGCCGCTCACATGAAACTCCACTACGAGGAGCCTAAATACGCTTGTCTCAGTTGTGATAAAAAATTCTACCGCCGCGACAGGCTCGCGAAACATGCCGCGTCGCATCAATTGCACGTAACCGCCTAATTTTATTTTCTAGCATTTTTTTTTACAGATCTGTTTTGATTATCACATATTTATACAATTTTTTTTATTAATAAAATTAATTGCACCGTATTGCATCGTTCCAGTGTGTGAAATAATTTTTTTTTTTTTTCCTTGAAAATATTTTTATGTTACCAAGTTTCAAAATAAAAAAAATTATATTTATGTATTTATTTAATTAAATTTTTTTACTAAAAAATGATAAAATTTTTTTTCAGACGACTACCCGAGGTTGAAAAACTACAAAAAAAAATTCATCTGTGGAGTCTGTCAGCGGGCATACAAAACATTGCAAGCTCTTCAATTCCACCGGAGAATCGACTGTAACCGTGAGCCGCAGTATAAGTGTATCTATTGCTCGTACAAAACCGTAAGGAAGACAAACTTGAAGCGACATATGATAACTCATCAATCTACGATAATTAATTTTCAGAGTCTTTTGTAAATTTTTATTCAAATAATTTTACCTGTAAAATTCAACCGATTAATTGAATTGATTTAAATGATTTTTTTTAAATAGATTTTATCTGAATTAAAAATTGACTATTTTGATGATTTAAAAAATTAAAAAATTAAATAAAATAAATTCTGCGAAGGAAGATTTAAAATCCGCATGCGACCTGTTCTGTCTGAAAATCCTTCTGTGGCCTCTAAGGAGCAAATTCTAAGCTGAGTGGTGTGTGTTTGAGTTTGCACGAGCCTCTGGAGGAAGTAGAGGTCGCCGGTGGTGGGGAACACAAGTGAGAATTTAAAAATAACCCCCAGGGATTTTATTTCAGATCTGACCTCGATCATGCAGAATTACGAGATGCTGGCGCATTGGGCGCGCAGGGAGATCCAAGCGGTGACCAAATTACCCACCGGGAGTTCCGCGAGCCAGGAGAAAAACCCGCGCCCCTTTTCCTGCCTGCAGTGCGGCAGGAATTACATGCGCAAGGACTCGCTGATGCGACACATCAAGTGGGAGTGCGGCAAGGACCCGCTTTTCCAGTGCCCGTTTTGCCCCCACAGGTGCAAGAGGAAGCCCCACTGGCTCAGACACATCCGCCGACAGCACAAAGACTCCATTGGGGATATGGAGAACTATCTTCACTCCTACAAGCCACTTCCTCAGTCCAAATAATTTTTCCTTGAATTAATTATTTTTTGATTAATTTCAGCGTTGTAGTATCTGTGTGTCTTAATAAATAATTAATATTTTCCTTATTTATTTTGTTTTTATTTATTTTTCTATTTTTTTTTTTTCACAGTGTAAGTATTTAATAAAAAAAAAATTGGGAATTTTTTTTAATTATTTTTGAACACTTCTAAAGCGATTTTTATTTTTTAGGTGGCGGAACGAAGCCCGGAAATTTACTTGGAAGCTTTTTGAGGATCAAGAGGATTATTTTAAAGGCAATTCCACGAGATACGAGCATCATTTATCGACAATCATCAATATAGATTAGAAAAAAAAAATTGATGGTGAAATTAATAGACATTTGATCATTTTTAGAATTTTTTTTTTTTAATTTTCACATTTTCAATTTTTTAAATATTAATTATTGATTTTTTTATTAAAAAAAAATTCTACATGTGAAAATTTTAATAAATTACAAATCTAATTTTAAAAAAAAATGATCAAATGTCTAATGATTTCATTTAAAAAAAAAAAAAAAAAAAAAAATGTAAAACCGCTGATCCTTTAAAAAAATAGTAATCCCTGCACACTTAGCTCCTTACACAAGACGAGTGAAAAAAAAAAAAAAAAAAAAAAAAATTAGCATCTAATTCTTTCACCTTCATTTATTCTCGTTCATGCTCATTATTATTTCTCTCTATCACTGAAGGATTGGCATGCGCACTAACTAAAAATTATAAGAATTAAATTTAAAAGCCCTGGAAATGAAAATTAGTTTTAAATATATTGTAAATGATTTCCTGAACCAGCCACTGCTTACCGTCAGAAATAATTGACATTAATAATAATTTTAATTAGAAAAAATGTCAAATGTTTCTTTCGAAAAAAACGTTTGCTCTTCTGAAAAATTCATAGCTAGCTGCTTGGGGCTCGAGAGTAAGGATCTAACCTTTTTGTAATTTAAAAAATTTTAATTTTAATTAAAAAAAAAAAAAAAAGAAAATTTTGAAAATTAAAAAAAAAAAATTTGTAAGCTTGAAAAAAAAATTCCAGTTCACTCTCGAGGCGACGTTTTAGAAAACCGAGTCGAGGAAGAACAAAAAAAAAGATTTGAAGAAAATTGATGATAATAATAAGAGCAGATAGTAATTTATTCGAACGTATGTTCTAGCCGAGGACCTGAGCATCACAGGGCTGAAGTGGGCAGCAGCTTGGCAGCGCTGGAGCGTTCCCTCAATAATGTGGCGGTCTGGAGGCGGCCTGGGAAAAGGATTCGGCGGAAGCACGACCGGAAACCCGGAGGGGTTCAATTGTCCGGCCTGCGGGCGCGTCTACAAGCTGAAGAGCAGCCTGAGGAACCACCAGAAGTGGGAGTGCGGAAAGGAGCCTCAGTTCCAGTGTCCCCACTGCGTTTACCGCGCCAAGCAGAAGATGCACATCGCGAGGCACATGGAGCGGATGCACAAGGAGAAGATCTTCAAGCAGGAGCTCGTCTAGTGGTTTAGAGTCGCTTGAGCCGGTGGCTGGTCTTCCGGGTCTCTACTCACCCGAGTCGTCATCGAGGATTGCAAGTTAAGAAACGCGCATGATACCAGTAAAACTATTTTAAAATCATTCATTTTTTGTTTAGAGTTTTTAAATTAGATTTATTGGTTAATAATAATTTTAGGGTAATTTTTTAACGGAGAAGAAAGTGATAAATTTTTATTAATTATTTCGGAGTCATTTTTTAAATTTAAAACTACACATTGCCGATTTAAAGAGTTTAAAATCGGGAAACTCTATTGATAGATCAGAAGGCTTACAAAAGACGTATAATATTATTGATGATTATTTTAATCATGTTGTTTTTAAAATCAGAGTAAGTGTAATTAATAATTAGGGTTTAATGGTCCGATTGTATGATGCCTGAGAGTATGATTGGTGATTGACGATTGAGGTCCAATTAAAAACCGCGGGACAGCGGCGACGTCGCTGGTGTACGACGCGATCTAGGTCTCCACGGTTATTTACCCTCTCTTTACTTTACCCTTAAATATTTTAGACTCTACCGACAGTCGTACTGAGATATTTTTTTTCAGAGAGTACCGACATTAAGAGACTAAACGGCCCGAGAAACACCCAACCCTGTCTTTAATCTGTTTTTACCTTTTTTTTTTTTTTTTATTTTATTCTATTAGTTTTTAAATCCTTTGACTCGCACAAGATTTAACTGGCCGCAAGACTCTCTTCTTCTAGTTATTTTATCCTTGTGATAGACAAATATAAATTTATATTGTCAAAATATTTATTTTTTTATTAAACAAACAAATGTATTCGATTAATTCGAGATGTTTATTATTTTTAAAATTATTTTTATTGATTTAGGTCCCTCAGAGGGAGATTGCGATTTATTAAACAATACTCGGAAATTATTTTGATATAAATAGTGAATTAAAGACAGCGTTGGGTGAGATCAAGGCTCGTCCGGATGCTTACCGGAGCTCTTCCATAGCAACCATTCTGGTCACACTGGTTCCATATTTTAATAGCGGACTCTGTGACACACGTGGCTTAAGGACTAATAAATAATAAATAATAATTATTATTAACATAGAAATAAAATAATAATATTTAACTCAGTCAATAGTAAAAATATTGTCAGCCTGGTTACTCCTGATATAATAGTTTTTATTCACTCCATTCCATTTTTTTTCATCGCCATTTAAAATAATAATAATTATTATTATTATCTCCATAAATTTTTCTTTAGTCAATTCTCATATAATAAATATATATTTATGTATTTAACAGAAACGAGTCTCAGTAACAATAGTAATTTTGCTAATAAACACAATTCTCGGTTTCTGGAGACTTTTAAAAGCGAGCTTGCAATTAAAAGTCCCGACCGAGGAAGAGGATCCGACAGACTGCCAGATAATACTTTCAAGCAAATTCATAACAATGCATTTAATTATATTAAAATATTATTATAAATTATAGATAAATATTTATATACAGTATACATATAATATAAAAAAGAATTCTATAGATCTATATATTTATATACAAACAACAAAATAATAAAAAATAATAATTTATTATTATAGTTTATTAAGGAGTAAAGATAAATGCCGCTTGTCTCTTTTTTTTATTTAAATAATTAAAAAGGTATACGAATATTTAGAGATTGAAGTAACCGGTGCCAGGCCGACAACCAGGTGATAAACAATTAATTACCGCCCCGAACCGAGATCCGCTTCCGCGACTCCTTCCATCAAATTCGTTTTGTTGATCCTTCTCTTTCCCTTTAATTAACAATCCGAACAACAACAATTACCCCGAAAGATAAATCAACAGCATCACATTATTTAAAAGACACAAGACTGATATAGTTAGCCAACAGAATAAACAACCCAACACACAATTGTCGCAATAATCTTTTAATAAAAGTACCTTTTATTATTTACTGTAGCAGTTGGGATTGTTCTGAAGCGAGAGAAGGATTAACTGAACGATAATTGATGTTTGTCATATAGGGCCGTCTCTCGGCAAACTAATCAAACAAAAGCCTCATTGCTGACACGCGACAAGTATTATCTTTAAATTTAAACAAACAATTTATCGTGTACAGTATAATAACTATATATGTAAATGTTAATAATAATGGTTATATAATAAATAAATGTGTAGTTGATAAGTCAGTAGTTGCGGGAGTCGGGTCTTGAGCACTTAGCGGGTGATCAGTGAGTACACAAATTTACGTATAGTTGTAGAATTGAAGTTAACGGAAACAAACTAATTTATTGATAAATAACTCTTTAACTACAAAGTAAACTCCTGTGCTCCTTTAAGCCACGTGTTTTCCAGGTCACGGATGTCCGGTTCCATTTAACTGTAGACAATATTTATGACAAAAAATATTGAATAACTCAATACAATAAAATAGCATTTAAAATACGTCTTATACTCATAACACATAAGTGAGAGCGTTTTTAACGCGACAAATAGTTATTAATAAATTTTTTAATTATTTTTATTTTTATTTCAAACTAGTTTTTAGTTTTTAATTCTATGAATAAAAAAGAGTGCTTGGTAGTACACGCGGACTCTCAATTTTCAATTAAAAATTTGTACTAAAAAAAAAAAAAAAAAAACGAAAAAAAAATACTGAAAAATTTTAAGCGCAAATTTAAGAAAAAAATTTTTATAAATTATGGAAATTAATATAATATAGCACAATATGTGGCCTTGCATTATTTCGCATGTTTATCGTTGTTTAAATCAACCAGAGTCTATTACAAAATTATATATATATATTTATAACTAAAAAAAAAAAAAAATACATATTAAATTTTTTCTGTATCCGCAGTCAAGTGCAAGATGCCTCAATATTTTTTTTTTGACTATTTAAATAGTTAACTTTGAAGATAAATAATAATTGTAGGCGGTAATTACTCAGAATAAGACCTTTAAAGTCTATTAATTAAAGTATAACAAGAAAATTTGAAGTAATTAGATTTAAGAAGATTTAAGAAATAACTTTTTAAGGCAAAAGTAATTTTACTGCCCTTGAGGCCTTAACGGTGATTAATTAAACAATTATATTGGATATATTTACGCAAGATACTTGATAAATAATCGCCGTTTAAAAGTAACTGATAAAAAAAAACAATCTGGAGATTACTAGATTTAGAATTTTCAAGGAATAGATTGTAAGAATATAAATTAATTAAATATTATTAACTTTTATATAAAAAAAAAAATATATTAGTCGTGCCGAATGCGTGGAAAATTGACGTTACAGATTTATTTTTGGGCCACATCACGGTAAATATTTTTTTTTAATTGTTCTGACTCTGAAAAAAGTGAGAGGTTGTTTTGATAAATGAATTTTAGGCGCCTATACAATTTTATTATTAGTTGATTATTATTTTGTTGAGGATTTAGGGGTTGCATTGATGCCTAACTGGTTAATAATTGGTTATTTCATTTGATATTGATTATATAATTGGCTAATATAATTTTAGTGTTAGTTTTTAGTCTAAAAAAGAAAATAACTTCGATTGCCTATTGGCTGCTAATTTTTTTTCGTAATTAAGGTTTTATTGATTGGGTAATAAGGGTAATAAGAGTATAAGAGTTCTATGAAATTGAGAAGAAAAAAAAAAGCCCCTTTAGTGAAAAAGTGTTCTCGGTTAATTATTATTGCTACAGAATAATTATTGTCTGAAAGTGCCTTTAAGATGTGTAGTAATAGTAATTTGAAAAGTGATCACCGGAAAAGAGCCGGTTGATTGGGAGCACCGGGAATGAGATCGCCCGCGACCACTCGAGAGGAAATAATAAAAAATAACAAACAAAAAAAAGCGAAAAAGAAGGGTGAGACGTTTTTTTGGGGGATTTTGTCGAGATCTAAGCGCTAATAAATGTTTTGGAGATTACTAACGAGGTAAATAATTATTTTAATTTGGTTATCGATTACCGCGGGTTCGCGTATTATTAAAATTCACCGACCGCGTTTTTATTATATATATAAATATATTTATATATTAATTTGGTTGCTCTAAGCTTAATTCTTTGCCTTTTGGTGGTGATATAAAATATTCACAATAATGGCTTTTTTATTATTATTATTATTATTATTATATTCTTATTAATATTATAACAATATTTTTTTGCGCATATTATTGGGCTAATTTTTTGAATTTATATATATTTAATATTAGGCATTTAAATAAATATTTTACTCCCTATATTTTATTATTATTTTTTAAAAATTACGACGGGTCGTCTCATATAATATTTTGCGTTGATTTTAAAATAAAATAAAATTATTATTATGTTAAATTTATTGATTTTAATCGTTCTCCAGGTGACGGTTTTATTTTTATTTTTATTTTTTTTTTTTTTTTTTTTTAAGTAGAACAATTTTAAACGAGCGTAATTATAAAAATACTTTTTAAAATAATAAAATGAGACGATGCGCGGTCAAGCATCATTTTCATTTATTATTAATATTATTATTATTATTTTATGATTTTTTTTTTTTTTAAAGAAATATGTGGCATGCGGTCATTGATATTGATATTGATATTTATTTGTCAATAAAAATTTTTTTTTATAAGAAAATTTTATATCTTAACATTCTTATGAAAGCCTAGTCTTTCACTGAAAATTTTTGGACTTTTTCGGTTGATAAATTTTTTAAACTAAATAAATTATTATTATTAATAATAACTATTTAAATAAATTGTGTTTTTTTGAAATACAATGTGATATTTAGACACTAAATTTATTTTTTTTTTTTTTTAATATTCAAGTAATGAATTTTTGGAATAAATTATTTGGATTATTTAATTAAAGACTCGAAAAAAAATACCATCCAGGTATTTTACAAAATTATAATAAATTAATAAAGCTTGACTTGTTTATTTTTTTTATAATAAATTTCTTATAAAATTTATAAGATTATAAAAAATTTTAAGCAAAAATTTATTTTTTAAGCGTTCCCAGTTACGATTTATGCAAACAGCTTAAGGGTTGCTTTAAAAACCAGAAAATCGGTTTAGTTATGAAATAAGAACGACTTTAAGACCTGAATAATCTGTGTGATAAATCTGAAGAATGATAAAAAGTGAATGTGTTGGTATGATGGCTAGGAAAAAATTAAACAATTTAAATTTTTTAAAAATTATACAATAAACATTTTTAGATTTACGTATAGAAAAAAAAAAAAAGAAATTTTTTTTGTATTTTTTCGGCCGACTGCGAGCAGTTTGAGCTTTTTGTTAAAAAAATAAATAAATAAAATTGATATTTTTTTAGGCTAGAAATTAAAATTAATTAGGCTTTTTTTAATTTATGATTGAAATTTATATTATGGAAGTTGTTTGAGATTTTAAATTTGGTATTGCTGCGATTGATGTTTGATTATTGGATAGTGAGTTATAAGTAAGGTATGAATAGTAACTGTGAGTTATTTTTAAAAATTATTTTTCATCAATATTTATTTAATAATTAAAAAAATTTTTTTTAAATTAAAACCGCGACCGCAACAAAAAAAAATTTTTATGGGAAATTTATAAAATTGTGACACCTCCCCACAGAAAATAAATAAATTGTACTGCCTTGTGTCAATAAATTGAAGTAAAGCGCTAGAATTTAAAATAGATGGTTAATATTTTGCGTTAGGAGAAGAAAGTTGATGAATAAAAAAAGGTGAAAAGAAAAAAAAAGAAAAAAAAAATAAAATAAAATAAAAAAGAAGTACTCTAAAATGGCGAGAGCTTGCAGGCAGTTAGGTACTGATACAATTTATCCAAGTTTGGCGAATAAAAAAATTCTAAACAAACGGATGAAAGTTTTAACAAATAAAGTAAATAGAATTGAATGTGTTTATCGAGTGGAATAAAATCCGAGGCACTATTTAAGCCGATTTATAAATAATAAATAACGGAATGTAGTTTTTAAATATTGAGAGCCTTGTGTTAAGTGCCTTCAAGTACGATTTAGATTTTAGACTAGAGAACAACTCACTAAAATAAGAGGCGCTGAGCTTTTAAACCTCTGAGCGCTTTTTAAGGTATTATATTTACTGGATAATTATACAAGTATTCAAAGAAGCTCAATCGTTATATTATTTATCTGATTATCAATTTCTATTTTAACTTTTTTCGATTAAATTCTTCAAATTTTGTTTAACTAAAAAATTTTTTCCAACAAAATTTGGCGAGTTCGAGTCACTAAATCTCTAATGTGCAATCTCTGTCTCGATTTACAGATAATAAATTATTTAAATGTCTATAGTCGACCAAATAAACTAACAAATAAATCTCTGTCCGGTAGATCCGGTAAACCAGCGATAAGGCCGAGCAGGTTTTCGGTTATTCGCTCGTTCGGCTGTGCCATCTATTTTTTTACAAGAAATTCCCGTGACTCAAATTCGCTTATCAATTTAAAAAAATAAAAAAACTGCAATAAAAAACAATTAATTTAAATAATAACACGATAATCTTCAAATTAATTTATCCACCGGTGATATTTTAATAATAATTATTATTTATTACAATCATTGTAATCTCACTTAACTGCTCCTATTTTTTCTTTTCTCATTAGTCTTAATAAATCACTGCCGTATTTATTTTTATTATTTCTTCTTTAATATTTTTCTATCAGTACAATTAGTTTTAGTTCGAGTTTAAAATTGTCGTTCTATTAAAAAAAAAAAAAAAAAAAAAAAAAAAAAAAAAAAAAAAAAAATATTATTTGTAATAATGAACGATAATTTTAATCTCTAAGCATGATACTCTAGTACAACAAAAAAAAAAAAAAAAAAAAGTCAACAACCCGCTCAGCGCCTCACTAAAAAAATAAATAAATTAAACAAAATAAATTAACAAAAAAAGAGAAAAAAATAAAAATATAAATAAAGAGTTACGTAATCATAATTATTTCGCCATGTATTTGCCAACGAATGATTATTATTATTATTATTATCATCATTAATTATTAATATTATGAATTATGATGTTTCTTCATTTATAATAAATATTATTTAGAAAAAAAAAAGTAATAATTGATTAATTAATTAATTATAGTAATAAAAATGAATATCTTTCTAGATAAAATTTATTTTTGCTTCAATCAGATGGAAAAAAAAAAAAAAATAATTGTACTCGACACGACAAACAATTGTGCGCTATAATTTACCGGCTTATTAAACAATACTGTAATTAATAAAATAATTGTAATTTTTCTTAATTAATTATTGAATTATTGGCTTGGTTATATCCGAACGGGTTGCTTCATTTATAATTTGTTTGTTTAATATTGTATAACTATACATTTACATTAATTAATTGTATCCATTATAAAATAATTATTTATGATAAATAACTAAATAGTGACGTCTATTCTGTTTGAATTTTATTTAAATATAATAATGTATTTTTGGCAACATATCGTCGCAACTGTGTTACACATTCCAAAACCTACATGCTTTTATCATTTTTTACTGTCATTTTTGTTTATTTGACATTGTAAAAATCTTGTATGATAAATTAGAGCAAAATAAAGTCTAGAAAGACAACCGCCGATATATTTTCCTCATTTATTCCATTATTTTTTGTCTAAATTTTTTTTTTTCAGGATCAAAAAAATTTTTCACAAATGGGTGAAAGGTCAAATTTTTTTCACACTTCCGTATACTAATTTAATTTATTTTTTTTTTTTCAGATTTCCTGAGGGGTGACAAGGAACACCAAAGAAGAAAATTGCAAGCTTAAGAAGAACAATGTTTTTAGGAGAATATGAAAAATTTTGAAAGTCAATTTATTATAAGTATTTAGGCCGCATTCAAAAATGATCTATCTCGAGATATATAATTAAGAAATGACCTTGTATCTTGTGACAATGTTGACATTTTTAAAGATATAAGCTCATTCCGATGTTACACTCATCAAGAGCTTTCATTTGAGTACCCACATCAATTTTTCATATATTTTATATATTTATATATATGTATATATGATAAATATATGAAAAATACATGTGGGTACTCAAATGAAAGCTCTTGATGAGTGTAATCTCGGAATGAGCTTATATTTTTAAAAATGTCAATATTTAATAAAACAAAATTTTATTTATTTATAGTTTACAAGTCACGACAGTCACTTAGTGACTGCAAGGTTGCTAGTTAAATATTAAAGAATTTTTATTAATAAAATTATTTTTTATTTTACAGGTAAAGAAGAAAAAGTAGTAAAGTGTATAGTTAATAAAGCATACATTAGCATCCTGACATTCACCCTCATCCGCTCGTTGTTGTAGCTTTTATTAAGTAAATTTGTTTGGCATGTCCCGGCGCGGACCGATTGCATCCTCGAGAACGCAAGCCGACAAGAGAGTTGACTAACATTATTTGATTTAATTTATTCCCAGGGTTCTTCGCAAGTCTCGGGTGGCACGAGGGCGTCAGACGTAGCGTTAGAAGCAGCAACGGATCCACCAGCCAGGTCCCGGCGCCTCTGACCCCCCAGAGACGAGCCCGGATCCACTGTCCGGCCCGACACGTCGCGAGAATCAACAATCGGCCGCTCGCGATTTCCGCCCACGACAGACGCCACGATTGCTCAAGGTGCGGAAAGTCCTACAAGAATGCGTACATCCTCAAGCGACACATTCTCTACGAGTGCGGAAAGGCTCCCTCCTTCAGCTGCCCCCACTGCGCCTTCAGCTCCAAGTACGAGAGGAACCTCAAGGCTCACATCAACCACCGCCACGTTCTCGCCAAGCCTCACTCCCAGACCGTCAACTAACGACCCTCCAAGTCCGAAAACAACCCACGCAAGTACCCACTCAAATAACACCCATTTATTATTTTTTATTCTCCAGCCTCCAGGGACTCCGGCTGGACGAACGTTTGCCAAAATAATTGCCAAGTGCCAAATAATCCTTGTCTCTCATTTACTTTTATTATTTATTTTATTTTATTATTTCCAATCAATAAAATTACTAGTCTTCTGTTTGCTGTGAAAATTTATAACAATTGTTCTAAAATTACACCGAGAGATGTTTAATTTTATAAATTTTTACAACAAACAGTCATTTGATTAAGTGATAATATTTTTTTAGTATAATTATTTCGGGAATTTCCCAAAAAATTACCAAAAATCCATGACAATATTTTATAAAAACACCAAAAGTTACCATCGATTTTTTATTTTACTTGTCTTTTATGCCAAATAATAAAAGCAATTGAATAAATAAAATTGTACTACGATAAAGATAGATAAATACGCTAGAAATTGCAAACGCTGTTTTGTGTTGCCAATCAAAGCTTGTGAAATATAATTAGTATACTAGTTGAGTAATAATTAATACCAAAAATATCTAGCGACTAGCAGTTGTTGAGTGCCATATATCAATTAAAGAAAAAAGCCAAAAAATACAAAAAAAAAAAAAAAAAAAATTATAAATATATATTATACAAATTAAATAATCTTAAGATTAAAATATATTGTTGAACATTTTACGGTCTCCGGGGTTCTAAATACATACGCGGATATTAAACAATAATAATACGCTTTGAAGTTTAATCGAGCCCCGAGTCCGATATTCGCTAGTTTAAGCGCCCAATTATTTTTATACAAATTATAATTACTATAGAGGACGGAAAATTGAAAAAAAAAACTTACAAAAAAATGTCCTGAATTTTTTAGAGTTCGCCGGCCCAATTGTACTAAGGGCGGCCGCAGTTGACCAGTTATTAAATGTCTTATTGAAATAATTATTAAACCAGTTAATCGACGAATTAATTGCATTACGGATAGAAGTTGTAGCGTAGAAACGTCAAGGGAGACATCAATTGTTATTAATGAATTGGTGTTTTTATTTTGAATAATGTTTGACTACATTTTTGAATGGTTTAAACGTTAAAAATAACAAAATAAAACGTTTCGAAGCAACGAATAAAGATTTTATTGATATTTAAGATTGAAGATGATAATAAATATTAATATTAAATTAAACAATTATTAAATTTAAAATTAGTTTAGCGAGAATTCAATTCTAATACTAGTCATTTTTAAATGGTAATTTTAGTTCAACGAATAAGTGTTCAAAAAAATTAAATATTAGTTTTTTGAAGGGCTAGCTGTCTTAGAGACTCTAGTTGGAGAATTATATTAATGAATGATTAATAATAATAATAATAATAATAATAATAATAATAATAATAATAATAATAATAACAAAAATAAGACCAAAGATTGGATCTAATTAGTCTCAAAAAGTTCTTGAATTTAATTTCAGGAGATCCGAGTACCCTTCTAGTCTAAAGAATGTCTATAAAAAAATAATACGTAGAAATGCATCTTAAAATTAATATGAAAATAAATTTAGCAAATATTTAATAATTTTTAGAATTTTTTTGAAACAAATAAATTATGACAAAAAAAATTAGGAAAAAAAATTGACATTTAGAAATTAAAAATTCAATTTTTTTAAAATCATTTTATGGAACTAATTTTTTTGTTAAATAAAATTAAAAAATTCTTTAATCTGCTAACTTTAACGCCATAAAATTAATTAATAACTTAATAAGTAAAATTAATTAATAAATCAAATTTAAAACTTTACAGAACGGAAGTTCCTTGTGATTTTTCATGAAAAATATTAAATATCTCCGTAATAAATTCGGAAATCTACTGTTTTTTTTTTTTTTTTTAATTAATTTTTAAGCAACGTAAATTAAATTTACAAATTTTCAAGAAGTTTAAAAAGTTTCTCTACTTCGCGTGGATCTCCTTAAAAACTAAAATTTTAATCTTGGAATTTATTTTAGCTGACATTTAATCTATCCTCAACTATATCATGTCTTCTCTATCTATCTATCTATATTATTAATTATTATTATTGTAACAATTATTATGATGAATTATTAAAACAAAAATTTCTCGTCTCACTGATTAAAAATGACAAAAAAAGTATCTCTGCGGCAAAATAAAATCTTGGAACCGTGAGATCAGATTGTGACCGAATTCCGAAAAGGAAAATGTCAGTTAGCATAAAAGTTTATCAAAAGAGTGGACTGTTGCAATATTTCTTCCTTCACTGGGCATCTTAGTGCCCGTAATTACTCCTAAGCCGACACTAAATCTAACACGGACAAAGATAATCTATAATAAGGAGTCTTCCAAGTCTCCCGGGACTAAAAAATACACGACGGGTCTATTGTCGGCAACAAACTTAAATATCAACAAGTTATTGCTTCAATAATTGTTGATAAAATAATCTAATTATTTGGAAACTCAATAAAACAAATAAATAAATAAAATAATAAAAAATAAAAATTCATATTAAAGGAAAAATAATAAAACGTTGCTTGAAAGCAATGAAATAAATAAGCAGCAGAAAGACTGATATTTAAATAATAAACAAACACAAGTGAGACGTATTATATATTATAAATATATTAATATATATAATGTATCTGATAAATATATAGTTACCCGTAAATCCGTATTGTAAAGGGTGGATTTTTTTTATTTTATCAATTATTGTGAAGATAAAATATTTATCAATATAAATAATGATCTTTTAAATAGTTATTGAACGGTTACAAGCCAAATTAATTGTTCTAAATATTTAATTGCCAAGTTAATGGTTGCAATACTCGAGTAATTGTGTCGACTTTTTTATACGCCGGCACTTTATGCCTACATCCCTTATATTTATAAATATTAACAGAAAAAAAAAATATATTACCGATAAAATTATAAAATTATACATTAAATTAAACAGTTTAAAATGTAATTAATTATTAATAAAAAATAATAATATTAGTGTAAGGAATTCTGATAATAATTAGTACGTAAGTGTTCTCTAATGGGAGTTTAATTAAACTAATAACGTTAAAAAATATATCCAAGCCATATATATTAACAAAATATCTTTCAAATTTATTTATTATGATAATAATTAAAAAAAAAAAAAAATTAAAAATTGTAATGCAAGTTAAACTGTACTGGAATTAAATACGGTGAAGGATTTTGTCTGTAAAATTTATTTTCTCCGAATTAATATATTTACGATTGTAAACATTGTAGAAGGTTGCGTTAGAAAAAATAAAAAAAAAAATTCATTGAATTTATTTCACAATAAATAATCTTCAATCCTCGATCCTTGATCCTTTTTTGTGTCTTATGCGTTAACAGTGATCAATAACAAAAATTTCCGTACAGTTTTGTATTTTTGATCTTTTACTAACATTTTATTTTTTTGTTCCAGGTCGCCTAATTTGCCACTGCGGAAGGCGTTTTAAATACGCGTTTTCATTGAGCTGTCATCAACGCGACGATTGCGGAGTTAAGTTTATTTGTACAGAGTGTAATTACCGGACTGATAAACTTAATCAGTGGATTAGCCATGTCAAGTCTGGATGCACTTTTCCGATACGTATACGATGAATAATTTAATTATTGATCATATATTATTCTTCACAACTTTTAGAAATTATTTATCTAAATATTTTATTATGAAAATTGTTGATTAATGTATAATCTTTAAATTTATCGTTTTTTTTTTTAATTTAAATATTTTATAATTTATTATTTTAATAAAATTAAGATAATATATTTCTTCTTCAAAAATTTTCATTATTATTGTCAATAATTAAGAAATGGCCTTGTATCTTGTGAACTATTGTCATTTTAAAAAATATAAGCTCATTTCAATGTTATACTCATCAAGACCTTTCATTTGAGTACCTACAACAATTTATCACATATTTATATATTTTATATATATGTATATATGAAAAATATATGAAAAATGCATGTGGGTACTCAAATGAAAGCTCTTGATGAGTGTAACATCAGGATTTCATTAAAAATTTCTAATCTCAAAAATATTATTAAAATTTTTATAATTGTAATAAATAAAATAAAAATTACAATTAAATGTAAAAATTTTTCTATAAATTAAACTTGCAGGCTCAAGAAATTTCTGATATATATATAATGATGATACTAATTAATTTTTGTGTTATCTAGATGCTGTACGAAGAATTATTCCATCACAATAACATCAAATTAACCTGTAAATAATGCAAGTCATTTCTTCCCTAGAAATTCTGCACTTCAAAATCATAATTGACTATTGCTTCTTAAAAAAAAAAAAAAAAAAAAAAAAAAATCATTTAGAACTCATATTAACACAAATTTTTTTTTTTTAGATTTCTACGGAGCGAGTTCATCATCAACAAAAATCTTCAAATGCCCGAGATGTCAAAAAGTTTACCAAAGAAGAGATAGTTTAAGAAAGCACTTGCGAGTAGAATGTGGAGTTCCGCGACAATTTAATTGTGAATACTGTGGAAAAAAATTCACACACAAGCACCATCTGACTTATCATTACATTGCAATTCACAAATTGCAAGCACTTTAATTTGTTTATTAATTAAAAATATTTTAAATAAAAAGAAAATTTGTTTTATATTTTTCTAAAATCAATAATTAAATCACCAAAAAAAATAAAATTAAATAACTTACTAACATTTCATTTTTGTTCAAGTCGAGAAGAAATAACCATACTAACGGCAGCTGAATCCAGCGTTGGGAAGGAAGACTAAAAAATAAAAAAAAAAAAAAAATAACTTTAAAAAATTATATTTTTATTTCTAGCCAATTGATTTTACGCTAACATATTTCTTCTTTTCAGATGAAGACTCGCCAAAAATGCCGTACGTAGGACGCCCGTATACTTGCAGCATGTGCGGTAAATCCTACATGTGGAAAGTATCTCTCGGGCGCCATCTACGTGAAGAATGCGGCAAAACTCCCCAGCACACTTGCGCGCTCTGTGGCCGGGAGTTTAAACAAAGAAGTAGCTTTCAAAGGCACTTGCGCACGCAGCACAACAAAATTTTTATGGGAAGAAAAAAATTGTGAGCACCTTGAAGATTATTTTTAACAAAAATTCGCCATGAAGAAATTTAATTCATCAATGAAGAGAATAAATTAAAAAAAAAATCGACAGATTTGAAGAAATTCGTCAAAGAAGAAATAAAATTTATCGACAAAACTGAAGATTTAAGTGCAAGATCCAAAGAAGAAATAATTCATCCTCAAGATTATAAAGAAGATATTAAATTTAATTTATTTTTTTAATTAAGATACTTTTTTCCAAGCAATTTCTCTACTTAGTTTATAATTTTTGCATCCCTTCCCGGCGGAACCGAATTAACAATTTTATTTTTAATTATTTATCCCGTTAATTTAAGAATTATTACAGTGAAAAATCCTCTATGAAGAATATCGAAGCTGAAGATAAAAAAAAAAATTGAAAGGTAAATTCTTCTGGCTTGATACTCTTCTTTGTATATTTAATAATTAATTAATATTAATTATTATTTACAAGATGAGTTTAATTGGTTTCAGATAAAAAAAAAAAAAAAAACAAATTTTTTCGGTCAAACAATAATTAATTTAAAAAGTGTAGATTGCTACGCTAAACTAACCTCTGCTTTAAAATTGTAAATTATAATAATTATTGTGATTAAAAAATAAAATAAAATAAAACTTACTTTTTTATTATTCTAAATTTTGGAAAGAAGTAAAACTAAAATTATTACTAACTTTAGTTTTATTTTGCTTTCAGAGCCAAGAATTGAGGTGCAGAAATTAAAAACACTAAAACCGTCGCATCTGTGGCGGCCATTTCCCTGTCACACTTGCGGGAAATCTTACACGCGTAAAGATACACTGAGGCGCCATCTGCGGTACGAGTGTGGAAAAAATCCCCAGTACATTTGTTACGTCTGCAAGAAGGGATTTAAACAGAAGTCTAATTTCCACAGGCATAATCTTAATGTTCACGGGCTTAGATTATAATTTAGATTAATTATTAATAATTAATAATTATTATTGTAATTTAAGGGAAGATATTTTGTAAGAAGAAAGACTTGTAGAAAAATATTTTTAAAGAAGAAATTCAGAATCAAACAAAACAGGGTCCTTTAGGGTAATAATAATAATAAAAAAAAATAATGATAATAATAATAATAATAATTAAAATATAAGTTTAATAATTTGGGTTTGAAGCTACTTAATAATAAAAAAAGTGTTAATTTGTTGAACAAACCCTTATAATAATAATAATAATAATAATAATAATAATAATAATAATAATAATAATAATAATAATAATTGAAACCTCTCGAAAAATAACCGCCCCTGTAAATAAATTAATAATTAAAATGATAATTATTATTTGTAAGTAATATCGACACAGAAGATCAACCTGAAGATCATCACCCGAAGATCCATCTATCACTATTACCGTAGCCGTAAGAAAAAATTACTCACGTGCCTGGTAAATGACCGTAATGGTAATCCCGGGCTCTGTTATTTTCAGACGTGTCACCGAGGCTCCGGTACTCGCTCCCGGGGATCCACTCCGGAATATTCAGCTTGGAGAAGCCCTTTCCTTGCCACAAGTGCGGAAGGTCCTACCGGAACAAGGGCTCCCTCAAGCGCCATCTGCACGACGAGTGTGGAAAGCCGCCGCAGTACATCTGCAGCATCTGCGAGAAGGGGTTCAAGCAGAAGGCCAATTTTCAGCGGCACAACGCTACTATCCACGCTCATCTTTTTTCCCCGGCGCCTTAATATTATTGAGTGATATTATTATTGAGTGAATAAGTATTGATTGATTGATTGATGGGCTGGATTAATTTTTTTCTGGTTTTTGGGGTAAAATGGACATTTTTTCCTGAGGGGAGAAGAGAGGTGGGGGTGGAGAAATTTTGTTGGATCAAGAACAAATTATTTTAATAAAGTAAAATTAATTTTCTTACTTTAAAAATTTTTTGCTTGATTTGAGATAAAAAAAATTTTTTTAAATAATTTTTATGGATCAAAATTTTATTTCTTTAATCAATTTTTTTTTCTTGTTAATGTTAATTTTTAAAACTAGTATTTTTAATAAAAAAATTATTGTCAAATTTTATAAAAAAATTCAATTGATTGAAAAAAAAAATTTTGATTCAAAAAAAATTATTTAAAAAAATTTTATTTTTTTTTTAAACAAGCAAAAAAAAATTTTAAACTTAGAAATTTCATTTAAAAAAATATAATAATAATTTCTTTGTCTCCAGTCTCAATTAAAAGTGTTCAGAAATTACCAAAGAAAAAAAAAAGTAATTTATTTTCATAAGAGTTTTTAGTGAATAAAAAAACCCAATTATTTATATTCAATCACAAAAAATAAACTAAAGAAATTTTTAATTTCACCTAACTTAAATAAATTTAAAAATTGATTGAATATAAATTAACATTTTAATTCACCGTAACTTCTGAATGCTTTCTTCTTTTTGAAATAAATAAAAAAAAAACATTTTCCATCTTACTCAAAGAACCAAAATTTTCTGTGAACCAGCCCAATAAATATAAAAAAAAATATATATTATTATTGTTGTTAATTAAATATGAACACAATAGCCAGACCATAAATATCTACGTTTTAAATAATTGATGTACTACAATATCTTATCAACTATTATGCAGCTAAACTCACATATTATCCGTAATAATAACAATAACCGATAATTATAATTTAAAAAAAAAATTAAATAACAGTAAACCGTTCCACCATAATGATTCAATAAATAATTGTTAAAAAATATTGCTCAATCTTATTAGTATTTTACTGCGTTACTATTAAAGTTATAAATTATAATTAAAGAAAAAAAACGAGCTTATTTTTAAAAATTAAGACTGAAATCAATTGCACGTAGTTAATTTTAGATTAGAAAAAAAATTGTAGCCCCGAAGGGTAGAAAAATGTAAAACAATTGTTAATAAATAAATAAATTATTTGATTTCAGAGCCCGAATTGGAAACTCCTGAAGAAGAGGAAGAGCCGCGATCTCCGGAGCCGCTGATGATCGTAGACACTTCCGAGGCGCTTCCGGCCGAGCCAGATTCTTTCGACAGTGACGGCGCGTACGAGCCGCCCATTGAAGAAAACGGCGAAGAAGATGACCTGACGATGAACCTCCAGAAGATAACTGCGATCTTGGACCCCCAGGATCCTTTGGAGACTCCTGGATCTTGTTTGGACGACATTGCTAATCTGGAGTACGAGGACGAGCTTGCCGATCCTGATGATCCTTCTACTTCGGAGTCCAGGAGGCGCAGGACCAAGAAACACGCTTGTCCCCAGTGCGACAGGAAATACACTAATAAAAGCACTCTTAATAGACATCTTCGGGAAGAGTGCGGGAAGAAACCTCAGTATACTTGTCGCTACTGTCACAAGTCCTTTAAACAGCGGTCCAATTTTCAGAGACACATTTGGACTATTCATGGATGCTTGCTCACTACCATTGCTTAAGTTTATTTAATATTTATGAGAATTTATTTCTTCACGGGAAAAAAAGGAAAAATTTTATTACAAATGGGAATTAGTCGCGGTATTAATTATTAATGTCAAAAAAGCGTTTAAAAATTTTTTTTTTCTTTAATTAACTTGGGAATTTATAAAAGTATAAATTTAATTAAAAAAAAAATTGATTTTTGGAAATGGAATTAAAAACAGTATCAAAGTTTTTAATAAAAAGTTAAAAACTGGATTTTTAATTTTTTCAGGGAATTTTTTACAAACTAAAAAAATTAAAAAATTCAAAGTCTAATTTTCAAAAATCAATTTTTTTGAAACTAATTTTTCCAATTTTTTTTTTTTTTTTTTTTTTTTTTTTTTTTTACATAAAACGCCATACTACATTATTTAGTATAATTTTTTCCCTTTTCTTCTTTTCGTGATTGATCTAAGAAGCGCAGAAGAGTTGAGATTGATTTTTTATAATTTTTTTTATGTCTAAAAATTTTTGCGCCTGCTGAATATTTCTTTTTTTTTTATTTTTTCCAAGAATTTTGAGTAGAATTGAAAAGTTTTATTTTTGAACTTTGTAAGACTTGGTTAATAAAAGATGATATTTTTCACGAATTTTTTGTGTTATTATTTCAATTATTTCAATGACTCCAGGCTTAAAAATTTTAATAAAAAAATTTGTACTAATGAAGAAATTTTTATTTTAGTTTCTAGGATTATGCGACGAAGAGATTGGGCGCCATAAATTTTTGAAGAAAAGTGGTTCTGAAAAAAATTAAAAAAAAAGGTTCAAAAAATGGTTTATAAAATTGTGAGGTAAAAAGTTTACTGCTACGACAGAATTTAAATATTTTATAAAAAAAAAATGTTTGAATCAAAAAAATTCAAATTTGAACTATCTAAAACCTCAATTTTGAAAACTAACCTGAATTAATTATAAGGATAATATATAAGAAGAAATTTGTAATTTTTGTTGAATTTTTACTAACAAAATTGCAATTTTTTTTTTTTTTTTTTTTTTTTTTTCAGGCTCTCAAGGTACAGATTATTACAAGCGCGTGGGGAAACACAGATGTCGTCAATGTGGAAAAGAATACCGGTGGATGCAGTCGCTGATAAGGCACGAGAGAGAAGAGTGCGGTAAAGCGCCCCAGCATCAGTGTCCATTCTGTGGTCTGAGGATGCGGCACAAGTGGCTATTAAAAAAGCATATTTTGAATTTGCATCAATTTGCTTTATAACTTCTGATAATAATTATTAAATAAGTAAATAAAAATTTGATAGGTAGCTAGAACAAGGTAGAATCAGAATATCATTTTGATTCAGCTGAATTTTATGATTTAAAGTATTCCTTAATCATATTTCTTAATAAAAGGCAATAATACAATTAATAAAAAGTAAAAAATTTAATTGTCCTGAACAAAAAAAATTTTTTTGAATCAAGAAAAAAATTTTTGAATTAAGTGAAATAAAATTTTCTTAAACCCAAATAAATTTATTTTTAATGTAAATTAATTTAGCTGATATTTAATAATTTTTTTAATAAGTAAAAAATTCTTCGTAGAAATTATAAAAAAATTATAATTGCAATAATTTGAAAACAATTTTTTTTTGTTAAATAAAATTCAAAGGTACATTAATACTAACTTTTAATGAAATTTTCGCATTAATGTCACTTGAAATTTTATTAAAAAAATTTTTATCCAATTTTTAATTAATTTTTTTACTATAAATTTTTTATTTTCAATTTGTATTTACTAAAAAAATCCCAATAAAGGGATGAAATATCCAACTAAATTAAAATAATATTCTGATTCTATCTTTTCCCAAATACTTGCAATTTTTTTATTTATTTATTATGTCTGAACGTGATTAAAACTTAACTATTAATAAATGAAAATTGTTCCTAGCATAATTGTCAACTGATTTGTATAAATTTGTCGATGAATAAAAAAGTGAATTTTCTAATTAATTAATTATAGGACAATTAATGTAAGATCTTTTTTTTTTTTTATTGATTAAGGATTATTTTTACTAGAGTAAGGAAAGAGCTTTAATTTTAAGTTTACGTTTATTCAATGACAATATAAAGATTACAAATACGTCTTACAACTTTGCTTCTTACTAACTAAACTATAACTACCTGAGGACCTTTCTTCGTGTACCTTTTTTTGATACTACATTAATTATTTAATAATCTTGAATAAAATAAAAAATAATTATTAATAATTTTATTTGTGAGTTTCAGTATAAAATTTTCTCTGAATTCTTACTGACAATTTTTTCTCTGTTCGCAGAAAACCCGAGGGAATACAGAGGAAAATATACTTGCGACGACTGTGATTTTCGTGTCCATTTTGTACGATTAGGATCAGAAGTAGCGGAGATCTGAAGCGGCATTTGGTCCGCGTTAACAAGGGGGTTCCCTACAGCGAGATTGCTTATTTTTTTTAATTTAATTACTGTAATTTATTTTTTTAATAAATTATTTAAAAAAACGCCGGTGTAATTTTTGTATTTTTTCTAATTTTTGTGAAGAAATCCGCGATTTGAATGAAACTAATTAGCTTCCGTTGGTTCTAGGTGATCGGCGTTACGTCTGCGGCATCTGCGGAAGGGCTTATGTGTGGAGAGAATCCTTAAGACAGCATCGCAGACTCGAGTGCGGCATTCAGCCGCAATTTGCTTGTCGGGTTTGTGCCAGGCCGTTCAAACATAAGCATCATTTGAGAGAACATTTGAGAAGAAAACATCAGTGTGATATTTAATCGAGTACTATTTTTTTTTTTTTAAGGATGTTGAACTTGCGTGGTCAATTAAACAGAGTCTTTTTAATTAAGTTTTCTAAAATCGAAGTTTTAATTTTTTACATGAATATTATAGTAAGTTAAAAATATTATTAATTTATTAAAATATTATCTAAAGAAGAAATAAAAAATAGCGAAAATTCGCGTAAAATAACAACAATAAAATTTGACCTCTAAAAAAAAAATCAAATAAATAATTATCTGCATGATTTACTAATGTTTAATATCACGAATAATTTTTCAAGTAAATAATTATTGACTGCCAGGAAAAAAATGTTTTATAATTATTAATTAACAAATAAAATATTTAAATTTGCAGAGTTCATAGCGTCCTCAGTGTACCCTTGCCGCCAATGCGGAAAAATGTTTTTCAACAAGAAAACAATGTGGAACCACCTTGCGGTTTGCGGAAAGGAGCCGCAATACCCCTGCGAGACTTGCCGAATACGTTTCAAACACAAGCACCACTTGACGAGACACTTGAAAAGTGATAAGCACAAAATTTCTAGCGATTGTGGGAGCCTGATCTTCTCTGACCCGAACAATCGCACGTTTGACTTGAAAGATTCTAAAGAATGGTTTTTACAGTGATCTCTATAAAAAATTTTAAATAAATTATTAATTATTTATTAAAAAAAAAAAATTATGAACTTGTAATTATATATAAATAAAATTTATGTTTGTTAATAACACTCATCTGCCGTACTAATTAAATTTTGAGTAAGGAAATTATTTATCGCAAAAATATAATTGATAAAAAAAGAAGAAATAATTTTAATTTTAATTTTTTCTTCCAGATTCGAGTAAAAATTGGAGCTGCCGCCAGTGCGGGAAGAGTTATTATTAGCGTGGATCGCTGATGACTCACATTAGGGTCGAATGTGGTAAAGACCCGACCTTCGAGTGTGCAATTTGCGGGAGGAAGTTCAAGTACAAGCATCGATGGCAGTATCATATTTTGTCTGTTCATGGAATAAAAAATTGAATATATTTTTTAGAGCTAAAAAAAATTATATTTTTTAAAATATAAAAATTTTTTTTGTAAATATACTTTAATAAATAATTTTTTTTAATTATTAGAATAAAAAATTTTCAACTAATAAAATTATATAAATATTAAGTGTAAAAGTTTAGTGAATTTTTTTCTGACATATATTTTCTTTTGCAGGTTTATTTTGGGACACGATGGAAGGCTACGAAACTGGAAACAGCGAAGAAAAAAAAACTTATCAATTTTACGACCCAAATTATCAGTTTATTTGCCCAAGATGCGGAAAGTCTTACAAAAGCGCGGGTTCGCTGTCAAGACACAGGCATTACGAGTGTGGAATCGAGCCTAAGGAAAAGTGTAATCTGTGTGGGAAGAAATTTCCTCATAGGTTTAAGCTCACGAGACACATGGTGTCCTGCAAAGCCAAGCAGAAGTTTGATTGGAGATTAGGACAGTAGTTTGTAGATAAGAAAATTAAAGCCGTAAAAATGGCGCCTGTATTTTTAATATTTATTGTAGACTAACTGTCAAGTATTTATTTAATTTTATTTGTTTTGTTATTATTAATTGAACTTTATGATCGTGGTACTGTCTTGTGTAAAGTAATAAAAAGAGTTGTCTGAGAGAGGAAGGTTTACTTGATTAAAAAATAATAAAGCGAGTGGTAAATTATTTAAAAGCCGTCGAATAATCAGTGAGTTTGTGTGTCTTGTATTGGGATCTAACTTTTCTTACGTGCCTGGGGATCTTTAGATTGTTTTCTAGCTCTTCTCCGTCCTTCTGAACCGCCGGTAGTTTAAGACACATCATTAGTAATAATAATAATAATGATAATAATAAAAATAATAGTAATAACAATAGTTGTAATAATGTGGCTTGTAATTAAAAGTAATTATAATTAGTGTGTCGAATAAAAGGTTACTGATGATTTAAATATTTTGTTACAGATGGGGATGGATATTTGCCGACGTCTCAGTCCTCGTCGGACAACGAGGAAATTTACCCGCAAAATCTTCTTGGTGTCGCGTACAAAACTTCGGTTAATAATTCGAAAGAAGTTAGAGACGACGACGGGAAATATGTTTGCACTAAATGCGGAAAATCATACATCGCCTCAACCTCTCTGAAGCGGCACCAGCGGCTCGAGTGCGGAGTTGACCCCGCTCAGAAGTGTCACATTTGTAACAGGCGCTTCAGACACAAATTTGTTCTCACCGCTCATATTAACAATTGTGAGAGAAAAATGCTCGGGATCGAAGTCATCGAGATCATTAAAAAAAATCCTAATAACTCTAAATCCTCATAAATACTCTAATTTGCAATCCACCTTTTTTTTTTTTTTTTATTAATATTTTCTTTGATTTGTTGTGTTATTCAAAAGTTTGTGCCATAGCTTTTTCAATGTAATCATACATTAATAAATGTTTTTGAACCTTTAATTGTTTGGTTATTTTATAATTATAATAAAATACCAATTAATGTCTTGTTTTACACAGTAAAAAATTTTGTGTTAAATATTTAACACTTGTTGTGTTAAATTAACATAAAAAAGTCTTAAATATTCAATCCAAAAATTTTTTACTGTGTAATTTGACAATAATTTTTTTTTTTTTTAAATAATACAATTTTTTAATAACAAATTAAAAATTTTTTATTTTCAGATTTAAAATTAAAAATTCAGGAGATTTGGAGTGTATGTTCGTCGATCGAACTTCAACAGCCTTATTTTAAATGCGAAGTATGCTGCATAAAATTCACAGACCAGTCAAATTTCCGCCGCCACCAGAAGTTCAATTGTAAAGACATGACTCGCAAATTTGAGTGCGAAAAATGTCACAATAAATTCCGCCGCCGAGATACTTTGAAAACTCATTTGATTTCTTGCAATAAGCTTGAAAATCAGTTCCACTGTCCAAAATGCGACGCGATGTTTCGTTGCAAGTATTACACGAAACGACACATAGCTTCTTGCAAAGGCAGATAAATTAAATTTTGTAAAAATTTTTCTAAATAAATTTATCTCATTAATTGTTTTTTTTTTTTTTTTTTAATCGACAAACTTTTGAATTAAATTGAATTTTCTACTCACCAATCAAAGTCCTAATTAATTTTATTCTTCTTTCTTCTTTTCTTCCTCTATTCTGGGTTTTTCTGAAATTTTAATAAATTGAGAATATTAGAGAAAATTTATTTAAATAAATATTAAATTATATTTTCAGGATACTGGACATTCATTCCCGCAGGACCACCAGTGCCTGAATATCCATCAGTTATTCCTGCGCGTGTAGCACTAATCCCAACGCGTCAATCGCGGAGAAGCAAGGCCAAGATGAATTTCAGATGCGACAAGTGCGGAAAATACTTCCGCTCGCGTTATCATCTTAATCGCCATTATAGCTTGTGTGGAAATACACTAAAGGCTTTTGGCTGTAGCAAGTGCGGGCGAAAATTCAGACGAGAAGATTATGTCAAAAATCATATGACGATTTGCAATGGGGGTGTTTAATATTTTAAGATTTGTTTTTTCTGATTTTTTTTTTTTTTTTGTAGAAAAAAATTTATCTATGACTTTAAATTATTTAAAAATTTTTTTTATTTATAATTTTCAATAATTATTCTTAAGTTTAATTATGCGCAGTTAGAAGATCATAAAAAAACAATTTTTTAATTAATTATTTTAATTTAAAAATTCATTTTTATTTACAATTAATCACAATTTATTTAAATAATTTTTTTATTAACAAATAATTATTTTTGTAAATTTTTAATTACATTTTCTTTAAAAGTTTTTTTTTTTTTTTAAATTAAAAATCGCAATTTTTGCATTAAAAAAATTAAAAAAAATTTAATTACTAATTTAAAAATAAAAATTAATGTATTTTTTAATTATAATTAATTTTCAACAACTTTGTTAATTTTTAAAAATACAAATCTACAATTTTGTACCCATCTGTGTAATTTTTATTTCATAAACAAATTTATTTTCCTAAATCTAGAGTAACTTTTAAAAATAATAATATTCTCCCTAACCTTGGGAACAAATACTAAAAAAAACTTTATTTTCTAGCGTTCGCTGCGGAACAGTGGAACGGAACGAACTTGACACAGTGGTACGAAGTTCCAGGGAATGACAAGTTCCACATGTGCCAAACGTGTGGCAAGTATTTTTCCTCTCAAAAGAGTCTGATGCGCCACGTGAATTCTATGTGCGGAACCAACAACGCGCAGGCGTACGAGTGTGAGAAATGCGGAAAATTGTTCGGCAGGCGCGACAATATGAAGCGACATCACGATTTGTGTGGGAGCGCTAAAAAGTATCAGTGCTTGAAGTGCAATAAGAGATTCAGCAGGAAGGATTATATTAAAGTTCATGATACTTTGTGTTGCAGTTCTAATTAATTTTTTTCTGAGAAAAAAATAGAATTAAAAAAAAAATTATTTTATAAAATTAAGTAAAATTTAATATTTAAACTGTATTATTAAAATTTATTTAATAAAATGTGTATTTCCTTAATTATCCATCAAACAGTTTTTTTTTTTAAATAATAATATTTTTATTTTAATATTTTAATCAATTTAAAAAAAAAAATAATTTTTATTTAAAATTTTTTACCAACAAATTAAGAATAAATACTGATAAATTTTTTTTTTCAGCTTTCGGGTATCAATTCTGGCCAATAAAAACAGAACAACCCGAAGAAACAGAGGAACCGAACCAATCAACGACTCCAAAGAAGCGCCGCGGACGAAGATGTGTCCTCAGCTTGAATTATAATTGCAATTCTTGCGGGAACAAATACGCAAGACTGAGTTGTCTTCGCCGGCATCAGAAGGAGTGCTGTTGCGAGCCTACTCTTCAGTGCATAATTTGCCAGCAGAAATTCTTCCGCAATTACCAGCTAAATGCCCACATGAAGCAATGCCTTAACCGCATTTAAAAAATTTTATTTTAATTTTAATACTTTAATCAAATATTTTTATCATGAAAACTTATAAAGTTACCAACAGATTAATATTTTAATTGTTATGTTATTAATTATGCTATTTTAATAAATGTTAAAACTAATTAATTAACTCTTTCTTTGTATAAATTATAAAAATTTATTTCTTCTTAGATTGCACAGCTAAAATTAAATTAATTTTTTTTTTTAAGTTAATTTTGTCTAAAAAAAAAATGTAAAAATTTATTTAATTTTTTATTAACAAAAAAAAAAAAAAATTGAATTTTTTCAGACCCGAAGAGCAATCGAAGAATTCAAGAGATGAATTATTTCCTTTATCCAGAATTAAACTATCAGCGTGACGAGCTTGATATTTTAAGGCCGAAGAAGCTGCGATTGCACTACTGCAGCGGATGCGGGCGGTCTTACACACGCGTGGATAGCTTAAAGAGACATCAGTTAAAATGCAGCGAGTATTTGATGACTTCTCTGCAAGACAACGGAGCCGGGAGGAACGAGGACCGGGAGTATTTCTGTGAGAACTGCGGAAAGAGCTACCGAAGAAGAGACTCTCTTTTAAGACACCAGAGATTAGTGTGTTACAGAGACAAGATCTATGAGAAAAAACGAGAGAATAGAAATGCATGATAAAAAAAATTGTATAATAAAAATTAGATCTGAATAAAGAGAATTTTATAAAACTTTGGTGATTATAATTGTAAATTTTGGAACATTCGTGAGTTTATTCAGGGAAATTTGGTTGAATGGCGGGACTAATGAGGTGTCGTTGGTTGCAGAGATGCTGGAACAGTACGAGTGGTTCCCGGAACGAGTGGAACCGGAGATGGGCGCCAGAACGAGTGTGACATATGTGTCGGCATCTGGCGACAATCCGACGCAGTTGTACGTCTGCAGTGCCTGCGGGAAAAGGTACAAGTGGCTGGACAGCCTGAGGAGGCACCAGAGAGTCGAGTGTGGGAACAAAGAAAAACGATTTTCTTGCAACGCCTGCTCCAAGAAATTCAGATACCGATACGAACTCAGGAACCACATATCTGCTTATCATTAGCCGCTCCCAATAATTTTCCAGCGAGTCAGCACTGATAGAAGGACATTTAGACTGCGTTCAAAAATATCTCTAGATACATAATTGAGAAATGACCTTGTATCTTGAGAACTATTGACACTTTTAAAGATATAAGCTCACCCCGACATTACACTCATCGAGACCTTTCATTTGAGTACCCACATCAATTTTTCATATATTTATATATATATATTATACATCTGAATATATGAAAAATATATGAAAAATGCATGTGGGTACTCAAATGAAAGCTCTTGATGAGTGTTACATCGGGATGAGTTTATATCTTTGAAAACGTCAACATTTAAGAAAGTACAGTGCAATTTAACGAGTCATTATTTAATACAGCAAAATTTTATTTATTTATAATTCACAAGTCACTATTAATAAATGTACTTTCCTCCGAAATAATAATTTGTTGAATGTTAAAAAATATTTATTAAAATTTAATAAATAAAATAATTGTCTTGAAATAAATAAAATTATTAATAGTTACTAAATCCTTCTATCAGTGTGGTGAAACTTTAACCGGCCAAGGATTACTTCCTCCTCCAAGTTAATTTATTTATTTGTAACTGTACAATCAGGAGTTAATAAACTATTTCCAATTAATTAAAACTTTAATTTATCCCGTTATTCTTACGCATGTCAGTCACTAGCCAATTATTATATAGAGCATCCAAATTTTGTCGCATATACACTAACGCTTTAATTAACTAAAACATTTTAAATAAATAGAGAGTTTACTTTCTGTTACAGCCTGGGCTTCTTTACCCGAGATGACTTCCTACGGGTTTTACTCTTCTAATAGAATTTATTTTGAGTATTAACCAATTTCTAATGGAATTTTTTTGTCTTTGATTTCAGGATGGCTGAAACCTAAGCGGTATGTTTGTAAATTCTGCGCTGGGGATTTTGGCTGGAGGTTCGAGCTGGAGGAACATGTCCGGAACTTCTGTTTTATCAAAAAATTCCATTTAAAAAAGTAAAGTTTATTTTATTACGTCGCAGTTTATCGTGCTTCGCGGTTTATGGTCAATGTTTGTCTGTTTTAAATTCAGGAGTTTGTAAAAAATTTTTTGAGTTAAAATTTTGCTAATAAGACGATTGTTTGTTGATTTTCTTAGATGCTAATTGGCGGAGCCAAAGTCTTCTTTTGGAGCAGCAGTCTTACTTCTGTCGCAAGTGTGGGAACAGTTACTCGAGGTTACACTCACTAAATCGACACATTAAATTTGAGTGTGGGGTTGAGCCGCAGTTTGAGTGCCCTTTGTGCCATAAACGGTCCAAACACAAGCACAATCTTTTGCTTCACATGCGAACTCATCAGAAACGCTAATTTATACCAATCTTCCATTTTATTATCATTATTATTATTATTAGTTTTAGTGTTTTATTACTGCCAGGGCGAGAATTTAGTTTTGTTAATATTTTTTTAGGCAGAAATACTTATTAGTTAAGTAATTTTATTTGTGATTCTATCAACCCGGTACTGAAAAAATTTTATTTAAAATTTTGGTAATTATTTAAAAGCTCCGTTTTTTTTTTTTACTGTAAAAAATAAAATTTTAAAAATTGTATCTATATTTTTTTGCAGTTAAAAAATAACATACTCTAAAATTTAATTTAAGAAATGTAAATTTTGATAACATTAAAGTTGATAATTTTTAATTTTCTTTAAAAAAAAATTTGTTTTAAAAAATTGCATTTTTAATTTATTAAAATTTTTACAAGTCCATTTTTTTTATAATTTTTGTTAAAAAAAAATTAAAATAATTGTAAAATGGCAGCTAAATTTAATGTCATTAAATTTTGTGGGACTTAAAAAAAAAAATATTTTTTTTTTTTTTTATAATTATTTAATAAATTTATTAAATAAATAATTTGAATTTTTTATGATCTAAATTAAAACCGCGCGCTAAAAAAAATTACCCAATTTGTAAATATATTCAAAAAAATACATAGTATAAAAATTTTGTGTTAAAAATTTTTGTGTTAAGCATTTAACACTTTAATGTGTAAATTTAAAATTAATTGTGTTAAATTAATAAACAAAAGTGTAAAATATTAGACATAAAAATTTTTAACACAAAATTTTTTACTGTGTAATTATCAACCGTACAGAGTATTAAATATTATTTAATAAATACTAATTAAGTAACCAAATAGTCTGATACCAACAAAAAAAAATAAAAGAAACTATTTAAGCAATTAAAAATTGTTAAGCAATGTTAAGAGTGTCCAATAAATAAAAATAAATACCATACTTTTAATAAAAATTTATCCGTGATCGATTTTTTCGCATGTTCGTAATCCACTGCATAAAAAAATAACATCACGCTAATTAAATAATTAAACTAAAATAAATGTCAGGTTGATAAAAATTGAGTTAATATTTTTGTTACAGTTTGGGGTCCGCCTCAGGTCAACATCGAGGTCCAGCTTCACGCGTGCCCAAAGTGCGCGAGGACTTACTCGCATAAATGCAACCTAATGAGACACCTTAGACTTGAGTGCGGAGTCGGCCCGAGATTTCAATGCTCAAGCTGCGAAAAAAGATTCAAACATCGGCATCATCTTCGAGATCATGAGAAACTTCATGCCCATCACTGGGACTTAGATACTCACATGTAAATTTTAAAATTATCTTATTTTAATTATTAGTGTAAGGAAATACCTCTATGCGCCAAATTATTTATATATATATATATATATATATATATATATATATATATATATATATATATATATATATATATATATATATATTCATTTATTATATTGAATGTAAAAAAATTAATAAATCATTTGAATTAAATTTTTTAATTAATTTTAATTTAATTACAGAGTTTGCAAATTAAGAAAATTTTTTTTTAAATTAAGAAGGTAAAAAATTAAAATATTAATTAATTTATTTATTTATTATGAAAAAAAAAAATGTAATAAATTATTCAAATTTAATTTTGAAACTTTAATTATTTATTTGTATATCTTAATTAATTTTTTTTTATTTCAATTACAGGGCCTAGAGATCGAAAAAAATTTTATAAAAAATTTAAGAGGTGAAAAATGCAACAAATTAATTAATTAATTAATAAATTATTAAAATTTAATTTTACACAGTAAAAAATTTTAACACAAAAGTTTTTGACGCAAAATTTTTTATTTGGTAAATTTTTAATTTTTAAACTTGGATCAATTTATTTAAATTTAATTCTAGGACTCTGAAGCTCAAGAAAATTCTATAAAAAATAAAGGTGGTAAAAAAATGCATAGTTAAATTAAAAAAATATTTTTTTTAAGTATTTAATAAAATAAAAAACAATTTCAATTAACAAATTTTGAAATTTATGTTTCAGATTTTGACCTCGCGTTAATGATGATGCGGCCGCCGCGTCTGAACTTAAAACTTAAGGTTCCTGGGACTCAAAGGACCATCGGTCGCTTTCCGTGTCCCAATCCGTTCTGCAAGAGTGTTTTCAAGGAAAAGCGGTACCTGGGGACTCACATAAACTATCACTGCGGAAAACCTCCGCGGTTTCAATGTCCGTACTGCGAATATCGCTCGCACCTGAAAACTAACGTGAAAATTCACGAGCAAAAACGGCATCCTGGCCAACATATCTGGGTCGTTGAACGATACAGATAAAAATTAAAAAAAACATTTAATAAAATTTATTTTTAATGTCAAAAACTCGCAATGTAATTAAAAAAAAAATTAATAAAATTTTATATTAAAAATTTTAAGTTTAAAATATTTTTCAGGAAAATTGTAAATAATTTTTGTACATAAAAAAATTCAAATTTTCCGCGGTAAAAAGAAAATTTTTTTGTACATTAAAATTTTCCGTGACTTCAAGGATGTTTTTAAATAAAATAAAAACTCAATTACTTTGCTAACAAAGTAAAATGTCTGTTTCAGTTTTTCCACGCGCCATCTTTGCGGAACCGTACCAACCGAGGCGCCACACTATGATTGGCCAATACCCGTGCCCGAATTCAAACTGCAGAAGTGTCTTCAATTCGTACTACAATTTGCGGAGTCACATAAACAATCATTGTGGGAAGCCCCCAAGATTCAAGTGTCCTCACTGCGACTACCAAACAACATGGCGGAACGATGTCAAGAGACACGTCATAAACAAACATCAAGACGCGATTACTCCTGTTGTTGAACTCTACAAGCCGAATTCTCAGAGAAGCGACAAATTTGTTTGTCCGCCGGAAAATTACTACGAGATTTTTAGGCACAAAAAACTTTTGATTTATCATTTACAAAATCGCTGCGGAAATGGCTTTTAAGATTTTTTTTTTAAATTAAATTTTATGGGGACAGAATCCCTGGATGTTATTAAGGGGAAATTTTGAGAAATTTAACGGTTAGAATTTTTGTAATAATTTTTTTAAGTATAAAATACCTTAATTGAGGTATAAATACCTTAATTCTGATAGAGTGGCTGCCAAACAAAACAATATCACATTTAAAATTCCCAATTTCTCAACTACTGTCTACGAACATTCATTTCTGATCTCATTGATACGCCTCTGGAGAGAATTACCACCTGATGTCATAAATGCACTTAGCATTGATACTTTCAAGACAAAAGCTTATAAATTCTTCCATGACCTTGAGCTTAAAGAGAACTTGATTCCCGACTTCACTGATGACGATTCAAATCATTAAAATATATATATATTTTTTTTTATTGTAAAAAACTGATTATATTTTCCTAAATTTTCGGATTGTTTTTAAATTTTTGTTAGCAAAATCTCAATATTGTTACAATACCTATTTAAAGACGTTTATACTCTTACATGTATTTTATATTCTTATATTTTTATATTTTTGCCATTCGGCCATTGTCTTGGCATACAAATTAAATAAATAATAAATAATAATTGAAAAAATTAATGCGCAATTATATTTTTACTACTGTAAAAATTATAAAAAAAATTTTTTTTAAGTCTTAATCGATTAAAATTAAAGAGAAATTGAGTTTTAAAGTCGGGAGATGAGTTTTAGAAGTCAAAATGGCGGTAGAAGTTCTAGCGCACGAACTTCAGAGGGCGGCACTTGTTAGTTTTTAAATTTACCGGCAGTAATTTTAAAAATTTTATAAAATTAATGAAAGTTAAGTATTTTAAATACTTAATTTAATTTTAAAAAATAATTCAAAGCTAAATAATGAAAATTTCCCCTTAAAAACCTCCAAAATAATTTACCAAAATAAAAAAACTCTAATTTATAACTAAAAAACCATAATTACAATAAGTAAATGTAACAAATTGCATAAAATAAATACTAAAAATAATCTTAGAGTATTTTTTGCAATTTACAAACATGTGTAGTTAATAAAAATAATTTTTTTTCAAATCTAAGATTTAAAACTGACAATTTTTGTTTTTCAGAACTTTTCAAGAGTAGGGACGAAAAGTACGCCTGCTTGAACCCGAATTGCAAGAGCGTGTTTAACGACAAGAGCAATCGCAATAGACACTTTAAGCATCAGTGCGGTAAGCCTCCGAGGTACAAGTGCGGTTACTGCAACCAACAGTCCCATTTCAAGACCAACATTAAAGAACACTGCAAGCGAAAGCACACAAATTTTGACATCAGTATTATCGAGCTCTACAAGCCGCACATGCTTGGAATTTACTGAATTTTTAATTATTTTTTATAAATTATTATTTAATGTGCTAATAAAAATTTTATCGAAAATTTTTCACAATTTATGTTTATTTTACGCAGTGGGTGCTTATACGCTTTATTAATATTTTTGTAAAAATTTTTACTAACTCATTTTTATACTAGCAACCTTGCAGTCACTAAAAGAGTTATTAATTAATTAATTAATTAATTAATTAATGACTTTTTTAAAGTTTTAAGCTCATCCCGATGTTACACTCATCAAGAGCTTTCATTTGAGTACCCACATGCATTTTTTATATATTTTTCATGTATACATATATATAAATATATAAATAAATATATGAAAAATGCATGTTGGTACTCAAATGAAAGCTCTTGATGAGTGTAACATCGGGATGAGCTTATATCTTAAAAAATGTCAATAGTTCACGAGATACAGGATCATTTTTTAATTATAAATCTAGATATAGAGTATTTTTGAATGCAGCCTAAATACTTATCATCATAAATTGACTATTGGTGAGAATAATATGAAACCATGAAAAGGCACAACTCCAGGTCAAGATTTTTTCAACGATATCAAATTTAACCATAAAAACCCATTTTATCATAAAAATACACTGGCCAAAAAATTTTACTTATTCTCTTAATAACATAGATTAATTATTAATGAGAAAATTAATTTTTTTCAGCATTCTCTAGCCTGTGGTTTGCAGGGAACTTGATGGAGACGAGCATCCAGGTCGGACCTCCGCAGTACGCCTGCCCGAACCCGAACTGCAACAGAGTTTTTAGCAAAAAGTACAATCGCAATGCTCACGTTAATCTCTACTGCGGGAAACCTCCGAGGTTCAAGTGTCCTCACTGCGATTACAAGTCCTTGCTCAAGAGAAATATCAAAGACCACGCTTTTAGAATGCACTCTGATCTCGATGCTAAAGTTATCGAGCTTTATAATCCGGCGGAGGGCAATAAAAGTGGGGGAGAGACCAAAAAAGTGGTGAGTTTTTTTTCTTATATTTAATTAATTTTATGCAGAATTATTTTCTTGATGGATAAAAATATTGTTTCAGGGAAAAGCTGTAGAAACACTTTGCGAACCAGATATTCCACTTTTGACAGAGAACCAGCCTGAATAAATTCATTTTGTTTTAAAGTTTCAAGCCTGATAATTACTGATTATACTATCGAATTTATTGGACATTATTCATGATACTGAAAGTACCAGACAATTTACTATTAAATAATTAATCATTTTTCTTAGTGAAATTTTAAGTTTTTATTTTATCAATAGTTGATTTGTTTATTTAAAAATTTTTAAAATAATTATATGTCTGGTACTTTGTAGATTATTATTTAAGTCTCTGAACTGAAACTTATCCACAATGTTTATTGTAGTTAATTATTTGTATTAATGCACATTTGCAGAATTAAACTAAAAAAATTGAATTATTGCATTTTCAATTAATAATTATTGCAATATAATTTAAGATAGAAAATAAAAGATTTAATATGTTATAATTTTAAAAAAAGTTTCAAATAAAAATTGATACTGTCTTTGATTTAAATTTAAATTTGCAAATTTAAATATTAATACTGTTTCATTTGTAAAAATTATTTAATGGTAAAAATTTGATCTTTCAAATAATTTTGTCGTCGTTATTTAGTTTAGTATTGAAGTGTTATTATTACAAAAAAACCTCTTTAAATTTTTGGTTTAAAATTTTGAAAAACTAAGTTATTATTAAGCGTTGTTTAAAATTAATTATTTTATTTAAATAAATAAAATTTAATTGATTAAAAAAATTATTTAATTATTTATTAATTATTTTTTTGTGAATTGTAAAAGTGTTTTTTTGTAACTAATATTTTTTTTATGTTTTCAAAAGTAAAAAATTAAATAAAAAATTCAATTATTAACAAAAATAAAATTTTTCCAGAATTAATCACCATGGAAACGAGCTGTGACGATTTCCCAGGCCACGAAGAAATTTTTCCAGTCAAAGAAGACGATGATTTGAACAAACTGAAGATAAAAAATATAAAATTCGCGTGTCATAATCTAAAATGCAACGTGATGTTCAATAGCGAGCGCCAACGTGATAAACACTCTGTTGATTGTTGGAAAAATAATTTACAGTCTGAAGAAATGACTTCAGAAAAAAGCGCGAAATTTAAAGATGAATTTAAAGAAAATAAGAAGAAAATTTCTTCAAAAAATCCTATGAAGCCTGTTCATAAAAAAAAAAAATATCTAAAAAGGCTGTAGATGTTTCTAATCCTGTAAAAGGTCGCTTCTTCTCTTGCTTTACTTGCTTACGGTCCTATAAATATAAATCAAGTTTAAGTCTACATATGAAGACCAAGTGTGGCAAAGAGAAGAAATTTATTTGCCCGGTTTGTGAAAATTGGAGGACTTACCACTTACATAGTCTTAAAAAACATTTAAATGATGTTCACGGCAAAAAATTATGAACTTCAGTGACTATTTAACTGAATTTTATTTTTTTTTTTACTTTGAAAAATAATTCGAAAATATTTTTGATAAAAAAAAAAAATTATTAATATTTGTTATTAAATTTTAAAATGTCTAAAGAATTTTTTAAAATTGAAATTTTTATCAAATAAAAATTACAATTAAAAAAAAAATTAAAAAAAGTACTTGAAAATAATTAAATTTTAAAAATACTAAAATTTTGCATAAAAAATAAATTAAATAATATTTTTCTTCTCAAAATTTTAATTATTGTTAAATAAAGACTTGACCATAAATAACAAATGTAATAAAACAAATTATTTATTTAATAAAGGTCATTGTAATTATTTCTTCTTTTTTGTTAATCAATAATTTTCAGAATCACTTTTTATTTTTCAGGATAATTATTACCAAAGTATCTAAAAAAATTCTAACACTATTACTTGGAAGCATGAAGGTTCTAATCACACTTTTAATTAGCATGTCTAATAACTCATTATAAAATAAAAAAAAAAAAAAACTAAAATCTTCAATTAATTTTAAGCAATAAAAATCTAAATCTAGCGTAATAATAGTTTAAATTAAAACTAACAAAAAATTAATTTTTGTTCCAGGAAACTACCCGCTAACAGTGCGAAGGTTCGATGACTATTATTCAGGGCTGCAGAATTTTCACTCAAATATTAATCTCAACAAGTATCCTTGCGTGAACGCCCACTGTAACAGCGTTTTTAAGGACGAAAATACTTTGCGTAAGCATGTGAAGTATATATGTGGAAAACCGCCAAGGTACCAGTGCGGATACTGCGAATACAGGTCCCACTGGGCGCCAAATGTCAGAACACACTCAAAGGCGCTTCATCCTGATTTGATGACGGATGTAATTGAACTTTACAATCCGTATCCTGAAGAAATGGGGACTTTTGTTTGTCCTAACTGCTCGCAGCGATACAAGTTCAAGAAGGGCTTGGATGCTCATTTAAAAAATTTGTGTGGAAGATAAAAAATTTTGGAAAATTTCAATTTTTTAATTTTTGATTGTAATTTAATACATTTTTTTTTATTTAAAAAAAAAAAAAAATTTTTTTAAAAAAGAAGAAATAAATAAATAATCTAAAAAATAAATTACTAAATTTGCAAATTTAATTTTTTCCTACCAAAATTTTATTTTTACTTAATTTAATAAATTAAATAAAAATTTTTTAATTTATTTTTTTTTTTTGCAGAATCTGCAGGCAGCTGGGAGAAGACATGGGCGGTGGAAGAAAATCCAGGAGCTAAAAAAAAATCCAAGACTAATCCTCGGGGTAAATTCAAGTGCTCTAAGTGCGACAGCACTTTCAGCACCAATAACAGCTGGATATATCACGAGAAATACCATTGCGGAAAGCCACCGAGATACCAGTGCTCTTACTGCACCTACAAGTCCCTCAAGTCTACCAACGTGAAGAAACACTCGATTAGAATCCACAAAGAACTTGACCCGCAGATTATTCAACTCTGGAAGCCTGTTGTCAAACCTGGAGAGTTTTCTTGTCCGAATCAAAATTGTTCGCGGGGTTATAAGACGACGGATAGCTTGAAGTATCATTTGAACTACGAGTGCGGGAAAAAACTTCCTACTAAATTCATGCGGCACAAATAATTAGGCTCATTGCAAGTTTCATTTGATTAAACAAGACACTAATTAAATTTTTCTACTTCATTATATTAATTATAAAATTGTGGAGCAATTTATTAACTTACTTTTAGGAAGAAAAATTCCCTGGATTTTTCCTGAAATATATAAAAAATTAAATAAAGGGTAGAAGAGAAATTTAATTGAAAAAATTGTAAATTTATATACCTGGAACATATGGGCTTGATTGAAACTCTGGTATTTAATAATTGCACAACTCACTACACTTAATTTCATACTATCACTCAATACTTGACTTTGACAAAATTACAGGACGTATATAGAATTTTAAATATAACTTTTTATTACCGATAAACATTTAATGACTATAACTAACTAAAAAACGCAATTTGTTGGAGTTTTTGATGGGAATAAAAATTGTTATTGACAATTGATGAAATTTTTGATGAATATGATAGATAAAAATTTTCTCTACAAAAAAGTAATAGTAATTTTGAGCCTTAAATTTGTATTTGAAATTACAAACAAGTTTATTTAATTTTTAATAAATTTAATAAATATTTAAAAAAGTTTTTTCTTTTACTAAAATAAATATTTTATTTATTTGTAAAAAAACGCCCTCGATAATTTACAAGAATATGATTACATTCTGATGTGTAAAATGTTTAGTAATAATTATTTTATACAATACACGGCATTTGCAAAGTAAAGATAAATTTGAAAAACTTTTTTAAAATTTTTTAAATTAAAAAAAAAAATAAAAAAATTTTTTTTAATTTAAAAGAAAAAATTATAAAAAAATTTGAAAATTTAATTTATTCATTTTTTATTTATAAATTTCATTTATTAATTAATTAATATTATTATTAAATACATAAATTGTAAATTGTAAATATAAATTAAATTTCTTCTTTTCAGATGTAAATTTTGGCAAATTAAATATAAAAAAGTAAATATTTGTGTAAAATTAAGATTTTATGAAAAAAAAAAAAAAAAAAAAACTAACAAAAAATGTAATTAAAAATTTTTCAGGGTTCATAGTCCTGCCGGGAGCATTAAGACTGATAAAACCGATAACAGAGCCGCTTAAAAGGGCCGGATTGTTCTACTGTCCGAACGCGAACTGCCAAAAAGTGTTCCAGCACGCGGACTCGCGGAACAAGCACGTTAAATATTACTGCGGGAAACCGCCGAGGTACATGTGTCCTCACTGCCAGTACAAGTCGCTGACCAAGTACAACATTCAATTGCACGCCAAAAGAATTCATCCTAATCTCAAGACGGATGTAATTGAGCTCTACGACAACAAACCTTCGAACAAGAGCAGTTTCTTCCAATGTCCGAACAAATCTTGCAATAAAAGATACACTCGCAAAGATAATTTTTATTATCACATGAAATATGAGTGCAAAATAAATAATTAAATTTTTTATTTTATATTTTTTTAAATTTTATAAAAATTATTTATTGTTAATTTTTTAATTAATTTTAATGTTAATAATTTATTGTAAAATTTAAATTAATTTATAAATGTTTTTTTTTTACTTAATTTATAAAATTAAAAAAAAAATTAAGAAGTATAAAAAATATTTAAAAAAAATTTTTATTAAATTAAAAAAATTAAATGTTAGCTAAAGCTTCAAATTTATATTTAAAGGACTGTATTAATATTTATTATTAAATAATTATTAAAAAAAAAATTAATAATCAAATATTACCAACAATTATAAATTATAATTAAAAATATTACCAATGTATAAAAAATTTATTAATTACTAATAAAAAAAAATAAAAAATTCTAATAATTTATTTAAATAAAAAAAAAAAAAAAAAAAAATTGTAATTACTAAAATTAAAAGTTAAATTAAATGTACTAATTAACTTGAATTTTTTTCTAGTTCGACCGATGATTGTCTGGATGGAAGAACCCCCGCCAATAGCACCCACCGCAGAAAAATCTCAACCAGATCTGCAAATAGAAGCGGTGAAGTACGCCTGCCCGAACCCAACTTGCTCGCGGGTATTCAGCGACAAGAGCAATCGCAACACCCATTACAATTACCAGTGCGGGAAACCCCCCAGGTTCAAGTGCCCGTATTGCGAGCACAGGTCTCATCGTAAGGCCGATCTAAGGGCGCATGTCAGCGCGAAACATCCTGGGTTCACGAATTTTGTTATTGAGTTGTATAATCCTTGTAAAAAAATTTATATTACTAAAAAAGGATAGATTTTTAAAAATTTAATTGACAAGTGAATTTAAAAAAAAAAAAAAAAGCGGGAAAATTAAATTTAAAAATTTTTTTGTCCGCTTTAAAAAAAAAAAAAAAAAAAAACCAAAAATTAAATATAGTTAATGAAAAATATTTCGGTAAATATTTACAAGTGAGGTCAATTAATTTTAATTTTCGTTTTTCGAACGAAATTTTTATTTGATTTTATTGATATAATTTTTTTTTAATTTTATATTTAATAAAAATTTAAGATCAAATTTTTGTGATAAGTAAAATAATTACTTAGTTGCTTAATTCAAATTTTAATTAATGTAAAATAAATAGCTAACTATTTGATTGTATGATTAGAAAATAAACATAAATATTTCTTCAGCAAAATTTAATTATTGTAATTTAATAATTGTTAGCGCATGTGTTCGTGTGAGTGAAAAAAGTGAAGCATACTAACAAAAAAATTTTTTTTACAGGATACATCAGCCTGAGAAGACGAAGACCGGTCCAAAGATTGGGAATGACCCACGGGTACTACAAATGTCCGAATAATAACTGCGGAAGGAGTTACAAAGCTAAGGGAACTTTGTTAACTCACTTGAGGTATGAGTGCGGGCAAGCTCCGCGGTTTATGTGCGCGTATTGCGGGTTTATCACCAGCTTCAAGAGCAATCTTCGGAGACACTTGAATCATCGTCATCCTGGCATGGAAATTCGCATAGTTGATCTTGTTAAATCAAGATAATTTCATTCCATTTGTTTAAATATAATTTTGTTGTATAATTTAGAGTTTTAGTGTTAATAAATAATTTATTAAATAAATAAATTAATATTAATTAATTTATAAACATTTTTTTAAATTAAATATTAATAAATTATTTATTTTTAATTTTTAATTAATTTAAAAAAATTTTTTAAATTTAGACTTTAGAATTATTAATTATTTTTTGTAAAATTAAAATTTATTTATACTTAATTTATAAAATTTAGAAGCATAGATTTGCAAAATAATAATTTTAAAAATAATTATTAATTAAAAAAATATTTTTCTAGGTTTTGTGGCTTTATTGCAAAGTTTTACCGACAAAATGGCGGAATGGCGGTGTGTTTTTTCACAAAATGATGGGGTGTATTGCACAATAATTTTTTATGAATTATTTCAACAAAAAAGTGTGAAAATTTAGCACCGCACATGATAAATAATCTAAAAAAAAATTATTTTACTAAAAATTAAAAAATTTTTATTTTACAGTTTACATTTCTAAAATATTTATCGCAGATAAATTATACCGAAGATTTGTAGAGTCTCCAGAACTGGACTCAGGAATAACAGAATCAAATTATACCGACAATTTAGAGACCAGCAATAATTCGCCGTTAGTTCCAGAGTCGGTAAAAAAAAAAACATGTACCAAGAGAAGAAATACGAAGAAGAAAAGGAAGAAGTACTCGTGTCCAAACCCTGGATGCAGCAAAGTGTTTAAAATGAAGGGTTGTTTGAAGACTCACTCGATGTACTGCGGAAAACCCCTGAGATTCATGTGCCCGCTCTGCAAATACAGGTCCAAGTGGAACTGCTATGTTAAGTCTCATATTTCTAGAGTCCACAGTGGAGAAAACGCGAGTGTTATTGACGTCTATAAACCTTTGGATAAATCTGAGGGAAGATATTTGTGCCCAAATGACGAATGCAGGAAGAAATGCACCAGCAAGAGGATTTTGGAGAATCATATTAATTTTGAGTGCGAAAAATTGACGCAATTTAAGTGCTATTATTGCTCGTTTAGAGCACACTTTAGGGATGATGTTAAAGAGCATTCTATGAATGAACATAAGGACAAAGTTTGTCGGGTTAATTTGGTTATTGCTCAGTAAAGTTTTTGGGTATTAATTTAAGGTAGATTTGTGAAGAAATATAATTTTAAATAATTAAAAAAAAAAAAATAAAATCTATTTAAAAAAAAAAAAAAATTAGTAACAATTCAAAATAATTTGAGCTGACTACTAAGGTAAAAGGATCCAGTTATTAACACTGGCTTAGTTGTTTAACACTTGCAATTTTATTTTAATTAAAAAAATAAAATGTTCTCAAAAAAGCAATTTTCTTAAAATTAAAAATTAAATAATTATATTTATTAATTTATTGAAACCGATTTTTTTTTTTTTTTTTTTTTATAAAAATTCAATTGCAGGGGCTAATAACTGGATCTTTTACCTTACAAAAAAATTAAGTTTATTCAAGAGAAAAATTTGAAACAAAAAATAAAATTTTGAAGAATACAATTTTAAGGAAAAAAAAATTTTTTTACCTGAGAAAAATTTACTTATACAAAGAATAATTTCTTCAAGATTTTTTCTTTTGAATAGAGTTAACTTTTTTATATCTTTAAATATATACTTTAAATTAATTGAATAATTTTAAATATATTTTTAATTTACTTAAGGAGTTACGCAGAGTGATAATTTTTAAAAAACTGATTTTTTGAGCTTGCAATTAAGTATGACTCCTTAAATGTAATATTATTAAGATTTTGTGTGATCTAGTCGTTGCTCAATTTTTTTTACTTTAATTTTTTTGTTAAAAAATCTTGACTAAGAAAAATATTTATTAAAAAAATTTTTTAGCAGGAAAAAAAGCGTAATTTTGATAAAATTTTACAGATTGAACAATTTAATGAGACAAATTTAAAAAAATTTATTTTATTAAAAAAAAGTACAATTAATATTTTTAATTGCTTAAATGTTTGTAGCTTTTTTTTTTAAAATTACAAAAGCAATTTTTAGTGAATAAGTAATTAAAATATCTCGTGATTTAATGTGTGATAAATAAAAATGTGTGAAATTATAAACAGTGCAATTAAAACTTACAATATAAAAATATTATAAAATTGTAATAAAAATAAAACAATTGATTATTCTTCTTCTCTAAAAAAAAATTAATAACTTAAACTATATTCTTCAAACAACTCTTTCAACCCTGGCATGTAAAACCCAGAGTGGAATAAAAACTGGCAACTTGTCTAACAAAATGTGAATTATTTTTAGGAATTTACGGCGACAAGGACTGCGAAGTTTCTTCTCGTAATTCCCGAAAGGCCCAGGATTACTCGATAAATTTATCCACGGGGAGGTTCCACTGCCCCGCGTGCAATTGGAGCTACACAAGGAGAGATTCAATGCTCGCGCACTATCGCTACGAGTGCGGGAAACCCCCGCGGTTCAAGTGTCCGTACTGCCAACTATGCAGCAAAAAAACTTCCAATGTCTACCAACATGTCAGATCTGTTCATCCCAACGAACCGGTCACGCTTGTCAAATTATATTAATTAATTAAAAATATATCAAAAATTTTTTTATGAAGAGCAAAGTTCTAAAAATTTAAATATTATTATTAAATATTTTTTAATTAATTAATTTAAATTAGTAAATGTAACTCCTGAACAAATAACAATATTTTATATAAAAAAAAATTTACAAATTTTTTTTTTTCACACAGAAAAATCAGTTAATTCAAATGAAGAAAATTTTAAAGAAGAGTGAAATTATTTAAGGGCAAAAAAAAAAATTTTAGACAAAAAAATTCTTTGAAAATAATTTTTTTTTAATTATTTTTTTTAGACAAAAAAAAATTTTTTTTTAAATAATTTTTTTTAGATAAAAAAAGACTGTGAAAAATTGTAGCGTGGATTAATGAATAACGGGTTATTTTTCTCTGCCACTTGCACAGATCTCCATTTCGAGTCATTGATGATTGCGGCGATGAAAAACTTATCACCTGAGTGGCCCGTAGAGCAGCAGCAGATGCAGTTCCCGTTCTGCTGCAGAAACTGCGGCAAGAGGTACCAACACCGCGCGACTCTGCTCAGACACACCAGATACGAGTGTGGGAAAGACCCAAGGTTCAAGTGTCCGCACTGTGGCCACCGGACCAAGCAGAAGGGGAATCTTTACAAGCACATGCGAACTAACCATCCTGGAAAAATTTTCTACACTTGATTTGCTTCCTTAAAAAAAGAAGAAATGACTAATTTATTAAATATTTCTAACTAAGTAGCATTAAGTACCGGTATAATGAATAAATATTAAATTAAAATAATATTGTTGGATTATTCTTAAAAGTAAGGCTGCGTAGGTTTACTTTTGGTGGTTATTGCTCATGAGTACTATAACATTTTTAGCTTGCAAGATTGTAAGAGCAGTTACTGATGAACGGGTGGTTGTTTTCAGGACTGTGGGCGAACTACCCCCCGCAGCAGTTCCCGCGAGTGGAGAGCTACTCGTCGCACCTGGGCAGCATGAGGATGATGCGAAGCTCCCGACGATCGATGACGCACCAGGTGTGCCTCGACAAGAGACCCGGGTGCTACTACTGCCCGAAGTGCGGCAAGGGATACCGGTGGCTCAGGAACATGAAGAACCACCTGAAGGTCGAGTGCGGGAAGGAGCCCACCGAGTTCTGTCCGTACTGCCCCCACAAGACCAGATACAAGCGCAGCCTCCAGAAGCACATCCTCAGAATTCATTCCTCATAATAATTAAAGTCTCTCCTTTAAAATATTTTTTGTTAAAATAAATTTATTATCTTCTGCTTTACGATAATGTTTTATTATTACACACAAAGATTCATTTATTATCCGCAGTTCCAATCAATTTTTTTTATTATCGCTCATTTATTTCCTCTCTGTTAAAGCTACTGTATTAATGCTTCGTACTTTCATTTATATATTGCTCTAAAGTTTATAATTATCCGGCGGGTTATTTTTTTATTACTTACTAATTCATTTTTTTGGTTCCAGGCAACGTGTTCCGGTGTCACCATTGTGGAAGATCTTTTACATGGATCGCAAGTCTGCGTCTTCACCAAAAAATGGCCTGTGGAAAGCCGCCGAATTTTTACTGCTCGCTGTGCACTTACAAATCTAATTTTAAGGGTAATCTCAAGCGGCATATGTTCAACGTCCACAAAATAGTCCTGTAAAATACTAAATAATATTTTTGTACGACTGAAAATAATAATAATAATAATAATAATAATAATAAATACAACTATTAATTTATCGGTTTTAAATAAAATAAATAATTATTGACCTTAGGTGGGTTTTGCGCTTGATGTCGCGTAATTAAAAAATCTAATTTATTTCAGACGGCGGTTTTAGTTGTTTTTAAAAATATTTCCAGAGAGAGAGAGAAAGAGAGATAAAGCCCTTTAAGTATTCTGGTAAATAATAATTGTTGTTTATTTAAAAATGGTGAGGCATGCGCTTGGACGTTAGATGGTAGCCGTACTGGCGGTAATTATCACAACCAAAAGTATTGTTTTACCGATTTAGTAATCCCGGCTCGTAAACTCTGTGTGCTAAGTAATAATAAAACCTTGACGACACTTACAGTTTTGTAAACACAATAATAATAACAGGTGAGGCTGATGACAATTAAATCGGGTATTTTATTGCAGACCCCCGGCTATTTCCTATCGTCAAGCCCCGGCTCCACGTGTGTCCTCACTGCGGACAGATGTACTCCTGGGCCTCGAACCTCAGGAAGCACCTCAAAATGGGCTGTGGCAAGCTCAACAACACTCACTATTCTTGCCGTTACTGCCCCTACAAATCCAGAGTCCCCGCCAGTTTCTTCAAGCATCTCCTCTCTGTGCACAACATCAAGTGAATATAACATCTTAAAATACTAAAAATAATCAAAAGTTTGTTTTTCAGCCGTTCTATGTACTAGTATACTAAGCCATGTACTTATCTGAAATAAACTGACCAAAATCAGAAATTTTTCTTCTTTGTAGATCCTTTCTTCGTTGTTTTTTGTTATCGTATTCATCGTTATCTTTTTTGTAAAATTAATTAAACAAATCATTTTTTCTGTTTCCAGTATTCCATATTTTTCCCAGTATCGATCCAGGCTCTCTAGCTCTTCAATACATGTGTATGGTGTGCAAAAGACGGTATCGTAGTAAAAAAAGTCTTGATAAACACGTTACATACGAGTGCGGCGGACGGAAATATTTTAATTGTCACTTGTGTAACCAAAATTTCTCTCAGAAGCACAGTTTGCTCCGACATGTTAACAAAATGCATATCATTGAAAATATTTAAAATAAACATTTATACAAATTTTTTTTTGCAATAATTAATAAATAAATTATTAAAAGCATGGTGTGTAAATTTATTTAAAATTTTTATCATTTCAACAGGTTATGGGCCCAGGCAAAAAAATTATTTTTAATTCATTTTCTTGGTGATCGGTTGCATGTTGACATTAATTACCTGTAACAATATTAATACCAATAAAATTAATATAATTGTATAATTCTCAAGAACTTGGATGGGGAAAAAAACTCAGAGCAGGATTTTTAAATTTTGCAACGTTTCGTTTTATTTTACAACTTAATCAGAAAAGGAACAAATTATTATTGAACAATATGATCAGATTAAATTAAAAAATTAATTATTTATTAATTAAAAAAAAAAATTACACAACACAAAAAAAATTTTGTTTTAGGTTCACCTGAAAATTCAAGCCGCAGCAGCATCACTAGATTCGGCGTCGTTTTGGTGCAACTACCGGAGGCTCCGTCTGTCGATTTGACGATAGATCCCGTCCCAATAATAAAATCAGAACCAGCGACGGACCCGCTGGACGTTCCTGAGAGCAAAAATGTGGAAGTTTTTGACGTTGCTGACGAAGTGTCAGCACAGAGGCCCAGGCACAGAATGTCCTGCAAGTTCTGCACAAGGAAGTTCCAGGTTAAGGCCCACTTAATTCGGCACATGAGACTCTGCTCCGAACTTAACGCGCATCGCGATGTCAATGCTTTGTACTCCTGCTACCGCTGCACCTTCAAGAGCCACATGAATATTAACATCGTGAGGCACATTAAGAATGTTCATGAGTCTAATATAAAGTCCAGATACAAGTGCGAGTTGTGCGGATATCATAGTAATTATAAATCGCATGTCCGGCGTCATCTTAAGGCCATTCATCAAGCTACTGAAGATCACTATATTGTTGAAAATAAATAGCTTCAAGCTTGTTTTTAGTTTTAAACATGGATTACTTATTTTATGAGCGTATTTTTATATCTTTTTCTTCATACTGATAAATTTATATATTAAATAAATTAATTTGATGAAAAAATAAATGTATTTAAAGTTACAGATATTTAAAAATTAAATTTATTAAAGAAAAAATTTTTAAATTAAGCAAATAAAATTTTGAACCAAGAAATTTTTTGTTTAATTAAAAAAAAAAATTTTTTTTTAAAGTTTTTTTTATCAATTTTTAATTTCTTCCTAATATTAAACTAATTTTATAATTTAAAAAAAAATTCTAATGAAGCTTATTTAATTTAACAGACATTTTTAAGAAAATACTATTAATTTTAATGTTAATTATTATTTAAAGAATTATTTATTAAAATATTAGTAATTAAAAGTGAAAGTTTTAATTTTTTTTTAATTTACTTGAATAATAATTAACATAAAAAATTGTTCAATAAGTTTTATATTGCCCGTTGGTATTTTTTTGAATTAAAATTACATTGTAAATATTTATAAAAATAATTTTTGTTTGAATAAAAAAAATTAAAGAATTGTTTCATAAAATTTTTTTTAACTTCAGCAAGAACTTCTAACAGGTTATGGGTACTGTTAACACAATCATTAAAATTACATGTGCATGTCATTGCAATGATTAATAATTAAAGATTGAATTTTTGTTATAAAGAAGAAATTCGAATAGGAAAATAATTAAAAAATATCAGAATAAATATTAAAACAATTTTTAAAAATTTGTTTCAGGGGTTCCGAGGATTAAAATTCAGAAATTAAGCACCCTGCCGATGACTCTGAAGATAATAAAAGTAAAACCAGCCGTGAAGGCTGAAGAGTCGAGGAAAAAAGAAGAAAAAGAAGAAGAGCCGGAGTACATTGACGAAGAAGTTTTAGAGAGCGAAGAAAACCCGCTCGTGGAACCTGTAGTGGAGAAGAAGAAAAACCCAAGTTTAGAAAGAGTTCGGGCTACGAAAAACGTCCAGAGTTTGAGTTCGTTGTTCAAAGACTGCGACTATTGTGGAAAATCCTGCATTTCTCTGATAAACCACTACCAAGAGTGTGAAATTAAGTTGGCGACTGAAGCGGACCAGGGCGCAGGCGCGAAAGTGGTTCCGAGGGGTGAGAAAATCAGCAGAGCTGTTGATTTAATTGACAAGACCGTGCATGCGGGCCCTCGAGTTAGTAAGAATAAAAAAAAGTACATTTGCAATGTCTGCTGTTACGTTTCTGAGTCGAAGAATAATTTTATGAGGCACTTGCAGGCGCCGAAGCACAAAATAAACTGCCAGTTTAGGAAACAGCAGCAGCTTGAGGCCGCAAGGAAGGCTAATGCCGAAGGAAATGAAGTGAGAAAGATTAACTTGGCGGCCAAGGCAGCGGAGGATAAAGTTTTCTTGGTCCTGAAGGAATAATTGTTATTTTTAAAATTGTTTTTAAAATGTGAATGTAATTTTTTGGAATATTTTAATTTAAAGATCAATAAAGATGAAAATAAGTAATAAATTGTAGATTTATGAAATAAGAGTTTCCTTTCAGCAGAGTCCTGGACAGTGAGTTTTATATGTAGTCGAGTTGAGTGGCTTCGCTATAAATAAATAAATGCTTGATCGAGTGGCGTGTGAGGAATGGACAGTTTTTTTTTTTTTTTATTATTTATTTATTATGTTAGTTAATGTTTGTTGTCGAGATTGGCGAGCTTTGGCTGGGAATAACCAGTACCTGCCGATAGCGTTATAATTAACCGGTGATCTCCGGGAGAGATTGCTCCAAAGATTAATCTCTGTTTGTTTTTTTATGGTTCCAGAGTACCGGAAGATGTATATGGGCGATCAACTGCTCGGGTACACTTGCACTAAATGCAGCAAGTTCTACAAGATGTGGAGCAACTACTTGAAACACAAATGCGAACCGCCCCAGTACAAGTGCTCACTCTGTCCGTTTGCAGCCTTCAAGGCGTTCATACTCCAGGCGCATCAGGCCGAGCAGCATTTTAAAATTCCCTCCTCCACCCACTAATTATCCTCCCCTTGGTGGGCTTGACTCTTGACCTAAAACTTATTTTCAGGGTCTCGTTAGTTGTTTGAGTGAGTAGTCACCTGGACACTTGTCTCTTCCTGGGAAGTATCTACCACCTGGCCTTTTTACTTGTTTTTATGTTTAACTACTCAGAGGATTTCACGTTACTGCTAATTACTCACTTATTTTCACCCCTACCCCGTACTCTGCAGTTATTTTATCAAACAATATTAATAATGATAATCATTTTATAACAAACCATGTTTTATTCTCGCATTTGTAAGCTATGTATTTTTGTAATTTGTAAGTACAATAAATTATCCTTTTTAAAAAACAAAAATTCTCTCACAAACTCTTGTCTGTGAAAATACTCAGGAACCAGAATATCAAGATCTAGAACAGTTACTGATATAAAAAAAATCATTCTGTTTCAGATGCAAGGTCGAAGAAGATAAAAACTTCCGGGTCGAAGAAACACTATCCCTGTATTCACTGTCACAGAAGCTACAAGAACAAAAGCTCTCTTACGCGTCATCTGCAGTACGAGTGCGGACAGTACAAGCAATACATGTGTCCTATTTGTTACAAGCGACTTCAGAAGAGCAGCCTTTACAAACACATGCTTCTTCATAAAATTTAATATCTTGTTATTTATTATTTTAATTATTATTACAAATAAATTTGTACTAAAAACGTTAGAAAATTTTAATTATTATTATTATTATTAATAAAAATATTTGTTTCAGTTGGCAACTATTTCTTCTCATTCTTTCTCTTTAATACTTTATCACAAAAGGTTAAATATTTCATGGGTACATAGAACATGCACATCTCCGGGTTATGGCTGAATCATTTGTGTTGGGTTGGTTATGGGTTTCATTATTATTATTTAAATAATTTACAATCTCCAAACAAAATAAAAAATAAAAAAATCCCCGTGTAAAATATAAAACAACCAGAGCTTAAAAATCGGGCCCCGAAAACTCGTAAGCAAGTGTCCCCCCACCAAAAACTTGCTCAGTTGGTCAAATTACCCCTATTTTATTTTTTTTTTTTGTTTTATTTATTATTTTTTGTTTCCGCGGCAATTGTTGCAGACGAAGGGGCGCTAATTTCAATTCTGAGGTCGAGTTACGGAAAGTCGAGCAAGTACTCGCTGAAGAAGGCCCTGTCGACGATCAGCAGCGGGAGCCGCAGCCCCAGGTCCGCGGATGACAGCATCAGTGAGAGCGGGGCCCGCGAGAGGTCCCGCGAGGTAGTTTTTCCAGAGTCCTTCGAGGTTTTGCCGCAGCCGCGCGACCTGACTTACGTGGGGCTGCCTCACGAACAGCAGCGCAAGTTCCGGTGCCGGTTCTGCGGCAAGGGCTACCGATGGAAGAGCACGATGCGCAGACACGAGACAGTAGAGTGCGGGGGCAAGCCGCCCGCCTTTCAGTGTCCAGAATGCCCCTACAAGGCCCGCCAGCGCGGGAATCTCACCGTCCATTACAAGAGACACCACCAGAAGATGCCTTTCGACGAAGTCTCCCAAGCTTCTATAGAATAAATTATTATTTTTATAAAATTATACATTTATAATTAATAATTAAAATATAAATATATTTTTTTAATAATGCGCTCACACTTTTCACTTTAATATTCTATAAATAAGACAAAGATTTATTTAATTAATTAATTAATTAATTATTTTTGTTTGCGCGTTAGTTTTTTTTTTTTTTTTCTTTTTAATAATAAGTCATGCCAATAGATTACTTAATTGCAAGCTTATTATTTTATAATTAACTTGTTAATTTTTTTGACTAAACAATAGATAATTATGCTTCGAGTTAAATCAATTGTTTTGATTGTACTTACAAATAATTGTGTGTATCTATTAACAATGTTTACGAATTTATTTGGGTAAAGCTTATAACTTATAATTTATATAATTTCATTATTTTTAATGATTATTTTATTATTAATTATTATTAATAAAAAAGAAACTTGTTGAGGGTTATTTTCTAAAAACAAGTGTGTATTTTTGATTTAATAAAATTCCGAGTCCTTGATTAGAAACGAAGAGGGAAAATTAAAGTAATTGGTGGACTAATTAAAGGATTTTGTTTTCCAGCAGAGGAGCAGCGAGGGCGAAGTGAGTATGAGGAGGACGAGATGAGGAAAGTGTTTGGGTGCAAGGTCTGCGGGCGACGTTACAGGAGAGTAATATCGCTCCAGCGGCACAAGAGACTCGAGTGCGGAAAGGAGGCCCAATTTGAGTGCATTATTTGCCACAGCAAGTTCAAGCACAAGCACAGTCTGCTGAGGCACTGCCGGGTCCACCTCTCCTTCGCGGGGCCCGATAATAAATTAGAGCCGGAGGTCCACCAGCACCCTGGCGTCTGATAGCCTCCAGAGAGTCTTCTTAGATCGTTCTCTCTCTTAAAATAATAAAAATCCTCCTCCGAGACCAGACGCTCTTCTCTCAGAAAAATTGTTGTTGTTGTCGCTCCAGTTGTAGTCTTTATTTTTGTAATGCCAGATCTGATAAATACACACCGAGGTTCGAATAATAAGAGAGTTATTGTATTTATTGGATTGACCCCGGCGCTGGAGTAATAATTATAAAGAAACCCGCGATCTAATGACCCCGGTGGTAATTTATTGAATCTCTTGTTTGGACAGCTGCTTCATTAATTTATTTATTTTTCAGGTCCTTGGTCCGGGGAAGGGTATCAGTATGTCCTGGAGTTCAACCCCCACCCGGTTAATTCAGGGGCAAGGTGGCGAACACAAGTGGATGCTGTCAATCTACCGGCGGCGGGACAGGTCTTGGGCGTTCCTGGAGCCCCGACTCGAGCTCAGTCCTCGTACAGGTGTCAGAACTGCGGACGCGTCTACTTGAGGGCCACTACCCTTCGACGACACATGAATATGGAGTGTGGAAAGGCCCCGCGGTACCAGTGTCGAATTTGCCACGGAAAATTCACTCACAAACACAATCTTGCCGCTCACATGAAACTTCACATCGAGGAACCTAAATACGCTTGTCTCAGTTGCGATAAAAAATTCTATCGCCGCGATAAGCTCGCGAAACATTCTGCGACGCATCAAGTTTATGCTTCTCAGAATAATTAATTATTTTTTTAAATTATTAAAAATATATTTATTTTTATCACTTTTAGATTAATTTTTTTTAAAAAATATTGTACATAATTTATTTACAAATAAATATTGAAGAAATTTAAATAATTCCTCATGAAGATAATTACTTTGAAATTGGAAATTTGGTTTTTAAATTGGAGCACATCTAAAGAGATTTTTATTTTTTAGGTGGCGGATCAAGAGGTCAAGGACGAGAAGAAGATAAGGAAAAAATTACAAAAAATAAATTGGAGAAAAGTACATAGAAAAAGTTTGCTGAAATAAATTCAAGGCTACATTTTTTCTGTGTAATTTTAAAAATTATAAAATAAAAAATATACGGAATAACAAATTATTTATTTTCACCCTCGATTACACCAGTGCAATTATTATTATTAATAAACAACCAATTGGCATGAAACTAACTCTTAAACCAAAATTAAAACAAACGTTTTGTAAATAAATTTCAAAGAAAAAAAAATTCAGAAATAAAATAAAAATTGCTTCGAAAATAAAACATTGATGAAAAAAATTGATGATAAGATAATAATAAGAGCAGATAGTAATTTATTTGAACGTGTGTTCTAGCCGAGGACCTGAGCATCACAGGGCTGAAGTGGGCAGCAGCTTGGCAGCGCTGGAGCGTTCCCTCAATAATGTGGCGGTCTGGAGGCGGCCTGGGAAAAGGATTCGGTGGAAGCACAACCGGAAACCCGGAGGGGTTCAATTGTCCGGCATGCGGGCGCGTCTACAAGCTGAAGAGCAGCCTGAGAAACCACCAGAAATGGGAGTGCGGAAAGGAGCCTCAGTTCCAGTGTCCCCACTGCGTCTACCGCGCCAAGCAGAAGATGCACATCGCGAGACACATGGAACGGATGCACAAGGAGAAGATTCTCAAGCAGGAGTACGAGTCCCGAGTTTGAAGTTGAGAGTCCAGTCCAGAAGAAGTTCGTCGACTGGAGCTGGTCTTCCGGTCTTCGAGACACACATCAGACAAACGAGATAAGAGAAGTAATTGCTATCGATAACAAAAGACCTAGTTTTACACTTTCAATTATTAATTTTTACTCTAAGTTTAGTCTTAATTTTAATCAGAGTAGTTTAGAGGTCCGATTGTATGATGCCTGAGAGTATGATTGGTGATTGACGATTGAGGTCCAATTAAAAACCGCGGGACAGCGGCGACGTCGCTGGTGTACGACGCGATCTAGGTCTCCACGGTTATTTACCCTCTCTTTACTTTACCCTTAAATATTTTAGACTCTACCGACAGTCGTACTGAGATATTTTTTTTCAGAGAGTACCGACATTAAGAGACTAAACGGCCCGAGAAACACCCAACCCTGTCTTTAATCTGTTTTTACCTTTTTTTTTTTTTTTTTTATTTTATTCTATTAGTTTTTAAATCCTTTGACTCGCACAAGATTTAACTGGCCGCAAGACTCTCTTCTTCTAGTTATTTTATCCTTGTGATAGACAAATATAAATTTATATTGTCAAAATATTTATTTTTTATTAAACAAACAAATGTATTCGATTAATTCGAGATGTTTATTATTTTTAAAATTATTTTTATTGATTTAGGTCCCTCAGAGGGAGATTGCGATTTATTAAACAATACTCGGAAATTATTTTGATATAAATAGTGAATTAAAGACAGCGTTGGGTGAGATCAAGGCTCGTCCGGATGCTTACCGGAGCTCTTCCATAGCAACCATTCTGGTCACACTGGTTCCATATTTTAATAGCGGACTCTGTGACACACGTGGCTTAAGGACTAATAAATAATAAATAATAATTATTATTAACATAGAAATAAAATAATAATATTTAACTCAGTCAATAGTAAAAATATTGTCAGCCTGGTTACTCCTGATATAATAGTTTTTATTCACTCCATTCCATTTTTTTTCATCGCCATTTAAAATAATAATAATTATTATTATTATCTCCATAAATTTTCTTTAGTCAATTCTCATATAATAAATATATATTTATGTATTTAACAGAAACGAGTCTCAGTAACAATAGTAATTTTGCTAACAAACACAATTCTCGGTTTCTGGAGACTTTTAAAAGCGAGCTTGCAATTAAAAGTCCCGACCGAGGAAGAGGATCCGACAGACTGCCAGATAATACTTTCAAGCAAATTCATAACAATGCATTTAATTATATTAAAATATTATTATAAATTATAGATAAATATTTATATACAGTATACATATAATATAAAAAAGAATTCTATAGATCTATATATTTATATACAAACAACAAAATAATAAAAAATAATAATTTATTATTATAGTTTATTAAGGAGTAAAGATAAATGCCGCTTGTCTCTTTTTTTATTTAAATAATTAAAAAGGTATACGAATATTTAGAGATTGAAGTAACCGGTGCCAGGCCGACAACCAGGTGATAAACAATTAATTACCGCCCCGAACCGAGATCCGCTTCCGCGACTCCTTCCATCAAATTCGTTTTATTGATCCTTCTCTTTCCCTTTAATTAACAATCCGAACAACAACAATTACCCCGAAAGATAAATCAACAGCATCACATTATTTAAAAGACACAAGACTGATATAGTTAGCCAACAGAATAAACAACCCAACACACAATTGTCGCAATAATCTTTTAATAAAAGTACCTTTTATTATTTACTGTAGCAGTTGGGATTGTTCTGAAGCGAGAGAAGGATTAACTGAACGATAATTGATGTTTGTCATATAGGGCCGTCTCTCGGCAAACTAATCAAACAAAAGCCTCATTGCTGACACGCGACAAGTATTATCTTTAAATTTAAACAAACAATTTATCGTGTACAGTATAATAATTATATATATATATATATAAATGTTAATAATTTATATAAAAAAAACCACGTGTTTTCCGCGTCACAGATGTACGGTTCCATTTAACTGTAAACAATATTGAATTTATATAAACTAAATTTATGACGGATAGCATTACTCATAGGATTATTTTAATTGAGTATATCCTTTTTTTATCTTATAGTCCTTAGTAATTAAGTTATTTTTATCTGCTTGAAGAATATAAAAAAAAAAACAGTGACCTCACAAACGACAAGTCCGTACTAAATTTACAATTAAAACTAAAATCAACGCAATATGTGGCCTTTATTAAATTATAAAAAAAAAAGTTGATGAATCTAAATTGAAGAATATGAAGTTTTTTAAAAATTTATCATGAAATTCTATAAAAATGTGAGAATTAAAAATAGTTTATAAGTACTTAAAGTAAAAATCCTTATAATTAAATTATAAGAAAGTAAAACTACTTGGATAAGATTTTTTAATTGGCTTGTAATGTTATAGTAATTAGTTTGTAGTTTGTATCAGTGTTGTTCAATGTCAATTACTTCGATTGCCTATTGGCTGCTAATTTTTTTCGTAGTAAGAATTATTTTCCATCTAATAATTATCATCTGAAAGTGCCTTTAAGATGTGTAGTAATAGTAATTTGAAAAGTGATCACCGGAAAAGAGCCGGTTGGTCGGAAGCACCGGGAATGAGATCGCCCGCGACCGCTCGAGGGGAAATAATAAAAAATAACAAACAAAAAAAAGCGAAATAGAAGGGTGAGACGTTTTTTTGGGGGATTTTGTCAAGATCTAAGCGCTAATAAATGTTTTGGAGATTACTAACGAGGTAAATAATTATTTTAATTTGGTTATCGATTACCGCGGGTTCGCGTATTATTAAAATTCACCGACCGCGTTTTTATTATATATATAAATATATTTATATATTAATTTGGTTGCTCTAAGCTTAATTCTTTGCCTTTTGGTGGTGATATAAAATATTCACAATAATGGCTTCTTTATTATTATTATTATTATTATTATATTCTTATTAATATTATAACAATATTTTTTTGCGCATATTATTGGGCTAATTTTTTGAATTTATATATATTTAATATTAGGCATTTAAATAAATATTTTACTCCCTATATTTTATTATTATTTTTTAAAAATTACGACGGGTCGTCTCATATAATATTTTGCGTTGATTTTAAAATAAAATAAAATTATTATTATGTTAAATTTATTGATTTTAATCGTTCTCCAGGTGACGGTTTTATTTATTTATTTTTTTTTTTTTTTTAAATAGAAAAATTCTAAACGAGCGTAATTATAAAATTACTTTTTAAAATAATGAAATGAGACGATGCCCGGTCTAGTATCATTTATCATTTATTATTAAATTTTTGGAGTTATTTAAAATAATAAATAATTTTAGTAATTATTGTAATTGTGGCAGCGTGATGCGATGATCTTAGGGTCAAGTCTTTCAAAGATGCAATCATTTATTTTTCTAAATTTTTTTTTCTACCAAATTATATAGTATTTCTTTTTTTTTTACTATTAATTTTAATAATAATAAATATATTATTAAAATAGGTGTTTCTATGACACATTCATCGTGATATTTAGGCTCTAAATTTATGTTATTTTTTTTTTTTTTTTAGTTTGTCGGTAACAAAATTTATCGTGAAAGAGATTCAAGTGAGAGTAATGATTAGCCACAAAATTTTTATATTATAAATTATGTAGTAATTATTAAAAAAAAAAACGAAAAAAAAATTTATTAATATAATTATAGGGAATAATTAAACCGTACTAAATTTTTTTCTATATATATTTTATAATTAAAAATTTTTATTTATAAAAATTACTATTATTATGATTATAAAATTATAAAAATTATATTAAAGTACAAGGTAAGCAAATTACATTACGCTATATCACATAAATTAAAAAAAAAAAAAATTTTTATAAATTTCTTAAGTGAAATTTATATTATGGAAATTGTAAGTGAGATTTTAAACTAGGAAACGCTGCGATTATTGTTTGGTTATTGATAATCAGTTGTAAGTTTATAAGTAAGGTATGAATAGTAACTGTGAGTTATTTTTAAAAATTATTTTTCATCAATATTTATTTAATAATTAAAAAAATTTTTTTAAAATTAAAACCGCGACCGCAACAAAAAAAATTTTTATGGGAAATTTATAAAATTGTGACACCTCCCCACAGAAAATAAATAAATTGTACTGTCCTGTGTCAATAAATTGAAGTAAAGTGCTAGAATTTAAAATAGATGGTTAATATTTTGCGTTAGAAGAAGAAAGTTGATGAATAAAAAAAGGTGAAAAGAAAAAAAAAAGAAAAAGAAAATAAAATAAAATAAAAAAGAAGTACTCTAAAATGGCGAGTGCTTGCAGGCAGTTAGGTACTGATACAACTTATCCAAGTTTGGCGAATAAAAAAATTCTAAACAAACGGATGAAAGTTTTAACGAATAAAGTAAATAGAATTGAATGTGTTTATCGAGTGGAATAAAATCCGAGGCACTGTTTAAGCCGATTTATAAATAATAAATAACGGAATGTAGTTTTTAAATATTGAGAGCCTTGTGTTAAGTGCCTTCAAGTACGATTTAGATTTTAGACTAGAGAACAACTCACTAAAATAAGAGGCGCTGAGCTTTTAAACCTCTGAGCGCTTTTTAAGGTATTATATTTACTGGATAATTATACAAGTATTCAAAGAAGCTCAATCGTTATATTATTTATCTGATTAACAATTTCTATTTTAACTTTTTCGATTAAATTCTTCAAATAATTTATTTTTCAAGTTGTCTAAAATTTTTTGACAGTGTTGGAAATTATTTGGTTTAACTAAAAATTTTTTTCAATTAATTCTGTTAAAGTTTGGGTCTATATATATACAAAAATAAGCGCTCAAGTAAATATAAAGTACAATACAAAAATTTGGCTCAGCGCCGCAGGGACATTGTAACTTTATTATTAACTAGAATTATAATATGAAAAAAAGAATTTTCAAAGTTTATTATTAATAATTAATATTCATGTTTATTTTAATGACAGACTGCTTTCTGGATGTTACTTTAATGAGAAAGACAGCGCAAGTTATATTATACAATACCATGTTTTATTACCTGACGAAAAAAATTGTACAAAAATGTAAATGTACTGCTTTTACATGCTTATATTTTGTTCTGTAATCTTTTTATTATTTTACATTCCAAAACCAACATGCTTTTATCATTTTTGTTAATTTGACATTTGTAGAGATCTTGTATATTAAATTAGAGCAAAATAAAGTCTAGAAAAACAAAAAGTTTTCATTTTAATATTAAATTATTACTTAAAATCTAATTTTAAAGAATTTTTCATTTCAGGAGCGAGGAATTTTTTCCAAAAATTGGTAAAAGGTTTATTAAATTTTTTTTCACAGTTCCGTATACTAATTTTATTTATTCTTTTTTTTCAGATTTCCGTTAGAGTCTTGAGGAACTAAGAAGAAGAAAAATAAACTCCAATCAACTAAAACATTAATACACTTATCATAGAGTAGTAATGATAATGATAATGACAATGACATTCACCCTCATCCGCTCGTTGTTGTAGCTTTTACCAAGTAAATTTGTTTGGCATGTCCCGGCGCGGACCGATTGCATCCTCGAGAACGCAAGCCGACAAGAGAGTTGACTAACATTATTTGATTTAATTTATTCCCAGGGTTCTTCGCGAGTCTCGGGTGGCACGAGGGCGTCAGACGTAGCGTCAGAAGCAGCAACGGGTCCACCAGCCAGGTCCCGGCGCCTCTGACCCCCCAGAGACGAGCCCGGATCCACTGTCCGGCCCGACACGTCGCGAGAATCAACAATCGGCCGCTCGCGATTTCCGCCCACGACAGACGCCACGATTGCTCAAGGTGCGGAAAGTCCTACAAGAATGCGTACATCCTCAAGCGACACATTCTCTACGAGTGCGGAAAGGCTCCCTCCTTCAGTTGCCCCCACTGCGCCTTCAGCTCCAAGTACGAGAGGAACCTCAAGGCCCACATCAACCACCGCCACGTTCTCGCCAAGCCTCACTCCCAGACCGTCAACTAACGACCCTCCAAGTCCGAAAACAACCCACGCAAGTACCCACTCAAATAACATCCATTTATTATTTTTTATTCTCCAGCCTCCAGGGACTCCGGCTGGACAAACGTTTGCCAAAATAATTGCCAAGTGCCAAATAATCCTTGTCTCTCATTTACTTTTATTATTTATTTTATTTTATTATTTCTAATCGATAAAATTACTAGTCTTCTGTTTGTTGTGAAAATTTATAACAATTGTTCTAAAGTTACACCGAGAGATGTTTAATTTTATAAATTTTTACAACAAACAGTCACTTGATTAAGTGATACTATTTTTTTAGTATAATTATTTTGGGAATTTCCCAAAATATTACCAAAAATCCATGACAATATTTTATAAAAACACCAAAATTACCATCGATTTTTTATTTTACTTGTCTTGTATGCCAAATAATAAAAGCAATATTTATTGCAGAGCCATAGAAAGAAGCTAAGAATTTAATATAATTATAATTAGTCATTCAGTGCCATATTTATTAGATTAATAATTATTATATATTCTATAGCAGTTAAAATTAACTAGTAAGAATCAATTGTTGAACAATGAATAAATATTGATAATTTTTTTGGTATTGAAAAGAATTCAATACTCAATATTCGATACCCATTTATTTTTTATAATAAAACAATAAATGTTTTAACTGAAGAAAATTTCTAGAGGAAATAATAAAAAATTATCAGAGCAACGAAGAGTTTTAAAATTGAATTAACAATTAATAATCATGATGAGTGATTCTAACAAGACCAAAATTTGTCTATTTCTCTGTCAAAATTCTATCCTTAACTATATCATGTCTTCTCTATCTATCTATCTGTATTATTAACTATTATTATTGTAACAATTATTATAATGAATTATTAAAATAAAAATTTCTCGTCTCACTGATTAAAAATGACAAAAAAAGTATCTCTACGGCAAAATAAAATCTTGGAACCGTGAGATCAAATTGTGACCGAATTCCGAAAAGGAAAATGTCAGTTAGCATAAAAATTTATCAAAAGAGTGGACTGTTGCAATATTTCTTCCTTCACTGGGCATCTTAGTGCCCGTAATTACTCCTAAGCCGACACTAAATCTAACACGGACAAAGATAATCTATAATAAGGAGTCTTCCAAGTCTCCCGGGACTAAAAAATACACGACGGGTCTATTATCGGCAACAAACTTAAATATCAACAAGTTATTGCTTCAATAATTGTTGATAAAATAATCTAATTATTTGGAAACTCAATAAAACAAATAAATAAATAAAATAATAAAAAATAAAAATTCATATTAAAGGAAAAATAATAAAACGTTGCTTGAAAGCAATGAAATAAATAAGCAGCAGAAAGACTGATATTTAAATAATAAACAAACACAAGTGAAGACGTATTATATATTATAAATATATTAATATATATAATGTATCTGATAAATATATAGTTACCCGTAAATTCATATTGTAAAGGGTGGATTTTTTTTTATTTTATCAATTATTGTGAAGATAAAATATTTATCAATATAAATACTAATCTTTTAAATAGTTATTGACAAATTATTAGGTTACAAACCAAATTCTAGTCTGATTTAAGAAACTCTGATAATAATTAGTATGTAAGTGTTCTAATGAGAGTAATTATGATTATTATAAAAAATTGTTGTAATTATTGTATTGAAACATAAAATACCATTTTATTCTAGCGCCACAACTTTTCTTCTTCATTTGCATGGTTCATTTTTTTTTTAATTTTGCTTGAAAGTCGTCCAAGATTTCTTCCTCTAATAAAACAACCCTTTGTTCCAGAATCTAAGCCGCGACCGGCGCGCTTTGCCTGTTCCTGTGGTCGACGGTACAAATATCGCTTCACTCTAGAGTGCCATAAGAAAAACGAGTGCGGTAAAGGTTTTACCTGCAAAAATTGTGGATATGCGACTTCAAGAGTTCACATTTGGCTGCTTCATTTGCAAACTCACTGCGAGTATCCGCCTGATCGCTCTTAAAATTTATTTCTTCTTTTTTTTTTTTTTTTTTTTTCAGATTATTTACAATTATTTCAAATATAATTCATCCATTACTTGTAATTTGTTGCCTTGAACATTTTTTATTCTTTTCAATAAATCTAAAAAAAAATTAATTCCCGTTTTTTTTATTTAAATTTTTAAAAATTCACTTTTAAAAATTTTTTAAGGTGAGTAATTTAATTTAATTAATTGAAATTTATCTTTTTGTTTACTAACATACTATTTTTATTTCAGAAGTTACTAAAAGAAGAAAAATTATGAATATTTTTGCAAAACTTCTCTGAAGATTATCTACATCCGAAGATTTGAAAATTTCTTCTCAAACTAATGCTTAAATAACTTTATTAGTAAGTTCTATAAATGTAAATAATTTTTTTTTCTGTTTAAATTATTTCACAAACAAACGCTTAAATTTTTTACCTTTTTTTTTTTTTAAATCATTTTTATTGTAAATATTTAAAATTTTTTTGAAGAAATCTATGAAGATTTTTTAAACATGAAATTGCAGCAATATTCTTCAACTTGAAGATCCACCAGCTATTTATATCAACTATATTCATTTTATAATTATATGTTAATCATAAAAAAGTCAATTATTAATTTTAGTAACAAAATTTAAGGTGTAAGCTGATGTAAACATTAATTTTATTTTAAAGAAGAAATTTTGAACATAAAAAAATTGAAAATTTATAAAAAAAAATTTTTTGATTAAAAATTTCTTCTTTTAAAAATTAAAATTAATTTTTTTCCAGTCAATATTATAAAAATTGATAGAAAATTTTAATATAAAAATTGTGACAATTATTAAAATTACAAAATACATATGACTATCCCGGACACAAAATTTTACTTATTCTCTCAATAATTTAAATTACAAAAATTAAATTTTTATTTAAAAATTTACACAATTTTTTTTTTTTAATATTAAATTTTTTTGTAAAAGCATGACTCTGTAGTAAGTCGTGAAATTATTTAGAAACTGCCCAATAAAGAGTGTTCGTGTGCTTTTGATGTTAGTTAGAAATTTTCGAGGCCTTTTATTAATAAATAAATAAATAAATAAAATTATCTAACAAAATACTATTCTTCTTTCCAGATTCGCTTCCAATGCTCCTCCGATTTTCCTTCGCGGGGATCCACTCGAACAGACTGTGCATCCGAAAGCCATTTCCGTGTCACAAGTGCGGCCGATCTTACCTCAACAAGGGCAGTCTGCGCCGGCACTTGCACGATGAGTGTGGAAAACCTCCCCAGTACATCTGCAACATCTGCAAAAAGGGGTTCAAGCAGAAGACTAATTTTCACCGACACAACGCTACTGTTCATCCCGATCGCTCTTTTTAACCCTTGAATTTTCCTAGCGATCAACATATTGCATATTGAATATTTATTTATGCATACATAAACATATATATTATAATTATAATGACATATTAACATTTATACAGATTTTTAGTTTTATACTCAGATATCACTAGACCAATTATGTCAATAGTCTGCCACTATCAAAGCAATCAAATAGATTTAAAGATAAAGAAGATATCCCAGACCTCAGTGCCAATAGAAAATAATTTTCTACCAAATTTACCAAATAGCTGAACTAATATAATATATTTCTTTTATTTTACAATTATTGCATATTTCAAATTCAAAAAATTGATCAAAAAAATTTTTTTTTCTATTTCTTCTTTTTTTTAATTAAAATTGTAATTAATTTAAACTGTATTACCTTATTGCCGGTGAATTTTCTAATTTTTCTTCAAAAGTTCTTGAAGTATGCAATAAAATTTTTTTTGATTTAATATTTAAAGATATATATAATTTATTTTTGTTTGAAATTAATTTTAAGTTAAAAAAAATGTATACTTAAATTAATTATTATTGTATTAATAATTAAATCAGTATTTAAATACTGAAAAATATTTTATTATGTATTTGTAACAATTACAATTGCAAACAAATTATTCGATCAAGTTTTACAAAATTTTTATAAAAAAAATTTTTTCAATTTTTTTTTTTTTTTTAGTAAAAAAATTTTCAGACATCTTAATTTTTTTTTTTTTTTAAATATTTATGATTTAATTATTTAAAAAATTTATTAGATGTCTAAAAATACTATAAAAAAATTTATTCAATCAATAAAATTTGAAAAATTTTTTTCATAAAAATTGATTAAAAAAAAAAAAAAAGAGAATTATATTATTTATTTAATAATTTATTTTACAACACTTAATGTTCTCCATAGTCAAATTTCAGTATTAATTATTTCAATGTCATGTAAAATTATATTATTTAAATAAAGTTTCAAGTCTAATTAATTAAATAAATTTCCATTCAAACCTTCTAATTTTTTCTGCATGACACCTCGGCACGCCTACACAAAAAAACCATTAATTAATTAATTTATTTAATTATTATTAACAATATTTTATTACTAACACAAAAATTGTTTGATTCCAGAGCAAAAACCGAGAATAAGAGTCGCAGTTCTGTCGGAACTGCAGGATCCGCTGGCGGTTCCATCAGTTCCAGAAGTTCCGGCGGTTCCTCTCCCCAGAATAGAAGACTCTGAGAACTCCAACGATTCTATAGCTTCTGTAGACACGTTGATAACCAACATGCAGAATATTACGGCTTCTATAAGCCCTACGCCGATTTCTGCGCCGAATTTTGAAGTTGTGAATGTCCAGTCGTTGGTTCCGCCCTCTACGCAGTTCTTCTGCAGACAATGCGGTCTGGATTGTGTTAACCTCAAGTCGCTTAACAAACATGTTCGTGAGGGCTGCGGTACTGGTCCTCAGTTTACTTGCCTTCTCTGTGGGAAGAAGTTTAAGCAGAAACATAATTTTCACAGGCATATGGCTAGTGTTCATTCAAGATCGTCAGCTAAATTTTGAATTATTATTGTTAAAATAAATGAAATTTTTCACTTTCTAGAATTGAATAAATTTTCTTCACTTTTTTTTTTTTTTTTTTTTTTTTTTAAATCAATCACAAAATAAAAAATTAATTTTTAATATTAAAATTTAAATTTTTTATTCCCTAAAATTTGCTTAATTTTCTTCATCTATTTTTTTTTGTTTTTTAAAATATTAAAATTTCATTTATTTAATTTATTTTCATTTAAATTAATTTTCTTGACTTCTCATTTTGTTTTAATTAATAATAAAGTTAAAAATTAATTTATAATGTTAAAATTCAATTTTTTAATTGTCCAGAATTTTCTTAATTTTATTCACTTATTATTTTTTTGTTTAAAAAGAAAACAAAAACAGTAAAAACTTAATTTTAAGTTGAAATTTAATTTATTTAATTATCTAAGATTTAATTAATCTTCTTGACTTTTTTTTTTAATATTAAAATAAAAAATTAATTTTTAACATTTAAATTCAATTTTTTTACTGCCTAAAATTTGCTTAATTTTTAATTTTTTTTTATAAAAAACTAAGACAGTAAAAAATTAAATTTAAGTGTTGAAATTTGAATTTTTTTAAACAAGAAAAAATTGACTTTTGCTCTAAAATTGAATTTTAAAATTCTAGGTTTAATTTTACATTAATCAATGTATTATTTTATTTAATTAATTTTTTTATATTAAAATTTAATTCTCTTCATTTTTTACAATTTAATTTTAGTTTACTTAATTAATCAATAATTATTAATTAATTTCATTTCATTTGTATTTCAATAAATTGTTTTTAAATAAAAATCATAAAAAAATTTCACACATTTAATTTTTACCAAAAAAGGAAAAAAAAAGAAACTAATTATTTTACTAATTAAATAATTTTTATTTTTTCAGATTTTTCAAGAAGAAAATTCAAAATGAATATTTTCCGCAAGCGAACTAATAATATATTGAAATAATTTATGTAAATAATAAAAAGAAATTTATTGTATATTGATTTTTGTTTAATGTTGAGAATGCTAATTGTAAAATTAAAAAAAAAAAAAATCCTTCTAACTAAAAAAAATTATTTTAAATTGCAGTTCCGAAATTGGTGATGGTGAAAGTCGAGTCTTTGAACACTTACGATGGAAGACCTTACCGATGCTCAAGATGTGGGAAGGAATATAAAAGAGAAGCGGCATTTAGGAATCATTTACGGTTTAAATGTGGTAATTATTACTTAATTAAATATTATTTTAAAGTTGTGAATTAATTAAATATTTCTTAAATCTTTAATTACTTTTATATTAATTGCCTCCGAATTAAAAAATAATATTTTTATTAAAGAGCCGCTTTGCACGCTGGAGGACGAAGAAGAAGAAGAAAAAATATTCTCTGACATAGACAATGAAGAAGAAGACAAAGACTACAAAGACGTCAAACCGATAATAGAAGATAAAAAAGGATACATTTGTCCGAAATGCGGAAAGTGTTACCAAGTTATGCGTTCGCTGAGCCGCCACAAGCATCACGAGTGTGGAATAGAGCCACGCCATATTTGCGCAATTTGCGGGAGGAAATTCGCGCATAAATTTAAACTCATGAGACACTTGATAACTTGTGAAAAAAATTTACAGGCTCAAAAATTATTGTAAAATTTATTTATTGCAGACTGAGTATTAAATTTAGTTTATTAAAATGGCTGTTATTATATTTTTATTTTGTTATTAATTGTTTGTGGGAAGAAATTTCCTCACAGGTTTAGGGGGCACACCTAGTGTGAAATTTCGAAAAAGTCGATTTTTTTTTTTTCATATTTCGGTAGATTACACCTTTAAAAATAACATATTAAAATTTCAAATCGATATCTCAAATAGTTTTTGAGTTATAACATTTTAAAGAGCAGCCGCTCGGCAGCTAGAGTGTCATTAGCTGCGAAACGTACCTGAAGTATTGTTCAGAGTCTACTGTCTCTTCCAGCCCCTATAACACGATTCCAGTTTCTATTGTTGGCTCTCAGGTATACAAAAATATATCATTATAATAATTTCTAGAAATTTCTAGAAATTTTTCGTTTACTGCCACGTAAATTATTTTCGGAGCCAGACACATTTAGTCTCATTGTGATCGTCGTATCGAGCGCATCATAATTTTACACGTGCTATTTTCTTGAAAATGAGTGATCAATCTTCATATTCAAATAAAAAAGGAACTCACAATGTTCCTAAGCATCGATCAATTGCGAAAAAACGCAAGTTTACCGGAAATAGATTTACATTTGAGCAATCTACTGCGAATACCAGTACGTCCGCAGAAAAGTTATTACAAAATAATGACAATAATGTTGTGATTGACCCATCTCATGGATATTGTATTTTGCAATTTTTATCAGTTTTTAGTGCAATTAGTAATTTAGTGGTGTGTAAAACCTGTCAAAAAAAAGTTACTTTCAATCAAGCAAGTTCAAGAGGTCTAGGGTTCAAAATTGCTATTATTTGTGAATGTGGCAATTCGTATATTAATTCTGGACCAATGATTAATAACGCATTTGAAATAAATAAACGTATTGTTGCTGTGATGCGTCTATTGGGCATCGGAATAAATGGGATAAATTTTTTCTGTGGATTAATGGATTTAGCATGCAAATTTTACGACCAAACTTTTGCGGGATGTTTTACGAATTTACAGATTGCAGCCGAAACTGTTTGTAAGCTCAGTATGCAGCAAGCTATAAATGAAGAAAAAGAGCTTACATTAAAGAAAGAAAATTCGGAGACAAATTTGACTGTTAGCGGCGATGGTACCTGGAAAAAACGTGGCCATACTTCCCGTTTCGGAGTAGTTACGCTGGCAGGAAAATACAGCAAGAAAATTCTTGATTCATGCGTAAAATCTACATATTGTCAGAGTTGTGTTTTTGGAAGAAAAAAAAAGATAGCGAACCTGAAGATTATGAGGAATGGCTATCATTACACGATGAAGAATGTGATGCCAATCATAAAGGATCTGCCTCAAAAATGGAAGTGGATAGTGTAAAAGACATGTTTGGTCGTTCCATTAGTAAATATGGTGTAAAATATACCCGCTATATTGGTGATGGTGATAGCGTTACCCACAAAGGACTTATAGATTTGAATCCTTATGATATTCCTGTTGCTAAATTGGAATGCTATCTACATGTGAAAAAAGAATGGGAACACGTTGCCGAAGTGTAAAGAACATTAATAAGAAATTAGGAGGAAAAAGTAAAACATCACAAAAGTTAACTGTAAATTTTATAAATAAACTCCAAAAATATTATGGTTTAGCAATTATGAGGAATCAAGATAATGTAGATGAAATGTATAAAGCAATCTGGGCAACATTTTATCATTTCTGTTCAACTGACAAAAACCCAAATCATAAAAATTGTCCAGAAGGCGCTGAAAGTTGGTGCGCTTATCGCCGCGCGGAAGCTGAAGGAATCACTAGTACATTTAAACACGATTACCTCCCACTGGATCCAGAAGTACAAGAAGCTATAAAACCTATTTATGAAGACTTATCTCGATATGAATTGCTTGATAGATGTAAAGGTAACAATACTCAAAACAACAATGAAAGCTACAACGGTTTACTTTGGCACTTTTCACCCAAGCATCTTCATAATGGCTTCAAAACTATTGAATTGTCAAATAATTTTGCAACTGCAATATTTAATGACGGTTATTCGTCAATTTTGAAGATATTCAATGTAATGGGAGTGATAGTTGGACCTGCAGCAAGAGATTTTGCGGCTCTTAAGGACGACACGAGAATACGAATCGCTGATTATCGCCAAAGGGCTTCTTCAAAAGAAGGTCGATCATCTCGAAGAAAAGCTTCTTCAGCTGAACAAGCCCTTTTCGAAGAAGAAGAAGGTGTATTATATGGCCCTGGAATAGCAGATTAGCTGTAAATATGATTTTAAACCACTTATAACAGTGGAAACGATCATTTTATCTTTAAACGCGTTTTTCTCGAAACAGCATTTTCCGAATTTGCTGCAGTGATTACTCAAAAACAAATGATCCGATCACTATCGAATTTTTTTACATGTTCTATATATAGTTCTCCGTACAATGACCTATCGATTTTTTGATCTGATCAAAAATCGAATTTTCGCAGGCCACAAACGACCAAAATTTTAGGTAAAATTCGACTATTTTTTTTAAAACGCCGCCATATTGTCAATTTTTGATTTTTTTTTATCGTAGGTCATTGTACAGACAATATTATCTAGTTTAACGAGATATTTTTTTTTTAGATTTCATCCACGGAGAAGGCCGGAATCACTGCAGCAGTGAAGGACCTTTTTTTTTCGCGCCGTTAGAGATCGACGATAACTTAAAAAATATTTAATTTTTTTCTTCAAAAATTTCATTATGTATTCTTAAAACATGTATAAATATATTCTTAAAATTTTAAAATAATTGATAAAGTATTTTTTTTAATAAAAATTCCCAAAAATCACGTTTTTTTTAGGCCGTTACACTAGGTGTGCCCCTTAAGCTCACGAGACTCATGGTGTCCTGCAAAGCCAAGCACAAATTTGATTGGAGATTAAGACAGTAGTTTGTAGATAAGGAAATTAATGCCGTAAAAATGGCGCCTGTATTTTTAATATTTATTGTAGACTAACTGTCAAGTATTTATTTAATTTTATTTGTTTTGTTATTATTAATTGAACTTTATGATCGTGGTACTGTCTTGTGTAAAGTAATAAAAAGAGTTGTCTGAGAGAGGAAGGTTTACTTGATTAAAAAATAATAAAGCGAGTGGTAAATTATTTAAAAGCCGTCGAATAATCTGACTTTTCTTACGTGCCTGGGGATCTTTAGATTGTTTTCTAGCTCTTCTCCGTCCTTCTGAACCGCCGGTAGTTTAAAACACATCATTAGTAATAATAATAATAATGATAATAATAAAAATAATAGTAATAACAATAGTTGTAATAATGTGGCTTGTAATTAAAAGTAATTATAATTAGTGTGTCGAATAAAAGGTTACTGATGATTTAAATATTTTGTTACAGATGGGGATGGATATTTGCCGACGTCTCAGTCCTCGTCGGACAACGAGGAAATTTACCCGCAAAATCTTCTCGGTGTCGCGTACAAAACTTCGGTTAATAATTCGAAAGAAGTTAGAGACGACGACGGGAAATATGTTTGCACTAAATGCGGAAAATCATACATCGCCTCAACCTCTCTGAAGCGGCACCAGCGGCTCGAGTGCGGAGTTGACCCCGCTCAGAAGTGTCACATTTGTAACAGGCGCTTCAGACACAAATTTGTTCTCACCGCTCATATTAACAATTGCGAGAGAAAAATGCTCGGGATCGAAGTCATCGAGATCATTAAAAAAAATCCTAATAACTCTAAATCCTCATAAATACTCTAATTTGAAACCCACCTTTTTTTTTTTTATTATTTTTGTTTTTATTAATATTTTCTTTGATTTTATTGTGTTAATCAAAATAATTTTTTTAGTTTTATTCTTGTACGTTATTATTACACTTAAGAATTTTTTTTACACCCTTATTAAAGGATACTAAGTATAAAAATTAAATACAAATTACAATATTAATAATTTTGAGAAATATTTAGAAGGTAATATTTTTTTTTTATTTTTTTATGAACTAAAAAAATATATTCTTAGAATTTTTAAGAATAATTAAACTTATTATTAATTAATTAGTAATATCCACTTTTATAATTGCCAAAAAAAAAAAAAAAATCAACAAACTCAACAAAAACCAAAACTTGAAATTGTAATACCTCAAATGATTTTAATAAATAAATATTTTCCCTGAAATTAATTAATTAATTATTATTATTATATTTCTTCCTTAAAATACTTGCATGTCTCAAAAATTCTTATCTACAACTTAATTATTATTATTATGATTATTATTCTTTACTATAAATTTTTACAAAATTATATTAAGCAATACTAATTATCAAAATAAAAAAAATATTTGTAATTTTTTCTAACAAACTTTTCTTATTTTTAGACTTCGTAAGGACCTGGCGCAAAACTTCTAAAAAAGTCTACCAATCTTTGGGACTTCCCGGATTCAGAGCCGTTGACAGTCGTCCCACATTGGTCTGTCACAGATGTCATCTTCTTTTCTCAAGTATGTCAAACTTGCACCGGCACCAGAAATCTCACTGCGGGCAGAAAAAAAGCACCGTCGAGTGCGACCGATGCAAGAAACAATTCAGTCGCAAAGATGTCTTGCTCCGGCACCAGACCAATTTTTGCAGATAAAATTAATTTAATTAATAATTAATTAAATTAATAAAAATTTTTAATAATAATAATAGTAATAAAATAAAATTAATCAGTTAAATTAAAAATGCTACAATAAAAAAAAATCTTGGAATAAATTAACGAATTATTTTTTTAAAAAATCCTTAATTAATTTTTATTATTAATTAATTAATTAATTGCTTTGCATTGTACATACCGCATTTGTCATTAATCATTAATTATTAATTATTATTTGTAAAATAAAATTTTTAAATAATTGATTTTATTTTTATTAATTAAAAAATAAAATTTTAGAATAAAAATTAATAAATTCAAAAATTTTGACTGTTTTTAGCTTTGAAAATAGAGCGCGTATGGAGCTGGTGCGTAAAAAGCGAAATTTCAAGCAACCCGGAAGAAGAAAACTCGACAAACCCCGACTTAGAGTCCGCAGAGCGGGAAAAAGCTCTCCCACGGGTCAACAAACTCAACACTACTTTCGTTTGCGCTTCCTGCGGAAGAAAATACGCGCGAAAAAGCTCCCTCAGGCGCCACAAGAAGAAATGCGTCGTAGAGCCCACTCTTCAGTGCATTATTTGTGAAGAAAAGTTCTACAAGAATTATCAGCTTGAGCTTCACATGAAACAATGCCTTAAACGTATACAAACGCGCACTGATAGTTTATAAATACCTAATTTTATAATACATATTAATATTATAGTAAGAAATATTTATAAAATATGTTATATTCAAATAATTATAGTTTGGATTGATTACTTATATTTTATTGAATTTTTTATAAAAATTAAGTTAGCCGGCAACTAAAAATTTTTAGAACTTTTTTTTTATTAAAAAAAATATAAAAAAATTTTTAAAAAATTTCACTTGTAAAAAAAATTGAAAAGTGCAATTTTAAAAAAATATTTTTGTGTTCTAGTTTAATTATTGAAAAAAAAAAAAAATTAATAAATGTCGGCTAACTTTAGTATTATTAATTTTTTGACTTAAAAAAATATGTCTTTAAATACAAAACCAAAAATGTGGGAAGAAATGATAAAATAAAAATTATATTTGTGATATTTGTTAAAATTTAGAAAGTCATAAAAATTTATATGATACTAGGAAGAAATAAGATAAGATTCCGAGTCAGAATAATCAATCTACATGAGCCTACAGGACAATTTTTAATTATTTTGATTGATATTATTCAATTTAGAAATTAAATTTTTTTATCAATAATTTTTGAGTTACTATTTAAATTTATTTGTGTATTTTCTGTTTATGCATTGAATTGCATTTTTGAATAATTCATAAAAAAAATGAGCAATTTAAAAAAAAAAATAATTATCAGAATTAAAAAAAATTTTTTAATTAAAAACGAGAAAAGTTAATTATTCTGACTCAGAATTATATGTTGAATTAAATTTAAAAAAATTCATACATAATATACATATTAATAACCAATTACTTAATAAAAAGAAGAATATATAAATTTATTATAAAAATATTTAAATAGAGGTGCATTTAAAATTGTTGTTACTACTATATATTTAAACCAATATATTATTTGTTTTTATAATATTATAATTTTTATATATTATCAAGACAATCATAGACTAAAAATGTTTTATATTTATTAAGGTCACTGTGTGTTGTATTCTATGCATTGAGGGTAATTTATACTTAGCGTTTAAAGAAAAAGAAATAAAAAAAAATTATAAAATGTGTATTTATATATTTTCACACCAATAAAGATCAAATTTCTGGTAAAGTATTATTAATAATTATTAATTGTTACCGAGAAGACTATAACAATATTTGTGAGTTTGTTCAGGGAAATTTGGTTGAACGGCGGGACTAATGAGGTGTCGTTGGTTGCAGAGATGCTGGAACAGTACGAGTGGTTCCCGGAACGAGTGGAACCGGAGATGGGCGCCAGAACGAGTGTAACATATGTGTCGGCATCTGGCGACAATCCGACGCAGTTTTACGTCTGCAGCGCCTGCGGGAAAAGGTACAAGTGGCTGGACAGCCTGAGGAGGCACCAGAGGGTCGAATGTGGGAACAAAAAAAAACGATTTTCTTGCAACGCCTGCTCCAAGAAATTCAGATACCGATATGAGCTCACGAACCACATATCTGCTTATCATTAGCCGCTCCCGATAATTTTCCAGCGAGTCAGCACTGATAGAAGGACATTTAGACTGCGTTCAAAAATATCTCTAGATACATAATTGAGAAATGACCTTGTATCTTGAGAACTATTGACATTTTTAAAGATATAAGCTCACCCCGACATTACACTCATCGAGACCTTTCATTTGAGTACCCACATCAATTTTTCATATATTTATATATATATTATACATCTGAATATATGAAAAATATATGAAAAATGCATGTGGGTACTCAAATGAAAGCTCTTGATGAGTGTTACATCGGGATGAGTTTATATCTTTGAAAACGTCAACATTTAAGAAAGTACAGTGCAATTTAACGAGTCATTATTTAATACAGCAAAATTTTATTTATTTATAATTCACAAGTCACTATTAATAAATGTACTTTCCTCCGAAATAATAATTTGTTGAATGTTAAAAAATATTTATTAAAATTTAATAAATAAAATAATTGTCTTGAAATAAATAAAATTATTAACAGTTAGTAAATCCTTCTATCAGTGTGTTGAAACTTTAACCAGCCAAGGATTACTTCCTCCCCCAAGTTAATTTATTTATTTGTAACTGTACAATCAGGAATTAATAAACTATTTCCGATTAATTAAAACTTTAATTTATCCCGTTATTCTTTCGCATGTCAGTCACTAGCCAATTATTATATACAGCATCCAAATTTTGTCGCATACACTTACGCTTTAATTAACTAAGACTATCTGAACGGACAATGTCAACTGGACTGCCAATTAAAACCAAACCGGTTGATTAATTGTCATTTTAAATAAATAGAGAGTTTACTTTTTGTTACAGCCTGGGCTTTTCCCGAGACTTCTTCCTACGGGCTTTACTCTTGTCCAAAGTGCACCAGGACTTATTCTCACAAGTGCACCCTTATGAGGCACCTCAGACTGGAGTGCGGAGTCGGACCAAGGTTCCAGTGTTCTCTGTGCGAGAAGAAATTCAAACACCGGCATCATCTTCGCGACCATGAAAAGACTCACTCGCAACATTCTAATTTAACCGCGCAAATTTAAATTAATTTTTTATTATTAAATTAAAAATAAGTGACTTAAATATTACTATGCTAATTAAACAGTATTAATAATTATTTATTGTAATTTTTTTAAAATAAATTATTTATTTTTTTTCTAAACTATCGACATTTTTTAAATCCATAATTTCTACTTTTAATTATAATTTATAATTATCATAAATTAATTATTGATAAAAAATTTAAATACACAATAATTACATTTATTTCTATTTCTATTTTAATTATAATTATAATTATAATTAATATTAATTAATAGATTTATATATATTTAAAAAATAATTTTTTAAAATATAAAAAAAATCTAAATTCTAATTTTAAAATTATATGAATTAAATACACATATGAGATCATTATTATTATTTTATGAATATATATTACACGCATTTTTCTAATATATACTTTTTTATATCTGAGATTTTTTTTTTTCACAGTCAAATTTATTAATATTTATCGAATTTAAAATATATTTTGATTTCTTCTTAAAATATACATTTACATTTATATTGAACATATGTACAAAAAGATACTACCAGACAAATTTATATTCTTAAAATAAAGTATTAATTAATAATTGTCTTCACGTTCATCGAAGGGAGTCTTGACGAAGTACGTCGTGAGAGTACCCTTGCCCTTGACGTAAGTAGGCCCTCGACAAATTAATTCATAGCAGGCATTTTTTAATATCTTTGCGGAGTCTTCGGTTACTTGCAGACGCCCGATTTCGCCACAACTGTCCATTCTTGATGCTACGTTGACTGTGTTGCCCCATATGTCGTACTGAGGTTTTTGAGCGCCTACTACACCAGCTATTACTGGTCCATGATTCAAACCTAATAAATTTATAATTAGTTAAATTTTTTATTTTTTCTCATGTTAAATTTTTAAATTTTATTTATTTCTTCTTTTTAATAATTATTAAAAATTGCTTGAAAATTTTTAATTAAAATTACAAAGTTTTTTAAATAAATTATAAAAGAAGAAATTATTTGAGAAGAAATATAAATTAATGTTAAGGTATACAAGAAAAAAAAAATGTAGATGTAATTTAAATTAAAAATTAAAGAAGAATAGTATTAACAAAAACTTCTTACCCATGCGAAGTTTAAACTTTTGAAATGAATCTCGGTTGATATGATCAAGTACCGTCATAAGAGCAATTGCAAATTCAACTAGTACAATAACATTATGTTCTTCTTGCTTTGTAAAATCCTGAAACAAAATTAAATAATAAAATTTATTTATTAAAACATTTAAATTCATATTACTTAATTAAAGTAGATGAAAATTTAATGAGAAATTTACAACTAACTTGTTCATAAAATTTCACATAGTTTTATATAATTTAAGTCCATGAATTTAATTATATGAATTACATAAAATCATGTGAAATTTAATGAAAAAAATTTTTTTTTAAAATAAAACAAAATATTTTTTTTAAATAATTTTTTTTTTTTTTGCAAAGAAAAAAAAACTATGAATATACCTTATTCTCGTTATCTTCCTTTCCCGGATTCAACCCAGCAGCAATCATATAAGTACTGCCAATAGTCTTAATCTTCTCAATACAAGAAAACTTAGGCTTGAGCAACAACTTATCAAAGTCGCAAATGATTTCATTGAGCAGCCTGAGGCACTCCAGACCTTGCTTGTTAATATCAGTTTCGTCATAAAACTCTTTATAATTAGGAATAGAGGCGAACATCACCGCGATGCTGTTGTACCTCTCGTGATAAAGATCCTGGTCGTCGCTGATGGAGAGAAAGTGGTGAGCGACGTGGGCTGGCAAGATGTTCTCCAGCAGGATCTTGTTGATTCCTCTCATGGTTTCCACTTCGTCTTGCTCAACTTTCAATTTATACTTACATTGGAAGTCCGTACGCGTGGTAAACTCCAACTGTCGGTCCAGCACGTGCAAAATCGAAGCTATCAAGAGCAGCAGAAATCCGATCTGGATCAAGTACGGCACTCTGTTGAACCTAAATTAATTTTTAAGCATTTAAGAATTTTATAAGAAACATTTAATTTTAATTTAGTTTTAAAATTATAAATTAACTTACTCTTGCTCGGACTGCTGGTAAGAACCAATTATTTGAGCTTGAAAAAATACGATCAGGACGGTGATTATCGACACAAGCATCACGAAAAATTTTAACAGGAAGCCTACTCTCAGATGCACCCATCCGATTATTAAAGCGATTGCTACTGAATGTACATAGGCCTGAAATTTAAAAAATTTATTAATTTTTTTTTTCTACCAATAATTTAAAAAATTTTTTTTTAAATATTTTAACATTTAATAATTTAATATCGAAAATAAGTGATTAGTAGCTAACTTCAGTGTCGTAAAAATTAATTTAAAAACTTACATTGTTCGGCGTGATATTGCCGTCAGGATTAAAATCAATGAGAGAAATAAGAGCCGAAGCGATCGCAAGAACTGCCGTTATGAGATAAACCGTGATTCTAATCCCACGGCTCAAAACAGTCGGGTGATCGTGATCATTGGAGCTGTCGCTGGTTTTATCAGCGTACCATGAAATCCCAGAGAACATCGTCAGCGAGATAAGTCCTGCTCCGAAACACCCGTATATTGTTATGCTCCTATTTAAAAAGAGGTATTTCATCTTTTTTTTAATTTTATATTTGTTGTTTTTTTTTTTTTTTTTTTTTACAGTCAATTGGGGTTTAATTTAAAATTTTTACTCAATAGTTATTTATTAAAATATTTTTTTTTATTAATTATTTATTATCCATATTTAATAATCATAATAACACTTTTCAAGTTTAATTTAAATTTTTATTTTTAAAACAAGTTTAAAATTTTTAATTGAAAAAAAAAAATTCTTTTTCATTATAATAAATTTTTTTTGCAAGTTATAATTTATAATATGTAAAAATAATTAATACTAATAAATAAAATTTTGTTTTATTAAATAATGAATTTTGTTAAATTGCACTGTATTTTTTTAACTATTGACATTTTTAAAGATTTAAGCTCATATTGATGTTACACTCATCAAGAGCTTTCATTTGAGTACCCACATGCATTTTCATATATTTTTGATATATACATATATATAAATATATAAAATATATGAAAAATTGATGTGGATACTCAAATGAAAGGTCTTGATGAGTGTAACATCGGGGTAAGCTTATATCTTTAAAAATGTCAATAGTTTAAGAGATACAGGGTAATTTCTCAATTATTCTCTTAATAATATAGATCAAAATCTACAAACAATAAAACCCCAACTGACAAAATATTTAAATCAATATAAATAATTAATAATTACCTGGGTGAATAAATAATTTGAATGCAAAACATGGTAAGATACAAAACATTAGACGCGATGACATACCAAGGATATTGATCATCCCTTTGATCTCGGTACTGTGTCTCTTGACTTTTATTCCGAAACCAGTAAGTTGTTGATGACATTCCTTCATTATTTCCCCAACATTGTCTTTATTTAAAAAAAAAAATTTATTATTGCAAATATTAATATTTATTTTTTAACAAATTAGTAATTACTTACTTCATATTACAGCAACTAGAGTCATTAGTCAAAAAATTAGATTCGATCATCGCGATACTCTGTAAAAAATAATTATTGACTATTGATAAATTTATAATTCAATATAATAATTACCCACAGTTAAGCCGATATTTTTTGCAAGTGTGGATTCAGCAATATTTGCAAAAGGTTTATCAGCACCCCAACACTCGACATATTTAGTCATTTTGCTGCCGGGCCGAGAGCGAGTGGGGGCAGATTTAACTCCCGATAGCTTTCCATTTTCCAGCTCGCTTTCTTCGGCTTTTTTCTGGAATAATAAACAAAATAAAATTTTAAATTAGCTTCGTGACTCATGTTATAATCTAGTAATTTTTTTCGGGACACTCAATCATTTTAATGTGCGCAAATTATTATTGTAGGATATTTACACGATAAATTGGGTAATAAAAATTTACCTTCAGAGGGATTATTAAAAAAGTTTCTATTTTATGATCCGCTAGATAACTATCCCGCGATTCGCCATTCCCTGGTTCTACTTCAAAACGGTTTTCTAATTGGTCTAGAGTTGCTTTTGTTACATGGACTCGTCTGCAAAAAAAAAAATTATAATTATTAATTAAAGTAAAAAAATAAACTTAATATTTAATAAATTATTTTGACCAAAATATCAAAAATACGAAAAAATTATGAGACTTTTTTTTTGTAGAAAATTAAATTCTCTATGAAAAGATTTTATCAATTTTTTCATATCTTCAATATTTTAGACAGAATAATTAAATTAAAAAAAAAAAAAAACTTGTATTAAAGTCTAAAATATTTTTTAAAATGAAGAATAAAAATTTTGAATTTTTAAAAAATAAATTTGAAATTAATCAAAAAAAAAAATAAATAAATAAATAAATAAATTACCCAGGTAATCCTCCACTTTCCATATGATTTGCAAGAGTGACATCGTCACTCCAAACGTCAAACTGCCATTTCCTTAGTCCAAGGACGCCGCATAAAACGTTTCCGGTATGAATTCCTATTCTCATATCAACGTTGAATCCCGTAGCTTCTCGTACAAATCTATGTGCCACAAAAATACAATATAAATTATTATCATCATTATTTATAAATCATAAACAGCAAATTAAAATTAAACCGCGGCAATTTCAACAATTTATGATCAAAATAAAATAAATTTAATTAATTTAATTTATTTAAAGTGCGTCTGTGACAAATGGTATTAAATAACTGAATAAAAGTCAGAGTAAAATTGTGAGGGCAGCCGTCATCAAAAGTACTTATTTTATTTAAACGCCACTTGCTAAATAAGTGGAAATATATTGCGGAAAGCCGACACAGAAGTAGGAAAATGTAGCGTTACTTTTTTACAATTCTTTGTTTTCATTTCAACGAGGGTGTTAATGTCTTTTTAAAAGTCACCCTGTCCCAAGTTTTAAATATATGTTGACGTAAAGTACTGACTTTAATTTTTATTAACTCTTCTTCTTCTTATTCTTCTTATTCTTCTTGAAAGCACTAGTTTTATTCTTATAAGTATTATTAATAATAATAAAAGTGATAAAAGTATCAGTTGCAAGTTGTTGGATGTGTTTATCGATCGTTAGTTCGTCGGGATTTTTTTTCTGAGATAATTATTGCATGTGATTGGACTTTGATGTATACCTAATGGCTTCAATCATTTGCAGGCCCATGTTGACACAACTAATGGCGTGATTTGGCCTAGAAATTGGTAGACCAGAAACACAGTAGTAGCAATCACCTAAAATCTTGATCCTCATACATTGATTTGCCTAATTAACAATCAAACAATATTATTATTACAGTGACTTACTGTAATAAAAAAACTTGAAAAAAAAAAAAAAAAAGTAATAAACTGAGTGTAAAGGAAAAATTTTGTTAATTAAAGTGGATTAAAGCAACAGTCACTCCCATTTAATAAATAAAATTACATGTCTACCTCAGAATCAATACGCATACGAATACGGCTGTGAATGAATGTTTATTCTCGGTCTATAGACACTCAGATATTCAGAGGAAAATACCTCAAACAAATTCATTTAATTCCTCAGCTACTGAATTAAGATATTGCAGAAATGCCTATTTGTGTCAAGTAGTTGTTTTATTTTGTGACAATAGTCTTCTTTTATTCATTTCTATTTATATTTGTTTCAATTAAGTATTTTTAGATGCTAAATTTCAATAAATTCATATTTATACTTTAATTTCTTTGGTAAAGCTTCCGCTGACCAATTATTAGCTCACAGATTATTTTAGTCAGCAATTTAATAATTTAAGTTTATTTTAAATATTAAATTAAAAATCAATAATTATAATACTAAAATTTGTATTCAAAAATTTTTTATTATTTTGGATTAAATATTAAAAATACGGAAAAATTATAAGAGACCTTTTTTGTAGGAAATTAAATTCCCTAAAATAAGAGTCATCAATTTTTTTTGTATCTTTAATCGTTGAGCCAGAATATTAATTTAAACAAAAAATAAAAAAAAAATTTTTTTAGAGTTTGAAAAATGTTTTTAATTATTTTTAATTTTAATAAAAATAATTAATAACAGTAAATTTTTTTTTTTATGTAATTGATCAATTTATTGTCCATTAAATTAAATAAAAAAAAATATAATCTCAATAATTAAATCATCCATAAAATTCATCACACTTAATGGAAAAAAGCGCGTCAATAAATCAAAGAAGAAATAGATAAAATAAAAATGATAAAGGATTCCTATTGACTGGATGTAACAAGTGAACCGAGGGATAAAGAAACAAGGTTCCCTAGTCCTCAGATAACGCCTCAGATAATCGAGGGTAGAGAAATAAACTCAGAATTTACTATAAACAAAAAATGTATCTGAGGATGAATCTCGGCGACCCTTGGAGCCCACACCGGCAAAACATTGTAAGCAATCAAACGAAAGCGATGAAACTAAAGATTCCGAAAAAAAAAAAAAAAAAAAAACGTAAAGCTGATATCCCTGAGCTTTAGTTTTATTTATTTTACACTCTCCGTTAAAGATTCTTCTCATTATTATTACTATTGTTATCAACATTACCATCAAACTCTTTTATTTTCGCAATTAAAAATCGATTACTAATTCGATGACACACTTACACCTTTAAGGTAATAAGTATAAGTGTTATTTATATATCTAACCAGCTGATCAACAAAATTAAAAGACATAAAAAGTTAGTGAGAACTTAAAAAAAAAAGTAGATCTCATTTAACTTATTTCATTTTCCTCCTTTTATTTTTTACCTCATTTTTTTCTTCACCTTACTTTTATACTTCTCAAAGTCGCTTAAACTTTATTTTTACAACCATTTTGTTCTCTCGTTTTAATTAAAATTTTATCTAATTATTATTAATAATCAAATTTCATTTTTTTCTATTAAAAGTATTAAAAAATTGAAAATTCACATTTTATTTTTTTTCGAGAGAAAAAAAATTATTTTTCAATAGTTTTTTAATTCAAAATTGAAACTTGTCTTTACGGAAGACGATTTGAACATCAAAGGAAGATTAATGTCCCAAAATTCAATCAAAGGCAAAGGGAATAAATTACCTATTTCCGGGAATTACATGTATGGATTAATGTTTATTTATTCTTCAATATATGCGTATGTGTATGTTGTATGATAGAAAAAGTTAATCATGCTGATGCGGAGTAGTCACGAAACAAGCCTTTTAATTATTTAATAAGACTTTTCATCGTTTGAAATACGTTCACGGGATAATTATTAATGCATGCTCTATCGAACTAACTACCCGTTTACTCTTCAATTATATTTATCTTTATCTTTGATCTTTATCAGTTTAATAATATTAAAATTTAATTTAAAATTTATTTAAACTCGTTTTTTACAATTACTCTTTTTTAACAAAAAAAAAAAAAATAATAATAATATTAGACTGATAGAAGGATTTATTAAATATTAATAATTTAATTTATTTGAAGACAATTATTTAATTTATTAAATTTTAATAAATAATTTTTAACATTCAATAAATATTTATTAAATTTAATGATGTTAAAAAATAATTTATCAACTGTTAATAAAGCTTATTAACTTAAATTGAAACAAATCCTATCAGTGTAACCCATAACTCTAAAATTTAGTTAAATACATAGAAGTTATATAAGAACTTCCGGTCTCCTTGACTTTATTTTCGATCGCCAGTATCTTAAATCGACTGGGTGATTTATTTAGTTCCACCCTCACGCAACATTATCTTGCTACTCTACTCTTTTACTCTTTTTCTAAATAAAAGAATATTTAGTTTCACAAAAATAATTAATCAAGCTATCAAGAATACCCAATAGATTTACAATCTTTTAAAACATCAGCTTTTATTAATGATCCGAAAAATAGATTCAAGCTAGCCCACAATTAAATTTTGACAAAACGGAATTGTCTGTCTAAATCCAATCCAATAAAATGAGTGTATATGTAGGCGGAGTGAATAAACAAAAAAACCATTTTATGCCCCAGGAAAATCCAATTCTCAATCCTCGGGCTGAAGTACACCCGAACTCGATATTTCCTTTCTATTTCAATAAAATATTCTATCTTATTCTACCCTCCAAATGTCATTATTTCAGGAATTTTTTTTTTTTAATTCTTTTCTCTTGCCCATATCGGGTAAATCAAGTGTAATTACTAATTACAATCATTATTATGTTATATTTTACTGTGTACATACCTGAGCTATTTGATCAAATCTTCCAAAGAGTTCGTTCAAAGTTTTTACAAGATCGGACGCTGATAACTGCTCCGAAAGTGGAGTGAAGTTAACGATGTCTGCGTAAAGTATGCTAGAAAAAAATTTATTGCTACTTAATAAAGATTTATTTTTTTATAAAATTTTTTTTGTGCTTAGCTTCTTAATTTAAAAGAAAAAAAATTGTTTTTTTAAAAGAAATTTACTACATCGCCTGAGGTGATCATTTTTTCCCCAAACCTAAATCATCTTTTTTTTTTATCATAAAATTGACATTTAATTTTCTTTTATTTTTTTATTAAAATAAATTTATTTAAAAAAAGTAAAAATTAGCGATATTGTTATTTTTTTTTTAGGATAAAATTTTTTAGCTTCTCACAATATTGCAATTAATTAAGATGATGTATAGAATTTTTTTTTAAAGTTTATTAAAATTAGAATAAAAAAAAAAAAATAGTAATTTGAAGTTTTAATTTTTTAATTAAAAAAAAATTTTTTTTTTATTTTTTCTAAATTTTTTATTTTATATTTTAAAGCTGGAAAAAATACCAAAAACAATTTCAAGTGTAAATTAAAAAAAAAAAAAATCATTAACATAATTTAAAAAATTTAATAGAGGAAAATAAAGACAAATTTTAATTTTTCAATTAAAAAGGAAATTAATTGATATTTTTTTTAATTTTTCATTTTACATTTTAAATATAAAAAAATTGCTAAAATAAGAAATTACATCAAAAATTGTCTAAAAAAAGCAATTAAAAATTTTTTTTCTTAATTTTGATGTCTCCTAAGTCTTATCTCAAAGTTATATTAAAAAAAAAGAAAAGTTTTTAATAAAAGTAAATCTTTCAAAACTATAGATCAAATCAGAAGCACAATACAAACAGGATTATATATTATTATAAAGTTAAATTTGTCAAGAATTCAAAACATAAATGAACTTGTTGAACTTAAAATTGAATAAATAATCTTGTAGTGAAGATATTTTAGTTGTCAGTTGTTGTTTGCTATTATACAAGTTTATGAACATTGGGATTATGCGTGACATGTATATATAAGTAATTTAGCGAAAGTTTCTTCACACATACACATAACACACACTTGTACATCTAAGTACAAATGTATAAATAGAGTAAGTTTACCTGACATTATTGAAGCGTTGAACATGCATTTCGTGAAAACGCGTCGGCTTGTGCTTACTGACTTCCTGGCACACATCAGCCATCTTCAGCATCATGCTGCGCTTCACCTGAACCAAAATACATCGCAATTTAGCAATACAAGTGTGTGCATTGTCATGTTAATATTTGGTAACAAAGACCGTGTAAATTAAAGACTAATTCTGGATATAATAGAGTGCAAGGATTCTAGCACAAGTTATGATAGTAATATATATATATATATATAATGGATATTAATATGCATACAGGTGTGTTTATGTAGGTGTATGATGACATTTAATAATGTTTGATTAATTCAATATGCACTCTTAGTGTTATGTTTAGTTTTGTCATTATATACATACGCATGTCTAAATATAATATGAATAGAAGCGATCGCGTTCACAATTGAGATGGTAACAGTAGTAATATAACGAATTATACCCCACACTCGCTTCTCTATACGGTATATGTGACGGGATTTATGAAAAAGATATTTAATTACAAGATTTAACAAACGTTAGATCTAATTCTAAAGACTGAATTTCATTTCATGTGACTCTTTGTCTCTTGTTCATTCATAAAAATTCATAGATAGGATTACTTGTTAATCGGATCAATTTTTTTTAGTTTTTTTTTTTTTTTTTTTATGATAAAAGGAATTTTTAAAGACAAAGGACAATTTTTCATTTTCTTTTTTTTTTTTTAAATTAATTATTTAATTATGTTTTGTTATTTTTCTATTTTAATTCGTATGATTTATTTTTTAATGCTATTATTTGAAATTCAAAGGGAGAGAAAAATTAAATACTCAAAGGGTTTTTTTAATTGCATGAAAATTATTATTATTATGTATATTATTACGAGAAAAAGAAAAATTTTGTCTTCAGGATAGTCAAATGATAAAATCGGTTTTTTTAATCTCTAGATACATCATTGAGAAATTACCTTTTATCTTGTGTAATATTGACATTTTTAAAGATATAAGCTCACCCCGATGTTACACTCAACGAGACCTTTCATTTGAGTACCCACATCAATTTTTCATATATTTTATATATTTATATATATGTATATATTAAAAATATATGAAAATGCATGTGGGTACTCAAATGAAAGCTCTTAATGAGTGTGTAACATCAAAATTAGTTTGTCTCTTAAAAAATGTCAATATTTAAGAAAGTAAAGTGGAATTTAAGAAAAGTCATTATTCAATAAAGCAAAATTTTATTTATTTATAGTTTTCAAGTCACGGCAGTCACATAGTGGCTATAAAAAATAACAAAGAAGTTTATTAAAACCTTCAATTAAAATTTCTTCGTAGATCTCGGGAGTACCATACACAAAATTTCATTATTCAGATGATCGATTCTCGGAACTGAAAAAGTCACGTCGTTGCTAAACTTTTCATTTTAACGTTCATAAAAGCAAACTCAAAGAACTTTATTACCGGAATTTTATTTGCTTTTTACTATTTTGTGAAGCTCTTTACCTTCTCGATAATTCAATTGTGTGATCTTCATGCTATATATAAGAGCATTAAAGCAATACAGCTAAGACCTTATGGAAAATTCTAATAAAAAATTAAAATAAGTGACACGAATGATTGATATTAGCAAATAGAAGCAAGACATGATTGTCAGGTACTTAACAATTTTAACATTCTCAAGATTGAACTATTATATCCAATTTCCGATTATACTTTTCCGAGCTGACATTCTTTATCTATAAATTAAAGCGTTAACATTTGTGACAGCCTTGAATCTCGGTACTTATATATATATTTTTTTTTTATTAAATTTATACCATCGGAAACCAGCTCACGTTCCCCGAATTTTTCATCCGTCTTTCATTTTTTTTAATTTCGTCAGGGATTTACGTCACATCGTTTCAAGTCATTAATTTTTGATTTTTCCGAATTATGCAAATTACATCAGAGTTATGGTTATTTTTTTTTTTTTTTTTTTTTTTTTTTTTTATTGCTGATAGAGAGGTTGACCTTTTTTTAGTGATGTCATCCCTCGATAGCTGTCATGTTAAATTACCTTTAATGACCCAATCACAAAAAAGATTCGAGATATGGGAGATATGGATCTTTGGAAGCCAGCTTCCAAGTAATAGCCATCATTCTCATACACCGCACTAAAACCTCATGGTAACATCATCCAATTACTCAACGAGCAAGTTTACAAACTAGCGGTCTAACTTGTGACAACTAGATCTAAGGGTGTCTTATATCGATACTTTCAGTTAATCGAATTATTATTAGTTAATTGTTCATTGTCTCAAATTCCAGATTTTTAAATTCATTTAATCGATAAATACTTACGTACATATATTGTTATTATTATGACGGATCAATGAAGCAGTGATATTAATAAATTTTCTTTTTAATAAATTATTGTTATTGATATTTTGAACGAATTATTAAAACGTTAAAAAAGCATAAATTTAAGTCAAGAAAAATTTTTCTTATTTTCTTAATAATATCCACAATTTTTTTTTCCTTAAAAAAAAAAATAATTAAATTTTTTCCTTAAAAAAAAAAAAAATTAAATAAATTAATAAAACAAAAATAATAATAAATAATTACCTCTGCGGCAATATAAGCAGGAATGACACTTAATAATAATTGTTCCTGTTGTTCTCGTTCACATTCAAGCTTAATCCTTGACTCAATTACAGTTTTAGTCCCTGAAAATGTTTGCCTGTGAGCTTGCGCGGTCAAAATTCTGTAATAAATTCCAGCGAGACAAGCGGAAAGCAGTAGAACGGCATCCGCGACAACCTAGTTTAAAAACATAAAAAAATATTTTATGTAGACTGGCGTCTGAGCGACTAAATGTCGATAGATTGTCACGCGTTACAGAGCACTGACAGCTAGATTATTAAAGAGTAGCCCAGTGTATAGAGAGTAAAAAAAATAAAAATAAAATGACTGTTGAGCTTAATGCTCAGTGCTTACCTGGTAGCAAGCTTGAGCGGGCTCGTCGACGGTGCAGGAAAATATCCCCCATGTAATATGGGACCCGGCGAGAAGAAAGGCGATGATGCTCGGGTAGTAATTGTTGTTGATACGCGGCAAGATTGCTATTATTGTCAGGACAGTGATGAACAGCGGCAGTGCACCGCCGAGAGCTGACACAGCAACTCCCAGGACCAAAGAGGCTGACAATCCGATGATAAAACGCGCTCGTCCTGAGGTTAGAATTATGGGGAACTGCAGGACCACTAAGAAGCTTATTGATGACACTACCATTATCGTTATAATTGATATTTGGAACACCACAGCGCTCAGATTCTGTAAAATTATGAATTTTATTTTAATTCCGCATTTAAAAAATCTGAGTTTTAATTTTGTACGACGCGCTCCGGTTAGGCTTTGCGAAAATGAGTATAATTTTAAAAATACTTGTCAGATTGACGCTAAATCGTACTATTAAGCCTATGTAATCAATCTAAGTAACTTAAGCTGTCAGATTAACATTCCCCACACAATAATATTTAGACACTCATAATTTTCTCCCCTCGTCGGCTAGAGAGTTCAAAGATCCACGACAAGCTTTTAATAAAAAAAAAAAAAAGGACCAAGTGTATCTTTTTTTTTATCTTTTTCTCTTTCTTATTTCCAATTAACTCCGAAAATTTACTCTATTACTCACAAGTTCATTTCTTTTAAACAACCTGCTTTAATAATTTATCAAAAGTTTAATAAGTTAAAAAAAAAACTTTTCCATTAGCGCGCTAAAAATTGAACAAAAAAGCCTGAAAGTATGAAAAAAAAAATTCTGTTAAAATGTTGAAAGCTATTTAACCTTGTAATAAAAAAGTTTCCGAACATGAAATACATTTTTATCGGTCACATAAGCAGACAAAAATTCGTAAATTTTTTAATTTATCGACCAAAGCCGGTAAAAAATTACTAGAGGCAATTTATATTGTTGTATTAATTTAATCTCGATCTGAAATTCAGACGTGAGAGATTTTGCCAGGTGTAGCGGAAAGTTCTGGGTAAACCTCTGGTCCCAACTTGGTTTCTCAGATGCTGTGATTCATACTCGAGCTACTAATTGTTGTATGTGAAAATAAACTAAATCTGTGAACATGACACTGCTGGGAGCACAAGAGAAGGAAGGTTGTACGAAGACAGGTGCCGCAGGCGATTTTAACTACAATCTCGTAATCCCTTTTCAAAATATTAACATTTGTGTTCCAGTTAACGTTGAATAACTCGGTCTAATGCGTGCACGATGTTTTATAGACTCGCGGGACATAGATAAGAATTAAAATAACTATTTTTGCTTGATTAATATTTACGAGAGTTGGAGAATTGTAAATATTAATTTTAAAATAGAGAAGATATTTTTTTTTTGACGTTGATAAAAGAGTTTTGTAACTGTTGATAAATTGATTTATTATTTTATTAAATTTGAACGAATATTTTTTTAATTTTTATAAATATTTTTTAGGAAGAAATATTAAAATTTTAATTATATAATTTTTTGAATGAAATTTTTTATTTTTTTAATAAATACTATTGAATTTACATTTTTTTTTTAATTTATAAATTTGTTTTTATTTTTACAATGTTTTAAACTTTTTTCGAATGAAAAATTTTTATTTGAGTTGTAATTATAATTAATAAAATAATTAATTCAAAATTATGTAAATTCAATAATTAAAAAATTAAATATTTAAAAAAATTAATTTAATTGTTAAAAATTTATTAAATATAAGCAATTTATTTTAAAAATTTTAATAATTATTTTTTGAGAAGAAATAAAAAATTTTAAAAATATTCATCAATATTTAATTTAATAAATATCTTTTGAAATAAATCTGTCTCGTTATATTAAATTAATATCATTGATAATTATCACTGTTTATTATATGTTTCATTTATTTAATTTTTTTTTTAACAGTGAATAAAATTTATAAAATCTAAAAAATATCCTTACTAAATTTTTACAAAATTGTAATGTTAAAAAATAAAAATTAACATAACTGACACAGTTACTTATGATATCGAGACTCGTTTACAATTCCAATTATTTTCCTTTCACCCGCAAGGAGAGAGATAGACAGAAAGAAGATTCTATTATTTATGTGATATGACAATAGACTGGAGCTTTTTATTCGACATTCATTGAGGGTAAAGAGATATGTAAAGGTATATCCAGAAGCATAAATATAATGAGGCGACGGTCATTTCTTCCAAGGTTGTACCTTCTAGGCCAAATAGTAATTTATAGTTTTCGGCTGCTCCATTTCTTAGATATTTAAAGTTTGAAAAAAAAAAATTTAGTGGAAAACTCAAAATTTTAAAAGAAAATTCAAAATTAATAATAAAACAAAATATTAAGTCTAAAATTTTGTAATTTCTGTCAAGATCTAAATTTAGACAGTCGAGGAAGATATTTTTATTTATAGAAGAAGTAAACTAATTATTGTTCGCGTAATTTAATAAATTACTGATCTACTGTCTCTGCGCTGCATTTAATTACATTATATTGTGTATTAATATTGTAAAGCTGCGGGATAAACTCCAATCCGAGAACTAGTTGCACATATTGTGTTACTCAAAATCAAACAGCCTGTACTACCACGTAATTTAAATTTTAAGTCGATGGTACACTGCACAACTTTAATATTATTTACTACATCAATGCACCCTCAAATAGTGTCTCTAGTTCTCTGTAATAATTAATAATCAATAATATATCAAATATTTATATTTTTACAGTAAATATTTTATCGATTAAAATTATTTTAATTTTAAAATCAAAAAACATCGTATAAATTTTTTTAATTAATTTCTAAATTAATAATAATTGCAAAATGGATTCCTTTAAAGCTTTAAACTGCCTTGATAAAATTTTAAACAACCGAGACATTACATTTATGAAAAATATATAGACTGAAGATCATATGAATGCACTTACGTTTGAGTGCAATACACACAGGGTGATGAGTGCGATGAGTGAAGCCACTGCAGCTATGAAGAGAGTATTAGTGTAAAGAGAAGCTGTTACTTTACCCTCGTATCTATCCGGTAACTCTTGAAGCTCCTCTACACTCGTTTCTTCCCGGGAAATATCCACCGCATCACCTAAAACCGATATTTTTATTTTTATTATTATCAAAAAGCTTTTAAAAAATATTCAATATTTTTTTTTTTTTACCGCAATTACATACTTTAACTTGTTTTTTATAGATTTTATATTTCTTCCCTAGTTTTACCCAAGAAGAAATAAAAAATAAAAATTTAGATAGAAAAGTGACAGTATATTTAGATATTTATACAATTTACAGACTGCAATTACTGTTAATTGCTTAATTTAAATACCGCGAGGTGCATGTGAGTATCACCGAAATAAATCTCACTGATTTGCTCTATTCATAGCGAGTTGAATTACACTTGTAAGCCTATACCACTCCTCCTGCCCTATTATCTATCCATTAAACTTCTCAGTTTGGGTTAATTAACAAGATAAACTGATGACAACTCAAATCATTAAAATATATATTTCTTTTGATTGTAAAAAACTGATTATATTTTCCTAAATTTTCAAATTGTTCTTAAATTTTTGTTAGCAAAATCTCAATATTGTTACAATACTTATTTAAAGACGTTTATACTCTTACATGTACTTTATATATTGTATATTGTGCGTTGTACTGGCAGAATTTGCGGAAGGTAAATATTTATTACTCAGCGTACAGTTTATTTCTCACTTTTAGTCAACTGAAAAATAAATATTAACTTTAAATAAATTTTTTATTTTTTTTAAAATTTTTTTCAAGTCAGTTGATTTTTTTAATTTATTAATATTATTAAAAAAAATTATTAATAGTTCAAAATTTAGAAAAAATTAAAATTTTCAAGTAAAAAAAAATTATTTTATAATTTTTTTAATTTTTATCATTTTAATTTTTTTAATAAATAAATAATTTATTTATTTAATTAAATCCCACTTGGCAATTATACAGAAAAATTATGGTAAAAAAATTCTGTATCTAGATATTTTTAAAAAACAATAAATGCAATTTTTTAGATTCGATTTATTCGTTGAATAAAAATAAATAATTTATAATAATTTTACTTGCATCGATACTACAACATAAATCAATTTTTTTTTATTTTTCATAGCTTCAGAAGCACCTAAAGCTTGTACAATAATTATTTATTTATCTATTTATTTGCATAGCCCGACAAAATGTCACTGACGAGGTCATAATTTTCACGACACTAAGTATGTACATAAATTCCATAAATATATGATTTATGGTTATGACAAGTCTAATATTTATTTTCTACGGCTTTTACTTCTAAAGTGAACTTTGTTAATAATTTATAAACAGATTTACTGTCTTTATTTTGACTTAATTAATTTCTAACATTCATTGATAAATTTTTACTTTTTCACTTACAATAAAAAATAATTAAATTTGTAATTTGATATAAAAAAATAATTTTTTATTTATTGAATAAAATTTTGGATAAAACTTCAGACGCAAGTAATTGATCTACAGTTTAGGATTTTTTAAAAAGGGTATAAGATATATTAATACAGATAAGTGATATTTTTTGGTAAAGTTCCAACATAAAAAGCAGCTGTTAGTCAATTTAATATTGAATTAATTTTTAATTGACTAAATTTAAGAATTAATAAATAATAAATTTTTTAGAAGCGATTTTAATTATTATTTTAAAAAAATTTTTTTTTTTTATGTAATAAATATGAATCATAAATTTTGTATGAGCAAGCATAATTATAATTGAAAATAATAGAATATAAATGCCGGTTAATATCTCCCCTAACGAATTTCAATGGTAATTTGTTTACGCGCTTATTATCACGATAATGACCATTGAGGTCAACACATTGGGGACAATGGTTGTAAATTTGACGGTTTAATTCGATAACGCCGAACAGATATGAATACTTAAATTGTTTACGATAATTGAGCGGACATTTTATCAAGTTAATTATATTGAAACTGTAATAATAAATTTTAAATTTTCAAATTAAATGTGTCTAATGTAATATAATATTATAAAACAACATAAAATAAAATGTCATTAATGTAAGATTGAAACGCGAAGAGTATGATGATACTAGCGCACTTACTCCGTAAATATAGACGGGGTTAAAAATAGAGGAGTTTTGTGGTTACATTTTCAGTCTGTTGAATAATAATAGAGTAATAATGCAATTTTTACAGCTAATTGCCGTGTCTAGAATTGAAAAATTTACTTTTCTCTAATATAATAATAATAATAATAATTATAGATATTGTTATTATTTTACAGAAACTATAATAAAAAAAAATTTTATTTCTAAAGCTTGTTTCTAGTGATGGTAGACAGATGATGATAAATTGTACTTTTCTTGTTTTACATTTATATGTTTTAGTTTTTTATGACTTGTTCCGTTTCTTCAAGGCTTTTCGATGTTTATTTTTCAAAGTTGGATTTTCCAACGTGTGACGACTCTCAAACATCCGCCTTCAAGCATGGAGCACGGAAGTATTACTTCCTCAGAAATGAAACTTTGACAGAGTAAAATATCGGATATTTGGATTTGTTTTTTTTAAATAAAAAAAAATTAGTATCTGAGTCATACTTTTCCACGTTTGCTATAAACTTTTTCAAATTTTATTAGATAGACTACATAATTAATAAAATAAGGAATACATTTTTTTTTTTGTGGGTTTATACGATAAAATTGATTTTTTAAGTTTAATTTAGGACAATTGGAAAAGTCCTGACCTCAATATGCGCCTTTTAAAAGTTTATCGATAGTTAATTTATTATGATAAATTTTTAGAGTTATAAATAGATTAGAATTTCGCGGTAGATAAAATTTATTTATTTATTTTTATTTGGACAGATCAATGCTATTATGTGTCAAATATTAATCCGTATAATCGAGAATTTTTTTTACAAAATAAATTTATGTCTTTTTACAGTTTGACATTTTTTTTTTTTTCGGCCTGGTTAATTTATCATCTGAATAATTAAGAGAATAATCGAAAATTTGTACCGAGTTTTTTATTAAAAAAAAATTTCTATAGTTTAATTTTGTATCATTAAAAATATTTTTATATAAATTTTTGCCATTTTTCAAAAAGTGATTTTAGATTGTTAATAATCAATAATTAATTTTTAAAATTCAAATTTTAACAATTAATACAATTTATTTAAGTATTATTTAATTGAGCAAAATTTTTTTCTTTAATCTCTTGAAGATAAAATATAAAAATGAGATTTAATAATTGTTACAGCATTTAATTTATCATTTTTATTATTATTTCTTTTATAATATTCGATTTTTACTCAACTTAACAGACTTATCATGCGAAGATAGTATTACAGTCATCATAAAGATAAAAAATAAGCGAAGAATAATGTACAGACATAAATAACTCTCCCTATAAGTATATTTCATCTATTTCTTCTCGTAAAAAAAATTTTTTACATTTTCTCATCAATCATATATTTTTAAAAATCTAAAAACATCAATAATACCCCGCGATAAATTCCACAACTCGCAGAATAATTGTTTTCCGCAGCAATAATAAATTATTAAATAAACCTGAAATTTATCAACTGGTCATGATTCATCTTTTTATTAACAAACGCGAGCGGGAAAATTGATATTCAACGATACAGATCCATCCGCGGGATTTTATTACTCGATAATTGTTACGAATAGCTAGACTAAGACATAAATACTCCCATAATACCAGTACAGAGGTCAGGAATCAATTATTTTTAATTCTAGTTCAAGAGCAGCCGTGAATAATGTCAAACCTTTAACTTTATTCAAGCAATTTCTTCAATTTAATTGTTTAACTTGATTACTTTCGATATTATACGCTTATATAATTATTTCGATCGTAAAAAAAAAATTTGTCGCCAGTCAATGTCAATAATTAAGAAATGACCTTGTATCTTGTGAACTATTGACATTTTTAAAGATCTAAGCTCATTTTGATGTTAAACTCATCAAGACCTTTCATTTGAGTACGCACATCAATTTTTCATATATTTATATATATTATATATATGTATATATGAAAAATGCATGTGGGTACTCAAATGAAAGATCTTGATGAGTGTAACATCGGGATGAGCTTATATTTTTTAAAATGTCAAAAGTGAAAAAAATACAGTGCAAAAAATATTTATTAGAACTTAATAAATTAAATAATTGTCTTGAAATAAATTAAATTATTAATAATTAATAATTTCTTCTATCAATTTAAGCCACTCGATATTTTAATGAATTTTTCGCGAAATAATTTACTTGTGACATTAAAACATACTGTAAAATCTGAATAAAAAAATGCTATCAGTACCGTCAGAATCTTTAATACCTCGGAATGAAATATAAATTCGACAATCAATACGCGATATGAAAAATAAAGAAGAAATGATTAGTATTAGAGAGAGTGGCGATATAATAACTCAAATCTAACTCTGGATGCAAGCTGATAGGACTCTGGAGTCGGCACTATACTATATCCGCCCGAGGGAAAACTCCAGTACCCTTTTAGTGTAACGCGGTATCTTTTTCATCAACTTTCAGCAGAAATTTCCGTCTGCGAGTGGAATTACGATGCTCTTGGAATAGAAATAAAACGAGCGTGTGTAAATGAGCTAGCTCTACGTATAGTACTACATACTACGTACGGTAGATCGAGCTTTCAGAAGAAAGTAATAGCGTATAGTACACGTAGTAGACATAATAGTAGGGACAAACATTAACGTACATCATGCCAGTGACAGCTGTTTTCTCATCTCGGCATTGTTTAACTCGCAAACTAAAACCCTTTTTTCTCCTAGTGAGTATTACGTGCTCACTGTAGTCTCTTTACCTACTTTTTATTTCATTTAATCTAAATCCGCTCTCGATTCATCCGAAGCGCTTTAAAAATATTACAATGCATTCTTAATTTATTACATTTTGTTCTAATAAAAATTTTTTTGAAGAAATTTCCTCACTATTTATGTAATTCTGTAAAATTAAAAAATTAAATTTTAATTCCGCACTTAAAAAGTCTGAGTTTCAATTTTGTACGACGCGCTCCGGTTAGGCTTTGCGAATATGAGTATAATTTTGAAAATACTTGTCAGATTGACGCTAAATTTTCTGGGCATATTCTTGAATATATTTACATTACAAAAATTAAATAAAGAAAAATTGATACTTAAAAAATTCAAAGTTCGGATATCCCTTTGAGTAATTTTATGCAGAATGATTTTCTTGATGGATAAAAATATTGTTTCAAGGAAAAGCTGTAGATACACTTTACGGACCGGACATTCCACTTTTGACAGAGAACCAGCTTGAATAAATTCATTTTGTTTTAAAGTTTCAAGCCTGATAATTACTGATTACACTATCGAATTTATTGGACATTAGTCATGAGACTGAAAGTACCAGATAATTTACTATTAAATAATTAATCATTTTTCTTAGTGGAATTTTAAGTTTTTATTTTATCAATAGTTGATTTGTTTATTTAAAAATTTTTAAAATAATTATATGTCTGGTACTCTGTAGATAATTATTTAAGTCTCTGGACTGAAACTTATCCACAATATTTATTGTAGTTAAATTATTTGTATAAATGCACATTTGCAGAATTAAACTAAAAAAATTGAATTCTTGCATTTTCAATTAATAATTATTGCAATATAATTTAAGATAGAAAATAAAAGATTTAATATGTTATAATTTAAAAAAAAAAAAATTGATACTGTCTTTGATTTAAATTTAAATTTGCAAATTTAAATATAAATACTGTTCTATTTTTTAAAATTATTTAATGTTAAAAATTTGATCTTTCAAATAATTTTATCGTCATTATTTAGTTTAGTATTAAAGTGTCATTATTATAAAAAAAAAACCTCTTTAAATTTTTGCTCCAAAATTTTAAAAATTCATCTAAAAAATCTTAAATTCGCTCTGGGTAAAGCCTCTTAAATATGAAATAACTTTTCTACATAAAAAAATATCAGTTATTTTTTTTAAATAAATTCCTTTGAATAAAAATATCTTCAAACATAAATTATAAATAAAAATAATGTCCTCTGACTAAAAAAAAAAAATACTTCCTGCGTCTTAATACACCCAAAGTAATAACAAATTGAATAGTCACGTGTACTCGACAGTTTAAGACAGAAATGAGCGTCGCGGTAACATGTTTTGCTGGATATAAACCCTGCAAATAATCTTACACATCTCACAGTCCTCCGCAAAAACTCAACAATCTGACGATTGAATAAACGACTTCTCTAATATAAAACACTTCATCTCCACACCTTATAAATCTCATCCTCCCATTATTTAAATTTACAATTTAAAAATTTTAAATTCACATTTCTTCATTAAATATTTTATATTTGTTCTTATTTTAATTTTATAAAATAAAAACCCTCGGTAATTATTTTTAAAAAAATTAATGCAGCAGATGTTTGATAATTTAGGATATAAATTACTCCAAAAAAAAAAAAATTGAGAATTAAAAATTAAAATTTTTAATTTTTAATAATTTTTTTGTTGAAAAAAATTAAAAAATAATTTTTTTTAGTAGAGAAATAATTAATCTTTAAGCTTTAATATCATCCCCCATTAGATACATTAAATTATCATACCTTTTTCATCCATTTTACTAAATATCTTCTTTAACTTAGAACTTCTTCCTGCTCTAGTTCTTGTTTCTCTCGAACAAAACTGAATAATACATAAACTCTTGGGAAAACTTTTAAACAAAACTTGATAGCACTTTCTATCGACAATTCACTCGCTGTTTTCTCAACGATTATATCTATTCTTAAATAAAATACATCAACTTGTTCTATTTCTTCTTAAAAAAAATTTTACACCCGACCCCTAAAAATAAAACCAAAATTCACTCTTTTTTTATAAAATTTTATAGAAAAAAAAATTTTTTTTAAATACGAACATTTTAATTTAATTGTCATAATTATAGATACAATTATAATTAACCGTGAAACCCGCGTATTTATATAAGGCCGCGAGTGTCGTCGGCCACACGGCGCCTGCAACTGGTGGCAGACTGCGTGCAAGCTCCCTTGCCAAGCTCTGAGTGGAACTATATACTCACTACTCACTACATTTGCGTTAACATGGATGAAGGACAAAAGCGCGCACGAGTGTGTAATGTATATATGTAACATATGATACACACTCATCCATACATTAATAAGTATGGATGTTACACGGTGTACTATACGCTGTGCGGTCTAGTATTATAGGACCAGAGAGCTGGAAGACGACCAGAGTACTGGAACAAGTATTACATTGATGTTCCGAGTGACGTCGTCTGGAAATATTGTTGATTTATTCACTGATAGAAGGATTTGTTTATATTTTATATAAAATTATTTTCTATGTAGATACATAATTAAGAAATGACCTTGTATCTTGTGAATTATAGACATTTTTAAAGATCTAAGCTCATCCTTATGTTACACTCATCAAGACCTTTCATTTGAGTACCCACATCAATTTTTCATATATTTTATATATATATGTATATATCAAAAATATATGAAAATGCATGTGGGTACTCAAATGAAAGCTCTTGATGAGTGTAACATCGAAATGAGCTTATATTTTAAAAAACGTCAATAGTTAAAAAAATACAATGCAATTTAACAAAAGCCATTATTTAATAAAGCAAAATTTTATTTATTTATAGTTCACAAATTTATTGAATGTTAAAAAATACTTATTGAAATTTAATAAATTAAATAATTGTCATTAAATAAATTAAATTATTAATAGTTAATAAATCCTTCTGTCAGTATTTAAGTTCCTTGGTGGGTTAATAAATTATATAGATATAAATTAATTCCACGTAGAAATAAAATAACAACAATTCTTAATAATAAAAAAAATAGTTTATTTGGTAAATTAGGCAGAATTCATCTATTTACACCCTTGTCTTTAATTTAGAGATGTGAAAGATGTAATCAATGGGCTTAATTGGTCTACTTTGACGTAACTGTGGGTGGTGGTATTTATTGAGAATTATTGGGCCGTGTAAGTGGATGTAAGAGGTAAATGTAGCTGGTTTATGACGAGAGTGAAGGACTGGAACCCTTGAAGTTATTTTGTTGGAGGTTCTCAGCTTTGCGCTCGATTCCTACGAATTTTAGCTGTTCTGTTGTTCCATATCTAGAAGAAAAAAATTAAATAAATAAAAAAATAAGATATACAATACAAATATTCGATTGATTTACAGGAAATTTATTTTTGAGTGAAGGTACCTGTAGTCTAAGAATAATTCTTCGCCGGGTTGAATGGCTCGTTTCGCGTAAACTGCAATCTTGTGGTCGCCATTTACCATTATTATCTTCGCGTAACAGTTGGGGTTGATCGAGTGATTAGCGAACCTCATTTTGTTGCCCTTGCGCGTTGCATCCACTACAAAATCTGAAAAAAAATTCATAATTCCAATAAATATTTTTTTTTAATAAAAAACTTTGACTAAAATTTTCATCAAAAATCGATGATAATTTTTTTCAGCCACCAATTAATTAAAAATAGATATTTAAATTATTTCTTTAATTAATTACTAAATAATATAAAATATAAGGACTATTTTTAATTTTTTAAAATTCAATGGTCATTATTTTGTATCATTTATTTAAAAAATTTCTTCAGAAGAAATTATTAAAAATTTTTTCAGAAAAAATTATTTAAAAAATTCTTACCATTATTAAGATTAAAAAGAAAACTGGATATAATTTTATCATAAATTTTTCCCCTTCTGTCAGCTTCATCCTGACTGATAATTTCGCCGCGATACTCTGAAATGAATTCGTTCTTGACCGCGGAGCCCTTGAGAAAAATTCCCCAGCCTGCGACTTCCGACGGCGCCAGCAGAAGGTGCTTCTGCAGTCCCCGTTGGACCCCAACATTTTTACAGTTCATCTTGGAGACATCAAACTGGTCAGAGCCACAAGTCTGACACAGATCCGGGTCGCATTCACGCCACGAGATGAGGCAAGGACACTGCCTTGTATTGCAGTGTGCTTTGCAATTACACCCGGGATATCTATTCTCGCATTCTCTTGAGCACTTGCAATACTTTTCGCAGAAGTTCTGAGAGACAACGCACGAACACGATTCGTCACACTCCTTATCTGGATGATCACACGGCTCGTACCCGCATAAATAACTCTTGTCTTCATTTTTCAACAGCTGCTTCTTCCTAAACCGTATTGACCAGACGCGCTGTTTCGCTTTTACAACCCGCGGAGGACTCAGTTTCTCTATTTTCTCGGTAGGAATATCATGGCCTTCTTGCAATGCAAATTTGTAAACGTCTTGACATGTTTTTGTTAAAATTATTTGAGCTACTGCACATGGGTTCCCTGGGAATGCTGGATAGACTGCACGGAAAAGAGTTTCTTCCGAACCGGTCCATAATATTTCTCTTCTCTCATCAATCTTTGATAATGTAAACTTTGAATATTTGTTTATTTTAACGTCTTCCTCTGCTATTATTTCCGTTTTTGAATCCTCGTATTTTAAAGATTCGAAACCTTCTTAAAAAAATTCAATGTAAAGATTATTCCATTTTTTTAAATAAATTAATAAATAAATAATAATAATAATAATAATAATAATAATAATAATAATCTATATTATTAAAAGATTGAGAAAAATGTTGAATTCGAAAAATGTTCTATCTCTAGAAATATAATTAAGAAATAATTTTATATCTTGTGAACTATTGACATTTTTTAAGATCTAAGCTCATCCCGATGTTACACTCATCAAGAGCTTTCATTTGAGTACCCACATCAATTTTTCATATATTTATATATATTATATATATGTATATATGAAAAATATATGAAAAATGCATGTGGGTACTCAAATGAAAGCTCTTGATGAGTGTAAGCTCGACATAAGCTTATATCTTCAAAAACTTCAATACTGTTAAAAAATTTAACATACAAATTGTTTAATTATTTTAAAGATTAATAATAATAATAATTTTAATTACTTTCATCCTCAATATTTTGACTATTTAACTTTTCTTTATCATTATTTTCAACATCATCGCCTAAATATTTTTTTTCTGAAGAAATTAATTTCCCCTAAAAATAATAATTTTTTATATTAAAAATTTAAATATAAAAATATTAAAAGGCTTAAATATTGTATTAAAAAAAAAAAAAAATACTTTATGAAGATAACAATTTTCACCGCAAGGTTCTTTAGATATTTCTAGCCCAGGTCCCATTAATTTTGTTCGGTCCAAACTGTTTTTAGTACCTGTTAAAAAATTAATTTGATTTAAGAAGAAAACAAATTGAATAAATAAAAATAAGAATTTAACATACGATGAAGAAGACAATTATACTTGAAACATCTTCGACAGAAATATTTCTGGTACGAACATAGCGCTTGTTCTCTTGACAAACTTTTGCAGTCGACACTATCAATATTCGGTGGAGCTTCTGCTACTGATGTGTCTAACGCTTTTGTCAGACGTAAATATTTGTTTAAAAAGTCTTCTGGTGTTCCTTTATCGACAAATACCGCGGATATTGCCTAGTAAATTATAGTTTCAATTTTTTTTAAATAAAATAAAATTAAAAAATAAAAAAAACTTTTGAAATTATGAAATTTTTTAAATATTTTTTTTTTAATTAATTAAAAAAACTTACTTTGAAAATATTTGGTGATGGCATTCGCGTTATTTTAAGAATAGCTAAATCATTTTCATCAGATTTACATTTTTCATTCAGTGTATATAGTGAAGGATTGTCATATTTCATTAACGATTTAACGAGCTCTAAAAATATATCATCATCTAATGCACCTGATCTTCCGTGGATCTGTTAAATAATTTTTTTTAATTTATAATAAATAATAATTATAATGAATTACGCTCATTATTTTAAACATAAATAAAAAATCAATTATATACAAACAAATTTATTTAGATAATTTTTTTAAGATTTCTTCGCTTAAAAAAAAAAGCACTTTGCAACTTGTCAATAATTTGAAGAAAAAAAAAAAAAAATAGACGAAATCCAATACCTTGCCGTTATAGTGTATGAGTAAATCTACTAGAAAAGTGTCATCATCCTTTAAAATTTCATTTTCCATGTAAGGAAGATTATTCAGTACAACTTCATCGTCTACTCTAACGTTTTCTTTTATCGGCGTCCAGAAATATGAAGAAGGAATAGCTTTAACTGGATCTAATTCAACGATAGAGCAATTTTGAGCTTCAACATTTTCATCGACATACTCTATTTTCGCTATGTCTTCACACTCTGCTTCTTCACTACCCACTTGCCAAGTATTTCTACGTTGACATTCGTTCAGTTCGATTTTAAATTCTAAAAAAAAAAAAATTAAATAAAATAGTGAATTTCTAGATCCATATTTATGAAATGACCCTGTATCTTGTGAACTATTGACATTTTTAAAGATATAAGCTCATCCTGATGTTACACTCATCAAGAGCTTTCATTTGAGTACCCACATCAATTTTTCATATATTTATATATATTATATATATGTATATATGAAAAATATATCAAAATGCATGTGGGTACTCAAATGAAAGCTCTTGATGAGTGTAAACATCGGGATGAGTTTATATTTTAAAAAATGTCAATAATTAAAAACTTACGTTCAATTTTTTTCTTATTATCTTTCCACAAAATATTAACTTTATTAATACGTTTCGACTCTCGTGACTTAATTAATTTTCTATACTCATATTTCACATGTCTTTCCCATTTAGTTTCCATTTTTGTTTATTTTTATTTTTATTAATTACAAATATAAATAATTGACAATCATACTTAATAAAAATAAATCTAAATTAATTTTAAAATTATTTATTTATTATTTATTACATCAATAGGCAGTTTAGTTATAAGTTAAATATTTTACAATTATCGAGTTAACTACTGAAAGACTTGAGTCGTACTGATTGACAATCTACAAGTACAAATTTATGGTGTAGGAAAATTCATTTAGGTACAATTACAATTATGTATACGCATATGTATATGTGTGTTTGATAATACTAATGAGTATTAACAAGAAATATGAATTACGTCGTTACCAAAAAATGTATACTTGTAATTTTATAAAAAAAAAAAAAAAAAAAAAAGGCCAGTTTTTAAATCCGGGATAAAATTATTTATATGTAAAAAATATAAACATATTTTAGCATTGAATAAAATTTTATTTAATTGGCCTTAATTTTTTTTTTTTATAATTTATAAAAAAGCGCAATTAATTTTTTAATGTTAAAAAAAATTGAGTGCTCAAATTTTTATCGTAAAAATTGATAAAAAAAAAAATTTTACAATAAAACGACGATACATTTTTTATAAAATGTAAGTCATAAAAATGATGAACATGAACACATCTAAAGGCGTTGAGCACTTGGGAATGATCAATAGTGCCAGAGCAGTAAATAAAGGTATAAAATTTTTATTACTAGCAAACTTTAAAGGCTGATAATATATTTACATTGTAAATGTAAATTTTTATCATAAAATCAATAGATTTTTCTCTAAAAATATAGAGACTTTAAAATGTCTAGATTGATTAGACATATAAATTAAGCAATTAATTATTAACCGATAAATTAAACGTCGTATTGACAACTGTGTAATATAAATTACAAAAACTCCATTTCTCGCTCGATTCCGACGAATTTAAGCTGTTCGGTTGGTCCATATCTAGAAAAAAAAATAAATAAATAAATGAGATTTGTTATAAAAATAATTGATTGGTTTATAGGAAATTTATTTTTCAGTAAAGGTACCTGTAGTCGAAGAATAATTCTTCGCCGGGTTGAATAGCTCGCTTGGCGAAAATTCCAATCCTGTGGTCACCGTTAACCATCATTACCTTCGCGTAGCAGTTGGGGTTGATCGAGTGATTAGCGAACCTGATTTTGTTGCCCTTGCGCGTTGCATCCACTACAAAATCTGAAAAAAAATTCATAATTCCAATAAATATTTTTTTTTAATAAAAAACTTTGACTAAAATTTTCATCAAAAATCGATGATAATTTTTTTCAGCCACCAATTAATTAAAAATAGATATTTAAATTATTTCTTTAATTAATTACTAAATAATATAAAATATAAGGACTATTTTTAATTTTTTAAAATTCAATGGTCATTATTTTGTATCATTTATTTACAAAATTTCTTCAGATAAAATTATTTAAAAAATAATTTACATGGTTATTTCTCAATTATGTATCTAGAGATAGAGAATTTTCGAATACAGCCTAAATTCTTATCATAATAATATAGATAACATTTTTTTTTTAAATAAAAATACATACCATTATTAAGATTGAAGAGAAAACTGCACATATATTTGTCGTAGACCTTTCCCCTTCTATCAGCTTCATCCTGACTGATAATTTCGCCGCAATACTCGGAGATAAACTCATTTTTAACTGCCGACTCTTTGAGGAAAATTCCCCAGCCTGCGACATCCGACGGCGCCATCAAAAGATGCTTGTGCAGTCCACGCTGAACGCTGACATTTTTGCAGGAAATCTGAGTGACATGGAACTGGTCTGCTCCGCAAGTCTGACACAAATCTGGATCGCATTCTCTTACCGCAAGATAGCAAGGACACTGCTTGGTATTACACTGCGCTTTGCAGCGACAGCCGGGGAACCTGTTCTGGCACTCGGTGGAGCACTGACAGAATTTCTCGCAGAAATTCTGGGCTTGGATGCAGGGACACGAGTTGTCACAAGGTCTACCGGGATGGTCGCAAGGTGCGAAGTTGTGCACGTGGTTCGCACCCGAGTCCTTCTTCAGCTGGATTTTCCTGCAGTGCATTGACCAGAGACGGTGCTTCTTCTTCTTCTTGCGCGGTGGAGTGTAGTCTTTCAGACTCTCCACTGCGGGAATGTCATGAGCCTCTTTTTGCGCGAATTCGTAGACCTCTTTGCAAGTTTTGGTTAACATTATTTGAGCGAGAGCACATGGGTTCCCCGGGAATGCTTTGTAGAGAGCTCGGAAGACACTTTGTTCCGATCCAGTCCATATAAATTGACTCTCTTGCTTTGTACGCTTGTCCAAACCCAGGAGCATAAATGGCGACTGGTGATCTGGTTGTGCTTGCTCTTCTTCTGTTTTTTCTGTTTTTTCAGATTCGTGATTTACATTTTGCTTGAAATCTGTTGGTGAAATTTTAACTGTGAAAATTTATTATTTTATTATTATAACAATTCCAATATTAGAATAATAATAATAATAAAATTTAAGTTAAAATTATTTTTATCGTTATTTTAAGTGAAAAATTGAAGATAAAAAAAAAACATAAGAAATTTTTTTTTTTATATAAAATTAAATTTTCTATAAAAAATAACAGAATTATTTTTTTATATTTTTGATCTTTTAGATAAAATATTAATTTTGAAAAAAAATGAAAAAATTTTGAATACCCACATGCATTTTAACTATAAAAATTTTTTTTTAAATATAAATATACCCATTAAAAATTTTGATTATTTTTGAATCACCGAAAAACATATCAGAGGAAATATCAAAATATAAAAAGATAAAAATTAAGGTAGGGTATAAATTACCTTGACAATTTCCATTCTGACTGTACTTATTACTGTCATTGCTGTCCTCACTGCTAGCCTCATTGCCTGAATCAACACTCGCCTGTTTCCTCACCTTCCGTGGTCCGCGTTTATCATCACCTTCGTCATCCTTATTATCAGCAGCCTGAGCCGCTAATTTTTCCTTCACTCCCTCCAGATGCATATAACACTCGCTTCCACAAGGCTCGGAGAACGGTTTCAAATCTGGCCCCTTTCTCTTCTGCAGATTCGGTCCCGGGTGACAAACTTGTAAGCCTGATTTTACAAAAATCAATTATTAGAATTACAATTTTATAAATTTAAACCGACGTATCAAAATGATTGTTAAATAAATGTGAGATGATCTCTGGATGTCACTGCGCTAAACTAAAAACCCACTTAATATTTCGATTACCTTGCGGTGATGCTTCCCTGGATGCTTAAGTTATTTAAAATTAGAATTTTCATTAATAAAAATCAATTCTACTTCATTTTTTAATTAAATTAAAATTAATTTATACAAAAATAATTTAATAAAAATTATTAAAAAAAAAAAAAAATTAAACACTTACGATGTAAAAAACAATCATATTTAAAACATCTGCGACAAAACAGCGTGTGGAATGAATGCATGACTTGCTCTCTTGGTACACTCTTAGCATTGATACCGTCAATGTTCGGAGTACACTCTGGTGGAAGTACATTTGGATCTGAGCGTTCTGTCAACTCAATGTATTTTTCCTTCAACTCATCTGGACTTCCTTTGTCAGGAAACATGCTCGAGATGGCCTGAAAAATTTTATTTTGTTGATTAGTTTTTAAAATACTATCAACCTACAGTCGCTATGCGAGTCATTTGCAATGACACTAAATTTCTCTAAAAAAACCGATTTTATCATATGACTAAATAAAAAAAAAATAATTACATTGAAAATTTGCATGGTTGGTGAACGTCCCACAGGTTTTGTGTCCTTGGCATCCGTTTTATCCCCATGAGCGTCTTCTTTCTTATCTTTATCCTCTTTATCGCGAACTTTCCGTGTTGGCTCGCGGTCTTTGTCCTCTTTTTCGTAGGCAATCAATGCTTTGACGAGATCAATGAATATTGAGTCGTCCATGAAACCTGATTCTCTGTCACCGTGAACCTTAAAAAAATTTTTTTGTCAAAAATTGTTCAAAGAAAAAAATCTTGTTATGGAAAATAGATTTTTTTCTTTATGTTAAAATCAAAAAATTACCTTGCCGTCATAATTTTTAATAAGTTCCTCGATGAACGTCCCATCCTGGTCAAGGATCTCATCGCCCATGTACGGGATATTATGCAGCACGGTTTCATCTTCCACCATGAAGTTCTGCTGGATTGGAGCCCAGGTGTACATAGTAGGAATGGGAGTAACCGCATTAATGATTTTAACGGGGCAAGTCTGGTTGTCCGATTCAGAGCTCGTCACCTCGGCTTTTTTCATGCAGGACACGTGAGCTGGGACATCTTGCATGGCTATCCACGTGGCTTTGCCATCTGCCCAGCGCTTCTGCTCTGTCACCAGCAAATCTGGAAATTTAAATTTTCAAGTTTTATAAATTTTTATAAAAATTCTGAAATGATTATTTATCTGATAAATTAATTACCATTTTTTAGTAAAAACTAATGGAGTAGATATTTGATAACTTTTTTTTAAAATAAATTACTGTAAAAATAATTACAAAAAAAAAAATTGACATGTAGAAAAATTTTATAAAATTAAGTTAGCCGCCATTTTAAAATTTTTAGAAATTTTTTTTTATTAAAAAAAAAAAAAAAAAAAAAAAAAATTGTCATTTGTAAAAAACTTGAAAAATTATAAAATTTTATAAAAAAGAAAAAATACCTGTCATAACTTTGCGATTTTGATTCCATGCTATTTTGACCTCATCAGCACGCTTGTATCTTTTCATTTGGCGGAGTCTCATGTACTCCGATCTCACTCTTTTTTTCCATTCTGCAGTAACTTTTACTTTAGACATTTTTATTTATTTATCACACCAAGTGATTAATTTAAGATGTTGAAGAAGAATAATTACATAAATTATTTAATTTAATTTAATTGAACGTTACATTGTAACAAACTAAAGTGAACACACAACAATGCACCTTGCTGTTATGGAGGGTAGAGGTACCTCTACCCTCCATACTCGCTGTGTTGGCGCAAAATCAGCCATTTTTGTTTTTTTAACTCTTGAGTTAGGATTAGAGATGGCGCTACAGCAGGTTTTTTTAAATGCGCGCGCGTAAATTTAAATTTGAATTTTAAAATTAATTTAGCAGATATTTTATAATTTTTAGAATTTTTTTTTGTTGGAAAAATTGAATACAAAAAAATAAAAAAAAATTTTTCATTTGTAAAAAACTTGAAAAACTATCTGTGCAATTTTTTTTTTCTAATTTATTTATTAAAACAAATAACAAAATTAAAAACGCCGGCTAATTTTAAGTATTTTTTTTTTTTAATATATTATTTAAAAAAAACTCAACGGAAGAAAAATATACTTACATGGGTGTAGGGGGGGGGTCAAAAGTCACCAAAATTGTCCTTACATAATTAATGAATGGCTTGTTGCTCCTTAGCAAAAAAATTTATAATAAATAATTGACAACAAAATTAATTTTTAATTAAATCTGTATTTAGTAATCTGACCTCTTGTCTTACATAAATTTTTAAATTACATAAATAATTCTAATTTTTTACATTAAAAATTTCCGATTTTTGAGTAAATAAGGTGAAACACAATGCATGTTTATTTGCATTAATCATGTCATATTTTATATTAATTGTTATATATTTACATTAATATAAATGATCAGTCATCCAAATCCGATTTTAAATAAATCCAATCTCACAATAATTATATCATTTTTTACACATTATCTTGAACTTAAAAAATTGCCAATAATTTCAATATAAATTAAACAGAAAAATATAAATTCATCACTTCACTCACATTTATATAAATATAATACGAAAAAATTATTCATTTTTCATCTATTGATATTCATTCTGTTATCCGTATGATAAATATAACTCTTCTATCCTCATTACAATTTTTATTTATTTCAAGTTTCCAGTTTTTGTCAAAAATCTTTAAACAATCCATTTAGTTATGTTATTAATAGTTAAAATGAAAGTTAGTACCGTTGCTTAATTCATCTTCATTCACATATTGATTAATAATAATTTCTTCATTATTTTATACAGTATATATGGCTTGTAATGTCAATACACAATACACATGACACATTTTTTTACATTAATTAATTAATTAATTTATTTATTCATTAGTTCCCATGACTATAATTACAGATAATCATTAATAATATATATCGCCTAACTATAAGTTATACTTTTTATTTTTAAGGGTATTTTTTCCCCAAGTTTAACTACAAACTTCGCTTCCTAATCGGCAAATTAATTTTAAACGAGTTTCAAAATTATTTTCATTAAAATTTAATTTAATTAATCATCATTGATTGAATAGTTGAAGAGATTTAAGTGTTGCTTTCTTCAATAAGCTTTAAAATATTTTCCGTAACACTAAAAAAATATTTTTCATGCATGCGGATAGTAAATAATATTTTTTTTGTCGGCATTAAAATTTTTTTATAGCTTGTAAAATACTTTGCGAAGAAATGAATTAATTTAATATTCAATTAACGTTAATTTAATGATTTTTACCAAACAAAATTACGAAATAAAAATTTTTTAAATAATTTAACAACATAAAAATAAAAAAATGATCTTACAGAGTAATTTATATAATAATATGTTCATAAATGGGTCCCAAATGATTATTTTATGTCGCTTACACTAATATATTTATTATTACTCATACCTCTATTTTTAAATTAACATTAATTGATATATTTATTAGTATTTTCTTCAAAACATTAATGGTTTATATGATTGGACGTAATGCTAGTGATTTATAGTAGAATTATTTAATCCTAGACCTCCACAGTAGAATTGTTACTTTATTTTCTCGAGCTTAGATCGTTCTTAAGAACTCATCCATGGATTCAAAAAAAATTTGAAGTGTTTATTTTTGAAATATTTCGAGATTGCCGAAAAAGTACGATTTTTAGATATGTTAGATTTTAATTTGCAAGAAGAAAAATTCTTTAAAGAATTTATTTATTGTTTTAATGTAAAAAAAAATTAGTTTGTGTTTAATTCAATTTTTAATTAACACAAAAAAGTGTTAAATATTTAACACAAAATTTTTTGACGCATTGACGCAAAATTTTTTACTGTGTGACTTTTTATAAAAAAATTTTTTTATTAAATATTTAACATTACTTTGTGTTAATTTAACACCATAAATGTTAAATCTTCACATGAAAGTGTTAAATATTTAACAAAAAAAATTTTAACACTAAATTTTTTTTTTTTAAATGACGCAAAATTTTTAATTATTACACTTTAACATTTTAGAAATTCACACAGCGAATTTTACTGTTTAAAATAGTATTTTCTTTCATGTAAAAAATAAATTATAGCGGTTAAATGATAAATATTATAAAGTAATTATTAAAATCATGATTTTACTGTTCAAAATGGTAATTTTTAGCAGTTACTATAAATCAACTATTATTTATTACAGCTTACTTTTTTCCGTGCAGTAAACTATCGGAGATAAATTTAAAATTCAAATGAGTAACTTTAATAAGATAATATGGATAAGAAATGTTAATCTAATAACAACCTTAATCAATGATTACACTCATAATATTTATAATAATAAGATGAAAATATGTAAATAAGAGTTGTTGCAATTATTTAATAAAGTTAGAAACATATCTGTCCTTTTTTACCGAGAAACTTTGTGAGCAGTTTAATTCAGTAGGTTTCGGACCCAAGCGTTTATCTTCTATATACATAAATCTACATACGATTCTATGGAATATTCATAAATGGTAATTTTATATAAGCTTTGAGTCATTAGTAATAATAATTATTAATATTAGCCAATACAAATATATACACGCATACATAAAATATGCGCGCATAATAAACCCCAAAATATGAGTCGTAGGATCGATTGTCAAATCAGATAGATGGTAGTGTTTAATTGTAATAATAATCTTAAATTTATACTTTAAAAAGACAATTATGTTTATAGTTTTTTTTTTTTTTAATTATTTTCGATTATAGAAAACATTTTTAATATAAGCGTTTCTATCTATTCAATATTCATTCAAAATTTTAAACTCTTAATTCGTGTACTGTGTCCAAAATGGTAAAAGCAATTTTTTTTTTTTTTTTTTTTTTTTAAATTAATTAATCAATATCAATTATTAACACAGCAATAGATCATATATAATATATATTTATAGAATTGTTTTCAAGTTAACGAGAGGCCACGAGTATTCGATGCTGAAGGTAGAAAAATTTTATTTAATCAAGTTATAGAAAAAGTTTTATATTTTCGATAGCAGTTTCTTGCATCGGATTGTCCCTTGAAAAGATTTTCGTGTTTCGCTATACCTTAAGTAGGCCGATAGATCATTGTGCGCTCTTAATATAGTTCAATCGCGCTCTTTAAAGTATATTTTTATCGAAATAAGTTTTCATAGTCACTTTAACAGGCATTAATTAGGTTAGATGAATCTCTGGAGACCATTTTGTCGGTACAAACATTTCACATTATATATCTAACACTACTGTACACAAACATCAATAGTTCTTTGTCAACAATTAAAATTATTGATTTTTCTTCTTTTAAACTTAAGATATTTTTTTTGATAATTATGATAGTTATCACTTTTTAATATAATCGTCTCTGTCTTTCCTTTCTCACCAGGTGAGATAAGCGCAAATATAATTTTAGATATATTTATTTCATTTAAAATCTAACATTTATATCTGATATATATGTATTTATTTTTTTTTTATTATTGCAACTACGCAGAAAAATATTTTTGAGATTATATATTGAAGATTTTGAAAAGGTTATAATTTATATAATTATAAATAAAAATCTTATAATTATTTTGAATTTGATTTATATTGAACTTTTTTTGTATAATATTTAGAAATTGATTGTTTTTAAATTTATATATATTTATATTTATATATATACTTACATGTATATGTAAATACGCATATTCACTAAAGATTACTTTCTTCAGTGTCACGCCCGCTAAATGAACACTCGGCCAGCGAGTTATCGAGGACGTGATTAATTAAATAATTATTTACTTTTACGAACGATATAATTTTGATTGGCATTCAAAATTCATCCACTAGGCCGTCTCTTTTCTGATCAATTAATTACACGGAAAAAAGAGAACTTTAAAAATTACATTGTAAATAGACAAAAAAAAAAAATTTATTTGAATCAAGTAAATAATTTTATAGAATTTCATCTTTTTGGTTTTAATTAAGAAATTTCACTTGGTTTAAGTACATTTTATTTGATTTAAGAATTTTTTGTCTTGATTCAAGACAATGAGCTTCTTTAAAGTTATTTTCTTGGTTCAAGAATTTTACTCTTGATTCAAGTTAATTTTTTTTTTTTTTTTTAGTGTAGTAATAAATGTCCCATCGCATTCAAAACTAAAAAAATTACAGTTCAAAATAATATTTTTGTAATTCAAACTTTGAATGTTAATTTTCAAAGCTTTCAATGTAAATATTACATTTTACAATTTAATTTTTATAAAATCTGTAATACTTACAATCTGAAGCTGTAATTTTTCAATTTTTTTTTTTTTTCCGTGTATTAACCGTTAATTAATAACTAATAACTACACTTAATAATTAAATTCACAATAAATTTAGTGAATATTTTACTTTCATTGTAAGCAACTAACTTTTAAATAATAAAATAAAATAATTACAATAATAAGTCTTAATTTAAATATTTAAATCTCAAAATTCTCAAAATTAACCGTTCGTAAAGAGGCCGGCAATTAAGATTGTCGCGTTACCGGCAACGTGGCATCTTGTACGAAAATCGATCGAACCCCAACTGGATCAACCAGACAAAAAATTTCGGTATCGATCAACTTTCGTAGAAAATTTTTCTAGCACAATATTTATCATTTAACATTTTCCATTATTTTTTTTTTACTTACGCTCGGGAAAAATGGGCTCTTAGCGACTCATTTAAAAAATAAAAAATTTTTATGAAAAATTTGATTTGTTCCTCGATGGTCTTACCCGTTTTGTGGATCGTACCAGGTACAATTTTATTGCTAAATCCTCTTTGTGGTATTGCTTACTAAATTAATATTTTTCCCCAACCTAGATACTTTGTACTCTTGCTCGGCTCACTCGTTAATTTTTTTTTTTTTTTTTAGAAAAATATACGTGACTTGACGAGGAACATAGAAAATTATTTATTTCATTTCATTTAAACTCAATATCATTTTATTTAATTATAATTAAAATTCTCTTTGTAGTTGAATCAATACTTTTGTTCATTGACGCGACGCGGCTTTATCATTTTTTTTTTTTTTTTTTTTTTTTTTTTTTTTAAAAATAACACACACCTCTGATGCAAGAATAAAAATAAAAGAGATATTTAATTAACAATTGGAAATCTTCTCTAATTTCTATGTTCATTTCCATGCTTTGTGTATTAGCGAAATACGCGCCGAAGGAATTTAATTAATTAACTTATTGCTTTTTCAAAGTTCTCATTGATAGTTAAATTAAATTTTACGTTTCTTTTAATCAATTATCAAGAATAAATTGTATTAATTAAGTACTAATGCAAGAGAGAAATTTATTTATTAATGTTCAATTTTATGGAGATATTTTTATAAAAAAAAATAATTTTTTATCTTTTATGCATTGAAAAAAATTTACTTAATTCCAGAGAATTATTTTTGAGCTGAAATATTTTTTTTAAGCGTATAAAATTAACTAAAAAAATTTTTAATTAATTTTAAATGATGAAAATATTTTAAATTTAGTAAATTTGAATAATTTTTCAATATTCAGTACCTCAGAGGTGTGTATTATAATTTTTAAAAAATTTCCATTGGCTGATAAATAATTAATAGTTAAAAAAAAATGAATAATTGGTATTGATTGTCACAATTTGATTGTTAGTTAATAAAATAATAAATAAAATAAAAAGATTGAGTCGTATCTATCACGATATAATTTTGACGACGGACTCGGTCTCCTCTTTGACCAACAAGCTTAGTCGGAGATCGAGTTCGCCGGCTTCCAAAGCCCATTTTTCCCTTAACCATCATGGGGAGTCAGCGGTCTGAGTGCCGAGGGTGTGGATTGGGAAAATCGGGTACCAGCCGACATTGAGGGTCGTCAGAGACAGAAGCTCGAGGTCGACTTCTGCGCCACCCAGGCCCTGGTTGCTCTCGAAGCCCTGCTTCTTCTCCCACAGCATCACCAGGAGATTACGTCCCAGTGCGTCGCAGCTGCCGTACTTCAGTGTCTGACGATACTGCGGGTTTCGCGAGTGACGTATTACGCGGGTCTTCCTTTTGTGGATCCAACGATCGCCGTCCCGGAGATATGTCTTCACATATGTATCTGTTAAATGAAAAATTTATTAAGGACAAAACATATACATTTTTTAAATTGCCATTGAAATTATAAAATAATTTTTAAAATAAAATAATTAAAAACAATTTAAAATAATTTTTTAAATAAAATCATTTAAAATAAAATAATTTAAAATAATAAAAAAAAAAAAAAAATAATTTTGAAAATAAATTTTTTTTTCAAGTACAAAAAATAAATTGTTTATTGAAGGGCTTTAAATTATCTATTCATTCATATTTAAATTATTTTTATCATTATTATTATTACAATTCCCCCGAGGATCAATAAAAAAAAAGTTGATCGAATAAACTAGACCGTAAGTTTATAAATTCAACTCAATAAAATAATAAATGTATACTTTATTTTCCAGAGAGATTACGGTAGGTATCTAAAACTTTTAATAATTCAAGTTTCGACACAATTTTAATTTACTTATAAGTTATGAGTTATAATAAATAAAATATCACAGGAAGAGGAAGAGCAATAAATAGTATGAACGTCTGTTAATATATTCAGCGGAATCTAATTGAACTTTTCCCACTTGGAAGCTAACAGCCGCGATGATGATGCTAATAACAATGATAATAATTGAATTTGAAATAAATGAAAGTCAGCAACTTTCGGAATATTTAAAGCAAATTGGCTTCCATTTTATTACCCGGTTCTTCTTTCTCTCCTGGGCATATATCTCGCGCGCAGATCACCTCGACCTCGAGAGTGCCTTTGCTCAGGAACAAGGCCAGCTTAACTTCGCCGCTGTGTGTACCTAAACAATAAATTTTTACAGTTTTTTAATTTATCCTGAAAATATCTAAGGGAAAACTTTTAAAACTTTAGATTTTATTTTTTATTATTATTATTTCGTTGTTTTACCTCCGATAAGTTTGAATCCTCGAGGTGCTACTTGTCCGGGACCCAATTTTACATCCACACCGTTTTCATCTCTCAGTTGACTGGAATTTCATAAATATATAAGGGAAGTTTATAAATAATTCGTGCCAAAGTTGGCATATTAGGTTTCAAATGTGGAATAAATTTTTGAGTAAAAATATATTTTTTTTGTTCTGAAAATGTTGATATCTAAATTTGAAAAATTACACAGAAAAAAAAAATAATAATAGTAACTAAAATAAAAATTATTTAATTTTCTTTTTGATTAAAATTTGAAAAATTTTTTTTTATTTAAATAAAAATAAAAAATTGAAATTTTTGACCTCTGTCCATAGTCTAATATTTCTTCTTTCATTTTATTATTTTTAATAATTTTTTTGATGAATAAAAAAATTCTTTTTCAAGAAATTTCATAAAAAAAAAATATATTGAAAGTATGTTCGCTTTTTTAACAAAATTGACTGTTAAAAAAAATGTTTGATTAATTTTTTATTGAAAAAAAAAAATTCTATAATTTTTATAAAAAAAAAAATAAGCCATTAAAAAATTTTTTAGAATATTTCTCCCCAAAATTTTTTAATTAAAAAACTTGAAAATTTTCAAACTGGCGTTTGATAAATTTTTTTTATATTTAACTGTATAAATTTTATTTAAAAGTATCTATATAATTCATAATTGTGTTTATCTTTCCATACACGTACTCATATTATCTTATAAATGTTTTGTACGCGCTATGAGGCGTGCAAAATAATAATTCATAAGATCCATTATAAAATACATAATTTTCTTTTTCGACTAGAAAGCAATTTGTCGAGAGCAAAAACTTGGATCCATAAACTTTAAATTCATTGAAATTGAATAAGGAGTACAAGTATGAAGAAAACATACCCATATATTAAGAAAATTTTTTCAATAATAAAAGTTAGCGGGTAATATGATAGAAAGAGATATTAAAGAGGTATGTACACGTACACGTATAGGTATGTATATCTAAGAACGTGAGTAATATAAATTCTTTACCTCCACTTATCGTCTTCATCAGACTCACTATTTCTGTCGTAAAATCGCTCGGAAAATGCCATCATTGTTTGTCCTATGCTGTCACGTTTTTCGCCACGTACTCCTCCCATGCTGTCTTTGCACTCGTCTCGCCCTGCCATTTTATTTGTTAATTATCCGTCATACTTTCCTGTCTTCAATCATACAACAAATATCTACCCGACTGCACGATTTTTCTTTTAAAAAATTATTTAAAAATTTTTTTTCATTCTGTTTTAAAATTACCCATTGAGAAAAATCGTGCGTGTCGCTTGGGAATTGTTCTCATATGTCTCTAAAATCTCTTGAACGAAGTATTTTCATCCGACTACTTTTCTTTTCTCGGTTTTATTATTCCTATTATTTTTACTGCATGACCGTACATGCTTAGTTTTATTTTTGTGCTTGTGTTTTTTTGACTCAACCGGGAAAGTATACTCTGAAGTCATGGAAGTGAGTTCAAGAGAGTATTCAAAAACTTTTTTCACCTAAAGCATAAACTCCTGTCGTAATCAACAAGTCGTATTTACCTTTGCTTATTCAAGAACTTTGTTTTCTACTGGAAAAATATTCTCAAATATAAAACAAAATAAATAAATATAACTTCTGAATGATAAATATTTAAGCAAACTTTTATGAAAAAGCCCACATAGTTTTTTTTTTTACTTTGATTTGTTAATTAAATGAAAAAAAAAATTTTTTCATTTCAAGTTTTAAATTAATTCCAATAAAAAAACAAAAAATTTCAATAATTATAATTATTTTTAGTAAGATTATATATTTTTTTTTATATAAAAAATTTTCTTTAAAAATTACATTTTTTAAATTTATTCTTGATCTAATTAGAATTTTTTTAATAATTATTTACAAATATAATGCAAAAAATACTTCTGGGTATATTAAAATAATTAATGAAGGTTTATTAAAAAAAAAAAAAAATTATTGAGGAATTGTAAATTTAATTTTTTCCATCAATTTTGTAAAAAATATAATTTTATGAAATTGAAAACGGAATTTTTTAATTTCACCAGAAATTTATTAAAACCAAAGGCAATTTTTAAAAAAAAATTAGGAAGCAATAAATTTATAACCCGTTAATTTGATAAGACATTAATGCAATATATAACATCCAGCCGGTAAACTAATTTAAAAAGAAAAAAGAAAAAAATTACCTCGAGGCAGATTTATTTATATTTTTCCTTATTACTTAACGGTGGAGTTTAAAAAAATGCAAATAAGCATATTTTAACGTCGAATAAGTTTATTTAGGACGCAGCCAAACTGGTTGGGTTTCCGCGCTCCAGAAGTATATATATATATATATATATATATATATATATAATATTTATGTGCTTACCCAGCTAAGCGGTGGTTAAAGTATGAAGTATAAGTACTGAATGGCCAGACTCGTTTCGATGGGGTGGATGTAAGAGGTAACGTCATAAAATGGTAAACGGATAAAAAGAATAAGTGGGAGTAGGTCTAGTGCTCTGTACTCTGCTCTAAAAACTAGCAAACCGGTTATAGTTATAGTTATATTAGTATAAGGCATTTTTAATAGTAAGGGAGGATAAATTTAGGTCTAGATAAATTGGATCGCGAATTGGCGAGTCGACGCCCAGTGAAAAATCTGGAGACGAAATTAAAGGAGCTTAAATTTTATGTAAGAGCATTAAATTTTGAGTTTGAATTTAGCGAAGGAATTTTTTTTCTTTTATTTTAGTAAAAATTAAATTTTTTAGTTAAATATTTTAAGAATGATATTTTAAGCAGAAAAAATTATAAGAATTAATAAAAAAAAAATTAATTAGCAAGAAAAAACATTTAAAAAAAATTTTCTAATTTGTTTTTTTCTAATTTTTACACAGAAAATAAAAAAATAATTTTACCAAGTATTTTGACTGTTTAAAAAATTATTAATACATCTTTAAAAAATAATTTAATTATCCTAAATATTTTTTTTAAGCTTCATCTTTGTATAAACAACAATCCTGTAAAAAATTATGGTTCAAATCCTTTTTATTAATTTTCAATAATTAAATAATCTTTAAAACCGGTCAATATAAATTTCATCACCATTTTCAATGTCTTCAATACGCATTAAAATAGCGCGAGATTTAAAAATCGTGATGAGAACAATTCCCAGTACTTACATGGAAAAAATACTTAAAAATTAAAAAAATTATGATTAAATATTAAGTAATTACACATTTTAAATAATGTAAAAAAATATTTATAAAAGTAAGTAAAAGATGCATATTATAAAAAAAATAATTATATATAGATATATGTATATATTTTTTTTCTAATGCTACTAATCGTGCCAGTTGCTACTAGTTTTGCAAAGTGCAAGCCTCCATACACTTCTACTTTCCATCATCATCATCATCATCATCAATAATAATAATAATAATAATAAAGAATAAAAATTTGTACATAAAACTAAAAAGGAAAAGACAGCTGAGATTTAGATTATTAGTAGATCAAAAGAATTAGACTAAAGGTTTATATTAAATAATTTATAAATCTACTTTTCTTCTATTAATTATTGTAAATTATAATTATTAATAAACTAGGCTAATAAGATAAGTACTAATATAATATATAATATATATAAATAAAAATTACTCAGGCCAGTTTACCATTAAAAATTTCTTTTATTTAGTTATTAGATATCAGATTTAGTTTCTGACCGATCGGCCTTACCTAAGTCACGTCTGCAGGTTATACAACTGGTATCAACTGGTAGCAATTTAAGTATCTAAGAGGATTTTATTGTTTACGTGGATTTATTTATTTACAGTTTATATTATATATGCTTGTTGTAGATATTCATATTTTGTTAAATTAAATACAAGAGTCATTTTGCAGTTTGTTTTTTAGATCACTATTTACATTTATTTACAGTCATTTAGTTAAGAATAATTTTAATTTTTTTTTTAAATTAATTACGTTGTATTTTTTATAGTGATGATATTTTTAACAATATAAGCTCATCCGGGAGTTATACTCATCGAGACCTTTCATTTAAATATCTACATGAATTTTTTTATATATTTTATATATTTTACAAATATGAGAAATATCATATATATAAAATATATGAAAAAATTCGCGTGGGTATTCAAATGAAAGGTCTTGATGAGTGTAACTCCAGAATGAGCTTATATCGTAAAAAATATCATAATTGGACAAAATACAACAAGATATAAGCTTATCTTGATTTCCTTTAAAATATTTTTTTTATTATAAAAGACTAAAATTAATAAAAAAATTTTTTAAATTTTTAAATCGAAACAAAACTCACTGCAAAATGACAATTTATAATAAATAGTCATATATAATATAACAATAACTAAAAGCTTGGATATTAAGATTAACTACATAAGAGGACAGCTCAATAATACGCAGTAATAAATTACTGAAGTTATTAATTACATAGGAAGGAAATTTGTAACTCTAAAGAATAATTGAATTGAACCAACTGGATCGAATTAGCGAATTGAACTTTCTAAGTATAAGTAAACCATAGCGAAAATATAATGGCATTAGTAGTAGAGTTACTTAAAAAATTGTTTGGCTTAAAAGTTTGAGCTTTTACTTGTAATACGGTTTAAACAAAATAATTAAATAGACAAATACATTAGATAGAGATTAGACAGACAGAGTGAGGTCTTACCGGTGTCGTAATTCGTTGGACGACAATGCCTTGCGATAATTATCGGGGTGGTGTGGCGTGCGGTAGTGAGAAGGAGGCCGAATTACCGGTCCTCGGAGACACAGGCTCGCACTGCCACACAGTAACTGTTGGGACTACGCACTCTGGTAGTATGGCCGGGCCCCGATCAAGTGCGGCCCGGTAATCGAACAGAGGTGGTGGTTGGTGGTTCGTGGTTGGTGATGGTAGTAAGGTTCGTCATGATTTATATGTTATGGTTTATTTTATTTCATTTTCATTTATTTTATTTATTTATTTATTTATTTATTTATTCATTTAATTATTTTTATTTTTATTATTTCCGTATCAGTTGCGTCCGTCGATTCGTAACAGATCGGAGGTTCGACCGAGCGAGTTTCGTATTTTATTGTTTTTGTACCGCGTTCGTCGGCGGGCACCAAGAAAAATAAATATCCATTCAAATTCTATTTAGTTTCTTTTTTTCATAAGTTCAAAAATATCTATACATACATATACATATTTTTTTATGACAGTTAGAAGCCAGTTTTTATGATTGTTTGTCGTTGAATTATTTTTTTTGTAATTTTAAAATGGAAAAAAAAAATTAAAAAATTATTTTAATTTTTCAAGAGTAATTTTTTTTTTTTTTTTTTTTATAATTTAAAATACATAATTTATTTTTAATGGTAGAAATTTTTATCAATTAAGTTTAATTTTTAATGAAATACAATAAATAATATTTAATTAATTTATATATTTTCTTAATTATTTTAATGGTATCAGGATTTTTGATTCCCTGACAAAATATTCCCAAAATAAATATCCCCGGACAAAATATCATACAAAATCTTTCTCTTGAATATTATTTGATCTTCCCATTTGACATGTTAGTCAATAAAAATATTAATGAAAATTTACTATCAAGATATTTTTTGGAGCAAGAAAAAAATTTTCTCAAGACAAGAAAATTTATTTCTATCAAGAATTAAATTTTTTGGAGCAAGATACGTATTTCTTAAAGCAAGAAAATTAATTTTGTTAGAATAACTGAAATTTCTTGTGTTAAAAAAAAAATTGATAATTTGTTTTGAATTGTTTTATTGAAAAATTTATTTACTTAAGATATTTTGTCCGAGGAGATTTATTTTGGGTATATTTTGTCCGGGATATTTTTTCTGAGGATCAAAAATCAATAAAAAAATTTTCTTTACTAAAAAAGTCTGAAATTAAAAAATAAAATTTATTGATTTTAAAAATAAATCAACGGCAAATTATCATGTGCATTAAACGCATAGACAGAGACATCGAATAATGGTTAGTATATAGAAACATTATTATGGAAAATTACAAATGTATACGTAGAATTTAAAGTAAAATGAACACGATGAATAACGACATAGTAATACAATAATAATTGTTATAGCAGAGCTTTAGCAACACTTCAGTGATTAGTATGTGTTCATTAATAAATAAATATATCAACATAATAGGGGAGATTATTATCGGTGAGTAAAAATAAGTGCCGCTGAACAAACTTCGGGGAAGAGTTTAATTGATTTTTAGGTGATATGATACGAGGGTTTAATTGAGACTGAGATTGAGGAACGATAGCTTGATCCAGAGCTTAGGGATGTTGCAAGTGATGTATGAATGAAGCGTGCGCACTGCAGTAGTTTGTTTAAAAGATCAACGAGTTACATTTCTGTACAAGTGTTGAAAGTATTTTATTTGGATTAATTATTAACGCTGACGCTGTGCGCATCTATGAATGTTCATCTCCTTCTGTTCTGTTTATGCTATTTCTCTATTGTTTATATATTGTATTGTAATGCATAATTGTTAAACTACACCACGGAGATAATGTACAAGAGGAAATGAACATGAATTAAAATCGGACAATTGATGCTATATTCCGCTATCAAGTTTCAAACTCGAGTTTAATTTCTATAAAAATTTGCTTCGGTTAACTGATAAGCGGCTCAAAGTTTCGCTCAAGTTTGTGTGTGCTTTCAGTTAAGGATCAACTTTATTAAATGTTATGTCTATGATGCTTGTTTTATTATTTAATATTTAATTATTCAGTCATGTCGGGTGTATAATTAACCAGCTCTTTTGACGAAGAATGTTTTATGTGAAAATTGTTGTTCATTTTACAATGAGTCATTTTGCTGGATTAAGTTTTAATTATTAAAATGTTTAGAATAATTATGGTAACTTTTTTTAGAAATTAGTAAAATCAAGGACAATAAACTTTAAATATTATGTAAGTACGATGAAAAATTTTTTTATTTATTAAAATAAATTAAGGAATCCTTTTTTTAAAGATTTTGTTATTTTTGAGATTCAGTAGCTAAATTGTAATGAATTGGTGTAGATTTTAAAGACAGAGTAGAAAAATTTTTGGTTAGTAATTTTTTAAATTATGTTAAATTTTGTAAGTACTTTGTTAGGATATAATAATATAATAATAAAGTAATATTGAAAATAGTTCAAGGAACTTGTATTAAACTTAAAGGAACTCGATAGACTTCGATTGAGGTCTAATGACTTAATATTGTAAACTTTGAACTAAACTTTAGTCGATAAATAATCTACTAGGTAATTTTTGAAGAATCTGAAGGTTAAGGGTAGTAAATTTTGTTTTATCTATCTACCCTTGAGTTTGTTCTTAAAGTTTATCAAATTCAAACTTATAGCTTTGAATATTTTAAGTTAAATTTATTTAGCTTCAACTTTTTATCTCAAATAATTTATTTAAAATTCTTATTTATTCAAAATAATAATAATAATAATTTATAAAAAATTCTTAAATATCCTCAGCTTCAAAATAAAATAAAATACGTGAATTTAACTAGAAGTTTTACCAAAAAAAAATTTATTTTTGACTTAAAAAAAATTATGCAATTTTTCCAGTACTTACATAACAATTTTTGTACCAAAAATAATCATAATTTCCCGTAAAGTTTATCTTTTTAAAAACATTCTTTTCCAAAAAACTGTAACTGTAAAGGTTTAGTACCTAGGTAGAGTAAATCGCTCGGTCGAAGCACTTTTTAAGCAAAAAGTGAAGAAAGATGCAGATAAGATATATGTATCTTGAAATAATCAAAGAACATGAATAAGAAATAAGATAAAATCGACAATGCTCGATAGATATATCTCAATATTGAATAAAAATAAAATAAAACATGAATGACATACGCCCACAGACACTTGCCACATAAACTACCCTCACTGAGTATACACAAATCCAGATGATCTAATCCACCTGAGAAGGGATTGAATCCGAGATCTGAGATCTGAGTGACGGGTAGTTATCACAACAATAACGTAGCATGTAGCAAGTATTTGGGTGTATACAATGTGGGGTGGGAAAAGGTGAAAGGCCGTTAAATGTTAAGCATTATGCAGCAAATTCATGGACACATATATTCATATACACACACATACATGTATATATATATAATGTTAATCGAGAAGGGGCTTGATTACGCATGACTATGGGGGATTGACGTTTGACTTAGCATCTATCAACATGAATGCACTTTAATTATGATGCGGTGATGCTATGATGCAGGTGAACACCGCACATACCAGATAAATTATGAGTCGATACACACATAGAGTCATTACTATGTCTATGATTATTATTATCATTATTGTTATTTTAATATTTATTTTGGTACAGGGTTCGTTCGAGGCTATTAATATTTTGTACTTATTTACTGAAATGCGAATAACTATAAACTGTCCAAAATTTTCGGTCAGAGCTTTAAATTATTGCGCAAAAATTTTTTTGATTTTTTTTTAACAGTAAAATTCTTCAAAAATATATTTTTTTTTTTTTTTTTTAATGAACTTATATTTTTTTTTTTTTAATATATGTTTTTTTTGTGAGATAAAATAAAAAATTGACATAAAAAAATTTAATTCTCAAAAACTAACACTAATTTTATCTGTCTTTACATTTTTTATAATTTTTGTGTTAAAAAAAATTTTTTTTTTTCATTAAAAATATCAAAGAAATTTTTTTTTAACCAAATAAGAATTTTAAAAATATAATTTTTAAATAAAGAACCTTTTTTCTATCCTAAAATTAATTAATTCAAATTAAATGTCTCAAAAAATTGGTTTTTAATCTTTTTAATTATTTTTTTAATAAAAAAAATTTTTTTTTAACGAAATTGAATTTTTTTTTTTTTCAAGTAACATATCTCTAAAAATTATTTCTGAAGACAAAAAATTTTAGACAGCAAATGAAAGGTGCATTACTGATAAAAAATAATAAATATAGTACTAAAATCCAAAAATGAGGGGCTAAGTGATGCGACTAAGTGATATTTACAAAAAAAGTGACAAAATGTTTAAAAAATTGTAAGTTTAATAATAATAGTGATAATAATAATAATAATATAGTAGTATTAAGAATAAGAATAATAGCAAGAGAATGAAATGAAGATAAAAAAAAATGTGAATGGTCTTTTTGGGATTCATGAGCAATTGTATTGAAATTACTCACGGCTTCCGCGTCTTTTGTCACTGGATAGACTCATTGTTCTGCCGAGTTCGCCCTTGGCAGCAGCTTTTTTCAAAGATCGCAACACTTCTTCTGGATCGCGGGCTGACCTTGCCACGGAGCTGCGTCGTCGGTCTCGGTTGTAATAACCACTTGGCATTTCAGTGTCGACTATGCTCCCACCTTGATAAGAAAAAAATCTGGGATTAGTTTTAATTTTTTTTACAATTTTTTATAATTGCTGAAAAGTAAAAAAATTTGTAACAATTTTATTAAAAATTTGAACCTTAATTTTAAAGTAAAAAAAAAAAAAAAATAAATAAATAAAAAGGGATTCTAAAAAACACATACGTTTGCTATCAGTACCGCCTTGACTTTGAAAGCTGCTCCTCCTGCTTCCGGGAAGCGATCTGCTGTAATCCTTGTTAAGTTCATAAGTCTCAACTTCTAATTGTTCGGATTGTGAGGAACCGCGTCGAGAGTTTGCTTGCCAAGCGTGGTCTGGATGCAGGAAATAGGGTTCCGGACTCCCGCTATCACTTTGAGTGTCTTCGCTGTAACTTCGCTCACGAATCTCTCGTCTAAGTAACCTCTGGGCTAACGCTACTTCCATTGACAGCGAGCCACGCGGTGAAGCGTAAGGAGATTTCCCTGAGCGGATTCCCCGAGAGTCTTCCAATCGATACCTACTCACACGATCCATTTTTATTATATTATACGTCCATCATATCAAGGTATTCATTATTTTCAATTATCAACTATTACAATGAAATTTTTATTAGAAATTTGTTAAATTTACAAATAATAACTTTTAGAATTTTTTTTTTTTTTTTGAATAATTTATAATAAAAAAATTTAATCAAAAAATTTCACAAGTAGAAATTGAAAAAAAAATTGATGTTTTTAAAGATATCAGCTCATCCCGGTGTTACACTGATCAAGAGCTTTCATTTAAGTACCCACATGCATTTTTCATATATACATATATATATATGAAAAATTGATGTGGGTACTCAAATGAAAGGTCTTGATGAGTGTAACATCAGGATGAGCTTATATCTTTAAAAATTTCAATAGTTCACAAGATACAAGGTCATTTCTTAATTTTTTAATTAAAAATTTGGTTAAAAATTTTTTTCTTAATTCAAGTTAATTTTTTTTTAGAGTAAAACTAAAAAAAAAGTGTTAATAACTAACCAAGCTTCACGATCAGCCTCAAAAGCGTTCTGCAAGTCAACAGAACACTCCCCGAGGAAAATATTATCACCATCAGGATGGCAGTCCCAGAGGGTAACATCGATCGTTTTGTCCATTAACTTCTCACCAGCGATCCCGGTAAACGTCAGATTTGCGTTCCAAATAGGATTTTGCGTCGGACCAGCGACGTCTGTTTGCAGAGAGCTCTGATCGACGCTATTACAAACAACAAACGACTTAATTATAAACAATGTGTAACAGACAACACACATTTATTTATTTTATCTTTTAATTAAATTAAAGCATTGTGGCGGTTATAATTATGTTAGTATTCAATTACCTCGCTGGAATGAGAACGAGTTTGGCGACAGCTTCCGGTGGCGTACCATCGTCTCGAACACAAAGCTCGTCAGCTGCCAAAACTGACACCACCAGCTCTTTCCTGTCTGCTTCGTACCACACGTGAATCTGCACCCGACCACTTACTGGTCGCTCTTTCGGTATTTTTTCCTAAAAAACAAACACACAATTGAAACAATAATTAATAATTGTAATTGTGAAATTTTTTAATTAAAAAAAAAAAAAAACCTTTTTTTTTTAATATTTAAATTAAAAAAAATTTGCTTTTTTCTTAATTTTTTACTCTTTTATTTTGTTTGCGAGTCATGCGGATGGACTGGTTAAATTTGCATTAAAGTTTGCATAGAATACCAAGTTAGAAAAAAAGAAATGCCGGGCATGAGACTGCCTGTTGCAAAATACTAAGTAAAAAAAAATAAAAAACAAATAAAGTAAATAAATTAAATTTTGAACTTAAATAAAATTTACAAAAGTTTTATTCACATGAAAAGGATGCATTTGACATGCAAAGCGCACACATGCGCAACTTTTAAGCTGGAAATTATTTGTCACTTTCGATGGTGACTGAATCGGGTTCCGGGTTCCGGGTTGAACGATAAGGCTTGAGCTCAAGTTGAGGAAAAATGAGCTCTGGATAACGTACGATCAAATTGATCAATTTTTTTTTAACTCGTTTATTTTTTTATTTAATTTATGTTTTTAATTACCAAAAGTTATATTTAATATTTTATTAATTTAATAATTGACAGTTTTATCATATTTTAACTAATGTGAGGTGATATTCAACTAGAAACAGAAGAAACTATATCGTATAAATACCGAGATTATTATACATGAATTTAACAGTTGATGTTTGTAATTGAGGTAATTTATCAGTGTATTCAAATTAGTTTAATTTGATCCGTTAATTAAATTATTACTAATTGTTAATGTCTATATCTATATAATTTAATTGTAATTATTATTACTGTCTGTTGTAGTACCGGAGGAAGCTGCGAAAGTGGCGAAACGTTGTATGAAAATTAAATAAACATCAAATATTAAATATCCTTAAAACAAGAACCTATTGGATGTATTTTTATTTAATTAAAAAAAAAAAAAAAATAATTAAAAATGTAAATAATTACCAAATTTTTTAACGGAGATTTTTTTTATTGTAATTTTCTTTAATTAAGAGATGAAATATTTTGAAACAAGATTGAATTTTTTAAGAAAAATATTTACTTTAATAAGTTCATTTTCATTTAAGTGAAAAAAAAAATTTTTCATGATTTTTAATGAATTATATAAAATAAAAAATTAGATGATAAAATTTTTTAATCATTAAAAATTCATTAAATTTTTTTGTTAAAGATAGTTTGACCCCCACGAGCCCATTTTTTTGTAGCGAGCTCCTCCCATGAAATGTTTTACGTCCATTCTCATTTCCAGGCTCTCTAGGGTGTGTTGAGACACCATAAATCGTGGAACGCCTTCTCGTTTACCCGGGATTTCCAGCGGAATCGAGCGAGTAGCAAGAAGCAACTTTAGCATTCTTGATGGTATCACTATTTTAGTGTGTATACGGTAAAGGGGGCAAGCAACATCCCCGAATAAGGTTGTATGTTATGTTATAATGTTATTGCACAGTTGGGAGGAATATCTGAAGAGAATATGAGCTGAAAAGTATATATACTTAGATGTGATTATTTTACACCAATGTATATATACTTTTGAGATGGTCTATATACACAGTAGAGGAAACACAAATAGATAAAGCATCTCGAGACATGTCCAATGTCCTGATTTAGTTTAAATCAGATTATTCAATTTAACACCTCAGTCTTGGTTTTCCCTCGTATTTTATTTTAAAGTTATATTTATTCTTAGTCTAGTACTTTTAGATACTTGATTATTCATGAAATACTCGGGAAATATTCTAAGAACAAGACTACTGGTAAATATAGCTTTGTTTTGCTTCCTTTCTAGGATATTTTTATATTTCAATTCTCATTTGCATCATCTACTTGCTTCGACCTACGTACATTTTTTTTACAATTATTTTTTTAGTACTTTGAAGATTTTGATCCAATTAAAAATTTTTTTAAGATTAGCCCCTTTTCAAAAATTTTTTAAATAACAGTATTTTAAATAAAAAAAATTTAGTTTCGATTTTTCACTTGACTCTTAAATCCCATATTTAAATAATTTAATAACTATCAATTTTGCAGTCACTATGAGACTCAAATAAAAGGTTTCGATAAGCTTAATATCATTTAAAATAAAAAAATGTATTATTACTTGCATGTGTAAAGAATTCATAATTTTTTTGTCACTTTTTTTTAAGTATAATTTTTTTTTATGGTTTATAAATACAAAAAAAAAATTAATAAAAATATTAAAGTCCCAAAAAAATAATAAATTTATTTAAAAATAAAAAAATAAATATTAATAATGAGTAGTCTAAAAAAAAATTATTAATACTGGAACTGATGCTGCACATGCGCGTGCTTAGTTCTACTGAGTTCTAACACTCCGTTAATTTAAAATTAACCTTAAAAATAAAAAAACTTATGTATTTACAAATAATTATTTTTGAAAAAAGGCTAATTATAATATTTTTCAACGAAAAATTATTCAATTGCCTATTTTTGTATATTGAACATTATCAAGGTCAAAGTTACCTCGTAAATAGAGTAAATATACCCGCTGTTGATAGCCAAAGTACTAAAAAAATTATTTCATACGGAGACTTACGGCATTCGAAGGAAGAATACAATCTAATCAGATAAATATAAAAAAAGAGACATTTACGATAATTAATAATAAAAATAAAAATTCTAAGAATACTAGATATTCGTGCCAGTTGGGAGAGAGTAGCGTGAGGGCGAGTTATGCTAAACTTTTGTTTGTTGTTGTTATCATAGCCATAACTTACATTTTCGTCATTCATCAGCGTTATTTTTTCAGTAATTAACTTTTTCTTTTACGGGACACAGAAATGACGGTGAATTAACGTAGAGACGTAAATAAAACAGTTTAAAGGCATAGAGTATAATAATAATAATAATAATAATAATAATAATAATAATAATAATAATAATAATAATAATAATAATAATAATAATAATAATAATAATAATAATAATAATAATAATAATAATAATAATAATAATAATAATAATAATAATAATAATAATAATAATAACAATGTAGTGACAAGAAAAGACACAACGGATACACAAAAAAAAAAAAAAAAAAAAAAAAAATTCTTTTTTTTTTTTTAAATAAAAGAGTGAATGGAAGTCAAGAATTTTAAAATTTATTTTTCAATTTCATTTCTTTTCTATCACGTTTATTCACATACATTCAATTTTTTACATTAAAATTGATTTATTTTTTTTTTTTTTACATCTGTCTAATATCTAAGTCTAGACATGATTCACTTGAAAATTTAATTTAAATATACAATATAACTAGAGATTGACTTATTTGTTTAGAAGATTTAACTACTATTAATTAAATGTATTAATTATTATTTATTATTATAGTCAACGGAGTTCCATTGGTATGTAAATTTGGCTGTAATTCACCTGGAATTAACAATGGAATACCGTTGCAAATTGGACAGTCTCAGACTCCAAACTATATCAGTTAAATATAGTCTATAAAAAAAAAACAATAATTACATTTTTAAAATACTTTGAGATCAATTTATTTATTATTTTTAAAATGGGAAGTTAGGGATTTGGCGCACTCGCCCCAACTGACACATTTTTTTCAAAAATAAACGAGTGGTAATATAAAAAAAAAAAAAAAAAAAAAAAAGAAAAAAATTAAGCACTATTTTATTGGAGCGAGAGGACAAATTGTTTTTTCGAATTGTTAATTTAATTTTAATGAAATTGAAAGCAATGAAATAAAATCAGAGATCGAGAGCCGAAAATGAATGAATTTTTTCTAGTAACTAGTCCTATTCTACCGAAGCGTTTGTCTAACTACACTATAATAAATAGTTTTTACTGGTAATTAATATTATTTATTGATTTATTGATTGTTTGTTAACAATTACGATATTGTTGGCAAGGTAGAAATCGGTAGATAAATAGACTAGATCTTTACTATTGAGATTAGTTCAAATTATTATTATCAGTCAAGGACTTGACTGTGGAAAGACCTGTATTAGATGTAGCAAAGTCATTTTTTTACCGCGAATTTATTTTTATTGAGTAAAGAGTGTCTATATTTGTCTATGTTACATTATATGTTTTATAGAACAAACTGAAACAGAACGGAACAAGTGATCGCGTGTGTGTACAGAAAAAAAAAGTTCTTGAATCAAGTATATAATTTTTGAAAACTTAATCTTCTTAATTAGAATAGAAAAATTCTTAAACTCATAAATTTTAATTGATTTAAGAATTTTTCTCTCGAATCAAGTTAATTTTTTTTTTTTTTTTTTTTAGTGAGTTAATTTGAGTCGCCGAATTACGAGCGCGGTCCAAATTTTTGTGGGGAAACAATTAAATTAAACATGAGTTTATTTATTTTTTTCTATTTTGTAAATGATTTTTTAAAATAGATAAATTCGTTCTCTTTTCTTAGATTTTTAATTACAGTTTGTTTTTTTTTTCTAGCTTTACTAATTAAAATCTTACGGATTTTTTTTTTGAGATTTTTATTGCACATTTTAGAGGTTTTGATAGTCTAAAAAATTTTATAAATTTATTTTCAAAGTATAATATATTTTTAATAATTTATTTAATGTATAAATTTAATGATTTTTTAGAGTCCAGTTAATTTTACTTTATTTAATTTTTAAAAAAAGTTTTCAGACAAAAATTGAAATTTTAGATTGTCTTTTTTGCAGAAAAAATTATTTTTAACTTCCCTAGTGTACAATTCTCATATATAATTCCGTTTAAAATTTAATTATTTATTAAAAACTCCTTTTGATTAAATTCAAAAGTCTGAGATACAGATAAAAGCTTGTAAAAGACATTAAAAATTTTAATAATCATCAATAGGTATTTATATATTGATTTATATTAATTTAAAATGTATATATTTAATTTTAGTAAATTTAATAAGGAAAAGACGATTAATTGTCAAAGCTCGAATATATTTAGCACCCTTAAATTTATCTCAACTCGTCTTTATTGTTAAATAACCCGCTACTATATTTAATTTTTTATTTTTAAATAATTATTTATTTTTGTCCTTTGTTAACCGCGTGTCGCAAGAGCATTTCCACGTGCGGTGTTGTTAACTACTGTTGATTGTACGTAAGCATCATGTGTCTCATCTTCCGACCCTTCACTTACAATATTAATATATATATATATATAGTATCATACGATAAATCATATATTTATATTTATATATTCCATATTTTTAAATATTTATTTTTATATAGACTTCAAAAAGTTATTCGCTAAACAATTCAATTTTTTTACGCTATAGTATTTTTATATACTTCAATTATTTATTTAATATATTTTTCTGTTAATATTTCGATGCCAATTTTTTTAGTATCACAGTAGTGAAAACGTAAAGCTTAATAATTATTTTTAAAATAATCTTGTGCTATTAAGACGACAAGTGCTTTATGTTTTATTAAATTAATTATTGTGGTTTGATTAAAGAAAATATTTTTCCAGTGCTTGGAGATAAAAGTACCCGGGATAAAATTTAATACAAAATTTGGACATCAAAACTTAATTTTTTTATAGACATTTTTTAAATTGTAAAAAAAAATTGTATCAAAATTATTAATACAAGTGTTTTGAGTTGAAATTTATTTTTTTCCAAAATTTATAAAATTTTTGAAAGAATAAATGTTTCAAAATTTTTTTTTAACTTCAAAAAAAGATCAAAAATTATTAGAATTTTGAAATTTATAATAACTAAGCTATATTTGACTTCAACCTAAAATTATTAAAAATAATTTTTAGAAAAAAAATTTTTTTTTTCTAGTTTTAATATTTTTGAACTCGAGAAAAAAATTTAAATCTTCGAAATTTGAGTTTTAAAAATTCTATTTTTAAATAAGCAAAATTTTATCAATCAAAAATATTAAAAAAATATTTTTTTAAAACGGAAAAAAAATCAAAAATTACTATAATTTTGAAATTTGTAATAATTTTTGGAAAATTATAATCAAAAAATTACCAAAGTTCAATTTTATTCCAGGTATTTTTAAACATTAATTATGTATGTTATTAATTTCGATAGATTAAATAAATAACTACGTGCATTATTTATAAATATTTACAAAAGTATTCGTCTTTGTAACGTGACAGGTCGTCAGAGTAAAACAAAACTTCTTATTAATTAATAAATACATTTTTATCTGTATTCAATTAGTAAAAATTGGCACTCAAAAAGATTTATGCGGAAGATATTTGTATCCCTGTCATATTTTGGTACATCGTATACATTAATATTAATAATAGCAACTAGCGATAGTACTCTTCTATCAATTAATAAATAAATAAATACATTAGGTAATTATTTAATAATGAAATCGACTAATTGAACTATGTACAAAAAAATAATAACGGCTCTAAGCCGGCAAATAAATTTATCTATAAGACTGTTTTGTTAAATCAAAGTTTTCGACTCTGTAACTGAATTGTCTGATAAGTATAAATAATCAATTAAGTTAACGGCGAAATAAACAGTAAAACGACGGAAAGATAGAAATAAGTAGAGAGAGAGAGAGAGAGAGAGAGAGAGAGAGAGAGCAAATGATAAAATAAATTAGTTAAGTTAGTAAAGTATAATAATAAGTAAAGTGAAAAGTTGTTAAAAGATGAAGAGACAAATGAGGAGACAAAAGTGTTTATAAAACGAAAAATAAATAGACAAAGGTCACATTTTGTAGACTCAATTTATCAACTGGTTATACCGGCGTCTTTGGCAGTTTCCTGCGGGTCGGTGACGAAGGCGTTTTATCCGTTTCCGAGTCTGCAAAACCACCAGTTTATTTTTTTTTTATTATTGCGTAAAGTTTACACAGAAAAAAATTTTTTTACTTTTAAATAGTTAAAAACTCGTGAAAAAAATTTCTGGTCGATTTTTTTAATCAAAGATGGCTTTATATATGACCATATCAGGCCTAATATGGTCATATATAATTTTTTTGATTAAAATTAGTGTTAAAAATTCCAACAGGTGGCGTATTGTCGCGGAATCCTCTCAATAGAAGAGAGTTAATTTTTATAAGTTAAATAATAAAATAAAAATACTTTGTCACTTTTCAGAGAAGCTTATTTGATGTTTGCTTTTAATTTAATAAATTAAAGACTAATTTTTGCTTAATTAATTGTGTCAATTGTCCAAAATTAAAAAAAAAATTGAAAAATGACAGTAATTTATTTTTTTATTTTTTTACAGAGCTCGCAAAGGTTATATACGACCAGATCTGACTATCTACAGCTAAAAAATGAAAATTGACCACATAAAAATTTTTTTTACCGTAATTTAATTGTTTTGGCGAGTAAATATATTTTTCTTCTGTGTAAATTTTAGTAAAACTTGCTGATTATATATTTGTACAATGTACAATGTACTTGTGTATTTGCTGTTTGGTGGTGGATGGTGGGTGTGCAGTTGGGAGTATCGGATGCTGGTCAGGAAGAGGTTTGAGGTTAGAGTGCCCACTTAAGGGGTTTCAACTTAATTGCATTGTTGTAGTTTAGACATAATGGTATTATATATGTTGTATGTTAGATGTTATCTCCAGTTTATAGGACTAATTATCGATTTATAACTTACCTAACTGGAGACCTAAGTTTCCAGATGTTTTAGATGATGGCGGCGGCATACCGGGCTCGTCCATCGAATCGATGCTCCTTAACAATTTTAATCAAATTATCAGTTATATTGCTCTCGGTATCTTCACGCTTGTTTGTTAAGTCTATTCATAACTTTCGTCCTGGGGTCTGTTTTCCAGTAAATTGAGCTTTTGATTAGTTTGAGCTTTCGATTATTTGGAATTTCTATTTAAATGAATAATGGAATTTATTAATGCTCACAACTTGGTTCGAGCAACTTTCGTTGGAATTACATAAATCATTGAATCATTGAATCTGTAGTTTACGGCGGGTCGTCTCTGGTGTATTTTCCTAATCTACTGAACACCTTTTATACTTTATTGACCTATATATCCTGGTCCTAACTACCACCTCACCTTTTTGCTGGGCTCCAGTGACTAGAGAAGTCCATTTTATCCCTTTGACCCTTACCCCTTAGTCCCAACGTTAGTCATCCCCAGTTCTAACTAATTCTAATAATTTTCAGCAATTTATACCTTTGGCTTTTAGGTTTGTTGTAAATTATAGTTCTCTTGTTTCTCTGCTTTACAATGTTAGGTTGCTTACCCTTTTAAAAGTACTTCAACTAATAATTAGTGTTAAGTAATCCTGTTTATTGTATTCAAAATTTTTTTTTCCAAGCCCCATTTTTTAAAACAGAAAATTTATTAAATTTATTGAATTTTAAATTCCTATTTTAACTTTTCAATTATTATTATTATTATTAAAAATAATAACTGTAATTATATTAATAAATTTTCATTAAAAAAAATGTATACGATTGGACTTTTGATTTATTTAATTAAACTGACGATAAAAAAATTAAAAGGAAGTCAAAAAAAGTGCCGAAAATTAATTAGCGGATTAAATTAAAAATAATGAGTGATAAATTTAGACTACTCGACAGATTGAAAGTTGATTAGTACAAGTTGTACTCCATAAATGGATTTGTTGCTAATTAAATTACGGTTGAAGCATAATTAAGCTTGTTAAGAAAGTTATAACTATAACGATATTAATACTTACATATCTCCTACATGCTCAACAACAAGTTCAGCAACATCACTAGAGCGTTCAATTATCTGTGCCACATCCTCGAAGTTTCGATCGATGAGAGACACTCCTGACCATTCGAGTACCTGGAATTGCACCAGAAAATAATCCATTTTTTTTTTTTTTACTTTATTTTATATTATATAAATATAAGTTCTTGTTAAATGTCAGTGTTCCTCTGACAGTGATGGCAAGTCAATTTTCATCAATCTCAAATAACCTTCGACATTTTTCCAATATTTTTTAAACTCTCGAAAATTGAATTTGTGAATTAGAACAAAAATGTTCAAAATTTTATTATTATTATTATTTTTAATTTTTTAAATCGACAACAAAAATAATAATATAGATAATAAATTAAGTAAAAATTATTATTATTATTATTTCAAATTATTAAAAATAAAAAATAATACTTCAGATTAATTTTTTTTTAATCGGATAATATAAAAAAAAAAGACTTTAAAGATAGTTCGATTTCTTATTTTGAGAAAATCCTTACAAATAGTCTCTTACGCGGTTGCTTTGACACAGTAATATCTCAAAGGATTAAGAATATACCTGATGAGACACATTTGTCCCAGTGACACTTATAAAGCTCCTAATAATTTACGAATTACTTTATATAACACTACTTTTTTCTTATTTTTTTTTTTTTTAACTTCCCGCTAAGAAAAATTGAAAAATTTTTTTTCTGATTACTTCAAACATGTAACACAATAACATAATAGAAATTTTTATTAAATAAAAAACGTAATATTTCATACCGCAAAATATCATTAATGCAAATAAGTATAATCGGATTTACTATAACTTATAACTTGTAATATAGTATATATTTAACAATATATAATATACTAAAGTAAGTATAAGCGTAATTCTATTCAACGTCCTTAAAAAACGCCTCGAAGAAGTATTGTATGACATTCGTTATTTTTTATACATGCTCTGTACATCTTCTTGAACACTTTTCTGTCTTCAAGTGCAATACAAGTCGTACTTCGGACAAGTGTATTGCAAACATACTCGCTTTTTCTTATTTCTTTTCTTTTATGATTGTATCATACTTATATTTCATTGTATGACTAGACGGTAGTTAATAAAAAAAAAAAAATCCCAGCAGTTATATCATCCGAAAAATCCAAAAAAATCTACGAATAAGACTGACGGAGAGAGATAGGATCGAATGAGGGACTTAATATTATATTGCATGACGCAACAAACATCGACATAATTAGGGGCGAGAAGGGGGGAAATAAAGGCCCGAGGGCGTTCGATAACACGACGTTCTGGGAGTTTCGTGTAATTAATTACGGGAGAGGCGAACCTTTCTCTATTAACAACAGCCGCGGGCAATGTTTCTCGACAATTACAGAAAGTAATACAGCACATTATAGGTCCTAGTCGAGTACCTACTGCTGAGAACCTAGAGCTTTTGATAAAAAAATCTAAATCTAGATTATATGGTCTAGAAATTTTGCCGGATTTTTAATAATGCTCTCTAAAAATTAAATAAAAAAATTCTTGAATTTATTTTTGGTTCAAATAAATTTTTCTTGTGGTTAAAAAAATTTTTTATAAGTTTATTATTGATCATATTATCAATGGAATATTATTTTTGTAAATTTTGTAGGTTTTGTATTTGTAAAAAATTAGATTTTAGTTTAATATTATTAAATGATTAATTAATTTATTTTTAAATTAATAAAATTCTTAAATAAAAAATTTATTCCGTTTTATTTCACACTAAAAATTTAAAAAACTTTAAAAAAGTTTAAAAAAATAAAAAAAAATTAAAAAAATTATATTTCACGACTAAAAATTAAATAACCCACCGTAGAAAGGTTTTAGAAATCTCAAGACGGAGACAAAAATACCGGGAATAGAAAATTCAAAGTAAAGAAACCCAAGTAAATGGTATTTTCTTGTTCTTACATTTACATATTCATATTTTTATTTCCTAGTAGCTTCCAGATGTTCAATGAAACTCTCATTACCGGTATGCGCCCTCGTATATATTTATTTAATAAGTTTGTCTCTTTCCCAGAGGATATTCGAGAGTACCGTTACGTTTTACTTCGACATTACGGCGAGTACATATGTACACCAATAACTCTAGAGTAAACAGACGAAGATATGTGCCTTGAGTATTGAAAAAAATTTCGAGGGACTTTTTTATTTTGAAAAGTCGAATTTTATCACAATGAATAAATGAGCCGTAGTTTTTCCTTGAGTCACGCTTACGAATGTAATAAGCAATAAACTGAAAAATCTCGATAGAAAAAGCAAATTAATTGTTTTAACTTTTTACGCCGGCTGATAAAAAAGTGTTGGACATAAAGATAAAAATAAAAATAAAATGAAACATGATGAGCGTTTTATAGATTAAGTTTACTTTTATAGAACTTTATATCATGTGCGCGTAAGGTGACGACACCATGGATGTATAAGCGTGTAAACATTTTACACACAACTCGCCAGGTCGACCTATTTCCACACCCAGTATGTACAACCAACGCTGACACATATTAGTCCATTAGGATCTTCGCACACAAGAGAGCAAGTTAAGCTTGTGAAAAAAATAATATCACGAGTGTAGAAAAATATTTTCTAAACCTCATATTCATACTCGTACTTCATGTTCAATGAGGATTTTCTTCGTATAATCCGATCGGTAGTACTCAAACATATTCACATAAATATTAGACCGGACTATTCAGCTGTAATGCAATAGGTGAATTTTTTAGCCGGATACTCGAAAAAAGCGCGCTCGACATTTTGCAGAATTATTTACCTCGTTTTATATTTTATGGGAACGTAAAATTATTTTTAGAAGTAATAGAACACTTGTAGGATCGCTGGGATTTAGTTTTGTAGTTTATAGATTTTTTTATTGGGAAAAAAAAAACGATTTATTTTGAAGTTGTTAAAAAGTTTTATGAAGTTTCTAATGGAATATTCATTTTGTTTGATAGTTTTATTTATTTTTTTTTTTAAATCAACTTCTGTATCTAGTTTTTGGAGGTTAAATAGATCGTAAATATGTCTGGGTATTCATAAGGTCAGAGGTTTAAATGAGAAAAAGTTTTTTTATTAAAAAAATTTTAGGTATTAAATAATTATTTTTTATGACGTTAGTTCGGAAGAAAGTTCGATAGATTATTATTATTGTTATTTTGGGCGAAATATTGAAGACATGGAAAAATGATAAGAAACCTTATTTGTAGAAAATTAAATTTGTAATAAAAAAGTTTTAATAATTTTTTTATATTTTAGATAGAATATTGATTTGAAAAATGAATAAAAAAAAAATTCAATATTATCATTATAATTATTATCATCTTTAATAATAAATGAGAGCAGAAGAATAAATGAGAGCATGTCAACAATATCTTGTTGTCGATAAGTTAATTAAATAACATGTAGACGCCTGGGTGTTGATAATTGGAAAAAATTCAATTTAAACTTAGAAAAACAGCTAAAATTTGTACTAAAGTTGTACAAAAGTTTTGAAGCTCAAAGTTTAAATATCGAACTGATTGAAAGGTATTTATTTGCTTTTGAAACATAAAAATTAGGTGTGCCTCTTAAATACAAGCATCTCCCTGAATATGTTTGTAAGTAGTATAAACAGAATATTGTCATACCTTGTCACCTGTCTGAAGGCCTGCCTTGTCTGCTGGTCCCCCAGGTACCGTCCACACTATTGAGGCATACAAACGCCCGTCATTGGCATTTTTACCTCCGATAACACGCATACCGAACCCTCGAGCTGGAACATTAATTAAGAACAAAAACATTAAGCATTTGCATCTAATACATACTGTTTTTATCACGCGAGTTTTATTACTCCATCGAATTTTTTACTTGGGTATTAAAACCACTTTCATGTTTTTCATGCTTCTGTTAATCCTATAGGAGATAAAATGTCAAGAGTACTTTTTAATTTCGCGAAAACTTTCCACATATATTTTTTTTTTATTTTATTATCTGTGTTATATTCGAAGTATTAATAACATCCGGATATTTTTAACGCTAACCTGGATTTTTCGCGAGTGTTAAATTATTTTTATACCAAATATATATCAAAGTATGTTTGTATGTATCATATATTTAAATATATACTCTAGAAATGAAAAACAGTCCCGTTATTTGCCTACTGATGTTTTATTTTATTTATTTATTCATGCACAACAAACAAATAGGATTTTTTTGCTGAAGATGAAAATGACGCATATGTTTGTATTCAGATACTCTTTAAAAATATTTTAGTATAAATGCTGACTTTAATTTATTAAAAATTCTTCTGTAAATTATTTCGTATGTAGCTATTAAATTTCATTATTATTATTAAATTATAAATTTTATTTTGAATACTTTCAGGTAAATATTTAATAGAGCTATTTTATACTAAATTCCAGATATACTAAAGTCCACTGAAGTTTGTGAATTTTGTTTTAAAAATTAAGTAACTATTTTAGGAATTCAAATTTATTTCAATGTACTAATAAATAAATTTTTCAATATTTTATTTCTTTTTATTGTCTGTTAATAAATTTATTTTTATCATTTGGTAGTTTAATTAATATTAATTGATACTCAATAAATTATTTATTAAGTATCATTTATTGACAGTTAAATAATATTTTTTATTAATTAATAAATATTTATTAACAAATCGTATTAAATATAGTTATAAAATAATAATTTAAAAATTAATTGCTTAAATTAAATTTTAAAAGAGAGAATTTTACTTGTAAAATTAAAAAAAAAATATTGATATAATTTTTTCTTCATACTAAAATTTATTTGTAATTTCAAACTAAAAAAAAAAAAAATTAATTAATTAAAAAAATTTATTAAAACGTATTTCGTAATTTTTAAACGAATAAAAACAATTTTTATTTAATATAATTTACTCCGCAGAATTTTTTTATGAATAATATAAATAAAATCCTTGGCGGGATTAAATCATCCATTACTTAAATTTTTTACAGTGTATCTAAAAAAAATATTTATTAAAAATTAACAATTTTATTTTAAATAAATTGATCAATATTTACTAAAATTTTCTCAGTTTATTATTTTTTTTTTTTTTTATTATTTTTAGAAAAATTTCAAAAAGATCCATAAATATTATAATATCAAAAATGAATATTTAAGGATCGAGATATAATACGTCATATACAGGGTGTCTCTGAAGTGGCGGGAGTAATTGTTGGGGTCGATAGAGAAAAAAATACTGAATCGAAAGTTCCTGAGCCAAAAATTTTTTTGGGCCATAGAATTTAAGTTATGAATTAAAAACGATAGCCAATCAGAAGCGCGCTATTCGAGAAATGAAAATGAGCGGGGAAGTAGAGGAGACGCGAGAGTGAGATGCTGCAATAGCAGCTTACTCGCTCACACAAAGCCGAGCATGAGAGGGGATTGTGACGCTATGAGCCGAGTACGTAAGTGTGAATGAGTGGATGTATGAGGTCGCAAGCGGACGGCTTAATGTATGAGTGTGTGTCCGTGTATCGCAGCATTATTGGAGGCGTTGTAACGCTGAATTAAAGCTAACCGGGTACTCTAAGACAGAGGAAAAAATTTTAATTTTTATTTTTATTCGAAAAAATTTAATAAAAAAATAAAAAGGCCCAAGATTTAACCAGACCCACAGAAACGGAGAGTAAATTTTTAATTCTCATTTATTTTGCTGGGGATTATTTTCAAATACAAAAAAAAAAAAGGCTAAGATTCAACTGGAATCCAAAAAGAGATGGATGAAAAAAATTTTATTTTTTATTTTTAATCAGCAAAATTATTTTTCTTTAAAAAAGAGCCCAATCTCGACTGGAGCAAGTAAAAATGATTGAAAAATTTTATTATTAATTTTCAATCAACAAAATTATTATAAAAAAATAAATGGGCCCAAGTCTCAACCGGACCCAAACAAACGGATAAAAATTTTTATTACTTACTTAATTTGCTGGAAATTATCTTTAAAAACGAAAAAATGCCCAAGACTCGATCGGATCCAAAAAATAACAGTACAAAAATTTTTTTCCTTATTTTCAATCAGCAAAATTGTTTCTTTTAAAAAAAGGCCCAATCTCGACTGGAGCAAAAAAAAATGATTAAAAAATTTTATTATTAATTTTCAATCAACAAAATTATTTAAAAAAAAAAATAGTCCGCAGACTCAACCGGACCCAAACAAACAGATAGATAGTTTTAATTACTTATTTATTTTGATGGGAATTATTTTAAAAAACGAAGAAAATCGCCCAAGACTCGACCGGACCCAAAAAAAAAAAAAAAATAAATTGAAAAATTTTGTTTTCATTTTCAATCAGCCAAATTAATTTCTTTTCGAAACAAGGCCCAATCTCAAACAGACTAAGAGAAACTAATTAAAAATTTTATTTTTATTATTAATCAAATATTATTTAAAAAAGAAAATAAGCCACAGACTTAACCGGACTTAAACAAACGGATAGAAAATTTTTATTACTTACTTAATTTGCTGGAAATTATCTTTAAAAACGAAAAAATGCCCAAGACTCCATCAGACCGAAAGGGAGATGAATAAAAAAATTTTACTATTCATTTTTAATCATCATAATTAACTTTTTTATAATAAAAGGCTCAATTTCGACCGGACCCAGAAAAAATGATCCAAAAATTTTATTTTTTATTGTTGATCATCAAAACTAATTAAAAAAACAAATGAGGCCCTAGACTCAACTGGACCCGAACAAACGGATAAATAATTTTTATTACTTATTTATTTTGCAGGAAATTATTTTTGAAAACGATAAAAATGCCTAGACTCGACCAGACCCGAAATAAAATAAATTGAAAATCTTTGTTTTTCTATTTTTAATCAGCAAAATTATTTTCCTTTGAAAAAGGGCCTGATCTCGACTGGAGCAAGAAAAAATAATTGAAAAGTTTTATAATGAATTTTTAATCAACAAAATTTTTTAAAAAAAAAAAATAGGCCCCAGACTTAACTGGACCCAAACAAACGGAAAGAAAACTTTTATTCCTGTTTTTTTGTTGGGAATTATTTTTCGAAACAAAAAAATTGCCCAAGACTCGACCGGACCCGAAAAAGATAAATCGAAAAATTTTATTTCTAAATATTAATTAACTAAATTATTAAGAAAAAAAAAAAAAAATAGACCCAAGACGCAGCAGGACCCAAATAAACGGATAGAAATTTTTATTACTTGATCACCAAGATTAATTTTCCTTGAAAAGAAAGGCCCAATCTCAAACAGACTTCGAATAACTGATTGAAAAATTTTATTATCAATTATTAATTAACAACATTATTCTTAAAAAAAAATTAATAGGCCCCAGACTCAATCGGACCCAAACAAACGGATCGAAAACTTTTATTTCCCATTCATTTTGCTAGGAATTATTTTTAAAAACGAAAAAATGCCCAAGACTCGACCAGAGCCAAGAATAGAAGAATGCAAAAAAATTTATTTTCTCTTTTCAATAACAAACAAAAATTTATTGAACAAAAATCAGCCTAATCTTGACAAGACGATAAAAAACTGATTGAAAAAATTTATTATCAATTATTAATTGACAAAATTATTTCAAAAAAGAAAATAGGCCCCAGACTCAACCGGACCAAAACGAACAGATAGAAAATTTTTATTACTTATTTCTTATGCTCGGAATAATTTTTGAAAACAGAAGGAATTGCCCAAGACTCAACCGGACCTAACCAAACGGATGGAAAACTTTCATTTCTCATTTATTTTGCTGGGAATTATTCTGTAAAATAATTTTTCAATTAATCGTCAGGTAAAATGTCAAAAATAAATTAAAACAAACATTGAACTCAAGTCCCAATAATTTTGATATTTTAATTAAAATTATTTTTTAATTAATTGACAGGTAAAATGTCAAATAAGGAATTGAAAAAAAAATCGCTCTCGAGTCCTGATAATTTTGATATTTTTATTAAAATTATTTATCAGTTAATTAACAGGTAAAATGTCAACTAATAAATTAAAAAAAAAAATTGAACTCAAGTCCGAATAATTTTGATATTTTAATTGAAATTATTTATCAGTTAATTGACAGGTAAAATGTAAAAAAATATACTAAAAAAATCGCTCTCGAGTCCTGATAATTTTGATATTATTATTAAAATTATTAATCACTTAATCAACAAGCGAAATGTCAAATGATAAATTAAAAAAAAATTGAACTCAAGTCCGAATAATTTTGATATTTTTAATAGAATTATCTATCAGTGAATTAACAGGTAGAATGTCAAATTATAAATTAAGAAAAAAATTGAACTCAAGTCCGAATAATTTTGATATTTTTATTAGAATTATCTATCAGTGAATTAACAGGTAGAGTGTCAAATTATAAATTAAGAAAAAAATTGAACTCAAGTCCGAACAATTTTGATATTTTTATAAAAATTATTTTTTAATTAATTGACAGGTAAATAAATAATAAATTAAAAAAAAAAAATTGAACTCAGGTCCTGATAATTTTGATATTTTAAATAAAGTTGTTTATCAATCAATTGACTGTTAAAATCCTGAATAATAAATTAAAAATAAATCGCACTCATGTTCTCATAATTTTGATCTTATAATTGAAATAAATTTCTAATGAATTGACGGGTAAAATCCCAAGTATCAAATTAAGTAGTAATCGCACCCAAGCCCTGATAATTTTGATATTTTAATTTAAATTATTTATCACTTAATTGATAGGTAAAATGTCAAATGATAAATTAACAAAACATTGAATTCAAGTCCTTATAATTTTGATATTTCAATTTAAATATTCTTTTTATTCACTGACAGGTAAAATGTCGAAGAAAATATGAAAAAGAAATGGCATTCACGTTTTAGTAATTTTGATATTTTAGTTTCCCTTTTTCTTAGCAAAGAAATCATTTCAAAAAAATCTACAGGTGTTTTCGGCAGTTCAAGGATAACTTTACTTTAATGTTATTAGTTTGCATTCACATCATTACACTTTACTCCTTTTATTAAGCAATTAAGATTCCAGTTGAATCTTAGCCTTTTTTTTTTATTTGAAAATAATCCCCAGCAAAATAAATGAGAATTAAAAATTTACTCTCCGTTTCTGTGGGTCTGGTTAAATCTTGGGCCTTTTTATTTTTTTATTAAATTTTTTCGAATAAAAATAAAAATTAAAATTTTTCCTCTGTCTTAGAGTACCCGGTTAGCTTTAATTCAGCGTTACAACGCCTCCAATAATGCTGCAATACACGGACACACACTCATACATTAAGCCGTCCGCTTGCGACCTCATACATCCACTCATTCACACTTACGTACTCGGCTCATAGCGTCACAATCCCCTCTCATGCTCGGCTTTGTGTGAGCGAGTAAGCTGCTATTGCAGCATCTCACTCTCGCGTCTCCTCTACTTCCCCGCTCATTTTCATTTCTCGAATAGCGCGCTTCTGATTGGCTATCGTTTTTAATTCATAACTCAAATTCTATGGCCCAAAAAAATTTTTGGCTCAGGAACTTTCGATTCAGTATTTTTTTCTCTATCGACCCCAACAATTACTCCCGCCACTTCAGAGACACCCTGTAGATATATTAAATTGGAGAGTTAACATAGAGAGTGGTTATGTCAGTAAAGACAAGTCTAGAAGCTGATGCACAATAGTTAAGATAACAGGCGCACAAAACCACTCAAGGGGTGAACCACAAACCTGTCGCTACCATATTCTCTCCATATAGATTGTCTCTGATCGTAACTACCACAATTTACTCCTTCTTATCGCAATTCCTTTTCTTGTATTGCGAATTTAAACGACGGTTCATTAAAAATAATACACTTGAATTAGGCGAGTTCAAAGTATGCGAAAAAATAATAGTTACGATAATGACAGTAACAATAATGATAAAAGCGAGGGTGAAAAAAAAAAAAAAAGCGATTTTCTTCGCTTAATTGGCTCTATCGATTGTGAATTCTTTTACCCAATATGCTCTCGGGCACGTACAATATCGCGAATAAATTTAGGACACAGTACCCATTGGTACACTAGTTCTAACAATCCTGGAGTTACAAGGTACAACTTTCAGCTGAAACGCTCCGGGTCGTACGAGTACGTGTGTGATTCGAGTCTAACTGTGGAGCGGGATTATAACAGATTTAACCACAGCTGTCGATAAAAACGTGTCACGCTGAATTTATTTTTATTTCGTTATTTATTTTTTAATATAAAACGAATTAGAAGTTACTCTGCTGTGTGACAGTCGATAATGTATTCATTTCGATTTGTATGGAAAATTCTACACCCCAACTGCGGAAAAAAATATTTTTGAAACTGTTTTTCATTGGTGCAAACTTTTAAAGAACGAGCAAAAATAGAGTGGGATTGAAATTGGAATTTCTGAGCTTAATATTGGAGATACAAAAAAATTATAAGAGAAGTTTTGTACGAAATTTTATTTTCTGTAAAAAAAATCTTTGTACATTTTGACGTACCTCTTATATTTTACCCAGAATAATAATAAGAAATTGAAAAAAAATTTTTATTCAAGTTAAAAATGAAAAACTATTTTATAAAATTTTTAAATTAAAATTCTGGGTCAAATTTTGAAGATACAAAAAAATTATTGGATACTTTTCTGATAAGATTTTCTACAAGAAAAGTTTTTATCGATTTTGACATATCTCAAACCTATCAGCCGTAAATTAAATTTAAAATACTCCACCAACAAAATTGTAGTTTGTTTACAAACAATTGATTATTCAAATTTGGTCACGAATATTTATAAAGTATTTTAAACAGAAAGCCGAAAGTTATTTTAAACAATAATATTGATGTACAAGGGTTCTACAATCACACTTGTACTTTATATCCATGACTAGGATTAAAAATCTAGTGAATTAATGTCATCAGCAAATGTCGATTTAGCTAGCAAATTATTTACGTCAACTTCAATGTATTCTCGAGCAAGTGCAATTGATGTAAAAGATTTATTCGAGATTATTGAATTATTCAATAAGGCTAAACTTGCTTTTAACATTCTAATTTAAATTTTATATCTTTTAAAAATTATTCATCGTAGTATAAGTGAAATAACACGATCTAAAAAAAAAGTAATTTTGTTTGTTTCGCCATTTTTAAATTTATAAAATATTTTTCATTGTTTTTATAGTCTAATATCCTCTCTCTAATCTCCTAAAGTAAGCGTAAAAGTTTACATACTTTTTATATCTATCCTTGGGACTTAACTATTTCGTAAACTTTAACATCCTTCTGCTCCACTTTATTATACTTCTATACATGTATCAAAATTGTTTTTATCCTTAACAAAATTTTTTTACTTAAAAAACTTCAACTCTAGTTAAAATAAAAATTTTAGATTAATTTTATATTAATTATAAATTTTTTAATTTATGATTATTATTAAAATTAAATAATAATAATAATAATAATAATAATAATAATAATAATAATAATAATAATAATCAACTTAATTTAAAGAAAGGTCAAACTAATTTAAGTTTAAATCGAAATAATCTCTCTAATTAAAAAAATTCATTCAATAATTCTCTTGTCTCTATGAAAATATTTTCATTTAAAGTCCGCCATTCGTTAATTCCCTTGAGTCCTAGGTTCGCAGTAATTGCTAAGAAGTTAAATTTACTTTTAAAAGTATTGAACTAATTAGTTAAATCACCCCGAACCGAGATGACGAATGTTGATTGAAAGAATTAAAAGTAAAGTGCTTACCGGCATTTCGATCAATTCCAGCTTAGGCTGAGTTCTCGGTAGCTAAACATTGACGCAGGTATTATCTTAACATTAAAGTTTAATTTGATTTCGATAAGCTGGAATTGATTTCAATACCTCACTCTCTTCCGTATATTAACTAATAAAATTATTACTTTAGCGATACTATCAAATATTATCTGTCACGTAATTTCCTACTTTACCAATAAATCCAACCATTATTGCCTACATCATCAAATTTTTAAATTAAAATTTTATTTTATCAAAAAATAAAGCTAACGAATTTTTTTTTTCACACAACAGAGAATATTTTTTTGAGCTCCTTGCCGCTAAGCATTTAAAGAAAGCCAAAGGACCCTAAGGACTAATTAAAAAAAGTCTTTCACTTCCATTTCCTCCCGGACTTTCTATTCAACAAAATGGCGTACCTGTTGCGGGATTAGCATCATTAAATGTCTTTACCTCGACATTTGACTGCTGGCTGGGGAATTTTTTATTAACCGCGGTCTTGAACTTGGCTTTTTAATTCCACCAGACTGCTCTATAAATTTTAAACTTTCAAAAGTTTCACGACTACAATATAAAAATTAATATTCGATTAATCAAATCTATCGGAATGTCGATAGGGGATTTGAATTCTAGTTAGCGATCATAATTGTTTATTTAAAATCGCCGAATTATTTGAATTCAGGCCAGACGGTTTGATTATTAATTGACGAGAGAAAATTTAATGACACGAGTGGATAAATTTTTTAAAAAGGCTCACGTTGATATTTTATCACTCGCTTTGATACATTTTTTAAGCTTTTGTTTATTGAAATTTATTCAACAGCGATTGAATTTTTTTTTTTTTTTTTTTTTTTAATAAATAGAAATAATCACGTAATCTAGCGTTAATTTTAATGGCCTATAAAAATGACAACTCTTCTTTATGACTTCTGACCAATTTAATCACTTTGTAACGACGGTAATAGAATCTCGAAATAGCTTTACTTAATAGTGCTGGATATTATTAGTCATACAAGCAACATATAAAAGAACTGTTATGTAAAGAATTTTTCTTTACATATTTATGAATTATAAAAAATCGAGTATGATTCTATTTCATTTTTTTTTAAAGGATAATTCGAGTGTGATCATTAAGTGTCTCGTCCGATCTCTCTCTAAAATTTTACTGTACTTAGGCTATCTCGGATGCGTCAGGGAACAAATAGTCCTAAGTACACAAAATGTTTTTGGGAAAGTTTTTAGATTATCTTTAGATAAGTAAAATAAGAACTCCCAAAATAAATAATACAAAAAAAAAAAAAAAAATAAAAGTCTAGATAGTAAATAAGTTTAGGAAAAAATAGTTTAAATAATAATGATAACAAATACGTTAAATAATAATTAATAATAAATAATTTAGCTAAATAACTATTCGGATGTTAAAATGTTAAAATAATAGTAAATAACTAAAATGATGTTCAAACAAATAAGAAATACTTTAGTAATGACAAAACTTTAGATAAAAGGGGATTTATTTTAAACCAAAAGATTTTAGAGTAACTCAATCACCGAATTTGAGTGTTAAGACAAATGTCTAAAGAAATTTTAATAACGTTTTTTTATAATTTTTAGATAATAAAATTGAACATAAAATGAGAAATGAACTTTACGAATATGAAACAGATAAAAAAAAATATAGAACTTAAAAGTTAAACAATTTAAAATGAACAATTATTAAACCACGAAATTCTAAAATAATACAACTTATAAATTAATAAAATAGAAATATTTCTACAAATAATAATAAATTTAGAAAACAAAAGAGATGCTAGATTCAAGTACATGCACATTTATTCATACGATTTTTAATACATAAATTCTTGTTAAACAGTACGAATGTATGTATTTGTCTATGCGTAAATGCGCTTACGTATACACAAACAATAGATGATTAATAGAACATAAGAGTAAGTGAGAAAACTATATTGCGCTCTGACCCAAGTAGAGGGGACTCATACGATATTTTTGAACAACTTAAGAGAGAGGGTGAGGGCCCAAGAAAATAGACAAATAATTGGACATTTGGTTCCCCCAATGAGTGGAAATTAGTAACGCCCTAAAATTCGACACCTTATAATTTTCTCAAGGAAATCTCTCTCGTTGTCCTGACATCCTAGTGTTAACATCGTAAAGTATAATTGTGAAGTGAATCAAATTAAAAGAATAAGTCAAATCAACAAGATTCATAAATTTTTATCAGGTACATTTTAAATAACTAATATTTGTGAATTTAAAAATATTGTAAAATCGTTATATGAAAGAGAAGGATTAACTTTGAATCACTGTGTAATAATTGTAATTATTGTAATTTAACTAATGATATTAATTTTTGATTTAAACAATATATGTATTAAAATTATTCCACGTACAATTTATTCAACAAACATATTATTCTCAATAAATATGAAACTCGGAGTTCCCAGTCTATTAGCCTGATACGCTAGGACTAAATACTAAAATAAAACAATTAATTACCTGTAAATTAACATAAATTTTTACATAACAGAACATTGCAGGAATAAAATTTTAATCCTATATACACAAATGTAAAGTTGGTTTAAGCTGGAAGAAAATTTTTTTAATTTAAAATCTTTGTTAAATTTATTTGTTTAGTAACAGTCGCACTGTTGCTTATCATTAGTATCAGTGAGTGCTGTTCAACTATCGAAAAATGCTCAAAAGAAGGCGGAGCGGTATGTATCATTTCAAATTGCTATTAAATCAATTTTACGAATTTATTATTGATAATTATGATTAATTTTGTTAATTTTTTCGGAATAGAATTAAAAGAAAAAATTGGTTTTTTTTCAGCGCAGATCTATCACAAACAGTATCGATTCCCCTGGTGGTTGTGAATAAATAGCAATTTGTGATCCAGATCTTTTATTTGGAATTCTCATAAAAATTTTAAATAATAAAATTTGTCTTTAATAAATAAATTTTTAATGTATTTTTGAAATTTTTTTTTTTTTTTACGATAAACAAATGGAAATTTTTAGTGTTAAAAATAATTAACGAAAAAAATTAAAAAAAAAAAAAACCTTTTTTTTAAAAAAAAAAAAATGCCACAACATGGCACTTGATTTTTTTTTTAACTGGCTAGTGTTTTTGTAGCGTTACACCAGCAATTTATCCGTTCGGTCGATAAACTTTGTGTGTAACGATATTTCACTAACGAGGGAAAAAACACCGAGGGTATTAATCTTATTATTCGTTTTCTGTTATTCATTTTCCGATAGATTTAATTGCGTAGAATTATCATTCTCCATTTCGCAATGACTATCGCGTGACCCTCACAATTCGTAACGCTCGGTATAGTACCTGTTGATCGTACAAATAACAGCTACGCGGATAAATATATGTAGATACAAAGCAAAGCATAAATATATATATATATATATATATATATATATATATATATATATATATATATATATATCTATAACTAAACTACAACCACATAGAACGTTATTTAAGCGAGAATGGGAGAAGGAAAAATGAGAGTAATAAAAAACGGGAAACAGAAGTAGAACAAATAAATGAAAATTATTAAAAAATCGTGTACCGAGTATTTTATCCTCGAGTTTGTATAATTTAAATTAAAATTTTAATTGTGTTTTTTGAGTTATTTTTTAGGTTAAACGAACGAGCGAAAATAATAATCACGATAGACGAATTTTTTGTTAAAGATCTCGACACTAATGAGCAGTCGGGAAAAAATTTCATTTTAATTATTTAACTGATTCGAGTTGAATAAAATGAACAGATTCTTTTTTTTGTTTTGAAGGAAATTGAAGAGTAGAATGAGATTTTTGAAAATACGTAATTGATGATGGAAATAAAAACAAGTTTTTAATTTAAATGAAATTTGTTATTTAAATTATTTCATTTAGTTTTTATCAGAAGCTTACTCGAGATATTTTAATTAATTTCTTTTTTTTTTTTTTTTTCAGCTTAAAAGTTCCCGCCGGAGTAGGTGATTATTTTACATCTCTAATACTTGGGACGTGTATAAATATTATGGTGAACTAAACAACTATTTTTTAAATTTGAATTTAAAGTTAATGATTTGAAAATAGTTTTTAGATTAAAATAAAAAAAATTAATTCGTAAAATTTTGAAAACCTTCTGAAAATTTGTAAATTCAATTTACGTAGCCTAATAATTATAAGAGGAAACTCTTTTTTATTTTCAAAACAAAAGTGAAATTTTTTCACACAATTTTTTTCTTGAATCAAAAATTTTTATTCACTCAGCGTATGATTAATTTAAAAAAAAAAAAAAAAGGAGAAATACGGAGAATTATTTAGACAGAAATAAACGTAATATGATCATAGACATAGATATCGATGTGCAGTACGTACAAAGAGGGAGAGAAGAAAGAGATAGATAACTGGATGTAATACCACACAATACAATGTACGTGCTAGGGAACCACAAACTCTGAAACGCTTGAGCGACATTTAATTATTCTATATGCATTGAAACCCCGCCCTGTCCGCGTTCATTTTCTGATCTGTCTACCGACGTTACTAAATGAAAGGGTACATGTACATGCAAATAGAGAATCGGTGTACGCCGAGGGAATGAAAAACCGTCTCCCGACGGCCTGAAAAATAAAAGATCTTCCGGTACAGGGAATCAAAGTCGGAAAAAAACGCATAAACTTTGACAGAATAATTCCCAAAGTTATTTTTATTATATTCTGTCAACTGACATTCAAGCAATGACTCTTTTATTGGCTTCGCCCTCTAGCGACCGCGTCTGTCCCCACTGGACGCCTCGAGATGTCGGAAAAATTGATTTTTTAGACAATTAATATCGAGATTGAAAAAAAAAACAATTAAATTTATTGGCCTGATTTTCTTCTTAGTTATTATTAATGATGTCACTGCGAGGCAATTTAACACCAAGTCTGTTTTATCATTATCCGGTCAATAGAGGGTTTATGAACCCCATAAAAGTTTTAGTTCTAATGCTCCAGTAATATTATGATGCATGAGAATGTTTCACTATTCTGGCAGCTCGGGTGTGTCCAAGGCGATTATCCGGAATGATTGATCACTGTTCATATATACAGAAGATTGTGATATGGGTGTTATCATAATGCTCGACGCTATAACAACTCCTACACTTTGTTCCGCGGTTATTCTCCTCTAGCCTCAACATAAATAATCTCATTCATTTATCGGCGTCGTAAAAGAAAATCACGAACCTGTTGCACGCAATTGCTACTGCTAGAGTTACATAAACTCATATTTATCTGAATATATACATGTGCATTTGTTAAAACTCAGCACACGAGAATTAATGGTCACGATTTTTATCACGGTAACTTGGTTCTAGCAATCAATGTCTGTCATACTCGGTCGAAACTCAATTTTTTTTGATCGAAGGAAAATCTATTTCCCGAGATTCATTAACAGACTATTTTTATTGGTAAATTATTCTAACTCTCGTGAGGGACATTCGTTATTCGTTATTGCGTTTTTTTTTTCTAACAAATCGAAATAATAAGGCATTTTTTTTTTTATGAATATTTTAGATTGCAATTTTGATAAACCGGGTAAATATTGAGTTATTTTGTTTTGGTCTGTTGTGAATTATTAACATGAATATGAAATAACTTGCCAAATATTTTATTGATGATTCAAAGATCGGTTTTTTCTTTGAATATTGTCTTTGATGAACCGTTAAGATTAATTATCAGAATAAATAATTATTTAGCTCACAAAAAAATGAATTTAAATTTTATAAAAGATCCTTGACATAAATAATAGACCACTTTTCATTCACACCGACTAATGATTAATAAAATAACTTGCCTAGAGGGACTGAGACTGTAATACTGACCAAAATTACCGTGTAATAGTTCGGTCGGTTAATTGAAACTTAAACCATCAAAGGACACTAAGATTAAGCCCATAAAGCTTCGGCAGTGTTTATTTATTTATTTAAATAGCTCTCCGTTCTACTTCGTCATAATCTCCTAAAAATTATGTCCCTTAATTACCTACTATTTAAAAATATTAAATGGAATCTTTAAAATGAAAATTAATTAAGAAGAAGACAGAAGATCTACCGACAAAGTAGAACAAAGAAAGTATCTCTTAATTAATAATGAATGAAGTTGAAACAATAATAGACTTACATCTGTGTCCTTTGTCCATGAGTAGTGGATCCCTTCTGAGAACAATCCTGCGCTTTGTATTCATCCTGGGAGCTGCAAGAAAATTTAGAGGGTAATTTAGCGTCTTTAATAGACGATTACATTGAGATTGAAATAGCTAACATTTCCGTATCTTTAATTCCTCCTTTATTTTTACTGTTACTCTCTTGACTTTGGTTCTTATTTGTGAGTTAGCTCCATTCTTACTTCTTACGTCTTCCTATCACCTCGTGATCCCTGAGAACTCCTCTGGTCTTATACGTTATAACCTCATACACACCCTCTTTTAACGTCTATCTCTGCACCGGTGCTTTTGTTCCCCTTTAATGTTCCCCGACGTCCTGTACGAATGTACGGGATTAAATTCAAAGCGGTTCTAATTCCCTCGGCTGAAATATTCCGCTCGAGAATTACCGGAGTTAAGATACGACAATCTTAAGTTATAGAGGGATTCGAGTATTTTAAACAAATCGCTCTACGCTTGTCGCTATTCGCCCTTTTGTATAAAACTTCCAGGTTGAGGTTCAGATAATCCATTTAAATTATTTAAAGTATCGATACGACTTTTGAATGAATAAATTTACACTTCATCAAGTAGAAATAGTTATATATATATATATATATATATATATATATATATATATATATATATATATAGTATAACTAGGACATTTTTTACATATTTTAGCTCTTATAAAAGTATTGGGAATGAATTTAGGCACTGAGGTATTATGAATACATTTTTTTCTTCGTTTTATTGCATTGAACTTAAAATTTTATTTTAATTTTTTACTATTATTATTTTTCCATTTTAAGTTTTTTTGAAAAATAAAAAAAATTATTTTATTTTATTTTTATTCAACCTTGAGATATATCTATCGAGCATTGTCGATTTTATCTTATTTCTTATTCATGTTCTTTGATTATTTCAAGATACATATATCTTATCTGCATCTTTCTTCACTTTTTGCTTAAAAAGTACTTCGACCGAGCGATTTACTCTACCTAGGTACTAAACCTTTACAATTACTGGAAAAATTGCATAATTTTTTTTAAGTCAAAAATACATTTTTTTTTTTGGTAAAACTTCTAGTTAAATTCACGTATTTTATTTTATTTTGAAGCTGAGGATATTTAAGAATTTTTTATAAATTATTATTATTATTATTTTGAATAAATAAGAATTTTAAATAAATTATTTGAGATAAAAAGTTGAAGCTAAATAAATTTAACTTAAAATATTCAAAGCTATAAGTTTGAATTTGATAAACTTTAAGAAAAAACTTAAGGGTAGAAAGATAAAACAAAATTTACTACCCTTAACCTTCAGATTCTTCAAAAGTTACCTAGTAGATTATTTATCGACTAAAGTTTAGTTCAAAGTTTACAATATTAAGTCATTAGACCTCAATCGAAGTCTATCGAGTTCCTTTAAGTTTAATACAAGTCCCTTGAACTATTTTCAATATTACTTTATTATTATATTCCTAACAAAGTACTTACAAAATTTAACATAATTCAAAAAATTACTAACCAAAAATTTTTCTACCCTGTCTTTAAATCTATTAATGAAATGCTTCATATTCAACAAATTCATTATAATTTAGTTATTTAATTTCAAAATTATTAAAAAAAAAAAATTCGCAAAATTGATTTTGAAATTTTATAGACTTTAAACTAAAGGCAGAAAAGTAAAAAAAAATTGCAGCCCTAAATCTCAAGTTATCAAGAACCCGTGGAGTGTGTTACATAAAATAATGTAAATTTATTTATATTGATTATTTAGGTTCTCGTGTCAGTATGATGTGCTCGATTCCCAGGTCCCAGGTCTCAGGTCGGTCATATAAAATTAAACTTTTTACGACATCACCTCGGTGTGTTTTATAGAATCATAAAAAATTCCAGATAAAACGTCGGTAATTTAGTAAATTTTTTAAAGGCACTCATAGAATATTTTCCCAGTTTAAATAAAAAATTATAAAAAATATCGATTGGTCATTAAATTAATGCCCTTGAATTATGAGAGTATTAATTAAACATTAAATCAAACATGAAGAATTACCAAGGGCGCCAAAGATCATTAATTGAATAAATGTTTAGCACTGGAGTTTTAATTAAGCGAATAAACGTGAGTGATAAATGTCATTAGCAAGGTCGCCGATTGCGTAATAGTTCTTCAACTCTCTCTTGTGAACAATTACAAATTATTATAACAATCCTTCTCGTTTTAAATTAACAAATAATAAGTATAATATAACATACAACGTGTCCCTTTCTCGCTCTGGCTGTTTAGCCCGTTGTCCTTTGTTTATCTCACAGAACAAGAGAAACATTTCTCTCTAGTTGGAGCAAGAACCACCCGACAATGCCAAGTAAACGTACTGCCTTTGTTTGGCTCTTAAATTAATTAGTATTTCCTGTACTTCATTATAACTCGCAACACTAATGGAGTTCGCTGGTAAACTCCCTCTCGAGCGGCAATTTTTTGGCAGCCTCCATTATCGGAATTGTAGTATGATAATTATTATAATTTTAATTCAAGTCATAATTCTCTTACCGAGATCACTGTCGACGTCGTGGATCACGATTTTTATGCCTTCTCCGTCCGCTAAGCTTCCTTGTCGCGGTAGTTCTCGGTCATCTTGCGCGGCGACTCGAGCTACTGATGATGGGGTCCCTTTCACTGAACCCGGGACTGATGGAAGTGATCTTATCATGTTTATGTCAGGCCTGTAAAATTAAATACGGTTTTTAATTTTAATAAAAGCCGTGTTCAAATTTTTTAATACTAATTCTATTGCAGAATGGTAAATTTGGTTTTACTCTAGGGTCTTTTAGGTTTAATAGTCAAAAATTTAATTTTTGTAACAGTATGTAATTTAAAATATTGTTTTCTGACTCGACTGAGACTTTTTGATTTATAATCATCAAAAAATTAATTTTTGGAACAGAAATTTTAATTGAAAATCGAATATAATTTTTTTGTGGTTCAATTTCAACTTATTTTGTTATTTAAATAATTTTTTACAACCCCAATTGAGTATTTGATCGATAATTGAAAAAATTAAATTTTTGGAACAATAATTTTAATAAAAAATAATTTCTATAATAATCAAAAATAAAATTTTTGGAAATGCTTCAGTATTATTCGTCAATAAAAAGACAAATTAACTCTTTCTCTTTGTATACTTTCTACAACATAGAAACTCATTCTTCCTTTAACAAATGTACATCGGAATTATAAATCCTCTTAATTAAAAATTATAACAATGTAAGAAAAAAATCCATGACAATTGCTCAGTTAATTAGTTGATGAGTTTCAGAGAGTTAACAAAAGAAAGGTTAGTTTGCTTGAAACAGTTAACCTTTTTCCGCTTATTCTTCCCAAGTTCCTTCCCTTTTCCCCTCTTTTGTACTTCATACTACAGATGTAATTGAACTTTTTTCTACGTCGGGTCTTTGATGTGTTCCTTCTACAGAAGGAAAGTCCTCTTGAGGAAAGTAAGAAGGGAAATTATGTTTAAACATTTATCTCAATGCCAGTTTACGGAACTTGAGTTTGCGTTCATGGAACTAAGTTTTTGGTAACAAATTTTGTAGATTTACACATACATGCATCGATGTATAAATGTACTTATAGTGATCTAGTTAGCACGTCTTATACTCAGAAACTTCGATATTGCCGTTAGCGCTCATCAACTTAACAAAAGTCTCTCAAGTTATTAATGTAAACTTGCGGTGTATATTTATGCTATCATGTAACCATACTTACATATAAGTATTCGAAAAATTGATTTAATTAGTTAAAAAATTTTAATGAAAATAACAATATTATTATTGACCCAAAAAATTATTTTGATTCAAAAAAATTTTTTTTGAGACTTCTTTTTTTAGTAAAGAGAAATTTTACATCTGAAGATCAAGAAAAAGTCATAAAAAAGTGAATTTGATTCGAGAAAAAATTTTTTTTTTGTACAAAATTAATTTTTTTAGAAATTTAAAATTTACAAATTAAAAATTTTTTTTAAAATAATTTCATTAGACACCTAAACAATCTGAATCCATGAAAACGCAGAAGAAAATAGAAGCATTGAAATATTTAACAAAGGAAAATTAATTAGTTGAATACGGTTATGAATACGTGAATAGCAGAGATCGTGGTAAAATGATTATAGGGCAGATAAATAATTGCTGTCTAGTGTGTGCTGTGGACGGATAATTATTTAATTTATTAAGTATGATATGCTGGTAACTGAATAGTAAATATTTTCCAACATTCTATAACTCACTCCGACTCAGATTCCGTATGGATTATGGTATATCGTATATCCTACATGGTTCCAACAGATTTCAATGAAATAAATCTAGCCCACGCAATCATCGAGTGTATTGTATGGGCATGACGTACTGACGTAGAGTATGCAGTTTTATGGAGGCATTGAATCCATCTCTGGCTGGAGTTTTATATCATTTTCGCGTATTATGAATAGTAATGCGGGTATTTGGGTTTTTAAATTGAAATCACCGACCGAATATTTTTGTTATTTTTTTAAATGCGGAACAAAAAAAAAATAATGTATGTAAAATTTATTTTTAATCCGCATTTATTTATTGTGTGGGATTTTGTGGAGATGAATTGATGGAAATTGTGAAAAATATCGGAATTTTTTTTTTTTACATTGATGAATTTGTTTTTGTTTTATTTATTATTCATTATAGTAAAAATAATAATAATATTAATAACAATTCTTTTAATGAAATTCTACTAACATGAAGTAAAACTTAGTTTTATTTTTATTTCTCTCAAATCAACAATTTTTTTTTTTTTTTTTTTTTTTTAAATGAATAAAAAAGTCCTCGATGATGACGAACATATCATAGGGGCTTTTTGCGGGTTTTATTTAAATTTAGACGGCAACGATAGACGTAAAATGTTATCACTGATAATGACACACAAAGGGCGCGGTTGACAATCATAATAGCTCGGAGCTAGAATATTAGTATGGAGGTTAATGTTTTAGTTTAGTTGTGTGATGCTACTTATGAGTATATACATACATATAAGCTCCACGTGTTTTTAATTGGTTTATGGCCACACCCGTGAGCGTGGCTGGCGGTTACCAACTTTATCCATAATCCCACGTAACTTTCCCTACACTCGCTCCGATGCGTTTATTTTATGTACTCTGTTAAATATTTATTTTTTACTATTTTTGGATCTCTTTTTTATTGCGACCGTAAATATCACTATCGAACTCACGAGCTTTATTAAAATACTTAAATTTACGTGATTTAAGGGAATATCGGTATTATTAATTAATTTAATTTTAACGAGGTAATTTGAAATTTAATTTATTACGCAAATTAATTATGCAAATTTTTATAATTTTATAAATTGAAATTTTTGTGCTGAAAAAAAATGAAAAATTTTTATTCAAGAGGATAATTGAAAGCGATTAACTATAAAATTGAAGCATTGAAGCTCGAGCAGTGGAGTATAATTCAAAATGTTGGAAAAAAGTGTCGGGAATAATTATTATCAGTAAATACAGAAGAACCTACTATGCTCTACTATGATTATACTTCTCTGTGAAACTGTAAAGTAAGTCTCATGAGCCCTTGTCCTAGTCTACGGCCAACGGCAAACAAACTTTCTCTGTGTACTATGCACCCTCTTCATTTTATTATATTCACGGTGTGCATTCTATAATTTTATCTTTTTTAATTTTTTACTCAGAGGGAAAGTCATTTTAATATCTTAGTTTTTGAATTAATCAGACTAAATTTACTCTAGATTATTTTATGAATTACTAAGTACTTTTGGGCTTTAGAAAAGTTCATGTATTTTTTATTAAATTATAAAGTACATGTTGCAATTACTGAGGATTTTTTTTTTTACAATTCTTGACCTAAGATTAAAAGTAATTTTTAGTCAAGTAATTAAAAAAAATATTACTATAATAGTCGACTATAAAAATTTGACAGAAAAAGTAAAAAAAATAAATTTCTACAAAATTCTAAAGAATAATTAAATTAAATTAAAAATTTTGACTTCTTTATGGAATTCTAAAATTAAAATTCTGGATTATAATATAAATTTCAATAAATAATAACATCTTAAATTCAATTGTCTCCGAATTTTTCCATAGAATCGAACCCCACGTTCTTGAAAAAAATAAAATCTACGTGCAAAGAGAGCGAATCCAACCTTGAATCCACTCCGTCGCGTAACGATCGTGAAAATTGCCCTTTTCCACACATGTCGCATAAAATACTATTATTTAAATTTATCAAAAAACCATTACAATTTAAACGTACTGTTATGTATCGATTTCCGGAAAAACTAATGCACTAAATCTTAATACTTTACTCCCTTATAAATTCAAAGTTTATTCAAAAAAATCAAATTTTATTTTATCCCCTTATAAATAAATTTTTATCTGGTCCATAAATTTTTGAACAAAAACGACGATCTGTCGGGTGATAAAGAAACCAAGTTCTAATCACAATAAACAATTTTATCATCGGAATCGGCGATTTAATCAGGCTTAATGCCTATAAGAATTCAGGTCACGTCCAGGGGTAATTTTGATCCCGGCATTAAAGTTGTCTGAAGGAAAAGAAAGAGCAAAATTTATAAAAAATAAGATATCGAAAAGGACGATCGTGGAGTGGAGATTGTATTGTTAAGAAAATCGGTGATTTAAATGGTAATCCACGCTGGGGATGCCGCCGATATTTATAACCTTAAAAGCTTTTTCCTCTCTATTTTTTCAGCTCTTTTGAGGGTCGCATAGTGGATATTAAGTATTAGTATTTTCCGGGGATATAAATATATTCACAGTGCTCTACTCCCCCCTCCAGTTCAATAGAATGTCAGGACACATGTGTTTAAAAACACAGGTTTAAAAAAATTATTCGTTATTAATCAATTAAATTATTTAAATAATTATGTTAAATAAATTTTAATAATCAAATTTGTCTTAAAATTATCTTACCAATAATTAAAAAAATTATTTGAAATTTTTGATTGATAAATATTTGATCAAATTGATAATACAAAAACTAATCTGTAACATTAATCAAAATTATAAATCGCTACAGTTTGAGTTTATAAAAAAATATGGACATCCCGAACGCAACGTTCGATCTAAGATAAAAAAGTAATCTTTCATTCCTTTCTTTCACAAGTGATTACAGTCAAAGTGTACTCAGGCATGACGACGAGCATGGAGCCTCTGGCTAGAATTTTCCATGTAAATTACCGCCAACAGAAATAAAATTAACTGACAATCAACATTGCAATTATTCAACTTTCTAATTTGAATTTTCTCTGGAAAATATTGTAAAATAAAAATTGAAGCATTAAAAAAATATATCTAACAGCAAATTATGATGATAATTTATCGACTGTGATTCGAAAAACGAGCAGGTCTCGAGTAGATGGATGAAGAATGAAGAGCTGGAGGAAATGAAATGTAGTGGGTCGATAAAAGAGGTGAAAGGTCGCATTGAAGATGAACTAGCCCGAGTGGCATAGAGCAGCGGGCAATAGAGTTGACGACAACGCATACTAGATGAGTTTTTCATTGAATTTCAAATGTCGATGTAATTAAACGGTCCTCTATAAGGCTCGGGACTAAGGCTCGCTCTTACGCTGCTTCGATTGATAGCGCTTCCGCAATAAAAAATAAAAAATAAAAAATAAAAAAACACTACAACAAAACACATTAGATCGAAAACAAAAAGCACAATAAGCTACTTCATACAAAAGTTCAACTTTATCCGTTGTCTGTTGTCTACTCTCACCACATGCGCCATTTTTCATTCCGTTGGTATGCCATTCGAAAAAACAAAAGACAATCACATATCATCCCAGTACAAAAGTACCCTTATACCGTTTTTTACTGTTTTTCTTTTTGTTTTTGCGAAAAATGCGGAATTAAAAAAGGAACAGAAGATCTCAACTGAGCATTTGCGGGAACCAATGTTTCTTCGCGCGTAATCTACCCTCTTATCCAGCCCGGCATCCGTGCCTGGAAGGGAATGTTTGAATAAGAATGGAAATCGCGATCATATGAATCGTTTATTTAAGAAAGCTTACTATATTTTTTTTTTTTCATTCTTTTATGCATTAATATATGAATTTTTGTCATTTTTCGGCAGTACTAGATTCAAATAGTTCACGTGTTAAAAATTTTAAACATAGTTTCGAATTTAAAGTTAAACACAAAAATTTGTAATAATAAAAATGGTGAGAACAAATGGAAAAGTCCATTCAGCTTTCAGAGTAAATAAATTATAGAAGACCGTTTCAAAAAAAAAAAAAAAAAAAAAAAAAAAAGTGAAAAAATCTGTGAATTATTGAAGAAAAAATGTCTGAGTGCAAATTTCAAAAGTGACAAATCATTCAATCCGTCGCTTAATGAATCAATTCAAATCGGAAATTTAAGAAGAACGAAACTACTCATTCAGACCGGCGTTGCTGTTTAATAAACGAGACAGGAGATTTTTTAATTATTGAATTGGAACTAAAAAAAATTTTTTTTAAATTGCACTTACAGTTTTTCAAGTTTTTTAAAAATGAAAATTTTTTTGTAATAATTTTTTCAATTGAAAAAATTCTAAAAATAAAATCAGAGGTTATTCCTTCATTCTTCTTGATGTATTTTTTCATAAAAAAATAAAGTAAATAAAATATAGAAACTTACAGCATAGAAGCTCTTCGTCTCATAGGTCTCGGCTGTTCATCTGGCTGCAGGACTTGGGAATCTGATGCATTAGTGTTGTCCAAATTTATTATCTTCTCTTCGTCATTATTCATTTCATACGGCATTGGTTTTACGACGCGGAATGACTGTCTTCTCCCCAGTGGTCGTTCTTCGGGCTCTCGAGCGCCTGAATAAAAAAAAGGACAACAATATAAAAGCATTTATTCGCAACAATATTTGATATTTTTTAATCTTTCTTTTTGGTCAGTAATTTCTTTGATTAATTTAATTCTGTGATTTATTAATTTTTTTTTCTATTAAATATTTTAGTATGAAACTTTTAAAAGAAAAAGATTAAATATGATTGTGGAAAAAATAAAATAAATGATTGTTCATTCAAGTTATTGAATAAAAGTTCAAACAAAAATTCATATGAAACTTCTTGAGACTAAAAGCAACTGTAAATTTGGATTCCATTCTAGCCCGGCGTTATTCTAAAAACCCGAGGGATTTTAGAATGGAGCAACGAGGACATTGAAGATATTCCAAGGTTATCGGATAAAACCGAAGAATAGTATAGAATCCCGAAGACGCATACCGAAGTACTGACTAGCTAAACGACTCAGCAAGAACCGATCGATGGCTAGATAAAATTGCTTTTCCCCAATGACTGAACCTCATTTCAGCATCCACTTGCACTTTTTTGTGATTGAACCGACATATGTACAGTATACTTAAATTCATAAGTACACACTAAAAAAAAATTAATTCAATCAAGAAAAATATCATTAATTCAAAAAAAAAAAATTCTCTTTTTTTAAATCTTGAACTAAAAAATTTTTCTTGCTCTAAGTAAATTATACTTGATCAAAGAATTTGATTCAAGTATACTGATTTCAAAACAGTAAATTGTGTCGGCAGTGTAAATAATGTTGATTCAAAATTTACTCGCATCCAAATAATAAGCCTAATCCTAAAAAAACAACTAATGAATTACAAATACAGAACAGTATATAATAGTATCGTACCTTGTACAGAAATAGAGGCTCGTTGCTGAGCAGCGGCGATTGCCATGGCGTTGAGGCCTCCGCTTCCGGGTGTCGCGTACACATCGTAAGCCGATGCTCTACGTGGCAACTGGACCGGAAGACCCAGCCCGGGTTCATTATGGCCCATTTGACCACCCCCTCCGCCGCCGCCTCCTCCTCCTCCTCCTCCTCCAGCGCTGCCCAGGATTCCGCCTGATTTAATTTCATCGTCGTACGAGTGCTGTCTTGTTACCCGGGATTTTCGTCTAACTGTACCGCCACTTCTGCGGACTGCGCGTCTTCGTCTTTCATCTTCATCCTCCCCGATGTCTCCCTCTTGTTCTGTCAAATTTAATTTGAGGTCGGTTAATTCATGACCAAATTAATAAAATCGATAATAATAATAATAATTATTATTATTATTATTATTATTATTATTATGAAAATTATTTAAATTTCTATCCATATAAAAGAAATATAAAATTTTTTAGATGAAAATAAAATTACCAATAGAAGGAGTTTTAACAGTTCTCGATGGACTAGTAGGTCGTCCACGATCATTGGAATGCCTCTCAGGTGACCCACTGCGGGATTTACTTCTCCATTCGAGCTCACGCTCCCATCTGAGCTCCTCGCGGCGTTCTCCTGCAACCTTTCGAAACTACAAAATTACGGGGTGATTAGGGCACAAACAAGGACACACCACGACAGTTAGGGATTATACAGTAGGCAGAGGCACATTTCTGCACAAGAATTTCTATTATGCATTATGTCAGTGTATTTGCTGTTGTATTGCCTAGGAAATATTTGTTGTCAGTTTTCAGTTGCTAGCATACGTCACTGTATGCTATATGATATGCTCTCAATATGTTAGATGGCATATACATTACATATATGTGTGAGGGCGCGAGTGTATGCTCAGCAGTAACAATTCAGCCAGTCAAGTTTAATTGTAGACATGTAGACATCTAGACATCCAGATATATTACGGAGAGCTTATTAACTTATACGGGATGAGTTGAAGCTATCAAGCCGTGCATCATTGCATCTCAAATGCAATTTATGTAAATATGTACTTTTAATTTATTTTGATTTATTAAGTTTACTTTAAGGCTCATTTACAATTGATTCAGATAATTTAGATTTACTAGAAGGAGAAAATTCAGTTACAAAATTAATTATTTTATAAGTACTTCTATTCAACCGGATAAATAGAGAAATTAAACATTTTTAATACTAAGTTGTAACTATTACCATAAAAATTATAAATATTACCATCCTTTATTTTCAAAGCTTCTATTAAATAATTCCTAACTCCAATTTCCAAATTATAAAACTAATTATTTCTTGAAAATTTTAGATTATCTAAAGTTTAGAATTTAGCATCGCAAACATAATTAAATTCTCTCCGAGTAGTTAATATTAAATTACCTATAGAGCAAATAAAAGAAAATAAATGAAAAGAAATTTTGTTAATAGACAAATAAAATTATTTTTGAAATTCCTCACAATTACGTTGAATATTGTGAGAATATTTATGAAAATAATTGTCGTGTTTTTGACGAGAAACAGACGACAATACCAGAGAAGTGAGTTTGAGAAATAATATAATTTTAAAATTAGTGATCCGAATGCTAAACTTGTGCATAATTAGCGCGGGGATGGTCGAGGGATGTAAATGAGAAGAGTTGAGAGTAGAGAGTAGAGCGATCGAGTAGCGAGGGGTGAAAAATAGACTAGTGAGTGCTAGAGAATAGCGGAGAAACAGTTGGAAATGACATTTCCATGATGATGACGCAATCAACAGCAGCCGCGTGCAATTCAATTTAAAGTAGGATTTCGCAGTGTGTGCTTAGTACTGTAAATTTCTTGGAATTGTGCAGACTATCGTATTTCAGACCGAGTACCGATTTCCGAACTGGGTTTTCGTGTCAGTGTACACCAATATTGGACAGCTGCGCTTACTCTGCGGACGATCGAGAACATCACCAGCTCACACAGTCGACAGTTGGTTACTGCTCTTGTTATTTCATTTTATTTTATTTTTTGCCATGTTTACAGAAGATATATATTATATCTATATAAATATATATAAAGAAAGAAAAATAGATAGAGATAAGAGTTTTAATATTTTTGGAGATATCGGTATCTTTAAGTCAGGATCATCCAATCGATTATTATTATAGATTTTATTTTTAATATAGGGTTTAAATATAGACAATAAATATATAAATAAATAAAATAATAATTCTAAAAACTATTCTCTTAATTGAGTAGGTAATAAATATTGATATAAATTTGAAGATACAAGACAAAAATGTCATCATAATAAAAAATTTTATTAAATCTAAAATTAAATATATATAATGACAAAATTTGTCTAATTTAATGTCCATAAAAAAATTTCTCTAATTAAATATTTATTAATAATTTTTTATTGCGAGTAAAAGTTTTCATTAGACTATTTCAAAGCTCACGAGGTTGATTACTTTAATCTACTCATTTATATTGTCAGAAGTTAATTTTTTTTTAACTGTTGAAGTAACAATGTCGAAAATATTTTTCTTCATTATTTTAGTGCTTTTGGTAGACAAAATTAGTACTTGTGGATCAAGATGCAAAAATGATGGCGAAAAAGCATGGATAAATTTTAAATAATTATTTTATTTATAAATTTTAAATAATTATTTATAAAAAATTTTGATTGCAGTGCCAAAATGATGAAGATTGCTGTATTTATTTTATGACTTATCAACTCGCTACTTGTAAAAGTGATCCTTTGTTTCCTTCAACAAAAAGATGCGTGTTTATGAGTGCTGAATCGTATGCAGTGACCAAAATGTTAAGAGATTGAAAATTAAAAGACTGAGATATGTAAATAGATTTAATTGTAGTGATTTAAATAAAATTGTATTACTTTTTTTATAAACTACTTAATTTTTTTTTTGCAACTAAGAATTATTTCTAAAAAGGCTTTTTAGTTTATGAAAATGAATTGTCGTAATTATTTTTTTTAACGAGTGAAGTTCATTTAATTGAAAATTAAAAGTTAATTAAAGCATCGAAAAAATATGCAATGCTATCTGTTTAAAAAAGCAATTAAAAATAAATAAAATTGTGATGGTTTTCGGATATATCTTATTACTAAGGAGTCATTAGTAATTTTTATAATTAACCAATAATAATTTCATACTCGATAACAATCAATCTCGTCCCAAATTTCTCAATCGTTCATCAATTACGTTACTATAAATATCTTTAAATTACGCGGATAATTTTTTTAAATAGAAAGTTTTTGTGGTATAAAAATCAGACCCTGAAAAATTTTGACCAAATCAAGAGCTAATTTGTAATAATTTTGATTTTTATTTGTTTCATCGTTTGAAATTTTTAACAATTTTTAGTAAAAAACATGTCTAAAAAAATTTTATTCTTGTGTATAATTATATTACTGATTACTACAATTGAATCATGTATGACCAATTGCAAGTCTCAATATGAAGAAGTATAGTTATAAGTATTATAATTTTTTTTTTTTTAATTATTGCAATATTAAAAATTTTGAATAAAAAAATTTTTTTCTCCATAATTGTTATCAAAAAACTGAACAAATTATTCCAGTGCACCACTGCTCTTGATTGTTGTGCTCATTGGAAACCAAGTTGGTCAGTATGGGAAGCAGATTCACTCGATTCAGTTAAAAAATGCGACTATCGTTTTTTCAAACTATTCAAATGATATCTAATGAATTAAAAATTATTATATAAATAAATTTTTATATAAAAGAGTATTTTATTCCATTTCATTTCATGAAACGTTAAGATATTATTTTCGATACTGCAAGGCATGGGTTTCTTGTTCAAACAAGGGTTTCTTGACTCAATAATTTATTTAAATAAACTATTTCATTTTTAATTTTTTAATTTGGAGACTTCATTAGTGAATTTAGAGCGAAATTAAAAATTAAAAGGCTATGTAGTCAATTAAGTAATTAAAAATATGTATACTATTATTAGTCTTTGGATAAGACTTTTATAACTTACCGAAAATATTTTTATACTTGGTAAGAAACCCATAATGTCCCAAATTTCTCAATCGTTCATTAATCACGTTGCTATAAATATTTTTAATTTACTTTGATTATTGTCTGGCTAAAAAATTTTTGTGAAATAAAAATCAAACACTGAGAAACTTAGACTGATTCAAGAATCACTTTTTCATAGTTTGAAATTTTTTGGGAAAGAACTAACATGTCAAAGAAAATTTTTTTATTGTGTATAATTGGATTATTGATTAAGGCAATTGTGTCATGTGGAACAAATTGTAAATTTGACAATGGAGTAAGTATTATTTTGTACTTTATACTTCAAAAATTATTTTGAAATAATTAATGAATAAAATAAATTCAAAAAAACTGTTTCAGTGCCTCAGTGTTGATGAGTGTTGCAATTATTGGAAACCATATTTGGGACGCTAAATACAAATTTTACCAGCTTGATAAAAATATTTATCGATTAATTTAAAATCAATAAAATTATTTAAAAGCAATTTTTTTATTTTATTTTTCGAAGCCTTAACTCTTCAAGAGATTATAAAATTTTTTTTAAATATTTCAGTATGTAGACAGAAAATTGAAAATAGCTTTTTTTTGTCGAGAGTAGAGCACTACCTCAACGCTTCGCTTATGAGGAGTGCAAAATGAACATGAGACACAGGGGTGTTGGAAGAATTCTTAAGCTGGAAGTTTAATAAAATTAACAGGCAACACTGAAAGCTTAGACCGGTTTGTCACACAGAAAAGCTCGGTTGATAACTCTCATCTTACAAACTAAACAACTAAACACGGTTTCGTCTCTGGAGTGAGTCTAAAGGCTGAAGCAGAGAAATCAGGAGAAGGGGAAGAGAAAGCTGACAATTTATCCGAGCAAACAGTAGTTGTACTCTGAGAAATTAACAGCAATTAAATGCTTTCATTAATTGAAAGTTGTTTATAAAAGAGATTCGAGATTTGTGCTGAGGCTTTTTGACAATAATAAATGCGACTGTAGATACAAACATCTCTAGGATTATTAAAATTCTAGGTCGGCTATGTGATGCGTTGAATATATATATATATGTATATCTATGATAAGAGCTTCGAGATGAAAGATAGACGGACGCATAATGTATATTAAAGCGGTTTTACCTTTTCGAGCTCTTTGAGGCTCGCGGGCGACACATCTGAGTGTCTTCTCAGCTCCGGGCTCCGCGGTGGCGCCAAACCGCTACCAAGAGTGGCAGCTGGACCGCCGCTTTGACAACTTAGCCTTGCATCGCTGTGTCGTCTTTGTAATGCTTCGAGTACTGGCACTTCAAGTAATGAGTCTGTTGATTCTTGGGTTACAATTGGTTGCCCACGTGACGCTATTCTACGCCGACAAACGCTACACCGCCACGTTGACTGAAAAGGATTTAGGGGTTTGTTAATTAGTACTTCAATGGTCCAGTTTCTGGCTTAATTTCGTGGTAATTAGCAACACTATGTCACGACTAAAAATTATAAATTAATAATAGAATTTTAGCTTGATAATTTTTTAATTAAAATAAAAATAATTTAAGTACTTTTTTAGTAAATTTTGATAATAATTTTACTATTCTAGAATTAATTACTAAAAATTTAATGGACAAATTATTTTGTTAATGATATAGGAAATAATTATTAATAATAATCCAATTTAAAAAACAATTTTAAAGTTTTATAAAAAAAAAAAATCTCATAATAGTAATTAATGTACGTAGGAAAAATAAAATCAATTTTTTAGTAAACTATGAATCTTGATAAAAAATAATAATCTCAATCTCAAAGAAAAAAATTAAAAACTAAACTCACATTTAATAATTACTACTATCTCGCATTTACATCCTCATTCGCGGTAATTCCGATTTTCTCTTCCTCCAATTTTACTCCCAAGAGAGATGTTAATAGATAATTTCCTCCGGTAAAAAATAAAAAGAAAGAACAAAAAAAAAGCTGTGTAAACAAATTCTTATGACCCAGATCCCAGATTATTTTTAACGTCCTTTTACTTTTACTTTAGAATTTAGAATTTTATAAACTTTTTTTCCGGGTTAATGAATGAATAATTAACATCTAAATACATATTCATTAATATTTATTGCATACTTTGTTTCTAAGGAATCAACTCGCCGGTGAGCTTTAAAATTACCATATTTCAACTAAAATACGTCAATTTTAATTTTTATTAAACTTTTTTCCGACGGTTAATTAATTATTGACATGAAGTAGAAATAATAATTAAAAAGTTGAATGAAAAAGCAAATATACTTACTGGATCATCTAAGTCTTTTGTTTCTGAATAAGAGGCGCAATCATCGCAAACCTTGAAGTGACATTCATAACAGGTACGTGAGAAATCATCGGGTTTGAAGGCCTTGAGGCAAACTCTGCAAGATCCAGCTCTGCTTGCTGGTCGTCCTGGTTCTGGTTTCCTATTTAAATTATAATAAAAAAAAATTATTTAATTAAGTAATCAATCAACAACCAAATAAATATATCAAATAAATTTTTTTTAAATAAATATTCTGTCTAAATGTTCAAAAATATGAAAAAATTATTTTTTTAATAATATAGATAATTAATTAAATAGAAATTGGATTTTTATTATTTTTAATATTTACCATCAATAATACGCTAAATATGAGCTAAAAATTTTTAAGTGTAACAAATGAAAAGCTTGATGTTAGAAATAAAAGTCTGTTTTTCATATATGGAATATTTCTCCGCGCAAATGGACATTGGATGTTATAAAAATCGGGTCAAAGCGTCAGATGTGTGAGATTTCTCATCCCGGTAAACAATGGATGCAGCAAAAAGAGAAAGGGATCTGATCAAATATAAATACACACGTCCCATATATGTACAGAGGGTGAAAAAAAAATTTTTAAATAAATAAAAAATATAAATGAAAAAAAATCAACTGGAAGCATTTCCGGTTCACGAGTATTACGAACACTAGGAGATAACGAAGTCTCGTTAAATAAAATGCCTGATCAAAATGATCCAATGACAAGGTTTTATTTTACGTTTTATTCCTCTTATTTTTTTTATTTATTTTTTTTTTTATTGCCTTGTTATTTTGCTTTTTTTTTAATGACTAGACCTTTAATATAAATTTAATGAATAATTTAATATCAATTATAATTATGAATCTTAATATTGTAGATTTATTTGAGTATTCAGTTAAAGTACTCACGGTTTTATTGGCTCGATAATTGGTGCTTCTTCTTTTGGCACTAGATCTTCCACGGGTGTAATTTTAGCCGGTGTACCTTTTGCCACTGAAAAAAGTAAATAGAAACATTTGGGTTGTTTATTCAGCTAATATTTGAGTTTGGATGGTTAATAATAAATTTCAAAAGTTAATTAAGAGTCAAGTGGAAATATTTTTTTTTTTGACGAACTGGGAAATATAAATACAAAAGGTAAATAAACAATGAAAAAACAATTTTTTAATTTTTAAATTTAAGTTTTAAAATTGTATTTGATCATTTTTTATAGGAAAAAAATCATAGAATTTATTTTCGAAGGAAAATGCGAGTAAAAATAAATAAAAACTAGCAACCTTGCAGTCACTATGTAATTGCCGTGACCTAAAAATAAATAAAATTTTGCCGTGAACTATAAATAAATAAAATTTTGCTTTATTGAATAATTACTTTTGTTAAATTGCACTATACTTTTTTGGATATTAACGTTTTTAAAGATATAAGTTGAAAATAAATTTGCTGATGTAAGCTAAATAAAATCAGCAATTAAAATAAGTTTAGTTATTTTTATAGGAACTATTATTTAGTTATTTGAACAAAAAAAAAAAAAAAAAAAAAACCAAGACACGTACTAATCTAAGATCGCAAAAACAACTAAGCGAGAATTTATCGTTTTCTCTATCTCGTTTCGTGACTTAAAGAATCCAACAAGCGAAACAAAAAGTTAAATAAAATAAAACATATATTTTTATAGACCGAGGGATTGCGAACACTTTAATCGTGGAAACAAGAAACAAAAAATCCAATAACGTTTTTTCGAACAGACCAATAAAAGTTTTAATTAAAAATTTATTTCTCCCGCCAGTATAAGGATATATACTAAGATTTCTAGATTTATTATTATATATATATTTTGGAATTATTACGAGAGTTTGTCAAGTGATCTGGAAAATTGCCGTAATTTATATTACCATCGACGTCGACGTTTTTTATCCCTCTATTTTCTCAACTTTTTTAAAGTAGAACAAAAAGCTGCAGTCGTAGTGTAGTAGATACTTTAAGCGACGGAAAATAAGGGTAAAAGGATGAATAAGATAAGTAGACTAACATTGCAATTTTTCGAAAAAAAAAAAAAGAAACTTCAATTCTATACTCGGAATTAATTTAGTAGCTTTTTTTGTCAATTTTGTTGGGGGAATTTTTTATTAAAACACTTGACTCATCAATTTTTTTATTTAAATTTTATTTTTAGGTATAAATTTTAATGCTATGGATTTTTTAAAAAGGCAACACTTTTCATAAGCAACCCTAAAAAGCTATACTATAATTAAATTAAATCTATTCAAATTTTCATTTCACCTCTCCCTTTAAATACACACCTTGAGCGCGTGGGGAAGATTTATACAATGAGTAAACGACGCTGAAATAATGAATACTAGTCACGCATTGTGACATACATACATGCAAGCATCATATGTACCAAACCGTTTATTACACCGCTTCTAAACTCATCTCCGCTCTTGCATTTGCATACAAAGCAAATATTCAACTTGAATTAAGGGGAAAGCGTCGCTCAAAGTTATCGAGTTAAATTTTTATGATATCTTTATTTTAAAAAAAAATTTCTCTTAGATTTTTTTTAAAGAAAAATTTTTTTTTTTTAATTTAAAATCATTTTTTGATGCAAAAAAATTTTTTTATTAATCAAATAAATATTTTTTGTCAATTTAAAAAAATAAAAATTTATTACAATTATATCAACCCTTGTTCAAATTTTCCTTTCACCTGCTTTTAATCCTGACCCCATTTCCCCTACACTTGACTCGTGTATTGCGGAAAATCCTTCCTGATCCTCTTGTCCACTTGAACAAATTCAACCCCCCTGAATACACTTGTCAACACTTTGAAATGTTAATGCATTTCAATTATTACATTCGTTAATAATCTCGTTAATTTATAATATAATTATTGTGCCGTAAAAAAATTAACTATTTAAAAAAACAATAAAATAAAATAATAGCTGGACAACTCGGGATTTTAATTAAAAAATCCGAAAAACCGTGGGGTTAATTATAATTACAATGTTTGTATTTAGTTTGTTAATTAGGCCTATTAAAATTTATTTGATTTTTTAATAATTTTAAATAGTTTTTAATTAAAATGATTTATATTTTTTTTTAGATAAGAAATTATAAGCTCAAGAATAAAAAATAAAAAAAATAATTGGAGTATTTTTTATTATTATTATTGCTGTGATTTTTTATTTTGTAAGTAAAAATTACGAAATAAAAACTGTAGGTAAATTTTTGACTATGACAATTTATTTTTGAAGTAAAAATTGCATTATTACCTTGCACAGTCATAAAAAAAGAACAGAAAAATAATTCTTTTAAAATTTAATAACAAAGTAAAAAATAAAATGTTACGAAGTAAGATATCAACTACTTTACTTTTGTGTCAGTTATCGAAATGATCGCAAAAACTTAATTATTTTTTGATGAACTGAATGATTTTTATTTGTAAAATTTTAATTGCTTTATTTTTTTGGTAATTCAACGAAGCTACTCTTGCAGTTATTATTACATGTTTTTTTTTTTTTTGACCAATCGAATTCCTAACTCCCCTCTTGCGCCTAGCGAAGTTTGGTATATAAACGCCGGATTTTAAAGCCATAGTACAGTGTTAAAGTTTATATTTCTTAGCAATAATCATCAAGAATGAAGAATTTAATAATTATCTGCATCTTGGCTGCCATTTTCGGTCAAATAAGATCCGCGGCAATAACAAATCATTCATGCTCTAGCATTCAAGTGGCCACTGTGGTTGTCAATGTCTCTGCGGTAAGTCTATTATGTTTTTTGCACGCCTCGTAACGAAAAGTTTTATCCTGTTTGAAAATAATTTTATTTTTTGACATTCATCCGAACATTGCAATAAAGCAATTAATCATTGACATCTACAACAAAGCTTCTATATTTCCCTAATAAAAAAAAATTATTTTAGATTTCTGGGAATTATTTCGGATGTGTAGACAGTCCCAATAAACCGCCCGCATCAAAACAGTGTATTAGTCTAAATTTGGAGCCTATTAGTTCCAACAGTTGGAATTCACGTTTGTTTTCAATTTCAAACGAGTAATTATATATTTTACATACTATTACTATGTTCTATTTTTATATGATAATATTAATTTGTGTCTTTGAATATGTAGAACTGGCAAAAGAGAATCGTTTGCTTATGAAGCGACTATTAAGAACCAGGAGATTGAATTAAAGGACAATTCGTTGAACAGCACTATGCCACGAGTAACTTTTACCTTGCTGGACACCAATAATGACTACCTTATTTATTTGGGATGCAATGATGAGATAAAGTGAGTTCAATTTAAGAGATAAATAAAATTCAAAATTTACGTTGCGGTTTTTTAAAAATAAATTTCGTTTTTTTAGAAATGGATGGATTTCATATCTTGCAAAAACTCAGGACCTTTGCTCAACGTACAGATACAAACTAGAGGAAGCTATCGATAAATACGGTCTTAAGGCAATACCTTTGGTCCCAGTTAATCACGATAATTGCGGCTCGTACGAAGTTTAAATTGAGTCATTCAATTGTACAACACAAAACAATTATTTTAAATTCTTAAAATAAATAAAATATAATTGCAATGAAATTGTGTGTTTTTTTTTTTTTTTTTTTTTTTTTTTTAATTGATCAAACTATTCAAGCAATTTCAATCACATAATTCATTTTTGACCAATCAAATTCACGATTCTTCTGTAAATTGTCGAAAAAATTCAGCTAAAGTATTTTTCTTTCAGAATTTTTCAATTTTACGTCTGATAAGTTCTTAAAGGGGAATTTTATTTTTTTATGCTGAAAAAACTTCTTTAAATACTGCATAAAAATTTCCAAAAAATTTTTTCCTAACATAATTAGATTTCCAGCTCAAAAGTTTGTATAAAAAAAATTTCACGAGAAAAATGACAGTATAATTAACAGTTGGCAAGTTTTTTGACGGTAATTATTTCAGCGATGAAACTGAAATCACGGTACGGGTTTAAAAATAAATAATAATAAATAAAAGAAGCTGACGGTGACCGAGTGTTGAAATTCATGAATATTCATCGCGCCACGAAAAATGAGTCTGCGATAATGGGAGTAAGATAAACAAAAAAAGGGGCAAGTGTAATTAAATGAAGCATCCGGTCGGTGAATAAGTAATTTATGGATAATTAATGTCTAGAAAACGGGTGATGAGCGACGAGTGGTTGCTATTAATTATTTAATTTTATTAATTATTGAAGCGCGGTTTTATGACTAAGGGTTTTGGGTAATAATTATTGTGTTTGACGTGATTATTTTGATGTACGTGTAACCGCATTTCGGTGGACGGTTTTACGGAACGAACGTTTATTTGATTATATTGATATTGTTTATTATGCTTTGATATTATATTTTTTACGATAAGAATTTTAAACGGCTTATTTGTTGATAGTGATGATTAGAGAGTCATTTTTTTTATCTTAATATTTTTTATGATTAATTTTAATTGTTTCTTTTAATTGCTGGAAAATTTTTGATTTAGGTGTCATGAAAAATCGAAATTTAAAGGTGAGAAAATTTTTAAAAAGTGACATTTTATTGGCTAAGGTTCTGGTGGATGATAAGGCTGAAGAATATTAAAAAAAAAAAGATTAAATTTTCTATTTAATATTAACCAAAAAAAATTAAATAATTAATATATTATTATCAAAGTTATAATAAAAATTTTTCAAGTTGTAATATTGAATATTTAAAAAGAAGTAAAAAGTCAAAAGTATCTTTTCTAGTGCAGAGAAAAGATAGACAGTATCGTTAAATATAAAGGCAATTGATAAAAGACGACACTCGATTCGAAAATGAAACCTGTCTGGGTGGAAACTTGTAACCATAACTCTATCAACGTTCGACTTTTTCTATCCGTCTTGTTCGGTTTTTCCTTCACCCCGAATTGAACTGCTGGGATACATTTTAAAATGTAATTCTGTTGGATCGAATAGAATTACCGACAATGGAAATACTGGAGAATAATAATGATAAATACAAAATAAAATATAACCCACAGTAAAATAAAGATGAGAAGGGAGTAAAAAAGTCGTAAATGCTTCTAGATATTGTTAAAAGAAGTAATAAGTTAAGAGATGTCATTCTGCCCGGTCTGCCACTTTTTTTAATCCTTACAACCCATAAAAAATTTAATTTTCCGTTTAAAATTACCCAGGTAGGTATTAAGCTTTTACTGGCTGTAATATTTCTTTTTTTTTTCTGAATTATCGTGATTTATTTTAACATAAATTACATGAACGAGTATTGACAGGCATTCTAATTGTAACTATTACCTTGTACAATAACCCCAAATCGTCACACCTTGTGTATAAACGCAAACAGAACCGACAACCATCTAATCTAAATAACACATCGTCTGGATTATTAATCACGGCGATCAATAACCTAAACTTTAATACTACAGTATCAAGAATTTTTTTATTCACAGGTATGAATATTTGAATTTTTTTTATTACACTAAAGAAAATATATATTTAATTGAAAGTAAGTATTGTTGATTTAAAAACATTATTATTTCACTTGCTTTAAATGGAGAATTTTTTTTTCGGAGTTAAACAAAAGTTAATAATTTCAACAAACATATTTAATTTTTATTTATTGAAAATTGATAATTTTTTTTTTTTTATCAAGCCTCAATTTTATTAAAAATAGTTATTTTAAATATCTCTTCGGTTAAAATAATATTATTTCTTGAATCAATAATTTTTTTCAGCTCGCAGTTAATTTTACCAGAAAATAAATCACTGAATCATTAATTAACTTTTCACCAGCAAAATTCAAAGTCCCCCGGAATAATATTTCTCACAAAGCCGTGAGATTTTTTTTTCCAGTCTGCAGTTTTTATATTTTTTTTATTAGATTGTCGGTAGCGGGGGTGCAAAATGAATTGGAAGATATCGGGTCATGTTACTCGGCAAGGTCGCTGTCTGAAACGTCTGAAAGTCTTGAGTCCAATTAGCACCTCGGCATAGTCTCTGGTCACAGTCTCCTGGCGAATAAGCCGTATTACGTAGTAAGGAGGAGAGAAAAAAAAGAGGATGCTCGAATCAAAAAAAGATGAAAGTTTAAGTAAGACTGTTTGCTGTAAGATGGGGACAGAGTGAGGTGAAGAAGGGTAGTTGGCAAAAAGATAAAGTTGAGATAGAGTGAGAAAAAGGAGCCTCAAAGTTTACCCTCGAAGATTTCACCCTTGGTTCTAATTCGGTCATACCTATTCTTCCCTTTTTCTCTTTCTTTTTCTTTATATACTTTTTTATTCTTGTTATTATCCCAAAGACGTTTTTTAGTTATAAGAAATATCTTGGCTCCGTCATTTTACGGTCCTTCGCGAAACTTTGACCCCGAAGTATTCAAATTCTGGAGGACCCTTGTATATCTTGTGAATTTAAGTCTCGGGACTTGGTACAAGGAAGAGGCGAAGGATGAAAGAAAGAACGAGGGACAGGAATGGAATAAAAGAACCGGCACGTGCCTGGAAAATTTTCTCTATTCTGATCTAAGCCCCGTATGAGCAATATAAGTTCGGAGCAAACAGACCAGTGTGTGGTTTTAAATGTATAGAACTCCTCCAATAAAAAGACGATACCGTGATAAATATCATCGGTTTATTGAATTTACGTCGCAGCAGCGCTACGCCCACTCGAAAGGTACATTCAAATTAAAACGTGCTGGAAATTTTCAAATTCTTGGGTAACTTACGTCATTGCCATCCTTTATTTTCAAAGCTTCTATTAAATAATTTTAATCTCAACAAAATTTATTTAGACTAACTGTTTTTGATTGTAGAGACGTTTTGAGCTCTATACTGTTCAGAAATAAAATATTTTCTTAGCGCAAACTTTCTCTTTGAGATATGAATTTCTAAAGAAGTGACAACGTAACACAAGTACAGAACTTTACAGCGAAAATTAATTAAAAAGCATGAAGCGAATTTATCAAAGCTAATGATCATTTTACAGAATTCCTATTGAAACTCTATAAATAAGTTCTCGTTACACTTCTTACTTAGATAAATACATTTCTGTAATAATAATTTACTAAAAAAAAAAAATTTCAACTTAAGATTCATTATCTTTTTCTCATAATCCCGTTTGAGAGCCCAATTAAAAAGTGCTATTAATTTTTATTATAAAAAAAATTACTGCAATTTATTTAAAACTGTCTATGTTCCGTAACATCGACACCGACATTCCGAATACGGTAAAATATACATCACTTGATCTATTGAATAAATTCTGTGTTTACGATGAAATATGCCCAGTTAAAAAGTATAGCAATATTTCCCTAAGGAAACATGAAAGCTAAAGCCGAAGCCAGCAGCTAGTATTTGCAGAGGAAAACAAGTTATAAAACAAATGATAACCATATTTCAATATCTGCATGTTTGCATTCTATTTGTTCCATTCCTTCGTAAACATTTGGATGCATGATATATTAAATTTTCAACGTTTCCCGCGGTTCTAAATAAATGCACCAATCTTTTTTATTATTACCATAGCTATTAATAAATAAATTAATAGATAAAGTTTGCTTACCATTACCCGTTACCGTCATCAACTGTCTTAGTTTGCTGAAAGTTGTTCCGGTGTCTTCGGGTGTCACTGTTTCCACATTTGATTCCGGCTGCGTCGTCACCATCTGTAAAAAAATTTTTTTTAAGTTAAAAATAATTATTTTCTTAATGAAAAAAAATTAAAATTAGTATTCAAGATAATTTTGGATATTATGAATTAAAAAGTAGATCATTAATTGTATAAAAATTCAAAAATTAATTCTGTAGTGATAAATATAAAAAGCTTTCAACTTTGTGAACAATTTAATTAAGTAACTGCAAAAAAATGTACATTTTGGTTTCAAAAACACATCAGTTGATTTTTTCCTTAAATCTCTAAAGCATTTTACGGTAATTCACAAGGACAGTGGTAACTTTTTAATGACCTGTAAGCCGTTTAAACGAATTTTGAATGTAAATGTCGTTGAGGTGTTCTAGACTAAAAGCCTCGGCAGAATTGGAATTTAAAATCGATAAAAAAAATTAACTTTAAATGGAAACTTTTTTTTTCTACAGATTAAACTAAAGAAAATAAAGCAATATCCTTGCCGAAAAAAAATTTTTTTTTTATTCGACAGGCCTAAAAAAATTCATGTTGAAAATTCTAATAGTTATCCCGGCAATATTCGAAAAAAACCCGATTTTTGAATCATCAATAAAATATTTGGCAAGTGATAAAAAAATAAAAGATCATAATTTTTTTAATTCAACCTAACTGATAAAATTTCATCCTGAAAGACAGCAATATTTATTTATCCTACTAATTTTATATAAAATAAAAAGTAACAAAAATCCTTGAGAATTTTCTTAAAGTTTCTTCAATAAAAACGTCTCCGATCTCACCGAAAAACAAATAAAACGAAAGTTCAATAATTAACGTCATCTAGAATCTGGAGAATCGTTGATGGCGATAAGACATAATCCGGGAAACTAAGGATAAAGCAAGAACAGTTATAGTTATAACTAAACTAGTAACTAGCAGAAGATGGGAGCCGAATGGAGCGAAATGAGACGAGTACAGATGAAGAGTCTTATCGATTTATCGAGGAAATGTCGATTGGGTGTGATAATTGGAGTGGAGGAGGATTCTACTAAAGTCCTTTACTTCCCGGCGATGCTCTCGATCCAACCGAACTCTCCATAGTCTAATAGTCTATAGCCTGCTTCGAATATCAGATAGTTACCGCGGAATTTCACGCATCCACGGTTTACTTGACTCGAAATGTTGACGTTTCAACTAATCGCCAATGACACGCACACTTGCTTCTCTTTCTCCAGCTGTCATTCAGAGTAATATCTTGATCATGACCGAGGAATTGGAATTGGAAACCGAGTCATTCATTATCGTGACTAATGCAAGGAAGGGAAACGTAAATGCCACCAATAGGTACGTTTATTTATTTAGAAATTGGAGTCTTTATTTTTCTTCACCTTATTTATGATTTATTAATTTAGATTAGATTAGAACTGAATCGTGATAGCGCTGATGAAACTAATCGCTCGAAAAATGGGATATGTACGGGCTTCCCTGGAAATTTATTAAACTTCCTCACTCGAGCCGTTATACGTCGAGTATAAACAACAAATTTGTTGGTAAGTTATGTAATAAGTAATAAGGGAGAGCGATAATGGTGATTACGTTGCGGCGCTGCCCGGATATCGGAAAATCGTGGGGTTTATTGGACGCTTTCTACGCAGCGGATATCATATAAATAGAGGGTATGCTTGAGGAATAGAAAAAAAAAATACGTGAGGGAAATATATAGGGAAAAAAGTCAAGTATTGGTGTGTTGGAGTCCCAGTGACTTGTCGGTGGAAAATTTGGTTGGTTTTTGCGTCGCTGGTGATTTTCGGCACGGAGTTGAAATGAGGAAGTTAACACTTGGGTGAGAGAATTCACGATGGGCCAGATAATTAGACGGCTATTTGCGGACGCCGAAGAAAATAAATGAACGATTGGGAGCATTTTTGGGTGCGATGGAGTGAGGAAAGGCTAGAGGCGAATATTCAAAAATGAATAAATGCGAGTGGTTTATTTGCAGCCCTGGTGGGAGCTGGATAAATATACACACTTGGAATTGAGGAAGATCAAATATTGGGCTGGGAGAAGAAGTAATTACTAAACTGGGTTGGTCTCGAAACATGTCAACGTGACTCCACAGGCCGGGGGCTGATGACGTAATTCTCATAATTATAGGGCATAATTAACGCGACACAAACATTCGTCTCCCGAGAAAGAGATTCAATTTAACCCACGCGAAAGTCTCGGCTATTTTAAATATTGCTCCGAGTAATAATCGCCTAACAGTGTTTTCAAACAATTATCTTCTGACGCACTCCATTGAACCTCTTTAAAGTTATATTTTCACTTCGACAAAAGCTATTTTGTAAATATTTAATGACATTGTTTTTCGGAATAACAAAATTATATTTCAATTACTATTATCGTGTATATATTTTTAGATTTTCCGAGGCCATAACTGACCAGTCAGCTCAAACAACTTTGAAACAGCTAAAACAACAAACTCCCGCGACTACAAAGTCACAAACATACCCGATTTATTTATATTTATCCGAGTATATTCTCAAAAAAAGCGAACAAACAAATCCCTCTAATAAATATTTCGCGCACGGTTTCTCTTCCATCAATAACAACCCTGTATTTTCAGCTTTTATTTATTTATCATTTGCAAATTAATCATCTCCAGTATCGTGTAAATTATTTGGCGTAAAAATTTTTCCAAAGTTCCAATAAAAAATTTAACGCTCATAAAAATTACACTGAATCCGAAAAAAATATCGCTGCAATAAAACCAATTTATAAAATATCAAAATCACCATTATAAAAAAAAAGCTACTTAATTTTAACTAATATACTTTTACTCAAAAAGTTATCTAATAAGTAAAAACCAATTTTAAATCTAAAAAAAAAAAGTCTAAGATAAATTTATCACCGATAATTCGCTCGTCAATCACCTCTAAAAAAATTCAAAAAGGAAATATTTATCTGGCAATATAAGTAGTAACAGGAAAACGATAGTAAGTAAATACTGAGATTAGATATTCCTGGCAGAATTCCAGTGACTTGACTGAATAATACCCAGGTAATAGGTACTATAGAAACCAAGTGGAGTAGTGGAGTAGCAGAGTAGTTGAGCAGTGAGAGTCTGGTCTTGGGGTTTAGGTTGTGAAAGGACCGGGTCTTCTCGCTCAGAGCTATTCTGGCAGCTCGCCAACCATTCTACTCCCAATTTACATCACCACTCTACCATTCCAAGATTGGCTTTCTCTCAGTCTCTCGCAGCATCTATCTGCGGACTGGGTCTTTAGCTCCCTACTAATCCCCATCTTCAGGATGATCTTCCATCCTGCGTTTTGTGCTTCCAGTTTATCATCATTAACACCAAAGATTAAAAAATATCCATCGAAAAATATCCATGAAGGTACCGACTTTTAGCTATCAGCAGATAATACAATTGTGGGCGCTTTGTCCAACCCTGAATTCCCACGACGCCGACCCAAAGCAGAGCAGAGTTATCAATACAGATCTTTTCATTGTATTGTGTCCCAGCCATTGATGTCATTACTTTGTACAGCGTTTCTTCTGAGATGCTCGTCATTTTCCCCGAGCTTTCTGCCACAAAGGGTCCTTTAATTTGGAGAACAAAGCCGACGCCTTCTTGTCGGAATTCTGATAAGCTCAATACAATTTTCACAATTTCGATCAGACAACATTATATCTTTTGTACGGTTGGTGCGTTAGTTCAACAGCTACTAGGCACCAGGTAAGTTTCAATATCCAATGACATCCACATGCTCACACCGATGCAAGGCAGCCTGTAATCTGGTTGCAGTGTTTAATCCATCAGGGGTACAAGTAATATCAGGGCTTAATACTATCCATTGGATGGTGATGGCTGATTGAACGTGAGCATGGACTTTATCAACGCTCTGAAGCTCCCATCAAGGTTCATGGATTATAGCTCCTACTTCATCAAAGTCGATCACTTAATTGTTCAATAAGCCGTTCATTAACTATATTAACGATGTTCGATATCATATCACTAAATTTTATAATTGTTATAGTTATAAGTATGATATTTATTTATCGTATTTTCGTTATTAATTGATACGCTAAACTTCTGTTAATTAATCCAGAGTCGAGAGGATTTTTGATTTATTATTTACTCAACGTGAGTTTTATTGGAAAACTTTTTCTTGGAATTTATATCTCAGTGGAAGGCTGATGCTTGATTACTTAATTCCAAGAGGGTGAGGCTGTGCTTCAGTTACTTTCGATTCCAAGAGAAAAATTTTTCTTACTGTTAAATTTTAGGGTAAACACGGATTAATTAAGACAATGGGAGTTGATTTTTTTTTCTTTTTCGGTTTATTAATTTGCTTCGAAGGGATTAGATTACTTAATTGTGGTGAAAGATTTTTTTAATAGTTTTGGAATTAATCAAAAAAAAAAATTTTTTTTTAGATTTGATAAAATTTTAGAAGCTTGAAATTTTATTACAATTTTTAATAATTAATCATGCCGATAAATGAGGATGTTAGTAATTATTTAAAATAAATTATAGAATTTTTTTTTCAGTGTCTTAATTTTAATTACCGAATATCATCACCAAATACTTAACGAGTCATGACAGCTAATTAATTTCCGAGTCTCAAATTCTCAATAAAAGTGATCACCGAATACTTAGAGACTTCCTACTTCAACCTATCTAAGCCGCGAGGTAAATCCATCTAGCTTAGCGACAAACAAAAACCAGAGCCTCGAATTTTAGATTCTCATAAAAAAAAATTCGGCAAAAATAGAATGTAAAAAAGGCTAATTGGTTGGTGCAGTGCTGTGCCTTAAATTAAGTCGCCTTCGATTGATTTACACCTATGGACGTATCTCGGTCGCACGCGAAACAATAAATTCTCCAGCGGCCATTCCGGCCACCCCTTGAATAGCTCTAGATCACCGAATACCTTTCGCCACAATCTTCACTTAGAGTGACCCAAATTGCCAAGTGATTGTGTAAGCCTTTCTTTTATTAATTCTTGTTGAAAATTGTTACCGCAAAAAGGCTACGCTGTCTTAATTATAAGTTTAGGATTCTTTTTTAAAAAAATTTGTAGGTACTAAAAAAATTTTAAAAAGAAAAAATTAATGTCTTGAACATAAATAAAAAAATTATTTATAAATTTTTATCAAAATAATTGAAATTAAACTATCATTTAATAAAATCAGTAGATTTTTGGCCACAATTATGACGGTCCATTTATAAAACGATCAGCTGGCAGTCTTGCGACCGTGACGAGACATCCAAAAATAACCAGACTGTCAGCCGCATATCATGATAATTTAATATTATTTCTTTCTTATATTCTGATCGATGGAATTATACTTTGCACTGGTGTTTTTTTAATTTTTTTGCGTCTTGTCAACTATACCCGATTTTATTTTTCGCTTTTTGTATTTTTTCCTTTCAATAACTATCGTATCATTTCCTCTACTCCGTCTTATCTCAATCGTACATTACTTCGAGGCATTCCCGCATTATTGGGTAATGTCCTTGCTCTCATTTCTTTGTAAATCATCTTCGAATCCTTTACCCCAGCATTTTGTATTATTATTATTATTATTATTTGTTATTAATTGCTCAGGGGGGTTTTCCCCGGAGTCCGACTCTCCGAGGGCCCAGCCTGAGCGCCATCCATTACTGCTGCACCACTCCACACAACAAGGCGGTTAGTGAGTGCAGCAGGCCAAATTCATTTGCCTAAGTAGACGCAGGGATCCCAAAATGACAGCCTTTTGCATCCGCACTGCTAGAGACACGGCTGCTGAACTGCAAGCCGGTATCTTCGCAAGTGAAGACACAAAAGACTGTTTCATCCCTCCAAGGACGCCGACAACCAAAACGACGAGCTTGACACGGTAACCTGGGTACAGTTTGCCAATTTCAAACAGGAGATCCTGATATATCTGGTGTTTGTGCTCTTCTTTGGCCGAGATATTGTATTCGGCTGGGGCCGAAAACTCAATGACATAAATGTCACGAGTAGCCTTGTCAAAGAGCACAATATCAGGTTTGTTGTGGTCAATCCGCCGGGTTGTTGCGAATGGTATGTTCCAATAAATTTTGGAACTGTCATTCTCAACAACCTGCGGAATATCTCCTGGCAGATAAGGCAGCACTGGTGTCTCATCGATACCTCAGCTATATCTGAGATGATAATAGAGTACTCGCAGGGCAGCATTGTGACGCTATGTAGGCACCTCTTGCCAGCACAGGACATGCCGACAAAAGGTGCATCAGCGTCTCCGGATGTTGTTTACACGTCCGACAGGACGTGTCCGGAAGCTGCGCCTGGAGCACCTTGCTACGGTATTCGAGAGTGTTGATAACACCATCTTGGCAGGCAAATATAAATCCTTCGGTCTCGGACATCAGGCCAGCTGACTTCAAGAAGGAGAATGTCAGCTGGGTGGACAAGCCATGGTCACGGACGTGTTTGAAATACACGCTGTGCATGGACTTATCCATGTGTTCACCGAGGAGTTTTTTTCCTCGGCTATCCTGACGACGCTCTTGAACTCCTTTTTCGGGAGTTCAATGAGAGCGTTTATTTCTCCGAGACCTAAGGTATTTGCCGCGTAGATTGCTGCCTTATACAAGAACGACCCCTTCCGCGCATTTTCATGACTATGAACAAATTGCATCAGGAAGTCGTCCTCGTCTGCTGTGAAATTGGCAACCTCGTATGTTAAACTCAGAACCAAACGATCGTGAAGCCGCTCCAAGCTCTGCAATCCTCTCCCTCCGATGTTCCGGGAGAGGTACATCCTGGCGACTGATGAGTTAGGGTGCATGCTCTGATTCATATTGATGACTTTACGGGTTTTGATGTCGAGATCTTTCAACTCATTTCGAGGCCATTTCAGGATCCCAAAAGAGTAAAGTAGGACCGGGACAGCGAGCATGTTAGTAGCTGAGACTTTGTTCTTGCCGGAAAGTTCTGATGACCAGATCTTCCGGAGTCTCCTAACATACTCACTGCGAAGAGTTGTTCGGACTTCAGAGACGGCATGCATTTGCCGCTCTTCAATCCCTAGATATCTGTACAACTCTCCGGCGTCTAATTCTCTTAAGACGCTCCCATCCACTAATTCGACATCTCCACCCGTATCAGAGCACTTACCCTTCGCCAGGTGTACGACCGCACACTTGTCCAACCCAAAAGACATTCCGACATCTCGTGTGTACTCTGCTACGATGTTGATGGCCGTTTGTAGATGATCTTTGTTGGCACTGTATATCTTTAGATCATCCATAAACAGTTGGTGAGTGATCGAGTATACTCGATCACTCGGTAGCCCCGCAGAGTACCCACGAGTTTGTCGGAGGGCAACAGATATTGGCAGCAGTGAGATGCAAAACAACAGAGGGCTCAGAGAATCTCCCTGAAAGACGCCTCTCTTGTACTGAACAGTTCCGGTTACGTGCAATGCATTTCCACTTCCTATGTGAAAACGCGTTCGCCAGAGCTGCATCGTACGTTGTATGCATCCCACTGTTTGGCGATTGATTCCGAGGCATTTGAGCAGATAGAGAATCAACTCATGTGAAGTTGAGTCAAATGCCTTACGGTAGTCAATCCAGGCCATAGACAGGTTGCGTTGGTAGTAGATTGCGTCTTGAATGACGCATCTATCTACCAACAAGTTGATCTTGCAACCTGATACGCCCTGTTTACTGCCACGTTGTTCGTATATCTGTTGCCACACAGGCTCTATCTCCTGCAAGATACGGTTATTTAAGATTTTTGTAAAAATCTTGTAAACCGCATTCAAGCAAGTGATAGGCCTGTAGTTCTTTGGGTCGGACAAGTCACCCTTTTTAGGGATGAGTACGGTTCGCCCTTCTACCAGCCAGTCTGGAATTGGTTCGTCGCCCTGAATGTATGATGTAAAAATCCGGGCCAGATGAGCATGTGTAGAAGAAAATTTCTTCCACCAGAAGATGTTTATGCCATCTGGACCCGGGGCAGCCCAGTTCTTGCTGCCATTCAGGGCTTTACGAACCTCTTGCACACTGACTGCAGGGCTCTCTTCGGCGATATCCTGCCGTCGGTGTTCTCGACAGAATGCCTCGAAGTCGTGCAGAGCTGGAGTATCCGGGTTGACGTTTGGTTGATCTCCGTACAATTCACTCCAAAAGGCTTCCACTCGCTCAGATGATGGATAATTCTCGGGAACAGCGGTCTTAGGTGACAGAAAGCGTGAAGGGTTGGATCGAAACAAAGAGTTGTCGATCAACCGCTTCAGCCTTTTCTCTAGTGACTTTTTGGAAGCCACCAGAGCCCGCAACCTGTTAAGAGACTCTTCTTTGATGACAAGAAGAGTACTCTTGTTCAGTGTGTGATGTCGCCTTCGAAGTTCTGCCGCCAGGCGACGAACTTTTGGCGTGTACGGTCTTTGAGTACTAACATACTCTATCACACACTGAATGCGGGAGACTTGTTTCCGAGAAATGTCAATTTTGTGTCCAAGTTGAGCGATGCGCAGCTTCAACTTCGCCTCGAAGGAGAGAGAATGTCTTCTCTCTATCGGCAGAAGCGAAGCCGCGGCACCGTAGACAACTTGGTTGACAGTGAGCAGAGTGGAGTCCTCTTGAAGCTGTGTGGGGAGATCTTCGTTCACCGTGTCGAGCTGTTGTTTTGAGTGAGTCATCTTTTGGAGATGCTCACTTGTCGACCTGTAAAGAGGTTGTCGTTGTCCTCGGAGAAACGGTGCCGTTCTTGGTGTAGCGGTGCTGGAAATGAAGGCCGATTAGACTGCCTTCTATTTGGCAGCAGCGATCGTCGATTATGCCGAAGGTATGAGGCGTAATTACGCAGGTGTTTGGGCGTAAAATGTCTGTGCTCCGGATGCATGCCACACCAAAGTGTGTGCATCCGGGCCATATACCCTGATACCTCCGGCTCGCTGTTCTGCCAGCACACCAAGAGATCGGCGCGAAGCTCCTCTATTATTATTATTATTATTATTATTATTATTATTATTATTTGTTATTAATTGCTCAGGGGGGTTTTCCCCGGAGTCCGATTCTCCGAGGGCCCAGCCTGAGCGCCATCCATTACTGCTGCACCACTCCACACAACAAGGCGGTTAGTGAGTGCAGCAGGCCAAATTCATTTGCCTAAGTAGACGCAGGGATCCCAAAATGACAGCCTTTTGCATCCGCACTGCTAGAGACACGGCTGCTGAACTGCAAGCCGGTATCTTCGCAAGTGAAGACACAAAAGACTGTTTCATCCCTCCAAGGACGCCGACAACCAAAACGACGAGCTTGACACGGTAACCTGGGTAAAGTTTGCCAATTTCAAACAGGAGATCCTGATATATTTGTCTTTTGTGCTCTTCTTTGGCTGAGATGTTGTATTCAGCCGGGGCCGAGAACTCAATGACATAGATGTCACGAGTGGCCTTGTCGAAGAGCACAATATCAGGTTTGTTGTGATCTATCCGCCGGGTTGTTGCATTATTATTATTATTATTATTATTATTATTATTATTATTATTATTATTATTATGACGAGTACGATTATTTCTTTTTCTCGATACCAAAGTCTCTTTTGAATTTTTTTTTATCGCACAAATGAATGATATTAAATATAACTTCAATTTAAATTATTTTTAAAATAATTTTAATTCGTCAAATGACGATTTAAAAATATTAAAAAAATTAATAACAATATTTAATACAATTAATTAATTTCTTTTATAAATATTTTTATAAATGAACTATTAATAAATATTTATAAAATTATTTGAAGTAAAAAATCATTTTATCCTTTAAAAAACAGTCAAGTGAAAATCGTTCAAAAAATTGACATAAGCTTTGACACAAATTATTAAGATAAAAAAAAAGACTCACCTTTTTCATGAAAGACATAACGTTTGTCGGCAACATTTTGAACTTGGAAGTAAAGTCCCACGAATTATCTTCGAAACTGACACGGAATGAAATTTAAAGTAAAATAAAGCCACGAAATATTGAATTTGGGTGTCTAGTTCGACGGGAGTTAATGCCGGGTGGCGGTTAAGAAGAAACCTCAAGACGTGTCAATAAAAAGCGGCCACCAGGACGACGCTCTGACGTCCCGTTGAAACCCGAAGACGATCATAAATGCCGGCGAACTAGATACTGCTCCTGCTCCAACAATTTATTCTCGGCTGCTTACTGTTTTTTTTTATTTTATCCTTTCTTTTTTTTTCACTTTTATCCCCGGACTCTTCGTGACCTAACGACACAGCCCTAATGCCGTACTTTGGTGATTTTCTTGCTCAGGATTTTGGGTCACGTCTGGTGCTCCTAAATGTGACCGCGTGAGCTGGGTCCTCGTAAGCATCACTTCCGTGTCTTACGTGATATTTTAACCAGCTTCTTTTATTCTCACCTCGGTTTTCTTCTCACGTCCAGTCTATCAACATAAAAAATATAATTATTAGTACAATAAATGAAAAACAAATTTTTTGCATGTGATATTTTTTATCACAAATATTTATTAATTGTTAATAAATTGCAATTAATAAATCATTCATTTAATTTTCAAATGTTAAAAAATTTTTTAACAATTAATAAAGTTTCCTAAATTTTTTTAAATATTTTTATTAGGGTGATAATAATAATAATAAAAGTTTTAATAAAATTTTAATTAAAAAAAATAACGATTTTATCATACGACGATCCTGGAGAAAAAATTTTTCTTATTCTCTTAATAATATAGATAATAATAATAATAAAAATTTTTAACGAAAAAGTTTGAAGCTGAAAAAAAAAATGTTTATATTTTTTTTCCAATTTTCAGATACATGACAGAGGAAATGTTATATCATATGGAAATATCAGATGACGTTTTCAGCGCGAAATCATACTGTACACTGTGAACTAGATACTTGATTCAGCGGTAATACCCAGTGCACGAGTATGAGTAGATGAGGATATGAGGATATGGGTTAGTGAGTGAGAGGACCTACTGACAGATAGTATTACGCAAGAACAATTTATTTATACACTTTACATGTTATTAACATATATAAATGTATGCTAATTTACAATTCGATTGTTGCGCTCGAGTAACATGATTGTTGTTGGTATGTTAACAGGCAAAATTTGTATGTATACATATTTGTATTACGTGTCAATATCAATATATTTTCATATTTGTAATAAATTTTATCATTGTTATTATGAATCCAAAATTAAAATAAAAAAAAAGAATTGCTCTTAAAATTAATATAAAACTGTAAAATTGTTAATTATTTATCGGAGTAAGAAAATTTATAAAATTATTGGACAGTATTATGAACGATTTAAATATTCAGTATATAATAGTTACGAAATTATTCACGATTGTTCCACAGCTTTTAAAAGTATAAATAAATTTCAGTTAAACCGCATTACGGAAGTTGAAAATAGTTGTTGCGATTATAAATAAATTATTATAATTATTGTTATTGTTATAATGTTAACAAAGTTTGTTTGTTGAGAGAATGTGTGTGTATTATTTTATAATCAAGATAAAGCGAAAATAAACAAGTAGGTGGATCTCTAGGCAGTTATAACAAATTGAACCACAATTCTCACGGTGGCGGAAATAAATTCATGGCATTATATATATATACGGGAGTAAATTAAGCATCTACGTAGTTTCCTGGGAATTTCTGCTCGTTATTCTTGGCTTACCATTAATTACAATCTGATTATGTCGGTGAGTTAACCTTACGAAGCTCCAAAATGGACCTTGATTTTAATGTCCCTTAATTAGGGTAATTATAATTATTAACAGTGTTGAGGCTTAGCTAGGGGATGGCTGTTGACTGTCATTATTAAATATTAATATTTATTTAATCGAGAGTGACGAATGGATGTTTAGGTGGTTGTTAAGACTGGATTTAGAGACAGGACGCTTATTCTCGAGGGGTTGATGGATGAATTGCGCCCCTACTCCTTAGTCCGGTGTTAGGGTGGAAGTGTATACAATCTATTGGTGTATTGGAGTCCCAGTGACTTGTCGGTGGAAAATTTGGTTGGTTTTTGCGTCGCTGGTGATTTTCGGCACGGAGTTGAAATGAGGAAGTTAACACTTGGGTGAGAGAATTCACGATGGGCCAGATAATTAGACGGCTATTTGCGGACGCCGAAGAAAATAAATGAACGATTGGGAGCATTTTTGGGTGCGATGGAGTGAGGAAAGGCTAGAGGCGACTATTCAAAAATGAATAAATGCGAGTGGTTTATTTGCAGCCCTGGTGGGAGCTGGATAAATATACACACTTGGAATTGAGGAAGATCAAATATTGGGCTGGGAGAAGAAGTAATTACTAAACTGGGTTGGTCTCGAAACATGTCAACGTGACTCCACAGGCCAGGGGCTGATGACGTAATTCTCATAATTATAGGGCATAAATTAACGCGACACAAACATTCGTCTCCCGAGAAAGAGATTCAATTTAACCCACGCGAAAGTCTCGGCTATTTTAAATATTGCTCCGAGTAATAATCGCCTAACAGTGTTTTCAAATAATTATCTTCTGACGCACTCCATTGAACCTCTTTAAAGTTATATTTTCAATTCGACAAAAGCTATTTTGTAAATATTTAATGACATTGTTTTTCGGAACAACAAAATTATATTTCAATTACTATTATCGTGTATATATTTTTAGATTTTCCGAGGCCATAACTGACCAGTCAGCTCAAACAGCTTTGAAACAGCTAAAACAACAAACTCCCGAGACTAAAAAGTCACAAACATATCTGATTTATTTATATTTATCCGAGTATATTCTCAAAAAAAGCGAACAAACAAATCCCTCTAATAAATATTTCGCGCACGGTTTCTCTTCCATCAATAACAACCCTATATTTTTAGCTTTTGTTTATTTATCATTCGCAAATTAATCATCTCCAGTACCGAGTAAATTATTTGGTGTAAAAATGTTCCCAAAGTTCCAATGAAAAATTTGACACTCATAAAAATTCCACTGAATCCGAAAAAAATATCGCTGCAATAAAACCAATGTATAAAACATCAAAATCACCATTATGAATAAAATATTACGATATAAAACTACCCAATTCAATAAATCTTTTTTTGACAATAAAAACATCTGTTCCAAAATAAAAAAAAAGGCAATGTAATCAACGTAGATAAATCTGCGAAAAGGAAAATCAACGAAACAAAGTATGATACAAAATTTATTGAGAAGAGTACATAATATCCTCGATAGAAAGCTTTAACGAGACGGTCAAGAGTACACGAAGCGAGGGAATGAAACCAGTGAGTAAATATAAATAGAAATCGATAACCTTCCTCGTCATTTCTTCCTCCTGTTGACAGAAGCGTTTTTCAAATTGAGCGGCCAGGTTCTGCCTTATTCCGCGGAATTCACTTTATTATATAAAACATGTAATATATATTTCTTGCCTCGCCCTCTCTACTCGAAGATTGTCGAAGGTACACAAATTGACGGATGCTAAACACATACAGACGTTACAAATCGCTCGGCTTGTTCTAAACTATCGATTACAATTTTTAATATCTAGATAGACGCGTACGTACGCACCCACTCGGAAATAACTCAAAAACCAAACGCAATATTTCGTGTTTGTTAGCAATCATTTTTACTGAACCTCAACTTTGTGTTATATCAGTCTCAGACTTATCAAAACTTTCACCCTAAATTTTTTATCACACACTTGCTGACAATTTTATTTTTAATCGTCAAATATTTAGTGAATTATTTTCTCTACGATTTTCTATCAATGTATTTTTATTTTCATAAAATTTAATGACTTAAGAAATTTTCTAAAAATGCCATAAATAATTTTTTATGATAATAGAAGAAAAAAATTGTATTTTATATTAAAAAGAAATATCAACAAGACGTGATGTTTAAAAAAACATGTAGCAATTTATCATAAATAAATGACATTTAAGAAAAATCAATCATTTTAACTGAAATGACCGTGAGCAGGTTGTTTTGACAAGCTCTTATTATACACATAGGCATGTAAAGTCAATAGATATAACATACACAGCTAAACAGAGCAGAGGATTGGATGTGTCGAGGTCATGTGGCGCGACGACGGCAGCTCGGTCTCGCAGCTTGACTACTTGTTGCGGCTGATCAGATACATGCTCGCTCCCCTTTACTTCGAGTCGACCAAAGTATGCTCGACCAACGACCAAGCAGAAACAGACTACACTTGTATTATATTATCCACTGCTACGCCATTTACATCCCCGACCACTAGACTCCCGCAGTTCGCTAAAAACTACCCGACCAGAGGTCATTTTATTCCTCTGGCCACTAAGGGTTGATGTAAAAAATCACCCAATAAATTCTCGAGACCACTCAACCCTTTTTTTATCCTGAGAAAAATGAAATATAAACTAATGGTCTTGTAATAAGATTGGATTATTATTATTATCTATATTATTAAGAGAAAAAGAAAAATTTTTTCTCCAGGATAGTCATACGATAAAATCGGTTTTTTTTTTTTTTTTTTAGTGAAATTTACATAAATGAGAAATGACCTTGTATCTTGTGAACTATTGACATTTTTAAAGATATAAGCTCATCTCGACATTACGATCATCAAGACGTTTCATTTGAGTACCCAGATCAATTTTTCATAAATTTATATATATGTATATATAAAAAATATATCAAAAATGCATGTGGGTACTCAAATGAAAGCTCTTGATGAGTGAAATATCGGGGTGAGCTTATATCTTTAAAAACGTCAAGAGTTAAGAAAGTACAATGCAATTTAACAAAAGTAATTATTTAATAAAGCAAAATTTTATTTATTATTAATAATAATAATAACAATGAAATTTTTGTATTTTTTGTTTAAATCAATATTTTATCTAAAGTATCAAAGATACAAAAAAAAATGAATTGAAATCTTTTCTATCAAGTTTTTAATTTTCTGTAAAAAAAGTTCCTATTGTTTTTTTTCTTATCCACAATATTTTCCCCAAAATAACAATAATAATAATAATAATAATAATAATAATAATAATAATAATAATAATAATAATAATAATAATCTCGCTTTGTAATTTCATCATTATTATTATTGCCTTTGTTATTATTTAATTTAAAAATTTTTAAAAATGTCAGTGACGTATTTTACTTTGAGGAATTGAATTCTCACGTCTAAGTGATTTACTCAGTTCCTTTTGCGTCGGAAAAAAGCACTACCGGTAACTTCCATTAATCCCAAGCTCCTACGTCTTTTACATTCTACATCTTACAGATATATTTTTAGTCTTATATTTATCTCAACCTTTATATATATATATATATATATATATATATATATATATACAGAGTGACTGACTTGTGTGAAGACGGAATAAATTTAACATCATTTGTAATTATAGTTAAATAAATAGAACCGTGAAACGTAAAAGGTAAAGAAAATGCAGAGGGCTGATAACTAAATAACTTAGTAAGAAAGTGTAAAAAGAAATGAATAAGGCAAGCATCAAATAAAAGAGTGGTAACTGAATAAAAGATAAAAAAAGGTTGCGGTCAAACAAAAATATAAGATTAAATTAAGTTGACGTAAACTGCAGCCGAATGGAATTACTTCCCACGCAAAAGCAATCCCCACGAAATAGCCTTGCGAACAACTCACGTGCTTGATGAGGTTGCTAAGCTTCTTATGGTCAACCTACGTATACATTCCGGGCTATAACGCGGTAAATGGTCAAACATTGCGGAAATTTTTATTTTACTACCCTTATACGTATTATTATGAATTTTCTCTGGAATTTTCATTTTATTTAATTTTTTTAGTGATTACTTTAAGTAGATTAACCTTTTGATTTTTAAAAAACGTAAGGTAAATTTTTTCAATAAAATTTATTCTATTTTTACAAAAATATATGATAAAAAATTGTATTTTTTGTTAGAAAAATTTTTTTATTAAAAAATTAACATTTTAAAAATATTTTTCTAAAAATTCTAAATTTCTGAATCTTAAAAAATTATTAAAAAAAATTAAAAGACTTTTAAAAAGTTAATAAAGAATTTTCCCTGATAAATTGAAATTAAATTAATATTCAAAGAAAAAAATCATAAAAAATTATCAAAAAATATAAAAAAAATTTTGTCCTAAAATTTCTTTAAAAAATTCACTTCAAAATTTTAAATCAATTAATATCGTCTGTACGATAGAGTCCTGACATACATTAAAATTTAATCAAATGTATTTCCCTAAAAAATCAAATTTATTTCCGTACTTCTCAATAAAAAAATTCAATGTATAATTTATTAAATACCGAAGAGTATTTTTTCCAGCAAGTAAAATTTTCCCAAAGGATAACACAAGAGCGACTTCCAATTTTTTTTTTTCCCTTTTTATTTCTCACAATACCAAAAAAAAAGGCAAAGTTTACACAGAACTGTTGTACGCTCGGGGTGTATTGAATAGAAGGACGTGTATATATTCGGGTGCGATGCGAAATGAAAAGATAGAGAAAGAAAGCAGTACGTGGTGAAGGGAAATGGCTGCCACCTGTAGCTATTGATCGGTAGTGTAAGCTCTAGCTCACATTTCTCTCTGACCCTTCGCCATCTTCTACCGATACACTATTTCACTAATCTCCAAAAAAGTTTACTCCCAAATAAAAATAACTTGGAAATAAAATAAATTTATTTCCAAGTAAAGACAACTTTAAATGATAAAAAATTAACTTGAGTAATAAAACATGTATCACTTTTAAATTCATGATCATTTGCTAATTGAGTGTGACGTGACAGTGTAATTGACGTCAGAGCAAACTTTGTAAATGTAATTAAAACACGCAGTACTCAGTTTAATTGTCTTTTGAAAATATTTTTTTAAATCTAAAAATAGTCATTAATTTTTTTTATTTGCTGAAGAAATAATTCTGAATTTTTATTTCCTAGAAAAATTGAATTAAAAACGCTTGAGGAAATAATATTGATGGTAATCATAATCATGGTTATGTTAACTTGGGTACAATATTTAATATTTGATTTTCCCGATAGAGCTCAGGGCAATCTCCGAGTTTCTATTTGGAATTGCCGAGCTTAAGGAAAAATAATGTTGAGTTTAAAAGAAAAGTTCGTAAAATGTGAGAGCACTTTGGAAAAAAATTTTTCCTGACACCTGCGGAAAAAAATAACGCTGCGGTAATAATGGGGAAACTTTTGATAGCTTGTTAACTCCGACGTATAGACATTTTCTAAAGTAAAGTGTTCCCCCGGCTACTATTTTACACTTTTATTTATCTACTTAATATATATACATTTTCTTAGTGTGTAGAACAGTTACTTTGTTGCAACGACTGCTTTATGGGATACTAACATATTTTATTACTCAACTTTGAGGATTTATTTTTGTTAATAGAAACATTAAATTTTTTATTTTATTGACTAATTCACTTGTTATTTCTCAAAACTTTTTTTACGACGCTATTAATGATCCATTCATTCAAGTAATTGATTTAATTTCAAAAATAAAAATAGGGAAGAACAATTTTTGATAAGACAATCTCAAGTTTAAAGAGTAAATCCTCTCCACACTGACATTTTTTCATTTAAGTGCGACAATCTGAGCCCGAGTTATGACTTTGAGCGGTTAAATATTTTTTAATAACTAAAATATAATTTTATGTTTGATTAGAGAGTTATTAAAACAAAAAACAATGGTACTACCGCATGAAAAGCCAGTCTAATGCACAGTAATTAATACTTAATGAAAATAACTAATATAAATATTAGCCTCTTGTAATATAATTTATAATTAAATCCGTAACTCAATTTAAAAAGCACTCAATCAATCGCTCGATACAAACTTAAATGAGCTAAAAAAAAAAAAAACAATGATAGTATAAATTAATAAATAAAACAATTATCGGAAATTTACAGAGTTCAATTATGTTAAATATTAGCGCCATGAAAAATAAATTTAATGGAGTGAGGTCTTTCATTTAAATTATACTAGCAGCTTGCAATATGCCGGCCGCGAAATATAAATAAACTTTATAATTTTTGGATATTTTTAATCACAATTATATCGTAAAGTAAGCTTGACAATTTTAATTTATCTTAATGGAAAATCATTGGAGTGTTTTTTGAGATATTTTTTAATGACTCCATTTTTTCCAATATCTGTCAATAAAATATTTACAAAAATTGTTATCAAGTATCCCACGCTTTTTTACGAAATAATTAATTACTCTATTCTTATTTTACTTATGGAAAATTATTTTTAATTTTTTGGTTTGGTTTTTTATTAAAGCGTATTTATAAATTTTTAAACGCTTAATAATAATAATAATAATAATAATTTTTCTTAATGTCAAATAAAAAATTTGAGACAGAAAATTATACGATAGAGCAAATTAATAGTAAAATAATGAATAAAAATAAAACCAAAGTACAAAAATAAAATTTAGTTTTACCGCGGAGTAAAGAAATAAAAAAAAAGTTAAAATTTTATGGCGACAATACAATGAGAAATAATAGTTAGTAAATGAGACAACTACAAGAGTAAAGGAGTACATCCATAGATATATAGGTATAATAAGCGAGAAAACGAGAGAAAATAACTAACACACTGGCCCACATAAGCGATACGCAAAGTAGGTCAACAGGTGACCCTGTCACGATATAAACTAACTCAGCGCAGTAATATAGGTACAGAGCACTTACTCACGCGCATCGAAGGTAACCGCGCGAGAAACTGCTCAAGATCATCTCAAATAAATAACAAAACTTTAAAAGTTAAATCTCGGAGAACTACCCTTGTCACTGGCGGCTTAACCACCGAGAGTTACCACTCACAAGCCGATGGGGGTTAAACTAATGTCTAAGCCTATATACATTCAAAACCGCTTTTCGACGGTCATCAAGTATTTCTCCAAAGATCTTTCATTCTAAAAACGTACCAGTGTTTTGTTTCGTTGAAAGCTCGGAAAAATAGCCGAGGGTGACTTTTTTTCTCGGTGACATTTCGTATTATCTTTATTAAACATTTTCTCCCTTACTTTTTTCAGTAGCTACAAGATGTCGTTTACGCCCTTCGCCTTGCCCCATTTGCTTTCCCTTCTTTCGTGAAATTGCTTTACAATTTTTTCGCTTTTCTAAACACCTCACTCTTATATATAATGCGTGTTATTTGTTATTTTAACTTACAGTCAACTTTATTTTTATTTTTATTTTTTAATACAATATGGAAAATTATACTGGATGAATTGGATTTTTTTTTAGGGGAATTTTTAGTTTGATTTATTTAGCTCGAAAAATTGAAGCGATTAGTCACTTCAACCGATAAAAATTCCACTTGCAATTCAGCTGTAAATTTTATTTTTAGTGCAGATTAAATAAATCTAACTGTTTGTTTGGGTGATAAAACTTTTGAAAATTTTTGTGATTTTTTAATTAGTAAAAACCAAAAATTACTTATTAAATAAAATTACGTTTTATTTCAATGATTTTTCAAAGTCAATGATTTTTTATGTCTCAAAGTCTTTTTATATCAACTAAATTTTATTATAAAAACAAACAATGATTTATTTTTTGTTGGCGTGAATAATTATTCAAATTCAATTTTATTGATAGAATATTATTATGCAAATATTGTTATCAGCAGAAATTGATTTTAAACTCAATTTATTCAATTAAAAGAAAATTGTTTTTCGATTTTAAAAATATGAAAATATCAATTTTTTTTTTAATATACTGGAAAATTAATTTAGATAAAATTCATACTAAAAATTTTGTTATAATTAATTCCCACCCACATTAATTTAAAAAAAAAAAAAAAAAAACTATTCACAATGAAAAAAACTTTCATATTTTTTGTTCAAGCATAAAATAATTGTTTTTTTTTTAAACAGACTCATTATTTTAATTTCACGATAAATTTCTGCGAAGAATTGAAAAAATTATCTACTCCTCATTTGTTTCCATAATACTTTCAGAAATTAGGTCACATATGAAATATGCATTTAATACAAATCCTAAAAAAACTTTTGAAATTCGTCCTCGGAGTCGCGTTTGTCCCGAACAACTCTATGAATAAAGATAAAATTTATAAATTATTAAAATCAACAGAGACAAAAAGAAAAAAAATTTTAAGCTACTAATTACCTCTAAATTGATAAAAAATCGAAAGGTCATACAAAAAAAAAGTCTATTAATATTTATACGTATATCTAACGTCCTTTCAGCTGCTTTCTACTCAGAAAAGAAAAACACGGTCAAGCTCCTTGATCCGCCAGATTGAAAAAACTCCCTTCAACTTTGAACAACTCTTCTATTTTCATTTAATTACTATTACTATTATTACCAGCATCAGAGCCTACTCTATTATTCTGGACTAAAAGTTCTGTTTAAAAAAAAGCCTTACACCCTTCAATCAATCAAAAAAAGCGAGTGTAGTAATTAATTGTGTACTTTTTGACGAAAACCTCGGGCTTTTCCTGGCAACAAAGGCCCGATAGCTTTTCGAGGCGCAACAGTTTTCACTGTAAAAAATACACCGAGTCAAGTAATTTTCTCTTTTTTTTAATTCATTATTTTTTTACGCTACTCTGTTTAAAAAAAAAATTTTTTTTTACTCAGTCACTTATATTATTATTCACTGCCCAAAAAAATTTTTTTCACACTCGGAAAAATTTTATATTTATTTTATAACGATAAATAATTATTTAAAATTATAGCCAAATTATTAGAATTATTTTTTATTAATTTTTTAACATTTAAAGCAATCACGATTTTTTTTCCAATTGAAATTATTGAAAATAAATAATGAAAAAATTTTTTTTCAATACAAGGAGGCTTCATCAATTTTTTAGAGATTTTTTCACAGAGAAAAAGTATCCAAACCATTTTAACAAGTCGATTTAAAATTAAAGTTTATAAAACGTTTGTGTAAAATAAAAAAATTTCTCAACAAAAATATTTACGAAGAATTTTTAAATTAATTCAGTATAAAAAAAAAAAAAAATTTTTTTTTTTATATTAATTAATAAAAAAAATTATTTTGATGACCAACCTGTTACGTCGTCGCCGAAAAATCCAATTAAAAATAATAAACAGAAAGGAAATACCAAAGTCTAGATTAATTAAAAGCACAAATCTATGTTTTAAAAAAATGAAACAAAAATAAAAATAAAATCACATAATATGAGTGGTCACAAAATAGCGGCGAAAAATATGTTATCGAGAAGGATATTAACAAAGGAGACCAAGGAACCGATATCATCGGGCAGACTGCCCGACTTGAACTGCCCGGGTCTCCTGTTTCTCCCACCTCATTTGACGACCTGCCGAGCAAGAGGGCGCTTTAGACCCCCTGAAGCTTTTCCCTTCCACCCCATTCCACCCGCTCTGTAGAAGCTCTCACTCAGAGTATCTGTGTCTCTCTCTGGAAGCTCTTTCCTCCCCACCAAACTGAAACTTTCCCTGTCACCCGCGGAAAGCTTTTCTCCTCGCCCGAGCTTCATGGCTCCCACTACCTAAAAAGCTCGTGGAAAAAACTACCGCGCAGGACTACGGGAATAAAATAAAGCTCGGAGCAAGTGTAAGCGAAAGAGTCGGGATGTAGGATAGAGTTTGAGTTGGAGAGGCATCCTCTAGGACTACGGTAACCCAAAGAAGAGGTCGAGGGCACCTAAAGCTATTTTTTTAGTTTATTTTTCCACGGTCAGATGATTTTTGTTATGATTGAAGCTTTTTGTTTCTAAAGCTTAACTTTTTATTCTCTATTGGATAATAGTTTGAGATTTTACATTTTATTTATTATTGTTATCCACATAAATTGAAAATTAGTCGTTATAACTTTGAAAGCTCGTGACAGATAAATGAAATTTTCTCTATTTAAATTGATAGAATTATTAAATTTAATTGTACGTGAATTCAGTATCACGGTAATTTATTTTATTTGAATACGATAACGCGTATTAGTATTTTTTTAATTGAATTTTTTTCCATAGCTCACGGAAAAAATGTTGGAACGGTTTAGTAAACATATATACTAATAAATAATGTTTGCCGATGACGCTCGAATAACTTTATGCAGATATTTTTTTTATGATAAACGCTGAGGTTGCACAGAAAATAGTTATTAAAATATTCTAAAAGTGCAAAGTTAATTTTTTTATTGAAAATTTTTTTTATTATTATCTACATTGTTAAGAAAATAGTAATAAGAAAAATTTTCATAGTCAATTTATTATGATAAGTATTTATATTGCACTCAAAAATGCTCTATCTCTAGATACATAATTAAAAAATGACATTGTATCTTGTCAACTACTGACATTTTCAAAGATATGAGCTCACCCCGACATTGCACTCATCGAGACCTTTCATTTGAGTACCCACATCAATTTTTCATATATTTTATAAATATCATATATATAAAATATATGAAATATATAAAAAATGCATATGGATATTCAAATGAAAGGTCTTGATGAGTGTATCATCGGGATGAGCTATATCTTTATAAATGTCAATATTTAAAAAATTACAGTGCAATTTAACAAAAGTCATTATTTAATAAAATAAAATTTTAATTTTTTTCAGTTCACAGATCACAGCAGTCCCATAATGACTGCAAGATTGCTGCTAGTTATTATTATTATTATTATTATTATTGTTGTTATTAAATAAAAAAAAAACCTTAACATTAAATTAATATTTTAATGCATCTAAAATAATTTAATAAAAATTATAATTTGATTAAATGATACTAAAGAATAATTGAAGTATACGAGAATGAGATGAAATACGTGAAAAGATAAAACGTTTTTTGTTATTTTTTTGGCCTCGAGACTTGTTGGTCGGGTTCTCTGTTCTCTTAACGCTTAAGAAGACTTAGTTACTATGTCCTATACCACCCTCTACAGTGACGGTGGATTCTTTTAGCCGCAAGTAACTTGCCGTCTATTAAAGGGATTGGGGATATATGCAAGATAAAGGACGGATAATCTACAAGAGTCTTGTGGGAGGACATATATTCAGCTTACGTATGCTGTTTTATGTCTTTTCATTTTTATTATAAATTTTTTGGCTTTACTAGACGAGAGCTTAATACTACTAGTACCAAGAAAGTGCGTGGGCGTATATGACTATATTGTTTTTACTCGACCACGTGTTGCCATCGCTCACACAACGTGCCCTCTTCGATTATTGCGAGGGTTGATTTGCTTTGATCACGTACCGAGGGAAAAAACCACTCGACTAGTGAACCATCGAGATTAATAATAAAAATCATCGCGAAGATTAAAATTACAGGATATATTAAAAATAAAAAATTGTTATCTGAGATATATTGAGAACATAAAAATAAAAGGAAATTTTGTTTTATAAATAACAAATAAAAAATAAATATTTTTTATCAAGTACTTATTAAAGTTTATGTCGCAGCTAATTATTTCAAATAATATTTTTACTACGCTTTTATTAGCTTTACCGGTATGTAGGTCTGTATTTATCTAACGGAAACTTCCAATGTCATTTTATTCACCTTGAGGATGTCTGATTAATTTTTAAATTTGTAAATTTGTCAAAAAATGGCTAATTTTACAGGTTAAATATTCTAAAAAAAATTCCTTAGAGAAAATCAGAAAAAAAATTGAATTTATCAATGGCTCTACATTTATTTTGCAACTTAAGAAGAAATTGGTTAAAATAAATTTTTTTTTTTTAATTATATCAATAAAATCTAAAATTTTTAAATTCATTAAAAAAAATTTTTTAACTTTTTAATTTATTTTACTATTGAAAGATATTTTTTAAAAAGTAATTAAATTTCCATTAAAATTAAATTTAAAAATAATCTCTAAATGATAATTTTCTAACCTTTGCTCATAAAACCTCGGCTATTCGTAACAGTTATCTCCAATGGAATAATACCAAAAAAATTCCATGTAAAAATAAATCCATTTAACTTCAATTAAAAATAAGAAAATAAGTAATTAAAAAATTTTTATTTGTTTTTTGTTATATTAATCGAAACTTTTCATAGAATTTCTCACTACTCGTAACACAACAAGTACTTCAACTCAAAAAATGAATTTGAGAAAATATTCAAAAATTTTAATTAAAATATTGATGATTCTAATGATCGTCATTACGTCCGAAGCTTGTCCTCATTCGTGTCAAGATCTGCACATGCCCGTAAGTATCTTATACTCTTAAAATATTCAAACAATAAAATTGATTCATAAATATTTTTTAGTGCAACAGTCATAGAGAATGTTGCGAATCAGAAAAATATTTAATAAAATGTGCAAGGCATGCAGAAACTTATGAGCGACAGTGCACAACCTTTAAAAGACTTTACGATGGTTATGATTATTAAATTAATAATCATACTTTTAAATATTAATTTTAATTATCTTTAAGTATGTATTGAAATTGTTAATTTATATTGTAAATTGTAAATATATGATTTTGGAAAAGTAATTGCTGATAAATTTTTTTTGGACCGATAGAAGCCATAAAAAAATTTTTTTTTTTAGTTTTAATTTTTTAAACAATTAAATAACATTAAACAAAAATTTACTCGATGAAATTAGAAATTTTAATTCATTTAAATGGTAATAATTATTTAAAGATTTTTTTTAATAAAATATATTAACAAAAAATAATTTTTTTTATTGAAAAATTTATATAAAATTAAAAATGCAACAGTCATTCCTTAATTCATAAAATTTCTGTAAATATAAGTCCATTCTGATATTACACTCATCAAGACCTTTCATTTGAGTACCCACATGCATTTTTCATATTTTTTATAAATTTTATATATATATAAAATATATAAAATATATAAAATATATGAAAAATGCATGTGGGTACTCAAATGAAAGCTATTGATGATTGTAACATCGGAATGAGCTTAAATCTTTAAAAACGTCAATATTTTAGAAAGTCCAGTGCAATTTAACAATTTAATAAAAAAAATTTGTTAATTAAATTAATTTAATTTTACCAGAAAAAAATTTAAATTAAGAAATCTTGAATTTCCTCTCCAGATTTATTTCTATCGATCGCTTTGGATAAATAAAAAATAATAGCAAAGCTAAGGTTAAATAAAAATAATGTAATCAGAGACTTATTTACAGAATTAATAAAAAAGAAATAAATGTTAACTTTATTTTCTTATCCATCCAATCCTTGACTCTTGTGCAATCCACAATAAACGCAAACCCTTGAGTTCTAGTGTCTCAAGAATTACACAACTATAACTGTAAGTAGTGCAGTTAGGTACACGTGTCAAGGCTCAAGAGAAAACGAGAAATTAAGAGTGATTCTACAGCAGTACTTGTGCTAGTGCTGCTCTACTTGAATTGAGATGATGTATTTACACGGGCAGATTAACTGCTACAGAAACATAATTAAATAAGAATAGTTTGTTACTTATATGATGAAAAAAAAAAAATAATTAACACTACCGATTTATTTCAATCTTTGTACTTGTAAATAATAAAACAATAAGTTCTTAATTATTTATTTGTCATTTTATCGCGAGTTAACGGGTCAAGGTTGTGAGAAAATGAATTTAAAACTCCTAATACTTGTTCCAATGGTGATAAGGTTTTTTTGTTGGAATTTCCGACAATGACGGAAGTATAATTCGGTTGCTTTATCACAAGTTTTAAAAAAGAGTTACTGAACTCGAGTACTAAAAGAATAATAGCCCTCTAGGTGGGAAAATAAATTCTTGTCACATAAAATGAAACATGGATATGACTAACTTGATATTGTAAAAAATTTATACAAATAAAAAATTTAATACGCTTAAATTTAGTTTTAAAATATTGGTTTTTTTTTGTTATTACTTTTTTTTAATTTAATCAAAACTTTTTTAAAAGCAAGCGATATTTTTTTTTTGTGAAATAAAATTTTACACGGGTAGAAAAATTAATTTAATTGTCTTGTTAATTTTTATCAGTGTTAAAAATTGGTTGTTTAAATAGCCTGCAGGGTTAATTTTTTGAATGTATAGTAAAAAATAAAAATTGACCTTTGATTTTATTTTTACAACATCTAGATAAAAAAAAAATATCCATTGTAAATTTTATCTGAAATTCAAATTTTGAAACAAATATAAGTTTATAAAATTCTGCTCACTGTTTTTTTTTTTACACATCAAATTTATTACTACTAATACTGGTTTAAAAATTTGAAATTGAAATTAAATTCACAGTGAATAAAACTTTTTTTTTACGGATTGAAAGATAATTTTTCTATAAAACATTCTTTCAATTTTCGTAAACCTGATCGTGACCATGATTAATTATCGATTTTTTTTTTACTTAACTTAATTAAAATTTATGGAGGTCACGTACTGAATGGAAGCGGATAGGATGTAAATCCCCAGAAAAAGAAAATGATATGTTTGTCGTCGGATGAAGAAGGGTTAATTCAGATAATCTCAACAAAGCTTTTTTAGATTTTTTTTTACCCTCCCTTTAGATCACATTTGAATAGAGCGTACGGAATTACGATTGACAGAATGATATAAGTGAAGACGAAATAAAACTTTTTTTACTTTTGCCGAGATATGTACCGGAACATTTTATACTGAAGGAGGGTGGTATTATCATAGATATTGGCCGCATCCTTGGGTTTATAAATAAAACTCAATAACAAAAAATTAAAAAACAAAATTATTTTCTGCGGATATAAAGTCCTTTGAATTATTGTTGCAACTTGAAATTATAACGTTTTGCGGTCGTATTTATGAACCGAGTGTTTACTATACAATACAAGTGTAAAGAAAAATAAAACAAGTGCGAGAATTACAAGAAAGGGAAAAAAATCTTTTTTTTTTTTTTTTTTTTGTTAACGCCCGAGATTTCCCTCGACGGACACTAATGAAAGCATCTCATCTTTCTCCGCATTCTAAATAAAATCTAATTTTATGCTCCATCGTTTCTTTTATTCTTTGCGTTCCTTTGTTTCGGGTTTATGTTTTTATTTTATCGCTTATTTTTTTTTTTTTTTTTTTGTATTTGTTGAGACATTCATAACTTTTGAATTAAGTAATCAAAAGTCAAAATAATATTTTTAGAAAGTATTTACAACTTCGTTGAGTAATCAGAGTCTTTGTAACGGAACATTAGATTTATAAAAGCTTGGCGGAGTGGAAAATTAAAGAGAAAATCTAAGCTAAGAAAATTTTTCATACTTTTGACAACTTGTCACTGATAATAATAAAATTTTTGATTGAATCGTTCCTTTCTGTTTCAGACTTACTAAAAATTATAAAAAGGAAAAATTTAAATGTTCTTACAGATCTCAATTTAAATCAATTGAAAGTCACCGAACGTAAATCGAAGTCACAGAATCACTCAGCTTAGATTTCTTCAAAAGTAATGCTTTTAAATTTTTTGTGAAACTGGAACGAGGTAGTGCAATATGAATATCAAACAGATCACTGAAATTTGCGTAAAAATAAAAATAATTGGAGAATTTATTTTAGATGCAACATTCTAGCTTGTTAGATCTTTTTAAAATTCCAAATTCTGTTAAAACGATAAATTTGCATCAAGATTTTTTTTTCTCACATTAAAATCACTTAAAAAAATAACAAGCTGCCAAATCAAACAACGGTTGAAAGTAATTGACAAACTGTTAATTTAACAGCCTGTGTTTTATCTCAAAAACAATAATAATCAAAATAACTTTATAAGCAAAAGTAATAATCTTTATGTATAAAGTATAAATACACCCCTCGGGTAAGATAATTATCATTTATGGAATTTTAAACGACTGTTTAAGGCTAGAATAAAATAAAAGCACCCCCGATATCCATAAAACCTCCCTCTCCATCACCAAAACTATTCCGATATGTTTAAACGCGGTTTAATGCTCATAAGAGTCGTAAAAATGGAAATTTTCAATCGAGTGATACGTTCTATCGCGTCACGCGTTTGCATCCAGTTCCAAAACTCTATGATTTAATTTCTAAACGTACATAAAAAAGATATCTTAATTATTTTAATTTTCTAGGTGAAATATTTGAAAAATTTTAGTACTATGTTCAAATGCTGATATTTTTAGAACGGCTAATTTTAAGAGATTTTTGCAGGATATCTTTTTTGTAGAGCGTAAAATTTCCTTTAAAATCCTTGGCTTGGAATTTTTTTCCAGTAGAGTATTGAAAAGTTATAGGAATTTTAATTTTTCTCTAAAGTTCTTTAAATGGAAAATATAAAAACGATTGAAAAATAATTTTTTTTTAAATAAATTGAATAAAACCAAGTGCTGCTTCTTTTCTAATGATAAGTCTTACATAAAACGTCTACTTTTATTGACATCTATATCATAAGCGATCCTATCGGGAAATAGAATCATCTGCGCACCTGCAATGAGCAGCCTGAGACTGTCGTACAATGTCAGAGCATAGGTATCTAAGGATCTACACATGTATTATATGTGAATTCACAAACATACACCTGCCTGCATGTGTAAATGTGTTGGAAAGTCCTCCGAGAGCTAGAAGCCGATTAAATGACAGTCTGTGGTGATTTGATGAATCCTCGACCTTGACGGAACTTGCGATCGACCCGTGACCCAAATAAAGGTGTAAATAGTGTCTCTCAAGGGTTGGACCAGGGGGAGCTCAGATGTAACCACCTTGTACACAGTACATGTAATTATTCTAAGTTCTCTCGCACTATTCGTTTTTAACGTATTTACTTCGTAAGTTTCAGAGCTTCTAAATCCGCAGCTTAGATATATTTATTGTATTGTCGAGATTTGAGATTTATAGATCTACTGCTTGAACATATTTTTTTAACGACTCAATTTGATAGAATGTACGAGTGTTTATTTTATTTTTTTTTTTTTTTTTTTTTTTATACTGAAGATGTCATTTTATTGAAATAACTTGAATAGCAAGCAACAATTTATTTTACATTTATATAAATATTACTAGCAAAATTTTTCAATGTTGTGGACAATAACTGAGTGTTTATGCTTAAAAAATGATGGGACTGCACGAAAAAAAAAATTAACTTGACTCAAAAAAAAATTTTTTGAACTAATCAAATTATTTTGATGAGTATCATCTATATTATCGAGAGATTATTAATGAGAATTAATTTAGCAGCTATTTATTAACTTTTAGAATTTTTTAACAAATAAATTATGGCAAAAATAAATGAGAAAAAAAAATTGACATTTATAAATTTTAAAAAATTACAAATGCAATTTTTTAAAAATAGTTTTTCAGAAAAAATTTAGTTGTTGAATAAAATTAAAAAATTATCAAGTGGCTGCTGACTTTAATGTCATGATTATTAAAAAATTCAAATTATTGTTTAGAATTTTATATTATAAATTTAATTAATAAAATATCCAATTGTTAGAATTAGTTCTCGTTGATAAGAAATGAGTATTAATATTAATATTAAATAATCGACAACTCATCAACCCGTGTCAAGCCGCAAAAGACCGTTTAGCGTCCACTTGAATGAATTGAAAATGATCGATAATTAATTAGCGAATAGCTGATACATTAATCAGTGACCATTCGTCAATAATAATAATGTTCATTGGTCTGTAGGCTGGTCAGTTATCTGACGATATTACTTATTGATTTAACGCGAAAATTACGTGACCTCGCGCTTTACACACTTCAGCCCTCTCCGTTGAATTCCTATAACACGCTCGAAATCCAATCGGGCTGCATCCGATAATCTGTGCTTTATTTCCATTCCGCGGGTTACGATCGCTATTTCTGTATTTTATATAAATAAACATAATATTATAAATGTGTTATAGCTACAATATTTTGTGCATCTAACCGTAGAAGCAATTAATGCCAGCTCGTATTAGCAGTCCTTTCAAAAGCTTATGGTTTTGGGAATATCATTGATAATTATAATTGATAATAAAATAAATATGATTTTTTTAAATCTGATTTTTGAATTGTTGATAAAAAATATTTTACAAGTCAGAAAAATATAAAAAATACTAATGTTTGTAATTTTAAATAATTGACGGTGTCATTGGTACAATTTTTGTAATTGTACTTCAGAAGACCTAATGTTAACTAATATCAAAAATAATAACTTTCAAATTTTTAATTTTTTTAGCGGTAAGTAAAAAAAAAATATTCTCAAATTTGTAAATGTTTAATTTTTTTCTATAGATTCAATTGTTAAAAAATGAACAATCAAACCATATTCCTGATCGAAATTTAAAACACAACTTATTCAGAGAGTAGAGGTATGAATAAATCCGAATGTATATAATTAATATATGAATATCTATCTATAATATATAATCCAACAGAAACAGGAGCTCTAGTAGTGAGAAGATAAATATAGGGGGTTGATCGGAAATCGCAGCGCAGTAAAGAGAGGCCGAAATTTATCCAAGTAAACGGCTGTATTAACGCTGACGATAATGGCTTTAGCCTATACTATTACGCTCCAATTATTAGCTACTGTCGACATAATCCACGCATCGACGAGTTTTGAATGTTCCGAGCTGCCTACCTGTTATACTGTGTACGAAACAGAGTGACTGGTTGCATCTCTGTCGATCCAATCTGAGCAGAGTGTTTGTATGGCGGCATCACCCCAATTCCTCTGCAGAATATCGACTGTACCGGCACTCAACTTCCATTTCACTACCGACCAATTGTTGTTATGTTGTTGGTGAGGGTTTTGTTGCCATTTTATATTTAATTCGATAAACCGAGCCTGTACTTGGACATAACTTGGTATTACTCGGATTTTGTGGACAATAAATGTCCAATATCCGATTGATCTTAATCGCTGGGAAATACTACAGTATACAATTACCCATCGAAGAGCTTCAGTTAAATGGCTTCTATTTAGAGTCATTGTTATCGATTTATATTTCATTTAATTAAATATAATGGACGAATGTCGAGTGACTTGTCTGTTTCTCTGTTATTCTACCGAGCTAATTATTCATTATTTCAAGAAGATCAGTTTTAAATGCTACCTAGTTTTTTAAGTGCTACATTTATTTATTTTTCATTTTAAACCTGATAATTGTTCGGTTTTAATTGTTTAGCAGATAGAGAAAGAGATGGATAGTTTATACAGTGATTGCTTTTTTGAGGTTTTATACCGGCGAGTAGTATTGACCTTAACCTATGTCCAACATATCTATTATTCAATTTTTTTAAATTATTATTCTCTATTTACGTGAGTTTAAATCCAATAAATAAATTTTTTTATCCGAGTAATTTTTAAAATAGATGACTGGATTTAAATAATATTTTTTAATAATTCAAAATGATAAAAAAAAAAAAACTATTGACTTTTTTTTGGTGAATGTTAATTTTCTAAAACTATCAGAAATATACTTCTGAATTTAAAATAATAATTCAAATTTAATTAAGAGTAGAATTTTAAGATTTTTTAATTTATTTTTAAACTTGTTAATTTTAGTAATAAAAAAAAATTATTGTATTGTTAACAATAAATTTCTTACAAATATTATCTGTAATAGTTATAAAATTTTAAATATAATTATTTTCATTAAAAATTCACCAAAAAATGCAATAATTTTTTTTTACTCAAAAAAACATCTATCATAAAAAAATTTTCAAATATTCGCAGAAAAAAAAATAAAAAACTTACATTTGTCGAACTCACCAAACAATGCACTATTATACATTTGGTTCTCTTGAAGTTACCTAAAAATACAAAAAATACAAAAAAAATGTTAATTTTGATGGAATTTTTTGGTTACTTTTTTTTCATAATAATTTTTTTGTGTAATTATTATAAAAAAATTATCAACTGTCTCATTATCATTAAACTAACAATCATTTAATTACAATGACTTTACCTGTTAAAAAAAGAAACAATGAACAGCAGCGAGATGTAAAATCTTCAACATTGCCGCCATTTTGTTTAGCATGACACTGCGTTTAATTTTTCCCGGACGAATAACTTGACCCGCGCGAAATCATTAAACTTTTCAATATATTTAATAAATTACGATTAAAATAATTTAAAAAATCAAACTTTCATACACCTGGGCACTTTTATTACAAAACTTACACGAGCTGACACTATACTTACTCTCTGCTGCTCATCTAACTTCCTACTTCGTCTGCCGCACCTTTTTATCTACTAGAGCGCAGCCTAGCGCCCACCGCGCGAACTATATCTAATTCAAACTCGCGCATGCGCGCCTCCAAAACAAAAATTCAAATTTTCTATTTAATTTTTTTTCAACTTTATCAAAAAATCAATTAATAAAATTAATTACTTTATAAATATTTATTATTATTATTAAAAATAATAAATTCTTCAGTTTGTTTTAATAAAATAAGTTATTATTGTTATTTACGTAATCAGCTAATGCAATTTTTTTTTACCGACTGAAATAATGCTGCTGTGTGTACTATGGCAGTGCAGCGTAATTTATTACTCTCAGTACACATTATTTATCAATAAAAAGCGTTAACATTTCGCGAGGTAATTTTTTATCTATTAATTCATTAAAATAATTATTTTTAATTGACACAAACTACAATTGTCAAGTATTTTGTAGTGTCCTGTGATATTTTCGTTTTCTTAACATAACCTTACTTTCAATTAAATATTTTAAAAATGATTAACAAATATTTCACAATTATTTTGTATAGATAATTGCAAAACTATTTTAAAGTAAGTTTTACTTTAATCAATTTTTTTTTTTTTTTTCATTTTTTTAATTCATAAAACTTGACTTTTAATTTATTTAATTTTTAATTTTCAGAATGTGAAAAATTGCGACCAATGTGATAAATTTTTATTTTATAAATTTTATTATAAAAAATAATGAGACTAATCATTATTTCTTATGGAATATTTACTTGTGAAAAATTTGTGTCTGCTAGTTTCAGTGTTATACGTTATTTTCACCAAAATTATTAAATATCTGCTAAATTAATTTTCATAAAATTTTATTGAAAAAAAAAAAAAAAAATACATAAATAAAATTTATAATATATAATAATAATATTAATTACAGATAATGGACAAGGAAGAAATGCCCCCAATTGATTTCGACAAAGAAAAAAAATTATCTTCCCTACAACGTCACTTGGCAAAACGCGTGCAAGAGCTGAATCTAAAACGCGCAGTTCGTATGATAGGAATCCGAAAAACAAACCGTTGGATGGCAACTGGTTTATTCGCCGGAGTATTTGGAATTTATTTTTACACTATTCACGCAGTTAAGCAGGAGAAATTTTTGGACGATTTTGAACTTCCTGAGACTGTTTCGACAGAACAGGCCTAGTAACTCTACAAATATTAACGAACTTTAATTATTATTACTATTATAATTTTTATCACTTAATTTTTTACACTATTACCTTAAAAAAAAAAAAAAAAAAAATATTTAATTAAGAGCAATGGCAGCGAGAGTGAGAATACCTCCCTTGCCGTCAGTGGCCGACGTGCTAAAATTGTACCACCTGAGAGCGCGCAAGCAGCTGGCCCAGAATTTTCTGCTGAGCGAGAAGATAATCAACCGATTGGTGAACCAGGTCGGGAAGATCGAAGGCGCGCACGTGTTGGAAGTCGGTCCAGGACCTGGCGGACTGACGAGGTCTATTATAAGGAAGCGACCGAGCAGGCTGGTGGTGATCGAGAAGGACCCGAGGTTCAAACCATCATTGGACTTGCTGTCGGAAACCTTGGGGATTATTGGAGGCAAGATGGAGATCATGTACGACGACATCATGCGGACTAACTTGAAGAAAGTGTTCCCTCAAGAACTTCATCGGGACTGGGATGACCCCCGGAACCCGAGGGCTTTCATCATCGGGAACCTGCCCTTCAATGTCTCCACACCCTTGATCATCCGCTGGCTGGAGATGATTTCTCGGAGAACTGGACCCTGGGCCTTGGGCAGAGTCAAGATGTGCCTGACTTTTCAGAAAGAAGTCGCCGAAAGGCTGATTGCGGAACCTCATTTTGATCAGCGCTGCAGGCTGTCCGTGATGGCTCAAGCCTGGACCACTCCTAAGCTTTGCTTCACTATTCCTGGGTCCGCTTTTGTTCCCAAACCAAATGTTGATGTCGGGGTTGTATTGTTCGAGCCATTGGTCAATCCTCTGACTGATCACGATTTTGATTTCTTTGAGAAAATTACCAGACATATGTTTTCGTTCAGACAAAAATATTGTTTGGCTTGTGTCAGGTAATTTTATTGATATTTATTAATAATTATTGACATTTTTTATGATACAAGCTCATCCTGATGTTACACTCGTCAAGAGTTTTCATTTGAGTACCCACATGCATTTTGATATATTTTTCATATATATATATATATATATATATATGAAAAATTGATGTGGGTACTCAAATGAAAGGTCTCGATGAGTGTAACATCGAAATGAGCTTATATCTATAAAACTGTCATTAGTTGACAAGATACAAAGCCATTTCTTAATTATTTAAGTAGAAAATTTTTATGAAAAAAAAAAAAAAAATGTTCTTTTAGATGTTTGTTAATTACAACATAATTTAATTGATGCATATTTTGTTTTTCAGAACACTCTTTCCAAAAGATTACCAAGAAGATCTTGCGGTAGTAATGGTGAAATTAGCGGATGTAGATCCTACGACGCGACCTTATCAGCTCACAGTTGAAGAAATCCACCGACTTTGCTCAGCTTACAAGTACATAATTGAAAAACATCCAGAAGTTAAGGATTATAATTATCGGGCGAGTAAAAAAGTCGTAGCGTCTTCGTTGACCAAAAGTGTTTACATACGTGAGCTGAAGGAGGAAGAAGAAATTTCCCCTGATAATTTCGTACCACCTGGAGTAAGTTGATTAATAAAATTACAATTAATTAAAAAAAAAAAAAAATAACATTAATATTTATCTCACATTTATTTTATCAGAATTCCAGTTTACGTACAATCGAGCAAGGATAATAGTGGATTTATTTACAGTCATTTGAACATATTACATTTAATTATAATTATTGTTTAATGTAATATAATTTTATCAAAAATTTATAATTTACATTTAAAAAAAAAAACATCAATGTATAGTTTTATAATAGATCAGCTAAGATTATAATAATTGTTCTTTCGTTATTTAATTAATAATAATATAAATAAATTTAATTTCAGAGCCCTCAACTTCCAAACTTGATAAAATAAAAAAAAAAGAATTAAAATTCTTAATAATAATTAATAAAAAATATTTAAATTTGAAATCCCAAATCACCGATCAATATCACAGCTACTCAATCTTTTGAAAATATTAATTCAATTTCTTTAAATAATCCTTAAATATAAGATATATTATTTATATTGATTACTGATAGTTAATATCAATAATATATATAAGGATCACTTGGAAAGTATCCTTTTTTTTTATTTATTTTTAATTAATTAATTAATAATAAAAATATAAACAAGTTACGTCTTAAAAATCTCAAGATTTTAAAAATTGACGCCTGATCTATTTGGTTATTAATTAAGTAAAAATTAATCATTCGGTCTCTTGAAATTAACTTCTTGCTACTCCACATATCATGATGTTCGGAAGAGCTCCTCGACGTCTTCTCCAGGCGCCAAGTGACTGCGCATGCGCTTGAAGTGTTCTACACCATCTTTTTGTTCTTGCACCATCTTCAGCCTTAAATTTATTTAAATTTTTACATTAAAAATTTATTATTTTTTATTAAAAAAAATTAATTTAAATAAATGAAATTAATAATTACTTTAAATATAAAAGTTTCCTTGGAAGCAAGTTCTTGAATTTCGAAATAATCTTCTAAATCCGTTTCACAGCAAACTATACATTTATCTAGGTACAATGGCTCCTAGAATAAAAATAAATAAATAATTATAAAGATTAATGGGTAAAATTTTTAATCTATTGGAGAACTTACTCGTAGAAGTGAATAGCGCCCAATTTTTTCTTTAACCAACAACAAAGTCGCTTCTTTAATGCCGATCTGTCTCGGGAACAACGAGTCGTCATTCAAATCGACAAACTCCGTATTGGACTGGAAGAAAATAGAAAATAATTACGATCAATAATTACACATCAGCTAATGGATACTTGTAATTGACTGATAAAAAAAAAAAGTGTATTTACCTTTCCGTTAATAACAAGCATTGCAATGACAGGTGCTAATTTAACAGTTCTTCCTCTCCGCCAATTATTGTCGGTCGGTTGAGCAACGAGAAGACGGCCCTCCAAAACAAAACGCGCTTCTTCGTGTGCCCATTCAAGAACTTCAACAGCCATCTGCTCCAATTTATAAACGAGTTATTTATAAATATTATGTTTGGATATTTTTATTAAAATTTTTGAAAAGAGAAAATACTAATGGGACATTTAGATTGACTTTATTTAATTTTATTATATTTTTTAAAAAAGAAAAAATTTTTAAAATAAAGAAAATTCGATGAATTTTTTTGTAATGTATGCGATTTGCCCAAAAAAGGATCAAAAAACAACTTTTTTTATTTATTTTTAAATGTAGTCTAAAAAAAAACATGTGAAGATTTTTTTTTTTTTTCATTTTTTATCTAAATTTTTCGAAAAAAAAAAATTTTTATTCAATGAATTTTTTTTTTTTTTTAATTTAAAAGTTCTATAAAGACTGAAAAATTTTCAGAATGGTTAAAGTTTAATGTAATAATAATAATAATAATAATAATAATAATAATAATAATAATAATAATAATAATAATAATAATAATAATACACCTGGCGAAGGGTAAGTGCTCTGATACGGGTGGAGATGTCGAATTAGTGGATGGGAGCGTCTTAAGAGAATTAGACGCCGGAGAGTTGTACAGATATCTAGGGATTGAAGAGCGGCAAATGCATGCCGTCTCTGAAGTCCGAACAACTCTTCGCAGTGAGTATGTTAGGAGACTCCGGAAGATCTGGTCATCAGAACTTTCCGGCAAGAACAAAGTCTCAGCTACTAACATGCTCGCTGTCCCGGTCCTACTTTACTCTTTTGGGATCCTGAAATGGCCTCGAAATGAGTTGAAAGATCTCGACATCAAAACCCGTAAAGTCATCAATATGAATCAGAGCATGCACCCTAACTCATCAGTCGCCAGGATGTACCTCTCCCGGAACATCGGAGGGAGAGGATTGCAGAGCTTGGAGCGGCTTCACGATCGTTTGGTTCTGGGTTTAACATACGAGGTTGCCAATTTCACAGCAGACGAGGACGACTTCCTGATGCAATTTGTTCATAGTCATGAAAATGCGCGGAAGGGGTCGTTCTTGTATAAGGCAGCAATCTACGCGGCAAATACCTTAGGTCTCGGAGAAATAAACGCTCTCATTGAACTCCCGAAAAAGGAGTTCAAGAGCGTCGTCAGGATAGCCGAGGAAAAAAACTCCTCGGTGAACACATGGACAAGTCCATGCACAGCGTGTATTTCAAACACGTCCGTGACCATGGCTTGTCCACCCAGCTGACATTCTCCTTCTTGAAGTCAGCTGGCCTGATGTCCGAGACCGAAGGGTTTATATTTGCCTGCCAAGATGGTGTTATCAACACTCTCGAATACCGTAGCAAGGTGCTCCAGGCGCAGCTTCCGGACACGTCCTGTCGGACGTGTAAACAACATCCGGAGACGCTGATGCACCTTTTGTCGGCATGTCCTGTGCTGGCAAGAGGTGCCTACATACAGCGTCACAATGCTGCCCTGCGAGTACTCTATTATCATCTCAGATATAGCTGCGGTATCGATGAGACACCAGTGTTGCCTTATCTGCCAGGAGATATTCCGCAGGTTGTTGAGAATGACAGTTCCAAAATTTATTGGAACATACCATTCGCAACAACCCGGCGGATTGACCACAACAAACCTGATATTGTGCTCTTTGACAAGGCTACTCGTGACATTTATGTCATTGAGTTTTCGGCCCCAGCCGAATACAATATCTCGGCCAAAGAAGAGCACAAACACCAGATATATCAGGATCTCCTGTTTGAAATTGGCAAACTGTACCCAGGTTACCGTGTCAAGCTCGTCGTTTTGGTTGTCGGCGTCCTTGGAGGGATGAAACAGTCTTTTGTGTCTTCACTTGCGAAGATACCGGCTTGCAGTTCAGCAGCCGTGTCTCTAGCAGTGCGGATGCAAAAGGCTGTCATTTTGGGATCCCTGCGTCTACTTAGGCAAATGAATTTGGCCTGCTGCACTCACTAACCGCCTTGTTGTGTGGAGTGGTGCAGCAGTAATGGATGGCGCTCAGGCTGGGCCCTCGGAGAGTCGGACTCCGGGGAAAACCCCCCTGAGCAATTAATAACAAATAATAATAATAATAATAATAATAATAATAATAATAATAACGTGGCAGTAAAAGAGGCCTGTCAGGTTGCAAGGAGAACCTGATAGTGGATCGATGCGTCTTACAAGATGCGATCTACTATCAACGCAACCTGTCAATGGCTTGGATTGACTATCGCAAGGCATTTGACTCAACTCCACATGAGTTAATTTTATATCTACTCAAATGCCTGGGAGTCAATCCCGAAATAGTGGAATGTATTCGGCGTACAATGCAGCTCTGGCGAACGCGATTTCACATTGGAAGTGGAAACGCATTGCACGTAACCGGAGTTGTAGAGTACAAACGAGGGGTCTTCCAAGGCGATTCCTTGAGCCCTCTGCTGTTTTGCATTTCACTGCTGCCTATATCTGTTGCTCTCCGTAAAACTCGTGGGTACTCTGTGGGGCCTCCGGGTGATCGAAAATATTCGATCACCCATCTGCTTTACATGGATGATCTGAAGCTATATAGTGCTGATGAAGATCATCTACAAGCAGCCCTCAACATCGTAGCAGAGTACACACGAGATGTCGGAATGTCTTTTGGGTTGGACAAGTGTGCGGTCGTACATCTGGCGAGGGGTAAGTGCTCTGATACTGGTGATGATGTCGAATTAGTGGATGGGAGCGTCTTAAGCCAATTAGACGCCGGGGAGTTGTATAGATATCTAGGAATGGAAGAGCACCGCATGCATGCGGTCTCTGAAGTCCGAACAACTCTCCAGAGCGAGTATGTTAGGAGACTCCGGAAAATTTGGTCCTCCGAACTTTCCGGCAAAAACAAAGTCTCAGCTACTAACATGCTCGCTGTCCCAGTCTTACTATACTCTTTCGGTGTCCTGAAATGGACCCGAAAGGATTTACGAGATCTCGACATCAAAACCCGTAAGATCATTAATATGAATCGGAGCATGCACCCCAATTCATCAGTCGCCAGATTATACCTCTCCCGGTCCATCGGTGGGAGAGGTTTGCAGAGTTTGGAGCGGCTTCACGACCGTTTGGTCCTGGGTTTAACTCACGAAGTTGTCAATTTCACTGCAGACGAGGATGACTTTCTTATGCAAATTGTACATAAACATGAAAATGCGCATAAGGGGTCATTCTTGTATAAGGCAGCAATATATGCGGCAAGAACCCTTGGTCTTGGAGAAATAAACGCTCTTATGGAACTCCGAAAGGAGGAATTTAAGAGCGTCATCAGGAACGCCGAGGAAAAACTACTCCTTGGCGAACTGATGGACAAGTCCATGCACAGCGTGTTCTTTAAACACGTGCGTGATCATGGCTTGTCCATCCAGCTGACGTTTTCCTTCTTAAAGTCAGCGGGCCTGATGTCCGAGACTGAAGGGTTCATATTTGCCTGCCAAGATGGTGTCATTAACACTCTTGAGTACCGTAGCAAGGTGCTCCAGGTGCAGCTTCCGGACACGTCCTGTAGGAGGTGTAGACAACATCCGGAGACGCTTATGCACCTTTTGTCGGCATGTCCAGTGCTGGCGAGAGGTGCATATATCCAGCGTCACAATGCTGCCCTGAGAGTACTGTACTACTATCTTCGTCATTGCTACGGTATTGACGTGACACCAGTGCTGCCTTATTTGCCAGGAGATATTCCCCAGGTTGTTGAGAATGACAGTTGCAAAATTTATTGGAACATGCCATTTGCAACAACCCGGCGGATAGATCACAACAAACCTGATATTGTGCTCTTCGACAAGGCCACTCATGACATTTATGTCATTGAGTTCTCGGCCCCGGCTGAATACAACATCTCAGCCAAAGAAGAGCACAAAAGACAAATATATCAGGATCTCCTGTTTGAAATTGGTAAACTTTACCCAGGTTACCGTGTCAAGCTTGTCGTCCTGATTGTTGGCGTCCTAGGAGGGATGAAGCAGTCTTTTGTATCCTCACTTGCCAAAGTTCCAGCTTGCTCATCAAAAGCTGAGTTCTTGGCAGTTAGGATGCAGAAGGCTGTTTTACTTGGTTCTCTCCGTCTCTTAAGGGAAATGACTTTGGCCTTCTGTGATCACTAACCGCCTTGTTGTGCGGAGTGGTCCAGCAGTAACGGACGGAGCTCAGGCTGGGCCCTCGGAGAATCGGACTCCGGGGATAACCCCCCTGAGCATTTAATAACAAAATAATAATAATAATAAAAAGTAATCTTAAAATAAAAAATTTTTAAAGAAAAAAAACATCTTAAATAAAAGAAAATTAAAAGAAAAAAAATATCAAGTAAATAATTTAAATATCCTCACCTTGCGTAATTTAATATTGACCATATCGTGTTCGCCATTAGACCTTCTGCCATTCTGGATTATTGAAATCCTGCGCCAGAGTTTTGTTGATGTCACATCTTTGGCTTCCTATTTCAATAAAATAAAGTTTAATTAAATTTAAATCATTTGATTGCAAAATAAAAATAATTTTTTCGACAAAAAAAAAAATCTTACAGCATTCATGTGCTCTAAATGAAGTTCAATATTGGCCCGTGCCTGTTCCAGCCTCTTTCTCGCTTCCAGGACGTCAATCCTGACAGAAGGCGTCGCTTTAAGGAGACGAGCGAGCAACAGAGGGTACTTAGTGACCCTCTGAACAGGTACCATGAGAAAAGAATTCAAGTTCATGCGTCTCAGAACGGCGTTCTCCATTTGCGAAACTTTTAGGAATATTCTCAGCAGTTCCTTTTCTTTCTCCAAGTTCTGGAGCAGACAACTCGCGCCGCCTTGTCGGGTGCAGTAACTTTCGAATGCATGGAGCATTCTTTCCGACTCGAGGAAAATTTTCCCAACATCTACCGTCACTAAATCTTCGTCTCCAGAGACCTAGATTGACGAATTTGAGTGGTGATTAAATTAGAAGGAATAAAAAAAATAAAATATTAATTGGATAAGTTGTTTGATTTACTTGACTGAGCTCGACGGCGTCTTTCAATTTCTCGGCAAGTACTAGATTATGCTCAAGCAACTCTTCTACGTTGAGAAATATCGCAGACAATTGTTCTTGCGTTAAAAGACCAGCCCGTAACATAGGTCGATGGAACTCTTCTAAAATAATTCTTAAATCTCTTCCGTACTTTTGCTCTGTCTCCACGATTTCTGTTATTATTTCTTTACGCTCGGCACGCTTCTTTGAACACTTCCGGCAAACGAATGGCGCGTAGACAACACCACTGAAAAATTTGATTTGATATTAGAATTTAATTTAATTTTATAATAATAATTTTAATAAATAATGAATTTTGTAAAATTGCGCTGTACTTTCTTAAATATTGAGATTTATAAAAATATAAGCTCATCCCGATGTTACACTCATCAAGAGCTTTCATTTGAGTACCCACATGCATTTTTGATATATTTTTCATATATACATATATATAATATATATATAAATATATGAAAAATTGATGTGGGTACTCAAATGAAAGGTCTCGATGAGTGTAACATCGGGATGAGTTTATATCTTTGAAAATGTCAATAGTTTACAAGATACAAGGTCGTTTTTTAATTATGTATTAATAATAATAATAATAATAATAATAAATTCATTGTTAATAAGTATGGGAAAAAAAATTTTTTTCTTTGAAAAAAATTTATAAAATTTGAATTTATAATTTCAATATTTAATAACATACTTTATAAATTACAAGTTAAACTTTCTCTGATAAAAATCCAGAGAACAATAGTCTTCTATGGTCTATAAATTTGAATTATTATTAATTGTAGTTGCAGATAATAATAAATATTAAGTAATTGTTCTTTTACTTTATGAATTATCGCAATAATTTTCAAAAGAAAGAAAATCGGAGTAAAACTAAAAAAAAAAAAAAAAAAGTAAATAAATTCAAAATTTTCTAAAGTAATAAATTAAGACATTAAAATGATAATTAATATTCAATGAGTATAACATTTAATTACCAAGTTAAGAATGAAATTCAATGTTATTAATTTTAATAACAAAGTAAAAATTGGCTTAAAAAAAATAAATGAAAATAACGATATTATAAAAGGATAAAATTTAAATTAATTACGTAATTAACTTAACACTTAATCACGGACTTTCAAATAATTTATAACGCTTTCTCGATAAATTGACCCAATAAAGGAAACTTTATTGATAAATTTATAATTATTTTGTCGATAAATAATTTAATCTTGTTATTTATGTCTATTGGTGACTAAAAATACAAATAAAATATGTAATTTTAATAATTAAATCATTAGTTTATACAGTATCACGTATTTCATATCACTTTCACCTGCTATCAATTCAGTTTGTCACTAAATATAAAAGCGAAAGCGTATTCACGATTATATTATCGAATGCTCGATTTAGTTTTTATTTAAAATACTGAGCGTTCTATCCTCCGGTTAAGCTGATGGTTGATGTCGCGAATAATTAAACGCCAAGTAAAGAAAGCTGACATAATATATAAATAAAATAGAATAAATACAAATATAAATGTGTACATATATATATATTGGTCGGAATTTTATTGAATCTCTTAACGCACGTACTTGTTGCTAACACCGGTAAAATTTTAAATAAAAATTGGCAAGCCCACAGGTGTGTACCGGGGCTTTTACAACATTGTAAAATGATCTGCATGTCGATCAGCATTTGCTTGCCACCTTTCTACAATAAATATGAAAGTTAACCGGAAAAGTGTGCAGACATTGCCAGGAATTAACTTACTCCATTTGAATATTTACATATCTATTTAGTTAGTATTATTTTTTTATGAATTATTAGATTATAAATTATCTATTTTATTTTATTCATTAACATACTTGTCTTGACTGAACATGTAACTAAAAATAAAATTAGTTTTCTAGTAAATTCCAGTATGGAAGACAAATTTATTATCATTATTATTTTTTTTTATTATTTCCATTACTAACAGCTTAAAATTTGTGCAATTATTTAATAATAAAATTTCGCTTCATTAAATAATGACTTTTGTTAAATTGCACTGTACGTTCTTAAATATTGACGATTTTAAAGATTTAAGCTCATCTCGATGTTACACTCATCAAGAGCTTTCATTTGAGTACCCACATCAATTTTGATATATTTCTCATATATACATATATATAATATATATATAAATATATGAAAAATTGATGTGGGTACTCAAATGAAAGGTCTCGATGAGTGTAATGTCGGGGTGAGCTTATATTTTTAAAAATGTCAATATTTCATAAGATACAAGGTAATTTTTTAATTATGTATCGAGAGAGAGAATTTTCAAATGCAGCCTAAATATTTATCTAAAAAACTGATTTTTTTCATATGACTATTCTGGAGACAAAATTTTTTTTACTCTCTTAATAATATAGATTATTATTATTATTATTATTATCATTATTGTAAAAATATCAAAAGATATTACGGATGATTGAATAGTTATTATTTATTATTAGCGTACCTGTCGGTGATTAGAGGCTCAAGACGTTGCTCGCAATCCTCACAGAGTTTCGCATCGCCGGATATGACCTGAGGGATTCCAGCGAGGAGACTGCCCGGACCGGAGGAGGGGGAAGATGAGATGTTTCCGGCTCGCCAGCGTCTTACAACGCCGCGGCTGCTGCTCGCTTGACTGCTCTCCGATCCGACTCCGCTGTCAGTTCGCTCGATGTCCACGCTCCGTGTCTGTGAATTCGATTTACAATTAAATTTATTTTTTCAATCATTTAATCGATCTATTCTACTCTAAAACCTGCTACGAATTATTTATTCACTACCTGCTACTCATCCACCAGATAAATCTTTCCATGCATGAAACCCCTCAAAAAAAAAAAAATAATTACCTTAGTAGCTACAGCAGAACTGGTCAGAATAATATTACATTCCTCACTACTGTCCGAAACATTTGAAATCTGTGAACTTTTCGAGCTCAAATCCCCCATACTAGTTTCTTTTTGCTCATAAAGCGCCTCTAGATCCCCCTCAGTGTCCTCATCTTCATCATCTTCAATCTCAACCTCGTCCTCGACCTCCACCACTCTGTCCTTGTCCATCAAAAAGTTCAAAAGTTCAAATTTCTTCGTCAGCTTTCCATCTCCGGTAGGTTTAAAAAACTCCTGCGGACTTTTCGACAAATAATCACCATCGTCCTTCTTAAATACATCTTCCGTCAAATAACTGCCCAAGTACTGTCCAGCATTGACTTTTTTATAATAACTCTCCTTGTACTCCTCCGGAAAGTAAATCCTTCCTTTAATATAATCTTCTGTCGGCGGTGGACTAAGCGGCAAAGGCGGCGGCTCATCAGGAATCTCTTCATAAATTGGCTCCTTAATAACCTCATAAGGATTCTCCTCCAAGAACAAATTAGTCGAGAAATTACCCGAGAAATCCACATCAGAATTCATACTAGGCGATCTGGAGAACTGTTCAGCCTCTAAAGTCGATTCTGAGCTTTCATACTCTTTCGTTTTAAGCAAACTTTGCTTCAATATTCTCAAAATAGCCTCCCCACTACTTTCGTCGAGAATTTCTCCATTTTCTCTCGCTTTACGGAGAGAATCTTCAAGTAATTTTGAAATCAAAGATTCTTTCGACAATCCCGACCATCTTTTTTCGTCTCTAACAAAAATTTGGCTCTGCGCGTCCTTGTCCTCCATTTTAGGCTTCTTGTCGGCCATCTTGTCGGCACTCGAGTCGCGCTCTCTAGACTTGGCTTTCGCGGACTCCAGGACAATGTTAGACTGATAATTATCCAGGATAACGAGTGTCCTGTTCTCCTTGGAGCTTTGGATCTTCGGAGGACTCGTCGAGTTGACAGAAATCACCGTCGGGTTGCAGACACTGTCTTCGCCGCCAACGCTGATGGTAACCTTGTTGTCGGCAAGGTTTGGCTCTGCTTCGGAAGACTCGCCGTTGATAAGGATGGAGGTCCTCTTAGATCCTTTGGGGAATTCCCCACCAACCTGCAGTCTGTGGACCAGCGGCGCAGCTGATTTTGGAGAGACAGTTATTTTGCAGACGTTGACTTCGGCTTTTGATCCAATTTCTATTTTAGAGCAGGAAGGAGACCAAGTTTGGGATTGAGCCTGAGGTTGAGGACTCCTGGGGCTTTCTGGCATCACAATGATGTGGTTGAAAGGACCAGGGTCGCTTACTCGCTCGCGAAATCCGTGCTTGTGCTTGCCAGGTGGCGGCGACCATGAAGTCGGACGCATTCTCTTGAATTGCTCGATGGAAGGGTTAAAATTTATCGGAGCTGATGACCTGTATGGCGACTCGGTCAATTTTGAAGGCCGGACCAAGACTTCTTTCTCTTCGTGGGTTGGCTGGTGAGAGGTCAGTTTCTCGACGGTTGTTATGGTGATCGAAGGAACCAAGGGCGGACTTGAAGTGGGAAAAGACTCTTCAACTTCCAGAAGGTCCTTTGAAGAAGGTCGTCGAAGACTTAGACACATTGTGTCCAGGTACTGGATCCCTGCTGCTGACACGTCGGGCTTTGCTATTGATCTGTCGCTCTGGCTCCTTGTTAGGCACAAGCGAGGGCTTTGATCTGGAAAAGAAAATTTTTTTTTTTAAGAAATTCTTTTTATTTAATTTTTTAAGTCATGTTGGATGACCACGGCTTATTATTATAATTTTTCTGTAGCGCCTCTAATTGATTCTAAAATAGGTGATGAATGTAAATCATCATGACGTCACTGATCGCCAGTTTTCTTTCTCTATTATTCTAATTTTTGAATAATTAGTATAACTTTCATCATTTATAACATCATTCATCATTCACTACTTAATTCTTATTTTCATAATCTGATCCAATCTGACACATCACTCATCGCCTATTGCCCTTTTGACCTTTTTCTACTATATGTATTAACAGAACCAGCCTATCGTAAAAGCGGAAGGGAAAAAAATTACTTGATTGAGAAAAATTTTATTTTTTAATTTTTATCTCAAAAATAAACTTTTATTTCTTCGAAAATAATTTTTTTAAATTTAATTAAAAATTTTTTCTCGTAATCTAGTTCTATTTTCGTGCATAATTATTAAAAAAAATTCAATGAATTTTTATAAATAAAAATTTTATTTTTATTTTTGTAGAAAATAATTTTTAACAAAAATCATAAAAAAAATGCTTCAATATAAAACTGTCGCTATAAATTATCCAACAAAATGATTTTCAATGATCAAGAAAATTTCTTTTGAATCAATTAGTTTTCTCTTCGTGTATCTACTTGATAAAGTTATTAAAAACAAATAAATAATTTATAACTAAATAATAAAATCTAAAATCACAATGCAACAATTACCAACATAACATTACATTTATATTACATATAATGTTATTGAAATTTACGAACCATAAACGTTGAGAAACATTGGTATTCTCGATTACACAATCTTCATAATTTAATGCGCATTATTTTTTGTTATGCATGCTGTATCGGTTCTGCCAATTACATAATTATCGTTAATTGACAATAATTTTTTCTATACAACAATAAATTTAATATATCTCAAACTTTTAATTGATGACCACACACATACACTAACAGCTCACAATTTTCAATTAAAAAAAACTGCCATTGCATAATCCAATAAAAATCGGTAATCAATAATCACACAAATAATTGATTAAAAATGAATAAATAGTAAAAATAATGGATAGTTTTTGCCGAATAACATTTTGCGTCTTAGCTTGATTAATTACCTATCACCGATCATGCAATCGGTGCATAAGACAAAAAGCTAATATAATAAATAAATTTAAAAGTGTAACAACTTTAAGCCTCCGGTGAACTTTCTCCGCAAGCCGGGTAATAGCGCAAGCTAGGCACTTATTATATTATAGTCCTGTCTTGTCTCACTCGTCTTGCATTGGTTAGCTCTTTGCATTAAAAATGTAACGTGAAAAGATTCGCTGCTAGATAATCAATCGCTTTTTCTTCCCTTTTCTTTTCTCTTTCATTTATCTTTACTTGTTCAGATAAAAAACTGTCTGTGTCTTGAAGTAAGAATTAAATTTTTAAGAAAAAAATTTTTTTTTCAATCAACCAGACTTTACAAGCTAGTAAAAGTGTCTTATAAAATTTATTTACTCATATATTTATTTGAAAAATATCCAAGTATGGAATTTTTTAACTTTTTTAACTATAGAATTTTTAATATTATATTATTTATTTTTTAAATACCTAAAAACTATAATTTATATCAGTGTAGCATTAATTATATTCTTCACTCCTCATTCTTTTTAATTCCCTGAACTTCCTCCCGAACAATCTAACAAAAACAAAAGCGAATAGATAAAATAAGAGTGAGATTAAAACTAAGACTAAGACCAAGCCATTATATTATCACCGTAATTTATTAGACGTATACAATATAAAGTCTATATATAAAGAGAGTACCGTTGTCCGGAAATCTCACAATTAATGCCTCGTAATCTTGACAAAATTACACTAAAATTTAAAACAAGAAAGCGTACGGCCCGCTCCTATTATCTTCCGGTTTTTATTTTGTTTTTTAGTTGTCATTGTTGTTATTGTTATTGTTTTAGACTTTTTGACTCTTTAGATTACGAAAGATAGAGAGCTACATAGATTTATACGTGTAATAAGAGTTGATAGCTGATGGGCACAGTAATATGAATATAAATATAAATATAAGAACTAAATCTAGGACGCGACCTTTCTAATGTCGATTTAATACCCGATGCTTGGCTCAAATGCCAAACAATCACCTCAACTCACTCGCATTTACGTTTGACTCGTATGTTATATTATAGCAATATACAATGCATCATGCATCATATATCGCGAAAGGATGCAAAAGGATGAACGAAACCTTACACGTATTTTGGGTTTCACTTCCTCTGGTTTTTATTCTAGTTATATTGAATTACACAGTAGCCGTGACAAACAAAGAAGACTTTTTTGTAAGACCATAAATTTTTACATCATTTATTTTTTTTATTAGATAACTTTAATATAAATTAAAAATATTATTTTTGGCATAAAATGATTTAAGAACAATTCTAAGTTTAATTTTTGTAAATGGAAAGATTTATTTTAAAGTTTTTTTTTGACTTAAATAATTTAATGTATTTTTTTTTCTGGGGATAAATAAAAAATTATATTTAAAAAAAAAAAAATAAAGAAATAGGATTTTTTTATTTAAACTTTAAAAAAACACTAAAAATTTTTGAATGGATGATTTTTAATTTTTTTAAAATAAAATTCACTCCCGATTGAAAAAAAAAAATAAATTTGTGTAATACTGCGAATTTTTTGCGAGTTTAATCCTCTGATTTATTGAAATTTGATATTTAATATCAAGAGATGCTGAATAGAATAGAAAGACAAGTTAATGGCTAATCCGTGGCCTGTTTTGGTAAATCCTGGGTGAATGACCGGATCGTTAACTTTGTTTCTTCATTAATCAACATCATCATTTTTTTTTTTGGACTTTTTTGAAGCTACATAAGCGGTTTGTGATCGATAAATTATTTTGGTTATTGATTATCTTGAAATTTCAAACTTTGAACTGTAATAAATCTATAATAAATGGTGTTAGTATACCGAGGCTTTATGGACATTGTATTTATAAATAATCAATGATCAGAAATTTTTAATTGAGTTTATCTAGTAACTTTTGAACTTTTGATAAAATTAACGATTTTTAAATTAAATTCTAAAATTAAACAAAAAAAAATTTTTTTAATTACTTTCTAGATGTCCTACAATTTTTAGAATAATTTTTGCGATTTAAAAACTTGTAAAATTTTAATTATTGTTTAGTTTTACGGTCTGTAATAATATTCAGAATTTTTTAATAAATTTACTGAAGTAAAAAAAAAATTTACAATATTTTTTTATAAAAAATAAAATGTCAACTCATCAATTTTGAAAACTTTGTCCATGAATATTCAATACATAATAGCTCTTTAACTAATAAAAAAAAAATTTATAAGTAATAACTGACACCATTATATCATGACATTGATGAAGATTTTATAAATTATACATTAGCATATATAATGACTTTAATTACTAAATAAATTGCATCCGTAACATTTTTCCCCAAGTTCAAATTATTTTCCGTTAATGAAAGAAATCAATATCCGGAAAAAAAAAAAAAAACCATCAATTATTTCGGGAATAAATCAGCGAGTATTTAATTCGTCGTTAGAGATTATCTAACCACAGCACGCGAGACAACAGGAAATATGATTGACCGGAAGAGGAATAAGTATTTTTCTCGAGTCTTTTCCGTCTCTCGAAGTTGTCAGTGACATGTTTAGCTAATATGTCTTCAAAAGGAATGCCAATAAATAAATCTAAAAATAAATTTAAATAAAGTCGATGTCTGATGTAGTGATTGGTAACCGGTAGCTGATAGACGGTAGTTTGATATTATCTGAGCATTGAGTGGGCATTTATTAGTATTCTGCGATTTTAATGTAACACTGTTTCGAATGTCCGCATCAACACATTCAGGTGTCCAAGTTATATCCATTCAGTAGCTCTCTTCTTAATATTATCATTCAAGTGTATAATAGACGATCACTGACAGCAGCCACTCTTCCTCAAGACACTTCAGTCGAGGAAATTTGTTATTCGCTCCACGTCCTCTCGATAAATGTACTCGCTGTTCCATATAAGGGAGCGACTCGGTTACTATTGTTCCGATCAATTCGTGCCTTTCCCACGCGTCCACTTTCATTCGACATTAAGTTCCTTTCATTTTCATTTTTTTTTTAAATTCTGATTGTTTGATAACAATCACAGAGTTTGCTAATATTTGTTTTCATTACTAATTTATAATACTTTCATTGACAAACAATTTTAATATTTATGTAATTTTTTTGGAATTGAATTTTTTTTTAATTTAAGAAGTTATAGGCTCTTAGAATGCCAAAAAAAGGAATCAAAAAAAATTTAGAAACTCTATAATATGAAAATTACTATAAATATATTGAAATATTATTTTTAAGAGGATTGGTTGTTTTAATTAAAAAATTTGTCATTTAAAAATTTTTCTTAAACTGCTTTTGTTGCGAATTAACCTTAAAATGCTCTCAGATATTTTGATTGGTTAATCAAATGACGTCATTTATAAATTACTTACAGTGCCGTCAGCGCGGGAAATTTCAATCTTAAAAAAAGTTTTTTTACCAATCAGGTCATTTGAATAAAAAAAATTAAATTTTTGACACACTAAGAAGGCAGAAAGACATTGCCCTTAGGCAGCTAGTTATCTCAACTACAAGATACTCGCGTGTCGACCAATTGGTTCGAGGTTCCAAGTAAACCAAAAGGAACAAACTAATCCATATCTAAGCCATGACCTTACAATTAGCTCTCAATTTCTTCACTATGATTATGTTTGCACATTAAACATTAGGAGGTAATTTTACTTGTGTAAACTAACCAAGAAAAGGTGTTTCAGGGTCAGCTGGATCCTTTCTCTCCACCCACCACACTATCAAGTCCAGATTAACAGCGTCATTATTTTTTAAGTAATATAACTCTCAGTCAGCCTTGCAAAAAACAAACTCTTAAATTTTAAATCCGAGTCGTAAATAAATATCTCTCTATACTTGTATTTTTATTGTAAGTATGTTACCCATTTTTCATTCTCATTTCTCATTTCTATTAATAATTTAATGCGCAAACACTTTCAACTATAAAATCAAGATCACCAGATTAAACCCATGTATAAAAGGCATGACGATATGTCAAGGTGATGAAATATGCTTATAACAACCGTTATGATCTTGCTATCATAGTTTCATGGCTAACAATCCAGCATACCACATACCAGTAGCGCAAGCACTTATGCCGGGTTAATGCTGTTATCCTTGATAATAATCCTCAAGATATTCATTTTTCAAGGATAAACCTTTATCAACGACATAATAATTCCCGCAATACATAAATCATCCTCAACCACCCTCACTCTTCTTAAAAAAAAAAAAAAAAAAAAAAATCTAATTACCCCCAAAATATACAAAAATACACATTATCCACGATAAGAAAAGTGAAAGCACTTACCATAAGCCTTCAGCAGCAAATCCTTATCCTCAGTCTCAATATCGGTCAGCCGATCCTTGAGCTCCTCAATTTCAATCTCCAGGTTCGTTTCATCCTTCCCCCTCTCTATCTTCGGTTCCGCCATTTTAGGTGCTCCGCCATCTTGTTCACGCTCAGTCCTATCGTTTTTCTTACCAGAATCATCAATGTTCCCCTCAACAGTCATCGTTTTGCCATCTCCGACCTTCTTGTTCCTCACAGGGACTTCTGGTCGTTTATTATTACTATTATTATTGACCTTTCTATCTTGAAACATGGTCTTGACTTCCGGGATTATCTTACACTCCTGAAACTTCTCCTGGCGTTTTGGCTCCTTGATATTTGGGATAGTTATAAACTTGGGCCGTTCTTTAACTTCTTCAGGAACAATAGGCTTTTCCAAGTCATCTTCTTTGCTAATATTGTTATTGATACTATTGTTATTATTATTATTATTATTATTATTATTATTATTATTATTATTGTTATTATTAATAGAACTGTTATTAAGCAAAGAACTCTTGCTGATTCTTCTATCATTAGACTTTTCCGGTGCAAAAATAATATTATTAACATTAAAAAGCACATTTTTCCTCACACCATCAGAATTAGGCGCCAGAGTGCCTTTGCCCCTTTTAAGGATGCTTTTAAGCACAGCTTTGACCTCTTTGGGCCTCCTGGGCGGCCTTTTGGGCGAGACTTTAGGAATAGGAATGCGTGTGACTGGTTGAATAGAAGAAACAGTATCATCTTCATCAGAAATTAATTCCCTGGGTTCATTAAAGACGCGAATTCGCTGCCCGCCAATCGCAGCAACTGCCCCGCGATTGGGCAGCCGTTCGATGGATTTTACTTTCGAGGGATCGAAAAGACTGGAGGACATGTCGTCCAATTCCAGAGCATTGTCGGAAAGATCATCGCTCAGATCGTCCTCGTCCTTGGTCGTCAAGTTTTTCTTGACCAGCAAATAAGGGTTGACGTTGCATTCTAGGATGCTTTTGCGGGAGTCGATAGTTGATGTCAAGGTAACATCTTCAGCTTGGCTGGTAATATTGGCTCTTAATGGCTCTTGCCACTTGTTTTTTCCCTTGGACTGTCTACTGTTTGAAGAAGATGTAGATGGAGAAGAAGCAGATGTCGATGTGGATGTTTGAGTGGTTATTAAGGGAGTAGTGGAATCCGCGGAATTCTCCTTGCACCAATCGTCAGCGGGGGATTTTCTTGGGAATTCATCGGCGTAATTCACCTCGGTATCGAACCACTCGGTACGTGAAACTCCGGTGGTGCTTGTAGTGCTTGTTTTACGTTCTTTTGTGTTGCGCATCACACTCTGACTGCGTTGGTCACGCTGGTTTGATTGCCGATAAGGGGATATACTTCTGGCACGTGATCGCGGCTCTACTAGACGACTTCGTCGCATTACATCGTACGGGTCGTCAACTGACGGTCTTAAGACTCCTGAAAGACAAATAATGTTCAATATTAATTGGAAGTTTTTTTTTTATTCATGTAAAATCTTGATTGTATAAATGGTTGAAAGACTTAAAGAAAATAGAAAAAAAAAAAATTCAATTCAAGCGTACTAAAACGAGCTATTAATAGTTAAGATTAATTGGATAGAATTATATAGCTTTAATTAGTCGCATTGAAACTAATATGCTGCCGATAACGAACTTATCAATTATTTAGAGACGTATAATAGATAATATGAAGGTTTCTTATCAATAACAAAAAGAACTAAGACTTCTTGTTTTAAAAAAAAATTTAATAACAGTTACAATTCAAACGCAACAATGAACGGAATTTTTAGAACTTTAATTATCACATTGCTAGCTATTACAAATGCGCAGGCGATGAGAAACCTGCGCGTAGATGATACGGTTAATTTGTCCAAAAATTATTCGGGCGAAGTAATAGTCAGTGATATATTCAACGGATTCAATGGATCACACGTTATTAAGAAACATAATGGCGATAGATACAATTATGAAATCTCTTATCAAACGTGTACGCTTTTTGAATCCCTAAAGGCTCATTTTTATCCAAAAGTTTATATTGAAAAAGAACTATCCAGCGATGCATCATCAAAGTTGTTTCATCACACAGATCTTTGGTGAAAAAAAAATTTTGGTATTAATCAAAATTATATTAATGACTCGCACACTTCAGATATGGGATTGTTAATATTTGCAAGACTTTTAATGTGCATAGTTTAGATATCAAATTGATGGATGATGCATTTTTTTTGGAAGTTGCTGATGATGGGCCTTATAGTATTTGGATGAACGAAACAGTTGTTTATCGATTGAAACGGGATAATAAAACTCATTATGTTTCATCTGTTTCTACTGGAACTTGTATTATTCAGGTAATAAATACTGATTTTGATTTAATCAATGCTGTTCTCTTTATAATTTTTTTTTTCAAATAGTAGATTAGCATAAATAATGCAGTAAAGTGTGAAAATATCGACCAAAATGCTCCAGATAAAGCAGCTGATTTTTTCAGAACTTTGATCTACAGAAGTTCGATCAAAACTACTGATGTTAATCGTCAACTTGAAGGGGCGATTAACGAATACTATTTTTTGAATGATCTCGACTATTCTTTATTCACATTTCCAAATGTAGAACATGTTCATCAAAAGAAAATTCTGAGTCAATTCGAAAAAAAGAATATAGTAAGTTTAATATTGAAGCCATTGCCCGAATTACCAGCTGTGTCAGAATTTCAGAGCCATGAAAACCCACTGCCATTAACTAATTTAAAACAAAGGGATCATATTACCCCCGGTGACGGTATATTCAATCTTGATGAAGTACTTATGAATAGATCGAGACTTGTAACTACTAAAAATTTCTTGATGAACACAAATAACGGATTTACTCCATCATTCGCTACATACAGTTACTCAAATTGCCGCACGCACACCGAAAACGAAGCTCCAAAACTAGAAAATGGAAAACTCAATGTTTTCGAGGAAATTTTGAAGCGTCAAAATTACAGAATTGATCCAAAGAACTTTAATCCACAAACGACGTGTATGAAATTGACAGTTTGCTCAGGGTTTAAGATTCATAAGTTAGAATTTTTGCCAATGGCAGTAATCAAATTGAACGATAATTCTAAAAATAACATCAAATATAATGTTTTTGAGAGAGAAAATATCACATTGTGGTTCTCGAATGGCGATGAAATGCATTTCGTAACTGGTACCGAAAAAGGCGAATGCTTGTCCCAGGTAATTTTTTATTCCATCATTTTATTAACAAGTGTTTAAACTAAATTATTCCTTGATTTTTTTTAGATGTTGATATTGCCTGATGAAGCTGATACATATCGCGAAGAATCAATATTACACGATGATCCTCTTTTAAATGGTGAAATAATATCAGCAACACGTAATCGGACTCTCGAAGAGCGAATAAGAATTTTTTTGAACAACGATCTTAGACGTATTATACGACCTCAAGAAATGAAAATTAATGAAGTGCTGGAAACTTTTGCGATACTTGAACGCAGCAGCCTTATCAATAGTGCTTTGATAAATTTGTATTTAGTTGAGCTCAATTAAAGTATATTCTTTTTTTTATCTTTGTTGTTTTTCAGTTCTAAATAAATTCTATTTAAATGAATAAATATGATGATAATTTTTTCTAAAATTTTTTTCGACTAAAAACTTACCAGCAAGACTGGGCCTAGCGCGAACAGAGCTGGCAGGAATCCTGCACGTTCCTCCGAGAGGGATCCCAGCAAGCCGATGACCTCCGCACTTACGGCAGTTTCCCAGTTTCCTTGTAGTCCCGCTGAGGAACTCCGGACAAGAACAGACCACGAGGATGGGAGCGCCGGGCGGCGGTGGTGGTGGTGGGGTCAGGAAGCCCCGGGGCTCCAGGCTCGCCCTTGAGGACCTCACCGTTCCGTAGATCCATGGCTCTCCGTAGAGCATTTGTCGGGACAGGGCACTGCCTCCGCTTATCGTACTCCAGCCACTTGTCGTTTCATCGGACGGTTGGTTTTGCCGTGACAGACCCAATCTTACGCTCCACGACTTCTTGCCCTTGCTCAGTGTCTCGTAGTTCTGAAAATTAAAATTATTTCAATTATAAATAGAATTAGAAACATATATTATTTATTATTTACTACGCTGCTGCTTTCCCTGATTTTTATTTTGTTATTTATTCAAGCTTTCAGCTATTGATTATTTATGAGAATCTCCCATGCAGGATTTATAGAATAAAGCCTCATGTTAGCCATTAATTCACTGGAGTGTGTATCTTCTTCAGTGACATGTAACATGTACTTGTGATACTTCTTCCAGAAAAATAAATAAGATGGTAAATTCTCGAAGTATGTGACGTATGAAAATTTTAGATTTTTTTTTTTTATTGAAAAAATTATCACATAAACATTAAAAAAATATTTCAATTATAAAAAATTTGAAAAATTGCAAGTTTTTTAATTCTAATTTAATAAAAAAAGCAAAATAAAAAATGTCAGCTAATTTAATCACTCTATTTTTATTTTAAATTAATTAAAAATTATTTTATACTTTTTAGTTCGGTTTTTTATTGAAGAATTTATTTAATTATTATTTACTTTAGCCTCAAAATAGTTCAAAATAATTTTTAAAATATTCAATCATTTATTAATTTAAAATTTAGATACATTTCTTATAAATGACGAAAAAATAAATTCTATCGTAAAAAAGCGTAGGATGCTTGACGTAAATTTTTCTAAATATTTTATTGACAAACATTGGTTAAAGTATAATTATTATAAAAATATTTAAAAAAGCACCCCACGCTTTTTTACAATAAAATAAATTTCTTGTAAATAATATACACTATTTTACGAAGGAAAATGTGAAGATATAAATATTACAGAGACTCGTAATATCTCGTGGTCTGGTTGAGGTTGTTGGGTCGCACGAGAGTCATCGTTGCCCGCGTGCTTGGTTTAACAAATGTCTAATGATTCCAATAAATCTGAGGATATTTCGCAGAAACACGCTTAACTCTCATGTTATATTTACACGCATGGTTAGCTCCGATGATGTTATTTGTGTTTTATCTTATCTATATTTTTCAGGGAAATATCTTCCTCTTGACTTCTAAATTATAACTTATAAATTATAAATATTTAAGAAATCTCTTTATTTTATTTAAGTAACACGAGACGGTGAATCTCTTGTTTTTATTTTTCATTTGTGTTTAATATAAAGCGAATGCTTGTACCTGGAGGAAGTGAGAGTTAAACTTCCTGTCTTTATCGTGATCCGATCACTTTTTTTATAATTTTTTGTAAATTATTCTCTCGGATTAACAAGGTTAATTTAATGTGTGAAAACTTTTTTGTGAGATGATATTATTTTATTATTCATCTGTTTTATTTTTATCGATTTTTATTTTTTCAAAAATTTTTAAAAGCCTTACTTAAGTAATTACCAACGACTTGGCCATTAATTGTTATTGCGCAATTAATTACATTATTTAATTAAGCAATAACGACCGACAGAAAAAATGAGGCCATCAAATAATTACTCAGTTAAATTACACCCAAAGTAATCAATTACTAAAATCTCGAAAAAAGTCTGAATAAGTAAAAACTAAAAACTAGATAATCTGTTTCCATTATGAATCTTCGTATCCCGGATATTTAGTGCCGTTTACTCAATCTAACAGTGTCGCCATCACAAGTACTAATTAGTTACCGGGTAACTGGCTTGATAATTATAATAATTTATAATGGATCTGTAATACAAATAAAACCAGATCCTCCGAATTTTAATTAAGACAGTTATTCCTTTATCTGGTGGGTTTTGAATTAATTTTAATCCTCTAGTCAGTTTAATTCTAAATATAAAAAAAAAAAAAAAAAAAAAAAAAAGCCCGTCTCTAGAGACTGTTTAGAGTGGATAGAATAGTAGTTCACGTCAGAGCCGCTAATGACTCGGATATTATTTAAAACCCGAGAAATTCCTTAATGTCCACTTTTGTAAACACTCTGTCCTTATGCTCGCGTAACGGAGAACTATACACCTGCGTCATGTGTAGACAGGTGTGATCATTTACTAACGGACATCGAACTCTAGTTTACTAAACACAATTCTTGATTTTTTTTTTTATTTTTGTATATCTATTTTAGTTTATTATTATTCTTACGATTTTTTAATTTTTTTCATACTGTAATTTATTAATTTTACATTTTTAAAAAATAATAATAATGACTTAAATGAAAAATTAATGACTAAGAAAAAAATTGGAAAAGTTTAAGAAATAATTTTTTTAATAATAAATAATTGGTAGTAATTCGTGGAAAAAAATGTGTAGCATTGAATGAGAGAAATTATTTGAGGAAAAATAGGCCATACAAACGGTATACTGCTGCATAGAATCTTACAGTACTACAATATACAAATAAAAATATAATTCTACCTGCGTGCTCGATACTTTCTCAAAAGACATATTTTATAATCGTGATATATGTTAATTGATCTCGACTAACAATAAATTAGACGTTACCTATGATAATTTGAATGCATATAAACTTTTTAGTGTTTAATAAAAATTGTTTCTTCAAAAATAAATTTACTTTTTTTTTTTTTTTTTTTTTTTTTTTTTTTTTTTTTTGTCTTAGTATTTTATTCTTTGTTATGAAAAATCGATGTGTATTATATATAAGTATGTTGTAAATTTTAAATTGGTAATTTGTAATTATATATTATTTGACGGATAAATTTATAGACACGTGTGAGCTTGTAAGTCACGTTCGATAGGTAGACTTATAGGATTTTTCTTTCTTTTAGAATTTATGTTTTTTTTTTAGTCAAATTTTGGACACCTGTTGAATGAATAAAATTATAAAAAATAATAATAATAAAAAATGAGTGTGACAAGAAAAAATAATTTTTTAAGTGATAAATTAATTACTAGCAACTTGCATTCACTGTGTGAACGATAAATAAATAAAATTTTGCTTTATTAAATAATGAATTTTGTTAAATTGCACTGTACTTTCTTAAATATTGACTTTTTTTTTAATTTAAGCTCATCTTGATGTTACACTCATCAAGAGCTTTCATTTGAGTACCCACATGCATTTTCATATATTTTTCACATATTCATTTATATAATATATATATAAATATATGAAAAATTGATGTGGGTACTCAAATGAAAGGTCTCGATGAGTGTAATGTCGGGGTGAGCTTATATTTTTAAAAATGTCAATATTTCACAAGATACAAGGTAATTTTTTAATTATAGATATAATTAAAAATAACAATAATATTTGTCTTCAGTAAAGGATATTGAATGAGTGAGAATATAAGCTTAAAACATGATATAAGTATCTGAGTGCAACGATCCTGTGCTCTTGTACGTATACGTGCTAATCGTGAAACCGGAAGTCCAGAGAGACCGCCCATTGTCCCAAGACTTACTTTTGCTCATCACGCAGGTGAGACGGCAAGCTAATTCACAGCTCTACGGATATAACACCAGATATAATACACCACAGATTGTACAAAAAAGTCATACGGGCTCAGAGCAAGCACGTGGTTTTACGTTTCAAATTAAAAAATTATAAATTTAAAATTCCAACATCAAAAATGTAAATAATTGAGAATTGAGAAGAAGACAAGAGAAAGCTTCTTCAATATTATTCCCAGAGGAATAAATAAAAGTTATATTTATTTTAATGACAATGACTTTTCTTTGTAATGTACGCCCAAATTTTATTACAACGATCCGTTATAATTTATAATTTATATTTTTGTTTCTTCTTTTTTATTTTCAGCAGCGTCATCTCTGAAGAAAACAAGCTCATCCTTATTTTTTTGAGTTGAGAAATAATAATATATAATATATAATGCACGATATTTACAAGTAAAGATTGTATTGAGTTTCAAGTGGAGATGGAGATGTAAAGGTGCACTAATAAAATATAAATAAATCGGAGCAATCATCTTCTCTTGGGGATCGTACGTCAAGGATCGGGGAAAGTTAAATTCCATTTCACGTCTAATTGATACCTTGCATCGTATAAATTTCACACGATGTAAATACACTGCACTGAATGGATACGGTGCATTTACTCCGGGGATCAAATTGTAATTCAACGCTAACTATATTATTTTACTTTGAGGAAGTGCGATCGCTGATGAGTCAGTTTTTATTGTTTGTTAAAAAATTAATAATTACTATCTTGCTCTTCTATATGATTAAGAAAATAGAGGAAAATTTATTCTTACTTAAAGTAATAATAATAAGTAATAAATAAAATTGCTTCCTTCCGATTTTTTATTTTTCATCAATTACAAAATATTTTATTGATGGTTTAAAAATCGGGTTTTATTTTAAATATTTTCGGGAGAGATTTAAATTTTCAACATTAATTTTCTTTAATTCCTTCATTAGTAATTTGTGTCAGGATTTTTGCCTTAATTTTAAAGCAAAAATTAATACTGTTAAATTTTAATAAATTTTTGATAATATTTTTGAATTATAAATTGTTAAAAATTTAATTTTCTAAAAAAAAATATCTTATAATTTTTTTTAGAACCAATAAGAAAGCCGTAATTGAAAAATAAAGATTTTAATCACCAGCAAGAATTTGAATCATTAATTATAATTTTTTTTTTAAAAAATTTCAATAACTCAACAAGTCTCGACTATTTAAAAAAAAAAAAAAAAAAAAAATCTAATTTATCACAACTATCAACAATATCAAATTAAAATGAAACATTTTAATTAACCTCCCTGCCGAGCAAAAACGAACCAAATAAAAGATCAGTCTGAGTCGCACATAATTCAATAATTAATAAGAGCATTAATAACCCGGCCCTATAAATTACAATAATTACCAACCATTACTATAACTTTTATATTACTTTAGCAGCTTATTGATAATAATAACAGTAATTATAATTCTTATTAATAAATATTCAGATGATATCCTCATTTCTTAAACAAAAAAAAAAGGAGCCCGTAAATTACCATCGGTTATTGACTTTTAGTACGACTTCCGTGTAATTTACTTTTATTTAATGGTTGTAAACGACGCCCGCATATTTCTCTTCATCATCAGTCCATATACCTGTTGCCAATTGCTCTCGCTAAGCTCTGCTCTCCATTCTACTTTTATGCTCTCAACTGCACGAGTAGAGCCAAAGCCAAAGCTAAAGCCAAAGCTGAAGTTAAAGAACCTAAACTATTACCAGTACTAACTATTCAGCATATAAGAGCATACTTATGCGCTATAAGACACAGATGCGCTTGTAACCGTCTAATATGTTCCGTATACTTAATCAGCGAATTCTCATACTCATACTTGTTCTCATACTCACACTACCAGAGACTGGAGCACGTCACATTGCTCCGTCTCGCGTCGAGAGCACTAGTATGTAATTCTATATTTTTTAGTACATAAAACTTTTTATTCATTTTCATTATACTGCACTTTTAAAATTTTTTTTTAATTCTATCTTTTATCTTATAGTAATCTCACACATCTTCAGCCCGGAACATTGCACCGCACTCTGCTTTAAACTTTACTAGGGAAAAAGTACGCTCGTATCTCTACTCTGTACTTTTACGGAGATAATGTAAGCGAGGATTTAATAGATACGATAAAATTAACATCAACAGATTATTAAGAGGATACTATTGCTCACATCCCGGTGAGACGATTAAAAAGGGTAATACTAGGTTGAGGGGAAGAATTTTTTAAGGGTATTATTTCAGGTAATAATTATTACAGATTTTATTTTTAATATCTAAGCCTATTTTTTTTAAAACAAAAAAAATATTATGCAAAAAAAATTCTTAGGGCAATTTTTATGGAAAAAAATTAATATTAAAATTTATAATATTTTTTTTTAGTAAAAATATATTAATAGTATAGCTTAAAGCGATTTTTTTAATAAAAATAAAATATTAAGGAGATCCACGCGAAGTTAAATTTTTAAAACTTCCCGAAAATTTGTAAATTTAATCTACATAGCCTAATAATTAATAAAAAAATTAAAAAACAGTATTTTTCCGGAATATTTAAAAAAAAAAAAGATTTTAATTGAATTTAAAAGTATTTCTACGTATGATTTTTTGTAGACATTCTTTACACTAGGGGGGGTACTTGGATCTGCTTAATAATTATATAAAAAAATTTAAGTACATATTTATAAACTTTAAACAAAAATTTTATTCATGTTAGTCAATTTAATTAAAAATATTTATATATGAATAAGCAAAAAAAAAATTGATATTAAAAATATATATATTTTCTGTGGAAATTTTATTTAAATAAAATAAACTTAAGTTATGTAAAAATTTTCTCAGATTTAGAAAACAAATTAAAAAATTCCATTATTTCATTTAATTTTCAGTGATCTTACCGGAAGCGTTTAATGAAATTACTTTAATATAAAGTTAATTGTGATTATGATTACGATGACGATGAGTGTCGCATTTTCACTCATCCTTGCGCGATCCCGAGGGTCACGGTGGTTGATTTGCCGTAGACTGTATAAACTCGCGAGTTACACAACACCATCCGCGTACGTAACTAAAGACGTTAAATGTAAATTTAGAAAAATAAAATAAAAAACCCTCGTATCAAATTTCTTAATTTTAGTTTCTTTAATACCTTATTTTTACAACCTTTCCCCATTTTCCACGCAACACAAGTTTGCAAGTCCTTTTAAATTTAGTAATAATACTAATTATTATTATTTTACTATGTACAATTTTTTATCTTCTTTGTTAAAGGTGTAATTGAACGCCTAAAAAACGGAATTTTATAGAATAATTATAATTATTGTAGAAAGTTGAAACCAAGTAACAGAATCTCGTCATCAAATAAACGTCCTTCATAAATCGTTTCAATTTCAGAATTTAAAACTCTATAAAAACTTGTTTTTCTTCTCGCCATGCAATAGTTCAAGTACTATTACTAACTAAGCATTATTTTGTATTATATATGTTGTATTACATAAATAAGTGAGTAACATTAAAAATTACAGTGATCTTTAAAAAAAAATAAATTAAAAAAAAAAAAAAAAACAAATTGTGTAGTTGTCTACTTTGTTTCATCAGGATTGTTGGGTATATTCATTATTATATACTTGACTTTCGAACCTAAACTACTTTACGCATTACTTTATATGATAAATACACTTTCGTTTTCAACATCACCTTTAACAAAAAAAAAAAATATAACAATAATGAAAATTCAAATTTAAAAATAAACATAATATTTAAAAAATTTCAAGCAAAAATCGATTATTAGCGATAAACAAAATTTGTTTATTTATTTATTTTATTTTCTACACATGAATGTGGTTATATGTCAAAGATTAATTTATAAATAAATAAGAGACTAAGAAAAATTTAATAACGGATTTATCTTTATCGTAAATTAGGTTTGATATTTTTTAGCGATAGTTATTTATGATTTAAATAATTGCTAGAGAAAGGAAAATTTTTTGACGAGTATATTATTATTTTTAAATAAATTTTTACAGTTTAATTTATTTTTTGGTTTTATAAATTTTTTTTAATAGTAAATTTTCCAAGTTAATTTTTTGGAAGAATTATTGATCGTTTTTTGGTTCTATAATTTTTTTCGGTCACATTTATTTATTAAATTATTTGTAATTGATCCTGAGATAGCGCCATTATTTTTAAAATTTATTTAAAAACTACCCAAACTATTAGTGTGATTATAAAAAAAAAAAAAATTATCAAGCCAAAGTTTTCTTATTCATAATTCGTAAATATTGGTAATTGTATAGTCACTGCAGGTTGCTAATTATTATTATTATTATTATGATTATTTAATTTATTAAAACTCAAAAAATTATAATTGTTACTATTTATTTCTTTTTCTAATTTTAATTTTTATCAAATATTGACATACCCAAATAAGAAAAAAAATTTCTGCGATATGTGTTATATGAATAACATATATAATTTCTTTGATGATGATAATAATAAATATAATCAATTTGTGAATGGAGCTTCAATTAGAATAGTGATAAAGAGCTAAATTAAATGAATAAATTGAATAATATCTAGATCGACGATAGGTCGGCGTACATTCATCGTGTTGCGTAATAAGCAACGTGCCAATTAATCGCTCGAGATAATCGTGTAGCATAACGAGCTACGCTTTCACGTGAAATCACTAAAAGAGCTTGGAAAAATTTATACACTTGTTTGTTTTGCAACGACATTGAATTTTAGCAGATACATTGTTTTAGGAAGAAATCTAATCCATTATATTTTTATTACTTAAAAATTTTCTAATTATTGTTATTATGGTAATTGCTGTCATTGTTTTTATAATTACATTTAATTAAAATTAAATGTCTCAATGTTTATAAATTATTTTGAAATATAAAACTAGAATTTATATACAAATAAAATACTTTAACATTTATCATTTAATTAATTTAATTAAAATTTAAAGACTCAATTTTTTTTATTTTAAAATTTTTTATAGATAAAAAAAAATATTTTAAATGAAAAATAAAATGTTTAATAATTAAAAATTATTAATCATAAATTATTAAAGCCTCTAGTAAATTATAAAGACAAATTACCAGCACTTACAATTAAAAGGCTAATACAAAATGTTTAGTCTCAATTAAAGAGCCGAGTGTTAACTAACAAATAGCGTTAATAACTTCTAACTGCTAATATATAACAAACCTTATTAGGTGTGGGTGATGATGAATTAGAAGTGTTGCCCTGCTGAAGATATCTCTTTGGACCAAGCATCGCTGAGGGCGCTCCGAGGCTAGCCGGCCCAACAGCCACACTCGTCATGGTCATTCCCGTCTACTCCTTTATTATTGCAGGCTTTATTTTTTTCAATTACTATCGCAGCTACTATTTCATTACTCGTAATTATTCTTCCGTCATAAGCACGTAATTCTCGACATTCGGTTGGTGATGGTTGCGCACATGAGCAAGTTATCATGTTCATCCTCATCGCAACTGAAACCAAAACATTATTATTAATTAGTATGCATTAATAATTGTTAGCCAGAACAAATGTTACATAATTTAAAAAATTAAATTCTAAAAGTATTTATTCAAAATTTTTTTAATAAAAAAATTAAATTTGTAAAAAAATTTTAAAAACTGTCAGTGTAATTTTTAAAAAATATTTTTTAGTTATAATTTAATAAATTAAAGAAAGTCACAAAATTAAAAACGTCGGCTAATTTTACACAAAAAAAAATTTACTGCAACAGAAAAAATTTCATGCAAAAAAATTCTAAGGGTAACTTTTATAGAAAAAAATTAATTTAGAAGGGTACTTGTATCTCTTTAAATCAAGTAAATAATTTAAAGAACTTAATTTTCTTGATTTAAATACAAAAATTCTTAAACTAAAAAATTTTTTTTGATTCAAGTAAATTTTACTTGATTCAAAAATTTTTCTTTCTGAGTTAAATAAATTTTTTTTTTCTGTGCAGTATTATAAATTCTCTTCATCTAATCTGATCATAAAAAAGTTTAGAGTTTGCGCAAAATTCTATCCGGTCATCAAGTTTTGTTGCAACACCGCTATCTACAATAGAGAAAGATGAAGATTACGCAATTTTTATTATTCGTCCGAACTGTTGCTATCAGACAGATGAATTATAAATGTTTAGTCCGCCCAAAGTGGGGAGATCGAGATGTGTTACGGCTAATAGACACTTGCACAATATCGGGCCGAAGTTTCGTAGTCCAACTTTTCGGTTTTTTATTATCATTATCATTATCATTATTATTAGCATTAGACTTTAGATGTCACGTACTTAGTGCGTTAATAGTATAGAAAGTCGAAAGTATGCTCGACTTGTATCTGTTAATTCATTTATACGCACTCTAATTTCTGTTATTTTCTTTTTCTTTGTCAATGCTCCCGGTTACGTAAAAAATTAACGTACATAAATACAAAAAAAAAAAAAAAAAAAAACTTGAGTAAATATTTTTATTTTATTACAGTTTGTGGTTATTATGTATTCCAATGAATGGATTTGATAATCTAGGCCTCCCACGAGAAATTACTTATACTTACGAGTATAATTAATAGTATTTTTTTTTTTCTTTGTTGGTAAAGTTATCTGTCATGAAATCAAAGTTTTGGAAAATTTATTAAAGACTTTGATCAGTATACATTTATGCAGTATTCTCAGATTTTCTGTGATTGTGTCACGGATTAGATGGTTATTTATTTATTTGGATTTATTAAACGAAATATTGAATAAATTAAGCATCAGTATGGAGAAAATATTTTTAGAAGGCCGAGTTTTGGTAATATGTTCAATTTTTTCAAGTAAATAAATAAACAAGTGGTTGTTTTTTATTTAAAATTAAACTGATGTAAATAATAATTTAAAATAGTAAAAGAATAAAAAAAAAAATTTGTTAGTTTTATAATTTTGATCAGGAATTATTTAAAGTAATATTTGTAATTTAAATGGTAATAGTTGTTATAAAAAATGACAAAAGCTATTATCCAGGATGCTACCCTAAATTATTTAAGATTCTAAAAATTCTCCAACTAAAAAATTATATTTAAAAAATAAATATACACACTTGTAATTATTTAACTCTTATTAAATACTAATTATTTAATTATATACTACAGACTAAAAAAAATTATAAAAATTAATTACCGAAAAATTTTTATTACAAAATTGGAATAAATTTTTCCAATATTTTTTAGGACTGAGCTCCGACAAAGCAAGAAAAAATTCCCACTTATTAAAAATTAATTTTAAAAAATTTTTACAATAACTAGCAATCTTCAAAATAGTAAAAAACCAAAAAAGATCTATCATAGAATTTATTCCTCCCACACCAAAATAAAAACCGATTTCCATAAATAAAAGCACGTCTTACCCGATTGATAGCAAGCATTTAAGACTCGTGCTCGTAAGCAAGTCATCTATTATGAGCTGTCCAGCCTCGGAATAATTGCCTGCCGGATGTTTTGTCCAGCCTACTCATTTATCGAGATTTCGATCGATCCATCCTCTGAGATTGACAACCGATACATACACACAGATCTACCATTTAATTTCTACAACCTCTAACATGCTGGCTAGAAGCTAAAAAAACCATCACTTTCTCAACCGATCGAAATTTTTCTGAATGCCCTCTGCTATTACCTACCGATTCCCAATAATTATCATCAGCATCAACCTTAACAACTTTCTTCAATCGGATCTTGATCACTAATCACCGACTTATTTTTATTAGCCACGTTAATTAATGCACAATAAAACGAATGTCTGAATTCTTCGTAAGACTTGAGACAAATCGAAAGACTACTATATTGCGCGCGCCAAACATCTATTGGAACAAGCCCCTTCTATCTTATGAAGCTGTACTAATCTATGCAGCTACAGCTACAAGTACAACTAGATAAGACCGAAAGCTCTCCCTCCTGCTACAATATTTTATTTTATTCTATTTGATCCTGATGGAGATGGAATTATTTGATTACAAACTAACAGTAATTGAGATTATATTAGAAAAACATTCTCTGTTAAATCGTTATGTTTAACTCGATCTCACGATCTACTATTTTATTTATTGCATCAGTACTTTATACTACTATTAGTATACATATAATATAGTTAAAAAAATTAATAAAATTATTTAAAGTCAATTTACATTTTTTAGAATTAAAATCATTGAAAAAAAAAATTTTTTTTTTATTTTTTGGTAGCTTGTCGGGGTTTTTTTGTCATAGGAATAATTTCTCGGGGATATTTTGTCGAAGGATCAAGACACTTAATACCATTCAAAAGACAAAGAATTTTTTACAAATTAATTAAAAAATAATTTTATAATAAAAATGAAATTTCAAAAAAAATTTTTATTGAAAAATTTTCTTCAAGTTGATATTCCCATTAAACAAAAACAATGCTAACTGTCGCACCCAACAATAATAAAATAAGCGGTCCTCCTTACAACTATTTTGACTCCGATTGACACTTAATTAAAAATGCAGGTCAGCGAGTCAGAAAAATGTTAAACTGTACAAGCTAGTTAAACTTTATTAGTGCCGTGTCATAATCGTCTACTTGTCTCGCATCATAAATACTCTTATATCCAAGTAACGTTAAATTACAGATGTTATAATGTTATAAAAATATCTCAAGCCCGAGTCTTTCTATTCTTCATCAAAAATTTACGGTAATAAACTCTTCCATTAATCTTTTTGTCGTTCAAAAGTCCTCAATTTCACCGTTTAATCAAAATACCAGGGCAATTGGTGGTGCCAACTCTGTTCTATTGTTAAAAAAAAAAGTAATCACTGCATTTGACTGAATAACAAAAAATTTATTTGCATAAGTAATTTCTCTTAAAATTAACCGGCAAATAAATGCAAATTTACAGGTTTAGATTTCTCTATAAAATTATTATAATTTATTCCAATAATTCGATTAATTAATTAATTTATTTATTCGAAAAAAAATTGAAATAGAAAATTTTTTAGAGTTGTAATTATAAATTAAATTGTATCAATTTTAATTTAAAAATTATTATGGTTAAACTATAAATACTTGGAAATAATATAATTATAATAATTATCAAAGCCGTTGTTGTCGTGAACATAAGCCACGTCCATTTTAGCAAAGAACGGGTTTTATCTTTCTCAGCAAACCTTCGTAGACATATTCGCTAAGAGCATACTGTATACTATACTAGTAGAACTATATTGCAAGAAGAATAACAAAAAGAAAGAAACAAGAGGAAGAAGAAGAAATTAATGTAACTATTCTTCGTTCCCGAGCATACCGCAAAGGTATCTGCGTTCGACGTCGCCTTTTTAAATAAGTCCAGAGTAACTATAACTGAGTACAGTACTCAGTATTATATCTCGGAGAAGGTAGAAGAAGATATTGCTAATCCCGTCATGAACAAGCTGTGTGTGTCAGTGTAAAGAGTGAGTGAGCGTACTACATACAGTTTAATGCGTCTATATCATGTAATTTTTCATTATTCATGGCTTTACTCTAATGCACGCAGATAAATACTACCACGCTAGATAGACTAGCAGGGTCGTTGGTCCTCTTACATATTTATTTATTTATTTATTTATATTTATTAGGGTGATTCATTTTGAATGACTATTTTATTTTTTTTTCGCTTTTATTTCAATAAAAAAAATTTTTTTTCTTACACAGTAAAAAATTTTGTGTCATTGTTTCAAAAAAGTTTTATTTTAAATATTTAACACTTTAATGTGTAAATTTAACATTTTTTATTTTAAATTAACACAAAATTTTTAGACGCAAAATTTTTTAACATTTTTTTCGGGGAAATATAAATTAATAAAACTTGTCGCTTAATTATTATTTTTTAAATTAATTTATATTTTTTAAATGATGCTTTTTAACGCGTTATTACAAAGGTCCTTTATGTAAAGTTCATAAAATTGATTGTTTAAAAAATAGAGAATATTTAAAAAATAAAAAAAAAACTTTTTAAATTAACTTGTAAAATATTCTAGACTAAATAATGAAAAAAAAAAAAATAAATAAATAAATAAACGAATGTACTAAACTAGCAAAATGATTGACAAGGTGATAGGAGGTCATGTAATTGATCTCGTTACACCAAATCCAGGAGCCAAATGACCCAATAACGGTATCCGAGCAACGGTTTAAATGTCCAAGCCGACACCAAGAGAATGCCTGTTTAAAATTTTAAATAATAACTCAATAAAACTCCTCTTTGAATTCTAAATTCAAGCGTATAAAACACAAACTTCAATTGAATTATTACGCAAGGAGATTTTATTAATTTGCAATAAAATAAATAATGGATAATGAAAATAAAAATAGACGTGGGATCAACGATACGGGAATGACCTAGATAAGAGCTATATCTTAAACCTGATCATTGATCACTTTCCTATCGCAAGTAAATACTTTGTACCAGTTATGCGTTGATCTTATATTGTAACTTAACTTAACATTACAATAATATATATAATATATAATACAAAATTGATAGCAATCGTTAAGCCGTAATCTATTGAATTCGATAGTACATATTTATAATTTGTATGAATATAAATTTAAATGGAAATCTGAACGAAAGAACCGGCCTAAAAGATCCTAGGTCAGTGCGTGCTACTTGACGATCTCTCAGAAACTCTTCAGATGGTCGACATCTTCAACCTTATACACACTATTTAAATTCAGGCTTGATAAAGTCTTCGATCTTGGTTTATGCTGTGTTTATGTGTTCAATATACACATGTGTGTTTAATATTTACATATATGGCCAGTTGGAGCTCATTTGTTTGGACTTTTTCGGTAGCGAGGGTCATCGACGTTTTTATTAATCGGTGTTTTATTAATTCCGATTTCGCAACACCTTCGTGCGGTCACAGCTCGATCGTTTGGTACAATAAAAAGATTTAGCAACAATTGCTTCAGATAACCTGAATTTCGGATACCTCAGGAAGCGTTTCTGTTCAACCGTCCTTTCGAGAAAAAAATTTACTTCTTTCGAGAAAAATAAAAAAAGGCAGTTTAATTAACATTGCAATTTTTATCGGCTTTAATTTATTGAATAATTTATATTTTTATTTTATTTAAAATCAATAAAAAATTTTACTGTTTAAAATATTAAAAAATTTATGAAATTTTAGGCGTAAAAATTAAACAAATTAATATTTTTTATTTTTCCATCACTCGCTAATTATTTTATTAATAATTGAAAAATCGGGTTTTATGTCAAATATTATCAGAATAACTGTCGAAATTTTCAACATTAATTTTTTTAGGCTTGTCGTATGAAAACGACTCAAGTGAGAGACTTTAATAAATTTTTAAGATTAATTATCAGAATAAATTATTAAATCAAAATAATTTTATTTTAGTTTCTTAAATTTTTATTTATCTTTCAAGAGATTTATTTTTAAAAAATTACCAACAAAATTTATAAAACATTTATGTAAAAACAGAGCCTAAATATTTTAATAGTAATACAGATTTTTAATTTATTTTTTTGATAAATCAATTGACTAATTATGATTAAAAATTTATAAAAATTTTTTTAAATATTGAAAAAATTAAATATTTATTATTTTTTTTCATTCAAACCAAGTTTTAAAATAAATACCTTCTCTTCCAGCCACTCAACATTTTTTTAAATCATCAATTAATCAACACAGGGGTTTTACTGTAAATATTGAAATAAATAACAGGATATGTAATAAAATAATAATGAGTAACAGGTAATAACGCTAAATTATCGTAACTTAATGGCGTAATATAATTGATATCAATAAAGTAAATATAATAAACAATCTGAGTATTACAATTGCAATTATCTTGTTACTACGGTAGCATAAAAATGTTTATTTAAATCGTTAAAATAATTACTAAATAATAATACTTTCTTCCTCGTTTAGCGCTTGTTTGTCTTGCGGTTAAAATAATATACGCTACACTCGCTTTCGCGTTTATTTATATTTTTACTTTTTATTTCTTCTACTGAGAGGTAAAATTGGAGTAATAAATGATATAGAATATATAGATGATTATAATATATAGGTAAACTGCTTTCATCGGCTTAACTGTTGAAAGTCGACTCTTGACCACAATCTGGAGTATTTTCGCATTATCATTATTTTTAGTTATCTCAAGCTGTTATTTTTTTAATTTGATCTCCATCAAAGAATCATTTATATTATTATACTATCGAATAATTTAGCTACTTTCAATAATAATTATTATTTTCTATGCTTGTCAAAATATTCGACACTAAAATTACAATGAATTAACAGGCTTATATACTTTTATAGTAAAGTTTATTTATTATTTGGATCTACAGTAAATTTGTGTCAAAAATAAAGTTGACCTCGATTAGATATAACATTTTTTTATTGAGATAATTAATATAAAATTTATATCATTTTTTTATTAAAATTGAATTTTTAAAATAAAATAAAAAATTTTAAAAGTGCTGATTTTTATAAAATTTACAATCAATTAAAATAAAACATTTTTTTTTTATTAAATAATTAATTTTGTTAAATTGCACTGTACTATCTTAACTATTGACTTTTTTAAAGATATAAGCTCATTCTGATGATACTCTCATCAAGAGCTTTCATTTGAATACCCACATGCATTTTTCATATATTTTATATATATACAAATATATAAAAAATATAAATATATGAAAAATTGATGTGGGTACTCAAATGAAAGGTCTCGATGAGTGTAATGTGGGGGGTGTTAAGATTAAATTAAAATAAAAAAAAAAAGTTCAATAACCCAAGAAAAAAAATTTCTGTAAATTTTTTCAACAATTTTCTTTTAAATAAATTAAATAATTGCATTAATGTATACCAATAAAAAGACGAATAAGATAACAATTAAAAGAACAAATTCTATATACGTACATACTCTATTTAAAATAAACCTCTGTAATTATAAATTTATATTTATTATAAATTATAAATGTGTGGGAGTTTAAAGAGAAAAGGAGTGGCGATTGAATTGAATGACGCTTTTAAAATAATAACAACAATAAATACGATACGACACTTGATAACCTGCTAACAAACACTCTCCAGCGTATCATCTCTCTCTCTTTCTCCTATTTAGTGAGTTCGCGGGCGAAAGTTTACCACGAGCTGCAATAAGCTGTTGCACTGAGAAAAGAGTAAAAAGTGTGTATAATGCAAGGTGAAAATTCATTGGAATCGGGAGCAAATAACAACTCAAGACACTATCAGTTACTTCCAAACCCAGACCAGTGAAATCAACCGTGTGCCTCTGAGTATTATATTATTAATAATTTATTAATTTATTTACTTTATTCTTTTAATTGTTAATCGATCGCAAACGACCGAATAAATCAGTTTATTTATTTCCTAAGCCGATATTTATTAGACTATTTACACTCATTACATTCCTTTCTATTCCTTTCGCTTTTTTTTTTTTTTTTTTTTTTTTTTTTTTTTTTTTTTTTATGGCAACAGAAAAAAATGGATAATAATTATGAAAATGATTAATAATTTGAATTTAGTAATGGTCATAAATAAGTTCAATGATTGCAAACTAGCTAGAGAGCTTAGGTATCATGTCGGGTGAATTCGAATTAATAAGATGCAAATGCAATGTAAATTGGTGTATGCCTTGATATTATGTGTAAGGAAAATGTCACAACGACAACGACGCATTAACGGATTATTTGCTCTCACGAAAGCAGATCATTTATTATTTTATTTAGTGCATTGTTTAAAAATTTTATTGATACATTTTTATTAATAATAATAATGAAATTCAAAATTAATAAAAATAGACCAAAAAAAATTTTTAGTCAAATTTTAAGAGAAATAATTTTTATTATAGATTAGATTTTAATTTTAATTTTATTAATTAACATTTTTTTTTAAATAATTTATTTTAATTTGTTAATTGATTAAAAAAAAATATTTATCACATTTTATAAAAATATAAAACAAAGAATCTTGAACTCTATTGGCAACTTCGAAAGTTATTTAATTCAACAATTCCAGTGATTGCAAAAAAATAATTTTAAATTACAAATACCGATGATAAAAATAATAAAGTTGTAGTAAGTACATTCAAAAATATATCGTAATTAATAATATATGAATAATTTTATTTTCGCAAGCCCGGATTTACATCCTGGCTTATTATTAATGCATCAAAATCTCAATCTATTCTTCGCTTATTATTACCATAATTATTCCGAATGTTACATAACATTTTTCACGCGTTAAGTACATAAATGTTGTTTTTACCCGTCGCGCAACGACGCGGCTTGCGAAATTTCATTTATTTAACTTCGATTTCAATTTTAATTGTACTTGCAGCAGGATTATAACATAACTTTGCACAATACAAACCTTATATCAATCATTCTTCAATAATTAACTTCAATAATGCTCGAAATAACAAATAACACTCCTCACAATAACCCATTTTATCTATTTAATTATAAAATTCCACCTGTCAGTCTATAATTATTAAGCAATGATTTTTTGATCAATACGTGTCAATTAATATATCGAGCATCTCATATAACATGTAATTTTTAAATTGTTTGTGAAACTTGTTTTTTTTTTTTTATTTTGTGTTGAAATATTTTTTTTTATTATTGCTCTTTATTTATCAGGTAATAATTAACATTGACATTAATAATAATAAAATTTCAAGTCGAGATTGTTATTATTATTTCGAATAAAATATTGAAGATAAAAAAATTATAAGAACATTTTCTTTAAGAAATGACCTTGTATCTTGTGAACTATTGACATTTTTCAAGATATAAGCTCATCCTGATGTTACACTCATCGAGACCTTTCATTTGAGTACCCACATCAATTTTTCATATATTTATATTTTTTATATATTTGTATATATATAAAATATATGAAAAATGCATGTGGGTACTCAAATGAAAGCTCTTGACTTGAGTAACATCAGGATGAGCTTATATTTTTTGAAAAGTCAATATTTAAGATAGTACAGTGCAATTTAACAAAAATCATTATTTAATAAAGCAAAATTTTATTTATTATATTTTTTATATATATTATTATATTTAATATAGTTCACAAATTACGACAGTCACATAATGCCTGCAAGGATGCTAGTAAATAATAATTTGACTTAAAAAAAATTCAGTATGCGTGACGCAAAAATTATTAAATTTAAATTATTCAATAATTTTTTTGCATGCATAACTAAAAAAAAAAAAAAAAAAAAAATACTAGACCAAAAAAAAAAATGTTTTAAAATTCCAAAGTAAATTGATATTGCAAAAAATAAACATTTAAAATTACAGATGATTTGATAAAAAAAATTATAACGTAACGTTTTAGTAACTAAAAATTTACATTTAATTATAGCGCAATCGCGTTTTGGCATTTGGTAAGCTTAAAGGCGAGGCAAAAACACTAAAATTACCATAGGAATAGATTCCAAAAGAATATTTAGTAAATAAATACCATTAATAATAATAATGAGCCTGATATTTGTTATAATATTAATATTATTATTTTCTTTCATAAGACATAATGTCAATGGATAATATTTAATGCAAGACTCGTCTCCTACTTTACAAGTAAATGTAACATATTTCTCGTCACCTCTTGTCTGCATAGTATTCCTTACATACATCTCTATACATTTATTTATTATGTAACACACAGCACGAATAGATATTCTTGCACGGTGATCATATAATAAATGTTATCCACAGGACCCCAACGTCTATGATTTATCTCGTTCTCCTTTACGTAATCAAGAGACCGTCTTCGACAATAAGACGATGAGGACTATCATACGCCTGGACTGGCACCGGGATACGCGTGTCCGCAAATCCTTTATCACGCTCATTATCCTGTGCTACATTAGTGGTTAATCGGGAAACCCGATTATTAATACACACTGTAAGAATATTACGAGAAATAATACTGACAACTAGGTACTCTGTCTTTAGAGTAGACTTGTACGCTCAATGTGACTCCGCGTATCTTTCTTCCGCTGCGTAACGGAAATCGGACTGGTTCCCATGCTCGAGGAATTTATTTCAGACCAGTATAAAGTATGAACTCCGTCCAGGCTTACTCTCGAGTCGTTCTTTATGTTCAACGTTCAATGATACTGCTGTGTATCAACTACAACTCCTGATATGATAAATAACGGATATGAAAATAATGGTGACAGGATTTTAGAGGTAAAAATAGTGGTTTTTTTTATTTTAACCGCTATTTAGAAAAATTAAAATTTTTATGAAGATTTTACACTAATAAAAAAATTTGTTTGTATTTAATAAGCTTTATTAACTGTTAATTAATGATTTTTTAACATCATAAAATTGAATAAATATTTATTTGATGTTAAAAAATATTTATTAAAATTAAATAAATTATTAATCTATATATATATAAGAGATTCCTATCTATATAGTCACTCATCACGATATCTCGGGAACCATCAGACCTAGAAACTTGAAATTTGGTAGGAATATTCCTTTCGCCGAGTAGAGGTCAGCTAAGAACGGATTTTACGGAATTCCACCCACAAGGGGGGGTTGCGGGGGTGGCTTTTAACAATGAAAATTTTTAATTTTCAAGCTAAAGGTCCTATCGACTCCAAATTTGGTAGAAATCTCCTGTAAGAGATGTAGAAATAATCTATGAATGAATTTTACGATATCTCACCCCCCCCCCAGAGGGTTGCGGGGGTGGCTTTTAACAATGAAAATTTTTAATTTTCAAGCTATAGCTCCTATCGACTCTAAATTTGGTAGGAATCTTTTGTAAGAGATGTAAAAATAATCTATGAACGAATTTTACGATACCTCACCCCCATAAGAGGTTGCGGGGTGGCTGTTAACAATGAAAATTTTTAATTTTCAAGCTATAACTCCCATCGACTTCAAATTTAGTAGGGATATTACTTTTACCATGTAGAGGTCAGCTAAGAACAAATTTTCAGAAATTCCATCCCCAAAGGAACTTGCGGGAGCGTTAACAATGAAAAATATAGGAGCTGTTCTATAGGTAGATTGACTCATCACGATATCTCTGGAACTAAAAGACCTAGAGACTTGAAATTTCGTAGGAATATTACTTTTACCATGTAGAGGTCAGCTAAGAACGAATTTTAAGAAATTTCTCCCCCAAAGGGGTTTGCAGGGGCGTTAAGAATGAAAAATTCCCGTTTTTAAACTATTAATCCTATCGACTCCAAATTTGGTAGGAATCTTTGGTAAGAGATGTTGAAATTATCTATGAACAAATTTCACGATATCTCACCCCCATAAAGGGTTGCGGGGTGGCTATTAACAATGAAAATTTTTAATTTTCAAGCTATAACTCCCATCGTTCTCAAATTTGGTAGGAATCTTCTATAAGTGATTTCAAAATGATGTAAGAGCGAATTTTATAACAACCTACTCTCAAAATGGATTGCAGGGGTGGGTGTTAACAATTAAGATTTTTAATTTCCAAGCTATAGCTTCTACAGGTTTTAAATGTGGTAAGAATCTTTTGTATGTGATGTAGGAATGCTATAAGAGCGGATTTTATAATAGCCTACTTATAATATGGATTGCGGGGGTAGGTGTTAACAATTAAGATTTTTAATATCCGAGCTTTAGCTCCTGCAAACCTTGAATTTGAAAATACTTTTGATCTACCCACCTCCTCCTACACATCTACCTCATAATTCTTACGCATTTAACATGTCGCGATATCAATTGTTGCCCAGAAATTATCCTTGAGGCAATAATTTTTCTATTGACTCAAGAAAATTTATTTGTTTAAAATGGTGTTCTCGGTTAAAAATATTTTAATAATTTCAAGGTTACATATTTTTCAGCGTATTAATAACAAAATAAATTCACATATGATGTTAAATTCAGCTAGAAATAGCTTTTCTCGAATTCTGACTTCAAAAGGGATTACGCGTATAAATACAATTCTGTAAACGCCCAGCAAAGCGGGCGGGTAACAGCTAGTAGTTAATAAATCCTTCTATCAGTGCAAAAAATGAAAAAAAAAAAAATTATTTTTTAATAAATTTTGATTGAAGAAATTTAAATTAAATTTTTTTAAAATATAAATCAATTTTTTTTTTTTTTTTTTTTTTTAATATTTTTGATACTAATTTGTTTAAAATAAAAAAAAAAAAAATCTATCACGTGTCTTTTAGTTTGAATATTTTTTAAAAATTGATATAAAATAAATAAAATTTTCCTTTTTTAAATTAATGGTGTGACAAATAATAATTTAATTATAAATATTACCTCTTTATTATATTAATATTTTATACTAAACATTTTTATTGATTTGTAATCCAGCAAGACTTATTGCAATAGTCTTTTTAAATAATTACATCCATTACTCCCGTAGAACTTGAGCGTGAGAAAATTCTGTTCTATCAGCGCCTGAAATATCAATATTTAAATGTTTCCATCTCTGAACAAATCTACTTATTAGCTAAGTATAACTACTCATTGACTTTTTTAATCTCAAGTCTGAATCCCCGCACGATTTTCTAACCTTCGGGTAATTTAGTTTTATTTTAAAAAAATACTTTTACTGTGAAATTTAATTACTGCGATTAAATTTATGCTTTCAATTCACTTGTTACACTCATTAAATCTATATAATCATATATTTTCGATTAATTCACGCGTAATAATTATTTTTAAGTGAACTTTAGAATTTACTAAAATTAAAAATAAAGAATTTGTAAGTAAGAAAAATTTTAATAAACTTTAATTGTAATTTTTAAAAAATTGAAAAAAAAAAAACATTTGATATTTTAATTTAATTAAATGTTAAAATAAAAAAAAAATTGAAATAATAATTTAGATCAAAAGTTAAATCTTGATAAAATTAAATGCATCATTAATAATTTAATAATTGAGATCAAGTCAGATTGAGTAGAACTTTTTTTAGCGAATGATACATCTAGATACAGGAAAGACCTCGTATCTAGATAAACTTTTATTTTATATATTAAATAATGAAAGAAAAAAGCTAGATCTTGATTACAGGTCTTAATAAATTACTGTTTATTGAATAACCCACGTAAAAATGGCTCGGAATGACCCAAGAAATTTTTTGCACTAAAATTATTCAGGAAGTACCTTGCAATCTTGTTATATTTCTGCTTGTGATGTAATTTAGGTTTTGTAAAAGACAGATATTAATTATAAATGATATGTCAGAAGTTTAAACAATTCTTTGTTGGATAGAATTAAATGGACAATGATATCTTTGTACGGAGATTGTGGAACAAAGATCTTCTGTTAGTCTTGATTAATTTTTTTTATTTAATAATTAAGCGATTAAAATTTAGAAAATTGATAAATTAATCAAACTTTCGTGGGAATAATTAATTATTGTAAGGATTTTTATATTAAAAAATTTTTGTCTTCAAAAATTAATTAAAATAAATAATAAAATTTCAAGTAAATTTTTATTTATAAAAAAAAAAAAAATAACCTTGTTTTTATAAAATAAATTTTGATAAATTAATTAATGGAACTTAAAAAAAAATCCACTAAATTTATCAATGACAAGACATGGCTCGAGCCTCTCCAACACTTTGAACACTTCTAAAGGCTGCTGTCAAGGTAAGAAAGAAAAAAGTTCGCCAAAATAAATATAAATAATTTAACGTCCTTAAATTTTTCAGCGCCCGAAATTTGCAGTGTCACTTAACGTGATTTATCACGATTATAAAAACCGGCGAATAATCAGGTCACACATTAGAAGGCTTTTTGCGCTTACAAGTACGAGCCAAGTGAAAGTACCAAAGATGTATACGAGTTTGAATTGAATGAACAAGGCACTGTAAATTACACAGCCAGCTGATTTTTCTGGCGAGTGTAAACTTTGTATCTGCTGCTTGAAAATTCCAGCACAAGTTTACGGTTTTTGTTATTTACATACTATTTTTTTATGTACCTGCTAAGGCTAGAAAATCTAAATTTAAAATTAATAAATTATTGAATATTTTAAAAACTGTTCTTTACCGTTCTCAGGCTCAAATAAATAATAATTAAAAAAAAAATAACCGAATTAAAAAGTAGAAAATAATTTTTAATCAATTTAAAATAAAAATCGAGTGATAATTTTGTTTCATGTATTAAATTAGAACTAAAAAATTTTTTTTAAATTGCACTTACAGTTCAAATTTTTTCCAAAAAAAATATTTTATTAATTTTTATACATTTTTTCAATAAAAAAAAATTCTAATAATTTTTAAATGTCCGCTCACTTAATTTTCATTAAAAATAAGAATAGAGTGATTAAAAAAAAATTTATTTTGTTGTAAAATAAGCGTGGAGTTTTTAAAAATATTTTTATAATGACTTTATTTTAATCAATGTATTTCAATAAAATATTTACGAAAATTGACATCAAGCATCTCTCGCATTTTTACGATAAAATTAATTTTTTTGTCAATCTCTCTATTATTATTTAAAAATAATTTTATACTTTTTAGTTTATTTTTTTATTAATCCGTGATTTTAACCTTGTCAAACAATTATTTATTTAGTACTTTTTAAAACTATAATTTATAAAAATATTAAAACGTAGAGTGCTCAAAAATCGAGTTCTAAGATTCCGTCACATCTATAGATAGATTCGAAGCTTATAAAAGATTGTTGAAAAATCAAAGCAGTTCTTTGTCTGATATACACACACTACTTGTTAGCATACAGTACTCGCATGACAAATGATACCACCGGAGTACTTGAATCACTGATACCTGATTGTAGAAGCTCGTTCATCTATCATACTCTAATGTTTCTTACTCGCCGTATCGGCGGCTCACGGAGACCTACACATTATAAATAAGATAAAATTAATCGCTTAAAGAGAGTAGTTTAACATATAAGTCGTCGAGCGAGCTATTATTCACGCTCCGTTTACCCCGGGTCAATCTAATATCGCTCATAAAACCAGCACGTTAGTAGTGCTTCACTACTACAGCACAACATGCATCCATATAATATCTCATACCTTATAAGCCTTATGATAAATCCATATCCATATCTACTCTTATCTTAAACAGGAAATGATTGTGACTTATAGGAAATTAGCAAAACTCATAAGTGCAAGCTGGCCTGAAAAAAAAAAAAATCTAACGATTTTTAATAAGTCAACAACCTTTTGGAATTTAAATGAATCTAACTGAGGATCTAAAAGTTTATTAAACTAATTAAAGGCTGCCGACTGTCAGGTACATTGGCTTTAAGCCTGTTAATCTTTTTAATGTTTACTTTAAATAATTTTATTTAAAATTTTCAGAGTACTACCAACTCGGTAAATATATTTATTTATATATGTGTGTAGCTAAGTTCCAGTAGATAGATTCCGATTACTTGAGTATGTGAAGAAAAGTTGGCCAGAGCAATTAATAAAAGTGCGTTTCAGCCAGCAGCAGCTGATGGAAAGCGTGCTTACGCGCGAACAAGACAGGCACACTTTTTATGTGTGTTACTACACGCAAAAATCCTAACTTGCGTGAACTCATCCTTGACTGGTGAGCAGTTTAAACATATATTATAATATTCTGGTAAAAGTTTATGCTCAACAATGAAACATAACTTTTTAATATTTCTTGGTCATTGTTTTTTAAGACTTTTTTTTCATTATACTTATCTTGGATGATATTCATAGCAAGCCAAGCAGGTTTTATTTATTTATTTCGAGGGTAACAAGGTAAAGATCATTGATATTTTTATTCGATTTTTTCGTTCTTCGTTTTGCTGGAGAAAGACTCTTTTGAAAGTCATTGATCAATTGAGTCTCTGGTTTTTAATTTTTACGTGTTTTAAAAATTAAATTGATCATTTTTAAATTTTTCTTTGTTTATAAACCATAAAAAAAAAATGTATACTTCAAAAAAATAATACATTTTTTTTAAAATTACATTACGCTTATCGAGACCTTTCATTTGAGTACCCACATGGATTTTTCATATATTCTTTATATATACATATATATATATAATATATATAAATATATGAAAAATTGATGTGGGTACTCAAATGAAAGCTCTTGATGAGTTTTCCATCAGGATGAGCTTATATCTTTAAAAATGTCAATATTTAAAAAAATACAGTGCATTTTAACAAAATTCATTATTTAATAAAAAAAAAAAAAAAAAAAAAAAACAATATTAATTTTAATTGATTGTAAAAATTTAAGGTCACAGAAAATTTAAATTTTTGTGGAAATTTTTTAAAATATGACATACATTTTTAAATAATAATTGAAAGTAAAAAAAAAAAAAGCCTAATGACAAATGATAAATGAGCTTTGATGAGCCGCTAGATAAAAACAAAACTCGGATCATGCGACTATCTCAACCTTCTATATTAACTCGTATATTTATAATTAAAAAATAAACGTAATGCGATCCTAAAACACGTTATCTAGTTACACATACCAACATAAAAAAAAACAATAAATATATTAACGGTTGCGAAGGCAATCCCGTAGATCTATTCTCGAATTGATCATGTCGCGATTCCGTCAAAATCGGCATATGCATGATACATGATAGCGCAATTTAGCTGCATAGCAAAGAAAAATAAAAAGTAAGACGATACGAGGCAGAGTCTGATGACTCGCATGTATATTAAGTATTTAGTGTGCGATGTGCGACTGAAAAAAATCACCGTAAAGGTCGTTGGTTTCTTTGATAGTGTGTCGCGATTGTACCGAGAATTCGAACCGGTTGGATATATTTTTCCAACTTTTTTATCGTGGACCGGTTGACAGTCTGCACTCCATTGAGGTCACACTGGGTCATTCATTTTTGCGTCTCATATTTATATTTTTATTATTTATTAATCAATTGTAATTATTATCTTGAATTGATTAAAGATTGGTTAATTTTAAATTGAAGCTTTTGATTTGAGCTCGGCGATTTGAGGCGGGAAGATCGCGGAGTTTTCACGGCTGGAGGAAAAATTGGCCCAAAGTCAGGCTTAAGTGAATGGATATTGCGATTAAGGCAGACGATGGAGGATAAGAGAAAAAATAATAAGATAAAAAGAAAGAGGTACGGAACCGTTAGCCGATCGAGAGTCTCAACTGGTGGATACGCCCGTATTTTATATATCTGTACGGACTTTTAAAGCCGTGTGTAGCTACATCTCCTTTTCCTTCACTCATATTATGTATGTACATACATGTATGTTTAAGTTGTTGTTGGAATTCCGGATTAACGACGACTACTACTCGAAAAAGCGGTCAACGCGATGGTGGTTTCATTAAACGCATGTTTAGTTGAGAATCGCTGATGGTTCAGTTGTGTGTTACGCCATGCCGCTAAAAGTGTGTCAATAGGAGAGCAAATGTCCGAATGCTCCTGATGGACAATTGGGGCCATTGATTTTAATTTTCATTTTAATTCATTTTATTCATTATTTCTCCTTGCAATCCTATCAACTATGTCCAGTTTTCTTTTGCTGTAATTTGTGGTAGATATATTTATGCCTGTTATTATAATTACTGGTAATTATTAACGGAATGGTAGTCATTTATATTTTAAAGTCGTTTATGTTCGAGTTAACTCACTAACTATTCTTTGAGATTGTTTACTAGATTTTTTGCTGGTTTAATACTCTAGATTTTTTTTTTATGGACGTTAAAAGCTTCTCTAATATTAAAATTCTGATTTTCTACCATATTAAAAATTTATTAAATTTTTTTAGGATGCAAAAATATTTTTAAATTAAATATTGAATTAAAAAAAATTTAATTACGAATGCATTGTAATATTACAATGTCTATTTATTGATTTTATTTATTTTTTTATACATTTGATTTAAAATTTAGTTAAGAAAAAATCAAACTTTTGTAAAATAAACTTGCAAAATTATCAATAAAATTAGAAATTTTTATAATTCATAAAGATAGAAAATTTTTTTTAATAAATTTATTACCGGACATAATATTAAAAAAAAATTACTTTTTTATTTTTAACAGTGTAATTTTAACGAGTTTTTTAATCGGTTAGTGCAATAATAAAATACTGTTTTTCCGGAACAAAAAATTATTACGCTTGTTACTTTTACTGTAAAAATAATATTTTTTAATTTTATTATTCTAAAGGCCTTAAGAAAAAAAATTAATGTGTTAATTCAGACGAAAGTTTAGAATCACTAGAGATTTATATAATTTCTCTGTTACGTTATTTTTTTTTATTATCCATAAATAAGGCGATAAAATTTTTTCTAGTTCAAAAAATTCATTTCAATTTTTTCTTTTTTATATTTAAGTAAAAATTTAGTGTTTAAAAAAAAAGGATTTACTTTAAATATTAAAACTTATATCAAAATTTTTTATCGAATATTTTTAAAACCAAAAAAAAATTTATTTTATATTTTTTTAAATAATTTAAATATTTAATTAAAATTTTCTGCGGATTAAAAAATCCAATTAGGTCAAAAATAAAAATTATTCAAAATATTATTCTCTGTTCTCTGTCCATCGTAATTCTTACTTCTTAATGGCCCGAATATTCCCGTAGCGTGTTTAGCCCAAGTTTGGTCTGCAAAAAGTTGTAACAAAAAAAAAAAAAAATTAAACAAAAAGCCAGTACAGGTGAGGAAGACGATGTCTCGTCAGATAATGATGATGATGATGATGATGTGACCACTCGTGACTGGTGTTATTTGAACCTTCGGACAAGTGACCTTAAGCAGACGAGAGTGGAAACTACTCACTCATTTCGTCTATTATTACGCTAACTTATAACTTATAAGTTATAACGAGGATTGTTGTTATTTTTCTCTTTTCCTTCACAGTACACTCTTATCCAGATGAGAGTTTAGTTGTTACTCATGTCAGGCTCTACCTCTGTGTTCATCTACGTGTACTTACATATTCATAAACACATAACCATACACTGTTATGTTTTGTGTTACATTACATTATATTACACCAGTATAAATGTACTCACCGGAGTCCGGAGTACAAAAGGTTACTGGGTTTCAGCTTGCGTAAATTTCTTTCTCTTACGAATTATATCTATATGGCAATTCATCTCACTGTTTTAAACAACTTGCGGTAAATATCAAGGCCACGAATATTCGATTCGCCATAAAGTTAAATTAAATTTCTATTTTTTATTTTTTTAGTTCAAAGATTATTTTATAAAATTTTGTAATTAAAAAAACAAATTTTTTTTAATCAATTATTAATTTTACATATTTAAAATTTTTTATAAAAATACATTTTTTGATAATTTTTGATTTAAATTAATTATATCAATTTTGAAAATTTCAAATTAAAAAAAAAATTTTTTTTTGGATTTCAAAAATCTTGACTTTTAAATTTGGCTCAAAATTCTTTCCAAAGGACAAAAATTACACAAAATTGGACGACCTTTTTCATAAAAAATTAAATTTCCCACAAAAAAGCTTCTTTATAATTTTTCCCTACCTCCAATCCTTTAAAATTTTAATTTCCATTAATCTCTAATAAAAATCACTTAAAAATTTTCCAACAAAATAAATAAACCCAAGATGGCGTGACTTCCTCCTTGATTCTCGATCTTAGCCGTCTTGGTCTTAAAGAGATTTTCTTCCTCCGCTTTAAACTCATCTTCGCTCGGATTTACTCGTTTCTGCGAAACGTTTCTCGCTTCCTGCATCGCCACTAAAGTGTATTACCTTTTTTTTTTTTTAACTTTGTTTTATTTCCTTTTTTTTTTTTTAGCGATCCTTCATAAGATCAAGAATTTGCACTATCTCTATAAATTCCTCCAACCTTATCTTTATATCTTTTTTATAACAAAAATAATAATTAATCCTCATATTTAAATATCTCAATAAATTTAATAGATCTGAGTAAACATTTTACAGCCTTTAAACTTTATTATTACTTAACTTTATTTAATTAAACATTTTTAATAATTATAATTATTATTATAACTATAATTTAAACTTAAACCGTCGCTAAAAATTATAAAGGGGTATATTTAATTTATTTTAAATTATTTTTTAGCAATAAAGTCGGAAATAAAATTTAAGTGTCATATAAAATCCTGTACCTCCGACATTTGTTATTTCGTTACCAACTTTTTGTATTAGGGTCTGTTTTCAATGGGGAACTACTTCTATTCTCTGTCATTAATTCTCCGGTAATAATAGGGTCATTTTTTGCTGCATGGCCAGCTCTTATATTATCTTTTTCTCGTGTATAAATATTGTGTTATGTACTGGAGAATAGAAACGAGAGGATCCACTGTTTAGTTGTATTTTGGATACCCCGATCCTTATATTAACTTACTCAAGTCAAATTCGGTGCTTTTGGAGTTTAGTTCAGAGACTAAATAAAAGTAAACTGGTTTTCACGGGCCCCGCGGCTGGATTTAACTAGCCGTATTTTTTTATTATCATCTTAGTCAGGACAAAGAATTTTCGAGACAAAGAGTATTCAGATAAAGGATATAGTAATGTGAATAAATGTAAATATTTGGAAATAAAGTTGAATTTAATGCAAAGCTTAAAATTTTTTTTTTTTTTTGGATAATCAGAAAATTTATTGATTTTTTATTTCATTTATTAAATTATTAATGAATTATCGTTCTAAAAAATTAATTAAAAATTTTTTTTCTTTATTATTTTTATACAAATCTTTATTAATAAAAGAGTAAGAACAACTTTATTTCCATGATAAAATAATTAAGAAATGACCTTGTATCTTGCGAACTATTGACATTTTTAAATATATAAGCTTATCCCGATGTTACACTCATTGAGACCTTTCATTTGAGTACCCACATCAATTTTTTATATATTTATATATATTATATATATGTATATATGAAAAATATCTAAAAAATGCATGTGGGTACTTAAATGAAAGCTCTTGATGAGAGTAACCTCGGGATGAGCTTATATCGTTAAAAATGTCAATATTTAAGAAAGTACCGCGCAATTTAACAAAATTTATTATTTAATAAAACAAAATTTTGATTATTTATGTGACTGCAAAGTTTTTAGTATTTATTATGTAAGATTAAATTTAATAAAATTTTTCTCTCAATTTCACTCCCGTAAAAAATTGAAAAATCATGAATTAAAATTAGACATTAAAAGTACTAAGAAATAAATTGAAGCATTAAATAAAATATTTCCTTCCAATAAAATAATCAAGTAATTAAATTTTTAAAAAATAAATTTTTCATCTCTAAAATATTAAATAATATAATTAATATTTATGTAATAATTTTTTTAACCAATATTAATTTTCAACGATAAATTCTGTGCTTTGCAAATAATTACTCCCAAAAAAATCAATAAAATTTTACTATGCAAGACAAAATTTAAAGCTCCGTGTCTTGTAAAATTTTTTCACATTGAACATTCCAAGATCCCTTTCTATCACGTTCATTTTCTTCTCTTGCACGTATAATAATTCAGGCTGTTATTCAGACCAAGGCGAAATGGAGACAAAGGACATAAATGCATGGATATTTTATTTTATATTACTGCAATATATATACATATATAAGTATATATGACTTGAATTACTATTACTATTACTATTGCTATTTACTTTCTACAAAACAATCTAATCATCTAGTATTCGTTGATGCTTTCACGATTGTCTTTGGTTCCCATGCTCCTGACTTTTCTGCCTTGCATTTTAGATAGTATTCTTTGCGCTTGGCCTTCACGCAATTACAAATAAACATAAATTTTTATTTTTATATTAATTATTATTGTTCAAAGTTATTAAAGCCGTGAATCTTCCATAAAAATACTACAATGGAAAAAAATGAACACTTTCGATAATTATTGATCCTTTTAAAAGCAACCACAAAATTTTAAAATTAAAAATTTCTTCAAATAATTCGAGAGTAATTTCGCAAAAATAAAAGTAAACACGACACAATATATAAAAGTAAAGCCGAGCTGAATTTTCTGAGGCGTCCAACCAGCGAAATCGTCCAATTACATTGCGTGCATCTCTTTTATGTGTAAGAACGGCGAAAGTGGTTCCACGCGAATAAAATCCATTTCACAGCGGTATCAAACCACAATATGATACAAAGCCAAATTATACCTCCAGTAATTTAACAACAATAATAATAATTATAAACCGTGATGAATTTTTATATTTTCTTACTCTCTATTGCTGATAAAAAAATATTAAATTGATATTTATTTTTTTTTACCCTATCAAATATAATCTTCAGTTTTTATAAATTTTTTTCTAAAAAATTTTTAAATAAAAAATTTCGAGTTTCATTTTTTGACATTTTTAAGTCCCAAAAATTTTAATTTAAAGTATTTTAAAGTATTTAAAGTATTTAAAGTATTTTAAAATTTCTTTAATTTAAATTAAAAAAAAAAAATTTTTTTTTGTATTTTTTTCTTTGAAAAAAAATTGTCAAATATTTGCTAATTAAAAAAAAATTTTTTTGAACTAAAAATACTGGAATAAAAAATAATATTTAGTTCATACTTTTTACATTTAAAAAAAATCTCCATATTTGTTCACGTACACGTACTTGGTATTTTTTTACAACTTGGAATTGAGATAAAGAACCACAGAAGTGTCAGTAGAAACGCGATAGGTTAAAAAAAGGAAATGATATTTATACTGTTTTATTATTCATACTATAAAATATAAAAGCGCATAAGGATGACTTGTAAGCAAATATGCTAAAAAAATAATTTAAATAAATAAAATAATGTAATATAAAAGGATAAGGTGAAACTCAGCTGAGGTTTATCAGTATCTGGGACCACAACGTCTTCCATTTCGTCACCACAAATACTTAACTTCCTCTTCTTTCATTAGTTTTTATCGCAAATAAAACTCTTTGCCTGTGGTCGCTAGTACCTTGGCTCAAAGCTTCTTCATTTTATTTAAATTATTCAAGCAACTTTGTTATTAAATAATAATTAATTATAATTTATAATTATCAATTGATCATGCTTCATCGATTATTAATAACCGATTATATCATATCATTTGTGTAATTAATTGTTGACGGGACTTCAAATTTATTGACAAAATTTTAATAGAAAAACAAAGTGATAAATATTTATTCTATTAATATGTATATTTATTTGTTGCCAATTATATATATTTTATTTACGTAATTGTTGAATAAGACAGTAAAAATTTTTTATTATTACTACAGTATTTATTTAACAATTATTAAATATACTATTTTATTACCGACTATAACAGATTTTATGCTCTATTGATTAGCGAGCGTTCCGTTCCAATAAGTTGTAAATTTAATGTTTAGATATACATTTAGATCATTTTGTTTAGAAATCAAATTGTTTTTGAGTGCTTGAAGTTTATCGTAAGTGTGTTTAAGTTCGTGGGAAAAATATCTTTATGTTAAAAAAATTTTATACATTTAAAATTAAATAATAGAAAATTTTTTTTGTTTTATAAAAATTAAATATTTTAATTAAAAAACTAAAATCTAGAAGGAATTTTAAGATATTGGTAATTAAATGTGATATTTTATAAAAAAAAAAAATTTTAATTGCAACGATTTGTAAATCAGTTTGATAATTGTTATAAAATTGTATTAAATTAAAATCTTCACCGAGAATAAATAAATAAAAATAATACAAAAGGTTAGAAGATTGAGGAGTTAAAACTTGTAACATTTCGCGATTTGACTTTCTTTATAATTTTTTTTACAAAATATTCTCATTAGTAAACTTGCTGGCTTTACATTTTTGATAATGTGATTACTTGACATTTAAATTAGTCGCAGTAAAACAATGAAAATAATAATAATGATGTACATGTTGGTTATAAGAAAAATTCTTTAGTAAAAAAATAATTGCGTGGAAATTAATATTAAAATTGATAAAAAAATAGAAAGCTAATAAAGGACAGAAAAAAATGGAACGCAGGTTTGAAAAGTAAAATAAATTCAAGAGGATTATCGAGGAGTTAATTATCACAGGGTCGTATACGTGATAACGATAAATTAGATTTTAGCCGGACCGTTAGATTCTAAGAGAGATGTTTAATGGAACGCAAGCGGGTAAATGTTCCGTGGCGCAGGAAAGGCGGCCACCTGTTCTGGCCGTTCAAAACTCTCCTGGTCTGCCGTTTATTTTTTATTTAAATAAAATGTCGATCGTGTTAAATCGTACGCAAATATTTAAATAGCAATAATAATAACAAAAGGTCGTCGCGGATCTTGGTTACTTGTAAACATTTTCTCATCGTAAATATAATAAAGGATCGAGAACTTTTCCACGTGAAAAGATTTTCTCGCAGCCATCCGTAAATTTTAATATTCTTCCAGGTTAGATATTATTATATCTATCCCTTCTCTGGTTTTTACACCAATGTAGAATATTGAAATTTAATTAACGCAAAACTAACTCAAGTTTTTTTTATGTTTTTTATTTGGAGCAGATATTATCTAATGATTGTTTAAAATAAATTTAATTTTATTTAATTACGAAAGTTCTTCTCTTTGTACCTGAACGGCCTTGTGCGTTCGCCACCTGTTTCGGTATTTTTTATTTTTTATCAGCCGCTTTTTGTACACGGGGTTCTATTTTTAGACGCCATAACAGTTTACACCGGAGTTAAGTTTGTATTGATAGATTAATTAAAAGGTTTGTATATGCAGATGTGGAGCAGCTCCCGCGAGAAATCGAAAGCCCACGAAAGAGTTTAATTGCGGAATCGGTAACGTTTTCATAATCTTCCCCCTGGTATAAGCAGACAGATATCGTCTACAGCTTGTATGAGTTTTATTTGGAGTTTACTTAATATACTCACTCGTAATCCTTGGACATGGCTAAAATTTCTGAGTAGTCTGGGCCTTAACCCAATAAAAAACGCAACTTTTCTCCTCATTTTCATATTCAATATTGAAAACTTTTTCATCATTCGACTTTTAATTTATTTAATTAAGTATGTCGTAGGTTTTTGATGGGAAAAATTTTTTTTTATTTGGATTTAAATAAAAAAAAATTTTTTTTTAATTTTCTTTGAAAAAAAAAAAAAAACTTCAAGTTCAAATTTTCAACATAATTTTGATTTTTTTACAAAAGAAATTTTTTACTTAGATTTAGATTAATTAAAATTAAAAAAAAAAAAAATGTTTTTTTCAGATTGTGTAAAATAATTTTTTTTTTCTACAGAAAATTTTACAAATTGATAATTTCTTAATTTTTTTTCACTTTAATAATGAATTCCGAATATGAATAAAATTTATCGGTTAATAAATAAATCATAGAATTTTAATTATAAATAATGAATTAAAAAATTTTTTTATAATGCACTCTACTCACCTTTATCAGACTTTCTACTCCATCAGAAGTATCCAGAATTTCACTTGACACTTTTTTATTTATTTACTATAAATATTTATTATTTTTCTATTTACATTCATATAAATTCCATAGATTATTTATAAAAATAATTATTCCATTAAAAAATCACATATTATAGAGGTAATTTTTCTAAAAAAAATTCACAAACACTCCAAACACTTTTCACAGCACGAAATTTGTCAATTTTTAACCCGAAATTTGGCACTACATTTTACGTATTTTTAATTTAATTAATTAAAAAAAAATTTTTCTTTAATTTAACAAAAACTCGGAAGAGTAAATCTAAAAAAAGTGTCAGTACCCTGGGGTACAAATATCGAGAACCATCCGAGTCGAGCGCAGTCGACAAAGTGAGAGGTCTAGCGGCACTCGTGAGTGCGCCAGTGACGTTACCAGCTGACTCCTCTCTTTCTTGTGCTTCTACCCAGGTAAAATACAAATACAAGAAATTTATATATACATATACAACTAGTGTGAGATATATTCATATACACAGAGGTATTATATCTTGTATGAACGTATGAAAAACTCCTTTTGCAAGAAGGTGTCCAACCTCCGCCAGCAATTCTCTACTTTATTTTTTATTACATTTCATAAAAAGATTTTTATAAATCAATTACTAAATTTTTTAATTAACATATTTAATTCAATGATTATATAATTTTTTAGAAGTCAAATTTTATATTTGAATTTCGCGGGTTTTATGATTCTAATTTTTGGAATTGAAATCAAATTTATAAAATTTTTATTACTTTGAAAAATTAAAAAAGTCACTATGTGACTGCCGTGACTTGTAAACTATAAATAAAAAAAAATGTTGCTTTATTAAATAAGTACTTTTGTTAAATTGCACTGTACTTTTTTAAATATTGATGATTTTAAAGATATAAGCTCATCCCGATGTTACACTCATCAAGAGCTTTCATTTGAATACCCATATGCATTTTTCATATATTTTATAAATATCATATATATTAAATATATAAAATATATGAAAAATGCATGTGAGTACTCAAATGAAAGCTCTTGATGAGTGTAACATCGGGATGAGCTTAAAAACATCAGTATTTGTATGTATATAAATTTTTTTTTAATTTTAAAAATATTAAAAAAAAATAATTTTTTTTTTAATAACTTTCAAATTTTTCAACCAACTGCCTCAAAACCTTGTATTAATTTTTGTGTTTGTTAATCCTCGCTTAAGTGCATTTTTGAGAAACAAAATAAAAATATAATTGTTTAAAAAAAAATTACAAATATTATTTTTATAAATTTTAGTATTGTGGACCAAACTGTGATCGTAAAAAATTACCAAGAATTCAAAATACCTTTAAATATAATTTAAGATGTTATCACGTAACATCTTCGACTGACTACCAGCTAGTAAAAAAAAATAAACTTTAGTGATATAACAGCGTACAGGTAATGTAATTCAACAAGACACAGGGCATTCAAAAATAAAAAACCGATTGTACGATGGTCAAGAAGATTGAAGGTTACCGCTCGTAATATTATTCAGGGCACACGCCGTAAGGCGAAACGATATATTATCCGTATTGTCCTGACAATATTAAAAATATGATAATGTATTCGTTAAATTTAGAAATGTGGTAAAGAATAGAATCCTTCAGGCTTTCAGTTTCTATGCTTTTATAAATTTACCCGACATTCTTTCGGGAAAAAAAGAAAAGAATAATTGACTGTTGACTTTACAATAATGCTGATGATAATAACGATGATTTGTTGTTATTTGTAATAAGTGAGTTTATTTTTAGCTGGGATAAGAGATCCTAGATATTGTATAGAATAATCTGCTCGCAAAACGAATAGAAAGGAATTAAAAGAATTAAATGAAAGAAGCTAGAGAGTAAGAAGTAAGAAGTTGAGTACTGAAATGAGGAGTAGGAGGAGGCGGATAGAAAATATGGCCATGATATTTACTGGCGCAGCCTCCACGTGAAAGTGTTCTCTGTACGCGATATAATACGATACGCGACTCTCCTCCGTCTTTATGGAGGAACTCGGATCATTTATATACGGTTGTATATTTATATACACCAGAGGCTCGTGCAGAAACACCACTGAGATGTAAGAATTACATACCAGGAAAATTCCATCTCAAATTAGTCAATCTAATTGTAAACAATCTAACTCTTTTATAATAATTATTTTATTATTTCATTTTAATTCAATTTTGTTTCTAATAATTATTATCATTTTTTTTTTTTATTATTATTTCACTTATTTCTGCGAATCTGATTAAACAAATCAATCAGTTAATCATTTTAAATTCTTAAAATTAAATTTTTAAGGTCGCAATTTTATTTATTTTTCTTATAATATTTTTTTTAATGATTTAAGTGATTTTCGAAAAGATTAGTCAAGTATCTAGTGATAAAATAATTTTTTTTTTCTGTTTTAAAGGTTGGTAACACGGAAAATGACGTACATAGATGGCGCATAGATAAGCGCGCGAAATTTAAGCAAAGAAAAAATTTTTTATTTTAATTTTTAAGGAGATAAATTATTTGAGTTAACAAAATGCAACAGTTATTCCTTAATTTTTAACATTTTGGTAAATATAAGTCCATTCTGATGTTATGCTCATCGAGACCTTTCATTTGAGTACCCACATAAATTTTTCATATATTTATATATATTATATATATATGTATATATGAAAAATATATAAAAATGCATGTGGGTATTCAAATGAAAGCTTTTGATGAGTGTAACATCGAGATGAGTTTATATTTTTAAAAAAGTCAATATTCAAAAAAGTACAGTGCAATTTAATAAAATTTATTATTTAATAAAGCAAAATTTTATTTGTTTACAGTAATGATTGTTTACGGTAATGATTGCAAGGTTGCTATTAAAAAATTAAACTTATAAAAGAAAATAATTTTATAGATTTAAAGCTATGCATTAATAAATTTCCGGAAGAAATTAAAAGCAAGTGAATTAGACAGAAGATAACTTAGTAGAGTGTAGGTGGGAAATTGAGAGGAAAAGTCTCCGACAAGTAACCAGAGTGAGATACAAACAGGAAGGGGTTGATTCCGCAGCGTGCTTATAAATGCTAGGAAAGAGTATGTGTATAATACAATATAATGAAAAAATAACGCATGCATTCTTGGTGAGGATTTTTTTACCGGTAGACAACAAACTAATGTTAATTTATATAGATATATACATTTATATATAATAATAGTGAATCCGTGATCTTGAGTGTGCACCGTTGAATAAGTCGTGTGAATTTTTCTCACCGTTGTTATACGGCAGATAACAGACCGCGAGTACACAGCAACAAAAGATCCACTGAAATTATTTTCACGTAAGAATCTTTAGTAGAAATAAAAAAATTACTCTGCAATTTAATTAATTATTTCTCGTAGTACGAGTGCAGCGCAATTAACGTTTTCACTGCTCTTGGATTTGGTGCATAATCGCTTCTTTCCTATTTTATTTTCTACTTAATTTTTCTGTTTAGTTTGTATAAGTTGGTGATTAGAAGGTTAAATTTAAATTATACTACTTTTCTGGTCGAGATCGAAATTAAGGAACACGTGTGTAAAAGTATTATTGCAAATCGATGCAATTATCGGGTTCAGGAAGAGTTTGTTGGAAAAGTAACAGTACCGTTATGTTTATCCTATGATTCAGCATCGATCGTAGGTTGACTTTATCTCACACGCCATCGGGTTATAGTCCTCTTATATGTGTGCAGATATAAATAGATGTGTGTATAGATCACATGCATCAATAGTTGATATAGTTGAAGTCGATGGAGATGCAAACAAGCTTCAAGATGTTGCAGTTTTATTTATGGGAGCTCATTAAGTCATCAGAGACCTGAAGTCTGAATTTTTTTTATCGAACACTTTAGTCGTTGTTTTTTTACTTTTATTCTAGAGAAATATTCTTGAAACAAGAAAATTAGTTGAAGAGTTTTATATTTCTTTAATGAAGACGAAAAATTTTTGAATTATTTATTTATTTATTTATTGGATTTATATGCCAAAAAATCTGAAAGCAAAACTACTACAAGGAAAATAATAAATTTACTGGGACAAAAAAAATTTTTTGAGCCAAAAAAAAATTTTTTAAGCCAAGAATTTAATTGATTTTTATTGTTAAATTTTTTTTGTTGACTTACACTAATCTTTTTATCAATGTAGCTTAAGAATTTTCCTAAAGAATTTTTTTTTGGCAAAAGATCTTTAAGTTGATAGTTTTTACGCAGAAAAATAACCCAAAAATGCGATAAATTTATTAATTTAAGCCGCAATATTGTTGATTGACAAGTCACCCTATTTTTAAACACATTAATTGACATTTTTTAGATTTTAAAAAATTTTCTTCACCAAAAAAAACTTTACACTTTAAATAAAAAAAAATTTCTCAAAATTAGATCTAAAAATTTTGCAATTACTGTATTCTAAAATTATGTAGCTGCTAAAAGCCTTATTAAAGCTCCAACATGGATTGGATACACAAAAAAAAATATTTGTTAATTTAGAAACAGTTTATCTGTCACAATCATATGTTTAAATGCAGCGTAGGTTTGACATCAGAATCAGAAATACAAATACATATACACTTTGTTTGGGCGATACCGTTAAACGTGTCACCCACCTTTTTCATTAAATGTATGTACTATATATATATAATGCTAAATAAGAATGCTGTATATATAACAATCGCGAGAATAACAACATTTTTAACGACTAGTTGCGGGTTTTTATTTATTTTAATGGACTCCAGACTGTAGTCTCTCCTTATATTGTCTGTCGTACCATATCGAATGCCTTTTATTTCATTACGCGTCCATCCTTAACACTTTTAGACACTCCTTTATGTCAGATAAATAAACCGTTCAGTTTTGTTGAGTTCATTCGTGGATTTATTGTCGAAATATATTAAGCTGATAAAAAAAAATTAACTTAATTCAATAAATTAAACTCAGAAAAAAAATTTTAAGAGAGTTTTATAATTTTAAGTCAAGTAGAAAAATTAATTAAAAAATCTAAATTTTACATTGCCAAGATTTAGTATTAGAATATTTTCAAATTTAAAATAAAAATAAAAAAAAAATTTTTTAGCTCTAATTTAATAAATAAAATAAATTAAAACTTTCGGCTAAATTTATTATTATTTATTTTCTACTTTTTAATTTGATTTTTTTTTTTTTAGTTCTTAAAACTATTATTTTTATAATTTTTCGCTTCACTACAATTCACACTAAACATCACTTTGTTCTACTCCAAGATAAATATAGACTCGATACAGTTATACGGAAATATAATATTAGTCGTAAAAATTGTTAAATCAACCGATAACCGATTAGATGTATTAAATGATATTTTGCGTATCTATAGTTTATTTCACGGCTTATTTTGACGGCAGATATAATTTAAATTTTACTGCCATTGAGTCTGAATTTGAGAGACTAATGTTTGCCAAAATAAAAAATCAGGCAAAGTATTGCCTACGGAAAAGTAATAAGCAATAGGATATACATTAAACGTTTGTATTCAGCTCTTTCCTTGTATTTTGCCTTTCGCCGCGACGAATATATAAGAGTCTGACTATAATAAAAGATTTGTAGAAAATAATTCCGGGTTCATGGCTGTGGGATGTAACCACTAGTCACGCGATTCACTTGATCGAGAAATAATTAAATTCAATTTCAGATATAAACCTTCTGTTTTTTAACGGGAACCAGATCTGTTTCAATTCACTGGCACGTATCTTAAAGTTCATCTTCGATGAATTTGATCTATTGATGGGAGGATAGATATGTTTTTTTCGATTGCTTCTTATATTATAAAGGGACTTGTTGTTACTGAATTTCTCATTGCGCAATTGTAAAATCTAAATGTGAAGAAATAGATGATGAATTATGATAAAGTTCGATTGAGTTAAAAGGAAAACACTAATCATTTATGTAACAGTTGAGTTTTGTTGGGAAATTAGAGGGTCTGATGTAAGTTTGGACATCGAAAAAAAATTACTTGGTTAAAAAAAAAATTCATTTTCTCAAATAAAAATTTTATATACTACTATATTTATTTATTGCACTTTATTTTTATTTTTTTAATTAAAATCGATGAAATAAAAATAAATATGAAGTACACACTGAAAAAAAAAATTCTTGACTGAAGTGTAAATTTTCTTGAGCCAAGAAAATTTTTTCTTGCTCCAAAATAATATTTGTTTTCCTCAAAATTTTTTTTGCGCAAGAAATTTGATTTTTGTGTCCACAAATATCGAAATATCGCAAAAATTATTGATTAAAAAAAATAAACGCGATCGAAGCGCGCAATTTAGTTTCCTAGTGAATGAAATTTAAATGAGAGATCTCTAGTAGATCGTCCAAAAATTCGGTTCTTTTTAAAATTAAATTTTGCATGTAATTAAAAATGTCTTTTAAGATTTTGGTGGACTTAATTTCAAAGTAAATAAATAAAAAAATTCTACCCTGATAGCCAGCGCTTTCTCAGTAAGTGTTGACTCCCAGCAGTTACGGTTAAGTTATACATCTAGTTGGCGGTAATTCTTCACTCAACAACAGTTGTAAGCAAATTGACAGAAATCTACGGCCGCAACTTGAATACAAGTTAACAATCAAACTTGTAGTTAAATTTCCTTTCAACTTTACTACAATTTGAAGGAAATACTTGTACAGCAAGTTTTGACGTCTATTTGCAGAGTAAGTTATAGGTAACTAATAGGTAATCGCTCGCTTTGCCAACTCTTTCCGTCAAGTTTGCTTCAAATTGCGGACGTAGATTGACAGTAAGTTATAGGTAAGGTGGCTATCAGGGTAAATTTCTAAATTGTCGACAATAAGGCTTACAATTTTATCTCAAAAATATTAACGGAAGATATATAATTTTAAATTTCAATCTTATCAATAATCGTAACTCTAAATTACTCTTAAGTCTTCCGTACATACAGTAATATTATTCTTAACTACCGACGATACACTCTCGAAAGTTACCTCTAATGATAAACTACTACTCAGCACAGTCTACCTTTCCGATACTGACTCAGTAAAATTCTCGATTTCCCGCAACCTTCAGCCTTCTTTCAATTCAACACTGATAATACTTACTTTCATTTAATTTCTCTGAATTTCTATTCAATTGAAATGTCGCTAATGAATTGGCCTTGTTTTTTATTCATCCATTGGGATCTTTCCGGTTGGGACGACGACACTTGACCCGAATCCAAGAAAATTTTTCCATCCGTAAGGTAAAATCCATCATAAATATATCCGAATAAAAGCATAAATAAAGAGCTTGAGAATTCGAGATCAAACGGTAGCAAGTGACCTTATAATATAATCCATAAGCATCTTACGAAGTACAACAGGACGGAAAACTTTTCAGTTCACTTTAATATGCACAAAAAAATTCCATCGATATTCTATCATCAATAACTCCTTATTCCTTCTCTTTATGAATACATTATTGAAGAACGTTTTAGTTCATTTCAAATTTATTTCATTAGAAAAAAAAATTGCGGTCTTTTCGTATCAATTGCAAATCTTTCTTTTTTTTTTTTTTTGCGAGTAGTAAAAATTTGGAAAGCGTTAAATTGAAGTTGAATGAAGGGAGAGATTGAAGGACGTGAATTGAATTGCGGCTATTCGAACTATGTCTTTCTACATACACATTCTATGCATATCCAGTTGAATGTATGCATGTAGGTGCATAAGTTGTATTATACAGAACCTCGGTGATAGCGTGCAATGGTTACTTTCTGGGAAGCATCGTAACTGCTCTCGTTAACTGAATTTGGCGAGGGGTCCAAATTGAATTAGTAGACGATTCTTGGGTTATTCACGGCTACCACACTTCATTTTATTACAAACAATTGACACTTTTAAATTATGAGGCGTTAATATTATCCTTTCCATAAATTGCAAATTTATTTTATGATTATCTGTTTGATTAAATTATAGATCAAAATTTAATTGAATTATATAGCAATACAGGTCTACACGTTTACAAAAAAAATCACATAAATAAAAAAAAATATAATGTTAATTTTTTGGAGTAAAAATACTGATTTGAAACACTTCAACAATTTTTAATCAATATAATTTTTATAAATTTTCACTAAAATTTATGAGATAAAAAATTCAGTTCATTTTTTTCATCATTCATAATACCTTTTCACACCAGTTTTTAATTTTCTAATAGAAATTTTTTCCAGTCTGAGTAATAGTCTAAGAATTACTACATGCTTCACATTTCCAAAATTATTTCGAATAAAAATTTTGATTTTTTACTGATTTAATAACAATATTAAAACCAACGATTTTATTCCAGTCCAAGAGACTCTAAAAATTTATTAATTATTTTTGTCCTCGACATATTCTTTCTTTATTTAAAAATTTTTCTATTAAATATTATTTGTATTAATTTAAAAAATTTTTACCAATTTACATTTGCATGTTTTTATGTTATCAGTATTTTCTTTGTGATTTTAAGAAAAAATAGATTTTATAAATATTATATTTAATTTCATCAAAAGAGTCAAAATTCAGCGAAAACTCCTAGCTTGATAATTTCTGTATAGAATACCGTCCAGAATCCCGGGATATTGATATCAAAGCTCTGAGCATCCTTTGAACCGACTGTTGGTCCAGAAATCCGCACAGAGTTGAAGTAAAAGGTTGTAGAGCGAAGCGAGGAGAACTTATACGTTTTATAGGGACTTTTAAAATCTCGGTATACTTCAGCCATCTTAGTTTGGCCCCCCCAAGTCTTGTTCGTCTGCAAAAGAACGATCTCCCCTTCCCAAGTATTAACATTCCTTTCGCTTCGTCCTTGTCCAGTCTGGAGAACACCGCTCCAAAGTACAGAGCTAAAAGGCTTTACGCTTAAAACTGACCGCTCTGTACACATTATAATACACATAAAATCAACCGCGACATCGACTACAACCACTGGAGGACACATCGCTATTTTCCCGGCTATCGGATTACCTTGAGCCTTTTTTACTCTGGAGGCTGGAGGCTCCAGTTGAGTAAGGAGGACCAAAACAAGCCTCCAGGCTACTATCATTCCGATAATCTTTTATTTTTAGGGATAAAAATAAAACACTGATACTGATACGCATCAATACGTCCTTAAGGACTCGTTGTTGTATCTTTATCTTTATCTAGATTTTATTGGATTTGTGTGTTCATTTTATGCACAGGATACCTATAGGTATATTAATAATGTAATCACCGCACCTACTCAAGCCAACTCCGTAAATGGGAGTGGAGCATCAGATCAGAGAAAGTGTGCAAGAAAGATACTGATATTGTAAGCTTTCTTCAAAGAGAATATAGAATAAGAACACCCACTAAGATTTAATCGTCGAGTTACGCCAAATTTATCTTTAGCTCCGCATTTATAGGCTGGGATTATTTTGCTTTCAGAGTTTTGTTGGTTTTGGTTTTTGTTTGGAATTTTTAAGTTTATTTTTGGATAATTTTTTTATTAAATGCGCTTATTTTTATAAAAAACAGTCAAAATTTGTGTTGAAAAAATTTTATATCAAATTTTTAACACTTTTTTGTGTTAATTCAAGAAAATTAAAAGTATTTAAATACTTTAGATTTTTGTTTTTTTAATTAAAATGTGAATTTTAAATTTTACAATTCTTATTTTTTTTTAATTTACTGAAAAGAAAAGAATATTTTTGATCTAATAACAAAATGATTTTGAAGAATTAAATTATTTAAAATTCTTAGATTAAAATATTTTTGAGAAATTTTTTATCTGATTTTTGAAAACTGTTAAAAAAAATTTTTTTCTAGTTTAAAATAGAAAAAATAACAAATTTTTATACTTTAAATTCTAAAACGTATTTGAGACTTATTTTTGATGGGACAAAAAATAAGAGAAATCGGAGAATTGTTGGTATTCTTGAAACAAGTCAGTAATATATCTTGAATGAATGTCACCTTGTATTTTATACCTCGAATAAGGAATAGTTGAATAAAATTTTTATTTATTTATTTGGTTTAAAAATAATAAAATGCTCCATAAAGTTTTCAAAAAAAAAAAAAATCTATTCAAAAATTCTAATCTAATAAAATATTAAAAGAGACTTTTAAATTCTAAAAAATATCCTAAAAAAGTCAGCTTTAAGGCTTCATTTCCCCGAGCCAAAAAAAAAAATGATTGCGATGATGAATCATAAGTCATGAAAAAAAGGCTTTCACCCTCGGTTTAAAATTACTCGTTAAATTCCTCTTAACCGCAGTCGAATCTTTCCCTAAAAAATAAACAAAGCCCAGCAAGAGCAAAAAATAAAACTCGACAATCATAACTCCAACAAAAAGACATTTTGTAAAGAGCAAGAGGGTTATTGTTAGCGGTCGATTGTCGTCAAGTCAAACAAATAACAAGAGCAAACCTTCATTGTGCATGTACACATCCAAATATCCAAATTACTGGCTCCGAAACCCACAGCCTTCATCACTGCAACCAGGAGTTTGCTTTAATTTCAAAATAACAATTAATGGTATCAAACTTTTGATATTACGACGAAGCTATTGGTCATATAAAAATTTTTTTGAATAAAAATTATTAAAAGTTTAATTTTCTAAAAAAAATGTCTCGTAATTTTTTTTAGGACCAATAAGAAAGCAGCAATTTAAAAATGAAGATTTTTATAATTATAAAAAATTTGAATCATTAATTATGAATTTTAATTTTGGAATTTTGGTAAAAATTTTAGTCGTAAAAAATTCATAAGGCAATTTTTTATGAGAAAATTTAATTTCCTACTTTTGTTGTAAAAATTTTTTTACAGGCCGAATAAAATATTTTTCTCGTGAGATCTTGAAATAAAATCCAAAATTTCTAAATTTTGGGAAAAATCATATGCTTAAAAATGCACAACATACAACTCCCCCCTCAGCGCCTGTTAGTCTCCCCCCTGGCAAAGTCTCTACCTTAGTTAACCTGCCAGTGGCGGCAGCACCTGGGGCATAACAAACGGAGATTGCTTTAATTTGAATAGTCCCAACGCGGGCTTTCTATTGGCGGTTTCTCCTCTACCTTAACTCTGATTGGCCGCGGATTAAGCCTTAAATATTTCTTGTTTTACGCTCGACGGGCAAGCACACGCTATTGTGTATAGTTTAACTCCACAGTGCTCGAACTGTGGTGATCGTGTTGTGCTGCTTCAGTTCAACTTACCTCGGCCCCACGAACGGCCGGCGGACATTTTGTACGCGGGTGCCCGCGTTTGTAAAAAAAACCCCGGAGTTGTATCGATTTTTTGGGAATCCCCGATTTTTGGAATTCTGTTTTTCACTTTAGAAAGTCAATTTTACAATTGATTTTTTGGAACTCCAATTTTAAAGTTTTATTTCATTCACAGACAACTTTTTATCGATCGTTTGTTGTTAATGTTTGTTGCAACTCTGAATTGTAAAGCTTGTGTTGGTTTTTTGAACTCCTGACCGTTGGTCTGGATACCCGTTTCGCGGATGCTGGAATCTCTTAAGCGCCTGCGCTCTTTAAGCATTTTTAAATAAACTAAAACCGCTGGACCGGCTGAAGACTGTGCAATATATATCTGTGAGGATATAATATATAATATATGTGTGTATGTTTGTTGTAACCGTTTTCTCGGATTGGCGATCTTGCTTCTTGCTTCTTGCTCATCTTCAGTTCCTCTTCTTTAGTCTTTAGTCTTTAGTCTTCGGTGCTCGCAATTTAAAGTTCGTCCAATGGCGCTTTTCAGATTTAATGTTAATGTGTTTAATGGTTAAATATAGTTGGACCCCTGCGACACCGATTTAATTAGTCAGCGATTTCGAGGAATTTTATTTTTATACTTGGTGAATATTTTGTGATTGTGGGTTTTTTTTTTTTTTTTTTTTTTTTTTTTTTTTTAATTATTGTAATTGCTGTTTTGTGATTGGTATTTTTGTTTTCTTGTGATTAATGTTCAGTGCACTGTGATTGCTTGTTAACATATTAGTGTGTCACGGTGTTTTATTGATTATAAAATCTGGATTATACGGGGGAGTCGGCTTTCAATTTGTTGGTTCATAGCAAAGGTAAACATTTTTTTTTATTTGCTCTTTAAATTATTGTGGGAAGAGATTTAATTTTAAAGTATCATCAAACAATAAAAAAAAAATTTTTTTATTGAAGCAATTTACTAAAAAATTTTTAAATAACTCTTTTGGTTATTTAATTAATAAAATTAATTATTGTATTATTTAAATTGAAATCATTTAATTTATAAAAAAAAATATTTAATTTTTAATTTTTGCTTTAAGATCAGAAATTTTGGTGACATATTTTTTTGCTCCAATTTATTGTTTTTAATATAAATTAAAAAAATATTTAAATTATTTATAAAATTTTTTTATTTTCTCCATTTAAAATTTTTTTTAATATTTTGTTTTTTAATTTATAATAAATTATTTAGACAAAAATTTATTTGTTTTGGAGTAAGTAATTATTTTTATGGGATAATATAAACTCTAAATTTTTATTAACAGCAATAAAAAATAATTACTTCATAAAATATATCTCAACAATCAATAATTTCAACTTAAGTCACAATTAGAATCATCAGCTCTAAAATAACTAACAAAATTAGCCAAGTGATAAAACATAGGGTAACTTTAAATGACTATGATAAATATTTACGAGCCCAACTAACTAATATTTAATGACAAAAATATTTAAAACCACAAAAAAATAAATTCAAAATAATTACTATGACTCTCTTCTTGCATAATTGACAGTAATGTCAAAAAACTATTTAACCAAGCGTTATCATAGATCTCCGAACTATGATCTACGATATAGGCTCTCAGGGAGGCGTTGACATAAACGACTGTTATCTTTATTCTTATTGAACATTTAATTACAATAAATAAAATCATCTGGATATAAAAAAAAATTTTATTTTATTTTATTCATATATTTAATTCAAAATTTTTACTGAGTTGAAAATTTTCAATAGATTAATTTCTTGTCAAAAAAATGTTCATTTTTTTTTTAAATAATTTTTGTCATCATCTATATTATTAATTTATAAAAACAAAAATTATAAACTGAATTAAAAAATTTTTAATTTTATTATTAGAATACTTTCTCTATTTATTTAATAATCAAAATAGTAGCTCCTATAAATTTAATTAAAAAAATTTTTACAATAAAAAGCAATCTTTACGACAAAATAATCTCCGTGTAATTATTATAAAAATAAAAACTAACTCCAAAAATTTATAATTAATTTATTAGTAAGATAACTAAAATTAAAAAAATTAATTACTGAAAAGTTTTTATCACAAACTTGGAATAAATATTTCCAATATTTCCCAAGACCGAGCTCCGACAAAGCGAGAAGAAATTCCCACCGATTAAAATTAATTAAAAAAAATAAATAAGAAAAATTTAAAAACACATGACTTTTATGGGAATGTTTTAAATATCAACCGATTAAAAATTACGAAGACACTTTTACACATTCATAATATATATATAAAAACTTTTATTTCATAAATGGAAGAGTAAGTCCCATTAGACGTTTTTATGTTTATTTATTTTGGTCTTATATAGTCTCGGTAGATAACCGGTGACTTCCGTTAAGTAAGTGGTCATTAATATGCTAAGATATGGAGATGATATTGAAGATAGTTCAGAATCAATCACGTATAACTGTGCGATACCACTTAGACCGGTGTACTGTGTATGTAGTCCGTAGTGTAATGTAGATATAATACGCACATTACACGTATGTATGTGTTCGAGGTATAAGATACAAGGCGTTTAGTCGCAAGCAGTGCCACTAGGTTTCATTTAGTCGCGATATGTGTGTAATGCTATAGGTACAGCAAACGAGGAAGCTGATAAACTGTGGAACGGGAACAGGATTGGGATCCGCATTATCATTCCTATCCTTCACTAACCATACATATATTCATACATTTATACATTCGTCGTACGGGATGGGATATAATATACTGTTCTAAGGAAATTATTGTAGTGTAATGCTGATAACACGTTCTGGAGAGTATGTATGATTGGTATTACTGTAATCATTACATGTAAAAAAAAATTTTATTTTGCTAAATATTTTTTAAATATTTTTTAGAAAAATTTCTTCAAATAATTAGGAGAAAAAATTTTCAATCTTTTTCGTTAAATTTCACTGTACTTTTTTAACTATTGACATTTTTAAAGATATAAGCTCATTTTGATGTTACACGCATCAAAAGCTTTCATTTGAGTACCCACATGCATTTTGATATATTTTTCATATATACATATATATATAATATATATAAATATATGAAATACTGATGTGGGTACTCAAATGAAAGGTCTCGATGAGTGTAATGTCAGGGTGAGCTTAAATTTTTAAAAATATCAATAGTTCACAAGATACAATGCTATTTCTTAATTATTTATTTTAAATGCTAATATTTCAAAATTTATTGCCACAAGGACTATTTTAAAAAATTCCTGTGTATAGAGGATACTTATGAGTATTAGGAACGTTTTTACATAATTTCTAATAATAATCTCGAAATTATAAAACTAATTAAAAAAAAATTAAACTACAATTTTTGATTAGTAAAACTTAAAATTCAGTATCATTATTAAATTATCTCTTTATAAATATAAATTCTCAATAATAAAAATTTAATCGCAAACATAAAATAGATTTATACAAAAATTCTTCGACTCTAAACTAAAAGTCGTCGTATTTACTCGAAAAATCTAATTGAAGTAATTTATGAGTATGAATAAAGAATTCGAAATATGTAATAAAGTAACGGTGTTATGAGTACGGCGACTCATGAGCGAGGTTGTTATTAAATTTGGAGACGGATTTGTTATAAAAAATGCAAATGAGCTCGAGCGGAGCAGAGTCGAGATAGTAAAAAATGTTTTATAAAAATATATAAAATATAAAATAAAGCGGGAGGCAATCGAGCGCATTCTTGAGCTCGCGATGGAGGGTCTATGTGTTTTTAACGCGCGAACGTTGAGAGGAGTTTCAAGGTTACATGATCCGCCGGCGAGTCGTCGCTCGAGGTCGTGCCTCGCAAGATCTCCGCCGTGACTTTTCTTCTCGCTGAGGAGCGTAGATGGTACAGAGCCACGATCGCGTACTACGGCCATCCTCTTCTTCTTCTCTTCTTTTCTCTTCTTCGAACATTACAGTACATTACATTATACATTATTCTCATATCTACTGCGAGCGCTTGTGCTGTATATATCCATATACATATACATATAAATACATATATACTACGAGAGCTTGGCTCTTTTCAACAATAACGATATACCGCTCCGACTTTTTATTATTTATTTTTGTTTACGTTTTTTCAACGGCAGCAATCATCAAAGTACATAGTTCTCGTGTGTACTCGGCTATATTTATATAAATATTCTTACATGTGGAACTCATAACTTTAATGTTGCAAAAAAATAATGCACCAATTTCTTTAAATACATGTGTGTTTTTTTTTTTTTTTTTTTTTTTTTCTTCCCGCAACTATATATTCTTCCGCTCTGAAAAATTTCATGTTTCACTTACACATATGTGAACTTTCACAAAGAAAATAGAGAAATTAAAACAACAGAAATATTTTCATTTAAAATATTAACTTCAAAATAAAAATATATAGGAATCAGTTTAATTAGAAGTGAATTTTTTTTTTATTTATTAAATAATTAACTTGTTTTAAGTTTGTAAATATTAGATAAATAGATAAAATTATTTATTTATGCTAAAATTAATTCCACATGGCAATTTTTACAAAATACACACAAGTAAATTACATTTTTGTAGCCAGAATTTTTGCTTTACTTTTAAAATAACAATTAATGGTGTTAAATTTTTGATATTAAGTCAAAATTATTGGACGCATAAAAAAATGTTTAAAATAAAAATTGTTGAAATTTAATTTTCTAAAAAAAATGTCTTATAATTTTTTTTTAGGACCAATAAGAAAGCCATAATTTAAAAATGAAGATTTATATAACTAACAAAAAATTTAAAGCATTAATTATGAATCTTAATTTTGGAATTACGGTAAATATAAAAGTCGTCAAAAAATCATAAGAAAAATTTTTTTTTTGTAAATTAAATTTATAATACAACAAAAATAAAAAACTTTACAGATTTCCATACTAGTAAATAATAAGAATACTCAAATGACCATAGTACTTGACTTAAAAATCTCAAGTTTAAAGTCTCGCAGTAAAAAATAAAATAAGCAATTATTTCGGGCGTTAAAATAAACGCTGCTTAAATACCCGACATAAAATAAATATATATGTTACAGACCATTAGCATTGAGCGGGCAAAGTGGAGCTCTCGGAGTTCCAACATTCCAGCAAGTTATTCGATCGCAACAATGCGTGTTATTTGCCGCAATTTCGTGCCCTATACATACACATAAATATACTAGTGTTTGCATTTTGCACAATAATATATACACACTGCTAACATCCAAACATCGAAACGTGCAACATACAACATACAGCATAAAGCATACTGTATTAAGCATATATGCTGAAAAGACATCTTTACCAGCTCGCGAAAGAGCGAAAGAGACCGGAGTAGACAATGAACCTCATAATGACGCTTTTCCGTTCTGAATCCCATAAGTGCGAGCGTCGTAGCAATGCTCGTGCGAAATTACCGCCTCTAAAGTTATGAACCCTTCCTATATAATACTACTATATTGCTATACTACTATGCTATGATATAGATATACATAATACAGCTCCACTCCCACTCACACTATTTGTATCTGCTCAGACTGGATCCGTTTTTCATCCTTTTGCATTACGCTTATCTTCTTTTGCCACTGCAATTAAATCCCAAGGGAAGAAACTCTAGATAACACTTTTCTAAAAATATTTTTATTCTTACATAAAAATATTTTTTTTATTTTTATTTTAATTGTTCATTTCTAATTTTATTCAATAAAAAGAACTTGCTTTAATTAAAAATAATTTTCTAAGTCTTAATTTTTACCAATAATTGTGTCTATTAAGAAATATTTTCTTTCAATATTTTTCACTAAAAATTTTTTATATAACTTATTTTTCTATCATCATAAAATAAAGACGAAATTTTAATTATTTAAAAATATTTTATAAATTTTTCCTCAAGATTTATTTAACTATTTTTTTTATCAAATAAATGTTTTTCAAAAATTTTCCGCCATTTTTAAAAAATCATTATCCAATAATTCATTAGCCTGTGATTATATAATCAGCACTGAGATGCATTAGAGCATTGACCAAACCTCAAATTGACCGCAAGCACTGATGAACTGCACACGTGCGCTTGTGATTGGCGAGCAGCCAATAATGACATCATTAACAATTATAATAACAATAATGATTCTAATGCATCTACTTGCTGTAACTATTCCATATAAATTGATAATTATAGAACTTAATGTGACAGATAGGTGGCACATAACAGAGCATAGAAGGGAAAGAGAATTTAACCCGGGTTATTACAAGATAAAAGGGCCCGAACTAACAACTATCAACTATATGCTATTTGTCTGCTATTCCATTTTACGTACATTTATTATGTTTAATTATTTTATCTAATGTGTGTACATGCATATAGGATATAGGATAGGGATAGAATGCGCTGCTGGGATAATCCGTTTATCGATACATAAATTAATCCTTTCCCACGCAAACTTAATGCTCCGGTAATACCGCCTTTTTATTTACTATCCACTATCCAATTTGTTATAAATTTTAATTTTATCATTATATTTATTTTTTACGGGGATAATAATACGGGGAAATAATTCGCGTTTTCTACATCGTGAAATTGGCTAGTTCTTGTTCGCTTAATTTGACATTTAGAATTCTTTCTTATTGCGAAATTAATATTTTATCTTTTACTGATACAATAGTCCAGACATTTTATTATTATTAAAATTTTTTTTTTTGGAGTCAATAATCATAATAATTAATAATAATAAAATTTTATCAAGAAAAATAAATCAAATTTCAAAACAATTTATAATAATAAAAATTATAAAATTTCAAATTAAAAGTACAATTTTCTTTTTATTATTAATATTGTCATTATTTTTATACTTATTAATGTACAATTTTTTTTTAGGACCACACATAGAACGGGATGGTATGAGAGAAGGCGCGGGCAGCGTTGCCGAGGTAGTAAGTTTAATATTTTTCAAATAATCAATATTTATAAATAAGACAATTTTTAATAGTCATAAAAAAAAATTTTTTTTTATACGAATTTGAAATTAAAAATTTATAAAATTTAATATTAATAAAAAAAAAATATCGATTTAATAATTAACGTTTAATTTCTCCGCGAAATTAAATTTATTCCGTGATTTTATTAAATTCTATTGGAAATTAGAAATTGTTTCATTAATTTGCTCTACTATTTTATAATTTATTTTAGCAATTGCCTTAATTCTTTTTTTACTATTTTACGTGAAAAAGTTTTAATTCATAAAAAAAAAAAAAAAAAAAAAAAAAAAAATTGAATTTTTTTTTAAATAAAGAAATTAAATATTTTTTTTAAAGTAATCAAAATAATTTTTTTCAATAATGAATTTTACTAAAAAACAAAGTATTTCTTTTAAAATTGAATGTATCTTCATATTTGTTAAATATACTCGCCTAAAATTCCAATTAATCTCTACAAATCACAGCTATTTACCACCTATGCCCGCAAGAGATACTTTCCCCTAATTATTGAGAATTGAGAGCTCGAAACATTTTAATTAAAGCTCAAAATATTTCCAATTAAACAAATTAAAGAACAAATAGTTCTCCATAACGAATAAAAAATTTAAAAAATTTTTTATTACTAAAATTCCTCCACCACGCTACAAAAAATTCTCCCAATTGCTTTTATTTTTAGTAAAACAATTTCCCACCGCAAAAAAAAAAACTCCTAACGAATCAGAGGATTCCAATTTCATAGCTGAATGACTAACAGACGTTTTGCACTGTTTCTCGCGATCGCTTTCGAACATGACGAGTCACGGGAATCTGCAGAGGCGAACTTTTAACCCCCGGGGTTTTCGTCAGTATAGATGTCAACCATTCACGCCTTATAAGTACAATAAAATACTTTCACACACTCTCATTCTACTCCGTCCGCATTCACATCAATAAAACGAGACTAAATCAGATCTACTTGCAATAAATATCTATAAACTTCACTTAAAAAAAAAATCCTTGCTCTAGAGACTACTTCTTCTTACTCTCAGTACTTTACTTGCAAACAGAATTTGTATCCGAATCTGAACAATAGAAGTTGTAACCGCTGAGGAATTCAGCTTTACTCCTGAGTCTACTGTATATTTGTTTACGATAAATTTGTGTGTCAATATGTCAGTATTGTCTTATTTTATTATTATTATTATTCGCGCTGGATGCCGCGTGTCGAGAAATCGCGATGTAGGCCAGTAGGTCAAATCAAACTTATATCTAAAGTTCATTGTTAAATTTTTATTTTACTCAATTTTTTAGTGCTATCAATTCATATAATATGTGAATTGTTTAATTCAGTCGAATCGATAAATATTGTGTCAAATCTAATTAACCTTAAGTCTTTGCAGAAAATTACAGAATAATTTTTTTTTTTTTTTTTTTTTAGTATTTTTAAAGCTTTTTAGGAGAAAAAAATTTTTTTTTTAATTTTTGGAGTTCTCCATTTTACCTCCCCTCTATTTTATAATGTAAACTTTGCATTTTTTATGTAAATTTAACAATTTTTCTACATGCCAAATTTACATTTTTTTTCCCATGAAAATTTACATTTTTTTTAATGCTAAATTTATATTTTTTGTAGTGTAAAAATTTACATTTTTTATGTAAAAATTTACATTCTTTTTATTTAAAGATTTACATTTTTTTTTTTTTTTAAGTAAAAATTACATTTAAAAAAATGTAAATTCAACAGTAATATTCCGACAAAAGTGAAAGTAAATTTAATAATTTTTATTGTAATTTTGATTAAAAAATTTTTTTTTATCCGGCTCATTTACCCTCAAATATTTAATTAATTAAAATCCATCCTGAAACTCTAAAATTCTCACATCTTCATAGCGTTTTCTTGCAAAGCCGGATATTCAAATAAAACTCTTTTCCTGGTGAAAAAAGCCTGGGAAGAGCAAAAAAGTCCATGCTGTCCCTATCTCCGATAAGCGATCCATCGAACGCACGTCGGAACTCGTATGAAAATTAAAAAGCCCGACGTAGATAAGGGCACGGACGTGCCGAGGACGTGTAACGGGTGTCCACCGGGAATGTCATGGGAACCGCGATTAAGTTGATCCTTCAACCGCGAATATTCCATATACATTCTTCTCGACTTAACTCGGCTTCACGGTATTATATTATATATTATACATATACATACAGTCAGTATAGAGTAGAGTTTTATCGTATAGTACTCTACGACAGGAATGGAAAGTGGAATCGCTTATTCCCAGACAATCGTCCATCCTCTCGCTAGATGTTATTATCATTATCATTATCATTGCAGCTCATGTCTGCTAGTACTGTCACGGCAACGTTTTTTAACTACAAATTGAGTCATTAGTCATTAGAAAATTTTTTTATGAATTTTAATAACAGGTGGGGTTACTGTGAATTTTTAAATTCCTTTTGTAGAAACTCCTTTTATTATAGTGTTCAAAAATTAAAAAAAAAAAAATTATTTGAACCAAAAAAAAAAGCTAAATTAGTTTTGTAAAATTTTTTTCCAAGGAATCAATTTAATTTAGTTGAAAATAATTGTCTGTAAATATTTTTTTACTCAAAATTTTTTTTTTTTTACGTAAGAATTGATTTTTCTCTTATTATAAATTTTAATATTAAAAAAAAAAAAAAAAACAGTCAAAAATGAACAATTTTAACGTAAAATCCAATAAAAAATTTTATTTTTAAAATCATAAAATTCTTGATTAAAAAATTTTATTTTGAATCAAATTAATTTTCTGACCAGTCACGTAAACTATGAAAAAAAGTACCTAACACTTTTTCACCTGGACCCGAGACCTGACCTGCCTTTTAAAGTTACCCAGAAGCCTAGTTATACAAATACACATACCAGTGCACTTCAAATAGGTTCAAATTGTTGTATAATCCCTTTAGAAAAATTTATATACAGAGATATCCTCATAGTTATAGCCTCGGCGCAGACAAGTGGTTTCTTTTTGTGCTTCCCGAAAAGAATGGGCCAATAGAATATAGATTTTCACTTGTTATGCCTCATACCTACTCTCGAGTCTTACCTAGAAACCTGAAAATCTTTTGACAAATGCCATTTTATGTATTTTATACACTATATGCATTGCATTGGCACAATCATTGTCGATGGAAAATAAAAACAGGCTCAAAAGCTCGACTCCAAGTAAAGTACATCATAAAAATTTTGAATCAAAGGCTCAATAAAAAATATATATATGTGTGTGTGTGTGTGTGCATTGTAGTGACTACACTGCAGAACATTACTATACGCTACACTAGGTCCCCTCTTATTTGTATTTGGGCTCGGGTTCATTGTATACATTATAGCACCATGTGATATTATGACGGCGACCTGCTTTCTCCGTGTAACTTGCCATGCGTTCACCTGGTTTGATGGAAGTGAAAAATAAAAAAATTTGAAGACCCTCCGGCGCATAGTAAAAGGCGACAAATAGAAATAGCTATTCAAAATTCAATTTTCTGGATATATAAGCCTTCACTTTCATTTTTATTTTTTTTTTTTTTTACGAGTTTCTACAGAGTCAATAATTTTTTTTTTTTTATTTTTTATCACCATCAAACATCAGATTTTTTTTTAGAAAATTAACAAAAAAAAATTCAAAGTTTTTTTTTTTAAAATAATTAATTAAAAAAAAATTCTTTCAAAAGTTTTTTTTTTTATTAAAACAAATTTTTTCTTGATTTAAATTATTTTTTTTTTTAAGTGCGTATAAATTTATTAAATTTTTGGTAAACAAAAATTACACAGTACTGTAATAAAAAAGTACTAAAAATTTAATGCAATACTTGTAAAAAAAAAAAGTTACCATCGATAAAAATGAAGGATTTTTTATCTGCCATCAAATTAATTTAATGATCACACAAAATCTAAGCGTATGTAATAAATTAAAGTATTAATATAAATTCCGACAATTTTATTCATACGAGACCAATTGAACTAACTTGTTATAATCCTTGTATAAAATAAACTATCAAAAATATTTTTTATAAATTAAATTAAATTTCTAACTCTTTTATATATTTATATATACAAAAAAAAACTATTAGCCGCTTAAATAATTTATTTTCACACACTAAAAAATTCAGTTACAAAACCGATAAATTATTTCACAATTTCAGCCTCGAAATTTATTTCTCTAAATAAAAATAATATTTACGACTTTGTTATAAAAATAAAAAAAAAAAAAAAATGAATATTAATTAAATGTTCTTAATAAAAATATTTATTAGCTGAGTAAATTCACATTTTTCCACTCTAAATATTCAAATTATACCCTCAAATAATTCAAATTCATTGATTAAAATATATAACTCAATTAGCAGAATTGGATATTATAATTAATTATTAATTACCGACCATCGGATCAAATAAAAGTCTGTTTAAATCAAAACTCACATTATTTATCGCTTATCACTTGAATATTTATTATTTATCCGCTAATTATAATTAAATGTACCGGAGGTACGAGGAGGAGAAAAATGAAATAATAAATATCCGGAAATATTTCGACGGAGTTATTAATTTAATTCGCTGGCAATTATTTAATTAAAACTCACTTTATCTATAGACTGTTTTATCAAATCAAACCGTGTGAAATTTACTGTTCGCTTTACCTCTCTCTGTTTTAAAGTCTCTCTGTCAAATATTTTTATTATTGTGACTTCCGATGTATGGACAAGTACATTTAAGTTAATTTAATTGAATGAAAGCGAATATTTATTGTTTTTATTCTTATATTTATTCTATTTGTCAGTGTAAAAAATTTTATTGGTTAATTTATTGAAATATTAATTGAAATAATTAGATATATTTAAAAGAAATAATTATTAAGGATTTAAAAAATTTAATTTTGTCAAAAAAAAAAAATTTTAATTTTATTAAAAGAAAATAAAATAATAATTTTGAAGCAAAAATCCTTAATTAAAATTTTTTTGAAATTTTTAATTATTTTAAACCAAGAAAAAATGTTTTTTAAACAATTTTATCGATTAAAAATATTTTTCTTTGATTAAATTAAATTTTTTCGACATTATAAATTTTATAATTGATCGTCTAAAATAAAAAACCTGAACTAAAGTGAGAAAAAAGCCATCTATCAAAGATAATAAAATCCTCTGTCAGTTTGAGGATCAAATTTTTTGCTTCTTCCCCGAAATTTAAATCTAAATTCCCTTTTTACGGTCGCCATCAAAAAAAAGCTTTGCCAGCCCTCTCAAAAAAGTGAAACGCACGAAAATTGAGCGACTTAAGCTGAATAAAAAAGAGCAAGAAAAATAAAAGGCAGATTGACCGGAAGCCCAGAAGTCGCACGGCTGGCGCAAATTATTCATCTGATCGGGCCACACGACAAGCCGTAGCCAGAACGCATTTATTTCTCGCACGGTCACGCGTCCCCGCGCTAATTAATGCCACTGGGCTCTATATCTACTTTATATACTATGTACTCCTTACACATATAAATATACAGTGCGATATACGCCTCTCTAATTACCAGTGAATCCGGTGATTCGCCGATGTGGAATTTCCACGCTCTAGCTGATTATTCCTCCCTGTACAACACATATATCTGTACATATCACACGTATATGTGTTATATATTTACCTGTATCACTGATTCGGTTAAAATATTTCAGTTAGCGTATTTTTTAATTAACTATTTTTGGGAGAAAAAAACTCGACAAATTATTCGAGTCGGACTTAATGTTTAATCAAATTTTTAATCCGTACAAATTAATCTCTAGAGTTTATTATCTTTGTTGTGTTATAACTAATTGTCTACATTTTTCATTGAGATTAAATTTTTTGTAATGTTCAGACTTAAATTCAGACAAATTTAGATTTTTGCCAAAAATTGCTTTATCAATTTTTTTACGACTTTTATTTTTACAGTAATTCGAAAATTAAGATTCATAATTGATAATTCAAATTTTTGCAAGTTATAAAAATCTTTATTTTCAAATTACGGGTGTCTTATTGGTCCTAAGAAAAAATTATAAGACATTTTTTTTAGAAAATTAAATTTTTAACAATTTTTATTTTAAACATTTTTTAATGCGGCCTATATTTTCGCCTTAATATCAAAAATTTAACACCAATAATTTTTATTTTAAAATTAAGGCAAAAATACATCATCAATAAAATATTTTGCAAGCGAGGGAAAAATAAAAAACACTTATTTTTCTAATTTCAATCAATTAAACGTAACTCTTACAATTTTTACGCCTTAAATTTTAGAAATTTTTTTATATTTCAAAGAAAAGCAAATAATTATTGTCTACTTTGATAACAAAATAATTTGACCCACTTCTTACACCTACAATAGATGTAAATATTAGTCCTCTTTATTTTTACGGGCTGATCGCGAGGATATAATAACACATTACGCTGTGTTGTTATAACACATTCAATATCATAATATTGTAGTGAAAATTGGATCGGCTTAGAGAGCAGAGAGGATTCTAGTGATGGTCTGAATAGTTGTAGACCCTCTTCCGTACTCGGGTATGTATTATATATAATAGGCTGTTCTATATTGCAAATTCGAGGAATAGAGCCCAAGGACAAGTTTGCTGAGCGAGGATCTCTGAGTTGCGGAATTCACGGCTCATTTCTATGCATCGAATTCTCTCCTCTCGAACTTATTTAGAAGATATCACTCCATTTTATTCTCTGTAGCTCGAGCTCTTCAATGTTCCCGTAAAAATTTAACCGATAGTCAAATTTATTTTTTTAAATTTAAAAGTAAAGTTTGCAAATTTTTTTTTTTTTTATGTTTTATATTAAAAAATTCATGGCTTAATATTTTTTGCTGATATTTTGCGAATTTATTAAATGATAATTTACTAAAAGATATTTAATATTTGATGTTTACTTAATTTTCATACAAAGTTTCGTCAATTTTGCAGCTTTCTCAGGTACTACTACAATAATAATAATAATAATTAATATTCAATTATTTATAAAAATATTAACAATTAGTAATAATTTAATTAAAATTGTCAATTATTAAATTAATAAAATAAAATATGAAAATATAAATTTTTTACACCGTCTAAATTAATTTCTGCCGAACTTAATATTTGATGTTTATAATTGAGGTAATTTTTATTAGTGTCTTTAAATTAGTTTAAATTGACCTTTTAATTAAATTATTACTAATTGTTAATATTTTTATAAATAATTAAACTGTAATTATTATTATTGTCTGTTGTAGTATCAATTGTTAAATATCCTTAAAACAAGAACCGATTTATTGTAAAAAAAAATAAAAGTCAATTTTTATCGATTTTATTTTATTTGTTCAAAAATAAATAATTAAAAAATTTTTAACTATTAAAAAAAAACTGGAAAATTGATGTGAGCTATAAACTAAAAAATTATCAGCACATTACATCACCGGACCTCTCACCAGAATAGTAATCGAGCTCGTTTAGAACCAAACAGATCGCAAGAGTAGAAATAAACATACATATAAATATACCGGGTGCATACACGAAAATATCTAAATATAAATATACCCAACGCCGGTTTACAATTGGAGGTTGCGACTCTGCTCGACTCAGTGGCGTTGAACCACATTAAGCTAAATAAAATGTTGGTGGTTATAGTTAGTCTTATATTAGCTCCTCTCGGTATCTCGATCGCTTCATATTATATCAAATCTAAGTGACTTGACTGTGCAGTATAAAGTATTCATTCATTATTGTCCATTATCATCATCGCGTCTAGTTATATCGAGCATCATATATAACACTCAAGTACACATACCACACATATATAATTTGATATAATATTTACACACTGATACTGGTTCGTGAACCAGAGTAGACTACTGAATTGAATGTCCATTTAAATTCAAACCATTGTTATTTGTTTACTAGTTTACATTACACATTACACTATTATATTATTATATTATATTATATATTGTATGATGTATTATTGTATACGTAGTAAGTGACCGCACTCAGTCAAGGACATAGGGATTGTGAAGGTTATATTACGTAATATACAAGTCATTTTATATTTTTAAATATCTTCCGGTTTTTTTTTCGTCTATCAAATTCTTAAGCTATTATAATCGTAAATAAATTTTCGATTATCAGTATTATTATTATTATTATTATTATTATTTTTATTGTGATTATTTATATTGTTAAGAAAATAAAAAAAATTTTGTCTATTCGTTTAAAAATAACAAAATGAGATTTAAAGTTAATTTGAGTAACATTAAAGTAATTAATTAAACATATTAATTGCTTTTTATTTTTTCAAACAAAAATTTGTTAGTAATTTGACAAATGAAACTTGTTTCAGTTGAATAAAAATTTATTATCATTATTTTTATTGATTTTTAAGTCCTAAAAATGTTGAGTTATCAGTCACAATTAACAAAGCCATTCACACATTTTTTAAATTTGATGAATAATTTTATTATCATGACCATAGAATGATTAATTATTTTTTTGTGATCTATGATTCATTCCCAGCCAAAATATGTGATACTACGTTTTTAATACAAAAATTATTGTTCATTAAAAATGAATTTAAGTGAAGATGAAGTACTGATGACCTGCAGAGTAATTAAATTCGAGCTTTCTCACAGTTTAGTATTACTTAAGATATATATCGCGGGGTATAAATGCCAGAAGATGCTATGAAATATTAAGTCTTATGTATTTACTATCATTTAATAGATACATGTAAGCATATATATATTTATATATAAAACGAGTAACTCTAGATGTGCTGTATTGACATTTTTACCGAAAAACTGTTCCTACGGTAGTAGTTGTGTAACATAATATATAAACCGGTGTAATTAATAACGATGAGACATGGATATAAATTTTTTTTTTTTTTTTTTTTGTTGGAGGATACTTAATACATATATCACTGAATGACAACTATAAATATGTCAGTTGTTGTTGTTTAAATAATTATATTTACCTAACATGTTATATTTTAATGACGTAAAGTCGATGCTGTTGATTTAATGCTCGAGTATCTATTTGTTTTAATTTTATTTGAATGTATGACTATAATTTATTTCGATGATAAATTATTTTTACGGTGAATATACGATGATTAAATTTTCACATGTATGTTAATAGAGTCAATTAACATTTCATCGCTCTAAAAATATTTTCCGAGAAACGGAAAAAATTCCAACTATATAAGCATCTTTAAAAAGCTGATTAGATATTAGAACAGATAAAAAAAAATAAAAAAAAAACGCAATAAAGAGTAGAGCCTCTAAGTGCAAACGCGTGTATTAAATTCTAGTTCACCTCATCCTCGTGAATCTCGGTTGTATTTTTTTAACGAACGAATGAAGTAGAGGTAAATCTTAATCCTTGTGAAGCACTTCTTGTGAAGCACAGAATACACCATCGCCGGGTTGTTATTCACCTAAATATCACGTACTAAGTGCATAATCCGTAAATCAGTTAGTCATGCTTTGGCATTTCCACGTGCATTACTTTCTTCACAATTACGCTAAACCTTCTATAAACACGTAAATATATCACACTATGTATTTCTTACTTTATAATCTTGTAAATTATTTTTTATCGTTCAAAAAATTAATCAGACTATGATCATGAAAAAAAAAAAAAAAAAAAATAATGATAATAATAATAAAATTTTATTAAGAAAGATTAATCAAAAAAAATTTTTAATCAAATTTTATGTCTAATAATAACAATAATAATAAAATTCAAAACTTCATTAAGAAAAATTAATCAAAAACATTTTTTAGTCAAATTTTGAGACGAATAAGCATATATGATTTTACATAAAATATATGTGATCACATATGACCACATATGATCATATATGACCATATGTAAGATCATACATGAAACACATATAAAAATAAAAATAAATATTTGTAAGTAATGATAAATGTATATCCATGAATATATGTATTTTCTATTTCACTTGATTCTTAATTAAGATCTGATATAAAATAATAAATTTAATTAAGTCCCTAGTTATCGTGTAATGTGTCTCGACCTAAAGTACGATAACTTTCTACTTAAATCATCGGTGATATTTAATTTATATAAATATGTGTAGCAGATAGCGGATAATAGCGTGTACGTATAAACTTATCCGAAGTTAATGATATTTATCATCAGATTAGGGTGCATTGGAAAAGTAGTGAATAGTTGGACTGTGAAATGGATCGTGGAAATATTAAAACCGCGAATGGCGCACGACAGGAGTCGACAATCACGAATTATTCGTATAACAGTGTAACTCGGCGGGTCGATAACGATCGTGATCAGGACCGGGTTGGGGATCAGAAACTACGCCGGGTAGTGGTTGTTGAGAATGGGAATAATCAAAGTTCCGATAGCAAGACATTTACGAGTGGGGATCCAACAACGATGCCACCACCGGGAGATGAGTTTGAGGACGAGCTTGACGTGCCACTGGGGAATAATACTCAAGAGCTGGATGAACCAGTCGAGTACTTCCTACTCGACGATTCACCTATGGCCAGATTTGCCAGAAGTGTCAAGTGGGCTTATAAGAAAGTGAGTCCAGCTATTTTTAGTTATCACTTTTAATCAAGTTTTTACCCTCAAATTTTTTTTTAATAATAAATTTTTGATATAATTAAATAATTTTATTCGGTATTAAATTTTTGATAAAAAAAAAAAATCATCCCTAGTTTTTAATTTATTATTATGAAAAATTCTGAACATAAATTATTCTAATTACAAATTTTTTTTTACACAAATTCACTTGACCTAAATTTTATTGAGTTAACAATTTTACCGGTTAATTTAAATACTTCTAAAGCCAGAAAAGATTGTAAATAAAAAGAAAAAAAATTTCTCAACAAAACAAACAAAAAAAGTAAATATATATATATTTAAATAGCAGCATTAAACGTTTAAATGACTGGAGCTTTTGATAAATTAACAAAGTTTTTAAATTTAAAAATTAAAAAGCTAAATTACTAAGCAAAGCTGGAGTTTCTTTAAAGAAACTCGAAGTTATGAAATATATTAGAAACTGCGTTATTTTTCAAGGGGCTTTGTGTGTTTTTCGGGATTTAAATGATTCAATTATGGAGTTCGGAACGGAATAAAAAGTATATAGAGCATAGAGCAATAGCAAGTGAGGTATAATCCCGCGAGAAGCGTATATTGCGTGGATTCATTTTTCATTCGACGCAATTAACCCAGTTTGTGTCTGGATATTCAGAAGCCCGTACTAGTACGCGAACCGCGGAACTTGTAGAAGCTTTTCGTCATTTTAATTGGAATCTAACGTTTTGCTGGCTTCTTCATCGGCTTTGCCTTTTCAAATTTTAGATAATAACTAACAATGTAAGCTGATTTACGCCTTTTTACTTTTTACGCCTCGAGCTTTACTAACTTTTGTTAATTAATTCATTTTCTGTCAACAGTTACTAATTTTTAATTGTAAAGTTTGAGGATAAAATTTCCATTAGAATTTTATTTAAAAAAAAATTGTAATTAGAATAATTAATTTATTATTGAATTAAATCGCACTTAGAAATTTTAAAATTAAAATTATGAGCTAAATTTTTAAAATAATAAACAAAAAAAAAATAATAAAAAATTTTTTTCTGATAAATTTGAATAAACAAATTTATTCTCAAAGCAAAAATATAAAATTCTTTTAAAAAAAAAATTATTTCACTTTAAAAGAATAATTTTTTTTATGACAAAATTGAATATTTGAGTGGAAATTAAAAGCATATTTTCACATCCTTATTAATAATAAATAAAGTCCACTAGACATAGCTCGGATTGCTTCAGTTATATTAAGCGTTTGGTAATATATCATACATTTACATATCAAAGTTTTCAATACTGTTAACATATATTTGTACGGTAAACTTATGTCGAAACGCTTCGAGGCTACTCGTATTTCCTTATTTTCGAGCAGCCAACCTTGTTTGTTGGATCAAATATTCATATTCATATACGACTTACATACATATATATAATACCCATGACATACATATTTATATTCATGTTTTACACTTGAAAATCTCTCAAATACGACTTGCATCTGTTACACCCAGCTCCCGGATATTTTTGTACAAATATGTAAATTTGTTTCTGGTAACAAAAACTGTTTTAATATTTTTTTTTTTTGTTATTTCTCAATTCATCTTGTAAATTTAATTTTTTATGCTGACTAAAAGTGAGCGCGTGGGAAAAAAATTATAACACATTTTTTTTTTTTTTTGAAAAAAAAATTTATTTTAAAAAATAAAATAAATATTACAAGTCTATTAATTCTTTTTTCACTCACCGTAACCCGACGGTAATTAAATTAAAATATAAACATAAATGCATTTTATTACAGCAAAAATAAATACAGCCGCCCTAGAATCGCGTACACGCATATAAACCCAAGTACGTAGAGAATTCCTCGATAGAAATCCTTAGAAACGTGTTTACTTCCTGGATTTTTCTTTATCACGTGCTCTTCTTCTCGATCTTCTTCAGGTCCTTTTTATCTTTATCCTCGGGTATACTTTAGCGTTACTCTCTGCTTCAGAGGCTCTACTCACACACTTCTTACTTCTTGGCTCTCCTTTAGGTGGATTGCTTTTATTTCTTATAACAGTTCAATGAACGGTTAAACTTCATTCCTTTATGGCGCCGTAAATGGCGATATACGGCTTTATAATTATTATTATTATTTAGTATGTGGGTATATAGATTAATACACATCATTATTAATTCAAATAACTTAATAATTTATTCACGTGGTTTATTTTATCTGTTTAGTGATTAACAGCACGTTTACAGGGGTAATATCTCTTTAATTAATCAATTATTTGATTTTTATTGCTTGTTTATTGTAGAAAAAATTTCTATCCTTCGATTTAATCTCTAAAATTATTTGTAAATTACAAAAAAAATTTTGTTTGTTAATTATAAATTTTTTTTAATAAAAATTTATCATCAAAAAAAAATTGAATAATTTGTTCAAAAATTTTTATCCAAAAAATTTGTGTTAAAAATTTTTTTTCATAAATTTGCAGCATATTTGATAAATATTGATATAAATACATAACTCGACTTTTAAAAAAAAAGCTGCACTACTTGTTAACTTTGTGATTTCTCATTTAATTCCCGGATGCGGTCATAGACAGGTTCTCTTCCTCATATCAGTGATGCGTACACTGACGTACCCAGGATATAGTATTATATATGTACATATATAAAAATCCAGGAGGGATTGAGGGTGCAGATGTCTGCCGTTTAGAGTTGAGTCGTAGAAAACGGTTAATTCCGGCAACGTATGTAATTCCCGCGTCGTTAAACATCCCGGTCGGGAATTTCCGGTGAACGAATAACGGGTTTAATTATATGTGATTTGATATCTTTGATACTGACACTGATGATTTTTTAAATGAAAATTTGCGATTGAATAAAAGTAAATTTTAGATTTGCAGTTTCCTTGCAGTTGAGTAAAGATCCGCAAGTTACGACGTGGAAAGATCTCACGTGAGTTTGTAGTTGAAAAATTGAAGCAAAGTACCCTCGAGACTTGGGAATGCTCTTAGCTGAAATGTAAAAGAACGAAAGTAAATAAAATACTAAAATAAAAATAAACAAAGTTAAACGATGGCACCACTGAGTATCAGGAGTTGTTTATTCGCTTTTGTTGGAAAATTTTTCCACCAGATAGTGAATTGTGAATTCTGAAAAGTCCAAAGAAAATTTATAGAGAAAGAATATATTTTACCATCAAATGATCAATTTATATATTATAAAATATACGATGTAAATTTATAATATATATTTTATTTTAAAAATTTAACGGCTTAAAAATTTAATTTGATCATTTTTTTCCTTTTTTAATACAAAAAATTTAATTTTATCATTATTTAATACTTAAAAATCCAAATTTGATCAACAAATAATTTTTAGAAAATTTTTTGAAGAATTTCAAGTATTAGAAAGTGGAAATTTTTTTATAAAAATTCAAATTTTACAGAAAAAAAATTTTTCTAAGTAATTTTAAGGACTAAAAATTCAAATTTCATCAACAAATATATTTTTTAAAAAATTACAATGATTAAAAAGTAAAAAATTGTGAATAAAAATAAAAATTCAGACAATTTTTTTTAAACCTTGGATTTTTAAATATTAATTCAAATGAAAAATATTATATTACATTACAAACTTGATATCTAAATTAAATGAATATCCGTAATCCAAAATGTCCCGTGCGTGAAACGTAACACTATTTCTTCAGTAACTTGTTATATATTCGTCCAAGAGCCCTTATATAAACTGCAATATCCTCTTATGTCATATATATACGTATTTATCGGTCAACCTGTCGTGGAAGCAAAAAAAAAAGCCTCTTATCTACGGATCGGAACGACGTGTATTATACTTCAATTAATTCGATCTTCCGAAATATTAAATTATGCCTTAAATCTCCGTTTAATCTCGTCTTCTTTTTTACTCACCCGATTCTTAACGTATGCAAATGGATAATGAAGGACCGGAACGCATGCGTGCTTCACGAAGTTCGAGAGTTATCACCGAAACGCATTAAATATTGCGGACATTTGAATACGAGGCATAAGAACCGAGAGAGAAGTTAGAGAAGTTAAAGAAGCGGCGGAAAAATAAAATGAGATGGGAAATTTAATATAATGAGGACAAGAAGTGGAAGTGAATGCATAGCGAACACGTGTTTAAAAGTTGTAAAAGCCCGCGGTGTATCTGCCTTAAGCTCTTCGCGAGTAGAGAAGAGCACTTTTATTTATTTTGTTGCGTATATCTTCCTTAACAGTACCACTTGTTAAATCTTTTAAAAATAAATTTTACGGGCGAATTGAGTAATAAATTCCACCGCTGATATATATTTAGTGGTTTTAAGTGGCAAGAAGCTTCGAAATAAGTTCAGAAAAAAAAAAAAAATATCAAATATGCTCTCGATTAGGATATTCAGATGTGAACTATAATGTTGTTCTTTTTTACATTTTTTTATGTGGTGTGAAATCAAAATTTTTAAATTTTAAAATTTAATAATAATAATAAATTTTTTTTCAATAACTGAAAAATATATCTTTAAAAAAATAAAAAAAAAAAACTTGATTCTTTCATCACAAATAAAAACTATCAATGTACAAAAAATAAATGCAATTAATCAATGAGATAGAGTTTCAGCTATAAGTATCAGTTATAGTAAGACGAATTGAAAGTCCTGTAGAAGATAAAGTTTGGATAGATTGAGAGTTTAAGAATAGAAAGAGGAAGAGAAGCTAATTAAGAGTTTTACGATCACTTTGAACGTTATTACTTTTATTTAATTATACCTTTTTTTTCTCACTGTTATATACTATCTAAGTATATACCTATAGTCCCCTGCGAAACATATTAAATTTATTCCGCGCACGTTGAAAGCTTCATTTAGAATGATAAAAAAAAAAAAAAACTATACCGATTAACTAGAATTGATAAACTATAATGAAAAATATTGTTATTGTTAATAATGCTTAAGCATAAATGTGGAAACATGTGGTGCATCGAGTGCAGATATTGACAGAAAAATAATCTAAAAAGGAATTGTTTTTTTTTTCCACTCAATAGAATGAGATTGAACAAAAGCTCATCACTCGTGTTCTCTGTTCACGGAGCTGTAAATGGTCTTTCAATAGACTATTTCACCCACTACTTTATATACATACATACATATGTACTGATATATCCATTTGAGATACCTTTTCTATCCAATTATGTTCGACGATGAATCCCAATTACGAATCGACTCGCAATCCACCTGATTTCCTACTCGTCAAACTCATTTTCTATTTTATAAAGGTAATATACTTTCCTCATTTTAAATTTCATTTTGTCATAATTTTTTTTTATCTATTTCATTTCATAATTATTGATTTTATTTTTTTATTCTACGAAATTAACATTTAAAGACTAAATCGTGTCATTTTTGTTCAAATATATGTCCAAGAAATTTTTAACCGAGTAAATATTTTAATAAGTATTTACTTAAACCTAAATTTACTCGGATAATTTTTTCTCGGTATATTTTACTTGAACTTTTTTTATGAAAGTCAAATATTTTTTTTTGACTAATTATAAATTTCTCAAATAATTATAAATTATTTTTTTCTTAATTTATGACAAAAAAAAAATTAAATTTCAGTAGAAAAGATGAATGCAATCGTTTTTGAGCCCGAGTAAAAAGTCAACAAGATGGCGTTTGCTCAGACTCATCAAATGGCGGCTCCACTCCGGGGTCCCGGGTTCGAGTCCTGCTCTCGGGATTTTTTTTTTTTTTTTAATTAAATTTTCTAAATATTTAATACTGAAATCACAAGTTACCGTATTACGCAAACATAGTTTGAACACCGTGGAGCGAATTTAGCAAAATCTGTATCGCTTTAAGAAGAGAAGAAGCGCCCGAGGCTGGTATGTAGAATAGCGTAGAGAAACAGAATATAGATGTGCTAGCTATACGTCTTCATCACAACTAAACCTTATATTAAACATATACAGGTAGATAGATATAATGTATATATCAAAGTGTGCTGTCATCAGAGTAACTTGTACTAGCGAAGCGGGAAAACTCTCTTTCTCACACTTGTCGTATCTCCTCTGGTACTTCTACTTGTACTTTGTACCCAGGTTCGTTGTCATCCTGACAAGAGTGAGACTTAATTGTGCACCTAAGAGCCGCGGTATGACCTATTTCGTATTGTGGGAAACATTCACGAGCCCTTAACATTTATTTTCATTTTTTTTACTTTTTTTTTTTTTTTTTTTTTTTTTTAGTTCCTTTACTTTTAGTCAAAAAGCCAACTTTTTCATCCGACTCCGAATCCTACTCCTGTGTATTTTACTTTTCGTTTTATTTATTCTTCACTCCACACTCAACTTTATTTAAATAACGGAATGCTTTTAATATTTATGTTTTTTTTTTCATAAGCTTTTTAATTATTTTTTACATGAGAAAAAATCGTAATAAATAATAAAAATTCTGCATTTTTTCATATCAATTTTTTTTTTTTTTGAGGTTTTAATTATATCTATCTTTAAAGATTGATTAGTAGTACTCCTAAATATTTATTATAGTAATTTAATTTCAATTGAAATAATCACTAAAACATGTAGTTAAGATTTACCAAATCAAAGACACGAATCAAATAAATTTCTCAGTAGCTTAATTTCTCGAAATTTAATTTTTCCAAAGAAAATTTTTCTACACCAAAACATTATCTGAAATTCAATTAATGAGAAACACATGTCGAGATCTACTATCTCGACCAAATTCCTCAAGATAACTGTGAATAAGTTTTATGTTAACCTTCGGAGATTTTACCCAAAAAAAAAAAAGGAAACTGAATCTCGGTTGGAATTTTCATTGTTTTCTATTTGTCCAAAAATTAATCTTTAAATTACAATGTAGAAATTTTTTACGAATAAAAATAAATAATTCGAAACAATATTACAAAACTACGTCAGAATAAAATTAGCAAGTAGAAAAGTGATAATAATAACAGTCTAAATATAACTAACTAAAGAAAAGTTAACAATGTACATATGACTTGGGTCAACAAGTCAACAAATTAACTTCTATTGTAACTGTGTCACGTTTCGGTTAATTACGTGCTATCTAGCGCAAAAGGTACACCTTTTGAAATATAACGAAGCTGGGTACACAATATGATACAAATACACATATATCTGTACTGTAATATATTCTCGCACAGAATGTTGTTTCTCTTGCATCGCTAATGCAAGTTACAAAATTTGATCATAATAAATTAAATATAAATTTAATAGTTACACTGATAGAAGGATTTAGTACGGAGTATTAAACTAATTTAGTAAAAAAATTTTTATATTCATTTAAAAACACATTTTTGAATTTATGGATTATAAATCTTTTCATTGGCAAATACAAGTCAAGTTGTTATAAATTGTTTGAATCATTAATGACCAAAATAATGGACAGCATTGATGAAAAGGTACAATGCCGAGAGGAATGTAAATAGCCGAGAAGAAACATAATAAAAGGAAGAAGACGAAGTTAAATAAAAATCCGGTACTTTTGAGAAAACTATAAATGAAATAACTAAACACCTTTGTGCCTGTTTTGTCCCTCAGAAAAGGTGGGCGTGGGAAAACTTAATAGCGAGGAGGAGAAAAGAGATCTTTTAATAAAATGATGAACAGAAAGAGATATATTTTGGACCATATGTATGTACGTGGAGAAAATAAGTATGTAAGAGTGTAAAGATATAAAATACCTGGTATTTTGTAGAAATTTTTCTACCTGGTTTGTTTTATTTCCTGTTTCATCGAAAAATCTTGAAGCTTTTTTACGTTACACTTGCTACGAGGACAGTGTAGTTAATTTAAAGCCCTAAGAATGAGAATGGCACGTTCCTCATTATAAATTTCATTTAATTAAATGGTTACATATATTAGTTTTTACGGAAAAGTGGAACGGTTATTATGCATGAAGAAAATTGAGCGAAAATTAGTGCGCTGAGCAGAATGGAGATTATTATTATTTTTTTTTTTTTTAAAGCGTACTTGATAATTTAATTTGGGTTTTGTTGGATTTTTTTCGGTTGAAATTGCAAGTTTGAGAATTAAAATATCGAATTTGTTGTAACTCACATTTTTAATAATAATAATATTCAATTCAACGTACTTAATTGTTATTATTTTAAGCGAAATATTGAAAATATGAAAAAATTATAAAAAACATTTTTTGTAGAAAATTGAATTTTCTATAAAAAAATTTTTTTTCACAATTTTTCATCTCTTTGATTTTTGAGACGGAATATTTATTGATTCAAACAAAAAATAAAATTTTTTATTATTATTATTATTTTTTTTTTTTTTTTTTTAAGAGAAATATTGAAGATACGAAAAAAGAAATAATGAGACATTTTTTATAGAAAATAAAACTTCTAAAAAAAATGTCTTTATAATTTTTCCGTATCTTTGATCTTTTCGACAGAATATTCATTAAAATACAAGATAAATTTCTATAACTATTATTATAAATAAAAAAAAATATTAGCAATTATATAAATAAGAAAAATAATAATAATCTCTTATTTTCTCATTCAACAATTACTTCTCTACAAAGTATTATTTTGAATAATTTTCCACTCTATAAATATCGATCAAAATAAAAAAAAAAAAAGCGAGACATAATTATAATATTAATAGCATCAACAATCTACACAAACAAATAAAATAAATTAATCACGTGTTCACGTGTTTTAGTAATAATATCGGTTGTTTTAATACAACATGTTACCTCGCTGATAGATCTGAACCGTCGTATCACGCTGTCACGCGATTCATCAGTTATATACATCAAACACATCGCAGTAGAGAGTTGGATGATAATTACGTGCTCGCATACTTGTAGCTATTGAAGGATGTATTGATGGTAAATACACCCTCAGAAATATTTCTGTTGATATGATGTTGCCAATGGTAACCGGCGGTTCAATAATACCTACAACGCTTCAATTACGCGGATATATAGTCTAGTACTATACGGTATAAATATAAAATAGTCGAGTTTTCAGTCGAAAGTCGAATGCTATTATATGTACAGAGAAAAAAAAAAAAAATATATATATATATATATATATATATATATATATATATATATATATATATACACATAAAACACCCACTTGTTCTACGCCACTAGAGTTTCATACTCTCATTTAAATTTGAAATGAAAAGAAAAAACTTTAAAACGAATTGGAATATCGCTGAAAACCACATTTGACCTTTAGTTTTTCCGCGGCACATTTTTAATGAGGAAAATCCAACGGATCATTTCATTTGTGATACTGAATCGACGTGAGATTAATTCTATTTCTTTGTATATAAGTTATGTTACTATCAATGTATATGCAGAGTACATAGATCGATCGAATATATACTATCAAAGAGCAGGAGCGTTTTAGATTTTTTTTTCTCGGTGAAATTCGATACGGAATTTAATAAAATCCAGGAGTCTCTTCTGGTATTTGAATTGAGCCGAGGAAAATCCTACTCTGGTGTCGTATTGCAAATAGACTTTTTCTTCATCATCATTGGTTATAAGAAGAGATACTGTAATCCATGAGGATTTTAAACTGAGAAGTTATTTGTAGCTAAGCTTAAATAGTCTAATGAATATTTTAATTTTCTTTTAAGGAAAATTTTTTTAATTGTAATTAATAAATTTTGTAATTTCTGTTTAAGTTTTTTTTTTGTTTATAAAAAAATTAAAAAAAATTTTTTTAAATTAAATTTCACAGAAATTTATTAAGTTTACAAATATTTATCTAAATTTTTTAACGAAGAATTGTTTGTCAATATTGTGCTTTATTTTCTGTATGCATTTTTTTTAAATAAATTTAAATTTAATATTTAAAAAAAAAAAGTCAAAGTTTTTTAAGTAGTGCATACAAATTAATTTTTTTTTCTCTTTTTATTGAAACTATAAAATATTAAATAAAAAAAAAATTAATGTAGCGATGTTAAAGAAATGTATTAAAAATTATTGACGCTTGAAAAAATCCAAAAGCTCCTAGTAAAAGAACTATTACTATTGCAGAGAGAAAAAATTTGATAACAAATAAAAAAAAAATAAAATAGTAATAGTATGTCATAAAGACAATAACTGGTGATAAAATGAAGGAAGCGAAACTAAACATCTTCACCTATTTCACTCGGTTGAATTTAATACATCAAGTACAAGGAAAGTTGTTCATTCATTCCAGTACCCTCGATGCCTCACATCAAAGTAATTAAAGATAATAGAGCGTTGACAAAGACTAAACGTCAAACTTAAGAATAGAGTCAAAAATTAAATGATTTTAATGACAACCTGACAGCGACAACAAATCTCTCAAAAAGTCCTCTATGAAGCTTGCTTAATTAACTGTTAAATAAAGTACTCTGTACTCAACGCTCTATGCTTCGTATTTCGTATAAACTGTATTTTTCTTTGTAATTACATTAGTTTATCATTAAAACAACATTCAACGTTAAACTACTATCCCAACGGAGAAGAAACAAAATTAAATGGAACGAAAGAACTAACTGGTAATTAACAAAACTTATTTTAAAACAAATCTTGTATAATAATGCTTCAATAAACTTTTTAATAATGAAACTTTTTTTTTTTATTTTTATCCAAATAATAATAATAATAATAAATTATAAAAAAAATTTTGGAGTAAATGATTTTTAATTAATTGAATCTCTCCATAATTAAATTTACCTTAAAAAGGATTATATTTATAATTTTAATAAATAAAAATTGCACGAAGAAAATTCTCTACTTTTAATTAAATAATAATAAAAAATTGTTATTATTATAATTCTAAACATTATTAATAATAAAATATGAATTTCCCTGAATATTTCAAACAATTTTTCGCCCACTCTTTTCCACTTCCCTTCCATCGTAACTTCGGAAAATTTCGGTTACTCTCGGTTAGCGGAGGATAACGCGACGCTTCGCGCTTAACTCTCAAGCGTGCAGTTTCTCGACGACCACTGATCGATGTGGGTTGTCATCTCTATTTTACTCTAAATTTCGATCTCTCTCGAAGTATATATCAGCCCACGTGCATCCGGAATTAAAAAAAAAAAATCGCAAGCTTCATCAAAGTTCTACCAATCAATCCCGAAAATACTATTCGCCCCTCGAGTTCTCCACGTGACGGATTCAAATTCACCAGATGCCGGTGTTACACCGACCAAATTCACGTAATACATTCATAATAATAAAAATATGTAATTGAATAATACATTATTGGATGTCAAGTCACATCCAGCTTTTATTAACAGAACGTAAATATTTATTCACTAAAAATAATTGCCAGTAATAAAGTGCCCCGTGTTTTTATTTATTTATTTTTTTATTTTTTGTGTTTGTTTATTTGTTCATACTTTTATTAATATTTATTTTATTTATTGCATCAACGTTTTTATTCATACGTGTCTGTTGTATTTTATTTATTGTGAGTTGTGCTAAAATATGATCCATCTCTTCTTCGTTATAAATTTAACACAAATTTTTTAATTTTTTATTGCTGAAGGTTTTATGGTGGCTTTTTTAAATTTTTATGTGAAATTTCTGTACAATATTTTATTTATGGTTTCAATTTTTAATAAATACCGAGGTCAGTTTTTAAAAATAAATAAAATTCTATAAGGTTTAATTGAGTATAAAAAATAATTTTAAAAACAAATAAATTAAAATAATTTTTTGGTCAGAAAAAAATTTTCTAAAAATTAATTAAAAATTTTCTAAGTGCATTTTGTAATTAAATTAAATTATTAATATAAAATTAATTTTTTCTTTAAATTTATTTATTTTAATAAATAAATTTTTTTATCTATTTTTTTTGATGAACTAAAAAAAAAAGCTCTCAATATATTTTTTTTATGTATCGAAAAATTCCGAACCATAAAATTAAACAATTACTATTAATTATTATTAACCAAAAAGTTTGAATAGTACCATAAAAAAAAAAAAAAAAAAAAAAAAAAAATGATAAACCATAGCAATATTTCGGCCCGGAAGTGTTGATATATATTTTAAGGGCAAATTATTACCGATAAAAAGTTCATGGGCGACTAAGCCCGTTAAAGGAAGAAAAACTTTAACAGAGTACATCCAGGAGGTGAGGCTCGCTAAAAACAAAGTAAATGATGTAATGAGGAAATAAATAATGCGGGTAAAAAATTCTAACGTCTGGAAAGAGAGCGCAGATATTATTTAAATAAAAAACCTGATATATATAGAAATATACTGTAGCTTAAATCAAGGGAAAAAAATAAAATTAAAACTAAACCGCGAGGATTCAGACAATGCTAATATAAGTTGTGACGCACTGACGCGACTTAGACATAGACAAGTACCAAGTACAGCTGGGCTGAAATAAATTACCCGTGTGCCCGTTACTGTCATTCACATAGCTACTCGCGGCAATATAAATACAAAGTATGGCGAGCGTAAGTAAAGGCGTTGCTCTTTACTTGGTTACTAGCAAATTACTCACTGTCTGTACATTTACTACGTTTACTATAACTATTACTATTGCTGTTACTGTTACTATTACTACAGACGCTCCAACACGAGTACGAGTACTACAATCTTATAAAGTAAAAATACTACACTGTACTTCGGTCTGTAAAGGATTTGGATAAGCAGTACTTTTTGCAACGTTTCCCGCAACGCAGATCTTGACTTCATTTTCTTCATTATTATTATTAATATTATTGTTATTAATATTGCTATTATTGGATGTATATTTCGTGAAACGATGGGAGTGTTGGTACGCGAATGTTGAGACTGTGACTCATCATTTCCAGACAATGATCCTTATTTTCCACTTAGGATTCTATTCCATTTGCTTGCTGCTATACCTGAGGAACATTCTTAGCGCTAACGTTACTATACTTTTCACCGATCATTTGTAACGTTTCTTTGTGCAGGTTTTATTTCTGGTTTTCAAGTAAAGGAGCAGGTAAATTTTTACTCTGAAAAAATCATAACTTTGTTGTTGTAAAAAAATTTTGAAGAACTATTTTAAAATTAGGAATTTTTATTTTTGCATCATGCCAAATAATTGATGATCAAAAATCGAGTTTTATTTTGAATATTGTCTAATTATTTATATTAGATTTTTTTTTTTTTTTTTTCATAAATCAATCGATAAAGAAATAACATGTTTTTGGGTGGGAATCCCGATATGAAAAAAATAACTTTGTTTTTTGGCCGCTGATTGAACCAAAAAAATTTCAATAGAATTTTTTGCCGAGGTGTTGGAAGCTAAAAGGTGGTTTTGTGATCTGATTTAAGCATCAGTGGAGCAAATACAGTGCCTAGTTTTCAGTTTCATATTTTGGGTGACATACATGAGTGTGAGTACATAATAGATATATATATATATATATATATATGTATTACATACATGGACCTCTACATAATCGTAGACATGAGTGACATGTCCCGTGTGATTTGGGAACTCGTTCGTGATATAACAGATACCGGGCGCCGATTGTATGAGGGCGATGGTCTGGTCTGGTCGGGAATGTGTGACGGCGAATTCGCTTAGACCACGTAAACCACCATTTGCCAAATGCAATAATGTCACACGGTGTGCATGTGCATTCGGCTGACGAAAATCAATTCAGCTGGTATATAGTTAAGTGAGAATCGCCGATAGCACATACATATTATACATAAAGGACTTCACTTTCTACATATTACATGTTTAGCTGTCTTCATGCCGTCAAAATTAACTTCGACATAACCTACTTTTCAGTATGATGTTTTTATTGCAATCTAATCCTCGGTATTTGCTAGATTTAGTTCGCTTTCAGTTAATTGATTTTTATCGTATCACTATCAACAGGTCAATTGAGTTATCTCAAACAATTCGATAGACGGAAGACAATTTATTTGTTCATTATTTTTTATTTAGGAAAAAAAGCGTAATTTTCGCAAATATTTTTTTTTCGATAAAACTTTTATTGGTATTTAAATAGAGTGGAATTTTGTTAAAATTTATCACGATTTATTTAACAATTACATTCCAATCTTCCAATCAAAAATTTGTATTTTTAAATTACGGCATTTTCATTGGTCTTGAGAAAAAATTATGAGACATTTTTTTTTAAATTAAATTTTTAACAATTTTTAATTAAAAATTTTTTTATGCGATTAATATTTTCGCCTTAATATAAAAAATTTACCAGTAATTTTTATTTTAAAATTAAGGCTAAAATTTTTATAAATTTTGTTGGTAATTTTTTAAAAATAAATCTCCTGAGAGATAAATAAGCTTTTAAGAAACTAAAATAAAATTATTTCTTCTGATTTTTATCAGAAAAATTGACAATGTCTTTCTTGTCTAATCATATTTATTTAATAGTTCAAGACAAGTAAATACATTTGAACCAATAAGCAATAATTGCCAGAGTAAATTCTACTTCAACCTCCACACCTCATGCGAGCTCACGTGTGCAGAAATTTCAGTTTAAAAAAAAATAAATATTTCCGTAGGAGTCTCAGGACTGAAACGGCGTGTCAATCGTATTGCATTGTGTTTATTTATGATTAGTTTTTTGTCGACACTTTATTTATTTGTTCAACAAGAATTGAATGCTGTTGCTGTTACACATATACAATATACAATATACGAAGCGAGAGTAACTTATCGTTTATGGCGAGTTCAATTTTTGCTCTACCCACAACACTATTATATTTAAACTGAGAAATAGCCAGAGCTATTGAGCGCTTCACACAATAAAGACTATACATTTTGTATGGTGTGAGCTGTAATTGTGTTTATACCTACATATTATAATACATAGCTAGTTTCCATTGGCCTGATCATGACAGATCGACAAGCTCTCACTTACAACTGACAAATTGCACAGCGAAAGGAGTCTAACTCGCAAAGTGCTAATACTAACTCAGAGAATTTGCTTTTATTCAATGCGGACTAAATGTCATTGATTTTTATTCTAATAAAATTTTGTTAATTTTTTTTTTTTTTGCAAAATTAATTTTATTAACAATTTATCAAATTAATTATTATAAAAATAAATTTAATAAGATTTAGGAATAATTAATAAATCATTTATTAAAGCCCATTTATTTCCACCAAATAAATATTTAGTGGTATTTAACAAATTATTTATTGTTGTTCAATAAATTGTTTATTGGTATTAAATAAATTAATTTTTTAACTAATTTTTTTGTATAGTCTAACTTTTTTACTCCAAATAAATTAAAATAATTTTAAATAAAAATATAAGGTATTACAAAGAAAAGAATCTCATTAAATTTATTTTTTATTTGAGCCATTTATAAAATTTAAAATTAAATAAGTTTTTACTATATCAATAACAGACAAATTAAAAAATTTTAACTAAATTCCTCTGAGAAATGACATATAAGTCATTTGGGAGTATGTGTATTTTCAAAAGGAAGATAAATCTCCCAAAATCAAGCTGAATAAAATAATCTGAGTCAATGAATAGCTTATGTATCTCATTGAAATTAAAGCATAGCCATCTACCGCCAATATTTACCGAAGAAATATTTAATAACTACGACTAAATATTATTTGGTGGAAACAAATATTTATTTCCATGTAATAAAGCTTTGTTTATATTAATACAATTTATTTGGAGTAAAAAAAATCAATTATTAGTGTAAAAAAAAATATTGAAGGGTAAAAAATATTTTTTTCTCCCAAATAAATGATTAAAATTTTTTTTCACTAAATTAGTTAAGTACTCCGCACTAAATCCTTCTATCAGTGCATTATTACCTTCATATAGTAATGAAAATTATTCACAAAATAAAACTCGACTCTAGAATAAATTTTCTTGACAAAAAAATTTTTTTCTTATTGTATGAAAATTTATTTTTCTTTTAAAACAACTTGAGTCTTTTTTTAAAATAATTGCTTGAAATAAACTTTTTGTGTACTTCTTTCGTATCTTCGGAATATTTGCTTGAAATTTCTATCCGAGTATGTAGCATGTAGCATATGTGGTTTAGGAATGAGACAGGAATGAGAATGAAAAGACATAACACAGACAGTGACCGTAGAACTTGATCATCGGCGTTGTTAGTCTCACATATGGTAGATGGTAGGATACATAGATAGATACATGGATGTGCAGTTCTATTCGTTATAGTTAGTCCAGTGGGCAGTTTAGTTCTTCCGGGTGGGCATTCGCTACGGCTGAGTCTCATATAGATGGAAGATGCGATTCATACACATCCTCGTACTTAGATCTCACAAAATCTCCCTTACTTATAGTGGACAGCATCACGAGCGACACGATGGGACACCGTTAGAGCTTACAGCGTATACTCTTCTCGGCTAGGAAACTAACGTCGGAACTCGCTTTACTAGCCTGCTAAATTTACCAAAATTATTTATAATAATTTTGGTTTGAAAATTTTTTTCAAATAAAATTTGCATCAAATAAATTTTTTAGAGTATTAAAAAAATTGTGCGTAAAAAATAAATGATAAATAATTTTTTAAATATAATAAATGTTGAATTTTTAGCAATTTAATTGCTTTAATTACAATTTTTTTAAATGTCGGTCAATGCTGGATTATGTCAGTCCTAAATTTAGTCGTAAATTTTCAAGACTATTCACTATCTAGTCTTTGTAATATTCAGAATAAAACCGGTAGGCTCGCCGATTACGGAATTTATCTTGAATAATTAAAGATAACAAAAACCGGTTGTTTTTGTGGGAAGATTTAAATAATAATGATAGTAGAATGGTTTGTTCTCGTTTTTCATCATTAATTCGAGGGCTTCGGATTATATTACTTATCTGGTGGCTTAGATAAGCTGTAATAAATAGGGATATATGTGAAGGGCGATAAGACACTGAAAAATGTTTACATGCGCTTGATTTTTTTAAATCGGTAAAAAATTTATGAAATAAATTATTTTTACTAAAAATTATCTCTTGAATATTTTAAATACTCTTTCTATTGATTGAATAATTTTGTTATTTATCAGAAAATTACTCGAATATTTTTAGAGCAGGTTAAATAACGATAAAAAAAAATTTTAATAAAATTAAATGAATAAAAGTACAGTTAAAAAAAAAATAACTGTCCTCTCGTCCGTTAAAAATTACATATAAAAAAACTCGCATAGTCTCAAAGAATAAAAATTATAACAATAATGCCTATTGAAATAAATTACAGTACTTTTAACCTAATTTTTTAAATAGTACATCGCTTTTTAATCTTACGTACAATAATAAAAAAAAAAAAAAAAAAAAGTGAAATTATCATTTTAATTTGCCTCGGAATCGAACCCGGTTCTCTCCATACAATTTATGATACGCTCTATTTTAACTTTTCGCTAATGAAAAACGGAGTTTTTTTTTTTAATTTTAATTTACAAATTACAAGAAAAGCACAAGGGGCTTTTATGTGGCAGGAAAAATAGTCTTCTGTATAGTTGCACGCTATCAACAGAAAAATAATAAAAAAGACACACATGAAAAATAAAATAAAGAGAAGCGAAGGAAATGAAAGAAAAGAATGGAAGAATCAGTGTGTGAGCATTCTATTCGTTTTGTCTCAAAAGAGCACAACCGCAATACAAGACGAGTTCACTTCTTTTCATTTATTTACTATTATTATTGTTATTATTACTTTTTTTGTTTGTTATTATTTTTCTCTACTGGCAGCATCACCTCGCATTCTACCCACGAGATGACATTGTTTTTCCGTGCTTTTACAGCATTCATATACTTTATATATAAATATACAATCACCATTATATGAGAAAACACATACAGTATCTCTACTCGGAACGGGTTTAAACGTTAGTTGTACTTTGTATTACACGCGGTTATAAAGAAACAAACTTTTATTTGATTTACGAGAGTAAATCCAATCTATAAATAATTTATTCGATTTTTAACGAGATAATCCATCAAATTAATTGATTAATTAATGTTAAAAAATAAAAAAAAATATTGTAAAGGCTCTAATAAATTAAAAAATTAGATTTTATCTATTTAATCAAATAAGTAATGATTTAACACGTTTTACTAACAACAATAGTCGATATTTTTTTTTTTTTTTTATTATTATTAAACGAGTAGATGCATCTGAGGGTACGATATATAATATATTGAAGTATATTTATATGAGACAAGATGAAATAATTATCAGATGCATCAACGTCGTTACAACCGACTAACACACTCGATGAAACCCGATAAAAGTCTCAATAAGATCGTGTAGATTGCATTCCATCGTCGGCGGTGTCAAGAGAAAAAGACGATCAGAATGCACCGACTCATCATCATATTACTCCGGCATATTTCTCTTATTTTTAAATTATGTATATACCTATATATATGATATGTAACATATAACATAACTTGCAACTAAGTGGATCGATGACTTACATTTTTCCATAAGCTTTTTTATTTTTATTTTCAAATCAATATTAATAATAATAATAAATTTTCAGTTGCGGTGATTGTTATTATTGTTACTATCATCACTGTATTTTTTTAAATATTAACGTTTTTGAAAATATAAGCTCATCCCGATGTTACACTGATCAAGAGCTTTCATTTGAGTACCCACATGCATTTTTTTATATTTTTCATATATTCATATATATAATATATATAAATATGTGAAAAATTGATGTGGGTTTCGATGAGTGTAATGTCGGAGTGAGCTTATATCTTTAAAAATGTCAATAGTTCACAAGATACAAGGTCATTTATTAATTATGTTATTATTATTCTCTCAAAATTTGTCTATTTAATAACAATAAAAATAATGAATAATTCAAAAAAAATTTTTGGGATAATTTTGAGTTAAAAAGATATAAAAAAAAAATAATTAAAAAACCATATAAAAAGTGACTTGACATTCAATAAAAAAAAAAATTCAATCAACAAAACTAACAAAAATATTTTTTTTTTTTTTCCATAAAAAAAACCACAACAGATCGACAGAGAAATGAAATTTAAAAACTGAGTGAATTTAAAAACGGTATTCGTAAATTTAAAACCCAATACCGCCGTTAAATCAACAGGTCTGTGTGTACGGCCCGTAAAAAGACGCCGGACAGAAAAACTTTAGCTCGTACTTGTACTATACCACACTGTACACTCTCCAATATATAGTAAATTCTGGTACCAGTTTGCTATTCGATCGAAAAAAAAAAAAATAATAATAATAATAATAGAAGAAACGAAGAAAACGGATCTAAAAGCAGAGAGAAACAAGTAAAAAAGCGTATTGAAATAGAAAAGAAGAGAGTGGAAGCAGTATAGAGCAGAGAAACGGTGCAGTTTACCAACCATAGAAAATTCATTTCACAGAAACCTGTACGCCCTTGGAGATTTTAATATAAAAGCTGCCGACTACAAAGAAGGAAACACAATTTCGGTCCTTAGACTCCTGAGATCAAACGGAGAAATACACAGTAGTAATATAAATCGTAATAACAGTAATTATATAAAAAAAAATAATAAATCTATAGCAAAAAAAATTTTTGTGAAGTTTTTTAATAATTAGTTTAAAAAAAAATGCGTCAGTAAAGACTGAAAGTATTTGCGGTGAAAGAAGTAAAATGCTAACTTGTGTTTATTCCGCTGAAAGCTTCAAAACGAAAGCTGTTACGGTTAAATTGCGTCAAGCAGGCGGTAAGGCCAAGAAAAAAGCTAAATTATTAGCGATAAAAGAACGCCCGGGGGTTGCTAAACCTGACCCGACGGTAAATGCCAATCATGGGGTAAGTTATTCTTATTTCTCTTTAAATGTTTTATTAATGAGGCTCCTTTGTAGCCAAGTGTTTTTATATTATGTGCAAATATTTTTAAAAATAAAAATAAATTATTTAAAAATTTTTTAAATAGACTGTAGAAGGATTTAATAAATATTTATTAAATATTTAAAAATTATTTATTGCAATTTAATAAATTAAATAATTGTCTTCAAATAAATTAAATTATTAACAGTTAATAAATCCTTCCATCAGTGGATAAAAAAATTTTTTTAGTTGTTAAATTTTTAAATTAAAAAATAAAATTTTTTTTTGGTCATTAAATTTTTAAGTTAAGAAATTTATGAATTGAAAATTCTTCCATTCATGCAAAAAAAAATTAGTCCAGCATAGAAGTAAAAAAAAGTGCCCAGTAAAAAGGGATAAATATTTCAAGAGCCCAAGGAAAATCTAAAGAAAGATTTCTGTCAAAGTAAAGGAAGTGAACCTGAAGCGGGTGATTTTTTTAAAAGATATTTTTTTCTTGGATTTCCAATACACGAGATTTACCGAGACTTTTCCAGACTTATCCTTCCGGTCATCCGTCTTTATATTCTTATTATATTTTTTACCGGGAAAAAACGGAGGCGGGTTTTTAAGATGGGAAATATATTACTTATAAATAAAGACAAAAAAATTTATCTCAGAAGTATATATATTTAGATATAATTTATTGGATAAGAGACCCAATTTATTTTTTTTTATTTAAAAAAAGTAATTTAATATTCAATAAAAAAAATAATTAATAACTTAAAAGAGTAGTTAATTAATTTTTTCAATGAAACTGGCGAATAAAATTACCAATTGAATGTCGATGCATTGTGAAATATTTCAATTATCCAAATTAATTACAAATTTTGCCGAGGGAACTTTTAAAGTAATAACATACGCGTGCTAGTGGGTAGTACGTAAAAATATGTAATAATATAAAATAAGGGCACATTTATATTGGACTTTTGCAGACGCTGCGTGTCAGCATATAAATTCCAGCTGTGAGTACTATTTTTTATTTTAAACGTAAAAATTTTATGAGAGGATACGTGACTCTACATATGTGTACTTACATTAGATATTTACTTTTTCAAGAAGAGTAAAAAAAAAAATTATTTTACATTTGGAAAAGCGAGATAAAACCTTGCTCTAACGTCACAAGCTCAGATCATTTTAACTTTAACGTCTGTCACCGCTGATTCTGACTCACTTCCGAGTCCTAATTTCCAGTTCTGTGTATTTAATTAGTGTCTGTCTCTTATTATTACTATTGTTTCAGTGTAAATGTAAATATTTGAGAGACACTGTATGAAACTGAATAAACAATGTATTGTTTGCATTTAAACTCGGCAAATGCAATAAAAGATGTAAAAACAAGCATGGAAATGAGGAATGTTCAGTTGGGGATTTATTTTATCACTACCGTCTGTTTCATCAATAAATGTGATGTTGAAATGTCGTAAAAAAGGCTCCTAGAATTTTTTAAAATTAGTTCGGGGAAAGTGCCGCTAGGTGGCGACGGGCCGGAAATTTTGTCCCCTAGTGGAGCGATAAAATAATTGTATTTATTTTGACAAAAAAAATTTTTTTTCGGTATTACAACAAAGAATTAGTTTTTTTGAAATTTTAACATTATGAAGCGAGAAAAAATTAATTTTTAAGTATTTTTAGTATCTTAAAATTAATTAAAACCTTAAATATTTGGGCTAAGTAAGAAATTTTCGAAAAAAAAAAAATTTAATTCAATTTTTTTTGTACATTTTAAATTGATGGAAATTTTAGAATGTATTTTAAAAATATAAAAAATCATTTTTCACAGTAGAAATTTTGAATTTAAATATTGAAAATGTGGATTATTGTTTATTAGTATGTGGAGAAATTAGAAAAATTGTTGAAGAAAAATTTTCTATCAATAAAATTTCGTATTAATTATCTTAACTAATAGAAAGTAAATTACAAAACTTTTTCCGGAATTTCTAGAAATTTTTTATGCTACGATAAAATAAATGACGTTTGCTCTTAGACAGAAACGTGTCTTGTAAAGTTTTCTACTCTGTGAAGATAAAAATGTTGCGGTGATGAAAAATGGACGGATTTTTTTTTTTTTTTAAAAAATGGAACAAATCCAAGGATAATAAATTATATAAAACTTTTTAAATTAATATTCCATATTAGACATCTATTTAAATATAAATATGGAATGTAAAATATAAAATATATTCCACGTACTAATAAAAGTTGTAATGTACTTTTTATGAGTGTAAAAAAAACATAAATAAATGTAGAAACACTTTGCCTTTAATTAAAGGAAAACTTTCAGCAATAAATTGAAGCAGAGTAGCCCACTCAAATTTAAAAGTTTGTTAGTATTTAACGGAGCTTAATGAGTTTGATATTTCCCGAATTATTTCCGAGAAATTTCACGAGAAAATTATGATTATTATTATTACTATTCGTGCAGGATTAAATAGAAATATAGGTTTGGAATGCCGGGGTTTTCTTGATGGCGCCGATGCGAATCCATCCACAGGAAATTAATTCGCTAGTCCCATTATAGTGGACACTCACATAAATGTGAGCGATTGTGTGCAAATTGTGTGTGAGTTGCTTGTATTTTGGAGAGGAAGTGTCAGGCTACTTTGACAAGTCTCTGGGGATTTATGTTATTCGGTGCAGCCATTTCAGTAAAAGGGATCACAAATATAACTATATTTGATTTATTTACTGCATTTACACTGCATGCAGAGTTACTGAAATTTAAAATATTGTTCCTACACTCTAGAGTTATTTTAGATCCATACGTGGTAATTTTTTTTTTTTTTTATTAACTTTTATTTGGCATGTACTTCAATCTTTTAATGGATTGCATTAATTATTTAGAAGAACATGAAAACACTTCATGACAGTGATTCTCTAGAGTGAAGTGGATTATGTTCCCAGAGATAAGGGGATAAACTCCGATATGTAATGAATGAGTTCTTAAAAAAAATTAAAAATAAATAATAACAATAATGTTTGAGCCAATTTATATAATTAAAAGAAAAAAAAATTTTTTTTGGGTGTACTAACATGATAAAAAGGATTTTTTTTAGTTAAATTTAATTATTGGAAAAATTCTTGATCTATATTGGTGTCTTTTTTTATAGTTTTAAGTCGATGTTATTTTTATAGATAAATAAACAATTAAACGTATAAAGTTGGACAAAAAAAAATATGAAAAAAACATTGGCGCCTTTTTTATGATTTTTTTTTTGTTTGTGAATTTTTGGTCAAGTTTTTAGAGAAGTTTTCAATAATTTTTTGATTCTATAATTTTTTTCCGCCACTTATCTTCATTAAATAATTGTTAATTGATCCTATGATGGCAATATTATTTCTAAAATTTATTTAAAAATTACCCAAGCCATAAATATTGTAAAAATATAAAAAAATCATTAGCTTGAAGCTTTTTTTATTCAAACTTTCTAATTTTTGGTTTTATTATATATAAAAAAAAAAATATATAAGAAATATTTTATCAATTTTTAGCTTTAAATTATTTTAAAAATAATAAAAAATACTTCAAATAATTTTATTAAAAGCTTGAAATTAACGAGAACAAATAATCAATAGAATAAAAAAAAAAATTCTGCCTAATGTGAAAATATTTGTAGGTTTAATTAAATGTAGAACCGAGAAAATTAATAGGACACGTAAGACCGTCTTGTTGAAGGGTGACGAGGGTATAAGACTTTCACAAACGAGATGGGTTACAGCTCGAACTCGAAATCCTCTCTCTGATGTCAAAAGACATAGACATACCCTTTACTTGTATATTGTACCGTCTATATCTATAGACACTCAGTTTCTGATAAACGAGCTTCCCTTTATTGAAGTTTGCTGACAAAAGCCAGCTGACTGTGAAGGGTGAAGAAGATAACGACAATGTGTGATATAAAACTCGCTACTGTTCCTTGTATCAGTCACGATTTCCCAAAGGAAGATAATTTTTTTTTTTTTTTTCATTTTATACCGCAGACATGCAAAAGGAATGTTGTAATTTCGTCGGAAAGGGACGGGAGCTTATAAGGGGTAGAAACAGCCAGCAGGATCAACAGCAGAGTGGCGCAGTGGAAGCGTGCTGGGCCCATAACCCAGAGGTCCGTGGATCGAAACCATGCTCTGCTAGGACATTTATTTTTTTTTATTTTTGTAAATTTTTAAAAATATTTTTTTCATAAAAATTATTTTATATTATTTATAAAAAAAATTTTCTGTCGAATTTAAATCCTGACTGAACGGTCAGAGATATCGAGAAATTTATAAAAACCTTTTTTGTAAGGAATTAAATTTCCTTAAAAAAAATATATATATAATTTTTTTTTTATTTTCAATATTTAGCCCAGAATTTTAAAGTTTAATAATTTTGTATTGATTTATTTTTAAATTCAAGCGGATGTAAGCAAAAAAATTTTATTTATTAATAAAATTGAAAGTGAGTATTGTATATACAACAATTTTTATATCAATCAATTAAAAAGCCTCCAGTGAAAAAAATTGATTAAAAAATCCTTTCTTTCAGCCCTTAATTTCTTTATCGAAGCGAGCAATGATAATTGAGTTTATTAAAGGCGCGGTATAAAGAATTTATTTTCTATTTTGACGGATTTTTAAAAATGGAAGGTTTTTTGCGGGACACCTTGGCTGACTGTCGTTTGCGACGAAACCTCGTCGACCTTGAAATTCCATACTCTTGTTGATGTTGCCCCTTAACGTCATCTTTCTCTGTCTTCTCAGTGTCCTTACACCTTACACTTATCTCTTCTCTCGTCTTGTTCTTGTACTTCTCAACTCACAAAATAAAAGTAAACCTTTACTTATATATACTATATACAGCAACTATTATACGCTGGATACGAGTCGGTCGAAGTTAAGTATAAAGTAAAGAGTGTAAAGAACGATGGGCGGCCTCCAACGTGCAGAGGCCATATCTGATGAATTAAATACGGGAATAAGTTTTAACAAAAACAAATAAATCCAACAACGTGAATTAAATACTCGAGTTAACATTTTATATTTTATTCAATTCAACGCGAATTCATCCTATAGCTTAGTTGTGGTTGTATTTATTTATATATATATTATATATTTTGTATTTACATGGGGTGTTCACGAGCATGAAAAATGAAATATGAAATATGAGCGAATTATTAAAAATGAAAAAGTAAATATTAAACGGATGTGCTTTTCTGTGAAAACCGTCGAGTCAATTTATCAAACTGTGCTCGAGAAGTAATGGAGAATTCACTTCTAAGAGCTCACAACTCCCGTTTGCTTTCATCTTTTTCACTTATACTTGTTTTAATATATTTGTGTACATGTACTTTTACTTGTACATGTATATTTGGATATTTAAATTTATATTTATATCAAATATAGTCTTCAAAGAGGGTAGTTTGCTGGAGTCACTAAATTAAATATACCATTCGTAGACAAGCGTCAGATTCTAAGGATGAACTTGCTTGAAATCACTTTATGAAATGGTAAATATTAAAGAATCGTCGCTATTAACTTTTTGCGGTCTACAGGAAAAACGATACTTTCAACTTTCACTTACAGTTAATTTTACTTTTTACACTGAAGAAAAATTCTCGAATCAAGAAAAGTATTTTTTTTTTTTTTTTTTTATTTCAAACTTTTGAAGTAAGATTCTCAAAAAGAAAATAGTTAAGACTTCACTGAAGAGTTATTTATTTTTATTCAAGTTATAGCTTTTTAATTTAAAAAAAAAAAATATATATATATATATATATATATATATATATATATATATATATATATATATATATATATATTACGATCCAAAAATCAAAATTAAAATTTTTTTTTTTTTTTATAAATTGAAACGTTTTAAATAAAATACAACAAATTTATACCATATAAATTTTCAAAGGCGATATTTATCGTGAAATGGAATCCGTCACAATTTTGATTGATATAAATAATAAATCGAAATATATACAGGGTGTCTCAGAAGTCGTGAGCCACCGGACAGGGTGTAGTAGAAAATTGGATTCTGAATAGAAAAGTCCTTTACCATTTTTCGATCAGATCCATAGAAAAATTACTACAAATTTATGAAAATAGACCAATGAGGAGCGCGGTTTAGCGGCAGAACGGTAGGCGCAAGAGCGAGCGAGTGGAAGCGCGACAGGCAATGAGTGCGCGCTCGCTTGCACACGTGTGATATCATTGCTCAGTTATAGCGGGATGCCCGCATGCAATAATAATGATCAATGATACTCCTGTAAATAAAAAAATTAATATTAGAAAAATCATCCCATAGTCAGCCCCATAAAATAAAAAATGTGCGATTTTTTGATAATTAAAACTCAAATTTTCGGTGTCACCGAAAAATGAAAAAAAAAAAAAAGCCAACAGTCATATTCAATGATACCCCTGTAATTAAAAAAAAAAAGAAAAGTTATAAAAGTACCCCATACACTCTGAGATACAGCCCCATAAAGCCAAAAATTTGCGATTATTTAATGATGAAATTCAAATGATCAGTGTGCACTTGAAGTTAAAAAAAAAAGCAATAAAAATAATCAGTGACACTACTGTAGACCAAAAAAATTGAAAAAAAATAAAAAACTACCTCATAGACACTGAGATACACCCCCATAAAGCTGCGATTTCTCCATTATTTGTGAAGTTAAGTTGAAATTCTCGGTGTCAACTCGGAATAACTCAAAGAAAATTATCTTTCTTTCCAGTTTAACCTTTTTTATGAATTAAAAAATCAAAATTTTGGAATCCACCCCATAAACACCGAGAGGCAACCCCACAATGCTACAATTGTTCGATTTTTTATTGATTTAAATTGAAATTCTCGGTGTCTACTCAAAATAAGTAAAAGAAAATTATTGTACTTTTTAATGTTATCTCTGTTATAAAATAATAAATCAAAATTTTAGAATCCACCCCACAGACACCGAGATACATCCCCATACAGTCGCTATTTGTCGATTTTTAATTGACTTAAATTGAAATTCTCGGTGTCCACTTAAAATAAAGAGCATAAACTCATTCCACTTTCCAATTTACTCTTTTTAATAAATGAAAATATCAAAATTCAAGAATTCACCCCATAGACCCCAAGATACGCCTCCATAAAGCCGCGATTTATCGATTTTTTGTGGATTGATATCGAAATTTTCGGTGTCATATGAAAATTTGAATTTTAATTATTGAAAAATCGCGAATTGTTGGCTTTATTTGGATGTTTGTTAGTGTCGATGCGGTGGATTTTCAAGAGTTAAGTTTTTATGTTTTTAAGGGTGTAATTTAAAAGTACAATAGGTTTCTCTTGTTGTTGTTAAATGGACACCAAGAATTTCAATTTCAATTACTAACAAATCACAAATTAGCGGATTTATGGGGTCCTATCTCGCCGTTAATGGGGTGTTTTTTCAAATCTTATTTTTTTTTGCTTACAAGAGTATATCTGAAAATGAGTTTTCATACTTTTCATTTATTTTCAACGGACACCGAGAAGTAGCATTTTAATTACTAAAAAATCAGAAATTTTCAGCTTAATGGGATCATAATTCGGAGTTTGCGGGGTGGTTTTTTAAATAATAATTTTTTTCGATACACAGGAGTTTAATCGATAAGTACAAAAGGTTTCTTTTGTTGATTTTCAATGGGCACCAATAATTTGAATTTTAATTTCTAAGCAATCCCGATTTTTGTGCGTTATCAAGTCATATTTCGGTATCTATGGGGTGTTTTTACAATTTTTTAAATTTGTCTGATGGTCAAAAGTACCACTGATAATTTTGATTGGTATTTTTTTTCTATTTCGAATGCACTGTGAATATTTTAATTTTTATGTTAAATAATCCCGAAATACTCGGCTTTATTAGGCTGTATCTTAGTGTCTATGGGGTGGTTTTTGTAATTTTTAATTTTTTTCTGATTGTTATGGGTATAGTTAACTATTAGTCCTAGATTTTTATTTGAAATTTTGAGTAGTCGTCGAAAATTTCTATTTTAATTATTGAAATATCGCACAATTCTTGGCTTTATGGGACTGTATCTCCCTGTCTATGGGGTAGTTTTTTATTTTTAAAAATTTTCTTCACCTACTGTAGTGTCACTGATTATTTTTATTGCTTTTTTTTTTTCACTTCAAGTGCACTCTGATCATTTGAATTTCATTATTAAATAATCGCGAATTTTTGGCTTTATGGGGCTGTATCTCAGAGTGTATGGGGTACTTTTATAACTTTTCTTTTTTTTTTTTAATTACAGGGGTATCATTGAATATGACTGTTGGCTTTTTTTTTTTCATTTTTCGGTGACACCGAAAATTTGAGTTTTAATTATCAAAAAATCGCACATTTTTTATTTTATGGGGCTGTCTATGGGATGATTTTTCTAATATTAATTTTTTTTTATTTACAGGAGTATCATTGATCATTATTATTGCATGCGGGCATCCCGCTATAATTGAGCAATAATATCACACGTGTGCAAGCGAGCGCGCACGCATTGCCTGTCGCGCTTCCACTCGCTCGCTCTTGCGCCTACCGTTCTGCCGCTAAACCGCGCTCCTCATTGGTCTATTTTCATAAATTTGTAGTAATTTTTCTATGGGTCTGATCGAAAAATGGTAAAGGACTTTTCTATTCAGAATCCAATTTTCTACCACACCCTGTCCGGTGGCTCACGACTTCTGAGACACCCTGTATATAAATATGCATGTTATACAACATTTAATTTTAATAAAACTGACGTGAAATACGGAAATTATTGCCCTATACATAAAATAAAAATTTACCGTAAAACAATATATTTTATTACTATTATTACAAAGCATTTTTTTTTATCGTCAACGTACATCGTATAAATTTTTTACTCTAGCAGGTCTTGTCTAACGTCTAACGCTCGTAAGATTCATTTATCATCATTCCTTGCCCACAAAAATCTATAATAAATCAACTTTACTCGGTAAAAAATTACAGTGGCGAAAGTGATAAAATAAAACGGAATAAATAGACCGGAATGAAAATAATAAAAGGGATGAAATTGCTAGATTTATGTAACTTAAACTACATAGCAAAGTTTAAGAAAAAATTATCTGGAATAAATGAAGATTATTGGGCAGTTTTTTGGAATAAACTCTGAAGGGAGAGAGTGGGAAGGGGGTAAGTGCGTTAGAAAGGGAAGGGTTGAAAGGAGATTGAGAATGAGAATGAGGGTGTGCGGTTATGGCACGAGGTGATAAACTACCGGTTTCCTGTGGTCCATCCGACGCGATTTCCTACTCTCGCATATAACTTTAGCGGTTTACACGTCAACTGTTACTACAACAGTTATAATACACTGTTGGTATTATGGATATATATTGTATGGACAAAACAGTAGGGCTGTTTGTATTATATGGGTACAGGGTGGATATGCTGGTGTGCAAAGAGTAACAGATAGCACGCCGGCAGTGGTCATGTATTTCTAATTAGAAACCTAAATTTCATTGTTAACAAACCACGAGATAAAATATGGATTACTGGGTAGCTTATAACATGTTATGTCTAACCACTACTACCTATCTTTCAATTATTATTTTATAGCCGGCTGTAAATTTTACGAGCTGTTTATTTAGTGTGTTATTAGTTATAATAAATTTATTGATTTTTAAAATAATATTGCAGGAATTAAAATAATTACTTGTATAATTTTTAACACTCTTTATATTATAGAAGAAAAATCTTAAATTGTATCAAATAACCAGTGAAAAATTTTTTATCTAGTCAGACATGTCAATGTATAAAAAAAAAATTTTTTTTTTAAGAAATACGTAATTAACATTTTTGATTTAATTAAAATTAATTTTGTAATTAATTAAACTGAAAAATTAATCTAAAATAAGCCCTCAGAAAGACTAAAGTCATTTTTATTTTTAAACATATATAATCTTAAAATTAACTCTCTATTAAGGAGAATATTTAGCAACAATGCGCCACCTGTCGGATATTCATGGTACTTCATTTAGTAAAAAAACTTTTATGTCGGCATATATGACTATATTGGGTTTGATATATGTTATATCACGCCAAATATAACCATAGATACTCAAATATGTCCGTATTAGATTTAAAAAAAAAAAAAAATTTTTTCCAAAAACAATTTTTTAGTTTTTTTAATGAAAAAATTATTGCTTAGTAAAGATCTGAAATTCTTTGAAAATTAATATTTTTCTCTTTTTTTTTATTAAATTTTTTATTAAAAAAGGAGCACTTTGTAATTTAAATTAAAATATTAATATCAATAAAAAAATCTAAAATTCTTCAAAAATAACAAATAAATAAATAAATATGTATTGTTTAAAATGTTACAGTTACCAGTGGGCGGAGGAGGGGCCGTGCTGGTGCTCAGCGAACTCGAGAGTATGGCATCAAGACAGCAGCGGGAGATTGCCCAACAGAGACGTCTCCTCGAGCAACGCGAAGCTCGGCTTGCCCTGCTAAGAGGCGCTCAGGTAACTTCCCTAATACATGTATAACTTGATATAATTATTATTATTACTATTACTCTCTAATCCATACAATATTCCCCAACATTGAAGTTAAATAATATAAAATAGCTAATAATAATTGGTACAAAGCACGAACAATTATTTATTATGTATGATACACCCGCCATCGTAATTGCCAATTAAGTCAGGTCCTCATCGAAGCAAAGCTCTTTAACGTAAAAGCTAAATAAAAGCTCTATGCAAGCTAACAACCCCAAGAAGTCAAGACACGACATCCTCGGGCTTATATCATATCTTGTATATCCTCTGCTGTATATTGTATATAATATTATGTAAACCCGAACTAACTTCTGTGTCACGCTCCGGAAATTCTCTGCCGCTACTTGGTACTTTGACGGTGATCTACCCGAATAAACTTGGTGTATATTTGAATATTCCAATCAATCTTACCTGTCCTCAATATCAATGAGTATATGTAATACTAAATTTACTAAGTCCTTTATAATTCAATAAATTAATTAATAATTTAATCAATTTTACTTAATTATTTGAAAGAATAATATTTTATAAATTATTGATTTAATTTGAAAAAAAATTGATTAAAAAATTGCTTAGATAATTTTTAAAATTTTCTGCATGTGAAATGTTTTCTTTTAATTTTTTTTCAACTAATTTTTCAATAAAAAAAATTTGTAAATGTCGGCTAATTTAATTTTCATGTTTATGAAGCGTGCAAAATGATTTAAAAAATTGAATGAAGTGTAATGCTTTTACTCTAAAAATTCTAATTTTCCCCCTGAATAATCTGAGTTTTAATTTACGTGATTGCTTAAATACACAATTAGAGTTATAATTTTGTTTGACTGACCATTTTCTGACTTTGCAAACAATATGTATGTCTATCCAGGGATTGGAGCCTATATATGGATACATGTGAGCATATGGATAATTTAGAGCCTTTAAACCTTGCTAATGTATTTACACACTATCTGGTTTACGTTCCAATCGAATTTTAGTTTGAAACATACATCGAGTCGGTAATTAAATTCGACAGAATGCTTTGGCTTTTGGTAATGAGAGGAACGTATTTAAATTTAAATTTAAATTTAATTTGTATGACTACACAACAGCTTCCTACCGTTTAAATATTTATTGATTTTATTAACAGATATTTACTTTTTTAATTTAATTGTAATTTGTTCTAATTAATTAAATAATTCCATGATAATAATAAATTTCTACTAAAATTAAATAAAATTGAAAGTATTGATTTTAATATTATAAAATCTAAAAAAAAAAAATTACTCTAACAATTCACTAAAATAATTATTTATAACAAAGAGAGCATTAGTGCAAGTGAAGATTCTTTGTTTCAAAATATATTCTCATATGAATACACAGTCAGTATGTTCATTGTTCTTAATTCTTATGAAAGTATTAAATTATATACTATTATATTGTCTTGCATCTCTACTCTCCATTATCATCATTATTGTTGTTATAATTATTATTATTATTATTTTTAATCTTATTATTATTTTACTATTATATAATCATCTGAATTTTAACAAAAAACATAGATAAATTTTTCCAACCCAATAATAATAATTAATAATGACTAAAAAAATAACACAACAATCAATTTATGGTTTACTTGACGCTCTCGAGCACAACTAAAAAACCATTACCGGAGTATGCACACAGATATAATACCAATGCATACAATAATTACTTCACACCGTAACGTTAAAACGGGTAATACATAACCGGTGTAATTTAATAATTCTGTAGGTAACTCCGCGGAAACGGAACTTGAATAATATTTAGTAATTAAATTTAAAAACGTAACTCATTTTTCTTATTTACGTTTTTTTTTTTTTTTTTTTTTTTTTTTTTAAATTTTATTTTACTCTATTAAAATTTTCCAACGAATCACAATTTATATAGAAGACATTTCCTCTATGAAATTGCTTCATTAACGATTAATTCATCATTTTCATTATCATTCATTTAGCTTTTAAGCTTTAACTAACAAAACATTTAATATTCAATTTTACTTTTAATTGTAATTATCACATTCGTACATTTAGAGTAAAATCGAAATTTATTATTATAATTAAACTCTATTTTAAAGTGTTTAGGTTCAAATTTTATGAATTATTATTAACCAAGCGCTTGAAATTTTTTAAAGAAAAAAAATTAATTGTTAATTTTTGAGAATAATAGAAAATCAAACGGGCTTCTGTCAAAATTTTTATTATTGATAATTTAATTAATCAATATTTTTTAAAATTTTACCCAAACAAAAAAAATGGAAAAATTATAATTTTAGATTGTAATTATTACAAATTTTATAAGAATTAAATTTTTTTTGATCAGATATACGAATTTCAAGATGAAAAATTCTTTAAATAAACTGAAAATTTTTATAAAAGTCCGATCTAGAATTTTTAGTAAGTAAAATAATTTTTAGTTTTTTATATTTTATTTTCAAGGAAAAAATTTGATCAAAATAATTTAATATTTTATCAAAAATAAATTTTTTAAATTTATAGAAATATCGAATATTAAGAAGATGACTAGGCCGTAAAGATAAGCACATAATGACGCGAAATAATCCAAGTCCTAATATAACGCGATAGTAATAGTAATAGCAATAGCAATAGTATTAAATTATATACATTTAATCTCCGAGAGTAGAATCTAAAAGAGGTCCTTATCGCGTTGGCTTGTACTCGATAAGCCGGAGTTCGTGGTTTCCTGGGGATCTAAATTTGCGCGTCAGCTTCGGCTTATCCTTTTCCAGCAGGATATTATACACAGCGTACAGAAAGTACACAGTACACAGTGAATGTATAATAATGTACTTAAGGTAAAACGTAAGAGCCAACTCACTTTTCTCTTACGCTAATTGTCACCTTACTCATTTTCGACTAATGACTTTCATACTCCAGGATTATAACATTATACTCTATTTTCAGTCATTAATTATGTCATTTTTTTGTGAGAAGGTCTTTCTACACCTCCATTTTCCCGGAAAAAAAATCCTGATAATTAAAACATTATCATCAATAAAATATTCTTGCGCTCCCCACTTTGATACTTAATTAAAAGTTATTAATTACACGAAGCTCGGAATTAATTTGCTCAAGTCCTTTAAGAAAAGTGTGGGGATAATTCCAGGCAAAGTTCCATTAAAAATTATCATTTAAGTCGCGGTAGTTAGGATTAATAAGTGGTGATTAAAAGTTTTAGAAGTATGGCGAGATTCGACTGTCGGTAGATAAGGAATTTTTAATATTAAATAGAATTGACATGCATGTATTACTCTAAAAAAATTGCTAATTTGTTTTCGTTAAAGTTTGGGCTGTAAATAATTTTTTACTGTCTTGACTCGAGGGAATTTTTGTGAATTCTTTAATTTTGGAGCAAAATTAAATTTTTTTGGGCCTTCTAATCTAATTAAACGATCCACTAGGTCTGAATTAATAAATTAAAAACCATTTAATAATTTTAAAATTAAAAATTTCTAAAGAATTCTGTCTCAAAATTTCAATGTTTTTCTGTATTCTAAATCAATATTACAAAAGAAAGAAATTGTTGGATAAAATGTAAATTATTTTACTCAAATACTATTAATTAAATTGCTTTGGTGAATTTTAAAAATTTTTTAATATTAAATTTTCTCTTCATTATTGAGTTCTATTTTTTTGGTTAAATTAATGAATTTTTTAAATAAATTCATGATAAAAGTTCCTGACATAAAAAAATTGAAAAGGGTATTTTTCAAATGAAGTAATTTTATCTCCAACGTGTATTAATTGTATATTCCCAACAAAGCTTTAATCCGCAAACTTTGATATTAATACCTGAAAAATGAGCATGAGTAATGTATATTATTTATATATAAAATAAAAATGATCCATAAAAATGAACGCGATACGAATTACTCATACCTGATTCTATAAATGGAAAGAAATTCATTTTGCGTCTATATATGATTCTTGAATAAAAATTGGTATTGATATGTCTGTGCTCAATGGGAATATAAGTTAAAGCGTAGCTAATATCAATATATCAATACAAGGAACATAGAATAAGTCTAATATATCTGAGAAGTCTTTCATTTATGAAATACTAAGACGAAGGAAAAATAAATAAAATAATTCAATCTTAGCTGCTATATCAATCTAGGTCTTCGTAATCCGACATCCGAGATCGTTCACCTTCGCTAAGATTTTTTTTATATAATTTCATATTTAATAAAAAAAAAAAAAAATATATACTTTCTTTGATCATAAAAAAACCAATTTAAAAATTCAAATTCGCTTTACATTTTTATTATGAAGAAAGAAAATATTCTTTCACATTTATAAGAATTAATGTTTTTAATTGCTTTTATTTTGGCTTTTCAGGAACCAGCACAGCAAGAGAGACTGGCGAGGTTGAGGCATCGACTCGATCAACAACAGAGCAAACTCAATAGGCTAAGGTTACTCAGATCACAAACAGATCAATCGCGAGCCAATAATGCCACCCTAAGTAAGTCTTTGCAATTACTTTTAATTACTTTACCCTTTTTTTGTCAAATAAAAAATTAACTTTGATAATTCTGATATTTTTAATGAAAATTAAATTAGCCAAAAAAAAATTATTTTCAAAAAATTTGATCATTTTTTTAACCAGACAGATAATTTTAAACATAAATAATTTTAATTTCGTTCAAAAATTATTCTGATTAATTAAAAAAAAAAAAAAATTCTTCAAAATAATTTTCTTGATTCAAAATTTCATTCAAAATTATTTTTTTAAGTATTTTTAAAATTCATTTATCCAAAAATAAACTTTTAAAAAAATTATTCCAATAAAAATTACATTTTAACAATTTAAAAAAAAAAAATCAATCTAATAATTAAAAAATATTTTGTTGAGTGAAAAAAACTGTCAAATAAAATTTGGAAACGCATATCCTCTAAATTCTAAACAAAGAATATCCGTTTGTTAAAAACTCGGGGAATGCAAGTAAAAAGTAATATCGTGAGAAAGATAGAAAATAATGGAGAGCACGGACAGATAGACAGACAGACAGACGTCTATCAAGGCTGGTAAAAAAATACATAAATCTCTGGTACTCGAACGGAGCTGAAGGGTAAAAATAAGATCGTGAAGTCATTGAACGATAGATTCTTAGAGGAACTGCTTATGCTTAGTCCTTATGCCGATGCCGGTGCTTATCCTTCTTATTTTATCGGGCAAGAGTAAGAGTAAGAGTAAGAGAACGCTCGGGTTGAAGCTCAACTATAGCTTAATTCACCACACGAGAGTTAAGTCGAGAGTAGAGGCCACGATCCGCGATATCTGCTTCTCTCGCGTGTGTACTCGCTCGCGTGCTCATCTGGGACGTTGACTGCATGGGAATTTGCATCAACCACCACACATCCCATTCTTTGTGTGTGCAAAGTAAATAACTAAAGCAAAGTTCCATCACAATCAACCACCTAATAAACGATTCCCTCTGCAATGCTCTTCACTCTTTACTCTTTACTCTTACTGTCTATTCTCCGTTCAGTTTGTGGTATGCTATTCAATCGGCTTCATTACGTTTCATCTCGCTCTCTCTTCTGCAGATTTTACCTCTCCCTCCAGCTCACGACTCACTCAGTCATATTATGTCTCAGATCCACTCACTTTGATTCTTTATTTCACCGGGAAGGAGCATCAGCATCAACATCTTTGCCCTTCGCTATTTCTCGTCTCTCTTCAGTTTGTTTTTATTTTATTTTATTTAGATAGAAGTACCTAAGAGAAAAAGAAAAGAGTACCTTCAGCTTTTTACCTCAGCTTGATGAGAGTACCCCGATCGACCCGGGAGGTCGCGACGCTTGTTTAATGTCCCGGCAAATATTTGCTGTCGATGCAATCCCCAATCAACTACAACTGACATTCGTGATCTGATTCCATTTACTAAGACCCAGGATGGACTCGAGAGTAATACACTTGAGAACTATTTAGATCTAATGACTTTCTATTTAATTTTTTCGTAAAAGAGTAATTGAGTTCTCGTTCACAGAAGACCCTTATTTGTTGACTGATTGGTGAATTTATAGAGCTTCTGTACTTGAGAAAATTTAATTTAATTGAGGAAAAATCTTGGATTTAAAAGATTATTTTTTACGTAATTTAATTAAGATAAATTTTTTTTAATTAATTTAAAATAATAATAATAACATTTTGGAAGATATAAGCTCATTCCGACATTACACTCATCGAAATCTTTCACTTGAGTACCCACATCATTTTTTCATATATTTATATATATTATATATATATGAATATATGAAAAATATATCAAAATGCATGTGGGTACTCAAATGAAAGCTCTTGATGAGTCTAACATCAGAATGAGCTTAAATCTTTAAAAACGTCGATAGTTAAGAAAGTACAGTGCAATTTAACAAAAGTAATTATTTAAAAATAAACACATTTTAAAAAAATAATAATAATAATAATTAATTGGTAATTGAAATAAAACAAAAAATTCCACTGAGTAAACAAAGTAAAAATATTGTTAAATGGTTCATTAGATATCAAAAAAATCAATTGTTATTTTTGTCAAAAATTTACGGACGTGCAAACAAATAAATAAATAAAAAAAAAAAAAAAGTCCAGAAACAAGGAAAAAGGTAAAAGGGAAAATGTAACAGAATCAGGCACCTGATGAAAGTGAAGCAGATATTTTTCGAGGTAAAATAACCGAGGGCGATGATGTGGATTCACGATGAATGTTAGCCAGCCAACAGAGAAGAGAGCAGAGGATAGATCAGTCGGCGGATTGGGTCGCGGGGAGGTTCAAGGGACCAGGGGAACGCCGTAATCCAGGGATCAGCATGTGCATGCTCTCCACCATCCACCATCGCGGTGGTACATAGGAGTAGTATTATATTATATATATAGGTGTATGTATAAATGTATATAGAGAGAGTGGATGCCCACATACGGTATACGATATCGTGGCTTACTACACCACCTATACATATTTTACCTATATATGCGGAGGAACGTGTAGGTATTACCGTACATGTGTACCCATGCAACTCGCATTCTCATAAATATGGCATTCACTCGGATAACCATACCCATACCCTTACCCATATATACATATATGTATTTATATAGCCAGAGCAAGTTTGATATGGACCTCCGCTTTTAGAAACTCTCGAATTTTTATTTGAAAATCTAATGCCTTTTTATGGATTTTGTATTTTTATTGTTTCTCTAAACATTTATTGTTGTTCGCAGCTTACAAAGGACATTAATTTGCATACTTGTTCAAGTTTATGTGTTTTTTACACAAAATATTTAAATCTTCTATCAGTACATTAAAATAAATTTTTTTTTTTTTCAATTTTCTCTTTAAATTCAGCTTGCAAGTCTTCAAAAAAGAAGTCTTTAATTATTTATTAAATCTCGACTAATAGAATAACGTCTAAAAATTTTTTTTGACAATTAATTCAGGATAGAAAAATCAGGGACAAAAATAATGATAAAAATTTTTTTATCAATTTTATAGGCAGCTTATTTCTTTAAAAATAAAAAATTATTTACTTTGCAAATATTTAAAATGTGTATACTGATTAAAAAATTATTATTATTATTATTATTATTATTATTATTATTATTATTATTATTATTATTATTCCGGTTTGCTTCCTGTTGAAAAATATTAAGATCGCTCAAGTAGTTTTTTTTTTTTTATTTCTTCTTGTTAAGAGCAATGAGAACTTTTGTATTAAATACATCCTGCCTTTTCAGTTCTTACCAGCTTTGTACTGTTGTACAATTTTTTTTCATCAATAAAAGTGTATAAAATAATTTAAAAAAAAAAAAAAAAAAAAAAAAGGTAATCACAAGAGAACAGAAAATTAGAAATTTCAATTTGAGAAACTTCTGCTTGAGATTTTTTAATATTTAAAAACTTAAAAAGAATTGATTACAAAAAAGAATTTTATTTATATAATTCGTATTTATTCACCGAGTGAAAAAATGAATAAAATTAAAGTTGAAATACTGAGAACTGGGTGCTATACTGCAGGACGGACTGTTGTTGCTCTCAACTAAAAGTAAGAGAATTCAAGAGAAATAAATAAAAAGTGGGACAAAGAAAAATAAATTTAGCAATATAATTATCTGCTAATGAACATCTGGTCTTTGTTCTAAATAATTGTTATTATTATCCGTCATATCTACGGGAGTTTAAAATTTTTCCGTGGGTTTTTCAAGTACTTACAGAAAAACTGACTCACTCGGGCTGGCCTGAAGCTATTCAAACGAAAACGACCACTACGTGTTATCGTTCTCGAGCTGAAGAGTAACGAGTTTTCTACTCACGCTGGCACGCGTTCAATTACCAGCTTAATTTTGCGGTTTATTGTGTAAAAAACATTTATTTTATTCTTACACTCGTAAATTCACCGTACCGATATCTATTTTCATTACAGTCCACTTAAAATTAATTGAAAAAATTCTAGTTAATCCCCTGGAAAAGATCCTTTCCGTTTCTAGATACTTTTTATTTTTTTAAATAATAATTATCATAATTTAAAATTAATTTGGCTCAAGCTTGAGATTAAATTACTTTTTTTTTCTCATTAATTTTTGAGAAAATTTTTTTAAATAATAATAATAGCAACCTTGCAGTTACTATGTGACTTAATTTCACCAAAAAATCCGATAATAACAATAATAATAATTATCTATTCTTAATCTTTATTTCTTGTAACAATATAAGAAATTTAATTGAATTTAATTTTAATTTATGGTTTAATATAAATATAAATTACCTATATATACGTAATTTTAAATCCTCGAGCTTGGAAATTAAATTCCAGAATTACCGAATCACGACCTCAATCTCACCTATTTTATTCTCACGATCCTCGTTTCTTATTTATATCACTTATCGATCTACGTATACTCCTAAAATTACCGAATACGAAGTGAAGGTCGTTTGTAATTTCATTCACTTTATTATTATCACTTGACTGGTTTAATTTAAAACATCCGTTATAGAGTAAAACAAAAATAGTTTTTTTTTTTAACATAAAAAGCTTTATTTCACGAAAACGACCTCAATGCAACAACAATTTATCAAATAAATTATTCACAATAATAATTATTGTCAGATCCATTCAATCGAATAAATTTAATTGCAATTTCTCTTCCACTCGTATTAACTTTCATCTCGAGAGAATAAATATCTTTTAAAGATTTTTATTTTTCCACTTCTATAATAATTAGTTCTTATCCTTTGGATAAAAAATCGGGATAAAAATCCTCAGTTATTCTTGTTGCTTTTTCTACTTGGATTATTCAATCAATTAAACACTACTGAAGTGTAATAATTTTTAATTTATTAACATTTATATTTAAATTTGATAAAAAAATACTTCTTGTAATTTTTAATCACTAAAATTATTTTTAAAAATGATTTTTTTGGTCAGCAATTTTTTCTTTTGAACTAACTTTATTATTTTATCATTAAAAAAAATTTTTTCATTTTGAAAAAAATAATAATAATAGTAGTAAAGTGATAGATAATTCGAATTAAAAAATATCTCAGGTGTTTTTAATAAAAATACAGAGTTACTTTATATCAAGTTAACTCAGAGTTTTACGGACAGAATAAGTGACTAATAGAGATTAAAATCTTTCTGGAAGTATATTATATAGATATAGATTTATTGTGTCTCGCAATCGTCTATCAATAACATCTGCTATTCACTTTGACAAACTCAAATATCGTTAAAAGAATTCATTATTTTTAGTTATTTTTCTTCCTCCAGATCTTTAATACCTCTTATTTACTCAATTTGTTTAACGGAGACGAGATATACCTCGGATAAAGAGAAACTTTTTAAGAAGTCGAGAGAAAGAATACTTTGGAATAAAAGTCGATATATATTCAGCGAATTACTGCTTTAACAACTTAAAAATAATTCAATGATATAATAAGTTCGTTGAAGTGAGATAGTAATTGAAGGAAGAATTATCAGCGAGGAAACGTCCGATAAGAAAAAATATTGAGCTTCTGAAGAATTGAACAGGACGTCTTTAATATGATATAATTGTTCTTATCAGTCTGCGAAAATTTGATTGAAATCATTAAAGTTCTATCTCAACTAATTTTTTTTCAGATCTTAATGCAAGACAATAAAAACCAAGAAAAAAATTCTCGAAGCAAAACAAACATTTTTTTTCTACAAACGCTTCCCGATAAAGATTATCTCTCTGCAATAAAGCCAACAAAACGGAAGCCCAACAAATTGCAACAGTAGTAATTAAAAACATGACAAAACTCCGAGAGGAAACAGTTTAATTGTTAAATAGAGTTCACAAGTTTATAATAAGTAATTAAAAGTTGGAGATATATAAAAGATAGGTAAACTCTGGGCTTTTGAAGTTATTCGATAGAATCGCGGAGAAAAGAATTCAAAAGGGTATACAGTGGCTGGGTGGTGTAATGCACTTTGGGTGTATAGTTACTCGATGATAAGGAAGTTTGTTCAACTTGTGCTTCGTTTCATGTCAAAAAGAGCCAGACAAGTGCGCACTGTTGTACAATTTACGCGGATAGCTTGTTCCACTCAGAGAGAGGGAAGACGGGGGGTTTAAAGTTGGAAACATCCCCATCAGTTGAATCGTTTTGTCGGGTGAGAACAGAAAATGGCTCCTCTTTTTCACGGTAACATCCGTTTTCTTTTTTCTACAAATGAATTCGTTTCTTCTATTCTTTGTGGAGCTTATTTTTTTTTTTTTTTTGGCAACTCAACAAAACCACTATAACATTTTTTTTGTTAAAATCCATCCGGGCTTATTGAGGTATTCTGGACTTTATTTTTTACTGACATTTTATCGGTGGAAAATTTTTACATTTTTTTCATCGATTCGGCAATTTTTTTTTTAGAAATTTTTTTAATTGATGCTAGCTAGCAACCTTGCAGTCACTATGTAACTGCCGTGACTTGTGAATTATAAGAAATTAAAATTTTGCTTTAGTAAATAAAAAATTTTGTTAAATTGCACTGTACTTTTTTAAATATTGACGTTTTTAAAAATATAAGCTCATCCTGATGTTACACTTATCAAGAGCTTTCATTTGAGTACCTACATGCATTTTGATAAATTTTTCATATATACATATATATAATATATATAAATATATGAAAAAATGATGTGAGTATTCAAATGAAAGGTCTCGATGAGTGTAACATCGGGATGAGCTTAAATCTTTAAAAATGTCAATATGTCAATATGTATCTAGAGATAGAGCATTTTATCATGACTATCCTGGACACAAAATTTTTCTTATTCTCTTAATAATATAAATTCTTGAAAAAAAATTTTTTTTTTTTATTAAATAAAGTGAAAGTAATTATAAAGTATCACGTGCTTATTTATAAATGTTATAAATTATAAATATAATTTAATTTAAGTATATTTTATAGACACAAGACAGGATTAGTACACAATGACTAATTGAAATAAAATTTTAGAAGCGAGTTCTTGCTCGGATATACATATTATAATATACTAGTGCTAATAATTTATGTTTTATCGACCATTAACTCGCGCGGTTATAAAAGAATCTAAACGATTTTATTTGGTCTATTATTGCATCGAGAACGTACATACATACATACTAACATATTAATTATTATTAAATGGATAAGTAATTACAGTGATTCATTCTAATGCTTGAAGGAATTGATTTTATTTATTTTGTTTATTGCGTATCACGGCATGAGCAGCTATCTACTGAATTACTTATGAGTTATGAAGCGTCAATATTTGGGATTATTATTATTTATGAGAAGCTTTATAATTTAATTCGATCAATTTATTCTGGAATTGCTAAATTTATTGAGGTACGGTGAGGAATAGTTATTTATTTAATTACTACGATGGAATGTTAGAGTTGTATTTAATTGATTATTATTTAAATTGAACGCTCAATTGATTGAAATTAAAAAAATTAATATTTCTTGTTTCAGTTCAAGTATTTTCTGAACATAAAAAATTTAATTCCATTAAAAATGTAGTTAATTAGTTTATTATTTTTTAATTAAGTTAATTTTCATCGAAAAATTCTTTTTAAATCAACAAAGTAATTATTATTATTATTATTATTATTATTATTATTATTATTATGATCATGTAAGAATAAAAAAGGAAAAACATATTAAATTTGTAGTAACACGAGTAGACAATTGTTTGAGCAAACAAATAAAAAACCAAATTACATTCAGCAGAGTGTATATTTATATATATTCACAAAGCAAGAAGTTTAACTTGATATGCACTGAGAGAGAAACAGCTGGCACTTTGCGTGCAGTTACAAAGCTCAAGTAAATCCCTTCTTGCATTAAATCCAAGGATAAAAAAAAATCCTGTAAAAACCACTTAATAGTCAAAAAAATTTAATTTAATTTTTTGCTTCTACAAATCTTTTAAATAAATATAATTACTGTTGCGTCACTCTTTATAAAAAATTTTGACGTGTTTGTTAATTATTAACTAATCAGTTTTACCGCCGGATGAAGTAATAATAATTTTTGATAATTATTATATAAATTAAAAATTATATTTTTCTTCATCACTCGACCTGCCGTCAAGAACTCTTATATTTCGAAACTTGTGATTACGACATAACACACATCATCACTTCTCAAGCATGCACATAATTAATGTCGCTGTAAGTAATCAACTCTCGGAAGTGTCTCATAGACCCGAAAATAAAGCCTATTAAAAATTATCTAAAAAAATTGTTGTAATTATAATGATGTCTTATTTTATCTTTTTTTTTTTTTTTTTTTTTGGTGTTTCCAAATTTTTGTTCGTGATAAATTAGGGAGAAATTAATTAATCAATGCTGTCAAAATTGATGGTCTTGAGTGTTAGAATTATAATTACACTGTCACTCAATAATTCTTGAATAAATAAATTATAAAATATCTTTAGATATTTATAAAAATCAGATTTTGTTTTAAAATTTTTTTATTTTGAATATTTTTGGAGTTATTTTAAATATTTCGGAGCTTTTATTTTTTATTGTACTGAAAATTTTAACGCAATCATCTTAAAATTATAATTTAAAATATTTTTTTTTGATTAAATAGTTATCAGAAAAATTTATTTAAAAGTTTAATGATTTTTTAAAAATAAAATTACTCTATTTATAATTTTAAACTTTTTCTAATAAATAATTAAAGATTTTGATACACAAAAAAATTCAGTAAATAAAAAATGATTTTTAAAATTTGTTGATCCATTTTGGAGCTTAAATCCTGCATTGTACTTCGGAGTTCTTTATTTCCATTGAAAGTACCAAAGTTTTATATAATGATCTATTCAAGGATTTTTCCCCGTATTTATAGAAAGTAATTCAGCCTGTAGTATTTTTTTTTATTCACTCACAACTCTCACTAGAACCCGAGGATTATTCAGAATCATTTTCGAGATCAATGGTGGAGTAATAAATGTCCTAATAAAATATATAAGTAAAATAAACATAACTTTATTTATATAAGCACCGAAAGAATGTGAAGAGCTAGATTATTGCGAACTAGTTTTATGAATGGATGGAGATAATTCTCGTAAGAATAAAGTAAGTAATAATAATAATAGTAAAGTAGTGAGTTTAGGAGAAGGATAAGGGAGTAAATACAGTGAGAGGGTGGATTTCTAGATGGAGTTGGTTTAAAAACAGAAGAATGCCGTTTAGCAGACGTGCATGGAAGAAAATTGTGAAAAAGGTGAGTGGAAAATAAGAAGAAAAAATCTAACAACCAGCGAATACAGTTACAGAAAGAGATTCGAGGTGTTGCCGGAAAATGCAGCTGAATGCGTTCGTGCGGTTGCATTTAAACGAGTATTTTATATAAAAATAAAAAATGAAGAAAAATAACAAGTGGATTGAAAACAAGAGCTTTATTTCAAGTTGAGAATTGAAGAATTCGATTATTTTGGCATTGAAATATATTTTTCGAGGAACAAATGAATGCATGGATCAAGCGAATGATAAATAAGTTGATAACTATTGCAAGTATATTGCATTGATGAAGAATACGAATAAAAGTTAGATCGAACAAAGTAGTCTAATGTATTTTGCTTTTTCTCCCGGCATTATTGAACTCTTTCGGGATGGCAAAAAAAGAAGATGCGCGGAATTGTATAAATTTCACGTATCGAATAAACGTCCACTGACATTTGATACCCGTATTCTTGGTATCTAAGCTCGATTTGTGATAGGAAGCAATATCGGGACAATTTCACCTTTTTTTTTTTTTTTGACTTTTTTCTGCTTTCGCTCTTTTCCTTATTTTCCTTTTCTGCCTGGATTTTTTATCGGTATCAAGTGATATTGTCTTTCTTCCCTGATTTATAATGCCGAAATTTATTTGCGTAGGCTCGAGACGATTGGACAAATTTTATTCTCGCAGTTGTTTTTTTTTTTTTCTTTTTTGGGGAAATTCGATTTAATTTTATTTGCTCAGATAGTGGAAAATTTATTTTTTTAATTGAAGTTTCATTCGATAATTTATAAAAAAAAATTATTATCGCTTTAAATGGCTCAAAATTGAACATTTTTTAAGTAATTTTAGTTAAAATAAAATTATTATATTATTTTGAAATTTTTATGATTTTTTTTTTACTGTTAAAATGTAAAAATATTTTTTTTTTTTTTAATTTAAAAAATGTCGCACTTTTAATTTTTTTTATTGACAAAATAATAATGAAAAAAATCCTATTAATTTTTGACATATGTACGGAAAAAAATAAATCTTTAGTTATAAAATTATTTTGTACTGATAAAAAAATTTTAATCTAAAAAACGTAATTCAGTAATCAAAAATTAATTTATTCATAACTTAAGAGAAAAAAAAAAATTCTGAACAAATCAATTTATTCATTCCTAACAAATTCTTCTATCAAAGTGTGTTATTGTAATCCAGGATTTCATTCTATAAATCCGGAAATGTCGAAGTCACAGATCGAAAACATCCTTGGCATAATAAGTACTGTTCGAGTATGAATTATTATCTGAAAATAGGTCATGTTTGAAAAAAGGATGTTGTAATGGCTGTCTCTTAAACTGCTAACCCACAGCGAGTTCTTTACATTCAACTCAGAGTGCGGTGTTGGTTCCATACAGTAATAGTTCAAGTTAGCACACACCTGAGTGTATAACTATAAAGTGTCTTTCAATTGTGAAAAGTTGAGCTTGGAGCATCCTGCTCCGAGCCCAACACCCTCATCACGTCCGCAAAAGTTTAAACCCCGGCATCCGAGCAAATGCTGATGTCTATTCTCCATTATAAAAACTTGGTGATAATACCATTCATACTTACACTACCACCAGAATATCATTGCAGTGTCAGCGTTTTTTTATGCTACACTATATCTTATTCATCGTTTTTAATCGCTAATTTTTATCTGACGTTTTATTTAAATTCAAATTTTTTCGCCACTAAAAAAAAGATTAAAAAAAAATTTCAATTCTCCATATTTTACTTTCAAGAAAGTGTGTTAGTCACATCATTATGGTACGGAAAAAAAAAAAGAAGAGAAAAATGAGAGTTTTTAGAGTAAATTGAGGTACCTCGTAGAAAAAACTGCAAGTATTACAACTTTGAATGTATTTTAAGTTGGATGAAAGTTTTAACTAAAAGTTACTTATTATTTTTAAAATTATCTATTGATAAATTAACAGTTAGAAAATTAATAATAACAGTTAACAAAAAAGAATTTTGTAATAATTAATTTCATTTCAATTTTTAAAAGCTTTTTCATCTAAAAAAAAATAAATGCCAAGTTAAAATTGATGGCCATTATATAATACATAAAATTGAATTTTCTCTCTATTGTATTTATTTTTAATCTTGTAATTTATATTGACTTAAATTTAACCTTCTAGTTATTGCCGGTATGAATCATTAAATAATTCAAAGCTCACACTGAAAAACATTTACAATTTACAATTAGTAATAAAAATATATTTAACCGAACACTAGCATTATAGAGTCTTCGATAGCCCGATTAGAAGTCAAGTTAACGATTACCTATAATTTCAAACTCTTTTAGACTTTAATAGCTCCATAAATTTGTTTGCAAAGGTATATCGTTTAGCTGTTGCACAACGGTGCTAGTCCGTAAAGATCCACAGAAAAATAGCCGAAGAAAATTGTAAATAAAAGTCAGAGTCTGAACAATAAAATCAAGGGGGGGGGTCGGATAGATAAAAGCCTCAAATATCGAGTATTGGAAACCGATTTTAATTTTATATAATAAAAATTTATTCCTGTATATATTTATTTGGTTGTAAAAATTATTCAGCTGGATAACGGGTGGTTTTAACAGTCGGCTTGCTAAAGCCATCAATAATCTGCGGGTTGTTTTTTATGCTAAAAAGTTGAGTTGTTTTTCAGCTTTAGATTATTTCAACATTTTAATCTTTCTTTTTTTTTTTTTTTTTTTTTTTTTTTTTTTTATATTTAGTACAATTATTTTCGACTCTGCTATTTTAAAAATAAAAAAAAAAATTAAGAGCGGGATTCGAACCCGGAACCTCAAATTGAGTCCGCCACTTCATAAACTCCGCCATTTTTTCAACAATCTGTGGTCAGATTGCAAAAACTTTTTTTTCAAGCCCTAGAACGCTCTTTTAAAAAATTAATCAAGCAGTTTAATATTTATGAAAACAAGCGACGAGTTTTCTTCGATAAATAGCGAAAATTAGGGCATTGTGTCATAAATTTACTGGCTTATCCGCGATGTAATCTACTTCGATCCCGAATGTACGTGTTTGTAAGGAGAATTAAAAGCATGAAAAGAAAATAATGAAGACGGGGGTAGTTAGAGAAGCAGTCTTTGAAGTCATTATGTCGCTATTGCCGCACCTCGTCTCTGTCTTTTTCACCAACTTTTTTACCCGACAAACTCTTTCCTCGGAGCTCGTTTATTTGGACGTACGCGTGGGTCGCTTTTATATTATGCAGCTCACAAGATCCGCTCGCAACTTTAAAAGGACAAAGAAATATTTTTTTTCTTTCTTCCTTTTCGTCTTTTCCTCTTTATTACGATATTATTTCAGTGTACAATACACAAAACAAACCACTTGAGGTGTGAAAAGCTCTTTTCAAATTTTGTTCCTTTGTTTGTCGTTTTATTATTCGGGTTAAAATGTGTCATGTTTTTCGCCTTAGTCCGGAATTAATTGTTTAAAAATAATATTCATAAATAAATTTTTTTTTTAACTCACATCTCATTAAAAAATTATTAAGAATCTCTAAAAGGTATCTCGTGCATGTAATTAAAATTTTTTTACTCATTAAATTTTATAATTAATAAATTTTACAATTTATTATATTTGCTGTAAAAATAAAAATGTGAAAAATTCTCGATAGATTTCATTTAAAATTAAAAAAAAAAATTTATATATATAAATGAAAACCCTCTTGGTATTGTCTCGGCGTTTTTTATAGCATGCCAATCTACCGATCGATTTTATATTGTATTACATTACACAATGTCTATAATAAATTTTTAGCTCTATTTTTTTTTTTTGCTATAAATTTAATCTCCCTCGACAAAACTAATCCCCAGTGTCATCTTATATATACTTATACTTATAGATACTAATAGTTTTTTTTTTTAATCTTATTTATTATTGTGTGCTTGCAGCCTCCGACCTAGACTGTATAAGAGCCCTGTTCAATGAAAAAGAAAAAGAATTATCGCTGGCTGTCGCTAAGGTTGAGGAGCTGACACGACAACTCGAGGAGTTGCGTGGTCGACACAACGGAAATGCTGCTGGAAGTGCCGTCGTGGGGCAAGTACCGTCTACTGCTAGTGCTGAGCTCGAAAAACTGCGTCGAGAGCTTATGGTAAGTTCAAAAATTAAAATTGTTTTATTAACAATAACTAGCAATTTTTTTAATAAAATTTAACTACAAAAAAAAATATTTAATAAGTTTAATATTAAAAATAAATAAAATTACTAATTTTAAGCCCAATAATAATCAAATAAATTTTTTAACAAAAAAAAATAATTGCAGTTTCGCAACAAAATGAACGAACAACAAAATCAAGTAGTATCCCAACAAAGATTAGTCCTGGCGCAGCGTCAAGCAGAAATGGTATCAATAGACGCGCGAATAGCTCAACTGCAAGGTAGATTGCAACGTAAACGCGCGTTAAACCAGCGTTTGCTAACCCAACAACAAATAGCGAACAATCATCATCAATTGAGCTCTGCGTCGACAATAACTACGAGTTCCACCAGCACGACAATGACGCCGTGTCTCACTGACCAGTCGAACAAACATCATCAAGACTTCATTACGACCTCCACTAATATCAATAACAACAACAACAATAACAATAACAATAACAACAACAATAATAACAACATCAATAATTACAATAATAACAATAATAATAAATTGCGACTCGTGGGCAATATCGCGGCGATTGAGCCCTACAGCCATATTCCGAACAATGACAACAATGAAAACAATTTCAACATTAACAAGAACGACCCCAAGTATCAGACGCTGCCGTATAACACTAAATTCACCGTTAATCTCAAGCCCATCGACGATGATGTTAATAAAAATAATAGCAACAAAATTCAACATAGTCAGAGCGCGTCGCAAATTGGACAACGGGCAACTTTACAGCAGTTAGAGCAGCAAATTGCACACAGTCAATCACAGTCACACATTCAAGGTAAATTGTTATTTTCCTGTTAGTCAAATTCTTTAACGAGATTGTTATTTTTTTTTTTTTTTACTTTTAATTGTTGGGGGAAATAATGATGATAATAATTGGTAAAACGAGATGTGATTTATTGAAACTGGCACAAGATTTTTTTTTTTTTTTTTTAATTAGTTAAATTGTCTTCACTATTAAAAAATTGTTAATTTACTAACGATTTAGTAAATGAAGATTTGTTGAAATTGAATATTGAATTAAAAAAAAAAAATAGTAATTGATTTATTTAGTTTTGGATGAATTAAGTTTATTAGATATTTAACAAAATATTTGAAAAATTGTTAATTTAAAATTCATCCAACAAACACCTTACACAATTATTCTAACTTGCAGGTCAATCTCAACTATTAGGAATAAATCAGCCTTCAGTACAACTCCAGCAATTATCACCACCGCAACACACGACTCCTCAAACTTTTCCCCCCCAGCCGGTAAACTTTATCTCGCACTCAACCACCAGCAACAATAACAGCCCGGCAATCACAACAACCACCAGCAATAACAATAACAATAACTTAAACAACGTCGCAATACCTCCCACCAGCAATCAAAGCAGCGAAAATCAAAACCTAGCAAGTTCCCGGCCGCTGGCCCACCAGAAGCAAGTGCCCACCTCAATCCAGGAAAAATCCTCGGTCTCTCAGTCGCACAATCACCGAAACCTAGCGACCCACGCAAAGCCAGTATCCAGTGTAGCGCCAAGTTTCCCGGTAAAGTCCCCGATATATCAAACATCCTCGACAAAGATCCACCCGGTGATGCCGCAGACACTAAGTCTGATTGGTCGCGGTCACCCGGGACCGCAGATCCAGAGCTACGGCGAACGATCTAGCGTCCAGCCTACAACTGTAAATTCCAACAGCCCAAATCCAAATTCAAACGCGTCAACCACCGCCGTAGAAGCGACGACGGTCACCACGACAATCTACCCGAGGCATACCTTCACTTCTAGCAACTTCGTCAAAAACCCGCTCAACAATTTCCCCCAGGCGTCGCTGAGTAACTTGGGAAGCGCTAACTTTCCAGGATTTCCTGCTCCGATGAGCTACAACCCGACCACCACAGCCAATCCTCCCACCACGGCCCCAGGAACCACCTCCGAGGCGAAACTGGAGAAAAAATTAGGCGTCAGTTCGACTACCGGCCCGGCAAATGCTAACGAAGAGACTAGGTTCGAGAACGGGTCGATACAGACTCATCAATTCGGGACGAAGGGCCACGACGGACAGGATAATTTGATCACCAGGTCTAAATACGAGCACTCACAGTACAAATACGAACCCGCTAATTTCCAGTTTAAGCAGCAGGAGCTTAAGTACTCGGAACCGGCTAATACCAAGGAACATCCCGTTCCGGTCAGCACTGTGCACAAGTTCGAGATCAAGCACGATCACTCTGCGAAATTGGAACCCCCGGCAAAGGTCCCGGATAAGTTGTATGAGTACGAGCGGGCTAAGCCGGACAATGAAAGGAAAACCGGGAATCTGATTGAGAACAAATGTGAGGACAAGATGAAACCCGCGCTACCGCCTAAACCCATTAAGCCTAATCCACCACCCAGGTTGAACAGCCAGGATAAGCCTGAAGCTGGCGATACGATAGTCTCTGAGGGAGTTAAGTCGCCCGCTGTATTCACTAGGTGAGTTTCTCGATTATTATGGGTGAAAACATTGATAATTACGGTAATCTTATTCAGAATTATCTTGGATCAATAATTGTTAATTAAGTTGATTTTTGTTTTAGTTTGGGATTAATGGTAGTTAATTGAGCGGGATTATGGTTGAGTTTTTAATAAGAATTTAATTATGAAAGTTTTGGTTTCGTTGGATTTATATTAATTATTCATGATCTTCAGATCTAAATTAATAATCCTAAAATTAGCCGACGTTTAACATTTTTTTCATTTTATTTATTAATTAAATTAGATATAAAAAAAATAGTTAGAAAAAATTACACGCATAACTTTCAAATTTTTTTAATATAATTAATTATTAAAATTTTTAGATGCCGGGTAATTTTATTTTCATTTTAAGATCATATTAAAATCAGCCAAAAAATTTTTTTTTCATCAATTAAATTACAAGTAAAAAAATAATTTCTAAAATCTTTTAATTTTTTTCAATAAAAGAAATTTTAAAATTATATCATATTAATTAATTATGATTGTCATGGTATTGCACCAATATAAGACTTTCTATTGAGTTTATAAGTCGAAAAAAGAAACCAACCCAATTACGTTTATCAGTTTAATTATAAATGTTAATTAGTACGCGATCGATTTGGCTGAGTAGAAAATCCGTCCCGTCGGTGGGATACAAATAAATAGATACTGAAATAGATAAGAGCATGCGATACAATTACCTAGTGACAATTGTTTGAAACTTACCATTGGCTCTCTAGTCCGTCATTCTGATAATTATTGGATAGATGCTAGTTTGATTGATAAGCGGTTTTGTGTTGTTCTCTGAGATATTAATTCATTATGGCATAACCGGATTAATTGATCAAATCTATTATTTAGTGAATTGAGGAGTTATGTCATCCTCTATTAGATGCCCATTAGGTTGTTATGTTGTTAATTATTGGGTGAGAGATTTATAATATTTTAATATAATAATATCTTAGGGAAAAGTCAATTTATAATTTAAATACAATTTTTTTGAGTGTTTTAATTACATAAACAAAAAAAAAAAAAATTTGATTAAAATTGATTAAAAAAAAATTATTTTAACTAAGAAAATTATTTCAAGCTTTTTTTTTATCTTAAATCAATATTAAAAATTTTCTAAATCAATTTCCGAATCAAAAAACTGATTTAAAAAATTTTTTTACATCAATCAAGAGAATAAAGCTCTTAAAAATAATTTTCTTGGTTCAAAAATTTTTCTATAAATTTTTTTATCATTATTTAAAATAAATAATAACTTTTTGATTAATAAAAAATAAAAATATTTTCAGGAGCGACAAAGAAGAAGAAATACCGCCAATTCCAACGAGCGAGCTTCCACCAGATTCTCCAAACGAAGTTCCAGCAATCGGCAACCACCAGATAATAAAAGCGCGTCCACTGACATTGAAAAAAGTATTACTATCAGAGCAGCCTCGCCTGCGCTATTCAAAATCAAACGTCCATGTGTCAATAAACCGTCGCATTGAAATGCCGCCGGCATTTTTGTTCCCCGAAACTGAGATACCAGCAGATCTTATGCAAACGGAACAGCAACAACAGCCGGTGGTATCCAGTGACGTTATTGATCACACCAGCCTCAAAACCCCGGCGTTGACTGATGACGAGGTTCCGTGTAACGAGAAGCTCGAGGACTCGGATATCGTTGAGGCCTTGAATGTAATTAATATCGAGGATAAATTGAAGAAGGATGGGACCGGTCAGGATCGGAAAGCCGAGACCGACAGCGCCGATGCCAAGGCTGAGGTGATTAGACGCAAAAAGGGAAATTTAAAGTCAACAACTGGGAAAGCTAATATGTCCAGGAGGGTTTCCTTTGACCCCTTGGCCCTTCTGCTCGACGCCAGTCTTGAAGGCGAGCTCGAGCTCGTCAAAAAAACCGCTCAGGAAGTTCCTAATCCCAGTTCCGCTAATGACGAAGGCATCACTGCGCTTCATAATGCCATTTGCGCGGGGCATTTTGATATTGTCAAGTTCTTGGTGGAATTCGGGTGCGATGTCAATGCTCAGGATAGCGATGGATGGTTAATATATTTTTTTAATTTTTTAATACACTGTAAAAAAATGATTTGAAGAAAAATTGAATTTTTTATTTTTTTTTTTTTCCATGTCAATTTTTTGCATTTACAATAATTTATTTGTTATAAAATTATTAAATATCTAATAAAATAATTTTTCAGATATTTGATCATTTTTTTTACAAATAAATTATGGTTAAAAAATAAAAAATTGACTTGTAGAAATTGAAAAAAATAATGAATTATATAAAAAAATAATAAATAAAAAGCTAAAAAATTTTTTTAAATATTAATGCTTATTTTTTAATTTTTGAACAATTATTTTTTTATTTTAATAAAATTCAAAAAAATATTAAAATCAATTCAAAATTTTTTTACAGTGTAATTTATTTATTTAATTAGAAATATTTTAATAAAAATGATTAATATTAATATATTTTAATTAACAGGACACCGTTACACTGTGCCGCAAGCTGTAACAATCTGGGGATGGTAAAATTTCTTGTTGAACACGGAGCGTGTATTTTTGCAACAACTTGGTCTGATCACGAAACCGCTGCCGAGAAGTGCGAAGAGGACGAAGAAGGCTTCGACGGTTGTTCTGAGTATTTGTACAGTACGTATATCTATATTTATTTTTAACTTGTTAATTGAAAGAATTTATTACCATCAAAACGAGTAAACATGCTGCTTTTTTACCATTTTTCCACGTTCGTACTAATTAAACGCTTAATTAATTACAAAAAGATACTCATTTGGCTTTTCTTGGAAAATATACGACAAGATTTTTATTTTGCGTTCGATGGTACTAAATATTTATTTATTTATTTATAAAAAGTATAATTAATCAAGATATTTTTTATTTTAAGGTGTTCAAGAAAAGTTGGGCATTATGAACAACGGACAAGTGTACGCGGTGTTCGAGTACGAAGCGCAGCACAACGACGAGCTATCGCTTAAATTTGGCGATCAATTGGAAATAATTAGGAAGGGAGATGACAATGAACGCGAGTGGTGGTGGAGTAGGCTAGGACATCGCGAGGGATATGTTCCACGCAATTTCTTAGGGGTAAATTTTATATTTTATATTTTTTATAAAATTTACTAGTTTTTTAAATTAAAAAAAAAATTTTAGTAAAATATCTCGACTTTTAAATTTGGCTCAAAACAAAAATTCTATAAATAGCTCAAATTTTAAGATTTTTTTTTATTCCTAGAAAAAAAAGAGTTTAAAATATCAGCACGAAGAAAATAAAAATTTCCTAATAAACTATATAATATTTACTAGATAAATTTTGTATAAAAACAAAATAAAATAATTAATATTGATAAAAATAATAAATAATAGAATTTTTATACAATATAAAATTAATGAAATCATTTATAAATTACAGCTGTTCCCAAGAGTACTACCTAGCAAATCCGAATAACAAAAGGAGAAGTTAGAGGTGGAGGCGGAAGAAATAGATGAAGAAATGATTGAGATTTTCGTGTGAAGATTCGGAAGAACATTTATCACCACAGTATTCAATTTGCAGCTTTATCTTTTTAGATATTTTAATAGTGTATTTAAATGTTGCAAATTATTATTATTTTATAACGTCCTCATAAGTTTTAATTTTTCACTTACTACTTAAAAAAAAAAAAAAAAATACATATATATGTATTTTTTTGAGTACTTAAATATTTTTTTATTTTCATCGAATTTTTTATTTTATTTGTTTCACCTAAATTTTTGTTTAGTTGAATTCAAATGGCATTAAATTAAATAATAAATATCAAAATAATTGTAATAATTTTTAAATTAAAATTGTTAATAAAAAAAAATTTTCTTAATCTAAAAAAACAATCCGTGATCTTGGATTAAGAAAATTTTTATTTAAAAAATTTTTAAAGCTTGCCAATAAAGATATTGATATAAATATTGTAATATTATATTATAAATATATTAATGAACTGTATTGTATACGCAAATTAAATTACAAATTAAAAATAATTTTATTATTAAATTAAAAAAAAACCAGCAGCTAGTTAAGGAATTAGTTTAGCGCTTTTAATATTAATATTTTTATTGTTGAACAATTAAATTAAAGACTGTAAAATATATTAACAAAAAATACTCAAAGTCTAAGAATTTTAATAATAATTATAATAAATTTAGTGCGTGTGTCATAAATCATAAATAATTATAATTACACACGTTATCAAATTTTTTTAATAAAATAAAATAAAAGTGTGCCTTTTAAATAATTAAAAAGCTACGATGTAAAATGCACTAAAAATTGTTTGTTTTTTATATATATAAGATATATTGTAATGTGTAATAAATACTATTATTATTATTTATAATTATAATTAAATTAGAAATTATGTTGATTATTAATGAATTGTTGTAAATTAGTAATTTTAGTTTTAGGTGTAATTTTTTTTTTTTTTAAGATGTGCAATGTTTCGTTAATCTGTTTTTATTAGCAGCTCATTAATTTATGTATAACAAGTATTAGTAATAAACATTTATAAAAATTATTCTTGTTTTTGTTTAATAGAATTATTGTCAACTAGCAACCTTGCAATGACTATCTGATTTGTAAAATATAAATAAACAAAATTTTGGTTTATTAAATAATGACTTTTGTTAAATTGCACTGTATTATTTTAACTATTGACATTTTTAAAGATATAAGCTCATCCCGATGTTACACTCATCGAGAGCTTTCATTTGAGTACCCACATGCATTTTGATATATTTTTCATACATACATATATATAATATATATAAATATATGAAAAATTGATGTAGGTACTCAAATGAAAGGTCTTGATGAGTGTAAAGTCGGGGTGAGCTTATATCTTTAAAAATGTCAATAGGTCACAAGATACAAGGTCATTTCTTAATTATGTATCTAGAGATATAGAATTTTTGAATGTAGCCTGAATTTAAGTATTTATTAATTGATTAATTAATTATAGTAATAGTGAAAAATAAGTATCAACATATGATAAATTTTATAGTAAAAAAAATTAATATTTAAAAATTAATTATTTTTGACATTAAAAAAAAAAAATAAAAATTTTAAAAAGTTGTAAGAAAATTTACAAAAATATTTCCATTATTTTTGAAGTTACAAACTTTTTATTTCAAGTTAAGATTGATGATAGAAAAAATGCAAAATATAGAACAACCCCTATATATAGGGGTGAAACTTGTTGCGAAACGTCAGACGTTACTGAGTGTTCGCGTTGAGAGGAAGTCTAGTCACGAAAAAGCAATTATCGCAAATATTTGTTTCTTCAAAAATAAATTTTCTAAAAAATTTACAAATCAAACTAAAATAAAAAATGCGCAAAAAGTACAAAATAACAAAATTAGTGCTTCTATTTTCTACCGCGCTCGTTTTCTTCTCAAGAAGCAATTATTTATCCCGAATAACAGGTAAGTTGAGTTCTTTAACATTTCAAATAATTTATTAATTTATTTAAAAATAATGATTCTTGATAAAAATAATAATAATAAAAATCTGGTGTAATTATAAATAATAACATAGATGCAATGCTCGGAAAAAGTGAATAAAATTACAATAAATTCAGCGCGGATTATCTAGACAACGCATTAAATTTGAATAGGAATTATTTTTACAGTCCGTTGATTATAACTGAGATTTGGAATTAGATGTTATGTTGCTATTACTTACAAACAGATAGTTTATCTGGCTGTGGAAAATTTCAATTTTTGTAACTTTGAAATAAATTTCAATTAAAAAATTTTTTTTTGCTTTGTTTTTTAAGCGAAAGAATTGTTTGTGCGGACATATAACGTCGGAGTGCTGATGGCATCCCATTTAGACAGCCCATTTGACCTAGAACGATGTGGACCTGCTGTTGATTTAGCACTCGCAGAAGTTAATGAATTTTTAATTATACATAATGTTCAATTACAGAAAGTGCAAGCTAGGTAAATTATTACTTATTTAGTTATTTTGTAATTTAAGTATCAAAAGACTCTGTACTATGCCTTTTATTCAATAAATTTTATTATTTTATTAAATATTGAATTTCTTCTCTTCAGAAAAAATTATTCAATAAATTTAAATATATTTTTTATTCTCTTCAGAAAAAATGATTAAAAAATCCTTTCTTTCGGCCTACTAATTGCGCAAAACTTCTTAAATAATTTTTTCCCATTTTACTTTATTATTAATTTAAATAAAAAAATTTTCCGAATTTTTTTAATTAAAAAATTCCAATTATTCCTAAATAACTCATTTTTTTATATTAAACATAATTAAATCCGTTTTTTAATAAACATTAAAAAAAGAATAAACTATTTCTTCTTAACCCCATTTTTAAATTAACCAAATACAAACCAAATACAAAGATATAACTTATGGATTTATGAATGAATTTTTTCCAAAAAACAAACATTTCTCTAAGACATTAAAATGTAATTTTTATATCAATGTAAAAATATTCAAAAGCTTTGAATAAAAATAAAAACTACCTCTAGCCGATATTTGAAATTATAATACAACCTCTGACGATTGTTACCCTCCAATGGATACCAGAGAAATTTAAATTTAGGTAAGACACTTCTATTCTCGTGAGTAATAAAAATTTATTCCTGATTCTTGAAACAAGAACGCGCAACCTAGATCATGAAACAAGTGTATTAATTATATTGTATTTATTATACAATATAGTAATTACTAATTACTTATTCACCGGAACAATGGCTACTTAATTGTCTTATTGAAGCACTGAATGCGAATCTGAGTATGAAACGTGATCAACTAGCCAAATAGAAGACATTTGATATTTATACAGACAAAAAAGCTTTGTCAAAATTACAGAAAATAATTTTTTAATTCAATTTTACATTGAGAAAATTCTAAGTTTATACTAGAAAAAAAGGGGGGCAAAATGGGGAACCCCAAAAAACTTGTAAATAAATTGTTTTTTTTTTTTTTTTTTTGAAACCTCTAAAAATTTTTAAATTGTAAAAAGAAGAAATAATTAAAAATAATAAAATGATTGATTAAAATTTTGTATTGTAGTTACCCATCGTGTAGTGGTGCAAGAGCACCAGGATTAGCAGCAGACATGCATTTTCGTGATAACGTTATCGCGTTTATCGGTCCAGCGTGTGCTTTTGCATTAGAACCTGTTGCAAGGCTCGCGGCTTATTGGAACACGCCAATAATTACTGGAATGGGCGATCAGGTATGTTATTTATTCTAGTTCACTATCACTGTCACTGTCACTATCACTGTCATGACATACGTTACTAATCACTTGACCACTTTTTTATTAAACAAATAAATTTATTCCAAAGCACTATTCACTATCACTGTTTTTAGAAATGACACTGAAGTTAGCAAACATCTAAAAATTTTTTAATTTTTTTTTTTTTTAACTAAATTACAATTAAAAAAATATTTCTAAAAAATTGCACTTGTAGTTTTTCAAGTTTTTTACGATTGAAATTTTTTTTTTAAATTCTTTAATTAAAATTTCTTCAATAAAAAATTTCTAAAAATTTTGAAATGTCAGCTAACTCCATTTTCATTTTTAGAAAACTGAATTTTTAATTTGTCCATGTCAATTTTGCACACCTCATACACGAAGCAAATGAGGTTGTGCTCTACACCCACTTTACAAAAATAAAACAATTTCTTAAACTAAACTTGTCACTATTTATTTTTTATCACACTTGTACAACAATATTTACACACATAAATGTCATGAAAAAACACTATCACACTCGACACTCATCACATTTTTAAAAGAATAATTTACTTTTTAAATAAATAAAAAAAAAAAAAAACATTAAAAAAATTATTCCGTGGACGTCCGACTGTCAAATGTATGTATGAAACCCGGCGCGGTCACGATAACTGCCGAAAAACTTAACTGATCGAGTCCATTTATTTTTTATGCTCTTCAGTATGAATGAAGATAAAAATAACACTGAAGTTGACAGATATTAAAACTTATTTTGGAATTTTATAGCAATTAAATTATTATAAAAAAAAATTAAATTAAAAAATTTCACATGTGAAAATTTTTAGAAGCATTTTTTTATTGTAATTAATTCGTTAAAAAATTTTTCAAAATGGCAGCTAACCGCTAACTTCAATATTATATATAAAATTAGCCGACATCTAAAAATTAGAAAAAAATTTTGCGAAATCAAAAAATCAAAAATGTCGGTTAACTTTATTATTATTCAGTATGATTTAAATTTAAAACCATCTTTTCGAAGATCTCGGTCTAATTCAATGTAATTTATTATATTATAATGATATTTATATTATAATTATATTTATAATTATAATTATTATTCATAATTAACAATGAACTAAAAATTCACTCACCGTTTCTTTGTCTAAATTTATGCAAATAAGGTTCGTTTTCAATTCATGCGCAGTAGCTTTTCTTTTCCGGGTGAAAAATGGCGCGAAAAATTTAAAAGTGTTTTTATTTTATTTAAATCAATTTTATGATACTGAAGTTAGCCGTCAATTTTAATAATTTTTATAACAAATTAATAATAATAAAAAAATGTTTCTAAAAATTTTCACTTGTAATTTTTATTAATTTTCAATGAAACTGAAGTTAGCTAACTTTTTACTCAATAAATTGTAATAAAAAATTACACAAATATTTTTTATAAATGATTACAAAAAAAATAAATTCCGTCCGTAAAAAACTTGAAAAACAACGCGTGAAATTATTTAAAAATATTTTTTAGTTCTAATTCAATCATTGAAAGAAAATTAAAAAATTAAAAACGTTGGCTAACTTTAGTATTATTATTAATTTTATTATAAAAAATTAGATTATGACGCGCGCACTTTTGGATTATCTAAACATTTTATTTATTGATTAAAAAAAATATAAAATACCTGATAAATGACAGTCGACTCTGTCTAACAGTTTCCGCTACGCTGTCTAAAGGTTCCCGAATATTTTTTTTGAGGTTATGTTTACTGCGCAGTAATTTTTTTTTGGCGCGAACCTTGGCGCTTAAGGGGAATAACGCAAGGAAAGTGCTGATGGTGGGGAGGGAACCTTTAGACAGAGTCGACTGTAATTTTTAAATCACTGTCGCTAATTTTTGTCAGTCATAACAAAAATAATTAAAATTACTCCTTACTTATTACTAATTTTTCCGCATGAAAATAATTAATACAGCCGCCGTCAGAAGGCGAACTCTCAGTAACATCCGGTATCCTTGGTAGACTTCACAAGTGGAGAAATGAGAGCTCTGTAAGTTTTGTTATTTATTTTTTTAACAAACTTCTCATGTTCTGTTTTCTTCCTTTATGCCTTTTATTTCAACATGATTAACTCTGTGGCTAATTAGAGTTTTCTTTTTATTTATGGTAGGCTAGTGTTGCTACTATAACATTAAAGTTTGCAGTCATTTGATTATTTTTTTATTTTTTCTAACAAATAAATTTTTTCCAAAAAATTATTATCAAAAAAATTGCATTATTAATTGTTAAAAATTTCTAAATGTCAATTTTTTTTTATTATTTTTTTTGTCATAATTTATTTGTTATAAAAATTCTTAAAATTAAATAAATATCTGCTGAATTAATTTTTATGTTGCTACTAATTAATTATGGAGAAATATTTTGTTTAAAAAAAGAAAAAATTAATTTTATAAATTTTTTTTTTTTTTCATAAATTTATTTTAAATAAAATTTTATTATTTATTGAACTATTTTTAATTTTTAATTTTAAATATTAATTGTTTTTTTTTTATAAAATAAATAATTTAATTTTTTTCTAGGGAATTTTTAAAGATAAAAGTAAATACCCAACTCTAACAAGAATGTCTTATTGCCAATGTCGCTTGCGATTAGTATTCTCAAGTATTTTCAAAGAATTTGGATGGTCACACGTCGCATTGATCCTCGACAAGTCTGATTTGTTCTCCTTAACTGTAGGAAAGAATTTGGAGTACGGATTACGGAAAGATGGCTTGTTGAAATTTGTCCGAGAACTCGATGGTAATGCGCATGATGATTCTTATCATTTGTATCTTCGCGATGCGAGTATGTATGCTAGAGGTAAATAATTAAAATTAATTCAATTATGTAGTTTAATAAATTAATAAGAATTATTACGCTTTAACAATAAAAATAACACATGAATTTCTTTGTAAGCTTAAGATTATATAAAAGAATTTTTTATAAAATTTTTTAAAAATTCTGATCAACAAATTAAAAAATTCTTTAAATAATCTATCATCATAAACATAAAATTCCTATTGGATAGTTGTAATTCTGAGCGTACGAGGAACCCTTGTCAGAAGATTCATGCTAGCAGCCCATGCATTAGGGATGACACGCGGTGATTGGACATTTTTAGACGTAGAAATAATTCAGGTAATTACTAAATACTCACAATACACAAAAAAAAAAAAATATAAATTATTTTTTGGCTTTTTTAAATTTTACTTAGTTCAAGAATTTTTCTCTTTAGTGTAGTTAATTTTTTTTTATTGTAATTATAGATTTAATTTCAATAATACGATCAAAAAACTTTTTTTTTTCTAATCAAGGGATCATACTGGGGAGATCATGACTGGGAAATAGGTGACGTAGAAGATGCGGCGGCACGAAAAGCTTACGAAGCTCTTTTAAGAGTTTCTTTACTCCAGCCAACTTCTCCCCGGTTCCAAGACTTTGCAGAGGACGTCCGTATCCGTGCGCAAACAAATTACAATTATACATTTTCTGACGGAGAGGAAGTTAATTTTTTCATCGGAGCTTTTTACGATGGAGTTTACTTGCTCGGAATGGCGCTCAACGAAACTCTATCCGAGGGAGGAAATATCCTTGACGGACTCGCAATGACGAAGAGAATGTGGGGTAGAGATTTTATGGGAATTACTGGGCACGTCAGGATTGATGAAGACGGCGATCGAGACGCTGATTACAGCATTCTTGATCTCGATCCTATTACCGGAAGGCAATTGATTTATTTTTTACTTTATTTACCATTGCAAAGCAATTATTCCTTCTTTAAATGAATTTTTTTATTTATTCAAGATTTGAGGTGGTCGCGCATTACTTGGGATTAAACAGGGAGTACAACCAAGTATCCGGAAAAAAAATCCACTGGCCGGGTGGCCGCGAAGGACCACCCGCGGATATTCCTGAGTGTGGATTCCTCGGAAATGATCCGGCTTGTGCGCTTAAAACAGATGCGTATACTCTAATCCTTTACTCAAGTTTCGCGCTAGGTGTATTTTTATTCGCGGTTTCTACCGCGGCTTGCTTGCTTTATAGACACCTACGCCTTTCGGCTGACTTGAATAACATGTCCTGGAGAATCAGACCCGAGGAACTGCTACTGGAAGTCAGTAAGACTTTTTCTTCTAAAATTAATCTTCATCAGGCTATGGCGGAGGCTAATGTATGTAAGGGTGTATAATAAGTGAATTTTTATAAATATTGTAATTATTATTATTATTATTATTTTAAATTTGACTAAAAAAAATTATTCATATTTTTTTCTTAGTTAAATTATTAATAAAAAAAATTCTTTTCAGAATTTTGGATTGGAACAAAAAAGACGAGGCTCTCAATTAAGTGGAGATTCATTAGCACCTACTAGTATGTTTACGAGTGTCGGAATTTACAAAGGCGAAAGGGTTGCTATAAAAAAAGTGACTAAAAAAAAAGTTGTTGATGTAACAAAAAAATTATTGTGGGAAATTAAACAAGTACGCGATGTTACTTCTGAAAATACTGTCAGGTCTATAACAAATGATTTTTCTTTTAATTTATTTAATGGAAAAGTTTTATCAATTAACTGAATTAACAGATTTATTGGAGCGTGTCTTTGTTCACCATCCCCTACAGTATTAATACTAACAGAGTACTGTCCCAAAGGATCGCTTAAAGACGTCCTGAATAATGACGCGATAAAACTTGACTGGAATTTCCGAATGTCATTAATTCACGATATCGTTAAAGTAATTATCGATTTTCAATAACCAAATTAATTTTTTCACCTACTTAATAGTAATTATTTGAAAAATTAATTGATCATTTAGGGAATGGATTATTTACATGCGAGCGAAGTAAATGCTCATGGCAAATTGCGGTCATGCAATTGTTTAATCGACGGACGGTTTGTTCTTAAAATATCTGACTTTGGTCTCAAGACTCTGACCACTCCAGCGGAATTAATTATTGATGAAAATTATTACACAAGTAACTAATTTTTTTTTTTTTTTTTTTATATAAACAATTATTTATATTTTTTTTTTAATTATTCATATTAAATTTTTAATCTTAAAAATTTATCAGTGAAAATTTACTGAGTAATTTTCAACTGTAAAAATTTTAATTTATAATTAACTGTTAATAATTTAATTTAAAAATTATTAAATTGATAAATTATTTTGAAAAATAGAATTATTATGGATTGCACCAGAATTATTACCACAAACAGTATTACCAGGTAGTGCTGCGACGCAAAAAGGTGATGTTTACAGCTTTGCTATTATATTAGAAGAAATAATATTACGTGGTGGTCCTTATGAAGTTGCTAAGACTTTTATGACATCACAAGAAGTAATTTATATTTTATTCTATTTTATTATATAAATATAATACCAAATAAAATTAAAGTATTGATATTTTTTTTCTAATAGATTGTGAATAGAGTGTCTTCTGGAGAAAATCCTTGCTTTCGTCCCGAAGTCCAGCCAAAGGATTGTCCTCCAGATATTCTGTGCTTGATGGAACGCTGCTGGAGTGAAATAAGCGAGGACCGTCCGACTTTCCAAGCTATCCGCGGAATAATTCGCGGGATTATGAAGTGAGATTAAATAATCTCAAAGTTTTTTTACTAATTGACAATTTAATTAATTTTTTTTTTTATTGCAGAGGATACTGCGAAAATTTGATGGATGATTTGTTACGACGTATGGAACAGTATGCCAATAATTTAGAGGCATTAGTTGAAGAAAAAACTGAGCAATTAACTTTAGAAAAACGTCGAAGTGAAGAATTGTTGTATCAAGTATTACCGAGGTATAGAAATTTATATAAATATAAAAATATATTTATATTTTTTTTCTAAATATAAGAAAAAAAAAAAAATTTTGAATAATTTTTTTTTTTTAAAAAAAAAAAAAAATTGATATTTTGTAAAATTTAGTAATTAAAAAATTAAAAATGATTATAGACAAGTAGCTGGACAATTAATGGCAGGAGAACTGGTCCAACCCGAACAATTCGAGTCCGTGACAATTTACTTCAGCGACATAGTAGGTTTCACAGCTCTGTGTGCCCAGAGCACGGCAATGCAAGTAGTAGACTTCCTGAACGATCTCTACAGCACATTCGACCGGATAATAGGTTTCTACGACGTCTACAAGATAGAGACAATCGGCGACGCTTATATGGTAGTCTCAGGACTACCTCAGAGAAATGGAGACGAGCACGCCAAGGAGATCGGGCTGATGGCTCTCGCAATCCTAGACGCCGTCAAGTCCTTCAAAATCGGACACAGACAGGACTCCCAACTAAGCGTCAGAATTGGAGCTCACAGCGGTCCAGTTTGTGCTGGAGTCGTGGGCCAGAAGATGCCTCACTACTGTCTGTTCGGCGATACTGTAAATACTGCTTCTCGCATGGAGTCTTCTGGATTACGTAATTATAAATTATCAATTTTATAGGGTAAAGGTTCCTAATATTTAATAGTTTAAATTAAATAGATACAATATACACAGAAAAAAATTTTAAGTCAGAATATTTATTATAGACAATTTAATTAATCAATTTTTTTACAAATTTTTTTAATTGCCATAGTAATTGTTGTCATTAAATTTTTTTTTTTAATAATTTACTAAAATGCTTATCTAAAGTCTAAAAATTAAAAATAAATATTTTTGAATTTTTTTTTAATAAATTATTCATTTATAGCGTACCCACAATTTAAGACAATATTTTTAAAAAAATTCAGTCAGTTTCTTTTTTTTTCACAATTTTCATATTTTTTTTTTTTTTTTAATGAATTTTTAAACACTTTTTTTTTTTTTTTTTTATAGATTTTTGTGTTTTGAACGATATTAAAACAAATGGCAAAAAAATGATTTAAAATAAATATTTGGTACCTTTACCCGAATAATTTTTTATAAAATAAATAAATATTTATTTATATTTTTTAAAATAATAAGCGATGAAAAATTTTAGCTTTAAAAATTCACGTATCAGAAACAACTAAAAATATCTTGGACAAATTCGGTACATTCGAACTGGAACTCCGCGGCGAAGTTGAACTCAAAGGCAAGGGCACAGTGACCTCCTTTTGGTTGAACGGTTGCACAACTCCAGATCCTCGGTTATCATCACCGAAGTTACGAAAGCACAGTACAAGTCCTCCGGACAACGGTCAATGCACGACTTTGAATCCTTTGATTTTTCCTCAAAATATTTTAAACGCCAAAAATTCAAATAATACTTTTATTAATTTGTCTGAACTCTAATTTTATTTGAGTAAGACTTTATTGAACTTACAATTACAGATATTTTATCTAGTCTATAAAATCAAGCCTCGTTTACAAGAAAAATTAAAAAAAAAAGTTAATAATAATATATGTTAATTTATTAACAAGTATTAATAGTAATTAATAATTAATAGTAATGATTGTTGATTAAACTATATTCTTATTTTTCAGTCTACTTGAAAAAATAAAGATTTAATGATTATATTTAAATATATAAATGAATATTACTCACATGTATTTTAAAAATCAAAGAAAATGAAAAACTAAAACGGATTAATAATTTAATTATGTTAATTGCAAATATAACCGAGGAGCGTGAAAATCTATAAAGATTTAATGGTAAATATATATTTATATAAATATATTTAGAAATTTTCTCTCGGCAGGATGAAGATTGCAATTTTTAACAGCAACTACTTCGACGCGAGGAACATAATGAGCCTGTAATTAATAAAATAATTGTGTTAGTTTTTTTTATTATGAATTTACACGGAAAAAAAATAAATTATAATAAATATTATTTAATAATAATAATAATAATAAATATTTAATTAATTTCAATTTTAACGTTAATTATTTTGCACGTGAAAATTAAAGTATGAAATGTTAAAATTCTTAAGAAAGGTTGCTAAATTTTTTAAATACATTTTTTTTTTAATTATTGTAACAATTAAATAAAATAATTATTTAGAGGAAAAAAAATGTATCTTGTGAACTATTGACATTTTTAATGATATAAATTCATCCCGATGTTACACTCGTCGAGACCTTTCATTTGAATACCCACATCAATTTTTCATATATTTATATATATTATATATGTGAAATATATGAAAAATACATGTGGGTACTCAAATGAAAGCTCTTGAAGAGTGTAACATCGGGATGAGTTTATATCGTAAAAATCATCATTATTTAACAAAATGCAACAGTAATTCCTTAATTCTTAACATTTTCAATGATATTAAATTATAAATCTACTTTTTGTAATTTTTTTTTAAATTAAACTCAGTAATATTTAATGCTATGCTGATTATATTTAATAACTTAGTTTTTTCCGTGTATATATAAAAAAAAAATTAAGTTTAATTAAGATATATTTAAATTTAACATGATTAATTACCGGAAACTTATTGCTTTAGCCGCTAAAAGTCTGTTGCATTCAGCGGTGTCTGGTAATGGTAGCGGTAAATACGGACTCTCATTATCTTGCTCTGTAAAATCGAATCTATGAATGCGAGGCTGTACTTTCATGTCACCAAAGGGTCCTTTTAAGATTAAATAGTGGAGCGCCAAGGGATATGTTGTCTTGGTTTTTAAAATCAGCTGTAAAAAAAAAATTAATTAAAAAATTGGGAATATAAATTTAAAATTAAATAATAATTAATTAATTAAGTACGCACTTGATAAGTCATATCACGCTCGGAACTCTGTGTGGGATCTCTCTGGCTATTATTAATTCTAGCTTTTACAACCCATTGATGATTGAACGCAGAGAAGCGTGATGTTTCATAGAATAATTTGTGTACAAACTCGTCGGTGCGATATGGCTTCATTTGCAAGTCTAAACAGATAAATAAATAGTTTAGATTGTTGTTATTATTTTTATTAATATTTATGATAATGGAACATGCATTATTTATGAATGGAGTAATGGAGTTATTTTATAGTAAAAGGAGCAAAAATTCTATAGCAAACCGTTGAATGTGATTTTTTCGTAAGACAGAAGATCGAAAATATTGTCGTAGTGCTTGCGCTCTTCCAGAGTACGCGCGTCAATATCACGAAGGGCTTCCATTACATCAGCACCCGTGCGATGAGGGTGGACGCACTGTGACTCGTGCTCAGCACGCTCATGATTTGGACCTCGCCATGGGCAGCCGATTCGGCTGTACTTGCAGCTGGATATTCTAATCAAATTTTTTATTTTATTAATATGAATTTAATTTTTAAATAAAATTTATTTTATTAGAAATTTAATAAGAAAAATTAAATTTTTTTTTTCTTTTTAAAAACGAAAAAAAAAATTTAACAAATGCAATTTTTAAAAAATTAATATTTATAATAAATTTGACTTTTAATTTTTTTTAAATAATTTAATAAATTAAATTTAATATATGGACATTTTTAAAGATAAAAGCTCATTTCGATGTTACACTCATCAAGACCTTTCATTTGAGTACCCACATCAATTTTTCATATATTTTATATATTTATATATATTATATATATGTATATATGAAAAATATATCAAAAATGCATGTGGGTACTCAAATGAAAGCTCTTGAAGAGTGTAACATCGGGATGAGCTTATATCTTTAAAAAGTAGAGTACAATTTAACAAAATTCATTATTTAATTACATTTTGTAAATTATTAATTTTCCAAATAATTTTTTTACCTCATTAATAACTAAATAAAATAAAATAAATAATTTAATAAATTACAACAATTGATTTTAATACAAAAAAAAAAAAAAAAAAAAAAAAAAAATTACCTTTCTTCACACATAGCATCTTCATGTCGTTCCAGCGAATTTCTAGGGAACTCCTTAGCGCAAAACTGGCATTCTGCGGGAAGTTCAGAAACAGCCTTCTCAACGGCCAAGTTCCTGGAGGCAGAAGTTTTGCTAATCTCAATTCTGCAGTTAGGACAAGTAGCCAGCTCGTCTCTTAGTCTCGCGTCAGCGAGGACGTGAGTAAAGCATCCAGCACACATCAAGTGTCCATTGGTACACTGTGAACATTACCATACACAAAAAAACAAACAGTATTATTATAAACAAAGCAATTCCTTAAAGCAGAACCTCGAATAATCCTCAACGACCAAAGACGCAAACAATTAAAAAATAAATCAGCTGTCTTTTAATCATTGACAATTATTCAAAATAATTATTTTAACCATTAATTGTTTCAACTATTAATTAACAGTATTTTATTTGTAAACTTAATTACTAAGCTCGCGTAACAATAATTATTAATTAGCCAAGCTAAATTATACTCTTTACCATTATTCGGTGTATATATTATTTTTATACAAATCTGAAACACAAAATCGTATGGGGACTATTAATAATAAAATACACTATTAACAATCATAATTATAATCATAAATATAAAAAAATATATCAATTTCTACTTCACCATTTTTTTTTTTTTTTTTTTTTTTTTAATATAATTATCTAATAATTTATGACAATAAATATGTCAATAAGGATTGGTACGTCAGGATAATATCCAGGACATTAATTAAAAAAATCCATTTTATTTATAAATTTAATTTCTATTTATTTTTAATTTTATACAAATATATAATAACCAAATAATTATGATTATTTTTTATTTTAAATATTCTCTCACTCTCACACTAAAGACACTAAAAAAAAATAATAAACATTTCTTTAATTTTTTTTTTATCTTCATAAAACATCTTGATTAATTTATTATATTTATATTTACTTATTTATGTCTTTATTATTAAGCCAAATGAAAATGAATAATAAATAATAAACATTACTGATCACACACAATATTCTTCATAGTATAATAAAATAAAATAAAAAAAAAATTATGTATCTTGATAACAATCGTCTTCATAAATAAATTATTTTAAATAATCTTCACAACAAATCTTCATTAATTATTCATTATATACTTCCATATTTTTATTATTAATGTGTACGCAGTACAAAATTATTTTACTGAAATTAGTGCTTTTTTTTTACACTAATTTTTATTAAAATTTAATCAAAAATACACCCATAGATTTTTACCTGAATTTAAATATAATTTTTCTGATAGAAAAAATTGTTAGTAAATTAAATAAAAAAAAAAAAAAAAAGAAACTTGTGAATAATTAGTCACACGAATGTACGACGCAATTTCATCATTGAAAAGTGTCGTGCTAGCAAAAAAATTATCGTGACACTCAAGTTAGCAGGCGGATAAAAATTCTTAATTTTTTTTTTTTTTTTTTTAAATTAAATTACAACTAAAATATTTCTAAAAAATTGCACAAGTGAAAAATTTTTTTTAAATTGTTTAATTGAAATTTCTTCAATAAAAAATTTTTTAATTTCAGCTAACTTCATTTTTATAAAATTATCATAATAATAAAGTTAGCCGACGTTTTTAACTTTGTGATTTTCTTAAGAAATAAATTATTGCAAAAAAAAAATAAGAACAAAAAATTGAAAAAGGAAAAAATGCAATTTTCCAAAAATAATTTTTCGGAGCAAATTTATTTATTAAAAAATTATAATAGTGACAGCTAACTTTAATGTCATTCAAAATGTTTATAATTTATTTTATTGAAAAATAATTTTTAGTAAATTAAAAAAAAAATTTTCATATGTAGAAAATTTTAAAAATGATCCGAGCAATTTTTTAAAAATATTTTCTGTTCTAATTTAATTAATTAAAAAAAATCAAAAATTCTGGTCGGCTAATTTTAGTATGACAAAACTATGAAAATTAATTTCGCAGATATTTAATAATTTTTAGATTTTTTTTAACAAATAAATTATAGCAAAAAAAATTGACACATAGAAATCAAAAAAAAAAAAAAAAAATAAAAATGCTAAATTTAATGTCATAAAATTTTAAGGTTAGTTTTTTCAACAAATAAATTATTTAAAAATTAAAACGTCAAACTGAAGTTAGCTGACAGCTGTCATTTAATTTTTAATAATTTTCACCACAAATAAATCACAAAAAAGAAGTTTTAAAAATTTCCACTGACAAATTTTTTTAATTTTCACAAGTGAAATTTTTTTCTCAACAATTTAATAATTAAAAAATTTTTTAATGTCTGTTAACTTCAGTGTAATAATAATTTTAAAATAGACCTGTCAAAAAAATTAAAAATGTCCGCTAAACTCAACAATTAAAAATAGTCATTACAATAAACATTATCACGACATTTAAAATTAATGAATAAATAAAAAATATGGTGAAGTGAATAAAAAGAAAAAGATTACCTGGTAAACGGCAGATCTCGGAAGATCAAGACAAACAGCGCAGCAAAGAATTCCACCCAGGCGATGTTCCAATTTTTGTTCGCTCTTCCCGTCATGTTTAATAAGCAATTTACGCCTCTTTTGATCTGGCTCTATAAAATCCTCGTTAGCTTTATCAATTTCCTCGCGAATAGTTGGCTCAGAGACACTGCTCGACGACGATGCTTCACCACTCGGGTCAGCCATCTTGCTTGTTTTGATTTTTCCTAATTGTGAATAAAACTGCACGACTGGGACTGAGACAAAAAGATTTGTGAGAGCTCAAGCTTCACCCAGCGCCCGGACAACTAAAAATTACAAATAATATGAATTTATTTATATATATATATATATATATATATATATCTATAATATATATATATATATATATATATATATATATATATATATATATATATATATATATAAAAAAAATATAAACGGGTAAGTGAGAAAGAAAGACAAAAAAAGGCAAATGTTAAGTGTTTTTACGCGCACGCGTGTTCATTTTTTTTTTTGACATTTTCTGTTCATTGTTTTCTTTTTTGTTTTTTTTTTTTTTTTTTATTTTATTCTATTTACTGTCTATTGATTTTTTTTTACAAATATTATTACAATTACACTTTTATAAATCAATTTATTTATTTATTTATTTAACAGCTGATCGAGTAATTTTTAAAACAAAAAAAAATAACAAACATACAAATGACGTTTAATATTTAACTACGCAATTGATAATTATGCTGTTGAAACTTTCAACGTGACGTCAATGATGACACGGATTTATTTACTTTTGTTAATATCAATAATAATAACAACAATAACCGAAAGTATACCTTACTAAATTATATAGTGACAGGTATCGATTAATTAAATTTAATTGTTTAATGAAAATGACATACGGTTGGCAATTGAAAGGTGTTAATAATTCACTGGATTGTTTAGAACACAACAAAGAGCTCGAGAACTCGTGTGTACTGTCTAGGGTACTGATCATGACCTCCCCACTGCTATACATCTGCAGTTATCCCCTCTTTTTAGGTATGGATTATTATTATTTATATATTATATATTTCATATATATACTGTTGTTATTTGTTACATATTATTATTGTTATTATTTGTGCTAGTATGTGTAGTTTAACTACATAATTAAAGACAATTTTACTTTATTTGGTTGCAACCTTTCTCTTCAGCTATTCAACTGTAAAATTATTTTTTAAAAATTTTTTTATATTAACTAGAGATGTAACAAATATTTATTATTATTATTATTATTATTATTATTATTATTATTATTATTAAGAGAACAAGAAAAATTATGTTTCAAGGATAGTCGTATGATAAAATCGGTTTTCTTAGTCAAATTTATTGTCATTACAAAGGTCTGAAGAAATTACCTTGTATCTTGTAAAATATTGACATTTTTAATGATATAAGCTCATCCAGATGTTACACTCATCAAGACCTTCCATTTGAGTACCCACATCAATTTTTCATATATTTTATATATTTATATATATATGTATATATGAAAAATATATGAAAATGCATGTGGGTACTCAAATGAAAGCTCTTGATGAGTGTAACATCAGAATGAGCTTATATCTTTAGAAATATCAATATTTAAGAAACTACAGAGTAATTTAACAAAAGTCATTATTTAATAGTGCAAAATTTTTATTTTTTGTAATTTTACTATTATTATTTTTAAAAAATCATTTACATTGAATTTCAAAATTTTTTTTCTTCTAAAATGTCTCGACACTAAAATTAAAAAAAAAAAAAAATCTGAAAATTTATAAATAATTCATATTCACAAATTTTTTTCTGAAAAAAAATTTACTTAATAGGGTAAAAGACCCCATTAGTCACAGGGATTAAAGGTGCCACTAATAGGGCCATTTTACCCCATAAAAAAAATGAACTTTCATTAAATTCTCCAAATTACAAATTGTATAAAAATAAAATATTTATTAAAACTTAAATTAATATGCAATAAACTTGGAATTGAGGATTAAAATAATAAGAAATAATTATTGACCTTTTATTTAACGAAATTAATAAATTTCCAATTTAAGTACTCAATTAATTAATAAATAAATTAACCAAATAACTTATTTATTCAGCAATTACGCAAACATTTAATTATTCACAAACACAATTCGCATTTATAAGATTAATTAACTGACACTTGTTCGTGGGTTGGATTTTTTTAGACATTATATATTAATATAAAGTATCTGAATTAAATCAATATATACAAATACACAATAATACTCATTTTTCGTATTTTTCTATAATACAGCTCTTTTTATAATTATTAATTATCATAATTATAATTATAATCATTTATCTCTAACTCTTATCGATAATTTTTTATTTACGCTCATTAAATAATTATCACTTTTGATACTTATTTGTAATTGCAATTGCATTAATGCGGTATTAGTCCATCAGCTATCGTTTGCCCATTATTATTATTATTATTATTATTATTATTATTATTATTATTATTATTATTATTATTATTATTATTATTATTATTATTATTATTATTATTATCAGTAGCATTGACATTCAGTTGCTTAATATCGGTGCTGGAATTCAATATCCGCATTTGGTTCGTTGAATTTTTTAGATTTTTGTACGAGTCTTCCAACTGTTCAATGCGACTCATCAAACTTGCATCTACGCTTCGGACGTTATTGACCTAAAAATAGAATTTTTTATTGATTAGTCAGTTTGATTATTGTCTATTAATTATTTAATTTTATCGATATTCAAATTGAGAAAATTATTTACGTAAAAAAATAATCAAAATTTTTATTACAATTAAATTGACAGGCATTAACATTTTTTTTTATGATTTTAGAGTAATTAAAATATTTTGAAAAAAATTTAATAAAGAAATTTTATAATTTAAATTTCTTAAGAATATTTATGTCGATAAAAACATTTCAAAATATTTTCTAAACATTATTGAGACTTTTTAGAAAGTTTCAAGCATATCAAATTAATTTCAAAATCATTTTAAAAATATTTAAATTAGTTTTATATTTACTGACCTTTTTTTTATTTAAAAAAAAAAATAATAATAATAATAATAATAATAAAATAAAAAATTTTTAAGTAAAAAAAAAATTTACCTCATCAGTTAATTTTTTAACAGAATTAACGATAGTTGTTTGTTCATTAACTTTAGCACACTCTGCTTCTAAAGACTTTACTTGCATACTTGCATTTAGTGTTGTGTCTTGCAACGAAACTAACAATTTCTATAAATAAATAAAATAAAATAAATCAATTAATAAATTTATTAGAACCATCATTAAATAGTCAATAAATAAATAATTACATGATCTTTCTGCTGATCGTCGGAAAGCGATTGATAACCATGTGTGAGCGTGTCATTAATCGACGACAAATTATTTCTTAACTCAGATATCGTGTTACTCAACTCTTCAGTTTTAACTTTAGACTCGTTTGTTGGCATTGTTAATTTCTGAGTTACTTTTGTTAATTCATCTAGAGCCGTCTGAAAAAAAAAAAAATAATAATAATAATTAAATCAAGAGCTATTACTTATTAAAATATAAATAAAGTACCTTTATATTAGTGATATTCTGTTGAAGATCGTGTTGTGCATCTTGCAATTTAGTTTCAGTCTCTTTTAAAGCGTCAACAGTGACTCTTAAATCCCGAATTTTACTTCCAAAAGTCGCGACACTTGAACTTATGGACTTCACTTGAGTCGGTATGTTTGTTAATTCTGGTGCATCGTGGAGAAGCTCTTGTACTTGATGGAGTCCTTTTTGTATGCTTGTCAGCTTTAATTGAGTAATTAAAATTTTTTATTATTTTTTTTTTATTTAAATATTTTAATAAATATTTTTGTATTTTAGATTAGACTAAAAAAATTATTTCTAATCATGAATCTTAAAAAGCATACTCTACTCGAGAAGAAAGATAAAATTTTCAAAATAATAATAATAATAATAATAATAATAATAATAATAATAATAATAATAATAATAATAATAATAATAATAAAATAAAAATTACCTGAATTGTAAAATTATTAATTTGAGCTTTAACATCAGTTAATTGTGTAAATAACAAAGTTTGATTATTTTGCAAATCTTTAGACAACGAATGGCATTTTTGTAATGCATCTGGTACACCTTCACTACCGGCAATAGCTGCAACAAAAATAAAACACTGAAATCAATAAACAACTCCGTTAAAAATAACAATCTACCTTAAAAAAAAAAAAAAAAAAAAAAATCTATCAGATAGACAATAACATAATAAAATCAAATAAAAAAAATCCGTAAATAAATAATTCACTGATCTCCGTCATAAAACAAAAGCCGCTGATTATAATAAATATATTAATCATTAATGATAGATCTCTTGAATCCGATCCCACGTGACCGATACCTTGGTCGACTTCCGTTCTGAGTGACGTGAGTTGCTGACGGACATCGATAAACAGCCAAATGAGACTGGCCGTCGCCAGCAACGAAGCGCATCCGAAGAACGCGCTGCAGGCCTTCAGAAGGCCTGGACAAGACCGATTTCTTCGTGCAGCTGTCTTGCGATTCCCTCTTACCGATACGTTCCAGTATTCCGATCTGTCGTCGCTGCTGTCTGTCAGCAATTCCTAAAAAAAATAACAATAATAAACAAACCAGTTCCTTAATATTTGACATTTGCCATTAAATTGTTTCGTAACAAATCAAGGCAACAATTATTACCCAATATAAAATATTCACCTGAGAGCTGCGTTTTCCTGATACTCGTCGTGATATAACATGTGACGGAGCCAGTGCGTCGAGTTCCTTGCGTTTTTTCATTTTTTTAGTCGGTGGGCGCAATGGTACCGTTACAGCTACTGAATCCATTTTATAAAACTATTTTTTTTTTTTTTTAAATTAATAACTCCTCGGACAAATAATAATATTATTTCAAATTTACATTATTTCTTTCACAAATCACCCACAGAAAATTTATTTTTTTTTCTACTATTTTTGATTAGTCATCGGCTTTTTACAACAATTTTTTATCACATTTAAACACCAATTAGCAATCGTAAATTATAATAAATAAAAAAAAAAAAAAAAAAAAAAGCACTTATCAAAAAGCCAACCGCAAACCAAACTTGTGTTATTTTTATTTATAATTATTCTCTTATCACTTTTTATCTACGTCTATCTCACAGCCAGTAACTATTTTTTTTTTCTCAACTAAAAATAATTCTTTATGTACACAAATGGTGTTACAATTGTAAAATATTAAATAGCTTTACAAATAAACTCTACTAGCTTTTAAAAACTTTCTTTAAAAAAAAAATTATTTTACTTCTAAAAACTAAAATTTGCTCATTTATTCATTGAAAAAAAAAAAAAATAAAAAAATAAAAAAACTTTCCAAGGCTTTTGGTGATATCCCAGCGACCCTGCTTAGATAAGATATGACAAACTTTAAAAATACCTATGTACAAATTAATTAACAGAAAGTTTGTGGAATTAAAGTAAACAGATTATTTGAAATTATCAAACGCTGAGGTACTATCGATCCACTCACAACTTATTCTTAAATTCATATTTATGTTAATTAATTATTTAGATTTATTTTAAATGTTAATGACAAGTAATTATTGATAATTTATTTTGATTAGCTTTTTGATGCGGATTTATGTGTGAATTATCTTAAATTATTGATAAAGTAAAATAATGGAGGAAATGTACCGCCTCCGCGCAATTCACAAACGATACTGATACTGGGTGGCGCGCGACGTTACATTAGATTGCACATGAGTTGAAGTTTGATATTGACTTGACTAAAAGGTGTGCGAAGGTGGTAACACTCTTGACATAATGCAATATAAATACATATACAGATATACGGTTGGATAATACCGCTGTTTAAAGAGATAAAGGACACATTAACTCGTTCTTCAATTTAACTTTGAACGTATCAGTGATATTTTTTTAGAATATTTTTTATTTAAGCTATATATATATATATATATATATATATATATATATATATATATATATATATATATATATATATATATATTTATTTATAGATATTGATTAATGGATATGATAGTTTTTACTTCTACCGTTTTTTGCAATTAATTAATTGAAGTTATATGTAAATACGTTTTTTAAGATTAATACAATTCTAAGTGATAGTTAATTTTGTGACAAAAATTGCAATAAAATACTTAAAAAAAATTGCACATGTAATTTTTAAAATTTTCTACATGTATGACATTAAAATTAGCAGCCACGACCATTTTTTTATTTTTTTTTTTAACAAATAAATTTATTCCAAAAAATTATTTAAAAAAAATTGCATTTTTAATTTTTTAAAATTTTTACAATTTTTTTTTTTTTTCATAATTTCTGTTAAAAAAATTTTTAAATTCATTAAAAATCTGCTAAATTAATTTACATTCCACGTCAGATTTTTTATTTTATTTTTTAACAAAAATATTTGTTCTAAAAAATTATTTAAAAAAAATTGCATTTTGATTTTTTTTTTAATTTCTACATGTCAATTTTTTTTGCCATAATTTATTACAAAAATTCTTAAAATAATAAAATATCCAATAAATTAATTTTCCTATTTATTATTAATAGTTTTTCAATAAAAAAAAATTTTTAAATGTCAGTTGATTTAATTTTTCCCATTTGTGATATTTTAATTATAAAAAAAAATATATATATAAAATACTAACCAGAACGTATTGATAAATCCATCCGTCCAATTTCTCCATAAAGAATAGCTGCCACCCAGGACAATGCAATCAACCAAAAAGTAATTAAAATAGCTGCTAGCCATAGCGCAATTACCCTCGATTTACTTCTATTACACGAACACTGATTTTTATAATTTTTCGTTCTCACTCTTGGTCTCCTGAAATAAAAATGAAAAATAAGTTTTTTGCTAGTAAAATAAATGAAACTGAGACTAATATTTACCTTTTGACATTTCTTTTGACAGGTTTGATAAACAAGCTGTCAGAGGAGCTGTCAGAATCAGAAGGACGATCCAGAAGTTTAATCGTCTCTTTTATATTTTTACTTCCCATAGTTTATTTCCATTTTAGGTAATTAATTTATTTTATTTAATTTTATAAAGCTAAATACTTAGATAAATATTTACTTGAGAGAAATAAAGAATAACCTCACAGTTGCCATTTGGATTTATTTTATTGATTTAACTAATATTTAACAGCTGTTTTTTTTTATTAAATATACTTAAAAAATGCAGCACTTTTATTTAATTAAATTATTTAATTATATATCTTGTTTTATGATTTGCAATTGTAAAAAATAATTGCTCTGTTGTCATACACACGTTTTTCTCAATAGTTCATATTTAATTCACTTGGTGGCGCTGTGTGTTTATTTTAAAAATTAGTTTCGTTTTTTCCCGCGTGCGTTTTGAGCTTTGCGCGCTTTTTAGAGTTTAAATAAATTTTTTTTTTTTAACTATTAACATTTTTTTTTATTCAAGACAACTATTGACAGCTGTTAATTACTTTATGTAATAAAAAATGAATGTAAATAAATAATAATAAGAAGTTTAGTGCATAAAATAATTTTAATAATATTAAATGCAATCAATGATCAAAAATTATTGAAAGCTCACGTAATTTGTCTAAAAATAAACCTCCATTTTACTAATACCGTAATCAAGGTGCCATATGTGTATACCAACTGTCAATATGTATTTACATAATGTATATGTAAATGTATATATTATGAATATGAGTTATTTATAAAGTGGGTCGTATAAGCTGTAATATAACATCGGATTATATTGCAATAAAAAGGTATTAAATAAATATGACAGATAAATTACAAAGACCTGTCATTATTTTTAGAAATTACTGGAATAGGAATTAAAAAAGAAATTATTGGTAAGTTATTTACTCGATGTTATTTTTAAAATTATTTTTCAGCTACTACTTGTTGAAAAAAAAAAATATAAAATTTATCATGATAATAATATCAGCTGTTTAGAAATTTTTTTATGACACAAAAATTATTATAATACTGAAGTATGAAAATTAAGTTAGCCGACATTTAAAAAATTTAATAATTTATTTTATTAAAAAATTATTTGAAAAAAAAATTTCACATGTAGAAAATTTTAAAAATGACACATGCAATTTTCTAAAAAAATTTTTTTGTTATAATTTAACTATTAAAAAAAATTAAAAACGTCAGTTAACTTTAGTATTATCTTCATGATTTCTAAATGTCAAATTTGTTTGGTCAAAAAACTTTTTCTAATTATCAATTTTATTTAATTTTTACATTTTTTTTTTTTTTTTTTTTTTTTTATTAATTAAATTAGAACAAAAAAATATTTTTCAAAAATTGCATGTGTAATTTTTAAAATTTTCTACTTGTAAAATTTTTTCTTTTGATTTTTTTAAAAATAATTTTTCAATAAAATAAATTATTAAAATTTATAAATGTCGGTTAACTTAATTTTCATTGTTAATTTTATTTTCATTAATTAAATTAGATCTAAAAAAAATTCCAATTTTCTATAATTTTTCCAATAAAAAAAAATTCTAAAATCTGTCAGATGTCTGATAAAATAATTTTCATAAACTTATCAGCTGTTTTGATTTAAGTATCATATATAAATAAAAAGTGGGAATAAAGCGAAAGCTTGTATGTACCTTGTGTATAAAAATGTATATAAACATTAAATTATGATAACGCGCACACTCAAACTCAAGTAATCTATTTTAAAATTCCTCGGAGTGGTTGGCTTAGCTCTGGTTAGTATATATTTTCCTTGACATTGGTTTTTAGCTAGCAGCTCACCAACAGTCAAGCTCAACTGAACACAGTCATACATACAGATTAGCACAGCAAAGACAGAAGACAAAGCCCGTTCATACAGCGTATGCCGCACAATTGCAAATTGCAAATGCCTGTAAACGCTGCTCTTAGGCTCACGTTCACTCATACAGGCTGTCGCTGTTAATTTTTCTACTCTTGTATTTTCCTGGAGCCGCATCACCGTCATTCATCACATAACAATAACTTGATCTATTTATTTATCAAAATGGGAATTATTCTTTCAAGATTTCGAGTAAGTTTTTTTTATTATTTATTACCCCATTTTATTTTACTTTTTTTTTACCACTTGCGCGGTATTTGTGAAAGTTTTAGGTTATGATCATAAAACAAACAATATTTCTGTCTAATAATTTTTTATTTTTAAAATTATTCCAAATAATTATTACTCAGTTTTGTAATTACTAACTTTAATTATTGTTTATTTATTTTTTATTATTTTTTCAGGTAATTCTAATTAAAGCTTTGAAGGTTAGGCGCGATTTTTAAAATTAAAATTCCATATGTTTTGTAATTTATTATTTTTTATTTAAATAAATCATCAGCTGACAGCTCAGCTGATTTTTTTTTAATTATTCATAAAGTTATTTTAATTGATAAATATATATACATATTGTTTAATTAATGATAACACATGGTAATAAAATAAATGTGACTGGTCAAAGCGTTAATTTATTCTTGAAACAATTGTCTCGTTGAATCCAAAATTACCATCCAATGACACAGCAACTGTTTTTAAACTTAATGGATTGTCTGGATGGTCAAATAGGTCACGAATTATATTTTTGGCAAATAATAATATTTTTTTTTTTTTATTAAATTTATTTTATTATAATACTTAATGTATTAGATTTATTAATAGAATTATATTAATTTAATACTAAGCGTATTTTTATTTTTAGAAAAAGAAGACGACAATAGAAATTTTGGAGGACCTTGACTCCGTAAGTTACTCTTTAAATTTATAATCTTATTAAATAAAAATTAAATTAGAATTTGACAATCTTTAGAATTTTTTTGTTTATTAAAAAAATTATTTCTAAAAAAATAAAATGAAAAATTTGAGTTGTAAAAAACTTGAAAAACTTTGTGCAATTTTAAAAAAATATTTTTTTCTGTCAATTTAATAAATAAAAAAAAATACTAAACGTCCGCTAATTTTAGGATTATAAATAATTAATTAAAAAATTTTTAAAAGTAATTTTTGATCAATTACAAGCAAAAAAATATTAAAAAAAAATTGCAGGTATAATTTTTTTAATTTTCTGCATGAACAATTTTTTTATAACAATTTTTTCAATGAAATAAATAATTAAAATTTAAGAAATTTTTTAATTTATACTTTTTATTACAGCAAATAAAAGAAATTGAACAGTATGGTCAAACAACAGAACAGAGGCATAAAAAAATAGTTGGAACATTAATAATTTACAGTGTGTTACTTTATGTCGTAACCGCGGTACTGTTTTATTTTTACTTCTTTCCCGCTTCACTTTACGATCAACTTTTTTACATCACTCCATTATTAATTTTTCCATTGCTGTAAGTACTTAAATAAATAAATAAATAAATCTATATTATTAAGTAATGATAAGTATTTAGGTTGCATTTGAAAATGCTCTATCTCTAGATACATAATTAAGAAAATTTTTACAGGATAATATTTACCAAAAAACTGGTGACGTGGTATTACAAAAGAAAAATCTCAAGGAATCAAGAAAAATTAGTAGACATGCAGAAAGAGAAGAAGAAAATTTTAGATCAAGTCACTGAGACGGAAACTTACAAAAAAGCAAAAGAAATTTTGCTTAAATTCGCCCCTGATCAATTGCGAATGACTCCTGTAAGTTTTTTATTATTATTAAAATTATTTTGCCAATTTACTTAAATAAAATTATAATTAATAAATATTTTAATTTTTTTTTCAGCTTTCACCTCAGGTAAAAATTCTTAAGCAGCTTAAAAAAATTCCAATAGTTTTTTTTTCTTAGATTAATAAAAATAATTTTCAGCCTGTATCAAAAACACCAATGACAAGCCCAGTACCAAGGCGCCTGAGTACACCACAGCCTCAAACACCGATGCCTCAGCCATCGATGGCCACTCCAATGCACCAGATGTCTGACGCAACTGAGCTGCGAAAACGCGCGTTGGCAGCTACCAGCCCGCAATTAAATTCATCAATCGGTAGGCCTGTAAATACTGGTCTTGTACCAGTTGGCTTAGCTTCTGCTAATACTCCGCAGCAGACTCCATATTATCATCCGAGTGGTAGATTGTTAAATGCTTCGTTAATCCGTCCTCGTTAGTATTAACCCTCTAGCTTCATTGCTATTGTTTTATTAATTTTATTAATATGCCTTGGTTTTTGTGTGTTGGTATTTTAAAAATATTTTTTTTTTTTTTTTACCAATTATATTTGATTAATTTATTTACTGTTGTTTAAAATAGGGTCACCGTTACCACGTCCGATACTTCCGAAACAGAGAAGTTATTTGGATCGCTTGGTTGAATATTTGGTGGGTGATGGTCCATCTAATCGGTACGCGCTGATATGTAGACAATGTGATTCACATAATGGAATGGCGCTCAAAGAAGAATTTGAATATTTTGGTAAATTTATTTTTTTTTTTTTTTAATTTTTTTTAATGAAAAAAAAAAATTTAATTTGATATAAATTTTAATTAACCATTTTCTTAGGCAAAAATTTATTTAAAGTTGACTTAGTAAATTCAGAAAAAAAAAATCAAGACAAATTTTCTTTATTATTATTATTTTTTTTTTTTTTTTTTTTTTTTTTGTAAATAGGATTCCGTTGCTGTTACTGTCAATACTGGAATCCAGCACGGAAACAAAAGCCTTCAGCGCCCAAATTAAATAGTAATATTACCTCCCCGTTATCAATAACCAGCCGACAAAGCGGCAAGTCAACAGACCAAGAGACGACGTCATCTAGCTCGTCTGGCACTGACTCAGATATTGAAGTCGTTGATAAGCCAGATACACCAGAAGCAGAAGCAATTGAGTCTGATAAAATAATTGATCAGAAATTACCCGACAAAGGTACATTTAAAAAACGAAACTATTTTCAATTAATTAATTAATTGATAATAAAAAAAAATTACTTTTGTAGTTTTAAATGAAGAAAAAAAAATAATTGAAGAATCTGAAGATAAATCTGACCAAATGGAGGTAGACGAATCTCCACGTAAATGATAATAATAATTATAAATATTAATTGTAAATTAAATTTAAAAAAAAAAAAACAACATTTTTAAGACCAACAGTGGCTTGGATTTTTAACGTTTTCGCGTGCATATTAATGTAATGTAATAATAATCATTACTCATTCCAATGTGTTATTGATATTGATACATATATATTTATTATTATTATTATTATTATTATTATTATTATTAACGCAATCTCCGGAGTGATATATTTTTATCGCTGGCTAATTTCGCCATAGAATTTATTTATTATATTTTTTTCACTGCACAAAATACAGCTTTTTATTTATTATTATTTTATAGAATTTAAACTAAGACTCCATTAAGTCTATAGACTTCATACCGATAATGATTATTATTATTGTAGTTAATATTGATTGATTTATTTTTTTTTAATCTCAATAACGTAATAAGTGTTCATATTAATGTAAATTATTTTTGGACTGTTAATAATATTTAGATAAATATCGTTATTCGATTGGTAATCAAAATTAATATTGTTGTAATAAAATATCTCGAGACTGTATTCTATTTGTCAATAACATGAGCGTAGGTTTAATTAGTAAGTATGACTTTTGAGCATTAATAAAAATTATTTATGATAAAACTTTTTGTTTTTTATTTTATGTAAAAAACAATTAAGATAATTTATGAAAATTAATTATACACATATTTAATAATTTTTTTAATTTTATAACAAATAAATTATGGCAAAAAAAAAAATTAACATCTAGAAATTTAAAAAAATAAAAAATGCAATTTTTTGGAACTTTTTTTTTTTTATTTTATAATAATAAAATTATTATTAAAAAAATTAAATTAAAACATTACACGTGCGAAAATTTAAAATAATAATTTGTAGAAATTTTTGAAAGTATTTTTTTATTGTAATTGATTTTGTTATAAAAATTAAAAAAAATTGACAGCTGTCAGCTGACTTAAGTATCATTTTTATTTCACATAATTTTTACCTCGCTCAAAAGTATTTTATGTATGAAAATTAATTTAGCAGATATTTTACAATTTTAAAAATTTTTTTATAAATCGATACAATAAAAAAAAAATACTTCTAAAAATTTGCACTTGTAATTTTATTAATTTTAACATGTAAAACTTTTTAATTAAATTTTTTTTTAATAATTTAACTTCAATGTCATATTAATTTATTAAAAAAAATTAAAATATTATCAAGTAACTGCTAACTTCTCTAGTTTGTTTAGATATAAATAAATTACTGTAATAAGTCATAAATTATTGTAATTTGTAACGAAATAAATTTTTAATAATAATAAAAAAAAGAAAAATAAAGTAAACTTACTTGTTAAAATCTAGAATGCTGAAATTAGCGGTCAGCTGTCAATTTAAAAAATTTTCTCTTGTAATTTTTATTAATTTTCACATGTGGAATTTTTTGGTTAAATTTTTTTTATAATAATTTAAAATTTATAAAATTTTAAAATAATCTTTAATCTCTGCCAACTTCACTGTCATTAAAATCTTTTTAGTAATAAATTTTGACTCTAGAGGCGTTAGTGTCGAGTATGTTTTTCTGGGAGGGGGAAAAAGCCGGAGATTCCCGACAATGACTACCTGTCGGGCATCAACTCGTTCGTTGATATATAGTTTAGTTCAGTTTCAATTAAATCATTGGATATTGTGTTTGTAAAATGGAAAACACGCGGGTTACTAAAGCTAACCCTGCACCGACGGTGGAACAAATCACATCTGACCATATAACACAGGTAAATATTTATTATTAAATAAATTAAATATATTATTACTTGAATAATTTAAAATTGCAATTTAACAATTTTATATTTTATTTTTTTGACGACGTTGTAAAAACGTTGAGTTGTAGATTATGTCAGATGCTCAATGTTTATTTATTTTTATGTCATTTTAAGACATTTATTAATGTTAATAATCCTGAAATTAACAAAATAAATAATGCTGAAGTTAGTTTTAAAAATTTTAATAACAAATCAATTACAATAAAAAAAAATACTCTAAAAATTTTCACTTGTAGTTTTTATTAATTTTCACATGTGAAACTTTTTAATTAATTTTTTTTTTTTTTAATAATTGAATTATTATAAAATTTTAAAATAATTTTTAATGTCTGTCAATTTCAGTGTCATCAAAATTACAGAAATTAGATTTTAGAGTTGGTTTTTTGTATCATCACCAACATATTTTTAATGTTGAAATAAAAATGGCGCGACCGGCTTTTATTTTGTCCCAAACAATATTTTTATTTTTATATCTCAATTATTAATTTTTATTTTGTTGACATTAAAGTTATAGCAGTCACTTGACAATTTTTTAATTTTAATTAACAAACAAATTTGTTTCACAAAATATTTTTTTAAAAAATTGCATTTTTAATTTCTTCTAATTTTTTTTTTTTGTTATAATTTTTTTATTAAAAAAATTTTTTTAATGATTAAATATCTATTAAATTAATTGTCATATTTATTTGTAACAATTTAAAAAAAAAAAAAAAATAATAATAATAATAATTGTAAGCTGATTGTTAATTTTAGTGCTATAAAAAATTATTAAACAAAAATAAAAAAAATTTTTTTATAAAAAATTAATATTAATAATAAAAAAAAAAAAAAAAAAATGAATTACAGATTGCGAGTAAATATTGGACCCCCCGAGAAACCGACTCGCACTTACCATTCGACAAGCAAATAATCGAGGACATCTACATCCAAGAAATATGCGCGTCAAAATTTTCAATCCGCCGTATAATGATGCTGGAGTACAGCTTGTACCTAGAAAACTTCTTATGGCCAAACTACAATGCCTCCAGCGCGTCAAGAGCTCACACGTTGTCAATCGTAGTGATGGTGAACGAAAAATTCCGCGAGCGAGTTCAAGTTTGGGACGTCTTCCAAACGAGCCCTTCGGAGTTCCCAGGCTTCATCCAAAACGTGCTGCAAGCTTGCCTAGAGGACAGTATCCTGGACTTTGACTTGAAAGAGCAAACATCACTGATAGTTTTCTTGAACCACTGTTTCAACTCAATGGAAATCACCTTGGTGAGAAACGAGATCAAGCGGCTGATTTCCCTGTCGATGTGGGTGTCTTTGCAGCAAGGCCGCCTCGAGTTGGAGTTAAAGAAGCACGATGAGTGGCGGAAGCAGTGGAAGAAGCTCAAAAAGAAGGACGAAAAGCTAAAACAAAATTTAGATTGGGAAAGAAAATTTCTTCACCGGTTAATGATTAAATTTATGGCTATTTTAGACACTATCACTGAAGAAGGTCCGTTAAATCCGGACAAAGTTCACTACTGCGAGAGATTCCTGGAGCTAATGATCGACTTGGAGGCTTTGCTGCCCACCCGGCGGTATTTCAACACAGTAATGGACGACTGTCACCTGGTGGTCAGATGCTCGCTGTCGAACTTGCTGAAAAGACCCGAGGGGAATTTGTTCGGCCAGCTGTTGGGGATGTTGAAGTTCTACGCAAAATTCGAGATCGACGAGAAGACCGGAGACGCTTTGACAGACCACGACATGACTCACATCCACTACGAAAAAATAACCTCGCTCCAAAAAGCGTCTTTTGCTAAATTTCCAGAGCTGATAAGCTTCGCGATGGCCAACGTCGCGAGTGTTGACACCCGAGAGGCATTAGAAAAACACTTCGGGTCTCTGAGTGAAGAGAAACTCATAGCAGTCGCTTGTTATTTGAACCTAGTCCCTCCAGAGGAGCGAGCTAACGCCGAAAACTGGTACCGGATGGACAAGCAGTTTCTCCAGGAGCTGCTGATCTCTCGCCACGAGCGCAGATCCTCCCAGCTCGAAGAACTGAACGAGATGCCGCTCTACCCAACAGAGGACGTCATCTGGAACGAGAACATTGTCCCCACGGAGTATTTTTCCGGCGAAGGCTGCTTGGCGCTGCCTAAATTGAACCTGCAGTTCTTGACTCTGCACGATTACTTGTTACGAAATTTTAATTTATTCCGTTTAGAATCGACTTATGAAATTCGCCAGGATATTGAAGACTCTGTCAGCAGACTCAGTCCCTGGAAAGCCGAGGACGAGGGCGTTTACTTCGGCGGCTGGGCTCGCATGGCCCAGCCTATCACTCAGTTTGCTGTCGTAGAAGTCGCCAAGCCCAACATCGGCGAGAAGAGACCCTCCAGAGTGCGCGCTGACGTAACAATTAATTTAAGTATCCGCAAGGAAATAAAATCCGAGTGGGAGAATTTGAGGAAGCACGATGTTTGTTTTTTAATAACTGTAAAGCCTCCGAACCCAATTGGGACCAAGTACTCCCACAAGCTGCCCTTTTTGTCCCAAGTGGGCTTAACAGCTGTTCGGGGTTGCGAGATTGAGGGAATGTTGGACTCCAATGGCCGCGTTATTGAAGACGGTCCTGAACCGCGGCCTATTTTGCCAGGAGATTCCAGGACTTACCGCGTCTGGCTGGACTCCAATCAGTACCGCTTGGACATGGATACCGCGAGTCAAGGAAACGAAGACATCTACGAAGGCTTCAGCATCATAATGCGCAGGAAGCCGAAGGAAAATAATTTCAAAGCTGTTCTGGAGACTATTCGCGAGCTGATGAATACCGAGTGCGTTGTTCCGGATTGGCTGCATGATATTATCCTGGGTTACGGCAATCCTGGCGCTGCCCAGTACATGGAGATGCCCAACCGGCTGCCCACTATTGATTTTAACGACACATTTTTAGATATTGACCATCTTAAGTCCAGTTTTCCGGAGTATAAAATTAAAATAAAGACTGAAGACCCTGAAAAATTGGTCAGACCTTTTAGAATTACCTTTGAAGAAGAAGAAACTCCGGGAATTTCTGTAGAGTCTCATGTAATTCCCAGCAGAGGGCCGTACAAGGCTAACCAACCTAAGAAAAACCAAATTCCGTTCACGCCGACGCAGATAGAAGCGATTCGCGCGGGAATGCAGCCGGGATTGACGCTGGTAGTTGGTCCCCCTGGAACTGGTAAGACAGACGTAGCAGTCCAGATAATTTCCAACCTCTACCATAATTTTCCGAACCAGCGGACGTTGATTGTAACGCACTCTAACCAGGCTTTGAACCAGCTGTTTGAAAAAATCATGGCGCTGGACATTGACGAGCGGCATTTGCTCCGTCTGGGTCACGGAGAAGAAGCTCTGGAGACTGAGAAGGACTTCAGTCGCTACGGGAGAGTCAATTATGTGCTGGCTAAGCGGATAGACTTGCTAGCGGAGGTCCAGCGGCTCAAAGAGTCTCTGGATGTCAAAGGAGACGTCGCTTACACCTGCGAGACTGCTGGGTATTTTTTTATGGACCAGGTTATCACGCGCTGGCAGTCTTTTGAAGCTAAGCTTAAGCAAGCAGGTGACACAGGAGAAATTGGTGTGATTAAAAATGAATTTCCGTTTACAAAATTTTTTAATAATTCAATCCAGCCGCTGTTCAAGTGTCAGAGCTACGAGGAAGATTTGGAGACAGCTGAAAGCTGCTTCAGGTATATAGAGAGTGTCTTCAAGCAGCTGGAAGAGTTCAGGGCTTTTGAGCTGCTCAGATCTGGGCTGGATCGCTCCAAGTACTTGCTGGTTAAAGAAGCTAAGATTATTGCGATGACTTGTACTCACGCTGCGTTGAAAAGACGCGAGCTGGTGGACATGGGGTTCAAGTATGACAACATACTTATGGAAGAGTCTGCCCAGATTTTGGAGATAGAAACTTTCATACCTCTGCTGCTCCAGAATCCGGAGGACGGCTACAACAGATTGAAGCGCTGGATTATGATTGGAGATCATCACCAATTGCCTCCAGTAATTAAAAACATGGCGTTCCAGAAGTACTCCAACATGGAACAGTCGTTGTTCACGAGGTTCGTTCGTCTGGGAGTCCCTACAGTTGATCTTGACGCTCAAGGTCGTGCCAGACCGAGTATCTGCAACTTATACAACTGGAGATACAAAAAATTGGGCAATCTTAAGCACGTTGAGCAAAGCACTGAGTACCTGACTGCTAACCCTGGCTTCTGCTTCGACTACCAGCTGATCAACGTCGAAGACTTCAACGGAGTGGGGGAGAGCGAGCCCACGGCTTACTTTTATCAGAATTTAGCAGAGGCCGAGTACTGCGTGGCTGTCTTCATGTACATGAGGCTCCTGGGATACCCCGCTGATAAAATCAGCATCCTGACGACTTACAATGGGCAGAAACACTTGATAAGAGATGTTATCAATATCAGGTGTGCGAATAATCCGCTGATTGGAAGACCGAGTAAAGTTACTACTGTTGACAAGTACCAGGGTCAGCAGAATGATTATATCTTGCTGTCGTTGGTCAGGACTCGCGCTGTTGGACACTTGAGGGACGTCAGGCGTCTTATTGTCGCCATGTCTCGTGCCAGGCTTGGGTTGTATGTCTTTGCGAGGGTCAATCTGTTTAAAGATTGCTTTGAGCTTAGGCCTGTTTTTCAACAGCTGATGCGCAGGCCAGTTGCTCTTCAGCTCGTTCCTGATGAGAGTCATCCTACGGAGAGACTTAATAAGGATTCTCCTGAAGCGCCGGTTGTTGAAATTAAAGACATGCCACATGCGGCTAATTTTGTGTATGAATTGTATACGAAAAAAGTCTCCAGTATGAAGGTATTTATTATTATTATTATTATTATTATTATTATTATTATTATTATTATTATTTTAGTTAATTAGATTTTTTGATAATTGATTTTAATTTGGTATTTTTTTTTTTTATTTTTTTCAGGATGCCTTCAAAGGCTACGAAAGATTGGAGGTAGCCCATGAGACTAGTACAAATTTAAATACTGATAAAGAAAAAGAAAAAGAAGATGATGTAGTTGAAGAAAATAATAAAGAAGAAAAATCAACTACTGATAATGAGAAAAATCCTGTTGAACAAATGGTGGTTGAATTTGAAATTATTGATAAAACAGATGAAAAAATAGATAATCAGAAAGGGGAAGAGGAAGAGGAAGGAAAAATGGAAGAAGATTAATTTTTAATAAAATTATTTTGTAAAAAAAAATAGTGTTAAGTTAAAAAAAAAAAAATAAATTTTTTTTATTTTAAATAAATAAATTTAAAAAAAATTATTGACAATTTAAATTTAAGCGCCATTTCATTTAGTGTCACCAAGTGTCATTTGTAGAAACTAAAAAATTAAAATGGCCGTTTTATTGTAACGACGTGACGCATTGAATATAGCCTCACAGCGTTTACAACCTCCAACTTCCAACCGACGTTTCACTCAACTAATAATCCAAAAAGGTAAATCCGCAAATATTCATTACATCATTTATTGGTATTTGTTTGAAGTAATTTTGTAAAATACAATTAATTATATTTTTTAATGATAAATCGATAGTCTAGTGCGATGAATTTTAATGTCAATGCAACTTTGATTTTTCCAACGGTCTCGCGTAGAGTCTAAAAAAATTATTGCCTTTTATGGTCAAATCTATTTTGCTCTGAATTTTTTATTAATTAATTTGATCCAAAAAAATTTATTTTTTAATTAAACAATGATTAGTTAATTTTATTTATAATTATGTTTATAAATAATGGGACTTTAGAGTTGATTTTTTGTAACACGTTCTTGATATAGAAACAAAAATGGCGCGGCCGGCTTTTATTTTATCCCAACAAATTTTTTTTTTTTTTTAATTTATTAAATTAGAACTCAAAAAAATTTTTTTAAAATTGCACTTGAAATTTTTTACAAATATAATTTTTTCATGAAAAAAAAAATTTTGTTAAGTGTCGGATAATTTTTTTTATTAATTACAAATTAGTTAATTTTAATTTTGTCTAAAATGATGATAACACAGTGATGGTTTCGCTAAAATTTATTTCACTGTCAGAAAATAATGAAGAGAAACTTGGCTGTCTGAAAAAAAATAAAAAAAAAAAATAATTAATTATTATAATAAAATTTTAAATTGATACTAAAAAAAATAAATAAAATTTGCAGATAACAAAGATGCCAGAACTCACCGAATTGGACAAAGCAGCGAGCTCAGACTCAAAAGTAGAGGTGATCCCCGCTGGATCTGGCACCGAGTCAGATTCCGATGACTCGATCCCAGACTTGGAGGACCCAAGTGCCGGCGGTGGCAGCTACTCTGGCACCAACGTCAGCGGACTCCCGATCGACGTCATCTCCAAAGCCAAACAGACACGTGGTGAGAAGAAAGCACGTAAACTGATGAGCAAGCTTGGGTTGAAGCTGGTGCAGGGTGTTAACCGCGTTACTATTCGCAAAGCCAAGAATATTTTGTTTGTCATCAACAAACCTGATGTCCTCAAGAACCCGGCTTCTGACACTTACATCATTTTTGGTGAAGCTAAGGTACAAATTTTAAAAGTCTATTTTTTTTATGTCTGTTATTAATGATTGATTATAATTTAATTAAAAAAATTTTAATTAGAGCAACAAATTAATTTATTAAAATAATTAGATTTTTTTAATTGAAGAATTTTAGTGACACAAAAATTACTTGACAATTTTTTGATTTTTTTTTTTTTTTTTTTTTTTTTTAAATTAAATTAAAATTATATAAATATTTTTAAGAAATTACACTTGTAGCTTTTTTTTTTTCAAAACTTTTATATGTAAATTTTTATAAAAAATTATTAATAGAAATATTTAATTTTTTAAAGTCATAAATTATTTTTGAGAAATAAAAATTAAAAGTATTTTTTAAAAATTGAAATAAAAATTATTTTTAAATAAATTATTTTAAAAATTATTTTTAGATTGAAGATTTAAGTCAACAAGCGCAAGTTGCTGCTGCTGAAAAATTCAAGGAACCACCAAGCATTGCTACTGCTGAAGCTGGTGGAAGTACGTCCGTTGTAGCGCCAATTCAAGAAGAATCTGAAGAAGAAGTTGACGAGACAGGGGTCGAGGATAAAGACGTCGAGTTGGTCGTTGCACAAGCCCAAGTGTCTCGAGCGAAGGCTGTAAAAGCGCTTAAAAATAATCAGAATGATATCGTTAATGCTATTATGGTAAGATTTATTATTAATTAATTTATTTATTTATTTATCAAGATGAAATTTTACACATGATGATACCCGTGAAGGTTTCGCTAAAATTTAAATATTTCACTGTCAGAATACCGTGAAGTAAAACTTGGCTGTCTGAAGAATTAATTTATTAATATTTTTTATTACAACTATTGTTTTATTAAATTATTAATCAAGTGTTTGTTTATTTTTTGTTACAGGAGCTGACGATGTGATAAACTAAAAGCATTTATTGTGCATTAGTCTCTGCTGCAAAAAAGCCAATTACGATAAATATTTTTTTTTTTTTTTTTATCATTAAGTTATCATTCTCGTTTTTTTAAAACGCTGCGAAAAATTAATTACGTAATTCAAACACATCTAATGAGTGGTTCAAGAACAAAATAACTACGACAGTACTAAAAATTTTAATTGTAAAATTATATATGACGATATTCGTCATATCAATGAAATTACTTTTAATGTATATATACATCAGTTTCATTAAAAATAAAATAATTAAATAACATTGCTCATCTAAGTAATATTTTTTTTATATCATTATTTTTAGGTATTAAGTCAACAATTTTATTTTAATAAATTTTTATATCCTTGCAATTAAAAAAAAAATTAGTCTTAAGAACTTTAATAATATCGTATGATATTTAAGTTAGTATTTGACATTTTTGAACAAACGAATTTGTTCAAAAAAATTATTTTAAAGTTTAAAAATACATTTGTAATTTTTATTAATTTTTACATTTCAAAATTTTTTTTTCTGATTTTATTTGTCACAAAAATTATTAAATATCTGTTAAATTAATTTTCATTATTTAAGAGCAGTTGATAGTTTATTTTTAAACGTGTTTTGCTCATAAATAAGGAAAAATTTAGAAAAAAAAAAAAAAAAAACGCTTCTTAATGAATAAATTTTTTAATCTATTTCTAATAAAAAAATTATTTTTAGAAAATTGATTTTTTAATTTTTACATGTCAATTTTTTTGTCAAAATTTGTCTGAATAATAATTAAAAATCTGTTAAATTAATTTAGCAGAAAATTAAAAATTTTTAGAATTTTTATAACTAATAAATTTTAGCAAAAAAACAATTATTAAAAAACTTACCGACTGTTAAAAGTAGTAATCTACATTTTAGGCACAAATAATTTTCATTCTTGGCCACTGGCAGAAAAAATCCGTCGATTTTTTATACTAAAACGAATTGACAGCCGTGGAAGTGAAAATAACCACAAATATATATATATATATATATATATATATATATATATATATATATATATAGTTTTTAAGATGGAATTAAATGGCAATAATTAGTGTAATTAATAAATAACAAAAATAAAATAAAATGCAAGATATTTGTTCAGATATAAGGACTGCGATTGATCACGGTCGCACTGACATCCTCCGATCTTTACTCGGTGCCTGTATGTATACAAAAATCTACGTGTATAACCTTAAAAAACGCCGACCATTTTTTTTCATCAAGTAAAATTTGACATTTACTGTAAAATTAATTTATTAATTGTAATTATTTAAATATTAGGTGACAATGGAAATGTGGGTGAAGGAATAACAAGGGATGAAATTTTAAACCAACCTTTTTTGGAGGAGGGCACTTTTTTATCTTACGCCTCAAAGGTAATTTTATTAACAAATAAATTATTGCAAAAAAAAAATTGACATTTAGAAATTAAAAAAAATTAAAAAATTCTCTATTGACTGTTAATTTTAATGTCATAATTTATTTATTAAATTCCTTTTTTATAAGCATAGAAAAAATTATAAGTGCAATTTTTTATAAATAATTTTTTAGTCTCAGTATATTTTTAAAATAAAAAAAAAATCTAATTTATTTTTCAAGAAAATTAAATAAATTTATAGTTGTCTACTAATTTCAGTGTTATTTTATTTCATGTCACTGAAATTGACAATAAGAAATTTTTTTATAATTTTCTAATAATAAAATTATTATAAAAAAAATTTGACTATTTTTTATGATAAAAATTTTTATTCTAAAAATTAAAAAACAATTTTTTATTTTATTTAGACAAATCAGGTAGATGTTGTAAGAACATTATTAAGCTGCGGAGCGGATCCAGCGGTAAAAAATGCACATGGACGTAACGCAGTTGACGTCGCAGCCAGTGAAGTAATTCGTTTGCTTTATGTCGAAGAATTATTACGCGCTACCGCTGCCTCGGAGTGAGTTATATTATTTTACAAAGCTAAAATTTATACTTAAATTTTATCAGTTTATCTTTACAAGTATTGATTAAACAATGTCTAGATACGCCTTTTCTTGGAATAATTAATGCGTAGACGTGTATTTTTTATTTTTTTAAAATGCTTATCACAAGTATCGCAAGCTGTCAATTTTTCCATACTTTTTTAAATTAAATATTTAAAAATATTTTATTTTTTAGAATAGATAGAGTTATTCAATTATTGGAAGCGGGCATTGACGTTAATTCATGGGATTCAGAAGGCAGTAAAAATACACCGTTGCATTGGGCGGCATGTTATGGAAATAAGGAAGTAGTTGAGTGTCTTATCGGTAAGAAAGAAATTTTTTTGATTATTTAAATAACTTCTATTATTTAAATAACTTTTTTTTTTTTTTTTTTTTATAAATAAAAATCATTAATTGAATAAATATTTTAGATCGTGGTGCAGATGTTAATGCGGAAAATGGTTGCGGAGCAACACCTCTGCACGAAGCAGTAAGCCGCGGGGAAATTACTATATATCAAGAATTGTTACAAGCAGGTGCTAATCCTCACATCCGGGCTCTTCAAGGGTAATTATTTCAATTAATACCTATGACTATTTAAATTTTTTTAAATGTAATTTTTATTTCTATTTTATTTTTTTTTTTTTAATAAAAAAAAATAATTTTTTACAAAAATTTTAAACAATAATGTTTCTTAAAAAAAAATTTCAAACAATAATTTAAAAAAAAAAAATAATTTTTTACAAAATAATTAAAAATATTAAAAATTTTTCAGAACATTTGCTGGAAAAAGTCCCTACGACTTATCTCGTCAAAAGCCGTCAGTCCATGCTTTGCTGCAGCGTTACCTTCCCAAAGAATCTGAGAGCGTGCACAGCCCGGTGACATACAGTGACTCAACAAATTTCAGCCAGAAGAATTTATCAACAAACATGAGCCAGCTGTCAATAGACTCAGCAAAATCAACGGACCCACTGTACGACCCAACTGTCGCCCCAGTGAACGACAACAGCCACCACCACCACCACCCAAGTCCGATAAGATCCCACGAAAAGACGAGCACCTGGAACCTGATCTGGCCAGAGCCGAAGAGTGTGATCGACCTGAGCCACTACTCTCCGCCTTTCATCGCCGGTAAGGAAATCTTCATCTCCATAATCCAGGGCAGCGAGTCAATCCACGACATTCTGGACGTCTGGGAAGTAAGCCGGACATATTTGCTGGAGCTGGGTCACGACGTGAAAGTAGGAGAGGTCCAGCCAGGCTCTGGAAGGTTCACCAGCGACAACAGAATCGAGTGCATTGTAAACCGCAAGCTGTTCAATTTAGCGGAAGGATATCAGCTTCACATATCACAGAACTCGATAAAAGTAAGCGCGGGGAGTCTTGCAGGGCTTCATTACGCAGTCTGCACCTTCGTGCAAATTTTGCGGCTCAGCAAGAACCCAAATTCTCCAGAAATCACCGAAATAGAGTCTGTGCTGATAAAAGACGAGCCGAGGTTCATGCACCGCGGAATTCTGCTGGACATTTCTCCAAGAGGAAGAACGCCGACTCTGGAGTACCTGCTGCACACGATTGACCTCTGGTCGTCTTTCAAGGTCTCGCACTTGCACTTGTACTCGAGGTTGAATCCCAGCTGCGACTGGCAGCTCTGCTACACGCGCTCAGAAATGGTCACTCTGGACCGGTACTGCCGGGACCGGCATCTCAATCTCATTCCAGCGCTAGATGTCGACTCCAATGTCAGCCAGCGGCACTTAACTCAGATGTGGCCTGTGTTCCAGGAACTCCTGGCGATTTTTCCCAGCCTGAGCTATGTTCATGTCGGCCCCAGGCTCGCTAGCCTGTTGGTTCCTCCGGAGAATTTAGATCTCAGCAATAGTATTAATGAGACAGTGGAGACTGACATGTCCGAGGTTTTTAAATCTTACTCCTGCTTGCAAGAACTCTGGCATATTTTGAACTTGAGCTCGGACACTACTTTGCTGCTTTGCAGCAATGGCTTGCATTCGAAGCCTGAGTTCAGGAGTGTTCCCAGCAATGTTATTCTTATTGAGTATGGCTTTCAAGCGGACTATGATTTTTCTGAGTGGACTGAAGCTTTTAAAACTGCTGGCGGAAATGTTTTACCTTCTTCAGGTAATTTATTTATTTATTTATTAATTAATTTATTTATTTTTTTATTATTTATTAAAAGATAATAAAAAGTAAAAAAAAAATTTTTTTTAGGTACTGCTAGTTACAACAGTCTGGCAGGTTGTCCAGGTTCAACGCTAATCAACACCAGGAACGCCCTAAAAATGGCTCACGATCAAAACTCAATCGGAATAGTCGTGGCTCATTGGTCAGGAAGCCACCACTTGACGCCTCATCCATTTTCCTGGCTCGGGTACTTGATCGCCGCGGGTCTCTCCTGGAACCCTTCGACAGAAATCGAGCTGGGGCCTGTCGACTTGTACGAGAACTCCGAAGTCGCTAATTTAATGAAGCGCCAGCGGTACTTGACCAGTATTTTGAACATCCACGTGTTCCAGGATCTGGAACACAAGATTGGAGGGACTATTCTTGAATTGGGACGCGTTGACACTTTAGTGCTGACTCTTAGCAAGAACCAGGACGCCAATGATCTCCAGCAGATTCCAGATAACCGCGGATCTACGCTCTACAGGCTGCTCACTGATCCTGATAATGTTAACTTGGAATATTTGTCTGCTGATTTATTTGCTGTAAGTTTAATTATTATTATTATTTTTTTTTTAAGTAAAATTTAATAAATCATTAATTAATTTTTTTTTTTTACAGAGAATGACTAAACAAATAAAACGCGTGACTCACGCGTTGTATGAAGCAAACTTGACTGCAAAATTGGGATCGATGGACATTCAAGAATTGCAGTTGACTGCTGACTTAATGGTCACCGCCTGTCGTATCGGTCGCACACTTATTGGCGTTGGCGTTAATCCCAACAGCAACATGGGCCTAGCAGTTATTAACCTGGGAGTCTGCAATTTGCCTCCGACTTTCAGAACTGACATTGCTAATAAAATGCTGGCGCATATTGAACAGTACAAAGGAGCTTGGTTACAAAGACACTTGCCCCAGGGGCTTCAGAGTTCTTTACTAGTCTTAACCAGTGCACTTCATCGTTTTGTACCAGAGTCCTCGTAGTACTGATTTATTATATTTTATTTTTTATTTTTCTTCAATAATAAATATAATTATTATCATTAATTATTGTCACCGTGATACTGAAATTTAAAGACATTTGACTATTTTTTTTTTTTTTATTGAATTAATAAAAAATTTTATTTTTTTTTTTTTTTTTTTAATTAATTAAAAATATTCTAAAAAAAATTGTCAAATTTCTCCTGATTTTAGTATCATTTATCAAAATTTTATTGGTAATAAACTTCCATATGATTCAATTGTATATTTTTTATTACGGCAATGCATATTTTCATTAATGTCTGTAAGAAAGCGTATTAATTGAATAATTATTAATTATTAATCAAAGACTGCTGAAAAAAAAGAGTAATAATTATTAATAATAAATTCAACGTATAATTGTACAATTTAGTTATACGAATATATTAAAATATATCTATTATATATAAATTGTCAATTGCATTTTTTTTTTTTGAATTAAAAATATTAATTAAGTTTTTTTTTTTTTATAAATACGAGTCATTTTTAGACTTTTTATGAACAGAATTAATTTCTTGGAATTATAAAAATTACTTGGAAAATAAATATATTGATTTTGATGCCAATTAGCACACTTGATAATTTTTTATAATTTTTTTTTTTTTTTTTTTTTTTTTAAATAGACTAGACTCAAAAAATAATTTAAAAAAATTGCGTTTATAATTTTTTTTTGAGCTCTTTTACTGAAAAAAAAAAATCTTTTTTTTAATTATCAGATGTTTCAATTTTAGAAATATTAATTTTGAAGTAATTTTTTGGATTAAAAAAATAATAATTTAAAGATCAATGATTTGAAGTTTTAATGTCATTTACTATTAAAGTTTCTGTATTATTTTGGTTCCACCCCTCTATCTCTAAGTCTTTTTTATTTTCCTCGTCCTGTAATTTTTGGAGACGCTGGTACTCTATAAGCTCAAAATAATATTTAGGAGACGTAATTCCCAAAAAATTAGCCAAAGCTTCTCCAACATAGTCGCAACTTTCGAGGACTTTGGAGCCTACCCATGAGGTCTGGTACCAAGTCCATGGAACCCAACCGATACTTTTCTAAAATGAATTAAAATAAAAATACTGTATAATATCTGCTAATTTCAGTGTCATAAATATTTAATAATTAATTAATTTACAAGATCTATTAGTTGCTTGTCAGTTTCTGGAGAACTGGAATCTGTTTCATCATCAGAATACTCAATCAAGTCACCGTCAGAAAAATGTAAGACTCTTTTGGGAATTTTTAATGATTGGTTATCCTGAAATAATTAAAAATATAAATCGATGTATTTTATTATTGACAATTTTATTAAACATACAAATTTGCTCCAAAAAATTATTATTAAAAATTGCATTTTTAATATATTAAAATATTTTTAGCTATAATTTATTAATTTAAAAAATTCTTAAACTTATCAAATATCTGCTAAATTAATTTTTATTGTATATTTTAAAAATGAAAATTATTTACCTGATTAACTTGATTTTCTCCATTAACTTGTAACACAACGTTGGTTAAATCGCACATTTCTTTATTTTCAGTTGTCATTTTGACAGCTAATTTCTAGAACAGGTCATCAGTCGCAGTATGATAAAATAAAATTAATCACTATTGGAAATGTGAAACAATGAACAGTAAATAAGTCCCTGACATATTTGTTTTTATTATGCGCATTATACTATGGAGTAGTATGTAGTAAACTTTTCCATTCGGCCAGTCACCGGTAGATGTCCCGGTCTGTACAACGAATTCGTTTTTATTAATTATTTTGTTCTAAATAAAATGAAAAATAATAATAAAGTTAGCCGAAGTTTTTAATTTTTTGATTATTTTTTTAATAATTAAATTAGAATAAAAAAATATTTTTAAAAAATTGCATGTGTAATTTTTAAAATTTTCTACATGTGAAATTTTTTCTTTTAATTATTTTTTAAATAATTTTTCAATAAAATAAATTTTTAAATGTCGGCTAACTTAATTTTCATAAAAAATTAATTTTATTTTAGTGACCGACTTACCCCACAAGTAAAAAATAAAAAGACCGGAAGAAAAATCACTTAAAAAATTTTTTAAGCTTATAAGCTTACAATAAAAATATATGAGGGCGTGAAGTTAGTCAATAATCGAAAATCGCAAAAAATGGGACCTGATTCCTTATTGGTTAAAATTAAAAAGTGCGCGCAGCGCGCTATTCAAATTTCTAGTGCTATAAAAAATTATGTTATATATTTTAGACTTTTTTGTATTAATTTGACACTTTTCTGTGTTAATTTAACACAATAATTGTTAAATTTATAGATAAAAGTGTTAAATATTTAACAGAAAAATTTTTAACCGTTTTTTTCTGTGCATATATCCGTTTTTAATCACCAAATAGAAAAAATGGAATTTGATAAAAAAAAAAAAAAAAAAAAAAAAAAAAATTGAAAGGTAAGACAAAAAAAAAGTAATTATGTATTAAGATTTTTTAATAATCAATATTGTCGGATATATAATACATATTAATATATAATTGAGTCAGTATGGACACATTGGTATAATTGACTCGGCAAAGGTGACAAGTTTATTTTTTTTTCCCTGCACCGGCAATCTAATTAATAATTAATATTAATCGTCTTATCACTTATTGCTATTACCATTATTATTATTAATAATAATTACTCATTACAATTACAATAATATCAATGTAATATAATAGTAATAATAATATCTCTTTCTTCAGAGAGAAAACTATTAGGCGACTATCACGATTGCAAACCTCATCGTTCACGCTAATTATTATTATTATTATTACTTATTATTATTATTATTAATATTATTAATATTAAAATTACAATATTCTTCCCTCCACCACTATCACCACCGTTATTAAACTTCTACCACTCAACGCAGCACATTCTATTAATCTAATCCCTGATATATAACATGAACTGCGTCCACAATCCTAAAAATCGATCGTGAATCGTGAGACGATAAATACACAATAATGTCACGACTAACACTGCACCATAATAATTATTAAATTGTTATTATATCGTTAATTAATTATCATTAATTTTTATTTTTTTTTTTTTTTTATCAAATCAACTTTATTCTATTTATCTATTTCTTCATTAAAAAAATTATATCTTTACAAAGATATTACGCATTTAAATCAATCTCTCCCTCGCGGTTCTACTTTGTACAGTCGCACTAACCCGCTAGAAGTTGCTCAATAAATATTCGATAAATATATATCATTATTTTTTTTGTTTTTACTTTTTTTAGTTCAATAAATATATAGATTTATATCATATAAGTATATCATTTTTATATTGCCGTATAATCGATAATTGCACTATCATCGTACATCATTAATCATTTATTGTTAGTTTTATTTTAATTATTATTATTATTATTATTATTATTATTTTATTCCAAAAAATTTATTGTTCGGTTTCTAAACTCCAGTCAACTTTCTCGGCAGTTGTAGTTTTTTATACAACTAGTGTGATAATTTATTATTACACTAGATGTAAAGTAGATTGTTATGTAATTAATGCTTAAAGTATGTTTAATAATTAATCCAAAATTAATAATCTATATTTTTAAGAGAATACGAAAGAAAATGCTCTATCTTTAGATACATAATTAAGAAATGACATTGTATCTTGTAAACTATTGACATTTTTAAAGATATAAGCTCATTTCGATGTTACATTTATCGAGAGCTTTGATTTGAGTACCCACATCAATTTTTCATATATTTATATATATTATATATATATGTATATATGAAAAATATATGAAAAATGCATGTGGGTACTCAAATGAAAGCTCTCGATGAGTGTAACATCAGGATGAGCTTATATTTTTAAAAATGTCAATAGTTAAGAAAGTACTGAGTAATTTAATCTGATAGTTAATAAAAAAAATTAATAATTAATTAATAATATATCATCCCTTAATCTGATAATTTTTTAAACTTTTTATTACAAATTAATTTTAAAAAAAAGTATTTTTAAAAAATTTTGCGCTTGTAATTTTTTGATCAAATTTTTTTTTATTAATTCAAAAAATTTTAATATTTTAAAATTTAAACACCTGTTTGTATACTTTTTCAGAAATTTCATTCAAAAATAAAAATTTTGAGAAAAAGCTTTTTGATTATTTAATTTTTGGAAAAATTAAGATTTGAAAAATGTCATTTTGTTTCTAATTTATTTTTTTTTTTTTACTTAAAAAAACGATTTCTACCAGATCGAAAAGAGTTGGGTTGATTTTTAAATTAAAATATTAATAAAAATTAATTAATTAAAATTTTCTAAAATATTACTTAAAAAATAAAAATTTTTAAACTAAATTATTATTTAAATTAAAAGAAAAAAAATTTTTTTTACCTGCTTACTTTAGAGCACTAATCCCATAACACCTAGAATTTTTTTTTTTAATTTTTTAATAATTTTTTTAGAAGATTAACAACCCTACATTCAGCCCGCGCATACATTAACCATTTAATAATAATGTTACAAATTGGCCCAGCTGTTCCTCGCTAATATTAATAAATTTATTAATATCAATTGTTAATCATTAATAATAATTGAGCTATATGTCTCCGCTTAGCTTCAATAAGCTCTAAGATATCGCAATTTACACTATCAACCTTCTTGCCGTAATATTACATTAATTTATAAATTTAATATCAGTCAACTTTATTATCAAGCAAAGTACAATTATTAATAATTATCCAATAAATTATCAATGTACTTTGTAGATTAATTAAATGTAGATTTTACATTTTAATGTAATGCACTTTTGGTCAAGGCAGCTCGAGACGATGTACGAGGCTCTTTTTTTTTATTGCACTTACTTTTCTATTGTCTATCCTTAAATACATTTTATATTTTTTTCAATCGATTAATTAATAAAATAACTACGCAAATAATCGCTAATAAAAATACATTATCTAAAAAATTTTATCTTATATTATTTCTAAGCGCTACCCTGAGAATAATTTCATTTAAGGAAAATCTACAGGCTCTTAATTTATTATTATTTAATTTATTAATTATTTTTTATTTTTTATTTTTTTATGAGCCACTTTTTTGTACATCCAAATTTTTATTTTTTATAATAGCTTAATATTAAGCGACGACCGTACGGTTATTACAAATAATAGTTCTATAAAAACTAGCAAAATTTTTTAATTATTATTTTTTTTAATAATAATAATTATTATTTATAAATATAACGAATCAACGGTACGCTGTCCCGGGCCACCCTGTTTAATTGTGACAAAGAATGACGAGTGCATTTTATTTACCTCCATCTAATATTAATTATTTTAATTATTTAAATAACAACGCATGTGTTATAAGGTCGTAAGTATCAAAAATACGATTTTGATATCAAAAGATCCCACCATAATTTTTTTTTTTTTTTTTTACATACAAAAAAACTAAATTTTAAAATAAAATTTAAAAAATTCTTTTTAAATAAAATTTCATCAAATTTAAAATAGAATAAAAAATTCAACTAATACAATTTTACTCTATCCTAATTGTGGCTCGCTTATTATCTATTACCTAAGCATATTATTAATGAACCTTTTGTTAAACATCACAATCGTAATTTCGGAGTTTACAATCACATGTAAATTCGAAAGTTTATTTATAACTACTTCTAACACTTTCGTTGAGTATTGCTTCGCTACTTTACCACTTGTGCGTCACTTACGTATTATCTCACTGCCTTTAGTTTATTTTTTTTTTTTTTTTTTTATTGGAGATTATAATTAGGAGTATTTACAATTTTCTTATAAATTAATGAGAAAGCAACGTATAAGCCACCTGCAAAAAAGGCATTTTGTTTAGGTATGGCGGTAAGCATTCTCAGCTGGTTTTATACGCATGTAAAAATTGTTTTATGATTAAATATCCTTATACAGTCATTTTAATTTTATTAAAAAGTTTTTTTGATTTTTTTTTTTTTAGTTAATTTATTATTAATTTTGATATTTTTAGGGACACTAATGAAAGTAATTAAATTAAATGCCACACAAAAAAAAATAAAAATAGAAAAATTAAATTATATAATGTAACGTTTTTAGTTTTTTTTTTTATTTTTTTCAATTTTATCGAAATAATATTTTTACCCTCAAAGATAGTTTAAATTTATTGATTTTATCTTAAAGTTCACTTCATTATCTTTAATTTAATTATTTGATGATTTTTTTAATTTGTTTAAAAGAATTTTTAAAAATTCATCAATAAAATTTTTTTTTTTTACTTTTTATCATCTTTTAATTTGTCAGCAGAATGAGATCTAGAATTTATTAAATTAATCTTGAAATATTTGCAATTATCTTTGATTTAAACTCTAATTCGTTGACTTTTGAATTTTTTTTAAATTTCTATATTTGCTTTGAAAATATAAAAAATTTTTAATTAACAAATTTTGTCACTTATTATTAATTATTCTGAATTTTTTTAAATGCCGCTTTTTTTTTAACCTTTTAAGCGCCATTTTATTTTCAAACATTTTTTTCTTCAAAATTTACTTTTGATTCATATTTTTTAAAGTGATCTAATTAATTAATAAAGAATAATTTATAATAAAAAATTGACGGTTAATTTTTAAGTTAATTGAGATAATTTTTTAAGATTTAAAAATTTCTTCCTCCAATATTTAAAAAAAATTATAAAGTATACAATTTAATATCAAAAGCGTATATATGGCGGATAGAAATTCATCCAAAATGATCTCAATTACTTAAATTTATAAAAAAAAATTTTTAAATATTATAAACAAACATTGAAAATTAAAAATGATGTATAAGGATACTTATTCATTATCAAATATAACAATTAGTTGTTAATAATATTATAAATAATAATTTTAAAGTGGTGGTAATTAGTGGTGGTAGTAATAGTCGTGACAAGGTTTTAACAATAAGGAGATTTAAAAGTTTTTGGTTTAATAAATACAATAGAGCGTTATAGTTATTATTCACTCACAAAATTGGCATTTGTATCGAAATAGTTGAGCCTTTTTTTTTTTTTTTTTTTTTATTTTTATTTTTATTTCTAATATTAGTTTTTTTTTCTTCCCTTTAGTCGTAATTTATTATTTATGTTAGTAAGTTATTCGTCGTTAATTATTATTAATATTAATATTATTATTAGTATCAATTCAGCGTTATTAATTTACGTATTCTCACTCGTTTGTGCGATTAATAACGATTGATCGGGCGCTCAAGCGGGAGGAGTAAATAAATATATATTTTAAGAAATAGATTTTGATAAAGGATTTTTTCCTTTTTCAATATTTCTTTAATTATATTTAACAATTACTAAAATTAATTTTCGTTGTAAACAAACCAAACTATTGGATAGTAAATCTAGTTAAGTCATATACAGAATACAATAATAGTCATTAATAATTAATTAATTTATAATAATAACTTAAATTATAAATAAAAATTTTTTAAATAAAATTTTGTCGCAAATTTGAAAATTTTTTTTTTACAAAACGTAACAGTAACAAGGAGGGTTAATTTTGACTGCACCCTCACAATCTTATCTAAAAAAATTATATATATATATATATTTTTTTTTTTAATTAATTAATTAATTAATAACAATAAAATAACATGCTTAATTTTAATAAAACATTTAAAATATATTGACGTATTTATGTATATTTTTGATCGCCTACCAAAGCACTTTAATTGGACTGCATTACTTTTTATTAAGATTTTTTAAGAATTTGCGAAGTATTTTATTTTTAATAAATGTGTTAAGAATTAAAAAATTTTGAATTTCATTTGATTAATTCGGAAATTTGACGTTTATAGTAAAACCTTGTGCGTAAGGTTACTTTTTTTTTAGTACAAAAATAACTAGATCGTTTTATAACAATTGTATGTTATAAAAATTCAATAATTAACTTCAAATTTCATTTAAAATTTTTTAATTTACTCGCAAAATCTTAAAATGAATTATTATAATCACAAATTATGAATTTTTATCACTAAAATATTTTACAAGAGCCAATAAGCGTAATCAGGAGCTTTAAGCTCGTTAAAAATTATTAAATACACAGAAAAAATAAAGACAAAAATGTCTAAAAATTAATTTTAATAATAAATTTTAAAAAAGTCTTAATTTGCATCACGATTAAGATCTTAAACAAATTTAATTTTTAAGACAATTTTTTTTACCCGGGAAAATTTATTTAAATTTTTCAAATCAAGAAAATAAAATTTACTTGATTAATTAATTTTTTTTTTCTGTATAATTTAACAATTTTTCAGCTCTAAATCTTAAGCAAGTAATGTTCCTCTGCGATCACTATTTATATTAAATATAATTATACTCAATAAATAAATTAATTAATAATAATTAATATAATAATTATCGTTAATTAATATATATTTAAATGTAGAGAATTTGAATTAAATCCACTCGGCTCTCACACACTTGCGCGCAAAGTCTCACACTTATATCTGATAACTATAAATATTACTTTGTTTCTTTTATTAATTAATTAATTTTTAATATTTTTGTTTCTAACTAGCAGCCTCGAGTGACTAGTACGCACTAGTCAATTACTAGTGTTAAGCACTAGTCTGAGCAATAGGCAATAAACCGTATTAAACAATTACAATAGTTTATCCTTTTTAGTTTATTAATAATTAATATATTTATATAAATATTAATCGTTTGTTTATCAATATCAATATCAATATATTTATATTTATATATATTTATTCATTCATATTTTAAATAATCCACGTGATAATTAACATACCACGTGTCTCTAGTTTTTTTAATTATTATTTGTTCACACTATCGTTGTCCAAGTATTAGTCTAGACGCTGTATTACCTTTTCATAAATTTTTAAAGTCAATGTACAAAATGAAATTATTTTTATAAAATTTTTTTTATGAAAAAATGAAATTTTTTCAGCGTGTTAAAAAAAATTTTTTATTTTATACACCGACGTCAAAAATTCACGAAAAAGTAATACAGCGTCTAGACTATATATTTAAATACCCACGAAAAAAAAAAAAAATATTTATGTTAGTCTCTTGCTAGTAAATAACACTGTAATTTATTTTTTTTATAAATTTCGCTTCAAGAGTTCAAAATTTGAGCGTAAAAAATTTAATAACAATTATTGATACAAGTACAAAAAAATTCCTCAACAATTTTTATAAAAGTTAAGGACTATTTATTTTTTTTTATCATTATAAAATTATTAATTATTTTTTTTTTGTGATTTTAACAACAAACTTCTGAACAATTGAAGCAATTTTTACAAAAAAAATTCGCTACATATATTTAAAATTAAAGACCCGGTAAGCTTTCACCGGGTCGTTAATTTTGAACATATTTTTGATAATTATTTTTTGACCTTTTTTTTTTTTTTTATTACAAACTACACAATCAGTATTTTAGATTAACAACTATCAGCTTTCCGTCCCCCATTTTTATTTTTTTTTTTTATTAAAGTTAAATATTATTATTATTATTATTATTATTATTATTTTTGAGGCCATCTAATGTATAACAAACGCTTAATTATTTAAAGGCAATAATTGATCTCAACTACTCTCGTCTTAATAAATTTTTTTTGACTTTTTTTCATTAAATTTTATATTTTTGTAAGTGCGTGTATGCTCGGATATTACGTCCAACACGCCCGGGAAGCACATGGCGCGGATAACTTTTTATTTGGAAGACCTACGACTAGTGGCAGAGGGTACCTTATTAATTATTAATATCAAAGGATTTACAAATTACAAAACAAATTAGATCAATCTTACTTTAACGTTTTTTTTTTTTTTTTTTTTTTTTTTTTTTTTTTTTTTTCGTTTTGAATCAATATAGCCACTTAATCAATTTTTTACCAACTGATTAAGTGAGTTGTTGATATTATTATTATTAAGTATCAATATCAATTAATTAATTAATAATAGTAATAATATTGGGGTTATTTTATGAAAAATTTAGGAGACGAAAATATACAGGGAAAAAGTTGAGCATTGGAGTGCCAGTTGGCATTTATCGCTTAATTTAAGAGACTCGCATAAAAAATTTTACGAGTGATGAACTTAGTAATGTCGGCTCTTCGTACGCGCAACGATTTTCTAAAGGTCACGGAGGTGATTTCGCTCTTTCTTTGTCTTGAATTTGTTGTTGTTGTTGTTGTTGTTGTTGTTGTTGTTGTTGTTGCTGTTGCTGTTGTTGGTGGTGCTGAGCTTGTTGTTGTTGTTGTTGTTGTTGTTGTTGCTGCTGATGATGGTGGTGGGTCGACGGATCCTGGTTCACGCCGAGGTCATTGCTCATCAGTCCTCCGGGCCCGCTTTTGTCCACGACGTTGCTCGTGTGGACGGGGTGAAAGTATCGTTCTGCAAATAGCAAACTGATTTTTAATTTTATTGTGTGGTCTATTGATAATATTAATCGTTTATTAATACATTATTTAATTAATTAAAAATTTTTTTTAAATTTTTATTTGTAATTTTTATCAGAATTCAAATTTATTATTGATAAAATATTTTTATTGAAGATGTAATAATTTTTATTTTAAAAACTTTATAATAATTAGTAATTTTAAAGAAATTATCAACTATTATTTAATTTTGGATTTAATAAGAATTTTTTTTTCAGTGTAACAAATACTTCAAAGGTTAAAAAAAAAAAAATTAAGTAGTAATAAATTTAATTACGTTAATTTTTAAAATCTGTAGATTTGTATTTTGTAATTTTTAAATTAAAAATTCTTCTTTTTTTATTTTTATTTGATAAAAAAATAAATGTTTTTTCTTAATAATATAAATGCAGGTTTTTTTTTTAAGTAAAAGAAGGATTTAATGAATTAAAAATCTTCCAATATTTATAAGACAATCTTTAAATTTGAATTCTTCCAGTAATAAATTCTTATAAATATTTAATTGATTTATCAGAAAAATAATGATTGTAATAAATAATAGTAAAATATTCACCCTCATCCATACTAGAAGGTGGTTCACCGGGCGTGCCAGCAATAATCGGGGCGATCATATTGTAATCGTCCTCGAGGTTGATAAACGGCGCGGTGTTCCAGCGCGGTGGTACATTCGCAACCGATCTCTGGGTAGCGACTGGCCTCGTGACAGACACCGGTGATGAAAACAGGGAGAGATTCGTCGGTGAAATCACTCCGGACATCGAACTGATAGTAGGGTACGTAAATATTTGCTGTATAATAATTAATTGATAAATAACTTACTTAAAATTTATCTAATTAACACACCGAAAACAAAACTAATCTATAATTTTAAATCATTTATTATTAATCATAGATTTTTGGTAAAATTATAACAAAATTAGATTTTGCGAAAATTCTAACTAATAAATTAATAAATAAAAAAATAATTAACGTACTTGTCCAGGCTGGGAGTGAAAATGAGCAAAGGTGTACTCTCGACTGGTGTGAGGCGCGGTAACCAGGATCCTCGTGGGGCTTTTCCTCCCATTGTCCACCGAAGTCTGGCAATTGGAACCAACAAGGCCGACAGCAGCAGCAGCTGCAGCCATTTGCTGGTCCTGCTGGCTCTGGGCCGCACCATTCAAGTCTGAGGGGTCAGCTGGCGACGAGGATGATGTGGGAGGCGATCCTGAGCCCCCAGAAGCTGAGAGCTCTCCCGTGGAGCGTATTATCGCGACTGGCCTGGCCATCGGAGCCGAAGGCGGTGGCGGCAACATCGAACTTGGATAATACTGTGAGAACTTTTGCATGCCAGCGCGTTGACCAGTCAATTGGGCCTGGAAAATTCACATACAACTGATCATCGTAGTCAATTTTTTTATTTTTAAATGCTTCAATCACTTTTTTTTAATTATTTTTTTTTTTAAATAATTTTTTTTTTAATTATTTATTTTGTTTTAATTATTAATTTTTTTTAAATTAATTTAATGCGAATTGAATTTTTTTTTTTTGGTTGAAGAGAAATTTAATTGATTTTTTATTAAAATTTTTGTCTAAAAATGTATGATAAATTTCAGTAAAAAGAAATAAATAATTTTTAATTTTGTAAATAAAAAACTAATTGATTAATTAATTCCAATTAGAATTTTCAAAAAGAAAAAGTCTGATAATTATTAATAAAACACTAAAAGTGATTGGAGCATATAAAAAATGTATAATCGAAGAGAGTTGAATCCGGAAGCTACCTGGGGTAGTTGCTGAGTGTTCTCAGCCTCTTGGCAAACGAACGTGACAAAGTCCGAGAGTGTGTCGTGACCATTTTCAGGATACTTGACGACTCCGCTTGAGACGGGATGCTCCGGTTGATAATAGGCAAGGCCGGACATCCCTCCGGCCTGGCCTGAGCCCCCGGCGAGCCCTTCGTGCGGGGAGTGAAGCCCTGAAACACAGTCCAATTTCATTAGTCACATCCAATCCAATCAAGTCAAATAAACCAATAATTATCAATCAATAATTCATATCATACAACTAAACACATCTTTATTTAAATCTTAATTTGTCCATAACAGCAACCAGCTTTTACCATCCACCAGCTATTTTTCCCAATTATTTTATTCATTTTTTAAGGGGGTGGCGCGGCCTCAGTAAATTGGCAATTTAATTGACGGAGAATAAAATTTATTAAAGATTTAATTATCTATTTTATGTAAATTGACTATTAAAAAAATATAAAGTCACTAATGGGAGGGTAATTTTTTTTTAATAAGGCACTTGGTTGAAGCGCGACGCTGGCTGACTGTCAGTACATGTATATATCTGTCCGGAATTGCACATGTACGTCATTATTTTATACGACGGACTTGGATTCAAGTATGTAAGAAAAATAAAAATAAAAATAAAAATGGAATTTTTTAATGCGGATTTGGAGATTTAATAACGAAAAAAGGGCATACAGGATGTAATACAGAGTGCATTGTTTAGTTGAGCGAGGAAGAAGGAGAACGAAAAAAAAAAAAAAGAAGAGTTAGCTTAGGGGTGGGTGAGTACAGTAGAGTGGATGGAAAGAAGGAGGTTGTTTCGGTGATTTGTGGAGGGATAAAATGAATTGGTCGGTATCATCGTATACTTGTACGTACCGTTGCATACGGTAGATATATTCATGTATCATATAGGTATGTATATTGTATATATCGGGAGATATATACATATGCAATGTAAGGAAAAAGACCAGACGGTGGATACAAGTTAAGAGAATAAATCCTGGTTGTTCAATTGGATTTACACTTGTCCCTCGTCTTTCTTTACATAGATATCACGGTACTAATGCCATGGCTAGTTTTTATGGTTTTCAATTTTTCTTTTTCTTTTTTCGTTTTTTTTTTTTTTTTTTAGATTTTATTGATGGAGAAATTTTTTTTTATTTTTGAGACTGTTATTTATTTATTTGAATATATAGCTTTATTAAATAAATTTTATTTGATTAGAAAAACTTAAAGTACACTTATTAAAAAAAAATTAATCTATATTATTTTGTAAACTATTGACATTTTTAAAGATATAAGCTCATCCCGACATAACGCTCATCCAGAGCTTTCATTTGAGTACCCACATTAATTTTTCATATATTTATATATATTATATATATATGAAAAATATATGAAAATGCATGTGGGTACTCAAATGAAAGCTCTTGATGAGTGTAACGTCGGGATGAGCTTATATTTTGAAAATTGTCAATATTTAAGAAAGTATAGTTCAATTTAATAAAATTCATTATTTAATAAAGTAAAATTTTCTTTAAAATTATTATTAAATTAATAATAATGATAAATTGTAAATGAATTGTTTTTATAAAGTTGAAATATGTCAAAATATCTTATTTATTACCACTGTATTGATTGTCTAAATAATAATCAGATTTATAAATTTTTCTTTTCAAGTTATAATAAATATAAATAATAAATATAAAGTTCACTTCAACCCAGTTTTAGTTTTGAAGAAAAATGCACGGAAGTAAACAGAAATTTATTAAAATCAGTCATCTTAGAATTTAAATTAATTACACCGCAATGCGTCATTCCTTGAATACGCAAGATATTTCTCAAATAACTCGAATAAAATATTACTCTGCAATATCTTCTTGGTAAATAACAGTCTCTATTACTTTCATAAAGAAAAAAAAAAAAAAACCAAACTTTTTCAATTTTTTTAAAACTCCAAAAATGTTACTCTAAAAATTATTTAATTTAAACTTGGAAACTTAAACAATCTTGGAAACTATTATTTTGAAAATAATTTATTTTCTGCAATAATTAATTTCTGAATCAATTAAAAATCATTATAGTTACTTTTTATTAAAATTACCCAAATAATATCTTAAAAAAAAAAAAAAAAATCAACTTGCCTTAAGAGAAAAAATTTTAAACCATAAAAATAACATTGAGCAGTAAAATTTATTTTTTATTAATTTAAGTAAATTTTATTTGATCAAAAAAAAATTTTTTTTTCAATTAAAAAAATTTTTTTTTAATTATTTTCTAGATTTAGGATTTTTTTTTACTTAATTCTCTTTATAAAATTATATTTTTTATTAATTTACTGTGTGAAAAAAATTTTTTAGTTATTAAATTTAAAATTTAAATTTGGCGCGAATTTTTACGAAGCGAATATTAAAATTTTGTCCAAAAAAATGGCATTAGTAACGTAATATGCAATAAACACATAAAACAGCAATTGAAACTTAAATTAATAACATTAATAACCATAATTATAATAAAAACAGCAAGAATATAAAAATATAATAAACAACAATTAATATTAACACAAACATAAATAATAACGACATCCACATCACAATTTTCATAATACACACACATGTAACAGGTGTATTAAATTTTATATACATGGAATAGGCTTTCCGTAAATATATACAATATATAATATATGATATAATATACGGGAGCAAGTATGGAGACAGTGAACAACAGCAAGATCGAAAAAAACGCAATGTAATTTATATGTATGTATTTTGTGCATGTCAGAGTGTGCAATATACATAATGGGTGTGGGCAGAGCTAGTGGACGGGTTTTCGGATAATAGATGGCCAGGATAGGACCACAGTAGATAGTAGATATACTAAACTAAAGTTCAATAGATAAAGACAAAGAGTGAAAGATTTTAGTGATATTAGTATAGTGTTTATACGAAATAATTTTTGAATAGGTTTATACATATATATGAGTCGATCGGGGTCAATAAATTCCATCCAGCATACGACATACCCAGAGCTTTGCCCGTGTACAGTGAGTGATACAGAATACGTAATAGTCTAATATCTTGCTAAGGAATAGCTGATGATACTGGTGACAGTGCATATGACAGCTTTAACTTGGATTCATGAGCATGCTTTTATTATTATTATTTTTTTTTTTATTTGGATGGTCAGCCAAGAGATCTTGGAGTTTATTTTGTATTCAAATTTTTGGGTTTGTATTTATTATTTGTGAATTTAAATTTATTTATTCGCTTTTTTTTTTTTGGAGATTTTTAATTTTTTTTATTAAAAATTAAAAAGTACTGATAGAAAAATTTAATAATATTTATGGAGTTTTCTTAATTATTAATTAATTCATTTATTCAAAAATTAGCAGACATTATAATTTTTTTTTTTTTTAATTAGATCCAGAAAATTTTTTATAAAAAATTGCACTTATAATTTTTTAAAGTTTCTAAAGAAGACATTTTTAAAATAATTTTTTTTTGTTTATAATTTGTTTAAAAAATTTGATAATAATTTAATTAAATATAATTAAAAAATTAAAAAATTATTTTGTAAGTTTTAAAAAAAATTACAAATAAATTTAGGATTGAATTTTTTTTTTTGCAATATTTCATCAAAAATTTACCGGATCAAATAAAAAAATTTTTTTTTAACAAAAAATAGTGAAATAAAATAATTTAATTAAATTAAACAAAACCATAAAAATTTGATTGATTTAACGGGCCATCGGTTGGGAAAATACAATTCCCAAGGACCATTGGCTAAATTAAATTTTTAATGCTCGGTAAAAATATAAAACACCTGAAAATTTAGTACATGCTCGGTAATTGAAACATTTGTCATTTATAGATATTGGCATTAAAATGAATAATTTGCTTTGCTCCAATTTACAAGTTAAAGCTGTTTTTTTAATTTTTCCATAAAAAAAAAAAAAAAAAAAAAAAAAATTAATAATTTTCTGTGCAGTTAATTTTGAAATAAAAAATTAACTGATTATTTAATTAATTTTGAAATAAATTTCAATGAGAAAATTTATAAAAAAAATTAATTGCGCAACAGGGAGTAATAAATAGTACATGATTGGAAAGGTTTTAACAGACAGACGAACAAGACAATTAAACAGACAGACAGACAGACATTGACGAGCTTACCGATTTAATATAATCAGATTGACGTACTATCGCAATCACCAAAACGGTGGAGTACGCAAATTAATAACACTACCGAACATTTGTCTGTCTATCCATCTATCTATAATACGTGAGTCCATGTTCATTAATAATTAATAATTAATACGGCATAATATATAAAAAAAATATCTATAAAATTAACAAAAAATTTCCGATGAATTATCGGAACAGGCAAAAAAAAAAAAAGACACACAGTGCAGAAAAAATAGCATTTAAAGTTTGTAAAGAAATGAAATTTCAATAGATCGGCTGTGAGTGAATTTTATTTTAATTTTGTCAAGGTTTTAATATAATCACATGCTTGAAAAAACGTTTAAAGAGTTCTCTAAGGGGAATAAACTTGTGCTCACAACAAAATTCAACTTTTCTATGTATAAACATCACCGGCAATCTATAAATCACGCGAATCTCAGCCGTAGGGTAATTGAAAAAGCAAAAAGCTTTAATCTTTTATTTATCATTTATTATTTAGATTTTTTTTTCTTTGATGTCTTTATTCACTTTTTATTTCGATTTATGTTTTATCAATATAGTTATTTTGATAAAATTGATTTTGGTAAATAGTTACAAATGTTATAAGTCGGTCACGAATACTTCGATCAAAATCATAATAATATATAATAATAATAATAATAATAATAATAATAATAATAATAATAATAATATAGCGACGAAAAAATAATTGAATCGTGCATACATATTTTGCAGGTTGCTAATTTAACTTAGCGTAATTATGATTTTATTAATTTATTCGTAATGTCTGGTTGTAATAATAAATATGTATATAAATGAATAAATAAATAATTTTATAAAAGTAAAAATTAATTTTTGTACACTACACAAAAGTACAGCAATACTTTTAATAATAAAAATAATCACTTAAATCGCATGTTTCTGATATTAACATTGATGAAAAAGTTTTTTTAATTAAATTTACTAATTGTCTAGAAAATTATCTGTGAATTAATGATTATTAAAGTGCAAGTTCAAGTACAGATGTTAAACAGGGAAAATAATAAGAATAAGAATAAGAACAAGAAATTTATATTAAAGAGAATAAGAGAGCAAGTTTCTTGAGAATGATATCTAGCGGAACATTATCATAAGATGAAACAAGTTTCAACCACTTTTGGTGGCATGTATGTGTGTAGATGTGGTGGCACGAGCACGGGATGGCCCAGAGTATGGGGTATGGATATGTAACATGTAGATAAGTGTAAGAGGGTGAAAAAGTGAGATACGTATAACATTATACAAGCAATACGGTAAACTTTGCGGGGCAATTTCATGGATGAACAGGTGTAAAAAGGAACTGAGACATTTTGAATAAAAGTTTATGGTAAATAAAGTGAGATAAAACAACTTTAACAAGATAATAACACTCTATAAATATTTTCAAAGTATTTTAAGAGACATTTGTCAACGGCGGACCCGTTACATATTTTATGGCTCATATTGTTTTATTTTTATCATTTTCCCGGGTTTGATTTGTGCTCGTATTTTTTTAACTAGAAAATCTTCAACATTATAACATATTTAAAAAGATTTTAATAAATTTTTTGAATAAAAAATTATTAAAAAAATTAATACATTATTTTTAGAAGCGCGTAAATTTTTTTTTTTTAATTTAATTGATTGAAGTCAAGGCGAAATTAATTTAAATTATTTTTAATGTTAGTCTTATTTCCATTAAATATAAATTAACACTTTTGATTATTACAGCATTAGCTTTTAAATAAAATTAAAAGTAATACAGAGGTCAATAAAGAGGTAGAATATTTTTTTATGTCATTATGATAAAAATCTTAATTATGCAAATTATTTTTAATGGAATTAATTCTCAAGTCGTGTTCATTGGCTATAATATTAACTCTAATTATTAAAATGGAATATTTTCTTTTAATCGAAAGGAATTAAAATAGAAAGTAAAGTTAAATTTTATATCAATTTTTTAAATAATTAATTTTTTTTTCTACTAAAAGATTTTTAATTGACTTTCAATAATTTATAAATCTCATCGTTATCATTTTAAAAAAATCCCAACACTGAAAATATTTATCGGTACATTTTATCTGAATTATAGCTTCTTTATCTAGCGTTAAAAAAAATCAATAACTACACTGCTGTAATGGGGAAGAAAATAAAAAAAACTGCAATACGCTTTCTGAACAAACAAACTTCATAAAAAACTACCAACACAAATTTTATTTAGAGTTCATTATTTTATTTTAAAGATAAATTTCCCTTGATCTTTTTGATGAAGTTAAATTTTACAAAACTAAAAAAAAAAAAAAATTTTTTTTTTTAAATTGTAATATGAAGTGAATGATAAAATAAAATAAAGTATAATAATAATTATAATGACACTTGTTTGTAAAAAATAAATCCGTGTTGGAGCCGCGGACAGTGTAATAAAACGTGTGTAGTGAAAATAAAACGAAATGTAGAGAGAAAAGTGTAGGCATCAAATAAATAATAATGAGAAGCAACCTGACGTGACATCAATGTTAAAGTTGCTTGAATAATTATTATTTTTAAAAGTTTTGTATTTTTATATACTATAGGGTACATATATACTTTATACTACTTTATATTACATGTTCATTTTCATACTTGTGTGCATAGTTTACACCCAGAAAATAAAATGCTTGTGATCGAGAATTTCAAAGCCACACACAATTATCATATCATTAGAAATAATAATAATTATTATCTAGTGCATTCTTTTCGGTAAAAACTTTTTTATATCCCACAGTAATCAAAAGTTTAAATAATTGAAAAAAAAAATAATAATTATTATTATTATTGTTATTATTATTATACTTTTTTTTTAAGATTAAAATTTGTCCAATTTTAATATTAATAATAATAATAATAATAATAATAATAATAATAATAATAATAATAATAATAATAATAATAATAATAATAATAATAATAATAATAATAATAGTAACAATATTAAAATGAAATATGATAGATATATTATAAATATGCAAAAACACGTACGTACAATAAATGTCAAGTTAACAAGACGCACGTTTAAACATCCCCGTAAGAAAGTAAACTTGTATTGATATATATTTATTGTGTAATATATAATACACAGGAGGGATACCAAGATGGAGAACCAAGAAGAACTATTACTGTATAGTGTGCAATGGTTTATGAGCGACAAAACGGTTAATCAGTGCAAAATCAGAGGTTTTACTGGGACAAATTGGAACTGTTCCAGCAATTTGAAAAAATGAATAAAAAAAAAAAATGAGATTTTTCTGTGTTACAAGGCTTTTATTTATTTATTATGGCAAAAGTGATAATTTAATGTTGGGAAATTGATTAAGTTGTTGTCATATTATGATTAAATTACAAGGACTTCTTTTGTAATCAAGTGAATTATGATTCAGTTTTTCTTTTTTATTCTTTTAACTCATTTATTTTCAGAATAATTAAATAATACAAAATTACTATTCACTTTAAAGTCAATTTTTTCTGAAGAAAAAAATCTTCAATAATTAAAAAAAAAATTTAATCTTCACTTTTAAAATTCACTGAGTTGAAAAAAAATTACTCACATCTTGGTACCTCCTTATAAAATATATAAAATACAAAATAAAAATAAAAATAATACAGCCGTGCTAACATTCGTCTACGATAAATACGTGTACATGTCGCAAAAGGTATATATTTACATAATACGTATATGTAGAACAACGAAATTTGTGACAATATACCTTTTAGTCGAGTAAGCGAGCTCTCTTTGAAATGCTCGGGCTCAGACTGAAACAGAGATCACGTGTAATCCGCGATTAGTGATTCCCAGATTTTATTCACTGTTGCTTTTTATTTTTCACGATAAACTTTAAACTTTCTGGCTACTAACTGTAACTGTCTCCTGTTTAGCCGTGCTAGCTCAAGTATTACCACATGCAGTCAGAACGGCATAATGCAATAATATAATACCTAAGTAGCGAGATCTCGAGCAGGAGTTAAACCAACGATCAACCCCTAAGACCGCCGTCTTATACTTTAAATCCACTTTTAATCCTTTGATGCATATATCTCCTTTTTCGGCGCACAACTTTTTAAAACTTATACTTAACTCTGATGCTGTTTAAACTTTAACTTATTCAATTTCATTTTCTCCGTTTGCTGCCTCCTTACCCATCTTGCTATTCAACTAATTAATTAATTAATTAGTTAATTAATCGACTAATTAATTAATTAGAGATAATACAAAAAAAGTAAAAGTGGAAAAATTTTATTTATAACTACGATTTATGGCAATTTTAAATAACAAGTCTCTCTTATATTTTTTCCATAAACGACGCCAAGGTGAGCTCAGAGTGGGTTTATCGCACACTGGATAATTTTTTTATCTTAGTTGTGTAAATCAATTGGGAGAGAGACGGAAGAGAAACATCAAGGGTGTGTATTATTTTTTGTCATTAATCGCTTGATTAGTATTTTATTTATAATTAATAATTAAAATTATAAATACCTGTTTGAGAGTGAGGTGAATCAATTCCACGGTGGCCATCTTCGGGCCTGAGGACCGGTGAAAAACTTGGGGCACTTGATACTGATACCGTTGGTGCTTTGTCAGTCTTGTCGTTCCTTATGAGCTGGTGTACTGGTGGTGGACCTTTAATTGTTTTAATTATTAATTTTTTTTTGTTTTTTTTAAATAAAAAATTGTTATTATATCTAATTTTATTATTATTATTATTATTATTATTATTATTATTATTATTATTATTATTATTATTATTATTAATTTTGTCAGTTTATTTTAATTATTTATTGCAGTGATAATAATAATAAATGAATAAAATAGAATTTTACCAACAATAAAATAAAAAAAAAATATAAATAAAAAATATAAGCTTACTGAAGCTAGCCGCGGGCTGAGTGTGATCCGCGGCGGATGCCGCGGAAGGAGGGGTATAGCTGCTGCAGTAGTACGGCGGGTGCTCTATTTTGATCGCGTTTATTTGAGGCTGCATGTCGCTGAGGTCATGCAGTATGGACGCTGAAACCAGACGTACACGCATTACACTGCATTATTTTTCGTTCCACCTGAAGCTTAACTTTATTCTCAACAAATCATATTATCCACACACTCCCCTCGCACATTAAACATTACACATCACACGTCACACATTACATCCACATTTACCACCCAATACATATTCATACCTTCATACATTCATGAATATTCATTCCTTTTACGCTATTTTTATTATTAAACTTTTATAAAATAAAAGTAATATACATTTTTTTAAATTACTTCACTAAAAAATAAATATCAAAAAAATGTAAAAATAAAAAAAAATCAACTCGGTAACGAAAAATATAATAAACAACGTAATAACATTGCACATTTAATATCACGAGTCTTTTAGATTTGGAAGCTAACATGAACAAAGTTACTTCGAGCATTGTTAGTTTCTATAAATATAAACGGGTTGCATACTAATCTGCAGTGCATACGTATATATCTATATGTGTACATTTGTAATAATAATATATAGCTAGTACACGTTCACGTACGCGTACGCGTTGTTACCGAGCCTCGAGTCAAGTAGGAGCTTTCTTACTTGCATTCAGACGTTTAAAATAATTTAACATCAATTTTTACTCATACAATCAACAATGCATTATTTGCCCTATTTAATTACTCTACTTAAAGGGTTATACGCGCTTAGAAGACCAAAAAAAAGGAATTTTTTTATTAAAAAAAAATTCATTCATAAATCTTTAAGTTATGTCCTAAAATTTAATTGATAAAAATTCAAATTTTCTGTATTGTACGGCAATAATTAATTAATTCTCAAAGATAAATAATAATTGTAAAAGGTCGTGGATACTTTCAAAAGGTATTGAGACCTATCTAAAATAAATTACCTTTCGAAAGCATCCATTAACAGTTTAAAAAGATTGGAGTTTAAACAAGAAGAAATTTATCCGTAAATTTTCCATCACAAGTGACTTTATTGACTAATTATGTAAAAATTATCTAATTTGTTTGGACACCGTCGTACCTTTTGAAAGCATCCAAAGCTCCTTCGAGCTGAAGACACCGGTCGCGAGGATAGTGTCGTTGCAGACGACACCGTTATACAGTTCATGGTAACCTCCACCTGAGAACAAATCCACAATTCTTATGTTTATTTTTCATTTTTTTATCTTACAATCTTTTAGATATCCAACTCCTCCTCTCTATATTTTTCCAAAATTTAGGCTTAGATTTAAATCAGTCTTGGCTTGTTTCGCATTTTTTATCGCGGGTTTAATTATTTGTGATTAATACCTTTTCGTCGCCTCTCCTCTTCTTTGTTAGCGTTGCAAATTCCATTAAGTACTTCTGGAAAATAAAATTTTTTTATTTAAACTAAAAAAAGTGTTTTTTAAATTAAATAATTTTTTTTTTACGTTAACAAAAAATTAATTTAGTTTAATACATAAATTTTGAATCAAAAAAATTATTTAAAAAAATTTTTCTGCTTGATTTAAAATAAATAAATTTTTAAAATTAACTTTTCTTGGTTAAAAAATTTTTTTTGATTAATTAACTTAATTTTTAAGTCAGTAAATTAAAATTTAATAAAATTACATTAAGTGATGTAAATAATTAAGAAATGACCTTGTATCTTGTCAACTATTGACATTTTTAAAGATATAAGCTCATCCCGACATTACACTCATCAAGACCTTTTATTTGAGTACCCACATCAATTTTTCATATATTTTATAAATATCATATACATAAAATATATGAAATATATGAAAAATGCATGTGGGTACTCAAATGAAAGCTCTTGATGAGTGTAACGTCGGAATGAGCTTACATATTTGAAAACGTCAATATTTAAGACAGTACGGTGCAATTTAAAAAAATTCATTATTTAATAAAGCAAAATTTTATTTATTAAATTTAATAATAAAAAATTATTATATAAAATTTCCAACTCGTTAATGTACGAATAATAAATAGAATAATGAATATGTAAGAATATATTTTTACCAGGAAGAATACGAGCGAACCTTACGCAAATGGTTATTGCGCAACATATAACCGAAATACCGTCAAGACAAAGAAATAAAAATAAATTAAGTATGAGGTTTAATTGTGTGTTGGGCAAAAAATAAAATAAGAGCTAGTAAGTGAGAATAATATATATACGTATATACATACGTGTATGTCTAAAAGTTAGTTAAGAGAGTGAGCAGTAAAATGTACTCTAGTCGAGGGTGTAGAAGCTTTTTGCGTGTTTAGCATCCCTGACAAGCTCCGTTGATGAAAGACTCTGTGTGTTTTATGTGTGGGGGCTAATAGTTGTGGAGGTTAAATAAAAAAGACGGTTTAAACAAAAACAGTTGACCTGGACCGATCTCGATACAATAAAGAGCAAGAGAGATGATGCGTGTGCCCGCTTAGTCAGCCCATAAACACCAATAGGACATATACATGTATCTATTGGGTTTTCATCTTGATCCAAACTTTGTATCGGTTTTTCTCAGATGCTGAGGACGTAATTTTCAACGGCTATTAACTGGGACAAGCGCTTGGAGTTTTAGTCTCCGGGGATTTACGCTTTACATTTAACAGTTGCTGTTTATTAATATGTTTGATATATATTAGGGTTAATTGGTTGGGTAATTGTTGAGAAATTAGATTTTAGAAATTTATTATTTTAGTTTGTATTTGGATTGATTTTTATAGTTAAAATTTTTTTTTTTTTCTTTTTGTTGGAATTTAAATCAAAATTTGTTACAATTAAAAATTTTTGATTATAATAAAATTAATTTAATATAAAAAAATTCTGTAATTAAAATATATATAGCCGATAGATCGTGTCCTAAAACTCGTACCGACATACTAAGCTTATTTTTAATTATCCACCACATGTAACTCTTAATATCGCTGTAAATATATATAGAAAAATATTGAAAATAACTAAAGTATTGCCTATTAATTCCAAAGGGCTCGACTTTCTCCTCTCCAGCCATTAACAATAATAATAAAATCTAATATACTTTTTAATATATTTATAAACAGATATTTAAGGCACTCGAGATGATATTCATAGATAGATATATAATGACGATCGCAAATGTAAATCAACGTAAGCGAGGGACATGCTGACGAGAAAGAGCCTAGATATTTTTAGAAGAAAACGCTATATATATATATATATATATATATATATATATATATATATATATATATATATATATATATACTGACAAGCTCATGGATTCACAGATGAGCACACATGTGTACTCACACATGTCTAAACTACTTTGTATACATATTCCCGAGTTTTGAGAGACAAACTAAACTGTTTTGCGGGAATCTTGTTTTAAACATGGAGTCAATTTTAAATTTATCCTTTGGTTCTATTTCCGAATAGCACAGTACACTATTTTATATATTTTTGTTATTCATGTACCTCGGCTCGGGCATATGTACCAACTATTTTTTATCTCATATATAGTTTTATTTGAGGTTTTTGTGAGGGACTTTTTCCAGGGTTTGTGATATGAGGATGAGGGATGAGTAGGAAGTATGAATACAAAGACCCACTGCAGCTAAACTGGAAGCCAACAACAATTTTTATTTCGGAAATGTTGAATAGAGTTTGTGAAACTCGTATCATCCTGATTCCCTGTTCTCTTCAATGAATAATACTCTATGTATATATTTTGTATTATGTATATAGAATAAAATGCAGAGGACGAACTTTAAGCACAAGTGGACACTGATAAAACGATTTGGTAATATTTAATAAAGATTATTTAATTATTTTTTAATATTCGATGATTTTATTAATTTTAGATTAATATTAATTATTAATAAATAATTTTTTAAAATTAAAAATTTTAATTAATATTAATTTTTGAACGTTTGACAATTTTATAAATATTTATTAACAATTAAAAAATTATTATTAAATTGCAAATTATTAACAGTTACTAAACATTTATTAAAAGCTAATAAATTGATCTATATTAATAAGAGAATAAGAAAAATTTAGGCTGCATTCGAAAATATTCTATCTCTAGATAAATAATTAAAAAATGACCTTGTATCTCGTCTATTGACATTTTTAAAGATATAAGCTCATCCCGATGTAACACTCATCAAGACCTTTCATTTGAGTACCCACATCAATTTTTCATATATTTATATATATTATATATATATGTATATATGAAAAATATATCAAAAATGCATGTGGGTATTCAAATGAAAGCTCTTGATGAGTGTAACATGAAGATGAGCTTATTTTATTAAAAACGTTAATAGTTAAGAAAGTACAGTGCAATTTAATAAAATTTATAATTTAATAAAACAAAAATTTTATTTATTTATATTTCACAAGTCACGGCAGTTAGATTCTGACTGCAAGGTTGTCAGTAGTTGAAAAATAATTTATTAATTATTAATAATTTTTTTTTTTAGTCATAGACATATTTTACATGTTAATAAATATTTTTTTAATTATTAAGAAATGTAAAAAAATATTAATTTAAATTTAATAAATGAATAAATAATTTCTAAATTAATAGTTAATAAATTCTTCTATCACTGCGGTGATGTTAGTTGTGAAGTCACCCTAACTCGGAGCTAAATATCGCTCACTGAGTTGTTAGAGCAGATCAGAGTCATACCAGTTGCGTAAGTTAAGCGACGTCTGACGAGGATGCTAATAAGAACATAATATATATATATGTATTAGACGGATGAGGATGAGGGTGAGGAATCTAGTGGTTGTACTGGTTATGGAGACTACACCAGAGGTTGGAAAAACGTATACCAGTTTATAAACTATAGGTTTTCGCAGATAAGACTCCAACTAAGTAAACCAGAGACAGGTGCTTCCACAAATCGAGGACCTAAAACTGAATAGCTCCCCTTCGCTATTATATATAATATATATATTATATATTTCGTGTAAAACTTAATCCTCTAATAGTTAAATCTGGTGTAACGAGGCGAGGTTTAACCTAAGCTCCGAGCGCTTTGATCTTTAAATTAGATTTTTCGAGCCGATGTCAAATTTGGAGAGGCGAAAATTATTACGGCTGCGGGACACGCGAGCTCACACTGATAAAATAAAAATAATGATTAAGTGGATGGTGATGTATCGCACGCGTAGGGTGAGTACTCAATCATCCAAGCTCGGTGACAAGTCGTCTGATCAACGTCTTGGATCAACATTTTTATTTGGTTATTATGAATTTTTCGCGGAATTGTGTCGCGAGTGATTTATTAAGAGTAATTATAAGGTATGGAAGATTTGGAGAAATTTTGGATAGAGTTACTGAATTTTAAGTTTTTCCAAAAAAAAAAAAAAAATTTTAATTTAATCAAGAGAAAAATTCTTAAATTAAGAAAAATTTTTTTTAAATTAATAAAAAAATTTTCAATTTTATCATCAGAATACTTTCTCTATTTATTTAATCCTCAAAATAGTAGCTCCTATAAAATTAATTAAAAAAATTTCTTGAATAAAAATCAATATTTACGACAAAATAATTTCCGTATGATTGTTAAAAATAAAAAGTAACTCCAAAAATCTAACATCTTTAATTTTTCTATTGAATAAAATTCACCCCTTAAAATTGAAGTTAACCTTCGGTAATAGTACTCATAAAGCAATTTAACTAAATTTCGCTCACTTGTTTTCCGGAGCACTCAATCCGGGAGATCTCAGCTCGTTAATAACTTCCGAAAGTGGGTAAAGATAAAGCTTAAAAAGTAATTTGAGTCAGAAAGTGTAAAAAAGGCGATACGAGGAAGCGATCGAAAGAAAACTAAAGTGAAATAAAATAAAAGGAGAAGAAGCGAAGCTTCGAACCGGTTGATAAGTAAAAGAAACTGGTGTGACACTGAATGGACTCGGTGGTACTGGTATTGGATCCTCGGATGAGGATGAGGATGAGGATGAGGATGTGGATCAAGTGAAAAAGTTTTCCCGGGAGTTGAATGCGAACATCCAGCGACAAGCGTCACCACAAGCTTACAACGAGGGTGCAATCTTGCTCGCTTTCGGTCCTTTATCCTCTATTCCCTACTACGAACCGAACATCGGAACATCTGAGCAGATATAGACACCAAAGGGAGGACTGGGATGGAAGCGATGCGACTCATGGTAGAATTTTCGGGACAAATAAACCCGAATCGTTTGAGCAATAAAACTTTTAACCTTTTTTCACCCAAGTGTTCAATAAGAACGGAAGAGTGAAGAGTCAAGCGACCGTAAACGGGCAACCTAACCTACCCCATGCTTTGGCACTGACACTTTTTTTCCTCTTCCTCTTCCCCTACTCTTCCTCTTTTTTTACACACACTCACACATATCATCGGTCTCTCTTTCGCTCTCCCTCTTTTTAATTCACCGCTCGGTCTCCCTTTCTTATTCATTTCTTTCTTATTTTTATTGCTCAAAGAGTGTAGTAGGCCTCAGCCAATTTTTGCGTCAACCAGCTGTAAACATTGGAAATGAGGCTGCCAGCAACCGATGCCATCGGGCAACCCGTACTTATTCATTGACGCGATCCGCGTAAGCCACAGTACAGATGGACTCCTCTCAGTGAGAAGTGATTCAACAACCTCTTCATTAATGCACACTATACCGTCTAGTCTATGTGTCTAGTGTGGAAATAAAAACAAACACTTTTTTCCCAATGTCCTCTGATAAATTATCGAGTTTTGAGATTTACATAAATTTCGTTTTTTTGTGAGCGAAGCTCAAATATTTACAATTACGAAAATTATTTATTTTACAAAGAAATTTTTGGATTTTTGGAAAGTGTAAACTCCTCTTTCAATTTTTACCTAAATATAATTTAATACACTCAGAAAAATTAAATTGATTAACGAGAAAAAATTTTGAACCAAAAAAATTATTTTGGAGAATTTAATTGTTTTGATTTAAATAGAAAACTAAATTTTTTTACACCAAATAAAATTAAAAAAATTTTTTTGGGTATATAAATAATTAAATATTAAATTTATAAATAAAAATTTAGTAAAAATAATTTTTTATAAAAGAAATTATGAATTTTTCTGACTTCTATAATTTATTTCAAATTTTTTTTTTTTTGCAGTGAAATTGAACTTTTAATTCTATGAAACGTTTAAAAAAATGATTAAATATAATACTTTCAAATTTAATTTAAAAAATTCTAAATATTGTAACAAAAAATTTTTTAACTAAAAATTGACATAAAAAAAAATCAATGATTAATTTAAAGTAACATTTGTTTTGTACTATAGCGCAGCTCGAGGGCTTGTTGATGATGGTCATGGAAAGTAAAATTGGCAAGAGACACTCGGAGAAACAGAAAGGTTGATTCGAAATAGTCTTTCTTCTCTTTCCGTCTATTTAACGTTCAGTTTAGTTTAGTTTAGTTCAGATGTGCTCCTACTGCACCTATTATATATTTTATGTTAGGTGCTATACGTAACAGCATAGCATCTACAGCAATTGCTCGAGTTGGTGCTGGTACTACACTAATACCCAACAAAACTGGCTATGACTATTACTATTACTATGACTATTACTATGACTATTACTGCACTGGCATTACTTTTGAATGAACGAGTGGAGTGCAGAGTGCACAGTCGAGAGTTTTGTTGAGTTGAGTCGAGTATGAGTGAATGAGCACGAGTATGAGTATGAAGGAATGCTGGCATGCGGAGATGATGATGGGACGAACGTGAATTTTATATACTAATTCTCATCTCTGCTCATCTTATATTCGCTTTTCCCATTCATGGGATCTGCGGGGTGAAAAATCGGGAGCGATTTTTCACTTCCATCACTTGGAAGTGCCGCAGGGAAGAAATGGAACGTTTCCGTACGGAGTTTTTTTTTTTTTTTTTTTTTCGACAGAAAAAATTTGGATTTTAATCCGAAAACAAACGGAGGAATTTTTATACTAAAATAAATTTTTAATTTTCAAGTTTTAGATGCAAAATTACTAACAAATGCCTCACAGAAATTATCACAAATTAAATTTTGATAGAAACTATTTTTTTGAGAAATTTTAACGTAAGAAGTAAAAAAAAAAATAATCAAAATTATTTCATTTAATTAAATAAAATTAATTATTTTAATGTCACTGAAATTAATTTTTATATGAAAATAAATAAATTATTATAAAGAGAATTTTTTAAAAAATTGCGAGCAAAGATAAAAATTTATTTTAATTTTTAATAATTTTTAAAATAAAAAATTCACTCCCTAAATTTTCTACCGAGATATAATAAATAATAATTTACATTATTTATTATGTTATGTTAGTTATTTGTATCAGGCGAACACATTATGCGCTGGTGGGCTATTTTGTGTTCACGAGCGGAGGGTGTTTATGGCAGGTGATAGTGTCTAATGTTTAGCTGCGTGGGGTTAATATAATATTATATCGGTATTGTCCTGCTGGATCGTTTAGCTTAAGTTTCTCGTTTGTTTACGGGAAAGTAGTTGTGTTGGTAGTTATTAGAGATAGTATCTGGTGCTTATATTAGATATTGAGGTATTGAGACGCTCACCGTGACTGGTAATAAAGTTTGCGAGGTAGAGATCCAGCTCCCGGACGGAGACGTTGATGTGGTACGGGTTAACGCACAAACCCGGCTGAGCACACTCTGCTGTCTTTTCTAAACGTTCGCCGTCGGTTGACTCCAGTGGGATTGCTTTGAAGAGAATCACCATTACTAGATCCAATCGCCAGACCTAAACAAAAATTTTAAGCAAATAATAATAAATTTAAAAAATTTTTTAAATTAATATTGTAGGAAATATTATTTAATTTTCTCCTTTTAAATAAATTTTTATTGAAAAAAAAATCTGACCATAAATTTTATTGATAAATGATATCAATTCTAAGATCATATCTCCAATAAAAAAAATTATTTTTTATAAATAAATGAATTAAATATTTTATTAATAATAATATAAAAAATTTACCATTAATATTTTGTAAATTTTAATTGAATGTATTTTTTAAATATTTAAAAATTTTTTTATTATATCAAAAGAAGTTCCATAATTTTAGGTAGTATGTCTTTGATATTTTAAATTAAATATTGAGCCACGTAACCGTTTCAATAAATCGAAAAAAAAAAAAAAAAAAAAAAAAAAAAAAAAAAAAACAAAAAAATGAAATCTCGAAATAGTATAAAGTCTTGAGAAAAAAAAGTACAAACTTTGTCAGCTTGCCGAAGACAGTCAATCCGCCTCATTTTTCCTTTCTGGTCAGGATTGCTGAGCACACACATAGCTGGCCTTTTCCCGGTAATACTCAGTACAAAATCCTCTCGATACTCTTGTGTAATATCCTTCCTCAATTTCCCCAAAAGTCTTGAGGCCCATTTCTGCTTCACCTCGAGCTTTTCATTCTGAAAGCAAATAATTAAATTACACAAATTACAAAACGATAACACAACGTGTTAAATTTATACAATGCATAAGTGATTAAATAGCAACTTGAATAAAATGTTACTTTAATAAAATGCATCACGCGTACAGAGCCCCTCCCTCTCCCTCTTCCTCCGATCAGCGATCTCCAATCCCTTGCTCGCTCTTTCTACCTTATGCTGCTCTCAACTTCGGAGTCACATGCAGAATAGAAAATCTCACGAGAAACGCATCGAAAGCTAAGCTTACTTTGGAGCATTATAGAGGAATTCACATGTCGTCGATCCATCCTAGTAGTTCAGGATCGTTTTCCGTTCCCGTTTGTGGGAGCGCCTGGGAGAAATTACTAAAAAAATCTAAAAAAGTTTTAACTTACGAGGGAACAGTGAAGGAGAGTCGTACATGCCTTCATCAGGTATGCAACCCGAGTGTCTTTTCGCGATCGTAAATAAGAAATCGTGAGTGCGTCGCCGTTGATCGTACGGTTTTCACCACTTCCTTTATACATTACTCTCTTTATTTATTTATTTATTTATTTACTTTTTATCCTTATCTTTATCCTTATATCCCCATCCGAGTTCTTATACTTATTCTTAGGCTAACTTACTCTTTTAGAATTTCCTTTTATATTTTACTCAAAGAGAAATATAAATATTTACATGCTTCGGTCTTGTATTACGCATTAAATATATGTTAGCTCGCAGCTCTTACATCGGCTAAATTTATCCTTTTTTTATAAATTATAAATTTTTTAAATTTCTCACTTTAAAGAAAATTTAAAAATTTTTTTTAAGGTCTTTAAAAAATAAATTAAAAAATTAGTGTTTTTTATTTTTCTATCACTTGCCAAATATTTTATTGATAATTCAAAAATCGGATTTTTTCGAATATTGTCGTGATAACGATTGAAGATTAAATTTCCTACAAATTTGACAGCTAATAAATATTTTAGATAGTCATTTAGACTTTAATTAATGGAAAATTTTAAAGGTTAAATATTAAAAGAAAGAAAAACAATTTTTAGTCGAGAATATTGCTTTGTATTCTTTTTAATTTTCTTAAGTATTTTATTTTTAGATATTATAATTAAAAATTTCTAAAAGTTGGCCTGAAAAGTCTGAGTATATTTATAAATTATAAAAAATTTAATTAGTTATAACAAAACAAAAATTTATTCCTTAAAATATTACAGACATAAAAATTAAAATTTAGATAAAAAATATATTCTGAAGCTCATAAAATTTTATCAAAAAATGAATCTATAAATACTCCCGATTATTATTACATAAATACAGTGACCAACAAACAAAACTTAAAAAATTTCATAAATTCAAAAAGTTTTAAATAAAAAAAATTTTTTGTTAATATTTATTATAATAATACGGAAGACATATGTGACATGAGACATACATCTATTTATGTAAAATGTAATATCCTATTGCCAGAAGTGTTTTTATATTATAAAAGTATAAAGAAGACAGAAGTAAGAAGTGAGACGAAAGAAGCGAGGAAGTAGCGGCAGCGGGGTTGAGTAAATAATTTACAAGGAGACATGTAACCAATACATCTGCACACAGATTCATATTTAAATATATATATCAGTATGTTGACGACGTGTGTATTATATATAATATATAATATTAAATATTAAAGAAGGCGTGGAATATTCCCCCGGATTTCTCAATATGACCCGGGTTGGATGGAGAAACATAGGAGAACAGTTGTAAATATTGGACGTGAGAGAGACAACAAGGTGGACCAAGAGTAGAGTAGGCTTTGGTGTAGTAGAGTACAAGGTGGAGACTTGCTAGTGTACCAATAGGTGGTGCATCCACGAATGTATCTGCATGCAACCGCTTGTTCGTAATAGCAATAGCAATGGCGTTACACTGCAATACACACTTAGGACTGGCTATAACTATACGGAGGATAGAGTATGCAGCAATTGCTGGTCTGTATTCACCAGCGCACTTGTAGTCTCTAGATTGTGTGGATGTAGCCCCTTTACTTGCTCATACTTATGCCTGTCGTAGTCGTAGACACTGATTCTGAGGCTGACACTAATGCAAAACGCGCGGCAAGCAACAGCTGCCGCCAATTTATTTTGGAATATCGCAAGTGGATAAAGCTACCAAGAGTTTAGCTCCCAGAGAAAATAATATAAACCCGAGTGTGTCTTCATGTGACGACCACGCGTGTACGACATTTTGATGTCCATTACGCTGACATCCATACTACGCCTGAATATTTTACAGATTTTTTTTTTTTTTTTTTTTTTTTTATGGCTTTCTAGCGGAATAATATTTTCCTAGGAAGTAATTAAAAACTTCGGGGCTGTTTTATTTTACTTTTTGTCTTACAGAGATAAATATTTATCTCTGACGTCTATTGACGATTAATTCGCTTTGTTTATTTACTTTTCGGACATTATTCTATCGTGAATCATGAATCATGAATAAATAGTCTTTAAAGTAAATTATTTTGATAATATAATAGAGATAGATTGGATACGCGCGCAACGCGGAAGCCATTTTCATTGAAAGAGCCATCTTGTTGAGCGCGGGATGATAATTTAATAAGTTACTTTTTAATTTTGTACCGTCGGAATTATTGGTCAGAATTTTATGAAATTTCGTGGGTTAGTAGATTATGGCTAAATAAATTATCTTATTTAATTTTTAAAGATTTACAGAGAATTAATAAAAATATATTGAGGTTTTAAATATATCAAGCTTTTTAAAAAATCAGTTTTTATTTGATTTTGTAAAATGTATTGTTTAGATTTTAATTAAAAATTTTTTAAATAATAAATTAAGATTTTTGGAAATAATCTTTCTTATATTTGTTCAAAAATTAATTTTTTTTTTGTAAATTATTTCAATTTTTAATGATCTTAAAAAAAAAATATGTGATCGTTCAATAAAAATTCTAAACATTAATTTTATGGGTTAAAGTATTGTGAAGCATACAAAAAAATTGATAATAAATTTTTTAGTAACAAAAATTGAATAAAAATGAAAATTTCTCACTAGAAATCTACTTAATTAGAATGAAACCCTTCGTAAACAAAAAACTAGTATTTCTTAATTACAACTCGTTACTCTATGTAACCCATAAAATTAGCATAGCGAACAATAAAACCGGAATATTAATTTCCAGAGGCAGAGTGAGCGCACACGGGGGTTTTTTATTAATACATATCCGGGAAAGTATATATAAGTAAATATAAAAATAATTGCGCGACCTTCTGGCACCAAAGTCACATTATTGATGCTTACTCGGTTTTTATTGCACTACTAGTAGGACATTATAGTTTGTTTAATGTCACATTTCATTGTCCTAACTTCCGATGGACTTACTGACCCCACGCGAATAACAGTTATGTCTCGGTTCACGCAACTACTTAAACCTCAAACATTATGCCCTTTCCCCTTTAATAAAAAAAAGTAAATTCCGTCATAAAATAACCGCAGCCCCTTTCTCTTCTCCGTTCCATACCACCCCTCTTATTCTTAATACTTTATCTCTCTAAAAAGCTCTTTGCGAAATATTGTTTCCCAACGCGCGCGTTAAAAAACCTTCTTATTATTTTTATTTTTATTTTTATTTTTGTTTTGTTTCTTCTTTATAAACTTTAAACATAACAACAAAGTGTGAGTCTATTTTAACTTGTGGACAAAATAAAGCCCCTTTACGTCACTTTTCCGACTATACCTACATACAATAACTACTTCGTACGACAGCGGACATATTTCTCCCCCTTATTATCTCTGTCGGTGGATTTATCCTTCGGCAAAACCCTCAACTGAAAACTTATTTCTCCAAACTTTTATATACTTTATTCTATTTCGTGAAATAATTTCTTTTCAGCTAAAAAATTCAAGCATATGTAATGGAGAATTTATTGTGATTGAAGAGAAAAAATTCAACCTTAAATTAGAATTGTAAAATTTATAATGGAAAAATTTTACATTGATCAATTTCTTTTTTTTTTTGTGGAAATATTTTAAAAAAAAAAAATAAATTTAATGGTTGAGAAATATTTCTATCGTTCAAAAATTAAAGTTTATTTAAATTAACTTTAAAAATGGTTTTTTTTTTAATTTTTTATCTCAATATAAATAATTTAGGTGCTTTAAAAATAAATTTTAAAATAATAAAAATCCGATTTAAAATAAAAATATGCTCATCTCAAAATTTTGCTTATTTTCTTAATTATATCAATTGATATATTGTCATCTAATTACATTAAATGATTAAATAAAAAAATTTTATCGAGCTTGAAATTTTAATCTATTTATAATTACTCCAAAAAATTATTATAATAAATTAACTATCGCTGAAAATTATATAAAACTTTGCAAAGGCATCAATTTATATCAATTATTCTAAATTCAACTTAAAAAAAAATAATTTTTTTAGTTAAGGCGGAGACAAAATTTTTTTTTTGAGGACTTGAATGAACAATTAAAATTTTTATCATTAAAAAAATTAATCTAATTACTAATAAAAATTTTTTCTTCTAAAAAATATAATTTAATAATGTTCTTTTCTTAAAAAAAATCATAATAGTGATTAATAAAAAAAAATTAATGCTTAAATTAAAAAAAAAAAAATTTATTAAATCTTTAGCTTAAATAAATCGTTGAAGTGAACTAACTATCAGTACCTAAATATCTCCTATCTTCTATCTAAAGAACAAAACTGAGCACGTGGTGGTTAAGGTGCCTTGTAAACGGTCTTACTCTGGCTCTTTATTTAGGAGTAGAGACATCATCAGTAATTCCAAAAGTGCTGTTTTTAAGCAGCGTATCGCGGTATAGTAGCCTTAACCAGAGGTAAGGTCTATGTCTGCAAGTTTAAGTGTGGCTTCTACCTTGTATTGGTTGTTATGAGTTTAGTTTAGTTGTATCGCGATAGATACGCTGAAAGCCAAAAGACGGAGGCACGCTTACTACCCGTGCCATGAACTCACGCCAATCTCAACGGCTGAGAGTATTACGGTACTTATCTGCCACTAAGTCTCAGACTTAAACACGTTTGTTTGTTTGTTTTTTTTTTTATTTGTTTCCTTTTTTGCTCGACTTTTTGCTGACACTTTACAGGTAGATTTTAGGGTGGATTTATGTGTCACTTTAATTGCTCGTTTTTTTGGGGAAGATAAAGGTTTGTACTACTTGTTACGATAAAGGTGTTGAGGATATTATATTTTACGTGAAAAACTTTATGGAGAGAAATTTCTAATAAAAATTCACATCAAAACACATTAATATTTACATTATTTTCATTTTCATGGACTGAGTAATATACAGCAAAGTATATTTACACAACTTTTATCGCGCATAGTAAAATCTACTTGACATTTCTTTCTTTATCTAGATTTAATTTCTTAGTCCGAAGTATTTTATGTTTAAATAGGAAAAAAAAATTTTTTATTTAAAAATAATTGAACTTTCCTCAATTTGAAACTTTTGAATATTTAATGCCAAGAAAATTATTTTCTTCAATCTAGAAATTCCTCGTTTTGCTCGAAATTTTCTCTATAATAAGGAGAATTGTTTTCGAGCCAAGATATTTTTTTTTTTTTTTTATGTTATTTCTCTGCTAAACAGAGTTTTGTTCGAGTATTAGTAGAAAGAATCAAAAATATAATCAAAATGATGAAAAATCACCTTCTAAAAAAAAAGGAGTTAGACCGTCGATATATAATAATTTACCTAACTTTGATTGCACACAATAAAATCAACCGAAATTTCTTGGAGTCTTCAACTAAATTAGATAACTAAATTTTCCTTATATAATTTATAATTTAAGTAAAATTCTCTCTAACCCGAAGGTCTTTGGGATTTGCCCTCTTTCCAGTTCATCTCCTGACTACTCTACCGTCCGACGAGTTTTCATAACCTCCTCCCCCACCCGGCGTTTCTTCTTCTTCAATTGACAATGGCCATCCTACTGGAAATTTCTCGATGAATAGCGACCGTTACTTTTCCTCTGCAGCCGTTCTTTATCTTCCACCGAGACATCTCCAGGGTCTGTTAGCTGGTAAGGAGCGAGGGGGTTGGATATGTCTTTGCAACATCCGGAATTTACCTCCACCTCCTCTTCGTTTTCATTCTTCAGGCTTCTGCTCTCTTACTCCCTTAGTGGGTACACAGTAGTAAAATGAATTTTAGGCGGGTTAAAAGCTGGAATGCTCGGAGAAAGCTTAAGACGGAATACGGAATCCAAAGTACGGAACTCCAAAGCATACGTTTCTCTTCTCTCCAGGTTATAATCCATAAGAGGCAGCAACTTTTGCACAACATTTGCTCTTTCCGCTGATACTCGCTCTTTTACATTTTTTTTTTTTTTTTTATTTTGTACATATAACATGTACATTCATTGCGGGGCATACAATGCACGGAGTCGTGTAATGTGGACGTTTATGTACATGTATATATTTGCTAGGTATGTACAAGGATAAATATATGGATATGTACAACAAATATAGAGGATAGGGCTAATGTGTGTGTGGTATGCGCCTATCGATTTGGTTTTTCGGGCGCAGGCCTCGTTTCTATGCCACTCAAACCCCGTAACGTCCTTTAACCCGGAATTACTTCCTAATTGCTTATCCGCGGTAATATCATCGAGAAATGTGTGGAATAACTGTCATAATATTTATTTTTATTCCTTTTTACTAATACTTCAACAAAACTTTGTTTAGCAGAGAAATAACATAAAAAAAAAAAAAAATATCTTGGCTCGAAAACAATTCTCCTTATTATAGAGAAAATTTCGAGCAAAACGAGGAATTTCTAGATTAAAGAAAATTATTTTCTTGGTATTAAATATATATTCAAAAATTTCAAATTGAGAAAAGTTCAATTATTTTTAAAGACCATAATCTTAATTCAACCCCTTTTTTTCAGTGTAAATCAGCACAGTCTTTCTCGAGTGGTGGGGACAAAGCTTGAGCTCGAAACGGAGTATAACCAGACTAAGAAGCAAGCTGGGTAGACCAAAAAGAGGACTAAAAGAGTGGAGAGCATAAGAGGCGGAGGAATCGACTTGGGAATATATTTATTAATTTGGCTCGGATCCCGAGTGTATGGCCGGTGGCCCCTTACGTTACTACGTTATGACGCGAACAAAGCGACTCCGCGATTTCTTTATAGGCAATTCCGAGGTCTGCATAGACCGTTGTAAATATTGTGGGCTCGTGAAAAGGGTGGAAGGAGTTCCGGTTACAAGAGAAGAACCTCTTCTCTCTTTTTTCAGATACTCTTTTCTACGCCCTTAGTCGCTATTCTCATTGGAAATGGTCCTCCTCCACTCTTTACTCTTCCTCATTCCTCGTTACAGTCACAGTCATACTTATTGTATATATTTACCTAGCTTTTTTTTTTTTTTTTTTTTTTTTTAAGAGGAGGCCCGGGGCAATTGTTTGGTAAAAATTACTACTACGAGCTTTGAAGCGACATTTTTAGCTTTATAAGGTCCTACGGAAAAATGAGGGTAAGTATGTGCTTTACCCTTTCCTTTGCCTTTATATATATATATATATATATATATATATATATATATATATATATATATATATATATATATATATATATATATATATATATATAAATTTAAATATAGAAGCACAGTTAGGACTCTAAAGTACATCCTTATGGCTAGACTATTCTACAACAGTAAATTGCCTCGTGATTTTATTTCAGGGGTTATTTTTTATTTGATATTTTTTTTTAACCCCTAACAGGTCTATGCGCTCGTCCTATTTCTCTCTACGGGCTTTTATGCGTGTAAAGTACACAATAAAGTTTATAAACTGGAATAATTTGGACGAGCAGACAGATGGATGTGAATATAAAGGAAAGGAAAATAAAAAGAGTAAAAACGGGAATGGTTACGGCTGAAAGATGAAAGATGGAAGATGGAAGATGGAAAAAGGGGTAGAAGTTAGAAGAGCCGGATTGAACGGGGGCCTAAGGAGGGGGGGGGTGTTGCTGCATGGAGAAGAAAAGCTATAAAATAAAATAAATGTTTGAGGAGATAGTTTGTTGGGTCTCGCTTCCACTCTTGGACAAAACGTCGCGGATTATCGATTTGTAATGCGGCCGTTAGTGTGATGTAGGACAGAGAAATTCCAATCTGCATAAATTTGGCGCGACGAGTAGCATGGAGGGCGAGCCGATATATATCTGGTGAAAGGACGGGCTGGGAAAAAAATAGAATAGAATAGAATGGCAGGATAGAGTCAGAAATAAAAAATAAAAAATAAAAAATAAAAAATAAAAAATAAAAAATAAAAAATAAAATAAAATAAAAGGCGAGCAATCGAGCTCGGTCGCGCGTTTTGCCCCGCGGAAACATGAGCGAGGGCGACAATGTTTTTAAATCGGTGCAATCCGCGATCCCTCTTCCTTCCGAGCGACACCAGAGTACACCCGCTCCATGACCCGGTGCAGGGGTTGCTCGAAACTGGTACTCGGTACTCGCTCGTTCGGAACGACGCGTTTCATGCTGCCACGTAGTCGCGTCGCATTGTCGTTTTTAGCGCTCACCCCCGACCCTCGCCTCCTTATCATCTTCTATTCGGACGAGCTGCTCTCTCTCTTTCTTTATATTACTCCGTGTCTTTATTTAAAGTTGTCTATTTTTTATTTTTTGCCACTTACGGCCAACCTCCCAGCCAGATAGACTCGCTGCTCTCTCCTCTGTGCTCTATGCTCCTCGGTACTCGATTTATAATATATAGAGGAATCGACAACTATCTACTGCCGGATCAAGTGCTTCCGGTGGACGTATATTCCGAGCGACAAATTTTTTACCAACGAATAATTCGCGAGTCACTCAGCCCAACCGACTAAGGGAAATCCGGGGACGGTCCCAACGATCGGCTCCAAGAATTGATTGATTTTAGTTTTTTTTTTAGTTTTGATGCACTGATAGAAGGATTTATTGACTGTTAATAATTTAATTTTGTTTAATAATTGAATCCAAAAATAGATTTATGTTTAACAAAAAAAAAATGAGTTAATTAGAAATATTTGAAAATTTTTAATTAAAAAAATTTGGAAAATTTTTTTATTTAAATTAATGACAAAATAAAATGGAAAGAAATTTTTTATGGCTTAGAAGGCCGTAAAAAAGGATTTTTTCTGAAGAGGCTTTTTTATTTATTAATGTGAAAATTTAAAGATTTTTTTTAAGAATTTTAATTGTGCATAAAAAATTTTAAAGAATGCGTTGAATAAATTCTTTTGTAATTTTTTTACAACTATAAAAAATTTTTAATATAAAAATTCCTTGCTTGAAAAAGTTTTATATAAAAATAAATAAAAATAAGTAAAGTAAAAAAAAAGTTTCTTTAATTAATTTTATCGTTAAATACTTTTCTCCTATTTTTTCTTTTAATTTGATTGCTCGGTAAGCTCTATACGGTTATTAGTCCATGAGTAATGGGTTATCAAAGTCAAAAGTTTAATTTTCTACTTTGACAGCCGATAAGTTGGCGAGAAATCACGCAGAGAGCTCAATCACCGGCAAAATTAAAGGAAAAAAACTGACTTTCCCGTATTAGAACTGAAATAAATTTATTTTTCTTTTTAAGCTTAATAAATTGAACTACTTTTTACTTTTAAGTATTAGTTATCGATGAAATATTAAAAAATATCAAAGTGGTTGCTATTATTTTAAATTTATTTAAAATTCTTAGGATTCTTAGTCCACTTGTTATTCTACACCGTTGCCAATAATTTAATTTATTCATAAACTCAGTTATCGAATTACAATCTAAATTGATTTTTTTAATCAAATAAACCTGAACAAATGTTAGAATTATTTAAATTAGATTCTCTATTCTGAACATATAGTTATTAATATTTCTGTTATAAATATTTTTCCTTATTTTTTGACAAAAATTAATCCTTAAACTCTTTTTTTTTCAAGACACTTTTATAAAATTATTCAATAAATATTTATTTAAAAATTTGACAGCCAAAAAAATAAATTTTATTAATTTTTAACAGATCTGCAATTTATTATTCAATCAAGCAAAAAATGTATCTCATTTAAAATTTATTAAAAAATTTTTCCTAATTTTAAAATCGACAATAATTCAATTTTAAACTCTTTAATTTAAATATTAATCTTCTAAACCATAACTCGAGCCGAGAAACCCCCGAAATAAATACCCGATTATTTTCCAGCAAAGTTCCTTACAAAAGAAAATTCTCTAGAGAAACCCTTGGATCCCGATAAGAGTATTTTTCGTTTTATAGACTCGCTGGGAAGTAAATCAAATGAATAATTGACAGGTGGGAAAAATAATGTCCTTTATCTCTTTATTGTTCACACCTGGCTCGTTTCTGCTGGGTCGTCGGCCGTCACTCGGTACAGAGAGTACGAGCGATATCTCGGGCGAGTGGGCTCGTTAGATGAATGGGGCCGCTAGGTGGTACATACACTCCCGCTGCTGTCCCTGCTGCAGCCGACCCGCCGTATAAATTTATATAGTTATAGTGAGATACATAGATACATAGTCCTAACTGAAGTCATACACACATAGCCATCCAGAGCTACCCACATATATACATATATATCCATCGATAGGACTATGTATAGAGTAGCAAGTACGGCTGCCCGCTGGCCATCTAGGAACGGGGTACGGAAAAGCGGTACCGCACCGCGGAAAGCAGAAGCAGAAGCAGAGTCTCGAGTAGAGTAAGCCGACAGGGGCCGGGGGGCCGAGCACGAGTACGAGGACGAGGACGGGCTGTGCTGTGCAGGAAAGGGTTGCTAGTTTGCATAAATTTAGGAAATACAGGGTGGAAAATCGATATCCGCATAGAGATTATAGATGGTGGTTGGTAGGCGCCGCGTAGCCGCAGCCTCCGTCGCGACGGCGTATGCGCTATCCTTGTGTGTTATAGTCTGTATGTGTCTACGTCTGTGTCTGTCTCCTCCACCAGGCGCTTCCTCATCCTCATCCTCGTCCTCATCCTCATCCTCTGGCTCATTTTACTCGTCCTCTGGTGCCTTTCCGCCCTCCCAGCACTGCCCTGTAGTCTCCCGTGTATTCGCGGACTCGCGGACGTGTTCGTATATAAATATGTGTGTGGAGAAGAGGACCAGGACTGCTCGGATATAAATATACGTGTGTAGGGTCCCACTCTCTCTCTCTCTCTCTCTCTCTCTCTCTCTCTCTCTCTCTCGATCCCGAGACCTTTTGGTTTGTTTGGAGCGAGCCTTTACTTTTTTTAAAGTAATTCTTTTCGGGGAGACGTTTCTTCAGCAGAGTCTCTTGCTCCCTCCGTCGACTGGCCAACCAGTACACTCGGAATTTAAGTAGTCTGTCCCGCGATTCGCAATCCCGTCACGCCAACCCTCCGAGGGCCCTTTCCACTTGTCTCCTTTTAACCTTTTTTGTTTTCTCTATTTTTTTACACCCCGATCCCGGGGTGAAATACTCGCGACGAGGGAGTCGGGTCGATGTAACGTCCACCCGAATCCGCAGTTATGTCTTCAGTTTTTACTCGCCTCCAATCACCGGCTGGTTTGCTTTTAAATACACCAAGGGTGAGGACTTTTTCACGCGACTGCTTTTGATGATGTTATTTTTGTGATGGATTAATGTTTGGCTTTTTTGGATAGAATAAATAATATACAGAAGAAATTTAACAATTATTATTATTAATTTTAGAAATTAATAAGAAATAATTACAATTTGAAGAGTTAAAAATTATTTAAGGAAAATTTTTAAATAAAGGATGGTAATATTTATAATTTAAAATAATTTAAAAACTCTCCAACTAAAAAATTACATTTAAAAAATAAATATACACTCCTAAATTTTTCCATGTCGTATAAAAATTACCAACTAAAGATGACAATCGTGAAAAAATGTCGAGCGTGTAATGAAAAACTATTGTGGCTTTTTATTTATCATTCTCATTCCAACTCCTCATTTTTATTTAAATCTTTCCTCCTTTTCCTTCTATTTCTATAGTGTAGGTATTTTAAATGGAGAATTGTCGGACATGAATTGATTCGAACAAATGTCCAGCCGAAGGTTTCTTTCATACATTTTTTCATTTTTATATTAAAATTTTTTTTTTTTTTTAACTTTTTTTTACTCGAGTTTTGGGAGTCTCTATAGGGGGCTGTTTTGCGGAGGAATAAAATGTAAAAAATCTAAAACAAGGCGAGCACTAGACAACGCGGTACTGCTAGGCAGGAACAACAAATATCTGGCCCTAGCCATTTACCAAATACCACCATCGTGGGATTAAAATATCGATCGAGAGCCGGCATATCGCTGAGTGTAGTGTGAATAGACCAGAGAAATTCGTAGATATTTCACCGCGAGTGAGATACCACCAGATAGTGCATGGATAAAAAAAATTATATATGAGGGAAATGAGCCCTCAAGCATATAGAGATAATAAAAGAAGAGAAAAATAATGTAAAAAATAATAATAATAATAAAAATAATAATGATGAACACATACGTATAATAACGAGGAAAAAATTATCCTCGAGGCGCAATTATTTTCTTTTAATGTGCCGAGTATATATAAAATATGTTTATGACGGTGAATTCACGAGGCGAAAGACGCGATAAAAAATAAAGCAAATACCGGACGGGCAGCCGGTAGGTTTGCTATATATATTTAAAGGTAAAAAAGATAAAAAGTAAAAAAAAAAGGTGCCGAGGAAAAAATGTGAGCTTTAAAAAAAGCACGAAAAGTAAGAGTAAGAGTGCGTGAATTGAGATGAGAGCTACTGACCGAGCGATAGAACGTCACGAGGTCGTTTAGCGCCAGAAATAGTTTTTGAATCTTCTTATTCTTTTTAACTTTTCATTTTCTCTTTTTCATGATACAACGCTCTTTCTCAAGCTTTTAAATTTACTATCTCGGTTGCTCTATCACGCACATTTCATTCTTTTGGTTTGGTTTACGCTACCTTTACTTTATTTTATTTATTTTTTTTTTTTCAGCTTTTTATTTTTTCATTTTCCTCGGCTTTTCGTCTCTGCTCGTCGGCACTCTTCACTCTCGACTCGCAACACTACTAACTCCATCAATGCGCATTTCGAGAGAGCCAGCGGTGCATTTTTTATTTACCCTTATACTCCATAACACTAACTGACGTACGTGGGTTCAGTTGTAGGTCTGTTTTATATGATACGGCCGGAAAGTTTTGTACAAGTTTTAATCCGGATATGGAGAATTGATTTTTTAATTTTTCGTGGAAAGAAAATTTTTAAAATTATTGATACATTTTTTTAAACAAATTATTTTAATCCATAAAAATAATTTTCAAGTTTAATCAAATTTATTTTATTTACGGAAAAAAATTTTCGCTAAATTTTAATTGAATTATTTTAATTACAGATAAAATAATATTTTTTTTTTTAAGAAATTTAATTTCAATTTATATAATTTTTTTTTATTTTGAAATTTATTAAAAAATTCTATAAAGAATTTTGAATTAAAATTCTTTATTTTATTTCAAAATTTTTTTAAATATATTTTAGTAATTTTTACTTAAAAAAAACTTAAATTAAATTTAGAAATTATGAAAAAAAAAATTTTTTTTTATCAAAATTAAATATAAAATTGTCTAACTAATTTTAAAGACTTTAAATTTAGAAAAATTGGCTATAAAAAAATAGCAAGAATTTTTTTAATTACTGTCAAGAATTTTTCATAATTAATAAAAATTATTCTCCATAAAAAAAATAATTCAATTTTTTTTTATTTTATATAAATGCAGCCTAATGTATGTTTAACAAAAATTTTCCGTCTTTAAGTATCCTCCGAAGATAATCTAATAAAACTTTATAAATAAAAAGAAAAAATTGAATTCTGACGTTTATCTGAAGCTCTTACGACCGATTACCATTTTCCAAGGTTAGTCGCTCGGAGTTGACCAATAGGTCGGTCGAAAATAAATCAACCAAGGTGAAGAAACACTTGGTCAAAAATAACCATAAAAATAATAATATTAATAAACACTGCCTTATAACTCATAACTTACAACGATAATTTGAATCTAATTATTTCCGATACAAATATTTAACTAGCATTTAAATTTTCAGCCCGACTGTTTAAAGTCTGACCCAATTAATAAATAAACAAACAAATAAAAAAATAAATAACTCACTTGAAGTTCTTCTTTGCACTGACGCTCCTCTTCAAGACTCATTCGTTTCTCGTGTTTCTTGTAGTAACGTCTTTTGGCTGCTTGTAGATTGAACCACGTGTACGAGAATGATTTCACGAATGGTAAGAGGGCCTCAATGAACGGATGGAATTCATCCTGAAACATTTTTGTAAATAATAGGATCATTAATAATTATTTTTATTAATCTTCAAATTTTTAATTAACTTATAAAATAGACGGAACAAAATTAAAAAATTAAAAATCTATCAAACATGTCAAGTTACAATGCTTGTCAGTAGTTGCGGTCTTAGTTGGTCAGACACTGGACAATACCTTGTAGGGAAAGACGACGAGGTCAGACGTGTCAGTGGTTTGGTTACTGTGGTTACACTCGCTAATTATTAAACTGACTTAATTAACTAATTTCTGATTCGCGGTTTTAATCAGTGTTGATATATTTAATTTTAAGAAAATTTTTCAATTAATATTTTTAATTATTAATTTTTTTCTTATTAAGAAAATTACGAAACAAATTTATTATTTTTAATTGACAATTAAATTATAGAAATTTTTAAATAATTAATATTGTAAAATTTTTTTATGAGTTTAAATAATTTATTAAAATTATGTTAATAATTTTTTTGGCCATATCTGGGTAAAAAATTAAGATTTTTTGATTCTGCTGGTTTTTACGGTGCGGAAAAAATTTTGGCTCTTATGTTTTTGGATAAAATTTCTATTTTACCTTTTTTTGATGTTTTTGATATATATATATATATATATATATATATATATATATATATATATATATATATATATATATATATATATATATATATATATATTTTAAGTATTGAAAATAATAATAATAATAATTTTGCAAAATAAAAAAAATTTCGTCATCAAAAAAAAATTTTTTTTATTAATTAAAATAAAGTGTCTTAATTTAAAAAAATAGCCAAAAGTTTTTCATTTTATCAGTTGCAAACCATAACAATAAAAACTGACTTTGGTGGTTATTATTAATCATATTCATCCATCATAAAACTTGGGCGATAAAATTATAAAAAAACCAGAATATAAAATAATAATAATAAAAAAAAAAAAAAAAACAAACCATCGAGTATTCGCAAGGACTTGGGCCGCTGTGGCACACAACCGAGCGTCTGTTTCTCTGTTCGTCTGGTTGTCAGAAACACGGATTCCCGAAATAACCGTAACGCAGGTCACACCGGTACTCCTCCACCTCCTGGACGCAGGTTGATCGTGGCCTCATCTGCTCTGCGTTCCCGCCTTTTATTAAATTTTTAAATTTTTAAAAAAATCTACACTAAAAATATTTTCCGTAAATATAATCACGTCTCACTGTCTTAAATAAAATAATTTAAAATAAAATCACTGACACACACAAACATTAAAAATCTCCACTCTATTACTGCCACTGTCCCGATAACTGTCACTCACTTAAAAAAAAAAAAAAAAAAAAAAAAAAAAAAACCATCGAAAAATATTTCTATTTCTTCTTATTTTATTTTTATATTTTTATTTCTTCCTATAAGAAACGGAAGCAACGTTAAAAAAGGTTACAACTATTGAAATAAAAGTTAAAAGAGCGATAAGAAAATATGACGAAGGACTTTGGGGTAAAACGCGAACCACCGGGGGGTAGTACGTTGGTATGGTCCGTCGGCGAGATGACTAAAACACGACAGAGAAGATTCATGAGGACGTCCACCAAACTGGAGCGAGATAAAGACACTCTCTATATATAAATATATAAAAATAAGGACAGTGAGAAGGAGAAACTGCTTCTATCTTATATTACAGAGTATGTGTATTCCGCACTACAGTACTTGAGCCACTGGTAAGCCAGATAAGAGTAACGGCGTTTAGTTGTGTCGGGAAAATGAAAGAAGACGAAGAGGAGCGAGAATAATAATAAGGCTGAGACTGAGAAGAAGAACAAGAAGAAGAAGAAGAAAGAGAAGAAGAATAAGAATAAGAAGATATAGCTTAGAGCGAGTGGCAGCAGAGAGCTGTAGACGACGTCGCTCGTCGCGGCGACACTGAGACGCCGGTGGACGCGCGGTTTGCCGTCCGGACGATCTTCGTCGGGCGAGAGAGACCGCGCACACACCGAGAATTACGGAAAGCGAGACGGGAACTCGCGGCCAGGTACGGCACCCCCAAATACGCGGTTTATTAATAGTACATGTCCTAGCTTGCTAGATTTGCCCTCGAACCATCTTACTCGACGACGACCACGATCACGACGACATACAACCTCCCCACTACTCGTTACTTAGACTAACACTGATGCAAGACTAACGCTGTGCTCTGTTGAGAATAACTTTTTAGAATAAGTGGGATAAAGTATTAAAAGAGCGGAAGAAAAAGATCATTTTTATTCCGATTGGAATACAATAAGAACAAAAAGAAGATTTGCTTTATTTTACTTATAACAGACTTTCTTCCGGTTCTAATTCTCATTCGCGCTCATTCCAGTCACGTGGTCAAGGGTTACGAGAGTGTGAGTGTGTGGAAAAGCATGAGGCGAAGGGAAGGGTTGAAAAAAGATATTTCTCTGCCGAAGCGTCAGACCGTAGCATTGCTACGTGGCCAAAGAGGAGGAGATGAAGATCAAGAAGAAGAAGAAGAAGATGAAGAAGAAGAAGAAGAAGAAGAAGAAGAAGAAGGAAGAGGAGGAAACGGCGACCACGCGGCTGCTGCCGACTACGATCGATAGCCAAACTCCTCTCCGTCTGGGACATACACCGCATAGACACTTTCCCAGAAAGAGATAAACAATCGGCCTGTAATTGCGAGGGTTATTTAAGGCTTTCAAGTTATGATTAGACTTGTATGCGCTTCGAGGACAGTTAATGTTTACGGGTTATTATGCAAACATATATGCTGCTATTACTCGCAGAACCCTAATCACCCAATGAGCCGGCTTCTTCTACCCTCGCAACACCTCATTAACCTCTAGACTTTTCGACACCTCTTTCCTACCGACTTTGCTAAATACCCTTTATTTGAGGATTATTTCTTTGGTCGTGCGGTTCGAGTTAAGGAAATTTAGAGAAGTTGCAGAACATTTAGTTAGTTTTCTTTTTAAAGCTTCCAAGTTTGAATATTTTTTAAAATACAATTTTCTGAATTTAACAAAAGTTGTTTTTTGTTTGTTTTAGTTAAATAAATTTACTTAGAAATTAAAAAGTATTAATTGAAGTCCTTTAGGACTACTTTTTTTTTAGTAAGTGGAATTTGAAGATAAAAAATATATAAATTGAGGGTTGATAATATTTTTTAATAAAATTTAGTTATTTTATGATTAAAAAATATTTTTGAAATTAAATTGTAAATTTTGTTGAATGAAAACATTTTAAAGTATAAAAAATAAAGTAGATTTATAAATTTAATGCAATTTCAAAATTTTTATAAAAAATTAAAGACAAATTTATCTTTAATTTAATATTGCTTTTATTTATTTTATGGTTTAAAAATTTTTTTTACCAAAAAAAAATTTACTCGAATCAAGTAAATAATTTAAAAAAATTTCATTTTCTTGATTTGAATAGAAAAATTCTTAAATTAAGAAATTTTTCTTGGTTTAAGTAAATTTTACTTAATTCAAGAATTTTTTCTCTTGATTCAAGTTAATTTTTCTAGGAGTCTAAGTTTTGATATTAAATAAAATTTTATTAAAAAAATTTATAAAAAAGCTGAAAAATGATAACCCAGTAACGAGTGGTGATAATAAAGCGAATTGACTATAAGACAATAATATTACTCTCAGTAGTTTGCGTGCTCAAATCCGCGGCACGCGATCTCTCCCACGAGACCACGTGTTCTGGCTTTCCACCCCGCTCGGGCCGGTTTGGCTTAAAAGGCGTCAACGTAAGTAATACATTAACTACAGATACAAGATATACCATCTAAAACAAAAGCTGTGAGATCGATTTAGCAGAACGAGGACTAATACTACTACGGCCCTAAATTCCGTCAATTAACTCCTAATAAGTCTCTACTAAAACTAAATTCAGAATTTCTACACAAGTTCTACAAAATTTATTCTTAACAATCTAAAATAAAAAAAAAAAATAAAAAAAACATTAAACAATTAAAAAACAATAACCACCTGTCCTACGGAAGGGGCCTGTAGGTAAGTCGAGACATCCGGTTCCACCATGCAGCTCCTCAAGGTATCCGGGATGAACATGAGTAACTCGCCTAATAAATAATTACTTCGTGTGTCCTCCCTCGAATGAACTTTCACTCTAAATATATCTTGGCCGAAAACTCACAACTTGGAATTGAAATAAAAAAATGTAAATAAAAATGTTCATTCCACGTGGACCGCCGCGAAGCCCACCACCAAGTGGGTCAGCCTCTTCCAGCTTCTCTGATAACTCTGGATCACTTTTAAAAAATGATAATGGTCAGTATTAAAACTTTTGAGCTTTCTTCTCTTCGGCAGCTCTTTGCTTTTTTCAGCCACGAGGTTGCTCTTGTTCTTGTTCTTGTTGATGTTGTTGCTGATGTTGATGTCGGAGAAATGGAGGGTTTCGATGGGTGGTGGAACACCGCGCCCAGAAACAGGCATCCTACCAAACGGTGACCACACTCCTGACACAACTATTCCTCGAAGGTTAATGGTGAGTTGTTGTCGCGGATTCCACGACTCGCGGTGGGAATCTTGTCCTATCCCTGGTCCCTAGCTGCTGGTACTGCTGGTAGTAAGGTTTGTAATCGAGAACAGAGGCGCCCTCTACCTTCCGCACTGAGTTTCTGAGGGAACAGAAAGAACAGAGAACATCCACGAGACTACGCCGAATCACAGCGACGCTAGGCGTCGGCGTCGGCGTACTAAAATTCTTTTGCTGTTCCTAATATTCTTCTCTGAGCGAGACAAGGAGGGAGAAAGTTAAGAGTTAGGCGCACGCTCCTTCGGATGATACAACTACAATAACAAACCGAAACATAACATGGTTAAAGGGTGTTGTGGGAGTGAGTTTAAGTTTAAATAAGAATGAGTTAAAGTATGAGTACATGTGTGAGTAGAAGTGCTGGTGAATTGAGAGGGACGGCAATCTCTGCTAAATCACTCGCTGGGTTTCACGTCTCTCTTGGCTGATCCGGCACCTAACCACCATCAGGGTTCACTTACATGATACACTACTACTACAAACTTGAATATTGGAATCTTCTCACTCGCTCTTACTTGCTTGCTATTCGGTTGCGGAAGTTGCGCGAGACGAGTGGAGATACTCTCGTATTTTTGGATTGACTTTCGGGCCGATATAGGAATAGAAGTAGAATGGAGAGAAGAGGATCGTTCGAGTTTCAGGAGGGAGAAAAATCCGCAGGCAGAAAAGCTTTAAAAGCTCTAGTGGTACTGCAGGTGTCTTCTCGCTTGGAATTTATATATCAAAAGCTTTCAAATTAACTTGATATATACTGCCAGACGTTGTAATTCAACTGCTAAACTACTAGATACGGGGATGTTAACAGGAACGATATTTCTGGCTGGGTATGGATCTATGGAGATGTAATCGAAGATGAATTTAGAAAAAGTCATAAGATTTTGATTTTTTTCGGAAGATTTGCTTGTCTAGTATTTTTGAATGGAAAATTGGACCAATAAATACGAAAAATTAATCAGTTGAAACTTCGGAATGGTCAGTTTAGAAAAAATCTACCTGATTTAAGATTTCGAGTTCGAAATTTCGTAATCTGGAATTTTTTTTAAACGAAATAAAGAGAAAATTAGTTTCACCTTTAAAACTGAAAATAGAAATTATTCTCCAGCTTTGGAGAGTGATAAATATACTGACAAAAAATTATAGAGTTCCGCAGACCAACAAAACAACCCTATAAGTCGACCTTTTTAATGTTACATAAACATAAAATATTTACTACTTTAGAAATTTAATGAAACAATAAAAAAAACTTTTAATTTTCTTTCTGTATCTCTTCTACGCAATATAAAATAATTTTAATGATTTAAAAAATTTTAAAGGTACTTCAAAATTCCACCCAACCCTTCGTCATCCGCGTTCGCATTCGCTATTACCCTATCCACTATTTATACTCTGTCTTATTGGACTGTCTATACTAGCGGGGTATATATATGTGAAAGCGTATATTTTTCATGCGGAATATGGCAGAAGAAATTACCAGAGTTGTGTGGTAAGTACGAATAAGAGCACTTTTTCAAGTCAATGGTATGGGACACATTTGCGGAGATATGTACCGATACCGCACAGAGAGTCAGTATACTATCACAGATTCACGTGAATACGAACGAAAGCGGGAACGGGCACGAGAAGCTATAATGTACGACTGAAAGTAATAAAATAAAATTATTGCTAGGGAGATATCACAGAGTTGTAGACTCATATCAACAATTTGCAAGCCCTCTTCTCCACTCGTTTAATTCCAACGTTTATGTTTCAGGTTTTAAGTCAGAAACACACTATTACAGTACAGATTTCATTAGATTCACTGGTGAGATTTGTTAAATGTTTAATAAGCCTTAGTAATTTTTAATGAATAATTTTTTAACATTTAACAGTTAATTATTAGCAGTTAATAAATATTTTTTAATTTTTATAAAATAGATTTTTCGATTATTGAATAAAAAGTGAGCATAAAAATTTTATTAAGACACTTTTTCTGACGTTATAAATAATTTTTATGAAAAATTTAATTAAATTAAGGACATTAATAATTTTGTATAAAAATATGGATCAATTGAAATTAAAAATAAAAAAATGGTCTAAAAAAATTAATAAATATTTTTTAACTTTTAATAAACATTTATCCGTAGTTAAAAAATATTTATAAATATTAAATAAATAAATTATTTCTTAATTAATAGTTAATAAATTTTTCTATTAATAGCAGGAATTTTTTTTTATAAATTTTTTTACGTACATCCGGCAAAATTACGAATAATATACTCGCGTTTAAAAAACAACGAACTACTGAAAAGTTAGTGGTCATGTTTTTGTTGTTGTTGAGTCTTACCTGTAAGCGCGACGACCTTATATCCCCGTACTAGCGTAGTATTGTCCCGAGTTTAAGAAAATAAAAATAAAAAATATATATTTCAAAAATAAAAATAGCAGACGTGATGGATTCCGCGGTTTGAGGGAATGCGTACATGCAAGTAAAGACTACCGATGTCGTGACGCGATTTAAGGAGCACGCTTGTCACCCAGAGCGTTGCAATTGTGGGTGGAATGTTTTCTTACTTATACTCATTCTCATCTATACGAATAGAAATCATCGAAGTCTAATGTGTAGGTAATATGTGTAGTGTATGCTTGTCAGTAGTTTCTGGTGTGTTATGCTAAGACAATGAAATGACCATCGGGGTCTTTGCAATCTGCAAGCGACGTTCGCGACGGGTTTCGCATACGAAAGTTTCGCTGCAACGGTTGATGCTCTCAGAACCACTTAGAATCGAATATTCTTGGGAACTTCACGTCATTTACGGAGAAATTTAGTATAATTTTTAAGCTGTCATTAAAAAATTGTCAGTTGAAAAAAAAAAAAAAAAAATTTTTTTTTTCAAAATAATTTTAAAATTTTAATTTTTAATTTTTAAAATTTTATTTTCCTACAAAACTTGGCGCCATCAATCGGTTAAAAGTTTTAAAATAAAAGGGAAAAATCTTAAAATTTAATTTTCTAATTTTTGTTCAAAATAATTTTTATTATTTTTTAAATTTAATTTTTATTTAAAAAAAAATATTGTTTATTAATTAATTTGTCACTTGATTAAAAATCAGTTAAAAAGAAAGATTATTATTTATATAAATATATAAAAAATATATTTGTATAAATATATAAAATTCTATACAATAATTTTTTTTTTTTTGTGACAAATTTCTTATAATAAAGATTTAGGTGATAATAAATAAAAAAAAAAAAAAAAAAAAAAGGTAAATAATTTTCATTGACTCAATAGAGATTTATTAAATATAAATTACAATGCTGGAAGTTCGAAGAAGTAATCACTATTTTAATTAGCAATTACACCCTATCGATAAAGACCAAAGAGCACCTTATAATTCTATGTTTTATTTTCATTTTATTTTTATAACAAGTATTTTACAATCATTTATTATCTAAATGCTGTTTTAATCCGTTCGGCAGTTGTTACAAATTAACTTTTACTTTTATCAATAAACTTATTCAATTATTATTTATATATCTATATTTAAAGATGAGAGGTGTTGAAGTACTTATTAAAAATATAATAAAATAAAAAACGATTTTATCAACAAAGTGTTTTATCGGAATGGAAATGCATGATTTTACTTTTAGTCTGTACGTGTATTTAAATTGCACAATGTGAGCGATAGACTTTGGAGCATTTATGAAAAATGATTAATGTTTAGTTTTTTAGTAACTAATCTACAAATTGCCCTGATTATCCTTTTATTTATTTTCTTATTGGTCGTAGTACAGAATTAAAAATAATAAAAAAAATTAATTAGTCGAAACATCCTCTGTCGTTGATTTTTTTCTCTCCACTGCAGAACTATCGCTAACGATTTTAAATCGTTTTTTTTCTTTGCTTATTAAAACTGTAATAAATAAAATTTATTATTAGATTGAATAATTATTTTTAATAAATTATTATATTAACAATCATAAAAAATAAATTTTTTTTTCAGAAATTTTTAAAATATGTAATTTCTCATATTTTAGAATAAATTGTAACAAAATAAATTTTACTAACAATCTTCCAGTCACTATATGACTGCCATGATCTGTGAACTATAAATAAATAAAATTTTTCTCATTTTCGTAATAATATAGATAATTAAATAATTTTTTTCATTAATTAATTAAATTAAAATTATTAAATAATTATAATGATAAAAAATTAATTTATATTTATTTTGATCTGAAAAAATTTTCAAGCTCTCAAATTTTAATAATCAATTATTAGTTTATCAATAAATTTAATTTTTTCATAAGAATAATTTAAATTATACTGACAGATTTGTAGACAAAAAATTTTTAACAGAGAAATTATGTATTTTAAATTAATATACTAAAAATTTTAATTAAAATATTTTGTCAAAATAAAATATTCAAAAATTTTTTGACACCTAAAATTCTATTTTAATAATTTTAAAATTGAATAAAATTATTAAAAAAATGTTTACCCTTTTTAAAAACTCCTCAGCACAAATACGAGCTCTTGCATTCATAAATAATTTCATTTCACTTATTTCTCTGTCGATTTCCTCCATAAAATGTATAACAAAATCTATTATTTTGTGCTTATACATTTGTTCAACATGAATATTTGTAATAAGAAAACTTATATCATATCCCTAGAAGAAAAAAAAAATTAAGCAATAAATAAATAAATAAATAAATAAAATTATTAATAAAAAATGAAAAAACTTACTTTGACAGGTACTCTCCTGAGAATCATAAAATTCTCAGCTCTCATCATCATGAATCTTGTGAACTTATGACACAAAATTCTCTCCATTTCATCAACTTGTTTAACAGCTATACTTATCCTCATACTATTAATACTCGATTCAATTAAAACTTTTTCCTTATCATTCCTACTTACAATAACTGGAGTCAACAATAATTCTTTACTCATACCGACTTCTATTTCAGGTTTATTGTGTTTTTCAACAATTTGTGACTGAAAGTTCTCCATACACATCGCCGCTGTAAGCGTACGCCTCACAGCTGTTAAATACGGTTTTAATGTGCCAGACTAAAATAAAAAATAAAAAATTAATATTATTTCACCATCGCAATTTTAGTAAATAATCATAATATTTAATATAAAGGAAATGTGATAAGATAAACTAGCACTTTAATTTCTAACCTATATTCTCAATATATTTTCTTTTAAATACTTACCATGTTTACAGGAAGATTCGGATATATTATTGTAGGTAATAATTAAAAGTAAACTTTATCACTTAGCGGTTATTATTTATACAAATAAATATTATTTGTAAACATGTGAAAGATGACACATTACGATTGTAAAATATAAAATAGAGGAGGTTTTAAAACACTTTCAAAGGGGCTTGGCCGTTCTTTTTTATTACTGCGAATTTTAGGGTTTGTTTTAATGTTTTTGTTCGCTACATACATCTTGCTCTGTGGGTATCGCATGGGAGTTGGCAGATGTAGGAAATTTACAGCAGCATACTCGCTGTCATATGTCATGATGGCGCCAAGTGACGAGGAAAGAATTGTTAAAATATTTAAAATATTATAACACTGAAGTTAGCCGTCAGCTGTTTGACATTTAATTGTCACTTGACAATTTTTTTAATTTTTTTTAATAAATAAATTATTCGAGAAAAATAATTATTAAAAAAATAGACAAGAAAAAATTTTATAAAAACCTGCATGTAAATTTTTTTAAACATATCATGAAAATTTTTTTTGATAAAATATATTATGACTCACCAAGATGTCTTTAATCTACAACAAAAAATAATATTTATTATTGAATAAATTAACTGTTAATTTTTTTATAATTAAAAAATTAGGAAAACTTATTAATACTTACACATTTTTGCCTTTACCATTGATCTTTACGGAAAATCACAGACTCTATCTAATTTCATAAAACTGGACGTTCAGATTAATATAAAAATTAAAACAACGCGAGAAAATAACACTTAGAACATATTTAATAACAATCAGAATATTTGTTAATAAAAAACATTCAAAATTTATACCCGTCTTTCTTTCTCCGACGCGATTTAGTATAAGAAAATCTACTACGTTAGTCAAATAAGGTTAGGTTTTGGGATTTGACTCTTGTGGTAACGGTAATACATAATACTGAAGTTAGGGGTAAGCTGTCAATTTAAAAAATTTTTTTTAGTTATTTAAGTTGTTAATCGTCCTGATGCTAGCCAGAAATTTTTATTTTAAATTATAATTCTCTAAATTTAAATAATGAAAATTAATAAAAATTACAAGTGAAAATTTTTAGAAGCATTTTTTATTGTAATTAATTTGTTAAAAAAATTTTTAAAATTGACAGCTGACCGCTAACTTCAGTATTATTCCCCGATTCCTTATTCGCTAAAAAATTAAGGCGCGCTTCGCGCGCAATTTAAATTCAAATTGAATTTATTCGCATTCTATTATTTCATCAGATGGTATGTCAGTTTTTAGTTGACGCTGCTATTTTACGCGGGGAATGTTTGTTATGATCACGACGGTCATTAGATAACCGTCATCACCATTATTTATTTAATTATCTTCACAAATATTAAAAAAAAAAAATTAATAATTAATAAGTGACTTACTTTTTGTGCTCACAATTTGTAATCACCCAGCCGCAAAATTTCTAACTAATTATTTGTGCACAAATGAGCATCAAACTCAAAACTTTGAGGTTAGATTGTCGAGTAAAAAAAAATCTTTGGTTTAATTTAAATAATTAATTATACTCCAAAAATAAATAATCATGGCAAGAAGAAGAAGCTTGAATCGTCGTCGCTCACGAGGATCAATGAATACTTCTGGTGTTCTCAATGACGACACAAATGTTTACGATGACGGTATTTATATTTAATTTTATTATTTACATTTGACAGTAATTTTTTATTGACAATTTTTAGATGATGAACTATGGATGAAACGTATCCCTGATGAATCAAATATATCAAAGTACTACAGAGGATCTATGTCTTCCTCTAGGTATTCAAAGTCCTTTTTAAATCCAGACTCGGATGTCATTGAAGCTTTGGGTGATGATGAACCGTTTTGGGAGCGGTTGGATGATACTGACCCAAATATGTTGCCACGGAGAAGGAGTGGACCTAATCCTAGAAAATCTGTTAGAAAATGTACGTATATTTGATTATTTGGCAAAATCAATTGGTAAATATAATTTATGGATCATTATTAATTTAAAAATTTTTTTTTCTAATTTCAATTTTCATAATAAAATTTTATTTTAATTCAGATTTGCAAAAAATTCATTTTTTTGTTATTTTATATTTTATTTAATTATTAATTTTATAAAAAATTTAAGAATTACCTCATTGAAATTTTTAATGTGTCAAAAAATATTTTAAATTAATTTTTCCAATAAATAAAAATTTATAAAATTTTATTCATCCTTTTTTGATTCAAAAAAAAAAAAAAAAAAAAATCTTAAATTTTTACATTAATTTATTTTTTTTTTTAGCTAATACTATAAATGAAACATTGACATCAGAGTCATCAACAATACCTCCACCAAAGCGAAGAAAGTTCCTAGCATCAAAAACCCGCAAAAGCACCGGAGACGTTTTTTCCCAAGCCCTGAACGACTCAGAGCCAGCAGTGGAATCTGAGCCAGTCCGCCCATCCGACCGGCACGTCCAAGATCCCCGGCAGTCTTTTTCTCAAAGCGAAATGATAGACCGGGGTCACCGTTCAGGATTCCAGTCATCAGAAAGCGAGCACGAGCCGCGAACCAAGAGAACTATATTCAAGAAACCTCGCCGAGCTAGTTCCAGTGTTTCCCGAGTTTCTCTCTATGAAAAGGTACTCGACGAAGCCGACGTATCAGCAGTTGGACCTTCGCAGCCTCCCGACGACCGGAGAACCTTCGTCAAGCCTCGTACTACTTTTTCTAACTCACCTCGGTACAGTTCTCAGAACAAGAGCAATCTAAGTCAACAAAGCTTGACGAGGAGCAAAAACGGAGATGGAACTGTGGAGAGCGACAGTGACCTTGATCTAGCGTCTCAACAACGTCCGCGCTTTAGACAACATGCAGTCCAATCTGGAGATCCTTTTGCCAGTATCATCAGCGAAACTAGTTCTGAAAAAGATGCTAGTCGGATTCAAAAGAGTCCCGATCAATCCGGAAGATCAATACAGTCAGAATCTAGGAGAGAGGAAAATTTAAGACCAGAAATTGAAGATCCGAATGAAAATGACTATAAATCTTCGACTTCAGGAGGGTCTAAGTCTAATTCAAGAGGCAGTAATAATTTTGTACTCCGTGACTCTGCTGGTGAACATTCCGATAAACAGAGCAAAGTCAAAAAATCATTAAAAACTCGCGCATCGTCAGTACATTCAGATATTTCGGAGAATAAATCTTCGACGACTAGTATCAGCGAAACTTTCAAGTCAATAGAAAATATTCCTTCGGATTATGAGACTAATAGTCAGGATTACGAGCCTATTGAAGAAGAAGTTAGTGAGGCGCCGATGGAAGCTGAGGAAAATCAAACAGAAGATCAAATTGTGGATCCAAGTCAAAATCAGAAAACTCTTGAAGAAGGTACTGTTGAAGAGACTTCAGGATTTAGAGCTGATGACTTTGATGAAGATGGAGATGAAGAGGTAGGTGATAAAGAAAACCGGAAGAGTCTTAATAATTTAGAGGAGGATGTTAATGTTTCTCAGACACGAAAGAGCCCAAAGAAAAGTGGTAGCAAGAATAGAAAAACTTCTGATGCGATTATTGCTAGTCAGGAGGAGAAAGAGATTTTGAGGCTTGACTATTCAAGGACTGACAGACGCAGAACTAGGCAGAGTGAAGGTGATTTAATTATAAATAGTTCTCAAGTTCAGGTGGAGCTTAAGAAGAAGAGTGTGGGGAAGAAATCCCATTCTAGAATTTCTGAGGTTGATAATTTGACCTCGGTAATTGAAACTGATAAAAGTCTGAGTGGATCTATGAGGAAGACGAGGTCTGGGCGAGTTTTGGAGAGATTGGAGAAGGGAACTCCTGAGAAAAGCTTGGGGGGTAAATCGTTTGGTAAGGCTAAAAGGCCGAGGTCTAGGATAAATGAAGAGGGGAAGGTTGGAGTCGGTTTGGAGAAGAGTTTGACGGGTTCCCAGAGGAAGACCAGGTCTGGGAGGGTTTTTACGGAAGTTTTGAGTGACGATGGTGAGTTTGCGGAGCGGTCGAGAGTTATTGTCGAGGAGGGCAAGAAGGTTCAGAGAAGAATTTTTGGAGATTCTGAGGATGAGGAGGAAGAGGAGGAGGAGGAGGAGGAGGAGGAGGTGAATGAAAAGGTTACGGAGGTTGGTGAAGCTACTGAGAGGCTGGGAGGGAAAGATCATAGTCAAAAAAATTTTGATGGAGTAGTAGAGAGTCAGGAAATTGGAGATAGTATTAGGGGCGGAGAAGTGGGTTCAATTGCTGGGAATTTGGACGCTGGAGAAGGAAGTAAAGATGCTGATGATCAAGAGGGCGATGAGGAAGTTAGTCAGGAAGATGATGAGGAAAGTCAGGAAGTTGAGAATGAAGAAGGTGGCGAGGAAGTTAGTCAGGAAGATGGTGAAGAAATAAGTCCAGTAGAAAATCAAGAAGAAGAAGAAGAAGAAGAAGAAATGAGTTTGGAAGTAGAAAATCAAGTAGAAGGGGAAGGTGATGAAGAAATAAATCCAGAAGTAGAAAACCAGCAAGCTGAAGAAGAAATAAACCCAGAAGTGGATAATAAAGAGGATGAAGAAGAAATACTTGAAAAAACTCCTCAAAGTCAAGAAAAAGAAATAAGTAGAATTGAAAAAATAGACCAAGAAAAAAATAAATCAATTTCTAAACGTAAATCTAAATTAGGTTCACCGAAACATTCTTCAACGCGTTATTTTAACAAAGATAAAAGTTCTGATGAGCTTGACAGTGATGAAATTGATGAAGAGTTGGATAAGTATGTCAGAAATACTTCCAAGCTGTCTAGTTTACAAAATAAAAGTAAACCAAGAGAAATAAATCCGACACCAAGTGACTTACCCTTCCGTGAAAGTGACTCCGACAATGATAATTTAGGCGAAGTTAACGAGGCTATTGAAGAAGCTAGACCTAGTACGTCAAGTATAAGGACAGTGAATAAAGCTGTAGAATCTAACAAGTCACGAGGATCTAAGCAGCTTCAGAGTAACCAAAGGTCTATCTTGAGCTTTTTTAGCAACACCACTGCAAGACCGTCTTTGCATATCAGTACCAAGCCGCTGGCGTCTTCGGATCTGCTGAAAGAAGTGGATGCTAAGATGAAAGAAATAAAGAAGCGGCGGGATGAGTCTTTTGCTAAGCAAATAAAGGAAGAAATGGCTGCTAAGCCGGTAAAGTTGATGCCGGTGAAGAAGAAAGTTGGTATCAGCTTGGGCAAGAAGAATGTTAAGGCTAAAGAGGTTAATAAGGCGTATATTGTTAATGGGGTAGTTTATAGGAAGCCGAGATTGCCACGGCCAAAACACTGGGCCACTGATAGGCTGTATAAATTTTTGTGGAAAAAAATGGAAGCTAAATATGATCTCCAGACGCGAATCAAGTCGGAAAAGTTTGTCACTGACCTCGCTAAGGCTGTTGAAGTTATCACGAAGAAGAAAAAGTACGAGGATTATAAATTTGTGCTGGAAGAGCTGATGAAGAAAATGGCACGGTTGGGAATTATTATTACGAGGAAGGATTTTTATGATTTTTGCTATGACTTTCTGCCGTATGAGTTCAGGGAGATGGTCACTCCTATGCTGCTTCCTGGAGCTGTTCATCTAGTCCCGTTTGAGCCTGAGAAACTCAATACACCGATTTTGAAAGGTTGATTTGCGTATAAAGTGTAGATAAAAAATATTTCGGCTCAGGGATAGAGAATAATGTAATGTTTATCAAAAATTTGTAATATAAGTAAAAAAAAAAAAAAAATTAATATTCTAGAATTATCAGTTTAATTATTTAGCAATTTAATTTCAGTTTGTTACAAACTTATTAAATAAATATTGCTGATAAGAATTCTTATTAAATTATAATTTGATGAGTGTTTAAATAATTAAATGATTATTTTTTTTAGCAATAAAAAGAAGCTATTTTGATAAATAAAAATGTTTGTTACTTTTATAAACTTTTGGATTTTTATTTTCATTTTAATTTAATGTTAAAAATATATTTTTATTTAATGTTTTCTATAAAAAATAATATTATTTCAGATGGTAAATTATTAAAGTAAAAAAAAATTTTTTTAGAGTATAATTTCAATAAATTAATAAATTGAATTATTAATTTTTTTTTAATTAAAATTTTTTTTGTTGCATTTATTAATTAATTATATTGATGATAAGGAATATTAAAAAGAAAAATTAAAAAAAAAATTCAAATTTAAAAAAATTATAAGGAGAATAAGGCCAATTAGTAGCTTTTATAGCTGTTGAAAAGTCTGACAAAAAAAATTTCTCGGTCTAAGAATTTTTCTGATCAAAATAAGTAGATGAAGTTCTTCAGAGTTACTTACTTTATTCAAATTATCTCATTTCGACATTTTAATTTTTATTTATTTTTTAGCGGGAAATTTCGGGGATAGTTTAAATAAAAAAGCCAATCATTCCACTAATTTATTTGATTTATATTTTTCACAAAATTTTCAATCCAAAAGTGTTGTATTATAAAATTTCCAAAAATAGTCTTGTCTGTAAAAAAATTATCAAAGGCACAATACTAAAAAAAATATTAATTCCTACAAAAATTCCCCTAAATTGAATACATTTTTTTTTTGGCACTTGTAAACATTAGTCTAAGTTTTAAAATTAAATAATTATTACAAATTACAATAATAATAATAATAATAATAATCAGTCATGAAAAATTATTTAAACTAATTAAAATTTAAATATCATGATGAGGTTCATGACAATAATCATAAATAGGAATTTCCGGCGGTTCTTCGGGTAATTTGGGCATGCACCCCCGAGTGACACAAACCACGCAAAGCGTGACAGCAAAAGCAGTAGCAATGTGCCAAGAAAACGCCAGAGCTACTCGTTCAGGAGACAAAATTTCTAAAGGATAAGTCCTGACCATGTGAGCGATCCATCCTCCATGAAGAATAGTAGTGAAACCTCTGAGAATCTTCAAATCTGGCCAGATTATTTCCAGCAAGACAGTGAACGAAGTCATCCAGACAACTCCCGCGAGAATTTTATTTGGAGTGTTCATTGCTCCACTGGCCCAAACGAACAGGAACCCCTCCACAAAGAAACTTTGGGCAAGCGCTAAATGCGCCAAGCTGTTGGTCACATTTCTTGGAAAGTAAAACGTCAGGACGTCTACTAGACCGGAAAATGCGAAGAATAAATAAATTGTCGCGTGGACAACTTTTGGAGACACTGTTTCGTTGTCAGGAAGACCGCCGATCATTGTACCCACGAGACCGATCGCGGTGGCGATCAATTTGAGACTTCCTTCGATTGGATGAACTGAGAAAAGTTTTTCACAGTATCGAGCGACTCTTCTGGACTTTGATGGGTCGTTTTCTTCATTGCGCTTTGGGGTGATCCAGAATTTTGCGTACTCGCAGCACCACTTCAAGCCGAAGGCGTAAAAAATGCAGCCAATTAATACGTAAGGAAGCACTGATTCAAATGATTCCATTTTTAAATTGAATTTAAAATAAATACCTAAAAAAAAAAAAACAAATTAAATTTTTAATAAAATTTCTTTTAATCAAATTGCAAATTTTTTTATTAATAAAAATTACTTACTTATTTTTTTATAAATTTTCTTTTTTCATATTAAAATATTTTTTGATCAACTATAATCGTGTCAACTGTGCAATAAGCACAAGATAAAGTAATTTAAAGTAGGCCGCAATTTATTTATAATTTGTTAAATTGTTTTAGTTAAAAATATGTGGGCCGAAATGTTTTGGCCGAACTTACGCGACCTCTGAAAAGTTTTTCAAGCCCATGAGGTTCTCAACGATTTGTTTGAAAGTAGAGTGTTGCTCTATCAGCAGCCAGAGATGTGAAAGTCTGCTACGCTACATCTGAGTCTCTGAGTTTTCGACTGAATATAACTTATTCGTTGATAGTTCTGCGGATAGCCAGGCGCTCTCTCAGAAAGTAAGTTACCGGTGGGTAATAAGGCCTAGCTAAGGGAGATTTTGAAAAAAATCGAAAATATTGCATTTAATTATTGCAATGCATCATTAATTTTTAAATTAATACATTAGCCATAAAATATAATGGAGTAATGGTAATTTTCACTATAAATAAACTCAAAATTAAATTTTTTCAAAAATCTTGCGAATACTTGATAAAATTGGTACTAGAGATCAATCATCACTTAAATTAAGCACCAATACTTTTTAAGATGTTGATAAAAATTATAACAATGATTTTAAATTATTAAATTTACAAAATTTAATTTTATTTAAAAAATTTTCATTTTAAAGATTTTTTTAGCCGGGTTTAAAAAAACAGTAAGAATAGTAAGAAAATTTTCAATCAGTCGCCATTATTTTTAAAATGAAAATTTAAAAAATTCCTTACGTGCGACGATAACTACATCCTTACTAATTAAAAAAGAATATGGGTTTTTATTTTCAGATGATCTATTTTTGAATTATCGAACCGACCATGAAGGGAAAATTTTTTCTAGTGCTCTACGAGATTGTTAATAACTTTGTAATAATTAAATATTTTTTAATAAAAATTTAAGATAATAATCTTCAATGTACCCTTAATAAAATAAAAAAAAATCCGATCCCCAAATTTCTTTATTTTTCCTGTGAAAAAAATTTCCGAAAATCACCTCTTTCGACTGATTTTGATGGCTCTATATATACTTCAGAGTTACCAGTCTACGTGTGAGAAAAAATGCGACACCTAACGGAGAATTTGGGAACTAAAATCCGCTAAAATAGTATGAGACGTCTAAAATGTGGTTTTAAGACACTTTTTAGCATAAAAAATCTCCTCAAAACTCCGTTTTTAATCTTAGAAAATATTTTCTTATACTCGTAGGAAGAATTTGAATTAAAAAGGTAGACTAACAAGGAGAGTAGGACTTTGATATTTGTTAACGATGGCGAGTGGGTCTTTGTGTGATGCACGGCTCTTAAAGGAGTGTGAGTAGATGTAAAGAAATGTCGGTTCCACCCGGTATATTCTACTACGAGAACATACCAGCAGCGGCTAGGCATTGAGTCCGTCGTTGCATTGCGTTGGAACACTTGAAGCCTCAACCAGTTACGGCAACAATGGGCTTTGTCTTCACGCCGTCGGCGCTTGCAAATTGGTAGAAATCTTGATTAAAGGTGCAATTCCACTACTGCTGCTGCCTGCTGCTGCTGCTGCTGCTCTGCCTTAGGAATAATATGAATTGCACCCCGATGCTCTCATTCCTCTTTACTTGTTTGTCTTTTTCCTTTTATTTTTCAGCTTTTTGTTCTTCACGTTATTCCTCATCACAGTATTCTCCGTCGCGAGCATAGAAAGGAAGATAAAATCCCAGGAATTATTTATAAACAGCCATGTCATTTTTTTCATTGGTATTTGTTCATAAATTATAAAAATTTACTCAAAAAGTGAAGCTTTTTTTTTTTTTTTTCAAATATTCGTCCTTCATTTTTTCACTAGTCAGGGCAATGATTATCACGGCTTACAATATATATTATATAAAAGTTTGAATTTTAACGCACAGACCGCGTTTATTGTATGTAATATTGTAATCTTTTATATATAAGTAGCTCAATTCAATGAATACACGGTGTATTATCCGGATGATCTGACTGAATGGGCTTAGAGCACTTATTATTGACGATACATCATATAATATATAATATATAATGCATAACAATAATGTGGATATAGTAATCGAATGTTACCCTTGTCCAGGACACGGGGCGGCAGATAAAGAATTCCCAGCTTGGTCAATCCCAATCGAGTGGACATTTTGCTTGCAAGGAGTTCTACCAGTCTTAATAGAGGAAACCAACAATTAAATCCCTGAACTACGTGTTTCTATTCACCCTCGGCTTAATCTTGTTCGCTCCTCAGACTCGGTCATGAAAATGTTGACATTTGGATGATTATCGGCTAATCGGTTTTCGGTTATGAAAATTTCTGGTGGTGGGAAAATTATGTTTCATTAGAATTGCCAGATGGGATGTTTATTATTTCTCAATGACAAAGAAATGTCTATTTTTTTTTTTTTTTGGGGTTAATTATTGTTTAGATATCTTGACAATTATCCGTGAAAAAATTTTCTGGCATTGTAATTTTTGTAATTTTTATGAATAAAGTTTTCTACTAAAAAAAATTTAGTATTTTAGGTAGAAAAAAATTTTTTTTCAGTGCATGCTCATTTACAATTTTTTTTATTGAAAGTAGTGTAGAAAATTTTCAACAGATGGCGCGTGTTTGGTGAATTTTCTCACTATAAAATAGTTCATTTCAATTTCTAAAGTTCTAAAGTATAAATAATTTTTTTTTACTCTTTTATAAAGCTAGCCTGACAATAGTTTTAAAGTTTACTTCACTACGAAACCAATTTTTTAATAATACGACAAATGACGCCCCAAAAAAAAATAAAAAATTCAAATAAAATATTTTATTAGCCTGATATGGCCGAATATAACCAAGTAAAGTCATATAAAAAATCTTTCATGGGTGGGTATTGATTTAATTCAATTTAGTTCCTAAATACACCGCCAGGTATCGCAGTTTTCTCGCACTCAGAAAGGCAAATCCAAAGTATAAAATACTCCCAGGTTTTTTTTATACGAATAATTTCTTTAGACTAGAAATTTAGCGACAAAAAACAATGCCAAGGACAATCTAACACCAGAAAACTCTTTCCACCCTTTCTAAAATTTTCAGTCTATCTCATTTAAATCTACAACAAAACTAATACCCAAGGATCTTACTCCCTGGCAGGCAGACTACTGCCAGCGGTACTTCTATTCAGAAATGGAGCTCGACTCCTCTCCTCAGTGAGTCCAACAACTTCAAGCCACTCGTACTTCTGTTTGTGTTTGCTAATTGTGAATTGTCTACTTCTTGCCCGGGTGCCTCAAGTGTCTTTTGTGCAAACACACCCACACCCTCAACAGTAATACACAAAGCCCGAACAATTCTATCAGCCGTTGTTTCTCCTTTGGTTGGTTGGTTCATGTGTCACATTCGTATCACTGATATGTTTTACATAAATATATACATTTATATATACGTGAATGCTCAGACCGTAGGTTTAACAAGGCAGCTAAGTTCAGCTCCAACACATCCACCAAATGTGAATACATCTCCCATCTATATAGATATATATAAATATATATATGCTCTATACATTACAACTACAACTTATAGCACACATCCGGGGGCTTAGAAGTACTCGAGTTTACCTCACTACATGTGCTACAGCACAACAGTACACTACAGATTGCACACTACACACACAAGAGGCACCCGCGAGCAAAAGGCTACCAATTTTTAGGTTTACAAGCGCATAAGAGGGCGATAGTCTTTCTTTGTCACGTAGCTCACAACCTTTTTTACTTTATTTCCCTTCATATTCATTCCGGATAGTTTTTTTATGCTAGAGTTGCACTTTTGGGGTTGCCATGCATGAGCAGTGTGCAATTGTTGCCGGTATATTTGATTTGATTCACCGTTCTTTGTCACTATTCAAGTTTCGGAGACCCAGTTCGCTCCCATTACAGCTGATAATGGCTGTATCTATCGAAACCCACGCGAATTTGGCAATTCACGCGATTCAATAAGTGTTTGCACGACGCTGCTGAAATTCTACATGCCAAATTGTGTCGAAACTAACCCTTCTGCTCTACAATACAGATATCATTCTTATTAGTGGATTTAGTTGAGTGTTGCTAAATAATCCATTGATTCAATCGATACATTGAAAAATTCTTGAACCAAGAATATAATTTTAAAGGGGGTAGTTGTCTTGAATTAAGAAAAAAAATTCTTGAATCAAGTAAAATTTCTTTAAATCAAGAATTTTTATACTCAAATCAAAAATATGAAGGAAGCTCTTCAAAATTATATACTTGATTCAAGAATATTTTTTTTTCTGTGTGGAGAAAATTTTTTTGAATTGGCTTGATCTGAGAAGTCCATAAATAATTTTTTTATTTCCATATCTAGCATGACCATCGGCCATATTGAGCCGTATCTAGCTTAATATGGATTCATAAGTCTTTATATAACTTTTAATACGATTTTATCAAGCACAATGTAGTCATATCTGCCCATATATGATTTTTGCATCAAAAAACAGCGTGAAAAATTTCCTAAAAATATTTTAACCTTCTACTTAATAATCTTAGGACATTTAATTATAGTAAAAAAAAAAATGCTAAATTTTATGATAAAAAATTGGATCAAGAATAGTATTTTTTTAAACTACTTATGCATTTTGTATTTTTTTTTTCATATATTTTTTAATATTCTGTATAATATAGGATAATTTATTTAATACATTGAATATTAGTATGTCATTGAATTTTAGTTTAAGAAATTTTTTACAGACTATAAATTTATACCAGAAATTTTTTTTTCACATATTTCTCATTAATTACTCAATTATAGCAACACTAATTTGTTCCCCTGATAATACGTCGAACGTCGACGGGTATATGTATCATTGCTTGGCATGTGCAGTCGTTTGAGTTGGTGGTCGCACGTGCAGCCACACCAAACTTGTCACTTGGCAAACAATAAACTCTAGCCAAGTACTGTCATCAATTTAATCGGGTAAAATACCTTGGATATAATACCGGTCAATATTTAAAATCGTCAGCCATAAGTGTTGAACAAATTTCCTCGGAATATATAAATATACCTATGATTATTAGTTTATCCTAAATAATAATAGTAAGCCCTGATACATCAAACAAAGAATCGTGTGGGAAGGGGATATAGTGTCTTTTTAAGTTTTATCAACTAGCACCGTTCTTTGCACGTACAATAAACTCTTGGTGTTCCCTTTGCTCTTCACTCCACAGTTTCATTCCATTCCGATTCGTTCTTGCTCTTAAACTTTTCAACTAGATGGCATTGTCCTTGTCTGGTCTTAGTCGGTAATCTGCTTTGGAGTGTCTCTGGCTGCGCGATTGGCGCGGTAGCAAAGAACGAGGGAGAATCAACCGGGTTTTCATTGGCTCACTGTAAATCCATACTCGGTACTCGCGGGGACGCCTCATTCGCGGCTGTCGGAGAGTATACACACACCAAAAAGCGTCCCCTAGGGAATAAAACCACCCTAAGCGGCGGAACCAGCTTTCTCATTCATCCTCACACCATATTCTTCTGTCACGTTCGAGCCAAAATACGTCCATTTATAGTTTTAGACAAAACTAAGAGGCCAATACCTTTTTGGATTTAGAGCGATTATTTATTTTAGGTTCATAGATAAATCTTGTCAAATTTTTGATCAGTTGGACAAATTCAATCTTCTGTAGGGACCAAAATCCTTACGTAAATTTTTCCATTTTTTAACCATTTAATTCAGCTCGTGAAAAATTTTTTTAAAACGGTCAATTTTTACATCAAACTGAAAAAATAATTAACTTGACTCAAGAGAAAAATTCTTGAACCAAGAAAATAATTTTAAAAAGTTTCATTGTCTTGAATCAAGACAAAAAATTCTTGAATTACTTAGTTTAAGAATTTTTCTACTCAAATCAAGAAGTTGAAATTCCTCAAAATTATTTCTTGATTCAGGTAAATTTTTTTTTCCAAAATTATTCCAAAATTGGTTTCACAGTTGATGAAACTAAAAATCTATAATAGACAAGCATTGTAATGAGTGAAAAAAAAATTTTTGTTACAATATTTAGTGTCTCAAAATTAACTCTGTTGTAGCAAGACAATTTAGCAACCATGCGCCACCTGTCGGAGACCGTCAACACTAATTTTCCTCAAAAAGTTAAATGTGGCCATATTAGGCCTAATATGGTCATATTGAGTAATTTTAAGTAATATAGAGTCATATTAATACAATTGTAGCTGTTTTTGTATCAGCTAACACAAAATTTTCCCTGAAACCTGTAAAAAATGCGCAATAAAATTCCCCCTCGAAATCGATGTTTGTAAAGCGATTTTTGGAAATAAAGCTCGCCTTTCTGAATTGATCAAGCAGTTGTGCTCCGTCCTGGTCGCGGGGTAGAGAATAGGAGCCTCTGTATCGGATCTATAGGGCTCGGTGTAAACGAGTGGGCGTGGTCTTGGTGTAGGTTATCCAGACCACGCCTCCCGCCGCGAAAAGGTGCAGTAGAGGGGAAATTGCAGCAGGAGCACGCTGACAGCATCAGAAAGTACTTCCATCTCCATCGGCGGTGACCAGCTAGCTAGCTGCTGGCTAGATTGAGCTTTAGTCGCGCAACTAGGGCGCCCCTTTTGCCCTTTCGCGTTGCATTGAAGAATCACGAGACACACGGGTTTTTCTCGTGCAAACACCACCCGAGACACCGAGTTTAAGGGTTCAACGATCTTACCCGGGACCTCATCAACTGCCTCTTGCTCGCTAGATCTTGTCCCCGAGGAGACGATCGTCATTTTTTCGCCGGGGGTTCACTTTACTGGAAGCTCGCCGACGGTCACGATTTCTCTCAGTGAAGTGTCGTGATGTTTTTTTGTAATCATCATCATTAATTTTTAAAGAAGAAGACTTTGAAATTTATTGAAGTGATTTTAAGAGAGAGAAGTGATTTTTAATCAATAATTGACATTTTAATAACAACATTTTTATTCTCAGGTCTGGACAAAATGATAAAGTGGCCGGATTTTTGGAACTGGCGACAGTGTTATCAGTGACGGGGATTGCTCATTAATTTTTTGAGTAGTGATTGTGATTACTGTGTAACCGGTCGAAGCAGATTAATTTTTTTGTATAGGTAAGAAGTTATAATATTTTTTTTTGAATGCAAACTTTTTCCTTCCTGAATTTTTCTTCCCGACGTTAATATTTATTTTCTATTTTTTAAATTAATTAGTCGGCTTAATAATAATTATTTAAAATGATATTTTCGTACTAAATATAACTCGTAATTTTTAAAGTTTGACAAGAATTTCTATTTTTAAACAAAAATATCTGATATTTTACTCCATAAAAAATATATAATTTTTTGCAACTTTTCTTGGTTAAATTTGTGTTAATTATTTTAAGATTTAATTTTATTAATTTTTGGATACATAATTAATATCTTGCCGAAGGTAAAATTAATTGATTTCACTCCAAAAATTCGCAATTAATTTTTTTTTTTAATTTGAAATAAAATTTTCTAGGCAGCAATTTTTTTAAAATTAAAGAATTCTTTTTATTGAAGAAAACTTAACTTGAAGCTTTATGATCGTGAATTAAGCAAAAAAATTTTTTTTGAAATTTTTCTTGATTTAAGGACAAAATAATTTTTGTCCTAAATTAAATTAATTGTGAAACTTTAAAAAATTTCTTCAAAAAATTATTTTCATTTATGAAAATTTTCAGAAATGAATTTACATTTAAATTATCAGTAAAAAAATAATTTTATTTTGTATTTTTTAATTAAAAAGTTGAGAAAATATCAATTTGACTAAAAAAAAAAATTTTCTGTAGCCTTCAAACTGGAAAAAAAAATTTTTTTAAAAGTAAAATCATAACAAAAATTACAATAAAATCAAGCAACTGTCGGTGTAGCCCTCGATAAAAAATAATCAAGTACACAGACCGAGTATAATAGCGCAATTATAACTATCAAAAATGACCGAACAATTAGCTCTTATCTCGAAATCATAAAAATATTTAGCCAACACACACTCAAGAGCTTTATGTGCGTACTTGTTTTTAAAACAGTGAGAGGGGAGGAAAGGAGCGCTAATTGGATTCTATTATTTTACAAGAGCACAACTCCGTTTTTTTAGTCACCAAGTGGGCTGTATTCGCGCGTTGGGATCATAAAATATGTATAACGTGTTGCAGTAAGTGGATGAGGCAGGACTTGCGTAAGACGGACGATGTTGACGAGTATAATGAGTGAGCTAAGTAGCAAGTAGAGTAAGTGGTGTTAAGTCTGGGTCTGGGTCGGGGTCGCGATATGAATATGGAGAAAAGTTTCAACCGAACAAACCCGAGACCTAATCTTAGCGGGCTAAAATTGCTCTCACTCTCTCTCTCTCTCTCTATCTTTCAAGTGAGTATGCAGTTCGGTACTTTGGTATTATCCGAAGTAACATGTGGGACAGGGTGGTACTGAGTACGTTTTTCAGGGGCTTCGGTTTATAAACTTCAAGTACTAAACTACACAATGGATTATTATTGTATTGGAGGGGCTCGCGAGGCAAAAAGGGGCCTTTCCAATCTCTCTTTCGTTTCATCTATAGGCTACATCCAAAGGCGAGACTTTATTTTATTTATTATTGTACATTGTAAACGGTTTTGAGCAAACACTCTTGGAGCCTAAGTTACAATACAGTTTTTTTGATAATTAATTTTTTTTTTTTTTTTTAATATATACTTTTGAGTAAAGTTGTAGCGAATTTTTTTTTGACAAAGCCTAGTGAGAATTTTTTACAAAAAAATTCGATAGAGCTTTTTTTAATTATTAAATTTTTTAAAGTGTATCAAAGATTTTTTTTAAAACCTAAAAAGAATTTTTTTTTTTAATTATTTAAAATGATTCTTTCAAAAAATAAATTACTGGAAAGAAAACGATTGAAAAAAAATTTTTTTAAAGATATAAGCTCATCCCGATGTTACACTCATCAAGAGCTTTCATTTGAATACCCACACGCATTTTTCATATATTTCATATATTTTATATATATGATATTTATAAAATATATGAAAAATTGATGTGGGTACTCAAATGAAAGGTCTCGATGAGTGTAACATCAGGATGAGCTTATATTTGTAAAAACTTCAATAGTTTACAAGATACAAGGTCATTTCTTAAAAAAAAAACCGATTTTATATGACTATCCTGGAAACAAAATTTTTCTTATTCTCTTAATAATATAAATTATAAATTAAAATTTTTATAATTTATTAAACTTTCTGAAAATTCATCAATAATTAAATAAAAACAATAATTAAAAAAAAATCTCTTCCAAGATTAGACACTAGGATACGTTTGCAAACATGCGACGGCATCTAGTGATTAGCATAGATATCTCCAGGCCCTTATCTCCTTAATTCGACCTCCACCGAGCATTAATTGTCGGTTTGCTCTAACACACAAGTATATTTATCCATATGATAATAATTTACACAAATAAAAACCAATAAATATAAAAAAAAAAAAATCCTAATGAATTTTTATTAATTCAACCGAATAAATTTCAGTGAGCGTTTGTTCGATCCGTTTCCCGTTTAGTTTAAATACGCCGTTATCCCGCGGACTTATTCCTTTATATCCTCGTTTCACCTCAACTCCGTATGCTGTATTATACTTATATACTGTACACCCGTGAATCCGGACGGCGGTGTCGCATTATTACGCTACTTGATTTTATGTCGAGAGTCCTGCTGCCGAGCAGTAGCTTCCTCGCCGGCGTATTACTATATAATACATATATATTATATATATATACCCGGCAGCTGTCTACGTCGATTATTCGCCATTGAAATATTCTGTTGGGATTTTCCTCGACGGCACACAGAAGGGGATCACAAGGTCTGCTCCACTTCTTCTTTTTCTTTATCTTCACCCACTGCTTCATCTCCTTCATCTTGTCTTCATCCTGAGCTAATATTTGAAGAGGTTATAGAGAAGGAGAAGAATCCTTCTTGCTTCTTGCTTCTTGCCTTACATGCTCTGATAATTATAATTATTTTATTTTTACATTTTTTCAGGATTTATCAGTCTAATCATAATCATCGAAGTTTAATTATACAGGTAAAAAAATTTATTTAGACGTTTACAAGGAGAGAATTTAATAATTAATTTTTAGCTTGAAGAATATTAAATAATTAAATTTTTAATTATTTAATTTCGATATTAAATAAAATCTACCTCTTGAAATTCAAGTTAACCTTCGGTAAAAAGTATTTGTAATATGTTTTTGTGCAGAAAAAAAAAATTTTCTTGAACTGAGAAAATTATAAAGATGACCGAAATTATTTTGAAGCAAGAAGAAATTTTTTTAGCTTAAAAAAATTTAACTTTGTTCAAGAAATTTTAATTTTTTCCAAGAAATATTCAGTTTTCTTTAATTTTCATGCTTTAAAAAAATTTATGGTTGATTGAAGAATTTTTTTTTTCTGTGTGGGGGTTACAAAGATGATAATATAATTTACAGTGTCAATTTTAAATTGTAATAATGCTTTTTGGTTAATTTTCCCAACATTTAATGATAAAGTTTTATAAAATTGATATTGAAAAATTAAATAATTTAAAATTTAAATAATTAAATTAAAATAAATTAAATAATTTAAAAATTCAAAAATTATTAACTGTTATTAATTATATTTTAATTGCAAATAATTAAAGTTTCTATTTTTATAAAAAAAATTTTCAACAATTTTAAATAAAAAAACAAAAAGCAAATCCTGGCTGAGAATGAACCAGAATTCAATGAAATAAATTACTCAAAGGCGTGAGAACTATAAACTATTTATTATTTTTTCCATCGCGTGCAAGTTAACACACTGATCGTGGCATTTGCGCGGCAAAATAATCCTTGAAACGCGAGAAAATAAAAAAGCCGCAAAAAATTTAATTTATTTATAAAAAAAATCAAAACTTTAAAGTAAAAATATAAATTCTTTGGAATTGACAGAGAGAACTCCAAGCTTGAGATCGTGAGATTGATAGCCTGGAGGGTGTGAGGGAGTTTGTAATATGTAATCGGCAATAAATAACGATAAACTTATGACAAACAAATTACTTGGCACGGACTTGCCCCGTCGCTATCGTATATCTGTCTACAAATTAGCAACCGGTAAACTTGACTACGAGCTTTTGTAAAGGCATAGTTGGATAAATGTGTACGTAGATATATATTCTATATATGTAGATATATACACATACGATTCTTAAAGAATCATATGTATGTAAGCTATGTAATGCAGTAGCTTTATGCGAACCCGAGGCAAATGCTCAGAGCTCCGAGGGTTTTATAGAGGGTGTGTGTAAACTCTATATGCATGTACATTTTGCAAGTATTAATATATATATATATATATATATATATATATATATATATATATATATATATATATATATATATGTGTGTGTGTGTGTGTGTGTGTGTGTGTGTGTGTGTGTGTGTGTGTGTGTGTGTGTGTGTGTGTGTGTGTGTGTGTGTGTGTGTGTGTGTGTGTGTGTGTAGTTTGGATAAGGGTTGCCCCAGAATTAATGTACCACTTCCTCTTGAAGCCAAACGGCAATTTCAACCTCAAGCTGTAACGCTAAACTTAAAACGCCTTACTTTCTGGTCTTTTCAATTAATCTTGCCCATATTGTTTTTGCTTCTTTTTTTACACTGATAAGTTGAGACGCTTTGAACAAAAGACACGCGGTCATTTTTTTTTATTTTATTTAATAAGAAAACTTTTGTTTAATAAGAATTTTGTGAAATTAAAAAACTTTTTAGATAGCCAAATAAATTTGTCAATTTTTTTTTTTTTTTTTTTTTTTTTAATAAAAAGTATAATTGTCCGAATTTTGAATAAAAAAACAAACGGAGATTATTTTTTTTTTTTAAAAAAAATATATTATTTGAAAAAAATATAAATCAGAAAATTTTTTGATTTTTTACAATCAAAAAAATTTTGTAAAATTACAAAATAAAATTTTTTTAGAAATTACTATTAAATTTCATGATTTTGAGGAAATAAATGTCGCAAAATTTTAAGAAAATAAAATTTGATTCTAATCTAAAAAAAAAAGAATTATTTTAGAGAAATTTTTTGTGAATTTTCGTAAAAAAATTGGAAAATTTTATCTTTGATAAAAAAATATAAGATATCGATTTTTTCCAGACATAAATTGATAAAGTTTACATTACAGATATTCCGTGAATAAAATTTTTTTAAATAGTTTATTAATTAAAATTTTAAAAAATATTTAAATAATTTTTTAAACAGTAAATAAATTTTCAAATCATTAATTATTTATAATCTATGATATTTAATTAATTATAATAATTAAACAAAATTATGTAGATATAATTGTAAAATATTTCCAATGGATACAAATTAATCCAATTTTATAAAATTACCAATTATAAACTCAACTCTCGCGATGGTCTTCATCAAAATTTGATCGAGTGCTCGTAATGAATAATTAACAGTCGCGTTTACGATGGACGATGAGTTAATATTGTAAATAATTAATAACTCGAGCGAGCTGACAAGCGGAATTGATTTTATACGTTCGAAAATTAGCGATCGAGGGTCTTTTCACTGATGGGTTATTTCGGGTAACAATAACATCTGTTATCTGGATTACACACTCGACTAATGAACTCATTTTGAACTTAATAATCTATAATTACAATAAAACAAAAAATAATGAAACATTGTAATTAAATTTTATATTTACATAAAAAAAAAAAAAAAATTAAATTTCTTGAGAAAAATAAAAATAAATCTCGCAATAAAATAATAAAAAAATTTCAATTAAAACTGAAACCCGCTGGGAAAAAATTATCACCTTCAAATCGTCATTAAAAAAGGATTAAGTTAATAAATAATCCACAATTACAATTATGACGTAGTAAGAGTAATTTATGTAAGCTGCCTAATTTAATTGGGAATTTATTAACAAAGTTGCGTACAGGAAAAAAAAATAATTTGAAAAATTGACATTAAAAGAAACAAAATAGTTTAAAATAATGAAGAAAAAGGTGCTCGGGCTCATACATCCGGCGGAGATTAACAGATAACAAGGTGTGTAATACTATGTTGTATGTATGACATTGGATAAATTAAGAGAGTTGACGGGAGCAGGAGATGGTAAATTCTCTCGGGTTTGCGGGGAATGTCTTATATTAGTATACGGTGTAATAGTAAGCAGGTGCAAGGATCTTGCCTCGTTATCGTACAACGCATAAAACATTATCTTACACACTTAAATTCCCTTACTGCATTAATTCTTTCTCCTACGCAGCCTTAATTTATTCACTGCACTGAAAAATAGCTCCTAGCTACTCAGATGCTTTTTTGCATATTTAAACGACCTTTACAGTTTAATGGCCGAGTGTTTTTTTGGGAAATTCTTATATTTATGTCAAGCCTTTAGGATTTTATTTTTAATTAAAAAAAAAAAAAAATAAATAAAAAACAAGTTTAAAAAATCCTCAATTTTTTATTTAATTTCAATTTTTTTTTAATAGATTTTTTTATTTAATTTAATTTTTTTTTTAATTGAAATTTTTCATTTAATTAAAATTTTTTTTAATTGGATTTTTGGTAAATTAGTTTAGATAATTGTAAAATTTTGTGATAAATTGAATTTTTTGAAATTTTTTAAAAGACTAATTGAACGATTTGACCTTTGAGATACTGAAAATTTTTTAAACACAAGAAATGTCTGGAAAAAAATAAAATTCACAGAGATAATTAATAAATTTTAAATTAAAAAATTTAAAAAACTGTCAAGTTAAAATAAGAAGTGATTTAAATTTGATTTTATTGAGTGGTGGTTGTAACTTTGCTACAATTTAAATGTCATTAGAAATATTAAACGAAAATAACAGAATATAATTGAGAGGGTGAACCGGAAGTTGATGCTTATTCACTGAGCACCGAAAGGGCGGCTCGCGTATAATTTACGTATAAATTAAGGCGAATGAATCAACGGCAGACTATTAATCGCAGTGTAGTGGGTATCGTGTGTGTTTGTTCGTTCGAAAATATATGTGTAGCTCGTAAAAGTGTTCTGTTTATGGAGGTTTGTTGCCGAGTTAATTAAATGCATTGCTGGTGGTTTTAATATTTATTTACTTGTGTGAATTTTATTGGTCTCGCTGATAACAATAACGATTTGCCGGCCGGTTGTTTATCCACCTTTATATATAAATTTACTTTTTCATTGCTTTGCCACGTGGATCGGAATAACTTTCCCATAGTTTAAGTCATTCGAGACTCTTGGGAATCTTTCAGTTTTTGCAAGGGTTTTTTTATGCTAAAAATAAATTTTACTTAAAAAAAATTTTTTTTTGTAATAATTTGACTTTGATCTTAATTCAAAATTTTCTTTTCTCAAAAAAATTAATAATTACTTGTGAACTATAAAAAAATAAAATTTTTCTTTATTAAATAATTAATTATTTTTGTTAAAATTGCATTGTTTTTTTTTTAAATATTGAAGTTTTTAAAGATATAAGCTCATCTCGATGTTACACTCATCAAGAGCTTTCATTTAAGTACCCACATGAATTTTTTATATATTTTTCATATATACATATATATATTATATATAAATATATGAAAAATTGATGTGGGTACTCAAATGAAAGGTTTTGATGAGTCTAATGTCGGGATGAGCTTATTTTTGAAAAAATGTCAATAGTTGACAAGATACAAGGTCATTTCTTAATTATGTATCTAGAGATAAAGCATTTTTGAATGCAGCCGAAATACTTATCATTATAAATTGACTATTGGTGAGAATGATATAAAACCTTGAAAAGGCACAAATTGAAATCAAGACCTTTGCAATGACACTAAATTTTTCTAAAAAAACCGATTTTTTAATATGATTTTCCTCGACGCAAAATTTTTCTTATTTTTTTAATAATCCAGATAAAATCAATGACTTATTAAAAAGCTATCAGTGAAAATGACACTAAAAATAGCTGTATACTTTCAAGCAAAAATCAGTACCGGAAGTGGAGTCATATTAATGTCGATTGAAGGGATAAGAATAATAAACCTAAAAAGAGTGAGGGATTGTTCATGATATTGAAGGGTAGAGAGGAGAGAGAGAGAGAGAGAGAGAGAGAGAGAGAGAGAGAGAGAGAGAGAGAGAGAGAGAGAGAGATAGTGAGGGTAGAACGGGGTAAACAGCCCGTGAAATTACCTTTTAAATATTAGATTATGATTAAATGTGTACTTAGTCTCTAGTAGAGCCTCGGAAGCCCTAAATGTTGAGCGATGATCGTTTCCCTCCGCGAGCTTTGGAATAGAACCAAGTAAAGGCTGTATGGGCCACGGAGCCACCAATGAGCTGGCTCATAAAGCTTCATGGGGAGTGGAGAGCCACCCTCTGTTATGTATATAAATATACATGTATATACATATAATGTCAGAGATTGTGTCGACTAGCTAGCTGCATCCCTTGACGCTCCTTTCACCCCTTGTCAGGGTTGTTCGGCATTCTCTTGCTACCCCCTGCTCGGCCAGCCCTTTTACGACCCGGACCGGTCTGCATGATCTACCCGCTTGGTATTATAGATAAGATAAGATATAAAATAGATAGGGAACAAAATGAGTGGAGGCTTTTTCAAAATATTTCTATGGGCTTCCATTCCCGAAAGCAGAGCTTCAATAATGGTCGCCATTTTTCGAGGCTTTGTTCCTCCGATTTGTTAATTATTTATCTGTTTATTTCCTTTTATTTAAAGCTGCCAGCAGGTGAATCTTGATTAACCGGTGCAAACCACCGGCAGGTTTATTTATAAATATTCATTAAATTGTAATGTAATGCCTAGTGGCTTCTACACCCTCGCTTTTTATTTCTTCTTCCTTATCTTTTGTTCTTTCCTTTATTTTTAAAGTTTTTTTTTTTTTTTTTTTTTACATCTTTCTTGGATCTTAATACTAATTCAGTCATCATTTGCCATGCTATTATTATGAATCTGGTATTAAAGATGATCAATTATAATAAATGGATTTGTAAGAAGATGTGATGGAAAAAAAAATTTTTAATTCGGGAAAAATTTAACAAAATTATTTTAAATCAAATTGGATGATTTAATTTAACGATTTTTGTCTTGAAATTCATTTTTTTTATCATTCTTGGGTCAAGTTATTTTTTTTTATTACTATTGGCATTTTTAAAACAAGTCAATAATATTTTTAATGAATATTATTTTATATTTTAATCCTTAAAAAATAAATTTTGGTGTCAAGTGTATTTTATTTTATTTTAATTCTTAAAATTTATCTTCACGGAAAAAATAAGATGACACTGGATATCATCCCAGATTATACTCAGTGATATCTGTGATAAAAAAAAATTTCAGATAGTAGCTAATATAATCCAGATTATACTGAGTGATATCTGGATTATACCCATTGTAATTTGGATTATACTAGTTACTATCTAAAATTTTTTTTTACTCAGTATAATCTGGGATGATAACCAGTGTCATCTTGTTCTTTCCGTGTATACTTAAAGAATTAATTATATTTATTTACACTAAGAAAAAAAAAACCCGCAGACTCATTAAAAACCTAAGAATCGCCCCCTAACCACATCGAACTCGTGAAATAACCCCTCGAAAATTCTTTCCAATAATAAACCTGTAACGCACAACATACTTGTGCCTTAATCGACGCTCGTAGATTTCGTCTTAAATAAACTTGTCACCTACCACTCGAGAGTGGATTACGTCCCTTATTTCTATTTTCCTCCCTTTCCCGAGACGTCTCGCTGGTATTTTCTCCATCAAAGCCGTTCCCCTCATAAGCTACCCCACCAGGAAGGACCTTAAACTCAGACATGGACATTCGATTCGAGTGGTCACTTTTGATCGAATCTAACAACAATATCCCGTAAAGATTATTCTAAATTCAATTTAGCTTTTTTTAACAGCCCCAAACATATTTATACATTATACATTTGTACGGTGTCACTTGACTTTATTATTTTTTTGACAATTTATATTATTATATAAAACAAAATTATTTTATTCCGCGTGTATCTGCTTCCGGTAATGGTGTAGGCAAAATGTAGAGTATACATAATACGCCTCTGGGGTCGAAGGATGTGAAGTTTTATTTTATTCAAATTAAATTCGCAAGCAGCTGGTTCATTTCCTTCCTAAAAAATTTATAACTTTCTGATGGTAATCATTTACGTTTCAATCAATTCATTTATTTGCTGAAATTCGCCCGCCTTAGGTGGGACGGCCAAGAATCTTAAAGCGAAATAAAATATGTGGATTGACATGATGCGGATAAATAAATTCAAATCCAAATATATAAATATCCACCGTAGAAATCGTTTAGGTCTGGTATCAAGCTTTGAAGCTTTACCAATCAACTTGCCGTCAGGCCGTGACATTTAACGGCATTACGGAATTCTATTAAGCATTCTGGTGAAAAGCTCGCTCAGTGTTCAGGAATAAAGACACTTGGGTGATGTAAGGGGTGTCGGAGCCCGTTCAGCTTGAACTTAAGGGTAGGGCGACTGTATTCACCCGTCCGAGCCAGTATTTGCCACCCCTTGGCTCACCTCCGCGCCAGACTACTCACTTTCTTCTATCCACTTCACTCACTACGTCCTACGGGCTCTAACCCCTTGCCCTCAGTCAACTCTGTCAACATCTTAGGAAAACATCCGATCATTTTTTATACCACTCATTTCTGATTTATACACAAGCTTCAAGTGAAGCTAATTCATACTCTAGAAAAAAAAAATTAACTTTTGAATTAAGAGAAAAATTTTTGAACCAAAAAAATTATTTTATTTATTAAATTTATATGATAAATTTTTATTTAAAAAATTTTGTTACTCAAATCAAGAAAATGAAGCTTAGATAATTTTTCTCTAGAATCAATTCAATTTTTTTTTTCAATGTAATTTCGCCGACATTAAATTTTTTCCTCATCGTACTCATATGACAGTTTATGAGTACAAGAGACTATTTAGATGCAAATGATTAGTTTTTTTGTCGTTAATAATAAAGAAGTGTGCTTATATCCGCTCAATTCGGTGGGGCTTAGTCTGTAGTACGTCGATAGGAGGCTATTACCTCAGTCGATCTTTTGATAAGCACGTCAAGCCACGCCAGCGCCACACACGATCACTCTTCACTTGATATGAGAAGAACATATTATATAGATCATGTGTGGTGAATAGTAAGCAAATTACCTAAATATGTCGATCAATACTTTTTAATTAAAAAATAGAATTTTATTTTTATTATTATTAAAAAAATTAAATTATAAATTTACACAAAAATTGAAATATAAATTTATAAAAAAATTTTTTTTTTTTTTTTTTTAATTAATGACATTGATTTGGATAAAAATCCAAAATCCGAAAAAAACAAGATGACACTGGATATTATCCTAGATTATACTGAATGAAATTTTTTTTTCAGATAGTAGCTAGTGTAATCCAGATTACAATGAATATAATCCAGATTATAATGAGTACAATCCAGATTATAATGAGTATAATCCAGATATCACTGAGTATAATCTGGAATGATATCCAGTGTCATCTTCTTTTTTTTTGGGTAATTAATTTAAAAAAAAAAAAAAAATTGAATTTTCAATGAATTTAGAATAATGTCAAAAAAATAAAAAAATAGTAAGGGGTTGACAAGCAGCTGCTGTAAGCTGTAGGCTGTAGCACATACTGTGAGTGAGGATCGACTTTTACGGTCTTTTCATCACCACCATGACCCACGATTACACACCAGGCAGTCTCGTTATCACTAGACACTTTTAAAATGTCAACTGACCTCCATGCTCAATAAAACACACCCCTAACTGTGCGCTCGCCAGGTATCCTTATATTATTCATTCATTTATATTATCTCACACACGCTCACATGTGTGAGACTCTGCTGCACAAAACTCTGCCTTTTCTCTAACCCAGAATTCTGGATCTGGATGCTCATTGTTTAATATTTATTTTAAAAAGACAAATAAACCTCGAGTGCGCTCGCAGCGGCTGCAAAAACGTACATACTTATATTATAAGAGGAAAAAAGTGAAGGGCTTCTAAATAAATAAGAATCAAGATGAACAAAATAAGCGCAACGATTAATTTATGTGAGCATTTGGCTCGCACACGCCCACACACATTCGTACTAACACACAGAAGTTTCAAGCTTCTGAATATTTTAGTTTTTTTTTTTTATGTGTGCGTGTCTGTGTGTAAGGATAATAATTGATGTGTTTTGGACGCATACGTTCATTTCGGTTCCCCCAGTAACAATAGCGGGCACGTTGTACAAAAACTTGTAAGCAGTTAGCCTGTAACCTGAGATTGCGCTCGACGTTTTGAAATAACGACAAGATGACAACAATAACCACGCGATAATGATTCGAAAGTTAGAGGAAACTGAGGGCGTCGTATATAATGCTGAATAAAAAGTCAGAAAAACAATAATATTATATTGTTCTTCGTTGAGAATATATTGTTGGGTTTGTAAATAAACGGATGATATTTTTTTGGAAATATTTTTAGTAGATTAATAAATCTATTTTTTTGGAGAAAAAAAAAATTTTGATTTTGTTTTTTTAAATTAATTTATTGAAAATTTTTAGAGAAAATATTTTGAAACAAAAAAATTATCTTTAATCAGACAGAAAAAAATTTTAAATAAAGCAAAGTTTACTTAAAATTTTCTTGAAAATAATTTTTTTCTGCTTGATGCAAAATTTTAAATTTTTAAAAATGATCTTTGTCCAAAAATTTTTTTTTTTTTAGTGTCATAATTATAAAAAAAAAAAAAAAGTCTTAAAATTTTACTCTAAAATTCATCTTTTAACATTTTTTTATTCAAAAGCTTTTTAAGTTTTCAATTAATTAATTTTTTTTTGTTTAAAATAAATCAAAATTTAAAAATTTATTTTTTAATAATTTATCATTTTATTTCTAATGAAGAAAAAATTGCAAAAGAATTAATAAAGTGCAAAGAAAAAAAAAAATCTTATTAATTAATAATATTTCTTAAAATAAACATCTGTTTGTAACGTCTGAAAAAAATCCTGAAGGAAAAAATAAAAAAAATTTGACGTTAGAGTCGACTGATCTTTTCTTACATCACCCTATTACATGAATGCTGTAGCCTGATACCGTGGCACGCCTACTCTTAGACAAAACGAGATCGAAAAAAGCTTAAACGCAATGCAATGCCTTGAGGGCAACAATGCAGTGGTTCGGGGGTCGTACAAAGCACAAAGCCGATACGATAAATAGCACGAGGACTAAAAATTCGCGCTTCCGCTAGCATTCATGCACCGCCGACACACAACAGGCATCTCCACTCTGTCACCGCTTGAGAAAGGAGCTAAGAATTCGATATACCGGAAGTCTCGCGTGCCATTTGCATCGTATCCGATGTACCCTCGACACACAACACACACTTACTCACAATCAAAGCCTGAATTAAAATGAAGAATAAAAACCTTTAAGTAAAGGTCTAAGACGTGGAGTAATACTGTAGACGCAGGAACAACGATCTCTCATCCTCGAGTTCAAGTACAGTACTTTATATCGGGCGCGTGCCCGTTGTCTTCCTTGCTATTTTATACAAAACGCAATTTCAGCCCTTGTGTATTTTCTTTGCTTATATATTATATATTATACGCCCTTTATATTCTTTTTTATAGAAAAAGAGTCTAGAGAACTTAAAACCTCTCCAGCGGCGCGTGTCCAAGACTTTTAAAAGCTTCAATCAAAGGAATTTGTTTTAAATTGTTAATTATCAATAAATGTGTTCGCTAGATAAAAAGAAGTCGATAGTATTTTATATTATACTTGCCACTTTGCATTAAGTGACTGCCGTGACTTGTGAAATATAAATCAATAAAATTTTAATTTATTAAATAATAAATTTTTTTTAAATTGCACTAAACTCTGTTGAATATCAACGTCTTTAAAAATATAAGCTCATTTTGATGTTACACTCATCAAGAGCTTTCATTTGAGCACCCACATGCATTTTGATATATTTTTCATATATACATATACACTAGTCACAAAAATTAAGGGATATAAAAAAAATTCCAAATTTTTTGGTGATTTTCAGCGAGCTGTAACTCCGAGGAAAATGATCGCACAGAAAAAAAAAAAAAGCAAATTGTAGCTCCAAGTGTCTAGTTTTTAGATATGACCATGAAAATTTTTGTCATCGTCAGGTCTGGAGAAATCCTAAGAAAACTACTGAAAAAAATTTTTCGAAATTTTTTTCGTCTTAAAAAGGTCTACGGGCTTCAAAAAAATTTTTCGATTGTTTCGTTTAAAAGCTCTTTTAGTAAATTTAATACCCTTTAATTTGACGTAATCAAAAAGCCTGTACGATAATTTGCCGCGGAGTTATCGTCAATCAAAGCAAAAAGTTTTTTTGACTTTGGAAATCAATAACTCTGGAAATAATGACCGTATAGGAAATCGAAGGAGGGTTTTGAAAACTACACAATATTCTCTATAAGAGAACGTAAACCGCTTTTGAAGAAAAAATTTTTTGAATTGAAAACTCGGACTGAAAAAAGACAAAAATTCGCATAATTAAGGATATTTGGATAACTTGGTATAACTTTGGATAAAATGGATGAACGAAGGATATCGTTGGTAATTTTTAACTTCAAAGTGTCCCCTAAAATCCCTAAGAAATTCAAAGCGCTGCGATTTTTTGTTCATAGTGCCCAGAAGCTTCAAATTCTGTGTTTTCGCAAAAATCACCATTATGAGCAATTTTGTGATTTTTATTCATTTTTCCATTGAAAAAAATTTTTTTTTTCAAAATTCTTTATTTTTTCGATCAAAGAGATTGCTTTTTCAAGAGATTGATTTTTCAAGAAATTTGAAAAAAAAAAATTTCAATTTTTTCGAAAATTTTTTCGAAATTTTTTTATCAAAAATTTTTTTTTAATTTTTTTTTTTATCGTCTTCAGAATGCTTCACTATTGTCAAAAAAATTAACTCAATTTTTTCTGTCCGCTACAACTGCCTTAGTTTTAAATCTCATTTTAAAAATTCAATAAAAACAAATTGATATACCCCCGCGGAGTTCGGCTTTCCTACACAAAACTTGAATTTTACGTTTTCTTTTTAGCCTAAATTCCTTACGTGAATTTTATGTAAGCTTTTCTTTGATAAGCACCTTTTGATATGCCTCGTCGACATTTAGCTGCCACAGATGTGGCTCGCATTGTTACCCTCCTTCGAGAGGGCTACAGTCAGGTGGAAGTAGCAGCTTCTATGGGAGTGAGCCAGTCCGTTATCAGTCGGGCCTATGCCCGATTTAACGCGACTCAAAGTTACGATCGTCGTCCGGGTCAAGGTAGACTACGAATCACTACCGAGCGTGATGATCGAGCTATCATTCGAGATGCTTGTCGAAACCCTACTGCGCATGCCCACACGATCGCTCATCAATTTTGCAATCGTCGACAACGTCCGCCCCAACAACACATATCGGCATCGACGGTTCGAAATCGCTTTCGAGAGCAAGGACTACGCGCTAGACGCGCAAATCGCGTGCCTATGCTCACTCCACGACATCGCCGAGCCCGATTGGCCTATGCTCATGATCATCACCATTGGGGTCGTAGACAGTGGACCAGTGTATTATGGACTGACGAATCTCGATTTTGTCTTCATGGCAGCGATAGACGATCTCTCGATTGGCGCCGTCGTGGAGAACGAGATCGGGATGGTTTTACGAGACCAGTTACAGCTTTCAATGGTGGATCAGTCATGGTGTGGGCAGGCGTGTCCTTCAATACCAGAACCCCGTTGGTCATCGTTCGTGGGACGTTGACTGCCGATAGGTACGTCGACGAAATTCTGGAGCCACACGTCCTGCCTATGCGCACACGCATGGGGGCAAGACGGTTCATTTTGATGCAGGATAATGCTCGTCCTCACACTGCAGTTCGTACGCGAACTTTTCTCCGCGCCAACAACGTAACAACGCTTAATCATCCAGCGATGAGTCCTGATTTGAACCCAATTGAGCATGTTTGGGACATGCTTGGGCGTCGATTGCGGCGAGACTATCCGCAACTGCACAATCTTCATCAGTTGACTCAAGCGTTGTTACGTTGTTGGCAAGGAATTTCGCAAAGTGATATTCGACGATGCATCAACATGCAAGAGCGTTTACGAGCTGTGATTCGGAACAGAGGTGGCAATACACGGTACTGAGCAGTTACTGCCGTGCGTACAGAGGTCATTTGGCAGCTGCAAACAGACAAACACGCAGACAAAGACACACACACACACACACACACACACACACACGTGTGTGTGAGAAGCGTAAATCCGACCGAGCAACCTCCACGTGGTACGCTTTGAGTAACGCTAATGCCGGCGGTAAAACAACAGTCGAAAAAAATTGAGAAAATTTCGAAAAAAATTTTCGAAAAAAATTGAAATTTTTTTTTTTTCAAATTTCTTGAAAAATCAATCTCTTGAAAAAGCAATCTCTTTGATCGAAAAAATAAAGAATTTTGAAAAAAAAAATTTTTTTCAATGGAAAAATGAATAAAAATCACAAAATTGCTCATAATGGTGATTTTTGCGAAAACACAGAATTTGAAGCTTCTGGGCACTATGAACAAAAAATCGCAGCGCTTTGAATTTCTTAGGGATTTTAGGGGACACTTTGAAGTTAAAAAATTACCAACGATATCCTTCGTTCATCCATTTTATCCAAAGTTATACCAAGTTATCCAAATATCCTTAATTATGCGAATTTTTGTCTTTTTTTCAGTCCGAGTTTTCAATTCAAAAAATTTTTTCTTCAAAAGCGGTTTACGTTCTCTTATAGAGAATATTGTGTAGTTTTCAAAACCCTCCTTCGATTTCCTATACGGTCATTATTTCCAGAGTTATTGATTTCCAAAGTCAAAAAAAACTTTTTTGCTTTGATTGACGATAACTCCGCGGCAAATTATCGTACAGGCTTTTTGATTACGTCAAATTAAAGGGTATTAAATTTACTAAAAGAGCTTTTACACGAAACAATCGAAAAAATTTTTTTAAAGCCCGTAGACCTTTTTTAAGACGAAAAAAAATTTCGAAAAATTTTTTTTCAGTAGTTTTCTTAGGATTTCTCCAGACCTGACGATGACAAAAAATTTTCATGGTCATATCTAAAATCTAGACACTTGGAGCTACAATTTGCTTTTTTTTTTTTTTTCTGTGCGATCATTTTCCTCGGAGTTACAGCTCGCTGAATATCACCAAAAAATTTGGAATTTTTTTTATATCCCTTAATTTTTGTGACTAGTGTATATATAATATATACATATATACATATATACATATAAATAATGTCATAAAGCTCTTTAGAAGAGTTAAAAAAAATTATTTTCATTGTCAAACTTAATGCTTAGAAGTTAACTCTCTTGTATGGAGAGAATTCAGCGATCATTCGCCATCTATCGGAAATTTTTGATACTACTCTTGGTAAAAAAATTATAAATGGGCTATATGATCATATTAGGCCTCACATTGACACATAGATTTTTTGGGCGTATTTTTAATGATAGAAAAAGTCAAAATAGTTTTTTTTTCAGTGAGTAAAAAATATTTCAAACTTATTAGTTTTATTCTGACGGCAGAAAACACGGGAATGGAAAATGACAGTTAGCACGCTACCGCCATAACTCGCGATCAACAATTTGATAAAGAATACATTAGCTTAGAAGTGAAGTGCCTGCTCGATAAGTTCTGTTTTTATTACATTTTTTGTTAAATCGTTTTCTTACCTCACAGCATGATATTGTTGTTGATAGCTCATCATATAAAATAAGACAAGTATATAAGTAAAAAATTTTAAATACAAGGAGACACGAAACACGAAAAGAGTAATTGCGTGGGCAATCTTCATCAATCATATCCGAAAGCATTTGAGTCTTTAGTCGAGTGTCGATTAACTAGATATCTTGAATTTTATAATACCGTAGTGAAACTCTCCTGAAAATAAGAGGAAGAGATTGGTCAATTTTACAAGCGTTTTAAATATTAAAGAAAGTGATAAACTTTTTCAGGATCGAGTGACAGCCGCTCTTAGTCTTTGTTTGCGTCACTTTAGTTTGAGAAGAGTTTTAACTCGGGATTAGTTTAGCTGAGCCATTCTTCAGCAGAGTCTTTGTACACTTGAGCTGCACCAACGACAACTACAAGGACAAATCCGAGCAATTGTTCCATCAACTGGCGCGCGAATCGTTGACGTGTAATTAGCATTTGGGTGCAAATAAGACCGTACGCTGAAGATGACAGCAGACACAATACACATCCCCAGAAACTCACCCTTTAACTAACCGTAGCTCTTGGACGTGACCCTCACTCGGTGTTCGGTCTTCGGTGCTCAATGTTCGCTAGAAGGATGAGAACCCGATAGAATATCACGGATAAGCCGATTATTTGTGTTTGTGGGTTAGGTTTGATATTTAAATCTTATAAGCATTAGCATATGTGAATTACAGCTATCACCCATTGATCATTTTTTTTTTATTTACATACATGCAGACAATTTAATAGTTACTGTATACATGTTTCAAAAAAGCTTGATAAAAATTACTACTTAGATTATTAAACAAACAGAGAAATTAAAATATCTAAAAAAAATAATTTTAAACAGAACTTTTTTTTTTAATTAAGATAATTTTTTTGATTTCAGTTTTAAACATTAAAAAATTTTTGAATTGAATAAAAAAAAAATAGAAAAAGTTTTTCATTCTAAAATTCTATCAATTCAATGAAACACTTTATTATTTTTTAATAAAATACAATACATATTTTTAAATTTAAATTTCCCGCGCTAATGGCGCTGCAAGTAAATTATCAATGACGTCATTTGATTAACCAATCAGAATTTCTAAAGCCATTTTGAGGTTCCTGAACAACAAAATGGTTCAAAATAAGAAAATAATTTTTTTTCAAGCAAAAAATATTAATATTTTGAAATGTAAAAAGATTTTAAAAGACAAAAAATTTATTTACCTTGACTGTCAATGGAAATCAAACAAAAAAAGGGTTGATCGATTGATCAAAAGTGATCAGACTTACTGAGAGGTGAGGCGATAAACCGTGGCTCCCGGGTAATTAATGAGTACAACGTGACGTGCAAATTTGCAAAGCCATTTCAAGTTTCCCCAGTACTCTTTATTCTTATTACTCCTTTCTGTTAATCGCAAAGGCCCTTGCCCCTGTTCCTTTTTCTTTGGCTCTTGTTACCGAGAACTCGCTCTACAAATCCGCGGAGCAGTATTCAAGTTAATAGTTTACCCGAGAGCGAAAGCAGATATAGCACTACCGAAAGGGTTCAGTTTGATGGTAGGTGGTGATTGGATTCGTCGGACCATTCGTAACTTGATCGGTAAACTTTGTACATTTAGCGCCTGCTAACATCTCTTCACCACTTGCTGGTTAGTTTCCTTTTGCCGTTGCCGTTACTGTTCTCTATTGTAGACCTATACAGAGAATGTTGATGTTCAACACCAACATGCTATTTCGTTCCACTACAAAGCCTCAGCTCGTTAACCAGAACACGAAACCGCGATCATGTTTCCTGTTTCCCGCCATGCTTTGCTTGATAGTCTTCCTCACGACCATCTTTGAAATCAGGGAATTCTATTTTAGTTTTATCTTTTATCTTTATCTATTATTGATGTAAATCATTGCTTAATCCACTCCGTTTTATCATCAAAAAAATTTTAATTATTATTTTAAGCGTTAAATTATTAAAAATATACTTCATCAATTTTTTTAATATTTAAAACAATAATTTTTTAATATTTTCTTTTGCAAAAGGTTAAATTACTTATTAAATGTCCCAATATGGCCATATCTAACTTTTGGATCAAAAATAGTACCAAAAACCTCCAACAGGTGGCGCATGGTCGCTAAATCTTCTCCTTACCAGAGAATTCAAGTTTGAAATATAAGTTTATAAAATAAAAAAATTGTTTTTGACCCTTCTAACGACATAATCCGACGCGTTAGGCTTGATATGAAAATTGAGCATATCATAAATCTTTTTCACGGGTCAACATCAACAAACCAACGTCATCCAATCGACAATGAGCTTGTGCTCTTGAATTAAGTCGGCAAAATGGGCCCTCGGCAGCAATAACGCAGCCATTACGGTCAAACGGGGAATTTTATGAGGTAAATTGGCTTGAATTGATAGGCTAAATTGGCCTGTCTCGCGCGTCACATCAGATTGTCTGGTGGATTATTATATGAATATCATTACAAGACATCTTTTTCCTCTTGCTCTTTATATAAAATCAACTACAACCACCATTAACGTCACTCTAGTTTTTGTTTTTTCCCGTCGATTATCAATCGTCGTTGAATCATCATGGTACCACCATAAATAAGCGTCAATCGCCACAAATCATCAGCCTTCTTTATTTTAAGCAAAAAAAAAATGTGTTTCGCACATTTGGCATAGTCATTATACGCATAGGCTCCTTTTTGAGCATCGAGTGCTTACATAAGCATGAGGACAAGCATTATTATATGGTTTTATACCCAGTGGACGACAGTTGCTCCGACATGGTGATGCAATTGTTGTATGGGGGCCTCAGGGGCGTTTCGCTGAGTTTCCGTGGCTGTTTCACCGCGGGAAGCTTTACAATGTATATCCCTCTTTGCTTTCCTTTTTTTATTTTTTTTCGCCGTTGCTCCCCTACTCACGATGTCACGATTGTATCAGCTAGACAAGTATATTTTTTATTGTGTGTGTGTGTGTGTGTGTGTGTGTGTGTGTGTGTGTGTGTGTGTGTGTGTGTGTGTGTGTGTGTGTGTGTGTGTGTGTGTGTGTGTGTGTGTGTGTGTGTGTGCATGAGGCTCTGAACAATTGCCGAAGGTTTCAAAAAATGGGCGGAGCGTACACTGAATTTATTTTTTACGTTGTTACATTTCTGCACAGCCTTTTCTGTTCTTTTTTTTTTACAGACGTTAATTGGATGCTAAAGGTCAATGTTTGGCTACACAAGTAATAAAAAAAAAAAAAAAAAAAAAATGGAACAGTTATAGTTATCATTTTACTTCAATAAAATAATCAGACTAAGTTTTTTATGAATTTTTGAACTAAAATACGGAAAATAGAATTTTTTCAAATTTTTATTTTTAAAATTATAATTTTTATTTTATAAAAAATGTCAATTTTACATCGCTAAAAATGTAAAATTAGCTTAGAAAAAATTCTTTTGAAAGGAAATAGAAAAATTTTTGGAAAAAATTTTTCCAAAATTCAACAATAATTTCATTGTATAAAAAATGCAAGTTCACGGAACAAAATTTATTCAAAAGAAAATTCTTTATCTGAGCAAGACCTAAGTCAGTACTCACTGCCTCAAGTAATTGCAGAAATCTCCAGGGTTATATTTGCTCAGACGGCGTGTATTGCTGAGATAGAGAAACGTTTCACATTGAATTCGAGCCGTCATTCCAAGTCCAAACAGAGAACCAAGAGCATAGAAGATAGTTCCAGATGCAAACATCCTCTGCTTGCATACTGCGACATTCAACTCCCAGCCAATCAACCCTATCTCAAGCCTTGAGCAGTTCCCGGCTGACCATTTGGCATTTCATTCATTTTTTCTCAACCCTAATCCCTCATTCCTTATTTCTCCATCTCAACATTCAAAATTTCCCTTTCAAAGACCAAGACCATTTCTTTGACTCAAACCTTTCTTACATTCATCATTCTATTCTCTCGGGAATGACTTTTGTCCGCCTCTTGTCTCTTCCTAACGAGCATCAGAACATAAGTACAGTCGAGTTAAAAATAGAAAAATAAATTGTAGATTGCTCTAGCCTTCAGTCTTCACTAAAAAGGCTGAGTAATTAAAGTGACTTAATTTATCCGAGCAGCTCCAACCGAGCCAATTGACTGGTAATCGTTGATGATCGTTAGCTCCGTAGGAAATAAACGAACGAACCACCGGTTAAGGGAGTAGATGGAAGGCCTCCAGCTATAATACTATACCGCAGGATATGTAAATACACGACAGACTATACTTCTGTACATAACCAATAGTGGGCGGTGGCTCGAGGGAGGGTCGTCGAGTGAGTCAGCCCCTAGCCCAAGTCTCCTCCTATCCTTCCCATTCTCTTCTCTCTACTCACTCCATCACTGACTGCAGGAACTGTTGACTAGGAGCTTTATTTCGTATCTAGAGATTCTCATCAAAAAATTTTCTGATATGTCTCGATTTGGCTATAAATGGCCTCATGTGGTCATATATGACTTGGTCTGATCATATATAACCATGTCAAGCTGATTAAATTAAAACCAAGGTCAAATAAGTTCCTTAAGAGAGTCAAAGCAATAATTTTTGTTTTAATACTTACTGCTTTAAATATAACTCTTTGGCAGCGAGAAGATTTAGCGATCATGCGCCATCTATCGGATATTTCAAATACTACTTTTAGTAATTTCATTTTAACGATGAATAACTATCAAAGAAGTGAGTTTATCAAAAAATGTTAAGAGACCTTTTTTGTAGAGCATTCATTTTCCTTCAAAAATAAAATTTTTTTTAATTTTTTTGCTGAATAGTTTCAAAGTTATAAAAAGATAATCTGTTCAGAAAAAAAATCATCAGATAATTTTATCACGAAAAGCCATCAATAATAATTTTGATTTAAATCTTTCCTGTTACAGATATCAAAATGCAACCATTGGATCGTTCTACGACAACAATGGCAGCTTCTGACACTCCAACGAGCCTTCCAGCCGGGACTGAGGACTCTAGAAGAAGTTCTCCCTCATGCCGGAACCTTTCAACACTGACCTTCTCTATCGCAAAGATCATGGAGCCTGACAAAAGACTATCAGATTCGTGTTCAGCAGCAATTCTAAGGCAGCCTGCACCAAGCATTCCCTCAATGACTTATTCAGCGCACCTGGAATCGGCGTTCAAGAAATACGTACCGACTCTCCGCCAGCAGACACTTCTCCAACACTATCCACTGCTGTACTACCACCCGAACCCGCTGCTAAGAGCCTTTCCAGGAGCTCCAGTCTCCAGCAACAGCACTCCGATCAGCAGCCATTCAACTTCGCCTCCAATTTCGCCGACTCACACTCGCCTGGAGTCCAATTCTGGTGAAAAAAAGTCCCCAGTAAGTCCCACAGTGGCTCTTCTAAGTGCGTCTGTGGCCTCTTCTGGAGGTGGAACTCAATCCGGAGGACAGGCTCGCGAGTTGGCCCCCGGGAAACAAAAAACCTTTGCCTGTCCAGAGTGTGGAAAGGTGTTCAATGCTCATTATAATCTCACCAGACACATGCCAGTTCATACTGGAGCCCGGCCGTTTGTTTGCAAGATATGTGGCAAGGGATTCAGACAAGCTAGTACACTTTGCCGGCACAAAATCATCCACACTGCTGAAAAACCGCACAAGTGCCAGACATGTGGAAAGGCATTCAATCGGAGCTCGACGCTGAACACTCACACGCGCATCCATGCGAACTACAAACCATTTGTCTGCGAGTTTTGTGGCAAGGGGTTCCACCAGAAGGGCAATTACAAGAATCACAAATTGACCCACAGCGGCGAGAAGGCTTACAAATGTAGCATATGCAACAAGGCCTTTCATCAGATTTACAATCTCACTTTTCATATGCACACACACAATGACAAGAAACCATTCTCCTGCAAAATATGCGGGAAGGGATTCTGCAGGAATTTTGACCTCAAGAAACACATGAGGAAGCTCCATGATTCTGTGTCGCCGGTAATGAGTGCTGGAAGTCTCGCGAATTCTGCGGGACAGACCCATGTGGAGTCTTCTGGGTTTTCTGCGGTGCACCACTCTTCAGCAGGACACGCCTTTGTCAGTCCCTTTCTGCTGCCCTCTCCCGGGTCCCAGGCCAGCTACTTTTCAAAAATGTTGTGACAGACTGAGAACTACGGCAGAAAGCAGTGTCCTCTGTTTCTGGGAGCCATGGGGTACATGGAAGGACATCTGAGTCTTAAGTAAAAGGTGGATTACTCTTACTGTTGATCCTTCGGCTGGCTGTTACATTTCGATTAGCTTCAATTCAAATAAGGATCAAAAAGATCAAAGAACTGGAAGATATATTTATAGTTTTCGTTTCGGTGGGTTCTTTGTTGCTGAGCTTCGGCGCTGTCCAAGCGAAAAGTGTTAAAATGTACCCCTTGGGATTTTGAGATGCGAGATCAAAAAGGACATGGTTATTGGTTTGAGGTTACTTTTTGAGAGGAAAGGGCCATCGGGGTTAATGATTATTGATACGTTGAGAATTTTTGGAGTTAGTGTTCTGTGAAAGGTTCACTTTTGTGATCGAAACTATCATTTGTGATTAGATGGAAAAATTTAACTGTTCAACAGATAAAATTTTAAATCAAGGTCATTTTTAATAATTTAAGTATTTTTATTCAAGCAGAAAATGTATTGAATAAAATAATTGTTCAAGATTTTTTGTCATTAATCACGTTAATTTTTTATTAGAGTAAAATTTGACAAGAAACATTTTTTTTTTAATGTTTGATTAAAAAATTTAAATTTCCTCGAAAATAGTTATTTTGAATTAATTTTTAAAATTTATAAGAATCAAGAAAATAAAATTCAAAGGTTAAAAAAAAAATTTTCCATTTCACCAAATAAACAAAGCCATTATATAATTTTTGAATCATAAAAAATTTTGAATTTAAAAAAATCGACCTTGGAATTGATAAAAAAAATTTTAATTCAAGAATTTTTGGCTTCTTTCTTTCTCAAAATTATTTTCTCGGTTCAAAATTTTTCTTTTGGATCAAAATAATTTTTTTATTAGACCAAATTCATTTTTAAGTAATTTTTTTTTTTTTAAATGTTTCTCTTGAATTAATTTTTTTGGTGCAAAAATTTTAAATAGTAAAAATTTGGTCAAAAAAATTTTTTTAAAGCATTTCCGAAGTCAAAATTAGAAAAAAATACCCATTAAATTCTCAATGATCAATTTCTGGTGAGTTTATAAAATAAAAAGGAGAATAAAATTGATAAAGGACATAAATAATTAAAAGCGGTGCAATTACGACTGAATTTTGATTTTTTATGTAAATAAATTGTACATATATTAAGTGTATAGAAGGTTACTACTAATAACAAGGGACATATGAAATATGAGAAGAGAGTATAAATATATATGGAGATAAATATATTATATTATAAATATAAATATAAAAAAATATGATTATAATATTAATTATTAATTAATAATGAGCTGATTCGCACGTAGATTTATTTATATATACAAACAAATATATGGTAATAAAAAAATATATTTGTTACTGTATATGTACCCGATCTGAACTTGTGGGTATGTACGAATAGGTGTGATAGTAGAGTTAAGTTTATTAATAACTGTAATTGATGATAGATAGCTAATTTTTATTCGGGTGGAATATTGCTACTAACTAAGCGGTTTATTATTATTTGCATAGTTGTTTATTTGGCTTGTATGATGCAAATTTGAATAAAAAAAATAATAATAATAATACGGTGTCTCTAAAGGAGTATCACACGCCCTTATCACGGTTCCATCTCACTTATTGTTGCGAGATTATAGGAAGACGCAATTTAAAAGTGCATCGATATTAAATTATTATTATAATATGTAAATTATATTATATATTATATATTATTATTATTGAATAAAATGTGCATTTATTATCAATTGAATTTATGAATGACCATCACATGTATTTGTTAGATATTTTAACTAATTGGTAGAGACAAAAATGCATATATGTATACGTGTTTCCCGTCTGTAAATATTTCCTTCGTCAAAAGCAATAAATAAATCTATACTAAAATTATATTTTCTTTTTTTTTAACCATTATTTTTATTATTACCCTCATGATTAAAAAAAATAATAAGTATTACTATTTTTTATCGGAAGAAAAATAGTGAACTTTTTATTAATTAAAATAGAATAAAATATATATTTTTATATTAATTAGTAAAATATTTTTTATAAAAAAAAATTTTATTAAAACTCAGTTTTAATGACATTAAAATCGGCAAATTTAATGATTTTTTTCATTAAATAAATTTTTTACTGTAAATATTTTTTAAAATTACAATTCAAATTTAAAAAAAAAATTTTTTTAAGTTTAAAAATTTTTTAGAAACTTTTTAATAAAAATATATCGATATTTTGGTTACAAATTGGAACTTTAAAGGCTAATTTTGACGGAGTCGATTAAATATTACAAAACATAATGTAAAAAAGTATAAAATCCAATATTTATAATTTAAAATCGAAAAAATTTATTTGTCGCCGTAATTAAAATAAACAACGACCCTTACTCGATCAATTATCGTTTCCAACATTAAAAAGCGTCAAGTCAATAATAATAGTTTAGTTTTTATCGTTGGGTTTAAAATGAACTATTTTATATTGTAAATGTTGACATTGGCTACATTAAAATCTAAAATTTTTACTATAGAAATTTAGTAACCTTTCTTGAAATTTTTTACACATCATACGCTAATTTTTTACATGCAAAATAATAAACATTAAAGTTGGAATTATTAATTATAATACTTAAACTTTTTCGACATTTAAATAGCTTTTATTACTCTTTTAAATCCTATTTTTTTCTGTATAATTATTTAATTGTAACATTTGAATAATAAATATCACAAATTAACTGTTTAAATCACGAGTTAACTCTTTGAAATATTATTTATTATAAATTGATTACTATTTATTTAATTTATTACAGTTGATTTTTTTCCATGTCCAATTACAATACTTTTCATCAAAATAAATTGTAAAGTGTGTTTGTAGATGATTAGTAAAAAGGATAAGACATAATAGCACACAAGGATGTGTTAATAAGCAGTCGTACTTAGCACGTAATGTGATTCATGTCCAGGCAGGGAAAAAAACCGAGTAGAAACTGAATTGAACCCTCTAAGGAGTAGAGAAATATTATTTATTACAAATCTATTATTATTAATTAAAGTTTAATTTTTTCCGTGCAGAAAAAAAATTTTCAAGATTTTTTTTTTTTCAATAAAATTAACAGAAAATTTTAATATAAAAATTAGATCAGTAAAAAAATCTCAGGCTGGACTAAAAGATTAAAATCTAAAAAATTTGGACCTTTTTATTTTACAATAAAAAAAGGTCTCGAACCCGATCTTGATTCTCGGCGCGACTAAAAAGAGTAAAAGAAAGGGCAAAAGCTCTCGAAAAAATCCATACAGTGGGTGAGTGGGTGAGCAAAGGTAGCACGAGTTCGCGAACGTCATCCACCATTAGTGGCGATGCGATCTTATACAAGGATCGAGAAAGGAGGGCAATAGCATACGACGTGCCAACGTGTACTGATCATTGCAGCAGATATCCTGGGCTCATCGTTGATATATCTGGGGTAGGTATCTGTCCTCTGTGCTCTATCCATTAAATTCGATCTTGCGCAGCCCGGCACCGCTCTCTACACTTTTTGCTCTCTAACTCTCTTCACTAGATACAAACTCTATGCTCTATGTGTGTTGAGGATCCAAGCTAGCAGTTTTTACCACCCATAAAGCTACCCCTTATCAAACTGACGGTCGTTATACGCGAGATAGGTACTCAAGCTTTTGACGTGTCGAAGAGTTACTAACTCTGGCAGATGTATTTTATTTTTTAAATAATTTTTTAGCATTTTTTTTTAAGTAAAACTTTGACGTCCTGCAAATATTTAATTTAATCGAGCGAAATTCAATCGGAAAAAGTAATTAGAAATATCAGAAATTGATTTTTAGTAATTATTTATTAATGTAAATATTAAATTTATACAGAGAACATAAAAATAAAATTTTTTTTTTTTGATAAAAATTGTATTTCTAGGAGTAAAAAAATTAGTTTGTTTTATTTTTTCATCAATTGAAAAATTTGTATTGAAAATTTAAAAATCGGATTTTATTTCGAAGATTATCGGGATAACTATAATAATTTTTAACATTAATTGTTTTTAGGCTGGAAAATTTTTTCGGTTAAATTTTTGAAGAAAAAAACAATTATTAATCTCAATTTTCTTTGATTTATTCAATAGTATTTTGTCTTTAGACATTATGATTAAAAATTTCTAAAATTTCGCCTTAGTATTCTTTAATTATTACAAAAAATTTTATCTCAAATTTGTAATTAATTCGTTGTAAAAAAATAATTATATATTAATTAACAAATATTAAAAATTTTACAAATTTATGTAATTTTATTAATATTTCAATTTTTACGAATAAAAATGAATAATAAAAATCAATCCAATTAATTGCAGTACATAGACCCGTAAATTTTTTCTAAACAAATTCGTCTATATTAAAGAAATAGATATTGGTGAAAGTAAAATTGAAATACCGGAATCGCGGTAGAACGAATATCGAATAAAGGAAACTTTTTGAACCGGCATGATATCCTCGATCCCACACAGTATAATTGTGTATATATGTATCTTTATCCGTAGATTCAGAAGCGAAAAAAGTAAAGTGGTATGGTGGCTATTTAAAGATTTATTGTGATGCCCACATCTAACATCTAACACACTTTTTGTCACTTATTGTTAATTTCGTTCTCGTTTTTGATCCAGTGGCGGGTTCTCGGCTGAGAATTGTTGAATTTAGGCAAGTATCCATAAGTATACCGATATAATATATAAATAAGACTAAGTAGAGAGGCAGCGATTCTGAAATCAGCGTGAGTTCGTGCCCAGGTGTCAATAATCCGCCCCTAATTGTCCCTGACGAAAGGAAGGTGGAGCTCGGCACAGATCCCTTGAGCTTGAGGTGATTCCCATTAAACGCCGCTAACGCTAAATAACTTGTTTGTATACCTAACAACAACAATAACAACAATAAAAACTCCATTGGCAACCGACAATGGGAATAATCTCTCATTGCGATTTATTTACCCCGGAAATCTTTTGCTTTTTACTTTCGATCTTCGATATTTATTATTTAATTAGATTTATCATTTATTATTCTATTTTTTTCGATAATCTCATCCGTAGTATATTACAAAAAAAATTAAAATTAAATGTTGAATAAAAAAAATTTTTTTCTATTTAATAAATAATCAGAAGAAAAATTTTTTTAAAATTGCAATTATAGTTATTTAATTTTTTTAATTATTTAAAAATTAATTTTTTTATTTTAAATACTTGTGAGCTACTGCGTCAATCAATTAAAAAATTTTACCAGCTGTTAATTTAAAGAAATTGGATTTATTGCTGTAAATTTCATCAAAATTAATCAACTAGCTCAAAAGATATAAGAAAAAAATTTATTTTTTAAGTAACTTTCAAATTTTTCGTCGAATTAATTAAAAAAATATTTTTTTAAATAATATTTTGGTCAAAAAAAGAATCAAAATTGCCAAAATCACTCTAATAATTTTTTAAACAAAAAAAAATTGCCATAAAAAAATTTTTTAGACCAAAAAATATTTTTTTTTGCCGAAATTTTTATGAATTAAAAAAAAAAAAATAATAAATAGCGAAAGATTTAATAAAATAAATTTTCTAAATTAAAGTAGGCTTAAAAAAGTATTCTTGAATTTTCTCATCCCCCATCCTTCGCTACTGGATATTTAAATATAAGTTATACACAGAAAATACCCGCCGAGAAAGAGAAGCTCCGAAAAATGTTCCGGAGCCGTTAATATAACCCCCGTAATTGGTTAAAACCCGTAACTGATGAGCGAACTGCAAGTTATTATGCGCAAAAGACCCTTGGGTTTGGCAATAGGGCTTTATGGAACACGGTTCAACACCTCTTCATTACCCTCTTCAGACTTTGCCGCGCATTATATATACATCCGCCTCTGCTCGCGTATTTTCCCGTTATATCTCATTGTTGTGTGAACCCCCACCCCCTCCGCCGGTCTATTCAATTCGCCAGAATATCGGGCTCTCCTGTCCTACCCCTTATTATTAAATTTCTAACCATTCGTGTCAATTGATCCTTGCGAGAATTTTATGACACAAGCTCGGTTGCGTTAATTAATTCTTCAATCCAAATTTTTTGTCATCGATATCGAACACTAGACACCGCCTAGATAGACTCAGATCGGTATAGAATGCTGTAGAAAATCGAAAAAAGAAGCGCTCAAGTGTAACTCAACTCGTTGATAACGAATAACGACGTAACGAGCAAAGGTTCTGGAGTCGATTATAATGATGTTCTTCGCTCCGATCTTGAAAAGATATTTCCTTTTACTTTTTCGCGTCAGATACATTTTTTTTTTTCTTCATGCAAGTCTTGCTTTTGTATAAAAAATTTTTATTTTATTATTGTCTCCGATTGTACGAGTTATAAAACTTGTTTTAAAATTTTTTTTTTTATTTGGCATTATTTATTATATCAATAAGTTGAGAAGAAATATGTAAAACTTTCTGGACTATAAAGAATCTGCGAAGTGGATTATTTTTAATTTAATAAATACTATTTTAAATAAAAATAAAAAATAACTTGTTATTCGTTTGATCATTAAAAAATTAAAATTAATAAATTTTTTTTTTTTAAGTTTGATACATCAAACATATTTTAATATTTAAAAAAAAAATTGCAACAATACCTACTCAAAAATTTTTTTGATCTATATTTTTTGATTTAGAATTTTTTATATAATTTTTAATGACTTGATATACTCACAACAAGTCTAATATATTCATATATTTCCATTTATAATTTTTTTTAAATTAGTTTCGAAAATATCCAACAGATGGCGCATGATCGCCGAGTTTTCTCGCTGTAAGAGAACCAAATTTAAATTATTAAGGTTTAAAACAAAAATAAGTTTTTTTTTTTTTTTTTTAATACTACATTTTAATTGACTTGGAACATATTACTAGAAAAATGAAGAAATTGAAAAATTATAAAAGGGAACTTATTTATTTTCAAATATAAACCTAATTATTATAGAAAAAAATTGGTGATCTAGCAAAAAAGCGGATATAAAAGTAAAATATAAAACATTATAAATATTTAATTTGTAGAATTGTAGATAGGTAGAGATAGTGTATATAAAAGGAACTAATTGGCAATTATACAATCCACTTAAATCCTTTATAAATTCATTTGATATCTATCGTCATTTTTATTATATTTCTTGGTCTTTTTTACCTTTGAGATGGAGGCATGATCCACAAAAGCCGCGAGTTTATATAATTGGATAAAATATTAATTATTCGTGGATGAGGAAAAAGAATAAGAGAAGCAAAGAGAAGAGTAGTTGCAGGATAAAATAAATCAGTAAGCGTTATAAGAGTCAAATAAAAAAATATAAGATAGCAAAGAAAGAAAGTGATGGAGATGCCCCGGTAGCTCATAAACACTTTGAGTGGGACGTGATCAGGTCTCTTGGCGGCGGTGTAACATCAAAAGCTCTCAACTAGGAACTACGGGGTGTGGGCTTTCTCACCCTCGCTGTCGGTAGTTACTATCGGCATATTCTCCCTTTTATTTCTGGAGGACTTTGGACTGAAACTTTGACTCGAGGCTCCAGCAGGTTTGTTTGTCTCTTTGTTTGATTTCACATTCACGGAGATAGCTTTCACTCACCCGTCACGGACCAAGATTAAACAGATTCCGAAATGTCTAGCACTCTTTCTCGTCTCGCTCATCGCCTTTTCATTCTATTTTTTCTCTTTTGCAGTGTACTTATGCTTGGTGAACACTACCGACTGGTTGCGGGCGCTACCCCTGACACTAGCCACTGAACCCTCTTGTATCTTGGTCTTGTGTGCCCTGACACGATACTATGCTCCTTAGAGGGTTCAATTCAGTCTCTACTCGGTTTTTTTCCCTGCCTGGACATGAATCACATTACGTCCTAGGTACTACTGCTTATTAACACATCCTTGTGTGCTATTATGTCTTATCCTTTTTACTAATCATCTACAAACACATTTTACAATTTATTTTGATGAAAAGTATTGTAATTGGACACGGAAAAAAATCAACTGTAATAAATTAAATAAATAGTAATCAATTTATAATAAATAATATTTCAAAGAGTTAACTCGTGATTTAAACAGTTAATTTGTGATATTTATTATTCAAATGTTACAATTAAATAATTATACAGAAAAAAATAGGATTTAAAAGAGTAATAAAAGCTATTTAAATGTCAAAAAAGTTTAAGTATTATAATTAATAATTCCAACTTTAATGTTTATCATTTTGCATGTAAAAAATTAGCGTATAATGTATAAAAAATTTCAAGAAAGGTTACTAAATTTCTATAGTAAAAATTTTAGATTTTAATGTAGCCAATGTCAACATTTACAAGGTAAAATAGTTCATTTTAAACCCAACGATAAAAACTAAACTATTATTATTGACTTGACGCTTTTTAATGTTGGAAACGATAATTGATCGAGTAAGGGTCGTTGTTTATTTTAATTACGGCGACAAATAACTTTTTTCGATGTTAAATTATAAATGATAAGTATTGGCTTTTATACTTTATTACATTATGTTTTGTAATATTTAATGTTAAATATTGATTTAATTATTATAACTTAATTATTTTTAAAGACTCTAATTAAATCTCCAAATTTAAAAATTAATCTCCAAGCAACTTTTAATTTATTTATCATCAACATTTTTACTAAACACTCCAATTACTTAAAATCACCTGAAAAAACTAAATAAAAAAAAATAATCGCAAGCTCTGTAGAGTCCACACTGTTAATATTTGTACAAACGTGTTTGCAAACAATGACCACTCAATTCACTAACTCGAGCGAACAGCCGCATATCCAACGCTCATATAATAAATACACATTTTTTTCGCATGGGCAAGCATTATCGTCCCCATCCTAAAAATACAGTATTTCCTTTTTCCTCTCGAGCTCGGTGAATTTCTATTGAAAATTTTCCGAATAAAACAAACCTCGGAACAAAGCCACTTAAGACAAGACCAGTAGCCCTAAGGTCAAAACAACGCAGTGATGTAATGATCTATTAAACATAACTTCGCTCACGGGCTCGTGCATTTCCATTCTTGTGCACTTCACGTGTATATATGAATGAACATGTGTCTTACTACTATTCTACAAACGAAAAAAAAAAAAAAAATCTAATTCTAAAATAGCCCGGTGAATAGAAATAGAAAAAGCCGACACAGACATAACAGCAGTAGGCGGCTCGTTGAGGATTAAAGGGCCCAATCTTAGCTTAACAATAAAGTGAAAAACAGCACACGAGCGACACCAGACGCTTCTACCCGGCACTAGTGATTTTGGTGCCGACAATAGTCTGCTATTTTAATGCTAGACTCACATTCATTCACATAACACACTACTTGTACGAGATTATTACCAATAAATTGGCATACGGATCATTTCACTAATTCTCATAACAACGACTCAATAGATTATGATTATCTATTTATTACGCTTCGTTAATCACACTCTTGCTTTCGTTTATCTCTGTGTCAGTCTATCCACTCCATATAAATATAATGTACTATGTATTATATACTGCCTACCTAAATTAAATGGTAGCACATTTGGGCTATTGTGATTTCTGATGCCATGCTTTGTTATTGGACGAATTAATTTCACTTCCGCTGGTTGTTGTGTTTAAGGAAATTTGATTACTCGTATTAGAGTAAATTTTCAACTGCTAATTAAATTCATTAATAACAGACAAAAGTTTGAGAAATAATTAATTTTTGGAAGAAAATTCATGCTCATATTTACTTTTTAATTTAATCTCATATAAAATTTGGCCATAGGTAAACAAATTTAGCTTAATATGATCATATCGGATTAAATATTATAAAAATACCCATTTATAAAATTTCAAAAAAAAATAGTGTCGAAAAATTCCGCTAGACGGCGCATGATCGCTAAATCTTCTCTGTATTAGAGAGTTAAATTTGAGAAGTTAAGTATCAAATTAAAAAATTTTTTTTTGGACTTTTGAGGAGCGTATTTTTATGTTAGTCAACTAATAAATCAATTTTTATTCAATTTGACATTCGAATTGACGTAGACATGTTTGAAAAAATTAATAAATTTAGTTTTCTCATTTTAAAAAAATTTTTCAAAATTGATGACCTTGAGGTTGTTATTTTTATTGTAGAAATTTATAAATTGATGTAAACATCTTGTACTCTTTACTTTCAATTGGTCGGAGAAATTTAGGGTCGGATTTAATTTAATACGAGTTGATGTAGAGCGTCGTGGGCTGACTGGAGGGTGAATCTTGGAGTAGGGGATAAAAGAGTAAGCGTTGATCGGTATTTAGTGGTGTCTGGGAGTGACACGGGGTAACTGTGGGTGCCGATTACGCTGATCCTGATCCTTGATCGTGTATTATTGATGTATTATATACGCAAAGCCCGATGGCTGGTCAACCCTTTCGGCTTATAGACAGGCTTGAGCTTAAATGGAAATTAAAGTGATCAGACTATTTTAAGAACAATGAAAAATTAATAACATAAAAGTGTCTTTATATAAATGTTTATTACAAAAAAAAAAACCAATCGAAAAGTCTGTAAAAATTTTTTTTTGTTTTTTTTTTAATAGAATTTAATTTAATTTAAAGTAATAAATTTGTTTATAAAAAAAAATATGATAAAAATTTTATTTATAAAATTTTTTTTCTATTATTTAATAAAAAAAAAAATCATAAAATTTATTAAAATTCTGTCAATTTTAGGGTATCAGGCGTTTTGATCCTTCGACAAAATATCAAAAAAAAAAAAAAAATATCCCCGAGACTGAATATTAAATGGTATTAATAAGTGTTAAAATAAAATTGATAATTTTTTTAAAATTTATAGTTTTGAATTTTTTTTATTAAAAAATTTAATTATTTAAGATATTTTGTCGGAGGATCAAAAATCGGATTGCCAATTTAAGTGTCATAAAAAAAAAAAACTTTAAACAAAATTTCTTTGATAAAAAATATTTGACTAATTAAAATAAAAGTATTGACATTAGAGAGCAAAAAAAAAAAAAATGAGATGAATAAGGTACAAAAACCTCGAACGGGTTATTTTTCAAAACCCACTAGCACTTAACATTTGGAGAATTATTACGAGGATTATTATTATGATTTAAACAAGAGAATATGTTGTGCGTGAGTATTGAGGGTGGACAGGTTAAAATGTGTCGGGGGTGAGTGTCGAGATGCCGGCGTGCTGGCATTATAGTACACTAAGAGAACTCACGAGGGTGTAGGGTGTAAGGTGTGGGGTGTGGGGTGGTATTGGTGGTGAAACGCTTAGCGAGATTGCACCCGACAATACAACAATACAATGTGCGTGACACGCCCGATGGGGATGCTGCAGACACTGTACTGGGAAATCTCGGCAATTCTAGAGGGGCGGTTTGCCACACCCCCTCGTACCAGCAGAATCAGACCGACATAGACTGCTGCTGGCTCTGACTGACTCTGATTCTGATTCTGATTCTGGCTCTTCTCTTTGCGAAGTTGTATCGGCTTTTATATTCCATACCCACTGAGTAAAACACTCACTACCACATCTACAACTGTCCCTCTCGTGTTCATGTCCCTCTCTTTCTTCCTCTGACTGCTCCCAACGAATAGGACGAGACTACAAGAAACCAGAGAATCAAAAAGAATGATGAGACCGGAGAACTCACTCCAATTTTTACTTTTTTATTATTATTATATACCTCTCCATTCACTTCCCTCTCGACGCAACTTCTCTCATTTTTTTTTATTATTATACCTCAGCTTTGACGTTCGTTAAAAATATATATCTTAAGTATGGTCTCATTAGCAATGGAATGAAAATATAGTCACATTATTATCAATGCACTGTGAAAAATTCGTAAAAAGAATCATTTTTAATTGATTTAATTCCTTTGAATAAAATTTTGTTTATTTTTATAAAAAAAACTTCGTGAAGTAATTTTTTATTAAATAAAAAAAAAAAAAAATTGTTATTAGTTTAAAAAATTTTTTTAAATTAATATAAATTTTTCATATGTCTATATATAATTTTTGATCAAACTTTATACACTTACTTGGTCAATTATGCCTGTAAAAAATTATTTAATCAAAGATAGTGCCTAAAACATCCAACAGGTGGCGCATGATCGTTTAATTGTCACGCTTTAAGACAGTCAATTTTATTATTTTAAGTAAAAATTATTTTTACGACTTTTCTAAGAAGCTTTATCAACTATTAAATCAATTTTTTTTTAATAATTAAACATATTAACTGACCTAAAAATTTTTATGAGGTTTTATAAAATTTTTGAGGTTTTCAAGAATAAAATTTTGGACTATTTGTTCAATCTAGATGTCTAAATAGAGTATATAAATGTCTATGAGATTGTAAGTGAAACAATAACTATAATTATTTTATATAATTATTTTATATAATATATTATAAAAATAAATAATACTTAAAAAAAAAAAAATGAGTTAACTTTCCGACAAAAAATCCAAATAAAAAATGGTACATTCTTTATTGGCTATCTAACTCACTTCATCTGTAAATAATTAGAGCTTATGAAGGTCCTCGAGATTGCTTAGGACCAAAAATGTACATTATCCACATAATAATCCATTGTATAGTTACTTCTACAATAAACTATACTCTTTATAGCATTTTTGAGTAGTACAAAGCATGAAAGGGCCCAAATGGACAATCAGGAGCATCCACATCCGGATCATCATTTTCTCAACCATTTTATTGCTATCTACATCTTTTTTTCTGTTTAGCTGATCAAAAATGTCAATATAAAGATGTTGATGTTCTCTTTACACGGTTGCCTTTTTTTTTTTTTTTTTTTTTTATTTTAAACAAAATTACTAAAATAACGGCAACAAAAGATAAAACAAACAGTCTGGAAATGAATAAAATTAATGGAGTTTTAATTTAGCTGAAAAACAAAATATTTTATTGACAGATAAAAACACTCAATTCATTTCCTCCATCACATTTCACTCTTCAGTAAATTGAATTTCCATCACCGTTGGTAAATAATATAAACGGCTTAAAAAATTGATAATCATAACCGCAACGACAATAATAAATAAAATAAAATAAAATATGAATAATAAAAAGATTTAAATACTGGGCAGAATAAAATAAAACCTGTACAGCAGGGGCTTTTATTGAAATTGAGTGTTTACAAGGGAATGAAAATACATAGATAGACTCCCGCATGTTAACAGCTAAGCTGAAGCTTAGTCCTTTCGCTACTGGGATGAAATTTATATAGAATTGTGGAGTATGAAACGCCAACGCGATCCTTGATCTACGCTAAATACTCCACCACATGTACAATTTACGATGGATTTACTACTACCGCTGCACATCGGCTTTGTATGGAGGATGTAGTACCGCGACGGCATCAGTGATGATGACGAGGGACGACAGCTACGTTAAACAGACAGTTCAAAACGTCCGCTCGAATTTCACGCGCGAATTGTTGCAACCACGATCATGCACTCGAATCTCTAGGACGGAAGTGTTTACGTATTATATCGACCATTTATATGTGTAATATCTATATAAATATATATTGTATATGATTATAGATCGCATGGGGCTCGTGTAACATATGCGGGCTTATTAGATGGTTAAAAATTTTAAAAAGCTCATTACTGAAAAAAACTAAAAATTTGAAAAAAATCAAATTTTTTGGTTTTTAAATGTTTCAAATTTTTACGAGTTCAGTGTATCAAAATTTTATTTTTTTTAATTTTACTCAAAAATGTTTATTGAATGTAACTTTTATTGAAAATTCAAATTTGGACATTGTTAAGAATTTTCATTTAAAATATTTTATTTAGATGTTTTAAATACAACTTTAGAAAAATTTGACTTTAAAATTTTAATTAAGTCTAAAATTAATTTAAAATTGAAATTTTGAAGATATTGTTAAAAAATTTGGATTAAAAACCTTCTAATTAGTTAGTTTCAGCGGAATTATACTAAAAATTTAGGTTCAAATTTTTTGTTAAGATTCTTTAAATAGAATTATACAAAAATTTGACTTTGAACTTTTATTTAAAACTAAAATTTATTCAAAATAAAAATTTTGAAGACGTTGTTTAAACATTTTAATTTAATTGCTTCAATAATTATTTCAAAAATATGACTCAAAAATTTAAATTAAAAAGCACTAGTTATTCAAAATTATAATTTAGAAAAACTTGATTCAAAACCTTTCTATAAAAAATTGATCAAATAATCTCAATTTAAAATTTCCTCAAATTTTTGGAACCATAAAAAATTTTAGCTTCAACCAAAATTCACCCAACCAATTTCACATTATTCTCAAAATTAAGAAGTTTAATAACCTCCTATTATACTCTTTTCTAAAATTTTTCTTCATACCCCTCGAGTATGAAAATCAATTTTAACAGAGCAGTCAATTTATCCGCTCTCAAAGTTCATGAAGCAGCAGCCAATACCAATATCCCGGCATTATTGCGTTTTTCCACTCGATTAGCGAAAAAATGTCGGATTTATTACGGGAAAAGTATACGTACATCTCCGCGCACATCGACATTCCCATCTAGTTCACTATATTTTATTTTTTACGGCACCGAACATACTATATACTGCACAGGATGAATAAAGTGGAGATATTAAGACCGAGGATTCGTTGCTATGAGATACTAAAGCTTATTACTGTACAGAGCAAATCCTTCATTCATAATCACAATCAGTATTTATTTTTTTGCATTAATGCTCCCTCAAGAGCTCATCTATCTCTTCATAATATAATATGTGAGCCAAAAAAGGATAACTGTGCCCAAAATTGTGAATTGTAAAGACATAAAAGGGTTTAATCTACATTGTACGTGGTACATAATTGAAAAAAGAGTAACATATCCTCTTTATTAACCGAAATCATAAAGACTGGATCTTGTATACATTAACAATTCAATGCTACTTAGTTTGTAATTCCTCCAGCATTTCACGGCAAATTCGTTCCAAAATCACTTCACGCATTACTAATTCAAATGCTTATGCTATATGTGTTGTATGTTGAACTGAAGGAGACACTGCGACGCCAGAACAGAAATAAAAAGGACAGAACGTCGATGTAATGAGAGAGAATGAACAAATTTTGCCGGCAAAAGATGAAGAAATAAATCGTCGAGGATTACACGCGCCCTAATGCTGCTAATCCTTTGGCTTTGCTCGGGTATTACCGCAAATGCTGTTACAGAAGCCGAAAATTCTGCCGACTTAAAGGATATTTTCCAATTATTTAACATTTAACATCGAATTAAATTAAATTAAATTAAATATTCAGTGGTTGATTCGAATGAAAGTTATTTCGAAATTGATTGCCGGATTTTCTGTTTATTTAGCGACAGTTTTTAAATGCTAATGCATATAATTGAGCGTAATGGGCTGATGTGGGGGTGGAAGGGGTGCAAATGTAAATTTAGGCTTAGTATATTATATATTATGATTATAATACGGCTATGATGATATGGAGGCCTGCGGGATTTTGATGATACTGAGGTTTTACGCGAGCATATGTCAATGTTTGTCTTTCCGCACAGCTTTACGCTCGCTCGGTCGCTCGCGGCTTATAAATTCACCCTTGCTATTTTCGTCTGTCCGATTTAGTACAATTTATATAAAGGCATGTATATATATGTTGCGAATGGTAATAAAATGATTAATGATTTTTGGGATTGATTAAAAAAAAATAAAATTTTTTTTTCTGCAATTTTTAATTATATAGATTTAAGATTTTTCGAGCTCAAAATTTTTTTCGCTATAATAATTGACTCATTATTATGAAAATTATAAATTAATTAGAAGATTAAAGCATCAGAATTTTTTTTTGATAAATTTATTAAATTTTTAAATCATTTTAAGTGTAATTAATAATTTTTCAAAAAATTTCAGAAAATTATGAGTAGAGAAAAGTTAGAAATAAAAATAAAAATTTGTAATTTATCAAAAAAATTTTTTATTTTTAAAAAGTTAATTTATTTTTTTTAATTAATTCAATCCTTAAAAAATTATTTTTTCTCAAAAAAAAAAAAAATTCATTTATTAAAAATAACAAAATTAAATAATCAGCGGCTAAATAAATTGAATTAAAAATTAATGTAAGTTAAAAATTTTTCCTTTTAAAAAAATATACAAGAAAAAAAAAGACCAGGTGAAATTTGCCGCGTTAACTGAAACTAAAAGTATCATAAATGGATCTGATAAATTGGGGGTGATAAAGAGAAAGAGAAGACTAACAGGATGATCCCCGTAGAGCCGTAAATTGGCTAATTATCCACTTGGCAATTTTGTTCTGGGCGAGCAAGTTTAATATTTTTATTTTCCAGATAAAATTGTAACATATAAAAATGAAGTAGAGTTACTCGTACCAAGGTATTTCTTTTTATTTATTATTATTATTATTATTATTATTATTATTATTATTATTATTATTATTATTATTATTATTATTATTATTATTATTATTATTATTATTATTATTATTATTATTATTATTATTATTATTATTATTATTATTATTATTATTATTATTATTATTATTATTATTATTATTATTATTATTATTATTATTATTATTATTATTATTATTATTATTATTATTATTATTATTATTATTATTATTATGTTTATCATTCATATAATATATATGGATCTAATTTAACGTAGATGAAGAAATCCAGTAAGTGTATTCTGCATCGCGTGATGCATGTCTGATGTTATGGGATAGGATAGGAGCGATTATGGATTGTCGATTGCGGAAAAGAGGGTTGCGGTATTGCGATGATTGCAATCGAGGGACAAAAATAAATGGGCGTGTAGGAAATACTCAATCGAGAAAAGACAATGAGAGATATACACGAAGAGTGACTTTAGTTTACTGGAAGGCTCATGTCATGAAACGAAGGATAAATGATGGAGGATGGAGGATGAAGGGTGACTGCTTCTGTTTTTGCCTTAACACTGTGCTGGGCTGCTATTATCCGATCTGGTGATATGACGGCAATGCCTCGTTGTGCTTGTGAAAACCATTGTGCTGTATTAATGGCTAATTATTGGATGAGGAGAAAACCACTTGGGATTCACCCGGTTCGTTATTTGTCGCTCGAACTTGTTTATTTATTCCAATATAAATATAAATATCAATATCGAATTTAATATCACAATTTATGTATGAATTATTTATGTTTTTTTTTTTTTTTTTCAAGTAAATATTATTTAAGCTTAAATTATAATTTAATGATTCTCTTTGGTCAGATTAATAGTATTTTATTCTATTTACACTACAGACATTATCAAATATTATTTTTCATACTTATTAGCGATTTTGGTTATAAAAAAAATTCATTGCAAAGTTAAAAAAAATTTAATAAAAAATTTTGTGATATGACTATGTCTGAAAATTTAAATGTCCTGCAGTGGCCAATGTTTACACTAAGCCTAGGATGATTATAAATGCTCGTATATAATTTTTTGAAAAAGTAGTGCTAAAAATTTCCGACAGGTGGCGTATAGTCTCAAAATCTTCTCGCTCTTAGAGAATTAATATTTAAAGTACAAGTAATTTTTTGAAAAAATTAGTGTTGGGAATTTCCAACAGATGGCGCATCGCCGCCTCATCATCTCGCTATAAGAGAGTTGAGTTTTAAAATATAAGGAATTTATTTAAATTTTTGTAGAAAGCTCTAATGACATTGATTTTTGGATTTATTAATTTCTAAACCAATTTTTATTCAATAAAACATGTTAATTGGTTTTTTCTAACATTTATTTTGAAAAAGCTATATTGTACAATTTTTTACGGCAGGTCATTTTCATCAAAAAATAACCTTTAATCTTGAATAAAAAGTAACGCTCGTTGATTTTAATGGTATAAATCGTTAATTTAACAAAAGAAAAGGACGTAATATTTGCCTTTGATTTATCACGTAAAAATAAACATACCTCTGAGTGTAGTGGAGTTTATGTATATTTCTTTGGCCCAAGGGAGGCCGCGACCACTCAGTGTTCTTTGGAATTTTATCATCCCGTCGGTTATTGTATGGAAACAATTGTAATTGTAGTGGTCGAGTGGAGCAAGAGACGATCAATGTACGAGCACACACCGAGTCCGCTGGGTTGCTATCTGCATCCACGGAATGGAGCAGAAATATAAAACTCGACAGATCTCTGTACCGAAGCTCTGAGCCCAATCTCGATCTCCAAATGAGAGGAGCACATAAAGCTATAGCTTTTTCCGAGAGACAAACAAGGAAGAAGAAAGAGATTGTTATACCTAAACAAATCGTGATTGTTTGCTGTGGGATCGTTTTACGCATGAGCCCGTGGTGGGTTGGATTCTCTATATTCTTTCCCGATTCCACTTTTAGTTGATGCCACTTGAGCCGGAGGTTGAGTGTAAGCAAATGCGAGAGGGTGGATCTGAATCTGGGAAGAAGTCGTCACCACCGTCGCCACTGGGTCACCCCTGGGGCTTTGATCTCCGCCGTTCATGATGCTGATCCATCCCGCCCGGAACAACTATATACCAATTCTCTTCAACACTATTATTGTATGCCATCACAAGTTTGTTTTTATAATACTTTTTTTAATCCCACTTTGCGAGACCACTTCTCGGATGCTCCGCAATTCAACTTTCTTTACCTTTTTATTTTACTACACTAGTACTAGCTAGTACTGCTACTAACTTGGATCTTTTGTAAAAAAATTACGGTGTACGCTAATTATTTTTTGGTTATTGTAGATCTTATAAAGAAAAAATTAAATTCATTCAAGAAACATTTTTTTGAACAAATAAAATTTGAAGGAAAAGACGGTATTTTTACTTTAAGAATTTTTTTCTTGGTTTTGAAATTTTTGTTTCAAAATCTGTTCAAAATTACACAGAAAAAAACTCAAAAATTTGGAAAAACTAAAAGTGTACACCTCATTAGGATGTGCCAAAATTTAATTTTCATGAAGAATCTTTTAAAATTAGAATGTTGAGTTCCGCTTTTGGCAGGAGCTGTGTTTGAGCATTTCCTAAGATATTTTGGGGTGAGACAATTTATTTGATTTTCATAGAATTTTTTAACAATTTAAGACTGTGTAGGTAACTGCATATTGACAAGGAGCTTCAATTATTAATTAATATTCATGATTTCGCATTTAAGTAATAAAAACAAATCAAAAAGAAAAAGGGACATGGCCGATGTGATCAAAGGGCAGAGGATGAAGCCGAGTCCTCAAGACCCTTTATCACTACACCCTCTACTATCTCCTTCAGTCACTGACAGTAAATCCAGTTCCAACTCGCACTTCGACACTCCAACTCGAACAAACTCCAGTGAACTGTACTTTTTAAATAATGATCCGCCGTATTGTATATCTTTGCATTTGGATTTTTCAGTCATCCAGACTCGGCGTAGCTCCGTTGGTATTTGCGAAGCTTTTTCTAAAAATAAACATTTAAATTTTTAAAATGACAATTATAAACCTTGGGTTTGTCAGTAATGTTTAGTCAGTGGAAATAAAAGTTGGTCCGTTATCTATCGTAATGTCAGCGTCTGGCTGCTGGCTGTGATAAAATTTGCTCATCTCTTCTAATGTCAAGAGATTGCTTTAATGTCTGTGTACTATATATACTGCGGAAGTTCCAGCTCCATCAGTCAGATTGAAACCCACCAGCCAGCAAATTCTCTACCTTCCCCATAACAACCGAGGACCGAGATTCCTTATCTTCCTCAATATGTAACCAAACTGACTTTACTTTCTCTTCATTCAAAGCTCTTTTTATTTATGCAATCCATTAAAATTTTTTTGATTCTAAATTTTTGGAGTTTTTTTTCTAAATTACGCATTTGGAATTTTTTAAAAATAAATTTTATAATTTAAAATTCAATGTCGTTAAATTTAATATAAAATTATCAATTTATAATCTGTCTAGAATTTAAAATTATAATTTAAAAATTTTTTAATAAATTTTAATATTAATTTATTAAAAAAAAAAATGCAGCTATAATTTATTTGACAGAATATATGAATTATAATTGGATTAAATAATAAATTTTTACGGAAATAAAATAACTCAAGCTGAAAAAATTTATAAGACATAATTTTATGCCAAAAAATTTAGCCCCAATTTTTTATTTAATTAAAAACATGACAAATAGACAGATGTAATGTTTTATTTACTTAAATATTTATTAAAAAATTAATAGTAATAATAATTATTATTATTATTTTTCTTTAGTTAGAAAAATGAGCTAATTCATTATCAATCGTTGAATTTTTTTTTCAAAGAACTATCATATTATACATTACAGAAAAACGTAGTCCATGTATTGAATATCTTTTAAGATTAAGAGAATCAATATGATCCAACATCATCCGTTTACGAATAAAATATACTCTATGATATATAAAACATGAACATTCACATAAATGTGGACAGCAGACTTAAGACGATTACGTTTTGCTTTGATGCGCACTACCTGTATTGGAAATAAAAAATTCGTGCCTACCTCTTTATTGTCCACTAAATCTCTCTATATACTTAAATAAGTGCTTTATGCCTTACATTTTGTATTTACCTCCCCAAAAGTCTGCATCTTTATCTTATAAAAAATTTTTCATCCGTCTAAAGAGAACTATTTCCTCTCTGCCCTAAAAAATTAATCTGTTAATCGTTTTTTTGCTCACTTGTGCCTTTATCTCTGACAAAGAACGCTGAGTAAAGAACAGTAGGAATCCCAAATCTTCTAAGTTGCCTACTTCCGCCATCTAGACTCGAAAAAATCTTTCGGTAAGTTTGTAATTTGCAGTCGGTAAGATTCTTCATTTTATCTCTTACCGGCTACAACATATTTTACCTTCTACATACTTTCTTACCAACATTTTTAAATTTACCAATTATTCAAAATTTTATTCACAAAAAAATTAGCAAATTTGAAATTTTTTAAAAAATTTGAAATTGCGAAAATAAAAAAATTGTAAAAATAATTACATTTATATTTATGGACGCCGATAACTTATCAAAGCGAGATAGCGCACATATCTCATTCATTATATGTTACAAACTCAACATATATCTAAGCAGTGTATTATTGTTTTCCGAGTAATTAAGTAAAGCCGTCAAATATTAGCGCTTTTGCAGAACTTTGAATCGTTATTTTTATTTAAACAAATCACGTATTTATTAGCGCGTTTTTTACGTTCTTCGTAAATTAGTACAGTACAATGCAATTGTTTATCATTGCAAAGTGTTGATTATTTTTATCACCACGATAATAATATGAGTAGCCATTCATATATCTATATTATATACATAAAAATGCTTGCTCAGTTATAAATAGTGATTCATATGAAAAATTGTAAACTGACTATTGTTTTTCTCACTGAGAATATTCAGTGTTTCTCTGGCATTTATTGAATAATAATCAATTTAAATGAAAAGAGTAAGTTAATTTTGATTCTTACAATTTTTTTATGATTGCAAAAAATTAAATATCTTTTTTAAAAATTAGAAGACAAAAAAAAATTTTTTTCTTAAGAGAATTTTTAATTGATTATTATCAAAATTTATAGACATATAATAGTCACTTTTAACTCTATTAATAAATTACAAATCCTTTTTTTATAAATAATTATTTTTGTAGTTTCTGTAAAAGATCTCCGGGAGGTCCTCTAAAAAAAGTTACTTGCGGTGAACACGATATTTTCATTTTGAATTATTGAAATTCAAAAATTCAAAAAAATTTTTTATCACAGAAAATGACTCCACTATTGCCAGGCAGTATCAAAGAAAAAACCAACAAAGAAGCCACCGATTCAAATTACTTGCGTCAATTAATAAAAGTCAATTACAGCCTTGCAATTTACAATATTTTAGCACTACTGCTCGGCTTTTCTTTGCTGCTAGTGTTAAGTTGGTTATTTATCGTCAATTACCCGAAAATTATAATAATCAGCGAAGCTCCTCGCGAAGAAATTATAAGTATAAGCAGCAGCGTGTCAATTTTTGAAACTTTTAAACTACCGGCAATTGACTCCAATGAAGGGTTCGATTTTGAAAAACCTATCGCGACTAGCGAAGAGTGCAGCAATATACCTAAGGAAATGAGATTTGATTGTCATCCGGAGAACGGGGCTTCTGAATTGTCTTGCTACAACAGGGGATGCTGCTGGAACGCAATCTCAGAAGATATTGATGTCATTTCTGAAAAAGTTCCGCTGAATATTCCCTACTGCTTTTACCCCTCGAATTGGCATTTGTATGAATATGGATCTACGGAGCAGGATAATGATAGTTTTGTTGGGGATTTGATAAAAGTTGCTGACTCCTTCTATAAAAATGATCTGCAGGTGCTTAGGATGGAGGCTCGTGGGATAGATCAAAATATTTTACAAGTCAAAGTAAGTAATATCAATCAATATTAGGCGGCTTGAAAATTTATTACAATTTTATTAAAAAAAAAAAAAAAATAGAAAGAATAATTCTGTAAAAGTTTACAGAAAAATTTATTAAATTTACAGGAAAAAAATTTTAGTTTACATGGAAAAAATATAAACTAAATATATGGAAAAAAATGTAAATTTACATTAAAGAAATGTAAACTTAATATGTCAAAAAAATGTAAATTTACATTGAAAAATGTAAATTTAGTGTGTAAAAAATTTTTAATTCAACTAAAAATAAAATTTTTGCATGTGGAAAAAATTATAAATTTACACTGAAAAAGTGATGTTATTTTACATATTCATGTATGTAAACTCCACAGTTATTTTTTTTAAATACACTATAAAATGGCCATATAATTTTTACACCAATTCTCTTCCAAATTTTCAACTCCAGTCTTAATATTCAAATATCTGTCCACAGATTTTTGATAAAAATAAATCCCGGCACGAACCGCACTGGCCAATAAGAGATATCAAGTACCAAAAGACAATCAACAAGCTCTACAAATTTGAAATCGACGATTTGAAAGCAAAACCTGGTTTTAGGATCACAGGCGTTCGAGATACTAATGATATTGTTGTGTAAGAACTTAATATAATTTTTGCTTTGATCAAAAATTGCTAACATTGAATCATTTTCATTCTAGATTCGATTCTTTGAATGCTGGAGGGTTTATTTTCGCCGATCAAATGCTGCAAATAAGCACATTATTACCTTCCCACAACATCTACGGTCTTGGTGAACATAGAACGCATTTGAAACTGAACACAACTTGGCAAAGATTTACAATTTTTAATCGAGACCAACCTCCTACAGAAAACGCTAATTTGTATGGCTCGCATCCTTTTTACATGGTGATGGAAGAAACTGGCGATTGCCATGGTGTTTTGTTCCTCAACAGCAATGCTATGGGTAAAATTATCATTAAATTATAAATTATGTCACCAGAATTTTGGAAATAACAGCCATGTACATTGCAGATGTTATACTACAGCCGACTCCAGCGCTAACATTCAGGGCAATTGGTGGGATTTTTGAAATGTACTTCTTCATGGGACCAACTCCCAAAGATGTTCTTATGCAGTATTCGCAAATTGTTGGGAAGCCTTTTATGCCTCCTTATTGGTCATTGGGATTTCATTTATGCCGGTATTGCTTTTTTTTTTTTAAGTAAAAAATTAAACAAAGTAAAAAGATTATATTAATTTTGAAAATCTCCAAATTCGGATTTGGTTTTTATTTGAAGATTTGGCTACGGGTCATCAGAGAAAACTAGAGAAGTTTGGAACAGAACTAGAGCAGCAAGGATTCCCTTCGACACTCAATGGAATGATTTAGATTACATGGATAACAATAATGACTTCACTTATAACAAAGATCGTTTCAAAAGTCTTCCTGAATTTGTCAACGAAATTCACGAGGTAATATAAAAAAAATTTGATAAATTAAGCATGTAATTTTTTGATAAAAAAATCCTTCCAGGCTGGAATGCATTACATTCCACTGATAGATCCAGGAATATCAGCATCTGAAAAAAACGGCTCATACCCGCCTTATGACGAGGGAATACGCTATGACATTTTCATAAAAGATCCCGAAACAAACGAGCCGTTTAAGGGAAAAGTTTGGAACCGCGTGTCAACAATATGGCCGGATTTCACTCATCCCAATGCTGGAGACTACTGGTATTCCATGATGAACAGCATGCATCAAAAATTTGAGTACGATGGCGCCTGGATCGTAAGTTTTGCATTACTACTTTATGATCATTTCTCGAAAGATCATTGAATGTTGTATAAAAAAATTTTGCAGGACATGAACGAACCATCAAACTTCTACAATGGCCGCATCAATGGCTGCCCAATAAACAATTCATTAAATTACCCTCCGTACTTGCCAAATGTAGTAGGAGATTCCTTGGCTTCAAAAACAGTATGTATGGACGCAAAACATCATTTAGGGCCGCATTATGATGTTCATAATTATTATGGAACGGCTGAAGCTGCTGTTACTTATGAGTAAGATAGAAGACACTAAAAGTTAAAATTTGATTTTAATAAGTTCGGTGGAATTTTTTGCAGTTCTTTGGTCAAAATTCGTAATAAGAGGCCTTTTATCGTATCAAGGGCATCTTGGGAAGGACATGGTGTCTATGCTGCTCATTGGACTGGAGATGTTTATTCTAGTTGGTAATTATAAATAAAATGTTTTTGGAGCAGACGAGTTTTGTTTAAGTTAAAAAAAAAACTATAAAAAATTAGAATTGTTATATTTTTTATTTTCTGACGTTTTAAAGATCAAATTTTAACTTAATAAAGTTAATTTATAAGAAGTCTATTTTTTTTTGGAAATTTTTACTCGCATTTTTTTTAATAAAACAGTAAACTGGATGAATTGAAATTATAGGCACGATTTGAGAATAAGCATCTCAGAAATTCTGCAGTACAGTCTGTTCCAAATTCCTATGGTTGGGGCGGACATTTGTGGATTCGATGGTAATACCACGGAAGCGTTGTGTAATAGATGGATGCAATTAGGTGCATTCTACCCATTTTCACGAAATCATAATTCAGATGATACTATTGTAAGTTAATAAATAATAAATCATTGTCAGATTCAAATTTTACGCAAATTTAAATTGTTCAAGGAACAAGATCCCGTAGCGATGGGAGATTTGGTCACATCATCATCTCGAAAAGCTTTGAACATACGCTACCGATTTTTGCCTTACCTCTACACCCTTTTTGCTCGTGCTCATATGTACGGTGAAACTGTCGCTCGTCCATTGTTTGTCGAGTAAGCAGATCATATTTGAAATTTTGATCATCTTCATTCAAAAATGAAAGAAATTATTGTTAAAAAAAATATTTTTAGGTTTCCTAAAGACAATATGACTTGGAATATTGATGAACAATTTCTTTGGGGATCTTCTTTGATGATTGTACCTGTTCTCGAAGAGGTAATAATAGATTTTGATGAGTTGATTTAAGTAATAGTAAATTTTTTCAATTTTTGGACACAGTAATTGACATTTTTTGATTATTTGCAAAGAATTTTACATTTAAAATTGACGAATTTGATTTTAATATAAGTTTTTCTGATAAAAAAAAAAAAAAACAACTAATGACAATAAATTAATAAAATAAATATATTTCCAGGGAAAAACAGATGTAAACGCATATCTTCCCACAGGAATTTGGTATAACTACTACGAAAAAATAAGTGTTCAAAACGGAGCTATTTTAACATACATTGCTCCGCTTGAATTGATACCTATTTTCATCCGTGGTGGGTCTATTTTACCAGCCCAGAAACCGGGAAAAACGACCACCGAAAGCCGTAACAATAATTTTGAACTATTGGTCGCTCTTGATAAAAATGGACGTGCTAAGGGCGAATTGTTTTGGGATGATGGCGACTCTATTGGTTTAAAAGAAATTTGACTTACTTTTGCTAAAATTATCCGTAGAAAAATGTTGAATAATAAATTTACATTTTTAAAATTTATTTTTTAGGCACTGTTGAAAAAAAGGAATACGTTTTCTTGAATTTTGAGGCGAATAACATGACAATAGTCTCTCCTCCGGCTGAAAAAAAAATAAAGGAAAAAATGAAGTTAGGAAAAGTTGAAATTATGGGTACAGTGGGCGTTGTCAAAGAAGTTAAGGTTAATAATAGGATTGAGGAGTTTGATTTCAATTTTTTTTTAAGCGTAAGTAAATTGAATGTTGAATAATTAACTCAAAAATAAATTTATGAGATTATAATAATATTTATTTATTTTTCAGTACTTGAAAATTAAACCAACGACAATTGATTTACAAGATGGTTGGTCAATCTCGTGGTCAGTAGGGTGAATTAATTTTTTAAGATTATATTTTTATATAAATATAGTAAATATTTTATACGTGTTTTTATCTAATACCGGTAGTTATTATAATAATGATTGTGATGAATTTACATGATATAAGAATAGTATATATTTTAGAATTTTTATTCAAGCTAATGTTAACAATTTATAACGTTTTTTATTAAATTAAAAATAAAGATAATTATATATAAAATTAAAATAGTTTTTTTAATTAAATAAAATATGGCACTAAATTAGTCGGTAAGGAACAGTATTTAAAAATCATTTTTTTTTTTGTTTAATCCGCCGGTGAAAAATGGTAATTTTTTTTTACGGTACCGGATCCGATGAATGATATTAAAAGATACAAGGTTTCCCTTATCGTCAAGTCAAATGATGCCCTCAATGACCTCAATCTTTATTCAATGATTCCGATCCATAACAATACAAACCGTTTTATTTATATTTTTTGCTTAATAATCATAACAAAAAGGTTTTTGTTTGCTTTTTGCATTCATTAAACTTGACAATAGGTTTTACTTATCCGTAAAATTAAAAAAAAAATCATTTCATAAAAGATCTAAGTAAAAAAAACTTAAAATTTGTTGTAATAGAATTATAAAATATCTTGATCAAAAGTATGATGTTAAAAACACATTTTCAATATTTTACATTTTTTTTTTTTTTTTTTTTTTTTTTTTTCAGTATGTGCTTTCACAATTTTATCGTGATCAAACATTTGTGAAATAGGAACTAAAATTAATGATTAAACATTACGATTTCTCAAAAATCCGTAACAATCTTAAACAAGCTAAAAAATTGAACAAACTTTGGTAAAAAAAAAACATCTTTGTAAAACTCTTTGGAAGTGAATGAAATTAGTACCATTATCAGTCAGTGATTAATCGCCAAAGCCTCCTTATCTTTAAAACTCCTATACTTAATAAGATCCTACGATATCGCTAAGAATATCATAAATAATCAATCGTGTGTCTAATACATTAGTTAATATCATTATTGTCTGTTCACATGGACTTACACCTATCTATCGCAGTTCTATAACTCACCCATTCAATAATAATAATAATAATAATAATAATAATAATAATAATAATAATAATAATAATCAACTAAACTTAAGTTTCCAAAAACTTAATAACACAAGTCAATATAAAGCCAAAGTGATCTAACTACTTAACAATATAAACTCCTCCATCGATAACACAACGTAAAGGCTATAAATTTGGCATTAAATAATTAATCATTAATGTAATAAAAGTGCACTTAAACCTTATAAATTTTTCCAACAAATGGCAAGCATCCAAAGTACAAAGCAAACAGTTGTAACATAATCACAATGATATGGCAAGGATATCCAGTAGACGGTAGATGGCACTAAAATTTTAATCCTCAGTAATACATTTGTCCGTTAGGTAGCCGTCAGAGTCTCAAGAATTTCTTCCGGGGTCTTGTTAAGTTTCTTGAAGTTCTCCCAATGCTCCCTAGGGACCGTCCATTCCAAAAACGTCTCAATGTTTTTCCTCAGAGCTTCCAACTCCGTAAGGTCCCCCCCAACCGGATCTCTTCCTGCAGAAACCAAAGAATCCTGAAGAACTTCATCAATAAGTCTCTTCCCAAAGCCAAGCTCATCAAGCTTCTCCGGTTTGGATATCCTCTTCAATAAAACAGCCAATAACAGCCTCATCTTCTCGATGCTCATCAATCGAAACCGTTGATTGTCATCAACAGCTGGCTCCAAATCTTCTTCAGCCAAGCACATCTTCTCATGGCTCTCCAAGTCATTTTTAATCCGAAAGAAGCTGTTGCAATTTTTACAACTGTAGGGTTCAAGGCGCTTGTGAATGCACTTCATGTGCTTCTTCCAATGCGGCAACTGGGTGAATCCGACATTGCACTCGGTGCACTTGAAAGGCCTCTCCCCGGTGTGCCTTCTAGTGTGCAACTTTAGGGCAGTCGAATGGGCAAAAGCTTGCCAACAAACAAGACACCTGAAAGGTCTTTGTCCAGAATGGGTTCTTTGATGAACAGTAAGCTGGGACTTTTGTGCAAATCTCTGACCACAGGTCGCACACCCGTGAGGTCTCTCCTGGCAGTGGGTCCTCATGTGCTGAGGCAGGTGTCCTTTGAAGGTCTTGTTGCAGATCACACATAAAAAGGACTTGACATCTTTGTGCAGACACTCAAGATGCTTCTTCAGCGCGTCTCTTCTGATGAATCCCCGGCCACAGATATCACACTTGTGGTCCTTTTGTCCGTTGTGTCGCTTCATATGCAGAGCCAGATTCGCAGCGCAGGTGAAGGTTCCTGAACAAAGCGAGCAGTGGTAAGGCTTTGCGTGGCTGTGAGTCCTTCTGTGCTGCGCCAATTGCCCTCCTCTGGCAAAGCTTTTGTCACACTCGCTGCACTTGTAGGGTTTGAACCCCGTATGGGTACGAACGTGCAGCTTCAATCGTTCTTTTAGCGGAAATTCTTTGCCACAATCATCACACTTGTAGAACGGACCGTCCGCATGTACAACCTTCCAATGGTTTCTCAATCCCCCGCTTCCTTTGAACTTCGCATCGCACATCAAACAGCAGTACTTCTTCTCAGATTTGTCTTCAGACTTGCCAGCTTCACTCTCATTATTGTTCTCCAAAATCTTTTCTTTCTTCTTGGGAACTTCTGCCTTCACCTTCTTTCTCTTCTCACCCTTTCCACTGAAGTTGTTCGCCATGTCCTTGATGACATTATTCGAGACATTTTGGTTGCTACTGTCATCACTCTCCCCTTCAGAGTCCTGCTGGTAGTAATAAACTTCATCCTTGAGATAGTCAAGCTTTCTTTTCTTCCTTAAATTGTAATTCTTCTTCCCTTCTTGATCTCCAATTTCTAATCCATCGTTTTTATCACTACCCTTGCCCTTCCTAAAAACTTTGAACCCTTCAAATTCACTTCCCGCAAAACTTCTTAATGCTTTAAGCCCATCCGTACCTTCCAAGTTCTTGAAATCTTTGGCAATCCTTGACTGTTCAACCGGCAAAAGCTCCGTAAGTTGAACTTCTTCCTGAACTTCACCAGACACTTGCATTCCATTTTCCTGGGTGTTCGTCATCTTTAATATCTACAGCATTCTCTCAGACTGATAAATTTCACAAGTATATTTTATTATTATATCTAATCGATCTACACTTGCGCGGCTCCAGAGACTTTAACGCTGGCGTTATCAAACAAAGAACAAACATAACGACCTCTTATCAATACATGTACATACACAGCAAGAAATTTTATCAATCCAAGGCTACATTTGCAGAAATTACTTTGTAATTTAAATTAATTATCTCACTGTGTTCTTTTAATTACAATTTACTTCAAATAATGAAATTTAACAATATCAATTGTAACGGAAAAAAAAAAAGAAAATTGAAAAATAAAGAGACCTACTTAAAGTAAACCAATCGCACGAGCTTCGCTACTTCGACTGACCGCGGACACAAGTCACACCCGGAAAACCGTCCATATGTCTGTCCCTTATCATTCAGTGTGTACACACATCCACATATGACACATACATCCACTAGGCACACGCATTTACTGAAGAATGTAGCGTGTAGTGGACGTGCGAGGTTTTATCGAAGCTTATCGCCACAAATTATTTCAATAATAAGGTCTTGTCTTCTTTCCTTTGTATTACTTCCACTCATATATTACATTTAACGTTACACAACAGTGGTTGCGTTATCGACCCAGGCAATCGATAACGTTATTTATAGATTAGCTTCAAGGAATTATCACCGATTTCTTCACCGATTGACATTCTTACTCTTTTGATTAGGTCTAAGCGTCGAAATTACTTTAAGTCTAGCTTTTTGACGATTCCCGGTCGATCAAGGCGTTGGAATCTCCTGCCTCGGAAAATTCAATCCATGAATGAATAACTGAATGGAGCAAGACAAGCTCTTTCTCCCAATCTTCCCGGGGTTGCTTGTAGGAGCTTTTTGTAGATAGCTTTAAGACTAATTTTATTTATGAGAGGTACTTTATTATTGCGCGCTTTTTACCACGCAGGCGCAATTACAAGGTCGATATTGTCGGCATACTTGAGTATGAGAGCTTTCACCCTCTTTTCAATTTAATTCAATGGTTCTTCTGTCGCAGCTAATTCTTCATAATTTTAAATTTAACTAATTTGAAGATTTACATTTTTTTTTTAAATTAATTATTTACTTTTTTTTTTTTTTAATTTATTTTGGTGATTTCAAGCTGTAGTTCAGGTAGAATTTTTCATGGAGGCGATTTACAGTTTATGGGTTTATTTGTAGCCGTGAATAATGACTAGAGTGGATATTATAAATAGAGGACGTGTGTGTGATAGCTGTTGGTGTATGTTATATGTTATATATTAAGACTGTAAGAGCTGTGGGAGCGATTGTGCTAGTACGTGCCCCTGCACGCCGCTCCTAATTAAATTACTTCCGGTCCCCGGTATTACTCAGTGGGCTTAAAGACCAAGTTAGACGCGCTCTTTTGATAGATGACATAATAGACGATAGCTTTTTTTTTTTTTTATTAGTAGTGGTAGTAGTAGTAAAGTGATATGTAGTATGATTCTTCTACTCCCAGTGGCTCAAGATCTGATTACCCCCCTACCATCACCATCTGTAAAGAAAGGTCAAAATTCCAAAGCCGTTTTTTTATCAGGCATGCAATTTTTTTTAAGCGAGAAATTTATTTGGGATTTCGGACGGTTTTTTTAGATAGCATGGATGGAAATTTTATTTAGTTTGCGATAAGGCTGGCCTTGATGCAGCTTATCGAACTCGATGATCGATGACTTTTTATTTTGCTAATGTTGGATTTATACGTCTGTGTTGTCACATTTTTTTGTCAATGCAGAAATGAGGTTCTGTGGATTTTATCGGTTTATAGTAACTTCATATAATTTTAAGAGATATTTGCACAGAAAAAAAATTTATTTGTCAATTTTATTGAGTAAAAAAATATTTAGGAAATTTTCAACATTTTTATTTGCATAAAAAAATTTTTTTTCAAATTTATTAAAATATAAACATCCATAATTACACTGCAATATTTCTCTTCTATTTATCTTCTAAATAATTATCAATAACAAATATCTTTGAATTTTTTCTAATAAAAAATTTTCCAAGTTTACAATTTTTGTTTTTCATAAAAAACTAAAAATATAAATAAAAAAAAAAAATTCACCTCATTTCTGTAAAAAAATCCTTGATTCGATCGCGATAAGAAATAAAAAATCGAACAAATATACAAATGATTTATAACTAAAGTAAAATATAACATCGCATGTACGTAATATAGATTATCTGACTAAAAATGTGAACAACACACATGTAAAAACAGAGCGGAAGGGTAGGGAGTGTTATAAAGAGAGTATAGAGAAAAATAATACATAAGCGGTATATGTAAAAGTATAATAAAGTATTAACGAGAAATGAGAGCACACGCACGTGGATATAAACAAGAGAAAAACGCGCGCGCGCATTTATGATCTCTCTCTCTCTCTCTCTTTTTCTCACAGAGTTTTTCAAAAGAGTGAAGAGTGACACACATATGTCGCATTGAACTTCCCGAGCACACTCTCAACCATAGTTACAGTATCAAGTCTCTCAATGCTATGCTCTCTGTCCTCTATCCTCTCAATACACACCGCATTTAACACAACAAAGACATGACAAGCTTCAGTTACGATCATGCATTTAAAAAAATTTTATTCACTTGGTTCTTTGGATTTCTATTCGAATTAAACTCCATGCGAGGTAAAGAAGAGGTTATAGAAATTTTGAGCACTCACCAGTCAGCTCGAAATACCTCGCAGTTCCTCCAGGAACACTGATGTTCGAACGCTGTGACGAGCCCTACCCTCAATTCGCCATCTTTGATTCCACTTGTGTATTCTACCTCTAACCTCTACCTTCTACACACTCCGCTAGGGTAAAAAGAGCGAGAACTCTTTGTTTGATGAACAGAGAGAGAAATTTATGTTGATGTGCATATATCTGGCTCAAACCTTCCAGCTTATGGGTGAGTGGTTTCCTACTTTACTCACAGAGGGACACTAGCTCTCGAAGTTAGATTGTACCATCCAAAGTTTATTATACGCTTCGCTAAATTTTAATATTTTTTTATATGCTTTATTGCAGCGCTTTCTATGCATCAATAATTTTAAATTAGATTTTTTTAAGCCGATTATTTATTTTTATTCTTATTGCACTTTTTCAGTGGGTTTGATCTTGTGTTATCTGTTAATTAATCTTAAATTTACTGCAGAGTTATTGAGAACTAATTTTTTTTGATTAAATGTAGGAAGTATTTTTAAAAAAAATTTATTTATGCAATTTTTAAGAAAAATTTTGAAATAGAATTTTAGCAATAGTTTTTTTCTTTGAAATTTGATTCCAAAATTTTTTTGAGGTGAAATTAGAGCCTTAAAATTTATAAAAAAATATTTAATTTATTAAAATTTCTTTAAACAAATTAAAAATTTTTTAATTAAAAAATTTCCAAAATTATTTATTGAAAATTTAAAAAGTAATATTTTCAGAAAAAAATAATTTTGATGTTAAAAAAAGAAATCAAACTTCAAATATCGAATTTTTACAATAAACTGCACGTGCGCACGCATCCTACCGTCAAGCATTTGCTCGTAAGTAGAAAATGGTCTTGCCAGTGTAGACAGTGTGGTGGCCGAGTGTGGCCATATCTGGCCATTTTATCCAACTTTTCGCCTTAGTACTCCAAAAAACGCGCCTAATTAAACTTCAAACCACGTGTTTCTACCTGAACGTAATAATTTTATATCTATCTAATAAAGATGTCAAGTATTAGTGACAGGTGACACTATTTATTTAGTGGATCTTCCCGAACTCCATCTCGAGTCTCACGCGTGTGCCACCAGTTGCTCATTGCATAACATTGAATCTTTTGAGAGCTCGTCATAAATAATAAGCTTAAACAAGTACTTGTTGAATTTTTTATTTATTTTTTTCTACTCGTTACGGTAATTAGTTTTTCTATTTATCGACCGTGTCGTGCGAAAAAGGGTTTTTTTTTTACACAGATTTATTGGGCGGCGTGATACTCTGCTGTCCTCTGTCGGTGAGTTGTAATCATTTTATCTGTCATTAACATTTTATATTATTTTATTTTTAAGGAAATTTGCATTTCTTTTAAGTATTTTTATGCGAATCGCTGATTTTGATGGATAAGTGATAGACAATTAATTTTTTTCTATAAAATTATAATTAATGAGAAATGAGTCATATTTAATGGAAATGAAAATAATTAGGGATGCATGATTTGATGATATTTGATGAATAAATACAAAATAAAAATCATTGAAATTTAAACAAATACATTTTTTCCAAAAAAAACTTCAAAATATTTAAGAGCAATAGTAATCATAATTTACACAGAAAATTATTATTATTATTATTAAATTGCACTGTACTTTCTTAATTATTGATATTTTTGAAAATATAAGCTCATCCTGATGTTACACTCATCAAGAGCTTTCATTTGAGTACCCACATGTATTTTTCATATATACATATATATAATATATATAAATATACGAAAAATTGATGTCGGTACTCAAATGAAAGGTGTCGATGAGTGTAACATCGGGATGAGCTTATATCATTAAAAAAGTTAATATTTCACAAGATACAAAGTCATTTCTTTGGATTTTTGTGGGAATTTTTGACCTAGAACCCTTAATAATATATCTAGAAATAGAGCATTTTCGAATGCAGCCTAAATACTTTTTAATAATATAATTTTTCAATTATATTAGTATGAGAATCATATTTTTTGAAATTTTCATGCCTTGTTTTTCAAAATGCAGAATTTTATTTTATTATAATTCTTGTAATTTATTGAAAAAAAAAATCTTAAAAATTATCGGATGTTTCTTAATTTAAGTATCATGTTTAACAAGATAATTAATAGAAAGAAAAAAAAATTCTAGTCGTTAGTCTCAGCAAGGAATTAATTGAATTGAAATTGACAAAGTCTGGTCTAGTCTCAAGTTAGTAATAAAATTTCTAGCCAGCAATTATTTATTACGGAGGATATTTTTCAGCGACAACTTAAATCTGTTGCGTGCATAGAAAACAGCTTACATGCTGGCGGTATTATATGTACGTACGTAATGAGATAGAATCATCTGGCATGGTAGTGGGTAAATACAGCTTTGGATGTTTAAATTGCCACCCGAGTTAAGTGCAATAATTTATAGATCTATGAATATAAAACAGCTATTACGATTTTTGGAGAATAATTATCTTCAGATTTGAATCGTTGTAAATTATTGTGTATTAAACTAAACATGGTCATTTTTTTTTCCAAAATTCGGTTCAATTTAAATTAAATATTTTTTAAAAAAATAAAAATTTTTTTTTGATTTTTTGACAGTAGAAATTTTTAATATAAAAAAATAATTTCGGTGTAAAGCCGAAAGAACTAAACCGCGTGTCTGAGCCCGAGGATCTCCATCTCCACCCACGTGGCAGGTTCTGGAGATAGAGAGCACAGCTGTGACTGGATTTTTATTTTATTTAGTCACTTTTTTCCTCATTCCACGGAGTTTCGCGAACACCAAAGCCGAATAAAAAAAACAAGCCAAGGTATGGTAGCTCACCAGTTGAAGCCACTCGTGTCGCGACATGTTTTTAATATTACTCTCGCCTGACAGACGCTTTTTATTTTTATTATACTTTACACTCTTACTTTCGTCCCTTCGGTAATAAAACTGCCGTAAAAAGTTACCGTTTTAAGAAATATAAATATAAATATTAAAATAAATATTTTACTAAGCAAAAAATCTTTCTTTTTTTTTTTAATATTCTTTGATTCAGTTTTTTAAACGCATTTTTTTATAAAAATTAAACCAACCAACCAAAAAAATTGAATGTTAGATATTTTTTAAGGAAATTTAATCCTCTACAAAAAAGGTCTGATTATAAATTTTCGTCAGACGAATTTTTTTTATGTAATTAAATTTTGAATATTTTGAGATTAATTTTCATTTATTTATTTTTTTTTTTATTCAATTTTCTAACTTTAAAACTTTGAAAAGTATTTAAAAAATAAAAATTTCAGAAAAAATGATGGATATTTTCAAAGAAAATTTTATACTCTACAAAAAAAGTATTTTAAAATTTTTCATTATTCATATTTTCAAAAAATATTCATAATTAAACTTAAAATCAACCAAAAATTCAATTTTTATTTATTGAATTACAAAATTAAAAAAATAATTATTCAAATAATTTGATTTATTTTTTGCAAGTTTTAAATAAGTATAAAAAAAAAATCAGATGAAAAACCTTGCCTATTTATTTATAATAAAAAAAAAACATATTGTCCATTAATTTCATGAGCGTCTAAAAAAAAATTTTATTTAGTGGTCCATTTTGCCTCGATGTAATAGTGTATAAATATGACTATAAATATCTTGTAAAAAAAAAAGGATGAAATAATGAAAAGAAGAGATAATCCTGTACGGATTTGCGCTCACGTATAGGCATTTGGAGCGAAGAGCCTGAGGCTCGCGGGTAAGAGCTCGATTACGAGCATATGCGCTGGGTCTACTCTCCTGGGCATTATATACACCCGGTCAGATTAATTCCACCTTCGTTTGGTATTTTTTCATGCCCTTATCTCCAGACTGTACGTATCCACCTATATATATTGCATATTGTATATTGTATATTTATAAATGTGCGGCTATATCCTCCCGCGAGCCGCGAGTTTCGCCGGACACGCGAGGATCAAATCAATAGACGGTTATACATTATAAATATTAAATATATCTACATCCATACACTCATTCTTGTTCTTGTTGCTTGTTGCGAACAATCTTTGTCTATGATAAATAAATCCTCGGAGTTTTATTTATTTGCCACTCCCAATACCCACCACCAGCCATTGGCTCCAGGCTACAATCGTTTATTTAATTAATACCCTGATTAATTTTGTAATTAATTATTTTTATTAATAACTCGCTGGTGATTAATTGGACAGCAGAAATTACTCAAAGTTATTCAATCTTTATTATTTTTTTTTATTTGATCTTCATGAAATTAATCGATAAAATTTAAGAAAGAAATAAAATTCATTTGTAATTTTTTTTTACACTTTGAATACTTTAATATACTTATTATTATTAAATTAATATTTTATACACTGTCAAAAACTTGTGAAAATAATTTTTAATTAAATTCTTCCGTAGTGAAATTCACTCCAAAAATTTTTTTTAACATTTTTAACAAAAAAAAAGGCCAAAAAAAAATTAGTTCTCATTTAAAAAATTTTAATTTTTATAAAAATTATAATTTAAAATTAAATCCATTAAAAATTACTCAATAGTTATTTTGTATATAATAAAAATAAATTTTATTTTTATATAAAATCTATTGTAAAGTATTTAGAGAGACGAATTTTAAAGTAAACCTTTCAAACTTTGAAATTTTTTGTGCTTTTTATTACCATTAAAAAAAAAAAAAAAAAAAAATTGTAATGTCAAAGTTGAGCAACACTGTCCGCATGAGTTTCATTAATCTGGCCGCGCCTGGAGCTTCATCTCAACTCCTCTTATCCCATATGTACGTACGGATAGATATATATATATGAGTAGTTTAGTTAACTCGGCATGCACTTGCTCTGTCGGATGGCAAAGTAGTGAGAACTTAGTTGGAGGATGTAGACAGTATGGAGATGAGCAAAAAGAGGTACACACGTCTATTACACATCTCGCACGATATTCCATGACATTATGCGAGTATAGATGAGTGGCGCCATTATTATACTATATCTACATACTTAACACGTTCATACCTTCGTCCTCCATCCCAATCTGTATCTATGTATAACACGTCGGCATCAACTTCAATGTTATGTATGTAAATTATTCAACGCTAGGTTATATTGCATTAAATATAAGAGATATTTGAAACTTCGAAGCTTCTCAATTAAAAAATAACGTGCTCTACATTTTAACTTAAAATTCTATTTCTATAAAAAATCCAAAATATTTAATTAAAAAATTTTTTATTGAGGTAAAAATATTTTTTATCTCTTGCCAGACCTGAAGGGTCAAAAATCAGGCCTCAGATAATTAAATTCACTTTTGCTTTAAGAAATTTTTTGAACCAAAAATACAAAGTCCCTAAAAAAAGAATTATTGATTTTTCTAATAAGTTAAAAAAAAAAAATAATAATAATATCAAAGAATTAAAGGTAGAAGGATTATCGACCGAAGATCAGCACTTTTCGAGTCAAGACTTCAAAATCCAAGGCAAGAAATTCTTGAACAGACTCATCTAGTTACAAAACAATTTTTTACACTTACAAATCATCAAGAACACTCTCTATTGTAGCAACAAGTAATTTTTCATCTTTTTTACTGAAAAAAAATTTTTTTGCTCATAAAAATTGATTGCAAATAATATTTCCAGGTAAAATACAAACAAGAAACTCAGAAAAAGTTAATTATTTATAGTCAATGATCAATTTCAGCTCATTAGAAAGATAATTATATATCTCGAGTGGCAAGAAAAAAGAAAAGGAAAATTTACGCGGGTATTTAGCCATAATAGCATTAAAATTAATTCCCGGAAGATTATTTGAAAAATAAGTTTTTTAAGAACAAGAAGAGGAGCATTAAAATTTATGGATATTTTTTAATGCATGATATAAAATTATAAGCAATAGAATAGATTTCCGTGAGTATAAGTACAGTACTAACAACCTACGACGTATGGGATGTATGTATAAGTGTATATATATATATATATATATATATATATATATATATATATATATATATATATATATATATATATGTATAATATATCTCCGGATAGGAGTTTCCCACGGCAACGGTGTTTCAGTTCCTCCGTTCCTTATATTACTCGTATCCTATCGTATGAGTAGAACAGGCGATGAAACTAACGAAGCAAATTTCGTACGGTCCGCATGCATGTTTACTCCATAGATCCATACGTGCACTTATATTTATCTGCATATGTACGTATATTTATGTGTACAACAGTCGTTTCTTTCCCTATGGATTCCAATTAGACGTTACAACGCTACACGCGGGCACATTTATGTGCATACAGAAGCAAATTAGACGCTTCGCTCTTTGATTTGTTATACTCGAAAATTTATATGCGTATCTTATTCATGCACCCTCTATACATTACATACATTTAACTCGAGTAATGTATTGAGCCATTCATATCTTCCATGCTCTCTAAGTTTAGTCCTTTTTTTTTATTGTTTTTAATGACAAAGAAATTATACTTTATTTTTACCCAAGTCTTAGTCTCACTTTCTATTTATGTTTCTGCTATTATTTGCCATGACGCATCTTTTTTTTTAATATTTATTTATTCATATAATTCTGTGTTCATAGTTTCACTTTTTTAATTTTCATATTTAGGTCATCGAGTTTTTTTTTAAATTAATTTTTTTTTTTAAATCGATCAAATAGTAAGTAATTTAAGATAAGAAAAAAAAATCTTGTTTGGATGAGAACTTTTTCCGTTACACCTCCCACCTTTTGCTGAATTCACTTCTAATGTACGAAATACTTTCTTAGTTTAATATAAAAAAAAAAATTGTGAACGAAACTTTTTTTCCGTTTAAATTAAAAAATTTTTCTACAAGCCGAATTTACATTTTTTTCTGTAAAAGTTTTGATTTCTTCCATGTAAACTTAATTATTTTTTCTACAAAATAAATTTACATTTTCTATGTAAACTTAATCATTTTTTCCACGCAATAAATTTACATGTAAACTTAATCATTTTTTCTACATGGTAAATTTGTATTTTACATGTAAACTTAATGTTTTTCCTCGCATTAAATTTATATTTTACATGTAAACCTAAAATTTTCCCACCCACTAAATTTACAATTTTTTCATATCAATTTACAATTATTATTTCACATCCTAAATTTACATTTTTTCCACACATTAAATTTAAATTTTCTGCCATGTAAAATTTACATTTTTCCTTTCATGAAATTTACATTTCCAAATTTTCTCATTCCTCATTAAATGTAAATTTATCTTTTATATTTTGACAGAAGTAAATAAATTGTAAATAAAAAAAATTTATTCGCAATTTTGACAGAATTTTTTTTTGAGCACAAATATTTTTTTACGTGTTATATATTAACTCATGGCTCAAAATAAAAATTGGCTGCATCAAAAAAATTTTCACACGAATAAATAAATTACTTGCTTTTTAAATTAACCATCATATCAACATACACAATCATAACTCAAGATTACTTTACCAGTATTTATGAACCAACCCACACTTCCACCATCAAGTTATTCAATTATCCAGTCTATCTATCTTATCATAATCATAATCGGACTTTTTCTCTCTAATGACTCAATTAATCATTTATTCTTTCATCTGAAATAATATTTACCAATTGATTAATTAATTAAGCCTATACCGAATGAGCAGAGACTGAGACTTGAGCGAAGTATAACTTATAGGCTATAGGCTATAAACAATATTATTTTTCTATCGCCTCGCTCGTAACTCGCACGGCTCGAAGCCCATAAATCACCGTGACTAAGTCTTTATCTAGAGTGACAGCCAGCGCAAAACGCGAGTTTGCTAAGCAACTCACAACTCGCAACTCACAGCTCAAGCAAAAAATCGAATTTTGCTTAACTTTATACTCTTGACTCTTGATTCGTCGAGTGACAACCGAATCACCGAGCACGATCTCTACTTTTGAAATAACAAAGATTTAATGCGCTATTAAAGTTATATTTATTAGCAGAAAATCTTTTGGAGTAACTTATTGAGCTTTAAGTTCTTGAAAACAAGTGTAATTAATCATTGTTTGTTGTTTATTTATTTTTTAACAAGTAATTCATAAATTTGAAGTTTTAAGCCAAATTTTTAACAAGTAATTTATCTCCAGTGAAACTTTAAAAAAGTTTGAACCAAATTTTTATCAGGATTATTTTTTTCCGTCGATAAATTTTAAAGTAAAAAGTCAAAAATAATTTCTGTTTAATGAAATAAAATTAATTGCTTTAATGTTACTGAAATTAATTTTTTATGACAATTTTTAAAATTTCTTAAATAAATTTTTATAAAAAAAATTTATCAAAAAATTCAATTTTTTTTTTTTTTTTTAATATTAAAATTTATTTCTTACATCGAACCAAAAAAAAAAAAAAGTCATATTAATTTTTAAAATCTTTAACTATGCATTTTTTAATTTTTAAATAAACAAAAAATATTTTTTATATTTATTTAAAATTTATTAACTATTAATACTATAAATTAATTAAAAAATTTTTTGTGTATTATTTTTATCAAAAAATATTAATAGTATCATTTAAAAAATTTATTTCTTTCAAAAAGTAATTAAAAAATAAATCATTACTAATTTTTCTAAAAAATACTAAAAATTTCTTCTTCAAAATTCCATCAAACTCAATTAATAACCACCAACAATTTAGCAATTACAAATTCCGATCTATAAATTTCATCTGCGGTTCTTTCGGTATCGAAAATTGATGACCATAAATTCCGATCCACCCCAACTCTCTAATATTCAACAAACATCAACATAAACAATAATATTCGTGCAAATCAAGTGAACAAATATTCCTGAAAATTTTTGCGATCATCCTACAATATACAATCAAAATTCCTATCACTGAATTCTGTATGATAGCTCTTTAATTCTGATCTAATAATGAAATCGAAATGATCCGGTGATGAAGTGGGTGCCCAATAATCGACGTTATCGTTCGGGAGTAATAATTGTACAGAACCGCGGGCAGACAACTGAACCCTACATACATGCCGGTTATTTAGTGTACGTAGACACACACGACGGTCCGCATTCCATGAGTGGAACAACCGGTACACGTTCCAGTGGTTCTCAAAAGACAATTGCGGACACAGACATTAACTATTTTAATAAACTCCGAAGATGTGAGTGTAAATGTGAAGTCATACTACCACTTTGTATTTCTTTAGACTGCCTGCTCTTCTTGAGTCACGAGAGTCCTTAACACCCTCAACAAAGAAGGTTCTGACTTCAGAGTCTCCGATAAGTCAAAGGCTCCACTTTTCAAGATGAAAGAAGATTCTGAAGAAAGACAAGAGATCGGTTTTCAATTCTGGAGTCTGGTTATGCAACTTCTTGAGATTGCTAAGTCTTCTGGATTTGAATTTGAGGAAGAAATTTGAGTTTTATATTTTTGTCTTTGTGTTGGAAAAATTCTTAACTTCATAAAAAATTAGAAATTTAAAAATTATTAAAAACTTAGATCAAATGATAATATTATTTATTCTCAGCTTCATCAAGCAATTTATTGAATAAAAAATAATAAACATGATTGCAAAAGTCAAAACAATAACAATGAATTTAATAGATATTTATTTTTTATAAAGTCAACATCTTATACTAAAAAAAAAAAAATGTATATAAATATAATAATTAAAAAAAAAAATAAGCATTTTTGTAATAAAAAATAAATTTGTCAAAAATGTGAAATAATTTTATATTTTTGCTGAAGAAAAAATTTTTTTGATGAAAATTCGTAATTTACCTCTTTCTTAATCAAAACAAAAAAATTTTTCAACAAGAAAAAAATTTTTTTTTTTTAAATTTATAAAAATAAATTTTTTTTTTAAACACTGCTTATTTAAAAAAAAAAAAATTCAGCGTAGGAAGTCTTTTCAACAGTTTATAAAATTTTTGTGTTAGAAATTATTTATCCAAAAAAAAAAAAAAAAATGATATTTAAGTAAATGTTTTTCGTCAAAAAATTTTAAATCTTAGATATTTAATTGATCTACTGTTGGATTAAATCGGTAATTTCTAATCAAATATATGAAATAAAATAAATATTAATGATAATGATTAATGGCTATGTAAGATTTATTGCCGCACATGAACAAACGTTTGAAAAAACGACTACAATACATTAGACATTACAGAGCAAAAGACAATCGAAGGAAGTCGAAGCCTATAAATATGCAAATAGTCAGTGGTCACCTGGGCCACTGTATGCTAATAAAATTTATTACGCTTGCCATACGGACTAGATACTATCCTCGATAAATATTATATTATATTATAGATCTCTATACTCTATATTTGTTTATATTTTATGTCCTATAACAGATAAAGATAAAGATGTGAATTGATGCGTCCTGCAAGCAAATTATGCAGGTGTTTTGCTTTTTAAAAACAATGAATATTTATCATATGGAAATTTTTATTATTATTTTTGTCGAAAAATTTATGGTAATTTAATTTAACAATCGATATTTTCGTCGGTGAGAATCTTAAAGTATAATATTTTTCAGGGGAATTTCCATCTGAAAAGCGCTCAGATTTTTTGGTCCAGATATAAATTTATGCATTGTCACAATAAATTGGATAAATATTTTGAAACATTAAAAATGATGTTTACTCATGTATTATTTATGTTTGTATTTCAGAATAAAACAGAGTATAGAAGTGAGGACCGAAAAAAAAAAAAAAGAAGACTGAATATGGCGGCCGGAACGTGTCCTCCTTGAAGATTAAACGAAACTTAGCAGGTATGTAATAAATAAAAATAAATATTAATATTAATAGAGAGATCGAGATTAATTGCGGCTGTGTATTTTCCACGTGAGAGAGCGCCAACGATCCATTTGATTGCGAAGACAAAGCTCGGTATCGTTCATGAGAACCCTGCAGAACGTGAAAACGTTTTTGTTTAGGTTATACTTATATATACTTCAGTTGGGTAACTTTGTTATTGGAGTTTTGCTGTTTTGCTGCTATTCGCGTGTGCAACGTATTCCACGATTAAGATGTGCAAGCGGACCTGAATTCCGGACGCTTGATACATATCTCGATTAACATCGTCCTTTTCTTGTCTACTGCAATCCGAAGGTATCTTTTTATGTTGCTGCACAGTTCAAATTAATATGTTTTGTATTTATATTCTTGAAACATTACGTTTATATGAAATATATGATGTCACATATGTTCAATTTATATATGATGTCATCGACAATTTAATATAATCCTATATGACATCTTATAATTTTATACATAATAATATTAATTATATATGATGATCATATATCATCATATATGATATTTAATGTCATATATGGTCATATATGTTGTTGGTAACCATTATATGTATCCCATATAACTCATATATGTTCATATGTGATATGTGATATTCCATATGTTCATATATGGAGTTATAAGACATCGGATATGTCCCATATGACATCATATATAAACATGAGCATATATTATGTAAAAAAAAAAACATCATATGTATCATATATGAAGTTGTAGGAAATTATATGAGTCCTATATGACATCATATATGTTCATATCTGATATCACATAAATATAAAAATATCTGGTGTCATAAACTATCACATATGTCTCATATAGCATCATATAAGATCATATGTGACATAAGATGTCACATTTGTTCATATTTAACGTAATGAACAATCATATAAGATCATATCTAATATCTGACATCACATATATCCATATATGATGTCATATATGTGTTCTTTATGATATAATGGATGTTTATATGCAAAATGTCATATTATTTACGTTCATATCTGACGCTATGAAGAATGACATATATTCACATATGATATATGATGTCACGTGGCAATAAAAATATGTGTTTATACACTAATAATTTTTTCCTCATAAAAAATTTATTAAACCATAATAATTAAGAATATTAATAAAGACATTTCATAAATAACATCCAAGCACGGAATTTAATGAAGTACTGCACTATACAACACTATAAAATAATAATAAGGATTAAATGAGTACAAAGCTCGGTTCGTGATGGTATAAAATATCATAATTAGAAGCCTTTATCCAATTAATCGTAAAAGATTCCTTGTAAGCATAAATAAAACCTTGTTTTACAAGAGCTTAAAATATCAACACGTTAAATATAATCCAACAAAGATAACGGTAATCTCGCTGAAATATTAATCCACGACGAGATTCCGTGACGATTAATTATCTGTATCGTTGTATTGGTCCCTAGAGTTAATTCTCCCTCTCTATCTTCTACTCCTATACTATCTATACACACATACATATAATAGGATAGATGGAGATTCGAGATCATCGTCTTCTCTGTCGTCATCTGCATCTCCTACCATCCATTCTCATCTACATCAATACGTTATATATGTAAATGGTCCACACTTATCCCACTGTGATTACTTGGTCAGCTGAGATCCGTATCCTCGGGTTATTAGGATCGTAATGAAACTGACTAATTAATCATTGGGTGCATTATTCTCTTACACTTAATACATATGCTAATGGGGCATCCTAATTTTTTTTTTTAACTTCAACTTTTCAAAATTTTTACTCTTGATTATTTTAATTTTTTTTTCTGTCAAAAAATTCTTTAAAAAAAGTCCAAGTAATTTTTTTATTTTGTTTCGGTTTATGTTTTGCGAGTTATGAGACGGAAATTGAGTTTGACAGTCTCGGATTCTCGTAATACGACAGACGCCTTGGTAATATAATTTTCCGTGACATATTGCGAATCTATTTTTCTACACAATATTTTATTTATTTTCCTCATTAATATATTTGTTCGTCTATTGTTATTATTCTGCTGTTCTCATAAAGTATCGCTGGTTAAAGGTAAACATTTTTGCTCTGAGCAAATATTTTGTTTAACGATACTCGGCAAAATATATTTTTTTATAAATAAATTATTTATTTTTGTTATTAGCTTTTCTATTTTATTTTGTTATTTAGCTTTGGGATTTTTTGATAAAAATATGATTTTTTATCGGAGTATTATCTCGTTTCATGCTTTCTATAATTTATAAAATAATAAAATAATGTAATAAGACAGGAGATAACGTATGACGTAAAGGTTCATAAAAAACGTGGTAATAATAAATGTGAGATAAAGTTTTATTTAAAACGAGTCAATTTTATGAGTAAATAAATTTATGATAGATAATTATTGAGAAATATAATTATGTCAACAGATTAATAAATTTTTTTTTTGATCATAATTTTTAATAAAATTCTAAATTTTGTAAAAGAAAGAAAATAAAAGTTTCTTTAATTTTTTTTTTCTAGAAAAATAAAATTTTTTGTAACAAATTTTATTTAAAAATTTTTGATTTCGTTAATAAAAATATGTCCAAAAATAATTCTATTCCATGTATTTGGTAAACTGCATTAATTTTTTTTTTTACTGGAGACTTCAGACACAAAATTTCCAAAAAAAAAAATTTTGTTTCCTGTAGAAAAATTTTTAAACTTTTAAATTTCTTAAAAAAAAATTTTTCCTTCAAACCAATTAAAAACTAATTTTCTCAATAAACAATTAAGTGAAAATGTACCATAAATAAATAAAAGCCCCTTAGGTTACAATAGCAATGAATAATCCTTAAGGTATTACCGTTTTACCAACCGTTAGGATTCTCCGGATTTTTATTAACCATTTTATTTATCTCATCTCATCTCGTCTCCTTATTCCCGTCGATTCTTCCTTTCTTTCTCATTTTCTTCCTACAATGTTGAATCCCCGTGCGATCGATTCTTGGAATGAGGTAATCGATGATAGTACCGAGTTTGTACGATTGAATAAATAACTACCGCGTATTCACGAAGAACCACAGCATCCAATCGAATATCCGTCTATCTAGGAGTGCATAATACAGCACATACCGCATCCTAGTGTATCGGCATCAGCCGGTTGTTGCTTTCTCTCCTCTCGTGGGATTACATTGCCCGATTTCTGCCGCGCAAAAATTATTTATATTACGTGAATCATCCTCAATCGTTGGAAAAACTGAATCCCGTCTGCGATTATTTAAAAGTTTATACAGATATTATATTTATTATTCTGCTAACTCACAACTGGGATTAAATATTTCCGCGTATTGATCAATACCAAGCCGATCTATCCTCTGGTTCTTATTTATATTTGAATAACTTTCCTATGATTAATCACGAACGAAGAAAGACGTGATTTATGGAAGCAGTGGTTTTAACTTTAACATAAATAAATAAACGTTAATCTCATCTGCTCGCTTCGATGATAAAATAAAGCTAGTTATAATGCTAGCTAATGATCGGCAAAAGGCAAAAATAGTTGGCATTGTGCAAAAACTGACAATGCGATGTGTGATACATGACATGTAAATTGTAAATATGTTAAGTGTGTGTAACTTGACAACCGACATTGAAAATAGCATACGAATGGATGTTTCATGCAGACGAGACTCGTCAGGATCCGAGACACCAATAATTAAGGTAATGGCTACTTTTCAAGTGGATTTCCGTGTGGTTGAATCTCTGATGCACTTACTACTCACTGTCTTATACATGATATGTTATAGCCATCTACATACGTTCTAAGCTTCGATGTTTGAGTATGAATGTATGTGCATGTGTGCTATTAATACTGTAAGAGTTCTCAGCGATTACGGTCACGAATAACAACCAAGAAAGCACCCACAAGTTATTTCTTTAATTTGCTATTGCTTTATTTTTGACTTCCTGTTTGTTTAAATCGTTACTTTGGATTGAGCTAATGATGAAAATTGATTTTGAGGCTTAATAAATTTTAAATAAAAATTTTATAGTTGAAAGTTTGATAGTTCGAGAGGTCAGAAGAGTTTTAGAAGTTGATTTTTTGTCAATGCTGTTTTTTTGGAAACGAGAAAAGAGGCTTCAAGAAATATTCAAAAAATCACAAAAAAAATTTTCAATATAAATCATCCAGAAAAACAAAAGTAACAGTTGTTCCACAGCATCTGATATCCCAGGCATTAATCCTCCGTAGCTTATTTATATTTATATCTCCCTACCATAAAAAAGTACTTTCTCATCGTATTTAAAACTTTTATTACTTTTGAACACACAAACTCGAAGAATCTAATTTAAATTCGAAAACAAAATATCCAGCTGAACGGTTTATTGGTTAATTTATCAACGGATAAGCCAATCGTTCATTTGTTTTTTAAAAAGCTCATGTCTGGTTTATCAGCTGAGAATGCCCCAGATAAACCGATCACCCATCACCCATCTACATTTATAACACGTTTCCTCACGCGTTTTTAAACACATATCGATATCGACACTTGTTTCTATTCTATACCGATTAATCTCGACACTCATGTCGGCTCGATATGACGCCTATAATTATCACTATCACCGCGTAAATAACTACTAATACATATTATATTATCAAAAGATTATACTGAAGCGAGTCGGGAATTGATGGAGCGTGGAGTTCGCGTAATTTTCAAAAATCATAACAAGATAAATACTTAAAACTGATAAGCTTTGATAATATTTTAGTTTAGAGGCATGAAATTTGGACGCTTTTTAAAGCTCGGTAATTTTTTTTTTTTTTTTTTTTTTTTTTAACAAGTACAAAAATAATTTTATATTAAAAAAATCGTATAAGAGTTTTGAACTTGTATAATTTTTAATATAAAATATTTTTAGTTTAAAAATTTTTTACAGAAGCTTTTTTTGGATACTTCCGGCCAAATTTTGAAATTTAAGCGGAAAAAATGCCCAAAGCTCTTGTTAAAAAATCATCTGAATATCAAATAAATTTTTTACGCTCAAAATATGTCAGAAAATGCCCAAACACAACTCCTATTAAAAGCGGAACCTAAAATTCCAATTTTCAGAGGTCCATCATCGAAGTTAAATTTTGGAACACTCTAATACATATAGATACATCCAAGTGGGTACCAAATTTAACCGTATAATATATTAAAAAACGAAGAATGTAAAACAGATTTAAATTGAAGCGTTTCCATAAAACAAAAAAGATAAATTAACTCGGTAAAATAGTTGAGTATATATATAAAATAAAAATAAAAATAAAAATGAGCATCACAAGCAACTATAAAGGTGGATCCCTGAAATTACTATGACGCAGGGAAAATTAGCGTCTACCACCCCATTCGCCGGTATGAGATTACACGCCGGCGATGGCTATCGCCATTGTATCGCCAGGAAATTATACTCCTCGAAAATTCATTGTATCAGAATACACACATACATTTACAAAGTAGTAATATAGCACATATATTGTATACAATCAGAAGAAGATAGGAAACATGAAGAGTCAACTTAAGTTTAACCATACTGCTTATACCAGACCGTCCTGATGTCTGCAAGTAAAGTCTGTTTTAAAGTTTTTTCCAAATTCAAAAATTGACATCAATTTTTGTCCAAAAAACTTGACCGTCATTCCAACTCCAGACATGAAGGATTAAGATAGTTCATACAAAACTAAACTACAACTACAAGAGAGCAGTCTCAATACGATGTTTCGGATTTTTCCACATCATCCTATCTTTATCCGGTCCATTCGTTCTTACAGATTTAATCTAGCACATATGAACATACAACAGACAACAGTTACTGCCAGAGTGTGTTCGTATGATGCTTAATCCTTTTCTGGTGTGCTTTATTCCCATCTCCATCTCCTCCAAGTGAACCCAGATCCTATCACTCCTTTATTCCCTCATCTATATTCTCTGCCGCTCCTTTTCTCCTTTTTTTCTTCTTCTTTCCTCCGGTACATCAGCCCGGACTTGTTAATATAAATCTTTACACACATCAGAAGGTTATTTTATTCATATATCACAAATACTAAATTGATTTTCACTTTAGAAAAATTTAATAAATTTTTTTTTCACTTATAGGCATTTTGATTTCTGATGAGGTTTTATAATTAATTAATAATCACTTTTACTTGATTGAAGATAAATTTTTTTTAATGGAATAACCTTAAAATATCCTCAGAAATTTTGATTGGTTAATCAAGTGACGTCATTGATAATTTACTCTCAGCGCAATCAAATCGGGAAATTTAAATTGAAAAAAAAATTTTTTTTGACAATTGGGTCATTTTTCCCCTAAAAAAAATTAACTTTGGGCCCATTCGAGGTCAGAAAAATATTTTTAATAAAATTTAAGTGTAAATTTGAAATTAATAAACTGAAAAAAAAAATTTTTTTTAATTGAGAAAAAAATTATTTAAAAAAAATCTTTAATATCGTGTGATTTGAGCCCATTTGCAATGCAAATTATTTTATTATCATTTTTATTGTTATTGTTATTGTTGACTACGGCAGTGTTTAGCTTAATCGACAGTCACATTAATATGTATAAGCTTATACATCTGTACAGCACGCGTGTGTTGTACGTATCTACTCAGAATTCTGAATATTTGTGGTTGGCTGTTTTGATTTTGACTCCTCCCATCGCTGACGTAGGACGCATGTCAGCCAATCTATTCGGACAATGATAAGGAAAGCTATAATTAGCAGAGATTTGTTAATAAGCCGGACACATTTTATTATGGGAGGTTTGGGGATACCAAGTGACTGGTGGTTCGTCAAGTTAATAGTCGATACATTTTATGCGGGATCACTTCAGTGTAAATATAATATTATATTTGTGTTTGTAATTGCAATATTGATGATAATTGTTGTTTAATCACTGAGTTTTGAAGGTTGTTTTTTTTGTTGGGACAGAAAAGGGACTTGTGAAAATTTTTTTTTAAGTAAGTTGATTTTTTTGGTCAGTGATAAAACTATTTTTAAATTCACGATTAAATGATTTTTGACCTCAAAAAAATTGAAAGAATATGCGGAGGAATTTTTTACTTGGTGGAAAAATTTTGGGGTTGAGTGGAATTTAAATTTTACAAATTTAGAATTTTTGGAGTGCTGAAATTTTTAAGTAAAAATTCAAAATTTTTATTTAAAAATTTTTTTAAAGTCTTTTGATGTATAAAATGTTAAAATTTGGAATTTTTTATTTTAATTAATACATTTTCGAAACAATACTTTAGTAAAAATTATGAATTTTAATTTTTGAACTTTTTGAAGCCTTAAATTTAAATTTTGACCCTTAATCTTAAATTCAAAACAATATCAAAATTTTCAAGTTAAATTTAATTTTTGAACATTTTAAAAATTATCCTTTAAAATGTTTTTTAAAAAATTCAAGATGAGAATTATTTTCTAAAAAAAAAAGTCCAAAAGTTTCTGTCAGTTATAAATTCTTAATCCTACAAAGTAAATTTATAAAATAATTAAAATGAATGCAAAAAAAAAATTAAAATGAATTCAAAATTTCCCTCTGAAACCTAAAACCTTTTAAATTAATTAAAACGCATTTAATTACTCACACCAATTAAATATAAACTTAATCTCTATTCTCCAAACACAAAACGAAGAGATTTCGCAATAACAAAAGCAAGTAACAATCGGTCCATTGACTCTAAACAACAATTCTCGACGATTCTTATCAATTTTAACAATAAGTCTCTTTTGATCTTCTATTCACACTCATCTACCTTTTACAAACTTTTTTTAGTGCCAGCTAAACTAGACGTACAGCTTGTTACTTGTTATACAAGCACATTGTCGCGGTTTAGACGTATACCCGGCTGGCTCACTTGACACGAAACCATGTCACGAATTTTCTATAACAATAGTGGTGATCTTCGATCCTCATGGATCTCTCTTTTTGATCTTTAGTCTCGTTAGTAACCCCTTTTGTATTATAAATAAACCATCATCATTATCATAACCCCCATTTATGAATTATGAATAACTAAATAAACAAACGAAAGTTATTATTAGTTTAAATGAATAAATTATTGTTACTGTTAATTATTACACTTTCTTCGTTATCGCAATCCGTTTAACCGCTTAGTTGAACTTTGGATTCAATATCGCTACTCTACTCTTTATTTTTACTTATTTATTTATTTATTTACATATTGATCTTTTTAAATAATCGTTAACCTGCGTATATATTTACGCATTTTATTTAATAGTCGCATTTGTTTAATAACAAGTAGCGCTTTTTACATTATTGCTATTATCACTTATAACATGAGTTTAAAAAATTAAATTTATGTTATGAAATTTGTTATGTAAGCTAAGAGTTCAATTAAGAGAATTAAAAATCATATAATTTTTTTTTACAATATTTAAAGAAAAAAAAAATGATTGATTTAAGAAAAAAATTATTTTTGAGAGAATTTTATCTTTTATTTCAAAAAATTTCTTGTTTTAAATAGAATTTTCAGCTATTTTGTTGCTTAATAACTTTAAAATGCTCTCAAAAATTTTGATTGGTTAATCAAGTGACGTCATTGATAATTTAAATGCAGCGCCATCAGCGCGGGAAATTTAAATTATTTTAAAAATAATTTTTGACTATTTTTTTTCTTTATTAAAAATTATAAAAAAAATTTTTTATTTATAAATATATTTAATTATTAAATTGACTCGTTTGAATACAATTTTTTTTTATTATTTTTTTTTTTTAATTCCTAATGAAATAATTTACGGAAAAACAGAAAACTTATAAAAATAAACAGATTTAATGCGTGATTTTATCACATAAGAATTTTTTTTTGCATATAAATATGTATGAAAATATACGGAACGGAGATAAGGATAGAGAATAGTGCAAAAGAGTCAAGCACGTGTGGTACGTGCTGCGGAAATGAGGGTAAGATAAAATTCTTAAAAAAAAATAAAAAAATAAAGCGAGACGAATCGGGATAAAAAGTAAAATAAGAAAAAAAAATCTTTTTCGTCGGCGATGAAATTAATACCCACGAAATGCGACTTAATACGCGAGCATAAAATATTATGGCCCTTGTGTAATGTTCTGCGCGCTTTGAATGATGGGATGTGTTAAATAAAAAAAACACGATAATGATAATGATAATAATAATAAACCGAGCGAAAAAAACATAAGTGACAAATAAATTTTAAATGTGTCCAGCTTATTGTAGAGGAAAGGGATTAAAGCGCGAAAGCATTCGTGAGGGTTACTGAGCTGGATTTGTAATGTATATACCCTGCGAATTGTACACTCAAATTTTTTTTTTTTTTTAAATGTATGCAATAATTTTTTTTTTTTTTTTTTTAAATAGGATGGTGTTAGTCGTAAACGGAGTCCTGCAAGAGGAGCCTCCGATCGACAGCCGATCGCTCTATGCAGCTCATCCGATTTATCGTGAGACGGCTGCTCAATTGCATTCAATGCCCGCTAAATTAGTTGGTCCGGTTGGCCTTCTCTATGTCCAGCAACGAGAAATGGCGGCAACGCTTCCTCATGACAGTAAGTATTTTTTTTTTTTATTTTTTAATGTGTTAATTAATTATTTTAATTGAATTAAAATTTAGTCAGGAATTTAAAAAATATTAAAACTTACTGAAAATATAAAAAATAAATTTTTTTATGCATGTATTTTTGAGCCTGGAATTTTTTAATATCTCGCTTATTTTTTAAAAAATTTATTAAAAAGTATAGAATTTTTTTTAGGACCTAAAAAAATTTTTTTAAATCGATTTTTACGCCCGCTTTATATTTATTGAAATATCCAAAGAAAATAAACAACATTGAGTATAAAAAATGACTTAAAAAATGTATTAAACTTTGTCGAGGCATGAGATTTATCTGCATATGAACTTAGTACCTCTTAAACCAGAATAATAAAATAAGAAAGCAGGGAGTGGAGTGACACGCGTGAAATTACAATCAATTAATATCAATTATTTACATAAATGTCCAGATCGTCTTGAGTAATTCAATAACAGCTTTTTTAACGTATCTATCAGCGGTTATTAAAAACCTTCAATCGCTCAATATAAGCCGATTCGCGTTTATTAGATTACTATTGAATAAAATTAAAATAAAAAAAAAAAAAAAAATTAAAAAGGAGAAAAAATAAAAATTGCAGGTTGCGGTAATGGTTCGTTAAAAATTAAAAATTACACAACAATATTGACTTAAAAGTAAAAGCGACGCAATATTAACTGTCGTAGAGATTATTATCGATAATTCACGACTGTACTCGAGCTCAGGACTGCCAATTACCGGCTTCAACTATATAGGAACAGCATTCAACTCTCTTTAAATGAAAGAGAATACGATAGAACTAATAAAAAAGTATTACGACCAAAGGGTTTAATTTTTTTAGCTTCATGTATATCTATATATCTATATATTATGTAGTAGTGAAAAAGGAAATAAAGACAAGTTGATTGGTAAAGTAATCTGACCGTAACCCTTTTCCTTACGCTATCTATATTTAACTTTTATTCAAGATCTTTTTGCTTAATCTGTTCCAGAGAACGTGAGTATTCTTGGATCAGACGACATGACCACGTGTATAATTGTTGTTGTTAGACATTCTGGTAAGTTATTATTTTCTATTTTCTATAAAAATAATATTGTACACAGAAAGAAAGAAAGTCTTGACTCAAGAGTAAATTTTCTTAAATCAAGAAAATTTCTTCTTGCTCCAAAATAACTTCGGTCTTCCTTACAATTTTGTTGGTTCAAAAAAATTTTTTTTCCTATTTATAAATCACACATATCCATATATGCTTTATATATGGTTATATGTTTCACATATGGTCACACATACATCATATATGCTCTATATTATTATTATTATCATTTATTTATTTATTAATTTATTTATATCAAAAAGAATTTATAAAATTAAATAACATTAATTTCAAAAAATAAATTAGAATTTGATAAGCATGTCACCGTAAAATTTTATAATAATAATAATAATAATAATAATAATAATAATAATAATAATAATAATAATAATAATAATTATTATTATTATTATTATTATTATTATTATTATTATTATTATTATTATTATTTTTGAAATTAATCTTCAGTGGGTGTAATTGCTAAAGTATAAAAAATAAAATGCAGTAAATGTGTTGGTCTTGTTATATACGCGGAATGGAAGATTAAATTTCCTGTATCTCACCTAACCCGATAGCCATTTATTATCTCTGCACATTGAACATTATACATTAGACATTACAAGTAACAAGTTACACGTTACACTTTACACATCGGATATTTTAATTTATAGGATCAGGCGCTGTTGCGCTGGCACATCTTGATGGTGCTGGTACCGAAGATGCTGCGGCTGCAATGGTCCAGAGGGTGACGGAACTCGCGCTCGGGTTTCCTGAAGGCCGAGTTGAGCTTCAGCTCGTTGGCGGGTACTCGGATCCCAGAAATTACTCCGAGGAATTGTTTTATAATATTTTATGTAAGTAATAGATTATATAAATAGGACACTCATTAGAAAATGAATAAAATGAATGATAAATGATAATTAACCTTTAATAGCTGCCTTTCACAAGCAACCCATTGAAATCGACCTGACACTCTGCTGCGTGGGTGAGCTTAACACCACTGTCAGAGGAGGAATCCATTGGCCCGTCATTTATGGAATTGGGCTCAATGTTAAGACTGGAGAAATATTCCCGGCAACCTTCCCGGATAAGGGCCCTGATCAAGCTTTAAGGTCTGCGAGGCACTTGACAGGAGGACAGCAAGTAAGCTTATTTTCAAATTTTTTAAATTCAAATTTTTTTAATAAAAAAAAAAAAAAAATTAAAAAAATTTGAAATTTTAATGATTTAGAAATAAATCTCCTGACATTATTGACTTTATTATTATTGCTATAATAATAATAATAATAATTATTATTATTTGTATAGGTTCTAGATGTTTACGATTGTGGACTAGGACTCTTGAGAATCGGACCTTTCAACTACGACCCACTTCGTGGAGTTGATTTGTGGCTAGCGCAGTCTGATCAGTTTATTTTACAACATTTATCCACATCACCAGATGTTGAACCACCACATTTTGTTTCTCAGGTATTGATTTATTTATTAAAATTAATAAAATAAATTTTGGAATTTTTTTTATTTCAGAAAAAATTTTTTAACTTGAATTTGGAACCATCAAATAGATTTAACTGTAAATTTTTTTTTTTTTAATTTCTTGCCAAATTTTTTTTATTCATAATTTGTAATTCTCAAAAGCCACACAATGATATTAAATTTCTATTATTTACACAGAAAAAAAAATAACTTAAATCAAGTAAAAAATTTTGAAAAATTTCATTTTCTTAATTTGAATAGAAAAATTTTTAAATTAAAAAATTTTTTTTAGTTTGAGTTAATTTTACTTGATTCAAGAATTTTTCTCTTAAATCAAATTATTTTATTTTTTCTATGTCCATTAAAAAAATTCTTTTAATTATTTTAAAAATCATCAATTTTTTTTTTTACTAAAAAAATTCCAAAATTGATTTTTTTTTTTTTTTCTAAAAAAAATTATAATTTTTTTTTTTTTTTTTTAGGTAAGAGCAACATTAAAATATATCCAAGACAATCAATTTCCGGCTGTGACAGTTTTTCGAGACAACAGGCCCCATTACTATCGCCGTGACGAAACAACTGGAGTTTGGCAGCCGATGCGCTACGACACTAATTTCTAACAAAATTCAATAAACAATAAACAATAAAAATTGCTAATCTCGTGCAATAATATTTAAATTAAAAATAATTTGAGGCCCACTGTTGTTTCTTCTTAATTTTTAAAAAGCGATTTTCTGTGTGCCCTTTTTTGTGGTCGAATAATCGATCTGCCTTCGCCATAAAATAATTATACGAGATTATTATTATTATTAATAAAATGATAATTATAATAACAGTTTATACTATTAACTACAATAATAATTAATAGGTAGAACAATACGATGTATATATTTTTTTTGACTAAGCTCGCATTTTTATTAATTACGTCTCCTTGGTTAAAAATATTTCACTAAAAATTGTGTTATAAATTGTTATTGCATTATTAAAAAAATTGTTAATAATTATTGAAAAAAAATTTATAAATACCGTCCGTTTAAAATCAGACGTAATTAATTTAATTATTTTAAATGCGCGACTTAGTTTAGATGGATAATTAATTGAAAGGCGAAAAAAAAATATATTTTTACTAATTAAAAAGATTTGTAATGATAAAAAAAAAAAATTAATTGACGGTGAAAAGTTTACAAGAAAGTTAAGTCGAGAGAAATTAATTAAAGTTAATGTAATTGTTATTTTAATGATGTTTAGTTCGAGTAATCTGTTATTGTTTACTCGGATTATTTTATTTTAATTCTTCGGCAAAGTTTTGCTCTTTTTTTTTTTTTTTTTTTTTTTTTTTTAGCGGACAGAGCATTAAGTTTTTTGTTTGACGAGAGTAAAGTTTCTTGTCTCGAGTCAATTACACCGGTGGATTAAAAAGAAAGAACCTTGTCGAGTAAATATAAGATTTTTAAAGCGCACTTTTTTAAAATAAAAAAAAAAGAAAAAAAAAACGATAAACTTTTCCCAAGATGTAATTGATCGTTTTAGTTTTTTTAAGTTTTTATTTTACGCTCTCTTATCGTAATAATTAATGTTATTATTGTTTTTGAAATTATTAAAAATATTATTATTATTATATCATTACATAAATACGATTGTAATTTTTATTTGGTGATATATTTATGTATAATTAATGATTAATGATAAATATTATTGTAATTTAAAATAAAATTATTATATAATTAAAAATGTGTTTATTTTTATTGAAATTAATTTTCTTTTTTAGAAAAATTTTTTTTTTAATAAAATTTATCAATTTTATTGAGTCAAATTTTTTCAAAAAATTTGATAGAATTTTCTGAAAATTTTAATTATTTTGTATAAAAATTTTTTATGAATACTGTTAGAAAAATTTAAAATAGCCTTTTTTTATTTAATAAATTTCTGATTGGAATTAATTAGATATATAAAATATATTCGGATTAAATTTGCCGGAATTTTTTTACTTATTATTAAATTTAAACTCTCAGAAATAAAATGTCCAATTTTTATTGATTTTTAATTTATTTCTTTTTTTTTCTATTTCTCTATTTTTCCGAAAATTTCAATTTTTAATGGCTCCTATCATGAGAAAATTAAATATTAAATATTTCCGGGGAGCTCCGTAATTTCCTAGTCAGTCAGAATATTTCATAAACTTTCTGAAAGTTAAAACTTAGACGATAACTTTTGAGTTTATAAACAAAAATTTAAATTTAACCCTGCATTATTAATCAATAGTTAAATAATTTATACCAAAATATTAACTTCAATATCTATCAATTAATCTTAATTATTTTATAATTATCGAGCAAGTGTATTGAATTTTTTACAAATAAATTATGGCTAAAAAATAAAAAATTGACTAGTGGAAATTGAAAAAAATAATAAATTATGATTACTAATACTTCGTCAAAATAAATAAAATTTTGCTTTATTAAATAATAAATTTTGTTAAATTGCACTGTACTTTCTTAAGTATTGACGTTTTTAAAGATATAAACTCATTTTGATGTTACACTCATCAAGAGCTTTCATTTGAGTACCCACATGCATTTTGATAAATTTTTCATGTTTATAAATATATGAAATATATAAATATATGAAAAATTGATGTGGGTACTCAAATGAAAGCTCTTGAAGAGTTTAACATCGAAATGAGTTTATATTTTCAAAAATATCAATATTTCACAAGATACAAGGTCATTTCTTAATTATGTATCTAGAGATAGAGCATTTTTGAATGCAGCCTAAATACTTATCATAATAAATTGATTATCGGTGAAAATAAAATAAAACCTTGTAAAGACACAAATTCAAGTCAAGATCTTTGCAATGAAACTAAATTTGACTAAAAAAAATCAATATTATCATATAACTATCCTGGAAACAAAATTTATCTTATTCTCTTAATAATGATATGATTATAATTTATATAAAGATAATTATTAATCAAAAAGTACTGATAATATAGAATAATTTCAAAGACTATAAACTTGGGGAGCTGAGAGATCATAGATTAGAGAATAGAAAACAGAGAATAGCGCGCAACATATGTGTTAAGTGAAGAGCAATGTTCCCAGTAGATTAAGATCTTTATCTAATAAATTAAATTTATCAGTTGATTTATTTCAGTACCTAAAAATAAAACCATTTAATGAATTGACTAACTTTAATTTATATTTTATTTTGACCAAGTAATTAAATTTGTTCATCAATAAATTCAACAATTAAATCGACGTTTGACATTGTTTCATCAAAACATATTTAACTTCTTCAATTTTTAGATTAATCGATTAATCGAGTAATTTTTTTAACACAAAAACAATGATTGGAATAATTTATTCAAAAAGTGACTAACCGTGTCATGCCTGTATTGATTATCGCGTTGCGTGTGTGAAATCTGTACATCAATCTCGACTATAACTGACTGGCTTACTGTACTAGTATAGTAGTTTAGTATGTAGATGCACAGATCAGATCAGGCTGATATATGCCCTGACAATTAAGGATGCGCTGGATGTTAATCGCAGACAAAGGACGACGGCCACATACTCCCAATCACTGTAATTTACACTTGATAGCTCACACGGTTAAAATTAATTTATTTATTAACAGATTGCACTGAGTGTGTGTTCACGCGCCTGATTATTTCATACAGTACTTGTCGGATTAATTTAGATAGATAATATTAGCTTTGTCTCGTTATTCTGTTCGATATTATTATATCGTTAATCCCCAAAGAAAAAAAAAACATTATAAAAATATTAAAAAAAAAAATTCAATCGAGTTTTTTTAAAAATCCAAAAATTACTCGAAAAATTTATTTAGGTCATTTTTATTTAAATAATAATTGCCAGAAAATATTTTTTTAACTCACAAAAAAAAAGTAAATGTAAATTATATTATTGACAATTCTAGGAAGAAAAAATATAATCCAAAATAAATAAAGCTTACCAGACAAGTTGGACATGTGGTAAAGTCAAATGTTTGGAAAGCATTAATAAAAAAGTGACCTGTGATTATTATAATAGAGTTACTTATTTAATGCAATCTGTTGTGACCTAAAAACCCGTGATGGACTGATATTCGAGCAGTTTAGCGATAAGCAAAAAGTATTCTGTTTTATCATAAATCGATTAATAAAAGAAAAAAATATAATTGTATAGTTTCACGGCCTGCAATATTTTTATATATGAAAATGTTTTTCCGAACAGTAAAAAAAAATTGTATATAAATATTTTTGAAATTATTTATATAGTAATTATTTTAATGATTGAATTTTTTTTTCTACTTAAATTGTAAGCTGCTGATCAATTAAATCCTGCAATATTTAATTTATGGCAATTTTTTTCTTTTAATATTAAAGAATGAAATTGATTTTAAAATTCATTCGTTAAATTGACAATGCCGAAAATAATTGTAGTGCTTTTTTTTAATAGTCATGGCTAATGTTAACAAATATTTGTTATTAATCAATTTATTTTATTAAAATTATTATTAATTATTCGTCTCCTCAATGACGTTTTTAAAGAAATAAGCTCATCCCGATGTTACACTCATCAAGGACTTTCATTTGAATACCCACATGCATTTTGATATATTTTTCATATATACATATATATAATATATATAAATATATGAAAAATTGATGTGGGTACTCAAATGGAAGGTCTCGATGAGTCTAATGTTGGGGTGAGCTTATTTTTTGAAAAATGTCAATAGTTCACAAAATACAGGGACATTTCTAAATTATGTATCTAGAGGGATGTAAATTTGTATGACTGTATATTCTTTTTATGACAAATATTTTTTATTGATTAATTTACTTTTTCAAAATTATTATTAATTATTTGTGTCTTCAATGTGTTAGTTTTTTAGATTGCGATAAAGCTTGGTTATCAAAAACATAAAAATATGAGAGTCTTATATAAATAGAAAGCATCATAGATAAAAAAATAACACTGTAGGCCATTAAAATGTTAATAAATTCGGTTTGGATTTATTGTAAATATTAGTGTTGGTTTATTTATTTAACAATTTCAGTGCATATCCATTTAATTGTGTTTACTTTGGGATTTTAATACAAAGCGTCATATATAGAAGCAACATCGTCACCAGTATGCTCTGAAATATAATAATAAGTACATAAACACATAACACACACTATTATTGTACCCGCGGGGTTTTTAGTTCGCGCATGTCGTTTTTGTACTGTATAAGCCGGGGTTGTCGGGTGCGGGGGTGCCACCAACTTTTCGACGCTCAACTAATATCATATCAGTGCCGCACCGTCACCGCGCCCGAACACACCCTTTTCGGTCTGCTCGTTAAGTAATGCGTGCTTTTACTGTCGAAATGTGTTTTTTCGTTTAGTTTATATTTTTTATTTGCAAAGTACAGAATAAAAAAAATAAAATTAATCTCTGTGTGACTCGTTGATTTACGGTAAGTGTTTTTTATTTTCAATTTTTGGGTTTTTAAACTTGTCGAAGTTTGCGTGAGTCGGAAATATTTTCCCCTAAAATCGGTAAGACGCAAATTGATTCATAAATTTTCAATTGAAGCATTGATTTGCCATCAGAACCCTCAGTGTTGGGTCTTCACGATTTTTTTTTATAATATTTTATTATTATTATTATGATTATACATTAAAAAATCATCTGGGTTTTATTAGAAAGGGAAAAGGGTGTTTTGAATACATTGTGGAAAGTTATATTCTTATTATTGGGGTTCGAAGTTCGGAGGAGGAAAATATGATAAGAGAATATTCAAAAATAGCGACTGAGATATGAGATTTGTAATAAAAAATCCGAATTTAACACTCGTAATTCTTATTTATGTATTTTTAAAATTAATTTTTTATTTTTTTAATTTTTTAAAGGAACACTCGTTCAAAAGTTCCAATTTTTAGTCTAAAAAATTTTTTTGTTGTGGATAAAATAATTAAAAAATTGTAAATTTTTTATTTTTCTTCCATAAATCAATTTAATAATTTTTTTGAGAATTTATAAAATCCTAAAATCAATTCTGAAGACAAAAAACCGTAAAATAAAATTTCTGACAAAAAATTAAAGTGTAAAATGTTTTAAATAATTGAAAAAATCTCCAGATTATTTTTCCATAATTTTCTTCATGATAAAAATCATTAAATTTCTTTTTGAAAAAATTCTGCAATGCTTATTGGCATGAAAAACTTTTTTTTTAAATGAATAGAACCTGAATTAACTAAAGATCCGAGTAATTTGACGACTTTAATTTAAATGTAAGTAAATATTCTATTTAATGGGCAATTTTCCAAAATTTGATGCCAGATATCAACAGTTTATTCTTATTATCGGTGAATACACACCAGTTTTCTTTTTTATTAGTTTCTAGCCGCGAGCAAATGTTCTTTTCCGTATTTCCTTGGAGTACATAGAAATGTATATATGACTGTCGTTTTCATGAATATCAACATGCTCCAGTGGAGCTAGTGCAAACACAATATGGAAGACCCGACTATTGTTTTGTTTCACAATTTATAAACTTTCTTATTATGTTTCCTCAAATAATAATAAACACACTAGAATTCATGCTGGTAAACAAACATTTATGTTTATAAATTTTTCTTAGAGTTTTTTTCCAAAATTTTTTTAAAAGAATTATCCAGTAAATTTCTCCAACAACCCTTAAAAACACAACAAATTCCTTTTGAAATTAATATCGATAAGAAACTAAGTAGAATTTTGTTTAAGTTCAAAAATTTTCGAAATCACACAAAAAAAATTTTTGAATCCCCAATAAGTCCCACAATTTTGAAGGGACCTTAATGAAACTGAAGGAGGTTCTTTATAATGTTATTAACATGATTGAAATTGAATATGAACAAAATCGGTCGATCAGTTTCAAAATGGCGGCTATCAACCATTTTTAAAAAATCAAAAAATTAATAATATTTTTGTTCGTGTCTTCGATATTGGATAAATTATTAATATTTTATAAAAAAAATTCTTTTTTGTGCAAATTATACAGAAAATTAATTAACTGTAATAAGTAATGTTATTTACACTGTAAATTAAAACGAATAATAATTATTTTTCTTCATAAAAAAAAATTTACCCTGCAGAGTTTTTATTAACTAATATTACAAATAAAATCTCTCGGACAGTGAATTTAATTTTGAAGAGATTAAATCAATTAAAATTAATTAATTCCGCAAATTTTCAGTGAACGAGTGACCTTTGGAATTCACAAAATTTTGTCTAATTTAAAATTCAATTATACTGGGTACAATAACCCGGAATAGCTTACTGAAATTACTAGACAGTCGTTCTCGACAATAATGACCACGAACATGAACAGAACTGTAAATATAGATAACAGAATATTAAAATTATTTTTAATGTTTTTTTGATGACTTTTATCGATCAATTTAATTTATATTAATCAACTCCCGACAATAAATAAAACTTTGACGTGTATAAATTGTAAATTTAATAAATAAAAATAATATTTTAGGAAAAATTATCATACAATTATTGCATATTATTAATATTTATAAAGATATCTATCCACAAAATTAATTATAGAGTTTCAATCATTGCCAGACGCTCTTATTTTTGGAAGACTTTGATATTAATAAATTTTGTGTGTCAATTAGTTTCTTTCGACGAATAATACGGGAGACAAAGACCGTAATTATGGAATGAATTGTTAAATATGACGGAGATGTTGTAAGAGCCAATGTTAGATAAAATGAGAAAATTGATTATTAGTTAATTAATTATAAATAGTAATATAACAGTTATCGTAATGAGTGTCAATGGCAGGCAAAGAGTATTTATTTATTTATATTTATATATGATTCAATTAGTGTAGTAGGTATTGTAATTCTTTGGATGTAAAATTGGATTTTACTTCGGGTTTGATGCAACAGTTCTATTTAAGTTTCTATGAAAATGTAATTGCTAGGTGAATTTATAAATTTAATGAATTTTATATTGCAGTTACATAAAGCGGGAAAATATTCTGTGTTTAATGAGGAATAAAATTTTTAGTTGTAACAAAAATTACAATTTTTTTAATTGAAAAAAAATTTTTTTTTTTTTTTTTTAATTCTAAACTTCTAAAAAATTAACAAACTAATGATATTTTTGGTCATAAAATCTTGCAGAAGATGCAAATACGATTCGATTGGTATATAACAATTACTAAAAAAAAATTTGTCCTTATTTTAATAAAAAGTAAATTTTTTTTTTATATACGCTTTTGCAATTGCGAAAAAAAATTTTTTTTTAAACAAAAAAAAATTTTGTATTTAATTTTTTAATTTAAAAATTGAATATTTGATTATAAAAATAGAAAATTAAACAAAATTTGAGATTTAAGAAAAATAAAATTTTTTATTTGATCTTCAGAAATTCAAAATTTTTTAATTTTTTCATTAAAAAATTTAGAAAATAATTTTTTTTTAGAATTTTTTTTTTTTTTAAGTTTTTTGAAATTGAAAATTACGAGTGGTAAAATAAAGAAAAATTTTTAATAATTATCACATGCGATCAAAATTCCAAAAAATATTAAATCATATTTTTTCCTATGAAAAAAGAAATTTCCTCAAATTCTCCAGCCAGAAACTTAATAAATAATTAAGTTAATCAAAGCATGTGTGAATAAAGCTCATAAACTAGCATACTCCCAACAAAGAGAATAATGGAACATCAAAGTAATTAAAAAATAATAATGGATAACGTGTAAGCTCTCCATTAACTCAGTGCACACATTTAGGGCCAACAAACTTACTATTTAACGATAATACTCGAGCAAACCGAGTATTTAACGTTTGATGATGTTAAACAGCGACCTCTTCATGCATAGCAGACAAGCGACGATATTATACTGCTAGAAGTCACGTAAACTATAGCCAAAGAGCTTTTCGGGACTAACTCTGGTCTTCTCCGCAATGTATTTACTGCATTCAAATACCTCGTGCGGTATATGCAGTATCGGTACTTGGTTCCTGTTTCCTCATAATAGTTCCCTTGAAATTCGATATTACCTATCCATTATGCCACGAGTTCCATGTGCCCTAAGAGCTTGCAATTACAGGGTGTCTTTTTAATTAAATAAACGTCATTTACAAGGTGAATGCCGAAGCTAAACCTCAAACGATATTTTACAACTAAGCTGCCAAATTGTTATCTAAATTAATTAATATGCGCCAAACACTAATTTCAATTAAAATCAATTAAATGTATATCGGTGAGCCAACTCTCGCTGCGGAGCTCGTTAATAAACATTATTGTTTCAATTATTTCTACGGTTCAATTAAATGTTGTCCAATTGCTTTTTTTTTTAATTACATTAATTTTTTTTTTCATGATAATTTGTTTTTAATTGTCTTGTAAAGTATAAAATTGTGTATTTTTTTAATTTTTTTATCAAAATGGTGTTTTATAAATGTGAAGGTTAAACGGGTTTTTAAAGTTTAGTTTTAAGTAGTAGGTAACGAGTTTAATGCGACTGAAACAAGATTTTAATTATCATGCGGTAATTATTACACGCGGTTTAGTTGGAAAAGTTTTGAGATTTTTCAAGAACAAATTTATAAAAACTTTATATTTGTTATTAAAAATTTCTAATTGCTATTTACAATCTATATTATTAAAAGAATAAGATAAATATTTCAAGGTTTTATAGCGTTTTCATTGATAGTCAATTTATTATGATAGATATTTAGGCTGCACTCTAGATATATAATTAAGAAATGACCTTGTATTTTGTGAACTATAGACATTTTTAAAGAAATAAGCTCACCCCGACATTAGACTCATCGAGACCTTTCATTTGAGTACCCACATCAATTTTTCATATATTTATATATATTATATATATGTATATATGAAAAATATATAAAAATGCATGTGGGTACTCAAATGAAAGCTCTTGATGAGTGTAACATCGGGATGAGCTTATTTCTTTAAAAACGTCATTGAGGAGACGAATAATTAATAATAATTTTAATAAAATAAATTGATTAATAACAAATATTTGTAATAAAAAAAAATATACAGTCATATAAATTCGCTTTCGGGTTTACATCCCTCTACAGTTGCGTTCATGATAACATTAGCCATGACTATTAAAAAAAAGCACCACAATTATTTTCGGCATTGTCAATTTAACGAATGAATTTTAAAATCAATTTCATTCTTTAACATTAAAAGAAAAAAATCACCCGTAAATTAAAAATTGCAGGATTTAATTGATAAGGAGCTTACAATTTAAGTAGAAAAAAAATTTCAATCGTTGAAATAATTATTATATAATCATGACTTTGACTTAAATTTAATTATCATCTAAATTTTCAATATAAATCTTACCCAAAAAATTTAAATTTTAATTAAAAAAAATATTCAGTCCGTTCCTTTGAAGGTTAATAATAAAAAAAATTTTTTTTGCGTAATCAAGATCGAATAAGATCACAGTCTTTACAATCCCGACTTTCCCGCTAGCCTATAAATAGATAGAAGCTATTGACTCGTCGGCGAGAAAGATATAAAACGTGATTATTAACATCAATGACTATGCCTATAACTCTAACTATAACTATAACAAATAAAAGATTGTAATTACGATAAGGCAGAATGTTTATTTGATTCCTGAGCAAAGTTAAATAAGAGATAAAGAGGGAAGAAATGCGAATAAGGTAAAAACGCGCCATTGAAATGTGTGTCTATATAATAGTAAAACCCCGGGTAAGACTGTTGGACTTTAAAAAAGACGGCACGTTACGGCGTTTCATCTCCAAGTAAGAAAAAGCTCAGCTTTTCTTCTCCTTTCTCGCGTTCTCTTGTTGCTAACCATTCGGGCTTGTCACATCAACCAATCGTGTCCGGCCCTTCCTACTACGCATATCGATTCCGAGAAAACTAGACCGATTTCATCGAATACCCTCACTCACACTCACATAAACTCACTCACACACATTTTTATCTAAAGGATTGAAAAATATTCTCGAGATGATACGCCTAGATTTTTTTTCTTGTCGTTTATCTTATTCCTCATTTTTTTTTCCTATCTAACGCAAAAAAATATTTTTTAATATGAATGTAAAATTTTTTTATATCAAATTTATTAAAAAAAAAAAAAAAATGAAACTTTTTTAAAATTAAATTAATCAAAAAAAAAAAAAAAATTAAATTCTTCTCATTTTTTAATAAAAATTTATACAAACATTTTTTGCTCCCATTTTAAGGCTAGATATTTTTTTTATGCGCGCGCATGTCACCATTTTATGTAACGTGACTCCATCTTGCTTTATGATGACCAAAAATTCTTTTTTAGTCATAAATTAATTTAAAATATTTTTTTTTTCATAAAAACAATTATTTTCAATGTAAAAAAAAGTTTTTTTTCACTAAAAAATTTATTTTCTTACTTTAGAAAAATTTTTTTACAATATATAATCAAAATTGTGAATAAATTGAACCTTCAATTATTAAAATTGTCGAAAAATTCTCTCTAAAAAATAAAAATAATGAAATGCATAAAAAGGTCATTCTCGTTTCGAAGAGTTAATTTAATAGTAACGTCACAACCTTAGTACACGTCACTAGAGTACTTTTGTCCCGAGTACTCGATACATACAATACAGAACAAAGAGCATCGACGATGCGGAAATGACGGAAGAGTATATAAGCCACGCTGTCGTCATTTGACACCCTCGTTTTTACGATTACTCATTTGATATTATTTAAATAAACTTTTATCTGACCCAATACGGCAGCAGCATCAGTTTTGTAGTCGCTGCATAAATATAAATATCCATCGACATATGTATTTATATTTACACACCGACTATTGGATAAACATTGAACTTTTGAGCTTCGGATCAATATACAACCTACACCCTAACTATATTTTCGAACGAGATGTTCAATCGGATTAGCATTAAACATCATATTTTTGTTTGACATTCATTTTTGTGTTTGTTATTCACCGGATGCTTTTATTTAATTGGAGATTAACTAACTTTATTTTTTAGTAAAATTTCTGAAATTTAAACTTTTTCTTTCTAAAAAAAAAAAAAAAAAAAAAAAAAAATTATTTACGTAGTTTCTTCAAGGGACACTTTTTTTACTAATTTAATGCACAAATTTAAAATACCTTGTAACCTTTACTTTACCGCTGACAAAACAAACAAGCGCTTTTCGAAAAAAAAAAAAAAAAAAAAATGTACATGTATCCTCTTGAGGTTTCTACCATTCTTTACTTTGAAAATAAAGAATATTTACCAAAAGCACATTCGTACATATCATCAAATCCCTCGGTAACTTTCGTTATTTTTTTACTTTGAAAGATTCAAAGTCTTGTCCGTCAAAGCTAAAGAATTTTTTTCAAATTAGATCATTCAAATTTTTCTACCCGGAAAAAAGTCATCTTATATGGTTACCTAAAAAAAATCGAAAAAAAAAATGATAGAAAAGCTCTCAATCAATTAATATTGATACGAAATATAACTTTTGTGACAAATATCTATTTTAGAAGAAAACATTTGATAAATAAATTAAATTAGGTTTTTATTTGAGTAAAAAAATAATTTTTAATTATATTTTAAAACTTAACTCTCTAGTTATGAGACGATTTAGCGACCATGCGCCATCTGTTAGAGAAAGGTATAACTATTTTTCATAAAAAAATTATAAATGCACTTTATATGAATATATCAAGTCTTATTGAGACATTTTAAGTTATATTGAAGTGTATCAAGCCAGATATGACATTTGTGACGGCATTATAAAATTTTTTCCTGGATTTTGATAATTTTAAAAAATAAAACAAAATTTTAGTATCGTAATCATTAATTAAAGAAATACTCAGATATTAATTTCCCAGCAATTGAATAATTAAACCGGAGTCTGGAATCAGTGGATCTTTCCAGGCGATTAGTTGGGCTAATTATGACCCACAAGGTCCCTAGGTGACTTTGAAAGTTTTAATCGAACGGTACTTCTTAATTAGGGTTTGCAAGAGCTTTTTACCCCTTCCTCCATGCAAATTTATCAATGGGACTGAGGAGAGCAAACTTTTGACAACCAGCGTAATCACTGACAAATCACGGTTAATTGTCTGACGAATAAATTTTGGGCTTTTGGGGAAAGTTATTTAATAATTAAAGAATCAGGGAATTAATAATGAGCGAGGATAAAAAATTCAGAGGGGAAATTTTAAATAAATTTTATTGAAACGTTAATAGGACTTAAATGAAGACAAAGGGGTTGCCTTTATCATTTGTGTTACGAACTGTACGTAACTATGTTTAATGAATGAATAAACTTATGTAATAAGTTTACCGACATTTACATATATACATCTATATCGAAGATGATACTGGTTTCTGTTTCGCCATTGTGTGGAAATAAACTTACATGCTCATGTTAAGTGTGATTATAAACTGTTACTCGGTTAATGCAACAGAGTTAACATTGTATGCAATATACTACACTGATTAGATGTTGCTAATGCAATATTCTCTGTTGACAACTTTACCCTCATTATTAAAAAATATAATTTAATTTTAGTTTGTTAGATAAATCAGGGTGAATTCATACGAGTAAGTTAAATATTTTCAAACATGGAATTTCACAATTTAAGATTGCTTCATTTTTTTTTCTTAAAAAAAATTAAATATTCATGAATTGATTCAAAAAAAAAAAAAAAATTCAAAAAAAATTTTTCTTTTCAATTTAAGAGATGAAACTCTTTAAAAAAATTCTTTTAGTTTAAAATTTAATCAAGTTAATTTTCTTAATGATCTACTAGCGACCTTGCAGTAACTATGTGACTACCGAGACTTGTAAAATATAAATAAATAAAATTTTGCTTTATTAAATAATTATTTTTGTTAAATTGCACTGTACTTTCTTAAATATTGACATTTTTAAAGATATAAGCTCATCCTGATGTTACACTCATCAAGAGCTTTCATTTGAGTATCCACATGCATTTTGATATATTTTTCATATATACATATATATAAATATATCAAATATATGAAAAATTGATGTGGGTATTCAAATGAAAGGTCTCGATGAGTGTAATGTCGGGATGAGCTTATATTTTTAAAAATGTCAATAGTTGACAATTTATCACATCAATGCACCGGCCATAAAATTTTGCTTATTCTCTTAAAAATATAGATAAAATTTTTTAATCTAGCAAGCAATGTTAAAAAAAAAATAACATTTTTGTAATAGATAACAATAAACGGTACCATTAAAAGCCCGGATATTGATTGATACGAACGGATGAATTCAACGAGCCATAACTAGTACTCGGATTTTACTGGTTGCATACATGATAAAGATTACTTGCGTGTTGGGGGTGAATTATACTTTTTTTGATTGCCCTTTAGAGCCAGGACGGAATGAATAATAGATATTAGGAAATTGCGATTGCGAATAATAAAATGATCCACTTTTTTATGTTTGTTTTTTCAAAAGTTATTTCCCTGTCGGTGTTTTTCCTGTAGCTACTCTCATTTTTTACTTCCCCTCGATGCTCTGAGCACTTTCATCCCTTATTGTTACGAGTTTCCATCGCACTGTCGCTATTTATTGGTACTTATAGATTACGGAAATCTTTAGGGTGATCGGGGCTCTGATTCTCACCAACTGGAGGAGTAATAAGCAATTTTTAAACAAATTTTCTTGTATAAAATTATATAAGAAAAAATTACCGATGTAATTACAATTTTAATAAATACAGTACACTGAAAAATAATATAAAAAATTAAATTCAGTTTTGTACTCGCAAAAAATAATGATATTTAAAATTAGAAAAGAATTTTTATCATAAAAATCGGAACAAACACAGTTTATTCTTTTCATTCCATTTAGTAACATTTTTATCTTTGTGAAAAAAATTTTTTTCTAGCGCTTGTGTCATGAAGTTGGGATGAAAACATGAAAAGCTTTAAACTCCGCAATTTAAACTGGGCAGCCAGTCGAATGCGTGGATTTTTTGTCTAAAACTTTATGTACAGGCGTATCGACAACGTGCATTTGTGTTCATTGACACGATCCAAGGCACAAAAAAACTCAGTGGGTTTTTTTTTGTACTAATTTTTTTTTTTTTTTTTTTTTAACATGCAACTGTTTTTTCAATCAGCAGAGTATACTTTTAATACACTTTTTAGGTTTTATACAAAAAATATCAATTGTTAAGCTATTAAAAAATGTTATCAGCTTCAAATAATAATTTAAATGTTGTGTCAAGTTAGTTATGCCAAAAAAGTGTAAAAAAAATTTTTTTTTTGCTATATTCACCCTCAAAATTTATTAAAAATACTCAGAAAAAAATTTTTTTTTTATTATGCGCTTCTAGATTACAAAAATTTTTTTAGAGCTAAAAAGAAATTTATAAAAAATAAAACTTGTAATTTAATGTTCTTTCTGTTATAAAATTGACAATTTAAACTTTTAAAAATTAAACTTCAAAATTTTTAATTTCAAAATTAAAATTCAAAATTTTCAATTTAAAATTCAAAAAAAAAAAATACTACTACCAAAAAAAAATCTTATTTTCAAAAATCCAATAATAGTATTCCGAATTTAAAAAAATTTTGAATTTTTAAAATCAATTGTTCAATTTTTAAAGCAAAAAGCCAAAAATTAAAAAAAAAAAATTTTTAAGCAGCCTTTTAAGCTAAAAAAATTTTTATTTTCAGATTTATACAGTGTACATATTTTTAAATTGATTGAAGACTTTGGCTCCGCAAAACTAAAGATCGTAAAATTTGAGTTCCAAATTTTTGGCATCAATATCAAAATAATAATTAAATTTAATTTGACAAGCAAGAAGTGAGATGCTTAATCAGTATAATTAACCCGGATCATTGTTAACATGCTTGTTTACATCGTGAGACGTCAGTTATGCACGATGAACATTGGATTATTAATTGTATTCAATCGCGAGTCTATATTATACTAATCAATTTACCGCCTACCAGCATATTAACTCAATATTGTCGTATTTATATTTACACTTTAATTAATTAATCATCTATTAATCTAATTAATATCAAAATGAAAAAATTATAATTAGTATCAATGATTACAATATTTTACTGTCTCATTTATTTTTCTTTTAACTTGTGTGAAGGTGAATTTTGCGAATTGACGAGTTCGAAAAATAGAATTCCGTTGAATAAACACAAAGATTCATAATCGAGCTGGTTAACTAAACCCGGCCGATGAAACAATGAAGGCGAAAAAAAATAGAGAAAGTGGCTAGCTAACCGAACTTTATTTTGTGAAATAACAAAAGTATATCAAGAGGAAATGAGTACCGGTCTCTGTTCACTGTACACAGTAATAGTAATAGTAATAGTAATAATAATAATCATAAAAAAAATGTGGAATTTTTTTCATGCCCTGCATATACTGTACGTGTCTCAGTGCACATTGTTTCAATCATCTCTTTTACCGGCTGGCAATTTGTCCACAATTAAATTCATCTCCGGATTGTCACGTTGCTTTATTTTTTTAATTATTCATTACAAAAAATGAATGTGCTCTTATCATAATTAAAAGCTGGTTAAAGAAAAATTAGTTAATTTTTTTCGCAAACAAGCTGGAGATTTTGATTTTTGTTGTTTGAGATTTTTTAGTCCAAAAAATAAAAAAATATTCAATACTAATTTTCTAAATAATTTTCTAAAATTTATATTTATGAAAATTAATTTTGGAATTTTTTAATTTAGTAATTTAAAAAAAAAAATTTTCTCATTTTTTAGTTTAGAAAAAAAAAGGATAAATCGTTAAATAAAAATAAAAATGAGGGTGTCTTACAATATATCCATCGATAATATCAAAATGAAAGTATTGAGATTCTAAGTTCATTGTCTCGATCGATAGAGGAGAATATGTGAGCGAAAAGGTAGCAAGAACGGAAAAAAGCGACTAAAAGAAAACAGTCACGTATACAAGACACGAAAAAATGTAAGCCAGGAGGGAAAAATTCAGCATTATCACAATATTCTATCAATCTTTGCAAAGCCCTCATCTTATTACGCGTCTCAATAAAGAGCGTAGAAAGTAAAAATATATATAAAATTGGGAAAGTTAAGAGGCTCGTAAAATAGTAACCGAAATAATTTCAAGCGTATAGGCCTACGGGGAAATCGCCCGGCTGGGTTAGTGCTAATCATTTGTCTCTTTTATTTGGGCGCTAGCCGAACAAAAAGTTAAATTGAGTTAAACAATAAATCTTTTTTATTTTTTTCGTTATCTTATTCTTAGCGCCTCCTTCCTATTTGTTTCAGTTTTTATGACACTGGTGTACTGAGTTTTAACTGTACCAGGCTCGGGGGTGCCGAGGAATTTATATAGATCGTTGATGCAGAGTTATTGCTTTCTATCTGGTAAGTTTTCTCATGTGATTTTTATTAATTGACAAGATTTATTTCTTTACTTTTTAGCTACCTTTCAAAGTACAGAAAACATTTTTTTAATTTTAACCGATAAAAAAAAAACTACATCAGATTGAAATTTAAAAAATTGGAATTTCTTGTTTAGTTATTTCTTCCTCAATCTCATTAGAATTCTTTATTTATACAAAAGAAAATAAATTATTAAAATTTTTCAGATTCTTGTGAATTTTTAATGTTTCAAATATTAATGTCAAAATTTAATGCCGACATATATTCCGTAAAAGTTGGCAATGAATGCAATAAATATTTTCTCAAATAGTTGAAGACAAAATAACAAGAGACTTACCATAATAAGCCGGGTTAAATCCTAATTGCAAAGATTATAACGTAAGACCCGATGGAAATGTTAGCCATCAAGGTTTGTGTGTCCTCAGATTAAAGTATCAGCTTCGAATGACAGCCCGAGCGTGATAGTACGGGATACCGATCTTGGAGCTAAACTGATAGGACAAGATTGCGATACTAGGTACTTTCCAACATATAGAGGTAAAATCTTGTAAGACGTGTAAGACGTGCTCCAACTCAGCTTTAGAGTCTAGCATAAAAATAAAAATAAAATCTTAAAAAAATAATTGGCTAAAGATATAAAGAGCACGTACCGCATGATGACCCGATGGCTTAATAAAAAACTAAAATAAAAGTTTTACGACTTGTTACCCTCTAGACTTCTCTCGATCTTGTGTCTTGTTACCGAATAAGCCCTCGGATTGTGCGTTGACCTCTGTCACGACGCGTCAATTAAACTTCAACAGTGGGATTAGTAAGAATACGACCACTCGTGATTCACGGGAAAAATTCACGACCGTGATAAATGTGAAGCGGAAAAAAAAAAAAAAAAAAAAAAAAAAAAACGAGACGAAGCGACGTAAAAATTAAAGACTTAAAGATTGGCATTATTTATTTGCTCTACTTCTGTTTATTATTGTTATTATATTTAGCTGCTGAGTCAGTGAAGGATTCGGTGGGCGGACTGATGAGTCTGGGTCGGTGGATTGAGGAGGTTACACGTCTTTGCTAACTTTTTTTTTTGCTAATATATTGAATAAATACAAACAGGACGAGTAAACAGCCGCGGAATTGAATCTGGAAGCTTTTTGCTGACTGTTGACGTGGGATTGAGGTAAACTATTTTCGGATTGATAGTCATTTTGATAGAAAACGTAGATTGGAAGTTTTAACTTTGTTGCTTTTTTATTTACTTATCTTTTTTATTAGTCTCTGATCTGAGTAAGGAGCTTAAAAATTCAATAGAAATAAATTATGAAGCGTCTGTCGAATGAAAAGGGTAATATATTTTCATGCTTGTAAATTTTTAGATTTTTTTAATGATCAATTCAAAAATATATCATTTTCAAAAAAATCAAAATATTTACTTAGAAAAAAAAAAGAATTTAAAGTTTAGAATATTTTTTTTTAATTAAATATTTTTCAATTTCAAATAGAATGATTTATTAATTATTGACAATTTAATTTATTTGAAGACAATAATTTAATTTATTAACTGTCAACAAATATTTATTAAATCCTATGATGTTAAAAAATCATTTATTAACAATTAATAAAGCTCATTAAATATAAACAAATCCTTTTATCAATGTAAAAAATTGCGCTTCTAATTTTTTTTCCATTTTTCTACGTGGAATATTTTTATCAGAACTAATTTAAAAAAAAAAAAAAAAATTAAAAGTGTCTTTTTATTCCAGCATTACAAATATTCCCTTTGATAGTTTTTAAAAATTTTCCAGGGTCTTCAATCAATTTAAAAGAAAAAGTTAACAAGTGAATTTTTTATAAAAAATAAAATACTCGAGAAACTTTTATTGGATTCCCGACTGATTACTTCCAATTAATCGATTCTAAAAAATACCGACGTTAACTTTTGTCTGCAATAAATTCATTTCAACTGTTCACTGTTTATTCGAAACTTTCTTCCCTTGAAAAAAAAAAAATTTCTGCCAGCTTTGCGCTTATTTTAAAATTTTAATTAATTTTTAATGAACGTCTCCAACTTCTCGATTTTATATCAAGAAAAAAGAAATTATTTTTAATTGCATATGTTAAGTCTAATATTTGAAATAGTTTTTTAATTTAATGAGTATGTAAAAGTTGAAGTCGACTGACTCGTTCATTTTAATTCCATATCTATCCCTTTGAGAATTTCACGCGCGAACCGGCATGTGTGCCGCCGCAGCGAGATCTCGACATCTATTAGGTTATATAATAATAGTAACAGGGCCGACACGAGTGCTGGTATTCAGCGCCTAGCCGAGAAGCATGTGAATCGGTCTCATGGTTTAATTCACCGTCGAGGATCAATCTAGATGAACTACTGATAAACGAGGGTGTGATGAAGAAGGATTGACTGACGTTTAGTTACTAATAGACACACTACTGTACTATAATATAGTAGACGTTGTACATTGTGTGTATAATTTATGGACTATTACACGTGAGAGTTTATTGAAGATCTTTCGTGCGGTCATTGCTTCAATTAGGGGCATTATTTAGTTGAAAATATTTAAATTTTAAGGAAAAATTATAATAAGATGATTTTTTTATGTAAATTAATTTTTTTTTCATAAATTAAAATATTTATAATCAGAAAAAAAAATTTTTTTTAATAAAAAAATTAATTAAAAAATTTTTCAACAACAAAACAATATAAGTCATACAAAACGAATTTTTTATACTTTAAAAAAAAAAAATCAAATCATAAATTGGCAATCATAACTTCAATTTGCATTGAAAAAGACCCACCGTAATATAATGAACTTTGATTATAAAGAAAGGTCTAATCCTCAAAGTCTCAGATTCCCTTCGCCTCAGACGATTGATTACAAACTGGGAAAAATAATTGAAAAACTACGAGTTATAAAACTCCCGCGTCTCTTTAATATCACGAGATATTTATCTCCAACAACCTTAGCTTCTTTTTCCGACAAAATTACTCGATAAATTGGTAACGTTAGTACGTGAAAAAAATAACAACATACTTGGAAATAATCCGAAGTACTAAACCGTGATTAACGGTCACGATAATAATAACTGCCTCGATTATTTTTCTCAAATAATTATAATAATAATTACTAAACATTGTTCACGGTTGATTAAAATAAATAATTGACAATTATTAACAACAATATCGTGAAGCTTAGTCAATAACACGCGTCCTGCATTCGACGAGTCGCGAAACTAACAAAACAGCGTTGACGTATTAATTTTCCGCATAAATAGTTCATTAGACCAGACGGAACAAAAAGCTTCGGAGCAAGTACGTGTGACTGCTGAATAAGGTTGGTGATAAATAATAATATAATTTAAGGACATAAAGTCGCGGGTATAATCGGGTACGAATGCAAACAACGTTACGTAAAATGATTTTCTCTTAGTCGGTCGCACTAGTGACTACTTCTATTCCTTTGGATTGACATCAGCTTCACCCCATCCTACCCCATGCTACTACACCTTTACCTTTATTAGTGTCACTGTGAATGGAGTCGCAAACCCGGGGTTATGGCATCGACTCAAATACTCAAATGAAACGAGTCGAGCCAAATAGCGGGCTATATTGTCGCGTCAATCTACTGGTTACCGGCGGGCTGACTTTATCGTTGGTTGAATCCCTGGGGGTACAAAAGAACCGTTTGCGCTCTACTGGCTCATTACTGTGTTGTTACTGCTTATTCTAAAGGATTTTATTTGGTTTTTGTTCTTATTTACTGTTCAGTTTTTTTTTTTTTTTTTTTTTTTTTTTAATTATAATAAACAACTGTGTGATAAAAATTTTAAATTATAATTTTAAAGAAAGCTTTTTGTTGTTTTATAATATTACCAGGTGTAAAAAAAATTTTTTTTTAATTAAAAAAAATTTTTAATTAAAAAAATTTTTTTAATTGTTTAAAATTTACATGTATCCAATTTTACATAAAAAAATTTAAGACAATTTTTGATTCAAGATTGCAAAATATCATTATTTAAAAAATTTTCCATTTTTTTTAAACGAAATTAACTTGACGGAAATTTACGTACCCTCAAACCTTGAAATAAATTTTTCAAGACGATATTTTTTCATCATTGAACATACAAAATCATCGGCCATATTTTTTTTTGTTTATAACGAATTCTTAATAATTAAAAAACTCTTCTACATTGAATCAATCGTTGTTATAAGTTCGGTTATTGTTATTATTTATAAACGCAAACAATGAGAGTAAAAACGCGTATAAAACTACTACTACTCGAGTAGTGACCTCATTGAAGAGCTCTCAATCGTGAATAGGACACCGAACTAAAATAAAACTCGTGACATACGTCAATATTCACAACAAAAAATTCATTCACTCATTAAATAATTGTCTAACGATCAACGATTTTTATCCAGACATTTAACTCATTCAGAGATTCCGAACCCACTTTGTTAATATTAATGATGATCACTCTGAAATTTTGATTGATTCTTACACCCACTCAATGTTTCTATTCTCTTAATAATTTATAGTAAATGTTTACAAGTAGGGTCAATCATTTTCATTTTTATTTTTTTCAACTCGTTTTTTTATGTACTTTTCAAAAAAAAAAAAAAAAAATATTTATTCCAAGTTATGGAACCATAAATATACAGAGTTTGTAAAACCATAAATAACGAGATTGTAACGGAGGGTTTTAGCGAAATGAAACTTTGAGGCCTTTATTGCTGATAAAACAACATAAAATTGTCCTAAAAATATTTTTAAAAACAAGTGCCGCAATGCAATTGAGTGCACTTTTTACTTCCTTAACCCATCACTACTGGACCACTCATCTGCCATCCAAGTACTCGTCAAGTATCGCACAGATATAAAAAAAAAAAAAAATAGAAAAAAACCGGTAAATAAAATATGTTGCCTTGAGGCACTTCTAGAAAACATTCTTCATTTTTGTCTTATATTTCATATTTTATGTTTCATGTATTTATTTATTTGTATAGAGTAACATCACTCTCTTGTTTTATTATTTTCCAGTCAGCTCATTTCCGTAGTTAGTGGATCTAACTGACGGACTGAAGTTTTAATGAAAGGAAATAATAGTTTAAAAAAGAAAATAGAAAAGCAAAAATTAAAAATATAAAAAAAAATTACTTGAACTTTTTATACAGACAAAGTATTATTATTATTTATTTGGCCAGTAAAAGCTTGTGTAAGATAAAAATTAAATTAAACAATGGTCTTGAATATTTAGCAAGTAGGTTAAAATCTAAACAATTCAAAATTAACATAAAAAAGACTGTCTTTATGTTTTTCTCTTAATAATATCGAATATTATTATTGTAAAATTTAAAATTATCAAAGCAGAATTTAGACGTTACATAACGTGTAGTATCAAATTCCGTTAGCAAATGGATTAACTCATGGACGGAGTTCTCCAGTGAGTAGAGTGAGTAGAGCGGGTGGCAAATAGATATAATGAAAGGTACAGTGGAGGGTTGGTGGGATAAAGGGATGAAGGAAGCACCGGAATTGCTGAAGCGTACATTTGCGCTTGGTCAACTTGGTAACTGTGCCAGGGTCATTGCTCGTGATGCAGACAGACCATGTAACATGTGAATTCAGACAGTCAGATGTGATTGATCAGAGGAAGGTATAGTTCAAAGCAAAACAAAATTAGAGTATACAACTGAGTTTTCCGATATTTAATATTAATATATTCATATCCTGTTTTGGATTATTTATTGTTACGTGAGTTCTGCTTATAACAGACCCGTCAGCAGCATCAGACGGATTTTATTATTTGTAAATAATAAATATTGCAGGTGAGGTGTAAGTCGCGGGTGTAAAATTTTGTTTTCTATTTATCAATTGTATCCTTTTTAAAATTTATGCTCAGTGAAAAATTACTTTACTTACACGTTCGACATTCACTCTATATTCTGTACAAATTTTTCCAATCATAATATCTAAACACAAATTACTAATAAATAATCTAAAGAAAATTAAAAAGAAAACGAAGCAAAATCCTCGACTGAAATTTTTTTTTTCTTCGAACTTTTAACCGAAATAATTTTCCATCAAGTACAATCTAAGTGACTATCTAAAATAGTTATTTGTTGTCAATATAATTAGTTAATTGATTTATCGAATAAATAAACTAAAAATCTGTATTACTATTAGAATATTTAGGCTCTGTCTGTATATAAATTTTTACAAATTTTGATGGTAATTTTTTAAAAATAAATCTCCTGAGAGGTGAATAATCTTTTAAGAAACTAAAATAAAGTTATTTAGATTTAATAATTCTTTACTCTGATAATTAATCTCAACAATTAATTAAAGTAACTCACGTCGTTTTTATTCAACATACCTAAAAAAATTCATGTTGAAAATTTCAATATTTATCCCGACAATATTCGAAAATACCCGACTTTTGAATCATCAATAAAAGATTTTGCAAGTGATGGAAAAATAAGGAACACTAATTTTTTTAATTTCAGTTAATTTAACCTAACTGGTAGAATTTTAACGTGTGATATTAAACAAATTTCCTTATCGTTTATGAGTATCAATCATTTTCACATTATATTATCGAAAAATACTTTTTTCTCAAGGCTAGATACAAGCAAAAAAATTGGAGAAGTAAAGACTATACAAAAAATTTATGATACTCATCAAGGTTATCTAAGCCTGATAAGAAAAATGAAATGACGATTTATCTGTCATTTTTTTAACATTCTTTCGTTCGCAAAAAATCAACAAAAATATCTAAACATCAGAAGATATTTTTGATCAATTCACTTTCAGAAAAAATGCGACAAAAAATCGCGTGCCGGGAAAAAAATCAACTGTATAATAAATAATGATTGATGGATAATAAATATAATTTAAAATAGTATTAACAGCTCTGTTATATGTTTAATGTTTACAGAATTAAAATTTGAATTATTGTTTGAAACATTAAAAATTCACAAGAATCTGAAATTTTTTTATAATTTATTTTCTTGTCTGTAAATAAAAAATTCTAATGAGATTGAGGAAAAAGGCGCTTTGAATTATAATCAGCAGTTGTTTTGAGTAATTAACATAAGAGATAACACGAAAAATACCAGTAAAACGCGTCCATTAAAAAAGTTCATTAATTAACATGTATAAACAAATGAATCGCAAACTTTTTAATACCGGGAAAAAACAAACAGGAAACTTGGTAGTAGGAGCCAACTTGATCCTTGATTCCTAGAAGCTAAAGCTTTATTACCTGATGACAGCCCGGAGCATTTAGTCTTTTAGCTAGCATTATTTTTTTCTCTTTGCTTCCTTTCGCTTTATCTTTCCTTTCAGGTCTACTCTGTTTTACGTTTGTTTGAATATAATGAAGGTCAAAGGGAATAATTAAGCTCAACTTTTACCATTATTGCTTTCTAACGTCAAGGGATGTTCAACGACTAAATAAAAAAAGAAACATTTTACAGAGAAATAAACAGCTAAGACATGAACATTTTTTATTTACACGGAAAAAAAGTGGAAAAATTAAAATTGTTACAGTTTAAGATTTTTTTTTATTAACTATTATTATTAATTTTTATTAATTATTAATTTATCAATAAATAACTTCATTTTTCCACTTTGATTTTTTTTTCGTGTTCATAAAAATATTTTAATGTACTAAACTATATAATAAATCTTTTTTATCTTTTAAGATCAACTTAAAAGACATTTAAATAATATTTACACTATTTATCCTTAATAAAAAAAAATCACAACTGCTAAAAAAAATTTTTAAAAATATAATTAAGGATAAATCTTAAGAAAAGTCAAAAGAAATCGTTTAAAAGGAGAAAAAACATCAAATATATTTTTATTATTATTATAATTGTTAATAATTTTAATTTTTTAAAAATAATAATGATTATAATAATAATAAAAATTGTAATTGCTAACAAAAGGCTTCAGAATATAATTAAGGGTAAAAGTTGGAAAAAAAAATTTTTTTTCAACTCAAGTCTAGTAAAGCGAGCGGTCTACAATTATATAAACCAAAAGTACAAGACTTGATTTTAAAAAATCCTAAAAAAAATTCTCAAGAATTGTCGATAATAAAATCCACGCGACAGATGATCCTTCATTATTTATTTCCAGCGAAAAGGGTGAAGCCTCTTCACTTTCATTGTAGGACGGTGTGAGCTAAGATTAACGAGCCTCGAGAGAACGATCCAGGAAATAATGATAAATCAGAAGACTACCACCAGTGATATCCGATATCGAATCACGTTTGTCGTTCTCGTTATAAGACCACCCAAAGTTATTTCACTGATTGTCTTCTCTAATTGCATTTCAGCCCCTTCATATTATTCATTTTCCCAGTTTCTTTAAACCACTCGAAAACACTCATAATAATGATGATACAATAATTATCATTTCTGTTGAGTAATCATAATTGTAATTTATTTTTGCGTATAAATTACGCTTTCAACACTTGTTGTGTTGTAAGTAAAAGTGTCTATTCGTCGGTATAAAATTTAATAGCTGGTTTTTTGTTTTATATAATATGTATATAATGGATTTATATAAATATTTAGTTAATCGCATTTATACGATTATATGTATTATATGTATTTATACGGGTTAATATTTATTCACGTGATTTTTAGTGTATGCGTGGATAGTAATTTTAATTATTTATGTGTTTACTCGACTGAAAACTTTTTTTTTACTTTTTATGTTTTGTTCTCGAGAGAAATCAGTACAAGTCTGTTTTTCTGGAATTTTACCTACGGTTAATGCACGTCAGAGTTGGAGAAAAAAAGATGAGAAGAATTTTTTTATCATGGAAAAAAATTCTTGGGGATTTTAACTTTCGGTTAAAAAAAAAAAAAAAAAAAAAAATTTAGAAAAAAAATTTTTTTCGATGAAAAAAAATTGATATTATTTTTTAATTTTATCTAAAAATTTTAAAATTTTTATAATTGTACTGAAATTTTAACAACAGAATTTTTTAAAGTAATATTGATCAAAAATTAAGCGCTCAAAAAATTTTAATCCATATTAAAATATTGAAATGTAAATGATATTAAATTGAAGAATTTTTTTATTGAATAAATTATTATGAAATTAATTTTTGAAAAAATATATTAATGTAATTTTTCAGAAATTTTTTCTATAAAAAAACATAATTTAATAAACAGTGAGTAGTAATATGATCTAAGTATGTGACGTGACCATCTCTGAATTTATATCCCAGATCATTTGAAATTCCGGGCTACATAACTGTTTTTAAAAGAATTTCAACAATTCATTTCTTTCCTCTTCTATTCCCTTATATTAACTTCCCTCTTTTTTTTCTCCTCATTTTTTCATTTCATTTACCATTTACTCCGATATTCATTTTATCTTTCATTATTTTTATAAGCTCCGTAGAACATGCAGACAAACAAAATTTGCATGAGTTTTAAAGGAACCGACAAAGAAAGAAGCGAGTAAATAAAAAAATATAAAACCGAGTCAGGTTTTTATTTTACTGCGTATGCCAATAGACAGAAGCTAGCAAGCTATTTGCATTTTTACCTCAGGTTTTATTGAACGAACGTGACTCTTGGTGACTACTCATGCGAATTCGCCTTCAGCCTAATGTCAATTTCTTTTACGTTTACATTTCTTTACGCATATTTGAGCTCCGGCTGAAAATTTCCCTTTACATCATTCTCAATCATTATCTCGACGTTTTACTTTTATTTAATATTTCACATTTTTCATTTTCATTTTCATCGCTTGCGACAAAATTTTCATATTAAAACCCTTATAAACAGTTCGATAAATCACCCGACAGTTTATTTTAATCAAGTTGGCTTGAGTAATTCAATAAAAATTCTCAAAATAAGTCAAAAGAAATCGTTTGAGAGAATAAAAAACATTAAATATATTATTATTATTAATAATTTTAATTTCTTAAGAATAAACCGCAAAAATAATAATAAAAATAATTTATCTCTTCAAATTATCTATATTGACTTGAATTTTCATCAATAATTAATTTATTATGATAAATATTTAAGCTGCATTTGAAAATGCTCTATCTCTAGATACATAATTAAGAAATGACCTTGTATCTTGTGAACTATTGACATTTTTAAAGATATAAGCTCACCCCGACATTAGACTCATCAAGACCTTTCATTTGAGTACCCACATCAATTTTTCATATATTTTATATGTTTATATATATGAATATATGAAAAATATATGAAAATGCATGTGGGTACTCAAATGAAAGCTCTTGATGAGTATAATATGGGGATGAGCTTATATCTTTAAAAATGTCAATATTTAAGAAAGTACAGTGCAATTTAACAAAAGTAATTATTTAATAAAGCAAAATTTTATTTAATAATAGTTCACAAGTCACATAGTGACTGCGAGGTAGCTAGTTATTATTAATTTTTTTTTTAAGAATCTATACAACGCGGCTATTCATTATCATGATTCTCATATTCATGCTGTGTATGTATACCTCACTCGAGCGGGCTAATGGACAAACCACTTGTTGAAAGTAGGGATTTTGATCGTCAAAAAACCACAAAAGCAATTCTATGCATTATCGATCTGACACAATAAAAAAAAAAAAAAAATCTAAAAGATACTTTGAATTTACCATTAAGCATTTTCTATTCTTTATTCTATTTTACGTTCTTCACCCGAAGCACTACTGACGCTAATGGAATATGCTAATCGGTTTCGGTTTGTGCTTTCACTTCTCTCCATTACAGGTTTTGTTCGACCTTCCTTTTAGATTTTCTTTGTAAAAGTTTTTTGATTATTTTCTGTTGACAGAGTAACTTATATCAAAAGTGGATTACGGTAATAAAATAACGATGTTGACATGGTAAAATTTGAAGGATTACGTTCTTATAATATTCAGACAAATGTTCGATAAAATTGATGAAAAAAAAAAATTTTTTTTTATAAATTACTCGTACTCAATAAATTTATAATTAATTTATTAACAATAGGTTGATTTTTCTATCGGTTAAAAATTTTTTTTATGTGAGGAAAGTCTTTAAAGGTTAAAAACCTATCAGACTTTTCTCTTTTTTAAAAAACCTAACTACAATATTTTTTTTTTTTTATAGATATTAATTTATTATAAGAACATTAACCGCATTACAGTCGAATAATCCATAAAAATTGATAATGTCTGTCGAACCGTAGACTTTTTCCACTGGCTCTCGATATTGGAGCGCCACAAAGGCGTTCCAGCCGATGAATAGACCAGACAAGTCGAGTGTTATCGTACAATTGAAAAAAAATATCAAGTACACTTAAGAGGTGACTAAGCCAAAGAATTTATTTCACCAGAATAAATGTAGAAATAAAAAAAATTGAGGAATTTTTTTAAAGATTACAAAGTTATTGTTATTTAATTTTACAGTCAAATAATTGGATCCACTTTTCATAAAAAGAAATAAAAAAAAAAAAAAAACGGCCTGTTTACTAAAAACTTAATACATAAAGTTATAAAAACAGAGCGTTTTAATACTTTTCTTGCTACTAATTTTTTAAGTACGAGATTATTTTCCTCTGCTGGTATTATTGTTGTTATTATCAACCTCTTTCATAAAAGGAGAGATATATCTTCAAACAGAACGTGATATTAAATATTTAATGCACTTATGAAATAATAAAAATACAAAGAGACGTAATGGAGTTATGTCTGTTCTTGGGGTCTTTGTTTTTATTTTGAACTCGTTTGAGGAAAGACGGAACTTGAGGACTGCAGATAGAAAGAAAAATAGAAAAAAAAAAAATAAGTTACCGAAAGCTTTTGCGGAAACAAAAGGAACTTCGTAATCTTCTTAAATGAAAAGATGTCCGAGTTTAGGGGACGCGGTTAAATTAATCGTGACGCCGAAACGGAAAAATGCTTTGAAATTTAATTGAACAATTGATTTTTTAATTTTATATTTAAAAATAAATTTAATTATTGATTTTTAGCCCATCAGAACTGACGTGAAATTAATAAAATTTCTGAATATGATTCATATAAAAAATTGTGGACTAAATTTTTTTTTATGTTTGGACATATGTTACGGATATATCTTCCGTAGGGGAAAGTACGAGCTCAAATTGAAAATAAAATAAATGAAGAGTTATGTTTATTATATAACCGTGAATTTTTTAAACGTAATGCATCTTTTATATAAATTTTTAATTTTTAATAAAAGCTTTCTAACTACAGAAATAAATTTAATGGATCATGGAGATGCTAGTGCATTAAGAAAAGTCATATATGAAGAAGAACTCTAGAAAATTATAAAAAAAAAATTTTTTTCATGAATTTTCTTTTTTTTTTAAGTGATAAAAAAAATTGATTTTGTTAATTTAACTTTTATCGTAGCATATAAATTTTTTAAAGGTCTAGAAAAAGTAGAGAATTTAATAATGCAAATTATTGAAATAAAAATTCACCAAAAAGCAGAAAATTCAAACATTCACGAATATTAAATAATACAAAAAAAATTTATAAAATTACCGCTTTGAAAAATGACTAAAAGCGAACAATATAAAAAAATTTCAAAGAAAAAACTATTGTCAACAAACTAAAACGCTTATTCGTGATGATTGCTCGCCTCAATAATTTTGTTGAGATTTATTCACGGAGCACAATGTATCTCATTTTGTTAAAAATGAATCAAGCGGGATCACGTTGTGTTAAATTTAAATATTGTAGCGGATTTTGCTGGGGATGAAAGTGAAAAATTCAATGCACGTTCTCCTGGCGATCTTCTATTATGACTTCGGACTAGCCCCGAGACCCGAGGCGTGACTACGCCGCCGCTTACTTTAATAATAATACATGAATAAAGAACTCTTGACTGTACTGAGGAATATCGAGATTTAGGAGCCGCAAAACCCGATTTTAGCGACCAAAGGCCAAAAGGGCTTCCACTCGGGTTGTAATTAATATTTATTTTGGTCGTCTAAAAATATTTACGTTAATGACCGGCGAATAGCAAAACGGTGAGTTTAAGCCTCGTACTTTCATGTCAGTATGCTCGGTTTGAAATCACGTACAAGCCTGACGGAACATTTTCATCCCTCGATAAAGGTCGTCTTTGTAGAGTACACATGGTGTGTTAGACCGTAACATCCACGGCATGCCGGTTTAGTCAATCTGACAGAATCGATCGTCTTTATATTGATGGTACGCCTTTTGTTTCCTCTTCCTTTCTTCTCTATTTTACCCTCCATAAAATAGTTACTCTACTAGGTTCTACTTGCTGTAGTTTGTTATTAACATCCCTCTATTATTTTTTTTTATCGCCTACCAAAGCTACCGGTACTTCACTTCCCCTTCGTTGTTATTTAATGTCTACAAATAAATTATTTTATTCACGATCAACTAATGCGTCGCAATTTTCGTTATAGAATCCCGAATTTTTTTTTTTATCTAATTTTTAAATTATATAAATTTTTTTTTTCCAATGAAACAGTTGAACTTATAGAAAAACTGATTTTAATTTTTTATAGAAAATTTTATTCCCTAAAAAAAATCCTTTGTAAAAAAATTGTAAAAAAATTCACAAAATTTATCACTCCACAAATTATTTTGTGAAATGCTCGATATCTTCTAAACGACGCTTTTTAGAGTTTTAATGCACGAGACCTTTTTTGTAGGAAATTAAATTTTCTACAAAAAACTTTTTTAAGTTTTCCTATCACTCTAACGATTCCACCGGAAAAATGCAAATATATTATCATAAATAATTTTCCGATTATAAATAGTGTTAAAAACATCCGACAGGTGGTGCATGATCGTTAAATCTTCTCGCTACCAGAAAGTTAAATCTAAAATATTTATTTGTAGAGTAAATTTATTTTTTTGACACTTCTTCGAGTGAGAAACTTATCTGAGATTATTATTTATATATTTATGACCATATGAAAATTATTTTATGGGGTCATTTTTTTTTTTTTTTTTTTTTTTTTTTAATAAAAGGGCTTGATAAAAAAATATTTATTCGTAATAAATAAAGAACAAATATTATTATTCAAAAACGTTTGATAAGAGAAAATAAATAGCTGGAATTTTTTATTGCAAATCGTAACGATAAAAGAGAATTAACAAAACATAGTAGAGATCGGAATTTCGAGACAACCCTTGTTTTTTTTTTGTTTATTTTTTGTTATTTGGTTGTTTATTATTCGGGAGATAAACTAATGAAAAATAGGGTGACTTTAGCACTGAAACTCGCGAACGATTGGATATAGGCATGCGAGTCTATTGCTCGTATTATGGTATAGTATATATAAATATATTGTACTAGAGAGTGGGTAGGTACGAGTAATAAAATTGTTGAACGACTAGGCAATGTGGATTCGGTAGAGTGTGTACGTACTCGTTCATAGAAAAACGCAAAATAAAAATATGGAGTTTAGATGTGTACAGTGTATTTTTAAAAAAAATTTATAAAAAATATAGAAAGAGGCGAGTAAAAATCAGGAGAAAATAGATAGAGATACTTTGTAGAGAAACGCTGGTGAGAGTATAAATAATATTGAGTACTCTCGTGTGATACTTGTGCGATGGATTTCTTTTTACTAAAAAAGAATAGGCAATTTATGAATTTTGTGTTTTATATTTATGCAAAATTAAATTTAGAAAAGATTATAGAGTTTAAGATTTTTAAAAAATGATTTTTATAATTTTTAACTTGCAATTTTATGCACGGAAAAAAGTACAGTTGAAAAATTACATTTCCTACTGTAAAAAAAGACGCTACGGGTAAAAATCTAGAAATATTACAGTTTAAACAGTAATAATTGAGATATTTTTTCTAATAAAATAAGTACAATGAAAAATACTAAACTTTACACTTTCTAATGCATTTTGTACGAAATAGAACTTCGAAATTTCAGTTACTTTTATTTTTTGATTTTTCGAAGTTGAGAAGTTATAGTTAGTCGAAGAAACTGTAAGAATTACAATTTATTGGTGATTCATTTTTGTTTTATGAAAATGAACTCATTCTTACATTAAATAATAAAAATTACACTGCGAGCTATTAATTTCCGACAATGCTAAATATTCTGGAAAATATTACAGCTCATACTGTAATTTTTAAAGTATAGAAAAATTACAGTTTGAGTGAGGAACTTTTAAATTTTAGCTAATAAGTTTTACAGTTTATAAAGTATTGTCATAATATGGCGCTACGTTTTCCCGGCAAATGCGTGTCTTTAGCGACGGTCGCAAGCAGGTTCAAACACGTTTTCCGGTAACGCTCAGTTATTTAGTAACGCTATTGTGGATAGTTCAATCTCAGTGGTTGCAGAGTGAGGACATTGTGTTATAGGTTATCTACATCTGTGCTAGTGACAATTAATGTAAGTACATAAATATCTTATTTATATAAATGCATGTTGCCATCAAATTTTCATAGCATCTAATCTATTATTTATAATTATTATGATTATTTTGCAAGTTTAATTATGAAATTATATTAAATTGTGGTTATGTTGAACGTATGTTGTGATTTGTTTTTTTCTTTTTTTTTCAATTTCTGCTTCAAAACATCGATGCTTGGGAATTATTGGTTCTTCTTCAAGGGACACAAACATGAATCAAGAAATACATAATAGTAATTCTACAGCTCCTCCAGAATCCTATTATTTAAGCGCATTTAACACGCTATATGCAAATAATGAAAATGATAATTATTTTCATTACCAAAATCAAGTATATGAAGTATTTTAAACACGATTTTTTGCATGTGCTGTCTAAAATAATTATAATATTAACATATTCGTACAATAATTAAAATCTGTTAAATATTAATATTTTACGTGACCATGTTGAATTTAGTCTCTTGATAATTGGAATTTTCCTACAAATTATTTGTCACATATTAATTACTATGAGTAAAATTAAATTACTTAATATGCTCATGGCAAAAAAATTACTTCAGTAATCATTAGAATTTTTTTTTTCAGAATCAAAATCCGCATGGTTTTATTCGCAATCAAGCTACATCAAGTACATCAAGCTTTCCTTCAATTTCTCATACATCTACACAAGCTTCACAGATACAGAGTTCGAACTGTGGAGAATCAGAAAACGAAAGCTCATCAAGCATTTCTTATTTTTGTGACAATAATTAAATTTGTACCATCTTTTTTAGCTTTAAGACAATAAACACTTATGTTCATCTGTATTAATTTTAAAAGTTGTATTTACTCATGTTCTTGACTAGCAACTATATTTTTCTATACTCGTACATTCACTCAATATATTCGTAATATCAATATCTTTACAACAATAATTGAAGAAATTTAAATAATTTATGCTTCATACGATTTTAAAATTGAGAGCTGATACTTTTAATGTTAGAGTGTAAGTAACATCTCTCATTGAATATAAAAGAAATATTAATATATAAAATTTTAAATCTTCTATTTTGTAATTGCAATGATCGTCGTATAGAGTGTAAAATTTAAAAAATACATTCGAAAAATTACAGTGTGAAACAGTAGTTTTTAAAAAAAGATTTAAAGATTGAAAACTTGTTTACTAGACAAGACTACAAAATGATCTATGTGAAACTGTAATAATTGCTATATCAAAATTTTAATGTAATTTTTACAGTTTCAGAGTAGAAGCGACTCACTGTTATTTGAAACTGTAATAAATCCTAGATAAAAACACAATTTTTCAACTGTTCTTTTTTCCGTGTGGAAATATCAATGTGGATAAACCTAAAAATGATTTAATATCATCAAAATAAAAATGTCTTTGTCCATATTGAATAAATGAAAACATAAATTTGCAGTAAGCATAATACAGAAAAATAAATACAAGTTCCCCGAAGACTTGCCGTATTTTAGAGACTAAGTTTTCAGCTCCTGGGATTTATATATTATCTGAAGGTGTCTAGTCTCACTAGCAGGATTTAATACTTTACTCCCCCGCCACTTCATCATCATCATTCTACTCCGGCGAATAAACAGACTCTAGGCTGAATAAAGCTCCGGGCGCAATGTGTCACCTCGACAATCTTGTCTCTGACTCTGGTACTCACTTTAACCTACACGTCCTTCGCACTTCGCTCCCCTGCACCCACTTGGTTGTCATTCAATTGCTAGCGGCTCCGTTCGATAATAATTCGATTCCGCGGAGATCAACGTCACTACAGTTTCACTTATGCTACCGTCACAGTCACAGTGTAAATCACTGTTACTGTTAGTCAGGCTTCAAAGTCGCCGGATTTTTCAAACAGAGATTTTAGATTATTGAACATCTAAATTTAACATCTTATATAAGGTAAAAGACCCACATAATAATTTTTTTCTTAATCCTAAAAATTACCAAATAAATTATAAATATAATTAAAGTTTTTAAAAATTTTAATTTGGAAAATTTTTTGCATTAGAGAAAAAATTATCCAATTAAACCATCAATCTATAATTTTATTTTTCCCTTATAGTCAATAATTAACCCTCAAATTTTCCATAATTGCTTTTAAAGCTATCGTAAAACAAGCTCTGATAATAACGAAAGTGAAAAAAAAATTTATGACTCAAAAGCAATAAAACAATTCTTGCATAAAAAGCATTGAAAAATAAAATTAAAAATAAGAAACAAAAAAAAGTTCGAATTGGATCCTTATGCCCGGTTGACTTTTATCGTTGTAAAGTTCCTGCGCCCTCTATACTGCTCAATGAAATACTTTTAATATGAAGGTGTATAGTCAGGTTTATTCGACAGTTAAAATGTGTAAATTAAAATTCTCGGTGGTTGAAAATTGCTTCATTTCTCATTGAATGGATGTTCAGAGCGTCAAAAGCTCCCTGGTTAGAAGGAGGAGGAGGCACGGAAGGTAGTAAAGTAAAATGGGAAGAAAAGGATCAATAGAGAAGGAGAGAAAAGGCATTTAGATGTATTCACGGGCAGCTCAATCCGAATCGTAATCCTATGGATTGTGTGGATTCCCTGATGATTAAATCCGTGCGGATGAAGGTTTCTCATCAACTTATTCTGTTCCCGTACCACTCTCCAGTCCTATCATTTTCACTAATGATACCTCCGGCCTATAAGCGCTTTTTTCTCTCACCTAATACGAGACATTTTTGAGGTATCAAGAGAGATAAATTGTCCCTATTTTTGCTGGAAGTGGTGGGAAAAGTCGGAGGCTTTAATTACAGACGATTGGTTGTCAAAGGAATCAGATGATACCGCGTTACGTTAATCAGATCGCTAGCATATGCAAATTCACGTGGTATCAATTGGAACGCTAACAATTTGAATGAATGCTGTTAAAATGCGGATTTGATGCACCGATAATGACTTTGAAACACGATATTAATCGATTACTGAATTTCATTCTAGTTAATCCTCTTTAGCGGTACATGTTACACCATTCAATTTCCGCTGTTTTTATTCTTGTGTGGATTTGCTGAGTCTATTGATACATTATACGTTTGTCAATTAATTGATCCAACGAGAGAATCTGGAAATTTTTTAATGACAAAAAAAAATTAACTAGATTCATTATTTTTTATTCAGGAATAAAATTATTTTGAAAAAAGTCGATTATCTTGATATAAAAATATATTTTTATCCTAGAAAATAATCGTCAGTACTTGAGACAATTTAGATAAAAACTGTGGGAGGCTGGCGACACTCATAAAGCATTTAATGCTTAGATAACAAGTAAAATGTCTTTTTAAAAAGTACTTAATCAACATTTCATTTAATTTTTTTTTTTTTTACTAAGCATCAAGTGGAAAGTTAACGACAGAAGTATGAAGAAAGTTAGAGTAGAGAATGGAAAATTAATAATTAAAGTAAAGCATCTTTGACTTGTTGGAAGTTGGTACAAACTTTGAGTACATTATATATTGTAAAGTTTAGTGCCTTAAGATTGGACACCTACGTAGTACTACACAGTAGGTCTTCAATTTATACCGTTCGACTACATCTTCTGATCCTGACTTAATTACAATAGAGTCTGGCAAGTGAGCTTGCAATCTAAACTTCGGCGCCCACTTTTACTCTTTAAGTCTACCAACTACTTTCGGCGTATCTATCGCTCAATTGCTTCATTAATTTTGCAAAATGATGCTCTGGTGATTGATTATAATTATGAGACATTTATAAAAAAAAAAAAAAAAAACGAAGTTGAATAAATAGTTAATTTTTATAAAAACTACCCAAAAAAAAAAAAAAAATTCAATCACTAGCTATAAAAAAGTTCGATAAATTTTTTTGACGTCCAATCTGCGGAGTTCGTTAGGGGCAGCGATAACAAGATATTCATTATAAAAATATTCATTGATTAATATGTCTCCAAACTGACGATGTAGGGATTCAACGATCATTATACGAGTTCTAAAAATAACAAATACCGAGCAGAATTAGAGGGAGGAAAATTGGCATTGATAATACCAACAACCGCGGGCGTAATTCCACTAACTGGCTCGATTTTCGCGTCGTTTCAAACTAATTAGTGACATTAAAATCAGGGAACCGTTGCGAGGAAACTAGCTCGAGAATCAGGTGCGAACGAGCTCTATTCCGTGTCCAATTAAGAGATCATCTCATGTACACGACCGCTACTGATATACGACAAACGATGGAAAACAGAGGACAAAGGACAGACTAGAGGATCTACAGGGAACATTAACATTGTTTCTGTACTGTTTATATATTTATATACGCGTGTGTCGCATTAAGAGAGTTTGCACCACGGCTCACAAAATTTTAACTGGATAACTTTGTTATATTATTTATTCTGAGTTGTTTTGATGTTCCTCATTATTTTAATTATTTTTTACTTGACTACAACTTTACTTGATTGGATTAATTAATCAATTACTTTATCTCTGCGTCAGTGAAAAATTTCAATGATATGGCCATATATGGTTAAATATGGCCAATTGCCATAGTAAGCCATATATATAGATTTATATAAAAAAACAATACTCTGCGAAAATCCGTAAAAAAATTTTTATATGGCAAAATATGGAAAATTTTCAGATATGGCAATATATGGCCTGGTATGGCCAATTGTGAGAATATCATGACATAAAAAATTATGCATGGATACATCATGCCATATATGAACCCAAAATTTTCTAATATGGCCATATATGGACCTATCAGGCTAAATTAGAAAATTTTTTACAAGGTTAGTTTTTTGATGAATTCCTTTGTCTTTGGATGAGATATTTATGATGTAAAGGAGGACATCCTGGTCTTGGGAAGTGTATCAATTATTATCTACTAGTTAGAGCTAAAAATATCCTCAATTGGTTTGATGAGTTAATGTATGTATTTTATTAATGTCATGGCAGGAAGCCATGTCTTCCGACATATCGGAAGAATAAAATAATTAAGGCGTAGTTAGAGGAATATTGGAAATAAAAACACAAAGGGACCAGCATGTGGTCTAGTTTGTGGTCGTAGGATGCCAATATTGCTTTTGGTAATAGATTCACCAAACGCGCAGAACCTACTAATTGCTTCTACTCGGTGTACATATCAACTATCACTATCTATATACGTATATCTATACATTTGTTTATATGTATATATTCATAGATACAGACTTATGTATAGGTATGTACAAACATAAATATTAACAACGATCGGCCTTGTATAAACCGATACTGAAACTTTAAATAAACAGAATGTAATAACTGCTCATCAATATTATAGAGTTACAATTAGTAGAAACGTAAGGTCGAATTTCGGGTATGATTTCGTAAAATTTTTATTATTATTATTTACATAGCTGAGAGATTTAATATCATTTCGTCTTTGACGTATTTATATGAAAAAATCGAGTTTAATAAAACAATCCACTAATTAGTATTTTTAATTACAGCTCAATATTACGTAACAAAGCAATTGAACATAAAATTCAAGTGTCAACTAATGAAAGCTAAATCCAATTAACAATAAAATCCAAAGAGAGATTAATTACTGTTTTCCTTAAAAAAAAAAAAAAAATATAATAATTCCAGCGCGATAAAAAATTTAATTACTGTGTTAGGCAAACACTCAAAGCGTTTTTATTTTCCGCGACCCTAGTCGCGGGGGATATAAATTAATTATCCCAAATAATGAATGAAATTTTGTGCAATAAAAATGATTACAAAACAAAGACATAATCATGAAATACAAGTTAGCAGTCAGCTGTCAATTTTAAAAATTTTAGTAACAAATTTTCATATGTGGAATTTTTTAATTTAATTTTTTTTTTTTATAATAATTGCATTATTATAAAATTTTAAAATAATTTCTAATGTCTACCAACTTCAATGTCATTTATAAAATTTAATTTCTAATGCGTCAAGCGGATTTTCAGTTTCTGGGTGTTGGCTGATTGCTTATACATCAGAGAGTAATTGTCGAGGTATATCAAACATATCGGACATACCAGGACCGTGACCACAAGCATTTCTGGTACTATTGTGTATTGTCGATTGACCGACACCGGCTAAGCGCGTTTCTCGATTGCCGCAGTTTAGGTACAATCAAATTGCCGTCAAAGTAAATATCACATTCTGCATATGACTAGTATGACTTTTAGTAACTTTTTGCACGCCTAACGCGTGAGCCTTATATTAATATATTAATTCAACCGAATTGAGAATTATTCGTGATTGCAGAATGTTTTTGTAATGATTATTAGCGTGACTATGTTTTGAGAGAATATTCAAGATTATAATCTCGATAATGATCGACACAAATTCATAACAGCTGAAAAAACTAACAACAAAAAAACCGAAATAAATATTTAACTGTTTAGCTTTCTTGCAGATTAATTAAGCAATTATTATTTACACACGTGTAATTATTAAATAATTAAATTCATATAAATGAATGTTTATATTAGCAATCATATAACTTATTATTTATCCAAATATTTTAATTTAAAATTCGGCGGCTTAATTAGTCAAAAACATTTGTGCAAACAATTAATTGGATAAAAATATGCTTAAATTACTTTTTTTTGGGTATGAATATCACATTTTCGCCGTGAAAACTACATTCGTCATTTTAAACTTTAATTGAAAGTAATTTACAAAAAAAAAAAATGTCAAAATTAGTGATTTTGATTTTGATGATTGCATTGTTCGCTGTTGCAATCAATGCGAGTGATGTTAGCTGTATGGCATTTGGCCAAAAGGTGAGAATCTGAATTTTATATTTTATTTCTATTACTGAGTCTGACAAAATTTAATTCCAGTGTGGATACAAATACCCAGCTTGCTGCAAGGGTGCTTACTGTGCTAAAAACGGAACGTGTCAACTAAAGTAATGAGAAATCATACTAAATAATTTTTTTCTTCAATATTAACAATATTTTAATAATTATTTTTAAATATTAATCAAGAATAATGATTGTAAAATTGATTTTGTTGATTAAAATAAAGTGTATCTTTTAATTCAAAATTTTTCAAGTCTAATTATTGAAGGATGTTCCGAGAAAAAAAAATTATAATTACGTTAATTTCGAAAAAAAATTTTTTTTGCGCTCTTGTGGCACTTATAACGCGAATTTAGAAAGAAGAATTAAATTTACAAGAAAAAAAAAATATAAATCTTCCATTATTTGTAAAAGCCTGTTTTTCCTCAAACAATTAAAGTTTAAACGAACAAATAAATAAACATTAAATCACATGATCGGTTAATTACTCACTTGTTTGGACTGAAGTAATTAATCTTAACAAACAAGATAATATTTGTTGGTACTATCTATTGGTGAGGTATAAATAATAATTTAAACTTGAAAAAGTAATTCTTTATTTATCGCTTGACGCATTTTATCAGTGAATAATATTTAAACTCGCAACTGAACATTGAATTTGAATTTCTCCGAAATTTTACTAAATCTTTCTGAAGAAAAAAAAATAAATAATGTCTAAATTGACTATTTTAATTTTGCTGATTGTATTGCTTGCTATCGGAGCAAGCGCGACTAGACTTAGCTGTCAAGCTTTTAAAAATCGAGTAAGTATTTTTTTTACTTTTATTGGTGGTTGCACCTACTTGTTTTTTATTTAGAACTACTGATATATTAAAATTTTATGAAGCTTAAATAATTTTGTTTTTTATTATAGTGCAGGGACAATAGAGATTGTTGCGCCAATGCTCGTTGTGTTGGTGGCATATGTGAGCTCAAAGGAACGATCAGTAAAATGCGACTTTATTTTTAAATTATCGACAACGGACTACAAATTATTGTTAATGAATTTAATAATTTAACAATTATTGTAAGGTCTAATTTAAATAATAAAAAATTTTTAAATGATGAAAAAAAATTATTTTTTTAATTATTGTAAAAATTACATCATAAATTTGACGTACTCTTATTCTGCTTTTCCTCAAACAATTAGTCGACGGAAAAAAAAAATTTCTTGATTATTTAATTGCCATAAAACAATTGTTGAAATATTTTTACAAAGATAAGATATATTATATATTTACCGACGCGGTAAAAATATTTTTAACTAAAAAACTTCTTTCGTTATTTATCAGTCGACGGAAAATTTTAATTGTCTAATTTATAATAAAAAAATAAAATAAATAAATAAATTAACAACTAGAGGATGTTACGATTAACTATTTCGCTGTTTTTAATTGGATTATTAGTTATTGGAGTTTATACAAGCTGCCTATTTTTTGGCGGTCCTGTAAGCACTTGATTTAATTACCCTGTTTTTCTACATGTGTCTCTTTTGTTCAATTTATGCAATTAATTGATGTTTTTTTGCAATGTGATGATAAAACTAAATGTTGCGCCATTGCCACGTGTAAAAACGGAATTTGTGAGCTGAACAACTAGCTTTAGTGATTTTTAATTTTTATTTATTTTACAATATTGTTTTTTAATTATCCATCGAAGAACGAAGCGTTTTTTTCGAAATTTTATTTTATTCACGAGCAAAAATTATTTTTTAATAAAAAAACATCCTAAAAATAATTAACACTGTTTTTTTTTTAACCAAAATTTAATTCCTAAAAATCTTCTTATCAAAAACAAACTCCAGAAAATTTCTTAAAGACTTAATTATTCTAAAAAAGTTCCCTGCGCCGAACAAACTGAACAAACTTCACCACACCCAAAAAAAAGCTCCAAGAAGCTCCGGTACTTTAAATGAAACTCGGTTTTAGTTTGATATCGAACTCGATTAATTCGCTCAAGTCAACTAACTTAACTTACTTTTAAATTGTAAAGTTCAAACCTTATAACAAGTTTCCTTCAGCCGTCGCCTCCCCCCTTAGTTCATTGAATTTCACACCGACAACTACACTGCAGTCTGAAATTTATTTCCGATAATTTACCCACCCTCACCCTCTCGTGATTACCCTCCCTGTTATTTTTAATCCACCAATTAGCTAATTAATACAACCTATGAATTAAATCTTAATCGCTAATTAAACAATTGCATAATTTTTATATCAATTTAATTGGAGCATCATAGCATTTATTATTTAGCTAAATAATTAATTAATAAATTAATTATCAATGCCGTTTAATTATTCATCAAAAAATAATATTATTAAATGTTATAATTAAATTTTATTCAGTGAATTTTAATTAAGTTACTAATTAATAAATAAATAATTATCCTTTAACATAAATTGATAAATTAAATTTTTTTCTGTTCCAGGCGACAGAATTTAATTTACATTCGAGTCGACACAAGATGGCGCCATGGAAGAGGAATTTAAATTAAAATGGAGTCGTGAATTTTTACGGTGAAATTTAAATAAAGTGTTAAAAAAATAATAACTAAAAAAAAAAAAATCTTTGAACTTGTAGCGTCTGATCACGATCGATCTGTATCATAGATTGAAACAAGCCACTCCCGTCGTTACGCGACAGCTTCCTGATGGTTTGACATTAAATTGAAAGCTCATTAATACGCTTGCGCTCTTTCTATAGTTATAGATTTTAATTTTATTATTATTGTTGTCATTTATTTATTTTTTTAAGTTTAAAAAAAAAAAATAATAAAATTTTTTTGCTTACGGACAGAATACATGAAACATAAGTAGGATTCGCGAATTCGAGGATGCAAGGACAAAATTGAAGAGTACGAAGCGAATTGTGATTTATTTATTTATTCGAGAGACTTTTTTTATTATTGAAAATATTAAAAATAATAATAATAATAATAATGGCGGACTATGAGAGAATACGCTTAGTGGTACTCGGCGGAGCTGGGGTCGGAAAAAGCGCTATCATCAGGCGGCTTCTCGGTCAAGGTTTCACTGAAAGATACAGACCTACTGTCGAGGATCTTTATTCGAGAGAGTGTATCCTTGGGACAATGACATTCAAAGTCGATCTTTTGGACACCGCAGGTAAATATTTTAGGACTAGATTATATTTGTTTTTTTGCGAATGCTTGAATTTATGGATTTAGGGAATTTTATAATAATTTAGTAAGTGCTAAATGACATTTTTGATAAAAAAAATAAATAAAAAAGGTTTCATTAAATTTTACGTACGGACAAATGGGTGCGGTAGAAAAAAGAAAGGTCGAGATGAGAAAGTAGGATGCTCATAAAGTTGAGTTAAAAAAATAGTTTTGCTGAAGAAAGGATCTCAATTGCTGGTCATTATTTTTGTATGACTTGAATAAGGACGAATATTTCTTTTTTCGTCTTATTTTTTTTTTCGAGTTATTTTATTGGTTGAAATAATTTTTTGGGCAATTTATTATTATTAAATATCGCGTTCCAGATGCCATAAGGGCGTATAATAAAAATTCTATTTTTTTTTCCAAGTCCAAAAAAATTTTTAATTTGAAAAAAAAATTTTTTTTTTGCATTTCTACACATTTCATGAAATAAAGAAAAATTTTATTTATTTATAGTTTATAGATTGCTTCTTAAATAAATTAAAAAAATAATTTTGCTATCACACGTCCAATTACCGACTATTTAATGGATAAATGTCACGGAACAAATCTATGAAAGTGTCAAACTAATAAAAACTCCTCCAAAAACTTGACACCAATTTACGTCAAGACTTTTTTAATGTTTTCAAATTTAACTACAAAAATCTATTTTAAAAAAAAATATACCCACTAAAAAATTTTGATTTTGATTATTATTATTTCAGGCGATTTACAATTTCCGGCGATGAGAAGACTAAGTATAGCAACAGCACACGCATTTTTATTAGTTTACGCAGCAACATCATCCCCAAGTTTTGACTGTATCAAGATGGTCTTTGAAGAAGTTAGAGAACAACGACCTGACTATCAAGTTTGTGAAGAAAAAAAACTATTTTATTACTTCTGACACACTGATAAAAAAAAAATTCGATTAAAAAAAAAAAATTATTGAATAAAGTATATTTTATAAAATTTTCTTGAACCGAGAATAATTTTTTTTTAACTTAATTTAATCAACTAAAAATTTTAATTTTTTTATCAATCTATAATTTTATAAATAAATTAAACAACAAAATATAATTTATCTTTTAATTTTTTACTAGGAAGTGCCAATAGTAGTAGCAGGGAATAAATTGGACTTGGCGTCGGTGAGACGTGAAGTACCAATAGAAGACGTGAGCGAATGGCTGTTCTGCGAGCTGCCAAAACTCCGTGCCAAAGTGATGGAGTGTTCGGCCAAAGACGACTACAATATCAAGGAACTGTTCAGGTGTTTTGTGACCCTGTCGAAAATAATCCCGAAAAACCCTACCGGGGAACTCGACGAGTCTGGATTAAGGAGAAGGTGTTCTGCTTATGGATCCAGACGGTAAATTTTATTTTTTATTATTTTATTTAAAAAAAAAAAAAAATTTTTTTTTCAATTTTTACAATTAAACTTTATGAGAATTTTTTTTTTTTTTTTTTTTTTTTTACTTTAAAGATCCGGAAGTCCGAATGGAAGAACCGGTAGCGCTGGTTCAGGGCCTACGCAACAGGTACTAGCCGCACAAGGAACAAGTGTAGTCGCGGTCGCCGAAGAAGTAAAAAGCAAACCTCGCAGCAGGAGTCTGATAAGACGCGCCTCTAGGAAGACAAAGCAGCAGATCCGCGAGTCCCATGCCGACGATTGTAATATTTCTTAAGTAATATAACAAGTAACAGTTTTATCGTTTTTTACTCCCGTCATTCCTACTTTTAGTGGTAAAGTTACCGGACAAATGGGTAAATACAAACATTTTGTGTCATTAATATGACTGTCTGGTATTCCTCCCCAGAAACTCTAAGAGTTTGTAGAAATTTAGTAACGGACAGAGCCAAAACGTTTGTAAGGCAACAGAGTGCCGTACTGGTAAGTGGAGTTGAAGAAGTTGAAGTACAAGCACAGAAAAATGAACCGACGGAGGAATAAACTCTTTTATGTACAGTGTGTGTTTAACTGAACAAATGTTGGTCGGAAAAAGTTTCAGAGACAGACATAGAGAGTTGATATGACTCCTAGGAACGTCAGAGCATCTTATACTGCAAAGTTATCTTCTATGTGCTCCGTATAAAAGTCATAATGACAGTAAAAAAAAGTAAGAGCTTTTTAATCAGATTTTATCTACTCAAGGTGGAACTGATTTATTTTATTGTGTACGTAGTATGAAATGTTTTATTATTTGAGAATTGCAGGAAACTCTATTTTACTCGTTTTTAATTTTTTATCGAGAAATTATTGATAAAAATGTTCGAAAGAAAGAAATTGTCAGAGTTTACTTGACAATGCTTATGACATATTTTATAGAATTGGAAAAATTACAGATAGTGGCTTAAATATTAAAGATACGGAAAAATCGTAAGAGAACTTTTTTGTAGAGAATTTAATTTTCTACAAAAAGGTATCCTACAATTTTTTTAATCTTCGATAACTTGGCAGTAATTCGAATTGACTTAGGTCAGAATTTTGGATAAAAGTAAAAATTCAAAGGATTGAAATTGAAAAAGAAATTTGTTGAAAATAATTAAATAAAAATAGAGGTGAAATTTAAATTATTTATAACATTAAAGTTACACTAATGAGAATTTAATACTAAATGAAAATTAACAGTATAAATTTATCCGCAAAAAAATATCTTATTACTCGCGAAAAAAAAAAATTTTAAATTAAAACTCAGAGAAATTTTTAAAGGAACATATTTTTATTTAGTAACACTATAATGCTGTTTGATTTTAGACGAGACGGCACCAAATTTTCCGAATAAAGTAATCGCGAATGTGAGGATGAGGGGTAAATAAACTGAACCCGAGTTGAGACGTTTTCACAAGAGTATCTTTGGCGTGTTCTGTTATATTACATTAATAAGGATACGTATTACTCACACGAGAACGTCTTTTTGAGCACTATCGCTGTATGTGAGCCACACCATAGCGAATCATGAGGATAAGTGGTTGTTTGAGACGCCTATGAATACTTTTATAAGTATTTTATATTTCTCTTGGCAAAAGTAATATCAAGGGAATATGGAATAAAAGTATATAACTTTATCTTAAGAACTCAAAGCAAGAGGAGGATATTATATCAGTTTCATCTACTCTCTATGTCTGCCTTCTTGGTTTGATTTTAAACCAGAGCTCGTTCTGTTTCGAGGAAATTTAATAAGAGAGATAGAATAACCTTTTTTGTAATTAATTTTAATTATTGCCAATTATAAGGTGACTCCTATTTTAGATTTTAATTTTTAATTATTCTATGAAATAGTTGAAAATATTTCAGGGTTTGTTATGTAGTTGTTCGTAGGTTTTTTTTATTGATACGTGGAATACGAGTTTTTATTTGTTGTTGTATTTATATAAATGTATTTATAAAAGTATAAGATAAGAAGTTAAGGAGATTTTTTTTTAGATTGGATGAAAAGAATCAGTTTTATTTATTTTATTTTTTTTATAATTACAAATTGTTCAAAAGTTGAATTATAATTTGTAAAATATTCAAATTTTTTAGTTATGATTGATTAATTATTTATTATCTTCAATTAATATTTTAATTTTTTAATTTTTGATAAAAATTTTATCAAACTTTACGTTTTTTGAGAAAATTGAGTTTTAAATTTGGATAAAAAATTTTGAATTAAATATTTTAAATCAATATTGCACTCTCAATTTTTTTATCAAATTTCAACATATACCTCTGCACCAAAAATTTTATTTCAAAATTTTTATCAAAATTTGAAAGAAAAATTTTTATTAAAATTTGAAAGAAAAATTTTTAACTTGAATTTTAAGAAGGAATTTAAATTAATATAAAACTTTTAATTTTTTTTATTAAATTCCAAATTCTATACTCAAAATTTTGATTAAAATTTTACTTTAAAATTTTTATGAAAATTTGAATCAAAAAAATATCATTTTAAAAACTTTTCCAGTTACTTTTTTTTTAAATGAAACAGCATATTATCAAATAAAATTTTTTAATTAATTTTTTTCCACAAATTTTGAAATCCGAATAAATTTTGAAAATTTGTATAAAAAAAATAAAATAAATAAATATTGATTCTTTTAAGCTCTGAATCGATGCACGAAAGGGATTGATAGTCAAAAAATAAACCCACCAAAGATCAAGATTATCATATAATAAAATTAAAATTGTAAATTATCAATAATGCACGTAAAAAAGTAATTTTAAAATAAGTGTAATTTAGTTAAAAAAATTTTTGTTATTGTAATAATAACAATTATATGACTTATTGAAGTAGAGAAAAAAGTTGTCCTTTAGACGAACAGTAAATGCGAATATATTATACTTTGATAAAAAAAATTAACTTGATTTAAGAGAAAAAATCTTTAACCAAGAAACTTTTTCTATCAGCGTATAATAAAGTTTTTAGTTAGATTGAACTTATTATAAATAACATTAATATTAAATATTATTATATACATAACGATATATTTATTACACCGTACAACCGTCCGACAAATGGATTTTTTTATAATAACAATAGTAACAAAAAAAAGTAAATAAAATAACGAGGTTGTAAAAAATTACTATTGTATTGTTATGATAATAATAGTTATAATAATAATAAATAATAATTATCAATACAAACTAATTTTTTAACAGATCAATTATTACTACGATGCATTACGCTTATGGGAAATAAAAAAAAAATAATATAAAGTGCGGCGTAAAAAAGATAACGAGGATTTTATATGGGATTAATTTATTTAACGTGAAAAAGTGAAAGTTAATCTGAATTTAAATATTAATATCAATTTTAGCTGAAAAATTAATGTACTCGTATAACTTGTTAATTAATAAATGATAATGATAATTAATAATAAATTATTTCATTTAAAAAAACAAACTAAGTAAAAAAAAGTTTTTAAATTTGATATATTTTTATGTTAAATTAAAATCCGAAGACTTGTGCGTTATTAAATGTGTATTTGTTTTGAATATCATTCGACATGAAATAAAATGAATAAATAAATATGTATGCAGTTTGTGTATATGCTGGAAAACGTGATATATATTAAATAAAAAGGATTTTATTTTTGCGCATTAAATTTTCAAAGCTTTTTCACTCGTAAAAGGATTAAATCATTTTTTGGGAAACAAAAAAAGGTAATTATTTACAAGTGGGGTCAAGAAGGGGTAAAAAATTGAGATTTTTTAATGTTTTTTTTTTAATTTCGCTTGTTGTTACAGCGCATTTATAATAAAAAATTTTGTGAAAGAAAAAAATAAAGATTTCGATAGATTTTTTACCTTTAAAAGTTGAAAAAATATTTGGCTCTCATGTTTTTGGATAAAATTTCTATTTTATTTTTTTTTGTTTTTTATCTATTTTTTTTTTTTAAAGTACATAAAAAAATGAACAATTAAAAAAATAAAGTTGAATATCACAATTTTCTAAAAAATTTTTTAATTATTTTGAAAATTTGTTTAAATTGTGATTATCAACTTTTTTTTTTAATTTTTAATTTTTTTATGTATTTTTCGGAAAAAAAATTTGTCAACAAAAATAAATAAAAATTTCGATCGAAAGAATGAAAATTAAAGTGGTGAACCTCACTTGTAAAAAATTACCTAAAAAAAAAAAAAATAAAAGAAACAGTGGAATACTCAGAGGGCTAAGCTAATAATCAAAACTGTTTTAACTTTTAAAATTGTTAAAAACATAATAGAGACTTTTAAAGGTAAATATAATTATTCTGTTGTACACGCACCTTTAAAATAAACGCACTAAATTTCAAGTTGTAATGGTTCGAGTTAAATTGAAATTATAATTACCATTTTATAATTAATAATTAGACTTGGTAAAAAAATTTTCCTATATATGATAAATTGGACAAAATTATAATTATTATAAAAATTAATCGTATGCTAGTTGATGTAAGACTAATTTTTAAATTGAAATCTTTTTTCAAAGCTTGTAATCTGGGTGAATTGTAATTTCAATGAAATAATTAAGGAATCGCAAATGGAGTTTATTGATTTTTATGTAATGTGTGTTGGGGTTGTTTAGTTTAAATACTGTCGCCAAGTAGGGTAAAAGATTGTTTATGGTGTGAGAGACCAAAATATTTATAATCTAATGACTAATCAATAATAACAATAATTAATTATACAATAGTTATTATTATTATGATTGAATTACTATTATTGTAATGTATGTTAATTACGAAAGTAATATATCTATTGCAGTGTTATAGAAAAAAATAATTACAAATGGGAACAGATAAATTATTAATGAAATTTCAATGGTTAAAAATATTACTGAGACTTTTAATTATTTATAATAATAATTATTTTTTTTTATTAAGACAAAATTTTGATTTTTTTGTTTAAATCAATATCCTGTTTAATAAATAGCTCATGAAAAGCTTTCATTTGAGTACCCTCATGCATTTTGATATATTTTTCATATATAAATATATAAAATATATATAAATATATGAAAAATTGATGTGGGTACTCAAATGAAAGGCTTCAACGAGTGTAATGTCGGGATGAGCTTATATTAAATACATAATTAATTTTTAATATTAAAAGTAACTTAGTAATATTTAAAAACCAAATCATAAATGAAAAATCCCCGAATTTATAAATCTAATCTTTTATCGCACCGTGTACCAAACTATTGAAACAAAAAATCTAACTTTAAATAATAAGATAAAATAAAAATAAAAAATCTATCTATTCATAGAGAAAATAAAAAAAGAAGTAAACCCTAAAAGTCTATGAATAAATAAATAATAATCCTCGTAAATAAAATAAACGAAATTAACTACCTGTGACCCGTTAAAAAATTTTTCTGCATTCTACGATAAGAATAATAATACATAGCAGACATACACATAATAACACTATTGTTTTTTGAACAATAAACAAATGAAAGACAAAAAGTGATTTAAGATATGTCAATAAAATGCATTTTGAATGGACTATTGAAATATTTAATATTTAATATTTAATATGTATAATGTACAATTTAATTTAAAAACTTATTCAATTTAGTTCCTCTGTTCCTCTACTCCCGTATTACTTTCCCCGTTGATCGTTGGGTGTTTGCTTACCGGGTCTCTATTCATTTTACTCTGGCAGACTCTTATTATCATCGAAAATTCGCATTTTGGAACAATGAACAGTGACATTTACGCTCTCAGCTATTCACTACGGATTCTACGGGATTCACTTCTGGTATTCAGCGATACGTGTATAAGCTTTTTTCCGAGACAGATACTGACAACTCTAATGCGAAACCAACCGAAACGAATACTCAACCAATGAATATTTACTATATACCTATAGTCCTCCTCCTATATCCTACATAATACAAAAGCGCTATCGATCTTTTTATGTTTTTCAAACATTCTGCCACATGACTCTCTGTCCTCAATGATAAAACATTTTACTGTCCAATAAATACGCTGATTGGAATATCCTGCCGCTATGTCAATTGTCCCTCATCTTGTCAGCATTCATTTTTTATTCCATTTTCACAGTTATGAAATACCTAAATCCCACAAGAGCACTCCAAGTCTTTCGTACATGATAAAATCCATTCATTTCTCTCATTTCTTATTTATTTAAATGATTAACATAAAAATAAAAAAAGTAATCAATAGTCTGTAACAAATGGTACCCTAATATTAACAAAAAATATTTTGTTAATACATAGCCATTATTTTCCTTTGGAACAGCTAGAAAAAAAATTTTTTTTTTTTTTTTTTTATAGATACTTGATGGTTTGTGGGAAGTTTAAGGTAAAGGATCCAAATATTGACCAGGCAGCATAATAATTTGATTTAAAAAATATATTAATTTAATTTTATATTCAATACGTAATTATTCCCTACACTGTAAAAAATTTTTTATTAAATATTTAACACTTTTATGTTTAAATTTAACATTTATTGTGTTAAATTAACACACAAAAGTTTTAAATTAACATAAAAAAGTATTAAATATTTAACACAAAATTTTTCTTGCTTTTTTTAATGATTTTTATTTTTATTTATATATTCCCCAGCTGATTTGAGAAAAAAAATTTTTTTAATACGCTTTTCTGGTTCTGCCAAGCCAAAAAAACTTACAAAAGTTCATATCAGCTCATAAATTCATCTAATAAATTAACAAATAATTTATTTGTGTTCATTTTATTTAAACCGTTTAATATTTTGAGCGTTTACACAATTTTTTTTTCCTAAAAAAAATTTTTTTTAAATTATTTTATATGAATTTTAAAAAAATTTCTTAACACCTTAAATTGAAATAAATTTATGTATTTATAATTATATTACAAACTAATTGCACTTGTTAATTGATTAGTGTAAAAAAAAAAAGTACTTTAGTCTTGCAGAGAAATGGTAGACATGCTCGAATTCAAACTAGTGTTGAGGCCTCCATCATTTCCGCGGAATAAATGTTCGAAATGCTGTACGTAAGACTGACAATGCTCCCCGCGGGTAAATGCTGTTGTATTATGTAACCTGACGTTGCGTTGTTCGAAAAATTTATAAACGGAATGGAATATAGTCGGGTCGTTGAGCGCTTTGGCGGCCTCGAGAAATTTTCTGGCTGATACCTGGTCCGCCATTCCTACTGACCGTACGTACCTACGTAATTTTTTATTAAAGTTATGACTATGACTTTAATATTCTGAGCAATATTGCAATGTCTATTGATTAATTACACAGCTAGTTGGTTGAGAGTAAATACCTCAAGGCAGGAAGTATATGGCCCTTGGATAACAGAACTTCAATTATTTCCTCATGCGCGCTCCCTAAACGTTTTAACATGTCCAGTGCTAATTGATGAGCCGCAGGGTACAAATTTTCCAAGGATAAAAGCAAACAAGCCAATGGTTTTGAGTCAGCTACAACGTGGTACTGGAGCAACTGATGCAACTGATAGTACGCTTTGCGTTGAACTAAAGTCGTTATTACTAACTCGTATATAAAATGTTGGACTGGTATTCCATGTTCTACTAATGACCTTTTTTTGTATAAACATAAAGTACAATTTTTTTTTTATTTATCAAAACTATTTTTAAACTAGCTCTAAAAAATAAAAAACAATTTCCTACTAATAATATTGTTTTTTTTAATAAATAAAAATACTAAGAATTCAACCGAAAATTATTGACCAATTTAATTAATAAAAATTTATTAAATCTACTAATTTTAATTATAAGGAAAATTTTCCTTATTTAATTGATTCAAAATTATGAATTAATAAAAATATGTAAAATAAACTTGAAAAAAATCATAAAAGTTACTTGAATTTTTTTTAAACCATGCCTAAGAACAAATTATTTCCTACCAATGATTTTTTTCTAATTTTTAAAAACTTCAAAAAAATTTTTTCAATGTTTGTAATTAAAAAAAAAAAAATAAACTCTTAAAAATGATGTAAATAATAAAATATAAATGAATAAAACTCACCGAATATACTCCAATAACACCCAAACAACCATCTTCGGTTCAATTAAATCAGCCGAAAATTTTGACAATATGTGTGTGTACATATCACTTTGATCCAGCAGCAATTTATATGAAAGGTCCTCGAATACTTCTGTATTTTTAGATACATTTTGCAAAGGTGTACCCATCTGAAATAAAATAAATTATATGTAATTATAATTATAATTAATACTGAATATTTAAGCATTGATAAATAATTGATAAATAAAAAATACCTGGCTTTGAATTTCATTTTCCAAGTGACCCCGATATACAGAATCAATTTTATCAAAGATAGCTGGTATGTCTATCAGCGTCATAGGCAAATCATTAACATAATTCTGCAGTACTTGTAACAGAATAGGTTTAGCGTCTTTCCGCTGGATTATGAATTCAACCAACTGAACCTTATCATTGATAAGCTTCATCAAAGCTTCTAGGTGCAATTCGATGTACCTGTGCAGTCAAGGAATTTTTAATTAAATTATTACAATTATCAATCGGTTAAACTACAAAGCAGTTTAATCTTCAATTTGTAAATTAACTAATTGTTTATCGCGATATTTACCACAAGCATCCTAGTTTTATGTCAATAATGATGTTAGGCTGAAAGACGACCCAGTTTTCCGAATCTAGTTATCGTCAGGAAAATATAATTTCGTTAGCGCTTGTAGAGTCGGTACCGTGCTATGTGTTTGATAATTTTATTATAATATTAAATAACAATAATTATAATAATTATTATGATTATTATTTGAAAGGATACAGAGCGGGCAAGGCTGGATAACTTGTTCGGACAGAGTTGCGCCTTGTACTTTAAGATTGTATGGTTTTATTGGTTTTGGTATTGCTACGCTTGTATGATGCATTACTGTGCCATCACTAACTCCTCCTAACATTATGTCAAATATCATTGATGTCTATAAATTCATCAATTATTATGAAATTAAATTGATTGGTAATAAAATTAATAAAAAATAAATTATTAAAAAAAAAAAAGACCTTTGATGCTTGGTGATGAACAATAATTAGATTATCAACAACATTAATAGCAAATCTTCCTCGTAAATCTAATTTTAGTATATGACTTTTTTTTATAGTTAACATTCTGAAAAAAATTTTAGATTAATCTTAATGTTTATTATAATTAATAACTTTTATTTAAAAAAATTTTTTATACGACCAATATTTTCACCATTAGATCTAAGATTTAAATCATTCATTTTGAAATTTTGGCAAAAATTATAATAATTAAAAAAAAACTTACTTATGAACAGTATAAACACAAACATAAGCACTGATGGATTTATTAGCTTCATACTGGTGTCTTAAAACAATAATGCACGGGGTACCGTACAGTACTGCTAAAACTACATCTCTATCGGAAACTGCTAATTTTCCCGGCTTTGCTGGTATTGCTTCCACTGGAATAAAAAAAAAATTTTAATAATTATAAAAAATTATGACTAAATAAAAATGTAAAAAAAAAATTAATAGTTACTTTCAAATTTAGTTATCTTATGTAAATTTCCAGGCGTTATATGCAACGCCTGCATTTGGTTTCCAATAGTACCGGAAGATAATAAAATCATGTTGCTTCTTGGGCAATAAACGTACCAATTAACGCCTAAGCTCAGTGATTTTAGTGCTTTGACACTTCTTTTAGCCGGATTTACCTGCGGATATTTATTTAAAATTTTTTTTTTTTATGAATAAGTTGTAAGAAATTTAATGGAAGTTAATATTTGATATTCACGGAGAATAATTCAACGCCATGGTCAGTTATCAACAAAATTTCATTGCCGTGGATCCAAACGAACCCTTGGATAGTAGCGTTTTTACTCTTACAAACTTGTGAATACTCAACGACATCCAACCCGGTACCCGAGTTATAATTAACGAACTCTACAGATGTGTATGTTCTCTGTATCGCTAAAACATTCATGTCCGCTGAAAATTTTATGGATATTACTTGGCCCTTATCTTCCATTTTAAATGTAAATACATCGCTTGGTCCTGTTACTGTTGTTACTCCTCCAGATCTTACTGCGAAGACCTGAATAATAATTTGTTATTTATTATTTTATTATTTTAACTCAAAAATATTTTTTTTTTTTTTTTCATTATCTGTCTGTCAAAAATATTCTAAAAATTATTAAATATCTATGACATTAAAGTTAGCTGTCACTTGACAATTTTTTAATTTTTTTTAATAAATAAATTTGCTCCAAAAAATTATTTTTAAAAAATTACATTTGTAGCTTTTTAAAATTTCTAAATGTCAATTTTTTTTATAAATTTTTTTTTTGCTATAATTTATTTGTTATAAAAATTATCAATTATCTGCTAAGTTAATTTTCATTAAATATTTGCTAAATTAATTCTAACTGTATGATAAAATTTCACTCCATTAATTAAATTTTGAAAAATGACAAATTCAAATTCTACTCTCAAAGCTAAAAAAAAAATAAATAAATAAATACCTGATGTTTGGAGTCATCAAAAAAAACATTATTGACACAAGTAAGAGATTCAAATCTCACAGGACTGACAGATAACTCCAAATAATAATTGTCATTGCCCCCGTCATCGTCCTTAGGCTCGGCGGCCGCCATTTTTTAGCGCGCCAAAAACTAAAACAAAAAAAAAAACTATTAAAATTAAAACTTCAACAATTAAATTTGACGTTTGCCTGACAATAACTCTTACTTGCAGAGTAAACACACTGAAAAACACCAATATAAAAGAAACAGCTGACCAATCTCAAGCAATAGTAAACTCAAACTGCGCAGTCACGGTACTGTTCACAAGATGGCGGCACCGACCGGTCCGCGCGCCTTATTGTGTAGAATTTAGAATTTAAAATATGAATAAAATAATATTGTCAGATGGTGTAAACGCTGGCAGTATCTTACCGACTGTCAGGGGACGTCGGACTGTGCGGATATGTGGAAGGTTGACGCTGGTGTTGATTGTTGGTTGGTGTAGATTGAACGGACGACAGAGTATGTAAACTAAAATACAAGAAAACACAGAAAGAGGTCCTTGGTAATCATCGGTCTGAGTCTGAGGTATCATTAAAGAAAATGGCGGATTAGTTGGTGCTCTAGCAAAAGGGCTGGGACACAGTATTCAGTACCGTCATGATAACGTTACAAGTTAACAATCATTTTATTATTTAAAATTTATTTATAATTGTCCAGTTGTCTTTATTTATTGCTTGATTTTATTGTTTTGCTATTAAGTATTTATTTATTATTTTTATTATTTATTATGTGAAGGTTTATTGTCAATCATAACAATAACAGCGCGTGGTGTTTCGCGAGTGAATTTTGTTGGATTTAAGTGCTAAATTATTTTATCAGCGTATACGTATAAATATATATATATATATATATATATATATATATATATATATATATATATATATATATATATATATATATATATATATATACATACAGATACTACATATTGTATATTGTGGATATAGATGCGAATTCACTGCTGAAAAAGTGACAACTCAAATCAAGGTAATTTTTATTTATTTATTTTCAATTAATAAATTTTTTTTACTTGTTAAAAAAATCTTAATTTAGATTTATTATTTAGATATTTATAGGAGGGTGCTTTTGTTAACCAGGATCATTGATTAGAGTTTCGTGTTAGACACTTGTGGCCATCTATGGATTCCACTGCTCTTATTTTATTTTATTTTATTATTTCTTTAATTTTCTTTATTTATAACGGGATTATTTATGGCCAAGATTATTCATACAGTTTTATTGTTCAATGGGAATTATCTTTTATTATTGGATTTTTTTTTTTTTGGGCTTGATAATGGAGAGTGCTATTTATAATTTTGGAGTAACGGGACTCAGGCCCTTTAAATAAACGGGATTTAGTATAATGAGAAATGATAATTTTTTTTTTCTCGGAATTTATTAATGTCATTAAAGTCAGCAGTCATCAGAAAATTTTTTTTAACAAACAAATTTGCTCCAAAAAATTATTTTTAGAAAATTGCATTTTTTATTTTTTTTTAATTTCTACATGTCAATTTTTTTTTGCCATAATTTATTTAAAAAAAAAAAATTATTAAATATTTGCTAAATTTATTTTAATAATTTATCACGGGTTTTAATAATTTAATTTTAAATGTTTTTTTTTTTTTATGGTTATTGTTCAATTTTTTAAATTAAATTTCACTTATTTCAAATAAGGATAATTGAGTTTCTAAATACACATTTGGATGTTGTGAGATTTTTATAAATTATTACTTTTTTTTTTTTTTTTTTTTTTTTAAATACATTAACATATTTATACCCAATCTCGTTAAAACTTTAGCCATGAAAATTAAATGAGTTTTTAAAAAGTTTTAATGGTATTTGTGTTGAAAAAATATTTATAGTGGTTTTAAATTAATTGAGGAAGAAATTGATTCATTAAAATACTAATTTAATTAATAAATAATTAAAGTCAATACTAGAAAGATACATGAAAAAATAACAGATTGAAAAAAATTTTACAAGTTGTAAAAAGTTAATAGAATTTCGATCAATTAAATATTTAAATGTGCCCTGTTATAAAAAAATTTTTAAGCTGTTAGATATTAATTAAATTATTGGGAAAAAATGATAATTGTCACTGTAAATTATTAATAATTTAATTTAAAAAAAACAATGGAATTTCCGTCCAAAGGTTTTTAGTGGAGTAACTAATATTGATTGCATGTTTTGTTAAAATTGAAAGAATTCGTGCATTGAGAGGATTAATTTTATAATAAAGAGGAGTACTTGACGTTCTTCTATTTTGTGAAATTGAATTGATAAGTATTATTCATAATGAAATAATTATTTGCACTTTTAGAGTTAAAAAGTGTAAAAAAATTGAAGTGGTTTAATACACTAGTCACAAAAATTAAGGGATATAAAAAAAATTCCAAATTTTTTGGTGATTTTCAGCGAGCTGTAACTCCGAGGAAAAAGATCGCACAGAAAAAAAAAAAAAGCAAATTGTAGCTCCAAGTGTCTAGTTTTTAGATATGACCATGAAAATTTTTTGTCATCGTCAGGTCTGGAGAAATCCTAAGAAAACTACTGAAAAAAAATTTTTCGAAATTTTTTTCGTCTTAAAAAGGTCTACGGGCTTCAAAAAAATTTTTTTGATTGTTTCGTTTAAAAGCTCTTTTAGTAAATTTAATACCCTTTAATTTGACGTAATCAAAAAGCCTGTACGATAATTTGCCGCGGAGTTATCGTCAATCAAAGCAAAAAAGTTTTTTTTGACTTTGGAAATCAATAACTCTGGAAATAATGACCGTATAGGAAATCGAAGGAGGGTTTTGAAAACTACACAATATTCTCTATAAGAAAACGTAAACCGCTTTTGAAGAAAAAATTTTTTTGAATTGAAAACTCGGACTGAAAAAAAGACAAAAATTCGCATAATTAAGGATATTTGGATAACTTGGTATAACTTTGGATAAAAGGGATGAACGAAGGATATCGTTGGTAATTTTTTAACTTCAAAGTGTCCCCTAAAATCCCTAAGAAATTCAAAGCGCTGCGATTTTTTGTTCATAGTGCCCAGAAGCTTCAAATTCTGTGTTTTCGCAAAAATCACCATTATGAGCAATTTTGTGATTTTTATTCATTTTTCCATTGAAAAAAATTTTTTTTTTCAAAATTCTTCATTTTTTCGATCAAAGAGATTGATTTTTCAAGAAATTTGAAAAAAAAAAAATTTCAATTTTTTTCGAAATTTTCTCAATTTTTTTCGACTGTTGTTTTACCGCCGGCATTAGCGTTACCCAAAGCGTACCACGTGGAGGTTGCTCGGTCGGATTTACGCTTCTCACACACACACACACACACACACGTGTGTGTGTGTGTGTGTGTGTGTGTGTGTGTGTGTGTGTGTGTGTGTGTGTGTGTGTGTGTGTGTGTGTGTGTGTGTGTGTGTGTGTGTGTGTGTGTGTGTGTGTGTGTGTGTGTGTGTGTCTTTGTCTGCGTGTTTGTCTGTTTGCAGCTGCCGAATGACCTCTGTACGCACGGCAGTAACTGCTCAGTACCGTGTATTGCCACCTCTGTTCCGAATCACAGCTCGTAAACGCTCTTGCATGTTGATGCATCGTCGAATATCACGTTGCGAAATTCTTTGCCAACAACGTAACAACGCTTGAGTCAACTGATGAAGATTGTGCAGTTGCGGATAGTCTCGCCGCAATCGACGCCCAAGCATGTCCCAAACATGCTCAATTGGGTTCAAATCAGGACTCATCGCTGGATGATTAAGCGTTGTTACGTTGTTGGCGCGGAGAAAAGTTCGCGTACGAACTGCAGTGTGAGGACGAGCATTATCCTGCATCAAAATGAACCGTCTTGCCCCCATGCGTGTGCGCATAGGCAGGACGTGTGGCTCCAGAATTTCGTCGACGTACCTATCGGCAGTCAACGTCCCACGAACGATGACCAACGGGGTTCTGGTATTGAAGGACACGCCTGCCCACACCATGACTGATCCACCATTGAAAGCTGTAACTGGTCTCGTAAAACCATCCCGATCTCGTTCTCCACGACGGCGCCAAACGAGAGATCGTCTATCGCTGCCATGAAGACAAAATCGAGATTCGTCAGTCCATAATACACTGGTCCACTGTCTACGACCCCAATGGTGATGATCATGAGCATAGGCCAATCGGGCTCGGCGATGTCGTGGAGTGAGCATAGGCACGCGATTTGCGCGTCTAGCGCGTAGTCCTTGCTCTCGAAATCGATTTCGAACCGTCGATGCCGATATGTGTTGTTGGGGAGGACGTTGTCGACGATTGCGAAATTGATGAGCGATCGTGTGGGCATGCGCAGTAGGGTTTCGACGAGCTTCTCGAATTATAGCTCAATCATCACGCTCGGTAGTGATTCGTAGTCTACCTTGACCCGGACGACGATCGTAACTTTGAGTCGCGTTAAATCGGGCATAGGCCCGACTGATAACGGACTGGCTCACTCCCATAGAAGCTGCTACTTCCACCTGACTGTAGCCCTCTTGAAGGAGGGTAACAATGCGAGCCACATCTGTGGCAGCTAAATGTCGACGAGGCATATCAAAAAAGGTGCTTATCAAAGAAAAGCTTACATAAAATTCACGTAAGGAATTTAGGCTAAAAAGAAAACGTAAAATTCAAGTTTTGTGTGAGGAAAAGCCGAACTCCGCGGGGGGTATATCAATTTGTTTTTATTGAATTTTTAAAATGAGATTTAAAACTAAGGCAGTTGTAGCGGACAGAAAAAATTGAGTTAATTTTTTTTGACAATAGTGAAGCATTCTGAAGACGATAAAAAAAAAAAAATTAAAAAAAAAAATTTTTGATAAAAAAAATTTCGAAAAAAATTTTCGAAAAAAATTGAAAATTTTTTTTTTTTTTTTTTTCAAATTTCTTGAAAAATCAATCTCTTTGATCGAAAAAATAAAGAATTTTGAAAAAAAAAATTTTTTTCAATGGAAAAATGAATAAAAATCACAAAATTGCTCATAATGGTGATTTTTGCGAAAACACAGAATTTGAAGCTTCTGGGCACTATGAACAAAAAATCGCAGCGCTTTGAATTTCTTAGGGATTTTAGGGGACACTTTGAAGTTAAAAAATTACCAACGATATCCTTCGTTCATCCATTTTATCCAAAGTTATACCAAGTTATCCAAATATCCTTAATTATGCGAATTTTTGTCTTTTTTTCAGTCCGAGTTTTCAATTCAAAAAAAATTTTTTCTTCAAAAGCGGTTTACGTTTTCTTATAGAGAATATTGTGTAGTTTTCAAAACCCTCCTTCGATTTCCTATACGGTCATTATTTCCAGAGTTATTGATTTCCAAAGTCAAAAAAACTTTTTGCTTTGATTGACGATAACTCCGCGGCAAATTATCGTACAGGCTTTTTGATTACGTCAAATTAAAGGGTATTAAATTTACTAAAAGAGCTTTTAAACGAAACAATCGAAAAAATTTTTTTGAAGCCCGTAGACCTTTTTAAGACGAAAAAAAATTTCGAAAAATTTTTTTTCAGTAGTTTTCTTAGGATTTCTCCAGACCTGACGATGACAAAAAATTTTCATGGTCATATCTAAAAACTAGACACTTGGAGCTACAATTTGCTTTTTTTTTTTTCTGTGCGATCATTTTCCTCGGAGTTACAGCTCGCTGAAAATCACCAAAAAATTTGGAATTTTTTTTATATCCCTTAATTTTTGTGACTAGTGTAATTTGTCGTTTATTTTAAAAAGCGTTTAATGGAAAGGTAATTTGTTAATATGGATTTAATATTATCAATTATACAAATATTATATTTTATTAAAAGTTTGTTCATTCATCATTTTCGAGGATTATATTTTTCAATGAAGAATTAACTGGTATTCGAAAGTCCCTTGAAATTAAATTTAAATTCGAGATTAATTATTGGAAATATTTGCAAATATTGATAGGAATTATAAAATTAATTCTCACGGATAAATTCTCAGCAGTATTTTTTTATAAATCAATTAATTTTATTTTTCTAAAACATTTTTGACTTTAGATTTCGACATTTGGTTAGACAGATAATTTACAGTCGATAATTGAAACAATTACCGGGTTGTTTAATGCCAGCGTTATCATAATGATATTAATTTAATTACCTGCCGAAAATTAATGAAACCATTAATTAAATCAGAGCTCTTTCATTTTAAATAAGGATTGGAAAGATTATAGTCCTTAATTTAGCTTTGAATAACAGGAGTTAAAATGGCCCTTTATATGGTATTTAATTACTACTGAATGCGATCCTTTAAGTAAATTGATTAATCAAGTTAAAAATCAGCGATTTAAAATATTTAAGGAATTTTATTTATCGGAATTTTGTGGTATTGAATAAAACTTCAGGAGTAAAGTTTTGGGTATTCAGTAAATAGACTGATAATCAGTTAATTGATTAATTGGAGTTAAATATATAATCTATGTACTTATTTTAATAGTTTTGGAGGTCAATAATATTTAATTAGTGCTATTAAATATGAATCATAATAGGATTATTCAATTTTTATTTTTTAGAGTGATTGATAGCTATTTAAAATTGAAAAATTTATGAGAAATACTTTTAATTTTATAAGTAATATCATTTGTGGAACAAAATTTTTTTTTTTAATTGAAATTTTCACAGAAAATAATTATTTATAAAATTTTACTCTGATTTATGCTGATTTCAGATTAGCAAGACTTTGTTCTTTTTAAATTAGATGACGTTTAAAAAATTTGGCAATGGCAATCAGATAATGGTGATAATTAAAAACGTTAAACAATAATCCGGTGTAATTAAATTCCACCAAAGATGTGAAAGGCAAGGGGAGTAGTAAACGGAATGAAGCCACAAAAGAAGGCTATCGTATCGCAAAAGGCGCCAAAGTCACCAACGGTTGCCAAAAAGCGTAAAGTTCTTGACTCAAAAGCGGATAAAAAATCTAAAAAATTACCACTCTCTACTTCAACATCGTCTTCTTCTTTAGAGAAAATTAAAAAAAGCGACAGTGACAAGAAAAAAGACAAAGATAAAGATAAGATTGGTGAAAAACGTAAAAAACCCGAAATAAAATTGATAGATGAAAAAAAGAAGTCAAATTTAAAAGAAATGGAGGCCAAGAAAATAGAAATTGAAGATAAAAAAATGGACAAAGCCGATGAGTCTTCATTGGATTTGAGCTCGACCGGATCATCCACTGCTGGGATTGACAAAAAGAAAAGTAATAAATCGGATGATAAAATTAAGCCGGACAAACTTGTTGATGCTAAGAAAAAATCAAGTGAACTTGACAAAAAGAAAATTTTAAGTAAAGATTTCATGGATGGTACCGATAATGATTCGAGCTTGACTTCATCCCCAGTTTTAGCTGCTGACGAAACTAAAAATCAAGAGGGCAAGAGTACTGCGCTAAATTTAACAAATAAAAAGACTAACAAAGCGAAAGATGACAAAATCAAGAAGGATTCCAAGGGAAATAGTAATAATAATAAGGACCCCAAGGAAAATGGTAAAAATCAATTAACCAAAGATAAGAAAGTCGATCCGAAAAAATTGGACAGTGTTAAGGATGTTAAAAAATCAAAAGTTGTTCCGGTTAAAAAAGAATCAAATTCAAAGTGTGTCAGCGCAAAAAAATTAGCGGCTAAAAAGACTCTGCTGGCAAAAAAATCCGGCGAAATAGTGGGCAAGAAATTTACCGATAAAAAATTAAAACTAGTCAATAAGTCTAAAGATAAAGAGGATTCTTCGAGTGTCGATGAGGATGAAGAGTTATCAGTAAATACCAAGGCAAAGAAAAAGAATTCAACTAATGCTAAGTCTAAAGCTAGTAGTGGTAATAATAATAATCAAGATAGTAGTAGTAGTAGTAGCAGTAGTAGTAGTTGTAGTAGCAGCAGTAGTAGCAGTAATAGTAATAGTAACAGTAAAAAACCAAAATTAGCGAAGCAAATGAAAGCAAAGTTGCCGGTTAAAAACGGTAAATTGAATAACGCTGTTCTAAAGCGAGAAAAACTGAAGAAGATAACTGATAAAATAGTTAATAGAAGAAAAATGGAGTTAAAAGAGAGCGCGTACAAAGTTAGCATGGTCTGTGACAGTAAAAAAGTATTGAAAGAAGAGCCTTTTAATAGCGATGAGGACCAAGAGAGCATCAAAAAGGAAATTTTAAACGATAAAGAGGACGACGAAGAAAGTTTTCCCAGTGGTGGAAACAGCAATAGTGGAAGTTTTAGTAATGCTAGTATTAGTTGTCTTCAAGTGAAATCTTCTGAGGGAAAAAAGTCCTTGAAAACTCTATCAAAGTCGAAAACGAGCTGTAAAAAGCCGGTTAATAAAAAATCGGTTAAATCAAACAAATTGCCGGACGAGAATTGCGAAAAAGCGTCGCAGAAGAGTTGTTCCTCGGGTTCCGCTTCCGAGGATTCTTCAGATCCTTCGTCAGGAATGGTCAAACAAACTTCCAAGAGTGAGGATGTCAAAGCATCTAATTCTAAAAAAGGAGATGACAGTATTTTGAAAGTTGACCTCAAAGTCGAAAAATCTAATGAAAATGATAATAACAATGACAGCAATGACAATGACTTCAACAGCGACAGCCAGGGATCCTCTAGTGCGGACTCTGATGAGGACTACGAAAACGAGGTGGAAACACGTCGTCGGCAGAAGAAGAAAAAAGAAGAGGACTCGACAGACGAAGACCGGGCGCGTAGAATGCGATTATTTGGGTTCTGGAGTGGCCCGAAACGGCACCGCGTTGCGTCATTAAACGCATTAGCCAAAGTCCACTGTCTGTATGAGAACGAAAACGGTGGCGTTTATCTGGGTGGTTTCTGTAAACCAAAACCTGAGAAAGATAAACCAGAAAAAGGAAAAAAATCGTCATCTGGAAGTGCAACTGCTACTGCAGCTTCTGCTAAAGAGAAAGACGACAAAGAGGAATCTGGATGTAAAGAAAAGGACAGTAATAGCAGTAGCAGCAATAACAATAGCAATAGCAGTAAAAAAGGTACGGTGTCCAGTAAACCCGAGCCGGAGAATGTCGCTAAGAGAAATCTAAGGAATGTACCTGGTCTTCGCGGGAAACATTGGGACATGATGGAGTGTTCCTCTTCATCATCCTCATCTTCTGAGGACGAGTCGGGCAATGAACAGTCCTCGCAATCCCAGTCCCAATCCCAATTGCAGTCTCAGGCCCAATCTCAGCGCAATCCAGAAGTAAAACATGCTAAACGTGGCAGGAAGAAAAACTCGACAGTGAGGCGTAAAAAACCGGAGGAAGTTATGGATCTCAAGGATATGGTGGTCTGCAAGCGGATGGCTAGTTTGAATGCATCGGCCATTCTTGCGGCCTCATATATGGACGAAAAAAATCTGCAGAGTTCATCATCAACTGAGTCTTCATCTAGTGAGTCTTCAGAAGTTGAGTTTATGAAGCGTCGCAAGCAGCGCGGTGACTCAGGAGAAATTGCTGCTGAAAAACGAAAAGTTAAGCAAGAAGAGGAAGCGTTAAAGGCATCCAAAAAAGTAGTGATTGTCAATCAGGATACCGATGTCACAATCACCGGTGAGTTTAATCTTCAATTAAATTAATTGTCGCATTAGTTCGCCTTTGGGTTAGCTAATTGTATTTATTTATATGTATGTATCAGCAAGCATGTGTAAGGATGTGATGATGCGTGAGTGTATAAGAGGGGTTGTGTGCAAGATTTGCGTAGCAATTTGGACATACATGTAGTGTCTCTCTTGGATCTCATAACCCAAAGCAAATTCTCACTATCATCCATGTGCAGGTGTCTATGTTAATCAAACCCGATCAACCCACCACGAAGGTTTCTGTAGCATCGCTGGAATGCAATATAGAATCAGCTCAACCAGCCACACGCAAACTGCGGCAACCGCTGTGGCTGCTGAACTTCACGAGCAGGTACACCTTTCGGATGTTTCGACGGTGATAAAGGATTCCAAATGAAATTGTGTCACTATATTATACCCTCAAATTTCCGACAAAATTCTTTATGACCTGTCTATCCATCTCTTGTCCCATATTTGTATCTTTTATCCACGAAACGGTTGTATTGGGGCAAAATGAGTCTACAAATAATTTCTAGGGATGGGTATCGCTATTTTTTTTTTCTTTTTTTTAAGGTGATAGAAAGTTAGAGTCGTTTTTAAAGGGGTTAAAAAATTATTCTTAGTATTTTTGTAAAAATCAGTAATTTATAAAAACATATTTTGTCCTGACACGTAACACATACGACCTAGATATTATATAACCCATAATAATCCCATTATAACAGTTATCTTAATCAAAATTCTCCAGAAGGCGGAACAACCATGCAAGTCTTATACACCCCTGGGAGCCTTATCCTCGATGCAGCCACCAGGAAGTCAGGCCGCTCATCCGAACATGTCACCCCGAAGACACTCAGCATTCAGCACGCCTCATCAGCACGGTGAGTCCTTAATCTTCATCTATTTCCATTCATTAACTATCTACTATTCGAATTGTCTACCGTCTACCGTTTCAACCAGTGATTTCAAATTAATCACTCAACGATAAAACTTTAACTTTCGCATAACAATGCGACTTAATTCCCTTTTAAGACTCGTCAACTTTATAAGATCCCTTATATTACCCTCACCGTTTTATAAAACTCCCTAATCTGTTCGAATCTTAAAATCAAATCATAAATTCAAATTTCTAATAAAATTACGATAAAAAAATCTAAATACAAAAAAAAAAAGGCACTACATCCCCAAAAATAGTTAAATTTCCCATGAATTGACCAGCACATCAGTTACTATACCCAGCCCACCTGTCAATAGTTTTCTCATTTCTCTTAATTCTTTTTCGCTTACTCTCACAGCAGAAAAGAACCCCAGAACATAAAAAAACACCAGACAGCCAGGACTCGATTCAAGCGAAAATGGTCTAGTCTTTGGTAGTAGTATAGTAGCAGAGTCCAACCCCCATTTATTTTTCGCCCTGAAAATTCCTTCTCAGATATATTTCATCAACACCAACAAAAACGTACGTCCCTGCGTGACATGCGCGCGCAATTTTCTCTCTTTATCCAACTAAGGGAATTTTTACTCTATCAGAGTGTTTCGAGCTCTCTTGCACCCTTATATTACACACTCAGACACAACTATCTAACTATACATACAACCCATACTATTTCTGGTCCCCTGGTATTTGTAATTGTATATCGAGACGCCGCTCAACGTAACGTGTCTGACGTAGTTGTCATGTTCACACACAACTTCTCGACTTGGTATGAGAGTATCAACACATTGTAATCATTTATACCTATACTTACACTAGCATTTCATCCAATCCACACAAACATCCCCTTCTTCAGACGCGACGTTATAATATAACTACGCAGTAAGCTCAGCATACATGCCTGAAATCTGGCAGTATGTGTGTCACGGATAATATATACCACTAAAAGTAACACAAATATAAAATGATATGAGCAAGACAGAAATACTCCACACTGATATAATGAGAAAGTACCCGGTACCGATACTAATATACCAATACCAATACTATTAAACGAAGATGGACGACAATAAAGTGGGAGAAATAAGAGAGAGGGATTAATGTCGTGCCTCCTACTTGGAATATCGGAGCAACTGAAATGGAGAACGGAGAACATGATGAGACAGTTGTATCTGAAGAATCACCGGTGCAAGACGTACCGACTCCACTATCGCCATTACATTGTACATTGTTCATAAACCAAGTGTAAGTGTAAGTCGCTTACTACTTCTTGTTTTGTTCCTGTTCTTGATGTGTGCGCGCGCACACAACAATCAGGGAGTTCCTGATGTAAGTCCTATACTATCCAGTTTACGGTATATACCGAAACCAGAAGTGTCTGCTAAAGGGTAATAAACAAAACGGAGCTACTCGTGATTACTCCAATAAACTACCCACTTAATGTAATAATACACACCGTGCAAGTGATTTTTTATCTGATGATGATATGTGATGCAATTTTTAAGTTATTGTCTTACGTGTGCGTAAATTGTTATCAGGGATCACTTTAAAAGTCTGACTGAAATGGAACATGTGTTGATTGTCACGTAGGTGTTGATATCTGCTCACCGGCGTAGTAGCACTGACGTCATTATCAACATTTCCATAGTTTTGACGTGTCACGTATAACTTTCGTGTTTTTAATGTTTGTTGATGTATTTTTTATTATCTGATTTAAGTAATGATTCGCGTGTGATTGAAATTGGTTGTAGGTGGTATTAGAAGAAGAATAGAAGGGGTGGGTTTTGTTATCATGAAATTTGGTTCTTCTTTTACTGAAAAGCATACTCTGTGGAGAATAAAGCAATACCGGTGAATTTTCACACGTTATGCGCTATGTTTACGATAATACAGTTGGAGATCACTAAGGGATTTCGTTGGATATACAAGCATTTGGATTTCAAAGCACGTTTTGAGAATCTTAAAGTGGATTTAGGTGGCAAAGTGTAAAATTTACTTTAAACACTTTTTTTTTTTTTTTTTTTTTTTTGTTATTTTATTAGTTTTTTACTTTTGATGTTTTAATTTAAAAGTGTTTAGCTTTTGTGAATTGTTTAGTGAATTGTTTTTTTTTCGACGTCACGTGCATGATTTCAGGCAATACCCTTTACTTTATTCGGTTTGGTGTTGAGAGAATAGTTAAGCGGTATGAAGTTTTGCTGCTAAAGAGAAACAATGTAAATTGTAAATGGTTTTGAGCACAAAGAGGAAAATAACGTTAAAGTGAATAATTACTGTTAATCATTAGAGAGAAGTAATAACGTGAGAATTCAAGGTGGATAAAGATTTGTTGTTGAATTTTTATAATAAATGAAACTTTATAGTTTCAGGCAATAAATATTTTTATTGTTATTGTTGCTGTTTTTTGTGTAATTAAACTTTGAAGTTTTATTATTGGAAATTATCGGGGGAATTTTAAAGTTTTTAAAATTGAGGAAAATATTTTAACTGTTTTGTGTTTGTTGATGAAGAATAAAAAGAAGAAATAGATTATTTGGATGCATCAAAATAAAACGTTTTAATATTTAACGGATCGGATTGATTGACGATAAATCGATAAGTATACGGTGAATAAAACTCACGTGAAACTGATGAACCCTGTCGATTTATTTATAAACAGTCGAGAATTTAAGTGTATTAAAAAATAACAAAGCACACTGATTTGTTTATTGTTGTATATTGTATATTATATATGTTATATATTGTATATGCATATGTGTACATACGTTATTTACGTGGGTTAAATAAAATTGGTAAATCACGCGCGTGCGCTACCAAAAGATAATTCCTGTGAAACGGAAGGAAACCGTAACAAGAGGATTAAAGAAGCGTGAAACATTTCTGATAAGAGCAACGGCATTTTGTTGTTAGATAATATTACAGATTATTGTATTATTGTTATATATATACATACATTTATATTAATTTATAACACATATATATGTTTCATATATTTTTGGATTTATTGTTCAAGCACGAACGCGATATGATTCTAGCAGGTTAGTTTTCGATTTATTTATTTACTTTGTCAGTTTTTTTTTTGTAGTGATGTAGTTTATAGTTATTGATAGTAGGGCTGGTTTTTAATTGGGTTTCAGAGTCTCCCGTGGTCATGTATTTCGAAGGTATTACAGCTGCGGATGTAAAAAATTAATGGTCTCCGGTTAAGTGAATGGGTCGCTAAATTTTCTACGTCAGTGGAAAAATTACTTGCTAATTGTTCAATATTTGACATTTTAAATAATGAGCCGCAATTATTTTAATTGGAGCCTAGTTTTTTTTAGGAAAATGTAGAAAGTGTTAGTGGTAAAAATAATTGTTTTGAGGATTCACTATTGAAATTTTTGTAATTGTTTTACAATGTGGTCCACAGTACTTCAATTCCCCAAAAAATATTAATTTAAAAAAAAATATATTTTAATTAAAAAAAAAATTCACATAAACTTCATTTTTTTATAAATGAAATTTGATAATTATTAATCGATTAAAAGTATCTGGTAACACGCCGTTAAATGACACTGAGCGTTGAGTCTGGACGTTTTAAAAAAACCTCCCTTGTACAAATGCGATTACCATTATGAGTCACCGAGTAAAGAAAGAAAAAAAAAGAAAGAGAAAATATAAGAATCGTCAAAGTGTCTAGACATTAACTTGGGGAATAAAATTAGTCATTAGTTGCGATTATTTTTATTCTTAGCCGTGACATGATTAACTCTCGTATCTCATCGGAACTAAAATAAATTGCCATGCATCTATAAATACTTATTACACTTACACATTTAATCCCCCAAGGAAAAATATGTAACACTAAAAATCATCAAATCAACAGTTTATTATGCAAAAAAATACATAAAAATTTTATAAGTCCCGAAGCAATAATAGAATATAACATATTTTTATCAAATGAATTGGAGCGATGTGAACACGTCAGCAATTTATACTGATAAAATAAATTCCAAGCTGAGACTGGTCATCCAGGAAGCATTCAGTATTTGATTAGATAGCCAGTAACGAAAGCGAAAAAAAGTATTTTTATAATTTCCACCTTCTATAGCTCGCGAGTGAGTTTAACACGTGCACCAGTGGTCACCTGGTCTGCCTTTTCATATCGATCGCCGAGGGTACGACTCGCAGCTATTTTCCATCGAGCAAACCGAGGACCGAGTATATTCGAAAGCTCTGCTCTGGAAGTTCCTATTGAGCACGTACTAAACCGTAGAGCGACGAGCTCTAAAGCTGTAGATGATGAGGAGCTAGCCCATCAGATCGCGACATTTTTTTATTACTTTTTCCCTCATACATTTTTCTCCTTCACTTTGTCGTTGACGTCAACTTGATGTCCTACTTGTCATTTTCGGTGTTTAGTGTCAGGAGCGGTTATCTATTATGCTCTATATCACATACTTATACCTATACTGACCAGTTTGACACTTGATCCATTATGAAAATATTATTTGTCCTCACACACCCGGTAGCAATTTTTATTATGAAATTTTCATGATAAAAAAAAGTATGATTAAAAAAAAAAGAAAGAATTCTAATATTCTTTGTTCAAAAATATTATTACAAGCTAAAATTCTGTAATTAGAAAAAATTGTAACGAGTTCTTTAAAAACTGTATATTTTTTTCATTAGTTTTTGCTCGGAAAAAAAATTAAAGCTTAATCATGATGCTTTTTACAATTTTGAAGTTTCTAAAAAGTTCATAAATTTTAGAAAAATTACAATACTTAAAAAATTTCATGTTATTTTGTAAAAATCACGCTTTTTAACTTACGAAACGTCATTTTTAAGAATAATTATAATTTATTACTACTGCTACCTGTCAGAACTCTTAAAAAACTCCATTTTTAACATTTTTTTAATTTTTAGAGTTCAAAATTGTCTACACTAAAAAAAATTAAAAATTTCTTGAGCCAAGAAAATTTTTTCTTGCTCCAAAATAACTTTTGTCTTCTTTAAAATTTTCTTGGCGCAAGAAATTGGTTTTTTCTGTGTATAAAAACTTCTTACAAATAAATATATCAAAAAATATTTTTCTAACAAAAAAGAAAATAATAATGAATACTCAAACTCTTAAATTTCGATGAGTATTTTCTAACAAGTCACAGAAAGACAATCAGTAACCGAAAAAAAAAAAAAAAAAAAAACGACGCGTAGTTCCAACGGTCATTCTCCGACAATAACATAATTTTATCGATAAGTGATAACAATAAAAATAATAGTTGTAACATTACAATATGGGAAAGGAAGAAGGAGCGGTGTCACACAAGCTGTTGATACGTATATTTACATTTAGATGTTATAATATAACATAAAAGTGTGATGATATGGCGGGTGCGCACTTTCACGCAGCCAAACGAGTTGAGCACCGCTGGCTCAGTTAGCAATACTGCGTCTCACTCCATAATAAAACGCGACAACCATTCGGAACCGGCCTATACTGCTATGCTGCCTTCTGTACAGTACTCCATACTCTCTCTTCTTTTCTCATATCAGCTTAACGTGTACAATGTACCGTACCCATCGTCTCAGTTCTCAATTCTGGCAACACAAGTTAACTTAAGTTGAATTGAAGAGAAGAATTGCGGATCCCTCTTCACATCGTTCCCAAATGAGTCGGGGAAAAAAAATTTATAAACTCACTTCTCTACCAGAGAATCAATTCCAGTTTTATACCGCTCTCCATACTTATATATATATATATAAAATATATATACATGTCCATGACAATAAATACTTGCTACCAACTATCAGCGACTTTGTCCTTTCGTTTTTAGTCTTGATATTCAAATTTATATTATACATCATAATCAGAACACGGCTTTTTAAATGTTAATAAAAATATCATTTCGGACGATGAAAAGAGCTCAAGTTTTACATGATAACCATGTTAAACATTGTATCTAGTGCAGACTCTAGTCTCGAGAGCACACTCTACGCTCAACTATAGCGATGCTGAATGCATCTATAGTAGTGATATATAATGTAATGCATAGCAGTTGTGACTACATTTTAAAGTGGCATTATACATGAATACAAATGAGAATTCGCTCCATATGTTTCTATAATATTCCACGGGTCAGAGCTTTTCTATGCTAGATCTGACTGTGGACGATTGTGACAGCAAGATATCACATACCAGTCATCAGTCATTAGTCGTCAATTTTTTTTTTTTTTTATTTATCAAGATTTTTGGTTATCTATCGCGAGATATATTTATGCAAATAAATAATAATAATAATAATAATAATAATAATAATTTTATTTTTACCTTTATTATCACCTAAAAATATAGAAAATTGTAAAAAAAAAATTTCATGTCAAGACCTTTGTCCAAAATTGGCAAAAAAAAAAAAAACCGGAGACAAAATTTTTTTAATTTTTAAAAAATGTAAAGATTGTTGATGAAAATTAAATTAGCTGGCATCTGAAAATTTTTTTCATTAAAAAAATTAAAAGAAAAAATTTTACATGTCGACGATTTGAAAAATCACTCGTGCAATTTTTTTAAAGTATTTTTTCACTCGTAATTTAATTAATGAAAAAAATGTCAGTATCATAGATGGTTAAAGTTATTTTTTATTAAATTAAATTCTAAATTGTTATAACCAAACCCACCAGTTAAATTTATAACACAAAAAAAAACTTCCTGTGTTAAATTTCATGCACTGAAAGCAAAGCAGTTTAATGTCATGGGTCAAAAAGGGTTTCCTCTAGTATTTCATCGACAGAGACAAACTCGCGGCACATAATATCATCACAAACAAACTCAAACAACCATCTACCATATTCTATATTCTCTATACCGTATGAAGTATGGGGTAGGTGGGGCACATTAATAACTATAAAGCGTTAGGTATCAGCTCACGCTCCCATGGCTCGTCCACCCTCGTCTTTTTACCAAATATATACATATAAATACAACTATCTCTGCCGATCACTGAATGAAACACACCCCCGAAGATTCCCAACTGCGTCATTCCTTGAGAGTGTCGCAGTATCCCCAAGATATTGGATTCTCAAGAATACATTTACATCTATATATATATTTATTGAGGACTTCAATCAGGCTATTCGCATCTTCAACCATAACCAATTCCTTTACATCTTATTTTTATCAACACCGACGCACTTCCTCCCTCTATTCAATTTACTTTTTATTTTATTCATCGATAATTTATTAATAAATATTTTTGTTTTTGTTATCCAATTTATTCCGATTATCTATCAGCGTGTTATAATTAGGACAATTAATATATAAATAATAAATTTAAAAAATTTAATAACCAGCATAATAATCTTGCGGCCTTGGCCTGGCACTAGCCACGTGACAAATAGTCAAGCGATATCGTTTGTAAGACTGTCTATATATATCCTCATAAAATTTATAGCAAGACGAAACGAATATATGCATTTACGATTTATTTAAGTAGACTAATGCTAAGTACATTTTAATGTTTTGCATTAGTATGAAAAAAAAATTTTTTTATTTATCAATACGCAAGATAAAAAATATATTTTTAAGAGCAATTAAAATTTTTAATTATATCTCTTTTTTTTTTTTTTTTTTTTCAATTTGTTCAAAATAAATTATCAAAATATTTCGTCGGTAATTTTGTATGAAATTAAAAATTTTTGCACTTTAAAATTTGGAAAAAACAATTTTTTTTTTTAATTTTAATTCTTCGAATTTTCGTAACAAAAAATATGTAGATTGAAGAATTTTATAATTACCGATTTTTTTGATAAATTTTTTCTTAATATTTTGACATAAAAAATTATTAAATTAAATTAAAAAAATGTTAAATTTTGATCATTTTTTTTAGTCTAGTTTCATTTTATTTATTTACTGTTTTTAAAATAAATTTACAAAACATTATGTGCAAAAGTCAAGAGCTTTTTCATGTTAATAATTTATGATAATAAATATCATAAAAAAAAAAAAAGAAAATAGAACTACTATGTATATGTACTTATGAAAAATAGACTTGATAAAGTAACAAAATAAATAAAAAGTACAAGAGATGAGACGGGGAAGAAGTAGTTTATTGTGGAAAATATCTGTTTATGAAGGAAGATATGAAAAGACAGCTCGAGTATTGTGTAGAGTATGTAAAGTGTATAATAATGTAATGTATAAAAGATCGAGTAGAGAGCGGGCGTGAATTTAGTGTTGAGTTTCGTGTTAACGGTTTTTAGCTCTTGAATTTCTCTCACGCTGTTAGAGCATATCGGGTCAATGTGTCGGATGTCTTTTTATTTATTTTTAAACTCAAAATTTAAAGCTGCAGAATATATATATCACGAGATGTCAAGGTATTAGACATCCGACTCGCAGAATAAGAAGTTAGACTCAAACTTTTCGCAAGTACATGCAAATGGAAATAAATTAGAGCGTTCGTTAGCTTGTCAAGAAAAGAACATGCTAGTTAGAGATTTGCTTTTGCTTTGAAGACAATAATCATCTTTAAAAATTAATTGCTTGGAATTTAGAAACTTTCTTCAAAGTAATTTTTTCTTTGAAAAATCGAGTGTGAATTTACACTTAATTTTAATCCGAAAAATTATTATTTAAAAAATAATAAATTATTAATTTTAATTAAATAAAATTAATTTTTAAATGGCAATTTTGAAGAATTTTAAACAAATAAATTATTAGAGAAAAAATTTATCAAAAAATGCAACTTTAAGAAATTAAATGCAATTTTTTTTAAATATTAAAAATTATTTTTTCATTTTTATTCATCAAAAAAATTTTCAACGAAATTAATTCTCGAGTAAGCAAAATTACATGTAGAAGTGTGATGTAACTAATAGTTGGATAAAGAACATCAGGTTTGCTAAATTTTTCAAGACTTTAGCTATAAAAAGGATATTTTAAACTGATTAACACCCGAGGAACGTCAGCAAGAGTCTATTAAAATGCAGTAAATCAATGATTGTATACAATTTATCCATTGTGCCGACCAGTAATCGTTTAAATCCATACAAACTGGCTCAATAAAAAGCGTATAAAAAATTAGCATTTGTATTGCTGAGGTCGTCATGTACGAGTCAGATAAAGCTGTTAAATATATAATACATAATACATAATACTGTCAATACCCCCATTAGTACCGATATATATTAAATCCAATGTAAACTATAAATTTTAAGTAAAAAAGCCATACCGTCTGCTGGTTTTATAAATAATATAGGTGTTAAAAACCCGAGCGAGTAAAGCTAAACGTGACAGTGAAAATATAACCGGAAGTGGAACCCTTTCGACAGAATATAAATAAAAAGGGCCACAGACTTTTAAAAAGCTAAACTATGTATTATTGGAATAGAAGTCTTACAGTCTTACCCTAGTTATTGAGATATAGGGAACAGAGGTCGCCGTACACGTTAGCGATATATTTTGTGCACCTAATACTGAATTGAAAGACGCTAAAGGCGCCCTAACGCTATCCAAGAGGGCGGAAGGAATACGGAATAAAGGAAAGGTTTTAAACACAGGGAGGAATTCCGGGTTATAGTCATTCAAAGTAAAGACACAAGACGGTCATAGACACTTTAATAAATACCTTCCAGATGGTTTTTTTTTTTTTTTTCTATAGAAGATAAAACAACAAATCTAATGATCCAATTTAAAGTAACAAATTTGCGGAGTAAATAATTTTTAATTGATTTAATTAAAATTGATAAATAAAAAAAAAATTTCTTAAAATTTTGATGTAAAAAAAAATTTTTTTTTTTTTATTAATAAGAAAACTTTTTACCAAATTTTTCATCTAAGACCTTGCAGCGCATTAGCAATTTATTATCGCGATAATTTTTAAATTAAAAAAAAAAATCGTTCAAATTTTTACTCAGGTCATATCTTTTTTCTTCTGTCAAAAAAGCCTCCTTTCCAAAGCCCATTTGGCCGGAGAATAGTAGCCCGACCGAAACGGGTTGGATTAAAAACCAATAGTTCTTCTTACTCTTCCCGATCCTCACTATTTTAATATTTGAAACCCATTCTGAGCTTGGCAGGATGTCCCTAATTTTCTGGAGCGTTAAACATCCTTCGCGTAACGGTTATATTGTCGAAAGAACCTGGTGCAAAATGGGAGCGTTCGAGCATCAGGAGAAGCATAAGGAGACGAGTAGGTAAAAAAAGGTCTATACTGTATACATATATACATTTATACATTTATAAAAGATGATGAAGTAAAAGAGAATGTGAATAAGAGAGAAGGATATGCATTTGCATTTGAAACTCCAGGGCGTTTTAAACAAGTTGCAAAGGCAGATAAGACAGGGACCGGTTGGTATATATTTATATATATTATATATATATATATATATATATATATATATATATATATATATATATATATATATATATATATAAGCAATACATGAGCAACAGCTACTTTTCTTTCTCACGTCTTCGTTGTCTTCACACTTATTTTCAACTTAATATAACCTTGCAGTGTATGTATTATATGTTCTTCAAGGAGTACTCTCGTTAAATTTCGATTTAAAACTACTGTGCATATGTCAAAAGATCAAGGATGGTCTTCATACATGTGTTAATATGTGCGTATGTGTGTTTTGATATGCTGACAGACGTTTTATAACATTATTAATAAGGATTAAATTAATTTGTCGTGTAACGCATTATAATACGGAAGAGAAATTAAATTGTTAAATGTTATACTTTCATGATCCATGTACGGATTTTTTTTGTAAATTGAGCAGATCGAAGTTGGGCGTTAAGAGATTGCTGATTCGTTGGTGTGAATTAACACCTCGTGTTATATTAGCGGGTTACAATAGCGAGAGTCAGGAGATTGAGAATGGAAAATAAAAAGGTGAGGGCAGTAAGAGCAAACTCTACGTTATATACTTACTTATTATTAAAGTACGTACTCACTTACAAATAAAACAATTCGCTATTCTAAGAAGGATAGGAACATTAAACTCACCGCTCTTTTCTTTCTCGAGACTTTCCCTTGGCTCGACCCACTTTTTGTTGGTTTTTTAATTTTTTTTTCTTTCTTTTTTGTGGCGTATGCTTCGATTGTCGACAATCCAGTCATATCTACTATGCTGAAACGTTTAATATATACGGGGAATATCCTCGGGCGAGGTTAAAAGGTATCTAGAAATTTGTAGAAAGTATTTTTATGCAATGAGAGTTTTATTTTTATGGGTTTGGTTTTTAGTTTTCAAAGTAATTTAAAAGGGTGAATTTTTAATGAGTTAGGAGGGAAATTTTTGATAAAAGAAATTCAAGTTAAAAAAATATAGGAAATGTTTTTGAATCGATTTTAATTTGATATTTTTTTTTTATAGAATTTTTGGATGTTTTTATTGAATTTTTTTTGTGGAAATAATCATTTAATTTGTTAAAACTTTTTAAATTTTGTCAACTTGTAAAAAATAATTCTAAAAAAGACGAAAAATTATTAAAACAAAAAATTAATTCAAATAATATTATCTCAAATATTAAAAAAAATAAAAGCACAAATTTTAATAACCAAATAATTTTTAAACCGGATATAAAGCACCTTTAAATTCAAATCTAAAAAGTGACTAATTTAATCTATAAATATTAATGCACAGTAAATGAATATTAATGAATAAGAAAAACAACGAAAATAAAACAAAGCATAATTTATGTAAATAGTAATTTGATACAAATAGCAGTATACATTAAAAACATCGACATTTATCTAAACACACTTTCAATGATTAAATCCTGATTAGCATAATTATAAAGATTATAAACATTATAAAGATCTACCACATCAGCAGTGATGTAATAAAAAATAGTAAACACTATATAATAGCGGGGGAATAAAAAATAAAGCAAGATTAAAGAAGTAACTCGATCAGCCACGGGGATCTCGGAAAAGCTAGCTCTGTGCTCTATAATATAAGAACGATGTCGGCATACTGATAACGTTCTGGTCCAGTAGCCCCAGCGTGTCGCAATTTAAAAATCCAGAAGCACTCTAATCTCTTGTACTCGCTGGAATGCCTTCAACGAGTCTGCAACAGCAACCTTGCTTGCCAATTATATAGCTTCACTACTAATACTAATGCTAGACTCCATCAGGGTACAGTCTGCAGAATACAGTAGAGCTTCGGGCTGGCTCAGACTGGATAATAGGGAATGGTGTCCGGAAATCCAGTAAGTGTACTCAGCGGTATCCAGGCAATCAACCGACCCTTTATATTACTTATACTTCTCCATACCTTTCACCGAGTTTTTATCAACATTTCCAACGATTTTTTATTCTTTTTTATTTTTTTAATGTCACAAAAAATTGAAATTTCCCTCAGAAATTCTAATTAATATGTATATTACACATTACATCTTGTTTAGCACAAAAAAAAAATTGCTGGGGTGTCAAATATTTTACAGCAAATTATTTTATGTCGCATAAGCATGTAAGCATGATAGAATCATCAAATTCCGTGAATAGCGGGGAAATTTGAAGAAATATATGTGGCTCGAGAGATCTCTTCGTGTAGAAGTTGATCAATTTTTGGCCCGAAAATTTTTGGCACTCTGCCATACAATCAATTTTTAATTTAACGCACAAAATATGCTAATAAAGATAAAAAGTAATCACAGGCAAGAAGGTTAGAGAATAATTTCATTAACTACTAAAAAGTACGGTGTAAATAACGATAGTTTAACAGTTTACGGACTAATAAATTAGGAATGTAGTAACTATGCGACAAGAAAATCTCTAGTATCCTTGTGAATTATGACACACTAATGAGCCAAAGTAGCGAAAAAAAAGTTAAATGTTAATGTCTTTTAATACTATTATTTTAATAATTATTTTTGAAAATTTAAATAAAAAAAATAAAAATAAAAAGTATGAAAAATTGATTTAAAAAAATTAAATAAAATACAATCAAGATTTAAAAAAAAAAATGCAGAACAAATTGAATAAAAAAAAAATTGTCCCATTTTATTTGTTGGCAAAACAACGAAAATCCGAAACTTGACACATATTAAAATTACAAGACATGTATTATCAACCAGACAGACAAAACTACAAAACTACCCTAAGCAAAAAGCAGATGTTGACGTGTCACGTCGTAATCTCATCAGAAATGAGCCCCACGAGTGAGTTTACCTCAGTAAATCATTTGGATCACTGATAATCACAATGCAGTCTTCGAAAAATGTGTTTTCAGGGGCTGAGCTTCATTGAAAGCAGCAGGCAGTTTGGTCTTGGTCGCTGTTAGGTACAAGCATCATAGAAAATCATTTCATCGTATCTGGCACGAGTCAGTGGCTGGTGAGTAGGCAGAATACGGGATGAAAACGAAACGTGTGGCACGAGCTGGGTAGGTTGAACAACTGTAGGCCCGCGGGCATATCACCGGATGAAGAAAAGAAATATCTCAAGTTGGGGATGGATTCGGTGTCCCAAAAGCGTACCGCAGAAGAATTTACAAAAGAGTAACCAGTAAAGTGAGCTGGCTGGTATGATCCGAATACCTTTTTTCAATCTGATGGAGATAAAGATGTTGATGCTGATGATGGACTAGATGTCACTAAAATTAGGAGCAGAGAAGCTGGCTGGTTTTTAAGAGGACATGGCTTGGCTATTCACCTCAGAAGTGAATGAGTGAAATGCTGTAAAGAGCAGAGATAATGAGTGAGCGAGAAGATGCGGGATACTTGGATTAAATAGAGGGAGAATGCACTCGACCGAAAATAAGAATAAGAAAAAATAAGAGAGGAAAAAAGGTAAAGAATAATATATATAATAAAAAAGGAATAAAAAGGACTGGTGGTGTTGCCGGATGGAAGCCAGAAGATGGAAGGAGACGGAGGTTTTAAACAGAATGAGGGAAAGAAATAAGGCATCCGGTGGCGACCAATTGGGGATAAGAGTCTCGTGTAAGTGTGGATGTTTTTGGATGTATTTAAGAGCAAGAGGGTGAGAGAAGGCAAGTAAAAGCTTGGTTGTGTTATTTGGCAGCTGTGTAGCAGCGGTAACGGGCAGATGCTTCTTCTGTTCGTGAAAACGTCTTTGGGCCAGCCGGCCTGGCTCTACTCCACTGCACGAGCAACCAACTATAACCCCACGTCTACTTCTACGTAAGCGCTCTAAATCGGAAGAGGAAACAATCGGAATGAGGAGAGAGACAACATTTCTCGAGGTGCTTCCATTCTTGTTTTACTTGTTGTTGTTGTTGTTGTTATTATTATTATGAAGCTGGATATCAAGAAAACACCTTGTACTCGCGGTTTCTGTTGGAACGGCACAAATGATGTCCCTTGTCACGCAAATATTCACCCTGGGTATCCCAGTTTGTAATTAGCTCCTTTGGAATCATTTCTCAGGCGACGTGGCTCAGTTGTTCTCGTTTTTAGTCAACCCTTTTGATGACTTTTTTTTTGCTGTCGTTATCAAGCTAGTTTCTGAAGTTGGATCTTTGGATTCGTTTTTGAGAGTAATGTGAACCTTTTTTAATTACTTATTGTTCGTTTTTGTTTGGAATAGAATTTTAAAAGGGAATTTTTTGTGGTTTTATTGGTCATTAAATTTCATTTTCAAAATTACGATCTTCAAAAATAGGACAGTAAATTCAATTCTCTCTAAACACACTCATAAAATTGGATCGATTTTAAATTCCAAAATGACCAATCATCAATCGTAAAATGAACAAAAAATGTCCTTCGAAATTTGATCGATGGCTTTTAGTTTCCGGGAAAAATAATGTTACCAGCCAAACAATTCAGTATAATTCACAAAATAACATATGATTCAGAGGGAAATAAAAAAACGAACTGGCGTTGCCTTGTTGACACATATATCACAATAGCAATTTAAAATTGCGGAAAGCTTGATAGCATAGTGCGGAACTGTCGAAGATAACAAGATATAACACTACTTGGTGGCTTGAAGGTGAAAAATATATATAATAATACAAAGTTTGAACATTAAGCCCCTTATATATATAATATACAATAGATCTATATACAAGAGGACTGAAAAATAAATAAATACGGTTAGATGTGCAGTAGATCAGCCGGAGAACGGGAATCCGAGTACACCAGAGAATGTATGGGTATAAAATGATATTGTGTGTGTTTGCGGGGCGTATTGCTCGATCGGAAGTGGATATCTGTGTTGTTCGGGCGTCGTGCCAACGGTATAACAACAAAACGGCATTTTCAAAAACTTCAAGACTTGCTGAATCCTTTTCTTTCTGTTAGATTTTTTTCAATGTTCAGATAAATGACAAGCACAGTATATTTATAAATATATTGAAAAATTCAGACGAAAAAGTCTGCTCTTTTTCATCACATTTACCGGATTGCTATCCAGCGATATATGTATAACTATATAAACGGTGATATAATGAAAAATAGCGAAGGGAATACGTCGGATTTTCCAGTAGGTTTATTGCCGTTAACAGATTCACTACAGCCAATTTATCACCATCTGAACTAAACGTTAACGGCTGCCTTATATTTATATATATACATATGCACTGCACTTTTATTCCCGATTAACGTCTCCATGGGCTGCCAGATAAAAATCTCCGTGGCAGATAAAAAAACATATTTATCAAAATAAAAAAGGGTTGATTAATTATCAATATCGCATGTCAGCGGCTTCATAAACACTCCTATCGTGTAGTGTGTTGGGGTATTATTCATACACGGCATACTCGCGTGCTAATCGTTAGTAACTCAGCAAGGTCAGTTTTGCCGTAAGCACGTGTTATGTCTCTAATGACAAATACACTGGAGTGACAGCAAATACTTTTAGAACAGTAAGTGCAATAAAAAAAAAAATAAATAAAATTATTTGGCTCAAGGGAAATATTCTTTGGAAAATTTGAGATCATTTTTCTTCTTAATTAAAGATAAAATAATTTTTTTTAATTATCTTCTTGCTTCAAAATTTTTTCTCATGCATCTAGATTTTTTTTTGTCAGTCCAAAAATTAATAAACTAATTAAATTTCACGATATTATCAATGCAAAGTTTAATAAATAAGCAGCAAAAGTCAATAAATATTACCGACACTTGCAATTACCTTAATCATCTCCAATCTTCCAGATAACTAGATCAAAAGTTGCTTAAAAATGAAACGAAATTAAAGCACAATTCGGTTCCGTTTGGTTTGATTTGTTAAAATATGAATTTTGGCTGCAGAACTCTTGAATAAATAGGAGGTATTGAATTTGTTAATGGAAATTGATTAATACTGGTTCGATTGTGTCAATATTTGATCCTGCGAAAAATGGATTTTTCCATAAAACAGTTAAAACATTCATTTTATCTCACAACTGCAAAAACATAAAATGCAAATCTTTATATTTTTGGATCCAATTTTCCGGATGAAAAAAACTGAAAATTTTCTTGGTTGAAGATAAAATCTGGAAAGTATCTTTCAAAGCAGAAGTTAACAACTAAAAACATTTGCATGATATGAAGTCTGTGGATTTGCTTATGAAATTTTCAAGGTCAGTTGAAGTAAAGTCTCAGTGTATGTTGGTTTAAATAACCAGTAATATTCCAGTAAGGAGATTTGATGCTCAACATAATATTCTTTGTTTCATGGGTTGTGAACAAAGGATATTGCTTCTGGCACATGTATAGTTGTACTGTATGCGCTGTAGGGACTGTAATGCCAGACATGCCAGGTCTTTCAGCGACTAGTTCTTCGAATCAATATGTATACATGTACAACTACGTAGACAACTTAACTGCACACATATTTGTATCTACTACTAGAATATTCGTGCAGGTGCAGCACACTGCCACTAGCTAATTTACACAGAACGGTCCCTATTGATGCGTTAGACGTTAAACGCATATGCAATGACGTCAGACCTCAAGGGAAACTGGAGTTACATTTTTTATAATGTAAATTTATATTCTATTATGTCATATTGCGTTATTTTGAACAATCTCAAAATTTGATCATTTGAAAAATTTTTAAACGAAGAGATTTTTTTTTAATTAAGTTAATGATTCTGTCTGTCACTTCAAGAAATTTTTGATTGAAATAGATTGTAACTTATTTAAAAATAGTAAATTGATATCTTAAATTAACAAAATTCTCAAATCCAAATTTTCTTGATTTGATCCATCAATTTGTTAAATTAATTCAAACTTAATATTTTTAAACAAAGGTCAAATTTTAAAGATAATATTTTTTTTGAATCAAGTAATTTTTTGAGTTCACTTTTAAAAGCTTCAATAATTAAAACAATATTTAGTAATTAATTTAAACGACTGTATGTTCAATCTTTTTTTTTTTTTTTTTTTTTTTTTTTTTTTTTTGACAAAACAAAATTTTCAGATGGTTGGTTTCTGAAATGTTCAAACTAATTCAAACCGGGTTAAGTAAACGCGGATGAATTCGGTTATATCTGCAGACAAATATGACGTAGATATCCAAAGAAAGTTTACAGAATAGTTTGAATGTCCGGGATAACAAGTGCAGTCTGATGGTGAATATTAGAGGAGCAAACGACGGTGTTATGTTGAAGCTGGACGGCTGTCGTAGATTATTATTATTATTATTATTATTATTATTATTATTATATATCGAGTTATTTATCTTGAGCATTCTTCGATACGGTATATACGGTATTTGTGATCTACAAATACCGCGGGCGGATAACTCGAGGACTGTTTGGAGGTTTAAGATATAAGAAACCCCAAGCCGTAGAATGCATCGAATTCGTGTCTTGGGTTTAGTTACATTTACGAGTACTACACAAGTATAGATGTATATTGCCGGTTCCTTTCGATGCTCTTTTTTATCCGATAAACCGATTCATATCGGAATAATGGTAATGATGATCATAATTATATTTTATGTTGTTGTTGTGGTTTATGTAGTGGTACGTCAAGATGTAATCAATTAGTTGAATACTACTCGGTGATATGGCGCCGACTTTTTGTTTCGCTATCCCCTGTGATTCGCTCCAGAGATATATATTAATATATTTATGCATTATAAGTATTTTATTTGTTGATCATTTTTTGACTGCTTTTAAACATGAAAAAAAAAAAATGTTATATGATTTCAAATTATTAAAAAAAAATTTTTATTTACTTATTTGAGATGTATTTTTTAAATTCGACAAATTTCATAAAATTGCTTACCACTTAATTGCTGACAAAAGTCAGGCCGTGACAAAAGTCAGGCCGTGACTTCAACAACCCTCTCACACTTGTTCGCCTTTTTCTTACACTGGTATCCCCCATATTGGAATATGGCTCCATTATTTGGTCACCGAATACAACACAACAATCCAATAAAATCGAAAAAATTCTACATAAGTTCAGCAAGACGCTGGCCTTTGCAATATCCAAATCAGGTTCTCCTATCTCAGCTCTTGATACCAAAATGCAATATAATCTATCCAGCTACAAAAGGCGTAGACAACTTGCTGACGGTATATTCTTTTTCAAGATTTTCACTGGCCTAATCGATGCCTCTGATGTATCTAGCTGCTTTGAGTTCATCAACAACAGCAAACAGAACCTAAGACACAACCGCTTATTAAAGACATCTTGTTCTAATAAAAATTATATTATGGATGGTCCTCGTAATAGAATCGCAAATATGGTCAACAAGTTTCATTCAGATGTAGACTTCTTCAACGGAAATTTACAACAGTTTATTTCCAGATTTAATTGCCTATTGTAATAACTAAATGTCTCTACTCCTGATCTTTAACTTAAATTTATATTTCCAATTTTCTTTTTTTCTCTTTTATAATTTTCTCTTATCACTTTAAAACATTAATGTATAATGCCGATTGGCGTATAATGTATATAAATAAAATAAAATAAAATAAATAAAATATTGAAAGGACCGGAAATGGTAACCAAAGATCACGATAACAGTATATATCGATGTACATATAATATTAAGTACAGTAATAACTGCGGTTGAGTTAAAAAGCCGCAGAATAATTTAATATTTTTCTCAAGTACTGCTCGCGAGCGTTCAATCATGGGAATTCAATTCATGAGGAACTCGAAGAGAGAGGGTTGCTCAATTTTTATTTTTTACTCATTTTTTGCTACTACTTTTTCTCCGTCATAAAGGTGTAGCATATGTCGACTGGAGATACTCTCAACTCCTGGTACAGCTCTTACCTTGATTTAGTATGCAGTTATGAAAATTATATCTCTCACAAATATCTTTTATTATATATTTATTCACAACTACTTTATTGCGGTTGATATATTATCGATAAAAACGTAAACGCTTGACAAACTATCGATGGGTTTACGGCTAAAAAATTTATCCTTTTCATTACAAATTAATGCTAAACATTTATTACCTTCTTTTCCGTTTCAAAGCTACCGTAAATTTTTTTTTCTTTTTTTTTTTTTTTATCAAACAAGCTTTTACGTAAAATTTCGCAGCTAAAAAAAAATTAAACTTTTATTTACTCTTGTGTTATGACTTATGACGTCACAAAAATTCGAAAAATAGAATACAAAAATTCAAATAAAAATAGTTAATATACGAGTGGTTAGGATGTTTGGCATTACGGATGTAAAAAGCGAATGCAGATGAGTAAAAATAGGTATACAGAATTGGGACATTGCGGCGTAGCATCGCAAAGAGTTTTAGATACTGTGTAGTGTCACTGTACGTATATTTTATCCACACACACACACACACACACACACACACACACACACACACACACACACACACACACACACACACACACACACACACACACACACACACACACACACACACACACACACACACACACACACACACACACACACACACACACACACACACACACACACACACACACACACACACACACACACACACACACACACACACACACACACACACACACACACACTTACATACACACATGGATAATAGCCTTAGTTGGTGGAACATGCGCTCTACATTTAACACTTTACTCAGTTATAGAACTCACACACACACAATTTAGTTTCCTCATATGACTGTATTATACACGTGGGTGTGCATATGGTGTGCATGTGTGTGAAAATTTGTATGTTTGTGTGAAACTCGCGAAAATAAAGCAATGTAGTCCTGATTAGTTTCTGACTGTGCTTGGATCAAGTTTTGCCGAGTTACTCCACATATGTATGCCTACTAACACATATGTGCCTTCATCCCAATTTCTAACGTCACACCTCCTCACCAGGGGCCCTGATGATTACAAATTACATCTTGGAGGCTCGCTGGGACACCAAAGAGAGGAAAATTTAGTTTTTTCATTAACCCTATCAGATATTTTTTTAGTGCTCCATGAATATGTATTTTGTCAACTCGGGGTTGGGAATAGGGTGTAGAAAACTTTTATATAATGTGCCAGAGAGTTATGGCTTGTATGAATATGTCAAAGGATAAGTGCAGTAGAAAATATTTTTTGTTAAAGTGAAAAGTAACGTTAATATTTTCATGTTTCCTTTGAATATTTTTTTTAGGATGTATTACTCGTAAACCGCGGATTTATATTTTCAAATTCCGGCGCTTTGATCTTTGCTTAAATTTAAAAAATTTTAACTGAATTTTTTTTTTTTTTAATTATTTTTTCCGATAAAAATTTTAAGTATTAAATTAATTGTATAAAAAAATTTAATACTAATTTTTAAGGAACCTAAATTACCTCGTACCTGGTGTTTATAAAATCAATTTACACCCTTTGCATAAAAAAGTTAAGAATTAAGCTTCATTGATTTGGAATTGAAAAACGTAATACAAACCGGTCCTCAAGCGAAACTAAAAAAAAGCAATATATTATGCAGTAGGGTGTAGTTTGTGAAAAAAAACGGGTCAAAATGTGAGTGTGCAAATGAGTCGGAATGACGCATATGCATTACGATAAGAAATAGTGAGAAAGTTATATAAATTAACGGAATAAAAATCCATAAGTGGTAAAAAAAAGAATAATGTTTGTGTATATTGTGTTTATAAATGTATTTCAACATTTGTAAATTAATCTACGTTATCATGTCCCATGCAGAGACTCCTTATGTACATGTATTGTATGTACTGTGTATTATAAATTCTATACAGTATTATATACTGTCCTGTGTAAATGTGAACTCTTACGGACGGCAGAAAATAGACAAAAACATAATATACAAACGAGATAGCTTTACTCGGTATAAGAAACTTTTAGTATCTCCTAGCAAGTATAACAAATGAGACCTCAAAAACATGCATATTTTGTTCTGCTGATTTAATTAGTTTTACTTTTACACACCTTTTTAACAAGTATTCTCTCTTTACACATTATTTTATTCTTATTATCTTCCAACTTCATTTTTTTTTATAATCCTATATCAGCCATAGCTTCAATACTTTTTCTCGACTTTTATCTGCATTGAATTTTATTAAAAAATGTAATTAAAACTTCCCTTGATTTAATAGAAATTATTTTTCTTTAAACACACATTCATCTACTCGGCTTCAGAATCTAATTACGTGTTTTTAAATTGGTTAGCAATTTTTTTTTTTTTTTTTTTTAACTAATCCGCGGTTGCAGAGCTTTTGTAATTAACGCATTGAAGTAATTGATTATTAATGTCCGTCAGGTGAGTAAGGATTGAAGAGTATCCCGGTAGAGATTGAGGTACGATTAGGTTAGTGGGATTTTTTATTGGAAGAAAGATTGTTGATAATTAGAAGGGGAAGATTGCTGGACGTTTAATTAATCGTAGAAAATTTATAATTTAGTTTTATTTGGGTGTTAACTATTGCAAGAAAAAATAACCGGCAAAAGTATCAATTACAAAAAAAAATAAAATAATAAATTATAATGAGTATGACAAACGATTGAATTGCAGATGACGCGAGATAGGAATTATCACAGACTGTTGAATCAAACAATTTACGCGGCATAACGAATAAAAGCGAGCACCATGCGCGGCATAATACTAGACTGAAGTCACCACATATAATGCCACATGGCTCGTATATTTTTCTCTTCAGAGTTTTTCAGCGCAGTACATACTGCATACCGCATTAAAACTGTAACTATTCACACTCGGGACTCCGGCTGGGTAAATGAATTTCGGTTATGAATATTTTATTCAGATTTAAATAAATTCGAACTTTAAAAATATTTATCGTCGCTCGAAGCTCCAGCCATGGGAAAATATTTTCTCTTTGTATTGTCGATCTACACCAATGTGCCAGATAAAAAGATACCGAACAATGTTTCAGATAAACCTTATTCGCGAATATAGGAGATAAAAAATTCATAAAAACTCGTGTAATCGATAGGTGAGATTCGCTCCATATTGAATACTAAACAACCTTATCCGGTTGTACACGAACACGTACTATGTCCATTGGTTACGCCTTGAGATAAATGGTCATATAATCCGCATATATACACACACATATACACATACATTTACCTACTCTGTGCTCTAATAATATAAAGCTCTGTAGTTTAAGTATCGATGCAGTTCATTTTTCCAGACGTTAAATTTTACATGCCAACAATCTGAGTTCGCATTCAAGCCAGAGTACATTTAAAGATTATTTTAAAAAAAAACATGGTGAAATTTAAAGAGAAATTTTTTTTTAAATTTCATAATTTTTAACTTTTAACTTTTAAAAATTAGATAATTTTTTATACAGTTGAGAAGTCTTCAGCGATTGCAGCACTGCCTGAAAGTCAGTGAGCAATCCCGTTACTTAGATTAATTTTTACCGGAGACTTTCGTAAATTTTTTAGTAGTTTCAGTAAAAATATTTTATTTTACTAAAATTTTTAATATTAAAATATTAAAAAATAATTTCTTGTCTGGCTAGTATTAGTAACTTTTGATATTGAATTTTCTCGATGAAATACTTGAAATTTTATCGTATTAATACATTAATTGATACATCAAAAATTTCCAATCAAATGAAATAGAGTCAAACAAGATAAATAGTTAAAATTAATCAAGACAGCTGAAAAAAGAGTAATGCAAGCAGGATTAATCATCGAGTGATTTAATAAAATTAAGCAGCTCGAAAGATTTATCAGACATTAATTAGTTATTAATGAAACAGTTAATAGAAAATGAAACCTGTGAAAAATGAGAACCGTAACCGGGAATAAATTTTTCACAATCCTACATAACATAATAATAATAATAATAATAATAATAATAATAATAATAATAATAATAATAATAATAATAATAATAATAATAATAATAATAATACAGGATAGGATGCAGACACTGCAGATAGTTGTATGTGTAGAAAAGACCAGAATGTACGAGGTCTCCTCTGGTAGATATGACGTAGGTGGTAGTAAAAAGACAAAACGCACGTAGCCCGACAACGAGATCGTAAACACCACGTACGCAGATGCGCAGACCCGTTGAATCAAGAGTCAGCTTGCTCATGTTGTGCCTTGCCGTATTCTGTATTGCGACGTTTAACGTGCTCGGTGTGTGGTGTATGTAATGTGCTACATGTATGTATATATGGATGTATATATGTAATGTTAAATGTAACTAACTGATACAGTCTCCGCAATTCTCGATACAACGGTTTCACCAGCTCGAATCGTTGTTGACCTTGCCTTGCGTGTTTATACCAATGACACTCATCGCACATACCCTGTTGCTCTTTACTTACGTAGTATAGTGTTTCAGTAGGGTGGTCTGCATTTGGGACACTTTTAAATTTAATACACTTAGTAGATTAAAAAAAAAAAAAAAAGCTATTCAAATTTTTTTGGTAACATGTGAGCTTTTTTCAAGGTTTAGATTTTTATTTTATTATAATAACAATCTTGAAGGATATAAAAAAAATTTTTAAGCTTAAAATTTAAGCTTTTATTTTTATTTTTAATGATAATTTATAAAATTTAGTCTTGAGTTGTATTTAACGTAAAGGGTTCGGAATTTGTATATTAGTATTAAGATTAAATTTTCTGAGAGGAAATTCTGTTTTTACATTTAATTTAAATAATGATATTAATAATAATATTATTATTAGCAACCATCAACCTGCATGAGGATAAGCAAAAGTGATGGGACAGAATAAAATCGTATGTAGCATTGAGGGTGAGAATGGCATTTAAATCGATCGATGTAAATTTTTTATTTACTTAAAAAAAATATGAGATTGAATAGTCTGTCCGCTTACAGCTTTACCTTTGCCTTTTTTAGCTTTAGTTTTACTGGCTTTTTTGGTTATTATTCAGTTAATAACTGTTTTCCCGTCCATAGACTATACACTGTACACGATATACTGAATACTATGGAGTGGTGTAATGGGTTTTTAGTTGAATACTCCGTTTCACCGATGTTTTATTGTGGTTTACTTTTTGTTTTATATAATTGCAGATGACGCTCGGGTTATTTTTGTATGGTTGGTTCCATTCTAGAGATTTTGGTGTATATTGACAGTTTTTGGTCAGAAGAATTTTTTTTTTTCTTGCATATTAATATTTACATCCTAGTATGTTACTGATTTAAAGGATTTGTTGTCAAAAAATTTAATTTGCAAATAAATCCTCTTACTTTATCGAATGTAATCAATAGTATTGAAGTGGGTGCTTTTACTTAAATGATAATCGGCAACAAGAGAGATTTACAGGGTGCAGCAGTAGAGATGATAGATGACAAAGGATGTATTAGTGAATTAATATCTAGAGGGTATTATCGTATCTGGTGCAATATCCGGGATATGTTTATCAGGATGAGAATTGAGTTGAGATGGCTAATACTATTGATTCAGGTCCTTAATCATTAATAATGATTATCAGATATTGATTATGATTTTAGTCTACACGGAAAGAACAAGATGACACTGGATATCATCTCAGATTATACTCAGTGATATCTGTGATAAAAAAAAATTTCAGATAGTAGCTAGAAAAATCTAGTGTATACTGCGTGATATCTGGATTATACTCATTATAATTTGGATTATACTCATTGTAATTTGGATTATACTAGCTACTATCTAAAAAAAATTTCACTCAGTATAATCCGGGATGATATCCAGTGTCATCTTGTTCTTTCTGGGTAGATAATAATAATAATAATAATAATAATGGTTATTATTATTTGAAAATATATGAATGTGTTAAAATAAGTAGCAAGTATAGCTGCAAAAGTTGTCGCTATTGTACGCAGTCGAATCGTGATCTTCCAAGTCAACATTCAGTATATATATATATATATATATATATATATATATATATATATATATTAGGGTGGGTCAAAAAAATCGAATAATTTATTTTTGACTTTATACTCTGAAAAATAGGTTCGTAGACACCTAAAAAGAATTCTCTCCAAGTATAAGCTCTTAATTATAACGGGAAGGTCCTCCGCTTTGCGGGTTTCTATTTTTTTCGAATAATCAGATAAAAAAATTTATATCTCGCTTCCAACTGCTTGGAAAAATATTCCGTGGCATAGATTTTGTGAGAAATTGAATGCTTTACAAAAAGGTCTCTTATGACTTTTTCAAAAACTCAACCGATTAAAAGATATTCATAGTTGAAGTTTGGCTATTTTAAGGAAAATATTCGTTTTTATTATGAATTTTATAAGTCGATGAAAAAAATTATTTCGGATTGCGGAACTCATGATTTTGTAGGAAATTTACTGCTCTACAAAAATGGTCTCTTATGATTTTTTGATTAAGTGAAGCCGTTACGAGATATTCATCGTCAAACATTAACGAATATCAATATTTCCAGTTTTTGATCAATAATTCGATAAATTTTAATTTAAACTATGAGTTTCAGGAAAATTTACATAAATTTGAGTTTCGATCGATAAAGAAATGTTATAAACAATTTTTTTAATATTGTTTTCAGTCTTGAGCTTGTTTGATTGCATTAAAACAAGAAATTAGAGCATTTTTTCGACATATAGCCAATGATTAGTTTAATTTGAAGTGAATGACATATTTCTTTGTCAAATTTAATATGAAAAGTATTGAATCAAGTGAGAAACAACCAGTATTTAACTTTTTTATAGATAAATTTTTTATTGAATTATCAATTGCAATATAATTGTCTATATTTTTAACATAACAGTACGCTATTACTATAAATAATTTCTTTTATTACAATTTGGGAATGTTTTTGATGTTCTTTGACAACTTGCAATAAGTACTGGAATTGTTCTTCATTTTTTGTCAAGCATTGATTATATTCACTGACTAATGCAACAGCTCGCTCTGCTGAATCATTGACAACTTTTAGTTGTTGAAAGTATTCTTTATTTTCGAGATAACTCTCATTAGTAGGCCATAATTCAACATCGACATCAAGAAAGTCATACGGTAGATCGAAGATTTTGAAAAGATTTAATGACTTTTTAGACACAAAGTCACTCAGAGTTCTCTGCGCCAATGAATTCAATTCTTTTTTAGCAATTACAAATCTTTTAGCTTTAGAATCTGTACCTTCACGAGTATTAACAGCTTCAACAATACTTTTTTTTTACTTCTAATGGAACGCCATCGTCAAACAGTGATAAAATGGCAAGTTCATCGCTCAAATACCATAAGTGCGAAATCATTTTTTCACACGTAGCTGAAGAAATCAAAGGATTGATATGTTTGTACTCCAATAAATTTTTCATAAACTGCAAGTCATGATAAGCAGCAGTTGTTGCAGAAGTTGATGAAAACCAAGCTTTTAAATACAATGTGACTATAAAAATACAGAAATGACGAAGACCATGCAATTCTTTCTGAGAGAGTTTGAATTCATCTCTGAATAGATACATTTTCAAACTATAAATGGCCTTAGCCATCCATCTAGCATGATGAACAGCACCAGGACGTTTGAAAGAAATCTTTTCTTGAGGCATTTCTCCAAGGAAAATCAATGATAATTCCAATAATTCTTTATCTAACTTATTATAACATTTCTTTATCGATCGAAACTCAAATTTATGTAAATTTTCCTGAAACTCATAGTTTAAATTAAAATTTATCGAATTATTGATCAAAAACTGGAAATATTGATATTCGTTAATGTTTGACGATGAATATCTCGTAACGGCTTCACTTAATCAAAAAATCATAAGAGACCATTTTTGTAGAGCAGTAAATTTCCTACAAAATCATGAGTTCCGCAATCCGAAATAATTTTTTTCATCGACTTATAAAATTCATAATAAAAACGAATATTTTCCTTAAAATAGCCAAACTTCAACTATGAATATCTTTTAATCGGTTGAGTTTTTGAAAAAGTCATAAGAGACCTTTTTGTAAAGCATTCAATTTCTCACAAAATCTATGCCACGGAATATTTTTCCAGGCAGTTGGAAGCGAGATATAAATTTTTTTATCTGATTATTCGAAAAAAATAGAAACCCGCAAAGCGGAGGACCTTCCCGTTATAATTAAGAGCTTATACTTGGAGAGAATTCTTTTTAGGTGTCTACGAACCTATTTTTCAGAGTATAAAATCAAAAATAAATTATTCGATTTTTTTGACGCACCCTAATATATATATATATATATATATATATATATATATATATATATATATATATATATATATATATATATATATATATATATTGTACTCTTTCTACTTAACTTGTCCACAATCACTACACCGTCTAGTCACGTCTTCTTCCCTACTACTTAGTACATTCACAGACATAGATATATGAGTGGTTAAGTGTGTGAATAAGTAAAGTAGTATCGTCGGATTCAGTCCTCCCAGCTGAGTTCTACTCCGAAATCGAGCGTTTTCGCCGCCTACTTACCGATCAGACGAGAACACGCGGTTATTGTACACGTACATGAGACAGAGACGTGACTTGTGATCTGTATTTGTGTATTGAGGATGAATATATACCTATCTGTATAGACACGTACAGTATAAACGGTGTTTATAGTAGTGAGAAAGCAAAAGACGGGATCGCACGAGTGACTACGACGGGAACGACGTCAAATGCGCGGTACGCGCCGTGTCACAACGACGTTTGTAAACTCCGCTATTTATATATTTATTTTACCTAGTTAAACTTGCAATAAATCCTATCATAAATAATAAACGTGTTATTTTAATTACAAATTAATTACTTGATAATTACGCGGTGATAAAAGTGCAATGACGGTAGATGTTTATTTGTTCGGTGGGTGTTGATACTAATTTTGAAATTAATATTGTTGTTATTGTTATTGTTGTTGGTGTATATTAAATTATGTTTGTATTTAGTATTTATATAAGCGTGAGATCCGAAGAGTAGCAACCAAGGAAACAATCCGCATCGCGAACCGTAGTGTAAATTAATACCTACAGAGGTACACGGTTTTAATCACGTTACAAACCGAAGCAACAAGTGCGGGAAGTAAAATCTACGGGAGACCGAAAATAACACCCACGTCATTACTCAATTAAATTATAAGTTATTGCTGATAATGTGATTTTTTTTTTTATTTTTTTTTAGACTGAAATTTATCGCAGATTTTTTGAAATTTTAGGACTTTTAAAATCTAATAGTGTTAAAAATAATTACACTAATTATTTAACATTACACGAAAAATAATATAAAATTTTAATATTTAATTTAAAGTAAAATTGACAAGAATTCAATTCGAAGAAATCTTTAAAACTATTAAATTTAATTTTAATTACATTTTTTATTACTCATTGTCTAGACAAATCACAAAAATTTATAAAAATCATTTTATTAAAATTGAATAAAAATGATCGCAATTGTCTTTTTGCAAAAAATTATTTAAAGTTACTTTAATAAAAAATGAATTATAGAAAATTTTTTTAATTATTTTAGATTAAATATTAATCAATAAATTTCTAAAAGAGCAACACGTGATAGCTAATTTTAACCGAAATTCCACTGCGTGACAGCGGTAATGTCACGTGACACGTGACTGGAAAATAAAACCGAAATTGCAATGAGCAATAAGCTTTGGATTCAGTACATTGTTGAGTAATGACGTCAGATAGAGAATTAATTGTGTTGACGTTAAGTTTGTTATCATACACGAATTATTAATACACCAATCATGCAGATTGTCGATTAGCTATGAATAGATACCCGCGACTCCCTTTAATTATTATCTATTGTATGTAATATATATACCGTTTAGTTCCTCCTTGCGGCCGCTCATCTGCTACCGTTTTAATAAATTCTAACGCTAATATCTCGATGTCTGTATTGGTATTATACACGATAGTATGAGTACAATTACAATTGCTACATACATTAATCTTGAATGAGAAAAAGAAGACATTTCAATGTTTACAGTATAATGTACTCCTGTTTTAATTAATATAAACCTATCAATCTACTGTTTATATTAAAGTTTATTCACCTGTTATTATACTTACATAATTTTTTTTCTTTATTAATTTATTTATTTTATTTTTCAGTAAGAATTAAATTGGAACTTTACTAAATTTTTTTTCGATCCTCTAAATTTTATTTTGTAAATAAAAAAAATTTTTTTTTTACGAAAAAAATTTTTTTCTTCAATTATTTTTCGTTTTTTTAACGTTAGATTTTTTTTTTTAGTAAAAATATATTTATCTTTCATTAAAATTTTTTATTTCCATAAATTTTCAATTAAATTTTCTTTACGAAAATTTTTTAATTCAATCTTTACCAATTTTATTTTTTTAATTATTTAATTTTAACTTTTTTTATTCTTTGTATTTTTTTTTTTTTTAATTTTTGTTACAAGAATTTTTAAAATTCTTTTTTAAGAAAAAAATTTTTTGCTGCCAATAATTAATCAAATTTTAATTTTTCACCGAAAAAATATTTTTTATTTCAATAAAAAAATAAAAATAAATAAAATATCCTAACCGTAAAGTTTAATAGAGCACAGTGGTAGTAGTAGAGACAATAAGTTGAGCCGTAGACAAGAATGAGGGTTGAAACCCACAAATCAGTGTGGTTAGAGTGGTTGCAGAAGATACTGACTGAAAGACACAGCCAGAAAGAAAATGGAGATAAAAGTATTTCTGCGACAGCTGAGAAAATATATTTATAAAAACTGATGAAATAAAAAACACACACACACACATCCTTTTATAAGACGAACTTCCTTCAACTTGACCCGAGAATTATGGGTTACGTAATTTGTTTACTATGACTTGGTTTGGTTAAATATATTTTCTTACAAACTGAACGTAAAGTTTACATTTTTCTCTCAGCCTTAGTCACCTAAACGAGTTTATTTATTTATTAAAATTATATTGCATTCCTATTGTTTTTTAACCTTCATAGTATTCTGATTTTATTTTTATTCATCCGTTAAATTACACGTATTTAATTATTATATGCGAGTACATCGTGTGTTATGATATGAGTTGTCTCGATCTGTTTGCGTTAGTTAACGTCTGTCATATCACGTCACTTTATTAAACGTAAGCACGGTATTCACGCATTAAATCACGTCACGTAAATATACTTTACTATCATATGTCCGAATATATAGCATAATAATAGTAATAATTTTATAGTTATTATCTTTATGATGAACAGAATGAGGAAAATTTCATCTCCTGCGTATTTATTTGACGAAATAATTTTTTTTAAGTTAAATTTAGTATTATTGTAAAAAATTTTGACTTGAGTGTATACCCTTTCGAAGTTTCATATGATTTTCCGCGTCAATTAATTTATTACGATCATTTTTCGGAGTAATAATTAAATTGATTAGAATTTTACGCTAGATAAAATTTGTTTTTTTTTTTTTTATTAATTTTTTTTTCACACATCAATTTAATTATATATTAAATATTAATACATGTAATAAGTAAAATTTTGTGATGGGTATATTTTTATTTAAAAAAAAAATTTTGTAGTCGAATTTAGTACCCATCAGAAAAGTCTCCATATGAATTTTTCTTGTTCAACGATCTGATTTATTTTTTGATGATACACTGATCAAAAAAATCGACTCAAGAGTCAAAATCTTGAACCAAGAATACAATTTTGAAGAAAATGATTTTCTTGAATCAAAAGAATAAATTTTTGAACCAAGAAAAATTTTCTTAGACCCATAATAATTTCTTAACTCAAGAATTTATTCTCAAGAAGTTATTTTGGAGCAAGAAGAAATTTTTTTGAGCTAAGAAAATTTACACTCCAGTCAAGAATTTTTTTTTTTTTTTTTTTTTTTCAGTTTATTGATTCAGACCTTTAATAATAATTATCAGATATTGATTATAATATATATTAATCTGACTAAACCTTTACTTAATTTTAAAAATCAAATAATAAAAATAATAACGTTGAGAATATAACTTAAAAGTGATCATAAAAAAAAAGTGTCAACAATCGGTATCGATTTTTCCTTATAGATTATATATTATGTGTCAAATCGTGCACATGCCAGTTTTATGTTGTGTTTCTTTGTTACATACTTCGTCTCACTATACGTCTTACGTCGTGAGTCTTAAGTCTATATTAGTGCATTACGTTACATTTTATTTATCTTATACACTTATTTTAATAGTGAACTTAAACTAGTCAGTCTACTAATACTAATACTTATAGTTTAGCTGAAGATATATTTTATTACTGTTATTATACGATGGTAAAACATTACACTCGGTGTTTTATTTACAATTTGTTATACACCTAGTAGTGCTTGTACTCAGATACATTTGTTTAATACGGTTTATATTTAGTTAAGTCGAGTAGAGAATACATAACATACCTGTTACGTAATAATATGTTTAATGTTACTTTTAATTTATATTATACAATGTATTATACATAGAATTTTTTAGTAAAATTTTCGGTAGAAGGAAAACTTTCTATAAAAAAATTCCACAATAGAAAAATGGTCACAAGTCATGTTATTTTGAAAAAGAAAAAAAATCCAATAAATTTAGCAATGTCAAGTATATTTATTCGAACATAAAAACCGTCTTGAATAAATTTTTTCCATTGAGAAAATGTGACGTGATTTAGAAAGACCGGAAGTGTGACTCAGGACAGTCTGGAGGGCAGCTTATCAGTTCTCGTATGATAAAAACTTTCTCGTTCGCTGTTATATTCCCGAGAAATACGTCCTGGAGGGTTGTGCGGCTGTTTCCTTTTTACTAGGGACTGCTTTTGTTATATTAACACTCCCACCTCTCAATTTTAACTATCTCTTTTTTTTTTTAATAAAAATAATTTGCTAAATAGTGAATTTTTCAAAAATGTGTATTTTAGAGCAAAATTCTTTTTTAATACAAAATTAATATTTTAATTACTTCAAATTTGTAATGTTTTAAAAATTTTCAATATTTTTTTCCAAAATTAAATTTCAAATTTTTAAAATAATTCTTGAATTAAAATTTTTTTTCCATTCAATTTTTTTATTAAAATTCTGACTTAAAAAACGCTCTGCTACGTTAAAAATTTTTTAATTATCTATTTTATATCCGAGCGGTTTTTTTTTTTTTTTTCGAAATTCTCATTTGTTTAGAAAAAAAAACATAAAACTGCAATTAAATTGGCAAAAAATTTTTTTTAAAAAATTTAATCCTCTACAAAAAAAAGATTTGATTAATTTTTCAGTATCTTCAATAATTCCCTTTAAAATTTATTTCAAAAGCTTCGAAATTTTTTTCTAGAAAAAAATTTTTCCAAAAAACAATTAATTACTTTAACCTTCTTACAAGTGTTTTTATTTCCATAAGAATTTAATCCCTCAATTTAATATCACATTAATTATCATAAAACCAGTAAGCTTTCTAAAGCCTTTCTTTCCTTCAACTTCAGCTTTTCTCCCCATCGCCATAACACTTTTATCTTAAAGAAGTGGTTGTCATTTTTCCACCTTTTCGCTCATCACAGACCATCATGCCAAGGAATTGATAGCGGTGTTGGAACTATTTTTTCCAATGCCATGAACACGCGAAAACAAAAGAAACAAGGGGAAAATAATGGTCTATATTATATGTTGTGTACAATAAATATCTAGATTGTCACACTCCCACACAGACTCTGCCAGATACAAACTGACTACAAACACTCAGACACATGCCGGAGGATCGAGTGTGCAGTAAGTAAGACATCGAGTGTCTTATCGTATTTGCTGACTCGAGTATTTCATCGTCTTACTGCTATATAATATATCCACACTGTGGAGAACAACCATCAACCACTGTTTAGTTCTCAGTTTGAGATTGAGATGGATTTTATTAAACACTTACATTCTATTCTATTCTATGTTCAAGTAATAGTGCTACTTTGACACGTTGTACTAAATTTGGTGAAATTAATTGAGTAGAAGAGAAAAAATACAATTATTATCCTTCATAAGTCAAAAAAAATTTTTAAATTATTTTTTAACTCAATTATTATTAAAATATTTTATTTAATTAACTCTTGTTATTTAAATAAACTGACCAGCGATTGCAATAAAAATATTTGTACTATAAAATCCCTGATATTGAATGTCTTGTCATAATTCCATTAATTATTGGGGAAAATGCTTAATTTAATAGTCGATTTGTCCAGTTATCTAAAAATAAAGAAATAAAACTTTATATGTCAGATGTAATATTGAAAATCAATGTTACATATTTAAAAATACAATAGCAGGTTTTGGTTTGTGATGTTAATTGAATAGTATTGGCTGAAAAATTCAAGAAGTATATTGAGGAGAATTTTTGAATGTTTAAAATCTTTTTATGAAACTTGTGAAGTTTAAGATGGAAATAAAACTTCACATTCAGAACAACTTCAATACGTGATTTTATTGTAGAATCACATTTTTCAATTGATTTTTATTTTTTATATGTCATTGAACAATATATTTTATAGTTTTTTTTTTTTTACATTCAAACAATATCTACAAATTAAAAAAAGAAAATCTCAATAATTTGCACAATTATTTAATCAAATATCTGAACTATTATTGGTAGAAAAAAAATATATCTTTTATTTATAAATATTTGTATTTACTCATTTTTACTTCATTCATTATAAAATTAAATGTACTGTCGATAGATAGCGCTGCATTTTTTAATAAAAATTTTTTTTATAAATTTTTTGAGTGAAAAAAATTTTTTGAGTAAAAAATATAAATTCTAAAATTGTATTTTAATATTTTTAGTAAGAAATTAAAAGGTCTCGCCGTCATAAAAAAAAAAATCTTTTTTAGAAATTAGATATGTGATTATTGCTTACAATTTTGATTAAAAAAAAATTGGGGGGGGGGTAAGATGGTCACCCTTAAATTTGACTGACCATATTACCCCACATTTTTTTTTAACTATAACTTTTGTTATTTCTCATAATTTTTTTTAATAAAAAAAAATTAAAATAATCTAAACTATTTTTTTTTTAAATATGGGGCAAGATGGTCTCTCAAATTAAAAGTGACCATTCTACCCCTTCTTTCTAAATTTAATTAAAAATAAAATTTATAGCTCGGAACTTATGAAAGACATAAAAAATTATACTATTAAAAGAATATCTTCGGACAATAATAAGAAACTTTGAGCCGATATCTGAAGAGTCTTACGCTCCAGAGTTATTGATCGCACACTGATAACGCAATAGCAAGACCGAGTAGAGTTTAACTGGGGGGTGTGGAGCGCGAAACAAAAAACCAAAGAAAAAAAAAATAAAGTAAAAGACAGTGCCGTGAGATTGTGATGGTGGGTGAAAGAGAAGATCCTCTCTATCAATTTATATCTATAGCTATAACTGCTACACACATAACAGTATTCCGTGTATAACTTGATGCGGGTGATTGAAGAAAACGTTAACAAAACGGGAGACCCATAAACTTTTAACGAATTTCGTCTTGATACTCAGCCAAACTTTCTTACACGCTCGAGAATAAAAAAGAACAATCAATAACGAAAAGCAAAACTAAATCGATTAGTCTCTTCGGCTATTAATTAACCTCGACTGCGACAACACCGCTCGAACTGATTCTAATAAATGAATAAATAATAAAAAAAAAAAAAAAAATTATAATTTAGAAAAAAAATCAAAAGTGTTGAAAAAAAAAAAAAATGAGTAAGAATCACTGCAAAATATGCGAGCTCCTAGGCGAACGGAAAGTGCCGGAGGATCACGGATTAAGCCACCCGTGTCACTTATCATCGCTCCATCAATTAAATTACCTCAATATAAATGGATTAAACTGTAGTCAAAACTCCAGAATCGACTATGCAAACTACGGGCTGCTAAACGGTCTGTATCTGCCGCAATTGAAGGACATGATGCTAGCCGCCTACTTACTTAGAGGTAATTTTCACGATTCTGCACGAAAGTGCCTTCCTTAACATTAACATTATTTTTTTATTTATTTTTCTTTGCCTCCCAGGTTATAAGAAACATCCGGAAGAAAACGCACCGTTGTAACTCGTTAAACAATTTCGTTAATACCTACCTTCTATTTATGATGATTATAAATCGTGATTATTGTAATTTGTGAGCAAACAGCTTACAAGTGACCTCTCGAGTCCCTTGTACTGATTAATAAGTTTTGAATTGAAGTCGAGTTAAGAGTCTACTACTGCTTAGAAAATTTAATTTAAACCTGGTGTTTAGTCTTTGAATTTGGAAAAGGGAAATTTTAAATTAAGGATAAATTTTTTGTTTTTTACAAGAGGGTATTTAATTTTGAATAATTTTTTTTTATTAATTATAAACATTCATAAATAATTATTTTATAATAGTGAAATTAAAAGACATTTTTTGGTTTGTTTTTTATATTTTTTAACAATTTTTAACTGGGCCAAAAAATCAAATATTTACTTTTTTTTTTTTTTGTAAGATATATTCAAAATGTTATTAAGAATAATAAAAAAATTTTTGTGACAGTTTAAACCCTTGATAATAATACTGAAAGAGCGATCATTGCAATTTTTGATTTTTTTCAGCTTCAAATAGATGTTTTTTTTTTTTTTTTTTTTTTAAAGAAAAATTTGAATAACTTTCTGAATAAAATTAAAAATCTCTACATTATTCGATAAATTGACTACTTTAAATTAAAATATTCATCAATATAAGGGAATCAAAAATAAATTTTACATTTTTGCACTTTATCGATCATTTTGAAATTAAACATTGAAAGTTAATAAAATTTAATGAATTTAATAATATATTCATTTGAATAACTGGGCTTGATATCATTTTTTAAATTTATTTTAAAAGTATCAAAACTACACAGAAAAAAAAAAAACAGAATTTCTTACGCTAATAAATTTTTAAGGAGCACTTTAATAATTTTTAAGCAACAAAAAAAATTTTTTTTTTTCAAATTTCTTATTTATTATTTTTTCTTTTAAAGAAAATTTACCCTTAAATCAAGAATTGTTTTTTGTGTATATATAAATTGTGATTCTAATATAAAAAAATACTCCAAAAATTTCTATAATAATTTTCATTCGTTATTATTATAAATTATAATAACAAATCAAATCAATTTAAAACTGTTGATTAAGCATAAAAAATTTCCCCATCAACAAACTAAAATTGTACAGCATTCCAGTAAGCATCGGCTTATTAGTATTAGTATTAGTATCCAGAAGCATTAAAAACATAGAATCAATTATCTAAATAAAAAGATGAATAAGTAAAAGCTGTTGTCGAGTTAGCTCATTTTCACTTGAGTTACGCCGTAGTATATCTTAAAGCATACAAACTACATACAACATATACATGCATAATACATTTAGTCGCGGTTTAATGCTCATCCTATAGTTCTCTTCTCGTCTCATCTGTATTAGTATTAGTACAAATATATATACATATATATATATACACACGACTTAACTGCTATTACTATTACTATAACTATTATACACAGCACACACTACACGTCGTTCTAGCAAATGCGTTCTCAACTCTGGTGAGTCACGTGCCAGGTGTCGTTATAAACTCCCTCAAGTGCTAGTCATACATACAGAGCCTTTTGCACAGACTTATTCTCATCAACATCCACATTGGGAGTGAAATATGTGTGAGTGAAGCTCGTTACCGTTTTACAACAGCGCACCGTGTGCTGGCTCGCCTCTATACTCGTATATCTGCTCATTCTAATATAAAGTTCTCCCGAGCTCTTTAATTTCCACCTCAATACCCCCGTAAGATACTTATCCGAGAAAACTTTTTGTTAAAAACTCTTAACTCTTACATCCTTTCGCTATTTTATTCTAAGGAAATTGACCGCGTTGATCTGAGTTTTACTTAAACATAACATATGACTTATAGAAACTCCTGATTGTTAAATAATTTAACTTAGGCGGAAACGTGATCTGAAATCCCGATTAAACACTTTTATGCTACTTAACTTATATTATAATTGTAATAATAATAATAATAATAATAATAATGGCAACTGTGATCGTTGTACTTATCTTGTTTGCCATAAACATTAAGATAAGGATATTATGTTATGACGTTAACAAAACTTTTGCCCGTAATTGGTGATAAAAAATATTTCATTATTTTTTAATGCCGTTTGAATTTTTAAACTTTGTTTTAAAACTTTTGACAGAAGATCAAAAGTTTATTAACTTTATTTTAGTTATAGTTTTTAATTTTTATTTAAGATTAAATTAAAAAGGGGAGAGATAGTGAGCAGTGTTTAACTTTTTTGAGAATTAATTTTTTTATTCCATTTTTCTTTGAATAATTCTTAAACTTTAGAAGAATTTTTTAGTAAACTAAAAAAATTTATCTTTATTATTAAGAGAGTAAGAAAAATTTTGTCTCCAAAATTTTTTAGTAAAAAAAATTAATCGATACAAATTTTTCTAATTTTATATTAAAAAAAATTTTTTTTCACCATTTTTCAAGGCTTAAATTAAAAAGGTATGATAAAAAAAGGTTGTAATTTTTTTATCTTATAAAATTCCAGATTTTTTTTTTTATCATAAAAATCCTCTTAGCTTAAAAATTTTTCAAAGTGTAAAATAAAATTATTCAGAGCTTAAATCTAAATTATTCATCCCGAGTAGCCAGCTTTCAATAAAGACCATAAAGAACAAGACCGTCCCATCTCATATCTATTATGGACCAGTCAAAGGTCCGAAAGCAAAGAGGGACTCGTACAAAATCGACTGCGAATGTGTCGTCTTGCTCATATTATATATTATACATCCATACAATATAGATTGTCCTTATTAGAATTTTATAAAAACTATTCACAGTTCCAGAAAAATTCTCCAATAGATTGTTACATTAGATATAACACAGTCTGTTTGAACATAACTGAATGCAGATATCACCTAAAAATAAGTGTCTATTTAAAGAATAAAATAAAATGAAAATGAGCACATATATTTCGATAGAGAAAAGAGAGGAAGGTCAAGGCGTGCTAGAAATTACCGGATGCTTCCAAGGAAAAATCTCTCATTTACAAGCCACGCATTTGTTTAACCATGCCGCGCCCTTTATGATAATTTATAAATAAATAAACTAAGTGCATTGTAGTACGCTCGATTGGAGTAGTGTCAGACATTGGATGAATTCATTCATACACTGTTAATATAAATTTTAATCCAAGAAATATTCTAATGCGGAGTTTTTACACTGAATTAAATTTTTATTTAGCTGAAAAAAATTTTAGATTCAAAATTACTAACAAATACTTTGAACAATTTATCTTAATTATATTTTTCTAAAAATTTGACTTTTTTGAAACAAATTTTTATAAAAATTATTTAATTTTACTACGTTGATTTAAATTTTTAAAAGTTTTTTATTAATAAATTATTATAGAGAGAATTTGTCAAAAAATATGACTTTTAGAAATTAAAAAAAAAAAAAATATTGACGCAATTTTTTTTTAAATATTAAAATTTATATGTAACTAAAAAACACAAGTATTAATTTTTCAAATTTCAAAATGCGCATTTTATGATTTTAACTACTTTTTCTTATTATTGAATAAAAAAAAAAAAAAAAAATTTTTTTTCTCTGCTGAGTTTTTTGTATAAATAATATTAAAAAAAATCTTCTCGGGGTAAATTTCACTCGGAAGGGATAAAATCAATTAAAAATCATCCGCATTTACTCCGCAATTTTTTTTCAATGTAATTTACAAAGATCTGATAAATTAGGGACTAAAATCTACTGACATAAAAATTTATTAATTAATTCAATAAATAAATTAAAACATTCCATATTTAACTCAAAATTTTTATTACTTAATTAAAAATTTTGTTAATAAAAAAAATTAATAAATTATCTGAAAAATATTTAATTAAAAATGATTCACTGGAAATTTTTCGTGAAAAATGCATGATAAATAAAAAAGAAAAAATTGGAATGCACAAGTGTGAAGGTAAAGTAAAATCCAGAAGCGGGTTTGTTTGTACGAATGCGAACAAAATAAAAGATAAATTCATTGGTTTTCTTACTCGTCTACTTTCTCCAGTGAAATGCCAACTTGTTGGCACTCGAAAGATTACCGTGTTGTGTACAGAGCTCCGTGTGGAGTAGCCGATTTATATGTGGCGGGTGAGTTGCTCGATACTAACACACATACAAACATACATATGTGTAGTATTAGAGATTCTAGATTCACATTGGGCCAATTAAGTCACTGTGGGGCAGCGGCTCGGGCTTTTCTACCAACTCTCAGTGTGGAAGTAGATGTATTGTAGAGAGTACTGCTGCTGGTACTAGTTTATGCTCTCCATTCTGTAACCCCCGGTAGCACTCGCTTTGTACTCGGATATTTCCCGGTTCCCACTAAGCAAAATTCAGGAAATCCTCGTTTCTCTGCATCTGCATCTCGAGATGTGGTTATAGGTATAAAGATCCGTGGATAATGGAAAGCTAGAGATACTCATGCTGCTGGCATCGACTTTTGCTCCGAATCGCTAAACTAAAATCTGCTAAATCGCTTGTATTAGATAACCACGTGCTTGGCTTTTAGTTGAAAAAAATATCCAAATTTTTGTGGCAGAAAATTTTATTTTTTTTTTTGCTCATCATTTTTTTTAAATCTTCATTTTTAAACGTCCTAACGGTAATCAATTTTTTAAAAAAAGCTCCTTAGAACTTTTAAATAAATCCAAAATTTCACTCAGAAATTAATAGTTTAAATTTAGAAAATTTTGGCTCGATTCTAAAAAGTCTAATTTTATAATTTTAGGTTTTCAAATGCTTATATCACCCAAACGATGATCGATATTAAAAAATCAATAAGAACACTCGATAAAAAATTTTATTCACTACAAAAAAGGTCTCAAAATTTTTTTTATGTACAATATTTAACTCCAAAATTAAAATTTTGAATTTAGAAAATTTTGGCTGGTTCCTAAAAATACTAATTTCGTAAAAAATAATTTTAGATTTTCAAACGTTGATATTACCCAAACAATGATCGATATTATAAAATTGATAAGAATACTTTCGATAGAGAATTAAATTTTCTACCAAAAAGGTCGTTGTGACTTTTTCAAAAATCCAAAATTTAACTCAGAAATTACGAGTTTAAATTTAAAAAATTTTGGCTCGATTTATTTGTCAATAATTTGTTAAAAATGATTCGAAAAAAAATTATTTGTAAAGCCCACACATCATAACAATGACAATTAAAATCAGATCGTACAAAGTTAACAAGAATCTCTGTCCGGATAACTCTAACACACGTAATTACAATTAGAATTATAATATCATTATTAAGTTTATTGGCTCTGGCATTTAGTTATCGGGGATCGAGGATGAACAAGTACTGCGTCCGAGTGATATACCAATGTGGTTACAGGTTTATAGCGACATACATACACAGATGTAGATATAGATAGAGATATAGATATGGATAATAGATAATAGATACGGTTGTCCTGCGACGAGTATATAATATTGAAAGTTGAATTTAACAGAGCCTCGTTAATATCGACCATGCTCGGGTACAATTGAACGGGAGTTTGCTCAGAGATTGTTCCAGTTTATTCCATCGTTAACAGGATTCCAAATAGCTTCTCGCCTTCTTTACTATTTTTCCACCTGTTCCTATCAACAACTATTATTCAACTAATCCGCGTGTTTCTGTTTTATCAGTGGTAGTAATTGTTGTGAGAATGAGAATAATTAGTAATTGGGTTGTTGGATTCCAATGAAAATATTTCTACAGTGTAAATATGAATGTATGTGTAGTTATTGGGAGAGTGTATTCATTTTATATTAAGTATAATGTATAACTAAGGATCGCACTAGCCTAGATTGTTGCTCGAGCTCTATGCTGAGGATTACAGTAAGAGTTGAGGGCATGTTTCTACAAATCTCAACGATTGAGGTTACTCGGTTGCTGGTTAGATTAAGAACACCAATAGTAATAGTACTAAGCGGGTCATATTATTATTATTATTATTTTTGGACCTACACAATGTCAAGTATAGGATTAAAACGAAAAGAATTGAATACTTGGGTTTAATACATCCGAAAATTTGCTCTAATTTTTTCTAGAAAAAATTTAAAATGAGAAATTAATTTATAATGTCCAAAAATTAAAAAAAAATTATATTAATTTATTATTTAATATTTCCACGTCATACATTTAATTTTTTAATTATCAAAATTACAATACTATGTATCAACATAACTTTCCCTTAATTAGAAGTTGGAAAAAACGAAAAAAAAATTTTTTTGGAAATTCAAAAATTCATATTTTTGAAAAAAATAAAAATACCCTTCTAAAAATTTCAGGATCTTTTAAAATCAGTACGAGGTATTTAATAAAAAAAAATTAAGCAAAAATTTCACTGCGAACTTCATTTTTAACGATTTTCAAAAATTCAAAATTTGACAAATTTGAAATTTTTCAAAATTTTATTCCAAAATATTTTTTTTTTTTCAAAAGCATCAAGTGTCTCCTTTCATACAAACAAAAGGCCATTCCTGTATCTATAATAACGTTCGAGATATTACAAAAACAAAATTGAAAAACTGGAAAAATTACGAAATTTTAAATTTGCATATCTTTTTTTATTTTTTTAATTTAAAAAAGGCATTATTTATTAAACCAAAATTTTATTTATTTATATTTTACAAGTGACTTAGTGTCTGCAAGGTTGCTAATTATTATCATTCTCATTCATTAATTTTTTTCAAATTTTTCACTACTAACATTATTATTATTTCAAAAATGTCACAAAAAAAAAAAAAAAAAAAACAATAGCTAAAGTGAAAATGTAATAATCATTAAAATTCACTTAGGAGCTTAATAATTGAATAATTAAAACCAAATGTTTAAGCACCACTCGATAAGAAACATCTCGAGTGAAACTTGAAATTTAAACTGGAGCATTATCTAAAATGCATACCACTGTATATTATATTCTTATTGCATCTATATCTCCAACACAATTACTATTACAATGAGAGAGTGTATTAGCCGTCCCAGTTCCCAGTTTGGAGTTCCCAGTAGATTAGCTTGCCCTATTTACATCCAAGGGTAAGGTCCAAATTGATACGGTGACGTGCCAAAGACAAAGTCAGGAAGCGACAGCGTGAGGAATTGGAAAGGGACAAAACATATATAGATATATAGTCATATATATATATATATATATATATATATATATATATATATATATATATATATATATATATATATATATAACAACATACACCCCCACATAGCAGCGAGCGTCAAAATCGATTGGCAGTCTCATGACCAGACCGCGTTCGTTACCAGGGCACTATAACTACTATATATTACAGACTACTACAACAGTGATCGATTGCCGCAGCACACTCCAATTATAAATTGGATAATTCGATTCGATCAATCTCACAACTGATGGCATATACGACAGCGAACCGGCGCCAAATGTCAACCTCTCTCTCTATCTTTATTTTAATTTTTTCTCTCCGCTATCCGTTCTTTGAAAGTTGATTTTTTGTTAATTTTATTCGTTTCGTTTATTCGCACTTTAATTGTGTGATGCTTTTTATCTTTGATTCGGATGATAATGTTTGTATGTTTTACACAGAAAAAAAAATTTACTTGATTTTTAATAAATATTTTTTGACATTCAATAAATATTTATTTGGGAGAAAAGTACAATTATTAATAGTTAAAAATATTTATTAAGCTCATCGTGATGTTACACTCATCAACACCTTTCATTTAAGTACCCACATCATTTTTTCATATATATATATATATATATATATATATATATATATATATATATATATATATATATATATATATATATATATATATAAAATATATGAAAAATTGATGTGGGTACTCAAATGAAAGCTCTTGATGAGTGTAACATCGGGATGAGCTTATATCTTTATAAATATCAATAGTTAAAAAATTAAAGTGCAATTTAACATGTCACATAATTATCTTTTATATTTTTAAATATTAAAAACGTTAATTGATTATTAAATTGAATTATTATCTTAATAAATTAATTATTAATGTTTAATAAAGCTTATTAAATTAAAAAAAAAATCTTCTATCAGTCTAAAAAATTTTAAAGAACTTCATCTTACGATTTGAGTAGAAAAATTCTTAACCTAATAAATTTTTTTCGGGTTTAGTGAATTTTATTTGATTCAAGCTAATTTTTATTCAGTGTATATTTGTTCGAGTTTGATGTAGAAAGCTTTTATTTGCTCGGGGTTTATATGGGACAGATTCACAGATCGACCTCGAGGATGGCAATGAGGCCGATTCACCGATTTACCTTGTTCTCTTGCGGAGGAGTTCTCGAGGTGACACTCTTTAAGGCGGATATCAAATACAAACGCAAACGGTAGCCGGTTGTCGAGTTCTCGGGTACCCGTTGTCAGGAGTCAAGGACCCTGGACTTAAACACGACCTCCGGCGTACGTGTCTTGAGTTGTCAATATATTTATATCATGTTCAATTTAATTGAATTATATTATAATTTAATTTATACTTTTTAGAGTGCTTAGTAATTTTTTTTGACTATTTTTGTTTTTATATAATTTTCTTTAAAAAAAATTATTACAGGAGAATTTTTAATTTTTTATTGTAAAAAATATTTTTTTTTAATCTAATTTTTAATATTTAGTCATGTTTAAATTTTGAAATCAATTTTAATTTTTTTAAATTAATATTGAAAAAAGATAATATCTCTTATATGTCTTGTAATATTATTTTTGACATTGTAAAAAAATTTTACTTGTGTAATTAGATACTCAAGTTACCATAAGTAGTCGCAAATATCGCTAATTAGTTTTTATTAAAATTAAAACTTTCAGTTAAATACAAAATGATCATTTGCAATGGTTATTTACCTTCAGTGTTTTAATAAAACCGGTTTTGGCAGAAAACATTTTTAACTTATATTTTTCGCTGTTTCTTTATTATTTTTAGGCATTTAATATTTTTATTGATGTTCGTTCATACAATTAGCAGCCTAATTAGTTTCCGCGAAATGCATTATGCATGAATTTTTATATATGATGTAAATTATAAGCGTATTTTTATTTAATTTTCGGCTTTGAAGTAAAATTTGTATAAGCTATTGAATTCGCGTAAAAAGTCACTTTACAATAATTTATGTCTTTAAATATATTTGCAACTATTGTTTTACTTTAAAAATAAATTACAAGATGTGAAAAATTAATTTTTTCACTATTTAATAATTATTTTTGGACATAAAATTTTTTTATTTAAATTATTTTTAATTTTTTATCACGAAAAAAATTATATTTAAAATTAAAAATTTTTTTCTGGCTGCAAAATTAATTTTTTTATTAGTACAAAATAAATTTCATCTAATTTAATTTTCCAATTAAAAATCCAGCATAAAAATAGGAAAAATATAAATACAGAATTGACTGTGTCATCCGCGTTAATAAATCGGTAGCGGCAATTATCTCCAGCAAGCGGTTGATTTAGCACTTTCTATATCATCCCTACATATACTACCATTGATTATACATACACTGTATACACATATATTCCCCCGATTCGACCTCTTTTTCGCGAAAAAATTCGCGCGACTGGACACGACATGCACATCGATACACTCGCAATTATGAATGCGCTTTTGACGCAATATTACATTGTGAAAATGTGCTAAAATTTAAATTAAACTTTAAAACTTTTAAAGCTTTGATCATTCTCTATAAAATACACTAAATAAAAAGTATTACAACTGAGGATTAAAAATAACAGAGTGAAAATGGGATGTCTTACATTACCGCAACAGCAATACAAAAGTTAAGACGGAAGCGAAAACGGGACCCGATGCGGTTAGAAGTCATCGTGAGCAATGGAATTAAAAGAAAGCACTGCACATCACATGCGTTTGTTCGCTTTACTTTGAGTCTTGAGTATGGTTGTTGCATTGGTACAATACTACTAAGATACTAAGATACTACGATACAGTAGAAACAACAAAATAAACTTAAGTGAAATTAAATGAAAGGAACAAGACAAGAAAGATTAAATAAAGAAAAATATATGTACTTGTTTGGACGGTCATAAGGATTTATTGCCTTTCAAATACTTGTTTTTTTATTTAATAATAATAATAATAATAATAATAATAATAATAATAATAATAAAAAAATTTTTAATTTATTATTATTATTATTATTATTATTATTATTATTATTATTATTAATAACGGCCTAAACATTGTTAGATTTTAGCTACACAGGAAAAAAAATTTTTTGACTGGAAAAAAAAATTCTTGGTTCAAGAAAATTTTCGGGTGCTTGAAGGAAGACCAAAGTTGTGTTGGCCGAAGTCAAAATTTTTCTAGAAATTCTATTCTTGGTAGAAATAATTTTTTTTTTTTATTCAAATTATCATAAAAACTTGACACAATAAATTTTTATACTTGATCAAGATTTTTTAGATACTTTAGGGAAGCAGCGCCACCTTCTTCAGCTAAGAAAAAAATTTTCTCACCTTGTGAAAATTTTTCTCTCGAATATTGAATGAAAAAAAAATGATTTAATATTATTTGACATGTTAATCAATGAAAATTTTCTTTTATCGAGATATTTAATTTTTTGGAGCAAGAAAGAAATTTTTTTATAATTTATTAATTCATAAAAATGATAACTCGATTACTTACCCTTACAATTGTACATTAAATTTAATGTATAAAACATTTATCAGTAATACAATATTTTCACAGAGTCTCTTAGTAAAGAAAAGCATACCAAGGCATCCTTAGATCCGTTAAAAGCATCCAACCGTTCAGATAGTTGATCTCTTTTTACCAGCTGAAGCTAAAGCCTAAGCATAAGAGTCTAAGTTGACCGAGTTGAGTAAAGTCCATCGAGCCGTTACAGTTCCACTCATGCTCTCTGTTATGTTTTCTCATATACAATCCACATATCTCTTTAAAAAGAGCTCGCTGACATCCCTCCAAACGTCTAATAACCTCTTAAAACCCACCCTGGATTTTTATTCCAAACAACAAATAATAAATAACAGCCAAAGCTCAATTCCAAAACAAACTATCAATCAGCGTATAATCCGCTGTACTAATAAAAGTTATCCTTTCATTCCTTTTTATTTAATTTTTGATAAAATATTTTTATTGCTACCCCTCTTTTTTTATTGTCGCCTATCTTGGGCCTTTTTTACAAAAGCGCCGTCTCTTTTCAACCGCGAATACAGACAGTGGAACGAACGGCCCACGTGCCCGCGAACTATCGCGGGCAACGGCCTATGCCTTTCCTCTGTCTCTGTCTTTGCTGTAACTATGTACTATTGTACAAAGTATGTATCAACTTTTCTCGTGCTTAGCTCCTCTTACTCCTCAGTGTAAGACGCTATAATAGATAATGTTGATGGTGTGGATGCCTACTCGGTTTACTTACACCGTCTAATCCGAAACAAGCGGTGAGATTAAGGGATTATTTATACCCACTTCAAAGGCCAATAGAAAGGGATTTTTTGATTGATTAATCTGAAAATTTATAATTAATTAAATTAAATTTGAGAAAAAATTTTTAGAGAAATTTTTTTTTGGCTTAATTTAATTTTATTTGATTCAAAAATTTTCCGCCTTGAAACTTTTCAATAATTTTAATTCAGAACAAGCATAGTTGACATTAGTCAAAAGTAGGTTCTGTTCTGTTGTTCCAATACGGCCTGTAGGACTTGTAGGACTTGTAGGACCAGGACTAGAATTAGTCGAATGAGAATAGAGAGTAGAGAATAGGGAAACTTGATTAGAACAAACAAACTTTTCATTGCACGGTTCAACGGTGAAACGTAAATTTACTCGAGGATTTCGGCACGAGTTTCAATTATTTGCGCTTTAATTTGTCTGCGAATGGTCATCACTTAATTTATAAACTTTGTTTGACGTCAGCGGAAATTTATAATTTGCTCACTCGTTCGATGATTAGAGGATTAGCTAATTTTTCTTAATTCTGTCAAAAATATGTCTTGAATTTCTTTTGGAATATATTTAAAAAATATTTTTTTTTGGATTTTTAACAAACAAACATTTTTTCATAAAATATAAATTTCTTAAACAAATAATGACTTTTGTTAAATTGCACTGTACTTTTTTAACTATTGATATTTTTAAAAATATAAGCTCATCCCGATGTTACACTCATCAAGAGCTTTCATTTGAGTACCCACATGCATTTTCATATATTTTCATATATAAATATATAAAATATATGAAAAATTGATGTGGGTACTCAAATGAAAGGTCTTGATGAGTGCAATGTCGTGGTGAGCTCATATCTTTAAAAATGTCGATAGTTCTCAAGATACAAGGTCATTTCTTAATTATGTGTCAAATCAAGACTTTTGCAATGACACTAAATTTTATAAAAAATACCGATTTTATCTTATGACTCTCTTGGACTTAAAATTTGAATAATTCTCTTAGTAATAATATAAATAATGATGATAAAAAATTGTACTTTAATTGACATACGAATTAATTCCATATCAATTACCCCAGGGTTAATTAAATCCACAGCACAATATTAATTATAATATGTAAGCTTGATAAGTCAAGCTTAACACAATAAACTCCCCTAAATATCAATAGCCAGCCGTAATACCAGCCCGAATGTTAAATGTTTACGGTGGACAACTAAACACACATCGACATTATTTAATGTCAGACAACGAGGACGAGATTCGGTGTTATTGCTCTCGAATAATGCTTTGTCTAATTACCAAACAAACATACTTAACATGCCAACTGTTTGTCCCTAAATTAATAACAATACCCGCGATAAATCTGTGTAATTGATGACCAAGTTAATAATGATTATTAAAATTTGATTGCAGGTTACTACCAACCAGCAGGTCCGCTAATTCAGCATCCTCCCACGTTGCCGCCGATAAAGGGCCCGCCACCGGAACCGACGCCCACGCCGCCTCAAAATTCCGAGAGCTCGGACGACCTGGTGGCTACCTCGACGACTTCCGGTGGCACTAACAGCACAGGTAATTCCTCCTGGCGTTCGTATCGCAAACCGGAGTCAAGAATTCCGGGCTCAGCGAGTCCATCCACATCGATTGTCCCCAGTGAGCATTTTTTTTATTTTATTTATAAAAAGCCTACTTCGACTCCTTTCTTATTTTTTTTATTATTCTTACGGATTGTTTAACGAGCTTCATGAAGTCGCACGGAAGTGTTCTCTCCACTTCAAGTGCTAACGAGATTAATTCACCTTTCATACTTCTTTTTTTTTTGCGAATTTATACTTGTACTTATACTTATACGTAATTATTTTTGCAGCAGGTGGCGGGTTCTACAGAGCCTACTGCCCTCAATATTACGGGACTCCGCCGCAGTATCAGGAGCTCTGTTATCCACCGACTTATCCACATCCGCATCCGCATCCGCATCCACCTCCTTATTATAAATATGCTCCGGCTTATAGAAGGTAATTGATAATTTTTTTTTTATTCAAATTTAATCGAAGAATTTTTTTAAGAAAGTTCGAATTGTTTTTTTTTTTTTTTTTTTTTTTTTAATTCAACTCGCTAATACAGTAACACGTTTTTCATTTTTACCCCAAAAAAATTTTTTGTTCAATTTTTAACACTTTTTTGTCTTGATTTAAGAATATCAATGTTTAATACAAAATTTTTGTATTATTGAAATTAGCCGACTTCTTTATTTTCTTTAAAATGTTAAATAAGAACTAATAAAAAATTTTTTATATTATACTTAGAGTTTTTCAAGTTTTTTACATAAAATTTTTTTTTTAACTTTTTTTTTTATAATTTTTCAAAAAAAAATAAATTACAAAAATTTTCAGATGGCTAATTTAATTTTCATACTTTTTTATATAGAAAAATTTAGATAAAAAATCAAATATTTAATTAAAAAAATTTTTAAACTTAAAATTATAAATTTATAAATAATGGGAGTGATTAAAAAAATTTATAAAATTTTTATTAATAAAAAAAACTCTGAAATTTTTGTAAATATAACAGCAATAATTAAATTTTTTATTATTTTTATATAATACGATTATTTTTAAATCAAATTAATGATTATTATTATTTAATTTATAATCATCTGATAAATTAGAGACTAATATATACTTACATAAATATTTAATAAATAATTCATAAAGTAAATTGAAATATTACTCTATCATTAAATAAAAAATTTTCTTCACAGTAATTTTTATTATTTACATAATTATTATCACAAAAATTTTTCTAAAATTAAAATCATGGAGAAAATGAATAACTAAAATATTTTATTAAAAGATACTCAACAAACAATTATAAATAATAATTAAATTTTTAGCTGTGTAATTAAATAAAAATGGACAACAGTAAAAAATTTTAAAAATTAATTACAAAGTATGAATTATAACTTGTAATTAACTACCTCTAATTATTAACAGACAGTACTACAGCTATCCAGAAGCAGGAGGAGGTGGAGGAGCAGGTGGAGCAAGTAGTGGCGCCCCAGGAGTCGTAGAATATCAACCTCCTCCGCCTCCTGGCGAGTACTCAATTCCGCCTTATTATGCTGGATATCCTCCGCCGCCAGCACCGCCACCACCACCACCTAATCCCGCTTATCTTCACGCTCAAGGTCGACCTATTGTAGATCGTAAGTTTTCAAAATTGTATTTACAAAAAATTTTTTTTTAATAATTATAAAATAAATTAATTTATTACAGACGCAGCCTTTCAAGGTTGTCCGTGCCCGATGCAATCGTGTCCAAAAAACGTGGATACTGGGCCCCTTATTGGTAATGGTAAGGGGGCGCCAGTGGCATCGGGGCCCGGTCTGTCATTGCCACCCAGTGCTTTAGTAGGGCCCCCCTCGCCTGCGAGGGGATTAGCCGGGTTAGCGCCTCCTCACGGCGCTAATGCCTGGGACACGGATCGCGTCCAAATTAACACTCATCATCGTAACATTAATAATAATAATAATAATAATAATAATAATCTTAATAACAATAATACTAATAACAACAATAATAACAATAATAGTAATAATAATAATAATGATAATATTACTAATACTAATAATAATAACAATAATAATAATATTGAAAATATCGCTAGTACTACTACTTCTAATAATAATAGTAATAATAATAATAATAATAATAATAATAATGATAATAATAGTAAAACTAATACTACTAACACCCAGAACCAGAATCAGCAGCTTCCTTCGTCAACTACCCACACCAACGATTGTCACGCTAAGGTACGATCCAAATTTAATCTAAAATCTAAATATAAGTTCAATAGAATTTTTCTAACTTAATTATTTTATTTTTTTTTAATTGATTTTTCTAATTTTTTGTGATCAAAAAAAAATATCAAATAGAAAGTTATTAATTTTGAGTAAAATTTCAGTGAAAAATATTAAAAAAAATTTTTTTTTCATATATTAAAATTGATAATTAAACGTAGAAAAAAATTTTTGGAAATAACTTCTATTGTATCAAAAATTAGCAATTAAATTGTCTATCTAATGGATAAATAATAAATTGATCCATTCATTTGCAGGAAGATCAAAATAGTCCAAACAAACACCCTAAATGCGCGTGTGAAAAGCTAGCGTGCACATCAACTTGCGAAGTAAAAATCGAGACACTTTCCCCAGCAGAAGCTTCAGTCCCATCACCGTCTTTGGTCGCGCAATCTCCTCCATCTCTTCAACAGCCGCAAGCTCTATCTCTCCAAAAACTGGCGCCCATATCTCCGGAAAGCATGCGAACTTTCAAAACCGAGAACAACAACGTAAAGTGCGAGTCCTGCAGCGTCGGAATCGTCAGCGACAGCAGCGCTTTATCCTGCGTGTCAAATTGCACCGTAAAGTGCGAGCAGCAGGACGACTACAAGTGCGGGATCATAAAGTGCGAGCAGTGTCTAAAAGAGGACCGGGAGATGGCGATCCTGGAGATTGACAAGGACTCGGGGATCCTGATGATCGACGACAAGCTGGATGTTGCGGAGGCGGAGGTCAAGGAAGAGATAAGCGACGTTGTTGTGGTTAATATCGACAGTGAGGGCTGGACCAAGCCCGATTACGAAGACACCGTTACGGAGACAATCGAGGACGACACTGATAACAAATCTGAGTCCGATATTACCCGCAGAGAGATATTAATTACCTCAAAGTGTCAGAAAGTGACCAAAAGGAAGATGTCGCTGGACAGTTTGAGTTTGAGTCCCAAGAAAATAAAACTGGACAAACGGACCTTGTCTGTCGGCTCTGGGCGCGATATTAATGACCACAGGGTCCCGAACCCGATGAATGAAGAGTATCTTGTTAATAGAACTCATTTTGTTGATTCTGGAGACCTAGCGGGAGAAATTGGCACAGATGCGGCGGAAATTGGCTCCTTGGAGGCCAAGAAGAAGGTCAAGAAGGAAAATTTTAAAAGAAAAGCTGAGGAAGGTAATATTGCTGAGAGTAATAGCAAGCGAGCTAAGAAGTCTATGAGCAACGGAATCACTTGTCCGGTTAAGACCGCCTCGGCGATGAGTATTATGGAGACCATCAACAATGTGATTCAACAGAGTGTACAAATGACTAGTAGGACGGACGATGATATTAATATTGTTAGTACGTGTAATGATAGTAGTAATAGTGGTAGTATTAATATCAGTAATGTTATTGTTAATAGCGGTAAGAGTTGTAACGTTAAAGAGCGTGATAGCAAGAGAAAATCTGGTAATTTATTGTCGATTATTAAAAATGTTCCAAAGACGATAGTTAAATCGGATAAATTAGGTTTCAAGGATTATAAATTAATAGACAAAGACAAGGGAGGGGGCAAGGACGGGAGTGGGAAGGCAAGAGTTAAGAATAAGATCGGGATGGTTAAGAATAAAATTTTGGAGGACAAGGGGAGGAAAGCGGAGGCGAAATGTGCGGGAGGTAAGGGGAGGATTGTCAAGATTCAAGACAGGGAGGATAAAGAGGGGAAGAAACCGGCGGCCTTAGTTAAGAAGAAGAGTAATAAAAAAAGTACAAATACTAAGAAAATTTGTGGCGCGGGAAAGAAAGCTCCGGGACGGGATGAAAGTGTCGTCGGGGTGCTTGATAGTTTTAGTTCTTTGACGAAGAAGAGCTTTCTCAAGCCCAAGTGGAGCAACGGCTGGAGCTGGGAAGGAGATTCGTATGAGGCCAAAGTTTATTTAACGGTAATTAGATTGTTTGGGAGTTTGTTTTTTTTTTTTAAGGAAAGTTTCAGAGAGTTTTTTTTAAGTAATTGATTAACTTTTTTGTTGTTTGCTTGTTAGAATGAAGAATCAGCGATAAGGAGGTGTTACAAGAGTATGAAACATGTCAGTGGAGATGTGCTGAGACCACGGGACTGTGTTTTATTAAAAAGTGGTCCACGGAAAGCGGATTTGCCTTTTGTTGCTAAGATAGCTGCGCTTTGGGAAAATCCTGATGATGGTAATTTTATTTTTTTTTTTTTTTAATTAAATGTTTTACATTAATTTTTTTTTTAATGATGATTTTATTTAATATTTATTATTTTTAATTTGATTTTTTTTTAATAATAATTTTATTTAATGTGTATTTTTTTTATTAAATTTTTTATCAATGATAATTTTGTTTGATATTTATTTATTGATTTTTTTTTAAAAACAAATTTTAAGATAATTTAAAATTTTTCAGGTGAAATGATGTTCTCGTTACTGTGGTACTACAGGCCAGAACATACGGAACAAGGACGTACGGATTTTGATACTGAAGACGAAGTCTTTGCATCACGACATCGCGACGCTAATAGTGTTGCTTGTATAGAAGACAAGTGTTATATTTTAACGTTTAATGAATATTGTCGGTGGGTATTTTAATAACAATTATTTAATTTCTTCTTTGAGGGGTTAAACGCACTAGAACGGTCAAAAAAAGCGATTATTCAATCATTTTTTTCTTAAGAAAATTTTTAATTTATTAATATGAAAAAATACCTTGTACCTTGTGAACTATTGAAATTTTTGAAGATATAAGCTCACCCCGATGTTACACTCATCGAAACCTCTCATTTAAGTACCCACATCAATTTTTTATATATTTATATATTTATATATATGTATATATGAAAAATATATCAAAATACATGTGGGTACTCAAATGAAAGCTCTTGATGAGTGTAATTATATATTTAGCCATATATAATAGCTAAATTGGTCATTAAAGACAAATTTTTGGGAATTAGGGAAATAAAGGATAAGGGGAAAGGGGAGGACCTTTACTCAGTAGGAATTTTCGGTAACTGAAAAAGTAATTCGGATTGCCCAGACCGGGAATCGAACCCGGATCGTTTGGTTACGCGCCAAAGGCTCTACCAGTTAAGCTATCCGAGACACTATCCGTAATTACTATTCAGTCACCTAATATGACCTATCAGGTAATAAACGCCACCGTCCATCTTACGGTAAAGATAACATCGGGATGAGCTTATTATAGTCGCAATTATAATTTTTAAAAATTTCTACATAAAAAATTTTTTTTCATTATTATTTAATTATAAAAAAAAAAATTTTTTTTAAATTGTTGAATTCAATTTTCTGCGGATTTAGCCCCTTATAAAAAATAAATTTAAATAAAAACAAAAAATAAATTTAATATTATAAAAATTGTAACTGTTTTAGATACCGTAAAAATTTACGAAGAATAGAAGAAAACCTGGATTGTCCAGGACTAATAGTACCGCCCGGAGAGCAAAGTTATCCCCGGGAGAGTAGACAGCCTCCCATTCCAGTACCATCAGATATGGTGCTATTTTGTCGGCGTGTTTACGACTACCGTGGAAAAAAACTCGTCAAAAATCCTGGATGACTCGATTTAACGTAGAAAAATCTAGCACGAACAAATCTAGAACCAGCAAAACAAGGAAATCTAAACTAAAAATAAAAAAGTACTGATAAACGAAAACAAAAACAGAAATAATAACAAATCACACTGAAACTGACATTGATCTTCCTCCAAGCGGTGCCGATATGTGTTCCACTTAATATATCTCAGCAACAAAATATTTAACCTCGTTGCTGTTTTATCCGAAAGATAAACAAGTAAATAAGTAAATAAAATATTATAAATATTTATATATCCAAAGAAGTTAATAAGTAATAGCAATAAAACAATTCACACTAAATTTATCACAAACTGAATTGTTTGATTGCAGTTCCTTAAATAAATGGTAATTAATTAATTAATTAATTAATTAATTGATCAATTAATTTATTGTAAAAGTAATAACCAAGTGGAGCACATATTTTTTAGCGCTTAGATGTCATAGAGAGATATAGATATTTTTTGCGATAGCCTTTTACAAATTTAAATAATAAAAAAAAAAAAAAAAAAAAAAAAAAACATATTTTTCACGTAAGGTAATAAATTGTAAGTGGTAAAGCTTGGGTTAATATTTATTAATAAAATACTATTTAATTAAACAAAATAAAAGGAAATATTTAAAGTTTATTAAATGCAGTTTCAGTGTCTGATAATAAATCTAAAAAAAAAATAAAAAAATGACCATTTTATTAAAGCGACAGGGAAAATAAATAAAATATTTACGATAAAAATTTTGTTAATAATGAAATTATTGAAATTTAAATGAAAAGTCATTTGTTTAACGCGTGTAATTTAGAGTATTCAATCTGGAAGCTTACGATAAACTTCCGCCGTAAATTTTATTATATTATTATTTAAATGAAAATTTATTATTATTATTATTATTATTATTATTATTATTATTATTTAAATAATTTTGTTTTGATTAAACAAGTTAAGCGGCAATTTTGCATCATTTTTTTATTAATATAAAACAATTAGTTTTTATTTCACAGCTTACTTGATAATTGATATTACATAAATATATATGTATAAATATTCATAAAAACTTTTCTATAATTTTTTTGAGAATTTTTTTTTAGCTGAATTTATTAAAATGAACTTTTGTAATTTTTTAGATTTATTAAGAGTGTACATTTGCCGTTTGCTTGAAAAATATTTTTTTTAGTTAAATCAAAATTCAACCCGCGATAATAAATTTTTTTTTTTTTAAATTGATGTAATTAATTTTGAGAATTAAAATTGTGTTCGGCGAAAAAAAAATAATTTTTTGAATTTTTTGTTGGCGGGAAATATATTGTATTATTTATATTAATATATTGATTATTACATAATTATACTTTTATTATTATTATTATTATTATTATTATTATTATTATTATTATTATTATTATTATTATTATTATTATTATTATTATTATTAATTATTGATATTTAATGAACTAATATATAGAAATTTTGTGTATTAAAGGGTACGAGCAAAATTAACATGCAAGTGTTAAGATTTATAAATTTGATAATTATTAATAATTAATTTATTAATCAATAATTATTTTTAATAAAATATTTACTCTTCCAATACCAAAATAATTTTGTATTATTTAAGGTGTAATATAATTTCATTCAATTTTTTTTTTATTAATTTAATTTGGAAAAATAACAAGAAATTACACTGATAGAAGGATTTGTTTATATTTAATAAGTTTTATTAATTCTTAACAAATTATTTTTTAACATCATAGGATTTAATAAATATTTATTAACAGTTAATAAATATTTATTAAAATTTAATAAATTAAATAATTGTTTTCAAATAAATTAAATTATTAATAATTAATAAATCCTTCTATCAGTGTATAATTGAGAGTAAAATTAAATAATTTCTAGTTATTTTTCATATTTTATTTTATAACACAATTTTAATTAATAAAATTTTTCTAACTAATTATTTAACACTCTCGTTAAGGTTGAAGATACATATCTTTTTTAAAAAAAAACTTTCTCTGTCTCTTAACCTCTAATTATCATAACAAAGGCATTGTTAGACTGATTTTAATTTTTTTTTTTTTTTTCATTAAAATTGCAAATTATAATTAAATTTCCCTAAAAGTTCTCAAGATTTTATTTTTAAATCTATTTAATGATTAAAAATTATTTAAAATTAAATCAAAAATTTTCTAATGCGCCATTTTGAATCACAATTCCCGCTTCGAAAATAAAACATTTAATTTTAACAAATTAAAATAAAATAAAATTGTAAAAATAATTTTTTTTTTTTATAATTGATGTAAAATTTTTTTGTCTAACAGCCGATAAATAATTGTTATAAGAGCGGCCATTAAATTTAGCGATAAAATGGCGTGTCTGAGAATGCCCTTAAGATTAATTTAAAATTTAAAATCTAATGAGTAAAAAAATGGTGTTCGGCAGCATTAACGCCAATCAAAAAGTCGTTCTAAAGTATAGAATTTAATGATTTAAAAAAAAAATTAAAATAAACCATTCAAATAATAATTTATAACTGGAAAATAATAGCGAGTCATAACCGCGTGCCAAAGTGGACATGATTAATGATCTATTAAAAATAATAATAATAATAATAATAATAAAGATCCACTAAAATTTTCGATCTACCGAATAATGAATGGTTTAATTTAAATTTAAACGGATAAATAAAATATAATAATAAATAAAATAAAATAAAAAGAGAAGAATTATTTCTACACGAAATCTATGAAGGTATATAATATATAAATATAAATGGATATAAATATATATATTTAGATAATTAGAAATAAAATTGCGTAAGCATGTGCAGGCATTACATGTATGATCATGACTTAAATTTATTATTCCTTTTTTTATGAGTATATTATTATTTTTCTTCTGAATTTTTAGAATAATTTTTTTTTTTTATAATTAAAGTGTAAGCGTATTTTTATTAATTAATTATTTTTTAAAAAATAATTTAAATGAATTTTTTTAAATTAAAATTCATGCCCAGAAATGGAGTAAAAATCAACACAAATTATAATTAAAGATTTTTTATATTTGTTTCAGTGTCACGCATTAATGTGCGGTATTTGGTACAAAATATGTACGTGTACATCAATAGTGATTACTGATTACTATTGCTGATTAAAAATAAGCTTTGTAGGGGACACAAATATAAATAATTATAAATGGAAACTGCGAGCGTGGTTGTCAATTTTTTTGCTAACATTTTTTTGTTTGAAATTAGAAGTTAGAGAAGAAGAAATGTTAATTGTATTGATGATAATGAAATTAGCAAACATTTAATTATTTTTTTTTTTTTAATTTTGAAAATTTTCTTTAAAAAATTTCATTTAACCATTTTTTTTTATTTTATTTTAGAAATTAAAAAAATTGCATTTAATTATTTTTTTTTTTTTATTTTATTTTAGAAATTTAGAAAATTTTCTTTAAAAAAAATTGCATTTATCATTTTTTTACAATTATTAAATGTCTTATTTTTTTTAGAAGCTTTTTTTTTCTTTTTATAAAATTTTTTTTTAATATCATTTTTATTAAAAATTTTAAACCCGCAAAATTTTTTTAAAATTCTTAAAATTCGCACTAATAATTTTTTTTTTAATTTTTACAAGAAGATTTTTTTTTTTCAATTTATTTCATCATAATTAAATTGTAATAAATATTAAAAAAAAAATTAGATGTCTGTTAAATTTATTGTCATTAATAATAAGTTATTAGTAATTGTAATTAGTTATTTAAAGTAGAATTAGTAGTTAAAAATAATTTATTATTAATTGTTTGACTGATTAAAAAAAAAATTAGAGATTTAAATAATTAAATTAAAATTGTTGATTTTGTTGATTAATATGATAGATGATAGTGTGTGTTAATAAAAAAATTGACGGGCAGCGTTCGCAGATACAGATCCACTAGTACCGCGATGTGTTTTTTCACATTAATTAAAGTAAAATATAAATATACCGATGTGTACTTTTCAGATGAATAACTAACACAGAGAAGATATGATATGATTTAGAATGTAATTGACATTCGTTATCTTGTAATATTGTAATATAAACGTAAGGAGCAACAAAAAGTTTAATAAATTATTTGATCAAAATATTGTCGACTTTTTTTAAACATTACCAAATTTATTTGATTAAATTATTTTACTCAAAAAAAAATTCTATGATAAAATTTTTTTTCTCAAGTCAAAAAATTATTTATATATTTTTTAATTATTAACAATTGAGTTTCCACAAAATTTATATAAAATTGAATGCATTTTATTTAATAAAAAAAAATTTTTTTAAGAGTAGCAATATTTTTTTTTTTTTAATTAATTTAAAAAGTACCCAAATTAAATAAATTTTAATTAAAATTATCAAAATAAAATTTTTTAAAATTATAATTTGTACACTTAGCAGTCGCAAGTTGCAAGTTAAGATTGATATTTAAAAACTATTGTTTTTTTTTTAACTATTATTGAATAAAAAATAATAAATCAGATATTTACAAAGAAAATATTGGAAAGAATTCTTATACAAAAACATTTAATATTATTATATTATATTAAAACTTAACAACAAGATTTATTCTAACCCAACACGCAATTGTGGGCTTGAAAACCGCAGGTAGAATCCGTCTTCAATCTAGAGCCCGTTTACGACTTATAATATAAACTTGCTGGCATTTAAACCTTCCATTGATATGAATATGAATATAAATATGAATAATAAAATTTCTTGAGCTCTCAACAGCCCTCGAGTTAAAAAAATATCCCGGGAAAGGAAAACAGGAAAAAAGCACGAACCACGGAAAAATTCAATTGAAGAAATGTATAAAAAATATTAAGTGTTACATCAAGTGCAAGTCTGGAATTACCAGAGGAATTAAAAGGGTCAGTGACCTTCGGCAATGCCCCAGGACCACAATGTAGTTCCCTCAGCTTCCGTTCTACGAAAATAGTGTTGAAAAAAAAAATAAAAACATTATAAGAGGGACAAGGGAGCAAAGGTGTTGATGAAGGAGACGTTTGAAGTGGTGATTTAAGACATCACATAAACTTATCGGTGCTCTCGCGACTCAACTTGTAGCATCCATTTATCGAATTAATGTAATCTGAGTAAATTCGCCTCGGGCACGGCCCAGGAGCGTGATAGCGTTTCCAACTTCAGGATTAACTGGTTACGGGTATTATAAACTTTTCAACTCCAATCAAAGCGCCCAGTGACCGCTCTAACAGTTTAATATTCACGATGCCTTTTTAGCCTTTACTTATTGCCTCCCTGTCTTCCTTTATTCTTTCATTCTTTATTCTTACCTTTAGTCTCTTGTTACACATACCTCTTCGTCTTTCATTTACTAACGAATAATTATTTTATTCATTTATTATCATTATTAGTTTTAGTTTATTCTATTCATTTTTAGATCCATTTCCGGTTTTTTTATTAATATTTTTTTAATTTATTAATTTATTAATATTCGTTAATATTTTTTTTTATTTAAAACAAATCGTAATATTATTAATATTACTTAAATTATTAATTAAATAAAATTATAGCATCGTCAATTTAGCAGAAATTAAATTTATTTTTAACGAATAGTAAAAAATTTTGCGTCAAAAAATTTGCTAAAATTAAAGCTATTTTAAAAATTTTATTTCTATATCAAGGTGATGACTAATGCTTTTAAATTTTCATTACACTTATTCTATTACTTATCAATTACACGAAAATGAAAATCAAAACAAAAAAAAATTTTTTTTAATTAGAAAAAAATTAAAAGCATAGTTATCGTCGGAACTAGAATGAAAAAAAAAAAAAAAAAATATGCGACAAAATGGTGCGTAGTTAAAAGTCCAAATCTGAAATTAATTTTAAAAAAATTCTTTTAAATCAAATAACTAATTTTAAAGAACTTCATTTTTTTAATTTGAGTAAAAACAAAATTTTTTTTTTGGCTTAAGTAAATTTTACTTGATTTAAAAATTTTTCGTCTCAGTATAACCAAAAATTTTCAGTAATAATGTCTTAAACACTTTATTTCTTATTGTCAAAATTAATTCGGTATTATTTTCTTGTACAAAAATTTATTTAAATACTTATAGCTTATGCGTTGGCTTAAAATTATTTTCTTGGTTCAAGAATTTTTCCCTTCGTTCAAGTGAATTTTTTTTTCTGTGTATTAATAATTTATAGGAATCTAAACAAGCAAAAAAACTCTAAATAGAGCAACTAATTAGTAAATTTATTATGACAAATAAATTTTTTCAAATCATAAGTCAATTTATGATAGACGAGTCCATGCTAGCTAAATAAACCTTAAGAAAGTCACATCAGACGTTAGATAAATAATTAACTAACTCCCAGAGGACTAGAAAAAGCCACGATTGCAGTCATAACTTATAAGAAGAAAAAAAAAAAAATGATAATACAATAGAAAGGTCTTTCGTCTTTGTAATATAACTTAGAGATAAATGCGCATTAAGGTGAACGCCCACAATACACACGCGAACTCAATGCCGATACCAGCAGTACCGTATTGACATATAATAGTTACTGTATTAGTATAAATATATATATATATATATATATATATATATATATATATATATATATATATATATATATATATATATAACATTTGCAAATGTATGAGTGACGCCAAGAGCAACAAACTAAAAACTAAAGAGCCTAGAGCTAAGCCTAGTGGAGTGAAGTGTAGCTCTCACGTAAGGCGTCATTCGAGTCCTGTTTTGCAATGTGTTGTTATGCAGTGCAGTGTAATGGACATTGTGTATGTATACAGACACTTATTTATAAGGATTATTGGTGGTAGCACAGCAAAAGCCTGTTTCCACATTACGGCCGCTGAAAATTGGCAGACAGACGAGCCATAGCTCAGTTGAGGATGTAGATGGAACATCACGAGGCTACTTTAGCCTGGTTTAACGCTCTGTCCATATTACACGCTCTACTCCAGCTGTATGGTAGTTATTGTTGTTCTATATAGTGAACGAGGTGGATACAAAATACAGAATACTGAGCCGAACTTCAGCAAGGGGAGAATTAAGAGGACTAACAAGACCGAGACATGGACAGGATCCTCGTTCAGTTAAGTATAGCGTATGGATATATATCTATATAGATATTTATACTCATAGGAGGATACTGGTGTGAAATAAGCAGAAGAATAACAATATTATTCTCTGATGGCAGTTTTTTTATTTTGTTGCTGTGGTTTTATCTTTTTTATTAATGATAATGACTTGTATTGATTTATTGGCGCCTGATTTTAAAATGATAAGTGAAAGGTCCGGTGATTGATGTTTAGCCAGATGATTAAAGGCTATGATTGTTTTTGGTTGATTTTTTACGAAAAAATTAGTTATTTAAATCACTTTTATTTAGTTTTGGTTTTTGAGTGTTAATTAATTAGTGTGAGGATTTTTATTTATTTAGTTGGGGTTTTAATGTCAGGGGTAAGTTCGAGCTTTTGGCAGTTATAGTTAGTGTGTATGTAATTAAGAAAATAAGGAAATTTTAGGAATTCTAAAATTTTGGGAATTTTTTAATTTAATTTAAAACAAATATGGCAATTATTTACAAGTCGGGTCAAACTTATTTTTGGCCATATTTAGGTAAAAAATTAACATTTTTTTAGTCTGCTTATTTTTACGGCGAATTTATGATGGTGGTGTCGAAAATATTAAAAAATTAATATTTCGATAGCTTTTTTGCCTTTAAAAGTTGAAAAAAATTTTGGCTCTCGTGTTTTTGGATAAAATTTCTATTTTATTTTTTTTTTATATTTTTTTATCAAAAGTACATAAAAAAAAAAGATGAATATCACAATTTTCTCAAAAATTAATAAATTTTTTTAAAAATTTGTTAAAATTGTGGTAATCAATTTTTTTTTTAATTGTTCATTTTTTGTGTATTTTTCAAAAAAAAAAAAAATTGCATAAAAATTTTCAAAAAAATGAAAATGAAAATCAAAAATCAATTTTCCAGTCCAAAAATTTCTTGATTCAGAAAAATATTTCTAAAGATAATAATAATTTTAAAATTTATGAAATTGACTCTCAGAAAACATTTTAATCCATCGATTAAAATTTTTTTTCCAAAAAAGTCTCAAGCTTACCCTCTAACAATAAATTAAAATCGTTCTTCTTAATCCACTAATTTACTCTGGACTGTCCAAGACAAAATTTCGAAACCCTGTCATCACCAGACAATTAAAAAACAATAACACTTGTCGAACCGGCGGTTTAGCATCCCTCGTAATCCGTATCTCTTCATCTCATCTCATCTGTCTCTGGATCCTTACAATAATAATAATAATAATAATAATAATAATAATAATAATAATAATAATAATAATAATAATAATAAGAAGAAGAAGAAGAAGAAGAAGAAGAAGAAGAAGAAGAAGAAGAGAGATGGTTAGTTTCGCGTGAGTGCGATTGGCCGCTACCTATACACTGGTGGAGCACAGAAGGGGAGTCGAGCTTTCAGGGAGGGCCTGTACAACTCTGCGCGAGATCCCGCTCAGTTAGCGGCTAGCCGCCACCAGATTCGTGTGTATCTAGTGTCGTCTCTCGTTTCAAATTCAATCTGTATTTCAATCTCAGTAAAACTTTTACTAAAACCTTCAAACATTTCGCGCTTTTTTTCTCGGAGTGTCTGATCGGGAGTTTTTTAAAAATTAACATTTAATAATTAAAAAAAAATAAATAAAATTTTTTAAAAAATGAAATTTTTTTAATCGAAAAAAAAAATTTATTAAAAAAAAATCTTAAAAATGGCTTTATTTAAGTTAAAGTGTTCATCAGTGTTACTAATAACAACAATAATCCTAACAATAAACAAAGTGAGATGCAGTGAAATTTACGCAAAAATGTTTTCAAGCCAAGCAATGCCAGCGGATCCATGCTACGACGAAGAGCGTCCGCGGCGTTGTATTCCCGACTTTGTAAACGCAGCATTCGGCCGTTCAGTAGAAGCATCTTCAACCTGCGGAACAGGCGGCCCTACGAGATACTGCGACGTGCAAGAGCCGCACACCGGGACCTCAGGAGTGGGGCAGTGTCACGTTTGCGACGATACAACTCCGCGTCGACGATTTTCCGCCAGCCACTTAACAGATTTAAACAACCCGAATAACGTAACTTGTTGGCGAAGCGAGCCGCTTGTATCTTCCCAAAGTTTCAACGCTCCGCCCGACAACGTCACTCTGACCCTCTCTTTAGGCAAAAAATACGAATTGACGTACGTGAGCTTGCAATTTTGCCCTAAAGCGGCGAAGCCGGACTCTATAGCGATCTACAAATCGACGGATTACGGAAAAACCTGGCAGCCGTTCCAGTTTTACTCCTCCCAGTGCCGCAAAGTGTACGGCCGGCCCAATCGGGCGACAATCACGAAGGCTAACGAACAAGAGGCTCGCTGTACGGACAGCCACAGGTTCACTGGAGGGGATGGCCTTGGCCCGGCCGGACGGATCGCGTTCAGCACTCTGGAGGGGAGGCCTTCCGCTGCGGACTTCGACAATTCGCCTGTGCTTCAGGATTGGGTCACTGCCACGGACATCAGGGTGATTTTCAACCGGCTGCACATTCCGCAGCCGGAACTGATGAGCGCCGAGGACCTGGGGATCGAGGAGCTCACCAAAAGGGAGAGGGAGAGGGAGGAGAGGGAGAAAATGAAGAACCTCAACCACAAGAACAACCTTCTTCATGGATCGGGCATGGATCAGGTGACCGTTCTGCCCTCGGTCCATCAGATTCTCGCCCCCCAGGCACAAATGCACTCCAATGACGCGATGGATATTGAGGAAATGGGCTTCCAGCCCGAGGTCCCGCCGACTACTATCGTTATGGCCGGCGCTGGGACCGCTATGGCCCACCATTACGCGGTTTCGGACCTCGCGGTCGGCGGCAGGTGCAAGTGCAACGGACATGCCTCCAGGTGTGTGATGGGCAAGGATAACGAGGTGGCTTGTGAGTGCAAGCATAACACCGCGGGAAGAGACTGTGAGAGGTGCAAACCCTTTCATTTTGACAGACCTTGGGCCAGGGCTACTGCTAAGGATGCTAATGAATGCCAAGGTAAGGTTACGCTTAGAATTTTAGTTTTGAAATTTTCCAGGGCTTTGTTATACTTCCTCATGGCGATAATTCGACCGGAAAATTTATCAAATGGTTATGTAAAAATTATAAGAGAATTTCAGGTTGTTTTTATGCACAGAAAAAATAAATTTCTTCCGCCAAAAAAATTTTAAGGTTGACAAAAATTATTTTGGAGCAAGAAGAAATTTTCTTGGCTTGAGAAATTTTGTCTTTATTCAAGAAATTTTTAATTCTTGACTCAAGAAAATTTATACTCCAGTCAAGAATTTTTTTTCAGTTCATGAAAGTGGTTTTAAAATTATAGCCATAGATTTTTTTAATTTTTATACCAAAAGAACAATTTACATGGATCAAGTAAATAATTTTTAAGAAGTCATTTGAGTGGAAAAATTTTTAAACTAAGAAATTTTTCGTCTTTATTCAAGACAAAGAAACTTTTCAAAAATATTTGAATTTATTCACATCAAATATTAATTAAATAATAAAATAAGAGCAAATTTTTTGCCAAAGCAAAATCATTTATATTTCTTTTATTAAATAGTTTGTAAAATACTCACATATTTCTTGATGCGGAAGGATCGAAGTATTATTGCAGACAATGTCTACTAAAATTCAGTCGCCTGTTTATATAAATATTCTTGTCAAATTTTATTGATTTATTTCGATTGTACTTAGCTTAAAATTTATTTTAATAAACAGTTTGATAAATTATTTTTTGAAGTTATTACAAATTATTCTTTAATGCACATTTTCCATTTTCCATTTCCAAATGCGTGGCAATTTAGACCTTCACAGCAATCATCGTTAGATTTACACTATAAAAAAAAAAAAAAAAAGTGTAAATTTAATTTTTAAGTTTTTCATAAAATTTTAGTTTCTTAGATAAAAGACAAATGTTGATATAAATATTTAGTAATACATACTTGGTCGCTATGTTCTACGGTCAGACAATCATTACCATAACTTTGTTCATCTTATGAGAAATGAAGAAATTACAATATTATTTGCCAGAAAAGCAATCAAAACAATTAAAACAAAGATCTTTGACATTTTTCGGCGGGAATTCAAATCTGAAATTAATTTAAAAAAAGAATAATTAAAAAATTAGAGTTTGGGGCCATAACCTGATTGTAGATCAATTGAAAAACACAATTAATAATTATATAAATAATTTTTTTTAACTATTTAAATTTATTTACATAAAAAATTAATTAAATTATAAAATTTTTTGAGAAAAAAAATTTTTTTTTCTATAAAATACTTACATATTTCTCAACGAAGAATGATTGCAGATAAAGCTCACTAATAGTCGCTTTTTTTTATAAATATTTTCGTAGTGAGCGGCTAAAGGTTTAACATGATTTTCAACGAGGAAAATGATAAAATTTTCATTACCATTACTCACATAGTATTAATTTTATCTACATAATTGAACTTGCGATAAATAAAAATACGTTTTAACATCGCAATCATAAACAATGATTGTCATAGACAAGTTAATTATCCACCTTGGATAATTCGTATTCTAAGAAGCAATTGTCTAGTTTGTGAAAGTAATTTATTGTAGGAAAAATTGTTTTTACAATTTTATAGATTTGTTAAACTTGATTCACTGAAATTGCAGTTTGAAAATTGAAAAAAAAATTTTTTTGAAGACGTTTTACTTCTCATTGATTCCTTCATTAATTTTTTTAACTATTTAAATTTATTTACATAAAAAAACTAATGAAAAAAGGAACGAAAGGGAAGTAGATTTCATGGATTTTTCAAACTTTTGTAAAATTTTTTATTTTAGGTCCAAAAAAAAAAAAAAAAAAATTATCACCTCAGAAAAATTTTATTGATTTATTTTTGGTGTACATGACTTGAAATTTTTTTCAATAGCCAGTTGGATTAATTACTTTTAAAAGTAACTATGGAGCTTTAGCGCATAACTTATACTCGTCCAGTGTACGGCATATCAGACCGTCACAGCATTCGCTATCACCTCCACACTAAAGAAAACAAGTGATTTAATTAATATTGGAATTAGGCTAAAAGTTTTATTGAATTTTCATGCCTTTATAAGATTTTTATTTCTCGGAAAAAAATTATGGACATAGAGACACTAAAAAGATAAATAATTTTAAACACATGTACCTGATCTATATCTCGTTCATTCAAACAACCCATGACAGTTGAAGAAATCAAAATATTCGCCAGAACAGCAAGCAAAATAATCATCAGAAAAAGCTTTGACATTTTTTATCTAAAATTTAAATCTAAAATCAGTTTAAAAAAAATAATAATCAAAAAATTGAAGACTGGGCCCATAACCTGAATGCTGATCAATTGAAAGTCTTATTTAGTAACAAAAAAATATTTATATAAATTTTTGAATCGTAAGTTTACTATTTATCGATTTCTTTATTAATTTTTTTTGCTATTTAAATTTATTTAAAAATAAAATAGAATTAAATTTTGCAATAAAAATCAATATGAAGTGCTTTGACATATTTTATAAAAAATTCCAATCTGAAATCAATTTAAAAAAAAATAATAATTTAAAAATTGAAGTCTGGGCCCATAACCTGATGGCTGATTTATTTAAAGACAATTAATAACTAAATAATATTTATATACTTACATATTTCTTGATAAAGATAGAATGAAGGATTATATCCAACAGTGTCCACTAAAATTCAGTCACCCTTTTATATGATAATTCTCGTGGTAAGTTGGGAGAAGTATTGCATGACTCAAAACGGGGAAAGTGATAAAATTCATAATACCTCTACTTTGTGTACGATATTTTTTATCAACTTGAAATTTGATAACTGAAAAGTTTTCAACAATATCGCAATTACAGTTGATAAAAAACAAGTTAATTTTTTAACCTTGGTAGTAGAAAATTGCGATAAAAAGTGATGATTGTTAACAATTATAAAGAAAATTTATTTCATAGAATAAAAAAGGAAAAAAAATTTATTTCATAATTTTCAAAGATATTAATCCGAATCAAAAACCATATTTTTGCCTCTGCGCATATGTATCGAAAATAACTATTATATCCTCAAATTTTTAATTTTTTTTTCATTTGAATAATTAAATAATATTTATTTATAATTAATTAAAAATTCAATGACTGGCAGGAAAAAAAATGTCAATTTTATTGACACGTTAATAGCAGAAAATAAAAAAAAAATAATGTTAAGGCGTTAAATAAATAAATACAAGCATTCATATTAATAAATAATAATTCCGAAGAAAAGCAATTATTCTGAAGTGAACACTAAAGGGCATTAATAGAAAATTTGCTGACGTAATAAACCCATAAAAAAGATAAAACGAGAGAATAAGAGTGAGAGTAAGAGAGCATAAAGAAGATATAGATATTCCGTGAATGATATGTAAAATAATGAAGACTATTAAGTAAAGTGGCTTTTGGCATCATACCGTGTAGATCTACGATGACGATCTTAACCTCTTTATCGTGATAACGCCACATCGTGCTCGCTATATATAGATCCGGAGATCGAGGTATAGGTATAAAAATATACTGTACAGTATGGATGCAGAGTCACAATGAGATGATGGTAATACAAGCACGAGGGCTGCCTTTGTACGTGTTGTGGAAGATAATTGATCCCTCAGACAAGACAGGATCGAGACGTATGCTATATAATGTATTATATATAATATATAGCGCTATAGAGGAGTTTATAGCTTATGATAGACACTTCTTTCACTCTCCAACTCAAACGGTTAATTAAAATTATTATTTTAAATCCGTACCGGTTGTTATTGTCCTTTTGATAATAATGAGTGATCAAGAATGAATAATTACTGCACAAGTTCATTCACGAGGTAATTTCTGTGGGAGTAAGTAGAATAGAGGGAGGATTTAATGTCGTGATCTGTGGATAGAGACGATTTAATAGTCAAGATTACTAATTAGTTACTGTTCAAAGTTTATTTAAGAAAATTTCTATTAATTAATATTTTATTAAACATTTATCCAGAAAAAAAAAATTAATTTGAATCAAGAGAAAAATTTTTTAGTTTAAGAATTTTTCTACTTAAATCGAGAAGATTAAATTTTTCAAAATTTTTTACTTGATTCAAGTAAATTTTTTTTTTCTGTGTACTGATAAGAAAAACACACTTACTTAACAGTAATTAATGTAATAAAAAACGCAGAAAAAAATTTTTAAATTGATTTCGTAGCTCTTCAAAATTATCAAAATAGTGAAAATCACATTTTCGGTGACTTTATTGATGTATAACTTTTGATTGAAAAGAGATAGTTGATTTTTGAAAAATTCATGTGATAGCTCATGAAATTATCTTTAATTTGACGCATACAACATTGAATTTTTTACTATTTTTAATTATTTTATTAATTTGTTAAGAATTTTATTTTTAGTACAGAAAAATAAAATTAATTTTAAAGAAAATAAAAAAAGTCTAATCCTAACGACACATTATATTCAAAAGATTGGGCTGGATGTATAGTACTTAATTCGCAACCCTCGTATCTGATATCTGGTATCAAAACGTCTCGTATCCTTAATTCGACTTGGCGAACCGTGAACGGCGCGAAGGTATCCCGAAGGCGAGTGGAAGCCGCATCTCTTCGAAATCAAAAGCCTGATACGAAATTACCTCGGCGTGCTGTGTGTGCTGGGAAATATAAAGCACTGGCACTGCTCGAGTAGGGTAAACCTAAACCACCCTCTGAAACTGAAATCGTTTAAAATCGATAAACAGCCTGCAAACCTCTACAAGTGCATCTACATTCTACATTCTACATCACCATCCGCAAAAAAACAACAACAGGAAGCAAAACCCAAACCTAGAGAACCTTCACCTTCGCTAAGGCTAAGGGGGTTAACTTAATTCTTTTTGCTTTTGCTCAAACTAAAAGTTTATCCATTTACTTAAACTTTAATTACTTTCCTTAATTCATTAGACACTTGAATTATAATTCTTCAGGTTTTAATTTATTATTTCATTCTTTTTTCACAAAATAAACAAATTGAACAATTATTTTTTCTTTCAATGAACAAATTTCATTTTTTTTTAATTTTAAAATTTTCTATCAAGTCAGCAAGTTGCTAATAATTTTTTTATTTTATTTACAAAATCAATTGATATTGAAAATAAGTTCTAGAATAATTTGCATTGATAATTTTTTAAAAATTTTATTTCAAAAAAATTTTTTTTAATTGTTCCAGTCACAATTTTGCTTTATTAAATAATAAATTTTCTTAAATATTGACGTTTTTAAAAATATAAAATTGTCTCGAGGTTACACTCATCAAGAGCTTTCATTTGAGTACCCACATGCATTTTGATATATTTTTTATATATACATATATATAATATATATATAAATATATGAAAAATTGATGTGGGTACTCAAATGAAAGGTCTTGATGAGTGTAACATCGGGATGAGCTGATATCTTAAAAAATGTCAATAGTTCACGAGATACAAGGTCATTTTTCTTAATTTTTCTTAACGTCAAAAATTATTTATTCTTTACAAGAATTAAATTTAGCAATAAATTTTTAGCTTAATTAATAAGTTTGAAATTTTATTAAAAAAAAAAAACTGAAATGATAAAAAAGGAACTTAAGTATTTCTTTGAATATCCAATAGCAAACACTAAAAAACAGTAATTTTTTCTCAGTTCAGATAATCGCAGACGCGTATAATTATTCAAAAGTTTAAGAATAAAGCTAAATCATATATAATAACAGATCGAAGCTGCAAAAAGTGGGTATTAGAAGCAAACGGGTGGGAGGGGGAAAGGAAGAAAGGCTGTACACATTACCATCGGGGGATAGAAAACTGGTGACGCCCAAGTAGCAAGAAGTATCCAATTTAAAATGTAAATTACGGAATATTTGGCGCTTAGTCAGGCGACGAAACGCGAATGAAATATCCGCGAAATTAAAATGTAATTTAATTCGTCGAGACGCGGGTTTCTACGCTTGCCTTCGTCGTTCACGAGCCTCATCGTTTCCGCCTCTACTTTTTTACTATTTTTTTTTATTATTATTATCACTTTTTTATTTATAAAACGTATTATATAATATTTTTCATATGGACGGTTGAATGACTCGGTGGAATGCAATAAACGGGAGCCATGAAGTTAAATAATTTTAAACAGATCAATTTAAATTTAAAGAGATCAATTGGAAAATTGGTCTCGTTAAATGTCAATAATTCACCCGGTTATCTACATATCATTGAGTATTGACATTTATACGTTAGCATGTCGCGCTAATCGACACATTGAAGCCAAAATAGAATAAAAAATCTGGAAAAAAAAAAAAAAGAAGACAATCACCCGGAAATGGTTTGAACCCTCGACGTTTAATTCACTTTAACGTCAATGTGTCGTTATGACCGGTCTTTTGTCGATCCAAAAGCGGACAGCCGATGGTAAAATCTCTACTCTCAATGCTATATACGTTTTCATACGGACATATGTCTATATATGTATATATCTACACATATTCATCCTCTTCTGCGTGAAGGTGTGTTACTAAATGCCCAATCCGTACAGCAAATTGACGTTGGGATGGCTAACTATGGAAAAACGGCCACTTTTCCGAATTCACAAAAAAAAACTACAGCCCATTCATGATCGCCAGGTAGAAAAATATTTCCATTCAGTAGACTTCATATAAGTGGAGATATATATATATATATATATATATATATATATATATATATATATATATATATATATATATATATATATATATATATATATATATATATATATATACTACGGGTACTTTTATGGTCAAGAGGATTCGGTTTAAATGATACATTTGTGCATTCATGGACCTATTGCTTTGATTGAGTAAAAAAAGTCAACATCAGCTGTGTCAACTATTTTATTCACTCGAAATTCATTATAAATATTTTGATATTATTTTTAATTTTTCATCATGATTTATTGAATAATTTTTAAATATTTTTTTTCACCTAGAAAGATTTGAAATTTTTGGAGGCTAAATATGTAAAAGTGAAGAAAAATAATAATTATAAAATACACCTGTGGGTAATTTTGTTATTCCGAGATCTTTATCAAGACACTTGTGTAATATTAGCTCACGCTTGATTATTTCTTTAGAATACTATAAAGGCTGAAATTAAAAAATTTGCAGAGTAAATATAGATTAATTATGGATACATTTTTTTTTCCTGTAGAAAATAAATAAAATTTTACTTTAAGACTTACTTTTAATTTTAATAGAGATTTTAACGATTTTTTAAATAAGTTATTTATTGGTAGAACAATTAAAAAAAATTATTCTATGTAAAAATTATATAAAAAAATTTATAAGTGACTTCCGTGACTTGTGAACTATAAATAAACAAAATTTTGCTTCATTAAATCCCATTTTTCGACACAATGACTCAAAAGTTTTTTACTGTGTAAATAAACTGACCATAAAATTTTGGTTATTCTCTCAATAATTTAGATAATCTAAAAAACTGTGACTGAAAAAAAAAATCATAGTCCAGTTGAATTTTCAAGGATCAATTGCTCGATTTCGGAGGAATTCAGTGATACTATCAAGCTGGGTAGATCTGCAATCCTTCCAAGGAATTTACAATCTCACCTTCAAATATATACACCCAAACAAAGTAAGAGAACAAAAAATCAGAAAATGTTGTTCACCCTTCTGGCAATATACATCGATAGAAATATAAAATAAAAAAATAGTTATTGAAGTTCAATAGTCTCGACTGTCGACACTCAAAAACCGTAGACTTGGATCTCGTCGACAAGCACTTATCGTATTTTCTTCTATTCTGACTCGTCCTGGTAAAATTTATCGGCTCGTCGAAAGCCAAACTCTGTTCTTCCGTGCCAAGTAGCTTTCTCATCTTCGCAAACATCTGGATCAAGAAAACATCCCTCTTATATTTATTATTATTATTGTAACAATATAATAATATAATATAGTACAAGTTTCTGAACCTCGACCTCTCGGAGTTGATCTTGATCTTGATCAGGTCCTTTCTGGCGATTCGAATTCCGTGAATTCGCAAACAAATAACAAATAACAAACAATGAAATGACCAGACCGTATTAATGTGATTTCGAGGAAGAGCGAGACCAGACAAGAATGAAAATAAAGCAAAAAAAAAAAACTCTGTCTGCTCTCCTTGTCTTTTATATTTAATATCATACTAGGTATTTTTTATCCGGTTTTTGAGGAGATCGCAGAGACGGAGATCGAGCCACTTGTACTTATACTTCTGTTCGGAAAACGAATCACGACCGAGGTTTTTAATTAAGTAATTATACACGCGCAGCAGGACATGCCGCGTTTCGTGTCGAACGCACATGCAGGGAACCTGTTAGCCACCAAAATAAAAATACACGGATGAATTTTATGAATAAAACAACAATTAAACCCCACAAAAGACCCTCAAAATAGGCGCTAAATTTTTAACCGCGTAATTCTACAGCAAGGTTGTTACGTGTCGGGAACAATGATGATGATTTCAAAATTTTTAGTAGCTCAAAGAAATCAAAAAGAAAAAAATTTGCATTTTTGTTTTTTTTGTAAAACCTCCGGCAGGTTCTGTTTTTTATTTTTTTGCATACCTTCTTTAGAAAGAAGCTTGTATACTTATTTTGCACCCGTCTAAGTGTCTAAAAATTAAGTTAATGATCTCATTACATTAACTGGTTATAAATGTTTAGAATTTTTTTTTAAATTCATTCCTTTTTTTTTTAATATTTATTTACTCTATTACAAATCTAATATTTTAAAAAAAATATTTTGACTCAAAAATAATATTCTTGCTAACAGAAAATTTTGAGAAATAAGACGAAAAATTTTTTATAATTTAATTTGGTATAATTTGGTCACATTTGTCCATTAAATTATTTTTAATTGATCCAGTGACAGCCTTATTATTTTTAAAATTAATTAAAAAAGTACCCAAACTACGTACAGTGTGATTACAACCATAAAAAAAATTATTAAGCCAAAATTTTCTTTTTGATAATTGGTAAATCTCAGCAGTCACATAGTGGCTAGTTTTTATAAATAAAAAATGTAGTGTATATCTGTTCCAAAGCCGCGTGTGTCAACTGAATGCATCAGGGATCCTTGGAGCGTCCTTTCTCTATTAATTCAGTTAATCCTTAACTTAGTATCTTTTTTCTCATTCAAATGCCTAAACCATATTTTATTTATAAATTCACAGCCTCTATTTCTTTGGGTTCGCGCGTATTCTTTATATTCAACACGTCTTGTCATAACTCAGCCATTTAAAATAAATCTCAGGGGCTGGATTTTAGTTTAAAAAAAGACTGAGGATATTTTTTAATCGAAGTTTGATTCATAAATCGACAATGGGGATTAAAAATAAATGAAATATTTATTAGCGGAGTGTAAAAAGTAAAAACTGACGCATTACATCGGTTTGCCGAATAGCGGCGAGCTTAAAACCACTTACTCTTTTATACTCTTCACAAGTCACGCGCTCAAGTATAAATAAATCTACTCGCGAAACCCGTGGCTGCCACGCGGTCTGCCGTAGTCTGTCTTTCGACCACTCACGTCTTTTCTCGAGTCGGGCTCCGCTAAAGTTGACTTATATATAAATTTATCGGTATGCGTTGTGTATGAGTGGACGTTGTAGAGAGGAAACGTGTAAGCTCGGTAAATGTTGCTACGATACGCATTACACGTATTTATTGCAAGAGCAAGACCAACTGAGAGAGTGATAGTAATGGTGAGCACGAATGGGAGTCACAGAGGAAATTGCGATAAGAGAGAAGAGAGAAGAGGAAGAAGAGGAGAAAGGCATGAGCTGAAAAAAAGTGCGTATGTTGTATATTTTGTGTGTGTGTGTGTGTGTGTGTGTGTGTGTGTGTGTGTGTGTGTGTGTATGCTTTAGCTTTTCTGCGTTGGAACGTCGCCCGAGGACCCGTTTCATCCTCGACGATCTCAATGTAATCGTCTCGCTTGCGCTCGTTCTGTTTCTCGGCTGCTCTTTCAAGATTCTGGTCCAGAACTCGCTTATTGTATATGTATATATATCTCGGATTTATGTGTAAGTCTGGCTATATAGCATAGTAGCGGCGCAGGTGCTTCCGCGGTCTACGTTTTGCTCGCGCCAGCCAAACTGTTGTACATAATACTCTTACTTTAAAATACACTAGTACTGCACTAATATAATCAACGGGTTCCACAAGCTTGTACCAAGGAAATGTAATTCAATATTTTTTATTACATTTTCGTGGATTTATTCTTTTTTATTTTTTGTTTTATTTGTGGAATTTTTACCCAAGATCAAGGGAAATAATAATAATTATAATGAATTTTTAAAAACATTATCTTATTATTATTTATACTGTTAATTTTTTCCTCCGGCGACGTTCCAACGCTGAAAAGCACACACACAATTTTTTCTCATTATTATGGTGGATCGTAAAAAATTTGGAAGGTGGATGGTTTTTAATTGAATTAATCTTTTTGGAGTGAATTTAACTTTGGAGATTTTAGTTGAATTATTAATAAAAACAGGAAATTTTTTAATTTTTTTGTGGCATAAAAATAATTTAATAATTTTTTATATATCAGAATATATAAAAATTTTTTTATATCAGAATTTTTTTAATTTTTTTGATGTGATATCCAATTTTTTTTTTTTTTTTTTTATTTATTTTGCAAAAAAATATACCAAAAGCATTAAAAAAATATAAAATATAAATTTTATCATTTTGGAAAAACTTTCCAAATAATTACCAAAAATTGCATCAATATTTTTTTTTTTCATTTTCACAATTTGTATTTTTTTTGTTTAGTTCTCTTCTTAATTATTTATCAAGAAAAAAAATCCTAGAACTTCTTTACAAAAGTAAATTTCGATGAAATTAAAGTTATTAATTTTATTCAATCAAATGTTGCAACGAAAATTTATAATTATTATTATTTTTTTTTTTTTCGAACTATAGAAATAATAATAACAAATATTATATACATATACAAAACATTTGAAACCAGTTTGAAAATAGAGGCCGAGTTGGGGGATAACCATAAATGGGCTTCAGTTGAGAATTCACAATCGCCTTTAAAGAATAAACACCATGGAAGTAGCTTTTGCCTTTTCCAAGCGATGCCACTGCAACACTGAAACACTTCTTGCGTTTAAAATTTCTTCCTTTCCTTTTTACAATCATATATATTACATACACATTGCATTGCACGGTATATATTATATAGAGAGTACCGAGTTCTATTATATTGAGTATAAGCCCGAGTGTACAATACATATATTACAGATTGATATTTATTTTCATTCAAATTCTTTGTATTCTTGCATACGGTATTTTTCCTGGTCTCTTTCATTCCCTGATTCCTCCATGATCATCTCGAGTCATCCTCCGCATCTCAATAGATCACTTTCTCTCCATACATCCATCCATCTAAATAATATGGACACTCGAAATTCCGATTTTATTCACGCAAGCACAGAATAACAATTCTTTTATTTTCGATAATCAATTTATTTTATCAAAATTTTTTTTTTAATCACAAATAAAATTAAAAAAAATTCAATTCGGGTTTATGTAAAAAATATAAAAAAAAAAAAAATTGTAATGTCAAAAAAAATGAAATAAAAAATAAACTTCTCGAGTCTCATGGGAGAATTCAACCAGAAAACCTTTTCGTAACGATTGCCGTGCTTGCAAGATGCCGAACCAAGGTAAATCGGTCCCGCTTATAAAATAAAATCCTCGTGAAAACCGCAATTTGAATAAAAAACCAAAGAAAAGGGTTTTAAAGCGAAGACCAAAGACTAAAGAGTGAGGAGCGAAGAGTAAAGACGGTGGGACTATAAACGTTTTCTTTCTTCGCACGTCTGCCTGCTAATTGGGTTACTCTTTCCTTTGAATATCCCGGACTCGGAATGGTAGAAATAGAAGAGAGATAAGAGCCAGAGCTAAGATAAAACCCGCGACGATCTCCAGAGAGGATATAAGACGTTACTTTATTTCCCTGCATCATAACATCTATCCTCAATCCTCATGCTCTTGTTTATGTTTATTTTTATTTTTATTTTTATTATTTTATCTCGTCTTTCATCGTGTTCTCGCTATCTCGTCATCGCTGACTCTTTTTTTTTTTTTTTGGTTTTCGCAATTTATTCCGCTGCTCGGTTCCTTATTACTGGAAAATAAAATACAAATTTCGTTTGCTTTTATAGAAAATGAGTAATAAAATTTTCAAAGTAAAGAATGAGATTTTTTTTTTTCAGAATTTAAAAAAAAATTTTTTTTGAGCGAAAATTCGTAATCTAAAAATTAAAAAATTTTTTTCAAGTTCAAATTTGATATTGGATAGTTTTTGAGAGAATAAATTTATCAAAAAACAACCAAAAAATTTTTTATTACAAAATATATCACAATTTAAAAATTAAAAATAATTTTTTCAAAGAATAAAATTTTTTATAACAAAAAATAAATTTTACAACTAAAAAAAAAATACTTAGATTTTTTTTTAAATTTTTATTTTAATATTTCAATATTCTTCATTTGCTTTATATTTTTAAAATTTTGATAATTATAAATTTTAATTGTATTTTTTAAATAAAATTTTTGAGTATTTAATTATTAGCTGAAGTTTAATAAACTTATATTGGATTTAGATTTAAAATACGACGATATATATTTATGATAAGCGAGCAGAAGGCTCATCTGGAAGAAGAAGATGGAGAAGGAGAAGAAGAAGTTGGTTAGTTGGTGGTTGTATTGGCTGGCAGGACGAAAATGGAAAACTGATAAATGCTGAAAAGATTCGTTCGTATATTAGGGGAATATATTTATAGATATATCGAGGAGAGGAATATAAGTTGTTAGCATACCATCTAGCAGCTTCCAGCTACGGGTACGACTGCAATCGCAAGTATGGAGTGAAATGTTGAGATGGTGGTGAGACAGTGAGAAAATAAGTAAGGAGCAAAATAAGGAGGTTCGGAGAAAAATAGAGTGAAATAAGAGTTAAGTAAGTTTAAAAAGTTTAAAAAAAAATAAGAAAACCAGTTGAAGAAGTGGATGGTCGAGAAGTTTCACAACTTTAAAAAAAGTTTTGTTTGGAAAAGTTTTGTCTCTGACTGCTTAATGGACCGTGAGTGTCATTTATTATCGATCGGAGCTAAAAATTCTATCAAAATAAAATCAATTATCTATTAAAAGTTCCACTTTCAGGCAAAGTTCATTTAATTATCCGGAGGTAATTGATCATTTATTAGTTTGTTTATTGATTTTAATTACCGGGGAATTTTTTAACGAATTAAGAGATTATTTAATCTATCAGCGTGAGGAATTAATTGGAAAATAAATTGATAAGGCAGGTAATAAAGCATAGTTAAAGAAAAGTTCTGAAGTAATTTTTTTAAGAATATACAAGACAGGGAATATTTAAATTTTGAACAAAAAACTGGGACAAATTCATAAAAAAATAAAATTTAATCAATCTTCTTCTCTCCACCCGAAACACCCTCAACTGCCCTGATTACTTCCGAGTCCTTTAACACAATCAACATCTAACAAAATAATTATCACTCAAAATAAACTAAGATAACCTGAGTTCAAAAGTGGATTCCCAGAATAATTAAATCCAAATTAATAGTCAGCAAACATGGTAAATAAAATTACTTAACTCCGGCATTAACATTAAAGTAATTACCAAAAACTTTGTTGAAATGTTTGAGAAAGTTATTTGATGAAAATTTATCAGACAACGGCATTGCAGCATCAGACCCATCACCTGTAAACTTACACGAGTGTCTCGCTTCGTAATAATAGTATTAAATAATAACAATAATAACAATAACATATAACCCAAACTTTTAAATTCTAACTCTAGACCCTAGCACGTGGAAAGTCCTGATGGAGCTCTTTATCTCTATTCGCGTTCTAACCGCAGTTTTGAACCCCGAAATTTGAATCTCCATCAAATCACTTCTGTACTTCTTTGCCAAACAAAGACGCTTTGCACAACAAGTTTACTAGTATAGTACAGTCAAGCCGTAAGACGGAGTGGAGGATAAGCATTGTAGCTTGTCAAGGAAGTAAGCGACATCCGACCTTAGTAAGGAAACTCCATCCCCTTTCTTGATTGTAGATTCTACAATTCTCTACATGTTCATTTGGATTTGTATATATATATATATATATATATATATATATATATATATATATATATATATATATATATATGTTGTATAGATTGACTTTCGGCATCAGATGTGCAGTATTGCTGTAGAGAATGGTAGTTAGGAGTAGTATGAAGTAGCATGGTGGCGCCACTAGCTATAGTATAGTATAGTAATGCGCAGATAGAAACTCTATAGTAAAGTCTAAGTCTGTAGCAGACTATGCGAGCGAAGATATACAAGATAACTAAAATTAGACTATAACTACATCGAAACTATCATGGGAACTAAGTCCTGGTAAAAGCGGTCTGCCACCATTCCGCGTCAGCATTCATTTCCTCGGAAGGTTATATTATGGCTGCTCAAGTTTCAAGACTCAATCCCCGGAGCCTAAGACCGAACTAACTTTCCGATCGTCTTATGTCTTATGTCTTACGTCTTAGTCTTAGTCTCTTGGTCTTGGTCTTATCTGTCGTTGTTTATATCTATTTGCAACCTGAGCCGAGACTACTCAATTGATCATTTTAATCGGTTTACACTCAATGCTACGACTTGATTCTATTTATCACTACCGGATGCTGCTTGTTATTGAAGAATAATCGGGTTTAGGGGGCTGGTGATTAGGTAATTTGTTATAGTTCGTTTTGTAACTTTATCTTATGCAATTTGCATTTGCAGTCTGATGAAAATTGTGTTGGATATTTTTTTTTATTTAGCTAGAGCAATTTTTAAATGAAAAATTACTTTAAAATATTTATTTCAAGTTTAAGTTTGTAAATATTAAATATATTTTTATAAAAAATTATTACGTTTAATTAAATGCTACTCAAATGAATTTTTGTATGACAATTTTTAAGATTTCTTTTTAAAAATAAATTATAAAGAAAATTTATCAAAAAATGAACTCCAAAATTTTTTTTATTAATAACATAATTAAAATCCTCCTCGGAGTAAATTTCTGATGGAATTAAATTAATTAAAAATCATCCACTCTGATATTTTCAATTTGTAAAAGTAAGTCCTTAAATTAAAATCTCGAGATGATATGAGCATTCTTACTACTTGTACTTACTTGTTCATGCCTTCAGTGTTTGGTCCTTCGTTTTGATTTCCAACCCACCGGTACTGGTCTTGGCTGGATCCTGCGGGAGGTCGTCTCGTGGGTGTCCAATAAATTGGTGAGGTGGGACGTTGTATGTTGTATGTTATGTATTGTCTGCGAGATTGCTCAAGCATCATAAACTTCAGCCATCAAGCATCTACAAGTAAAGCATCAAGTGGTCGCTTCGCGATCGACTCTATCATTCCGGCCACTTGTCATATAATGGCCGACATTACCTTTTCTTTACTCTTGTTTTTACTTGTCATTTTACTACATATGAATACTGCTAATATATTTTTACTCTTTTGTTCTGAAAAAAAAAAAAAAAAAAAAAAAAAAAAGGTGACCGTAAAAAGTTAAAAAATTACTAAATAAAAAAAATATATTTTTCTATTGTAAATAATTTTATTTTCTAAAAATTTTTTACAAAAAAATTCTCCCATCTCTTTATAAAATAATAATAACATTCCTACGATATAAAAAAAAATTTCTACTGAGATAATCAGCTGTAAACTCTAAAATATAACCCCTCATAAATCAAAAGGTAAACAAAACATTAGCAAGTGTCGAAGTAATAAAATAAACTGTTGGTACTAAACTCACTCCTGCTACCAAATGTCGACTAGTCTACGTTTGTTTCGGTAGATTTTTCTAGGAACAAGAACAAGATCACTTCCACTTGACTGCTCCGTTCCTATTACATTATATTACAGACTTTATTCGGGTCCCCTTGTCGATAGCCCGGACCGGTAAAATTTAATTCTATTCACTTTTTAGATCCAATCCAATCCAATTGATCCTTCCCGAGCCTAGAGAGGAATCTCTTTTCACGCTAAAGAGATTTGTTTACAGAACTAAATAAATCTCAACAGCTGGACGCCGATCGGTTGGAGCCAGACGAATTGCGAATCCTGGAATGCGACCGGGTAAAAATAAAAATAATAATTAAAGCGCCCAGCTTGTACCCGGTGCGTTGATACTAACAGAAATGTTATGATAAAGTGCAGCGTTGTTATGACGATTTCGGTAATTTTTCTTGGGGAAAAAAAAGTTGTTTTTATGTAAACTTGGAACACGAGATCTTGCGCATGAGTAACGACCACAAGGAGTAGAAGCTTAAATTTAAACTCTTTCCTCCTTTTTGTTCTTGTGCTTATGTTTATTACTTTTTTGTTATATTTATTTATCGTTAATATTCTTAAAGAGGTATCTTATATCCTTGCGACCGGCTCGCAGCTCGAAAGTAGATACCAGAGACAAGAGACCGAGACCGGGGGTCTCGTATTTTTTTTTTTTTTTTTTTTTTTTAGTCTGTAGTCAAGTCATCGTGCGATTGAAAATAAAAATAAATGGTAGAGTAGTGACAAAATATCTTTGTGAGGATTATATATTATGTATAGATACATATACATATTTGACATGAATATGGTTTTAGAAATAATGACAGTGTGACAAGGCAACGGTGAGATTATAAATTTTTTTTTTTTAATATAGTCGTTCGCAAAAAAAAAATTTAATTGCGTAGGAAAAAATTAGAAGTTAATTGTTTTTATTGAAGTAAATTACAGGAAAATATGAGGACTTGACACAATAAATTTTTTATTAGGCTTTGCTAATTATGTTTTGCATGGATTTATTTCAATTTATAATTTGCAATAATTATCCATGTTTATGTTTGTTCGTTTATAGAATTTAAATTTAATTTAATTGAACTGATTGCTGGGAATAGTAATTTTATTAATTTCAGATAATTTAAATGATGATACGGGTTGAAATTTATAATTACTGCTTTTAATTATTGTGTAATATTTCAAGCTGGGAATTATTAATAATTTTTTTGAATAGAAATTTTTTTTTTTTAATATTTTGCTGTAATTAGGAAATTAAAATTTTTTCTACCTTTTCAGTTTTTTCAATCTTAGAATTTTAATTATTTTTTTTTTGGATTAAATATTGTGAATATTTATTAAAAAAATAAAAAAATATCATTTTAGATTTAGTAGAGTACTTTTTAATCAAATTAGATATTTTTGACTTTATTACAAATTTTTTTTATAGCTAAAATAAAAAAAAAAAATCTTGATTTAATTAATTAATTTTTTTAAATATTCAAATAAAAAGTTAAAAATTCGAGTATTTAAAATAAGAAAATCTCTTCCTGAATAAAAATAAATGTAATCATAAATTTCTGATAACCAAAGAACCTTAAATACCTCCATTGATATAAATAGAATTCCACAATAAACTTGCACTTAATTGAACAAGACCCTGAAAGGGTTATAGCCGCGGTAGAAGTCTAGACAGTAGCCTACATTCTATAAAATTAAATGATTTTCACCGGGTGTTATTACTGCCTCATACTCGCACTCACTTATCCATTGTACAGACAGTAATTTCCCGTGATTCTTCACCCCTCTTTCTCTTTCTCTTTTTATTTATCGAGGAGCTAAATAAAAGCCAGCAAGCCAAACTCGAGTAGCGAGGAAAAAGATAAAAGAATGCACTCGAGAAATAAGTGCATGGCTCTCCAGCAAGTCATAGACCTCGGGTCACATCCTATCCGTCCACCCCCTGAAACTACATAGACTATTATATACTGTGTATTAGTTGTATATGTCAGTAGACTACACCGCGGTATCGACTTATCGAACGGTGGGTAATGGTAAACTGTCCTCAAACTCGTCATCAATCTCGTTGCAACGTCAAGGTATAGCGCAATAATTTTCGTAAAGCATATGTGACATCATTTCGTCAGAAAATCAACGTATATGTTGACACTATCAGCTGCAGATTGATCTTTTTGGTCTTGAAGCTGAACGATTAAAAAAAGTGACGGTAAAAAATTATAAGATACTTTATTTTAATTATTAAGAATTTAAAATGATGGTAGAATTTAAAAAAAATAATTAAATTTATTATTTGAGAAGTCAAAAAAAATTTAATGTGACTTTTAAAATAAAGGATAGTAAAATTTATTATTTTAATGCCAATGGTTGCTATAAATAATAGTAAATTTTTACTAATGATACGTAAAGTCTTAAAATAGAAAGAAGTAATTAAAAAAAAATGAAAAATGTTGAAAGTGAATAGAGATAATTATCTACCGGTTAAAATATGTGAACCATTGAGTAAACATAAATATATATATTTATGTATGTAATGAAAGAAAAAGTAATAACACCGGTGAGTAGAATGATCAATAATTTAAGCATAGTAATGCCCAATGTTGAAATAATACACGTACGCTGTTAATTTAAGAACTTGAAAAGGTAATTATTTATCTCGGGACCCGTCAAAGGAGTAAGAGAGTCACGTTAAGGGGGTTAGAGGTGGTGAGTGGGGGGCTGGAGGCTGGAGGGATGAATGTGTGGTGCTGTGTTGTTATTATAAAGTGTGTATTTATGAATGAATATAAGGAAAGACCGGGAATGGGAAAAGACTGGAGGATAAAAGGAAGAAACAAGACAACAAGCTGCACACAAGGCCAGCGGTGGTCCGACCCTGACGTACCGATAACCACTGCCACGGGTGGTCCCGTCTTGGTACGCACTTTACGTGCCAACACCCACGCGTACGCCGATCCTGTTCTACGCATCCTACGTCCAGTACTTTACACAGAGAAATTAAAACGGTGTACTTGCACCACTCCAATCGGCAATAATACACACTGGATCTGGATATTTAATACTGACACACGCTCCCTACCCATCTTACAACTTACATTAATAGAGACTACGGACTCTACGCTGATTCTCAAACTCGATATTATATTATGGTGTATTATATATGGCTACAGATAATTATACGGCATTAAAATATTAATTAGCTTCTTCCTTAAATGCTACACGAGCTTGTAAGATAATTACTGGACAAATATTACTCCTTTTTTATTTTATTTTATTTTATTTTATTTTAGGCTCTGGAGATTCTCGTTATACGCTAAGATCTTTCGGAATATGTTCATGTTAAATGTTTTTTATGGAGAGAAACTTACACTGGAAATAAACTTTTATTTTCATCGGATAAACTTGAATTATAGGAATCTACTTTTATAACCTGTAATGAAATCTATGTGGTCTTTACTTTTATTGATTTTATTTGAGTTTATAGACTCTATAGCCTCTTCGTACTACTGATGAACTTTAATTTATTTTTGTTACTGAGAAAAACAAGGCCACGTTTATCTTATCAGGGAGAAAATTTTAAAGTAAAGATTATTAGTTATTGTTGAAATGTTTTAACCAAACTCGATAATATTTACTTCGATAATTCAATAAACAAATAAATTGAAATGTTCTGATGATAAAATTAACAATTTTTTATACCAAGTTTATAATTTTTGTTTTTCTTAATTATTGTCAATACCAATTTTATAAACTTTATCATTAAATATTGGGACAATTAACCAAAAAGAATTATTGTAATTCAAAATTGACATTGCTAAATTATTTTATCAATTTTCTAATTTCCAAAAATATATGTTAAATAATTACAAGTGTGCATATTTATTTTTTAATTGGAGAGTTTTTAAAATCTTAAATAATTGGGGTTAACATCCTGGATAGTAGCCTTTACTATTATTGATAGCAACCATTAGCATTTGAATTATAAATATTACTATCCTTTATTTTGAAAGTTTCTATTAAATTATTCCTGATTTTAATCTCCAAATTATAAATCTAATTTTTTAATAAAATGTGGATGAATTAATAAAATTTTTTAAGAGATATAATTTTGATAAAGTACCAGCAGACCAATTTCTTCTAAATGCAATCCTCAAAATTAATATCAAAGCTGAAGTTAATATAACTGTAAACTGTGAAAAAAAAAAAAAAAAAAAAATAGCTTACTGGAATAAATTCCTAGTACGCCTCCTAGGGCTCGAATCGGTTCGGAAAGCCAATAGCTGGTGCCAACAATATCCGTAGTGAAGTAGTAAAACATTAAGTAATGTCAGTAAGTAGTAGTAGTAGTGTATTTCATCCAATTGTCGTCGAATGCTATACACTGCACACTGAGTTGAACTCGACTCAACTCTACTACGGATCCTTGTATGCCATTGCTATCCTACAGTGATAGGACAAACACAGCGGCTTTTCACGGGCTTATTGAAGATGTCAACATAGTCCCAGCCAATTTTCATCGAGAACGGAGGTGCCAACGCCGCGGGAGTCTATTGTCATCTCAATAGCCCTCGGAAAACTTCACTTGGGACATAAACTTTTTATTCTCTTCTCTTCTTTTCCCTCATTCTCCTCAGCTGTACTCCAGTCTTTTAAAAAATTCAGTATATCCTTTTTTTTTTTGTAAGGGAGAAATCTTTTGAAACTCCAAAAAATTCAATTTTTCTTATTTTTTTTCTTTGAAAATATATCTTTATAAATTAAGAGTATGTATACAGGAAAAATTGAATTATTTAATATTTTTAATAGTGTATACCATTATTAAAAAATTTGGGTAAATAATTTTCTTCTTCAAAATTCGCAAATCAACAAAATGTTGCAATTATTTTTTTTTCTTCAATGAGCTTAGATTAATTTAAAATTTTTATCCTTTTTTATTACTATAAAGATTTATTCTTTTTTTCCGTGTCAAAAATAGAATTCGATTTTTTTTTTTTCACATAAATAAAAACAAAATTAAAAAGTGCCGAATTTTTTAACTTTGCGTTAAAGAATTCCAATAAAAAATTAAATTAAGCTGAAAAAAAAATTTTTTTTGTACTTTTCAAAGTTAAAATTAAAAAATTCTATAACTATTTATCATCTATAAAAATATTTTATGAGATTTATTTTTAAAAATTTTTTTGTTTAAATAAAAAAGTTTAATTTAAAAAATTGTGAACTCTAATTTTACAAAAAAAAATTATTGACTTTTTATTTTATTCACCAGCAATTTTCAATTTAATGTTTCGTATTTTTTTCAATTTGGAGACAAAATTATATTGGTATTTTTGTTTACTGCAAACAGTACCCTTGAGTCTGATAATTTCTCTGTACTGTAAAAACATTGACCTCCATGTGTGTATGTTGTACGAACATTAAAAAAAAAAACTGACGATATTGCAACTGAATTGAAGATAAAAGTGTTGTAATATCCGGCACTGAGGCTTGCTACCCTCGGGCGTACTTTTGTTAAAAGTTCGCTGCACAGACACCAAAGTACGCACGTATAAATATGTATAGTGGAAAAATAAAATTCAGTGTGCAAAAAAAATAGAATTAAATTAAGCAAAAATTAAAATAAAATGCGAATTAAAATTTCATGCGCATATTTTGTTTTTAAAAAATAAAAAGAGTTAAAAAAAAAATAGTGGAGGAGGAGAATGAAAACCGGTGAATGAAATGACTAATTTTTATATCAACGGAAATTCAACTTGACACATAACTCAGGCCTTACCGATACTAATCCTCATCTCATCTCGGAGTTTAACGGATGAATGCAAATAAATAAGTAGGGTAGAATGACGCGAGTTGAGTTTGATAGGCGTAAAATAAATTAATTACTTGGTAAAAGAATACGAAGCATAACAAATAATAAAATAAAAATAAAAGTAAAGTTTATATGTATGTATGTATGAAATCATGTGTTGCCGCAAGGCGAATCCCGGATTATATTTTGCACGGATTATATCTCGGTTTCTTTTTTATGTGATATCAGCCAGATCCGACGACGCCTCGGGCTTTTTAAATATTTGGATATGCTAACTCTGTTTTGTTCTCATTTATTATAATCTATAATTTACAATTTATAATAATTATCCCTGTTTATGTTTTTGCGTTTGTAGTCATTTAATTTAATTTAATTTTATTGATTGCTGGGAATGGCAATTTTTTTTTATTTCGAGTGATTTGAATGATGATACGGGTTAAAATTTATAATTAATGGTTTCAATTATTTCGTAAATATTTCAAGCTGAAATTATTAATAATATTTTGAGAGTTATAGAAATTTTTTTAATGAAAAATGAATATAAAATTTTTAGAAATTTTGACAACTGGTGAAAAAAATTATATGTGGGAATTTATAGCCATATGTGACCTGGTATTATTATATATGACCATATAAGGCTCTGTATGTGATTTAGAAAATTAATTTTTCAATTTTTTTATATTTTTTCTGAAATTTGTACGTCAAAACTTCAATCAAAAATTTATATAAAGTCATATATGATTATATTAGATCTGATATGGCCTTATCAATTTATATCTGGCTTAATACGGTGAATTTTTACAGAAATTATTTTATCAAGAATTTTTTTACTTTTAAATACTTCGATAAATTTTTTTTACAGAAAAATTCACAATTTTAAGCTTAATAAATTTTTAGATTTAATCTTAAATAAAAAAGTGACATCTGGATTAAACAACAAAACCATCTTCAATTTACAAATTTCCTTTAGAAACTCGAACAAAATAAATTGTTTCCTTAAATTACCTGTTTACCGACAAAAAAGCAAAAGTTTGATCTAAAATACTTGTGGACTTAAAGTAAAGAGTTTGGTCAAGAATAAAATCCATAAAACAAAACTCCCACTACTTCAACTTCTATTACTTACTTTCCTCCATTTTCCTTTTATTCTACTCCTTATTTTTCCTCGACAAACTCTTACATGATTCGATTTTTTTACATTAAATCTTAGTTACTCGTAGTCTTGTTGGTAAAAGAGCAACCCCCTCCACCGAATACACACAAGAATTTATTTACTTTCCGAAATCGTACATTACATTAGTGTGTCTCTGCACATGAGCCCGTGATTTCTTCGAAAGTCTCCCGTCTCTTCTTCACGCACATAAACACACATATACATGAACAGAATGGATTTACAGTACATATGTAAAACTATCAATTTCATTTTGTTTGGTTCGAAAAAGCATATAATACCAGCACAGCGAGAAATAAGTAAAGACTGGCTGCAGACAGACGCCGAGTAGGTGAGAGACAAAAAACAAAAGCTATAAAAAAAAATTAAAAAAAAAAATTATGAAGAAACAAACGGCGTCGTAAATGTTTCCACCGTATAATTTATTGTTCTCTTCACACCCTCCGGCACTTTTTCATTATTATTTATTTGTATTATTATACATATATATTTATATACATATATATTTATCTATCCTATTAATTTTCAATAAAAATTTTTTACCGTCAAATTAATCTTTTAATTACGTTATATAATTGAAAATAAAATGATTATTTGTTGCTACTTACTTATTTATTATTATTATTGTTTTATTAATTAAACGCGACGAAATTTTGCTAATTAATGAATTTATGCCGTGTAATTTAATTTAAAAAAATTTTAATTTTCAAGCAGAATATTTTTAAATTAAACATAATGACATTTCGGTGCTCACTTTGATATTTTAATCCGGTAAAAAAAATTTTTTTTCTTTACTGGTTTAGTAATTTATTTTATTATTTAATTTTTCTTCGCTTCAGATTTTATTAATTCAAGTCTTTTTTTTTTTTTTACTTTCGTCATTGAGGTTACACTTGTCTTGGGAAAAAAATTTGATTACCATATTTTATTACGTGAAAATTAATACTAATGTATATACATATGTTGTGATATAAAATTTTTAAATTATTTTTTTGTTTTTAATTTTTTTATATATGCATATTAAATTAATTAATTTAAGCAATTTATCTTAATTATCAGCATTGAAATTTTTTATGACATAATAATGTTGTGACACGGTTATTTTTAAAAATTAAATATTCTTTCTCATAAAACCTGAACATAAGCTCGTTTGTTTCGGTTTTGTTAAAGTCTGAGATTTTATTTAAATTTTAATGAGTGTAAAAATTTATTGGAAAATAATTATCATCATAAAAGACGCTAATAGGCCCGTACTGAATGCCTGTCGAGGTTAATTATGCTTAAGATTACCTATGTCACGTTTTTTTTTTTTTTTTTTTTTTTTTTTTTTTTTTTCAGTAAATCTTTGATTTGGTTTTGATACATGTATTACGAAATTGAAGTATTTTTATGGAAATTTGATTCTTTCTCAGGAAGTTTTAAATTGAAAAACTTTTGTCCTTGTTTAAAAGCAATTTGTGTGCTTATAAGGTGTGAATATATAGGCATTAAATTACCATATCAAAATAAAAAGTTCAAATTAAATAAAATATATATCTTAAAATTTCTAAAAGTTTTAGTTTAGCTTTTTTTTTTTTTTTTTTTTTTTTCATTGTAATTGTTGTTTACAAAATATATCTGAATTTTTTTTCAACATGACAATAAAGTCTGGCATAAACATCCTTTGTTAAATATTTTACAAACGCAATAATAGAGGACTAAAAATAAAAATAAAATATTGTTTTAATGAGAGAAACTTTAAATTTTCCCGAGGCGTAATCCAGGAATTTTATTAAACATATATGTAGTATACTATATTACGGTGTGGGTGAGTGTTTACAGTATACGTGCATTTGTACTCATTTGAACAGAATATGAAGAGCAGTAGGTATATTATTTGGTCTGGAAAATGACGGGATTATACTCGATATATTTATGAACTCTATGTAGACGTAGATGTGGATATTAATACACACCGTCTGACGGAATATTATCGTTAAATTTTGATATTAATTACGATATGATAAATACTCGTTTTAATAACCGATTTGTTTATGAAAATGAATGTCTGAACTTCATATAAATAATACAGGTGATTGAGATTAATTTAACTGGTTATTATCAAAAACATTTTTGAATAATTGATTATTTCGTAGACTCAACTATTGGGAAATTGAATAATTAATTTTGTTAATGCATACATTTGTATTCTATTATTTTAAGAACATGTCGGCTGATTAATTTAAACCTCGCTGCTAATTAATTTAAAGACACAAAAAAATTAAATCTACTTGTTTATTTATCGTTTTGTTATTTTTTTTTTTTTTTTTTTCAATGATTGAATTTAAAAATAAAATTGTCAGCTTATTTATTATCTGAAGGTTATTCAAATTTTATCTGTACATTCAGGATATTTATTTTGAACCTGCAAATATTTGCTGCATAGAAAAAAACTACTTAGTTTAAAATACTAGAAATTTGAATCAAAAAATTAAATCTTGACAACCAATTTTTTGAAAATAATTTTTATAAAATATAATCGACTTTTCACAGCATAAATTTTCATAAAATGTAGCCACAAAATTCATAAAGCATTGCGAAAAACGATAAAACACAACCTAAACATCTAAAATCCCTCATCACTTGCAACAGGGCGCAACAAAAGTAGTACCACACAACCAGAACATGCACAAAATAAAGCAGATCTTAGCTTAGAGGATTACAAGGTAAAGTCGGCACAGTGACGGTCGATATACGCACGTGCCAAGTACAAAGCACGAGGATTTCACTTCACAACCTCCAACTAGACGTCCATCAGCCGCCCGTAAAATAAAAAAACTTTTTTCTCTTTTTTTTTTCTTTACTGGTTTGGTGAATCCACAACCAACTCGGTACATAACAGCTTGGAGAATCGAAAATAGAAGCAAAGAGCCCTCACACTCTGTTAATATCATACCAACACAACCAGCACGGTTGATACTGCACAGCAGAGGCTGTGTGATGATGAGATAGAGATAGAGAATAAAGATCGCAAAAGCTTACTACTGGCTGCGCTAATCTATTTTAGCCTCGGGCCGAGGCATGCCCCTGACGGCCGCGATGCGCAGGCAAGCCCATTCTCATCCTCATCCACACTACGCTTCACTAGTTTACGTACCACCAAATCCGCAGACCATCATCCAGCATCCATCATCCAACATCCCTTTAACAGCCACCCACACAAACAGACGCTGAGAAATCGCTCCCAATACGGGATCGAGGGGGCCAAGATTTCCCTCGACCCTCGGGGTAGTGTCTGTTAAAAATTACTTACTGCTAACTTGATATTCTATTCCATGGATTTCTGATCATATTTTGAGTTTGAAGATTTTAATGTTTTTACCCCTTTTTTACCTCTACTCAGCCAGTGGTCAGTTTGACTCAAGTATATTTTGATTAGAAAAATGGGTATAAATACAGAGCCGAGAAGTCATTACTCTACTAATCAATATTTTCGTAAGTTTATTTCATTTAATTATTTAATCATAATGTAATCCAAAAATTTTTAATTAATTTGGTATTAAAATTATTTTTCAAATTTATTCTTGTTAAAACATAATTATTATTTTTTCTTTCGACGTTTAATATAAAATTATGAAAATATTTAAAATTTTATTAAGATATTAAAATAATATTTACGATTTTTTTTTTTTTTTTAAGAATTTCAGAGTTTGATTGTCAATCGCAAATCTAAAAATGTCAAAATTATTTCTACCGATTCTTTCAGAGTATAACTTAGGCGAAGTACAAGTGAAATTATCATATGTTATAATTTATTAAGCCAGAGTAATTTTAATAAAAATTTACAAATATACAGTTCAATAAATTATTAGTTCTAATTAATAAAATATTTTAACATTCTAAAAATATTAATGATTTTGTTATTTAATTACCGTAAAAATAAATTTAGATTGCTGAAATAAAACTTTTACATTTAAACGATTCAAATTTAAAATTTTTTACACTGTTATTATTTTTCCTGCACTACCAATCTGTTCTGATTTGCTGATGTTACGCCTAAGTGCACTGCTGAGAATTATTCAGAACGCAATGTCCCAAGCAGCAATGAAAGTGACGCCTGATACACTAATGACGTACAAAAATAAAATATTAATAAATAAGTTAGTAAATGTTAAAAATAAACGACATTTAATAATTCATATACAGGTCTTGAGTTGCTACATTCAGCCGCAGCAGCTTTTTCCATGATACAAATGGCCAGGATAGCAACCAAAAGAATCAGAAGAAATAATTTTGACATTTTTAGATTTGCAATTAACAATTGAACTCTGAAATTCTTGAAAAAAAAAAAAAAAAAAAAAAAATTGTAATTATCTTAATAATATTTAAAATTTTTTAATTTTATATCACACGTCAATAGAAAAAAAAAAAATGATGATTTAATAAGAATAAATTGGAAAAATGAATTTTAATACCAAATTAATTAAACATTTTTGGACTATATTATGATTAAATAATAAATGAAATATACTTACGAAAATATCGATTAGAAGAATGACTTCTCGAAAAACAATTGAAGAGTAGAAGTGATAATTTCTATTCCCGGAACTCTGTATTTATACCCATTATTACATCATATACATTATTAAAAAGTTTGAAATATATGATCAATTAACTCATAAAAAAGATATACCTCGCAATCATACAAATTGTTTTAGTGATAAATAAAAATTAATTTTAAAAACGACTGATACCGAATTCGTCGTCAATCTTGGGGCACATTTAGTTTTAAAAAATACTGATAGAAGAATTTATTATTTTTTTAGTTGATAAATTTATTTATGCGGAAAGAATATTTATTTATTTATTAAATAATATTTGATAATTAATATAACTAATTGGTATATAAAAATCAAAAAAGTCTACTCGAAAAAAGCTTCTTATTAATCTCAAACTTTTGCCAAAAAAAATGCTTATATTAACAAAAAAGGCGATAAAATGATCTGATAGCAAGCAATGAGTTCATTAACGCGTTCTCATTTATGCTCAATACCATCCCACCCATGATGACGATCATCAATTGATATCGATCTCTCTCTGGGTAATGGGTAAGTCATCTTCTCACATTAATATATCCACCATCAATACATCTTCCCATCCACAGGCATACAGATGAACCGACACACTGATACATTGGTTACATTGGATACATGTGAGCATTGTATTCTTATATCAAAGAGCTGACAGCCTGTGCAGAACATGATATGACACGCCTACAGACCATCCCAATCTCTCGAGGTTCTCCTCACATATCCAACACTCTCTATAAATACCTATCCTCAAAACACACATGATACCGGGCAGTAAAATCACTCAGACAATAAGGAATTTATCTTCTTGATATCCATTGACATTTCAATCAAAAATCGATCCTTTATAATCAAACAGTGTCTTATAACTCAAAACTCTTATATCATCATCATCATTATCATCATCATCATTATCGTTACCTTCAGCTCGCCTCTTCACACAAAATTAAACATCATCTTCTTATTTGAATCTCAACATCTAATTTTAATTTATTTCTCATCCGAAAATACCTTTCGGTTCCTTTGAAATCAAACTCTAAAAAAGAACAGCGGGCTGGCGAGCAAAAAAAAAATCGTGGCCTAAATTTAGCCGGACGTTTTTTCACCGAAGAGTATCTAGGAATGTTCTTTGTTTACGTAAAGCCTTCGCGGTTTCTCAATACTTAAGTGTCCCTTTTACTTAATCGTTTGATCATTTGATTGTTGCGATTTCTTCACTCAAAGATTACGCTTAAGTTTATGTGCAGAAATTTTCTTTATAAATTACCGTGGGACTTTCTGCAATTCCTGGTCTCTAATTATAATTTTTTTGATAATTATTCATGGATACAATGTAAAAAAAAAATATAAAAAAGATCCATTCAGTAAAAAATAATAAACGTGAAAAATTAATAAAATAAAAAATTATTTTTGAATATTAAACATTACAGTAAAGTAAAATGTTTTCATTGAAACTTCTAAAAAATTTACCGGAGTATCCAGTAAAAATTAATCTAAATAACGGGATTGTTCACCGACTTAAAGACAGCGCTGCAATCGCTGAAAACTTCTCAGCTATAATTGCATCTCGCACGCAATGCTCAATTTTGTTTTTTCCATTGAATTCTATCGCATGAAAATAAGAAGCAACCTTGCAAGACTGTATGGGATGATATAAAGCAGGAACTATGCCCGAGTGGTATGGAGAACAAGAACAAAAAGCCCGATGACAAAGAACCAGGGAATCAAAGAAGAATGAGCTGAGACTACGCGAGTGAATTTCAGCCACACCTTACCAATGGCTCCTCAAGGCGAAATAACAACATAAACTAGATACATCTCTGATTAAAATCGGTTTTATCGTCCGTTTAAATACCGGAACAATCGGTACGCTTGTACCTTCCAGCTTGTAGCTGTTTTTTATTATTATTTTCTTTCTTTGTCAGGGGCAAGGGGCAGGGGGGGGGGAGATTGTTGCTGTAGCTGTACTGATCGATAATTTTATTTGCTCGGAATCGGAATGAGGATTTCATTTCCATAGAAATTATTTTTTGTTAATACTTGTGCGTGATTGAGTGTGACGTTCAATAGAAATGTCAGATGTGCGTTGTGAATGAAGCAGAGGGTAATAAGGTAAATAGGGAGCTCGAATAGTTAAATTGATTTTTTTTGGTGGATGTTCGATAGAGGATTTAGAATTTACAAGTTGGGATGTAGAACAGCTTGTTATGGCTTTTGGTGGAGGACATTTTAGTGGGCTAATAAGGGGAGAGAAATTTTTGGATTTTTGGGGGTATTTGTAGACTTTTATATTTTTAGAATATTAATATTGTTACAAAAATTATTGAAAAAATGCATAATTAAATTGACATTGAAATTTAATTTTTAAATCATAAAATTTAAGTTGTAAAAAATTTTTTTTAAATTTTAATTGGATTTACAATAAAATATTTTAAAAATTTATCTAATCGATTTTTTATTTGATGCTAAATCATTATAAGAAAAAATTCAATTCTAAAAATTTGTATTTTTCCAAATGAAATTTTCATATTAAAAAAATATTTTTTTAAATTATATTTTTATTAAAATTTTTGGAAAATTGTTTTTAAAATAATTAAAATAATTAAAAAAAAAATTTTTTTTAATTGAAAAATAATTTGCTAAAAAATCTAGAATTAAATTAAATAAATTCTCACTTCTCTGAGCATAAATCAACGCGACAAATTTCCTCGCAAAAAAAAAAAAAAACGCGAGAACCAAGCATTTTAAATTCCAGTAGTGTTTTATAAATTCGTAATAAAAAAGGTCCCTAAGTGAAGTACTTGACGTAGAAATGATGCAAGACAAATGAAGAGCAGTTTTATATAACATAATTTGAGTGACAAGCTTAGCAGCCAGCTGTTTTTAAAATCTCTCCGTTGATCCGTAGTCGGCGCTACCATTTGAGCCTACAACTAGAGATTTAAGCAACCCCTACACAAACCTCGTTAACGCATCCACCATCCGGCACCCAGAAGGTACAACCTACTGCTTTTATCTCTCGGCATATTTTTAATTTTAAACTCCCCATCATCCCAATAATAATTCTCAGCAAATTAAAACCCGGTACAATTCAAATGTCAAGTTATAAATTTTTTATTAAAGCGCCCCTCTTGTCCGTAATTTTACAATCATTATCAGCGCATTAGCATTATCCGTTTATTACAGGATCCGCGGCTTAGATCTTGCATAAGGCCAGATGAGAGCGAGTGAAGTTAAGGGAATAATACGTACTATTTTCTTGATCAAGTCTCGCATTCCCCGGCGATCTGTTTGCGAGGCCATTAGGGATCAGCTTGGATCGTAAATTCATTGATATATTTACTGTGTAAACAGACTCTTCGCGAGTGCCTGCATAAACGAGCACCGTCTTCTCAACTAAGCATCTACATACATACTTATAACGCCTCGAACTTTAGCTTCTTCTCTTTTTATTTATTGTACTTGTACTTATTCTCAGCACAGCCAACCATCCAACTTTATTCCAGACTAAAACTCATTTGCCTACGCATTTGTATAACTATATTGTCCGCAAGTCGCTTACATTAACTGTTACAGCATTCCCTCACGATTACTATCGGCAATAATTATTTTGCCAGAACGTGTCGCGGATAAATACTAGAGACATCATTTTATTTTATAATTAATAATTTGCACACTCTGGGGCTTAATGTGTTACCCAAGTGACCAACCGAACAATTCTCGTTACTTATTACATTTAAATGTCAATGTAATGTGTTAATAAATTTTTTATTTTTATTTTTAATTATTATTTGGTATTATTAAATTACGCGGATGTTAATTTCTCTTTCTAAATGTCAATTGTATTTATTTTATTTAATAATTTAAATTATAATACAATCATTAAAGGTCAAAATTAATATTGAAATATTGAAAAAAAAAGTTCAATTAATTTTTTTGATTTTTTATCAAGATTTTTTAATTTTCAAAAAAAAAATGACAATTAAAATTTGACGAAATGTGTCATTTTTATTTTACAAATTTTTTTTTTTTTTTTTTTTTTTTTTTTTTAAAGAGTATAGACGAAAAATAATTTAATTTATTTCTAAAAAAAAAAATTAATTGAATTTTCTAATCAATGAAACAAGATAAAATATTCATCAAAAAAGCTGAGGCAAAAAATGAATCAATAAACCCTGACAGTTTTGGGTCAAGCATTAGATCGACTGATAACTGTAATTGACAGCGTCACAATATAAATAGGTAACACGTAATATTGAGATAAAATAATAAATTATATAAATACATAAATAATAATATATATTATATCGATATGGTATCTAGAAAGTAAAACGTGGGTATTTAAATTAAATACGAGCCTTTAGATCGAATGAACGTCCGAAATCCATCCGTATTCAAAGTGATTATATCTCTGTAAATTTTCCAATTGAGCGAATACTTTGCACAATGCTCATACCAGTCTCTACATATGTACTGTATAAAAGAGAAGCTTTTGGCAACTACTATTTGTATTTACTATTGGTAAAGGACCAAATTGAGTTCGGTAAATCTAGTTGCCCCCAACCTTAACTATTGTAGTCTCTAGTTCCAGAATAACAGGCTTAATCCTTGGTTTACTATTTTCCCTTCTATTTCTATTTAAGCTTAAATCAATCTTTGCCGTTTGGTTAATTTTACTTATATATTTATTATTATTATTTCTCAACTATTGATGTTTTTAAAAATATAAGCTCATCCTGATGTTACACTTATCAAGAGCTTTCATTTGAGTACCCACATACATTTTGATATATTTTTCATATATACATATATGTATAATATATATAAATATATGAAAAATTGATATGGGTACTTAAATCAAAGGTTTCGATGAGTGTAATGTCGGGGTGAGCTTATATCTTTAAAAATGTCAATAGTTCACAAGATACAAGGTCATTTTTTAATTACTGATATTTTTAAATATACCGGTGAGTATTTTATCATATGATTTTCCTGGAGAAAAATTTTTTTGCACTTTTAATAATATAAATAATAATAACTCCAAAATTTTTAATTCATAATACATACATTATTGTAGTTATTATTATTATTAAAAAATATTAACCCGAAAAAAATTTTAGATAAATTTATTCTGAACATAAAAAATTTTAATGGAAAGATTAGTAAAAAATTTATTACTTACAACAAAATATAAAAAAAAAAAAGAAATAAATTTTCTCGTATGTTTTGCGTAAAAACTAAATAAAATGAATAAACATATAAATTGACTAAGACGATTGAAATGAAAATAAAAATAATAAAAAAGAGTGAGAGCTTTCAAAATAAAGTGATACATTGATAATTTATAGTGGAACAGATGGTTTTGAAATTCCCGTCTAGACTATAAGTAATAGTGGTGTAAGTTAAACATAAGTGCAAATATTCTTGGTTATGAATCTTACGGTAGTTAAATACTTTTCGTAGATGCTTATGCTTATGCATGTGCTTTCCTCGAGTCGCTTATTCTATGTTGTGTTTTCGCAAGGGTGTTAAGTACACGAGAGTACGTGTTTACTTCAACACAAATATGTGGTTGTGGTTTCGTCAAAGCGCCCATGAGAACCAAACGAGAGGAGGCGAGTAATATAAGTGCATAAGTATAGTACAGCGTAGTATGGCCGTATGTTTGTGTGTAAACGTTTAGCTCCATTCGGCGTACGCGAAATTTGTGGCGTGAACGCATCGACGAATTTACGAGACACGAGCCTTTCCACCCGCACAATTATGTTTACAAACAGTCGTACATCATAAGAACAGACGTTAACGCACGCGAGTGTATTCCGTTCCATTCCCGAAGATTCTACAACAAAGGGATTGTCATCTGGGCTTGTTTGTTGTTGTTATTATTGTCATCGCTATTATCATTCATTATGTCTCATTGTAGATGTCTATTGTTTTCTGTATCTTCAAACTATATTACACAATAATTCAAATAGTTTTATTCTATTTTGACCTTTCATCTTTTATTTTATGCCTTTTAATAAAATTTATGGTCTAAAAAAATTCCAGTTTAGTGAACAAAAATATTTATATTAATTACACAATTGTACTGTTCATAGAATTATTTTAAAAAAATAATTAAATTAAATGGGTTTAATTTTATGGTGTTAAAACGTTCTCTTTACGTATTAAAAAAAAAATAGAAAATTTTAACTTTAAAAAAAATTAGAAAAAAATTCTTGAATTAAAAAATTTTTTTTCGTTTAAAGAATTTTAATTTAATTTAAAAATTTTTATCTTGAATCAATTTAATTTTTTTTTTCAATTTCAAACTAGAATTTTTTACCAGCCAGTATCATGTACAGTAAATTACAATTTTTTTTTTTAATGAATAAAATATTAATCTAAAGTATAAGATTGTAATAAAAAGTAAATAAAATTTATTGGCTAGAGTGGCTTTGAAAAGTAAGAAAAAAAATTAACATTTTATATTGATAAGAAATCGATCAAATTGAGATGAACTTGGGCGAATTTAGTTTTATCAAGGCAAAAAAGTAAGTGGTTAAGGACTGAGGATATCAAGAGAAAGGGCAAGAAGAGAAGGAAAAGGAGAAAGAGGGAAAAGGCGAGTGAATGAATAAAAGATTTTGGTAGTGATACAATAAGGAGAATCCATAAAATACTAGATGGAAAAACGTAAATATTGAAATATTTTCTTACGCTCTAGCGCGACTCGATCTATCACTGTGCATGATGCTCGACTTTATATTCATGTATAGACGTATAATATATAATATTTTCATATGTATATATATTTTTCAGCATAAGAGGTTGAAGATATGTAGATTCAGAAATGGCGCATGATCGACGCCTGAAGGGTATTAATAAAACGACGGAAAAAGCGTAAAAATTTAATGCTTTGAAATGGTATCGGGCGTTTTGATCCCCGGACAAAATATCACTGACAAAATATCCTTAAGGCAAATATTTCCGGACATAATACATTTATTGTGGAATATATTAAATATATTTTCCTGAGAAAATTTCAATCTTACAATGATAAATGATGATCATAATAATAATTATAATAATTTGGTTTTTACCGAACTTTTTCTCACTGTAACTTTCTAGTTGAAAAAAAATTTATTTGGCTTGGAAAAAAATTATTTTAGAAAGACACCTTACGAATATTAATCTAACTAAGTAGTAAAATCGACATACAAAAATATTTTACATTATACGTTTATATATAAATGTATCGTGCTCTCGTTTGGATTTTTAAATTAATAATTTATCGGTAAGCAAACACGTAGCAAGGTTAAAAAATAATAATTAAGTTTTCGCTGATAGCTACAAGTGGAATCCTATTGGATACTTTTAATTTATCGCTAAAATATGATACCTCCACTTTACCTTTATCAGTTACAACCGAGAAAATTTCAACATAAATTCGAGGTTAACAACAATTTGATACATTGTTATCGACTACTTGCAGTCAGTAATATTATATTTTTTACGTAAAAATGCCTCATCTCTTAAGCTAAAAAAGTAAGTACAATTTATTTTATAAAATATAATTTTAAATTACTTTAAAATATATTTGTAGCAACACAATATTTTTTTTGCTCTTTAATTTAGGTCAAATTTTTTTGTACTTAAATTTATTGTAGAATTTCTGATCCAAAAATGTCCAAATTCGGCCCCCTGATCATTGTTGTATTGTTTGTTGTTGGCACTGTGTTTGTTAACACTGTAGAGGGCAAGACATGTGGTCTTTCTGATTATAGTGTATGAATATCATTTATGTATTATGCATTACTTTATTAATCACCAATATTTTAATAATCAATTTTGTGTTTTTAGTGTGAAAAAGATGAAGATTGTTGCAGCAACAAATGTGTAAAAGATGACGATGAAATGATTTGTAAAGGAGATGACATGGAGCTTTACGCTGAATCTATACACAACAACCCTCGTAAATGAAAATTAACTTTCATGTATTGAAAACATTTTTTTGATTTGAAAAAAAAATTTTTTTGGATGAAAATTAGCAAGTTGTCTATCTAAAATTATTTTTCCCAAATTTAGAAAACATTCTTTCGATAAGAAAGTTAATGAGAGTCAAATCAGGAGGATGAATTTGGTCATTTTTTAAACCAGAAATTCTGAAATAAATTTAAGTGCAAAAAAATGTAAGCTCATTGTGAATTTCACTCTTGAGTTTTTTTTAAAATAACTTTCAAATTCCGTGTAAATATTTGTAGTTCAAAAAACATATTTTAAAATAATTTAAAATTATATTTTATAAATTAAATTGTACTTATTTTTTTAAGCTTAAGAGATCGGGAGTTTTGATGTAAAAAATATAATATTACTGACTACAATTCGTCGACAATAATAAATCCAATTTTTGTTGACCTCGATTTTATAGCGAAATTTTATTGATTGTAGCTGATAAATGTAAAGTGGGGGTATCATATATTAGGTAAACAGTAATTAAAATGACAAAAGCGTTTGCAATTTATTTTTTTTGAATTGGCGAAATGTATTACTTATACTAGATAATTGGAGTGAACAGTAATTATTTAAGCGATAAACGAAAAGTATGATACTTATAGCTATCAGCGAAAATTACTTAATTGTTGTTTTTTAACCTTGCTACGTACTTTCTTATCGAGCAGTTATTTATTTAAAACGTCAAATACGTGCACTATAAATTTGTATATAAACGTATAAAATAAAATATTTTCGATTTTACTACTTTGTATTAATTTTTTAAATAAGTCAAAAAAAATCAAATTAATAAAAATCCAACAATTATAAAAAAATTGTACGATTACTAAAAAATTTTTTACAGAATAAAAAAATTTTTTTAATAATTTTTTAGTGAAAAAAAAATTAAGATTTCTAGGCGAGAGTAAAACACAGTCTTCGCACTTCTCGCTCAAGGCGTGCATGAAAAAAAAAAAAAAATAAATAAATAAAAATAAAGAGGCACGGAAATTTCAGTGAACGATGTATCACGGTAGGTCGCAACCTAAAATATGACATATGACGTAAATTGATGCCTCTATTTCGCATTCTACGTGTCAGCCCCACGGGCACACGTATTTCCTCTATAACATATAAAAATATATGTATATACTATTTTGTTATTATGTACGCGTGTACAATATGCTTCATATTTATAGAACATGATATAGCTTTAAAATTATAAATATTTTTCGGAGCTATTCGTCCAAGTATGTGAATTTATAGAGGCGAATATATTTTTTAACGGCGCTGTAAATTTCGGTATCGATAAAAAAAAATTTTTATTAAATTTAATCGATATATTTTAATAAAAAAACTTCAATTAAAAAAATCTATAATTAATATTGACAAAGAGGTATTTAATGTCCCTAATTTAACGGGGATTATTTTTTTAGCACGTTTAATAAATAAGCTCATTCTTCCTTACGACGTTATCTCGCTAATTAATCTCCGATTAAACGATCGAGATATCGAGTGACAAATTAACTGTATCCTTTGAATTTGTATTTTCACTCGGCTCAATTTATATTTAAAAAAAATTTTTTTTCACTAAAAAAACACATAAACAATTTATTTATTATTGAGAATTAAAAATAAAAATTAAAAATTCAGTTCTTGATGCCGATTACCGTCAGACGCAACGCAGATCGGTAGAATGAGTCGGTAATCCCTTTTCGTAATTTGCCGGACGATAAATACTTACCCCCTTCGAATAAACAGCCAGCACGAGAGGATTTATGGAGGCGTGTGGCTCTTGCACACATAGACAGTATTTTTATAAGTGTGTGTCTGTGTGAATAAATGAAGGAGCGTTAAAGGATGAAGACTATGGGAAAGCGGCGAACGGAAATGCCGAGTCTCAAGTATATAAAGGTTATTTAACTGGTAGTTAGTATTAGTATCAGTGTTGGAGGCTGGTTGCTGGTGGCTGGTGTCGGTATCACATGAGATGAGAAATACAAGTGTATCTTGTGCATCAGGGTCACCCAGTTTAATCGGTACTCTCTCATCTGACAACGAGAACGGGCCAATCGTTTCATCTCGGGCTTAAACATTTTTATCGCCTCAATAAAGGTGCTTTCAAAAATAAATTCCTCGTAATTTGTAATTTATAATTTATAATATCTAAGGATTACATTTTATTTTCCTTTTTTTTTTTTCAGTGAGGGAGCGATAAATGAGTATTGCTACCTTTAAAGTATAAGAAAATTTTTTATCAGGTTTAATTAACTGGAATTCAAAAAATTAATGTTTCTTATTTTTCCATCACTTGCTAAATATTTTATTTATGATTTAAAAATTGGGTTTTTTTTTTTTAATATTTTCGATAAATTAATTGACTAATTATATTGAAAACAAATAATAATTTTAATTAATTTATTTGTTATATTTAATAAGTTTTTACAAAATAAATAAAAAAATTTTACAGATTATTTTTATTATTATTATATGTCATTTCAGTCTGATAAGTATTAACCCAATTTTTCTCCAACAACTCAATTTAGTATTAAAAGAAAATAAATTGCAGCTTAAAAATATAATAAAAATTAACTGGACACGCTATATAATAATAATAACATAGTACACACGAAAGATATTAAATGTCAACTATTATCTCTAATAATAATGAGTAAGATAAAACAAAATCCTCTAATACTTTGAGCAAATGATTATTATATTTTATACTTTATATATAATAGGTATTTTCGTTGGAAAAATATACCCGGGAAAATTCATCTCGTGCAATGTTTCACGGAAGTGCCGGCACACCGAGTTAGTGTAAAAAAATAGCAAAGCGAGGAAAGGGCAAAGAAGAGAAGATATTAGACCGCAGGATTTAATACGCTTAACATGCCGGTGTGAGGCGAATGAGTATCTGAGTTTCTCAGATATATAAGATCGTAACAGCCGTGACATTAGACGCATCGGCGGAGAGAATCATATACACGCAACTACATACTTAAACTACTTATACTATTATGTTACATGTAAATATAAAGATAAATATAAATTTCTTCGACTACTTGCTAGTGACTAGTCAAGGCACCGGTGGGGATATAAAATATACGTAATGTAAAATACTAACACGAAAGACAAGATAATAAATTCCAGTCTCATTTCACGGGAGACATTAAGATCCGAAAAAATTTTAAGTTAAAGCCGCAGACTAGACGATCGTTAAAATCGACGAGCTCGTAAACGTTCGAGAATTTTTCCAGCGATACAAAGGAAAGTTGGCGCAAGCACTGCCGTGTCTTTGGCCCAGGAAAAGTCACGCATTATTTTTTACGGTTTAGTTTGGGTAAGAATTTTTATTTTTTTTTTGTTATTTTGTTCGGTAGAATTGAAACTCATGTTTGGTTTATTGTAAATAATTCTGAGAATTAAACGGCAGAGAATTAAAATGGAAGGAAAACGATTTGCCGGAAGATATATATGGGTAAAATAAGAAGACCTGAAACCGGATGCTCGCCGTAAGTCTCGGTGAAATTAGTGGACCAAAAAGAGGAAATGTTGGTGTGCATGTCTGGGTATATAAAGTAGCAGTTTGTGTGAGTGTAAGTTGAGTGAGAAGAGAGTCGGGATTGAGAATGGTAAATGTAAAAGCGTATACTAGAGTGAGTAGTGGCTAGGCAAGGGGGTAGAGCCAGGGGGATGAAGGATGAATTTGCCTGCGAGAAAGTGTCCGCTGAGAGTGCGAATTTGTCCCGAGGGTGCACTCAAAGTCGACCCGAAGAATTCTTCAATTTAACGTACAATCTTTTCCGAGTTACTTGCTGCTGGTGAAATAACCAAACTCTCGCTTTTACGCTTTCTGCGTTCTCTGAATTTACTTTATGGTTTGTTTTAGCTTTCAAGATAAATAATTTTTTGAAATGTTTTCTTTTTTTTTTTTTAAGAAAACTTGTAAAAAAAAAACTTAAATCTTAGAAAAAAAAAAAAAAAAAAAAATGTACAAGAATAAAATTGAAGTAAAAAATCAGTAAAATTTTGTGTTACAAAAAATATTTAAAAACTGGGCCCATAACCTGTTCAACTAATACAAAAAAAAAAATTAATTTTCTATTTAATTTTTTTTTTAGTGCAATAAATATAACTCATTCCAAAAAAAAAATTCTTCGAACGTACTAACAAGCAATTAACTAATCAAAAAATTTACCCCTATAAACCGTCGAAAAATTTCATTAAAATAAGTTGAAAATACACGTATGTAAATAAGTGTGTAACACGATGGGGTGATAAAATTTTATTCGTCCACTTTGAGTTTAGTTGTCGTCAACTAAAACCACCGCAGCTAATTGTCACGAATGATCGATGTGTGACATTATTCGGTTGTCCATTTACCATGCAATATATATTCGTTCCTGGGGTAAATTGGTCTTTATTCTGTCTAATTTTATCTTAACTTTACTCGGGTATTTTTGCACCCTCGACGTAGCCGGAAATTCCCGCACGGTTTAGTCTAACCCCTGCAATTCTGTGCTGTACGTTGAATAAATGTAAGTATATATACGTATAAATGTGTGTATATACATATATATGTACAGAGAAATTTCTAAAGGGAGTGCGCGTGCCCACGCGTTCAGCGAGTTATCGCTTTCATTAACTGAACAATGGAACCAATTTGCCTCGGAGGTACTTGCATGCTCGACACACTAGACACTCAGTTCTATACCCGTCTAGTTGGTATCCAAGTATGCACTATAACCTACACCGAGCACATACTCTACCGGAGCAGAGGAGAGGTTCAATCAAAGAGAAAGACGATAGTCTTGATGACAGGAGTAATTTCTGATGTACTGTTATTTTATTAGTCTTGGTACCGTACTGATGGTACTACTTGTTGTATTACTTGTAAAATGAACATAACTACGTACATAGATTCTTAGTTTGAATACACAGTCAGAGTCTTAGTCTCAGTCTATTGTTCTACAGTTTAACTCTCGTGCTCTTTTCATTTGAATTATAAAGGCTCAAATTACGCGCTTTTTACTTTGCATTTTTATTTTGATTTTCTGGATACGTGAGAGAAAGGAATCGGCTTACGTTTCACCAAAGTACACTTTCTTATTATTTATGTATTATTAACGTTTATGTTCAAAAAAATTATTAGACATTTTTTTGCTTAAAACTATCATTAGAAGTTTTAAGTTTCGTAATTTAACATCTGTAGATAATAAATAAACAGTATGACCTTTCGAAATATAAGAAAATTTTAAGAATTACAGACTTACGCAAATTAACTGGGATTCAAAAAATTAGTATTTCTTATTTTTCCCACACTTGCAAAATATTTTATATAATTTATAAGTTATATTGTCAACAAATTACTATTTTAGAGGGTCACTTAGATTTTACTAGATAGAAAATTTTAAATATTAAATTTTCGAAGAAAAAATACTCTTTAAAATTTTTTTAATTTAAAATGATATAAAAAAATTTTTTTCATTTATTATAAAAAAAATTATTGAGTTATTTTGTTATTATTACCATTATTTATATTTTTTTTTCTAATTAAAATCTCTCCAGATACAATTAAAAAAAATTCCGTCGAATATTAAATCATAAAAAAAATTTTTTTTACGTAAAACTCATCATATTTAGATTCTGAAAAATGAATTAGTATCTCCCCTTATATTAATCCCTACACTATTCGACCCTCTCCCTACATATGTGGTGTGACAGACAGGACAAGTTAAATTTGTAATAATATGCACCGTCACTGTTTTATAACTCCCCTAATCGTTTATCCGTTACCTTTTTAATCGTAAATCACAACCCACAAAACATTTTATTGTGGCAACTATATATATATTAAATATTGTTTATCTGAGGGATGAAAGTATCGAAGCACTAGAGGGATTTAAATATTATTTGTGGTTTATTATTTTAGTATTATCGGTTAGTGAGTTTTTATTTGCCCGAAAGAGGCGAAAATGGATGAAAAGCTCAGCTGGACGCGCAGAGCAAGAACTTTGTTGGTTATATTGCTTCTTAAGAGGTTATTGGGCGCCATAAAAATTCACACAATCGCTTTTCTCGGTCTCGCTACTTTACAGTAGTTACTGCTTGCAGTACTACGATATATGGAGCGCTCAAAGTTTTGCTATCAAGTATAAACTGTATAAATATGCGATAAACCGGCTATTTATATAAAAGATATATTTTTCTAGTTTATTTTATTGCTGAAACTCGGATTTAAATAAATTTAATCGTTTACTCTGAGAATTTTTACTTAGATTATTTTGTTGACAATTTTTTTGCTAAATCAATTAATTAATTGTTTAATTTGGTGACGAAAAAATGGTAAAGTAATTTTTAAAATCTTTAAATAAGCATTTTGTAATTTTTAAACAAATAAAAACTATTTTTTTATTTTATTTAATAAGTCAAAAAATTTTTCATTTAAATTAAAACATTTTGAGAACCTCGGTTAATGAGAATGAAATATGAAGTACGAATAAGAACAAGCCACTTTGGATATGTGTGTGTGCCCGGCCCACCGACTGTTTTAATGAGAGTTTAAGTCCGTAAGTAAACGTCGAATAAATCATCCACGGAGGAGCTGGAGATCCACTGAATAAGACTAACCCGCATGAGGTAGATACTCTAACCAAAACTTCCTGCATTTATTCACCTCTGTTGCATAATTTATCCTAGGTTCTAGATTCTACGTCATTTCTTACTTCTTACTTCATTCTCCTTTGCTTCTATTCTTGCTCTTTTTCTTAAACCAAGCTTCATAAGTCATTATTAAATATTACTCAATGAAAAGTCGTTCATTATTTCCGGCTACACTTTCTTGCACCGATTAATTAAAACTTAAAAATTTTCCCGTACTCTATTAACGTTATTAATTAACTCTTATACCGAGAAAATGTAATAGTAAAAATTAACTGGTTGTTGCAGAAATTTTTATAACTATCTAGAAAGTTGCAATATTTTTTCCATTTCAATTTATCAAATACATTAATTTTTTATTTATCATAAAAATTAATTATCATAATTTCTGTTGAATTATTTTTTTGCAAAAAAAAAAATAATAATAATGTAGGAAATTAGATGATTAAATAATTTTTAAACTAATTAAAAAATAATATTATTGAATTTTATTTAAATCTTTAATAGTATTGTATTGAACAATCAGTGGCGATTGTTCCCCGACAATGGAATCAAAAGGCACTAATGGTCTCCGAAAGGGTTACTACCAAAGATAAATTAATCTGAAAGAAATTTAGACAGTCGATTAAGCCAAAACTAAAAAACTTTGACATTTTAAGCCTCTTTATTTTTATAAATATTGTTTATTTTTATTTTTTCTTCCTATCAGCCTCAAACCAGTAAGTCGCTTGATAGTAGACAACCAACAAATGCTTCTATAATTTATAGGTTTCGTAATATAAATACCTAATCGTTATTTATTATTATTTATTAACTTATTAAAAAGTAAAGAGCCGTTAGAGTGCAGTATGTAATAAATAAATAGTCCATCAATACACGACACTTGGATAAAAGTTTATATTGTAGTCAAAGTGTCGGGTATTAATATTGAAAAAGTGGCTTTTATAATCGACTTTTTAGTAAAGACTTAAGACGTAATTGGGAAAGCTGTTATTTATGATCTCGCCTTGAGTAGGAGAGGCTCCAACAGTTGCTTTATAATAAAACAGGTACCCACATGCGTGTATATGGATGTACGGTGTATAAAGTTGGATTTAAAGTTGCATTCGACAACGATTTACTATCCGTGCCCGTGAATAGTGTAACTTGTTCGTGTGGATCTATAAAGCCGCAAAAGTTCGAGGCAGCTTATCCTCGGAACGGCATCTTGGAATAATTTTAACTTTTTACTTGCTCAACTAATATTACCGAACCATAAAACGCTTTAATTTAGTACCGAGTTGATATAAAATTTTGTTAGAGATTTTTCCGGAAAAAAAAAAATTGAACTTTGTTTAATAAGAACGAATTTATAATAAATAGTAATCAATTCATTGTAAATAATATTTCAAAGAGTGAACGCGTGAGTTTAACAGTTTGTTTAGAAAATTTTTTATTTGAATCTTATAATTACAATAAGAGAAAAAAATTATTTTGAAAGAAATAAACAATGTTGTAATGGGAAATTAATTTCTTAAAAATTAACAACATTTACAATGTCAAATAATTTTAATGTTACGCCACTTCAGAGTCCTACGTACCATTTGAAGCACTAAAGATTACTTTAGCAACTATTTAGTTTTTTCAGTGTGAGGATTAACGCAGAATAGTTTGTATTTAATAGTTGGTATTTGCTAACTAAACTAAAACTAAAACTAAACTAAACTAGTATTACAACGTGAACAATAACAACAACGAGAAACAGGAGCCGAGAGTAAATGTGTTTGAGGTAGAAACCGGAAGGATTATATTCGGGAAACCCGTTATTTATTGAGCAATAAATTATTGGAGCTTCAAACCGATACTAAACACTACACTATGGCGACGGGTGTTGCTGGCGAGAGTTTGAATCGTTAACGAGATGTTACATTAGTGGCACGTCATATGGAATTTTTTTTTGTTTTCAATAATTTATTTGCACGGAAAGAAAATTTTTGTAAAAATTACTGCAATTGTGAGACTTTCGATTTTTTATTCAAGCCCATAAATCATTTCGGAAATTTTTTTAATCGCTTCTAATGAACTATAATTACAAAGTAGTCTTTAAGCTAAATTTTTTGTGGGGTAATTTTTTGCATATTAAATCTTAATGAAACGAAATTTCAATTTTACGACCGCTATTAATTACAACAAAAAGGTTTTTGGTAAGAAAGTCTCATGGTAATTAAAATTATAAATCACAGTTCTGCAGGAAATGAAATTTTTAGAAAAAAAAACTATCAGAGTAAAGTAAACTCTCTGAGTGTAATAGTTACAGGTCACAAAAGTTAAACCTCAATTTTTTATTTAAATTCCTCACAAATAAAATTACCAAAGTTTTGACCGGTGAAAGACTAAAAGGACCATTGCGATGGAAATTTAATGTCCCAAAAGTTTTTAAGGAAAATCAAGATAAAATTACACTCAAATTTTTTCAATAAATTGAAAAAAAAAAATTTGTAATTTTTTCAAAACATCTAAAAAAAGTTGACCGAAAATAACAGCCCGTATTCTTTAAATTAACTCCTTTTTTTTTTTTTTGCGAAATGTCACTAAGAAAGTTTAATAAAAACAAGGTAATTTTAAAAGACGACATATTGATACTTTTTTTTTCTTTTTATTACCACCATTCTTCCTTTTAAAAACACACGAGATAACATACAAGATAAAAGTTTAAATATACATCCAGGATTATTATACACTTTCTGAATTTCATTTCGCGTAAACTTTTTTACCCGCATTGCATCCTTCGTCCTTTCTTGTTCCTCTTACTCTTCTTGTCGTTGGAAAACGATATGTTTATATTTATTTTCAAACCAGAAATTTTAAATTGCCAAACATTTTTTTTTTTTTTACATCACATTATTCCAGGCAACTTTTATTCATGCAATTATTATTATTTATACATTCAAAGCTCATTGAAAGGGATTATACCTTTTCAGCTGTCAATAACAGTATTTTTACAAAAAAATTGGACCTAGTTAAATAAACAACAATCATAATAATTAAACATTTTAATTTCGGCGTTGAATATTTTTAAATTTAATAATTAGGAATTACACAATTTATAAAATTTTATTTTTTGTATGCGTTTTGTGCGTGTAAATTTTTTTTTCACTTATAAAAATAATAATAATAATTTTTCCAAATTATTAAGATAGAAAATAAACAAAAATTTATGAGAAAAAATTTTTTTTAAAAAAATTTTTAAGAATCACAATTAATTTTTTTTTTTCATTCATTCCAAGCTTATTATTATTATTATTACAATTTTGTAATTACAAATAACGATATGACAAATCAATGTTTGTTGTATACGTCGTCAAAACAATTACATCCGACAAATTTTCATTATTGTATATTATACCCACGTTAAATAAAACATGGAGTTGTTAAATACGCGTGTATGTATTTGTATTTAGTATTTATATTTATATTTATATTTATATTTATATTTGTATTTATATTTAGTTATTTTGAATATTGCAGCATCGGAGTAGTGAATTTTAATTCTACTGCAGACAGAGCCACAGTGACTGATTAATTAGCGAGAATTGCGTGAGAGAACCGTTGAATTTTTCAGTGCAGTGGCTGCTGTTAGCTGTTATTTCTACTGCTGGTGGTTTGCATTGTAGCTCGCGGAAATTTTTATTCTATCTACCATTAGCATTTGCTGGGGGCTGGTATGCGTAGCCCAGTGTGTACAGAAAAGAGCGAGGGAGATGCGTGGACGGAAAAGAGCTGACGGATCGGGATGTATATCAGATCGATGGGTACGATATCAACCGACAAACCATTTTCACGTTAATTTAAATTTGCTAAATAGAGTTTTCATAGTAAAGCGAAAACAAAGAGATGAAAATACGGTAATTAACCATCCACCTCCATGCTTCATTCATTTGTTATTAAAATTTTCCATTTTAATTCTTTCATATGTTACCTTTTTTTCAACCACTGGTTTACTGCTTTTTTAATTGAATGCATTACAGCTACTCTTCTTTATTACATCAAATATTCATTTCGTTTTTGCTGATTTTCCAGACTTTTTTTTTTTAGGTATGAAAATTTTTTTTCATTGGAAAAATTTTAATGTTGGAATTTTTAATTTAATTAAGTTAATTTTATTCCTAAATTAATTAATCGGAAATAAATTAATACAGTAATTTTATATATATAAAAAAATAAAAAAGAAGTAATTAAATACATTAAATCTTAATATGATGTAAAAAAGTAAAAACCGTATAATGACTTACTAATTGCCTTGCAATAAAAAAAGAACTAAAATAACAGATTTAATAAAATCGAACATGAAACTAAAAAAGCATTACATCACGATAGAATTCCGCACTTAGTTGACTTTATCAGGGAATATTGAAATGCAAGGAAAATGTACCCTTTATCCATGCTCGTCGATCGGTAGCTTTATTACCTCTTTTTCCTCAGCTGGGTCTACACCTCCAGATCCATTTATACACCCGTACAAGCTTCGCACCCATACATACTTACATACATATGAACACATATAACTAAACTACAGGCATTTCGCTCTCAGTAGCGAACCGATTTTAATTCCTATAATCCTATAAGCTTGTAACGCGATTTCACGCTTTCGTATTTTACACGTGCCTTGCGGTGACACCAATGCGCTCTATCACCTCTGTTTCCTACATGCAACTCCCTTTCTTTCCTCATTTTTAAGCAACGACACTCTTTTCATGAAAAAAAAAGAACCCGCGCTTTACAATAAAATTAATTTTTTTTAATTACTCTATTTTTATTTTAAACTCATTGAAAATTTTTTATTATTATTATTTCTCAGGGAAATATCCGAACAAGCAAGCTAGAAAAATATGCCTGATTTTTATCGAAGCTTAAAATAAATATTTGCTACACATAGCGAGGAGCGTATATTTATATCTATGTACATTTACGACATGGTAAGTTGATCGGCATCGGCAAGGCTGTTAATTCCTCCTCTTTGAAAGGATAAATATTTTTGTAAAGGCAACTATCAGGCATTATGTAGTCTATAGGCTGAGGCACACATAGGCTTCATAAGTATAATATATAAGCATAAGGAGCAAAAGCATGCAAACTCATTCCATCAAAATGCTGCTGGTAACCCTTGGGGTTAATTGTACCCTCACTGGCTTCACTCACTCTTTATATTCCTCCCTCATCATCATTATCATCTTGTGTGCTGCACGCATACACAACTCACACGACTTCTGCAGTATCTTACTGCTTGTTCTTCTTTTTCAATACAACCATCTTTTCTTCTTCTTATTCTTCTTCTTCTTCATCAACTATTCTTCTGCATCTCTTTCTACACTAAAAAAAAACTCATTGATTCGAGAAAAAAATTTTTTAATGCTCAAAACATCAAAACGTGACACAATTAGGGACATTTTTGAGATAATTTTAAGACAATTAATGACTTGAAGAAAATCTCTCAAAAAAAAAAATATTTAGAGAATTTTTAAACAAATTTACTTTTAAAAAATGTTTGAAATTGACTTAAAAATTATTTATATCCACTGATTTAAAATTTGTCTCAAAAATTTCCCACGTAAAAATTTTGAAGATAAAATTTTTTTTGAATCAAGTAGTTTTTTTTTTTTTTTTTTTTTTTCAGTTCTCTTCTTCTTCTAATCCTTCAAAAAGCACCTTATATCAATTTTTTCTCTGCTCCTCCTTCTTCTTGATTTTCGACATGATGCAGCCTCTCGATCTCCCTCAAAACGATCCTTCCTTCCTCAAGATTCTCTTATCCTCACATTACTCTTCTTCTTATTCTCCATAAGTATGTACACATTAAACCACAACATAGATTGGCTAAAAGAATATCGTTTGACGACGGTAAATAAAAATATTCCTTCTCGAATACGGATGCCTACGGGACCTCCTCGATGTAGACACGCTCGCTCTTTATGGACCAGCTAATTTTACATCAATAAATCAAAGCAACTTTCACCCTTTAGCCATCCAGCGAGCTCACACTCAGAACTCAAGACTCAGACATTCTTCACTTCCATCCGGTCCTTGGTAGTTACCGAGCCCACCAATTTTTAAACAAAATAAATATTGATTATCACTATCAACAGCCTTTATTTATCTGCACCGTAATTTATTAAAATTTTAGTTGATTTACAGTTTTAGAAACTTTTGTTCAATAAATTTAAAAATCCTGTTAATTAAATAATAATTTAAAGTTGAGCGTCATCGGCACTTATGGAGGCATTTATTGTCGGAGACAAAGCGAGTAACTCGATCAATTAACCACTTCGATAAAAGCTCCAACAGATCGAATTAAGTCGCTGAAGGCTGATGCTATCGCTGATAGAAGACTCGAGCAGACCCTTTAGCAATTATATACTGGTTCTTGGTTGTGTTGGCCCTTTTCCACTGTCTCGGTAATTTTCAACGGAAGATATGTCGTGTAATCCAGTTAAGGTACATCGAGTGCCTGCAGACGTGCATCGAGTTCAGAGGAGTTGAAATCGAGAATGAGGGAAAGGGGAGAGGAAAGAAGGACAGTGAGGGAGTTAATGACGCGACAATAGAAGCCCTATCATAGATGTCAGCTTGTGATTGTTGTCAGTGAGGGTGATAGATCAAGTTCTGCCGCTAGATTTTAATAGAGTCTTTGTTCTATGGAAATTTATGGATTTTATTTCGTTCTAAAAATTTTTTATGTGGCTATAAATAGCTTAACTGATTGTTAGACGAATCATTACAACATCATTATATTTGCTCAAATATTTGATCATTACACTTAACGATGAAAAAAATGATAAAATTAATTTCATCGGCGGTTGAACTTTTGTTATCTTGAAAAAATAATTTTTTTATTTTTCAATTAGTGAAGAAACTAATGGTAAAATGATGTAATTAAATGAAATAAGGTTTTATTGTCAGATATATTAATACGTCACATAAAATTTTATTTCAAAAGCTTAATACGATTTTAATGTTATCAAAAAATAAATCATGTCCAAAAAAAAATTGCGTTCAAAAATTTGTAAAATTTTTAGACGAGAAATTTTTTTAAAATTTCCTTTTGATAAAAATTTACTCACAAAAAATTTAGATGTCTATTTTACTATCGATAAAAATTTATCAAATATTTTTTTGAACAATTTAAAAAAAAAAAAAAAAATACCGCTACAAGCAAATAATAATTTCCAATATATCAATCGAAAATAATTTCCAGACCTTCACTTGCAAGAACTTAAATATTTTTATTTTTATTCGAGTTTAAATTTAATTTAACAATAATTTGTTGCAATGCACGTAATCCTCGTTGATGTACCGTTCGAGTCTGGGAGCTTAAATCCTCGAATTAAATGCAGACGCAGGTTGCTCGTGTCGTAATAACTGTACCTACATGCTATACCTACTTCGATACAATGAACAACTTTGATTGAATTTCGAAGAAGGTTTTAAGAATAAATACAGACGCCCGCACAAGCTTCGATTATTCACTGTTGTGAATAAATTATTATTATTATTAAAAACAGTAAATAATAAAACAGTATGAGGAATAATGATTGAGACGAGTGAAAATAAAGCCTGAAATATAAGGAATAGTAAACATCTCAAAGGAGTACCGACATGAATAAACGACTCGGTCATTATCCAGCGATCAAAGTAATGTGTTGAAGGGTCGCCTGCCGCGTTTCTAATTAAGGAATTAACATTGTGAATTACAGCTACGTGGTTAAATGGATTGTGTCGACTTATTATTCCCATACCTTTAGCTCTCTGCTTTCGAGAAAGTCGCTAACACTAAATTCATTGTTATTATTATTATTGATAATAATAATTTATTTTTTTAATTTGTTATCGAATAAATTATCAACACTCTGCATAATTAAAACTAAATATTCTTAATTAGAAGATATTAGCGGAATTTAATGGCTTATATCAATAGAAATTAAGAATATAAAAACCCGGTTGTGTTTCATCTTAATTGATGATGATATGATGATCCTTAATTTATATTTTATTAGGCAAAAGTGTAAAAAAAAAAATATGGAGATTACGGTAAAATAGATGTAACAATTTGTAGAGTAAATTCCGGGAGAGTATTTAAGTTAAGTTTGTGGGTATGCCAAGAATGTAACGCTATTTGTGCTCGAACGGATAATTAATCATTATTTTTTACGAGGGTACAAAGTACTTTTTGAGATAAATTGGAAAAGTTTTGAGTAATATAGAGGCTGCGGCTGAGTTTCGTACATCGTACATCGTAAATTTATAGTCACTGCCGTCGCACTCTGGTGTATATACCCGGAGAGTAGTGTAGGAGGGTGAAGTAGTAAGTTACCGGAGTTAATTCGACCACTAAATGAACCAATTTGTCCATGATTTCCCACGGTTAAGATAAAATTACTCAAGGATTTAAATGGCTTGTGTGTTTTTTTGAAGAAAAGGTCATAGGGAGGTTATTTTGTTTTAAGCTTTACAAGAATATTTTTAACTCTTTTGATAAGCTGTGATGGTTACCCGCTAAATTCACGGTTAACCGCGGTAAAAGAAACCGACGCTCGGGGGTTCTATTAATTACTTTTCAGTTCTTTGTCATGCGGTTGACATTTTTAATTTTTTTCTAGAAATAATTATTAATAATAACAATTTGAAAATGTCGCGCAGTGAATTTTTTTTTTTCATTGAATAAAAATAAAAAAATCATTTTTATTAGTTTAAAAATTACAAAATTCGTATTCAGAAATTTTGAAAATTAATATTACCCATTCTTTTAATGATATTATTATTATTTTTTGCTTTTTACGTAAGTATTTGTCAACAAGAATTAAAAACAAAATAATCTTTATAAAAATTTAATTCAATGTTTAACGCAAATTTTTTAGAAAAATATAATTAATATTTCCAAACATAAATTTGAGATAAATTGTTTGAAGTACTGCAAGTTGATTGTTTTGTTTACTCACATTTTTTACAGTGTAATAATAATAAAAATATATTTTTAAGAAATAAAAAATCAAATCCTGAAATATTAGACAAATACCAACAAAACAAAAGTAAAATTTAGTGTACACAAGAAGGATCATGGTCGAGTGAGCGCAACAATTTCTCAATGACATCTCAATGTTGTTTTAGTTTCTCGAGTAAACGAACCGTAGTAGCAGCTTACTGTACTGCTATCGAACTGAGAGTGGACTGAAACTGTTACCGAGTAGATATATAAGAGCATACTAGGAGTTTAAGGTAAAGTTACTTTTGTAAAAGTGTCACGACATAGCGAGTATTATCAGTTGTCTTGTGATAAAATGTTGCTCGAGACAAGAATTAGTGCACGGTAGCACTAACAAGAGACATTTTTGAAATATCTAAATGTAAAATAGTACAGGCTTATTCCTTTACTTGGTTTATTTAACTTTATAATACGGTTAACTGTTGCGGACCTGTTGGCAACCGAGCCAACCGTGCTATGCTGCTATCTTAATATTTCAGAAGGTGATAATAATAAATGGCTGTTTTATTTAATTTAGAGGTATACCTGGACCTGCTTTGCCGCAGGTGAGGACCGGCTACGATGTGTGTGTAGTACTTGTTAGCTCTACTGTTGACACAGAGGTGTAATGTTTTTTAAATAATATAAATACGAGTAGAGGCGAAAAATTTTAAATACATATACCGAAATACGTTAACAGAAAGTCACGACTTTTTAATGAGTTGGTCTCAGATAAATGTTTATTTTCTGAGATTACTTAATTTTTGTTTCTTTACATAATTATTTTTTTTTCTTAATATAATTTGTCATTAAATATTTTTTAAAATAAAGTTTTACTTGGAATTTTAATTTTCTGATTTTCGTCAAAAATATTCAATGTTCTATCAACAAGATCCTAATCAATTTTTCTGTTTTTGTAAATGTAACACCCCCAACAAAGATTTATCATCGGCCCTAAATCCACACTTGCTATATAAATCCTAAATTTTCTCTACCTAAACTCATTGTATCCATAACACATTTTGAAAAAGAATTAACCGATCACCCTAGATTATCGCGTATAAATAAAGATCGGCAAATGGCTACTGAAAGGCATCTCGGTTGATTTTGCACTTACAAGTCCTGTTATTATAAATCGCCGCGGCATGTTACTTTAGCCCGCGGATATTTTTGATCGCTCACTCGATAACTATTGTTATCTTATTTATCTCTCGGAAGATCGAAGATCAGTGATCGATGTCCGGATTATGTGCAATATATTTTGTTTTTTACGTAAAAAAATTTCCTCCTCTTAATTTTATTGGCCTGCTCTTTTATTCATGATGGTAGCCCTCGGGTGTGACAACCCCAGAAGATGCTCGGCGGCTTGAGATTTTTCAACATCTCCCTTGGTACTTTAACTCGGCTCTTATCGTCTAACATCGTGGCTGTCCCGTAGTGGTATTGGTGACACAGAAGATTGTAGTGGTGGCTGTGGATTTCGCTTATATTACGAAAACCAAAAAACTCGTGAACGTTATCTCCTTCTCTCTATATACATTTAAGTCCCTGGTAGATTTAGTTATATACTAACGAGCTGACAGTGTATCCTCTGTTGTCTCCAAGGACCGTCGTGTTCTCCACGTGCTCTTTTAGTCAATGGCTTCTTGCTCTCAGCATAAAGGCGAGTTCAGAGCAGAGGTGAAAAAAAATCCAATAAAAAGACTCATTTTCATTTATGTTTTAAGATAAGGCTATTTCCTATTGGGTATTGTACTACGAAATTACATTTACTTTCTACCGGGATAAAGACAGCTCGGGGAAAATAATGGTAAAATAACACATAAAAAAAAAAAAAAAAATTAAACTGCTTTTTTTAAATTATAACTCCTTGTTTCAGCATTACACTCTTGCTTCAGTAATGACGCGATCGTTAAATTTTATAAAGGAACAAACGGAATAAATATAAATACCTAAATAATTGCTCTTGTTAACACAGACTTTGAGTGTTCTTATTTATTATTTTTATTTGTAGTGGCCATTATTCAATTTTCGAGGAGTTTTAAGCACCCTAAAAATTCTCAATTATAAATTATAATTTATAATTATACTGTAATTTCTTAAATTGTTATTTTGTGTAATTATAGGGTTCAGTTAAGTGAGACATTTAATGTTAATTTTTTTAACAAAAATAAATTATTTTTAAAATTTTAGTAAATATTTTTTTAAGTTCTAATAAAGCCATCTATGAAATTTTTTCATACTTAGTTAAGAAATAAAACTCACTTTTTAAATAAAATTATCACCAAAATCTGAAACAAATATTGACTAAAACAAATAAAAGATAAAAAAAAAAAAACACAAAAAGGACTGATTATCAAGACATTTTTCTCAGAAATATATCACGGATAATATCTTACTTATCTGGGTACAAATTATTGCAACCTTTTACAAGTCAACCAATTATCTTGTTAAAAAATTTTTAGCCTCGGAAACACGATAGAAATATTTAAAAATCGATCTACGGGATTGGTGAAAAAAATACCGGCTACCTGTTTCTAAGATTTATCTCCAAATATAATCTTTACGCAATGTTTGGATACTAAAAATTTTAGTCGGTAGTTTCTAGTACTATAAACCTCGGAATTTAATATTTAGTATCAAATATTATTCTTATATTTATATATATTATTATATTAGTGAGGATTATCTCGTAAAAAATAAAAGTCCAAAGCTTGGAAAAAAAATTCAGACATAACATGAAAGTGGTCCGTTTGCCTTTCTCGTTTTCGATGAGCAGGAAGAGAATGGGAATGAAAATAAAAAAGGTGGATAAAATGACGGGAAAAAAATAAAAAAAAGGAACGAGAGGACGTGAAAAAGTCGACCAACTAAAATGTGACATCGATGATGCTTGAGAGAACTACTATTCTCCTCTTTTTCTCTGACTCGAACTCTAGATGCCAGAATCAATTCAATTCTTCTCTCTCCGAAAGAATAACCACGCCACTATATAATATAATACTACACACTACTTTAACTGTATATATATATATACATTTATACAATATAGAGGACAGAGGATAGAGGGTCTTTGTTACCTCCGATACGAGCAGGCCTTTACTTCAGTCACCGATACTTTAAATGTGACTTAACTGGAGAGTGGAGAGCTATTCAAATATTTTACGTACATATTATATGTATGTGTATGTAGACACCGTTTTTTTTCACATAAATCATCTATGGACTTTTTATAGCCAGTCAATAGAATAAACAATCATTATATTAAATTATGTGAGTAATTTCGGTTTTTTAGTCCATGTCAGGATTTAAAATAATTATGACCGGCTTTTTTATTTTTTTTGCACGACTTATAAGTGCTTTAGTATCAAATAAATTTTTTTACAAAATCAGGGTAATTTAATTTTGTAAGTTGTAAAAATTTTACGTGACAGAAATAAAAAAAAAATGAAAATACTCCAAAAAATTTTGAGGAAAATCTATTTACCAAATTAATAGATTTTTTTTTGTAAAAAGGATATGAATGAAAAAATAATTTTTGGATTTTTAATTTTATAAAAGAGACAAAAAAAATTTTTTGTCAACCTCAATCCACATTAAAATTTTATTGATAATTTTAAATTTCAATTCTCGAATTAAAAATTGAATTTTTCATTTTTAATCTAAGATTTTTGAAGCATTTTAATAAATTAGCAACAAAATAAAATATTTTAATTAACAATTATCCAAATTTTTGTAAAAAAATAAAAACATTGTAAAAAAGTGACTAAGGATAGCAAACAAAAAGAAAAAAAAAATTGGACTTCAAAGAACAAAAATTAAAGAAGAATACTAATGACTAATGAACACAATAATGTTTATGTTTCAGTATGCAATTGCAATCTTCACGCCCGAAAATGCCGTTTCAACGTGGAACTGTACAAGTTGTCGGGGCGTGTAAGCGGAGGCGTATGTCTGTCATGTAGACACTTTACTGCAGGAAGACACTGCCATTACTGTCGTGAGGGCTACTACAGAGATCCGACAAAACCGATCACCCACCGCAAGGCTTGTAAACGTGAGTAAACCGCATTGTTAAATTGCACAGAAACCCCTCGCCCTCATCATATTTACCCGGTGGAAACCCCAACTCAGAAACATCGCCAAAAGACGCTCACCGTATACAGCGGTCACCCGCAAAAACCTCAACCTTCACTTTTGTATTATTATTCAAACATGACCTCCCAATTTTAGCAAAACAATAGCATTGGTTATTCGGAAAGATATTTTCTTTAAAAAAAAGTTAGCGTAAAGGTCACAAAAATTGACGAAGGTTCCGCAATTCTTGATCTAATTATAATTTTTTTAATCATTTTTACTGTCGTGTTTTAAAAAATAAACGTGAAAAATTAATAAGCTGCATAAATTTGTTTGTTTATTTTACTGGAGGATCCGGTAATTTTTTTCATTAATTTAATAGATAATTTCTTTCTGAGTAGTACTGACCCTGTTCATTTATAATTTATAGCTTAAATTGTCCCAGCAGAAATTCCTTACATTATAATATATTATATTAACATTTGGAATTCATAAACGTTAATACCATCAAAGCGCAAAGAGAATTACTAATTTTGAGTGGGAATCATTCAAAGGATGTCAAGGGATTCCTATTCCTATTCCTATTTCTATTCCCGGTTCTATTTCTAGCAGAATCCGAAAACTATTTGAGGCTTTTACCCAAAGTACCACTCGGAAACTGTGGCTACGTGTCGTCTCGTTCTATTCCGCTCCAACTTCCGACTACTTCTATCCTTGTATGTATATAGATATAAACATTACCCGATGTACCAGTTAAGTGGGAGTGGAGACTTAAAAATCTTACCACTTGCTCTCAAATGCATATAACCGAGATATTCAACTGGTACGTGACGACAAAGTAACGTTTAATTGTACTTCTTAGAAACAAACTACAACCGTTTGGCTGTTTATTTTTCCGGTTAAATTTTAAGTAATAAATAAACCTCAAATTGTTATTCCGTAGAAAAATTAATGTATTAAATTAAAATTTTAATTTTAATAATGGAAAATAATAATTACTATGTGATTGCTACAATTGATAAATTATAAATAAAAAAACTTTTAAAAATATTTAAATTGATATTATATAAAAATTAAATTTTAAAAACGATATTGCAATTAAAATTTAACAATTATAAAAAAATATTATAATTATAATAATAATAAAAATGAAAAGTAGAGTAAAGACCATAAATTGAGCTGAGATGAGACGACTGTGACCGATTCTGTTTGAGGAAGAACCCTTGCTCGAGGCAGTACTCTCGGTGACGGCTTGTTACAGGGTTAAGCACAAGTGGAGTTATAGGGTACTGAGCTACGTCGAGATAGAAAGCAATAGAACATGAGACAAGACTTGCATGAGTGGTGGATAGAGTAGCTCGTAGGTATAGTAGGTACAGTAGAGTTTAAACAGTAACGTACGGTCACGCGTGCTACGCAAACAGGGGAAGTTTCTAATATTACCGTATATGCCTCAAGCACCCTTCCACCTATAACTCACGCTTACCGAGCTCATACACTAGGCACACATTATACTACAACACTGGCGCATGATACCGAACATCTTCTGTCCTCTTTATAGATGATGCTCAAGTAAATTTCTTAGCATGTGTAGATATGCGTGAAAAGCAGAGGTTCCAAAAATTCAAAACTATTTGAAAAAAATTTTACGTTAAAAAACTATTAATTATTACTGTGATATTTTTTGTTTGTATTTATTATTGTGATTATTATTATTTTTTTTTTTTTTTTTTTTTTTTTTTTTTTTATTAAAACAATGTTGAAGAATATTTAACGAGTTTCAGTTAATAAATATAAGTTTAACTTTTCATGAAATAAAAGGCCGAGTTAACGCAAACGCTTTGTCTTTTGTTAAAGAAATACTTATTCTTTTATTTAAAGTGATAAATAATAATGAAAATGAATAATTCAGAATAAAGAAGTTATTGAGAAGAGAACGAGGAGGAGCTTAGCATAAAAAAGTAAATGGCTGACGGAAAAAATAATAAAAAAAAAAAAATTGGACAATGAGTGAAATGCTTGACTTACAAAGGAAGAGCAATGAGAAGAAATAAAAAATAAAAAAGAACAAACGGAAGAACATCAATTGTAGGAAATACATTGACATTATGTACATTGAGAGTATAGAGTGAAGAAACTAAACTCAACCGAGACTAATATTGCTGATCGCACAACAAGTAAACCATTTGAGTAAGAGCAAGAATGGGAAGAAGTCATATCGGGGTCTTGAGCTTTAAGCTTTTAACTAAGTGTCGGGTAATGAATATGCTAACGTGTGCGAATGAAAGTACACTAGGCGAGAAAGCTATATTAAAGCTTTACTTTTTACTTTACTTTGTACTCTCTTACTCTTCTTACTTTGCTAGAGTGTCGCTTATATTCAGTTCAAGTGCCGAGCAATACTACGTACACTTCAAGATTAGTTACTCGACCGCATTTATTTTGCTAACTTTTTATTTTATTTTTTAGGACTGATAAAAATTTTTGTAATATAAAAAATTATTGTAATCGATAAATTAAAAGAAGGCGGTTCAATTTCTGGTGAAAGTTTCAAGTAATAATTAATTTCTGTAATAAAAAACATCATATTAATTAATTTGTCAATTAATTAATAAATTTAATAGAATAATTTCTATTAAATGAATATTCACAGAAAAAAAAATCGAAAATACTTGGAAGGCATTAAAGAATGTTATTTATTGTAGAATAATTTTTAGCGATCCGATAGATAATCGACTAGGTGTGTCGTTATCGATACGAAAGAGTGGGCGAAACAAGGAGCCGTGAGAATAATAATAATGATAATTGTAAGTTGTAGTAGAGTGGAGTATAGTACTACGGTGAAGAGTTGAATAGAATAATGATAATAAAATAAATAAGAATAACAAGAATAAAAGAGTAGAGAAGAAAGATCAGTTAAACAGTATCCAGTTACCTGTGGACAGGATACCGACGCTTTACCCCGTACCAAGCTTTTAATTTATTCCCACCTGGAGATCACTTGGACCGAGTGGAGTTGAACGAGAATAAGGAGATCTCTCCTTGCACCTGATACGTGTCTTTTTAAATATACGAGATAAATTATATCGTCTGGTATACGCTCTTGTCTTCATTAGTTCGCGATTAATTGCAATGTAAATAAAATATAACGACATTTATCATTTATCATTTTAAAGAAAAATTAATTTAAAAATAGAAGACTGAGCCCATAAACTAGCTGCTGATTAATTTAAAGACACAATTAATAACTAAATAGAAAGAATAATTAAAAAATTGAAGTCTGGGCCCTTAACCTAGCATCTGACTAATTTAAATTAATTCTTATTTTTATTCAAATGAAATAAAAAAAGACAACAAATAAAAAAGGCTTCAGTTAAAAATAACATCACATAAAATGGAGGGAGACTAAGGATTTTGTTTTAATCAGATTACACCAATTATCGTGGAGTAGTCGTGAAGAAGACTCTGTTGTAGTCGGATCCTTTTCATCCAGCCAATTAGAATGCGTTAAGAAGCTTAGTGAATTGTTAGAAGCGACTACTGGTAACATAATATTTGTACGAGCATCTATATACTCATACAAATCCATCCATATACCCATACATTAATATGTATATATGTATATAAAGCTCATGGACCTTTGCTTTGCATTTTACATCTCACTGCTAAAGAATTAATTCTTGTGATACTTTGATTCATGTAGTGTGATTCCGGATAATAATATTCATATTTATATCTGCTAAATACTTAGACAGTACTACCTCGCTTCTATCTTCTATTAAACGAGATGTTAGGAGCGCTTGAATAAATTCTTTATCACTTCATTCTCGAAAGGATTTTACATTTTAATATATAGAGATTTATTCTTTTTAATATAAATTTAGGAGATTATTTTATTATATTGAAATTAATGGAATTCTATCAAATACGGTACCAAAGAATAAAAGTTAAAAATTAATTATTCGTGCTGTAACAAAGTAGTATTACTCACCAATAGACGAACGGACGTCGGCTTGCGTCAATGTCTCTACTATGAGGCTCGTAGATCAGCTTTGATACTATAAACCTTCGAGTTAATTCCTCTAATACCCCTCGAGTGATTATCCAATTTTCCGTGGCTTAGTTTGAAATTGCAAAAAATAAAAGTTGATTAAATCAAAAGAAATTTTATTAACAGAGTTAGTTATTTATATTTCGTTTGTATTAATGTTTGCTTTCAATTATTTTAGTGATAATTAAATTCTACGGCTTTATCGTGAATAAGGATTAGACATAAATGATTAATAGGGTTTTGAAACGCTACGAAAAAGCCGATTTTATTGCAAGAATTTTTTGTTTTGCTTTTTAAGGAGAATATTTAGCGATCGTGCGCCACCTGTCGGAATTTTCCGACACTTAGACCGAAAAATCATACTTTAGCACTCATAAATACATACCAGGCCATATAAAATTATAAAAAAGTTTTTTGTTGGCTTTTAAATAATTTTATTCATTTATTATTAAAGTACATTGTCATTTTTTTTTATAATATACCAGTAGCTATAATGTTTAATTAAAATCAATCCATTAATCCGACAAGTAATCATTGTTCTTTGCAAAATGCTGCGTATCCTTCGAGTTCGCATTTCTTGCTGCAGCATTCATCTTCATTTTCACACTAGAAAAATTTACGATTAAAATAAATAAATTAAAAAATTGTATAAAATATAATTATACCCGTGAGCTGGCTGATAGACAATCTTCTGCTGTATTCATGATGACATTCATCAAAACAATTATTAAAACGATTAACAAAATTAACTTTGACATTGTAGATTTTAGATCAGTAATAGAACTCTAAAAACAAACAGATCGCCATTACTTTAGATCTATAATAATAATAATAAATAATTATTGGTAAAATTATACGTACTTTTGTCCGCACTTACTGTTTAAAGTAGTCTTACTGAAGGAAAATGTAAAACAGTGAATCCATAAAGTATAAATATAAGGAAAAATAAAAGTAGCGTGTGTTAAGTAATTAGTTAACAGCAATTGTAAGTTTAATGATAATGACGCAGTAACTTGTATTATTTATTACTAGTTATCTGCTTTAATAAATTTATGATAAATTTAAAATTTTCTTTGAAAGTCTAATTATCTAAGCGATAAACATTGTAAATAATTACTGAATATTTATTCATTTTTGACCTCGATATTGTGAAAAAACAATTTAAAAATTAAACATTAATGAATTAATGTTTATTATTAATTTCTAAATAAAATAATCATTTTGTTTGAAAATAGTTTACTCCGCAAAAAATTATGATAGGTAAGAATTGTATTTTTATGGTATTGTAAAAAAATTAGATTGTGCCAATAATGCTCAAAATAAATTTTATTCATAGGTAATTTGATTACATCGTAAGTAGACAATATTTCAGAATTGAGGTTTGCTTGGGTCTGCTCATCGGTAATTAGATTATATTGTTACTTACAACAATTTACCATTGAACTTTGGTTGGATCAGTGCATTCGGAGAAGAATCCCAAATTTTCGCAAAAGTTGGTACAGCATTCACCATTAGAGGAGCACTGGAAAATAAAATTTAATTAACAAAGAATCAATATTATAAAAAAGATATTAAATTATATTTTATAGATGACATACAACATCCTTTTCCTTTTTGCAACCTTCCACTACATTGATCATAACAGTGGCCAAGACGGCGATCAAAACGATCAGCATGACAATTTTTGACATTTTGGATTGACTCTAAAATAAATTCGATTAATTAATGTTGATCATTTAATACAAAAACAATAAATTTAATAGTTAATAATTTAATTGATTTTTTTTTAAGTTTTAAAATTTTATTGTTGATATTTGTAAAATGTACTTACGGTTTCTTGAAGAAAATGGATGGAGTAGAGAGAACTGAGTCTTACTGAAGACAATTTGATTTTACAACTTTATCCACATCTTTATATACTGTATTCCTTTACGGAAGATCCTTGAGTTAGATGAACAACGATCAAAAAATTCAAAATAGGGGTAACATGTTTGGTAAGTAATTCTTACAACGCATAAGCTGCTTTATTGTTATATAAGAAATTAATTGATTTTTAATTATTTATTTATTAAAATTATTAATAAATTAATAATTTAATTTATTATTATTTAATAAATTTATTTATTTAAATGAATAAATAAATAAATAAGCTGCTTTATTGTTACGTAAGTTATTACTGATACCTTGTTACTTGCAATTGCGATAACACTGTTTTAAAAAAATATTAACTTCATGTTTTTTTAAAAATCATTAATTTTTATGTCAGGAAGTTAAAAAAATAATTTAGACGGTCAAAACGCTTGAAAAAATGCATACTCGCAATAAATTGAGCTTTTTAAGCTCAAAAGAAAGTACGCATAGCGGTTTTGATAATTGAAAAAAATTTTGATGAGATTTAATTTTTAAAATACAAATAAATGAAAGTATATTCAAAAAATTGATCTGTTAAGAAATTTCGGAGTATTTTACAAAAAAAAAACTTTTTGCAGTATTTAATCATTATTTTCACCATTAAAAAAGTTTACAAACTATTTCAATATTTAATTTAATTGATGGGTATGTCTTAAAAAAATGATGATAGCTTGGAATTGTATTTTTACAGGATTGTGAAAAAATTAGATTGTGCCAATGATGTTTAAAATGAATTTTATTAATTATTTATTGGATTACATTGTTACTTTATAACAATTTACCATTGAACTTTATTTCGGTCAGTGCATTCGGAGAAGACTCCCAGGTTTTCACAATAATTGGTGCAGCACTCTCCATTATCGTTACACTGAAAAATAAAATCAATTAACAAACAATGAACAATATACAGAAGATATTGAATAATATTTAATAGATGACATACAATAGCCTTTTCTTTTTTGCAACCATCCACTACATTGATCATAACGTTGGCTAATACAACGATCAAGACGATCAGCATGAAAAATTTCGACATTTTTGATTGACTATAAAATAAATTAATTTAAATGATGTTGAAAATTTGTTATAAAGACAATTTGCTTACACTAAAAGAAAAAAACTTTTTTTTTTTTTTTTTTTTTTAAGTGCAATAATTAATAATTCAATTCAATTTGTAAAGGACAGTTTTAAAATTCAGCTATTGATAATTATAAAATGTACTTACGTTTTCTCAAATATATTGGCGTAAAATAGTAAAAACAAAGTCTCACTAAAAGGACGAATAGATCCCATAGCTTTAGCCGCCTGTTTATATACCGAAACTCTTATTAGAATACCTTGTCAGATAGATAAAGAATAAAAAAGACAACAAACATAAATGTATATTATATGTAATTTTGTAACAAAGCATAAATTAAATAATTGTTGTTGTGTAAGTAATTATCAATTTTCCTTAACCTTGTCAAATGAACTAGCGATAAAATGTTTTTTAATAAATCATATCGATAACTTTGAAAGCTCAATAAATAAATCGAAATTATGATAAAAAAATAATATTATTTCGTTAAAACGTTATTGATTTTTATATCAGGAAGTTAAAAAAATAAATAATTCTTAAATTGTTACAAAAAAATTTTTTAATTGTTGAGCGAAAATTAATAAAATTTTTTTCCAAAGAAACATTGTGTTTATACTAAAGTTACATTGTCATTTTACAGTACGCAATAAAAATTAATTTCTTGCAATAAATAATGCCATTAATAATTATAAATTACTATTTTTTATTTGAGTAATCAAATAGATAAGAATCGATACTAAATACTTGGATATGTTAAATTTGTTAATATAAAAAAAAATATTAAAAATACATATTACGCATATTTTCCCATAAGAGTGTAGGGCAGCATAACGACACGTTACAGGGACACCTGTGGTGCCTCGATCGTCGGGTTAGCTGGCGAGTCGTTATTAAACTCGAGACAATCGCGTCGTGCCATCAATTAATACAAGTGTGACCAAAGTTAAGACACTCTTAATAAATAAAATTGGGCCGCGATTTAATTATAAATTATAAATTATAAATATTACAGCGGGAGGTTATAAATTTGCCGAAAAATATTTTTATAAGAGAAGAATCTGTTTAGATACTTCCAATTTATTAATTTAAATTTGAGTGAGGTTAACAAGACATAACCGAGATAAAAATTTGTATTTTTTTTTTTTTATTAAAATGAATAAAAGTCGCGCGATAAGTGGAAAAACTTCCACTTCTCTTTGCTGGAAATTCATGAATTTGTGTCAGCTGAGAGGAAGAAAGGAGTGAATTGTCGAGTGGATAAAAAATTCGAGGAGATGGAGATGAAGAAAAATAAGTGATAATGGTGAGAGTATAAATGGAAGAGTAATATATACTATAGAGTATGTACTATGTACTAATAGCGGGCACGGAAGTGTCGAGTGGGTGGCAAGTGCGCTGAATCGTGTACTTATTCGATTGTAAAACGTCAATCAAATTAAATAGTCTGCACGTGCCACTGACCTGAGCTATCGATTGAAACAATGCCTTTTAAATACATACCCAGGCACTTATGAATATCATACGAATGTACTTGTCAATTATTTAAGTGAAAAGTATTCTAATGCAATTTTCTTTTACTGAAAAATTATTTTGTACTTTTTGGAATTTTAAAAATATGCTTAAGCTTGCAAAATACCTAAAAAAAATTTTTTTATACATTGTGATAAAATTTTTAGAGTGAATAATTTTTAAATAATTTTTTTTCTTCAAATTTTATTTGTTCAATGTTCCAAAATCATATTTTTTGGAAAAATATAATTAATATTTAGAAATTTATAGTTAAAATAAATTATTTGAAGTATTTGTTAATATTTAAGCATTTAAAACTTGTTTTAGCTCAATAAAAAATTTTTTAGTGTAAAAATTCTTCTTGGTAAAATTAAAAAATGAACAGATAAAAATGACTTCTCGATTTTTGAGAATCTCTGACTTTCATATCGAAGAGTTAAAACTAAAACTCAACTCAAAAATCCATCACCATAAGAGTACAAACGTGTGTATATAACCAAGAAAGGTAATTGCTGTAATAATTTAAGGGCGCGGCACGAAGTAGATATAACTCTTCTCTCTCGATGCGTAGCACATTTAACATAGGTAATATCTATACCTAACCGGTGATCGGTGATCGGTATCCACTTGAAGATCGAGAACACCCGGTACTTTAAAGAAAATCGATACCTCCAATCATCTTATATTCTGTAGAGTTTGCACTCATACATATATAAATAAATATGTAATGTGTATATAAATCGGGCAGGGTGGAGGGTGTAAGAATGGAAGGAAATTGAAGGGTCATCTCCATTGAAACCATACTGCTAAATTTCTTCTTCTTTTTCTTGCAAGTTATTCTTGTCGTACTTGTGTTTTCAATAAGTTGCATTGTACAAATAATACAAATGAATATTAATAATAATTATTTACATCCGACATTCAATGCCGATTAATAATTTATCTCGAAGATTTAACCGGTAACTCAAGCGACGAGTTAATTAATATTCTTCATCAGCAGTATCAGCTTGAGAATTTAATAAATAAAAGTAATAGTAATAATCAAGATCAAGGTATGACTGTACGTTGAACATTTATAGCGTCAATATTTAAAAATATTACTCGGATATCTTGTATGGGGCATATCGTCAGGCTTATTTATATCACCATTATTATTAATATACATGCGGGTCTATTGAACACCAATAAGTGTAAAATCAACGAAGACATTGCAATTGATTGCCGTTTAATGTAATCGGCTCTTATCCAGTTGTTACACCAGTTTACAGCTTTTATTTATTTTTTTTTTTTTTTGGTTTAAGCAAAAGCTTAGGTTTCATTTTTTAAGAAAAATATTGATTATAAAGATCGAAAAAAAAATTTTTTCTAAGTTTTTTCTAAAAAAAATTTTTTCTAAAAAAAAAAGAAAATTGTCTAACAACTTAAAAAATTCTATAAATTCTTGCAATAGCAGTAATGTTTATTAAATTGAAATTTAATCTCCCTGTCTCTCAGTAAATATCTTTACAACAAAGTAATCATGAGAAATAAGCTAAATAGGTCATCAATTACAAGCATTTGAATCTAAACAGCTGGTAATTAAATGGTCATATAGGCAACGGAAAAATAAAACTAGCATGTGTTAATTAAATAAATAAAATAAAATAAAATAATAACGATTATTATTATAATAATAATTATACAGTTGGTATAACTTTTTTATACTGATATTAATTAAATGTACTCTTCGCATTGACATCGGTCTCTTTAGGTTTAAGTTATACGACTGTCTCATTAACTCTTGAGACACCGTCATTACCGCGACATATCGTGTGCTTATATTACGCGAAGTGGTCGCGCACTCCAGGCGCTTCAAACGCATGTAAAACGAATGGAAGAAGAGAAGATAGCTATCGATCTCCCGCTGCTCGTACCATCATCTCTTTCACTTCAACATCAACCATTCTCTCATTTACTTTAACCTCTACCTCTCGTCCTCTTTGCGAGCACATCTACGAGATTTCAAACGCGGAAAACGAGCCTCTACACTTAATGCTTGAGTGCACGTCAAAAAAATTTTTTTTTATTATTCTAATTTATAATTATTTTTTTACTTGGCTATTTTACATGACAGTTTTATTCACTACGCAAACTGATGTTAATAAATAGTCACTAATTTTATTTTATCGATTTTTGCTTACTAAAGTACGAATTAATCCGAGCTATGCAACTGAGAATTTACGGAGCAAGTATTTAACTATTATACGAATAATTCAAACTATTTGCGATGGAATATTACCTGAAGTTCCGAATATTAATTTTATAAAATTTTATAATTATAGTTGCGATAAAATATTTATTTAAACAGGAGTTTTATTATTCAGTGACCTTTTATTTCCTTGTCAACTCCAGCTCTTGGTTCATTTCTTTTCTCCTCGGCCGCTCTCTTATGCATGCACGTGGCCACCGTGAAAATAGTCTGAGATCGAGATTTATAGAGGTACATTCTGACGGGTGTCGGGTTTCAATTAAATATGATCGATGATATACCTTATTCTCTTTCTTCATTTTCATTTTTTGCTCTCTTTATGTTCTTTTCCATGTTTTTCTTTTTGAATTATTTTTACACGTTCATTTCCGCGCCAGTCTTTTCTTGCATTGGAAGAGAATAAATCATGGTGTTATGATGCTTGATAAAGCAATCTTTACTTTTTATGGATATTTTTGAGATCGATGGATAAGCAATAATAAATTTTGTTTAAAGCTGTACTGTACTTATATGACAATTAATTTTAAAGAAAAATATAACATTTAAATTAACTAAAAAAAATAAATAATAAATATAAATATATATATATATATATATATATATATATATATATATATATATATATTTCCCTTTGAAAAATCAGGGCTTACTCTAAAAAAAAAATAAATTTTATATGATCCATGTAAATATTGGTATTTATCTTGATAAAATGTATACAAAGGCTCTGAATCCATGGAATAAAAGTAACAATAAATAAATAAATAAATATATATGTATTCTATGGATAAAAGAACGATATTTGAAAATACGGGGATTTATCGAATCGGCAAGAGCAATCGGAAGAGCAAAAAGAGCAGTCAGATAATCTTGGATGACGGAAACGAGAAAGATTGAAGCCTCCGGCTTTATCCTCCATCTTCATTTTATTTTTACTTTTATTTTCTTTAACTTTTTGTTCGACTGGGAGTGTGTGGATACAAGTATCTTTGAAGCTTAGTTACTTTTCAAGAGAGATAACTATTCCGTTGGGAAAGGATTCAAGAAACTACGTGGATCGCTTTTCCAATCATCCAAATATCACTTTTTATTCACTGGCAATACAACCGGAAATTATTTTCACATACTTTAAATTTTTACAGTCAAATATATATCTATATATATGATATTTTTCTCTATCAAAAAGTTTAGAGTTTTTTTAATCGAAATATTTATCAAAATATATATCGTTAAAAAAACGGCAAACAAAACAATCTGCCGCCCCGAAGCAGGAAATGACGTTCCCACCAGGATGAGTATCCCCCGCGTGGATAAATAAAGTGACGAAAAATACGCCCGCGGGAAAAACACAAAATAAAACTTTTCGCTTCTAGTCTCTCTACTTTTCTCTTTTCTCGGTGGTGACGCTCTTTATTATTTACTCTTTTTTCTGACTATACTGTATTTATACTTCGTAGATATACATATACATATATATTCGATACAAGTTGACTCGCGGAAACAAACCTCAATCTGACCCTCGATTCTTTTATTTACCTTTTTATTTTTTTTTTTTTTTTTTTTTTTGGTTGCTCGAATCAAGACCACGATATTAAAGTCGACATATCTTTTCGATTTGGACCTTTCAGAAGCACACTGGTTTATTACAATAATCACAAAAAAGCAACATTCGGTCACATTCGATATAATAGGAAAGGTAGATTTAGCAATTTTTCTCAGATAATAAAAGCTGAAAATTTTGATGATACTTTTGGAACGATTTAAAAATTTAGGCGAGGAAAAAATTTATTTGAATCGAAAAAATAAATGCGGATAATCAAAATAAAAATCTTAAAATATTTTTTCACTCAAGTAAATTATTTTTGGCCATATAAGACCATATTAAGCCATATAGAAAAATTCGCCATATTATAAAATTCTTTTACGGTTTGAAAAATGTTAAAAAGAAAAAATTATAACAATAAATTGCTTCTTTAAGAAAATAAAGTCGGAAGCAATTACCACCAAGCATTACCGTAGAAAAGTTCTAACCGTATTTTTTATTTTATTACTCCTTATTTATTTATTTACTTAGTTATTTTTTACTCCGACGTACGTGATTTCGCCACTGAAGCATCGTCAGATCCATAGGATGCCTCGAAACTCAGATCCATCTAGTCCTTTATTTTATATTTTTTATCTCCGTCAGATCGGCATGAGCTTCCTTTCGTTCTATCTCTCATTCCTTATCGTCTCCCACGTTGTACGCGCTGTTGTATGTTGTATTGTATCTCCACGTACATGTGGATCTTACATCCACATGTAAGAGTGTGGCAATCGAATTTGCGAGGTATCTAACTTGGTCTCTCCCAACGGATCCTGCGGACGTGCCGCCAAGCAACAAGAACAAGTTATTGACGCGTTTACGTGGCGAGAATTCCGTCAGATCTTGTCGATTCTTGATTATTTGATCGCTTCTTACTCTTTTTTTCTTCCTTCTTTAACTCTGGAGGTGAAAACGGAAAGCATCTTCTTCTTCTTCTTCTTCTTCTTCTTCTTCTTCTTCTTCTTCTTGGGTTCCGAAGAAAGGTCTTCGATGCTGGCGATGCAATTCTCATGAGAAACGTACAAATTTCTTGCTGACTTTTCACCTTATTCTCCGGTGTACACTAAAGTTATTTCGAAACTATTTTATATTTATTTATTACATCACTCTGACCCACTTAGCGTCTGTCTATTAAATTTTTTTGGATCTGAATATTTTGCAAGATCTAAATATTTTAATAAAATTAAAGAATTCTGGGGACAAAACAGTGAAAAATATTGAGACAAAGAGAATATAAATAAAAACATTAAATACAATATTCCTTAAGGTTTTTCGGGACAACTAATGAAATACCCGGCCTATAAAGAATGGGATTGGGATGCCAATTAGAGGCGCCGGATTCTGGAGCGTTGGAAAGGGTCTAAAGTCATAAAATAACAACAGCATAAATGTTAAAGCATAAATAAGTGAATCAAAGCTTGCTAAATTGAATAGAGGGAGAATATTATTAAAATGGGACTTTTTATATATTTTTTATTTGATAAAATTTTAGATACGGAATTATCAATCTTTGTTCAGTTATATTTTGAGATTACGTTTTTCAATTGTATAAAGAATACTCAGAATTAAATTCAGGATTTTTTACAAGTGTAAAAAAAAAATAATTTTTTCTTCCAATAAATTTTTCAAAGATTTTCTTTGAAATAAAATTTTTTTGTTAAGAACAGAATACTTTGACCCGCTAATGCTTGACGTACTTTTCTTAAAATATTTACTTCAATATTTTATGTGACAAAAAAATGAAATACGACGTGCGTCTGGATATTTTATTTTTCAGCTTTTTATTCTTTACTCTTTACTCTTGCTCTTACTTCGCTCCGGCAGTGGGTAGTTGGAAGTGCGGCTATAAATTATGAGCATGTCCTAGTCACTAGAGGTAGGTCCGAGGAAAATCAGAGCTCCACCCTTACGTGAAATTGCCCACCAGTAGCACTCGGAAGTAGAGGCGCTGCATAAAGCACTGTAAAAGCAAAGAAGTAAACCATATATTATAAATGTCTATATATCTATATATGCACATATGTATATACATATATATAACGTCCTATCTCATCGTCGACAACGACAATGTGCTACAGGTGGGCATCCACAGCATCCATAGCATGCGACGACGACCAAACCAGTTTCCGTTTTCTTCTCGTTCACCCGGTGCGCTGCCATCACGAATAAACGGCTGATATCTTGAGAGGTCATCCGTACAAACTTTACGGGGTAACAGCTATATATCTATAGAGGTAGAGCTGCAGATGAAAACTCTTGCGTGCCCGAGAGATTTTAAATGCCGAGATATTATTTTAGTGTAGATTAAATTTAGAAGAAGCGATATTATTATTGAGCAGAATGGAGATAGGAGTCAGATTAGAGGAGTGATTGACACGAACACTGCACAGAAGGAATTCAATAATGTCGATATGATAGTAAATTTTAAGAATCTAAAATGATAGTTTAATTTTTAAGAGATAATTAGTTATATAATTTACGGAGTAAAGAATTATCTAATGGAAAATTTGAAAATAAAAAATGGTAACATTTATAATTTGGATAATATAATTTACAAATGAGAAATTTGAATTGCAATATATGCTTCTTATACCAACATGCAACGATAAAATTTATAATATAATATTGTAAATTTTTGGGGTGTGAAAGACAAAAATTCAAAATCTTATATATGAGATAAAGTATCAGGTCGTTAGTCACCAACGTAAAAATATTTTCCACAGTAGAAAATTCAAATTTATTAACCTTAAAAGTAAAATCACCGAGTAAGAGACATTTTTCATAGGACAAAGTTCCGTCTGACTAAAAAATTCATCATCTACTTATAAATCAAGATAAACGAGAGATGTAGATGAGAATAAGGTTAAAAGGCGAGGCAAAGCGAAGCGCGAAAGATGGACTTGGGAGATTGAAATAAGAAAGTGCGAAGAAGAAACTCCCGTGCGATTTTTGAATCGAGACACGCCCGGCGCCGTTTGATTTATTCACATCACGCCGTCCGACCTCAAGTTTCTCCTGTACTGACGTTCTGCTCTTTTTTTTATTCCTCGCCCGTCTTTTCTTTCATCTCCTCCCGAGTCTATCATCAAAGATTTCCAGTCTGTCTCTCTGCTATCTGCTCTCTACTTTCTGCTCTGCTCTTCTTCTTGGTCTTCAAGGTTTTGGTCTTCGAGGTTCTCGGTTCTCGGTCTACCTGCGTTATACATTCTCCACACCCCGTAATCAGAGAGCGGTTCCCCGCGAACAAATTCTTATTCACAACTCGAAGTCGTTGGCCCCCATGTCCTCATACCAAATTGTTTCCTTTATAAAGGTAATTCAAATCGGTCTTCTCTTCCACGTCTGGAAATTTTCATTCGAATCGACTTGACACGTACTTTTGTCTCAATATTTATCTCATTTTTAAAAACCAAATTTTATAAGTTATAAGCTGTTACTTTAATTATTTATTTATTCTATTTTCTATCAGACAATTCTTTATACTGCAAATTTACAACGTTAATTATTATTTATCTTTGAATATAATTTTTTAGTTGGAGAGTCCTTAAAAATGATTAAAAGTAAATTTTATCTAGTTGTTAAATTTAATAAATCTTTATTAAAGCGAAAAAAAATTGATATTATTTGAAAACTAAACATTCTCCCCAAGCGTAAGGTATTCGAGTGTTTATTTTCATTTAATAAAATCGAAAATGATATTGACATTCCAGAGTAAAAATACTTGAATTCTCCTTTTTATCTTTTCCTTTTATCCCGCTCTACGACCCCGTGGTTTTTACTTACTCGGAAAGATTTTATGAAGGAAAAATTGATCGAATGCTTGGCCGAACAACGTGTTCCAATATTATACCCTCGAAGCCCGCAATAAAATCGGAAAATCAAGCTCTTGCTCTCCCGGATTGTGGAGCTGTTCTCTTGAAACTGCCGGAGCATTAAGAAAATAATCTGTTTCCACACGACCAGTTTCATCCACTTTTCTTTTCTTAACACTATTTACTCTCTGCTCACCCTGCCCCTTCCCCTTTTCCACACCGCAGAGGTTTTTCCGTGTAACATGTGTGGGAGTGAGTATTGCGTCGCAATTTTGTCAATGAAGAACGTGCGAGGACAATCCCCGGGGGAAATATCGCCCCAAAAGTCACCGATCCCTTTATATTGTTACTATTATTATTTTTTTTGCCCCATTACTATTACTTTAACGATTTCATCCAGGATTTGTTTTAATTTTGTTTTTTTTTTTTTCATAACGTAGATTTTTTCTCTGATTTTTTGAGTTTGAGCCTTTTTTTTTAATTTTTTGTTTGTTCGAAAAAATTTGGGAAAAAAAGTGAGAAAATGAAAACAGCTGGGGCAGAACATTGTAGAATAATGGCTGGATTCGATAAACGATAAACGATAACAGACTCTGTGGTCACGAGGACCCACGGGAAATTTTAAAGCTCACGTTCCAACGATCCGTGAATTGTGGGTTTTAGCTGTATATGCCGGTGCAATCCGATTTTCCACCCTTTTTTCCGTTCGGATCGTACTTTTACTAACCAGCTTGTTGTGAACGAAACATTGTTTAAAATTCTCATCCTTTTATCTCTTTACAAGTTTTTTTTTTCATTATAGTAATAAATAACAAAAACTGTTAATGATATTACTCGTCGATTATTAAAATTGTTGATGCTTTTTGGAGTGATCAATTTTGTTTATTCGAAATAAAATTATGATAATTTTGTACAAAATTTTTTATGAAAAAATAGTTTGTTTTTTTTAAGACAAAATTTAGTGAATTTTCTTGAAAAGAATTAAGAAATTTTATCAAAAAAAAGAACAAATTCAAAAAAAATTTTTAATTAAAACATATGGACCAGTTTTTTTTTAATTTATCGCAAATGCACTCAAAAAAATATTCAGTATTTCGTAAATAATAATAACTTTTTTACAAAAAAATCCAGACAGTAATTAATATTTGTCAGCGTTGAAAAGTTAATCAACTAAGTACTGAAAAAATCTTTCCCGAAAGTTTTCTATCGCTCAGAGGGTTGAAGTATCAATACACCAGTCAGGTCTAATTTATCATATATGAGCAGTTGAAGTCTAAATAACGAGTTAATTAGCAATATACTGTTCAAAGTATACAAATATTTTTTTACATCAACAATGAGCCAGTAAAGAGAGGTGTGAAAACAATAATCGGCTTTGAGATTTACGTGGAGATTGAATCAGGGTATGTATATTGAAACATTGTATATCGTAAAAGTAAAAGTAGTTAGAGTGGAAATTTCATATAAGCTAATCTCGCGGGAGTTTCAGGTGAAAAGCACCAGGAAGCTCGGAAATTTTATCAAACCACTCGCAATCATCCGGGTAACTTTTACTCTGGGGAAATCAGCCTGATAATCCGATTAATAAAATGTTCGGTATTCACCTAGCTCTCACTAGTCGCTAAATAATAATTATAATGATAATAATAATAATAATAATAGTTTTTATCATAATTCAAATCCGCTCGGTAATAAATTTAACTCACTGATTTTATTACTCACCCATCAATAGATAATTTAAATATACTTAAATATACTATCACTCGGTAGATTAAAACCCCGTAAAATTTATCGCTAAAATACTTTTATTATTATTATTATTTAGCAAAATTGAAATTCTGTTTTTAAAGGTTATTTATTCAAGTGGGTAAAAAAATTCCAGAGGACATCAAGGTGTCTTCTTCTCGGTGGCAAGAAATCAAATCGATTAGATCTCGGGCCGAGGGCCAAATGCACGCGGAAAAGTTACCCGATGCTCACGGTAGTTGGTGCTTCCCATATCGAGGCCAATCTCTCAACCTTTATCGCACCCTCACTGTACTGTACACTCTCCAAGATACAACACATGTCTGCCGCTACCACATAAATACAATCTTCGAATCGAGTTTTACTTTTTAGTTTTCTTTTCTGTCCTTATTTTTTTTTTTTAAATTTCCTTTAAATCTTTCGCTATCTTTATTCAAGTTTTTGCAAGAAAATAAAGTTACTAGCCACTAAGAAAAATCAGGAACCCATTATCTGAGAAATTAATTATTTTTAGTGTCTGCACAAGAATTTTTATTTACTCTTTGAGTAAATAATTGGGTAAAAATTGTTTGAAATTTTTTCGACATTCAAATATTTATTTTTTTCAATTAATTAAAAAAAATGTCAATTTTCTAGTAAAAAAATTTTTGGAAAATTAATTTAATAAAATTTTACCAGGAATGATATCAGAAAAAATATTTCCTAACAACCTCCAACAATAGATTTAATAATTCTGTTTATCTAAAAAAGAAGAAAATAAAAAATTTATGGTAACAAAACAATCTTTATGCCGCGTGCATAAAAATTTATAATCCAATTTCTATTTTTTTATTATTTTTTTTTTTATCATAAAAAACATGAACGTCAAATTGAATCATAACGTGGATAAAATACGAGGGCAAAGATGAAAAGAAATCTGTGAAGGTTATTCCGACTCTAAAATCTAGTATAATCGGCTTAACTATACTCTCACAGTTTCATGTACATCAAACATAAAATAAAAATACAATACACAAATAAAATAAAATAACAACAAAAATGGAGAATAAATAAAAGTATATCTCGAAGCAGCACACGGCTCAACAAAATCTCGCCCACTAAATGTAAATGTACTGCAACTTTTTCTTAGTATACAGATAAGTCGAATTTACGAGCGCTTTAGCCTTTTTTAAATAAAATAAAACAAAAAAATAAAATGAAATACTCGATTCTCACGGCCATTTGAATTTCCTCTTTACCTATGCCCCATTTTTTACACTAAAAAATAAATTACCTGAAAAGAAATATTTTTGATCTAAGAAAAAAATTTTGTTTTGAACTAATAAAATTTTTAAATTCTTAAAATTGGTAAAATTTTTCGCTGAAGAAATTTTTCTTTCGATTTTGTCAAATTGAAAAATTTTTCACCCTTTATCAAACTGTCAAATTTTTTCAATCAATTAAAAATTCTTATCTTATCAGCATCAACAAATTCTTCAAAAACAATCTTCTCATATCATGAAAAAATCACAGCAATAAAAAGCAATAATATGTACATTCATAACTGTTGACTCGTCTACTTAGTCGTGACTCGTGGCACATGCTTTGAAGTCAGTAGTCAGTAGAACAGTATAGTAACAGTCATTAACCGCATAGAGAAGATACCATCACGAGAAGATGTAAGATATACTGGTCCCACTTTATCGCATTTATCATCCTTAGTCTCGATCAACGAATGCTAAATAAATATCTACATATCCACATACAAACAGACAAAGAAACAATTCTATAACCCGAGACTAAGAATCTTCTCTTCTCTCGATATACCACCACTAGACATTCGTTCTCACGTCTTTTCTCCTCATCCGGTCGTGACTCCTACGCGGGCATAGCTCACACACATCCACATCCCATACAATACCGTACAATACAACTAAAAGCCATACCGTAGCCATCTGACCCACGAAGGCAAAGCCAAGCTTCAAAGTCCGACTTCAATTTTTCCTCATTTTTTTTTATTTTTTTCTACATCAAACATCTTTACTTGGGCCTTTGAGTCTCAATATAAACTTGTGTTGCTTTCTTACCTTGAACTACACAGTGAACATCATTTAAGAGCTTCTGTTGAGTATACTGGTTATATTAGCAAAAGCAAGTAATATAACCAAGTAACCAACAAACGGCATCTAAATGAGTAAGTAAGTAAGTAAGGAATACAAGCTGCCAAAGGACGCACGACGAACGACAGACGACGGACGACGTTCACTTGTGGACTTACTGAGCGTAATACAGTACTCGCTTTCTCTCGTTTCATAACAGTAAGTCCATTCTACATACAATATTTACACTGGACAAACATTAGTTTCTCGTTGTCGTACTTTGGATATACTATATACTACATATCTACCAGGGATTTATTAACATCAAGTCAACAAGAGACTCTCGTGCCAACTTTATTTCCCTTAGACCCCCGGAGTTGATGATAGTTTTACCCATCGATTGTAGATATTTATATTTATGTTTAAACAGCACAAATCTGAAGAAATTTTTTCAGCTTATTTAAGAATTTTTTGTCTGAAAAAATTTTTTTTTCCAATTTATACTAAATTTACACTAAATTTTATGATAAAAAAAAATTGGCGATATCAAAAAAATTTTATCAGAGTTAAAAAAAATTATTTTTAAACTCCTATATCAATAATATTGATTTGAAATCATTAAAATAATAAATTTAGGTCATCAATAAAAAAAAGTTTTAATTTCTAATCCTAACACTAAATAAAACTTCCGGATTACAATATAACAGTACCCTCTAAAGATAAAAACAACAATGATGTTGACAATTTGGATCTTCAATCTGCGAAAATCCCCTGGCGATTATTACAAAGCTAAAGTACGCGTGGGTCGATTGATACATCAGCAAAAAAAAACAAACAAAATATAATATTACATTTCAACGGTCTCTGTACTTCATTAGTCATTTCGTATTCGCATTCAGTTGATCATCGCAAATACAACACTGAGTACACACACACGTATACCCACTCTATGACATACACTCTTACATCTTCACATTAATAAATTACCGTACTGGATTGAGACACGCTGTTACATAGGCTTTTTTATTAACTCGCTGATTAACTTACGCAATAAATTTATTTGCACTTCTGTTCTCTAATTGAATACTCTGGTACCCAAAATAAAAACTATATATACTATATTAATATACCGCACAACATTTAATATATCGAGGGTCGCGGACGTCGCCCAATAAAGATAAGTCTCAAGTTAAAATATTGACAGGGCAAATATGATACATTTACATTTGCGCTAAATAACTGAATAATAATATTAAAAAAAAAAAAAAAAAAAAAAATTAGTAACCTAGATAGTAAATAAAAATCTTTAGAAACGCTTCCAGGTTATGCGTACATCAGTAGGGTTAAAAAAAAGAGACTGAAAATAAAGCTCGAGGGAAAATAACTAAACCGGGTGGGTCGTTTACGCGTGCGAGTACCTTTCATGCGAGATGAGATCGCTGAAAAGCGGCTAATTACGATCGCATCAACCGAGAAGTCTCCTCAGGCTCATCCTAAAAAAGGGAAAAAATGTAAAAGTCTTTACACTATCTTTAAAAAATTAAAGATAGAGTACAAGTATGCCCGCTTCTCGTTCCTCGTTTCTCATTTACCACCGTCTTTTTATCCCAGATATTATAAACCATTCCTTAAGTTACTCTCCTTCTCCTCTTTTCTTCTTATTCGTACTTCCTACTTGTACATCGCGTTTCCATTATTCCTCATGTCACAATCCGTTCCTCATTTTCTCGGTGTCATTATTCATTAATGCCATCGTAGGATGGGATTTCTTTTGAGTTTATACGATAATAAGCTTACTCGAGTACATATATGTACTTCTGAATGTAAATATAAATATGAATAAATAAAATTGTTAGAATGTAAGTTATTTGTTGTTGTAATTTATTTTGAGGACGATAATTTATGAAATTATAGGATTAGATCGGATGATTACATTGTGTAATTTTATTTTGTCGATTAAATTATTCTTTTCAATGTTAGTATAAAAAAAAAAATTTTTTTTTAACGTCTATATTATTAAGAGAATAAGAAAAATTTTAAAGCAAAATATTTCTATTTTTTTTTTTTTTCGGAGTGTTAATTTAATAACTAAATTTAAAGAAAAAATTAGTATGATAAAATGAAATAATAAAATAAACAATGATAATGAAAATAAAAAGTAAATAGTTATTAAATGTTGAATGGAGGCATCAATTAAATAGCCCCCTATCACATAAATTATCGCATCAAGATGTTTCAGCATTATTATTGATTTATGTCTCTGAAAATTGTTGAGGGTCACTCTCAACAAGTCAAGACGTAATTGATGCGGTGAATTGGGGTGTGATTCACAGCTGAATATTAAGTAGTAATTACAGGCTGGCATGTGAAACAACGTCAACAAATAAAATTCATCGCGATAAATAAAAAGCTCAAACTAAATTATCCTGACACGTTACGTATTATATTAAATATAATCATTTATAATTTATAATTTATAATACGTGCTCAAGCTGATACACAATAGTTATTGATACATCCAATAAATTATTCCATTAATTCCTAATCCACCATAACTAAGACCCATAACCTGGTGAAATTGTACACACGAAAATCTGGTAATCATTCTAGCAGACTCCGACGCAAGCGCAGACATAGAAATTTCTCACCCCTATTAATTCGTACCCGTTATCTGTAATCCGCATTTCTCATTAATACTCACCTCTCATGACAGACTGTTGATTGATTTCATAAATCATTCAGTTAAACTCTAACATATTCGCTCTACCCACCTATTCAATGAATATCTATATAATCTTGCCCGTCTGAGCCTCAACTCTGACAATCACCCATTAATTATAATCTAACTTCCATTTGTCTTATTAAAAACAAAATAAACTTTCTGTCCAACAGCAATAACATTTATCCCTGCAATTGTATTAATACAATATACAATTTATCAATTATATTTTTGTTACAGCGTGTGATTGTCATCTGATTGGAGCATCTGGAAAAACATGTAATCAAAGCACGGGTCAGTGCCCTTGCAAAGATGGTGTCACCGGTACCACCTGCAATAGGTGCGCCAGAGGTTATCAACAAAGCAGGTCCCATATTGCACCGTGTGTCAGTAAGTGGACATTTTTTTTTGATTGTTCAAAAACACGTATTAATGCCAATAAAAAATTATACATACAAAAATTCATTTTGATAGATTTTTTGGGGATATACTTTTGCAGTTTTACGTAAATTGTTTTTAGGGATTAAAAATTGTTGAAATTGTAAATTTTGGAAATTATGAAGGGGTAAAATTAAAATTCTGAATTTTTCATTTTTAAGAAATTTTCTATCAGTAAAAATATTTGATATTAAAAATTGTAAAAGACTAAAAAAATTCAAAATTTTAATTCCAGCCTCAAAAATAAAAAAAAAAAAGTATACATCTTGTGACTCACCAACACCGCAAAATTTTTTCCATCCCAATTGATTGATAGATTTGATACCCCGAAGTGTAGAATCATTTTTCACGTATCCCGAAGTATGTAAAACTGCAAAAAACAAATGATACAAATATATTATACACACGATCTTTAACATTCTGTCCACCAACACAAATTTTTATCATATACAAGCAACATATCACAATCATTAAGAAATTCAGCTTATAAAAATGCACACCCCGGCCGAACCTGAGGAATGAAGAATGCACACCACTATAAATATATCTGTGATTCTGGTTATACTCACAATAAAATCAAATGTATGATTAATTTGCATTCTGAGAGAAGGCACATATACCGGTTAGCCAAAACGCGTTACCAAAATACCAAACTTATAATTTATTTTCATTCGCACCAATAATCACACATTGGTGTGAGCCAATAAGTAACGTTAAGACACATGTGTATGTATGTATGTGTATTTGTGTTAAATTTATCCAGACACACATTATATGAACCATAATATCTACTTTAGTGAAGATGAAGGCAGTAAAGTTGTCGTGGTATGATCTGGTGTGTCAGTATGGGTGCAAGCGTAATATACGATACTGGTTATTATTTATGCATACCTTATTTGGAGGAACGGACAACGATCAACTTACCAGCCGATAACTTATGCTTTACTTAATATACTTACTTGTATCTTATTCGTAATCATCTTCATCCGCTTTTTTGTGAACAACTTTTTAATAATTTATTTCATTTTTTCCGTAAGACTTAAAGAAAAAAAAAATATTTATCGCTACCGGCATGCCTTTATTTTTTATCATTTGAGAAATGAGCGAGCTAATTGACACTGCTTTGATTTTGTTACTTGTCGCCATTAATACGCATTGTCATTAAGGAAAATTAGCGAACAAAAAGATTAAATTAGTGAAATAATGTATTATTTACTAAAAAAAAATAAGCTCATTTTTTTAAGTTGTTCACACGTGGGATAAGTGTTTGTTGCCTTTTATGTAAGGCTTAATATGGATCGGGAAAGTGTGGATCTGATTAAATTGCTGCGCTAAGTGTTTATAGTTTGTAGTTTGATTTTTTTTTCCTTTTTTTTTTTTTTTTGTAAGAATATTTTGTTTTGTTTGTTTATTATTTGCCGGGATGCTTAGATGGATGCTCTTTTATTTTTCAGAAATTCCACAAGTGATTCAGACTCAGGGAATCGCGGGTGAAGATAATGGAGAACATGATTATGATGATGGGGAAGCCGACGATCGGGGTTACGATGGACGAGCTGGTAAGTTTATTAATAAAGAACATCAGTTTTTTAATGATCGTTAAAAGTTATGAATCCGGGTTTTTTTAAGGATTCATACTCGTTTTTTGGAAAAAACCGGGTTTAATAACTTGGAAGGGAGATTTACTAAGAGTTTTTTTAGTAATTGATGTACTGAGATTGTTGGGGTAATTACTTTTGAAAATTGAGAAGTGGAATTAGGTACTGGGAAGTTTTAGACTCATATCAATTTTTAAAGGTAAATTCAAATTAGGATTAAAGTTAAGATTTCAAAACTTAAATTTGATCCAAATTAAAATCTACAAAGGTTCAAATTTTTATTTTTCAATTCCATCAAAATCAAAATTAAATAAATTTTATTAAAATCAATAGTTCGTGAATTTTTAATCAAACTTTTCTACTTCACGTTCCCAAAACTTCAAAATAATATTAATCCCTCTAAAAACCATCCCAGACTTTCTTAATATAACAAAACCCTCAATTCACTTTGCTTCCTCTAAAAAATTCACCATTTCAATAAAGCCCCGAATTATCGAATTAAGCAAAAAAAGCAAATTCAAAAAGTACTTATACAATGATAACATCATAATCATAACCATTATCTAACACACAGTAAATAGTAAATGGAACAAGATAACGAGTCGAGTGGTGAGTATTGCGCTTTTAGTAACCCCCGGATGAATTCCGGGACCTCAACTCTCCCCATTCAGCTCCACTCTATACTACACACATACTCAACATTCAACATTCAACATTGAACTACACAATCCAGAGCGACGAAAGAGACAGACTAGTAATATCGCGAGGGGCCGATTTGGATCAACTTTAGCGTTGGTCGAACCCCACTCCAGGGTAGAAATTTAAGGGTGATATTAATTTAGCAAAAAGCCATGCGGGGTCGGACAGCCAGACTAGTCTAAAGGTGAACCGAGAGAAGGAAGAAAAAGAAAGCTGAGCTCGGAGCCTGAGGAATAAGAGGATAAGAGCTAGCTGGGAAATCGAGAAGAGAAGCTCTGAGCCTGAGCCTAGCTTCGCAAGATGAGAGTAGGTGAGTAGAAAACGTCTCGCCGCTGGGTCTCTCCAGCCTACCCCTAATGGCTTAATTAAAACCACCCTTGCACAACGGTATACGTTTATACCCTCGGCATCGGTTCTCTCTTCTCTGCATTTTCCACAACATATATACACACACATACATACACATAAGCACTTACAACAAAACACAATGTCGACTACAAGCAACATCGGCTATAATACGAAATATCACCGCGAATATTCACGCGCGAGTACCTCTGGAAATATTTCCACGGGTTCCCTCTGTAGAGGAAAAGCTCTTCTACACATTCTGTACATGTTAGCTTGCTAGTATGTTACAGAATAGTACACCTATTTTGTCTTTACCATCGCAGTATGCCAGAGGAGATATTACTTGCTCGATTAATCACTCTATTACTTAGTAAGGCTTTACACTCTCGCTGGTTAACAATTAATTTACCTCGTGTTCCGTTTGTCTGCAATTCAATGTTTTATTACGTTATTAATTTTACGGGCGGAGTTTGGATTTCGTAAGCTTGTGGTTGAAGGAAGTTTTATGGTTATTATTTGACGAATTGTGTAGTGGAATATTTGTGAGATATTGGAAGTATTTATAAAAATTTGTTTCTTGAATTAAACAAAAAATTTTTTAAATGATTTCTAGTATTAAAAATTTTTTCTCTTTAACTAAGTTATTTTTTTAATAATGTAGATTTATAGCAGAAAAAAATTAAAAATTTTAATGTAAAATTAAGGGATTTAGTTAACAAAAATTTACAATTATTAAGTATGAAGTAGAAATATTTTTAACAATGAGTGAAAATTATTAGACTGCAAATTTAAATAAATTTACGGATGCAATAATTTCTACTTATGAGAATTAGAGACTTTTTACTTGTGACGATTATTTTTACTTATGCTAAACGTTTGTACTTTTTTAGACCGTCATTTTTTGCTGGGACATTTTTTTTAGTGAATAATAAATATTCAGAAGAGCTTTGTACTTTGACATGCAAAAATTTTGATGTATCAGGGTTGGATTTTTTATACGCGGAACACGAAATTATTGAGTGCTCTGTCGAAAAACTAATTTTTAAAATTTTAGTTATTTATGTTGTAAATTTTAATTATTGTGTTTGATAAAAAATTTTTCTGCAATATTATTGAGAAGTTTTTTTGATGTAGATTTAAAAATTAATAAATTTTTTTGATAAATAATATAATAAAGCTTTCAATTAAAATAAAATTCAATAAAAAATTGTAAAATGAAAAAGAAAATAGAATTATAAATTTTAAAAGTTGTAAATGTGTTCTTGGAAAAACATGAATATTTAATGAACAAATATTTTCAGAGTATAGATAAAATTAAGTAAGGTGAACTGAGAAAGGGAGGCTGGGTACATACGAATAATAAAAAATTCGTGAAAGAATAGTTAATTTAAAAAATAAATTCAAATTAACCAGGAGTAAAAACGCGTATGTTATGCGGTAAACAGGTATACAAGGATACCTCGGATACCTCGGAGCAGATTCATGTCGTGTCACGGATCGCATCTATATGTTAATGCACCTTGAGCGCGCGTAACTCGTCGCGTGTACACGCGGTGATGCACCCACGCGACGTCCGAAGTATAGAGATAACCCCTTTCCTATCCTCCAGCTGAACTTCTGGTTATTCGCGAGTAGAGAGGACACGCAGTGCCGGCTGACGAGTGCAGTGTAGAGAAAATAAGAAAAATAAAAATGAAAAGCATCCTCTCCTTCTGATACGCAAATAATATAAATAAATAAAATAAAAAATATTATCGGCTACTAGTACACAGTCGCGTGGATGTAAGAGGCTTGTTGCTAAGTGATTTATAGGATTCATGATTCTGATATCGGTACATCGACATTACTCGATATTTTATTATATAAATTCTGGTACTATTAAACAACCCATAACTTAACATATTATTTTAAATTACTTTTTTCAATTTTTATTATCATCAAAGCGCAATTATTTTAGCGATAACCAAATTATTCACAAGAATTGCAATTGTAGTTATCGATAGAAAACAATTAACTGCTGTCCTTGCTACTTACATGTTATTGCGATAAAAAAAATATTCAACAAAACAAATGTTTTAGTTTTTATTTTAAATAAAAAATGTTGTAAATGTTTTTTTTTACATATTAATAAAAACTAGTACTCTGCCATGTTACTATATGACTGCTGAAAATTACGAGTTATGTTTAAAAGAATGAGTCAAGGTTTTTCTGATGGTATCAAATTTAATTATAAAAATTATTTTTTTAAATAAAAAATTTCCAAGTCAAAAAGTTTAACTTATTTTTTTAATTTTTTAAACGATAAATTGACTATCGACCAAAAAAAATTTCCTTATTATTTTAATTATATAAACAAATGGTAACAATATGATTTAAGGCACAAATAAAATATTATTATTTTTTGTTATTGATTTATTTTGTCACTTTACAACAATAAAAATGTTTGATACATTGAAAAGTGATTACTTGATCAGCAATTATTTTGCATCAGAACTTTTAGGTTGACATCTCTGAAGCACTGAACCTTCTTTACCAACACAAGTTCCATCGCAGCAATCTTTATCTTTAGAGCACTAGGAACAAAAAAAAAGAGACGAATAAACAAATATGTGGAATAAAAATACCAGTAAAGTAGTGATATTATAAAAAAAAAAAAAAAAAAATGTCTTACTTATCTATTATCAAGTTGACATTCCTCCTTTTCATCCTGCCCAGTTATGTTCATTATAACACTGGCCAGGATAACCATCGAAAAAATCAGCGTGATAAATTTGGACATTTTTACTTTGACAATTGAACCCTAAAAAATCGACTGAATAAAATTTTTAAATAACATCAAAAACATGAAATCCTTGTAGGATTATTTTACAATGTATAAAAAAATTTATTTGAAAAATAAATACCTACCTTTTTCTGTGAAAAATTATAATGAAGTCTTATTGAAGACAAACAGTGACTGACTTCAATAGTCTTCGACCCTATATTTATGCCTTACTTCTTATCAAACTGACCATGAGTTAAAAAGACACGTACGACAACAATTATTTTGTTAGCAGTAATTATTATGACGCAAAAATTCACATTTTTATTAATAATTACTTATTGTTATTATTTTTTTATAATTTGGCGAATAATTTTTTCGATAGTTGGATAATATTATCAAAGACGAATAATTGAGGCAATAAATTAAATGTGTAAGATAGTCGCAATTATGGTTATCGTTGAGAACGAGTTATATAATTTTTCCTTGCATATTGTGATAAAACAAATATTCAAAAAAGCAAACCAATTGTTTTTAATATTGAGGAAAAAAGAAAGGAATTCGTAATTGTTGTTGTTTATGTAATAATAATAATAATAATAATAATAATAATAATAATAATAATAATAATAATAATAATAATAATACTAATAACACCAATAATAATTTTTGGATGAAACGAAATTTATTCAATCGTTTTCGGTAAACATTGTTATTTTACAATAACTATGTTACTCATATAATACTTTAAAAAGCGATGACCAATTACTTCTTCTTAGAGTCTTCGGGGATGCACCTGGTGAAGCCATTTTTATCAGGGGGACCACACATACCACTGCAACAATCTTCACTCTTGTTGCACTATACAGAAAAATAATCAACAATAAATATAGCAGTAAATTAATTAAAGAAAAATATATTTAATAAAAGGGATTATTCGTTAGTCATACTACTTTATTGTCGTATCGACATTCTGCATCAGCGCTCATAACAACATTAGACAGAAGAACCATCGAAATGAGCAGTATAACTAACTTTGACATCGTTAATTCGGCGACTGAATTTTAAAACCAATTACATTAAATATTTTTAGCAATCCAGATTCTTATTTCTAATTCATCTGTCACAGAATAATGTTAAAATTTTTTACAATGAGAAACATTATTGTTGAAATAAAGATTTATTGGCTTAGAAATTCATTGATCCAAACCATTTATTAGTTTTTTAGTAAAGGAAAATCAATGTCTCTGCCTCCATTATAAAAAATTTACCTCTGTTACAATAAGTAAGTAAAAAAATAGCTTTACTTGAATTAAATAAAAATTACTTTGATCAATTCAAGCAATTAGACAAGAAAATATACCCTCAATAATTACTAAGAATATATATTCTTATGTCAAGAAAATTTTCTCAATATTAATATTTTTATCTTAATGCATAAAAAATTTACAAACATTTTGAAATTTTTTGACAAGATATATAAAATTTATACTTACTTCTTTTTGCTCAGAATAAATATGAAGATTTCTTGAAAAGTACAAGTACGGAATAAAATTAGCGATTGAATTCATTAGTCAGCTCCCGTATTTATGCCACACTTTTATCAAAATTTCATAACCAGTAATTATAGTTACGTATTACTATTTTTTTTTTTTTACGTAATTGAGCGAAAAATTATTTTCATAGTCATGCGGTGTTATCAACAACCAATACTTTTAACGTTAGTAAAAAACATCCGGAATAAATGCAAAATTATTATCGTCAACAACGAGTTAATTTTAAAATTCGCTTTAAAAGAATTATGTTACAATAACAATTTTTTTATATTTTTAAACAAAAAATATATCTTAAACGAATTAATCAATTGTAATTATGATTATCGTTCGTAAGAAATTAACTGTCGAATTTGCTACGAAAATTCGTACAGTAAGACATAAAATTGAACAAATAATTAAAAAAAAAAAATAAAAAATTATAAAAAAATGTAGCAGTGGTTTTTCTTTATTATTATTTTAGTGTAACTCTCACGCGACCCGTTCATCATACTCGTTTTCTGGGTGCACACGCTCGGATAAATGCGAGTATAGAGAGAGTATAGGGTCCTTTCCGTTTCGGAAAACATAGCCGGGCAATGTTTGCACACTGCATCGATTCGTTTTCCACCGCGTGCGGTTTCAAGCCTGAGGATTGCGAGACCGAAGATATATAGAGACATAGAGACACTGTAGGACACACATGACATGAGTTTACTTCCGAGTCGGATCGTTCGAGGGTTGCCAATGAGCTAGAGTTAAATTGTACTGAACGTTAAAGTATATATGTAACATTTTAAAAACGAAGAAAAAGTATTATTATACTGTTAAAAAACCAACAAAACTTTTCCTATTAATTCACTCTGTAAATGTTGACATTATTTTAATTACATCGTCTAATTACTTCCATTCTTTACAATTTTTATTTTTTAAATAAAAAATCAAAATTTAAGCAGTCAAAAAAAAGTATAATTTATATTTTATGAAATACATAAAAACCGGTTGTTAAAACCATTGATCCGGAGTGTCAGAAAAACGAATGAATGAAAATTTAACGTTGCAGTCATAACGAGCGTAGGAAAGACGGAAGGAAATTTATGCGGGCGCGACGTCGGCTTATAAGTATAAGTACTTACTATATACTATATATATCGATCTCGATCGCGGCCTAATTGCAGTACCAGTCACCCTCCTGTTGAGAAAATAATAAAAGGAAAAAAGTTGGATGCAGGCAGGAGACTGTAGCTGCATATATATTTGTATTTGTATTTGTGTATTTATATATGTAAGAAAGTGGGCTTTGTGTATGAAGAAGAGAGTTTAGTTATGTTATTGTATTGGGCCGCCGGCAAACCGGGCGTAAATCTTTCGCCCTGGTATAGAAATGCAGCTCTACTCCCTTTGGCTTTAGCTTTTATTTAGCTTTAGCTTCACTATGACTTTTATTCTTTTTTATCTTCACTCGCTTATGTGAGTTTTTTTCTCTATTGCTCGTGTCTTTTCTGTTCTACGGCTCTGTAGCATATAGTATATAATATATAATATGTAATGGGCCAAGTGTTGTTAGGAGTCTGTATTTATACGTCGGAACGAGCCAACAGCCAATAAGAGTGACGAGAATGAGAATCGACAAGACATCACTCTAACTGTCTCGCTTAATACACTTTTATCGCAGTTCTTTTATGGAGGAACGATGAGAAGAATATATGGTCGATGTCTATGTCTAAAGATACCTTCTGTAAAAGTTCAATCTATCTTATCAAACGCGGGATTTATTTCTCATTAGACTACTCGAGCTAAGACGTATAAAAATGATATCGCGTGGAAATCGATGGGAACTAAATTACGGACTGGAAAAACATTTTTTGAGGATTTAGATACGATTTCTTCTTAATTTAAAAAAAAAAATGATTTTTTTAACAAGATTTATTTTTTTTTTAAGATAATAAAAATAATTTACATGATGTTTAAATGATTTAAATGATATTTAGATACAAAAAAAAAATAAAATAAATTCTCAACAAGACAAAAGATCACAAAGCACCCAGACACAAAACAATTACAAGACTCGAATCATTAATACCACATCTAAATACATAATACATAGATCCAAAGTGTATTATTATTAATCCCAAGTCAAGCGTGAGAAGTTTAATTGAAACAAACACCTAAGCCCCGCAATATGTAGCTTAGTAGCTCCCTCACACTCAGCCTACTCAACTAACTCCAGAACAAAGATAATTCAACATAGCCTTTGTTCCTTGAGCCAAATTCTATCCCAAATGCAATATGTTTCACTAAAGTTTCGTCAGAAGCCCACCCTCCATCATCAGCCAGAAGAAAGACAAGGAGAGAAGTATAAGAGCTTCCCGAAATCTTTTCATACCTTCATCCCTTTTCGTTTTCATCAAACTTATATCTCTCTTTTCTTATAAAATGTATATATACCTCCAGTATTTTCCTCGGGAAAATTTAAAAGCCTTTCGCCTTTAGTCGTCAAGCTAATTAAATTCAAACAAAATTATTCTGACATTTTTGCCTCCGTTGATTTTGTATACAAGCTTTGCCATCGCCTTATTGTCTTTATAAAAACTCCATCTTATATTTTGCATCTGTTCTGTTTGCTGAAGAAACATCGAACAAAAGATATAATATAAAAATCTCATTTTTATTTTGTTTTTCTTGTTCTATTCCGTGTACTATCCTCACAAAAAATTTTTTACTTTTTAAAATAAATGTAATACTGACGCGCGATAGGGACAATATCATTTCCTCTCTGGCACACTGCCAATAAACTTTTGCTGATGGTACTCGAGTAAACTCAACTCTCTACTCTCAATATTTCCTCTCCTTCTAAAACACCAGACTACATATATCGATACGAATACGACAGTACAACTTCCCTTATAAATGTAAATCGATACATTTATGTATTCCATATCTTGTATTATAATATTCTACAAGGTGTTTTGCAACGTTGTTACATCACTGTTCCAGTTTGCATTGCTATTGCTATTATATATGCTTCATATAATATCAAACTTCAATATCATATATTTATTCATACTGTTATTTCTTGTTCCTCCATCTGCTGAGCACATTTTACAAATGGTTATTTCTAAAAAAAATTTTATTCACAATTTCCTGATGAGTTTAAATGTCAGATAAAAAAAAAAATGTTGCTTTGAAGAAAAATAAGCGACAGAAACCGAAACCAATAACCAATAATAAGGCTCGTGGTGTAATTAATAATTAAGGCAATTAAATTTTAATTAGAATCGATATAATATATCTAAATGTAATTAACGAAATTTCGACATTGATGGTAACAAATTACAGTAATTATTGTTCATGTGGTTCATTACAGTGTTCAATTCCCGGGTGTAGAAGTGGTAAATACCGAATTACATTAATTAAGAATTACCACACACTAATTTTATCAGTAAACAAAATTTGTGTGCTTGATATATATTGAGTCTTATCGGTGTCAATTACATCATTAATTTTAATAAATTATCTTAGAGGTATTTTAATTTTTTTTAATTGAGAGGGTTTGAGAAAAATTTGATGTGAATAAATAATGAGGTAATATTTTTTGATTTAAAATTCAAGAAAATATTTTAATTTTTTGATTAAAAATTCAAGAAAATATTTTAATTTTGTGATTAAAAATTCAAGAGAATATTTTTCTTGAATCAAATAATTTTTTATTTTATAAAATAAACTCCTACTATGAAGCTTGATAGATTATTTATTTGCCAATTCATCTCAATTAACATTAATCACTGTAATTAATACGTCTCGCCTAATGCCAGATACATACGTGTAAAGTATGCATTAAAATAAAATTAATAATCTCGTTCTCGGATAGATTAGTCTTCTACATAGTTCCACTGTATGCTACTCGTTTAATGACTTGCTCGAAACTTTCGTAATCCACTTGATAACTATAAACCGTAGACTATTATTTTTATTTTTATTGATACTAGACGACAGAGGTGAGAAGCTAATAGATACCACACTAATTTTGGAATAAGAAGAAGCCACGAGTGGAGGTAGATCAATTAGTCTTGATTTAAATTAACAGCGGCGGGTGGTAATTAACTTTAGTTTAGGTCGCGAGAACGATCCTCATCTGACGTTATATTATATAGATATATACAGATATATATTTATGGGCGAAGGATGGAGAGGACGGACCCGGTCGATTTAATGCGCAACGCCGTTAATAATTACGATAATTAATATTACGAGCGACTGGGAAAATGCGTTGGCCCGTTTATAATAATCAAACTCCTCCTCTTCTTCATCTTAATTTCATCATTCTATTATCATTTATTATTATTATTATAATATTTTTTTATTTTATTACGAATGGATTAATTTCAGTTATATCAATGAAAAAAATAAAGTATAAGCCCTGTACCTATATAAGCCAACAGTTAATCACTTATAGAATTTTTAAAAATTGGATATCGAATTTTTTAATAAGTCAAATTATGTTAAATAAAATGTAAAAAATTTGTATTAAAAAAATTTTTATGTTTTAAAAAAGTTCACAAGTTTTAATTGAATTAATTAAAAATTTGAACTAAAACTTCTTCAGTTTTATTTTTTAGCTGTTGAATTTTGTCGACTGAGAGACAGGATATTTTGATTTGCTAGCAACACGCAGTGTATACATATTGTATGTGGTTGGTGAGTATGACTGGTGCCCGCGAGTGTTACTTTGGCATTCACCTAAGTCCCTCTGACGTTAATCTGGTCTTGTGCTCTCTGTACTGTGTAGCTCGGCTTACACTAGTACGAGAGGGTGAAAAGAAAAAAAATTGAAAAAACAGTTTAAAATACGAAAAATCAGACAAACGAGCTCCGAGAATCCTCACACTTATGGATGCACTCAGTGTATAGGTAACATACGCTAATGACCCTTGTCCAGTGACTCTCAACTCTTAAAATTCACATTTGCTAATTATTTTACATAACAGGAAATTTATATTTTTTTTCTTAATTAACAGCTGTTATAAAATAGTTTGTAAATAAATTTTGTTTTGTGAGTTTACTTATGCAGTTAAATTGCATCCGGTACGAAAACAATTAATAGTTGTGATACTTATTCGTAAATCTAAGAAGTTTTGTTCATTAACTCGAACTTCTGAAAACTTTACAAATATTTAATTAATAAATTCACAGTTATTTGATGTTAAAGAAATAAACTTTTAGGGTTTTATTTTATTAAGGAAAATATTGTCATATTAAAAATTTTTTTAGAGTAATATAATCGTTCAAAAAAAATTCTAAGGTTCATTTTATTCGATTTAAATCTAAAAATTTCCTTATAATAAAACAAAAAATTGAAATTGAGTAATTTTTATATCTAAAGTTGAATAAAAAAATCGGCCGGTAAAAATGGAGCAGTGAATATTAAATACCTTTAAACTTTTTTTTTTTTTTTTTTTTTTTTTTTTTTAAAGCTTAAGATACATCATTGAAGTTTTAAAAACTGTCTCAATTTTTTTAAATAATTTCTAAAAAGTATAACTAAAATTTTTTGCAATCGTAAAAATAAAATAAACAATAAAACTGATTTTTATCAATAAAAATTGAAATCATTTACGACAAGTAAAATTTACAATGTTAATTTATTAACTAAAAAGTTTACGGTAACAAATGTAGTTTAAGTCTTTATCAATCATTCTTTAGACGGTAAATTCCTCTTTGGGTTTGAATTCGCGGCACTTAAAGCGTTTCATAATGGGTTGCAGCGTCGCAACGGAACCCTTTTGTAATTAAGACGTTACTTTATGGTCGTGCTTGAAGGCATAAGTGTAGCCCACGCGGATGAATATGCTTTGGATGGAAATGTGCTTGTATACACTCACACTTACACAGACGTGTAATGGCGGGTATAAACACTGCACAACAGAGGACAACAACGTGCATGCAAAGAGAGAAAAGAAGAGAGTGCTGGTATGTATACGTGATGTGAGTAGACATAGAGTGACTGGAGACAAGACTGCTTGGGGAACAAAAACCAGGAAAAAAGGAGAAAGTCGTGAGCAAAGAGGGATATAAATGAAAATAAAAAAAAATAAACAGCGGTGGGAAGGGATGTGGACCGCATCATGATCTCCATGAGCCATGAGGAAGCTAAGGAGAAGCGTGACGAAGAGGCGAGAGTAATCCAAGGTAAACATACGCCGGGTATTTTGCCAGAGTAGAGACGAGGAATGAGCCAGGCTTTACTTGTTATGTTATTATTGTACATATATGTACGTGTAATGTGTATTTTAAAAATTTTTTTACTCTTATTTTTGAGAGGTGCAGGCTCTCGTTTCTTCACATGTAATGTTACGTATATTGGGTGTCTCTACCTCGTCTTTATGAATGCTCGGGTATCTTTAACAAACGATGTACCTTCACAGAAGATACCGCGTGTGAATATATGCTTGTACTGTCACCTTAAACCTAGAGCCCGCAATTTCGTGTGTAATGTGTAATTATAATTATAATTCGCGGGTTTGCTTGCGGAACTTTTTTCAGCTCCAGTTATTTAAATTAATTAATTTAAATGCAAGTAATCGGATTTTTGGGATAATTATGGGATTGTTGGAGTTTTTAATTGGTGCGTGGTCGTAATAGAACATTGAATTTTTTAAGTAGAGTAAAATTAATTCATATTTTTTATAAGTTTTGTTTTAAACCGAAAAATGTATACATTCAAATTTTAAGTCAAAAAAAATTTTTTTTTGTATACCGAAGACTTGATTTTAATAAATTTAAAAATATACATTTGGAATTAAATTTTAATATAAAAATTTTAGTATCAAAAGATTAAAAATTATCTATCAACACGTGTTTTTACGTCAGAACTCACATTTGATAATTGTTTTTTAACGGTTCGACACTAAACAACTTTTTTATGCTCTAGGCAATTATTAATTTCATTTTATAAAAAAAAAGGCCATTAATTTTATCAATATTTCATTTTTATTAGTAGCTCATTTTTATATTTATTTAAAAAAAATCTTTTGTTAGTTCTAACAAAAAATTTGTAAGAAATAAAACTTATAAAAAATTTTATATAAAATTTTTGTACAATAAAAAAATGGGAATAATTAATCTAGTAAGTTACATAATCTTCTAAATTGATATTTTCACAATAATAATAATAATAATTAAATATTTGATTATCCGTAGTTGTTATTTATTTGCTTATTGGAAATGGTCGCGTCTGGTAATGAGAAAAATTTATTACCCGAAAATATAAATGGGTTTGGATTGCTCTTGTGGTACTCGAAACATGATCGCGTGTACTTGGATAATAATGGAGAACTTTGGTTATTATTGCCCTTTCAATACGATACCGAGGGTCAAGTTTATTCCGGCGAAAAAAACTTACTTACACGAACCCCGAATTTTATTGAGAACGGTACAGTGACTGTGGGTGAATCAACATGACCAAAAAGTAAGGTCCGTTTGGATGAATTCGGATACTTGTGGATTAAGTTTCCTTATCATTTTTATCCAGATGCGAATCAAGCTCCAATAAGTGAAAGAGAGCAAGTAGATAATTATCAAGCGAAGCCTATGAAACCTCATCATTTAATTGGCCACGGGTTTATTAGATGGAACCGCAATCAAAAAATTTATGGATACTTGGTCGATGACGGGACAATGAGACTTGTTAATCCTCCATCAAATGTATGAATACTTGTTTGTACAAGTACTTTTACTTATTTTGGTAAAAATAATTTTTTTAAAATAGTCAATTTTTGGGTGTATAAAAATTTTATAAATAAAATTTATCAGTTAATAAAATTTTATGATCACATTTAAGTTTTTGATAAAAATTAAACTAATAATTTCTCCAATATTTTTTATTTTCTGTAAAATTATCCCATCAAAAACTAAATTACAACCAAAATTTTACTAAAAAAAACCCTCTTCATAAATCACAAACCCTTTGAAGAAGAAAAAAATCCGCAAACAAACGTTTCTTAAAGCCAAAAAGTGTTTCGTCCAAAAATTGCTATTGGCCATTAGCCGGATGGGCCATTTGCCAGTAATGATGTCCCATCATCTCTAAACCTCTTGCAAAAGATCATTTTTTCTCAAAAAAAATAAGACTTTTCAATCGAAGCAGTAAACAATCTAATCAATTTAAATAAAAATAAAAAAATGTGTCAGCAAAAAAGACGCCCCACTAAAAAATATTAAAATAAACACTATACCGATAAAAAAAAAGATTATTTATGAATCAAAAGCCTCCCTTTCAATTTTACGAACCACAACACCAGAGTTATGATAAAGAATGGTAGGCAATCACCATAATGCGAATGTCTCACCATCCCTTGTATCTCCGAGCATGTTAACTCTCTCATCCACACAATTCAGTTCATCTGAGTTTTATTGGAGCTGCATATACAGACGTAGACATAAACACATATGAATATGAATATAAAAGCATCTACATCCATCCATATATATTTATAATACTTATACAGAAAAATATACGAGGGAGATTCTAGTTGGTGGTTAGGTTACGTCGGTGGGTTGTATTTTGTCAGAGTACATTGGCTTTCATGATAAAACGGATGCTGGTGTATAGACAGTATAGTTATATGCCTTGAACGAGTGTGAGTGAGGGAACAAATTGTTGTCGAGAAGAGATTTTTCTGCGATGATTCAAGAGTAAAGGGGAATAGTAACAGTTGTAGAATAAAGTTGAGTGTTGAGGCGCCTTGCCGTCGTCTACCATTTTATTTTCCTTGTACATACACACGCACGAAGGATAATAAAAATAAATATGTAAGTATGTCTGTATGAAAATAGAATATGATGACTTGGCGATCGAACAATCGGCAGAGTAGCTCTCTCCACGGATAAATCTATTGCCATTCGCCATTCTTCTAATATGCTACCTTATATATTATACATTTTAGATTTTATTAGTTTCGGTGAAATATTTATCGTCCATATATTACTTAATACGTACTGCAGAGAACTCGGTAAACGTAATCTCGTAGATTAATGCTACGCGTAATCCCAGTTCGGTAAATACTCATGGGCACGTGGTTACTCCAAGTTTGTTGAGTTGAAACTGCTACGATATAACTGTAACATAACAACTAGCCAGCACTCGATTTCTGTTATGTTCCTCGGTAATAAATTTCAATCTATGTATGAACCCACGAGTACATATTTGGACTACAGTTGTGGAATATGTATTCGTCTTTTTTTTTTTTTTGCTTCAAAGATTAATTACTGAAATTAGTTTCCCGGAATTCTAATTAATTAATGTTTTCTGAGTTTTAGATATTAAATTTATATGAATATTTTGTTTTGGAATATAATTTTTAAAAAAATAATAAAATAACATATTTTCACAAGAAACTTAAAAAAGAAAAAAATTTAATTTTTTTGAGCTGCTCTAGTGTAAAATATTAACTAAAAGTTTATTTAAGTTTTTTAATAAAAGACCAATCGTGCATAAATTATAAATAACTCACTATATTATAACCATATATTAGCATGAAAAGTATCAATGAAAAAGTTTGGACGTAAATATAAATTTATTGGTAATTAAAATGTATATTTACTATCTATATTAATTATCTAAGTCAACAAAACTTGTTCAATTTGTAGGTAAATAATTTGTCCGATGGAAAGTAAGAGAATAAAAGAAAATGATGAGCACGGTAGTTTACAGAATCGCGTGATTACTTTAACGGTAAATAGCTGGTACATGCTTACAACAGAGTATCGCTGATAATTTATAAATTACAAGATTGATAGATAGATACTTTAAATATATAAGTTGATTTAATCGAAACAGTATTACCGTGTCCTGGACGTAATATATATGCAGAGTGTTAATGTGTGTATGGTTCGTGCTGGTTATATATATCTGTATAAATATTTAATCGAACGTTTGGCTCGTGGTCATTTCCTCAGTATCAACAGACTCATCTATCTTATATTACATTGGGATATCGTGTCATGCTCCTCTTTACAGATACGCCTCGTTAAATTATTTGCTTTGTAAATGGAATTACGAAACGAGTTAAAATAATATAGTTTAATCAACACGACATTATACCGACTACTGGGTTTAAATATTAATTATTCAATAATTAACTAATTAATTGAATTTACATTTTTTATCGAAATTCCAATCATGTGTTTTTTTTTAAAGCTATAATTTAATGAACTTCGATAATTGAAACTAGTGAATTTAAGCCCTGATTTATTGTTAAACTTTCCGATAATTATTTTTAAAATAAGAAAACAATTCTATATTGTAATCCATTTTAATTAGACGAGCTTAACTTGCCATTCAAAATTAATTTTTTTTCACACTTCAAAAGATTTTTCAAAAGTGTTCGATAATTTTGAATTACTAAGAAAAATTCTAAAACCAAAAATTTTTCTTAATTCACGAATTTTTCTGCTTAACTCAACACAAAAAAATTCTTCAAAATAATTTTCTTGGTTCAAAATTTTTTTTTTAAATCAACGTTATTTTATAATCATTGATTTTTAGTCATTACTTGACAAAAAAAAATTAATTAAAATCCCTAACATAACTCCAACTTAATTGAATTAAGTTCAAAACTAGAGCTTACAAAATTTGCTTATGTATTTGTGTTTGATAAGGTTTTTGATAGTAAAAAAAAGTATACATTAATCAATAAACGTGCAATCTCAATCAAATCGATATTAACATAACAACCGAATGCAGAAACAGAAACAACAAACCAACCAAAAAAACAGCGCGTGTTTTTTCACGAATACGAGCAAATAACAAACAACTAGAGGTGGAGTATATTGTTAAGCTCGATAGTTATTTTAATGAACTCGCGAGTCCGTAAAAACAGATACATTTATATCGATGGCTACTCACCGATGATTTGACTCTTTTTTCCTCATCGTGATCGTCAATATAAACGTATCCCTTTCCTTCCTCTGGCGCCATTGATGTCATGTATATTCTACGCGCACGGTAAACGTAATAGTAAACGTAAAAGGGTATATTATGTATCAAGTACAGGAAAGAGCGAAAGAGAAAATGGTACTAAGCCCGCGGCAACAGTAGCGCTTGTCTATGTCTGTGGGTAACCAAATTAAACGTAATTTGAATTTCGTTTGAAATTCAATTGATGCCCCATGGCATCCTGATGCCCATGCTACACAGAATACAGACGGAAAAGAGGAAGGAGGAAAGAGGGCGCTGATACCAGGTTTTGTTATCGAATAAAAATATCCGACATTCCACTATCGGTATGTTATATGTATATCTATTGTATATATTGGTGGGTAAGTGTGAGGAGATTGTAGAGGTTGGTATGGCAGCTTCAGTTCCGGCTGGGCTCCTATCGAAATTCCCGAAACTGAAACTGTACAGATAAAACAGTAAATCCTCTATCACTATCTCGAATAGGAGAACCCTTTGTGAAAGTTTTCCACTAAAATAAAGTGTATAATAGTGGTTTATACGGTCAGATGTAGATGCTTATATGGGAAAGGTTACTTGACGGTTATTGTGCCATATACTATGGACCGTGGAGAATTGATGAAAAAAAATTGGTAGATATGAAGAATACAGGACATAAACGTCTCGTAAAAAAAGTCGAGGGATAATTTTTTTAGTTATCTGAGGAATTACTTAAGGGCTAAAATGGTACATAAAAATTTTATTTGAGGGTTTGAGGGGCTTACAAGTCTGAGAAAATATATAAGTGGATTTAAATTCAGTTTTTATGACAGTTTTTTAAAAAATTCCCCTCGGCTACTAAAGATTTTTGATATCATTTTTTGAACTTTGTAGTGTTGCTTTTTAAAGTTAATTTAATGAGTCCTACAGGTTATGGACCCAGATTAATAATTGAATATTTTTTATTTTATATGAAAATATATCATAAAAAACAAAAATAAAATCCAAATTTTTCTAAAGAAAAAATTTTAATAAATCACAAATCCTTTCAAGAAAAAAAATCCGCAAACAAACGTTTCTTAAAGCCAAAAAGAGTTTCATCCAAAAATTGCTATTGGCCATTAGCCGGATGGGCTTTTTGCCAGTAGTGATGTCCCATTATTCCTCAAATGAAAAATAAAATAATAAAAATATTATTTTAAAATAAATAAAAATTTTTTCTGTTATTATAGATTCCAGGTGTTTTTATCTTAGTGGATTTTTAATAAAATTTTGAAGGACTAGGATTCGATTCCGGGGCATTTTAAAATTTTTAAGTAAAAAATTTTTACGAAAAAAAAAAGAATTACAATAAAATTAACTAAAATCTCCAATTTTCAGTGAATAAAAAAATGTTTACAAAACAAATAGAGCATTGTTAAATATTTAAATTGATAGAATAAAATAAATGAAACAAAAAAAGAGGGTGTAGCATATGTGAAATTGATAAAACGTAGGTCAAAGAGTGTAATCCATTTAATTCCGAACTAACGAGACGTCCTTTGTATTCATTAACCCCCGTGCGCGTTAATGTACATACTTGATAGCGTACGTAGGTGTGTATAGCGGAACATGTGTTTAATGGGTAGGAGTGTGGGAACTATGAGAAATAACAGTAGATTGGAAACAAACGATACGATTTTTGAAGTTACTTTCCAATCGAAGTAACGTCACGGCGTACATCTGTGTCGTATTTTATAGAAGCATATATATAAATGAAAATATTAGTGTGTCGGTACTCACGGAATTCTGGATCGATCTCTTGACAATGCGAGAGATATACGTCACTAGACGGCAAAACTATTTGTGAGTAGAGGATGGAGTGCAAAACAATATTGTCAATGCGATTGGTCTCAATCGGTTGCTCCCGTGTTCTGTAGACTAATTAACTTCGTTTCGCGTCGACGAGCTTCATCCCCTGTGAATTGAAATATATTTTTTATATAATATATTGATTAAAATTTATGTTCCTTAATAATAAAAATAAAATAAATGTTGCTAATAAATGAAAAAAGTTGGCTAATTATATTTATGTGGGCTCTTAAATTTAATGGCTGATAATAAAATTTCTTTATGCAATAAACCGTTTTTGCATCCAGATATATGGGAACGATTTTTTATATACCGAAATAAAATGAAAAGCAAACCGAGCTGAGGAGTAGGAACAAGTCCAGACGAATTTCTGACCTTAAGAGATCGGACCGCGGAGATGAATTACGACAAGGGTAAAGCGATTTCAGAGCAATCTCCTGCGGCACTTCCTGCGGTCGGATGTCGAGCAAGAGGCGAGAAAGAACACGAACAAGCGAAAAGGATAAATGTCGATGTGAAAAACGACGTGTATTACTATCGTAATCAAATCTCTAACCACTATTCATTTTATTTCATTTCTTGTTTAAATATCCTCATTTTTTACAATTTTTGTTCTTTAATTGTCCTACCTCATTTTTATGAAAAATTTCAGTAAAATATTTTTTTATAAGTTTTCAATTTGACTCTTAAAAATTAAAAAAAAATTTTTTTTCCATTTTAAAAAATTCTACAAGTGACTTATAATTCAAAAATTCAATAAAAATGTCTTAAAAAATCTAATCAGTGGCTAAAATTTTTATTTCACTAAATTAATATTTCGAAAAAAAAATTAAATATTCAAGAGAATATTTTTTTAACATGAAGTGAATTTTATTAGAGTGTAAACAATAAAATTTAATTTAAAAAATTATTTCTTTTTCATCCCTATCATTAAACAACAATTTTAGAAAAATAATAAAATTATGCAGCAAGTTCTTAACTTAAATTAAAGATAAATTTCCAGATTGTCGGCGTTAAAATTTTCACATTAAACTTAACTTTTCAACGCCTCACAATTTTCCCCTTATTTTTTATTAATTTTTTTGCTCGCCGCGAATTTCAATATTTTCCGTAATCTAAAAGGTGTATGTGCTGGTGACTGGGTAGAACAGCGAGGGCGAAAATGAAAATATGGGGTATGAGGTGAAAGAATGAAAGGGGTGAGAAGTAAAGAAACAAAAAAATTAAGCATGAAGAAAGGAGGACGAAGGAAAAAAAGTTTAAAATAAGAGAAAAGAAGAAAAGAGAAGGGTGGAAGTGTATGAAAAAGCGGATCTACCCCACGTTAGTGAAGTGAGTTCTCGAGGTCCTGGCTAAGGACTTGGGTAGACTCGGGTCTAAGATACTACACCGTGGGTACTATACCCTTCAATTTATATTTTTTCGCCCACAACTCACTACTCATCGCTCAAAAAAAATAAAAATAATAAATGGGAGCCGAAAATTTAAACGTGTGGGGGCTCGTTATTTACATGCGAAATCCCAGCGAATCGCTGGGGTATTAAATTGCAAAGCCTACCCCAAACCCTAAATGTAAGTTTAAAGTATACAGAGGATATAGTAAAATATTTAATTTGATGTGATATGGGAAATATTTTTTTAGCTGTAAAAGCACTGGGGTTTTGCGGAAAAGTGGATTAATTGAAATTTTAGTAACTCGTTCTGTTCTGTTCTGGTCTCTTCGAGCGAGAGCGAGGGGCAATTTATCATTTGGAGTGAAGCGAAAAGAGAAACAAGAGATTTGCCGGGGAGGGAACGGAGGTTTAGAATCCCTGGAATTTTCCATCTGGTTCTGCCCTGGCAAGGTTATTTCCAAGGTGAATCGAGAGAAAATCGGAATTTTATTACCGTTACCACAGTCCATTAAATCTAGATTACACGACGTCGTATTCAAGAACGATATCTTTCATATAACTCTCTAAGCTAAAATGGAATGAACCTGCCGAGGGTGAAGGGAGGATAACTACGAAATAAAGGCATTTTAACGGGGCGGACTAAAATTACGATTCTGTTGAGAAAATATTTTCTTACATTTTTTTATACGATACATCGACGCACGGTTTTTTTCACGCTTTCAGATTTAACAATCAAATCAAAATTAAACATAATTGAATAGTTTCACACATTTTTAGACTTGTAAAAAAATTAACTTAATTAAAAATTTCAAATCCTGAACCAAGAAAAGTTGTTTAAAAAATTTTGCTGCCATAAATCAAGCAAAAAAATTATAGAATACAAATTTTTCGGTAATTATAATTCTAATACACAAGTTTTAAATATCTTTAGAAAATTTGTACACTAATTGGGATATACAGTGACCAAAAATCACAAAGTATTCATACATAAAATAATATTTGATTGCCGGTGACCAATAGTATGAATATTCAATCCAAATATAACAAAATTCAATATTTGTGTATCAATTAGTTATTTATAGCGACAGTCGGAAAAATGTAAATATGTAGTTTAAATTCTCGTTCATATTTATCTATCAGCAGAAAGCTCAACATTTTATAATTATTATTATTTTTATATTGCTATCATTACAGAAAAAAAATTATTAATTAAATCCAATAAAATTTGAGCATAAAATTAATAAACTTATATCATAATAATTCATTAAAATTGAATTATAAATGTTTAAAAATTTAATTAAAAAATCCAATTAGTTAAATTTATGAAGTAAATTTAATTATATTTTCTTGGTAATATTTATGATCTCAAAGAGTCTTGAGAGCTTTAAAATTAATGTAATAAAGAAAATAAATTGTTCCATTTTTTAAAAATTAAATTTTCTTTCAAGACAACTGAGATGTAATTTTTTATTCACAATTTTTTAATGATTTTAAATAATAATTAAGACTGTAAAAATATCCTAAAAGATCGATTGATTAATCTTGGACTGACGTATATACTGTACTCGAACTAACGTCAGAGATGGAGGACTTGTACATCGAATCGCCGACGTAGCATAGGCTCTGTGTTCAGCCGCGAGACGGATAACGCATTGCACGGGGAATTAATCGAGCTGACGTCTCAATGTGTGGGTCACATATGCTGGTACGGGTTGCGTGTACATAATGCATAGTATAGGTAAATGTGGATGTTAGAGTCGCACGTCGGAGATATATGTGCTTAGAGTAATGGATGGACAGATATAGTTGGGTAATAATGGTGGCTGATGTCAAGTTGAGACGAGGTACATTCAAGTGGTAATGCTTCTACACCTGCTCCTTGTCTCGGGATTTATATATCTTTAGACAATGGAATACAAATTAAACTTCACTCGGTGAAGTATTTTTTAATTAATTCTCCTACTTTATATATTTTTTTAAATTAATTATTCAGTTTAGAATTTTATTACTTCTATACGGAGCAGTTTATTAATTAGATTTTTTTTTAAATTAAATATATGAAAAAATGCTACTTTAGAAATAAAAAGAAAAATATTGATGCAACTTTTTTTAAATATTAAAATTTGTTATTTTAAATCAAGCAAAAAAATTATATTAATTTTAAAAAACTCTAAACAGGTATTTTTTAATTTTTAAACGAATAAGAACTATATTTTTATTATTATTATTATTATTCTATAAGAAAAAAATTAAAAACTTACTCTGCGGAGATTTTTTTTTATTAATAATATAAATAAAATCTTTCTCGAAATAAATTTCATTTCAAAAGGATTGAATAAATTTTTAATTGTCCACTTTGCATTAACTTTCAAAACTTTTTTCAGCATAATTTAAAAAAAAAAATAATAATAATAATGCAAATTCTTTTTATTGCAGAACGTTGCGGAAAATGTCCATCAACAACACGAAGATTAAATCTGAATAAATATTGCAAGAGGGATTACGGTAAGAGTATTTTCAAAATATAAAATATTAACGTCATAAAACAAAATAAATACTTGAATAAACAAATAATAAATAATAGGTAGTAAGTACATAAAGACTTTAAGACATACTTAATAGATAAATATATATTTATAAAAGTGTAGAGGCCAAAAAAGCTCGAGAAGGAGAAAAGAATCCAGCGTGTTTGACCCGAGTGCCCGAGAGCTTGTCGCAGAGGGATTTAACCGCGTGGACTATGGGTAGAAATAATAAAAAAAAATGAAATGAAAAGAGCCCGACGTGGTGCTTCAATAATAGAACGGCACGCTTTTGAGTCTTACGCCGTTGGTATATAGTGCTGCACTACTATACACCGGGGATACTAAACCACCAAGGGGACGACACGTAATATAACACAGACAAGTGATGTGACTCTACTCTTGTTTTCCGTCCTATCGTCTATCGTCCTACTACCCATACTAACACCGGATAAAATAAAACCTACACTACTAATAACACTGATACTAATGTGAGACTTGACACTCGACATACTCTTGTTATATTGTGTAAAATGATCGACCCTTGCATCTCCGCAAGGGATGCAAGGATCCGAATTCTTAACAAGTTTTATATCCTACTCCTACAAGTCTACTCTGTTTTATTAATCGCTATATATTTTAGGGCTTGACATGATTCGTTATTTTGATTATTGATAGATTACTGTTCCTGATTTATTAACTATTAATAATTTAATTTATTTGGATACAATTATTTAATTTATTAAATTTTAATAAATATTTATTAAATCCTATGATGTTAAAAAATCATTTATTAACAGTTAATAAAGCTTATTAAATATTGACAAATCCTTTCGTTCAGTGTGTAATATAATATCTTTTAGATACGCATTAGAATTACAATTTCAATTAGAAACAAACAGCGAGTTTCCTATTAAATTGACATGAATTGAACATGAACATGATATTTAACAGACCAGTGTTTTGGGCCGAGTTGAGTGTAGACTAGACTACTGCAAGCTGCAGCGCAATCGAGATGAAAGTATATATGTATAGCGTTGTTTATAATTGTACGGGAGATATTTTTATACGAATGTACACGTCTATTGAGGGCGTAACTAATCGCGCCATTTGCCTTAACAGACATTTATTCCGAATGTTTTAAACGACGTTATTTATTGCGATGAATACGATGAATTTTAATTTAATGGGGATTAATAATAGATTTTATGTTTTACGTATTTTAATAAATATACCGTCCTTGTCATTATTTATCAAGCATTTAGTATTAAGTTATATAATTCAATTGCTATAAATTCGAGTAATGCGACAATATTTTTATTTAATCAAACGTTATAAATTTTGAAACAATGTCCTGGAACAAATATTGGATTTTCAGATTCTTGTAATTTAAAATTAGTTAAATTCAATCTAAATAAATTTGAAAATATTATTTTTTTATTTTTTAGTTCATTAAATTTCAAAAATTAATAAATTTTATGATAAAAAACGAAAAATAATTTTTTTTTGGTAATTATTTACAAGTAGAATCAAACCATGATAGCTCATTGAAATTTTTTTTTAATTGTTTGTTTTTTTATGTACTTAAAAAAAAACTATAAAAGTATTTTTTTAATTAAAAAAAAAAAAAAACATTCTGGATATCATTTAAGTTATGATCTATTTGGTTAGTAAATAAAAGTACTTGATCTCCAGAAGTTGATTTCCCTTTGGCATCTATTTATTTTCAGAGTATAGCTAAGAGCGTAGAATGAAAATTACCTGGTTTGAATTAGCTTGTAGCAAGAACAATTTATAGTGTTTATTGATGTATTTCAGCAATTCTCGGTAGAGTTACCGGAAGATACAAGAGTAATGAGGTATCAAGTGGTAGCGCTACAGGCAATTCCTTTGCCAGATTCACACTAAATGTTGATTTGATCTACAAACGAAACGAGGATTCCAAGATTAAACGCGGTCCCATTCCACTCTACGTACACACCGAGGATCTCGCCTGCAGATGCCCCAAAATCAAGCCCAACAAGTAAGCCTACTCATTTCATTACTACAATAAAACTTTTTCATCAACTTACTTTTTCATCTTATCTCCCTCTATTTTCTCCCTTTTTTTTCCATAATTAAATAACCAAAGTCTTAATTCCCTCACTTTAGAGCCGAAATAAAAATTACAATTAATTTACGCAATAATAATTAAATCTAAATTTTTATTTTTAAAAACTTGTAAATTAAATACTAATATGTATGCAAATTGCTATAAAATTACCGAATAATTTTTTTTATTGCAAGTAAAATTAATTGATCAAGATTAAATAATTAAATAAATTATAACGTGGAAAATGAACCGAAAAAAGTTAATTAAAATAGCTGAGCAAATTGTGCGAACAGTAAACAAATATAATTAATTATTCGCTTAATTATAACTTACAAATTTATTCATAAGCAATTTGTTGTCGTGAATGGTGTTATAATATTGTAACCCAGTACTGTATACCAGACTACATATATTAATAATAATGATAACAATAATAATAAAGCAGATATATGTATATACGTACCATAAGTTACATTACCAACCAGACAAACTCTCTTGCGTATCATTACACGCAAATTCACGGTAGGTATGACGACGAGACGAGTCCAGTAGTGCATATTCACAACCACACATGTTTATGTAATGTATATGTATACAAGAATATGTAATAGTGATTATAATAATAATAATCCACATAAGAGAAACTACAAAACGACACTGAAGATTATATTATATCCGAGGTGTAACGCAACCTCTCATACTGTCACAAATATTCAGTCTTTATGTTCAACCCTCTCGAGATCACATTGCGCTTCATGTCAGCAACACTCCTACATTCCTTTATTATTATTGTTATTATTATTATTATTATTATTTTATCTTCATATAATTTTATATGTAATTTTTCAGACTTTCATTTATTACTCCGTTCCCCGCGGAGTAATATTTCATACGTTTTTTCTTGTTTATAAATCCCGAGTTATTAATAGAAAAATATATGGGATGTACTTATAAGTACGTTTATATTTATGGCCTAATTAATAAATTTTTTTTTTTTTTACAGATCTTATTTATTCTTGGGGCAAGAAGTTGACGGAGTTGGCAAAAACGGACTAACGGTAACGCCTAAGTCGATCGTTATTGAGTGGCGAGATGAGTGGCACCGTCGAATGCGTCGATTTCAACGCAGATCACGCTCTTGTAATTAAATTATTTACTAACAAATCCAGCAACCAATTTTTCGTAAAATTATAACTTAATATTATTTTAATTTAACGAGACATTTGAAGTGAATTCTTAAAAAAAAAAAAAAAAAAAAAAAAAAGCTTGAGTCTCGAGTTTTATTTTTCGACATTTTTTTTAACGCTCTTCGTACATATCTAAATTATATATACGGTCATGTAGGCTATAAGTTATTGACTTAAGAATTTTAAATTTAATTATTTAATTATGCGTCGATAAATATCGATACTGTCTAGTCGATAAATAATTGTACTACTTTTTTTTCTTTTTTAATTAGTTAATATTAATATTAACAAATATCGATGACTAAATTAAAAACTGTAAGATAATTAATTTTTAATAAAATTAAAAGAAGAATATAATTGCCAGCACCGTTGGTATTTTTTAGAATTTATTAGTACTTAAATTTGTCATTACTCACGAGTAGGATAAAAAAGTTGAGATTTTTTTCGAGTGAAACTAATAAAATAAAACAAATTGAAGGGAAAAGAATAATAAAAAAAATATAATGAGCGAGTTGTGGATTTAAAGACGAGTTTGAGTTGTATTGCGATTAAGGGGCCGAGATACGCTGTATTTAAGAGCAAGAGTGCTAGCTAAGTACGGGGAAGCAAAAATAAAAAATAAAATTAAAGCTAAAAATGTTAAACGGTTAAAGATTCAGGCCTTGGTTATCATCAAAGTCAAATTGCTTACGGATTTATATCCATGGAGAGTTTATTTGTGTGTAAGGTGAAGTTTCAGTGTAGCAATGCCCAGAGCATTTGCTCTTGCGTGTTTAAGAGTAATAGTTGTTATGCTTGGTGCCGATCATTCGTTACTCGTGATTAACTTTAAGTACTGCTAATGGTTTTAATTTAAAAAAAAATTTTTTAATTGCATAAGTATAAACTGAAAAGTTATTTTTAAAAGGTCAGAAGACAATTGGAATAAATTATCATTTTTTAACTTAAACGTCAACTATCAAAGATGTTGGATTTTTATACCATTGGTGCGACATCTCTAAGTGCATTTAGAAATTACTTACTGTATATCACTGCCAGCGCGAACAATAAGTTTCAAATTTTTTTTTTAGATAATATTTAGTTTTTATAATTAATTACCTTTTATTGAGAATTATTTTCATCAACTCTGCTAATTTTTAATCTGGAAATAAAAATTTTTTTTTTATAAATTTATAGGTTAGATAAAATAGAATTTATTTTGTGGAAGTTAAGGTAGTCGACATCTAAATAATTAAAAAAAATTTTTTTTTTTAAATTAAAAAAAAAAATTTTTTTTTTTAATTTCATTCATAAAAAAGTTGAAAAACTGTCAGCGAAATTAAAAAAATATATTTTTTAGTTTTAATTTAATAATTTAAGCAAAATCTAAAAATTCAAAATGTCGGCTAACTGTAGTGTCATTTTTTTTTTTTTCATTCTTACCAGGAGGGAATGATAATTGAAAAGACAAAAAAATGTCTCAGAAATACTCAATGATACTAAAATTGTCAAACATCTGATAATTTTTTTGACAAAAAAAATTGCAAATGCAATTTAAAAAAAAAAAATAAATTTTTACACATAATTTATTTTTCAAGAAAAATTGTCAAATGTCTGTTAATTTAAGTGTCATAAATACTCATAACGACATAATTCGTTAATTTAATTAAATTACTGCCAACAATAATCGCAAAAAACATTTTAAATGACCAAAAGTACAAAAGTGTACACGACAATCTCAACTACAACCGATTGACTACCGAAAATACCCGAAGCCGCAGTACCGAAATGAAAAATCTAAAATTTTGCAAATTTTCGCGTTTTCCCGTTAAAATTTATCGAAATTACCGTTCTACTAATTAAAACCGAGCGAATGATCAATAAATTACAATTAAAAATTCATTAATTACTGAAAAAAAGTCTAAATGTACAATCGACATCCTCCCGGAAAAAGTACGTTGGAAATAATGCAAATGGCGCTGCCTCAATGCGCAAAAGCCTCCCTGAGTAAGCGCGCATGCGCGCGCAAACCGCGAAAATTTAAAATTAAAAAAAATGTAATTTCTAAATGCATAATTTCTTGAAATGATCCTCTAAATTAAAATACATGAAAGTCTTGAAGTTCGTCAAAGGTCGAAACTCGCAAAAAACGGGCCACGATTCATTATTGGTTAAAATTTAGGCGCGCGCGTAGCGCGCTATTCAAATTTCTAGTAAGTAATAAATTGACTAGCTTTTGCTAAAATTTTGTACTCAAGCTTATCATCCATCACATCCTAAAATAAATTATAATTTAAAATTATTTATTTATTAACATCCGGAATCATTAAAAATAATTGTAGCTTATTTGTACATTTAATAAAAAACAAAATTATCAAAAGGCTTTTTTTAGATTGTATATCAGTATACTAGAAATAATATTAATATTGAAAAAATATAACGCCAGTAATTTTAAGGATTATTATCACTTAAATATTTAATAATTAATAAAGAAATAATTAAATTAAAATTTTACTGGGCAGAACTGTTTTTCACTGCCGTTGATCCAAGTATCTGCATGTTTTGTAACAATTATTATTAATATTGATAGATTAATGTATTATTATATATTACTTATTTCTTTTATACATTTCTGTATTTTATTAACATTACTATTGTACAGTATTTAGAAGAAAAAAAAAAATAAAATAGATGACAATAGACTCCGAAGTTTAATTAATTAAATGGAACAATTAAAAATAATTAATTAATCAATAATTATTTATTAACAGTATCAACGAATTATTAAAAGTAACAATTTTAAAGAAGAAATGTTTAAAAAATTTATTAAGCTTCAAGAGTTCTTGTTGTCGCCACCATGTATAGAATATTAATTATTAATTATTAAGGTTTAGAGTTAATATTAATCATATGCGTATGGAATATAATATCTATGAACAGAATATCTTATTATTATCAATTAATTAATTATTATTAAAAAGTAGAATGACCGGTGTAACGAAAAAAAAAATTTATAAAGCTTAAAATTCCATGAAATAAATAATTTTAAAAGTAAAATTATTAGAAATGTCTATCAGTTTATAAACCCGTGGTTCTGAGACAAGTGTGCTATTTATACCTCCGGTTATTATTTATAAATAATAAAATAATTATAATTATGATAAATATTAATATTAACAATTTATTAATTATAAAATAAAAAAAAATAAATCGCTTACAATTATCAATTTATGGTGTTAACATTAAATTATTTAAATATAAATTGTATAACGATGTGTATTGTGGTGTAATAAATGTGGTTAGATATTAATATATAAATTATATTATTGTGTTAATTATTTACCTGATATTTTTTTTTTTTTTTTTTTTTTTTTTTTTTTAATAAAAACAATCTATATAATTAAAGGAATAAGGTAAAGTTGCTGCTGTGCCTTTTTAATTTTTATTGAAACTATGTAGAGTGTAATGAATATAAAAAAATCTTTAAACTAAAATTTCTTATTCATAATCCGTAAATCTCGACAGTCTCAGTGACTACAGGTTGCTGGTAATAATTAATTAACTTTTTGTACAAGTTAAAATTTTATTAAACCAAAGCTTATACATATCAGATCGAGTAACAATTTTTCTTCGCACCTGAGAGCCAGAATACCTGCTACAATATTACTAATAAATACTAATGCATTAAATTAACGTAAAATAAACATTAATTAAGAGAAAAATAATTTAATGCATTGTATCAGCATAAATACTATATTTAAATAAAAATTGCACAGAAATAAAAGTGCTTTGTAGAATTTTTAGGACGGTAAACCTTTTTTGTCATTTTTCAAACAACAAAATTCTAGATAATATTGAATAATACATTTAAATGTCATAATTATATTATGTAACATAATTGAAATTAAATATATTAATTACTGTTTTATACTTAGAAATGCTTTTAATACTAAAACAATAAAATTAAATTTTTTTTTAAGACACAAGCTCTAGGCCTTGAGCTCTCAGGCGTTCGGTATAAATGCTTAGATATCGCGTCGAGAGCACATAAACAAAACATCAATTTAGCGTTTAATAAATATTATAATTAATAAATAATCATAATTAACTTAAACCCAATACACAGTACATTTTTTTAATAAATTATTTTAGCGGTGAATTTTTTTTTTTATAAATTTTATAAAACATTACTTATCAATACATAATTTTAATGATAAATTTATTTTTAAAATTTAAATCATGCAATTGTACCCAATAAAATTTTAATTTATAATTTTACAATCAAACACTCAAAAAAAAAATTTTTTTTTACTTTTATCTAGTAAAAAAAAAAATTGTAAAATGAACAAATTGGACTGCAAAATAATCAGCTTGATTAAAGATACTAGGTGACTAACCCTACATACCAATTTTCAAATTGACAATTCAGATCCACTATTTAAATCAAACCGGTTAAATAAATATCTTTTAAACATCAATTAATAATTAATAAAAGTACATAAGTATAACCTTAAGTCTAATACAAATAGAACACAAGTTCAATTTATTTTCTTTGTTTCATTTGGTTCTATTTAAATAATAATTATTATTATCTTTGCAGCAATCACTTTTTTAGATAATCGATACTAAATTTTTTCTTAAACATAATTACAGCTGGCAAAAAAAAAAACAATTAACATAGTCCAGATATGTTTTGATAGAAGAAAAATTTAGTGCAAATAACATGTGTAATTGTTAAACAATTTTGATTAAAAATTCCAAGCTTGATTTTACCAATTTACCGCGTAGCCCATTCCAGATTAATTACTCACAGATCGGGAATTTTTCAATATTTTTGTTTTAAAAACTATTTACTTAAATTTAAATTTAATTTTTTTTTTTTTTTTTTTTTTTTTTTATAAGTGTTAGTCGATCACTTTTACGTGCAATTTATGCCGCGATTATCGTTGAAAGCAATTCTGGAATGTATTACCATTATTATTATTTATTAATATTATTTTTATAATTATTAGTAATAGCATCAATGAACAATCCAGCGGTAAGACATCGAACCAACGTTTTTACTATTTAACATCGGTAAAAAAAGAATTTAAATAAAAAACGCCGTGATTGATGACATCATCACCTGGGTAGGGTTCTTCAGTACTTTCTCTTGACATTTATTTGTCCTCAGTGGCTCATTAATCCATTAATCCATTAATAATTAATGATCCGTGCATGTTACTTTCGATTCTGGAACAAAAAAAAATTTGCTACTTCTACCAAAATTGTTTCTATTTTTATTTTTAAGATTGAAATTTTATTTTTAATTGCTTTCATATCTTACTTTTAATACATTTTTAATTTTTTACAATTTTAATATTTTTTTTTTTTTTTAAATACATTAAAAAAAAAATTAACAATTTAAAAATTTACATTTTTGTAAAAAAGTATGATACGAATAAAAAAAAATTACAGGCGATTAATATTTTTTAAATTGAAACACAATAAACAACAAAGTGTCACCATTAGTGCTTTACATTTTTAAAATATTACAAAAAAAAAATAATTAATAAATAAATTTATGTATGAAGCAATTTATCAAGCAAAAATATTAAATTATTTATTAAAAGGAAATTTATTATAAAAATTGTAATTATTGTAAAAATTTTTTAGAGTATTACCTTAAAATTATCTTCTGTATTTTTTCATCTGAATTAAAAATATCCTTTTAATAAAATAATAAAAATAATAATAATAGCAACTAATAAGTTTACACACGTCTACTGTGCATTATAAAGGGATAGAGAGTAAAAGAATGTAAATGTAACAGAAGTAATCCTACTAAAAATACGCACCTGTACAGCGTATATATTTCTCAAGTCTTTTGATTCCCATTGAGGTCCCTCGACAAACTCTTCTCACTTGTATATTGTCCAGAACATCGACTATGACTGTACCTAAGCCCCGGGCCCGCGTAACTTACAATTAAGCGGATAAAAAAAAATAAAAAAAAAAAAAAACGCGACTTTTCTTTTGGTAAAATAATTCATGCGTGCATCGTAAGCAAAAATTTATTTTTTATACATGGATTAATTATATTAATCTATTACTTAATAAAAACATTGCTCATTAATTAATTTATAAGTAAATAATTTAAAATATCAAGGCACTACTTTTAACGCGACAATTACTCACGTAGATAATTAATTATTTATAATAATAAAAGGCCATAAAATATAAATATTTATAAAGTAATCTCAATTAGTAATATCATTTATTATATTATTATTTATGTATTTAATAATTAATAAATAAGCAAAGTGTTTCAGTATATAGTTGACAAAATAAATTTATTTAAATTTAAAGTCTTTATTTTATTATTTTTTGAGCGTTATATGGAAGTAAATGAAACACTGTGCTTAATAAAAAACATTATATATTTTTTTTATTTATTAATATTATTTTATTTTAATATAAATTTCAAAAAGCGACTTTATTAAATGCTAATTGTAAAAGCACAATGAAAAATATACATCTCTATAAGAATGAACAATCAATTAAAATACCTGAGACGTATTCAGTGAAAATAAATTTAATATTTAATGCCCGACTATTTTTATATGTCTGAAGCATTACTATTATCTTTATTATTATTTTAACTTTAATAATTAATTATTCAGATCTTATTAATAAATAATTTTATCACTGGTCTTAATTGTTGTATATATATATATATATATATATATATATATATATATTTTTTTTTTTTCTGAGGAAAATGCACAATTATAAGCACCTATCGTCAATTATTGTATTTAATTACTCATATTAATTTAAATATACATCATTTAAAATTAAAAAAAAAAAATATGAGCAATTAATGAGATAAAATAAAAATATTTGACGTTACTTCTGATTTATATAAATTAAAAAAATTCAATGACAAGTTACAATTAAGACATATGAGATTGCGTTATTAATTTTAATTATAAAATATGAGTCTATCTCGTGCGTGTAATAATAAAACAGTAAAAAATGATTTATATTTTTTTCTAATACTAAATTCTACGTGTTTGAATTAATACCGAAAACGTGGAAGAATTTATTTTTGAACCCGGGTTTATTAGAACTAGTGTCGCTGTTGGTGGACTGTCCATCATGAAGTGACCTCTGTACCAGCGGCAGCGAGCCCTGTGGATTGTGATCATGTGTGTGTCGAAGAATCGTCAGATCGGGCCGGGACAACGAAAAAAAAATAAACAAAAAAGAAAGAAGAAAGGATAGAAGACGACTAATGGTGATACTACGACATGCGGTGCGATATACATTTTTTTTAAATATATATAAAATACTGTTATAGTTATAAGATAAGTTGTAATTGTTTTTAAATTTAATTATTAAAACAATTTTTTATAAATTATAGTGGTCAAAGTTTTTTTTTTTGGACACTCACCTCGTCGTGTTGCTCGTGCTCACTGTTCGCCAGGCTCGAACGTGATCCACGTCGCGTTGCGACTTTCTCATCACCAAGTATTTGTGCGACTTTAGCTTGTTTTACTAAATCCAGGGCCTGAAAATATTTATTTATCAATATTAGTCATTATTGTTTTTATTTTATTAAAAATTAAAATAATTAAAAAAAAAATTGTTTAACGCTCAATACATTTTTTTTTATTTTTTCCAAAAAATAAATAATTAAAAATAAAAAATCACGTGAATGATGAATGAAATTTGCAAAAGCATTGAAAACTCACCTGCTGCAAATGCTGCGTGCATTAAAAAAAATAGTGCAACATTAAACTCTAATTAGCATAAGAATTAATGTAACAATATCACGATGAAATTTATGCTCTGTTTGTAAATAATTGAAAAGTAAATAAATTTCTAACTCACTTCCTTGCGTGATCTCAGAGCACAGTCTTCAAGGGTTTCAGCAGCCTCGTATTTGCCCTGTCGTCTGTAAAGAGCTCCTAAATTCTTCAACGTTGTAGTTACGGTGGGTGAGTCAACTTTAGCCGCTTTGTGCCATCCACCGTACTCGCCGTAAGGTGCATTTTCTTTATTTCTATGTTTGTTTTCTTCCCGTTCTTCGGCGACCTTTAAAATAATTACAACAATTATTATTAATCTTGTTTTTACACTGTAAATAATTTCATCCCTAGTCACACAATATACTATTTTATTAATTTAAATAATTTAATGTACGAAACTTGTTTCAGCTAAGTAAAAATTTATTTTAATCTAAAAATTAAAATCCATATTCACTCCAGATAGGAATGAAAATTTACTCTCAATTTTTTACAGTGCAATTGCATAAAATTAAAAAAAAAGTAACAAATTTATCGATGCAATACCTGCCAAATAGGTTTATTATCACCATCGATAGCACCGAATTCCCGCTCATGTGCTCTAGTCAGAACTTGTTTGTATAAAACTTCAGCATCTTTGTATTTTCCTTGTTTTAAATAACAAGATGCCAAGTTATTCTTTGTTTTGGCAACATTAGGATCGTCCGGACCCAACTTAGCTTCATAGATCTCCAATGCACGCTGGTAATATCTCTGAACTTCTTCATATTTGCCCTGGTTCTGACAGAGAAGCGCCAAGTTGTTAAGCTGCTTGGCTACGTCTGGGTGGTCACGACCAAGAACTTTCTCCCGGATCTCTAGAGCACGCTTGCAAAGCGGCTCAGCTTCCTTGTACTTGCCGCGCTTGCCATAGAGTACCGCCAAATTATTAAGCGTCGCGGCGACTGCCGGGTGATTTTCCCCCAGCGTTTTCTCACGGATCGCGAGCGCGTCGTTCAGCAAATTGGCCGCCTCCTTATACTTGTTCTGATCGCGGTAGACTAGCGCCAGTATGTTAAGCATTGTTGCGACGTCTGGGTGATCGTGACCCGAGGTCTTCTCAAGGTCTTCCAGTGCCTGCTTGCACAGTGGAACTGCAACTTCATAGCGGCCTTGACTTGCGTACTGTATTACTAAATTATGCAGCGTACGCAGACGTGCGGGTATCTCATAGCCGGCGTTCACTTGCTGGGCAAATTGTGACGGCGGGGTTGGTGACATTGCTATTTATTTTTAAAATAATTATATTATTAACTCACTCTTTTATTAATAGTTTTAATAAGTGGTATTTTATAGAAGGAGAAATAATATGGAACTGTTTTTAACGTACACTTACTGTTTCGTTCGTCCCCTTCATCATCCGGGAACAAATCGACCATTGGATCCTCCTTTGGTTTGTCTTTTACATTTTCATCGTCTGCTGGCGGATCTGGATCGTATTGCCTCATACTTTCCATAAAGTCGATGTGTTTTTTATCGACTTCCAACTGAGCAACCTTAAAAATAATTTTAATTATTATTATTATTTTATTTTATGAACTTGTCAACTCGATAGACAATCAATAAATATTGCTACTTATTAAAATATAAGAAAATAAAAAAAAAATTTAATGAACGTAAATTGTAACATTTATGTTAAATTGACTAGAATTAAAAAATTTAGTATTTCTTATTTTTTTATAACTTGCAAAATTTTTATTAATTATTTAAAAATCGGGTTTTTTTTTTTCTTTAATTAATAAAATTTGCATATTAAAAATTGCAGAAATTTATTCATTAGTATTTTGTCTTTATTAATGATTAAAAATTAAAAATTTCTAAAAGTTGTCTTAAATTTAAGTCCGAGTATCCTCTATACTATTGAAAAATTATATCTAAATTAATTAATTGATAATTCTCTTTTTTTTTTTTTTTGCAATTGATTAATTCTTTAAAAAAAGTTTTCACTTAAAAATAATTCTATAAAATATATATTCAGTATCTGAATAAAAAATGAAAACTTTTGATTAAAGAAAAATTTTTCTTATTAATAAAAAAGTATTCTTTTTATTCACAAGTTCTTTAAAGATTAAAAAACTGAATAAATTATCAAAGGTTGAATTAAAAACTAAAGCAGACTTTACTTAATTTAAAATTCTTTAGAATTAATAATTAAAGAATTAAATTCTCTAAATAAATTTCACTTTTTATAGCCAAATTAAAATTAAACCTAACTAATAAATAAATAAATAAATAAATAAATTGTCCAACTTACAGCTTGTTCACTAGCCTGTAGCTTCTGCTGAGTACCAGCAAGCTCATCACGCAGCCAAGCATTCTCTTGACAAAGCCTCTTGACTTGAGTTCTTAATTTTTGTTTTTCAGCTTCAACCATTTGAAGCTGGCTCGCAAGGGCCATCATTACCTGAGCTTCGCCCAGGCCCAGCTCTATCATCTCAATATTTTTACAGAGAAGACTGACTTTGTCGCGAGCCTCCGGTGCCTCTTGAGACTGGAGTCCTTGGAGGAGTCCAGTGTGTTCGACCCTCAGAGCTTCCAAGCCCTGGGCCACCGTTCGGGCGCCAGCTATTATTTCTTCCTGCGTCATGGCTGTCATTCTGCCAATGTGTTCTATTTTTTTTCTGCAAGCAAAAATATCAATTAATAAAAATCACAAAATTAAATTAAATAAAATTAAAAATAAATAAATGAAGCTTGATATGATATTCACAAACATCAACAATTCTCTATAGAATTTAATTCTATCAATTTTCTACCCAGACGCCTAATTAGTCTAGTCTAAATAAAAACATTCTTGACATTAATATTTAAATGGTAAAGTTTTGTTTTAATGAGACAAAGATAATTAATTGTGTTGAATAAAATAAAATAAATGTCTTAAAGACCTGCTAGCATCGTAGCAGTTGTCGTCCAATGACCACTACAAACTCGTCGACCTTCTGACCGTAAAAATTTTTCACATGTAATGTAACAACTGAAAAAACTCTTTCAGAACCAGACTCCGCAAGGATAATTCAATCCATCAGTAACTCGTTATTTAAATTCTTTTTATTTTTATCAAAATATATTTTTATAAATAATATTAAATACCTCGGAAATAATAACTTACCCCATGTCGAAAGTTGCGCAAAACCGGACGAAAAATATCAATCGTTCAATAAGTTCGCGACTGCGCGTAATAGTTTTGTTTACTTAATTTTGTTATCCTCTTGGTTTTTTTTTTTATTCAATAAATTACAAGTTGCAGTAGAATTTTAATTATTGTTTTTTTTTTTTTTTTTTTTTTTTTTTAAATAATAATGGATGTCATTGATAAATATACAATCAGATTTATTGATTTGGATATCTTAGTTTTTAAGCGAACCTTGACCTCTTTTTAGTGAGATGAAGTATTGGTTTTGTTAAATTTTATTGTTTTGAAAGAATTGGACTATTTATTTTTTTTTAAATAGTAAAACACTTTATTATTGTTATCTCCAAATTTTTTATAATAATAATAACAATAATAAAGCCTTTAAATAAAAATAAAAATCTAGCTAAATATCTGTTAAATTACTAATAAAAAAAATTAATAATAACTTTAGTTTGATATTCTATTAATTTCAACAACTTTAATTTTTTTTTTTTTATTTTTTAATAATGATAATTAAATTTTACTTATTGTTATTATTTAAAATTTTGAATTTTACTTGATCGAGCCTCGACAGCTGACAATTCGCGCAAGGTCGCGTCGATTAAAAGCAGACAGATATTCATTTACAAGAACTTGTTTCGCGTTGGAAGAATTTGATAAATAGACTGACTGGAAGTCGCTTTTTTCAATTATTTTATTTTAACAAGACCGATTTTATTATCTTCTTTAATACCACCGGTTAATAAAAAAAAAAATTAGTGGGATCGATTCAATACCGATATGCAATTGAATATCGAATCTTATTTTTTTGAACACGTGTCTGAATATAAAATGAGACAAAGTTCCTTATTAATTGAAATTTTAAATCCATAAACTATAACAAAGACAAATAATTATTATAAATAATTAAATTATCGGATGATCTATCCGAGATAAACAAAAACACGTGCGCTCGCTAGTTTAGCCTCTATTCACTCTTTCACACTTATTTTTTTTTTTTTTACAATTAAAAAAATTAAATCCCTCGAAATTTCAAATAATTTATGAATTATAAAATATATTTGATGAAAAATTAACGAGAAAAATGTAATGTGTTTTTTATCAACTGTAATTTAATTAATTATTTGTTCTAAAAAATTGACATTTATTAAACTTTAAATTTCTTCATAAAATAAAAACATTTTTAAACTTTTCGAATAAACAGTAAATTAACCATTTCAAAACACTAAAAACTACTCTAAAACTTTTATTAACGTTCCACTTTTTCAAACAAAATTTACACAAACATTAAAAAAGTTTTCCCAATTTTGAGCCACAACTACAAAAATTTAGAGCAATAAAATATAAAGTATAACAAGTAAAAAACAGCCAAGAAATTTTTCAAAATAACCTGTCTTATTTCTTCTCAATTCTTTCATCAAATTCTCGTAGCAGACTAGACAATAAACAAACAAAAATAAAAAAGAATTCTATAATTTATTTAAACCCAACTTTTTAATTAATTCATTATTTTTTAATTACAATTAATTCACACTTACATTTCTTCCCAAGAATTTAAAAAATTAAAAATAAATTTAATTTATTTTAAGAATTTATTAAAATAATTAACAATTAATTAAAAAAAAAAATGTAAATATAAAATTCACTCACAAATTTAAAATTAAATAAATTTTTTACCATTAAACTTTAAATTATTTAGAATAAAAAAAAATAATCTGCTAATTTTAGAGTCATAATTAAAAATGAGGAATGTAAATTGATAAAAAAATAAATTTGATTTAATGAAAAAAAATTAATTTGAATCAAAAAAAAATTTTTTTGGTTCAAGAATTTATCTTAAAAATCAAATAAATGTTTTCATCAGTGAATAAATGGGTAATATAATTACTTACGATTAAACTCACATTCTATAGGCATTAAGTGTTTTAGACATATCAGTTCTACCCATTGATAATGTCAGAATCTGCCAGACCTACCTAATCCGTATAAAAAAGATAAAACCCTTATGTATATGCGGCGATATCGATTTGTGTCGTTAACGTCTAGCCGAAGACATCAACATTTTATTTAAATATAAAATATAAATCGAGTTAATTAAACTCTTATCATTAAATGCCGCACAAATTTCAAAACTTTATTTCTTCTTAAGAAACTTTAAAAATTTTAATTAAAATATCTAAGATATTTTTTTATATCTTCAGTGCAAAAATTAATAGTTGTTATTTAATTATCAACATTAAATATTAAATATTAACGTTAATTGTTAATATTATTGATAATTATTTAAAGCTACAACAAAGTCAGTAGAAAAATATATATGTCTATACAGAGTAATGTTAAACTACGGGGAATCACGTCACTTAGGGGGTTTAACTCCTCACTGAAGTCGCATTTTAGTTTTCAGTAGATTTTAGTCTCTTACCCCTCGTGGGTATGTGGTACTTAATTGCAAGGGGTGGGAGTTTGTACCAGCGCGTGCGCTACTCATGTGGCCTCGATATCTGTGTGCATTTTGCTGCATATTCACCCATACGTTATCATTATAAATAACTGATGTGATGTATGTGAATAATAAAAGTGTAAGTATGCATGCTACTACTACCGGTGTAGCTGGTATGGAACGCAGGGGCGGTTTACCGTCATTATCATTATTGTTTCACGGGAATCAAGACATGTTGTGTTATGACTTGACATGAAAATGAGGAAAAATCAAAGGGAACTTTTTTACAATGGATGACACACTTTTGCAGTCTTCAAAAGTTTATATAAATGTAAACATTGACGAGTTCAAAAAACTCGCTTTCAAAAGGTTCATTAGGAAATTTTTTTATTTTTTATTAGTTAGTAATTTATTTTAATTTCAGATTTCTTATCAATTTTTTATTTAATCCAATTTAATATAAATTATTAAGAGAATAAGAAAAATTTTGAGGTCAGTGTATTTATATGATAAAATGGGGTTTTCTAGTTACATTTGGTATCGTTGGAATAGTCTTGACCTGGAGTTATGCCTTTTTAAGGTTTCAGATCTTTCTCGCCATTAGTAAATTTATGATGATAAATATTTAAGCTACAGTCAAAAATGCTCTATTTCTAGATACATAATTAAGAAATCACCTTGTATCTTGTGAAATATTGACATTTTTTAAAAAATAAGCTCACCCCGACATTAGTCTCATCGAAACCTTTCATTTGAGTGCCCACATCAATTTTTCATATATTTTATATATTTATATATATATGAATATATGAAAAATATATCAAAATGCATGTGGGTACTCAAATGAAAGCTCTTGATGAGTGTAACATCGGGATGAATTTATATCTTTAAAAATATCAATATTCAAGAAAGTAAATTAATTTTGGAGTAAATTAATTTTTGTTTTAAATAAAAACTTGTACAAATAATAAAAATAGATCACAAAAATTCAGTGATCCCATTTTTAAATTAAAAAAAAAATCTAATGAACTAGATAACCGACTAATTACTTTTTAAAAAATCTTTTCAATAAAACTGTCATTTTCTTTCAAATACTTTCAACATACTACGTATAAAAAATTTTAAATCTATCACACAAAAAAATATCCTTAAAACTTACATATAAAATTTTAATTTTTTACATCTAAAAATTTCAAAACATAAATTCATTTTAAAATAATATAATTAACATTAATAAAAAAAATTTTATTGAATATAAATGAGCTTAAAAAATTAAATTAGCATATTTTTAAAAACAAACCAATTATCATCGTACTCCCACTTTAATTTATAAAAGAAAATGACTTTCAAAAAATTCAAACAAAAGTTACAAAACCTTGCCTAATTAAATGATAAAATAAAAATAAATTTAGGTTTAAATTACAGTAACTTTCTTCAACAAACCAACTAAAATAAACAAAACTCTGTTATAATATATTGAAACTAATACTAGATATTAAATTTTTTGAGATAAAAAACTTTGCTTACTCTAGTTGCAAGTGCAGGACATTGTATCATCTGTCGAGTTACAAAATACTGAGTAAATAATAAACAAAACTTATACTAAGAAACTAATGTTACAAGTTTTGTGTATCAAAATAATTAATGAAATAAAATCTGTGTCTATAGTAGTAAGATGTATGTAATATCTGTATATAATACATAGAACTGATTGCTTGAGAGCTGAATGCGATAGACGGTATCCGATGATTCATACCGTGACGACATTACTATCCGAGTAACTACTACCGCCAAGACCGACTAAACTCAGCTCAACTCAGCCATAACAACTTACATTATAATACATTTTTATTTATATTATATTAATATCATTAATTTTATATATACAATACAATACAATATATTAAAAATAATAAAAATAAAAAAAAATGTGTGTCAACAATAGACTTGTTTCTTTTGTCTTCCACGTGGATGTATTAATATATAAATAAATAAAAATAGTACAATAATTGATTTCTTCGCACTGTCTTAAAACCTAATTCGTACTAATCCAGACACAGAAGGAATTATAAACAATTGTTTTTGCGACTATTCAATTAGACAGCTTTTAAAAAATTTTTTACTTCCTTTTATAATTGATTAATTGACTCTTTAAACTTCATTAATATTCGGTGGAACAATTAAGTACTTTCATATTTTGTCCACGTTTAATTATACAGTTACATACTTAATAATCAGGTGGAACAAACATGCGATAATTTATTAATTTGTATTAATAAGTAAAATTTTCATTCTACTTTCTTGATTTTTTTTTTTTTTTTTTTTTTTTAATAATAATAAGTGATTAATTATTTGTGTGTTAAGCTAATTAGCGGTTAAAAGAACTTCAGGAATTTTAGTTTAATTTAATGTGTTAGATATGAAGAGTAATTTGATTTTAATGGATGTGCTGTTTTTGAAGAAATAAATTTTTTTTTTTTTTACTGTAATTTTAGTTTTTTTATTTCCGTAGATAAAAAAGTTGTTTATATAAGAAACGTGATTCAGAAGATTCATTAAATAATTATGATCTAACGTCTTCTTTATTTTTTTATATGCAATTGAATTGTATAAATTTTTTTCTATCAAAATAATTATAATAAAAATTATTATTAAGATGTTTATTTATGTATATAAATAATTTTTTTTCGTTAATTTTTAAACAAAATTTTTTTAAGTAAAAGCTCTAATTAAAATTAAAAAAAAAAATTTTTTTTTAATGTTAATAAATTTAAAACTTAATATAAATTAATAATTTATTTATTTAAAATGATTTTTATAATTTAAGTTACTTAAAAAATTTATAAACTGACTAAAATAATAATTAAAAAATTTTCCAATTGAATTCTTAAAACAAATAAAATAAAAAAAAAATTTTTTAATTAATCAAAATCAAACAATTTATATTTATGTATAAAAATAAATATTTATCCATCCGACTGACTCAAATAAAACATTGTCATTAAGAGTGTTTAACATTGGATCCCTAACAACAGAAGGAAGAGCGACAATTAAAAAGGAAGACGATTCCGTTACGGTGTGAATCTCGCGGAAACGAATTAAAATATGTAAGTTTGTCCGGTTACACCTGCTCTCGTTGAAGGCGTGGCAAGTGAAAGAGCACCCGAAGACAAGACTAGGCGAATTAAACTCACAGTAAGAATAAGAATAATTTCGGTATGTCAGCAATGCAATGCATTATATTCCAAGTGGTGAGACGTGAAACGGCTGACGGTCGATAGTCGAAAATTTTTTAGATGCTCTGTTTCTGGGAGAATCTTACAAAGAAACTAAAACTTTGTTTCACCAAGCTCTTATGATACTAAAAAATAAAAAAATAATAAAATACTCACTCTAGATCCAGAGCGGAATCCTCGATATTTTTCAAATTATCATTACACTGAAAAATATGACAGATGAATTAGTAATAATAATAATACAAAGCTTAGATACAACAGAATATGTACATTGAAGATTATTTTATAAAATTGAGGTTATTTGTGAGTAATTCTTGAGTATTTTATAAACGCTCGAGCCGTGATAGTTGTAATTATAGATAAGAAACATTTGAATGTTACTTTTTTCTCAAATGGTCGTTTTTTAATTACATTTAGCTCACGAACTATCTAAATCACAAGACAAGTGAGATGTGACAGGATAAAATGGCGAGAGCATTCTTGATTAATAACACCAGTATTTTTTTCATTTTTTTACCATTTATTTAAATGATTAATTAATATTTTCCAGGAGGTATTTAATTATTAGTTACCTTGTTATTGAACTGATAAACGATGTAATGATGGTTACACACTGGGTAATTGTTTTTTGCCAACGAGTTACTATGCTTTGACTCGTAATGACTTTGTGATCCGTCGAAAGTAAAAGCGATGACTGACAACAGCGCCTCTAGCGGCGGTTATTTTATTTAAAAATCCCGCGCTTTATTTGAAAAGTAAAATTTTTATTTTTATTTAATTTTATTATAATTAATGCTTAATAATATTTTTTAAAATTAATTTTATTAAAAATTCTTTAATTAAGATAAATACTCTGGTTGATTGACATTTAAAATTTTTTAATGTCTGTCAACTTGTGTCATATAAATTTATGTAATAATTAGGAATAAAAAAAAATATTTATGCAATAAATCATATATTTTTTTATTTAAAATCAGAATATTTCAAGATACAATGAAAAACGGCCTTAATAATAATGGTATAAATGGAAAAAAAAAAAGTCTCAACTTTTAATTGAAAATTACATGCGAGGATAAGGCAGGTAGTAATTTAAAACAATTTTAATTGTAAAAAAAAAAGTAACGAAAAATTGATAAAAATAAAAAAAATTTTTCAATAGGAAGTTTCTAGTATCCGTTGAGCTCCGAGGTGTACAGAAGTTTAAGTGACAATTTGTGTGTATATTTAAATATCTTTCCATTTAATTCAATATTGCCAGTGAAAAATTAATTGATAATGCATATCAATGTTTAATTAAATATTATCAATGTCAATATGTTCATATCCATCTTCTTCTTCGACAGGCTTAGCTGCGGCTTTCTGGTTCTGCTGTTGTTGCTGCTTGAGCGGCTGAATAGCTCTGTCATTGTACTCGATCTTAAGAGGATAATTAATTTATTAGAAATTGAATAAAAAAAAAAAATTTACAGTAAAATAAAATAAAAATTGTACCTCAACATCGTCATCCTCGTCTTCGTCATCATCCTCAGACTCAGACTCTTCTTCCTCAGCTTCCTTGAGCCAGGTAATAAATGGAGCTGCTTTCTCGTGAATTTCATGTGATATATCTTTTGAAACGTACTTCTTACTCACTTTGCTCGCCCATTCGAACAAAGCTTTCTCTTCTAGGATATCATTGTCGTAAAAAAGCTATAAAATAAAACAGTTTTAATTTATATAGTGCATTACATGAATCATGTTGTCAATTTACTGACATTTATGCTTTTTTTAAATCCGTTAATTCGTTTTAATTTATATTGAATTTTATTTTTTAATTTTTTTAATTTTTTAAAAAGAAAAATATTTCAATCAACTAAAATCAAACAATTTATATTTAAATTTAAAATAAATATTAAGATAAAAAAAAAATTTACCTTGAGAATACCAGGAACTTTAGGCATAAGTGTGTCCTTGTGTAGGGCAATGACCTGTTCAATACCGCGTATCAAATATTTTTGTGCTTTAATATCATCGTGAGTGAAACGCAGTAGCAAAACTCGGTACTTTTTAACCTGAGCAGCGATTCCTTGGTCGAACAAAAGCTCAGCAAGAACCAACGGAGCCTTGGTCTTTATTTCAAGGCGTTCAGCCTCAGTAAGAAGCTCCTTATGATTATCAAGTTGTCCGGCATCGCGACGAGTCTTAACAAGCTTGTAAAAAATATCCATGCGCTCTTTCTCGCTTTTGTCAAGATCCTCACTAATAGTCATCCCTTTAGCGCCCTCAGTGAGATCCTGAAGCCGTGCTCTGACCGCCTCATCCGACACATCAACGGCCCATTTAACATCAACACCATCATCATTAGATTTCTTGTCCTCACTAATAATCTCCGGTGCCTCGACAACGATATCAGTAGTACTAGTATCATTGTCTGGAGATCCAGAACGATCACCGTTAGAGTCGCCATTGACTTTTTTGGAGCGCTTGCCACGTTTTCCCTCAGTCAACGAGCTGCCTTGAGCTGCTGGATTCAGACTAGGTGGATTTTTCAGAATATAAGTATTCAACTTGTGGTTACTCTCCAGCAAACCATGGTGACCGCAAGCCTTACAGCCCTGTGATATCGTTCCTTTTTTAGCGCTGACAATTAATTCCGTCTCTGGATTATCGCACGCCGGACACAAAACGTACTTTCTAATGAAACCATCCAGAAGATCTTGAAGCTTAGCTGCCTCGTGGGAGCCATTAACGATAAATCGTTCATTCTTAAAATCAAATTGCGTTTGTGCACCCAATTCACAGCCAAAATATTTAGTGGGATAAGTTGCCGGTCTTCCAATCGCCTTAGCAACTTCAATCATATTAACGATAACTGTTTTAATGCCATTGCCTTTACCCTCGACTTTGGCTTGGATTCTTGGCATTTTATACCGATAAAAAGCATCGCTAACATTGCGATTAACATTTAAGCTACCCATGATGATAGTTAGTCTTTAATAACAGCTAAAAATAATTATCGAGTAAAATCTAATTTATCTCGAAATAAAAAATTTTTTTTTTAAAATAATATTTAATAATTATTTACGACAAAATCCCTCGTTTTCTCTTTTTTTTCTTCCCCTCAATTTTAACATACAATTAATCAAGTTGGCAAAGTCTTGGACTTTGTTCTTCTAACTTGTTGGTGGTTAACCAGTGAGATCTCCTGATGCGTCAGTTTGATCGGTGTTATTGTACGGCAGTTTGGTACAACAGCTACCTGGTGGTAGCACGAGCACGATCGAGTCAGGATGATTTTTTACAGTTAAAGTGTTTGCTGGTAATTTAGTTGTGTTAGCAGCGAGCTTTGGGTCAGCCGCACAACTTGATAACGACAGTCACGTCTCTCTAAACGGCTGATAGAGCTTTCGATGCCTGTTACTGGAAAATTTTGAAGATCTGTGCTTAGGCAGGACTAGATGGTTCAACAAACGTTGGGTGGTATCTTGACTGGTATTTTGCCGCGATCTTGTGGGCAGAGGGGGATAGTTTTCAATGATCATACACGCTGCTGGTCCGTATCTCGTGGATTTAATAATACTATCACACCACCTGGCTGATACTTCTGATCCTAGTCCCAATGATGACAGCAATGGTGCTGATGTTGGCTCACCGGCTACTGAATTTAGCAGATAATTCGTTCTGGAAATTTTGCTGATGATTTTACGATGTCTGGACACGGTCCTTCCACCGCCGCCTTTACTACTAGATCCTTTCCCTCTGGATGATATCCTGAATTTTTCTGAAAATTTTATAAATTTAAATTTATTTTATTTTTATCATTAGAAATAATTTTTAGGCTTACTTAGGTTAACTTTTATTTTAATAATTAGTTTTATTTAATGTGGAACTTTCTAACGGCCAATAAAGTAATTGGCATCGCTTACAGGCGTGCTAAAATAATTGTCTTTAGTCGACTGATAATTAAGCTTTAAGATCATGATAAATAGCTTTATCAATAAAAATTTTTTTCAAATTATTCAACCAAATGTCATGTGAAATTATTATCAAAATAAATTAATAGTCATTTGTTTAGCAAATTAACTTTTTTTTGTATGACAAATAAAATATTACAATCATACAAAAATAATTAAAAATATTTTTATAACTCAATTATTAAAAAAAAAAAAAATTGTTAATAAATAATTGAAAAAACAATTTTTTTTTTAATTTATAAATTTTTGAAAATTGTGATAATCAACTTTTTTTTTTAAATTAATTTTTTTATATATTTTTAAGAAAAAAAAATATATCACTAAAATCAAATAGAAATTTCCTTCAAAAAAATGAAAATTAAAATAGTGGACCCCACTTGTAAATAATTACCAAGTTGATTTAATTCCAAAGAAGAAATTTGAAGCTAAAAAAAAATTTTTTTTTTAATTTAAAATTTTTTATACGTCTAAAAAAAAACTTTTTAGATTAAGATTAAAAAAAAATTTAATTAAAGATTTCTCCTCTTAAATTAAATTAACTTTGTTATCAGTATATAAGCAATGGACTTGATATTATAATTTTTGTCCGCTGAACAAATAAAAATTTTTCCCAAGTGAAATATTTCTTTCATAAACATAATTTAATTATTACGCAATATTCTGCACTTAGCATAAAAAAATATTGTTATGTATACAATAGCCGAAGCGTTTCAACGTTATACAATCCCAACAGTAAACAGGATTAGGTGATCGAGTTCAAAGGAAGCCTTAATGACGTTTATTCCTATCAACAAATGATTATTTGTTCAAAACACTTTCCAGCAAACAATAAAAGCCGAAGAAAAAAAAATAAATAAACTCGAGAAAAGTTAAGTAAGAGTAATCAAACACGATACATAATGTAAAACGTACTAGAGTCGGCGAAAATCAATTGCCCGTTCTTTTAATAATCAGCATTACATTTAGTACCGCCTTACGCTCACTCTTACAGCTAGGCTAGTACATACGGTATGTACTCACATAGAGTATGTATGTGAACGATAAATATATTAAATAAAACACAACACACGAGTTGGATTTCGATGCACGTACGATCGATAACGTTATCTGAAAGCAGGCGTACCTCGCGCTGCTTGACACCTTCTTCTCATCTATTTCTTACTACTAAATTTACATTTTAAAAACACCTAAAAAAATTTACCGTAAATAAAAACCCGCAGGTTCATTAAATCTTTTGGAAGTTTAATTAATTAAAGGCATCCGGTTCAATTAATGACCTAAAAAAAATTATTATTTATATAGTAATTTTTAAGAGCTGACCAAGCATATGATATGATGTTGACGTTAAATAGTTTGACTGTGCGCAATTATCGATGAGAGCTTTACAACAGATTATAAAAATTAAGTTAGCCGACATTTAAAAAAAAATTTAGAATTTTTTTTAATTGAAAAAATTATTGTAAAAAAATTTCACTTGGAAAACTTTAAGTGCAATTTTTAAAAATAATTTTTTTTTTTAGTATTTAATAAATAAAAAAAAAAAAAATTTTAAACGTCGGCAAACTTTAGTATTATAAAATATTAAATACATAATACGATTATATATATATTTTTATGTCATAACATAAGTATACATCATATTGATTTAAATTCATTTAAGAAACACTCTTATGCACACGAAAAATGATATTTTATTCATCGGCGATCAAACTAACCGTGACCTATTTAGTGTATTATGAAAAATAGATAGGCAATAGACGAATTTAATGACGATTATGAAATCTAGGTCAAAAAAAAATTTTTTAAATCACATATATATATATATATTTTTTTTTATGTAGTGAATTTACCTGCTCGTAGACGCATAAGTCGTTTTTTAATCTGTAGAGCTGTATCGCTGGTGATGCCGATTAGGAAACCGCGGAACCTAGAGATCTCCGACGATTTAATAATTATTTTAATAAATATATACGTATATTCTACACCAACTATCACTAGACTGTAAATTTAATAAAGCCCTTTGACAACCGAGTAAGGTAAAGCGAGCCCTTGAGTCTACTAGCTAGCGCAGAGAGTACTGGTGATACTCTGGACTCTGGTTTCGAGACGAGCAGTGGATCGTGCTCCTGCTGGGTGGCGGATGCGCGCCGCAATACCCGAGTCGGATTTAAGAGGGAGAATTTCTCTATTTCATAAGCGTGTTTCTGAAAACTGAGAATTGTATTGAGATTTTTTCTTCCATAAAAATCCCTTTGATGTTCCTCTCTGCATGTGACAAATTTTAAAAGGTATTTATTTATTTATCGGCAATTAACTTTGCGCAAGCGTTTTGTTGCATCGCGCAAAATCACGGTGTGGTTTCGCCCCTTGTTTATTGATCGAGTGCGCAGTGCACCACTATCTTGGATGAAGAATTTATATAGATACCAGGATTTGTATCATTGCATCTGAGATCTGTATCATTTTTCAGGTATCGCTTCAAATTCTCCCCGATGAGTCAGCAGACACGTGACCTAGGTCATAGTTATACTCAAATTAATTTTATTAATCCTCGGATATATAATAGTAATTTATTATACTGTGGGTACTGGGTTTCCAACTTACTCCAACTCTTGAGCTCTGTATAATAAATATATATTTATATCAACGATGTTGCCATCGTAACTAGTGATTTATTGGTAAGGCGTACATTGAACCGCTTAAACTGATCTACTATTACGCCATAGTGTCGCCCAGGAGATATTATTAGCGGTTAATGCTTCTATTATTCACTATTTATCATATTAATACTCATAAATTTAAATATTCAATCAATAGGCGATAATCTATATTATTAATATAGATTAATATTTAAGAGAATAAGCGGAATTTTGTGACCAGTGTATTTATATAATAAAATGGGTTTTTCTATTTAAATTTGATATCATTGGAAAAGTCTTGACCTGGAGTTTTGCCTTTTCATGGTTTCATATCATTCTCACCAATAGTCAATTTATGACAAGTATTTAGGCTGCATTCGAAAATGCTCTATTTCTAAATACAATATTAAGAAATGACCTTGTATCTTGTGAAATATTGACATTTTTAAAAATAGAAGCTCATCCCGACATTCAACTCATCAAGACCTTTCATTTAAGTACCCACATCATTTTTTCATATATTTATATATATATTACATATATGTATATATGAAAAATATATCAAAATGCATGTGGGTACTCAAATGAAAGCTCTTGATGAGTATAACATCGGGATGAGCTTATATCTTTAAAAACGTCAATAGTTAAAAAATTACAACGTAAAAAATTCTATTTATTTATATTTCACAAGTCACGAAAGTCAATTAAGGTTGCTAGTTTAATTATTAATTGATAATAAAGATATAAATCGATTTTTAGATAAAATTTATGAATGAAATATTGATTGATTAAATTTATTTTAATTCTGAAATATTAATAGATAATAATATTATTATCAATATTAATAAGTGAATAAATTATAAAGCAGACGGAATTTAAAATAAGGATTTAAATAAAAGCCGGCTTTAAGTTTCACCGCTTACGACATTCTTAAACTCTTGTTACTTTTATTTTTTAACTTCTATTCTAAATTAGAAGGTACCAATGCTATTTCTTCCGCATTTATAAATATATATATTTAAATTTAATTGAGAACCACTGGATATTTATAAATAAATATACCAAGATATTTATAATTGTAATTGTATTATATTCATTTATCAGACTTTTACTCTGATAAATACTTAATATTTTATCAATATTTAACCATCAGAAATCTGAAAATAAAAGTTGTAATAAAATCCAGATTAGAGTATTATTATTTTTATTTTTCTTCAGACACGCGTTAGATAAATTTCTACATTAAACATTAAAAAATAATATAAAATCAGCAGACAATTTTTTAAAAACAAATTTAATCATTTTAATTATGAGATTAAATTATCTATGAATTAAAAAAAATTGTCGGGCTCTGTTACAATAATACTCATATAAATGAATCACTTGGGAAAAAAAAAAAAAAAAAAAAAAAACAATGGATTGTCAGTATCAATAGTTATCAATCATTGCTCAAAAATAAACTGTCTGTACAGATAAGTGTAATCACCAGGAAAAATACTGGCAATCTCATAATATCAAAGCAAATTATTAAAAAAAAAAAAAATAATCTGTTGTTTATTTATGTTTATAAATAATAGGAATTATAATAATAAGTGCTTAGAATTAATATTGTGAAAATACAAGCAGCTGGTTGGAATGGAGAGCAATTACGGATGATAGTGGCCATTACTGTGGATGTGGTTATGAATGAAAATGGAGTTGGAGGTGGAGATAAAATAAACTTAATAATAATGATAATAATTTATGATAATTAGGTAGTTAAAGATGAAAAAAATGAATAAATATAAATAGTTTACCTCGTTGTCGATTAAAAGTCATATAAAATGGTAACGCCCTGCTGGACGGCCGCTTTCTAGCGTTAAAAAAAATTCACTTGTAACCCGTTGGGCAAGAAATTGGGACAGATGGATGGCCCTCAGTTAAGAGCAGCACCCTGTGATTTTACTTTGCGATATTACTCGCAACCGTCTGGTTACCTAAAATTATCAAAGTGTGTGTCTTACATGTGTTGCATATCTTTCTATATATATATATATATATATATATATATATATATATATATATATATATATATATATTACGCACACAATACTCTGTAATACAAACACATGAAGGCACGTGTGTGTATTGGTACAGATATACGACGAAGCGACCTCAAAAAAAATATTTTTCACGCTTATTCTATTATTCTAGTTAATAAAATAAAATTTTAAATATATATTAATTACCTGAGAAAATGGGGATCCCGTGGATGAAAATATTTTTAACGCAATACGTTGACAACGCAGCGAAATAATAATTATTATAATTGTATTGTATAATTATAATGATAATAATAAAATAAAACAATTACAATGATGTAAACGTCCGGTTAGAAAGACAACTTGCGTCTGAATACAACTGCGAACCAAAACGCGATGAATTTTTTTATTTTTCACTTACGTATTTATAAAACATGGCGGCTTCCTTTTTGCAATCGGCAGATATTTTTCGATAATGCACTCACTGCCATCTACAATTGTTTTTTAAACTTTTATTTTATTTTAAATGAAAATTAATTTTTCAAACTTTCTGTGTGTGAAATTTTTTTTTTAAATAATTTTCCAATAAAACAAATTATAAAAATTTTAAGATGTCGACTAATTTAATTTTCACAAATAATTTATTTAGAAAATTTCAAATATAAAATCGGAAAGTTAATATTTTTTGAGAAAAAAAAATTTTATTGTTTAAAAAAAAATTCTAAATGTCATTTTTATAAGTTGTGAAAATTAATTATTTGTTTTAAATAATTATTTTAATTCTTTCTAGAAATTTCTTTTATTTTTTTTTTTTTTTAAGTGATAAATTTAAATGCCAAGAGTGTTAGTGCGCATGCGTTAATATTTTCAGCAATCTGTGGCAAGTACGTTGTTTCGTTGTAATTTTTTATTTTTAATGATTAAACTTGCTAATTTTAATTTTTTAATTGTTATTTTATGGTAAATAAATAATAATAATAATATATATTCATGTTTATAGATGTGATTATACAGTGACGATTTGATATTTATAAAAAAATAGTAAGGTGACGTTATTCATAACCTTATTGTTGTCAACACGTGTGTTTATGGAATTGGTCATATTTATTACCTCATATAATGTAAGTAATTTAATTATTATTTAATCAAAACCACTTGTTTATTTTTTACAAATTCTATTTTAAATATTTCTTTTAAATATAAATTGAGAAAATATTTAAAAAATAAATTAACTATATTACAAATTTTTATGTGAAATATGTGAAATTTTATCTATTTTTAATGATAATTTATTTACTCAAAAAAATTGTAAAACTTGTCAGATGTCTGTTCACTTTAGTGTCATATTTATTTCTATGTAAAATTAATAAAATAACATATTTACTATCAATTAATTTATTACAGATTATTAATTAAAATAAAATGGAAACTGAATCCTTACCAACAACATATACATGCATAACATGTCGAGTAGCATTCAAGGATCCAGAAATCCAACGTCAGCACTACAAGACCGATTGGCATCGCTACAATTTAAAGCGTAAAGTTGCAGAGTTGCCTCCAGTTACTGCTGAAAACTTTCAGACAAAGGTAATTATCAAAAAACACTTGATTTCACTTAAAAAATAATTTAGTCTTACATCTTTTTTAAAAATTTTTTATAATTTTTTTAAAGATGTTTTTCTTTTTGTTTTTTAAAGAACTTTTGTAAAAAGAATTATAAAAAAGAATTGATCCATAATAACCTGAATCACTTATTTTAATTTAATCATTATAGGTAATTGCCCAACGGGCGGAGGACTCTGCGGTTCAAGAGCAAGCGAACTGTAAGGCTTGTCACAAGACATTCAACACTGCTAACCAGTACGAGAATCACTTGATGTCCAAAAAGCACAAGGAAAAATCTTTGAAGAATGACAATCTTCCACGCGATGATTCAGAGTATGTAAAACCCGTATCTCCGAAATCAGCAAACAAATCACTGAATTCTCCAGAAAAGGATGACGAAATAGCATCTTCCCTCAACGTAGAAGTGGACTCAGACGTCGAGTCCATGGACTCCGACGACTGGAACGAGGACACCGAGAACCCGGTGAAGAACAACTGCTGTCTATTCTGCAAGCATCACAGTAAGTCGATTATAAAAAACCTGAAGCACATGAACGAGTCCCACGGATTCTTCATACCTGACCCGGAGTACTGCATCGACGTCAGAGGGCTGCTGGCTTACTTAGGTGAGAAAATCTTCGCTGGGTACATGTGCATCTGGTGCAACGATCGCGGGCGAGCTTTCCAAAGCGCAGAGGCTGCTCGTGGACACATGCTGGATAAGGGCCACTGCAAGATGCTCCACGAGGGAGAGGCCCTTGCTGAATACTCTGACTGGTATGACTACTCTTCAAGTTACCCAGATGCAGATGACCATGACCCGGATGAGGATGTTGAAGAAGATGTTCCCGACTATGATGACTCTGACTACCAGCTGGTCTTGCCCTCAGGCAACGTCATTGGACACCGGTCTCTCATGAGATACTACAAGCAGAACTTGGACCCCAACCGCCAGCTCGCTATTCCCAAGAACGAAAAACTAAGACGCGTTTTGTGTCAGTATCGCGCTATTGGATGGTCCGAGACCCAGAAGGTTGAGGTCGCTAAGAAAATCAGAGACATCAGATTCATGCAAAGAGTTCAGTCCAAGTACGAAATGAAGTTGAAGCTCAAGGCTAATAAATTCCAGCCGCATTTCCGTCAACAAGTTAATTATTAAAATTGTTGGAAAAATTTTTATATATATATATTGGTCAGTGTGTACTTTTAATTCTTTCAATAGGGTACTTTTTTAAATAAAAATTTTGCTAATATCAATTAATTGTTAAGTAATTTATTCATTAATTCTTTTACAGATAAATTTTTTTAAAAATAGTATATCAAATTTAAATTGTTTATAATTAATAATTAATTTTCAAAAAATTTTTAAAAAGCAATCTTTCAAGGTAGTTTTTTTTTATTTATTATAATAAATAATCAATTTTTTTTTATTGAAATAAATATTTTATTTATCAATTATGAAAAAAAAAAAAAAATGAAAGATATTAAGGATAAAAAAAAATAAATTTATTGATTGAAAATTTATTTATTAAGTCATATCAGTAAAATACACAAAATATCGTCATAGATTGAAATAAATGTTTTACTTAGAATTAAATATATATTTGTATTTATATTCCTTACATCTTTTAAAAGCTTTTCAATACTATTCGATTCATTACTTTTTAAATATATAATATATTTGTATTTATTTATCACAATAATTCGTCACGATTCGTTCGTCTGGAAAATTTATTAAAAATACTCATGAGCTTCCATTTAATATCTCGATCACACCATATAAACATAAAAAGGGCAAGAAAAATCCACCAAAGGTAAAAATGTCAATAATACACTTAAAAAATTAAAAACAACAGTGATGTAACCACTTGTGTACTGAAATGCACAACACATGTGTGTTTAAAAATGTCTTGATATGTAACTGTAACAACTATTTTATACCCTTAAAAATTAGCGCGGAACTCACTATTTACAGTATTTAATTGCTTAATAAATTTCAATAAAAAAAAAAACTGTAATTGCATTTTTTAACAGTCATGATTGCGAACGGAATAAATTATTACAAAGATTATTTTTATTTCTTCCCTAAAATTTTCTAAAAAATACTCTATTCTATTTTTTACTATCATTACTTTTAAATAATTAATTTTTACTATTATATAATTATATAATGTAATACATAGTGGAAAGATTTAAGTACGAAAATATTTTTACACATAATTTACACTAACAAAAAAAAAAAAAAAGAATCTGAGTAAAATTTAAATAAAAATACGTCGCTAGAAAAAGTTTCGGCTTATTCTAAATTTAAGGCGAGCATAAATACATTTTATCGAATCCGAAAGTAAAAAAAAAATATTCGAAAACTCAAATCCAACTATAAATACATGTGCATTCTTAAATAATAATAATAATTGAGTAGACGCATTGAAGTAAAGTATAATTGGCAAGATTCACAGAATCTACCAAAGTTATTGCATTTCACCCTGCTTCATTTTTCATTATATTAATTCTTTTTAATATATACTTAATATCAGTTTTTTTCTCTTGCAGATTAGGTCAAATGTCTTTTGAAGTTACGGAAAACAAAAACATTTGGGTTCTTCAATAGGGTCTTGCATTCTTCTTGTAAACACCTTCAATAATTGGCAGTGAACCCGTATTTTTACGTCAACGTGTTGAAGTACTTCGCCGTCGCAATTCCAGACGCTTAATTGTGAGCTAGTGTTAACAGTCGTGTCACTTGACAATTCTGTTGTGGATGATGCTCGGAATGTAAATTCACGGGCTCGGTACACTTCAACAAATGGTAAGTCATACTATAAAAAATAATAAATACTTATTAGTTCAAAAATTTTAATGTACTATATAATAATCATTGGAAATAAATTTATTGACACTTAATTTTATCAACAATTAATAAAACCAAATAAAAAAAAAATCTTTCTATAAATTTTTATACACATAATAAATACTTACAACAGTTTTATTTTTACTGGTCAATCTTAGCAGCATTCTAATATTATTAAACAATGACGTATGTCGGACTAGAATAATATCAATGCAGCCATCCCCAATGTGACAATGTGGACTGAATCCTTGAGGACTTCTTGAGCAAGCACAGGAGACATTAGCACCGTTCACCATAAAAAATTTTCCTCTAACCGTGAGCCACCTGGCGATCTCCTTATCAGCGATGCTGTTGTGCATGTGTCGGATGCAACGAGTACAATTTTTCATGCAGCGAGTACTTGCTGCTGGATGACAAGGATCTGAGAGTAATTCTATTTCTCCTTCATAACCACGGTTCGCGATTATCTTCTTGAAGCCGGAGTAATCGTACCGCTGGGGCCCCATCCAGCGGAACTTTTCACTGTCGCGAATCACATCTCCGAGGTAGCCGTAGCTGAGAACGCTGGCGTACAACCGCTGGAGTGTTCTATCGCCGTGGACTGAAGAGATGTCCAGGCCAGCAGTATCGCCGAATATTATGTGGATCACGGCTGTTTGGACGTCCGTGGTACCGTGAAGACTGTAAGCAACTGTGTCAGTACTTCCGCTTGGTATCACACCAACGGGTAACTTTGGCGTTGGAAGCGTTACATCGGGGTTATTTGGATCTACTTGGTGATCTTTAGCTGCTCGCAGTATCAGACCGTTGAATACCTCAGCAAATGTTCCGTCACCTCCAACGCAAACTACTGCCTGTAAAAAAAAATTTATTATTATTAATATTATTTAATTTAATAAAGAAGATCCAATTTTTGAAGAATGAATAATTTTTTATTATTATTCCTTCACAATAATATTTCATCGGTATGAGGTCTCACACCATTAAAAAAAATTTTAGGTGAAAATACAACAATTAAAATTTATTTCAAAACGAAATTGGTAAAAAATTACAACAATATACTTGTTAAAAATAAATAATTAATAAAAACTTTATAAAAATAAAATCATTAAGGTAAATTTCACTAAATTAATTATTTAAATTTTATTTATACCTACTACTAAATAATAATTCAAAATAATTTTTAAAAAATTCAATATTTCATTAAATTAATACCAAACTTTTTTTTTCAGCAGCAACTTTATTTTTTTTCCTATTTATATCAATAAAAATGTAATTGAAGGTTACCAAATGTAAAAAAAAGTGAAGGGCACTGTCTCAGAGTGTCTTTTAAATTAAGTAAAAACTCAACGAACTTCAGCAATAATTGAAGAACTATCGATCTATCATCCTATTGAAGCGGCTTCTAAAATGATTAACCTTGAACGGCAGAAACTAAAAATTCAAGGTCTTTCTCACATCCATGCTAATTGCAAAAATTAAAACCTTAGTTTAATGCTTAGCATAAATAACCCCAGTGCGTCGAGTAAATATTTAAACTAATTAAAATTTAAAAACTAACAAAAAAAATTTTTTTAGATAATATTCTCTGCCAAAGGAATGCAGGTAAAATTGCTAGTTTAATTACTGAGTAAAAAAAAAAATTAATTTACCTCAATGTCATCCAAGTTAGAATTGAGCAAACAATCATGAATATGACCAGCTCTCTCGGTTATAATAGTTTTAGTCTCAACACCAGCTATTTTCATCAGCGGCTGTACTTGTTTCTCCCATATCTTGTTGCCTTTCTTTTTGCCTCCAAATGGATTTACGAATACAATTATTCGCCTCGGCCGGTGAGCAATACCTGGGAATAAATAACACATAATCATAACAATAACAAAAAAACAGTAAATAGTTACATTAACAAGTTAAGTAAGTATATATGCACAGAAAAAAATTAATTTAAATAAAGAAAATAAAAGTTTGAAACTTTTTAAACTAAAAAAAAAAAATTTCAAGTAAAAAAAATTTTTTTAAGGTTTAAAATTTTGGTAATTGTTTACAAGTAGGGTCAAACCTATTTTAGAAAATAACTAGGTGAAAAATTGTTCATTTTTTATGTATTTTTCAAAAAAAAAATATATCTATAAAATCAAATAGAAATTCTGTTAAAAAAAAAGAAAATTAAAATTTAGCAAAAATTTTTCTCTTCTTTAAAATAATTTTTTTTTTTTACTGTGCATACTTATTTTGTATTTAACAATCTCCAACAAGCGTACACCGGAGTCAATGCCTCAAAATTGACTTCAAGGACACAAATTAATGATCGCTTGATGTTTGCAGTCTGAAAAATCAATGCGACTAAAATAGCCGCCGTAATAACGTACTCAAATGATCAATACAGTGCAATTATTAAAAAATTTAGATCCCAATTAAATAAAAAGTCAATTTCCGCAAAGCAATTGCCTTCCGGATTTGAGAAAATAATGAATGACATTATTTATTTTTTTTTTCAACTTCTTCCGTCTACTTTAAAAATACATAATAAAACTCTTTAACAATAAACGTAACCACCTACTATATTATTTTCCCGGTAACCGGTTGTTACGTCTTACGAAATACTAATTATTTGTCGTATAGTTAAAAAAAGAAAACTCAATAATTATTTATGATTCTAGAAAAAAAAGATAACATTTTAAATCCACTTAATCTTGAGACTTTAAACCTTAGACTTTATAAAAACTAAGTTCTTTTCTGTTAAAATAATTGATGTTTACTTTTTTACGGTAAAAATATTATAAATTACCTGTTATTAATTTATAATTTTAAAATGAAACGTACTTAGTAAATAATTCCTTATAGTTTTCACCCAAGATGCCACTTGTCTCGGATCGGTGTGACTCATCACAACATTGTGATGACTCCAACGATTTTTTGGGCCTCTCGCTGCATAGTGAAGAATGAAACTCGTCGGTGATGAAGCACCGATAGCATCTGGATCCTTTTCTTTAATCCTCGACTCTGGGATGTAATCATCACCGTAATTAACTGCCAGGGCATCTGTCAGCGGCAGTGTCCACCTTACTGTAAAAAAAAAGGTATCTTTTTAAGTATGGATACAAATAATTGTTTGTTTGTTTATTTATTTTAATCAATCTAAAAAAAAATAATATAAATTGTTTATTAATAGAATTTGCAGATTTTTTTTTTTTAATTGTAGGCTAGCAAAATCTCTCTACTTAGTAAGCAATAAAAAATTTTTGCTATTTTTTAAAATATAAAAAAATTGAATAAAAAATTTATATGTAAAATTTATTTTTTTAATTAACTGGAATTCAAAAAATTATTATTTTTTATTTTTCCATCACTTGCTAAATATTTTATTAACAATTTAAAAATCGAGTTTTTTTTTTTTAATTATTATTATCGATATAAGTATTTAATTTTTCAACATGAATTTTTTTAGAAAAAAAAATTTTAATTTCTAAAAAAAATAATTATCAAATAAATCCTTTGATGTCAAAACCTTATAGAAAATTAAACAACAATTAAATTGGCTTATAACAATCATTAGAAAACAATTTAAAAATTCCAAAATTAAATTTTCTGAAATTCCGCAAATAAATTGAATAAATTTCTCTTAAGAAGTTTTAATTAAAATTCTAAAAGCCTTAATTTAAGTTTGAATATTTTTCAACCGTTATAAAAATTTTAATTACAAATAAAAGTGTAATTAATTAGTCATAACAGAAAAAAGATTAAAAACTCTACAGATTAATAATATTATGAATTAGCTAGTATTGACATAAATCTAAATCCAAATTATAATCTTTACATAATTTTCATTTATTGTACTCCTTCCATTGTTCCAAGTAATTATATGCAAATGAGTAATTAAACTCATTACAAAGTTTCTTATCTTGACTTGTTGCGATAAACATTGTTCCTGCTAATTGAATTAGATAGCTTCTCCATAGACCACAATTATATCTATCAAATGTGTGCATACATATTAATTGAAGAATATAAAGCGAGTATAAATGATTATTACTCACAAAAGACACTACACGTGTATCTTGTTATATTTACACTCCAGCAAAAGATAACGAGTGATAACGAGTTGGTACATTTGCACGTCACTTTGCTGTACTCAGTAAAATATTTGCATCGCTACTGACGTAAGCCTCTGGGGATTTCATTGAAAAATCTTATTATGAATTTTTTTAAACTTATCGTTGTATCGCGGCTAATCTGGTCGACGTAACTGTGATATCTTGTTTGATTTTTCGCTGTTTGTTAAATATTTAACAACTTTGCGTAAAATAAATTAACTAGGCATTTATTTTTAGATTTTTAAAAATAGTTATGTTTTTTTTTTTAAATTAATAATTTAGTCACAGCTATTGAAGGTCGTAAATCAGGTCCATGGCCTTTGAACATCTATCTCATTTCCATTACTCACAACAGAAGAAAAAAAAATATGGCCATGATTTAAATACTTTTATTTTTTTGCGTATAAATTTCGATTGGAAAATATTTTTAGTGTATTTAAATTTCTTATCTTTAATTCCGAGTGAAAAAGCAATAAAGTTTTATTTTTCATGTCTGGGAAAATAATTTTGTATTGATTTAATAAATATTAATGTTTTTATATGACATATTTCTTTTTTTTTCAGCAAACTAAATTTTTAAAAATTTTTTTCAATAAAATTTTAAATAATTTTTTCTATTACTAGCTCACTGTGATAAAAAAAATTTTCTTTGAAGTATTGATAAATTTCAAGTTTTGTGCTTGATAAAAATATTTTATTACCTCATAAAATTCCGAGTTTACTTTTAAAAAAAAAAATAACTTCATGTTTGTAAATATTTACTGATAAAAAATGACCAGACATATGAAGTTTACTTTGTAAATCAATTAAAAAAATATTTAAATAATTTACGGTCATTTTTTAACATCCTTAAACATATCTTTACAAATTATTTACAATTTTTTCATAAAAAAAATCTTCTATTTCTCTAAAAATATTTTTTATCGCCGAAATAAAATCTGTAAACACAAAATAAAATTAATTATTTTTAAAAATCTTTAAATAATTCACGCTCAATATTTTTTTTAACCTAAATACAAATAGTTAACAATTTCTTCATAAAAAAAAAAAATTCTAAATGTCTTTTCTTCCTTCAAAAATAATTTTTATCACCTAATTAAAATTTCTAAACGCAAAATTCAATAAACTGAACAAAAAAATTTTTACAACTTTATTTCTTCACCTTTTAAATTCATCGTAATAATTTTTAATGACCTCAGCGCATTAGCGTGACAATAAAACCCCGAGTGATAATAAATTTTATCAGACCCACTAATAGACTAATATCCGTCAAAAGTTACAATTAAATTAAAACCTCAAAAAATAATAATAATTAACTCGATTATTAATTCGTAAAAAATTTTAATATTTTTTTTTACCATCACAATTAAAATGATTACCGTCTCCAATTTCCAAGAGAAATTTAATTACGATAATACTGAAGTTGACAGATATTAAAAAAATTTTTTTTTGAATTTTATAGCAATTAAATTAGTGAAAAAAAAATTAAAAAGTTTCACATGTAAAAATTAATAAAAATTACAAGTGAAAATTTTTGGAAGTATTTTTTTATTGTAATTAATTTGTTAAAAAAATTTTTAAAATTGACAGCTGACCGCTAACTTCAGTATTATTAATTACAAAATAAAAATCCATTTTTTTTTCTCTTTTTTTTTTTTACCGTTAACGACATAATACTCCTAGAGAAGAGTAATATAAAATAAAACGTACACACTAGACTTACCCGGACCGGTAACATGAACTTTCACGTACAAAGATAACAATACCTACACAATAGAATCTCCCACGCAATTCATATCATCATAATATCAGAGCAATTAAATAAAATGAAGAAATAACTTTTGGTCGCTGTAATTCCTGTAAATTGCTCATAGAAAAATATTAATAAAAATAGAATAAATAAACTTACTGTAAGGTGGTCTTTCGGTCTCCCAAATCAGAGTTCCTTTGTGAAAATAAACTCTGCAGCGTTTCTTCTTAATGATAAAAGTATTAAGCAATACTGAATTTGAAAACTGATCGTTATCCATCGTTAAAAATCCAAATAAATAATATCAAGATAATAAAATATCATGAAAAAAAAAAAAAATATAAATATTAACGTGTTGTTGACATTGACTACGTCGTCTCCGTAGTTTCCATCTCTACTGGTATTGATCCCACATTTGCTTTACATTTATCAACAAACTCGTTTTGTATTTGTCATTACACAAAACAACGTTTACGTAATTTTTCATTGGTTTTAAAATTAAAATTAATATTAATATTAGTAATTAATTGTTAATCATTAATCATAGAGTCTTTGATTATTAATTAAAATGTCAAATATTTTTTAATAAATGCTGGATTTAAATAAAAAAAAATCCTTCACTAAATTACGAGCAAGAATTGAGTGAAACTTAAATAAAAAATAATTTAACTATGATGTATTTTAATGATAAGTAATTACTGTATTAGCCAGATACTGTTTGAGTCTCAGTACTAGTGTACTGACTGAAAACTAAAACATTAAACTCGGTAACACGGATACTCTCTAAGTTGTGTTGGATATCACGTGGGATCTTGATATCCACTAAATGAAAGGTGGGATAGGATAGAATGTTCCATGCAGGTTAGGTATTAGTAGGGGGAAAGAGACTTGTACTTGCATGTACGTTCGGTAAATGAGAGACAGAGATAGTAGTAACAATATTTACCTGATAAGACGGAGAAGAAATATTGTATGGAGTTGCGCGCTGATCAAAACATTTTTTATTTTATTTTATTATTATTATTTGTTCTCTTATAAGTGTATTAACTTTTTTTGTTTATTATTAGGTAAAGAAGACTGAGAAAAAATCTTGTCCCTGGAGGCCAGCTGAGCTCAGCTGATGTAAATTATTGGTTAATTTTTTTATTTTGTTCTTATTTTAGTTTTTGTGACCTTGAAATGTTTTTTTTTTTTTTTTAATTTTAGCCTGAAATATTTAATTTTTCTTTTTTATTATTAATATTTTGAGGGTTGATTGTTTTAAAAATTAGTTTTTAATAGTCAGCTGATTTTTTGAGAAAATTTTGAAGAAGAAACTGCCATTTGGAAAATTGCGCGTGCGCAGTTTATGAAATTTGAATTTATTGTGAGATGGATGAAGGAAGTTGTAAGTTACGTAACAGATGGCGATTCTCACAGTTTTTTTGAGATTGTTCTTCAGAAATTTGTATGCTGGCAACGATTTGCGAAAATGAATTATGGTAACTGCTGATGAAAAGGGAAGACAACTGAGAATTTTATGATCTCGTTAAAATTGAGGAGTTTTACAAAGTTAGAATTTTAAAAAAGTAATTTTTTTTAAGTGTATTTTGTAATACACATTTAAGTGTATACACAAAAATTTTAATTTAAGTCGGACAAGTATTTTCAAAGTTTTACTTATATTTTGTAAACTTTAAACTTCGTTTTTTCAAATAATGCTGAATTTAGCCATCAGCTGTCAATTTTAAAAATTTTAACAACAAATCAATTACAATAAAAAAATGCTTCTAAAAATTTTCACTTGTAATTTTTATTAATTTTCACATGTGAAACTTTTTAATAATTTAATTGCTATAAAATTTTAATATCTGTCAACTTCAGTGTTATTAAATTTCTTTAATAATTTTTTAAGTTTTGTTTTTTTAATTATTGCATACATAGCAGCAGTTGATAAAAACTTCACTGATGTCAAAAAAAAAAAAAAAAAAAAAAACATAAATAAAAGTAAAAGTAAAAAGTGTATATAAGTGAGAACGTCAGTAAGTGTCAATGTAATGTGTGATACATGATAATCAATTTATCTTTGCAAATAATCTTTATTTGTAAAAGAATTTAAACAAAACCTAAATATAAACTATAAAACAAACTCCGTAATCATCACCCACATAAATTCAGCATAGTTATTATATCTTCAAGCAGTAAAATGTGAACTCTTCCAACCTGCAAGACATATTCGTCACAAAAAAGTTAATTTTTAAAAAATTATTATTTATAATTTTAAATTAAAAAATATTGAACATTTATGCACCTCAACAAGCCTAATAGTCCGCCTGTCAAGCATGAATGGGCAAGTCAAGTCGCCTCGAGAAAGGTTAAGTAAGTAACTTAATTTAAAAAATCTAATTAAAAATTTAAATAAATTCTTATAATTTTACACCTAGCCTAGGTTTATCAATCATTCGCATTTATAACTCCCTGCCAGCGAGCTTGTGAATTTATTTATAAAAAACACTTGCTGGTATGACCTAGATAACACGTCAGCTGGCTGCAATTCTTTGGTATTGTTTATTGTTTAGAATTATCCGAAATTTTTCATCGTCATCAGTATTAATATTGCTGATGAGTGAAGACCTACCTCTAGATGTCAGTCGCGTTACACTTTTCATCGAGTAACAATATATATTTAATATAAAAGTGACAATCTAATTATTAAATAATTTTTTTATTTTTCTCAGCTGGCTTAGGCACCAGTACGACCAATTGGTTTGCAAGCTTGATCCCTCCTGAGCAAATCGCTGGAATGCCAGATATTCTTCATGTCACCGAAGAGACTCACCAGCACCAGCTTCACGAGACTGTTTTGGCGACAGAAGTTGATAACAAAGTCAAGACTAAGCTTCTCACCATGTGGAATAATGTTAAATACGGTTTGTGTGAGCATTCACCATTAGAAAAAACAAAACAAGTCTATTATTTTTTTTATTTATTATTTATTATTTTTAAAATTTATTCAAAAATTACCCAAACTATGTACAGTATGATTAGAAGCGTAAAAAACATCACATAGTGACTGCAAGTTGTTAATTAAATAATTAATTAATATTTATTTACAGGATGGGCATCAAAAATAAAAACAAATTTTTCCAAAGAATCACCAGTATGGCTACTAGGCTCCTGTTACTACAAAAAGCCGGAGGAAGCTCTGTCACTGGACAAAGCCTCGGAAGCTGGCTTGGATCCGGACTCGAGTGAGGACGAATCTTTGGCAGAAGATGCGACAATAATGAACGAAGGAATGGACGGGTTCAAACGCGACTTTGTGTCACGATTATGGCTGACTTACCGGAAAGAATTTCCTATTTTAAATGGCTCTACTTATACGACTGATTGCGGGTGGGGCTGTATGCTGAGGAGTGGACAGATGATGCTCGCTCAAGCATTAGTTTGTCATTTTCTTGGCAGAGGTATTCTTGATTATAATAATAATAATGATAAGGCTTGTTATTTATTTGGATTATTTTAAATAAATATATTATTAATAGATTGGAGATGGAGGCCGGACCAGAAGGATGAAATGTGTTTGCAAGATGAAGCTACTCATCGCATGATTATTAAGTGGTTTGGAGACCAGCCTACTGAGCAAACGCCGTTGTCTATTCATACTTTAGTTAAATTCGGAGCGTCGGCGGGGAAAAGGGCTGGAGATTGGTATGGCCCGGCTTCTGTTGCTCATTTACTTAGTCAGGCTGTTAAAGATGCTGCTTTGAGACATGAACAGTTTGAGAATTTGGCTATTTATGTCGCACAAGATTGTGCAGGTACTTTTTGTCATTCATTTTTTTAATTAACATTAATTTAGCAGATAGTTGATAATTTTAAAAATTTCTATAACAAACAAAAATTTTTTTAAATTGACATGTAGAAATTAAAAAAAATTAAAACTGCAATTTTTTAAAAACAATTTTTTGGAACAAATTTATTTGTCAAAAAAAAAATTTTTAAATTGTCAAGTGACAGCTAAATTTAATTTCATATTTTTTACTAAATATTAATATATTATTTCAGTTTATTTAGAAGATGTAAGAAAAGCTTGTGAGAAGCCAGACGGTAGTTGGAGATCATTAGTCCTATTAGTACCTTTACGACTAGGCGCTGATAAATTAAATCCTAATTACGCACCATGTCTAACGGCGCTCCTGCAACTGGACGTTTGTATTGGAGTAATTGGCGGTCGTCCTAAGCACTCATTATACTTCATCGGCTACCAGGAGGACAAACTTATTCACCTAGACCCTCATTATTGCCAAGAAGCTGTTGATGTTTGGAAAGATAATTTTCCTCTTGCCAGTTTTCATTGTTCATCCCCAAGAAAAATGTTACTCTCAAAAATGGACCCTAGTTGCTGCGTGGGATTTTATTTTTCAGACAAACAAGCTTTTGATAAATTTGTTTTGACCATCGAGAGAGTAAGTTTTATTTTTATTTAATTAAAATTATTTATTGTTGCTAATTATCAAAATTTATTGCAGTCTCTAGTGCCTTCAAATCAGAAGGTCGACTATCCGATGTTCTTATTCTGTGAAGGAAGCGGAGATGAAATAAGACGCGGGTATGAAGTTACCGAAGATATGATGGCTACTGCGAATGTAAGTCCCGACCAATTTCCTGCCGATGAATTGCCCTACGAATGCGAGGAATTTGAAGTTCTTTAGTGATCAATCATTGCTCCTCAGTTAATTTTTTTTTAATTAGGTAGTTAGTCATTACAATGAATTATTAATTATTTAAAATAATAATAATTATTTATATTAATTAATGTACTTAAATTTCTAATATAGATCATCCGGAAATAATTTAAATGCTTTCTACGATCTCGTTTTATAATTTTCAGCATTTCATTTAAAATGAATTGTAACAAAATGTTACGAGCGTTATCCATGATTAGATTAATTGAAAATTTTAGAATCTTTTCTATAAAAGAAAAAAAAAAAAAAACAAATGTGATTTTAATCAAAAATTTTTTTCTAAAATAATAGTTTCTTGTAAATATTTATTGATTTTAAGTTACACACTTAATAATCTAAGTTTATTTATTGTCATTATTAAATAATATTACTATTACTTATTTTTTTTTTTTTTTTTTTTTTTAATATTTTTATTTAAATATTATTTGTGTACTAATTCGTACTGCAGATGTAAACATAACTGTTGAATAATTAAGTAAAATTTATGCAAACTTAATTAATTAATAAACTGATTCATTAAAAAAATTATTACAGTCATTATTTATTGTGCGTAACAATTTTTTTTGGTACATATTAAACATTATTTGTACATGTTTGGTAACAATTCACTTTTTGTTGGTTTAAAAAAAATCGCTTGTACTAAAATTAATTAAATTTGATAAAAATTTAAACCCGTAAATTAAAATGAATAATTAATGAAAATAATAATAATTATCATTAATAGTCTAATTAAATCTATTAATTAACTTGTAATAATAATCGTTGTCTTATTGTATCCTGACTAACGTGGTAAGTAACTTAATAAAGTGACTGTAAATTGGTACTGTCGAAAGTACGTAATTGTACAAACAATCTACATCATTTTTTTATAATAGAAAATTAATTATTTAGCAGAGATAAATTTATCAATGTGTACTTTAATCTTAGGCCAAATTTCATTGGTGGTATTTCCTTTGAAATCTCCCACGATACCTAATGTCTTATAATAATTAATAACTGGCTCGGTTTTCAGTACATAATTGTCGAGCCTCTTAGCAACGATTTCTGGTCGGTCGTCGATTCTTTGGCTCAAGGGTTCTCCGGTAACATCATCCTTTCCCTGTAAATAAATAAATAAAATAAATATTATTATTAATTATCAAATACTTTTGTTATCATTTTAGAGACATATGATAATTTAATTACCGGTACTTTAGGATCATTAAAACCAATATTGTAAACACGTCCACTGGGTAGATGTACCCATCTATTACGTACTCGTTCAATTATTACTTCATGGGGTACTATTAAATTTAATACTAAATTAACTGGAAATTTTTCTTGTAATTTTTTTGCTTGTTCTATTGTCCTTGGAAATCCTTAAAAAAAATAATTAGTAATTAATAATAAATTTATAAATTAATTTAATTGTCAAAAACAAATTTTTTTAACATTTTTCAATTTAATTTTAACAATTTAATTAATAATAAATTTTAAAAAAACTTTACCTGTCAAGAAAAATTAAAATTTTTTTTGACATTTTTAAAATTTAATGAAAGCGTAATTAAAATTTTTAATGATAATTAATAATTATCTTACACAAAAATGAAGAAATATTTACCATCTAATAAATAATTAGCACCATTGATAGCACTTATTTCATGCGCAACAAGATCGATAATTAATTCATCAGGTACCAGACTTCCTTCATTCATAAACTTGGAGGCTTGTTTACCTAAGTCTAAAACCGATAAAAAATGAGTACTTATATAATAATAAGATAATGAATATTCATATAAATTGACTAGGTCAATATTGAAATAAAAATAAAAAAAAAACCTATATACCAGTAGCACGTGTCACGTGGTCCCTAAGTTTGTCTCCAGTAGATATGTGACTAACCCCAAAAGTCTTAACAATCCTAGACGACACCGTGCCTTTACCCGATCCCGGTGCTCCGATAATGACAGTGCGAAAAGCAGCGGCCTTGAGAATGTTAGAAAAATGTACCATTTTATTTTCTGTCCTAGTATCGCCTTTTTTTTGGTTGTTCCAGTCTAGAAAAATAGCAAAAGTCAGTAAAAAAATCCATGCTTTCATTCTGGGGATTTTATTTTAAATTTTTTATTTATATTAATTTTAATTGCATTGATAAGATTTTTAAATTAAATTATCTTATTAGCTTACCTTGTCTCGATTGTTGTTTAGAAGAATAAAAACGTAAACAGTAATTTAATTTAACCGGCACGATGATGCATTGCTGGCAGTAGTCTTTAGCGATGGACTGACAGGTAATTTAATGCTGTTTAAGTAGTTTAATAGTTGTGGCGTTATATTATAATTATGAGCTTATGTGCTTTGTGTACTTTACACTTAAATTTTAGTTATAGTTTATTTTGTGACCCTCGACCTAAAGATAAATAGTTGATATTGAAATTAAATGTTATGCGGGTCTTTTGATACTATTTCATTTATGTATCAACTACTTGTACATATAGTTTACTTGTATGACGCAAACTCAATGTACTCTTGAGCCACTCTAATTATTCTTGACTTGTGACTTTTATTGTAATTTACTTTTTTTTATTATGAAGATTAGTTAGCCAATATTTAAAAATTTTAATAATTTATTTTATTGAAAAATTATTTAAAAAAAAATTTCACATGTAAAAAATTTTAAAAATTACATATGCAATTTTTTAAAAATATTTTTTGTTCTAATTTAATTATTAAAAAAAAAAATCAAAAATTAAAAGGTCGGCTAACTTTATTATTGTTTGAAAATATTGTTGAAAATTAAGTTAGCCGACATTTAAAAATTTTAATATAATATAAATTTTTATATTTTACAAGTACAAAATATAAAAAACACTTACATGTGTACAAAAAATTTTTTAAAAATCATCCACTATTTTATTGACAAAGTAGCATTTTATTCAGTATGAAAAGTTAATACATTTTTATATTGGCCTAGGCTTTGTTTTTTGTTTTTTTTTTTTTTTAATAGTGATCTTTAAGCTATTATATTTATTTATTTAAAAAGTAACATTGCGTGAGCGATTATTTGAATTTTTTATTTTATTTTAAAAAATTCAATATTTTTTTGTTACGATTTAGAAACTATAACTCTTCATTAAAATATATTTATATATATATATATATTTATAATCAATGTTCTTATTTATAGAAAAGACGAAAAAAGTTAGCTGGTTTGATTAAAAAATATTCTCTAATTTGAAATTGCTTTTATCTTTAATTATTTTGATTTAGAATTTCGGAGAAACATTAACCAACTTTGCATAAAAAATAATTATAAATTGGTTCCTTAAAAAAATATTTAAAACAATTACGATTTATAAGCAAACGAAAAAAACTCAATTTAAAACGTAATTATCTGATACTAATTAATAATTAATAATTGATAACAAACACAAAGCTTGATATTTATTAGATGAGAATGATGATTAATGATGATGATGATGATGATGTGGCACTGATGAGAAGTCTACCAAAGTTCTCCATCCTTTTCCTTGGCTGGAACCTCGATAACTCGGGGCTTGTCGATTATTCTCGCCGTACGGTTGCCCTTCTCAACGATACCGATGATCCAAGCCTGGTAGCCTTCTTGCTTTTCAATGTCTTTGCAATAAGCGGCTGCTTGTTCTCGGGGCAAGCAGATCAAAAGTCCTCCGCTGGTCTCTGCAGAGTGTCCTTGCAGTAACTGGAACATATTACCGCAAGCTTTTGCGACTGCTGCCATTTTGGCAATCACTGGTAAGTTGTGAATTACAAAGGACACTTCGTTTTTCTGGTGCTTGGCTAAATTCTGCGCGTGGCCGAGCAAGCCGAAACCAGTTACATCTGTTGCTCCGTGAGCGTTGTATTTGTGCATCAGACGGGCAGCTGAAATTAAAAAAAATTAAATTGTTAATTTAATTAATTATTGAACTAGAAAAAATTTTTTTAGTCTTTTAATTATAAAATTAATTTTTGAAATATACAAAAAAAAAAAAAAATAAAAAGAGGGAGAATGAAAAATATTAATACCTATTCTGTTTAATCTGGCCATACTGTCCATCGCTCGTTGATAAGCTTTTCGTACATCATCTTCACTGACAACTAATTTTATTCTGTTCCAACGATCTGGCTGATCTAACCATTGATGAGCATTAACTGCTACTTGGGTACCCAAAGGTTTTGTTAAAACAAGAACATCACCAACAACTGCATTGTCTGGTCTAAAAAAATAATTAAATAAAATTAATAAAAAAAAATTATAAAAACTTACATAATAAAAAATGTAGGAATTATCTGGTAATAATTATTTACAAAAATAATTATAAAAAAAAATATTTCCTTTAATCTGCCTGTATTTCTTTAGAATACTCAATTAATTTAAAGTACCCTACTGTATTTACAGGACATTGTTTTAATGAATACTGATTAATTATCTGATAAAAAAAAATACATACACAATGTATTCATTGGGCTGACAAACAGTAGAAGCAACTCCTCCAATAGTACACCAAGGATTAACAACAGTTTGACCACCTGTGACGGTGGTCCCAGCCTCCAGCGCAGAGTCTTTAAATCCTCTCATGATTAAAGGTACCACGACATCTCGCTCTTTCTCAGTCATCTTGGTGCTCACTCCAAGCAGCATCAGCATATTATCACACTCAGTAACTCCCATCGCGAACAAGTCGCTCAGTACATTTGCGCATGCAATTTTACCTGAATTAAATGGTTAAAAAAAATGAAAATAATTGTTGGAAGGTTTAATTCAAGAGTATACTCCCTGCGATACTCTTACCCATCATGTACGGATCGTCGACTAGTGGGTAGAAGAAGTCTGTCGTTTGCACCAAACTAAGGCCACCGTGTCTTAATGGAGTTACGGAGGAATCCATGCCAATTCCTGAAAAAAATATAAATAATTAATAACTATTATTTAAAATTTAATGAAAAAGAAATTTAGTCAAAAAATTCAAATTTTTTTTTTTTTTTTAATTTTAAGGATAGATAATATTGAATTGATATAAAATTAGGAATGAATATAAAAATTGAATTTATAAAAAATTAACTAATAAATTTAAGTATGATGAATTATTTTAAAAAAAATGTAGAAACCATCTAATAATAATTATTTATGAAAAATAATTATTAATACAAAAATGATTTCTTTTAATTTACCTGTATTTCTTTAGAATACTCAATAAATAAAAAGTACTCTACTGTATTGACAGGATAATGATAAACAAAAAATTTTAATTTCCCACGTAAAATAAAGTTGAGAACCTCTAGTCGGGCGCCAACGTGGCAGCCATATTTTTAAGTACCGTAAAAATAATCATGGGCCCCGAACTTTTGGAACAATGAACTACGCTAGGCGTCCAACAATGACGCCGCGCCAAAATTTCTCAGACCATGTATCAATTTCCGAGAAATAATTTAAATAATATTGATATTGATAATGATAATCAACAATTGATTATCAATTTTTTGAACTTACCAATACGTGGAATAGCCATGTGCATGAAGTGAGCATGTTCATGATCCTGAGCACTACTGTCGTCGGCCTGTAGTCCCTCGAGAAGTTTACCAAGAACTTCCTGAGGGACTTTACACCCTCATCCTTTTAGGTCCGCGAACCGCGTTAAGCGGAAAGTAGGCTCAAGATCATGTGCCACTGGATCAAACGGCCTACGTAATGACAAGGCATTTGGATTACCCCCTAGCTCCAATTGTCCAACAGACAGAGCATCTTGGCTGACTGTCGTCACCTGAATATCCGCCATCTTTCCCTGCGAAACTAAAAAAAATATTTTTAATAATAAGGTTAATGTTTTTTTATCAATTAATTACTCATCAAAATAAAATAAATAAATTTATCTGACAGATTATTATTATTGCAAAGGGCGGATGTAGCTTGAATAAAAAAAAATTAAATTACTTACATCAAAATTAAATGCTACAGCCCTGGAAATTTATGATAGTGTGTCTTTGTCACTCACCGTAATAAATGATTGGTATCTTGCTTTAATTTTTAGACGAAAATGTTGAGTACCTCCGCCACTGGTGGGTTCTCACTCAGTAGTAGCGTCTTCACTTTGCTCTGTATCTACTCGGGTGAGCCTTCCGGTCTCCTACCAACAGACAGCCACTGGCACAGTGTCTTCACAACAGAAACGGTCAATAGGTTAGCAACAGCGATCACACGGGCGTCGAGTAACCGGGATCAACGACAAATGCTAAATGCACCGACGCTGTAATGCTTCAAGATAAAACCCTCGGCTTGCTAAATTTTATCCCACCTTACTAATTGCTTTTTTTCTATTGGCTGGCTTAAAACCGCGCAAGCGCACTTCATTTTGTTTCTGCTTTTCTATTGGTTCATTCAAAAAGGCGCATGCGCAGTAGTTTTTACTCGCCAGGCTTGTCTTCCGCACTTCGGGGACCAAAGCCTTGAAAATAAAATTTGGAAGTCGTTTTTAATATTTCAATTAAAATTTATTTTATAATTATTTCGATTATTTTATTAATTAAAGTAAAAAAAATTTTAATTAAAAAATTACTGTTTCAAAATAGTTATTTAATAAAATATGAAGAATTTTTTAAAATTTTGCGCGCTTTTTGATGCGCCATCTATATTTACAAAATTAAAAATGGCGGATTCAGACTTAAATGTCATAATAAATAAGACAATGAAGTTAATTGACATTAAAAATATTTAATTAATTTTATAGTAACAAAATTATTATGAAAAAAATTTAACAAAAAAATTCCATATGTAAAAATTAAAAAAAAATAATTCATGGAATATTTTTATTGTAATTGATGTGTTCTAAGAATTAAAAAAATTGACAGTTGTCATTCATTACATTGTTATTGTTACAATTGTAATTATTAACTAATTAATCATCATTAATTACTCAATAATTTATATTATTTTGTTTTTTATTTTTCAGTCATCTCTCTGGTGAAGATTGTTGATAATACAAACAATAAAATTATCAATAATCGGTCAGTGTCAAAAGTCTTTAATTTTTTTTACTGTTATCATGATGATTATCATTATATGTATGTATTGCTTGTTTTTTAATAAGATAAACGAGCTAAACGAGTTACAGTTCACCAGTATGCTATCAAATATTGCGCTGATATTCTTCAGTAAGCTGTTCAGGAAGTATTATCATAAAATAAACTCATCATGGCTTTACTTGCACGAACCTACGAGGTATTTATGATTATTATTTTATAAATAGACTATTTATATTTTTATTTACATCTAGTTTGACATTTATTTATATTTTTCATTTAATCTTTAAAGTTTTTGTCCTCCTTTTTTTAATTTAAAAAAAATATGAAGAAATATGTTACTAATAATTCTATCCAATTATTTAAATTTAATAATTATTTTTTTTTATCAATTATTTGTGACAATATATTAATAAAAAAAAATTTTTTTTCCTTTATAATAACATAAAAATATAAATTTAAAAATCATATGATAATCTTATTTATATATGTTAATTTTTTATTGTCAACATTTTAACAACTCGTCCTTGAAAGCTAATAAAATAGATTAAATTACAATTTAAAATTGTACCATCATGCTGGTATCATAAAAGCTACGTTACATAATATATGAAATATATTAAAATATAAAAATCAATTGTACAATTAAAAAAAAAAAAATAATCGCGAGTTAATTTTATCAGCCGGCTATCAATTGAAATAATTAATGAGCTTAATTTTTTTTTGCAGATGAATATGATAAAAAGATCGTTCAGCAGCGCTGTTCCAACTGTTAAAATGTTCATAGATGGCAAATTCGTTGGTAACTATTTTTTATAATTGATAAGAAATTTTATTCAATGAATTAAAAATTAACTGATTTTTAATTTTAATAATAAATAATGATCTTCATTTTAATAGAGTCTAAAAGCACGGAATTTATTGATGTGCATGACCCAGCAACGAATAAATTACTGTGTCGTACTCCCAAGTCGACAAAAGCCGAGATGGAGAGTGCTGTAGCAAGCGCTAAAAATGCTTATGAAAAATGGCGAGACACCAGCGTTTTAACGCGACAAACACTTATGCTTAAATACCAAGCTCTAATTCGTGAACATTCGGTACAAAATATTAAAATTAAAATAAATAAAACTAAAATTACCAGACATCTGTTCATTTTTGAATTTTTACAACAATTAATTTTCTACCAAGAAAACATTTTAAAAAAAATTTTTTTGCAATCATTATTGTTACTAACATTAAAAATTAAATTTCAGAAAGAGATAGCTGCTAATTTGGTAAAAGAAAATGGAAAAACAATGGCTGATGCCGAAGGAGATGTTCTTCGTGGTTTACGTAAGTATGAAGTAGAAAAATATTTATTAATAGATTTATAAAAATAAATACATCTTTAATATCAAAAAATAATCTGACCTAGTATAAATAAATACTAGATACTATACCCATTTTTTTTTACAAAATTTTCCTTACTCAAATATTTATTAATATTAAATAAAATATTAATTTACAGAGGTGGTAGATGCCTGCGCAGCGATTCCAACCCTCCAGATGGGTGAATCAACCCCAAACGTCGCCAAAGATATGGACATAATATCCTACAAAATACCTCTAGGAGTAACAGCGTCAATTTGTCCGTTTAACTTCCCAGCGATGATTCCCCTGTGGTCATTCCCCGTCTCAGTGGCCTGCGGTAACGCCGCAATCCTAAAACCCTCTGAAAGAGTTCCTGGAGCATCGATGATCCTCGCGGAGTTGTTCACCAAAGCCGAAGCGCCTCCAGGGCTGTTGAACATCATCCATGGGCAGCATGCAGCAGTCGATTTCATCTGCGAGCACCCAGACATCCGCGCAGTTTCTTTTGTAGGCTCAGACCAGGCTGGAAAATATATTTACAAGCAAAGTAGCGCTCACGGCAAACGCGTCCAGTGTAATATGGCCGCCAAGAACCACTGCATCGTGATGCCTGATGCTAACAAGAACAAAACAGTATCTCAGATAGTCGGTGCAGCCTTTGGAGCTGCTGGTCAGCGCTGTATGGCTCTGTCGGTGGCTGTCTTCGTAGGAAAAGCTCAAAAGTGGATCCCAGATATTGTGGCAGCCGCCAAACAGTTGAAAGTCAATGCTGGACATGTTCCTGACGCTGATTTGGGCCCTGTTATCTCTCCGCAGTCAAAAGAACGCATTCACAGTTTAATTGAGTCGGGAGTTAAAGAAGGCGCTAAGCTGGATCTTGATGGTCGAGGGATTGTTGTTCCTGGTTATGAAAATGGTAATTTCGTCGGGCCAACTGTGCTTTCTGGTGTTAAGGTAATTTTATAAAGAGTTATCTAAATTCTGAATTAATTTAAAATATTTTTTTTTTTTTTTTGATGATAGAAAACAATATTTAAAAATAACATTGCGTTTTTTGACCTTTAAAAATTGAAAGACTTTTATTTTTACATTTATAAAAAATTTTGAAAGTTTTCCAGTGAAATATTCTGCTATTCATCAATACTTATCTCTCATTTTAGTCGAACATGAAATGCTACACTGAAGAAATCTTCGGACCAGTTTTGTCATGTATGTTCGCTGATACTCTTGATGAAGCTATAAAAATAATAAATGGCAGTCCTTATGGTAATGGTACTGCTGTTTTTACAACAAATGGAGCGACAGCCCGTAGCTTTATCAATAGAATAGAAGCAGGACAAGTAGGTGTTAATGTACCAATACCAGTACCTTTACCGATGTTTAGTTTTACCGGCAACAAAGGATCTTTCCTCGGTGACAATCACTTTTATGGAAAATACGTAAGTTTGCAATATAAATATAAATATAAATTTATATTTATTATTCGTATTTTAATTATTAACTATTGACTATCGACTATTGATTATTGATAACTTACTTATGCTCTAGGGAATAAATTTCCATACACAAACGAAAACAGTAACCCAGCTATGGAGATCTGAAGATACAACCGATATCACGTCTTCCACAGCGATGCCAACAATGCAATAAATATCAATACTACGAAAAATAATATTTATATCTTAAACTCAGGGATTTGTAAAAGGTTTTTTTTTTATTCAAGTTCTTCAACTTCTCCATCTAGAATTTAAAATAATTAATGTACTTTTTATAATTAACAAAAATATAAAATGCATTTAATTTTAATATATACCAATGTCAACAGACTCTTGTGTGTATTATGTTGTAAAAAAAAATATTTAAATGTCAAAGGGCATTTAAATCCCTGGGTATTAACGCGAAACACTGAGCGCAAGCGCGTTTTATTCTTCTCTTATATTATTATATATTAACTTGCATTCGATTCTCTGCTCTGGCCCTTGGGTGAAACGCATCTGCGCCTTCCTGGTGCAAGCCCTCACCGCAGATCAGCTCCACTACATTCCAGAGAGTCTTCTTTACAGTCTCGGATCTTCAAGTACTTCTAGCGATTTAACGCTATTTTTTATTCATTTAATTGCTAATTAAATTACCTCTCGTAAGTAATTTATAAAAAAAAAACCCTACAAGGTATTTTTATTTTTTTCTTTTATTTTTATTTTTATTTATTAATTATTTTTGGTGTAAATAACTGAGGACTGTTTATTTGGCAGGTGAAAATGTACAAGACAGTTCGCAAGGGAGATGCGAGTCTCCAATACACAATTTTACCGCAAACGGACCAATTTTTCGACAACGGTCCTCCGATGACACCTCCTCCATCGCCCTCGGCACGTGATAATAATTGTCTCCGGAGTGTTTATAAATATTTAACTACTGTGAAGGTTATTCTATACAAGCTTATTATTCCCGCTATTATTATTTGTATGTGCGTTTGGACTATCATCATTATTTTAAGTGAAACTTATGCATCTAATAGTACCAGATACGATGATGATGATTACATCGATGTTGATGATGATCACACGGTGTCTCAATTAGTTGCTAATCCTATTAATATTCATAATAATATCTACAATAATAGTAACAGCAATAATATTAGTGTTAATGATATGGACAATACGACTGAATTTATAACACTAACTAGCGAGGCTTTTAATAATTACGAGACTACTGCTGATAATTACACTAGTTCAGGTAATTGTAAGCTTTTTTGGTGTTTTTAAATGGGTTTTATACACTTAGAAGGCTGAAAAAAATTTTTTAACAAGAATTTTTTTATAATTGAAGTACATGTAGTAATTTTGAACTTTAATATTAATTTTTTTTTTTAAATAATTATTTTTTTAAGATCTTCTTAAAAAAGTGTCTTTTGGTGAGCACGATATCTTTAATTAAAATCATTAATATTAAAAAATTTTTCAAATATCAAAAAAAATTTTTATTTCTGATAAAAATCTAAGTGCTAAATTTTTTTATAAAAATATAAAATATTTATTTTATTTTTTATTTATTTATTTAAAAATAAATTTCTACGACATTATTAATTTATAAATTAATAAAAAAATTATTAAAATTTCAGATGAATTAGCACCAGAAATAACAGAAGAAATAAACATAAAAATAGAATCAACAACTTCATTACTGCTATCATCATTGCTATCAGTTGAGACATCACCACCGACTCCAGAAACAAGCTCGAAAGTCCAGACCGAGTTCACTGACCCAGCAACAACAACAACAACAACAGCAACTACTTCTGGAAGCTCGACGGGTACTTATAAAAAAGCTAAGATGCCACGTGTGACTCTTAAACTACGTGAGAACGAAACAATACCGCAGATGTACATGAAAGCGGGTATTGCATCTTATAAGAAAGGAAATATTACCACAAGTGTACTTGCACATGGTCTCAGTCTCGAGGGGTTGATATTCAAGACACCTGAGGGTACTATTAAGCCGTGGAAAGACAAATGGCCATTTGGCGAGTCCTCACTCTACAAAGATTACAGCCAGTGGAAGGTAATTTCCTTTTTTTTTTTTCAAGTAGGGTGTAATTATAAATTTAAATACTGCTAAGTTTGTTTTTGATATTTATTATCATAATTACTGTTATTATTGTTCCTGTAATTATTGTTTATACTATGTGTGAAGCAATGCCGACCATAATATTTATATTTATACCTCAGCTTATTAGCATTGAGATTTAAAGTCGGCTGTAACTAGAGAGTACCTCAGCTGCACGAACACGTACTGGCTTAAGCGTCACGAAAGTCTTGCGAACGATTGCGAACAAAATATTGATTTCGCTGCAGCTTACATATAACAAGTGTTTTTTTTTTTTTTTTTTTTTTTTTTTAAATTAATCTATATTATTAAGAAGATGAACAAAATTTTGTAGTCAGTGTATTTCGTGTGAGTACTAATATTTTTTTTTCTTTTAATATTTTCAGAAAATAAGCGAATTTCATCAGCAGATGTTCGCGATTCTGGTGACACTGATGGCAATATCAATTTTAATATTCTGTATATTGACTGTAGTGCAGCTTAAGGCTCATCGTCGTAAATGTCAAACTGTTGAAGAGCCACTTTTGAATGAAAAGCAAGATGAAGAAGAAGTAGATCATAGATCGAAGCTACTTGACTCAGAAACTAAAGACGATAGTAACTAAAAAAAGTATTTGCTATAATAATAATAATAATAATAATAATAATAATAATAATAATGATTTTTAAAATTATTATTATCGTTATTTATTTTTTTTTTTTTTAATTATATTTAATAAAAAATTGACGTGGAGGCTAATTTCGCGTTTCGACAATTACAATTAATCATTAATTAAATTCATGAAGAAAAATGAATAAATATAAACTTATATATAATATAATATATAAAGATATATTGAAATAAAGCATGATAAAAAATTAAGAAATAAAATAATCGAAGTAATAAGATGATGATCAGCGAGGAATTGTGCAATTAGGTTGTCACAGTATATGACTGAAGAAATAATAACTAAATTAATAAGCATATCTGATGTGATTCACAAGTTTAAATTATTTATAATAATAATTATTAATAGCACTTGGTTAAATGATTTAATCTTTTTCGATTGCAATGTACAAATTATCCTTCATATTATAAATATGTGTATATATTTTTATGCACTTCCAAAATGGCGATAATTATCAGAGTAGAAAAAAAAATATTTAAATTGAATATTTATATTTATTTACTGAATTATAATTACTATTACAATTATTTTGGTTAATAATAGTGTAAGGTAGTTTTATAATAAAAATAAAAAAAAATAAATTGAAATATTTTATTAACTTTTAAAACAATTAGATATCAGATAAAATTTTTTTATTTAGTTATAATTATAAATAATAAATAAATAAAAAAAAAAGTAATTAAAATAATTAATTACGCTCAAAGAAAAGAGTTTTATTGATAATATCAGGGATGGTTATATTTTGAATAATTATATTTAAATCGATATTTTTATTATTTTTATGCACTATATACTTTTTACTATTGTAAATAATCAGCAATCACATAATCAGAATTATAAAAATAACTAATATATATTATAATAAATATATATCACTAAAAAATATTTATTAATTGCGAGACCATTATGTTGATATGAATTATCACGGGATTAAGAAATTGTATGATAATTTTATTTGGTATTCATTATCGCTTAGGACACGTATTTAATATTTTAATGTAAATAATAAGTAAATATTGTTTATTGTTATAACTATGTGTATGTAACACATTTAATATTTAATGTTCATTTATTGCATGCATTGGCATATTATCTTAATATATAAATAAATAAAATAAAGTATTAGAAAAAAAATATATATTAATATAAATATACATATATATTTAATTAATGGGATTTAATATATATTATCATTTGAGTAAGACTTTAGCTCACGCTTTAACAATTAACACAGATTAAGTGACTGCTAGATGTAATGATAATAAAATGATAATTAAATGATTTCTTCTTTACTTGTCATTTAAAATATTCCATTTTATTATTTACCTTTGTAATTATTTAAAAAAATTTTTTTACAGTGTAAAATTTAATTTAAATTATTTTTAAATATTAAACATATAAAATTTAATAATTAATTAAATTAATTAATTTTATATTCTTTCTTCTGTGATAAAAATTTAAAATTTTAATCTTCAGCCGCGCTTTTAAGTGCGCATGCACAGTGTCGTCCCGCGTATGCGCAGAAAAAAATATTTTAGTTAAAGGTCGAACGCATGTGTACCAAACAATATTTTTTAGTACGATTTTTAGTGATTAGCCGGACGGTTTATAAAACAGTCTTCGTTGTAAAATAAGACTCTGTAATTATGACATAATTTTATTTATAACTGTACATTGTTATTATTAATTACTACTTGCTATTAATATTATCTAGTGAACTTGCAGAGTTTATTATTATTAATAATATATGTAGATAGATAAATTAGCTTATATATAAAAATATTTTTTGATATTTACTACTAATATGAATGCAAATTAGTTGATTTAAAAATTTAGCAACTTTATTTCTTCAGAGGTATGTCTTAATTTTTTTTTTTTTTTTTGATTGAAAACCGACCTAATTCGCTTGATAATTTTATCACATTTTCTTTCTATTTTTATTACTTTGTTTTACAGCCCATCACAGCAAAAAACAATTTAAAACTCTGAAGCGCCTATTAAAATGATCTAATTACAACTACGGGAATTATTAAAAAAAAAAAAAAAGAAGAAATACTTAATAAATAAAAAAAAAAAAAAAACATTTTTTAAACAATGTTTAACCTATTTTTAAAAACAATTACTGTGATTATTAACGACTGAAATTACCGGTATAAATACATATATGTTTCTACGCAGTTTTCACTATCGCATTATTTTCCTCAGGCAAACCAGTCAATTTAATCAGTGAACTCTGACGTGAAAATTAATTCTCCAATTTGTATTAATATTACGTAAAAAACTCAACTACTTTCTATTGGATTGCTTAAAAAGCACTTATGTTAACTTGTCTTGGTTCCATTATGTTAACTAATAAATCATTTTTTTTTTTTATTTTTCAGTTCCTTTCTCCCGACGAAAAATCACTCAAGTAATGTTACTTTTAAATCTTCTATACTTGATACACAAAAATCCTTGACCGAATTTTGAGTTTTTGCGAGTCAACTGATCGATGCCAACATTCGCATTTAATTTTCATCGTTAATCAACAAATTCATTCAATCATCTGTAAGATTTAAATCACTGTTTGTCACAGTGCTGCTTTATATTACTTATAAATAATTCTGGGAAATTCATTTTTTATTTATTTAGAATATATAAATATTTATTATGCTGGTATTACCAAACATCTGACAATTTTTAAGATTTTTTCAATATAAATAATAATTTATGAAAAAAATTAAAATTTATTTAGTCGAGATTTTATAATTTTTTTTTTTTTAAATAAATTATAGCAAAAAAATTTGACGCAAAAATTTTAATAAATTTAAAATACATTTTTTTTTTTTTAATAATTTTAGAGATTTAATAATTTTTACTAAAAAAATAGTTGAGTTATTGCTAACTTATGTCATAAAAAAAATTTTTTTTTAATTATTTATTTATTTTAGTAATTAAAAAAAAATTGTCAGGTGTCTGCTGATTATAGCATCACAAATAATTAATTATACAATTTTGTTGCTCTAGTTCCAGTGACCCAGCGAGGGAAAAGTAAAGAAGATCAATAACACTACAGGGGTTGAAGCCCTTTGTTCTTTTCATTTAAAATATTGCACTTATATAAATATTTATATAGATATATATGTGCAGTGAAATGACACATATTTGGCTTTATGAGAGTCAAAAAAAAACTGCGTTAATTAAAATGATTAATTATAGAAAATATGAAGAATTTTTATGGGCGAACTTTTTCCTTTTAAAGAGACGTAAACTGTTTTTATTTTTATTTCGTAATAACAAGTCAATTTAATTTTAGGTAAAGAACGATAAAAAAAATTAAAAATAAATTGGAAAGAATATCGGTTATATTGACAGCAATAATTATTAATTAATAAGAATAAAAATTGATAGGAACAATTGAACCCGTGACTTTGAGACAAATTGTATTTCATAATTTTAAAAAATTAAAATGCTTTATTATTTATATTTTTTTTTGTCTACACGTGATAAGGAGAATTAAATTTAATAGTGAATGGACTTTAAACTTTTAATAATAAATATGCATTGGTTTGATGCTTGGATTGTAAGCCAGGATCGATTTAATTAATTTGACTAAACAGTGTATATGAATTTATGCTATGAATTAATCTTAAATATTTTCGATTCACAATAATTGACAACAATTGCAGTCATCGTGATATTGTTTATCGCAATAGGCTGCATTCATACGTAAATGAATTTATATATAGACGTAATAAGTGTGATGCATTACGCGGTGATATGGAGAGCGGTTACTGAGTTGAGGATTTATGATGCGTATTATTGCTCCGGTGATTCCCAACAGTGACTCGTCAGTTCATTTTTAAATTACGGATTATTCAGCAATCAGGAATGTTAAGATTTATTGTGATTTGTGATCTTATTTGGGTTAACGAGTTCGTTGATTACTCGCTTAATTAATGAAAAAAAGTTTCATCATGATAGACGGCCTGATTGCGTCATTTTTTAAGAAGAAAACTGATAATGGATTTTAAAACTTCTATTTATCATTCAGACAATGTTATGAAATTTTTACAAAAAATTAGTTTTTATTTTTAACTAAGTTGTTAATTTTTTTTTTTTTTTTTTTTTTTTTTTTTCATAAAATGATTTTTATAATTAAAAATAAAATTTTTAATGGTCTATAAAATATTTTTATTAAAAAAAATTTTTTTATAAAAAATAAGAGTTTAAAATAATTTTTAATGAGTTAGCATTAAAAATAAAAATTTAATGGCTTTGTTTTCAAAAAAAAAAAAAAAAATTATTTTAAACCGAAATTTTAAATTGAAAAAAAAAATTTCAGTTTTAAAAATTTTTAATAATTATTTTTCAATAATTTTTATCCAAATTATGATGCATTTTGTAATAAATTATTCATGAAAGATATTAAATTACATGTAATTAGATAAAAAAAAAAATTCCAATGAAATTTGACCAATTAAAAAAAAAAAAAAAAAAAAATTCATTTAATGTCAATAGAATGCGGCCACTGTATTTTTTATTCATAAGACATTATCATTAAAAAATTCTTAACATCTTAATAATACACACCTTTCGATGAAATTCCCAGAGCTATTTTTAGTATTTATTTATTCATTATTGGCAAAAAATTTAAATAAGTACACAAGAAAAAAAAAATTTTAATTTTAGCAATTTTAAATAAAAATAATTTGTTTTGATGATCGCGTTGAAAATGTTAAAAATATGAGTATCAAAACAAATGACCAAATTAAAGTTCATTTAACCACTCAAAAGAAAATCAAAGTAATATTGTAAAACTGAGTGATAAATCCTGTATCAAATATTGTTTTAAATGAATAACGATTGCATAATTAATGAGCATGATAAGCACAAAAGGTAATAAATATTTGCATGTCTAAATGCCTGAGCCGGAATGGGAAAACATAAATATTGTAACGTGTTATTTTGTAAAATAATTGATTTTATTGATAACGACAATTATATTTTTTGTGCAGATTCGAGACGGCCGTCCAATCACAAACGAACCAGCTGCGCCAATAGGCTGTGAATAAATACTATAAGAAGAAAAAGACAATAATATCGAGATAAATCAATATATTATTAATTATTACATTGTGATTTTAAAAATAAGATGATATAACGAGGAGCTTTTTTAAAAGTCTGAACAAACCGTTCACACGTTCGATATTAATTATTTAAAAAGAGTCAATATAAATAAATAAATAAACAATATTCATCATGTATTCAGCGCACAGAGTGTGCAAGGCCTTAACAAGGCACAGAAATTCACTGAGAGTTTTAAATGTTAATTTTGGAACTGATGTACAGTACAAACCAATTCGTAGTGTCCTTGTTGCTAATAGAGGTATGATATAATATTATTATTATTTTTATTTTAATATAGATAAAGAAAAATTTTCTAAAAAAAAAAAAAATTGTATATTTATAAAATATTTTTCTATTTAAAAAAAATTTTTAAGGCTGACCAGAATTTTTTAAATTAAAGTACTATTTTCATTTTACAAGTTGTAAAAATAATTTTCAACTTTGTAATAATTTATTAAAATTTTTTGTAAAGTGTAATTCTCAAAAAAAAAAAAAAAAATACTAATAAAAAAATGTATAACATTACAGGTGAAATAGCAATCAGAGTATTCCGAGCATGTACAGAACTAGGAATCCGCTCGGTAGCAATCTACTCCGAGCAAGACAAGATGCAAATGCACCGTCAAAAAGCCGACGAAGGATACATCGTAGGCCGAGGATTACCCCCAGTGCAAGCCTACCTGAACATTCCAGAAATAATAAAAGTAGCTCAAGAAAACGGAGTGGATGCAATCCACCCTGGGTATGGATTTTTATCAGAAAGATCTGACTTCGCTCAAGCAGTAGTCGACGCGGGGATCCGATTTATCGGACCCTCGCCTCGAGTAGTCCAACAAATGGGAGACAAAGTAGCAGCTCGCCAAGCCGCAATTGAAGCAGGAGTTCCTATTGTTCCTGGAACAGACGGTCCAGTGCGTTCTTCGGACGAAGCTATGGCGTTTTGCCAAAAACACGGTCTACCGGTGATCTTCAAAGCGGCCTACGGTGGAGGTGGTCGTGGAATGCGAGTGGTTCGCAAGATGGAGGAAGTCGTGGAGAATTTCGAGCGAGCTTCTTCAGAAGCCAAAGCTGCGTTTGGAGACGGCGCGATGTTCATTGAGAAATTTATCGAGCGACCTCGTCACATAGAGGTTCAACTTTTAGGAGACAAAGCTGGAAATGTGGTTCATCTTTACGAGCGCGACTGCTCTGTCCAGCGGCGACACCAGAAGGTTGTTGAGATAGCACCAGCTCCGAGGCTGGACCCCAAAGTCCGGGACCGGATGACGGAGCATGCCGTAAAATTGGCGAAGCACGTTGGATACTCCAACGCAGGGACTGTCGAGTTCCTGGCTGACGACAAGGGAAACTTTTTCTTCATCGAAGTTAACGCAAGGCTCCAGGTAGAGCACACGGTCACCGAAGAAATAACCGGGATCGACCTGGTGCAGTCTCAAATACGCATCGCTGAAGGTATGACTCTCCCTGAACTAGGAATGACTCAGGAGAAAATTTCACCTCAAGGATACGCCATCCAGTGTCGGGTAACCACTGAAGACCCTGCCAAGAACTTCCAGCCCGACACAGGTCGCATTGAAGTCTTCAGATCCGGCGAAGGAATGGGAATTCGTCTAGACAGCGCTTCAGCGTTCGCTGGAGCTATCATCTCGCCTTACTACGACTCTCTTCTGGTGAAAGTTATCGCCCATGCTGCTGATTTGCAGTCCTCTTGCGCGAAAATGAACCGCGCGCTCCGCGAGTTCAGAGTTCGTGGGGTTAAAACTAATATTCCCTTCTTGCTTAATGTTCTGGAGAACCAGAAATTTTTGAACGGAAATGTAGACACTTATTTCATCGATGAGAATCCTCAGCTGTTTAAATTCACGCCCAGCCAGAACCGGGCACAGAAATTGCTCAATTATTTGGGTAGCGTTTTAGTAAACGGGCCAAGCACTCCTCTGGCTACTCAGTTGAAACCTGCTGAAATTAAACCGCATATACCTGATATTCCTGTTGGTAAGTTGTCAATCATGTTTTGATTGCTTTCATTAATTATTTATTTATTATTATATTTTTAAGTATATGTTATCTTGGCCCCTTATATTTTATTTATTATATTATAGTTCAAATTAAAATTAATTAGAGCTAGAAAGCTTCTTTTATTTTATTTTTGCTCCACCCTCATATAAATATTATTAATAATTATCTAAATTATAATTTATAATTTTGCTTTTTACTTGTGTGAATAATTTTGCTTATTCAGGGCTGCTTAAAAATTTATTTAAATCACTGTGTTTTAACGACAAAAAAAAATCCACCATTCTTGCACAATTTTTTCACCTATAAATAAAAAAAAATGAAAAAAGAATCCGTCATCCGTAAATAATAAATATTTATTATTACTTTATAAAATATTCAAATAAATATCACATTTATTTGGCATGCTTTTATCATTTGTTTGGCAATTATTTTTTTAGACTATTCTAAGCTTCGAGCAACCGACGTGGAAGACGCAGACCTGACAGGTATGCCTAGAATATATTCAAGTGTTAAAAAAAAAAAAATTATAAAAACTCTAATTATTTAAATTATTTTATGTTTAGCAAAAAACATTATCGCTTAAAACTGCACGCATCTAACCCTGTCATAAAAGAAAGCTCTCAAAAAACCCGACAACCTGACTAACAAAAGATAATTTTTATAGAAATACTGGAACCTCCAAGAGGCTTGAGACACATTCTGCTGGAAAAAGGACCCGAAGGATTTGCAAAAGCCGTCCGTGAGCACAAAGGACTTCTTCTGATGGACACAACCTTCCGCGACGCACACCAGTCTTTATTAGCGACGCGAGTTCGCAGTCACGATTTGCTCAACATATCTCCATACGTCGCGCACAAATTCAGTAACCTCTACGCCTTAGAAAATTGGGGAGGCGCGACCTTTGACGTGGCTTTAAGATTTCTTCACGAGTGTCCTTGGGAACGGCTGATAGACATGCGGAAAGCGATCCCAAATATTCCTTTCCAAATGCTGCTGCGAGGCGCAAACGCAGTCGGCTACACCAACTACCCAGACAACGTAGTCTTTAAATTCTGCGACCTGTCAGTGCAGTGTGGAATGGACATCTTCAGAGTATTTGACTCTCTAAATTACCTTCCAAATTTAATTCTAGGAATGGAAGCAGCTGGAAAAGCAGGCGGGGTCGTAGAAGCGGCAATTTCTTACACTGGAGATGTAAGCGACCCAAACCGGACAAAGTACGACCTGAAATACTACACAGACCTGGCTGATGAATTAGTAAGAGCAGGAACACACGTGCTGTCGATAAAAGACATGGCAGGATTGTTGAAACCCAAAGCAGCGAGTCTGCTGATAGACGCGATCCGTCAAAAGCAGCCTGATGTTCCAATTCACATCCACACTCACGACACGGCTGGTGCTGGAGTAGCTTCGATGCTCGCCTGCGCTCAAGCTGGAGCTGACGTAGTTGACGTCGCTGTTGACAGCATGTCTGGAATGACCAGTCAGCCTTCAATGGGAACCGTTGTAGCTTCTTTGCAAGACACTCCTCATGATACCAATTTCGACTTAAAAGACGTGTCTGAATATTCGGCCTACTGGGAGCAAACCAGGACTCTCTACGCGCCCTTCGAATGCACCACGACGATGAAGTCGGGTAATGCTGACGTTTATCTCAATGAAATTCCCGGTGGCCAGTACACTAATCTCCAGTTCCAGGCTTACTCTCTAGGATTGGGAGAATTCTTTGAAGACGTGAAGAAAGCTTACAGAGAAGCTAACATCCTGCTGGGTGATATTATTAAAGTAACACCCAGTTCTAAAGTCGTTGGTGACTTTGCGCAATTTATGGTACAGAATAAACTGACCGCTCAGGATGTTCTTGACAAAGCTGAAGAACTTTCTTTCCCAAAGTCGGTTGTTGAGTTTCTTCAGGGCGCTATTGGCGAGCCTTATGGAGGATTTCCGGAACCGCTGAGGTCTAAGGTCCTCAAAGACATGCCCAGAGTGCAGGGAAGACCTGGCGAGAGCCTACCGCCGTTGGATTTCGGTAAGCTTGAGAAAGATTTGAGGGAAGCTCATCCAACTATCACGGAGAAGGATGTCATGTCTGCGGCGCTCTATCCTCAAGTTACTAACGATTATTTGAAGTTTAAAGAAACTTTTGGCCCGGTTGACAAACTTAATACGAGGATTTTTCTGACTGGGCCGAAAGTCGGCGAAGAGTTTGATGTTACTATTGAGAAAGGAAAGACTCTGGGGATTAAAACTCTGGCTATGTGCGAAGATCTCACGGCTAATGGAGAGAGAGAAGTTTTCTTTGAGATGAATGGACAATTGAGATCTGTTTTTATTAAAGATAAAGAAGCTGTTAAGGTATTTATTTATTTTTATAATAAGAAAATTCTAGCTTAATTTTTTTAGACTTATTATAACTGTCCGTAATTTGGGGAATTTTGTAATTAATTTTAATAATAAAAGTCCTATTACAGGATCAATTGCAAATAATTTAATCGACAAATTTAAATAAGCAAGATAAGTAACTTACAATTTTTTTCAGGAACTTCACATTCATCCCAAAGCTGACAAGAGCAATAAGAACGAGGTCGGCGCTCCCATGCCCGGAACTGTGATCGACATCAGGGTAAAAGTCGGCGACACAGTCGAAAAAGGCGCTCCGTTGATTGTCATCTCAGCCATGAAGATGGAGATGGTTGTCCAGGCACCAAAAGCCGGAAAAATAAAGACACTGGACGTTTCCGTTAATTCCAAACTTGAGGGTGATGATCTTCTAATCACCATGGAGTGAATTGATTTATTTTGAGAAAATCCTTTTGTACTCTTCCCTTGACGATAATGTCTATCATCAATTGTGTTTCACGGTTGAACTTCATTTCATTTAATTATAATTATAAATTATGATTTTTAATACTTTTAATTATGAGCGAATGGTAGGCAATGTTATTTTATATAAAAAATATAATATGAGTAATTATAATTGCTGCGTAGCGGTTGTGCCAAGTGATTTTAATCATTGTGAAGTTAAAAAAAAAAAAAGGATAATGCTGAATTTTATAATTTGCACAATTAAATTTAATTAGTGCTGTTTTATCAATTTAAACTTGCGCTTCTTTTTAAATAAAACAAATTACGCTTATATAAAATCTTAAATTAATATTAATTGAATTTGTTATTAGAGTTTTAAATTTATGTATGTTATATATCTTATATAAATCTTATATATATATATATATATATATATATATATATATATATATATATATATATATATATATATATATATATATATATATATATATATATATATATATATATATATATATATATATATATATATTTAAATCAAATTTGTATAATGAAAATGGTGCAATTAATTCAAATGAATAATTATAATTTAAATATAAATAGAGTAGTTAATATTTGTACATATTTACCAATAAAAAAAATGAGTTTATAATTTTATCTGAATATTTTTTATCAAAAAACCTAAATAAATATAAGTTATGCCTTAAAGAAAAAACTATCTTATGAATTTATACTAAATTACAAAAATAAAAAACCAAAAATAGTAAATACTGAAAAAACATGAACATTTATTTGAATTCAAAATTAATAAACATTTATTACAATTTACCAATAAATTATTTCAATTACAAAGTTAAAAAATAAAAATGATTAATATTGAAATTCTATACTAAAATAAAAGTCCTTTAAGAATAAACCATCAAGTCGTCATTATTTAAGTATATTAAAATGTCTCTAACACAATTGTAAGGTAAATCACCAAAAATGTCTTCAAGTTTTTTTTCAGCATTTTTCAGCAGCAAATTACACTTCTGGCCCTTTTTAAAATGACAAACCAGCATCTTTGCGTACAAGGGGAACTTGGTGGCTAATTTTTTGTCTTTGATAGCCTTCTCAATATTTTTGTTCTCCGTATACATGACCACCCGGTCAACTCTCTTGACCAGGATATCATAGTAAGAAACACTAGTTCTGGTAATCTTCTCTTTCTTCATACTCTTAATTTCTTTGTTACACTTACTCTGAAACTCCCTCTTCTTGATCCCGCGGCTAATCCACTCTAAATACTTCTTGTGAACGTGTAACTTGGCTGCTCTTAATTTAAGTACATGCTTCTGGAGTATCGTCAAAGCAGTTTCACGCAAGTTTTTATAAACAAAAGCTTGATTGATATCCGCGCCTAAATCCAGGAGCAATTGCAATAATTCTCCATTGCAATTATTTTTAATCGCCATATCAATAATACATTCCCTTTTAAAATTGTAATTACTCCTCGCGGTGGCATTGATATCCGCGCCTCTGTTCACAAACAGCTTAATCAACTCTATGGATTTTTGGAGCGTAGCTTGATGAATCGCTGTCATACCTTCATACCGATTACTGTTGCTTTTTTTATTAACATCAGCGCCACGATCCAGCAGACGCGTGATGATGTATTGATTCTTCTTGCAAGTAGCTTCGTAAAGCGCGGTCTTTCCATCAGCAGAAAGAATGTTGACATCAGCACCCTTTGTAAGCAACAAATCAACCAGTTCATTGTCATCCAGTCTAATTGCAATATGCAACGCGGTTTGTCCAGAGTCCTGCTCATTGACATGATTGATATTTATTCCATTATCTAAAAGCAAATTAATCATCTCCGTATTTTTAGCTCTTCCCGTAAGTTGAAGCGCATTTTCTCCGTCCTCAGTCTTGGAGTTTACCTCTACTTTCAGGACATTTAAAAAGTATTTAACCATCTCCAGTGCGTTCTCACTGACAGCTACGTGGTAGGCCGTCAACCCGGAGATAAATCCGTGCTTAGCGAAGACATCATACTTGGCGTTCTTTTTTATCAGTTTTTTAGCAACTGAAACATTGTCTTTGGCCGCGGCAACATGAAGAGGAGTTTCACCCTTGTCTGTTTTGGCATTTACATCGCAGTGTTTATTCGCCAGCAAATGCTGGATGATTTCTTCGTTGTTAAGATCTACGGCTATGTGCAATGCGGTCCAGCCTCCACAGAACTGATGATTGTTGGTCGCGTTGATATCAGCACCCATTTCTAATAAATATTTAACTATTTTTAAGTTGCCACTCTCCACTGCTGCAAAGAGGACCGTTTGGGAAGACTCGTCCAGGGTGTTGATGTCAGCGTACCTGCCAAATAAAATAGAAATTTCGTGCTCGCTGTATCCCAGCTCTTTGAGCTGCTCTGGTGAGAAATTTTTGAAGGTTTCTCTGAATAAATTGTCGTGATTAACTGAAACAGAATTGCTGCGAGTAAGACATTTTATAATTTCCCAATTTTTACGTTTGATTGCGTGACTGAGAACAGTCTCGCGATTTTTAACTAGCGCGCGTACGTCAATTTTCTTGGTCAACAGCAGCTGGACGATGTCCAGTCGGTTTTTCTTCACTGCGCTGTGCAGCGGGGTGTCCCAGTAGTTGTAAATTGTGTCTGAAGTATTTTTAGCGGAAATATTAGCGCCGTACTCGAGTAAAATTTCAATACCTGGTATGAACTCCATGTCAACAGCAACGCGAAGCGCTGTTTTAAAATAGTCCCCCTGCTCGTCAATGTCGACTCCACTTTTGAGCAGCTGTTTCATCGACTTAATGCTCTCGGCTTTCACAGCTACTATCAACGGAGTGTCCTTGGACTCTGATTTTTGGCTCTCGGAGTCCTTGTTATCTTCGTCCTCGTCGGAGTCACCCAGGCCGCCTCGCACCCCGTTTACCTCGTCGATGTCCATATCATTTTCATTGGTGATCGTCTCGACGAAAGCGTAAGCTAATAGTCGGAACAAATCCACTGCCATTCGTGACGAGTTTCCATCCTCGTCGTTGTTGTTGTCATTGTCGACGTCCGAGTCCGATGACAGGTCGCTGTCCGAATTTTCGTTCAAGTGGTCGTTGCCGCCGGGTAAATTGTCTTCCGCTTCTGAATTTTTGGACTCAGAGTCTAATGACGCATCAACACGCTGTCTTTTTGCTGGTCTTTCATCATCAGACATTTTTGTCTATTTATCCCTAAAAGTTATTTTGTTGTTATTAATAGTGTTTTATTATTTATTTTGTGTTTTTTACTTACCTGAGATTTGTTAAAAAAAAAAACAATAGTAGATTACAAACAAAAAAATCCTTCTTCACGATATTTGTATGTTTTTTTATTGTAAATAAATATAATACGTGATTATAACATTTACGTTGGTAAACTTATTAGGGATTGGCGATATATATCGATGTTTCGACTATCGATGTTTTTTTGGAGAAACATCGATGTTTTTTTTGGTCGAAACATCGATGGTCGATGGAATAATTTGAACTATCGACATCGTTGAGTGATTTACCTACAGAGGGTATACCCCCCAAAAGTATATAATTTTTTTGTATATACAAAAAAACAAAAAACAGCGTTTAAAAATTCTTAAATTCTTTTTACATTTTAATTGTTATTGTCTGACTTATATAAGTTCACACAAAATAATAATTGTTAATCTATTAAATTAACAATTGATATAGTAACATTAAAGGTTAATTGGAGCGATTTTTAATTAATTTTTTTTTAATAATTTTTTCAATAAAAAATTTTTGTGATTATTTTTATAAAGAAATTATTATACAAAAAATTAAAAAAAAATTTTTCATTTATTAAAAACTTTGAAAACTAGTTTTTTTTTTTTTTTTTTTTTTTTTTTTTTTTTTTTAGGTATTCATAAATTATTGCATTAATTTGGAAACTATTGTAATATTTAATTCAGACTATTAATAATTGAAGATTAAGGAGTTTTCAGGAAGAAGAAGAAGAAAAAAAAATCCTGTAAAGAAAAGAAGAGACCAGATAATTTAATAAAGTCGACTATTTATTTTCCTGGAGGTATTTCTTACAAAATAACACCTTTGTTTTTATATATATATCAATACAATATAATATAATATTGTCGACTTACAACAAAAATATCGCATATAATTGTATAACTTTCGTATAACTTTGTTAATAATATTTTTTTAAAATTAATTTATTCATTCTCTGGACATAAATGGACCCGTTATTCATAATTTGTACGAAAAATGGAGTATCGTTGCCACCAATGGACGGTAGCTGTTTTTAATCATACTTTTGTAAATACTTTTTCATAATAATTTTGTTTCGGACCTGCCGTAACGACTAAAAGGACTAAAAAAAATATCAATTATCATATCAGTAATTAATTAATGATAAGATAAATTAACAAATAACTTTGTGCTTCTCTTGCCATGGAATTTAGTGCTTACTTATATAAATAGGGCAGTAAATTATTAAACATTTTTTTTATAATTATATCCAGCTCTTTGATTGTTTACTTTAATAATTATTATTGTACGTATATATATATATTTATATAATTATATATTTATTATTCAATTAATTACTTTTATTTTAGAGAGCTGTTATTGTCAGACTTTCAACGATGAAACAGTAAATATACTTTTTTTTTTTTTCTTTACTACGACATTCCTTTGATTTATTTTAAATCTTAACTTTATTATAATTTCCTTTACAGGACCAAGGATCAAAGGATTTTAGCTTTTTGATTTTTAATACTTAAAGTACCAAGACCATTAATTTTAATGAGCGATGTGGTAAAGCTGGTCTCAACTTTTCATCCATTCCGGTGTAAAATATTTCAGCTTCTGTTTTAAAGCCATGTTTCTCAAATACTTTTTGAGAATAAATTCCTGTTGCGTCTGCTTTTATTACCTACAAGTAAATTTATAAATTAATTTTCAATTTTTTATAATTATTTTTTTTTTAATTAGAATTAATTCACAAACTTTAAATTATTTACAGGAGTACATATTTTCAGTAAAAAAATAAATGAAAATTTATTTTAATTTAAAAATAATATAAAAAAAAAAATTTTTTTTTCAGCCTGAAGATATATACCCGCTCAGTAAAATATTAATAAAATAACAAGTACCTTGGCAATGACAAAAACAACGAATAACATGCAGATTATAAGTACAAATTTTCAATTAAAATCTGTTAAATTGTACAATAAATAATTAATTGAAGAATTAATTATGCATGCTAGGTGATATCGATCAATAACATCTTGCAGACCTTAAAGCCAGCGCGTTTGGCCACGTCAACAGTATCAGCCATCAGCACATTAGCTAACCCACGGCCACGGAACTCTTCATCAACGCTGAGGATCCTACACTCAAACAACTCTTCCGTGTTGTACTTTTCAAAGAGATCGACTTTCTCGCTTACTTTGTACAGCAGACCAAAAATAATTTTGAACTTCTCGTCGTCGAGTTCCTCTAGGCGACGAACTGCTTCTTCGCGGTCGCCTTTCTTCGTCACTCCATTCAACGCCAGTCCGGCTATCTGCTCAATTTATAATTAATTAATCAAGATGAACGATCAAGACACTTTAATTAATTAAATTAAATTACCTGGGATCTGGTTTAATAATTATGGATAATTAAAATTTATTTTAATAAAAAAAAAACAATTATAATTACCGTTCCATCTTCGGTTACCAGCATCCGCGAGTATCCTTGCTTGAGAGTAGCCAGACAGTGATTTTCAAGCTCAAGATGCGAGTCTCCTTTCTGGCAGAGGTCCACTCCGCGATTCAGAGGCTCATCAGCGAAGAAATTGAATCGTAAGTGTTCAATCACTTCGTTAAAACGTATCTCCGGTATCGCTACTGCGTTTAATCGTGAGGAAGACATTTTTTTTAATTTATTAATTAATTACTATAAATTATTATTATTATTTTAAATAATAATAATAATAAATATTGGAACAAAAATTTTTTATGTGATTTAAACAATCTTATTTACTTTTTATTTAAGTAACGACTAGCACACCAAGTGTTAAATTTTATCTATCACGCGCATTAACTCTTACGTCGAGTATCAATGTCGCTTGCGCCCTACAGCTGAATATTGATTGACCTAGTTCCTTCATCCAAGTGCCCATCATCTTCATCAGATCACTTTATTATCTATGGGATTCATATAAATGTCAAACTAGTAGAGTAGACATCCATTATCAACAGACATATAGATATTTATTCTAATTATTCCCTTACATATTTTTAAATATTCATTTAGATTTTATTTTTTATTATTAATACTATATATTTGCAAGCTCCGGAGTGATTTACAGATTATTTACGTCAATGACGTTTGAAATACGTTAAATACTTTTAAATACTTATTCTTCTTCTTTAATTGTAGTTATAATTAAACTTACTTTGACAAAATTATGTTGATAAATAAATATTTATATTAAACATTTAAGATCTGAATTAAAAGCTTTCAATAGCTCATTTTTATATCTGAAACTAATTCATTAGAAGAAAATCAAGTACTTTTAATTATTATACATCTGTACAAAATTGATTTTTTTTTTTTTTTTTTCAATTGTTAATTATGCAATCAAATTGGTCTGGTAATAACAAGCTTGATAACCATTTGATTGATGAGTAAGCACTCATTTAATAGACGATTGAAGATTTCATAATTCATTCTTTTTTTGAATCTTTAAAATAAATTTTTAAATATATATACACGAGTTAAAATAATAAATCGTCGTCTCCTTCGTCGAGCATGTTAGCTGAATCGTAATCTTTGCCAGCAGCTATCATTTCAATACGGTGTGCTTCAGCCTGGAAAAAAAATTTTTTTAATTAACACGTGACTGCCGTGACTTGTGAGCTAAATTAAAAATTTTTTGAAATTTTTATAACAAATTAATTATAATAAAAAAAATATTTTTTTAAATTCACTCTTAGAATTTTTTTTAATTTCTACAAGTGGAATTTTTTACTAAATTTTTTTCTTAATAATTTAATTGTCATAAAAGTAAGAAAAATTTTAGTATATCTGCTGATTTCAGTGTAATTATTTTATTAAAAAAATCACCTTGGCTTTGATAATCTTCTTCTTATCCTGAATTTTTTTAAGACGGTAAAACTCTTCACGCTCAAGCTCATCGAGCTCTGAAATAATATAAGCGAGTGTCCTCTCGATACGAGGGATAATAACATGCTCGATGGCGTTGACTCTCCGATTAGTGATCTTAATTACTTCGTCAAGAGTTACGAAGCTAGTTTGCAGCGAGGCCAAGACCACAAGAAGCTTGACTCCTTTCTGGTAGTTCTTCTTGAGTTTTGCGAGCTGCTGACCACCACGAGCCAACCCAGCGAGTTCGTAGGTATCCGTACCGTCTTGGTAGGACTCAAACACTGGCAAGTTTACACCAGCTACGTTGTCTTTCTTAGACCGGATTTTTATCTGCGCTTTTGTTACATTCTGCAAGACTACTTGGTTAAAATCACCAGTCGCGAATTTTGCTTCTGCTAATGAAAATGCAGCTTCTTTCATTACTTCTCCCATCAATGTTTTTGTCTAAAAATAAATTATTAATTATTTTTAAGTATCAAGAATTTTTAATTAACAAATTAATAAAAATTTTATGATTAACAAAAATAAAAATGATAAATTTTAATGATACTGAATTTAATAGACATTTAAGTCTTTTTACATTTTTTTAACAATTAAATTGTATTAAAAAAAATTAAATTAAAAAAAAATCCACATGCAGAAATTTAAAATAATAATAAGTGCAAATTTTTTAAAATATTTTTTTTTATAAAAAATGATTTGTTAAAGAAATTCTAAAAATTGTTTAATGTTTGCTAATTTCAGTATCATAATTTTTTTAATATTTCACATAAAAATTAATTTAATAAATTTTTATAAAAAATAAATTATGACAAAAAAAATTGACATTTAAAAATTTTAATAAATTAAAATTGCAATTTTTTAAAAATAATTTATTTGATAAAAAAAAAATTAAAGAATTGTCATGTGACTGGTAACTTAAATTTAATATATTTACCTCGATAATTTTACCAAGAATCATACGGAATCTCATCTGCAATGCATCAGCTTTCTTTTTTAATAATCCATGGCCTTTTGTTGCACCAGCAAGACGAGATTTCATCAACATTTGTGCTCTAAAAGAAATTATTTTTATAATTATAATGTATTTCATCAATCCAATTATTTTACATAATTACTATATTAATAAATCACTAATATAAAAATAAAAAAAATAGAGTGAATAAAAATAAAACAATTAATAATTTTTTAAAATAAATGTCAGATGATTTTAAACACAAGGGTTACACCCAGTTTTGGAACCAACGTGATTAAGACAGTGCACACACTAATTAAAATTAAATAATTAGTGATAATGATTGATTGATTGGTTTGTCAATAAATAAAGAGTTTTTGATTATAAAATATTATTTTACTTACCCCCGAGAGGGAAAAATAGGTAGTCTGTCTTTACCCGACATTTTCAATAAAAAATTAAGCAGACAGCAATGAAGGAGATCAGCTGACTTAAGACTCAGGACTAGCGGAAGTTATTTGTTTTGATGTGTGTGTCGCATGTGACGTCACTAGTGAACTCGCGGGAGTTTTTTGAATTTTTATATTTATGACACTGAAGTTAACAAATATTAAAAATTATTATAATTAATTCAATTATTTCTTTTATAAATTATTAATTCATAGAACTTCTTTTTTTTTTTTTTTTTTTTTTATTTTAGAGTAAAAAATTTTTAATACTCTAAATATTATAGAAAATTATTTAAAATGTCATTGATGAAAAATACTCATTTATATATAAATAATAATAATAAAAATTACATTAAATATCCAACATTGATGACAATGGAAAATCGTAAATATTTTTATAGTAAAAGACTAGAGCGAATTAAAGAAGAAAAAGAAAAAATGATTGGTAATGTTATCACAGAAAAAATTAATAAATTTAATTGGAGTTCCGGAATAATTAAAAGCGCTTATGAAGATATTCTTGTTAGAGCAAAAATCGCTCATTTTCAACAAATTAAATTCAATCAAAGGTAGCAATAATTCTTAATTAAAAATCATGATACTGAATTTATGACATCTAATCTAGCTAACAATTTTTAATATTTTTATGACAATTAAATAATGAAAAAAATTCTACAAGTAGAAATTAAAAAAAATTATAAGTTTAAATTTTTTAAAATATTTTTTTGATAATTAATGAGATTAAATTTTTTATTTTTTTTTTAAATTATCAAAAAAATGGACTCGTAGAAATTTTAATAAATTTATTAAAACAATTATTAAAATTGAATAATATCTGCAGAATTAATTTTTATAATTAATTAATTAATTAATTATAAAAATTTCAAGAATTGTTTCAGTATCATAAAAAATTGTCAAATGATATTTTTCTATTCCAGTGATCTAAAATCAATTTGAAGAAATTATAATAATCATCCACAAAAAATTCTTCGGACCTTAAAAATTAATTTTCACTTTAATAAATAATTAAATATAAAATTTATTAAATTTTATGAAACATAATTTATACTTATAAATAAATTAACTCTGATATAAATTACTTTGTCCAGGTTTTAAAACTTGTCTGACATTAATATTAATTCTCGTTTGATTGATAAGACTTCTGGCCTTACTCCAGTCATCGGAGTCAAAAAAATTATTGTCCAAGTCCCAGGTCGAAGAATCAGTAGGCAAAATTTTAGGAACTCCGTGATAATTCAGCCTTGACTGTCCGGTCATGACAACGACATCACCGCTTCGAAGAAAAACCGCGTGAGCTGGGTCCTCGGGTCTCGGACCACCGATCAGAAACACTGCGGTCTGTCCGAAGCTTATTGAAATCAATGGCGCTTGAATATCAACTTCAGAATGATCTACGTGACCAGCCAAGGTAGAATTCATGCGGTAGTAGTTGATAATAGCAGCTTCAGCATTGAAATCTCTGAACCCAAGGACTTGGGCAAATATCTTCGACACCTCAGCTAGATCTTCAGGGATTTCTCCTCGAAGATCTTCGGAATAATTTTTGGTGTCCCAATTATGATGGTAACCCATCGTTGCCCAGCGTAATCTGGGAATTAAACTACTTGCGCGTTCGTCATTTTTTGTACAGGTGTCCCACCAGGTTTCATTGTCTTCCAGAAGACTATGAGCATCTATATTTAATTTATTTGGCTTTCGGGGATAATCTTTCAGGCACTTTGTGATCCAGTAACGTTGACCAGCACACATGAATGGATTCTTGATAAATATTAATCCTGTTTTCAATTTTTTTTTAATTATTATTAAATAAAAAAAAATTTTTTTAGTTATAATTTCGTACCTGTTATGTCATTAAATTCATATATTCTCCAAGAATTTATTTCTGTAAGTCCCAGATGAGAAAATTTGGAGTTTGTAAGCGCACATGTAGCAAATATTTGTTTAACCTAAAAAGAGTAATTATTAGAAATTGTAATTAATAAATTGTAATTAGTTAATTATTACCTTTGTAGATTTGTCGACATCAATAACATTTTCTAAATTCGGAGGCGGGTTGCGGCTTTTATAATATTTAAAATAATCTTTAAACATTATTTTTATTTACATTTGAATCATGTACGCTGCCATGCTGTTTAACCGATAATGTAGAACTGGTTTTACTTTCTTGCCATGAAAAGGTAGGGGATAAAATGGGACATTTAAAAGTTCAATTTTCATGATACTTAATATAAGTATAAGATAAAATACCCAGTTATTAACACTGGTATAGTAATTAAATTGCTATAAAATTCAAAAAAAAATTTCGTATTGAAGAAATAAAATATAAAAATAAAAATGATAAAAAATTTAAGAAAAAACATGTGACAGTAATTAAATTTATTTCTTAAAAAATATTATACTCAACTCCTACTACTATATATTAATTAATGCTCTGTTTAGAATAAAAATGAGGCTGATTTTGAAGAAGTTGCGTCGTAAATAAACGTGTTATGAATCGGCTTGTACTGGCAAGTAATAAACTTAATAGTTTCTTGAGCAACCAGCCCACCAAGGAACGCAGATACTGAATGCAACTCGGCACCACCGAATCTGCAGAACTCATGGATGTAGTCATCAGTAGGCAAGGGTCCACATCCCCACTCTCCAAGCAATTTCGTGATATAGCCCTTGAGTGTAACGATATCCGGTTCTACTTGATCATCAAATTCCCCTGGATAGACGTTGTAATAACTCTGAAACTTTTGCATTCCTCTGAGAACTACGTAGTAAACCATCAGGCTCTCAGGGTTTTCCAAATTTTCGGAAATGTAGTTGCTGTTTATTGTTTTCGGGTCGTACTCATCGGCAATAGATGTTCCTCGTTGAACATGTAAGTCTGTTGCGTGGCGGCAGAATAGTTTGACGTGTTTTTCGGAAATCGAATCCATTGCAAGACCCAATTGCTTCTGTAAGCTGAGAGTGTGGCGCCATACTGCTTCTGCGTCGGCGACAGCTTGCTTGTGATATCTAAAATTTACAAATTTAAATAGAGTTGCTTATACCTGTGAAAACGTCAATATTTAAGGAAGCTTACACTTGCTGAAGACTAATATATTTTTTACTATCTGCAGTCATGTCAGGAAGCGCTCCTTTCACCGTCAACAAACCCATTCCTTCGTTCAGTGTAAAGTCACGAATAGCTTTAGCAATTATCCAAAATGGAAGACTCTGAAAAATAAAAATTATTTTTTTTAAATAAAATCATTTTAAATTAGAAATTCTAAAAATTAGAATAAATTTATCAATACCTTATCAGTCAAATTTATACAACGAGCATCTTCTAAAACCTCAGAAGTATTACTGGGAATTTTAGTAACTCCAATACAAGTATTGACTGCTTTGATGGCTTCTTCAAAATTTTCTTCTTCCATAGGATCATCATTCTCGTCTTTTCGCATTTTGTCTCTGATAGACTGGATGAACTGCCGTTTTTCCTTGTAAGAACTTGGCAAGTCATTTCCCTTCGACAACCACTCTTGCAAGCATTTGTACAAAATAACTACATAGGGAGTATGCGAGTGGTCCTTGAGGTCCATTTCGTCCAAATTAATAGAGTCTAAGTAAGCTTTGAGCGATGGAAAGGGTTTGTCCAGCCTAAGATCTGGCATTTCGTAATCGGGATGAGATTCTATAATATTATGCTCCTGGATTTGGACTCTCATGTATCCGATGAATCCAACACTTTGACAAACAATCAAAGGAATATTTAGTTCCCAAAGTTTCTTTGATAAATTAATCAGAGACCTGAAAAAAATATTTTAGATTTTTTTTTTAAATGCCTTTAGAGTAATTTATTTAATTAAATATACTACATACTTTTCAGTCAATGAAGTAGCTACGACCACTGAGAATTTAGTAAAATACTCGGGATCATTTTCCAGAATCTGATCCAACTCCTCATCGATATAATCACCTTTTACATCAGAATTTAATTCTACGAGCATTTGAGTTGCTACTTGAGCCCGCGACTTTCCAAAGCTTTCGCTGTCTAAAAAGAAACTAAAGAATTCAATTAGTATGACTGTTAAAAATTTTTTTAATTAATTTATTATAAATTTTATTTTTATTACTTGGCACCGATGTCTTCCTGCGTGACTTTTTTGCCATCAATAATAGTGAAAGCGCCAATACCTGGTAAAACTAAAGACTTGAGTATCTCGGTACCTAGACCAGTTGCGTTTATCAGACAAATGTCAGCTGTTTCTAAAGCAGCTTGTCCATGATCGCCCCATAATCTGTAAAAAGATTATCAAAATTAAGTTATGACATTAAATTTAGCTGTCACTTCATAATTGTTAAAATTTTTTTTAATAAATAAATTATAGCAAAAAAATATTATTAAAAAAAATTTTTAAAATCATTTAAAAAAATTTTGTTTGCAAAAAAACTATAAGTGGAATTTTTTAAAATATTTTTTAGTTTCAATTTAATAATTGAAAAAAAAATTAATAACGTCAGCTGACTTTACTATTATTATCAAATGTCAAAAAATAATTAATTAAAATTTTTTGACATTCAAAAACATCATGAATTTTAAGGTTATTATTTTCAATAGTAATAAATTTAATAAAAATTATTTGTACCTTAATTGTCTGTCATATTTTCTATTTTTATCTGATTGCTCAGGAGACTTAGGTCTCGGTGAAGCCATAATATTAATCAAAATTAATTTATTTATTTATCAATTGTTATCTTAACAATCAACGGACAGTTGAAAAAATGAATCGCTTAAAAACAAAAAATAAGTTGATGTAGTAGCCACCTTGCGGTGAATTTTTGACTTACAAATTTTTTCTTTTTCTATTCGCCAAACGCAACAGATGTCTTGAGTTTTTTTTTTTTTTTTTTTTTTTTTTTTTTTTTTAGTTCATTCGGATATAAATAAACAATTTTCCCGCTGAAATGATTGTGCCCATAGTAAGGTTAGTAAATAAAAAAATTATTTAATTATTTACAAATTAATTATTTGATAATTGTTTTTTTAGAGATGGAAAATTGCAAGAATGGGCGATTATTGAACTCCAAGGAAATTTAGAATTCCATTATAAAAATAAGTGTTTTGTTGGAGATTTACACTATGAGAAAAACAATACGCCGATTTTAATAATTGGAATGCATATTTTACATGGCAAGGAAGCTATGTTACCAAAACCGCTGGCTATTTTGGAAAAACGAAAGAATGAAGATGATAATACTGAGTATGCTGTTAAAGCGATTGTTAAAAAGAAACTTGTGTTTAAAGGACGACCTAAGCCAATTGTTGCCGGTATAATTAAAAACTAAATTTAAAAAAAAAATGATAATTAAATTAGCCGACTTCTAAAAATTTTTAGAATTTTTTTTTATTGAAAAATTATTTAAAAAAAAAAAAAAATAAAAGAATCTAATTTAATTATTAAAACAAAAATCAAAAAATTAAAAACGTCGGCTCTTTTTATTATCATTGATTTTGGGTGCAATAAAATAGAAATTATATGACACTGAAGTTGACAGACATTAAGAATTTTATTAAAATAATTTTTATTTAATAAAAATTTAATTAACAAGTTCCACATGTGAAAATTAATAAAAATTTTTAGAAGTATTTTTTTTATTGTAATTGATTTGTTAAAAATTTTTTTTAATTGACAGCTGACGGCTAACTTCAGTATCATAAGATTATTGATAATAAATGATTATGATTAATTTATAAAAAATTTTATTTTTAGTCTAAAACTACATTAATCTTTCATCTCTCCTTCTTCGTCTTCTTCATCAACGCCTCTTATGTACATGACATTATTACATCTGATCAGAACTTCGCCCAAGTTTCCGGTGCAAACTCCGTCTACATGCTCCTCGGTGTTGGCCAGCTGCAAGTTCATGTACCCGTCCACGGAGACCAAGTATCCTTTGTATTCATGGCCCCACTTCAATTTAACCATCACCGGCTTTCCTGTCAGACCATTCAAGAATGGTTTTGGATTAATTGGCATCGCAGCACTGGCCATTTTTTTTCTAAAAATTAATTTATTATTTGTTATTTATTATTTATATTTATATATTTATTTTTAAAAAATTTTTAGACGTCTGCTAACTTCAGTGTCATTTATTTTGAGCGAACAAGCAAACGTTACTCTTTTTAGGTTATACGCGTTATTATAAGCTAAGTAATTATTAATTAAAATATTTTCAATACATTTTTTTTACTTACGAATTTTTTTTTGGTCTTTTGTTTGAAAAATAAATACAAATTTATTTATTTATTTAAATAAATAATTTAGTTGAAGAAATTATTTAAAAACTCCGTTCGGTGTTTTGTGTGGATGAGATACAGAGTGAAAATATCTGAAATAATAATAACAATATCAACAACTGATACATTTAGCCAACGTGAGAAAAAAAATTGACAATCATTCGCATTTTTTTCTTAATTCACACTCATTGAGAAAAATCGTACTATCTTGCACTTGTACGGTAAATAAAAATTAAATTTTTTTTTTATCGAATAAAAATTAAAAGAAAAAAAATTACGTTGCTAAAAAATAAATTTATAAATAATTTATGAAGTGACAAAGCATTTTTTTGAAATTTTCTACAACACTGAAGTTGACAGATATTAAAAATTTTTTTAGAATCTTATAGCAATAAAATTATCATAAAAAAAATTAAATTAAAAAGTTCCACATGTGAAAATTAATAAAAGCTACAAGTGAAATTATTTAAAAGCATTTTTTTATTGTAATTGATTTATTAAAAAAAATTTTTTAAATTAACAGCTGACGGCTAACTTCAGTATTATAAATTTATATATATTTTTTTTTTAATAAAAAACTTGATGAAACTGTCAAAGTCAAGAAACGTCTCAACTGTGGCTATGTTCACATTTTTCTGAGCAAAGACTTCCATAATAAAAATTGTCATTGATAATTATCGCGTCATCATATTATCGTGTGATTCATTATAATGTATTAGTGTGAAAATAGGAATAATTAGTTACTCAATAAATAAATAGGAGTATAATTAAAAATTCCTAGAGGCTTTAAAATATAAATAAAATAAAAAAATTAATAACATTAGAAAAGTATAAAAATAAAATCAACAATGGGTTGTCAAAATTTTGTAAATGAATAATTATTTATTTTGGTAATATTTTTATTAAAAAATAATGTTTTTTATAGTTAATGAGTACGATGACTGTTGATTATTGAGTGACAGTAGTATGTATCAAGATGTTCAGTTTTGAAGGGGATTACAGAAGAAAGCCCCAGCAGAATTTAGCTGGTGCCAGCAAGAGGAATGAGAAGTCAGTGTTGCTTCAGCATGCTCACCTTGAGCGGATGAAACGTGAGGATATTAGGAGGCGGAACAATGCTGCTCTGAAGATCCAGGCTTACACTAGGAGTTTCTTAATTCGTCAGTCAATTAAGCGAAAGAGTCGCCAGGAGTTTGATAATGCTAGATCTCAACAGACTGTTAAATTTATAACTGCAAATGGTCTGGTTCCTTACATTAAAAATTTTCTATTTTTTTATCAACCGACCGTGGACTTGCAGAGGTTCAATTGGTTGTTGGAGCAAGTATTGGCGAACAAAAAAGACATTTTAGTTAATAATATCGAGTGGTCTTGGAGGATAAAGTATGTATTTTTTTTTTTTTTTATTTTTATTCAAGTGGAAATAGGTAGAAAATTATGATACTTAAATCAGCTGACATTTAACAATTTTTTTTTTTATTTTTATTACAAATTTTATTTTATTGGATAATTGTAATAAGTAAATATATAGAATGCTCTGACTCAGTCTCTATTTTTTTTGATAAATATACACAGTAAAAAATAATATGTAAAATCAACACAATTTATGGGTTAAATACGGTCCACACAAAATTAATGTAAAAATTTAATTGTTAAAAAAAATTGACAGATGTCTGTTTTTATTTTTTTGACTTAAAAATTTTTCAATATTTATTAATAAAAAAAAATACCTTAATTTATTTAAAGTATTTAATAATATTTCCTAAATTTTAATTTATAAACTTAAAAAAATAAATCGTCACCTATTTCCACTACTGCAATTAAATATTAATTAGCACTAATAACAATCTTTAATTCCAGATGGATCCTAAAGCATAGTATGGAATTAATATCACACAATACAAATAGTCAATCAACAGCAATACCTCTTCGAGTACTAGAGACTTTTATAATGACATGTGATGACTCAATCTCAAATCTAACTCACCGTAATAATTATCTCCGCGACACATTAATATATTTAATCAAAAACTCATACTTCGGTAATTTACTGAGCTTACTCGAGCAACAAGTTCAATCTCTACCCACGAGCACGACAACAGTACCTTCGACTCCACGAATAAAATGTTGCATCAACTTAATGAAACGTCCATTAGAATTATGTTCAGGATGTGAAGACTTTTATGTACCTGTACTCACCCAATTTATTTATTCAGTTTTAATCCCCAGAATGTCAGGCCCAATCCGTACATTTTTACTCCCAGCTTTAACAGACCTACAAACGTGGCCATATATAGAACTGCTGATAGTAATAAATAGACTAAACATCACGGAACCAACAACCAGCCTTTTCTACGCGATTTTGTCATTAGAACCAGCTAATTTTTCCGTAAGTAACGAGTACACGTTCATCAATTACATCCAGGTCCTAGGTTCGCTGAGTTTGACGCAGAAAGCGCCGTGGAACGTCAGAGAGTTCACCACAGAATTGGAAGACGATGATAACATGTCAACAGACAGTGGGACAATAATAATCGACCAGAACCAAGACATCCTGCGGCAGTGTATGTTAATGCTGAACAACGACACCCGGGTGAACCGGATTCTCGGCGCGTTGGAGTTCAGCAGCGACAACCCGCTGGTTCTAGAGTACGTATGTCGCTTGTGTGACAATTTACTGCAAACCGACAAGCTAGCAACGCATAAATACAAGCTGCTGTACATGCTGGCCTTCAAGCCAGTGTTTCTGCGGCGCCTCTGGGCTACGATGATATCAACTCCACCTCTCCTGCAAATGATATCCCGGGGAATCCCACCAACCAGCGAAGACACTAAAAAAGTAGCGCCGATGGTCGCAGTATTCTGCTCGCTGTTCAGCCTGCTGATAGCGACCTTGCATGACAATGAATTTTTCCGGTCAGATGATTCGCAAAACGACCAGAACGCGATGCCATTCAACACTTCGGAGTTGGTACCGCTCTCCGGTCACCTAAAGGACATTTGCTTAGGCCTCATCGAGATTATATTTTCAGACACGAGGTCCACAGTCCGTGATGACCACATGCGAGCGGTGATCGGGTCGATGATCGACACGGACGCGGTCCACTCTTCAAAACACGAGACTCAGATCTGGGAGTATCTGTTCAAAGCGACAACTGGGCTGCTGAGGCAATTGCATTCAAGGGACTTGAGACGGCAATTTTGCCCAGAGGGTCACTGGATCAGTTCCAAGCCTGACTTTGACTTGATTTGGCAGAGACGGCAAGGAGTGACTGGTGGGCTGCTGAAATCAGACAAAGAAGCATCAAGTGGGCCTCCGCTTTCGACAAAAGAATTAAGAGCGCTTACTTTGCTTAGAACGGTGCCGTTTATTGTGCCCTTCAACGACCGGGTGATGGTTCTTCAGTCGCTGATTCAGAAGGACAGGTCTGACCAGCAAGGAGAGCTGTCTCACTTCATGCAAGGTCCGGCGATTCACATTGCAGTGAGAAGGAGTTACTTGTACGAAGACGCGCTGGACAAACTCTCTCTGGAAAACGAGCCTGAGTTGAGATTAAAAATGAGGGTACAGTTTATAAATACTGCTGGCGTTGACGAAGCCGGGGTAGACGGCGGGGGATTGTTCAGAGAGTTTTTAACAGAGTTACTTAAAACTAGCTTCGACCCGAACCGTGGGTTCTTCAGACTTACTAAAGACAACATGCTCTACCCGAACCCTAAAGTTCATTTGCTGATTGACGATTTTCCTAAACACTACTTTTTTATTGGAAGAATGCTCGGCAAGGCGATTTATGAAAACCTGCTGGTTGAACTGCCCTTCGCGGAGTTTTTTTTGTCGAAGATAGTGGGCATACATTCGGACGTGGATATTCATCATCTAGACTCCCTGGATCCGGTGATGTACAGGAATCTTTTGTACTTGAAGAGCTACAAGGGTGATGTCGCTGATTTGGGCTTGGACTTTACTGTTCTGTCTGATGAGCTGGGAGAGCGGAGAGTTGATGAACTTAAACCCAAGGGCTCTCAAATTCCTGTTACCAATGCCAATCGTATTGAGTACATTCATCTGATGGCTGATTATAAACTCAACAAGGAAATTCGGCCTCAGTGCTACGCTTTTAAGCAAGGACTTGCCAATGTAATCCCGCTGGAGTGGCTGCAGATGTTCAATAATAAAGAAATGCAGGTTCTCATTTCTGGAGCACAGATCCCTGTTGATGTTGAGGATCTCAAGCAGCATTGTAATTACACTGGTGGTTACACTCCCGAGCATCCGACTATCAACGCATTTTGGAGCGTTGTCGGGAAGTTTAATAATAAACAAAAGGGACAGCTGCTTAAATTTGTTACCAGTTGTAGTAGACCTCCTCTGTTGGGCTTTAAGGTAATTTAAAAATTTTTTTTTTCATGATAGTTAAAATTAATTATGATTTGATTTGTTGATATTTTTTTTTTTTTTTTTTTTTTTTTTTTTTAAGGAACTCGATCCACCATTTTGTATACAAAATGCTGGAAGCTTCGATCGTTTACCCACGTCTAGTACCTGTATGAATCTGTTAAAATTACCAGAATTTCCTGATGAAGTCACACTGCGGGAAAAATTACTTTACGCCATCCAAGCTGGTGCCGGCTTTGAGTTGAGTTAAAAAAAAACAATCAGTCAGAATCCTTTCGATCCTCTACCTCTTCCTTTTTGTTTTTTCGCCCTCGTTAAAATTGTAATATAAATTTTGTACATTTAAAATTTTGATTTGTGTCATATAATTGTGTGCGCAATTCTCTAAAGCAATTAATTGTAATTAACTTTCAGGGCGCGAAAGGTTATTTAAGTAATAATTACATGTAATCAATTGGTGTAAATAAAATTTATTCCTTATAAAAAAATAAAATTTGCTATTTATTTGAATCGTTTTTTTAATCGTTAATTAAAAAAATTTTTTTAATAAATAAATTACAATAAAAAAATGCTTCTAAAAATTTTCACTTGTAAATTTTATTAATTTTTACAGGTGTCATAAAAATTTTTAAAATTAACAGCTGACCTGTTTCTAACGCTAACTTCACGTTTATATTTTATGACATTAAAGTTAGTCACTTGACAATTTTTTAATTTTTTTTAACAAATAAATTTGCTCCAAAAAATTATTTTAAAAAAATTGCATCTGTAGTTTTTAAAAATTTCTAAATGTCAATTTTTTTAATCAATTTATTTGTTACGAAAATTCTTAAAATTATCAACTATCTGCTAAATTAATTTTTATTAATATTTTACTTACTTAAAATTTTTTTTAACATAACCTAAGTTGGTAAAACTGTCAAAAAACTTACTTTTGTTTTCTCAGTTGACCTCCAGGTGGCAGCACCAATCAGTCGTTAGTTTAGTTCACTGCGTAAAAAAAAAATAAAACGGTTATGTAGTTAAGTACTTACAATAATGTATAGGTGTATTGTTTACCCGTATTTTTTTTTTCTTTTCCCGCCAGAATAAGTGTTGTTGATAGTGTTCGCGTGCAGTGTTGTCTTATGACATGTATTTGATAATACACAATCAAAATAATTATAAAAGCGAACGTAACTGTGCCATAATACTAAGTTGATAATTAATTAATATTTTAAAAAATTTTTTAACCAGTGAGTAAATAATAATAATCACTAGTGCTAGCTATAACCTAATTTAATACTCCCTTAAATAAATAATATTTATCCACTGAATCAGGTAACAAAATGACAACTCGAGCAGATTTTTTCGGACAACGACCAAGACGTCGCAGTTCTTTACGGCAAGCGTTGGCCGTAATCCCCGACATGACAAGTTTATCAGTATCCGTAGGATCACCTGTTGCAAGTCCAAACAACAATTTAAACATAGACCGGAGCCCTTGGCACTCTGCTTCGATAGCGACCTCGAGTCCGGACGAGCTGGTGATCCAAAAACGTGGGCGACGCAGCAAGACGATTATCTGGTCACCCGAGGCTGACTCCAAGAGAAACAGCTTGTTGAGCTACAGCGCGCGTGATCATACTCCAGAAAAAAATCCCGACTCTCAATCGCAGTCGCCGATAATGATGCGCGAACATTTATCAATTAAAAAGAGGCTAGATCTTTCAGGAGAATTCAACGAGTCCCATCTGACTACTCCGGATAAAAAGTACAAATTGACGAACGGTGATTGCCAATTTACGGGCAATAATCTATTGAATGGCCTCAGAGGATTGAGTAATGAACAGCTGGTTAAGATGATCATGAATTTAGTTACAATGCAAGAGGAGGGGACCTTGTCCAGTGATAGTAAATTGCGTGATGTTATTCTTAATATTATTCCAGCAGCTGATGTTAGTCCGTTGCAGGAGAGGTTGGGTGTTTTAAGGCAGAATATTTTCAGTAGTCTCATTTCTGCTGGAGATTCTGCTTACATACGTGCCTATGTACATTTAGATGCCTTTCAGGTATGTTTATTATATTTATATCGAATCAATATTAATATAATAAGAGTCTGGGTTTTTTTTTAACACAAAGAAAAAAAATTTGTTGAACGGCTTGAATTAAATGTATTGAAATTTTTGGATATTTGCATTTCTATAGAATATTTAATTGGGTCGCGGGGTTAAATATCTGAAATAAATTCGGGTGGATAAAAAATTTAAATATGCATAATTGACAATAAAAAAAACTTTATTTTTAATTAACAATTTTTTTTTATTTTAAAATAAAAAATTTGGAGGTGAATAATTGATAAATTTTTTTTTTATTTCAGAAAACTTTAATGGAACAAGGAATGAAATTGTTGCAGTCACAACATTGGATTTCTTTGATGCACTATGTTTTTATAGCTTGGGCTATCACGAAAGATTTACCAGAATGGAATAATGGAGATAATACGTCACAAAAATGTTTTTCTAGCCTTGCGAATTTTTGTAAGCAAGCTTTATTAAATGGAAATTTTGATCGTTCTGTTTTAGAAACATTTTCAAAAAAGTAAGTTTTTTTTTTTTTTTTTTTTTTTTTATAAATAATAATAATAATAAATAATTATTAATAAAATCAATTTATTTTTTACAGGATTCAAAGTTCAGTACACGACCACGAAGATATGAAGATATGTCTTCAAATGGCTCACGAAATGATGCGATAAATACTCATATCATCATTTATACTTTTATATGACAATTAGCAGTAAAATTTTTAATTTATAAATCAGGAAACAAAAAAAATAACGGTGTGAATGATATTGTATCCAGTATTTTTTTTTTTTTAATTTCATTTATTATTAATTATTAACGATTGTGAAACTAGTTCTAAGGCTTTATATTTATAATTGAACGTTTAATCGTTTATATTATTTTTCTATAATCAACGGAACTCCGACAATCGACTTTAGTACATAAATTAAGTTTATACATATTTTATAAATAAGCTATAATTTATCAACATTGTGTTTTATGTTTTTCAAGGCAATTTTAATTTGTCTAAAATTTTTTATAAATCCATTTGTAATAGTAGTAATTAAATTTTTGACTTTTAATAAATTATATTCTCCATATGCTGAGTAATTTTTTATTTTACTTTATTTATATTTTTATTATATATTTTATTTATACAATAAAATACACTATCAAATTATTCGCATCTACTCCACGTGATAGTTGAGAGATAACTTTTTTTTACCAGTTAAGTGCTGCCTCTAGTGGCAAGTTTGACAACTAAAAAGTAAATATTTTGGAGTGTTTTTATTTATTTACTTGTCACGAATAGTTTTAAAAAATGTCTCAAGTAATTTTAGATGAAGATAATCGCAAACATCTTGAATTTTTATCAAAACAACCACCACAAGGTATTAAATAATTAAATTAATTTAATTTAATTACTTTAATAATTTTTTTTAGTCCTCCAGGATTTTTGTAAATTAACCAATGATTATTTTCAAAAAGGACATAATTATAAACTTTATATTAATGCTGCTCGTAAGTTTTTAAAATTATTTTTTAAATTTTACTGTTAAATATTTTTTTATTCAATTAAAATATAATTAATTTTGTGTAGAAAAATTGGAGGTAGAGCCGAATAATATCAAGCAATCAATTGAAGGATTGATTAATTTATTGATAGAATCATGCAAAAATAAGGTATTTAAATAATTATACTGAAATTCAGAGGGATTTAATAATTGAAAAAAAATGTTTTTACAAATAAATTATGAGAAGAAGAATTTATTTAAAAAATTTCATCTTTAGAAAATTAAAAAATTTTTTTTTTATTTTATTTTTAATATTTGAATTTTTTTTTTCTTTAATTTATTTGTTAAAAATGATTAAATGTCTTTTAATTTCAGTATCATATTTTTAAAAATAAATTTCTAGTATATTGTTCAAGAAAAATTAAAAAATTATCAAGTGTGTTAATTTCAATATAATTAAATAATAAATTATATTTTAGCTAATAATAAAATCTAAATTTATTTTTCAGTTAACTCCTGATGATTTTAAAGAATTAGTAATTTCTCTCGGATTTATTGACGACAAAGAACCATTAATAACTAATTTATACACTTCTAAAAAACCAGAGTTAGAATCATCATTATCAAATATCGGTTTTAAATTACCCGAGTATCATAACATGGAATGGAGATTTGAAACTCAAGTATTTAATTTTATTTTTTCTTATAAATAATCCTAATTTAAAAATTACCATCAAAAAAATTAATAATTAAAATACATAATTTTAGATTGCATCAAGATCAATGTTGAAGCAATGCGATCCTTTTGTAACAATGGACTTTGCTCTAAAGAATTCCGACGATTCCCAAAAACTTCAGCACATTATCCTCCAGTCGGATGCTACGAACTTGCTACACGTTGCCGAAGAACTCGAAGCAGCTTTGCTCGAAGGACGTAGCCAACAAATTCGTAAGATTAAACGATCAGTAAAATAAATTACTTTAATTTCACCTTAATAATAATAAAAATAAAAAAATAATTGTATAACAAATAATACCTTTTAATCTTATTTGAATAAACTGATAAAATAATGTAAAATAAATACTATAATTGACAGTGGTATAAATCAAATATGACATTTATCATTACCATTGCTGTGAATTATACTTAAGTCCATCTAGCAAAAAATTCAATGTCAAGATTACAAGAGTTTGATTTGAATAATAAATGTGATATTATAATTTTCGCCGGCTTCGGAGGTTTATAAAAGCTATCACGAAGGTTCATTGATTGTGCTGAGCACCGAGTCAGTACCACAGAGTATTAATGAACTACATCTGGAGAAAACGAGTGAAATAAATTTTTTTAAAAATGGATACGACTTTGATACACTCAGCCATGGAGAATGTAACATCAACGATTGAGTCAATCTCAACGATTCTACCAGCGTCCTCACTATCAACAGCATTGACGACAACAGCAGCTTCTATGGAAGCTTCACCTTTATCTGGAGTCGCTTTGATATCACACGCTGCTCTGTCGATGGGACCTCACGCCGCGAAGCAGTGGATGCGATACAGCAATCAGACTGTCGCGGACAAAGTGCCTGAAGAGATGCTCCACTTGGTCGACCCGCACTGGTATCAATACCCGCCGATGCACCACATATGGCACAAAGCCCTGGGAATAGTGATGGTTGTGATTGGAATTCTCGGGTGGACTGGTAATGGCTGTGTTGTTTATATTTTTCTAATCATGCCTTCTCTTAGGACACCCAACAATATTCTGGTCGTCAACCTGGCTTTTTCCGATTTCTTGATGATGATTATCATGTCGCCGCCTATGGTCGTCAATTGCTGGTTTGAAACTTGGGTACTTGGTGAGTTATTCAATGTATTTTTACACAAAAAAAAAATTATTTGGATCAAGTAAATTTTATTTTTTATTTTTAATTTTTTTCTTGATTCAAGTTAATTTTATTTTTAGTGCATAAATTTATTTTATACATTTTTTTTTTTTTTTTTTTTTTTTTATTTTTAGGACCGCTGATGTGTGATATTTATGCAATGTTCGGTTCATTGTGTGGGTGTGTATCCATTTGGACCATGGTGTTGATTACTTATGATCGTTATAATGTTATTGTGAAGGTAAATTAATTAAAATTTTTTTTTAATTCCTCTCATAGTTTTTTAAATTTTTTTACAAATGAAATTCTTTTTCTTTAATAATGTTTTCAATAAAGAAAATTCTAAAAATTTGTACAATATGCCGGCTAACTTAATTTTCATAAAAAAATTTCACTTTTAAAAATTATGAATGAAAATTAAAAAAAAATGTATTTTATTTGTTTTAAGACAAACTTAAAAATCATCAGTTGTGTTCTGGTGTCTTCAGTTTCATGACAAGTCAAATAAAATTTTTTTAATAAATTTTTCTTCAAAATTTTGCCAAACAAATTGATAAAAATTAAAAAAAAAAAATTGATTTTTATAAAAAATACTTAAAATAAATTTTTTTTTTTCAGGGAATGGCAGGTACACCATTAACAATACCCAGAGCAATAATCCAAATCTCAGTTGTTTGGATATTAGCTCTTGCCTGGTCACTTCTTCCACTATTCGGATGGAACAGATACGTCCCCGAAGGTAATATGACATCCTGCGGAACAGACTATTTAACTAAAGATTGGTTCTCAAGATCATACATCTTGGTCTACTCTGTATTCGTTTACTACACTCCACTCTTTACCATCATATACTGCTACTGGTTCATCGTATCCGTAAGTAAAAACCAAAATTAAAACTTAAAAATTTTCTAAGCGAATTTTCTGAACCAAAGGCCGTAGCAGCGCATGAAAAAGCAATGAGAGAGCAAGCAAAAAAGATGAACGTAGCATCTCTACGCAGTGGAGACCAAGATGGTCCTAGTGCAGAGGCCAAGCTAGCCAAGGTAGCACTCACCACAGTGTCACTCTGGTTCATGGCATGGACACCGTACCTGGTGATAAATTACGCCGGTGTTTTCGAAGCTTCCTTCTTATCACCTCTGTTCACAATCTGGGGATCTCTTTTCTCTAAAACTAACGCTTGCTACAATCCTCTTGTCTACGCAGTCAGTCATCCAAAATATCGCGCAGCTCTTCATGAGAAATTACCCTGTCTAGGTATCGGAGCTCCTCCGCCGCCGAAGAGCGATGACAGTACATCAACTAAAACTGATGCTTGAATGACTGATAAATTTAGGGCCAGGATTTTTGCTTTAATTTTAAAATAATATCAAATTTTTGATATTACAGCGAAATTATTCCAGGTCGTATAAAAAAATTTTTGAAACAAAAATTCAAAATTTAATTTTACAAAAAAAATATCTAATGATTTTTTTTTTTAGACCAATTAAAATGCTGGAATTTCAAAATTGAGGTTTTTATAATTAACAAAAATTAATTTGTGAAAATATTTGTCATATAAAAAAATTATAAAAGACATTTATTGTAGAAATTAAAATTTATCCTAACTTTTTTTACAAGACTAATATTTTAAGCAAAAATCTTGGGCCAACATAATTAATTTATTAGCAAGTATAAAAATTAATTACCACCCCGATAAATTAATATTTTATTTATTAGACTTTAATAAATTATTGATCTAATATTTATTAATTATTACTGTCATAAAAACAAATAATTAATTTTATTGTTAATAATTATTGATAAATAATGTAAAGGATAAATAATAAAAAAATATTATTTTGCCTAAAGGGTTTATTTAATAATAAAAAATTAATGACAGATACAATATTGCCAATTGTTCAGACATGCGGTGCTGGTGAACATTGATTTAAATATTCTTACAATGAAGCCACATACTAGTGAGGGTTTACCGTCTTCAAATGCTTATAATCTTCAGAAGACATTAAGATTAACAATAATAAAATAAGCTAAACTCATTGTATCGCTTGGGTGATAAACGACTCTTGTTGTGGTGCAAAAAAAAAATCGTAAACCCTCAGCGATTTATGAATCCTTATTTTTTTATTTTCATCAACCTTACAGCCGCTGAACAACATAAATAATTGGTTACACTGGTGCCCGGTGAATAAAGCGCAGATCATCCAATTGTAATTATTATAAATTTATAAACTAATTTATCACAAGTTAAACGGAATCTCCACAAGTACGGAAATTTGTTTATAACATATTTTTTTTTATTTATATTTTAATTATTTAAGATGACCTGCACTTCTTCCTATTTCTTCATACAAATCACAACTCACCTTACATTTTAAAATATATAATTACACAATATATACAATTCTTAATAAATTAAATGAGCCAGATACTTGCAATAGATATTATTATATCGAAATTATTCAAATTTTACAACTTTTTAAGAGTTTATTCTTGCGAGTATTCCGTTTACTGTTATAAATTATTCTCGAGACTTTTGGTAATTAATTACTGATGACTCATTTTAATTTTATTGTCTCGATTTAATTAACAGCGCTTACGCGTTGGCTTTTTCACCTTCAGTAGTAGTGGTCGCTGTGGAAATAGCATCGCCGTCAGATGATTTGTCAGCGCAAGCCAATGATGGGAATCGTGCGAATAATGCTGCTCTGTATTTAGGGTGACTAATAAAATAAAATAAATTATTTATTAATTTAATCAATGAAGAATATAAATTAATTATAATATTGAAGCTAACTGACAATTAAAAATTTTTTTTTAATTTATGTAACAATCAATTACAACAAAAAAAAAAATTCTTTAAAAAATTTTCACATGTATAAATTTTTTTTAAATAATTTTATTGCTATAAAATTAGAAAAAAAAATTTCAGTTAACTTCTATGTCATAATTATTTTATTTTATTTATATTTTATAACTTACCTGATACCATAGACAATTGGATTGTACACAGCATTGGCTTTAGCAAATACTGACCCCCAGATTGTGAAAAGTGGACTGATAGTTATGGTTTCAAAAATTCCTGCGTAATTTATTACCAAGTATGGAGTCCAAGCCATAAACCACAGGGAAATAGTTGTTAATGCAACCTGTAATTTATTTAATTTTTAATTTTATTTTTTTTTCAGATATTTTTCAATGCAATAATTAATTAATTAATTATTTAATTAATTACCTTAGCAAGTTTGCACTCAGCGCTTTGATTTTGATTTTCCTGAGACCGAAGAGATGCGACATTCATTTTCTTGGCCTGTTCTCGCATATTCTTCTCATGAGCAGTTACAGCGGAGATTATGAAGTAGTAACTGTAGATGATGAGGAAGAGTGGCAAGTAGTAAACAAACACAGAGTACGCTAGGATGTATGATCTTGAGAACCAATCTTTGGTGATGTAGTCAGTACCACAAGCAGTCATGTTACCTTCCGGTACGTATCTGAAATTTATTTATTTATTTATTATTTTATAATTGTCTTCTGATAGATCAATAATTCTAATTTTATTTTACCTGTTCCATCCGAAAAGTGGGAAGATTGTCCATGCAAGACAGAACAGCCAGATACCCAAGATTCGTAGTAATGCGCCGCCAATAGTCATTGGCTTGGCTGCTAAACCTTTAACTATAACATTGTACCTGTCAAATGCAATCGCTGTCATCGACCAAATGGAGGTACATCCGAACAGGGAACCAGCACAGGCATATAATTGACACATCAGAGGACCAAAGACCCATGTTTCATAAAAGCAATTGATTACCTAGTTAGAAAAAAATTTTTTAGAATTATTCATTTAAAAAAATTCTCTGGGGAAGAAAAAAAAATATGATACTGACAGTGACAGCTGATAATTTTTATAAATTTTTTAAGACATTAATTATGGTAAGAAAAATTTATTCAAAAAATATAACACTCTAATTGGCAAGTATTGAAAAATTTTTTTTTTAATTTTATAGCAATTAAATAATTATGAAAAAAATTTCTATTCATTCTTTTATTTTATTTAACAAACAAATTTGTTCCAAAAAATAATTTTTTAATTTTTACAAGTCAATTTTTTTTATTTTTTTTTTTGTTATAATTTATTTGTTAAAAAAATTTCAAAATATCTGCAAAATTAATTTTTATTAAAATTATTTAGATTAATTAGATTATTGGTTAAATAGTTGGCAGATTAATTAATTAATTAAATAAATAAATTATTATAATTATCACTTACCATAGGCGGAGCCATAGTAAACATCATTAAAAAGTCTGAAAAAGCAAGATTGATAACCAATAAATTACTGGGTGTCCTTAAATTTTTAGTCGAGGTGAAGATGAAGACAACCATGCCGTTCCCAATAACTGAAACACAACCGAGACAGCCAATAACAAAACCAAGGATTGCATGCCACAGTGGATTCATCGGTGGGAATTGATACCAATGGGCATCAACTAGGTGCAACATTTCCGGTAGGACTTTGTCGACCACCGTTTGATTGCTGGGTCCGCGAGACCAACCACCGCTGCCATATGCGGCAAAATTGGGACCCGTTAACACCGTCATCTTCAAAACAAATATTTGTGTTAATTTATTTTAAAAACATTTAATTATTTCTTCTTTTACAGATAAGAAGAATACTGTTACCGTAAGGAAGAAATAAATTTTTATCTTGATGCCTCTAAACTGGTACTTACTTTTTAGAATTATTAAATTCTTGGAAAAAATTGTAACTAAACAAACTAATCCAAGTTTTGTTAAAACACGGGTACACAAATTTAGCAGAGGATTATTGTGGTGAGGAAGCGGAGTGGTCCACTGTCGGATGCAGCTCGTCCTGTTGCTCAGAGTTTGCTTTAAATATTAAGCGATAGTCGAACAAGTACTCACAATTTGTACCCCTAGTTCGACATTCACCCCGCTGTGCCCTCAGATGTTTACTATATGTACTTAAACTTACGTATAAGTCGGCAAATAGTCTTAAGACGTTGTTTATTGAGTTAAGGAGGACTTAAGAATACCTGAGGACACCTTGCGTGCTCCAAACGGAAACCATATAATTTAATCAACAAATATAGTGTACACAAATTCGTGTACTTTATTATAGAAAATAAATAGGAAATAAATTCTAGAGTCAAAAACAAGATCAAGATCACTCAGTAACTTAATTTAGATTATTTTATTTTAATACTTTTTTTATTTCTTATAATTACTTGCTTTTTTTTTTAATTCTTGATAAATATGTAATAATTTTAATGTAAATTATTTTTTTATTAATTAATTATTATTATAATTTTTAATTATATCACATTATATGGTTTCATAGACGGATTGGAAGTTAAATAGCTTTAAATTTTTATTTTCTTACAATTATTATAAGTTTGTCCTTGAACTTCAATAACTTGAATTATTATTTTATTTTATTATTCAGAGTAATTAATTAAAGATATTAAAATTTGAGAATTTTTGATTTTTTAAATCAATGAAAAACAAGTAATATATTTTTTTCTTATTTTTCAAATTTTCTACATATCAAATTTCTTCTTTTAATTTTTTTTAATAAAAAAAACTATAAAAATTTTTTAATGTCAGCTAATTTAATTTTGATATTAATTATTTTTTTTTTTTTTTTTTCACTTTTAGATAATTATATAATTCTTTTTTTTATGATTATTATTCGTTTTTAATAAGTTATAGAGTTTTTAAGAAGAAATCCAAAAATCTCCAGATGTCATTTTTAAAAATTTAAAATTTTACGCGCGAAAATCTCGATATATCGAATTTAAAAAATCGATATTTAAAAATATTTTTGGCGGAATAAACAATAAATATAACCTCTATTTATAAGTATAATCATAAGTATCACTTGTAAACCGTTAAGTAGTTGATTAATTGTTTTTAACCATTTAATTATGATCCTGAAAGTAGCAAACTTCTAATAATTTTTAAAATAAAAAAAAAAAAAGGGTAATTAATCATTAAAAAAATTAAATTAAAAATTTCACAAGTAGGAATTTGTAAAAAATAATTAATGGAATTTTCTTATGATTAATTTAATTTTTATTAGATGTTTGTTAATTTTATTATTAAATTTAATTAATTAAAAATAGTTTCTTATTCAATTAAAAAATTTATAATAATTTTTAATTATTAAAATAAATAATATTTATAAGGATAATGGAATATTTCGCCAAAAACTGTATTTGTAAAAAATAAATACTGTAAAAAAATAAATTACAGGTAGACGACTGATAAAAAACAAAAAAAAATGGATGTAGATAATCAAGAAGAAATGATGGAGTCGGATACCGAAGAAGTTCCTAAAACAGTCGCAGAAGTCCTGGAAGAACTAACTCAAGCTTGGCAAAATGAAAAGGCATCACCAGAAATTTTGAAACACATGTCTGACCACGTAGACGGTCTTCTGGAACACATAACTTGTATGGAAGTAAACATCGAGTCGCTTCATAAAGACGACTTACGCGTAACGATTCATCGAATGGAGATAGACCGCATCAGGTACTTGATAACGAGCTACCTGAGAACGCGATTGGAGAAAATAGAGCTGTATGCTATTGATATTATCAAGGAAGAAGCTAAGCGCAGTCAAAATAATCGCTACTTATCAGACAATGAGCTCCAATTTGCTAAAGATTGGACTACCAACATGGAGACACTCTTGAAGAGTGTTGTTCTCCAACATTTGCCGGGTAATTTTCAGGAGTTGGAGATTGACAAGCTCACTGTCAAGCCTAATTTAAATTCTCATGTTTTTATACATGCTAACAGAGCTGCTGAAGGGATTCTCATCCCAGGAACTGACAGAGAATTAAATATCGCTGAAGGCTCGCAGCATATTGTTCAATACAAAGCTGTTGCTCATTTAGTTAAAGATGGTTCGGTTCAATTACTTTAATATTATTTTTATACGTACAAATTTGTAGATATTTAAGGAATTTTTTTTTACATTTATATAAAAAATTATTTCGCGTTTAAAAAATTATTAAGGGTGTATAAAAAAAAATTTTTTTTTTCGGAAATCGACGTAGTTTCATCCGAAATGTGCAGAAATGCTAAAAAAAAATTTTATACGCCCTTATAGCTCCCGGGACCCGCCTCCGATAGCATAAGGGCGTATAATAAAAATTATAGAATTTTTATTATACGCCCTTATGGCATCTGTAACGCGATTTATAAATTGCATAAATATTTTTTTATTAACGAAATTGTTAGTCTTGTTTTCACAATGATTAATTGTATAGGTCATAAGGATTAATCAGTAATTGTTTTTTTATTAACTTACTGTATATTGTAAGATAGTTTAATCAATAAAAAATGTACATTATATTTATAAACTTTGTATCATAAATTGAACAATGCTGTGTTTAAAAAAAATAATTATTTATAAGTACAAGAGAGCTTAGTGATAACTTTATAAGTAACTCGAAAAATATATTCTTAAGTCTTTAAGTTATCGAGTATTTATGTATAAAAATTGGTACTTTCATTTTTAATTATTATTGTCTTAAAAAAAAAACATTTTTTACTTCTTATGTTAATTATTTCAGGTGATTATTAAAATATAAAATATGTAGGTATTTGGACAGCGTTTTTTTTGTGCTTATCTATTTTAATTAAACTAGTTTGTTATCAATTAGACCTTTTAAGTTCATGTTTGATTATTAAAATGTGAACATTGTAATTAATTAATTACATATTAAATATTTTCTAAAAAAATATTTACTTCACAACAATATATATATTTATTCAGAAATGAACTCTGTATTTGGTCAAAAAAAAAAAAAAAAAATAAGTATCTTATTAAGTGAAGATATTAAAAAAAAGTTAGCATTAAGTAAATAATTCTAAGTAAAATAAAAAAATTAATTAGTAACTTAAAAATATGTTTAAAATTTATGACTTTGGTTTTCCATTGACTATTTGATTAGGTTCACCGGCAGTGACTTTATTATTGTAAGTTTCTTCAGAAATTAATTTAAGTTTATCACTCATAGCTTTTCCAGTTTCACTGAGCATTTTACTAAAATATCCATCTTTATTTTTCAGAAGTAAATGAGGATGATCAAACTCGACAATTCTGCCGTTGTCCATCACAAGCACCCGATCACTGTCCATGATCGTATTAAGGCGATGCGCGATGGTAAGTACAGTGCAGTCCTTAAATTTATTCCTAATAGTCTTCTGAATAAGCGCATCAGTAGCAGGATCAACATTGGCGGTAGCTTCATCTAAAATCAGTATTTTATTATTTCTGACAATAGCCCTCGCAAGACACAAGAGTTGTCTTTGCCCAGCACTGAAGTTGCTTCCACCCTGAGTGACAATGTAGTCAAGCGACGGAGCGGCATTCTTCAGCTCAACCTCCTCCAAAGCAGCCCAGATGCTGGCATCATTGTACTCGTGAAACGGATCAAGATTGTCCCGAAGAGTAGCAGAGAAAAGAATCGGCTCTTGAGGAATAATTGAGAGTCTGCTTCTTAAGTCATACAGGCCAATTTTATTGGTACTGAGCCCGTCGATGTAAATGTTACCGTCAACTTTAGCCAAGTTGAACAGAGCAGAGATCAGCGAAGATTTACCAGCTCCAGTGCGTCCTACGATGCCTACCTTTATTCCTGCTTCAAAGGTAACGTTCAAGTCTTTAAGTACTGGCGCATCTTCCTCACTGTACTTCAGATAAACATGATCGAAGTTAATTTCTCCCTGACTGGGCCAGGTAGCGGCTGGCTTTTGATTAACGTCGCTTTCAAACGGACCCTCCTTGTCCAGCTTTGTGAACTGCAGCACTCTCTCCACGCTGGTCATCTGGGTCATAGCTTCAGCGGTGGATCTTATCCCGAACTGGCACATGCCGCAGAGGATGAGAATTTGCGAGACAACCAAACCTACTGGTCCAGCAAAAGTGTTATCATTGTCCATGATAATAAAGCTGTAAATAGTGCAAGCGACAAATGCAATCGTAACCGCGTCGAGCCAGAAAGAGAACCAAGCGCTTGAGAAAACTATTGTTGAGAACGCCCTGGTGTGGACGTCTTGATAAGAGTCAAACTCTTTACGCACCAGCTCCTGGCTGTTAGCTGACCTGATGGTCGTCAGTCCGGCCATCGAGGAGTTTACGTGCGTGAAAATAGGACTCTTGGTCACTCCCTCCAGCCGCTTTACATCCTGAGCCGTCGCCAGGTAAATATTTTTAATCAACCAGTAAAATAGTATCATGACAGTTATCAAAAAGGACATCCACCAATGTACGATTATTATTTGGATAAATATTCCCAGCATTACAGCGTAAATTTGAATCGCCTCTACCATAAACTTCGGCAGTTGTTCATCAACACACCCGATGTCTTTTGAAAATCTGTTTAAGATTCTTCCTGAAGAAGTCGTGTTAAAGAACTTCATTGGCGCTTGCAGCAGACAAGCGAACATTGAGTTGTGCAAATTTTTGCTGGCGTTCATACAAATTTTGTAGAACAGTAAATTTCTGGCTGTCGTCATTATTACACAAAGCGCAATTAAAATTCCGTAGATATACAGTGCAGTGTCTCTGTCGTAGAATTCTTGACTCGTAGAATTAGCAGCGTGACTCTTCAAAGTTTGGTTAATTAAATCTCCAAAAGTTTCGTTGTCAAATGTTGAATTTTTGTCTAAAGTTGAATTAGCATCCAAAGTCTCATTAGCGAAAAGAATTTTATCAGCTTCAATTCTAAACTTCATTTCTTCTTGCGTGGTCCAAAAAGCTACCCAGTAATCAGAGCCGCTGCTTCCAATTTGACCCAAAATGGTGAACGAGAGCCAAATTAGCAGCATCATAATCGACCCTCCTGCTCTGAAATACTTCCAAATTAAGGACTTAGTAATATTACCTTTAGCCATAAGCTCCTGAGTTTCCTCCGGCTCTTCACTCTCATCCTCCGAGAGTCCATTGGACACCGAGGTGTCAACAGAAGGCGTAATTTCTCTCTCTACCGACGGGTTTCTTTCCGCTTTATCCGTCGCAGCATCCATGAGTTTCAAATGTTGCTGATCAAAGTCCGCGAAGCTTCCTTGCTTCTCAATCACTCCATTGTTTAGAATCATTATAAAATCAACGTCCTTCAAGTACTGGACTTGGTGCGTAACAAGTATCCTTGTTTTATTGCCCAGGTACCCTTTGATACAATCTTCAAATAAACTCTTTCCCACGTGGGTGTCGACAGCCGACAATGGGTCATCTAGAAGGTAAATATCAGCGTCTCTGTAAACAGCTCGAGCTAAATTAATTCTAGCTTGCTGTCCGCCACTTAACGCAGCTCCGCGCTCGCCAACCAAAGTCTTGTCTCCCTGAGGTAGTTGTACAAAATCTTTTATTAAGGCACAGACTCGAGTCACTTGTCGATAGCGAGCTTCGTCGTAAGGCTGTCCGAATAGAATGTTGTTTCTGACAGACCCGGAGAACAACCAAGGTTGCTGACAAGCGTATGACACTCTACCACCAACTGTAACGTGTCCGTGGTTGGTGGGCAGCTCGCCTAGAATTAATTGAAGCAAAGAACTTTTTCCAGCACCTACTGGACCAATCAACGCGCACAATTGTCCGCTGTTAATTGTGATATTAATATTGTAAAGAGTATTTACAATAGAATTTTCTTCCCAAGTAGCGCTGCCGTCTTTTATTTTCACAGTGGATTTATCAGCGGGTGCGGAGGATACCATCAATGGTTTGTTGTCTTCTAGCAATAAAAATTGCTCCAATCGCTTGACAGATACCAGACCCTCCGCGATCGCTGATATTGCTTGCGGGCAGTAGATCGCCATTGTTAATTGCAGTCTATTTAAATGCTGCGCTATTGAAAATACAATGTCTGCGGATGGGCTGTTACCAGCCAGCACAAATGCCATTATGGTCAAGTAAAGTGTAATACGTTCGGTGAAGACAAACGTTGCGTAATTAAATCCCTTTAGATAAGACATTATTGTCAGTATATCGATCTCATATTTACGCGCTATTGAAACCAACTGCTGGAATGGCTTTTCCCAAGTATACATTTTTATAACTTGGATCCCGTTTATTATTTCTGCCATCAGGCGCACTCGTTCGTCTGTACGCTTTGCGATTTTGTTACGGAATTTGTAGGTCCATTTGCTGAGATACATCTGCAGTGGGATCACCTGGATTGCCATGAAAAATATTCCCGCGAGAAATGCTGCTCTGACGCTTTGCCAAATTAAATATCCTGTCGCTACTACTTGGAACGGCAGGATCCAAATGTAGTGGAGGAACATGAAGAGATAGTCAAATCTTGCGACGTCGTTTGACAGCAAGTTCATTATCTGCCCGCCGGCTATTTTGTTTGCTGCTGGTGTTGATAATTTTAGCATCTGAAAATAATTGAAATTTAAATATTTATTTTAATAAATTTATTTATTTTTTTTACCTTCCGGTAGACCAATGATGAACATGCCACTCTTACGCGCATTCCAAACTCGGTTTGTTTTGAATTCATATGGTGCTCAAGTAGCCCGAGAACGAATGATAATAATATTACTATAGATGCATATGTGTAGGCTTCGCTGGTTGAACTATCGGATCGTGGATCAAAATGCCAGATAAGAAGCCCCATTACATACGGTTGGAGTATTCTGAAGTGTAAACATCATTTGTATATTTAGTTTCTGTTATCATATTCATGCTTAGAAATTAATTTTAATTTTCATGATACTAAAATTGATGAAAATTAAATTAGCCGATATTTAAAAATTTTTATAATTTATTTTATTGACTAGAATTTAAAAATATTTTTAAAAAATTGCATTTACAGTTTTTCAAATTTTTTTAATAAAAAAAATTATTAAAATTTTCAAATGTCGGCTAATTTAATTTTCTATTTAATAAATTTAAAATATTTATCCAAGCTTGATTTTTTTTAATTAATATTATTATAATTAAAATAATTATAAATTACCTGAAAGCAGTGCCCAGAGCCACAAAAAATCCAAACAAGCTATACGATAGCAAATATGTATTTTTGAGAGCAGTATACAATTTTGGTGATCTTTTTTCTTCACGCGCTGCATCTTGCTCCTTTTTCCAATTTCTGAAACGATTAAATAAATTTATTAATGCCTATTATCATCACAATTGATAAAAATACTTTTATGAATCAATTTAGCTTCGATAAACGTTCGGATATGACATGAGACATGAGTTAGAACGCTCGTGACTTTTAATCTGTTGACCTAAGTCATTAATTCTTTAAACTTTCCTTACAAAATCTATTTATACTTCAATAATCTTGATCTAAAATTAAAAAAAAAATTTTCCTCGAAACTAAAAAATCAATTATTCCTCTAATTATTTTTTATTGAATAAAAACAATTTTAATAAATTGCAATTGCAAAGAAACGCGAACAAAACATTTAATAAAGTCTGCGTATGTATAATTATTTATTAATTGTCTTCACAATAATTTATTTATTAATATAATAATTAATTACCACATAAGCCGTCTACTACTTTTATTACCATAATGCTTTTTAATACCAAATAAAATTTATCTTAATAATTTTCCATTACCTCTCAAGGACATCTCCAAGCGGCTCGCTCCGGTCGTCAGGTAAAACATTTGGCAAATCTTTTATTTGCAAATCATGAGTTCTTCCGTATAAAAAAAAGGGATTCATCCACCTGTTGAATTCATTGCGTAAAAAATTTAATTACAACTTACAAACAATTAATTGTAGATAAAAAAAAAAAACGTTATCACTTTTTTTAATCACTGCTAAACACTTCCTTTCATTAAATTAAATTGTGATAAATTTTAATATATATATATATATATATGGCAAAAAAAAATAATAATTAAGTTAGCCGACATTTTTAATTTTTTGATTTTTTTTAATAATTAAATTAAAATAAAAAAATATTTTTAAAAAATTGTTTGTATAATTTTTTTAATTTTCTATATGTGAAATTTTTTCTATTTTTTTTTTAAAATAATTGTTCAATAAAAAAAAAATAGTAAAAATTTTTAGATGTCGGCTAATTTAAAAAAAAAAAAAAAATTGACATGTAGAAATTAAAAAAAATTAAAATTTTTTAAAATAATATTTTTAACTGAATTTTTTTTTTTTAATTAAAATTGAAAAATTCTAGTGATTGCTAATTTTAATGTAATAAATTAAAGCCGAAGTAAATTTATAGAAAGAAGAAATAAATAATTTAAATTAATATTAAAAAAAATAAATAAATAAAAAATAATTACCAAAATATTAATTTACTAAAAATATTAGCTGTCAATCTTGGATTTGGATTATCATATTTCTTACTGCTATCCATCACTACTTATCCTTATTGATCAGCAATCTATAAACTTGGTTTTAATCACAGATGTGGTTTTATGTTCATCAATGTAACATTCTAAAATGAAATATGAGTAATAAAAAAATATATATGGGTATAACTAAGTACAATCATCAATAAAAATTGCTATATGGGTTATACATGACGAATGACGACATGTATCTGTAACTGACTGATCATGACTGTTGAACTACTGGTCTACTACTGATTACTAAAATAATCAAACCCCTCTTCGATGTTTTTACTCATGTACAGTGGCTTTATCATATGTTTGTATATACATAAATATAGATTTGTATGTTAATATATATATATATATATATATATATATATATATATATATATATATATATATATATATATATATATATATATATATATATATATATATATATATATATATATATATTTACATCTATAAATATTATAATCACTTGGAGATTATAATTAATGCACTAAAATTAATAATATTGAAGTTAGCAGTCAGCTGTTAATTTAAAAAATTTTTTTAATAAATCAATTACAATAAAAAAATGCTTCTAAAAATTTTCACTTGTAATTTTTATTAATTTTTACATGTCAAACTATTTAATTTAATTTTTTTTATAATAATTTAATTGCCAAAAAAATTTTTAATATCTGTCAACTTCAGTGTTATTAAAATTACCATAATTCTTGTCAGCTGATGATTTATTTAATTTAAAAATTTTTCTAAACAAAAAAAAAATAAAAAATACAACAGATAATTTTTAAATGTCACTAATTATCGATCGTACTGTTGTCAACTGCCATTGGTTATTTTTTCCAGATAAAAAAATAAATAATTAGATAATTGACAAAGGTTGGCGTCCTTTATCCAGGTGCACGTATGTCAAAACAAATTAATTTTTTTTATTACACTTGTAGTTACCGCAGGTATGTAATTTTTAATGGTTTAATTTATAAAATAAATATTTAACAAATTTAACTAATGTTTTTATTGTAAATATTATTTCTTAGACGTCAAGTGAGAGCATAAAAAGTCTGAGATGTTAAGAGGTTATGTAAATAACAACAGGATTAAATTGTCACAAGGATTTAAATGGCATTTTCTCTGAGAGCTGGTACCAATTGGTGTCATGATTTTCCTAAGCTCGCTAGAGAGTCAGGATTTTATTTTAATGTTCATCGCAATAAAGTTAGAGTTGATTGGAATCGGATAAGTAAGTCAAGTAGCAATCGAGAGTGTCCCAGTTTTTGGTCTTTTGTGATGTTGACTCTATATATATATATATATATATATATATATATATATATATATATATATATATATATATATATATATATTTATTTATTCTACTACGTAATTCTCTAGTTTATGAATTATAGCTATTCAAGTATTTATCAATTTTTTCTGATTTTTATCTGTGTCATAAATTTGTTCAATTTTTTTTTATTTAAATATTCACTTGTGTAAAAATTATTAATCAATTATTACCAGTAAATTTTTAATTTAATAATTTGAATTTTATTATTAAATTTTTATGAGAATCAATTTAGCAGATAATAATTATTTAAAAAAATTTTTTTAACAAATAAATTTTTTTCAAAAAAATTATTTTTTAAAAAATTGCATTTTTTATTTTTTTAAATTTTTACATGTCAATTTTTTTTTTATAATTTATTTGTAAAAAAAAAATTATAAAAAATCTGTGAAATTAATTTTCATTAAATTTTTTAGTACTGATTTTTTTTATCTTTTTAGATAAAATTTTATATTCTTAAAAAATTATAAAATAACATATTACTTACTTGGATCAGCTTGAAAATAAAAAATAAATAACACTATTTCTTCTTATCTTAATAACAAGAAAAAAAAATTAAATAGACCAAAAACTGGAGCATAATTAATTTTAAATAAATAAATAATAAAAAAAAAAAAAATGTTTTTCAGGTTCTATAGACATAGACCGGCTGATACGTGAACGAGATTTTTCAACGATAGACGAGAACATAAATAACGTAGTAGACTATAATTTAGAAAGCGAGTATGACATAAAAATCCTTGATTCAAATTTTGTAAAATTATTCCGACTTGCCCAATTATCCGTGGAGTACTTACTTTACTGTAAGCAGTACCTAGACCACAGTGTAATAATTTTAAAAGATGAGCTGCGTTTGAAGCTGGAAGACAACGTGAAGCTGAAGAAAAATTTAGCAGCCGCTGAAGATTCTGTAAAAGAATTGAAAGAAAAATTGCGTGAAAATTATAAATTATTCGAGAAGACATTAACCGACTCTCGAGGAGAAGTTCACAAGTGTCCTTTTTGCCCGAAATCATTCAAATCTGCTATTTTTACGAATTTACATATCAACAGGCGGCATTCAAACTCACCACAGGTGTCTATTTTGTCGCCCGTACACGATCAATATAAAGCAGAAACCGAGAAGCTTCACAATGAAATAAAAACACTCAAGGAAAGACTCAACCAGACTGAGAGAATTGTCAGAAATGAATCTAGTAAATTGTACGAGAGTATCGAGCTACGGGAGCGAGATAAATATGAAAAAAACTTGGAGGTAAAAAATAATCATCAGGATAAGATAGAGGAAGAACACCGTAAGTACCGGGAAGAAATAAGTAATCTGACTTCTATGTTATTCAGCGAAATAAAAAATCTTAAAGTTGAAGATAAGAAATCTCAAGTGGATGAGACCGAAAAATTTAAACAGTTGCTCAAGAGCCAGGAGGATGAGTTGATGAAATTGCGCGATCAAGTGCAAGAGCTCTCGCTTGATAAATCTAAACCTGATATCGAAGGTATACAGATTAAATTAAAGGCCCAAGAAGAGTACTGGCAGGCGAAGCTAAATCAATTGGAGGATCAGCACGCTAAAGATATCGAGAAGTTATCTAATCAATTGCAAATTACGCAAGACTCAGCAATGTTGATTAGAGATGATTATGTAAGTAAAATCAAGGATATTGAAGAGCGATCTTTAGACAGCGGGAGGTTCCTCAGTCTGAAAATTTCGCCTGCGCGTCGCAGAAGAAGAGCTGAAAATTTTGTTACCAGTTTGGTAGAAAGAGAAAGACCCTCGGAGTTGAATAAATTGAGAGAGGTTGATAAGTCTAGATCTGATAGCGATGAATCGGTAAATAAATTCCGGAAAATACTGGTCACTTCTGCTGATGTTCATGATAGTGTTCAGCAGAAGGTGGGTTTTAAAAATGACACTGTTTTGGGCAAGGGAGGTAAGGAAATTAATTTTAATTCTTGGACTGTTAATGATGGTGTTAAGAAGCTGGACCAAAGTATTGAGAAGAAGAAATTTAATGTTAAAGATAGTTTTAAGCCTATTGCAAGTCAAACCAAAGAAGAAAAAAATAGGATGGATGTTTCGAGCGAAGAAAGCGAGTCTGAATCAAGGGGAAGCTCGGAATCTGGAAGCTCGGGAAGTGAATCGGAATCTAGATCTGAGTCGGAAACGGAGACTGAATCTGAAGACTCAGAAGAAACGGATTCGGAAGAAAAGGTTGCTGTTAAAAATTTTAAAGCCATAGAAAATGATAAAATCAAAGAAGATATCAGAAAAAAAGTCTGGGAAGACTTTGAGCAGAAATTAAGAGACCTGGGGATTGATCCAGACTGCGATGAGATCTCCGAAGAGATTTATAAGCGCTCGATGGAGATGGTGAAGCACCACCGCAATCTCTCCGCGAGAAAGTTTGGGAAGTTTGAAGAAATACGTCGGAGAATTCTCAACCAGTTGCATGATAAATTTCCCAAGCATGAAGTTAGAAAATCGCCGCTTAGAAAACTTGTAAGTAGTGTTAAGTCGCGGGCTGTCAAGGCGTTTAACAATCCTTCACCTAGTCAAGAACACGTGCCTAAATTAAAGTCTAAAGTGATGAGTCCTGAGAGAAGCGTGAGCAATAAATTTAATATGGAGCTGCTGCCTAAGAAGATCAGCCAGCAGGAGCTGCCGGTGAGGAGAGGAAGCCGGGATGCTAACCCGATGTCGCCTGGTCATGAAAGGTACACACCTAGTCCTAGTAAAAATAATGCAAAGCCTTTTAGTCCAGAGCCAATTGTCGACACTAAATTGTCGCACTCTTATGAAAGTATTAAAGATTACATGAGAGATCTTGGGAAAAAATCTTCCCCTTCTTCTGGGTCACCTCTGAGGTCGCCGTACTTAAACAAGGCTCTAGCGACCTCGACACCGCACAGAGCCGAGATAAATGTACTTCCTAGTCATCGCGCGTCTGTTTCTGATTTGTCTAGTCCTGTTGCGAAGCCACGTGAGTTTAGTTTACCCAGCTCGCCTAAGAACAGCAAGAGTGTTCTGAAAACTACCAGTGGATCCACTGGCAGCTTGGTCAAGAAGAAAGTTCTGTTTGATCTTGAACCGATGACCGACACTTCGGAGAAGATTGACAAGCCAGAGTCTAATGGAGTTATTTCTTCACTTTCTAAAAATAAAATTAATGATGAAGATGATGACAGCGAAAGTGATTATGAAATTTCGAGTATTTCTGAAGAAAAATCCGGTTTTAAAATACTTGAGCCAGTTAATAATTCTAATATTGTTTTAAAAACGTCCCAGAGTGAAAAAATAGCACAGATATCACGGAAAATAGAATCTCAGTTGAATTTGACGAGACACAAACCTGCTGGGGCGGTAGAAGCTATGTTCAAAGGTTTTAATCTGCATGAAGATGATAATGATGAGTCTTCGGCTGGATTCTCGGTAGACAGAAACTATGTTAATGTACAAAGTTTTAATAAGGTGATTAAACTTCCGCAACCTACTCCACGAACTCAAAGACTTCGTGTGAGTTCGCCTGATAAATCTGCTGACAAAGATTCTAATTTAGATAATGACATTGATGAAATACTTGGCTTAGAATAAGATTTATTTATTTATTTATTTATTTATTACCTGATCGCACAAATTTGAATAGCTTGTTGGGTTTGTTTAATATTTTTTTATAGTTATTTTTTACTGAGGAGTGCCTTCTAAGTCACTGAGTGTGTACAAAATTTTTTTTAATAAAAATAGTGACTTAATTTAGTCAAGCTTTTTTATTTTTGTTAATTAATTATGTACAGTTGATTTAATTAGGGGGAATTTAGGGGAAAATTGAGGAATATTTAACCCTCTTTCCAATTGTAAGCACATTGAGCACATCTGTAGAAAAGAGTCATAGGCTCATCAGCGGAGCGCGTTTGAAGCTGCATGAAGTAAGCTCGCTTGTATGAACAGGTAGGACAAGTTACTTCGGTTGAGTCGACGTTCTTCCAGGCTTCTTCACCACCAAGGACATCGTCGATTTCTTTCAGCTTAGGGTAATTTCTCGTTGATATTTTTCGGGTTACTTTGAATATGTACGGGCAAGTTGGACACTCCAGGCGCATTTGGCGGTCTTCTTCGATTTGGAGAGCGTTTCCACATGTTGGGCAGAATAACAACATTTTTCTGTAAATAAAATTAAAATTAGTTTTTGTTATATTTATTTTAAGTTTTTTATTGATTTTTTAATAAATTTTTAGTCTAAAAATTAATTTGTGTAACAAAAAAATTTAATTGAAAAAATTAAAAAAAATTAAAACTGTAATTTTTTTTAAATAATTTTTTGGAAGAAATTTATTTGTTAAAAAAAAATTAAAAAATTGTCAAGTGACAGCTAACTTTAATGTCATGTTAATTTCAAATATCATAATAACAACAATCGCACGGAAAATGAATGTGAAAAATTCAGATTAAAAAATTTAGCGTCTGCAATTATGTTTATAAAATTAATATTTCTAATTAAGTAAGAAAAAATTGATTATTTACCTTGATTAAAAAATTTTATTTGTTAAGAATAAATCCTGATGATATTTTTATAAGAAACTTGTATCACAACAAACTTTAATCCATGTGATAGCTGATAGTTGACTTTTTTTAGGTTATATGAAAACTCAACTAGGAAAAGATAAAGAAGAAATCTGAATTTATATTTTACCAACATAATGGCGGGATACTTAATAAATTTTGATTTATTAATAAAATATTTATAAATAAATTAGACATGAATTACAAATAAAAAAAATATATATTTAATAAAATAATAAGTTACTTTTTACTTTTTATGAAACAAAAAATTTAAACTAATAAATAACAAAAAATTTAATTAACCTCTAACAAAATTCCGATATTTTTTTCCATATTTATTATAATACTGAAGTTAGCGAACAGCTGTTATTTTAAAAAAATTTTTTAACAAATTAATTACAATAAAAAAATTCTTCTAAAAATTTTTATTAATTTTCACCTTAAAAATTTTTTTTTAATAATTTGATTCCAAAAAAATTTTTAATATCTATCAACTTCAGTGTTATTATTTATTTATGACCTCTAGAAAGAAATTAAATAAATAATTATCATTGATAAGGACAAAGCAATTCAAAAACATTAGCCCCGAAACATTTTAACGGATGGTTAGCTATAAAAAATTTGAGCAAAGTGTCATGAATGTCATTATCAGCCGGAACATCCGGAAGAAGACTATTAACAATAGGAATAATTTTTGCGAATGGTAGCTTCGAATTTTCCAAATTGTGTACAATAAGATAACTTTCCGCGTCTTCTTCAGTCATGGACGAAGAATTATCAGCAGATTTATTAGCAACTTTGTCAAAAGTCACGGATATCTTGTCGACTATCATAACAAACCCGCTCCTAACATTTGACTGCATCAAAGTTTGAAATTCTTGACTCTCCAGCAAATCAAGAGTAATATTCAGAATATCTTCCAGCTTAGCATTATTTTCGATGTTCAAGTTCTGTGGAAACACGTACTGTCTAAAATTTTTGACCGGGTCTCCCGATTTATCATCTAAAATACTGGACATAATGCCTAAATAAATTTGCTCCAGTTCTTTTAAATTAAATTCGTCTTTCAGCGAAATGGACCTCAGCACTTGTTCAACTTTTCTTTTTACAAATAACGACAACTGCTGGATGCCTCCATCCATGAAGTAATTGGTCAAATTTAAATAAATTTCCTGGATCCTTTTAAGCTCTCGCTCTTCGTCGGGCTTAGAGGAGGTATCAAACATCGAGGCGCTGATTATATTCATTTGGAGCCGCATGATTAGCACCAACATTATGTCAGCGTAAATAATTAATACGGACTTACAAATAGAATTAACTTTTAATTCGTTCCAACAGGCTATTTTATTACAATTGCCGGCTTTCAGCTGGTCTACTATTTCTTGACAGGAGATTAATTTCAGGACTGAATTTTTAACACATCGTCCCAGGTTTAAAATTGCTTGGGCACATGATTTTTCAGTGCACTCGTAATGCTGCTTTCGCTTTGAATTCAACATCCTTTGTTGCACTTCTTGCTTGTGCCATTCTATTATTTTATATTTACTGTACTTTAAAAGACCGAAGTAAGTGCCAACGATAGCTCCGCCGATGACAAACTTGCGACTGTGTCTTCTCAGAAAATTACGTATGCTTCCAAACATATTTATTTTATAAAAAATACTGCTTTAATGGCACTGGGGTGAATTTTCGAAGAAATTTTATTAAAAACTGTTGTTGTATTTGTATTCGTGTCGCTGTTGATGTATTTGTTCTTCTCAGATTCATAACATTGGTTTTAATCTAGAAAAAAAAATTTATTCATTTTAATGGCAGTCATTTAAAAAAAAAAAAAACTTTACTAAATTTATTCACTACTTGATACTAATTTTATTCAACGCTAAGTTTACTCAGTAACAATTGTATTCAATGTAAACTTTACTCAATAGTATTTTGTAAGTGTTGACGTGCTTTTAAAAATTTCTATTAAATTCTTTTTTGTTTAATAATATGTTTACTTTAAATGAATTAAAAAAAAATTCTACTCAATAACTTTATTCTTAAAAAATAAAATTCTATTGTTTAAATAATTAATGACACTGAAGTTGACAGACATTAGACAATTTTTTATAATTTTATACTAATTAAATTATTATGAAAAAAATTACAAGTGGAATTTTTTAAAAGCTTTTTTATTGTAATTGATTAGTTATAAAAATTATTTAAATTGACAGTTGTCAGATAACTTCAGTGTTGTAAATAATTAATGTAATTAATTTTTGTGTCATATTTATTACCTTTGGAAGAATATGTCTCGTTGTATTGGAGTAAAATTTTGTTTGTTAATTTTAATTAGACGGTTCTGAAGATGTTAGAAATAAATAAAGATTTGATATTCGTAATAACAACGTGGTATATATAAATATATTCTGTTAGTTTAACAACAACTAACTTAGTTGTACATTTGTCAGCTGGAGTAATAATAATAATAATAATAATAATAATAATAATAATAATAATAATAATAATAATAATAATAATAATAATAATAATAATAATAATAATAATAATAATAATAATAATAATAAGTTATAAACAACGCCACTAGGGAACTGAGCTGCCGCCTTGCGGCCAAACGATAAATCAGAACAGTAGGTAAGACAGAAAACTATTATTTCAAAACACTCCCACGCCCATTCAGTGCTTGTTGACATTCGACACACTATTATGGCAGTAAACATGGATATTTTTAAATTACCAATAATAATATTATTATTTACAACAAATACTTTTGTAATAACTGAAGAAGAATTTTGTTCGATTGAGAAGCCATCATGTTCTGACGGAAAACAACTTGAAGAGTTAAGCGGTAACCTCGAATTTTTTTTTGTTTATTTATGTTAATGACAGTTAATTGTATACATAACAATTCAAATTTTTTAATAAAAAATTGATATTAAATTATAAAGAGTTTGGATTAAAATTTATGACATTAAATTAAGCTGTCACTTCACAATTGTTTTAATTTTTTTTAACAAGTAAATTATAGGAAAAAAAAATTATTAAAAAAAAATGGAATTTTTTAAAAATAATTTTTTTGTTACTGAAAATTAAAAAATTATCAAGTGACAGCTAAATTTAATGTCATTTTAAATTTTTAAGAAGAAATAATTTTTTTTTACAAATCAATTTTAAAAATATTAAAAAAAAAAATTATAATAATATTATTATTATTTATTTCTTCTTTAAAAAAATTAATATTTATCAAAATTTTCTTTGAGCTTAGTTTAATAATAATTAAAAAAAACTCTGAGAATTATTTATCAGGCTAATTATTATTATTATGATAATTATTTTCAGATCTTGATAACAATTACAAGGACTATTATGACTTAATAGCAAGAGCTGAAGATGATTACAAGGAGTGTGAAGCGAAAAAATGCGGCTGTTTTACTGACGTTATCTCCGAAGATCTTGAGCCATTTAAATCAGAGGGTATCAGTAAAAAATTGATTGATTATTCATTATCCAGAGGAACTATTTATCAGATAATAAATGGAGAATTATTTAGATCTAAAGAATGCATGTTTCCATCAAGATGTGCCGGAATTGAGCACTTTATTAATAAAATCATCGCTAATGTGACAGACACTGAGTTTCTGATTAACATCCGAGATTATCCTCAATCAAGCAGACACTTTGGGACTGCGCTGCCCATATTTTCTTTCAGTAAAGTAATTTTTTAGTGGTTCTTGAAAACCAGCTTATTCATTCGCTAAAAAATATTATTGACATAAGTTGTTGAATAATTAATAGTAATAATTTTTTTAGACTCCGGAGTATTATGACATCACTTATCCTGCCTGGTCCTTCTGGGAAGGAGGCCCTGCCATCTCATTGTACCCCCGTGGGCTTGGCAGGTGGGACCAGCACCGCAAATCTTTGGACAAAGCCAGCCAGGAAAATCCTTGGGACGAGAAAAAATCACAGGCGTTTTTTCGCGGCTCAAGAACTAGCTCCGAGCGTGATAATTTAATTTTGCTCAGTCGGGAACAACCGGAACTAGTTGATGCTCAGTACACAAAAAATCAGGCCTGGAAGTCTGACGAAGTAATACAAAAAAAAATTTTTTTTAGTAGGGTCAAAATTTTTGCTGCAAATAATATTTTTGCCATAATATGAAAAATTTCAGGATACACTTCATAGACCTCCAGCTCCAGAAGTTTCATTAGAAAATCACTGCAAGTACAAATATTTATTCAATTATCGCGGAGTAGCAGCTTCATTTAGACACAAACATTTATTTTTGTGTAATTCATTGGTCTTCCATGTCGGTGACGAGTGGACTGAATTTTACTACTCTGCAATGAAGCCTTGGATTCATTATATTCCAGTTTCCAGCGATGCTAGCAAACAAGAACTCGAGTGAGTATTTAAAAAAAAATTTTTTTTTATGTATAATTAAATAATTTATTTTATTAAATAAATTTTCATCTTACAGACGACTGATTAAATTTGCACAAGACAACGATGAAATATCACGAAAAATAGCTCAACGTGGCCGTAATTTTATTTGGAAAAAATTACGAATGTCGACAATAGACTGCTATTGGAAAAAATTACTACAAAAATATACAAAACTTCTTACTTATAAGCCAACAAAAAGAGAAAACATGCAACCGATCAATCGGAGATGACAATCATTCCAAAATAATTATGACTTTAGTTAAATTGCACTGTATTTTCTCAAATATTGACATTTTTTAAGATATAAGCTCATCCCGATGTTACACTCATCAAGAGCTTTCATTTGAGTACCCACATACATTTTTGATATATTTTTCATATATACATATATGTAATATATATAAATATATGAAAAATTGATGTCTTAATTTATTCTCTTAATAATGTAGATTAAAAAAAAAAATAATACAAGTACAGTGAGTAAAATAAAAAAGACAATATAAAATTCAAGTAGATTTATTGATATGTAGTTTTAAGTGACTATATGAATTTATATTACAATGCATGTCAGTAAAAATATTTTTATATATAATATACAAGTATATAATTATTATTAATTAATAATAGAAACTATAATTAATAATTATTGTGCCATAGTTCGGCAAGTTTCATTTTATGAATCATTTGTGCCCCGATTGTTTTGTTTATCACTGGTTTATATTTCTCAAAAAAGGCACTTGTTTAAAAAAAAAAAAAAAAAAAAAAAAAAAAAAAAAAAAAAACCTGTAAATTATTAAAAATACATATTTATCGTCGTACATCGCGTATAAAAAAATCATTCGAATTATTTAATTAAAAAAAAATCGGGAGAGTACAGTTATTAAGTACTAAATTTATGATCCATAATTAAAATAATGAAAAAGTAATAATTAAATGGACATATTTGAGGTAAATTAATACTTGATGATTTATATTCTAAATAACATTTTAAAAAATTATAGATGCACGTCGAACACAAAAAAGTATTATCATTCACCAATTGGATTGTTTTATAAAAATATTTTTTTTCATAAATATCAATACTATTCATTTAATTAATTAACAAATGATTTATTTCATAAATTAATTAATTAAAGGAAAAATTATTTGAGACCCGTCAATTTACTAAAATAAATTGTTGATTATTCTATTTAATTCGGCGGCAGTGTAACAGGCCTTACTATTTTTTTTTTTTTTTCTTTCTCTCAGTTAATTTGTAAAACTTAATTAAACACTATACGTATGTTTATAATTTTTACAATTAAACTTAACAATAATCTGAACATGTCAACAATCATACACATTATTAAAGAGTCTTCAATGAGGATATATTACAAAATTTAATATTTAATTTAGACATAGACGTAAAAAATAAATATCCTACGTAATTATACAGGTCTTAGTGATAATCAGAGCCGTCGCAGCGATGGCTAGCCTCAGGAATCCCCTCGAGAAGATATCACCAGCTCCAGAATTAGCAGAGTCTTGATTCGAGGACGTTACTAGTTCATCAGTACTTCCTGTGATATACGATCAATTTTTTTTTTATTTAACAAAATTTATTATTTTAAAATAAATAAAATTGAATGCAAGCTTCTTTTTTAGTGCCAATACGATATGAAGATGATTGATCGTAAATAATCGCACGAAGAAACTCATTAATTTAAATTTTATTCACACTGCGTTGAATAAAATAATAAATCCTCATTAGCATTCAGCAACTTATGATGCAGAGGGTAATAAAGAAACACTCAACACTCTAAGGAACTTACGAGCCGGTTGGTTTGGAACTTTAATATCTTCTTTAGCTTTCTACGTCCTTTATTTATTTATTTTTATTCATTTACTTATTATTTATTATTTATGTGGCACGTTTCAGGCCTCAGCCGATTTAATTCCTTTATAAACAAAATAAAAAGCTTCATTTGTCAAATCCAAATAATCCATACCGCAGGTTGTTTTCTTCTGTAAAGGTTATTTATTTATTTATTTATTTATTAACACTTAAATTATTTTTTTAATAATAACAAATAATAATTAATATTATTATTTGTTATTTTAGGTGATAGGAGGCAGAAGCCAGTGAAGAATTGAGCGAGCAAGTCACACTAATAGAAGGATTTATTAATTATTAATAATTAATCATTTAATTTATTTGAAGACTATTATTTAATCTTTTAAATTTTAATAAATATTTTTTAAAGTTCAATAAATATTTATAAGGGCGTATAATAAAAATTATATTTTTTTTTTCTAAGTCCAAAAAAAATTTTTAGTTTGGAGAAAATTTTTTTTTTGTATTTCTTCACGTTTCATACAAAAATACGTTGATTCTCAAAAAAATTTTTTTTTTTCAAAATAAAAATTTTTTTGGACTTAGAAAAAAAAATTAGAATTTTTATTATACACCCTTATGGCATCCGAGATGAGTCCCGGATTTTTTAACTGTTAACAAATATTTATTAACATGTGATAAATCGTATTTATTAACTTGTTAATAAATATTTATTAAATCCTGTGATATTAAAAAATAATTTATTAAAAATTAATAAAGTTTATTAAATATAAACAAATCCTTCTATCAGTGCAGTGAAGAAACATTAGAATTTTATCATAAAGAATTTTCTTCTTTAAAAATACCCGATGTGAATTTAAAATATTATTTTAAATTTAGAGACTATTTAATGTTCGTTTTTAGAGTCTGCAATTTTAACCGGTTCAATGACCGGTCAGTTAAATTCCGTGATTTGCAGGCCAATTCACCGATCAATATTCGTAATGTAGGCTCATTAAATTATTTCTGTACAGCAAGAAAAATATCTTGTATTATCATTTTGTCAGTGTAAATTTATGTTTATGTTCTGAGCTGGGAAGAAATGCGTGAAGATAAATCGAGCATTTTTTTTTTTTTTTTTTTTTTAAATTAATAAAATAACTTATGAGTAAGTGCTTAATAATGTGCTCGTGCAAACAATTAAAATTAAAACTCAAATAAACACGTGCGAAGATATATAAATTATAATTAAAACGTGCGATAAATAATATATATATTTATGTACAACCATTCATTGCAAGTGAAAGGAAATATTTAATAAATAAATGAATAAAAGTGTAGGTGTAGAAAATTTAGTTCCAAATCAACGCTACCGGTTTTATAAAATTATATCATGCACCTCACACCAGTGGGTGTTTCTTTAACTTCATTTAATTGTGTGAAATCCGCTTCATTGATAGTAACTTCGTGCGATATTTAATTTTTTTTTTTTACAAAAAAATTAACCATTTTTAATTAGTTTTTTTTTCTTAATCTGAAGCTGCTTTAATTTAAATATAAGTTAGTAATTAGTTAGTTTATAAAACAAAGAAGAATATTAATGGAAATGAAACAGAGACCTCTAGCACCATTAATGCGTATTAAAAGAAGAATATAAATTTAATTCTATGCTTAAATATATATATTTACTGGTAAACTGAACGACGGCATTTCATTGGCGATTTTATAATAAAAAATTTGATTACGTAATTTTTTTTAACAATTAATTATGTAAATATTTAACGCCTGGCTAATGTGGGGGCTCGTTCTTTTTGTTAAGAAGCTAAATTATTGTTTACAATATATAATAAATAATTATTATCTAATAATAATAAAACGTATGATTGTTAGTCTATAAAAAAATTATGCGATGATAATTTTAACTGCAATTAAATAAATTAATAGTTAGTACCTCCACCTGTACTGACTTGACACATCATCTCGATCGCTTCGAGTTTATTATTATTTATTCATCTTTTTGTTGGTGAATAATAACAGACAGTTATCATTTTTTTATCGCGACTGTGAATATTTTTTTTAATAAAAAAACGTGAGATCAAAGAGTGACATCGGTACAGATACCACCGGAAGTTGTAGAGCTGATTGAATTCACAGGATGAGACAGTTATAAACTCAAACTGTATACACGTGTAATATTTCTATTTTTTTTTTTTTTTTTGTATTTTTTGTATTTTTAGTTTTATTATAAAAGCATTTGTGTTGCGTCACATCCCGTAATATTAACGGGTACTAATCTGTAGTTATAGAGTACGGTTGTAAACCGTAGGCAGTAAACTGATTGAGTTTACTTTTTTATAAATAAACTCGAAGCTCAAGCGTAATTTTTTACTCAAAAAATTTACCAGCAATTTTATAATTTTAAGTTCAATTTATTTTTTAATCTAAAATTTTTTAAGCTTTTAGTTTTTTGTAATTAAAAAAAAATTGAACTTATTTTTGTACTTTTTTTTACACATAATTAAAGCTAAGTAAGCCCCAAACATTAGCCAGGTTTTTAAAATTATCCAAAGCAGATTTTTGCTTAATAAAATAATATTAAATTCAAGTGGACTTGATCTCCAATAAACTCAAGTACCTGTATCAAACATGATCTCTCCGTCATTTCCTTTATCATAGTCATCGCTAAGGAAATCACCGCCGTTATTTTCCAAGTTTCCATTTTCTGAAGGGTCTACTGAGTAATTATTTTTCCATGCGATATTACCTAGTGTCCCTCGACTCGCTGATTTGCATCCGAACCACCAGAATGCTGTCGCTCGTGGAAACGCTGGGTCAGCTACGTCCACCTATAAATTAATTAATTAAAAAAAAATAAGATTAGACTAACTTTAATTTCATAAAAAAATTATAATAAAGTTTGCCGACATTTTTGATTTTTCTTAATTTAATAAATTAGAACTAAAAAAAATTTTTTAAAAATTGCACTTAGAGTTTTTGAATTTTTTTTTTCAAATGAAAAAATTTTTTTTTATTTTTTTGTAATAATTTTTTAATGAAAAAAATTAAAAAAAATTCTTAGATGTCAGCTAAGTTTATTTTCATGAATAATTAAGGTAATTATTTACAAAATTTATTGTAAATATTTACAAGTGGGATCAACTCCATTGTGTGGCATAGCTAGGTGAAAAATTTTCATTTAAAAATTTTTTTTTGCTTTTAAAAATTGGAAAAAATATTGGCTTTCATATTTTTTAATAAAATTTCTATTTTATCATTGTTTTATGTTTTTTTTTAGATTTTTTTTTTCTTTTGAAAAATGTATAAATAAACAAACAATTAAAAAAAAAAAAATTGATCAATTTAATAAAAAAAAAAAAATTTCTATGGCCAAAATAGAATTGACCCCACTTGTAAATAATTACCAAAATAAAAATTAAAGATCTTACCGAGAATGTCCGGTCGTTAAACCGATAATACGCATTATCTTTGAAGAAATACGTGTACCCGTGATACGTGAGCGTCGCCTCCATATTATTGGGCACTCCTTCCCAATTAGAAATAAGTTTCGGGTAAGTGCTTTTAACTGGCGGCCGTTGAGCAGGATCAAATCTCCAGAATTTAGTTCCTTTGTAGAAATAAATTTTTCCGTTTCCCGTCCATACGGTGACGGCGTCGATGTTGTCGGGAATTCCAGTGAATCCCTCGCTGATATCCTTCGGATAATCACCGTCGATTCTCTTGCCGACGTACCTCCAGTACTTAGACCCCTGGACAAATAATAAAATAAAAAATCAAAAATAAAATTAATAACATTGTTAAATTATTGACTATCTAGGAATGTGCAGGAACTTGTGACTATATTTATCAATAATTGAATTGAATAAATGAATAATAAAATAATCGACCGAGTTACCTTGAAGAAATAAGTTTTCCCATTTTTATACGTGAAGGCAGCATCGATTTTTCCTGGCAATCCCTTCCAGGAACTACTTATCAGTCTAGGATACCCACTGGCTACACCGTCGTCCGTTAACTTCCAGTAGTGATCGCCTGTAAATTATTTCCGGTTACTGTACTATTATTGTTACTATGCTTGGTTGTAAAATACTACTGTGTAATTAGTAATTGCAAAGATGAATTTTTTATTTTTATCCTGAGGTGGATTTATGCGTTATTTTTTGAGCTCTGTAATTAGTTTGAGATAATTGATAATTGAGGATCAAGTCTATTTACCTTTGAATACGTACGTATGACCCTCTGCGGAATTGAACATTGTGTCTACTTTCGAGTCTGTGCACAACACGGAATCTTCTTCGCCAGTTGGGCTCGAGGTTGTACGCTGGTGGACTTCTGTGCCAGCCACGTCGTTACTTTTAGGACCGTATAATGCCTGAATTCAATAAATATTTTTTATTATTGATTAATTAATTTTTTTAGTATGTCTTTAAGATCAATAAAAATGAATACGTCAAATTTTTATAAAGTTTAAAAATAAAAAAATCAATGCTACTGATATTGACAGACATCTGATCATTTTTTTAATAAATTAATTATTACAAAAGAAATTTAATTTTAATTTTTTTTAATAATTTTTTCAATAAGGAAAAAAAGTATAAAATTACTTAATTTTAAAAAATTACATTTTTCTTTATTTAAAATTTCTCTTAGCGACTTTAAATAAACTTGTTAAAAAAAAAAAAAAAAAAAAAAAAAAATTCTACATGTCAATTTTTTTTTGCTATAATTTATTTGTTAAAAAAATTATTTTTAATTATCAAATATCCGCTCAATTAATTTATGATACTAAAGTTAGCCGACATTTTTAATTATTTGATTTTTTTTTAATAATTAAATTAAAACAAAAAAAAAATTTTTTTTTTAATTTCACTTACAGTTTTTGAAGTTTTTTACAAGTGAAATTTTTTTGTAATAATTTTTCAATAAAACAAAATTTTTTTAATTTTTAAATGTCGGCTAATTTAATTTTGATTATTCAATAATCGAAAAACTGAAAATAACTTACTTGAATCCCATAAATGTCATCATTATCAAGGAGAAAATTAGGCTCATATCCACGATAGAAAGGTGCCATCAGCGCAGCTTTGATATCGCTGTGACTAAGACCCAGAGAATGACCAAATTCATGAGCGGCTACTTGGAACAAATTGGTCCCGCGATAACTGTTAATGGACCAATGCTCAGAATCATCGAAGTGTGCATCGCCGCCGTAAACCGGGAAGTAAGCGTGAGCAAGAGTTCCACCTGGGCCGTCAAATGGATCGCCGTCTCCGTGTTCCCCGCGTTCGAATCTTATGTCAATGTGTACCTGTCCGGACTTTTTCTGGGTGAAAGTCAGGTCCGTGTACTCTGACCAGACCGCAAACGCACGGGCAATATCTTTGTCCACTGATGCTTTATCCAACGACCTTGGATACTTGCTTATTTTGTACGTGAGCTTTTTCACTCGCCATCTTGATCCTGCCAATGGAAATAAATATTAATCATCACTGCTGTGCTCAAATATAAATATTAAATCTATATATATATATATATATATATATATATATATATATATATATATATATATATATATATATATATATATATATATATATATATATATATATATATATATATATATATATATTTAATTTTATGTTTATAAAAAAAAACCTTGACACTTTCCTGAAGATCAATCTTATCGTTTATCAGGAATTATTGCACACGCAAACTACCAGCTACTGGACAAAATTTAATGCTAGGTAAGAACTGTAAGTACCATATGTACACGTGTTCTTTTGCTTACAATGATGAATTTGTATCTTGATGTTTTTTTTTTTCCCGTAATTTCGAATAAAAAATATTGATGTAAAAATTAGCAGACATAAAACAATTTTTATTAAACTAAATATTAGCCGACAATGAAAAATTTTAAGTTTTTTTTTCAATAATTTAATTAAAAATGAAGAAAAAATTTTTTTATTTACATGGACCGTTTTTTTAATTTTTTACACATGGATTTTTTTTTTTGATAATTTTTTAATTTAAAATATTGTGAAAATTAGGTGTAATAAATTTTTGTTTATTATTTTTTTTTTAATATTTAATCTACATTATTAAGAAAATAAGAAAAAAAAATTTTTTTTAATTGCAAGGATAGTTTTTTAAATATTCTACAAGTGGAATTTAAAAAAAAAATTTTTTTCCAATAAAAAAAAATTCTAAAAATTGCCAGATGTATGCTAATTTTATTTTAATAAAAAATATTAGCTTATTAACTGTTGCGTGTTATTGCGGGATGACTATGAGCGATTTGCCCTTATGCAATGACATACAGAGTAACTACTACATATTTAACATCCACTGAGAATTGAGTTGAGTTAAATAGAATTTATATCAACGGTAATTACTGGAGGTGCTCATAAAACGCTTAGTAACATGATCTGTTGCACAATCACTGCTTATAGGTAATGCGCGTGATAATTAATTGTTTTTTTGTTTGAATTTTAACATTTGAATTTGTCTTCAATTATTTTGGTAAGTTTGGCATTTATAATTTTTAATAATATTTACTGTTAATTTTTATGGATTTAATTTTTTTTTAGCTGAAGACTATTCAAAATTAGCGGAGATCCTTTGAGGTGATTGACATTACGGAAGAAATGGTTGTTGTCATTTTTTTTTCTTGTAAATATTTAAAAATCCATCGTTCAACAGTGGATCGATGGAAATCGATTCGTCTATCTGTTCATGGTTGAATGGATTGCTCTGGTTGTGTCATGCACGAGAAACGCAATTGACCAATAAATTATACTAGGGAAATCACGTGGATGACAAAACGTGAGGTCGTCGGAAAAACGGTATATCGAATTGTTTTCGAATCTAATTTAGACTAATGTAATAATAAGCACAGTAAATAGAGAAATCGATAGTCATTTTCGTAATATTTTATATTGAACCAACATTTGATTAAAAAAAAAAATAATGCTTGTAAAAACTATTCATTAAAAATGTTCTTATATACTTAATTAAATATTTGTGTAGCTTCTAATTCTAAATTATGATACTAAAGTTAGCAAACAATTCAATTACAATAAAAAAATACTTTTAAAAATTTCCACTAATTATTTTTTTTTAATTTTTACATGTGGGATTTTTAGTTAAATTTTTTTCATAATATTTTATACTGAACACTTTCATATGTAGATTTAACATTTATGGCGTTAAATTAACACAAACAAATATTAAATATTTAAAATAAAAATTTAACACAAAATTTCTTGACGCATTGCCGCAAAATTTTTCACTGTGTTTCAGAAGAAGAATATAAAAAAATTACAAAGCTTCATTAATATAATTAATAATTATCCTACATTTTTTAAGTGAAATTATTTATATAAATTTTCTTAATTAAAAATCATTAAATGATAAGATTAAAAAATAAATTTTTTGTGTTTAAATAATAATAATACCTTGTAACGCATAACGTCTTGATCTGCCATCAGTGCTAGCTCCAACTTTATCTTTGACTCCACATCTTGGCAAAGACATCATCGACGCAGTTTCATTGTCCATTGTACCTGAATAAAAAAAAAAAAATGTTGATTAATTAATTAAAAGTCCAGAAAATTTTTCCTTCATCAACAGTAAGTAAAATAATCAATAAGTCTCATGATTCATGATGGATATCAATTATTTAATTATTAATATTTTTTTTCAAGGTACGATGTGAATGTGTCAACACGCTCCTGTTATCATCCATCTCTTCACGATTAAGCATACGAGCTGACATGATAAATTCGCGGTAAAAGTTCCAATGCAGGCCGTGGATAATCATAAGCATATCCACTATTGATAGAAAAATTATTCACAGGAATTAACTAATGGTAAAGTTATTTGTTTTGTTGTATTAACAATAAAAATACAAATAGCTTATCCTGATCAAGTGAAGTCACATAAATTCATTAGAATAAATAATTATTGTTATTCGTCATCACGTAAGTATAATACTTAGTACCTAGCCGATGATGAGGGTGTTAGATTGAATAATTCTCCGTTATCCAATAAGCGTTACTGCAATTACAATCTTAACAATCCTTGTTTAATTGTTTTTTATTTTGTTTTATTGAATAATCTGAAACACGCCTTCCGCATCGATAATCTGTTTATGGCGCCGGTCTTCCTTTTTTTTTATTTTATAGTATCCTCATCCTTATTTTTATTTCCTTGTTATACTTGTATTACTCAGGGGCGAAGTAATTCCCGTTGAAAAAATAATTAACTATTCGCTTCACTTATAAAAACAACTATTGCATTTTATTGTATTGTAGATTGCCATTGTATATTATTGTATATTGTATATTGGAGGATTACCTTGGCACAAAAATTTTTCTTACTTTAGAATATGTAAGTTTGTCTAGGCCAACAACTGCATGAGTATTTCAATTTTTTAACGTCAACATAATTTAATAATCAACTGTAATTATTTACAGATTAGTCTTAAGACTTCCGTCAACCAAGTTTCATGAAATAACTTTCTAATTTCAGTGTTAAAAATTCTAAAAAAAAATTAAAACTTGGTTTTTTTAGATTATTACAATTTTTTCCCGAGAAGAATATGAAAAAATGGGATTCCCGGGAATTAAAAAAAAAATAGGTTTTGTCAACTAGCGCCCTCTACTTAAAAACCCGCTAAATTTTCAAATTTTCAAATAAAACTGAATAATTATTCTAAAATTACAAATGACAAAAAATAAGAATAAAATTTGAAAATTAAAAATTTTGATGTGCATTTAATTTTATTTAAAAATTAATAACTAAAATTTTTGGTTAAATGACTAAATAATTAATAAATAATTAAGATTATAATTTATTATGATTGAGCAAATTAAAGTTGATTCAACTAATCGAAAACCTGAATGGGAATTGAATGAATCAGCCTAGTCCAGACTAGGCCATTAATAATGTGAGTCACCGGAATTCCACTGGGAACTATCACACCTGTTACTGAATTTTATCAAAATTAATATTAACATAATCATCCAATATTTATCTGTCATAAATAAAAAAAAAATTAGTAGCTGAAAATATTGTCAATGCAGTATAATAATCAACTGCGGCCTCGTGTATCGTGCAAGACAAGTTTCTCGTTTATTTCTTACGTAGACTACTGTACGCAACCTTGACAGTGACGTGTAAAACGTAAAATGCCAACAGGTTCACTTTATTTATATCCAAGTAAGAGTAAAGTACTTACTACGAAGAAATATCTTTACTTAGGAGTTAAGGAGTCTATTATATCAAGCATCGACCTTTTGACATTTAGAATAAGCAATCCATTCCATTAAGCTTCATTTCTTCAGAGATTTAAATCACGTAATAGCAATAATTTTTAACGAGGAATAATATAATTTGTCAAGTGTAAATCTTAAAAATTCAGCGGTGATGGCCTTCGAGCACGCGTCATTCTTGTATCTTGGGTACATTTGCTGCTTTATGAATCATTCACAAGCTCTCATGACCACCTTTGTAGCTTCTTCGTTGTCGTTGTTGTCTTTTTGATCATGAACCTCTCCTTACGAAGGTATATATGCTGTATTCTTCGTAAGAAAAATACTATTTACCTTATCACCATCTCGATAGGTAATGACAAAGAATATTTTATAACTTTACACCACGTTACTTTGTAATCTAAAGATATAATATAAACATTTACATTTAAGACGTGACTACTTTTTATGCTGATCGATGGGATATCACTCAGATTGTGTTAATAAGAATATTGTGTCTTCAATACCGAAAAGCTAAACAAATTAAATATTTTTTTAATTATAGAAGAAGAAAGATTTAAAATTGGACAAACACTTTTTTTAAATCAATTAATGCCAAAAAATTACTAAAATTTTGAAGTTTAACTATTTCTTCTCTAAAAATTGAATTTTTTTATGAAAGGTCTAGAAAATTATTTTTAAAAAATTTATAATTATTCAGAGATTTTAATTATGGATTTTTTAAGTTGATATTAATTTTTCTTGCTATAATTTACTTGTTAAAAAATTTATAAAAATTATTCTTACAAGAAGTTTTAATAATTCTTCTGGCAGAGTCTCAAATCTTGCAAAAAATTTAACTTTCTAAGTTTTTCCGACTTAATAAGACCTTTACGGACTTTTTAAGAAAATAAAAAATTTTATGAACTATTATTTGTACTTATTAAAATTTTTCCACAAGGGAGGTGTGTCTTAATTATAGTTTTAAATATTTTTTTCAATAGTTTTGATAAAAAAAAAAATTAAAAAACAAAAGTAGAATTCCAAATTGTTTCTTCTTTGGGTAATAATAAAATTTAAAACATTTCTTCTTTTAAATTAATTAATCAATTAATCAATAAAAATTTCTACTCCTTTATACATAAAATTTCTTCTTGATTTAAAAAAAATTTTAATATTTATTAAAATAATTTTTTATATGAAGAATATAATAAAACCTCACCTGTAATATTTAATCCTGCAAACGCTTGGAAATCCATAATAGCTTTGTAAACAGTATCTTCAGAAATAATTCCACCGCTCGTTGGGTTAACCGGTGGTAAGTATCCGAATTGTGACAGGTATCTCTGCAATTAAAAATAAACAAATAAATAAATGTAAAATAAAAAACCTTTTCATGTTAACAAACAATCTAAATTGTACCATGACCTTGGTGAACAAATCTAGCGTGAGCGTGAGTCAATTTTAGGTAAAAATTGCTTTACGATTTGCTTTATGATAATAAACTGTACTAATAAAAGCTTCCTCATATTTTTATACTTGATAAAAATTTTTTACTCGTCATATCTACGCATCGAAGAAGAAAAGCATGATTCACTGAACGCGATTATAGGAAGAAGACATGCCACTTTTTTCCTGAATCCGGACAGGAAATTATTGAAGCACCGAAATTTCCTGGCTGCGGTGGCATTAAACGGCGGATTGTGGGTTTCGGTACGAGGTATTAGTACCAAGTGATACGGGCTGAGTTGCTGGGGGTCTATGACACTGTCGAGTGTTTATGACCCAGGAGTGATTCTCAGGATGGACCTACACTACAAGAGTTTGGGTTAGCGACCCCGCGACTAACAGAGAGGGTACTGTTATGTCTTGTGTCTTAGCTTGTTTATACAAGGAGACATTATTAATATTCTGTTGAGAAGGTTCAGTATAAGCGCCTTTTATTTGTGTAGTCTGCTTTATCTCCAATCATTTGGACGTGTGTAAATGGATTAGTAGGAAGAAATATAATTACGTTGAAAGAAAAAGTTTATTATTTTTATCAAGCACTTTCAATAAGTATTTATAGTACTTGAGAATTTATTGGAGAATTAATTAAAATTAATTTTAAGAATTTTTTTTAATAAATAAATTATATAAAAAAATTAACATGTAGAAATTTTAATAAATTAAAAATGCAATTTTTTTAATGTAATTTTTTGATAAAAAAATTATGTTAAAAAATTGACAATTAGAAATTTTAATAAAATAAAAATACAATTTTTTAAAAGTAATTTTTTGATAAAAAAATTTTAAAAATGAATTAACTTTTAAAAAATTGCATTTATAATTTTTACAAATAAAAATTTCTTCTTAAATTTTTTTATGATTGTTTATTTTTAAAAAAATCCCAAAAGTTATCAAATATCTATTGATTTAATTATAATTATTTATTTATCTATTTTTTTTATGAACAAATGGAACAGTTATAATTATTTTGGTAATAAAATTTATTTATCTTCTCAACTCTTTTGTAGAATCTTATCTCCATGCGAATTGCTAAAAAAAATATTGTATGTTAATCTATTGGGTTAATAATTTAATCAATAGGTGTGTATATTTACTTTTGATTTATTTTTCTCGGTTATAAAAAAAATATACGTCATTAATTGGTATAAAATTGAATTACTCTGGTAACATTTATTCTAAGAATTTTTTTTTTAATTTACACTAGCTAAGATTTAGCATTAATATAGATTTAATTGGAATATTGAAGGAAAAATAATAGAATGAGTAAGTGCAGGATGATACATGCAAAAAATTTTGTTTCTAGTGAGTAAAATAATTATTGCCTTTTAAATAATTTTTATAGAGTGTCAAGAAAATAATTTAAGAAGAAGAAATATAAAAAAAATTCAAATTGACTCAACAGTAATAAAAAGGAAATGAGTGTTTCTTCTTTTATAAATTAAACTCAAAAGGTAAATCACCTGTAGGCGTATAACAGCAAAAAATAATAAATTAATAAAATTATAGGAGGCCGATGAGTATCCGGAGGCTCACGATGAATCAGAGTGGTACATTACAACGCTAATATTTCCGAGAAGATATTTTCTTTACATTGTCAGCAGATTCCTGATGTCTGGTAATTTTTTCCTGACCGAATGAATTGTCATTTATGAAGAATAATAACAACAGCAATAAATTTCAAGGCAGTCGATGAGTAATAACGAGAGTTTATTGACGTATATTTGCATGTGTAGTATGAGTATTAGTAAATTGAATTTAATTTACAGAAATTAAAATTCAATTGTCTAGAAATTGGGTTGCACGAAGAAGTATTGATCGAGATAAATGAGGGACAATTCGTCACGGTGTCACGGCGGAAGACTAAACACAGAGCCGAAATTCAGGTGGTCGATACAATAGAGTCATCTTCATTATATTGGAGGTGACTCTGATAGTGTGATGGTAAATAAAAGGGCCTAGGCTGAGAGTTAAGAGCCCAGAGACGAGGTGAGACTTGGAGACCAGGCCACCAGGTTGTTTGCTGTTGCTATTAGACCTCCTTGACCTGAATTCTATCGAGACAATGTGTTCTATATGGAAGAAGAATAATATTCGTGTCACAAATGGATTCATTGTTGTATTCAAATTACCTCAGGTTCGAGTCAACACTTTGCCGTACTGTGGAAGTAAAAACAGACACCAGACACGAACCGGATATGTTTAATTCAAATCTCTCATCTCAAGTCTTTTTCATGCTGATCCAGAAGCTATTGATTGAAGGTTAATGCTTTTTTGATATTTTTGAAAATTTTAAATTAAAAATAATGCACTAGAGGTAGAAGATTTTGTTTTTTGTCGTAATCTTCGGTCAATTTATCACTTTATTTGTGTTATTTTATTTCATTAGTTATCTTGTTACTGTTATCGATGTTATGATAACGTACTTTTACTATACACGCCTAAAATACGGGTTTTTACGTTGATTTCATTGTTGATTATTTTTTACTTAAATTTTTTCGTCATCTTCGGTTAATATTTTTATTTTAACTGAAGGTTAAAGTTCATTTTAATTTTACAATTGGGTTTTTACATTTTTTTGTTAAAATTTTATTGCCTAATTTTCACTAAAAAAAAAAAAAAAAAAAAAAAAAAAAATGCGTAACAAAAAAAAAAAAAAAAAAAAAAAACGTTTGATCAATTTTATAAAATTAAAAATCTTGACTAAAATTTAAAATAATTAATTTTTAATTTAAATTTTATTTAAGAATCTTAAGAATAATTTATTTGTTTTAAAAAAACAATAAATAATTGTAAAACAACAATGAAATGCAAAAGAGGATATTGTAAAGTCGATAAATGTATTTTAAAACTCAAGACTATTCAATATTTTTTATTCAAACTAAATAAAACGTAAATTACAGTAAACTTAATTCTGAAAATACTTAAACTGTCAATGACACGAAAAAAAAATGAAACAAATTTAACAAACAAAGAATGTATACTAATTCTACCTCGAAAGTAAGAGTCAAAAATGTATGTATGTATTAATACTATTTATTATTATTATTTTTAAGGGATCAACGAAATTTGAATGCTGACTTAATTCTGTCTTGTGATGTCCCGATGTCTACAAAGATACTTTTAAAGCAGCCAGTTACTCTTTTACTTTTTTCATTTGTATTTGTATTCAAAGTACGTCTGAATGAAGATATTAAGACGTTGAGAATACCGATTTGGATTCTTCGACAAAGACCTCTCCAAGGTCGAGATCACAAGTTATATCTCATCATTTCATTGGCAAATTCATCGCATCTTTGTTTCTATTTACTTTTTTCACACAATCATAATCTTCATTATTATTATAATAATTTTCCTAAGTGTTGAATTCGTACAAAAAGTCTGGATTATACTCATTGTAATCTAGATTATACTGGGTAGTATCCGGATTATACTCATTATAATCTAGATTATACTGGGTGATATCTGGATTATACTAGCTACTATCTGAAAAAATTTTTTTACTCAGTATAATCTAGGATGATATCCAGTGTAATCCTAAATTTAAGATTTATTGTGTTAAATTAACACAAAAAAGTGTTAAATATTTAACATAAAAATTTTTAACACAAAATTTTTTGACGTAAAATTTTTTACTGTGTAGATATCTTATCCTACAAAAAAAAAGCTATTAATATTATTTATTTATTTCACGATTTATCTATTCATATCTTCCTACACTAAGCAAAAAATTATTAATAAAAATTTAACTTTTGACAGCTGGATGTTTCACCTAGTCATCCAAAAATTGTCTGCAAAAAACTCCAATAAATTTTCAACAATATTTGCTAACACAAAAGAAGAGATAAAGCTAAAGCTAAGATATTATCAGTGATAACGGGTTTGAAATAAAAAGAGCACGAGAAGAAAAGGTCGCCCGAGTCCCCAGTCCTCAGTGAGTCATTAATTGGCGCGAAAAAATGCTGATTCAACGGCAGGAAGTAAATGCAGTCAATGCACATAAATCGAAGCCACGCGAGTATCTGACTCACTACACATAACTAAACATAAATATATAATACCAACATTTGATACAACAATTATCTGTTGTTTCATATAATTTTTATTAACCCGTCAACTTTATATTTTAGTGTAAGTTCGAGAACTATGATTTAGATTTCTAATTGCTTTGGAAAATTTAATTATATATTTATTGGGTGAAGAATATAAGGTAAATATGAGGATATTTTATGTGATAAATAATTGAGTAACTTTCTTTGGTAAATATAATTTATAAAAAAAATTAGATAAGATTTATTATTTTTATTTTCATTATCAAATAACAAAAATGACATTATAATTTATTGAAGACAGCCTTCTATTTGTTTTTATTTATTTTACGCGAAGTTAATTCGTGATTTGACAATAAAAACAACTAATTACAGGTGAATAAACAGAAGTGATTTAATTATCATGTAATTAATGAAAAGCACGTGTATTTAAATGGTGGATGGAAGTTTTGTTGGGAAGAAATAGAAAAAAGAAGAATATAAACGGAACTATGTGTTTTTTTTTTTTTTTCTTTTTCTTTTTTTAGATTTGTGTGATAAGAAATTGCTGACGAAGAAATGAAATTATCGACGGAAGAAGAGTAATTATTTTTAATTTTATCTTTTCATCTCGACAAATAATAAAAAAAAATTACGCTGAAGAAATTTAAGAAAAAATATTTTTGTTTATTTTTTTAGAGGCTGTATTAATTAGAGAAACAAAAAGGAAGAAAAACAAGAAGCACGCGAACAGAACGATGTTAATTCTTTTTTGTTCTAACTTGAATGCGTTAGATGAAAAATAGATAAAGAAGAAAAGAATAAGCACGTGGCTAAAACGATATTAATGTGTGTTTTTTGTTCTGAGATTTAAATCACTAGGATTATCTAAGTCTATTTAATATTCCAATGACAGCAAATTCGTGTCCAGACTGTGGATCCGCGATTACCAAGGCCAGCAATAAACTCTCGACTCTTTTTCCACCATATATAATACTATTCTCCTGATTATTTCCGCGTCAAGGTACAATCCATACATTATTTACTATTTCCTAGTATCATCTTAAGGATTACTGCTAAATATTGTTATTTTTCATCTTATTTGTAATTACATACACTTTTATTTTCATTACTAGTCACGGCTCGCGTTCTATCTCTAAAAATATATAAATTATTTTACTAGGACAAAGAATTTTAATAAAATTAGGTAATTATCTAAATTGCTGAATTATTATCATTAAATTTCAACATTTTTTTTCAGCGTTTAATATTTAGGACTCCAAGAAGCAATGCAGAGAAGATTTTAGGTAAAGGTCAACAATTGCGGCAGGTCGGACTTAGTAACATCGTCTACTACTGGCTGTCTGACCACGATATGCTCGGTCTGTAATCACTCGTACTTAATATTAACACTGCGGCAGTCTACTTCCTGTTCTCTTCTTATTCTAGTTTATTATGCTATATACTTCATCTTCTTATTTAATTCTTTCATTAAATTATAAGCTATTTCATATTTTTCTACATTCCGGGAATCATTTAAACAATTGACGTTAATTTTTTCGTCTATACTTTTTATTAAGATAAATTATTTATTTAATTGACGCAATATTACTTTATATACAAATAAATAAATAGATAAAATTAGTTTAAAGTAATTGTAGATAGTTCTTTGTGATTGTAAATTTATTGAAGGTTACTAAATCGAATCATTGTAAACTTTGTTAGACTATAATCTATGTTTGAATTGTTTACGTCATTTAAATCATTGACATTTTTTTCTTTTATTCTGCAGTTTAGGATATTTTTTTATTTTTATTCTAAAATTAAATTAAAATTATATCTATTAAATAAATAATTATTATAAAGAAGAAATAATAAAAAATTTTTTTTAGATTGTTTTACAAAATTACTGCGAAGATAATTTTTTATACAAAAAAATTATTAATAAAAACAAAGAAGAAAACAATCAATATATTTTTGGTTCAAAAATTTAATTAATTTTTTTTAAATATAAAGAAGAAATAAATTATTATTTTATACGTGAATTTAAAGAAGAAATGAATAATTATTTCTTTGCAATATACTGAAGAAATAAATGGAAGAGTTCTAATTAAACAAAAAAATAAAAATAAATAAAATATAACACTTTTAAATATATTATCTCAACACTATCTTACATTTATCACTTAAGTAATTTGTTGATTAACACACTATGCAACGTTATCTATAAAATGAAGCTCGTGTATATATATATATATATATATATATATATATATATAGATATAATTTGCATTTATTGAGAAAAGGTAATAAATTAATGTGCTACATTTAATTAATAACCAAGACTAGCGGAGTGTAATGAACAACTAGATGAGAAGATGATATATTAAAATGAATGTTTGAATAGTATTACCATGGCGTCATTATCAGAGACAACAGGTGAAGCTTCTTGTGTCTTAGTGCACAACACAATCACGAGAACCGCTGTGTACAGGCAACAAGAGATCCAATTGGTGAGCAATTTACTCTCTGTTCTCCATGTATTCTTCATATTTATATATTCTTCCTAACGTTAACCAACGAAAATAAAGAATTAAAAAAAAAAAAAAAACACTTGCACTCACGTTTATTTTTATTAAAATTGATATTTAAATAAAATATTTTTCCAGGGAAAAAATTCGCGATGTTTACGTACACAAGTCCTCAGGTCAGGACAACATCGTTGCTACGACACTATCGATTTGAAAATGTACGAGCGCGGGCTGAGCGAATCGCGAGTTATGTTTAAACTACTTTCAGTGAAGCTTATTTAAACTGACTGGACTACTCGTACTGACTTGAGCTGAGTGAAGTTCAGTACGAGGGCGAGTACTCATTCGAATTAATTTACTAATGTGAAGTGACAAGTAAATAACGCTAGAACAGAAAGGAACGGGCTTGCTCCCGATGTGCCCGGAGTCGACCGCCACTCTGATTCACTATCGGTACGCCACCGAGTCTTTTATCGAGCACTCCCACCACCAGCGAGGTAGCTCTTAGCTTCACTTGTTCACCAGACAACACACCAGCTCATATCAGCCTCTCGGTGCAGACTAACTGACTATGAGATTCTAAGTACGCTTCTTCCCCGGATAGTTTTCTTCTTATCGCTATCATTGGGTTCTTAAATTAGAATATTCTCTATTGTCTCTGGTAGGATTAGTTGTTAAATTATGTGACACATTTATTGTGTACAGAGTTTATGATTATTTATTTTATTAGTAAGTAATTATTTTAAGTGAGAAGTAATATATTGGAAGACCGAAGGTTATTTATTGGAGGTGGGGTGATAATTAATCAATAAATTTTTTTTTATGGAATTATGATAATGGAGGAAAATTTTATGAAGAGTTTAATGAGAAAAATTTTATGGATAGAAAATTTTATAAAATTTTTATTTTAATAATAATCATACTTTTTATTAATTTTTGAAATTATTAATCAAAATAATTGAAGAAATTAATAAAAAGATAAAAATTAATAAAATTAACTAAAGAAGAAATAAAAAAAATTTTTTTTTAAATTAAAATTTTTAACTTGATAAAAATAATAATAATATTTTCTATTAATTTTTGAAAATATGAATCAAAGTAAATGAAGAAATTAATTAAAGGATAAAAATTAATTAAAGAAGAAATGAAGAAAGTGATAGAAAAATGAATTAATACATCTAAATTAATAGATTGAGTAATAAAACTAAAATAAATCAGTGAAGAGATAAACATGATATGAATAATAAACAAAAAAACAGTGAAAAAAAATAAATAGATAATTTTCAAGGTTGAAAAAAATAATAAAAGCAAATAAAAAGCAAAAAAAAACTGCTGAATAAATAATAGATAAAAATATTAAAAAATTAATGGATTAAAAGCAAGAATTGATGAATAATAATTAAATGAACGGAAAAAACCTATAAATAGCGAAATATTTACTTTTTCTGAATTTAGCATAAAATTTCCTTGAGAAGAATCACTGGGACATTTCCGTAAAATAAAATTTTAATTCGTAATATCGCGTGATTTGACAATCAATGCGTGATTGTGGTTGGTCATAATGCATGAGGAGATAAATCTCGGCATAGTTATCTCAGTATCCCGTCATTAACTTTGCCATTGTCATTATCATTATTGTATTTTTTTTAAGCGGCCTTGATAGCGAAGAATAATTCTCACATAGAAGTATCACTTGAAAATTTTAAGCAGACCCTTTTGGAGGCATTGTACTCATTTTCAGGTTGTCAATCACATATCATCTTCATGCGTTATATTGTATTACTTATGCTAGCATATTAAATTATAAATTATGGTTATAGTTATGAGATTACAATCCTAACTACGTTGAATTGAATTGAAGTTCATAGCCGTCCTGCTGGGTTTGCCTTTCATTTTCTATCATCCTTATCTCTTCTCGGGGATTCATAATATAACTAAGCGTACAATGACTTACATTAGGTCACTATCACTGATCCTCACCATCTTATTTTTGGGTGGTCTTATACCCATACCTTTCTTTAAATTAATTTTATCTTATAAAAAATATAATTAATAATAATTCATTTTAAATTAAAATTATCAATTATAAAAAAAAAAAGATAAATTTTGTAAGTAAAAATTATTTTTACAAAAATTTCTCATAAAAATATGTAATTAAAATTTATTCGAAAATGCTCTATTACTAGATACCTAATTAAGAAATGACCTTGTATCTTGTCAACTATTGACATTTTTAAAGATATAAGCTCACCCCGACATTACACTCATCAAGACCTTTCATTTGAGTACCCACATCAATTTTTCATATATTTATATATATTACATATATGTATATATGAAAAATATATGACAATGCATGTGGGTACTCAAATGAAAGCTCTTGATGAGTGTAACATCGAGATAAGCTTATATTTTTAAAAATGTCAATAGTCAGTAAAAAAAGTACAGTGCAATTTAACAAAATTTTCAAAAAATACATGATACTTAAATTAGCAGACATTTAACAATTTTTTTATTTTTCTTTAAAAATAAACTAAGTCTAGAAAATTATTTAAAAAATTTTTTAAAGATTCTGAGTATAAAATTTTTTAGATAAACTTTTCTTGCCATAATTTATTTGTTAAAAAATTTTTAACAATTATTAATGCTTCTTAATTTAAAAATACTTTATGTAAAGACTATTAGAAGAAAAATTAAGCTAAAAAATGATAAATTAATAATTTATGTAAATTTATGCATGAAAAAAAAATTTTAATTAGTTTTATTACTTAAATAGTTAAATTCAGATTAATCTAAAAAGTATGATTAATACCAAAGTAAAAAGTAATCTACAAATTTATTATAAGTTTATGTCTCACACCTTCAAGAATTTCTTCTTTTCGTAAAAAACTCATATCAATAAAAAGAAGAAATAAAATATTTAAAAAAAAAGAAGAAGCTATTAATTGAATTTACATCGTAGGATTAATTACTGGTCTTTGTTCTAATGTGTCCTTTGTATTTATGAGTCACCTCGCGACTTGAATGTCACAATTTTATGATAATCTGTGCACCTTGTCTTCTCGGAAGATCTGGTGAGTATAAACTACGAAGTTTGTTAAAAAATTCAAGTTTTAATTTTTGATGATTTATATCAACCCTTAACCCTTAGCATTTGTTAAATTTTCTTCTTTTATAAAAATATAAATATACATAAGTCTGTCTGTGTTTAAATATATTTAAGTGTATTTATTATTCCAGGGGCGAGCGGAGAGAAAAGGAAAAAAGTAGTCGCCACGCGGACTCGTGTTTAACAGTGGTTTCCGGCCGTTAAGGAAGATCAAGGAAGATCCGCAGTTTTGGTTTTAGTTAGTAATTGTAAATTTACCGTGAATCACTGCTGATGATTTGGATTTTTTATTTTATTTTTTAACTATTTTTTAGTCAGGCATGAGCAGGATCAAGTGCCGACACTTATCTAAGTGTATTATTAATAAGAAGTCTTCACATCAGAGATAGAGAGAAGAATGATGAATACGAGAGAATGACTTTGATCGGAACATCAATCGCCACACCTAAAAATTGAAAGCATTCAAGACCGAAATTATCGCACACTAGATCCCTATTTTTTTTTTTTTTTTTTTTTGACTGATAAATCACTTTTGTTTGTTTGAGTTTCTTTAACTCTTATTAATTACATTATCAAGTATTTTTATAAATCAATTATTAGTTAAAAACAATTTTATTTCTTCGATAAAATTAATTTTTTTTTTAATTAGGCGTAATTACAATTATTTTGTCGTAAAAATTATTTTTAAAAAACACTTTTTATTTTTTTATAAAAATTTTTCTTCCGACAAAATATTAACTAAGAATTTTAAATGTTTTCTTCTTTTAAAAAATATTATAATAATTATTTTACTTTATAAAAAATTTCATTATGGTTATTATTATTTAATAATAATTTAAATTTTTTATTTAAAATATTAAAAATAATTTTTTTGATACTAATTTGAACTTGAATTATTAAATAATTTTTTCGTAAAATAATTTAAATAAAAAAAATTTTACTCTAATTTTTTTGTTGTAAAAATTATTATTTTTTTTTTTTTTTTTTAAATGTTTTCTATTTTTAATAAAAATGTTAAATGTTTTTTTCTTTTAAAAAAAATTATGACTTGATAAAAAATGTCATTTACTATGATTATTATTATTTCATAATAATTTAAAATATTAAAAATAATTTTTTTGACACAAACTTGTACTTGAAATATTAAGTTACTTTTTCGTAGAATAATTTATATAATTTATCTGAATTTTCTACCATTTTTTTTCTCGCAAAAACAATTAAAAAATTTACTCAATTATTTTCTAAAAACAAAAATTGTAAACAATTTTTTTCTTGAGAAAAAAAATGATTTTAATCATTTGATCAATAAAAAAATAAACAGCGAGTTCATAGCCCTTTAAGAAGAAAACGATAAAAAAATATCTTTTGACTTAGCAATACCAATAGATAAAAATTTAAAATGTAAAACAGCTGTTTAAAATACAGTTCTTTCTTTTTCATTTCTTCTCTTACACTCTAAGCGTGATTAATAATTCTATCAAATGTGTGCATATAAAATAACACACACACATGCATGTGCACATATAATACAAGCGCCTCAACTCTTACACCGTCTACTGACTCCAAATTCCTCCCGCGATTTATAAAAACAAATGTCATTCAGACTTTCCATCTTATTTTCTGTAATAAATTGCACATTAACATTGCCAATTAAATTTTTTTCCGCAATCTGTGATCCACAATACGCTGACTGACTAATCTTAATAATTATCTGCATTACTTCATTATTTTTTATGCAATTATTTGTAAAAATAAATTAACGCTTCCGATTGTAAGATTGAAAAATTAATCGAACAAAAAGTCAATACATTACGTTTTAATACATAAAACATATAATATAAATATATATAAAGGTAGGAAACAACTCATCAGTCTCTAACTCAAGTGAGTCATACACACATTCTCGTATAATTTCAATTCAAATATTTTTTTTTAATGCTGTAGCTATGATAATTTAACAGACTTTGTTAATACATAAATTTTTATCGGTACTAAAAATCTAGCAAACTTTAAATCTCTAGTTTTAATTCTTTGACAACTACAAACTAGATTTATATTAAAATTTCTACGAAATTACTTTGATACTTTGTAAAATTTATATGAATCAACTTATGAATCAACTGTTGAGTAGTTTTCAATTTTCACCATTTTTTTATCAGTTTGTTTTAAGATTAATGGCTATATCTTCAAGCTTACGTTTTGTTTTGTGTCAAGTATTTTTATTAATAAGTTAAAATTTTTCATTTTAAAAAATTTATTTAGAAGGGCCAGCTTTTCAATTAATGATTAAAATTAAATTATCATTATTAATTTTTATTTATATAAATAAAATATGATAATTTAAATTATACTTAATTAAAAAAATTAACAGACATTTGACAATTTTTGAAATTTTTTTAACAAATAAATTATTATAAAAAAAAAAATTCTTAAAAATTCACACTTGTAATTTTTTTTTTTAATTTGTATGTTAAATTTAGTGTCATTAATTTAATTTTAATCATTATTATAAAAATTAAAAAATTATAAATTTTGAACTAGCAATTTTTTTTTTAATAATTATTAAATTAAGAGTAAAGAAACAATATTGCTCATTTCTTATTGGTTGTAAAAAATTAATAATTTATTAATTATACAATTCTTCAAATCAATTGTACTAATATGCGGTGGTTAATTTTAAGAATTGTAATTAAATATCTTTTAATTATTGTTTATATATTTTATATAAGATAATATAAGCCCGTCAGAACTTGATTGACATTATAGTCCATAGGGAAAATGTTATCTAATATTATATTTAAGTAGATTCTAAGCAATTGTTTTTATATTTGTATTCTTAGTAAATTGTTGTTTTGCATACATTTATGTTGTACTCAGTTTAAGTGTTTTTTTCCATGGCTGTTATGTTCGTTTGCAAGTAAATATTACGTGTTTTATGTTCTCTGAAAATTTTAACGACCTTGGTGTGGATCGACGGAGCGAAAGAAGACTATAAAGTTTTTTGGAAATTGAAGCAAATTGATATAATAAGTTACTGAAGGTTTTTTTAGTAAAAAATTGTGGATTAATAAATGAAGAATATAATTTTATACAAAATGACGGAAAATTTTGTTTTAGGTTTTTAAATTATTTTGAAATTAAGAGACATTTAATAATTATTTTAGCAAAAAAATTCTTCATGTAAAAAATCATAAATGCAATTATTTGAAAAATGTTTTTAATAAAAAATTTATTTGTTAAATAAATTTAGACGCTCTAAAAAATTATAAATGCAATTTAATTTATTTTTGAAGAAAAATTAAAAAATTGTCAAGTGTTATATTTTTAAATAAATTAATTATTACAAAATATAATTTTAAAAAATTTATAAAATGTAAAAATCAAATATTATGTCCTAAAGTTTGTTAAAAAATATTAAATTACACAGATAGAATTTATATTAATTGGGAAAACGTTGAGGCGTGATAATGAGACCTCCTTTGGGAGTTTATAACTATGACTGTTATAATCTGTTTCTATTATTATTATTATTACTATTATTACAAATTTGCTTACATTGCTATGTGCATATGATATCCCACTAAACCATCGACATTTGGATTGCTAATGAGCAAACGTGCACACACAATATTATCATAAACCCAAGTATAGAAGCTTCGCTATAAATGTTCTATGATTTACAGTCTTGATATTTAACATCGGGTAAAAAATTACCTCGAACCTCAACTTGGAGATTTATTTGAATTTAAATTCTATTTTTATTGGCAATTGATTTCAATTTTAACAATATTCCAGTACAAGGCAGTTTTGGACTGAGGCCCAATGTCTTGATTCATGATATCATGTAAAATGTCGTCAGACAGCAATTTGTCAATTATACAGATTTCCGGCTCATTGAGCACGATTATAATCATATACGATCTATGAACTAGATATTATATTATCTTAAGACATCTTGAGACACGACATTTGTGAAATTTAAACTGTCAAATCAAGAAGAAGAATACGCAACTCTTTACATGTATCTATATGTTTATGTGTATATAATTTTTTGGGGCTTATTATTATTATTATTTTATTTTTTTTAAATATTATTACTACGTTAATTAGTATTAACGCGATGAATAATTTATTATAATTAATAAATAAGATTACTTACAATTATCAGCTTGGTGAAATTTAGCGTTTTTATAAAATATCCATAACCTAAAAAAAAAAAAAAAAAAATTCAAAATTAATAAAAAAATTTTTTAATACAAATTTATTTAAAAATAAAATTTATTACTTACTTTAATAATAAATTAACTAAGTAAAATAAACATTAATTTTGCATTTATTTAATAATTTTAAGAATTTTATAACAAATAAATTATTGTAAAAAAAATTGACATGTATAGAAATTTTTAAGAATAAAAAATGCAATTTTTTAAAAATAATTTTTTGGAATAAATTTTTTTGTTAAATAATTTTAATTAAAAAATTGTCTGTTAAATTTAATATCATTTAAGTAAATCAACGAATAAATTATTCTCAATTAAAAATCACTTTAAGCACGACTTTTTACATAACTATACACAAATTGTAAACTTGTAATTATTAACGGCTGAATTAATTGATTAAATAGATTTTTAAATTAAAAAAAAAAAAAAAAAAATACAAAGAGTAAATAGTTAATACAATGTTGCTGAGTAAGTAGTAATAAATAATAACAATCAAGGAAGATGTTGCATTTCCGCGTTCAAGTTGCCTTCAGCAAATCTAGTCACGCGTCGCTAACTATTGTTTCTATTCTATTCGTCAATATCGAATTCTCAATTTCAAACCAAACAAAAACAATCTAATCTCATCAATTATCAATAATCACAAATCATAATTAGTAATAATTATTAATAATTTATTAATTAATACATTGTTATATTTTATCCTTGAATGGAGTAAATTTAAAAAAATGTTACGCTCAGAAGAATCTCAAGTTAAATAACGCTAAAACTTTCCAACTCATTATTTTTTTCTTCTATTTAAAATTGAAACAAAAATTTCATTTTATTTTTCGTATCTTGTTACGTAATTTTAATATTAAATAATATATTCATTATTTAATATTTTAGTTTCTTATTTTTTGAATAGATTAAGTGAGAAAAAAGAGAAAAAAAAATAATGTTATGATTTATTTGAATTTTTTTTAAATTATTAATAAGATAAAAGTCATTGCACGGAGAGTGAAGAGTCATACTTAATAAATTTATTTATTTTTTAAATGTAAGTATCAAAGTGCAATTTGTAGTTTTCCGCTGCGGTAAATACACAGAATTAATAAGCGACTTCGAGGAACTAAGCTATGATTAATGTGTTCTTCGACCGGGAGTAGTCAGAAGATAAAATTATTATTTTTTGTTTTTAATTATTTATCAATAAAATAGATGAAAATTAAATTAGCCGACATTTAAAAATTTTTTATTAATTAAATTACATGTGACATTTTTTTTTTAATTATTTAATTGAAATTTTTTTTTGAAAAAATTTTTAAAAATTTTTAAATGTCGGCTAACTTTATTTTCATATAAAATAGAGTTAATTTTTTTCAGTTTGGAGAATTTGAGAAGAAAAATTTTTTTTTGTCAAGAAATAGAAATCAATATTTTTTGTATGATTTATATGACAAGTTATTATTTTTCCCTTACTCACCGGGAAGAAATGTGTGGGTACTTAATAATAAATGAAAAAGGGAAGTTTGACTCATTGAGATTATTATTATTATTATTGTTATTATTATTGTCAATAATTTAAACATGACCAATGGGATTTTTTCAGCGGTCGATAAAACTTTTGGTAGGACAAAGAGAACCTTGGCCTAAGTCACTGACATCCAGGACTCATTCCATTCTATTTAAATAAGAACGTTTGTGAATCACCAGGACATCGACTGTTACATTTTTTTTGTTTGCTTACTTTTAAAAGTACGTAAAGATAAAAGGTAAATTTTTTTAGTGACTAAAGGGTTATTAAAAATTATAAAACTTTAAAATTATGTTTTAAAAAAAAAAGAAGAAATGAAAAAACAATAATCTTAAAAAAAAAAAAAAAATAATTAAAAAAATTTTTAGATTATTATAATTATTAATATTACATAATATTAAAAAATGACTTAAATTATTATCAATAGACCAGTAAATGAAATTTATTTGTTTATATCAATAAAAATGAACGTTTTACAGTTTGTTATTATTTATTAATAATTAATTATCAGTTACTTATTAAATTATTAAATGTTAATTAATATTTAATGTTATAAATTGAGATAGATTAATAATACTTTGAAATTAAGATTAAATTATTTATCATTAATCATTATGTAATGTCAATCGGTTCATTTATTTATTTGTTTTTCTTCTTAATTATTGACTGCTTGAAAAATAATACAATTACAATAATAATTTATTCATTTATTTATATATATATATATTTATATAATTCTCTCACGAATAAAAACTCGTGTGTGACATCTCGTGTACCGATCTAGGGCTAATAAATTGATTTTTATTTAATTATTATAATTATAATTTAGCAAAGTTTAAGTCTTCAGAGCTTGATATTAATATTTAGAGCTGACTAACCGAAAAAAAATACTTGCTGTATATTTAATAAACTTTACTTTATTTGGCAAGTACGGCGAAATAATTAAGTTTATTACTCTCACACTGCACATTTATATTGCATATCTACAGATTTATTTTATTTATTCACGGGCTTCTAAGGACAAAAGAACAATTTTTTTTTATTTTATTATATTTTATGTACATACATAGCTATAATATGTGCGTAATATTAATTATAATGTTGTAATTAATATCAATACTTGTATTTATGTACTTATGTTACTTCAGCTGCCACCCGGATGGGTTGTAAATTTTGATAAAAATTTTTAAACAGTTATTTCTTCTTAAATAAATTTAATTAACCAATAAATGAAAATGAAGATAAATAAAAATTTGGACTTTTCGTGTGACATGAGTACTTAATGATTTTTTTTAATCATTTAATTAATTACTTTTTTTTTTTTTAACAATTTAATTACCAAAAATGGACAGGTGCCTCTGTGATCATAAATTTATATCTTCACGAAATTTAATATTTCTTCTTTGTTCATTAAAAATTATCCAATTGTGAAGACATAATCTTACAATCAAGACGATTAATAATAACATTTTATTATTCAATAAATATTACATATAATAGTTATATAATTAATTAATTAATAATGATAATATATATATTAATTAATAATTAGTATTGTTCTAAATGGACAGGAATAGTTTTGTTTTTCACAATATGGACAAATTTTTATTTTATTTTATTCATTTTTTTTTTTTTATTTTTTTTTTTTTTTCCCACTTAAATCTTAAGTAAGGTAAATTTGTATGTCTTACTCGTATTGTTATTTCACACCCTCTCAGACTTGCAAAAAATATTACTTTATTTTTTTTTTGCTTCTCAAGAGATTTTTTTTTTTTTAATTATAAATCAATTATATTATTACTTAAAAGACTAGGTATCCATGAGCCAAATTAATAAAAGTAATTAAAAATAATATAACACAAAACGTAAATAAACTCCGCGATAATTTAGAGCGGTGATTGACCAGTCACAGTTTTAAATACAATAATAATATTTATAATTAAAAATTAACTAATAAAAATAATTTTACAAATGATAATTAAGCAAGCTCATTTATCCCTAATGGCTAACTTAATTTACTAGTATTGCAATTCTACTGCATATTTTTTTTTTTTATATAATTAATTACTTTTTATAATAATAATTATAATTATCAACAAACAATAAAAGCTGTTAGCAGTATCGACATTTATGTTATTTATAAATAAAAACCGTACTCATGTAGTAACATAAAAAAATAATAGCGTGAACTTGTATGGTACAATATTATTATAAAATAATAATTAAATTAATTGAAACGAAAAATAACGCTAAAAAAAATTACAACTGTTTACATATAAAATTTTTAATCTACCAACATGTAGATAAATTCATTAATAATTAATAATTAATCATTTTTACTGAGTTTTTTTTTTTTTTTTTTTTTTTTTATCGGGTTAGTGTAATTAAAAGTTTTATTAATAGAATACTTTGATAAATTTACGACACTTTTCCAGGTAAAATTACCGAGTCGGTAATTTGGAAAGTATCCGGTAAATATCGTCGATTAATTTTTTTCGACTGTCTTTATCGCGCTATTGTAATTTTATTACATTTAAAATAATTTTATTAGTATACAATTTAATTATTGTAATTGATTTAGGCGCAGAACATTTTATAATTGTTAAAAACATGAAAGATAAAAAAACTAAAGAATTAACATGAAATATATAAAATAAATGCTATGGAATGATGCTTTTAAATTATTTAGATTTTGTTAAATAGTTTCTTTTGTCTACCTCTATAGTGAATAAATATGCCTGACTGGCGACGTCTTTTATATTTATTTTTTTTTTATACTTGGATATAATTGCTTCGAATGAGATAAATAAATCGACTAATTAATAAATGTATTCAATGCTCCAAGTAATTTTGCTGCACTGTAAAATTCAATGACTGTAATAATAAATTAGCTGGCTATTTATTATACTAGAGACTGAAAACACCGCCGCTACATATAGTGTAGGCATGTAGCAACTAATTTTAAGATATTATTATTATTAATTTATTTTAATCGTATTGGATTTTAGATTTTTATGATGGACTATTATACCAGTAGCTTCATTTTCCACGCGACGGATATCTGGTGCCGGTTGTTGAGAGGCCTTCACCGCGACTTCGGCTTCGATGCAATGAGTGTAAACCTTCACCTAAAAATTATTTTATTTAGTTTTAAATGATTAAGATTATAAGACAAAATTTTTCTTATTCTCTTAATAAATAAATAATAGATACCTCGACTAACACTTCTGCGCATTGTAGATGATGGGGGTGGTGCTGACTCTTGTTTGGTAAAACTTCTCAATGCTCTGCCTCTTCTGTCTTGAATAAGTTTGTCTACTTTTACAAATATTCCACATTTAGGTCTACATGTGAAATAACGTTGTCCATTAACAGCACCGTCATTTTTACCTATATAAAAAAAAAAAAAAAAAAAATTGTCACATTTTAAATTAATTAAAAATATTTCACTTAATTATACAGAAAAAAATAAAAAATTAATTAATTGGCTGAAACAATAGTTTCATTAAACTAAATTAAATTAGAAAAACCCCGACGCGTTTAATATAAATTACTTTCATTCCATTTTTTTTTTCGTTGTGATTTTTTTAAATCACTTTATTGATTGGATAAAAAAATTGGCACCATTTTTTCTAGGCCGAGAATTCAGAACTACTGTAATTTTTCAAGCTTTTAATGGAATATTCATTTGATAAATTAACCCACTGTGCTAAATTAATTCAAAAGAAATTTTAATAAAAATATTTTGAATCTTAAAAAAAAAAAAAAAAAAAAAAATTTACAAAAGCTTGAAATCGAAAAATTTACACTGTGATATGATATTTTATTTGCCTCATGTGCAGCGCATAAATATCTTTAAAAAAAAAAAAAAAATTCAGCAAATCGTTTCGACAATATTTATATTTACATTTAAAGGTGAAAACTTTAGCAGTCACGTTCGATAAAGTAATAACAGAAAAATATAAATAATTCATTAAAAATATTGAAGAAACGTACCAGTGGGAGCATCAAGCTCAACACCGATCCAAGTCCCGGATGCGAATTCCGTGGGTCCAATGTACGCAATAACACCGCAGTAGCTGTAGGGTCGGACCATAACGGACTCGCCAACTACCACCCAGTCGGGCAATGGAGGTTCTATTCTCGTTAAATCGTGCCGTGAACCGAATCCAGAATTTTTATCGCTCATATCATCGTCAATACGCTCCGCTGATGAACTATTGTCGCCGTTCTCGTAGCCCATATCTGGCTGGTGAAGTATATGCTCCAGTTTGCTTTCCGAGAAGTGTGGACGGACCATGGGAAACGAAGCTCGATGTTGATTATTGTTATTATTATTGGCATTAGTATTATTATGATTATTGTTATTATTAATATTAATATTTGAAATAGAATTAGAAGTTAAAGTTGGAGTTCTCGAGTTGTTTGCAGAGCCGGAGGACTGTTTGCGTCTCCTGACAACTTTACCCGGAGGAAGTTTGGTGTTGACTATTGAGTTGTCCTCGAGAGGACTGTCGTCGCTGAATGCTTGGCTAATTTCCATCTCGTTCCTTTTATCAGCTATCGAGTTGCTGTCAGTGAGCTTCTGGATGCTAAATTTCTCGCAGTCATTCTTGCTAAATAGGCTAGAACCCGAGAACCGCTTGTTTGTCTCGGGTTGAACGTCGCTCTGGTCAACGTCCTCGGTTATTCGTTGTGATACTGATAAATTCTCAATGTCAGTATTAATTTCCCCCAGGTACTCCTCTGGAGTCTCTTCCACCAGCGAGCTGTCCATTTTTTCGGGCTTCTTGTACTCGATTATATTACGGTACTCCAGGTCTGGTGTCTCGTCAACGCTGATAGACTTTATCGACATCGAGTCATCGGATGTCAAGTTTGTTGTTGATACCGCTTGAGATCCATAACCGCTGCTACTCATACTTGGCGTGTTAATCTTCGTTGACTGGAGCTCTGCTAGCGAGTCAAGTGTACGTGATGTTGTTAGTGGCTTTACGAACTTTGTGGGGGCCTGTAATTCATTTTATTAATTAATTTGGGTAGTTAATATTTAAGGCTTCATTTTCAATGAGTGGTTGATGGTTAAGTCGATTATTAATTTAGTATTATGGTAATTATGTAAATTATAATTTGTAATTGAAGCGTTGACAAAAATTTATTGGTTAAAAAAAATTTGGATTGAATAATTTAATAAAAAATAATTATTTTTTTTTTTTATATAAAAATTATTTTAAATTTATAAAATAAAAAAAAATTTTAATACCTTGTACGCTTCATACTCAGAATAATCAGCATCACTCTTTTCTTCATCATCATCTCGGATCGGAGAAGACGGATGATTACCCGTGTGGGATATTTCTTCATGCAGCGTCGTCATACGCAGACCCAACTTACCGGTCATATTTGGTGAGGCTTAAATAAATAAATTTAAATTAATACCAAGCTCGAATCAATATTTCTTCTTCTCATCTAAACTAAAACAATTATCTATTAATCTATTACTAATCGTTTAACATAATAATTATTTAATAAACGATAAATAAAATAACTGCGCTGAAAAAAAAAAAAAAAAAAATTAAAAATTAAAATTAACATTATCAATTAGAAAATAAAAAAACAAAATATCTTTAAATAAAGTGATTTGCTAAAGCTCTAGATTTTTTCGTGAAGAAGCTTGCTACATTAATTAAATCATAGTTCAGATAATTAACGTAAAATAAATGAAATAATAAAGAGTAATTAAATTATATAAATTTAATTAAATAAATAAATAAAGAAGAAAAATTCTACGACAACACCAAGCAAGTGTCACCTACACTTGGAAGAGGTGGATTGTTGCACACGTGTCAGTGAGATGTTTGGATTGAGATTCAGAAAAGTTGGTCTCGCTGAAAGGAGACAAACGTTTCAGTTATAAACATTAAAAGAAAGCTTTTTGTTAGTAAGTTGTTTGTATTTTATTATAATTATTTTTAAAATAAATGTCAGATTTAAAAAAATTTTTTTTATAGGTTAGGAAGATGAGTTTTTATTTTTGCAGACTGTTGCGCGCGCATCTTACTAGTAATGTATAGTATAGTTTAAAATTTCAAACGTTGCGCGCGCAACAGCTGTTCAGATAACCTAAAAATTTATAACACTGAAGTTGACAATATTAAAAATTTTTTTGGAATTTTATAGCAATTAAATTAATAAAAAATAATTTAATTAAAAAGTTTCACATGTGAAAATTAATAAAAATTACAAGTGAAAATTTTAGAAGCATTTTTTTATTGTAATTAATTTGTTAAAAAAAATTTTTAAATTGACACAGCTGACCGCTAACTTCAGTATTATGTCAAGTTGAAGAAGAAATTGTTATCTAGTGAATAAAATCTGACATTTACTTTATTTGTTATAATTAAATGTTAGTTTAAAGTCAAAACTAAATATTTAATAAATAATTTTGTAGGTTATATAATGTCAACACAGATCTCTATCACAATTTTCCATGCGATGCATTTGTTCTTTTTTAAACTTCATGCACATCCAAGCAAATTTATCAACCTAAATAAAATAAAACGTCAATGTTTTAAATATTTGACTTTAAACTAAAAACTTATCGTTTAAAGTTAATTATTAACTATTAATTAATATTTATTCTACCAACCGAATTGCTGTTGAACCTCATTCAGTTGAAATAATTTGAGTTTAGTTTTTATAGAGTTTATTAACAAAGTGAATAAAAATTGACATTGACGTGAAGTAATAAATTGCGGCAATTTCATTTTTTTTAAATACAATAAGCTAATTGATTATTTGTGGCTAGAATTTTGTGAATAGATTCATTAAGCAATTCTAAAATAATAATTTTTTTTTCAAGCGAATTTTTGTTAGTTTTAAAATAACAATCAAAAGCGTGCATGCAAGTCGTGAATAGCTGAATAATTGTTAGCAATTATTTTTAAATATTAATGTTTAGAATTATTAAAAATATTTTAATTATTTTTTACATACTTAAAAATATTTAAATACAAATTTTTCTAAACATCAATATTTATTAGCAAGGCATTAACAATAATAAAAAATGCTTTATAGACATAACAACAGACTCAACCACTCACGATACAATTTATTTATTTTCAAACTAATAAATTAATTTAAATTGAAAGTTATATATCATTTAATAAATTATTATTATCATTATAATTAATATTAATAATCGCCGTCGTATTAACGTCATCAATTAAATATCAAATCAAGACTCCATTTTTTACCTGAGTTGAGAATGGAGCCTTGGGTGGGCCAAAATAGTAGTAGAAGTAGACGTAGGTTTAACAGAAGAACAGATAAGTCATACAATAAAATTAATCAAATATTTATAGTCTATTAATTATTAATTATTATCAGCTATTATGTTTTATAATTTAGTGTTATAGTTTGTTAATATAATAGTTTAAGTTAATTTATTCAAGTTTGTCTTGTCTGATAATAAAAGTGGTAGAGTTTTATTGTCCGGCTGCCAAAAATACTAGGCCAATTCGCCAAAATGACATTAGCCATGCTTTAATTTAATATTTATATCTTTAAATATTTATTTATATATTAAAAATATTTTTTTTTTGTCAAAAAATTTATCAGGATAAATAAAAATTATAAAATTGTGAGTTGAGTGATACTAAGCTTCAGTATGCTTGCATTAGTGCAAGATACTTTTATTAAAAAAAATCACAAACAAAAAAAATGTGGAAAAGGTGTCATTAATTTTAACTATTTAATTTATATTCGTATCTATATTTATATACTCATTTTTATGTGGAATATAAATTACAAATAAGTAACTTTATAAATTAATCATAGTCATTAAAGTTTTATAATTACAAAAGTTACTGATTATGTCACGTTACAAATATCATAAGATTAATTATATATTTTTTTTAATTTAATTTAATGTGAAAAAAACAAATTAATTAAATGGACGGGCTTTTATTTGAACTGGAATAATTTGACAGAGTACACACGTTTATGATATTTGTAACGCGATGGTTTAATCTAGGTGGGTACATATCATCTCATGTACTTCTGTAAGTTATTTTCACATGAGAAATGCAAGTGCGAGGTGAATGAAATGATAAATTTTATAAAATAAAATAAGGTTTAAATAAACACGGCTTGTTCAAGATACTAAATATATAATTAAAATACTATTTATATATATATATATATATATATATATATATATATATATATATATATATATTAAATAAAAATTATAATCAAACAAAAAAAATTGATATTTAATTTATAATTGTAATCATTGTAATTAGTAAGTTATCATAACAGGGTTAAAATTTGAAACACAGCATAAGCAAACATTTCAAAAACAAGCCGTTTAATTTATAAATTCAATAAATTATTTCAATATTATAATATTATAAAAAAAGCATAATCATATAGATGAATTAATGAAATACTCCTAGTTTCATTTTTTATTCTCAAATGCATTATTAAATATTCAACTCTTGAAGAAATTAATCTAACTTTTTTTTTTTGCCAAAGTGATGACCTTAACAACGAAAAGCGCCAACAATGAAAATGTCACATCAACTTTTTAATAAAAAATAATTTTTTCGAGGGTTGATTATTTAAATAAATATTAATATAAAACAGTGTAGATTAAAAAATGGTATAATTATTTATAAAAAATAGTGTATGATTCTACGAGTGTAAAAAAGTGTCAAACGTTCGCAATAAGCTACCGAGCATGTTCATTTTTGTTTTATTTTAAAAATCAATGCTACCTCAAATTGGCAGCACAGCGTATTCTATCAATTAATATTAATTAATTAATTAATTAATTAAAAAAAAAAAAAAAAAAGACCGTTTAATGAGAATGAATGATAAGATAAACACAATTTAATTTTATAATAAACGCAGCGCTGCCACGTGTTAACCAGTATATAATAATGCAGTGTATGCAGCAATTATAATCAAAGTGTTCAGTTGTTAAATTACCTTTTCGCTGCAGTACTTGTGTCACTACCGTTGATTTTTTTTTATAACAAAAGTTGTTAGAGAAAAATATAATATAATATCAAAAAATTTATTTATACCCAGTATTAATATTGTTTAAAAAAAAATTCACGCGAATTTTGAAAATTTTTATTTTATATATGAAATTTTACCTAGAGTAATTTATATGTAATTTAATATTATAAATATATTTATATTTATTATTAGGGGAAGAAATAAATAAATAAAATTTCTTACCGATTCCAAACGGCTTTAACGGTGAGGTATTGAAAGGACTGTCATCATTTCTCGCGTGTCCGACGGACGCTCGTCTTGGATGAGGTAGGCCATTAAGTTCGGAATTGAGATCTGTTACACTTTCGGAGCGTGTAACGCTCAGCGCTTCCATCGAGGTATCGAATCTCATGATCTGATTTTAAAATTAAAAATTATTGTTAGTGATGGTTAATCGGCTGGAAACGTTTGCAACGTTTAATGAAAGTTGTAAGAAGAAAAACAGACAGACAGACCGACATGCCGAAGATAGGAGTGCAGTGATAAGAACAATTGATTAAATAAAGTTTAAAAATCAACGAAATAGAGCGCTAATTCAAATAAAATTAAGTATTTAATTAAATTAAATTGTACATTAAAAAAAATTTAATTGATTCAAAAAAAAAAAAAAATTTTTTTTTAAATAATTTTATTGTCTTAAATTGAGAGAAAAATTTTTTAATGAAATAAAATTGATTCAAATTTTTAAAGTAAAAATTTTTAAAGTAAAAATTTGGTAATTATTTACAAGTGGGGTCTATTTGTAAATAATTACCAAAAATTTTTCTATTTTTTTTTAAATTAATTTGTTGGCTTAAGAATTTCACTGAGAAAATTTTTTGAATCAAGTTAATTTTTTTTTTCAATGGATAAAAGGTGAAATTATAAATAGTAGAAAACAGAAAGAGAAGATAATTAGTAAGAAAAAAAATTATTATATAAAAATATAAGTATGTGCATTAATAATCCATTGGACGATGCAAACTAAGTGAAAAAAAAAAATGCATTCCAAATTATAAGTAAGTGTTAATAAGCATTACAGTGCGAGCAAGACGTTGAAGAGGCAGAAGTACCTGCGAGAAGTTTGGTACGCTGGCTGTCTTGCGCATCAATGGTTGTCCCTGTGCTTGGAGTAATTCTTTCACTGCGACGTTTTGTCTCAATCGATCTAGCGTCAAGATACTTTCGACTGCCGAAACACCTCTTGTATATTTTTCTGAAAGTTTCATTGTATTTAGATTAATTGTACTCATTTATTTACTTAGAATTTAAAAGCTGGATGATTTTAATTTTTAACAGTGTAATTTATTTTAACGCTTAAGATTTTGATTTATTGAGCAGAAAATATTGATATTGCATAATAAATGTAACTGGAGCGTTATTGAAGCGAATATATTAAAAATATCTGTGGTATTTTTAAGTATTATGATAATCACTTTATAAAAGTTGTAAAGGTGTTTGAAAACAGATTTATTGGTTATTTCATATCAATATTCAAATTTTTGACTCGCTTTTATTTGTTTAAACCGTTTGAATGTATGTATTTATTTAAAGGAATTTTTAAATGTCATTTTTATTGAATATTTTTTTTTTTTTTTCGTTATTAAGTTACTTAAATAGAATCGAACGCCTTTAGTTTTAAATTATTATTAAAAATTTTTAATTAAATTATAGTTTAAAAAATTAAATATCAAACTAAACTAAAAAGTAGAAAATATTTTTTAATAAAATTAATTAAAAATAAAGATAAATAAAAAAAAATTTTTTTAATTTAAAAAAAAAACACTCCAAGCTGTTTTTTTAAATAAAATAAATTTTTTGTTAATTCAAAATTATTTTTTTTTACTTTTTAATTTAATCTATTCTACGTTTAGCTGTTAATTAAATTCAACATAGATAAGATAATACACAAGTACAAAAAAATATTATTAATGTTATTTTACATTTAATAATACCAACATGACTTTCATTTTTTATTTCAAAGATGTGATATAAATTATAATGCTAATTTAAAACCATAAAAAAAATCATTCCGGTATTTGAATTATCTTTTTGCTCAATATTAAATAATTCCATTATTTATTACCAAGAGAAAAATAATAAAGATAAGATAAAATTACCTATGTAAGTTTCGCCATCACACAAGCCACTGTCTTCTCCACTGGCAGCGATCTGGGCCAAGCTTTCGCGATCCTCGAGCTCTTCACTAGCCTTTGGTATATTAGAAACGACTTCATAAGTGACTCCAGTCTGGGTGAGACCATCAGTACGAACAATTCTCTTGAACAATTTATCAGCAAGGCTCTGTTTTTTGTAGATATTGAGCGCAAGTCTTTTTCTCAGTACGAGATCCATCTGCGCGGGATGCGATAAGCGGACGGTTGTCTTGAGGATTAAAAACACCCGCTCGTTGGTATCAGTAGCGCGATTTAAATGCAGGTCGTCGTGTATACTAGAGTCCCAGGCAGCTATAGCACAGACGTCTTTCTCCAAGTGCCGAATTATCGGGAGGGTAAAAAATTTATTGCCATGCTCCTTAGAAATAATGGAATTCAATCCGGTAATGGATACTTCCTCTCCAGATTGGTGTGTCGACAAATCGTCGGCGTTGAGATCAAGAAATAGTACGGGAATGTGTGGCTCCATACCAGGCGGGGGATTCCAGTCGGCGGGTGCTCCGGGAATCCCAGAACCCGCGGCCGGGACTAACACGGCGTTCCTTTCTTCAGTCAGACTCACCCACTGATCAACTAAACTCTGCTCGCGCTCCACGTCTTGCTCCGTTTTGTTTTTCTTGTTTATCAGCTTCTGAATGTGCTGGTCTAGGTACTGCCGTCGCCTCATTAAAGCGTCGCTCCATTTTTCTCTCAAGACATTCAAATCTTCGTCCTGATAACTGTCTAGTGGGTTTTGGTAACGGTTGCGGACTGATACACTACCCACTGCGATGTCCAGCACTGATTGACAGATTATTGGCAAAGTGCCGGAATTTTGAACGGGTTTCACTCGCACCTATAAAGTTTTTAATAATTAGATATTATTTGATGGAAAATACTTGGTTGTAGATCAAATCTCGAAATTGATAATTTTTTTTTAATTTCTAACAAACATTTTTTTAATTTATTAAAAAAAAATAGTATGGTAGTTAACAAATTAATTTCTAATAATTTTCAATGAAAAACAAGATATTTATCCATTTTTTAACTTTCAAATTTAATCAAAAAAATCATTTTTCCACTCATATTAATAAATTTGTCGTAGCAAATAAAATAAAAAAAAAAAAAAAAAAAAATTTAATAAGATAAATTTTATATTTTTCATTTAAAAAAAAAAAAAAAAAAAAAAAAAAACAAGAGTTTTAAAACACAGATAAAAACAGGAATTAAAAAAAAAAATTTTTACCTGTATCCTACGCTGCTGTCCTTGTCTTAACTGATAAACTCCCCCAGTCATAGCGTCAGGTTTAATAACAACTTCAACCGGAGAATATTCTCCTTGTTCATTGAGCTCTTGAATTTCGACCCACAATTGAATCTTCCTCGTCAGTTCCGACCAGCGGTCAGCGAGGGATCTTGCTTTAGCCAGCTGCTGTTCAACTTCCCATCCGGGTTTACTACGCGAAAAACCAGCGCTTCTGTGCCCCCAGACTTCGATGCTGAGCGCGCCTTCAGAACAGTGTTCCATGAATTCTTCTGTGACAGGAACAGTCAAGTCTTTTGTGTGATTGAATTGAAAGGTCAGCGAGTCCCGTTGATTTGTGCTGTTGTTGTTCGCAGTGTTGATATTGCTGACCGGCAAGTCGCTGTTGACCACCGGCGGCACCACGATCGGCTCAGGGTGCCCCCAGAATGTGTACTGGCAGAAGACAAAGTGACTCAGCGAGAGCGGTAATCCACTGGCTTGCTTTATCGTAACGCGACAAGTTATCTGGCTGGTTCCCGTGTCGTCCTCGTGCTCAGAGGAGCCCGAATCCGAGCCAGAAGTTTCGGAAGCAGCCTCACATATTCTGTCCTGCGGAAATTGTCCACTCACGCGACTTATTTCAACCTGGAGCCGGCCAGCGACTTCTCCCTGTTGGCTGATTATCGGCGTGTGATAGTCCAGTCTCACGTCGTGGAACAGAACCTCCAGAAATATATTAGCCACTCCAATTAGATTGTGGTTCTCTTGTGACTCGTAAAACGGGTCCTGGGTTTTCCCGGGTACTTCGTCTTTAACTGCGGGTAATCGCGGCAAACTATTGTTGTTGTATTTCTTCTCTTCGTACATGTCCCGCATGTCGATTAGTTTGTTCTCCAGTTTCTCCATTGTCCATACTTGGCTACCCATATTTGCACGCTTTACCAGGATTGCCGGTTCACTGACAAATGCTCCTCGCTGAAAGAATACACTCTAAATATCCAGAGTGTGGTGAAAAAACGAAAAACGAATAAAAAACAACACAAACAAATAATAAAGACAAAACAATTTTTTAAAATAAAAATAAAATGAGATATTTAGTACCCAAAAATTGAATTCAAACTTTTGTAATAGGGTATATAAAGTTTTTAATGAAAAAAAATTATTTCTAGAATTTAAAACTTAAAAAAAAAATATTTGATTTAATTTTTACGGAATAAAATATTTTTTTTATTAAAAAAAAAAAAAATAATAATAATAATAATAAAAAAAAATTTTTTTTTAATTTTTACAAGTAATATCTTTTGATAAATTTATATCTATATTTATATTGCTCTTTTATGTTAAATTCAAACCTACTTAAAATATATTATTGTTACCATAAATGTATATTGCTGATCGGCATTTTTTTGCAATAAATAAATAAACTTAAAAAATTTTTTCTACGGGTACTAAATCCTCATAAAAATTCAAAACCAAAAACAAACAATTAAATAAATAAATAAACAGATTGATTACCTTTCGGTTAGGACTTAAATTATACGGAGGTATCTGTAAGGTAACACTGAACTTGGTTTGCTTATCCATTTCCTCAGCCAGGAAATTGGCTTCTTGAACTAATGAATTCGCTTTGAGTATATCTGTTTTCAATTGTCCAAGACTGCGCTTGAACATTTCATCTCGCTCTTGGGCCCACTTTTCAACTCTCATTTGGGTTGTTGGTGTACAGGCTGGCAATTTACCACTGTGACTTCCGCGCAGTGGGTCATAAGGTACATAAGGAGAGTAGGGAGTAGACGGGGATAATATGTTGCGCAGCTGCTGAAATTGCCGTTCATACTCCAGACGCTGCTTCTCGAGAGCGACCTGAGCAAAAAAAACCACCAATATTAATATTAGTAAGATATATAGAACAAGATAACGTAAACATAAGATCAAAGATGATGATAGAGAAAAAATTGAGTGTAAATTCAAAGTTATAAAGCGCTTGAGTCACGGCTAAATAGAAAAAATTTCATTTGATTTGATTTCAGTCAACTTCACTAGACTTGAGTTGGCTTCGCTTTACTTGATATAAAGTTACCTGTTTATCTTCTTCATGCTGCCTCTCCAGGCGTGCAATAGCCTGCTGGATAGGGTCATTTGAGAGTTCATTTAACATCAGTTCCTCTTTCGCAAAGTTGTAGTCGATATTTTGAGCCGGGGTCTGGGGTTCACTGCTGATAGCTGCAGTAAATGACAACATTCAGAAAATTTATTCCCTATACCTTCAATTTTTATAGAACAGATAAATATTTTTAAAAAATATTTTACCGGTAGCGCTGCGGGGGCAATTTACTCGGAAGAAATGGTGATTACCCCACACTATTCTATCGCCGTGCAATAATGGAGTTTTTTCAACGACTTGACTGCCGTTAACAAAACACCTGGCTCCGTTTAGAGGTGTCATGTAGAGAGCCGAGTCCTCAATTGTTATTACACAGTGCTCTGGCAAAATACCCAGTCCGTGTAACTGAATATCCTGCTCGGTCGTCGCAGATCTACCGCCGACCAGAGTCCTTTCCTGAAATATAAATAAACCGATCGATCAGTTAAGATTTAAACCGAAACGGTGCTATTGTATTCCTGATTTAATTATTGATAGTCACTGATTTCAAAGATAGATTATGCTAAATAAGTAATCACAGATGCTACGAATCCGCTTTTAATCATTTACAGTTTTTACCTCGGACTCATGTTTGAATAATAGAATTAAGGGGATGTATGCATTTAAAAAGCTATTTTTTAATCATTTATTCTGAAGATTTTTTCATGGATTAATTTATAAAAATTTTTCAACAAATAAATTATAGCCAACAAAATTAATTAAAAAAAATTCCAGCTTTAGAAAGTAAAAAAAAAAATTATAAATGCAATTTTTTAAAAATAATTTTTTAGAGCTAGTTTATTATTAAAGAAAAATAAAAAAATTGTAGAATCTGCTAATTATTTTTTCCATATCATTTTTTTTTAAGTGCATATAAATTTTTAATTAAAAATGTTAAAAAAAAAAAAAGTAGTTTTGCAATAAATAAAAAATTTCAGTGAGAAAAAAAGTACTAACCTTTAAATAATAAACTAAAAGCTCATTGAGACTGGGATCATCGTTTAAATTAACTAAATAAAATTTATTCTTCTCGACTTGAATCCCCGAGGCCTGAACACTGATCCCCATCTTCTCGAGCGCGTGCTGTCGCTCGTGCTGCAATCGTTCAGTCTTGACTAATTTCTCCTCCCACGTGACGGACATTTCCTTCATGAGTCGCTCAGATTCGGATATTTTTTCAGTAATATCAGTGCGTCTCTGACCAACAGCCAGCCCTTGACCAGTCGCGTGTAACAACATCTCCTTGAGCGCCTCAACCTCCTGGCGAAGCTCTCGAATTATTCTTGCATTGGGGTCCTCATTAACAACCGCGTGATTAACTATTCTCTTTGCGCGATCGGCGTACCGCAGCGTTGATAATGTTTCCTCATAATTATCCGCCGCGGGTGAAATTGTGGCAACCATTACGGTTTTACTATTACCGCCCAAATTATCCTTCAGCAGCCATGTTAGAACCGAGTCACGGTACGGCACAAATTTATCACGATTTTTACCTCCGGAATTTTGATCTGCTAGCTTTGAGATGACTAGACCCAACGTCGTTAACGATTTGTTGATGTTGCTCCCTTCTTTCAGTCTATCACCTACGGCTCCAGTTTTAACGGCTCTCTCGCTTCCAGCTAAATCGACCAAACTCATACGTGACACTTTCTCACCGCTTACTCCACTCCGCATGTCGGTCAATGTTTGCGTGAGAATTACTGAAAACACAGCATGCGAACGTGAGCTCTCGGAATTCATATTTGTAGCAGCCACTGTCCGAGATTTATTTCCCTCTGTCATTAAGTTGTCGATATCCTGCAAATATATAGTTCAATAAATATCAAATTTATGATTTATGTATTTATAAATATTTTATCTAATATACTAGACACAACTTTATGTATTATTGGTAAAATGTTGAAAATTTTGTTTTTAAGACTTTATACAGAAAAAAAAAATTAATTTAAATCAAATAAATAATTTTGAAGAACTTCATCTTCTTTAATTTGAGTAGAAAAATTCTTAAACTAAGAAATTTTTTTGATTTGAATAAATTTTACTTGATTTAAAAATTTTTTATCTTGATTATTATTCAAGATAATTTTTTTTCAGTGTATAAACATTAACATGATGCAAAAATTTAGAGACATCTGATAATTTTTAGAATTTTTTTAATAAATTGTAAAAAAAAAAATTTACTTAAAAAATTGAATCTTTAGAAGCTCTAAAAAAATTATAAATGTAATTTTTAAAAATTTAGTTTTTAAACCTAGCTCATTTTTAAAAGAAAATAAAATAATTTTCAAGTGTCTGTTAATTTCAATGTCATAAATTAACTAAAAATGACGGAATATTTTGACGTGAAAATTAAAAAAAGCTCAAGGCTGTTTTTGTTAATATAAAATAAGTAAACAAACATCGGATGTTTACTTTTGTTTGAATGTACTTTACAGGCGGTAAAGTTTCGGTTTAAAAAAAAATTTCATTTAACAAAAATATACAAATTAAAATTAATTAAAAATGTCTTGAAATAAAACTTAAATGTTTAAAAAAAAAAAAAAAAAAAAAAACTCAGTAAAGCAAGTTAAAATCTACTATAAAATAGTGCACATAAATAAACGTAATAAAGATAAAATAAGATTTAACAGCGTCTATTATTCCACCCCCGATTAGTAAGAGTCCTTATAATTATACAACCTTTTTAAAATAATCTCTTTCTCTCCGAGACTCCTTGATTAAATTTAATGTCTACTAATAACAAGTCGCAAAATAGCTTCATTGTACTATAGCTAAATTATCAATCTCACCATCAAATTAAACTTATCAATCAGACGTCAATAAAATCTAGTTGCAATAACATTTTACCATTATTACATTTTATCGATTTATCTAAACAGACATAAATAATGCGGCAACCTGGTAGGAAGTGACAGCGAGTTGACTCAATCCATCAACGTAAGGTCCTAAAACATTGTGCTCCCTGACTTTGAGGGATTGCTTATTGGGCTTTGGATCCAGGAGATCGTGTACCTTTTCATTATAAATTTCCATATACGAGACCTCGACCTTGTAAGTTAATTCCGAGCTTTGTTGCTTCGCAATCATGTCAAAGAGGTTGTCACATAGTCGCGGGATTATACCTTTGTTGTCGCCACTGCCCATCATCGTGTAAGACTTCCCAGAACCTAAAATGAAATTATAAGTTATGACTTTACAATTTACATTCTTTATTTTCTTATCGACTATATTCAACAATTGTGATTTTTTTACATCCCAACAGATGGCGCCACTGTAGATTGAATTTGTAATTACGTCACTTCCGTCAAAAGAGCGGGAATTTTTAAAAAGTTACATTGGAAAATATTAAAAAAAAACATGTTTTACATAAAAAAATTTTGGTTTTTTAACTATTTAATTAACTATATGCATTACACAATGAAAAAAAATTTTTTTTTGAAAAAAATAAACAATTGTGTAATAAAAAATTAATTTGCTGAAACGTAAACAATTTTATTTGTTAGCTGAAGAAATAAAAATTTATCTTAGGTAACTTTTTTGTTGATAAAAATTTTTTTTGATGTGAAAAAAAATAATTTTTGACTGAAAATTTGTAAATTCTTTTTTTCTGAATCAAAAAAAAATTTTTATTTCTTCAGCTAATAAATAAAATTGTTTAAAACTTTCAGCAACTCAATTTATCATAAAAAAATGACTCATTTTTTTTCTGTTAATGTGTAAAAAAAAATGCGTGCTTAAATCATCCTTATTTAAATTAACCAAACTTTTATTTCCAACACCAAAGTTAATTTTATCAGAGCTTCTTGACTATTCTAATGCTTTCAAGAAGCTCTATAACTGTAATCTTATTTTTATAACAATGAAATATGACCTTTTAACGTCGATACATCATTAAACTAAAATATGAAAAGAAGATATTTATAAATATCTTCTTTTCACATTAATATTAGTCAACTCTACAATTATATACTTTTATTTATATTTCTTCATTTTATATATGATGTTTATATTTATATTTAAGTCTGTATAGGACAATTGCGACATTTAAAGTTTCAGTAATACAAAATAAGACAACAAAAGTATCGAGTATTTTCTTTTGTCTCATTGTTCCCCTTGTACTGTTTCCAGATTGTTCAATTGAGGAGAATATACAAAAAGCCGAATTGGGGCGAAGTTATATTACAATAATATAAAAAGTGAGCGGCAATACGGAGCACTACCGAACTTTTTAGATTTTCCGATGCACATAAAAAAAAAAAAAAAAAAAAAGCAAAGTGAGTGGAGTAGAGTAATGAATAACTTACCGGTTTGTCCATAAGCAAAAATGCAGGCATTGTAACCCTGGAATGCATTGTCCAAAATATCACGTCCAAGAGCATCGAATACGACGTTTTGGCTCGCGAAATTTTCCCCGCCGGGATCCAGCGAAAAGAAGCAATGGTCGAAAGCAAACGTCTTGGGCTTGTTTCTGAAAGAAAATAAAAAATCATTATATTGAAGTAGAAGAGGAAGCAAAGGGCAAATGTTAAATGGAGCATTAATATATAAAATAATGCATTAAAAAGAAGAACGAAAAGGTAATCGGTATTGACAGGAGCATTATCTCGATAGAACCAAGGCCATGGAAAGTAATTTAATTGGATAACTCAGACTACTTCTATCTGGAACAAGATTGAGATTGTTTCAAAGCGTAGTTACAAGTTTTCTTCTCTCTAACTTTAAGCTCGCAGTTCTAATAGCCCTTCAGAGTTTTACAGGTTCTATTTATTCTTGATTAAAGTATTCACAAATCAAATCATCATTTCAACGGCTAGTTTATAATTAACAAGTTATTCATTAATAAAATTAAAAGTAACAAATTAAAATTTTATTTTAACTTTTATTAAGAAGATACGAACTTTCTAGACATGATTTATTGAAGAAATCCAGACAGATGTTGACCCTAAGGCCATTACTGGAACTTTTGGTTAGTTTCAAGTTTAAAGTGCTTAAAATCTACCTATTTTTGGCGCTTTTTTAAAGATTTTTTTAAATCATGTAATTATTCTTCAATGAAGAAATAAACATTTTAAGATTCTTGTAGGATTTCCAAACTTTTTTCTACTAATCACAAATGGTCGTAAATTTTTAAACCACTAAATGCAATTGATGGAGCTATCGTGAGCAGAATTTAGCGGTTAAAAATAGATAACAATTTTAAGTGTTCTTGTTTCATGGAACTAGATCATCTGTAGACAAAGAGATGACTAGACTTGATACAATATAATATCCTTTCTCTGGACTATAACTGCCGGTTGAGTCTTTTAGCTCCTATCCGTTCTTTGTCTTTTTCGTTTATTTGGACTTTAATGTCTCTCGAATAGTCGCGGCTCGCTGACAATCAAAAACTCGTTTGCTGCAAATGGAGCAGTAACTGTCGAATAAAATCCAAGTTCACGTCGTCGGACACGTGTTCCATTTATTTTGATGGGATGCAGAAATTAAAGCACTGAAGTGATATTTTACTCTGAATTTTGAAGCGTTTCAGTGTTTTTCACTTTGTTGTTTCAATCATTATTTCCGGCAATAAAACAGCGATATCAGACCAATCGAAATGTCTTGTGTGTTATAAAACAGTGATGTTGATATTGATGCAGACTATTCACCAGTTTAATGTATTTGTGACGTCATTGTTAAAAGTAGAGCTCATCAGAACAATAAACGTTTCCAACTGCTATGCGTTTTTCATCAATTCCATTCTGAAAAGTATTCCACTGAAAAGGCACCCACACAACTTAGATACAACGAAAACTTTTCTAAGCTTTTATTCAGTCGGTTTCTGTTTAATGGAGAACAATTGCAAATGAAAGGGGAAGTAAAGCTTTTGAGTTTTCTTTCTCGGCAATGGTATCTACCTCTGGGTTTTTGTTGGTTTGTTCGTTTTGAATTTATTCAAATAGCTGACACCATTTAGCCTCGGCCTCCGAGTCTCTAGTAGTGCAGTCTGCACTTGCATAATCATTGAATGACACATGCTTACTCAAGTAAATTAATTCAATGTTGACGTCGTAAATCAGCGATGATAAAGAGCGCTATCAGTTATTAGTTATTTATATGGCCAAAGTGTGATTAATTTAAATATTCGAGCTACAAAGTTATTTTTTCCAAGTTGATAAAACTGAGTTGAATTAGCCGTTCATTTGATAGAAATTCAAATAAATTTTATAAGTGTTGAAACTGATGTTTTCCATGATATTTATGTTTATAAATAATATTTAAATTTATTTCTGTAGAATAATATTTATATGTTATTCTACAAGTGTAGCAGAAAATAAATAGAGGCAATTTTGGTTTAAAAAATCTCTTGATTTTTGTAAGGCGAGAATAAATTTTTTTTTCTACATAGATTCAAAATCTTACTGGTTTATTACGAGTTTGATGATTTGGTCGATTAAAATTTTTAGTTTTTATGCAAATAAAATGTATTTTTTCTTTAAAATAGTGAAATTAGGAAAAATTAGATTTTTATTAAATCTAAATTTTGAAATTTTTATTTCCGTAGAAATTTTACATAATTTTGATGGCTTACGATTTAATCAATACAAATTTTAACTTATTATCAAACATCAAAATTGTATAACTATTATTATTTTTCCTTCAAAATAAGTAAAAATAAGAAAAACTTAAAATTTACTAAATAGAAATTCTGGAATTTTTTTTTCATAGAGATTTAATAATTGTGAAAGCATATGACGACGTTAATAGCCTGGTCAAAATTGCAATTTTTTATCAAATATTAAAGCTCTAAAATTATTATTTTTCAAAAAAAAAAATAAATCTGAAAAACTTATTCATTGATTTAATATAAATTCTAGAATGTTTTTTTTTTTACAACTCCGACATTGTAAACAAAAATTCCCACTTTTTTTATAAAAAATAAAAGCTCCAATATTATTTTTTTTTAAATCAGTAAAACTGAATAAAACTCCATATTAATTTGATATAAATTGATATTGAGTTGAAAAAGTTTTTTCGATAGACAATTATTCATCACTTATTATCCATTTGAAGCTAAAAAAGCCGGTAATTTCCCACGTTTAACTCATAGTCACTTAGCGGTGCTTTAAAATACACAAAAGAAAAAAGAAACAAAGCATGAAAGAATACCAATGAAAGCAAAATAAAAGCATTTCTTTTGTTTTATATCGCAACTCTATATTTTAAACTTGAGCATCAATTTGCTAATGGGATTCTTTGAGAAAAGAATCCGAAGAAAGTTCTAGATTTTATTTAAAGTTATTCTATTTTCCTATTAGCAGAGAATTAAGAGTCTGGACTCATTGAATAAATTATCGAATTTTTTTACGTCTCATTATTGCGTCTCAGACTCGACGTGTCAGTCTCTATATATAAAAGCTACAAATTAATAATAACAAAGTAATATTGTGGTGACCAGTGGACGAATATAGCTGATGATAGTCAGGAAGGTCGAGCTTTCGTCACGCAAGCTTGTACACAACTTTGCGTGCTGGGTTTGTGACCAAGATTATTTGGTCGTCAGGGTTGCGATGCTAGGGCTGTTAATTGATCGTCAGAGGGTGGAATCAACCCTAAATGTCTCGCCTGGTTTAGACTTAATACCATTATACTCGTTGTCATTAAAATTATCATTATTATCATGGTTTTCATTATCCTGATAATTTCAACAATAGCAAGGTCGTTTTTTTTTTTTTTTTTTTTTTTAAAGATCATTAAAACTGTTTAACTACCAGATTAAACCAGTAACTAACCATTAAAAAATTTTAATGGATATTTTTCCCCAATATTATTGAACTTTTGAAAGGTTCTTTTCGTTGAAATAAAAAAATGGAAATTTATAAACTTATAATGAATTAGTTAACATTTTAGATTTTTAAATTAACTAAAGATTGTGTTCGATAAGTATTGGGACAATTATAAGTTTAAAAAAAGTTAAAGAGCAGTAGAAATTTAAGTAGATTGGAAAGATTGGAAATTAGAGCTTATTCTGCAAGCTCACCTTTAAAAAATTAATATTTTGTGTATAGATGACCATATTAGGCTTGAAATATACTTATCAAATATTATCAGGACATATCTTAACATCATCTTCTTAATTTGAGTAAAAAAATTTTTTCACTAAGAAAACTTTCTTGGTTTAAATAAATTTTTTTTGATTCAAGAATTTTTTGTCTTTTTTTAAGACAATGAGACTCTTCAAAATTATTTTTTTGATTTAAGAATTTTTCTCTTGACTCAAGTTAATTTTTTTTCAGTATGGTTAAATCAGAATGGCATTTTACGGGTAGTTAGATACCTATGAATTTTTTTTTTTTTTTTTTTTTGTAGACAAATCATGTGATTTTGTCTATCATTTTATTCAGCAACCAAAGAATCCATTCTCCTTTACGATATAAAGACCAACAATTAAAATCCCACATTAAAACAGTATAATAAACCAACAACCGCGGTACTTTAATTACCCTGGGCAATTGTTTGCTAATTAGCGTAGCTGTACTTCTTAATATACTCTTTAAAACTTTTTTTCTCTGTAAATATATATATATATATATATATATATATATATATATATATATATTTCTTAAGCTTTTTATTTCTTCGCCTTATTACTTTCTTCTATCCTCAAGTTCGGCTTCATTTTTTTATCCTCAAAGCACAGTCAAAGTCACTTGTCCATTAGCACTTAAAAGTTCAGCCCTTAAGTTTGTCATTAACTCTTGTGTATAAAATGAAATTAGAAATAGGTTTCGTGAAGTAAAGGAACTACCAAGATAGAGTTATTACCTTAACACATTTTATCAACAAAAGGAGTCAGAAGTTTGTGTACTTTGTCGATGTTGTGTATACATCCACTGAGTTACAAATCCATTATTACTGTTATCATTATCTCCACTTGTTTATTCCCTATTGTAATCATTGCACATAATTACCCGGCACTTTTGTCACTTGTTTTTACATGTCGCGTGATATTGTCTTCTGCCGAGTACAATGTACAATATGCAAGTGCTGAAACTTCACCGAAGAGCTTTTGTTTTCAATAAATCATCTTTTAAAAACCTGTTTACGCTTAAACGCCTTTTAAAACAGGTTATCGCTAAACCTTTCACTTTATTACGCACTATTATTTAATCGGATTAGTGCTCAGAAGACTATTTTTCATTACAACATCCAAGCTCACCTGTTATTGCATCTTACTTTCGATATTCTAAATGAAGTTATCGAGAAAATTATCATGTCAAAGATACAATAATAAAATAATAAATTAAATTTTAAAATAATTCAAATTGGAAAAAAATTCATAAATAAAAAAAAATGTAAATACCATTAATTATAAATCATGAATAAAATTGTCACAATAGAAAATATTAAACTCGTTAAAACTTTTTTTTTTTTTTTCTCCCCAGAAAAACTTTCAAGTTTATCAATTATTTTAATTAAGCCATCAAATGTAGGTCAATATAATCATATTTTAAATCTTTAATTCCGACTTTTTTACTAATTAATAATTATTGTTAGTTTTTGAAAAAAATTTTTTTTTTTATGTACAATTTGAAGGTCTTTTGTAGAGTTCCCTTTAAAAAATTACTTTTTTTTTCCAGTGTATAGAAATTTTTCATCAACAAAATCGATTTAATTCCACAATTGTACCGTTTTTATTTTTTACTTTGAATATGTTATTCACTTCAATATTATTGTGGAATATTAATACCTTTCTTTCAAAATGAAAGAACTAATTCACACATTTGGCAAATATAACTTGGAAAAAAAAAAAAAAAAAAATGAAAGAGTATTATTTCCATATTTAAATGAGGATTCATTGAAGTGGAATTCAAAAACATGAAGCTTATTTCAAGTGAAATATCGAAATAAAACCACCGCTTTTTTACAGCAAAAAAAAAAAACAGATAGATGAAAATAAAAACGATTCAATCGCAGACGCGGATAAAATAAACATAAAGAAATTTATTTAACATCCGTTATCAAAGAGTAATTGAATGTTATTTATCACGAATCATGACACCCCCGGCAGCATTTAGCCATCCATTATTCTCACAGTACCAAATCCCAAATGATAAGGACTGACTGCAGAATCAGCAGCAGCAATCAGTACTCGACACGAGTACCCTCGATTCGGGAACGAGTGATCATTCAAAGGATCCGATTACTAATTAACGATTATATTTAATAAACTGGGAATTGGGTTCTAATTACCGGTAACCTCCACTGTTTTAAATTCAATTAACCCGTTGAATTACATATATTTGTTTCCATTTTCCAATTAACCCCGGAAAAAATAGAAACTTTCCCCTGAGCATCTATCGATTTTTTGTTAAGCTCTCTTCTATTTTTGTTTTATAATTCCGGGTTGTTGATGAGTACATCGGTGATGCCCATGAGACACTCGGTGCAACCAAACTTCCACTCGTACTCTGATAAACGCGGAAACTAAATCGTGCCAAGCATTAAATGGTAATGAGAGTTATCGCTTCCTCTTACACACATTCACAACTTTTTTGTTATTGTATTAAATATTCGAGATTCTAGACTTTTTTTATTGGTTAAAAACTTTTTATTTCTTTCTTCTTAATAATCAAATAGTGGAGAAAAGTTTCTAGTTTTTTGGAAAAAATTCAAATGATAAAAATTGGACACTGAAAAAAATTCCTCGATAGAAAAATTTCTTCTCTTGAAATGAATTTTTTTTTCCAAATTTAAGAATTTAAAATATGTTATTTACATTATTCTCCAAAATTAATAATTATTTAATTTTTGTTCTTTAATTATTTTTTAATCTCAGAATTATTTTAAACTTTAATATTTTTTTAAGCATTTATGAGAAAAAATTTTAATAAAAGCTTAATAATTGATTTTATCTTTTATACTTTCTAAGAATCTTATTTAAAAATCCCGCTTTTTTAACATAAAATGCGCCATTTTCAAGTATAGTTCTTTTAAAAGTATACCACTGGCACCATCTTTCGAAATTTTTGAAAATTAAGCTAAAAACAAAGAAAATTACCAGGAAAACTTTTTTTTTATATTCAAATTCTATTTTCTTGAATAGATTCCTAATTTTTTTTAATTAATTCAAATTAAATGTCTCTAAATAAGAATGATATTTTAAAGAAAATATATATTCTTAATTAAAAATTCTATTCAAGTGTAAGTTCAAACAAAATTAAATTTTTTTCATCTCCAAGCTTTTATAATCAGCAATTCGTGCTAAATTCTGCAAAGAAATGGATCAAATAGGTTATTATATCCATAAACTTGAAAAGGTATATTCATGCAAAAATGAATTTTAAATTCCAAAGTATTAGTTAGGGAAAAGAGCTTTTTTATATATATGCAAACTACCTGTTTTATTGACTTTCACCTCTGCCCATATATTTCACTCCAACGTCCTACTTTCGACGCAAGGGTTCAAAAGTGCGCTTGCGTGACATAATACAGAAGGAATAAAAAATCTAATTCAAATTTTAAGAATCAGTGATGCTACTTAAATAAACCGAATAGACCAGATAATAAATAATATCAAATTTTCTCTCCAGATATTGTTATCCTTTCTTCCCATTAGTATATAGCCTGTTATTAATTTCCGGAGAATGTAATTAACATTGCAGCATAATGTGTTTCATAAGACGGCAAAAAGCTCTGATGGATGTAAGTGGAAGTCGGTTGGCAAGTTACCTAAATTAAATTCACCGGTACAGCGGCAAAACCGTTTGATTAAAATTAATAGACGGTCAGTAAATATCCTAAGGGTTTTCAGTCCAGGAGAAACTCCTACCGAAATTTTACCCCGGACAGAATGAGAATGAGAGCTATTAAAGCTCTACCAGTGCTTTTGATTATATTGCTGAGAATTCGTCGAGATTATTACAGCAAAGAGAATTGCGGGAGTTTATACAAAGCTTCCACATGGATTTTCTCGTTATCTTCATGACAATTAATCCTCAGGGTCGCTGTGATGTCCTACTGAAAGCTTCTCGCATCATAAATGTCAATAATTCATATTCCAGAATTTTATTTTTCATTATTAAATTCCTAGAATATGGTTTTGTATTTTTTCCATCGAAATATACGAGAAAAAACTTTAAAATTAACAACAATCGTAATGCGCTCGTAATACCACTAGGGCGTACAAAATAGAAAAGGCAGAGTGCCAAAAAGAGGGCTAAAACTTTTTTTTTTTTTTTTTTTTTTCGCAGACGTATCTTTATAGTTAATGCTGACATAGACGAAAAGTTTTACGGAAAGTTCAACTCTTACTTTATATTACAGCATAGAGAAATCGATATTGCTGTTTACGTGAGATTCAAGATTGTTCGCGGCTTTATGATTTATTGTCGAGCTCTTGAGGGTGCTCTTGATGATCATAAGCGACTTTTAACAGGCTTAAATTTTTTTATTATTCATTGAAATAAGCCGTCGAGATTAGATTTTGATAAAAAAAAATTATTAGCTCTAATAAAATATTATTTTCAAAATTAATTTAAAAAATTCAGTAATTTAATCAAAGAAAAAATTTTTAGGATGAAGAGAAAAATGTTTTTGATTATTTTTAGTGGTCTTGAGTTTTCAAGAATTCTAAAAGATGGTGCCACTGGTATACTTTTAATAGAAGTATACTTGAAAATGGCGTTTTGAATGTTAAAAAAGCGGGTTCTTGAGCAAGAACATTAGAAAGTATAGAAGAAGAGTTCAATTATAGAATTTCAAGATTTTTTTTTTTTGATAAGTGGTCACAAAATGGTTAAAATTAAAAATAATATTAAGATTAAAATACAAATTAACATTGATTTAATTTTTTTTGGTACATTGACATTAATAATAATTAATTTTTTCAGAAAAATGACCTCATGGTTGGATTCTATGCAATACAATATTCTATGCTCAAAAATATTCCTCTATAATATTTGAGTTTATGAAAATTTTTCCGTATTTTCCATAAAATTTTCAATTGTTTACTCTCAAAGTATTCCAAAGTACCAGATTAATGTTTATTTTGGCTTTGAAACTTTGTTAAACAACTGGAACATCTGTATAGAACAGAATAGATGAAACTTAGATTCTAGTGTAGAAGTAGTTTATATTGCGATATACTAGAAACAATTGGAGTAGAGTTTCATTGATAAAGAAGTTGATGGCGGTGAATTGCTCCACGAAATTCGATACTAAACGGACAATTTGGCACAGACAGTTCCATACTTTAGCTCTGTTGGTATGTGAGAGTATCTGTACATATGCCCGTGCAAAATCAATGCACAAGTGATAAACATTAATCTAGAGTAGTTATTCTCTGCTCGTACATTGGCATTATATCGGGCCAGTGGATCCTGATCGGTGACTGGTTATGAAGATTAATTATAATCACACGTTTCATTGGAATTGCCTTATAATTTATAATAAAATTCGTTAATTAACGATCGCTATCCTCATTCAACTTGTGTTTGATAGAATATCCATTAATAACCTCAATAACGCCATTCATCATTGAATGTCACGAAGTATGCGAGAGATTAAATTTTCGGTTTTGCATTATTTTGCGCTTTGATATTATCACTCGAATTGATATTAACCGCAGTGAAAAAGTTAACTTCATTTGTGCGATATTTGTGGTGATTTATTAATATCCAACGTTATTAAATGTCATAATAGATTTAACGAGCGTGCGCAAGCGCGCGTATGAATATTCGTATAGAATTATATATATTTTCATACTTATGGTATATATTTGGCCAATCACATTACGAATAAATTGGCTTCACATTTATTTCATCTCAGTTTTATATTGGGATTTCTTTTGAAAAGAAATAATCTCTTTATACAGAAAAAAAATTAACTTGACTCAGGTGAAAGATTTTTTAAGCCAAGAAAATTATAGTGAAAAGTTCCATTGTCTTGGAGCAATGTGAAAAATTCTTGGATTAAGTGAAATTTATCAAATAAAGGAAAATTTTAGATCAAGAATTTTTTTTAATTAATTGTATCGATTTAGTTTTCAAAAAATCCGGTAGATGGAGCCAGTGATATAGTTCTACTTGAAAATGGCGTTTTGTATATTAAAAGAGTGGGATTTTTGAGTAAGATCATTATTAAGTATTAAAAAGAGCTAAATGATCGATTGTTAAGATTTCTTTTTCTCTAATCACGTAAAATACTATCAAAATTGAGAATAATAGAGTCTTTAATAAAAAATACTGGTCTTAAAATTTTCATACATTGTTATGGATCATTGTAATGTTACAATGAAGTATGTCAAGATTTTAGCATAATGCTTGCAATGTACATGCATGTTTATTCAAGCTCGACATTTAACAACATCCAGCCCGTTAGTTTACTCGTGTTGTCTCAAGGACATCTAAAACAGTATTACATAAAGAGAAAATTTTCTATAAGCTTGCAGAGACAGAGAAGGATAAGTAGAAGTTGGGAACATATTTGAGGCACTTTTCGATGAGTGGTGTTGACATTTAACGACGTCATTCATCAACCACCATTTTCATTATAAATTTACGACGGTTCATCAAAATTTAACGAGATAATCTGCTGCATTTATTTCAAGTATTTTATCAAATATTTACTGTAAGGGTTCATGTAAATTAAATATTTAGAAATATATTCAAACTTTCATCGCCCCTCAAATAAATATTACTTCTGGTACTATTAATAAGTAATAAGAATTATTATGTAAATGTCGCTTAAATATTTAACGAAAAAATGTATTTTCAGCGCGGAATATATTAGCCATAAAGGTCAGAAGCGGAAAAAACGAGAAGAATAAATGACGTGACTTTTATAAAACTTTGAAAAACAAGGACGAAGGGTGAAGCGCTGGAACAATTAAAACTAACCTAATTAGCATAATGCTCCGTTTGATATAAAGTTGAAGTGTGTAAAGAACAAGAAGAAAAAAAAAATAGACAACAAATTGCGGTGTCTGCTGGGTGGATAATGATAAAGAGTGAGCTTTTGATCTTATATTATACGTTAATCCCACACCAGTTCAGAAACAAGACCCAGTGATCCAATACTCGACGGTATCCGTTACCCGAGCTACCGTAATACATGAAAATGCGCCTTCAACTTTGGAAATTTGGAATTACTATGCAGTTTCCTTCACTTCATTCGTCTTTTGAGTTTTAACCACAGATTTCAATCTTAACTGGGTTTAGTTATGGGAGATAATCCATAGCCCGCAAAAGGATCCGAAGTTGCATCAAGGTTGAGTAGTTTACTTAACGGAAGTGTTATTTCTGGATAAAAAATGTTACATCATGGAATTTGATACCAGACACAGTTACGGGCGAATAGAACTATATAAATGTAAATTATATAAATAAATAACTTTTCCACTAAATTAAATCTATTTAGTGCAGGTGTACTCTGATTACATAAATAAACAGCTTTGGAGTTGCGTAATGTATAAAACGTGTATCATACTTATATGTTGTAGGATTCATTTTGATTAACAACACATTACTTTGTATGTTACACGTTAGCATTATTATTATCATTACAATTTTTTTAATTTTCTCTTCAGAAGTTTCAAATATCCGTGAAGATGATTTATCTTCATAAAAAAAAAAATACTTGGTTCAAAAAAAAAAGCTTACTCTTGTTTTGAAATATTCAGTTCGAATTAATTTATAAAGTTCACTTTTGAGTATACAAAATACAACTTTAAAAAAAATTTTTTTTTTAATCATTTATCAATTTTTTATCACTGCATTTTTTGAATTAAACGGATCAAATTATCAAGCATGGATAGTTTATATATCTGCATAGGATGTTAATGTTTTTTTTTACGAATTTTTGCTACAGTTTGGAAACTTCAAGAATGTGTAGCTTTTTCCCCTTTTTTCGTAACAATCGTAACTTTATAAAACTCAGACAGAATAATGATCATTTTACCGAAAATTTCCTCCTAGTATCATAAACAGTGTTTAGAGTAAATTCTTTTTCCCTAAGACCAGAAACTATTGAATTTATGAGTCCACTCGGTCTTAAATTTCATTATTCCATTCCATTTTCTCAATTCGATTAATTTACACTTGAGAACGTCAGAATTATAAATTACACCTGACCCAACTCAACCGCGTCTTGTCATTATTTCTCTTGGGAATAATTCCTTGTACATTGCACCGTACATGCTTCATCCCCAGAGCATTTCTTCCATCAAGAAGTCTTTCGTCGAGTATTTTTTCGCTCTCAGCTCTGTTTATTATTCCGCTATGCGTAAGGCCACATAATAAAAACGGAGGATGAAAAATTTTCTTTACGAACGACTCACTGGGAATTATGCATAATTTTCCGGAATTGTTTCGCTAACTTGTTTGCATTTAATTATTTCAACGTCTATTCGCTTGGAAGTCAAACATCTTATAAAAAATTTTTCACGATAGATAATTGGATGTTTTATTAATATAAATGTTTCTTCAAATTTGAAGAGTTGGACTTTATTCAACGATTTTACAAAGCTTTTGTACAAGCATCTGGATTTGACAGTCAAAGAGAAAAAGGTCTTTTTGTGTGTTTGATAAAAAGTAGGCGAAAAATTTACGACTAGAAAAGTCGCGGTGGAAATAATCGTTCTATTTAGCTTTTTATTTCGCTATTTCTTCTTTCTCTGCACCGCGGAAAGAATGTGGAGGGCTGTGTGTGATTATGAACGTAATAGAAGTACTAGCAGTGTCAAGTCATCTATGTGTATGTAGGGAGTATTCGAGTGAAATGAACAATGAAAATGTACAAGTGTTATGGTTATTGAAGCTTCAAAAATAATTTTCCTGTCGTTTTAAATCCTGTGAAGTGGATCATTACAAGAACAAAAGATTTGCACGGACTAACGATTATTGCTTCAATGGGAGTACCTTATACATACACGCGTATTTTTAGTACGGATTTCTGTCTATGATTCATACATACACATATTATGTAAACAATTTTGTGGATCGGAAAATGTATGATATTAATTGAAAAAATTTGAATTATTTTCTGTTTTAACGTTGTTCTGCAATTTTTTAGTGAAAAAAAAAAAAAAATATTCTAATTCAATGATTAATTTATTTGATGACTATGTTCATACTTTAGAATGTTCTGATTCAAAAATTCCACCGATTTAACATAAAAAAACATCTTTTTCAACTATAGTTAAACAATTTATTACTCCCGCCATCTACTAGTACGCAATATAACATTTATATTTACAGAAGATAGATACAGAATGTGGATTGAAATGGAATGAAACTGAAATAAAGAGGATGTATTTGACACGCGTCGGTCTGCTTTGTTTAATCAAAACAAAATCCACTTTTACGGACGATCAAATTTAAAAATGTGCTTTTTTGTTATTGAGCTGTGTTTACTCGCGTTAATGCAAAAAAAGCACAATTTTTGAGAGCTTGAGAGCTTTAGAGAGGAACAAAAAATATAACTTTTATGACAGTGAAAATGGATTTTATAGAAATGTTATCGTAACAGCCTGGAAAATTAATTCAGTGGTGTGTAGACATAGATATATAAGACCAAAAAAATTCTTTTTGCACACATGTATTCTTATATGGATTAAAATAGATAAAAAATAAATTCGATAGATATATCCTTTTAGGTTCTTGAAAAATTATTGATATGGCGCCGTACTCACCAGCAAATTTATATTTATTGCCCTATTTGCTGGCAAAAAGTAAAATAAAAAAAGGTCATCAATGTTATAGGTTATTGTTGAATTCTTGGATCATTTCCAGGGTTTTCAGTTCACATTCAACAAACATGTATACACTGGTTCGACGAACTTAAAACTCTCAAACTGCTCTGTATGTGCTATCATATCATACTATATTTATGTCTATATATTCGAGAAAAGTCAGTGGAAATAGAAATAACAGGAACAAGTAATTCTCAAAAGTATCAGTCGTAAAATGAGATATTAAATTTTTATATAAATTGATTTTTAACATATCAGATAAACTTTTATTTGAATTCTACCATGGTTAACAAGATACCGTCGAATAAATCGATTTTAAACTCACGGAATTTAATTTTGCGCTTTTTGTGATTCTGCATATTCAGTTTTATTAAATCCGACAGAAAAGTTTTTTCATATATTAGAAAAGTATTTCATTTTTTTTTTTTATTTAATAAAAAATATCAAAGATGATAGGAAATAAGCGATATTTCATTTAATTTTCTATTTTATTTTATAAGACATTTTTGAAAATCTTCAAAAATACTGTTAAAATTTTTTTTTATCAATTCTTTGATCATCGATGCATAAAAAGCAACCCAACAGCCAAAAGATAACTCAGAAATCTTTCAAAGCTCCAAGAAATTCTTCGAAGTTTTATATCCGCATGAATTACCACATTTTTTGGACGTAAGTCTCTTTTTATCCGTACATAAAAAGAAGTTTACAACTCCTGCCATCAAATCGGACATTTTTGCATTCCATCAGCTCGAAAGCCTCAGAAATATCTGACGATAAACTTTAAATATTTATTCTATAAACCACCTGAAATAAAGTAACTGAAGCTGCCAGAAGATGGCCAGAAGACTGCCAAAAAATCCGTAACGACTTCGAAGGGCTATGGCTAAAAATATATATTTTTTGGCAATCACGTACTGTACGGTGATAAACTTGAACTAACCCTCGAACTTAAAAAACATAATTATCAATGATTAAAGCTAAAAATACTGAGTGGAAGCTGATCCTTGACCTCGATAATGATTTAAATTCTGTCTAATTGAAAGCTTGACGAGCAATTGTTGAAGAGATTGATAGTAGCACTCTTTACTATTTTCCATTGAATGTTAAAATTTAGTCAATGAAAATATAGAAATATTTATGAGTTTTAACAAAAGAGTGATATCGAGCGTGACGTGATGTTACTTAAATAAATAGAAGAAAAATTCTCAAGTACGCGAGTGTTCCAGTTTTCTTGGATCTCTCGTCGGAATAAAGAACCCAAAGAGACTAAGGTAAGAGCTTCGTCATTCTTCGTTCTGCTCTGCTCACAAGGGATTCTTGATTAAAAAAAAAGAAAATCATCACGATTTAAATACAAAAGGCCTCGGATCGTTATTTGCTATTTAATTTTGTGCGGGTGGAATTGAAAAAAGTTGGGCTTTAATTTGAAATTTTTGATACGATTTTTTTTCCCTCGTTCTATTTTTCGGTAAGTTAATATTAGAAACGAACTCGCTTATCAAAAGATTAAAATTTATGGGTTTAAAAATTTTTCAAAGACTTTTGATCAATTTTCTTTTTGTCCCACATAGAAAATAGAAAAATTAAAAACAGTCAAAGTTTGACAAGAAAATAAAAAATGCTTATTTTTATAACTAGGCTAATGATAACTGTCATAATATTTTGATTTCCGAAACTTTTTCTCGTCTTTCTCTGACATCTTTGATATCGATGCTAGTTTGTCAGTGTCACTCATAAAAAGCTTTTGTTTTTGACTGAAATAATTCTTCAAGCTTAACGTAAGCTCTCATTTAAAATCCACATTTATTTATAAACAATACACCCTGGCATTTGGGACAAGACAGATTACAAGTGACATAAGGCAAGAGTCCAACGGGAAATCATAATAAAAAAATGACTAACGGAAGTTGAGAAGAAGAAAAATAAGAACCGGGTATATAGAAGTTTAAAAAACTCTTTACTCAACTTTGCCAGCATCGAACTTATATTATTTTTATACTTGGCATCTGTATCCATATCCGCGACATTTAGGGTGCTGTCATTGTTCATTACCACCCATTGCTCGAGATTCCAAGTAAGATTCTGTCAGGATCAAATTAATGAAAAGAAATAAAAGTATCGAGTTGAGACTTGAATTCTGCTGATAATGAATGATTGCAAGGCATTGGCACTTGCTTGTTAATGTGTGTTTTACTGTAATAGGTGTATTACATTACGTATGTACTGATTGCAAGTATATTCGAGAAACAAAGGAATAAATTAAATACGAAGATTACGTACTAGTTCCACGTAGTGACGACAAGTATATTTGAATCTTATATTATATTCTTTCCTTACTTCCTGTCATTTCTATTGTTTATGACTTTTAATACGCCTTGAATGGTCCTTACACGTAAAGTCGCCACTAATTACATGATGTATTGCGTAAAATTGTAATAACAATTGGAAAAATATTCTGGTCGCTGTTTAATCAATGAATAGTGAGAAAATTTTGAAGGTAAAAAATTTTTCAAAGTTTCAAGTTGAAATTTTAGGCAAAGTATTGAAGATTAATCAAGAGGAAAAATTTTTTTTTAAATTATAGTGTTAAGTTTTTGGAAATTTCTGTATTGATTATGATTAACAGTGATAAAGTGAAGTAAATTTGGTAAGTAGGAGTTGATGTAGGTACAAGATGAAAAAAATTCGACTAGACAAAGAAATTAAGTAAATAGAGAGTTGAGTTCTGAGTAAATATGAGATATTTTATTCTGGTAAAAAAAAAAACTAGGTAAAAAATTTCCAGGGAGGATTAAATTTATCTCGGCCCGGGACTTCGTCCTCGTAAGCTCAAGTTTTGGCCTCGACCCACCATACCAAGTACTGCTCCCTATTCACCTTTGAGTAATCACCCACACACAATACACCGACCCTATTTCTGTCTGTTCTATTCTTTTCTACGACCACAATCCAACTTCTCCTTAGGTGCTTAAAAACTCCTGAGAAACTACTATATCACGATATACACATTTAAGACACGACGAAAAAGGACACTACGATAAAAGCATAAAAGAAAATGAGCTATAAAAGTCCAGCACGTACGGTAGGAACCTCAAGTTAGAGAAATAAAAAAAGTAAAATAAAACCCGGTGAGATAAATAATCCCAGAGAATAGTTTGTCAACTTTGGCTAATGGGTAATTGTCAATAACTATCTAAGAACGGGTTTTTGCAATAAAGTTAATAAGTATTACGATAATAAAGGACAATGGAAATTTATTTCAGATGTAATATTTTTTGTTTGCTCAAATATTTTTTGTTGAGCGTTATTAATGGGAAAGATAAAGAAAATTTGTCTAGAGGCTTATGCTCAGAGATTACTTGAACCAAATCGATAAAGTTGCGCGGCCAGTCGACAATTGTCGAGTCAGATGATCGACACGTGTTTATATATGTTTACGTAAGTGACATACTGACGTATTGGTATATATAATGGAAAATGATTAAAATCTTACGGAAGTTAGATAGGTGTGGTTACTTTATCGTTATCCAGGTTTTTAGGGCAAATTTATTGATCCCGCATTTGTATTACCTGCCTATATAGCTATAATGATGTATAGATAACTTTATTAGTATTAGTACAGTAGAGATAAAAATAATAAACAAAATTAGTGTCGTTAAATATTAATGCTGCATTGATTTAGCATTTATTAAGTTTTTAACATATTTTGCATTTCAATACTCGCTTACGAGGTTAAGAAAAAACTTCCTTGAGTGCTAAAGATGCTTCTTGGGTACATTGAGTTGTTTAGTACCTCGCAAAAGTCTTTGAAGGATTGTTTTGATTGAAGATAGCAAACTGATGTATAGATTTGATGAAAAGAATTTTATCTCGATAATGATAAGGATGATTTAATATGTGCGGTAGGTAATAAGGCAGTAAAAGTGTTTTTAGTGCCTATTAGGGATACTTTCATCATTTTATAGCTTTGTATTATTTTTATTTAAGGGCATACCTTTGGAAATTCCTTTGGCATTTTGAATAAAAAATTTATTCTTGAACCAAAAATTTAAAATTCTTAAAGAAAAAATGAACTTATAATTAATATGAGAAACAAATAAAGTTTTTGGACCAAAATGAAACCACAAAAAAGCATAAATTATACATTTTTAGGGACTCCCTAACTTGAACTGAAATATAGTAACTTAGTTTCCAAGTTTTACAATCACAGATTTACTCTCGAGACGCTTAAATTCTTACAATAAAATATGAAAAGAGGCTACAATGATTTAATTAAAATAAACTTTTGGAATACACTATACAAATTGAAAAAAGCGATGACGTAAATTTATAAATAAAACAAATCTCAGTGATTAATGAATCTCAAGGTTAGCCTTGCGATTGTTGGCAAATAATAAAATAAAAACGCGTGAAGAATATTACTTTGGTATGCATTTAATGATAACATTTTAATTCCAGTATTCATATGATACAAACGCGGAAAAATATGTGCAGTAACACGAAGAAAAAAAACTGAGTAAAAAAGTAAAAAAGAAGCAACACTCGGTTAGCTCTCGTGTTGTAAAATGAGTCACAAAGAGTTCATACATTAATAATATATATTCTTTTGAACGCGATGAGAGAAAAGAGGGGTTGAAGGCCGAGGAAGGCAATAAAGTCAAGAGCATGGCATACATATGCCGGGTAGGCTATATATACATGCTCTTTTCGCGATACGAGACTTTTGATGCTTTTTTGCTTTTTTAAATAATTTAATTTATCACAGAATTATTTCAACTGTTTTTAATCTTTAAGCAAAATGATCCGTCTCACCCCACAGCCATCACTGGCACGGGCACGCTCGGGGGTATATTTCACGTCATAACGTATCACCAGGCTTGACTTTAAATTGAATTGGACACGATACAAAAAATATAAGAATCATCCACGAGGATTTTATCGGGTCTACCTCCTCTGATTGTACCTCGAGCACATAATACGAATACTATACCAAGAATAGGGATCGTAAAGTCCTGTAGATGTATCAAGGTGTAAGATTATGTCGATACGGACGAGCATGATCGATTGACACGAACTCGACTCTCCACTAGGCAAGTGTGTTCTCCTATTTCAGAGAGTAGAATACGCTGGATAGGGATAGGAATAGCGAGACACTCAGAAGTCGAGAATTGTCGGTAGGGTTAGGTCGTCGTTGCGTCACAGAATACTAGTGTGGGGAATATGGACGATCGATATTATATAGGTATATATATATATATATATATATATATATATATATATATATATATATATATATATATATATATATGTCGTCATACATGCTTCAGTATATATCTAACTACATATATAATGCCTACATCCATCCATACATAAATATATACCATTCATCGTTTACATCGAGGCTACTTACTTATTATAATTGATATTTATTGATTTAATTTTCTGATTTTCGATAAAATGCCACCAGGTTATTTTGCACTGCAAAAGATCTGAGTTAAATACTTAAATGTCACAGATTAATTGGAAAATTTATCTAAAATTTATGCAAGCTTTATAATTTATGATACTTTAAATTTAAAAACAATTTTTTGTTCCAAAAATCATTATTTTAACGAAAAAACAAATTGTTTTTTATCAAAAAAAAATTTGTACACAATGATGTTTAAATTTTACTCTAGATTTTTGAGTCATTATTGGAGAAATACAATTTAAATTATGTAAAATTTATAATTTAAAATTTAACTATGTTCAAAAATATTTTTTTTAATCAAAAATGGTTATTAATTGGTTGTTTCCTATCAACTATATTCATTAACTGGCTATTCCAATTTAAAATACGCGCGCTTATCGGCGCGCCATCTATGTACGTCATTTTCCGTGTTGCCAACTTTTTAAACAGACGAAGAAATGTAAATATTTTGTTTTAATATTTATTATTGAAAATTTAAAATTTTTAACACAATTATTTAATCAATTTGAAAATATTTAAGTAAAAAAAAATTTTTGCTTCAATTTTTAACCTCATTTTTCTACGATTAGAACTCTGAAGTATATTTCACTCAAGAGATATTGAATGAATAAAAAAATCCTTCAAGTTTTTTAGCACAACTATAAATCAATCAGTTCTAGGCATTTGTTATCCTCAGAATTGTTTAATAAAAATGTAGAACAGATGCGACATTTTAGGTCATATCACTGGCGCAAGTTATTGCAATAACGATGATGATCGAGTGGATACGGTATCAGAAGCTCAGGGACAATATCCTATTGAATTCATTTCTCTTGAGCCTCAATCAAGAGTTTGGTATAAAAATACACATACGATGATATCGGATAATAATTGAACGAATGTATCCTTATATATATGTAGTTTCATTTTCAGTCCGTCCGTTAGTGCGGAGTTTTTGTATATGACAAAAAAAAAAAAAAAAAAAAGTTTATCTCCTATCGTGTATTATCCAGTAAGTAATCTATTCATTGGATTTTCATTCAATCCCTTCTTTTGATGGGCACGTTCACCTATCGGGGACGCATTATTGTCACGAGATGCAAAAGCTACTCTGCAGAAATAAAATGCATGTCTGATATGTGATAAATGATGCAGTAAATGCCAAAGGCTATCGATTTAGCAACACCAGTAATTTTTTGCTCAGGATATATTATTGTTTCCGTCTTTCTGACAGTTAAATCCTATAAATTTTTCTTGGACTTTCTGTATAGCAGGCTTTTATGGAAATAGAAAGATTTATTTCATAAAGACCGGGAAAAAAACGGGAGTATTGTAGACGTAGGTATTGTCATTAGAATGATACTCAGTTACCGTGAAAAAAATCTATCTAAATTATTATAAAAAGCGTATATTTATATTCCTGTAAATAATAATAAAAGTGAAGTCTAAGCTACGTATTTTATGACCTTGTAAAACTTGGGTTTATATATATTTTCTCTTTTTTCGAATAAACTTTATAACAATCACTTTTTGTGAACTACTTTCAACTTTTAAACATTCAACTTCTTACGAACAATGTCGGGATAATAGATTTATATACTTTTAACGGAATTAGTAAATAATTAATTTTATTTAATTGAGAAGTTATAAGTACGTAAGATTTTTGATAAATCTCTTTTTTTTCTTAATTTTATTTTTGTAAAATAGAAATCTTAAATTTTAATTAGACAAGTATTTTTTAAGTTCTACGCAAACTTGTTAAGCCAAATTGCTGCAAACATTAAAACGTCTTTTTTTTAAATTAGTGAGCAAGATTTTACAAAAATTTTTCATCCGATCAGTCTCAAATTTTTACACAATTTTATTAACCACATTTTTCAGTAACTCAAAAATAAAAAATATTTTTTACCATTTCTTATAACTTCTCAATAAAATTTGATAAATAACCACACTCACCTTTCGATCTTATCCATACTCGTAGGATGTTGTAGAATAGTCTGCTGCCCAGTCATTTCGACGACACATTGTGTGCCGAGCTCCAATTCTGCAACAAATAAAACCACAATTAAACACAAAATTCATCATCTGAACTGGAATATTGGACATTTCAGGAAGAAAACAATGTTTGTAGTAGATAAACCGGCTGGAGACGGGAACGGATTAATGGAGGCAATTAGCATGAAATCAATTACTCAACAAAGGATACTGTGTCATAGGTATTTTGTGACCGAATATATATCTGTGAAAATGGCGGACTAGAGGCCATTCTTGTATATTGGATACTGGATACTGGAACTATGAGACAGATTAAACTATTAATATTCTATTCAAAGTGTAACGAAGGCACGTGTAGACGCGTAATCATATCAAGTGCTCCTGGCATGCCAAATAGACCTTAATGTTGTTTAAACACGGTCAACTCTTGTACTGTTTCAGGATCGATGGTAATTACAATATAGAAAGTTCATTACCGATTGCGACATCTATTTTCGCACTATCAACTCTCACTCAACTTGTGGATTAATGGCTAACCAGTAATTAGAGTCAAAATAATACATGTAAATAATTTTTTTTTTTTTTTCACATGAGTGCAGTTGCAGCAAAAAAAATTGGTATATTCTTAAAAAAAGGTCCTTTGATCCAAATCTTTCTAACTGGTAGTCTGAGAACATATTTATTAGAGCATCTGACGTATAATCGGGAGGTCCGGGTTCGATTCTCGGCTTGGTTCCAAGCCTCAAATTTTTTAAAGATGATCTTAGATTTCAATAAATAAAAACGTTTTCAATTATTCGTCATTATCATAAAATTCACTTGAAAATAGTACATTCGTATAAATATCAAGAGTATTAATATATTTGTATAAAGTTTAAACAATCGCGCCTACTTAATGATTTACCCAAACACTTTCATTTGTCTGGCTGTAGCTAATTCAATAGCGTTAAGATTTTCAATTGTCTGCAACAAGACTAATCTGCATTTTTATGTACGTACTTAGTTGGTATAATAGATTTTGAAATAGTATACAGTAGAGATAAAAGAAAAGAAGGAGGTGATATACGGCGAGAAAGGATCTGACGACAATAGACTCGCTTTAGATCTGTGTATTGTGTAGAATTCGCTATCTCTCATGTTAAAATGATTTCGAGAAAAAATTCAAAGTAGCTTATACTATTTCTGCGCGATAGCGATAACGTTAATCTTATTTAGTCACAACAAAAAATAAAAATGAAGATATGAATATTAATACGAATATGAGTAGGAGCGCTAACACGAATACCATCAGAGTAATGAGAATTTTGGGGATATTTGATACGGACGAAAATTTTGATGGGAGAATATGAATTTTAATTTAAAATATTGCGCATAACTTCACCGCAAACGCTTTGAATTTTTTCACAAGAATTTAACGAAGCAACGCTGTAAGCAAAGCATTGTAATATAGCTTGTGCAATATTACAAAGAACGCTTGATGAACATAACTGGAGCATTAGATTGATTTACTTTGATACCCTGATAAAAAATGTAATTGAATTTTAAAATTTGCCAATATCAGTTAATCTCCTTTTACACGTCGTTATAAAATTCAAAAACTCATTATGCTGACGTTATTCATGTTGCGATAGCTTTTACTTTGGATTATCTGGAATAGAGTTGAGCCCGATTGGCCCCAGTCGGGATTCGATCTCGGTCCTCTGTGTATAGAACATTACCGTCACTACCACAATTGCCTATTGCATCTGTATGAATGGCATGCTATTGGAAATTGCTATTCGAATAGACGTTTAATTAAAATCAATTGGATAATATAATTCCGGCCTTTTTATACCAATAATATTTTGTCAAAAAGGTCAAAAATATATGGAAAAAAATTTTTGATTCAAAATTTTTAACAATCTAAATTATAAATTCTAATCATTACAAAATTTTGCAATAAAAGAATACTGAAATTTTTTTTTTTTTTTTTTTAAAAAAAGATTGAAGAATTTTTTATAAATTTTTGACTGGTAAAAAAACTAAATTATTGTAAAATATTAATTCTCAATAATTAATTAAATACAGCCGTCACGTTTTACATTATGTAAAAAAATGAAGTACAGAATAAAAGTTATCCAAAGTCTCAATATTTTAATTATAAAAAATAATTATAAGCTACTTTGCATCAGGAAACAATTAAAAGTATTAACAAAAAGAATCTCAGTATAATCCAAGCGTTTTTACAACGAAAGATTTAATATTCTTCTTATTAAAACTCAATTTCATCAGCGACGCGCATTTATATTAATACTTATGTAAATTTTTTTAATTACTATTATTGCTATAAAATCCAAAGACTATACAACTACACACTTTCTTTTTCTATTTTTCCACTGTTCCTTAAATAGAACCTAGCGCATTGAAACTTTTTTAAAAGTGAGAATAAAAGGGAAGTGATGTGAATTAAAAAAAATAATCTCAGAGATGTGGAACATTAACTTGATTTTTTGTAGCAAAGTTACAACCCAAGTTAAAACAGGTAAAAAAAAAAAAAAAAAAACGGGATTCTTTTTTTGTTCAGTAACCGAAACCTCCCTCGAGAGAGAGCCCCCCCCCCCCCCAGGTGGTTGTTATTCTGGCTCACACACTAGTGGTCAGTGCACTGTAGCTTTTACTCTGCATAACACAGTGTGTAGTACTATATAATACTGACCAGCAGAAATTCCACAGCAAATCGGACCTTAGTAAATAATTTATAATTTATGCATGATGCACACTGCCGTAGTAACATACATCACATCGAATATCACATTTATGTTATAGTTGTACTATTTTATAGGGAAGATATAGAGCAGATAAGAATAGTTGAGAATGCCACTGTAACTACACATACGCGGTAGGAAATAAATACAAGTAAGGCTAAAACACAACACGTGTTAGCAATATGTATATATTAAAGTTAAAGAGCGTGCATATGACTAAAATTAAAAGCCCATTCAAGAACAGCTGCTGATAAACTCATACTCAATGTCGCTTAGCTGAGTCTTAGAGATGTCAGTTTATGTGTGCTATATTGTGTTATATGTTATAAGTTATAAGTTATATGTTATTTGCACTTTCTCGGAACTTATACTATTCGTACTGTCAGTCTGACGCATACTACGCCTTCACGTGTCTATGAATCACATTCTTAATTCATTTCTGCGTTCAAATACTGATCTTTACTTATATTTTGTGAGATCAAGCATAGAGTTCAATTATTTGCATACCGCAAATTTTTTTTTTATCAATAATGTACATAAAAACAACTTTCTTGACTTTAGAATAAATTTTGTTGACTTAAAAATTTATTTTATGAATGTGTTGATTGGAGTAATTTTTTTTTTTTTTGAGTGAACGCGCCAAAATTTGTGTTTAAATATTTAAATAAGGCAATGTGATGGAATAAAATTTTCATTTTTTTTTTAGATTTTAATATGAGCTATTATTTTTATAACTTTGATAAAAGAATCATCGTTTTAAGGTAGTTTTGTCGATACTTCAAGAGTCAAATGTCAAACACAAAGTCTCGTTTGTTTTACGTATATGGTAAAAGAAAAAAAATTACATTTTGTACTGTAACATAGCGCTTTAAAAAAAGAAACTGAAAAATGGCAATTTCACTTCTGCAAAGTTGTGTTTTTTTTTTTTTTTTTTTTTTTTTAAGGCAGTAAAATTTCAGAAAAATTATTGCTAAATGTAAAAATTTTAATATTTTTTTTACTGATTCTGCGCAATTCCTCAAAAATTCAGTGAGAATATTATTTTACCCTACTAATATATCAAATTTCATTAAATTCCCGAGTAACTTTACGACCTTGTATGAAATAAATTTTTTAATATTAAAAAAAAAATTAAGAATTTTAATTTTATTGAACTTTATGGAAATTAAAAAAATTTTTCTGTCTAAATATAAAATTATCTATTTCCGTCTTTCCTCAGTGAGAGTATTTTTAAAAATTTTCTAAATCTTTTCCAGTTACTTTTATACTCGTCTGTTTATCATTCCCAAGATCATTTAAAGAATGTTTGAAACTAGTTAAGCCTCATTTAAAGAATGTGTGATGTTTTCACTGTCGTAACTTTTTTTTTATCTAATTGATCTATTGTATAAAGTAATATATATAATCATACATCTAAATAGATATAAGATAAAATAAATAAATAAATTTACAAATTAAATTTTAATTGAAAAAAAAAAAAAAAAAAAAAAATAAATAAATAAATTTAATAAAAACTCCGAATGAAAAATAGAAAAATTTCTAATCCCTTATTAAAAAATTTACGTTGCATTTTAATTGTTATTTTTCATCGCTTCTAATTGAACCATTAAATAAAATTATATCTTACAATAAATTATTAATGAAACTAATTTTCTATTAAAAAATCTCGAGTTTTAAAAATTGAATTTTGCTCAATGGTCACAAAGAAATTATTAATTAAAATTAATTAAGTGTCGGAAAAAAACGAATGAATTTATTATCAAAAGTTATGAACATAAAGAAATGTATTTACTAAATAAATATTGAACTAAACATACGTTAACTTTCTGAATAAAAAAAACAATTAAATTCAATGCATATATTAACTTGAAAAGGAATAAACTGACGATTCACTTTATTATGTTTAATACCTGCAATTATCGCATGCGCACTTATCATTCAAATTATACGCATTTAATTATAAAACCTCTACGCTATTCAACAAAAAGAATTCATTTAATCTCAAGCCAAATTTCTATCATAATTAAAAATTACAAATAAATTTTTAATTAAAAAAAATTTTTAAATTACAAAAAAAATCAAACTCATTTAAGTTTAAAATTTATAATAAAAAATTTATAAGTCCTTAAAAAATAAAACGTTAGGAGGTTCAATTATAAATCAATTAATTTATTATTCATAATTATCGCCGCCGTTTCCAAGGTCGTGAAGCTATGTATATGTATAAACTAATACAATAACGATAACTTTAATCGATTTTATTAATTGACATTCTCTCGATAAATTTTCTCGATAAAGCGGATAACCCTCGTCTTAATCTGCATAAATTTATAAATTTTGCGGAAAGTAATTTTGAGTATTATTTAAAGCAACAAATGATGATAATCATATAATTAAAATTCAGGAAAATAAACAAGAATTTAAAATAGAAAATCAACCTAGTGTTAACTTAGTTGCTGTTGCTGGTAAACATAACATAACCCAACGTAGTACGTAGCAGTATTAGTTTTAGTAACAGTAACAGTAACAGTAGCAGTAGTATAGCTTTCTCTAGAACGAGTTGAGTCTAGAGCCCCTTTTCCCGGATCGATAAAAGACCCAGCACAGCACAGAGCTAGCACACTGAGTTTAACGCGTATCTCCACTCTCGTCTCTATTCGTGGGCGTGAAAAACTAAGTTGTATGCGCGACATGACGACCAATTTATTATAAAATTTTACCATATTCATAAATATAACTATAACTATTCTTCTTTGGGTTATTCAGAGCTATAACCCACAAACCAGACTCTTTTATTATTCCTAAAATGACAAAACTTTTATCATTAGTAACAAAAATAAATTTTATAATTATTTCTTCTTTCCTACTGCATGACGTCTTCCAGAGCGTATTTATCCTCTGCAGACACAGACTCATGAAAACAATTTTAATTAATTTCCTCAGTTGATACAATGAAGAAAAGTCTAGTTTATTTATAAATTTGCTTCATATTACTTAACCTGGGAGGTATAATCTGAGATTCTATACACTTATTGCCGAGAGGATGTCAAGCATGACAAGAAAGTTCATTCATGATTACTATAGGTTTAATGGCTTTTTTAAATTATTAATACTAACGGTATAACATAGAAAACATATATTTGTACCGGAAGATAGTGTTTACTGGGTAATTGATGAGTGAGAAGACAACTATAATCTCCGGCATAATTATATCTTTGTTAATACCGAGGTATCTTCGGTTTATTTTGATAAAACCAGTAATTGTAGATTTTTAACTCTATTTAGATCGCTAATTAAATGTTATTGATTACTAATTATTATCTTTTCCAAAAAGAAGTTCAACTAGAATAATTGAAAATTTTTTATCACCCTTTTTTTAAACTTTCTGCCATAAAAATTAATGATTTTTTAAAAATCGTGTGTCAAAATTTAAATGACATTTAATTCTTTTCGCTTATTTTGCTATTTGAAGACTATAATTTATTAATGATAATTATTTTTTATATTTGTTTTATTCTCGCGGTAGTTTTATCCGTTGTTTAGACAGCTAAATTTATTGCCTCTCTGCACGATATAAAAAATAATTGGTTGATAAATTTACGAAGAAAAGTGAGAAAACTGAATTAATTTGTTCGTTCTCACTGGTATGAGAATAAATCAAATAAAACTCCGTGTCGCATCGTTTAACGATAGAAGTGTGTTAATTGCACGTTCTCTACAATCCAGGACACTTAATGTTCATATATATATATTTTTATATGTATATATATAGTAACATACACGGCAAGTTATGCACTCATCATCTTCGGTCACGCGTACTCGAGGAAGCGTGCTGGCCACACACGTACAATCTATAATACTCCAGAACAATATATAACGCTGGTGCAATTGGCCAATGACTTTAGAAATGGAAATTAATTAATGTAAACGGAAAATTACTTGCTATTTCCTAGAAAGAAAAAGTAACTTGTTAATGTCAGAGTAATAACTTAAAAATTAATGGAATTTAAGAGTTGGCGAAACGCGATTATATGAGTTTGATTTATATTAATACTTCGTCCGAGTTTCTAATATTTAGAATTATTTAATAATAAGTTATAGAATTAATTTAAAGCTTAACTTCCGGATAATTTTATTTTTAAACTTTTTGAGCCTTCAAATTAATCAAAATCACAAAAGTAATTAAAGAAATCATTAAATGTCGTAAATAGAATTTCATGCTTGAAATTTGAGCGTTTAGAATTCAATAAATCAGCAAACAGTAAAACGACAAGTGAATTATAAAATTTTAGCACCAGAGAATCGATAATAAATTTTATTATCAACTCACGGTTAGAAATAATTTATTTAAAAAAACTGTGCTTTATATTTCAGCGATGATGAAATGAAAATGAGAATTCAAAATCCAAAACTCAGTTTAAATAATTTTCACTCAAAAAAATAATTTAAATAAATTTATGTCTTTTATCTCAGCTAATAGTTGTACTAGCATACTCTATAAAAATACATCTAAGATTATTTTTTCACAAGCCTGTCAGCGAGAATGATGTAGTAACACGAGCCTCATATACTCACTGCAGAGAAACTACACTAAATATAAATACAAAATGTACATTATTTTATTGGTAGAAAACTTAAAAGATGAAAATAAAAATAAAAATAATGCTTTATTTTTATCCGCTTTAATAACTAAGAAACTTTCTTCGCTCTTACGATGATTCATTAAGTATTTTTTAGACTTACAATTTCGAGCTCACGCAAATTCTAAATAAATTAACCGATAATTATGTTTTATTCTTTAAAGAGGGAACATTTGTACAATTAAGTCGTTTAAATAATCCTCCTAACTTTAGCAAACTTGATAAGATAAACCAAATGATATTTACTCCGACTTCAATCGTAACTTTTAATAAACACTCAATTCTTATAATACATAGTCGTTGATTATTATTAATTATTTATAAACAAATAAAGAAGAAACATGACACCTAGACCCCACCGAGGGAATAATGCTCGTTAGATATTACTCAGTGAACGGAGTCTTGTGGTTACACACATATCACCTTCTCTATTTGTTCAATGTTCACTCACATACACGCTCAACATTAAATTACACATGTATATCAATATTGTTATTATCAGTATTAGCATGAATGCAAGTATCATAACACCAATAATAATAATAATAATAGTTACAATAATGATTATAGCATATCTAGTTCTTACTAATCCTAATGTATAAGTATAACCATTGCATCTTTTGTCACGCGGTTAAAACCAGCGAATGTCAGTCTAGTAACAGATGCTAATTGCGCTCTAGTACTTTCGAAGGTTCATCTAACAAATAAAACACTTTACTCGCATTGTATGAGTTGAAGACAGATAAAAAATTAAAGATGAAAAGAAGACAAATAATTCCCAGCACAAACATACAATGTGTCAAACGTGTTTTACTATTTTTAAACAAAGATAAGAGCTTACTTCTTTGCTCACGTTGCTTACATACCTATTTAACAATTTAACACTGAACAAAATCACCCGGTATATAGCGAAAGTTGTAAAAAATTGTTGATTACTGGTTTTATCAAAATATTTTCCTTGCATAACTATTCATCATTTCTATTACCTGAAATACTACTTGAAGAATATTTAAATTATTACCTGACAGTTTTTTTTTTTTTTTATAAAAAAAAATATGCATACAAAATTTAAAACTTGTATGCTAATTTTATAAATAATTTATTGTAAAAATTTATTTTATTGAATATTTGTGTGAATATTTGAAGTGAATAAAAAATTCTGGAGTATTCTATGATACTAAAAGCAGAAATTTGACAGTTTTTAAGATTTTTTAACAAATAAATTATAAAAAAAAAAATTTATTCAGCAATTAAAAACGATTGGAGTTTTATTTAATTTTAAAAATAATTTATTTATTGAGAAAATCTTAAAAATCAGATGTCTGGTGATTTGAAAATAATATTTTCAGATGTCTGATTTAAAAAAAAAAAAAAGTATTTTTTAATTAAAAAATTAATCACGTTAGTTTTCTTTATCTGGAAAAATGTGTCATCACAGATAAGAAGAAAAGAAACGATAGATGACATTTTATCAGTTGGTAAATAATTTTTAGTCAAAAAGAAGAATTAAATGAGCAAGTGAGTAAGTAATATAAGTGAATAATTAAATGGGTGAATGTATGTAGATATATGTATGTATATATTAATTTTGCATTACCTCGACGATTGAATGGCCTAACTCGTACGGCAACCTTTATTTTATCCGTAGCCATGATTCACACAATACGCTCACAATATCAATAAAATATATGTATTGATATTAATATCTAAAATAACAATAATATTAATAAATATATATAATAAAATAATAAAACAAAATCACAATAATAAAAACAGCGAGATGTTTAACTTTAAACACACTGTCTTGTTAATCACATTATTATTTTTACGTCGCATTATTTATTAAAAACTTCAAAGTCAACCCATACCTCAGCTTTTCATTTTATTTTTACGGTTTCCGATATTTTTAATTATTTATATTAACAACGGTTAATTGTTGTTCAAAGAGCAGCACTACGACGTCTAACCGTGCTCGTGACACACTTCGCCATATTGCTTTTGGATGAGATATTGCCCGATGCCCGTGCCCCGTGCGTCAACTTGCTGGTGGTTGCTTGCTTTACTTGTGTATCACTAACACTAGTGTGGGCAGTAGACTGTAGAGGAGTACAGAACTGAAAAGCGGAGAGATATAATATTGCTGGTAGATGGTGCCTACAAAACTACCGAGAGACTAACTAGCGCCAGCACCAGTCAGTCCGGTCTTTTCTTCACTAATGATAATCCGGATTCTCGACCGCAGACATGGTGCGCCACTTGCTCATTGGCTGAGCCTATATTAGTTTGCATTTTTTACGCTCGCGTCGCCACTCTACGGACTGTCGCTTCTCTGGCGTCTATCCTTTTGCCAGTAATAAAGTTATTCCTTTGTTTTTAATTGTAAGGAAGAATTTTTAAATAATTCGAAGTTATTTGAAATAATTCAAATAAATTAGAATTTGATAGAAATTATAATGAAGAAAAAAAAAATTATTAAAGAAGTGAGAAGATATTTTAAAAAGATTTTTTATTCACATGTGCATCCGGCGTTCAAAGGTTAGAATTTTTTTTTGTCGTAAATTTTAATAGAATTTAAGTATTTTTAAGATTTACAAAAAAAATAATTATCCTAAAATCAATAAACAATATTTTTTTGTTTTGTTTAAAAATTAAATTACTTGACAAATATTTTTATAAAATTACATCAGAAGTTATGACGCATAAAATTTTTTTCTTTGTTAATAAATTCTAAACATTGACGATGATGATAAAATTAGCCGACATTTTTAATTTTGCTTAATTTATTAAATTTATTAAATTAGAAGTAAAAAAATTTTTTTTTTTAATTGCATTTACAGCTTTTTAAATTTTTTACAAATGAAATTAAAAAAAAAATTTTTTTGCAAAACAATTATCGAACAATTCAAAAGAAACAATCACATTTTTGAGGTTATCCAAGGCTCAGTGGTTTTTTTTTTTGAAAAGATAATTTTTATTTTGGCATTAATACAAGTTTGGCTTATTAAGTATAAAAATTACATTAAAAACTTAGTATATATTTCTTAAAGATATTTAACAACTGGCTATAACATGATAGCATCTCGTTGTATACAATAATTGTCTTAAATAAAATAAAACTTAAATATTTTGATATGTCTTAAATTTAGATTTTTAACACTTAATGGTTAGCAAGAAGATATTTGGTAGATGTTAAAATTATGTTTTTAAAAATACATCTGTAGTTAAGAAGGCTCAGTGGTCTAGGGGTATGATTCTCGCTTTGGGTGCGAGAGGTCCCGGGTTCAAATCCCGGCTGAGCCCACTTTTTGGGATTTTTTGAACCTGGTCCAAAAAAAAAATCGCAAATCTTGGCCATTTACTTTTGAAATTAACCAAAAAAATGAATTTTTATTGAAAAATTGATACTATAAACAGTAAAACTAGCAATATTTCTCTTGTGATTATGACTTTGTACCAAGACAATGTTGTCAGGAGCTGCTGCTATCTATAGGAAACAATTCTAAGTATACAATAAAGAAAATGAAGAACATCAAAGTAGGCCACTCTTGTTTATTTCCATTACTCATTAATTTTATTTCAAGCATGTGAGTTAGAGAACATATGACGCATTTTGGGATGAAGACAATTCGCCCCCGATAACTCATCTTCGACAAATCATCTTCTCTGGAGTGGGAACAACATTCCTACAGTTGTGCTAAAAAACCTGCTCGAGGATAAAAATCCCGAATTGTCGCAAAGCTATAGCCCGATCAGCCTCACCAGGAGCATTAGAGAAATTGTCAAAAGACGTATCAATAAACAGCTAGATGTGGCCGATAAAAAAATTCATCGTAGATAATCAATTCAGTTTCACAAGCAATCATGCCACTTGGGAGTTATTTTTGATCACTTACTCCACATAACTAAACATCACCAAGCACAGCGGACAAAAGCCAGAAACGCTATCAGAAACAATTCTAGAATATTCTAGAACAGAAATATGTGCGTCAAAGCGAAGCTGATCTACTGCGAATTACTCATGAAACCCTTGATCACATACGCTGCAGCAGGCAATACGGAATAGCCAAAATTCTAAACTTCTGACTCTTTCAGGACAAGTTTTTTTTTACACGGGCTGCTAACTAGAAGATGCTCAATAACTATTTCAAAATATTCTTGGCAATTGTTTTTTCTTTTAATTATTAAACTTGTATAAAATTCTATGTATTTTTAGAACTAAATAAAAACCATTTAAAAAAAAAATCATAATTTTCATTATTGCATTTAGAGTTTAAGATAATTCATTTCCTTGACGGAAAGAACAAGATGACACTGAATATCATCCCAGATTATACTGAGTGAAAAAAAATTTCAGATAGTAGCTAGTATAATCCAGATTACAATAAGAGCATTAAAATATAAAATCCAAATAATTATTTTCAACTTTTATCCCGCTATAATTTTTCAAAAATTTCACCTCAAATTTAAATTTTCCCGCGCTAAACTTTCCCCGCCATACTTGAAATAGCAAATGGCAGCGACGCATGCGCATTACTAGTGTATCCATCGGAGCCACAAAAACAGCTGGTCTATGATCTCCCGAACTCTCAATGATTCCAATCGCGAGCTGACGGTTGGATGCTGTCCATGTGATAAATCCTGTTAATAATAAATAAAATAAACCAAAACGAAACAACACAGTTGACGGAAAAATCTAAATAACAACCACTGTGTAGTGCGATTAATTATAACCATCGGTTAAGTAACAAAAAAATAAGTGATCTTGGATCTGTTAATGTGGATTGGTGAATGTGCTAAATGTTCTGGGCCCTTTTACCGCCCTGTCACCACGAGGATTTTTTTTAACTCCTCCAACACAAAGGAATCTCCCGAGCAAGCGTCCATTCGGTAAATTTTTACATTTTTAATTTTTCATTGTACATTATATTATACTGCTAATTAATATCAAATCCATCCTACAGCAGATCTGTAATGTAAGCACACAACAACCATCGGAACCTAAATAATTACCATAAAACCAGCACACACTACGTTCGTATCCACGTAGTTATTTTTCTGTTCGATAAGATTGCTTTATGGATTCTACTTGCTCACAAATATTTGAAACTCGTACGTCTTCTTTATGTTCACAACATAATTATCATAAAATATTTTTTTTTTTAAGTAACGTCTTTATCGTCGTTATCTATTGGAACGTTCAGCTGTAGGATATTGTCTGAATCATCGTCATCATCTAACACATTTATGCTTTATCAATATTCAATAGATAAAGCACAAAAGTATAAAGCGATTTAAAAAAAAAGGTTTTTAGATTCTGGCCTCGTGCAGAAAAATCAACGATGATGAAAACGACAGGCTTTGTGATATTTATGTCTTTTTAAGTGCATATTGAAAGGCTGGAAGGCCTCGAGTGTCTTTACGAGACTATTTCAAGATCATTTCTTTCTTCTTCCTGAAAAAAGTATTTTTTCCTCATTCTCAAGTAAACTAAAATTGGAGTTTACTTAAAAAATCTAAATTAAAAAATACCAGGAGTCGTTGCAACAAAAACACGTCATCCAGCTGGATATTTGTTCTTAAATCGTGTCATAAAAGTTAATTAAATCGTTTATTAGCTCTGTTCGATACAGTGATTAAACAAAACTGCTTGAGTTTTAGTATCGATTAAGTCAAATAATGTTTACCGATACGATAAATAGTAAACGATTGTACTCTAAATGCAGATAATATGATTGCAGCAACAACGATAAGACATTCTCTTTTTTTTTTTTTTAGATTCTCTATCGGTTGTAAGTCGTTGTAACAAACACGAACAATCAAATCGAGTTTTGTTTAATTAATATTTATATTGTATGTAATTAAAAAAGAGCGAGTTTGCTTAAGTTGTAATTTAAATGTACAAGCAAATTAATAAGCTATTTTTTAACACGGTATCGATTTGTGTACATGCAACTTGACTCAGCTGTAAAAGGTTTCCACCACGGCCACCATCTGTTCGTCATCTCGACATTCCTCTCTACTCTCAGCTCTATCCTCTTCTTTTATTTTTTTTTTTTTCCTCCTGACATTGTATCTTTTATATCCACTTCTATACCACCTTTTTTTACTTTTTTATAGGTCTACTTTTCTTTTCATTCTTTCTGGCAACTAAACACCGTCCGGGACTCGCTCACATTCTTCTCTAAAAATGGAAATCAATATTGCGTCTTTAAATATATACATATATACTTAATACACTGCTTTGATATAAATATTAAATTCAATTCAATTCAATTAAATAAAAAAATATTTTATTTCTGATAGATGTTTTTAAATATTGTGTGTAAGACACGTGAAAGTTTTTTAATGCGTTGTCACGTGAATCCACTATTTGTTTTTACGAATTTTAAATATTTCATAACTGAATTACGTGACAATGCATTAATTAAATATTATTATTTATTAAATTACACTTGTTTTTTTATTTTATTTACTGTTAATAAGTATAAACTCACGATTTTATTTTCTATTGAAATTAAAAAAAATTCTTTGAAAAAATTTGATTTTTATTTTATCTGTAAATCTTTTCGAAAATAATTATTGTGTTTTAGAATTTTTTAAACTTGTAATAATAGTTGATATTTATTTTATGAATTGATAACAAAAAAGTTCTTCGTGTTTACGGATTTAAAAGGGCATTAAATACCCTTTAAAATTATTTATCACTAGTCATACTTTGTTTTTAATGTATGAAGCGTGTAAAAAATATGAGAAATCAATATTAACATAGATTTATAAATTTACTAAAAATTTAACTTTATAAAATATTAAAGGTTGCATCATCCTAAATTTAAATGTCCCATTTAATATTTTTACTGTTACAAAAATATTGATATCTGATCAATAATGCTTTAATATAATTAAAAAATTATTCCTTTCTATTTTAACAATAATTAAAAATTTTTAATTTTCAAAATTTATTACTAAACATCTAAAAAAATATTTTACTTGAACTTGAATATTTAAAAATCAATATATATGTTAGGGTGGGTCAAAAAAATCGAATAATTTATTTTTGACTTTATACTCTGAAAAATAGGTTCGTAGACACCTAAAAAGAATTCTCTCCAAGTATAAGCTCTTAATTATAACGGGAAGGTCCTCCGCTTTGCGGGTTTCTATTTTTTTCGAATAATCAGATAAAAAAATTTATATCTCGCTTCCAACTGCTTGGAAAAATATTCCGTGGCATAGATTTTGTGAGAAATTGAATGCTTTACAAAAAAGGTCTCTTATGACTTTTTCAAAAACTCAACCGATTAAAAGATATTCATAGTTGAAGTTTGGCTATTTTAAGGAAAATATTCGTTTTTATTATGAATTTTATAAGTCGATGAAAAAAATTATTTCGGATTGCGGAACTCATGATTTTGTAGGAAATTTACTGCTCTACAAAAATGGTCTCTTATGATTTTTGATTAAGTGAAGCCGTTACGAGATATTCATCGTCAAACATTAACGAATATCAATATTTCCAGTTTTTGATCAATAATTCGATAAATTTTAATTTAAACTATGAGTTTCAGGAAAATTTACATAAATTTGAGTTTCGATCGATAAAGAAATGTTATAAACAATTTTTTTAATATTGTTTTCAGTCTTGAGCTTGTTTGATTGCATTAAAACAAGAAATTAGAGCATTTTTTTCGACATATAGCCAATGATTAGTTTAATTTGAAGTGAATGACATATTTCTTTGTCAAATTTAATATGAAAAGTATTGAATCAAGTGAGAAACAACCAGTATTTAACTTTTTTATAGATAAATTTTTTATTGAATTATCAATTGCAATATAATTGTCTATATTTTTAACATAACAGTACGCTATTACTATAAATAATTTCTTTTATTACAATTTGGGAATGTTTTTGATGTTCTTTGACAACTTGCAATAAGTACTGGAATTGTTCTTCATTTTTTGTCAAGCATTGATTATATTCACTGACTAATGCAACAGCTCGCTCTGCTGAATCATTGACAACTTTTAGTTGTTGAAAGTATTCTTTATTTTCGAGATAACTCTCATTAGTAGGCCATAATTCAACATCGACATCAAGAAAGTCATACGGTAGATCGAAGATTTTAAAAAGATTTAATGACTTTTTAGACACAAAGTCACTCAGAGTTCTCTGCGCCAATGAATTCAAATCTTTTTAGCAATTACAAATCTTTTAGCTTTAGAATCTGTACCTTCACGAGTATTAACAGCTTCAACAATACTTTTTTTACTTCTAATGGAACGCCATCGTCAAACAGTGATAAAATGGCAAGTTCATCGCTCAAATACCATAAGTGCGAAATCATTTTTTCACACGTAGCTGAAGAAATCAAAGGATTGATATGTTTGTACTCCAATAAATTTTCATAAACTGCAAGTCATGATAAGCAGCAGTTGTTGCAGAAGTTGATGAAAACCAAGCTTTTAAATACAATGTGACTATAAAAATACAGAAATGACGAAGACCATGCAATTCTTTCTGAGAGAGTTTGAATTCATCTCTGAATAGATACATTTTCAAACTATAAATGGCCTTAGCCATCCATCTAGCATGATGAACAGCACCAGGACGTTTTAAAGAAATCTTTTCTTGAGGCATTTCTCCAAGGAAAATCAATGATAATTCCAATAATTCTTTATCTAACTTATTATAACATTTCTTTATCGATCGAAACTCAAATTTATGTAAATTTTCCTGAAACTCATAGTTTAAATTAAAATTTATCGAATTATTGATCAAAAACTGGAAATATTGATATTCGTTAATGTTTGACGATGAATATCTCGTAACGGCTTCACTTAATCAAAAAATCATAAGAGACCATTTTTGTAGAGCAGTAAATTTCCTACAAAATCATGAGTTCCGCAATCCGAAATAATTTTTTTCATCGACTTATAAAATTCATAATAAAAACGAATATTTTCCTTAAAATAGCCAAACTTCAACTATGAATATCTTTTAATCGGTTGAGTTTTTGAAAAAGTCATAAGAGACCTTTTTTGTAAAGCATTCAATTTCTCACAAAATCTATGCCACGGAATATTTTTCCAAGCAGTTGGAAGCGAGATATAAATTTTTTTATCTGATTATTCGAAAAAAATAGAAACCCGCAAAGCGGAGGACCTTCCCGTTATAATTAAGAGCTTATACTTGGAGAGAATTCTTTTTAGGTGTCTACGAACCTATTTTTCAGAGTATAAAATCAAAAATAAATTATTCGATTTTTTTGACCCACCCTAATATATGTATATATTTAAAATCAATGGAAATAAGTTTTAGTTTGACAATTATTTAAAAAAAAATTTAATAAGATTAAATGTACGAAATTATACTATAAAAATTATTTTCATTTCATTAGATATTTTTATTTTAATATACATTTTTTTTGCTTTATAATGAGGACGGGAAGTTGCGATAATTAACTTGTTCTTTGAATCCGTAACTGCACTCCGTTGAAACCGTTCACTCTCAAAGGATTTACTAGTACAATATATATTTATTTCTCGAATGTATTTGTTAATATAAATATCTATTTAAAAACAGACTGCGTTTATTAACGGGAGTATATTGTAGTTAGATTGCACATTTTATATATTATAGTTTATATTTTCTCATTGATATTAAAAATACTAATATAAAAAAAAATAATTCTCATAAAATGTCACGTTCCGTTGTTAATATAATTATCTATTTGCTCGTTGCTTTGCTTTGCTTCAAAATACACTGACCTCGATCTTTAATTTACTTGCTATATTTTTAATTCAAATAATAATTTACTAAATAAATTTTTTTTATAATAATAATAATAATAATAAATTATTTTGAAATTATTAGTATTAAAAATTACAAATCAATAATCCAAACAATTTCAAAAATTATTATTATTATTAAAATTAAAATTAGACGTACCAAGAAATGCACATTTTTATTTTTTAAATTATAAAATAAAAAATTATAAATAAAAAAGAAAATTAAATATTTAACATAAAAATTTTTAACACAAAATTTTTTGACGAAATGACGCAAAATTTTTTACTTTGAATCTTTTAAAAAATCTTAAAAATGGTGGCCGTCAGGAATTTTGTTATAAATTAAAAAAAATATACATCTTATAAGCTTCTTTAAATTCTTCAATAAATAAATTATATGATCCAGATTCTCACGGCTGCAATGTGATTATGTTGCAACGACTTTAATAAAAAAAAAAAAAAAACAGAGTAACAATGCAAGTGAATGACAATGGCAAAGCAAAGGTATCTGGTGAGATCTAGTCGACTGACTGCCATGACCTCGACACGACTTGCGTATCATCAAGTGTCAGTTAAGCTCTCTTCCTTCATATAATATATAACATCCAAGTAGTATTGTGAAGACTATATAAAAGATTGGTTAGTATTAGCTCAGGTCTTTCTCTTTCTCTTTACCAACTCGGTATCTCAGCTTATTTATACTTACACTTACATTACACCGTCTTATACTCGTCTGCGGTCAAAAACCTGAAGCGTGCGAGAAGAAGGAGGAGCTGGGGGTGGTGGAGATATAAGAGTCTACTATGTAAAGGTCGGCTATCTCCAAGTCTGCTAACTTCCAAGTTGCTCCTTATTCAGGCAGCTGCCTCCTGTTCTTTGTTTCTTGCTTTTTGCTTACCAATTTTTTATTAAATATTTAAAGTTTAGTTAATGTTATTAATTAAATACATTTTTTAATTTTTTAAATGTATAATGATTGAGTTTAAATATTTATAAATAAACTAGAAAAATTTTGATTATAGATGATGACGATGATTCACTTTTTTAGAAGCACTACTAGTAATTTTTATTTTCATATATAATATATTATATATAACCTGATACAGGTGACTTGACAACAAGAGTACTAGTTTTATTATGTATAATCATCACGACACATGTGACAGTATGAGCGCGTGCAGTAACCGAGACCGTCATTTAACTCAATTACTTATTGCTAGTAGCAGACTTGTTTTATTTATTTCACTGAAGATAACTTCGTTTTTTACTCGTAATTGTTCGCAGTTCTTAATTGTATTTGTTTTTTTTTTTTTTTTTTTTTTTTTTTTTCAATTTAAAAAAACGCAATGACTCAAAAATTTATCAATTTAATATATTTTCTAAAAAAATTTCATAATTAAAAATTAAAAAAAAATTCTAATGTATCTTTCAAAGTCTAAAACTTAAATAATTAATTATTTATTTATTTATTATTTTAACAATAAATGTATTTACAAAATTTTTTTTATCATAAACAAATCAATTCTAACTATATAATCGGTATACCATACCAAGTAAAATTATTACGAAAAATATTTTCAAGTAGTTCGAAAGTCCGGTAACATTAATTTCGAAAGAGACAACGATGACTTACAACTACTGCCAACGAAATATAAAACATAACAGCTTTATAATATACTAATACTAGCAATATAAAGTAAAAACATCCTAGTCCGTTCATATAATAATATCATACATGTATATAATATTATATACATCGTCTCCACGTGATATGAGAATTAACTCTTTACTTTATTATTATTATTATTGTTATATATAAACTCCACATGTGTGGATTTATAACTTATATCCCACCTCGAAGTATTACGTGTTCGCATGATGTGTACACTCTTACATTTTACACACTCACCCATAAACACATGCATATATATGTTTACAACAAAGCAAAGTTTACTATAGCGTATAGTAGTAATATTACATAGAATCTGGAGAAAGTAAAACGGTCTCAGTGGTCGTTGATTTCCACCTATCCATTAAACGAGGTTAAGGTCTACCAATCGATTATCAAATCAATCCACGAGCGATTGAATCATGAATATAAATCACCAATCATATCTCACATTACTCATTACGCCCTACAATAAATTTACCTCTAAATAAAGGTTAATTTACTTCTAAGGAAAATTTAATCCCTTTGTTTTCATAAAAATACATTTTTTTCCAGGTCAGTTATTTTTATTCTAATCAGGCCTGAGAAGGAAAAGATTCGGTACGATTGTTTGAATTTATGCTCCACTTATTGATTATCTTTTCATTTATTTTCCATTTTTAAAGGAGTAAAGATAATTGGATCATAGAGAAAAAATGCTTGATGTTTTATTGTCCTTATTAAAAAAGAAAAATTGAATTTTTTTATTTTTTCAGTAAATTAAAAATTATATAAATTTTTATCTACTGAGAAAAAAATTTTTTGATCATAGTACAATTTTTTTTAATGATTTGGATGTTTATAAAATAATTAATAAAAAAAAACAATGGATATTTCTTTTAGTAAAATCTATTATTTAAAACAAATATGACTTTTAGTATTCTTTATTAATTATGCTTGAAAAAAAATTTTTTTTTATCTTTTGAGCACTAGATAATTTTTTTAATTTTGCCTTTAAAATAAAATAAAATAAATTTACTGAATTCAAATTGATGATAGATAAATTTAGTTCTTCAATGCTATTGGTATGCATTGTGGCAAGTGACTCGTGACCTAATCGTACCGGAATATTTCCATATCCGTTATAAATCGTCATAGATAATAGATTCGCGTATCAAGTGTATAGATATTACATTTTACATATAGATATAGGTATCTTACATGCAGGTCCACGTCCGGTTTACGGCTACAACAGAATACGTATATTGAGTTTCATTTCTCATCTCGTATCATGTATGCATACACATACACACACATGATATAATATTATCCGATACAATATGTACCAGTACCGGTGTACTGTTTCAAGAGCAATGTCCTGTCGGCCACACAATGTTCAAGGAAGCTATTAAATTTTTTTTTTTTTTTTTTTTTTTTTTTTTTTTTTTTAATTAATATTCAATATTCACCAGCTCGTGTGATGTTTTAATCAAATCAACTCAAATTAAAATTTATTCGCGATACTGTTATATTGGCATAGAAAACGTTAATTTATTGGATCCGATGTTTAGTTGATTTAATTTATTAACGTTTGGTTAGTCAAGAGAAATTTGATAAATTATATTTGTTTAATCTTTTATAACTGTTTAATCTTTTAGAGCTCTGAGGAGACGTAAAAAAAGAAATCTCTCCCACGTGGTACATATGTTTAAGAATATCACTGAGCCGTGAGTTTGGTACACAGATAAAAATTATTTTTTCCATGTGTTACTGAAATGTGTTTATTGAATATTAAAAATTCTGAGAATTTTTTATACTTTAACGCCTACTGGTGTTTGGAATTGTTTCAAGAATTTTTTTAATTTAATTGGTTAAATTTATGATGATGTATTTAGGCTGCATTCGAAAATATTCTATCTCTAGATACATAATTAAGAAATGACCTTGTATCTCGTGAACTATTGAAATTTTTGAAGAAATAAGCTCACCCCGAAATTACATTCATCAAGACCTTTCATTTGAGTACCCACATCAATTTTTCATATATTTTATATATTTATATATATTATATATATGTATATATAAAAAATATATGAAAATGCATGTGGGTACTCAAATGAAAGCTCTTGATGAGTGTAACATTGGGATGAGCTTATATCTTTAAAAATCTCAATAGTTAAAAAAGTACAGCGCAATTTAATAAACGTCATTATTCAATGTTATTGTTTTTTTTTTTTTTAAATGATTAAGAGAATAAATAAAATTTTATGACGGGCATATATTCATTATAAAGTGGAATTCTATAGTGTCACCTGAAGGGTCGTAATCTGAATTTATGTATTTTCACAGTTTGATATTTTTTTTTTTAGAGATAGTCAATTTATCATCTTGGCTACCCTCTTTTAAAACACAGTAACTGACATTGCTTAGATTTTTTTAAATTTTCCTTATAAAAAACAAGTTTTCATTTTGCAAAGTTGCTAGTAATTATTTTTTTTTTATTAAAATTTTTTAAATAAAATAACAAAAGTAATAAATAAAATGACATTAGCCATTGAGTGTTTAAGATTTAAAGTAGATCCAGTTAGTCGCGACCCAATTAGAGCAAGTCAAGTGACTCATACAAGATCAACAACTACATCAGAACCGAACGTTCATCTCGGTTTATACAGATTGATATATAAGGCTCCATCTCTTTTTATTAACTGCATAAACTCGATCACCATCATAATTAATAACAATCATAATGACATTAATAATAATTATCAATCTACAAACATCTTCATATTAACAAACATCGTTCGCCCACGTGTTCATCATCTAAGTCGACAGATCCAACATCCAAAGCAATAAGTTTAACAGTCGATAAATTGCATGGAAACTGCTACTAGTGATTCAAAGGCCAATAAATATTATCGTAACATGTACAGTAGCTTGAAAGCGAAAGCTTTTCCAGCTTAGTTTATATTAATCCCGTGTATACATAACTCTCGATCTCCTGTACTGGATTACTAGCTGCTGGATTAATTAACTCGGCAAATGGATCGGCTATGCGTTTTAGACTTAGACTAACGCCCCTATACACACTTGCATCTATATTAACATGTATATCTATTCGTCGTATTAATACATCTAAGTACGCTAAAGCAAAACAAGTTATATATTGCGCTAATTGGCCGCCTACTCTGTATTCCACGCTCGATTTTTCGCAATTATCAATGCCGTTTACGCCAGACAATGAACTAACCGTTTTCTCTTTACAGTTTCAAGTCTACGATTTATATACAAATATATATAAACATATTTTCATAAAACAGCGATAAAATTAAAATATGTTTTTGGTTTTGTACTTTTAGTTGAAAGAATTTTATTATTATTATTTTTAAAAATTTTTTTTATCATTATTATACCGGCGTACTTTTAAAAAAAAATGTTAATTAACTTAACGTGTTAATTTGATAAAACCTTTGTGAACATACTTGCAATTTGGTTCAAGGAGACTATAGTTTCTCAATATATTACTTGAGAATTTTGTAAAGAAGAAAAAAAAAATACATTTTTTTTCAATTATCGTCAATTAGTGATCTTACTTTTTGGAACAGAAATAATTCAAAATTTTTAGAAAATTTATTAACGAATCAACGCTTTGGCCTTAAAACCTTGTAGAGAATGCACAAGCAATTGAATTGGTATATAACAATCATTAAAAATAAATTTATCGAGAGTTTTAAAATCTACACTAAAAAAAAAATTTTTTTCGACTGGAGTGTAAATTTTCTTGGCTCAAAAAAATATTAAAGATTGAAAATTTCTTGAATTAAATCAAAGTTTCTTGAGCCAAAAAATTTTCTTCTTGTTCCAAAATAATTTTTGTCTTTCTTAAAATTTTCTTGTCGCAAGAAACAAAGATTTATTATTTGTTTAGGATTTGTACAGCGAGCAATTTAGATTTCTAAGTTTTCAACTAAAAGAAATTATTCCCCGAAACTCTTGAATTGCAAACAAAATTAAGCATTCATTGAATCCACAGCACTAAAACATAAAACAACTGTTCAAACACACAATAATTATTGGTTTACCAAAATGCGTCATATCAATTGTTAAAAATTTCTTCTTTTAACAAAAATTGAACCGTCATACTTTATTAATATATCATGTCATGCATAAATATTTTTTTTCCACCTACGTATAAATGTATACGTCTAAATGTATAAAACATATTTACGCCTATTTGCTGGCTCGAATTTACTGCAACGTAATGCATTAACGTAGATCGTTCTGCAATGCAGTAAAAAATAAAATAATATCGGATGGAAGTTCGATAACAGATGTAAAAATACGGGAGAAGAATACCTAGGCTCTTTTATTATTTTTATTTTAATTTTCATTCAAAGAATGAACAGCAAATAAATAAAAAAAAAAAAAATGTTAATGATAAATATTGTGTTGGTAATTAATGTGGAGGTTTGATTAAAGGATCTTTATTTTTGGCTCCGTTCCCAAGTAATCACCCACCGGTGAAATGATGTTGAGCCCATCTGCAAACTTAGCCTCCATTACTGCGCTCGTTTTATTTTATTTCTTTAAGCTAAAAGTTTTTTTTTTTTTACTTTATTATTTTTTCATTTAAAAAAATTATTTGAAAATCTATAGCGTTGATTACGTATTCATTTTTCTTTCTCTTCTTCATCACCTGCGCTTCGCTTTTCTCTCTTCTTCTAGACATAAACTATGTACTAGGTACCGCGTTACTCAGACAGATATAGGTCACCTGGACAAGAAAAAATCGAAGCGTACGGTACATTTATATCTGACGCTGCTCATCGATTTTTTTAATATAACTAAGTCTTGCCAAACTTTAATTTCTGAAAATTTTAATTGACAGATGATTTTTTATTAATAAATTCATTAATTTTTATGAGCTTCTGCAGTATAAATTTAATTATAAATTTACATAATTTTTATTCATTGCATGGCTATGGAAATATTTTTTTTTTTTTGGTTCTTTAATTCTAGAGAAAAATTATTGAACCAAAAAAATAATTTTAAAGAGTTTGATTGTTTTAAATCAAGACTAAAAATTCTTGAATTTTAAAATTTACTGAAACCAAAAAAAATTTCTTAGTTTAAAAATTTTTTTACCCAAATTAAGAAAATTAAATTCTTTAAAATTATTTACTTGATTTAAGTAATTTTTTTTTTCGTGTATAAAAAAAAACAACAACTAATTAAATATCCAATTTTAAAAAACTTCAAAAGACTTCAAATAACCCTCAAGACTTTTATTTTGCTAAACATTTAACCTAAAATAAATTAAAATTCAAAAGTTGCGGTCTCAACTTCACTCAACAAGCGTAATAAAAACTAATCGACTTTTCTAAGATTTAAACTTCCACTTTTTTCCTTTTACCTTGTTACCACAAATAAAACCAAAACAAATAACTCAATTTTCCATCAACCACCCGCAACTTCAATCTTCAACCATGATAAAAAAAACCGATAATAGTTATTAATTATTAATCACTCCTTATCAGACGTCCTGAGAAGGTTTTGTTTAATCACCGCAGTGACTTTCATATTCCATAAAAAAAAGTTTAATCTACTTAAAAAAAAAAAAAAAAAAAAAAAAAAAAAAACCTTGATACATATAATGCATAATAAATAATATATATATTTAATACAAATACTGATCCATCAGCTGACATAGAATATTTTAGTTGTTTATTTAACCAGTGAGAATACACGTTAACTAGGATCAATAAATAGTCGCTCGATATTTCGATTAAAGTCCTATCGCAGAGTACTACTACTATTATTATTATTGCACGTACAAGTACAAGTACAAGTAAAGTATCAACCACGTGCATTGCATACCCATACTCAGTATATACTCTACAGGAGTTTTGATACCAACAGTGCGACAGTTCTTGCTCGGCAGCGATGATATGAGGACTATTATCGTACCGGGACTCGGGGATTTTATTATAAATTTATTTCTAGATTCCGTGTGAAGAAATATATATTACTTTATTATAAATATATATTATTTATAATCCAACTAATGGCTTTTTGCACAAAAGTTTAAGCGTTCAAGCGAGTACTTGTTACAAGTATTTATAACAAAACGACTCGTACTTTGATATCTTCCCGAACCGAACAAGTAAAGCAGATACAAGTATTTTATCGAGAAGTATATATGTTATATATGATATGTGATATTTAATAGCAGTACATGTGATACGAGTAAAGATTTAACTTTCAGTCGCGTGTTATAAGGCCTTACTAAAGTACTAGCAGTGGAATAATGTTTTCTGATGCAGCGATGGGGTGGGCACTGGGTCACCATTTGGAGCTTTTCGTGCCAGCAAAAGCAAAGTGCATGATAGTTATTCAGTGACTTTATCTTTTTATTTTATTTTTATTGTTTATTACTTATTTTATTTATTTTTGATCAATGAAATTCCTCTGGATGTCACGTTACGTTCGACAGAAGACATCCGAAGTACGATAAATTATTTATAACTTTATATTTATTCTTATGGTATTTTATTTGGACGGGAAAATTTAATGTTTGTTTATTTTTTTTTTTTTTTTTTTTTTTTTTTTGATAGTTCAAGATCATTTTTATTTTTTAAGTTGAATTTATATTAATTTAGATAAAGATTATTATGATAGAGAAGAAATAGGAAGTTTGAAGAATAAAAAAGGGATTTTTGGATAATTTTTTTGTGAAAAAGCTTTACAATTAATTAATATATATATTTATCAGTGAATTTAAGCTTTTAAAATTTTTTGATAGCTCAATTTTTGTGCTAATCCTTTAAACAGTTTTGCAAATATAAGTATAAGTTTGAAAATACTTGACTGAGAAAATTTCTTGTTTAGATATTTAAATATACATATTACGGAAATTAAATTAATTTTTATCAAATTAAAAGATGAATTAAATGAAAAAATAAATAAATAAATAAGAAAAGGTATCAAAAAATTTTCTAATTCAATTTTTATAAATGATTTTTTTAATTAAGAAAATTTTTTTAGCCTTTTTTAAAGTTTTTAAAAGCTCTAAAAAATTTCATGTTATTTTTTTATAAAATAAAAAATTAATAATGTGAAAATTTTAAGAAAAAGTGTGAAATATTATCAATTAAAATTTTTTTTAATTGAAAAAATTTTCATTAAAAAAAAAATAGGTTCTAAAAAAATTTTTTTGGAGATTAAAATACTTCAATAATTAATTATACTTATAAAAATTTAATAAAATTTCTTCTTTTGGCTCTTTTGACATTTCAAATTTCGCAAAAAAATTTTATCCCTCTCCATTTTAAAAATGAAACAAAAAAAAATCGAAGTTTTCATACTAACACAATTTCTTCCTTATATTAATTCCTCATTCCTCTATTACTTTCTGATGGTCGATCACGTGCAGCCTTGAAGGTCGCTGTTAAAAAATTGAGTATCTATAGCATCAGCTGCTCGTATGTACACACTTTAATTCATTTTCAACATTTCATTATAAACACTTTCTTTTTTCCTGTCATACCTATTTTATTCAATCAAACTTTTTTCCTCTACATTTAACCGCCGCCGTACTATTGAATTAAACTATGCCAGCAACAATACTAAATTATGAGAATAAATATTTTATAATTTAACATAATAATAATATCACCAGAATGTGAAAGATGCAGAGAAAGTGGTGAGCCGGGAAAATGAAAAATAAAATTATATTTCCTGAGTATGACGTCAACATTATTCTTCTCATTTTTCGTTAACGTCAATAAAAACAATAATAATATAATATAATAAATATTGATCAATTTTATCATAATATTATTGCATGCTTGAAGCGCGGCTACGCTTCACTTGGTTGAAAATCTAATCGATTTCTTCATTCCTCGTTTTTAAAATTTTTATTTAATATATTTAATATTTTTTTTACATTAATCTATTTTTAATAAATTTAAAAAGAAAACTAATTTGATAAAAAAAAAATGTTTTTAGTATATAAATAAGGTAAAAGACCCAGTTATTGACTTTTGCAATTTTATCTTAATTAAAAAAAAAAAATCTGAAAATAAAAAATTTTAATAGAAAAATTTACATTTTTATATGTAATGTTAATATTTAAAATAAATTTTATATAAATCTAACTATTGATCATATTTTCATGACAATATCAATCATGTAACATTTTATTTTAAAATTCAACACAAAGTCTTCAATTTTAAATATTTTTTATTTACAATAAATAATTACTAAAAATAGTTAATCTTAAAAAAAAAAAATGACATTAGCTGCTGAAACCTTATAATAATAGCAATAGTTAATAGTTATTTGGGGCACGTGTAATCGGTATAAAAATTGGCATGTTGCCTGTTGGCATCGACAAACCGTAGCATGTATTATTAATCGAAATTACCGCAAATTTAAATTACACACCCGGTCAATTGTGAAATCAATTAGCACGAGCGGGTATTCCTAGGATTAAATCCGTCGTGCGGAGGCTTCATCAGAATCACCCATTTCAATTACAGCTTGAATTTCAATCAAACTGTTTATTTAACTCCTCGTAGCTTTAATTTAAATTGTCACTGTAAATATTTGAGGATGATCACAGAAGCTTTGATTGTTTTTTTAATTTTTTTATTTTTTTATTTTTTTGTTTAAGGATGTCGAGGAGTACAAAAATAATGCCGAGCCGGAACTAGTGATTCCCTTGGTGTGGACGAGTAAACGGAGCCTGGAGGTCGAGGAGCTTACCAGTGAAAGAGAATTATTATCATCAGGAGCAGCAGCAGCAGCAGCAGCAGCAGCAGCAGCAGCCATGGCCTCGACCAGCGGGCACAAGAGAAACGGCTCGAGCTCTAGCATGTTCGCCCACAGACGTACTGAGTCCGGCAGCGGGTTTATCGGACATAAACGCCCTGAAACCGGACACAAGCGAGCTGAGAGTATATCAACAGCCTTTGGCCACAAGAGAAATGACAGCTACGGTGGCTTTGGTCACAAGAGGTCATTTATTACGTCATTATTACATCATATTCTTTTTTTTAACTTCAATTCGCTTTTATCTAACATCTTTAGTTAATCTATAATCTATCGCTAATAATTTTTTTTTATCTGTAGAAAATTTACGCCTTTCTTATTTTACAGATATTTATTTTTAACAGCTTAGAAAAAATTTTTTTTTTTATTTTTTATACTCTAAAAAAAATTACGTCGATACTGCCATTCTAATACGTCGTATTCCAAATTTAGAAAATCTTATAGCAGAGGTAAAAACAGTTCATTTTTAGCATTGATTAAGTTGGATTCAACGGATGAAAATATTTATTTTAAAATAGTTATTAAACTATTTGACCTTTAAATTTTGAATATGACTTCTATTTTTCAAAAAAAGTCAACAGGTCAAATTTTGTGGGAAAAGACATATTAGAATTTTGTTAAAAAAAATTAAATTAATTTAAAAGATAATATAAAATTTTTTGAACCAAAAGAATTATGTTAAAGAATTTTATTGTTTTAAATCAAGTAGAAAAATTTTTTAAAGATAGTTCAGAAGGTCATAGAGTTACAGTTTAAAATTTAATTAAATTTGGTATATTTAGAGATTATGTGAAGAGTAAAAAGATGGTGAATTTTTTAAATTAATGTGAAAGTAATATTAATTTACTTATTTTATTTTTTTATTTAACACTTAAAATTTCTAATTTATAAATAATGTTTTTTTGTAAAATTAATATTATTTTTATTTAATTTAGAGTCTTTAAAATAACAATTTAGTGCTTTTTATGAAAGAATTAATTTTTAATTTTAATTATAAATATTATTTATATTCAAAATATTATTTACAATCAAAATTAATTATAAATTTTAAAATACAATTTATTCTTTCAACTTTAAAAATAAACAGTTTGTTACTTCAAATAAATAACTTTATGTTAAAAAATTTTTCTTTTTCAATGTAAAAGTAAAACTTACCAACAAACTCTTGTACATTGAATTTGTTTGCTAATATAGAAGCTAAATTCTATAAATTTTTAATTTTAAAACTTGAAATAATTTTTATTTAAACTTCTTGTCAGATTGAAACTAGTAATTAGTTTTGTTCAATTTATAGCACTAGAAAATAATACTGAATTTTGTCAAAAAAAAAAAAATTTTTTTTCATTATTTTTAACAAAACAATAAAATTATTATTTTTATTATTGTAGATCCGAATCCGGCAGCAATTACCATGCAGGGCACCGCAGAAATGAAAGTATGTACGCGATGACAGGATTGTACGCTGAAAGCGCAGGAAATATCATCGACGACCCTCTGGACCTGCCTCAACTAGGCGATGGTAGATTAACACATGACACAGTGATCAGGTGTCACAGTAGAAATCCAAGTTCTGGTCTTGTAGATCACAGGTGAGCTTATCAACCACATGCTTGAATTGAAATAATCAATAATAAATTCCAAATAAAACCAGAGCAAGATTTTCAATAACAGTAAAGTCAATTTAAATTTATTTAATCATTACGTCAATCATACATGGTATGGGAATACCTCTCACGTACATCGGACATTACGTAACTCGTTCAATTATACTTTGAACAATGGAACAAATGCACCTACGCTGGGCATTGTTCTATGATTAAATGCATGGAAAAAATATACAAGACAAATGTGCCGTATATTTTTATTTTTTTTTTGTATTTATCTATCTTGTATTTCTATGTATTGTATGGCAGAATTCACTGCGAACAACTATTTTTTTATCTTAAAAAATTAACAATAGTGAAACAGTAGCGGAAAGTTGGATTTAATGCGGCACTGTCACATTCATTCATTACATTTTTTGCACTTTTACAGAGATTTTATCATCAAATGCCACAGCAGGAATCCAAGTGCTTCCATGGTCGACAGGTAAAACTTTTATAAAATCTATTTTTTTTTAGTGTTATTGCAAAGGTCTTGACTTTAATTTGTGCCTTTTCAAATTTTTATATCATTCTCATCAATAGTTAATTTATTATGATAAGTATTTAGGCTGCATAATGAAGAAATGACCTTGTATTTTGTGAACTATTGACATTTTTAAAGATATAAGCTCACCCCGACATTACACTCATCAAGACCTTTCATTTGAGTACCCACATCAATTTTTCATATATTTTATATATTATATATATGTATATATGAAAAATATATCAAAAATGCATGTGGGTATTCAAATGAAAGCTCTTAATGATTGTAACATCGGGATGAGCTTATATCTTCATAAATATCAACAAAAGTCATTTTATAATTAAGCAAAATTTTATTTATTCTATTTTGCAACTCTCGGTAGTCACATAGTGACTGCAGATTGCTAGTATTGATTTTTTTTTCACTTAACTAATGAATTTTTTTAATCGATAATTTCAATAGCTTCTAATCAATTATTAATTATAGTTTTAGTTAACAATTTTCATTAATATAACTTTAAAAGACTGTTGGGTAATAAACTGAGAAATAGACTGTTGGGTAATAAGATAGCAAGTGTGGAATCGATAATAATTTATAATAATAATAAAATAACTTTTGATTGCATGTCGATGAAGAACGGAGAAAGAGCGACCGCAAACACCACCCATTAATCCAGACTCCAAAGATTGTGGTATATTAAGCTGTAGACCGGCCTTTATACAGAAGTTTGCTACGATAAAGGTAATTCACTTGTCGATTATTAATATTCTATTATCTATTGGAATTATTCATTTTTAACTTGATTCTGTGTTATGCAACCGAATAATGATATTTAATATTTATCTGGTATTAGAATAAAACTTGAGAATAAATGTTAAGGTTTATTATATATTAATTTACTTTGCTATACTTATAAAAAAAAAAAAGTATTAAGTTAAAAATGAATAGTAGTAATATATAATTGTATCAAGGTCGTAGGGTTTAACGCACATATTAAAAGAAAAATTATCCGTGGTATAGTTATTACTGAGTTACTATTATTCTGTCAGAAAATCAATTTTGGTGTGAATATATAAGTTTTAACTTTTTTTAACAATTTATTGTACAAGACACTGTTTGAAATTTTTTATTTATGAAGAATATAATTGTTAGTGTTATGTATTTTTTTATTTTAACTGTTTTGTTATTTTATAAATAACTTCTATTATTATTAAAATTTTTTAATAAAAAAATTAATTAAAAAATATTGAGTAATAATTTCGATTCAAAATCTTTTTAAATATTGATAAATCTTACATCAATTATGATAATTTTTTTTTAATTTAAAAACTTCACATTAAAAAAATATCAATGACTCAAAAATTTATCAATTTATTTTCTAAAAATTAATTAAATCTCAATTAAAATTTCAACGTAATATTCTTAATTTTATACTATAAATAAAATAAATTATTAACACTATCTTTATAATTATTTAATCACTTAATAATAATTATAATTAAAATTATTTAACAGGTTTTCGTGTTTCTACTGTCATTCCTTGTCACGGTCCAGCAAGCACTAAGCTCAGGTTATATAAATTCAGTAATCACAACAATTGAAAAAAGATTTGAGATCCCATCAAGTTACTCAGGTCTCATTGCTAGTTCATATGAAATCGGGAATGTTATCACTGTTATATTCGTCAGTTATCTTGGTAGCCGCAGACATATACCTGTTTGGATTGCCATAGGTCAGTATCAATAATTATAATAATTGCAATATTAAATACTAATAGCAATAAATAATAATAAAATTGAAAAAAATAAATAAATAAATAAATATTTTTTAAATTATACAATTCAGGTGCAGTGATAATGGGACTCGGTTCAATGATCTTCATGATACCCCACTTTGTAGCGGAGCCCAACTTGACGACAGCATCTAACAACTCCAGTTCTGATAACATTTGCCGTGTAGTATCTCTGCGTGAGCAAGATATGGGACTGGGTAATTATTTGCTCTTGAATTATGTGTTATGTCGTCTTTAATTACAATGTTTGATTTATTTAGTTCACTGGAACTACTTGCTTGGCATTTTAATTTTATTTTTCATTACATAATCTAATTACTAATAAGACTAAATAAATAATTTGTATATTTATAAATCATAGTTGTAAAATAAGTGGAATTTAATTTTTTTTTTATTTATTTAGGTCGACTTTCATCGGGGTTATCATCGCCACCACTGGCACCACACAATAATTTACGTGGTGACAATTGTATTCAAGGCTCGCCATCAACTGCCGGGCCTGTTATGCTCTTTGTGCTGGCGCAGCTACTGCTTGGTTGCGGTGGTTCGCCTCTCTTTACACTTGGTACTACTTACATAGACGATCACGTCAGACCAGAAAGTGCTTCTTTGTATATCGGTAATCAGATGACGCTTTTTTTTTTTTTTTTTTTTTTTTAAATTGGATTTTACTTTTACGACGCCTTTTTTATAGTCACGTTTTTATTTTTCTTCGTTACTCGTATATTACACTCTATTCTTAGATTTATTATTACGCTGCGAAAGTATACATGTTAAAGATGAAGGATAATATAAACATAAATTTAAAAAAAAATTTTAGAATTAAAAAAAGGAAGAATTATTTTTAACAAGCTTAAAATTAAATCGTTTAATTTAACAAAAAATTTATTTTACTGAAAAAAAAAATTCATCGAGTGTTTAATTAAATTATTATAAATATTTATTATTTTATAAATGTAATATTAATCTTTGTAAATTTAAGAATTAAAAGAAAATTTTTAATTTTACTAAAAATATTTAAGAAATTAAATTTAAAAATTTATTTTTCACCAGAAATAAAAATTTTATAACTATAAATAATATTTTTCAGGATGTATGTACAGTATGGCGGCATTTGGACCAGTCTTGGGATTCCTATTAGGCGCATACCTCCTCTCCTTTCACATGGATTCATTTTCAGCTAATATAATTAGCATAGGTATTTAATAAAAAGCATTTATTCTAAATAAATTTAATATTAAGGATATCTTCCCATGCAAATTAAAATATCATTTAACCGAAAAATGAAATTAAAGGTAATAATAAAAATTCCTCGAGTCGGGGAATCTTCAAAAGGGTTACCGAGAGGATATCCTTAATAGCATTACTTAGTCTTTAAGAAACTAATTATAATAATACCATTTAGATCCCGGCGATCACAGATGGGTCGGAATGTGGTGGGGTGGATTTTTATTATGCGGTCTTTTACTTATTCTCGTGGCAATACCATTCTTCAGTTTTCCCAAGACTCTTCAGCACGAGAAAGAGAAGATTAAGATCATCGAGAAGAACAAGTCGGCGATTGCCAAAGAAAAAGAAGCTAACAAGGATTTGAAAAAGGAAGTCAAAAATGACGACAGTGGCTACGGAAAAGATGTTAAAGGTAAAATTATTTTTCTTTTTTTTAATTTTATTAAATTAATGTAATTTTAAGGGGTCATTGTAGTTCAAGTACTTAAAAAAAATCCAACTTATCATTTTTTAGTCCTAAAAAATATTAAAAATCAATTAATTAATTTAAAAAAAAAAAAAAAAAAAAATTCAATCTCTTAAAAAAATTTTTTTTTGTAAGTAACAAACTAGAATGACCTTTTAATTGAAAATAAAAAATACAGAGTCTTAATAACACAACATTGTTATATTCCAGACATTCCTCGGAGCATGTGGCGGCTTGTTTGCAATCCCGTGTACGTAGTAACATGCCTAGGAGCCTGTATGGAGTTAGTTATCGTCTCGGGTTTTGTGGTTTTTCTGCCAAAATATCTCGAGACCCAGTTTAGCTTGGGCAAAAGTCAAGCAAGTATATTCACCGGTTCGATAGCAATACCAGGTGCTTGCATTGGTATATTTTTTGGCGGGTGTCTGTTAAAACGTCTGGAATTAAGGCCAAAAGGCGCGGTACAGTTTGTACTTGTATCAAATATCATATGTTTAACTTGTTATGGATTATTATTTTTCCTCGGATGCGACAATGTCAAAATGGCTGGAACAACAATACCATATTTCAATAGCAGTACAAAAGGCCCTGAGCCATTTCAGGTTAATCTCACTGCCTCATGCAATTTTGGATGTGAGTGTCGTATGAATGACGTCGAACCTGTTTGTGGTAATAATGGTCTCACGTACTTCAGCCCTTGTCACGCTGGTTGCACTGATTTTAGCTCTAAGTCTAATTTTACTAATTGTGCTTGTAAGTATTTTTTTTTTTAAATTAATTAATTAATATCTCTATTTAAAATTTTTCATTTTATTTTTTAATAAATTTCATTTAAATTTCTATCAAATTAATACAATATTTAATAATTTTAATTATTATAGGTATACACGGAAACTTAGCAATGCCAAGATTACCAGCCGAAGTAACAGCAATTCCTGTTGCTACATCTGGACCCTGTACATCACCTTGTAAAACAATATTTCCGTTTCTCATTTTATTATTTTTCATGACATTCGTTGTAGCTGTTACACAGATGCCACTGTTGATGATTGTATTGCGGTAAGTATTTTTATTTTAATTATTTTTATTAATTAATGTTATTTAATTTTATGTATATTGCCAAGAGGCGTATGTTGATAAATAAATAAATAAATTAATTAATTAATAATGATGAATAAGAATAATAATACTAACTTAAATATTAAATATTAATTACAGATCAGTGGGCGAAGAAGAAAGATCATTTGCACTGGGAATGCAATTTGTCATCTTCCGACTGTTTGGTTACATACCAGCGCCAATACTCTTCGGAAATTTAATAGACTCGACGTGTTTACTCTGGAAGAGTACTTGTGGCGAAAAGGGTGGTCGCTGTTTACTTTATGACATTGAACAATTTAGATATAGGTATTTTTATTTATACAAATTTTTTTTTTGTAACATATCGCGACCCAAATGCCGAAAGGGCGCATATCAATTTTATAAATTTTTTTTATCGAAAATTCAAGGCTAAATTTTTCCTTAAAAGTCGAAAAATTTTTTTATTAATTCAAATTTTGTTAAAAAAAATTTTTTTAATTTTTATGATTCAATTTAAAAAAAAAAATTATTAAAAATTTTAAATATAAATTATAATAAATAACATATTATTAAAATTCACAGATACGTTGGACTGTGTGCTGGAATAAAAATTCTGGCATTAGCGTTATTTTTAGTCGACTGGTGGTTGGTGAGACGAAGGCACCAGCTTGAAGAGTCGCCCAAAGGATTAACCGTTAATGATATTGTCGGCTCTATTATTAGTCTTGACAAACGTAATTATAATTTTTTTTATTCTATAAAAACAATTTATTAAATTGAACTAGACAGTATATCTAACATACATTTAAATTTGAAATCATTTAGTGTTTGAAGAGAAACCTCAGCATCTTAATTTAGCGGAGAATGATGCAATGACGCAGAACTCGACAGAGCACACACCGTCCTCGATCTCATCGCCAACCGAGCAAACAAAATCAACAAACTTAGAAGAAAGTGAGTCGACACACTTGACCCAAGGCTCGACGGACACGACAAATCACTCGAAACTACTCGCCGATTTTTCAGACACCAGGCAAGATGATGACGTTGAATTTAGGCCTCTTAACAGTAAATTTGAATCTAACGACCGTCACGTTTAAGGACGGTTTCACTCTAGATACTAAATTAATTAATTATTTATTTATTTTTTTTTTTTTTTTTTTTTCTAATTTAAATAAATATTTGTGGCAAATTTTTCAATCAGCTTAAAAGTAAGCTCGACATTTTTTCTACATTTATTTATAAAGTAAAATTTTTATTTATCACGGTGTTTAGTTGGTAATTCTATTGGATTAATAAATACAGACACAATCTTAATATACATATCATTGTCACGTAGCCATTATTTTGAGCTTATTAATTTATTTGTCACAAATTAATGCTGACGTTGCTATTAAATACATATTAATTAAGACTCAATGCAATTTATTAAAGAGGTCTGATCGTTTTTATTTTAACTTAAATTTTCTCAAAAAATTTATCCTAAAAAATTTGTAATTAAAAATTTTATTTTTAAGTATTTTACTCAAATTTATATTTTTTAAAATGCTATTTTAGAAATAACTCTCAAAATTTTTAATGTTTTTCTATCTATATTTACAAACTTGCTCAATATTAATTAATTTTTTCATTTAAATTTAAAATCCATAAAAAAATGTTTTTTTTTTTTTTTTTGTTTAAATTCTAAAAAAAAAATTTTTACTCACCGATAAGGCCTCTTTAATCACTCCGTAATATGCAATTAAAACTTATAATTTTTGTATAAATTTATTTACCAATTATCAGCTTGTCTTGGACGTGTAGCGTGAAGTTTTGTGTTTAGCTTTTATAACTTGAATCTCTGCAATTATTATTATAAAAAAAAAAAAAAAAAAAAATTGATGTGAGAAAAGCACTACACTATTTTTGTTAAAATTGTCGGGCTAATATTAATACTAATAACTAATAATTAAATTAATAATAAATTGAGAGAGATCCTGGAACGATGCACAAATATCTTCCTCGTCTGATTCAAGCTTCAATAACTAGGCTAATGAATTCGAGTTTTGAGGCGAGATTAAAGTTATTTAAATATTTAACTGTAAATATATAAATTCCTGCCTTAAAAAACATAAGACTAGACATTAATTAAATGTAACTATAATTGTTAGGCTAAAGGTATATATGATATGGGAATTTATAATGAATAATATATAAATATATATTATTTGAATGCAGAGATGGTTTATCGTATATCCATTAAATTAAATGTTCTCAACAATTAGTCAATATTTAGTGATAGTAAATGGAACTACAAAAAAAAATAATATTTAAAAAATCGACTAAATATTTAACTGGGATTGTTTGTGTAATAGAATATCCAAAATTTATTTGTCTTAGTAAATATAATCGTACTTCCAAGTCTAAGATCTGTATTTTGCGTTTAATAGTTGAAAAATAATTAGCTCAAGAGGCGGTCATGTACCTGAAAGCCTCTCGATTTAATCGAACAAAAAAAAATTGTATAATTAACTCAGGAATGCTATTCAATGTGAATTGCTCGAACAATGCAAGGCAATGTTCTTAGATTTAACACTAAAGAAATATAATGATTATTTGGATTTAATAATCAACTCTTTATAGACTAATGATATACTACGGAAGTATTTTTTGGACTATTATAAACAAGTTTTATGATCAAAATTTTTTAGAATTAAATTATTAATTAGGATTTTTTTAAATATCAATTTTTAAAAATTAATTATTTGAATTATTATTTTTAATAACTTTTAGAAATTTATTTAAAAATTTGGTAATTATTTACAAGTGGGGTCTACTATTTTTAATTTTAATATTTTTTTTTTTTTTCGAAAAATACATAAAGAAATTAACAATTAAAAAAAAAATTGATTACCGCAATTTTAATAAATTTTACAAATTAAAAAAAAAAATTTATGAATTTTTTAGAAAATTGTGATATTCAACTTTTTATTTTTTAACTGTTCTTATTTTTATGTACTTAAAAGAAATATATATATAAAAAAAATAGTGGACCCTATTTGTAAATAATTACCAAAAATTAACTGTTTATAAAATTTAACATTTCTTCACATAAGAAGTATAAAATTTTAAAAACGTGCTTGAAGGGTTGATTATAGATTCTCCTTAAAGTAACTATGAATTAATAAAATAAAATAAAATAATAATAATAATAAATATTATAAAAAAAATACGACCTTCTGCATATTAATACAATCTATCACTTTAGAATGTAAAAAAAACCTCACTGTCAATACTATTTGGGTAGTCGAGCACGAACTAGTGCGACGATAGAGCAATTATATGCCTTGTAAAAGATTTTCGGGTGCGTACTGGTACGGAAATTGTTTGTGATAAGTTTGATGTCAATTAAAGCAATCGTCTTTGGAATAAATTTGAAATAACTGTATATTTTGTAAAAAATTTTAAATTATTAGACTTGGTCGGATTTGACCGAAAAATTTTATATAATTTACTTAAAAATAATTTTTTTAATTTAAAAAAAAAATCGTGCGTCATGTAAAAATTGATAAATTAATTTAAATGTTCACGAATTTAAAATTAAAAAATTGAAAAGATGATTGATTTAATTGAAAGAAAAGTTAGAATATAGAAACCGAAAAAAGTGCTGTGAAAATGGTAATTGAATGTTAGAAATATTATAATCAAACCGACTAAATATCTCTACTAAAAAAAACGGCTCAATATTCATGGTGTTGCGTTTTAAAAAATATATAAAAATATCTATTGAAAAAAAAAAAAAAAAAGAAAATAAATGTATATAAATGATAAATATATATATAAAAAAATTATAACTAAAAAAAAAAACTATCAGTTTTTTTACGTTTTGTACGATGCGTGAAATTATAAAATTGAAACTGCCGGCGCTAAAGATCATGAGCCAATAATAATTTAAAAATTAAAATATAATTAACTAAAAATTATTTCATAAAAAAATATGTACATGTCATTATTATTATTATTAACAAAGTTACTTAAATACTCATTAAGAGAAAAAAATTTTTACCATTTTTACGCAGAAGTTTTATTATTACCGTGCGATTGTACTCTTTATTATTATTATCATTGTAATTGTATCTATTATTACGTAGTTAATTTTTATTTAAAAATTAAATTAATTTTTTTCAAGCTATTAACTGTCAACATTCCAGTGTCAGCAGTAAGTGAGAAAAAAAAAAGAGTAAATATTAAATTGATTAATGAATTAAGGAATTATAAATTTTAAATAAAAATAATTACAATTAATTATTAAGAAATGTTATGTACATAGATATTATTACTATATATTATAGTACATTGTAATGTAATACTGCTTATAGATATATATCTATATATAATATAACATAAACTACAATATATATATATATATATATATATATATATATATATATATATATATATATATATATATATATATATGATATATGATGTAATGTATTTTTGTAGGGACCATAATTATTAAGCTGAATTTAACGATACAATAATTATTAATGCGTATTTAGTAATTAATAGTTGAATGAACATAATTGATTGATTAATAGATAATGAGTTGTGAAAAAAAAAAAAAAAAAATGACAATGAATCGAGGGTTTGATAGGAGATAGGTACAAAAAAAAATTATTTTTATTTTTAGATTAATCTTTAGGCCGAAAATAAATAATTATTTAGCAATCTAATCTTTTTGTCGCTATTTTTATGGCTATGTAATTAAAAAGTTCTACGGTGATCGGGTTTTTGTTACAAATAATTTAATTATTTATAATTAAATTACAAGAAAATTATCATTAATAGTTTTTAAATAATAACAAAATTATTAATTTAAATAAATGCTGGTATCGCACTAATTAAGAAAAAGTAGAAAAAAATTTTATTTTGTTAAATTACGGCTGTCCGAAAATATTTTTTTTTGGACTTTTCTGAATTTTTTAAAAATAGTAAAAATTTTTATAATTTAAGTTTAAACAATTAAATTATTTTTAATTATAAGCTACAAAAGTAGCAGCGAAAGGACTAATCGAAAATTAAAGGCCTAAAGAATTTAAAATTAAAAATTATTTTGTTTATTTGTAATACGGAAGAGATTTTATTGACATTGATCGTCGACCTGAATGTGAATTATGAGTTTCATTTGTAGAAACTTATTGATGTGTGATAATGAAAATTAATTAAAAGTATGCCTTAAATGGATAAAATAAAATAAAATTGAGCTGATATTAATAATTATTGATATGATGATTAATGAAATTTATATTAATGTTTACAGAAGACAAAGTATAAATTAATTATTAATGATTAATTAATGACATTGCATGTACGGATTATTGTCGTTTCGTAGATTTTTTTTATATTGCAAGCGCTATTAGTTAAGTTTATTAAATTAAATTAAATTAAATTGATAGTACCCCCATGTATATTGGTGCGGTTATTTTTGTTAAGATTTACTTATCTAGCTAACAAATTTATTATTACAATTAGTAATTATTTTATTTACTAAGTAATTACGCTAGTGATTTTGTTTTAGGTAAATTTTAATTTTTTATAAACTTTTTAAAATTTTAATCTTGGATTTTTAAATACGCATTGAGTTTTTGATGTTTTGTAGATTAAGTATATTTGAAGTAATGAATTTTCGGCTAGCATAATTACTTATTTTAAATTATATTAATTAAGCTACATATTATTAATACTGAAACAAGCAACTAGCTTTTTCAAGTTCGCCTTATTATTTTTATCTAAAACAACAAATTATATAAAATTGGTATAAAAAACAAATAAAAGTTTCAATGGCATAATTAATTATGTTTTTTTTTATTTATTTTTTCTACCTGTTATAATAATCATTGAACACATGTAATTTTTAAAAAACTAGAAATTTGAATTGCGCGCCTTAATTTTAACCAATAAGAAATCAGGTCCCATTTTTTTGCGAGTTTTGACGACAAAATTAAATTTAAAGAAATTCCACATGTCAAAATTATTGCAAATTAAAAAAAAATACTTCTTATTACAACAAATGTTATAAAAATTAAAAAAAATATTAGCTAATTCTCTTTTTTAAAATTCTCCACCAGCCTAACACTAGCGCGCCATCTGTGATCTTTTCAAAAATTTAAATTTCCGCCCCGCGCTTGTGCAGTGGCGCCACCTGGCCCTATATTATCAATTACTATATAAAGCACTTAACTTTAGGCGACAAAACCCCTCCAAGCCCTCCGCCATTTCCATGTCCATATCCATGATCACATCAGTTGTTCACGGGCTCTTTTGTCGTGCGGACGTGCGTGTGTGTTGTAATTAGTACAATTCCGGAGTGTCGTTTTTAAAAACGAACCCCCCAACGTGCTCGCCGTATTCAATGTGTATGGCGATTCAGGTGAGTTTATACTATTGTTTCACAAATCACTCCAAAACTTACCCCAAGATGATTCTCGCTCTAAGATCCGCTATAAGCATAACATAAAAGTACAGTACACTGAAATAAAGTAAAACAATATTAAGTAGCATTCAGCTGAAACTCAAGCAACATTTGGCGTAACCGACGATTCGTGACTTGCGCGGACAATCAACTCTCTTAGTATACCTAAAAAAGCTTTTGATGCTCAGCAACAATTAATCATAGCCGCTGGGCTATGATATCTCCAGCTAACATAATTCTGATCCAAGTTTATTTATTATTTAAAAATATTAAATAATCTCCGCTAAGTATTTTTATAATTCTATATATTTATTGTTATTTTTTTTATAATAATAATAATTATTATTATTTTCATGACCAGGAAGAACAAAGAAAATAAATAATATATAAATTCATCATTAATTTATGATCGTTACGTTTCACCGTTCTACTTCGAAACTAACATCCGGTGAACAGTCGACACTCGATGCTGAGGCTCCGAGACTTTCACGCCCGTATCCAACCCACTATATCTCAAATTCACTATATATATGTACATATGTACATATATATATATATATATATATATATATATATATATATATATATATATATATATATATATATATTTCGTAAATATATGTATGTATGAGTATATTCTTCTTCCATTATACATCAACTGCTCCATTTCTTCTTGCTAATTACAATTAATACTAATTAATATTAGCCCACGTGTTCTGATAAATAAATAATTTTTATTGAAACACGTGAGTTTTAAATTACACATATGAATCTTTTATCAAAGAAATTTACAATAAAAAAATTCTTCTTTTACTCAAGAAGCCAGTTGATGCAAAATTCAGATATAAAAGTGAATTAAAATATCGGGATTCAAATTTTTGAATCTTGACTATGATTTTATTTATGTTAAAAATAAGGGCGGTATTTATCCTGGAGAAATGGAGAATTGTGCGGTAGATTAAAAGAAGAAATGTGAATTTATTATAAAATTTCACTATGACATTCAATTCATTGCATATATTTTTTTTTAAATAATTCTTATTAATAATATGAAGGGAATAAATTATTTTTTTATTCAATTTAATATAAAAATTATTTCTTCTATATTTACAATTTTTTTTAGAAGTATTTAATTTAATTTAATTAATACCTTACAATTTAAAGTTATTTTTTATGATAATTGGAATTTTATTATGAATAATTTTATAAAAAAAATTACTAAAACTCATACAACATTTTAATTTTTCAATAAATTATTCATTTTCTTCTCTTAAAAAATTCTAGCTCAAAAAATGAATACTATTTATGATATTCCTACATCTTAAAATTATCTAATAATTTTATAATTGTAATTACTATTTATATACTTATGCAATGAACCATCATAGGAAATATTAAATATATTAGCATTATAAAAAAAAGTAAAGAATTGAATGTCAAGTGAATAAAAAACAAAGACTTGTAGATGTTTATTAAATTATGTCCGTAAACACTACTCTTAATAAACGTACAACGTTCAACAAGAGTATCTAGTGCCTGGAGCTATTTTTATAATAATAATAAAAAATGTTGAAATTATTATTATTATTATTATTATTATTATTATATATTAAAGAAACAGTTATTATTTTATTATTAACCAAAGCTATTTATTAAAAATTACAGGTCAATAATAATAATAAATATAGATAGAATTGTCCTTTCGTCAATAGGTAATTAATATCCAATGTCAATAAAGTTCTTATTTATATAACTCCAGATATAATATATTAAAAAACATTTGGTCTATAGTCGGAGATATTTAGTATCAAAGGACATATATCACATGATAATTATTATCTTTATACTTTATGCTTATAGTTTATTGTTATTATAATCAAAATTAGTATAGTGCAAACTATTGTAATTATTGAACATGAGACTGATCAGCATCTTGTCGGGTGGTCGGCTGGAATTAATCAACCATTTTTTGTTCCTCGCCACGTGTCTGTGTTGAATTACTCAAACTGTTTGGTTGTTCATCATGATGAGTCAAGACCATGATTATATGTATATATGATATAATATTCGTATTCTTACAATATGATGCTATTGTGTAGTCAGATTTTATCTTTGCCTATTTAATACGTCCGGCTTAATACTCTACACTGTTCACTGTTCACTGGTAAGGACATTAACAGCGATGCTGAATCGTCGTAATATATTTAATTATTGCGTCTATGACGCACGTGGACTCCAAACACACGTCATTCGTTATCCGACACTTGTCGGCAATTCATGTCCATGTGAATTGATAATGCCACTCTTTGCTATTGCTGAAAAGAAAATACACGTGGAAATAATGGGTCGATAATTTAGTAGGAGTTATTTTTGGATTTTTTCGTCAGAGTTCATAATTGTGTTATCTAGTGATAAAGAAATTTTAGGGAGTCGGAAAATGATTTAAGAGGATAGGAATGTTTCTATATTTCACAACTTGAAAAAAAAAAAATTAACATAAATTATTTCTTCTTATATAAAGTTAAAGATTTTTATAAAAATTTATAATTTTCTTTAAAATTATTTAGAATCTTAATTCCTTGTTAATAATTTTTTTTTACAATATATAAATTTTCTAAAAATCTAATTTATAATTTTGAACAATTTGCTTTTTTTTTTTTTTTTTTTTTTTTAATTTTAATTTGCATTAATTTTTGAGTTTTAATTAATTTTTTCATTCATAAAAAATTATTTTTTTATAAATTCTAATTTTTTATCTTTTTTGATGATTATTCAATAAAAATTATGACTGTTAGAAATAATTAACAATAGTAATTATCAAAAAATAATAACGCACATTTTTTCAAAAAATTACATAATTGAATATTTTCCTATAATATAAATTTAAAGAAGAAATGATTTAAAAACTAAAAAATATACTATTACAATAAATTAACAATTTTTATTATACATAATAAATAATGAACATTAATTTAACAGATATTTGATCATTTAAAAAATTTTTTTAACAAAAAAATTGACGTGTAGAATTAAAAAAAAATTAAAAATGCAATTTTTTGGAACAAATTTGTTTGTTAAAAAAAAAAAAATTAAAAAATTGTCAAGTGACTGCTAACTTTAATGTCGTTAACAAATGAGTATTTTTAAAACAATAATGATAAAAACGACAGTATCAATTTCGGGGACCACCAACCGCGACATAGCGTCCGTCTGTACAAAAAAAAAAAACACAATACGTTAGACAAAACATACGGTGACATAAAGCATCCGTCATATCTGTATCTACAATGAAATTTATTGTGTATGTTATATGTAACATGTAATATGTTATATAGAATGTCCCCAATTGAATAATAAGTACAAGGAAATAGCCGAATAAAATAACCAGACAGAAATACAGGTTATAAAATGTTAATGTCCTTAACATGGCCTGGGCATGTACTTTAAACATAATAAGGATTTTAAATAAAACTGGTACGGTAGAATAATATCTATAGAGTCGTCGACCCTGCTCTGGGTTCGAATCTGCCCCCTCTGGAAAGGCAATGAGTCCCCCGTCTAGACGGCGCGCACCTAAAGGACGCCAGCAATGAGCAGGACGATTGACCACCACGGGGTGGGTTCTCGGTTATAGTCCTTTATTATTCTTTGTTTCTTCTTTTATTCCCATTTTATTCGAGCCCGGAACCCTACCTAACAACCCACAACCGGTTTAGAGAGAGTTCGGCTCCCTTTGCCGGGCGAAAACGCGGGAAAGAACTCATTGCTTTTTTATTTTTTGCTAACCGAGAAAAAGTCCGTGAAACAGAGCTAGAGCTCTGAAGGATGATAAATATTGTGTATCACTATCAGGGACAAATATTTGCCTCGGTAAAACGATTAAATGCACTTGACTGTTCAACAGATAGGAAGTGGATAAGCTGAGCGGAATGCTAATGTAATGAGTCTTGATCAATTGTCCCCGGCAGCTATTCTAATGCGCACATCCGTTTTACGGTTTCCTTTAATCGCGCTTCAATTATGACAGTCGGTGTTTTAATTAACTGCCCGGATTCTCTGTTGCGATCCTCATCCTTCTCAAAGGTTTTGTTTGCGGGTGAGTGAATTATTTTCGGGGATTTTTTCGCGCTGTACAGGAGTTGTTTAGTCAAGATTATTTATCAAAAAAAAAAAAAAAAAAAAAAAAACAAGCAATTTTTTATAAAAATTAAATTAGCCATCTGACAATTTTTCGAAATTTTCTCACTAAAAAATTTATTAAAAATTCCCCATATAAAAAATTTTAAAAAACATAATTGCAATCATTTAAAAATTTTTTTAATTCTAATTTAAATAATTAAAAAAAAATCCAACAATTTTTAAATATTATTTTATATATTTAAAATTCTATTAAAGATTAGAATTATTTAAATGAAAATTTGTCTTGATTTAAAAATAAATTTCTTGATTGAAAATACTGAAAGTACTTAAAAAGTTTCCCGTTTTTGTAATTTATAATTGAATAAACCTCTCGACATTTTTTGCAAATTACACAGAAAAAAAATTAACTTCAATAAATCGCCTAAATTAAAAATTTTATTTTATCTTCTAAAATTTTGTCGAGAAAAGTTTTAAATCAAGAATTTTTCTCTCGGTTTAAATTAATTTTTTTTAAATTGTTCTTTTACAAAAAAAAAAAAAAAAAAAAAAAATGATTTAGTAATTTTAAACTGGTTAAGGGTAGTAAAAATGATAAAAATAAAATTTTTTAAAAATATCAACTTCAAAATATAAATTTATACATTTATATTCCTTTTAATAATGTTTGAAATTAAGGTCTCAAGTGAAATTCTACCAAGAGAAACTTATAATTATTTAGGGTGAATATTAATGAATTTTTGACAATGTTTTAAATAACTTTTCCAGTACTAATTTATTAAAGCTAATAATTTTAAGTCCGTACTAAATTATTACTGAAGCGCATGAGCTCTTTCTTTTTCTGTGCAAGTAAATTCAGAAGATTAAGTAAACTAAATAATTATTTATTCAATTTTTTACAATGACAATAATCAGCTAAATATTTCATCGAGAAAGCAGTAAAAAAAACTACACTATTTTTTTAATTAAAAATTTATAAATTTGAATATCATTAATAATTAATTAATTTAAAAATAACAATAAAAAATTTTTAATTAAATTTAAATGCTTTCAAAGTTAAAGCAAAAAATTTCTTTAGACCCGAAATAAATTTTCCATCAAATAAAATCTATTGTCCATTCTAGCAACAAATAGATATTAAAATACAACTTAACACAAACACATCCTCATAAATTAAATAAAAAATAATTTTCAATATAAAGTAAAATCGAGTATTATGAAATAAAACTTGCAATTTATGATAAAACCTTTCTTTGAGAGAATAAAGAGATAGATACGAAGGTGGTATTATATATTGGTCGCGAGTGGGTGGTAGTTCGATGCAGGAGATACACGACGCTGCCAGACGGGGTCGCTGCCCGATGTCACTGACCTTGGTTAACGATCGCCGACGTCTGGAAGGCTCGAGGGCACTTTCTACTAACCTTTCGCCACACCACCGATAACTATTGCATTAGTCTTAGTCCTTGCAAAATTTAAAAATTATAAAAAAAAAAACCTGACCTCAAAAACCCTTCTTGCCGCCAATTGCGCCTCAATAAGGGTCGTAAAAGCCGGAACTCCAATAAAATGAAGCTAATTTTCCAATCGAGCCGAAAGAATCAATAATTTAACTATTTTCTGCGTGAAATATAATAGAGCCCGGTTATTTAGCTGATGGAGTGACCTCTCGGCCGCCATTTTGAGAATCGTTATCAAAACGTATGGCACAACCCAGTGACCCGGATGAGATATCGATTTTAGTAGAGAGTAAACCAAGAGCCGTGTATTACTCTCTTACTCTCTTAGAGCTTATTCTTGCCATACCCCATTTTCTTTTGTTATTTTCCGAGCCGTGGAATACACTAACTATAACTATATATCTACAGTCGATATCTAACGCCGTTCTATAGCGCATTTTAAGCTGAATTGTGTATGACCCGGAAGAATATAAAACTCTATTCTATTTCTTAATTCGTATCTTTACAAACCTATAAGTGACATTTTTACAGTTCTAAAATTAAATAATATTCCATTTAAGGTACGGTTATCAAAGCAATATTTTAAGAAATCCTCGAAACTTTAAATATAAGTCATTTAATTTATTATTTGTATGCTGTTAAAATTTTAAGTCACTGAAACCGTAGTGTAGCACACTGAAAAAAAATTATCTTAAATCAAGAGAAAAATTCTTGAACTAAGAAAATAATTTTGAAGAGTTCCATTGTCTTGAATAAAAACGAAAAATTTTTTAGTTTAAAAATTTTTGTACTCAAATCAAGAAGCTGAATTTCTTTAAAATTATTTTCTTGATTCAAAATAATTTTTTTATCTATGTGTATAGAGAATATAGTAGTCGAAAAGTACAGTAACGTTAAACAATAACTTAGCCAAAATTTTTTGTCTGGAATGTCACGGAGCAACAACTTTAATTGACCAGAAAAGAGAGTGTCCTTTGATATTTGAAAGCGACGTTTGCCACGCGCTCTCTCGGGAGCGTGGGTGAACCAAATTCACCTGTTACGGCCATATATAAGGGAACAATAACTATTTATTCTATCTACTAGCAGTATAGTCACTAGATTTTTTCTTTGCATCGGCGTTGAATTTTCCCATGACGCATCGTGGGAACTAAAAATTTCCAGATTAACTTCCCACGCAAGCTACCGTCCAACTCTGGTGGACTATTTAATTTTCTTCTCGATATATTAAGCTCTGTACAGTATCAAAGCAGATGCTAGTGTATTGTATTACTGTATCGCTCTACTCCAGATTCTGCGGGGGTGGAATATAAATTGCAGGTCTTTGGAAACGCGTTGGCGTACAACACTCTATACGCTGAGCTATAAACCCCGCAAAAGGTCGATGCTATCACATTAAATACTCAAGTGCCAATCGATAATGTGGAATTGTATTCAATAAGTTCTTTCGGTTTTAACTTTTGTTCAATTGGTGGTAATTTTCCGGCTACAATTATGTTACGAATTAATTAACTTTAACAAAACGTTATTTTTTAATAATAGTGTGCAATTAATTATTTTGAAAAAATTTTTAGCTTTGAACTTTTGGAAAATTTATAAGAAATTTAAAGTTTAAATAAAAAATTTATTTTTATATTTTGAATAAAGAAATTTTTTTTTTAAACTGAGAATATAAAATTCTTATGCAGAAAAAAATCAATTTTTTTCGTCAAAAAAATTTTAACTAAGAACAAATTTTTTTTTTTGGAGCAAGAAAAAATTTTCTCGATTCCAAAAATTTTGACTTTATTCAAAAAATTTTGACTTATGCAGAAGAATATTAATATAAAAAATTTCTCTTGAAATATTTTTGTTTCATTAAAAAATTTTAATTCTTATCAAAAATTTATATTAATATTTTTTTCCGTATAAAATTAAAGAAAAGTCATAGAAAAGATCACAAGAGTAAATTATTCCAATTTGAAATAATCTTATTAAATAAATCGAAATGAAAGACACTGAAAAAGAAGATTAAACTCTTACAAACACAAAAAAAAAACATAAATAAAAAGTCTGTACAGTAAATAAACATATATATCAGTTTTTATTTGAAATTGACATAACGGCATGACCCTTTGTTCGTTTACGACATCGACGACAGTCGAGACATCTCAGAGGTTCTTTCAAGTTCATTAGACCGCTTAATTGTTTAAGCGAGGACCTTGGCAAGAAAAAGACGACAGTCTAACAGCCTGCTTTATCTATTTACCATTTAAAATTTAGTAAATCATTAAATTTAATTGCAAAGTTAAACAATTTTAAACCTAATCCACGACTTTGAAAGACGCAATGGAATTAAATTAAAAGATAAAAGGTAGAAGCTAAAGTATAAGATTTTAGAGTAGAAGATGATGTTAATTTTTCTGTTATTAAAAACCGCGAGTTGAATGACAAAAAAGACCTTCACCCCTTGAGCGAGGCAGCGAATGACGTCGTAATTTACCCTCTGGGAAATTCGACGCAATCTTGTGCAATATCTCGTCATGTTATGTTCGCCGTGCTTATTCATGTTGTGTTGTCGACACATTTAATAAATATATTAAATCGGGACACAGAATTTACAATTGAGGGTGAATGTATATGTAATTCTGAGGTTGTCAATGCTCAATTCGGATCTGAATAAATCAAGAAGAAAATTACACCGTGATTTTTGTTGAGATTGAAATGAAACCAACGGGACAGAAGAGGAGAATATATAGGCTAAGGTTAGACGAGGTTGAGCTTTAGATTTAAATTTTATTTTCGCGGATTTATATGACAATATTGTATTATAGATATTTACGGATAATCGCGTGTCGTTTATTCAATGACGCTCGAATATATGAGGCTAAAAATCGCAATTACTTAGATAAACACAATTTTTTAGTGGCTCGTGACATTCCAAGGTTCATTTTAGTTATTTTTATATCTCAGTATAGAAATATCGATCTCTTTAAATGTGAAGAATATAACTAATAATAATAATAATAATATTAATTTTAAATGAAAAATTGAAATAGATTAATCTATATAATTGGAATAATAAGGGAAATTTTATCTTCAGGGTATTTAAACGATAAAATGGCTGTTTTGGTTAAATTTAATCCCTTTGAAAAGGTCTTGGCCTTAATTTGTGCCTTCTCACAGATTCATATATTTTTTAGTGATGAACTAGCTTTGATATTTAGTTATTGGAGGAGTTTCGAATAGTTTTTTAGTTTTGAAATTTTATTCTGTAACATTTGTTCAATTAAATGAGCAGTGATTCATCCTGTGATAGCAATATTACTTTTGAAGTACCCGAAAAATGTGTTTAATGACTAAAAAATTCGAAAATTCATTAAAAGGCTTTTAAATTTATAATTCGTCATTGTAAACAGTCAAACAGTTACTACCGTGACTTGTGAATGATAAATAAAATTTTGTTTTATTAAATAATGACTTTGTTAAATTGCACTCTACTTTATTATATATTGACGTTTTTTTTTAAATTTAAGCTCATCCCGAAGTTACACTCATCAAGAGCTTTCATTTGAATACCCACTTGCATTTTTTATATATTTTTCATATATACATATATATAATATATATAAATATATAAAATATATGAAAAATTGATGTGGGTACTCAAATGAAAGGTCTCGATGAGTGTAATGTCATGATGAGCTTATATTTTTAAAAACGTCAATATTTCACAAAGTAAAAAGTCATTTCTTAATTATGTATTTAGAGATAATTTTTGAATACAGTCTAAATATTTATAAAAAAAAAAACCGATTTTATCATATGACTATCCTGGAAACAAATTTTTTTTATTCTTTTAATAATATAGATAATAAAAATAATAATAATAATAATAATAATAATAATAACAATACATGAGGTCATATCAATCCTTTTTTTAAGTAAGACCCTCACTAAATTCTTGACAAGAATAATTAATTCTTTAAAACTGGATTTTCCAAAAAAAAAGTCATAAATGTTTAATTTTCTATTATTATAATAAAAATCAAAATAAAAAAAAAATCACAACAAAAGTTACACATTTAATTATTCACAAGTTCAATTGTAAGGAAAACGGAACTTTAATTCTCTCGCGTGACATTGAAGTTGAGGAACAATTGCACTAAAGTGAAGTTTATTTCTGAAGAAGTCTGCAAAGCGAGTCGTGAGTTGGTTTATATCGAGGTTAGTTGGATGCAATGTAATGATTAAATCGTTACGTCCAAACTAATTTGTAGGCACGTGTAGAGTAATGTAAGAGCGTTATATTACTTGTTAACGCTGGTTAGTTATATATTACGTGGTCTGGATTATATTTGAGATTGAAATTATACATCTAAACTTCGCGTATTGTATTCATACACACGATTTGATGATACGACGGATTCAAGTACCAGCGAAAGTTCTAATGAAAGGTATAGAAATGATTAATCGAGGTCACGACTCACTTTCTATACCATAAACTGATAAAATAGACATACAAGCCCAGTTTGCTTTTATAGTATTTTAATTACTATTACTGTTTGTGTTTCGCTTTGCCTTCAGGCTTATTTTTTTTTTTTTTAAACTAAATATAGCTTATCAATTTTTAGATTTATCATTTATCTAGCTTCAGAGTCTTAAAATAGGTCAGTTGAGAAGTTATATTATTATCAAAGATCAATTTTTGAATTTTTTTTAATTACAAAATTTTATTTCAATCATTAAAAATTTAATCAAATTATTTTTTATATTTAACACAATGATTTGAAAAACAACGGAAAATTTTTGGATCATTAAATAAATGAATGTGAATTCATAGATTTGTTTATGACTTATTAATGATTTTTTAATTTACGCTTTTGAATTACGTTTTAGGTATTTTTATTGTTGTCATAAAGTTAAATTGAGATATAAATAATAACTATTTAACCTTGACTGTATAATTATTGTTAAATATAGTTCAAGTCATGTTCATTTTTTAATTTTTTATTAATTTGAATGTAAATGTCAATTTCAATTGTTGAATAATTTTTTTGATCGTATTATTATTATTATTATTATTATTATTATATAATTTATATTCCATATAAATTTAAATATAATAATATAAATTATTGATAACAAGTCAAAGTTAAATTTTTTTGCGGGAAATCGAGGGTTTGAATTTCGGCGCCAATTAAATGAAAACAACAAATAATAAATAAATTAATAATTTTTTTTATTTTATATACTACAGTCGCTAATACTAATTGTAATTTTTTTACTAAATTATTCAAATAATTAATAAATTTAAATATAAATGATCGTTAAAGATTTCTTCAGTAAAATCTACATTATTACGAAATTAAGCTAAAGTTTGTGGCCAGTGTATTTATATAATAAATTTTCTTCCTTTGAAATTTCTAAAAATTAACCATAAAAACCTATTTTATAATAAATACACTGATCACAATATTTTTCTTACTCTCTTAATAATATAGATAATAATAATTATAATAAAAACAATCATTTTGTCTTTAATTATTTTCAAATATGCCAATAATAAAGAAAACATTTAAAAAATTTGCTCATAGGTATTTTAAATTTCTATGCTTGACAATTTTTTTAAATATTTTCTTTTTGAAATTATTATTATTATTATTATTATTATTATTATTATTATTATTATTACATTTAAAAAAATTAAAACATTAAATTTATCCTCTAAAAAATATCAAATTTGAAAAATAAAAATTAAAAAATTATTAGAATTAAAAATAAAATTATCACACACCTGCAACAACGACTATCACTCCAAAATTGAAAACAATAAACTAAAAGAGAATGAAATTTGATGTTAAGTGACGTTCGCATTCGACGTCATCAGTAACCCACCAGCGTCACACTAACGCTAGCCAAGTTGATTAGGTGGGAGTGGGACGGGATGAAAAGTGCGAGATGGTGACTGGAGAGGACCCCACGCGTTTCAAATAAATGTGTCGGCGCAGTCGGTATTGGTGAGTGCGTGTAATCCTCTCGAAGTAATTGAAGGTGGGGGGGCAATGTCTCGGTGACGTGATTTAATTTCATATTCACCGTGCTCGTCTGTCAACGCGTTTAGCTTTAGTTCTCTCTAATTCTCCACCAGGACAACCAGCAGTTATTACTATCACTCATTAAAAATTCTATATATACAACAAGTCGCGACTCAACTCAACAAAACTATCGTATATACTTCTCAGTGCTATTTTCATCGAATCGAATGGTATCTTCACCAACCGCTGGCCCAGATTCAACGCGACCGTCAAGCCGTCAAGCCGTCACAGTCGTTCGCGGTCTCTTTGCTCAAGATTAAAAAAAAATACTTTTTTTTTTACGTCTGCATACTTTATCTTCTTTCCGTGCGCTATTTCTTCTTTTCTTCATTGATAAGTTTAAATATCTTCATTGAATTTTATTAACTCATCAATGATCTACGATCTATCGGCTGTTACTCACTTATTTAATCATTGTCTTCGCATGTCTTCTTTGGAGTAGAAAAACAAGTTAATTATCAAAGAAAAAATAACTAGTGTGTGTGTGTGTGTTTTTTTTTTGTAAAATGTGACTGTCTGGTGATGGTGATAATCCTGCTCGGATTCCGAGTCGTAGATTTGTGATAAATTATTATTTTATTTTATTTTTTTTAAGTAAAACGTAATTTAATTATTTGTACAGTAAAGAAAAAATCAAAATAATTTTTTACGCTAACATTGAGAACAAACTAACAAAGAAGGTTAATGCGCTTGATATTCAGCGATCACTGACATTGAGGTAAAATTTAACAAATAATGTATGAGTAATTTAATTTAATTATTTAACCGGTTAATATAAAATATATGAATCATTAGATACACATTTATATAATTGATGAATCAATATTAATCTAGAGATAAGGGTATCATTGGTATGATGCTAAAATACGTGAATATGTCAACGAATTAGTTTGAGTGTTCTCAAAGTTTTGTGTGACGAAATTAGTTTTAATTTCTTTAATTTTTTTTAGTATGTAATTTATATTGAAAAAAAATGTATACAAGTTTTTTTGTGCTTGTGTTGAAATTTATGGATGTATTGCTTTGAGTTTAATAAAAGCAATCTGCTCGTAAGCGTTGGAAATAACTTAAAAGCATCATGGGCACTCGATAATGTTAAGATTAAAAATTTATAAATTTTTTTTATTTTATCGGCAATCGAGGTCACACTAAAAATAACGCCTTTAAGTTATTTATTTTCAAATAAAGTTTTTACTTGCTCTCTGGAGCTTTTTTTCCAAGTTTTTATTTTTAGAGAAGCAACCTGTTACACAAACCGGTTTGATTTTTAAATATTTACTAAGATTTGAGAGTTTTTAGTTGCTGATAAATTATCGGAGTAGAATTAGATAAAAGTAATTTTTGCAATTATATCTTTGATTTTTTTTTTTTTTTTTAAATTCAAATATTTTAGAGGAAGAATTTTTGGTATCTCTGCTGTGTTATTTGTGAATTGTTTTGCGAGAAACAAAGGAATGATTTAATAGAGGTATCAATTACTGAAAATTGCTGGTAAATGTTTAGATCCGACGCCTGACCTTGGCCATAAAAATACTGAAAAATCAATTGTTTTTGTTTTGTTCTCTAAAGTTCACGTTTTTTTTTTTTTTTCTTCTGAATTATTCATTTAAATGGAGCAACAAGAAATCGATATTTTCTGCGGATTTTTTTTAGATGAATAATTCAATTTTATTGGATGGAATCATGAATTTATATGTATTTTTTTTATCAATTTTTTGAGGGAATTTTTTTTACTTGTATTAATTATTAGAAATATTTATAGTTTTAAATTTGAAAAAATTTTTTTGATAAAAAAATATTGTAAAGAATTTTTTACAACAGTAATTAAAAATTAATAATAATAAAATCATATTTTTTAAAATTTTAACTCTGAATTTCTTATAAAATTTAAATTAAAAAAAAAAATAAGTCAAAAATTTTTAAAAATTAATCAAAATATTTTTATTAATTGTTATTTGATCGTATTTCCGGTATTATAAGATTACATTAGATAAAATATTAAAAAATGTATTTTTGTCAAAAATATTTGCTCAAAAAATCTCATAAATCATTATCAATAACAACAAAAAAAATTTCTTTAACAAGCTGTATAAATATTAAAAAGTTTTTAATTATATTTATCCACGACAAACCCCAATAAATAAAAAGGTTCTAAACCATACGCGTGTCACTGTTATACCGCCATAAAATAATATTTATACATAGATCATTTTTATATATCACATATAATATAAGATAAACAATATTAATATTTGTATAATAGCTATATCTCAAATGATAAACCAACATTTTACAACTTCTTATAAATTATTACCACCTGGCTAGTATTAATATTAATATCTCTAAATCGTAAACATATAACATTACCATAGTAAGTAATATTACAGCATTAAATAAAAATAATTACCAGCTATGCAAAGATAACAAATCACCTAACATTTAATTTGGATGGATCTAAAGCGTCTAATATGATGAAAAGTCTTCTAGTCTATACTAATACGAATACGTAATAACTAAAAAAGGAGATGCTTGCAAGACGATCGACATGTTTGCGTAATCCTTCAAAACTTAGCTGCGCATTTATTATTGTTATTATTGTGGATGCAACAAGATCATCTGACCAAGCACGCGGATATGTCTCACTGCCAATATCGTCAAATAAAATTTAATGTTTTTATTTTATAATGGATTTATCTGCGTTATTAACTTTTGAGATCTTTTAAATTTATTTATTTAAATTTATTGCTTCTCATTTTTCATTTTAATTCATTATTATTATTATTATCATTATCAATGTTAAAAAAGTCAATTAAAAAATATTTTTTGACTTTGACGATAGCCATAATAATAATAATAATAATAATAATAATAATAATAATAATAATAATAATAATAATAATAATAATAATAATAATAATAATAATAATAATAATAATAATAATGGCGCTCAGGCTGGGCCCTCGGAGAGTCGGACTCCGGGGAAAACCCCCCTGAGCAATTAATAACAAATAATAATAATAATAATAAAACTTTAAAACACTTCAAATCTCTTTAAAAAAAAATTATTGCTATTATTATTATTATTAAATGAATAGTCCTATGATCTATTAACCTAGAAAATATCAAAACAAATTAAGAATTAGTACAGAACAATTTATTTATATTCACATATAATATTAATCCATACATCATATAGCAGGTTACCTTGAGATCAAGGGCAGTCGAAAATTATTAAACTTTTTCTGGCATTTTAAATTCTCAGTAAAAATTTTAGATAAATTTATTTCCTAATGCACTTATTACCTTGCTAATTTTATTACTGCAGTTACGACAAAGTAGCATGTTCATTTCGTAGCTAATAATTATTTTTAGTACTTACATTCTTTTTTTATCTTGAAAAATAACATACTAATTTTTTACCAATCACTCGGTTATAAATACTTTTTAAAAGCTTTACATAATTACAAAATTCTTCAACGTCAGACACAAATGACTGTTTTGATTTTTTAAATGTTTGAATCGCGTGGTGAAATTATTTATAACTCAAACTTGTATAAAAACTGCAATACAGTTCTTTTAAGAAAATTTTAATTCTTCAGAAAATTTGATTATAAATTATCAAAAAAATTGATTATTTCAAAATTCAAAAATTTATTTTATTTAACAAAAAATATTGCAATAATTTATATATTGATCAAAAATACTAAATCTTTTTTATTATCAATGTAAACTCTATAATTTTTTCTTAATATTTAAATTATATTGACATAAATATTTATCTAAACCAAATTTAAATAATATTCAAGTTTTTTATGACATAAATAATTCAAGAAAGTCAAATTTAATTTATAAAAACAGCTATTTATTCAATTTTGTTCTTAACAACTTTAATAAAAAATAACTAAGACTATAAACTGAATTCTTTATTTTTTTTTTATTAAAAAAACAAAGAAAAATTAAATCACGAGAATTGTTTTAAATAATTACTTTTTTTTAATCAAAAAAAAAAAAAAAAATTTGAATCAAAATTTTTTTGATCGGTTCAAAATCAATTAAAAAATTTTTGTTTATAAATTTTCAATATATTTTACCATAAAAAATTATAATTATTATAAATGTAAATTTTTCTGCAACTCGCAATAAAATAAATCAGATTTCAAACTAAGTCCTAAACTATTAATAAAATTTCCACTTTCTAGTTACTCGTACAACAATAGAAGTTTATTAAAAAAATACTATCGGAAGACTAGAAGACTATAAGCCAGACTTACACTCGATAGAGCGTGATTATTAATGGTATTGATAAAATTATCCGTCCAGGAGTAGAGACCATCAAGGAAGAAGTTGTGGCAGTAAATGCTATAAAAAATGGATCATCATTGACCAAGTTTATATCGATTTGATCTTGGACTTGCAAAAAAATACATCTACTTAGTTACAATGTACAATGAAGATAAATTTATAAACATGCTGTGCAATAATACGTATTGTTGGGTATCAACAATTTAGATTATTTTTCAGTATCTTATTTATCATATCCGTCAGCAAGCAGTCAACTATGACGCATTATGTAAACTCAGCATAGTACTCAACACGCGAACACAGCCAACAAACCTGCCTGACTTAACTTTATTTACTTACTTATATTACCAATTTTACAAGGATTCTTGTATTATCCAACATCCAACAACGCGTGTTTTGTCTCGGCTAATATTATTTATGTACATGACTAAAGATATCGTAAGATTTATTGTTTTTGGCAAAATACCCTACTGAAAAATCAATTTTTAACACGCTTTTATTAGCTTCGCTTCTTTCTATCCATCTATGTATCAAACGGAATCTTTGAACTCGATTTTTGGGCAATTCAAAACGAAGGATTAATTAAAATAATTAAAATTTGCACACTTATCAAAGAACAATAATTTGTTCTATTATCCTAATCAGGATCTTTAGAATTGCTGGTTTTTTTTATCCAAAAGTACTAACAGGTGTACTAACGCACAGAAAAAAAAATCAAGTAAACAATTTTGAAGAAATTCTTTTAATCTTCTTTAATTAATTAATTAATTAATTAATCACTTAAAAGTTTATAAATAAATTTAATTAAAAATTTTTATGGAATACAGATAGATCATTAAATACAAAAAAATAATTTTAAAGTCATAATTCAATACTGCTAATCGTAAATAATATTTTTAATAAGATCAAAAAAAGTAGAAAAATTTTTCTTGAAAAAAAAAAAAAAAAAATTACTAGAATCAAGTAAATAATTTTTTGAAGAACTTCAACTTCTAGATTTGTAGAAAAATTCTTAAACTAAGAAATTTTACTTGACTCTAAAATTTTTCGTCTTGATTCAATGCATTGAAACTCTTTAAAAAAATTTTCTTGGTTCAAGAATTTTCATCTTAATTCAATTTTTTTTGACAAGATCAACCAGGGAATTTTCTACGTTTTACGATTTAAAAAAAATTATAGTTTTAAAAAGTAGAAAATAATTTTTTATGAGTTGAAAATAAAAATAAAATAATTAAAAAAAAAATTTATTTTATCGTTAAAAAAATGTCAAGTGCTTTTCGGCAATTATTGTAAATATTTTATTAACAGATTTTGGTTAAATTAGAATCATTATAAAAATATCTTAAAAAGCTCTCCACGCTTTTTTACAATAAAATTAATTTTTTTTTAATCACTCTTATTTTAAAGTCAATGAAAATCTTAAAGAACTAATTATTAATTGTTTAAAAATTTATATTGACAATATAAATAGATTGTTATTTTTAATTATAAATTTATTTGGAATTTTACGTAATTAAACTTGAAATTTGATAAGAAATAACAACATCACATGGAAACAGAAAGTTACGTAACGCAAATAAGGGATAATTAGTTGAAAGTTTTTGCGTACTTAGTTACGTTACGCTAATTTATATATTGTATTAATTAACCTTCAACAGTGAACCTTGCTATTAATTAATTGTTTTGTTATTCATTAATAGTAATTTATAAATTATTTGTTTTTTACTCTGTATTAATTGATTTTAATTGTGATTGTTATTAAACTCATTTGTGAACGGATGGATGGATAAATATTGAAGAGTTATCTTCATGAAGTTTGCTTGAGAATGTTGACCTAGACAATCTTGTAGGCTTCAATTGTAATATTTTCTGTAAAAGAGCCGTAACTGTGAGCCAAAAGTCTGCTATCGCGGAAATTGACTGGCGGGAAACTCCTTGAATTCGTTGTTTAAACTTGCTCGTTTTGGCAAGCTTACAATTAGTATTAACTGCTATTTTTATTAATAGAAGAAAGATGGGAGGAAAAATTTTTAAATGTTTGTGCAATTTGTTTGATATTTTATTTTTAATTATGATTGATTTATTTTTGTTAAATAGAATTTTGAAAAAAATTTTTTTTAATATAAATGAAAAAATAAAAAAAAAAAAAAAAAAGAATTGTTTAAGAAAAATAAAGAAAAAATTTTTTTGACTAAAATTAATCATTTTTAATTAACTAATTGATTTATTTCAACAAAAATGATAATTTAAAGATTGATAAAAAAAAAAAAAATTTTAATAATTCTCAAAATTATTTTTTTTTTCCAAAAAAATTTTTTTAACCAACCACAGCTAAATTGTTATTAAAAAAAATATATAATTTTTTTAAAACAAAAATATTATTTAAAATAAAAAATATAAAATTTTTTTTGAAACAAAAATAATGATCTATAAAAAAAAAATTCATAATCATAAATCATTATTTGAAATAATTATTTAGTTATAGAAGATAATATTTATAGATATTAAAAATTTGGCAAAGAATTCAAGTTGGCGCCGAAATAAAATAGCCGGTCTATACAATAGTCTTCTTCTCCCCCCTGAATAAAATCTATTTATAAATAAACGATTTTATTTTCGTATCAGGAAAGAAAGATCTGAGACTTGAAGAAGATTAATCGAGTAAATTTTTGACTAATTCAAAAATACCGGGCTCGAATCCCAGCGCCGATAAATTATCCTCCCTATATTAAAAACTTTTTTCCAAATGGATTCTTGTAAGTTAATCATTCCAGACAAGCAAAAGCAATCTAATGATTTTCCATTTTGCTTTCAGTTTCCTGGTGAGTGCATCCTCACATACATGGAGTTTCAGCTGGATAGCGCGGAATACTGCCAGGCTCAACACAAATAGAGAGACACGCCCCGTACGTCCTAACATCATTGACTAGATACTTTTTTTTTTGAGGAACGGGTTAATACGTAGAAAAGTTTGAGAGAGCGAAAGAAGAAACGAGTGAGAACATCGGATTACGACATTAAGTATTTAGATCACGATCAGAGAGCCTGTTAAGTAAATCACAACTAGTCATCACTGCAAGAAATAGTTAACAAATTTATTATATTAGATAAAAGATAAATTTTAAATCTTCATTGTCATATTCAGACTTCGTAGTTACTGCGTGCGCTTTGTCATTAAGAAGCGCCCAGTGCCAAATAGGTAATTGCTTTTTTTTATTATTTTATATATTGTATATTCTTTTCTTATTTTAATTATTATCTTCGTTTATAGTGAAAATAAAATTTTTTAATAAGTAATTACATTTTTTATGGCAGTTATAAAAATTTTAAGTTCATAATTAAATTTGGATAAAAATTTATAAGGATCTTGGTCATTTTTTATTTTTATAGTCCATTAAACTTAAAGCATAACAGTAATATTTAAAGAAAATTTTTTACAAGTTCTTTAATAATAGAACTATAGCAACCTTGCAATCACTATGTGACTGCCATGACTTGTGAAATATAAATAAATAAAATTTTGCTTTATAAAATAATGAATTGTTAAATTGTACTGTACTTTCTTAAATATTGACATTTTTTAAAATATAAGCTCATCCCGATGTTACACTCTTCAAGAGCTTTCATTTGAGTACCCACATGCATTTTCATATATTTTTCATATATATATATATATATATATATATATATATATATATATATATATATATATATATATATATATAAATATATGAAAAATTGATGTGGGTACTCAAATGAAAGCTCTCGATGAGTGCAACATCGGGATGAGCTTGAATCTTTAAAAATGTCAATAGTTCACAAGATACAAGATCATTTGTTAATTAAAAACAATATTTTAAAAATTTTTATTTTTTAATTTTTTACGTAAAAAAAAAAAAAAATAAAGTAGATTGTGTACAACTAAATAATTATCAAAAAAATTTAAGTGATTCTCAAATTAGATTTTTTTTTATTTTTAATAAATTAATTTTTAGTTATTATTTATTAATTATACTTAGATTTTGTACTATTTGCCATCCGGCTAAGCCTTGGCATATAAATTCAATAAATAAATAAATAAATAAATTTTTAATGGATAAAATTTTAATAAATTTTAAATAAAAAAAATGTCAAAATTTTTTACCAGAAAAAATTATAAATATTAATTTATTTTTACTAATTAACTGTATTTAATTAATTATCAACTAATTATAGAGAGCACAATGCGATTAATCATGTCAATATAATATCAAATCTAATTACCTCTGATACTGTCAACATGAATGCACTATTTGCGGTATATCTTGTCGATATTTTAACCCAATAAGCACTCGGTATTTAATTACGAACAATATATAATTAAATTAAATGATAATTAAGCACACTGATGTTAAACTAAATTACAAACTGAAATTAATATTACCAATATTTCTTATTTTTGTTTCAGATAATCTTCCTAATAGCGCATATCACCGTCTAATGTAACGTAAATAGCAAGTTTAAGCGAATTTCGCACCCCTTTAAAACCCTTCCCGAGGTCTACATGTGAGAATCCATTGTTCTATCCTCTGTAAAAAAATAATTACTTTATTAAAAATTGGTTATTAGTTGAATTTAATTAAGATCAAGGAGAATTTTGTTAAACAAATAGCAATTATAAGACTGACATCTAATGGGCTAAATCGCTAATTCAGCCACGACACGGTGCAGTTAATATTTTGAACACACGGGAACCAGCTTATTTTTTTTTATTTTATTTTATTTTATTTATTAATATAATTTAACATCAAGTTCTGAAGAAGACAAACAAGAAGAAAATATTTAAACAAAACTAGGAATTTTATTTATTTCTATTGTTAATTTTTTTTCTTCAGTTTATTCTGTAAGAAAAAAAAATTTTTTAACTCGTGTTGTTCAAAAGGAAATGAACAACATGAGAGTCAAGGATATCAGACCGGCACCTGCCGAAATTGAATACAAAAATATGAAATTCCTTATTACTGATCGGCCCAATGATCAGACTATTCATACCTTTATTCAAGTAAGTTTTTATAATTTTTTTTTTTTTTTTAATTATTTAAAAGGAACTGTGACTTAAAAAAAAATAAAATTTTTTATTTAATTAAAACTAATACAAGTTTTATGGCTAGTCCATTTCAAAACAATTAAAAAAAAATATTTTACATGAAAAAAAAAAAAAAAAAAAATTTTTTTAGTAGAAAAAAAAATATATTGTTTATGACAGTTCCTTTTATTTATTGTAATTTTAAAGAATATTTACTAATTAATATTGTTGTATTTATTAGGAACTGAAGAAGCACAATGTAAAGGAGGTAGTGAGGGTCTGTGAACCAACGTACAAAGTCGAAGAGCTTAAATCTGAAGGAATAAATGTTTTGGATCTGGTTTTTGATGATGGCACATTCCCACCAAATGAGGTAATTTTTTTTTACTAATTTTAATAAGAAAAAAATTTTTTAAGAGTTATCAAAAACTTTAAATAAAAAAAAATTTTGCTTTATTAAATAATGGCTTTTGTTAAATTTCACTGTACTTTCTTAAATATTGAGATTTTTAAAGATATAAGCTCATTTCGGTGTTACACTCATCAAAAGCTTTCATTTGAGTACCCACATCAATTTTTCATATATTTATATATATTAGATATATGTATATATGAAAAATATATCAAAAATGCATGTGGGTACTCAAATGAAAGCTCTTGATGAGTGTAACATCGGGATGAGCTTATATTTTAAAAAAAGTCAATATTTAAGAAAGTACAGTGCAATTTAACAAAATTTATTATTTAATAAAGCAAAATTTTAATTATTTGTAATTCATAAGTCACAGCAATTACATAGCGACTGCAAGGTTGCTAGTTATTATTATTAAATTATTATCATTATTTCTAAAAAACTCCAGAGTATAATTACAGTCAAATAACTTAAGAGTAAATTTATTATATTATAATTACTAAAAAAAATACCAAAGATAAGAATATTAATACTAATATAATTAATGAATATACAGGTGGTCGACGAGTGGTTCGAATTATTAAAAAACCGATTTCGAGAGACACCCGATGCATGTGTAGCGGTACACTGCGTCGCTGGACTAGGTCGAGCGCCTGTGTTAGTAGCACTTGCTCTAATTGAACTTGGACTCAAGTACGAGGATGCTGTTGCTCTTATCAGAGAGTACGTATACACTTTTTTCAATTACTCTAATTACTTGCTCTCAAATAGAATTAAATTTCCAACAATTACTGTTGATATTAATTTTTACTTCAATTTTTTTTACACACTGTCCTAATAAATTTAAAAAAAAAAAAAAAAAAAAGCTAATTAATTTTTATGTCAATCTAGGAAGAGACGAGGCGCTATCAATTCAAAGCAATTATCTTACTTGGAAAAATATCGTCCCAAGTCTCGACTCAAACTCAAGAACGGCCAGAAGAATTCGTGCTGCGTCCAGTAGATACTTAATATTTTTTTAAAGCGGGGTTCTCTCTTCAATAATTCATTAATTAAATAAAACTAAAAAACTAAACAATCGATAATTGATAATTGGTAAAAAAAAAAAAAAAAAAAAAAAATTTATAATAATACATTAATTGCACACATGTGACAAGTGACATATTGTATCAATTATTTACATACATACATATATATATAAATATATATTTATATAAATATATATCTATTTTCGAAATGGCCTATCAATGGAAATGCAACCGGCTTTTTTCTTTAAAAATTTTTTAAATTGCATTCACTAATCTGTATATTTTTCATTATTATTATTATTATTATTATTATTATTATTATTATTATTATAATAAAATCATTTCTATTATATTTAATATAAATATAATAAATAACAAACTTTGGAACTGATTAATTAAAAATAATAATTAATTTTTGATATTAACTTCTGTATCCTTGTACATTTAATTATTATTTATCATCGCGGATTTTATGTCCTCATAAATTACCTGAGTTTAAATTAACAATAAACCATACTTGTAATTATTACATATGTATTATTACTTTGTGATAAAATTATTTTTTCGACATTTAAATCGTTCCTACCCAATTGAAAATTAAATCATAAATAATTCATGGCTTTAATTTTTTTTACTATTATTTTTTAATTAACTCGCCATGGTGGTAGTAAATAAATTCGACAATAAAATTAAAAAAAAAAAAAAAAAACCTCGAGCTTATAATAATTACATAGCAATACAATTACCCGATAATTAAAGGCTTTTGATAAATATTGAGAGCCTTGGACCGTGCAATTATTCACCAAACATCACAATAAATATATTAAATAATATGTAGATAGATAAAACGTTTTAATAATCTCGAGGTTTTTCATTTATTTTTATTGAGTTAATTATTAAAATTTATTTGAGTCGTTTGCATTTCCACTGGCATGCCGATTGGATCTTCTTAAACTTTCTGGATTCTGCATAACTCGATCTTGTTTTTTTATGCGGAGGTTTTTCGTGCCCTTTATATAATTATATGAGCTCAATGGCAATTTTATAAAAGCTACATTTTATTTTTAAATTTTAATTAATAATCATTATTGTTATTATTATTATTATTGTGGTTGAAAAAAATTTAAAATACAAATCCCCGTTCGATAAATATTTAAAAACCGACTGCACTTTTTTCACCGAGTAATTAAAATTTTTATTTAAGAGTAAATTTTGTAAAATTGTCAGTGACGCTGTGCGCCACGCTAAACTGTGTTCAAAAACTAATTACAAAAAAAAATACAATACTTATATATTTCACTTGGATATACATCTCGATCATCTTGTTACTTGTCTAATTGCTGTGAATGTACTTGAGGTATACATTTAGTGTAAAATATAAAAATAGTTCTGATTAATAATTTATTTTTTATTAATTTAAATATTCAATTGTATTTTTTTTTTTAATTTAAATATTTAATTGTATTTTTAATTAATTTAAATGTTAAATTATATTTTTTTTTAATTTTACAAATTAAAAAAAAACTTTTTTTTTTAATTAATTAATCAGAACTATGTAATTAAAAATTATCACTTAGTCGAGATAATTTACACATATTACTTAAAAAAAAAATATTTTTATGAAAACCGTCCGTTGAGTTATTTTTAAAAATACTTGACAGTAAAAAGAAAAAAAATTAGTTACATAAATTACAAAAAATTTTGGTAAATATTTACAAGTGAGGTCAAATATTTTTAATTTTCATTTTTTTTAACAAAATTTATATTTGATTTTATAAATATAATTTTTTTTTGAAACATAAATTCAAAATATGAGCAATTAAAAATAAAAAAAAGTCAATTATCACAATTTAAAAAAATTTTAAAAATTTACAAAAAAATTTATAATATTTTTAAAAAATTATAATATTTAATTTTTTTTTTATTATTTTTTTGTTTTTTTTTTTTTATAACAAAAAACATTTTTTAATATAAACGCGCCGTAAAAAAAAGCAGAATAAAAAAAAAATTTGAAAATATCAATTTTTAATTCACTTGTGTATTGTGAATAATTACCAAAATTTTAATTGCCTTATCAATTTTTATAAAATATTTGTATTTTTTTAAAAACAATTGTCATTACCATGAACAATATAAATTAAGTTTTTCAGCAGTACATTCACTCCAATAGACTAGTTAATTAAAAATAAAAAAATAATAAATACTAATTAAATAAATAATAATGAATAATAAAAAATAAAGTACATAACAGATAGACTTTTTGTTTTTGTACAGTTTAAAACTGCAATATTTTTTGTCAGAGGATGGGACTATGGACGTTCATAACAACAAATCGTATTGAACCTTAGCTTATACTTTAAATAAATTAATAATTGATAATAATAATTATAAAAATTATTATTAATTTAAATAAAATATATTCAAAATCAATATAATCTTTTTCTTTGAATTGTAATGCCAATTAATTGCGTACAATTAATTTTTTTGAATCGTTAGCTTCCTAATTAACTGGAAATAATTCTATTTAAAAAAATTAAAAAATCAGTAATTAGTTACCAGATTTGTAAATTTAAAATAAAATTTTAAATTTTAATAAAAAATAATGATAATAAAAAAAATTTTATAATTTTAAATAAAATAAATCGCGCATCCATTAATCTCTGCAAGCGTTGTCAGGTCTCAAAAATAATGAGTATTCTGTGTATGCGCGACTGTGATATATTATTTTTTCGCTTAATGTCGAAAAAAAAATATTAATTAATTAAATAGAAAAAAAAAAAAAAAAAAAAAAAAACTACACAAATGTTTATTGTTTTTTTTTTTTTTATTTTAAATTTAAAATAAATTTCATACGTTTGGTAACTTCATTAATTATATTATTGATAAATATCATTAATAGTGAATAATTAAGAATATTTTGATGGATTAACTCTATGAGCTGAAAATGTTGATACAATGCGCTTTTTGCAACTTTTTTTTTATACATTTATTTTTATTTGCTATTTAATTATTAAGAGCAGATTTTCTTAGTTAAAAAAAATAAACAATGTATTGTGTATTGTTTTAATAATTATCTGTAATTGTCTTTTTTTAGATGCTGTAAAATAATTTTCAACTTACAAACTGACATTAAAAAAAATTGTTTTTTTTTTCAATAAAAATATGTAAATTTTTCAACAAGCACAATTTATAAAATTGTTGATGTTTATTTATTTTTATCCTTAAAATTTTTTTCCTAAAAAATTTTTTTTTCAAGATATTAAATAAAAAAAAATAATACAATTTTAAATTTGATAATCAGTAATATAAAATTGACTAAACAAATTGTATGAATATTTTTTTTTTATTTATTAATTCCAGTTTTTAACAATATAAAAAATTGTGAATTTTTAAGAGAAAAAAGACTATTACATAAACATATCATCGTATCCAGGAGGTGGAAGATGATCATGATCAGGATTTCCACGTGGTGGACGTGGTAAGTTATTGTCTGGTGGTCCAAAAGGGTCAAATCTTGCACCAGGTGGTATTGCGCCACTGAAAAAAAAAAAAATAATTTAAATTTATTTGTTATAAATAAAAAAATTTTTTTTAATAATACAAATTTTTGATTAAATCTTACTTTGAATTTATTTTAAAAAAAGTATTGAGAAAATTAACTCAATATAAAAAAAATGATCTACTTTTAAAATTAGTATTGTATAATTATTGATATAAATACATATAGAATTTTATAAAATCTTAATTAAAAAAAAAAAAATAATTTTAATATATAAAAATAAATAATAAAAAATATTTACGGTGGTAAAAAAGCAGGACCACCAATCCCTCCAGGACGACCTGGAAATCTTGGATTGGGTAAATTCCGATCTGGTTGAAACGGGTCGAAGAGCATGCCACCACCACGAGGACCAACACCAGCGAAAGGATCTAAATCAGCACGACCTACTGCCCGTGGATCTGTCGCAGGATCCCTAAAAAAATAAACCAATTTATTATAAAATTTTTCTTGACTAATTAACTCCGTACAACTGGGCAATTAATGTCCAGAGTAAGAGAACCAACATTAAAGTAATTTGTATATTTATCAAAATTCTTGGACCCAGCAGTGGATTTAAATTTCAGAAAAGATAGGGCTTATTATTGATGATATTTAATTGAAGGTCAGGGTTGATAAATTGGAGAGGATCAGTGGTAAGGAAATGACCATAAGTCTGCAAAGACATCTGAATCATGGGATATCTGTAATATTATATATTAATTAAATATCTTTACCAACGTGGTGGTCGTTGAGGAATATGAGGAGGTCCTACCCTCAGTGGATCGTTGTCAGGATTAGATGGCCTGCGATCTTCACTCTGAGATGTCTGGGTGGACATCTCTCTGGCAGTCCCTGTGTAAACAGGCTCAACAAGATCCTCACGGATTTTATTCATTACCTCCTGATATGTCGGTATCAGAGTTGACAGTCCGCCGTGGATGCTGTTCACTACTGTCTCTGTTTGGAATTTAACGTTTGACACTCCATTGTCATCTACTCTCTGTAAAGAAATATTAATTATTAAATGAAAGGCATTTTTTTGAAAATTTGTTAAAATTGTAACAATCATTTTTTTTTTTTTAAGTTGTTAATTTTTTTGATGTATTTTAAAAAAAAAAATCAAATAGAAATTTCGGTCAAAAAAATTAAAATTAAAATGTTTGACTGCACTTGTAAATATTTATTTTTCTTAAAAAATAAATTAAGCCTAGAAAATTATTTTTAAAAAATTGTATTTTAATTTTTTTTTTTAAGCTTTTAAATATGGAATTTTTTAGATAAATTTTCCTAGCTATAATTTATTTGTTAAAAAATTTTTTTAAATTAATCAGTTTAAGTTTTTTACAAATTAAATTTTTTTTTATTGTTTGCAATAATTTTTTTAATCAGAAAAAATTCTAAAAATTTCTAGATGTCGATTAAATTAATTATAATCGACTAACTGTAGTATTATAAAAAATTGTCAAGTGACAGCTAATTTTAATGTCATAAATAAATTAAATAAATAAAAAAATTACCAATAAATTAAGCAGCAAATTATTATCAGACTTTCTTCCCAGCAAAATATATAATTGACCTTCTTTTAAATATCTCAGAGCATAAAAATCTTTTTGATTCCATCCTTCAGGCAAAAATTCATGACCTTCTGTGTTCGGTTCAACTGTTTTCTGCAAAAATATAAATTTTTAGGTTATGAATTAATTTATAAATTTTCTACAATTGAAATAAATAAATTAAAAAAAAAAATTTTATTAATTGTCAGAAAAAATTGCAATAATTTGTAAATAAGTTACCTCATCACCGAGTCCAATGCATTTGAATCCAGTTTTTATGAAAAACCAATGAGTAAACAGAATCAGCACATCTTCCTTTTTATTTAGCTGATTGTCTACCAATTTATTGAGCATCTCAAAACCAAAATATTCGGCGGTATTCGCCATCGTTCTTACTTACTTATAATTAGGCGATTACGTTAAATAGTAGATAAATTTATGACAAAACTTGGTAAGTAAATAAACACAATAGTTTGACACAATATTTTTTAGTCGTAATAGTCAGTTTTAAAACATGGACACCCGGTACTGCTTTAATTCACACGATGACTTTTAAAAATACTACGAAGGTAGTATAATTAAATTTTTTATGAGTTATTTTGAGAGATAAGTGAATTTTTAAACGGAATTTTGAATTTTTTTTTTTTTTTTTTATGTCAAAATATTTACGCCAAAATGAATTTTTAAAAAGTTAATTTTGAACCGCTTTATAATGGTGCTGTCATCTGACAGAAATTTTGTAAAACAAAAGAATAGCAAAATTTTAAATTTATTATAATTATTAAAAATTATTTTTTAAAATTAAAATTAAGTTTACTGACATTTAAAAATTGTTATAAATTTTTTTATTCAAAAAATTATTACAAAAAAGTAAGAAAAAAAATTTAATTTGTAAAAAACTTGAAAATTTTTTTGCTCCAAATTTAATAAATGAAAAATAAAATTAGAAACTTTGGCTAACTTTTGTATTATTTTTTCACAAGTAATTATGTTACAAAATTTGAATATTTAAAAATTATCTGTTAAGATTTAAAATTTAATTTTTTTAATTTATCTTACACATTATTTTTTATCATTTAATGCCACGTTTATAGTTTGCAAAAAATTAAAAATTAATTTAAAAAATAAAAATTAAATTTTATACATAAATTAACAATAATAATAACTTAAAATTATTTAATAATTAATACCTAAATTCCAAAAATCATTGATTACTCTTTTAAGTAAAATACTCCTCAATTTTATTCTCACATTATGTACAATTATTAATCAATAATAAATTGTAGTTTTTTTAATTCATAATATAAATCTATCAAAATTAAATTATCAATATTTAGACTTAATTTTTTTTTTTTTTTTTAATTAGCCAGAATTTGATATAAATTAATTTTTTTTCCTGATTCAGAAACATTTAGTTCAACAATCAGAACTGTTATAGTCTTCTTAATTATTTTTATTAAAGTGTATCAAATTTCTAGGTAATTAAAAAAAATTTTAATTAACTTCTAAATAAATCAGTATTTATTTTAATAATTATCATCATTATCATCGGTATCAGAATCAGTTTCCTGTTCATAAGGATTCGGTGGTCTTACTGGTGAAGTTGATCCTTCTATTTCTTCTTCACTTTCATCAGCTTTTCTGTCTTTACCACTCAATGCGTAACGTCTCCAGGGGTATCTATAATAAAAAAAAAATTATTTCTTTATCAGAAAATTGTGTCGATAGAAAGGAAGTTTCTTTTAATTATTTTAATATTTTTTTTTCTTGGTTTTATTATCCTAAATTAATTTTTACCAGTGCCAGAATTAATCTCCATTAAATTATCTATAAAATTAATTAGGCTACGTAAATTATCAATCATGTAATTAATTAAATAATTGCAAAACCGAGGCAAAAAAATTTTTCGAACGTAAAGCACCCCCTGATGCTTCGAAATTAAAATTACCTTTTCTTATGATCAAAACATTCCTCAATAAAAACATGCGAAACAATTTTAGCATGTCCTTGAAGCTGCTGATACTTGGGCGTATTTTTAAAAGCACAAATTAAGTGCGTGCATTTATTATCCGTGGTATTAGGATCAGCAACATACTTAGCACCCATCTTCAGAGCTTTTCTTCTAACTTCATCCCGCTGAGGATTAACATACCCACTTAACGAGAACCTGACATCACCTAGCAGCTTTGAAAATTCTTTTTTAGCTTTCTTAACTTCTTTAGCCTTAGCTTTCTTCCTTGGCGGAGACTTGTCGGTTTTCGGAGCAGGTAACTTCTTGCAAACTTTGCAGAAATCATCAGGACTTCTCGAGCAGAGGTCACACTTATCCTTGCTAACTCCCTTAGTCTTATCTTTAGTGACTTTACTTCCATCAACCTTTGAAGTAGAAGCTTTATCAATTTTCTTCTTGTCATTTACTGGCTTGGGAGTTTTCTTCACCTCCGGCGGGATGACATCACCAAAAGGTGTCCTGGCAACGTCACTCAACCTTTTATCGTCATAATTATGATTAACATTACTAAACATACTACTGTTATTACTATTACTATCAGAATTCCCAGAACTAGGATCAAAATTATTTTTTTTACCAAAAACCTCGTCGCTCTTGCCAGCTTCGAGCTTCTCCAACAGCGGCCTCTTCCTCGGTTTTTTCTCCTCGCTTTCCTGCCGCTTGTTAAAATTACTCAGCCTAGTTTCCTTCATTTTCTCCAGCAAGCTGTCTTTGTAGCTCTTCTGCTTGTCAGGCAGCAGCTTCATAAACCGCTCCTTGAAATTTAGCATTGAATCGCTCTCAGAGTAATCAGTTTTAAGCTTGAACCTGCCGAAGACGTCGATACCAGTGTCGAGGATGACTTCCGTGCGCAGAGTGATGAAACTCAGGCCAAATAATTCCCTTAAATTAGCAGACTGCAAACATGTGACTTTCACCCTGTCAAATTTAGTCTTGACAGCTTCAGCCTTGAGCTCTTTTTTGGTGAACAACTGGACCTGGTCCTTGAACTTGCCGTTGGCTGCCTCCTCGTGGGTTATGAACTGGTGGTTCACCAGCGGGACCCAGTTGTCCGGCTCCTGGGAGGTTGACGCGTTCACGATCACTACGCAGGATCTGTAATTGCCAATGTCAAGGCCGATTATACATGATGACTCTGGTAGCTCGAAGATTACTGTTGACAGTCGCTCGCCCGGCTTCGCACATTTCCATGGTCCTGGTGGGGGATTGTGCAAAAGGTTTGATGCTGGGTATGAAGCATGCTCCGAAGAACAGCTGATTATTTTTTCTAGTTTTATAATCATTGTTTTCTTACTTGTTTATTTTTTTTTGTCAATAACGTGGTGAACCATAACCTCTTTTTATTTTTTTTAGACACTTTTTTTTTTTTTTTTTAAATTAAATAATTTTTTTTACTGATAAAAAATTAAAATATACTTGTTTATATTTTTAGTCTCTGTAAATTTAATTTTTTTAATTGATTAAAATTTTGTTAAAATATTTTCACATGTTAGTAAACAAAGAATTACTTGGCGGGAGAATTTTATGTCCACTTTTTACTTACCTCAGACATTTATTTTTTAAATAACACACTACGGCTTGCACATGTGCAGAAGATAGTACTGTTGACACTGCACAAGTCAAATGTCAAATAAAAACTATCAATTGTTTTACGTAGTTAATTTACCTGTGCAAAGTTTTTTTTTTTTTTTTTTTAAAGAAAGATGGAAATAAATTTTTGACGTTAAAATTAGCAATCACTTGATATTTTTTTTATTTTTGATCAGCTGACATATTGGATTATTCTCATTATCGCTCTCTAACTAAATTAGACGGGAAATTTTTACTAACTAGTAGTGCCATCTGTATTAAGTTTTCAAAATTAAAAATGAGTGCGTGCATGAGTAATTTTAACCTCACTGACTTAGAATAATTCACACGTGTTCGTAATGTTTACAACAAGTAGTCATTAGTAAATAAAAATTAAAATACTATTTTTTAATGATATAAAATAATAAAATATATTATGGCTTCTTATAAAATTCACAACGTTCGTTTCTACAATCTCGAACCAAGATCTATTGTGTGTATGTGCTACGACAATGTCAACGAAAAATTAGCTGTTGCTAGGTTAGTTTTTATTATTTATATTAAATTTTAATTAAAAAAAAAAAATCTAATTTTTAATTAAAATTTAAAAATTTTAACAATTTATTTTATTAAAAAATTATTTAAAAAAAAAATTAAAAGAAAAAATTTCACATGTAGAAAATTTTTAAAATTACACATGCAATTTTTTAAAAATGTTTTTTTTTTAAATATAATTTAATGATCTTCCTTTTCTTCACCAAAAAATTGTCAAATATTGACTAAATAATTTTTCAGAAATGACAACACAATAGAACTATGGAACGTTTCTTACGCTCCGTTCCTAGAATCTACGATCGTAGACCACCTCGAAGAGTCAATCGAGTCAATGGTCTTCATCAACCAAAACCGCCTGCTATCAACCGGCTTGCGTGGTTTCGTAACCGAGTACAATTTATCAACCCTGAGTAAAAAAAAAGAGCTGGCAGTAACCGGCGGAGCGTCCTGGTGCCTGGACATCAACCCAAGCAAAACACGAGTGGCAGTCGGCACCGAGGACGGCTACATAAATATTTTCACAGTTCTAGAAGACTTCCTTCGCTATGAGGGTCTGCTGGACAAGCAAAAAGGCCGGATCCTGTGCATAAAGTGGGACACGACCGGCAACAGAATCTTCACCGGGTCTTTAGACACCGTGCGAGTCTGGGACGCGGTGTCAGGCCACGTAATCCACAAAATGACGACAGCTCGTAAGGAAATAAAAAAAGAAACAATTGTTTGGTGTCTAGGAGTCACCAACGACAACCAGATCGTCTCCGGAGACTCTCGGGGCGTTCTGTCGATCTGGGACTCAGCAATGGGCACACTGATCGAGTCTCACAACAGCCACACCGCGGATATCCTGGCGTTGACGATAACCCAGGACTCCAAAGTGATCTATTGCGCAGGAGTGGACCCAGTGGTGCGCAGCTTCGTGAAAGTCGTGAAACCCGGGCGAGGAGCAGCCAGCTGGGTGAAAGGCATCGAGAGGAGGCTTCACTTGCACGACGTCCGTGCTTTAGTGGAAGCTGACGGCAGGTTGTACTCCGCTGGAGTCGACGGATACCTCGCACAGTCCAGGTACCCGCCGAAAATGCTCGCAAAGTACCCGCCACTCCTCCAGCCGACTTGCGTGACAGTTTGTTCGAAAAAGCGACGCGTGTTGCTGCGCTATGTCGACTTTTTGGAGCTCTGGGAGCTCGGAAGCGCTGCTGAAGACCCCACAGTCACTCCAGGGATGTTTCACTCCCTCCAAAACGAGCCCAGGAAGCTCCTGGAGCTCAGGTCCAAAGGCCAGGAGACTATCACCTCGTATGCTATTTCTAGAGACTCCAAATTAATTGTTTATTCGACCGAGACTCACATGAGGATATTCAAATTTAAAGTCAGTGGAGATGAAGCTCAACTTACCAAGGCTACCGCGGACAGGATGTTGAAGCGGGTTCACAGGATGCTCTTCAGTCCAGATGGCAAGTTGTTTGTTGCTAATACCAATAGCAGCGATGGAGATGAAAGTGAGGAAGACGGGAATAGGATTCATGTTTACAGGAAAGATGGAGATTCCTTGGTGCTGGAGAATTCTTTCTCTACTGCTGGACAGAAGCTGGATAACATCGGGCTGATGTGCTTTTCTCGAGACAGCAAGTATTTGATCTGTTCGGATCGCTTTGGCGGGATCGTTGTGTATGTTGTTGCTCAGCTGGGGTCGATGTCACCCGAATGGTGGTCGCTGCCCAGGTACTCTTGCCCTCCAACTGCTATGGCTGTGCAGAAGAGTTCCTCGAATCTGGTGGTCGTTTACGCTGATCATAAGGTAATTATTATTGTTATTATTATTATTATTATTATTATTATTATTATTATTATTATTATTATTATTATTATTATTATTATTATTATTATTATTATTATTATTATTATTATTGTTATGATGGTAGTTAACTGCCGGTTAAAACAGGTTTAGCGAGATAATAATTGTCGATTTTTATTTTACCAGATAATCGAGTATAATTTATCGAGGAGACTGTTCACTGAATTCTCAATGAACTTGCAGAGTAAATTACCTTCCCACTGGTTGGCAAGACATTTTCCTATTACGAATGTCACCTTTGATCCTAATAATGAGAGTGTTGTTATTCTTCATGATGATACTACTGTATATGCGTTGCATAAAAACAGAGATTTTCAAACTATGGATAAGGCTAATAAAGTAAGGAAACTTGGAGAAGATGATAGTAGATCCAGCTCAGGATCCAGTTCGCAAACGCAATCTGTTTTTCAAGTTATTAAAAAGTATAAGGTATGTTTTGATTTTTTTTTTTAATCTGAAAAATTTGTATAATAAATTTTAGTTAGAGAATTTTTATTTTTTATGGAATTTAATGATTTACTATGTAATTTATTTTTGAGAGAAAATTATAATTTAAAAAATAATAATAAATTTTTTTTTTTTTACCAGCATTTAGTACATCTGGAATGGTTCAATAATGAAGAAATGGTAGCGGTTGAAGTAAACCCAATATCATTAACAGAAAAGCTACCTCCAACGTTGAAACAAAAATTTTTCATAATGTAAATTGTAATAAAATTAATTTTATAAATACTTACTGGTATTAAATTGAAGTAATATAATCATAATGCTAATAATAATTATTATTAGTATTATTATAAATTATAACAGATAAATTCATCCAAGAATAATGAATTTCTGATGAGTAAAATGTTCTGGCAAAAACGTAATAATAGTATTTTTCGGCGAGATATGCAAACGCCCGAAAACTTCCAGATTATGCTCCGGTAGTGATGATCTCCAGCCAACTGTAGTAGAACTTATCCGGGGAATAGCTGGCGATGGGTTGACTGCTCCTGGCGGTATTAAGTTCCGCTCAAATGATTTATTTGCGGGCAGTAATTTATCCTTAAGCTCACGGACTTTCGATTCACCGAGATATTCTTCAACGAGCTATTAATAAAACCACAACATGAACGGTAAAGAATAAAAAATCACTACAACTATAAATATAAGTGTACAAAGCTATATAAATATTTTTTTTATAGTCATTTGAGTATTGATTATTTCAATACGTACCCTCTTGACATTTTCACCAGACAGATGATCAAATCGCTTCCAATTTTTTTCCGCTTTCTTTTCAATGCATATCAGTTCCTTACTGACGTAGCGGTATTTCGCCAGTCATAACAACAACAATGATTATTGTTATTATTTAATGGAAGAAAAAAAAAAAAAAGAAAGCTAGCTGATTAAATAATAAAAAATTAATGTCGTATCACTACCTCGTGTTATCAGCACTCACGAGATCCTGACATCTGTCTGCTGTCGTAAGTTGTTTGCTAACATGAACTTTATTACTTTTTTTACTCTCTTCCGCATTAGTTTTCTTCATTAGTGTGTCGCAATTATTTTACAAGTTTCAGGAGTGTAAGGTGTCATCACCTCGATAATAGTGTTAAATTAATAGAAGCTCGGTGCCTTAAAAAAAGCTAAATAAAGTAATCTTAAAATAAACAAAACCACAAGTTCAAGTATAGACGTCTAGCCGGTGAACATTCAAGAATCACTCAGCGATTGTTTGCTCGATAAGACCGTCGTCACGTCCAAAATCCGAATTACCCTTCTTCTTCTTCAGGTACTTTAATATCCGCTGGTACATCTGAAATTTAAAAAATATAAATTAATTTTTTTTTAATTAATTTAATTTTTAATCAAATTTTTTTTCTTCTTAGTATTAAAAAAAAATTTATTAAAAATTTTATATTCTTCACTTAAAAAATTTTTTTAATTAATTAAAATTCAAATTACTCAAAATAAATTTAGGATAATAATAATAATTTTAAACTTATATGAGCTCAAGTGAAGTTTAAAAAATATAAATAATTTTTTTTAATTAATTTAAAAAATTTAATTTTAGCTTAAAAAATTTTTATAAAAAAAATTTAAATTACTCAAAATAAATTAAAAATAATAATAATAATAATAATAATCTTTTGAAACTAATATGAGGTCAAGTGCAAGTGTTTTGGCTAGCAAACTACCTTAACATAAATGAATAAATTATACGACATTAAATAGTGATGTAAATCAGGAATTTTTCGGGCATCCTCGTATCGCTAAAAATAGCCAAAACCTAATACTGATATAAATAAAAGCATGGTGAGTAAAAAAGCGTGAATAGTATAGATACAAATAGATTACGTCAGAAAATTATCCCGGCGCTTGGTACTACTATACCAACTAGCAACTACCACCCATCCCCCGGGCCGCAGATCTGGACGGGGACGGTCTGAGCCAGTGTCTAGCCAACACCCCCTACCTCGCACCGTCGGTAGTCCACACTCACAGATATACACACATTCGCACAAATAAAACAGACACCTCCCCTGCGTCTCGGCTCTCTCCCCGTCTAGCCATGACCATATAGCCCACACCTCCGCGACTGATGACTGACCCTCGTGTTATAGTCCAGGGGTAGCTGTAGTTGTAGGTAACAGCGGTCTAGCCATCCAACTGTATACATTTTTTTTTTACATATTACTTTTTTTTATTTCATGATAAATACATTTTAAATAAGCTAAATTTATATTATTATTATCATTTTGAAGAAATTTTAATTTTATAATTAAAAATTTTATTAAGTGATTCAAAATGTAAATGTTAATTTTTTAGAAATATTTTTAATTAATTTTTGAAAAAAAAAATTTTTAATTATTTTTTTTTTAATTCACAATTAATTTTCAATTTCTTCAGAATAAATTAAATCACTTTGATTATTAAATAATTAATCAAATTAATATATCAAAAAAATTGACAGTTTAAATAATTTTTAATAATAATAAATCATTAATCATATATAATTAATTCATCAATTATCAATTAAACAAAAGCTTATTATCGACATAAAAAGAAAGAAAAAAAAAAAAAAAAAAGACTGAACAAAACTCTTAATCAACAAATTGTTAAAAATGAAAAAAGATAATAATTATTGTCATAATGTGATAATCAAAGTGAGTGTCCCAGATAAATTTATAAAACAAAGGCAGACATTACTTACTCACACTCAAGGCTGCTCTGAATATCAACAGACGAAAGATTACGCAATAAAAGTTACACACTAGAGAAACCTCGTGTATGTTCAGGTGGGCAGAAATCGGATAATTGTCATAGGTCAAGCCTCGAATAAAATAAAAATAAAACAAACTCAAGGATTTACGCAAAAGTAAATGCCTCTGTTTTTTTATTTTTTATTCGTACTTTTAAATAAAATCTCGTGTTTGCTCTCTTCTTCTCTAGCAACACCACCAAGAGACTGAAAGAAATCAGCCCGCGTAACTTCATGCGTGAGTCAACCTCTCTGGAGCTTTTATAATAATAATAAGTTCTCTTGAAATTAACTTTGGCGTTCCAAGTCAATTTCTTCATTTACGGAATCTGAAATAGTAAAAGATGAATCACGATCATTGAAAATCAATATTATAAAATTCTATTAATAAATCGTACTTTGATTTATTACTATTGACATTTAAAATACTATTTATGTACTTTCATGTTTTTGAATAAAATTTCTATTTTATCTTTTTGGTTTTTTTTTTTTTTTAATCCATAAAAAAATGAAAAATTTAAAAGAAAAATTTCAATATCACAATTTTCTAAAAACTTTATAAATTATTTTGAAAATTAGTTAAAATTGTGATAATCAACTTTTTTTTTAATTGTTAATTTTTTTTATGTATTTAAAAAAAAAAAAAAATTTCGTTCAAAAAAATGAAAATTAAAATCGTTGACCCCATTTGTAAATATTTACCAAAAAAAAATTTTAAGTATATTTTTCCAGGTTCAAATATTCTGACTCATGAAAAAAAAAAATGAAGCTCAGTAAAAAAAAAAAAAAAAAAATAATTTCATAATTTAAAAATTAAAAATCAAATAATTAAATAAATTAAATATTCTGAACGACCTCTGTTGTGTGCTTAAATGACAAAAATCATTGCATAATTAGTGTAATCTAGATTACACTAAGCGAGTGAATAAAAATTGGGCGTTATTAAACGCTTAAATAATGAATGTAAAGTTAATCCGTGCAGCGGGTGAATCTGGATGTAAAGCTTGAGCTGGACCCGGAGATTTATCCATTAGCCGGCGGCGGAGCTGTTGGTATCCTGAATCGTGAAGTGATGCCCGGCTGTAACTGACTCAGTATCTCAGCTCGGCTCTCATCTCGGGTAGATGGAGGATTGAAACCTTTGGTTGAACTGTACGTGTATCTCTTCCTCTTCCTCTAGCTCTCTGTCTTGTTCTGGTCTCTTTTGCTCATACTCATCTGCGGTGTGGTGGCCAAAGGGGGAAGCCGCTGCTACGTACTCGTGACGTTGCGTCTAGACGCCCCCTCCAACGTGCGCGACGACGTCGTTCCTGATATGGTGAATTTGGTACGGATATATAGGTAGAATTTTGCGCACACTCTCTCAGTGGGTCTCCATCGATGTTAACTCCACACTGATACACCTACAGAACAGACGAAAGAGTAAGTATAGAGGCTCGAGGAGTTGGAGATAAAGAAGAGCAAGGTCCGAAGTAGCATCATTTTGTCAACGACTTACCCCTCTTTCTCAAACACCTTCACGATCTCCAGCTCCGTCTTCTTCTAAGCTCACCACCACTGATCCTTATCTTTCTTCTCGCTTCTCACTCTTCTCTTTACTATCCCTCGTCTTTTTCAACGGTTACTTCCAGAGATACATCCACATGACCTTGACAAGGCTATCTATATGTTAACAGTTTTATGCTCAAAATTATTATTTAAATTATTACATACTCAGCCAAAAAGTCCCGACTTTTACTTATTGTCTTAATATTTGTTCCAAGCATTCAGATGACAACGTGTATTATGAAATACATTTTAATTCACAAGGGATTCAAAATACCATAAAGTGGTAAGGAACTTTTTTTAAGAAAATTTAATTTTCTACAAAAAATATATCTTATGATTTTTTGGTATCTTTAATTTTTGACTCGAAATTTGAATTTTAAATCTGAGTGTATATTATTAAATTTTTTTATAATCTTGTTTTGGAGTTTTTTTTTTTTTTTTTTTATTTAGATTCAAAAATCTGGGCTAGGGGTAAAAGATACAAAAAAATTGAATCAGACCTTTTTTGTGGAGAGTAAAATTTCTTTAAAAAAAAGTATCTGATGATTTTTTAATATCTGTAATATTTGAGTCATAAATTTAACTTCAAGGATCGAAACTCATTATTTCATGAAGATTATAAAATAATTTACAGCTCACTGAAGATAATTAATAAATTATAATTTCTGGGTGGGTTTTAAAAATTTTGAACGATTATAATAAATAATAAAATGAATGATTAAATATTTAATAATAAATAATTCACAGCTGAGGGATTAAGTCTGGGAATTTATAAGCAAATATTTAATGATAGTGATTGTAGTTAAAGCTTAGAGCGAGTAAAACGGTCGCCAGTAGTAAAACCAGATCTGAAGGTATACGGAGTTTAGTGAATGCGCCAGGATGTAGACTAGAGGATAGTGGAAAGTGGTGAATTTTTAAACTTTGACAAAACGCAAATGCAATTTAGGAAGATGCAGTTTAACAATCCTCTCTGGTCCGGGACTAATACACAAGCTCATACAATACTTCTCCGAGTGAGTCTGTACTCTGTATTCTGTAGTCTGCAGTCTGCAGTCTGCAGTCTGCCTCCTATCCACTAAAACTCCACGGTATAGTATAGTAGTAGTTGGTATTATGCAGAGGCGGTAGGGGTGAACGTTGAGGAGAGTAAGAGAGTGAGTAAAGTGAATCGGGGGTCTCCCGTCTAGACTAACCCCCGCCGAGACACCCTTCGCATCAGACATCAGACCACAGTATATAACCAAACTGTTGCAGTCACTCCGACTCTCTCTTTCTCTCTTTATGTTTCATCTCTCGCTTGGAACCTTTTGAAAAATTCAAATATAATACACACCGTGTCAATTCGACATCATATATGATTGAGCAAGTTAACTCTCCTCTGGACGGCTGCTGGCTCTGAAAAAAAAAAAAAAAAAAAAAAAAAAAAAAAAAAAAAAAAAAATTATTCAATTTGATTAATTTATTAATTTTATTTGAGAAAAAATTTAATAAAGTTATTTTTTTTTTTATAAATTGATAAAACATTTTTTGTTTTTGTATTACGGCTGAACAAGTTAATCTAGAATTAAATATTTAGTGTTTTTTTTAATCTTATCAAAATACTCGAGTGTTTTTTTTACGTAATGGATAAATTTTTTAATTTTTTCGGGGCATTCAAATTCAGGAATTAGTTTCGTTTTTTTTTTTTTTTTTTAATTTAAATAAAAAAATTAATTAAAATAATTCAGGAGAAATTTTATACTCATAATTGATTAGTTAAAAATTTCTAAGTAATTTATTGATTAAAAATTGAAGAAAAAAATAATTTAAAAATTATTTTCTAATAAATTATCTCAAAAAATAAACTACAACACTATCCTTTGATAAAATACGTATAAACTCTCAAATGAATTGGAAATCCGATCGAGTGATAAGGAACTTTTTTTAAGAAAATTCAATTTCCTGCAAAAAAAAAGTCTCTTGATTTTTTGTATCGTTAATATTTTACTCAAAATTAAGAATTTAAAATTCAAGATTTATTTATAAATTTTTGATACTTATTTTGGAGTTTTGCTTCAAAATTTTGGGCTATTTGTTTTAAAATACTTAAATTTAAATAAAAATTCTTTTAAAAAAATAAAAAAATTTTTAAATAATTTACTGATAAAAAAAAGTCGAAGTTTTTTTTTTATTTAATTTAAAATGAAGAAATAAAAATAAAAAGAGAAACCCAAGACTTTGTTTAAAGATTTTTTGAGCGAGTCTAAACAGCGAGTCATCTTATTTCGCAAATAAAACCAGATATAATACCATGTGCAATTACATACACACAATGACGGCGACTTATTACACTTAAAAGCAACAACGGCCTCGCAATGACGGCGGTGGACAGCGAGGCAAGGGGGGTTCAACGACCCACTGACAGTCAGACAAGCGGACGCGGGCCAGACTATACTACTTCACAATTCGCGTTTTATTTTACTCATACTGGTGCACGCGAGACCCTGTACTATATACAACATAAAACGCATAACCAAACCCACCACCAGTATCAGAGCATCTACCTACATACACATATGTACTTCTGCCTTCTGTCTCTCTTGTGTATGCGCCGACACCATATACCAGTATCAACGCATTATTATCCCCATCGACTTTTATCACCGGACGATAGAGTATAACTACCGACAACAACGAGTAGTTCCACTAGCTTATATGTTCTATCCATGCCTCTATATCTGTATATCTGTATGTCTGATAGACTCATACTCTTCAACACATATCTACTTTACACATCGCACATTTGTATATGTGTGTAATAACACAGACGCGACACGAGCCCAGGGATTTTGCGGGTTTGCTATCACAGTCCAGTATCCATCGTCGCCAAAGAGTGTATGTACATACTATTAAATGCGGCGAGGTGCGATGGGACTTGATGCTACGGTTTGCCATTACCTAATGTGTCTGATCATCAGTCTGAAAATAATAGTTCTAAATTATTATTATTATTATTTCTTTAATAAAAAAATAAATTTTAAGTTATATAAAAATTTTTTCAAAAAATAATTAAAATTAAATTTTTAAAAATGTATTTACTAAGGTCTATTTTGAAGATAAATTGAAAAAATTTTTTATTTTTAAATATAGATCTAGAAAATTATTTAAAAAATTTTTTTTAAATTATCAGGTGTCTCTAAATTTCATTATCATTTTTTTCTACACTTTTAGTTATTTTTTTAATTCAATAGAAAAATTTTTCAATTTGTAAAATCTTATAAAAATGTATCAAATATTTGGAAACTTACATGAAAATCCCCATTATTTCTAAAACTTATCATAAAGAAAGTTTAGAATTATAAAGTTTAAGAATTATATAAAACATCCTAAAAAATAAAGAAGAAATATTATTAATGTGAGCTTGAATAAAGTTGGGTGCATGGAATTATAAATTAAACTTACTTGTTATTCGGTATTAATGATAACAATCGGCTGGAATTTATTAACTTGCGCAGGTGTGAGCAGTAGTTGTTGTGGATAAGCCGGACTGGCATGCAGAGCAACCGGAGCAGAATCAGCATCAAATGATTTTGCAGATAAATGCTGGGTACCGGTACTGAATACTGGTATAGGTATACAGGGGAATGATAATTAATGATTTATATCTCTCTTAAATTCTTAGCACACTCAACTCAACCAATGTAAGTCCAACCGAGTAATTTATTCGAGTGCTTCCGTTGAACGCTACAAGACAATTTTACTAGTCTGACACATTTAACTGCAACATCTAAAACATATTAATATCATAAGTACTGTTTCAATAATAAATAATTGTTTCGTCGGGACAATAATGATAATAAAAGTCTGTTTATTTATAATTCCAATAAATTTAAGAGCAAGGCTTGGATTTAGTACTCAAATTTAATTTTTTTAATGAAATAATTTATGTTCTTTGAGTTATGACTTTTAACTTTTATAGAAAAATAATTTTTTTCCTCGAAATTTTTTTTAGCTCTAAACAAATTTCCCATTTTTGAAGCCGGGTGTTATTTTAAACTTCTGTATTGACAATATTGAAATATAAAAGCAAATTTAAAATAAAATACCAGTGTTCAACACTCCATACTGCACTAATAAAGCAATAAGTTGTTTAAGTTTCAAAATAACTGGTTTTACGGTAAATTCATCGAATCAGCAAAAATAAATGAATATGTCAATCTATCATTTTGTTAATAAATAACAGGAGGGCTGGTAAAGGGCTCAAAGGATACTTTACTTTACCCAATAATGTTGTTATAAAAACTCGATGTGTGCTTTTTGGCAATTTTTTTTTTTTATAAAAAACACTCTCTCCATGAGTGTAAGCTGAATTTTTCAAATCGATAAAAATAAAATTCAATAATTTGATGTTTAGAGTGAACAATTATTAATGATTTTAATAAGTAATCTTGGAATATCAGTCAATAATCTGGAATAAAAGAATTGTGAAGAAATATAAAAATTTGTAATTAAATTTTTGTAACAAATAAATTATGGCAAAAAAAATTGACATGTAGCAATTTTAAAAAATTAAAAATGCAATTTTTTGGAACAAATTTGTTTGTTAAAAAAAATTAAAAAATTGTCAAGTGACTGCTAATCTTAATATCATTAAATTTACCTGTACTGAAAGATTTTTCTATTATTTTTTTATATCTTCAACATTTAACCTAAAATTTTTTTTTTTCAAAAAATTTAAGCGCTCCGTTCTTGCAAAAAAATTTTTTCAAGGATGATAAAAAATAAAATTTATCTTAATTCCATCTGAAAAAAAAAAAAAAATAATAATAATAATAATTTTCGCGAATGAGAAAACGCAAGAAAACAAAAAAAGAAAGGTACAACGGAGTAGTAAGCGTTAATTGTATAAAAGCATCAGAGACAGACGCTGGTCTCTGGTACATATCTCTCTAAAACAAAATTAGGACGACATAACCGACGCCGTGTTGGCAGTCGAAGGGCCCGAGAAGAAGTATATGGTAAAGTAAAGCATCATCAGAATAATGCCATCGGCACAGTACCCAGTTTCTAACCCAGAGCTCCTGATCTTCATCCGAGAGCGTATCAGCGGCTCCCGAGACTATCCGAGCGGTCGCGAATCTCTCCGATAATCACCGAGAATAAGCGGAAAATGTTGGTGTAGCGTCGCGACGGCGCTGAATGCTAGCTTTTAGCCCAACACACCAGTGCCATTCTACCACATACGACAGCTAACTGCTGCATATCCACCGGGTTTACGTTTTTTTTACACTCGCGGCCGCGACTTGCCTTATATTATTATTTTTTATTACAAAAACAAGTATTGAGTTTTGTTGGTTTTTAGTTTTTAGTTTTTAGTTTGTGCTTAACCTATACGCGCACGGACATTTTATTTTCTACAACAATATTTGTTTATTTATCATCCTCGAGCATGAAGAAATTAATAATATGCTTATAGCTTCAAGCATTAAATATTTTATCTGTTGTTACTTACTAACTAGTAATACTGGGCACGTATGTACACATTTTATATGCATATTTATATGCATATAAATATATTATGGACGCTGTATAGTCTTGCACAGCACACATGGTGTATTGCGGTGAAGTTACACTGTGCAAGATATCATCATCATTATCATCAAGTAAAATGAAGAAATAATAAAACGTCACACCACCACGAGGAAAATTATTTATTTTATTTATTACATTATTATATTTTTTTTTCCAGATATACAAATAATATGTAATAATAAATAATTAAAATGAATGTACACACCGCCGGACGCATGCGCGTTGAAGAAACCTCAATTTCCCCGCATACTTCTATTAATTCGACACTTAAAATGATACTTTGTAAAAAAAGGAATTGTTTTTTCGACAGAAGAATTTTATTTAACAGTTTTTAAGTTGTTAAATATATTTTATAAATCAATTGATATACTGCAGAAGGTAGAAGCACCCGAGAAGAAGAGTGGAACGAAAAGAAGAAGAAGAAGAAAGGTGCTTTGAGAAGGAGATAAACTAGAGAGCAAGTAAGTGAATGACATCAATGAATATATATGTATGCTGCATATAATGGATTAAATTTATATATACATATATGTATGTATGAGAAGTCAGCATGGCCGACCTTTTGATGACTCGCGAGAGCTAAGGCGTAACGACGCCTAGGCCGGTGACGCGAACATTAAATGCCGGTATTTTTATTATTGATTTTCAGATGGCTAAATACCAACGCGAGTAGTGTAGTAGGCCGAGGGATTATTTTGTTTATTGCTAGTTTATCATGGAAAATATAATTGTTAATAGTTACAAGTTTCGTGGAGAAGAAATTGTTTGGTTAAGTGAAAAATATCATATTGTTGATTTTAGTAATTTAAAGAGGTAAATTATATTATTTGGGGTAAAAAAACTATGGTGTGATTTTGTAAAATTTTTAGGAGTGGAAAATTTAATGTGTTTAAATAAATTATAGGTTTAAATTGTTTAATTAATTTATTTAATTATTTTTAAATGACACAGTTTGAGGTTATGAAGTTTTAAATATTTTATTTTATTTTTTTGAATAGCTTATTACTGTTTGAATTAAACATGGTTTCTTTATCACAAATAAACTCAGTGGAATAATAATGTTTGTTTCTAGTATTGTGTTTAGATGTCGCGAATTGATTGTTTTCTCTGATGAAATTCCCAGTAGAATGGAGCACAATAGAAAATATTATATTGATAAAAGCAATAAACAAATTAAAACTCATAATTACAAAAAATTATGCATGTAAAAAAATTAGAAAAATTTATTTATAAAAAATACAGTCAGCTGTTGATTTTAAAAATTTTTTTAACAAATCAATTACAATAAAAAAAATACTTCTAAAAACTTTAACTTGTAATTTTTATTAATTTTCACATACTGTATTTGGTTTTTCAGATTTTCCGGATAAAGACAAGAGTGGAGAAAGAAGAAAATAATATTTTTTATCTCCCTCGCTCTTGAGAAATCGTTGGCGTTTCCACGACACTAGGGGAATTGATTACCAGTGAAGAAGGAACTTCCTAGTACTTGGAAGAGATCTGTTACAGAGTTTAAAATAATATAAAGCGGAATGATGCCAAGAACAAAGATAATTCATGTTTTGTCTACTGTTATTTCTTTTTATGCAATTATTGTAAATTAAAGGCTTAATTATGACGACAACTCGGTGGGAATTGAAGCCGCTTGTCACTTGGTCCTTCTGCCAAGTGCCATGATGACAGCCACTAAATTCAGACCTGGTAATTCACGTGTATTGATTACTCAGGTAACCCTTGGTGTTGAAGTCGGGGCTAAACTCCAGGCGGAATTTCCAGCCAGCGAATCCGAAACTCGGCATTTTTATTTGAGTAAAGAAATGCTGGGACTTGCTACGATTGACATAAAAATATCGTGTGTGTTTATTGAATGTAAAAGTGCCGTCGGTGATGGCGATAATCGAGCTTACTCCGTTTTTGGTGATGATAAAAAATACAGTGAATTAAAATAATTAACCCAACAGTGCTCGTGGTGGTGCAGAAGAGAGTAGTAGACGATAGTCGCCGAGCCGATGTCATCACGGTCGACTTATCCCGATGAGCCGGGTGCCGCAGGTCGTGCTGGGACCCGCCCGAGGGGCCCGAGTAGTCCCATAGACGGTGGGAGAGGAGTTGACGAAGAAAAAGAAACAAAGAAGAGAAAGAAGAAAAAGAAGAAGAAGTCGGTAGTGGTGGTAGCCGTCGCAAATAACGTCGTGGATACCACTGAGGTCAAGGTCACCGGGAAGGACAACAACCACGGAAGAACTAAGACGTCGACGACGCCAGGCACCGCCTTTATGGGCGCACGTGAGTACTTTGTTTTTTTACTTTTATTTTATTTAATATTATGTATCTATTAATATATTTTCTTAAAAATATTTATATTCAAGTATTATTTAAAATTTATCAAAAAAATAATTTTTTTATCTTTAAAAAATTACCTCGTTAGGTTTCTTAACTAAAGGATTAATTTATCTTTATTTACATTCATTAATAGCCGGTATGATACGGTTTGTTGGTACTTTTAATTTTAAACTACCAAGTTGTATCAACCTCAACCTCTTTTCTATCTTTAATATGTGAACCCATAAACGTTAATGCGTATCCGTACACATAGGAAGGAAGAATGTCGTAAATGGGCGATTTAAAAGCAAATGTGGTTGTTGCTGTTGTATACCTGGTCTGTCTAACCACCGTGAAATTACTCTCTATGAATTAGTGCCGGTGGAAATAACAAAAGTTTGGTAATATTAATCCGTGAGAGTTACTTAACAAATAAATTTGTTCAATGCACGGCTAAATAAGAAATTAGGGCAAATTTTAATTTTAATTTTGTAGGAAATTATTGCAGCGTTTTTCAAAAAATATTGACAGATAAGTATAAAAATAATTATAATATTTTTTTTTAAAGTATGATTAAATTAAAATAATTTATTGTAAAAATAAAAATTTTTTTTCTTGGTTATTTTAAAAATACTTTAAATAATAAATAAGTATTAATTTTGTATATTTGATTTATTTTATTCAATTCACTGGATTAATAGCGCGTGTTGTAGCTGTCAATAATTGGAGCGACGGTATGTAATTAATTAGATCACAAGGTTTTGTTTACATGTTAATAATTGGTGTGTAAAATTATAAATACTTTTTTTTTTTTTTTTTTTTTTTTTTTTTCCCTCCAGATCATTAATTAAAATGAAAAATTGAGAATTATTGGTCTCACCCCCATTTGGTGGTGTCAACTGAATTACCATAAACTAAACCGCGAGCAAGGATGGTAGTAGTGAGCCGGTAAATAGGGCTCTCACCGAATTCGAAAAGGATGCAATGGATTAATGAAAAAAGCGTAGACTGAGTAGAGAGCCCCTCGACTACTTAGCCCCGTATTTAACGCACTGCACGATACGAGGGTCGCCGGATTGGGGTAGGAAAATATGGTGCCAAGTGCAAGCCGCACTAGGGCATCGACCATATTAAGCATCAGAGCGCGCATTGCGCGTTACTCATCATCAACAACATATCACACATGATACACATGTACGGTGAACATCCATCCAGGTGTGTTTACTCGCGGGCAAGTGATAGACTCGCACACTACATGCTACATATTATCTTTACTTAGTAAGTCATGTCACATGTGTGTATTTACATATACAAATATGTCTTTGTTTATATTACTCATAAGTATAATTATAATTGTAATTGTAAGTATGAGTATAAGCATGATACTGAGATACAGAATACGCACTTGTGTTGTAAGAATTTTACGGGAATTGCGGCATAATGTAATGTAAGATTTAAACACACGAGGCGAGAACTGAGGCCGACTCACTCACCAGGAATCGCAATAATGTATTTGTGTATGCGTATGTGTGTATATAGACCGGCTGGTATACTAACATAAGCCTCTGGTTGCTCTCGTATGGTGAATTGAAGATATTTTTAGCAGCGCCCACTCAACAGATATAATTTCATGGGAAGATACACAATGTATATTTATTTATAAATACATTAGTATAACATAAACAAGCGTGGCTACTACTAATGCATGTATGATGTATTTACGCATAGTAGATGTATATATAAATTATACTACATGTAAAAGGAATTTCTTCGGACTCTTTAAAGTTGTAATTTCTCAATTTTGTTAAAACTTAAAAATTTTTCGTATTAATATTTTGCAAGTATATTTAATTTTATTAAAATTTTTTTGGTATTGATTATATTATATTATATATATATCTATAAAAAATAATAAAACTTGAAATTTTTACGAGCATCTGACATAAATTATTCAAAACTACTTTATATTCAATTATTATTTTCATAAAACATATCTTTCGATAAAATGTCTTGTTATAATATTTATTTCTAAAATTTATTTTTTATTTATAAAATATTAATTTTTTATTTTATGAATTTAATTACTCATTTAAAAAAAATTTAATTTAATAACAATATAACTACTTGATTTTCTTCAATTAAATCTTCTAATATTTTCAATTAATATCAAAATACAAAAATTTTTTTAATACTTAAAAATAATTTAATTTAATAGACCAATTATAAAAAATATTACTTGATTTTCTTCAACTAAATTTTCTAATGTTTTTAATCAATCTATTTCAAGTAGAATATCTTCTATATTACTTAAAAGCATTAACTTTCTATAACAGAATAACCAGCGACATAATAAACCGGCGACAAAATAACCGACGTCAAAATAACGCTCCAAACTAATATACAAGTTAAATATGGATGAAAAAAATAATATCCTAACTATTATAAAAATATATTCATAAAATTGTTAAAAAAAATAACATTTAAAAAAAGTACCAACGTGCTCCAGTTTCTCTGTTTACATCACTATTCTTCGCCTAGGCGAAGAACAACAATTACTCCAGAGCTGTTTTCGGAGCGCAACCATGCATTATTGTTAAACATCGACATTTACACATATATATAGACATCCGAATTGTAAATAGTCTTACCGACATGCTTTCGGTCTACATATTAATACATAGAGCACGTGTGCTTAGCCGAGAGAACACGATACAATTGGTCTTGCGATATGAGGTGAACGGACTCGTAAGATTCAAGTGTCATTGTTCGGCCTCGGGGCGACGCGACGTGGACATATAGCGTGGACATATATATATATATCCACATAAGCTATAGATATATGAATATGTCATATATTGTATTTAGTTTCTCTACTTGTTTTATTTTATTTTATTATTACGGGCTGTATATAGAAGTAAACTCCAACGAATCACGTACGTGGTTCAATAACAGTCAAATATTGACCACATATGTATGTAAAAGTTCTTAGCGGGCATATATGTAGTCCTACATGATACTACAACCATAATACTCGATACGATACGAGTTAGAGTAGAGGAGAGGTGTATGGAGGAAACAAATATAGCCGGCCATGTACGCTGGCATTCATGCGAGTACGTTACCGCAGAGTATGCGAAAGTATAGCGAGCAACAGACCGAGTGAGAGCCTTCTGTATACATATATGCTATATGCTACATGCTATATGCTATATGTTGTATACTACATATACTACATATGCTGGTTTAGTTGGTCCTCTGGATCTCTATCTGCGTCCAACAGAGACGGAGAATAAATGATGTCTGGTGAAGGCAAGCGGTAAAAATAGTCGAGACATTGAAATATTTGGATGCCATGGAATGCAAAGCGCGTAATCCACAACTCTCTTAAAATTTAGTTCTCTTCTTGTCTCTTCTGTATTTGTATGTAGTTTTGCTGTACCAGTGCCGGGTTAGGTGGCAAATACAAGACAGGCAATCCACTTTTTGCAAATATAGACCGCGTATTTGTGTTTTCGAGGGTTTATATACATCAACTATGGCTATTACTGGTACTGGTAGTACTATAGTAATAGTACTACTACTGAGGCTGCTGGGGGTACTACTTTGACAAAAACAGAAGTCATGGGCAGATCTGTGATGGAAAAAAAATTTTTTTATTGTAAAAAAATTTTTTTTTTTTTTTTTTTTTTTTAAGGCAGTTGTGGTTAAGGCTTACCGTCAGAAAATTCTAAATTTTTTGACAATATTGTACCGTGACAACTATCTTAACTTTAAATTTTGGAGATAAGGTAAAATTGTAAGAGAAAATTTTTTTATGAAATTTAATTTTATGTAAAAAAAGTTTCTTATTTTTTTTAGAAAATTGTTAATGGAAATAACTCATCAAATTTAATTGTACCGTAGTCGCTGAAGACCTTGGTAGTCATATAGCAGCGACTTATAAATAAATAAATAAATATTTGATAGAAATAATTTAGTAAACAAATATTTTTTTGAAGTAATTAAAGCTATATTGTTAAGTTTTTAAATTCTGTCTCAATTTAGATAAATGTAATCCATCAAATCCTATCTCAACAATAAACCATTCTAATCTCCAAAAAAATTTCCGAAATGTCATGTGTGATATTAGAAGATGAGTATCGATATGCAATAAATTACGACATATGTTTCTGGTCGTATTTTCTCGTGGATCAGCATATAAATAAATAAAAATACATACAATATTGGAGATTGTAAAGTCCGTGTGATGAGCACGCGGCAGACACAGGTCGTGGCCTCGCTGGCTGCTGATAGTGGTCGATTTGTCTGATGTACTCTGACATACACACTCTTTTTTATCCCTCCAAACTACTCTCTACTCTCTACTCTCCATTCTATACGTCCATAAACCGTTAAAATACAGATATCCACATGTGAATATCAAGTACGCCATACTCACTCATCGTCAGACGGATAAATCCAGCAAATAACAGTATCAAGTTATTAAGGGTGTCAGTGTAAACATGTTTAAGCTTCTGGTTCTCCTGCTAGTATGCTGAATATATCATGATCTGCATGTGGGATGTTATATTTAAAATTAATATATGACAACAGATACCAGCTAGACTTAAGTGGGTGAGCTTCAAGTTTAGAATGAAAAATTTTACAAGTAAAAATGGGTCTAGATATTTTCTTGTATTTTTTTTTTACATACCTGATAACTATTTTTGGTTAAATTGATGTTTTCTCTTAAAATAAAAAATTAAAAATAAATTTTAATTGAAAAAAATTTTACATACAAAAATTGTAAAAAATTATAGGAACAATTTTTTCATACTTAATTTATTTGTAAAATAAAATCTAAAAATAGTTAAATATCCTAATTTTATTTTATATTTTCCTTTTTTTAATAAAATAAATTATTTTATTTATGATTTTTAATTATTTTCAAAATTTTGAAATCAATTATAGTTTAAAAAGCTCCAAAACACGATTTAACATTAAATCGAACTAAAAAATAGAAAATAATTTTGAAAAGAATAAAACAATTACCAAAAAAAAAAAAAAAATCATATTGTTGAAAAAAAAAAGCGTGGGGTGCTTTTTAACATATTTGTGTCTTAATTCTACTTTCACAAATATCTTCAATAATTTCATCAAACACCCACGAATTTTGAACAACAAAATAAATTATTTATCAATCACAATTTTATTTAAAATTTATTAAAAATCATTAAAAATTATCTCACTTTTTTATTTAAACTTTCTATCAACTCTTTTTTTCAATTTAAACTATAATAATTAATTCAAAATGAAAATTAATTAAGCAGATATTTTATCAATTTTTTAACAAATAAATTATGGCAAAAAAAAAATTATCATTTAAAAATTTTTTAAAATTAAAAATGCAATTTTAAAAAAATAATTTTTTGGAGCAAATTTGTTTGTTAAAGTGAGTGTTAACTTTAATGTAATTAAATCAAAGTACAATCGCTTCCTCGAAGACTCGTGACCTGACCTATGGATAATTTTCCAGGAAAAACGATACGCGCATAATATACAATGGCAGCTCTGAAGAAATTGATTTCCCCGACGATTAATTACTCCCATTCGTCAATGGCATGAGCATGAGTCGGTGCATCGTGTCTGCAACTCTAAAAAAAGACCAAATAAATAAATAAATAAATAAATAAAAATAAAAGAAGAGTGCAGGCTGACACTATCGTGCATCTGCGCCGCGGATATTATTATGAAAAAAGATCTGAAAAGGGTAAAAGAAAAAGGTTTTCGAGTGAGAACAAGAGGAGGTGTACGAGGTCTGTGAGATATGATAGCTGGTTATCATAATTCTATCCCCCTTGTCCTCTGTTTCGGATAGGATCCTCTTACTCTCCTCTCTTGGCTCCTATATTATCATTTTCTCTTTTTGTCTCTCTCTCTCTCTCTCTCTCTCTCTCTCTCTCTCTCTCTCTTACCCGGGGATCTTTTATTCCATACTCTCTCTCAGCAAACTGCTTCGACATTTGCCCCTACCTCAACTCCTCGTATCTCGATCGCCACTTCCACATTTCCCCTGTCCCCCATAAACCCCCCGTCTAGACGGCGCGCACACAGATTCACTATATACTACTCGCCAATGCCTCTTGCGTTACCACGTGCTTTCGCCGTCTCTCCTCCTTATATTGCTTTTATATATCTGTATACATATACACAGCGTGTCTGGTTCTTCTTGCACTTTAGTATACATGTTTATTATTGTACGAGTGGATAAAAACCAACAAACGCCGCAACAACTAGAGCCGAAAGAACAATAATTATTATTGATGAATTATAAAATAAAATAATTCTTATTTTTTATTTTGAAAAATTATTCAACTAGGTAGATTAATTTTTTAACGTCTGGTGGATCTGGGTGTCGCTAAATAATATCAGTGTGTATTATATTGACGAGTAGCTGCGACAATAAATGGGGACGCGGGGCTGGGGGCGAGTTTTCGGGCCAGTCTGGCTCCGAAACGATCGTGGTCGTTAAATGAGCCGCGACCTTGGCCGAGGGAAGGTTGCCCGCGCGTGCGGAGGTTGCTCTGCACTCGACGAGACAGACAGCGTTATAGTATATGGTTGTATACACCAGTGTCGCCCACCGGCTAGCCGCGAAGAGCATCTGTTGTGCAATTTACTATCTATATGCTTCATTATTTAAACATTCGCCGGTTGCAGCTTTTTCTTAAAAAAAAAAAAAAATTATTAAAATTTTTAAATAATTTTATTTATAACTGATAAATTTTATCCTGGTATTTTAATAAAAAAAACTGTCTAGTCATAATTATTTTCTGTCTGATAGACAGTTTTAATCGTAATAATTCTGATAATTTTTCTAATAATAACATCAGTATGTTTTTAAAACTATAAAGATTAAAATATCATATTGATAAAAAATGAAACATAGTTTTTATTGAATAAAAATATTGAGGATAAATATGAAATAATATTTTTTGATAAATTTAGAATTAAAAAATTTTATTTTAATTTGTAAAAAAAAAAAATTTCAATTTGATTACGACAATTATGAAGCTTCTGGAAATTAAACTCCGCCTCGTACTATCGCTCTTTTGTATTACATACATATTTAAACACTTAAATGCAGACTTATCAATGAGGCTAAAAGAATTATTTGCGTATATATTTTTTGCAAGATTTTATTATTGCACACACATGATCACGGGCGTGTATTTGGTACAAGAAAGAGACGAGGGGAGAAAAAATTGCACGCTCGTTATGGTTGAAGGCAAGGGGACATATATTAATGCCAACATATCGTGTTACTAATATTAAAATATATATACATACACTTATGTATGTATATTTGTACATGGATGCATTTATAATAGTTTTATAGTGCAGTAGCAATATAACTCCGGCTAGCTGCAAGTGGAAAATTATCTGATTATTCGCGTGCAACTCCATTGATTTTATGTCTTACGTCATTGCATTGTGTAACAGCCTTCTGACCAAGAACTCACTAATATACCAGCATAGTGATGTATAGTCATACAGATATACAGATGAAGATATGTGCACATGTAGAAGAACTAGCTAGCTACTATATGTACATACATCGGTACTGAGAAAGAAAGAAAGACTGAGAAAAAGAGAGCTACCGAGAATGCGCGTGTTATTTCATGGAATTCTCATTGGCTCTACTTTTAACCTCATGTTTTTATAATATACCTCCATATTAATCCTCATTATTTATAACTCGTGCATTAGATATTAATAAAATCGTTTTTTACCTGGATTTCTTTGGAAATCGGCTATTGCACAAAATTTTATGTTGCAATAACATTATACGCACTTAGAAGGCTAAAAAAAAATCAATTTTTTTATCAAGAGCCTTTTCTAATTATTAATATCAAAATTGAACTTTAAGAATAATTTATTTTTTTTTAAATAATGTTTTTTCGATCAGCTTTAAAAAATGTTGGTAATTACAAGCGGGGGCCATCATTTTTTTGAATGAAATTTCTATTTGAATTTTTAAATCAAAAAAATTCAGCTTAATTGCAATAATTGAAAAAATTATCAAAATATCTTTTTTTTTTTAATGAAATAGAGGGTTGATAAAAATTTTTTTGATTTTTGATAAAAATTTTAGCTTTAAATTGCTCAAAAAAAATATTTATTGAAAATATTAATCCTTCGATTAATTACTAAAAAATTGTGCTAACGCTCCGCGACTTTACAATTATAATTATATATTTTAAAATACTTATCCAATTGACATTAAAATTTTTGTGTATATATTCAAATATATGCACATTAAAAAAATGCAAAGAAATATTTTTTTTTCAATTCTAATTACGTATCAAAATCCATAGCTCCAAAATAATTGTTCTCTGCGCCTAAAAATAAATTTCCGCCATAAAAACCAAATTTAAAATTCTAAAAACTCAACCCATAAAAATTATCACAGACAATCCAAAAAAAAACCTCGTATCCTACATGATTATATGACCATGATCGTGACTGGGCAGTCTGGATAGCCGGAGTACTACAAACCCGGTTGGTTTTATTCCCAGCGAATCCTGTATGTTAGCGTTGGTGCTCGTACAGTATTATATCCCAAGTTGAGTATTAAAATGCAAAAGGACTGGATTTTTCCGTATCTCGGAGGTCGTGCAGCGAAAAAGCGCATTCACCGGTACGGCTGGTGGCTGGTCCAGTCCGGCTTTATCCTTTACTCCTTGGTTTGCCTCCTTCTCTGGTGCAGCTCCGGCTCGTGCACACACGTGCAAATCATTCTACATAAACACGAGCAGGACCAACACCACGAGCTTTAGAGAACATGAACACGAACATCAGCACAGTTTACAGTCTACAGTCTACAGTCTACAGTCTACAGTCTACAGGGCGCTCCAAGGAGTGGTGAGCTGAAAGAGAAAAAGAGAGAGTCAATACTGTGCAACAAAGGGGAGAGAAGCAAAGGGTGGCGCACACTACTCTCACCTATACATTAATCCAGACACTGCAAACTGCATTCTATTCTCTTCAACACATCCAAGGCAGCTTGGTATCGCTTGACGTACATTTTTACGGCTGTCTTTGTGCTCACACACACACACACACACACACACACACACACACACACACACACACACACACACACACACACACACACACACACACACACACACACACACACACACACACACACACACACACACACACACACACACAGAGACAAAAGGCGCTAAGCCAACGTCTGGCTGATAGACGGTGGGTCGGTGGGGCTCGCCAGTCTGTCGGCTGTGGGCGGCGGGGGATGTCAGACAGTATTGCGGGCGCAGGACTCAACTGCACACAACTGGGAGGCAAGGAGGGGTCTGGCTGGTACATATACACACACTCTTCTTACTCCACACTGTCTGGTGATATTATCAACTTGTGTTGGTGCTATTACACACATACATACTAAACCTTTAATATAGTAGTGGTAACATGACGGTGTAATGGCTGCCACAGCTTGAACATAAAGAAGGGGAAGTTGACTGTAGTGAGTGCGACAGGCATTGGATCGACGACGGTGCTGCGGCCTCGCAGCCACCGGATGAGTTCAGTCTGCCGCTGGACTTGATGTGCAATCAACTCCCGCGCTGCAACTGTCACTTGCTCGTTATTCCCAGTTACGTTTAAACCTAGTGTGACATTTGTTACGAGCGGCTTTCAGTCGACAACATTCCATTCCGGGTGTCGTCCGATACCAATAACACATTGCCGGCTATTTTTTTATAATAAATAAATAAATAAATATATATATTTTTTTAACTATTTATTTTGTTTGTAAATAATTAATTAAAGTGAAGAAATTATTTACTGACAGTGAAGAAGAAATAAATCAGTTATTTTTAGTGAAGAATAATTAAGTTTTAACTCAATATAATCCAAAAGAAGAAATATTTATTTATGCTGGCAGTTATTTTTGTTTATTTATTGTTTATTTATTTATTTATTTAAATGTCAATTGGGACAAATGATTGACGTCTAGTTGGTTAACTCTTGCCAGTTTAGTAATAATATACTCCAAAGTTGTATTGGGTAATACTTGTTCTTGGACCAACAACCAGCAGACGAGACGACGACAAAGAATAACAAAATCAGTGATCTCGTCGTCTCAAGTAGCCTCTGCCAAACTTGGTCGTCAGAGTTACAGTACTTGTTCTAACGTCACTTGGACGTAACACAGCCATTCCACCTGAAAGAAGAAATAAATATTTATATATATATATATATAAGGAACAATACAAGGAATGATATTAAGTGGTATTATATGAAGTTACAAGTGACAGTACCGTGTGTTTTATCCAGTGTACGCTGTTATTTTTCTTAATCGGCAATAAAATAGCCGAGAGACAAGAGAACGTCATCATCGACTGAAAATAAGAGACCAAGGACAAACGGCGCCATGCTACTGGCTTGACAGCTGACAGACGCTGTGTTGCAACTACTCGTTCAATCTCTTCTTCACATCACATACTTTTATGTATTTATTTCACTTGATGCTTGTATATAGTGAGCGCTATTGTTGAAAGCTAAGGCAGGATCTGGAGTCTTGTCTCGAGCATTGAAAAATTAAAAAAAAAAAAAAAAAAAAATATTAAATATAACTGGACGCTCCAAGTCCTGGTTGGTAATTGCGGATATATTCTAACCGTCAATCTGGCGTCATCATCATTCAAATGAAGCTGCGGCGTCGCTGCATTCAGACGCTCGGCGTCTCGGTTAAACAATTGAGGAGAAAGTTGGTCGAGTTAGGTGCAAGAATCCTCCACGTTCATCAGACATCCAAATCCAGTGACATGGCCCTAATGGTAGGTATTGATGAATTTAGAAAAAATTTATTTTTATGCAGGCTAATTAGAGTGTGTTTAGCTGCAGGTGGTACCAAGTTTTTGAGAAGATAAAGTTAGATCTGGTTTTAAGGTCTTGTAAAGATAAATAAATTAAACTGACCTTTGAAATCTTTGAATTAAAAAGAACTTAATGTTTGTTTTAGAAATTTGGAGTTAAAAAGAAATATTTTTTATTAATTAGATACAAATATTTTGAAGTAAATGATCAAACGTCTGACCATTTTTTATTTTATTTAAAAATTAAATTAGTACGAAGAAAATATTGTTAAAAAATTATAAAATTTGTTATTGACAATTTTTAAAAATGTTTTTAAAAATGCAAATGGAAAATTCTTTAAAATGGAGTTAGACAATTATCAAAATAATATTTAGAATTTTTTTAAACAATCACATATTTTTATTCCTAAAATTTATAAAAAAATAGAATAATTTGAAGAAAAAAAATTTTTTTAATAAAAAATATATTTTAGCATTTAAAGCTCGAAAAATAAAACAATTTATTTCTCTAAATTTTTATAAAAAAAAATTCAAACTGCATCTAACTTATCATCTCATAAACTTTTATTAATTCAGATACCTTTTTACGATTGAAAAGCTGTACCCTCAAATTTTCCACTGCGCCTAACAGCAATAAAAAAAAAAAAAAATTGAATCTTAAAAAATGAAAACAAATATCTGTTTGATCTTTATCACTAATAACATCCATATAACAAGGAAGAAATAAAAGCAACCTGTGCTAGTAAATAAATAAGCTATCAAAAAAAGGTTTTAATAAAAAGTAGAACGTAATCTTACCGGTCAGGTATTTTTTCTCCTTCTCTACTCACATGTACACACACGACATGAGTGTATTATTTAGAACACCTGTATTGGCAAACAGCCAAGAAGCAACCGAAGGGAAGAGAGTGGGACAGTCTTGCACATGGCTGAGCTCGTTGCACTTTTTATAGGCCATAAACGTCGGGCTTAATAATATTTTTTCTTGAGTCTGATGCAGCACCCCCTGGCTCCCTGGCTCCCCCTGAAGGTAACCAGTACCGGGGACTAACTGCCCGAAGAAATCCGAGAAGAAATAATCGGGGAAAAAATTAAAAAGCGAGAAAATTTTCCCGACAAAAAAACCCTTTGCCTCAGATGAGAATCTGTATTCATATACTTTGGTTGTGGTTGTGCTGGTGGGTGCCATACACCCAGAAAAAATATAAAGGCCGTTAAACCTTATATCTTATATATTACAGCGTCGGTACGGACGTCTCGCGTTTCTTCCGTCTGGCCCAGAATGCGATTCCGTGGCTGCTTTCACTGCAGTTCATTGCGCTCGTCATGCTTGGGTCGTGACTGTCCCGACCGCGTTGCGCCGGTCGATATGGACTTTCAAATATTCTACTAGCTTCTTCATCCCATCTACGTCGTGTCTTTTCACGTGTACGTCTGCCACCGTCTGTCTATACATCCTATATACTTATTACTCCATACCGTCTGCAGACTGTCGGCTGTACTCTGCACTCTGTACTCCGGTGCTCATTGCACTCTATGTCCTCATATATATTTATGTTCATGTTCATGTATAAGTAAAGCGCTGAATTGAACTCTAAAGAAAAGAACCAAATATAATAATAAAAAAACGCTATTCAATTGTCTGATTAACATGCAGAGTGCATTGAGAACCAAATGCATTCACAGCTCTTTCCCTTTCCTTACATCCTTGACACACTAGACATTGTGCACGTGGGAAAACTTACGTATTTATTAAAAAAAACCACACACTAATAATAAAATATGGATAATAGACTCTTTTATTAAAATTTTGGCTGGAGTAAATTCGTCAGAATATGCAGAAAAAAATTTTTTTATTTTAATTTGGTAAAAAATTTGTTGTAAAATTATGAATAACATTTTTTAATAAATCATATTGTTTTATCTTAAAAATTGTTAAAATATCAAAAATATTTTGCCTTGAGTCAAGTTTGCAGAAATTTTGATTTTTACGCTAAGAAATAAAAATTTTCAAACAAAAATTGAAATTTTGGCTTGGTAAAGTTTTTTTTTTAATTTTTTATAAAAATATGAAAAAAAATTTTTTTTGAGTCAATTTTTTTAGAAATTTGAAAGTTTTGATTTTTACGTTAAGAAGAAATCAAAATTTCCAGTAAGGATTTAAAAAAAAATCCTTAAAGGTCTATTTGTTGAAAAAATTGATTGAAAAATGGAGAAAGTATATTATAATACTAAATTTTAAATTACATATTTAAAATAAGAGATTAAATAGACTTCAATTTTACTTACAAATTTAAGAATTTTATTTATAAAAATACAAAATTATTTTGTAAATTTTTATAACTAAGAGCGGAAATTCACAAGTTTTTATTTTTAATTCAAGAAGAAATAAATTATTTAAAATTTCTGTCGTAAAAATTACAAATAAAACTTGTTGAATTAAAAAAAAACCAGACATATTTTTTACCAACGAGTAAATAAAAAAAACTTAGACAGTAAATAATGAAATACTACGAATTAATGACAATTTGTTGTATCGCACGTTGCGAAAAGCGTATGCAAAGTATAAAGAAAAATTCAAGTATGCATAAGCAATCGACGTCTAACGATTGTTATTATAATGTATCTGTATATTTATATATTAATACAAATACTGCGTATTATTGTTCGCGATCAGGCGATGTCATCGGTGAGGAAACAATAACACAACAGAAAACAGAAAAACGATGTAACATACAATCACAATTGGAGTACTGACAATAAGCAGAGGGAAGTTGAATAAAGTAAAGTGAATTGTACGTACATGTAGAGAGACAGTGCGTCATTTTGTTGGAGGAAAAAGGAAGGAAAATAAATTTTCTGTAATCGACGGCATTATACATACATAATAGCAGATATTTATATGTATATGGCAAACGGCGAGACGTCAATCGATCGCGAGAAAAATAAGATTCTAAAATAACTTGTTAACTCTCTCTCTCTCTCTCTCTCTCTCTCTCTCTCTCTCTCTCTCTCTCTCTCTCTCTCTCTCTCTCTCTCTCTCTCTCTCTCTCTCTCTCTCTCTCTCTCTCTCTCTCTCTCTCTCTCTTATCGTCTGGTGTCGTAAGTTTAAACGACCTTGATGCGATTGCAGATAGACGGTACATCGATAATTAATCTATTGATTAATACTCACTTATACACTGCAAATAGTTTTTATTTTATTTGTGTTACGTATGATGTGATCTATGCACTCGTATATGTGTGAATGGATACCAGCGACAATAGATCAAGACGGCTAGACCAACACTAGCCAATTGTCTGGTTATTTTCCGTCGAGAGTCTTGTTGATCTATAAAAATAATGTCATTGACGACGAGTCTGCTCGATCGATGGCCTATCAATGCCAAATCGTCTGGGCAACTGTCTGTATGGTATTTAAATAAATACCCTGATTAATTGCACACCTTGGATCCTCACCAGCTACAAATTGCTCTTTGTTGAAGAAATGGTTCTTTTAATTTTTACCTTCAGACAGGAACTCAATTTCTTCAAGTTAATGAGAGATGAAAGATGTTGAATGATTTTTGGATTAACATTGTATTTTGGCTGCGTTTCAGCACTTTATTGCAGTGCCAACCGACGTGTTTTATATTGAAAAATTACATTTTAGTTTCAATAAACAAAACACTCCATTCATGAGAAATTTCTTTCAGAATTGCTCAGTGTAATGTGTAGTTAACATTTACTTTTTGTGTTTAAGCTTGGGTAATCCTTTATTTAAATTTAACCTAGTTTTTTAAGAAGAATGATCATTAATTTGGTTTTTATACATCGAGGTGCTCTATTTTTGAGTTTTGAAATTTTTTTTTTGAAGTTGTGGAGGAAGAGATAAGAGTTGTGGATTTTATTGAAATTTTTATTTTTGTGTAAATCTTTGTGGTATTAAGAAAAATTATTTATGTAGAAGATATTTTTATAAAATCAAGTTGCTATTTCTTCCGTGTTAGTTTATTATATGATTCTTCTGTGCGGTAATTAATCAGTAGCGCCACCTAGCGAAAAAATTACAAAATAAATTTAAGTCTATCCTCTAGAATTAAAAAATGTTTCTTCTTTTGATTTTTAAGTTAAAAATAATGATTTATTCATAAAAATTTACTCAATTATCAAGAAATATAAATTTCTTCTTTATAAATAAGAAAAAAAAATTATTTTACAATTGACACTCATTAAAAATGAATTAAACTGTCGATATTGCAGAAATTTATAATTCTTTTAGTAAAAGAAGATTAATTACTCAAATTTCTTCTCAAAAGATTGAAAAAACGTATTTAAAAATAAAAAAAAAATTTTACAAAGAGTGTTTGACTTAATTGGAGCAACAAAACGGTAAAAATACCTCGCCTTATTTATAATATTAATTGTGGACGTATTTAGCGCGTCTTTATTTTATGATACACATAAGTGTATGCAGATTGCACACTCTCGTGATCTTTATGACGGCATATAGTGTGACTTTATCTGAAACGTTCAGGAGTCAGGAGCTAAATGCATGGAACGATTTAATGAAGAACGCCTTGTATAATCAACTGTCTAGACTCTCGACGTTATTTATCAGGGTCTCGTTAGCTTTATCTCCGGCAAACGGGAAATGTGCACTAAGCAAAGTTACGCAAGTATGTCCGTTCTAAAGTATTCAATTATTCCTTTTTTATTTCGCAAATATTATTATTTTAAACCCGTTATTGCCTTTCATTCACTCTACTGTCTATATCCATGTCCTAGTAAATACATTTATATTATTATCATACATTACTTATTACTTATTACTTATTTCTTATATATTTGCGCCTATTTCACAGTCGCGTTTACACACGCCGTATATTTAATAACAACAAGATTATTAACCAATTCAACCGTTACGATATCAAAAATAATATTTAACTTTTATATGACATCATATCTTTTACTCTTTACACGCTCCACTGGTTACATATTTATATATAGATATTTCTCTGATCCACTTATTGTCTCGCTAAAATGTCACGTTTAATTTTTTATTTATAGAGCCACAAAAGAAACTAGTCCCTGTTTTATTATTATTTTGACAATCATTTAATTATTATTATTATAAAGAAAACCATTTTTATTTTTATGTTAATAAATTACGGAAAAAATTAATCAGATAAATATGACTAGCGTAATTACAACGCATTAAATTTAATAAATTGAAGAAACTTTCAATTTTTTAAATTGATTTTATTTTTACAAATAAAAATAATTAAAAATTATCATTAAGTAAAAGTTTAAAAAAAATTTTAAAACTCCCGCCATTTTGAAAAAGTTTCTCACTTTAAAATTTATTTCTCTCTTTATTTTAAATAATTGAATGATAATTACTATAATTACTGTTTTTATTAATCTATATTATGGCAAGATTGTCAATAGATCTTCCCTAATTTAATTATTGCTTCAGATATTTTGTAATTGATAATTATATTCAAGCTTTTGAAGAAGAACTTCCTAGTATCCAAAAATCAGTACATTTTATTGAAAGTAGATGGCGTCGAAGCTTATTCTATAAATATCAATATTTAAAAAATCGCGCCTTATTATTTCAAATGTTACATTACTTTTATTAATAAAATTACAGAAGAAGAAAATTGCGGTTTTATTATTAATATTATTATTATCGTTGTTGTTTTCATTTTTGATGTGAAGAAAACAATTTTTATTCTTACGTCAATATAAAAAATTATAAGCGCTGATAATAAATCAGATGATAGTGACTTATGACTATCATAACAACAATATTTATCAAAGAAAAATTTTCTAAAAATAACCTTCATTAATTACAAACAGAAAGTTGCGTTAAAAAATATAAACACCCCCGTTATTTTAGAAATTTATCTCACCTCGTGAATTATTTTCCATCTTGTATGAAACTACCAAATAAAAATTACTTTAATAAATATTGTTATAAATCTAAATCATGTCAAAATTGTAAATATATCTTCTCTATAATTTAATTTAATTACCGTCTAATTAATTCCGTAATTAACGAAATTTTAAGGTAGAATTTCTCCAAAAAAAAATCAGACTTCAATTTTTAGTTACTTTTTTTTTTTTTTTTTAAAGTAGGCATTGAAGCTATATTTCGCAAACGTGCATTAAAAAAACCGCAACTTCATTACTTTAAATGTCACGTTGCATTTTTTATTTATAGAACCAAGTCTCAGTTTCACTACAATTATAATTACAATTATAAATAATAAAAAAAAAAATACGAGCGCTGATAAAGAATCATGAGATTATAACTAGCGTAATAATAACAATGGCATTAAAAATAAAATATGAGGCGATCTGTGCAGTCTACAACTATTGGGGCACATGCACCAATAAACTCAACTAAAATACAATCAAGTACTTATCTGTGGTCAAGCGCGACGTCCTCCGTCATCGGTATATTTATATTTATATTTATATAAATGCATATGTCTGTGAATATAATTTTTTTTGCATATCGTACAAAGACATGACAGATATCGGCATCGTAAAAGGCCATTGTAGCTATAGCGCATTGTCTCCCTAATCCCTCTTTCATTGTCCATTCGATGGACAGAAATAATAACAATGACAGTTTGCAATAATTGTTATTTATTATTAATATTATTATTATTATTATCGTTGAAATAATAATAAAATTAATGTTATTATCTTTGTTAACAGATGCTGTCGGTGAGCGCAGGCATGGATGTCGGCTGTGGGGGTCACGGTGGCCTCGAGAGTGCGACAGCTGTTGGTGGCGGTGCGGATGGCATGCAGGAGGCGATGGTCGCGGCTGCGAGAGATCGAGCTGTTCGTACTGTGAGTGTACGACAAGATCTCGCTCTTGACTTACCACCGAGGCTCCAACTCCCCGATGGCGAGGAACGGCCTTATGGTGCTCACGCCGGACTCCACCTTCGTGATCCTGAACAGGTTAGTTGGATTTTTAATTTTTTTTAATCTGATAAATTATTAATTAAAGTATTTTTCCGCTTTTAAGTAATTTTTTTGGTGTACAGCTCCAAATTTTTGATAATTATTTTAAAAAAATCATTCGATTTTTTTTTTTCAAGAAATTATCAAATTTTTTTATACAAAACAAGTAATTTTAGAATTTTATTTTTGATCTTTTCATTTATTCAATTTTTTTTTTATGAAAAGGATTTTAAATTTATCAAAAAAAAATCAACATTTTTAATTTTTGCAATTAAAATTATTTTACTGATCAAAAATAGAAGCTGTACATTTAAATAATTACCTAAAATATCAAAACTATTGTCGATAATTAAATATGACCTTTAAAAATAATCTATAAAAAAGAAAATCAATTATTCTCTAATGGATTAAAGTTTCCGCCATAAATGTATGACTCATCTACGTCAGTTATTTGACGTCTTTGTCAATAATTATCTTGTGTTTAGAATCAATTAACTTGGAACCTTAGTCATAGCAATAATAGAATAATCACGTATGCTAAAAAAAATGTCCATATACTTCAAACAATTAACATTAATAACAATTTAAAATAAAATAAAAATTTATTAAAAATAAAATTTTATTTTTCAGGAAAGTGAAATTTATCAGAAATGCGTACGACCACCTCCAAACAGAACGATATTCGACAGCGAGAGTCCACCTCCCTACACCAGAAGCCAATCAACGATACTGGACACACCAGATCGGATAATAAGATGCCATAGCGCTGGTAGTTCACTGTTAAGGGTATTTAGAAAATTCCCAAGCAATGTAGGTGGCTCGACACCGGTTGTGGTGGTGCCGCCATCGAGGCGGCCTAGTCTATCAAGCTACTCCGAATCTAGCAGTAATTTGAACAATTTATCAAGTCTGACTGTGGTACCTTGCGAGGCAGATGAACACAACCATCACCATCATCTGGATCACGTCTGACCCAAGCCAACGTTGACACGTTGTCAACGCGCGCAACAGTTGTGAAATCCCAGCAAATATATTAATATGAATATAAATATATATGTGTGTATATATATATATGTGTATATATATGCATACATTTATTTAAATAAATAATTATTCACCGAGCGACAAGACATAAGGAATTCTCGTAAGCTTACGACCAAGCTTGGCTGGCTCATCGTTCATTTATTTATTTATTTTTTCTTTTTTTTTTTTTTTTTTTTTTTCGATTATGTTGATTGTATTTTATTATTTTATTTTTATTGAACCTTGATGGCAATAAAGCAGCGTTGGTCATCGAATTGTTTTATTGTTTGCGCCTACGAGCATACTCGTCATCGTCGTCGTTGGGGATACGGATCAAGGAGTAGGAGATTCTAAAGACTGACTCGTCGAAGATTAGTAAAAAGAAGATGAAGATTGAGAAGAAGAAGAAGAAGAAGAAGAAGAAGAAGAAGAAGAAGAAGAAGAAGAAGGAGAAAAAGATAGACATGAAAATTACAGGCGACATTTTATTTAATTATTAAAATAAATATTAAAATAATTATTATTATTATAAAAATAATTATAAAAATAATTATTAAAATTATTGAATAATTAAAAGATCATTAAATTGTCGTCTGGTTTATTGATTAAACTTGATTTAAAAGTTGTACACAGTGAAAGTGATAAATGGAGGACACATCAGTACTGTGTCGTATAGGACATAAGTAATAATGGAAAGTAATAGAGATGTTTATTGAAACAATCTTAAATAATAAACTAACTAAATAAATAAATAAATAAATAAAGAAAAAAAATAAAAAGGAGAGCTGAAAGTCTGAAGACTTAAGAGATGTATTCGAGATAAACGTCCAATACAGCAATTGTACGATGATGCATACGCAAAAGTAAATAATAATTATAATATTAATAATAATAATATTAATATTGATAATATTAACAATAATAATAATAATAGTAATAATTATAATTATAATGGTAATGATAATTATTAATTAAACCGGAGAACGGTGTAAATATCAGAACATAAAGATGATTCTCTTCTTTATGCTCACGACTTAGGTATGCAGACAACGAGAGCGTAACCGACGGTTAACTTTAATAAGTTTGACCAAGTTTGTTCTTCGAGAAAAGTATATTAAAAAAATTTTTAAAAAAGTATATTATAAATGATAAATAAAAATAAAAAGACTTAGTAAATTATTTAGTAAACGATATTGCGATGTCTTGCATGTTTTGCGGATTTATAATAGAGGAAAATTACGGCGATATATTGAATATTAAATATATTGAATGGATAAATAAATAAATAAATAAATAAAAGTATATATATATATATATATATATATATATATATATATATATATATATATATATATATATATATATATATATATATATATATATATATATATATATATATATATATATATATATATATATATATATATATATATATATATATATATATATATATATAAATGAATGGATAAATAAAATAATTAAAAAAATGATAGACATGCGATTTGAATGCATTTTGTGTGGTGATGGAGTTTAATTTTTTGATGAGTGTGTGCAAATTATTGTGTTAGAGAGAATTGTAAGGTGTGTGTGCCTGGCAATTTATTATTTTATTATTGAGGATAAAAGTTTTAAGAACGAACGAATAATAGTGCCAATTTGGTGAATAAACATAATAAAATAAATTGAAATTGTATATATTATTAGGTAGTTAAATATCGATATTAATTGTAATAACTCAAAAAAAAAAAAAAATACAATAATTATTGTGCTACGTATCGATGACGGAGAGTAAAAAAATAATTAATTATAGGACGGAATAAATTTTTTTTTATACATTTATGGCAATTGATACAATATATTGTACTCGAGTCAGAATATTAGAAAAAATAAATTATTAATAAAATGTCTCTGGCACGATAATTTATATTGATAAGTCAATTCGTTTTTTGTTATTTTTTGTCTCGACGTTTTCTTGTAATTTAGAATTTTATTTAAAAAAAAAAATATGTGTATTATAATTATAATATAATATATAAAATTAATTACTGCGTTTTTAAAATTTTAAATTAATAATTTGACGTCGTCGTGGCAGAGATTAATTAGAAAATTGTGTATGCGAAAAAAAAAAAATTCTAGTGAAAAATGATAAAAAAAAAAATTAACCAATTATGATAATTAAATTAGATAAAAGAAAAAATTTTAAGTCTCGCGACTCAATCTCCATTATCATCGTGATTAAAATATATAAAAAAAGTAATAATTAAAAAAAAAAAAAAAAACAAAAAAGTAAATCACGACGACAATTGTATATGTATTTAGGAGAAATGTGTAAAAACGCAGACGCAAATCAACGATAGTAAAAGTTTTTATGATAATATTTTCTCAAGGCAATGTCCGGCCAGTTATTTACGCAATAATCCGACCGTTAATACTTGTACGTGCTACGTCTAGCCGAAAGATATAACGTCAAAACTACAACATAATATTAAAATTATAGTAATAAATAATAATACAACAATGATAAATAATGTTCCCTCAGTATCTTGTAATAATTTTCACGCGCATGCAATATTAGGGAAGAAATAAAAAATTTAATGCTCTGATAGTTTAATTCCAGAGGGTTGTGAGGGACGTTAAATATTATTTAATTTAATAGGCGGGGTACGGTGAGTTAGCGGGAATTGTTCAAAAAAATTAAATTAATTAATAAAATAAATAAAAGTAAACTAATTAAATAAAATAAAATATATGATTTAATTGTAATGGGTCCTGTGCAAAATCTTAATTGATTTATCGATATTATTCAAGTTTTTATAAACTTTTATGTAATCAATGGCGCAAATTATAATGTAATTTATTTTTTAGATGAATTTGAGTGTATAAATATTATAATTATTATTATTATCATTATTAATATTATTAATATTATTATTATTATTATTATTATTATTATTACTATTATGGGGGTCAAGAGAAACGTAGTGTGGAATCGAGTATTTGTCATTAAAGCTTTCTTTATAATAATTATAGTTATAAAAATATTTTTATCACGATAACTGTAATCAATAATATTGTATTATAATAACGTATTATCTATCGTTAAATTTTCGTTAATCGTCAGTATCATCACTACGTTTTATTTTACTACGACAATTACTATTTAAATAAATAAATAAACGATAGAGTTAATTTAAAACATATCGAGCAATTTAACAAAATTATTTTTAAAAATGATTAATATTGTAAATTATTTTTAAATTATTCGCGTAACCGAGAGAAAAAAAAAACGGGACGATGCAACTGATGAGATATTAAAAAATATCTCTGAATTTTTTAAATTAATTAATATATCAAAGACAAATTGGAAAATAAGTGCGTTTCACCTGCCAAATCTAGTTTATTATTTCTTCTTTAATAAGATAATGACAATCGGTGTCTAGTCTTTCGGCAATTAATCCGAACGAATTTTTATTATAAATTATAATTAATGTAAATTTATTAAATGAATAAATTTATTAATTTATGTAATTCGCTCGATTAAAGCGATTAATTAAGGTGATTATAATTAAATATATGGTGTTTACGCAAGACAGCGAACAAATAATTTAAGTCTCACCGTAAATTTGTCCATTTTATTTAATTAAAATTATTATTAGTAATAATAATTATTTTATTTTATTTTATTTTATTGGTGTAAAGCATTGTCAGTATAAACCCAATATATCATACTACTGAGCTCTTGAGACACCTGGGGCTTACTGGGTTTGCCTCGTAGCTCATTAGTACGCAATCATTGTTATTAATAATTGTAATACTGTAATTCTAATTCTAATTGTAATTAATTAATTATGTTACTTTAGTTAGCGACCAAAAAGAAAGAAAAAAAAAAAAAATTACATAAATCAATGCACAGATGACCCATAGACTGATCGATATATCGTGTATTTTAAGAATCAAAATTTTATAGATTATTGATGTATTATCTCCATCGTGATACAGTGGCTTACGGTTAATTGATGATTTTACCTAGTTACAGTACTTGGTAATTCATGGGAGGAAATATAAATTAATTAATTAATTATTAATGTGAATAATAAAGTGAAAGAAAAATTAAAAAAACGTAATTAATTAATTAAAATATTTATAATTAATAATGAATATAATAATTAGTGAAAATTGATAAAATGATTATTGAAAATAATTATAATTAAATAAAATAAAATAATAAAGAAGAAAACAAAACTGATATGATCTGTAGAGCCAGTGTCGTTTTATCGAGGTCGCTTTTACTAAAGTCACCCGCTGAATGTATTATAATAATTATAAAGAAAAAAAATAATAATAATAATTAAATACGTCTCTTAAAAAGTGTTTAAATGTAATACATAATTAAATTATATTAATTAATTAATAATCGCTGTTTAATTAGCGATTTAATCCTTGTTGGTAACAAAAAATTGTTGGTATATGGTTTTTTTTTAATATATATTTATTTTTTATTGATATACTTTATTTTTTATTAGGATTTTAAAATTATTAAGAGCTTTCAATTTGTTATTTTATTTATTTTTTTTTTAAATAATGATAATAAATTTACCAACAATTTTTTGATGTTCACAGCTAACAACTCTCCCCGCCATATTTTTAGTAAATTATATCATTCAAAAATAATGGAAGTAATATTTTTTAATTATACAAGCCTAAAAAAAATAAATTCACTGGTGTTTAATGATAATTAATTATTAATTATTCAAACAGTTGTTTTCATTTTTACAAATTCATCTATTTTAAATGCATCGTATAATTATGTGAATAGTTTATTAACGAACAATCAATAATAATAATTATTAAATAACACTTTGGATTTTTTAAATTAAAAAAATAATAAAAATTTATAAAAAATATTAAGAAGTAATTTATAATCTAATTATGCTATGAAGATTGAAAATCACTGGTGACTTGTGGACCTCGAATTTTTTTTATTCACTCAGATCAACACTCATTCATTTTTACTTCATATCACAATAATATTTTTTTTTTTTTATTTATTTATTTTTTTTTTTTTTTCCATTGAATTATTGGTGTACTTACCATACAATTTTCTATAAAATAAAATAAAACAAAATAAAAAACTCTTAATTGCGTATTTGATTTTTAATATTTACTTTTTTAAAAATTATTAAAAAAATGGACTTGTAGGAATTTTAATAAATTTTTTGAATTTTTAGAGCTTCGAATATTTCCCACCAGAGGCGCGCAAATTTTAAAATAAATATTAAAATTTTTTGAATTTCAAACGAGTAAAAAAAAATTTTTGAATTTCGCGCTTTTTCCAATATCACTAGAGGGCGCTTCCTTAAACGTACGCGCGCAATATCAGTGCCGCCATTTTAGATAATTGCCTATATATTTACGGTAGTTTTTCAATACGTAAAATTAGCGCCCATAAAAAACACACACAGAATAAAATTACACTCGTGGTTGAGCAGTGCCCCAAAAAGTGCCTAAAATCATAAAAAATAAAAACAATTGACAGTCGAAACAAAACATGTCTAATAACAATTGATAACTTACAATTATTAGACAAATAACAACTCAGCGGTTTGACTTCCGGTTTTCTTGGTAAAGACGCTACATTTTGATGAGCATAAGCATACTCGTACCCGCTGAAGCCATACTGGGCATGCTTATTAGTATATGTTTTAATATACCTACATATAATACATACATTCATAATCTCGATCGGCGAACTTTATTTCAATAGTGCGTGTCTATTGTAACGTATATAACTTTTAAAATATTATTTTTATTTATTTACTTTTTTGTATTCTCAGGCTCTGAGGTGAAGGTGGTAAATATTATTTTGTGAAACCGTGGCTATGACGGTATTTTATTGGACAACTGTGAACTTGAGCGGAGCTCTTACTACGGAAATAACAACTGCTATTAGACTGTGGGAATAACCACTAAATTGGTAACTTGTAGCTGCACAATATAATATTTTACTTTTGTAAGTACAATTTTTTATTTTTTTTTTATCTTATATAACACTGAAGTTGACAGATATCAAAAATTTATTCGAATTTTGTAGCAATTAAATTATTAAAAAAAAAAAATTTTAATAAAAAGTTTCACATGTGAAAATGAATAAAAATTACAAATGACAATTTTTAGAAGCATTTTTTTATTGTAATTAATTTGTTAAAAAATTTTTTTAAATTGACAGCTGACCGCTAACTTCAGTATTATTATATTGTGTGTAATTAGCAATTATTAACCTGTAATTAATTTTATTAAAAAATTTATTTATTAAAGTGAGGTTAGTAACTCCGTAAATATTTTTTTTTAGTGAAAAAAAAGTGCTTGAGGGTTTGATATTGAAACAAAAGGCAAAAAAAGGATAAAGCAACGGAGCACGCGATGGATGTCGTGGCTGCCGATGTAAATGGCGGGAATGCCGAGGTGACGCGTGACCATTCGCCAGACCCAGGAGCAGACGTATGTAAGTCTACGATAACCGGCGACGTCAACACTAAGGATTTCAAGAGCAAAGGCAAGGAGGATGCTGACAATGTCAAGGAGAACCAGGACCTAGATCAGGACACCACCCAGCAATCTGATGCAATAGACGGTAAAAAAGATGTCAAAGATAAAGTTGGTGATAAATTAGTGTCAGACGAAGTGGTTTCGATAAAAGAATCAAACAGTGCAGCACACGATAGTAATAAAATGGACGATCAAGACAAAGAGGTTAATGGTGATGTTAAGGGAGTTAGTGTAAGTAAAAAAAGTATAGTAACTCCTGTGAGTAAACGAAAACTTAGAAAAGTAAAAGCCAATTCGACGAGCACCGTCGAGAGCGAGCCCCAGGATTCGTCAGTGGTCAATACTAATTCCTCCAGCAGAACGCGTAATCAAAAAAGAAAGTTGTCAGAGCCTGATAATCATTCTTCTGATGATTCTGAGGATTTCTTGGGGTTTGATAGCAGTGAATTTTTAAAACCAAATCCTGCTGTTGAGATACTCAAGAGGTTGATTGCCCAAGCAGAAGCTGAGGTTTCTACGCCTCAACCACCGGCTAAGCGACAGAAACTCTCGCTGTCCAAGGTACCGCCGAAAAAGAGTGAATTGAAAGCTGAAGATCCACCGACAGGTAAATTTATTAATTATTTAATTAATGAAAAATTCATTAATTTTTTTTAAATTCATACAATTTTTTTTTTTTTTTTTTTTTAGAAACCAAGGGTAAAAAGAAAGCGGAAAAAATAGACCAGTCTGGAGAAATAGCCATTATTGCTGCGGTTAAAAATAACGCGTCTGGAAAGTCTCCGCCGTCTGCCAAGACTCCTGTCGCCAGAAGAGGTATGCGGAATTCTCACGCTTCACCGGCACTGAGTATAGTCCCCAAAGTTAAAGTTCCTTCTGATGTTACTCAACCGGAGTACAAAGAGCCTTTCAAGTATGGATGGAAACGCGAACTTGTGTACAAAAACGAGAGTGATCCGGCGAAAAAGACTATTGAAGTTTCTTATTACACACCAAAAGGCAAAAGGGTTCGAAGCTTAAGAGAAGTCGCTGAATTCCGTGAGTATTTGTTCGGCAATAGAAAATTTTATTAAGATTGATTTTATTTTGTTTTAATAATTGAATTTTTTTACAGTGAGTACGGAAGAACTAACGATAGATAATTTCATATTCACCAAGGAACCCACGGGTATTAACGACCCTCAGTGTGAAATAATTAAAGATGAACCTACTGCAGTATGTTTTTTTTTTATTTTTAATTTTAATTTTTATTAATTACGGTTATAAATTTTGAACTTATTTTTTAAAAATAATTTTTACAGGCAAGCACACCAGTTAATGCAGGTTCAGCAAAGAAAGTTGTAACTGGAAAAAGAGTTCCCGTTCCGAAAAGACTTAGTGGAAAAACTTCACCATTACCTGCTGCTAAAACTCTGGCTAAAGCTTTGCCTATTAAAACAAGTACTCCTGGACTTAAAGTTAAGGTTCCTGTAAAAAGAGGAGCACAAAAAAGTAAGATATTGTTTATTTAAAAATAACAAAAATATTTTATTTTAAACAATACACTGAACCCTACAGCAAAGCCATTAAGCGAGTTCCATCAAAAATTCAGATTTAAAATTTAAATGTATTGATATTTATCAACTATTTAATTTTACAGAAGAGATATCACCGCCTAAAGAGACAGATGTTCACACGTGGACAAATTCATCAAGCATTACAAGACGTACGCAAGGTGGAACCGAAAAAGCGTCGCCATACAAATCAAAACGCTCATTAAAGTAAGTAACATCTCTTTCAGCTTATTTTATTTTCATAGTTTCTTCATATTCATACATATGATACCACTAGCATAGTTACTAGCATAAATAATTAAACCACCTAAACCGACTTTATGAAAAACTAATAACAATTGATGACACCTCATACCAATCCCATTAAAAAAAAATAAAAAAAAAAACTCTCGCCCTTCTTATCTTTTTGCTTAATCTATTGTTCTCTCGATCCCATCCCCTACCAACGCACGTTTACAGGACGAAGCTTCAGGAACCGTGCAGTATTCGGTGTGCCATGAGTATGGGCCTGATACCGAGTCTCCAATGCCGCGTCTGCCTCTGTCTGTATCATCCCGAGTGCGTAGGTCACGCTGAGAATTCCGTCACTGAAGATTATGTTTGCAAGGTAACTTGATTGATGAATCCAAAAAAAAAAAAAAAATAATAAATAAACGAGGAATGTAATATTTAAAATGCTTTTAGAACTGCCGGCAAGACAATGAAGAAAGTAGAAAAGTGACAATTACACCACCGCCTTTAATACCAATCAGTATGATTGGGACAGAGACTGCCAAGTCACTCTTCCCAGCAATTGATCGACAATCACCTTTAAAAGCTCCAAAGAATTTAAAACCTGATAATTACTCCAAAAACTCTCGAGATTCATTTTCGACGAATAAATTAAACACTGCTGCGTGGTACTCGAATAGAGATTCCATGCAAAGGCAAGATGGCTCGGAGCCTAAGCCAGCTCAAAATATCGCAATTGTTAATGGAAAAAAATTTATCGTTGTGCCTAAAAATAACGCTGGGTCTGTTCAACCGGCAATCAGGCCCAGAGCACCTAATAGGTTGTCTATGATTGACGATAATGATAGAATTAATTCAATAAATTATCCACGAGATTTAGAGAACAGAGAGCCTAGAGTTCTTAAAGAGACGATGGTTAATTATTCCAGAGAAGAAATTAGAAATTTGAGTAATGATAAGAGCAGGGATGCTGCTGTTATTGATCCTGACCAGAGACGGAATTCTGGTGATCAGGCTAAGACGGATGGTACTGCTAATCTTGGAGAAGAGACGCGTGAAACAATACCAGTCGTTCAAGAAGTAAAAGAACCTGCTGTAAGTAAAGAACAGGAAGAGATGTCTAAGGAAAATCTGAATGAAATTGTCAACACTGATGAGAAAGTTGAGAAAATGAGTAATGAAAAAATTCTTGAAATGATTGAGGAAAAAATACTCAAGTCAAGTGTAGAAATGGCTGAAAGGATGGATGTAGACGAGCCAAATACTTCTGACGAACAGATAAGGGAAGCTGAGTTCGATGGGTCGAGAGAAAATTTCGATGCGATGGAAGTATCTGAGCAAAAGGGCAAAGAGAATTTAAGTGAAAAAAAAATTGAGGAGAATATTGACAAAGAGAGTGTCGATAGAACTCAGGTGGAGGTGGATAAGTAAGTTGAGGTTTGAAATTTATATTTTTTACATATCTTTCCTTTATGAGGTTTCGGCAGTTGCTTTATTATACTTTTACTGAACCAGATTTTTTTTTTTTTTTTTTTTTAAATAGTTTGTGGTTTTTTTTTTTTTTTATTTTATTTTATTTTATTATCTTTTTACAATTCCTCTTTTTTACAATTTCGGTACTGCCATTCTAATACGTCGTATGCCACAAAATTTGACAAATTGACTTTTTTTGAAAAATTGAATCATAACAATATTATGCAAGTCGTATTAAAATTTTAAAGGTCAAATAGTTTAATTACTATTTAAAATTTTCTAAATGTGGAATACGACGTATTAGAATGGCAGTATCGATTTATAGTTTTGTGTTTGGCAGAGCATATGTTTGCTTTGTAATTGGAAATATAAAAACGTCCTACCGCTAAAATGAATTTGATTTTTTCCTGAGAAGCACACTGCCTTAGCTTCGAAAAGTGGCAACACAATTATACAAATAATTATTAGTTAAAATTTTTTTAGAATTGAATTCTGAAATTTATTATTCAAACTCTTGTAGTATCAACGTAATGTACTTTTATTTTTATTTTATTTAAAATATTTATTTATGACGAAGAAAGAATTAAAAATGCATTTACATTAATGCTACAAGAAGTAAAATATTTATTAAGTGCTTCAGATTAAAAAAAAAAAAAATCTAATTCATTTTTACTTTTTTATATTTGCAGATATAAAGGCATGTGCGAGCGAGAACACAAATTTAATTAAAAAATAACTTTGTTTAGTGCGTTCCTTCGCGATTATTCCTCTCCCATTTCAATTTCCTCTTCCTTATTCTATTTATTTTCATACAGTGACCGAAAAAATAATTACAATGATAAATAAAATTGCACGGCTGGAAAAAATTTAGACAAAAAAATTTTTGTCAATTTTAATCAACTTTTTTTTTTTTAATTTTTTTTATTTTTATTAAAATGGTTGACCCCACTTGAAACTATTTACCAAAAAATTATTAAATTTTCTGCTTTATTTTTTCCAGTCTTGTATTTTAAATAATTTTATAAAATATTAATAATTATTTAATTTAAATTGCAGAAAAAAAGCCGTCGTGCCCATGGTGGAAGTGGATCAGAGGCAGTACTTCATGGCGACAGTCTGTTCAGGCTACAATGCACTAACACGAGTCTTTCAATATCTAAAAGTGCAAGAATTATTGCGCGCTGCGCGAGTATGTAAAATGTGGCGCGACATCGCGGTGCATCCATCGCTATGGAAAACAGTGCGTATGAAGAACAGCCAGGTGACTGATTGGGATGGACTGGTAGCAACATTACAGAGGCACGGAACCCAACACCTTGACCTGCGTAAGATGCTTGTAGCTGCTGAGTCTGACAGTATTTGGGAGAAATTTGTCGCAGTAATTCCCAATGTAAAGACTCTGGTTAAACTGGAGCTGTGTCGCTGTCCCGTAATGGTTGTTGAAGAAGTAATAAAAGCCTGTCCCCAGTTGCAAGTGCTCACCGCAATGTCAATAAAATGCGACTGGCTAAACTTGAACAATATTGACAATTTAAAATCATGTCAAGAGCTGAGACTCAAAGCTATCACTGGTATGTCATTGTACGGAGATTTAACACCACTCCAAAATCTCTCTCAGCTATCGCACTTGAGTCTGACGTCGGTGAAAGAACTCGGCAAGAAGAAAATAGAAATTTTAGGGTCTCTTGCTAATCTTGAGTCACTTGAACTGGGTGAGTGCTCTGATTTCCCGTCAAAGTTCGGAACATCGGTCCTGTGCAAACTCACCAAGCTCGAGCGGCTGAGACTCGAAAAAGGACAAGGCAGCTGTTGTACTTTCGATATACTGAAAGGCGTTGCTAAGCTTGAAAAATTGCATCAACTCGAGTTGGTAAACTTTGATGTAAAGAATGGTTTTGATAAACACTTGGCCAATTGCAAAAATATCAAAAGGTTACTCATCATTCCGACGTACATTTCCCAGTCAGCTACGTCGAATAATATGGTCCTAGGAGGTGTTTGCGAATTATCCAACAGCCTCACGTATTTTGTATGGGGTGTCACGCTTGAACTTCTCAGAGTCACTCAATTGTTTGTCGATCAATGCAATCAAATGGACAAACAAGTGTCTGGAGATTCTATTCCGGTGTTGAAACCGGTTCCTTGTTTATCGCTAATTGAAGATCTTGATGAAGCCCAGAGTTTGACTAAAGGTAACTTATTTGATTTTATAAGAAACTAGAAATTTGAATAGCGCGCTACGCGCGCGCCTAAATTTTAACCAATAATGAATCGTGGCCCGTTTTTTGCGAGTTTCGACCTTTGACGAACTTCAAGACTTTCATGTATTTTAATTTAGAGGATTAAGAAATCATTCTGGTTCCGGAGCTCGAAAAAAAAAAAAAAAAAAAAAAAAAAAAAAAAAAAAAAATCATTTTTTTACACAGAAATTATTATATGCATTAATATAAAATTTATTCAGCTCACAAAATTTTTGAATAACACAAAAAATATCTAACTTTATTTTTTTTTTTAAATAAAAATAATTTTCAAATAAAAATAAATTAATACTATCATATTTAGAAATTAAAAAAAAATTTTTTTTAATTGTAATTTCAAACAAGTGCGCGAAAAAAAAAAGAAAAATTACATTATATAATTTAAAATTTTTCAGAAGAAAAATCGTCGAATTCTACAAATCCACAAGTAGACATTCTACCTCTACCCCAATTGAAGAAACTCCTTGCGGCTGCACTACCGAAGACACGAGTGAAAATATTAATGATTCCTTTCCATGCCACCTGGAGACAGAGTATTTCAGACTCTGCATCACAGTAATCGGCTAAATAATATGAATTGTATGATCGCATAATTTTTTGATGCACGTCCTCTTTTAATAATACGCGAGGTATGTAATAAAGGATGATGCGACACCGAATAAAAGCCATTTTAAATCGTTAAGGACATGCACTAATAATGAGACGCTTTAATATCACTCTGACTTTCCAGTACGTCAGTTATTATAAATTATTACGATTTGAAATATTTTTTTATCGAAAGAAAAATAAATTTATTTTTTTTTGTATTACATAAGATTTGGCAATGTAAATAATTTTTTCAATTATAAAATTCAACAAAAAAAAAAATATTAAAAAATTGATATTTTGTTTAAAAAAAATTAATGTTGGAAAGTTGATGCTCAAATTGGTGCGAAATAATTTTCGCTGATGTGTTAAAAAAATAATTAGATGCTGAAAAAAATTTTCGACAGACAAGATAACTGTCTCTACCAATAATAGTAAAACAATTTATCAATTCATGATATTAAGATTAATTAGTTAAGATTTTTCAGCATTATGACTATGTTGTATAAATGATTAATAAGTTGAATTTCTTATTTTCTTAAAAATTAACTTTATATAAAAAAATATCATATATATATATATTTACGCTGCAAATAAATTTAACACGACTAACATCTGGGTCGTTTATTATTTTCGTAAATAATTATTATGATAAGATTTAAATTATTTTTTTTAAATCTACGCATAATAATAATAATAATAATAATAATAATAATAATAATAATAATAATAAAATATAGATATATTTCTTCATTAATAATTAAATAATGTAAAATGAATTTTTAATGAAATACTGCAGCGTTAAATCAATTAAATTTGTATTACTATAATTTTATAAAATTTATTAAAAAAATAACAGATAATTATTTGTTACTTAAAAGATATTTTTTTTTTTATAATTCTGATACAGGGATTAAACTTTAAAATCAAACAATACATAATTAACTAATAAAATAAAATAACCGTAGATTGCTTGCTGAATTATATTTTTGTTAGTATAAGTTGATAGTTTTTGTAAAACATTGGTTTTTTTTTTTTTCTGGTTAAACAGATTTATTAATTAAAATATGATGCAATTTATTTACATAATTATTATTCACAGAGTAATAAAAAAAATAACTTTTTTTTTAATTAATTAATTAAAATAATGATTATAATATTAGTTATTAGCTTTGTATCGTTCATTTTTAATATATATGATAAATAATAATTAATAATTATAATTTTTAATTGTTAAATAAAAAAAATCATCAATTTGTCAAGATGGTTATTTATATGTACAAATAAATAAATAGTAATGTACGTTTTTTAACTAATTAAAATTTAATAAATTAATTCGCGATATTTTTATCAATTATTCTTAAATTAGTAATTAATAATAATTAATAATAATCTTCTTTATTTTATATTTTTAAGAATTAATAATAGAAATATAATGTAAACTATAAATATTTATTTTTAACCATAGTAATTAATAATTTGTTTCGTTTGAATTAATGATTATGATTGATAATTTTTGTTGGAAAATTAGTAACCCTGATGAGACCTAAACTTGTTAAATAATACAAGGATGACGTAAATATCAAACGTACGCATGTGCTACTGTATAATTGCAGCAACTACTTTTCCATTTATAAAATCGTTAAATCAATATCAAAGCATTATTCAGCGTACTACGTCTTAAAGAACTCAGTTGCCAAGAAACTTTATGAAATTAATGTAACTTGAGCTCTAAAAAAATTTTCATGTACTAATAATGTAATTTGAGCTCTGGAAAATTTTCTTTTAATGTAAATGTCATGTAAAATTTGCGGACATGCCGAATGAACCAACAGCTCGGTGGATCGTTCCTCTGCATGATGGAAATCGTGTGGTAGAATTCGAACACGGTACTGCATCTGGTAAACGAGTAGTCCGTGTCAATGGAAAGACAATTATCAACCGAGAGTGGATGTTTCGTTTAGTCGGCGATGAAGAATTCATGTACGGTAATACCAAATTCACAATACGTGTGGATCCGATCCCAGGTATTGTTATTTTTTTAATTTTCAATAAATTTAATATTTAGAAAATACCATTAATTAAAAAGTTTGAAATTACAGCAATTATAAATTTAAAAAAATTATGAAAAATTTCAATTTTTACTGTCTCTCCCTGCGATAACTATTGAATGAGATAACTTACTAAGTTGCTGTAAATTTTATCTGAAAGCTCATTGAATAAGCTTTAATTTACATAGCTTTAAAATTTTCTAGATCAATAAGTTTCAAAGTTACAGCAGTTTAAAAGTTTAAAAATTTTGGAAAATTGTCAATATTAATAATTCTTGGCGCTATGACTATTTATTTTTATAACTTATTAAATTCTTACAAACTCCATCGAAAAGCTTATTAAATAGGCTCTTATTAATCTATCTATAGATTTAAAAAAAAAATAATTTTATATTTTCTGATCCATTTGATGAAATTTAATCTTAGCATTAGTTCTTACATTTTATTATATATTAATTTATTTATGTATTTTATTTATAATTTCATTTCAGGTTTAAAATACTCTTACTCACTTTGGGTCAATGGCAAAACTTTCACTAAATTTATTCAAGCGCAGTCAAAAATTCTTGAGACATGGATTGCTAAAATTGGTGACAAAAAATATAAAATTATATTGGATAAAAATTCACTTTCAGTCTGGATGAATGGAGAAGAAATAGAAGTTGAAGTATAAAATTATTAATTAGATTTAAATTAATATTACTAAAATTTTAAGACATCTGATAATTTTTTAAAAATTTTTTAACAAATAAATTATAGTAAGAAAAATTTTATTCTTTGTAAACTTTAAAAAATTATAAATACAATTTTTCAAGAAAAAATAAAAAAAAATTGTCAAGTGTCTGCTAATTTTAGTTTCATTAAAATTTATTTAATAATTTTAATTTAATTTTTTTTTTTTTTTTATAGAATCAATTTGTCAACGACGGAGCAGAAATGCTTTTTAATATTGAAGGTACATCAGCTGTCATAAGATCTTACAGTTCTCAGCAACACAGCGTTGGTATTAAATATATTCTTTATGTCGACGGAAATGAAGTTTTGGAAAAAGGCATGCTCTCTGACCATTTGACTCAATAAATAAATAAATAAATAATATAAAATATAATTGACAATTGATAAATCAATAATTACATTCTTGAAATTTTTTATTCCAAAAGTGCCATTTAATTAAACACAAATAAATAAATAAATAAATAAATAGACTTGAACATATCTAACAATCAGCATTCACTGTCAATTTTATATATCTGAACTTTATTTATAACTCTATTGACTATTGATTGCAAGCTGAAAATTTTAATTATTGACAATGTCATCGATTAAAAGAGCCAGCGGTCTGAGCTTTACATCACGAACTACCTTTGGTATTGAAGAAGAACCTCATTACGATGGTAGTTATAATTGAAATTTAAGGATTTTTTGATTTATTAAGTTACTTGGTTATTTATTCTTTTTTTCTTTATTTTTAGATATAACTGATGAAGAATTGAAATCATGTCTAGAGTTATCAATACGGACTAATAGGATATTAAGCTTGGAAAATGATGTCTTTGAACGGTATCTAGCTCATCATGATCCTCAATCTTTACAAAGTAAGTTTTTTTATTAAATAATAAATTTAGATTTTTTTAAAAAATTTTTGTTTTGTAAAATACTCTATCTCTAGATACATAATTAAGAAATGACCTTGTATCTTGTGAACTATTGACATTTTTAAAGATATAAGCTCACCCTGACATTGCACTCATCAAGAGCTTTTATTTGAGTACCCACATCAATTTTTCATATATTTATATATATTATATATATATATGTATATATGAAAAATATATAAAAAATTGATGTGGGTACTCAAATGAAAGCTCTTGATGAGTGTAACATCGGGATGAGCTTATATCTCTAAAAACTTCAATATTTAAGAAAATACAGTGCAATTTAATAAAATTCATTATTTATTTCTTCTCTAAAATTAATATTTTTTTTTTTTTTTTTTCTAGCAATGACTCAAGTACTAGAAACAGCAAAAATAATATCATCCCAAATGACACAATCATCACCGCGAATACAATCAAGTGTCGACAGTACTACAGGAATAAGCTTAACAAAAGCAAGTTCACCTGTATCACCAACCAGTAGCAGCAGTATAAGAACTTTCAGCGGTAGCCGTGGATTTGCATCAATACTCACGACGAATCCATCACCCAAAGGTCTGCGGTGAGTAGCATGATTATGTGTCTCTCCACATGTGTCTCACATTTCAACTAACTCGCTTTGCATATTTAATGTAGCATCACGCTGTCGCATCGGATTGAAATGGCGAACAAGGAGATAGACGAAATGAAAAAGCAATTGGTGGCTTGTGAGAAACAAATTACTAGAAAAAAGTCTAATTTTACTGCCGAGCTGGAAGAAATCGAGCTGCGGATACGAGATATTGATAAAGCGAGAGAACAGTTGGAGATTCATGTCGTTAAAAAAGAAGCTGACAAGACTGGTAAAATATCAGCAGATAAATTTTTGAGATACATGGAGACCTGGACGAAGGCTGTAGACCGCGTGATTGACAAGCTGAGATTGAAAAGCTTGACGATCAAAAGCCAGATTAAAAAAGCTAGGCTGCAATTGCGTCAGCGGGAAGAACTTGGTGAGACGCTTCATTTGATTGATTTCCAGGCTCTGGCTATTGAGAATGAAGAGTACTTGAAGAAAATTGATGATAAAAATCGCCAGCTAGGTCAGTTGAAGAAAATAACTGGAAGATATAATATTGAGCTGAGTAATTGCAAAGAACAGTTGACTGAGCAGCAGGCGAGCTTGAAAAATACTCTCAAAGAAATTGATGTGAAGAAAAATCAAATTGAAAAGTTGAAAAAGGATTTGGAATTGTCCCAGTTGCATATCCAGCAAATGGACCAACAGATTGTTGAAATTACTAAAGCACTTGATGGTTGTAAGGTAAAAAATTTTTTTTGAGCTTTGAAAATTTTATAAAATAATACTTTTAAAATTGTTTTGAATAAAAATTTTGTTTAGCTTTGAAGCTATTAATTATTGAGAAAAAATATTAATTATTTATTTATTTAATTACAGATGCCAGATGTAATTGATTTCATCCGGGTGCAGTTAGAGCTAGAAGAAATGAAGAAAACTTACAAACGCATCGAGAGACATAAACACATTCAAAAATCTACATTACGTGCCTTTAAAAAACGTCAATCACGCTTGCAGTCTATTAAAGCCAACACCGATTCAATCAAAGCAATTAATTAGAATTTTATTTTATTTATTTATAGTAATAATAATAATGATAAATTAAGTAGGTGCCTTTATTAAATAACACTTTATACACTTGTTGATAAATTTATAACTACAAGCAATGAATATAAAATAAAAAAAGTGCCATTTGGCAACTGAAATGGAAGTAGATTTTCTATTAAAATAAAATCATGCTGATAATATAAAGACTAACGCATAGAAAATACATAAATAAATTAATATATAATAAAATGTAAGAACTAATGCTAAGATTAAATTTCATCAAATGGATCAGAAAATATAAAATTATTTTTTTTTTAAATCTATAGATAGATTAATAAGAGCCTATTTAATAAGCTTTTCGATGGAGTTTGTAAGAATTTAATAAGTTATAAAAATAAATAGTCATAGCGCCAAGAATTATTAATATTGACAATTTTCCAAAATTTTTAAACTTTTAAACTGCTGTAACTTTGAAACTTATTGATCTAGAAAATTTTAAAGCTATGTAAATTAAAGCTTATTCAATGAGCTTTCAGATAAAATTTACAGCAACTTAGTAAGTTATCTCATTCAATAGTTATCGCAGGGAGAGACAGTAAAAATTGAAATTTTTCATAATTTTTTTAAATTTATAATTGCTGTAATTTCAAACTTATTAATTAATGATATTTTCTAAAAATATTAAAAAATTCGCATTATAAGGATAAATAAATTTCTCTGAAATTTACGAACATGTCCAAAAATATTCGAATGATTACGAAGAATATTCTTCTATTTACTTATAATTTCTGTTTGCCTTAACATACTCTGTTTATTTCAACAATGAACAATGATTGTAACAAGAGGATAATGCAATTATCCCAACGGTAGCTATTATCACAATATTCCACCGTCACAAATTGCATTGACAATGTGTCCAAGACTTAAGTAATAAAGAGCTGGCGATGTCCATTGTGAGCGGAAGATCCCACAGGAAATAGACATCAAGAAGTATCTAGTCGATCATATCGCAATTTATTTATAAATAACTACTTGTAATTTATTTTAAAATAATTAATTTTCAGGTACTTGATACTCTTGAGTATCCAGAATCTTGGTAATGTACCGTTGAAAGGAAAATCGGGTAATTATCCACACAAGGAGGATTTTGAGGTCAAAAAAGGGAAACCTAATGTCCCGTTATTGAGGATTCTAAAGAAGATAACGTGCATAGTTATCGTATGTCTAATGCAGGGAAGAAATAAACAAGGTAAATAGATTTTGGCTCGTGCCATGGTGCGTTAGTTGCAGTCACGCTTCACGCTTCGATGATGCCTGTCCCTTCCTCTAGATTTGTTCGTTTAAATTATAGCTAGCATCTTGGACGATTCTGTTCTTCAGTTTTAATTTTACCAGCATACAAGAAGAATCTTTCTTACTGTACGACAGTAAAATTAATTGAAGATATCCTAAAACCTTCAGTTTGCTAATGACTGAATGATAAATCAATACGCGGTTGCTATCCTCTGTAATTGGTGAATAATAACTCCTCCTGTTGACAATGTAATAGATTTTCATTAAAATACATAAAAAATGATTAGATTTATTTTATTCTCTGTGGCTAGTGTACTTTTTCTCGGGAATTGTCATGCCCGTTACCTGGAGGTAAATTTTATTTTAAATATTTTTTATCCTAAAATTTCACGAGTCGGTTAGTTGTGTACACATTGTTTAGAAAAAGTCATTTGTAGTTTTATTTTTTAATTTGTCTTCAGGGTCTCAATCTTAATTTAGGCGAAGCTTTACAATTTTTACGGGAGTATGATCAAGAAGCTTCTGCGGTTTGTAATAAAGTTATGACAGCTCAGTGGAATTTTGCTACTAATGTTACTGATGTAAATCGTAGAAAAATGGTAAGAATTTTTTTTTTTTTTTTAATTATTGTAAATAAATCAAAGGAATTTTTTTATTTAAATTTTATACTATTAAAAATAATTTTGAAAAATTTTTAATACTAAAATTACCCAACGTTTTTTTTTTTTTTTTTTTTTTTTTTTTTTTTTTTTTATTATTAAATTAGAGCTAAAAAATTGTACTTCAAGTTTTTACAAATTAAATTTTTTTGGAATAATTTTTTCAATAGAAAAAAATTTTTTTTTAATTTTTAGAACGACTAACTAAATTTTGTAATATTAAAATAAGCTGACAATTTTTAGAATTTTTTTTTTTTTTCAAATAAATTATTAAAAAAAAAATTTCTAAAAAATTCAACTTATAGATATTAAAAAAAAATATTTTCTTCTTAATAGATAAATTTATTTAACATTGTACAACAGTAAGAATTGTTTTTTATATTATTTTTAATTTCACTCTTTACTAGATTTAAAATTTTTAATTTTTATATTATTTTAAATTAAATTAAAATAATATAAATTATATATTTTATATTTTTTTTTGTTTAATTTCTCTTAAAAAATAAACAAAAATAAATTTTTTTAACTCTTATTAACTTAAAAGAATTAATTAAAAAATAAATTTTAATTTTTTTTAATACTTTAGAATGTTTAAAATACTTTTGAATTTCTTCTTTAAAAAAAAATTATCAATTATATTTGTTTTAACCAGAAAATAAATAGTCAAAATAAAAAATTAAATATTAAAAATTTTACAGTTGGAAGAGCAAACAACAAAGTTAAAATTTGAAAGATCGTCATGGCGTAAAGCAGTTAACTTTGCATGGACTAGAGTACCTGATCCATTAGCGCGAAGACAATTAAAAATGATTACTATGAAAGGAAGAAATGCGTTGACTCAGGACAAATTTAATGAAGTAATTATTCCAGTAATTTAAAATTCAAATAAAAATTATTAGATCGTTTTTTGCATAAAAAAAAATAATAATAAAATTATTTCTTCTTTAGATTCATCACTTAATAGTCGAGATGAAAGAGCTGCACAGCAGAGCCCGACTTTGTCCGTACAAAAAAACAGGGATCACTTGTGACATGGACATGACTGCAGAAGTTTCAAAAATAATGGCCCAGTCTCGAGATTATGAAGAATTACTTCACTACTGGCGCGCTTGGCACGAAGCTGTTGGACCTCCTTTAAAAAATAAGTACATGAGGTATGTTCAACTGGCCAACCAAGCTGCAAGACTCAACGGGTTCACTGACGCAGGCGACCAGATGCGTGAGGCCTTTGAAGATGATTACTTTCAGCAGAATATTGCAGAAGTTATTTCCTCGATAAATCCGCTGTATAAAAATCTCTTCACCTATGTCAGGACCAGGTTGATTGACAGGTACGGTGATAAACTCAGACCTGATGGTCCTTTGCCTGTCCATCTGCTGGGAAATATGTGGGCGCAAAACTGGGAAGGAATTTACGATTTGGTGGAACCTTTTGCTGGAGCTAGACGATTTGATGTTACTCTGGAAATGATTATTCAAGGATTTACTCCATTGAGGTGTTTTAATTATTTATTTTTATTTATGATATTAAAATTAACAGACCTGAAAATTTTTTTAGTTTTTAAAACCAGACATTTTTAAATCAGAAATTTAAAAAATTTGCACTTGTAATTTTTTTTTTTTAATTTCTACAAGTGCAATTTTTAAAAAAACTTTTTTTCAATATAATTTTACTGTTATAGAAATCTGAAAAAATTGTTAAGTGTTTTTTAAATTATAAAAATTAAATTAGCCGACATTTAAAAATTTATTTTATTGAAAAATAATTTTTAAAAAATTAAAAGAAAAAATTTCACATGTAGAAAATTTAATTTTTTTTTTTCTTCTAATTAAATTAATTAAAAAAAAAATCAAAAATTGTTGAACGTCGGCTAATTTTAGTATCATGTTAAATTTAATATTATTTTAATTTATTTTTGAATTTATTTATTTATTTATTTATACTTTAGAATGTTTCAAGTAGCAGAAGATTTTTTTACCTCACTTGGAATGAAACCAACTCCTCCAGAATTTTGGAGATTTTCAATGTTTGAAAAACCTATTGACCGAGAAGTTAAATGTACTGCTAGTGCTTGGGATTTTTGTAATAAGATAGATTACAGGTAAATTATTTATTAGTAATTTATAAATCACTCTGACTTTTTAAAAAATTTTATTTCTTAGCTGAAGAAATAAAAATTTTTCTCACAGTAACTTTTTTAAAAAAAATTTTTCTAAATTAAGAAAAAAAAATTTTTTGCTGAAAATTTGCAAGTTGTCTATCTAGAATTTTTTTTTTTAAACAAGAAACATTTTTTTCAAAAAAATTACTGTGAAAAAAATTTTTATTTCTTCAGTTAAAAAATAAAATTGTTTAAAATTAAAAAAAAATTAATTTCTTATTACAAAATTGCTTATTTTTTTCCAAATAATTTTTTTCTCTCAATCTAGCAATCATTGGTACTTTTTAAAACTCTCTCCAGATTCCTAAATTAAATTTTCTCTCCAGAATCAAGCAGTGTACAAAAGTAACAATGGAAGATTTGCTGTCAACCCATCACGAAATGAGCCACATCCAATACTACCTCCAGTACAAAGACCAGCCATTTATTTTCCGCAATGAAGCTCTTCCAGGGTTCCATGAAGCAATCAGCGACGCGATAGAGCTCTCAGTAATGAACCCACGACACTTCCAGAGAATAGGCTTGTACAATAATTCAACTGAAGACTACGAGAGCAACATTAATTTTCTGATGCTCATGGCGCTGCGTAAAGTAGTTTATTTACCCTTCGCTTACATCATTGATCAAGTGGGTCAAGTATTTTATTTGCTCAATAATTAAAGCTGATCATCACAATTATAATTAGAAATATTAATCAAAAATATTCTAGTGGAGGTGGCGGGTATTCAGCGATGGAGTAGCAGATATGACAACTCGCTGGTGGGAATTACGGCTCCAGTACCAAGGAATTGTCCCACCTTTACCAAGACTCGAGCGTGACTTTGATCCTGGTGCTAAGTATCACATTCCAGCTGATATTCCTTACACGAAATATTTCGTCGGAGCTGTTTTGCAATTTCAATTATTTGAGTCTCTGTGTGACATATCAGGTCACGTTGGTGAATTGCACTTGTGTGACATTTATCGGTCACAGGAAGCCGGTCGATTACTCTCGTAATTATTTATCCTATAAATTATAAATAAATAAATAAATAAATTTTGTTTAAAATTAATTAATATTTAATTTAATTATTTTTCTTGCAGAGAAATATTGTCTCAAGGATCTTCAAGAAATTGGCATGAAATCGTTCAACTAATGACCAGAGGAAAGATGGACCGAATTGATGTTGGTCCTATGTTGAGATACTTTGAACCTTTATTCAAATGGCTCCAACGACAAAATGAAATTGAACCGATCATTGGATGGATTACTAGCCAAGATGACACTTGTAAGTTTATAAAAAATGTAAAAAATATTTTTTAATTCTGAAGATTAATTTTTTTTTTCAGCGCTATTCGCTCACTGGTACAGAAGCTCAGAAGAAAATGTAAAAGCTTGGTCACTGAGCTTATTAATTCCTCTAATTATTTGTCTAGTGGGATGACAAATTAATTGGCTTTAAATTTTGTACATAACAGCCGCTTTTATAGTACAAGTGAAGATATTTATTGATAACTTATTGCAGATTAATTTTTACAGTTTATAAATTTATATGAATAAAAAAGGTATTGAAATTTAAAATAATGAAACTGAAATTAGCAGAGATCTTATAATTTTTAGATTTTTTTGTTTTATTTAAAAAATTGAAAGAAAAATTTCACATATAAAATTTTTTAAAAGACTATAAATGCAATTTTTTAAAAATATTTTTTAGTTTTAATTTAATTAATAAAAAAAATTATTGAACGTCTGCTAATTTCAGTATCAAGAATCAAAATTATCCTGCATGAATACCAATTATAAAAAATGAGATTACAATTTAAAAAAAATTACTTTACTTTGGTTTAACTTTTTACTCTTTTTTCCATATCAAAGTTTTATTATTAGCTGGCATGTCGAACATTTCAACAAGCTTAATACCATTTTCCGCCGCTAACTTTTCCAAATCTCTGATATCTCTGATCCCCCAGCGAGGATCCCTTGACTTGAGTGTTTTATCAAATTGAACATTGCTCTCAGGAGTGATTTTGCCATCTACAGCATAAGGCCCGTAGGTGATGAGCGTCCCATTGGGCTTGAGGAGTTCTCCAGCATTTTTGAACAAGCCTACGGAAGTCTCGAACGGCGAAATGTGAACCATATTAGAGTTGTAGATGTAATCAATGCTGCTTTTCTTGAAAATTATATCATCCCAAGTGGTGTAGTTTGTCGTGATGTCAATGAGGAGCGGCTCGTGGACATTCGTGAAGCCGGATACATAGGTAGAAATACTATCAAGCGATTCCTGGTCGTACTCAGAGGGGTAAAAAGTCACCTGAGGAAAATTCGGGGCAAAGTGAGCCATGTGCTGGCCAGTGCCTGAAGATATTTCCAGGAATATTTGATTTGCTCCAGGACATATTATTTTTTTAAGAACATTCAAAATCGGTTCTTTGTTTCGGTCTGCTGCTGGGTGGATTATTTTTTTAGCCGATTCTGAGGCGAACCTATAATTAAATTTTTTAATTAAAAAAATATTCAATTAAATTAAAATTATAAGAAGAATACTTGCCTACGGTTGACAATTGCATGAATAACGTTCATAATTCTGGATCAGTGATCTGAAATATCAAAAAATAAACCCAATAAGAAATTATTTTCACTTTATTCCTACAAACTAAAAAAAAAAATTATATTTTTTAATATTAATCAAATAAAAATTATTAATTAAAAGGGACTGAATAATTTTTCAGCAATTAAATTTCTATTACAATAAATTTTTTATTTATAAATCACCTGCATTACAAATAAATATATACATAATAAAAATTAATTATCAACTAAATAATCAACCAACTCAATCACTATCATCAGAAATCGTTGATTTTTTAGACCTGTCATTTTTCTTTTTATTTTTGGCAACGCTCGATAAGTACATAGCATGTCCAGTTTTTTTCAAATGATCATGGAGTTTATTTTTACTAGGAAACTCGGCTTTACACGTAACACAGCAATGTTCAATATCCGCAACATCAACATCCTTCAATTTATTTTTCCCCGATTTTTTTGCTTCTTTATTCTTCTTTCCCTTGCTTTTTTCCTTGATCTTCTCTTCATTATCCTCATCATCGTCATTCTTACTCTGAGCCTTGGTTTCTTCTTTCTGTTTCCCAGCCTCTAAATTCTTCCTCCTCCTTCGCTGTTTTTTAGACAGACCCGCTTCTAAATCAAAGCCATCTTCATTACCCTGCTCAATTTCTTCCTTGTCCTTCTCCTTAATATCTCTATCTCCATCTGCATCAGCATCAGCATCAGCATCATCTTCTTTCTTCCCATCTAAATTTCTTCTCCGTCTCCTCTGTTTCTTGGACAACCCAGCTTCGAAATCAAACTCATCATGATCACTGTCTTTAATAATCCTCCCTTTTTTTTTATTCTTTTTCTTTTTAGTCCCCGGGGTTGTGACTTCATCCTGATCGGACATCAGTTCACCTTCAGAAGCTTGCCCGTCATCTTCAATAGGTTCTTCCGAGCCAGGAAAAATAAAACCACCCATCTGGGGTTCAACGACGTGAAATTTCTTTTTAGATTTTTTATTTTCATCCTCCAGCTCATCATCATCATCATCATCATCAGAAATTTTTTCTTCTTCCGACGTAAACTTGGAGCTTTTATCCTCAAATAATTTATCATCATCCATCATAACATTCTTCATAACAGCAACATTATCTTTGTGCTTCTTTGAGTTCTCGTGATTGATAAAAGCCTTGGGAGTTTTAAAATGTTTATTACAAGCAACGCAGTACAAAATATCCGAGTCGCTTTCTTCATTATCATCTTCGGAGTCACCAGACAATTGATCTCCAAATTCAGCGGCTAAATTGGCTTCAATAGTCTTCAATTCGTCCTCAATATTAGAAAACTTGCACCAATCCGACTCTTTGTGCTCCTGGAGCTCCTTCTTCCTCTCCATCAGCTGCTGTATCGACCTATCCTGAGCTTTCTTAGCATTCAATTCAGCTTTCTTGGCAAGTTCCTGAGCATGCAGCTGGACTCTCTTGTCTCTCTTGCGAATAAAAGCAACTAAATTCCTCACCTGCTCGTTCCTTTCTCTCTTGGCCTTGTCCCGGACCTTTTTATTCGCCTTCTCACACAGCCTCAAGTACTGCCTGTTAGGAACGTCCCGGATGTCATACGGATCCAGCCAGGCAAACGACCTCTTGGTGGAGTAACTCTGCCAGTAGGCGTAAAACGGATGAACTACTTCCTCCCAGGAACTTTTGGAGTCCCCGAACCCGGGAATCTCCTCGTCTTCGGCAAACTCCAGGTCTTCCGCAGCAAGCTCTTCAAACACATGCCGGTAGACTGCGTAAAATCCGTTCTCGTCGTCGCCGTAACCCTTGAAACAACTCGGAGAAAAGTACTGGAACAAATCTATTGAGTCGTCTTTGTAATCCTCCCCAATTCCGCCTTTCAGAATCGCTTCCCGGTGGTTGTCGTACCACGCGCGCTCGTGCGGGTCGCTCAGGACTTCGTACGCCTGCTGGATCAGCTGGAACTGCTCCTTGGCAGTCACCTGGTTTGTCGGATTCTTGTCCGGGTGCCATTTTAGCGCCAATTTACGGTACGCTTTTTTTAACTCCTCGTCGCTGATGTCTCGAGGAACTTCCAGGACTTCGTAGTAACATTTCATTTTTAACTGCGGTTTTTATAAATTTTTAACAATTATTTATTTTATTTTATTATTAATATAATTATTATTATTATCACTTAAATTAATTTAACCTTGATGGTTATTTTTTTAATTAATTTTTTCATAACCTTAAAATCAACTCGTGGTGAGATTAATGTATGACAACACTATTTACTTTATTAAATATATCTAAGTATTAATGGATATAAATATTTAAATAATTGTACCTGTTTTTTAAATGTTTTATTGTTACAATAATTTTTTTTTAAACACTAATTTAATTGTTTTCAGTTTTTTATTTACTAATTGTCAGATTTATTTTTGAAATATTTTTTAATAGTCAAAAAATAGAATGACACTGAAGTTGACAGATATTAAAAATTTTTTTTAGAATTTTACAACAATTAAATTATTATAAAAAAAATTTAATTAAAAAGTTTTACATGTGAAAATTAATAAAAATTTTCAGAAGTATTTTTTTATTGTAATTAATTTATTAAATAAATTTTTTTAAATTAACAGCTGACGGCTAACTTCAGTGTTATTAGAACACATGTTTTATCGACGGAGAAAAATATTTACTTGGATTGTAAATAGATGGCAATAAAATGTCTATTAAGAATTCGTAAGATATATATAATTTTTATATATTTGGCAGCAGACAAAATGTCTCTGGTAGTAGAATCGTATTAGTACTTGACATTTATATTTTGGCATATTTTGCCATTAATCTTTCATATTCAGTTGCTGTCAACCAAATAAACAGGTAATTTTTAACACAACAATTACAATTAAAATAAATAAAAAAAATAATAACTTTAAATAAATTTATGTAAGTATTTATATGTACGCAGTGTAATAAAAATTAGACACTTTACTTGTCAGTCTGATTGGCATCAATGCCAACAATCAATGTTTTGTTTTTTTTTCATTCGCTTAATTTATTTTATTTGTTGTGATTGTTATTATTAAACGTAATAATAATAATAATAATAATAATAATAATAATAATAATAATAATAATAATAATAGTAATTTTATTTTTTAGGTTGACTCAACATGACGGAAGAAGGAAGCTTAGTGGTTCCAATAGTGCTTTGGGGTAAAGTACCACCCACCCACTGCATATCATGCATGTACTTGTCTCGTGATCAGAAGACCTTGGTCACGGGATGCTACGATGGTCACGTTTGTTTATGGCAGGTTGATCCTGAAACACTTAAGGTAATTTTTTCTGACATTGTGTTTTAATTAACAATTGTCATTTAAATCTTTTGTTATTATCTGACAGATGACACCCAGAAGTCTGATGGTCGGACACACAGGTGCGGTAATGTGTCTCAGCCGGGCCAGTGATGTTTTGGAGTTAGATTACATCGTCAGCTGCAGCGAAAACGGGGAAATGTGTACCTGGGATCTGGTTAATGGAAATTGCCGAGAAAATGTCAAAATTGCTTACATTCACACTCAAATGTTTGCTTATGTTTCCACAGGCAGTGATAAAGTTTCATTGTTTTGTTCTGGGTAATTTTTATTACATAATATTTTAATTTAATTTTTCTAAATTCAAAATTTATAAAAAGATTATTTTTAAAAAATTGCGTTTATTATTTTTTTTTATTTTTCTACAAGCCAATATTTTTTTTTGTCATAATTTATTCGGTAAAAAAAAATTCTAAAAATTATTAAATATCTGCTAAATTAATTAATAATATCATAGAAAAATTTTTAAATAGTTACAATTCTTTTAGTTTTTATAATTTATAATGTAGCGATAAAAATTGCTGAATTATCGCTGTTACTTTCAGATTCATTGAGTTGCTTTGATTAAATTATTTATAGTCGATTTATGTGCATATTTTTGTAACTTAAACTTTTACTGTTCATATCAGTTTTATTTTCTTCCACTTGAAATTATTTATATGCTTAATCTTCAATCTATTTTGAAGCAAAGTATTTAAAAATTTTTAATTATTAAATTTAATACTAAATTAAAAATAAAAAAAAATTGAAATTAAGTTACAAAAAATTAAATAAATAAATTAATAACAATTAAAATTATTACAGGTATTATCCAGAAGTTTTAGTAATGGATCCATTCAGTTTGGAAATATTATATACGTTAAGTTCACGTGTAAATCCAGACTGGATTAGCGCATTACAAGTACTGAGGCCGGCCAAACGGAAAGGTCGGTTCTTAGTACACACAAGTTAGTTACAATTCATCTCATCTACGCTTACCTCCCTTATTACTATTATTTTTTAACTATTATTATTATTATAAATGTTATTATTAGTATTGATACTAATTAATACAACTTTTAAAATTTTTATTTAATTTTTAAATGATAAATTAATCAAGTAAAAATAATTGCAAGAGCACATTCCACTGTAAAATACAATAATCAATAATTAATAACAAGTAATTAGTCTTCTTTAACGTCACTATAGATTTGAACTCTTCGCAGCAATATATTTTAAAATAATTGTGAGAAAAATATTATCGCCCGTGATTGATATACAAATTACTGTTGTATACTAACAAAATGAAGATTTTTTTAATAACAAAAATATTTTTTAGCTTCTGGGATAAAGAGTTGAATATGTTTAGCGGTTAACAATTCTTTAATTACAATTACAATGTTGCAGCATGTACTTGAAAAAGAAGGGCTGGTTCTATATACCGGTAGAACACTTTTTGGAATCTTCAATCGGATTTAAACATCTGACCTTTGTGCCTTTCATTCATCATTTCAATTAATATTAAAATTCCTATCATTAATCATTCATTAAAAATCATAAAAACTTTGATAACAATTAATGAATTTTCTGCCTACATTTACAAGAACTTTAAAAAAAAACATAGTTATCAATAGATAAATATGCACTCATAAAAATTTTTGTTTGTAATAAGTAATCATTTTTGTGTTTGTTATCTGTAATTATTGTTTACCAACCGCTTACTTTTATTTAAATGCCAGCGCTTGCTTCTAACAAATTGAATTATATTTTTAAAAATTAACAATTAAATGCTGAACAAACTAAACATTTCACAATAATTAAATCTAAGGTTGTTATCGCTTGGTTATCAATTAATTTTATTTTTTATTTTTTAAAAAAATCCTCCACTTAATTAAAAAGCAATCATATTATTTAATAATATTTAAAAACTTGGCATGTTTTGCGTTTTATTTTAAAAATGTAATTTTTTTTAAAACCGCATGAGAATGCATAATTGCATTGTGTAATCATGGGCAGAGAAATTCGATTTATTGAATAATTAATCTCGATTTCGTTTAAAATTACGCTAGTTAGATTCATTTGTGTTTTAAAACTGATAATGTTATGAATAAATAAAAACTAAATTCAATAGAAACCATTCGCTTTAACTGTTCATAAATAATTTATATTGTAAGGATACAATTGCAATGGCTAATTGATTTATTTTTAAAGATGACGTGGTGCTTGCTATCACGACAACGGGTACTGTCAAGGTGTGGTCGCTGTTTGGCAAGGAGCAACAAACCAAGGAGCCGATTTATGAGAATGAGAGCAAACAGATTAAGTGTATGAATGCTCTTGCGATGACCTGCTGTGCTTACAATCATCGCACTGTTTTGCTTGTTAGTTCTGGTAGTTGGCAGGTAATTTTTCTTTTCTTAAATATTTTTTTATTAATAATAGTATTTATTTTTAATATCAATTTTTTTTTTTTTTATCAGGTCTACGATGCTGCTGATTTTTCATTACTTTGTTCTGTAAATGCACCTCAAAAAGAGCGTTGGGTTGCTGGAGATTTTCTATCGACTGATCAAGTATTAATTTGGACTGATGAAGGTCATGGTTACATCTATAAATTACCATCAAAGTGCGTAATATTTTTAAAATTGCATTTACATAATTTTTATGACCAATTAGTCGTGTGAAAAAAATTATTTTTATAAAATTTATTTAAAATTTATATTTTTTAAGTTAATCTATTCTGTTAAGAGAATAAGCAATTGATTAGTTTAAAAAAAAAAAATTATCAAAAATACTAAAAAGACATTTCAGTCTTTAAAAAAAATTTTTATTCATTTACCACAGAATAATTTTTTTCCACGAATAAAATAATTAGCAATGAAAAATCTAAAAATTTCGGTATCATGATCATTATCATAACCATTAATTCATGCGTATTTTAATAACTCAAGAAAATTAACACAGAGTATGTAGGACGGGGAGAGAAAGCAGTGTAAAGAAAACTAACGATGAAAAAGAAATCATATCGTCTTTCAATTCATTAATTATGTTATGTTAAGTCTCAACGGCTGATTTATTACATCCATTTATATTTTGTTTACGGTGATGTTTCTTTTCATATAATAACTCGATTACTTCTATCTACAAAATCTCCGGGGGACTTGGTCTATTGTAGCAAGCTGAAGGGCAAGGCTCTCAGCAGGTAACCCGTTATAACCATTTACATAACTACCTATATAATTTTTCGCTAACTCTACCTCTTTAATTTTATCTTCATCTCACCTATATAATAGTAACTCTCCATATATTTAATTTAACATAACTAACTATTGTCATTCCTTCATCTTCACTTCATAAACCTTTTTTTATCACAATTGTATCAACTTTGTGGATCGTTTCATTTTATTCCTGTGTGTCCTACTTTGATGTCGTTCAGACGTTCTAATTTATTTGTGTTGGTGTGTTCAACTCTAGTCCAAGTAGCTTTTAACTAGTTGGAATTTCAATGAATAATAAATTTAAACTAAGCCTGCTTTATCATTTTTAATATTTTTAATTAATTATACAGCAGCGTCGCGGAGAATCATGACTTCCATACTTTGTCAATCGAGAGCGATCAACCCTACAGTTTTTGTACTCTATCTTATCCGGGCGAAAAGGTAAATTTTATTAAAAATATAGCAATTAAATTACTATGAAAAAAATTTATTTAAAAAATTCCATATGTTAAAATTAAAAAAATCATTCGGGGAAATTTTTAAAAAACATTTTTTTATTGCAATTGATTTATTACAAAAATTAAAAAAATTGACAGCCAACTTATATATCATTTTAATTCTATATTTCAAATTTTTAATTTAGTTTTAAAAATTTTTGTAATAAATAAATTATAGCAAAAAAAATTGACATGTAGAAATTTTAAAAAATTAAAAATGTAATTTTTTTAAAATTATTTTTTAGAAAAAATTTATTTGTTAAATAAAATAAAAAAATTCTAAAGTATAAATTTTGACAATTAAAATGTAATTTTCAAGTATATTTAAAAATTGATAATTAAATACTGACTATAAAATTTTATTACTAAATTTTTAGAAATCAAATTGTTATACTGTCTGGTCAATATTTTTTTCCTTTACCTTATTTATTTTTTTTTACGTTGTAAATTTTTAAAATTAATTATTTCCTAAAAAATTTCAGCCCTTGTCATGTCCACCGACGATGAAACTAGTGACAGCAACGCGCCAAAACAAGCCAGTAAAATATTTAATTCGCGGAGACAGCGAAGGCGTGATAATGATTTGGACCGTACCAGAGATGACAGCCCAGCAGATTGCCGAAATCAACAAAAGCGATTCAGTACCAATAATGCCGCCGTCAATAATCACCAGCTTATCAGCCGCCTGGGAGGCAATGAAACCACCACCAGTAGGAATCCTCGACCAAATGGACACGGGAGAGTCGATAAAACTGACAGCTTGTATATATTTGCCCCAACAAAGTCGACTGGTTGTTGGTCGCGAAGATGGTAGTATCATAATTGTCCCAGCTACGCAAACAGTAATGCTCCAATTGCTGCATGGAAATCACCAGCATTTCGACGACTGGCCACCCCATCAAGTTCTCATGGGACACTCTGGACGTGTCAATTGTCTCTTGTATCCTCACAGTCATTCTCCTCGATACGACCGTACGCATTTAGTTTCTGGGTCTGTTGACTTCGCGGTTTGCTTATGGGATCTTTATACTGGGAATATGATCCACCGATTCTGCGTCCACGCCGGTGAAATCACGCAATTGACAATTACTCCTGACAATGCTAGTGTAAGTGTTTTTGTAAATTAAATTTTTCTATCAATAATTAATTCAATTAATTAATTAATTTTTTTTTTTTTTTTTTTTTTTCAGCCGCGGATTCAAAAATGTATATGCAGCGTAGCTTCGGACCACAGCGTGACTCTTCTATCTTTGGCTGAAAGAAAGTGCGTGGTACTTGCCTCGCGTCATTTATTCCCAGTTACTACGATAAAGTGGCGACCATTGGACGACTTTATGATAGTCGGGTGCTCGGATGGCGCTGTTTATGTATGGCAAATGGAAACTGGACATCTCGATCGTGTTTTACATGGAATTATTGCTGAGGAAGTTTTGTTTGCTTGTAGTGATAATACTATTATCACTGGCGATGCTACGGCTGGTGGAGAACTTGGTCTCGCTAATCCTGCTGTTCATTTCTTTAGGTAATTTTTTTTACTATAAGGTAATTATTTAAAAAATTGTTTTTTTGAAGTTTATTATTTTTCATTTAAAAAAAATTTTTTTATTGTAATTTAAAAAATTATAAAAAATGAATTTTTTGATTTGTTTTTTATTGAAATATTTTAAATATCAATTGTTAGAGTAATAAAATATTTTTTTTTGAGTATAAAAAATTAAATAAATTAAAAACAAAAAATTTCGTCATGGTTGGAAAATTTTTTATGAATTTTTAAAAAATTAATCAATTTTTAATTAATTAATCAATCAAAAATAAAAAATTAATTGAATGAAAATCCATTAAAAAATAAAGAAAAATTTATTAATAATAAAATTTTTTTGGTCAAAAAAAGGTAGAACAGGTAATTTTTATTACTGTAAGCTCAAATTTTTTTTACATCATATTTTTAATATAAAAAATTCTGCAAATTTAAGCAATAATTAAAAACTAACTTATTTTGACTGAAAATTACAGAGGATTAAGACACCGTAACTTGTCAGCTATCCGACATGCAACTCAACGAGGATTGCACCAACTGCAACAACTCCATGGTGGACACGGTGATCACCATGACAGTCAACTGAAAACTAAAGACTATCCATTAAATATCGAGGGATTCCGAGGGAATCCCAAAGACCCCGAAGGCCATATTTTGTTCTTCAACGTCGAAGCACTAATAGGTAGTTAACTAAAATTTTTACTTTGCACCATTATGCACTCAATTAATTACTTGCAATACCGAATGATGAATGAATGAACAACTCTAAAAACTGGTGTCGGCGAATTTGGCCCTGTTTAAACAGTACAATTATTGAGCGACGAGTATGGCTCGATGTCTCCTGGATCATTAGAGGCACAGGGCTTAATTTCAGCCTCCGAGTACCAAAAAGTTGCGGCCCTCACTCAATCCGCGAGTCCTGACGCTCATAAAAAAATTGCAGGTAAGCCTGCATGCAGTCGTGGGGCCAAAAATTTTAAATCCAGTCAAACTTTATTCTGAAAATTAATAATTATTTAAGTGTCCTTACTTTGTTGGGGTACCAGTAATATAATTGATGTAATTGTTATCCTTGTATATTATTTTAGATTTTTTCGGCCGTGTCAAGGACAAGGCCGGTGACGTTGAAAAACTTTTAAAGGAGAAAGATCGCCATGGTATCGATTTATGTTGTTGATATTTAATTTTTTTTTTTTTTTTTTTTTTTTTTTATAGACACCCTTTTTTGTTTTAAGGATTACTAGGATTATATCGCACTAAACTTTTTATTATTAATGTACCATAAAGCAAACTTAATTGAGGGTAAATTTATTTTTTTTTTTTTTTTTAATTAAAATACTTAATTATTTTTTGCTTTATGATTTGTATTTTATTTTTTTTTTTTAGTTACCAAGCTTGATTCACTTTGGATAAAATAAAAATTATTTAATAAGTTTTTTTAGGAAATGATTTACAAGTGGGGTCAAATCTATTTTTGGCAACATTTCGGTAAAAAATAAAACATTTTTTTGATGTTTTAAAAATTTTTTTTTTTTAAAGTATTTAAAAAAATATATCAAAATTTTCAAAAAAAAATTTCGTTCAAAAAAATAAAAATTAAAATGTTAGACCCGACTTGTAAATAATTACCCTTTTTTTTTTTTTTTATTTAATATGCGCGCTTGATTTTTCAGTTTGTCTATTTGAAGTAATATTATTTAAATAAATATAATTAATAATAATAATGACAATGTATTTTTTATCAGGAATTTTGGCTAAAATGAAGGAAGGAGCCGAAAATGTACACACTAAATTACAAGCTAAAGCTGAGAGTGTTGGCCTCAAGCCGTTAAATCTTGACGGCAAAGGTCAGCAAACTATTAAATTAGTTGTCAAGAATTATTTAGTAAAATTAATATTAATATTTGTTCATATAATAATAATTTAGTTACGCATGGACTCTTTTATTTGTTACTACAATTAATTATTTTTTTGTCTAAACCATTTGTCTGCTTTTTTTTTACTGTACAAATTTAATTACAGCCATCAACGCAGTAGACATCGTTGATTTAAAACACTGTTTTTTTTTTTTTTTTTTTTTAAAGCACTTTTCTCTGTCACCAAATATCCCCCATCATACTCGTTAGCAGGCGCTGTAGTATTTTTGTTTTAATAATGTGATTTTATTATTATATTATTGTTATTTGTTGTAAATAATAAAGAGGTAATTCTTAGGAGAAGGATGGAACAATGGGGACTCGAGGAATACCTTGAAACGGAATGGCAATTTCAATGAGCCTAATGCAACCATGGAAATAGCGCAATTACTACTGAGTCTACTTCATGCCTGGGGAATGGATCCTGATCTAGATCGGGTTTGTGAAAGCAAATTAGGATTGTTACGACCTATGGTACCTGTTTCTTTTGGTGTTATATGTAAATCAAGTAAGTATTTTCTTTTAAAATAAACCGGTCGAAATGATTTTTGAATTTTAGTTTTTAATAATATAAATTTTAGTTTTTAATAAATAAATAAATTAATTAATTAATTAATAAATGAATTAATTAATAATTATACTGAAGCTAACGGACATTAAAAATTTTTTTAGAATTTTATTGGAATTAAATTATTATGAAAAAAATTTATTTAAAAAATTCCACATGTGAAAATTAAAAAAAAATTGTTGGTGGAAATTTTTAGAATCATTTTTTTAATTATAATTGATTTGTTATAAAAAATTAGATTTATTATTTAAATTGCTTATATTTTATATCCAAAATTAATTTTCTTTTAATTTTAAATTCTAAGTTCAAATTATAATTTTTTTTTTTTTTTTTTTTTTAAATAATTAAACAAAATATTTTTTTGTCGACCTTTATTATTAATTCTATAAATTGGCAATAAAATTTAATTTAAAAAAAAAAAAAAAAAAAAATTATTTACAGGCTACATGACTTTGCTATTACCAACATGGCACCAACAACTAGACCTAAAAATCGAGCCTACGCAGTTAGAACAACGTCTACCAATCGAATTAGTCCGCCAAGACCGCCTAACAAAAGCATTTACAGCCCGAGCGCACTGGGAATTATCAACAACACTTACTTCAAACCACTTACTAACAGTAGTGGCATTAGCGAACACCCTGATGTCGATGAACAACGCGACATTTGTACCTGAACAAGAGCGTAACCGCAAAATGCACCGACCAGGTAACCGAGCTGGAGTAAACTGGAACAAAGCAGAGGAAGAAAACGAAGAAATGTACACAGTCCAACAGGCTCAAATAAAACAAGGCTGGTCACTGCTAGCAACGCTTCACTGCGTTCTGCTACCAGACAAAGTAGCAGCCCTAGGAGGCGTCAAGACCTTCAAGCGGCCTTTGGTAGAAATGATGGCCTGTCGGTGGCAGGACCAGTGCCTGGAACTGCGAGAAGCTGCCCAGGCACTTCTTCTGGCCGAGTTGGGCAGATTGGGGCCCAAAGGAAGAAAATCTCTGGTCGATTACTGGGCCCAGTATCTGCCCAAGGACCTTCCCAAAGAATCTGCACCCCAGCAGCAGAATCACAGTCACAGTCCATCATCTTCCAGTCCCGTGCTTAACGCCGACAGCAAGAAGAGTGACTCCGAGTCCAACCACGAGGGCAATCACGCCGACGAAATTTGCAACTCGCGTAGACCAAACGAAGCCGAGATCAGGACCAAGGAGCACACGGCGATAGTATTATTAGGAGTAATTGGCGCAGAGTTCGGTCAAAATGTCTCGACGACGAACCAGCGTCGCGACGGTGAAAGAAGAAAGAGCTCCGTCGTGGAAGGCTTCGGAATTGGAAATAACAACTTGGCAAGACTGACCAGCATGTCGCTGATGCGTCTACTGCTGGACCCGCGTCAGTTCAACCAGCAAACTCACTCGTCGCTTCGTCGAGCTGCTATCGATTTGATCGGCCGCGGGTTCACTGTCTGGGAGCCGTATCTTGATATCTCCAAGGTGCTTCTAGGTTTGCTGGAGATGTGCTGCGACGCTGATAAGCTGGTGCCCAGTATGACATACGGACTGCCGTTGACTCCTCAAGCTGACACGTGTCGCACGGCGAGGCATGCTTTGACACTCATCGCCACCGCTCGTCCCGCTGCATTTATCACGACGATGGCTCGCGAAGTCGCGAGGTTCAACGCGATTCAACAGAACTCTCAGACGCTGAATGTCAATGTTAACTCCAACATCCTGGCGAGGGCCAAGCCGGAGATCTTGAGGATCGTCGAACAGCTGATAGACAAAATGCAGAGCGAAATGAGCGATCTGTTGGTTGAAGTGATGGATATTATTCTTCACTGTCTTGACCCAGGTCACTTGAAGACCAAACCACTTAACGAAGTTTTCCCGGCTGTGTGTAGATTTAATCAGGTATTGATTTTTTATTTAGAGGCTATTAATATTATTTTGACGGATCATTTTAGTTGTCTATATTGATTACAGGTCAGTCACTGCTCAGCTTCACGTCGAATAGCGGTCGGCGGTCGGGTAGGTCAATTAGCGCTCTACGAATTACGGGGTACCGTTAAATGTCAAACGGTGTCTGCTCATCAAGCTTCTGTCACGGCTTTAGCGTTCTCACCCGAGGGAAAATTTTTAGTCAGTTATTCTTGCACGGAAAATAAATTATGCTTCTGGCAGGTAATTATCATATTCATATTTTATTTTATTCAATTAAGCGCTATGATTGCTGCGCTCGAGGTAATTGTTATTAATTTGTTTTAACTAGAGTGTAAGGTTCTCAAGGTAAGTTTCGATGCATTAATGTTAGGTATCAATCAAGCTGGTATTGATCCCGTTGAAAATTAACTGATATAGGAAATATTGATTCTTACTTTTTTCTATGCAGGTGGACAAAAATCATACAAATTTATACACAGAAAAAAAAAATTAATCAAGTTAATAATTTTGAAGAAATTAATTTTAATTTTCTTAATTTAAGTTGAAAAATTTTTAAACTAAAAATTTCTTTTTGGTTTAAGTTAATTTTACTTGATTAAAAAATTTTTTGTCTTGATTCAAGTTAATTTTTTTTCAGTGTCATCATAAATTGAAAGTAATTGCAAAATAATTATTTGTTTAAAAAAAAAAATGAATTTTTCATCTAAGAAAAAAATTATTAATTAATCGTTAAAACAAATATTAAGTAAAAAATTTTTTGTCATATTAAATGAATCTCATAACTTTTAGTTAAAATTAATATTTACTTTGAATTATTATATTTTGCAGCAAACAAGTAGCGGAATGTTCGGATTAGGTAATTCTCAAACCCGCTGCGTCAAATCATACAGTACAGCACCGATGAATGATGTCACGAGATTAAATCCAATGCGGCTGGCCCGTTTGATTTGGATTAACAACCGTACTGTAACATTGATGCTCGCGGATGGTTCAGAAACACGCTTTAATGTTTAAAAAAAATCTATATAAATATAAATATAAATATAAAAAAAATCTAGATACAATTAAAAATAATAGAAGAATTAAAAATTCACAGAGAAGCATTAAAGGTAGTTTAATGTATTTCCATAATGTATTTTATTTTTTAATTAATTTATAATATACTATTTAATTTTTGTTTTATCCTCACCACAATAGGACAATCGTAGATAGTCAAATTTCAAGCGTTATTTATAGTTATGTTGAAGAAATATGAATAAATTTAAATATTAATGCCAAATACTTTGCGCACGATATCGCTGATATTTTAATAATTAATAATAATAACAAAGAGAAAAAAAATAAAAGATTTTATTGAGTTAGCGAATGAATATTTCTATATGAGTGGATTCAGTGTGAATTAATATACATACATACCGCACTGTGAATGATAATTAAATTATTAATAGTAGCTAAAAATATATGTGACTTGGGATCATAATTAACAGATACGAAGACGCTTTTCTGTAATAATATATGTTTGCAGACGACGTTTATTTATGACAAATGCATGGGTAACTTGATTAATTTTCCATCTTAATCAGTAAATGATCTCTCGTCGTCTTTCTCATGTTAAATATTTTAAATAAAAATCCGCCATTTATTAATGAGTCATGTGATTATTAATAAATATTGTTATCTGAAAAAGAAATCCAATGATTAATAATGTAAATTTAATTTAATTAACTGTAATGACTGAGTGAATGATTGGAGGCTTTGAGTGCTAATTAATGTGATTGAATTTATAGTCAAATTGAGCGCGGGTTAAATTTATTAATTGTTTAATAATAATAATTGGTATGAAACACGCTTCACTGTAAAATATTTAATTAAAAGATAAATAATTGAATTGTTATATAAAAATATGTAAACTTTTAATGAGTGGTGGTTCATTTTAAATAAAATGAAAATTTCAATATTTAAAGAAAGTAACCAATCATGTTAATTATTATAAATTATGATATTGAATGAAAAATAGAGTAATTGAAATTTAAAGATTCAAATATTTAATTGTATAACAATTATTGTATGTAACGTTGATTGAATATAATTACATTTAAAGTACTGGGAGATTTTTATTTAATTATTCTTTATGGTTAATTATTATTATTGGTGTGTGTAATTATAATTAAGGGAATATTTATTCATATTCAAAGAGGGTTGACAGGAAAAGATTTAATTAAATGTTTACACGCGCGTGATCTATTGAGTCTTTTGATCGTTGGAAAAATAAAATTATTATAATACAGTGAATTTTCACGGTTTTAAATTTATTAAGTAGTTTGAATTGTAGGCAGTAAGTGATGTATCATGTATTAAATGATTTTATGTACAAGGGTTTCTCTCCCCTTGACTTTATTTATATCCATTATAGCGTATTAGCGGTGAGAGGGAATCGCGTATTTGAATCACACGTGAATTATATATGAGTGACGGTAATTCATTCATTTGGGTAGATGAATATCAAAGGACGCGAATTTTATTAAAATTATTTTTGGAGATTTTTAATTTATTCCTCTTTTAATTTTTTTTTTTTTTTTTTTGTAAAAAAATCAGTTGATTGTTTCGTGAGTTTTGGTTGTCGAAAAAAAACCGGAAAATACTTCAAAATTTCTAGTTTGATTAATTCGAACTTAAAAATTCTCTATGAAGCTTAAAATTTGACTGCGTCGAATGCCATCATGCCATCAACCGCGGGAAAATCGATTCATTTATTAAAAAATTATTGCGGTTTGAAAATTCAAAATTTACACAGAAAGAAAAAGAGTCAAGCGTAAATTTTCTTAAATCAAGAAAATCTTAAGGAAGACTTAAAATTTTTTGAATGAAGTTTAATTTTTTTAAGCCAAGAAAATTTCTTGCTCCAAAATAAAATAATTTCAGTCTTCTTTATAATTTTCTTGGTTCAAGAAATTTTTTTTTTTTCTGTGTACTGTTTTATCAAGTTTCTGTTAGATTTTTAAGCTTGGAGAGATTAAAATGACTCAAAAATTATATATTAGAGCTCGAAGAGCTTAAAAACGTAAGAAGTGAAATTTCAAAAGCTTAAGTCCACCGTTTTCCTATTTTTTTTTTTTTTTTTTTTTTTAGATGAACGATCAATTTAAATTGATGATAAAAAGTTGTCAAATTTAAATTTACACTTGTTAAACTGAAGCGAAGTGAAAAGGTATATATTTTTTGTATTGATATTTATATTTCGCGCTTGAATATTTTGCATTGTTCAATTTTTGGCTTATCAACTTTTGAATGAAATATTTCAATTGATTTTTTTTTTGAATAAAAAGTTAGGACATATTTTGATTGATTTTTTTTTTAAATTAAAAAATTTTGATACCAAATTAATTATTAAAATAAATATTTTTGATTTTTGTTAAATTTTTTTTTTTTTTAAAAAATTAAAAACTTCATTTAAAAAATTAATTGATATTTGACATAATAAATAAACGTTTTATTATCAACACAATAAATAACATAAGTGTCGATTAATTTAATTGGTCAAATAATTAAATTATTTAAAATCATTTAGACGATACGGGTTACTTATAAATAGATTAGTCAATAATTACACGTTGAATTGGAATCGATGAATATTTAAACATGTCAAATACCGAATTAATTAATCAGTTGTCGACAATATTATCAACCGATAGCCCAGCATCGATCGATTTTATTGTAATTGTAATTAGTCACTACTACAATTAAATTAATTAATAATAATCCGATTGTGAATGATTGAATTAATTTAAAGGTTAGTTTCAGTTTAGCAATATCCTCTTATTGATGATGATGATGATGATGATGATGATGATTGTTGTCGATATTGATGCTGTTGTTATTATACAGATTACAAACTACAGTATGGATCACATGATGAGTCTTTGGTGTCGCCGTCACCGCCGCAAAGAGACACGTTGTCTGCATACGAAAATTCTACCAGTAGCCACACGCATCTGTATCTGTCTGTCATTGTCCCAGTATCTACTTATGTACATTTAATTTTTTTAAACTTAAAACTTTATTTCCCATTCCCATCCTCGGATGTATTACTTATTCTGTCGGCCAGACAACTGTGTCGCGTCTTGATGTTCTGATGTTAACACATGACACCGTTGTAGCTTCCAAATTCCACTGGCTAGTCATCAGATATTCATGTAAGCAAACTACTCTTTTAATATTTTTTTTTTAATACTGCTAATAATCCAATGTAAGAAATTTATATGATAATAATAATAATAAAAATTTTTTGTGGCTTTATCATTAAAGTTTTTAAAACACTGAAAAATTTTTTTAGAATTTTATAGCAATTAAATTATTAAAAAAAAAAATTATCACATGTGAAAATTAATAAAAATTACAAGTAAAAATTTTTATTGTAATTAATTTATTAAAAAAATTTTTTAAATTTACAGCTGACCGCTAACTTCAGTATTATAATTTTTTTTATGATAAATTTTTTTAAATCTCAATTATTATTATTTTGACATATATTTTCAATAATAAATATTATTATTGTTACAATAAATTATTAAATGAAGATTATTTAAGATTTCTTCTAAGAATATTTTTTTTTTTAATTAAAACAAACATTTCTGATGATTTTATTATTCAATTTTTTTATAAAAATTTTTAAAACCAAATTTGTTATTATTATTATTATCATCTACATTATTAAAAGAATAAAAAAAATTTTGTTTCCAGGATAGTCACATGATAAAATCGGTTTTTTTAGTGAAATTTAGTCTCATTGCAAAGGTCTTGACTTGAATTTGTGCCTTTTAATTTATAATTAAGAAATTACCTTTTATCTTGTGAAATATTGCCATTCTTAAAGATATAAGCTCACCCTGGCATTATTACACTGATCAATACCTTTCATTTGAGTACCCACATCAATTTTTTTTATATATTTTATATATTTATATATTTGACAAATACCATATATATATATATATATATATATATATATATATATATATATATATATATATATATATATATATATGAAATATATAAAAATTGTCATGTGGGTACTCAAATGAAAGCTTTTAATAAGTGTAACTTCGGGATGAGCTTATATCTTTAAAAACGTCAATAGTTAAAAAAGTACAGTGCAATTTAACAAAAGTCATTATTTAATAAATCAAAATTTTATTTATTCGTTAATTAATTTAATTAAAAAAAATTTTTTTTTCTTGACTCAAGTTAATTTATTTATTAAGGTAGTTCTTACTAGTACACGCTTATTTTATTATTCTGGTATATCAAATGAACCGTAAGGTAATCGGAGTTGAAAACAGTAAAATCTGTCATGTGGGAATTCCCTCAGCGATTGGACGTACAATTATTCTTTTAGTCTCCCTCGAAAATCGCGCAGACCGGCAATAAAAAACAGTCCAGTCAGCGGGGCGTGGACCAATAGTGTAGCGTGTGATAACCTGAGGCAGCGGCGCACACTCCTATCCACGAATTTGTCCATTTGCCATTTATCGTTTTCGCTTACACTACAAAACAAAAATAAAAAACTAACTCAGTAAGTACTGAGTAAAGAAAGCGTTATATTAACTAAAGTCACAACTTGTACGTGGTTCCAAGACATCGCATGTCTTGTCTAGACTTTTACCCACTTGAGGTTGTTCCCTTCAACCTTCACCTAAAAGAAGAAAGAAGAAACGTTACTTTATATTTATTTACCCAAAACTGTAAACTACAAACTCGGTCATTTAATTTACGACAATAGCTTCCCGATTTGCATAATTTTATTTATTTAAATTTCGATTTACTTATCAAGTACTCCAAAAAGGTGTGGTAAATTTGTTTATATTGTCGAGTGTTTACTTATGCTTGATATTTGAAGCTTTATTCCTGAAGAAAGAAATAAAAAGAATAAATATCGATTTAAGTAATTGACGGGACATTTAACAAGTATTTTAAATATGTATCGGTGAATAAAAGTGGGAAGTAATGCGCGATAAAAAAGAAAGCTTTTTTCGCAAATAATAGGAAGTAGGGTGTAGTGATAAAGAGGTAAGAGGCAAAAAGCAAGTCAAGTGAATAGACCGAGGGAGAAAATTTGAACTTGGGATGATAAGGGAGACAGAGCTTGCTAGTCGGTATTAGTATAGGACAAAAGCGGTATAAAAGCGAAGATATCAGTATCGCGGTGGTGTAATCAGCGAGCCACGCCCATCAGCACGAAGCTTACTCTGATCCGCCCACTGCTGCAATTACACCCCAAAGTCACCCACACAACTGGTAGCGGTTACGCTTTCAACTATATACCAGGATTCAACTCGAATATATATATCTTTATATATAATATACTTTGTGTATATGGTCTACCCCTAGTTGCTACGGCTTCAACGAGTAATTTTATTCCATATCTGCAATTAATTTACCAAAACAATATTATTAATAATTTAGATTTAATTATTTAGTAGTTAATAAAATTATCTGCTATTTTTTATAGAGCTTTTTGTATTAATATTTCTTCATTATTTTTTTATAGTTTTCTTTAGTGATGGTTGGAGTATTGAAGAAATATAATTGCTTCTTTGCGTACAATCTGATGTAAAAAAAATTTTTAAATTAACCCGTCAGGACATAGGTGTTTTTTGGTGCCTCACTTGCACTGCAGCGACATTTATTATGTTAAATATTGTTGCGTGAGAAAAAATCATGAAGAAAAAATCAAAAAATGTTCTGAAGGGTTAAAATCCGATAATTATTTTGGGAGTATTAATAATTACTTATTTTAAAGTATAAGTTGGACAGTAAAATTTTAGTTTTTTTTTTTTTTTTTTTTTTAATTATCTTTACTAGAACTTGTAAAATTTTTTTGATAGTAAAATTAAGAAAAATTTGATAATTTTAACAAAAAAAATTTTTATGTCTCTAATTGTCAAAAATTTTAAATGCAATTTTTTTTTTCAATTTTATAGAACTAATATTATCAAGAAAATTATAAAAAAAAATTTATCTATAGAAATTTTGATAAATTAAAAAAAATATTTTTTTTTTTTTTTTGAAGTAATTTGTTAAAAAAATTATTAGATGTTGTTTAATTCAAAAATCACTGATTTTTAAGTTCCTTACTTTAATTCTGTAATTCAAATTATCTAAGGTTTGTAATTTAAAAAATTTTTTTCAATTATTAAATTAGAACTAAAAAATATTTTAAAAAAATTGCAATTATAGTTTTTCAAGTTTTTTTGCAAATGAAAATTTTTTATTTTCTTGTAATAATTTAAAAAAAAAAAAAAATTCTAAAAATTTTTAAATGTGAGCTAACTTAATTTTTAATAATAATAATAAACCATTTGTTCTCACTTCATTAAACCTAACTTTAAATGAATGTCAAAATAATGAAATGAAGCAATTGATAACAACACTTAAAAAGATAACGACTAAACAGTAGCAGTAATTACACAAGAGCACAAAAAAATGATCAAAAAAAAATTAGAAATCTTATCTGATGATAAAGTTTAAAATGACTACTTTACAAATGAATAACAACAACAATAACAATAATTCAAAATAATTGATATGGATAAATGAACAAGTAATCGAGTGAATAAAAATACGAAAAGCGAGAAAAATCACGCTGGAACCCTCTTTTAGAAAATACCGCCCGGATGTTTCCCACAGTCGCCTCGGGTGCCAGACAAATCACACACATATATATATATCGGGACAATTTACCCGATCTACTCCAAGTGGCCGTGAAATTGCACAAACAGTCGTTGCCTGAATCCTAGATCGTATTATAGCCGCTCTCGAGTTAATGCGAGACGAATTTACTTCAAGTAGGTACAGAGTATATATGTGATCTACTGAATATAACACATGACTCCTGATATGATGCTGAGTCTTACTTCTTCCCTCGTAAAACTAAACTTTTAAATCTAAACTAAAAATGTAATTGTTGTCAATATTATTACACATAAATTTAATGACACTGAAGTCAGCTGACATTTTTAAAGATTTAAGCTTATCCCGATGTTACACTCATCGAGACCTTTCATTTGAGTACCCACATCAATTTTTCATATACTTTATATATTTATATATATCACATATATGTATATATGGAAAATATATCAAAAAAGCATGTGGGTACTCAAATGAAAGCTCTTGATGAGTGTATCATCAGGATGAGCTTATATCTTTAAAAACGTCAATATTTTTTAAAGTACAGTGCAATTTAACAAAAGTCATTATTTGATAAATTAAAATTTTAATTTTTTATATTTCACAAGTCATGGTGACTGTAAGGTTGCTAGTTTTTTTTTTATTTCTTCATGTAGAATTTTTTTTTTTTTTAATTCAATTGCTCTAAAAGTATAAAAAAATTTTTAATCTTAATTATCTAAAGTGTCATTAAATTTAGCCTATAAAAAATAAATTAATGTGCTTACTTAAAAAAAAAAAAAAAAAAAAAATAATAATAATAATAATAAAAGGCGTTTTTACGATCGCAAATCACTGATGACAAATTACTTTATTTATTATTTATTTCTTCTTTTGTGTGTAATATACGATGCGCGTGGCTAAAGTTTGAGAAACTTTTGTGTCCACGCACCCAATATATCGGTTAACCGACTTGTTATTATTATTATTGTATTGTATATATACTTAAAAAAAAAAAAATACTCCAGTATATGTACCAATACTTACGTGAACATCTAAACTTCCGACCAGAACTTTCAGAGATAATATTTTCTTACGCATCCTCGGTATTCTTCATTGTGTTTACTGTATACACAACTTTAGATTGTCGCTGACAATACACACTTACCAAACGCCATAATACCAAGAAAACATACAAATGGTACGAGTGGTATAACTTTCGATGTCATATATTGAATTGAATTCTATTCCGCTCGTGCTGTCGTACATATCTTGTCTTGTCTCGTCCTCTATCTCTTCTTTTTCTTTTCTTCTTGCTCTGATGTTCTACTATGTGTTATACCACATTATGCCTTTGACCGCAAACGTCCCGCAGAGTTTGTCTATATACTTACATGTCATATATACATAGAGAATCCCATTCATTTGCTTTTGCTACCGGAAGAAATCTTCTAATGCTAAGTATTCTTCTTTCATACCACTCAATATTGATCTCTGTCTAATTTACGTTGTCATTGTTATTGTCAAACGTACTCGAGCTATCTTCTTGTATTTCTATCTTCTATTATTTAGTTTAAAAGTTATAAATTTTTATTTTATCAACAATTTCATTTTGTTAACAAGTATGAACATTTTTTTATTTCATAAGATAGCAAACATTTAAAAATTTTTTGTTAAAAAAATTATTGGAAAATAATTAAAAAAAAAATTTTCATTTGTAAAAAACTTAAAATTGTACCTTGCAATTTTTTACTTACCAAATGATTTTTTTTTTTATTTTTCAAGTCACAATTAATTTTTTTTTTGCTGAAAAAAATTCTTTTCAATTTAAAAAAAAAATAAATTAATTTAATCTTGAAATTCACAGTCATATAATTGATTTTTTTTTTTTTTTAATTCCTAAAGAAGAAGTTTTGTTTTTATTTTCTTAAAAATAATTTATTTAAATAAACAATTTAAATTATTTATTTATTTATTTAAATAAAAAAAAAAAAAAAAAAAATTAATAAAAAATTATTTGAAGGTATTTTTCAATTTTAATTAAATTAATAAAAAAAAAATCAAAAATTGAACGTCGATTAATTTGAGTATTAAAAAAAAATTCAAGCTCCGGTAATTTTGCCATTGGAATTTTCAGATCATCTATCAAAAAGTAAGGAATGATAAAAATTAATAAAAAAATATTTTAAACTTAAAATTAAATTTTTAATTTTTTTAATTTCAGGTTTTACAAATTGGATAAAAAAAAAACTAAAGCGTTATAAAAATAAACGTAAAGTACAGAGCGAATATTTGGTACAGATGTGTTAAGTTTATTACAAGAGAGAACAGTCACATTGTCATACTGCTGGGCGTGGTAGCCTAAAATGATTTATCTTTTTCTCATCGTGAACGTAACTGCCGAGCTATATATACATAGATATACGTATAGAAACCAAACCGGGAAGTTAAAATCCAAGTAATGTGTCCATATGAGGATATTAAGCAAAATTATTACTGCGTCTACATCTACGTCTACGGTAATACTTGCACAGGCACATAATCTATCCATACATACATTTAATTCATGATACTTATCCATTACAGATACTTATATTACATGCATACATATGTATTGGATGTAATAAGCTCTATAGCTGGTAGCTTCTCGTTGTCACCCCTCGGAATAGGGATGATGCTTCAGGCTCTTTGTATACGTGTACCATACCTAGCGATGGAGTTTATTCAGTTTATTCAGTAATGGTAAATGGCAAAAGAAGTCTCTCTACATAATAGTAAAGAGTACAATGAGTGAGCACATGGTCATTAACCCCCATGATCGATGAGCTATTATAACAACCTGGTATGGTACATAAGTTGATATTCAACGATTATAATATGTCTCTTCATTTTATTTAGCTTCATCACTGCATACTCATGCCGACACATTTAATATCCTTTAAAAGTATTATGTGACTTTAATTCTACTTAGTCTCAATTCTTAGCAAATCTTGATTTTAATCATTTCAAATTTTTAATACTAAATTTTTAAATTATTATCATTTTATTTGTTGGAGAAAAAATAATTTAAAAAATTTACTTTGCAAATTTTTATATTAATAATTTCAGATTTTTAATATTAACTTGTTAAATTATTATAATCATTTTATTTATTGCGGTGAAAAATGAGTCAAAAAATTTATTATGTAAATTAGAGCTAAGAAAATAATTTTTTTTTTTTTTATTATAAAATTTTAAATTCAAAATTTTTTAGAGGACATGATACTGAAAAAAGATATTTGATTTTTTTTATGTAAAAAATATTAAAAAAAATTTTAAGATTTTTGTTAAAAAATTTTTTTAATTTGTCAGATGTCTGTAAATTTAAGTATCGTTATAATACTAATTGTTTCCATTAAAAAATAACTTTCAGTAAGTCACCCCTTTACAAAATTTATATAATAAAAAATTTTATTGTGCAATTTTTATTGATCTGAAGTTAAAAAGTTGAATAGGCATGGTTTTGAAAAATGAAAACATGAAATGTAACATATAATATTTAATATAATTAAATTACGAGGTATATCGAGGATATTTGTATGATTATGCTCATGGCATATGGGCAATGTCACGCCCACGAGTTGCACATGGTATTAAATTTAGATGAATAAGTAACTGTTGTATTAAATTTTACAAGGATCTATTTTTAATATTACACAATATACCGCAAAGTTTGGAAATAATGTATGAAGTCTGAACTTCAGAGTCCTATCCATAGCTACAGTAGAAGAAGAAGAACTGAGAAGAAATGAAAGTGGATCATGACTTTGAGACAGAAGTTAACTTTTGTTGTGCGTTGTATTGTGCAGAATCCAACACCTTGTAGGCACACAAAGTTTATACTTTACTATTATATTATTATATTACCTTTTGGAGGATCGACCGTCTTTTTGTGACTTACAACTAAACAGATATGATGACAATTGACTATTGAGTAAATATAGGCAGTACAAAAAAGCGTAAGGGCGTGATTTTTTTCGCTTTGAGGGATAAATTGTCAAAATAAATTACTCGATGACAAATTTCGAGTTTATACAAAATATTGAAAAGGGGCTTAGTAGTAATGATTATTTACTGTATGACCAAGCGAATTATTAATTTTATAAAATACTATTTCTTCACACATGGCAATTTTTTGTAGTATAAAAAATTAAAAAATAATTTTTTTTAATATAAAAATTGTGAGTAAAAAAATTGCATTCTATAAAATTTATATTCTTCTTTGTATATTGTATATATTAATAACTTTGTGGCCAAGATGAGAACTATTGACATTTTTAAAGATATAAGCTCATCCTAGTGTTACACTCATCGAAACCTTTCATTTGAGTATCCACATCAATTTTTCATATATTTATATATATTATATATATGTATATATGAAAAATATATCAAAAATGCATGTGGGTACTCAAATGAAAGCTCTTGATGAGTGTAACATCGGGATGAGCTTATATCTTTAAAAACGTCAATATTTAAAAAATTACAGTGCAATTTAACAAAAGTTATTATTTAATAAAGCGTAATTTTATTTATTTATATTGCTAGTTGTAATCATAGTGAAAAAATCAAAATTTAAAATTACTACCTATAAGCTAGTAAAAGAAGAAATAAATTGATATAAATTTGTAATATTATTTATTGCATAAGTTTGGAGATAAATTTATATATTATAAATAATATTACCTAAAATTATAACTTCGTTCTTATAATTTTTTCCATGCATTTTTAAGTCTACATGTAACTATACAATGCTATACATCTAGAACTCGGTATTATATCTCTACATATTTATGTACATCGTATAGGAGGGTTATAGATTTAATAATGCTCGTTTTACAATATGAATTTATATGAGCATATTTTTTTTTTTATTTACAGGTGTTAACTTTTTAAAGTTCATAGCATTTATGAATTTATAATGACAATAATAATATACATACATACATACACCGTATCAATAAAATGGTCGTTGTAAATCCACATCATCACTTTTAGTTTGATTACATTATACATATATAACTGATGTCGAATTCGATCAATAAAATAATCTGCTACTGTGCTCGGTAGATATACCAATACTATGAAGAATAAACTTGAATCAAATTAAATAATAATATAATTGTATTATAAATATTACAGACTGGGGATAATGTTTAATATTTCAATTTTCAATCACTTTATAATATGATCAACTGAATCCGCTTAGTTAGATTTTTATCAGATTAAATATGTATCCAGTAAATGATGCGACGGGTGTGGCTACCACGTTTTAAATTTCAATTTTCTTTGTTCGCCAGTTTATAATAATAATAATAAAATAATAATAGTAATGACGACAATCAGAAAGTCTTGTTTTGTTGATTCAGACAAGGTACTTTATGAGAAGATTGTTTGCTAAAATTTAAATGTAAATGGGGAGTTGAAATTGGACTTTTTTTTTTTTTTTTTTTTACATGAATTACTGAAAATCTTATTATTTTATTTATTTTAATGCAATGTAATGATTTTTACTCATCAAAAATATAATTTTTTTATGTGACACTTTCTTCAATTTCAACTCCTTAATTGTAACATCGTTTTTAGCAAAAAAAAATTGCTTTTACATCATTTGAAAAATAATTTCTTTTAATATTTTAAAAGAAGAAATATTAAACTCAAAATTTGTTTTTTATTTTCCATTCATTAATAAAAAAAAAATTGTAATATTGTTTAAAGAGAAGAAATAATTTCTTTGTTTTTTAATCACCTTCATAATTTTTTTTTTTTAATAAAAAAAAATTATTTCTTCATTATTTTAGAAGAAGAAATATTAAATTAAAAATTTGTTTTTCATTTTAAATTTTTTAATAAAAAAAAAATTTTAATATTGTTTTAAGAAAAAAAAAATATTTTGATGAAGATATATGTTCAATTTTATAAAAAAAAAAAAAAATTCTTGTTTTTTTAACTTTCTGTATAACAAAAAAAAATGTTTTTCAATTTTTTAAAAGAAATGATTTTTTTTTCTTCATTTTTTTCAAAGAAGAAATATCTTATTGAAGATATTTTTTTTTAATTCAATTTTCCATAAAAAAAAAATAAATTAATTAATTCACTGTCACTAAATAAAATTAAGCCAGTTTTTTTTTTATCAAAAACGATGATAAATAGAACTATGTGTGTAATAATATTATATCACAAAATGATTAATAAACCCTAATCGAGCTTAGACTAATTTATATAGAGATATTTGGTATTTAGTAACAAATAATTGTAAAAAAAAAAAAACGACTACTATTAAAAAACGTATTGCTATAATAAAAAAGTCTAATAATAATAATAATAATAATAATAATAATAATAATAATAATAATAATAATAATAATAATAATAATAATAATAATATTCTAACGACTAAGTATAATAATTATATTCAAATGCTCAGCTATCTTCCCGGAGTGCTTTGTTGGTGAACTGGTACAGCGGTGAAGGCCCGTAATCCAGCATTGGAGCCAAGCTGATGACTAATTTCAGGATTACCGTTCCCCAGTCTCAATCCCGTACTGATAGAAGGCGAGTTCGAGGACCTGTTGTGCGCGGGCTGAGGACATTTCTCCAGATGATGATGGTGTGAGCGAACTGCAAGTCTGCTGACGTGAACAGGAATCGGTACCACAATTCTTGGGCCGTTTCCAGGCTGGCCATTATGCCCGTTCCGACCCACAGAACCTGCGCTGCCTGCAGTCAGGCCTGCTTTTACGCGCTTCCACTTTGCGCGACGGTTCTGGAACCAAATTTTCACCTGGACTTCAGATAATTTGAGTGTATTCGCGATGTGTGAGCGCTCTGTGAGGCTGAGGTATTTTTTCGCATGGAATTCACGCTCGAGTTCCAGTAATTGCTCAGAGGTAAATGCTGTTCTTCTTCTTCTGGCTTTGCTATTATTTGCCGAGGATCCTGTTGAATTCGATGACTCTCTGCGGGCACTTCCGATGTCGTTAACACCCTCGTCGTCACTTTCAGCTGACATTCTACCGCTTTCTGAGTCTGAAATAGATACATTATTGGCAATTAGCTTTATTTTTTTTTACATGAAAAATTATGGACTATAAACTATTATTATTATTTTTAAGATTAAAAAAAAATTAATTTTTTTTTCAAATTAATTTTTTTTTTTTTTTTTTTTTTTTTTTTTAAATAAAAAGTTCTTGATAGGAGTTTTGAACGACTTGTTATAAATAATTTTTAAAATTGGACAGAAAAAAAATTTATTTGAATCGAGAAAAAAATTCTTAAACCAAGAAAAAAATTTTGAAAAATTTAATTGTCTTGGATCAAGACAAAAAATTCTTGAATCAAGTAAATATTACATCAAGATTTTTGCATCAATTTTGAATGACCGCAAGAAGTTTTGACTTCATGGCCAATTAAATAAATAAATAATAAATAACATTATGATAAAATAATTAATTTATTATAATAAATTATCAGAGTACAGTACTCCCTCCCTAAAATATAACAGATTATATTTTTTTCTCTTGTTAAGAACTAATGGAAAAATTGAGGCACATTTAAAATGTCAAAGAGGGGGGGGGGGGCAATGTAATGTTAAATAGATTAAAATTTCAAGCTAGATAAAATTTGTTTGTTTACTTATTTTCTTTTCTAGATTTCAGTGTCGTCATATGTCGAATATTAATCCACATAATTAAGATAATTTTTCAACGGAGATATCTATATTATAAAATGACTTTTTAAAGGGAAATTTGCTACCATTAGACAGGAAATTTTTTTCAACGATATTAAATTTATCATTTGAATGATTAAAAAAATTAGAAAAATTTTATTTTAAAATAAAATAAAAAAAATTAAATTTTATATATTTTTTAATGATAGTCAATTTTTGATGTCAAATTTTTGAAGAAATTTTTAACTAGTAGTTTGTTAATTTTATAAATTTTTTTCGTGGCATTTCTCAACTAAATAATTATAAATTGATCTTGTCATAGGAATATTTTTTTTAATTTATATCAATAGTACTTAAATTATGTTTTTAATGATTAAAAATATCGAAAAATAATTAACCTAAATTCCTTTTATTTCTACTTTGTAATTCTCAGCACTAATTTATTATTATTATTATCATCATCAATAATGTTATTATTATTTAATTTAACAATAGTAGTAACTTAAAAAATTTATATTAATATTTTTATGATTACAAATTCATTAATAATACTATCACCTATCGTAAATTATAATTAATGCTAATGGTTTTAATGAGATATACGATAAGTAGGTTGCAATTAAACTATTAAAATAAGATAACTTAAATGATAATTTATCAATTTTAAATAAATACACCGAGCACTTAACAGTTACCAAATAAATCAATTAATTAATTGATATGACACATTTTTGTTAGTAATCTGTCTTGAAGATCTTTAGATTATGATTTATTAATGCGTCAGGGAGTTCGTTGGATTTCATTTGTAATACGTCAAGTAGGTTTTACTTTAAGTATAACACGTCAATTACACATCACCAATATTCTTTTTTATGAAAAAAAATTACAATTAATAGATTAGATTTAACTATGTGAGTTAAAAATAAATCCATTGATGACCGATTTCTAGTAATTGACAAATTAATGAAAAAATTTATTTTACAATTATAACAAAACAATTTTTGTTATTGATTTTATATCTATTTAAAATCTAGTTATCAGAATTGCCGGTTGATAATAAATTAATTTCTTTTAAATAATAAAAAAATGCCTCATCAAAATTTGTACTCCAGTGTAAGTTTTCTTTTGCTTTACATAAATTACTTCACACTTCGCAAGCAATAAAACAATATTTAAGTATAATCCATGCGTGTTTACGCCTATTCATTTCTCCTTTTCTTTTTACTTATAAAACTTATAAACTTCTGATAGAATCAAATAGTCGCTGAAGTACTTGTTATTATTATTTACAGAATATCAATGACTAAATTAAAATTTCTTACACAGTAAAAAAAATTAATTTATTAACATTAAAAATATTTCTTCAATATTAACAAAATAAAATTTTATTTTATAATATTTATGTAAATATAAATTTATATACTTTGTAGATTCTCATCCATTTTTTTACGAAATATTAGACAACAATTTTTGGGAATGTAGAAAATAGCAAAAAAAAATAGCAATAAAAAATTTAAAAAAATTGAGTCGATTAAATTTTAAAATCTTAGTTAAATATTTTGCATAAAATTTATTTTTTCTCAACAATATTAAACTTACTACTTAAAAAAAAAAAAAAAAAAAAAAAATTAAAGAAGAATATTTTTTTCACGAAAATTATTTGGCTGCTTGTTTTAATTTAAGAATTTTTTTACGTGATTCAAGATAAAGAAACTCTCCAAAATAATTGTTTTTTTTTTTTTTTTTTTTTTTGATAAACTTAATTTTTTTGTTCAATGTATTCTTCATTTAAAAATAAATTTCTTCATTAAAAATACAAAAAAAAAATCTAATTCAAAATTTATTTCGAAAAATACTAAACAATAAAACAGAATTTGGAAAATTGTTATTTCTCTTCAAAGTCTGCAATATTAAAAATAAATCAATGTCATTTCAGAAATTATTGGAAGAAATATATTTCATCTTGTTTAAAAATATTAAATTGCTCCGTAAAATTAGTAAAATTCTTAAATAAAGAATTTTTTATCTATATCTTCTTTGTAATAAAACTGAATATTTCGAAGTAAGTTTAAATTTTTTCTAAAAATACTTTTCTTGAATGAAATATTCTTTTTTAAGCATATTTTCATGTAAAATTATTTGTGTTCGATCGAAAATTATCCATTTGAAAATTTTAAAAAAGAAGTAATTAATTTTTCTCCAATTTGATAACAAAAAAAAAAAAAATAAAACCAAAATTCTTATAATAAAATGACAATAACAAATAGTAAAACAACACAATTGAATTACCGTAACAAGTGAACAATAAATAACTAATAAAAAATCACAATAAAATATTGAGTCGACTAGTTGAAAGTTATCGGGATTGCATCTCGCTAATTTATTGACGAGGTTTCGATTTACAAATTAATGTAAAATAAAAGATCTTAAGACCTATTACCGATTCCGAGTACTTTGCATATTCTACGGTTTTAAATTTGCGATATTACTGTGTAATATAAGCTGTGAAGGTACATCCTCATATATATCCATCACTTACACATCAAGAATCAAGAATAAATGTTAAAATGAAACGTCTTTACACTCAACGACAATTGTCGATCGATTTATCGCATGTACACTCTAATATTTACCTCGACGACATACCGCTCAAGATATAAATGTAAGAGTAATTAAATCGACGTTAAAAGAAGTATAACGATCATCAAAGTACTCATAAATTTACTTTTAATTTTTAATCTATATATTTGTGACAATTGCAGTTAAAAAGTTAATTGACATTTAGAAGTATGTACTTCATATTTGAGATTTCAGGTGTTAAATATGACTAACAACTTTAAAAAGTAAATTAATAAAACTTAATTTAGGTTATCATGCAATTTGCAGATGGACGACTTATCCTGTTCAATAATAAATATACCTCGCCGTCGACATGTTACTTTCAAAAATCAACTTCGTGTTATATTTATTATATTTATTATACCAATTGAATCTTCGAGAGAACTCGAGTTTAAATGAATAATTTATTTATATATAAAGCGAATAAAATCCGACGTTCAATATTTAAGTGAAAATTACATTTTTAGACGCGTGGATTTATCTATTATCGATTCGCCTTCTATTCAGTAATACATTGCAGTATTGTACATTATACTTTATCGTGTATGGTATGATGTATATATACATAGGTTAATTTCAGAGCTTGTTCAATGTTCCATCTTTGATATAATAGTTAAACGATGACCTGAATGAAATAACGGGGATTTTTTTTTTAGAATACATCAATTGAACTTTAAATATTCAACGTTTAATAATTAGTGGATTTATATTACTCTTATCTCTTGTCGGATCTGAATGTATGGAAACTTTGTTATATTTAATAGATACCTGATTTATTATTTACTGCAGATGTGCAAATTATTGACGTCTCAATGGTATTTTATTGATACAATTATTCATTATTCAAATTTATAAGGAATGAGATCGTGGATATATGTTTATTAACAATTATTTCACGAGTGTTTTATTTTCAATAATAATAATAATAATAATAATAATAATAATAATAATAATAATAATAATAATAATAAATTTTTCAATAAAGATAATTTAAGATTTCTTCTTACGAAAATTATCTTCTATATAATTAAAATAAAAATTTTTTGATTTTAAATTTTTTCACAAAAATTTATAAAATTTGAGTTATTATAATAATAATAATAATCATTATAATAATGAATTATTGAATAAAAATCATTTAAGATTTCTTCTCATAAGAATATTCTTCTTTAATTAAAATAAAAATTTCTGGTGACTTAATCTTTAAATTTTTTTACAAAAATTTATAAAACCTTTTATTGTTATTATTATTATTATTATTATTGATTTAAAGATTCAGAATGGTAATTCAGATTTTTTGACTTTACTCATTTGCGGGGATGTTAACTGATCCTCCCATGTCATGTCCAAGGCGATAGGGTCTTTTGCTATTTGGGAAAGACCAGCGGTAAAAAACGGGCAGATGTTTGCCGATTTGTCAGTTCATGAATGTTTAATGAAAGTTTGTAAAAAATTTGAAAAATGGTGACCTTGCAGGTTACGAGGTTACGTAAAACTTCCCACTATTTACTTTTTCAAATTGACTATCTTAAACATTTTGTAAAAATTACTTAAAAAAAAAAAAAAAAAAAGTGACTAAAAGTTTCATGTCATTATAAATGAAAAATCTAAATAAAAAAATTATTCAAACCAATTTCTTCTTTGTATAATTTAAATAATTTTAGTGGAAAATAAACTATTTAGGGTTTAATTTTATGAATGACGAAATTTGAATAGCTTTAAGGAAATAATAATTCATTTTTTAGATACTAAATCGATTATCAGTAACGACCAGACGATGACCTTATTTTTTAAAATAGCTTATATTAGATAGAGTTAGAAACTCCATCGGGTTTTTGTTTTCTATTAATCTATCCGTTCAGAATGATTCTGTAGCATAAAATAATGTTAAATTAAATGTTAATATTATATTAAAGTGCCTGATCTCTATAGCGGAAGTAATTAATGATGACACGAAGTTTAATTATGAAATGGATTTAAAATTTAATTTTAGTGAATTAATACACATAGAATCGCGGTTAAAGTTGAGATGTCATATCTACTTGTTTCTGAACGGAAATTCGACGATAAAATAATTAGCTTCATTAGATCTTGGAGATGAGACATTTATTTCATTTTTTTGATTAGTGAATATGGGTCATAAAGCTTAAATTAATCAGAATTTAATCATTTTATTGTGAAATAATTACTCAAAAATCTTAGAAGAATAGTTTTTAATTACGATAAAAAAATTAATAATTAACTTTTAATATATTTCTTCAGTAAGAAATTGGAGGTATTATATTTTTTATTATTCAATTATGAGAAATATTAATTTTTGGGTATTTTAATTTAATTTTAATTTTAACAATTTTTATTATTGATCAAAAATTTATTTGCAATAATTTTTATATTTCTTCTTCAGTATTAATTCAAGAAATTAAACTTTAAAATTAAATATTTTATCAGAATAATATTAAATATATTTTTTCAATATAATTTAATGATATTTAATCAATGAAACATTTAAAAAAAGTTATTACTTTGATAAATTTGTATAAAAAAAATTGTTCTAGAGATTTTATTGAAATTTAATAATGTTTTTTTAATTTTAAAGCATTTAAATTGCTTTTTTTTAAATGGGCAAAAGAAATTTAATAATAATAATAATAATAATAATAATAATAATAATAATAAAAATAAAATCTAATGAAAAATTATTATTTAATTAAATTAAAAATTTTAATTATATCATTAAATTATTTTCACAAAGAACTTTTTATTAAAAAAAAAAAAAAAAAAAAAAAAAATTCCAATTATTTTTGACAATTTAAAAAATTATTATAAAAATAATAATAATAATAAATTTTACAATTTATACCATAACTATACATTGCAATATTGAATTACGACGGTTAAGTAACATGTACGACAAGTAATTTGCCTCTACAGCAGAATAAGATAATTTTCTAGCCAGCTCGATAATAGACTCATTTCGCTTTAAATAGTAATTTTACTCTAATTCTTAATCCAATGTCCTTTAAAACAGAAAATAAAAAAAAAAAAACTAATAAAAAACCCAGTATCATCTATCATCGCGTTTATTTTATAAAATTCATTTCATTAAGGATAATAGCTTTTTAATGTTTCAAAGCTATTAAATTTTTTAAAAACTATATGTTTACTTATAAATTAACGATAATACAACAATTGGTATATTAGCTGTAATTGATAATAATTATTAAAGTAATTAAAAAGATATTAATGAGTGACTAGGTGTCCGGTAATTGTGACGTAAAACCTTTGAGCATTAATTTTAAAAAACCACATCGTAAATTTGATAAGAAAAATTAATGTTTTTGTTCATTAATACCGGACTATTAATTTATAAATAGTCGCGTGAAATATAGATCAATGTTGCGCATGACAACAAAACTTAAATTTTTAGTAATTAATTTTTTTTAAGAAGTAATATCAATTTTAAAAAAAAATAATAATGAAAAATCTATTGTAACATAATAAACAAAATGCTTGGTGATGAATTCGACGAATTTTTTAGCCAGTCTCGCATATAAATTTGACCTGCGGCATTACATCAATGAAAAATAATCGGTCATTCACGACTCGTACCCATCGGATACGTGATGAACGATAAAAAACAATTTTATTTCTTTTTTTAAGTGTTTCAATGTGTTGCGACACATTAATAGAATCAAAGTAAAGTACTCGAGTAATTAATACCGAGTATTGGTGAATTATCTTTACTACTTGGTAGTTTTATAATAAAAATTAATATCTTGCTCGTTAACGCTAACTAATAGTCTTCTTGTTATTATTAATTCTTCGTAGAGTCGCGTGATAAATTTCAGGGTCGTAATCAGAGTCTTTAATTATGTCATTACAATTAGTAATTGAAGTTCAGCCAATTAATTAATTAATTAATTAATTAATTAATTAATTAAAAATAAACCTACCGTGCTGTGACTTGGATAGATACTGGACTGGAGACAAGCTTCCATCGTCTTCTTCACTGTCGGTCAGAACTGCGTTGCTGTTGATGTTCCCCGCGTCGCGGTGTCCCGGGTAATCTGCACCCTGAAGGTGATGCAGTCCGGAGAGACTCAGGTTTAAACTACTTGATGATAAAGGATTGCTGTTTTGGTGAGAGGGATAGTTTGCCGACGGAAGTGGCGGCATCAGTGGCCCGCAAGTTATGCTTCCGTCTCCACCGTGCATTCTCATGGGTAACCAGTTGTAAGCTGCATTGTACAAACTCAATGGCACCGCAAATCCTGTAATTTATTTATTTATTTATTAGTTTTAAGTAAACTGTAATAAATACACAGAAAGAAAGAAAGAAAGTCTTGAGTTAAGCTTAAATTTTCTTAAATCAAGAAAATTTTAAGGAAGATTGAAAATTTCTTGAATGAAGTTGAATTTTTTTAAGTCAAGAAAATTTTTTCTTGCTCCAAAATAATTTCAGTCTTTTTTTACAATTTTCTTGGTTTAAAAAAAAATTTTTTTTCTATGTAATAGTCGATTTATAATAAGTAATGATCAACTGTTAAAAATTACCATTTCAAACAGTAAAATCATGATTTTAATAATTTATCATTTAAATGCTACAATTTATTTTTTACATGGACTATATATTAAAACGGCAATTTTTACTGTTTGAAACTGTAATTTTTTAAGATGAAAGAGTCATCATTTTGATATTAAATTATAAATTGTGGCTTTTACACTTTCTACATCAAATTCTGTAATATTTATATTTTTGCCACCCCAAAGTCCGCTTTTTAATTGAAACTATATAAAAATTAATCGAAATCCGGGTGAATTTTACAATTTCAGTTATATGTGAGTCACTCATGGAGTTATTGGTCTCTTTAAAATCGATTTCAACTGCGCTGATTAATTATTCATGTATCCTCGTTTCATTCACTTGAAATATAATTTTAATTCAATTATAAAACCAATAAATGTCATACTCAATGTTTTAGAGGAATTTCAAATATATCTAGAGCAATTATCAGTCCTGTTCGATTAATATTGATTTATTTTAATTAATTATTTTAGTTGAAAAATTATCAACATTAATGCAAGGTTTTGTGACAGTTTTGGTCAATGAATAAAATAATTATATATTTTCATTAAGGGAGAAAATTATTAAATTGAACTTTATTCCAATAAAATTTAGTTACAGTTTTTTAAAAACTTTTTGACGGTAATTCAAACTTTTTAAATACATTTTTCATTGTTTTTTAAATTGAAGTTGGAAATTTTTTTAAATCAATAAATTTTAAAAAAGTTAATTTTTAAATTAAAAAATTCTAAAATTATTTATTTAATTTGTACTGATAAAAATTTATAATCTAAAATTAACGGACTTTAAATAATTAAAAAAAAAAAAAAAAAAAAGTAATTGAAATTGTAAAAAACAATTAATCGAATTTTTTGTCATTAATTTATTTAATAAACAAAATGGCTGCTAACTTCAGTGTAATTTAAAATTCTGTTGATTTAAAAATATTCTGGAACAAATAAAAAGTTGTAATAAATAATTGAAGAAAATTAAGTTAGCCAACATTTAAAAATTTTTAGAATATTTTTTTTAGTGAAAAAATTATTATAAAAAAATAAAAAAAAAAATTTCATTTGTAAAAAATTTGATAAACTGTAAGTGCAATTTTTTAAAAATATTTTTTTGTTATAATTTAATTAATAAATAATAAATAATTTAATAAATGAAAAAAAAAAAAAAAAATTAAAAATGTCGGCTGACTTAAGTGTTATTAAAATTATGAAAATTAAGATAGCAGACATTTAAAAATTTTAATAATTTATTTTATTATAAAATTATTTTTAAAAAATTTGACATGTAGAAAATTTTAAAAATGACACATGAAATTTTTTAAAAATATTTTTTTGTTATAATTTAATTAATAAATAATATATTAAATAAAAAAATTAATTTAATAAATAAAAAAAAATTAAAAATGTCGGTTAACTTTAGTATTATTTATATAAAAAATTACCTGGGAGAGCACTGGTGACAGTAGCAAGACACCGTTGCTGATAAAGAAACTCTCTCTCACGTTCAACGTCATCAATTCCTTTACCGAATTTATTATTATTAGAATTATCCACACCATTGATAAACTGTCCTTTGTTACCAATCAAACTCTCAATAGTAAAAGGTTTAGGCGCGGGCCTCGGCGTAATTTCCAAAGAATCAGTTTCTTCATTAAAATTTTTTTTTTCTTTTTCCATATTTACTTTTTTGTAACGATTACATAGCACGTAAAACTTAACTTGTTCACACGCACTAAAATAAATATAAAAACAAATTATTCCACGAATTTTAACTGAAATTCTATCCTAGAGAAGAAAGAACCCATATAAACAATAAAAAGTGCACGATGTTACCGCCGGGCTAGCTGACGGTTGACTGTCGCGATACATGCGCGAAATCCCCATGTCGGATTACACACAACAATGTATTGTAGCTTGTAGTAGGGATAGAATGAGAAAAACTCGCGTAGTAAGCTTACCCCCGTTTGAAATATATCGCGAGGCGTGGCCAAGGTCGTCGAGGAGGGACCGTTGATTGGACCAGTGTTAACCAACGGTATCATTGTTGTACCAACGGTGAATCGCAGTCGCCATCTTCGGAGAAGCTAGATCACTCAGGATTTGAGACTGTTAAATTTTCCCTCACCTGAAAAATAATTAAAATTATTATTATTATTATTATTATTATTTAGCCAGTCGATTAAATTCTCATTTTAGATTCACAATTACCTTGTCTTCTGGTAATCACTAATGTAAGTCTAAGGTAAATAATTTTATTCGCATGTCCCTCGGCGATCGTTCAAATTTTTATGACCGCTTATGTCCAGAGTGTCGATAATTGACACCTTGCCAAAGACGCATCCATTATTCACTTTTTATTTGGGAAGACATACAACATTTTATTTACTCTACCTTTTTTCCACATGACTATATTAATATTTACAATGTACAAACATAATTTATTTATTTATTTATTTGTTTATTTTTTGTATTAACTTCATCTTCATTGTCTTCTTTTTTGTTTTTGTCTCGGCTGTCTCCTTTATTTATAACTGCACTTATGTACACACGTTTCAGAGATGTTGAATCTTGGCACGGGGAATTATTTTCTGGTTAATCTTTGGCTTCTGGGCTGGGCGGGTTAGGTCGTTAGGCTTCTTTTTAACCCTCGTTAGACATTAATTGGATAGTTACTTTATGATACTTTAATTAGAACGATCAATTTTCTATACATAGTTTTTAGAAGTATTTATAGATTTTTTATTTTTGTTTTTAATTTACTAAACTTTTAAAGTTTTCATTTTTTAATTAAAAATAAAAAAAATAGTTTTAAATATAATTTTTATAATTTTATAATTATTTGCCGTCATAAATATACAGAAAAAAAGGTTACTTAAAAGAAGAAACTTTTCTTCTTTCAAGAAAATTTTATTCTGCTTAAAATTATTGTCTAAATATTTTTTTGAGTAAAAAAAATTTTATTATTCATAAAATAGTTTACTACTAAAAAAATTGCATTGTTATTTTTTTAAAAATTTCCATAGATAAATTTTTTTTTTTAATTTTTATTACTAATTTATTAATTTAAAAATAAAGTATAATTTTTAAAAATAAAAAACCTATTTAAGAAAAAAAAAAATACTCTGAATAAAAAATCTAATTTTTCTATTTATAAAACTTGAACTTTAAGGCTTCAATAAGCACCAATAAATAATGTAAAAAAAAAAAATAACAAATAGTACTAATACGTTATTCCGTTTTAATAACTATTGTTTACCCTTTGAATAGTCTGACACATTAACCTATCACCTATAGACTTTTTGTTTTCACAGCAAACTAAACCTAGTTAGCGTAAAAGTTGGCTAACAAATAAAACAACAGTTAACATTAAAAAAGTAAATAAAGAAGAAAAAAATAAAATTCTTAAAACTAATTTTTGTTCATCGATCCTTGAATTCTGGAAGAAGAAATAAATGGAGGAACGTCGAGTACTAAATCTCTTCACGCTCGACGATCTCGTACTCTAATCTTGACACACGAAGAAATTATATATTCTTGTTCTTAGGACCCACACCAATTCAGGCTCCTACATAGTCTACATTACTTAAATACTAAATATCATGTGTAAGTGGTTACGCACGTGCAGAAGTCCTTCTAATAAAAAAAATTATTTTTTTTAATTGCCCCGAGTTTTATGGACCCTGGCAAGTTTATGTACATTCACGCGTCAGCGGCTCTTTAGATCTTTTTTGTAACATATTTTTTATCTTGTTTATTATTTTTCCGATTGTTTCAATGTTTGTCTTCTCTAATTTGAATAGTTTTCTTCTTTTATCTTGTTTATTATTTTTTCAATTGTTTCAATGTTTGTCTTCTCTAATTTGAATAGTTTTCTTCTCTAAAAAAAAAATACTGCAAATGTAAATCACACTTATCATAAATTATGCTAATCAATCTTGAGTCTAGTTTAATAATTAATTTAACAATTGTGTTTAAATATTTAACAAAAAAAAAATAAAGTTTTTATGTAGACGCGCATATGCGTGAAGAAATATATATTCATAAAACTATTGCGTGCGCCGGCGTATTTTGCGAAATGGAATTTAGCGAATATTAAAGCACATGTGTAATCATAATCATATATACATAAATTTATAAAACATGCTGGCGCACGCCGTGAAGTAATACAGGATCGTAAAGAGTACATACAGTAACTTGAAATTGACGGTTGACAAATTGGTGGGCGGCAGTGAGACATATCGTTGTAAGCTTGTGCGTTTTGTAACGCGGTAATGGATTAACCGTGTGGCTTGTTATATTATATCAAGTAAAGTATAACTATCATCAAGTGTTTTTATTATTATCATTATAAATATATATATCTCCTTCTTCATTACACTTGTGGTATATACGTGGGGCTCTTGAGCACCAGTCACCCCTTTCAGGCGCTTTACCTGCTGACGACTAAAAAAAAATAATAAATTATATATTAATACGTTTGTAACATATATCTTGTATAATTATTGTTGTTGTGTTTGCGCATTACTATGACAATCGAGGAAATTATAGACGTAATTTTAATGCGTGTCCAAAAAATATTAAATTAGTACTTTGTCTTGGAGTAAAATTAGGAGAAAATAGAATGTAGTTTTTTTTTTTTTTTTTTTTTTTTTTTTTTTTTTGTAGATTGTGGATGGGTTTTTTATAAATATCCTGAATGAAAAAAAAAGAAGCTTGAGTTTAAAAAAAGAGTAAAATATGTTGGCATGTTTTTTTACGCCTCACCGCCTCGGTTTTACGCGTAATCACCATTAAAACACATTATTTTTATGAGGTACATCTATTTAAACTGTTTTGCTGTAATTTTCATATCACTTTTACTTTAATATATGTTAATATAAAGAAAAATGTGATTTATTATTATTATTATTATTATTAATTTTTAACAACAATAATAACAATAAATGATAATAATAAGAATAACTACACAGAAAAAAAAAAATTTCTTGAACTAAGAAAATTATAAAGAAGAAGAAATAATTTTGCTCCAAAAAAGAAGAAATTTTCTTGGCTTAAAAAAATTTAACTTCGTAAGAAATATCATAAGAATATTTTTTTTTTACGAAAAAATTTTTAAAACCTCATTTATAATTATTATTATTCAAGTAATTAATATTAATTAAAAAAATTAAAATTTTACAATTTTTAAAAAATTAATTTTACTAAATTATAATTAAATAATATATTAAAAATAATTGTCAATAGTCTAGACATATATCTTTATAACCAACAAGATAAAAGATAGCAAAAAGACACGTACCAGTTTAATGCAGTATGTTAATCACGCAAACAATTGATTAACCGCCAAAGCGATTGCCGACAAATTAAAAGAATACTATCGCATCTCAGTTTTTTTTTTTTTTTTATTTACCGAGATAATCTAGTCCGTGATCCGTCGGAGTTGACTCTGGCCCTACGACAAATGAATAGATTAAAATGAGATAGAACATAAGTTTAATAAAAATGAGTACAAATAAAAATAAAAATAAAAAGGGAGTTGGTCCTCTGCATCCTGAGTTCCTGACGATCACGCTTCTTTTGATCTTTACTCTTCTCTTCAGACTAAACTCTTTACTCATGACACTAAATATGTGACACAGTATTCTCGTAAATCACCGTCAAAAACACCAGGCATAGAAAAAAATTAAGATAATTAACCATCACAAATGACATTTTAATTTTATCTTCAGATGCTTAGGAATACTTACTTGTGTTTAAGTATATTAATATGTAAATTAATTTATCAAATGTAGCATTCGGAAAAAATTAAATTGTAATAAACAATTAATTTATCATTTAAACTCTACAATTTATTATTTGTATGGAAAAAAAATACTATTTCAAACAATAATGTTCGCTATTTAAAAATCGAAAATTTTTAAGTATAATAATTAATAATTTTTACTTTGATATTTATCATTTCGTATCTAAAAAATGATTTTATGATCTGTAAAAAGTATAAAATAAAGTTACTAAATTTTTAATCCAAGCAACGTCAATATTTATAAAATAAGATGGTAAATTTTAAACGCAAAGCTAAAAATTAAATTAGAATTATTGGTTTGCTTTAACTGGTAAAATATAAATTTTAAGAGTAGTATTTTTACTGTTTCAAATGTTGAATTCGAGTGTGAGACCATCCCCCTTTTCCTCATAGTATATATTGAATTGCCGTTTCAATATATAGACTAATACACAGAAAAAAAAAATTTCTTGAACCAAGAAAATTGTAAGGAAGACCGAAATTATTTTGGAGCAAGAAAAAATTTTTTTTTGCTTAAAAAAATTTAACTTCGTTCAAGAAATTTTTAATCTTCCTTAAGATTTTCTTGATTTAAGAAAATTTACGCTTTCTTTTTGTAAGACTCAAGACTTTATTTTTTTCTGTGTATATATTAAAACATTTGCACCACCCCAATGTAAATTTTTTGCTCCATTAATAATAACAAATATTAATAAAATTTTAATAAAAAAAATTTTAACTTAAACAACGGACGTGTTTTGATAAATGCGCCGGGATGTAACAAAAGAATCCTCGAAACCACGAAGTTTGTGCTGAGAGCAGACAAATAATCGTCCTTTGGACTTAATACTTGTGTCTTGGAAGCGTTTATCGCATGCCCGAGTGACTTTGCTGTGCCGTATCTATAATACAATAGATAAAACATAAATGCGCATTATTTAGATGCAAAAAGGGAAAAATTGTTCCAAGTGTTAGAATACTGAAAAATATGAATATTTAATGTGACATAAATAGATAACTCTTGAATTATTGAAGACTTACGTACAACCACTCTATTCTCTATGGCTAAAGTACACGTGTTTCTCAGAATTGTTATTGTTATATTATTTTTTCTTTTAGCGAACCCTTATTTACTGCTTTCATATTTTCATGTTTTGCTGCATCGATTATTACACTTGCGGGCTAAACTGGGGTTCAAATGATATTTTGCTGTGTTAACACCCACACCACATACATTCGTCTATGTATATTTCTTTTACTCAAGTAAATTCCACGGTGTCGGTACTCAAACGGAATATTTATGTCCGTCCTCACGAGTAAGACACTTTTTATAAACTTTACATTTAAATTTATATTTATGTATATATGTAAGAGCAACAGCCAATGGTATAAATACCCAGTAAATAAATAATATTTTTAAAAAGTTAAAAACATGGGTTAGAAAAAAAGTAGAAAATAATTTTCAATTTTTTGTATTGTTTAAAAATTCATTGAAAAAATTTTAAATAAAATGTTTTACCTTCTCGTTAAAAAAATTTCAAATTTAAAAAAATTGAACGGTGATAATGTTTTCAGTCCAACTCCCACAACTCATTTCTTTAAAGATATTTTAACAATTTTTTCATATGCACACAGAAAAAAAAATTTACTTGAATCAAGTAAATCTATATTATTTGAATTAGTGCCTTTTCAAGGTTTCATATAATTTCTCACCGATAGTAAATTTATTATGATAAGCATTTAGGCTGCATCGGATCTTGTACCTTGTATCTTGTGAACTATCGATATTTTTAAAGATATAAGCTCATCCCGATGTTACACTCATCAAGACCTTTCATTTGAGTACCCACATTAATTTTTCATATATTTATATATTTTATATATATGTATATATGAGAAATATATTAAAAATGCATGTAGGTACTCAAATGAAAGCTCTTGATGAGTGTAACATCGAGATGAGCTTATATCTTTAAAACAGTTAATATTTAAGAAATTACAGTTTAATTTAACAAAAGTAATTATTTAATGAAGCAAAATTTTATTTATTTGTATTTCACAAGTCCTGATCAGGATAATAGAACAAAATCATCAAATTATCATATCATCGGTACCTGATAAGTTTCCAAAATTTTTATTCAATCCGACATTATGAAGTGGCTGGATATCGAGTTCAAATACTCCGTTAGATAGATACAATCGAAGCTAATAAAACTGTGTTAAAAAAATATTACCAGACGTCTCATTAAAATGTAAGAAGTGTAGTACAATATTTGAATGTTCAAGTATGCGTTAAGCTTATCAGATTTTATTGATTTACTTTTTCAGGATAACTTTCAATAAAATCTGATAATTTTAAACGAGACATCATTACTTATTTAAACTTATACTTACTCTCATTATCAGAAACATTAAAGTCGAATTTATAATTCACAGGAAAATTTTCTTGACATCTTATCGAAGAAAATTAACAGTGGAAAATTTTATGAATAATTATTGAACCATTAAAGTAAAAAGTTTTAATTCACAATGTACCTGAAAAATTAAAAAAAAAAAAAAAAAATTAAAAAAATGTTTTATCATTTTTATAGAAAAATGAATGAATAAAAAAATACTTTCCTCAATAAAAAAGCGTCACATGGTTAAAAAATTATTTACCTACACAGAAAAAAAAATTAATTTGAATCAAGAGAAAAATTCTTAAGCCAAGAAAATAATTTTGAAGAAGTTTATTGTCTTGGATCAAGACGAAAAGTTCTTGAATCAAGTAAAATTTATTTAAGCCAATAAAAATTTCTTAGTTTAAGAATTTTTCTACTCAAATCAAGAAGATCAAATTCTTCAAAATTATTTACTTGATTCAAGAAAATTATTTTTTCTGTGTATTTTTAACAAAAGACCTGCTGAATAATTAAATCGAATGAATGGAATGTAAAATTTCAATTCACTCAACAGAACTTGAAAATTAATAGCTCCGCTGTTGGAGATTGAACTCGGTTCTTGCATGAATGAATAAAAAAAGAAATTATACATGTGACCTGCAATGAAACCACTAGAGTATGAATTGATGATTTATTTTAAAAGTTATAAATATTTAATAAAATTTGTTATTTGCAGACTGACACCCTGGCGCCATTGTTGAGTTTCTAGATGTCTAGCTTGTATTAACATTCTTGGTTGTAATTCTCAGTGTCTCAAGTCTTAATTCACATAAAATTTATTATAAGCTAGAGTTGTAAACAGCGTTAGCATAATCGCGTCAAGAAGTCATTTACGCGATGAGTAGCGCGTGCAAATGTTGTATTGTCATTCTTCATGGTCTTCTCTTTTCTGTGAGTATTTATATTGTGTAATATATTATACTCTACTAAACTATGTTATATTATACATGTAGATCTGAATGCACACTTGTCTCTAACTCGTAGACAAGAGATTTAACAGTATTACAAATAAGTAAAGACTTACACAAGCTCAGGGTGTATTTAACGGCTGGTTTCACCCCACGGATTCACACTCGATCTCATAAATTAACTTTTGATCATCACATCCAACGAGATATTCAAGATATTCAAGATAACAGAGTAAGGGGTGTTACTCTCTCATCACGCCACTTTATAAATCTAAATATATTTTCATCCCTGTAATTTAATCAAATGGTTTGGTTTTATTAAAAAAGTCCAGTGTATTTTTATTCTTATAATAAAAAATAAGAATACTAACCGGGATTGTTATAATGATAACAGTAATGGTTGGTGAATAATTCCCACCGTTATATATCAATAAACGAGGGTGTATTTGGTCGAATATTTGGATTACAATGGAATATATTGAAGTGAGTGAGCATTAGCGGAAATTTGCAACGGTTGTCATTTGTCTCGATCTCGATGTGAAAATAAGAGAGAAATTATACTACTTCTGTCTTCTTCTCAATTCTGATGTATATGTAGACGATATACATGAGCGTACTTATATATATAGTATTGTATTGTATTGTGTGGATCGTAGTACTGAGTACTGTTGTTGTATGAATTCTATAATATCCATTTTGACAGTACGAAATGGCATCACAATGTAGGGTGTGAAAATACCCCTGGGTACATGTCCATCAACCGCCCGTCACACCAATTACTTATGATAATGTCGCAAAAACTGACTTTGATTTAATGTTTAAATTTCATCAGATTCCTGATAATCGTAGCAACTCTTTTCAAACAGAACTGTCAATTTTTTGTTTTACAATCTTACATTTTTTGGATTAAATTTTGGAGATATTTTTGATGACAGTTTATTCAATTTTTGGAAAACTAATTTAGATAATTATTTTCAAGCAGGGTCAACCCCATTTTGCAATATGATTGGCCATAGATTTTTTTTTTTTTTTTTTTTTAAATCAAAAAAAGATAAAATAGAAATTTTATCCAAAAACATGAAAGCCGCAATATTTTTTCCAAATAGTGATTATAAACTATCAGACATATTATGTTTTTCTTTTCTTTCAAATTTTTTTATAATTTTTTCTTTTAAATTAAAAAAAATTTTTTTTTTAATTTCTTAAATCATTATTACTAAACATTCTACACATAAAAATGTAATCATATTGTTGTAAATTGCCGAGGGCGTTTCTTTACAAATAAATAAATCAATAAATAAATTAAAAAAAAACTGAAACTAAAAAATTAGATAAATTTCGATGAATTATCTAAAATGAGTTTCTCAATTAGTAAAAATAAATTTTTAAAAACCTGGTCTGCAGTAACTAAAACTGTTTTGATTAAAAATCTAAAATTCAAGAAGAAAAAAATGCTGATTAACATTAAATAATAAAAAAGACGAAAGGAGTAAAGAGTACCAATAAATAAAGGTTTACAAATATAAATAGAAAAGTTCTGAAAAGGATATAAGTGGTGTGTGGTTATTGAACAGTCGGTTGACTCCGGAATAAAATGAGAAACAGTTACATGTACGTTTGTCAAACCATTAGGGGTTTTATCCCCCTATCTATATCATTGCTCTTTTATTTTTATACAGCATTCCCTGTTGGTCGCGTCTCATTTTCAATCCACCCTTGGTCCATACATCCACTTCCACGGCAACACATCTCTCTCATTTTATACTATTTCTCTGACTCGCTCTATCTTTAGCTTTAATTCAAGCTCTTTATACTTTTATTTTATATTATTCCTCGTTCTGATTTTCTGACTGACGAAAGAAAAAAATAATCTAATATAACGCGTCTCGCTTACCACCCCCTTTATGGACGTCAAAATATGACAGTTCTCTTGGGTCACCACTTTACGCTACAAGAAGCACATTGGGGTTCTGATTCGAGGGCGTTAACTTTGATTATCATTTTGACACAACTTTAATTTACGCTTAAATTTAAACCGTGACAATTAGACATTCATATCCATGCATTCTACCACATTTCAACAACTATTATAATAAATTAATAAATAAATCAATTTAATTTACATGAGTACGTGCATTTTTATTGTTCTTATAGATAAATTATAGAAAAATTATTTTTTTAAGCTTTAATTTAAATTTCAAGTCTCTGTTGACTGCAAATATCGGATATAGTAGTGACATCTCTTGTACAAGAATTACGCTTCATTTTGACGCATTGAATTCCTAGTTTATTAATTGTTAGTAACAATGATTATTATTATTATTATTATTATTAATCCTTTATGATAAGAAATTAAGTTTGCGGATCTATTTTGACTAATTTCATGTTAGGTTTCCTTAAATGATGATAATTTGGTAAAACTCTCACTAGAAATTCCAGCTGACCAACTTGGGGCTGCAAAAAAATTATAATTAATTAAATTACTGAATTACTAGCAACCTTGCAGTCACTATGTGGTAAATAAAATTTTTTAAAAGCATAAGATTGTTAATTTTTATCATAAACATTTTTTTTCGACTCAACATAATTTTTTAAAGTAGTAAAATTAAAAAAAAAATTAATAACTAACTGTAAAATGTTTATAAAATTAATTAATAAGACTTACGTATGGTTTATCATTCATTTCACGTCTATGACAATCCGACCCGTAAATAATAGTATTTTCAGGCACAATTTCAGGTTCAATCAATGAACATGACGTTCCTACAACGCATCCACTGGTCAGCTCGACTTCTCTACAGACTTTTGCTGCAAAGTAATTAAATTTAGAAACTTATTTTTTTTTATAAAATAAAACTGAACTTACCTTTTGTTTCTAGGACATTATTGTCGCCGATTTTAAGAGCTTCGCAAAGAGAATCCGTCTCGAAGACATTGAAACTGCCAATCGTTTGCACGGGACATTGAACATCAGAGTCTGGAGGTAGTCTGGTTGAATCAATTGATAAAATCAGCTGACTACTAATAAAATTAATTTATAAATAAAAAATAATAACACCTGTTTGCAATTGTCGCCATTTCTTCAATAATATTCCCTTCGCCGATGACAATCGGTCCGTCTTCGGCGAGAATACTGGCTCTGGGGTGGACTATTGTCCTGGGTCCAATAGTTATGTCACCTTTTAGGATACTTTCATCGCAAACTACTGCTCCAGCAGCTATTTTGACACTAAAATAAATAAATAATTAATTAATAAATTTGTAAAACTTTTTTTTTTTTTTTAAATTTAACCTCATTGTAAAAAAAATAAGTTAGATCATTTTTATGTATTTATTAAGAGTGTTAATAATAAACTGCAAGTGATTCATTTAATTACACTCACTTAAGTCTCCGCATTGTTGAAGGCGTTGACATTATTGCGAAATAAATTAAATTTTTTATTATTATTAAAATTCAATTGACAGATGCGATTGTTTTGAGTTGGTGAAAATCAAGTGCTGCCATCGGGCAACGTCGGAATTACGAATGAAAATATAACCTAGAAAATAATAAAAGAAATTTTGTGAAAAAATCTCTTGAACTGTCAAAATATAAATAAATATTTTATTTATTATGTCCCCTATAGCCGATACACGGCATCCCTATGAGAGGCTGTTGAGTATTTACCTAAATTCGCCTACCACCACGCCATCTCATGGTCCTTTTATGTCAACTTACCTCCCCGCGGGGCCGCGGGGGCTTGATATATCACGTGATCGCCTGTAAGCGCGGCAACTGTCGCGTCTCTCCTCATAGCGTTGAGTTTTCGCCATCTTGACACACGCCATTTTTTCCGGTGCCTATTATTTATAGCGAAAACATTAATTTTTAGCGCATTTATTACGAAGCAATTTATTATTTAAACCAAAGACAGTGTTGTTAAATGTATTTATTTTTTATTTTTGGTCAAACCAGACGAAACAATGAGTGAAGTCGGCGAGAATCCCGGCGAAGGTCCCCCGGCAAAAAAGACACGTTTAGAGGAAGACGTAGAAGGCATGAGGAGTCAGTTAAGTTTTCTCACTAATCTTTTGCCTCGTTTTTTGCCCCAGGGTTCGCAGGTCATACCTACTGAGATCGAAGAGCCTCAGTCGACCCCACTACTAGAGCTAGGCGAATGCTCGACTACTATTGACGAGAAGAAAATCTCTCAGGTGACAACAGAGGAACGAATGAGTCAAGTTAACGTTTTACAACACTTCGAATCCAGTGAATGGAAGGAGGTGAGATACTCAGAGGCGCTCAAAAAATTGGTACGTACCCCGGGCTTCACAGAGCTCAAGGTTAACAATGAATTATGCTACCTTGATAAAGGTAAGGACTCCTTTTTATCCACGGATCGAGTCATGGCTGGACTGACTCACGTCCTTCTAGATCAAAGAGATAATATTAGGTACATTATGGCTGACTTTATTGATTGGATAATAGAGAACCAGGCAGTCATCACTAAAGAGGACCTCACTAAGGTAGTAACTGACAATTTTGGGGCAGGCTCAACAATTTTTAATAATTTTGAACAAGCTTTGCAGGTAATCTGCGGAAAGAGAGCTGAATGCATCGAAAACAGAAGAGAACGAATCTTGGCAGAGATCCCAGTAAAAAATGTCCAGGTGGCCCTGAAAAAGATTCCACCAAGCTCCGAATTCCTCTTTGCGAAGGAAGAGCTGACGTCACTAATAACCTCTCTAGGGGAGCACAATCATGGCTAAGCCCTCCACCAAGCTTGATACCAAAAAGACATTCCAGAGGAGAGAAATCCCCGAAGCAGCACGAGCCGACCTTTTCAACCCTCATCAAGACCAAGATTCCAGCCTCCCTCAAAACAGGGATTTCAGGCTAGAAACAGCACAGCACCTCGTCAACCAGGTAACAACTCTAGCTTTAAGCCCAAGCAGGACTTTCCTAGAGCCAGGAGTACGGATTCCTTTCGCAGGAAATCCGAAAAGTGACTATATGAACCCCCAAATATTTTCTGGAGGCCAGCTCGTCAAATTTTTGAGCAAATGGCAAGAGCTGGGTGCCCCCGAAGTAATACTCAAGATGATTTCAGGCTATCATATTCCGTTTGCAGACAAACCCAGCCTAAATCCTCATTGGCAATCTTCCAGGTTCAAGACAACCTACTCAAGCGAGATGAGGGAGCAGATCGGGTTGCTCAAGGCTCAGGGTATCCTGGAGTCCCCCAAGGATCCAGGTCCAAGCTTTATCTCTCAGATATTCCTGGTAAAGAAAACAGACGGGTCTTGGAGACCAATCTTCGACTTACGCCACCTCAACAGGTTCGTAAAGAAACTAGAGTTCAGTTTAATTTCGCATCTTCACATTCCAGACTTCCTGCAACCCGGAGACTGGATGGTCCGAATCGATATGTCCCAGGCATACTTTCATATCCTGGTGGCACTATCGCACCGATGCTTCCTTCGCCTCATATTAGGCAAGGAGCTATTACAGATGACGTGCTTGCCCTTCGGCCTCTCATCTGCACCCCATGCCTTCGTGATAATAACGAACTGGATTGCGGAAATCCTTCGTTCACTAGGCATGAGGGTGGTTGTGTACATAGACGACTTCCTGATCGTAAATCAGGACAGGAACTGCCTGACAAAGCAAATAAAGACGGCGATAAGACTGCTGGAGAGCTTAGGCTGGAAGCTGAACTTCAACAAGAGTGTTCTGGAGCCCAGTCAGATCCTCGACTTCCTAGGGATCACTTGGGACACGAGGAAAGACAGGATAAGCCTTCCAGAGAAGAAAGCTCAGAAAATAATAGCTCTATGCCAGGAGATCAAACAGCAGGGAACCTGCTCGCTAAAGCAGTCCCAACAGCTTCTAGGATGCTTAAATTTTGCGACCTTCGTAACATTCCGGGGTCGTCTTCACTGTCGTCAACTCCAAAGGATGAGCAACCAGTTCAGCCAGGGACGTCCTCGCGAACAGCTGACAATCTGCAAGGAGATTGTGACAGAACTAGAGTGGTGGCAGGGAGCAGCGGCCCTGAGCTCACCACTGCACAAAGGGTCGGTCACGAACTTTCTGACTACCGATGCAGCAGACTCGGGATGGGGAGCCCAGCTAGACGAGACCCTGATGGCAGGTCCTTGGTCGAGATCCCAACAAAATTGGCACTCGAACAAGAAGGAGTTATTTGCAGTAATACAGGCAATACGGAAGCACGCTCAGAAGCTTCGAAATGCCCACATTCTGGTACAATCGGACAACCAGACAGTAATCGCCTATATTCGAAAGGAGGGCGGAACCAAGTCCATCGATTTGCTCGACTTAACCTACGAACTCCTTGCGCTTGTAGACAGTCAGAACATAACCCTGTCTGCCTTTTACCTACCAGGTCGTTACAACGGCATTGCAGACCGCTTGTCTCGAAAAGCAAGCCTCCCAGAATGGCATCTGCGCTCGCTAGCAACAAGAGAAATATTCAGAAGGTGGGGAGAACCCGAAATAGATCTCTTTGCTTCCGGAAGATCAAGAGTGGTCAAGACCTATGTCTCGATCGACTCCAGAGATCAATCCGCTTGTTATATAGACGCCTTCAGCCGCCCGTGGGTGTACAAACGAGCTTGGATATTTCCACCGCCCAACCTCATGCCCAGAGTTCTAGCGCATCTCAACTCAAGTCAGGGAGAATTTCTCATAATTGCCCCCAAGTGGGAGAAGACATTCTGGATGTCGGATTTAACCAGTCGGAGCCTGGAGCCCCCGATAACCATAGAAAGACTGGAGTCGGTCCTGGTAGACCTAGCAACCAACCTACCTCCTCCGGAGATAGACAGACTTACTCTACAAGCGTGGAGGATTGGGTGTGGGGAAACCAGGTCAGAGACTGGTCCCAGGAAGAGAAGGAATTAATAAAAGACAGCTGGAGACAGTCAACTCTTGAGACTTATAGAGCTCCTATTCGCAGGTGGCTTGAATGGTGCAGTGAGACAGGTGTTAACCCGGGTGCTCCTAGGGGACACGAACTAGCTAGGTTCCTCGCAAATCTGGGCATCAAGGACAAACTAGCACCCAGCACTATTTTGGTCCACAAGTCTGCAATATCAACATTCTGCTCCGGTGGTAATGTCACAAGCTTGTCATCAGATTTCCTAGTCAGGCAGGTACTCAAAGGAATATCGTTATCACGACCAAGAGAAAATCACGCTCCGATTTGGGACGCACAGAGCCTTTATGATTGGCTGTCTACGAGCCCACCACAGCTCACTTTCTTCGAAATCTCGAGACGCACGGCCTCATTACTTCTATTGGCCTCAGGTCGTCGCATTCATGACCTAACTCTACTGAAGATTTCGCCGGGTCACTTAGACAATCTCGGGAATGAGATTATTCTCTGGCCAGCCTTCGGTTCAAAGACCGACCGAGCATCTTTTCGTCAATCTGGTTGGATGATTTCGAAACACGAGAACATACGATTATGTCCGGTTACCTGGGTAAGAGCCCTACTAAAGAAATCAGAAGAGAGAAGGCAGGGAACAGAGCTAGAAGAGCTGTTTATCACTCTGACTGGTCCAGTCAAAGCAGCTTCACGCACTGTGATAGCAGGATGGATTAAGTCTGCTCTGAAGGCAGCGGGAGTAGACGCTACTCCAGGAAGCGTCCGATCAGCAGTAGCTTCCCGAGGATGGTTAGATAATCTCCCCTTCAGGAGATTCTCGAACGGGGTAATTGGAGATGTTCCAAGACTTTTTGGAACCACTACTGCCGCCAGGTTGTGGCCAAGCAAAAAGACAATCCTGGTCTACTGTTCAAGAACTTCAGGGCAGTGAACTTACAAGCAAACAAGCATACTTGAGGTACTCAGGACGCCCCGTCTACCGCTTAGGCATGTAACAAAGTAATATATTTATATTTATATAAGAGCTCCAGCTCAGTACATTAAAATTTAAAAGTTAAAAGTACTCTAATTAATAAAAATATGTATCGTTAGTCATAGCAATAAAGAAAAGTAAACAGACGAAGTTTTTGCCAACAGTATTCAGATTAATAATTCAACCCTTTTTTCAGCCTCACATAGCGTTGAGTGATCACCAGTAGAAATCAAACACGTCTCTCATAGGGATGCCGTGTATCGGCTATAGGGGACATAATGCAAGTATTTTGAATTACAACAAAATACGTATTATGATCCCGAACCGATACACGGCATCCCGGTGGAATCCTTACTGATGAGAGCCGCTATGAGGAGAGACGCGACAGTTGCCGCGCTTACAGGCGATCACGTGATATATCAAGCCCCCGCGGCCCCGCGGGGAGGTAAGTTGACATAAAAGGACCATGAGATGGCGTGGTGGTAGGCGAATTTAGGTAAATACTCAACAGCCTCTCATAGGGATGCCGTGTATCGGTTCGGGATCATAATACGTATTTTGTTGTAATTCAAAATACTTGCATTATAATTGATTGATAAATATTAAAAGTTTGTAAGTGAAGTTACAAAATGAATATTTTACCAAAGAAAAGGTATGAGTTTTTTTTTTATAGATAATTTCAGTGTTGTAAAAAATTAAAAATATTTATTAATAATATTAACCTTAATTATTATTTTTTAGATGGCACGTACGGACCAAAGAAAATATTGCCAGAGTTAGGAGAGATGAAGCTCAAGCAGCTGAAGAGGAAAAAGCGCGTCAAGCTCGTGCTCAAAAAGCTGTATGTAAAAAAAATGACATTAAAATCAGCTGTTATTTATTTATTTTTAAAGAAAAAAAAAATTGTTTTTAAAAAATTGCATTTTCAAATTTTTTTAAATTTCTCTATGTCAATTTTTTTTTTAATTTATTTCTTAAAAAAATTATTAAATATCTGCTGCTTTAATTTTCATAAAAAACAAATTTTTTTTATGAGTATTAATTATTTAAAAACTTTGATGTGTAAATTTTTAGGAAACTGAAGCGAGATTAAATTTATTGAGACAGCAAGCAAGGTCAAAATACGACGGCAGAGCTGATGAAGAAGAAAAAGTAGAAAAACCAGAGGAAAATGAGCACGTTAATTTTTTCAAAGACTTGGAGGAAGGTAAAGTTGACCACCACAAGCCTAACGCTGAGCGCGAAGCTGAAAAAAAGGCCGAGAAAGAAAAGTACGAGAAGCAGATCGGGTATCTTACTTACTTGGGACAAAATACCAACGAGTCTACTGGCAACAAGAGTTGGTATGAGGAGATACACCACCGGTTAGCTGACCTGGATGATAAAATCGAAGTTCAAGGGGAAAAGAAGGTCAGGTATGATCCTTTGGTCAACATGAAAAGATATCTTGAGACCATGGGCTCTGATTTAAAGCCTTCTATACAGTCATCTGGTTCTAAAAAACGCAAATTGTCTAGCGATGATGTGGATGTTGATGATGATGACAGTCGGTCGTTAAAGAAGCATAAAAAGTCGAAGAAATCAAAGAAGTATAAGCGCGAAAAAGAGGAAGAAAGAGGAAGTAACAAAGCTAAGCCGAATATTGAAAAATTGCGAGCGCAAAGATTGATAAGGGAGAAAGCGGAAAAATTAAGAGCTGAAGCGCTCCTGGCTAAGGTTAGAGGTGATCCTGAGCCAGTGGTTAAGGTCAAGGAGGAGCCCAAGACTCCGAAGATAAAACAAAAATACAATTCGCAGTTTTGTCCTGAAATTGCTAGGCAAAATTTAGTTAATACTCCGAGACGGTAATTATTTATAAAATAATTACAAGTGGAATTTTTTAAAAATATTTTTTAATTCTAACTTAATAAATTAAAAATAATCAAAAAAATTAAAAACGTCGGCTAACTTTATTATTGTCATCTGAAAATATGTAATTTAATATTTAAGAAATTATTAAAATTATTTTTCATTAAGATTGTAAATAAATAGTATTAATATATTAATTTATAAAAATTAAACTAAATTTTTTTAATTATCATAAATTCAATAATTGAACAGGTACAAAATCTAAGTATCGATTAAAAGAATGTAAATATTAAAAAAATAAACACAAACACGTCGATAATAAAGAAAACACGTGCTTTACAGCAGTTTAAAATTCAAAATGGCCAATTGTATATATTTTCGTCTGTGTACTCTGATATATTTACTTTATTAATTTATGTAAAATTTTAACATCACATTTAAATCACTTTTAAATTCCCAGTAAAAGTCAGTATCTTGAAACTTAAAAATATATTCATCTATATAATTTGTAAAAATAAATAAAAACTTCTAAATTATCTCTAAAAAAAATTAATTGTATTGCTAAAGGTGTTGGTAAATCAATTGAATTGCTAAAAGTGTAAATATAACCACAAAAACGCCACAATGTAGACAATATGTTTTTAAAAACAATTAATTAATTACGGCTTCCATAAAAGTGTAAAATAAATGTAAAAAAATTTTTCTAATTAATTTAAATCATCTGTAATTATGATTGTGTATTTTAAAAGTAAGTTTAATGAATGGTTTGTTTGCCGGGAAAGATAACCTTTATCAGGTGCGTATTTTTGCTATCTATCTATATATATATATTTTTTTTTTATTAATTTTATAATTAATATATTTTTTTCTCTGCAGGATTTTGATATTGAAATAAAACTTGGCAATGATGTCAGAAGACATGTCAGACACATCATACTTAACATATGAAATAAACGGCTCGCAGTTTATCTTTCAAACTCTGTCAAGCCTAGTCGAGGTCGGAGGCCTAGTAGCTCCCATTACCAAGGACGTAAACGTGAATTTTATTTCTAAAAGCCAAGAAGTCGAGGCAGATTCAGCTTATAACCTCGAAGAAGAAAATATCCCCATAGTTTGCGTGGACGGAGTGATCTACGCGCTCCAGAACGGTCAGCTGCAGGAGTTGGACCTGTCACGGTTGCAAAGTAATGGCGAGGGTCAAGTATTCATGGTACCTGAGACGGAAAATTTGGTAGATTTAAAAGAGGACCCGGAGATAAATCTAGAGCGTTATTCTCAGCAAGAAGGGCTGAACGTAGAAGCAGAAACTCCTATCGAGGATTTTAAACTAGACCGCGACTGCGAGGAAGCGTTGAATGCAAATGATTTTGTGGAAGTGGTGGCTGCTTTCAAGTGCAAAATCTGTCCGTTTACAACGCAAGACCGCGGGCAACTGCTGAAGCACTTCCAGACTGTCCACGCGAATCCTGCCGCTGATTCTGATTCTAATTCTAATTTTTTGAAGGTCAAAGATCCGGTCAAGTCTGATGAGGTTAAATTGGTGTACATGTGCGGAGCGTGCTCGAATTGCTTTCCCTCGATGGAGGACTGTCGGGAGCACATGATCAAGGATCACCAGCTGACTGAAGGTGCTGTTGACGCTGAGGAAGAAAAGCAGGACATTAAAAGAGTTGAAGAGCCGCCGGCTCAGAAAGAGGTCAAGAAAGTTAGTAGTAATAAATTGGTGAGCAAGGTAGTAAAAGCGAACGATGAGTACGCTAGTAATAAAAAAAAATTAGAGATTAAGGAGCGTAATTTTAAGTGTAATTACCGAGGATGTATTCATAAGTTCAGCAGCGAGGAGCTTATGCTCAAGCACGTGCTCTGTCATGTCGATTCTCAAAATGCAAATGTTTTTAAATGCAACATTTGCACGGATTTGATGTTCACCAAGTGGAGATCTTGCTGCATGCACTTGTGGAAGAAGCACAATATTGACATTGATTTGCTCTGCTGCAGTGTCTGCAAAAGCTACAAGAGTGTCTCGAGCGTCAAGCTGCTGACGCACATGAGAGTCCACAGCGAGAACAAAGATTACGAGTGTCCGGAGTGCGGAAAATGTTTCAAGCAGGCCAGCCAGCTCAGGAACCACCGGATCATGCACATGGACCGCAAGTCTGCTGACGCTCCCAGGTGGTACACTTCGAAAACATGCGAGATGTGCGGGAAGACTTATGCGGATTCCAAGTGCTTGAAGAATCATATACAGGCGGTTCATTCTAAGCTCAGGCCGTATGTTTGCACGGTCTGTGGGCATTCCAGCGCTAGGAAAGCTATGCTCCAGATGCACCTGAGGCAGCACACCGGGGATAAACCTTTTAATTGTGACAAATGCCCTTTTAAGACGGGGGATCATAATTCTTTGAGGAGGCATATTATGAGACACACTGGGGTCAGGCCATACAAGTGTCCGCATTGCTCGTATTCTGCCATTCAGAGCAGTGCTTATAAAAATCATTTGAGAGCTAAACATCCTAAGCTGTCCGGGGTTTTTACCTGTGAAATTTGCTCTTTTAAAACTGTCAAGAAGGAGAGCTATATGGAACATGTGGGAGATCATGAGAAGGGGTTGATTAAGACTACTAATCAGAAAAATGGTAATTTTATTTTTGATTAAAAAATTTATGGTATTGACGGTCTAATTAGCAATTGGTCTAACTCCTTATTTTTTAGAGGGTAACTTTTTAATATTTTGATATATGAAAAATTTTTTATTTTTTTTATTAACTAAAAAAATATTTTTAAAAAATTGCACGTATAATTTTTTTAATTTTCTACATGTGAAAATTCTTTTTTTAATTTTTTAAAAATTATTTTTCAATAAAATATATTATAAAAATTTTCAAATTTGGAATAAAAATTAAAAATCCCGGGGTGAGCTTATATATTTAAATTTAGTGATTGATAATTTTTTTTTTTTTAGTTTCAGATACCAATAACGTTGAAGTGTTTCTCGGCAATATGGCTGCAGCCCACCTGATACTAGATGCATTTTCAAAAAAAGACAAAGAAATAGAAGCGACTCTAATGTCGTCGTCGACGTCGGCTGACGGAACATCTCAGACGATAACGATACAAATACCGTCGACGCATTTGGGAAACTCGTTGCCGATCGGGGATAATGCTATCAAAAGTAATATTAGTATTAGCAGTAATGTTAATAGTAATACTAATAATAATAATAATAATAATTCGACGATCGAGCAAGAAGACGATGAAACAATGCATTGTTTTCTGAAAATTCCACACGAAGAGGAAGAAAATATTGACACGGGTGGTATTACTATCCCAGCGGAACCTGAAGATATTGAACCAACGATTCTCAATGTTGAATCTTAAAGTGATATTAATTTTAATTTATAAATATTCATGTACACAATATTTTGTTTTAAATAATTAATTAAAAATTCACTGACGTTGTTGATTATTGATGAACTAGTCACGAACTTTCTTCAAGTCAGTGTTATTTTTTCTTCTTTTTGTAAAAAAAGTTTAAATTAAAAATCATAGTTGATTTTTATAACTAGTTGATGACAACTGAAATGATTGTATGTTTTGGTGGTTTATTTATTTATAATATAATAAAACGATACAAGTTTACAATAAAAAGGTAAAATAATTGTTTATGGAAGCCGTTGAAAGTATTAATTAAAACGCACTGTTTTGTGGAATACTTACGTCGGTGTAAATAAAAAGCATATTGTATTGTACAATTTTGAGGAGATTGATAAATTTAAGAGTTATCATCCAGATAACTTGGGATTATTTTTTTTTTCGTTGATATATTAACACTGAGAATTATTTTTTTAATATTGATATTTATTAACAGTCCTTGAGAAGTTCTCCGAAATATGCAGTCAGAGCTACTAGCTTTCGATCTAGAAAATTTTGCTCAACTTCAACACCACCTCCAGGCCCTGCTAGAATGGCGAGCTGCAATTTATTTATCATTAATACAAATTAATAAAATTATTTTAAATGTTTTAAAATACAATTAATAATTTTTTTTAGATTTTTAAAAATTTGTAAGAAAAAATTTTTTGACTTTTAATTGATAAAAAATTTGATTTAAATATTGAAAATAAATTAAAAAAAAAAAAAAATTATTTTTAAAAAATTAAAAAATGTAATTTTAAAAATTTCAATTCATCTATTTTTTATGAAATTTTTTTTTATTCTTCTTAAAAAATAAACCAGATCTAGAAAATGATTTTTTAAACGTAGAAAAATAAATTTTTTTAGGTATAATTAATTAATAAAAAAATTTCTAAAATTGTCTCTGAATTTTAGCATCATAATAAATCTACAAAAAAAATAAATTGTTAAAATAATAAAAATAAATTACCTGTATGGTGTCAATGTTCCGTGGTAAAAAGTAAGAAATATTATTAGTAATTTGTTGAGCTGTATTAAATAACTCAGCCCCACCATGTGGGCTCAAAATATTATCCAAATTAAAAGTGTCATCGTGTGCGTACTTAGGCCCGCCCCAAGGCGGACTCAAAAAAACAACATCGGCAGCCAATTTATCAGCGAGTTTAAAAAAATCACCAACAATAAATTCAATTCTATCTTGAACTCCATAAATCCTAGCGTTGTTCCTCGCTAATTCAATTTTATCTTCATCAATATCAATAGCAATAACCCTCTCGCAAGTAAATGCAAATTGTATGGTATTACCGCCAGCGCCGCAGAAGGCATCTACGATAGTATCACAGCGACAGCGTTCGGCAATGTGCATAGCAATTTTCTCAGGAGTCACCGAGAACCAGCTCTCGCGATCCAGCTTAATACCCTGATCAAATCTACTGAACAAACGGTACCTCTTAACCCAGTACTTCATCAGCTCGCGATCGTTGTCAACCTCAACAGGAAGACTGACGTTCCTCTTGGTTTGCTTTCTGCGGCGCTTCTTCAGCGACTTCTTAACACTGTCATCATCATTCGTAGCTTTGCTGTTTATCACATCAACTTGGTCCTGTTCCTTGGCTGAATTACTAGCAGCAGACTTGCCATCAACAATCACAAAGTCTTCATCAATGCCCGGTTTAACATTAAGGACATTATCACCCTTGTCCCCCATCTCCGTCTCAAATTGTCCAACCTGGCTCTCGAAAACATCATCAGTGTTCTCGCAACTGTCAAAAGTCCCCTGCAAGTCAGGCGGAGTTTCCATCGAGCTGGTGCTGGGCTTGCTGAAGACTAGACGCTTGGCGCAGAGCTTGGAATTATTGATTCCAGTATCACACTCTTCGTCCGAGCTCGAGGTAAACTGTACTTTGGTATAAGACCCTATATCATTAGCCTGTAGTTCCGTATCCGCTGGGACAGTTATCGGACAGAAGGATAAATATTGCTTCACCTTATCAATAGTATTCGTTATTTCAAGCCCGTTGTCATCAAAGTACGTGTGCTTGTTATTTTTCGCGCGATTTATCTTCATTTTCAGCTGCCTGTTCGGCAACCTCACGTGTTTCTTCCGATAGACTACCTCTCCCTGCAATTTCAGCTGGTTATTTTCCTCATTAAATGTGTAACCCATAATTGAAAAAGCCTTCTTTATCGTCTCTAATCCTTCCTCAGTTTCCTCCAGATCCAAAGCGTGCGAGCGCTTCAGAGCAACATGCTTGTTTTCCTGGGGCTTGTCTCCATCACCATCATCAGCATTAGACTTTTTAAATGTCTCAACAGAAGCAGGCGGCTGACTTTGAGTCGCTTCACTCTGACTAAACTCCTGAGTCTTCTCAGGCAGAGACGAAGACTCACCTTGAGCCCTGGGGTTGCTTCCCGAAGCCGTGACAGTCAAATTTTGCATCAGTGCGCCGACAGAATCAATTATTTTCCTCTTGGAATCCAACCGACGTTTGGAGGCTGGTTTTCTGGTCCCTGATTTACTTTCAGTTTTATTTGATGGACTTTTAACTGGAGTTTTCAATTCATTTGCTTCAACGATAATAATATCGTCGTCCAGTAAAAAATCTTTGTCTTTATCTTTTTCCTGATTTAGCGGGTGGTTATTATTGTATTGAGGTTGTGCGAATTGTTGAGCGTAATGGTAATTATGATTATCATAGCTATCAGTCGTTGGTGAACTATTAATAGTAATACTATGTCTATATTTATTATAACGCAGTACAAAATTATCGTAGTGTTTTTCGTACATAGCTTGGAAGTTCATTTTCCACAAGTACTGCCAATACTTATCGCTGTCGCTCGCGGGCATCTCGTTATCCTGATCGAGACTGCTGTTGGTGGTGACATTGCTCTCTATAGAACTCGTCACTGAGCTGACGAGGCTCAAAGATCGCGCTGAATTAGAATCATAACTCGATTCAGACAACGTCATTTTTGTAACGTTGGTCATTGAGTCGGAAATAGTCGCGTATGTTTTAGCGATTGACCCGTTTGTTGAGTCGCAACGTGACATCGCGATAAGTCTTTCATCTTCAGCGTTTGACGCTTGGTAACTATCCTCGACGCTGTAAGGACTCAGCGGATTCCAGCCGTCTCCAACTATCTCGCCTTCATCATAACTCCCCAGTTTTTTGCGGTTCTCTTCAGCTTCTTTGTCGTTGACTATTTCTTGGACGTCATTTTCAAAGGAAAAACTTACGCTGTTTCTACTTCTGCTTTCCGAGTCGCTGGATTTATTTTTAAGAAATATTCCCTCGAAATTAGAACGCTCGCTAGCGCAATTTTTGTGAGCTTGACTGGGAAAACAAGTGTTCTGCTCGCTAAATTTTTCAACGGGATCTCGAGGAGATTTTTTGCTCTCGATAGCTGCTGGTGGCGGGTCGATGTTGATGTCATGCAAGTAATCTGGGTTTATGTAGTCTGCGTACTTGGCGATCCAGGAGGCCCAGATTACACGCTCGCCATTCTCAGCCCAGAATTTCTCCCAAGATACTTCCAGAACGCTCTTTTCACCGTTGCCGTAGGTTATGTCGACGTTCAAGTATTGATCGTAGATGTCTGAATCGGCGTCACAAGAACCGTCGAACTCGCTGTGGTTCAGCCATTTATTGTTCAATTCACGAGGCTTTAAATTAACTACTAATTGATTTAGAGTCTTTTGTGCTACTTTAGGTTTGTCAGATATTAAGGGATGTAAGCCAGCGGTTTTAGACTCGTATTGCTCGTGATATTCTGATAAATCGGCTCCAGAGTCTGATTGATGGAGACCGAGTTTGTGAGAAAAATTTTGTGCTGTTGATCTTTGGACTGAGTCGCGTACTGAATCGTATTCATCTGTTGAGTAATTGTTGTCTGTGTGCGATGCGCTGCAATAACAGCTGACTGGTTCTTCCTAAAATTTATAAATTATTATTATTATTGGTGTATTTTTGTAAAATTGTCAGACTTAAAAAAATTTTCTGACAGTACAAAAACAACACCAGAAAATAAAATAATTAAAAATTAATTAAATTTTGCTTTATTAAATAATGACTTTTGTTAAATTGCACTGTACTTTCTTAAATATTGACGTTTTTAAAAATATAAGCTCATTCCGATGTTACACTCATCAAGAGCTTTCATTTGAGTACCCACATGCATTTTCATATATTTTTCATATATACATATATATAAATAAATGAAAAATTGATGTGGGTACTCAAATGAAAGGTCATAAATTGACTATCGGTGTAGACAAAATTTTTCTTATTCTCTCAATAATACAAATTAATCCTTCAAAACTGTCTGTCAATTTTAAATTAAAATTTTTTAAAATAATATAAAATAAAAATTAATCATACATCATGTTTTTCAGTAATTTGTGCTTCGATTAGATTCTGCTTATGGATATCCAGCATTTCTGGTAGACAATCATTCTCATTCTGGTTATCTTCTCCAGGTTCATCGTCTTGAATCACCGTATAAACTTCAGGGTTTCTGAAAATAAAATAAATTAATTAACTCACTGAAAAATAATTGAAAGAAAAAATAAATTGTTACAATTAAAACCCCCCAAAGAGAAATTATTAAATGCCGAATCAATAAGTAGAAATTGATTATATAAATAATGAATTTGACATGTCTGATAAATAATAAAAATAATTATTAATCTAAATGATTTCATAAATGACCCTTGACATTTATAAACTTGTTACTGGAGTCACGAGCCCATATAATAATAGTTGAACTTAATCATGTGTTCACACTACTAATCGATACCGCATCAAAAATAAACCACTGCTTTCAGTCGATATCCGTCAACTAAAAAGGGTTTTATTGAAAATAAATAAATAATTAAATATAAAAAGGGATAAATGATAATTACCTGATAAATACGCGACTGCAAAGACAGTATGTGTAGTCGTCTTGATTTAAAAATTGAGATTTTTCAGCAATATAAACTTCTGCAAGCGGTTCCCAGTATGGCTCACACATGTTATTGAAGTCCAAATAAAAGCTCTGGTTTTTAGCACACACTGGAACAAATTTATTCAAGTTTTTTTGTTGGTGGGTTAAATAGCCATCATGATCAGGAAGAGTGTCAACTGATTACAGGAACTAACGTAGAAATTTTGAAAACACTTAATAAATAATACTGATGATACTGATGAGTGGTGGAAGGACATGAAACATGGAACGATGTATGTATTGATATGTGCTAATACTGTTCTCTGTGCTGAACTGATATTCTGGAGCTTTATTATGGTTGCTTTGTCGAGTTGCATTCGATGTATCGATATGTATTTTATTTTATGCGTCGATACTGCAGCGCGATAGGTGAATTCCCTTTAGTTCTTCTTCTTCCTTCTTCTTATTATTATTTTTATTATTATTATTTTTTTCTCGTCAACTCGGTTGATAATTTCGGTCTCTGATTTTTATTTTTGAATAAATTTTGAATTAAGCGCGCGTTTCAGCGCCTCTATCGGATAAAAAAATTTATAACACTGAAGTTGACGGATATTAATAATTTTTTGTAACACTGAAGTTGACAGACATAAAAATTTTTTTAGAGTTTTATAGCCATTAAATTATATTAAAAAGTTTCACACGTGAAAATTAATGAAAAATACAAGTGAAAATTTTCAGAAGCATTTTTTTTTATTGTAATTAATTTATTAAAAAAAATTTATGACACTGAAGTTGACAAATACTAAAAATTATTTTAAAATTTTATAATAATGCAATTATTATAAAAAAAAATTAAATTAAAAAATTCCACATGTGAAAATTAATAAAAATTACAAGTGAAAAGTTTTAGAAGCATTTTTTTATTGTAATTAATTTGTTATTAAAATTTTTTTAATTGACAGCTGACGGCTAACTTCAGTGTTGTAAAAATTTTTAATTAGTATTCAGTTGTCATTTGACGAATTGCATACTGAAGAAAATTACAGAAGGTAAAGTATTTGATGTTTTTATAATATTATAAATAAAAAATACTTTTAATTTACTTATAACTTATTATTCAGTAACTTATAAGAATCAGAAATTATAAATAATATTAAAGTTAGCCGACATCTAAAAATTTTTTTTTGTTGGAAAAATTATTATAAAAAAATAAAAAAATTTTTCATTTGTAAAAAATTTGAAAAACTGTGAGTACAATTTTTTAAAAATATTTTTTAGTTCTAATTTAATAAATTAAAAACGTCGGCTATTCTTTATTATTATTTATTTTTTAAATAAAAATTTATCTATCGTTTATCAATTATATTATTTGTTGGTAGTATGGACAATATATTTTTTATTTATCATCTTGTAATAAAAATAATTCCGATTAAATATTTTATTAAAATGTACAGAATTTTTCTTAACCAACATGAAAATAATTTTTAACTTCAAGATGGCGACACAAGTCTCACTGAGTAGCTCACGACACTTGAAACTGTGCATGCCTGATGATGGCGAGTATCATAAAACTTGCAATTTGATCTTTATTACCTCAAAGTGTATGTCTTTCTAGATTAAACCGAAAGCCAGGTGTCAATTTACGATGAAAATAGATCGGGGAACATTAATCCAGGAAGTTGATCGCACTTTTGTGAATTCATGAAATTAAAACACGACCCCGTGTAAATTAAACCCGGTTCGCGCCAAAATAACTTGTTTTAATAATTTTAATTTAATTAACTGTCCTTAAGTATTAATAACATTACTTGCAATTTATTATTTATTACCGTTGTACAGATAAATAGGTTTGGTATTGCTAGTAATTCCGAGAAGTTATTGTTATTACTACTGTCGTTTGAAACGAGGCCAGAGATGTGTGATCGTATAAGGCCTGATTAAGGAGCTCTGTCTCCGGTAAGTGCACTTGCACTTTTATTATTAATTTTGTCAGTATCTATTGAGAGAAATTATTTCTTTTTTGCTTAAAAAAATAATTTGCGACATCCGTGATTATAATAATAATAATAATGGTAGTGGCGAATGTAAATAAAAATGTCAGATGCGGATCCAATTTATCTAAATTCGAGGTCATACGCCTACGCCTCGCATCAATTTTTAAAAAACTAAAAACAAATTTTAATAATAGTAATTTTAATAAAAATAATATTAATTTTTAAATACACCTACGAGTAAAAATAAGAATTAACTAAAATAAATAAATTAAAAAAAGATTTTGGCTGCAATAAAGTAATTCTGAGAAAAAGCAAGAAAACTTTTGGCATAATTTCCAAAGTTCATGATCTGTAATGCGATATTTCAAGTTCTTAGTAATTATTAATTTAATTTTAACTGTACGATTAAATTTTATTGATATTTTTTTATTTATATTATTATTTTATGTACTTAATATTTTTTTATATTTGTATTTATAATTCAACCATATAAATGATATAAATTTTCGGAGTTAAAATGATTAATATCTTTTTGAAAAAGAGAATTATTTACTAACAAAAGACGAGGAGGGATTATTGACTTCCGCCGTGAGAATGATCAAGTGATTAGCATTTATAAAATTGTCATATTCTATTCACTGAAAAAAAGTATAAAAGTATTTTTTGGAATAGAAGTCTTTCGTCTTTTAGGATTCTATTGAGTATGAGAAGAGCGAAGCATATCAGGAGATTAAATGAAAAATGTAGGGATAGGAGTACAGATGAGAGGAATACATCCAACACAGGTGTATGTCAGTGTAGTAATTTAAGATCTCATCCCTATTATATATTAAACACGATTTGGTGAAAGTCTGGCCTTATATTTAACACCAACACCAATTGGCGCTCCGGGGTCAACGAGGCCGTCCTATTGTTGTGTTGCTTTTCGAGGGGATTCAGGCACTTGTCTAGTAACCACTTGTCTAGCCTATGAAAGGATACGCTTTATAATTATTTTAGATCCTTTTTACTTCGATTAATATTCAATTTTTAGAAAGAGAAGAGGTCACTGTCATTAATCAAAATTAGGTTTATTTTTTTCAGAAACTAGTTTTTTTTTTTTTTTTTTTTTTTTTTTTTTTATGGGAATTGATTTTTAGAACTGTCAAAAATATCAATTTCAATTATTTTTTTATTCATTCAAAAAAATTTTGTGTAAATTTTTTTTTTTTTTTAAATAGACAGTTTATTTGAAATTTTTTTTTTCTTTCCATATTGACGTTAATAATTTTTATTTATATCAATTTAAAATACTAAATTGATAAATGTTTGTCAATACAAGATAATATTAATTTTTTAACAATTTTATCTGCATAGAAAATTGAAAAAAATATCGTAGCCGATAATTTTTTGTTAACTTCAAATGAATCATCGTCTCCCACGTTTCGTTTTATTTTACTTAACTTTATATTATTGTAAAAAAGTAAATTTCAATAGATAACAAAAATACGAGCGTACAATAAAATTTATCGCAGTGAGTCACAATAATTGTTTCGACGCAGAAAAAAAAATAGTAAACAAGTTTTCTCGTAAACAAGTTTTATAAAATTAAAAAAAAAAACTAAGCTTGTATCATTAGTTGTTATAATCAAGCTAGTAATTGGAATTAAATTGAAGAAAATTATACTAATCAAATGGTAAATTTCAATCGAGTAAATTTATTGAAAAAATTATCTAATAATAATAAAAAAAAAAAAAAACTTTTGAAAAATCTCAGTCTTTATTCGGATGAATAAACCATTACTTGCAATTTACTATTTTGATTTTCATGGCATGTCTATTCTTGACATTTACATTATCGAAGTCTTACATAATTAACTATCTACTATTTTTTTCACTTAAGATTTTATCCGTTAATAAACAGGGCTGTGACGAAGGAAAAATATCGTTAAGGTTTTTATGCCAGCACGGTTGCTTTTACGCTTGAATGAAAATTCGGTGACCCTCGGATTTCTTTCTATTCCTTTGTCTAGCTCTGCTGGAAATTTCAAACAAGGCTAGCTTCTCGTTCCTTCAAAATTAAATAAATATCATAAATAAGAATATGAAGCAGGCAAACGATAATTCAAAACCAAACAATGTCCGAAAATTTTTCTTAAAGCAAGAATCGATTTAGATAAAAACTTGCATTCTTTAAATTTGTCTCGATAACTAATGATAATACTTGACTACAAAAAATATAAACCGGCTTGTAGTATTCTGTAGCTGATGATTCATTCAAAATAAGTAATGAGTCGAACTGATAGACCATTCTATTACTCGGAAAATTGGAAAGACGTCTTTTCTATTTGATTATGATATATTGAAAAAAAAAAAAAAAAAAAAAAAAAAAACTACTGCAATAAAAATGTTTTATAAAAAATTTACTTTTGTTTCAGGATATTCTGTTCGAGTTGGTTCAAGAAATTTTTAGGATTAAAATACAAGGTAATATTCATTAAAAATATTATTTTGTTTATCATTATAAATTTTTTTCAAATATATTTTAAAATGAATTCAAGTAAAACAATTTATTTTAAGTTTGTTTTTTGGTTTTTTTCAATGAAAAAATTATTTCTTCAACCAAAAATACAAAATAAAAAATTAATTTGATAAAAAAAAAATCTTGGACCAAAAACATAACTTAGACGAATTTTTTTTATTTCAAATCGAGTTAAAATTTTTTTTAATTAAGTAAACTTTACTTAAACTTAGAATAATTTGAGATTTCAGTTAAAACATTTTTTCTTAAATTAAGTCAATTTTTTTGACAATATATTTTCTTTAAAAAAATTAATTTCAAGGCAAGTAACTCCGAAATCAAGTCAACTGAATCTCAAAATTATTTTTTCTATCTATCAAAAATATTTCTCTTAAATAAAATTTTTTTTCTCAGTATAACACAAACAATAAACAATGTACATAATTAAATACATGCATGTTTGTATTAGTTGTTATCGTGATTCTGTTTGAAACACAACATAAATCTAACAGTATGAAAATAGCGAGTAATAGTGAGAATAAATCTATATAATAGTTAGCAATCATGCACAGCAATCTGCAATCGATTGAATTGTTATTTCCGGAAAAATTTTTTCCTTTTCTATAAAATAACGTGACTCTCGAGCTCTAGCTCTAACAATTACTCTTTCATACTCATTATCATTATGTTCTATACTATTATAACTACAATTCTAATTTTTTAAATTTACACTTTTATTCTCTTCGCGCTCACATTATATTATACATATATTTATATATAAAACACATCGCTCTGAGTCACGGCAGCTTGTAAGAGCCAAGGTCGACAATCCGCCCACTGCCCGGTGGGTTTTCACTGCTAAACATGAAAAATAAAAATAATTATAAAATAAAAAAATAAGTATAAACTCCGGCAGTTAATAAAGCAAATTTTTATTTGCATTAAAAATTTAAAGTAACACCAAGTTAAACATTTAAAGCAAACAAGCTTGTACGAGCTTAGAGTCTAGAGTTCAGGGAGCTTAAGTTGTAAAATCGATGTTTATATCAAAGAATAAAACAAAGCCGACAGCAAATTGCACATATAATGTATACATTAAATGAAACGAGAGTGACAAAGTATGAGCGTTAAGCGTTTGCGCAGAGAGGTCAAACGCAACAGGTGCCAACAGGTAGGTTACAAGGGATGGCGATTTGATGACTCATGGGTTTACACCAAGAATTTTATCTTTCTCTCTTCTCTTCGTCTTACTCTTGAACCTTTTTTTCACCACCCAGTAACTACTTCACTACATAATCATACTACTTTCGCTCTTGTCGAGGTACCCCACTGACTTTACTTGCCCGATGAGTCACATGCCACACGTGTCTTGCGTTCAGGCTAAGAATTCCGTCTCCATGCAAACTTTTCGTATCGTTGCACCATATAACGTGTTATAATTTATTATTTATAACAAAATTTACGAGATTATTTTTATTAGTTAAAATTGATTTATTTATCCGAAAATTTACTAATATTTTTAAAAATTAATTTTAAAACACTGAAAAATTAAAATATTTTCATTAAGAATATTTTCTTAAAAAAAAAAAAAATTTGATAATTGTTTAGAATAATTTTTTTTTGTCTAAAAAATTGATTTAATTGATTGAAATAGTTTGTAATTAATTGAAAAAATTAATTCATTCATTTTCAAACAAAGAAATCTGTCTGGAAAATATTTTTTATTTTTTTCACTGTACTTTAAAAAATTTTAAGACTCCAAAATAAATAATATTATAATTTATGATATATTTTAAAAATTTTTATTAAAGTGTAAAAAAAAATTTTTTTAATTTAAAATTTGGCTGAAAAAATATTTTTAATGGTATATTTCATATATACTCGCGATAATAAGTTTTTAGTTAAAAAATGTTTATAGTGAAAAAAACTGATAAATTGAAATGTGAAGTAATTATTAATTATTTAAAAGTATACTGACAGAAAATCACTTTTTTAATAAATAAAATTTTTTTTTTTAATGTTTAAAGCAATAAATCGAACATTTACTCCAAAATATTTACTTAAAATATTTTTTGATATTTTTATTTCATAAATATTTTTATCACGTTGTATATTAAAAGTATTTATTATTTATTGAATAATATTCATTAACATACGCAATAAAAAAATTAATATTCGATTCAAAACATGTGAGCTGTTGATAATAAAGTGATAAACAAAGTTCGACATTGAAAAAATTTAATCGTCAGTTTAATGTAGCTATTTAATCTAATCAGTGTTTTTAATATATTTTTACAGTTAAATTTATAAATTCATACTATACTTATGTCAATAAATATTTATTAGATGCATTGAGTATAAAGCGTCAATTAGTATTAATGTATGCGTTTAGTTGAAATCACGTATTTATAATTCATAATTAAAAGATGTTGGATAATATGTTTGCTACGGTTCATCGAAAATGACTTTCACAGTAATTACAAATATTCGAATGGAAAATAGAATAATGATGTTTTTTTTATTATATTTATTAATTTATATTATTTTTATTAATACAAAAAAAAAATAGATGCAATTTTAAAGTTTATAGAGTACATTTTAATAGTTAACTATTATGTAAAATATAAAATTATGATTTATGTTCACAGAGTGCAGAAAAAGTAGAAAATCACTTGTGTCGATACGCGATGAAATCGTCTAATAAGGAGAAATACCATAACCAGCGATATATTTCACGTGAGTACTGAATATTATATAATAAAAATTTATTTTTGACGCAGAGCTTAAATTTTAATGAGCACATAAATTTTTTAAAAATTTAATTTAACTAAATAATACGACAAAAAATTTTTTTTTTAATTTTCAAGATTTAAAAAAAATTATTTGATTCTTTGAAAGAAATTTTAAATATTATTTTTATACAAAAAAAAAAAAAAAAAAAAAAAAACTAGTTGACCCTGAAACTAAACAATTACCTTTCATCTTATCAATACAAAAATATCCATTGAAAAAATAATTTATAATTTATTTTTCTTGATTATTTATTTATAATTGATTTTAACAATAAAAAACAAAGTTAGCTAATATGTAACATAAGATAACACTTGAGTTGTGTCTTATATGCATACGCCGGATAAGAATGAACTATACAAATAATTTATATAATAAATATAAATATACATATGCTAATGACAGTAATTAAAATAAGTGTTATGTAGAATTCGCTGGGTTTTTTGGGATTTCCGAAGGTTGTTATCGGATTTCCGGGAAATGTACAACGTGGTTTAATTCTACGAAATAATATCCCACATGTTTGGTTAATGTTATGTGTAATATGTGTAATGCGTATAAGTATAGGCATTTAAACACACGTGTGGTCCACATTAGTGTTGAAACCCGTCAGGTAAACACGCAAACTAATAAACGTATTATGTATCATATATTGTATGCTCATATTCAGGTATATAATTCTATAATAGTAGGAGTGTGGTAAAATAAAAGAGATCGTTCTCAGAACAGCATTGAAAAATATAACAAGGAATCCAATCCTAGTGTGGTGTCATGGGGCCCTAAGCCGCTTCGTTTGGTCCTAAAATTATGAATGTTATAATTCGTCGAATTTTTTTCGAGAATTCCATTCACAGGTTTCTTTTTAGCAGATTTATTTTTACTATCGATGATTTCCGATCGCAAATTCTCTTTCGGATAATACGCTGCATTTACATTTAGATTGGATTTTATGTCTTACATTACGCAGTGTAGCATGTAATGGTGATGATTGATCTAACGATATACCACCAGAAAAAGTCTGTCCAAATTTATCCAATCAAAACAGTGAGTCACAGCCAAGCATCAATGATTCAAACAATAGGCTCCTAACAAAAACAGTCAAGTGTCATAATATTTTATTGCGCTTAATTTTAATAAATTGTAATCTTAATTGATGCTAGAATTCGGAATAGCAGCATATAAATTTAATTGTTTTGTAGATAAAAGAAAAGTATTTCAAATTTTAAGTTTTTTGTTACTTGAAATCTAAAATTTTGCTGAGAAAAATTTTAAAAAGGTATTTTTTTGTAGATTTTATAAAGATATAGCCATAATTCTTCATGAATTTTAATAAAACTCAACATAGTTAATTTTTAGATCATATTTAAATACATATTTGATGAGCTAAATATTTTTAAAATTTTAGCAATTTAAAATTAAAAAAAATTACTAGTTCAGACTTTTATTTGTTCTTATTAAAAATAACTTTTGAACGCGATAACGTATCGCATTTTTTTAAAGTGCATCTTCAAGTTCATTCATTAAGCTTTAATTACCGTTTTAGCTCATTTTTAATGAACTTTTACTATAGCATTTCTTTAAATAACTCTGCAAATTTTTATTAACTCTTAAATTTCTTCCTTTTCATTCATTAAAGTACTTTAAATAATAATCACATCACTAAAGTTTATTTAGTAATATTTACTTAAATTAGGAAACATCTTATCTTAATCACCGGGCTTGATTATTCAAATACCTACCAACATATTACAAGTGTTGATGTACACAATGACTCACACTGAGTATATTTCATGACTTACAATTGACTTGATATAATATCACTTGGATCAATTCTATCACTTCGCCGTGATATATGTATCGTGTGATATTAAGTATAAGTCGTTGACGGACATTGATCTTCCGGTCCCCAAGATGTTGACGGCTTTCCTGAGCTGAGTCAGCCTTTAATCGCGCATGCCACAAATATCTTGACGACACATGTTTTTTTTTATTTTAAATATTAAACGTTAACTCTAACTCTATTTATCAATGAACAGTTTAAGTTAATTCATGAATTCGTTTATGAGTCTGTCAATTGATAAATTTTACGTGCATTTTGTACCGTAACTAAAAATAATAATAATAATAATTTTTTTTGATAAATGACTAATGAAAATGATAATAAAGATAAAATTAAATAAAAAAAAATATGTAATCAAAACCGACAATTCCAAGCGTAAATTTTTATTTAATTCCGGGTAAAAAATAACACAAAATAAAATATTTGTAAATGAATCACCGGATTTGAATTCATTCCACTTTCTCAATACGTATAAGGCAGATAAGAGAAATGCTGCTGATGAAAAGCTGCAATTGAAGGTAAAAATTCAAGGAATACCCAATTGTAAATTAAAATAAAACGTATATACGTTGTATAGAGTGGAGCAAACTACGTCACTGAATTTCGTCATAACATAAATAAAAATAAAAATAAAAATAAAAGCAACGTGGAGAAACCAGTTGATCTCCGGTTTTCCATCTACATCTAACTTACACAATTCACATGCTCGCGCTCAACTTATCTCTGTCAGACGCTCTCTATTACGTATCTGTTGGATGCTGTGCAGAAACTTACTTACTATACTCAAGTAAAACTACGTCAGAATATAAAAGACATTACGGAAAAAAATTTAATATTGAGTCACTTCCGTTAGCTTATACAAATATGTTATTTTTTATTGCTTGTTCTCAGATAATTATTCTTTTTTTTATTTGAATTTAAATTGTCGCGGTTTGGATTAAATTTGTTGAGCAAAGTATGAAACTAATTAGCTTTTTATTTACAAAAGAATTTTTTTTTTTTTGTATAAATATTCAGCTATTTTTAAAATATACGATTATCAAGATAATACGAGACTGGAGTTTATAAATTGTGCAAGGATCCAGGTGCGACAAACTTTCCTCGTGCGATTTATTGTTTTGTTCTAAGAATTGCAGACACTGCTAATGTTCTGTACTGAATGATTAAAATACGTGATAGTCATATTTATAATAGTTTATATTATTTATTATATAACACAATTTATAGAACATTTAAAAATTATTTAAAAAAATGCAATTGCTAAATTTCACGCAAATAACAATATTGCTAAATTTATTTAACAGTTTATTGGGCACAATAAAATTTGTTTGTCGAGCTCTCAACAGTGTGGGCGTTCAAATCTTTAATGTGTTCGACTTGTCTTGCAAACATCTTTCGATTAATCAACCGTATAAATATATATGTTAAATATTAAATATACTTTTATATACTAGCTAATCCGCGAAGAGATATAAGTGATAGACACTTCGGAAAAATCTAAACAGGTTTGCTTAGAAATTATACATTTACGTCACTAATGATTTTTTTTTTAATTTTATTTTATTACGAGTTGTGACGTAGATAGTATTAAATATTATATATGTGTGGTGTTGAACATATGTATTAATATATGTGGGCGAAAAGTAATATAAGTAGGGCCTCGCCCACATTTAACGGTTTGTGGTTGCAGTTTTAGCTTTTTAATGCTTGCTCTTTAAAAGGAATACCTATTGGAATTTATATGTATGTATATATGTATATGTATCATGTATCGTATGGATTTTTATAGTTGGGTTATTGTAATGAGTTTTTTAAACTTTATAAGTTTAATTTTTATTTATTGAAGAAAGTTTCAAAAAACGCGGCTGTGAATGTCACTTTATTTTTAAACTGCTTATAAATAAAATTTTACCTCGGTACCAATTATAATTAAATTGTCAGCGATTGGTAAATCGGCTGTTAATCTATTCTATGTAATTAAGATTAAGAGAATAAGAAAATTTTTGTCTCTAGTGTATTTATTTGATAATTTGTTTTTTTTTTTCAGTTTAATTTTATATAATTGGAAAAGCCTGAGAGTTAATAATTGCCTTTTTACGATTTTGTATTTTTTTTTTAGCAATAATCAATTTTTTATGCTGAATTTTTGAAACGGTTTTGAAATTAAAAACATCAAATTTGTATGAATAATTTATTTATCTAAGTTAAATTTAATATGATCAGAAAAGTTTTGAACTAAATATCTGTTTTTTCAAGGTTTCATATTGTTTTTTAAGACAGTTAATTTTTTATGACAAGTTTTTGGAGTAGTTATAAATAGATAATGAAACTAAAAGATACCTGTTATTTTTTTTTTTTCATTTTTATAACAGCTAAATTATTATGAAAAAATTTTAATAAAAAATTCCGCATCTCGAAATTTAAATAATAGAATTAATTTTTAATAAAAATAAAAAAAACTCTTTAATGTAATTATATATGTCAAACATTGATCTATATAATTATAATTTCTACAATTCACATAATTTTTCCAACTTTATAATTTTTCTTTTAAATATTCAAGATTCTATTTTTTATGAATTAAAAAAAAATTCTAAATATTATTTTTATATAAAAAAAAACCAGTTGACCGTGAAACTAAACAATTATCTTTCATCTTTGCATTAAAAAAATATTTATGCAAAAAACAATTTATAAAAGCGCCAAAAAAAATGGATTTTTGTCCAAAAAAGTTTTCTCAACTCCAAATTTTCTAAAAACTATCCAACAATTTTTTTCTCAAGCACAAAAAAAATAACTTGACAAATAATATATCTCAAAAACGTAAAAAAATAATATTAATTGATTTTAACAATAAAGAGCAAAGTTAGCTAATATGTAACATAAGATAATACTTGAGTTATGTCTTATGTGCATACGCCGGCTTCTTTGAAGTATGAATTACGTAACCCAATAACTCTACAATGTGACTTAATACATATATACATACATATAAGACGGTATAATATAAACTGTAAAGTATGGTATATAGCATTCGTACACTGAATACACATAAGCAGTGTAGAGTCATGACCGAGTTTCTTTAACAATTCATTCCAACCTTCAAATGATAGGAAAAAAATGTCTAGTCAATAAAGTCTGGGATTTATTCTATTGAATTTCATTATTATTTTCATTTATATTCATCTATATATGAATATGTCCTATTATTATTGAAATTTACATGCATAAGAACTAATATGCGTTGTTAAATAAGAGAATACCAATAATTGTTGGTTATTGGGTTGTGTATCTTTAATAGCAATAGCAAAAGAGCTTTCAAAGAATCGAGCTGGCGCGGTTTTATGTAGGCCGAATATTCTATTCGGTTTAGTATCATATAGTTGTGCAGAGTAGAGCTTAGAGCTTCGAGCCAGCGTCTCTAAGAAACGATACGTCCGGTTGCCAAAGAGATTGCGTTTATTCTACGAATGCTATGAATTCGGACACAAGCTGATGTGCATGTCCGTCATTAAAACGTCTGTTTATTAACGTCCTTTGAATTTATTTAAACTTATATATATTTATAATTTATAATTTATTTATTATATATTATTTTATACACGCATAAGGGTACCGCCTATGTCATGTTACTTAAACTTTGTAATAAAAAATTTTAAATTTACGGTTATTGATATTGTTATCGCTGTCGTAAAAGATTAAAGATGTCTTGTCTTGGCCGACATCTTTTATATTTTTGACAATGGCTTTAATCGTGGTGTTAATAAAATTATTCCGTGGATTTATTGACTGTGAAAATGTTTTATTAATATCGTTGAATTTTTTAAGCCTAAAATATCATAACCCGCATTTGTGTTTTTAATTTTATAAATTGACGGTGATAAATTTTAATTGAATTTTTAAATGTGACTAGAAATAAAAATTATTTTTATTATTAATATTTGTTTTTAAGACGACTTTGACCTACAATCCATAATTATGCATAATTGAAAACAGATTTTATTATTTTTTATTTATTGTGTTTACTTTATTATATTGCATAATAATAATATTAATTAATATGATGTAACTCGTTTTTTATTTTTTTATTTGTGTTATTAAAATAATTAAAAATCTGTAATTTGCATAATTAAATTTTTTTTTCAATGTAATTCTATTTTTGAATCGAGCATAGACTTGAAAACAATTTGGCTTTAGAACATTTTCATTAAGATTATTTTGTTTTTAAGTTTTGTTGATAAAGTCTGTCGAAAAAAATATAAATTATCAATGAAATTAATTATTTTAACGTTACTGAAGTTAACTTACATGACAATTTTTAAGCTTTCTTAATAAATCAATTTATTATAGAGAGAATTCATCAAAAAATGCTACTTGTAGAAATTGCAGAAAAAAATTTATGCAATTTTTGAATTATTAAAATTTATTTTTTTATAAAATTAAAAAAAAGAGTGGTATTAATTTTTAAATGTTGGTATAATACCTAAATAAAGCATCTACTTCTTTGATAAATTTCATAGAATCTTCTTGTATAAATTATAAAGAGTTTTCAGCGATTTTCTCTCTAAAAAAATTCTATGAATTTCTATCAAAATCCTTTAAAGTCTCAAAACACTCTCTTAGATCTAGATATTTGCCGATCCAGTTTTCCACACCATCAACCTGCGTAAAATTGAAAAATCCTCTTTGAAAACTAATTTAAAAGTATTTCGAATTTCGAAGGATTTTCGTGGAAAGAATCCCTTGGATCCGGGTCCGAAAGTTCTTCAATGCGCAACATTCCATAGATTCTTTTCCTCTATTGCCGGTTTGGAGCTCTGATTTCGATCTAAGTTCAATTTTCTTCTTATTCTATTCCTTGCTGACCTATAGAGCGATTCCGAGTAAAATTCTTCATGAAAACTCACTCTCTGCCCGGAGGCTTTGGAATGCCCGAGAGATGCTACTTTTTATCTGAAGAATCTGCTTACCTCGATAATTTTATTGCTGGTTAAGACGTTTTGCTGAAGATAACAGACCTTGTATATAAATATATACACAATTATTCAATATTCAACTATACTTTTTTTCTCATTTAGCATTGATGTATTTATTATCAATTAAAAAAAAAATTATAATAGCTATTTGGAATAAATTTAAACCCATAAAAAAAGTCAATCCATCATCTATTTTGAGAAATATCACACTCAAAAATAATTTATAATACGAGATTATTTTTGATTGAATTTGTTTATGACAGCCCGCATTAAATTGAATAAAATAAAAATTACACCTGTTAACAAGTCACATAAATATGTGCAAGTTTAAAACTAATTACTAATTTAATTAAATTAATTTTGGAAATTTTTGTGGGAAGATATTGGAAATTTTTTTACAAATTTTGGGTTTTTCTTTAAATTAAAAAAAGAGTGAACTTGATTAAAATCAATGAAATTTTTCAAAATAATTTTCTTGGCTCAAAATTTTTTTTAATTATAAAATTTTATTAAATTAAAAATCTTGTTATAAATTATTCACCCAAAAATATAAATAATTCAAAAAAATTTCCCTTATCGCCCCTAAAAATTTTCAAAATTAAAAATCTAAGAATTTCAAGCTTTCATATTTCATACCGTCAAATATATATGTACCAGATAATCTTCGCAATAAATTTCACCATCCATTGACTCTCTATCTAAACACATACATCACTCCCAATAATATTATTCTTTTAATCATCCTCTACTCGATCTCAACATATATAAAATATATAATGTATAATATATTGTTTTACTTCTCCCGCATCCCAGATTAAGATACAGACTGGCCCGATATAATCCAGTAAAGCGATTCTCTCGCGCGACTTATTCACCAAAGTTGTATGTAGTATTGTCTGTCTCTATTACATTTTGTCGCATACACATTGTACATAAGTGTAAGCCAGTATGTGTATGTAACAATAAAAGACGACTATATACAACCCAACTCCCCGTTGTTCCTTACGCGGCACGCGTGCCTTTCCCTTTCATTTAACTTTATATATAATCCATAATGCATATACATATAAATATATATGTATATATATGAGGGTGTAGTATCTAGTATCTACACTGTAGCGCAGATAGTGCAGGACAAAATAGACGAAATTATAAGCCACAAAAAAAAAGCACTAAACAGAGAAAGTAGTCTTGTATCTTGCCCTGATACCACTACAGGGAAAAATCAATACTTTGTTCGGGGTGATACAACTGAATTTAACTTGGGGAATGTGGGAAGAGCACCCCCGTCATTTTCCCCCTTTGCTCGCCTCCTTGGACAGGAGGAAAGCCAAGTCCAAGTCCGCCTTACTTTACGAGACGAGGTTGTAAAACTCTCGTTTCATTCGCGTATATATAATAGCGTACAGCACGGATAACTGCACGTGGCCCCTCGTCAAAGGGGCGAGTGCATGTGTACATACGCACGATTCATGTTTAGTTTATATACTTCTCTTCTTACTCTGACTTATTTGTCTGATGTATGTTCTGCAGAGCTCTTTGTTCCTTTTCTGTCGCAGAGGCACTAACGACTTTAGTCCCCCATTTTTCTGTTTCTTTGGTGGAAATTGCTCGAGCATGAATTATTGCTCTGGAGTGTGTGAATTTTAATCACTTTTTTTTTTTGAGAGTAACTTTCACTGTTTTTTTTTTGATTAATTGGATTTATCGTGCTTTGATCTGTGAGATCAATTAAGTATTCATTATTCCGCGATAGCGCAGCTGGGCTATTTACATAACTTGGTTGATTTATAATGTATATTTTTTTTTTTATTAAACGCAGACCGTCAGGTGGTCGCTTTTTGGTAAAATTTGGATAAAAACAAAATTTGGAATTTATATCAAATAATTGTCTAAATAGTAATTTTTTTAGTTCTATTTTAATTAGAAGAAAAATAAATTTAAAGCCTTAAAATTTTATGAAAATTTGAAATAAATTAATTTTCTTTCAACTTTTAAAAGTTTTGAAAATTTTCTGACTCAAATAATTATTTCGTCAAACTTTTGGGACACTTTATTAAGCTCACCCCTAAGTCATTAAGTCAATAAATTCTAATTATCATAGTTTGGGTGAAAACTTTAAAAGAAAAAAAAAATAATAATGTTATCGATCTTGAAATATTAAGCCTAATTGACGCCCCAAAAGTAGGGATTCAAACAATTAAGCATGTTCAAAAAAAGCAAGGTTTTGGGGTAAAGTAAGAAGACACTGTGTGTAAAATGTGTAGACAATGGCAATGTGTTTAGCGTGAGGCCCCCACACCACCATGGGGGTAAAGAACTTAAGAAGGGGAAGGGTCAGCACGCGACCAGCTGCTGTCTTTCTGCTTTAGGGTTACGTTAATATATAATATAAATATAAAATACAAAATATACGGTTTAAGGTACACATATAAGCTATATGTATATAGTTATGGCTGTTATAACAGTAAAAAGTACCGTGAAAAGGGACCGACAGACCCATTAAATATTTGTGTGAAAGGTTCTGGCCCTCAGGCAGGTCAATGACCCTTCAAGAATTTTTTCAGTCCACCCCCGAGATGGTCCATAATTTATATTTTAATATTAATAAAAATAAGGAACCAAAATTTACATTTCAAAGCTTCTTTTTCAAACTCACAATTTTACGGAAAATTATTCCCTTTGTTAATAAAAATTTTTCCCAGTTATTTATTTCTAAAAAATTCAAATTTTTTTATTCTTAAATTAGACTATTTTTAGCCGCTAATTATTGGGTTAGTTTTTTTAATGAAAAAAAGGATTGTGATAGATTAGTGTAAAAAAATAACATTAAATAAAGCACATATGAGAGCCGCCTACGATCTGGGTTCTCATAATAACACGCTAGACTTTGATGATGCATCTCCCTGTGCTGTTATGTTCCATTCCCTTTTCTTGTAATAATGCTCTCCCCGTTTTATACATATATACCGCGACTCTACCCAAGAAATGGATGGATTGTATTATATTACAAAAAATAACAAACCAAAGTGAGTACTTTTACTGAGAAACAGTTATCCATTACGATATGCTATATAATATACGTATATACTGTGTACCGTACTTATGGTAATGCTAAGTTGTTTTAAAACAAAACAATCTTGAGTACAATGAGTAAATAAAAAAACAGATTAATATGGTTTGCAACAACAGAAATAAAACTTTTGTTCTCGCTGAGTTAACATTAAAAAATAATTCAAGTAAAATTTACTTAGATTTAGAAAAATTTCTTTAGTTAATTTAAGAAATTTTTCGATTGATTTAAAATAATTAAGACTTATAATTTTATACTTTTGATGTCACAAATTTATAGAAAAATTTATACTTAGCGGGAAGTTAAAAATTATCTTTTATTAGACTCTATATTCTATTATTGTTTGTTCTGTACAGGAGTGTACTAATATTAACATTGTCATTCATTCATTGCATTGTTTAATATCAGATTGAAATGACAATGTCCCTGGCTCACTGACCCTTTTTGTCATCATAAGCCTTCAAATCACCACGTAAAATGCTTATGTTGCAATACTACATAATCATACTGTCCATTCACCATTTGATAAATTAAAACTCTAAAATGCTTACAATTAGTTTTTCTCTTTGTTGAACTTTTGCAATAAATTATAACCTGACAAAAATAATTAAACAGCATCCGAAAAAATTATGCAAATTTTAAATAAACCTTCGATTGAAAATATATTAATATTGCTTAGTATAATCTGGACACTAGTAACTAAATTAAAAGTCTATGCTAGTTTTTTTTTGCAAATTGGCAGTTCTCCAATCCTCCAAATCCGTCCTGCTGACTAATGTTTTGAACCAGCGACATCAGCCGCTCTCTTAGATTCTAACCAATCCCACTCTAACAATAATAATGCCGCCAATAATAAAACAATTGTGGGATGTTATTCAACAAGATCCACCCCTCGATTACAATACATCAAAAGAATATTCTTGCATTTAATATAAATATATGTGTTTAAATTATTGGCTCGCGGTCTGGTGCAAACTTTTTTTTAATTAATACAAAATTTAATTTTAAACGAAATTGAAATTTTATTCTCATAAAAAAAATTTTGAATAATCAGTCAAATTTTAAGTTTAAAAAAAAAATCGAGATTTTTTCTGCAAAAAATTAAAGTTTAAAAATAAATTTTTAGAAAAAAAACCTATACAATTTTTAAAAGTTCATATTAAAAAAATTAATATCCAGAATTTTTTCTTTAGAAAAAAAAGAAGGTCACTCTGATCAATCATCCTCTAGATGAAATATCAACCACAATATTCTCTTATTTACCATCCGATCGATCTTTATTAATCCTAAACACCTGGAACGTGGGCGTTGAGGTTCAAAAGAACTTTCTTCTGATCCTTTTTTTAAAATCTTTTGACCATGTCCGCCCCAAAAATAATAAATCAACCTATTTTTATTGGCATTTAAATACATAGAATTATTAATTTTTTTGGTGTTATAATAACTAAAAAAATGGTTGTTAAATTTACCACTTTTACGATAAAAATAGTTAAGAAAATACAGGAAGTTGCCGAACGGTATAAATGTGTGGTGAAGCTAGTATAAATATTTACCGGGATATCAGCTTTGTAGATTGACGATTTGAACTAGTTTGAGTATTATATATAATACTAGTGCAGTCTGTTGAAATATTTTCAAAGGTGGGATGTAATGGATGTAACAGAAGAATATAAAAGGAAGCATTTTTAGATTCTTTAAATATTTATTTAATTGTGTACATTGTACATATTCTGGCAGCAATGATCAATGATATTTTGCGCGACCTTGGTAATATTTAGCTCAGATAATGCTAAAATCTAGGTCAATTAATTACAACGCGGATGCATATTTTGTGATTATGATGAGGATTTTTTTTCATATAAATACTGCACCTAAAGTGAGTGAGTTAGTTAGCGACAATTTCTTTTGTGAATTGTTTTTCAGTAAGTATTTTTTTTACTTCTTATGAATAATAATAATAACAATAATTTTAGAAAAATTTGTAAGTTTTCAAAAGATGCAAAAATTCTTGAAGAAATACTTGATCAAATTTAGTATTACCATTAATTTTTTTTACTTAGAAATATTTCTGATATTTTGCTAACTAAAAATTTCCAAAAAAAATTTTTTTTTCATAATAATAATTTACAGAGTTTTAAACCAATCAATTATTAAAACGGTATCTATTATTAATTAAACTGAATTCTTAAAAAAAAAAAAAATTACATTGTTTTCTCAGATTAAAAATCCGCAATGAAGACATTCTTAGTTTTTTTCATTGTACTAATTGGTTTCGTAATGATCAAAAGCATGATTGATCCTCCAAGATTTCGTTATATGATGAATGTTACATGTAGACTTAGAAATGCTCCGGTAAAACATTTGATTTTTTTTCTTTTGTGTATTAATTTTTTTTATTTTAATTCTAAAATTTGATTTTTTGCAGTGTTTTATTAATCTTAAAACGTTGGAACATAATTGCTGTTTGGAGCATGGTTTAAAATGTATGAAAGCTCCAGGAAAGTTCTTCCATTTTACGTGCCAGCGAGAAATAATGTCTATACCTAAACTAGGATAGAAAAAAAATTGTTCATTTTTTAAATTTAACTGTACAAAGTTATGATTTTTCAAGCTAAAATAAAGCCAAGTTAAATAAAATTAAGCATGGTATAATTTATCACTCCAGAAAATTTACTTACTTTACAAATAACAAATCACAGATTTTAAGTCGAATTTTTTTTCTTTTGGTTGCTTTAAAGTAGCACGATAATCATCGGAGTAAAAAAATAATGATGTATTTATGATATATTTGCTTTGACGCTGGGATTTTAATTGATGCCAAGGTAATGGGGACAACAGGTGTGATTTTTTTCGGTCTAGACGATTGATTGTAATTTATATAGACAAATTTGTAGGATGATTTATGGTTGTAATTTAAAGCGTACATTTCTTTCTCTTGAATAAGGAAAAAAAATTTTTTAAAAAAGTGTAAAGAAATTCAATGAATTTAAAAATAAAAAAAAATATTTTGATCAAAAAAAAATAATTTTGTGACACTGGAAATTTTTATTGAATGAAACAAATTTTTTTAATCAATTTTTCAGTCGTTATTTTCAAAGTTTTTCATGTTCAAAATTTTAGAGTCAAAAATAAAAGAAAACATCGATTAAGAAATCAATTAAGAAAATAATTAAAGTTTATGACTAAATACGCTCATAATTGTTTATAAGATTCTGTAAACAATATAAATCATTGAACTTATTTTATCTGGCTATATTTATAGTTTATTTCTTTAAATTCTATTTATGTTATCTTATTTTCAGTTGCGTCGGATTTTTTTTCTATAAAAACAGTTTTGTTTTTATTAGTTTACCGGAAATTAAAATAGAGAACAGTTCATATATTTTATTGATGTGTTTACTTATTATCAAGAGAGAAGTTATAATGCTATAAAATAAATTATTAAATTAAAAGAGCGATAAAGAAAAGAATAAGCAGATTTTAAAAAATTGAAAAGGTAATATCTATTGCTGTAATTTTCTCTGTAACTTCAATTATTTGTACTTTAATGTGATAAATTTCTAAATTACAGTGATTTTGTCAATCCCTACAAACATGAAAAAAAATTGTTTCCTTAAAATAATCATACTTGGATTATTCAGCATCCTTACTGGGAGTCAATGCTTTGTGGTTAATAAATTCAAGTGTAAGCCAAAACATTTTATGGTATGAAAATTTATTATTAGGAATCATTAAGAACTTTAAATAGTTCATTATTGCGTGATTAATTTTTAAACGGAGTAAATTTAAAATCAAATCTTAAATATTCCAGTGTATCCATAATGATGTTTGTTGTGAAAACTTAGAGTGTCGACCGTACTTTTTAACCAATCATTTTTCCTGTCAAAGTAATAATTGGGCAATCCCGCGGATTGGATAGTAAATTTTAAACTGTGAATAAAAGTTTTTGAATTTTTATTTTTTTTCAATAACAAATTTTAACAAAAAAAAAAAAAAAAATGTTTTTGTACTCTTTATCAAATGACGTTCAGATTTCAAAATTATATGATTATTTTATCATCCATTAAAACACATAAAAAATGAATCACTTTGAGCTTTCAATAAGAAACTTACCCTTTTTTTGATTCAATAATTTTGTAAAATTCTTCAATGGAAATTTTTTTTTCCGGAACTTCCTTAATTTCACAATACAAGCGTGAAATTTTCATAAGAATATTTCTCTTAATTTTTTCCAGTGCAAACTTAAAACACGTTTTATTTACAATTTAAACATATAACAGCAATGAATAATGAGTAATCATCAGTACGTGCAGTTAAATTGATTGCAATCATAAAACCTATAGTTTAAATAATAATTATTATTGCTAACACATCGCCGGTGAATAATACAACAATGACGAATCACTCAGCTTCATTGATACTCATTTTAATCGGTAATTGCTGTATCAATTATAATACACCACCCTTTTTAACCACGTGACAAATTATTTTTGCTAAAATATAATGTCTTTTTATGAATGTAATAGTTTGTATTATTATTAATATTGTTTTGATTGATCGTTGAATAACTATCATGATCAATATCTAACTACGCGGTTAACATACATCAAATATCAGCTATTGATATTCCTATTACTTATTACCTGTAAAGTGTATAGCAATCTCCATAATTTAATAATTCACCTATTATGTGTAATACATAATAAATTGGTTATTATCAAGATTTATGATACTTGTGTTGTTATTCATAAGCTGACAGAAATAACATTGTTGCTCCTTGAAATATGTGGGTGCGTCGTAACAGTTCTGATTCTGGATTTTTAAAAATTCATACGCTGCAAATAACTGTATTATTGTACTTAGGAATTTAAATAGTCTAGTAATAGCAATAACGACAGTATAATTAGAATATGAAGAATAAAGAATAAAGAAAGCAAATAAATCTAAGGACGTGATCTCATATTGTTTACCGCAAAAGTGGTAATGAAAATAGACATGAGGGCATAGCTATGAAACATATGTAATTGTCCGTGTAATATGCTAATGCCAGTTATTTAATCATTTGTATTTATAAGAAATGTCAAAGGCTTTTCGATGGAATTTTATTCCAAGTACCTCTATTGTTTTTATACTTACTATTGTTATTTTTATTTATTCTAATTCTATTGCAATTGCATAGATTTTATTATTAATTCATTTGTATATCATTATACGAACTTAAAATAACTTGGACCTTGATGTTTCATCGTTTTTTTTTACGAATTTTTTATTTTTCAATGACACGGTTGTCTGGGAAATAATCAAGTTTAGTATTTTATTATTTATTGAGTAAATTTATTTAAGACCAAAAATTCTTAAAAAAAATAAAAGGATTTTTAATTTTTTATGATTTAAAAATGTACTAGATAATTGTTTAGCTTGATAGTCTATAATATTTCAAGTTATAAAAATAATTTTATAATTTTTTTGAACAATTAAATTTTTTTTCTTAAGTTCATTAAAAATAGAACAATTTTTTGAAAATATTTCGAGTATCAATTTATTAATAAAAAAACATTTTTTTTAAATCAATTTTAAATGATAAAAATAATTTTTTTTAAATAAGTTTCTTTTAATTAAAATTAATCTTATCACAAGTCCTTAAAATACTTGCAATAATTTTTATATACCAAAATAAAGAGAGCTCTTTCTACAATAAAATTCACTTTCTCTTTGGAAAATGTCATAGAATCGCAATAATAGGTTAACCGCTGGAAGAACCATAAAACTTAAACTCAAATGAAAAAATAAAAGCTAACTCGTCTCTTGAATTTTTCATTACCACTAAAAATGAAACTTCTCAATAAAAATCTAATTTCTTTCTCCGTAGTTTTATCCACAGAGTAGTAATATTTCAAAACTTCTACCCAAATACTCATAGTTATACATATATACAATAATATTTATACGTGCAATATACTCGTTAATGGTTAAATTTTAACGAGCTTCGAAATGTCCGCGGTTTAAATTGCAAGCGACGTTATGGAGATAAAAGTCTGTGGTGAGCTGAAGAATTTAATACGAATTGCTTTCGTTTATTATCACGTTATATCATACACAAATACATGTATATATAAATGTACACATGGTCATATATATATGTATACACAACTTTGTAGTCTATTTCATCAAGTAAAATTCTCAGGGGTCCAAGCGTCGTGCTCGTACGGCCACAGACACCCTCGAGATATTAAATTTTCATTTAATAAACTCCGTCATTACCATTACACTCGCTATATTTCGTTCATGCACATAAATTTAATGTTACTTGTACTCATTCTTCTATATATATATATATATATATATATATATATATATATATATATATATATATATATATATATATATATATATATATATATATATATAATAATAATAACAATAATATATATGTATATATTGAACCTCTTGTCTTTCCGTCTACCCACAATCGTTGTCTTAATTGCGCCAACGACTTAACGGTTATATTCCGTCCCACGTGCCGATTAGATGTCTATATATATATATATATATACAATAAATACAATATTCATATATCTATAAACCTCGATAGCCGATAGCAATCAAAAGATACTTAAAATAACATTACTAGTTTAGTTATATTGGGATATTCTATTTCAGAGCTTCTTTTTTTCTTTAAATTGCTCCAATTTCTAGTTGAAAAAATTATAATTTATGGGACAATTAAATTTAGTCCAGTCAATTACAGACTTATCAAAGTCAAGAATTTTGATGTCTGTCTAAATTTAATAACATGAAAAATTTTTTTTACTACAGTAAAAATTTTGGAAAAATTTTTATCGAGACATTATTTGGATTTTTTAAAAAAATTATTTCTTTATATATGATGCAAAAAATCAGAATTTATACAAAGCTCTGTTATATATAAAAAAAATCTTAAAAATCGTGAAATTACATTAAGCCTAAAATTTTAAAGATTTTTTTTTTAATCAAAATTTTTTTTATACAATTATTTGAATTTTCTTTTCTTTTTAAAAATTGCAGAGTATCTAATTTGAAGATAAACAAAGACAAAAACAAAATAAATGACCCTAAAGTTCAAAGGTATAAATTAAATTATATTCCCAGTCCGTAAATTGTCCGCCAACGCCTAACATCTAAAATCCATTGGCTGAAATTAAAAATCCATTTCGCTGTTAACGATTTTAAAAATAGATTCCTTTGTAATTACTTTAAAAGTGTCAAATGTTATCTGACGTTGATTTGACGGTATTTTTTTCTTTTAGAGTATCAAATATTTAATGAGCATATTTATATTGATACATTATGGCTATGGCGTTTATTTTTGTCCTAAGGGGCAGAGTACGTGTACTTAGGGCTTTAAACAACTAAACATATTACATATTCTATATTATTATTATTATTTTTTTTACATAGTATAGTGGAGCAGAGTAAGAGGACTTATGGGTTAAAACGTTTATGTCGAATGATTGCCGGAGTGGCTCCAGTCGGGCGGACTCTAAAGTAAAACCAACCTAAGCGCTATACATTCACGGTATACATATATCGTATTCTACACTAGGTTCTTCAAGTGGTATATAGTTTGCACTTTAGTTCATTACTCTAGTCCCAGACTGCCAAAGTTAGCTTTATACCTCTGTAAACTCTCTTGAGTCTTTAATTTATTTTTTTTCTATTGAATTTATTTTATATATTACACTAGAAAGGAAAGTCAACTTTTTTTTTTTTTCATTTAAATCAACCATTTGTAGTTTATAGCAGTTTTATTAAGTTCAATTATTTTCTTCTGAATAAATTTTGACTCTAAGTAATAGAATTTTCCAATCTAATAATAGATTTTACTAGTTTAGAAATATTCACTGTGTTTAATAGTTTTCAGTAAAATCTTTTTTATTTCTTTAAATTAATTACGAAAATTAGTTTGTGTGGCAATTTTTAAGATTTTCTAACAAATAAATTATTAAAGAGAAAATTTATCAAAAAATGCAACTTGTAGAAATTAAAAAAAATATTGATGCAATTTTTTTTAAATATTAAAATTTATTTTTTGTATCAAACTGGTGCAAAATACTAATATTAATTTTCAAAATATTTTGATACGTTTTTTTTAATTAAAAAAAATTTTATTATCATAAAAACAAATACTTTGTTGAAATTCTTTCATCAAAAAGTCAATAATTTTAATTGTAATTAGTACTTTTAACACTTAATCACAACAAATTATCAAATGTATTTTGTGCTGTATAACTCAAGATTGGGGTAAACTATTTTTATATTGATTACTTATACCTAAATTAGTAAAACCCCAAAAGTTTCGAACAAACTTTTAACCAGTTAACCCATAAATAGTGAGCGGAGTTTTCACGTTCAAGCTTAATTTCCAGCTGAGCGGGTGTTAGTTTGCGTAAAACTACCGCACAAAAAATTCAGGCTGTAAAGTATCGAGTACAAGGTACATTATAATGAATATACATGCATATATAGGTATACAAAGGGTGCAGACGGCACCGGACTCCCGACAACCAGACTATCAGGGGCCGCACGCACATTGACCGTGAACTAGAAGCCGTGTCAATAATAAATCCATCTAAGTTTTTTCACTCTTTTATTCATTTCTGTTTCTGTTCATTCTCCCGTTAAACTCTTGCTCCATCGACCTTATCCGCATATTTATCCTACCAGGAATTGCCGCAATCGATATAAAGTACTAAGTACAAAGTACGAGCAACCCTCTTTGAATTTTAAACGTCACCGGTTTTATTTATATTGCCAACCGAACGCATTACTCAAAAATTTTTATTCAAAATGAAGATTAATAATATTTCTGATTAAAATTAGAAATGGTCGAGGAAATTTTTTTTTTTTATACGACTCATACTTTTTATTTTTTAATTACGCGCTTATCAGCGGTTACTTTTTATTTAGTTCATAATGTATTTTTAAGACATTTTTAATGGTTACTTAAAATACTAATTACTGAATACATTTTACGTCTTTGGGTCATTTGACTTCAAATATATATAAATATATATTTTTTTTATTATAGCGAGGAGAGATAAAAAACTTAATTGTTTTAAAAAACTTAGCATTTTAAATTTTTAAAATACATATACAATATTTATGCTTAAGACTTGAATAGTGCTTTAAAGGAGGCGTAAATATTTTTTTTTTTTTAATTATAATTCTATAATTACAGTGATAGAGTTGTTTTAAATTTTTGGATTAATTAAGCTGATGTAATGTTTTTAAATTTTTTCTAATACATATTACTGATTTAAATGAAAAATTATTTTTTTTTGTAAAAAAAGTTGACATGAACTCCTAAAAAAATTTAAAACAAACATTTTTTTTAATTAAAAATTGTTCCAAAATTTTTTTACTTAAAACAAGTACATTTTCTTATGAAAATAGAAAATATTTTTTCTATTGCCTTGAAAAAAATAAATGAACTCGAGTAAAAAGAAAAATTCTTGAATCAAATAAAATAAAAAAAAATTTTTCGGTAAAAAATTTTTTTATTGATTTCATTAATTGATTTAAAAATTTTTTCTTTTTTTTTTTTCAATGTTATATTTTTAAATAATAAAAAAAAAATTCAATTAATTAATCCACACATGGTCATTACCCAAAAATTATTGGGACTAAAAAGTGAATCAAACCTTTTCCATTAATATAGGAAACCAATAAAAGCAACAGGAAAAAAAATATAAAAGACATCGGTCAATATTAGAGGAGAAAAAAAATTGACGTGTGTCGAGGGTGCAGAAGTTTCCGTTCTTTAGCCCCCTCGTGCGTACATATAATATAACGACGTAACAGGGAACGCAGTGGTGTAGCTGAGCATACTGAGTATTGGATCGATAAGTAACGAGGGGTCTGTCCCCTCAGTACTTGGTCTATTCACTCCCACACTCGAAACACTGATTCCCATATCCTATCCTTTAACACTCGCAAATTGGAAATTCTTATGTTCGTGAGCGTCCACGCCACACGTTCGACATTTATGGACGTAGACGGTATCAACCCAAACCCAAACACAGCCTCGTACTATCATATTGTCGTGGACTGTATAGCACAATTTGATGTTTATCTTATTTCAGGGGTTGCGTCCCTCGATTCTATCTTCTCTTCGTATTTACGCAGGATCAATCTTCCTGTCAATCCGTCTGTACACAGCCCTCGTCTTATACTTTTACACTCTTGTGCGTATGTATATGTAATACATATTTTTACGACTTTCAAAATAATCCCGCAAAGTAGTGCAGCACTCGGTATTGGTAATAATTCTAACACCTCTTTGCTTTTTTTTTTCTTTCGTCTGCGGTTGACAAGACAATAAATCTCTTTCATCAACTTTCTTTGTTTTCTGAGCACTGCAATACTTTAGTGACGATACAATATTGGGGGAGTACAAAAAATAAACCTCGATAAATATTTAGTTGGATTAATTTTTTATTAGTGAATGTTATGAATTTCTATTGAATTTTTGGTGTAATTATTAGAGTATTCAGATTTTTTATCGAAGCTTGATTTTTCTTGAAAATATTTTTTTGAATTGAATATTTAACACTTTATGAATAAAAAAAAAAAGAAATAATTTATCCAAAAATAAAATTTTGAACCTAAAAAATTATTTAAAAGAATTTTTTAAAAGCGATAATTTTCCGCGGAAAAAAATTTCTAACGCCAACTTATAACTCACAATGCAGAGGATCCCCAAGAACAAAACGCTAACAAGTGCTTGTACTTCTAAAAGCACTTGTAAGTAGGATGTACTAGATAAATCTGTGGTGGTTTATTGTTCGTGTTATATCACCCCAGCATTCATACTGATTTTCACGGTTATACATCTATGAAAGTATATGTGCCCATAAATGTAGATGACGGAGTATTATTCCCTCGCTATAAAAAGTACCGACTAAAGCTCAGAGGGTGGATCGTAATTTGTGTGACGGTATCTCAAAAAAATTTAGCGAAATTTAAAAACAAAGGGGAAGTTTCGAAAATATATTTTTGTTAGCGTAATTTATGTGTAAATTTTTTATTTTTATTTTTAAATTTATAGTCGAGTGTTTCTGATACCAGTAATTTGTAAAAGCACAAATATTGTTGAAGTTTTCATCAGTAAAAATTGAGTTTTGTTTCTAAAAAACGTCGCGACTGTTGAGCAAACTTTTTTACAACGGCGCCGACGCGCCCAACTAAACAAGACGCGGCTCGGATTAGGGTGATCGCGTTTACAGGCAGCTGGACGCGTAAAAAATAGAATCTAACGATGTGAGAGTGTGTGGAAATGAAGATAGAGAGGCAAAATAAGGTTGAGAAATTTAAATAATTTATAATATTGTGTTACAAGTTTAAAGTTTATAGCAAAACTTGTCCTTGCACTGCAATATTTATATTTTTGTAAATTATGTGCAATTTATTGTAAAATTTATTATTGTTGAGACATGTTATCAATGTGAATAAAATATTTTTAAAGATAAAAATTATACTAGTTATTAGGTCTCAAAAGTTTAACGCGTGCGATCGAGGAAAAAAACGACCAAGAGAAAGGAAGTGTGGAGTGACACAAAAAAGATAAGCCGCTGCATTTGGCGCCACAAAAGTGATTCACGCGTCGCGGAATAAGAAACTTCGTTCCGTTCGTTTTTAGGACTTTTATTTGCAGTACTGGCTTACTTATACGCTAACTGTATGCTAATTTTATTGTATTTGTATTTTGTTTTATCTGAATTAAATTTTTTTTGTAGCCGTAATTGAACATGTTTAAAATCGATTGTCTTGCAGTTTTTTTTTTTTTGCTGAATTAGTAGCAGTTATCATTATTTCGTATTCGCTAAATTATCTGCAATAAGCTGATGGTAATTTTAACTATTAAATTTTTTCCATGAACTGAAAATTAAAAAAAAAAAATCAAAATTCAAGAAAAATATTCTTAATTCAAATTTCAATGAAGTGCTAATAGTTACCGATTGATGATAAAGATTTCTCAAGTCAAGAAAGCCAAATTCAAGGCAAGAAATTCTTAAAGCAAAATAACCAACCACAAAATAATTTTTTCAAAAAAGTTAAATTTTTTTAAAAGCTTTTTAAGTTTAAAATTTTCTTCTTTTGAATCATGTGATTTTTTCTTCAAATCTAATATTTTTTATTTTTAACCCCACAAAAAAAGTATCGAAAATTTCTATCCCTGCTTCTAAGTGAAAAAAGCTTCATACAGAAATTACATATTACATAATCGAATCTAAGGTATTTTTAACTGAGATTATTTTTAAATATTTTATTTGCTTTAAGACCACCAGGATTTAATAAAGTATATCACTGAAAAATAATTTTTTAAAAATATAACAAATGAGCAATTAAAAGTCTACTTAAAAATAATTTTTTTCTACGAGTATAAGCTCATCTTAAGCGCGAAGAAATATAAAAAAATAATTACGATAAAATTAACAGCTATGGGCGTCCAAATAATCTTAATCACGATCCGGGTGTCGGCAATTCGTATCATTGACGTGATATATCCCTGCGGTCTGAGTTATCAACCAGGCCTTGAGTTGAGGTGTAAGACTAGCTATTGGATTGTATTAAATATGCTGAAGAAAGGCACGTAGGTTGGGTATGAAGAAACCTTCTGTTCCTATCAATTGATTTTTGAATACACTTCCGCTTAATCAATCAGCACGGCTCCGATAGGAGTATCACTGTTATTCATCCAATCGCTTGCTGTGCATCGTATAGGTGTCAATATTAATTTTAATATTAATATTAATGTTATGAAGAGAATATAAGTAATCCAGCATGCGTATGATGTACAAATACAATAGCTCGCGCAGTATTACACGGGCAGACTATCTGCATCTCTATTTCTCTGGTCTTCGTTTATATAAATGTAGTCTTGGTCTCCGGACGTTGTCGCTGGTTAGACTAATGTCAGCCGGAAGTGTGTCTAAAAGCCTTTGGACTTCACCTTTGTTTTCATTGGCGGTACCACTAACTTTTACGTTAATGCCTAGTTATCACAATGGTTTAACGAGGTACCGGATATTTCGGTTTATTCAACTATTTTGTCAATCATTTTAGATATTTTTGAGATAAATTATTTATTATTATTATTATTATTAATAATTTTTTATTTCCAAACAATAATAATAATAATAATAACAATAATTAGCAACCTTGCAGTCATTATGTGACTGCCGTGACTTATAAATTTATAAATAAATAAAATTTTGCTTTATTAAATAATGACTTTTGTTTTTAAAGATATAAGCTCATCCTAATGTTACACTCATCAAGAGCTTTCATTTGAGTACCCACATGCATTTTGATATATTTTTCATATATACATATATATATAATATATATAAATATATAAAAAATTGATGTGGGTACTCAAATGAAAGGTCTTAATGAATGTAACATCGGGATGAGCTTATATTTTAAAAAATTTCAATAGTTCAAGAGATGCAAGGTCATTTCTTAATTATGAGAGCATTTTCAAATGCAGCCTAAATACTTATCATCATTAATTGACTATTTGTGCGAATGATATGAAACCTTAAAAAGGCACAAATTCAAGTCAATAATAATTGTAAAAAAATTTCAATGTTATTATTATTAAATTTTTGTTTTATTAAAAAGAATTTCTTTTTAAGTAATCAAAAATGTCTTCGCTTCCTTATTTATAATTAAACAAAATTCTAGAAGATTAATGTCACGAGTTTGAATATGTTTATATTCATTAAGACATCTCCCAGTACAGCTATATTGTACGACAAACTTTAAGTTTAAATTTACTTTAAGAGCAAACAGGTGTTGCGATGACTATATACTTACCCGTGTAATATGCAAGCATATACAAACTAATGTGACGTCTGTTAACGCACGACGCAATCTGTGAGCTGAATGCAAAAAAGGGAATTAATTAACTTGGCAATTAAAAATATGCAATTTTTGTTTGATCAGTGATTAATTATAAGAATACCATTTTTTTGATTATTCGAGAATAATTATTGCATTTAAGGTTTTGAGAAATTAATTTATTCTTCAAATTACGGTTTATTTTATTAACATGATATATAATCGTAATCAAGTGTCGTTATAGAAAGTAGGGGGTTGTCTGAAATGACTTAACCATTTCATCATACTTTCAAACTGTTATCATATGTTTAATTAAGTTGACATTATCAACATCATTATTGTAAGTCATTTAAATACAAATGATAGCCGTTTAAGGATCTGATCAAATGATCGGGCCATTTCGAACTACCACCTACTTTCTATAACGACAATTAATTACAGTTAGATATAATTTTAATGCATTGAAAGGTAATTCGAAGAATCCTGCGTAACTATGTTACGGAATGCCTCCGGTGATCTTCAAGAGATTACTCAAATTACGTTACATTGTATTAAAATGATATATTACTGTAATCTACTGTCGTTATAAAAAGTAGGGGGTTGTTCAGAATAACAATCTTTTTATCAATACTTTTATATTGTTATCATATGTTTAAATGAAGCCCAATAACGATACTGCTGAAGTTGATAGTGTTTATTGACGTCAATTTATGTCCCAATACTTTGTATATAAATGTCAGCTGTGCTACCAAAATTCTAGCTGTAATATTACCAAAAGTGTGCTCGTCGCAGATTAAAACCAAAAAAAAATCTTAGAACTTAAGTATGGATTTTAATTGTGACAAGTATTTTTTTATTTCAGTTTCTGAGAAATTAATTTATTCAAATTTTCAAAAGTCATTTAAATATGACATCATACTGTTAATTTTGATTATTGAATTTTTTTGAACCTCAGAGAATAAAAATAGTTGTTTTTAATTGCATTAATGTATTTTATATGGATATATCTGTACATAATAACATAATGAAAGAACATAAACATAAACAGGAGAGTAGTTCGATAAATTCCAAGAAAGTGCAATGTGTGTCTAGGCCAGCACGCCTTTAGCTCAGCTTTGACATATTGCAGCTTAACAAGCGCGCGGGTGAGCGTGTGAGAGCAATAAAAACCGATATATAATGATATATATATATATATATATATATATATATATATATATATATATATATATATATATATATATATATATATATAAATAAATACATACACTAGAGACCAATAAAAAGACCGAAAGATAAAAATGGAGTCATTAAAGCGAGGATAATCATTAATATAAGACCATCCAAGAGATACACGACCTTATCCTAGTAATTATCATGCAAAAAAATATTATTATTATTTATTTAATTATTCTGATAAATATTTATTATGTTCTTTCATTTTTGCTTCTTTTCTTCTTGTATTTAAATTTGGAGGGAAATTTTTAGTCAAAATATTAAAAAAATTATAAACTTCTTTTTTAGCAAAATTTTTTTTAACTGTCTTTAGAAAATTTTTCAAACTGAATTTGGATCAAAAATTGTAAGAAAAAAATTTTTATTAAGTAATAATTAAAAAAAATTATTATTATTATTATTTTAAAAAATTATAAAGAAAAAATTAAAAATCAAAATTTTAGATAAAATTTATAATTTTATTAATTTTTCAAAAAAATTCCTCTACAATTAATCAACACCCTCATTATCTCCTTCGACACCGCAATCTCTATAACAATTTGTTTTTCAATGCGTTGTTCAATGCGTTTGTTATTGTCGTTCGTTATTTTCGGGCACGCAGCTTTGCTTCTCTCTTGTTGATCCTCATCCACAAACTGGCAAGTAAAGTTAAAGCGATCTAAAATTGGCAGAACGCCAAATGGGATAAGTCTGGTTTCATTCTAACTCTTTTTCACAGAAAAGATCCACTGAAAATCAATACAATTGCTTTAGATTAAAAGCTGAAGCTCGATAAAAATTCATTTATGGATATTTATTCATTTTTCTATTTTAATCGCATTAAATTATGTTACACTGTTTAAGAGGTCTGAAGGTCAAGCGCGAGTTGCGACTGCGAAGCCATTAAAAATCCATCAGCAGAGATGGAAATATAGCGAATAATCTGATGATCCGTTTCCCTTATTATATGTTTAGAAGGGTTCTCAAGCTGTTTTCTATTGTTGGTTGTCTTCGTAGCTTATTCTTCATTCACGGCCACTTAATCTTCTTTATTTTATTTATTATTTATATTTATATAATCCATTTATATACTTATATTCTTATAAATACACCTGAATATATATATATATATATATATATATATATATATATATATATATATATATATATATATATATATATATATGATTATTTTCATTATTAGTGTGTATCAAAAGACAAGGACTCATCATATCCTGGAAAGATTCTCACAGGATTGTCAAGGTTGGATGCATGTGGAACAAGACCTCGAGTATCCCATTAGCAACAAAGAAATTTTACCTCGAGAATAATCGCTTGTTTTTATACTATTCTAATCTATCATTGTCTTTGTTGGGTCTTTTTTTGGTTCTAAATTTTAGACTACGAAAAGTCAGCAATAAATAATAAATTAAGATTAATAAAAAAAAAATTTTTTAATTCTTACACAGTAAAAAATTTTGCATCAATGCGTCAAAAAATTTTTATGTTAAATGTTTAACACTTTTTTGTGTTAATTTAACACAATAAATGTTAAATTTACACACATTTAATTTAATTTTTTAAAAATTATAATCACAACACAGGGGGAACAAAAATAAATATAACAAAGCCGAAAAAAAATTAATATATTTTTAGGCGTTCTCATATATTTTTATCTTAACACACACAGCACAATACAATACAAGAAAAGAGTGATTTAAAAAGCTCCACCTTTCCGGTGGTTTGTAAAAATAATTTTGATGTAAAAAAAAGAGTCCTTTGTTCTCGGTTGTTATTTTGTTTTCATTTGGATTGAAAAGTCCCTGCCAAAAAGACGGAAACAAATAAACGGCTATGTCGCTGGTTGACACCAATTCTCGGTTTTGAGGGGCGTACGTATGTAAGTAAAGCGAAAGAGATTAAGTGAAGGAAGTTTAAGTTGTATTAACAAGCGCTCACTTTTTGAATTTTAATAGAATTGGATTTTTAATTTTATTTATTTTATTGTTACACGGAAAGAATAAGATGACACTGGATATCATCCCAGATTATATTCAGTGATATTTGTGGCGAAAAAAAATTCCAGATTATACTGAGTGATATCTGGGTTATACTTATTATAATCTAGATTATACTCATTGTAATCTGGATTATACTAGCTACTATCTGAATTTTTTTTTCATTCAGTATAATTAAGCTCTCCTTAAACTCAAGGTCATGGAAAAATTGGTAAGCTTTAGCTTAGATTAATTTGTAGGCAAATTTAGGAGAGTCAGACAAATTTTGTAATAATTTCAGTAAAAACTGTAATTTTTAATCTTATTAATTTTTTTTTCGGTACATTGTAATAAAAATTAATAATACTTTTTCATATTTTTTTACATTACATTTGTGAGTAATTAAAAGATTAGGAATTCCGGAATGTCCCACATTTACTGCGAGTTTCTCGGTAATTTTTAAAAAATATTTCTTTCCGAGTATGTAAGCAAAGTACACATGTTAAATATTGAGTGCTATGGTATGTATTATCCGTATTATTGTTGTTATTATTATTATTATTATATTGTGTATTAATACGACGGACACTTAATGGCTGGCAGGATAATATAAAATATGTTGAATAAAGAAAAAATAAAATAAAAACGCCTGAATTTTAGCACGAGACGTAGACAAGAGAGGATTAAGTATTGTATTATATATCGAGAATAAAGAATAAAGAAGCGGTATATTTATAAGGTGTAGTGACGAAAGACGTTTAAGTTTCATGACAACGATACGTCGCAGGTGGCCAAAGACTTACAGCAGCACACGTGCTCTTTATGTCTACTGTATATTGTATATTGTATATTGTACATTGTATATTGTATGTGCATGCTGGACTTTAAACAGCCTGCGGATATCGAATTCTGCTAAGCTTGACTTTTTAAAGTATCGAGGTGATAAGAAAAATACTGTGAATGTTTGTTTATATAATTCAAATGGCTTTGATGCAGACTAGGACTTGAACAAAAGGATAAACAATATTGTTGTGGATAGAGAAAGTTTTTTAATAATAGTTCTATTTAAACAGAAAATTAATTTTATAATAAAGAAATTATTTTAGTCAAATTTATTGGGTGAAAAAAAATTGTTTTTAATTAGAAAATCAAAAATAGTTTTTTGAAAAATTAAAAATTTTTTTTTCTATTATATTTACGAAAATCCCTGCAACTTCCCGTTAATTTCAAATTTAAGCGCTTAAAATTGCACTTATGACGTTTTTGAACTCTTCGAGAAACTTTTGAAGTGTAAATGGAGAAACTTTAAAAGTAAAAACTTTATTTTATCTGAATAGAAAATCAAATTTCTCAAATAATGATCTTAATTTTTTTTTAAACTATAAATCATCAGATTTTCAACTAGGACAAAAAAAGATGCTCTAAAACGAACATATATTTATAAAAGAGTAAAAGTATTACACGGTGAAGTGACGTGAAGACTGAAAAGAAGAGATAAAGAAGAACTAAACCGGTTGTTTGGTTGCCGTATCTTGGACGCGTGTGTTCATATGCTTTTGCGCGTTATATTTTTTCTCCACTCCTTCATCTTATTATATTATTCATTTCATTCTATTCTTTCCCATATAACACGAGTGGTATATAATAAATACCTACATGTATATGTGGAATAATAATAATAATAATAATAATAATAATAATAATAGGTAAAGCTACCACATACGATAATATACACCGATATGTTGTGTTGTACCCAAGATATCTTAGAATACAAGAGCTGAAGTAAAGATGAGTGAAGAGAAGACTCTGTGATCTGGCCTACGTTAATCCAACGCCGGAGATGCTGAGCCGGTGGTGCTTGGCACTGCTCCAAAATTTTGTCCGTACATTCTTTTTGGAGCATAGATTTATCCCAGCTCTTTTCTCGGATCAGCTTCACCTGGTCCACTAAAAAAAAATCACCAAAAAGAATAAATCTTTACTTTTACACTACGCTGAGATATCACACGAGAACAAATAGGATTGAGATTGACGGGCAAAATTATACTTTTCAGTTGTTTATTGTTTATTTACTCAATAAATCTTTATTTGTTTCTATGCATGAATTAATACGAATGTAAATACATGAAAACTGGCAGCGGCGTTTCACCTCCAAATCGCAATGAAAAATTAAACCTTGACGCTTATTTTTCCACATTGATTGATGAGATACATTTATAAATTATAATGCAGTTATGTTTTTATCAATGACCTGGAATTGTTTGTTTGGACTTAGTTATTTTTTTTTTTAGTGACCTTGATTAGATTTTTGAGATGCGGGAAAAACGAAAAAGTCGGATTTACTCTTGTAGGAAATGAAAAATTGCAAGAAATTTTTTATAAAAACCTTTTTTAAACAATTTATTATTTTTTATAAATATTTTTTTTTTCAAGGAAAAAAATTTTAAAAATAGTTTTGTGCTTGAAAATTTGCAAGAAAAAAATTTTTTTCCAAAAATTTAATTCTTGTGATTCTAAAAAAAAATTTATTTTTTTTTTTTACTTAATTAGTTGTCTGAAAATTAATATATAACTAGGAACCTTGCAGTCAATATGTGATTGCCGTATAACTTGTAGCACAACAATATAATAATTAAATATAATAATGATAATAATAAAATTAGACCAAATAATAAAATGTACTTGATAATTTGATTAACACTTGGTTAATTATCTAAAAGATTTATCGTTAATTAAAAAAACAAGTCTCATTAAATTTCTAATTTGTCTTTGTTTAAGTAATTGGTTAAAAGTGTGCAATGTACACAAAGCGTGCACGTGCAAACGCTAAAAATAAATAAAAGTTAGTGAAGCGCGAAAAAAAACTATAAATTACAGATAACAATCTTTGTTTAAATTCAAAAAACACGATTTTTAAAATAATTTAAATGAACTCGAAATTAATATTTATGTTATTTTTCTGCAATTAATTAAAGCTGTGACTTATGACATTACAATTTAAATAAAATTCGAGATTACGTAAATTCAATATAATAAGACTTGTGTAAGCTTCTACAAAAATAAAAGTCCAGTTAATATATAATATAAGTAATAAAAAATAATGAAATATTTCTTTGATAATTTTGTTCGGAATTTCATTAAGTATTATCGTTTTATAATATGGGTATTATAAAATGAATATTAAGGCATAATGTAATCATTTGAATATTACCGTTTATATTTAAGAACGTTGGTCAGCGTGTGTAGCGAGAAAAGTGGGTGATATGTAACCGAGTCACGTTTATAGCCACTAGAGTCTGCATAACGAAGGACAAGTTTCAGACCATCCCGTTTACTTCGTAATATCTTTTTTTTTTTTTTTTTTTTTTTTTTTTTTTTTTTTACGGGAGACACTAAACGACCACTATCGGGTTCATCGTAATTAAAATTTCATGCCGAATTTAACTGTTGTCCCTATTTTAAGGAATAAAGTCTCACGTTAATAAAAACCGAAATATTTTAGTAAAATAGCAATTTTTAGTTTTTTTTCACTAATTGTAAAAATTTTTTATTACTTCATTTTTTCAACAAAAAAATGTACTTGCTATAAATCTAGAAAAAAAATAAAGAAGAAATGTAAAAATAAATTTAAGGACAAAATTTTTCAATCAGTATTAAAATTTCTAATTCCTTATTTTTGATTAAAAAAAAAATTTCTTCATTAAAATTTTCGAAAAAAAGAACAAATTTTTTAGCATAGAAAATGAAAAAAATCCAAATATAATTTTTGAACCATGACTTTTTTTTTTCATCCTAAAATTTGATTTTTATGATTTGTGCGAAAATTTCTTGAATTAAAAGAACTAAATATTTTTAAAATTTAATTGTAAATAAAATTAATTCCTTGCAATTTATTTCCAATTAACGTTATTATTAAAATTGTTTTTTAAATTTATTCTTGTAGTCTTCATCAGATAATTATTTTTTTTTCTATCGATATTAGGTACCGACTTACCATTTTTTTTTTTAAAGTACAATATATTATATATTGTTTTTAATTTTTTTTTGAGACCTTTATACCCTTAAATAATAATTTTTCCACATTTCTAAGGAATGAAAAAAATGACCATCAAATAGATACTTGTCAAAAAAAATTTTTTTTGAAATAAAATATATCCATAGAATTTAACACTCCGGAGTTAAGACCTCTAATAACTCTACATTATTAAATAAAATAAAATTCATAAGAAGCTTTCAGGGAACAGCAACACAACAGCAACTTATAAAGTTAAAAAGGAATATTTAAATATTTTATTGCACGCGCCTGCGCTAGCTCACACATATTAATGGCATTACGACAATACGCATAAATTATTTCCTGTACCGACTGCTTTTACCGAAAGCCCTGAACTTTTAGGATGTAGTGAGCATCGAAAAAAAAATAAAATAAAAACAAAACAGTGTAGAATGAGAAAGAGAGGGCGAGAAAAAATAAAAAATAAAAATTTAAGCACCATCCGGGATTACCCGACGTATTTCACGCTCGGTTATATTGGTGTTCATTTATACTCTTTTTATCTCAGCGGTTTTCTCATCACTCTTCTCGCTTTATTTAAACGCTTGCAGTTGACCTAAGTAGCTACTACACCACGTGTTGAGATCTCTCTTTGTTTCAACTTTATATATAATTTATTTTTTTTTTTCCTTTCCTTTATCTCAATTTTAAAAACGTTTTCTTTTTATTTCTTTCTTTCTTCAGGCACTCTAGATTCTCTTATCGTTGAGATTAGCTCGCTGCGTAGTTAACACGCTCCACGCGATATAATATGCCAATCTCGCGGTACGTATTATCAGTTATACAAAGAATAATAACAAAGAATTTCACTTTTAATATGAAAATGCATGAATTTCTATTCATAGTTTTAAAAATTATTTTTAATTATTTCTAAAAATATTTAAGCATTTTTTCGAAATAAAAAAGAAAAAAAAATAATTTTAAATATTTAATAAAATTTTTAATTTATCAATTTTTATAACAAATATTTTCCTTGAATTATTTTTAAACACAACATATTAAAAAATTTGATGTGTCCGTATTTAAAATTTGACGCAAGCTTTTTTATTCTCCCAAGTACAAGCAATTGATTTCTACATCACGAACTTATCCATTCAATTGTAGTAAAACGTTTTTCAGCGTTGACAAAAGAAAAGAAATTGTGTATAAATAGCGCTTGAGGAAACGTGTTCCGAAGAACGGGAAACACCTAAAAGGCTTAAAGTTAATACTCTTTTGGTATTGTGCATAACAATTACCAAGTTTATGTGTTATGTGCTATATGTACTTAGTATTTAATACGGTATCCGGTATGTTGTAAGGATGTTAGGTTAGGCTCGTGTGTTGAAACAACCGCGAAATACACTTTAGGTGTTTTTTAAAATCTTGTATTTCTTCACCTACTACTCACCTAAACTACTTAAAAAATAAATTTAACTTGGAAAAAAAAATTTGGAACCAAAATTATTGAAAACTCTTGACCTAAGAAAGAAATTAAATATTTTACTGAAAATTAATTAAGGACATTAAAAATTTTTCAAATCATTTAATTGTAAAAAATTTTTTCTTTCAAACCAAGTTCAGTTATATATCTGCGCATGCGCCGAACCTGTTCTCATCTAGAATAATTTTTTTTTCATTAAAAATTGCATTAAAAAATTTCCAAATTATTTAATCAATTAATTTTTTTACAAAAATTTTCAATAATTTTTTAACTTTTTCAAACCAAAGTGCGAAATTAAACGTTCTTCTTAAATAAAATTTAAATTTATATCTGCGCATGCGCTTAATCTGTTCTTGAGCTAAAACTTGCCGCGAAATATTTGAAATTTAAACTAACTAATTTTTCTATTTCTTCTTGATGTGATTTATTTAAAATAAAATTTTTTCTCAGTCAATGATATAATTTATTTCTAAAAAAAATTAAATGAACTTTATTGAAAAATGTTCAAAATTTTTTAGTCTATTTATACTTACTTTATTTCTTCCCTAAAATTTTATAAATTTTAAAATTTCTCCAAGCATAGTGCGCAATTAAACGCTCTGAGTGTACTTGATAATAAAACCGGGTAAAATGTGAGAAATGTTAAGTCAGACAAAACGAGAATAATATATCTGTGTATATATATATATTGCATATAATCCGTACAGTAGTACGCCAGATGTTTAGCTGAGACAACAAGACAGACATTTCTCCTGTTAATTTTATTTTCTCTATCTTGCACACGTGTGGTGAATAAATGACACTGTACGAATATATGTTACGATATTATTAATATTATGTCGAGTATATAGTACAGCATGTGTGTGCTATTGTGAGTACTAACAGAGAGTGTGAGTTTTGACTCTGCCCGCTTTAAAACGAGATCAAAAAATATATCTCAAGATATATCGCTGATGATTATGATTAATACTTTGTTGCGGAGCTTTCTCAGATAGTTAGCCCGAGAGACATTTAATAACTTTGGGTTTTATTCGGTTCCAAGCTATAAAAAAAATAATAATAAAAAAGACGAGGTGGTCGTTACTTCTGTATACGATCCTGTAGCTGTAACTTGGATCATTGTAATTATGGGGGCTATTATTATTGCGATTAAAGATAAAATGGTAAGTTATATTTGAGACTCCCCTGGAAGTTAACTTCTCATCTTGGGAAAGATAATAATAATTGCGACAAGAGTCGCGAATGATATATTGAGACAAAAGGGAGCAAGGACAATGAACTTGCATTATGTTACAACCAATTTTTTTTTTTTTTTTTTTTTTTTTTTTTTTATTGTACAGTTATACAGCAGTAGTGTTATTTTATTAATGATGATTAATCATTATTTTTAAGTCTTATTAATTATCGCACAGAATTAATCACTCGAGTTGGATTATGAAGATGATAGGCAGTTAGTTTTCTCAGAAAAAATTTGCTATCCAGTAATCCAGTTGTAAAAATTTCAAGTGGAATAAAGTCGAGTCATTGAAAAGGTTTTTAACACAGTGAATTTAAAAATTTAATTTAATTATTGTAGAAAAAATTTTTTTTCAAAAATTTTTTACAAAAAAATAAATTCAAAATTGTCATGGGAATTTTCAAGATTTTTAATTTTTATCAACTTAATTAACGATTTTTATAGTAGTATCTTTTTTACAGGTTGAAATATTTTAGAACAAAACTAAAAAATTAACAAAATTGAAAAATTTATACTAGAAATTAAAAAAAAAATTTTTTCAATTTTCAGAGCATAAATTTCTTTTACAAAACTTATATATAGTTTTAAAAATTGCAAATAGACCAATTAGCTCCTCACACGTGAAAAAAAATTCAAATTAGTTTATCGCAGCGCCCAGAATCATAAATAATAATTCCCGCAGATAAAACGGCATTAATTTAATGTAAAAATGGCAAATCTCCAAAGCAATCCCACGAATATTATATAAAATATCTCAATGTACATAATGGAAATTTGCCAATAAAATTCCCGCGTTTTTTCAAACCGTTTTCCAACCATTTATGATTTACACACTAAACTTGCCAGTAATAAAAAATATACTGTGGTTTTCCGATTACCCTAATGTAAGTATTTCCGTGAGTGAATTCTATTCCCTCGTAAATTACAGATCATAGATAGATATAGAATAAAAAAAAAACCCAAAGCTCGATTTCAAAGAATTCAATTTTCGCTCTGTTAAATATTATTATCTTACTGTGAAATTATCTTTGTATGAATGTAGTATTATTATTATACTTAAAAAGAAAAAAAAGTTACATAAAACTTAATATAAAGTAACAATAAAAATGTCAGCTTTGTGTGTAATATATCTTAACTATTAAGAAAGCTAAATGGAATCGATAGCGACAAAGGAACGACAAAGTTTACATTAGATAAGCTCTGTTAAAACTCACGTGCACGTCTACTAAGGCAAAATACGTGATTGTACAGATATACTACGTATGTGTATGTTTAATATTAACCGAAGTGAAGTCTAACATAAAGGCTAATTTATTTAAGTTGACTTCAATCTCTGCAATGATAAAAAAATTAACTTTATTCAAGCAAAAAAATTCTTAAATTATGGAAATTTCTTGTTCAAGAATTGTTTTGTTTAATTCTAGACAAAGAAATTTTTTTTATTCGGAATTTTTTCTCTGGAATCAATTTAATTTTTTTTTTCCAATATTTTTTGTATTTTTTTACAAAAACTACATTTAAAAATTAAAAAAAAAAATGTAAATTGTTTTTTGCTCCATTTTTGGATAAATTACGGGCATTTTAAAGCAAATTTTGAATGCGCGCGAATTTTGAATTTTTTAAAAAATTCATAACTTTTTTTTGGTTGGGACAAAAATTCTGAAAAATTTTTTTTAAATGGTAAAAAAAAATTTTCTGCCCAATAAAAAGGAGTCAAAGTCAAAATTAGTCAATTTTAAGCGTAAAATTATTAATACAATAATTTTATATTCAATCGCGCAAGTTATTTCTACAATATTGGAGTTAATTAAATACTATCTCAGGCATAAAATACTTAACTTGTTTTATTTCTTCTTTGTTTAGGATCGCTGAGTAAGCTGACGAGATATTGAAAACAAAAATGGCTGTCACGGTCGACGGGAAACTCAACTTTGAAGGTCAAAAGAATTTGTCCAGCCATTATAAAAAATAAATTACAATAATTTTATTTATTATTATTGTATTTTTTTAAGGAAATTTTGTAAGTGTCTTTTTTAATTTTTTCAATTTCTGGGATTTAATTTATCTAGATTGAGTAAGTGATAATTAATTAAGATTATATATTATTTTTTTTTTTTGTTTACCTGCTTGGAAATTGGTTAATTCAATCCGAAAAGCAGACCGTCGAGATGAAACAAGGTCAGCTAGACCTTATTGGCCCTCGACGGCGCTCCGGCACGCATGGAATGCACGGTCAAAAATAAAAAAACGGATTTATAAATGAAAAAAAGAAAGGAAGATGCGAAACCACTGAATATTTCAGCTACTTCCTCGTTCTCGGCCAAGTTTATTTCTTCGAAAATTCATAGTAGTTACCTTCCTCAATAATTTTGTTTTTATTTTTAGTCCTTGTTTCTTAGAGGAAAAAAAAAAAAATATTATTTACAGTTCAAAAAAATTAAAAAAAAAAAAATCTATAATAATAACAAAATAAACTAAAGAGTATAAAATAATTTTTAATTCATTTAAAATAAAAACGGAGTAATTAAAAAATATTTTTATGACTCAATTAATTTTTATTTTGAACTTTTTAAAAATTATTTAAAACTATATTAATCTGGAGTCACAATGTGACTGTCATGAATTACAAATTATGAATAAAAAATATTGGTTTAATAATTTTCTGATATTTTTAATCACAATAGATGTATTTTAAATTTTATAAGTAATTTTGCTACAAAAAAATCAATTACTAATTATTTAATGCATAAATTTGACGAAACAAACTTTTAGAACCTATAAATTATCTTAAAATGCTCCAAAAATTTAAGACAAAATTTTCCTAATTTTTTTTTTAATTATACACTACAAAAAAATTAATTTTAACCAAATTATTTTGATAAATTTCAATGAAATTTAATAAATAGAAAAATTTTTAAACTGAGAAATTTTACTTGATTCAATAGATTTTTTTTTTAGTCTATAAATTATTATTATTTTCTTTTTACTATTTATCCATATTTTTCAGTTTTCAATCTCCAATTATTCCTCAAATTTTTCTAACATATTACACATCAATAGCATTAGATTGCAATATTTTTCTTCATTAAAAAAAGACCAATATTTGCTATAATTTTATTTTTAAAGTGTCTTTAAGCCGTAAAATTACTCATTTTTTTTTATTTTAATAATATTGTCCAAGACACTGTAATAAAGTTATTAAATTATTGTACTGTCATTGGTCCTTGAAAAATTCGCGAATTTTCAAATTAATCAGACGTTTAAAGTCGGTAAAAATTCCGTTTCATCCTTACAGGTCAAATGGATAAAAGCGCGCTAAAAAAATTAAATCTCTTTCATAAAAAAATAAATGTGTGAAATATAAGTTAATTTCTTGGCTACAATTAAAACTTAAAACTCGCCTTGTAAAGATAAGTCTTGAGCGCAAAATAAAAAAAAGCAATCCAATCATAAGCGCCTTAGCAAAATGTTAATTTTCTTTGTCTCTTTGTATTAACAGCACACAGACTTCCTTCTCTTTATTATTATTTCATTCTCTCCTTACATTATTATATTGGCATATCCATATCAACCGACCGGCGATCAGTCTTTGGTCTTTGTGTTCAGTTAGCATATGCATTCCATTGGATCCAATCCGTCTTGGAGCCGCATTTATTCTTTATTTGTATTAATATTTATACCCAACTCTTAACTCTTGTAATAAGTATCTGTACACATTACATGTATGTATAATAGACCTGAACACTGATATATATATATATATATGAATAAGCATAAATAAGAATAAAAGTTAAAAAAACAGATGTATGGATACTAGTTCAAGCGTAGCACGTACGCGACAACTTGTAGACTTTATCTACATGACAAAGCCGCCCGCTTGTCTTTCTTAACGTTAACATTACATATAACATTAAATATACATACATTTGTTGCATTGGTGGCTCTTTAGCCTACATACATACTCATATATATATGTTCTCACAAATTACAACTTATACCTACAACAATCGACACCCTGTCATATATTTATGGCTCTAACCGAAGTTAAACACTTTCGAATCATTTAAAACTTTAGACACTCACTGATTAATATTTTTTTATTTTAAATACAATGCGTATAATCTGTGGTGTCACTTACATTATTTAATATGCTTTTACTTTGGAAAATATTATTGTTACTTTATATGCTAAATAAAGTTTACAAAATCTTTTGACGCATTGACGCAAAATTTTTTACTGTGTACTTCATTGAAGAACAAAAATGTTTTCTTCAAAAATAGGGAAAAGTAATTTTTTTTTTATTAAAAATTATGGAATGTATGGTAGATTTTATTTTCCTGGTTTAAAAAAATTTTTTTTGGAAAAAAAAAATTTACTCCAAATTTTGAGGTCCGTTAATCTTTAAAATAAATAATCAATTTAATCTTTTGGTTTAATAAATAAAATTTTATTATTATTTATAACTAAAAAATTAAATAAAATGATTTTTATTTAAACAGGAATTACTGTTAGAAAATTAAACTAAATTTAAATGTTAAAAAAAATTTTTTTTACTTAAATAACAATTTACATAATTAAGATTATAAGAAAAATGTTGTTTCCGGTATATTTGTATGGTAAAATGGATTTTTTAAAGTTAAATTTAGTACTGTTGGAAAGATCTTGACCTAAATTTGTGCCCTTTCAAGGTTTGGTATGTTTTTCTAAGATAGTTTATTTATTATGATCTTTTTGGAGTAGTTATAAAAAAATTGGAATTTCGCTTAATCATAATTTATAATTCTCAGAACTTTCATAGTAATTGCAGGTTGTTAGTAATAGTTATAAATAAAAATAATAACAATTATAAAAACGCATTAAGTTAATTTAATCTTACAAAAATATATACCGAGTTTAGCTCAAGTCAATTAGCAAAATTGCCAAGGGTTATATCTTTCACACTCCATCATAACTTTTTCCACTTATCATTTTTTGTTCCACTTAATTACTGTGAGAAACATTAGGATTAATTATACATTCAAGTATTATTAATTATTGCACTAACAAACTATAACATAATATGATATAATGTAACACCATTTAATTAAAAATAATATTTAAGAAATAAAAAATAATATGCTTGCTTAAAAAACTAGTTAAGCGTCCTCGGTTCTCAGTTTTTTTCCCCGTTTACGGACGAGTACAACATCTGCGAATAGACATTCAATATATACTGTTTCTAGCTTTACTTCTACATGACCTTCAGTACTGATGATAGATTGACCTTCCTCACTTAAAGTACACCCACAAATCTTGGAAATTATTTGTTTAAATTTTTTTTAATTAAAAATCTTATTAATAAAATACAATGATTAAATTTAAAAAAAAAAAAAAACAAAAAGAATTTCTTCTGTCTAATTTTAAAAAATTAATAATAATAATAAAATTACTAGCAACCTTGCAGTCACTATGTGAATTATAAATAAATAAAATTTTGCTTTATTAAATAATGAATTTTGTTAAATTGCACTGCAATTTTTTAAATATTGACGTTTTTAAAGATATAAGCTCATCCCGACGTTACACTCATCAAAAGCTTTCATTTGAGTACCTATATGCATTTTTGATATATTTCTCATATATACATATATATAATATATATAAATATATAAAATATATGAAAAATTCATGCGGGTACTCAAATAAAAGGTCTCGATGAGTGTAATGTCGGGGTGAGCTTATATCTTTAAAAATCTCCATAGTTCACAAGATAATTTTGCTTATTCTCTTAATAGTACAGATTATTAATGTTAATAATTAATTATTTTCACTCACTTTTATTAGCTCAAATTGAAAGACAATAAATAAATAAATAAAATAAAAAGGAATTTATTTAACCTTACACAATTGCATAATATATGTAGTATTACCCATATAAGTAGCCACTTTTCATGGGGAGTGAACATCAAGACCAAATTAGCCGTGTTTGCACAACATTACACTGACCTATACGCTTTAAGTTAAGTAAAACCAAATGGTGGTACATTTACTAACAAATACACGTATGTAAAAAAATATATATATACAAGTATCTGTTGATATTCACAAAGATACATTCCATGAAAGCCAAGGTGACAGAGTGAGAGGGTTTTATTTTATTTTCTTATCTTTTCAGATCCTCTCTCAGATCTTTAGTCTCTGGTTGTCCTCAACCCACCGGTATCAAGGTTTTACTTGTCCATTTATATATTCGATCAGTCAACTAATACTGCGCCAACAAACTCCAATCCCATCGCAACTTATATCGCATATATGTATTCTTGAGTGTATGTAATAATCTTGGTTGTCTGAAGAAACTCGTCTCGCCGGAAGCTAAATCATCTTCGATCTTCGGCTATACTGCTATGCGTTAATATCAAATTAAATGCGAATCCAGAGTCCACAGATAGATTAACGATCTGTCTAGAAACTTGATAACGCTTAATCAAACTTACATTTTGATACCTTTAAATTTTTATTTCTTATTTTTTTTTTTAAATTATAAAAATAATATCTTAAAATTTTTTAAATAATTTTAAAAAATAATTCAAGCTACAATTTTTACATAATTTATGATTTATAAAATTTGATGCAATTTTAATCGATTCAATTTTTGATTGAGAAAAAATTTTTAATGTTTACTAATTGTAAATTTATTTTTGATACGCGAAAAATCATTAAAAAAATTAACTAACATTTTTTTAAATAGTTAAATAGTGAGAAAAAATATTTTTTTTATTAAATCTCACTTATAATAATTTTTTTAAATAATTTAATAACAACAACAATCATTATTACTTTGAATAATGTACAAAGATGTTAATTTTGTTCAGAAAAAAAAACTTAACGACGTAAATTTTTCTCATCTTTTTCATTAAATTTTATATACATATAAACATACAGTAAAATCTATCCATGTATATATATGTGAACACACAATACCGGACTTATGCCCTCGAATGAATTGAGACTCTCTTTCAATATTACATAATAATGTCTGAGGTCTGACTTGTTCTTTTCGATCATAAACGCTGTGCGCATATTATCATCTTCAATATATAATATCTACAAGCTAAAAACATAAATAAATAAAAAATTAATTACATTGCGTAAATATAAAATAATGCATCAACTATTTTTATAAATTTTTTTATTTTTTTTATTTATTTTTTTTTTTTTTTTTATTGTGTAGATTAAATCCAGCGTTCACGGCCAGTAAACAATGATATGTTTACGATACACGGCTTTATATTTTGTACCAAGGTCGCACCAATATTTTATTATCATTTAGATTTATTGTTTAGGCAATTACTACATCTTACACATCCAAGCGATACGATTGTAAATTTGTTTAAAATTTCTTTAGAGAAATTCTCAAGTGTTAAATTATATGGAAAATCTAAAAATAACTTTCAGGGCTAGTGGCTGGTGTCGTTGCGAAACGATTGTCGTTCGTTGTGTTGCGAACAAGAGTGGTTCTTTCATATATATATAAATATATATATCTCTTCTTTCTCCCTCGCATTTGGTGTTTTTAATTTATTCGCGTGTGGCATATGGCTGGCCAACCAAATGGAACACGTTTTTATTTGGGATTGGGACTCTCTTCTTGTCCGTGAACGTTACGACCTACGCCTCTACTCGACCCAGAGGCCTCGGATTTTTTAAAACCAACTGAGTAAGGAGTATAAAGATCACAGACCCACTGGATTGTTAATTTATTGTTAAAAAAATTTTTTTCTTGTTTATTCCTAATTTTAAGGAAAACCCGTTTTCTGAATTCGCAATTTGAGATTGTTGAAATTTTGTAATTATTCATTTTGTTTTAACTATCAGGTTGTTATATATTATTGTTTTTTATGGGCAATATTAAATATTAAAAAACATATGTGTAATTTTCTGTGTAAAAAAAATTGTCAAAAAAAAAATTGCCAAAAAAAAATTCCGAGAGCAGATTTTTGAAATTTGGTTCTCGAATTTTTTATTAAAATTAATTTTTAAACAATTTTACGACTTTCTAACTGCTACATTTTTGAGTACACTCTTTTTAAATTGAATTTGAAATTGTTGAAAAATTAACAGACAATTTTTTTTTACACAGTTTGTTAATTCATAAATTTTCCATGGATCAAAAGATTTCTGCATATTTCTTCTTTATATTACAAGTAAACAGTTTTTTTTTTAATTTAAAATGAAAGTTTACGAATTTGTAGCTAATAATGAATTATCAAGATTTTTCTAATAATTTATCAGAAAAATTTTATTCTTCAAAAAGAAGAAAATTTAACTTTTATTATTTCTTCTTTAAAATCATTATTTTTGAATTTTTATTCCATAAAAAAATTAATTTTGGAGTTTAATTGATGAATTTAAACCAAAAAAAATTTTTTTTAATAATTTTTTAAGATAAAGATTTTTTTTCATGAACCAAAAATTTTTTTTATCACCATAAAATTTATTAGGACAAAAATAAAATAAAAAAATGTTTGATTAATACGAAAAAAAAATTATTTTTGTAAAAATATATATTCAATTACTAATCAATAAAATATATAAACAGTAGCAGTAAGAGATAAAACACAATTTATTCTCAGATTATTAATTTATTGTGGGAGAAAAATATTTTTGCTCTGACCTTGACACACCAGGGCTTTTATTTAACACGTGGGAAAGAAGTTAGTTACACATTAAGTAACATTATAATTATGTTTACTCTAGCGTATACATACATACATTCATATATTACGTACAATATAAAAAAAAAAATATTATTCCTAATAAACTATTAATTGATTTGTTAATAAAATCATTGAAAAACTCGAAGAATGTAAATTTTAAAATCATAAAACCGTAGGCGTAACAGGATGTAATTTTTAACGACTCGCGAGTACACACTTAAATATACTTTTTAATTCATGGATCAGATGGAAAACATTTAAATTAATTTCAAGAGGAAGTAATTATAAATTATAAAATTTTTTACTTCAAACATAAAAATATTTTTTAAACATTAACGCTTGACGTTTATTATTTAATTAGCTATTTTATCATTTTAATTTTAATTTATACCGAAATAAATATTTATCTTTATTTTATTTACGAAAATTCGATTATAAAAAATAAATAATTATTTAAGTCGAATAAAATATAATATTTTAAACCGATATAATATTATATCGGTGTGGATAGCAGTCGAATCTTATATTATGTTAAGACGTTAAATAAACAACGATACCGATTCTTCGAGTTTATTGCAGTCAAACAGAGCACACAAATATAAATAGGATAAGAATTCAAGAGAGAAAGTAGGAGGGAAATAGTGCGGTTCTCGGAATTCTGGGACGCTGATAAGAAATGTTAAGTGCCCTTCATATATTTTAGATTTGTATGTATATATTGTATATTATATCACAACATGTTAGCGCTTAATGTGTATATAACTGTTTTTAATTTTTAAGAAACGCTCTATTAATTTTTTATCTAAGTACTAAACAAAATAAAGATTTTTTTTTTTTTTTTTTTTTTTAGGTTTATCGTTTAAGCGATTATTGTAAAACTTGGGAGTCGTTAAATAGATTGAAGTTTTCTACTCAGGAAATCCCAGTTTTTATAATAAAACTTTGATAATTTATAAGAGAATTTGGGTTTAATAGAAATGTTTATTGTTGGATTTTATTTAGAATTTAAGATTAATTTTTATGGATGGAGAGATTAGAGTAATATATAATTTTGAAATGCAGTTTTACGAATTTAAGCGGATAATAAAAATAATTGGGGAGATTTTAAAATAATAAATTCTAAAATTTTATCAAAAAAAAAAAAAATTAATTAATTAAAAAAAATTTTTAGAAGGATCAAAATTTTTTTTGAATAAAAAAAATTTTTTTTTTTTTTTTAATTTTTATTTAGCAAAATTTATTTTAATTTTTTTTTTTAAAACTTTTTTTGGATGAAAAAAGGTTTTTTTGAGCAAAATAAAATATTTTTGGTTTTTTTTAAATTTAGTTAATTTTTTGTTTAAATTAATTTAATAAAAAAATAAAAAAAATTTTTTAATTGAATAATGTATGATGTAATTGGTATAAAATGTATTGGTATGTATTGTATGTGAGAGTAATCGAGGAACGAAGGAAGGAAGAGACGAACCCAATATTAATATGTCATAATGTCAAACGATATCTTTATAGTCAGATCTAGGACTGGGGCAATTGGTAGCAACCATCACTGATATAATTGTCCTCGTTCCCGACGTTGCCGTAGTCGGAGATTATAAAATAAACTACATTTTTAATCATCATAAAATAACTATCAACTATTATATCATATGTTTAATTAGTGTGTGAAGGGCGTGTGTCTAATTAATTTTTAATATATTATATATTACAATTGTAATACTTAGAAAAAATTTCTATTAAAAAAATTATTAAATAATGAAAGTAAATTTGTTAAGTTCATTATTTAAATAATTTACACCTCTTAAATGATGCAATTTATTGCATTCTTGCAAAAAAATTTTTTTTTGTAGACTACTAAATTTCTTTAAGGGTATTTTAATCTAGAAGCAAGAATTTCAGGTCATTTTTCAAAGTGCCGTAAAAAAAAGCAATTAATAATTTTACTATGGATTTTTTTAGAAGTTATTTATTAAAATTACAAGAATACAGAAAAAAATAAAAAATGAACTATAGTCATCTCTAAATTTTAATTTTTAGTATTTTTAAAAAATTTGAAAAAGTCAAAAAAAGTAGTAAAAAAAAATTTTTTTTTAGGCAGTCGTAATTTTGTAAAAAAATTTTTTTTTCAACTTTTTCCTAGTTCATATCATAGCGACATTACTTTAGATTAATAATCTTTTTTATTTTTTTATTTCGGATTGCTAGGAGGGTTGAAATCGTGGATATGGTCACATGCCAATTTTTTTTGGGACTCCCCCACTTTATCAGCACTAATTTTTTGAATTTTGAACTTTTTTCATTTTTTTATTTTTTTCTGTATCCTTGTAATGTTAACAAATAACATATAAAAAAATGGACAATAAAAATATTGATTGCCTTTTTTTTACAGCACTTCAAAAAATTTTTCTGTAACTTTTACCGATTTTCCAAAAAATGCAAAAAATATAAAAATCCGGTTTTTTTTTTAAATATAAATAAAATTTTTTTTTAATTTTTAAAATTGTTTAAAAATTATTGTTATTATTAAAAATCAAAAAAATTGTTTACAATTTAAAAAAAAAAGCGATTTTTAATTAAGGTTAAAAAATACATAAATATACATGCATGTTGTAATAACGAAATTTAAATATTCCAAAGTTTATTTTCTGTATAAATAAATACTAAACTTGACCAATACAGCTTGGAGTTTACCGACAAAAAAAATAACACAAACAAAAGCAACGTTGCCAGATTCACAACGTCAAAATAAATAAAGCATTAAAAAAAAAAAAAATTCAATGATAAAAAAACAATAAACATAAATAAAAAAAAAAAAAAATAACTAGTTTTTTTTTTTTATAAATTCAATTCTCGATTAGATATTTTTTAATTACGTATTTGTAATCATATGACGATCATAGATAAGATAAGAATGAATTGCTGTTGTCCGAGCTCGCAACCTTGACAATTTAAATTTAAAATGTGCAGTTAAAAATACAGATGTTAAAAATTTTTAAAATAATCCAGTTTAAAATTTATATAATTAATTATAATTTTTTTTCTTAGGCCTGTAGTTCTCACTGCTGTAATTTCTCCTCCGTGAACTTTTCTCGATTGAGTCAATTAGTTAATTGCAATAATTAAGAAGGGTTTGTCTGAGTTTAAATCCGTCGGAATTTTATTTCGTCTGCTCGCTTATTAACTTTAAAACTTACAAAAAAAATTTTTAAATAAAATAATTTAGGTCCATTAAATAAATAAATAAAAAAATTAAAATTTGTTTTAATAATTAATTTTATTTTATCATCTTTCAAAAATAAAATTATTCGTAAAAAAAGTTCATCTTGTTTTATCGATATATAACATATTACATAATAATTACTATATCAATTAATTAATATTATTACATAATAATAATAATAATAATAATAATAAAGTAATATTTATACTTAATATTAATAATATTAAGCGACTACCAATGGTACGTTTGTTTTTAAATCTAATTATTACCAATTTAATAGTATAATTATTAATATAAACTATGGGGTTTAATTTTTCTTTGCTTATCTGTATCTCATATATATATATCATATTATTTATTATTTATAATAATATTAATATATAAATATATTGTATCTTAAACACTAAATCACAAGTGGCTTCTTTTAATTAACTTTCATACGTTTGTGCAACAAAGTTTCTCACAACCGCTCCGTGTTGTTAATATAACATAATATCATTATCGGTTTCTCTCTTCCAACCATTAAAGTACAAAAATACACACACGCTTGCATCCATTAAACAATATTGTTTTACATTTATAATTATTACATTACATTAGTACTTTTTTAATATTCGCTAAAAAATAACATTTTTTTTTTTTTTTTTTTTTTATTATTCTTTATCTTTAATATTATGTTCCTGCCTACTCAAAATACAAAAAGGCACGCAGTTGGACTCAATTGCATTTTTATGTGCATCGCTAAAATTATCCATACAAATATTATTTTTTTACAAAAAAAATATTGCACAAAATTTGCAAATATTTTGATTTTAATAGCAAAAATTTTTTACAATAAAAAAATCGCGTTTCAGATGCCAGAAGGGCGTAGAAAAAATGTTTTTTCGGGAATCGTAGTTTTGTCCGAAATGTGGAGAAATGCTAAAAAAAAAAATTTATACGCAGACATTTAATAAAAATTCTGTTTTTTTTTCTAAGTCCAAAAAAATTTTTAGTTTGAAGAAAAAATTTTTTTTTGGGAATTAACGTATTTTTGTATGAAACATAAAGAAAAGCAAAAAAAATTTTTTTGGACTTAGAAAAAAAAACAGAATTTTTTTTATACCCCCTTATAGCATCTGTAACGCGAAATTTTGAAGTTTGACCAAAAAAAAATGCTCAAAAAAAATTGAAGGTTATTTTGACCTTAAAACTACTTTCGTAGGCGTGAATGGTAGCATTTACACAAGAAGAAAGGAAAAATATTGACAATATATCTTTAAAATTCAACGGTTTACAATAAAGAACAAGTATATTGTAATAATAATAATATTAATAGCAATAATAAGTACAATGAAGGTCATTGTACTCTTACCAGTTAATAACAGAACAGACATATTGAATTACAAAGACTATTATGATTGGTTATAAAAAATGTACGGTCAATTTGTGTCTTGATCTATGTCGTACCATTCAGGTCTTGGCTCTGAATAATTAATTAATAATAATAATACAGTAATAATTTTAATAAACTAATAAAACAAAAAATTAAACAGTTTCTTATAATTTCTACGTATGGCTGGTAGCATGAGAATTAAACAAGACTAGATGCGCGCGCAGATTCTCCGTTTGTTCTGGACATAACCTCGAAACAAACAAACTTCAATTTGTCTCGGACAAACTTATAAGAAGAAATGCTTCTAAAATTGCATATAAAGAAAAAACTTCTCCATGTGCGACTCTAAAAAATTTCTTCTCACCTTAAATTTCGTTTGTCTGAAACAAACTCTGGGTCACAAAAACAAAGCAGATAAATCAGCGCGCAGTAAACAGAGTCGTATCTTACACAATCATACAAAAGAGAAAACAAAAAAAAACGGCAACACGGAGCCGCTACCGAGAAACAATTAAACAATAATATATAAATAAATCAACTTATTAATTTAATTAATAAATTAATTAATATAAAATAAAGAAAAGAAATAAACAAAATATGGGTTTATACTTTAGATGTTTTTACACATCGCGTTCTCCAAAATGGCCACCGTCCCCTCTTAACCGTGCACATTTTTCCTTTCTCTCTCTTTTATATTATAACTTCTCAATATCCATATATCTTCTTTCTCTGTTGATCTTGAGCTCCTCCTACTAGAAAAATGTCACAATCGCTAACGATGAAGATAAATTCACTGTTTTTTTTGCCTGCTGTTGTTATTACAAGTAAATAATATATAAATATTATCATTAAATAAAAATATATATATATATATATTTTTTTTGCAGCATACCACTTGAAGGCACTTCCTCATATTAATTTCACTGGTTGGAAACACGCTGTCCATAACAAATCCAAGTGGAATTTACCGTTTAAATTAATCAGTTGAATTATTTAAATAAAGTATATGTATATATATATATATATATATATATATATATATATATATATATATATATATATATATATATATTTGTTCCGCACGAACGTATGTCTTTGATGCATCCAAAACCTCAAGCCAATGAGATTCTGTGTGTTAATAAGCTGTTGATCCTATCATCCGGTAAAGTATGCAATAATAATACAGAGACTGACATAAATAATTAAATAATAAATAAATAATCATTTAAATCTCAATATTGTACAGGTATGCCGGCAATATGGCACCCGGAATGCACGTGGTCCATCACCTGTTCCTTCAGACGACACACGTGTTCCTTAAGTTTGTGAACAACAGTACTCAGCTCGGTGTTTTCCCCTTTGAGAAGCTTGACCTTGTCCTCAAGCCTTGAAATTCGCTCCAACTTGCGTCTTCTGCATTTAGAAGCAGCGACACGATTGCGCTGTCGCTTCCTCTCCAGCTTGATCTTCTCCTGGTTCTCCATGTCGATAGGAGACATTGGCGGGGAACTGCTGACACTGGGAACGGTCTGGGGCTCGTCTTTGATCATCATCAGGCTCTGGGACAGAGATTCCGTGGACTGGACGCTGCTGGGTGGCTCCAAAGTGGTGTAAGTCGCTCCGTGGATGCTTCCGGGCTCCTGGGAACTGTCCGAGTGATGGAGTTCGTTCAACGCGTCCTCGAACCCTCTCGCGTAAAGCTCCTGGGCTTCGGTGACTATCCGCGGGAACATCGGGTTGGACTGAGGCGACATTACGGTCAATCCTTCCTGCTGCGCGATGATCAGCTTCTCCAGCTCCGGCGAGCCCAGCTTCAGCATGTGCAGGTCCGGAGAGCTCAGCACTGATGGACAGTTATTTAGCACCGATGGAAGCTGCCCGAATCTCGGCCTCTTGCACTGCTGCTGCTGGCGCTGTCCGTTTAAATCTAATGTCAAATTACGTTTAAGTTGACCAACATTCCCACGGTTTCCTGTGGCGTATATTGGCTCCTCGTAGAACGTCGGCTCCATCGTTAGACTTCGCACCATCGGTTATAGGTTTGTTAACTAACTTTTATTTAAACTTCTCCTGGAAGTTTTTTTGGTTAAGGTTTTATGAAAATTAAAACACTTTTTGTCCCGGATTTTTAGAAGACGATTGCGAAATTTCTGGCCTCGCCTTGTTTAGACGTAGGCTGCTAATTCCTCAGCTGGAAAATAAATTATCGTTCATTTAGACGGAGTTTTTTATTGGATAAGTAGGAAATATTTGTTGCAGATATTCAAAGTTTTTTTTTTTTAATCACAACAAATAAATTTCAAATTTTTTATTTTTATTTTAATTCAAAAATTGAATTTGTAATTTTTAAAAAATTCAGGTATAATTTTTACTTATTTTAAAAAATTCTATCAACTGTCAGATATTTTTTAACTTCAGTTTTATTTGTTTAAAATATTTTTATTCATTTTTTTTTTTTTTTAATTAAAAAATGTCAAATTTAATGTTAAAAAATTAAAATAAAAAATATTCTAGAAATTTTTTAAAAATTAATTATTTTTTTTTTTTAACAAATTTCTAAAATGTTTGCTCCAATATTTGACACTTTAAAATTAATGAAGAAAAGTAATTTTAATAAATAAAAAATTATTTTAAAAATAATCGAATATCTGCAACATAAAATTTATTATTATTATTATTAATAATAATAATAAAATTAAATAAGAAAAATAAAAAAATATAAGTACCTGATTGACAGTTTATGTAACAGAACATTAATCCTTATTGTTTTCAGTTATTATTGAAATTGTCTCTGGCGAACGATCAACAATATAAAATATAGATTTCTAATCTATAATTTATTATCTAGAAAATTCTGGTATTAGCTCCAGAAGCACGTTTTTGAGAACACAGCTCTTGACAGTACGTAGCACTGAATAATTTCACCGAGAACACTTCACTGTTTTTTTTCTTCTTTTAAATAATTTGGAATTAAAATCAGGAATGAAAATGAAAATTATCAACAAGTGTCAATAAGTGTGATAAGGATGGTAAACACTGGTGTCACAGTAAATCCAGAGTAGCGCAGATGGAGATTATAAATATATAAATAAAACTAGAAATACAGTGAAATGCGAAGCTTACATCGCGGTGTCTCGGCAACTTGTGAACACCCTACTAAAAGTACAGCCTTATATCTCGTGACTCACGTTGTCTAAAAATAGAACTGACGTCAGGGTTCCGGGCGCTGATTGGCTGCTGGTGGCGTCACCGGGAGCTCCTGATTCGTCGGGGAGACTCGGGTACCGACGACGAGTAGAGTGGCGAAGAGAACATGGAGGGAGAATTTAAATGTCGGTACGGCAATATCGAGACTGCTTGCCTGTCATGTGTGTGATGTGTTTCTGTAAATACATATGTCGACACACACATGCACTTAGTCTTTCTCGCTCTGTCAAACTTTAATTCTCTGTTTAGTTTTCTTCTCACTTCTACTTGGTATTTTTTTATCGGCCTTATCTTCATCTTCTTTCTCTTACTGGCTTGTATTTTACGACTTTGGTCAACTGATGTCTTCTTTTATTTCTTCTTCAGTATTTAAATCTAATTCGCACTTTTGTTATTCAAATCTTAAAAAATATTTTTAATTGAATCTAATAACTATTATGATTTTTAAAAATTATTTTATAATGATGATAATAATAATTTTTGTTAAAGTTTTTAAGATAATAAAAATTTTTTCAACTAATTAAATTTTATAAATAAATTAAAAAGGATAATACAAAATGGTAACAAAAAATTTGAAATTTAAAGAAGAAATTTTTTATAAAAGAAGTTAAAAATTTATTACAATTTAAAAAATAATTCAATCTGTAATTTTAATGTTGCTATTTACTTAAGAAAAATTTTCTAATAATTTAACTTAAGTTTTTATATAATTTAATATCTTCATTTATTGTCCAAATTTTCATGATTTAGTTATTTAAATATTTTAAATAAGGATGAGAACTTAAATATTAAATATTAAAAATTTTTTTCATGCTTGAAAAATGATAAAAAAAATTTATTAAATTTTTTTTTTTAACAGTTAAATAGTGAGAAAAAATATATAAATGTTATTTAAATCTTGAAAAATATTTTTTTGGTTAAATCTAATATTTATAAATTATAATAATTTCTTTTTAAGAAATTAAATAATCTTTGTTATAATTGTTGAAGAAATTTTAGTAAAAAAATTAATTTTCTGTGTATGTTTTAAAAATAATTTTTATTAATACTAGTTTAATAAAAAAATTTAATATTTTATTCAATGAACCAAAGATGGGCAGAAATATGAGTGTGTCATGATAGGCATATAAGAATTGAATGTTTGAAATATTCAAAGATAAATACTGTGGTAAATTAAAGGTTTTAAATATTTTTCTTTCTTACGTTAGTAAAATCTAGGATTAGTATAATCCAGAAGGATCAATGGTTGATGGTTGATAATTTTTTCTATTATACTAACGAGAAAAATGAAAAACTAAACAAAGATTGATTTTTCTGATTTATTGGTTTTTCTTTAATTGATATTTAATGAAAAATCAAACTTTTATATTCATTTATTGAAAATGAAAAATGAAATTTATATAAAATAAAATTGCACATGAATGTAATTAATAAATGTTAAAGGTGTGTTTTAAGCAATAAATATATTATTGCTGTGGAAGTAATTTATGAAATAATTTGTTTTAAACAAGTAATTGTTTATCAAAGTTCTGTTATCTCATTCCATACATAACTATAACTGTTTAGTACTGATACTGTAATAGCATTTATGCTAATGAATGTGAAAGTACACTTGACTTAAATTAATAAGCGAAAAAAAAAATTTGGCTCCCAATCCACAAGGGAGCAGGATTGAAGGACTAACTCCAGAAATCTACCAAGGAATCTATGAATTTATTAATCAACGGGTGTTTATTTGCTTAAAAAGGGAATAATAGAGGATTTAAGTCTGTAATATTTAATTTTTCGCTCTCAGCAGGTGAGCGATTCTATTGGTCAGTGTTATCGAGTAGGAACACCCGCGGTTTTCGATTTATGACTCGCTTTTATATTTGTTTGGAGAAGAAATACGTATTGGGAGTGCTTTTGCGAGTCTTGACTTGTTGAAACTTGAAAGATAAGACTGTGAGGAGTAAATTTTCTGGGGAAATGGAAAGTTAAGCTCTATATATATATAAATATCTGCATTTATTATAAGCTTGCATCAGAGGGGAAGACAGGATATTTTTTTTAAAGAAGAAAATTTTTGTGATATTACAAGATAAAATAGTAAAGTGACTTTAACATCGCTTAAAAATAATAAAATCGACTTTGTCGACTGCAGCAATGTGTTTTACAGTTGGTAAAAATTTTTGGAAAGAAAACTTTGTTATTAACTATTTTTTTTTATTTATTTCAATGATTATGAATTTTTAAAATAATAATTTTAATTATTTAATAATTAATAATGTTATTTATAATTAAAATAATAATTTTAATGATGATAAATATTATTTAATAATTAAAATAATTATATTCATCCAAAATTTGAAGACAAAACTTAGAATAAGCAAGAGTTTTAATTAAGTTTACTGTAAATTGTTCTGCAATTTAGCTTCAAAACTTGTGCAAGTTCTTTGAAGTAATGTTGTTGTAGTAAAGTTCAAAAGTTCGAAAGGGTTTACTACAAACTTAATGTTAACTTGCATTAAAATTCCACCCGTAAATTTTCATCAACTTGAATAAAACTTTTATTCAAAAAGACTAACTTAAAATTTTTAATTAAAGGATTAGCAAAGCTTTTATATTTAAAATTAATATTACAATATAAAAAATATGTCTGCGTATGAATGAAGCGATTAATAAAAAAGCGTTTAATAAAAAATCTAAAATTTTGAATAAAAAATTTTTTTACTTTCTTCTTAATAAGAAGAAATTCTTTAAAACACTTTTTTAGGGTAAAAATTCATGAATATTAATTTTTTTAAACAAATTATTATAAATGTTATCTTTAGCGCTAGTATTTTTATAATTAATAGACTTGATAGTGATTAATTAATGATAAATAAAAAAAATAAACAACCAGGAATTTTAAATACAACGTACAATCTATTTATTATTTACAACAACATATAACTAATCTCTCATATTTATTTATTTATAATATTTACTTCGTAATTCTCAGTGGTCACATATCACGCATTAAAAAATTTATAATAAAATAACGCAGTGCGTTATTCCTCCAAAATATTATTTATTAATAATTATAATTATCAATTAATACATAATAAATTAATAGTCGCAAGACTTAGAAAAATTTTAATTTTTTCAAAACGATGACCAGATTTTTAATGGAGGTAAGAAAAAAACTGTAATGACAAATGACTTATTGGTCTTAAATATTAGTTATTTTCCACATATTTAATATTGTATTTATATATATCGTCATTTATGTATTTATTAATTATTTACACCCACATTTCACACAAATAAACATACGTTATATATTCAATATTTTATTTTTATAATTAATAACTCTTATTAATACATACAAATGGGTGGAATCTTTTTTTTTTATTTTATCAATCAAATATATCAAGCAATCCAAGGTATATTATTTAGTCATTTAATTATTAATTAGAATATAGTTAATACGCTCAGCGTTCCTGCATTTTTTTGTTGTATAGCTTCATTATTTATTTTATATATTTATTGTTAATTATAGAAAATTCGTAAAATTCCTATACTTTAGGTTTATAATTGCAAATAACTGGAAAATATTTGGACGCATATTATGCAAGCATATATAGTGTAATTAATTTTTTTTTTATATTTATATATAATACGGTATATGTGCGTGTTATTTATCTTCACTGTTATAATTATTTTTTTTTATAATTTATAGTATTTTAATAATTTTTTAAAATATTCATTTATAATTTCAATTAATCGGTTATTAGAAAATAAACTTCAAGTACTATCTCGCCCGCGAGAAAATAATCGACACATATTTTTATATCTTCAATTCGACGGAACAAAATTCACAGTTTTAGGTTTTTTTTTTTTTTTTTTTTTTTTTATGAAGAAAATAACAGCCGAAAAGTTGGACGGATGGCTGCTATATATTTAAGATTTAAGATTTGTAAAGATTTTTTAAATACTTAATTTTAATTAATTTTTATTTTTATTTAATAAGCTTATAAGAAGAAATGACAGTCGAAAATTTTGAAAAGCTTCATAAAGTTTTTAAGAATAAGAATTGTTTCATGTAATTGCTGTTAAACCCTGTTCAGTTACTTTTTAAGTCTTTTTTTGAAGTTATTAAAATATGTGTCGAGTGGAACGTTAAATAATTTGTTTTGTAAAATCAATAGAAGATTAATTATACAATAAGATTACAAACGAAAATTAATTTTTTTTTTTAAATTGTTAATTTGAACAATTTATTTGATTTTTTTTTTTTTTTTTAAGCTAAAATATTTATTAAATTTAACAATTTAAAGGAATTTTTAAAAATTTAATCTTAAACATATTTTTAACATAAATAAATTTTTCCATTTTGAAAAATCATATTTTTTTTAATTTTTAAATTTTTTCTTCATCAAAAATTAGAAACTGAGAAGATATATCTTTTTAAAAAGTCTAATTTACACAAATTCAAACTTCACACACTTATTCACACTAATTATTTTCATAACTTACAAATAATTAATCAATATAATAAGAACTCACAGAAAAAAAATTTAATTCAAGAAGAAATAGCCATGAATTAAAAAAAACTTGAAAAAAATTCAATTTTATTGCTTCAAAAATTTTTTTTCTTGATTTTTAAATTTTTCCTTAAAAATTATAAATATTTACTTCTAGTTATCAAACCAACAAATTTATTTTCTTGGAAATTCTAAATTAGCAAAAATCTTGAAATTTTTATAAAAAAATTAATTATTATGAAAAAAAAATATTAAAAAAAACTCGCACTTATAATTTTTAAAAATTAAAATTTTTTTCCAAGTTGTAAATTTTAATTCTTTAAATAAGAAGTCTCTCCGCGTTTAATTATAATTGTAATGCATAAATAAATAAAATTTTTATTGAAAAAAAATTCAAGATAATTAAAACCTACTGAATGAAGATATTTGTCTAATTTAATCAAATTAAATTTTTTTTTTGTGTATTAATAATTCACAAAAAATAATTTAATTTTCGTCTGTAATCAACTCATCATTAAACATGGAAATACTAGAGATTTAACTTACAATTAACATTTAATATACAATATATTTATACTATATACTTAATATCAATAATTAATATCTATATATAATATATAATATAATAATTAATAATATATATAATACATACGTCCACATAAAATTCAATATTATACCTACAAATCTTTGAATGTAATAGCAAGACATGTACATCCGTAACGCCCACACATAAACAATCGTAAATACAAAAGTAATGTCATTACTCATTAACATACAGATCTATATAATATATCAAGTTTTTGGCACCGTTAATATTTGCGAATTTTCAAATTTACTTAAAACTCCACTTGTCTATAATTATAATTAATTACAACACCAAAAAATCATTGAAATAAAAAAAACAATGACAATATTTTTGTTGATTCAAATTTACACAAAATTGGCGATGCAAATTGGCACGAACGCGTAAACAAATATATATATATATATATATATATATATATATATATATATATATATATATATATATATATATATATATATTTATTAAATATACCCGTCCATTTAAAACCTAAAATACTCATTAATTATTAATATAACATTTACATACAAATACAAATATTCTATCAATTTAACGTTATATATTTTTTTTTCTATTTAAATATCTATACATGTATAATTAAATTACTTTCCGTAAATCCAGAGTAAAATTTTTTTTAAACTGAATCTAAAATTCTAAACAAATAAATATTTTTCATTAGAATTATAATTAACAACAATTAATTATTAATATTAATATTCAATAGTTTCACAGTTAATTACGTTTAATTAAAGACATCACTTTGTCTTCCTTGTATTGAGAGAAAGACTTAGCAGGCGGACGCATCTTTTAAGAAATTGTGATTTAAAAAAAAAAATTATTTTAAATTAGTATTATTATTAATTATTGAAATCACAATTTCGTGTGGACCCTTTCAAGTACTTCGGCCCGCTTTCGACAAAATTTTATTATAATTATAATTAGGAAATATATTGTGTCGTTGGTTTAGTTTATTTATTTATTTTTTTTTAATTTTATTTAATTATTTCTTTCAAATAAATATATCCATGAACAAGGCACTGTTCGTAAAAGTTTTTTGGGTTCGTATAGTATATTTTAAATTCTTACTTTGAAATATATCGAGATTGTTCATATTTAATATTGTAATTTTTTTTTTACTAATTATAAATTCATTTTTTTAAATAATTACAACTAATCTAATAAAAGTAAAATAAAAATAATTATTATTATTCGAACTCAGAATTTTTTCACATGGACAGAGTTCAATTTAAGCTGCTCTAATTATCTAGTCGGTAGGAAATTTTTAACTATTTTTTTTTTTATATTAATTTTTTTAAACTATTATCACGTATAGTACAATAAATCTATAGAAAAGTGTCCCAACTGCAGGAAAATTGACGAGGTCAATTTTTTTAAAAAAATTAAATTATATTAGTTTTGTAATTTTGTTACAATATTTACAAGTATTGGGTTATAATCTTAATTATTATTTTTATTTATGTTATATTCTTCTTCGTTTATTATAATATAATTATATGTAATATAATATTACCCTAATTTATTTATATTTTTAATAATTATTAACACAAATTACTTTCAACGCAATAGAGCTGGAGAGATTGACGCTAAATAGCTGAGTTGTCTTCTTACACTTTGGATAATTTTTGCTGTTAAAAAAAATTGAAATTAAATAAATTTGTCCTTAGATTAAGAAAATTGAGTATCAACTTCCTTCTAAAAGACAATAATAAATAATTCACCGGGTAAATTGTCCGAGATAATTTTTGAGTAAAGAAGATATATATTTTTCTACGCGCGTATCTGAGTTTAAATGTAAACACGGAATATCTCCACTGGGAAACGCCATGAAAAATTCTAGTCAATAATCGTGATATTATCATTATATTAAAGTTAACTAATAGTTTAGTTTATTTTGTGCCGGAGCGAGGGAATAATGTCATTTTTTTTCGTGATTTAATAAAGCGATGCTCGTATTTATTTTTAATGTAATATAAAACGTAGAAATTTGTTCCTCAGTGAATTTTATGATTTAGTTATTTAATTTTTTTTTATAATTTAAATTATAGTCTTAATATTTATAATTTGCTATAAAAAAATTTGTTTTTCAATTAAGTTATATAAATCTGTAAAAAAAAAAAGAACGTAAAAATTTTTTTATTTATATTTTCTAAAATTTTGCTTAAAAAATAAAATATTTTGAACTTCTTGCATGTAAATTGAAAATTTTCAATTTTTATTGCCAGAATTAAAATTTTTAAAGCAGAAAGTTAGAAAATAAAATTAAACTTTTTTTTATATACTTCTTTTTGGTTTAAAAAATTTTTTTCTCATTTTTCCTGTAATTTTCCACATTCTTAAAATTTCTAGGTTGATTATTTTCTTCAAAAAAATTTTTTTTTGGAATTATATAACTTAATCTTAAGTTTGCAATAAAATTCTATAAATTATTTATAAAACTACAATAACAATTCATTAGAATAAATTATTGTAATTAAACTTGTCAAAGTTTGTATATTATACTTCATATGACTTATACGCAGCGCCTTAACCTCCAAAGTTTAGCGTAAAGTTAATATTTTATGGTCTCCTTATAATTAATTCAGACGTTTAACTTCACTGTAATAAATCACTTGAATAAACTTTAAAGATACTAATTATTCAAAAAGACTCCAGTGACTAGTTATTAATGTACCAAAAAATTCATAAAAATATAAAAGTTCATTGTTTGAGTTTTTACAAATTTCAAAAAGTTAGGTTATGCATGAAACAATAAAAATCTATACTTTTTAAAAATAACTTTGGAAAATTTTTAAAAATAACAATTAAGATTGAAAAATTGAATAATTTCACAAAAATTCTTCAATTTTAAACAAAATTGTTATAAAAAACCAAATATAGTCAATCTCTCTCAAACTCTAACAAATATAACCTCTAAAAATCTTTCCTAGCCTATAAAAAAAATTACAAAACAAACATTAAACTCCTAATTTCATCAAAGTTAAAAAAAAAAACCCAAGAAACCCTCGTTAAAACGACCGAAAAAAAAATATTTCCTTAACATAGTAAGAAAATACAAAACTGGTCCAGGGCCCGCTTGTAAAAAAAAAAAAAAAAAAGGCGTTGGCCGCAGGCAAGCCGTTACAAGGGGAAGCACTTGGTCTTTTTTTGCGTGACTACCGACCTACAGTCGACCTTATCAATAGTAAAACTCTCGGGCTTAACGCCGTCTTCCACGGAGATCCTCCCTAGCCTCTTCTTCACCCTAAAGGGTGTAGATCTCGGGGAGATAATCTCGTACAAATCGCTGGTTCTTCCTTGGATCTTCTCCCTCCTCTTAGGACTGACAGATCCGCTCTGATCCACAGGAATGACAATGTCCACATCCAGACAATTCTTCGCCTCGAATTTCTTCTCCGGAATTTTCTTCTTTGAATTTTCCGCTACACTCTCAAAGACATCCGAATTAAAATCGCAGTCGCATTCCCAAATCAAATTACCGGGATCAATATAATTTCCCTCGTCCTTCTCATCAGTCCTTTCCGACGCGAGGGATATAGCACGAGCCTCCGGCTTAATTGGCTTAACATCATCCGCGTAATCCAGCGACAAGCATCGTTTTTCAAACAAAGCCGGTCCGCTTTCTGATTTTGGCTTTGCAAAACAAGATTTCTCTTTATTTTTATCATCTTCTTCATTATTATCTATCACTTTCTTATCACCATCTTTGTTAGCATTATCATTATCATCATCATCCTTCATCTCTTTCTTCCCCTTAGCAATCCTCATAAAAACCGACGATCTGTGAATGCTGTTCTCCCTCTCAACCGACAAACAAAATTCCTTATCAGACAGCGAAATTTTCTTGGGCAGCCTTGCAGGTTTCAGGCAATCCAGCTCCCAATCTTTTCCTTCTTCCGACGGAGTCTTCAGCAGACTCTTGATCCGCTTCAACTCAGTCAGCAGATCCATAGTTTCCTGCGACGGTTCGTGGAGAATTCTCCTCACTGGTCTGCGAATCAGCGAACCCGCAACATCTGCTTCTCTGTCATTAGTGCTGTCAATCCTGTCTTGCTTCTTCAGCACCGATTTAACAGTATTAGAACTCGAAAACGATCCTTTATTGTCCTTGTCATCGTTCTTGTTGCCGCTAACTTCCTTAACTTTGGACACTTTGTTACTCGTGATGTTGTAGACTTTTCCCACCTGCACAACCGGGCCAATAGTGGTCTCCTTGGCGACAAACTTGTACCGCTCGGTAACGATCGGAAAATCGGTGGAAATTACCGCAGAACTTATCGTAGAAGTCATTCGTGTGCGTCGTTTGAAGGCAGCGTAACTTTCAGCAGGCACATCTTGTAACTCAAACTTGTCATGCAAGAGTTTGAAGGTTCCGCGCAGCATATCTTGACTGTTATTAGAAGACGGATGGCTGTTGGCAAACGGAGAGTCGCTTCCACTTTGGTAGCCCAAAGAGGAGGCAGATGGCGCCGAGCCGACGACTGTTTCTCGCGAGTAGATTAAATTATCCGAAGAAATCCCTCTGCGCTCATTGATCAGCTGTCCATAGCAATCTTCCTTGTCCGTTTTGTCCAAAATGTCCTCAGAAATCTGCCGCTTGGTTCTGTAATCAGAGCTTCTTCCTCCAAATTTCTCAATAGTTTCATTAAAAGTTTGCCTGCGACTTTTCGACGCAATCAATTCAGCGCTTCGTGTTTTATCATCAAAACTTCCAAACTCTTGATCATTGACTCCATTAGAGCCCAAAGATTCCGGTAGAATATCTTCAGAAGCCTGCCGACGCGTTTTAGTAGGCGATGCGTCTAAATCGCGAGGCAAGGACGAGTTTTTACCCTTAGAGGGCACCACTCTAACCGGCAATTGCGGCTCCGGCGAGACTTTAGAAATCCTGCGCTTTGTCGGGGAGTTTGGAATAATCAAAGCGGCTTCTTCGTCGCTGATAGACATCTCGCGGGAGCTGTAATTCCTGTCCAACAATCGGGACAAAGAAGGCGAAGGTCTTTCGAGTTTTTTTCCTGAACTAAGCGGCGAATTGCTCCAACTAGAAGTAGTTCTAGGCGAGCCCAAGTATCCGACACTAGAAACAATTTCGTGGCTAGTTGTAATGCAACATTTAACCAATTCCGCACCAGTTCCAACTGAATTCTTCTGAATTTCCTGAGAATACTGGACATCAGCTTGGCAACAGGTGTCATCATCAAGCGGAGGCAAAGAACTTGGCCCGGTTTCTTCAATAATGTCAAATGATCCATGCTCGTCAAGATCTTCAGTTTCAAACGAGTACATTTTTAGCAAAAGACCTTTGCCCTTGGAGCGCTTACGATCAATAGAGTGTGAGTGGTTAACTTGCTCCTCTACGATCTCCTCCTCTTCTACCACTAGTATCACGTCTTTGCAAGGCTCCTCACGTGTCCGTTCAATAGAGGGTTCAACAATAGTCTGGGTTCTGCGAATCATGGCACGTGGCAATTCGCGCAAACTTTCGAAATTGAATTTATCCAAAGTTTTGGAGGAGCCGATTTTGTCGAGAAAAGGCCGCTCTAGAGCTTTGCTAGGTCCTATTTTCTCTAAATAAGGCTTTCCGATAATCTTGGGGGCGATTTTAGAGAGGAAAGGCCGGTCCTCTGTCTTGGAGATTCCAATTTTCTGGAGAAAGGGACGGCGTTTTTCCTTGTAACCGTCAGTGGTTGAGGAACGGTCGCTGAGCCTTTCGCTGCTGTAGTTTAAGGAGTTGTCGCTGCTCTTGGACCTGGCGCGCTTGTTCCTGGAGGTAGCATTGAGTGGCGTTCGGGGAGTGCGCGGGGTCAGTGAAGGACTCGCGTCGGGATTGGGACAGGTTTCGTCGAGAAGAGCGATGGCGTCGCTGAGGTCCATGTAGGCCTTTCTGGGAGCCGAGGGCCTGATTGGCGGGTTATCGCTGTCGACGCTGCTGCCTCTGGTGGAGACGAGCTCGGGTCTGGCCCCCGGAGGGAGGGAAGAAAAGTTGTTGCGGGAGAAAGATGAAGATGAAGGGTACGAGCTGGCTTCGAGGGCCCGATCTAGGCATTGGGTCGAGTCCGTGATCGAGTCGTCGATGGTCGTGGTCGTCGTGTTGGCGGTGGTCGTGAACCAGGGCGTCACACTCAGGTCTTCGGGGCGGATCGCTGGACTCTGCGGCTGGTTTACTGAGTGCTGGCGCAGGTACAGCGCTTTTGAAACGGCCCCCCGGCTCAGGTATGGATCAAACGCCGGGCCTGAAGAGTCTGTCAATCCCGGGAATCCCATCGAGGAGATGCTTGGCGGGGAAGTTGATGACAGCGCTATCGCGTGCCGGTAAGTTGAACAAGTCGCGAAATGCGGAGGCGCCGGGCGGGTTGTCTCGATTACGATACGCCCCTGCGCGCAAGGTACCACCGGCTCGCCGTCTGTTGGCGCCTCTTCGGGGGTCAATGGTAAGGCTGCTCCGCGTCCGAACTCAATGAACCACAGCTCGTCCCTCAACTCGCTTTCTCACTTTTTTTCATTCATGTCTTTATTCAGGTAGTGCAGCACGTAGTGAAGGACCAAGTCGTAGCAGTACTTGTATTCCGTCTAAAATTAAAGAGATTTTTAGTTCGGGGTTGTGTTGAGGTTCAAAAAGGATTTTTAATTTGAAATTTAGACAAGTTTTTTTGGCAAAAAATTGTTGTGTAAAAAGGGATTTATTTTTTTTTTTTTTTTGATAAAAATTATATCTACCTAAATTTCAAATATTTACCTTTATTGTTCTACATTAGGTAATTCAACTAAAAGCTTCACTTGAATTAAGTTAAAATTCCATAAATTCCATACCGAAAATTGTTATATGTGGAAATTACAATGCTATGAAATTTTACAGACATCTGATAATTTTTAGGAATTTTTTGTAACAATTAAATAATTATAACTAAAACTTTTTATAAAATTCCACTCATCAAAAAAAAAAAAAAAAATACAATAAGTGCAATTTATAAAAATTGTTTTCTTAGTACTAATTTATTTTATAAATAAAATTAAAAAATAATCAGGTGTTTTTCTTTTTATGAATGACTTTGTTTTTCCGAGCATCAATTTTTCAGACAAGAAAATATATTACGAGAAAATTTTTTTAATAACAATTTTTCTCTCAACGTTATACATTTAAAAAAAAACTACTTCTATGGTTCCTCAATTTTAAAATACAGTGACTGAAGTTTTTTATCCTTGATAAATATATAGAAAAATTTTCTTACGCAAGAAAAAAAATTTTTTTTTTCATTTCATTATTAATTAAAAATTATAAATTTCTCAGACTAATTAAAAGCTTTTGAGTATTGAGAATAAAATAAAACATTCTGTCGCGAGAAGACAAAGCGATAATTGAACTTTTAAAGATAATATAAAACTATTAAAACTAAAGTCTCCGGAATAAATTAATTAAAAAAGTACAAATGTATTGTCTTGGGGAGATGAAGAATAAACCAAGTACTGTAGAAGAGATTAATTATAAAATATAAAAGGACATAAAAAATTACCATGTTCTCAACGAGCTGAGGGCGATGTCGTCGTACAGTCTTGACAGCTTGAAAGATATCAACTTCACCGTGCTGAATAACTTGCTCGATGCAAGCATTTGCAGCGCAATAAACACCGCAGCGACTTCTGCCGTCAGGTGAAACGACACACACTGGGCCGTAATCTCCCTTTTGTCTCCACCTTTCAACCATGTTCATCAGCTCAACCAGGCTGTTGGTGGACGTAGGCACTGCTTGACCCATCGGCCAGCAAGTCAACTGGAACAGCTGGACCGTTTTTGGGGGTGCTTTTACTCCGGCCATCAACTCCGTCAGTGATACTATCTTCTTGTTTATCCGGAATATCTGGTTTTATAAATTTTAATAAATTAATAATTAATTAGGCCAATCTTTTTAATTAAAAGAATAAAAAAAATTTATTAAAAAATTTTGACTTAAGTTTGTCTCTTTTTAAGGTTTCATATAATTTTCTAAAATAGTTTATTTATTATAATGAATTTTCAAAGTCGTTTTTCATAGATTTGCATCTTCAATTAATTAAAATTTTTTTATTTATTTTATAATAAATTTAGACTTATTTAAAAAATTTTCTTACTTTTTTAATTATATGGATTAATATTCGACTCAAAAATAAAAAAAATAAATAAATAAAAATTTTTGTTTATTCTCTTTATTATTTATATTAATATTTATTCATATCAAGTTTGATATATCCTCATATGGCTATAGATATTCTGATATTTTTTTATATAAATAATTTTTATTTCAGGATTTATCAAAAAATTTTTTTAAGGGTATAATTTTATTTTTAAGAAATTTTTATAATTAATTTGGTCATCATCAGAAAGATCTTGATCTAAATTTGTACCTTTTCATAACACTATAAATTTTTTAAAAGAATTGTGAATATTTTTTTGGTTCTATAATTTTTTTTTCTACCAGATTTATTCACAAAAAAATAGCAAATGAATCATTAATATTCTTATAGCTTCTCATCATGATCTTGAACCAAAAACTAAAACTAAACATTATCCTTGATATATTCCCAGTAGCCAGGCATCCTTTCATGCTCCAGAGCTTTAGATATCACGTCAGTTACACGAACTTGCTCTAAGTATTCCTCATTATATATTATGTACTATATATTGTATATTTATGTATTACAAGTTTTGTTAAATATAGATCCATCATTCAGGAGAATGAAGAGCCGACGAATTTAATTATTATGTTATATACTCACCCAAGTTTTAATGTTGGTGTAATGATTATGGCTGATGTGATCTATTGTGAAGACAGGCCCGTACTTCTTGGAGTGCTTTCCTTCAGGCCAGAAGCTAGGAAAGTTTGTTGAAGTTGTGGGCGGCACACACAGGATTACTACTGCTGAACACTCGTAATCGTATACTAAGGACCAAAATTCACCGCAAGTGTGCTTTAATGGCCATTCTGTTACTATGTATTCCCGTGGTTTGGTGTAACCCTGGAAATTTATGCACAAAGTTATAAATTATTTATATTTATTTCCTTTTGTTTAGCTTAAGATTTTCAAATTTTCCTTTCTTGATTAATTAATTATAGTAATTTTTTTTTTTATTTAATTAAAATATTTTTTTTTTGCATAAAAAATTAAAAAATTAAAATATTTTTTTTTTGCATAAAAAATTAAAAAATTAAAATTTTTTGAATAAAATTAAAAAAATCAATCTTTATTTTTCTTTAAAAAATTTTATGTCAACCGAGAATTATATAAATTAAAAAAATTAAATAGTATTTATTTAAAAAAAAATTTTTTTTAATTGAAAAATTGACTTTTAAAATTTTATTTCAATTATTAAAATAAAAAAAAAAAATTTCAATTAATTTCAAAGTTATTTTAATGCAAACAAAAATTTTAAGTTGACCAAAAATTATTAATTAATTTTTAAATGTCAATTAATTAAAAAAAATTTTTTTTTTTAATTATTCGATTTTTTATAAACTTAAAAAAATTATATAATTTAAAAAAAAATTTTTAATTATTATTCTAATGAATTAAAATATTATAAACCGTGAAATTAAAAAATTATCTTAATTACAATCAAATATATCGGATTTGAAAAAAAAAAAAAAATAAGAAAAGATTCATTGCAATCAATAGAGTAGTGTAATTGTAATCATACAAGTCCTTAATAATCTAAAACCTAATTTCACAAAGTAGATCTCCGGTACAACTCAAGAGAACCTACTTCGACTAATTTTGCTATTGGGGTTTGTTCAAACTCTGAGGTTCCAAGATTAATTTCTAATAAGTTCTCAATACCAATTTAAACTTGTTGAGAGTACAACGCACTTCAGTACAGTCAGTAAAAAACTACTTGAAAAGTCAAATATGTGACAGTGAAAATTTATAAAAAAAAAAAAAAAAAAAATAAAATCTTGAAACTTTTCGCTCTTATAAATTTCATTTTAATCGGATTGCTTTAGATTTAAAACACTCACTCATTTTAACTGATCAATTCATGGATTAATATTATTATTATTCATTGGATTACGAAATTGTTAATTAATCGAAATTACTTTTGTCAACTGCATAATTAATTTTCAATAATACCAATATAAATAGCAATTGCATTGTTTTAATTTTATTTGAAATCGCTTTTAATCTTCGGGATTTTCTGTGTTTTCATCATCAGATAAATATCCTGGAAGGATAAAGTACCGCGACAATGGACCATGATAATGTTAAAAGAATAAATTTATAGCGATACAGTAAAAAGATTTTTTTTTTTTTTTTTTTTTAAATAATAACAAACATGATGAATATTTTATGACTATAAAGAATGCGACATTTTATAAATTTTATAGCCGCTTTTATTTTCATTTCATTTTTATTATTGAGATTGCACTAAAAAATATTATCAGCACTAAAAAAAATATATTTATACAAGAGTAAAATATAATAGAGACGATATAAAGCAATGATATGATAATGCCTATCTTTTGTAGTACATATATATCGATTTTCCGTGGGGCTTTGAGTATATGTACTACCGGACAGTGCATTTAAAAGTGATCGATCGAAAACTTAATGGCCATTAGTATCACATAAAAATTATAAAATATTCAAATTCATAAAAAATTTTATTTATCATATCATATCATGCCACATATAAAATATATATCTAAAATAAAATGTTATTATTTCATGTTAGAAATTTATGACCAACATAAATAACTTTAGACGTTTTTTTATTTCCTCAATAAAAGTAATAGAGTGGCGTTTCTTAAATTTATATATTATTTTTGGTAAAACTTTAATTTTATCATTTTTTGTCGAACTTTCTCTGGAGCGAATCTTTCAATAAAACTAAAAACCGAAAAAAGTTGCTCATAAGTTTAAAAAAAAAAAGTCAGTTTTATTTGCTGAGAAAGTTTTTAAAGTAAATTTTAGTGCTGGTGATGATTAATTTCATTTATCATTTTTATCCAAGGGGACTTTAAAAATTTTATATCAATTTTTTTCTTGTATTAATTGATCTTGATTTTATGGATTAAATAAAATTTTTTTTCAGTTTGATGAGATTTGGTATTAGCTTTAAAAAATAATTTAAAAGTTCGAAATTTAATTCAGAGCTGTTAAAAAAAAAAAAAAACATGAAGATTGATTTTTTATTAAAGTTTAAAAAATTAACTTACGTCAACAAAAACAGCATTTATGTAGTCTGTAAAACTGTTTCCTTGAAAACTTGTTAAATAAGGCCGAAAATTATCAGCTGAAAAAAAAAATAATAATAATAATATTACTTTCTTTTTTTTTCCATCATTGTAATTAATTTTTTTAATTTATTATCATTATTATTATTAAAAATTTTTAATTAAATAATAATAATAATAATAATAAATAATCACTCACGTGGAACAACTAAAACATCACGATTTTTTTCCCTGTTGTCAGCACGATGCCCACCAGCGCAATCACCAATCGTAAATCGGGGTGTTTGCTTGCAAATCTGTTGATACTCTCGTTGATACTCGTTCATCTTAGATATTGGATTCTTCACGCTCTTCTGCTTTAACCGCTGAGAAAGCTCAGAGACTGGAAACCACGATGCTCCGCATATAACAAACTCCTCGAGGGTGTCGTACACGAATTTATATTGGTCCTGGTAAAGTATACAACAAGATTAAAAATGAATAAAAAAAGCCAATAAATTATTTCAGAGTATAAAATATTTGAAACGATGTTCTGGATTATTTTACACTGGTTTAAGTTTATTGTAGGGCATTGCGGGTATAAACTTTATGCCAGAGCGGTTCTATAAAAGCTGAGATAATGCAATGTATACCGACGGGTTTTTCTAAAAAAAGTTCTCTCTAGAAATAAAGGAGAAATAAAATTGATTTTAGTTTCTTACCAAACTTTCTATGAGCCCCCGCCTACTTTGACGGAGTTTCTTCAGATATCCAAAGACGTCAAAAGTGTCCTCCTCTTCCGCGAGCTCCATATTCGCGTCTATGGCGAGATACACTCCAGAACGTCCACCGCCGTCGCTGATAAAAAATAGAAATAAATTATTAAAAAAGTTTCAAGAAAATTTTTATTGCTATTTAATTAGTTTGTAATTTGATACTAATTTATCAGCAATATTATATTTTTTCGTTGTTGTATTTTGTAATTAAATATGTTTTAGGATTTTTTAAATTTTTCGTAAAGTTATATTTACTTTAAAAAAACTTTTGGAAATTTATCGAATAACTCAAGTTTATTAGAAGTGTGCTTAATTTAATAATCTTGGAATTTACGAGATTATATTTGGCATAACTTGGATGATTTTTTTATTTAATCATACAAGAGAATTCCGTTCTAGATCTTGGATGATGAGCGAGTTTTTAAAACATGATTTATGATTCAAGATTTATAAAAAGTATTTTATTATTTTTAATGATACATCAAAGTAAGAAAAATTTACGATTTAAGAAGTGAAAATTTGTTTTCAAGATTTTGCTTCAAAGAATTTACTGTAAAAATTCAGAATTAATAACTGTTCACATTTTAATAAAAAAATTTACTAAACTCAAGATAAATTTCTCAGTATAAAAATATTTTTACTTGATTTAAGATTAAGCTTTTAAAAATTATATTTTTGATCTAAGAATTTTTTTTTTAAAGTTAATTATTTTTTTTTCAATGCAGAAATGGGAGGAAAATATTTTTAATTGAATACTTGCATAAATTTAAAGAAATTTCATTTAAAAAAAAATTAAATTTTAAATACTGACATTGAAAATATTAAAAAAAAAATTAAATTAAAGTTTTAATATTAAAAATCGTAAAAACTTTTAATTAATCATTAAATTAAAATAAAAATGTCAGAAATAATTGGCCCGAAGCAACAATAATTAATAGTTTCGTAAAATAATTCACCTCGAATTGAACAACTGGTCTGTCGATGCCAGAAAATTAATTAAAATGGTAATTAACATTATCACGGAACAATATTATTTAACACTTCCGCCTATTTACAAACTAATTTAAAGTAAACCCACAGTGAACATGAGAGCAGGATAATATTCTGCCTCAGAAGTTAAGCACTGAAAGATTAATTAATTTTATCTTATATTACTTCCTGTTGGTAGACCACTGTGTAATATACACCATAAAATATACAATATAGAATATAGATTATGTATATTTGGACGATTAATGTACTTACTTGCAGTGAACCACCATGGGACCTGACTCGTTTTTTATAGTAGACCCAACGACTGCCCGGACACGTCTACGGAACTCTAATACCGCGTTGCTAAACGGACACGTGTGTGAGTGCCATTCAGTGTAGTGGAATTGTAGCAGCGTTCTCTCTTCGGTTATTTCCTCGTTTGCGTTTTTTTTGTACAGTTTTATCGTTCGTATATGAAAATTTGCCAATTCCTCTTCTTTCAGGACTGATACACAAATTCCGCCGTATTCTTCATCCTTGTCTTTGTTTGCTGGCCAATATTGCACGCACATCACCTTTAATTTTAATGTAGTATGATTTATTAATCATTAATCATATAATCAATAACATGAAAAAAAAATAATTATACTAAATCATTAAAACGCAGAAATTTTTTTTTTTTTTATTAAAAATTAATTATAAAAAAAAATTATTTTTTAAAAATTTGCACTAGTAATTTTTTTTTTAATTTTTAGACATAATTTTTTAATTAAAATTTTTTTTTAATTATTTATTTGTAAAAAAACGCTCTCGGCAATTTACAACGATATAATTACATTTTTATGTGTAAAGTGTTTAGTAATAATGATTTTATACAATACATAGCATCTGTAAAGAGAAGATAAATTAAAAAAATTTTTAAATTAAAAAAATATTTTTTTTTTTTAATTTAAAAGAAAAAATTATGAAAAAATTCTAAAATAATTTAATATTCCAAAAAATTATAATTAAAAATTAAAAAATTATAATAATCCCAAAAATTGACAGATTTTCGTTAAATTCAGTGTTATAAAAAATTAACTGATTATAATAAGCATTTTTAATTTTTTAAGTAGTTCTTCATTCATTCTTTTGAAAATTTAACTTTTCTTTATTCATTTTTTAATTTTAGAAGAGAAAGAGATCAACTCTTCTTTGACAGTACTGTAAATAATTCACTGTACCTTTTTTTTTAAAAAAAATTTTTAATTGCTAAAGATTAATAAAATTTTCAAATTTATAACTAAAATCGTGACACATATGCAATAAATAAGGTTTGCATGATTAACTAAAATTCAAAAATATTTTATTAAAAATTTTTTTATTGAACATCAGGAGGGTAGCCCATTTAGAGACACTACAGTCGAGAATTAATGCTCGACTAATCAGCATACAAGGTGTTACGTCAATCAGATTCGATGTACGATTCATCAGACATTCGATTCGCTCTGTCATTGTCATCTCGTCCACTCTCGCAGTCGTAATCGACAGGAGCCCACTCGTGACAACAGTCGTGTAAATCGAAACATCACATTCCTGGTGTATTGATAATGGAAATGTATCTGGACGCGAATATTTGTATGACTGATCGCGATCCTCATCATCGTCACATAAATTTATGTTGCCAATCGGAATGTTTAGTTCAATTTACATTTTAAATTGACATTAAGCAGTCTTGATGAGTTCTGTTATTTGTTAAAAGCTGTTCGGGTTTTATTCTATGTCCTACCTTTATGAAATCAAATGTTTTGGTTAACATAACGATACAGGATGCTCGCTCTTGCCAGACCATTCGCCAAAATTCAGTTACCGTCGTCTCTATGGGTCCCTGAGTCACGATGTAGGCGTTTGGTTTTAGTAAACTCTGTAATTATATTCAAATAATTAATCCATCAATTGCAATATGCATTTATCACTTATCACACTATTATATCATTATTATTATCATTAATTATTAATTATTGCATTACGCATAAATAAATGAGCCTATTAATGCAATTTATTGTTTGGCAAATATACGGAACAAATAAATTATTTAATGTTTGCAAAAATCAATAATTTATACATTTTTAAATAAAATAAATACTTCAAAAATTAAGCCATAATCTTAATTAAATTTTACAGAAATAAAGGAATTTTTAATATGAATTTTATAAAGCTTAAAAAAATTAATTATGCACTAAAAAAAAATTTACTTAATTTTTGAATCAAGAAAAATTCTAGAATTGAATAAAATTCACTTAAATCAAGAAAAATTTCTCAGTTAATGAATTTTTCCCTAAATGAAGAAGATAAAGCTCTTTAGAATTAATTTTTTTTTCTCAGTGCATATACATTCAATAAATTTTTTATACTTTTTATTTCATTAATAAAAGTCTTGAATATTTTTTAAAACGTGTTAAAATAAAAATTTGAGATTTATAAATTTTTTTTCTAATTTTTAATTGAATTGAGAATATTAAATTTATGAAAAAAAAATTTTTTCTCCTAATTTTTGAGAATTTTCATTGTATGGATAAATTGATCCAAGAAAATAGAATTCAAGATAAAAAAAATTTTTTTCCTGAATTAAAAATATTTTTTCATCAGTGCAAAATAAAATTTTAAATTTAGAAAATGCTTATATTAATATTTTTAATTATATTATGAATAATTTCAAGTGAATTAAAAATTTCCATCTTCGAAAATTGCATAATTATCAAACAATAAAGGACAATCGATAAATTAATCCACAAATGATAAAAGCAATGAATAATAACAATCTCAAGTAATCTTCTTCAGGAATAAAATCTTACGTAATTAAAATAAGTACTCACGTCTACGTAAGAGGCATTAATATAATCGGAGTCTATTTGTCCTTCTATCGTATCCAGCACAACTCTATTGTAGTCGTCTGTTAAATAATATAAAAAAAAAAAAAAAAACAACGATTAATATCAATTTATATATCAAACAATGAACAAGATATTGATAATTGTGAAAACAAAGTAAGGTCTGATAATGATACCCCCCGTCGGCGGCAATAAATTACTGACATACAACGTACGACGACCCGAGATAATCATCTACCCCAGGTTTCATTTTTTTAGTTTCGTTCTCTGACCCGAGTTTTTTTTTTTTTTTGCCCTGAATGACACTAATGCCAGGGCTTTGTTTAGTGCACTGATAAAAAAATTGACTTGACTCAAGAGTCAAACTCTTAAACCAAGAATCCGATTTTGAAGAAAATGATTTTCTTGAGTAAAGAGAATAAATTCTTGAGCTAAGAAATTATTCTTGGTCTAAGAGAATTTTCTTGTTTCAAGAATTTATTCTCTTGACTCAAGAAAATAATTTTCTTCCAAATGGAATTCTTGGTTCAAGAGTTTGGCTCTTGAGTCAAGTAAATTTTTTTATCAGTGTGCTCGCGTAAATTGACTCGTTTCCAAAAGTACGGTTTCTTAGTTAGCGATCTACGGCAAACTTACAGATATAGTGGAAAACCTTTTGCGTGTTATTATTATAGAGCATCGTCTTCAAAGCTTCTCTGGCAAGGGGCGCGAACAATCGCCCGTATAATTAACTTTTCTTAATTGGTTTTGCGTTTTAGAGAAATGTCGGACAGAGACGCCACTTGTTGATGTAAACTCTTCCAACCTCATTATTGCGTCTATATACTTATACTTTTATTATATAGACATATAATTTCTATAAATTAACTTTTATTGAGGTTTTTACTCTCTGTAACTTGGGATATAAAACAAAGTTTGTTGACAAGTTCTTTAAGGTATGCTTTTATTTTTAGTTTGCAAGCTTTTTTTTCTTAGATAAGTTAATCAAAAATTAACAAGAAAAAAATTATTTTTGAAAATTTTGCTGTCGTAAATTAAGTGGAGAATTTTGAATGGATAAATTCTTTTAAAATAATTTTTTAGAAGGACTACTATTTTTTTTTTTTTTTTTAATTACTAGATAGAAAAAATTATGGGTAATTTTGGTGAAAAATTAGTAGTAGGAAAAAATTTATTTATTTAATTTAAATTTATTCTTTTTTGAAAAATAAATAATTAAGTCTAATATAATTAAAGAAAATACTAGTACACCCTAACATAATTAAAACTACTTGAAGAATTTATTTTTATGAATTTTCGATTAAAAAAAATTTTTAATTTTTTTATTTTCTATAAAAAAAAAATCAGGTGACCGTAGAACTAAAAAATTATCAGAAAAAAAATCAAATTGAACTAATTGAAGTTAATTAGAGCGTAAATTTTGAAAAAAAAAAAATTTAGTTTTAATTTGATATTAAAATTACAAAAAAAATGATTATTATTTATTATTAAAATCTCAAATTTTCAAATCAAGGAAGCATAATTTTATTTAATTTTCAACCTTGCAAATTTTGCAAAGTTAAATTTAATAAATTAGGGTAAATCTTGCCTACTAATACAAGTTTTGCATAAAAAATTTAGAACATTGCAGAGCTGAATTTTAATTAGATAAAATGTTGAATACTTACATGGAATACATCGCTGGTTTTGGTTTTTCTCCCTATTAGACGGTTTCATCGCATGCCTGCACAAGTGGGTTTCTACTTTGTCTGCACTCTGTGAACATATAAATCATCGTATTATATTTTTGTGGATGAATTTTATTAAATTATGCTCTCGCTTTTATTATTTCGTCGTTCTTTCATTGTATATTCAGATTTAATTCAATTATAGAATAAAATATTAATTTTGTAGACAATTACCGAGCCCATAACCTGTAGAAATAATCTGGCCCTTGAGCCTTGGGAAGTTATTGTCAGGCTATTTCGGGACTAAAGTTCTAGAGCGTAAGCTTCTTTATCCTTAAAGCCGCTCTGATTGGTCCCTCGGTGTCCGATAGCTCTCGTGGAATAGACAAAATTGAATAGTACGGATTTCGGATAATAATTATACTGGCAAAATCTCAACTATAGACGGACCTATCACTATTCAGGGAGGATTTCATTCAATTCTACCTGCTTTGTGAAACGCACGCGTGTTTTTGACAATCGTGAAATTTTAATTAATTTTGCGTCAGAGTTAAATTACTGGCTTTTGACTGGTCAACTTTGTTTTGAACATGTTAATGATTTAATCCTGTAAAATATTAATGTGCAGAAATTCAAGCAAGTTCAAGTTTTTTTACCTTTTTATTTTTGAACTTTTACTTTAAAAAATTGATTAAATTTTTTGTATATAAAATCAGAAGAAATAAATTTTCCATAACAATAAAATGACCAACTATTAAAAAGTTTACTCTTTTTCCGGCAACAGGATGACTTTTTGCTCAAAAATATGAATATGACAAGTTTTACTATAACCCACAGAAAAGATAATGTAAATTCAATTTGGAATAAAAATTTATATAGAGTAGTTCGTATTGATAAAATTAAAAACAAAACTTGTAAAGTAATATCTCGGTTAGAAGTTTATAAAACTTTTTTCGATTTCGTATGAGTTGAATTTAAAATATTGTCTATATACGTATGTATTTTGTCATGTAAGATACAAGTTTTGTTATTTGATAAAGTATACTTACAAAAAAAAAAAAAAAAAAAAAACAATACGGTTAGGCCTGAAGACAATTTTTGGAATTTCTCAATATTTTTAAGCTTAAAACTCTTAAAAAATTTTTTTCTACCTAGTTAATAGCTTTGGAAGCTTACAAATGAAAATTTTTACAACTCATACTATTACTCAAGAAGAAATATATTTAAAGAAGAGAATAATTTAGACAATAGATAAAATTTGAAGGCTCAATTCGTCTTGTTCTTAGAATTTGGAATTCCGAACGTGTCAACAGTCCGCAGTAAACTCGCGGAAAGTTTGATGCAGCTTTAACAACTTCTGTGTAACTTAGCTCCTACCCCAGCAGTCTACTCCGCACAAAAGAAGACATATATGATATATATGGTGTTGTAAAGCTGCATCTGTGCATCTGAATGAACTAAGATAAGAGGCGGGAAGTTGAGCTGACGTGCTAAATATTGGAGTGAACTTGAAGCTCCCAAGATTGAGGAGCTTTATTTACTTGCAGTAGATGCCAATAGAGTGGAGATGCTGCTACATAAAATAAATCTATGCTTGATGTACGTAGGGTAGATATATTGCCAATATATATATATATATATATATATATATATATATATATATATATATATATATATATATATATATATATATATATATATATATATATAGAAGGTGAAGACTGCCGAGTGATAATCCCACGAGAATGCTTTTAGAGTGTCACCAAAAGGGAAAGAGAGGAAGTATCGAGGTCGACATCGATTTCTCGTTTGGCTCAAGATTCGAGTCGTGAATCTCATAGCAACGGTTTTCTGTCTCGCCTGTTTGTCGTCATCATTGAGCGCGCTTCTCTAAGTAAGGATGTAGACATTCATAAGTTTTTTCAAATGTCGCGATTTAAATATATATGGAAAAATTTGTGCGCTTTTTTTGTTGGTAAATATATACTGGAAAAAAAAAATTACTTCATTCGAGAGATAAAATTATTTTTTATAATTTAGTATTTTTTTTTTATTTTGTAATTTGGAAATTACGTTATAAATTTATAACAAAATTTAGAAAGTTGGAAAAAATTTTGGCTCTCATGTTTTTGGATAAAATTTCTATTTTATCTTCTTTTGATGTTTTTGATATATTTTTTTTTGAAAAGTACATAAAAAAACGAACATTTAAAAAAAAATTGATCAATTTGATCAAAAAAATTTTTACTTGATTCAAAAATTTTTCGTCACTTTCAAAGACAATGAAACCCTTTTAAATCAATTTTTTTTAGTGCACATTTCTTCTTTTAAATATATTTTTCAATCAAAAAGAAAATATTAAACTTTAAAACATTTAAATTATAAAAAATGAAAATCCATTAATGAATAAACGGAAGAAAAGAAAGAAGAAAGTTATGATTAGTATAAAAACTTGGACACAGTTGTCAACCCTGATCTTTTTGATCATTCAATAGAAGCTCCGGTTGAGTAATAGTCAAGTTGTTACATTTGTCATAAAGCGCCCGTGCTCTTGCATATAAATTTGTTTTCACAAAAGTTTTAAAATCAAACTTCCCCTTCGGTCACAGCATTATAATAATGTAGCTCGAACTCATTTGTATGTCGACCTTACTCTCTGGTGGGGTAGAACAATTTCCTCAGATCTTTTGTGCGAAATCAGTGAATCAAAAAGCCGTAGTCGTGGAAAATATTCTTTGATTATCTTCGGGGCTCTGTTATTGAAAAAACAGTAAGCTGTGAGAATAAAGAATAAAAGCGAATGTTTTCCTTTATCTTTTATTTCGTTTTCGAAGTTTTACGTTTATTGTCAATGCAAATATCGGTGTAGGCGTTTATATATATAGATATATTCATATAGGGGAGTATAAGTAAAAGTATAGCATAGCCTGTCGACAGAACTGGCACTCAAAGACAGAATCAATATACATATAGTACCATTCAATATTCTACGTTTGTTCTAAGATAAAACTAACTTAAAGTATATCAAAGATATTATTTTTTTTTTTTAATGAAATACTTTTTTTATTATTATTTTTTTAATTGAAACAAGAATACAATTTAAAGGAAATGAACTAAAAATAATTTCTTGGCTATTAGGCAAAATAGTATTCGTGATTTAAGATTTTTTCTCTTGAGTTAATTTAATTTTTTTTTTTTTATTAGTGTAACGATTGTAATAAATAATAACGGAAATTTTTTTACTACACACACACTAATAAAAAATTTTTTCTAACTACGACAATTTGTTTTAATAAATTTGTTAATAAACGAAATTTTAAATTATTCAAAATAATTTTAGTTTAAGAGTTTTTTCTCAATTTAATTTCTTTATAAGTATAAAAATTAAGTTACTGAGCGCACACATATTTTATTAGATTAAAAATTGCCTACATAATTTTTTTTAATAATACTTTACTGTTTTATTTTTTTTTTTCAGCCTTAACGTAAAAATTTTCAGTAACTTTGAAAAATTTTTGCTACTGAATGTTTTTTATACTTCCGTATTTTTCAACTAATAATATTTTTTCATGTGATTTTAATAAAATTTTACCTTACAATAAATATCTAAAAAACTTTTCCGATCCTTATTTTATTATGTTCATTTTTCAGGCATTTTTGTCACGCACAGACAAAAGTGAGATATATTAATCAAAAAATTCATAATTTATGACCAAAATTTCAAAACTTTTATATTAAACCCAAATTCTGGTAATGTAGTAAAGAATATTACATAAATTTGACTCCTGACAAATGTATGGAGTAATAGTTGTCCCAGTAGAGTAGTAAAAATGAAGCTACATTAGGTTATAACAATAACTTACATACCATTTGTAGCAGTACCACTTTTAGCTCGAGCAATCGCACTGTTTGATGATTATTACATGCTTGAAGAGCTTTATTCTTTTCTTGGAAAATAAAAAGAATGAAGACATAATTGTGAAAAAATTTCAATTGAAAAAATTAAAAAAAAATTCAATTTAATAAAACAAAATTTCTCCAGCCCATAAAATTATAAAAATACGTTCTTGAAAGACGAAACTTTTTACCAAAAAAACTTTTCGCTAACAGTAAAAATAAAATATACTGTGCAAACCTATAGAGTAACTTTTCAAGAGACAATGATTTTATAGATGATAGTAATGTACACTCAATTTACCGGGCAATATCAAAGTTATTCGATCTCCAGCCCCTACATTCTCTATCTCTTGAGACGTGACCACGGCGGAAGTAAAATAAAGATCTCGTTCCAAAAAGTTAAGTAAAACAAAAGAAATTATTGAGCTAGTGGAATAAGTCTCAGAACAGAATAAAATGTATATATGAATGGTCGGTGAGTTTTGACGGGCACCAGGTTTTTGTCACGCGCGTAATTCCACGACGACTATAACAGATCCCGAGGACTTGGCTGCTGTTCAAACTTTCTTCGTATGTAGTGCCAGTAAATCAAAAACTTAACAAGTTTAAATAACGAAAGCGCACTGGCATAAAAAGTTGTTTAGTTTTTTGTGAATACCTCGTTGATTGAATACTTGATTATTGATTTTACAAAATAAAAAAAAATTGCACTGATAAAATAATTATTTTAATTCAAATGAAAAAATCTTAAATCTTATTATCATAGTATTATTTTTAATGTTAAAAATTTATTGATTAAATCTATTCTAATTAATTTAATATTTAGTGAGCATAAAAATTGTTTCTACTAAATTATGATGATGTGAGAGCAAATAAATTAATCAAGGACATTATTTTGAAGTATTTGATAATTTTTAATATAGCAGAAAATTTTTTAAATTAAATAAAATTTACTTGAGCCAATATTTCTTAGTTCAATAATTTTTCTGCTTGATTCAAATTAATAAAAATAATTTTATTCGTCTAAGATTTTTAGGTAGAGATTTAAAATTTTTAAACTTACATCCCCGCGTATCCAGAGTAACTCGAATTAAGCTTAAAAATTCTCGATAAATTTATTTCTAATGACTGTTGAATTTTTGTCTTAACGGAAGTTATTAATAAAAAAATTTTAATTATGCCGATTATCAAAATTAAAGTGAAATTTTGATAAAAATTTTTAACTTTTAAAATACATTTTTTAGAACTTTTTATCGTGATAATTAAATTTACTATTTAATTTCTCCACCTAAAGTGACTTTAAATTTCTCAGTGAAGAATAAAAATTAAAATATAGATTAATAAATTAAAAAAAAAAATAAAATTAATTCAAGTAAAGATTTATGCCGCGTTGCTGTTATCAATTTTGACTTAACCGGTTATTGTTTTCCGTTATCAGTCATCGAGGATATTTTTTTTAAAATCCTGGCCATTATCTAATAAGTGACATGCATGTCGCGTTATTTCTGCAAAAGTCGATAGATATTAGATATCAGATAAAGAATAACGGAAGAAGCATAAAAAATTATCAATAACCTGGATCTAAATGTGTGGGTGAATATATCTGTGTTAAGCTCGATTTTCCCTTATTTAGCTGTAGGTTACAAGTGCCTACTAAAAAGTCCAGGGGGAAGAAACGGGCTGTAGTGTGGGCGTTAAGTCACAGCTGTAACCACAGCCGACTGGTAGTACGATCGGACGGATACCGTATCATGAGAACACGAAAAAGCTTTTGGTGAATGTCACTCTTTCGCCTCGGGATAAATCCAAATTGCTTGTGTGCTTCTGCTCGGTCAATTCACCTTTTTTCATTTTTTATCAGAGGCTATAGCTGTCTCTGTCTAATAAAACAGTTTTAATCGATCCGTTGACTGTTGACTACTCCGTTGACCGATAATAATTACTTTTTTATTTATGATTTGTTTCTTATTCATCTTTTTTTGTTGTGATGCAACATTTTCACGTTTGGCTTTTTTGTCGTAAATTATTATTTTTTTTTTTTTTATCAATTTTAAGGAAACGTGATAGAAAATTTTGAAATTTAATTAAATTTCAAAATTTTTTTTCTACGTAATTAAAATTAAAAATAATAAAATAATTATTTTATTGATAGAATTAAAAATAGTATTTTTAAATGTATTTTAAAAAGTTTCCAAAAATATACATTGTAATCAAAAATTAAAAAAAAATCATTAAGCCAAAGTTTTTTTATTCCCAATCCGTAATTTTAAATTAGTAAGTAGTGTGTGCAACTTGAAACAGTCTATTTTTCTATGTATCAAATTATTTGGCTTTAAACAAGAAACAAAACGACCAATTGTTTTATTTTTTTAGCGTAGGTGTTTAATTTTCGGATCGAGTATCAATTTCGAGGTTTCATTCTGTTCACGAATTGCTCGAGTTTGCAAACTGGCGTATCACTGGCAAATTACTGATGGTCGTTAGCTGCTAGCAGCAGTTTCACTCATGAGTTGATAATGGTTCGCTAACTACCGCTGTACTCGCGAGTTAATGATTTATTGTTGCTGTTTGGAAACTCGGAATCATTTTTTCACGGTTTTGAGTTTAAAAGGCTTTTACTAAATATTTTCACCCGTCTTCATATAACATTGGTACCGTTTATTTGACGAAGTAAATTTTTTATCGATTCAATACTGCTCGGAGGGCCAATTGTTGTTGAGAATTGAAAGGAACTATTAAATTGATGGATTTTAAATTTTATTGGTATTAATCAAAATTTGGTAATTTATTAATTTTAAAAATTAAAAAATAATCTTTTAAATTTTTTTGAGTTCTTAAATTTGCTATAATTGTAATGAAAATTTATAAAAATAATTTTTTTGTTAATTTTGAAGATTTTAACGTTGATAAAAATTTTATGTAAATCAAAAATTGTTAATTAAATATTTATAAGAACAAGTAAATATTAAAAAAAATTTTTTTTTCAAAAATATGAATTTTTTAAATTTTTACTTATATTAACTTTGTATACGTGGAACTCTGTAGTCGTTTACAATAAATTAAAAATGTATGGAAAATTTTCTTAATAACCATTTATGAAAAAAAAAAAAAAATTTACTTTTGTAGAAATAATGGTAAATAATTTATTTATTAAATAAAGAAACAAATAAATAGAAAAAAGTTTTTCTCTTATTGGTAAATACTTTGAAAAAAAAAAAAAAAAAAAAAAAAAAAAAAGTTGGTATACTCTCACAATAAAAATTTCAAAAGAGTCTAAAGATCATGGTCTTAACAAAAGTCCATGCAAAAAGAATTTATTCACTTTGAATTCAAACTACCGGCGGTATTTTATTTTTAAATATATATATTTCAGTATTCGTTTATCGTAAACTCGCGGCTTCATGCAATTTCATTTTTCCGAGACGTATTGTTAAGTTTTTTCACCGTGTATTTTTAGCGTGTTTTACAGAATATAAACACATTTCCATGTAATAAATTCTTTGAGGTTTTTTTTTTTTTATATAAAAGACATGCTTAAGTAAAAACCGCGGTAAGAACATTAGAAAAGAAATACTGCTGGAAAATAATCCGGTGAAAAATTTTATAGTAAGGTATATTATTATCATAATAATAATAATAATAATAATAATAATAATAATAATAATAATAATAATAATAATAATAATAATAATAATAATAATAATAATAATAATAATAATAATAATAATAATAATAATAATAATAATAATAATAATAATAATAATAATAATAATAATAATAATGAATGCAAGGTGTAAACAAATATGAGCACTCACCTGGAATTCAACGCGATATAATACGGGAAACTTTCGACGAAGTTCGCAAAGTTTTGGATACTGCGCAAGAGTTGTCGGTGCTGATGGCAAAGTCGTACCCATATCGCCAAGTTCTTCAGCAGCTGTAACATACGATAACAGTTCGTTGGTTTTCGTTATAAATCAATGGAAAATAAAAAAATAATTTTTGAGAAAAAATAAATATATTTAATTAAGAGATGTAAGTATTTGAAACAAGATTGAAATTTTGAAAAAAAATATTTACTTGAACCAAGTTTTTTTTTTCTGTATGTGAAACTTTTTTTTGTAATATTGCAGAGTAAGGTAATTTAAAATTGCTAATTAAAAAAATTCAATTTCACCTGAAGTGTAAATTTGATTTGATATCACTAAAATTTAAAAATAACAAATAAATTGGCGTATAAAAAGAAAAAAATTGAATTTTTCCCAGCATTGAATTAAAGAATTATTTTTATATTCAATAAAAATAATCTCGTTTTGATAATAAATAAATGCCATGAAAATTTCACGGTCTCACGTTACAATTAGCGAGAATTCAAAGCACCCTGACCCACTTGGCATCGTACAATAAATGCGAATGAGCTTTCACCTTAACGAAAAAAAATAAACCAGCAAAGAACCGTTCTATTCATTTGCAATAAAATAAAAAAAAAATCAACCAAAAATTTTTCCGATCAATTACCGGGTAATTTTACAAAAGCACAAATCAAGTAAATAAACAAAATAAACCAGCCGATTAGAAATAAATGAATAGGGTATTATATTACACTCCGGTTCTTATTTAAAATCATTCACTCTGGGAACAATATAATATTTTACACCGAATTTAAAGCAGAGAGTTGAATGTACTTGTTAAATTTCAGCTTGAGCAATCTCGGGGTTAAACATGTGGAAAAAACATAAACAAAAACGAGAATATATAAAATTGCTTTATTTTTATTTATTTTTTTTTCTTTTGAGCGCGAGAACGAGAACGAGCAGCAAGGGATGTGTCGAAAGTTGTTTGACCTTTTATATTTACAAATGGATGATTTTGAACTCAGGGTTATGGGGAAACCAAACAAAAAGCGTAAAAATCGCCTTGACATAGTTATTTCCCGGCTTGGGTATTCTCCAACACTCGACACGTGTGTTCAATCAACGGATTCCTCTCACATTTGGTGTCACACATCATCGAGAATAAAAGCTTAAAGCCTAATTACATGATCCAAAAGTCCATTATCTTATCTTAATAAACATGACTTCATGAGTTATGAGTCACAATCATAATACGTGCTTTAAATTGTTTCAAATTTTTTTTGTTTGATAGAATTTAAAAAATTTTTTGACCGAATTTTTTAATTTTTACACAGCTAAACATTTTACTAATTCACTAATTTTACTAATTTTTTAAATTTCCTTGAGTAAAAAATTTAAATTATTGCAAATATTAAAAAAAATATCCTTACTAAAAATGATAACTTAATTTTTATTCCTATGAAAGAAAGGTAAACATTTTTTTTTTAATTTTATTGCGCTAAAAATAAAATAAAAAGATTACTCTTAAAACTTTTGCGTACTTAAAAATTTTCATATTGGTAAAAATTAATTATTTATTTTTTTTTTTTTTTTGCAAAAATTGATATTATTTAGAATTTTTTAATTAAAAAAAAGAACTCAGCCATCAAATAATAATTTTAATTGTAAAATATAATTCGACGTTAATCGGCGCTGGGAAAATTCATTCGATTACCGGAATGCCACCGACCTGAAATGCAACTTTAATGAACTCGGTAGTTTCCAGTAGGGCTGTAAGCTCACAGAAAACTGCAAACAACTACTTTGCCATACTTATATCCCACACCCATGCTGCTCTGTTTCTCGTTTCTCGATTACTGAGTTCACAGTTATTCTCACTTCGTTAAATACCTAACTTTTTAATGTTAATAAATTAAAGTCAACGGCTTACTACTGTAAGTCTGTAAGTCCTTGTCTGCAATAGAAGTAATCGCTGTATTTATTTTATTACTTCCTTTTTATATATTTAAATACAAAAAAACTTTTATTTTTTTAAGTCCATTTTTTAAAATATATTATTTAAATAAAAAATAATTTTTGATGAAATTCCAATAAAATAATTAGAATTTTTATAAACATCTATCCGATCAGATTCTTAAAAAAATTTCGCCTATAAATCAAAATAATGTAAGTGAAGCAATTTACGATATATTTGAATTATAAACGACATTTTTGACGGAACTGAAATTGTAAAACGTCCTGTAGGAGATACGCTGAGAAGATTTGAAAAGTTTTTCTCAGTTTCTGTTCAAGATAAAATATTACTCCTGACAGAGAATCCCAGTGTGCATACAAGACATATCGAAGACGGTTTTCTGTCCAGCGACAGCGAGGCGCCATTTCATCCATGAATCTCGATCCGCCTATTTATTTTTATTATACTCTTTGTCTTTCTTATTTTCATTTATTCTATTTTTACTTCTATACTGCTATAAATAATAACAATATCTAGCAACTTGCAGTGATTATATGACTGCCGAGAATTACGAATTATAAATATTTTTAAAAGAATAAGAAAAATTTTTTCTTCAGACAGTCAATTTATGATAAGTATTTAGGTTGCATTAAAAAATGCTCTATCTCTAAATACATAATTAAGAAATGACCTTGTATCTTGTGAACTATTGACATTTTCATAGATATAAGCTCATCCCGATGTTACACTCATCAAGAACTTTCATTTGAGCACCCACATCAATTTTTCATATATTTATATATATTATATATATTATAATATGAAAAATATATGAAAATGCATGTGGGTACACAAATGAAAGCTCTTGGTCAGTGTAACATCGGGATAAGCTTAAATCTTTAAAATCATCAATATTTAAAAAAGTACACTACAATTTAACAAAAGTTATTTTTTAATAAAGCAAAATTTTATTTATTTATAGTTAATAAGTCACGGCAGCCACATAGTGACTGCAAGGTTGCTAATAATAATTATAATAATAATAGCACATGTCAATTACATATCTTGAAGACTTGCTTGTTAAATCTTCTCCCGTTAGATCATAGAAATTCAACGAATATTTATTCATATCACGTGATATATATGCATATATCCAATTCCGCACGAAACTAACTCAATCTAAAGACAAGTCTCGTATTTATATATAGTAAATGTGAATTGGTAGAGCTTCTGGCTCATCACAAATTTGATTTTTAACGCTAGCGTAAATTTAAGTCAAGGATTTCGTCAATAATTATTTTATCATGTCTTTCAATAATTCATTACATCATTAATTCTAAGGTTGTCTAAAAAAAAAAAAAAATAATGTTTCTAGAGCAATATTGTCTCTTACAATTTATTGCAATAAATTAAAAGAAAAATATGGATATCAAGCGAGTAAACGGTACAAAGTTTAACAACAAGACGAGCAAATATAAATTAATGAGTTGAAGAAAGTCGGACAGAGTAGAGACATCAATATTATTTTAAAAGTTGGCGAAGCCGTATTCTCTTTGCACAAGCACGAGCTACACTGACGGTCTTCTCGTTTAGTTTGATCTCATCTCATCTCGTCTCTACTTTTCTTGCCCGCAAATATTTAACCCGGCAATACGAGTATTGCACGGAAAATATATAGCCATCAATATACAGAGCAGCAGCAGCATCGTCCTAACACGCTCGGGGCTGTAATTTCTCGCGGGTCGGGGTTGCGGTTACGCAATAACAGGCGCCAGTTGATGCTTCATGCTGAGCTTCATCTACAATTTCGGAATATCATTTCATTACTTTATCTTTCGTTAGCTTATCTAACTCGCTTTATTAGATTACGTTAGCTCTTTTCTCTAATTGTAATCCCGTTTATTTATCTAGTGTTTCACTTCATGCGTTAAGGATTAATTAACTCATTTTATGCCGATTCATTTTACTTACAAGTATTGTAACAACTACTTCAAAATAAAAATTTTGAGTTCTAAAAAAATTCGCAAAAATAAAAATTCAAATTTCTCTACAAAAATGCTTATTGTATATTTTTTTATATCTCTTATAGTTCAAATAGAATTCGAATTAAAAATAATTATAATTTAATTATGAAAATTCTAAAATACTAAAATATTTTTGATAAAAGTTTGAATTTAAAATTCTGAGTTGAATTAAATTAAATTTGCTACATCTCTAATTTTTAAGTCAAAATATCAATTTTTGTGTCAAAAGACAAATTTTTACCATCCTATACATACTTTCGGAACTACTTAATGTAAGCCCGAAATTCACTATCGATTATTGGCTGAAATTAAATTATATTATCCAACTCGTATATTTACAGTCGACAAATACGTTAAATAAAACGCCGACAATATTAATAAATCATGTATACCGTGAACAAAATAAAAAATGAAGGGATGTACAGTTGATCGAACTGAAATGTGATTTTGCTGAATCAATATTTACTCGGTTTGGTCGGACGTTATCTAAGTCAAGCATCGTAGGCTAAACAATTTATGTCGACATTCGAGACCAGGAGAGGCAAATAAAGTTCCAAGGATATCGAGTTGTATGTCTTTCGCTCTAAAGATACTGCACTGGGAGTTTATCAGAGTGGGTGAAAAATATATGAATCATTTGATGCATAATATTATGTACTGCTTCGAAATTCGATATTGCAAATTTCCAGGCACATATATTTCAGAAATATATTTCCCATAGATGAATTCGCTAAAAATAAATAAATAAATTTTTTTTAAATAATTTCAACAAAATATTTTCATTTATTGCATACTAAAGCTTCAATTTTTAGCGCGTTTTATATTGTGAAGGATTACTAAAATGTTTGCTTCACATTTTATGAAAAAATTGAATTTTTTTTGTATGAAATTAAATTTCTTCAAAAAAGAAAAAAAAATATTTAAAAAGCTTGAAAGTTGACAATATAGCATTCCGACAAAATGATTGTCAATTTACGGAAATAGCATTGTGCTTTATGAAAGCGCAATTTGAATGAATATGAATGTACTCGCTTTGAAACAATCACAGAAATTTGAGCTTCTGGTTAGACTGCGCCGAAAAATAGTGTCATATTCGTAGTCTAGTATGTTGAAGATAGAATAAACCAATCCACATACTTGACATTAGCTCGGGTAGGTAATTACACTCGCGAATTGGAATGCCCTATTTTCCTCTACTCTGTAAGCAACCAATGTACACTTTGGTAGTCACGTAGCGTCTACGGGTAGCTTCGTAGAAATTATTGAAATTATTACATATGCTTAAAATAATTTGAATTCAATTCATAGAAAAATTTGGAATATTTAACAAAAATTTGATAAGAAAAATAAATTAACTTAATTTTTGAGATAAAAAAAAATAGCTTTCTATTTCTTACATGCATCGGAAGGATAATGATCCTTAGAATGATAAAAAAAAATTGAAAATTAAGTCCAAAAATATCTTTAGACAAATTCGGTCAATTTTATTTGTAATAATTATTTTGATTTTTTTTCTTCCCTGAATACTCTCAAAATTTTATAAAAAAAAAATTGATTTTTTGAAATTTCTAAAGTGATTTTTCTTCTAAGTTACTAAAAAGATCTAAATTTTATCTAATTAAATCACACTAAAAATAGCCGCCAAAATTTACGCAGTAAACTAAAAAAAAAATAGTTCAACAAACTCGCAGTAATACATCTTATTTAATGTCATTACACGCATGCTCTCATCTTCCGGTATCATGGAAAGCGAAATTTTCAAGATGAAAGATAAACAAGCGCGAGACATCTTCAATTAAAATTCTCGTAATTTACGTAAGCCGTAAAATCTTAATTAAGTGGTTCTACAAAAAAAAAAAAAAAAGTATTTACAATTTCTCAATGTTATATAATTGAGCTCCAATTATATTAGTTGTTAGTGATTGCAGGTGTTATTAAATAAATGAAATAAATGAAATGATAAGATTAGGTCAGTATTTTTTTTATAATTACCGTTAATTAATTTTCGATTTGCTGACACACACTTCAACAATGAGTTGCTTAATTCAAGTGTACAGTGTAGCAAATATTGAACATGTGGGTAGTCGTGATTATATTTTTGGAAACATGTTTCAGTAACGTTGTAGAAGCATGTCCTACTAAGTGCGAAATTTTTATCTATAAGCCACACATAGAGCGAATAAAATATTTGGCAAGGCTCCCAAATTACAAAAAATTGAACGAACTTGCCCTTATTGGGACTCATTTGTCATTATCGTATCTTACGGGTGCTACTGATCTGAAAACTCAAAAATTGAACCACAAACAGCAGTTTCTAAAGTATGGAATCCGAGTTTTGGACATCAGTGTTCAAGTGCGATCCAATTCGCTGTTCCTCGACTTCAATGGCACAACTACCGTGGAAAATTTTGAAACGATATTCCAGCTAGTCTTGCAAGATTTGGACGATTTTCTTGATGAGAATCCTGGAGAGTTTGTTATAATGTTTCTGCATGAGCGCAAAAATAAATCAAAATCATTCGATAAAAAAGATTTGAAGTGCAATTGTAAAATAATAAAATGCTACACCACCACCTTGAAAGAAGGATGGAGGCTAACAGAAAAATGGAGGCTTGATGATCAAATCGGACTACATCGAGGAAGAATATTGCTTGCAAGCTGGGACGGATCTTTTGCAAAGTGTGCTTTTGAAGTCGAGGAGCAATGTGAAGTCCAAAATATCGATAAAGCATGGTCAAGAGTGCCTAGTATTTTTGAAAAGTGGATGCATATTGCTCATCTGATAAGCCTGAGTTATTTAAAGCGGAGTCAATGTTATGTCAATGACATCAGCTTCTATGATGGCGAACATAGCCGACGCGCTATTGCTAAAGATTCCGGGTATGACGTTAATAAGGAGTGTATTATCCCTATGAATTTCATGATGACCGAAAGCTTTGAAAATCCTGGGGGTTTGAACATAGTTTTAGCTGATTTTGTAACTCAAGAGTTGATTGATGCTGTCAATGACTGCAATTTTCCCAACTCTTCTTGGAGAATTGGATGGCAGCGATAAAAAGAAAAATTGATTATTATGAAATTCTACACAAAAAAGAAAAATAACAAAGTAAATATTTTTCTTCAAAATTTTAATCTTGTTTCAAAATGTTTTCATCTCTTTATCAAAGAAAATGTTACATTATAGTGAACAAATTATAAATTTTTGACTCGAGGATTAAATGACGCAATTAATGATGCTTATTTTTTTTATTCGACTTGGAGACCGGATAAAATTAATGTTTTAAAAAAAATTTTGATTGTTATTTCTATTCAATCAAAATTAGTATAAAGTGTTTTTATTCTTTTACTATTTTTAGTTATTATTTTTATGACATTTTTAGTATAACGCGTTTGTATGCCTGTTTTCAAATAATTGTAGAACACAAATTAATTTTTTTTGTAGATGATAATAAATCAAATTAGTTTAATGGAGAAAGAATTTTATTTTTTAATTAAGACTTTTTTAAAGTTTATTCTAAAAAAAAAAAAAAAAAAAAAAAAAATTTCGTTCTGAAAATATAAACCCCTTTGAAATACTAATTCATCAGTTGAAAAAATTTTCATGTTTATCTTTTTTAAATTTACAAAAAAAAAATTTTTTTTCTATAGATTTGAACAATGTTTCTGTAATAGTTTCTTAGATCATTAATCTAATAAGCCGTAATCTATATTCGGATCAATTAAAAAAAAAATAATAAAGTATTGATGTGACAATATAAAAAATAACAATTTTTAATCGTGCGTAGTATAGCTGGTCAATATGTCGAAGCGTCTAAGTGAATTTATACTACTAATCAATTGTATGTTAATGAATAATTTTGTGGAAACGTGTAAAACTGAATGTATACCACAGACATAGACCGTATTTAGAAAGAACTAAATTTTTGGCAAAACTAGCAAATTCCAGAAAAGTGGGTGATCTTGCACTTATTGGAACTCACTCCTCGTTATCATACAACGCACCAATAGAAGAAATGAAAACTCAAGAGCTGACTCTAGAACAGCAATTGAAGTACGGAATTAGAGTTTTGGACATTGCTGTTCGTCCGACATCGATTTTCTTTGAGATTATTGGCCTATTTAATGAAAATTTGGGAATGTATTTTCACGATCTTTTAAGATAACTTTTCTACTTTCTCGATAAAAATCCAAGTGAACTCATAATTATATTAATGCATCGAGCCGCTGATGGAAAAATTGACGCATCTTTCAATGATTGTCAAGTCGTTGACCACCACATCGAAAATATTTTCGGCGGCCAGCTGTTAACAAAAAACTGGACCCTGAATGATCCCATCGAATATCATCGTAAAAAAATACTAATAGCTAGTTACGATGAATCTTTTCGAAAGTGTGCTTTTGAAATTCAAAAAGAGTGTCTAACTAACATAGATGCGGTTTTTTCATTTTTGCCTGATAGTATTAATAATGTACTTTTTAAGTGGGCTACCGTCAAATATATGATTGCATTTACCAATTCGAGATTCCGCAAATGTTATATTAACGATATTAGTTTCGATGATTTGGAAAACAGTCGGCGGGTCATTGCTAAAGATGGTGGGTATAAATTTAATGGAGTATGTGTTAATCCCATTAATAAAATGATGACTAACAATTTTAAAAACCCACATGATGTTTTTATTATCTTACTGGCTGATTATGTGACTCAAGAATTGATGGATGTCGTCAATGACAGCAATTTTCCGAATTAGACTTGGAGAATTGGGTAGAAACTGCTGATTATTAAATGTTTCTGAAAGAGACGTTTTTTTTTTTTATAAAAAAAAAATCATAATTTACATTGTAAAAAATATTGCGTTAATTTGTTACATTTAAAGGCGGGGGAAAATGGGGTACCTCAAAAATTTAGTGAAAAAACTATTTTTTCCAAAAAGCTTTTCAAATATTTGAAGAAATAATTTTCAATAAAACATTTTCTTCCTCTGCAAATATTATTTACATGATTAGAAATAAATTTAAATTCTATCTTAGTAAATACTAGTAAAAATATTGTAATTGACAATAAGTTTTAAATAAATTAAAAAAAAAAAAAAGTAATTAGTGTCAAAATTTTATGTAAAGTATTAAATAATTTAATCCTCGTCCAAATCCTGAGAATTTGAAATAAAAAATTAAAATCCGAGGTACAATTTCTCTGAGTGTCACGAAATAATTCATTAATCAAAAAGTCATTTAAATTTTTATTCAGCATTGCGAATGTAACATCTGCACTTAGAGGTAATTCGTTTCCGTTAACCCTTTTAAAAGTACTACCAACTTTTTGTCTTAAAGTTTAAAGTTACTTTTTAGCTACTTCATCCTGTCAGTCGTTCCGGTAATTGCACCGCGATTCTTATTATAGTTTAGTAGGAAATCGCTTCCGAAGACAATTCAGTCTACCGTATCCTGGACTGCCTGATTGCCCAAGTTCAACCTTTTTGATAAATTTTATTGTGTCCTCGGTAAGTTGTGAGTTAACCCGAATTGAAATTTACGAATAAGAATGTTTACATCTTTATGTTTCATTTAAATCTAGAGCACTGAAATTCTATTGGAATTTTTATTCACCTTATTTACTGCCATTTTATGCTTTCTTTTTTACTACTATCATTTATTCGAAATTTTTTCGCTGTACGTTTTCTCGTACTCAGCTCCATGAATTACTGAGTATTTACATTTAAATGGCTACTTGTAAAAATTTCTATTAAGCTTAATTTATGTTTTACAATCTAAAAGTAATTATTTGGAATTAGTCTTGGCATAATTATTAAAAAACTAAACTAAACTAAACTAAATTTTCCAAAAAAAATTAATTATGTTTTTTTTAATATTTTACAGACTAAAAAAAAAATTTTAACTTTGTTTTAAAATATTTAAATGTTTCAATTAATGAGAATTGAAACTTTCAATTTTACTGAAATTTAACAAAATACTTTGTATTATCTTTTAAATATTTTTCTATATTGATTAGTTTTTTTCAATGACATTTTTAATGGAACTACAATTTGCTGACAAAGTTTCATTATCGCTCTTTTTTCTTCACGATGTAGATATTAATTGGTCTCGACTATCTTTCAAGTTCGCAGTAAATAAAAAATAATAATCGGTATATACTTATCAAAATAATTATTATCGACTATCTATCCACGTTTATTTCATCGTAATTTGCATGTGCGCGTGCGATATCTCTTCAAGTTTGATGTATAAATTGCGGTTACCAAGTCAGTAAGTCTTATCCAACAATTGTTCCAAGAAGCTTAAAAAAAACGTAAGTAAAAATATTTATTGCTACCAAATATTTGTGTTGAATAATTTTTAGGTAGATTTTGTAGAAATTTATACATAATGACGTTTTTTTTTTTTTTTTTTCGAATAGATATTAAAGACAAAAATTTTTGGCAGGTCGAATTATTGAGAATACTTTGTTGGATTATTCAATTAAAAAACATGTCCAAAATTTTTGTGTATTATCGCTGATAGCATGCTTTACTTTGGTCGCTTATGCTCAAGAAGAAACACCAGCAGAGCAACAAGAAACGGGACAATGTGCAGAGAAGATTAACGCTGTAAGTATATCTGACACTTATTTCGGTATGAATTCAAATTATTAATATTTTTAATATAATTCTCTCATAAAAAAAATTTCAGATCTTTTATTTAGGGTCAAAATATTTTATCGATTAACTTTATTTTTTAACTTCCCGCTAAGAAAATCGGGAAATTATTGATTTGACCCCGTTTTGCAAAAATCGAGTTTTTATCAAATATCGACGTTTTAAGGTCTCAAGAAGCTTCCCAGACTATTTCTCTGACATTTTCCTATTTTTTATTTTTTTTATGATAGTGTTCCGAGGCTTATAAAAATAAGCCACTGATAAAATGCTGTGACGGGTTATTTTGCAAAGATTTTGGATTCGGCTACGAATTTTGCCTGGTTGAAAACTCAAAACCAGAATCAGAACCAGAACCAGAACCAGAACCAGAACCAGAACCAGAACCAAAACCAGAACCAAAACCAGAACCTGCCGACACTCCTTCTGAGTAAATCTATGGTGCCCAATAAACTATTGATCTTTGTTTAACAATTGACTTTTAAAAATGATTCCATTTTCTTTCTTATTAATTGATTAATCCAGTTATATCTAGATTACTAGTTAAACTAGCTATATCTAGCATAAAATTAGCGATTGCCTTTGAATAAATGCATTATTAAAAAAAAAAAACTGTTTTTATCAAAAAAATTATTTTTTCATGTTGATTAAAACATTCTGCATTATTAATTCAATAAATTGGTCTTAAATCAATGAGTTAAGTATTCGGTGGGAATATTGCGTTCACAGAAGAATATGTTTAAAAATTAATTAAAACAACAAATTTTTTTTTTTCAATAAAAATATGCATTTAACTTTTAAATCAGAAATTAATACGTATGACTATTGTGAAAATAAACTGATTGATAATCTTAAAATAACTTTAAAATATTAGATTTCTATTGAAGAATAAAAGACAGCAATTTTAGAATTTCCATTTTATAGAAGACAACTATTGATCGTAGTATAAGTATACAAAAATAATAATTTAAAATAAAATGATAAAAATAGAGGAAAAAAGTAGAATCGGTTTAACCAAATCGATGATACGAGTTGTTTATTTATTTTCATTTTAAGATGAAAAATCCAAAAGTTTAACTGCAATAAGACGGCACGTGTGACGCATCTAGCGTGGTCCGATGCAATAACGCGAATATTGTCGATTGTATACATGACATCAATGACGCTCAGGGTCTTTCGTACGTTTACTCAGTAGTTTCGATACGAAGATATTTTTAGTCGAACATCCGGCGATCCGCGCTTAGAATGTAAGCGAGATATTTATTCAATGCATAACCATATTTTTCCAATTAGAACCGTCAATATTTGATTTTTAATATTATTGATCGTCCCTTTGAGCAATGGATTTATTTACAGAAATTAATTATGTAAATGTTTCGGTATAAGTTTGCTTTACCGAACGATGAATCACCGAATTCCATGAACTTGAATCAAACGCTTTAATAACTGAATGAATGTGTATTAATCGAAGTGTAATAGAGACGTGAGACACAAAGAGAGTGAATGAATTCAATTAAATACATACGTAAACTTAATGAGTTAAAGCTCGGTTCGATCCAATGCTAATATAAACTCTCGCTTTGACTAGTTACATTGTGGGTGGTAAAACACGAATGAAACTCCTTGATGCACTCCATCAATTACGAGACTCGACAACTCCAAATTTTCAGGCATTCAAACCGCTTCTGCACCAGATTGGAATTTTAAGTGCAAGTACTGCTGGATGTATTTACATTTATTTATAGTTTTATCTTTGAATTCTCTGGTTCTGCTGTTTTAATGCTCAAGCTGTTTTGATGTGTAATCTTTTTTTATCGACTAGGTTCATAGTCGTTTTTATGAAATGATAAATTTTTAATTTTATGGCTGTTAATATTTTTTTAGAAACAAAATTTTAATATTAAAGTCACACAATACGTTGTGAAAAATTCGAACTTTGGGGAATTTTTAAAATATTTAGCAAACTCTGAAACAATTTTTTTTTACCTTATTTTTGAATAGAACTTTTAAAATATTAAAAAATCAATTTTTTGGGCAACCTCACTGTTTAATATTTAAATTAAATCATTTTTAATTGTTTTCAATCATTTGAAAATTTTTTTTCTCATTAGAAATCTTTGAAATAATTTTTTTCTATAAAGAATCTTTTTCTTGAATCAAATATTTTTTTTTAATTTCTCTTTAAAAGTCAAAAATTTTTTAAGAAAGGAAATTATTGATTTCTGCTGGATTGAATTTAAAAAAAAAATCTTTTTAAACAATTATTAGATTTTTGAGCTTGAAGAGCTCTTATGATATTAATTTATTTATTTATTTACTTGTATAAAGACCGAACTATTCAAACCAATAACAGGGTCACTCAATATCACGCAATACGTATGACAAACCGATAATTTTATCATCACCAATTAACTAAATGTTAATTATTTGAAACTTTTCCGTATTAACACTACAAAACAGTTTGAATGTTACATCAAGTTTAATAAAATCCATCAAAATTTAATGCATTGTCTTTTGAATATTCCTTCATATCGTAATTTTTTCTAACGATATATTTTTAGTAACAATAAAATTTTCCTACAAAATTTGTTTCCTGTATGTTTAAATTTCAAGATATGAATATAATTAGTCTCGACTATCTTCCAAGTTTGCAGTAATTAAAATAATAACTTGTATTCTTATCGAAATAATTATTTTTGACTATCTATCCAAAGATGTTGTGTGTCATAATTTGCATATGTGTGTGCGATATCTCTTTAAAATTCGATCTATAAATTGCAGTTTTGAAGGCTCTAGGTCATTAAATAATTTCTCGTAGACGCTCAACAAAAACGTAAGTAAATTTTTATATTATCCAATATTTGTGTTAAATAATTAATAGATTTAATAGAAATCATTGGTCTTTGTTTAACAATTTACTTTAAAAAATTATTTCTATTTCTTACTTCATAATTGATTAATATCAAGCATTATATTCATTATTGCCATTGGATAAATACATTATTAAAAAAAAAAGTGTTGTATCAGAAAAAAAATAGTTTTGATCAAGAAAAATATTCTTTAATGTCTAATATAATATTCTGGTTTATTACTTTTTTTAATCGTTAATTTTTTCACTATTTGGCTAAAACTAAAATTAATACCAAAACTCAGAAGTGTAATTGTATGGATTTGGTATTTTGTCTTAAGTTAGGCGCAAAATTAAACTTGCTAAATTTAGACAAAAGAAAAGTGAGTTTGTAATTTTTAAAAAAATTTTTGAAGGCTGAAAATTTTAATTAAACATTTTTTTTTCTCGTAAGAATTTTCCCGATTATAAAAAATCTAGGCTAACAAAAAAAAGTAGAATAATAAAAAGAACCTATATTGAGAATAACGATCGATCGGTAAGTAGATGTAATATTACCAGTAGTTGTGGAGGCCCGCAAGGGAAATACAATTATCGGCCAATCAGCGAGTCTGAACCTCGTATAATATAACAGCGATTAGTTTTGGCCTTTTCTTTCTGCAGTAACCGATACTTTGGATCAGGAAAATTTCAATATTCTGATGAAAAGTTTTGAATGTGTCTTTTTATTCGCGGGAAAAAAATCATTTGTGGATTTTTATGAGAGCACAAGCAATTTTTTTCCCCTCCGGGTGTAAAGCGTCAACTTTAGCCCCGCTGCGCTAAACAAAGTTTCCGCTTTACACCTTCGTCAGGGAAAAAAATAGTATACACTCCTCGGGAAGTAAATAAGAAAGCCTCAGATCACATGTTTGTTGACCTCGGCTTCGCCTCGGCCAACAATTACATGTGATCTGAGACATTTCTTACTTTACTTCCCTCGGTGTGTAATATACTATTTTAGTGAGATTACAACTCGAAAAAAAAATGTAAACAGATCGATCTCGTGGAATAATAAAGGGAGAAAATGGTTATGAAAATAAAAGCGAGGACATGACGTGTTGAGGGGAAAACATTAGTTGTCTCTACTTGTATACATACAGTGTCACTTTGATTACGTCATATTCTTGTTTTCTTTTTTTTGTGTCAACGAAAATATCTAACAGGATTATTTCATATAGTTGTATCTATTTTTTTCTCATTATCATTATTATTATAACTAGAAATCTACAGTGACTATCTATCTGCTTGGTGTTGTGAATAAAAGAACTTTGGCTTGATCATTTTTTGATATTTTTAATTAACATATACGTAGTCTAGGTACATTTAAAATAAATTGAAAAAAAAAAATGCCATTTGGCAGCTGAAATGGAATTAGATTTTCTACTCAAATCAAATCACAACTACACAAATTTAATCACAACTCAAATCACAGCACAAATACTTCAATCGGATTGATGGAATCCCTTTTCCTTAAGTTAAAATGAATGCATTAATAAAATTTCATCAAATATCTGCAGGTAAATAGGTTATTTTCAGTCTAGGAAAATAAAATGCCATAAAAATTGAAGCTTGTTTAATGGGCTTTAAAATATAGTTTACAAAAATTCGATAAATTATTTTATTAAAAAGTTATCCGCGAAGAAAACTGCTAAAATATGAATTTTTACGATTTTCAAACCCTGTAATTTTTTAACTACTTGCCCGATTAAGCTCATCTTTGAACTTGACGATTATTAATACAGTCCGGTATTTTTATTATAAATTAAACTAAAATTTCTCATCGTCTATAGATGAATATTTAATATATTAATACATACAAAACAAAATAAATAATTAAAAAAAATTTATCCATCCCTAAAATTGAATCTATTTAATACTCGGAAAATTCAACGTAATAAATCAACTATCGCTGGACTATACTAGACAACTATATTATTTAATAATAATTGATACTTTACCGGAAGTTATAAATATAAATTTTTATTCTAGCTATAATGAAACTGTTGTCTATTCTTCAAAATATATTTATATTTATATATAAAAAGAGACTTATAGTCAAACATGTGTTGTTGATACGTAGAAATTTCTAGTAGCCAAAAATAGTCACTGCGGATCAGCCTCACGGTCATTTGACGTCACTTAGAGAGTCTAAATATTGTTGGCTTGTTTTTTTTTTACTCAATTGATTTAAAGATTTTATTCACTGAGCAAGTTATTAAAACTAAAAATTATTTTTCTGGATTCTATTTCCGGTATGTGTTTCGGGTGAAGAAATAGATTTACCAGAGCTGAAAAAATAAAAAAAAACAGGAAATTTAACATCGTCAGCGCCAGATTGTTTTTACTAAACAGTAAACAACGTGCGTGAATTATTAATAACAATTTTCGTTCAGCTTTTAAATAAGTCACTTTGTAAAATGTTAATTGAGATAATTAAGCCAGTGGCTTTGAAATAATAATTATATACTGCTGTTTTATAGCTCAGAGATATTTAGATTTAATTAGAATAATTTTATAAAATGTACGCTGGAAAAATTACTAGATGAAGTATTTATTTTTATTTCTGACGTTTAAGATTTTTAATCTCAATTTTTTTTAATAAGTGTCTTTTCAATATTTAGTCGTATTTTTATGCTTGAAATGTTTTAAATTAGAGGATTTTATTATTATTTTTTTTTTTTTTAATTAATATACAATTTTATTTTAAAAGAAATTTTATAAAAAATTTAGTTTTCTTAATTGAAGAAAAATATTTTTGATAAAATTCGAACGTCCAAAAATAAAAAAAAAAAATATTTTTTCAAAAACTTCCAGATATTTTCTTTAATTCTAATTCAATGTTCAATCATTTATACATTTATATTGATAAAATAAATGTAATTGAATCTTTGACCCTGACTTTATTACTAAGCAAACAATTTCTCAATCCACAGAGAAAACAAAGATCCTAAAGCTCTTAATCACCCAAAATCCAAAATAATTAATTCAATAGTTTCCGAACAATAGTCAAAGAAGACATTTACACCGATAATCGAACAAAGACAGAGGATAGAGAGGAATTGAACAAAGCTAACCAAGGTACAAAGCTTTCGCTAGTCCTTATCCTTCCAGCCTACGAACTACTAATTCTCGGACAATTAGTTTCAGAGAATACCAAGTGAATCTCAAGGATATTGTGAATTCTCGAGCTCTATGGAGGGAACTGAACAGAGATAGAAATACATGTATATGCATGTATACATAGGATAAGCCTAATTATTGCTTTGCACATTCCCGACAGTAGTAGTGCCCTGTGACGGGTCAGACACCTCTGGCTGTAGCTCAGGCAAAACCTAACGTTAAGTACTTACTCTAGGCACCGTGCACTGTGTACTGTATTCATACCCATGACTCTTTCGTTCTCTGTTCTGTCTCACATTTACCCCGACAGTTTACTGAGTTCACCCTCACCCGGAATATATTACTATAAAGTTGTACATTTCCACTGCACAATAGTACATACGGAAAATCAATCATCGTTCTATTTTTAATCCCGTCTATTCACCTTTCAAACTTCCCGACTCGCGTACGATATTATCAAGCAAAAGACGATTGGATGTTTGAAATACGCGGAATATAAGAATCGAGATTTAAATTTTATTTATAAAAAAAAATTAATAACTTGATTTTTTTTTGTAAAATTCAATCAAATTTTGATAAATATTTTGTTTTTAAATTTTAGTGATAAATTTTAACATAAAAAAAAAATTAATAATTTATTATCATTCCTCCGTTTAATTAAACATAATTAATTACTTTAATGTCACTGAAATTAACTTACATAGCAATTTTAAAAAATAAAATTACTACAAATAAATTATCAACATAGAAAATTTATCAAAAAATTCTATTACTTACAAAAATAAAAAAAAAAAAATATTAAAACTAAAAAAAAAATTGTACTAATTTTTAAAGTCACTAAATACAAATTTTTTAATTTTTTAATGAATGAAAATTATTTTTTTATTTTTTTTTTTAACATCCTGGAGAGAGATGATACAGTTTGGACATGTGTATCGATCCGCTTTGAATTAAATGCAACTGATATCTCAGCGTTCTTTATCGCTCCGACTCTTTACTCATCAAGGCAAAGGCAGTTTAATAAATTTATACGCAGTTATATTTATATTCATGTCCATATTATACAGAAAAGATTTATGAGAAATTATTAATAAGCAAAATTGTTTATTTTTTTTTTTTATTTGTTTATGTTTGCCCAGTTCGTTTTTATTTCTCTGTATTATTTGCTTTTTTCGTCTTTATTTTTTTTTTATTACTCTGAAGGTTACATTGTCGAGGTGAGGCAGATTAAGTTGACGGTAAATGAGGACATGTCACCACATGATGTAAGTATGTGTACTTATTAAAATGTAGTGCTGTAAAATATGTGTGCTGAAAAATAATTTATTTCAAACACTCTTGTACAGTGTGCTAGTTTATCTTTTTTAATTGCAAGAAGAAATTGTGAAAAATTTAAGAAAAATTCTGTTGCGCATTTATTACTATTTTTAAATTATTATACTAATAAATAATGAAGATGACCTAATTCCTTTCCCTCTTATTAACTTAATATCAATGCATAATTTATATCTGTTGACGTTCTATTCAATTTCTTGATGTAAACATCACAGGGAATTAATAATACATCCTTATGACGATACATTTCCCTACTACGTGTAAATTGAAAGCTAAGTCGTCTTGTTGATTGTACACTTTCAACCCAATCATTTTTCCTTCAAGGTTATTTTGTATTTATTTATATATATATATTTTTTTTTATTGTATACTCATCAACTGTCAGTTGTGTAGTTATAATTTCTATTACATGCATTCGAGAATATTATTATTATTATTATTATTATTATTATTTTGTTATTAAATGCTCAGGGGGGTTATCCCCGGAGTCCGATTCTCCGAGGGCCCAGCCTGAGCTCCATCCGTTACTGCTGGACCACTCCGCACAACAAGGCGGTTAGTGATCACAGCAGGCCAAAGTCATTTCCCTTAAGAGACGGAGAGAACCAAGTAAAACAGCCTTCTGCATCCTAACTGCCAAGAACTCAGCTTTTGATGAACAAGCTGGAACTTTGGCAAGTGAGGATACAAAAGACTGTTTCATCCCTCCTAGGACGCCAACAATCAGGACGACAAGCTTGACACGGTAACCTGGGTAAAGTTTGCCAATTTCAAACAGGAGGTCCTGATATATTTATCTTTTGTGCTCTTCTTTGGCTGAGATGTTATATTCAGCCGGGGCCGAGAACTCAATGACATAAATGTCACGAGTGGCCTTGTCGAAGAGCACAATATCAGTTTGTTGTGATCTATCCGCCGGGTTGTTGCAAATGGCATGTTCCAATAAATTTTACAACTGTCATTCTCAACAACCTGGGGAATATCTCCTGGCAGATAAGGCAGCACTGGTGTCACGTCAATACCGTAGCAATGACGAAGATAGTAGTACAGTACTCTCAGGGCAGCATTGTGACGCTGGATATATGCACCTCTCGCCAGCACTGGACATGCCGACAAAAGATGCATAAGCGTCTCCGGATGTTGTCTACACCTCCTACAGGAAGTGTCCGGTAGCTGCACCTGGAGCAACTTGCTACGGTACTCAAGAGTGTTAATGACACCATCTTGGCAGGCAAATATGAACCCTTCAGTCTCGGACATCAGGCCAGCTGACTTTAAGAAGGAAAACGTCAGCTGGATGGACAAGCCATGATCACGCACGTGTTTAAAGAACACGCTGTGCATGGACTTGTCCATCAGTTCGCCAAGGAGTAGTTTTTTCTCGGTGTTCCTGATGACGCTCTTAAATTCCTCCTTTCGGAGTTCCATAAGAGCGTTTATTTCTCCAAGACCAAGGGTTCTTGCCGCATATTTTGCTGCCTTATACAAGAATGACCCCTTATGTTCATTTTCATGTTTATGTACAATTTGCATAAGAAAGTCATCCTCGTCTGCAGTGAAATTGACAACTTCGTGTGTTAAACCCAGGACCAAACGGTCGTGAAGCCGCTCCAAACTCTGCAAACCTCTCCCACCGATGGATCGGGGGAGGTATAATCTGGCGACTGATGAATTGGGGTGCATGCTCCGATTCATATTGATGATCTTACGGGTTTTGATGTCGAGATCTCGTAAATCCTTTCGGGCCCATTTCAGGACACCGAAAGTGTATAGTAAGACTGGGACAGCGAGCATATTAGTAGCTGAGACTTTGTTTTTGCCGGAAAGTTCGGAGGACCAAATTTTCCGGAGTCTCCTAACATACTCGCTCTGGAGAGTTGCTCGGACTTCAGAGACCGCATGCATGCGGTGCTCTTCCATTCCTAGATATCTATACAACTCCCCGGCGTCTAATTGTCTTAAGACGCTCCCATCCACTAACTCGACATCATCACCAGTATCAGAGCACTTACCCCTCGCCAGATGTACGACCGTATTATTATTATTATTATTATTATTATTATTATTATTATTATTATTATTATTATTATTATTATTATTATTATTATTATTATTATTATTACATGAGCGTATTATGTATGCATTATATAAATATAAAGTCAAACTGATTTATTCATACAATTTTTTTAAAATTATATTAACAAGTCAATTATATTTATAAAGTAAAAAATTAAATATTGCATTTAAATACTAATTTTAAAAAAATAATAACGATAAAAAATAATAATAATTTTACTAGATACTTTAACAGAAGTAAATAAAACCCAACATTTTCTCTCCAGAGTAAAAAATAATTTCTCAACTTTTCCTCGTAATTAATTGAATTATTAAAAATGTACAAGCACGGTATCCAGTACTATGGATAGCTAGTAGTTGTCTCGCGATAAAGGGTGAGCCAGTCACGTGATATTTCTCTCTATATTGAACATATATATAGTAATAGCTTGAAAGAGACTGATGGATGAATTTAATTCAATTTTAATGCTCTTATTAATTCGTTCAGAGGCATGAACATGATTTTGCGGGTTAAATTATCAATAATATCCCTCTACTACATTTCTACTTCCTACTCCATCATTATTTGACCCCAATAATTATTATTGAGCCCAAAAATACAGGACAATATCAATAATTACACTTGAGTCAACGAAACTGACGTTAAAAGATTGATATTTTATTAAACATCTCCTCGAATTACATCTAAATAAAAATTACATCGACGGAAATAAATGAGCGAGAGTAAAGCTTTTGTTGACAACAAAAGACAATAATGATTGTTTAAAAGCAAGAAGAGCGATTGGCTGGGAAGAGAAACACGTGATTGAATAAAAAAAAAAAAAAAAAAAAAAAAATAAGTCAGTTGGCTTTGAAAAGAGGTCAATGGATGTGGTAATGCACGAGTGTAGACCCATCATCAGAAAAAGGACATCCAAGTCTTTCTTACGATATTCCACTTATATTCTTCTCCAATTTGCCCCATCAGTGTTTCGAAAGCTTTATGTAAGACCAGTTTACTTCTCTCTCACTCGATCTATCTCTTTCGAGTACACAGATATCTCTAGTATACTTATATACTTATGACCAGTAACAGTATCCCTTTTATTTGTTCTTTCGCCGATCGCGAGACTAATTGTTTTCTTCGTAATAACTTGGATCTATTTATCTGCAAAAGCCGTAACATTTTTAAAAATTTTTATATTTGATTTTTGTTTATTTGAAAATTTGATCTGTTCTTTAGTTTCTGTGAAATTTTTAGAGTAGAGTTATGAAAAAAAAAATAAATTTTTTTTCAAGTAAAAAAAAAAAATAGAAAATAACTTTTTGAGATGAACAAAAGTCAAACAAAATTTGTGCTCTTTTTAATGAACTTACTTAATTTTTAATTTCATACTTTTTTAACATTTCAAAGGTTTATCCTTCCCGCGCATATGTAAAAAATACAAAGCTATTATTTTGTTTCACATCAATAGAAAAAAGAGTGACAAGTGCAGCACTTTTGAAGCTTGCGCCAGAGTAGTCCGAAAAAAAATTTTACTGAGCCACTATTTTGTAAAAAAAAAATTGTTTTTTTACCCTTCAAATTTCAAATAAAATGACGTTAAAATTTCAAAATTATATGATTATTTTATCATCTATAAAAGCACTTTTGATAAATGACGTATTTTGAACCACCTCCAGGGATTTTTCCTCTAAGTTATAATATTATATAATTTAAAGTTTTTTATCGTGAATTATTTATGTATTCATGAATTATAGATTAGTTATATGTAAATCAAGATGAAAATTTAATAAAAAAAGACACTGGTAAAATTCGTCAAGCACGAAACCATTTCTTTAGCATTATCAAACGACGGATCGATTGGAGAACAAAAAAACTATCGAATTGAGAAATTACAACTCGTATTTGTATTGTCCTATGTTAATTCGATGAATAATTTATTAGAAACAAAATAATTTATAGAAAAGAGATTTTCCTTTTTAAGAAGAAAATTATTCGATTAAATTGACCTTGCGATACTTAGGAAAATAGAACTCTATTTGCAGAATAGTAATGAGCTTTTAACTGCCACAGCAAGTCTAATTTGACATGGTAAGTGACTTGTGACCTGACGTAACACATTCAGGAGATCTCTTGTCACTGGAAATGATTCTGTTTCTGGAACCAGGAATACTACACACAATATGAATTACTAACAAATTCAGTTGTCTGATTATTCATCTTCTGTAAACCAAGTGCTGCATTAATCGTCCAGAGTTGTGTGCCCAAAATGTATCCACTTCCACATATATGTATGCATTGGGTGTACCTTGTCTCATACACTCTGTACACAAGTACGGCACATAAGTAGTAACTTCACTTACGATGTACTACTCACTGGCAGTATATAAGCTCTGAGTAAAGATCGGTGGTGCCTAGAGACATCGCAAAGCCACAGATACCTATTTGATACAGTTATACTCAAATATATGTGTACAGATATATACATTACACTACGGGTATGATATATGTAATATATCTGTACCTTTGAAACTTAAACTTCCAGTTATATATGTCTGTGTTTATGTCGCTGAACGCAATAGCAAGTATCAATCTTCTATTAAATTATCCCATGCATAAATGTTTATTACAGACTTAGAAATTATTGCTATCGATAAAAGTGCCTGAGTTATTTAATGCTATTATTAAAATAAATTTAATATCCAATGCTTTTGACATATTTATTTTCTATGATAATGCTCATGAGTTATTGTTATTATTTTATTATAATTAATAGAATAGGACAAATTTTGTCTCTGGAGTATTTTTATCATAAAATATGTTTTTTTAGTTGAATTTATTTAGCAAATTATTAATAAATAATTATTAATCATTGATACTGTCATAGCAATATTAATTTTATAATTCAATAAAAAAAATAGCAATATTAATTTTATAATTCAATAAAAAAATATTGAAAAATCATTAAACCGAAATTAAAAATCCAGGTGCCAATCCTGGCTTGGTCCGATCCAAATATTTTTTCAAAGTTGTATTTTTCAAAAAAATATACATCAAATCTTTCATTATTATTTAAAAAAAAAAAAAATGATGATAATAATTGCTAAAATTGTTGTAATTAAACTTTCCAATAATGATAGCGTCAAATTAAAAAATTGAAATGGCTTCAGTAGTAAAAAATTATTCTTTCACAAAAAAAAATTAATTTTTTTTATCAAAAATATGAATTTTCCATTTAAAAAAAAAAAATATTGCTAAAGTTTATTTCACCAAACAAACACCAGTCATCTATTTTCTCTTAATTAAAAAAAAAAAAAAAAAAAAAAAAAAAAAAAAAAAAAAAAAAAAGTATCGATTTTTGCAGTCAGCTTTTTGTGACAGGAACTTCCTGTCGGATATCGCAGCTGTTTTTTCGACACTCATACATTTTCCCCTCAACCATTTTCTATCACTTAAGCACAATTGAGTCACCTCTTTCGAGCTGTGTATCCTTTCAAAAGGGGAGATCAATAGCAATAATTTATACGTTTTTTAATGTCACAAAAAGACTGGGTGCAAGTATCGGATATTTTAGAAATGACTTGTTTATTGAATCTGACTGACGGACGTATTTCACAGTAATCCGGTAGTTTGTTACGATAAAAATAGTAAAAATAAAAATCAATTTTTCATCAGTGTTTTATGGTAGCAGTGACGCTACGTATGAATAAAATATAATTGAGCTTTTGAGATTGGGTCTACGAGTAATGGGAATGGGGTAAGAGGCTCGTTACTTTATACTTCAAGCTTTATACTCTCTACACTGAAATGTGATGGTTTTCATCAATGTATTAGCTCGCTCTCTTGGCATTAATTACCTCGTTCGCCAAAGGATTTCAGTCACTATATTCTCTCTACTTATAACAACACAATCAAAATGCTTTCACCTCGCTAATAATACTTAAACGCTCCAGCTTTAAGATGCATATCACTAATATTTAAGCTTTGATATAACTTTTCAAGAGCTTTTGATATCTTTGATAATTTAAGACACATGTTTTTTTATTTTTCTGTCTACAAATAGAAATTTTATTAAAAGTTTACTGTTAAATTCATGAAAAAATTTACCGGAGTATATTATAATCTCCGGCGCTGTTTTACTATTTATTAAAAACAGTAATATTTTTTAAAGTTTATGTGAATAAAATTTACCGGAGTCTCCAGTAAAATAAAAAATAAAATTTTAAACAGCTTGCTGCCCACGGAATCGTATTATTATTAGCGTATTGTTATCAATGGAATTTCAATATTATAAATTTTATAGATTTTATATTTTAATTTAATAAAATTGAATGGTTAGTTTTTTATTTCATTTGAAAATATATGCAGAATAATAGCTGTAATTTTGTAGAAATTTCAGTAAAAATATTTGATTTTATTTTTTTTTTTTTAAATTAAAAAATTTTTCCACATCAAAAAAACTCAACCCATGAATTTTAAGTAAAAGCTTTATTTTACTTATTTAATTAATTTGAAATAAACTCTCAAGATTAATTTAAAGTATAAAATTAATTATGAATAAATTTAAATAAATTAAAACTTTCAAAGTGTAGGATTTAGCTAACAAAATTAATTACAAATAAAAAATATTTAATGACCCAAAATGAATTTTTTCCATAAAAAAAAACAGCGAAGGGAATACACACTCTCTCCGGGCGAACGAAAAGATTAAAAAAGTTTGATAATTGTTCCATCAATTAGCTGTTGATTGAATTAAAAAATTGTTTCCCGCAGTGACCATAATAATAACAGTAAAAAATTTATCAGTGATATAATTATACAAAATTAATTTGTAGGTCCATCGATTAATCATTTATCTCGATATTAAATTTATTAATCCGTTAATTAGTTTTTAATTTGATCAGTTACTCTCTCTATGGTTCAATTAATTAAGACAAAGTGACCGTAAATGTATATAATTGTAAAAGCACATCGATCACATTCGTTGGTTTACAGAGACAGCGGAAGTCAAGGGGATCGGGTAATATTAGAAGTCTCAAAGGCTGGAGTTTCAAACTAAAACGGACCAAAGCTCTTGATTGTGGATCGGATAAGGTCTATATACGTTGTATATCCTCGAAACTTTTATTTAAGGAGCTTTTTTTATTGTTTATTCTTCACTCTTTATCTTTGTGCTTTTTCAGTTCATCCGTCCATTATATTGGATCCTTTATAAATAATTGTTTCTTTTTTATCCTGGCAATATTTCGATTCTTGGACGATGGAAACTTTCATGCTATGTCAATAATAAGCTTTTTATTGCGTCACGTATTTGATTGACTATTCGAAAGTAATAAAAGTTTCAAATGCTTGAAAAATGGAAAAAGATTGTGTTTTTATGTGTATTATTATTTTTTTTTTTAATTAATGATTTTTCACAATTTTTAATCACAATATTGATATTTTAGGTACTTTTTAAGTAAATTTAAATAATAACATTACCATCACAACGTCAATTATCAAGAATTTTATAAAAAATGTCAAAAAAGAGATTTATAGAACCAACAAACTATTTAAAACTTGGTATAAAAAATTGACGGAAAAAAATGTATAAAATCGTAAAACAGTATAAATTTATGTCAAGATTTTTTTAACGGAAACAAATTCGACTATAAAAATCCTTTTAATTAGAATATAAATATAATCATACTAAGAAAATGATCTGAATTGTCGAAATGCAGCGAACAATATCATAAATCAAATATAGAGGAAAGCTGGGTTGAGATTAGATCAGTAGCAAGTCTAAAGGGAATATTGAGGTGATATAAATTGTGCATTGGTGAAGGCGACTAATAAACAAACCTCTGATTGCAAGGTTGAATTAAATTAGAGCATGTGCTCCTACCAGCCAAGATAGAAAATTAAATTACATTCTGCACCGTGTCAAATGTATCATAATACTATTACGTTTTTTCTTTTAGAAAAAAAATTAGCAATAAAATTTTACTCCCAGTGATAAAGTAAAAAAAAGGATGGAAAGAAGAAAAATTCAAAGTTTTTTGTTTATTTGTAAATGCGAAAAAATTGATTGGTATTTTATATAAAACACTTCGCTTCACAGCTGCTCTTTCATGTAAATTTTGAATTCCGCGTCAATAAAATTGATAGCATTTATTTTCTACAATTCAAATGAGTTTTTCAATTGAAATTTTATACAATAAATTGTAACACTTATAAAATATGGTCATAAAAATTAACTTTGATGAATTTTAGAGTTTGCATTTTCAAATTGCATTTCTTCGTAAACAAAAAAAATATTAGAGACATCGAAGTCCCAAATAAATGCAATTTATTTAAATAAAAAATAAAAATTGGACACATTAAAATCTAAACTATTATTTTTTCGCGCGTCGTGTGACGTAGCTGTGACGTCACAGTGTTTGTAACGTCATCTAGCGGTCCAGAATTCAACTTTCTAGTAAAAATACGAGATCGCTTTAAATTGCGGGACTTTATTTGTTAAATTAAAATTTAATCGCAATGATGCAATAAAAAATTCTTTTGAAAACAATTTTCCAATTGATTAATTTTATATTTTTATTATTTAGTTAATATTTTATTTTATATGCTAAAAAAATAACTTCAGTAATTTCAGTAAATCAAAATTTAATTAAATTAAATAAAATAAATATTTATTTCAAAATGTTTAAATGTGAATCTTCTCTATTTACAACATCATTTACTTCATTTGATATTTGTTCACTTTAATGAAGTCAAACATTTGCTTGTAACTCGAAAATGTTTTTTTGGTATTTGAAAGACAAATAATTACTGAAGTCAGAGCAAAAAAAAAGCTTTCATCTGACTCAGAAAAAAAAGCTTGATTTTAAAAGTTATTTATTTTACGACATATTTTTTATCTTTATATGTGGGGTGAGTTGTAATTCAACTACTTCATCCTCTTTCCCTTTCACTCCTTGAAGCTTACGTCGAACAGTAAGTTTTAATGGAACCGGCAAATCGGATTACTGGACGCCTAGGAATAGTAGTTTTGCGATACTCATTTGGCGAATTATAGTAGACCAATACACTACGTGTTACCAGCACACGCGTGCGAAAATTTATCGGGTTGTTAATGTTCTAGTCGTTGAAATATATTCAGTGACATCTCACCCTTTGATTTTTTTTATTTTATTTTATTTATATTTATATTCATGCTCACTGTAATCGAATAAATTTTATTGCAAGTATTGTAAATAACTTGGATCTATTTATTTGCAAAAGCCGTAGAGTTTCACACAATGAGAATTTAATATTGTTTAACATATTTATAAAGAAAAATCCCTTTAGAAGCTTCAAAAAATTAATTTTTTTTATATTTTGAAAATAAATTTTTGAATGATTTTTAAAAATTTTTATATTTGATTTTTCTTTATTTGAAACTTTGATCTGTTTTTCAGTTTCTGTGAAATTTTTAGAGTAGAGTTATGAAAAAAAAAAAAATAAATTTTTTTTCAAATAAAAAAAAAAATAGAAAATAACTTTTTGAGATGAACAAAAGTCATACAAAATTTGTGCTCTTTTTAATGAGCTTACTTAATTTGTAATTTCATACTTTTTTAACATTTCAAAGGTTTATCCTTCCCGCGCATATGTCAAAAATACAAAGCTATTATTTTGTTTCACATCAATAGAAAAAGAGTGACAAGTGCAGCACTTTTTAAGCTTGCGCCAGAGTAGTCCGAAAAAAAATTTTACTGAGCCACTATTTTGTAAAAAAAAAAATTGTTTTTTTATTCTTCAAATTTCAAATAAAATGACGTTAAAATTTCAAAATTATATGATTATTTTATCATCTATAAAAGCACTTTTGATAAATGACTCATTTTGAACCACCTCCAGGGATTTTTCCTCTAAGTTATAATATTATGTAATTTAAAGTTTTTTACCGTGAATTATTTATGTATTCATGAATTATAGATTAGTTATACGTAAATCAAGATGAAAATTCAATAAAAAAGGACACTGGTAAAATTCGTCAAGCACGAAACCATTTCTTTAGCATTATCAAACGACGGATCGATTGGAGAACAAAGAATCTGTCGGATTGAGAAATTATAACTCTCGTTTTGATATTATTAAATGTTAATTCGATGAATATTTTATTTGAAACTGAGTAATTTATATAGAAAAAATATTTCAGAATTCCTTGGAGAAAAATTTTTCTTTGTAACTAAAATTATGTTTTACCAGAAATTTGAGTCAAGATTTAACAACACTGTTTAGTAAAAAAAAAAAAAAAATAAATAAACAAAAGTAAAGAAAAATTAATGGAAATTATTAATGCAAACTTTTATCTGGAATCTATTTCAGCTGAAAAATTGTTAAATTGATAATGGACAACGCGAAGTGAGATGATACGATCGATCGGGTATTCAGAGCAGAGATTCATGCGGTTCCATCTCAATTATATGACCTAGGACATGCAGGGTGTGGTCAATATCAGTGAGTTAAAGAGAAAATTCATCCTTTAAGCTTAAATGTAAACCAATCAATAGCTTTCAACTAACTTTTTTTGTTATTACTCTCAGAGAAATATCCGGTTAATTAATTGCTCCTCTTTGCCTTCCTTCACAGTAATTCGTCATTGTATTATATCGAGCAGCGTTAATTAGGAGACGTTTTAGAAAACTTGAGAAGAGTTTTCATTTTTTTTTTTTTTCTGTTCTTTACAAGGATCCGAGCCTTAGAATAGGTGAAAGAGATAAAAAATAAAAGATAAAGTGGAATAAAATAAAGAACCCGAAAGATGAGAACATTTGTAGGAATGTAAGCATTCATGCGAAGATAAAAGAGTTTGTGACAGAGGTAGTAAGAGCTTTTGGAAGGAAATACACTCTCCGTCTCACATAGAATGTGGTCACACAAAATCGAGTTATTTATCCTATACTCTGGCGTCTCAGTACGGATCTCATCGATTTTACATAATCGAATGTGACTAGCGCTAGAGTTTGATATACTTTACGTTTATACTATACGTTTCATCTTCTCGCTTGATAAATATGAATAGGAGAACTACAAGATTTCAAATTACAGTTTAATCAAATCTTCGGGTTGGATACGAAGATTCTGAAATTTATTTATCATTAATGAAAGTTCGAATCGGATGTTAGATATAAAATTGTACATGCAGACAGGAGATCAAACGATAAAATGATTACTTTTTTTATTATGCAAAAAAAATTAATCATACGTAAAAAAATAATAATATATATAATTATACATTCACTACTTTTATACGAATTTTTATGCTGTTTTTATAAGAATTTTAAATAATTTGTTGATTCAAAAATTTTTTTGCATTGAATTTTCCACAAAATAATTAGCAATTGATCCAGCCATAAGAAAATTATTTCAAAAATTTTTTTAAAAAGTACCTAAACTATTTTTATTGTAATTAAAAATATTAAAAAATCCCAGAACAAAAGTTCTTTTATTTATCATTCGTAATTCTCGACATTTACATTGTGAAAGAAGATTGCTAGTTATTATTATTAAAAAGTTAATTTTTATTTATACAATACAGAAAAAGTTTATTCCGAGGTTCGCTTAATGTACGTCGTATTAATCCGAAAAAAAAAAAAAAATCGTTGGAATGAAAATAAAAATAAAAAACTCTCCAAGCTCCGAGGATTTTTCAAACATAATAAAGTAATAAAATAACTGAGGAAAAAAAAAAAATTAAGGTGTGGTAGAAAAAACGGCAATTAAAACAAAAACTTTTTTAGTTTCGCAATTGCAATTAAAAATCATAAGGTTTCTCGTATCTGAGTTAAATGACCTATTCACTTGCAACGAACTCACAGATCGTTTTCACCTTTTTTTTTCTTCCTTGGTAATTTAAGATTTCTATTTATTTATTTATTTTTTTCATCCTGGTTCTTGAGAGAGGTACGAAAAATTTTATTCGTTAAAGTACCTTAGGATGCCTGTGGGTATTTGTAGAAATTGCTAGAGATCACCACTGGGAAACTCATTTTGTTTTATTTTTATTTTGTAGTGCCTTTTTTTTTTTTTTTTTTTTTTTTTTCATAGAAGTACTTCTGGACTGGAGGCAAACTCGTTAGTTGCTTCAAGATTTTTCTATCATTTCTTCACGTTTCTTTATTTTTAACTCTTCACCTGTCCACGAGTGTCACAAAAAATAAATTGTCAATTATCAAGGATGTCTTTTCACTTTCAGTATCAACTTTCCCAAGTGTAAAAAATATTTCATGTAATTCGACAAATGCCAGCTACTTTTTTTCTTTTCTTTTTTGTAGAAGCTTAATTGGAAATTTTTGAATTGAATTCACGCGATAGAAAAAGCCGAAAATTTTTTGCTTTGTTTCCAAGTTACTGGTCAGGAAATATTGCTGATTCAATCAGTTAATTGCACTCAAAAGCTCAAAGTTTTAACAACAAAAAAAGACACTCTGGAGAAGCTTTTTTTATTTTTTTTTTGCAGAATTCTAATTTTTGTAGAGAGTTCAAAAGTAATTTAAAACTCAGAATAAAAATAAAAATTTTCACTAATTTGAATTAAAAAAAAAATTTAATCTTTAAAGTCTTTATAATAAATTTTTGTAAGTTATAGAAAAAAGTGAGACCAAAATTACACTTTTTAATCAAAATAAAATTTTTACAAATATATTCAATAATTTTTCTATAAATTTAATTTAAATTAAAAATTTGAGTCTTAAAATTTTCAAGATTGAATTTAAATTCACAAATCTAATTACGAAAATAAAACAAAGAGAGTGAAAATAAAAAGTTTACCATTCAAGAAATTTACTAATTCAATAAAACACTTTATTTTTTCTCTTTCAAGCTAGCCTATATTTTACCCAACAATTTCTTTCTCAAACATTAAGATAAAAGTTAACATTGATTCAAAATATTATCGGAGTTTTTTTCTGGATTAAATTTTAGATTAAAAAATTTTTTTTTTTAAGCAAGAATATAAAATTATTATTAATTACCAAGAATGTAATTTTTACGTCAGATTTAATTGTCTTAACAATGATAAATTACTCTTTATAGACGATAAAAAAATTTCTCTTCGCACTAATAAAAAAAAAAAAAAAAATGAATCAAAAAGAAATTTTCATACAAGAATTTTTCAACAAACTTCTTCAAGATAATGAACAGTAAAAATTTTCCTTCATTGTGTAAAGAGTAAGTTAGAATCAAGTAATTTTTCTCCAGTGTGCTTTAATCAAAGAAACTTTGAAAAGTGGATTAAATTTTTCCGGCTCATATGGATTTATAAAAAAATAAATGATTGAAATTAATCAAGCCGGCATTTGGTGGATTAGGAACAAAAGTAGAGAAATAAATCAGAGGGAACAAAGTTTGTACTTGTCTTAGATCCAACTACGGTCAATTACCAAATAGTCAGGCTCACTTGGGTTATGCTAATGGACGTTTACACCCATGCTTTGTCACACTATAAACATGATTTGCTCATTTCCAGAGTGAAATACTGGACTCTTTACTCCCTCTAAGACATTTTACATTCTCACAATTCACGAGCTTTGACTATTAAAAATTCAGCTAACTCGTTTCTCGAAGAAAAGTAAATTTTTTTATCAAAACGTCGGAGGAAGGAATTCAATTATAAACGCACGGCAATCATCCTTTGACTCTCTTTGTTTCAACGAGGAATAAAAACCTGAGATAAAAATGCTTTAGCGAGTAGAGTGTATTCAGTCGTTTTCCGACGCTTATAACGCTGTTTGAGAATGGCAAACGGTCTTTGCGAATAAGTCTTTTAACGAGATCCTGTCGTTGAGTTTCCGCCTCAAATAACGCGATGTATCCCTCCTCGATGTTAACGTTGAAATTCCCTGGAAAATTATTGACTGCCTTCCCCCAGCCACTGGAGATGTATTTTAGTCGATGTAATTTTCTTTTTTTATATTACAAACTTTCATTTTAGTTTGGTTCATCCACTTTTTTACTGCTACCTAAGCCTCGTATTTTAATATATATATATTTTTTTTCAAGGCAGTAAAAAATAATGAAAAAAAATTAAATAGTTACTTTGCATTATTATGCAGAGTATAATTTCGGTCTCTGAATGCTTATGTTATGAGATTTTCACGTCAATATTAAATGTTGATTCATGATAATCTTTTAATAAAAATTTTACAGTGGATCCCTGTGCTGAAGATTAGTAAGTATAATTTAATAATGGAAGGTTTGTGGAGAAATAAAATTGTTATTGATGTTTGGGGATTAGAGAAGCTTTTCTCAAGAATTAAGGTTACAAGATATCTATTTTCGAAAAATTTTGAAACTCTATTTCTAGATTAAATACTGGAGATACGAAAAAATCGTAGACCTTTTTTGGAGAAAATTTAATTTTTAATAAAAATGATCTTTCTTAATTTTGTCGTATTTTTTATAGTTCAGAAAAAATTTAAATCACTTGTAACTATTTTTATTTCAAATTAAAAAAAATAAATTAATTTTTAAAAATAAAAAATTCTACCCCAACACATTACAAATTTTAATTTACAACATAATATATTTTGTTCAGAAGATAAAATAAATTCAAGAGGAGTGCAAGAAACGAAAGAAATAATGCTCGGTCAGTGTCATCCAAAAATCTGTGTCAAGATCAGCCTCGAAAGGTGGGAGTAAGTGACTAAGAGTGAAGGAAAATTAACTAATATAATTCAAGCGACAATTTTAACCACGCTGAAATACGTGTCTAAAAATATAATGAACTGTCGGTATAATCAGCCAGAAAAAATTCACCCGGAATTATTTTCCGATACAATAATAATAACAATAGTACCAGATCAGATTTTTTACTTTATCTATAAAATTTATAAACCTCTTATTCGGTCTCACGTATCTTGTCTCTACTGGCTCGGAAGTTCCGTAAGTCTTACTGGGAATTCCCGGAATAATATATGTCCGTGAAATGCAATGTTGGTTGAATTTAAAATTGCAAGTGCATACAAGACATCAGTTGTCGAGAGCACCCCCTTTAATCTCCCAAGCATTTTAAATGTTTCCACAGGTTTAATTGCGTTTTCTTTTCCCTTTTTTTGTTATCACTCGCTAACTCACAGTTATTCATGAGGGAAAATAAAATTCCCGGTAATATATAAAAGTTGGAGTCTACTTCTACTTTACACAACGTTCAGGCATAAGTATCTGTTCAGATATATGTATATAAATGAATTTAATTGCATACTGAAATCAATTTTAATTAACGCACTAAATTCTTTCACGGCTTTTTTTCTAACAAGTTATCATATTAATGATATATCGCTGTTGAAAAGACTAATTGAACTTTTTGTACTTCAATAAATATATGAATTTAAAAAAATTAACTAACACTTCTTTGTACAAGTTTTGGGCAAAAAAAATTGGAAACTGCTAAAGTTTGTTCAGAAAAATATTTTTCGACATTAATTGTACTGTACTTTAAAAAAAAAAAAAAATATTTTTTATAAAAAATTAAAAAATGAGTAAATTATTGTCCTACTTTGATCCATAGCTTGCAATGACTAAACCAGAAAATCTGTTAACAGATTCAAAACGACTTTTCCGCAGAATAATCTATAAACCCCGGAAAATTTATCAAAATTCACTAAAAATATTCCAGTTAAATTTATAATAATGGAAGGATTATCTGAAAAGCCTGTTAGCCAAATGATGAAGTCTGAATACAAGAGAGCCGTGAAAGCGTTTGTCGACGTCGCCGTCGCCATTTGCGATCACGGAATTACTTATATATGCTCGTGTATTGACTTGCTAATGGTGACAAAATTTAACATTCAAATCACCATCTACTGTACGCCCTACAACCTGCAACTACCCTCTTTTTCTTCCTTTCTTCTTTTTCTCTCTATTCTCTCTTTCTTATTTTTCTTTCTCTTCTTCTTCTTTTTCTGTGTCAACAGGAAAATGTCGGAGGGTATAACAACGGGTAGCGCGAAAAGGGACTCTATAAATGTTTGGTCATTAAATTCGCAACTAAGGGTCGGTGAAATTCTGTTGATTCGACTAAAGTTTGAATCAAATCGACGGATTTGCTGTTTACTATTTACTATAAATGTATATAGATATAGATGGAATTACTTGGAGGTTGTTGTATAACTTACCGTAGGAAATAAGACCGCTGTTCAGCATCGAGAGCTTTATTTGACTGGGTATCGAGGCGAGACTGGCGCCGGTGTTGAGATGTCGCTTACGAGGTGGTTTCTCTGGAGTTCGCGGTGCACTTCTGCTCCGATGGTGATGGTGATGTTTCCTGTGTGAGTGAGAGTGAGAATGCGAACCACCTACCGTTGATGTGGCTCCAGTACGATCTGACCCGACACTACCGAAACCCACCACCGCGCCACCGCTTGATTGTGTACGGAGAGAAGACATTTTTTACTGTAAACATAAAATTTTTTTATTTTTATTTTTTTGCACACACAGAGATTTTTCAAAATTTTTTTTTTGGAAAAAAAAAATTTTTCTTAATTCAAAAAAATTTTTAATAAATTAAAAACATTAAAAAAAATTTTAATTAAGAAAATAAAATTTTTTTTAGTGATTTATTTTTAAAACAATTCATTGTTTATTGTTTAATTTTTTTAATAAAAAATAAAATTATCTCTCGAGATAAAAAAAATTTTTTTAATTTTATTTTCTATTAAAATATTTATAAAAAATTATAATAAAAATTTTTTTTTAATAAATAATGAACTAAGAAATTTTTTTTTAATGTAATATAAATTTTATAATCTCACAAATTTATATAAGCAAGTAAATTAATGAATTTTTTTTCTTGAACTGTTTTCAAGAAATTGCAATAGAGGCTTTTTATTTCAACAGAGTATAGAGGTAAAGTCTTTCTTTTACGAAGTCATAAAAAATATATCTGCACGCTATAATAACACAATAAAAAATCCTTTATAACTTCGGTACATTTTTTCAAAGCTACAATTTTTTATTATAATTTAGAAAATAAATAAATATTTATTTATTTATTTTTTTTTTTCAAACTTTGATAATTTAATTTTCTGTAGGAAAAAAATTACGTGCTGTATTTACAAAAGTATTTTCTTACAGCAATAATCCTTTTGGAAGAAGTAATTTAATATATCGGTGTGTACTTTATTTAATAGGAAACTAAATAAATATATTTATTTTTACTGGAGGCTATAAATGCTTGGATGGCAGTATTGCGATATTTATTATATTAGAAAGTGAAGTAAATTAAGAGATAGAATTTTTATTGAGTGTGATGTACGTCAGTTTTCATCCAGTCAATTAATCATTATTTTTATCACTTAAAATATCGACGTGCATTTGTAAATGACCTACTTCGGACGCTAGAACGTATCAAGATGTTTCTAGATTAAGCTGTGAATAAATTATTTAAAGCTTGAAACTGAAAGTCGAGTTTTATAAAACACATTTTTTGCAGTTTTGAAGAAAAAAAAATTTTTTTCAATAAATTTTATATGAATGAAAAGATAAAGCTATGATATTTAAATGAGTCAGAGCTTTGAGAAAATAACAACAATGCAGTTAAGTGAAGATACGAGCCAACTGGCAGGAATAGAGTAATAACATTTTTATATTTTTGTTTAACTTGTATTATTATTTGAAAGATATATAACTTGTCTCTCGATTATTTTTTACGGCCTCGTAAATAATATTTAACGTCCCCGATAACTTTTTGAAAATAAAATGGATGAGAGTGAGTATAATAGCTTTAATACTCTAGTGAATAAGTCGTGATGAAAAATTATTATTTATTGAAGTACTTTGTAAAAGTCCCGTCAATTAGATGGATTAGTACAAAAGAAATAATTTTTTCCTTATCTTTTATTGAAGATAAATTCTTCCACTTTCTCACAAACTTTTTTCCTTTTCATTTACAACTCATGATAAAAATGAGAAACTAAAGCATGAATGAACGACAGTGATGCGATGATTAAATCCGTGACGACTAGTAAATTTAATCAACTAGTATCTGATTTCCATCTGTAGACCCGAGTACCTCTAAACTTATCTGTTAGTATTGAAAAATCCTAAGCTTGATAAATGGATTGTAAATTAAAACTTTCGATGCACTTTTAAACTTTTTTAACGATTAAATAACTCTTTTGAAATTTACTTTTACTTTATCTTGATAAAATTTTTACAAAACACTATTCTTTTCTAACATGCAATAAAGATAAAAATTTCTTCTGTTGTTTATTAACAATTTAAAATAGAAAAAAAATTCATATTTTCTTTTCATTCAATTTTTAAAAATATTTTTTTGCTAAGAAGTTCAATTCTGAATTACTAGATGGCGTTGCTGATCTGTGTGACGTCACATCTACGTCACGCACTACGTATCTAACTTGCAAAATAATATTTTATGCTATAATTACTGAATTATTGTAAAATTTTGATTCATAATATTGTCAAAAATTGAATTATAATTAATATGTAATCAAAAATTATTTTAGGATTGTTAAATAAATTTTTTTTTAGTTTATTTTATCAAGCTAAATTTTTTTAAAAACACTATTCTTCTCTGAAATACAATAAAGATAAAATTATTTTGTTGTTTCTTCATTATTTACAATAAAAATAATTTCAATATTCATTCGATTAAATTATTAAAAATATTTTTAATTCTTTTGATAAAAAGTTCAATTCTAAAGTGCTAGATGGCGATACTAGACTCGATGACGTCTCAATTTACATGACAAGTTACGCGTCTAGTTTGTAAAATGATACTTTATGTTATAGTTACTGAATTATTATCAAATTTGGGAAGATACTGTTGTTCGAAATTGCATTTTAATGGACATTTAATAGTAAATTACTCCAGTTCACTTCGATTATTGATAAATCCTTGTTAACCTTTCCTTTTCTGACAATTTATACTGATTAAAAATTAATTGCGGAAACTGGGAAGATCTAAGAGGAAATTAACAGGTCAACCAAATAAATAATTCCAAAAGTGTAGACCACCAGTCAAACCCGAACTTTCGCTAAGCTATTTTATATTACATCAAACTAGACTTTTTGTAGTAAAAATACATAAAAAAATTGAGTTTTCTTGGACATTTTATAATTTAATTTATATTCAAATTAATACAATTGCGGTTTCGTAATATAAAATACCAGATAAATACTTTCAATTAAAAGCAAAAATAACAAATTACTCAAATTGAAGTATCCCAAAAAAAAATTGAATTTAAAAAAAAGTAAAAGTCTCCGTGATTTGTATTACCAAGGGAACATTTATAAAGTTAAAGAATTTTAAATCTTGTTGATACTTGGATCTATTTATTCAAGACACACTTTTGTTTTATTTATTCCATAAAACTTTTTTTTTCTATCCTACCCCTAAAATCGACAACACTTTGACGAACGGCGGCTTATCCAGGAGGTCAAGACCCTCGTTGTGAGTTGAATAAGAGAGATCCTACATTTCAGGAGCTCAAGTACCAGACGAAGACTTTTTGACGCTCAAGGACATTCTATTTCGTAGATAGCTTTCCCGAAACAACTAAAAAACACAGAGACGTCCATCAACGAAATGGACAAGCAAAAAAGTAAGCTCGGAAAATAAGAAAAATTTGTAAAAAGCCATTCTTGAGGCACCCACACCTTAAATTTATTTTTATTAACCTTGTTAGCCGTTATTGCAACGAAAAATCAGTAAAAAGAATTTTTTTTCCCTTCACTGTAAATTCGCAATTTTGGACTGAAATAATTCGCGCTGAAAATCAAGAATCGTGAAGGCGTATTCGAATTTTTTATCGCTCATTTGTTCTCAGAAAATAATAATAACAATTATTATTATTATTATTATTATTCAGAGCCACCCACACAAATTTGTGATCTTTCATTCGGCAACTAGCGTGATTTGGCAAACTCGCTGAGTATTTATCGATGAAAAAACACGCCCTATTTGTAATATACTTTTGATGATTATCAAACAAAAATAGAAAAAGTAACAAAGTAAATATAATTTTATTCAGAAATCATATATCACATACATAAATAAAATCATTTGTGTTTGACTTTTAACTTTTATTAATATCACACCTCATATATATCCGAGCTGACCTTTTAGTCATAGAATCCGGGATGATATGCAATATTTATATAATTTCGTTCTTTTAAATCCCACGTCTATAATTGTCGCGAAATAGGATCCGCAATTTAATATTATTCTATAAATAATAAATATGGAGCAGTAGATGCAAATTTTTGAACTTTCATTTTTTTATTTATTCATGGTATTTTTTTTTTTTTTTTTTTTTTTTTCAACAACATACATAACCATTTTTAATTAAAAAAATATCGAAATAAAAAAATAATAGACTTTTGTTTTTAAATCTAGATTTTTTTTTTGTATTTTGTATGAATCGCATATAGTAATTGTTTCAAAATCTAAAGAAATTTATATGCAAAATACGGATAGCTAGAAAAGTTTAATATAAGTTTTACAATTTTTGGATCATTTCTTGAATGTTATACAAAGCCTCTGAAATTATTTGGGATTTTTGTCTTTAAGAAATTTAAAGTTTTGGATTTAATGTAAAAATTAATTAATAATTTCGATAAAATTGACAAAATCCAAATTTTTTGAAAATCAAAAAAATCCTTTCTAAAAAAATTTTATTATTACTGAATTTTAAAATGAGACAGTCAAATATCATGATGAATCTGATATTTTTACTCAAACAAAAAAATTATATCGATATTTTTTCTTAAGATGAAATTCAGCTCGCATAAGTCGGTTAGACAGAAATTTAACTTTTAAAAAGCTAACTTATTTAATGTTGAGATAAAATTAGTGGATTTATGTACGGCAATGATTAATTACCTATCAGTGGGTGTGTTTGGCAGATTATCCGAGGATTAAAGGATGGTAAAATCGATTTTTAACTAGGAACAAGGCAAAGTCGATCTTTCATAATTGAGAAGTCTTCACTGATTCAATTTATGATCAACTTTGAACTTTTGACTTTTAACTTTGGCGTGTTATTAAGTCATATTTAAAATTAAATATTTTTCATTGTTTCTAATTTTTAAAAAATAGAAAAAAAAATTTATAATGTAAAACTCAAAATGATTTTAATAATTATAAAATAAAGTCAAAAATTGGCTAAGATGAAATTCAGATGAAGAATAAAATATTTTTTTTTTTTTATTTTATGAAATTGTGATAGCAGATAATTTAAAATAAAAATAAAAATTCAAATATTGAAAAATATATGACTACGAGTGATTAATTAATCGTCATATCACTGACGCGTGATCTCTCAAGCCTTGAAACCCATACCGTCGTTCTACGAATAATAATTCGGTTCTAAATTTGGTTATGCTGATCGCGTCTGAATTAAACCGATAAACCTGCTCCTCTCATCTGTTTATTATAGAAGCTATGCATTGGAAAATTACGTCGATACACCGGTTTATATAAATTCACTCTACAACACTCCTCATTGTCCTTATTGGATTTATTATTACTATTATCAGCTTGTAACAGCACAGTCGTTTCTTTGAAAGTAGAGTAATAACAGGCATGTTCATTATATAAATATAATATCCATAAAATTACATCCTCATTCACGATCAAAGAAAGTTGATCACTCCGTCCAATAAATCAATCCGCTAATAAAATATTTAATTAAATAATTGACCTCCATTTATTTAGGTTTATGATTTCAATTATTTATTTTACGCTCAATGCTCTTCACAAAATTATTTACATTTATATTTATAACTAATACCTGGGTATCGTAATTTATTGACCCATAAAACTAATATCGAAAAATTCATGAAATAAAGAGCGTGTTCGAGTATAAATAGATAGTTTAATAATTCATTCGGCTTTTAGGGTGTTTTATATTTTAGTTATAATTTATAATGGATCACTACAAAACACAATTTTTGACGCGCGCTACATAAAGAATGATTAGGAGAAAAAAAAGAATTTTCTTTGACAGGGGAAACATTAATCATTATTATAGTTTTTAAGTATAATAAAATTTATTTAATATCATTTCGACTTTTTAAGTTCAAAGCTTACTTTTTGAGTTTTTTATGTAATTTTTTTTTACTGTCAAATTTTTATATTTTAGTAAATATTTTAAATTATTGTTTTTTAAATTTAGAAATTTTGTCAAATATTTTTTTTTGGGGAAAATTTAATTCTTAATTGTAAATTTTTATTTTTTTTTTTAAATCATGAAAATAAATTTTAAGAAACCAAAAATGTGCTCAGTAAAACTTAAAATTCAAATTTTTGTACCCAAAAATTGTAAAAGTACTTTTTTATGAAAAAATTTAATTTTTTACAAGAAATTTAATTTTTAGTTGATAAAATCCAGGTCATTTATTTAAAAAAAAATTAATTCTAAATTTCCAACATTTTTACAGTGTAATAAATCTAAAGATCATTTTTAGATTATTATCAAAGATTACGTCAAAAAAATTGGTACACACTTTGCAAGAAATTTTCAACTTTGCACTTTAAGCAAAAAAAAGCTTCCCTAAAATCATTTTTCACGCCCCGCCGCTTAAAGGCTTTATATCCCTCCAAAGTTTCCCCGCATTTCCCCGATAAAGAAGAAAAAGAACTCGGAAGAAATAGAGATAAGCTGTCACTCAGCAGCATTGCTGATAAATAACTCGGAGCGCAAAGTGGTTTGACCATATCCGAGACATATCTACTGAGAAATAAGGTGTAGCCTAGATCCAAGGATCACAACCTTTCATTTTACTCCTCTTACGGCATAAACCATACAAACTAAACTAAACTAAACTGACATGACACACAGCCGCGAATTTATCTCATCGACTAATATTTTTACGGCCTCGTCTGACCTTGGGATTAATTCGTATCTCGTAAAATAAAATGCCCCATAAATTTTCTATTAAACAACTTTATTTTGTCAGAACTTTACCATATGTGACAAAAATACCGAACACACCCTCTTTGTCTTGACAAAATAACCTTCGGAGTTCCAAAAAATCAAATCTATTAACACGATAAAATAATAAATAGTAATAATAAAATTTTATTAAAGCCTCGACAACAAATTTAAAAATAACTTCAACCTTTCGATGTCGTTCGCACACGTGTCAGTCTAAAATCAAAACCGCGGTACAATCAACTCGACAAAATGATATTTACCCAATAACAAAATTATCAATGTTATATTTGGTAACCACGGTAAATCGACAATATCAATCATCTGAAGAATAACACTTTGAAAACAACTCTTTTATTGTCACTAAAAAAAATTTTACAATCAAAATACTGAAAAAAAAAAAATGCACTCCAATTTATTTAAGATTTAATTTTTGTAAATATGGTCCACGACTTAAAATAAATATTCTGCCTAAACAGTAGCATATACGCTAAAATTACCATCAACTTTTTTATAGAAAATTAAATTTCCGATAAAATGATCCTCTGTACAATTTTATGTATCTCTCATATTTAAGCTCTAAATTTTATTTTAAAATTGACAGATGCTTAAGTTTCTACTTGAGCACTTGGAAAATTTTTGTCAAAACATTTTATTCAAATTCTGTCCTAAGAACAAGAAGAGATGCAGCAAAATTGAATCAGACTTTTTTAAAAGAAAATTGAATTCCCAATAAAATGATACTCTACACAATTTTTCGTATTTCTCGTATTTGAGTCCTAAATTCAATTTTAAAGTTGACATGTGTTTTTACTGAAATACTTGGAAAAATTTTCTCAAAACTATTTATTCAAATTCTATCTAAAGAACAAAAGCTACGTTAAAATTAAATCATACATTTTTTATAGAAAATAAAATTTTCTAAAAAAAAATTTATTTTACACTTTTTTCAATATTTATCCCAAAATTTAAAATAAAAAATTTATTTAAATAAAAATTAAATTTTTCCTCTCTATTTTTTGCCTCCAGTTTCTCCCTTAATTTCTCAAATCCTCCACAATATTACCACGTACCTTCTGAAACCACCGACCGCGTAAGGATTATCCAATAAAATTCACTAAAAACCAACCACTACAAATAAATAATCCAAAAAAAATAATTATTTTAAAAAATTTTCCAATTCATTGACACGGACACGAAAAAATAAAAAATTTTCAGCACAAAAAAAATTAATAAAATTGAAATAACAATTAAAATTAAGCACAGAAAAAAATTCAACACGCCGTACCGAGTACGCGGTATAATCGCGGAAAAATTCCTCGCGAAGTTCGATGTTGCTCGAAGCCGGTTAGGTGGGAGACTGGCGAGTTCGGTGTGTTAAAGACTGGCGAGTATAGAGTATACGTCGGCGTCGCGACGCTGAGGATGCTGGGTGGGTGGGCTGGCAGCCGCCACCGCCGCCGCCGGCGCGACGAGCTCGCGCTGTAGAGACTCGAGCTCTAACGCTTGGCAGGGCCACGACGGCGACGCTTCTTTGCGAGGGCGTGGTCCCACACCACGTACGGATCATTTTGCTATCATCTTCTCTGTCTCTCTTTTCCTATTACCTATTATACACTACTCATACACTGGCATACGCTATTCATGTTACGCCGCATGTACTATCAGAGAAGGTTAAGATGAACCCACTACCCACTGCCTCATATCACCTGCTGACTATCAATAACAGTACTTGGCTTTTGTTTGGTCTCAAGATGTTGACGGGGTGAGATCTGATGGACTTAGACATGACCCGAGCTATCAGAAATTGAGGAGGTCAAGTTTTAATTATGGATCTTAATTTAAAATTTTTTTTCTTCGGTGAAGAAATTTTTGTTATAATATATTTTAAAAAGTAAAAATAAAAATTAATTTTTAATAATTAAATATCAGCCAATTTTTGCTTTCATTTAATGTATTTTATTTGCATGAAAAAAAAAAAAAAAAAAAAAAATGCTTGAAAAATAAAAAAAATAAATTTTTTTATTTTTAAATTAGAGCTAAGAATTTTGATTAAAAAATTTTAAAGAAATGCTATTTATCAATTCTTTAAAAAGTTCTAGCTTATTAAAAAATAAAAAAAAAATCTTTTTTTTTTTTAACTCAAAAATGTTTTAGTAATAAAAAGCTACAAAAAATTTTTACACGGCTGATTCGACATCTACGCAATATTTTTCACAATTTATTTTTAGCGTCTATCTGGTCTATCTCTATCTGATCTTTACAAATAAAACCGCGCGGTCAAAGACTGCCTCCGGGAACACCTAAGGGACAAAAGTTCGCGGATGTCTACCGTCTCATAGAGAACTACAAGCTCAAGTAATAAAAATTTCTTTTTCTAAATAAAAACGGGCAGACGAGAAGCTTTCATAAGAGCTCTCCTTACTTTATCTTCTACCTCTACTCCTGTCGTCAGTATTTTAAAGAACCGCAAGCCGGTTGTTTGTTTATTTGTTTGCTGGGTTTCTTTTCGTTTGTTGGATTATTTGAGTAGCTTGTACCTTCCAGCTTCTGCTCAAGGATTTCGGATATTTTTTTACTCAATTTACAATAATTCCGATTGTAAACAAAAAAAAAAACAGCAAAGCTTAAAGGTGAAGATAAAGAGAAAGGAAACTGGCTTTAAATAATTTGTCAAATTTCATTGTTGTTGTTGTTGTTAATAGATAATGAAACTATTATTCTTTAGAAAAAAAAATTAATTTGAAAAAAAAATGACAAAACGAATGAAACAGTAAAATTTTATTGGATCACCATATAGATTAGGTGATTATAGGTCTAGGCTAATAGTAATATATGCAAATTAAAGCTTATTTGATGGACTTTCATATGAAATTGACAGAAAGTCAATAAGTTGAACCAATCAAAAGTTATTTTAGTATAGGAAGTGAGAAAAATGTGATTTTTGAATCGTTTAAAGTTCAAGTGTAGATGCTATCATAAAAAACCGTGACATATCGTATAGTAATATTTAAATAAAACTATCCATATGTCTAGATATTACAATTAAGATAAATTTATCTTTGTTGATAAATTTATTAGTTCTGGACAATAAATTGATTTTATTATTGCACATGGTAACAGTAATTGTTTTTATCCATATTTTTATGCCATAAAAATTTACTGATCAATTTGGAAATTTTTTTATATCATTATAAATATCTTCAAACTAGATCGTATCACCCGTTACTTTAAATTTTTGAAAATAAATTCCTTTAAGTCAAAAATTAAGAAATTTCAGTCAAAAATCAAATTTAAAATAATTTTGTACATTTACACATATGACACTACTGCCATGTGTGTATAAGTACAAAACGTAAATTTAATTTTAACGCTATTATATATAAAATTGACTGTCGGACGTTAACACCATGAATAAATTTATACTTTGATTTAAAAATATTTGTCATGTTAAATTTGGACTATTATTAATGATTATGCAAATCTTATATTTTATATTATATTTATGAACGTATAAATGTAGGTTCCGCGTTAATATATGTATAATGTAGATGACTGTATTATGATTACATTTTATGATTGTATGAGAAGCCAAGGGCGTTCAAACGCGGAAATAATGGAGCACGTTGAAGCTTACGGAAAACCGAGTGAAAAGACACTTTAGTGTTGAGTAACCAGATTTTCCTTTGACTTTTATGATCGAATTTAACAAAGGATACTCTTGTAATTGTATGTGTTCTTTAACTCTCATTCCATACTTTATAGAGTACGCTTTTCATCTTTATTAATAAAATATTGTATTATTATTTAATTTATTCACTCTGTTTTATCTTCTTTCATATTTCTACTTTAATATTTTTATTTTTTTTTTCTCGAAACTTATTAAAAAATCTAAGTTTATTTCTACTTAAAAGTTTACACTGTAAAGTTTTTAACTATCGAGAAAAATGACTGATTAAATTTTATTTTCAATCATTAGTGAGACTGATTTCAGTTAGAACAATTTTAAGAGTATTAAATGTAAGCTTTAAAAATAACATTTAAATTATTTCACTGGCAATATTTTCTCTTTGATTAAAAAGTTTATAGAACATTAATTTTAAAATGTTCAAGCATTTTTTAAGTTCTCCTCAATTATGGTAATTAATTATAACAAGCTTCAAAAAATAGCTTCAAGTACGCTAAGACAAATTTATTCTCCAGAAGTAAAAACTTTGTATAAATTGTAAATATACGCGAGAGCTTACTCACAATTATAATTTAATTAAAATATAATTTTATTTAATACGAACGTGCATTAAAATTTTAACCTTCGGTCATATTTTATTTATTTCTCAGTTTTTTGTGACATTAATTTCTAAAAAATAAAATAAATAATTTAGTTTATTTTAACTTCTACATTTTAGTTTTTTATAATTTCAATTTTGATATTTTTTTGAGTACTAGTAATATTTTTTTTAAACTGAAAAAATTTTTTTTCGGCAATCAATTTTTTAAATCCTAAAAAAATTTTTTCATAATTTTTTAAAAATAATTATCAAATAAATTGAAAAAAAAAAAAAAATAAAAATAAAAATTAGGATGAATTTTAATATAAATTTAAATCTAAGACAAAAATTTTTTGATTTAAAAATTTAATTTTTTAGATAACATTTTTCAAATTAAAAAAGCAGTAAAAAATTTTTACCAGCTATTAAAAATGTACTTTGTAATTTAATTTCATTGAACCTGTAAACGAACATCAAGTCTTTATCTCCAAGAATAAAGCAAAACAGTAAAACAGTGAGCGCAGTACATTACAGAGGAGTCAGTAACACGCACCTGCTGGTAAATGAAACGTTTAATTTCTTTGTGCATCTGTACGTACAAATATACATTTAGAAACTGCGTCTGGTTATAATACACTAGGTACCATATTCTGTACAGTGGGATAAATTGTACGATGCACAATACAGCGGGCACAATAGTAGTAGACTAGTTGTGGACCTGACCCAATTGGAACGCATCTCTAGTCTTTAGCATGCATTGGTGATATCGCAATCCGAGGAAACATCTCGAGGCAACCAAATGTACTTCGATTGTAACTCCCTATCTTCTTAAGTATATAAACGTATGTATATAATATATCTATGAAGAAATATAGAAAGATGGATGTAAATATAATATATATACTCCAACTTAAATGATTTTGTTTTAACAGCGGGCAAGGTTAACAGTCGACCGTCGAATTTATAAATAGTCACCCGTTAAGAATCAACATCAATGTCTTTTTTGTTTTCCTGCTTTAATGCAATGTTACGCAACTATTTTTACTTTTATTTTAGTACTCTATTGTGTTTTTAGTTCAAAAGTTTTAATTTATAAAAAAAAAAAATTTTTTTTTCAATAATTATAATTTTTTAGTTAAAATTTTATTTTAATTAGATGAATAAAAAAAATGTTGTATTTATAAGATAACATTAATATTTTGAGTTTAATTTAGTGTAATTGCAAAAATCTCAATTTGAATTTGTACTTTTTTACAATTTTATGTATTTTTTAATTTTTTTGAAAGAGTTTTAAATAGTTTTAAATAGTTCTGTCATATTTGTTCACTAAATAATTATTTAATAATTAATTTTGTATTACGCGGAAAAAAAAAAAAACAGAGAAAAATTAAACTATAAATAGTAATAAGCGTCGCTTGATATAAAAAACTACAAAAATTGCATTTCAAAATAGCAGTTTTATAAATTCAAACTTTGAAAGTTAATTTTCAGAGTTTCCAATGTAATATTTACGTTTTACAATATAATTCCTACAAAATCTGTAATAAGTACAATCTAAAACTGTAATTTTTCTAGTTTTATATAAAAAGCCCCACTTTACATTACATAATGTAATTTTTCTCTTCTTTTTTCTGTATAGCTAATTATTTTAAAAATTTTCTTCAAAAGTACTCAAACTAAGTAAATTACAATTAAAAATATTCTTTTAATTTTATATTCTTCATTATCATTTTAATTATGAAAAATAGAAGATATTTTTTGAAACTTGATTATATTTTAATGAAAATAATTATTGTTTCAGTAAGAATAAAACTGGCGCGTTGAATGTGAGTTTAATTTGTAAGACAAGTATGCAGAAATAGGTATAAAGGAATTTTCAACTGTTGAATTAAGTGAGTGGAGTAAGTGTAATTGTAACACGCGAGTCATACTAGAATTGTGGAAGTTTGTATTCGCGGGAAACACTGGCAAATCGCCAAGGAGCCAGGCATTCCTTAGACTCATAAGCATCGCTGATTCCGCAGTTATTGTACTGTGACAAAATAAGAGTTATCTAAATCTAAATATCATCTAAATAATCTGTTATTCACCATTATTTTACTTTTAATGTTGAATTATTTTTATTTGTTTACTACTGTTAGATTTAATGATATCATTTTTACCATTATTATTATTATTATTATTATTATTATTATTATTATTATTATTATGATTATGATCATAATAATTATTATTATAGACATTATGATGAATAATGCAGAGTACTCGCGCATTTAAATATTTCATCTGTTTACTGCTTTTTGAATTGCTAATTATGTATCTGCTTGTCGACTATTATTTTTGAATTCATAGATGCTCTTTCAAGTTCTTTCAATCTTATCTACGCTCGTATATTAACTGAGGAATTTGTTTTATATTTTTAACCCGGTATTCGCTTTGAAGTTAAATATTAATTCAATTAGAAAAAATTTATTTTAAGTTCTGCAAGCCTACTGTTCAAAAAATTTCAATGTTTTTGGTCGAAAAAAATTGCAAGAATTATATTATACTGTAAAAAAAAAAAAAAAAAAAAAAAAAATCAATAGTTAATTTAAACTAAAATCAAAGTTTCAAAGTTTTGAAAAAAATTCTTCAGAGTTAGAATGAATGTAAAAATTGTCGCAAGCGTTTTTTATAATAATTTATATTTGACAAACATTGTCAACATCTTCATTCATTTTCCGAATATTTTATATTCATGTATTCAAATATATATTTGACCAGAATATTTTGTCTTGTTTTTTTTTGTCCTTACTCATTTTTTATTTTTTGTTAAATTTTTTTTTTAAGAATTTTAGAGTCCAAAACGATAAAAATTATTGAAAAAAAAAATTTCTTCACTAAATTTTGCCCTCTTCACCTCTAAAACTTAATTTTTATTTAATAAGGGTAAACTTCATGAAACTTGATTTTTAACAAAAAGTTAAAAATCAATTTTCTTACCACCGAGGTTAGCTTAAAGAAAAATTTGAACTTTTCACCTATTAAACTAAAAATTATTACAGGAAACGGACATTTATAACAAAGGGCCGTCATAAATAGGTTGGTCGCTCAGCAAGAAAGAAGTCAATAACTCACGTCAATAAAATAAATTTTTAGAAGTTTGATTTTTGGCAAAAGAACAATGGCTGTCTAAAACAGATGAGTAAATCCTTTTATCTTTATAGGGCGAGAGTGGAGCTATTGAAAGGCTAAATGAAAATGTAACATATAGTAAACTTGACGCTTGAATTGTTAAGCAGGATAACGGGCATCGGATCCACACGACAAGAATTTGTATACGAATAGAAGCGGTGTAGAAAAAGAATAAAAATATGTACAAGTAACTCCATTTATTCCTTCTCTTCCCCTAACTACGTCTACCGTCTACCATCTTTCTCCCTTTTAAATTACATTTATTATTTAACTGTTATCGTGGCAGTTGTCCAAACATACTGTAGGAAATAAGAGAAACGTTATGACAGCGAAAGTTTTTGTCATATTGAAAGAAATGTTGAGAATAATATTCATTTTTTTAAAGAACCAAATATTGACCAGGCAACATAAAAATTAAATTTTTTAAAAATCTAGTAAATTAATTTAATATTCATTGTGTAATTATTAATTTGTAATTATACTTGAGATAAAAATTTAAGGCACAGAAAAATAAAAAATTATATCAAAAAAATTTTTTTATCTTAATAATTGGTAAAATTAATTGTAAATAATCTATATTTTTTTCTGGAAAAAAATTTTTTTCTGGACAATAAATTAATTTTATAGTTGCTTATGATAAAAATTACTATTTTTTGCTAACATATTAAAAAATTAACAAAATGTTGATTAAATAAAATATTATTCATTTTATCACAAATATTTTTTAATTAAGCCTCATTTAAATTTTTAAAAAAATAAAATTACAAAATTAAAAAAAAAAATATAAATATTGTAATTATTTATTTTAAATTTTAAAATCATAAATCGCCAGGAATTAAAATATAACGTGAATTATTTAAAATGATCGCCGTGGGCTTTAGATATAGAATGAAGGTCTAAAAACATTTAAATGAATCGGTTTTAAAATGAAAAAAAAAAAAAAAAAAAAAAAAAAAAAAAATAATCAATGATCAAATACCTTTTTTTAATTTAAAATTTAATAACAACTGATATTGGAAATCCTTTGAAAGACGTTAAAAACACGTATGCTAAAGCAAATAAAAATATACACAACGTAGGTACTGAAAGCGATCAAATATCACATCAATATTCTTCTCTATAAATCCTATTTTTCATTTTTTGTTGTAATAAATTTTTTTTCAGTTATATATTTTTTTTGACACTCCATTTTTATAGCGGATTTTTTTAATCGTCGTTTCTGTTCTAGAATAACGATGATGCAACCAAGTTAAATTGACTTCTCACACCGCATGAGAGATAGAGAGAGAGAGAGAGAGAAATAAAATGACTAGGTTGTAGACTGATATCATAAAGTTCGGAAAAGCTCAGCTCCATTATCAGTCGCGCTTCGTCGCCTCTGTTAATTGATGTACTATAACACAAAAAGTGATAGCACCTAAACTAACATTTTCTCATACCGATTGACATCTAGGTACAATGTAACTGTTTAGTTACTTTACAATGTTTCAGCAATATCGAATTTATTTAAAATAAAAATAAAAGGATCGATAATGGAGCGAACTTGACTCTTAGCGTCTGAGGTTTGCAAAGACACTTAAAAAATTACAATTATTTAAGATTATAAATGATTATATATTTTTAATTACTTAATATATTACAAAAACAAATTATCTATCGTTAGACGAGATATACTAATGATAATAATATTTTGTTGATGTTTTTTATAACTTTGTATTTTTTTTTAGCTTATTGCTAAGTTTTTCTTTTTTTTTTTTTTTTTCCATTTTAAATATCATTTACCCAGCACATAACGTTTTTTTTTATATTAAAAAACAAATCGAGTGAGTTTTAAAAAAGATAATTATTAATTAATTAATAACTAAGTATATTATTGTTATTATTATTATTATTATTATTAATAAAAGTTTTCATCATTTTTACCAGGATGAGCATTTACAGTATTTACAGATTCGGATTAATGCTTGTTATAAATATATTTAATTAACAATAATTAATTAATAATTATAGTTCTATAGTCGATACATTAGTTAATAATAGTATTACAATATAAATGCACACACATCGCCGCTTTAATGCTCAATTTGAGGGACGCAATTGTAAAATACTTGGTCTTTCTATCCACAAACTTACTCTCAACAATTCTCGTTTTTTATTTATTAATTAATATATTAATAATTAGTCAATCGCGTCAGTTAATAAATTTCTAATAAATTTGTATGATAAAATAAAAATATGACGAGGTAATTATTAACGCTCAGTAAGTGGAATAGTGAGTTAGTTTAATTTAATTTAACGGCGATGGTGTGGAAGAATTGGGACAGAGGGACGGTGGTCTGAGGCTGGCTCGGTTTTTGGACATAAAATATATTCATACTTTTTTTTTCTCAATATTTAAATTAATAAAATAAAATAATGATTTAAAAAAAAAAATTGTTAAAATTTTTTTGCGCTTGCGTTGTAGATATTCGATTTTGTTAACATGAAAAATTTTGTACCAATCAGCGGAATAATTTTTATTTACGAGAAATTAAGTGAGATTAAATAAACAGCGCTCACCTAAAATAATCTCAATAATTAATTTAATTGAATAAAATTTAGTGTAATTAATTACAAATAATTTTATTTAAAAAATAAAATAAAAATTATAATTTTATTTAATCTATTAATTTAATATCAATTTCAATAATGCTTGAGGCACTTGAAATATTGACTAAACTTAATTACCGACAAATAACAAACTCTTATTAAATTACGGAATATCTACAACAAATTATTGGCACTAAAATTAATTTAATACTCAAACTTAAAAATTTTTAAGTCGATTTCATCAAAAATAATAAAAAAAAAATCACATTTAATTAATTATAAATAATAATTGAATAATTGTGTAAAATAAAAATATTAACAATTGGACGTTTACAATAATGGTTCGGTAAAATTACAAGGACATTAATCGATCAATTAATGCCGATCGATATTAATTGTCTCTCTTGTTATCATTTTAAAAATATATACCACGACAAATAATTTCACAGTCATAATAGTAATAAATATACAATTTGATTTAATAATACAATAATAATAGTAATAATAAATAACAGAGTTAATAATTATAAAAGCGAATAGCGACAACAACACCGTAATTTACTGTTTTTACGAATAATTATTAACTACAAACAGATCGGAGACAGTATACGATTAAAAGATTGGCAACAATTACCGATTATGCTGACACTTAATCGGTTTATTTTTGGACAATAGATAAAATTTATTTATGATTTTATTAACGTGGTATTTTATTCTTAATTTCTTGCTTGGCTCATTGAGCAGCAAGAGAATCTAAAAAATGGACGTTATTATAAATTCTTTTTATTTTTTTCAACGATTCGAGGACTCAATGTGACATTTTATTTTTTTTTTTTTTTTTTATTAATTTGCTAATTATAATGGATTAATAATTAAATAATCATTTAATTAGATTACCTAGCCATCACCCCGTGAAAAATGATCGCTAATAGATTGCTATAATAACTATTATGTATATACATATATATATATATATATATATATATATATATATATATATATATATATATATATATATATATATATATATATATATATATATATATATATATTCTATAGATGATGTAAATACATCGATCAACATCAAAAAAAATAGTTGTGCGAGGGGTAATAATTTATTAAAATATTTTGATTAAAATATTAAAATATTTAATATTTAGCTGCGATTAATAGCTTACGACCGTACTGCTTATTGAAAAATAAATAAACCGGCCGAATTTTATTGTTTAAATATCGACGATCGATAATTAAAAAATAAATATATAAAATAATACTTATAAATAATATTGCAATTTTTAAAAACGTAAATAATAAGGAGCACAATGTGATGCGACGGAATTTCGTACTCTCTCATTCGTTCATTATTTAAAAAATTCATTTTTTTTCGATTTATTTATTAATCAGACTAAAAAAACCTACGAATGTTTTTTGTTTTGTTAGTTTAAAATATAAAAAATCTAAATCGCTATATTTCCAGAAAAACTGGAAATTTTATTAATTTATTTATTTGTTTTGTTTTTATTTTTTACTAAACGATTATTAAATTCTACGTCGTACTATAGTTAATAACGTATTGTCTACAATCGACTTGTCCTAGTAAGTATTTTAATTGTAAAAAACACCTGACTTGTTTCGTGTTTTTATAAAATAAAACCTGGTAACGAAGAGATTTTTATTGTTTTTCTTCACCTATTCCTGTTTTTGTTTGTTTGTTTGTTTGTTTTTTTTTTTTTTTTTTTTGTTCAACTAGATTTAATCAACGACATGGAGCGTGAGTGATGAATATTAAGAGAAAAAACTTGGGAATTAGTTAATCCGCTGGGAAATTTAGTTATGCTAACAAATACCATGTCAATTATTCGGATTCGATGGTATTTTATCATCATCTCTCTCCTTTTTTTTTTTTTCTAATTTTATTATATAATTTTTTTTTTAAGTAAAATATCTCTCTGAATTGTTATTTCATCTGTATTAATGGTATCGATAGTAACATCAATTCCCGAGGCAATTTAACTTCCATCGCGTATATCATTTTTTTCGGAGTACATGAAAATTTTTATTACCGCGGTACCTTCTATTTTTTAATTATTCACTTTACGGTTCACATATCGACTAAAATTTTCTAATAAAAATTCAAATGAAAAAAAAAAAAAAAAAAAAAAAAAAATATCGCCGCAATTGTTATATTTCAACTTGGTAATTATTAAAATGTTTAATTAAAATTTAATAAAATGAGAAAAAAATTTTCCAAGATTGAAACTAAAAATAAAAAAAATAACTCGGATAATAAAGTTAAAATTTTCACCAAACATTTTTTTCATGAATGAGATTTCCCACAGAATAAAAAAAATTTTTTTTTAAATGACCGGAGAATAAAAACAGTTTTTACGTTAGAAGCATTTGAATTGTAAAACAATCCGAATTCGATCAATATGAAATACCGCGATAACCCAGTCCGTGATACGTATGTTTTTAATTGATCGGTATTGTCAGAATAACAATTAAAGCGTATACTTATTAATTTACTCTCGATAAAATTCCATGTACCCGAAAAAAGTTAAAAAATAAACAAAATAAATAAAATAATAATTATAAACGCGATAGTATTTATAAAAAATAATAATCATCACTCAGAAAACTTTGCTCCATATCTTAACCATTTTCTAGAAAAAATCTCTACCCATATGAGGACGGTGCGTCTGTTGCATGCGAGGAGCACGGCCACGTCCACCACCGCCACTTCCGCCATGTCTACGAGTATTTCTCAATTCGCGGTCAACCTCCAATTCCTCTAATTTCATAGTAAGTCCTAGCTTTTGTTGAACTGCGAGACGTAGCAAGTGATTGAGCGTTTTCCTATCCTCCTCGGCAGCAGTCAGTTGACGTTGCAATTCCTCAACTTGTGTTACATATTCCTCACATCGCGCAGCAAACATTGCTCGCAGACCTGAACAGGTTTATTTGTTAGAGGGTATTTTAAAACACACAAGGTTCTATTTTTTTTTTTTTTTTTCAACGATTAATTGACTAGACAAAAAACTTTCACCACGGAATTAAATAAAAACGATGATTACATAAATAAACATACGAATGGATAATGTGAAGGAATCAAAACCTTGATGTGAATGAGGAGTGAGGATTTTTTGATGAAACTAAACGAAGCTACCAGGAAAAAATACAACATGAACGGGAGAAAGGTAAAAATGAGGAATACCACTTAGGAAACTATGTAAACAAAAAATAGCTTTATTAAATTATCATTATTTAACACAAGAACGTTCTTGATGGCAAATGTTAAGAGCAAGCGCTAAGTCTATTGTAAAGGAACTCGACATTAGTATCGCCATGTAAGCAAGTGCTAAAGCCCAGTATTGATGTTGATATTAATGTACGATTAAATAAGGTAATAAATTAATGGATCATTGTTAGAGGGAATACGGGATAAAAAATAATTAATTTTTGTAACTCATAAATTATACTCCTGGTAACAAAGTAATAAAAATTCGACAAAGCACTTACTTGAAAATGTCGCTGCATTTTCCTTCAGCCGTCTAAGTTCGTTCCTCAGCTTGGAAATAGTTTCGCTGACGATACTCTTTTCACTTTCATACTTGCTCTTCAAATTGGTCAACGCAACTTCAGCGGTATTTTTATTTGATTTTAGTACTGTTCTCAAAGTTGCTATCTGCTCTCGTTTAGCTGATAACAACGCCTTTAATTTTATTACCTGCTCCTGCAGATCTCCTTCGTCTGCTTTATTTTCATTGCCAGCTAGAGATAAAATGAAACGATATATTAGTTATGTTTATTATTTAAATTTAAAAGTATATAAATATATAAAATATATGAAAAATTGACAGCAGTTACATAGTAACTGTAAGGTTGCTAATAAAAATAATAAAAATAAAATACTTACAATTATCAGTTTGATTTCCTTTCAATTTAGACATATCGATAGTGTGTTCAACGGCATTTCTCAGGTGTTTTATTTGATCCATAGCAGTTTCAATATGTTTACCGATTTCTTTAGCTTTGCTAAGACTCTTGAGATCTTTGATAGGCAAATCTGTTTTGGATAGTGTTCTGAACCATTCAATCTTTCCATTATCCTCACTCTCTTCTTTCTCAGGAACTATTTTCTCATGATCGAGTATTACTCGTGAAGGTGTCTCGCCATTTACCGCGCACACGTGATGGTAAAGCTGAGCCAGCTCGTCAGAAATATTCTGAAGATCATTCTGAGCCGTGTCTAGACACCCTCCAGCCTCACAAGCCAGCTTTGAAAGAATTTCAATGTCCGACTCAAGCTGAGAATTCCGATGCTCAGTATCCAGTAGCTGAAATAAATAATTTTTAATCAACTAAAGTGTCTTTAAATAAATAAGTACTTTAAATGACAATCGTAGGAATTAAAATTTTTTTTAGCTTCATTATTTATGCATTCTTGTAAGCACGAATTGCATTTTCCAGTTTTATTTATTTATTTTAAAAGTGTAAATTCAGCTTGATAAATTTTTTTTATTTTTATTCGTGCAATTTTTACTCTACTTATTTATTGTGTCGATATCATGCCACGTTAATAGTGACCGAGACATTCGTATAATTTATTTAATTAATTATTAAAAATTCATTAAAATAATAGACCGAATATTGAATGGAATTATAATAAATATCAATATTCAATAACCAGCTTCTATTGTAATGAATATTAATTATAATAATTAAATGAATTAATTTATAAGCACATTCACTTCAAAGCTTAGTGAGTTCGCCGATACAATCGATGATTCCACCTGCTTATCTCAGCTTGTTTAATAAACATACGTGTACGGAAGATTTATAATTGCCACGATAAGCAAGATTTTTATCATTACGATACACTTGCTGCTTTGTATGTATGTAATACTAAAATTATAAAATGAAGACCAAAGTATGGCTGATGGTGAAATAATAACGAGTAAACTTATGAACAGAGTATATAGTATGAATAGTATGTAATAATGCTATTAATTTATATGAAGTATAAAATTAAGTAGAGTTAAAATATTTATACAAGATAAAGTAGGTATTTAATTTGTACAAGCTGCACCTAATAGACATTGTTAGAGTAACCGTAAAAGCAATTATAATTTAAATAATTATAATTTAATAATAAATCGTTAGATAGGCAAAACATTAATTTAAGAGTAATTGTTATTAATAGATGGTAAATGCGTAAACAAAGGTCACAAGTTCCAACCTTTTCTTGAAGACACTTCTCTGACACCGGTATCTGGAATCCCATAATTTTATACTTGTTTTTTATTCTACTTATTTACCCACAACCCATTTTACCTTCACACAAAAATTTTGTTATTTTAATTATTTTTATTTATACTACTGAGTACTTTGATCCTAACGCGACACTATTTACTATTTACTACTGTATACTCTCAACTGTCGAAAATAAACATTAATTATTAAACGTATGTACTCGAGCTAGCGTTAATAATAAATACCTTGTTACGGAGGTTTGTTAATTCCATTCGCAATTGCTGGGTTGCGTCAGAAACAGTTAAATTGTCTTCAAGCTCAGCTAGGTCTTTCTGCAACTGCTCAACTTCTCGTGCAGACATTGTGCTCCATTGATGGTACTGCATAACAGCCTATTAATAATTAATTCTTTCAGATTAGATAAATAATTCCTTAAGCTTTTGCAGCCAATTTATTATTTATAGCATTCTAAAATTTATTTAAATTTTCTCTAAAGAAAATAAAAGAATAAATATTTTTATTATTTATATTTATAACTAAGCAAACAATTATTTTAATAAACAACCTAGTTTCTTATTCTCTCTTTGGCAATTGTAAAAACACAAGTATTTTAATTAATAAAAAAAAAAAAAAAAAAAAAAAAAAAAATACTTTTATTCAATTGATAAAAATATTTGAAATATTAAAATTCAATTTCTCGTTCATGAATTCAATAATTTATTCAATTTTAATAAAATAATTATTGTGCTTTGAATTAATACTTAAGATTGAATCAGATACCTGACATGCAAGTGTCTAGCAACCTATAGTTAACTTTTAAAAATATACTAGATAAATAAAGGATAAAATTACTTGAGTGAGTTTATCGATGGCCGTTTCCTCAGTTTGTTTTTCCGGAAGTTTAGAGTGTAAATGCTGAAGGGATTGAACACGAGCCGCTAACTGAACAATTCTAGCAACAAATGATTGTAATTCCCCCTGACTTTTTTCAACAGCATGCTGGCTGTCTTTTAAATTCTGTGACAACACGCTTTTTTCCGATTCCGCCAGTTCGAGTTGTTTTTCTAATTTTTTCAGCTCGTTCAAGTGAATCTCCGAAAACAAATCAACTTGTTTACCAGCAGCAGATGTCCCGGGTTCTTGAGTTTTTAAATCAGCCTCAATCCGCCTGAGCGCCGGAGAATCATCTTCTCCATCACTGCATATCGTCTGATCATCAGTTATACCGCGTATGAGGGCGAAATTACTCAAATTAAAAATAGACTCGCTATTCATACGTTGGTCCAACTCTTTTTTGAGCGAATACTTGGCTTCTCGCTCAGCTTGGAGTGATTCCAGTGCCTCCTCCATCTGTTTCTCAGCTATTTTTTTCAAGTTAGACAGTTCCTCGACTTGACTGTTCAGCAGCTCGACTTCCTCGCTCAACCTGCGTATCTCATGCTTCGCACTTTCAAAATCAACTTGACTGGACCTCAGAGTGGATACTTGCTTTTGCAAGGATATATTTTCATCCTCCAGCTCTGTATAATCCTGGAGCAATCTTGTCTCACGAAATCGGCACTCTCGTAATTCAGTGCGTAAATTTTTACGTTCAACTTCAGCCTGCTCATGATTTTTACCCACATCTTCGCGTTCTTGCAACGCGTGATCACGTTCTACCTGTACTCGTTCTAATTCATGTCTTAATTGTTTTGTTTCATTCTCTAATTCAATTATCAACGATTGTAGTGATGTTTCACGTGCCGCTGACTCACATAAAAGGCTTTCTTCCTGCTCGATACCACTTCTGGTTGTCAATTTCGTTGTATTTTGAAATTTAGCTAGAGCCTAAATAAAAAATATATTCAATAAAAAATAATCCCACTAATCAATTAATCCCACTAATTAAATTTATTAAATTAACTTACCTCTTGTGTGATATCAAGCTCATGCTTGGTATTCTCGTAGAGTGCTTCCAGCTCGTTACATTTTTGCTCCAAGGCAGACTTTTCCTCCAGAAGAGCAAGTCCATATTGTGCTGATTGAATTTTTTCGGTCGACGCAAGGTCAAGCTCACGTGAAAGTCTTTCAATTTCCGCTCTTAGATCCATTACTCGGTCTTCGGTTACCGTGGCCATGATATTTTTATTATTATTATTATTTACTCCGTTTCGTAATTTAAAAAGACACCAGTTATTTATAATTAATACAATAATACAATAAATTAAATGAAAAAAAAAAAAAAAAAAAAAAAAATACAAATCAATACAATACTATAGCCTAGATTATTTTTTCCAGTTGTCAGTCAGCAATAAAAAATCTCGTCCGTTTAAATAATAATTAATCGTTACCGTAAGTTGATTGTGTTAATTAGAGTGGACATGAGGAGGTCCCGAGGCGACAACAAATACCTGAACATTATCACTATCCCGTTTATTGGATGGCGTATTTTATTGGCTGATACAATGTTGATGTTGATGATGATAATTGTGTTATTTTAATTATAATTATAATTTTGCCTGGCACTTTTATTTCGGGTATTTTTATCTCCTACGTCACAGCCCACACCCACGTTTTTATAAATTACCCCCCTTTACATCCACACTTTAGGAGACACTACCGTACCCGACAAATTTACTCCTTTTTCGGCATTCACATGTCCTACTAAATCGACTCTTTTGACGGATGTGAATGGACACCGTGATTCGTATGATATCACAGTGTGATGGATAAGGGGATGGCACGCGAGTGCCGAAGAAGCTCGTCAAGAAGCCAACACACCGCTGTGGCTGCTTTCTGGTTTACGCTTCACGAGCGACAGACCGAACATGTCTGCCTCGGTTTATTTAAAATTTTTCTTAATGCGCATGCGTGGGCTTAAGGCGGGTTTCTATGAATATTTTTTGAATGTTTGAAATTTCTTTTTTATTTTTACAAAGTTTTCGATTATTTTAATAAAAAAAATAAATAAATCTAATTTTTTATAAAAATTAACTTTTTTTATGACACTGAAGTTGGCAGACATTTTAAAATTATTTGAAAATTTTATAATAATGCAATTATTATAAAAAAAATTTAATTAAAAAATTCCACATGTGAAAATTAATAAAAATTACAAGTGAAAATTTTTAGAAACATTTTTTTATTGTAATTGATTTGTTATTAAAATCTTATAAAAAAAATTTTATAATTTAAAAATAAAAAATTTATTTTGCCAATTAAAATAATTTTTTCTTAAAAAATAAAAGATCTAAAAAGTGTAAATTAAAATTGAGCGATTTCTTACAAGAAATTAATAATTAGATTCTTTATTTTTGTACAGAATTAATAAAAATTATTACGTCTTCACCATTTGCCTACTATCTGTTACTTTATTATTAAATATCATAATCATAACAGAAGCAGTATGAAAATACTGTGTAAAAATATTCCATACAAAAAGTATACTGAGATTCTTCAAATAAATACCTAATTTTCTAAACTTAAACTTTAATTAGTAACAGACGCTTTATGTTTAAGCATCCTCTCTTCAATTACAGGTCTGAAGTGTCGAATGAGTCCTTGAACTGGCCAAGCAGCACCATCAGCAAGAGCACAAATTGTGTGTAATTCAATTTGCTTTGTGAGTTCCCATAACATATCAATTTCATGCACCTCTGCGTTTCCTTGGACAAATCTATAAAATTAAACCAGTTGTACAAACGCAAACAAATATTTCCACCAAAATAAACTTACCGATCCATTATTTTGTTCATCCAGGAAATTCCTTCACGGCAAGGAGTACATTGGCCACAAGACTCATGTTTATAGAAGCTGATAAGCCGAGCAATCGCCTTGATCACATCAGTTTGTTTGTTCATTACTATAACAGCTGCAGTACCAAAGGAGCTTTGCACCCTGACCAGGTCGTCAAAGTCCATGAGGACGGTATCACACACACTGAAATAAATTTTAATAATAAATATATCTTCAATTTATTATTCATAAAAAATAATTTTAATATTAATATTACTTCTTAGGAATAATAGGTGTTGATGATCCACCAGGAATGACTCCTAGCAAATTATCCCATCCTCCAATGACACCACCTGCATGCCTTTCAATCAAATCCTTCAGAGGAACCGACATTTCTTCTTCTACAGTACAGGGATTGTTAACATGACCAGAAATATTAAATAACTTCGTTCCATGATTTCTTGCGCGACCAAAAGAAGCAAACCAAGATCCTCCACGACGGCAAATAGTCTAGAAATAATTTCAACATCAAAATTAATTACTTAAGGTAGTTGTTTCTATCCGACTCCGTAGATATATACTTTTTCATAAATTGTTGAACTTTAATCCGTTATTTATAAATAATTAGACGGTCAAAAATTTTTTTTAAACTCATAATAAATCTATTAAAAAACTGTCAATTTTTTTAAATACATACAGGTGCAACTGCAACAGTTTCAACGTTAGTCACGGTGGTAGGACATCCAAAGAGACCAACATCAGCTGGGAAAGGCGGCTTCAATCTTGGCTTGCCTTGCTTGCCTTCCAACGACTCAATCAAAGCGGTTTCTTCGCCACAAATATAAGCGCCAGCTCCCCGTTGTACGAAGACATCAAAATCATAACCAGAACCACACGCGTTCTTTCCTATCAATCCTGCCTGGTAAGTTTCAGCAATAGCAACTTGCATGTTCGAAGCTTCATTGTAGAATTCTCCTCTGATGTAAATGTACGCAGCACAAGCTCCCATCGCGCGACCAGCAATCAAACAACCTTCAACCAGCTTATGCGGGTCATGTCGCATAATTTCCCTGTCCTTGCATGTTCCTGGCTCTCCTTCGTCAGCATTTACCACTAAATACTTGGGCCTGCCGTCCGAAGGCTTGTTCATAAATGACCACTTCATTCCTGAAGGAAATCCGGCGCCTCCTCGACCTCTCAAGCCGGATACTTTTATTTCGTTGATGATCCAGTCGGATCCTTTGCCAAGAATTTCCTTTGTTTTGAACCAGTCGCCTCTCTTCAGTGACCCCTTCAATCTCCAGTCATGCCTGCCGTATAAGTTGGTAAATATTCTGTCCTGGTCTTGCAGCGGACCTCCGAATTTCTGGGAAAAATTTTTTAATCCATCAGATGAAGATGACAGCTGTCACTTTTTATTTTTTATAACAAAAGTCATTATTGCACAACTTGCGCAATAACTTGAGAATTTGTTTTTTAGTAAAAGTTAATTACCTTTCCTTCTGGTGCAGCATCTGCGAAATTCCTTAGCTGTTGATTGCTCACAAGGGCACCAAGAAAACCTGGAAAAAAATTTTTGGTCAATTATTGCCTCAGGGTAAATTTAATAGTGAACTTACAAATATTTTGTATTAAATGACAGATTGTATGTCTCGTTAAAGTAAATTGTTTGGTAATTTTTTAAAATATTTTGAAATCATTTTAGGAAGAATTAATCAAGACAAAATAATTTAAACTCACCTAATTGGTTTTTTGGAATCTGAGAACAGCGACTTATTACACCTGCCATTTCGATAAATTCACTGGCTTGCAGGATTGCGACTTATTGCATTCAGTTCATACTGGTTGACGATACAATAGCCCCTTCTCTTTCGCTACGTAAACGCTATAATATCTCTCTGTATACTGCGCAAATTATTATAGATGTATACACATCACGTCAAAGCGCAAGATCAAGAAATGTTATTTAAAAATAATCATTAAATTAATGGATATTATTAATTTTTAAATACTTACAAAAATTAATTATTTTATCTTACAAAAATTTATTTAAAAAAAAAAAATATTTAACATAGTGAATCATTTAATACTAAATTTTATTTTATACTATTTAAATTTAAAAAATGAACTTTTACGTTGAAAAAAAAATATTTACGAATTTAGAAAATATAAATTATAATAAACTTATCGATTTTTAACCAGCCGACTATTACTTTTAATTATTTCAATGACTTTATCTGGTATTTGGAATTTCTTTAGTTTATTTTGGAGTCCGATCTGAAAGTGTTGAACCAAGGATTTACTGGATCGGTGTAGTAAAAACTGCAATGAAAGCAATGATCAATAACGTATTCCAACGAACCGAAAAAATTATTTTAATTTAATTAAAATCAGAATAAGATTACCTGATAAGTAATTTTCATGAGGTCCCAATTTTTTTCAGAGTTCCATTTATCCATTGTGTTAGTTTTTAATAAATAATATAACATACAAATTTCTTCCCAATCTCTATAGTATTTTCCGTGTCTAAAATAATTTAAAGTATTTGCTATTAGACTTCTCAATCTATTAATTATTAGAAGTGTCTATTCACAAGTAAAAAAGTCCTGATAAGTCCACGTTGCGTGAATGTAAATGCCTTTACATTTAGAAATTTTTTACGTGTAAATAGACATGTCCTTTATTTTTAATCTCGCGAGTAAAAAAATTTTATCTTACAAATCAGGTCTAGCTTTCGCCCATTCAGCTTCATTTTCATTTTTTTCCAACCATTGTTTTATCTCATCCTCTAAATGTGCATCGTTGATTTGAATATCATTTGAAGATGAGGCAGTTTGGCCAACGAGCTTTGAGACGGAAGGTTTATTATCAAGAGGACTATTATTTTTAAGATTTTCTTTATCTCTTAAAGACTCACTAGCATTTTTGGCTGAAAGAGTTTGTGCTTCATTAAAACTATCATCTGAACTATCATCAGCATCACTATTATGTTCAAGATTTTTTTTATCTTTTAAAGATTGACTTTTGGCTGAACGAGTTGATGCTTTATTAAAACCATCATTTTCACTATCTGAACTATTCAAAATTATTTGAGAATTCGCTTCATTTTTTACAACTGGAACTTGCAATGGTTTTTTAGAACTAATTGTATCACTATCTGATTCACTTGATTCAGAAATAATGTATTTATTCTTATAATTACTAGCTCTGTCACGGCTAGCATGTTCTTGTCTAAGCACCTGCAAATCATCAATTCAATTTATTTGAATAGTGTCCACAATAAAGACTCAGAAGTTGTCAAATTTTAGAATTTTTTTAATAATTCAATTTTTGTAATTAAAATTTTTTTTTTTTTAATTTTTGTTTTATTTTATTTAGTAAAAAAAATTTCTAAAAATTGACAGCTGTCGGCTAACTTCAGTTTCATATTTTTATAGCCTTACATTATTATTATTTTGTACCTGGGAGATTTTACATTCAACTTTAACCGGATCTACTGGCTGAATTCTAAAAATTATTTTTGAATAAAGATTTTTATAATAAAGATAAATTTAATAATAAAAATTAATATTTGTACCTGAAACTGGTCGACGGACTCGTTGATTTGCTCGGAGATGTAGTTTTAGAGTTATTGTGAGAATTAGGTATCACATCATCATCGTTACCTCCTTTTGTAGCATCACTGTCATCAAATGAATCATCCCTAAAAAATATAAATATATATTTTACTTTAGATGACAGTCAAAACAGTGCTAATGTAATTTTTGATAAAAAAATATAGAATCAGAAGTGGAATTTTTTTTTTATAAAAAAACTTGACTAAATATATAAATAAATAAATAAATAAATGAAAACCTTGTCTCTTCCGCCGAATCATCATCTGAATTCTCTTGCATTATATCCTCTAAAGCTTGAGTTTCAGCAAGATCTTCATAGTCTAGTGATTCTTTCCAAAGATCTGGTGAATTGCAAGGGCAGAAGTCTCCCTCAAACATTTTTTATTTATTTATTTTTTTTTTTTTTAATGATTCAAAAATAATAAACAATTTACATAATTATGTTCAGCATTTAGTAGTAAGGTTAAATGAAAATTAAATTGTATGACTTAAAATGTAAACACGGGGTCGCACATGTTTTTGAATGTGAAGTAAGCAAGTGGCGCCATCTGTCACGATTTTTAGTGCCGGTATTCTACCGTGTGGCGCTGCAGTAGGTTTATTTTACAGATTCTAGATATTTTCTTTTTTTTCATTACAGCGTTAAAAAATTATTTGATTGCGATTGCGGACATCTTCAACGTAGCTTCAAGTATTATCACAAAAAATATTTATGAAAAAAAATTTTGAATTAATGAAAAGGTTTATTCTAAGATTATAATGATATTTAAGGTAGCTATCTTGACAATGTTTTAATTTTTTTTAAGAAAAAAATTTGTCCTAAAAATTTATTTTTAAAAAATTGCATTTTTTCCTTTTTTAAATTTCTACGTGTCAATTATTTTTATCATTTCTTTTTTGCCGTAATTTTTATGTTATTCAATTCTTAAAATTATCAATGACACTGAAGTTGACAGACATTAAAAATTTTTTTTAAATTTTATAGCAAGTAAATTATTATTAAAAAAAAATTAACTTTGAAAAAATTGCACGTATAATTTTTTAAATCTTTTACAAGTGAAAGTTTTTCTTTTAATTTTTTTGTGATAATTTTTTCAACAAAAAAAATAATAAAAATTTTCAGATGTCAACTAATTTAATTTTTATTAACAAGTAATATGTATAAAAATAAATAACTTAACTATTTTTTATGAAATTTTCAGCAAACATCTTAATAGTAGGTTACATGAAACTAATCGGATTTGGTATCGTTTAAAAAGTCTTAAAGCTAGGCTGATACCTTATACAATCATCACAGAATAAAAGTTTCTTATTCAGAAAACTGTATTTACGTAAATGGATTTCACATTGAGGTTTTTATTATTGGAAAAAAAGGCTATAAAATTTTTATTGCAGTTCTCACTTCATTACTCGGATATTTTACGCATCATTGCGTGAGTAATGTTAAGGATCGTCGAATTTCAAGTATCAAAACTTTTACAATTACATTAACCAGGTATTTAAAAAAAAATATTTTTCATTTTTTGGTAAAAGCTACTCAACAATTTTTTTTTCTCCGATTATACATCAAGAACAATACAAAGAAGTAATATGCTTTTATTATTTACAAATAATTACTTCTAAATTCGATAACCAATAAATATTAAATAACTGTACAAAGTATATAAAACCAGAGCTGTCGGTTTATACCCTTCAGTCAATCCGTCATACATCGATCAACAATGCGAATTTTTTTTTTAATCATCATGCTCTCAGCAGTCGTGAATTCAAATGATCAGTTAGATAATAATAGAAGAAAAGTATTTAATAAAAAATTATCTGACTCATCAGCACGAACAGAAAGTCTAGGACGTCTTCTTAAGCATATCTTCCGTAAATATTTTAATGGCTGCACTGTAATTATGATGTACGGCGATAAAATATACACCGAGTACCCAGGATTGTTGAATATGTTAAATGAAGAATTATCAAGCGTGTCATTCATCAGGAGAGACTTCAATAACTCCCAGAGCGAGTCATCGGACAAGTTACAATTCAAGTGCTACAACTATCTTCTTTTTTTGAACAACATTTACAGTTTGCAAAATACCTTGTCGAGACAAAATAATAAAAAAGTAGTTGTTGTATCGCAATCGACACCATGGACCGTGAAAGAATTTTTGAAGAGTTTTCCGTCAAGGTCCTACATCAATTTGTTGATTATATCCCACACTATGAGTGAAAGAACTGAGGTAATCTTATATCTTTAAAAACGTCAAAATTTAAAAAAGTAAAATGCAATTTAACAAAAGTAATTATTTAATAAATCAAAATTTTATTTATTTATAGTTCACAAGTAACGGCAATCACATAGTGACTGCAAGGTTGCTAGTGCTAAATAATAAAAAGAACAATAATTATGTAAATTAAATTTAATTATAGTATTTATTTAAGTAGCCAGGTTCTTATTTGCTGTATACCCATAAGCTGTATGCCGACGGAAGTGGTGCAAGTTATCCAACTCTGTTGACTTCTTGGATTAGAGATCATTCGACACAAAAGGCAATCGATCTCTTTCCCGAGAAACTAACTGGAGGTTTCAAGGGCCACAGATTACTCATTGCGACCGCCCACCAATCTCCTTTTGCCATTAGAACGTAAGTTATTTATCATCAATCAACTACACACAAGCTTCTTTATTACTTGTAGGATAAGACTATTGAATCACCGTCTGTAATTCTATTATTAACAAATGTCATATTGATTTTGAAATTTCATAACTATCAGCGGAATCGATTGGGATGGAATAGACATACGTATTGTAAAATTGCTTAGTAAAACTCTAAATTTTACCGCTGACTTCCGTGATCCCGTTACGATTAACAGGTTTGCATTTACATACATTATGTTACGATATTGCGTTACTTGATTAATCTATCATCTTAATAGTACTAGTTTTATTATTATATAATATATATATATATATATATATATATATATATATATATATATATATATATATATATATATATATATATATATATTTTTCCCTTTACTTAGTATTAACATACAGCATATTACATCCATAAATCAATATTTATCAACTGATCAATTAAATAGTATTTATTACGTCTAGTCCAATTTACGCTGCGACTACGGATGTTATCACCGGAAAAGCATCTGTAGCAGCCGGTGGAATTTACAAAACAACCAATATTACGTCAGTCTTGGATACATCCGCGTCTCATATGGAGGATTGCGCTGCATTTATTTCTTCATCGTCACTGGCATTACCCAAGTATCGAGCCGTCATGGGACCTTTTCAACCCGGCGTCTGGGTTCTCATATGCATTGTTTACTTTATTGCCATTATCCCATTGACAATGAACACTGATTACAGTTTGAGTTCTTTGATAACGAGACCTGGAAGACTTATACACATGTTCTGGTTTGTCTTCAGTACATTTACTAATAGTTTTGCTGTCAAAGATCCTTTGACTGTTGATGGATTTGCCAAAAATTCAACAGCGCTTCTTATCGGTACCACTTTTTTTATTTTTTTATTTTTGTGTAAAAGCAAAAAAATTTTTTTAAATATAAAACCAGAATGATCTGTTAATTTTAAATTGTTGACTTAAGAAATTAATAATTGAATGTTTAATTTCAGGTTTCTACTGGGCCTTTACAATAATTATAACGTCTTGTTACACTGGGTCAATTATAGCTTTTATTACAGTACCGATGTTTCCAGAATCAATAGACACTATCGATCAGCTTCTGGATGAAGGTTACGATGTCGCAACTTTGGGTAACTAAAGCCTTGTACTTTCAAAATTAACCAATTACTCGTTTTAATTATTACTTAGATCATGACGGCTGGGAAAAATGGTTCAATTGGAGCACAATTGATGATCCGGTAGCTGTTAAATTATTGAAATCTCTGGAGTATGTACCAACAATTGAAGAAGGAGTTAGAAATGCAAGCAGTTCTTTTTTTTGGTCTTACACATTTCTTGGATCAAAAATAGCTCTCGAGTATCTTGTTCAGTCCGATTATACTCCCAGGTAATTATAATTAAAAAGAGAGAGTTAGGCTGTAAATATTAATTGTAACGGTTATATTCGATAGTAATTGGGCATGTTTTTATTGCAGCTGGTCGACGAGGCGATCAACTATGCATATCACCAAGGAATGTTTCACTAACTTTGGAGTTACTTTGGTATTACCCAAGGACTCGATATACACTCAGACTTTTGATACAGTAATAATGCGAGCCCGACAATCTGGTTTGACTCAGAAAATAATCCGGGATGTTGAGTGGGATCTTCAGAGAACGGCCGAAGGAACTCGTCTACCAGTTATTATTATTATTATTATTATTATTATTATTATTATTATTATTATTATTATTAATAAAAATATTATTTTAAAACAGTCATGCAATAATTGACTTATCACATTTATAATTTATTATTTATAATTAGATTTCCGAGGATTACAAGCGACGAAAAGTTATTATAGAAGAAAGACCACTAGCTTTAGATGACACCGAAGGCATGTTCCTCGTTCTCGGTGCAGGGATCCTTATTGCTAGTCTAGTCCTCGGAATTGAGTGCTGTCTGAAACGCTTAAAAAAAAAGCACACTGTTGCTGACGCTGGAACAACTTTTACGTCACTTGCTACCACGCCGCGTATGAGTTTCCTGACAGTTCCAAACCAGCCTTGGGATATCGAAAATTCAAACTGCTCTCCGAGACCTCGGAGATTCATACGAGGTAGCATTTAAATAATATTTTTTATTTCATCAGCGAGCAATCAAATGGACTGGTAATGTTTTTTTATTTTTTATCTATATTATTAAGAGAATAAGAAAAATTTTGTGTCCAGGAATTTTGTTCTTGATGACTGTAACATCGGGATGAGCTTATATCTTTAAAAACGTCAATATTTAAGAAAGTACAGTGCAATTTAACAAAAGTCATTATTAAATAAAGCAAAATTTTATTTATTTATCGTTCACAAGTTACGGCAGCCACACAGTGACTGCAAGGTTGCTAGTTTTTATTATTTATGTATTTTATAATAGTTCATATTTTTATTACTTGTCAATACATTCTTCTATTATCTATCTATTTATTTATGTTTTAAATAAATCTTATGTTAGATATTGTGGGAAGATTTAAATAACTTTTCATCTTATTACTAGAAAATTGAGAATGTGGTTTACCGTTAACCTTTTATGCCGTCATACTGTCATTACTTTTTACAAAGAAATTATTCCTGTTCTTATCTCAATTTACTTTTTTTTTTTATTTTTTGAATTTAATTTTAGAAATAGACATACATTTTTTTATTTGATATTTTTAAATTCTGGAATTTACAGCAACGCCTTAAAATTATTTTAATCATCAGTTTATGCAATTTTAAAAAAATTCTACAAGTAAAATTAAATTTAATAGTTAATAAAAGAGCTCCTAGTAAATTTTTACGAACGTAAATATGTTTTATCGATAAATTATCTAACAATCGAAGCATCGAGAAAAATTTTATTGTTCTTAACTTTAATTAATTAAATAAAAATTATCAACTCTCGGCGTATCCTGTTATTTTTATTAATTTGCAAATTACTGATTCTTAAATACCAATAAAAATTAGTAACTTTCAAATTTAAACTAACGGATAGTTAAATAATTAGATTTATCTACAAAAAGAGTTTAGCTTAGTTAATTTCACTGTACTATAAATTATAACATTTAAAAAACAATCTTAGATTGTAAACTTTCTATTATTTCACCTATAATTACACTGAGACTTGATGCGCATCAGCAGATGTGTCGAATGACAATTACAAAAAGGCAAATAAAATAATAATATCCATATAAATAATCTTCTAAGATATTTAGAATTAATAATATTTATATAAATCAAAATAAATAGCTAAAAATAATCGTAAAGATGACATTTATTTAATTTTAGCAGCAACTAAAGTTTAAATAAATTTACCTATACTTAAATGTTATAATATTTATGTGTATATAATATAAAATAAAAATAAGAAAGGAAGTTTATTACTACAGTACGACATAAAAAAAGGCAAAACATGCCAGGTAAGAAATAATAAACGCATCTTTTATTTATTTATTTATTCAAATAATTTACTTAGTATTCCAATTATTTTAGTAGACCTTAAAGTGTTGAGTTAGTCACCTGGATTCACACGCACTTGATACATGTGTTATTTTTATAAATAAAACCACAATGATTCCTCATCGTTTGATGTCCTTGTCACAATTCTCATAAAACTACTGGGAAAGTAATGAAAGATGCATCAAAGATTTTAAAAGAGCTGTATTTATAAATATATGTGCGTGTGACAGCAATTACCGAGTCTACATTTCACTTTCAATTATCATCATCATCGGTAAGTTTTTTTTTTTTTTGACTTTTTATTATTACAATAAGAATAATAACAACTGAAGCACTTTTTTGGCTACTTGTAACAAGTAGAAGTGCAGATAACAAACAAAGGCATCCGTAATAATAGCCAGCTGCAAGGTAAATGCTACGCTGAATATCCGGGATTCAGTTTAGTTTTTCATCATATGTATTTACAATATCTCTTCATCTCTTTGATACATTGGAGGCTCTAGAAGCAGGCCTGCTCGTGTCCTCCGAACTGGATTTTTTATCCAGTCTTTGAACAAGCAAATAAATATTTTCTCAATAAATTTATTGCACATAAAAATCCATATTAAATTAAATTTACAATCTTACCCGTTGCTTTTGGAAGAACTGCGCTTAAACATGGCACTTAATTTTTTCTTTAAATTTTTCTTCTCTACTTTAGTGTCATCTATACTTGCTTCTGATCCCGAAGTCTAAAAAAAAAAAATCAATTATTTAATTTTTTTTATAATTTATGATTATTTAAAAATTATATTAATAATTTTAGGTAATTATTTTATCAATTACCTGTATAGAAAAATCAAAAGAACTATTAGGATCGTCAACACTCGCAGACTTTGTTAATTTACTCGTTATTTTTCTCATAAGATTTTTGTTGTACTTCTTATCCCGCTGAATCATTTCGCTCTTCGTCGAGCCTCCAGACAGCCGGCTGTAAAAATATAGAATTTTATTAATGATATTATTCTTAAAATATCGCTAAAAAAACAGAATATATATTTACCTGTCTACACTAGAATCTCTTTGAAGACTGAAATGTCTTGTATCAACTTCAGAGTCTAAGGACTGTATGCTCGAAATATTGCTATCAGTTCCCCAAATCGATTGATCGTTCTTTCCAGAGGTCTGCTCTAAAGATAAACTCTTACGCTTGAGACTCGGTTTGGAGCGAGCCGATGTCGAAGACCCTCGTCCACTGTCTTCATCAATAGAGCTAGACCTAAAATTTAATTCACATATTTACAAGCTTATCATTTACCAAGAATCCTACCAATGGAATAAATAAATAATTAATACCTCTTTGTAAGTTTTTTCTTCGATGAAACATCACTTCTAGCCAATACCTTCTTTGATTCTTGTAATTCTTTGGCTACTTCCATTAATTTACTAATCGTGTACTCAAGTTTTTCTGTCTTTCCACTCAAGTTGATTGTCGCTGTAAAAAATTTCATTCATTCATCAAACTTATTAAACTTTTTGATTTTTTAGTAGTCAATTTTTTATTTCAAGTTTTTGGAGGAGTTTTTAATAGTTTGTTGGTTCTATAAATTTTTTCCGTCATATTTGTCCATTAAATTATTTGTAATTGATTCTGTGATAGTACTATTATTTTTAAAATTTATTTAAAAATTATTCAAACTATGTGTAGTGTAATTAAAAATATAAAAAAACCTTTTAAATCTTCCCTAGACTCTAGCATGGGCGAAGATTCCCGTGACTTTGGTCCCTTGGTTCTTCTCGGAGGCGTCGGAGTGTAATTATCTGGAGTTTTACCGGGAGAATCAACCTTGTTACTCAACTCCGGGAATAACTTCATCAAATCATCGACCTGGCTCAGCAAAATATTAATATTTCTGGCCTCTATTTGCTCCATACGTCTTTTACTCATAATCAAGTCCTTAAATTCCTCTCTTTCTTTCTCGTGTCTCTCCTTTTCGCGTCTCATTTTCTCGTTACTTGTCCTCAGCTTCGCGTGGGCATCTCTCAACTCCAGAAGGTCACATTGTAACTATAGTAGTAAATAAACGTTAAAACTGACACAATAATTACAATTCTGTAAGCTTTAAATCAATTGATTGATAATGCTCGATAACCAATAAAAATAGTAATAAATATAAGTTACTAACTAACTAACTAACGAATAAACCAACAAACAGACTAACTTCGATCAATTTCTTCTTATTTTCCTCCTTCTCCTCATCGAATATCTTCTTCATCTGGTCCTGGCGACGCTTGTTCTCCAGACGCTCCTTGTCACGCTCCCGCTCGACCTTTAACGAGAGACGAGTTGATAAATGCACGCCCACATACAGACATATAACCGCAATCTTAATACACAATACTATAAAATAAATAAATGAAATAGAAGAAATAAAAGGTTCAATAAGAATAAGATAGTACAACTATTTATACTTTTATTATTACTCCTGTTGTAGTTGTTACCGTAGTTATTACTGTTGCTTTTGTTGTTACTGTTCTTTTTGTTGTTTTAACAAACCTCAGTACACGTTACTTGTTACTTACCTCGTACAATGTCTGGCGTAAATCCCTAGCAAGCGTTGCGGTCTCTTGTAATAGCCTCTGCTGTTCTTCTCTTTCTTTCTGCCAGGCAAGCTCAATGCGTGCCTTTAAACCTGGAATTTTAGTTCGACCGCTTGCTAAAATCCGCTCCTCCTCCAGCTGTAATTCAACATATTTTTTTTATTTTGTCTTTTGTCATATTAAAATATCTAAGTAATACGCAATACTTATTACAACAAAGATAAAGTATTTTATAACACGCTTCAGATATTTTATTTTTTATTTTCATGCTATACATCTTTAAAAAAAAAAAAGTAGCAAGAGAAATCTTAAGAAAACTACAAAAAAAAAATTTTACAAATTTTTTCTCGTCTTAAAAAATGTCTACGGACTTTAAAAAATTTTTTTCCATTGTTTCGCTGAAAAGTCTTTTTAGAAAATTTAATGCCCTTCAATTTGACGTAATCAAAAAGCCTGTACGATAATTTACCGCGGAGTTATCGTCAGTCAAAGCAAAAAAGTACTTTTTCACTTTAACAATCAATAACTCCGGAAATAATGATCGTATAGAAAATCAAAGGACGGTTTTGAAAACTACAGAATATTCTCTGTAAGATACTGTGAATAGCTTTTGTCAAAAAAATTTTTTTTTAATTGAAAACTTTGACTGAAAAAACGACAAAAATTCGCATAATTAAGGATATTTGGATAACTTGATATAACTTTGGATAAAATGGATGAACAAAGGATATCGTCGGTAATTTTTCAATCTCCAAGTGTCCTCTAAAATCTCTGAAAAATTCAAAGCGCTGCGATTTTTGAGCCATATGTATTTTCTAAATTAGTTTGATGAACTGAGACAAGATGTATCAAAATTTTTGAAAAGTTCCGTCATGAGAACCAATGAATAGATTTCTATGAAAGCTACTAAAAAAAAAAAGAGAAAAAATGCTGTAATAGTAAGGCACAAAAAAAATTTTTTTTCGATTCATTCATTTCAGTAATCAATTAATATGAAAAAAAAAACTTGAAATTGTTTTTATATATACTCGACTACTTTTTTATAACAGATTTTTTTTTTCAACGCTGTGATGTAAGATTTGTGTCAATACTTAAATCTCTCCTACTCAAAAGTGTATTGCATTATATATTTCCATGCATATAAAGCCAGGAAAAATGATAAATAATTCTAACAAGATGAAGAATAAGTAATAATACTACCTCATTTATTCTTGACTGCATTTCAGACAATTTAATCTGCCAGCCAGATCGTTCAGACACTAATTCAGTCTTGAGCTTAGAAGCTTCCAATTTACTTTCTGATAGCTCATCTTCCATCATACTGATCTGTTGCTCCAGTGTAGAAACGTTTGTACCGGTAGACTCTTCGTCCTGTCGATCATAAATAATAAAACTTGAAATGCGATAATTAAACATTTATTTATAAATAAAAGGCTTAACAATAAATAGAGAATGACACAGAGGGAAGTGACCTCATCTGATTTTCCAGTTGACGTAGTAGAGGGTCTTCGCTGACGAGTCGCCTTGAGCTCGGCAATAGTCTTCTGGGCGCCCTCCATCATATGCTTATAAGTGTCTCTCTCGCGTTTATAACGCGACAATTGATTTTGAATTGACTGTATTTCATCATTTATTGCCTTTATTCTCTGTTCATAACGCAGTTTACACTGAGCAAGATCCGTCTTTCTCGCCTTCTCAGCGTCGGCGAGCAAACTCTTGGTCTTTCGTAACTCGTTGTCCAACGCCGAAGTGTCGGCTGATAAATTTCGTTGGAACTTATTCACAGCATTGTAATCGTTTAATTTACTTGTCAAGTCATCGTTCTGAAATTATATTAAACTTATATATTATTACATCATCAGCCTATTAATAAAACTCATTGTTTTTATTATTATACTGATAGAAGGATTTGTTTAGATTTAATAAATTTTATTAGCAGTTAAGAAATTATTTATTAAATGCAATGTTTAAAAATATTTATTAAATTTTAATAAATTTAATAATTTATCTGTCTTTAAATATTGTCTTTAAATAAATTAAATTATTAATAGTTAGCAAATCCTCCTAACAATGTATAACTATAAACATAAATGCAAACCATTTTTCTCATATCCTCTAATTGAATTCTCAATGATTCATTTTCTTTAACAATACGACTAATTTCTTCCTTAGATTCTTCTAATTGTCCATTAACCGTTGAGGATCTCTCACGTTCTCTCAGCATTTCCTTAAATCCCATTCAAACAATTACAATTATTTATCATTTTTAAATTAATTGGCTATCAAACCAATCCATAAATATTATTTTTTATACTATACACTTAATTGCGTACCTCCAATCGTGATATTTCTTTTTTCCAAGTAATTTCTTTAAGCCGATTAGCTTCTTCAAGATATCGAACACGTTCTTCCGTATTTTCTAATTGATTTTTATAATCTCCTATATGACTATCAATAAAAATAAAAACTTAATTCTTCTTTCAATTTTATCAAAAAAAAAAAAAAAAAAAAAATGTTAAAGTTTACTGAACTTTTGCCGACAGTATAATTTTTAATAATTTATTTTACCTATTTAAAATCTCAACTTGATTCTCCAACTGTCGTTTAGCATCCTGCAAAGCTGCATGTTTTGTATGCAGACCGTCAAACAACTCCTGACCTTTTTTTATCTCTTCTTCTAAAACTAGAAGTCGAAAAGCAAATAATTAAATTACAATACAGCAAATTTAAAAAATTAAAAACCAAAAATTTAACAAACTTGTAATTTTTTCAGTGTAAGTTTGCTTAAGATCGGCCATTTTTTTGGCACTAGCTCCTGCTTTTTCTAAGGCTGCTAATTTTTTCTTCAAATTGATGAGTTCTGTATCTTTAGCCAGTCTATCTTCTTCAATCTGAGCCTTCAATTTGTCTCTTTCTTTTTTAACTTCCGCTAGCTCAGCGGTCGCTTTGGCCACTTTCATCGAAGTTGATGACTTAATGCCCTCAAATTCCGTTTTCAATTTCTTCAATTCACTTTCAACTAATGACTTTGATTGCTCCAACTGAATTAAAAATAAAAAACAAAATTTAAAGGTCAATAAAAAAAAAAAAAGCTCTTAAATAATACTAAAAAAAAAATTTGAATAATTTTTTTAATACTCATTTGATTATATATTCAAAATAGTAATAATAATAATGATAATAAATTACTTTGGCAGCATTCTTTAACATTCTACTTTCTTTTTCAGTGGACATTGTTAAATCGTCTTGTAACTTCTTACATCGTTCTCTCTCGGCATTTAATTCTTTTCTTAATTCATTTACAGTTACTTCCATCTTAGCGTTATTTTTCTCCGATGACATTGCTGTTTCTAAATCCTTTTTCAACTGTAAAACTTCATTATAAACCTTAAGCTTTTCAGCAGACAGTGATAGTAATTTTGATTTTAATTTCTCTTTTTCTTCTTGTAATTTTGATTTTTCTGATTCCCAAATTTTGCGGTCTGACTCTCTGGCAGCTGTAGATTCATTTAATTTTTTTCTCACTAAAAATACATTAAATTTCATTAAGGGGGTAAGAATATGTTCCTGAAAGGATTTTTCGTAATTTTAATTATTTTCAGAATTACAGCTAATTTAGTTAAACGATTCCGGCTGAGTTCTCAAACTTTAAGCGCGTTTTTCTCGGAATTACTTTTTTGAAAACGGTGTGCATGATATCTCGAGTTTTACTCAACCGATTCACTTGAAATTTTACACAGAGTTCTTTTATACTTTACAGTATCGCACTACAAAGCGTTTTTGAAAAAAAAATTTTTTTATATTTTTAAAAAATTCCGAACGGCAGAAAAACATGAAAAAAAACAAAACATATTTTTCAAACCATCGCCGTTTTGTGAAAAAATTTTTTTTTCTTTAAAATATCTCGTAGTGCGGTAACTGAATCCTTCCTCTTTAAGGACTATTAATTTTTTTCCATTTCTGGTTACTGGAAGGATCGAAATCCTGCACACCAGAATGTACCATTTTTTCATCAGTCCCCACTTTGGTCTGCAGTTTTTTTTAATTTTATTAATGTTTTGTAATATTTAAATATCAATAAAAAACATAAAACAGAATATCCTCTAAAAAAAAAAAGAAACCCCAGCTTTTTTTTTTTATAAACTAAAAAAAAAAACTTACAATTTTGCGGGTCGCTTTTGATATCCGATTTATTGGCTTCTCTTTCTTTTGCCAAATCGCGCATCGCATTGTCGAATTTCTGCTGAAGCAATTCGTTTTCTTTGGCAAGTTTGTCAAACTTAAGCGAACTGTCTTGCCCCCTAGCAGCGGGCGAATCAATACAAAGATTAATAATGTCCCCAAAAACAGTGTATACTTCACCTGAAGAAATGAAGAAATGAATTTATGTTTTTAAAACTAATTACAAATAAATTACCGAGTTCTTTTTCTACATCCTCTAACATCTTTCTTAACTGTACTTTAGATGGATGGTCATTGAATTTGGAGCCTCGAGTTTTAAACTCAGTTCCAAGTTTTTTGAGGACTTCTTCAACTTTTTTTATCTGAAATGAAACTTGAAAGATTAATATCAGTGACTAATTAGTGACGGTGGTAAAGTAAAAACAATGAATTAAATAAAAAAAAAAAAAAAGAAAGAAACTATAATACCTCTTCGTGTTTGTTTTCTAATTCACTTTTTTCAGCCTCTAACTGTTCAGTCTTTCGTTCCATCTTTCGTAATTTGAAGGAAAGAATTCGGCAGTTTTTGTTCGCCTGGTCGACACTCTTCTTTAACTCGCCGTACTCATCAGCTTGCTCCTCCCTGCAATATTAATAGCAGTGAGTTAATGTTAAAAAATGAAAGTAATTACTTAAAATGATTTACCGCAGGCGATAAATAATAATATTAATAAAATGGCTTAAACAACTAAAAGTATAAAAATAACCTAAAGTTATCCTGCATCTCATAAATTTCCTCTTCCAATTCCCGTATTTCTTTCTTCATGTCCTCATTCTCATCCATAAGAGTCTCGCAAAGAGTTTCTGCGGCCTTGAGCTTCGACTTGAGCTCCTCAACGGCCTTTTCTCGCTCACTCTTCCCGCCTTTCGACTCAGTATCTTTTTCAAGATTTTTCAACCGTGCAAGGAGAGTCATCTTTTCCTCGTTCAAGGCTACATAAAAAAAAAAAAAAACATTAAATATTAAAGGATAATTTATTATTTTTAAATATTTTTCATCATTATTTAATTTCCTTACGGCTTGTCTTCTCCCTTTCTTAAACTATCATCATTATTAACAATTCAATAAACATTAAATATTTAATTTATAAGCTATTTCAAACCTTCGTTCTTGGATTGTAATTCTTTAAGTGATTTTTGCAGCCTCGACATTTCACTACTCTTAGGCGTTTTAGCAGATACTGAATCCATAGTTGCAAGTCTTCGTAAAAGTATTTCGCTTTTTTCCCTTTCAACCCTCTCGCAACGCGCCTTCATATCACTCAGCTGAGTCTTAAGACTTTCCAATTCATTTATTTCACGATTATTATTATCTTTTTTTTCTACGTCTTTTTTATAGTCCGCTTTTCTCACCTAGATATCAATACAACAATACTCATTATTATTTTATTGAAAATTAAAAGTTTAATCATAACATAAACCATTTCTTCACAACTCACAAATCATTAATCATGAACATTTATCATAGTCATAACAATATCAAAGAAAAAAAAAATTATGTTGACTGGCATTAGAAATTTTTTAATAATTTTATAGCAATAAAATTATTATGAAAAAATATTTAATAGAAAAATTCATGTGAAAATTAAAAAAGAAATTTTTCAAATCATTTTTTTTTTTTTATTACAATTGATTTGTTATAAAAACAAGATAAAATTGACAGTTGTGGACCAACTTTAGTATCAATAATACTGTTCATCAATTATTAATTTTATTTTAACAATTAAATTACAAGTAAAAAAATTTCATGTTTAATTTTTCAAATTTTCTACACGTGAAATTTTTTAGTAAAAATTTTTTCAATAAAAAAAATTATTAAAATTTTCAAATGTCGGCTAATTAAATTTTCATTCAGCATCATGAAAAAAAAAATATTTAATGAACTACTAAATACAATCAAGGACCTACTTCTATTGGATCTACGTCTACTGGAAACCCAAACAGCAAGTAAGTAATATACTAACGAGACACACCTGAATAATAAATTCAACATCGTTTTCAGAATTATTACAAGTCTTATTAATGACCTGCTTGATCTGGAGCTTTGCTGGCTGTCGATCATTCTGCAGCGCAGTTTCGTCGATAGAGTGCCTCCTGAATGTGTAACTGTCAACCTTGGGTGAGGTGAAGCTTTTGGGCCTTGATGATGGCTTATCAGATTCCCGGGTGGAATTTGAAGACTCGACCAGACTAGGAAGATCCATCGTTGAATTCCATTCTGCAGACACTGATGATGTTGTGCTGGGTGCCTTCGACAGGTTCTCATCCTTCACTAGATTCGATGTCGATGCCCAAGTCCTTCTAGACTCGGGACTTTCACTAGATCTATTTGAGGATGGTTCCCAGCGTGACAAACTTGGTGTTGATGATGTTGTGTCTGTTTTTAAACTTGTTCTTTTTCCTGAGTGGTCTTTGTAGTCCCTAGAATTATTATAGCATTTAATTTTCCATTCATGGGGTTTTTTTTTTTTTTTTCTTAATTATGGAAACAATCATATAATTAGAAAAAGTCACAGGTATTTGGATAAATGATAAATTTATTACGACTTTGCTAAGTAGTGAAGAAACTTTTGATGTTTATTACTACCTTTTTGACCTTTACTGTTTATTACTACGTACTTGATAAATTCATAATAAATGTGACGAAACACTACAATAAGATAATAATTTAATACCGTGTTATTATTTATCTAAACACCTCCGTTGTCTAATTTATAATTACAATGTATCAAGACAAGTGCCTAATTTATATAGTATTGGAAGAGATGTTAAAGAAATTATGAAGATAAAAATAGTTTTATAGTATGTGGAGACAATTATTAAAATAGAAGTTATGAAAAACTTTTTAGTAATTGTCAACACGTCGTGACTTTGTCAAAAACAACTATTTTTATAATTTAAAAAAAAGACATGAAATATTTTTTTTAATTACCAAAAATTTGACATCTATATTATTAAAAGAATAAGGAAAACTTTGCCTCCGGTCGTATTTTTATTGTGACTGCAAGGTTGCTAATTTATATTAATACAATATTAAAAAATTTTTTCTAATCACTTTCTTTTTTATAAATAGATTATGAAGAAGATATTTCTACAGCGGAATTCCTGTTTTGTGAAATAAAAGATGAAAAAATATTTAAAGTATTTGGGCAGTATATTATAAAAGAACTCGCTATATACAGCAAGTAAAAAGTGAGTCTTGTTATTAAATTATAGAACAGTTCTCATGATTATAAAAGCGATTTTCCTAACATTCATATATGACTAGTTCTTTTGATAATAACAATAACAATAATTCTCATTATTTATAAAGTTCTTTAATCTCTTCTTTGTAAATGGTAAACAAGAAAATTAAGTAAATTTATATATCTTTAATATAAATTTTTATTATCAAAGATTGAAGTATATTTTTTCCAGTACTTTTAAATTATACAAGCTACATTGAAATAATTTTATCAGTTTAAATTACTGAGAAAAAGTAAATATTTACAAATAAACACTTGAAAAATTTTTTAACGAAATATTTTATTTCGTAATTTTTCTATTAAAATAAATACTTTTTTTAATTAGCCGTAATTTATCAATCTTTTATAATACATTAGAATAATAATCTAATTACTCAATTGACCTTAAACAAAAAGTCATCCGTTTTTTTTTCTTCAAATTTTTTTTTAAGATTCAGAAAAAAATTATTTCTTATCTTCAAGCATTTAATTTCTATTAAATATTAATTTCCTATTAAAAAAAAATTATTTCAACATCAATCACCATGACATTAATCTTAATAATTTATTTTTAGAAACTAAAATAATCACCAATTATAATTTATTAATAAAATAATTAACCTGAGGCATCTTTTGCAGCGTGTTGGCCATCGTACATGCGGATGAAAACCAAGTGGACACAAAGAGTCTCCTTTCACGCTCCCAAATGTGTGATGCATTTTGTCAAGTTCTCAAATTATCATTGAACAACGGCCGTAACAATTACAACTATTATTACTGATAATAATAATAATAATAATAATAATAATAATAATAATAATAATAATATATTTAATAATAGCAGTAAGTATAAAAAAACTCTCCATTGATTTAGGACTTAAACCCAGGCTTTTCTATTTTCTATGACGCACCTTGTTAAAACAAAGTCTATCTTTAGATCTATCAGAGAGACATTCTGAACACGCGCATAAGCTAAATTAACTCGTCGAAATATTTTCATAACAATTTATCAATCAACCGGATGTTTTTTTTTTAATAAATTTATTTATCAGCATTATTATATATTTATTATCTTCTAAATTATTTCTATAAATAAATAAAATCACTCAATAATATTTATTACATTTTAAATCTTTGAATTTTTATATTCTTCCGCGAGTAATTTTTTTTCTTCATACATAATTATCGGTATTGTAATTTATAAGCGGGTATTTTTGAGCACTAATCCAACCATTAAATTCAAGATAAATTAAATCGATTACGTAATTTTCATAAACGCACCAACATAATTTGAAATCACTTAAAGTCACAATAAAAAAAAAAAAAAAAAAAAAAAAAAAAACCTTGTTAAAAGTATCTTAATCACTTTATTTATACTGAATTCAATTTATAATCTCACATTAATTTTTTTACAGTGTCGCTTCAGTGTAAAACATAAACAAATTGAAAGAAGAATATGATAATACTTAAAAGAAGAATAATTTAATATTAAGAAGATACAAAAAACAAATTTCAAGCAAGTTTAATTCATTTTTAAATACTTGCTATCTTTTTTACACAAGCGAGATATTTTTTTTTGTTGCAGATTACAAAATTTTAAAAGCCGATTGCAAAAGCTAAATGTAGCAAAATATGCAATGTGATAATAATGATAATAATCCACAATATAATACAGGACAATAATGTAAGAGTGATTCCGCGTGTCCCGCCATCAACTAAGTTAAGCGTGGTTTAACTGACGGGGGTTGCTATTACGGGCAACAGCTTACCAGCTCGCATCAGCATCTCAGACACTACAGACCATTGCACACATTACATATCACACGTCACACATCTACTAATAATAATATATAGAAGCTAACTAATACGAAAGCTCTACTCATACTAAAAGCCTAAACTGTGTGGATTATTGGAACGCTGCCAATCTATATATAATTATTCTCTAGGATATATATAGGTCACCGGATTCCCACAAATTTTGTTAATACTCACTCACAGGCCCATTTTTTTCACACTATCAATTATAGACATGACCTAATTTTATGATATTTAAGTTAGCTTTCACTTGACCATTTTTTAATTTTATTTAACAAAAAAATTTGTTCTGAAAAATTATTTTTTAAAAATTGCATTTTTAATTTAATTTTTTTTTTTTTAATTTTTATTTAAAATTAATTTTTTTTATTAAATGCAATTTTTTATAATTTAATAAATGAATAAAAATTAAAAACGGCTAACTTTGGTATTATAAAAAATCTTTATTGTTATTATAATATTTATAGTGAATAATTCACTAATTGACTTATCTCAAAGTCAGTAAATTAAAAGAGTAATTACGTCTTTTATCTTGATTATTTTAATGTCATAATAAAATCTTTGTAAAGTTTAACAAAAGTTTAGAAATTAACGTCCGTGATAAAAAAGATTTTTTCTCATAATTAAACGATTTTTTCACATCCGTTTTGGTCGACCAAAAGGTTTTTTTTTTTTTTTTTTTAGATTACAGAGTACTCAAGGTTAGCTGGTCTAAAATTTTCACAGTTAATTATTTATAACTAGCCAAAGCAGTTCCAAAAAATTTCTTTCACAAGTCGGATGTCGTTTTATTACGAAAAATGACCTGTTTCGTTAATTTATCGCTTCTTTAGTAGCGAACTATGCTGATGAAGGTATTTAGTCTTAATGTAAGACATTAAAACTTTTATTAATTGTTTAGTCTTTAAACAATTGGAGACAATTAAGATAAACAGCAGCTAAAGTGCCATCCGTTTTTTTTTTTAAACTATTAATTATTTCTTAATTTTTAGGTTGAATTTAAAACAGTTGCTCAAATTCTGAACGTTAATAATAGAGTATTTTTTTTTAAATGATATTCATTCACTGGATACTGGATAGCTCTATAACAGAAAGGTAAAAGTTTTCTCATATTTAGAATGAAAGTGAATTTTTTTAGATTGACCTTATTTGCTCGGCCTTCACTCATAAATCTCTTTAAAAATCGATTTTAGGAATATATAGGTATCGATCCTCGTTCTCACACTCAGATTCAATGGACCATTGCTTTGTATTGTATAACAAATAATATAAGCCTCAAAACAAATTTTCTCTGAAACTAAAAATGACTCAAGAAGTTTCTCGCATTTGTCAGTAGAAAACTGATTAGAAAATTGACGTCACTATGACAGTACCGCTTTTCTGTTGACAAATTTTTTTTGTTAATTAATTTAGCGATTAAAAAAAATTAAAGCATATTTTATTTAATTAATTATATTAATTTATTTAATTAAAACTTTTCAAGGTATTTATTTTTTAATTTTTGTTATGAAAGAAAAGTATTTAAAAATTATTAATAATAATTTATATAAAAATTATTGATTATAAATTATGAAGCTAGCAAGTCAATTTTTTTATTTTAATAATTAAATTATTATGAAAAAAATTTAATAAAAAAATTCCACATTTAAAAATTGAAAAAAAGAAGAAATATAAATTTGTATTAACGTGAGTATTACTAATAAATATTTTTAATTTAAAATATTTTTAAAAATGTTAAAGTTGTTTTGATTTCAGATTAATTTAAAAAATAAAGAAGAAAAATCTAAAAGTTATTTTCGGTGAATGTAAAAGAGTTACCCTTGAAAAATGACGTATTATAAACAGGAAAATAATGAGCGTACGTCAGTAGTAATAGTAAATATAAGTTCGACAAATAAAGAAGGGTAATAAAAATAAGTAAAAGTACGTAATATAATAAGTATCAACAAGCAAGTAATAGTAAATATAAAGACGGATATAAAGAAGTATAAAAGCCGGTAGTATCCGGCTTTTATCGTATCCCGGTACATTGATATGGCCAAACATAACATAACGAGAAAATAAAGTGCGGCTAGCTGCATTCAGTAACCAAGTAAGCATGCTATAGGTTTGGTATATATGGAATGGCACAGCATGCTATGGTATACGGATATACCGAGATACCAAACATAAAGGTAAAGGTAAAAAGCTAAATAAAAAGCAAATGAAATGAAAATACAGCGTTTAAACGCCGCAACAAGACAACAGTTCACTGGCCCTCTCCCTCTCACTCAGCTTGGCCAAAGGCCACCAGCGCCTTGTCCTATTTCTGACGTCACAAGTCGTCGACGTCCAAGACGTAGTCATAGTCCAAGACATAGTCATAGTGATAGCGCCGTCGTTGTTTCCTTACGTTCGCCAACAGATCTGCCAACTGTTGCTAGTATTGGTAGGTCTTGTATTTCTTCATATACTTCTTTGTACTTGTATTGTATTGTATTGTATCGCTATTGCAGGTATCGAGGAGCTCAACGGTGTATTTAATCGAGAAGAGTGTGGTGGTGATGCCGATGGTGATGGTGATGATTGTGGAGGTGGAGGTGGTGGAGGAAAGGCGCGAAGAAACCAAATAGAAGGAGAAGAAATGGTTAGCGCATGCGTCTTTACAGGTAAAGATGGTGAACGTCTTTAAGACTCTCACTGACGGTTAAACTGTCCGCGGTGGCCCACCAGACGGTCGGTCATGTCTGTATTTTAATTTATATACTTAGATATACATTATATATTCTATCTGTTCTATCTCTAGTGACCATCTACTCCTAAAACACTCTTTAGTCAGCTTATTTTTTTATTTATTTATTTCTTCTTCTTCTTCTTCTGCTTCTTCTTCCTCTTCAGAGCCAGTGTTTGCTCGTGACAGTGCCAAAAAAATTATTTTGTGTTTCGCGGGTTTATTTCAAATTTTTATTCCTGATTATTTTTTAGTGTGGTGATTTATAATCAATGACAGTACTTGAGATTTAAAAATTGTAAATATCAAGTTTGAGGATTATGAACGAGATTGGTATATGTGCTTGGAGACTGAGATTTTTTTAATTTATCTGAAATTACGTGATACCAGTTCCTGTAAATTTTTTGGTGAGTTTTAAATAATTTTTAATTTTATTAATTTAATTTATTTAGGGTTTTATTTTAAATTAAGTATAAGTATGAATAGATAGATTTTTTTTGGCAAAAAGAGTTTGTCGACCCGGGTGGTGGGTCAAATAACCAGTTTCTTCCAGTCGTTGAAATCTCCGGCGAAATACCAACTCAGTATATAGAAAATATCCACCAGCGGAATCGATAAAAGGTTGTTTTGTCCATATGGACATTGCGGATTAACTTTAAAAGAAATTATCTTTCAAATATGGTATTTTTAAAGTTGTAACCAAGTGAAAGCCTGGAAATAACACCAAATATAGCGGGTACAATCTATTAAATTCATATCTATAAAAAAAAAAAAAAAAAAAAAAGAGTCATTGCTCTTTTCTCCGTAAAAACCACTAACAACATTTGTATCTAAATCTATCTGTTTATTTATTCTCTTCTCTTCTCTTCTCTTACTGGCTATATATACTTATTCTCATTTACATGGTGCTATTTTTAGCTCGCATTACAATTTAGCCTTATCGTTCGACACGAGTCCTTGCGGATAACGACTTGGAGGAAATAACTCCCGATAGAAATAAAAAGGACTCGTAGGAGCAAGAACAAGAATACAAGAAGTGAACCAAAGATACTAAAAGTTTACCGAAAAAGAGCTCTAAAAAAGTAGAGTTTGTTGCACTGGGAGTTCGAGGCGTGGCGGAGAGCTGCTTGAGAGGCTGTTGCTCGTCCTCGACAGCCTTCGCATTCTTCGTGCAAGTGAAAGCACCCGGACTTGGAGAGATGAGACGCCTGGTGTTGTCGTATTCACTTCTACTAGCGTGAGAAGACAGTCATTTCTCGCCATTATTATTATCATCATCATCATCATCATCATCATCATCACCGCGATCATTATTATTTTTCATTAGTTTTCTACATTAAAAAATAACACTATGAATTATTTTATTCATTGCTGTTATTTTAATTTTTTTCCCCAGACTTGAATTATAGCTCCAGTATTTATAATTCAATTATTTTAAATTTTATCCAGCCTATACACGGCAAACTTGTCTTCTAAAACTAAAATCTTTTATATCTAAAACAAGTCTGGTCATCAAAGTCTTATTTTTTTTTTTTTTTTTTTTTTGGAATTTTCGTTTGGACGTTTTGCATCCGCGTGCCTTATTTCTTATGTCATACTCCTTATTTTATATATATAAATTTATTCTTCATGATTATGATATATTCTTGGATCCCCACTTGGGTAGTATACAAAACTTTAAGCCGTCTTGAAACTACGTGCCCGATCCCCGTCTCTTTCTCCGTTCACAGCCCCGGCTATTACGAAATTCGCAAGTTATATAAAAAGCCTCGAGTGTCTCGCGTGTCTTTCTTTCGTTCTTTCTCTTTGTTTGTTATTTAAGCCCGTTTATTAATTACAACATGCAGTTCCAGAGTCACACTTGCAAACAAACGCATTTAATATTTATTTACAAATAGAAAAATTTCCCTTTGCGTTTAAAAAATATAATAAAAAATGACCGCATTTATTGGCAAAAAATATATCGGGCAACGGTGAAAAGTAATTGACCAGGGAAATACTACTGAGCTTATGATTATTACTATAGAGCAAGTAGCAAGTAGCAAGTAACCATGTATGAGTATATATGTGTGGTACTTGTCTGAAGTCGGGCAACTTTTCCACTCTCTAAAGATAATAAATGCATACGGGATATAATGACCAGTCCTGGTTTATGCTAGACTCGCGGCCTTCGTGGAATGCCACGCTTCAAGAACTCTTTCCCGGCATACTTTTGCTACTCATATATTTTAACATATACTTATTCATTTTTTGTTATTACTTTTTCCAAATGTATCTTTGGTATCACTAAAGTCGTGGTCCTTTTTAAAATTATTAATATTAAATATATATACACATATTTTTGTTGATATATTGGTGTGTGTATGCAAAGAAGACTAGTATAGAAAGAAGATGATATTTCCATCGATTTAAAAGGTCAGATGAGTAAATTCCGTCATGTTAAATGTGATGGAAGGTTGGGGGATTCGATTGGAAACTTTGACACTGGTATGTCGTGATTACCAATGACGAAATTATTTTATCTAGGTTATTATAAAAAGCTCGATGTGAGTTTATAATATTTATTTTTAATATTTATACTTTTTAGTTTCACTTGCATCAATCTCGCTGCTCAAGATGGTTGTAATTACCGTGTTTAAAAATATTGATTGAAAATAATTTTAAAAAGCCGAAATTCAAGTAGATTTTTAGAATAAAGAAAATTTAGTTTTTATAAAATTATATTGACAATAGTAATATATAATTTGATTCATTAATTTAAAAAAATTTCAATAATAAATTTAAAACTAATTTTGTTCAAGAAAATATCTTGTAAAGTAAAAAATTTCTTGAATATTTATCAAACAATTTTGAAGATTGTGAAATTTAAAAATACATAAAAAAGTGAACAATTAAAAAAAAAAAAAAAAAGTGATTATCACAATTTTAACAAAATTTGTAAATTTTTTGAAAATTGTGATAATCACTTTTTTTTTTTTTTAATTGATTGTTTTTTCCAAAAAAAGAAATTTTATCCAAAAACATGAGCAAAAATTTTTTTCAAACTTTTGAAGGCAAAGTAAGCTATCGAAATCTTATTTGTTTTTCTTTCATGACATTTTTTATCATAAACATGTCCGAATTATTTTTTCAGTAAAATTTATCTTTAATGACAAATTTGGATATGAATTGAGGATAAATTGTTTATGCCAATAAATTAAAAAATATAAAAATTAATATTACTATTATTAATATAAAAAAAAATAGTTGAAGTAAAGGAGAGCTGGAGAAAAAAAAATAAAAATACTTTCGTTGTCTGTTATTCAGAGCGGATGTAATTGAATACGATAAAGTGAATAGAAGAAAAAAGTAGCGAAAATATATTGCGTTAAGTATACAGATACAAGTATAGTAACTCAGTAAGTAGTAGGTAGCTGTTCAATGGATATCCTTATCCTTATCGAATATTTTTGTTTATTGCGATCTTTGGTATATATGTTGTATCTAGTATGTAGTATGTAGTATGTTAACTATACATGTGTAAGCTAGTAAGTAAGTTAGTAAGTAACTATATTATGTTATGTAGATGTAAGTGTGTAAGACACGTAAGAGTAATAAGGAGGTTTTCAGATGAAAGAGAACGGAGTACACAGACAATGACTTTCGCGATACCGTAAAGGAAAAATCCACGCGAGACGGACACACAAACGAGTGGAGAGAAGATAAGAATAAGAACATTCGCTACAAGGAAAAGTGTAGCAACCGGTAATTCCTTTCTTGAGGCTAATTATGCAAGGCGTAAGGACTAGAATAGAAATGAGAATTTATGCCCCGTCACTGCTAGTCTGGATTTAGGATATGTATGTTATGTTTGTATGTGTGGATCTTTTGGATTCTTCAGTCCGTTTTATCACCCACGGACAATGTCAATTGGTGGTTTTAATTGCCCAATTTTATAATCCATTTATAATCCATTGTGAGTCAACATGTCTAGCTTCTTTCGAAAATTATATTCAAACTCGATTGCTGTTGGGAAACTTGTAAAGTGACATATGTTAATTATTTTTTATAATGCAATTATACTCTTAGGTGTATAAATTATTTATTAGAATTGTTTAATAATATTATTTATATAATAGTTTAATTTAAATTTACATACTTGCTTGATTTTTGATTTTGGGAACTTGAATATAATTATCGATAAAAATTTATTGAAGTAGATGTGAAGAAATTTTTAGATTGAATATATTTTCCAATAGAAAGTTATTTGATGATACACTTGAAGAAATATAAAGAAAAAAAAATGTTAATCTAATAATTAAATTCATGCGTGAAACTGAAACTCGCAATAAATAATTAAATTGACATGAATAATAAAATAATAATAATAATTATTATATATGGCTCTTTACCGTAAGATGGACGGTGGTGCTTATTACTCGATAGGCCTTATTAGGTGACTGAATAGTAATTACGGACAGTGTCTCGGATAGCTTAACTGATAGAGCCTTTGGCGCGTAACCAAACGATCCGGGTTCGATCCCCGCTCTGGGCTGTCCGAATTACTTTTTCAGTTACCGAAAATTCCTACTGAGTAAAGGTCCTCCCCTTCCCCCTTTATCCTTTATTTGATATTATTATATAATGATTATTATTATTATTATTATAAATAAATAAATAAGAGATATATCGAGACGTTAATCCGTAATTGATTATAATCCAGTGATTAGAAATTGAATTCTTGAATCTAAAATGTTTAATAAATTGTCGTCTCTAGTGAGAAGTCTTAAGTGCACCAGTAAAGTGTAAAGTGAGAGGTGCTGGTTGTAAAGATTACGACTAGGACAAAAAAATAGTAAAAAAAGAGTAAAAAAAAAAATAAAAGCATAAATATACGTAGACCGCATTCGATAGATATTTATACAGAGCTATTTGCAATATGTACTTATATACAACTTGCTACCGCGGGCGTGACCAACGAGAAATTCTTTTGATCGTTACGTTAAACTAGAAAGTTTGACTTTCATGCTCGAACGATCATCGATCGCGTCCATCGATCCGTTTTAGTTTTTTAAAATTCATTATTTACTAATTTCGTATTATCCCTTTTATATAAATAAATACCTTTACATATAGACGATGTATATATATATATATATATATATATATATATATATATATATATATATATATATATATATATATATACTTCACGTAAACATAAATACATCTCAATAATACTTAATCCATGCAATTATATTATTTATTCCGAGTAAACGGTACACTGAGCAATTTAATCCACATGATAGTAAAAATTTCTAAGCTACTATCGCGGAACAAATTTATCATTCGTGTGTCGGTTGTTGGGGAAAAGAGAAAAAAAGGGAAAAAGAAAAAGAAAACCCAATTTACTTCTTAACCCACTTTTTCTAATGTAACCACACACATCTATGTTCTTATTCTTATAAATTTATAACAACTATCTTTCATATCACTAAATTATAGTAATTAAAATACCTGCACATCCAAAGTTATTTTATTAATAAGAAAATAACATTTTATTATTCTCATTCTTTCTTCTTTTATCGCGTTACTTTTATTTATTTGACAGTCAGTCTGTTAAAAATGCATACTGCATCATACCAACTATTGTTGCGACGTTATAGCGGTACTTTTAAATATTTTTACGACTTTGTCCGCCTGGGGCCGTTAAACGTAACTAAATATATAAATCCCACCATATTTAATTTAAAATTCGCCATTTTGTCACTTAAATCCTCCATTTTCTTCACCCTACATCATCATCATCATCATCTTGACCGATGATTAAAACATCTATGTAATTAATAAATTACCTCTATTTAATTAAATCTCCAGTGGTTATATAATCTTGTTAACAAATAAAAACAAACTGTCGCTTGATTTTATTTAAAATAAAATTGAGAACCGCTGGAAGAAAACGTAGCGTAGGTTACATTACACGAGGCGTAATTTCTGGCTCTACAAGTAAACTACATACTTGCACATACATACATACATACATAATAAAAGTTTAAAAGTTGTGTAGTAGAGATCGAGAAGTCTCCACACATGAACGGTAGTGTGTTGGCACACAACATACTCACTCGCTAAAAAAAAAAGTACCAATCTTATTAGTATTAGTACATTCTATTTGCCCGTGTATTTCTTCTTGCATGTTGAAGTATACTTATATACATATATGTATATGACAGTAACAACTGTGAAGCATATAAACTTCTTCAGCATGGCTAAGAGTGTTGTGTGGTGTGTGCTAACCCATGTAACTTGCCAAGTAGTCACTGCATGCCGTGTTTCTTGCGCAGCCATTGCCTAAGGAAACTCTTAGTATAAATATATACACATATAAATATATAAATATATAGATATAGATTGTTGTATATATCTTACACTCTCTGTTACACTCACAAGCAGCCTTCGCATTTTATTACGAGTGAAAGTCGACGTTTTAGGTGCAGGCTTATCATTAAATATGCCGCTGTTACTGACTATGAGACAGCATCGATGTGTATCCTTGCTCTTATTACCTCACCGATATATTTTGTTAAGACTCTGACTTTTTATACAATACAGTACTTTAGATTACAGTTAATTTAGGATTTATTGCGTCCCTTATTCCGTTTAAACTGTCTTTTCTTCTTTGGCTTGTTCACGGCGGACAGATATGGATCTATATCAACAAATTTGAGGCTTTATTAGGACTTTACTTCCAGTATATCTCACACGAGATTATCTAAATTTATATAATATAGAAAATATCTATAAAGAAAGCATACTTAGGAAATGGTTGTCAAGTTAATCACAAAATGGTACATAAGACATTGCAATGCGTCGTACATACCGCGGTTGAGTTCCGAGGTTACACTTTCCAGTCTTAATTCCAGTTTCCCGCCAAGGGCATATCCAATGCAAAACCTAACAATTCGTATTTTCTTTTTTTGCATATTACAATTATACATGTATTATGAATGCGTACTTATAAATAAATATGGATCAAGTTACTGGTGAATCTTAATACTTATGTTATGCGGTGTAATTATTAAAGAAGAAAAAATTAATCTATGAATAGTAATATTTTTTGTTGGGGATGATTATATTTCTTCTTTAATTTAAAGAAGAAAACAAAGCTATTTTTATGAATTTTTATTTGGAAAAATTTAATGGAATTATAAATTTATTGACCGGGAAGAAATATGACAGAAATTAAAAATATTTTTTAGAATTTTATGGCAATTAAATTATTCTAAAAAAAAAATTTAATTAAAAAATTCCAAATGTGAAAATTAATAAAAATTACAATTAAAAATTTTTAGAAGCATTTTTTTATTATAAAAATTTTTAAAATTCAAAGCTGACAGCTAACTTCAGTGTCATGAAGAAATTTTTAAATTTATTATCAAACTAAAAGATTTTTAATCTGAAAAAAAAAAAAAAAATCTTAATTAAACAAATATAAGAGATAATTAAAACTATTAATTTTTCTATATGATTTATAAGGTAAATAATTAACAAAAATATTAATTAAATATGTACCTTAAAGTATTAAGACAATTTAATGTGTGTATACACCACAGCGAGATAACTGAACGTTAATGACGCCTATTTAAGGTAAATTTGTGAGAAGATAACAATATTTTCTCATCAAAACTCAAGAACTGAAACTAAAGAGATTATGATCAAGAAAACGTTCATGAATTATCAAGCTAGAGTTATTTAATTAATTTACAAGCTTGAAACAAAGAAGAAATTATTACAAATGTCATTTCAATCAAAATTAAAGCAGCATAATTGAATGTATCTTGCTGTTCTTCATTGAAGTAATCTTTCGAGAAAAATAACTTGCTTATGGATGGGAATAAAATAGCTGTTAGTAAAGTTCAATCATTAAAAAAAAAAGATTGAAGATAATATTTAAATGTTAAGAGAAATATTCAAATAAATAATTAAATTGATTAAAAATAATAAATATTTCTGAGCTGAAAGTTTAGCAGTGTTCGTAGCATGATGATTAATTATATTTAATTGACAAATATATTTATACAACGAATTAGTGTTTAATTAGTCTTCCTTTTTCTTTCTCACATTTATAAATCCAATTATTGTTATATTTGTCATAAAGTTATTTTATAAAACCCTGGAGCTAGAGTTGATCTGAAATATAAAATAACATACGAAATAAAGGTCATGTGAGCTTGATTCATCTGTAGGACTGTAGACATCCGGTCTAATCATCCGGTTAAGAAATAATATAAAAGTGTATATAAAGACAATTGCGAAAGCGTCCTTATATTATAAAGATTCGTCAGAGTTAAAACTTTTGATACTTACACTTATACTTTACCTTGTATCTTGTATTGAAACTCGCCTAAGAGTAAAAGTTTACCTCCCAATCTCAATGAGTATGAGACACGCCAGATCTTTCTCTCAGTTTATTTTTGTGTTCTTTGTGAGTGGATCAAAATGTCGAGGTCGAGATCATTTTATGTGATTAAAAATTTGGTATCGTGGATCGTGGGGAATGCATGCCTCTAAAGTTGTTCTCTGCATTGTTGAAGAAATTAAATTAAATAATTGTACTGGTCAGCTGACAACTGTCAATTTTTTTTTCATTCTTACAACAAATCAATTACAGTAATAAAAAAAAAAAAAAAAAAAAAAAAAAAAAAATTAATTTAACAGATTTTTAATCATTTAAAGAATTTTTTTAATAAATAAATTATAGCAAAAAAAATTGACTTGTAGAAATTTTAAAAAATAAAAAATGCAATTTTTTTAAAATAATTTTTTGGAAAAAATCTATGCGATGAAAAAATTAAAAAATACTTAAAAAATTTTCGACTAATAATATTTACACGTGAAATTTTTTTTATAATTATTTAGTTACTGTAAAATTATAAAACAAATTATGAAAATAAAGTTAGCGGACATCTAAAAATTTTGAGAATTTTTTTATTGAAAAAATTATTTAAAAAAAATTAATTGAAAAAATTTCACATGTAGAAATTTTTAAAAATTATACGCGCGATTTTTTAAAAATACTTTTTTTGTTCTAATTTAATTGATAAAAAAAATTAATAAAAATTACAAGTGAAAATTTTTAGAAGCATTTTTTTATTGTAATAAATTTTTTTTTTTAATAATTTATTTGCAATAATAATAAAAAAAAATTGTCAGATGTCTTGAGTCACAAAAAAATTAATGTATTTTATTGTATTATATTATATTATATTTATCCAACTTAAAATTCGAGATTTAAAGCGAAGAATTTAAATATAAATATAAATAAAACTGAAAAGTAAAAAAAAAAAAAATAATTAGGGGCAATTCATACTGACCAGTTCTTTGAATGATTTTCAGAGCTCCTCGACAGTCCTTAACTGAAGGAGAAGAAGGAGGAAGAGGAAGAGGAGTGGAGAGAAGATGGTGTCGAGGCGAAAAATTCTCTCTCGCTCGCGGGACAACCTTGCTGATTCCCAGTACGATGATCAGGAAGAGGAGGACGTTTGGTATAATTTAGATAAGTTGTACAAGGTGAGTATTTTGCACCGCCTTCGACCTTAAACTCTTTTATTGTTTTATTTTCTCTTAAACCACTTAGCACTTTTATACTTTTTTAAAACGAGCATTTAACTGCAGGACCACATACAAGAGGTCCTGGACAAGTGGAACCAGATAGACGACGAGATATGGGCTAAGGTAATAGTCTTCGAGAGAAACCGAAGAGTCGCTAAAGCTTACGCCCGAGCACCAGTTCTCACGGTCAACGACTCCATTGACGGTTTCGACGGCTTTAGGTTTGTTATAATTTTTTTTTTTTATTTTTCCCCAATTCCAAATTCTCCAGGGCTATAAATAGCACAATGTTAACCATTAACAAATCCTAGGGCAATAAAATATAAATAAAATTGTAGTATAACGTTACTTGACCCAGTTTTTTATTATTTAATCAAATTTAGAGTCACGTAAGTCTGTAGACACTCGTGATAAGAATTTGTTTTGAGGCACACTTTTCCCTACTTGCTGTAAGATTATTATATACTAAGCCGCATTATTAATTCTATTGGGCAATTTAACATAAATATATTTTATTTAATATGGATTTTTATTTAATTAGCACACCGAACAGTATCGCTCACCTGACTACAACTTTCGATGATTATAATTGTTATGGAACGCACTCAGTCGCTCGTCGTTTCTTCTTTTCTATAAATGTTTACTTTACACTTGACCAATTATTTAAAATTTTTTTTTTTTTTTTTTTTTTTTTTTATAATAATATTTTAAAAGGCTCGAGATAAATTTATTTTTTTAATAGAAGTTTCTTCTTTTTGACGGATTAAAATAGGTGAAACTTTTATTTCAAACAATTATCAGAGTTATGGGTTTTTACTTTCTTTTTAACGATACTTACTTTCAAAGTTTTGGGTCTCTAATTATTTATTTTATAGTTTTGTTTAATTTAATTTTTAATAATTTATTTATATACATTTATCATTGTTTATTTGTGAAAAAAAAAAAATTATGAAGATAAAGAAGAATATGATTTTATAAAAAATTAAGTATTACACTAAGAGAAAAAATTTCTTTTCAAAAAAATTAATTTGTTTAAAACTTTTAACAATTTTATTTCATAGATAATTTGCAAATTTTTTTAAATTTTTTTAGCTAAAAAATAAAATTGTTTAAAATTTCTTCTTATTAAATAGCTCATTTTTCTTAGTGAAATTTAGGGTCATATCTTGAGAAATATTGACATTTTTGATGATGTAAGCTCACCCCGACATTACACTCATCGAGACCTTTCATTTGAGTACCCACATCAATTTTTCATATATTTTATATATTTATATATATTATATATATGTATATATGAAAAATATATCAAAAATGCAAGTGGGTATTCAAATGAAAGCTCTTGATGAGTGTAACATCGGGATGAGCTTATATTTTGAAAAATGTCAATTTTTAAAAAAGTACAGTGCAATTTAATAAAAGTCATTATTTAATAAATCAAAATTTTATTTATTTATATTTCACAAGTCATGGTGACGGCAAAGTTGCTAGTTAAAATTATTAGTTAAAAAATGCTACCCAAATTTATAATTTATATTTTTTAATTTATAATTTTCAGGATAGGCCTCTGTGGTTTTGACAACCCAATGAGAGATCCTAAAACAGAAGAGACTAAAAGACACATCGACCTAGGAGTGAAAATAAAAATGGATGACAAAGGGAATATCCTGATAAAGAGACTGTGCAAAAGCAACGTTTACATAAAGACTACACATCCCGAAGAAAATGCGGTCGGTGCAGAAATATTGAGAAATTCCCAGGGTGCGTTGGAGTTTGAAAAACCAGGAAAATTATTCGACATGGCTAAATACGAACAGAATTTAGAACGGGAGACCCGTCGCTCATATCCAGACCGCAGAAGACTTGAAAAACAATGTCTCAGTGCAATCGTCTTCGTGAGAACAGAAGCTGAATTACTGAAGTGTCCTGTCTGGGTTCTCATTGTCAACGTCGTTGGCTTGGAGTTGCTCAAAAGCAAACTCCCCATATGTAATTTATTTTATTATTTTAAATTATTTAGACTTCCAACGCTTGAGACCACCTTGAGTTAATGATCGTGATCAGCCGTCTCCCCGGGGCTAAAAAATAAAACCCAACAGTTTAAAATCAAATCTGACTGCAGTATGATTTAAAATACTCCAGATATTTTTATTTTTGCATACCGAGATTACAAATAATTATTTTAATGCTTGCTACCCAGAATAAATTACCGGTTACGCCCGTTTAGGGCAAAACTTAATGGCCTCCGGCGAGTTTATATTTATTAGCAGATATTTTGATGTTTATCTAATAATTATTGTTCAAATTATCAGTACCAGCGCTGAAGAGGTCTGTGGATATCAAGAATCGGCCAAGAATCCCGATACCCGACGAAGATCCTTACAGCGTCGCTGGTGTTGCATCAGCTTCTGGACCCAGTGAATTACGCGATGCAGTCAGAGATCCACGGCATGAACAGATTTACGGCCAATCAGCGGCTTATCATCGGCGACGCACTGAAAAACCGCCGAAACTTCCTCCCAGGGAAAATCTTTACGGTCAAAATATTCCTAAGGTATTTTTTTCTATTTTATTACATAAAAAATTAAAAAAAAAAAAAAAAGTGATAAAAAAATAGTAACTTTTAATTTTTTTTATATAAAAATATTTTGATATCAAAAATTAATTAAAATAATAAAAATGATTTTAAATAATTCCGCTAATAATATTTTAAAATTTTCACATGTGAAATTTTTTTAATAATAATTTAATTGCTATAAAATTATAAAAAAAATTCTAATGTTTGTTAACTTCAGTGTCTTAATTTAAGATTAAAGTTTTTGAAAAAAAAAAAAAAAATTTTTTTTTTTTTTTTTATAAATACTTAAGTTGGAATTTTTTTCAAACATTTTAATTTATTTTCTGGTAATTTATCTTTTTTGAAAATTTGTAAAAATTGTGGTAATTAACTTTTTTATTGATTTAAAAAAAAAATGTCAAAATTTTCAAAAAAAAATTTCATTCAAAAAAAAAATTAAAATGTTGAACCCCACTTGTAAATATTAACCAAAATTCTAAAAAAATTAAATTTCTAAATATAGATGTAAATTTTTATTTTTAAATTAGCGAAAAAAAAATTTTATAATAGACACTAACGTCAGTGTTTTACATGATAAATAATTGGACCTAAATAAAATGATAAAATTTTGATCCATTCATCAGAACGGTATCCCACCCACGTGGCCGATAAGGATCCGTAGAACCATGTATAAATCTTATGACCTTACATGAAAATAAATAATACAAAGAATGTTATGTATTATATTATACATTATCCGGGTTATTATTTATTACAAAAAGAATTTACTGTTACAGCCTGACTATGACGATATCGAAGATGATTACGGCAGCAATGGTGTGAGACCAGCGGTGGTAGTTACCGAGGATTCGAAGAAGAACAACAAAAAGAACGACAGAAAGAACGACGATCCTTATTACTGTGGTATGAGGGCACGTGTACCAAATTTTGTAAAAATGGCAAAGAACAGCCAAATAAGAATACTTCCGGCGTATGGAACGGGGAGACCGCAACCAGCACCAGCACAAATACCGGCCACGGCGTACGTCGGTTACAACAGTAGTCAGTCTCAGTCATCACATATTTATGCGAGTCACGCACCAAACAGACGACCACCTATTATGTATCACGCCCGTAGCTTCGAGAGTGGTTTAGGTACGTAGCTTTTAGGCGAACGTTAACACAGCTAGGCTTTGACGAGAAGAAATAATAGTTTTATCCTCGTCACTGCGGTGACTTGAATTTTATATATATAAATATAACGGATAATTAGTACACAGTCTTCTTAACTCAGTTGAAATCAGTTGAATTAAATAAGTAATAAGTGATTGACCTTTTTGGTAATTTCAGACTCAGACGATCGGATAGACTCGCCCTATAATCACATTTACGGACGATTACCCATTCCAACACGCAGTTTTATACCACCAGTACCCCGTGGCATGTACATCGGAGAGTGGGATTAAATAATAACTTATAACTATTAAGCAACATCACTCTCTACACCGTTATTACGTTTTTTTTTTTTTTTGTACCTACATACTTGTATATTGTTCATATACTATATAAATACTCATATTTTTTATGCCACCTTCAATGTTTATTGAATCCCGCTTTAAATCCAATTTATAAACTATAATTATTAATTATTGATTATTGATTAATTTAAGTTAATTATTTTTAAATTTAATTTTAATTTTAATGATAATATTAAAAATAAATAAATGAAAAAATATACAGATAACAAGACTTATATTTGTGGATTTTTATCTGTATTCACCATGACTTATTTTTTAATCATCGTTTAACGTTATAAAAATTCACATGTATATATTTAATATTACAGAAAATACATAGCACGTATTTAATACGATAAATCTGTACGAATGATAAAAAATTCCTGAGGCCTTAAATATCATAAAATATAATAAAAAATTATATTAGTGGAAACACATTTGTAATATTTTTTTTTTTTTTCTTTTATAATTAATCTTTAAATGTGAAACTGTGTAAAGAATGTATGATCACTGTGACAGTAAGCCTGGAGTAATTGGAGAAATAAAAAAAATATACTTTATAATGAGATATCTAATACCCTCTATTTTTTAAGTCTTTAACTTTATAAATGCGCACTAGCCAGTGTTCTGTTGTGTAGGCCTCTTCTAATGTTTCTAGCTCAAAGTCTTTGTGTCCAATTTCCATATTTCTGACCCTGTCGTACCCGGATGGTTTACCTGAAAATAAATTATTCATTTTTATTTATTATAGCTCATGGATTAGCGAGATCTGATAACGATTTTAAATATTAGCATTTAGTATTTTATAATTTATCCAGATGTTTTTTATTAAATTTTTTAATGTAAGTATTTTAAAATTTTTAAATGTTTTATTTTAAAAAATTTTGGCAAATATTTACAAATGGAGTTAAGCATTTTGAAATTCATTTTTTTTTTAATGAAATTTATATTTGATTTTATTAATTTTTTTTTTAAATAAATTAAAAAAAATTGATTATCACAATTTTAACAAATTTTCAAAAAAAATTTATAACTTTTTTAGAAAATTGTAATATTTAACTTTTTTTTTTAATTGTTCATTTTTTTATGTACTTTTCAAAAAAAAATAAATCATAAATAATAAAAAAAGATAAAATAGAAATTTTATCCAAAAATATACGAGCTAAAATTTTACAAAAATGTTACAAATTCAATTTTTTTTTTTTTTAATAATTCAGACATTTAAAAAAAAATGATTTTCATAGTGAAAACAAGTTATTTATCAATTTACTGATAAGTAAGCGAGATTAAAAAAAAAAATACTATTTTTTATTGCAAAAAAAAAAAAGCCTTAACTCACCTCCTTCAGTGTAAACTTGTCCAAAACGATAATAACACATCTTGTACATCAAGCAGTTGAGTAAAGTCGGCGATCCATCTTTGTCAACTCTAAATTCACCAGAAGGATTATAATAATCCCACTCAGTGATGGATTTTCCTTCTTCAGTACTACCGCCGATACGAACCATCCACAGGAACTTGTTAATATCTAAAAGCATAAATAAATTATGTAAATAAATGCAAATTTAATAACTTGTATGGAAAAAAAAAAATAATAATTACAAAATGTTGAACAAGTACAAGTTAAAAGTGGACTCACCGTCAGACGAGTATCCCGTTAGTCCGCCAAAAATGACCAGCACATAATTAACATCTAGTTCACGCATAATTTGATAGGCCTTTTCCTCGGAACTAGCCATAGCTTGACCAACACGCGATATGTGGGTATTATTCCATGTATTATTGTCAACTAAAATCGTGCGATTAGCCATTGCCGTTATCTGATAACCGTAATCCCACCATGACATAACTTTAGCGTCTTCTGGAGTGTTCATACGTAACCAGTAGTAAGCTTCCCGGAAATCGTCGAAGATCATGCGTCCACCGTCTGGAGATCGTGCTGATAACACGATACTCGGTGAACTGTAGGCTTCAGCAGTGACCCACGTACAGTGTAACGTGTATGAGAAAAATAGCATCCCTACAATCGCAACGAACAACATTGCGATCTCTCCTCGTAATACGTAATTATTCTCAAACTTGCGAGACTTTTTCTCTACTACTTTATTACTTTCGAGCTGTTTCATGTACGTTAATAGTAACGATGATACGCCTATTCCACCTAAGATACACATCACAGGCGCTAGTACCAGCATCAGACGCACCATAACACCCGCAAAATAGAGACTAGTTACACCGTAAAGTATAAGAAATATGTTTGAGTCTGTTAACTTTGAAAAGCATACGTATAAACCGGCTGGGAACAGAAATACTAGTACTTGGAGGTCGAAATAAAATGAACTCCATGATGTTGGCTGATGCTCCGATACTGATGCTATTATGGGAATGTGGTTTTTAGCATAAGACGGATCCAATAATGAGTAGAATCTTCCCGTCCATGGTGATATTTTTCCTGAAATTAATTAATTAATTAATAGTTACAGTAGTTAGTATATAAAAAATTTCATAATTGCTAAATTAATATTAATTTGACTATTGATGTGTTAACAATTGAAATCCAAGAAAATAATAGTAATGAATAAAAATAAAGAAAGAAAAAAAAATAATCATAATTATATTAATTCCTTTAAAAATAATAATAATAATAATAATAATAATAATAATAATAATAATAATAATAATAATAATAATAATAATAATAATAATAATAATAATAATAATAATAATAATAATAATAATAATAATAATAATAACAATAATAATAAACACTAAATTTTACTAAAAAAAAAAAAAAAAAAAAAAACTGATTTATCATATAACTATCCTGGATAAAAATTTTTTCTTATTCTTTTATTAATATAGATTATTCAATAAGTCAAAAAAATTTTTTATTTAAAAATTTTACCTGTTATCGTCAAAATACCACCGATGACACAAGAAATGGTTAACATTGAAGCGATAAGACCACGGAATAATAAGTCAAAATCACTTTCTGATAGTTTACTACGCAGATAATCAACAAATGCATGAATTTGACACAATCCAAATACTCCCAATGCCTAAAAAATAAAAAAATAAATTTTTATAGCTTCAGATTTTGATAAATAGGCTAATAAATAAATAACTAACGAGCATATGTTCAGAACTTTGGACAGGCTGGAATCCAACAAACGCAATCTGCATTGATAAAATAGTACCAATGCAGTAAAGAATACTGTAAGCAGTGTAAATTCGATGAGAGAATCGACCGGTGACCATTAGCGTCAACACGTGAAGTGGAATAAGATTGATAAGGAAGACGTAACCACCCCAGGAAGAAACCATGTAAAAGTAGGCGAGGGCTGCACACGTTGACCAAAATATCGCACCGGTCTTTACGGCTTTTATCCACATGTAATAGGTAAATAGCATACAAAATATCGCTATTCCTTCATTATCGTATGATCCAGCTACAGATCGTGATATGTATCCTGGTACAATGGCAATCATGCAAGCGGCAAATAATCCAGATGACGAGTCTTTCAATTCCTTAGTTAATAAATATGTTACTATTGTCGTAAAGCTTGAGAATAACGGAGCTAAGAATACACAGACATTACGAATGTCGATGGTAATGTTCAACATCTGAGCAAGATGGTATAGTGTTGCTGAGGTTACCATTAGACCTGGGTAAATTGTACCTGTAAAAAAATAATACAGCTATAATTAGTAATTAAATTTTACAATTTAAGTCAAAAAAATTTATACGTTTTTTTTTTTAAATTGAAATTTTTTAGACATCAATTTGTAAAGTACCACTCAATTTTTTTTTTTTTTTTTATAAATGATTATTTGATTAAATTAAGAAAAATGTCATGATAAATTTTTAAAAAATCTAAATAACTATTTTTTATTCTAAAGAATTAGATTTCTTCTAATAAAAAAACAAAAAATAAATTAATGAAAATTAAATTAGACATCTGAAAATTTTTATTCATTTTTTTATTAAAAAAAATAAATAAAAATGAAATTAAAATAGAAAATTTGACAGAATAATTGAAAAAATTTTAAGTGCAATTTGAAAAAAATATTTTTTTTTTTTTATAATTTTTATTGATTTAAAAAATCAAAAATTGTCAAATTTCTGCTAATTTTAGTATCATAAAATTTTATTAATATTTTAAAACTAAGTAAAAAAGAAGAAATTCTAAGCAATGGCTTTTAAAGTAAAAAAATAAATAAAAATGAAAGTCTACCTCCGATGATTCTTCCTAGAGGATACCATACTCGATCATCAAACCAATTGTGAAAATTATAAAAGCCTTCTTCAGCGAGGAACTTTGTCGTTCTGTAGTTAAAGTAAGGATCAAACTCATGAATGACACTTTCGTATCTCAGTACAGAAAACAAACGTGTTCCGAAAGCTGTAAATAAATTAAAAGTATATAAACGTTCCATAAAAGTTATCAAATAAAAAATCTATACAATATAATCAATATAGTGAATTCTTACATAAAACAGCAGCTAAGGATAAAATGGTTAATTTTAAAAGTGTTTCGTGTTTTTGCGCTGAAAATCGCAAATCCTTAACTTTCACAAAGGCCCCCATTTTATTAATTTACCTGAAAATAAAAAAAATAAAAATTATAATTATAATCCAAAAATATTATTATGATTATTTTAATGTAAATCGAAAAGTCAAGTGTCAGAGAGGTTAAAGTTTTAAGAGTAAGAATGAACTTAATACAATAAAAAAAGTAAATATATATTCACTAATATTAATTAGTTTTAAATGAATTCACATGACTAATTTATTAATTAGTGATAAAATATTTGAGCTTAATTAATTGATAATCATAAACAAATGTTTGGATAAGCGACACGTACACAAAACCGGCCGGCATAATTGTTATGTACACTCAGATGTGATGCGAATGATATTTCGCAAACAGATTTTTTAACGCTCAATAAATTAATAACCAGGTGGTTCTTATATCTATGTTAAGAAGATATGGTACTTACAAATTACAGTATTATTTAATTAAAATTTAATTATCATTAATTAATACATTAAATTATTTATACAATCACCTACATAAAATATTGTGTAAAAAGATAAAACATGAACACCACGAGCGTGGCATTCGTTGACGTGTTAACTTTATGGTAAATAATACAGAGGGAGCTAATCTGTTACAGATCCCTAATCCGCGAATTATTGAAACTATTTCTATTTATTCATAAATTTATTTAATTTATTTAAATAATTATTTATTTATTCAATCAAAAATTTGTATAGTTAGATCAACAAAGAAGAAAATTAATGGTAAGAGTAAAACATCAATTTATTTTTAATTGTTTTGCAAACCGCCATCTTAGTGACGTTTATCAAAATTTTCTTGATTGCAATTTTGTTCATATTTATAAAAAAGAAAATTTTTTTTTGAAGAAAGAAGAATAAAACTTTAATTTTGCAACATTAAGGAACATAAAAAAAATTAATTTAAATAATTAATCAAATAAAAATATATAATTTAATTTTGCAGCGAAGAAGACAACTCAAAATGGCGGATTTTGTGAAACGGACAGACATTAGAAATTTTTTTTAGAATTTTGTAGCAATTAAATTAATATAAAAAAATTAAATTAAAAAGTTTCACATGTAAAAATTAATAAAAATTACAAGTGAAAATTTTTAGAAGTATTTTTTTATTATTACTGATTTTTTATAAAGTTTAAAAAAAATGACAGCTGTCAGCAAACTTCAGTATCATAAGTGAAGAATATTATATTTATTATATTGCAAATTAATGGCGGTAATTTTTTACATTTAATTATTTTTTTTAAAAAATTAATTACTTTACCTTGTGAGAAAGTCTAATTATCCAAAAATATCAACTCAAGATGTCACTACTCTTCATTAATAAACTTCCCACTAAAATACTAAATTTGTTTTGGTGACATGATTCTTTAAAAACTTTTTTAAAAATTATTAAAATTAAAAAGACTCAACCAAAGTATCAAAAAGTGTCAAGTGAAGAAGATAATTATTAAATATAATTTTAATAAAATAAATCAAGTGACCAGCTGATTCAAAATAACTACTATTGAGGTTATGTCATAGCACATTAATCAATAAGGACAAATATCAATGATTATAAAATTAAAAAAAATAGTAAGCTGCTCGTCAGAGCACCCTTCGTACCCGGCGTCGAATCTTTTACACAAGCCGTCACCAGATCCATGGAAATGTGCGAAACCCGGAGAAATGCTTGCAACAGTAGTATTCGAGCTACCAGAGTCATCATGCATAACTGGTATTAATATTGGTAATTACAGGTCCTGCTTGGTGATCGTCACCGCTGCGACTTTCCAGGAGCCGGACAACTGGGTGTTCATACTGAACCACCAGTTCATGACCCGCGACGAGGCAGTGAATAACAACTTCAGGGACCGGGTCCAGGTGTTCACCAAAAAGGAGCTTAATCCTGACACGGTTGAAAGGAAATTTGACAGAGTGAAGGTCACCTGCATGCAGCCTGCTAATCTGAAAGAATTATTCGGGCTAGCTTTCATCACTCTGATTAATTCTAGTAATTCTGATGAGGATAAAAGGAATGGTGTCAGTAATTTTTATGATAATAATCATGAAAATAAAAGACTGAGTGATGATGAACTGGATGAGGCTTCTACTTCACAAGTTGATCGAAATAATTTGACCAAGGATGAAAATAAGTGTCCAATTTGCTCGAAAAATTCAGATGAATTGTGCAAGACTTGCAAGAAATTGTCTGCTCCAAGTGAGGGTTTATTACTAGTGAAGAAAAATAAGACTAGAGATTCTAAAGTGAAGAAAGAGTTTTCAAAGCTGCTGAGTGACGTAAGGTTCACTTTGAGCGGGTACGTCAACCCTCAGCGGGATGAAATCAGGAAGAAAGCGCTCAAAATGGGGGCTAAGTATATCGCTGATCCAAATACAAGGGACAATAAATGTACGCATTTAATATGTGCTTTTAAAAACACACCAAAGTACCAGCAGCTTCGCGGTTATGCGAAAATTATTTCTCAAGATTTTATTGAGAAATGTTTTGGTAACAAAAAGAGGTAAAAAGATTTTTTTTAAAGGTGATTTTTTTTAACTGATGTATTTTTAATTTGTAATTAGGTATCCTTGGAGGAGATATGCATTGAGTAGCAGTGACAGGAGAGCTGCTGAAAGTGAAGAAGAAGTTGAAGGATCAACTTCACCCGTAAGACCGAAGAATCCTTATGAACAGGATACTGATTCAGATGATTGACTAATGATAAAGATTATTAGTCTCAAGTACCTTGCTAGAAAATTAACAAATGTTGTTTACTAAAATTAAAGATTTTTATTCATTGATACTGAGCTTAACAGACAGATAAAAAATTTTTAGATTTTTATAATACTTATATTGTGATAAAAAAAAATCCTACATATATAGAAATTTTAAAAAATTGTGTGAACTTTACAAAATACTTTTTTTTATAATAATTTATTTGTTGTGAAAATGTCAAGAATTTTTAGATGTCTGCTAATTTCAGTATAATTTTTATTGATTGATAGTTGTACATACATATAATAGTTTTAATAAAATTTAAGAATATTTTTCTTAAAATAAAAATATTTTTCTAATGTAAATATTAAATTTAACTATTTTTATTATTGTAATTGATTTGTTGTGAGAATTAAAAAAATTGACAGTTGTCAGCTGACTTAAGTATCATAAATGAAAATTAAGTCAGCCGACATCGAAACTTTTTTAGAATTTTTTTTATTAATAAAATCATTGAAAAAAAATTTGTTTTTTAAAAATTGCACATGTAAAAAATTTGAAAAACTATAAAAAATTTTTTATTGCTAATTTAATTAATAAAAAAAAATTTTCGCTGTCGGCTAATTTTAGTTTGATAATTAAAATAATTAAATTATTTATATTATTTACCTTAGTTAGCTGTAATTAATTAAAAACACTTGTAACATAAAATTTAAATTAATCTGTCAATCCAAATTTCATCCACCAGGTCGCGCCTCATATTTTGATATCTCACCAGTGTAAAGTGCTACCACCTTCAACAAACGGCTAACTAACCATTAAAAGCCACGTCTCGCACTGTTAAACGTCCGCCACGTTCGTATCGGCTAAACACAATACAATCTACATCTATGTACCTCTGATAGCCGGTAAACATATTCAATAATTATTAAATAAAAAAAAAAATTTAATTAAGTGTTAAACCAAACCAATAAAACAATGGCTCTCACCAAGAGCTTGGTATCCACAGTTATCTTACTAATCTCAATAAACTCAGTGTATTTATTATCTCCGGAAAAAATAAACCCGGACATCGTGCTGAAGAATGTCGACAGGACCATCGATCTGCAGTCGCAAGTAACAAAAATCTCTTCAAAGCTGGTGGTTGAAAACACTGGCAAAGCTGCAGTCCGTCAGTTCCACTTCGCCGTCGATGACAACAAAACCCCGCAGCTGAGTCACATCTCTGCTCACACACGCGACGCAAGTAGAACCGAGTTGAAGGTAACACCCATCAAATTAGAAGGTTATCATGACAAAAATGTTTATCGTATTGACTTGAAAGACCAACTGCAGTCCGGTAGATCTACTTCTGTTGAAGTGGAAACATTTTTCACCCACGACGTCGACCCGTACCCCAGAGAAATAACTCAGAGGGAAAAACAGTTGGTAAAATTCACCGGTAACGTTTTAATATTTTCACCCTACAGCGTCACCAAGCAGACCACCAACGTCGTGCTGCCGAACAGAAACATAGAAAGCTACACCAAGATAAAGCCAGTCTCCTCAACTGACTCCGCAATAGTCTACGGACCTTTTGACAAACGTCAACCATTTGCCGTGGAAGAATTCACAGTTCACTTTGAGAATAACCACAAATTCTTGACTGTTACTAAATTGGAGCGCGTTATCGAGATCTCCCACTGGGGCAACATCGCTGTAGAGGAGACCATTGACCTGCTGCACACCGGTGCTCTGCTAAAAGGTTCGTTTTCTAGATACGAGTACACCAGGGAGTCCAAATCCGGACCGGCTAGTGTCCAGAGCTTCGACACAGTTCTGCCGGCAGCTGCTTCTGACATTTACTACCGGGATGACATCGGTAACATCTCAACTTCTCACACCAGAATCAAGAAGGACTCAGTGGAGGTTAATTTGAGACCCAGGTTCCCGCTGTTCGGCGGATGGAAGACTCACTACATAATCGGGTACAATGTACCGAGCTACGAGTATCTTTTCCACGATGGAGACAAGTATGTGCTGAGGATGAGACTGATTGACCACGTGTTCGATGACATGATTGTCGACGAGTTGATAGTGAAGATAATCCTGCCCGAGAGCTCGAGCAACTTCGAGCTGGATCTTCCTTACCCTGTGACGCGTCTTCCAGACTCGGTCCACTACTCGTACCTGGACACCACTGGACGCCCGGTGATAATACTGACCAAGAAAAATTTGGTGGAGAACCACATCCAGGACTTCAGTCTCAAGTACAACTTCCCGAGGATTCTCATGCTCCAGGAGCCGATGCTCGTGGTAATTGCTCTGTACCTCTTGTTCCTGATGGTGATCATCTACGTCCGCATGGACTTTTCTATTGACAAGGACGAGGCTTCTGAGAGCAAGCTACGCATCGCTGGACAGTGCGAGAAAATCCTGGCGGCTCAGGACAAACGTATCACGTCTTACAATGAGCTAGATGAGCAGCTGGCTCTTCTCAAGACCAACAAAGACACCAATGGGTTCTTGTCTGCTGTCAAAGGTATCAATCAGGAATACAAGAACGCCAGCACTGCTATCACTGATTTGGCTCAGAAAATAAAAGCCGACTCTGCTGAAGTTCACGAGAGGGTCTGCGAGCTTCAGAAGTTTGATAAGCTCCTCAAGGAACTCTACAACCAGCAGCAGGCGTTGTATGTTGATAAGCTTGTACCTGGAAAAATTAGTCGCACCCAGTTTGTTGAGGCTGAGGCTACTATCACCAAGAAAAAGGAAGAACATGTTGAGAAAATTAATACTATCATCAAGTCACTACAGATTTAAATAAATTTATTTTTAGTTATTGATACTATTAAAGTCATCTGAGCTGTCAGGTTGATGCTTTTGTCCGAGACTGTAAATATTTTTTTAAATTTTGTTGAATTTACAGTCAGAGTATTTTTAAAGCATCGATTTGATGGGTACTAATCATCATTTTATAGACGTCTGTGGTGAGATTAATTTTAGATTCGTCAATTTAAATTTTGAGTATTTGTAATAAAGTTAAACTTTCTACGTAAAATTGTGCTGAGGTAAATTACTGATTTTTGACATTAACAATTTTTTATAAATGAAGAAGATATTGGAAAAGTTTTATTTTTATATTTATAAAATAAATTATAATTTTTTAGTGTCAAAAATCAGTTGTTCTACTATTTTGCTTTTTTATAATTATATTACCAAATCCCTTTGTAAAATATTTGGATATTAAAAAAAATTAAAAGTGCAAATTTTTAAAAAATACTAAAATTAGCTGACATTGTTAATTTTTTTTTTATTTATTTATTAAATTAGAACTAAAAAATATTAAAAAAAAAAATTTTATAAAAAATTTCTACTGTCAGAGTATTTTATCACGGAATAAAAATAATAACATTAAAGTTAGCCGACGTTTTTAATTTTTTGATTTTTTTTTTAATAATTAAATTAAAACAAAAAAATATTTTTCAAAAATTGCGCGTCTAGTTTTTTAAATTTTCTACATGTGAAATTTTTTCTTTTGATTTTTGCAAGTAATTTTTCAATATAAAAAATTTTTAAATGTCGGCTAACTTAATTTTCATATAAAAATCAATAATCGCATGTCCAGGATAGCATCAAGGTTGAAGGAAGAATAAATAAAGTAAATTTATAAATAAAATACATAAATAATTAGAATACTAAAAGGATATGGTTGAAGTACGTTTGCGCGTAATGAGAATAATAAAAAAGTAACCAGTACACCAGCAGCATATGATATACACGTACATTCGGAAACAGCGGAATTTTATTTGATGGTATTATTATATATATATATATATATAGTTAGTCTGAAAGCACAGAGGTAAGAGTAAGTAAGTAATGTATATGTATTAGTTTTATATAGCTATATCTAAGTGAAGTATAGTCTGTAGCAACTCCCACTTGAAAAATTAAACTTACAAGCATTATCCATGTGTCAGAGGAACCGCCGGTCAAACAACGGACACCTGCTAATCTATTATATCTATTGTCTTGAAGTTGAGCTCCGCAGTCAGGCCTTTTAGTATCATCAGTCGCATGCCTGGCCTAAGGATGACCAATTTACGAAAATTCATTGGTAAATATTGTCACAATAATTTTACTGTTTACTTAAATATTTATTTAATTAATTTAGCAAGTAGCACAAATTATAAATCAGCTGTGAGTTTTGTTATTAATATTTTATCAAAGGTTATGTTGTCGCCTGTCACTTTATTTATTTATAATTTATGCTCGTCGCATGTAGGTTAATTTGCTATACGATACTTATCTATGCTAATCCAATTGATTTTTTCTAACTTAGATATCGGAGCTAATTTGTTGGACCCGATGTATCAAGGAATTTACAACGGGTCGCAAAAACACCACCCAGATTTGGAAGTTGTCTTGCAGAGGAGTTGGGAAAATAATTTGTCGAGGATTATTATCACTGCTGGGAGCCTTGATGAAAGTAGGAAAGCTCTCGAGCTTGCTAGAACAGACGGTAATTTATTTATTTATTTATTTATTTACAGTAATTTATTAAAAATAAAAAAATTGTGATTAGTATTTTTAATTTTAATTTAATTATATTTAAATTCAGAGACATTTGATTATTTTTAGACATTTTTTAAATAATAAATTATAGCAAAAAAAATTTATTTAAAAAATTTCATTTTTAGAAACTTAAAAAAATTATATTAAATTTTTTTTTTTTTTTTTTTTTAAATAATTAAATTACAACAAAAAAATATTTTTTTTAAATTGCAAGTTTTTTACAACTGAAATTTTTTTTTAATAATTTTTTTTCTATAAAAAAAATTCTAAAAATTTTTAAATATCGGCTAACTTAATTTTCTTCTTTAAAAAATTAAAAGTGCAATTTTTTATATCTAATTTATTATTAAACAAAAATTGTCTAGTGTCTGATAATTTCAAGGTCATTAAATAAAAAATTTATGAGCACTAGTGCAATGTAAATATTTTAATGAATTTAATTTGATGAGTTTTGTATTTTTCAGCCAGACTATTTACGACAGTAGGATGTCACCCGACGCGGTGCAACGAATTTGAGGACTCAGGTGATCCAGAAAGCTACTTGAAGTCCATGACTGACCTGGCCGCTGATAACCGCGATAAAATAGTGGCTATTGGTGAAATGGGATTGGATTATGATAGAACAAATTTCTGCTCTAAAGATACTCAGAAGAAATACTTTGAGATGCAACTTTCTCTTTGTTCGACGCTAAAGTTGCCGATGTTTTTACATTGCCGTAATGCTGCTGATGATTTTGTTAGTATTCTTAGAAAACATAAAGATAAACTCACTGAAGGCGTCGTTCATTCGTTCGATGGCAATCCAGAAGACGCCAATAGCATTTTGCAATTAGGACTGTATATTGGGATCAATGGGTGGTATGTGTGTTTATTTTTTTTTTACATACCTAGACATAACAGAGATCGTTAAATTTTTATCTTAAGATAATGTAAATATACTATTTCTTTGCATACGTATCTTAAATTATTTATTTTATCAATTTTTCATTTTTTATGTTCAACAGAATTTTTTTTTATTTATTTTTCAAACAAAGTAAGAACAAAAATAATTTTTACTTGAAATTTAATTTTTTTTTTTCAACAAAAAAAAATTAATTTAAAGTTTTAAAAAAAATTTAATTAAATTTTACAATAAATTTTAAAATTTATTTTATTTCTTCTTTTACAGTTCGCTCAAAACAGAAGACAATCTTTTTACAGTAACAACCATTCCTTCGGATAGACTTATGATTGAAACAGACTGCCCATGGTGTGAAATACGGCCTACACATGCATCTGCTAAAGATGTTATAACCCATTTTCCATCAGTTAAAAAAGAAAAATGGCAAGAAGACAAAATGGTTAAAGGTCGTAATGAGCCTTGTACAATAGTGTAAGTATAAATAATTATTTAAATATTATTTTACAGTTAAATACTTTTATTCTTACTGATAATTAACAAATCTTTAAATCAAAGTGTTTATATGTACAAATAATATAGATTAATTAAAAATATGTGAGTAGATAAAAATTAAATGATGATTATTTTTATTTTTACAGACAAATATTGGAAGTACTTGCGCGTGTTAGAGATGAAGAGGAAGAATATCTTTGTAACCAAATATACAAAAACTCAATGAAAGTATTCTTCCCCTATGAATTGTAATGATATATATTTTATTTGTGATTTTTTTTATATTTATATATACGTAGATATATAAATAATAATATGCAATTATATGCATTACCATAAGCGTAAACTACTAACGCGGAGGAATTGACACTTGATAATGCTCAGAGATTGTAAAATTTACATCTTGCCTTGTGTTTTATTATTATTTTAATTGTTTTATTATTTTTAATCGTTACTTTTTACGAGTGTATTTTTGCCAAGCAAAACCCGTACGCAATTTTTGTAGTAAAAATAAAAAATTAAAAAAACGATATTGTGTAATGAAGAATATAAAAAAAAAAAAAGAATAATAATAATAAGGAAAGAAATTAATGATGTAGAAAGATTAATAGAATTTAAAAAAAAAGTCGAGTCAAGATCTCTTCATATTTAAAGTAAAAATTAATATTAATATATTCTTGTTAAGAATCATGATCATCATATGTAATCATCGCCATTATAATATACATATATATTTATATTTATAACATATATTTATATTGTAATGACAAATGTATTTATCAATAATTATAATTTCTTATTACTGTGATAACATTTTTTTAATTTACTTTATCTACTTTTAATTGTTTGTACATTTTATATAGTTCAATTTAAACATGATTTTTTTTTTCGCAAAATTTTTATCCACATCACTCTTTATTATTATAATTATTTAATTATTCTACAGTGTATTGCTATGAAAAAAAATTGTCATTTAATTTATCGCACTCAAACAAATTGACACCAAAAAAAAAAAAAAAAAAACACATCTATAAATATACAAAATACTATGGTTGGCAGGGCTGCTGAAGTTTTTACCTCATATTCACTCTTCTCTCGCTATTATGCTTTCCAATCACTCTTTCACCCTTTACAATTAACAAATATAAAAAAATGCTGACTCAATAATAGTAAAATTAAAAAAAAAAAAAGTAAATTTTAATTATTTTATCGTCGAAATAAATTCAGACCCGTTTTTATTTGTTGTGTATTCAATATTAATAATTTCGTAGTATAAGGGAGTAGCAAAAGAAAAAATCATTAAATAATACGCGAGATACTTTATACAATTGTTAATAGTTTTTTTTTTCTTTTCGAAATATCACAGGTAGAATGGCGGTCGCGATCTCTCGAAACTGTGTGCAGCCTCCTTGTACCGGTATTCTTCTAAATTATTTATTATCTTTAAATAAATGCTGGAATATTACGGGAAAATTTAATTATGTTTTTTTTTGCTTATGTTATTTTGTCAGTCGACGATAATCTTAGACTCCGTCGAATTATTACAGTGGTCCTTAAAAATCACCGTTTTATTTTTTATTAGCTTTTTATTGGACTTTTAATAGCGTTTGGACCTTTTCGTACACCACGTCGTACGCTTGGCTTGCAAATGCTTGAGTTGATTCAACAGCTTGTATCGCGTAGCCACGGATATTTTCTGGGCTCATTTTACCTCTGAAACATGAAAAAAAAAATTTAATTAAACATTAATTTATTACAAAAAAATTTATTTATTTATTTATAAAATTAAATCGTTAAATTTGTCAATAATAATAAAAAAAAAAAAAAAAAAAAAAATGATGACGTTTCTTTAAATAATGAAATTGTGTCGTAAACTTTCAAAGTTATAACAAAAGTTCTTGGACATTTATTTAAAGGCATAGTCTAATAAAAATCAATATTCGTAATATTTATAAAAGCACGTAAATATTTAACACAAATTACACAAAATTGATTAAGTATACCTTCAAAAATATATCATCAGAATTTTTTAAACAAATGTCAGCATAAAATTTATTTAAATATAAATGCTTACACAAAAACGCTAGTCTCCAGCCACCTGATAAAAGTTGTCGATTGAGTAACAATAAAATCAGAAGCGTCAGCTGAATATTTTTTCGTCAACTCCAATTGTTTTGACCCAAACTTCTGAACAGTAGCCAGCCAGCCCGGAAAGTAATGTTCAATCTATTGAAAAATAAATTGACGTACAAATTATATTCACTGAGTCAATAATAATATTATTGATAAATACAAATATATTTAAGTAACTTACGCTGTCAACCACAATAGGCTTCTTTTGTTCAACAAACTCCGCAGTATTGTTATATAATTTAAAAACAAAATTTCTACCGACAAGATAAAAGTCACCAGTTAGTTTTGCGTATTGTCTTCCCCAAGTGGAAGCTGTCTTGTAGTAATCCGGATAGCTGGCTTCCAAATACACTAAACCCTTATTCGAATAACTCTTCGTCGTCGACCATGCTTTCTGTCCATAACCAACTACACCGCTTGTTCTCATTAGTCTTCCAGTTGTTGAGGCTATTAAATATAAAATATTATAATTAAAATTTATAAAAAAAAAATAATAAATTTTTATTTTTAACTTTAAAAATTTATTAAAAAATTGAATAAATTAATTTATTAATAATAAAAAATAATTACCTTCAAACGAACCATGCTTGCTACAATCAAATGCCACAAGCGCTCCAATAAGTATCAAAAGAATAAATGAACCCTTAGTCCATGGGAAAGATCTGCCTTTTTTTGTTGTTGCTGACATCTTTATAATTAAATCCTTAAAAAAATTTTTTTTTAAATTAATAAATTATTTCACACAAAAACTAGTTTTTTTTTTTTTTTTTTTTTTTTTTTTTTTAATTTCTAAAGAAAGTGATAGAAAATGCCTTTTCACAGTATACCTTTCTAACACTTACTATTCACTTAAGCTTCTTATAAAAATAATTATTTTTATTTATTACTATTATTATTATTATTGTTATTATTATTTATTTATTTATTATTATAGACTTAGTAAGTAATCCGATGACTAAAATTTATAGACAGAAAGCCGAGTACGTGGTCGGTGCAATAAATAAACTAATAGAAAAAAAATTACAATGAAGTGCAATGAGTCGGTCGTCACTGGCACAGCCGACAACAGCAAGCAAAGAGGAAAGAGCAGGGGGCCAAGCTCGAAACTAAATGTATCGATCGATAATTGTGTCCCTCCCTTGCTAGTTCACATTCACAGAAATGAAATACCTGTTTTATTTCCAGTTTACACTTCACTTATTTTAGTTAAATTTTAATGATTATTTTTTGTTGTTAAAATAAATAATTAGCCTCGATTTTAAGCTGTCTAACCTTTAACGTGTTAGTGTTTTCGACACTATAAGAAAAAAAAAAAAAAAAAATAGCGAGTACAAACATAAAATTACCAGAAATATTTCTATCCTTCACTAAATTTTTTTTAATACACAATTGTAAATTATTATTATTTTAACCTTTGATCTGTAATATTTACATACCTCAATTCGGTTCGTGCAATGTTTGACAAGCGTTTATTTTTTTTTTACGTTACAAATTTTTTGGAGTCGAAAATTTGATGTGAAATTATGTGTTTAAGTATTAAATATTAAATTACAATTGTTTGATTTATTTAATTTATTTTTTATGTAAGTGCTAATTTGAATACTTTACGTTTAAGGAGTAATACTACGCAGTAATGTGTTGAATCGGTTTAATTGATGTTGACTACTGGACTATACTATGTTCTAATCTGGATATGGAGACAAGTACGACTGGATAAAAGTATAGTACGTAGTACCTGCCGGTAGGTCTGTTACACCGAATAATTTACTAAGGACGAATGCCAACAGCTGATTTGTTCCACGGTAAAAAAATAAAATAATTTAAAATCGGTATGCCGTTTTCTACTTTTAAATTTATAAAAGTATAAATAAATTAAGAGATATTTGGTTTCTTTTTGTTCAATTGATTTTTTGCTATTTTTTTGGCGAGTTTTTTTTAATTGAACACGATTCTGCGCAGATCATCTGAATAATTGAAGACCATTCAACGGAATAAGAGATTAGGTGTTCAATTATTATTGGAACATATGCAAATAAAATTAATAAAAGGAGAAATTTTTATTTATCTAAAAGTAGACTTTTATAATTTTTTTTTTAATAATTTCTCCTATAAAAATTATTTCAAGTTGTGGTACTGAAGTCAGCTGACAGTTGTCAATTTTTTTAATTCTTATAACAAATAAATTGCAATAATAAAAATACTTTTAAAATTTCCACCAGAATTTTTTTTTAATTTTCACATGTGGAATTTTTTTATTAAAATTTTTTCATAATAATTTCATTGCAATTAATTTAAAAAAAAATTTCTGTCTGTCAACTTCATTTTCATTTCAAGTTTTTTACAATTGAATTTTTTTTTATTTTTTTGTATTAATTTTTTCAATAAAAAAAAAAATTCTAAAAATTTTCAAATGTAAGCTAACTTAATTTTCATTATCAATTTTTGTACCAAAAATATCAGACTAACGATAATATTTAATTATTTTATAATTAACTTGCTCCAAAAAATAAAAATAATCAGATCTCTACTTTCAGTATCATTAAATTAATTCAACCATAAAAATAAAATTACTCGCTTGAATAAAAACACTCCAACTAGACCAATAATAAAATTCTTGACATAAATAATTATTTATATTTACCTGAGATCTCTTTTGACAAGCTAGCATCAACAAATCTTCTTTATTCTTCTTCGGCTTCACTTCAGTCACTTGGAAGACACTAAGAGTTTGCTTAAGCAATTTAGCATCTACTTCCGAACGGATTGAAGCCCAATCGTTCGCTAATTATAAAAAAATATATTAAATTCATTTAATCTTTTTTTTTTTTTTTTTTTTTTTTTTAGATAAGATAAGATGACCTCGCCAATCATCATCACTACTTTCTTCTTCGATATTTTTAGTCTTGCTCAAGTTTAACTATCATTATTCGAATAACAACAACATTCATAATGAGTAATGAGATGATTAATGAGACGTCTTATTATCATTAATATTAATTATAACAATAAAAAAAAATTATTACTGAGTTGCTTGATTAGTAGTTCGGATTGATAAAGACGTTTTGAATGCATTTTGTTCCAGAATGACAAACTACGATTGTCCTTGGCTACACAAAGGGCAAGTATCCTTAATAATTCTTCCATGTAAAGAGGATTTGTTTTATTATTTATTTTATCTATTGTATTTTCAAATAATGATTTAACATCTATTTTATCGGTTTGAATTACTGTTTCCTAAAAAAAAAATTAATAACAATTTAGTATCATCATTATTCATCAGCTATACGCTGAGAGAAAAAATTTTTTCGGTAATTATTTATTGTATAAAAATAAATAGTAACTTACCCTTAAAAATTGTAAACAACTGCTAATTTCTTTACTGAGAGATGTATGAATATTAATTTTACCAGAACAAAAGTCATCAACAATATTTAAATACATATCAGTAGTCAAACTATTATTTATATTTTTGCTATGAATAGTAAACATTTCTCTCAATATTTTAGTAACATGATACGCATAGTTTCTCGATTCGAGCATCGAAGCCATAACTTCGTGCCACAGAGTCAATCCAACAGTTAAATTTTTTTTTCCACCCTGTCCAAGGGCCCACAGAATCGCCAAGCCGATAGACTTTTTATTTTGATATGAATTGCGGAGACTTATCAATTTTTCAATGTTAGCACATGTGATCTCTGGGTGCATGTACGCCAATAATTGGATAAATATTTTACAACCAATACTCGATGACCCAAACGCCATATTTTTCGCCATCAGCAGTAACGTGTTCTCGTAAAAAAGTTGAGCCGTCTGTATGCCTACCGATTTTATAACTTTTTCAAACGACGTACGTACTGCTTTTGTTATCAAACTTAAAGGATAAGTATCGGGTTTTGTTGCCGGTGTTATTTCTTCTTTTTCCGAAATATTGCCATTTAAGTATGCCACTAAATCTTTCAGCCAAATTAATGGAGCATCAGGAAATTTAACACGATTTGTTTCTATTAATTCATTTATTTGCTCCACAGTAATCTGTAAAAAAATAATTATGTCATTAAAGTTAGCAGTCACTTGATTATTTTTTTATTTTATTTAACAAAAAAATTTTTTCTTGAAAAAATTATTTATAAAAAAATTGATTTTTAATTTTTTAAAATTTCTACATGTCAATTTTTTTTTCCATAATTTATTTGTTAAAAAAATTCTTTAAATTCTTAAATATCTGTTAAATTAATCTTCATAAAATAATTTAATTTATTTAGTTTATTTTACGATAAAAAAAACATCCTTAAAAAAAAAATATTAAAAAATAAATATCAAATTTCAACGCAGAATTTTGTTTGCAAAATATACAAAGGATTTATTAATACTCTTAAAAAACAAGCTAAAAAAAAAAAAAAAAAAAAAAAAAACATTTAAAAATACTTACAGCACTTTTTTCAACAGGTTTACTTTTTTCTTTAGGTTTTTGTTGTTGTAATTTTTTTTTATTATCAACCTGTGCATTTAATTTCTGTTGTTTTTTCTTCTCTTCATTCTCTTTGGTCTTGTTATCCTTATCTTTTGGCATTTTGTTCTCCTTGTTGCCATTAAAGTTGTCATACAGCGTTTGAACTTGACTCAGTGGAACTATCGAGAAAAAAACAATATTTATTATTTGAATGAACATTAAAAATAACGAAATAGATTAAAAATAATTAATTAATAAACATTAAAAATAACTAGCCGTCACTTCAACTCTAAAATACTCAATAAAAAAAAAATTTAATTTAATTCAAAATTATTATCAAGATTTAAAGTAACACTTGAAATTAATAAATATGAATAAAAAATTATAAATATCGCAAAATTTAATTCATAAAAAGTGAAACATATGTGTAAATAAAACCGAAAATAAACATGTATGTACTTACGAAAATCTTCAACTTTCGGTGCACTTTCAATAAATTTTTTCTTCTCAATTTTAGTAAGTTTATTGTTTTTTCCAGAATTTTTATCCTTTTTATTTTTAGTAACAAGTTCCCATCCACTTGAAGACATTTTTAAAACAATAAATTTTATCTATTATTATTTAATAATAAAATTAACTAAAGCACTACACGTTTAAATAACGAGAGAACTAGTGTAGTAGAAAGGCACTTGGGCATCAATAGTGTTCGGTGTTCAGATGGTTATTCAACTCCATTATTGTCCTGTTGTTATCTGTCTTTTTTTTCTTACTCACTTTTATAGTTTCTTCTCTCACTCCCACGCTTTGAAATTACAATTCTCTATTTCTTTTCTTAACTCTCTCTTTCACTTGTATTCCCCTTCTATAAATTTCGACGGCGACCGCCACAACGTCGTTACTGTCGTCGTCATCGCCAGTCACCGCCATGTCATACAGTTTTAGTGAACTTACATTTTTTCTCTTTCTCAGGCTCTGATGAAGATGATAAATATTTCTAATTAATAATTTTATAAGAAAATTTTTATAGAAAAATTAAAATCATAAAATATTTTTAAATCTTAATGCACATGCTATGCCTAAAGCACTCCTGTCAAAACTAGATTATTTAAATCAACACTCATTAACAAAACTTTAATTAAAAACTTCAATTCTTTTGATTTTGTACTCATTTTAAATTAAACGTCAACTAAAATCAAAAAATTTTGCTGTATATTATAGAAATACAAAAAAAAATATTTTTTTTTATTAATAAATTCATTTAAAAAAATTAATTTTCTTTACAATTCACTTTTTTTTAGGTTTATTTAAATTTTCCCGCGAATAAGCTTGGGATTTGTGCGCCCTCACGCGGGGGACAGTATAATTACAGGTGACTGACGCGCATGCGCATAAGAACCATGAAGAAATCGGTTTTTAAAAATTAATTAAATATGGCTGCTTGATAAATAAAGATTAGAAGAAAATGATGATAGAAATTTTCTATTTACAATTAAATAAATAATTATTCAGCAATGATTTTTAAAAAAGTTATTGTATACTTTGAGAGTTATCATATTTATGAGGAAAATTTGTTCATTAATATTTTCACTTGTTAAAGAGGAGCTAAAACTTAAGAAATTTTTTAAAGTATTTTTTTATTATTGTAATTGATTTGTCATGAAAATTTAAAAAATTAACAGCTGTCATCTAACTTTAGTATCATTAAATAAATACCTAATACGTAAGTGAAGAATAAAACTCACAAAAAAAAAATATAACAATAAAATTGATTAAAAAAAATATAAATTTTATTCTACAAGCATAAATATAGCACATTATCTAAATTCATTATTATTAGTTATAAAATAATAAAAGTATATTAAGCATCTCTACATTTTTCATTTTTTTTTAACTTAACACTTACACTATAAGATAAACATTGTGTTATCTAAACGTACAGTTGGCTCGATGTGACATAGCCGAATTATTCAAAACATCAGCTATGCCGACATCTTGCCTCCTAGACGTTCAGAGTTTTCTTCTTTCAATTTTTGCAGATAAACAATAAAAACATCAAAATAAAAAAAAAAAAAAAAACTAACAGAAAATAGCAGAAATTTAATAAATTAATTATTTCTTCTCAAAATCATGATATTAAAAAGAAACTTTTGAATGTACCACGTTTTTAAAAGGAACTGAGAAAAGTCCAGCATGAAAGCAATAAGAAGAAATTTATTTCAAGTCATTTTGCAATTTAAAAAATTTTTGTAACATTTAAATTATTATAAAAAAATTCCTACTGTAGAAATTAAAATAAAAATTATAAATAGTAATTTTAAAATGTTTTTTTTCATCATAATTAATTTGTTATAAAAATTTTTAAAATTTTCAGTATTATTTACAGAACTGCAAATATTTGAAGTTAGTTAAAAATTGCCACAAAAAATCAAGTATTACATTTTATAACTTGAAAATAGCAAGAAGTTTCAAGAATATCTTGTAGAGTCAACAGTGCAACAGATTTTTCTACATTGTCTTCGATTTCTTCATCAGAAATTTGATATAAAATCAATTACAATATTCTTCCCAGCCAAACATACAAGAAAGCAACTTATTAAAAACATGGTAAAAGCAACAATAAAAATAAAATTTTTGACTAAGCACACCAATAATTGTTTGTCTTCTCTGCTACTTTCAGTAAAAAAAAAAAAAAAAAAAAAAACTAGATACGTTATTTTGACCACCCGTGGTATGAAACACAATACACGTTATAACTCAGTAGCTCGTACTTAATCTAATTCGTTATTCCGTGGTATGATACTGGAACTTGACACTTGTATTTTGCTTTAGCCGACTACCAGTCATATCATAATAAATTGATGGCCTTGCTGTTTTCGAGTCAGGTGGAATCACTAAATTATTAAAATTTAGCAAATAATAATTTAAATAAAAATCCTCTGAGATCTAAAAACTAAAAAAGGTAATTTAAATGTTCAATTTAAGAATTACTATTAAAAAAATAAGTAAGTTAATAAATCCTTAAACTTAAAAACTTACAGATAAATTTGGGTAGAATGACCAAATGAATAATTAAAATCACGTACAGCTGCTGAAGAGTTGATCCGAAGAACTGACGATGCGGGTGTCGTGAAGACTAATGTCGAGAAGTAATACCAGACTACGACTACCCGTTTGCTACCATGATACCAAGAGAGGGAGGAATGTCTAAATGTATTCTGTCTTTTTTTCTGCTTCAGTGTAAGGTGTGTATACGATTATCCTTAAGTTTAGCGTTGTTAAGTGACTCTGTCCTGTCTTAGGAAGGTTTAACCTTCCTCGTTTTTTAACTGGACCCCTCCCTCATTTCTTCCTTCTTCATCTTCATTAGCTTCTTCTTCTTCTGCTTCATGATACCGTTGTCATGCTAATAAAAATTCCACGACGTCCCTTAGAAAAATAGTTTTATATAAATATTTATTATTTATTATTTATTATTTAATAAAAATTAATAATTTCGCAGAAGAAAATAATGATCAAGATAACGCAGTATGGAAGCCAGCGAGCACGCGCGTGAATTAGGAACCAAGAGGACTTTCGTTCGTGACTTCCGGTGGCGAATAAAATCTTATTTGCAGTTGGTGTACATACTTTAGCGCTAACCGGATCCGCTTTTCGCTGTAATGCGGTAGCTGTTTGTTGCCACCGGATATGGCGAAGAATTAAAGATGCCTTGTGGCATCACCCAGGTCATCAAGTTTATCATGCCAATCACGATATGTTTGTATTTGGTACAAATACCCAGTTGAGTTTTTATGTACTTCGAAGCTATCAATGACATCACGCTTGCCATTGCATACTCAACTATTGAGGGCCGTTATATTATATATTGGCTTTCCTTAGAAGCTATTGTCATCAATACTGAAGATTCTTCTCTGGAATCTCTGAGTTCTTAAGAAACCTTAGTTTTTTTTAGCAAAGAACCATTTTTGCAGACGGATAGTTTGTTATTCAGCTCACACTTTCCACAGGAATTTACTGAATTGATCGATCACTGATTTTTTTTCTTCATTTATTTTGTGTAATTAGACAATGATTTAGAGGGTTTTTTTTTTTTTTTTGATGAATTTTGTTGAAGAAAATTTTTTTATTCTATTTTAATGAATAATTTTACAATTTTTAGATTTTTATTATTGAAAAAAATTATTTCTTATTTCAATTTTTTTTAAAGTTGCAAAATTATAAAATTTATTAAATAATATCTCAATAAGGCTTGACAAAAATTACTGTTTTTAATATGATACAGAATTTAACAGACATCTAACAATTTTTTAAATTGTTACAAGTATTTAATTGTAAAAAAAAAAAATTTCACATGTAGAAATTAAAAAAAATTATAAGTATGAATTTAATTATTCACACAGAAAATTAAATGTAAATCGGTCAAGTATTTTCAAAGTTATAAAAACATTAAAAAAAAGTAATTTTGAAGAACTTAATCGTTTAGAATTAATTTTTTTTTTTTTTTCAGTGTAGGCATTTGTAAAACCTTCTCAGAGCATTAGCACATAAATGGGGCTGAGACTTACAACGCGTTTTTCTCAAAACTGTCTTTTTAAAGTTCATGCAAGATTTCTTGAAACAACTTGAAAACAACTGATAAGATCAGTCTCTAATTTTTACAAAATTTTCTCTGTATTTTTCAGCAATTAATCCAAGGATAAATAATTACAATAGATATTTTATATTTTTATAAACAATTTAATGAAAAATCTAATTTTTTTTGTCAAGCAATTATTTTATTAATAATAGATAATTTAATTTTTCTTCAATTAATCACTAGACAATTTTTACATCAATGAAATTAAAAAAAAAAACTCCTAAATAAATCGGTATTTTTTTAGCTTCTAAGTACAATTAATCCCTTAAAGTAAAAGCAACTGAACATAAACTATCTTCTGTTGAACAGGCGCTACATTGTTTAGAAAATTTACCGGTGTCAGGTAGAGCGAGAGGGCTCCAATAATTAATTAGTACGCTCAACACGTAGGGCATACGCATAAGTCCATAAAAAGTTTTATGACTACAAAAAGGTACGTTTATAAATGTATATAAAATATACATATAACAAGTAACACATAAGACATAACACATAGATATAAACTTCATCCGGCCCGATGTCTTTAAATGCAGACTCAACAAATATTTCACTCCAAGTTAAGATTACACATAACTTAAAAATTTTTCTAAAATAAAATACTTGTACTCTATTGTGCTATTTCTCATTGTTCCAGGATAAAAGTAACACCGTTACTAATTGTCGTTGAGTTACAAGCTAAAATAAATAAACATACTGAAGAATAGTAAGAAAGAAAAGCTGTGCTGATAAAGAAAAGTTACCGCTTGCAGGGAGTAATGGACGAAGACAAAATATATTCATGGACACATTATATATATATACATGCTTACATTTCGTACATATTCATGTATTCAGTTAAATAGGATACATGAGTGTCACGAAGCGACAACCAAAGCCCGCACTCATACTTACCAAGGTGAAGTTAAGAAGCTAAGCATGTAAAAAAAATTTTTAAAAATCTATGTGGATTTTTGTTTTCCAAGTGCGCTATTTTTTTTCTTCCACAAAGAAGATATATGTTTTTGATTTTTATCACTGATACGTGATCAATAAAAAAAACACCGGTGACTTATCTTCTTTATGTCTTCTTAAAAATTATACGACTTCGTCACTCAGATAGAGCACGCTCCGATAATATAAGTTATGTTTTGCTTTATTTAAATTAATAATTAATAATTATTTTTAAAAAAGTATTTTTTTGTAATAATAAGTGTTAATTTTAAAAGAAGCTAAGAGAAAATCTCAGAAAAAATATTTAGGCCGTGCAAATGAGACAGTTCTTTTATTATCCGACTTGCAAACGCGCTAATTGACAGACAAACAAGAACATTCTTGTATTTATTTCATTTTTAAGTTTAAATATATTGAATATTACTAAAATATATCAACTGTTTAAAAATAAAAGCATTTAAATGCTTGAAAAAAAATTTTTTATAATAATTTTAGCGAATAATTATTAATTAAAAATTTTTATGTGCTAAAAAATAAGAGCAAGAGTTGATCACTTGGCAATTAGCACCACTTGGTTAAATTTAATAATTAACAAACTGATAATAATTTATTAAAAATCTCTAGGCTATTCTATTTAGAAGTATATCTTGAAGAAATGAATGCAACTCTCGCACCTATTTGTTAAGTTAAATAATTAAACCGGAAACAATTAACCCGAGTTTAAACTCAGGTGGTAACTAAAGTTACACCTGTGGAATATTTAACAGAGAATTTTAGACTGAAAAATTATGTTGTAATTGTAATTACTTAATACATACCTTCTGTTGTAATAAAAACATACTGATACTGATAACAAGTGTTTGTATGAATTAAAAAAAAATATTAATTCACTGATATAAAATTCGGGAGTTTACACAAAAAAAAAAAATGTTAATTTATTTAAGATATAATTGTAATAATATGAGCGTTAAAAAATGAACGTGGTGTACTTGAGCAACGTCAGCGATCGACTCTCGTCGGTTTTTGTTCCATTCAGAGACCAATAGTGAGAAAGATATATGTTAAGTGTACATATATGTGTATATACACATATGACGAAACGCGACGGCGACGACCAGGAAATCGGTCTCACCTTACCGGACACCGGTGCGTCAATATTGACGCATTTCTTATGAGTTATGAGACACAAAACTTGAATTTTTTATTTTTTTTTACCTTCTATTTCTTCTTTTTTAATTTTATAAAATTTTAATTTTTAATTCTTTATATTTTCTGAGTCAAGACTTAGAATTTTAATACAGAACTTTTTTTTTTTTTTTTAATTACGATTAAAATACATACAGTAGAAAAATTTTACATCATTGCGTCAAAAAATTTGTGTTAAATATTTAACACTTTTTTGTATAAATTTAACATCTATTGTCTTAAATTAACATATAAAAGTGTTAAATGTTTAACATAAAAATTTTTAACACAAAATTTTTTCAACCCATTAACACAAAATTTTTTACTGTACAATAAAGATTTTTTTAGAATTGAATTAATGATAAAATTAAATGATTTTAATAGAATTCTTTGTGAAAATGTGACCGGATGATGCCGGAAATTAACCGATACATTAAGCTTCCGTTATCCGACAAAATTAATCATTCGTGTAGGACAAAATGACCTACTTTGCCTGGAAAATATTTAACGACAAACAATTGTAAAACAATTAAAATATTGTGCAATGATTTAGTTACATAAATTCACTTGTTATTACAGAAAAATATGCTGGCTTAATTTTTTAAATAATTTGATTTTAATTTTATTGTGAATTATCTATAATTGTAATATATAATTTATAATATTAACAATAATTTTTAATTAACAATTATGGAGTGCAATGTCAAACGTTAATTGTAGCAAAATTACTAACTACACTCCGTTGAAGCTATAATTAAAAAATCTTCATTTACATATAATTTATATTTTATTTTAACATATATACTTTTTTTTTTTTTTTTTTTTTTTTTTAAGCGATAATTCGTTGCAAGCATGTAGTGTAATTTAATAATCGGTAATAAATAACTAAATATTAATCATAAAAAATTAATTTAATAAACTAAGATATGTATCATTTGTAATAAAAATAATAATAAATACATTAAAATTAAATTTTACTACAAATAAAATTATTTAATAAATATAAAATGTTTAAATAAATAAAATATTTAAAAAATAAATCGAGTACTGAGAGCGCATTAAATAGATCAGTCAACAGCTACCAATCGTATTTAATTTTTTCAAATAGTATTTTTTTGTATACATACATTTAGTAAATTTATTTAACATTACACGAGATTAATTCATGTAGGTGATTTAATTAATTTTAGGAGTACATACTAATCAGTAAAAATTTTGTTCAGAAGCTACAGCTTTTAATTTTAATATTTAATATTTTTTTAATAATGCTATAAAACTATTGCAGCACTTGTGTTATATTATTATTTATAATAATTATTATCGTTTGGTGTCTATCACGAATTTAAAAATACTAAAAAAAAAAATTATTTTTATTTTTTTAAACCTTTTGGTCAATTCGATTTATGTACTAATATAATAAATTTATATAAATATTAATACGGCACATTTTGCAGGCTAATTAACTCGTTACAGAGTTTATAATTTTTTAATAAGAAAAGTTTTATTATTATTATTATATTACCTATTGAAAAAGTTTAATTTTTAATAGTAGTTTTTTAAATATACCATTTAGTAAACATGGTCTAGTAAAAAATGGTGTAAATATTTATAGTAAATGTTACTGACAAAATCTCACTTTACATTAATATTCAAATGCTAATCAATCTAGGCCGTCTAATTGTAAGTGTGCTTTTGTATCTGATTTTTTTTTTCTCTTTAATTCTTGTTACTTATTAATCTTAAATATCACTTAATACAATTTAAATATTGTATCGAAAATTCTATCCCTAATCTCTTTACTTTTTTTTTTTTTTTTTTTTTTCCCCTATAATTACTTGAATAGATAAATCACGATTAAAATTCCCACGAAGTGTAAGAGGCAGTCCAAGGTGTGATAACTGTCCACGAAGGGAATTGTTTGAGGAACTTTTCAAACTTTGGTGACTTTTGATTTTCTCCGTGCAAAAAGTGCCCGGCTAAGGCGATTGTTAAAATCGGTTCTTCATTATTTTCTGGGACTTTAAGAACTACGGAAAAATTATAAGGAACACAGTCAGATGAGCAGGCGTAGTAGATGAAGTAAACTTCACGATCGTTCCACGATGGACATGCCAGTGGATCACCTCCGACAATGTTCCACTGTTTTAAATGCACTCCTTTGTAAGGCGACAGAATAATTCCTATGTGATCAGGACCAGTTATATTAAATGTTAATGTTACAGTTTGCTTCTTTGTTATTTTTGATAATAATTCCAGCTGCGTGGGGATTTTTATGGTGGGAGCTGGTCCGGGTATCCAACTTGTTTTCCTAAAAAAAAAATTTATTTTTAAATTTAAAATCTAAAATACAAAATTTTATTTTTTTCATTAATTTAGAAAATTGTGGCTATTATTTTTGAAATTTTTTAAATGTGGAATTTTTTTTAATACATTTTTCAATAAAAAAAAATTTTTTAAATTGCCAGATATCTGCTAACTTCATTTTCTTATTAATATTTACAGAGAACTTTTATAAACTTACCATAAAAATCTTCTAACTGGTACAAGATAGGGCAAACCACAAAATAATTGTTCTTCACAGTCTAAATTTGTAGGTAATACAGCACCTATTTCAGGTACCATTGACTGAACGCTATGAGGACTATTCATATCTAAGTCTACTAACCAAAATCCAGTTCCTGAGTACTTTAGCATACCATCTACATCGTAATACTGTCTTTGAGTATGCTGTAATTAATTAATAAGTGGTTTATTAATTTTATGATAAAATCATGCATTTAGTTAGACAAATAAGATTTAAAATGTTTACCGCAATCATAAATCGTTGAGGTGCAGGTGACGAAACATCGCCACTGTAAGGAAACCCTAGAGGTGTTAGTATAAGTACTGCGACTGACAAGTAAAATAAACCTATCATCACACTTATAATACGTCCAGCATTTTTAATTAATATTACCATTGGCATCTGAAAAACATATTAATATTAATCATCCATAAAATATAAAATTTAAATTCAATTTAATTTAAAGTGTCTACCGTGAAACTTAGAAGTAAACAAAATAAAATTGACAACATATTCGCCATAATGACTTCTGAATTAGTTCCAGCGCCTAATCGGCCCATTATTGGTATAAATAAATACAATGCGCCGATTGCTAAATAAAATGACTGCATATATGGTAAACTTAATATTCCTACTTGATAACACAGCCATTTCCATTCTAAAAATAAATAGATTATTTTTATTATTTTTTTTATGGTTGCTTAAAGTTGATAAATAAATTATGATTGGTGTTACCTCTCCATTTTTCAAAGAGACTATGTCGTATAATATTACCAAACGCTGGGAATATCACCCAGTGCAATGGTATGAAACCTGAACGTATTTCTAATAAAATGCAAGCTAACAATACTGACATCCAAATTACACTATAAGCATCATTGTATAATTGATATAACGTCCAAGGAGTGTTAACTACCTGCAAGTTAATTTAATAATTAATTATTAATTGATTTTTTTAGTATAAAAATTATAATAATAATAATAATAAACAAAAATTTACTTGTTTTTGTCGATTTGCTGCGTACAAAAAACAGAGCATCGAAACTGCAAGTGTCGGACAAACATAGAGGAAAAATAACCACGCTGGTCTGGCGTACCAGCTCATGACTTTCTCAAGTTTAGTAAGAATAAGTGCAATGAATGTTACTGACATCATTGAAATTATCCATGAGGCACAGATTATTGAGACGCAAATTAATATTTGCTTTAAATATGTCCAAGTTTTCAACTCTAAAAAATTAAAATTTTTATCGATTGATTTAAAGAATCCAAAAAAAAAAATTTTTGATTGATTTTTAGTCACTTACCTTGACGAGCAACCTTCATGTTTAAATATATAGAATAAGCTCCGATGAAAATGCTCGTAATATTTATAATAGTCGAGATGAAATATGGCCACCTGATGACAAAAGCTCCGAGGAAGTCAAAAAACATAAGACTGCCATCGTGGTCTTGCATCAATGGATTACCTAAGTAATTCCCCGTAGCTATTCCCTGAGTCAACGCGAGTATATTGTCGCCAGTGCGTTGGAGCGCTCCGAGAGGTATTTGCTCCACGGTATCGAACTTTGTATGGTAGACGTAACCGTTGGTCGTCCAAGCAAAGTCAACACCTGTAATTTATTTTTAATTATCAATTAATTTCTAATTATTGATGCAGGTAGTTCCAAGTTTTTACAAGTGTGATATAATTACCAGATACTTTGCCAAAGTCTCGAAATATACGGTAATCAGTATCACCTGGCACAATTCCACTTTGAAATATTTCTTGAGCTAAAGATGAAGCATATGGGTACGGAACTACTTTTGAATATACCTAGAAGTATTTTTTAATTATTAAATAATCTATTATAAATTTAAAAAGTGTAATACTTAAATCAACAGAGTCTTAAAAATTTTTTCAAGTTTTTTATTAATTAAATTAGAACTAAAAAAAATTTTTTTTTTAAGTTGGAAAAAATATTGGCTTTCATATTTTTGGATAAAATTTATATTTTGTCTTTTTTTGATTTTTTCGGAATTAAAAAAAAAAAAAAAAAGATCAATTTGAAGAAAAAAAAATTTTTTATGCCCCAGAATGGGCTTGACTCTACTTTTAAATAATTACCAAGATCAATTCTAAAAATTATAAGAGGTCTGTTGATTTCAATATCTAATTTAAAAATAAATACTTCAACAATCCACGGATTTTCTGGGCCAGCTTGGAATAATAATTCACGGCCACCCGCACCACAAGCTTCAATATTGATAAACGCTTTTATTTCTTTAGCCCAAGGATGTTGTGTTATAAATCCATGAGAAGCCTGAATAAATAAATAAATTGATTAATTAAATTTTATTTAATCAAAAAAATTAAAATAAACTACCTGTAATAAATTCTCCTCAGCTCCATTAAACAAAAAAATAATATTATGCCTAAGATATCTAGAACTAGTCGCCAAAACTCTCAAGATCTCCAACATGACAGCACAGCCCGCGCCGTCATCAGATCCACCAGGGCTTTCGGCAAACGAGTCAAAGTGGCAGTTCAACAGCAAACTGTGCTCTGGATCTCTTCTTGGGCCCAGTTTAACAATAACATTCTGCACGTTCTTGTAAACACTTGTCATTCCATCGAGAAAAGTAAGCGGAAAAGCTCCCGAATGTTTAGTGACATCAATAACTATCCTATGATTATCATTAGCTTGTTTTATGGTGTCATTTATCACAGCTGTCAAATAATTAACAGCTCTTACTTCATTAGCATAACTACCGGCTACTCTAGGTCCAAGGGACGTTAAATTAACAACGTGATTCCTCGCTCTCTCGGCGATAAATTTTCCCGGGTACTTGTGCTCGTTTTTTATCAACTTTCCCTCCGGTAAATGCTTGTCCATTACTATAACAGTCAAAGATATCGATAAGAAAAATGTCAGGGCAAATAAAAGATGCTGGGTCCCATTTGGTGGTGATGTCTTCTTTTTAATTGAACTTGGTAAATTGGAGTAGCCCTCTTCTACTGGTCTACCACTCCTGTGAGGGCGATATCTTACTCCGTCTTTTTGCTGAAAAAATTAATTTATAAATATTTTATTTTTTATTTTATTGTACCATTGAAGTTAATTGACATTATAAATTTTTTTATAATTTTTTAATAATTAAATTATTATGAAAAAAATTAGAAAAAAAATTATTAGTGGAAATATTAAAAAATGTTTTTTTTTCTTTGTTACAATTTAATTAATGAAAAAAAAAAAAAAAAAATACAAAAATTAAAAAATTGACACTTGTTAATGAAAATTAAGTTAGCCGACATTTAAAAATTTTAATAATTTATTTTAAAGAAAAATTATTTAAAAAAAAAAATTAAAAGAAAAAATTTCACATGCAATTTTTAAAAAAATATTTTTTTGTCACAATTGAATAAATAAAAAAAATTAAAATATTAAAAACGTCGGCTAACTTTAGTATTGTCACTTGTCAGCTGATTTCAATATCATATTTTATCTTATTTATTTATGAAAATTAATTTAGCAGATATTTCATAATTTTAAGAATTTTTTTTAAGAAATAAATTATGGCAAAAAAATTTGACATTTCGAAATTAAAAAAAATAATTTTTTGGAATAAATTCGTTTATTAAAAAAATTAAAAAATCATCAAATGATTGCTAACTTCAATGTCATTATTTATTTCAGTGTTTATTTAATACCATTTTTCATTAATGTTGTCAGTTGATTTTATAAATAGTAAATAATAGTAAAAAATTGTACTTGTCACTGAGAGTGACCAAAATGTCTATGTAGGTTATGGAAACACCAGTGTATTGATAATTTAAAAAAGTACAGGCCGACTTACCATGGTGACTCTTTATCTGGAAAGGATGAAACGTACTGAGGATGGTAATTAATTAAATAATTATAAATAAATAAATATTGAATTAATGATTATTGAAGTTGGAACGACAATTGAGCTGCATTTTTACTGCAGAACATTGCGACCGCGCATAGTCACGTTCACGTCAACGTAAACCAATGTTCAATGTGTAAATGTATTTCAGTACTTTTCTTATGTCATGTATCAATATATATATATATATATATATATATATATATATATATATATATATATATATATATATGTATACAACTATGTGCATGTGTCTTTTTGCTCTTAAGCCGAGGTACACGTAATATATATATTTTACTTATGTGTATATCGATATTATATAGACACTCGGAAATCGAATCTAAGTACAAAGGTCAATGGACTGTGACCATCAACTTTCAATTTTCAAGACACTTGATCTGAGATTTTTAATTTTTAAATTGAATTAACTTTTTTTTTGACAAATAAATTAGATGACATGACATTAAAGTTAGCTGTCACTTTACAACTGTTTTAATTTTTTTTTTTAACAAATAAATTATAGCAAAAAAAAAATTATTAAAAAAATGTACTTGTAGAAATTTAATAAAATTAAAAATGCAATTTTTTAAAAATAAATTTTTTTATTGAAGAACATTAAAAATTGTCAAGTGACAGCTAAATTAAATGTCATATACAAAATAAAAAAAAAAAAAATTAGCAGTAGCTTATTTATAACCAGTAATAAATTTATTTTTGATCAATACATAGACAAATATTAAAATTATTTATCTTCAATTAAAAACAATTATAATGAATTTATCTGTAACCTTCATACATTATAATTTTGTCGAGTTGTATTATCCATATTTAATACTAGACAACAACTCAACTTATGCATAAAAGTTATAAGAATACAAAATTCATTATTTTAATTTTTAAAACATTTAAATATAAAATACTATTGTGAAAATACAAAAATAGAAACAGTTTATTGGTAACATTAAAATACTATGTTATATTTAATGACTATTAAGATACTTATTAGGAACAGTATTCAAAGTTTTGTTAAAAAATAATCTTAAATAAAAACAAAAATGATTATTTATCAATCAATTTATCAGCACTTATAGCGCAGTAAGTTCGGAATCGATACATTACAAATTTTTTGACGGCTTTTGTTAAATTATGGCTGAGATCAAAAGGATCTTGAACGCCCATTGCTGAATCGGATCGGAAACCGTCGACCTTTTTATTTTTCTTCGTGTATTTTACATAAGGCAACATTTCATCAGGTAAATTTGTCAGGTTTTTAGGCACAAGAAAATCGATTTTTTTTACCGGTCGACCCAGAAGCGGACAGATAATATTATTCCGGTAATCGAATCCAGCGTACATGATAAAAAATCCGTATAACAGATCCTTAAAACTATATTCAATATTATCAGGTAGCTTAAAGTCTTTGGCCACTTTGGTTTCCCAACCACCAATCACACGTGACTCTCCTTCAGTTTTCATCAACTCTGCAACGCTCGGGAAGATAAACTTTGTTTGTAAATAATAAATTACCATCCAGGAAATGGCATAGCTACGAATTTCGTCTTGACCATTAAGGTTGCAAGCATCTATCCAGTATCTCATAAACAAAATGAGTTTCTTGCACATCGGATACTTGTCAACGTATAATCTGAAGTAAAAAAAAAATTTAATTGACATTGAATTAGAATAAAAAAATTATAAAATAAAAATCTTTACTTACTTGACTAATTTGGTATTTTCAGTCGTTAGACCATTGGTGAATGACAAATCGCAATCGATACTTGTAATATTATGAGTCAGTTTGATAATTGGAATTCTGGATGTTGTAATTGTTTTTTTGATTGTCCAGATTTCTTTTTTCTTCTTCACTATACCTTCAATTTTTGTCAGTACATTCAAGACGTTATCTAATTCAGTTCCTTCGTAATAACGGTTATCTTTAAAAAAAAAAAAAAATAAATAAATAAATAATTAGTAATAAAAAAAAATATAATACTGTAAGTAACAGACGTCTGTCAATTTTTTTATTTTTATAGCAATTAAATTATTTAAAAAAATTTTAATAAAATTAATTTAACAAATATTTAATAATTTATGTAACAAATAAATTATGGCAAAAAAATTAGAAAAATAATAATATTTTAGTCATAAAAAAATAAAAATTATATAAATTACTTACAACAATCAATGAAGATATCTAGATCACTGTTCATTGATGCAAGTCCAGTGATTCGAGAACCAAATGGATACATTTTAGCATCTCCATAATTATTAATTGTCATTTTCAAATCATTTAACAACAACTCTTCTTCATTTTTCATTGTAGCTTCATTACTTTCCATCATTGTTAATTTTACTTTTAAATTTTCTTCCGCGTTAGCCACCAGTTCTTCAGTAAGTTTCGGAAGTTGTGATATGTAATATAAATTTTTATCAGAATAAAATTTATGAAACTGACATTCTGAATGATAAGCAAAAGTATTTTTGAATCCATAATAAAGTATACCACACGTAGGACAAAAATCGAAAATAAGAATTTCAAATCTAATAAAGTTCTGCAACTTTTTACAATGAGGCTTTGATTTGAAATGATGACAAAATTTATGTTCAAGATTAAATTTCTTGCTACAAATTACACACCAGTATTTTTGGATATTGAACCAATTGCGTTCTAGCCTTGAGTAAAAATTACTTATAAATTGCTGCAGATTCGCGCTCAATTTATCTTTTTTATCCTGATGGATTTCCGAGTTTATATGAAATCGCACGGATTCAGTTTTGTTAGGAATAGTCGCAGGCTTAGCAGGATTACAAACAAAGCAAAAAACATGTCGATCGCTTTTTTCCTCCATCATTCCACGGGCTAATTCAAAATCACTGAGCTCCCTTGGATAACGTTCAAATTTCATGTGATCTTGGACCATTTGGGTCACAAAATACGAGTGCTCAATGCTTCGAAAATGTTCATAGACAATTTGCAAAGAATATTCCACATTTTTGCGACATATCATACAATAAATTTCATCTTTGTTAATAATACAAATTCTACTTAAACTCACCTGAATCAAATTGCGTATTTCTTCATTCATTTCATAAATATCGAGCCCATTAGAGCTGTTATTTTCATCAACATCTAGATCATCTCGCTCAATATTTCTAAAATGCCTTCTCGGATCTTTTTTATTTTTCTTATCATCTCTTTGCTTCTTCTTTTTCGATGAAGCATCTTTATCGGATTTCTTATCTGGTGATAAACCAGTCTTTGCCTGTTCTTTAATTTCCGCAAGTCTTCTTCCATCTAAAAAGTTCAAAACCGGCTGCCCAACACTTTCGTTCCTCAAAACTAAAGCTTTTTTAGACTGCGACTTCGCTGAAGCCATCAACTTATCTATCTCCTCATCAGTAAATAGCTGCCAAAAATGGCCGGATAAATGGACGTGTAGGATATTACGGGACCTGATTTTAAGATTGCAAACACGGCAGTGGAAAAAATTCTTTCTTGTATCATTGTACCTGTAAATATCACATGATAAGATGTTTGAAGAATCATAATTACTTTTTTGCAGCTTTTTTGAAGATTTTAAAGCTCTTGATTTTTCTTCTGCTTCTGAAGTAGTTTTTAATTCATTAACAACACTTTTATGTTTCCTTTGCTCTTTTAGAGATTCTTCAGCTAATGATTTTTCTTTTGCTATTAAAGTAGTTGTTAATTTATAAAGACCACTTTTATGCATATCATTACCAAAATGATGTAAGATGGTTTGACAGTTACTAAATTTGAGATTGCATGAGTAACAATGTAACGTGGATTTATTAAACGGAAAAACGTTGTTTCGTACAAATTCTCCAAAATTATCTAATACCTTAATACAGACTTTGAAGAATTTTTTTTTACCGTACCTTGTTTTCTTCTTGTGACACCTACTATCTATGTGTGTCATAGCATCAGACTTCGGGAAATATATTTCACACAAATTGCAAAAACAATTATTCTTATGAAGAAAAATTGAATTCTTAAATAATTCAAAAAACTGAACTTGAGTCATCGGTAACTCGCTAGAAGAAGAAATAGCTATTGATTTATTACTAGAATTAACAGTACTCTGAGATAAGCTTAAAGGTTGTCTTAAAGAAGAATTAACTTCAGACTTAGATGAATAATTAGTCTCATGTTTTTCACTCTTTACATGCTCTTCAATCATTTTTTTTCTTCCAACCAATTTTTCGCATATAAAACATTTCAGTACAGGGCCAGTGTGACTAAAAATTCCATTTCTTACGCACAATTCGGTGTAAAAAAAATCATTTTGAGTTTTTGTATTTTTATAATTATCCTTAGGAAGATTAAGATGCTTTGGAATTTTGATGTGCATCATTACTTTAGAAGATGACAATTTATTACAACACAAATGACAGTAATAATCTTTGGAGCGCTTTTCAATAAAATTTTCAAAGTATTGGTCGAAATCTTCTTTTTTTTCTGGTAATCCGATTGCCGCATCTGCATTTTTATCTTCACTTGCGACTGAGATAGTTGATTTTATTTTATCAAGTATAGATTTATGAGTATTTTTGTGTTTGTTACCATTTATGTGTTCTACAGTACTAATGGAACCAAACATACTACACTTGCATGATAAGCATTCTACTGCCAGTGAATTGAGTTGAAAAACATTGTTCCGAACAAGCAGTTCATAAAAATTTGGCGTATACAAAACTGTGTGCTCGGCAATACTGTTCTCTTGTCTTCTCATTATATGGATTGGATCATTTATATGCAACAACATTAGAACTGATGACAGATAAGCATTTTCACATAGACAACAGTAATAAAATTCATTAAATATGCAAATAAAATTTTTGAAGCAATTTAAAAATTTTTCTTCCAATTTTAAATTAGATATTGATTGGTTATTATTAATTTTTTTTCCGTCAATAGATCCAGTGCTCTGATAAATTACAATATTTTTCTTGTTCAAAGAATTTTGTGTACTCACTGGAACAATTTTTGTTGCTGTCGTTGTAATTGAGTTGACTTTAAATTTATTTTTGTGTTTTTTACTTGTAACATGCTGTTTTACATCATTCATTGTAAAAAAATTTTTTTTGCACTTAAAGCACTGGAATTCGGTGGAACTGTAATTAAAAATACTATTTCTTATACATAATTCACTGTAATATAAATTACTTTGGATCTTTGTGTCGACATACTGATCCTTTGCAATGTTGCGATGCTTTGGAACTTCCATGTGCGCTGATGTTTCAAGCCAAGTTGACAGAGTAATACAACACAGATGACAGTAGTAATCTTCTTGACGTTTTTCAATAAAATTTCCGAAATACTTTGCAAAATCTTCTTTCGAATCCGGGAGCAGGATTCGCGATCCTGAAGAATTTTTTTTTTTACTTCCAATGGGAATTAACGCGTCGATTGTAACAGCCATTAATTTAATATTATTTTTATGCCATTCACTATCAATGTGATTTTCAACAGTCGAGTAGTCTGTAATAGAACACTCACATGACAAACATTTAATTGCAAGTGAATCAAGTTGAAAAATATTATTTCGAATAAGTAATTCATAAAAATTTGGTAAGTACAAAACTTTGTGCTCTCTAATGCCAGTTTCTTGTCTTTTTTCTTCTAAAAGATTTTTATGATGCGAATCGTTTATATGTGACAAAATCGAAGATGACAAGAAACTTTTTTTACACAAATTACAGCGATAAGAATCGTTGCGTATAAATATAAAATTTTCATAAAATATTAAATAATTATTTTCTAAATCACATATCGGAATCAATTGAATAGTATCATCAATTTCTTCACTAACTCTTGGCATAATATTTTGATTAATTTCAATTTTTTTTTCGTTGGAAAAACAACTTTGTGCTTGAAGTGGAAGAGCATTATTTATTTTAACGTCAGTCAAAGATTCAACTGAGATAGCTTCGGATTGAGGTAGAATTGTGTTTTGTCGTCTGCATTCTCGATTCATCTCGTGCTCCTCACTCTTTATATGCTTTTCTATGTTTTCCTTTTTTTTAACCAAATTATCGCATGTGAAACATTTCAATCCAGGAGCAGTGTGACAAAAAATACCATTTCTTACACACAATTCGGTGTAAAAAATTTTTTTTTCAACTTTATCATAATCTTTGCAATTATTAATGGCAAAATTATAATGCTTTTGACTTTTAATGTGCTCCATTACTAAAGAAGATGATAAATTAATACAACAAAGATGGCAATAGTAATCTTGCGAGCGCTTTTCAATAGAATTTTTGAAATATTTAGTCAATATTTTCTTTGTTTCTGGTAATACAACTGCTGCGTCTGTACATTCATCTTCACTTTCGAGTGAAATAGATGATTTTATTTCATTAAGTATAGATTTATGAGTAATTTTATGTTTTTTACTATTTATGTGTTCTTCAGCACTAATGTACCCACTCATTCTGCAATTGCATGATAAGCATTCTACTTCCCGTGGATTAACTTGAAAAACATTGTTCCGAACAAGAGATTCATAAAATTTCGGTATATGCAAAAATTTATGCTCACTTATCCCGTATTTCTGTCTTCTTTCTTCCAAAAGATTTATATGACTTGAATTGAGTATATGTATAAACATTGAAGACGAAGAAGAAAATATCTTTTTACACAAATTACAAAAATAATTACTCTTACTAACAGAAATAAAATTTTCAAAGCATTTTAAAAATCGATTTTCCAAATAACATTCGGATATCAATTGATTTTTTTTAATAATTAATTTTTCTGTTGAAGATTTAGAATTCTTGATTGTAATTTGTGGAATTTGATTTTCATTGTGTGAAATTTGATTGTTATTGCTTGGACTATTTGGTACAATACCAGTTTGATGTTCTAGAGATTTTATATGACTCTGTACCACTTTCTTTGATATTTCAATGCCTTTGCATGTAAAACATTTTAGCTTTTTGTGAGATAGTCTAAAAATACTATTTCTTATGCACAATTCATAGAAATATAACGTATACTGAGACTCGTAAAATGCTTTTGATGTTTCATTCGATAAAAGCTTACAATGTTCCAATGTCTCGATATGCCTCATTACTGTAATTGATGATGTAAAAGAAGACTGACACAAGTGGCAGTAATAATTTGTACAGCCTTTTTCAATAAAATTTTTAAAGTAAATAGCTACATCAGTTTTTGATTCCGGTAATAATTGTTGCTGATGTTCAACAGGTGTTTTTTGAAAAATATTAATAGGTTGAGGAATGTTCCTGTGTATAAAACTGTTGATGTGATCTTCGGCACTACTATAAGATGGTAGTACAGTCTGGCAACTGAAACATTTTAATTTTGTTAAATAATGAGGAAAAATATTATTAGAGATGAGTAATTCGATGAAAATTGGCATATAAGGTGCTTTATATCCATTGGACCATGTTTCTTTTTGTTCATGTAACAACCAATATTGGTGATCCGATTCATCAAGATGCGCCGACATAAACGATACAAATGGGTAGCTTAGTCCGCATAAATTACAATAATAATAGTTGTCACCAATAAAAATGTAGTTTTCAAAAAAACGGAGAATCAAATTTTCTAATTTACTCCAGTTGATGATAGATTTTGAATAAAAGAGTAGTTGATTTACCTCTTTTTTTATTGCAGGTTTTTCAGAAGAAATTTTCAGCTCAGAAGGAGAGATAACTTCAATTTTCTCTGAAGATTTGTTACTAGCTATGTCTTCGTTGTCAGAATTATTATTATTGAGCTTTGGATCTCTAAAAGTAGATCCGTAACCTGAGCTTGTAGATGCTCGAGACTCTGAATTAGAAATTCCAGGAGAATCATCGGTTGTAGAATTTTTTGGATCACTTATTTTTAAATCTTTAAGAAGAAAACTCATAGAATCATCCAAAGATAAAATGGGATTGATATTATTAGTATTCAAATTCTTCTTGTGAGTTTCATCAGTAAAATGTTCATCAACAGCATTGTACTCCTCAAAAATAACATTACACACCAAACATCGAGCTCGCGAAGCTCCGTTTGAAAAAATGTAATGGTTAATTGATTTCTCACAAAACCTCATGCTCAAACGATCTTTATCGACGTCTTCTTTAATAGTGTTCTTCAAACGAACTTGATGCTTTGGAAGATCAATGTGCTTCAATGCCATGAACCAACTTTTGAATTCTTTATTGCATAAGAGGCATTCATAAACTTCTTTTCTTGGCTTAATAAAATTTATAAAGTACGAAATTGATTCATCAAGTGGTCTGTACCATGGAATCAATTGATGTTTTTTAGCTGCGTGTTTTTTCAATGAACTTTTAAAAATCTGATTGCTACACAGCTTGCATTTGACATACGCCGCCGATGACTCTTCAAAATTCTTTAAAAAATATTGGAGATGTGACTGATGTGAGGAGCTGATCTTATGCTCCTTCCAAGTTTGTTCAACATTACATATATAACAATATAATAATTTATCGTCATCTGTCTGGGACTTACCGGTTATATTTTTAGGATAATTTTTGGATTCAGACGCCATTTGTTTGTCTGATTGTTTCCCGCTTTGATTTTCAGGATCCACTGCGAAATAAATTAAATTAATAAATTTAAAAAATGGTGTAAGTTAAAGTAATTATTTTTTTTTTTAATTAAAGTTAAAGATATAAATAAAAAGTAACCTAAAAAATTTATTTATAAAATTTTTTAATCTAGAAATTTTATCCCGATTGAAAAACTGGCTCTTAGAAAATATCACGTATATTTTTTTTAAATAAATAAATTAATGTAAGATTTGATTAAAAATTCTGAACAATTGTCAAGTTTTTATTATTTTAAAAATAATGACATTACTTATAAACAAAATTATTGGAGTAAAATTTCAATACTTACTCTTTTAAATTAATGATATTTTTGTTAACCAAAATAAAATAACAAAACGTAAGTAAATTTGTAACTGTATATACATAACTGTATTTTTAATTGTATTAAAAATATTCCAAGCTTAGAATTTTTTTGCAAGTATAAAGACAGAACAATTGAGCATCGTTCTGTCAGAGTGACTCAGAGACACAATGAGGGAAGTCCAGTTCTTCGGAATTATTATTTTTGTAAACAAATGAATTTTTCTCTCTTTTTTTTTATCATTGTTGTAAAACGATAACCTTGATGTTTGTTTTGTCTTCCAATACTCAACCACGCAGTGTGGCCAGATCGTGTGATTTTTTTACCCCCATTTTGTACCGCTTTCAATGTAGTTAAATGAGAGTGTCCTACAAAGTGGGGGTAAAAAAATCACACGATCTGGCCACACTGCTACCACGTGTTGCGACGCAGTAGAGGTTTATAAACATTTGAATTTTACTTAAACTTAAGGTTGGTTTTCAGTGACTGTGTCATAATTAACTCTGTTGTCAACGGATATTTCCAGACTACAAGAATGTGTACGACACATTCTTGCTTAAATAAAAAATGACATTAAATTTAACTGTCACTTGACAATTTTTTTTAACAAATAAATTATTTTAAAAATGGACTTGTAGAAATTTTAATAAATTAAAAATGCAATTTTTTTAAAATAATTTTTTAGAACAAATTTTTTTGTTGTAGAAAATTAAAAAATTTTCCAGTGACAGTTAAATTAAATGTCATTAAAAAATTGACAATTGTCAGCTATAAAGTAAATGATGCTGAAATCAAAAAATTGACAGTTGTTGACGAAATTAGCACAAAGCGCCATCTAAAAATTTTGAACATTAACATTACCGACCTCTGGCGGCTTAAAAATAAAGATAGAAATATATGGACGCGTAAATAAAAATAATGAGGTAAATAAAACAATTTAAGCAAGTGTTATTGTCAGAATAAATAATTGCAATTGCTTTTTGTTGTTGAATAAACAATTAAAATAATTATAAATAATAAAAAAAATAAAATGGCGGAAAAAACAAAGACTACTAGTCATGTAAAGCATGTGCCTAAGGATGCACAGGTTATAATGTCAATAATTAAGGACATGGGGATTGAACAATATGAACAAAAAGTTATCAATCAACTACTTGAATTTACTTACCGTAAGTACTAACTTGTTTAATTAATTTTAGTGTCAATTGTGATATCTAAAGTTGTTTTTGTTTGTAGGCTACATCACATGTACCCTGGATGACAGTAGGATTTACGCTAGCCATGCGAAAAAAAAATTTATTGACCTAGATGACGTTAGATTGGCTGTAAAAATGCAGCTGGAGAAAACGTTCACCAATCCACCGCCGAGAGACGTTTTGCTGGAGGTCGCCAGAGCTAAGAATAATATTGCGTTGCCGTTTGTCAAGCCGAATAATGGACTCAGGTTGCCGCCGGATCGTTACTGTTTGATAGCAGCTAATTATAAGTTGAAGCCTACCTTAAAGAAACCTGCTGGTAAGCCGATTCACACGATAGTCGGCAATAATTTGGTCAGTGGGCAGTCCAGAGTTAGAGTTGATGCCAATAAAACTGGTCTCTCGGTTGTCAAGAGGCCTGGAACTCTTACAACTATTGCCAGGACGCAGACTATATCCGTTCCTAAGCCTGTTTTCAAAATTTCAACTGGTAAGTATTGAATAATACTGAAATTGAGAGACATCTGATTATTTTTAAAAATTTTCAAACCAATAAATTGTAGCAAGAAAAATTTATTTAAAAAATTCCTTCTTTAGAAGATCTAAAAAATTACAAGTACAATTTTTCATGAATAATTTTCTTGACTTGAGGTAAAAAAACCCAGTTATTGACACTTGCAATTTTATTTTAATTAAAAAAAAAAAAATCAACGTTAATAAATTAATAAATCGCGTTTTGTTATCAATTTCATAAAAATTTATGTTTTATTATTTGATTAAAAATTTTTTTTATTATGTCTATCCCTGCAGCTGGTTCTAATTTACCAAGTGGTCAAACTACAACAGTTAAACCTAAAATCCCAATAGCGACCAGCCAACCAATGTCTTCTACTTCTATGGATGATAGCTTAAAAAGAAAACGAGAAGACGACGAACACGAAATTCCATAAAATTATTTTTAAGATAAAATATACTGGTAATTATTAATTAATGGTTTATTATGCGTAATTATTTTGTTAATCAATAAAAATTTACTAAAAAAATATTCTGCTTATTAAAATATTTTTTTCTTGCAAATGTATGTTGTAGGGTAACAGTACCGTTTGTGATATTTGTATCCAAATTAATATATAAATCATTCTATAAATTGTAGAGACTTGTAAATTTGATAAAAATAGAATTCTTTATCTATCAATCTGAATTTAAAGTAAAATACTGGTACTTATACTCTATGAAATTTCATGTTAATTACAAGTTACAGTCATGTAATATTTAAAAAGTAGAAGTATAATAATAATTAATAATATTATTTTGCTATACAATTACGTAATTTAAATGTAAAAATGTACATCACTTAAAATATTTAATATTTTCAAAAGTTCATGTCTTTGTTCCATTAAATAATGCCAATATATATATATATATATATATATATATATATATATATATATATATATATATATATATATATTTGTAATGCTAAGCAATAAAAATTAAAATTTATAATATAAATTTTTATTTTTACTAATAAGTTTGTTGATATTCATAATTATTATTTAATTCTTCCTCAATTTCACTTTTAATTTCTTTTTTAATCGACTCATTTTTTCCATCATCATTTAATTCTTTATTCATATTTAATTTTTCTTCATCCTTTAAATCAATTCCCTTAATCGATTCGTTTTTATCTAAATTATCCATCATTTTTTCATTATCATTTAATTCTTCTTTAAATTCATTCTTAATTTCTTTTTTAATCGACTTATCTTTTTCATCATCATTTAATTCTTTATTCATATTTAATTCTTCTTTCTCTTTTAAATCAATTTCCTTAATCGATTCGTTTTTATCTAAATTATCCATAATTTTTTCCACATTTTCTGCATCATCCTCTACATCAGTCTCTTCTTTGTTATCAGTGTCACCAATTTCTCCATTTTCACCTTTATTTTCTTCCCCTTGACCTACTTCTTCCCCGGCTTTTTCCTCCTGACCTGATTCCTCTCTTTCATTGGCATCTCCATCAATTTCCTCATTTCCATCCATTCCTTCCTCTTCTTCATCAATTTCTTCAATTTCTCCATTATCCGTTTCACCTTCCCCTTCATCCAAATACTCTCGCGCTTCAGTTTCACTCAATTCCGTCGCTGTAAGCTCTCCATCAATTACCGAATCCCGATTAGTTTGCTCGCTCCTATCTTCGTCGTACTCAGTAATAGGAATCCTAACTTCTAGCTTCGGGTTTTCTTCACCCTTCTGCAAGCCATTCACCGATCCCCCGTCTCCTGGACTTTTATTTTCCTGAGAATTTTGCGAGTTCAATGATCGATTTCCTGAAGTCTTAGAAGTGATACTTCTTCGGTCTTTTTTATCATCTTTACTCGCCTTCGGCTTTGTAAAAGAAATTCTGTACTCCTCTGGTAAATCTTCTTCTCCGTACAATCTAAAATAAAAAATTTTTACAACTCAAATTTTATTTTATAAAAAAAAAATTACCTATCAGCAAAATATATACGACGGATTCTGCAATTCGCATGGATTTGCAATCTAGTTGTTTCTCTGTAAACAGTTCCATACGCTATTTTCACCAATTCTACCATGTTTAGTTGAATTTGATTCCATCCACATCCTAATCCCATCGGCATGGTCGTGCTAAAGGGCCTTATTTTAGTCTTGCTTTGGAAATTACTCAATTTAAATCTTCTGTGCATGCCGTCTTCATCTAAAATCTTAAATTATTCATTTTCATAATTTTTAATTAAATATAAAAAATAATAATAGCATTATTTGACAGCTGAAATGGAAGGAGATTTTTTATTTAGACAAAATAGAATATGATTCTGGAGTTAGCTGACAACTCTCAATTTTTTTAATTTTTATAACAAATCAATAATAAAAAAAAAAAGCTTTAAAAAATTTCCACTAATAAATTTTTTTTTCAATTCGGGATGGAGATGGGAAGATATGAAAAATTTTTTTTTTTTTTTTAATATACTATGTATAGATAGATTACTAAGAGCCTATTTAATAAATTTTCAGATGCAGTTCATAGGAATTTAATAATTTATCAAACGGAATAATAATTGCACTAAAAATCGATAAAACTGACAATTTTTTCAAATTTTGAAACTTTTAAATTGCTGTAATTTGGAAAATTATTAATCTAGGAAAATAAATAGCTATGTAAATTGAAGCTTATTTAATAAGCTTTCAAATAAAATTTACATCAACTTAGTTGAGCTGAATCAGAAAATAGCAAAATTTTTGAAAAATTGAGTTCTATAATTTTTAATATAATCTTCACATTAAAATATGTATCATTTTTATATTTCTACATAATAATTAAACAAAATAAAATAATTAATTGTACCGTAATTTCCATTGTAAAATATCTCTTCATATTCTTCAGCAATATAACAATAAAAGGATGAGAAATTCCCAAACTCGCTGATTGATTTTTCGGAGCATAAATATACGCAGTGGATACATTAGTCCCTGCAATTTCCACCGCTAGTGAATTTATTTCATTATCCATTACTCTTCTGACGAACCCATTCCTTACCTGAAAAACCAATTAATTAATCAATAGCATCATCATTAGTAAAAAAAATATTTCTTCAATCAATCATTGAAACATTTCTGTGTAAAAGGAATAAAAGTATCTGACATGTATGTCCCATAGCTCTAGGGGTGATTTTCCACAGCCGTACAAAATAGATAAAGGACCTTTTGGACATTTATCACGAAACATTTATCAAAGCAAGCTCAGAGAATTGACAGTAAAATAAATAAAATTTATGACAATAAATAAAACTTCAATTGTTTTATTAATTTTCTTTTATACAAACCCAATAAACTTCACAGTGAAAATTAAAAAAACAAAAAGATTCGACCTAACCGATCTATCTGTCACTCATAAGTTTGTTAATTCGTCTTCTTTCCTTGTCTGTCGCGAATTCCGGCACGATGAGGGCTTCTGGAGGAAACCCGACGCTAAAAACTCTATCAATCCTGACACTTGACAGCGCGTAGGGCTGCATCATAGCAATGTGATGAATCTCCCGATTTATTTGTCTCGTTATTTGCTTTTTTGTTTTGTGAACGCGTCTTCGGCATTTTATGTAACTGAAAACCAAAATTTACATTGAATAATCAAATTTATTATAAATCTGCTATTAAATCAAGGTAAATAATTATAGTACTAAGGTAAATTATTGAGCCCGGTATAACTTGGATTAATTGAGACATCGCTTCGATATAATTCGGGAAATTGCTTCATAAAACTGTTTCTGTATCTCTTATTAGGATTTCCTTCTTCATTTTCATCTTTATTTTTGTCTAAGTTGATACTTTTTGAATCATTTTTTGAAATAAATTTCTTCTCTGTCAAATTTTTCCACGACATAGCCTAAAATTTTAAAAATATCAATATTAAGTGAAGAAATAGATAAAATTAAATGAAGAAATACAAAATAAAAATTAAATTAATCAATAATAATTTTTTTTTAATTAATTTAAAAATTTCTTAGATTTTTATAATTAAATTATAATAAAAAAAAATTTATCAAAAAAACATCTCAAAAATTTTATAATTTTTTTTATCAAAAAAATTATTATAAAAAAACAAAAAAAAATATTTTTTAAAAATTGCATGTGTAATTTTTAAAATTTTTTATTTATGAAATTTTTGTTTTATTTTTTTAAAAATAATTTTTCAATAAAATAAAAATTCTAAAAATTTTTACATGTCGGCTAATTTAATTTTCACTTTAATAATTAAAAAAAACTCAAAAAATTAAAAATGTCAGTTAACTTTTAAAAAAAATTCCACATGAAGAAATAAAAAAAAATCTGAATTTTTAAAAATGTTTTTTTTTTTTATAATAATTAATTTGTACTAAAAATTTCACCAATTTTTAGATATCTGCTAATTTGAGTATAATTAACAACTTACCAAAAATTATAATCATCCCCGTGACGTAGCCAATGAAAAGAGCAGTTGAAGAAGCGCGTAACTGAGCGGTGAATTTAAATCAAATGTACGGTAGCTCCTATCTACATCAACTGTCTACTGTTTTTCGATCTACGTCTACTTTTCATGCAACAAAAAGTTTTGCGATAACATAAAACAAAGAACAAAGTAAAGTAACCCCCTGTCACGGACAATTATTGACTATTTCTTATTTGACCTAGCTTCTATCTACAAATAATCTAGCCCTCTGATTCGGCTTCCCGCCTGTCTAAGCTTTCAAGCTTAAGTTAAATTATAAAAAAAAAAAAAAAAAAAAAAACGAATATCATCATCCTTGTCAATCAATAAAAAAAAATAAGGTTGTTCTTCATAGAAAGTGGAGTGAAGAATAATTTTCGGTCATCGACCAAACGTATTCTTCGCGTGCATACATTTACCGCTCATCTGTCGTTACATTGATTGGATACCAAGCATAATGCAAAAAAAAAATAATAATAGTAATAACAATAATAATAATAATAATAATAATAATAATAATAATAATAATAATAATAATAATAATAATAATAATAACATTTTCCAGGTCTGACTCGTGACATCTCTAGCTGTTGATGTATTTCTTCCATACCCGCACAATAAGAAGACAATTGCCTTATCTGTGTGCATTGATGTGCAGCAAATCGGGCATAAAAACTTAACAAGTTAAACTATCGAGAGTTTGAATGTATTTTGCATTGAACAATAATAATAGGAAGTATTGTTGATGAGTAAATATATAAATGTATGTGTCTTCGCGCATGCTTAGTCCAGGTAAGAAGACCGCGCATCTCCATAATGCTGGCTACTGGACTAGTACCACTGGATTTAGTGTTTTACCCATGCTCGAATTTATTGATGTTCCTTGTGGACTAGTTGAGCGGAAATCAAGGTAAAGCGAGCTCTTGATACACCGCTCGCACTAAATGTGCGCGAGATCTAAAATTTTATGTTGGAGATCGATGGGACAGGGTAACAGGGCCGAAAACTAGGGGCTAAACCAGTGTACGCTCATCATATCCACGTAGATTGATATTAATAATTATTTATTTCTTCTTTATTTTTAAAATGACGTGCTACTTATTTCATTAAATCATCTAAGTTCAACGCTCACTGACAGCTGACATACTAGTCTAGTAATGAAGTGGTAATATTGCATTTATTAATTCATTTTTTTTTTTTTTTTTATTTATTCTAGGTTCTGCAACACGGTGATGTGACAATAAATTTTTATAAATTATCTTCATTGAAACTATTTAGTTTTATTAAAAAGTTTAAAAGTTGAGAAGAATATATATGAAAATAATTGTGAATTTAAAGTAAATTAACAGAGTAATGTTGCCCGTTAATAATTGGTTATTTGTTGGAAGAAATATTTACAATAATGAATTTTCAAAAATTTGCTGAAATAATTCCAGAGTTTGTTTTTAAACTAATAAATACTGTCAATATTTTTGATAATGATTACAATAATTATTTAAACAGATTATCTGAAGCAGTGGTTGATAACAATAACAATAATAATATATACAAATCATGGCAAAAGAAAATCATTCGTACAGGTTGGTCCCACACTCATTAGATTATTTAATTAGCTGCTTTGTCCTGAAATAGTTTTTGGAATGTTTATTTATTATTTATTTTTATAAAAATAATTTTTTTTTTTTAACGCTGATGCTAGAAATCACACTTATGATTATTAAGATTAAAAATAAAGCTTTCAGTTAACACAAAGAAGATACATGTATGTATGTATGTATATAAATAAGTGTATAAATATATATAAATATATATTTATATAGATATTAGTTGGTTAAAGTGTATGCATGAATAAATAAAAGTAATGCTGTGAAAATTGAATTTGTTAACAACTTTAGTGGCTCGGTATAAGAGTCTCAGCTTAGAGATACATAGATTTTTATGTATATATATATTATTGTATCGGTGCCACGTATATTTTTTCTTACGCAATTGCAATTCGTTGCACACGTAGGTCGTTGCAAATCACATTCACTAGACTGAGTTATGATTAATGTTATTATTACTATTATTAATGTTGTAATTAATGATGTTATTGTTATTAACTTGAATTGAATGTGTTATCGATAAAAAAAAAAAAAAAAAAAAAAAAAAAAAAAAAAAAAAAATGCGTTAACAAATACAAACAATGCGTAACAATGTGACAAACTGAAGATCAACGCTCCCAGTGCGTGGACACTCCGAGGTGAATCTTTGCTCGGTTATTTCGCTGGGCAAGGACCTCAGTAAGATCGTGATGCCAGTCACCTTTAATGAACCTCTTTCATTCCTTCAAAGAGTCGCTGAGTATATGGAGTACGCTAAACTGCTTAAATTAGCGGCTGCTGAAGAAACACCTCTGAAAAGACTTGAAGTGAGTCTTTATTATTATTTTTTATTTTATAGATTAATATTTTATATTATTTATATTTTAATTTATTAAAATATAATTAATATTTTTTATTGATACACTAATTAATTAATTCAAATGAACAATCATAAAATATCAAAAAAAAATTTTTATAATTATTAATAAGACAAAATAAGCTAATGAAACTTGAAAGAATTGTTGACAAACAATTGTTTTAAAAAAAAAACATAAAAATTTGAAGAATATAAACTAAATTGAAATAAAATATAAAAAAAAATTTGTACCAAGAAAATAATTTTTAAAAAATCGCTTATATTTTTTTAAATCTAACATTTAAAAAAAAAAAAAAAAAAAAAAACATAGATGTCTGTAAATTTCAGTACCATATGAAACAAAGGTGAAAAAGTAATTAGTAATTAGATACTGAATAGTATGTAACATTTCCCCTGTAATTTGAGCTTCTGTTTTTCAGTACTCTATATTCAATCCTCAAATTACTTGAGCCATTACTTTAATTATTTATCTTATTTTTTAACAATATACTCACTGAATTATATCTTTTATTTTACAAGTACGTCTCTGCTTTTGCTGTAAGTGCTCTTGCTTCTAATTGGGAACGACTTGGCAAACCTTTTAATCCATTACTCGGCGAAACTTATGAACTGGAACGTGAAGATTTCAGGTAAATAATTAGTCTTTCAAGTAAATAAGCACTCCAGGATTTTTAAATCCATTTAAACAATTTTTATCTTAATAAAACCTACAGTAGAAAAGATTAAAAAAATTAATGATTAATGCAAGTAAGAAATGTATTTATTGTACTTATTTTTTCCATGCAGAATTTTATGTGAACAAGTATCACATCATCCACCAGTCTCAGCATTCCACGCCGACAGCGACGATTTTATTTTCCACGGAAGCATACACCCGAAGCTTAAATTTTGGGGAAAAAATATTGAAATCCATCCAAAGGGCATTGTAACTGTTGAATTGCCCAAATGGAAAGAGGCCTACACTTGGCAAAATGTCAACTGTATTCTACACAACGTAGTGGTTGGACAATTGTGGATGGAGCAACTGGGTGCCTTGGAAATAAAGCAACACGGTGGAGCTAATCTCAAGGCCACATTGTCATTCAAGAGCGCGGGTTCTAGTGGCAAAGATTTACATCGCGTTGAGGGCTTCATCACCGATGCTGAGTAAGTTCCTGAAAATATTATCAACATATTAGACAAAAAAATTAAGCAAATATTTTTTGCATACTTTACAGAAAAAAACGATTAGTTTTTTTGTACGGAAAATGGACGGAAAAATTACGCGCGTGCGAACCGAGCTTGTACGATGAAACGCTGGAGAGGATAAAACGTGAAGCTAAAAGTCCAATAGGTAGTCCAGGTCATAAAAAAGTTCTTGCTAAGCTCAATAGTTTGACAATAGGCGCTTTCAAGCCGTCACATCAGGACGCTATTGACGAGTCAACTGACGGCGAAGATTGTCTTCCAGTAGATGAAATTTCCGGTTCCACCACGCTGTGGGAAGCCACTCCAAGACCTGCCAATAGTGCAGATGTAATTATTTTATTTTATTTATTATTTAAATACAGAAAAAAAATTTGGTAATTATTTACAAGTTTTTTATGTATATATTTTTTTAAAGTACATAAAAAAATGAACAATTTGAAAAAAAAAAAGGTGAATATCACAATTTTTATAAAAATTTATAAATTTGTTAAAATTGTGATAATCAATTTTTTTTTTAATTGTTCATTTTTTATATATTTTTCAAAAAAAAATATATCAATAAAATCAAATAGAAGTTTCGTTCAAAAAAATGAAAATTAAAATGACCCCACTTGTAAATAATTATCAAAAATTTAATTAAATCAAGTAAATAATTTTGAAGAACTTATTTTTCTTTATTTGAGTAAAAAAATTCTTAAGCTGAAAAATTTTTATTGATTTAAGTAAATTTTACTTGATTAAAGAATTATTTGATTCAAGTTATTTTTTTTTTTTTCAGTGTAAAAAATAATTATTGTAAAAATTTTATTTTACCATTTACAGTATTATCAATTTACCCAATTTGCCATGGCTCTGAATGAACTAGACGCTAGTTTAAGCCAGAAGATATGCCCAACTGACTCAAGATTGAGGCCAGACATCCGAAAGCTGGAAAACGGAGACCAGGATGGCGCGGCCGCTGAAAAAGTGAGACTCGAGGAGAAGCAGCGGGACAGCAGGAAGTCTAAAAAGCACAAAAAAGCTCCAGAACCGGAACCCAGGTGGTTCCAATCAGGAGTGAACACCTACACTGGTTTAGATGACTGGCTGTATCGCGGCGGGTATTGGGACCGCAAATTTTCAGACATCGAAGATATTTTTTAGATTCCTATCTGGTTTGTAAAATATTGTTCGATACAGAATTACGTTTGAGGTTGTATAATTTATGGCCGGTGTGACTCGTACCTTCAACTCTCGTATTTAGGTGACTTGTATTCTGGTAGCTAAAAAAAAAAAAAAAAGTAAATTAAATGAAATATATATAAATAATATAAATACATAAATGTATATGAATACTTATAATTAGAAAAATAATGTTGAATTAAATTGTGTAAATTCTTCTGAGAAGTGATTGAATTTATTAAGTTAACTAAATGTAAATTTTAAAGAAGAAATATAAACTATTAGCAGAGGACTCTATTTGATGTTGAGTAATGCTAATGAGTTATTAGCATTATGTTACGGGCGATAAGAGAGCGGAGAGTAAATGATTAATATTATTTATTGTAATTAATTATAATATATTGGATGATTATTAATTACTGATTAAGTAAAGAAAGTCACTGACTGTTTATTGCGTGACTGTGATCACTGCGGTGTCACAATTGTAGTGTCATTTCATTAGTACATATATTCGTCCACACGCGATATATAGTTGTGATGCCTATATGATACCTGACACTCAGATTAATCTATAAAAGTAAATAACAAATTATAAATAAATATATAAATAATTTTATTAATTTTCTAGGATATTAAGCGCTATATTTAGATACGAGAGTCTATACGTAAAAAAAAATATCTAAAAAAAAAAATGACTAAGTATTGAATTATTTAATTAAATTTTGAAAAAAAAAAAAATAAAAAAAAAAATTGCGACAAATTATATAAGTAAAAATTGTCTATTTTATTTAACGAAAAAATAATATCTAAAAATATATACAAATATTAGTAGTAATGTGTGCGATTATTCGAAAATTTAAAGCGATGCGATGTTTAGGGGTATGGATTTTTTAATTATTTATACTAGACAGCTTCCGAAATAAACAAAATAGTATTTGTTTCCTACAAAACTTTTTATTCGACGCTTAATGTGCCAATAGACTGCTTAGAGTCAGTGAAAAGTAAAAAAAAAAAAAAATATGATAATTATAAATAGATTAATTTAAAAAATTTTATTATGTATTTTAAATTCCGGAAGAAAAGCGATAGTAGTTTAAAGAGTTGAATTTTATTTGCAAAAGGCGTGGAAGAAATAATTTTTATTGATTTTGGATAGTGTAAAAAACGTAAAGTTTTATCGCTTTTCAATGAATTATTTTTAGCACAGCTTGTTTAATGAACGAGTCGATTTTCTGTAGAGTTATTGTTTTAAATACGTTTTTTTTTTTATTTTATTTTATTTTTTTTTTTTTTTTTTATAAATTTACCATTAGATGGAGTAAAAATAAATAAAAAAATAAATACTAGCTTGACACACTTTAGAAGAAATTAGACCAGGGAATTAGCCATTGTGTGTTCGTAGGCTTCATTACCATTTCAAAGAAAAAAAAAATAAACTGGAAGATAAAATGTAAACAGTAGCAATATGTAGTAGTTTAGTGCAGCAAAACACAGCTGGAATTAAAAATAAATATCAATGAATAAATATAATCTGTCATACGAAATTTTAAGTCGAGAACATTAACATACAACTTGTACATCGCAATAAAAATTAGTTTATGCATTTAAAATATTTTTTTGATTGAAACCCAATTTTTAGTTGATAAGTTTGTCCTATTATCCTGGCCAGGATCTTCAGGATTGCCGGTTTTTTATGTTTTATGACGGTCAATCGAACTGAAAAGTAGAAAATTAAAAATTGTTTAAAAGAAGAAAAAAAAAACACGGCTTAATAAAAAATTAAACTAAAAAGTAGAAAATAATTTTTCAAAGAGTTGAAAATAAAAATAGAGTGATTAACAAAAAAATTGATTTTATCGTAAAAAAGTGTCGGGTGCTTAATGTCAATGGGTATAAATATTTTATTGACAGATATTGGTAAAAATAGAGTTGAGAAAATATTTTAAAAAGCACACTCATGCCTTTTTACATTAAAATAAAATATTTATTTGAAATAAAAATTAAAAAAATTGACAGTTAAGTATCAGCTAACTTTAGTATTATAATTATTTTATTTTCTACTTCTTTAGGTTGATTTTTTATCAAAGCGTTTTTTAATTTTTTAAACTATTAAATTTTTAATGTAAATTTTACAATACTAAAGTTAATTGACATCTATCAATTTTTTGGATTTATTTATTCACTAAATTTCTATGAAAAAATTTTAATAAAAAAATTCTACATCTAAAAATTAAGAAAAACGACAATTGCGCAATTTTCTTCTTTTTTCAGTCGACAACTTATATATATATATCAATCCATCTCAAAATCTTGCACGAAAATTAATTTAGCAGATATTTAATAATTAAAAACACTTTTTATAACAAATAAATCATGACAAAAAAAATTGACACTTAGAAATTTTAAAAAATTAAAAATGGAATTTTTTTTAAATAATTTTTTTGAACAAATTTGTTGGTTAAAAATAAATTAAAAAATTGTAAAATGACAGCTAACTTTAATATCATCAATGTTGTAACCGCGAGATGGCGCCAAGTGTCTGAAATCCGACTTTACACACGTTTACAAAAACACAATATATCTATATCTGAGATAGATTTTCAACAACCAGTACTCAAAACTCTCAAGCGCGACATAATATATCTATTTACATACATATATACATACGCGTGGAATATAGGCATTAGGCATCGATTAAATCCAGCAGTAAAGTACATAGAGTTGACAGTTTGCAAAGAACACGTCATTTCTCACTCCGTATTGATAACACGTCAAATAATAGTTGTATTGGTCAAGAAAATAACGTGCTATTTAATAACAGTGTGTTAACAACAACCCAGCAAAATAAATTATTGATAAGAATAAAAAATCAGTTGCTATCAGTTGACAAATAAACCTGAAAAATGAACACTGTCTCAACAGGTGAGATAACATTTAATATTAAAACATTTGTTAGCTTATATCTCGTAATTAATTTTAATTCAATTGATACTTTAAATAATAATAACAAAAATTAATAATTATTTTTATTCACCAGAATATTCAGCGCATTGAATCGTCAACAACAATCAACTCCTTAATTGATTGAAAATCCGCTCTCTAACCTGTCTAATAAATAATAACTTTTCCGTAATTTTCAATTTCCTGATTAATTTTATCGGTCCAATAATTTCTAAGTATGACTCACGCCATCCTTATCTTTAATTTATAATTTACATTCCAACTTATCAATTAAAAAATTCATTAATATAAACAAAATAATTCTAATGTAATCTACATATTTTTATTACAGTTTCCGGCATCGTATCTGCTGCTTTATCACAATAATAATAAAATAATTATTATTATACTAATAATTATAATTAAAATTATTTTAATGCCGAGTTTTTTAAGAGTGCAGAGAAATCGTTATAAAAAATCCAATTTTATTAAAATACTTTTACAAGATGAATCATAAAACCGCAACTACAAAAAATAATTCACATTATATTGACGCCTTTCACTTAATTTTTTTATTTTTATAATTTTATTTTACCGACTACTATTTTACCGTTTTGTATATTTCATTTTTTATTTCTATTATAATTATTATTAATGTTTTTGTTATTATTATATTTTTTTATGCTCAAGGTGTGCAGGTAACAAGCAGGTAAACGAATCTTACGCCATCGTTGCTCGAAATCGGAAACTAAATACAATCGCAACATCGCTAGTACTAACAGTACAAAAGAGAAATCGACAACAATTGTTTACAGCTGTTTCATCAGTGTATTTATACAAAAAGTGTTATAATTTGTTTAAAAAAAAAAAAAAAAAAAAAAATTATTAATGTATCTCTTCCGAAGATCGACACCGATATCTAAAACTTGAAACTACTCTGTTGCATCTTCCTGTAAAATAAATCACATATTCTTCGCCGAGTAATAGAATAGTGATAAATGTGATACGATATGATATGAAGAGAGTAACTGTACAGTGAATAGTTCAAAAAGTTAAATGAGTGGTAATAAGTATTTAATAACCCGTTAGAAGACAATGAAAGAAGATACCAGAGACGGCGATAAAAATCCCGATATTAATTCTGTCAAGGGTAAAGATAATAATTCAAGAAGCAAAATTTGCAATGAACACGGTGATGATTGTCCGAGTGAAAATGAACGTGAGTTCGATTCCCTTGAGTACGAGGAAGATGTGTATTATTCGAGCTTTGCCGATACTCCGAGTTTTGATGATATTGATAATGATCTGTTCAATGACAGCGAAGAAATTGTTGTTCACTGCTGGAAAGATGATAATATTTATCTAGACGAGATTCTTGTTAATGACGTTGATTTTTCACAAGACTTAGATGCTAATTGCAGTAATGACAGTAACAATGCTGCGAAAAAAAAATTACGTAAATTACGATCGGTTCGAGTAATTTTTAAAGAGATGACTAAGTCTTATTTTGAAAAACTTCAGGGAAAAGGACTTTTTTTTGAGCGATTAAAAGGTTTAAGTTTTTCGGTGAATTTATTTATTTATTTATTTATTTAAACGCCACTCGTTAGTTACATATAATAGTGTAAAGTGATTTAAAGAACCAATATCTACATAAAAAAATTCGGAATCTATATAAAAAAATTGAAAAAAGGAGAAAAAAAAAAAAACAAATGATAAATTTTAAAATTCTGAAATTTTGGCTCAAAAATTGCACAGAAATAATTTATTTGGCGATGCCTAGAAAAAATTAAATAATTAAAAAATTAACATTGTTATTAATAATATTGCAAAATATGTTTCTTGAGATTAGAGTGAAAAACCTGGAAAGAGCCACCAAAAAAATTTACAGAGTTATGCAGGGAGTTCACCAAATTAATCACTAATTATTTATTTTATTTAAATGCCAAGGCAATGACCGAATGGCAAAAAATACAAAATAAAAGAATTAAAAGTACATATAAGAATGTAAACAAATCTACATAGATATTTTAACAGTATTTGGATAATAATTAACTTATGATAAGACTTTTTAATTCTTATTCTATGATTTATTTTTTTCAGAATATTTTTATGAGGTATAAAAAAATCTAAATTTTTATTTCAATTGTTCTCTTTTGTATTTTTAGGCGAGGATGCCCTACATTCTGGTTCTCTTTCTCCATCGGCGGACAATGTCGCGAATGAGCTAGCTGGACTATCATTTGAAGAACAAGAGCGTCAAAAAGCTGAGTGGAGAACTGAACTAGCCAAGGTTATTTTTTATTAATAAATTTAAATGTTAAAAATTGTTAATTAATTTTTTAAAATTTTATTTAATAGATTGAAGAAGAAATTCAAACATTGAGACATGTGTTGGCCAGCAAAGTACGAGTCTCGCAAGAATTAAAACGAAAACTCGGCATCAGTGTGTGGAAAGACATCACCGAAGATGTAAATCAAGGACTCCGTAACGTCAAGGAGAGCAATGTGTATGTATATTTGAAATAACTGCTAATTTTTGAAGGATCAGGATGCTCTGGTTGACTAATTGAACTGGGTAGAAAGTTTTTACTGATTTTATTTTTTATACTTATGTAAATAGTTATTTTATTAATTATCAGTTGTCATTTATTATTTAATTAGTATTTTTACCCATTTGGTAATTCATTAAAATCCATCGTAATGTAATTGTAATAACCACTGCATCATTCATATACAAATATGTTTTTTTGCTACTTTTTTTTTTTTTTTTTATCACTTTTGGTTGGGTGTCATTTAGTTATCAGAGCATTGGTGAGAAACTTGGTCATGTCAAGAGGGCCGTCTCCGAAAACAGTTTGTAAGTACAAGAGAAGAATTATTCGCGTGTTAATTTGTACACTAACTTGTACTTTTAGTATTTTCTTGTATGTTGTTATTTTTATATGAAAATTTTTTTTATAAATTAATGTGTGTTTTTTAATTAAGGTACTGGGAAATTAATGTGCTTTGGAAATTAGATTTCAGAAAACGGAATCCGTTTGCAAGCAAGCTGCAGGCATGACCCAAAGTTTCTTGGGTGGTTTTGGCAGCGGGATTTCCATGAAGTTGGGTCAGATGCGTAATTCTGATAGTTTTCGCTCACTTGAAGAACGTGTTGGTAGCGCATATGAAAATGTTAAGGTATTTTGATAATAATCCTTACAATTAAAATAAAAAAAAAAAAATTTTAATTTGTAAATTTTTCAAGGTTTCATATAATTTTTTAAAATAATTAATTTATTATGATTAGCGCAAATTCAAAATAACAATTTATAATTAATTATTCAAATTTTTGATATTATGGCCAAAATATTGATTATTTATTTTTTTTTTTTGTTTTTTACACTGCATATATAAATTTTGTGTCTAAAAATTTTAATATCTAAAATTTCAAAGTTTTAAACATTAAATTAATTTTTCTGTTTATCAAAAGAAGTCTAATTGCTGCCCTTGTTGAATAAAAAATAATCCATGACAATGAAAATTGATTTTTTAATGAGAGTCTACGTCTAATCTATACTATCTTTTAATTTTTAATGATTTTACCGTGTAAATTCTTAAACGTATAACTCATTACAATTCCAAAACTGTTAAAGTAATTTTCTTCAACCCAAATATTGAATAATTGATAAATTAAAATTAAGATTTTTGTATCAATAATAATAATAATAATAATAATAAAATTTATTCAATCTAGACTAAAGTAACACCATCAAGATCAAATTCGACCCAGAGCTTCGATGAAGCCCTGCGAGAGTCCGAAGCAACAAGACGAGCATCAGGAATCCCATCAGTCGCTACCAGCCCAACCATCCCCGAGGAGAAGCTCTTGTCATAGAGCTTAACTGATCGTTGGCCTTTGAATCAGCAGTGTGACATAAACAATAACATTGATAACTCGTGTTCTTACTTATCAATAATGATCTTGAGAGATTGGATCACTTGTTCTTCTACCATCAATCAGCAACATCATAATCAGTGTCTTCACTGTTACACTGCACGTAAATTCACGCATCGTAAACAAGACAAAGGTCGAACGGATAAATTTATTCGAGTTCAAATGAACAAGCGTATCAACAATAACTAAATATGACTATGGCTAAAAAATTCTTGCTAAATGTTATAAATTTTATAACATATAGCAATGATAATTATTATATTTATAATAATAAGTAAAAATGTATCAAGTATTTAAATCTTTGGATTAGGGAGCAAATAAATGATAATTAATTTAGCAGATATTTAATAATTTTTTTTTTTAAATAAATTATGTCAAGAAAAATGAAAAAAAAAAAAAAATTTTGACATGAAGAAATTTAAAAAAAAATTGTAAATGCAATTTTTTAAAAATGATTTTTCAGAAAAAATTTGTTTGGTAAATAAAATAAAAAAATTATTAAATGACTGCTAAGTTTAATATCAGAAAATGATACATTTAAAAAAAAATAAACTCGTCCTCTGACAATATTCTTCTTACACGAGACTTATACACTACTGCTATGCCTATTTTACTTAGCACTGTTAAGCCTTCTAAAGAATATATATCTATACATATTTATATATGCGAGTATTCGCGACAGTGTACTATATTAATAATTTTTTGCACCAGATTTGGATCCTTTGCTGCTGGTATACGACAAAGAATAAAATTAATTATAAAGATTAATTTAAAAATTTTTTTTTTCAGCATGGATTTATAAATTTATGAATTTATGAATGGAACAAAAGTTTATTGTAATGAGATATATAAAAAATTATATTATATAAATATAAATATTGTATATTCTTCTTGGTATGGTTTGCTTTGTCATTAAATTAATGTGGATTAACTGGTATAATAAATTATTTCATTGAATAATAATTAATTTTTTTTTTTTTTTTTTTAAGCATACAATTTATTAAATTATTTCGGATTAAATATCACCTGGAAAATTGAAGACTTAAAATTATATAAAGGAAGAATATATTTTTTAGATATTATAAATTATAATGAAGAAATAAAATAAAAATACGTATAATAAATTCTTTATTTAAAAAAAAATCTTTCAATAAAAATTCAATAGTGATTAAGTTCAAATTAATAATTAAAAATATGAATAATACTAATTAATAATAATAATAGTCGTACATCATAATAAAGAAGAAATAAAAAAAAAAAAAAAAAAAAACAGTAAACTCTCATCAATGGCTTCACGATCAACGATCATATTTGATATCGTCTCTTATACGAATCACAATCCGATGAACTTTCGACGTGCTCACCATAACGACTTTACACATAAATACTTTTTCGCTATCTACAATAATCATATAAAAATTAATATCAATTGTAATAATAATTAAAATAGCAATGAATTTCAAACTAAAATAATTATTGAAATAATAATAATAGTAACTGAGAAAAAAAACATAGTTGATTTTTAAAATTACATGTTAGTAAATAAAGCGATGGCTTTAATAAAAAATAACAAAATTTTAAATTAAATATTACAAATTTTAAAATAATTATCAAAACACTGTACACCCGAGCTAAGGCTAATTTTTAAATTTATAATTTATAATTTTTAAAATAATAATTTATGCACACTGTTAATTAATTTTTAACATTAATTTAAAATTAATATAAATATATATATTTACGAAATCGTTAAACATAACATTGTGTATTCACAACAATATAAATTTTTTTTTATTTATTTTATTTTAATTATTTTTTATATTTCAATCATTGAAAATGATTTCGGTATTTATTTGTACTGTAATAGGCCGACATACAGTAAAAAAAAAAAAAAAAAAAAAAATTATTTTTCATATCATTTATTCATTAATTAATTTATTAATTGACATTAATATCATCATTCAGTCATTAATATTTTATTGTCACGTTAATATCATTCCATACTGGTTTTGTTCAGGCCTTTGAGTATTATTTTGTTTTTTGTTATTAATTATTTTTAAAAAATAAAATATATTAAAATATAAATCTATAAGTTTACTTTTTAAAATATAATAAAACAAAAACAAAATCGTATATGGTAACTTGTAAAAAATTTTCTATAAAATGTACAATTCAATACAATTATTACTTATTTTTCATTAAGATTATTACATATTTTTTTTTTAATATTAAAATAATTTTAAAATATATAACTTAATAATTTATAAAATAAAATTTTAGTTATAAAAGTTAGATTACCTCAACAATTATTATTATTATTATTATTATTATTATTATTAATATTAATTATAATTATTATTATTATAAAAAGTATAAAAAGCCATGAGTATTAATCGGTCGAATCCTTTTGGAATTTATTTAAATGTCAATTAATTTAAATGCAAGTAATTACTATCACCTAATAATAATAATTAATCATCTTCATAGTAATATTAATTATAATAATAAAATAAAGATAAAAGAAATAAATAAACAATTTCGAGATCCGATTAATTGTTCGTCTGACAATTGAACAGTTACACACGTTTACAAAAACACATTTCAGGTAATTAACAATTAAAATATTATTAATTAAATTAAAATAATTATTATTAAGTACAATATAAAGCTTAAATAAAATTTTAATTGTTATTTTTATCTAAAGAAGAAATAATTATTTTTTATTTATTATTAAAGAAAAAGAAAAAGAAGATGAAGAAGCAATTAGGTTAAAATTTTCACGGTCATGAAAATAATTTGTGCATCATAAGCGGCCTTATTGTATTAACATACGATGTAATGAGTATTGTGGATCTCCAAGGGCGTTTTGTAAACAGCATTGAAAAATTGAATATTATCTCACAATTTAAATATTACATTTTTTACATTAAATTATTTATATTTTAATTTTATCCATATGCACAGATTGAGCGATTGAATTTTTTTATCGTAATTGAGATTTTTTTTTTAATAAAAAAAAAAATGTTTTATAAATTATTACAATGTTTAAATTTAAATTTTTTAATTAGAAATAACAATTTTTTTTTGTATACACGGAAAGAACAAAATGATACTGGACATCATCCCAGATTATACTGAGTAATATCTGTAGCGAAAAAAAAAAAAAAAAAAATTTCAAATTATACTGAGTGATGTTCTGGATTATACTCATTATAATCTGGATGATACTCATTGTAATCTGGATGATACACATTATAATCTAGATTATACTCATTATAATCTGGATTATACTAGCTACTATCTGAATTTTTTTTTTTTTTTTTGAAATTTTTTTTCATTCAGTATAATCTGGGATGATATCCAGTGTCATCTTGTTCTTTCCGTGTATTTTGATTTAAATAATCTCAATTTATTTAAATAATCTCAATTAATCTCAAAAAAAAAAAAAAAAAAATTTTTATCGAGAGAAGTTATAATGAACTACCAAAAAAAGTGATTAGCGATAAATTATCATTTTTCATAACCCAACTATGAGTATGTATCTAAATCACAGATCATGCTACTAATTACTTAAATAACAATATAAATCATTTATTTATATAATTAAAAAAAAGAAAACACATGATCTAATTATTGCCCCAAAATACTTTAACTAATAAATTTACACTACGTGAACCTGTGATTAATAGTTATATCAACAAAATTCATATATAATTTATAACTTACAATTATAACAAAGAATAAAAATTTCTTAATTCTAACAAACATTAATATTAATCAATAAGAAAACTAATTCTGTAGAAAAAAATCTATCTGAGACCACTAGTGTGTTTGATGAACGCGTGCATTTTAACAAGAATGATTCAATAAACCTTTATCGATTTATCATCACAATACGGTGCTCGACTAAATGAGTTTTGGAAATTTAATTTTTATAATTTCAAATTTAGAAATTTTTATTCTTTTAATTTTAACTCTGTACATATCAATTCATAATACTCGTCTAAAGTTGTATTTATTTTACAATTTTTGTTAAAAATAAAAAAAAAGAAGATTTTTTTGACTTAAATAAATTTTCTTAAAGCAAAAGAATTAATTTCGTTGGAATAAGTGAAATTTCTTGTTAAAAAAAAAATTTTTTTTTGTTCAAGAAAAATATTTTCTTTGCTCAAGTGAACATTTTTTTCTGTGTATCAAATCCAAATAAAAAAAAATCACAAAAATAATTTTCCACTCTTTAGCCCAGAACCTCAGAATAAAAAATAGAGAGCATTGACTGAGTCATGAGAGCTTAAACACCCTTAAAACAATTCATAAATAAAAAACAAAAATGTTTAACAAAGAGAAATTGTCCTAAAAAAACTAGCTAGAAGGGCTGCAAACCGCAGTATCGGTACCGTGGCTCCCCCTAGTGGAATTAGAAGAATTAGACCCGGAAGTCGTGCAGCCATTGCCAACATTGGGCTTCTGAGTAACATGAGTCTGGTAGTGTTTAGCGAGATGAGCTTTCTGCCTGAAGCTCTTTCCACACAGCGAGCAGGCGAAGGGTTTCTCCCCAGTGTGAGTCCTGATGTGAACATTAACGCTATATTTATCCTTGAAACCCTTATGGCAAATGTTACAGTAATGAAGCGACCTCTCTTTCCTCTGAACAGTGGCACTGGGCGAGCTCCCAGACGCGCTCTGGTTGCCACTGTCAACACTACCATTAGCTCCGGCGGCTGCGCTGTTGGCGTTCGCGTTATTCCTGTTGTTCTTCCTCGAGTATTTCTTCGCCGGCTTGGCAGCAGCAGCGGTCGTCGTCGAGTTGTTATTAATAATCGGCCTGTTGTTAACAGCCACCACCTGGATCTGACCGGCAGAGTCATCAGTCCTGGCCGTAGTCTGATCTATCAACTCCTGCGGCGCTGCAGTCACCACAGTGACCGTTCCAACCTGTCCCAGTTCCGCCGGAAGAGTTATTGTTCCCAAGCTCCCACTGGTTGGATCCAGCGTGTACATCAACGTAGTCGTTCCAGGAACATTGCATACCGGTTCTAGATTACAGTAAGACTCCACCACCTCATTAGCAATACTCTTGAGTTTCTCATAGTCCCCCGGACGGTACGTTGTCGTCTCCAGCTGGGATAGCAGCAAATCTTCCTCGGTGCAACCGTGCATCGACTCGTCCTGCGGTTCCTGCTTAATTTGGGCAGCAGAGCCCGTCGACAGCGACACTGATATCCCCGTGGACTTCGTCGAGGATGCTAGAGTTATCTGCGTCGGTCCCGAGTACAATTTACCCTGAAGCGCGTTCCTCAGCAGACTTTCCGCAGAGTCACCGCTTACTTCTTGGAGATGATTCTGATCAGACAGCTTCCAATCGTTGTTGTTGTCTCCTGCGTTAGTATTATTATTATTTGTATTGTCATTATTGTTATTATTATTATTATTATTATTATTATTATTATTATTATTATTATTATTATTATTATTATTATTATTATTATTATTATTATTATTATTATTATTATTATTATTATTTGTGTTATTGTTATTGTTATTATTCTGCCGACAGAGTTCCTTACTTTCGACGAAGCCGCTGTCATCAGTAGCGTACTGGGAAGAAGGCGTCGTAGAAATAATGTGATACCTTTCGTTATTCCTGGCGATTTCCGCAGAGTTCTGGACATCGTGGACGGAATCTGCGTCGGGGTGACTTGACTCGAGATTAAGAATCGCGTCCAAGTCTAAATTAGGCCGGAGAGTCCAAGAATCGTTGTTGGAAGCAACAGGACTCTTGCAACAATCAAGACCGTCCATAGAGTTAGTTTCGTTATTGAGCACGGTGAGCGTGTAAATGGCGCCGTCCGTGTTCTGGTGTCGATCATTACCAACGGAAACTCTGTGGTGAGGGTTCTGGTGGTGCCCCTCGGTGTCGTTAACGTCGTCGCGGCACTGGGGGTTAGTGTGAGTGGACCAGCAGTATTTGTTCAGGTCTTCTAGAAGAATATTGCAGGTTTGCTGGCCGTCTTTGACGTCGTCGCTGGTCCCCCAGTAGTCGCAGTCGGCCTCCATGGGGATTTCGCTGCTTTGGATGCAGTGGTTCCGGACATGGTGGTTCAGCGAGCCGGTGATGGTGGAAACTGGAGGGAGAGCTGTCAAAGTATTGTTGTTTGTCTCCTGTTTGATGAAGGAGGTTGACGTCGAGTGGATCTCTCGGCCGTCGTCGTCTCTTCTGCTGTCCTGCAGGTACATCCGGCGGGACTGCCGGTGCTGCAGGTAGTTGACCGTGTCGTCGTCGATGGTTCCGCTGCAGTGCGACGGCGCTGCTGATAGCGGAGAGACCACGAAGTCGAAGAAATCCGTCTTACCCAGATCGTCCGCGGCGTCGCTTCCGCCCGGGAACGCCTCCGTTAGGTCCATATCCTTGGACCGGCCTTGCCTTTCGAGCACCTGCGTGATACGTAAGTTCCTTTTAGGTTTTTGTCGTGGTTTGTTCGTTCGTTCGAGGATCTACTCCTGCGCCCTCAAGTGTGACGGGAATCTTCAAGCCCGATCGCCCACGGCATCCTTGAAGTTGCTGGATGTTATTACTCTGCAACCAATGTAAGGTGAATCATTATCATTTGTTTTACAATTATTATTATTTAAGTGGGTTATAGAATAACGAAATTTAAATTTTAAATTGGATTATTTACAGAGATAATTTTAGTTTTCAAGGATTTTAATATACTTTTTTTAGTTTCAGGTTCAGTTGGACAAAAAAAATTTACTTTAATCAAGTAAATTATTTTTCGTTTATTTATTTTGTCTATAATATATAATATGATTTATGGAGTATGAATTTTAGATGAAATTGAGATGGATTTAATTATTAACAGATGATATGTCGAATTTTTTTTATAAAGAAATAAGTAATATTTTTGTAGTTCAATAATTTTTTGTTGACATAAATTACCAAGTTTATTTTTTCATAATATAAATCATAAATTTTAAAGGCAGTTTTATGAAAAACCATAAAACTTAATTATATATTTCTTCCTAAAAATATAAAAATAATTTATTAAAGTTGTTCAAGATTGAGAAGAAATAAAAAAAAATATTTCCGTTGAAATTAAACTTAATATCTTGATTAATTATACAGGCATTATATTTTGTGACATTGTATTTCAAAGCGAGGTTATGCTTTCATTTTTGTAGCTGTGTGAAAAATTAATATCTTTATAGCGATAATTAAAATTATTAGTCGCTAGTATATAAACCGTATAATTATTTATTTTTTATCTTCTATTGTAATCATTTAATGTTTAATTTATCTTAATTAACTAAACCGCGAGACTCGGTAGTGCTTAAAGCCAAGTATCTTAAATATTTTACAAGAATAAAAGTTTCACCGTGTTTATACTCGAGTAATTTTAATAATTCTATAATTAACAATGTAGAAACAACATTTTTAATCAAAATATTTCAATTATAATTCTAAATATTAATTTATTTCTTCTTTCCAAATTTTATTTAGTACAAGAAGAAATCTGCAACGCCATCTATCAGCAGCCGTTTGAAATAAATGTATTTTTGGTGGTAAAGAAGAAATCTATTTATTTCACCGCCATATTAACTTAATTGATAAAAAAATGTTATTTTTATGCAAATCGCCTCGCATAAAATAAAAATAATTCAAAATTCAAATAAATTTAAACTCTTCAGTGAATTAAATGAAAAAAAAATTGACGGATTAAGAATTACCTTTGAATTTTCGACAGTATAATCCACAAAATCAATAAATTACAATACGCCTGAAGGTATTAATAGCAACAATTAAAATAAATCTAAAAAAATTGAGAAAACTTTGATCGGAACATGTCAGAAAGATTTATAGAACAAAATTGTAGGAGCCAATAGCAATAGTGGGTTATATACATTGTGAAATGCTTCGGTATATCTTCTCAACATCACAAGAAGCTATATATAAGAAAAAAAACCGGTTTGGAATATAACCTCGTGAAACCGTTATTGGTCCACTGGTGTCTGATATACAGACGCGGTGTGTATGTATCCAGTGCTACGATTTTTCGACTATTATTTATAATTATTCCGTGATTGAAAATAAATACACATATAAATTTTTTTTTATTGTGCCTCGTCACTCTCAGTAATATACATTATTAATACAGCGTGCGATGCTTCCAGCAATGTAGAAAGCACGTGTACCTCTTTCGGTTTGCCTTCTATTCCTTTGGTGCATGCTTTTAACGCATAGCTCTCGTTCCATATTTTATACTCGCGGTACACATTGCTGCTCTTTCTTCTACGTACCTTCTATGTTTGTATGTTTGCTGCATAGCACTATAATGCGCAAATAACATAATAAATGTTTATAAATATGTTGCTATATATATATATATATATATATATATATATATATATATATATATATATATATATATATATATATATATATATATATATATATATAAAAATACAGGTACAAACTAAATGGAGACCTCGAGGACCAGATTCGCATGCATTTAAACTCTTACTGACGCAGTTAGCTCGTGGGAACGCACTCTATCCGCGAATAAATTCGCAGTCTATATCTACTGGGTGTCTGCTAATGAGAAATATGCTTTCCATTTCTACTTTACACTTTGTATCGAGCCTCGAACAATAAACTAACAAACTACTACTTGTAATCCTGCGTTGAAATTAAAATTATTGGGTTGAAAAAAATTTTTATGATTTAATATCAATTAGTTCAAATTTTTGATCTGCAAAACGAAATTTTAGACGCTAATTTCATTAATTTTAAAGAATATTTATATTTCTTCTGAAGAAATTTTATATTCAAGAAACAATAATTTTTTATGCAAAGAAGAAAATTTTTTGACGAAAATTTAAATGTAAACTACCCAGAAAAAAAAAAATTAAAGAAAAATTCTTGAACCAAGAAAATAATATTAAAGAGTTTAATTGTTTTGGATCAAGACAAAAAATTTTTGAATCAAATAAAATTTATTTAAACTAAGAAAATTTAATAATGCACTTACACTTTATTTAAATATTATTTTACCCAACAATTTCTTTTTTTCTTTGTATTAAGCTACTCAGAAATATTAATTTGAAATTAATTAATTACTAATGTGATAATATTGCAGTTATTCACAATAATTTTTGATCAAAATAAAAATATATTAAATCACTTTGTTTTTTAATGAATAATATAGCCAAAAGAAGAAATAAAGTAACTAACTTGATGAGTTTTTAATTTTTTTTGGACTTGATTAGTTTTTAAAAATTAATTGGACTGATAAAATTTAAAATTAAAACTGTTGAAATTTTAGAGTTAAATTTTTTTTTTGGTATTTTGAATGAAGAAACTTGTTTTTAAACAAAGAATATAAATTTTTTAAAGGAAAAAAAATTATTGCCAGTTTTTTATTCAATTTTGAATCAAGTAATTTTTTTCAGTGTACTTATAATTAATAATTATCAAAATTATTTTTTTTTTTTTAAACTTGACCGATTATTTTAATTCTAAAAATGTTATATTAATTACTTTTATTAAACCTTTATAAGACTTATAACGATGTTTTTCGCGTGAGATCGGCACCTCGGTAAAATTACCAAGAAGCAAAAAAAGGAAGACAACATAACGAGACTCATAATTAATAAAAATAAGAATAAGTATAAGTATTTATATATAACTGAAGCCAAGACATTATTAAGAAACCGCATTCGGACATCCGGGTATTCGCGCGGGGGCTTTGCTTGATACTCATACCCATACTCTGTCTGTATCGGTACAAGTACAAAGATCCTGGGTAATGCAAGACAAGAACCACTACAAGCATCGAGCAGAACAGGCAAGGCTGTGGCATTTACCGTCGTCCTCTATATAATGTTCTATCTACCTTTCTCTCTTAATACTTTATATTATTATCTTCTCTTCTCTTCTCTTCTTATTGAACTAAACCTACTGCCTGTACAATCCTACCTACCAATACCGAACCGATATCCGCATGGTATGGTACTTTGCTTGTACCTGAGAAAATAAGTGTGGAACATTTACATGCATACATAAATACCTATCCTGCATACACTCGGTGTTGTTTAAATATGGTACAGTGCGTTATAGAGAATCGGTTGTTGTAGGAAACTAAATTGCGCAAGTAGATTTAACTCTGTGCAGGCAATCCGATCGAAGGATCTACAGATCTTTAGCTTTAGCTTTAGCTTCAGCTCTGGCATTGCCAATCCGTGGCCTATTTTGTGACACAAATCATCCGTCGATGCCAGATAATGTTTTAGATTTTTAGTATTTAAAATAATTAAAATACCTGATTTTTATTTTGTTAAAAAATTAAGAAGAAAATAATTTTTGTAAAAAATTTTAAAAGCGCGTAATTTTTAATTTAAAATTTTTTTCTTTTTCAGAAGAAATTTCTTTTCAAAACAAGAATAAGTTTCTTTAATTAAGTCTAATTTTTTACGGCAGATGGCGCTTGAATAAATGCAGCCATTTTAACGATAAATGAAGACAGTTTTAATTTTGAAGGTTACTTTGTTTTTACGTTAAATAATTGTAAAAATTTTAAAACAATGAAAGAAGTGCAAATATTTTGCTTCATAAAATTTTTCTGCACTGAGTAAAAAAATTATATAAATTTTTTTTTTACCGATGAATTATTTTTAATATATTCTTCCCATGAATCATATTTTTTTTCATCAATTATATATTCGTGGTAATTAAAAAATAATTATTATAATAATTTTTATGAAGATTTCTTGAAGTATGAATTTTAAAACCTTGAAGAAAAAAAAGAAACATATTTCTTCTTTGATATTCGTTTGAAGAATATTACTTTCAAAATTATATGTTTGTTTATTTATTTATAACGATTATGGAGCAATAAGTAATGCTTCCTAGGATCATAATCATTATAATCATAAATATATGTATATAGAAATAGGAATAATTATTAACTTCCAACGATAAGATATTGGACATTAATCTTTACATTGCAGAGATATTGATATATTGAACTGAAATTTTTAATTCTTTTAATTCTAACAAGTACAAATTACATTTTCTTCAGGATTTATCAAGCGTAGTCTTTTAGCAAATTAACTTTCTTATAACTTGAAATTGATGCCTCTCTAAGCTGTCAGATCTCTTCAGAGCAGGAAAATCTAGAAATTTTTTTTTTTTTTTAGAATTTTTTAATTTTTTTTTTTACAAGTTTAGACTTTTTACATATTTTAGCAATAAAAAAAAGTTTTTACAGGACATTTTAGACTTTATAGTCGATAAAAAAAATTTTTTAGAGTCTTTCATTGTACTTTAGGTTTTTTTAAACTAAGAAAACTCTAAAATTTTATTTCTTCTTTAAATTTTTAATTAATTTTTGATTTAAAAATTTTTACAACTATTAATGAGCTTAAGAAAATTTATTTATGCCATTTGAGTCATTATATTTATTAAAAAAAATTATGTAATCATACTTAAAACTTTTTTTAACAAAAAAAAATTAAAAATTCTATTTCTTCTTTAAATTTTCAATTAATTTTTGATTAAAAAAATTTTTAAAGCGATCAATGAGCTGAAGAAAGTTTATTTATGCCCTTTGAGACAAAATAAAATTATATACTCATACTTTAAGTTTTTTTCAACAAAAAAAAATTTCTTCTTTAAATTTAAAATTAATTTTCATAAAAAAAAATCTACAATTCTTTAAATTTCCAGCAATTAATATAAACTATTGTAAAATATTTTTGAAGGTCGCAAAAATGAACGGAACACATGCTCTTCTCATTATCACTCGATATAAATAAATCCAACAAATTAATCTATTTGTCCAGCTGGTAAGAAATAAAAACATTAATGAGGCTGATCAATTACTTGTATGGTGTCTTGAATGGGATGGATATTGGAGTAAAAAATAACGTGTGATTGGCATTGTTAATAAGACTACCGGTTTAACCATATTATACATTAAAGCTCAATTCTATATATATATATATATAATATGTGAAAGGAAGAAGGAAGACTTTATCGAGATGATCTGACAAGAAGAAATGTTCTTGTCGAGAAATAATAATCGGAGATGGTTAACTTACTCACTTAACTTAATATTTAGGCGAAGTACTCAACATAATAAAGGAAGAGAGCAGACTTATTGGCCTGGGGTATCATTTAATGAACGTCCGTACTCACTAAAAAAAACCTATACTCGCCATCGTACTAAAATACTCACGTCCGGTTACGGTCAGTCGAAATTTAATGAGATCTCCGCTGGCCAGGTATATAAACCATCGCCAGAAGAAGAAGAAAAACTTATCCATTTATATATAGCCTTTTAAAAGTGTATATATTTTATGTGTAAGCCGATAACTAATGTAACTATTTTTCACGGGTTTTACAAAAACACAGGTATCGAAATATTTATGAAAATTGTTTTTTTTTTTTAGCCGACAACAAGATAAAGAAAATATTTACAGATGACCAAGAAGAAGAAGAAAGAAAAAAAAAGAAGAAATAAAAAGATACATTATGGTGATGTTTATGTTTGAAAAATAAGTATATATATGTATGAATATGTGGGCACGCCGTGTGATGATGAAAAGGTCACACACGTGTGCTTAAAGTATCGTACTCTGGACCTTTAAGAACGTTAATAATAATAAAAAGTTTAATAAAATACGAGTGAAAAAATGTTAAACAAGAGACGGTGATTTATGGATCGGTAAAATAAATTTTAATATTTAAAATTTATATTTCAACTCTACTCGGTACATTTATTGATTGTTGATATATATTTAATGATTGATGTTAATATTGACGTTACCATTAATGTTAATGTTAATGCTCAGTTAGCCGATGAATTATTCAAGGAAGAGATAAAGTATAAAAAGAGACGCCGAGAGGAAATGCCGAAAATTCAAACAGTGGTTTACTTTCGCAATGTAAGGGCATTAAAAATGTTCATCTCCGCAAACGAAAATTGGCAAACTTTTACGATCGGGTTTATAAACCTTAATGATGAGTTGCCGGTCAGTATTATCGCTTCATTTGCACGAATATCAACCGCTTATTTACCTTTTTTATTCTTCCTTATTTGCTTACATTATACAATCACGTTTTCTTCCCCTCTCTGGGGCGTGCAATTTTTTTTTCTTCATTTTTCTCATAGGCATTATTTTTTTGCCACTCTTTTCTGTAAGATCTCTTCCTTTGCCCTGAAGCTACCGCGCACGCGATGTCTCTTTCTTTTGAACCTCGTTGGCAGCTTGTACACACCAATTTCAAAAATAAATTAACAAAAAATGAAAAATTAAATAAAAGATTAAAGAAATAAATATTACCGTAAAAAATAATGTCGGATAAATTTTTTTTTTTGTTTTTGTTAAAGATACATCTTCATCGTAAAAATATTTCAAGTAAAAGCTGACCTTATTATTTATAAAATAAAATTAAAAAAAAAAAAAAAAATTATATGTCGGCTTTAAAAAGTTATTAATTAAGTATATTAGTATTATTTCCTTTATAGTTTGTAGAACAATTAATTACGAATAAATTATTTGTTATTTATCAAAACATATAAATGGTAATTTGAATTATAAAATGATATATCATACCGATAAGTCAGCTACAAAATATAATAAACCAAGAGACAGATCTAGTCTTAAATAAAAATAATAATTATAATAACAACAATGTTTTTTTTTTTTTTTTTTTTTTTTTTTTTAACTGTACATTAAACAACAATAATAAGTAATAAATAATAGTTAATACTTAATGAAATAAAGTTTATTATCATGATAAGATTTATTATCAATAGTAATATCGATGGGAAACAATCGATCGTGCTGACTACGACCTTGCCTTGACCCAATGGAATCAACGTACTCGCGTTATACTTTCTCCATAGAGACATTGCACGCGAGACGCTCGATTGGTTTATCTCAATCAAACTTTACCAATACTTATTATCATTATTATAATTATTATTATGTTGAAAATTCAATAATAATCATTTTTAACAAAGATTATTATTATTACTAGCAACCTTGCAGTTACTATGTGAATGCTGTGACTTGTGAACTATAAATAAAATTTTGCTCTATTAAATAATGACTTGTTAAATTGCTCTGTACTTTTTTAAATATTGACGTTTTTAAAGATATAAGCTCATCCCGATGTTACTCTCATCAAGAGCTTTCATTTGAGTACCCACTTGCATTTTTGATATATTTTTCATATATACATATATATAATATATATAAATATATGAAAAATTGATGTGGGTACTCAAATGAAAGGTCTTGATGAGTGTAATGTCGGGGTGAGCTTATATTTTTAAAAATGTCAATATTTCTCAAGATACAAGGTCTTTTTTTAATTATGCATCTTGAGATTTTATCATATGACTATCCAGGCCAAAAATTTTGCTGATTCTCTTAATAATATAGATTATTATTATTATTATTGGATGTTACATTTTTAAAAAATTTTTGCAAGAAAATATTTCAGATTATTTAATTTAAAAAAAAAAAAAAAAAAAAAAAAAAAAAAATTTTTAAGTAAAATTTCTATTTTATATTCTTCTATCAACAAATACTCTCTATCTGTATGGAAATTTAATTTTTTTACATCATCTATCAATAATAAGAATCTAAAACAGCCGATTAACAAGTTTTTAAATCACAAAGAACTTAATTTTCTAAAAAAATTAAAAAAAAATACTAAACTTTTCACAGCCAACCGGTCGTTCAACTTTTTTGGGTGGTATATCTCTGACGTTAATACTTAAAATTAAATTTCCATAGAATCTTAAGTTTTTATTTTACAGTAAATAAACATTAAGATTAAAAACAAAGTCACTATATAAAAAAAGGTATTTAATGTATAACATACATTTCTTCTCATCAAAAAATAATTTCCAACTAACAAACTGCTCAAAATAAAATTTCAAGAGACTTTAAAGTTTCAACATCTATTTTTTTGTCTAAAAAATAATTTAATTCTTCAATAAAAACTATCTCTTCTTTTTTTTAGAGTGCACGCATGATATCTTCTTTAATTTCATAGTTTTTTCCAATTAAAGCGTCGGTTCTTTAAACAACTTGACAAAAATGGGTTGATAAAAATTGTAATTACAAAAAAAAAAGATCTCTTTATACATTTTAATAAAAATGACAGTCATAATTATTATTAAAAAATTAAAAAAGATATTTAATTTGTTACATGACTCATTGAAGTACTACAAGAAGAAATAAAAGCAAGCTGAGCTAAATGCGATAATTTCTTTGTTGTAAAAAAAAAAATGCCAAAAAAAGGTTAACTAAAACTGCTACAGTTGGAGTAGCGGTAGAGTTTAAGCTAAAGGAGGCCGAACAAAGACCAGAGAAGAGAAGAAGGAGGTACAATTAAAAAATTATGAAATTCTTGGGATCGTAATTGAAGCACGCCCGAGTACTCGTCGGCATAGTCCCCCTAACCCACTTGCTACGGGTAATTAAACGTCTCTCTGACGTACGTTCTGGTACGGGCTCAGGAAACAGCCTCTTTAATATATATCTGTATGCCGTCGACGATTCACCTCGGGCATAATGTACGAGTTTATTTGGTTACCGTAACATTATATATTATTATATTAACATACGGCAACGCGTCAGAATAAACAGTAACGAGTCAACTTAATGAATAACTATCTTACTCCAGATCCAGATTTAAGAGTTTCAAATTATTGCGGAATATTCAACAAACGAACCCAGGATGTGTACACATAACATTTTTTTATTTCTTCTTTTTTTTTTTTTGCATACACTTATTTATTATATTACCCGAAGAAAATCTCGCCACGGTATATTAATGCTTGCGACATTATATATTAACGAGAATTATTATGCAATTTACCCGCCACGGCAAGTGCATGCTTATCCTGGACTGGTATGCCCTGTCGATCGCCAGATATATCTAGGTAATTTATATCCTTTTTATTGCAGCTAATAGTCAAAGAGCATGGTCATTGTTTCCATCCACCTTTACAGGGGTTTTCTGTACGTAGAAAATGCAACAGTACAAAGAGGTATTTATTTATTTATTTATTTATTTAAGAAAAAATTTTTTTTTTGCCTCGGATTTAAATGTATAATAATATTTAAGATTTAATTACAGTAGGAGGTAATTATATGTCTCTGGTATTATAAACGCACCGCTCGGTCACGAATGCTCAAGTCCAAGTTGGTTTTAATTATCATTTTTAGCACACCGGTGAACAATGAAAGGGTAATCGGTAAAAATGGATTTTAAGTTTGTTAAGAATAATTTTGATTTTTTATTTATGATAAAATTAAGCGCGAAAATTTTGAAGGTAATATTTCTTCTTTTAATAAAAATTTATTATTAGATTAAATTGTAGTGTTCAAAATATTTAAAATTTGATTAAAAACCATCAAGATAATCATTTTGATTTTATTGTACTGGAAAAAAAAATTAATTGAAGAGAAATTTTTTTGATTGAAGAATTAAATGAAGAGAGTCTTCATTTTTAAAATTTTTTATCTTTAAAGTTTTTATTACTCTTTTTTATTAAATAATTTGGATTCCAAATTAAATTAATTAAAGTCTATAATATTGATATTCAATTTATAAGAATTGAAAGTTTTGAAAGAAATCAAACTAATTTAATAAAAATTAAAAAAAAAAAATTATTTAATTCAAGAGAAATATTCTTGATCTGAAAACAAAATTATTTTGAAGAGAACCGGTTGTCTTCAATTAATAATTTCTTTTATAAAACTAGTTTTCTGAGTGAAGAGAAATTCTATATCTTGGATCAAACGTATGTTATCTTCGTGGAATAAAATCAAATTCTTTATCAAGAAGCGCTTATCTTCAAAATTAAAATTAATTTTGTTTTTATTTAAGAACTTTATATCCTTGCTTCAAAAAATTTCTTTATTCAAAATAAAAAAAATCGTATTAGAAGAAAATATCTAAAAACAATAAAATTGATCATTTAAAATTTTATAAAAATATCTATCTTATTTTTTTCTTTAATAAAAAGTAAATCTTCCGAGGTATAAACCACCAAAGAAGAAAAAAAGATCCCAGTATAAAATCAAGTATAAATAATTCAACAATGTTTAATAATCCCATTAACAACACTACCTGAAAAGTGTAAAAAAAGGAATCCCAGAAATGATAGCTTTCGAAATTCTTTATATCTTCTATTTACCGATGATACTTTTAAAATCTAAATTTTTTTTCACAATCCCATAAAAGTGTATTTAATCTTTTTTTCTTGAGGGAATTTTCCGGTCGGTGAGGACGGACGCGGTTGAACGATAATAAATTGAAAATCCGTAAGAAGAAAATAAAAAGGAGGAGGAGCATTAGAAGAAGCTGCTATTCAGTAATAAATAAAAGAGTGAGAGTCGCAGAGTCATGCCCGTTAATTGGCAAGGAAGCGAGTGGGCTAAATCATACCATATCAGCATAATAATAATAATAATAATAATAATAATAATAATAATAATAATAATAATAATAATAATAATAACATCAATGATAATAAAAATAATAATGATGCATATCGACCACAAAGAGACGTCTGTGAAAATAAAAGTGCGCGAACTAATGCGATGTGTGGAAAGTGTTACACATTCGACACGTTCGCGTACACGCAAAAACACACACCGAGGGGATATGAGTCGATTAGCCTTTTTATTTTCTCTCTTTATCTCGTTATTTAGTTTTTTCAATACTTTCTCGGTTATTTTCTCGGCGCATACAGCTGAGCAATGTATTATATTAGAATTATCAAGTATCTTTATAATTTTATCCAGTAAGTGCTTTATTGCAGCAAGTACGCGGCTTTTGGACTGGGTTTTAACGCCATGTCACACACAAGACATCTTCTGAAGTAAAGTTTACCATAAAAAAAAAAAAAAAAAAAAAAAAATGTAAGACGCTACCAACACTAAAGCGCTCTCAGTACCGATGCAGCCTCTTCTTTACTTCTTTATCTCCAATACTTGCGTGTTTACATTTTTAAGTGGGGCGATTTATCGTCAGCGTATTTTTTACCCGCTGTCACCGCCAATGACTCATTCACCGGTGAATCTTTGACGTGAAAATACTGTTGCGGAAACGGCCCTACCACACACACACACACACACACACACACACACACACACACACACACACACACACACACACACACACACACACACACACACACACTGTATGGTGTGCATTATACACACCAATGAAGATGAAGAAGAAATAAAACAAAACAAAACAAACATGAGTCAGAAGAAGAGATGAGGATGAGGATGAGGATCAAGGATGTAATTCTTTAAAAGTACTCGACTTGTTATTCATTAATTAATTAACGAATTAACGGAACGCTATAACGGTGGGTATTTAAAATGGTTTATTTGTCCCACAAGTAGGACGTACAAGAGTACCGAGACTACTTGCTCTTGCTCTGTATGAGTCTTTGGCTCTTTGTCATTATATACTTATTCTATACGTATATTTACTCGGTCAGCGGCCATTTAAACACATTTATGTATATATGTATATATAACGACGCCCACGTGAAGGCCGTTCTCTTTTCTATTTTCGCTCGGAATTATTTATCAGGTATTTATAATATTAAACTTTCTTTATTTTTATTTTTAAAACTAACTTTTAATTTAGATTTTTTTTTTTAGAAAATTTAAGATGTCATAATATGGGATCATTTTCAATTTATCGGATGTGTGTCAATTTAAAAATTAAAAGCTCTGCAATGCGGAAAAAAATTAGTTTTTTTCTAGAAATTATACTTGAAAATTTTTTAATTTTAATTTAACTAGGATTAGAAAATTATTTTTAAAAAATTGCATTTATAATTTTTTTGAGCTTCTATAAATGGAATTTTTTTAATAATTTATTTGTTAAAGACATTTAATAATGAAAAAAAAAAAAAAAAAAAAATTATCCACGTAAAAATTATAAAAAATTGCAAATTATAATTTTTAAAAATAATTTTCCAAAACTTCAAATGTTTAATCAACTAAGCTATTTTTTTTTTTTTTAATTTGTAAAACTAACTTTTAATTTTAATTATTTATTTTTAGAAACTTAGTATTTAGTATTTAGTACATCGTGCATCATGGCATAACCTCTACCCGGCAATAATCGTTTAATCAACTAATTGACAATTAACAAGGCATAAATAGCGCCGTGAGGTAGTGTACGCTAAAAAGAAGAAATAAAAAAAAAAACAAGAAACAAGAAATGAAATAAAATGAGGTATGTAATAAAAAAGAGGTAAAATATATACACTCACAGTATATGAGACACATAAAGTAAAAAAAGGAAATCCGGGGCAGTACTTGGTCTTTTGGGATCGACCACGCCTCGTCGACCGATTTATTTTCTCAAAGTTGTTATTATGCAATATAAGTTCAGACAGAACACTAGCAGTATCGTAATCTACAGACAATTTAATATCTTATTTTATTTTTAATAATTATTTGTTATCATAATTATTTATTTAACGACTTTTTTATTCAAAAATAAAATATATGTAACGATAAATTGGTTAAAATCGATAAGTGTTATTTTATACAAGTATATTTATTTAAAAATAATTATTTAGTTGATTGACGTTAAATAAATAAGTACTAATTTGTATACTCATAATTTTAATAATTTTTACAGTTACCACCGAGTTTATCGTGGATACAACAGTGGGATCGTCAATCATTGTACCAACGGTTAAACGACAAGACTTTGAGTCTAACATTTGTTGACGTGGGATCTGTGATTGCGGGTTTACCTATATGTTATATGTTATATTATATGTATGTATGTGCCTATGTATGATACATCCGTTAAACGAGTCCGTGGAGCTAAGCATAGCTAACTAAACTCTAAGACCAAGACTCTATAAAATATCTATCCACTGAGCTAAGCCTGTACATATATGCGTGTTGTAGGGACACGAGTTGGATGCTGGGTGCTGGGGTTTGGTTGCGCAACCCACCATCAGCGGCATACAATGTTGCCTCGAGATGTCTGCTCCTATCCTGGGACTAGACCTGAGACTGCACAGCTCTGGGTATGAGACTAAGACTGTAACTAGCACTAGCACTAGCTTGTAGCTTGTAGCTTGTAGCTTGTAGTTATAGTACTTGCTAGAATACTTAAACTTATACTTATATTATTATATAGTTTCCCCGTAACAATGGATCTATATGTATTATATATAAATAATATAATGTGTATGGGCTGTATGGGCTGTATGGACCCCAATGATCACTCTGTGTTTTATCTCCAACAGCATGAACGTGCACAAATGCTGTCTTGTGTAATTTATCAACTACAAACACTTCTATAATCTGTTTTATATCGTAATCCCTTTGGAAATATTTATTTTGTACAGTAGATTATAAAAAATTCTTTTGTTCTCCTCAACTGATCGTGTTTGTGATAAAATACTATAACAGGTAATGTGTAATGGGATTCGATTTATTTTATTAATCTTTGAGGAATTTTTTAAGTATTTTTGGAGCTAAATGGATTTTCAGTGAAATCTCTTTTTAGTAAATTGTAATAATGTAATATATTATATTATACTAGTATAATATAATGTAATGAAGGAAAAAGTTATTTGGATTACTGTAATTATACCGAGTTGGAGTTTATAATGGAAATATTTTTTAATTAGATCATAAAATTTTTTTACGGTCTACTTTGTAACGAGTTACAAAAAAATTATCTCAACTTTTATAATTAAAAATGACTAATATTGAATAATAAACTAATTAGTTTTTTGGATCAATTCCTCAATTATGAAGCAATAAAAGAGATTAATAACTTGAAAAAAAATATTATTATTACCTGATTAAAGAATTTTTAAAAGTAATTTGTAAAAAGATTGAAAATGAAGAAATGAAATTGAAAAAAAAAAAAAAAAAAAAAAAAAAAAAAAGTAAATATTTTACCATATTAATGCAATAATTTAAGCAAAAATATTTTCTATAAACTCAAAGCCATGTATAACTCTAGAGAAACCGCAGATAAAATTTTTTATGACCAAAAAATATCTCTAAATGCAATAGTTAATAAGCATTGAAAAGTACATTGTACAATATGATGTTATGAATTACAACCGCTGACTTTGGTCTTTGTGTTAATATAATAAGTAGAAATTATTATTGCAACTATAACTTCATACCTATACACAGACATACAGACAATATTTTGCGTCCGGGTATTTTCTACTCTACTTTTATGACTCTCAATCATGGCTGTCGTTGCGCAATTCATAAAATCCTCTTTGGTTAGCCTTATAAATAAACGTCAGAATATTCATCAAGTTATTGCTAATAAATAATCATTAATAAACATAGATAAATTTTAAAAACAAACTGATGATTAATGTAACTCACTAGGTACTATTATGTGCTACCTGCTACGCGATCAGTAGCCGAGAGATCTTGCTTGTACGTTCATTGAAATCACTTGATCCTGCTATTTCAATATCATGCTGTAATACTCACAAAAATTTTTTTCAAAGATTTTTTTCAGAAAAATCAATTTAAGTCTTTTTTTAAAAAGTTTCTAATAAAATTCAGCTAGCATTAGAGTTCTACGATATTAACATGAAGAAAAAAGTAATTATTGATAAATACTTTAATTACTTTTTCATATTAGATAAATTTATAAATAATTTAAGTAATTTTTAGTAAAAGATATCAATTATTAAATATTATATTTCTTCTTTTCAGATTGTCGTAATTTTTACTGCTAATATTGAAGCTTTTTAATAAAATTGTCACACAAAAAAAATTTACTTGAATCAAATAAATAATTTTGAAGAAATTTATCTTCTTGATTTGTGTAAAAAAAATTCTTAAACTTAATTTTGTTTGATTTAAGAATTTTTTATTTTGATTCAAAACAATAAAACTCTTCAAAATTATTTTATTGGTTCAATAATTTTTATTTCAGTGTGAATTTAATTATTGACAGATGAAAATACGTTGAATTTTTTTTTGTGAAGAAATAAGTAATATTTTTTGTGGTTCAATCATTTTTTGTTGATATAAATTAGTAAGTTTTTTTTTTTTCACAATATTAATCATAAATTTTAAAGGCAGTTTAATAAAAAATTATAAATTTACTACTAAAAATATAAAAATAATTTTTAAAGTTTCTCATCTTCTTAATTTGAGTAAAAAAATTCTTAAACTAAAAATTTTTCTAACTTTGAGTAAATTTTGTTTGATTCAAGAATTTTTCATCTAAATTCAAGATAATAAAACTCTTAAAAATTAAAAAACTGTAATTGAAGCAGTTTTAAGGTATGAAAAAAAATTTTATCGCAGATTTAAAGCCGAAAATAGCTCCTAGTAATTTTACAGCATTAATTTTTAGCAATACAGCTTCTTACAGTAAATTATCTTTTCAGATGTTGGACTGAGTCATGCAGCAACTCAGTACATCAGACAGCACGAGTATCTGCAGAATTGGCGACTGAGCTGTATATATATATATATATATAGTAACAGCAACTTGCGAAATTGACATGCCGATGACAACGAGCATGCATCGGCGCGAGTCACGCTTGTTGCTCATGTCTCGTTATTCTATTCTTCCTCCTCTACCTATCACATTCGTCATCGTCATCGTCATTTAAATTCTCGAATAAGTCAATTAAATTCGCCAAACAATGTGCTTACATACATTTATACACACATCCATGCATTTATTATTTATTTGTTTAGCCATTGTCATTAGTATTTGCAAATTAAATAACAATAACTATAATAACAATGATAGCAAATAGTAACCAAACACAATAACACTAAAATGTTAAATCATCTACATAACCCAAATGAGTATTGTTAAAAAAATTATATAAGATACCTATTAACGTTTATTTATAATTTATAATATAATATAATACTGTTAAAAAGCGTAGGTTTTAACAACGGCGATTACTACACTAGGTCGCTGCGTTGCTTCAAAGGATATCTTAAAGCACTTTTAGCGATGGAGCAATAACTCTCCTTGGAATAAATATATCATCTGAAATTTACACGAAAAATAATATAATGGTTAAGCTAAATTACTACTGAGTAAACTGGCTCTAGCTTTTTAAATCTAGTGATCCTTTCTCTTCAGCGAGAATTAATCATTTGATACTTAAAAATTATTTAGTCATAAGTCATAAGTTACACTTTCGATACTAAACTTTGAAGGATTTGTTGTTTTTTATTATTGAATTTATTTTACTACTGGAATGAATAGAAACTACTGATTATTTGAAAGTGTACATTGAGAAAAAAAAATTTCTTTTGAAAAAAAAATGGGAATTTTTATAATAAAAAATAAATTTGTTGGAAATTTTGAATAATTTTATTTCTTCACTGAAGAAATAAAAATTTTTTTCACAATAATTTTCTCGTTAAAAAAAATAATTTTTTATAAACAACTTATCCAAAATTTTTTTCAACAAGAAAGTTACCATTTATTTATTTCTTCAATGAAGAAATAATTTTTTTAATTTATTAAAATTTTGCATTCAATATTGATCAAGAATTTAACAAATTTTATTTTTATAAAAACTAAACTCTACTTAAACAGTTATAAATTTTTTTATAAAAAAAAATTCCAAAGTTTCATATAAAGAATTTTTTTTTTTTTTTTTTTTTTTTTAGACATAAAGAATTCTATGACCATCGTAGATCTTAAATTTAAAAAAATCAATTCACGTTGATCTAGTTGGATACCGTTAGATCGTTAGGTCTAAATAACTTTTTTAAGGCAACTGAAATATTTTGATTCTATATCTAACGATATATATCTTTTAACATTGATCTGTAACAGGTTGGACTTGAGAAATTTATTCTCCGAAAAATTTTATTGAAAACTAAACTTTTTGTGCTCGTATAAAAAAATTCAATTGATTATTCAAACAGTGTTAGATTTTTCAGTGGAAAAAAATGAGATCATTGATTTTTAGAATTTTAGTCAATCTTTTCAGAGATTTCAATTCAAAACAAGCTATCAATGACTGAAAAATTTCATTTTATCGTTAAAAATTAACATTTTACTAAAAGAAACATAAAAAAATTAATTTGCTACCTACTTTATTTTTTTACAAAATACAAGATCCATGTCAAACATTTTTATTCTATCCCCAAGTTTTTTTTAGATCGTTTCTTAATGTTTTAATAATGTTTTATTACTTAGTCATTCTATATAATATAATATCGCTACTACGTACATTAAGAAATTAAATATATTGTTATACATAAAAGAACTAATTACGAATAGATAAATTACCTTTCATTCTAATATTCTGTATCGCAATATCTAGTTTTTGAATTAAAACTATCAACTCATACCGACAAATGACGCCATTTAGTGAAGCTGCGCAAGCTAGATGCGCGTTGCGTCTAACCTTCATAATGTATAAAAAAATTTAATAATTTTATTGTAATTGACTAAAAAACATTCAAAATATTAAATAATATTTGATAAAGTATTTTACCATGAAGAATAGTTAAATTTTTTTGGACTAATGGATAATTTTTGCCATTTTTTTGGATAATGGCGTTTCTTCAGTTAAAAGCGCGCGTTTTTTTTAAAAAGAATTTTACATTTTAAACAAATATTTTATAATTTAATTGAAATTGACTAAGAAAAATTCAGAATATTTAATAATAATTAATAAATTATTTTACAAAGAAGAATAGTTCAATTTTTTTCATTTAAAATATCTTCTTGATGTTAACATTAGCCGCCATTTTAATGTTTGTCTTTAGAAGACATTTTTCAGGAAATTTATGTATATTTCTCAAAATTAGTTAATTCTTTACAGTAATTGTCGCAATTAATAATTTTTAAACAAAAAATAAAGAAGAAATAATTTTTCTTCAATTTTTAACATAGTAATCCATCAAAATATGATCGATGCTTACGCGTAGGCATACACAGTTAATATCAAGCATTTTCTTGAAGCTAATGTATGCAAATAAATAAATTCTAATAAATAAAAGTCCATAGAGTAATTTAACCGCTGTAAGACAGTAATTATTCTCTAAAAATGATATATTGTCTACTATAATTCCAGCCGTTTTTTTTTTTCTATTTTTCTTCTCAACAAGTACATAAATCCCGTTCCACGCTAAATACGTCTTCCTAAAATTCAGCATTAACTGTATAACTAAAAGTTCCCGGCGTTTAAATAAAGAAGTTGGTTGAAAAAGGTCCGCGGCCTTAAACCATCTGCAAGACCTTAGACATTAGAAACTATTTATATAAGACATAATATCGTGTAGAAAGAACAGAGCTGGGAGACTCAAATAGGAAATAGGATAAGTTGCGTTGTATCAGAGACAAGTACTCGTATATTACAACCCCTTGTATAGTAAGCGCTCAACAAACTAAACAACCTCGGCATCATATCATGTCTTTATGACTAGACTCTGTGCGTATGTAGATAAACCGCAAAATTTCTCTTTCCCGCCAACGCACTCCAACAACTTTGATCGAAAGAGGTAACCCCTGACCGCCGACCACGTTTTCCGCTTACCAACTCATCCACACGCTTTATAACCGTCCTTTTATCCATCCAAACTCTTAAGCTCAATATTACATTGCATTATGCGTTATGTATCAAGCATTACATGAATTTGCTTGAGAAATTTATCAAAAGTACTCTTCATAATTTTACTTTGATTGCTTTCCCTCGAGAGATGCCTTTTTTTTTACTTTAACAGTTCTTATGTGAAGCTTAAGTGTACTGAGAATAATATTGTAATGAAATTACAGCAAGCTGTCAAGCAGAAAGGGAAATTGTTCAGAATAAAATTATTTTTCTTCAGCATGTTCCGAGAAATGAAGTGGTATCTTGGAGCAATGGAGCAGAAAAAAAGTATCAGCATCAATAATTTAAGTCACCGATATAATATAATACAATGTATCAGTATGTAGAGAATTAAAGTATAGGTCGTTCAAGTAGTCAGATCTTTCGTAAGCGGTAGTTACATTTTTCAGTATTTTTATTTTAGTTTAATAATATTTAACGGTCCTAGTGAATTATTTGTTGTGAAACAGGCCTATAGGGTAAAGGCGCTGCAATAAATTTAACAGGAAAGTTTTTTTTTTCTTGTAGTAGAGGCTAAAGAATACACTGCAAAGATATTGTTCAAAGATGAATTTTTGAAATTATTTTAATACTTTCTTTAGAGAAGAATATAAGTTTAATGTAATTTTTAGAATTAGTTCAAAAACAATTTGTTTTTTTTTTTTTTTTTTTTTTTTTTTTTTGTATTTTGAAAGAAAAAACTTAAAGAAGAATATAAATATATAATTTCTCTTTGGTAAAAAAAAAAACAATTTTCAAGAATAAGAATTCTTGAATCAAGTCAATCGGTTTCTACATTATCAAAAATACATTCTTGCTTTAAAAAAAAATTTTTATTTCAGTGAAGAAATGCAATTTTAGCCGTAGCTTTTTTAAATTAACTCAATTGATAAAATTGGCTATTATATTGCAGCACCTCTTCCTCAGATTTTTCAACCTCGCCGGGGAAATAAATGAAGAAAACGTGTGATTCTAAGGATGTAGCAAGAGGTAGCACAGCAGACCTCGTGTGGCCGATAAAAAAACAAAACCGTGATCAATGGAATTAAATAAGTAAATGGGAGTGTCGTGAATCGTGATCTAGATCTTACACGAAATCGCCTCGCGGGTTTTATTCTTCGCGTTTCGACGTTCATGGAATTCTATTTCTCTAAATAATAATAAAACTGTGAAACTATAGCTTAACGGTTAATTCTCAGATTATTTATCTGCACTATATTTATATGTATGTTTAGAAATAGGTATAATCAGCCCCGTTTTACTCATTGCTGATCGCTGATCGTTAAATTGAAAAAAAAAAAAAAATGGAGAAAGAGTAAAAAATTTATTCACTCAGCGTTAACTCATGCTGCTGTCTTTAGACTCAAGAGACGTACAGAATAATAGCTGGTGTCTATGTCTATGTCTACTAGTATTGTTGTTTAGTTGTATCTTTTCAATATAACGCTACGAGCGTGGCGGCACGAGTACTCAGTACCACCAGTACAGGACATAACAACCGAGTAAGTACAACGTCAGTACTGGTAACGAGACAACGAGAACCGATGGGATCCTGCTTCTTGTTTTTTCAGCTCTCTGGCACAGAACGTCGCCCAGGGAAGTATAAAATAGCAGGAAGTCGGCCGATACCGTGGCCAAAACAAAGGAAACTACCAAACGACGGAGATACCCATCTTTTAACTTTAACCGTGGGATCGGTGTAGTCGGCCAACCCTGACACTAATACAATCCATACAGTCTTTATCATTTCTATTGTTATGTTTTGTTTCCTTTTATTTTAGAGACCAGTGCATTGGTACCGGTACCATCAAGAAAAATCAGGCCAAAAATTATTCGATTACTTTTTTTTTACTGAACTTTGAAAAAAATTTTTTTTACTTGTTTAGACTGACCAGTATTTTGTTGCGCGCATGCGCAAAATCCGTTCCACAGAAGAACCAAATTGTTGTTTCACGCCATCGTAAAACAACAATTGTACTACCGTAATTTTAATCTTACGACACTGTTAAGACGTAATTTTAATGTTTCTTAGAGTAATTTTATTACCAACATTTATTTTTCTATGAGTGAAAATGCGCCATCTTTTATCGTTGACGTCAACACTGAACTTTAGTGGTAACTCTAAGGATTTATGTACTTGAACCAACACGCCTACAGATACTAATCAAAGAGTTAGTCACTCTTATACAGATATCCATTTAGATAAGTTATATATTATAAAACATTGACAAATGCAACAAAAATTATAATCATGATTACTTCCGAGCTAAAATAATTTATAAATAAATTCTGCGTTATTTATTAATAATAAATAAAAATAAATGATATTGAAATGTAAGTCTGTTAATTTCAAATAAATATTTTTCAAAATTTTTATTTAAATTTCCTACACGGAAAGAGCAAGATGACACTGGATATCATCCCAGATTATACTCAGTGATATATCTGTGGTGAAAAAAAAAAAAATTTTAGATAGTAGCTAAAAAAATCCCAGATTATACTCATTGTAATCTAGATTATACTGAGTATAATCTGGATTATACTCAGTATAATCTAGGATGATATTGAGTGTCATCTTGTTCTTTCCGTGTAGACTTGAAATTTTTTTTTTAATTCATTTAAAAATGATTTATCAATAAAAAAAAAATTCCAAATATCGTCAATTAATTTCAGTATCATAAAAATAAATTATCTATCTTTTAATTCAAAGTAAATACTAATAATTGTGTAAAATTAGTAAAATAAAAATTCTAAAATAAATTATTTTTTAACTGAAAAATATTTTTACACCCATAAAAGGTATAACGGTATATATATATATATATATATATATATATATATATATATATTTCATTATATTTCAGGAAGGTTAAATCAATTTCCTGATGCCGGTTTTTTATTCCGTCGAGCCTTTTGATGCGCCGATTTTCTAATCTCCGTAAATGCTCCAAGATTCACGTACTCATAACAACAATAATCTTAGCAAGATTACGTCTACATCCACATCTATGGAGAACAGCAAGGTGTACAGTCTATCTATTGGTGAAATAGATAGACTGAGAGCTAGATGCGGGCCTGAGTGACCCTGTTACGTGCAGAGCCATAGGATAGCAATAATTACACACACATACACACTTGAAAGCTCAGAGATGAGTGTACCCTGCTCCGTATTATATCTGTGTTCACCGATAACAATAAAGTGTAACGCCATCCTATCATCACTGTCTCGGTGCTCGATTCTCTCGGCTCTCATTGGTTAGTTTTATTTTTTATTTTTGTTTAACTCTATTGCCGACAATAATTAATTTAGTATCACGCGGTCGCGGATTGTGGACACAAGGAATTTTTTACTAATTATATTTATGTTTTTTATTGCCTGCGAAAGCTCACGCGATTTAGATTATTTATTTATTTATTATTATTAGTTTCATTTTATAAGAATTCTGTTTCCTTAATTTTTCTTCTTAAGATTCAACTATTTTTTTTTTTTTTTTTCAATTGTAAAGTTTTAATAATTTAAATTTTTAGTGCAAATTTTCATTAATTTTTTTTCCAGAACTTTAAAAGATTTCAGGAAGATACAAATACTAAAACTGTACATGAAAATGGCGTTTTTTAAGTTATAAGCGCGCGTTTTTTCAAAAAAGAAGATTAACAAGTTTAAAGAAAAATATATTATATTATATATTCAATTTTTTTTAATTTCTACTATTTAAATGCGTGAAAAATATTTGAATTCATTTTCTAAATCCAAATTTACAAAATTAAAAATTTTTTAATGCTAAAAATTTTGTTTCAGCTAATTTGATCAATTTTCCTAAAAAAATAAATATTAAAGATGAGTATAAGTAAAAATTTTTAATTTTATGCAACCAAATCAAGCTCTATTGAAATAAAAGTGATGAATATTCCTCCAGAAAAAAATATTTATAATAAATAATTTAAACTTCAGATCAAAGTGAAACCAAGTGTGTCTATTATCGATCAGCAGATCGATCTCACGTTTGGATGTTGGTGAGTGTATTGTGCAATCATCAGAGAAACCAGATCTCAAAGAGTATAAGGGGCTTGATGGTGATGATAATGATGATGATGATGATGATCACTTCAACTGGTAAATTCTTTCCACAACTATTTATAAATCTTTCTTTCGAAAATTATTTATTCATTAAATAGCTCGGTAGTTTTTTTCTATACCTCAGATCTTTAATGCCTTTTATCCACACTCGCATCCATACATTTTATATAACATCAATCTTTAAACCCATGCTGAGAAGGCACATCTTAATTACGAGCCGTGTTTTCTCAAAACTTTTCACAAATATTTTATTTTAATATTTATTTAATTTAACAAAAACAACCGAAGAATTTTAAAAGCGACTTCCTATTGTTTGCAATTGCTTTTAACTAAACTTCCATTCCATTCGGGTCCTTGCTGTTGCATAACTATAATTAAAATTCGAGCAAAAAAATATATAATAGAATAGAATAAGTTTCCTAGATCCTTGATCCGCGATACAAAGCAGTAGTTAACGTTTTATGTATAAAAGTCGTGCAGTTCTTCGGTAAATAGACGCGCACCTGTCGCTCCTTAATGTCCTGCGCAAGTACATAATATACGCTTATCTATTCACAATAAATAACATTAATTAACGCCAAGTAAATTCATCTGACGATTAATTAGATTTAGTTGTATTAATTTTCAATTTTCAATTTAAAATTTATAGTTATAATATATAATATATATTGTATTAATATAATGTTGAAAAGTTTTGTTCAGTACGTTTTTTTCTCTGATACATTATATTATATCACGGCTGTAGTGATTTATCCTCTTAGAAAGAGCGGCCTGCATTTAATATATTTATATTCTTATTTATATTTATATACATAGTTCCACTGTGGTAACGTTAATGTACACGTAGATAATCTGCAGTAGAGGAGCAAAGATCGTGAAAGTGGCACAGTGCTTGTGCGTTTTCATAAGGGAAAAATCAAAACTAACGATCTGAGATCTACGGTGTTCATCGTACCATGTTGTAATATTGCTAAAGTTGTACACATCTACATACATGTATTTAATATGTGTGTACCGTGGATACAACGTACTCGAGTATTATATTCATACCCACATTGCTATTTTTTTCCACTCATTTTGTTGCATAAAAAACAATATTTTCATTTTATTTATACTCTTATTTGTAAATCACTCTTTTCGGAGCGTTATTACGGCTAGAGGGTTACTACCGAGATGCCACGTGTGTCACGTTCTTCTAACGGTTTATGTTGTTTCGCACAACAAAAGAGTTTACGCCCTTCTTTAATAAATAATATCCAGATTTTTTTTTTTGCTGAATCGTTTCTTATAAATTTTTTTAATTGATTTTTTTGCAGTGAATTATTTTTAGACCTTTCAATATACTTCAGTCATATAATTCATAAATTAATATTTATAAATTGTAATTTTTTAAGAAAGTTTTTTAAAAGATTGAAAGTATTTTTTTTTAATTATAAATATTATTTTAAAATTTAATTTTTGGTAAATTTTTAAAAAGAATTAAAATTTTTATAATACTAAAATTAACCGACGTTTTTAATTTTTTTTTTATTTATTAAATTAGAATTAAAAAATATTATTTAAAAATTTCATTCATAATTTTTCATGTTTTCTTCAAATAAAAATTTGTTTTATTTTTTTGTAATAATTTTTTCAAAAAAATAAACATTATAAAAATTTCTAGATGTCGGCTAAATAATTTTAATAAATTTTTCAATTTTTAATAAATTAAATAAAAATAATTTTATAATTTTTTAAATAATTCATCTAATTTTAATTTAATGTCCATCGCGGCTAATTTGCTCAGTAATGATTTTTTTTAGCAAGCAATACAATTTTTATTAAATATTTCTTGTCTGACCTCAAGTTTAATTTTTATTTAAATATATAAAAGTTTAAAAATTTTACAAAAAAAAAAATATTCAAAAAATAAAAAAAAAACTTTCATAAATAATAAAAATTAAGTTAGCCGACATTTCAAAATTTTTATAAATTATTTATTGAAAAAATTTCAATTAAGTAATTAAAAAAAAAAAAAAAATTCACCTGTAAAAAACTTGAAAAACTATAAATTGTAATTTTTTATAAATATCTTTTTATTTGTAATTTAATAAATGAAAAAAATCAAAAAATTTTACACGTCTGCTAATTTCAGTGTCATCATAAATAATTAAATTTGTGAAACTAAAATTGGTGCTCCAATACTGGAACTAAGGACTGAGTAATTTAAAAAAAAAAAAAAAAAAAAAAAAACAAATTATTCTTTAAATAATTTATTGGTTAAAAAAAATTACCAGACAGCTTTGTTCAGTATCGTAAACTTGGTCTAAAAAAAAAAAAAAGCTAAAAAATATTAAAGCATGCCGTGCACAAAAGAAAAGTATGGATGAAAAGAGTAATAATAAAAAAACAATACGAACCTGGTTGCAAACAAAGCAGTAAGACCAGCCGGGAATTAAAGTGTCCACAGATTAAAAAAAATAGATAGCAACAAGTTTTATCAACAAATAATCACTGAGTATAATCACAACTGTATTAGTTTCCTCGATAATCAAATATAGATTTAACAACAAAATGAACTCGCGCTACAAGTCATTGTAAAAAGTAAAAATGGTAGTTAACGAGCAAACAAGTAAAATCACCGAGGGAAAGTGGTAATACACGCACTGTAAGTATCCTACTAAGTATATATATTTATAAATATAGTAAAATAAAATATCAAAGGTTTATCGATCGATTTTCGCGACACTGATCATAATCACAACCACTGTTACCTCTCAGAGCCACAATAAGTACCATCGTTATCCTTATCACGGTCATCCTAGGTCTGAGTTTAAAAAAAAAAACTTATCTCATCTCTTTCTTCTTACTCTGTTTCTCAGTTTTCTTCCGTGTAATCGTCGTCACATCTGTACAGAACTGTCCGGGACGATGCACACCGATGAACCCGGAAAGCACTACGCGTAACCGAAAGAAAGAGCTACAAAAAAGGCGAATTTACAATAAAAATCCATCCGACTAAAATTTAAAACTTATTAAAATCCAGTAAACTTTAATTTTCACAACGACACATGATCTTCTTGTGCTGAAGCTGAAGAAATTGAGACGCCACGTACTCGGAACCGAGAATGCGCACACACGCTCGATCGCTAACAGATGTTGACGCGATCGAGACACCGCTGACTCTCATGTGTCAAATATCAACTAACTGCTGACCTGTCCTCAGCCACTTAGTACCGCACAGTTCACCTAAAACCGAGTTAAGTTTAATATTTTATTTTATTTTAAATACTCTATATTTTAATAAACATAAAAAAAAAAAAAAAAGAAACTACACCTGATATTTCTGTTAACAGGGACGAAGCTAACAGCAGTCACCTCACTTCACCTTATTGAATACGCTGACATTTAGCCGAGGCAAACGACACCAGGTTCTCCAACGTGCGAGCAACTCGTTTTCAGACGGGGTTTCACAAACCCACTAGTGGGATAAGGACGCAGCGATCCGTATCATTTACCGAGTTACTAGTTACTAGTTTTGTTTAGCTATTTTACTAGTAAAATAAATCCAGGTTATTTTTCACCAGCATTATTTTTTTATAATTATAATTTAAAAAAATATCACTATTTCATTTATTTTTATTTTTTAGGTTAGTTTTAGAATACAACAGCATTAATTTAAATTTAAATTTTAATATAGTTCCAGATGATGAATATTTTATTATTTTATTATTGTATAAAAATAACCGAGCCTGAGCACAAGAGTCTGCTCGTCAGGAGGCGGCTCAGGCCACTGCCGCTATGGTCCCCGAGGAGCTGCCTAGAGTGCCGGCCTATGGCGTACACCGGCCGCCTCGATTACGGTATAGCCGGGTACAAAAGTGGTAGGATGGCAGCACACGACGTTGCATTTTGTGTTTGAGTAAGTCCATGTGCTTTTGTTGAAGGTGTGTTGGTGTTGGATACCAGGTAGGCAGTAGGTAGAATATATATTTGTGTGTAATATGTGCTGTAGGTTGTGAGCTGTCAGTGTGTTAGGGTGGGTTGTATTGTATAGGAGTCAGAAACTGTTGGTAAACGACAAGTCCGGCATCACAGCGATACGAGCGAGCTAGGTAGGTAGGTAGGTATGTATTTTGCCCGAGGCAACTCTCAGGATAGCGGTACTTCTATTCCCCACCTATGCTAGCTGGCTCCTTCTCCGGCCCCACGTTTATTCGCCCCACTGTTGAGTTGTTGCTGGTTGCTGGTTGCTGGTGAGCAATGACTGTGTGCCTTGTACCTGTAGCATTAATCTGTGTTGGTAATTTTATTTGTATTGTGTTGGGTGTTTGCTGGTAAAATACGGAGGGGAAGTAAACGGTACCCCACCACCCACAACTACGGTGCCGTGACTGCTGGTACTTGTGACCAAGCCAGTGAAAATATCTCCTCATGTATGGGTATACGCTGGATTATTCTATCATTGTGATGGTAAATATTTTATTTAATGTGTGATGTCCATACATTTATATGCACGGGATATTATTTTCAGGCTGCAGGATACATCAAGGACGTCGAGAGCGAGAGAGATATCACGGTTTGTGGAAACGGAGAATTCGATGCCGGATTATTATACTGCTTATGGATTGTCGTAGAGCTTAATGTCTAGCATACGGAGAGTTCGACGAGGAGACAGGCGTGATCTGCCTGCTAAAGTTTGGGGATCATCTGATGTTCATCGGTGCTTTTTAAATTGTAATTATTAATTATGAAAGGGAAATTTGAGATGAAGAAAATTTTTTTTTGGACGGGAAGTTTCGAGGATTGGAACTTTATTCTTGGTGTAATATTTACGAGAACTGATAGCCTTTAATTTTTTTTAAGTATACACACGCCATGGTAAATTACAATAATTTCAGCAATTACAGATTCACAATGGAACGTGTAGACTTTGTAATTTTTAAAATAATGTTATAATTCAATACATTTCACGTTGAAAAATTTTCACAGTAAATTCTCAGGAGATATTTTAAGAACTTAAAAATTTTTGCTCCAAAATTTTTTTTCATATATTTTTTACTAGAGTAAATAATGCATTGAAAAAACATATGTGAGAAGGTCATATACCTTTTTTAAATTATCTAAATTTACATTGTATGTTTACAATAGTTAATGTTTCTAATAGAATAGTAATTACTTACATAACTATTAATAGAAATATTTTTTATCTTGTAGATGTCTGATGAAGATTGAATTAATCAAATGAAACGGTAATTGACAGTCAAGACAACAGAAGATTAATTTGGAACGAAAATTAATTCTTCTCACTGAATTTAATGACAAATTTAATCTTTGTTCGTCTAGTCGATAAATTTTATTAAATTTTCAAACGGAAAAGATTTTGTCGATGAAAATCAATACAGTTAATCCAAAGGATCAATGAAAAATTATACAAGAAGATTTAGGTTAATCCCCTGGGTGTGACGTCTTTTATCGTGAAGACGAACGGATGTATCCTTACAAGCGTCATGTGAATAATTTTTATATATTAGGTAAATTAAAATGAAAATGGTAATCATACAAATAAAAATTTACGGTTTTTAGTTGTATGGATTTTAAAAATTTTAAAAGTATCGGCCGCAACTACTCGGTCAACTTCGCTTTCTTTTTCTATGAGTTGCAGCTGGTAGTTGTTCGCGAGAAAGAGACAGCGAAACTGGCATAAAAATTACGTGGCGGGAGCACGCGGTAGAGAGAAATAAGTTCAGCTATAATACTATCTATATAGTAAGATACCTATAAGCATAATATAAGCACCGGCAGGTAAGTTAAGAAGAGGATTGGGTGTGTAGTGCACTTGCACAGATTTCTTTTGTCAATATTCCACAGGTACATTAGCTTCGAGCCCACCGATATGAATTAGTACTGTTTAGTCCGCTCTGGGATACACGTCTAATATTTTCTCCGGTAAATGAACTCTCTAATTACCCGTTTCCTTAAAATACTCCATGATATTAATTCAACAATATAATAATGAATTCTGGGAAATTTTTATTTTTACTGGAAAGCGTAAGGATTTAAAAGATAAAGTCATCTTGCACAGTCAGCCTCTGAAACCGCTGAAATTATTTTGAAATAAATTTTAAGGAAGATATGTGCATTTTTTTTTTTTATTTTATAAAATACTCAAAGTTTACTGAAAAAATTTAAATAAAATATTTTTAAGATACTTAAAAGATTTAAATAATATTGATAACAATGCATCAAATATTTTGTGCTTTTATAAATAAGCTCCATAATGATAAAAAAATTAATTTAGCATATATTTAATAATTTTGAAAATTGTATAACAAATAAACTATGGCAAAAAAAAATTGACATTTAGAAATTAAAAAAATTAAAAAATGCAATTTTTAAAAAATAATTTTTTTGTTAAAAAATTGTCAAGTAACTACTAACTTTAATGTCATAATTATTTTAAATCATAAATATTTACAAATAATTTGATATTGAATTCTATAAAAAATGTAGAGTAATTTTTTTTATTTTCAATATTTAACCCAAGAAAAAAATCTCACGAAAACTATTATTAAAAAAAAAAAAAAAAAATCAATTTTCCATTATTTTTTCTCCACCTGACTAAAAAAAATTAAAAAAAAAAAATCAAATATAATTTCTCAGGCAATGGAATGGATTTGAGGGTGAGTAGACCGAGTCCATCGACACTTGCGGTGCCCGAAACTCGTCGGGGGTCAGCGAAGCGAGAAATTCCGTGGGTGCTCCTCAGTAGGGGAGCCAGGAGTTCTGGGTTCTGGGTCTGGTACCTGAAGGGGGTTCCGGTGCTCGGTACAAATGCGCTTGCGCATTTAGCCGTACCAACATCCGAGCTCATATCAGCAGGTGAAGTAAACTCGAGACTGGATAGGAGACTTGAGAGCCAAGAGCCGATTCAATACAAGCAAACTCAGTCTTACAAAGTAACATTAAGGTAAGTAAGTCTGATTCTTATTACACTTACACTTACACTCCTACATTACACGTATATTGTATCTCTAGATAGCAGAGCAAAGAGCGCAAGAGTAAGAGAGCAAAAGAGCAGCCGCAGTCAGTCCGCTATCCGCGACTGACTATATGTACAGAGTAATCGGTACAGCGATAGCCAATGAGGATGCGAGACCTACATACACCCTGGGCCTCATGCTCTTCTCAATGCACCCCACTATCCATGTGCCCAAGAAATCCCCACACACTCAAATAATATCGCTGTCTGTTGTGTCTATGTGTGTATGTACACACTCTACACTTATCATTATTATTATTGTTATTATTATGATATTACTGTGGTACGTGTAGTGTGTTGTGGTACTAATATAACTCCACATCAGAGTTCCAGTACCGTTAGTCTGCACTAAATTCCCAGGCGCTAGGAACTCGGGGCGAGTTGAGTCTTTGTGTATGGCTGGTAAGGCCGTCTGACTAAGTAAAGGTTGCTGGCTGCTGTTCTGTCCTGGTATTATGTGCAGGAGCAACTCGATACTATTATATGTCCGACGTCATAAAAGAGTAGGCTGTAGGCTGAAGGTGGGTTGTTATCCCAGAAATAATATTATAATCGCTCCACACGCACACTGCTCAAGTTTAAGAAACCTTATGTTGCATCTGCAATAATTAGCTATTTATGTGATCAATTTTTTTAAATTAGAAAAAATTAATAATTATTTTTTCAAAAGTATAACTTTAAATATATATGACATTTATAATTATACTTAAATGTTTAAATTAAGCCGTTTTGTTTAAAAATACTGACTGAAAATAATTAAAAATTAAATCATTTTTTTCAATAATTTAAATTCTTTTATTTGTAAATATAGATATACAGCATGGAGTGACTGCTTCTCAATTCTTTTCAATCAGTATTCTTAACCAGGACGGAAAATTCTAACGAATAAAATCTGAGAATATTTTATTATTTTTTTTTTGTTTACTTAAAATTTGATAAATGAAACTAAAGTGACTTATTATACTGTTGAAAAGTAAATATTTGGTGAGATAGTAGTTACTATACAAATAGATACACTAAACAAAAGATTTACTTGTATGTTAATCTAAGAAAATAGAATTAAACATTTGTTTTCTTCTAAAAAAACTTCATATTTTATCTACTAAAATTTATGTTTAAAAAAAAAATTCTTAATAGTAAAAAACTGAAATTTTAATTTTGTCAAATCAGTAATATTAATATAAATGTTTGTAAAGAAAGTTTTTTGATTTTAAATTGAGATTGAAGTTTAATGGAGCTCCACCGCATCAGTGGACTATTTAGTAACCTTTTTTGTAGGATAAAATTTTTACTACCTTTGTCTTAACCGTAGATTAACATGACTGGCTTTTCAGCTATTAATGGATTTTTAAAACTATTATCATTGTTATTATTATTATTATTATTATTATTATTATTATTATTATTATTATTATGATTTTTGTTATAGTGTTTAATAGCACGGTACTTTTAACGTGCATCAACACTCCTTAGAGCCTACGCAGCTAATGTTATTATATATTATATTATATTATAGTTATTATAAAAAAATGACGTGTGTTGTGTGAGTGAAGATTGAGTGATGCTGATGTAGATGGACGGATCTGTTGTTGTATGAAACAGAGTATCGTACAAGACGTGTGTGGTAATAACACGACACGGGTACGGGGTTTACACACCTTCGTGTTATGTGGCTTAGACTCGATGCTTAGATTTATTGGCACTCTGTATACTGACTGCGAGGGCGTATGTAAAAGAGCCAAGCTCTGGACGTTTGTTGCCGGAGGCTGTTCGCAACATTTGATCATCATTATAATTTATAAACTATTAATGTATACCGAGGCATACAACCCGCAAAACGGGACACGTGGTTTTACACGTGTGAAATTTTTTGCTAAAAATTCTGGGTCTTTTTTAGAATTTTAATTCTTGCATTAATATACCTACACATATAAAACTATTTGATATATTGAGAAATTCGGTTCACTTTTTGTCATCATAAGTTATTAATTAGTTTTTGTTTAATTAATTTATAGGCGAATTTATGTATAATGGTTGCATCTTAATCATTTGCAATTCGAGATGGTCAATGGATAATTCCATGTTCGAGAACTCGATCCTAATGTTCAAGCCCATAAATTGAGAGCGACTTGGTCTATACAGCAATTGCGAAACGCTTCTAGCTTGACTACGTAATAAATGTCCAACTTCTTATATATCCTATCCTACTATACACACATACACACACGTGTATTGAAGATATATCATCTAATTGATAGTATGCGCAAGTTTGTCAGGAAAAAGAAATAAATCACGAGTGCAAGGAAATTAATGTTTAAAAAAAAAAAATATGTTTGCCTTTTTACTTAATTTGATAATTAAAATATTTTGTTAATTTGTTAGGCTTTAAATTTTATTTAAAAATTTAATTAGTTTAATTAATGCTTGCTTGCTTAATAATAAACGTTCCAAATTTTTTAATAGAAAGATGAAACTGATACATTTTTAATTTTATTAGAGTTAAATTTTATTTACTAAAGAACAAATTAAAATTTTTATATTCTAGTTTGTTAAATAGATAATTAAAATTCTATTTACTGTTATTTAAAAAAAATGCTAATTAAAATTCTGCAATTATTTCCGGCTTTGAACACTTAAGATTTTTAAAATTGTTTAAAAAATCCATTCAATAAGTTTTTTTTTATTTTTTAAAAAATTTTAATTTTATTTAAATAATTTTATGAAAATTTCATAATTAAAATTTTGAAATTAGTTTTTTTAAATAACAGTAAAAAGAATTTTAATTATTAAATTTTTATAAAATTATTTAAATAAAATTTAAATTTTTTAAAAATTTTAATTTTATTTAAATAATTTTCTAAAAATTCTAATAATTTTTTTTTCAAACTGATTTTTATAAAAATGAACATATCAGTCTATTAATTTAAAAATTTTCTATCTACGCAATTTATTATCATTTCCGCGATCTCAAATTAAATATCATAAATTAAAAATTAATAACTGAGAAATAATTACTCACCTAGATTGAAAATGCATCTTTGGAACTCTAGTTTAGCGTCTGGCGTCTCGTAAACTATACTTTCACATCAATCGAGATTGCAAATAAAAATCTGCATGACGATTAATAGTCGGATTAATAGTTGCTGATTGGACGGTTGACATTGTTTCAAGGGTGCGGCAAGGTCGTTGGGTTTCATCTACTGGATCAGTGTACCAACACCAATACCAGTTGGCTCCAAGTGACGGTATTCGTAGAACATAATACACTGTAAAAAAAAAAATAATAATAATAATAATGAGTATAAATATCTTAAGGGTAATGGTAATGGGCTCTGGCTTGGTCTAATAGCTGTCATGTAACTGGTTGCGATATTCTCCGAAGATAAAAATTACTCGTAAACTTTCTTCAGTATTTTATATATATATATATATATATATATATATATATATATATATATATATATATATATATATATATATATATATATATATATATATACGTCGACATAATACATATTTATAAATTTAGTGATGGTGTGAGTATAAAGTATGTATGTAGTTTAAAGTTTCTTCATGACCTTACGCTACCGTTGGTTAAATCACTTTTTTACTTTAAAGGTAGTGCCAACATAAATATCATGATGATGAAGCGAAATACATGTCTGTTTGGTCGTTCATCAATTATATTTACTCTAACCTACGGTCCGTCTTGTACTCATAATCATACTCTGGTATCCTCTTCTTCACTTTGTCTTACTTTTTCTTCTTGCTCTTTATTTCTTAATAAAGCAATTCATAGGATTTATTGGCCAGCTGATCCAATCATTTTGGTTATAAATCATCAAAAATGAGCAATTTAAAATTCTTATGATAAAACTTTGTACTTTATTATTATTATCGTCATTATAATCATTATCATCATTATTACCGGGATTAAGTGGACGTTGGATTATGTATGGAGTCAACGTATATAAATAAAACAATCAATTGCAATGTACACAGTAAACTTGTGAATTGCTCTTTTTAGAATTTTACTTTCTATTGTACTTATATTTTCTTCATTTTAGTTTTTTTTTTATTTATTACTTACTTTTTTGGTTTATGTAATTAACAGATAGAAAGTTTTTTAAATTGTTCATTTAAATTGTACTATTCTTCTCTCGTTTGATGAATTGATATGACACTGAAGTTAGCTCTTTTTATGGACTAGAAGTTAATAATACTAAAGTTAGTCGACGTTTTTCATTTTTGGATTTTTTTTCAATTAAATTAAAACAAAAAACCTTTTTTTAAAATTGCATTTACAATTTTTCATGTTTTTTACAAATGAAAATTTTTTTTTATTTTTTTGTAATAATTTTTTCAATAAAACAAAATTCTAAAAATTTTTAAATGTTTCATTTTTTGGAATTTTACAACAAATAAATTATTGTGAAGAAAAAAATTGAAAAAAAAATTACAATGACAAAATGTCTGTCAACTTCATTGTCATTAAATTTATTACAAATAATAAAAATAAAATTGATAAAAATTTTTATTTTTATAACTTTCAATTTCAACAAATTTAAAAATTTTACTTCAAATTAGCGGGAAAAAAAAAAACAAAAACTTTAATCTTAATCTTCTCCTTTATTGCAAATAATAAATTATGACTTGTAAATTTCCACATGAATAAATAAAATAAATAAAATAAATAATATAAAACCATAAAACTTAGTTCTAAAAAAGGCCGTTAATTCGTAGAGAGTTTTGAAGTTAATAATAATCTAAGATCAGCTTTCGCATTAAATCTCAATATAAAATAAGCAAAGTAATTTAGAATGACATCAAAGCTAATAATTTAAGAAAGTTTAAAGCTCAAATAAAAAAATGTTAACAAAGTTTAATGTTGTCATTGCAGTGAAGAAGAAGAAGAAGAAGAAGAAGAAGAAGAAGAAGAAGAAGAAGAAGAAGAAGAAGTAATTTAAGGTAAGAAAAAAAAATTTAGTAGCAGTAGCACAGAGCGCACTGTATTATAAAGAATAAAGTAGGAAGAGGTGTTGGGCACGTGCCAGATGAACCGCAAATTTACTTACCTTCAGTATATGCAGAATGTTCATCATCATCATCAACATCAACATCATTATCATTATTTCCGAGCATCAAGTTAATCTGTATCTAATTCCAGGTCCACATTAACCTAGAACCCGGTTGCTTCACTTCCAGCGGTACCATATAAGCAAAAGCAACAAACTTTAAAACGTAAAGATGCGTCCGTCCTAAATGGAGTGCAAAAAAATACTATTTCCAATGTCAGTGACATTTGCAGACTCGTATCAAGAGAGACGGCGGGTATAAAGTATAAAACAGTTTAAAAATATAAAAAAAGCTGTAAACTTGACATAACATCCGAGAACGAGGTAAGATCCATCTGGTGGATGCTTTTGAAAGAGCATCTTCGGGACATTAATGACCAGAATGAGAAAACACGGACGTATAAAACGACATCGCTGCCAACAGAGTATCATAATCGCACCTTCTTCATATCTCGGACACATATCCGAGAACTGCATGGTGTACTCGAGACAAGATGATCGGCGAGATCGCGTTTTATAGAGCGTGGGCGACCCGACAACTCTCATTCTTGCTCTTTGGTAGAGTATGGTAGAGACTACAACCTACAACTGACACTTGGTCGTTTTTGCTATCTTCCCATCTTGCTTCTTATCTTCCAGAGCATACACGTAAACATTACCTCTGCCACTGAAGTTTGTATGTATCCAAGTTCTATCACTTATTATATTTTAACTGTCTTTTATGTACCGTATGTTTATGCTTGGTTTCTTTTCGACATGGAGATCTCAGACCACATGGAAAAAAATTCTTAAAGGTGGTTTCACTGTTACATAATTTATTTTGAGTGATATTTACAAAAAATTGAGGCAATTTTTGGAATTAAAATAAAATTATCAAACATTTTCTTAGTGAAAATAAATTTACCAGATATTTGATAATTTTAATAATTTTTTAGCAAATAAATTATCACAAAAAAGAAGGAAAAAAATTATTTTAAAAAAATTGCATTTTTAATTTATTAAAATTTCTACAAGTCCATTTTTTTAATAATTTTTTTTTTGCTGTAATTTATTTGGCAAAAAAAATTAAAACAATTGTGAAGTGACAGCTAAATTTAATATCATAAGTTTGTTTATTTTTAAACACCCTAATTGACACATTTACTTGACTACCTGTGAACTAAAAAATTTTTCATTTTTACAGGTAGATTTTTCCCCTACTGAGATTTTTTTGCCCCGATAAATACCTGGACTATTCACATTATATTAACACAATGCACATGGGGCTTCAGTTGCAACCTGTATACCTGGTTAGCCGGACAAATGCACAGGAGACACGCTTCGATGAAGATCATGCACGAAAGTGTCTATATTTATTTTATTAATAAAATCTACTAGCATGTATTTCCCAGACTGGATTGCTTTTTTCTGATGAATATTAATAAAATAAAATTCAAATAGAATTGAAACCCAGCCATTGTCTTTGTAAGTATACTTCAATTTTACATTTAAATTTAACTATTAAATAGTATTATTACATTGTTTTTCAGATACCGAGGATTGAAATGTCTAAGCGACAATTGGAATTTTAAAAAGAACTTATTTAACAATGATATTAAAAATCATCATTGTTTTAAAAGAACATATATATTGAATAGTATTTCTCTTACGAAAGCAGTTAAGACCATGACGATATGGTTATTGGAGCGTTAGCACAGCTGAATTCAATGAGGAAACGCAGGCAAGTTGTATATTGTAATCTAATAAGAAGAAGGTAGTGGAACATAACGTGGAATGTCGTATTATATATACATAAGTATATTTATTTATATAGATATTTATATTAATGTGTGGTGTGTGGATGCAGATACTTTTAAATACATATCCCGTCTGAGATGGTCATAAAGACGCGTAGCCAGCTTTTACCAGATCATCTGTACCGAGCACATACACAGTAAGTACATTGCAATTGGATATGCATAACTGGAGTATTAGTAAATCCAACTCCCAACTTAAACTCGAAACACGAGAAAGCTACTGGTGAGTGAGAATCTACACTACCCAACTTTTAGATTAATATCTACGGTAAATAAAAAATACTAACTGTATAGTACTCTGGGTAGTTAGTTTTAATGACAATAGGCGAGGCTTTAATAACAGAAACTTCATCTTTTAATAAATCGATATTGGGTTTTCATCAGTCTCGGCTAATTAGATAATTACTTTGTTATTTTCTTTTGAAATTTCGATAATTATGCCCTCGATTTCTATGAGAACTTTTTTTATTAATCAAAAACTTGGGTTATTATTTAATGATGCTGAAAATTACAGACATTTGATCTGATAATGTTTAAATAAATTTCACTTATTAAAATTAAAATAAAAAAAAATTTCTTCTTATTGACATAGAAGTTCCCCAATAGGCAGTAGCAAGATCAATTTCATGCGTGAAGAAAACCTTGAGCGGTGTCAAATGTATAAAACAGAAAATTTCCAATGAATATCACCAAGCTCAGCAGTATAATTTAATCCTGTGAAATAAATTTTCAGTTAGCCGCTAAAAAAATGATTTATAAAAAGTACTAAAAAGGCAAAACTAAATAATTATCGTTTGTACAATAGAAGTAGTATTATAGGAGATTTCTCGCTATCGTCGACTGGGTTTTTGCTATTGTTGTAATCTATGACCAGCAGTTTACCATTTAAGTCTATCGTCACGCCGTTGAGAACACGTTATACGACGATCACGACCCCATCGCTCGACACAATTAGAAGCGCTTTGAGAGTGTATCTGCAACAGGACTTGGTACACTAGAATACACTAGATCGTTATTAGTCTTCAGTCTCCAGTTTGAGTTTCATTCTATTCGCCTGTATACCCATACTAGTGCTCTCAAGTAAAGCCTCTACATAACAACGAGATAAAATAGTCTGATGGTAGTGCTAGTGGTACTTTCAGGTGTGGTTACCATTCTCTAGGACTGGAATAAGAAAGGATGATTGGAGCCCAAGCCAAACCGGGAAATTTAGTCCTTTTTATTAACAAACCAAACGATCCGATCCGGCAAATAAACATTAGGTTACCAGAACAAAAACTATTTTAAATAATATATATATATATATATATATATATATATATATATATATATATATATATATATATATATATATATAAAGTATTGTATCTAACTGACTATTCACAATGAGAATGAGTCTTTCTAACATTTAAATAGTTATTTCTTACATATGCATCAGTTAATTAATGTTTCACTGACTGTTACAGAGAATAAGAATATCATCATCATTATGTACTTGTATCCTATTAAATATACATGTATACAACTGTGAAGGCGCTTAGACACTTTACGGGCGATTGAATTGCAGGTGGAGAGCTGAATAAAGAGCTGATGGATTCTTAAATGAACGGACAATGGGATCGGAGATTGATCGCCGGATATCATCCCGGTATCTGAGAATTAGTCCATTGACTGATCCATGTTTACTATGGTATACATGCAAGTGAAGCCTCGTCTTTGACCAATTGTAATCAACGTTTAACTCTGTAAGTATTAATTTATATTATTATTCTTGTACCTTTAGTTAAATATTTATTTTATTTATTCACTTACTTTGATATAACATACATTTTTCTGGGCTCGTCCGCATCTTTTCTTTAATGACAATCGTTTCCCTCGATCATTGAGCAGATGTACCGATAACCTATTGTAAATTGAATGCAGTCAGACAGCTTTGCATCGTCATTTTGCTTAGATACCTTTATATCGCTATTAGCGAGATAACATTCATAGTTATATTTATATCTCTACATGTAAGCTCACTATACCTACAGGTTTAAACATTTCATTCTTTAGTACATTAACCACTAGACAGCAAACATTTATTTTAAATTATTTAGTGCATTGAGCATTGGTCACGGTTCAGCGTCTTCCAATCCCAATTTTAATACGGCTTTGTTGTTTTTTTAACGGTTTGCTGGATATGGGTCAGTTCATACCATTCACTAAATTTTTACAACTTTTAGCTAAGAAAATTTTCATTTTGCAGCTTTTCTAGAGACTATGATGTGGAAATTTTTCATTCAACATATACTGACTCAGAGAAAATTTTTATTTCTTCTCTTTGTCTCGGGAAATTTCCAAATCTACATAGAAAATTTCAAACTAGGTTTTGAAAAAAAAAAAATGATAATTGTATTTTTGGCAGAGGTTTTTACAAAAAAATTACAAATTTGGTGTCCAGTTAATTTTTTTTTCTGTGTACGATTTCTTCAGCCATTGGGAGGGATATGCAATGGCAAAAATAGATGAAAATTTATCTACGAAGAAAGACAAGATCACTAAAACGTCTGGTATACCTAATTATAAAGAGCAACAGGTAATAAACTTATTTAATCGCTGTCAGAAACTCGGTCCCGGAGCCTGCTGGGTTCAGTCAAAGTTATTGTCTCGTAAAAAGTGATTAATAAAAAGAGAATTAATAAGTATCTGGAGGACAAGAGAGTGGTTGATGCTGGAGGGTGTCGAACACGTGTAAGGCTATACTACCTGAGAGCCAAACTCACCTTTGCGCGTACGAGTGTGGTATTTTTTTTTCCCGTCGTTCCCGAGACCTACTTTTGGATCCGCTGATCCGAGTGCCGCTCCTCTTGTTGGTTGTTGGTTGTTAGTTGCTGGGAAGCCAAAGCCAAAGCCAAAGCCTCTATATAGATACATATATCAAATTGTATACATATATACCCAAGTAAAGTATGAAGAGCGCAGAAAGGACCATGCACAACTCCCTTGTACCTGCTTCGCGAAACGTGTTGGTATTTTCGTGGTCTTTAGTCTTGCCTTTTTTTATTAACTTTTATCTCTTTCTTGGCCTGCTGACGTTCTGACTATAATTGATTGCACACGCGTGCACTACACCCTGTACTCCAAGGTCCATTTATTTATTGCTATCTAAGTGCATCATCAGTGTCCACAGTGAGTACATCTTTTCCCCACTTTTCTTGCAAATATATGTACATATATGAAGATTTTTGTATGTACCTATACACTGTATATTCTTCTTTCTTATCTTCAGCTCACGGGACTTGCGGGTTCTCTGGTTCTCTTGCGTTCGAGCTACTTTGCTCCAAGATTCTGGACATTGTACCGTTACAATTTTTATTAACTCCTTTTTTCAACCCTATCTTTCTTCAATAATGTTTATTATACAAATTAACTATTTTCTTCACTATCTCAAATTGTTATTGCAGTCGTTCAATATTATTTTCTCTCATAAAAATAAATGTGTGGTTAAATTTTTTTTTAATCTGAGAAGAAATGAATTTTACTTTTTTTTTTTAAATTCGATTAATTTCTCATGAAAATTTCTTCAATTTTAAATATTTAAATTAATTATTTTATAATTTATATTTATATTTATTTTACAAAAAAATCAAAAATAAACTATTTAAAATATAATAATTAATCTGCGCATGCGCAAAAACTGTTCCAAATGTTCCAAAACTCTAGAATGCATTTATCACTGATTCTGAAGAAATGTTACTCTTTAATTTCACTTTTAATTAAATTAAAACTTAAAAATTAATCAAATTAAATTAAATATAGTTGATTTAATAAAAAAATTTTTTTGAAAAGTTTTTAACTTTTAAATTAATACTTTAGACAATTGTTCTTTGAAATAAATTAGATAAATATTCAAATACATAGTTTAAAATATAAATTATGAGGCTATTAGTATAGAAAAAATATATAATTTATTTGAGGAAAAAAAAAAAAAAAAAAAAGGTTATGTATGTTTATCTCTTATAACTTTTGACATTTGAATACTGCATGTACTTTCGATTACATTGAATAAATATATTTCTTCAAAAGAAAATTATTGTACACAGTAGTAATTTAAGTAATAATAATAATTAATTATCCGATGTAGCAATTAATAAAGTGACATTAAAGAATAGCAGCTGCAAAAATATTAAAAAATTTTTTTAAATTTAGTAGGTCAGAATAGAAAATACAGAAGTGCATTTAAATAATTTTTAAATTTATATTAGATAAAATTAATTTAAAAAGTTTCTAAACATTGCATAACTTATTTTATATAACAAAAAAGTTGTCTGTATACCCTATATACATATTTTTTAGCTCATCAGGATTCTGTTTTCCAAATAAACTATTTTCTTCAATTTCTCAGGTGAAAAAAAATGCTATAAAGAAATACTGCTGATGAGCAATTACGGGTTGCATATAATTGCGGGTTATTATATTTACGATTATCAAGTAACGGTTGAAAATATATATATAAGCAAATACTTTCGCATTCGCTAATATAAGTTTCGATATATTACTACATGGTTAACTATAAACCATAATACATATACACATACCGCACACGTATATTTATAAAACACATTACAAGAACATTTTCTGACCACGAGAAGTATGCAAAAGCAGTGTAAAATATCCCTCGATCCTTTGAAGGCCGTCTAGATTGAATCATGAGCCAAGTTTTACTACGGCTTTATGCCTTATATTATACATTACACATACACACATAAATATCTGTGCTTACTTATAACTTAGTGTCATGCGTTTCGTGAATGCAACGGGTAGCCGTGTCTTAACTAAAAAAAACTAAACCCCATACACGTGACATGAATTTTTTACTTTAAAAAAGGTCGCTGAACTGTGGGTGTAACAAGCTTTACTTTTATATTATTTTATTATAATTGCGCTTTTTATTTTAAAATACACAGTAAAAAAATTTTACATCATTGCGTCAAAAAATTTTGTGTTAAATATTTAAGATAAAAATTTTTAACACAAAATTTTTTTACTGTTTAGAATTAAGCAAAATAAAAATTATTAAAATATCCTGATTTCTCTTTTTTGTTAATTTTATAAATTTTAAACTCTTCAAAATAATTTTATCAAGTGTTACAAGGATAAAATTTTTAAAGAAAAATTAATTTTTTTCAATAAAATGTACTCATTTTTATTTTTCAATTAAATTATGCGGGTGAAATCTTGAAATTATGCAATTTAAAGAAAGAGCTATTTCTTCAGATAAATTATTTGGGTTAAATATGGAAATTATGTAATTAAATTATTATAAAATAGTTATTCAGTAAAATGCAATTACTTGATACTTTTTTAAAGAAATTATTATTTCTTTTAAAAACAATTTGATAAATATTTATTTCTTCTTACAGATATTATTAAGCCTGATATTATTCTCCAATAAAATTTCAATTAAAACCATTTAATACCACTAAAAAGTAAGTAATATTTCTTCATCGATAATCACTGATATTATTTTCTCATAATAATTTACTCCTAAACATATTAAGTTACAGGAGAAAAGAGACTGATTATCAGCTTTATCATCTTCAACCTCTACTTTTTCCGTAGACTTGCCGCAAAAAAAAGGGGAATTTTTTTTGCTACCATCGATGATAAAAAAACATCTCACAGGTGAATCACCTTGCAATTACTTTATATACATAATAACTTGGTAATTTATAAGTTTATAAAATGGTATATGGCTATCGAAGCGCATATACACCAGTGCTGGTCCTGGTGCAAGTATGCTAATCAATTACGAAATCACCATGACGAATTAGTATAAGCAGCTAGTTATATATATATAATATTTAAATATAAAAAAATGTGCACATATATTTAGTTGTATATAACGCATCATATTTATATGTCGGTATATATAATAAATATCCACACATGTACACATATAAATTAATAGAGATAATATTATTATGTTAGACTTTACTCAAGTTGAATTATAAAAGCGTAAAAATAATGATCACTCAGGCGGAGCAATACTCGCGTATGATTAACTTTTTCGCGGCGGCATTACAACCACGTACTGGTCTTTTGTACTTATAAACTATAAGTATTATTATTTATTCCTCAAAGTAAATGTATAATTACTGGATTACCGGAGAACGCCTACTTGTATTTCAATGATAACATTTTTTTTTTTTTTTTTTTTTTTTTTTTAAATATAAAAAGGCCATTTTTTAAATAAAACTCCGATAATAAGAGATCGTTAAGCTATACGTAAACACTGAAAAAAATGGATTGTTATACGAATAAGTAATAAGAGTTTACAATATGTAATGCGTGCAGTAAATAAAATGCAGACAGTTTAAGGCTTCGCAGTGATGTGTTCGTTCACCGGCTACTGGGTTTGGTTTCTGGCTCCGTATACATTCAACAGCGAGATGTTGACGCATGGTGACGTTTTTAATTGGCACGAGTTTCTCTTTCGTGAAGAGACCGACATTCGCCGGATCACCAGATCGCTCTGTTCAAGAGCCAGTTGATCGCTACGGGAAATCCGACCAACCGTTGCGATTAAGGACCTCAAAAAAAGGGAATCTCCTCGTATACATTATTTCGTTTCTGTAAATAATTATCGTAATTATTATTATTTCTGTAATTAAAGTTAGATTTTTATCTCCAAATTTTCTTTTACAGGTGCTTCGAGGAAATTTCCAGTCACTTCTCGCCAAACCAGTTGGTACTTTATATTGACAATTATTTCAATGAAAAATGGGAAGTTGATGCCTAAAATTCTATCAATAATTATGAAAATTAACTAAGCCGACGTCTAAAAATTTTTAGAATTTTTTTTTATAGAAAAAATTATTACAAAAAAATGAAAAAAAATTTTTAGAATTTTTTTTTATTGACAAAATTATTACAAAAAAATTTTAAGCATTTTTTTACTTATAATTTTAATTGATTGAAAATATTAAAAATTTTTAAATGTCTGCTACCTTCAATTCAATTTTTTTTTTTTTTTACAATTATTAAAAATTTTTTATATTTTTATAACTTTTTTAATTGTTATATTGACAAAAACTTCACTAAGATCTCCTTAACTCAACAATTCAATATATCTTCATTGTTTGATTATGTTTTGAAAATGACGTTAGCGTTTTTGGTAGTCACTTTAAAAAAAACTGCTAGCGGCAATATGGTAAGTTTAAATTCTCTTCCAGAATGAGAACAAAATTCATAGCCTGAATTATTTATTAAATTTTGTAGCATGAATATTAAAAAAATATATTTACATAAATATTACCACTCATGAATGTGGCATATTTAGACTCATGATACCATTAGTAATTTTTTTTCAAAGGTTATCTGTTTTATTTCGATTTTTAAAATAAAAAAAAACTATTACAATAAACTTTCTACTTTATAAGAAATTTTCCTGAAATTGTAATTATTTAAATAATTTTATCGATATTTGTTTACAAGTACATGCATTTATTATCTTTAACTTACAGGTTTGGTTGACAGTTTTGGGTGGATAAAAGAAAAAACGCAGAGAAGGAAGGAGGATAATTTTCATTACCGCAAAGATAAAATAAAAGGAAGAATGAAATAAAAATGGTCATCATTAGGTTTTAATGCAAATGACATTGGGTTTTTAAGTGCCGAGGATGCTGAGATGCCTCTGGGGAATTATATCATGCAAATGATCCCAGAATGATATGAAATTCAGGCTAACAGGTCATCCAGCCACATCCATGCGTGTTTATCTAACTTAAGATACTTATTTGTAAGTGTAAGTATAAATGAAAATATAAATGTTGATATGAGTTTATATACCTGACGAAATAATATCGGGTTTATAAGCATTGCTAGTAATTCTATGGAATTACTATTTATTGATGGTAATATTATAAGCGATTTAAATTATTTTTGACCTATTTATTTATGTTTTCAATCATATACTGGTGTGTATACGCATTATCACAGTAAAACATTGACTTTTTATAAGGATAATGGGTTATAAATGAAGTTACGCAACTTATTAATGTCTGATACGATTAGATATCTGTAGTAGTAAATGGAGGTGTCAAAAATAATTTAGATTTCGATTTCACTTTACGTATTAATCTCTATTGATATTTAACACCGCTCATTTATAATAAAAAAATCACTTTATTTATATTAGGTAAGTGGAGATTATTAATGAATTTGCATATTTCTGAAACTAAAAAAAATCGCTCATATATTTTTTGTGATTACAAATCTATTGATGCTAAATTTTATGTGAAAAATTAAAATGGTACAGAAATCAGCAGACATCTGAAAATTTTTGTAAAAAAAAATTTGCGCGTATAATTTTTATAAATTTCTACATGTAAAATTTTTTTAATTAATTTTTTATGACATCAAAGTTCCAAATTATTCTTATAAAATTGAATTTGTATTTTTTTTGTCAATTTATTTTTACCATAATTGATTTGTTAAAAAAATTATCAAACATCTGTTGAATTAATTTTCATAATTTTTTTATGATAATTTAATTGTTGTAAAAATCTAAAAAATTTATAGATGTCTGTTAATTCCAGTGTCATAAATTTTAAAATAATTTCCAAACAAAATCGAAATAGAAATTTGATATAATTTAAAATAATTCAATTCGACATGACTAAGTCACTTATTTTTATCATACTAATTCAATTTCATTAAAGATTTGGAGTCTATAATGATTATGGTAATCTATTTATCCGACGGCTCCTATGCACTGAATATGTACGTTGTCCTGACTTGATATAAATCGGTAAATCGCTAATGACCTCTTCAAGACGGAAACGTACGGTATTTTCGGTACACTGAATCGTACAATGTCCTCAGACTTGATATTATTACATACATATTCATACATACAAGTAAAGTCTATATAAACATTTTTTTCATACTATGAAAAAAAAAAAAAAAAAAAGATAAGAAGAGAGATCGGTGGGTTAACGTGTGAGTACATGAGTTAAGCTAAATTAAATTTAAGTTGAGTTGAGTTGAATGAAAAGTAATAAAAAATAATATGAAAGATTATTCGACTATGATTACGAGTCATTAGATGATTCGTGTCCTCAACTTTAATTTGTCTTTCATAACTCTCAAAACTTAACGGTTTATTTATATTTAAAAGAACTACGGCATGTCAGAAGAATATTATAAGACTACAGTTTAACTCTACGTACATGTTGTTATTTAATTTATATATATGTATGTATATGTATAATATATAATATAAAATAACAGACAAAGGCTTTTTGATAATCGGGTATTACTCAATGTCAAGAGAAAACTGTTATTATTGTGATTATAATTAATATTTAAGACGTAAAAAATTTTTTTTCCAGCCCAAACTTCTTTCGAGTGATAAATAGTTAAAACAATTTAAATGCTTTATTATTAAATAATTACTTATTATTATTTTTAAGTGTTTTTTACTTGCAGTTGAATTTTTATCGTCTTCTTCGTTTTAATCACCTTCATCCAGAGTATCGATTTAAAAACTGTGCCAACAAGAAATTTAAAATAAAACTAACAATAAAATAAAGTTGATGATGCAGTTTAATGAGTCAACTCTATTTTTAATTGATTCCGTTGCAATATCTTTATTTATTTCTATTTGAATTTAATCTCTTTTAACGGTACTTCATGGTATTCCTGGTAATCTTGCCACCGGATGGTATTGTCATTGTTACAGTACCGATCTCAGGTAGATATTTAACATTTAATATTTATATTTCTTTTAAAAAATAATATTAAAAATTTATATTGTTTTTCATTTTCAGATCCTTGGGATCCTCGAGCTAAGTGGAAGAAGTAGACCAGAAATAAATAAAAATCAACGTAAGTTTTAAAGAAAAAGAATCTTTCTATGATGCTAACTGTTCTTTTGACTTCGTAGGGAACCTTTACGAAATTTTTTTTTTTTTTTTTTTTTGTTGAAACTAATTGGGATATTCGAAACTTTTGGGGTCCTCAGGAATTTTAATATCTACTGTTCTGGATTAGTATGTCAACCTTTATTATTGTTATTGATTTTAAATCAAAATACATTTTTACTTCAGGTAAGAAGAGGAATTTTTTTAATCAAAATAATTTATAAAATATAATATTTTTTCACTCTTTCCCCTTCCCCTTCTTCCGATATTATTTATTTTATCGAATTACAGATGCCATAAGGGTGTATAAAAAAAATTTTATTTTGGGATCCAAAAAAAATTTTTTTCTTCAAACTAAAAATTTTTTTTCGACGTAGAAAAAAAAACAGAATTTTTTTTATACACCCTTATGGCATCCGAGGTGGGTCCCGAGAGCCATTAGGGCGTATAAAATTTTTATATCAATTATTTATATTAAATAAAAATATCAATACCATTTTAAATTTTCTAAATAATAAAAATTTTTGAATTTTTAACAGTAATGTTTTTAATGATTTAAAAATATCTTCAAAATTCAAAATAGTAATCTAAGGGTCAACGGCACGTTTAATTTTTAATGCAGCCTGAGAGTGTCTCATGAATATTTTCCGTTTTCCGAAGCTGGCTCTACAGCCACAGCAATAATATTTTTTTAAATTGTCTTAAAAAAATATTCTATCGGGGATATTTTTTCCCAGAATGACAATGCAGAAAAAACTTGACATTGTACTGACGTTGTCAATCCTGTACAACACTTTTCATTGTTTATATTTTCAGCTACTGGAAACTCAACCGACCTTCAAAATCATCCAACGGTCAATGACACGAAAATTTTTATTACGGCTTAAAAATCTTGGAATTTTCGGTATTTTCATGAGCATCAATAAAATTTTAAATTTCTCAAAATCTCTTCTCTTCATTCCAATGCAATTGGTACGTATTATTATAGCTATGATAATAGATACCGATATAATGAAATAATTACTATATTTAAATTTTTCATAATACTAATAAAAAAAAATTAAATAATATTTCATTACAGGAAAATATAGACGCCTGTAAATCAAAATGAAGAAAGTAGGATATAAAAAATTTGTTTTCTATTGATCAGATTGATCTATGGATCTGATGTAAATACAAAGGCTTACTCATATACTTAAAAAAAAAAAAAAAAAAATACGTTATATATCAATTCAGTAAACCTCTATTAATATAACACCATCTGACAGGTACGTTTTTATATAATTAAAATGCATTATTAAAATAATTAAAAAATTTCAATAAAAAATTAGAATCACAATTAAATTTAATAACTAATAAAAAAAAAAATTAAACATTTAAATCTGATATAAATGTAATTAAAGATGTAAATTATTAAAATTAATACTAACTAAAAAAAGTTACAGTAAAAAATTTTCAGTTAATAATTTATAAAAAAAAAATTACATTTATATCTGCAATAAAAAATAATTAATTATAAAGTTATCAAAGTTAAAATTGAATCCATCAATTAATAAAATGAAAAACTGACAGTAAAAAATAATTATGAAACTAATTAGACCTAGAGTAAAAAAAGTTTAATTAGTAAATAACGCAGGACTTAAATATTTAAATGTGGTGAAAAAATATTTAGAAAAAATCTATAATTAAATATGTAAGTACTTCATACAGTTATAAAATTAAAGTCCATCATAACTTTATATTTTTTATCTTTTCTTTTCATCTCACCTTTAATATATATTCATTTGTATATGTATATAACACTTGAAACATCCTTACACCTGCATAGGTAATCTCCTTGCGTTCTAGTTAAAACTGATTGGTCCAGACAACATAAATTCCATCGGATGGACCCAAGTGACCCTAATATAAGTCGATGCCTATTCGAATGCCGCTATCCCCCAGACGTAAATATATATATTTATCCATCCATCTATCCACATATATAGATGAAATACAACCCGTGTAAACAATCTATTGATCCAGGATTCTTTTGAAAATCCTGAGGTAAGTTTTTACCTAAAATAAAACTAGCCTGATTTATAGTAATTCTTAAAATAAAAAATTTCGGCATTTTTTACTGATTAAATAACAAAAATTTCGTTTTCAATATTAAAAAATAAATATTTTTATTATTATTATTAAGTGATGCCTTAAAAATAGTCGACAAACAACTTTGCCGTTTTATGCATTGTACACCAAAATTAATAAACCTATATTTATACAAAATATAATATATCAAGTAAAAATTAAATAAGTATTTTACTTATTTGATTTAAAAAATAGTTTTTTTTTTTATTTTATAAAAAATAAATAATAAGAAACTTTAAAAATTATTTTGTTCTTACTGGCTTTAATTTTAAATTTATTAATTTAGATTTTATTTTATTCCAGCAATTGTCGGTATTGTTAGATAGTACTCTCTACTTATTGAATATTAAAATATCACAGCCGTACTACAATATTCAAATCACGGATTAAAGAAATAATTTAAGGTAAAAATACTGAAAACTATGGTAAGTATAAATTTAGCAGTAATCGTTAAATTTTAAATTATGATTCTGCGTTTTGAATCTTGTAATTTTTATTAATTTTTACATGTGAAACTTTTTAATTTAATTTTTTTATAATAATTTAATTGTTATAAATATCTAAAAAAATTTTTTTATCTGTCAACTTTCAGTGTCATATAAATGAAAGTTAAGTTAGCCGACATCTAAAAATTTTTAGAATTTTTTTTATTGAAAATATTATAACAAAAAAATTTTTTTTTTAATTTCATTTCTAAAAAATTAAAAAAAATTTAAGTGCAATTAAAAAAAAAAAATATTTTTTAGTTTTAATTTAATATATGAATTAAAAATAAAAAATGTCGGTTAAATTTATAATTATATAAATAATTGCTGCAAGTAAATTATTTAAAAATCTAGATTCTGGCTAAAGTACCTTGATATATTTTTTTAATTAGTTCTTTAATCCTTTTTAAGTTATTAATAAAGATGTATGACGGTTCTGACATTTCAGAATCCTTGTATTATCAAAAGTAGAGAGCGTTATCTACAAATGTTTGTAAAATACCTGTAAAATAATATTACTTTTAATTTAAACCCTAAAAGTCAGTAAATTACTATCAACTAATTAATTTAATTTGTTTCAGCAGGTGACGTAGGGGTGCGGAACACACCGGCGAAGATGATAGATTGACTAGGCTTCTCGTAGATGAGGTAAACAAATGGATGATTCGCGTTAAAAACAGCAGGTTCTGCTGGCCTGCTGGAGCGAAAAGTGAAGACGGCAGTCGCACCTGCAGCAGTAGTTCCCTCTTCAGTAACTTCAATTTTGGCACGATGAACCGCGTCGCCAAGATGCAAGTTGTCACTGGAGTTCTCCAGAAAGCCCCGAAGATCAGCCTTGCCGGGTTGAAGAAGTTCTCCAGCGCCCAAAGCTCCAAATAACGATGACACAGGCAATTCTTTTTCGACAGTGAACCGCGGCAATGACAGTTCAACATCGCGCTCCAGCATTCCACGGTCCAAAATATCGTACAGCTCCTCAATACCGCGCTCAGTGCTAGTCATTCTTTCAATCAGCTGATGAATTCCGTCTCTGTTAATTCCGACGGTCTCTCCGGCTCCAGGCGCTTGTCTAAACCCACGACGGGCCTTCGTCGTGACAAAAGGAGGTAAGAAAATGTACATTGATATTTCATCTCCTTTGTACGGTAATTCTATAACATGAGCGCCTAATTCTTCGGATACCACTGAAAAATATCAAGAATTTAAGTTAGTTTTTTTTTTTTTTTTTTTTTTACATCAAATTAATAGCTATTATAATTATAATAATTAAAAGTTAAGGTAATTGGTAATTATTAATTATTTGTAAGCAATGTTTGATTGCACAGAAAAAAATATTCACTTTTTTTTAGTCAAGAAAATATTTTTCTTTCTAATTATTTTCTTGAGCGAAAAAAAAAATTTTTTTTGAAACAAGAAATTTCACTTATTTCAATAAAATTAATTCTCTTGCTTTAAGAAATACGTTTCTTCATCCAAAAAAATTTATTTAAGTCAAGAAAATCTATAATAATAAAGTTAGTCGACGTTTTTAATTTTTTAATAATTAAATTAGAACAAAAAAATATTTTTAAAAAATTGTACTTTTTATAGTTTTTCAAATTTTTTACAAATAAAATTTTACTTTATTTTTTTATGAAAATTTCTTCAAAAAAAAAAAATAATTCTAGAACTTTTATGAAATAATTTAAATAAAAAAATTCCATTTCTGGAAAATAAAAAAAAATTACAAGTCAAACTTATTAAAAATTATTTTTTATGGATGTTTTTTTTTAATTATTAAATGTCTGCTGATTTTTATCTAATGTCATGAAAATTTTAATCTTCTTTTTATATTTAACTAAATGTTTGTTACTTACTGTAATTAAAAGTCGAATTTTGACGCATGTAAGTAACGATTGAATTCTTGGACCCGTAGAAAATGTCTTTTTTATTGTTAGCAGCCTCAAAACGACGGCCCCAAAGTCCTTTGAAATAAACGGCATTGGTCAAAACAAGATCTGTAGACTCGTCAATTGCATCTGGAGCAAGAAGATCCTGGATGTGGCCTTTGGTGACACTACTAACCCAATTGTTGACGCGATTGCGAACTTCTCCAGGATTGGACCGAAAATCAACCTTTTCTAGCTCTTCTGAGAAGAGAGTTGTCATACACTCGCGGATTTTCTTAGTGTCACTGATCCATAGACGGTTTGCTGTTTTGAATTCGTAGTTGGTAGACACATTTCCCTGTGAGTTATAAATAAGTAAATTTTTTAAATAAAATTATTAATTTACAATATAACATATAATCTTCTTTTTAGTGATTGGAATTACCGTTAGAGCAGCAAACTCCTTGAGGGACTTTTCTAGGGCATAAGACCGCTGGATGTCGATTTTGGACAAAGAGTCGGGGATCCGGAGAGCCTTTCTCAAACCCTCTTCAGTGGTGCCTCGAGCTCCGAAAAAGGCGAGAGTGAGGGCTTCGTGGAGACTGTGAGGGCTGAAGAAAAGATTGTCCTTGGATTCTAGAAGTGCTGATTGTTTAAGAGCTTCTAGGGTGAAGTTTAATTTGCTGCTGATCAATTGTTTATTTGTATTGGGATTCGCTGTTAGTGGATTGTCATTTCCTGTTAAACATTGACCTGATATGCTCTGCGACAGTCCAATTGTCAGGAGTAATGCTAACAGTCCCTGGAAAATTAAGTTTCAATTAAACGTAAGTAAAAAAATAATTTTAACTAGCAACATTGCAGTCACTATGCACTCTACTTTTTTAACTATTGACGTTTTTAAAGATATAAGCTCATCCCGATGTTACACTCATCAAGAGCTTTCATTTGAGTACCCACATGCATTTTCATATATTTTTCATATATACATATATATATAATATATATAAATATATGAAAAATTGATGTGGGTACTCAAATGAAAGCTCTTGATGAGTGTAACATCGGGATGAGCTCATATCTTAAAAAATGTCAATAGTTCACAAGATCATTTCGTAATAAATAATGACTAATGATTTTATCTAGTTAAATTATTAGCTAATAATATTTTAATTTCAGAATATTTTCTACGTAGTTGAAGATTATTACCGGAAGCCTAAAAAAATTTTTTTATCCTAAAAAATCAGTCATAAAAGAAGTTTTGACTGTCAGATAAATAACTTCGGAGTTCCCAAAAGAAGAAATGACTAATTAAAAAAAAATCTTTAGCTTAGTGAGTATATTTTTTATACTATACAGTAAATTAATTTAAAAATGGTAAAGACAATCAAGGTCTAGCCGACATCGGTCTTGTTTTTTTTTTTTTTTTTTTTTTTTTTATGGTGTCTCGGCCGTGTCTCTCATTAATATTCTAGTCTTGTTTTAGTTCTCAGGCTTTCGCAATAGATAAATTAGATAATAGAAAAATAAGATTATATAAATTCCGAGATTTAATACTGGGTTTTCTCTGAATTGATCTCACCTCTATAAAATTTAAATAAATAAAAGACTGGTTTACAGGTTTTATCAGTGTGAGCCAAACAAACAAGACCCGATACGACGTACGAGGATGAATAGAAAAATTTATGGGAAGATCAGAGCTGAGCCAGACAGTTAAAAGTAAAAAAAAGCTTTCTCGAATGGATAATATGGAGAAAGCGACATATAATTCGGACATGCATAGAAGTCGAATTGAGACCATCACCCACGGTCGATCATTTATTTCGAAATCTACTGCTCTCTTTTCTTCACGTATTTTATTTGAGGTAAGCTATAATTAGGTCATTTTTTACGCGATTATTTTACCTTTTTCATTTTTTCATTTCTTCTGATCGTTTTATTATTAATTTATGAGTAAGATAAACAAATAAAGATTAAGATTAACACACGTACTCACGCTGATAGAAATAATGCTCGTGACAGCTTGTTACCGGTGAAAGTAACGATTGAATAAAAGGTGTAAAAAAGTGAAAGCATTGCTGGGTTTTAAACTCATGTGGTTTTAATAGATCCGGGATAATGTTTTGCCGAAATTTATATTTATTAAGTTATAAGATATGAGGATGACCTTTTTTTTTTTTATCTCATCACATTTTCACCTGACCCAGTGAGCATTACTATAATAGATAATTATTGCGTGCCAATAAATAGTGATTTTAATTATAGGTAATTAATTTATAATTTAAAATTTCATTTTTTCTTTTTTTTTTTTTGTTATTCTATTATTATAAATTTATGATTACAAATATTAACGCTCTACTGGTCAGTGATAATAAAACAAGTTACGGAAAACATTAAATATTTAAATTACGATGATTATTTATTTTTTAAATCTAATATCACAGGAAGCTATTTTATTTAAATGTTTTTCTCAATTTGAAATAAAATTTTATTTTAAAAATTATTTTTAAATATTGAAGAAATATTACTTCATTATTTTAAATAAATTTTTCAAACTATTTTATTTTAAATAAATTACCTAGAATTTTTTTTATTTAAAAAATTAATTTTCTGATAATTTTTTTATGAATAATTAATTTGAATAAAAATTTATTTTTTAATAAAATGAATGAGAAGAAATAAAATACTTACTCGTGATTTCGCCATTATAAAAACCAATTAAAATAAAATATAATTTAACAATATAAATAAATATATAAAAATATAAAAAAGGGAAAATCTAATGGTCTGAGCAAAAAATAAGAGTGTATTTGGCCAATGGCAAAGTTAAACTGAACAAATGTCGGAGAAATCTCGTCTGGTTTTACCATCTCCCCACTTTTCTTCTTTCCCCTTCAATACAACATTTTATAAAATATATATGTAGATATATTTATATACAACTATCATATAATATATACGTACAGACATTCTTTTCGTAAATACGCACTAAAATAATAATAATAATTCTAAAAGCTATCACGTACGTCAAAGGTAAATAAAAAAATCTTATGTTTAATTTATTCCAACGCTGACCGATGACTAACTCTTTTACCGGGTCTCAAGAGTTTAAAATCAAATATTTTATCTCGGTACTTAATATTTACGAAAGACTCAACTACATCCGCTAAATAATTTATTTTTTTATTTCTTCAATTTTCAAAACTTTTCATTTCTTCTTGATAATTTTAAAATAAAATTATTAAGGTAATAAAAAGAAAATAATTTAATAAAAACATGCAATCTAAAAGTTAATCACGTGACTGTTATTGAATGACTACTCGGGAATTCCCAGTTAGAATTATGATTGATCGAATCACTGTAAGTATTTTTCTTCTTCATCAAAACAAATATTTGACAATTATGATAATAAAATCAAAGTTTAAATTCAACTATTACCATATTCATTTAAATATTATAATTTACAACTTTATTAATTTAATAAATTCAATTAACGATAAGATAAATCTAAGAGTAATAAATAAATCTATAATACACACGAAGATTTTATTTATGTTGATAAATAAGAGGTCATAAAAGACAAAGTCTTAGATTAAATAATAATAATAATAATAATAATAATAATAATAATAAAAAAAAAAATATTCTATTGCAATGAAATATAGTACTATATCATTTTTAATTAAAAAATTTTAATACTAATGATAATTATAAATTTTAAATACCTGAAGCTTCATTTTATTTAAAATTAACAAGTGAATCACTCTATCACTAATCACAATTCAGTATTGCACACAGAGTAGAGTCAGCACAGTCTCGATTAATCAACCAATCAATCAATATACTTCTATAGAGATGTGATAAGAAAAATAAATGATTAAAAATCTCGTGTTGTTCTTCAATACAAAGTGTAATGTTAACTGTTGAAGAATATGTTGTTGCGCTGCTTTATATGCCGAGTATTTACCATGTGTTTCACCTTTTTATTTTATTATGTAAATGTGTGTGTTTATATTTGTCTTATTTCACACAACGCAAAGCTAATGTCCACTCGTACTCGTTCATGTTCTTACTTATCAGTCGTTTTAACACTTTTGTCTGTATGTGTACGAGTAACACTTTAATGTAGCGTATTAACATTATTATCGTCATCATTCATTTCATCTCGAGAGACTTTATCTTTTACAATACCGAGGCAAGGGAAAATCCCAATGAAATTATGTATCATTACTTAATCTTAATCTTCATCCATGACCGACTGAGTTTTTTATTACTTCCTTATTTTTTTTTTTTTTTCTCAATACTTTAGTCTTTTTTTTTTATTTTAAACTAACGGACGTCATTCGTTATATATAATCATAAAAATAAGACAAAAATGAAATAATAATAATAATAATAATAATAATAATAATAACGTCAAAAAATTTTATTATTATTAAATAATTTTAAATTTATGATAATAACAATAAAAAAAAAATTAGGAAATTTTTTTAGAATTTTTTAGAGAAAAAAAAAAAAAATTACAAGAAAATAATTTTTTACAAAAAAAAATTCAAATATCAAAATAATAATTTTCTATTTCAGTACTCATAATTATTTTTTTTTGTCAATAAATCATTAAACACAATACCGGGATTTTCCCATTCAAAAATTAAACGCTCATATTATTTAAAACCATTGACTTTCAAACTCAAGGTTTTCTCGTACGTAAACGTATAAAATAAAAATATTTTTTTTTTTTGGAGTTCCGCGTGGGTAATTCCACGTGTTGAAAGTTAATGTACTTGCTAAATAAATACAATAAGTACATGTACATAAAAGGCTTTTTCTCTTAACTTATTTATTTATTTATCTATATAAAATTCTAAACTTAACATTTTTTGTATATATATTATAAAAAATCATTTATACTCTAGAAGTAAAGCTATATAAAACGGAAGTATCACAATGCTCATACATTTTTTATCTAAAAAAAAATTGAAAACTATTGATATTTACAGATGTATAAAATAATATTTACCATTATAGTACTTGGTAAGGTAACTTTTTGTTCACTACAGCAATTTCGCGGTTATTGGTCGCGTAATTGCAATATTGCATCAATCGGTGACAAGACTGTTATTTATTTTTATTTTCAGTCGTCAGTGCTGACTTTTTCCTTTTTTTTTGTACGCTTTTATTATTGTAAATACCGATATTAGCGCAAATATTAAAGCGAGTACTACAAAATATCCGGCATAAATTGTAAACTGAAAGAAAAATAATAATAGTATTATTACACAATAATTTATATTTTTAACTCGAATTAATATTTACTATGAGTATATTAAATATTGCGATTCAAATTTACCTGAGTCCGGATATGAAATTTTTTAACATTCCCGCTGGTAACGATGTAGGTTAACAAACTTTGAAATGTTAATCCCAAAAAAACATTTATTCCAAAAATCAATCCAAAACTATCTTCTGATATTCTACTTGCTACTTCAAAGCTAATTAAAATAAAAATATTTTATATTAACTCCATGATTAAATATTATATCACAATATTTTTTAAATTAATATTCACCCCACTGATTTAAGGATTTCTTAGCAAGAAATATTTTTTAAATACTAAAAAATTCTGCTATCAATTTCTGATGAATAAAATAAAATATACCTTGCTACTGTGACGAGAGAATGATAAATTACACCAAAAGCGATATATACTGCGTATTGCAACAAAATATTATAACTCCATGATGTTACAAATAATAAAACAGCCATAATAAATGAAAATATTGATAAAATAACATCTCCAAGCAGCTCCCAGTTGAGTTTTAATTTTCCAACGCCGTAGACTGTTATTCCACCTGAAAATAAATTAATAATTAACACAAAATAAAAAAATTAACCATACAATTTTTTCAATCACTTGATTTGAGAAAAAAAAAAAAAAAAAAAAAAAAATTAAAAAAAAAATAAATGCATATTAAAATGGAATTTAGTCTTAATAAAAAATTATTGACACACAATTAAATTCAATTTAACTGATTCAATAGCAGAGTTATCATTTAATTCCAAGAAATTATCTTTATAAAAGCAAACAAACCATGATAAATTCTATACAAGATAATATTTCTTGTTTACCAGCTGTTTTATCCATACAACTCTAATTGTTCCTGGATGAAATGTTTAAAATAAAAAACTATAAACTACAAGAAGAATTAATGTTTACCAATAATCGTGTAAAGCGCTTCAACAACCCCATTGTAAATGATTTCATTTTCTTTAATAGAAGTTTGCCAAATAGGCTGTGCGTAGACCAGCACTTGCAGGTACCCACAGCTAGCAAGGGTCCACCAGAGTGACCATTTAACTATATACAAATTAGTAAATGCCTTTATAAAATCTTTCCACAGTAAATAATACGCTCTTTTTACTTTACTGTAAAAAGACAATTTTTTATACGCATTATCATCATTTATTCTTTGCGATGATCCAGCGTCAGAAGCAACAATCGGTTCTTTGCGGTGAAAATAAACTGATTGTCCAACAGGCGGCAAAAATAATGACCAAATCGTCGCAAGCACTTGACCTATTAAATAGTAAATAGATTAATTTTGTGCTATTATCTTTAATTAATTTATTGATTAATTAAAAAAAAAAAATTACCAATGACAGTGAGGTAGTTGAGTTGGTGATAATCCAACCAGCCGTATATTATTATTATTTGGGCTATAACACCGGTAATAAATCTACCGAGCAAGAGCGCTGATCTAGTGTAACTGGACACAGCTTGATAATGTTCTTTGTCAACTTTTGCATAAATGTACGTGTAATATGCAACTTCTGCTGATATGTAAAATCCATAGAAAATTTCAACGAATATCAGAGCCGGTATTGAGTCTCCTAATATTAGCCCGACGAATGTTATTATGCCCGATAAACCACATAATATTATTACAGGCTTGTATCTCAAGAAATCTGTTAGTAAGAAGACGATAATTAGTGTCGCAAAATTACTGTAAGTTCCTATTGGATAAATTTCTTCAGTAACCTGGAGAAAAAAAAAAAAATATATATATATATATATTTTTAATCAAGTCATTTTTTTTATCTACCTTAATTTGGATATCTTATATAAATATGTATAATTATTCAGACACCTGACTATTTTTTCACTATTATCAATTATTAATAATTTATTTAATTAATTAAAAAACTTACTTGGGTGCTATTAAAATTTTTCGGTGGATGAGTCAAGTACTCAAAAATAAATGGTTCATTTGGTCTAAATTCTTTAAGAAAACCAAAAATACATAAAATTTGTGAAATTCTTATCCAGTCCATTTTAAAACTTTCTTATGTTATCTCCAACTTGACACTGATAGTTAAAAGCTGAAGAATGACAGTGATTGTTGGTTGTGATTATTCAACGTTATGAAAAATTTTTCAACGCTCACATGGTTATGTTAAACACATTATTAGTTATTAGTTATTATTATTATTATTATTATTATTATTATTATTATTATTATTTGCAGTGCCATCTACTTAGTTCAGTTTAAAAAATAACTAGAATTCAAATTTGCGCGCGCAAACGTAATTTAAAAATTGGATTTTTAATTTGAAAATTGAATTCTTATTTATTTGAAATAAAAATAAAAATTTATTTATTTAATAAGAAATAAAATTTAATAATAAATAATTTTAACTTTTTTAATTTTGGTCTATAATCTGTGATATTTTTATAAAACTAAGATAAGTTTTTATTGCTATCATTTTTTATGATGTCAAATATTTATATCATAAAATTTAATACGTAATTTCTGATAAAACTTGAATTACCAGATAAAAAAATTACGATAACTTTTTTTATTTAATTATTTGAATTATTTGTTTGATAGTTTTTATAAAGTTACTTAATTTTAATAAATAATTATTTATTCATTAAAAAAAAAAAAAAATAATTATTAACCACTCAAAATTATTTATCAACTTCAATTATTCTTTTTATTCAATGAAAATATAATTATAAGAACATATAATTTGTACATTTACATTTATTATACTTAATGCATATTTTTATAATTGGCGAAGTATATTTTGTTATAAATTTAAAAAATTCAGCTGAAATTTGTAAATAACAGTAAGAAAAATATCAACTGCTTATTTCTTCTAATATTTTGTAAAAATTCATTTAAAAGTCTTTAATTATAAATTCGCTTTAATTGTATAAATTTTTATTGAAGACAATTCGGTGATTCAGTCTAATAAAAAAAAGAAATATTTATTTCATTTTTGACTTCAATAATTTTTGTACTAGGTAATACTTATTAATTATAAAAACTATAAAGTAATTACATATTTAAATTATTTAACAAGTATTTTTTTAATTAATATTTTTCATTGAAATTAATTAACGTGATCACATACTCAATTACTATAAATAATTAATATTCACTAATTTTATATACAAATAATTTGTTTAACTACTAGATTTATTTTTAAAGTTATTCGTCGTCGTTAATAAATATTTTTTAATTTAATTAAATATATCTAATTAATTAAAAAATATTTACATCCTAATTTACTCAATAAATAACTAGAAAAATAAATTTTAACCGCTTATTTTTTTAAAATATCAATAGAAATATATATTAAAATTTTTTATGAGTTGAAAAATTATTGTCGATGTGATAATTTAAAATAAGTTAATTAAATTATTTACTAAGAGACGATTGATTATTAAAAATATTTTGCACTAAATATCCAGTAAAAAATAATTATCATACAAAAAAAAATATTTTATAAAGAATTAAAGCTTAAAAAAAATAATTCTTTGTACATTTCATCAGATGCTAAGAATGTTGAACAAATATAATCTAAATTTCATACAATATATATGAAATATTAACGCATTTATAGACTACTGTAAGAATCTCAATATCTTGTAAATTAGACTAATTATTTCTTTGTAAATTGAGTATTTATGGATTTAAATATGAGATAAGCATATTCGGTTTTTTACAAGTATTTTTAAAATTAAAATCAGTCATTTTTTGTTCTTATTAACTACATTTGTTAAGGTCTCCATGAATTTTTTACTAATAATTGAAGCTTTTAAAAATTTTTTAAGAACCCACGTAATTAAAATCAATAAAAATTATGATTAGATTTTCTATTGTCTCTCTCATTACTCAGGTATACATTGATGTTGTATAATCAGGTATATGATCATTCCCGCATGAGAGCTTCGTATTTGATGTCGAAATCATTATCATTATCATCGCTAGGTAAAAATTAAATAAATATTAAATTATGTTGAGAATTTCTTTCAGTATTTTATAATATATTAATTTATGCGTGCTTTAATAAAATATCTTTATTATAAGGTAAAAGACCGAGTAATTGACACTATAATTTTATTCCAATTAAAAAAATAAAATGTCAAAAAATCAATAATCTTAAAATTTATCATTCAGAAATTATATTTATTAATTTATTAGAGCTGGCTGTTTTTTTTTTTAATTAAAATAAAATTGCAAGTATCAATAACTGAGGCAGTTTCAATAACTGGATCTTTTACCTTATTAAACTGTAATCAAATTTTTACCTTTCTAGTCTTATAAGATCTTCATTACTAACTCCAGGGTTATTTTCAGATTGAGCTGGAGATGGATCAGCTGGAGTAGATGGAAATGAAGTCTCAGATTTTGGTGGAGGTTCTTTACTCATCAAAACAAACGGCACTTCTAACTTTACTCTATTGGTAATTATTCTGAAATAAAAATTAACAGTAAAAATCAAGATTTATGAATGAGTTTAGAAGTATAAAATAATTCTATTGATTACTACAAATTTCTTATCTCACCTTCCGAGTCTTGAGAGACATACTTTAATTTTAACAAAGTACTCCACGATGATGCCATGCTCTTCTCCGGAAAATTTGTCAGCGTTACTGTGAAAATTAAAGGTTGTTAATATTTTCTGATATTTATAATTAAAAAATAAACTTAATTATGTGATTAGTCAAATTGTTAATTAGCATGCCATGCACTTATAACTCACGATGAAATAGATTTTTGGTAAAATAATATTAAATAGATTCTAAACAATAGAGACGATAAAGCAATTGCAAGTTTTAAGGCAATAAAAAAGATAGAATTATTTAATAATAAATATCTTTGTTGTTCTTAAATTTAAATCATTCACAATAATTTTTTATCGAATATTTAAACCTCAGCTATTTTAAAAATTATTTTAGAGAATTAATAAATAAAATAAGTATTTATATTGTAAGTAAAATAAAGGCACGTGAATACAGCATACCTAATCACATGTTCCTTTTGATTGACTGCAATTAGATACATTATTTATTTGAACTTAAGGTTCAAACAGTCAAGTGATGGCGGTGTGATATTCGCTTAAATATTTTAATAGCAAATAAAAAATTTTAACGAGTAGTGGTTTCTTAAGATTAATAATTGAACTTACACTGTAGTGGGCGCCAGATTGGTATCTAAACTTTTTATAGAACCATCGATTGCTAAACCCGATTTTTTTTTTCTATTCTCAGAACGAAGTGGTGTCAGCTCGAAAGTTCTGCTTAAATTCGCACCTGGCTCGATCTTAAATCCACCTCTGAAAATTAAAAATTGTATTAATATTAGAAAATAAGCATTGACTAAAAATTAAACGAAAAAGTCAATAATCTTGACGAAATTTACGAAATTGAAAAAAAATATATCAATAAAATCAAATTGAAATTTTGTTAAAAAAATAAAAACTAAAATGATGACCCGACTTGAAAATATCTACTAAAAATTTTTCAACCCCAAATTATCGGACAAATTGTGCTTAAATGATCCTTAAATATTTTCTATCCATGCATTGCATTGTATTTTTGAAAGATACATTAAAAAATGAACAATTTAAAAAAAAATTAATTATCACAATTTTAACAAATTTTCAAAAAAAATTTATAAGTAAAAAAAAAAAGTTTAATATCACAATTTATAAAAAAATGATATAATCCAAGATTTTACTGAGTATAATATGGGAGGATATGCAGTGTAATTTTGTTCTTTTCGTGTTCATAAGGCTTTTATATAAATATATACTCACTCGCTTTTTATTTCAGCGACCGTTAGTTTGTACTTTGTTGGCAAGAATACAAATATATGAGTTGATTGCCTCACAGATACATACATCTTCCTGACGGTATGTTTGGTGTTATTAGAAATGTGAATGTTTACTGCGATCGTTTCTCCATGATAATATATCTTTTTGTCTAGGGTACACTCGATATGGAATGTCCCCTCGAAAGGAAGAAATGACAAGTCTCTCTCTATCCTCGGCTGTTCGCCCGGTACTGCTGATTCGTATATTACTTTCTGAATTTCCATCAACGTAAAATCTCTGTAACAAATAAACCAATTATTAATCTCCAAAAATACAGCATAATAGTTAATTATAAAGTAAAAAAAATATTACGGATATTGAATTTTGTCCAGTTTTTCACCGATATAAGCTCTGATCTCATGTAAAACCCCACAGGGATAGTCGTCATCATCATCTTCATCATCACCCGACGATTGGAGTATGACAGCGCTTGGAAAATTTTCCGGCCATTGAATGTTATAAGGAAACAGATATTTTTCTTTTAAGTTATCCATCATTTTTTTTTGCAGCGCAGTCAACGGCGTCTGATTCTCGAGAGGTGGATAAATTTGCTGAATGACTTGGTTAACGATCGCTTCCGAACTCAATCCAATGGATTGGAGATCGTATCTACCGGATTGGAATAATGCTGCCAATCGTACAAACACTTTGCGATCCCCCACGTATGCAGGATCAAACGCGACAACACCATCTGGAAATTCAACAAGAGAATTTATTTTAATTGATTAAATTGGCTAAGCCGTTTTCATTCTGATACAATTTAAGCTTGCCGTAATAACTTTGATGTCTTAGATTAAATTCTCACCTTCATTAAATCAGTTGAAAAATAGTTAGACAATATTTTTTTTTTATAAAATAGCTCACCCCGATGTTACACTCATCAAGAGCTTTCATTTGAGTACCCACATGCATTTTCATATATTTTTCATATATACATATATATATATATATATATATATATATATATATAAGAAAAAATTATGTGGGTATTCAAATGAAAGGTCTTGATGAGTGAAACATCGGGATGAGCTTATATCTTAAAAAACATGGATAGTTTTCACCTATCCTATAAATTAATTTTTTTTTTTTTCCAAATAAAAATTCAACCCTAAAATTTTATCAAAATAATTTAATTCTTTAATTATAAGTCATAAAAATTATAAATATATTTTATTTTACTTTATGTTTTTCACAAAAGGAAATTTTAAGTGTAAATCAAACAAACTATTCACTAATCCATGAGAAAATATTCCAACAAAATAACTTGAGGATTAAACGTAAATATTTTAGTATTATTATCATTTTTACCAATATCCAAAGCTAGATAATTTCAGAACCTTTTGTCTACATATACTTCAATCTATTCAAGTTCAAGTGAATTGTTAGTAATTTATAAATACTATTATTATCGGTAGATTTCCTTAAGCTTCTTCTTAAGTCAAACATTTCCGCTCAGCAGAACTATTTAAAATATTTACTAAACTGATTGAAGAATTGTAAAATATAATTACATGCTTACCAATGTATTTCTCGTTGTGAGCAAAATTATTCTTCCCCGCATACAATGTGATTTTGCCACTGGTAGTCAAGTATACTGTAGTGAATCTATATTCAGGCACCGGAAGATCCCCCTCAGGATTGATCACAGGACCCGCCGCAAGATCCTCCGCAAAATTCTCCGCAGGATTCACCACAGGGCCCGCCGCAAGATCCACCGCAGGATTCACTGCAAGATCTTCCATAAGATTCACCACAGGTTCCACCACAGGATCTACCTTAGAATTTTTCGTAGGTTTCATCGTTAGATATTAAGAGTTACTTTTCTTCCTGAAAAAAAAAAAAAAAAAAAAAAAAAAAAAAAAAAAAAAAAATAATAATTTCTATTTCAACATAAAATTTATTTATTCAATTTTTAAATAATTTAATTTCTAAATGACAAAGTGAGCTACAAAGGCGCGGAAGTGCGCAATTTAATTTTTTACTACATACTCACGACATATCTTGATAAAAAAAAATTTTTTTAGCACTTCCGTAAGTCTATTTGCACTTTTGAATCTCGTACCTTATTTAATTAATAAATTAGCTAATAATTATTACCCGCGCAAATTAGATTTTATTAATTAAATTTTTGGCGGGAAAAAATTTAATTGTACTTCAACGCGCGTATTTTTAAAAATTTATCAGTAATAATTTATAAAATATCAAATATTAAAACAAAAATAATTGGTAAAAGTATTAGATCTAATTTTTAATTAAAAAAAAAAATTCATTAACATTCGACACGTTAAAATAAAAATAAAAAATTGTTTAATAGTTAAATTTTTAAATTATTTATTAAAATAATGTTTGTTAAATTTGAGTTGTGATAAATTAAAGTAGTTTGAAATAGAATGTGAATATAAATAACTTACTTAGTTTGTCCTTTTTTATATAAAATGTATTAGAAGAGTCAGCCTACACCTTGTCAATCTAAAACACAAAATAATTTAACACAAATTTAATAATAATAGTTGTAAAGTTTTTATCGTGGTTAGATGTTATATATATATATACTTACTTATTTTTTTTAATTTTGCTATTTGAAAATTACTCAGTGATTGTAATTCAAAAGTTATTTGTATTGCCGTGAAAACGTGGGTTCATCGATGAGCCACTGTCTTCTAATGCGTGTTACTGGATAATTTCTGAACGATTTGTGAATTACTCCGTACTGATATAAGCGACATCTATTTATTTGAGGAATTTCGCTGGGTTTCGGTCAACCAATCAGATCGACAATATTTCGAATTCTCAAAACTCTAGAAAAAACTTTTAATTCCGCTGCATTCAAAGCTTATAAAATACATTAGCTTAAATAGAATTTCAGCTGAAAAACAATTTTGTAAATTATAAAATACTGACCTCTTGAATATAGATAAACATCAATCTTACATTCCTCAAGAGTTAAAATTAATTTACACAGTAAAAAATTTTGCGTCATTGCGTCAAAAAATTTTGTGTTAAATTTTTGCATTAAATTAACACAAAAAAGTGTTAAATATTTAATATTTAATACAAAATTTTTTGGCGCATTGACGCAAAATTTTTTACTGTGTAAATTAATTTTAACTCTTAGTTCCGACGTATTTTAATCCGAATAATGATTCAGCCGAAAATGACTCATCCAAATAACTATGTACATTTTTTTTTAATTGTTAAATTAAGGAAAAAGAATTAAAAATGATTTTACATGTCAAATGCCTATAAGTGATAGTATTAAAAAGGATTTGAAGGATTAGAAAGTATTAAAAGTGATTAAAATTTAAATTATTTTGAATTTTTTCTAATTCTTTTTTTTAATGACGGTATCATTATTTGTTAATCTTATTTGCTAAACCAAGAATTTGAAATTATTTGAAAAAGGAAAGAAAATATTTACATCTACTACCTTTTCTCCAATTTTAACGTTGCTTTCTTGGAGGAAAAATTTTTTACGCATGCGCAGCAATTCTGCGCAGTAATTCTGCGCATAAAATATTTTTTTGGTGGGAAAATTTAAATTACTACTGCCGGCTAATTTTATTTTCATAAAATATTTAATTTATTGCGCCAAAAAGTGTGTGCGCAGAGAAAATATTTCCCTCAAGAAAACGACAAAAGAAGCTATCCATAGTAGCGGCAGGGGTGAAGTCATATCTTCAAGAATTTTTGGCAACTGAAGCGTGATTGTTGTGCGAATAGTCACAGTCTTCTTACACAGCTGCAATAAATTTATTATAATTATCAGTAATAATAGTTTAAAAAAATTTTTTATTAAAAAAAAAATTGAAGAAAAATTTACAGTGAGTTTTTATAATTTTATAAGTTTGCAAAGTGAATTAATAACTCAAGAATATGCCGCCGAAATGCAACAGCCGAAATTATTTATGCAAGGTTTGCTCGAAAGTGATTAAATATAAAAATGTGATCCAATGTAACCATTGTCATGATTACTACCATTTCAGATGTGTCGGAATTAGTTCTATTGAGGAGTATAAAGTAGCTGTTAATGTATGGAAATGTTCCTCATGTGAGGCCATCGGCGAAATAACTGATAGTTTCTCGGGCCTCAACTTGGTGAATGGTCATGAACGGGTCTTGGATGCCCTTAGGGAAGATATGGACAAGAACATGAGAAGTTATGAAGGTGTGGTCAAAATGCAGATTAAACGCTCCTTACATGAGCTAGATTGTCGATATCACGGTCAATTCGAGAACTTTCAATCTTTTGTTATTGACGAAATATCGGAAATCAAAGATAAGCTCGACAAACTCACCAAAAACGCTCTAAATATTGATGAAAAGATATTGCATTTGAACGACAGACTCACCAAAGTAGAGGATAAAGTCAAATTCTTTACTTCACTGTTCACTGAAGATGACGAAAACGCGGAATAACATGAAGGCAATGAAGAAAATTAAAAATTATTGTAAATTAAATTTTATCCAAGAAAATTAAAAATTATTTAAAATTAAATTTTTGACTAAAATATAATTATTTAGTTCTTAATATGCTGTATTTATTAAATTATTACAGACATAATATAAGAATACATAATTTATACATTATACAATATATTATGTACACATACTCTTCTTAATTAATATTTTCAATAAAATTAATTTTTTCACTTAATTATTATCATATTTCTTCTAAATTTTTTTATATTTTAATATGTATTTCACTTTTGTTACATTAAGGAAATTTTCTAGTCCAGAAGCATGAATTTCAGGTAATTTTTTGAAGTGCTGTAAAAAAAAAACAATCAATATTTTTTACTATCCATTTTTTTATAAGTTATTTATTAACATTATAAAAATAGAGAAAAAAATTCAAAAATTAAAAAAGTTTAAAATTCAAAAAATTAGCAGATGATGAAGTGGAGGGGGTCTCAAAAAATTGACACGTGGCTAAGCTACGATTCCAACCCTCCTAGCAATCTCAAATAAAAAAATAAAAAAGATTATTAATCTAGAGTCATGTCGTTATGGCATGAACGAGTGGAAAAGTTGAAAAAAAATTTTTTTATAAAATGGCGAATGCCCGAAAAAAAAAATTTTTTTTTACTACTTTTTTTGACTTTTTCGAATTTTTTAAAAATACTAAAAATTGAAATTTTCTGTATTCTTGCAATGTTAATAAATAACTTATAAAAAAAATGGACGGTAAAAATATCAATTGCCTTTTTTTTACAGCACTTGAAAAAATTACCTAAAATTCAAGCTTCAAGACTATAATACCCCCTTAAATAAAATCAGTGGATTTAAATGCGCATGTAAATGCTCATTATTAAAATTTCATATAAAAAATGAAATATTCCAAATGTATGATATTTTTTACAATTATTTTGTTACATTTTTTTTTTTTTTATTTAATTGTTAATCATTTGTTGAAATAAATTCGCCTTTTGTAATTAACATTATTTAGACTTTTTTTTCAGATGAATAAAATGTATATTCTGCATAATTGATTGACATTTTTTTTACTTTAATGATTTTTTTTAAATCCTTTAATATGAAACGATTAAAAAAGAAAACGAGCGTATATTTACTGGCTGTCATTATATATTAAATAATTAGTCTAATTAACACTATTAATATATTTTTAAAAATATTACTGTCTATATTAAATAAACATTTACAATTTGACACGTCCAGAATTAGAGTAATTAAAGTAAAATATAATTGAACACAAATTTATAATTATTAAACTGTTAATTAAATAATTTAATATTAATAATAAAATAGTTGAATATTTACAAATAATTATTATCAAATTTAATTATTTAAAATTATCATTCGTTGCTGCCTAAATATGCCCACAGTGATCATCAATAAACATTCTTTGAGATAATTATTTTACAGTAATTATCTGTAAAATAATATATTAGTATTTCTATAAGCAATTTGGTTTTTTAGCAAAATGACTTTCGATAAAATTAATAAATATTTACACTCAATTTTATCGAATGTTTTTATAAATCATTAATAATAAATAATAATGATAGAAAAAAAAAAAAGAATACTTTGTGTTACTTAGTTGATGGATGAATATTAATATTAAATAATTATTTATAAATTGTGCAATAAATTCCTAGTTAAAAATAAGACTGAGTATTTAAATTAAAAAAAAAAAAATTCTTGTTAATTTTATAATAATTATAATTACTGTTATATATCCACGTCTATGGATCGTTTGAATCACATATACCGTGTATATTAACTACTTAGTTATATTACTTATTTAATACACTAATGCCACTGTTAATTGAGTCTATCATAATTAAAAATTCAATTGACCGTTTGAAATTCCTATGAAATTTTTTAATAGATCCACATTTAATTTTAAGCATCATTTTTTTACATTTTTACCAAGTGCTAATTTAAGAATTAAAATCATTGAAATATTTTTAAATAGGAAATAATTTTCACAGAAAAAAAAAAAAAATTTAAACAATTCCAAATGCTGCAGTGCTAATTGACTTACAAAGTTTCATGTGCATGTGGATAAAAAAAATTTTGCAATAGAAATAATCTTAAAAAATAATAAAAAAAAAAAAGCTTTTTCTTCCCTAAACTTGCAATAAATAAATTCTTTGAACAAAAATAATCTACATAATAATATACAAAAAATACATTGTATGAACGCGTTTATAATAAACTCTGATGAATAATGTGCGTGATAAGCTCAATAGCTTTAAAATAAAACAAAGTATTTTTTAGTTTGTCTGTAAGTTGTGTATTTACAGATGAAAATAAGTTAATAAGCGTAATTGATCGTTTACTAGTGTCTTTAAAATTATAATCAGTCGTGTTACTTGACAATAAACAAAACTGTTCTTCTGACAAACAGAGCTAGCTCTTTTTTCATATTCTTCTCATTATTCTTGAGCTTTATACTTTACATAATAGACTTCAAGGCATGTTTTAAATTAGTTTCATTCAAAACAAGTGTGGCAGATGGATATCATGTGCATTGATCACTTGGTCAGGCATCTGTTTCACCTTTGAGTCGTAAACGAGCGAAATCTTCGAAAATTATATCGTCATTGCCAACATCATCTTCACTGTGAAAATTTAATTTTATTGTTAATTAAAAAATAAATTTTTTTATTTATTTATTACACTGAATAAGATTTTTTTTCTTTGAATTTATTAAGGTAGTTTTCATGGTACAATATTGCCAAAAAATGAGAGATTATTTTTGAGCAATTAAAAAATTGGTTTTAAATAACATTTTTATAAAATGAATATTAATTTTTACAGTTTTTAAATTTACTTTTTACAGAATTTGTAAAAAATTAATTTTTCTAATTTTCGCTTTTAGTGCTGCAATTTTTTAATTTTTTTTTGTCAAATTATTAAAAAATTAAAATTTTTAATTTAAAATAATTCAAACAATAAATTTAAAGTATAAAAAAACCAAAAAAAATCATTTTAAAGAAATTTATCGTCTTGATTTAAGAACAAAATTCTTGTAATAATTACTCGAAAAAAAATTTCTTACGTGTCCAACTGAATAAGATTAGTATCATTAGTGCATTCTCCATTTTCAGATGGATTTGTTGAACTTGGTCGAACTGTTACTGGCGATGGAGTTTCTTCTTCTGGTTTTGGATGCATTAAGATAAATGGTAATTCTGCTACAAGTTCACTGAAAATAATAAGAATAATAATATTAACAATAAATCATAAAATCTTTGACAAAGTATGATAAATAATAAATGATATTTTGTAATATAAATTACATAACTTACCCTCCCAATGCTCCGAGGCACAATTTAACTTTGACTTTGTACTGTACAATGACTCCAAGATTTTCACGTTGTGAAGGATCAACGTTACTGTAAAATTAAAGCTTAATATAACTTTCTTATATGTACGTACAATAACACAATAAACTAGATTTAGTAATTGTTCAGACTGTTAATAAGCATGCCATGCAATTTTAGCGGACAATTAAAGAGTTTTTGGGTAAAATAATGTCAATGAATAAAAGCAAATAGATGCGACAGAAGAGGAAACAATAAAGAGAGACAACAAAGCAATTGTAAGTGTCAAGGCATTAATAGCGAAGCGTAATTAAACTTTAAGCTGAAACATAACAACAGAACTTGATATGGTGATAAAAAGAGGCGAAACTTTCAAGATTCAATAATTAGCGTTACGATTTAATTCACCAAGTGTCAATAACTCTTTTAGTTAATTATTTAATAATAAGTGGCTCTATTGTGCTTTAATCTAAATTGTTTATTTTTATCTTCTTTCTAAAAATTTTAATCCTTTAAATTATTTTAAAAAAATACCTCCATTAAATTTCTTCTACATTTTAAATTCTATTTATTTTTTATCCGTAAATAATTCAATTAATTACTCAGTGAACTGTTATTTTTTTGAACCAACAGCAATTAAAATATTGTTTACGCGTAAACATTTGGGAAAATAAATTTTTGTTTGTAAAACCAATATTTGGCGAACAAATAATCTCAGCAAAGCAATTTAATAAAAAAAAAAAAAAGTTTTTTTTTTCGTAACATGTAGGAGGATATCCGAAGGGTTTAAAAGGTAAAAAATATTTTTTGATTACACCGATGACGGCTGTCGATTGACGGGTGTTTATTTAAAAGCTCCGAGGGTCGGCACCCCACGGATATCCTGCGTGAACGTTGCGTAAAAATACAGCACCAGTAACAAAGAAGCCAAAATTATTACGTATATAAAATATATAATCAAGAATAAATTGTAAATAATAATTATTTATATAAATTAAGTATCGGAAAATTTTTATTGTATTTTAGCTGATTCGCGTATTTATTAATTATATTTCGATATTTATTATTATAATTACTATTCAATATTCTGTGACATCAAAATGGAGAATTGTAATCTTAAAACAGGATTGCCAACTTTTGAAAATTTTTTTTATGTTATTATTATTATAATAATAATAATAATTATCATTATTTTTTTTTTTTTTTTACAAGAAAAGTTTTAAATTTTATAAAATTTATAAATAATTCTTTTGAATTAAAAATTTTTTAAGTAATTGCATTATATTTATTAATATAAAATTATTTTTAAGTTGGTAATTCTTTTCAAGGAAGAAATACATGTAACCGCGATATTTCTTCAATAAATTTTTTTTTAAGTTAAATATCTTCTTACAAATTAAAAAAAATTTTAATTAATATTTACAAGTAGGGTCAACGATTTTAATTTTTATTTTTTTTTTTGAATGAAATTTTTATTTGATTTTATGGATATTTTTTTTTTTTAATTACATAAAAAAATGAACAACAAAAAAAAAGCTGATTACAAAATTTTCAAAAAAATTTATAAATTTTTTATAAAATTGTAATATTCAATTTTTGTTAATATTTTTTTTAAGTACTTAAAAAAAAAAAAAAATATATATATATATATATATATATATATATATATATATATATATATATATATATATATATATATATATATATATATATATATATATTTAAAACATTTAAAGCCATCGAAATCTTTATTTTTTTTTTCTCGAAATTTTTTATCATAAATGCGCCGTAAATATAAACAGAATAAAAAAAATTGGGAAGAAAATAGGGTTGACCCTATTTTGTAAATAATTACCATATTTTTAAAAATTTTACAAGAATTATCATTAAAAAAAATTGTAAAATTTAACCCGAATTATTTGAACAGCTCAAAGTAAATAAATAATACGACTATAAAACTCTAAAATAAAAGTAATAAAAATAAAAGAAGAAATAAAAAATGATCGAATGTAATAACTGCACAGTATCTATAATTTCCGTAGTAATTAAAAAATAATAAATAACTTAATATTGGTCTTATAAAGTTTAATTGGGCTTACAGCGTACTAGACGCTAAATTGGTGTCCTGATGTTTAAGTTTTCCGTCTAACGCTAAGGCCCATTTGTTTTTGCTGTTGGCAATACGCGGTACCACTGTAAAAACTTTGCTCAATGTGAAACCTGGCCCGACTATACAACCTTCCCTAATAAACATTATCAATTCAATATAATTAAAAAAATGTACCAATAATAATCTAAACTTAATTAATTTTCCTGAGTTTAAAAATCGACATAATTTTATTTAAATATTTTAATTTCTTCCTTAAATTAAACAATTGTATTTAAGTATTCTTGAGTAAGAAGCCGAGGTGAATTATTAGTAAATCGATGAAAAAGGGATTGTTTATTGTTAGCAGGGATATTAATTGTGATATCGACATTGTAGAATGCGCTGGGCATTAATATATATTTCATTTTATTAAAATATATTAGTCTCGGTGCTGGGAACATGGCAAATTAAAAGCTACGATCAATAAATTAATCGTGCGAAGTAAATATATAATTTATATCTTCTTTCTCTTTCTCTCTCGCTCTTGTTTCTATTGATTCTTGTTTTTATATATAGTTCACCGGGTGCTGGTAGATGTATTAAAAAAAAATAATAACAACAATAATAATAATAATAATAATAATAATAATAATAATAATAATAAAAATGAGTTTAGTTTTAATGTATTATTAAATGAGAAAAATGACATTAATATTTATGAAGATATCGAGATTAAATATTGAGCTGAGTTTGTCAGTGAAGTTGGGGTAAGAAGAAAATAATAGGAGCGAGCAAGCATTCGTAGTTGAGGTGGAATAAATATTTTTGGGTTTTCGATCCATCGGAAGATAATGACAGAGTAAAGTAGTGGGTAAAAAAAGAAAATAAAAAAAGAAATGCAAGGGAAGATTAGAAGAAAATAAATAAATGATAATGACAATAGAAGTAACTAAAGAAAAAAATAATGACAGTATAGGTTGTAAGAGAAATAGATAAAAATAATTTTATAGGAAATAATAATAATAAAAAGAAAGCAAGAGTGAATGTTACTGGCGTTCTATATCCACCAACAAAATTTTAATTCTGTTTGTTTCGGAAAAAATCGTCGAGCGGAGACTGCAAACGGGCCGTCGTCTCAAAGGGTCAATTATCTTCTTGAGATTCACGGGTAATTTTACGATGAACCGTGGGACCCAGTTCTAGTTTGTTATATAAAGCCAGTTACTGAGTCTCTATAATACTGAACTCAGTATACAGTCTAGACATTGTAAATTTATATCGCTATTTTTCTCGGAGTTTAAAATTTTTTTTTTCCCGAAAAACTTTGAATAATATTAACGATTTAAATATTCACTCGGTAAATTTTAGTTACACTGAGTAATGTATTGCGTAAAAAGGGCTGTTGATAAAAAAAAAAAAAAAAAATAATAATAATAATAATAATAATAATAATGAAAGAAATAATAATAAAAATAACAATAAAAAGGACCAGAGTAATTGAATCTAAAGAGAAACGGCCAGTTTGGAGTTTCCACTCTCTCGGTGTTATTCGATTATTGGGCAATACTCGAACGCTCACATGGTACTAGATGCGAGATTGGTGTCCTCGTGCTTAAGTTGCCCATCTAGGGCGAGACCTCGTTTGTCCTTGTTGTCGGCAAGAGTTGGTTTTAGAAAAAATACCTTGCTCAAGGTGAATCCTGGCGCTACTCCTATGCTGCCAGGTGCAATCATTTAATACATATATTTTTTTATAAGTCTAGTTTAACATCATCATCATCATCATCATTACTTTTTTTTTTTTTAATTTAGCAACACTCATTATCTAACTGTATAAAAAATTTTTTTAATTACTGAGCGTTAATCATAAAATTTAAATAAAAACATTAATCTAGCCGGCGCTAAAAAGCCTGCTGTAACTGTATAATTATACCGAGTAAATAAAAATACTCTAAATTTTTTGGTAATAAAGTACCTGCTTTTGACCTAGTGACTTTGAAGTTTACTAAAAAGAAGAGTTTATTAATAACACATTACAGTCACGATAATAGAAAATGACGTCTAAAAAAAAAAAAATGACAAAAGATAAGTATATAATTATGAACGAAGTTATTTTTTAAACTATTTTATCACACAGATAATTATCAATTAAAATTAATTTATCTTAATAATTGCTTATCACTATCACAAATAGACATAATTAAAAATTATTTTTATTGGCGTATTTATCGCGATACAAAAGTACCGTTTAACCGCTGTTAAAACTTCAACTCGGCTTCCACATTCGCGTGATTTTTTACTCGGTATTTATATTTGTAGAATTAAATAAATAATTATTTTGATTATTGATTAATCGAATACTCACGCGCTCTCGGTCTCGGCAACTGTACACTTGTACTGTGACGACGAGTAACCGTAAATATCAGCGAACTGTCGCACTGACACCTTGATTTTTTTGACTGTTCGATTACTGTTGTTGGCAATGTGAACATTTACCTCGATGTTCTCTCCGTGGTGATACAACTCTTTGTCCAGAGACGCTTCTAGATGGAGTCTGTTCCGAGACATAAGGAACTCTTTGCTTACTTCTACTGATGGTTGTTCCCCTTGTCGCGATGGCGCGTACATTATTTTTCTTATCGCCAACCGCACGGTGCTCCTGGAAAAAATTAAAAAAATTAATTAATGACAATTATAAATAATTTAATGGATAAATTAAAAACTCCTCCAAAAATTTAACATAAAAAATTGAATATCACTGAAAAATATATAAAACTGTAAAAAGGCCCAAATTTTTATCAAGACCTTTTTGATAAAACCCTAAAACCTCATTTTATGATATAAATATGTTAGAGACAAAATTTTCTTTATTTTCTTAATTGTACGCAGAAAAAAAAAATTTACTTGAATCAAATAAATACTTTTGAAGAACTTCATCTTGTTGATTTGAGTAGAAAAAATTTTTATCTAAGAAATTTTTATTAGTTTAAATAAATTTTACTTGATTCAAGAATTTTTTTTTTTATTCAAGACAAATGAAACATTTCAAAATTATTTTCTTAATTCAAGTTAAATTTTTTTTTAGTTTATAGTTTATTAATAATTATTAAAAAAAAAAAATTAGTAGTATTTTAATTATTGAAAATAATTACCGCTTCAGGGGTCTGCCGTCTTTACTCTCACCCACGAAGACAATGAGCTCATAATCAACTCCATAGGCCTTGCCTGGCTCGCAAATAGCCGGCTGTAATGTCACTGAAGCTGGACTATTTGGTGGTAATTTGAAATAAAAAGGATAAGCATTTTTCCCTAATTTTTTAATTAATCTCTCCTGGAGGCGAGTTAATTTAGGCGGCTGCTCTTCGTTTGTGGGCGGATAAATTTGATCAGTCGCCAGATGAAGTTCACGTTTTACGATCAGTCCAAGTACATCAAGATCTTCACGGCCGAATCGTAGATGCGCCAATACATTGCCAAACACTTTGCGCTCTTTGACGTATTCTGGATCTATCAAAACCACACCATCTGCAAATTAAAAAAAAAAAATACATAAATATTTAAATCTAAATGATTGATTTTCTAAGAGAACATTGTATACAATGAAATATATATAATAAAAGCCTCATAATCGCTATACGCATTGTCTTCTTGATAAATTAAGCTTGCTAATGATCTAGGTTAATACTGAGATAAATTTATCATGTTTGCTAGCGGTTAAAATTTAATTATCTCACGTGAAAAATGGCTTCTATTGTCATAGAAGTTATTAAAGTAAATCTAGATATTTTTGACTTCATTTTACATTGGTAATAAAATATTTCATTAAATTGTAGTCATTAGTTTAATTATTATTAGCAGCCCTGTTACGACGTGACTTACGAACTGTAGTATAAATTACAACACTTTACAGTCAATGGTCTTACGCACAAACACCTGAAGGATTAAACTAATTAAAGTGCTTAATAATCCATTAATATGATCCACAGGGAGTTTATGCTAATTTTAGATGATTTAAATTTATTTTTTTGTGTTAAATCTATCTATACTAATGAATGAAAAAATTAATTTATAATAAAATCGATTAAATTAATTTACTTAAATTTTGTACAAAAAATTGCAGTGTATTTTTTTTTTTTTAATTTCTAATTAATAATTTAAAAAAATTTTAAATATCAAGCTAAAACTAAGTAAGTATTTTTATGAGTTTTTATAATAGTATTTAAATTTTTGAATAAGCTAGAGTAAAAATAAACTAAATATATTTCTTAAATAATCTATATCTATATTAATAACTGGCGAGACCTTTTTTAGACATGCCTAATCGAAAAAAAAAAAAATTTATGAAAAAGTATATAGCTACACAGATAATTTTTATGATAATATTTTTTCGATATTTTTTTAATTGAGAAAATAATAATTAATTAAAAATTGTTTCTTTTGTAATTTTATGTAAATAATTTAAACGTAATAATTATATTGTTGATTAACTAATTTAACATTTTTTAAGTTCAAAAGAATCTTGATTAAGATTATAGAGATGTCGATATACAAAACTAAAAATAATTTTTATTTTTAACGACTAACTTAAAGACATTTCGATAATATTGAGACGATTTATCCTTGTAAATAAAAACTTATAAACGTTAACAAGTCTTTAAGAATATAATTACCGGTAAAGGTCAATATAAAATAAAAAAAAATTATTTTACTACAAAGCAAACTAATTAAAACTCTAGCCCAGCGAAGCGGGCGATTGACAGCTAACAAAATAAATAACGAAAGTTCATTAATTTATTTTTAAACCAAAAAAAAAAAAATACTCCACTGTCTTTTGAATTTTGTACAACGAAAATGAATATATATCCTCAAATTTTCTTCTGAATAAAATAAAAATTCAGAATTTTTAAAATCAGCAATTGCAAATAAAACAAGATGATTATTTTATCACCTATAGGATCGATGTGCGTCATATGATCAACAAAATCACGTTTGCTTAAGTAAACAGTAATTTTTCCATTATTACTAGGCTTCTTGAACACTCTAGTGGGCTGTCGTCTGCTCTCGCCGTCGACAGTATCCATGGCCAGGTATCCAAGTTCCGATCACTTGAGATTAATTTCCGGCTTCCTGAAAAAAAATTTTAAAAATATAAATTTTAATATTAAAATTAAAAATTAAAAATATTGCAAGTAAAATATTTGCGGTAAAATAAATCCGGCATCCAACAGGCAGCCTGAATTTATAAAGTCTACTACAAAACAATCAAATGACGTAGATAATAGGAAGTAAAGTGTTTAAACGAGCGTCCCTATAAATTTAATTGCTCGTACGTCATTCGTCACTGAATAAATCTTAGGTGAATATTAAATGTTAAAAAGTATGGTTGAAAAGCGTCGGAAGTAAGCCCAGCAGTACAATTTTTAAGTGTTTATAATTCGCATCACCTCTTATTCCTTAATAAACTAAAAAAAAGTTTTATTTATACTATTTTTAAAGAGTTAACTATATAAATATCACTTTATATACAACTGCTAATTTATACATTACTTGTTTAATCTCATTAACTTTTTTCACGCGAGTTAATACCTTGTACATAATTAAACTAAATAAATATTTAATTAAAATCCATTTATATGCGAATTGTAGAGCCGGAATTATCGAGTTAACTTATTTTTCACAGTGACGTGTATTGATAGTTTAGTTAACAATCCCGTTCAATTATTACAGTAATGCGTCGCTATTTTATTATTACATAAATTCAATAATAATTCAAAAGTTTCTCTCCCTGCATTTGCAATTGTTACCACATTATACGCAGTTATATTATTAATGTGTCTTCTATGCAAACAAATGTCTTCGTTAATGACACATTCATTTATAAATACATTCATACATTTATAAATTACTATTATATTTCAATTGTATGGAAATTAATTTCACCCGATTTATATTAATTTAACATAATAATAACTATGCGCTAAATTTAACAATAACAAAACAATACAATACATTTTGCATTTAATCGCTCACACATATAAAATCATAACTAATGATTTTATAAGTAAATTATTTGGTTTATTATTTTCCAGGTAAATAAATAAAAATTGCAAGAATAATTTTCATTGATTCACTCTTTTGTGTGCTTTATAATAATGGACTAATAATAGAGCTTTTATTCAGTTAAACTATCATTTATCTCTTTAGATATATTGTATCATGTCGTCAATAATTTTTTTTAACACTTTGAAGAATCATAAAAAAATTTCCTGCCTATCAATAATCAATAAAACATTATAAATAAAATAAATGTATAATAAAATTTGACATTAAAAATTTTTATAAGAAAAAAAATTGATAAATATCAAACTTATATTTTAAAATTGATAATTTGTGTTCTAAAAATATTACTAATATTGACAAATTAATGAATTTATAAATTATATTAATTGTAAAATGACTAATATTGACTGAAGGCGTTAGTGATTTATTAAACAGTTAAATAGGATATTTTTTTCCAAACTGTTCAACAATTTCACTTCGAAATTACAATATTTGCAATTAAATAAATTCAAATGATCTATTTTCAGAAAAATAAAAAGATAAAATTTCCAAATTTATCCAAGATATTTACACCAATGTAATAAAGCGTCAAAATGTCTAGTTTATCATTGGAACAATTTATCAAGCGACATGGAATGATGACGATAGCATTCTTGGGTTTTCCTTTCATTTATTTTCCGGGATATCGTGGCTCAATTATTTTTTTAGCTGCTGCGTAGCGCTGTTTTATCAAATATTATATGTCATTGTAATAAAATATGTATCAATTTATAATATATCATCCAAAATATTTTACTAAACCACAGGTATATTTATCTAGCTGCAATTAAATTTCAGATACGGACGAGTGTTGTCATTCAGTATATATGCGGTATAGTACCAAAATTTAATTATTGGGCAATTTGTTGATGTATGTTGGCCTTCGAAATCGACATCATCGATTCAAGATAATTTATATCACAAATGTTTGATAGAACCAACTGTGTCAATTATTTTTTTTCTCTCCCCTATTCTATGTACATAAAAAAAATTAATATTAAAAATAATAATAATAATAGTAACCAGCTCAGTTAAATGTTCTAGTAATAACGACGCATGTATTCAATTTTTCTTCTTTACTTTTTTTTCTTCTTTACTAATTAATCAATTACCATATTCAAACAGCCGCTCGATTATTTGTGAACTAAAAAATGAAAATTATCAGTTAGTTGAATAATTATATCACTTAATCTTTCTATACATAAAAAAATGAACTATTTAATTAGTACGAATTAAATTTAATAAAAGTACCAGATAAATTTTTTTATGAACAGCTACTGTGACGAAGAATTTAATTTTTTTAACAGGCTCGACTGCGATGTCATAATAAATTACTCGTACAAGTTTTCTCTAGCAACAAAGTACATTAGATAGTACATTATAGTGAAATGTCGTTATGAGAATGGATCGCACATACACACACTTTTACGTCCATACGAACACGTACATGAAAAACAAAATACGAGGGTTAAAAAAATTAAATTACACTATTAATTAATTATTTAATTAATTAATTAAAAAAAAAAATAAAAGTCACTTATAGATAACAAAATAATCGGTAAGTAAATTAATAAACAAAATTTGAATTAAAAAGTTTAATAAATGGAGTAATAGTGTTGAGATAAAAATGACATTTACGCTGGTAAATTCAATTATAAACTTTTACGGTTTATTAATTTTTGATTCTACCTGTTTATATACTTATGCTTTTATGTACACTAGCGAGTATTGACTGAAGTTCGTATGTATAAATATAACGTATATACGAAAACCGAGGCAATGAATGATGATCACCCTCGAATGTTTCCTTTTCTCGCGTGCTCCCGCTACATATTTTATATATCAGACTACTGCAGACTGCACTTTCTACTTACGTATTATATACTCCAATTTACTATGGGCGGTTTTATCTTTATTGTACCTATGAATTTTTTTATTATTTTATCTTGATCACTATTATTATGACTTTAATAATAATAATAATAATAATAATAATAATAATAATAATAATAATAATAATAATAATAATAATAATAATAATAATAATAATAATAATAATAATAATAATAAGCGGTGCTTGTTACGTGGCCTCCTAGTGGCGCACCGCGAGAAACGCAGACCGCAACATCTGGTCTGTAGGCTAACAACGTAACCGGAGCAACGGGCCAACTACCCGTTGCACCGTAATATCTGAGTTCCAAAACAGTATAATCTCAGAAGTGCTCCCCACAACCGGTCCTCTTCGGATGAGGACCAGTCATCAGGTGGGAGGAGCACACCGGACCCGATGACTTATGACGACCCCGGCGCTTATAGGATTAAGTTTAAGTGGACGGAGGAGCTTCGCGCCGATCTCTTGGTGTGCTGGCAGAACAGCGAGCCGGAGGTATCAGGGTATATGGCCCGGATGCACACACTTTGGTGTGGCATGCATCCGGAGCACAGACATTTTACGCCCAAACACCTGCGTAATTACGCCTCATACCTTCGGCATAATCGACGATCGCTGCTGCCAAATAGAAGGCAGTCTAATCGGCCTTCATTTCCAGCACCGCTACACCAAGAACGGCACCGTTTCTCCGAGGACAACGACAACCTCTTTACAGGTCGACAAGTGAGCATCTCCAAAAAGATGACTCACTCAAAACAACAGCTCGACACGGTGAACGAAGATCTCCCCACACAGCTTCAAGAGGACTCCACTCTGCTCACTGTCAACCAAGTTGTCTACGGTGCCGCGGCTTCGCTTCTGCCGATAGAGAGAAGACATTCTCTCTCTTTCGAGGCGAAGTTGAAGCTGCGCATCGCTCAACTTGGACACAAAATTGACATTTCTCGGAAACAAGTCTCCCGCATTCAGTGTGTGATAGAGTATGTTAGTACTCAAAGACCGTACACGCCAAAGTTCGTCGCCTGGCGGCAGAACTTCGAAGGCGACATCACACACTGAACAAGAGTACTCTTCTTGTCATCAAAGAAGAGTCTCTTAACAGGTTGCGGGCTCTGGTGGCTTCCAAAAAGTCACTAGAGAAAAGGCTGAAGCGGTTGATCGACAACTCTTTGTTTCGATCCAACCCTTCACGCTTTCTGTCACCTAAGACCGCTGTTCCCGAGAATCATCCATCATCTGAGCGAGTGGAAGCCTTTTGGAGTGAATTGTACGGAGATCAACCAAACGTCAACCCGGATACTCCAGCTCTGCACGACTTCGAGGCATTCTGTCGAGAACACCGACGGCAGGATATCGCCGAAGAGAGCCCTGCAGTCAGTGTGGAAGAGGTTCGTAAAGCCCTGAATGGCAGCAAGAACTGGGCTGCCCCGGGTCCAGATGGCATAAACATCTTCTGGTGGAAGAAATTTTCTTCTACACATGCTCATCTGGCCCGGATTTTTACATCATACATTCAGGGCGACGAACCAATTCCAGACTGGCTGGTAGAAGGGCGAACCGTACTCATCCCTAAAAAGGGTGACTTGACCGACCCAAAGAACTACAGGCCTATCACTTGCTTGAATGCGGTTTACAAGATTTTTACAAAAATCTTAAATAACCGTATCTTGCAGGAGATAGAGCCTGTGTGGCAACAGATATACGAACAACGTGGCAGTAAACAGGGCGTGTCAGGTTGCAAGATCAACTTGTTGGTAGATAGATGCGTCATTCAAGACGCAATCTACTACCAACGCAACCTGTCTATGGCCTGGATTGACTACCGTAAGGCATTTGACTCAACTTCACATGAGTTGATTCTCTATCTGCTCAAATGCCTCGGAATCAATCGCCAAACAGTGGGATGCATACAACGTACGATGCAGCTCTGGCGAACGCGTTTTCACATAGGAAGTGGAAATGCATTGCACGTAACCGGAACTGTTCAGTACAAGAGAGGCGTCTTTCAGGGAGATTCTCTGAGCCCTCTGTTGTTTTGCATCTCACTGCTGCCAATATCTGTTGCCCTCCGACAAACTCGTGGGTACTCTGCGGGGCTACCGAGTGATCGAGTATACTCGATCACTCACCAACTGTTTATGGATGATCTAAAGATATACAGTGCCAACAAAGATCATCTACAAACGGCCATCAACATCGTAGCAGAGTACACACGAGATGTCGGAATGTCTTTTGGGTTGGACAAGTGTGCGGTCGTACACCTGGCGAAGGGTAAGTGCTCTGATACGGGTGGAGATGTCGAATTAGTGGATGGGAGCGTCTTAAGAGAATTAGACGCCGGAGAGTTGTACAGATATCTAGGGATTGAAGAGCGGCAAATGCATGCCGTCTCTGAAGTCGAACAACTCTTCGCAGTGAGTATGTTAGGAGACTCCGGAAGATCTGGTCATCAGAACTTTCCGGCAAGAACAAAGTCTCAGCTACTAACATGCTCGCTGTCCCGGTCCTACTTTACTCTTTTGGGATCCTGAAATGGCCTCGAAATGAGTTGAAAGATCTCGACATCAAAACCCGTAAAGTCATCAATATGAATCAGAGCATGCACCCTAATTCATCAGTCGCCAGGATGTACCTCTCCCGGAACATCGGAGGGAGAGGATTGCAGAGCTTGGAGCGGCTTCACGATCGTTTGGTTCTGGGTTTAACATACGAGGTTGCCAATTTCACAGCAGACGAGGACGACTTCCTGATGCAATTTGTTCATAGTCATGAAAATGCGCGGAAGGGGTCGTTCTTGTATAAGGCAGCAATCTACGCGGCAAATACCTTAGGTCTCGGAGAAATAAACGCTCTCATTGAACTCCCGAAAAAGGAGTTCAAGAGCGTCGTCAGGATAGCCGAGGAAAAAAAACTCCTCGGTGAACACATGGACAAGTCCATGCACAGCGTGTATTTCAAACACGTCCGTGACCATGGCTTGTCCACCCAGCTGACATTCTCCTTCTTGAAGTCAGCTGGCCTGATGTCCGAGACCGAAGGGTTTATATTTGCCTGCCAAGATGGTGTTATCAACACTCTCGAATACCGTAGCAGGTATATATAAGGTGCTCCAGGCGCAGCTTCCGGACACGTCCTGTCGGACGTGTAAACAACATCCGGAGACGCTGATGCACCTTTTGTCGGCATGTCCTGTGCTGGCAAGAGGTGCCTACATACAGCGTCACAATGCTGCCCTGCGAGTACTCTATTATCATCTCAGATATAGCTGCGGTATCGATGAGACACCAGTGTTGCCTTATCTGCCAGGAGATATTCCGCAGGTTGTTGAGAATGACAGTTCCAAAATTTATTGGAACATACCATTCGCAACAACCCGGCGGATTGACCACAACAAACCTGATATTGTGCTCTTTGACAAGGCTACTCGTGACATTTATGTCATTGAGTTTTCGGCCCCAGCCGAATACAATATCTCGGCCAAAGAAGAGCACAAACACCAGATATATCAGGATCTCCTGTTTGAAATTGGCAAACTGTACCCAGGTTACCGTGTCAAGCTCGTCGTTTTGGTTGTCGGCGTCCTTGGAGGGATGAAACAGTCTTTTGTGTCTTCACTTGCGAAGATACCGGCTTGCAGTTCAGCAGCCGTGTCTCTAGCAGTGCGGATGCAAAAGGCTGTCATTTTGGGATCCCTGCGTCTACTTAGGCAAATGAATTTGGCCTGCTGCACTCACTAACCGCCTTGTTGTGTGGAGTGGTGCAGCAGTAATGGATGGCGCTCAGGCTGGGCCCTCGGAGAGTCGGACTCGGGAAAACCCCCTGAGCAATTAATAACAAATAATAATAATAATAATAATAATAATAATAATAATAATAATAATAATAATAATAATAATAATAATAATAATAATAATAATAATAATAATAATAATAATAATAATAATAATAATAATAATAATAATAATAATAATAATAATAATAATAATAATAATAATAATAATAATAATAATAATAATAATAATGGTTATTATTATTATTACTAATATTTTTTTATCTCATCTTTATGGCAGTGTTAATAATTTTTCTGCGCAGCTTTTCCCCAAACTTTTTTTATTAATAAACTTTATCACGTATCGGAAGTTAACGATGATAAATTATGGGCTTAGGCTTGTCTTCTTGGATAAAAAAATCCATACGTAAAATATTATCATAATAATAATAAATATTTAAATTTTGAATAATAAAATATATCGAATTAATTCAATAAAATTAACATTAAATGTGCGTAGTGTGCAAATAACAAGTCGATTCATTATGAATCATTGTAACGCCGGAATAATTTGTGAATTATTAATAATTAGAATTGCTCTGGTGTGGTGTTAGTAAAATTTTTTAGCCGCCTAAATGTGTAATTAACTAAAAAAGAAATAAAAAAAAATTATTATTAAAGTTTAATTTTAAATAGAATTTTACCTTCTTTAAACGCAATAAAATAATTTGACAGATGAGCGATGTTTGTTTTATTGTTTAAAGAAGACTAGTTTCCGGAGAGTAATAGTGAGTAAAAAATAACTTACCAATGTGTTCCTTTCTACGTCAAATGAACAATGTGCAGAGAGGGGAGTTGGCCTACACCCTATCCAAAGCACCACAGATTTTTATTTTCAAATAATAAGTCGTAGAACATTTATTTTAATAACTTGAAGGTTTTTTTTTTTTTTTCACTCAACACTGCGCTATTTATTTACGTCGTTAAATAAGATTTTTATTTAGATTTTTAGTTAATCTTTTGTTTGTTATTGTCGTGAGAACGCGACTCGGGAATAGACAACAGTCCCTTTGCTTTCTTTAAATGTATCTTGACTGTGATTACTCGACGAATGACTTCAGTGCCTGTTCTGGGAAACTATTGCCGTTGGGTTTAATTTTTATAGAGCTACTACTTGATGTTTTTTATAAGTAGTTTATTATTTGCTCACCGAGGCGCTGGTGGTTTAAAATTTTTAAATTTATCTACTGACGGTGGGAATATTTAGTATTTTTTTTTTACCACCAGGTTTATAGTTTTAGAAACACAATAACACTAATCAGTTTATTTCATTTTTTTAGGGATAATTATTGATAAATTAATTAAATTAATAATTATTTACAAAGTTCGGATTGTTTTTATTGAACATTTGTAAATAATATAAATAAAATATGTTGTTACAATCTAATTTTCGTAAGTACTCAAATATAACCTTCAACGTCAAAATTTTACTTGTAAAAAAAATTTTTTTTTTTTTAATAAACAAAAAAAAATATTAAATTTATTTTTTTTTTGTTTTTAGGTTACAAAAGATTGATTATAAAAAAAAAAATTCTGTGAAATCTTTGCAAATTCTTTAAAAAATATTTTTTTGCAAAGTTACACGTGTTTATTAATTTTTTTTTTACTAAAAAAACTATTTAAAAAATTAAAAATACTCATAAAAATTTTTATGCAAAATTTTCAATTTTGTTTCTTTAATTTTTTTATAAACAATATATTTTTATTTATTTTTCTCACAAATACTATGATATTATAACTCAAGATTAATAAAAAAAATTTTGAATAATTATTTTATAAAAAATACAAAAATCAATAATTAATTTTTAGTGAATTAATTTTTGTTTGTTATTAAAAATGTAACCTAAAAAATTAGTATCACTTTTTTTTTTTTTTAAATTGACCTCTGCACTGTTAATTGTTTATAAATTTTAATAATTTTTTTTTGTATTTATAGAAAATTATCCCGAAGAAGATCAAGAAGAAATAACAGATTTAATTGCAGAAGATATTTCTCCAATGATGGGATACTTTTCCAGTCCCTCAATCGCATCTGATTCCGAGTCTTCAGAGAATATTAATATTAATAACAACAACAATGAAGATAATCTTGAAGAAAATCAAAGTGAAAGTGAAATAATAGAAATGATTAAAAATTTCGGTGAAGAAATAAAAGGACTTTTAGAGAAACGTCAAGAATTAGTTAAACTTTTAGAAGAAAAAATAAATAATGACCCAAAAAATAAACAATTGCAATAAATAACTTTTTAATTAATTAATTAATATTTACTAACCTGAAAAAAAAATAATTGTAATTTTTTTACTTTAATAAAATAAAAAAGAAAACAAAAATTTTTTAAGTGAATTTAAAAATTTCCCGCGCAAGTGACGTCACGTATTTAAAGTATGACTAAAAAAAAGTCGATTGGTTTATTTATGTCAAAAACATACAAACACTGGTAATACAAATATATATGTATATGACAGCTGTAGTAAGTAGTAATAATGTCTATATATTTCAACTAAATTATTAACATTGTTGTGATAATGTCGTAGTTCCAAGTACCCTAGATAATACGTGTATATTATATTAAGGTTGAATCATAACGATACGTAAAAAAAAAATTATAACCAATAAATAAGTGATACTAGTTTAAGTTACTTAATTAAATAAAATTTATATTTATTGATAGATAACAATAGATCATAGATAAATAAAAAATGTCTAAGGAAAATGAAAATGAAAATATAAATGAAGAAATATTGGACGATAAAGCGAAAAGAAAAAAAGAGCGAGATGATTATTTTCTAAAACTAGAAAAATGGTTACAAGAAGCCTATGCATGGCAAAGTGCTGCTGCTACTGTACCGTATTATCTTATGTCTGGTCAACTGTTGCATCAACCTGGTAAGATTCACCTAACATCTGTACAGTGATCTAGGTCTATAGACTTACATACTTTGTTAAGTTAACCACTTAACCTTTAATCTCATTTATTATTTATCATGATAACATTGATTTTATTCTCTAGCAGGATCTCCGCTGAATCAATCACCGGCTAGTTGCAACAACATCAATACTTCGTCAATAAATACTCCTGGCACTTCACAATCAACAAGTTCAAGTGCACAAACTAATCAGCAGGCTGATCAGTCTAGAAATAATTTAAATGGTACAACTTCCAATTCCAATCGACCTGATGGTAATTTATTTAATTACCTTTCTAATTATTGTTATTTTTATTATTATTGTTAAAAGCTAATTATTGATAATTAATTAATTACAGGTATTGAATATCATATACCGCCAATATGGAAACGTTTTGTAGCAGAATTAATAGATTCGTTAATGTTATTTGTTTTAAAATTAGTAATAACATTTGTTGCGCTAGATATATTTGCCACTATGTAAATATATTTTTTTTTATTAACTTTTTTCATGACTTGAATTTTTTTAAATGACTTACAATTATAATTTTAGGAATATGGAGCCGTATACTCTTGACACACTGCAGAGTAGTTTGAAAATAGTTGACTATAAAATGGCTATGGACGTTGCATCGACGATATTGATTTGGGAATTGATGCATCGTTTTATTGTCTGTGTATTTGAGGTAATTTCATTTTATATTACAGCATAGTATATTTTAGTATTTTAGTTGGCAATTAATTTTTAATATTTGAAGCTCTGATAATTTTTAGAAATTTCTTATAAGCAATAAATTATTGTAAAAGTTTTTTAAAAATTCTATTTGTAGAAATTTTAAAAAGTTATCAATTTAATTTTTTAAAAACTAATAAAAATAAAATATACTAATTAATTCTTCATTCAAATTACAGGCAATCTTTATTCAACACGGCATAAATGGTCGTATCGGTGGAGCAACACCCGGTAAATTCCTGATGGGTCTTAGAGTTGTGCAATGCCGTACGATAACACCAGTAGAACGTCGGGATGGGACTGAAGTGGTGCTAGTATCTCCTGGTACCGACTTGGGTCTCCCATTAGCTCTGGGACGGTCAATTGTAAAAAATTTAATAATGACTCTAATATTTCCAATCTGCTTCTCACTGTTTTCCTTCAGATTCAATCGTACCGGTTACGATCTTGCTTGTCATTCAATAGTAGTTGAAGATCCCGACAGAACAAACAACAACAATAACTTCAACAATCGCCCTCACCAAGATTAAACAATTATTTACTACTAAATGTTTTTATATGAATTTAAATATTTTAAATCTAAATTGTAAAGTCTGTACATAAAATTATATATAAATATAAAATATATGTCTATTAAATTTTTTTTGTTATTGAGAGTTCAGGCACCTACACAAGAGAATGTAATATGATAATTACATCCTACAGATAAATTATAAACTATATTTATTGCGATTGTGAAATTTATTTTTTTAGCATTAACATTTAAGGTTACAGTATATTTGGAGTTCAGTGGAATACAAAATTGATGTTCAATTTACTGAGGTTTAAATTGATAAGAAAAAGATAATAAAAATATTATACTAAAAGTAGTATGTATATTATTTTTTTTTATCTAAGATATTACAATAAATGTTTTTGAAGATTTAAAAATTTCTACTTATCAAATTTTTTAATTTTAATTTTTTTTTAAATCATTTAATAATTTTTAACAATAAGAAATTTTAGTTTTGAAAAAAATTTTTTTTTTTAAGAAGAAATGAACATTAAAAAAATTGCATCAATAATTTTTAAAAAATTTCTACATGTAAAATTACTTAATTATAATTTTTGTATTCAAAAATTTTATTAAAAAACAATTTAGTTTAAATTTTTAACAAAAAAAATTTTATGGTCCTGAAATAAAATTTTTTAAGAAGAAATCAATACAAAAAAAATATTTCATAAATAATTTTAAAAAATTTATGCGTCAAATTTTTTAGTTACAATTTTTTATTTTTAATTATTATAAATCATTAAGTTTAAATTAATTTAAAAATTTTTAACAAAAATAAATTTTATAGTCTTAAAAAACATTTTTTTTAAGAAGAAATTAACACTAAAAAATTGTATTAATAATTTTTTTAATTTTTACCTGTCAACTTTTTCAATAATTAGTTTGTCAAAAATTTTATAAAAATTTAATTTAAAAAAAAATAATTTAACCGCTGTATTGACAGTACTAAAACAATAAATATAATAATAAAACTTAAACAAGTGTCGCAAGTCTGAAACATGGAGATTCAAAGTTGGAGGCACGAATGACGTCACTTCCCAGTCAAACGTGGCGGCTGCGAACGAGCAAAGCTGTTGAGATCGAGAGAAAAAGAGAAAGAGGAGTGGTCGTGTGTGTGTGTCAAGGAACTGTCAAATAGCCCCGAGAATAATTCTCATTATTTGATGTATATTAACACAATAACAATACTTACACTTTACAATTAATAACTTATTTATTTAAATATTGTTTTATCAATAACAACACATTATTTATCGTGAGCAATAATAACAATTAAACAATGTCGTCGTCGGGTGATTTTGGTAACCCGTTGCGGAAATTCAAGCTTGTGTTTCTTGGTGAACAAAGTGGTAAATTTCCTTTCACAATATATATACATTTATTTACAAAATTATTTTTTTATCCATGCAAATTAATTACCATAAATTAACCCTTAAAGTTAATTTAACCCTACATTATTTTGTGTCATAGATATATTTTAACTAGTCTAAATTTTTAATATTTTGTTCGAGGTTATAAATCGATATCACTTAAAGGCTGTCTCGTATTTTATCTCTCTCGTGCTTTTTTTATTCTTACATTTTTTTTCTGTCAATTTTAAACTATTTTTTTTTCATTTTTACATAACATTAAAGTTGTCATAATTTATTTGTTACAAAAATTATTAAAATTATTAACTATCTGATAAGTTAATTTTCATTATTTTTATTTTTAATTTAATTTAATTTTTATTTTTATTTTAATTTTTATTAATTAAAAATACAATTATATTTTTTTTTTTTTTTCAGTTGGAAAAACTTCTCTTATAACACGGTTCATGTATGACAGTTTTGACAATACTTATCAGGTATATATATCAAATAAATATGATAATATATCAATGAATAAATTACAGTTGGAATACCTGATGGAATTCAATAAAATAAAATTAACAATATTATTTTTTCAGGCTACGATAGGAATAGACTTCTTGAGCAAAACTATGTACTTGGAGGACAGAACAGTTAGACTGCAATTATGGGACACCGCGGGTCAGGAAAGATTCCGTTCGCTGATCCCTAGTTACATTAGGGATTCTACGGTGGCCGTTGTAGTTTATGATATCACCAGTAAGTTTATATTTGCTTTTTTTTTTTTTTTTTTTTTTTTTTTTTATTTTTATTATAACAAATTAACAATAATTTCTTATTTCGATTGTCTAACTCCTTATTTTTTAGAGGGTGATTTTTTTAACATTTTGATGTAGCAATAACCCAATTATAAATTTTTTTTAAGTGATAATAAATTTTTAACTAATTGTTTTTTTTTGTACAAATAAAAGATTCTCTAAAGACAATTTGGAGTTAGACAATTTGCTAATTAGAACGTCGATTTATGAATTATGAGTTATGATACGTTACTTAAGCATGAGTTTTATTTGCCAGACGCGAATTCATTTCATCAAACATCCAAGTGGATTGATGATGTGCGGACAGAGCGGGGCAGTGATGTTATTATCATGCTTGTTGGCAACAAGACGGATTTAAGTGATAAACGGCAAGTTTCTACTGAAGATGGTGAACGTAAAGCTAAGGAATTAAATGTTATGTTCATCGAAACTAGTGCTAAGGCAGGATATAATGTTAAACAGGTACTTATTATTTTTTTTTTTATCACAAAAATTTATAGCTTATAGCTTATTGTATTTTAATCAATGACGCTGCAATCAGCAGATTTTTGACAATTTAAAAACTTTTGTCTTTAGTTAAATAACAACTAAAAAAATATTTTAAAAAAATTTTCTATATGTCAAATTTTTTTAATATTTTTTTAAAATAATTTTTTCTATAAAAAAATCATAAAATTGTCAGATGTCTGTTATAATAATTTTCATTGTAATATTTTTTATTTCATGATATTGAAAGTAGTCAAAAAAATATTTTTATTATTTTTTTCTAGGCTTATAATTAGAGTCAAATTTTAAGTTGTATTAAATTAATTATATTTTATGTAAATTATTGTTTTAAAAGTAGAGCGATTTAAAATTTTAAAACTGCTAGTCATTCTTAAATTATGTTAGTTTAAATTTGTAATATTAGATTTTGGTTGTAATTTTAATGTAGTAATGATAGGTAATTTTTTAAAAAGAGAAAGTAGACATCCGAAAACTTTTCTATTCAAAGTGAACCAATTAAGAAAGTTTAATGGCTGCTTAAGTTAAATAGAAAGTATCTGATAAAGATAAATTTAAAAATTTTTTAAAACCACAAAAAATATTCTACTTTCAATATCATATTTTTTAAAGATGATTAAATTAATTACTATTAATTAGACACTTTATTTATTAATATATGGATACTCAGTATATATATAATTTTTCTAGTTACTTAAAATGTTTAAAATACTCTTATCATATATTTATTTTTATCGGGTATTTTATCACACATCAAATTTTTATGTTACATAAAAATAGTTTAAGTAAATTCTATATTTTTATTTAAAGTTAAAATATTCTTGGAGTACTTTTAAAAAATTCATGAGTCTTAAAAAATAATCTGTAATTAAATTATTGATTTCCTCGTGAACTAAATACAATTTTATTATTTCTGTCGACGCTTTAAAAATTACACTTGAGCCGTAAAATTCATTTGTTAACAAACACAAAAAATCTCTAAACTTTTATTTCAAGCACTAGAAAAAAAAAATTATAATTACAACTTTTAAAGTAGTATCAAACCGAACTTAAAATTTTATTTAATTCACACGTTTAAAGTATCCAAAGAAATATTTTAACTGTGACTAACATTTTATTGTATTGAGATAAAATCACCTGATAAAATAAAAACTTAAAATTACATAAGAAAATAATGTATGCTATAATTAAAAAAAATAAATATTTGATTAGTTATTTAGAAGAGTTGCCGCCGCTCTACCTGGCATGGATTCCACTGAGAATAAACCTCCAGAAGACAGTATCCTTTATTTTTTAATATACACACTAAAAAAACACATGAAATTTTACTACTTATCATTTAATTTTACTTATCACTTAATTTAATTAAATTTATTTTAATTAATTTGTATTATAATTATTTCAATTATTTAAATTAATTTAATTTATTTTTCATCTTTTCCTTAATTGATTTTTTTAACAATTCTGTAGTGCAAGAAGTAGTTCTCAAGGACACACCAATTGAGCTCAAAGCCTCCGAGAGCAATTGTTTATGCTAAATCAAGATGTCATAAATGTACTAGACAGGCAATCAGATTAAATTTAATTTAAATTATTAAACAACAAAATTTAACTAATAATTATTAATAATCGGTGCATCAAGGATCTGTTCGATCGTAAAATTAATAATTATCATAAATAAGTAATAATAATAATAATAAAAATAATATAATATATATAACAGTAAATATAAATGATTGATACAATGTTTCAGTATGTTTTAATAAGTGGTGCACATATTTGTGTAAATTGCTCATTGACTCTAATGTTATTGATATTATAATTACAATTACAATAACAGATTTATTTTTTTTTTACCAATGATAATTGCTCGTGTTCATCATCACAGAATTATTTATTACATACTGCTTATGACTTGGTATTTTTATTTTTTACTCATCAACAAGGCACTAATTATTAATTATTATTAATACATATTTATAAATTATACATACAGATATATTTATATTTTAATTTTAATTTAAATTATTAAATTACTGTTTAATTTATATCGCGGTAACTTGAGCGTAATATTAACACACTCGGTAGCTTTTTATAAATTTACAATTTTTGTACCACTTTCATTAAAATTAAAAGCAATTTATAATTTCAAAATAATAAATTTATCGAGAAAAAATAGCAATAAAAAAATGTAAAAAAATTTTTTTTGTTCCAAGAACTTTTTAGTAATTTCGTAATAATCTAATAATTTAACAAAAATAATACTTAAAAAAAAAAATCATGTTTTTAAATCATTAAAAAAAAAATGATTACGCGATTAAAAAAATTTATTGTATTAATGGTAATAAATAATTATTAATTTATTCTCAATTGTAAATAATATTTAATTGGGAAGCGGATAAAACATATAATGTAGAAAAATCATTTATTTAGGATATTTAATGTCATACTTCATGTCACTTTTGTTATTTTTATTATATTGTAATCATATTATTTCTATTAAAATAATTTAAAAGATAGGCTTTAGTTTGGTATTTTATTTTAATAAATCCTTTATTTTATTTATTTTTATTTTTTCATTACAGTTTAAAGAGTCATGAGAATAATTCCGTCCCGTTTTTTACTGAGATATGTTTAAAGTTGTGAAATCGAGAAAATTTGATTATTTATATTGCATAATAATTATTAAAAATGATTATCATTATATGAATACCTTAACTATCGAAACAGCTGTTGATTTGCAGAATCAATCGACAATGCAGAATGGAGCGGAGGGCGAAGGAGAAGGTGGATGTATTTGCTAGGAAGAATTACTTCAATTAATACGCATTTTTATAATTTTTTTTTAAATTTATCTAGCCCGCAATTATTTACTTTTTGTAAAAAATGTTCTTTAATTTTTTCTATTTATTCTATCTAATAAAAATTAAATTTCTTCATTTTAAAAAAATAATTTTTAATTATTTGATTTGTGAATAAAATAAAAAAATAAAAGAACATTTAAAAAAAAAAATAGAACAAGCATTTATTAATTTATAAAAAAAAAATTTGTTAATTATAGCTTAAGGATATTTAAAATTAATTTAGAAGCTTGTGTAATATTTTATAAAATTAATTATTTAAACTACTAAAATTTATATACATAATTTTTTTTTTTTTTTTTTTTTTTTTTTAATAGTAGTAATTATTCAATATCCTTAAGCTTCATTTCAAATTAATGAAATGAACGCGCATTTAATTAAACCAAAACTAATGCATAAATTAATTTTAAATATAGTAGTAAAAATAGATTAACAAAATATATTCCATTTGTGCTTGTTACTCTTATTTAATTAGTAGTAAAATATAATTAAATAAAAAATTACCTAGGTACGTTTTTTTTTTTGCTGATTGGAAAGTTTATAAACAAGCACTGTGATATATTTTTTTTTTGTTAGAACGCCAGAGAATAAAATAAAAAAATACATTTTTTTATTTTTTATTTTATTTTCCAAAACAATCGTAAACATTTGCAATGCAATTTGATTATAAAGTTTAATTCAGTTTACTGTTATGACTTTTAGGAAAACAAATCAAATATACACACAAAACTGCATTTATATTAAAATAAAATTCAATTGTCTCGAAGTATTATTTTTATAGATTCAATTCTTTTTTTTTTTTTTATTGTCTGCGCTTCTAACAATAATTTTATAAAATTTATTATGTCAACTCGGTGGCACGCAAATTAAAATAAATGCTGTGGTTCGGCGTTATTTATTAAAAATATATAAATAAAATATTTAATTGTAAAATGAACGCTTTAGATTTTGATCACTGGCAGTTAAAAAAATTAAACTAACATCAATAAGTATAATAATAATTATAATAATAATAATAATAACAACTTAATTGTTTAAATTAAGAGACTGAATGTTTTTCGTACCTTCATCACGCCATCACCTTAAATATGAATGAAAAAAAATAAATTATACTGAAAAAAGCAGATATTTAATAAATTTAATTAAATAATAAATAATTAAAAATTTTCTGTTTTTAATTTTACTAAAAAATTTTTTATACAAGAAAGATTTTAAATAATTTAATTTTAATGCATATTTTACACAGTAAAAAATTTTGTGTTAAAAATTTTGTGTTAAAAATTTTTGTATTAAAAATTTTTATGTTAAATATTTCACACTTTTTTGTGTTAATTTAACACAATAAATGTTAAATTTACACATAAAATTATTAATGAAAATTAACTTAGCAGATAATTGATAATTTTAAGAAATTTTGTAACAAATAAATTATGGCAAAAAAAATTTATAAAAAAAATTGAGATTTAGAAATTTAAGAAAACTACAAATGCAATTTTTTAAAAATAATTTTTTGGAACAAATTTATTTGTTAAAAAAAAAATTAAAAAATTGTTAAATATTTAATACAAAAATTTTTAACATAAATTTTTTTGACGCAAAATTTTTTATTGTGTATTTTTTACCGAAAAAGTGATTTTTGCGTCGGCCATTTTGTCGGAATGATTTTATTTTCGACCGTCTTTTTAAAGCGAGTAAATTTTTTTATTATTAAAAAAAAAACTGTTAAAAAAAAATCTGCTATTTTCAGTGTAAAAAATAATTATTTAGAATTAGATAAATAGATTTTGAGCTACTGAACAACTCGGGCATAATTAAAAGTACTTAACATAAATAACGATTAAACTAATAAAATAAGTTTGATGTATCAATGATTAAATGTAGAGCCAAAGTGGGCGAATTTTTTATCAACTTTAATAACGAATTAAAAATAAATATGTAAAAGTGTATGGCCGATGGTGATTCTACGCTAAGATATTTAAAAAAAAAAAAAAAAAAAAATGCTACGAATTTTTTGCGAATTTAATCTGCCTATGCATTTAAAATTGTGCGGAATTATATACCAATAAAAACAACAATAATTATCAATATTAATATCAATAAAAATAAAATACACATTCGAATAAAGTGATCGACTTGTTAACTAATATTTATTCCGCATGCACAATTTTAATGCTACATCATTAATTATCATTAATCACCCGAATAATGTAGAGTAAAGGACAGTAGAGCAATGAGAATTGTTATTAATTATTTATTATTAATTATGTGTTAATTAAGGATTGGAATTTTCTATGAAAAAAATAATTTTTTTATTATAATTATTTAATAAATTTTAAATTAATTGAAGCGGTGAAGAAACCGAGAAGAATATAATTTTATGTTCAATATTATTTTTTGTATATTTATTGTAGAGTATTGATTGAATTTGAACGAGTGTAATTTAAGTTTTGAGACTTATTTATAGCGAAGGGAAGATATTAATTGGACATTGATTGGCGGGGTTTGTAAACTAGTATGATATATTATAAAGATAAAAATAAAACTGAAATTGCGGTTGCATTCATTGGCTTTTACAACAATGTATTTTTGGCGGCCATAGCAGGCTTTAACGAAATAATTTATAAAAATAAGGACTCAACAATCACAACTGTTTTGTGTTCACGGGCTCTAATGCTCTTTTCTATTGCTTATATTGACTTTTATTGATTGAACTTATATCAATTTGTATGTGTACTTAAACACACAGCCATGATTGTGACACTACATGCAACTGAAATTAAAAGTAAATGTATTTTGGTGCAATAAAATAGATATTGATGATTATAAATTTTTTAGGATATTTTCTTCTTACCTTATCTTCTTTTAATTTATTTTTTTTTTTTAGTAATTTTATAAATTTTATCCTAAAATCAGTACTTGTGACTCTATATAAAATTTTTTGTGTTAATTAATAATATTAACACTTTTAATATTTTTAGTTCTTTTTTTTTATAATTTAACTAGTAGACGGAAAGAACAAGATGACACTGGATATTATCCCAGATTATACTCAGTGATATCTGTGGCGAAAAAAAATTTCAGATAGTAGCTAAAAAAATTTTTAGATTATACTGAGTGATATCTGGATTATACTCATTATAATCTAGATTATACTCAGTATAATCTGCGATTATATTCAGTATCATCTTGTTCTTTCCGTGTAATGAAAAAAAATTTTTTTTTTTAAATTACGTGTTTAATTTTTAAACTTTTTCTACATGTACATTTTTTTCAACTTTTTTTTTAATAAAAAAAAATCTAAAAATTTTCAAATTTCTATTAATTTTATGAAAACAAAATTTTTGACAATTTTTTTCCGATTTTCACAATAAATAAATTATTTTATTGTGAAAAAAATTCTACATGAAATTAAAAAAAAATTATAAAAGTATATTAAAAAAAATATTTATTTTATTATAATTTATTTATAAAAATTTGAAAAAAATTTTCTAATTTAAGTATCATGTATAATTTATAAATAAAAAAAATGTATCTGTATACATTGTTGTTTATTTGTGAAGAAATTTTATATTTCTTCTTATAATTACGGATAAAATCAAAAACAAAAAAACTAACTACAAATAAAAAACACAAATACCATTTTTAAATTTACAATTTATTGATTAAAAAAAAACCATTTATTTATTTTCCATAATCATAAATACTGAAACAATATAATTTGATAAGTATTACGTACTTAATAATAATAATATCAATTATATACAAATTTAAAACTGTCCTCATTTTCATTTCCTTATTCGTTTATTTATATTTAAACTTAATACTTTACTTATATACCTCACCGCTCACTCAATTAAATTCTAACTATTTATTATTAAATTTAATATTACTTAATTTTATCCCATTTATTAATATTTTCGTTCTTCTTCATTTATATATAATGTATTTTACAAAGTATACCCTAATTTTGTTTTACACACATTCTCTGTGAATTATTATTATCCACTTAGTCTTTGTTCTTCCTTTGTTATTTACAGTAGTCTATTGTTAAAATAAAAATCATCAGCTAAAAAAAAAACAATAATAATAATAATAATAATAAAAACATCCTTCATCAAGTACAATATGAATGTGCCGCTCAGAGTTTTCTTCATTGAGATCAATACTACCGTTTATTTTTATCTCACTAAAAAAAATCTTCACCTTTCTTCTCTTCAAGCACATTCTATTTTAAATTATTATTATAATTAATAAATAATATTTGTTAATTAAAAATTAATTTCTTCTTTAATTTTTGAGCATGGCACATCCAGTGCTTATAAATAATAAATACAATTACTTTCTCGATAGTAATAATTACAATAATATAATTTAATCCAGATTTAACCCGTTAAATTTTTAATATTTAACAATATTCACCTCTAATTTATTTTATTTATAATTACAATAATTTAAATATTAACAATAAACTCTTCATATATTTAATTAATTAATTAATTAAAATATCACCGTCACTGGATGAAAATATCGAAGCGTTAATAATAATATTGTGACAAATATAATCAATAAAATAATATTTAAAAATTATTTTAAATATTTCTTCTTTAAAAAAAAAAAAAAAAAAAAAAAAAAAAATTAAAAAAATTAAATAATTGTCATTGGTCATTTTTTCTTTGGATATTTTTACCAACTAAAAAATTTACCAACAAAATTTAATAAAAAAGAAGAAATCTAATTAAAATTCATTTGCTCATTGATATTTCTGCTAGCAAGCATTCGTATTATTAAAATTACCTTACAATGTAAAACTTAAAACTACAATAATTCACTCATTACTTATTTATCATAAATAATTAATCAATATTCACACACACAGCGTGGACCGATGTTAAAAAAAAAAAAAAAAAAAAAAAAAATAAAATCACTACCAAATGTTACATTTATAATAAATAACTGTACAAAGTAGTCGCCGCGAGCTGAACAACATTTAAAATTTTAATTGCAGCCACGCAATCTACGGATGCATTTATATTCATTTTTATATCTGTATTTATAAATTTATATTCATATATATATTTATACGATTCTGTATATGTCCACAAATAACGTGGCAGGATGAAAAAAATTTTTCATTAATTATTCGTAGTGTCAGAGTACGAATAGAGGATTATTGTGGATCCATATAAAAGGATTAAAGGCCATTTGTTCTAAAATGTCCTCTGGCAGTATAAGAATTTATCCTCAAATTGTTCGCGAGGTAAACATTAATTTTCTTAATCAATTGTTTATTTATTAATTATTAATATACTTTTCAATCATCCGTAGAATGAAGAAGTCGAGATGATCCGAGAACAGCTCGAAGAGCTGTTGTCCTAAAGTCAGACCCTCAGTTCTTCCATTATCTGCTGGTGGTTTTGCCCTTTCTTCAGCGTTCCTACCGCAGACATGGGCATGTTCTCCTGCTGAAGCTGATTGGGGCTCATTATCAAATTTTGGCCCACCTGGGGCTTCGCGGACTTTGTGTTTTTTGGCGGAGGAGGCGGCATAGGCACGAGACAGGAGTTGTTTTGCAGGTCTGCAAAATCTGGAGGCGGCATGTGCTGGATGTGGTGACGGTCTGACGGTTTTGTCTCCAGCTCTCCGCAGATGTTGTTGGGCATCTGCCCGTTTTCTTGCCGCTTTTTCGGGCAGTGGTGCTGGTTTTTGTCCCGCTGGTAGTAAACACCGGCGAATATTAACACGTTTAGTATTAATAAACTGCAACCAATGGCTATTGTCACACTGAGTGCGGTGGAGTACGCCGCGAAACCGTCCTCAGGCTGCGGTGTTGTTTCTTCGAGCGTTAATTCGTTTGATGAGCTCGTTGTTGTGTTTGGTACGCGTTCGGTTGTTATTTCAACCGTTGTTAGTTTTGTTGTTGTTGGTATCCTTTGTATAAATCGCGGTGGGACCTACACACAATTTTACATTTATTATTCATTTATTTTCGGTGCTTTTTGTGGTTTAAATTTATTTTTAAATACTTTTTTTATTAAATTGTAAATTAATTTTTGTTAATTATCAAAAAAAATTTTAATTTAATTGATATTAAATTTTTAATTAATATTATTTAACTGTCAGTTTTTTTTTTTTTTTTTTTTTTCCATAAAAAATTGATTTTTTTAAAGAATTTAATTTTTTTTTCATTTCTTCTTTAGCATAAAATATTTTTCAATTCAATATTTTGCTTCTTAATTTTATTTTTAATAAAAAATATGAAAGAATTTCAATAAAAAATTAGTTTGAAGAAATATTTCATCTTGAATAAAGAAGAAAAATTTTTTAATTAAGTAAAATTTTTTAAAATCAAGAAAATTTTCTTAGTATAAAGATTTTTCTTCTTTAGATCAAGTTTATTATTTTTTTAATCAGACAAAATTTTTGATCAAACGAAATAATGTAAAAAATGATTTCTTCAAACAATATTTCAAGGAAATTAATAAATTATCTCTAGAATTCTATCAATAAAAATTCTTGTATCAATATCAATAATTTAATAAATTTAATAAGAAAGTATTAAAAAATAAAAAAAAAAAAAATTCATTTACTTTTACCTGCTCAGCATCTAACAGATGATGAGAGCGCGGAACGTCATCCCCGCCCGGCTTGTGAAGATCCGGTACTAGGTTTAACCAGAAAGACAACCTGTGCGCCCGGTAATGATTTTTTAACTTTGGTTTTGTGTCTAAAAATCAAAAATAAATTATCCAAGTTTATTATAATTGGTTGCAAGTTAGAATAAAATTTTTATTTTCACTTTGCAGAGCAAGATAATTACCTATATTGAGATAGTTTTTATGTGTGGCTTCATAAGCCGTCCAGAGTATATTTTTTAATTTGGTCCGCTCAGGACGAGTGCCTCCTGGGCCAGTATCCGGAGTTCCTTCGTTGGGATTCCTGTAAAATAAAAATAATTTTATTAAATAACTTCAAAAAAAAAAAAAAAAAAAAAAATAAAGAGAAAATTTGCTTTAGAAATTGTAAAAAATTTAATTTTGAAAATATAAAATATTGAAAGTATACTGATGAAAGGGAAAATTAAAATATTAAATATTTCTCGGAGTCCTAATTTTTTTATCGTACTGATAAAAATTTTTTTTTTATTAAAATAAAATGTTGCTAATTTCAGTATCACAATAAAATGACATTAAAACTTGAAAATTATATGATTTTTTTATCGTCTATAAAAAAATGAATAATTTTGAGCCGTCTAAAAAAACTTGCCGTTTCAATAAAACAGCAATTTAATATTAATTTAAATTTAATAATACAATTTAGCATAACAGTTATCATTATTATTACAAAAGTAATTTATTCTATAAAAATAATATTAACATAACTCATAACGTTGGATAAATGTTTACATTTTAGTGGTACCGAGTAGCAGCAGCAGCAGGAGGAAGATGAGATCAACAACATTTAAAGCAGGTATACTTTACTTAATATTTTATGTACTTACCCGGTACGAGCGAAGTTTGTGAGATATAATATAACACTTTCAGACAACGTTATCTCTGCCCTTGTATAATTCTTAGGCCAGTGAGCTAAACCACCTACTAATGGAGCTCCGAAGAAGTATGGAAGTTCCTCACCGTGGATACACCCCAGTCGCTGTGAACAACAAAATTTAAATAAATAAATAACTCTCACTGTAACGGAGATTGTCTTATAAATCATAAACAGTGAAACGGCATCACTGAAACTTTAAAACATAATGTGGTGAGTTTACCTTGTTATTTAATAATCTTAATGATAATAATAATAACTAGCAATCTGCAGTCATGATAAAGCTGCCGAGAATTACAAATTGTGAATAAAATAACATTGGATTAATTATTTTTTGATATTTTTAGTCTCAAAATTATATTTTTAATCCTTCAAAGTAAATTTTAAATAAATTATTTTTATTACAAGATCAATTTTCAATTATTTAATTAAAAATGTCATGGAAAAAATTATAGAACCAACAAACTATTAAAAATTCCTCGAAAAACTCGATATAAAAAATTTACTTCAATTTTAGTTCACAAATTTAGACTTTTTTGATGAGACAAAACTTTCTTATGAAATAAAAATATGCACGTCATAAATTTTGCATATTCTCTCAATTATTTAGACGATTAATTTATCAAAAAAATTAATTTATTAAAAAAAAAAAAAATAGCAAACCCAAAAAAGATATAAATTTAAATTAAGACATTTTTGCTAAATTTAACTTTAAAAATTCCTTTTGAAATAAAAATATACCCATCAAAAATTTTTCCTCCTCTTAATTATTGTATGAATTAATATTTTATAAATAACGAAGTTGATATGTAAAAAAAGAAACAAAAAAAATTTTATTTTTTGACAATATTTGTCAATACTGAAAAGGTCTAATATTAATTATTTTTTGTTGGTTCTCTGTATAGCTTTTTAAAATTTCAGGTGGCTTCCTTCCTCATTAAAATCTCCCAATATGTCAAGTTTCATTAAAGTCTGAGCAGTAACTCTCTAACCGACAGTACTACCTTAATAAATCAATTGCATAATGCTTTGATGTTAATTTGAAAGGATGAATACAATTTAATTCAACGTCAGATTTAATTATGGATAATACTTGGAAACATAAATTTATTATTTGAATAAATTAGACCTTGAATTAATTAAATCCAAGTGAGTATACATACAAATCTTCTCAATTAAATAAGCATGCATGTTTATTAAATCAACTCAAAAATAAAAAATTTTCCGGATCAATATTTTTGTTTTAATCTTCAATATTTGACAGCTTGAGAACACTAACACGGTGTTCGCAATAATAAATTTATTCACTGAGAGAATTTCAGAGTAAATATTCTTCTATCGATTGCTATATAAATTACCCTGAACGAGAGTAAACCCGTACGAAAAAACTACAAATTGCTGTTCCGTGTAGCACCACGTTGATCCGAACTAGAGTTTGTAGAAACTATATTATTTTTGCGCACGGCAAATATTATAGTTTCGGGTAAGATTTTTTTTATAATCCAATATTGATTGAAGTGGTTTGATTTTTGCGATAGCGAGCAATGGAAATTTAGCTCTTTTTTCAATCTAATCTATAATCAAATACCATCAGAAAAATTTTTTTAAATCTTCACACTTTTTACAAAATTAAAATTTATTATTATTAGTATTAAATCATTAAAAAAAAATATTTTTAAATTAATTTAAACATAATTTTCTTAAAATTATTTTGTAGCCGGTTGTCTTTATTCAAGAATGTTTTATTTTGAAATTTTTTTTTTTAACGAAGAAAAATTAAGTCAGAAAATCAATAATAGTACATTTATAAAAATGTAATTTTTTGGTTTTTGAAATAGTAAATTTTAACAAAAAATTTATTATTTTTAATTCTTACTAATTTAAGATAAAAATAAAAATTTATTATTTTTAAATAAATATTTATTTAATTAATAATATTTAATTTAATATGAAATAAAATTTGAATAATAAGCAATTTGAAAAAAAATTTTTTTAATGTCAAGCTAAAACTAAAAAAATATTATCATGAGTTTTTATAATAGTTCTTCAATTATTGAACAGACTCTCATAAATATGAATCAAATAATTAGTCTTTGCTGTGCCTTCTCTGTACTTTATGTACAATTTAAAAAATTTCCTCCGTACACATTGACCGTCTGGCGCGGCGGTGACGGCTCAGCTGGTCCTCAAGATTCTCTGAGTTCGATCCTAAACGTCGGGCACAATGTTTTGTCATTTTTTTTTATTTAATTTAAGTAAATTTGAGTGATTTTGATCAAATCCCATAAATGGACACTGAGAAAAGAAATTAATTGATTCAAGAGAAATTTTATTTCTAAAAAAATTATTATATTACCGATTATCTTTATTAAAATATTTATCGTCTTATAATTATTTTTTCAATTTAATCTAATCAAATGCTATCAGAAAAATTTTTTTAAATCTTTACACTTTTTACAAAATTAAAATTTATTATTAAATCATTAAAAAAAAATATTTTTAAATTAATTTAAACATAATTTTCTTAAAATTATTTTGTAGCCGGTTGTCTTTATTCAAGAATGTTTTATTTTGAAATTTTTTTTTTTTAACGAAGAAAAATTTTAAGTCAGAAAATCAATAATAGTACATTTATAAAAATGTAATTTTTTGGTTTTTGAAATAGTAAATTTTAACAAAAAATTTATTATTTTTAATTCTTACTAATTTAAGATAAAAATAAAAATTTATTATTTTTAAATAAATATTTATTTAATTAATAATATTTAATTTAATTTAATATACGATTTTGTTCTTCTTCGGTGTATAGGAAAGCAAAGTTATGTTTTTGGTATGACAAAACTTTGTTTCAAGAGGGTTCTTCGACGCTACCTTCATCTCCAGAGGAATCTCTCGTTTATTCTTCCTGATAGTTCCAGTCAAAAACATTTTGAAAGGTTCATCTAACATTCTGGTCAACAGAGGCACAGTGGTGAACCAATTATCGCACGTCACCGAGCGATTAGTGCCGTGAATTGGAGCCGTTACGGCTTCGAAAAAGTACTCTCCGCTAGGTAATTTCTGGGGATTAGAAATCGTTGCGTTTTTACCTAGATACGGTATAGCGTGAATCAAATAGGCAGTCGAAGCGTCGTTGAGAGTTAACAATTTTAGTCCGTACTTGTCTGGTTTCGATTTGATGTACATCCGAAATACACACCGGCCCCTAAATCCGAGTAATTGTTCGTCGACAGTACATTTACTACTGGGATAATAATACTTGGTGCAGTTGTTGATGAAAATGGACCAAATATTTCTGATGGGTGAAAATCGGTCATCAGGATCTCTATTTTCTTTGGTATCGAAACGCAGACAAGATTGAAGAAACTCAAACCTCATTCGAGGAAAGACACTTCTGTAGAAGTAGATTCCGTTTTTTTTATCCCAGAGCATGTTGTTATCTACATGGCAAGCCTTCCGTAAGCCAGCATAGTATAAGACACCGATGTAAGCTCTAATTTCAAAAGCGTTAGTGTGATGGTGGTAGGTCTAGACTCTTCAGCAACCAGTGAAGCACACACCTCCTCGATTTTCTCATTCGTGTTATTGACGATTATTTCAATAATTTCTTGATTGAACAAGAGATCCCAAAAATCCTCTAGAGAATCCAGATTTACCGCATCATCTGCCAAGCTTGCTTCATACGGAACTTCATTTGCAGTGACACGATCTGACCTTCGTTCAGCCGACTTCGTTTCCCAGGCAAATCTATTTTTACCGTATAATTTAGTCGATGGGCGACCACCTCGACGAGATTTGGAAGAAGATTCATTTAGATCTGTACTTGTTTTGCGTTTGCGAGATTCTGAAGCCCGTGCATTTACAACTGCATCTTATTCGTCTTCTTCGTCGGAATAATCGATTTGAGAATCACTCGCGTCTGATACATCCTGTTCTGAATCCGTGTTAGATTGCTGTTCACAATCAGAATCTTTGTCAAAATTTTCATCGAGTAACTCTTTCCGCTGAGTTCTCGTCCGAAAATTGTACATCTGAAGGAAATGAAAAATTCATTAAAATTTTGTATGTTTATGGAACTAAGTATATATATATATGTCATATTTTCATAACCTAGACTCCACATGTTTCCATACAATGAACGTACTCAAGATTTAATCGATAAATAATTCATATTTTACATAAATAGACTAGATTTTATTACAACTGAGATGAAAAAAATTTTTTTGTTACTAAAAAATATAAAACTTACCTTTATTTTATCGATTGACACTGAAATAAGTTGATAAAAATAAAAAAAATATCGTGACTGAACTGCGGTTATGGCCACACTGGGGCTACTAGTTACCCCAGGCCGATAAAACGAGCGCTCACAACGCCACCATGCATTTCTTTGGCTTACTATGTAGTAAAGTTACATCTCACACATGTCTGTCACCGGCCGATGGCGTTTGTTGTATTTATTTGAACGGTTTAAGACCTCTAATTCCACTTTTCTTAAGCCTGGGGTGACTAGTCACCCCGTGTGGCCGTTAAGGGTTAAAAAAATTTTTTTTCAAATTGCTTATTATTAAAATTTTATTTCATATTAAATTAAATATTATTAATTAAATAAATATTTATTTAAAAATAATAAATTTTTTGTTAAAATTTACTATTTCAAAAACCAAAAAATTACATTTTTATAAATGTACTATTATTGATTTTCTGACTTAAAATTTTTCTTCGTTAAAAAAAAAAAATTTCAAAATAAAACATTCTTGAATAAAGACAACCGGCTACAAAATAATTTTAAGAAAATTATGTTTAAATTAATTTAAAAATATTTTTTTTTAATGATTTAATAATAAATTTTAATTTTGTAAAAAGTGTAAAGATTTAAAAAAATTTTTCTGATAGCATTTGATTAGATTAAATTGAAAAAATAATTATAAGACGATAAATATTTTAATAAAGATAATCGGTAATATAATAATTTTTTTAGAAATAAAATTTCTCTTGAATCAATTAATTTCTTTTCTCAGTGTCCATTTATGGGATTTGATCAAAATCACTCAAATTTACTTAAATTAAATAAAAAAAAATGACAAAACATTGTGCCCGACGCTTAGGATCGAACTCAGAGAATCTTGAGGACCAGCTGAGCCGTCACCGCCGCGCCAGACGGTCAATGTGTACGGAGGAAATTTTTTAAATTGTACATAAAGTACAGAGAAGGCACAGCAAAGGCTAATTATTTAATTCATATTTATGAGAGTTTGTTCAATAATTAAAGAACTATTATAAAAACTCATGATAATATTTTTTTAGTTTTAGCTTGACATTAAAAAAATTTTTTTTCAAATTGCTTATTATTCAAATTTCATTTCATATTAATGTGAAGCTAAAACTAAAAAAATATTATCATGAGTTTTTATAATAGTTCTTCAATTATTGAACAGACTCTCATAAATATGAATCAAATAATTAGTCTTTGCTGTGCCTTCTCTGTACTTTATGTACAATTTAAAAAATTTCCTCCGTACACATTGACCGTCTGGCGCGGCGGTGACGGCTCAGCTGGTCCTCAAGATTCTCTGAGTTCGATCCTAAGCGTCGGGCACAATGTTTTGTCATTTTTTTTTATTTAATTTAAGTAAATTTGAGTGATTTTGATCAAATCCCATAAATGGACACTGAGAAAAGAAATTAATTGATTCAAAAGAAATTTTATTTCTAAAAAAATTATTTTATTACCGATTATCTTTATTAAAAAATTTATCGTCTTATGATTATTTTTTTCGATAAATATTATTTTTTTTAAGCATAGTCAATTCAACAATAATTCATGACTGAAAATTTGTCAGTGGAATTCATGTTAGGAATTTTTCTTTACCGTAGTCGATAATCGGAAATTTTTCTTTATTTGATAATTCCCCTGATAGCCAGCGCTTTCTCAGTAAGTGTTGACTTCCAGCAGTTACGGTTAAGTTATACATCAAGTTGGCGGTAATTCTTCACTCAACAACAGTTGTAAGCAAATTGACAGAAATCTACGGCCGCAACTTGAATACAAGTTAACAATCAAACTTGTAGTTAAATTTCCTTTCAACTTTACTACAATTTGAAGGAAATACTTGTACAGCAAGTTTTGACGTCTATTTGCAGAGTAAGTTATAGGTAACTAATAGGTAATCGCTCGCTTTGCCAACTCTTTCCGTCAAGTTTGCTTCAAATTGCGGACGTAGATTGACAGTAAGTTATAGGTAAGGTGGCTATCAGGGTCGTAGCTTGATTTTAAGAATAGTAAAATAAATTCGAATTGTCAAGAGCCGCAGTGGCGAAAAGGTAACGCGCCATAACGGTGTAGGCCTACATGATTCTATTCGATAATTTCTTTCTTATCTCTTTTCCACCACACATTTCACGGAGAAAAGCATTTAGTCCATCGGCTGGATAGGGTATGCCGTATGCAAAATAGTGTCCGCAAAATTTTTCAGCGAAATTATCTAGATTTTTAGATGGGAAATCCGAACTTGCAAGAATTTTTTTCAAATTCGAGTGCAAACAAAATTTATAAACAATTGAATTGTTTAAACGGTAATAACTCTCGAACGGTTAATTTCACAGGATAATATATTCAGGAAAAAATTTTCGTGACTTCAAAATACATAAAAAAGATATCTATGATTTTTTTGATAAAATGATTATTTATTAAGATAATGTAAAAATTGTGCGAAAAAGTAGATAGCTGTATTAGACCTCTCTCTCCAACTAATGTACTTCATGTCGCTGTCCTTCACACTCATGCTGCGTTGAGCGGCAATATGTGACGTCACTCAAAATAAAATATTTCTGACTCCTGACTCGAAGAGTTTTTTTTTTTTTTTTTTTTTTTACGGCAAGACTTACAAGATATTTTCAAAAGCACAAGAAACATCTGAAAATTTAATTATATCTTCTGAAATATTAAAAGGGCTTAGCAATAAAAGAGTTGATACTTCAAAGTTTCCATAGCAGTTAAACGTACAAAGAGGATAAAATTTGATCCGCTTTAACTTAACATTACATTTATAAAGAAGGTTGTCTACGCAGGTTTTAAGCTCGCGTATTTAAAATAGTAAAAATGCAGCTACCAAAAAGCACAAGATGTAGATCTTGATCTCCATTTTTATCTCAAGTAAAATGTAAAACGAATGAATAAGTAACAATAAGAATGATTAAGTGAATGGATTGCAAAAAAGAAGAGAAAAGAGGAGAATATTAAATCTGGTACTGGAAAATAGAATTAATTAATCTGAGAGCTGTATGCTCTCCCGGTTTAGTTATTGTACAATTTTCTTCAAGGATTAAATTTCTTAAATCTCTGCTGTAAGGGTGGATTCGCATCGTGGATTCTATCCGCAGAGATCAGAGTAAGATCCCGGGTAAATATTTCTGATACCTTTATTCCGCATCTCCAAGAAGAGATGCGCTCATTAAATTCTACAGACAAAGTAAGACAGAGTTTCAGTTTTAGCTGAATATGTTATACGTTCAACATCCAGTGAATCCGGGTTGTTGGCTTTATTGCGGTTTACTGCATTACATATACATTAGTATATAAACATGTTTATATTATCAAGATGTAAGGAACAACAAAGCCAAGACGATGTAGATTAAATTAAATACGTAAATAACTTGGTAATTAAATATATACATGCATATATTTATACTTTGTTAGATTCCGCACGTGACTTTGCTTGATTCAGTTAATAGTCTTGGTTAATTAATTTTGAGTGAGGTCGATACTTGGATTGACCCCCCATTCTCCTGTCCATGTGTGTTATATTGTTATATGTATGTGTCTATGTATGCATGTATGTATGGAGAAATCTCCCCCTTCCCTTTTGCTCTTTCTTGTCCCACTATCCTGGAAACTTTGGCGATCAGATAGCAATATGAATTACGGGTCTGCGTTATCCCAGTGTTGCAAAGGTTGGGATTGGCGCCCAACGTATTGCGATCTTCAACCTTCCGGCATATCGTAGGAAACTAGGAAATTACCCGGGAAATTAGTAGGATGCTTTGAGGAATCTATTCTCCGAAGAATTCAAATTGTACTTAATTATTTTAAGTCCAAAATAAAACTTTTTTTTTTTTTGGTTCTTTTGATTGTTAATTGGTACACTGAAATAAATTTTCTTTAATAATTATCGGTCAATTCACGGTAATTTTGGAACATATACGACCTAATCAATTGTTGGGAAGTGAGATAATTTTTTTTTTTTTTTTTTTTTAACAAATTTTATCGTAATCTACCGAGAAATAGTCTACTATAAAATAAATGAATTTTTATTTCAAGAATGATAATAAATAAAAGGTAGTTTATGAAGAAAATTTCTTTCAGTGTAACATTATATTATTGTGTTATTAAAAGAGTGAGAAAAATTTTTTTCTCTGTATTTATATAACAAAATGGATTTTTTATAGTTAAATTTAGCGTAATTGAAAATTTTTTGATCCAAATTTGTGCCTTTTAAAGCTTTGATACACTAAAACTTGATTAGAGAAAAAAATTCTTCAATTAAGAAACTTTTCTTGATTTGAGAAAAATTTTATTTGATTTTAAAATAATTTTCTTGGTTCAATAATTTTTTTTTTTTGTAATAATTAATTTTTTTTATTTATAATATTTAATCACGTAGCTTTTCCTAAATTAATAGAAAAATTTTTTCATGTTTTATGATGTCAATTTAATTTTCAACAATTAATTGAAATCAATATTAATTATAATTAAATAGTCCGTCGATAATTTGAAATAATTTATTTCAAATGATTAATGCAAAACAATTTAATTTTAAATGATCAATATAAAATATTCTGATTGCTTAATTAATTTTAGTTGATTAATTGAAAATCTTTACAATAATAATTTTCCGGGCGATTCAAGATAATTGAATGAATTATTAATTCCAACGGCGAGTAATTAGTAGATTAATTTTAAACAAATTCCAAAATTTGTGAAATTACCATCTAATTATTGAAACTGCGTTTATTGATTTTTGTACGCCGATTTGAGGGAAGAAATATTGAATTTTTTATATTTTTATGACCGAAACTAATCTAGAAGTTGTTTTACAACTATTCTTTTACATTTGAGCGCACAAGTCACGTTAACTTAATTATAAACTGATGTAACTTTATTTTCATAATTTGCAAATAAAAAACTAGCGAAGTATTTTTTTATTTTAAATCCTTATTGAGTAAAAGCTTTTCTAAGTTATTTATAATCTTCTGGTTAGTTAGACGCGGAGGTTACGTCGGTTTTTGAGGTTGAGGAAACTGTTGAAGAGAGTAAACATTTTTCTACAATGTCGGGTATGTTTTAAAGTTTATAAATTGAAAAAAAAAAAAAAAAAAAAATTATATTGATTAAAAATCGTCTTGAATTTTTTTCTAAAAAAATTTCCAATTAAGTAAAAAATAAATATTTTAAATATTAATTTAATAAACAATTATAAATACCTGGACATAATCTCCAAATTTAGTTTGATAATCAAAAACATACAAATAAGAATTTCTGTGAGATTGACTGTGAAGATCGACGGTTTTAGTTGCTGGTGCTATTGTATTCGCGTCACCCAACGCTTCTAGAGTTTCGTCTCTGAAATAAATAAATAAAATAAAATAAATTAATCCGGTATCACTATTCATTGTATCATTATATTTACAATTAATGTCAATTATCGATAAATGATTGTGAATGCCCGATAAATGGCAATTTAATTACACGACAATTGATTATTGTTCCTGGTAATTAATTCACATGATTGCTTTCGAATAGCGATAATAAAAACGGCTAAATAAATAGAGTGAATAATGATTATAATAATAATAACAATAAAAAATGATAATAATAATAATATATAAAAGTATAAAGTCCCGGTGATGCTAGATGAAAAAGTTTTTCAATTTAATTGATGCTCATGGAGAGCTTGAGAGTGAATAAGAGCGTCACTTTGAAATGAATCGCGAGAAGAGTTAACTGGTACTGTATAAAAGTTCGTTTGCCGGTAATTAAAATTCGAACTTTGTAGATTATTATTATTATTATTATTATTATTGTTATTGTCATTTATTTATTTTTTAAAATTTATTTTATAATTATAAATTAAGAATTTTTTTTGTTATTATTATTTATTATTTTTTAAAATTATTTCTATCGCAAAATAGTTATGATATTAACAGTAATTATAATCAATCAAAGTAATTATGAAATAATTTACCTAATACTTGCAGGATGTTGTACAGGTCTTTCCCAATCAGTATACTCATTAATAATAGTCGCTAATATTTCCGGTTGGTGGTATGTGTACGTATTTCTAACAAACTCGCGCAATATTTTCGTACGACGATCAGCCTCCAATCCATACAGGGAGTCGTCAGAGGTCAGCGAAAAATATGACTCTGTCCGGACTACCCCAACCATGAGATCGTATCTGAAAAGAGTAAACATCAATCAGAAAAAAAAAAATTTATCTTTTTAATGTCGCCAGAGAGAATTAAACAAATATTTGTGAATCTAAAGAAGTATTTAGTTTTACGTTTGTTTGCTGACAGTCAGTTAATGAATTTCAAGCTTTTTACTTTTATTTTTAAAGTATTCACAAGAATGGTTTGATTTTCTTTTACATACGCGCAAATATATGTACAGCACGCAAACCGGGTAATGAGTGTTCACTGGCGTATATCCTTTGATACAGTATTTGTAATTTACGCAAGCGCTTTTCATATCCGGTGGAAATAAATCAACACTATTTTACGGTTAAAAAAATCATCCTTTCATCAATCACGGAGAAGAAAAAAAAAATTTGTCAATAAATAATTCTACTGAGTTTAATAAAATTTTAATAAAAAATATTTGATTACTTTTTGGTTTTTCTGCTTCCGTAATCGAAAATTCATATCATACCCTTGTTTTTAGTTTTAATAAAAGTCTGATCTATTTTTAAATAGTTTATCGATTTTACCATAGAATGTACCCGTGGGTAATAAAAACATTCATCGATGTATAAATATATAAAAAAAACTGTAAATGTTTTTTATTTTTTTATTAACAACAATTAAACTTTATCAACTGAAATAATTTTGATCTTAACATCGTTTGATTTTTGACGAAATAAATCATGAAAAAAAATAAAAATTAGTAGAATAAAAAATTCTAAATTTCTAAAAACAAATAAACTAATCAATTGTTTGGCCTTAGAATCTTGTAGGGAATGCAAAAACGATTCGATTGGTATACAACAATCATTATAAATAAATTTATCGAAAAAGTTTCGTATTGTGTGTCAATTAAATCATTTAACAAACTAAAAAAAATTTTTTTTAATTTTAATTGTTGTAAGAAATTGTTAAAAAAAATTTTTTTGCACTTATTGTTGGCTTTGCTATGTATTATCAATGATTATAAGCATAGCAAGTGTTTGTTTTGAATTTTTATTTGTATTGGCTCTACGCACAGAAGTTTACACATCTCTGTAGAATTTTGTACGCGAATAAATAAATAAAATAAATAAATATATAAAATAAATATAGAAATAAATAAAATCAACAAATAAACACGTGAAATAAATAAACATATAAAATAAATAAATAAATAAAATATGAAATTTTTCCACGAGTGGTTAAAAATTTTTTTTTCATTTAAAATAATTTTTTGATCAATGTATAAAACTTATTAATTTAAATTTTAACCATAATAATTTTATTTAATTACCTAATTTTGATTTTGATAACAAAAAATTAAAAATGTACAGAAATAAATAATTAACACACTTTACCGACTTAAATTCCGTAATAATTAGCAATAATTACCACGATAATATTCAAAAATTTATTACACGCTATTTTAATACGTTCCTAATTAATAACATAAAATATTTAAATAATTATAATCCACATCAATAATTCCTCGAGATGATAATTAGTGTAAAATGAGGAAATAATTGAAAAGCTAAAATTCAACGAATTACACGTAATAAAACAGCGTAAATAACAATCACATAAATATAATTAGTATATGTAATAATAATTAAAATTAATAAAATGAATTTTAGTTTGCTGTCGGCTTATTGAGATGTGATAATGAGGGTATGACAAAGCTTGTCATTTAACAGAAATAAATTACAGATAGTATGAGCCTCATTATATATTAATTACAAAACTCGCGGTGGCTAAATTAATTCGGGGTGCCGTGCGTCACGTAACTAAACTTATGGAGAATTACTCATACTCATGATGGCATACTCGTGAATTCTGCGTGCGTTTTAAACTCGAGCATACGCGCGCCTCAAAATCATAATTCATAATCATATCGTGATATTTATAAAATTAATCAAATTTTTTATCATTATCAAATAAAATAGTTCAAAGCAGCGTTTTTTTATTAAGCCCAAAAAAATATCCTTTGGAATAATGAACGCCTTTGATAATTTTTAAAAATGTAAATAAAAAATTTGCATAATTAAAACGGAAATTTTTTTTTTTCATTTTTTCTGCAAGCGTATTCATGTAATTCTGCATACTCGCGTAAGCTGAAAGTACTTTTCGCCCTTTACCTTTTTTGTACTTTGAGCATTACTTTAGTGTTTAAAAAAAACGTTACTCTTATTTTTTTATAAATTTTATTCAGATTTTTTGCCTTTGGGCTAGTTAGTCTGCCCTGTTTACTCTTTTAAATAAGATAGACGTATAACATGTAATATACATCTTCTTACAGCGCTTCTACACTATATTTACTTTTCTAGTCACTAAGGAAATTTTTTTCTTTCAAATAAAAAAAAAAAAAAAAAAAAAAATCTGATTTTATTTATTTAAGCTTGCGATGAAAAATTTCTTTGACTTTAAATTAAATATCTAACCGGTTTATGTAATATTAAGCTTTTATGTTTATGATAAGCTACAAGGAGAATTTTTTATAACAATTTTCAACTGACGCGCAAGAAGAAATATTAATTAACAGCAAACAGCTTTGTTATTTTCAACTACCTGTCAATTGTCCGCTTTGCTGTTGTGATTTTTGATAAAACTATTTTTTAACTTTACATTATAATAAAATGTTTAAAAAAAAAAAAAAAAAATTAAAGCATTGCGTCTGACACTAAGGCTCGAACCCAGTCCATGATTGCTTTGAAAAAAATTTATTTTTTTTTTTGCTATTTTAAAAATTATTTACAAAATAATTTTCTTGAAAAAGATATTTTTATTAAATCAATAATTTTTTTTTTTTTTTGCCTTTTCATTTAGAGAAACGCAAACAATGCTCTAATGAAAAATTAAAAAATTACAACAGCTTATAATATCCGTTTTAATGTTTTATTGTGCAGCAGATAAAAAGTAGATCATAATAGCACAAAACCAGGAACAACAAATAATAAAATAGAATAAAAGACATTCCATTGTCTGTATAGTAGATTTAGCTTTTCCCGGTTAGTTGAATAGCCTTAGTTAAGCATTCAGTCGTCTCTAGCTCTATGGGATATTCAGTTTTCGCAAAAGCTCGTGGCTAATTTCTGTTTCGTTTACCTACGACCCGGAGATATTTTCTCCGTGTAATAGAGCTTATTAACTTTTACGATAGCTCTCTAACCACTTCTGAATACTACTTGTGCTGCTAGCTGGTATGCTGGCTCCGGCATTAAACCACTACTTTTTATTTTTACCCTTTATGCGACTACTCTTTATTTAGCTTACTCTATTTTCTCACTTTATACACATGCCTACCTACCCATTCTACTTCCATTCTCAGACAGAAAATTTCAACGTTTACCCTAACACTAAATATTAATGCCATTCAATATCCGTATTTGATGTCGTAAGATTTCATTTCGTGGTAGGAAATTTTTAACTGAATTTTCATGCCAATTGCCGCAATTTTTGGCGAGCCAATGATATTTTATTTTGACTTTTTTTTTTTTTAATTTAATTTAATGGAATTTATTTATTAATTAAAGTTTTTTCTATCTTATAAAAATATTTATTTAACAATCCGTTATTTCAATCGTACAGATTTAATACTAAAATGAATTTTTTGATGAATAAATCAGTGAGTTCTGGTATTAAATTTTTTTTTTTTTTAATTAAACATTTATCAAGTGTTATTGGCAAAAAAAAAATGCACTGATTTTTTACTAATGAATGAATTTCAATAAATTTTAATTAGAGAAAAAAATATTTCAATAAATGTTAATTGTAAAAAAATTTTTAATACATTTTGATTATAAAAAAAAATTTTAATTAAAATTTATTGAAGTGTAATCGAAGAAAAATTTTGTAATAAAAATTAATCAGGGTAACGGTAACAATAATTATTTAATTACATAACAGCAAATACCTGCTCAATTTAGCAACAACATCCTTCCGTAATAGAATATTATTGAGTGTATTGATAGTGTCAACTTGTAGCGTATAGTCCAAATCCTCAGGATCTCCGGGATCAATGACAACACCGTCGATACTAGGACCAAAGGCCGGGGCAAAAGCTAGTCCCTGGACAGGAACAGACAGGAGATTTTCCAGTGGGACTGCTCTCAGACATTGAAGCAACAACTGGGGATCATGGCTTACCTGTCAAATCCATCCAAATAAATAAATAACTTTTATTTATAGATAAAAACTTTATCTATAACTTAATTTCCTCGTCTTGCTGCGCTTCTATACAATATCATGCTTATTATTTTATAGATCAGCTTAGACCAATAAAAGTATTTTATAGTTTGTCTCCATCAAATAAAACTTTTCAAGCACGTATTTTATAGCATGTATGACTGTTATTTTTTATCCTTTTATTTGGATTCTATGAACACTAAAACTTCAATCAAAGCGATATCCACGCTAGTTTAACGAGGTCACTATGAAATAGAGTTGACGCGACATTAATTATTGTATCTGTTTTCCATTTAGTTCATTTTCCGTCTAATGACATGCTACTATACATGCTGAAACGTTTTCCGTTAAGTAACCGTGTTGATAAATTTATTTATTATGAGTTTACACGCGCTTATTATTCTGATTATTTTAATTAATACTCATTTTCGACGAATAATTTATTAATTCAATTATACTTCGTTATATATTTACATAAAAAGTATTTCTTGCTATTCGATCCTACAAAAGCACATTGGAACACGAAAAAAAAAAAAAAAAAAAAACTCGAAAAATTACATTGTGAATAGTAATAAGTGTCCCGTTGTACTCAAAACTAGAAAAATTACAGTTCGAAATAATATTTTTTTTAATTAAAACTTTGAATATTAATTTTCAGAGCTTTCAATGTAAATTTTACAATCTATAATATAATTTTACTATTTTTCGTTTGTCCGTGAATTTTTAATTAATCTAAATATCATAAATTGATCCTTTTTTTAATTGAACTAAGCAAAAATAGTTTGAAAAATCCAAAAACTTGACGAGCCGGGTATAAAGCACAATTTCACGCGCTTTGCGCTACGAGGCATGTAAAAAGTACCAAAAATTGTAATATGTCATCGCAAAATCATCAAAGCTTTCCGTGACTCAAAACGAAAATTTATACACCCATAAAATAGAATTTTGCAGCAATTCGGTTCAATAGACCGTGAGATTCTACTTTTGTAAATTTTCGATTGTGGGACCGAATAAATTTTAAATCTTCAAAGCTTTCTATGCGCATAGAAAATGCTCCAAAAATTCAAAATCGAAATTTTATTTAAAAAAAAAAAAATTATCTAAAGCTTATATTAAAGTTTATCTTTCCAATTATCTCTCCTACAATCACGACAAACAAAACTCACCCCAGTGCAGTTCAAATATTTAGCAACCTGCATCGCGTAATTAGCAGCGCCTCTGACTAGCGCCCAAGGCGACAACGCACTTCCCGACATGAGTACGCTCCGGTGGAACAGCAGCCCTGAAAATATTAATTCAAAAGTTAATGACCAATATTATTACCAAAATACAATACACCAACAACGGTTAATAATAAAGTGGTTGAGTGACGTGGCAATCAGCAAGCGGTTTGATCAATGAATTTAACAATTAACCCTTCAGATAAATAGCTTCACTTTTATGGCTTTTAACTTGAACCAATCACTGTTGGTCTATCTTGCTTCAACACTATAAACTATAACCTATAAACTATAAAGGACACCCAACCCTGGATCCTTTGTAACACCTCCAGCTCTATCAATACTCTCATATTGTAAAGGTAACTTTATTGTGAAGGTAAATTAGTCGAGTAAAGGTAAAGGCTAGTGTTCTGTAGACTATTATTGAATATATCGCCTTCTAAAATGCCAAAAGGGCGGGTTATATAAACTTTGCAGAGCTAAAAAGGCTGAAAAATAGTTTTTAGCCAATCGCTTTGAAAATCTGTTTTAAACTTGAGAATAAAAAAAAAAATTCCAAAATTAAAATGATGTATAGCTTATATTCTACGCCCTTTTGGTTTTGACAATTTGAAAATTTAAATAGATTTTTACGGTTTAAATAATTTAATAATTAATGAGGAAAAAGGTGAGAAGAAATGATAAAAAATTAAGAAGAAATAAGAACTTTGTTTATTCGTTAAAATAAATAATTTAATATAATAATTTTTTGACATATAAGAATATCAATATTTTTTTGTATTATTGTAAGTAAGAAAATTAAAAGACTCATTAATTAATAAAGGATTAATTTAATTAATTCGACCAATTCTTCAGACAAAAAAATGTAGTTTTGGAAATTTTCAAGAATATACATTTTTGTTGCAAAAAAATAATTTTTTAGAACATAGTAAAAAAATCGTAGAAAAAATTACAATGATAATTGTAAAAATTTAAATATTTACTCCATTACCATTCTAATTTTTCCTACAATTTTTTTCCGTGTAAAAGTATTTTTTTTTCTGAAAGTAATAAGCCTTTTGACATTCGGTATGCAATATATGAGTGGTGATTGGGCTCAGATACGCTAGATGGCGCAAGCATTGCGCGCCTCTCACAAGTGTTTGTCTTTAAGCTTGTTTCAACGTATAAATTTCCTTTTTCGAAGAAGGATTAATCCCCCTATGATCTCTCTTGCTCTCACAACGTTTTCTAGCTCATCTTAGTAGTTAACGATAAATCTTATAATCGTTTCAATTTACAATTTACATAAATACAATCTAGTTTAGTATAGGAGATTTGATTTGTTGCTCGTAGCTCAGTAAGGTTAGTTCAGCCATATGTTGACGTGAATTGGCCACAGTAAATGGACTTGCAGACTGGCAGATCGTTTCTAACACTGGATACCAGATACCAGATACTCGACTTTGTGTATTGTGTATTGGCTTTGGAGAAGTGAAGGGCTTGGTCTACCATGAGCTTCTCTACAGTCATTGATGTGTATTTGTATATGTATAGAATGGAATGCAGCATGTTTAATGAATTACGCCCAGTATAAAGTACCACAGTTTCGGAATGTAAACTTGACGTGGGAGTGTGTGTAAGGGTTTCGCTAAGCTCGCCGTACATTCGTTGATTACACGGTATATTGGAGGGATGATCAAAGCGATAACAGTGCTTGCTTCGATTCTACCTTTATTGATGCAAACCGATTTGATCGATCAGTTCGATGTAATTATTTTTAGTAGTTTGATCATTCCTGACGGATATAGATAGATTTTTGGTCAGACAAAAATTTGTTAGTTCAATAATTTTAAACAATTATTTTTTTTTTATTTATTTAAGGTCGTTTTACAATAATTAGGTCATCAATGGCTACATTTATTACAAAATTATAGAACGGTTAATAAAAATATTAAAAGAAAGAGAAGAAAAGAAAATTTTTTACTACTAAGTAGCTCTAGATATAAATTACCGTAAAAAAAAATAATAATAATTTCTTGAGCTAGTTTAAAAATTTTTGTGTCAAATATAAACACTTTTATGTGTAAATTTAATATTTATTCTATTAAATCAACACAAAAAAGTGTTAAATAATTAACACAAAAATTTTTGACGCAACTACGTAAAATTTTTTAAGGAGAACAGGACGAAAATTAGGGCTTTACGTTAAAAATATCAATTCAATACTCGAAACTAAAAATTATTATTGGATAGATCGACAATCGATTACCTCGAAACACAAGTTGTCCCAGCTGTCCCGCGGGGCGAACAAAAACATAGTTTCCGAAAGAACAGCGACGTATATACACAAGAGGAAGAGTCGGTATGAAAAAGAGGAGGAATAGTTGTACGAGAGAGTCTTTTCGCGTTGTTCTCTTCCGGTAAATCTTCTGAGCGCGGAAGTCGCGCGACGGGATAAACGAGAGAACGACCGGGGCGTACATATTTTTTTTGCTCATCTTATCCGGAGCGAATTTATTTTATTTTTTGCCCTCTACTCGACCAGGACTCAAAACGCTTGTCTCTGCTCCATTCGTCCTCTCACTTTTCGCCAAATCACAACTTTCTTCTCGCTCAAGTTCTGCTGGGTGACAGGATTGCGGTTGTATTTTTTATCTTGCTCTTCCACTTTTCCTTTCTTCATTTTCTTATCCTTTTGTTATTTTTCTTGTTATTACCGCTTCAAATTTTTTTTATCATCTTTCCTCTGTTATATCTTCCCTCATTTTTTCTTATCCTGATAAAACCGGGATATCTGAATCTGGTACTCCAATTTTGTGCAATTTTAGCGATAAAAGATGTTTTTTTATTATTTTTATCATCGTCATCATCATTATTATTTTTCCATCTTTACTTTCATTTTATTTTACTTCACTTTTTTTTTTTTTTTTTTTTTTTTTTTACTACAGCTATCTTTATTCTGATTCTCTTGGAGAGACTCGACGTGACCTAACGTTAATTATTCTCCGAGTTATACTTTCATAAATATAATACACTACAGTGTGCTCTCAACCTAAAATTAAAGATGCTTTTTTTTCATTACTAAAGTTATTCTCCAAGAAATTTAATTTTATCTTAATCTCCGAGTATACTTTATCCATCATTTATTTTATATATTTCCAGTTATCATTCTATGCAATTCTTTATTTTATTTGATTAAATACTCCATCATTTTTATTTTTAAGTCCATTAGTGTTTAATTATTTCTCGCTACAGTGATGTAATGCTGACGCTTAGGTCATTTTTGACTGTCACAAGATTGTCAGCTAACTGTTTTATAAATTATTATTATTATTATTATTATTATTATTTTTTTTTTTGGTACAAGGCGTTGGTTTAAACCAATGTAGCCAAGTTTTATAAATTAAGAACCGTCACAATTGTAACGACATCTACTGACTTTTTTGTTATCATATGTTAAGCTTAATTTTAAGTAATTTAATAAAAATAAAAAAAATTTTGACTATGAATAAAATAATTTTTTTATTTATTTTAAAGCAATTAATTTTTCTCTTTTAAGAGTACTTTATTTTACTAATAAAAAAATATTTAAATTAATAATAAAATTATCAAAAAATTGATTCATTTTTTTTCGTAACCAAGGTACAATTTAAATTTACCAATAATTTTCCTTCGGTTACTTTACCACCGGCAATTTTTCCCCGGTGATTTTTCCGACATAAATTTTCATGAATCTTCAAAACAAAATATTCTAAAGGCATCTAAATTTTAGTATAAATTTCCATTTATTTTAAATTCCAATTCGTAAAAAAATTCTTCTATATGGATGCAAAATTATACTCACATCCTACCGAATTGAAAGTCACAATTTTTTATATCCAACGAGATACGAGTTATTTGTATACTCTCGATACACAGTACCGTCGAACCTTGATTTATTTCTCAAATAAATGTTTTTATTGTGACAAACAATAATATTTGTATCAACTCGTGTATTTAGCCATACAAAATAAATGTATTCTATTGAAATAAACAGTGAAAAGAGCGATAGAAAAACTCTATCGATTTGTCCATAAAAAAATGTATTTTTTTTCAAATACGTCAGTTCTTAAAAGTGACACATCAATGCCAGTAAACGTGAACCACATTTATTATTTACCGTCCATAATAGCCGTGCTGTAACATGATAGCTGATAGCTTACCGTCAGGAACCGCGTGACTGGCCATGAGGAAATTGACGCAGGCAGCCCCGGTTCCGTGTCCAACTAGGGTAACATTGGTCGGATCCCCGCCGAAGTAAACGATATTCTCCTGGACCCAATGCAAAGCCGCTATTTGATCCATCAGGCCATAATTAGCTGGGGAACGTAAGTGCGAATCCGTGTTGGCGTTGAGAAACCCTGCAACGGAAATCAATAAGCTTCTCAGAATAAAGTTTATAGTTTCACTGAAAAACTATCAATCCATCCACTTTTTCTCTACGATTATTTCGCTGTTTTTTTCTGAATATTATCTTTATGATATGACGGTATAAAAAAATATCAAAGCTTACGAGTTATGTATATATTTTCGTGTTTCCGCCGGTGAAATAGATTTGATAACAACTATGCGAATGGAAATGGATAGCAATAACTAAAAATAATAGAGACATGAAGAGAAACTGAGCTAAAAATACCAAATAACAAGTAAAAAATTCTGTTTTTTCTAAACAAAATACTGAAATATTGGAGTAGATCTGTCGATGTATTTTGCGTGAGCAATATAAATGTATAAAGAGAACAACAAATATACTAGACATCATCTCCCAAATAAAGTGATAAATTCACTTTGCTTTTTAGAAAAAATTTTCAAGTAAATATAAATAAAATTTGTCTCTTTAAATTTTTACAATAATTTGATTCAATTTTTTAAATCTTTAAATTTCAATAAAAATTATATTTATATCGATCTTTATAAAGAATTGATAAATGGTAAAGCAGCGTTTTAGATAATAGTCTGGTTAATTTTCTCATGAAATAAACAGTCAGTTTTTTCCGTGCATGATTAAGGGGCACACCTAGTGTAACGGCCTAAAAAAAACGTGATTTTTGGGAATTTTTATTAAAAAAAATACTTTATCAATTATTTTAAAATTTTAAGAATATATTTATACATGTTTTAAGAATACATAATGAAATTTTTGTAGAAAAAAATTAAATATTTTTTAAGTTATCGTCGATCTCTAACGGCGCGAAAAAAAAAAGGTCCTTCACTGCTGCAGTGATTCCGGCCTTCTCCGTGGATGAAATCTAAAAAAAAAATATCTCGTTAAACTAGATAATATTGTCTGTACAATGACCTACGATAAAAAAAAAAAATCAAAAATTGACAATATGGCGGCGTTTTAAAAAAATAGTCGAATTTTACCTAAAATTTTGGTCGTTTGTGGCCTGCGAAAATTCGATTTTTGATCAGATCAAAAAATCGATAGGTCATTGTACGGAGAACTATATATAGAACATGTAAAAAAATTCGATAGTGATCGGATCATTTGTTTTTGAGTAATCACTGCAGCAAATTCGGAAAATGCTGTTTCGAGAAAAACGCGTTTAAAGATAAAATGATCGTTTCCACTGTTATAAGTGGTTTAAAATCATATTTACAGCTAATCTGCTATTCCAGGGCCATATAATACACCTTCCTCTTCTTCGAAAAGGGCTTGTTCAGCTGAAGAAGCTTTTCTTCGAGATGATCGACCTTCTTTTGAAGAAGCCCTTTGGCGATAATCAGCGATTCGTATTCTCGTGTCGTCCTTAAGAGCCGCAAAATCTCTTGCTGCAGGTCCAACTATCACTCCCATTACATTGAATATCTTCAAAATTGTCGAATAACCGTCATTAAATATTGCAGTTGCAAAATTATTTGACAATTCAATAGTTTTGAAGCCATTATGAAGATGCGTGGGTGAAAAGTGCCAAAGTAAACCGTTGTAGCTTTCATTGTTGTTTTGAGTATTGTTAATTTCTTATTAATGTTCTTTACACTTCGGCAACGTGTTCCCATTATTTTTTTCACATGTAGATAGCATTCCAATTTAGCAACAGGAATATCATAAGGATTCAAATCTATAAGTCCTTTGTGGGTAGCGCTATCACCATCACCAATATAGCGGGTATATTTTACACCATATTTACTAATGGAACGACCAAACATGTCTTTTACACTATCCACTTCCATTTTTGAGGCAGATCCTTTATGATTGGCATCACATTCTTCATCGTGTAATGATAGCCATTCCTCATAATCTTCAGGTTCGCTATCTTTTTTTTCTTCCAAAAACACAACTCTGACAATATGTAGATTTTACGCATGAATCAAGAATTTTCTTGCTGTATTTTCCTGCCAGCGTAACTACTCCAAAACGGGAAGTATGGCCACGTTTTTTCCAGGTACCATCGCCGCTAACAGTCAAATTTGTCTCCGAATTTTCTTTCTTTAATGTAAGCTCTTTTTCTTCATTTATAGCTTGCTGCATACTGAGCTTACAAACAGTTTCGGCTGCAATCTGTAAATTCGTAAAACATCCCGCAAAAGTTTGGTCGTAAAATTTGCATGCTAAATCCATTAATCCACAGAAAAGATTTATCCCATTTATTCCGATGCCCAATAGACGCATCACAGCAACAATACGTTTATTTATTTCAAATGCGTTATTAATCATTGGTCCAGAATTAATATACGAATTGCCACATTCACAAATAATAGCAATTTTGAACCCTAGGCCTCTTGAACTTGCTTGATTGAAAGTAACTTTTTTGACAGGTTTTACACACCACTAAATTACTAATTGCACTAAAAACTGATAAAAATTGCAAAATACAATATCCATGAGATGGGTCAATCACAACATTATTGTCATTATTTTGTAATAGCTTTTCTGCGGACGTTCTGGTATTCGCAGTAGATTGCTCAAATGTAAATCTATTTCCGGTAAACTTGCGTTTTTTCGCAATTGATCGATGCTTAGGAACATTGTGAGTTTCTTTTTTATTTGAATATGAAGATTGATCACTCATTTTCAAGAAAATAGCACGTGTAAAATTATGATGCGCTCGATACGACGATCACAATGAGACTAAATGTGTCTGGCTCCGAAAATAATTTACGTGGCAGTAAACGAAAAATTTCTAGAAATTTGTAGAAATTATTATAATGATATATTTTTGTATACCTGAGAGCCAACAATAGAAACTGGAATCGTGTTATAGGGGCTGGAAGAGACAGTAGACTCTGAACAATACTTCAGGTACGTCTCGCAGCTAATGACACTCTAGCTGCCGAGCGGCTGCTCTTTAAAATGTTATAACTCAAAAACTATTTGATATATCGATTTGAAATTTTAATATGTTATTTTTAAAGGTGTAATCTACCGAAATATGAAAAAAAAAAAAAAATCGACTTTTTCGAAATTTCACACTAGGTGTGCCCCTTAAAGTGATCGATCGTGTAATTAGACCATAAAAAGTCTAATTTTTTCTGTTTTGGAACAGAAAAAAAAAATTTTAAATCTAAAATTTAAAAATCAAAATCAAACATTTTTTTTTACTGAAGAAAAAAAATACTTTTTAAATTCACCTTTCGTATTAGAAACACAATTTATTTCTAGACTCCCTGATAAGCTTCAGTAGCTTCTGTAAAAGTTTTAAAAAAAGTATTGAGAAAGCAAAACTAGTTTCCGTTTTATCCGGTTGCCTGGTAATGCCGGAAACTAAATCTAATAGGAAACTCATTACATTCTTGTCTTTCTCACCCCGAGAACTACAACTACAACTACAAAGATTATTTCTCCGGGACATTGTCTCGAATTATTCAATTAGTAAATCGATCCCACCTAGAAAAACAAGTTACACGTGTCATCAGACAATTCCACCGAGTTTTTACAACCTTTCTATATTTTGCAAACCTAACAGCTATCTCGTGATCAAGCCACGCAATCAATTTCAGCATAAATCAACGTCAAACAATCGAACAATGGAGATGAATAAAAATCAAACTGGCGGTGCTCCTGCGGGCATACTCTGCACTCTGCATTTTGCACTTTACGCTCGTTGTAAACTTTGCATCGAGATACCGAGGGCCGTATAACAATAAAAATTAAAACGGAAAAAGCAAAAGAAAAGCTACAAGCGTATAAACATTTTTTAAAAATTCATGGAACACCGAATATTTTCCGGTATGTGAATTATTTTCAGGAAAACTCGGACCCTGACGCATGACAAATATTACTGCGGATGCGCTTGAGCTAGACTGTGACAGGAGCAACGGAAGTGGGATTTCAAAGTTGACAGCTCGCACTTTCTTTATTTTTTTTTTTTTTTCATTTTGCTTTATTTAAGAGCGCATTTTTCAGCTTTTTATTTCACTCAACAGGAGTATACGCAAAAAAATGCCCTCCGGTCACACAGGCATAGATAGATTTTTTAATTTAAAAAATTACGAAATCAATTGAAAAATAAATAAATAAATAAACAAATAGATAAATAAATAAATCAATAAATAAATAAATAAATAAATGGATAAATGAAAAGGTAAACTTAAATTTCTTAAATAAATTTTTATACACTAGCCGTCAGTGAATAAATAATAAAATAACAAAATAAATATTTTATTTTTGGGAGATTATAAAATATATCAACACATAAGAGACCCGAACCTTTACCAAAGCGTTATAGCCCTTGGAGCGATAAAGTTTATCGTTATTTCCGCTAACTAACTTATCGCTATATGAGCAATCCAGTGGATGGCTACTGCAGCAGTCCAGTACAGCTCTGAGAGAGATATTTTTTTCTCCGTGAGTGCAAGTTTATTTTGCCTCTTTGTAGCTAAAAAATTCTTTGTAGCGTCGCAACTTGAATCTCTTAGACGAAAAATTTTTTCATCCTAAATCATTTCACAAAGTCAAATCTTTACTCGACAAACTTGTATCGTTTCCGCTCGACAATTTCCCGTTGATCCCAATGACGCAGAAATTTCCGGCTGTCACAAAGGAAAGAGAAAATTGCTACTCTCTCCGCCTCCTCCTCCTACTCCAGGCATTGTGTATCTGGATAGAGATAAAGGGAGATGGATAGAGGCTAAATTTTTCAAATGAAAACAGAGAGTGAGTGTGGAGGAATAAAAAAGAAGTGATTTAGATATGTGATACATGTTACGGATGCATTTTTATGTTCATATAAATGTATGTAAGAAAAACGCTCAAAGAAAAGAGAAAATGAAAATTTCTGTAGTCACTAAAGCTCTTTAAATTGTTTTTTTCTTTCTGAAAATTCTTTCATTCTTTTGTGTGCTGACATTTTTTTACCAAGATAGATGATATAAAAAATTAATATATGGAAAAAATAAAACAAAATATGAGATATTTTTTTTTTTTAAATAAAATTTACTGCAAAAAATTCTGTCCTCAGAAGTTTTATTAAAAACTCGAGAGTCAAAAAGTTTCGGGGGAGTTCAACCCTTCGGTGTACGGATTTTCAACCGTTCAATAACCTGCTTCGCGGATATCGGTTTTGTAGATTTAAGATAGCTTGAAAGTCAGCCGAGAGATGGAATGTTTACCTTGATAAAAATAATAATTTATTTGAGGACGAAAATGTTTTCTTAAATATTTCACTCTTGTTTTAAAATATTCACACAGTGAAGAATTTTCCGTCATTGAGTCATAAAATATTTGTAAAAATTTTTTTGGTAAATATTTGTGGGTTAATTTGATAGAGTGAATAAAAACAATTAATTCTATTTTAGCAAATTATTTTGAAAAGAGTTTTATGTCTTTAGAAAAAAAAATTTTGGGTGAAAAAATTGTGTGAAAATATTAAAAAGCTTGGTTGAATTTCCAAAATTTTTAAATGGAGACCATTTTCTTCTTATCCTCAAGTTTTATATTCTTTGCTAACTGTAAACCACCCCGCTTCGCTGGGCTAGAGTTGAACTTTGTTTGTTTTTTAGTAAAACGATTCTTTATTTTTACATCAGCTTTTACCCGCAATTAAGTTTTTAAAAACTTTCGTAAACGTTTATAGGTTTTTATTTGCAAGAATAAATGGTCTTAATATTATTGAAATGTCTTATAAATTGATCTTTTAACATAAAAATAATTTTTAGTTTTATTTCAAATAAATGACAATTAAAAAGCACAAATTTAAAATTAAAACTCATTAATTTCTGTTAAAAAAATTATGTGTTAAATTAAAATACTAAATTGTTAATTATTTACTAAAAATTTTCGTTGCCAAAATTTTTTATTGTGCGGTTTTGTTTTTAAAAAAAATAATCTTATATTCTAAACATTAAAAAAAATTTTTATCATTTTTGTAAAAATAAAAAATCACGAAATAAAGCACGGTTATAATTACAATTACGGTAATTGCTTGTATTAGAGTTGAAATCCGTTAAAAAGCCATGCCGCGGATTGAATTGAATAGCCGATTGAGCGGTCCGTCAAAAATGACAGACTGGATTTAGATTATCGGGTGTTATTTATTGGAAAATACATTTTATTGGTGGGTGAAAATTAACGATGCGTGACGTGCTGAGAATTTTAAAAATGTCTGCCGGCAAAATTGATGCTTAGTAAGGGGGATTATTAATACCTTTTATTTTACTTGCTACCAAACTTTTATATTAATGGGTTAGTTATATAAAATAGAGCAAAAGCCAAAAAATGGAGTAAGTATCAAAAATAGTGGAATAAAATAAGATGATTAATGAAGAGTCGGCAAGATACTTTACCTAAAATGCCAAGCCGGTAGTTGATGGTGACGACGACGACACCACCATAACTTGCAAGCACACTGCCGTCGTAAGGATTACCGCTGCTCCATTCGTAGCTTTCGCCGTGGACAAAGACGATCACGGGATATCTGCGGTTGGCGCCGTCTCGGGCGCCAGCTGAAATCAATAAAAATTATTTATGATTGATGTTTTTCTCAACGGTGCATTTTACCGGTTATAATAAGACTATCACATCATTATCTCTTTTATGGAGACATATCTTTCATCAAATTCCTCGGGTCATAAAATTTACGATGGGATTTTCGAGTGATAGAATTATTAAAGAGCTTGTCATCAAAATTTTTGACAAAATAAATTTTAAATTAAATTTTTTAGAGTATAAAAAATTTTACAGATTTTTTATTTTGGAAAAACTAGATTTTAATTTAATAAGATAAAAATATTAAAAAATAATTATTCATCCTAATTGTTCATATTATTTTTTACCTAAACGATGTAATAAAAATTAATGTTACTTTTTTATATTTTTTTTTTGACTTTGTATTTTTAAATGATTATTAAAAAAATTGTAATTAAATGAAAAATTGCGGGAAACTCAATAAAAAATTAACAGACAACACATTTTTCACAACATTAAATTTAAAATTGATTAAATTTTTATAAGACACATAGTTGATGAAGAAAAATCGACTAATAACCTCGGAACACAATCGATCATTAATACTACTCAATAAATATATATAGAATAAAAAGATCAAAGTATATCAGAGAGCTATGAATGAAAATGTATATAAAAAATTCAATAAACTTCGGACGTCTTGTAAAGTTTATGAAACACAACAACAACTGAATAATTTCTCCTCTCGCACTAGCATCACGATTTCTATAGAAGCAGGATATAGTATACATGTATATATATTTTTCCGTGAAATATATATCGCAATATTTTTCTTGATACTTACATACGAACATACCAATACATCTACACGTGGTGATAGATAGGATGTTAAATTGGATTCAACGGGTAGCATGGAAGCGATGGGAAACAAATAAAAACCAAAGAGTAGAGACAGACCTGAAAGATAAACAAAAAGCTTAAAAAATACGAGGGAGTCTTGTCTTCGTCAATTCGCGATTCTTCTTTAATTCATCAAGATTGATATTTTACGATAAAAAAATAGGTTGATAAAAATAAAAAAAGTAAAATAAAAGAAGCAAAAAAAGAAGAAGAAGAAGAAGAAGAAGAAGAAGAAGAAGAAGAAGAAGAAGAAGAAGAAGAAGAATGAGAAAGTAGTCAAAGGATGATGGGCAAAATGAAACTGGACAAAAAGTTCTCGATTTGAGCGCAAGAAATGTAGGAAGTTTCTAGGAGTGGCGTCGAGAACAATTTAATTTATTTGGCTCACTCTTGGCTCCTCCCTCTCTTTCTCACTCACTTAACTCCCGCATCTCTAGCTGCCTTTTTTTCTTATACCCCGAACAGTTGAATGAAACTGTTTGTTCTGTTAAAACAGCATATTTGCCTTTTGGCAACTGGCAAAAAATCATAATGCACTTGAGACGTAATTGCTGAAATATTGAACTGAATCCCCAAGGCGTAAATTCTGAGCTCAAGTTCCCGGTTACGAGTCAAGGGTTCAACCACCTTCACATTTTGCATGAAATAAAATTTTTATATTGCCATAAATACTCTGATCTGTTCATAATGGTTTAATCAGGCTTCAAATAGAAATAAAAATCATTTTTTAATTAATACCAAATTTTAACATGTTTTATTGAACGAAATTTGGTTTAGTTATTAATTATTAATTTAATAATGTAATTATACAATAAAATAATTGATTAAATTAAAAACCAATGACAGACAAGCTCCTTAAAATAAAAAAAAAAATTTTGTATTAAAAATTTATAACACCTCAGAGTTAACTCTCTAGAAGCGAGACGATAAAGCGATCATGCGCCATCTGTTGAATAATTTTAAAACTACTTCTGATCAACATATTATATATGGACTTATAAGACTATAATAGCCACATACGAGTCCTATAATTAATAAGGGTAATTTTAAATTGATCAAATAAATTAACACTTTAAATTCACTCTCGATTTTTTTACAGTACGGACCTATCAAAAATAGTTCACATTGTGCGCATTTGAACATAATCTTTGGCATGATAGGGATAGTCAATATCGTCTAATAATTTGCCTGTGTATAAATTTCCAGGTACCGCTTCAAGCGATTAAATTAATTTGTCGTACACATAGTGGGATGGTACATCGATAGGGGGTTTACCCCAAATATCGATAATTAAATAGGTAGAGCCGGTAATGAGTGTCGACTGTAATCACCGAATTTCCCCACTTGAAATTCAATCTGATGAGTTGAAATTTCCGGTTGCCGGTAAATAAAATACTTCTGTCCAAATATATAGCATATGTCATAGGTGATTATGTGTGTGTGTGTGTTTTATAATTTGCGAGGTATCTTTTAGTTCTTACAGTTATAGGTAGTTCAAATAAGCCTCATGTAGACCAGACCGTTGATGAAAAGGCAGACGGTAGACGGGTTCTTTGTAAAAACTGAGGATGCGACGAGCATTACAACTTGAGAATTATAAATATTTTCATCAGACTCCGGGATTATTACATGGATGTTTATGAATAGAAAAAGACGCAGACAGGTTGCTTTTTTTGGAATAATTTTTTTATATAATTTTTCTAGAATAAGAAATTCCAGACTTTCTTTTTTTTAGGGACACATCATAACCTTAGATAAAAAAAAATAAAAAAAAATAAAAAAATAAATCCTGGATAAAAAAAAATAAAAAAAGTAGGTGAAAATTTGGGAATACTAATAAAATTTTTACAATAATATTTGAAGTTCAAATTTATAATTTTATAAATTGATTATAAAACTCGTGAATTTCTTTAACTCTACCCGCAGACAATAAATAAATAAATAAATAATTTTTCCAAGCGGTAATTATAAATTATCCGCCGTTGGATTGTTAACCGCGGAGGTAAAAATGAAATATATAAAGAGCAAAGCAAAATATTTTGGCGAGTGGGATGGAAAGAGTGATATGCGATAGAACGGCCGCGACGTGGGGGATTAATGCGGCATCTGTACTAATTAAAACCGAGTACAAGCGGCGAGGCCGTTGGGTACATCAATTGAGGTTTAGTATGCTAATACACGAGCGAACCGTATTATGGTAGAACGAACGCAGGTCATAACTCAACGAAACGTATATACAACGTCACCATCGCGTTTACGTTGTATATACCCGCGATAGCAAACCGTTCTCTGCCGCATCAACTTCGCTAACTGCACTACTAAACTATACAATACTACTGTACTTCACAATACAATACAATACTATACTGTACTGCACTACACAATAATTCTCAATGTAGTCGGGCTACAACCTACAACTACATTTAAACTACGGATTACCAGAGATTGTCGAGTGGTTTGCACGTGTTGTACGACCCTGTTACGCTATCATATCACTCAGGTATATTGTATATATGACAGTCACAGACTTTCTACCGCCATTTCGGACATAAACTTAACACACGTCGGGATCTGCTTCTGCTGTAATACACTTTTAATTCAATATCAACACATGCATGCGGGTGGAGCTGGAGATAAATTCGTCGATACTATCTTCAGAGTGCATTATAATTTACTAAAGAGGAAAATTAATGAAATAATCAACTATTATTTTTTTTTATGAGAAATTTACAATCTTACACACAGAAAAAAATTTACTTGAATCAAGTCATTAATTTTTTTGATTTGAATAGAAAATTCTTAAACTAAGAAATTTTTTTTTTTCAGTGCACGAAAAATAAAAAAAACTACTTAATGATTAAAGAGAAATATTCTCTAACAAAATTACTTTGAGGAAAACCTTTTAGTCTTAAACCAAGATAGTTTATTTTATTAGTGTGATTGTAATCTTCTTTAGTCACCAATTTTATTGAGCCAAACACTGAATATTTTAATAATATTTAAAGTGATTAATTTTGAATCCTATAAATGTACAATGAAAAAAAAAATTAGTTTAATTGTTTTTTTCGATAAATATTATTTTTTTTAAGCATAGTCAATTAACAAATAATTCATGACTGAAAATTTGTCAGTGGAATTCATGTTAAGAATTTTCCTTACCGTAGTCGGTAATCGGCAGTCTCTCATTACACGGTAATTCGTAGCCTGAATTTAAGAATAGTAAAATAAATTTGAATTGACAAGAGCTGCAGTGGCGAAAAGGTAACGCGCCAGAACGGTGTAGGCCTACACGATTCTATTCGATGATTGCTTTCTTGTCTCTTTTCCATCTAATCGCACAGCCCCCGGGGAAAACAATCGTCTGAGGAACCGTCGTAGAATCCACCGAGGGGTGTGTTGGTTCTTTGTAATCCGTGTGCTTATGTGTTCCTGGACTTGATACACTCTCTAGGCTTCCGGAAATCTGGAGTTCTCGGTTCGAATCCGAGCTGCGGTAATTTTTTTTACAATATTTTTTCAATGTTTTTCTCTTAATTTAATAATTTTTCTTCTTGAAATTTTTTTTTTTAGCAAAGAGAAATTTTCAGAGTTTAATTTCTTCAAGAGATTTTTTTATTCGAACCCTTGAGAAAGAAATTGTTGGGTAAAATATCGACCATTATTAATTTAAATAAAATAGCTTAATGCTAACGTAAATAAATTATCATTATTTTTTATTATTATTAATTTTTTCTCTCAATTCTATTTATTTTAGTTTATTGATTCTGTTTATGAATTTTTTAAATTTATTCGAATTTAATATCAAAGCAAAAGTGAAACCTTCAACAAAATATTCTTTTAGAATCAAGTATTTATTTTTCAGTGCAAAAATCCCATAAAGACACTGTAAAAAATTTTTTTTAGAAGCTCACAAAAGAAAAAAAATTTTTTTCAATTCGTTCGTAATTCATTTAAGTTTATAATAATTCTCAAATGAAGAATAAAATTTTTTTTTCGATTGTCTTTATAATGTTTACAACTTCGAAAATTCTCTTTTTCTTTTCACATCACTTGAGGTTCTAAGATTAATGTCTTATTCTTTACAAAGAAAAAGGAGCCAAAGGCAGAGGAGGTTGTTTTAACGCTGAATAAATTTTCGGAAGCTAATGTCAATATTTAAAAGGTTGAAGTGTTGAAACAGTTTCCGGAAACTGATGCTGCTGCTGTTCTCAGTTAACTAGAACGGCATTTTACATATTCATAAGATACTTGAATATATATTTAGTTTGATCGAGGGAAACAACAAACGAGCATACATATATCGAGTGTATAGTGTGTAGTATTATATGTTGTATGTAGTAATGCAAGTAAACCCTCCGAGGATGCTCGTTCATTTCACAAGATGCCGCGACAACCGCATATAGATATTATATCGACATATCATCAAACTCAAAACTACTCCACATATGTAATGTACACATGCTCGACCTGACAAACATACATTCTATATATTATGTGATCGATGTATATATAATGTGCGGTGTAGTGGTGAGAAATACTATCGGTTTTATAATGCATTGGCTAGTCACTAATTCACTGACGGAAAACTAATTTTACCTGCACAGTGCGCAAACTTGAATTTGAATGAATATAATTTATATAAATATACTATATTTTAACGCGCCAGTTAATTTACTTTAAAAATACGTATTTGTATACAGAAAAAAAAATTAAATTGAATTGAATCAAGAGAAAAATTCTTGAATAAAAAAAAAAACAATTTTGAAAAGTTTCATGGTCTTGAATGAGTAAGAGATATTATTTAAAATATTACAACGATAATATCGTAATCGAAGATCAGACTTTCAATACGGTCACTTTGATAATTTTAAAATTTACGATGTTACACCGTAAAAATTCCAATATTTACTACTTTTATAGGCATTTTTACGATGTAAGTTCATAAATTTAAAAATGTAGAATTATCAAAGTGACCTATCGAAAGTCTAGAACATATAGAAAAAATTCGTTGTCTTCCTCAAAATTTTTGTTAACAAGAATAATATTTTCCAACCAAGATATCTTTTTTTTTTTTTTAAGTATCTCTTTCAAGATAAAGTCTTCTTTGTGTATGATTATTAATGTTCCTCTTCAGCAATTGTTAATTAAGCCAAGCTGATCCAATTTCATAAAGAATTTACACCACAGTCAGATCGTTATCCTTATTAATGAGATGTATCATCATTGCCTTCTCACTTGATTAAACAATGTAGGACATCCAAGCATACATTGTATTCCAGTACCGTATATTACAGATATGATAATGGCCTCTAAAAAGTCTATAATATTTTTATCACACGGTTATTCTAGCATGAAAAGCCATTACTAATTTAAAACCGCATTCAGCTTTACTTGAGCTAGTACTTGAAGCTTAAATTTAATATTTGACATAAAAGCCGCCGTTAAACCAAAAGATATAAGACTAGATCTTCACTTCAATTGTTAAAATTGCATACAAGCATAGCAATAAATTTATAAGTGGTATATAGGTTAATATTTAATTTTAGTTGTAGAATTGTTTTACGACCAAGTACATCCACATTGCATTTATTTATATTGATAAATATGCAACCGCGCTCGTGGAATATGGCTAAGTTTAATGTATATAAAATCGGGGAAAATACAGAGAGGCTGGTAGAGAAAGATCAGGGGGAGGGGGTGAAGAAGTAAAGAAAAGCATTAGGTTTGATTTCCCCAGACGGATAACATTCCCGATGAATTTATCTCAACGGAAATATCAACAAAATTATTTTCTCCAATAGACGTTCACCTCATGGGATATCTCGTGCGCCGAATGTTCGATACTCTGGGTTATGGGCTTAAGAGTATATTATTGACAGTAATAATAATAATGATCCTCATTTTAAATAATGGTCTATTAGAGCTAATATTTTAGACTTTATTTCCTGAGGTTAATTTATCATTTTATACTTTACTAATTAATTAATAATAATAACAGTAAGAAAGTGATTAGTATAAATTAAAGTAAGTGAGCTTAATATTTTTTTTTATAAATTTATTATAATTAAGCTTTTATAAAATTAAGCTTCAATATACTGTACAGAAAAATAAATTTCTTGCACTAAGAAAATTTTAAGCAAGACAAAAATTATTTTAAAGTAAGAAAAAATTTTCTTGGCTCAAGAAATTTTGACTTCGTTCAAATTTTAAATCTTTCTTAATATTTTCTTGAGCCAAGAAAATGTACACTCCAGTCAAGAATTTTTTTTTCCGTGTGCCAAATGTTTACACTGAAAAAAAAAATTAATTTAAATAAAAAAAAATTTTTTTTAACTAAAAAAATTATGTTAGAGTTTCACTGTCTTAAAAAAGACGAAAAATTTTTAAACTAAGATATTAAAGCTTGTTAAAATAACAATATTGAAATAGTGTAAAAATGTATCGACATGAGTTTTATGTATATATTTTTTTTTCAGTGTAAATATAAATATTCTATAAAAATTAATGTTATGAGAACGTGAACTTGTCAACTTTGACAAGTATATGGAATGAGTTATGTATGCATTTAGATAACTAATCCACAAAAACATAAATCGTTTATCTGATCTCGTTCTACCCGTCCAAAAGTATCGCACGATTTATATCCCGACATCGAACTTTGATAAGTTTAAAATTGAATCTGAAAAATTTCGTAACGGGTGCCCGACCACGTTTTATATGTATCTCAAGTTTAGCTCACTTGAGACACGTTAAGTGTTTTGTTGTTTTTTTATTTTTAACCTTATTTTTTATTTAAACTTTTCCGAAATTATAAGTTGGTATTTAATTTTTAAAAGTTTGCAGATTGATAAAAAAATAAAATGATGCAGTTTTAGTTACGATCTGGTTGAATTATCTTTTAAAAATTAATGTGTCATCAGGAAAGCAATATGACTGTATTATACCAATCGAAAGCTTTTAACCTCGTAGTATCAATATCAATCGATAATCGGGTTGTGTTGAGCAGTTAATGCACTCAGAGACACTTAATTATAATTTACATCAGAATATAGAAACAGTCACTTTGTTTTATTACGTTATCATTATTATTATTATTATTATTATTATTATTATTATTATTACCTATATAATTAAGAAAATAAAAAAATGTTATCTCCGATGTATTTATACGATAAAATCATTGGAAAGATCTTGACCTAAATTAGTGCCTTTTGAATGTTTTGTATACTTTTCCGAGATAGTTATAAATAGAAGAGAATTTTAAGCTAGATAAAATTTTCTTATTTATTTATTTATTTTGCTTTGTAGAGGTCAATGTAATTATATTTTAAATTGTAATCCATGTATGGTATTAATTATATTAAATCCCTGATTAAATAAAATAATTTGATATTAAAACAAATGATTAACTTTCTTACTATTTGTAATTTTATCAAATCATGTAAATCATTTTAAATAATATCTCTTACAGGCTTTGGCATAAATGAATAAATAATCAAATCTAACTTCATCTAACTTTAAGAATTCTCTAATAATTTTTTTCAAGCGCGCCAAAAGAAGTATAACTTCAAAAAAAATTTGTTTTCTTCAAAATAATTTCCATAGAAAAAAAATTATTTTCCTTGTATGTAGGGGAGAGTGGGGCAAGACGGCCCACCTCAAAAATTCACCAAAAATTTATTTTTCTAATGTTTTTTTAGCATATTTTGGAGGTGGGCCATCTTGCCCCCCCCAAAAAAAAATTTTTTTTTTGGAATTTTCGAAAAATTCCGGTGAATTGAGTCAAAGTTGGACGAGAGTAAATCCACTTAATAGTAGAAAGCCACAAAAAATAAAAAGTAGCTTAGGTGGGCCGTCTTGCCCCACCCTCCCCTATTTCCTAATTCCAAGAGGAATTCAAAACCACATTTTGCATGGTTAAAATTTTAAATAAAATTATACGATATGTAAATCGTAAAATTACCCTCAAGAGAATCTACGAGCTCTTATCTTTTGATCAACGTAATATTTGTTAGTTACATAATTGGATATGCAGATGATCCCTCTACTTGTCTTGTTAAATGAATCCCAGAATCTTTTGTAAAAAAAAGCTGCAAAAGTGTCGCGCTTAGCCCACTACAACTATATGAATATATATTTCAGACCATTAGCTGGCGCCCACTTTACGAACAAAGTGCCCCGGTACATATTCGACATTAAACGCGGATAATGAGCTGTAGAAAAGGGTGTATATAATATAATAATATAATAGCAGCAGAAGATCCAACCGGGCTGTGTGGGGAGGTGTAATGTAATGTAGTGTAGTGTTGAGTTTAATATAGTGGCGCTTTGGTTGGCGGGCTACAAGAGCTCAAGCTGTTAGTCGAAAGTGAGAGAAGGAGGAGAAGAGCAGACAGAAGTCTGATGAAGTATGTACATGTATATTTCAGTGTGCTTCCTCTCATTTCACTATCTTGAGCGGTGAAATTTATCTGGAGGTATCTCCGTATAGGTATCTTGTCGACTGGAAACATCCGGCCAGCTAGGAGTGTACCACTCAGCGGTTTCTGCTATTACGCGACGAGATGAGTTCTCGGTTAAGGGAATCAAGAAAACTCAATTTATTTCTATTTCAATGGACGCTCTGGAAATTAATCAAAATATTTTCAACGGATTTAATTATTCATTAAATCCCTGATTGATACTATTTAAAAGTCAATACCGGTTGTTAATATTTAACAGATCATTTTTCAAGCAACCGCACGGTGAATGACCCACTTTTAGCTTTTAAGTGATTGCAGACACTGTTTTATTCAAATAATTGGCTATTTCTTATTTTCTTTACACTGTAAAAGATTTGTTGGATGGCTTTTAATTGATTTAATTTTTCAAGAGTAAATTTTTTTTTTTTTTTTTTTTTATTAAATAAAAATAAAAAGAAAGTTATTATTTGTTTTAAAATTATAAAATGCGAATTAATTAATGAATTGTTGGGATTAATTATCAGAATCAATAATTCTTAGCAGTCTTGCAAAATATTGAATAGTACTTTACGATAAAAATTTTTTTATCTTTTAGAAAAGTATAAACATTAACTGTTCCGAACAAAAAAAAATCTGTAACTAAAAAAAAAATAAAATTTTAGATAGCAGGCTCTCGAACTATATAGTGGCAGAAGCAGTAGCAGCAGTGAAATGCAATAAAAGATAGAATGCGCAGAGATGACCATCGGCATGTAATTTGTTGTGGGATCTATCGAGGATTGTGAACAATAAACGATGCATGTCGAGCAGAACAGCAACGGTCTAGTGTGCATAGAAACATCCAATCGTCTAGCATCGAACTGTTATACTGTAAAACCGATGATAGTGTTACGAATTGGAATTCTACGGCTCTATTACTCCTCATGCGGAATAGAGCAGGGAACATACACACCCGCATTCTTGAGGATTTATCTTATTGTGCAACACACAGGAATAAACTTTTGCAAACAGTGTATTTGCGAAGTGGAAAACGGACAAACAGAACGAACAGGAGTTTAAGTTGTGCTTAGAGGACCCGCAAGCTATACTTGCGGAAAGGACGTGCTCTGTTTCTTTTTTTTTTTTATCTTGAGAGGGAGCATGAGTATGCTCGTAAAATTTTTCTCAAAAATAATTTTTTTATTCTATTAAGAAGCTTATCTGTCATCAGTTTCCAGTTTAATTAATTACTCAACGGATTTTTGGACAATAAAAAATGTTAATTAACGTAAAAAATATTTGAAAAAAAAAATAAATTCAAAAATATTATCAGATAATGTATAAACATAAAATTTTCTGTTCATAAATGAACCCATCAGACTGCGGAATATTTTTTTTTTTTTTTTGCGAAAGTAGAAATGGCTACAAAGAACTTGGAGAATAAGACCAGATAGTATTTATATTCATTAAATATGATTCAATGGGAAGCCTGATAGATGTTCCGTCTTGGGTAAACCACTAGGGTTAACTACCGAAGAGAATACTTGCCTTTTGATAAACTGTGATATGGTTTATTGTGCTGGAGAGTATACAGGGACTTTGACCCAAAGCTGGTTGCTTTTACCGGCAATCAATAGTGTAATACTCTGTAGATGTACAAGTTGTGTGCATTTATATGTATATATACAGTGGGTTGTAAGTTTGCGCTCACCCTTCAGCAACAGACTATCTGACTTACAGATAGCAAGTCTTTGAGGAGCTCTGAGATGCATCCCCGAGGAATTTAATAGAACGCATCGCTTTCAAACTCTAAATTGATTCTCAACGGCTTCTGTTACAACTCCATGTCTGTGTCTATGCATCGTTTCGGTAACGAAGGATGTGTTTTTGAGAATTAGTTACCTTCAATTTGATAATTAGACGGAACTTTGGGGCTCAAGATTAGATAATTAAAATTTAAAATAAAAATACAATATTTTTACATCTTATCTGTAATTTCTTTGAATTTTTACATGTGAAATTTTTTTCGTAATAATTTAATAGTTATATAATAAACTAAAAAATGATTAGATGTCTGTTAATTATATTACCATGTTTTAATCGTCCTTATTAGGAAGTATCATACTTAAAACACTATTGCAAGAGCGTAAAAAATAAAATAAAAAATTCAGTCTCTCGGGAAATGGAGCACTTAAGTCTGACGTCATTGGTTAACAGGAAATAAATTTAATCGTTTACTATAAACCGAGATGCAGCTATTTAATTGACTCTTAAGTTGATTAATATACCACTGGAAACTCGATAAAATTAAAGTAAGAGAAAGAGAAATTCGATGAACAGATGAAGAGATTGAGTACGGGCAAGTCAATAAACCAGATGAATGAAGGTCGAGTTAGATAGATCCACATTTACAATCTCTTTCGGTCTATAGACGATAGACGTATGTATCTACATCAATCTAGAGGAATACGACAAATCACGATGGACACTGTAAATAGGAAATAAATTCAATCAGTCCTAGCCTTTTAACCGATCGCCCACAAACTGGATTTATTTTACTTATAAATATGTTCATCTAGGAAATGTTGATCAAGCTGAAACTGTATTCAAATTCTCAGGGATGTTAGATGATGATAGAGTATTGAAAAAAAAAGTACGGATAAAAAATAATAGTTATTTTTATTATGCTAGATAGTAAATACAGGATTTGTTTAATTGAAAAATTTTCTGACCTGATATTTGTAAATAATTTTAAAAAATTGGCTATATATGACTTGGTATGTCCATATTAGACCTTAAATGGTCATGTGTCTCCATATATAATTTTTAAGCTGAAGATAGTGTTGAAAATTTCCGACAGATGGCGCATGATCGCTAAATTTTTTCCTTAGAAGAGAGTTAAGTATGAGATCTTAAGTAATGAAATAAAAATTATTATTTTGAATTTTTTAGGGAGATTATCTGATTGGATTTCAATTAAATCTACTATAAAACCAATTTTTGATGATTAGAAAATGTCAATTAATCATTTAAGTTCTAGAAATAATAATAAATTATTATTTTATTATCATTAGACATAAAAATTGGCCACAACAAAAAATATTTAAACAGCTGTCAATAGACTTATGACTAAAAAAATTTCGATACCATCTAACAAAGTAATGATTACCATTCTAAATTGAAAAGATAACTATCCTCTTTTCTCCGTGTAAGTTTAAAAAGTTTTTTTCCATAAAATACGCTTGAACATCCTCGAAATTTTTTTCATTTACTCAACTTTGAATATGAATATAAATCTAAAAAAAAAAGTTGTCAGCACTTGAACTTTCCGGACATGTTTTTTTCGTAAAAATAAACATCACGTCAAATTCATCGAGTATCTGAATATTAAAAAAAAAAAATAAGTAAATAAAAAAAAATATTCTGGCGAAAATTGAATAGAATATTCTAATTTATACGAGATGTTGAAAGTTTATTTAATTAAAGTGACAACGCGAGATGAAAGGCAAAAAAGGCGGATCTTTTTCAGCGGAGAGTATTCAGAATTTATTCTCAACTCACCTGAATCCCATCCGTCACGTTAAATCTTTCATACGAGGAAATATGAGTCAAGGCAGTTTTACTCACGTGTGATAGCGTTCCTTCTTTGTCGAAGGAGATATGTACATAGAAATAGAAGAGTATTTATGTACAGAGAGGAGTACAGAGTACAGAGAATCAGAGAGTAAAACGAGAGAAATAAATGGACTAATGGGTAGAGGAAATAGTATTGCATTTGCCATCAGAGAGCATACGAAAAGCTTAATCCATAACACGATGTGATGCTCACTGGTGTACTCTACGGTTTTACAGGGTGTTACACCCTAACGTTACCCCGCTAAATTATTTAATTTGACACCACTCTCGTAGCAAGAGTCTCTACACGTTTAAGTACGTGGGCACGTATGTAGCTAGATCTGTATCTCGTATCAGTACAGCGCTGAATTTCGCCCGGCTCAGCAATGGAATTTTAATGAAATTATTTGCTATGTACATCACTGAATTATATTTAATACGAGCTTTTATCTTTTGATCAGCGCAAGCTTCTTTAGTTATTACAACAAGGGATCAGATTTCTTGATCTATTATAATTATATTTAGAATTTATAATATTAGATAACTTGCTAAGAATATTACATCTTATCAATTTTGTAGAAGAATTTTTAAATTTAGGAGTATAGAAGATTTGAAATAAAAAAAAATTTTTTTTGAATACTTTTTTGACTAACATTTTAATATTATAGAAAAAAAAATTTTTTAAGTTTGTTATGTATGATTGTAATTAATAAAATTAAATTTAAAAAAAATTTTAGAGTATGATTTTTAATGCTCATTAAATGTACATAAAAAAATATATTAAATTGCTAATTAATAAAGAAAAATAGAAAAGAAAGAAATTTATTATTGTTAATTATTAAAATGATTTCTAAATAAAAATTTTTCTACTGTTTTATGTGAAAAAATTCTGTTTATTTTAATGATTAATCTTTTTTTTAAAAAGGGACACAAATAATGTTTGTTCCGTGAATTGACAAGAGTATAAAAATAAAAATAGTTATAGAGAGGAAGTAAAAAAATTTTTTTTGATCGAGCAATTTTCATTCTAGATATAATGTGTAAAGTGAACATCAGTTGACTCGGCAACTTTTCCTCTAGGATTTTTGAAAATCACACACTCGATGTCTTCCGGATTAAGGGCTCAGTTATTCATACATAACTTCAATCTCTTATCAAGAATTCCAATATAAACTCGAGCAGCAACTACCAATTACGAGCCCTTTGAAACGAGACTCCTTAGGATCGAGTTAGAAGTGAGTGACTCCAGAAGTAAGCTTTCAGGAGACTGTCACTCCGAACCTTTCTACGGAAGTCATAACTTCAAACTACTTGAATGTTCGAAAGTTGTAGTAATATCTAATAACTACTGACTAATGACACTTGATATGAGGAAATGTGACTGGATTTCAGGTTATGATAAAAATGATTGATATGAAGACGGAAGAATTAATAAAACTTTTGTAGTAAAGTTTCGAAAAGGAAATTGTTATTAACTTTTTCTAGGAAGTTACTAAAGGTCAAATCAATAAATGGGTCAGATGATGCGCGAATAAAATTCTATTCCGCTGTACTTTAATTGTTATTGAGTTTGAAAAAAAAATTAAACACAATAATTGTAAATGCTCAATTGAAAAAATTACGAAACATTTAAATTTTTGGATAAGCTATCCTAAAAATAAACCAAATAAATAATCTAATATCTATATTAATAAATAAAGAGACCTTTTTTAGACACTCCAAACCGAATAAAACGTTTACAAAAGACCTTAAGACCATAATTGTGGGAAAAAGCTGATGTAAAGTTAAAAAATTGTTTAACTATAAAATAAATTTAAACTCAATTCAATTGAATTAGATTATTGAGAGCTAGTGGTCTTCAATAAAAAAAAGCGAAAAATTTTTTTTAATTCCAGAAATAATTTTTCATAAAAATAGTCTCCCGTTAGAATTGTAATACCTTTTTCTACGTCCTGAGTATTCGACTATGCTCCACATTCATACTCGCGATTTGTTCCTGGATAATCTTGATCTATGTGTCGTAACATAATAATTCAAATTTTTTATTCATTTTTGTTGGTACTATTCTCAGAGTAAAAATATGAGGTGAATATATTCTTCCGGGTGATGTTATATCAAGCCATTTTTTCATTACCTGTTTTTATTAGTACCTTTATTCTCTTTAATATATTTTCTCGCTGTTTATATTTTTTTGTCGCCGAGTTTGTTGTACGTCGGGAGAACGGGCTGTAAATTATGTACGTAATTAGGGTAAAGTAGAGGCCAATGAAGTTGCCCGCGACAGCTTCAACTTTTACGGGGACATTGTTAGTGTGAGTGCCCATCTGGGCTCATGTAGGGTCGTGTATATATAATAAAGGAAACACGAGGTAAGAGTAAGAGTAAGAGTGGAACCGAGCTCAGCTGAGGAAGAGTGAACACCAGAACATAATGTCGTCGTTGTTGCTGTTGTTGTTGTTGTTGGCGGTTTGGATGGGTGAGTTTCTCAGTGCGACTTCTATTATGCCAACCAACTTCCAACTTCTGTTGACATGAGGGGCATCTGGGGTAAAGAGACTTTGACGACAAGAGTCGCGTTTCTGAAATGAAATTTTTTAATAAATACAATGCGAAACTAGGTTCAAGACGCTACCAGCGAACAAAAGAAAGATCATCCTCTCTGAGTATATATAAATCACGTATGAAAATTCAGTTATAAGAGTTCTGATCAAATTAATACAACTGTTTTTTTAAGTTTTGAGTTTCTTCAAAATTAATTTGAGTTTTTATTGAGTTGTTCTACACAGAAAAAAAAATTCACTTGAAACAAATAAAGAATTTTTGAACTTAGAAAATAATTTTGGAAAAATTCATTGTCTTAAATCAAGACAAAAAATTCTTGAATCAAATAAAATTCACTTAAGCCAATAAAAATTTCTTAGAAAAATTTCCAATTTCATCATTTTCTATTAAAAAAATAAATTTTATTTATTTAATTCACTAAAAGAAAATTGGCTGGATTTAAAAGAAAAATTCTTGAATTCAGTTAATTTTTATTTAGTGTAAGGACTTAATGATTTATTTAAAAATTTAAATTAAAAAAATATTTAATTAGTTTTCTAAACTCTTAACAAATGGTTTTTCACTCTAAAAAAAATTTATTAATTATTAAAAAATATTTGCAATCAAAAATAAATATTTTTTTTCCAAAAAACTATTCATTAAAAGTTAAAAACTAATTACTACTTAATTAAATTAGGTAAATTTATAAATTTTTCCCTAATGAATAAATTTATTAGTTAAAAAATTCTTTTATTAGTGTACTTATTAAAACAATTAATTTTCAAAGCGTGTAGTTGAAAAGTTAATAATTTATTTGTAAATTTCGACTGTTAAATTCAACTTGTCTCCAGAATTTCGAGTAAAAAAGAAGCCTGGGAGTGCATATTGTGCAGCGATGTGTAAATAACTTTCAAAATGAGAATCTGAAACTTTCAGTACGAGGATCCGCGAGTATCGGTTATAGAATTGGACTCATAATCAATAATTTATAACTTATAAGTTAATGTTCTGCTGAAAGGAGTTAAGAATTATTAAATTTTCATGAGCCATACTTGTTCTTCGGTGACTGTAATTTCATTCAAGACAATTACTGTCTGGTTTATGTTATATAAGTAAGCTTAATGATTAGAATTTCAGTATTTTGAGTGTTAATAGCAGCTATTGGAAAAGTGATAACAATGATCCAATAACCTTTAGAGAATTAATGTGTTGAGCTAGTGAATTATATTACAAAGCAGGAAGCAATGTTTTTAGTTTCTCTTGAAGATAGTTTTAGTTATGACTGTGATGAAAATATCCAGGAAACTAAATGTCACTAAAGTTTAAAGTGACATTTAATTATTAATTTTGGTAGTTAATATTTGAGGACTTCGGGATAGTTGACACTATAACTGATAGTTGAGACGAATTGATGATCAGGATAGTTAGGGTAATTGAGTTGTTAAAAATTAATAAAGTTATTAACGATCGGTTGTTGAAATGTTAACTTCTCTCGAACTAGGAACTTATTAATTGACGGTCAGAGATGTTTTAGTGATTGTGTGGCGAGGTGAATTATTAATCACGGAATTTAATTTTAGTTAATTCAATTTGCCCCTTGTTTTTTCAAACTTTGCTCGCAAAATGTGAAAACTTTTCGGAGAGAAAATTCCGAAATTGTGTACGGAGCTTTTAAAGTTTGCGAGATGATTTAAGTACTTTGAAAATGTTTACAAGTTGAAGATCGACATCAAAAGATGGAAATTTTTTAACAAGGAATAAAGGAGTTTTATTGTTCTGGTAAGTTTTAGATTTTATGGAAATGTGAGAAACTAATATTATTTTTATGTGAGAAACGATGTATTTATAAATAATTATTAAAAAAATTGTAATTAGACAAATTAAATCGACCGATGCTTGAAATTGACTCTTTTTGATTCGGATAAAATTTGGTGATAAGTGATAAGTTGTTTTTTTATTTTAAAACTAAGTCCTGTTAAGGAAAAAAAAATTTTTTTCTGCGAAATTCAAAATTACACTGAAAGAAAAAATTTATTTAGAAAAAACTGACCAATGTTGTAGCAAGAAATAAATTTGTTGAAAATCTTAAACAATTTTATATCTTCGCTGAAGAAATCAAAAATTTTTTTATAGTAATTTTTTTTTGGAAAAAAAGTCTTCTGGGTTTGGAAAAAAATAATTAAGATAGATAATTTTTAAATTTTCATCCAAAATTATTTTTTCTCAAATCAAAAAAATTTTTTTCAACAAGAAATTTATTGTGAGAAAAACTTTTAATTTTTCAGCTAACAAATAAAATTGTTTAAAATTTTCAAAAAATTTATTTCTTGTTACATTAATACCTTTTTTTTTTTTTTCAAAAGAAATTTTTTTTCTCAGTGTACGGCATAAAAATATATCAAACTATTTTTTCCAGAACAGTAAAAATTTTTAAATGAAATTAAAATCATGGTTGTACTTAAAAATTATTAAATTTTTTTATTAATCGTTGATTGGATATAATTTTAAATAGAGTAAGAATTTATAAAACTCAAAATACAAAAAAAATTCCAAGATTGTAATGAGAAAGGAAATAGGATATTGAAAAATGATTTTGATTTTCGGTTGGTGCACAAGAAGATGTTATCCCGTGAATAGATTAGTTCGGGAATTCAAAAATAGATTTTTCTATTATATGCTGGCATATAACCGAACTGATAGTCAAGACGGATAGATATAGAAAAGTTCGTTCGGATATTTATATGAAGTAGGAGCAGAGGCCGGAGCAAAGGTTGAATAACGAGTGACTGATATACTCTCTATGGAAGAACGCATACTTAGCTCTCCTGTGAATAGAGGAGATTCTCCAGAGGAATAAGGAAGAGATGAAGATAATGTATGACGTAATATAATATTCCTTGGATGGAATGCGGTAGCTGGTGCGCGAACGTGAGTCCTGGAGCACGCTTGTTCATTCGCACGTGTGAATCTCACTAGGAAGCTTAATAGCAGGAAGCTTTTCGCAGCCGAAACTGAGGGTAGAATTACTTATCACAATTATAATCACAATCATGATGATAATCAAAATTGAGTTGTTCTTAGGGTGACAATGTCGAGCTGGGAACAAAATACATATGTTAGCAAGAACCACAAAAAAATCAGCAACCGAAATGGAAGTAGATTTCCTATTCAATAACATCATTACAGAGCGCAAAAAAAAATGAACTAGAGTTAAATTTAAAGTAAATTTTTCTTGATTTAAAAATTTTTTATGGATTAAAAAAAAAATAAAACTTTTGAAAATTATTTTCGTGGTTCAAGAATTTTTTTCTTGACTCATGCTTATTTTTTTTTTTTTTTTTTTTTCAGCGTAATAATTCAAATATTCCAATTACTTTCACAGAAATATACATTATTAATTATTTATATTTTATTTAATGTGTATAATTAATTTTTAATACTGTATTTTTTCGTGAAAAGTCTGAGGAAAGGTCGATAAAGATACGCTGCGAAATAATAAACAATCGAAGTGTTATTGATCCTTTATCCTACATCAAATATTAATTTATAATTATAATTGCCTTGGTAGCCTTTATAATTTCAAATTAAAATTTGATTTGTTAACTTTTAACGAATATTCTGTTCATAAAGTGCAATAATAAACAGAATGATGCTCTAATGAGTAAATTAAAAGATAATTAAAAGAAATAAAAGAAGAATATTACATCACATTTATTTTTTGGAGGAAAAACGGATCCCATAATAAAATTGAGATGAAATGTATGTGGCATCAAACTATTCGTAACGTGATTGGTTGAATATATCATGAGCATGAAAATATATGCAAACGCCATAGTAAGGCGCGCGCTTGCGCGCGCAAATTTGAATTCTAGTGACAGCAAAAAGGAGATAAAATTTGTAGCATGTCTGTGTGTCAAACCCGATAGGATCCTTCGTTTTAGTTCCGTGGTACGGTGTCATTCACCTTTTACACTAGCAACCAACGAACCAACTTGTACTCAACGAATCCTTTTTCCCCATCGTGTAACTTCACTCCATGTCGACCTCGATTTCCGAAGCGGCAACGCGGTATCGCCGAGAAAAACTTGGCGGTTTCTCTGTTGAAAATCAAGAGAGCGTAGATGCCTCGCCGCACAAAAAAATGAAGAAACTGAACCGAGAATAAGAGAATAGAAAATAAAAGAAAAAAGACCAGGGATCCAAGCAAAGAATGATGCTACACGGTTGACCAAGCCAATTCGATTTCTCAAATTTTTTACCGAAATTTCATTGCTTATCAAATTATCTTTTTTATGGGTTATCTATACTCGGTGAACGGAGATCGGAACCACGGAATTTATTTACCCCAACCCCGATCCAAGGATCCGGACAGTCCATCCAATCATCCCGGATTCACGAGTTATGTAGCTTTTTTCGCGATCGTAAAAAGATATATTTTTCACGGAGAATAGAATATTGTCATATTTACTATTTTACATAGTTACAAGACTTATTTTTAACAATGTCATAAATTATATTTTTTTGTAAAATAGGATTGATTAATATTTTTTTTATTTTAGTTAATGGGAGCCATAAGGAAGTACACTGAAAAAAATCAACTTAAATAAAAAAAAAATTTTTGAATCAAGTAAAATTTATTTAAACCAAAAAAAAAATTTTTTTCAAAATAAATTTTTTTTTTTAATTTTTTAGAAAATTAATTTTTTTTTCTTTAAAAAAAAATTGTTTTTTTCATAATTTGAATTTTTTTGTTAGCATTGTACTTTTGGGTCATTATTTCATCGATTTAAATGAACATTTATTTATTTAATATTAAATAACATTTAATATTTCAATAAAAAATAATATTTCAATTTTTAGATAAGCTTTTAAACTTTTTTAAGTTGACAGTTTTTTTTCGATAATTTATTAGTTAAAAAAATAATAATAATTAATTACAAATAATTTTTTTTTTGCAATTTAATTTAAATAAATAAAATGTAATAATTATATTACTGATTAACTAATTTGATATTTTTTAAATTCAATAGAATCTTGATTACGATTATAGAGATGTCAATATACAAAACTAAAAATAATTTTTTATTTCAAAAGATCAACTTATAAGACATTTCGATAGTATTAGCATCATTTAACCTTGCAAATAAAAATTTATGAAGTTGATTGTAGTTGATTGGTTCTTGATGCTTCAAAATAGCTGTTTAGATGATTGTCGAGAACTCGAACAACTTGGTGCTGGTCTCAAAACAATTGCCACCGGAAATGTTGTGTAACTACGTTATCTCCAACAGACTGGTTACTTTGTTCTCCCGGGATACTTACGGATGTATAACGGAGCTTTAATAGACTGCCGTAATACCATCTACATCTACAATCTACATTTAATATAACTCCTCCCTCCCCCTATCTGCCAGCGTTAATACATACAATGGTGTTAGTAGCAATAGAAGCTCTGGAGGGCGATCGTTTAGCGATTCCCGGGTAATTCTAAAATAATTCACCAATTAGTTCCCTGAAAAGAGCATTAATGCAAGTGCTCGGTAACTTACTACTCCAGACAAGAAATTCTGGAGGAACATTTCGTAGGAAGTGGAGGCCGGTTAGTACTTACACACTAACAGCGACTCGGCTTCGCTCCGGATCATCGGATACCAAGTAGATTATCTAGCAGTGCAGTCTAAAGCTTGTACAGTCACGTTCGCGATTTTATCAGTTAATTATCTTTTTATAATCTTGTTTATCTTTGGCTCCGGGCCGGTGTTACCAGAACAACCTCTTTCTCCGTTAACTATTTAAGCTACTACACGGTAAAACGTATAATTGCCGCTTAAAATTCACCAGAACGGCTGACTTAGCTTCTTTAGTATCGCGCCTCCCATTTCCGTCAACTCTTAACCTTGCTACTGGGACTGTTGCGATACACAAAAATTAATATGCATTATTCATAAACGCGTTTACTTTGCACGCTCAAGTGCGATCCTAATGGCGCTACTGTCAGTGTAAAAGTGACATAGTATTTATTTTATATACAGCGCTGTATTATTTTCTTAAGGACGTTCATAGACAAGAAAAAGACACCAATAGGTTCTCGCTATTGGTTACGACATTAAAGTTAGCTGTCACTTGAAAATTTTTTTTAACAAATAAATTTGTTCAAAAAAATTATTTTTAAAAAATTGCATTTGTAGTTTTTTAAAATTTCTAAACGTCAATTTTTTTTGTCATAATTTATTTGTTACAAAAATTCTTAAAATTATCAACTATCTGCTAAGTTAATTTTTATCTATTGGTTTCTTTTTACTTCCACTCACGTAAAATATCAAGTCACTAACTTCAAATTTTTTTATAAATGATCTGTTTTTATCAATGATCTGTCAATAAAAGTGTAAAAATATTTTATAATACAATAAAATACAGTATGTGTTGTTATTTAAAATACAAAGAAAAGAAATGGTATTCGTTTAATAAGCATCTGAGAAGAAAAATAATAAGCTTAAATAAAATAACAATATTTAAAAATAACAGGACGAAGGAAAAAGGCGAGACTGTGAGTATAAGGGGAGAAAATAATGAAGGCAAAAATAGCAAACGTCGAGAGTCAGGCGCACGCACAACCCCTTGCAATGCATATATGATTGCATGCCATTTTATACTCTTTTTTTATTACCAGTATGTGTTCTTTCAGGTATATTATTCTGTATATGCATTATTATTTCATGCATTCTCAAGATAAATCATTTAAAATACACCTGAGGAGATTAATCATACCCTCGTAACGGAAAAATGTTATAGCAATGTTTCAGATTACCATATACTAATATTGTTTAATTAATCTTAATGATCCCATGTGATATCAAAAAATTACATTTAAAAAAAAATTAGAAGTGAATTTGGTAATTATATTAAATCTTTTAAAAAACATTTTTCATAAGCATCAAAAAGACTCGATAAGGAGCATACCCAGACTAAGTTTCATTGGTTTTTTTGTTGATGTCGTGCATAACAATGGGTTAGAAAAAGAGAAGAGAGAGATGAGAATATCCAAGTTATCTGAGTGCCCTGAAGCTAAGCATTCGTTTTACTTAACTCTTTTTTTTTCTTTGGATTACTCTAGTCTCTAGTCTACTTTACTTGGCTTTTTTGAGGTGCCGTTTGACACCACATTGCGCTCAACGAGAGGGAGAAACGGAAACCGAACCCATAGCAAAAAACCACAAAGTAGAGAGGTGTACAGAGATATCATACAAATATAAGATGTAAGGTATAACTCGAATTCGGCGTTGCATATTTCAAAGTGTACATCCTTGGTAAGTAGTAAAATACATAGCCCCGGGGTATAAGATGCAACATCCTCTTATTTCCAACACATATAGAATTCATATTATACCTTATACGTTATAATATCAGACTTTCGATATTTTTGCATTGCAATACTCGTACATTCTGCTTCTCATTCACCACATGGATATTTTTTTACCATCCCAGTGGATAAATATACATATATATTTATTATATACCTACTCTTATTACTTGGCAGGTTTTAAAGGAAACAATTCTTGACTCCTATAATCATTCTATCCACTTCTCTCGTTATTATCTCTTTCGTTTATATTCAGAGTAGTTCGTCGCTATATACAGAGACAGCCAGTCGTTCTCTGGAGGATGCATCGGGTTTTTTCGATACGATAAGAATTGTAGTATAAGAATTGTAGTTTTCGCAGTGTCGCAAATAGATCCTCTGGCTAGTTTCGAGATTATTCGTCGTTGTATAACTCGATTTAGATTCAATGCTTTAATACAGTATTGATCTAGTTACACTGTGACTATTATTATGTTATATTGAAAGGGGTAAAAGGTGCTCTTGTGTTTAGTAGTATGGGAACACCGGAGTATGAGTAAAGTAACTTGTTACCGTACCCTGGTATATGAGAGAACTCCGGGTGGATAATATTTAATTCTGAGCACGGATTTATTGTCTGAAAGCAGTGACCTAATATTTTGACAAGTTATACCACACAGGGAGTATAGGTTATCGGATTTGCCATCCATTCTCTTACTCTCTATCGTCATTGATTATTCGACATTCTGGATTGTAATGCAAGTCGAGTGAGCATCGGATCGCCTGAGTATTACTACAGTTTCTAGAGGGTCTGCTATCAACTTCGTATGAGACAAGACGAGAATTAGATCAACTCAAGCTGTTACTGAATTACAGTTAATATATTTCATTTTTATGTTATTATTATTGTTTTTATTATTATTACTGGCAAACTGCAGTCACTATCTGACTGCCGAGATATGAATAAAAAAAATTCATTTTGGCTTAATGTTTTTTTTATTTGGGTATTTTTTAAATGAATTTTAAAAATAATAGTAAAAAATGTCAGATCTAATTTACGATAAAGATATACCCATTAATAAATTTTTCTAAGTCAAAAAAAATATAAAAAAAATTTTTAAAGTTCAAAAAAAATTTTAGAAGTACAAAAAAAAATTTTTAACTTTTAATTTTATCATGATAAAATTTAAATATTAATAAGATAATACTAAAAGTACCTATAAGTTCTTCAAGAAATCCAAAGTGACAAAGATTAATAAAAGAGTCATTAATTCCGAAATCATTAATACTCAAATTTATGTAAAAATGTTTGACAGTGGATTATTTATCATCTGTTATATTTTAAGTATAAAAAAAAAATGAAGCTAAGCGATGAGTCGATAAAAAAGATGGTCCTTATTGAAAGAAGCTTATTATAAGTAATTGTGCAATTTTTATTATTTCAATATTTAATATTTAAGTAACTCTAACTTTATCAATTTATGTACTTGAATATAATTAATTAAAACTAAAAAATATGGTAATTCAATTGAACTGGTATAGGATATCCACGAGGTCGTATTTTATCTCCATCGAATAAATTAAGAAAAGTTTGTCGCCAAGTTAGTAGCAGCAGCAGCAGCAGCAGCAGCAGCAGTACCAGCTAGCTCGAGTTTAAGTACAAGTACCGATAGCTAGGCTCCGACCTGCCCTCTTCCCGACGTACAACTTTCTTCGACAAGTAGTCAAATCCATCACCGCTAATTTTGATATTTCCATCATGAAAACTTAATTATCGCGACAATAAACTTTAATTTATAATTTAATGCTACTCTTGGCAATTCTGATAATTTGTTTTCATCTCAACTTCGTATTTATTATTTATGCCTAAGCTTTTTATTTCAATTTAATTACTCACAACCGCGTTTAAATATTTATTTTTACATTTTTTACTACTTGAGTTAATTATTTTAACAAAAAATATGAAGAAACAATTTTTAATATTACTGATGTAAATTAATAATATTAAATAAAATTAAATAGTTAAATGTCAAAATAATCAGTGGGAGAAAACTAAAATTAGTTAGACGACTCTTTGAGCTTTAATTTAGCTAGTAAGCTTCGTACAATGATTTTGAGCTGAGTAATCAGAAAAACATTCTTTGACTTTGGAAAGTTATAACTCAGCGAAAAGGATCCTAGCCGATTAAATTATAACTTTAAGACTGATCCGCTTGATTGGAGATGGATTTTAATTGTATTCAATTTTTTGTGATGTTGAATTTGAATTTAAAGAAAAATATTTTTTAAGTAATTGAAAAATGGTGTAAAAAAAAAATTAAAAATGAAAAAATATACATTTTTAATAACATTGAGGTCTTGTTAATTAAATTTACTTGAGGTACATTTACTTGATTACATTTAGGTTTTATTACTTACATTTACATTTATATTGATAAAAAATAATAAACGTGAAAAATTAATAATTAAGTTTTACTATTGTAATTTTAAAAATTAAAAACAAAAATTGTGCTACCGCACAATTAAATCAGCAAAAGTAGGCCACAGAATTGTAATAGTATCAATTTATGGTCTAAAATTTCGGTCGAATAGTTTTGATTATGTATGTAGCCAAAAATAATAGTAATTAATCATTAACCCGAGAATATGCTTCGGAGTAACTAAATATTGACAATACTGAGCCTTTAGTTGCGATTATCGAATTTTAATTACCATTATTATTGTTATTGTTATCATCATCATCGTCATTATGATTATGATTATTATTGGGGGTTGTAATTTAACGCATGGCTTGCTCGCATTTTCAGTTTTTGGGGTATATTGACCAATCATTGGGAGCTAACGAATTGAAATTAATTTATTATTATTATCCGAATGCAAGTACTCACCCCGCATTTATCTCCAGTTTGAATTTTTTCATAAAACAATACTCGACTGCATATTACAATAACAATCATAATTATAATAATTATTATAATAAACAACAAGAGTGAGTAAATAGATTTATTTTGATTATTCATTTAATTACACGGTAAATGTTTATATTTGCATGTTAATCATCCGTTTGTTTGTCAATTTTATATTTAATTATTAATTATCTAATTTCTGATAATTATTACAATACTATATTGTTTTATGTTGTTTTATAAAGTTTATGTTCTCGTAGAGGGGAATTAATAAAGTGAATGTGAGAGTCAAAATGTCAGAAGAGTATTAAAAATTTTTATAAACTGAAGAAATCAAATTAGAACGGAAGCAGGTGCGTTTGTCAGACAGATTCTGCGAACAGATCTTCGAAATACGCGGGTCAAGTTGTTTTTGTTGCTGTATTGCTGATGTATGTTAGGTGTATGGCTTATCATATCAATTTGACAGCCGTCCGAACCGTGTGTTGAAACAGCACGATTGTCTTACGGTAAACATTGCAATCAACATGTCAAAAATTTTAGTAAAAATATTGCAAATTTGTAATAGCTCAAAAATATTAAAATATCAAGTAGAATTTTTTTATTAAAAGTTTTAAATTATTTTTTAATTTTACGTTTTCGATGTAAAAAATTGTAAGATAGACTGCAAAATATTGCGGGGCTGATTTTTGATTGATTTAATCTCTCTGGAGTGAAATTCATCCCAAGGATTTTATTTATATTAATAATGAAAAAAAATCCACGGAATGAATTTTTTTTATTAAATAAAAATAAAATATGGTTTTTATTCAGATAGAAATGAAAAAATGTGTATAGATAAATATTTAACAATAGAACTTTTTTTCGTTAGTTTGATAAAAAAAAATTTTGATATTAAAAAAAATTGCATCAATATTTTTTTTTTATATCTGTAATCACAAAATTAAACTTGAGAAGAATTTTTTCACATCATTATTAGTTATTTAACATATTAAATTTATTTCAGCTAAACAAAAATTTTATTTTAATTTCTTGCCGTTTATTTGCAATTAACTGATTATTGAAATTTTTTTTTTTTTATTTATTCTTGCAGTGTACTGTGAAGTAATTATTTTTCATGTAATCGGTTACGAATTTTTTTCTACTATCAAATGTTCTTGTTTTAAAACCCGCTATTTTAACATCCAAAACGTCATTTTCATCTACTACACTCGATCATAAAAAATGGAAACAATTTTGCATGATTGGCAGTAGAAATTTGATTTTTGATCCTTTACAAGCTTGTAAAAAAAATCATTAATGGAATTTTATATATTCGTGCAAAACCTTCAATATTCTCTCACAAAAAAATTGATCAATTTTAAAAATTAAAACCTGTATGCTGAATTTCATAGTAGTAAAATACAATAAATTTATATATAACATAAAATATATATGACTATACATATATGTACCGACAAATAAATATTTATTGAAAAAAAGTCAAACATTTAAAAATTTTTTAAAATCAGGAATAAAAGCCCTTACACATTTTTTCAACATTCTGATAAATTTTTAAATACCTAACTAGATTTTTAATTTAGCTACCTGTGAATTTTTGGAATAACGCTTTTATAAAATATAAATTAATTTAATTGAAAATTAATTGAATGAAAGAATTTCATCTGTCCAACGAATGTTAAACCGACATTTTGAAAGAATTAATTTTTTAAAAGTTCACATCCATTGTACTTATTAATTTTACCACCCGGACGATTATGAATATTTCGACCGCTATGTGAATGGTAATGATTATTATTAAGAGTGGCATTAATTGTAAATGATAATTAAATAGATTGAATTTGCGATAGACGTTTAATAACGGTCTCTATTGTTCTTCTATAGCTTTTGTCATCGTAATATAATGATGCATATTTCCAATTTTCATGGTTGAAATATTTAATATCTATCATAATCACATAACAATATTCGCATACTTGTTATTTTAATGATTCAAAAATTAAACATATGTAAATCCGATGCTAGAAATTTTTCATTTCTTAAAAAATAATATTCATTTATTTTCTACTTCAGTTTTTTTTTCTATTTTATTCACATTACGCATTTCTACTCTGCCGTTATTTTCGCGTTGAATTATTGCGATTTCAATATTCACGATAACGAGAATAACGGCCCTCTTTTATATTAGCTCAAATTGAATATTCTATTTGTTTCGAATAAATTCTCGATTCTAACGGGGTATAAATACGTAAGCAGGAATTTACATAAGAAGATTAACATTCACGGTAGCTAATACATACGCTGATGTTGTTATTCATCAATAAGTATAAATTTAATTTTTTTTCTATTTTTACTCACATTACTATTTGCGATTTATTGTTTTTAACTCTTGTGAAGATATTTATTTATTTATTTGATTAAATATCAACATATATTCATAGATTCATTCGTGGTCTCAAGAAAATATCAAGGAAGATTGAGAATTTCTTGAATGAAGTCAAAGTCTCTTGAGACAAAATAAATTTTTTGAGCCAAGAAAATTTCTTGCTCCAAAATAACTTTTGTTTTCTTCAAAAATTTTCTTGGCGCCAGAAATTTGTTTTTTATTGTGTGCAATTTTATTCTAATTAAAAAAATAAAATCTTCTCAAAAAACGAATTTTCTTAAAATTTATAATTCAAAAATTATATTTATTAATTTATCAGAGTTGATTTGTATTTTTTAATTAAAATAGAATATATAATATGTGATCATATTATCAACATGTTAAATGAAATGAAAATTCGTATGAAAATTGTATAAAAGAATTCATAAATAACGATAAAAAAATCAGTAAGAAAATAGTTTTGTTTTTGAAATGTTTGCATATTATGTGCAAAGAATTTTTATCTGCACACAGGTATTTGTATAAGAAGATTAGCGCTTACAGTAACTTCTACATATATTCTGATGTACCAATAATCATAATGATAATGATGATCATAAATACATACGATTCCGAGTATTATATGTTTCCAGTGGCATGAATCTTTATGATCTGGAACACGGCCGGGAGCCATGTGTGTTTATTTAATGATGCAGGTATACTCTGGAGAGCAGGAGTCGATCGCGAGCTTATATCTCGTGCGCATGGTCGTCTTTAACCATCTCATTTCATTACTAGATACCCCGAAGCTCAAGATCACGATGCAGAATGAAAAGCAAAAAAATAAAAAGAAGAAGAAGAAAAAGATGATGAAGATGAAGAAGCGAGTATTGATTCTCATTCAGATATAATTTTTTCATTCCATCAAATAATGCCAATTGATGCGGAAAATAATTACTCGTTGAAAGATTGAATGAGATGAGATGAAAAAATGGTCCGGTGGTCTTTATTCTACCGTTGATTTCATGAAAAATAGAATTGAAAGGAAGTAAGTCTTTTGAGGATGAGAATAGTCTTGATAGAGCATCACGAAATTCATGGGTCCGTGCTTTTTTGGTTCCATGACTTATAGCCAGGCTATTACCGAGAGCAGAAGGAGAACTCCATCGAGTGAACCAACAGAAGTAGAGTATTCAATATATATATGTATATATGTCTAGGTAGTAAGTATTAAACTAGGTAAGCGTGGAATTGATTTTCTGGTGGACAATGACTCTATCTATTATCCGTTATCTATTGAGGATTTGAGAGATTGCCACTGCTGGTGGTGGATACTCAATGAGACGCTCCCTGAAAGAGATCCACCGTTTTGCACGCTCATTTTAAGTGTGTCCCTATCAAAACTTGTTCTCATGGAATATAAATCTCGAGCAGCTAGTGGTGCTACCAGATTTATCAACTAACTTCTTCTTCTTGTTCCCTCCGAGTAAGACCCATTTTTCACGGTTAGATAACTCCCAATTTATCCAACAGCTGATTTTGAATATTAATACCTCCTGTTCTGGTAAGTTATGTTTATTCATTTTCATGCATTCAAATATTCACTCGAAAAGAATTAACTGGTAGAATCGAGAAAAATAGTCTTTTCAAAATTTCAATCTTGCTTCCAGATATTATATTCACTTTGGATTAATTCAAGAAATTTATAAATCGAATCCAGAGAATGAAACAAAGAAAAGTTGCCCGTTCAATAATTTTATGAATTCAACGAAGCACTTTACTATTTTCAAGTAAGATACAATATATTGCACCCAATCATTTCTGTTTGTGGTAACATTGATTCGAGATATTACGGAATTGTTTCAAGAATACTAATAATCCTTGGATTTTTCTTGTGTTCGATATCCTCAGACACAATTCTCAATAACGTTGCAGAAGACGTATCAGAAAAAAAATTTTTTTTAATCGATTTGTATGAAAAAAAAAAAAAAAAAAAAACGAGCTTCAAAATTGAATTGCAGATAAAATTAATTTTTTAGGTTACATATTTTTTCTACTATCAAACTTTTTTATGTTAAAACCCGCTATTTTAACATCCAAACGCCATTTTCATCTATTTTACTCGGCCATAAAAAGTGAAAACAATTTCGCATAACTGGCAGTAGAAATTTGGTGTTCGATCCTTTACAAGCTTGTAAAAAAATTTTTTAATGGAATTTTATGTATTTGTGGAAAACTGTAAATATTCCCTCACAAAAAATTGATCAAACTTTAAAATAAAACCTACATGTTGAATTCCGTTGCAGCAAAATACAATAAATTTATATAGATATGACTTCGTGTACCGATAAATAAATAATTGCTGAAAAAGTCAAACATTTAAAAATTTTTTACAACCCGGAATAATCAAAGCCACTGAATATTTATTCGATACTCGGATAAATTGCTGCATACTCAAAAATTGATCGAAACAAAACGAAATTACTATCAGAGTTTTTTTTCTTTTACTAAGAAAACTCTTCAATAAAAAAAACGAGTTTTGTGACAATAAATTTTTAAATCAAAAGAATCAATTTCGTTTTTCAATCAAGAATATTTCTATTAATTCAAATAAATATTTTTTAGGAAACAAAAAATTTCCTATTTTTGTAAGTCATGTTTATTAATTTTGGTTTACTGAAGCGCTCACTTATCTGTCTTCTGATACTTTTGAATATCACCTTACAAAAGAGAAAACAACGAAACACTAACTTGAGAAAACTACAGCAAACTTTTGAAAATTACACTCTATATTCACCTCCTATCCTGACTCGCAAAATTAAAACTTAACTTCTTTCTAAGCAAAAATATCTCGCGTAATTTAATACAATAGTTTGGTAGTTACTCGGAATTAGTAATTTCGTAGCTTGATTTCCTCTCAATCCAAGGACTCCTGAGGAACTTGGATCGTTAAGTTTTTCAGAGAAGCATTTACTTGTACGCAGCCAAGTTTACTCTCGATGCGGAGGTATGAGTAGCTACTCTAAGTCTTGTATTACCGAATGAATTTATAATGTGTCTAAAGTGCTCACTTGGGTTGCGTTTTCTTCCTGCTTTTATCTTCAGACTGCTTTTTTTCGTCTCTTCGCACTTGTTCTCTTATTGTGTCAGCGCGTTTCGAATTTCTTCTTTAAATGATGTATAATTAATTTAAGTATCATAATTTGGAATGCACGATAAATTTTCATACAGCGAAAACAAATTACTTACTTCGGTAAGATGATAAAAGCGTGAAAAAAAGTTTTTAATCTGACATTAAAAATTACTCTGAAATAAATTTTTTATTCAATTCTTTTATGATTTCTCGAAAAAAAATTTTTTTATTTATCTCGTGACCTGAGGGTTTAAAAAAAGTTTTTTGATAAATGTATTTTAGGGCTTTAACTTTAAATAAATCTCACATTTCATGATTTTTTCTATTTTTTTCTTCACATTCGCTTAAGAGATTTACTTATTCATGTTGATTGTAGATGGCGCTTTTTATTAATTTTTATTCAAAAAAATAAATAAAATTCGCTTCTTGGCTTTTTTTTTTTTTTTTTTTTTTTTAGGATTAAATCAATTAAAAATTATCTACGCCTTCACCCCGCAAATTTTTTACAGTGTATAGCCCAATATGTCTATAAATAATTTTTTGATTTAAGAAAGTGTAAAAAATTTCCGACAGATGGCGCATGCTCGCTAAATTGTCTCCTAACATGAGAGTTAAGTGCGAGTAATTAAAAATAAAAAACATTATTACAGCTTTATTAGTGTTTAATTTGCTTTTTTATAAAAACTTTTACTTACATAAAGAAAACAAAATCATATTATAAAATATCATAATACATAAGCAAAATAAAATCCGAAGAAATTAAGCCAAATTTAATTAAATTTTTTATTTTGTTTCTACTTGTAGTCTAATATGGCCGTATATGAAAAGATCAGGCTATATACAACCATATTAGAAAACTTTATTACAGTTTAACTTGTAAATGATAGTTTGCGCTAGTCTTAGATTAAAAAAAAATCCAACTTGATAAAAGTTAGATCTCACAATATAAATTTATCGATTGAATGAATTGTAATTTTCCACCCAAGTTGAATACTTTATCTAATTAATAATTCAGGCTCGCCGAACAAGTTAGCTAATAAACGTTTGAATGATTTTATGGGCGTCATCATTTATTCCCTCATATTTCTCTGGATGTAAATCATGCATTACCATCTGGATCTGGTTGAAAGCACCGAGCAAAATGAGAGAGGCTGATAAAAAATCAAGGTAAAACTTTTCCAGTTTTTCAAAGGGCTTCAATTTACGGCTAAAAGTTTTAATTTTACTAATGCAGGTGGAAAAAATTTGGTGGATCATTTGCTGGGCAGCCGTAAACTTTTCCAATAATTAATGAAATCATCGGAAAAGGTCCCGATATGAGGAGGCTGAGGATGAGGCGCAAAAAGTTCGAAATGTTGGTGAACGGAGGAGGAAAAGCCGAATTGCCGGGTGAAAGTTCACGTGGAAATTAAATTTATTTTTCGCAACCGTTTTTAGTTCGCTCGGGTTTCTTTCACCGGCTCGCTCCAGTAAGGAATGTTTTTATCTCAGACGTGGCCTCTCGGGGTTTCAATTACGTCAGAGGATTTTCTAACGCTGCAAGTTCGAATGAATTGAAAGCCTGCTATATACTCCACTGTGTTAAGGGCCAACCAGAAGACCTCGTGAAAGAGATCGAACTGCTGGAGATGAGATGAATAACCTGCCCCTGAAAGCTTAGGCAATCGAACCCAACGTCCCATAATGTTCCTGTTAATGTTGTATTACTTTTTCTCAATAGAGTTTCCGGAAAATTAAAAACTCTCTTCCTATTTTATCACCATACCGTAAAAAATTTTTCGTCCAATTTCGTCCAATACAAAGATTTTTTTTTACTAAAATTTTCGTTAAAAAGTAATAAAAAATTTTTTTCCATTCAAATTATCACCAAATGAAACTTTTTTTAACGTCACTTTCTGATTCGGAATCTTACTGGTTGCAACCGCGCATACAAATTGAACACGTCCGATTGTCGCAGCAGATTGACTAGATGGCGGAAAATACATCACCCAATTTCACCCTTGACTAGAGATACTTCAATTAGGTACTGTCACTTTAAAGTAACGTATGGTTCATTTCTTGTTATCTTCTGGTTACTATATACGGCTTGATTGCTCGTACTATCGGCGACTTCTCATTCGTTTTTGCACAAGGCAGTTGATGATAACCCACCAGCCAGCAGTCACTGGCGTCCTTTAGTAGCTACTACCCGTGAGAAAATTTTTATGTATGAATGATCATATATGACCAGATCAGGATGTGTACGAAATTGAAAAAATAATTTATTACAATTTTTTTATTTTAAGACTCTTAAAAATAATTTTTTTGGTTCAAAAATTTTTCTCTTGAGTCAAATTTTTTTTCTGTGTGTATAAATCATCACCAAAGAAAATAAAAACCACAAAGAAGAAAAATAATGACTTTGAATGGACCTAAAGATATTAATAAATCTGTGAAAATTGACTGGTAGACCAGAGCAAGCCAGCTGAGGATTTGGCAGTACTTTGCCGGCATTTAGGCAGCTCGTACTTGGCAAACCGAAATACATCTCGACGAGTAACAACATATCGAGCATGGCCTCCAGCACGCTTCAATTATACAGGCATCGGACACCACAGGCGTTGCTGCAACAATGTCCTTGCGATGGGCATTAAGCCCGAGTTGTAACAGGCGCTAATACCTCACTCGTGCGTATACTCAATAGCCTGCTTGTGAATCACCATGGCATTTAGTTGCCACCAGCTGAGGGTAAACGAAGAGAGAGAGAGAGAGAGAGGGATGATTCGAGAATGGGGGTTGCTTGAGCAGGCGTACAAGCTTCCTAGACCGGTTTCATGTTACCTATCGTACTTAAGCTCATCTTGACGATCAACAAACCTGCTACTGCTACAACTGCTCTAACAGCTATATATACTTCGATATACTCTTGGTGATGTTATTATCGATGTTGAACTTGTGGTTGATAATTGCTTGCTCCTTCAATTTATCAAATTTTTCTTCGGTTATTTATCGCAAGCAATAAATATTGGAATATTAAATGTATATACTATTGCACTGACAGAAACACTACTTGATGCAAGATATATCGTGTTACCAATGCCAAAAGGGCGTATCTCGAATTATACTGGCTTGCAGAGCCAAAAGGGCGTATAAGAGATATTTTTTTACTGCAATTGTCCTACTGGAAAAATTTACTGAAAAAATGAGAAATAAAATTTTTTTAAGATACGCTCTTTTGGCTTTGAGAAATAAAATACTTAATAACGATTCTCATTCGTTTCTTTATCCGCAATCGTTGAAGAAATCGTTCTATTTTTGTTGCACTTGTACGGAAAATGTAAACTTAAAAATCAAATTTCTTTTTAAGAAATATAAATTTGAAAAAAAAAATTAGGGCATAGATTTTTGAATATTCTACATCGTTTTGGTTTTTAAATTTTTTTTAGAAGAAATTTATAGATCTGTAATTAGCTGACAACTCTTAATTTTTTTAATTCTAATAAAAAATCAATATCAATAATAAAAATTCGTTTAAAAATTCAGTTAAATATTTTGCACTAAAATTTTAACACTACACAATTACCAAAAATTTCTTGCTAATATGCAGATCAGATAATTAAACACTTGCTCGTCGTTGGAGTAGAGTTGGTTAACCCGAGCAAATACTTCATAACAAGGATGTGTGTTTCGGGTGTCAAGTGTGGTGACGAAGAAATGAGGTGACATCAAGTATCTTCACTTTGTGGATGAATCTGTTGGTTGTTTCAAAGCCGAATAAAGAGTTTTAATTAATAGACTGAGACTTTTAGTCACTAGTAGTGATAAAAATGATGATTAATTAAGCAACTTATGGAAGCTTACTTTTTATCACTCTGCTTAAGGTGTTGGCTCCTTTGTTTAAACTTTCCGCCTTGGAGCCGGGGTATTGAAATTGAGTTAGAAAGAGATCGTCTGGTACATATTTGGGATGAAGATAAGGACGGAAAAAAGAATTAAAGAAGCTTTCAAGCTCGCTGGTCCGGCGGACTAATGGATTGGCGCCGAGGATCCCGAGAGCTGAGCTGGACGAGACGTCGCTGGATGATATTGCCTCTGTCCACGATCTCGAAATTGCTACGAATTAATTTAATTGAACGTTAACTGAATTATTGATCGAATACTCCAAAGAAAATCGTAAAAAGGTGTTGGTATGAATTCTGGAGAAATTTTAGTAGATAATTTTTATTTTTATTTTTTTTTTTTTGGATCTCTATAACTACTACTATGAAAATTAGACCGGAAAAAATATTTTTTAAGCATTGAAATCAAATTTTTTCAATTATGACATAATTTTTCAGTATTCACAAATTTTTAATTAAAAAAATGTTCAAATTTTGAGTTCCAAAAAAACTTGAAATTTTTTTTGGCATTTTTGGAAGTCTCTATAACTTTTCCAATGGATATTAGTTTTAAAAAAATTTTTTCCGTCTTAAAAAAAAAAATTGAAAACAAAATTTCCTCAATTGTGACTTTAGAATTATACAAAAAAATTTTCTTCATTTTTTTTTTGGGCCCTCAAAAATTTTTCCAACATTTTATTAAACTGACAGAAACTGTTCAATTTTCCAATAATTTTTTTACATTATTCAAAAATTTCCGTAGGTGAATTTTCAAAAACGAACAAGAATACGTCGAATGTTGACCTATCTTGGATCAAAACAGCAGAAAATAATCTTGAAGGCTGTTTGAAATCTTCAACACTTTTGCTTCGCCTGGAGGCGTGATGAATTAACTGTCTGGAGCGATTATCCGGGAAAAATCCGGGAAAAACTCAATGACCTAGGAGCCCCATTAACGAGGATAAACGATTTTTAGCTCTTGCTGGTAAATGTAATGTAAAAATGTTTAAGTGGGTTCTTAAACTTATTCAGGTTGTTTTTATTTCTTATCTTGGATCTCGCGATCGCTGTGTTTCATTGTAGTGCTTTTTCCTTGTTCTTTTATTTTATTTTTCCTTTCTCCGGCCAAACCGATAAAAACAAAGCGGGAGTAATGCCAATTTGAAACAAGGACAATATTAAGACGCTTAAGAACAATAAGTCAGCAATGTCTTGATAGTCGGACGCCTGAGAACTATTAGTCTAGTTCTCACAGCGCAACACTTACTCAGTAACGTCCGCCGTGGAGAAATTATCACTGTGTGCTGCATGGATCCACCCGGATATATCGGGTGACTACCAGTGGAATGAGAAATGGTAACATGCTCGTGTGGGCTCGTATATTCAGCTGGATGTCAGTACTTTGTCTGACCGAATGAACCACTGCCGTGCTTGCCGGATGTTACTTGATACATACTACTGCGTTACTATTGCCTGTTCGTACCGACCCAGTAGCTACCTGCCGGCTTACATACACCAACAGAGGACAGAGATACAAGTGTTGAGTACTGTTTATGTGTACATTAAATAACACGAATAGACTTAGACAAACGTCCGACAGTTGATATTCGTGTTGTTTCTCTAGAATCAGGTCTCTTTTGTTGTGACATCACTTGCTCTAAAATTACCCTCAACTAATCAAATTCATTAATTGGATATTTGATGTTTCATTTAGAGCAAATGTTAATGAAGGAGCTTTTACAATTTGATAAAGCAGGCTTTGACCAATTCATGAGACATGCAAGAATGCTTCAAAATACTGGAATGATATCGTTGCTATTACATTTCAGAGTTCATACAGTTCAGAGTTGAAATTATGTGTAATAGCAATACACTGAAAATTGTATAAAGTCGGTGAAAAATACGATGGAATGGAAAGTTAGGAAAAGAATGGGGGATAATGTTGTAATACGGTGAAATGTTTCGGATTTCAGTGGAAAATACAGTGAAGTTTGTGTAAATACACGGGAATTTGGTGGATGAATTGGAAATAGTTGAAATATGATCGAGTATCGTTGTAATGTTAGAATGGATGAAAATGTATATTGAATAAAGAAAATTAAATTATCCAAAATTATTTTCTTGGTTCAAGAAAATTTTTTTTTTCTGTGTACATTTATAATAAACATAATAAATATACTATAGACATAAACTATGTCCACATATAATTACATATGAAAATCTATCTTTCAATGGAAGCATATATCCACACATGACCATGACCATACATCCTATTCTCAAGTAACGATAACAAAATACACAGCAATACAATATAGATAAGGCCGAGACCCGAAGTGACCCAAATGTATCATAATATCCTTAGAGCCCACACCTCCGGGCATATATCTGTCAGCATAACAACAAAGGACAAAGCTCGAGTGAAACAGTGTCTATGACTTTACCAGCATTAAATAACACAGATGGACTCAGATAAACGCCCGACAGTTGATACCCGTGTTCGTGTGTTATATAAGTGCCCCATGATTTAAATTACCCTCGGCAAATTAAGCTACTGGGTTGTATTTAATATACAAGCTATTTGTGTACGCTTGTCTCATCTCTAGCTTAAACAAAAGAAATGTGATGACAAGATAAGGCAAATACTTAAATCTTGTTTAATGAAATTTTATGTTGCGTAGTTTTTTTTTTTTTTTTTTTTTTTAACTTGAATAAAGAAGTAAAGAACTTCTGAATGTTGGAGATCCCTAAATTGGAATTCCGGGTATTATCGTTCAGTCTGTTGTTGCGGTCAAATTGTCGAGCTTCAGCAAATTGAGTGATAAAAGTGTTATCTTCTCTTGGAGAAAATGATAAAAAATATAAACCAGGAGGAGTATAAATGGGAGGGAGCAGAAGATGCATTTTTAGATTGTTAGTACAAAGTTCCTTTCGACGAGTTTCCTGATAAAAAGTCATTGGCAACTCTTGGATGTGTTTCTTATCATTTTAAGATTAAATGTTTTAAATTTTCAGTATCTTCGGAGGATACTTTGGAGCGAACGGGGTTAACTTCTGAAGCGGGTTCAAGTAAACAGAGTACAAATCTACGCATTTGTAAAAGAACGGAATAGTTATATATTTTAAAGTTAGCGTCGTAATCGTTGCAATCTTACATTAGGAAGAATAATGTAAGAATTAAACTGATCTCTATTCTACATGGCTTAATTTATTATGCTCTGTATGTTTACAATTATACAATGTAACACATTAATTATTATCAGAAACACAGTAATAAATCCTGTTGTACAAGTTATCGTTTATGATTTTATAAAAAATAATTCTGGTCACTATTTACCGTGTAAAATGGTAAATATTATTATTTTTTATCCTCCGGGTATCTCATCATTTAAATATAGCTATAGCAACTGTTAGTGTGTTTCTGTGTGGAATGTAAACGAGTCTCACGGGTAGTTTATCGCAGCCACTCGATGTTCACGTAAATATGAACGTGAACGAGGATGTTCCGCAACATAATCGTGTATGATAATTATGACGTCATCAATTAGCACCACGCTGTTACTGTTGACATTAATATATCAGGCGGGGAGTTCGTTAAGCATCGCCGTGATAGATCCTTCTGGTCAGCTGGGAGCGACGAACATCACATGACCTACGGCTACTACTCCAAGCCCAGAGGCTAGAGCCTAGAGCCTGGAGCCTGGAGCCTGGTCAATGATGACTTTTGATTAAAATCATTCATAGAAATTATGCTGTCCTGATAATTAATAACCGCAGTTGTTTGTCGATGTTATTTTCGTTCGAATGGTCAAATTTCATGATTTTCATTCTCCCTAATATAATTTTACATTATCACAGTTTTACGATAACTATTCTCATTTGATTGTAAAATTATTATTAATTGATAGTGAGACAATTATTTAAATTTTTGTATTGTATTTTTTTAAACTATAAACTAACTAAAATATTTGATAATTTTTGTGAAAAACAATAATTTTATTCGAAAGAAAAATTTATTCGATGTATATACTTTCCGTCAAAATTTTTTTCCCACAAAAAATTATATTTTTTTATAAATTAATTAAAAAAACTCGATAATTTTTCACGTAAAAAAATCAATTGTTAAAAAATTTCCTCAATAACTTTTTAAAAAATTCAAACTAAAGAACATGCAAATTATTTATTTTTCCTTGAATCAATTAAATTTTTTTTTTAGGGTAAAAAAATTATTCGCAGTTTAGAATTTTTTATTTTAAAAACTCATAAATAACTAAATGAACTTAACACAAGGAGGTGGTTAATTAAAAAGGGACTGATCAATCTGAGGTAGTTAAGAAGAGAAGCATGAATGAGGATCCAGTGGTGGCTCTCGATGGAGGAGCAAGTATCTCGGATAATAATTTATGGAGCTCGGTGGTGGCTGTGCCGCAAGTAAGGTAACAGATTGGCCATGTCACAGTGTCGAGGCAAGGACGCAGGGATTAGTGGATGCCTCCGTCGGATGATTTAAACCACTTTGCTTGTTCCTGACTGGTTGGTTGCGAGGCTTCTACGGTCAGAGCTTCTGTGGATAGGATCTAGGATGCAAGCCAGTGACTACCAACCACTTGGGAGCTTTAACCGGTAACTTTCTAATTCACAGTACTCAATGTTCAGAGTTCCTCCCAGCTACCGCTAGGTTAAGTACTTTAGTATTCCATCATTTGAGAAGGAAAATAACCTGATTAGATTCGACAGTCCTGGAGCTTGTTTATTCTGAACTATTCATTTTTCATTCTCTATGAATTATTCTGAAGGAATAACAAATGATGAAGCACTGCACTCACGGATTTTCAACAGTTTGAATTTATTGATAATAGAGCTCACTTAATGCTCGTGTTGAGGCACGTGATACTTTGCGATAAATCAAATAAAATGCACATTGAAACAGAATGAAATACTTTCAAAGTATCGTATCAAAATTCAATACAATATTCTATTTTATTCCGTTTTATCGGGAACTACAGAGTAGATTTGAGTTTAAATAGAACGAAAAGAAATAAGTTTTGGAAAATTTTTAAGTCTATGATTGAAAGTATACTCGTTGAATTTTTATTAAAAAAAATATATTGTCTTGCTAATTGATAGAGAAGAATTAAAAAGGAGGAAATTTATCATTGTTAATTATTGAAGTAATTTCTAAATTGAAATTTTTCAACTTGGCAGAAATTTTTTTGGTGATTTTAGATATTTCTATTTTTTACACTGAATAACTTTTTGAAAATTGCAAAATTAATCTTGATTGAATTATTTGTACAAAGGAACACAAATAAAGTTTGTTCCGTGAATTGACAAGAGTATAAAAAAAAATAGTTATACAGAGGAGGTAAAAAAAATTTTTTTTCGATCTTTCAATTTTCATTCTAGATATAATGTGTAAAGTGAATGCAAGTTGACTGGGCAACTTTTCCTCTAGGATTTTTGAAAATCACACACTCGATGTCTTCCGGTTTAAGGGCTCGCTTATCCATGCATAACTTCAATCTTTTATCAAGAATTCCAATATATACTCGAGTACCAACTACCAACTACAAGCCTTTTGAAAGGAGACTTCTTTGGATCGAGTCAGAAGTGGGCGACTTTAGAAGTAAGCTTCTAGAAGACTGTCACTCTAAACCTTTTTGCGAAATTTATAACTTCAAACTACGATAATCTTCAAAAGAATCTTCAATGAAAATTTTTTTCGTCAGTTATCGTATTTCCAAGTCTCGAAAATTTTTTTTCCTCCGCATTATGAGTTGTGCGAAAATATAATTCCAAAACTGACTACATTATATTATATATTAATAAAAGTAAAATGATAGAAAAAAAAAGTTCTTAATAATAATTCGAAAACCCTCGAGAGTATTTTAGAGTTTTTATGGCGGGATTTAGTATCGTTATTAATTTAAGGTAGGGTTTTTTATAAACTTGTGGAGAGTCTCTATTTACCCTGAAGTAAAGCAGCACTCGAGTTATAAGCGCGATGCATTTTATGTAAGATGTGTTTTGTAGTTTATGGATAAAAAGTTATGGACGTGACAAACTTTTAGAACAATCTCGTTTCTTGTGTAACTAGTTTCAACTAGAGAAAAGAATTTACAAGTTTAAAAAATTCTGTCGGTGGCACGATCGGGCAAGCTGGTGTAACACATTTTTTACGGTCCTTTCTTGAACACTCCTTCTCGACTTGGCTTTTTCGGGTTTGCTTGTTTGATTATTTTCTTTTTATACGTTATTTTGTGTCATGTGGTAAAAGTAGAGCCATAAACTTGGGAGAGATGAGTAATATATGACGGTACATGGTCATGTTATATGAGAAGTATAAAATTGCTCTGATGAAAAAAATACTTGATTCAAGAAAAATATTAACGATCCAATAAAATTATTTTAAAGGAAGTTGGTTGTTTTAATTCAAAAATTTGTACTAAATTAATTTTTGTTTAATGAAATATGGCAATTGTCAGTACACAATTCTAGAAAAACTAAAATTAGAAAAAATGGTTTTCTAATTTTATATGATATATATATGGCATATTAAGACATATGTTTATAAAAATTGTATCATGGTGTATATGACCCGATTGACCTTATATAATGGCCATTTATGACCATACCAAACTACTTATGATGATATTAGGGCATAAATGTCTATATTTGACCATGTCATGGCATATATATTCCGATCAGACCTTATATAATGGCCAAATATGATCATATCAGACTATGTAACATTATGAAGGCATAAATGTCTAGATAAAAAATATATATGGCCGTTTCATGGCAAATAGGACTCAATTTGACCTTTTTTAGTGGCCATATATGATCATATCAGACTATTTATGAAAATTGGTCATAGATAGCTAGGTATAAAAACTTTTCCAGGATAATATAGTCCAAAAGTTGAGCAATTTAAAAAAATTTTGTGCATTACAAAATGAAACTTCAATAAATTGAAAATTTAAATTTCTTACAATCCAGCAAATTTATAAGAAGAAAAATTGCTTAGTCCATAAAACATATAACGGTGAATAGAAAATGCCCTTTCCAAAGGCAGTTGTCAGTTTGAATCGAGTTTTGCTCGCAAGTGACAAGGCTAACAATGAATTAGAAAGTTCCGTTGGGCATTGAAGTAGCCGCAAGGATAGGAAGTTCTGGCTGTCGTGAACAGAGAGCAGGACGACCGCTGGAGATTTACATCGAATCACGTGCTCACTGTATACTATTGCAATTACGTGGCTCTTTTACTTCAATGCAATGTTTTTTTTTTTTTTTTTCGCGTCAGTCTTTTTTATTTATTCTCTTCTACTTTTATTTTATTTATAATTCTACTCGCAGTTGTAGTTAAATTTCTTTGTCCAGCTCGCTCGGTGATTTTTCTTGAAAATAACAATTGTAACAACTATTAAATATTCTCCTCTCAACAAGGTATTTTTTAAATTAAACAGCGTTTAACAACGCGCGGAACTAAACAAGCTTGCGCCACACCAGGAAAACCGGAACAGAACGGAACGGAACGACTTTTAATATATAATGAACGGCACAATGGTTGGTGGTTATTAAATCTTAGCGACCTCGACATACCGAACTGCATTATTGCTTACCTCGGGATTTAATGAAACTTTAATTACTTCCTGCGAGCACGTGAATTACTGGCTCACCGAATGATCTGATTGTCGAGTATAATTTTCAAAACTTTACGGGTTTGTTTGTACTTTATGTTAAATAAAAACAACGAGTTTGTAAAAAGTTTCGACAATATGGCCTACGGAGATTTTTCCGCTGAAAATGCGAGTTTAAAAAAGTGTGCTATCTTAAAGTTGGGAAATTAAATTAGTGCAGATTAAAAATAATAGTAGACAAATGGAAAATTAATATTGTATAATGTATTAATAATAATTATTATTTTTTACTGTTTTAATATTAAAAATTACAATTGCAGCTTATATTTTTACTTAAACTATATTTTTTTAATAATTTTTTTACAGGTATTGATTTTTAGAACAGGAAGTTAAAAATTAATTTTAATTGCAATCTAACATTTTTTTTTATTTATTATTGGCAATAAAAGTCCTTCTCAAGATTAAGTAGTAATTTATTCAATAATTAAATATTTATCCGTTGACTTTTTTTTTCCTCCAGGCAAGAAATGTCAGTGCGGATTTGTCCCGTGACAGTTTCGGCGGTATCTAAAAATAAGGGGCAGATGTAAAGAAAAATGAAGGTATAAAAAAAGTAAGAAGGGTGAATTTTTATATATAAAAATAATAAAAATAAAATAACGGCGTAAACGTTGGTGAAGTAGAGAAACACCGTAAAGAGAAGAGGAGATTTAAGCCGCAAGAAAATACGTGACAACATTGTGAATAAGAGAAAATCTGAGGGATAGTGTGACAAGGGACGGCGAGGAATTGGTAAAATGAAAAAGTCTAGATCTGTATATACAGCAGCACTACTACGACATGTATTTCAGTAATGAGGGTGATATTTTGTTTCAGGATTCCCGGGTATTAATCTCGACTCACTACTACTCAGTGCCAAAGGAATAAGAGACGTTTGTATTATTTTATAATGGATTATTTTCATGCATTCTTTCTCTTCTGATACCTGCGGCGACGAAACTTTCTCCCTAAAGGACTCTCTTTTACTTTGAAATCTAATACCTTGTAAATACTCTCCATCGTTTATGCACTCCATACTCATTCGAGTTTTCATTAGTAACATATAAATTGTTATGTGCCAAGGTAACTCTGATGACACAAATAACACAAGAGACCATTATTTAACATATTCTCACCGCAATAATTAGTTATGCATCTCCTTCTCAATTATTCGAAACACTGGCTTACCTGCAACAAAAAAATAACCACAAATTAACTTTAATAAACTATTTTATTGTAATGGAATGAGCTAAAATTATTTTGAGCTAAATATTAATTTAATAATGAATGATTTTAAGTCAAGTCATAAAAAGTTTTTATAATATGGCCTGATATGATCATATATGGCAATATCTATGAAAAAAAAGGTATAATTACATTATGCATCAATTTTTGAAAATATTTAACCAACAGAATTTTTATAAAATAAAAAAAGTGACAGAAATTAAAAATAAGTAAAATTTTTCGAATTGAGCTTTGAATAATATTTGATTAGTAAAAATTGCACAAATTTTTACACATAATTTTCTATATCAAAAATTCTCGTAAATTTTAATGAAAACAAATTTGGTTAATTAAAAAAAAATTTCAATAAAATTTATCTCCATTTTATTAATAAACAGAACATTCATTCATCCAAGCAAAAAACAAAAAATAAAAAATTTTGACTATTTTCCACTTCTACAATTTTTTCATTCTATTTTATTGTCAATGTATTTTTAAAAATTAAAAGCTCGGATTTTTTAGTGAAACACATTTTTCATAAAAAAAATTTAGCAAATAAAATACCTTTATGTTTTCACTTTAGAGCTTTCATGGGTGGCTTGTGTCATAAATATAAATGTTTTTCATAAACCTGTTTTCATATATAAAAGTTGGTTTTACCACAGCGAATTTACAAATTTAACAGCCTCTGTTCTGGCGAAACGTCCCCTAAAGATCGATAAAATTTTTCCGAGCTTCCACGAAGTCTATTTGTAGATTTATGATGATTAAGCACTTAAACTAATAGGTAGTAGCGAGGATCTATCATCGAATAATTCGCGAAAGGACGTCGGTAGTGAATTAATTCCCGATGAATCGAACGGGACTCATTTGTCGAGAAAACGTCAATTTTTTCTTTATAAATTAGCTCTTTCGGTACTTTATCATCGAGATAGAAACGTTTACACAGGGCCGCTGTATATCACTCTCCGAGCTGACCGAGATGAGAGGAACACGGTGATAAAAGTAAAATTATAGGCACGATAAAACTGAGCTTTTTTTTCAAGCCTAAATTAAAAATTTTATTGGTGCTTATTTCTAACAAATCTCAGCCAGATTGGTCGCTGGTTTCTGGTGACGCGAGGTCTTTATGTGCCAACTGATAGTCATCAACAGAAAACAGTAACTTTTAAAATTAATTACGTTCTCGCATGGGTGTGGCATGTTTTTATATTTCGTCCGATCCACAACGGCCGATTGCGAATTTCTACCAGGGTGATTAAGCGTCACGCGACCAATATCAAGGAGTGTATAAATTAATCCGCTAACTAATCCCGCGGTTACTTTTTAACTGTCACTTCGAATTAAATTGCATGACCCTCAAGTTTATTTCTGCTGATTGAATCTTCATATTTAAGTACTTGTATGTTTATGAATAAAAATTTTTAAATGTCAATACAACTGTAAAATTATTAGCAGTTCTTTTAGTTATTTTAAATAATTCTGCTGCCCTTTTTAGCTGACTGATTTCAAAGTGACTATAGATTTTAGTTACAAAAACATTACGGAGTTTTCGGAGTAAAATAAATTTTTAATTAGCTAAAAAAATTGTAACTTAAAATTAAAAAATTTGTTTCTATAAATTGACTACCAAAATTTCAATTTTTTAAACCTATTTAAATGTACATAAATTTTAGCTTATAAATGCGGATAATACGGCTTTTAGTATGATAAAATGATAAAGAAAGATAAAGAATAAAAAATCCGGACTTAGTTTAAGAAATAAGCGATTTTATATCCTCGGAACAGCGGAGAGGAGTTCAATCTCTTGACCAAACGAATGTACAAGAGATACTAGTGTACTTCTAGCGAGTAGTATGACCCGTATTGGTCGGACACAGTGGACTCTGCCCAGTATCGAAAGCTATCTCTCGTCGACGCGATATAGGCTATTTACTTTCATCCTCTTTTCTTTAGCTTTTTTGGTTATCCGCGGATCAAACAGCGCAGCTTCGATACTTCCGATCTTCCGGACTCGCCGTCACGGACAAAAGCTTTTCGGATTCTTTCGGATTACTCCTATCTCGCTTGTTCATGCTCAAACTCGACGGCATACTACCAGTAATGGCCCAGCTGCTCGATACATATATGTTATTTCCATACAAAGAGTATTGATTCACAATATTACTGTTACTTCTTTTTTAGCTCTACTGATAAAATGCATTTCCCGATAATTAAAGTATTCTATTATTAATTAGCAATTTTAATTATAACCGGCAATTTGTCGTCACTATGGGAATGCCGAGAATTACGAATTGGAAGTCAAACAATGATTTTTTTTTTAATTCTTCGAAATTTATAATATTGGACATTTTTTTTAAGACGTCAAAATTTTATGGAAAAAAAATTATTTTTATTTTCATATATTTAATCGATTTTACTAGCATGATGGATTGAATACGGACTAAATATACTAAAACAAAAAAAAATAAAATTATTTTTTGTCATCAAAACTTTCAAGGCTTTAATGAAATAATTTTTTAAATTTTTTTTTCTGTGTGAAAAACATTGAATTTTTTTTGTAATGTAATATAAATTTTTTCTCTCAGTATAAAATAAAAATACGTCTGAAGAAAGAATTATTATTATTACTTGAATCATATGAATTAATAACTATCAATTGTGTAATTATAATTTTTAATGAGTAAAGTAAATAAATGCTGAGTATAAATGAAGATATTTTTGCTGGTTGTTGACGGGCAATAACCGAAAACAAGTGCATGAAATAGAAGCTCATAATCTCCCGAAGTTTTTACAGTGGACGAGCTTACTGTTGGAGTTTGGCATGTGGCTTGGCGGTTGCGTTCGCGGTCGTTCACTAAGCCATACATGTACATTGTAAATGCGTTACCTCTCTTTCTTTCACAAACACTCATACATTCCCACATTGGGATTAAACCAAGTTTCTATATTGTGTACGTCCATCATCAATACTCGAGTTAAAGGATTACAGAACAAAATTTTAAAAATCAATAAAATCAAAAATACGATCTCAAACCAATTTTATTAAAAATTTATAATTTTCTGTGAAAGATTGAAAAGTTAAAAATTAAAAAAAAAACTATTAATTGGTCACAATATAACTAATTAAATATTATGTTATAAAAACTCAATTAATGATTTCATAATTTCACTTTGACGTATAAAGTATTATTAATTGACGAGGATATACTTGAAATAATTATGGAATGTTTAAAATTACGTTGTGACATGAGTGATGATTGATGACTGATGACAATAGCCCTTAGTTAAGAGTCGAAACAATTCAATTGGTTACATCCAACTGGAATAATCTTTTAATTAAATGATTTGTAATTACAACGCATCAAAGGTAATTATTCTGGTGATGATATTATTATTTCAAATTAATCATTAATTAATTGATAGTAATTTTGCACTTATAGTCAAACGGGAATTACAGATACAAGATAGGACGCTCTTTAATTACAGATCATTCATTTTGGATTGTTGTAATTGGTGATCAAATTTTAGTTAATTGTTTCGAGTGATAAATTTTCCTATGCAGTCGGTTGTTGAAAATCAAGATTAGTTGACTTTTTTAGTAAATTAAATGGTAATTTGACTTGTTATGTAAATTGCCAACGGGTATGGCCTAGATAAAGAAAGAATGATTGTGATGAATTAAAAAAAGTCAAATTCTATTAACAAAATTTGGTGTCACATAAAAATAAATTTTTTAAATTATAAATAAAAAATAATTACTTTTACTAGGGGGGGAAAAAAAATTTTTAAAAATGTAATAATTGGTTGAATAATAAAAAAAAAATTTTTTTTACGCTTTTTTGGTACAAAACTGTCTCAATGTCTGTAATAAAAAGGGCGTTTTAAGATATTTTTTCCTTCAACCAATTTTAATGGATTAGATATTTTAAAATTTATTAAAAAAATGAAAAGTACATGAAAAAAAAAAATAAATCAATAAATTTGTGACATTTATAATTAAAACAGTTTAATTTGATAATTAAAAAATAAAAAAAATAATTTATGATGTCACCACTTGAAAAGAAAAAAAAAGAAAAAAGTTTTTTCGGAAGATATTAATAGTTATTAATCAAAATATTTATAAAGGACTCTAATTAACGAGGTACTAAGTTACAAAAGAGGCTTCGAGCCCTGGAAAATAAATTGATAGGCTCACAAAGGATATAAACGCCATGCAGCAGTTAGTGTTCCTAGACCCGTACAAATACCCGGGTCTGGACGCGACAATGCGGATTTTGCGGTGGCATATCGCCGCCGGTTGTAAAGCAAAAATATTCCAATATCATATGTATAAGCGCTAGCGTGAATATCAGCAAAACCGTATACAGTAGAGTATAGAATTATAGAGTGAGTATAAGCCAGAGAGTTTATAGGAAAATAATCCTTTCCTCGTTTCCTGAACTCGGAGCCCGGAGCAGTCAGTAGGGAGGTTGCTTTTTCTGGGTTGAGAGGCGGGGGTGTAACGCTTGGCGTCCCCGCTGGATTTTAAAATCGAGTAAACCCCGTGAAACGGTTGCTGGAGTAGAGAGAAATAAACGAGAAATAGCGAAGCCAAATACCGTGAATTAAATTCAACCTCCTTCGGGAAATTGATCTACATCTTGCCGCTGCTTTACTGCATGATAAATTAAACTGCTGTGACAGCTCAACTGCTCGAGTTTTAATGGAAATAGCGAAAGAAAAAGTAAATAAGCCGAATATTATTTCTTTTTTTTAATAAATACCTTCTTATTTTTTTATTAGATTTATTGTATTTTGCAGTAATGTAATTATTTATTATTACTACATTCCAAAAAAAAAAATATTTGATTCAAGAAAAATTTTTCTTACAAATTTTACTCCTGTCTTGAAATATTCAGTTAAAATAAATGTAAAAAATTTACGCATTGAATCGGGAATATAAAATCTAAGAGACGGTGCAAATAAAATTAGACATGGAATTTTATAAATTCAATGAAGCATTTTAATATTTTAAAACAAGCTAACCTACACGGAAAAAAATTACAATTATTACATCGTAATTTAGGACCAAACTTTCAATATCTCGATCCACATTAATAATTTTACATTTTAAAATTTACTAAAAATTTAAAATAGTGTGCCTTAATTTTGCTCAATGATAAATCGTGTCCCGTTTTTTTTCGAAGTCCAACTTCAAACTCTCATGTATTTTTATTTTAGCGATAAAATAATGATAATGGTGGCTTTTTTTTTCAGTAAATGATCGACATCGTTTTAGAAGACAGCTTTTATTAAACCATTAATATCTCGAATAAAATATTCCGAGTTTTTTAAGAAAAAATCAATCCTTCAAATTCTTAGATATCTGTTTGACCTTTACAAAAAAATTTAAAGTACCAATAGACTAAAATAATAAGAAAGAAAACTTAAAATAAGTATCGAAATATCGACTTTCAATAATTGAAATGCCTGATTTAGTTACTTAGGGCTGTAGGTTCAATTCCGTTGGCGTATATGCCGAGAATTTTCATTAAGACGTGAATTCCAAGACGTTCATTGCAGCCGATAGAGTAGAAGGGCGTAAAAATGTGCGCGTGTATGCAAATATAGGGTGTAAAAGGTTGATTGAGTGAAGGGGAAAGGGAAAAGTGGGAGGCGGGGGAGAATGAGCACCCGTGGGAAATGATGCGCAGTGCATAATGTAGCAATGCATAAGTGATGCCTGTGGATTATTGCCAAGCTGGGTAGCATGGATATCCGTGTTTGTGTTCTGAGACACGTCGGAGTTATTACTTAGTACTCCACATTCAGTGAAACACGGTATCCTGTAATCGGCAATCCCATAATTGTGATCGAGTGCTCTCGACTCATCGGATGGGTCAACTGAGCAGTCGTTCTGTCATTCATCCTGTTGTTTTAGGCTGTTTAGAAAGGTACACGAAAAAAAATTAACTTTATTCAATTATTCAAGGATAATACTTTTTAACAAAAAAATTTCGTGCAAAAATAATAATAATGAAGTTCGGTGTAAGTTATTTAACGAAGGATTGAATTAAGACGTTGAGAGGCGTAAGTATTGAAATAGGGGAGAAGAGAAAGAGAAAGAGAAAAAAAAAGGAAGAAAGAAAATGGAATTGTTATGTTTGAAACAATGTACTAGAAAAAATGTAGGGCTGGTGGATGTAGCACAGAGAAAGCTTTCCCGATCCCGTTCCCAGTTCCCGGGTGTAAAATCTCGAGTTGATGGAGCGAGGGCGTAACCGTTCAATCGACAATCACGACCTCTCATCATGAATAGACTAAACTCAAGCCGTCAGGGCGCTAACGAGCTTCAATTACCAACCGAGTGATTCTTCCCAGAGATCTTCGGTCCAACGGAAGTTTCAGCGAACATGAGGCTGCCAGTAACCATTGCGTCAATTTAATGAGTCTGCTGGTGACAATCCATGGTAATTAACAGCTTGAGTGCCAATTGTAATCCGATGGACGTCAAATTATACCAAGATCTAGTTTTATCGTTATTATTATTGTTATATTATCGCTTTATTTATTTAGCTTTCTTTTTACTCAATTTTTATTGCACTGAATTGAAAATAATAATAATAATCAATATTATTAAAAGAATAAGAAAAATTTTGTGTCCAGGAAAGTCATACGACAAAATGGTTTTTTTTTTAAATTATGATAAGGATTTAGATTGCATTTTAAAATGCTTTATCTGTAGATACATAATTAAGAAATGACCTTGTATCTCGTGAACTATTGACATTTTTGAAGATATGAGCTCATCCCGATATTACACTTATCGAGAGCTTTCATTTAAGTACCCACATCAAATTTTCATATATTTATATATATATATATATATATATGAAAAAAATATGAAAATGCATGCGGGTACTCAAATGAAAGCTCTTGATGAGTGTAACATCGGGATGAACTTATATCTTTAAAAATGTCAATAGTAAAAAAAATTCAGTGCACTATTATTAATAATAATAACAATAATAATAATAATTTGCCGATTTTTTTGTAAACTCACTATCAAATAAATGTCTATTTAGAAGATGAAGCCTCCAATCATTGGAAAAAAAAAAAATACTTGGAAGCTACTGGTGATTTGTCGTTATGAATAAAAGAAAATAATGAAACTCAAGTTGGAAGATACGATTGTAAGAAACGTACCTGATACTTTTTTAGTCAACAAAAAAACAGATAGAGGGAAAAAGAATTCTTCTTCCTAGTATACTGTTGACCGAAAGTAGAACTCTCGTATATGTAACCAAAACATGTAAGTAGTTCACGACGGTATTCCAAGACATTTGTACAATGATAGAAAGTGTGTAGCAGTATTTTGTAGCGTCCTACTTTGTTCTTACTCTGTTCTTCGTTTGCCCTGTGTGCTCTTACACCGTCAGCCTCTGCCTTGTCAGTGGCAAGAAACAAAAGCTTCTCGCCTACTAGTCCCTTTAAAAGATAAAATGGAAATACACATGGACTAGCCCACAATCACTAGCGCAGCTACACAGACGACAGATATATAGACTCGCTCTATATTGAATTCCCAGTTTGAAACAACTAGTCCTCAGTCCTCAGACCCCTTTACAGTCTCAACGACTTTCATCCTCGTCTCGCCGTCATGATCGACACTTTAGTCGTTACTTTTTCATTTTCTTTCGACGAAAAACAAGAGAAAAACATCGCATTTCACAACGAATATTTTTTACCTTTTTATTTACATTCATTTCTGTCTTTCATTATTGGGAAAATTGTTTTTATATTTTTAATCACAATACTTTTTACTTTTTTTCTGAGTGTTATTCTCCTCGTTATTTTTAGAAGAAGATCAATTTTTATTATTTTCAGATTTAGAGGGGGATAATCTACTGTTTTGGGAATGGAATATTATTATTTGTTATTATTAATTTTACTATTTAAATGTTTTATACTTTATATATTTAAATGTTCAATACATTTTTTTTATTTAATTTATTTTTTATACACACTGATAGAAAATTTATATTGACTCAAGAGATATTTTCTTGATCTAAGAATTTATTTTGGAAGACAAATGATTATTTTGCTTTAAGAATTTCTTGTCTTGATTTAGATTTTCTTGGCTTAAGAGCTATATTATCTTCAATCGATACATTTAGTTTTTCAACCAAAATAACATTATCGTTTAAAAAACTTAAAACAATTCATCAAAGTATATTTCAAAAACTAAATAGTCTTTAATTGTTATACCGAAAAAAAATTATTTCTTGGAAATAAGTAAATTAATGACTCAAAAAAAAGCCATTCTTAACACAAGTCGGTAACATCTTGAATCAATGTTATCGCCTATCTTGAACCAAGAGACAAAAATTCTTGAAAGAAATACATCTATATCTAGTTTCAAGAGTTCAAATTTTGAAGAAAAAAAGTTTCTTGAATCAAGATTGTTTTTCTATCAGTGCATTTAAAAAGTCTTCAGCGATTGTAGCACCGTCTCGAAGTCAGTGAATAATACCATTACTAAGATTTCAGTAAGAAAATTTTATTCTACTCTAATTTTTGATATTAAAACATTAAAAAAAAAAAAAAAAAGATTAATCTCATTAATTTTTTGCATTTATTATTTTTTATCGGCGAACTGCATTAAAAATAGTTGATATTTTTAATAATTATTAAAAGAATTGTAATTAAATGAAGAATCACACAATATCTCATAATTACTGTATTTTTCACGATAATTTGAAAATACAAATTTTTTTTCGTATAATTATTGAAGATTATTGAATTTAAAATTGAATATTGTAAAAACTTGTTTCACGTACGTGAACTTTCAATGAACAATGAGAAATCAATAACCAAGTCTACATCATTATTCGAAAGCTATAAGACTTTCTCTGAATCTTTTGTGGCTTTTTACGACCAAACCAAGCAATGAACAAACCCGAAAGTATAAAAAGAATCAGGGATTTTAATTAGACAGAATGACAATCCGATTTCAGGGTCCCATGAAAAAATTTTTTTCCAAAAATAACAATCCCCTGCACATGATTTTAATAACCAACTTATATATTATATAATATTATGTAAATAAATAAATAAATAAATATATATATATATATATATATATATATATATATATATATATATATATATATATATGTATGTATATATATATGTATATTCGAACGGTAAAACTTCAACCAACATTTTAATAAGCAAAAAACATTTTAATCAGTAATAATGACACAACTTTGATAGTTAAAATTATAACTAAGCTGTTAATAATTGGTGGAAGGCTAGATGAGGAACAAAGGCGGTTCCCACATGCGTACTAATCTCGCGAACTAATTAATTATCGAGTTATCGTACGGCAAGTAACCCTTAGAGGCTCAGTAGTAGGTTAACCATCCCAAGTTCAGCGTGGAACTAACCATCCTGTGTGTCTACATGAACCAGCTGCTGATGGGATCCTGTGCCAGGTGAGACGTGTGCTGAGAACCCAATTGCGCCAGCCGACTTGATTGACGCTTTGCGTTCCCTTCCCGGCTTCACATCATCCCAATTACGAATACTCTGTGTTTAACTACTCTCACCAACTATTCTGCTGTTTTGCGGCTTCTACACTCGAATAGTTGGTGTTGCTATGGTATACAGTATCAATTTTTTACGGAAAAAGATCATTAAGGAGTTCTGAAGGTATATAATATAATAATAATCATTTATAAGCCTGGAGACAAAATCTTGATCGATTTAGAATCGTATAAATGACTCTGTAAAATGACTCTCATCGCTGAAAAATCCTCGATACTATGCAACATAGTAATGATTACCATTCTACCTCAGAAATATAACCCCCCTTTTTTCTCCATGTATTTAATAGTTAGATGACAAATTACAAGTTTGGATGCAAAGTATCGCAGTGACAAGCATTGAGATTGGAATAACAGCAGCAGAATTGCTGATAGGACACCAGCACCTGGAATGGCTGCCTGGACTCGTTCATTACTACTCAACATCACAGAGAGACGAATGATTACAACCAGACACTTTATTTCAATTAAACTGCTAATTGATCCAAGACAAATGTTCAAAGTTGTTAATCAAATCGAACATTTTATTGCAAACATGAGTTCGCCTGGAGTTTAGCCAGTAATTTATTAACACACAAGGAATCATGTGACTGATTGACAGATAATTGTTCGACGGAAATCGACAGCGACAGCTCCAGCAGCAATACTCAGTGGGGGTGATCTGCTTATCGCAAGTATTACTCCAGTACTTTGTATCGTTACTGTCAGATAGTTTACCAAAAGTCTCCTTGTCGTCTTACATTTTCAGTGTAATTTCACCGACACACAATCCTCTTTCAAATGAACTTCTTGACCTCCGCTTGAAAAGCTTTCTCGTTGAAATTTTTCCAATAAAACAGTGAAACAAAAAATTAATGATTTTCATATTACTACACCGATCGATCTGCGAGCGTTATCCAACAGCGTGTTTTATATAAATCACTTTTGTTTAAAATCATGATCACGGATAAAAGCGTTGCCCAATCCGGATTGGAGCGTTCAACAAATTTAAACCAAAGTGAAAAGCATTTAATGATGCTTTGGTAGGAGAGAATTCATGGAGAGAAATTTCACTCGGTCGTCCATCAACCACTTGTATCTACTGTCTCGTATTACAGTATACATACTTATGTGTATGTGTGGATATGAATGAGTGGAGATGCACTCGTTATCGAGAGCCAGGTTTGGAATGGCCGTCGGACGAATACGTCGATACCATTCGAGCTGAATACAAAGCATCTACATTCCTAATGGCAAATACTACTCAACAGTATACTACTAGAAATATAGTGGTTAATGGGACGCTTATTATCATATTCTATAAACTATTAAGCGAGAAATTGTCCGTGTATACATCCGTACATACTTATAAATGTTTATTTATACCCACATGTATTCAAATAACCGGGATTAGCGCATGTATACTCGAATATTAGCTTATTTGTAGAGAAAATAATAAATAACTGCTAACAAATATTTAATATCTAAATAACTATTATTAAATATGTACAAAATTCATATTTACTATATCTTTATACTTGCCCAATACGCATCCGTGTAATAAATCTAGCGTTATTTATTATATACACTATAACTATACTTGAAAATGGCGTTCCGCAAGTTAAAAAAAGCGGTTTTATTAAAAAACGATCATCCGGAAATATCAAAAACATGTATTCAATATTTTAATTTTCTAAAGCTCAAACGACAAATATTCTGAACCACAGAGCTTTGTTTCACTATAAATTATTTATCAGATGGTAACTAGAACCGAGAAAACAAACTATCCAGATACATTTATGTATTAGAAATGAGAATAGATGCGGATAGGGCATTTGGTTCATTTATATGTTTATAGATTTAGATTCGAAGATTTCCGCGGGAAGCCACCGGAATTATCATATTGAATATTCAACAAACTGCGCCGGAAACCAAGGATTATCACAATGACATTCAGAGGATTGCCCGGACTGTTAGGACAACGTGAATTTCTATCCAACGAGACCTCGTTTTCATGATATAATCACAATTATTATTACTATCGTCATTATAGACCTGGAGAGTTTAGTTTGGTTTGATGATGGTTCGTCGACCGGTACGACCATCCCCGTGATTATAATTATTGTTATTGCCTGCCAGACATTATTATTATATTATCTAACGAAGCGTCATAATGCGATGCTGATGAATCATTTAAAATGACTGTGGCATTGTCGAGGATGGATTTAGTTATTGGATAATCGTATGCGATTCTCCGTGGCTTCGATATTGTTTTAATCGTTTATGGATTTTGATAGACAAAGATCAATATACACACATATAGTACCTCTGTATTATATACATTAATACTAGCCCGTATATGCTCGTGTGGACGAGGAATTTCATTTGGTGATCGTGGTAAACATGCGGGGATTACCATAGCTTGGTGAACTGAGAAGTCCGTGAGAGGTTAACATCGAAATGACAATCCGGTCCGATCGTCGTTACATGTTCACTCAAGAACAGTGCATCTGACCCAATTAATGAGCTCCACTAGTATACTAACCTCTCACTTGGATCATCGATATTATATATGTTCAATGTCCATTGTCCTTTTGTGAAACATCGACATAAATGTCAATAGAATGTCCATTGTACGCCAGTGTAAACTTACCAGGCTGAAGGAAAATTTTCGGCTTTGATGGAAGGCCAATTATTGATCTATCCAAAGTTGAGGTGTTAATTGGCTTCTCGATTTATAGGAAGTTCATTATTTCATTTTTTATTCATTAATCGTGCACTGAAAAAAGAGTTTTTTTTTCCATCTAAAAAATTTTTCCTTCCAGTAAACTGGTGGAGAATTTCCATTTTATTTTCCTACATTAAAAAGTAGTGATTTTTAAAAAACTCGGTTTTTTAATTTATACATTCACACAAAATCTATTCTAAAACTTATCCTATCAAAAATATGAATTTTTATGAGCATAAACGAGCTTATAGTAATTGTTTTGTGAATGGCTTAATTTCTCGGCTTGGTATAATTTCCACCACACCAAGTTAGAAAAGAACAACGTCACTAAATTATATTAGCCTATGTTCGCAATCAAATATTCTCTATCTCTCTCGCTACCATTTGATTAATATATCAAAGTATCAATGCCTGTTTACCCGGTCGAAACAAGCCAATCTATGCGAATCAGCGATGAAATGATCAGATTCTTCCCTAGAGACAAGCTTTCCGCTGCATTAGTCTCTGCCTTTCCGCCATCAAAGTAGCATACTAAAATGCATTAATTATCTTCCGGATTGATCAATTGTCGAAATAATTGGGCAAAATCTTCCTTGTTGAATTTCGTAAACTATAAAAAAAAAAATAAATTAAAATTTCACGGAAAAAACCTTCTGTTAAAATTACAAAAAAATCTGTTAAGCTTGCAGTTTTTTTTTTGACGATATAACTGTCAAATTTATATTTTTAGATTTGTCATTTTTACATTTTTAAAAATATCAATTTTATGTGAGGAAAAATGTCAAATTTAGATTAGGAAAAATATAAATTCAATACGTAGAAAAAATTTTATTTTTACATATACATACATGTAAATTTAACAGTTTCTCTTTGTTACTGTAATAATATTTACTATTGTAATTTATACTTTTTTTTACCCAGAAAATTTGACATTTTTTGTAAAGACACCACAAAGTAGCTTTTTAACTATTGCATATAATTTTTTAGGCGCAAATTTCCTGAAATTAACGTCAAAACATGAGAATAGTATTACCACCAAAAGCTGTTATACCACACCAAACAAAAGTGAAATTGCAAATGAAGCTAAATCACTCACATTTCACATCTGTTGAAAATTTTCCATCTCTAGCATAGTTTAACTAACTTTGATTGTTATCCATACTTCAACCAAAATTTAAATGTATCCCATCAAAATTTCTGTTTAATATGTTAACTATCAAGGATTCTATCAAAATTCCGTGTGCCTTCACAAAACGATACGGGAAAGTTGAAATAAGTTACAATAAATTACCATAAATTTATCTAGCAATGCGCATTCATGTATAAATTATAAGCACATATGTTACACATAGGTGTCTCTGATGATTCTACCACGGGACATTTACTCACTGGCCATACAAAATCGTTTTAACAGAGATCAAAAGTGAGAACAAATTAGCAGTTCGTTCAAAGTGTGGGTGTGTGTTTATAGACCTATTTCTGTTGGGCTCGAAAGCTCCGAGTTAACTTTAAAACTTAAATTAACTTTGCCCTTAACTTGCACTTGCTGGAACAAGAACGGTGTAAGTAAGTCCAAGAAAAGACAAATTTTATCCAAATTAGACACGCCCGGACTCTCGTCGTTTAGCCGTTTTCACCTGGCTCCTCTTTTTTTTTTTTTTTCTTGTACTTAGCCCTTGGTCGCTAACAAACGGGACGAGGCTTGACTCTGCTTGTGTTTATTTCCAAGCTTTGTTGTCCGCTCGCCAGCAAACCGGGTTAATTTATTCGGGGATGTTTTTTTAAATTGAAATACAAAGGAAGAAACGAGGGCTGTTAATTCAAATTAAAAAATTCCTGTGATTTTTTAACAACCTTTTAGAGCTCAAGATTTTTAGAAAAAAAAATTAGAAGGGTCGGAGTTAAATTCAGTAACAAAACTTTTAGTTTTACTGGAGCGGGTAGCGGGAAAAAAAAAAAGAAAAGGGAAGAATGAAAGAAAAAGAAAAAGTGAGTGGTCTGAGTGAGTGATCAATTGCGGTTAATGGAGGGTTACAGAAGTGGGTCAAGCGCCTTAATTAGGAACCAATTACTGAATATCTAGGTAGAGAACCCCATGCGATGTCTGCTATAATTATTCATCGACAAATTGGAATTTGAGATGCACGGGCTGGAACAAGAAGAGAAGAGAATGAAAGAGAAAGAGAAAGGGATGCAATGCCACCGGACGTTTGTAACCAATAATGAAGCTTTCAAATGCTCAACGGGCATGAATAATTCGTTTCCATTTTTGCTATGTTTTGTTTCGCGTACTTTCGATACTTTTAAGCGTAAATATTTTGACCACCTCATATACATGCTAATACTCGGTATTTATATTCTGATAAATTAAAGGTGTATATGCTTTTTATTGCTTTTTGTTGTCGAGCTTAATAATTTGGTTTTTTTTTTTTTTTTAATTATTTATTTATTGTTCAATTAAAATGTTTTTGATAGAATAATTTTCGGGGTAGTGGATTCATTTTATCAATAATTGGTTTTTGTAATTTACTTTGGAACGAAGAGCTGTTGAATGGATGATTTTAAAGTGTAATAAAATATGTAGTAGTTGAAGTAGTTGAAAATATGCATGAAAAAAAATTTTTTTCAAAAATTCTAGATCTAGTAATAATTTGTTTTTAATAACAGAAAATTATTATTAATTTTTACTGTAGTGTTTTGTTAAAAAAAAAATACAAAATTTACTGGAGTCATTAGTAAAAATTAATCTAAGAGTAAAATTATCCACCGACTTTGTGGAGACGCTGCAATCGCTCTCGGATTTATAAAATAAATTTTACTAATAAATCTTTGATGTTGATTTAAATATTACCCAGTTTATGTTTTCAATTAAAAACCTTTTATGTAAATGACAGTTTTCATTCAATAATTCAGAGTCAAGTTTGAATATATATTGTACGTCATATGTAATTTACTTTTGATAAAAAATTTATCGTTTCAATTAAACTTGTTTCAATGATTGCTCTGCTTGAAATTTTCCCGTATCATATGATATAAGCAAAAACAATTAATGTAATTTTAATTGACAATTTAAAATTTATAAACTTTATCAATTAAAATAAAAAATAATTAATTGCAATGATAATAAAAATTTTATGACCGGAGTGATTTCAAAGTTTAATTTAGTGAACGATATTAATTTTTTTAATTACACTTTTGATTTAATTATAATTTTTACTTGACGTCTATTTTACTACTTATTTTTTAATTTGCCTATACATTCAAAAAAATAAGAAAAGTTTTGTGGTGAGCATATTTTTATTTCCGAAAGAATTTTTCGAGTTTAAAATGGTATTATCATTGAATAATGCAATAATAAAAAAATTAAGTCAAAAAAAAAATAATTAAAAATTTTTTAGTCAAATAAAATTTACTCAAGAAAAATTTCTTGACTCAATACTTTTTCAACTGTACTCAAAAGTTCAAGATTTTTTCTCTTGACCTAAGTTTTTTTTTTTATCAGTGCGATAATTGATCCTGCTATTGCAAAATAATTTTTAAAATTTATTTCAAAATTATCCAAACTTATAAAACCAAAATTATTTCCTTAAAATTCTATAATTTTCAGCGGTCATATAGTGACCGCTGATTTATATACTCGTTATTATTAAGCTTGACTTATTAACTCATTAAGTCTGCCCTATTAAAAGTTGTACTACTCAACTCGTCTATTTATCGAAACTTATACGCACTACACAACTACTTTAGTAGCTTAAATCGTATTGAAGTGAATAAATCGACTTTAATGAGTCTGATGAATCTTATTATTATGAATTGTATCAGTACAAAAGAAATAAATGAACAGTCAGTTTTAGGAAAGTGCAATAAGTGAAAAAAGTGAGCAAAAAGCAAAATATAAACAGCAGAAGCAGAAAAAAAAGGAAGTGAAGAAAGTAAGTAGCCGTTGGTAGCGTTTTAAATTTACGACTGGTACCGGGAGATCCGCTGCAGCGGGAGTCAGGGAACTAGAAGGCGCCGTTTCCGCGTTCGTGTGCGGATCCACAAATCTAGCCGAAGAAAAGAGGGCTGTCGATTTTGGTATGTATGGATTTAAAGAGGAAGTTGGACCGAGAGGAGAGAAATAATAACAATGATGCAAGAGCGGAGATAAAAAATAATAAAGAGGTCGGTGAATCCGTTTTAGAGAGCCAGCAGACCAGCGCCCTCCAGGTCAAAGAACTCGCCCGTAGGAGTAGGGCGCTTAACGACTTAACGGTTCACGGCACATAAGTTTGTTCGAGCGGAGTAAACAAAGAGTATGGATTACTTTGGGTGAAAAGACTCCGCTGGCGGTATACTCCGCTTTATGCTATCTTTATCTCGTTATTCTCACCTCAAGTGACGATTAAATATCACAGTTTGCTCTATAATTCTTGATTTTTGTTTTACTTTTTAATCGCTCGATTTTATTGGGTCACTTTAGGCCACCTTTTTATAGATTTCACTGCTTTTTGGTTTTATAAGACTACAACCTGAGCTTATCCACTTTTTAGAAAATATTTCAATGTCGCTAAATTTTGAAACATTTGAAAAATTGATACTTGTTATTTTTTCCATCACTGGCAAATTATTTTTTATACAAACTATTTTAGCTTTGAAAATTTTTTTCAGGTTTGAATTCAAGTCTAGATATTATTATAAAAATTTCATCTCAATTCGAAGTGTCGTTAATTATTTATAACGGAAAAAAGATTAAAAACTTTAACTTTTTTTTTTTTTAATACTTGAACAGTACTTTCAGAATTAATTTACAAACTCTTTGTTGTTTTATAAACGTCCAAGAAAAATTTTCCATAATTTGGCATTATCCTAGAATAAATTAATAGATCGTGAAAACTGATGAAAAAAATTGAACGGATCAAAGTCTTAAAACTTTTAGAGAGTTCGAAAAAAAAAAAAAAAAAAAAATTCTTTAAAGTTTCACTATGAAAACCTTTAACCTAGATTTCATGAATCTCAAAACTTAATAAGGATTAGATTAAAATAAAAGTTTATCCACTGAAGATTAATCATCTCATTGATTTTAATTTTTAACTGAAATTTATTTGCTCTCGATGTAAAATTTATTGTTATTATTTATTTTTCACTGAGCTGCTTGAAAAGTTTTCAAGTACCGAGATTTATTATGAGCCTTGGAGTTATCGCGAAAATTAAATAACTTTCTACCGGATGAATCCTAAATTCATTTTATAAAATCACCCGAGTATTATCAGAATTAATTGGTCTAAAGAATTTAATCAATCGAAGCCTACCGGATTTTCAAAGTTAAAAATTTTTCAATTAAATAAATTCCATCGAAGTTTAATTTTATTTGGAGTATTTACATTCATCACAATTAGTTATTTTGTAACTCGAAATAGCCAAAATTTTTTGTTGTGTCCATGTAATGTGGACTATCCCTCCCCTCCCCCTGATTCGATTAAATTGACGATTGATATTTGGCAGCGTATTTCCCTGAAAAAAAGAGGGTGATAAAAATTCTTGGCCGCAGAAAAACATCCGAAAGTTTCTTTCGATAGAAAAAAGGCTATGAAAATTTTTATTAAAAAACTTGCCAGCCAATCAAAGAAAAAGTTGAAGTGTATGTAAAATGATAGACAAAAAAGTTTATTCTGGTCGGTTTTATTATCCGTAATACCATTTTAAAGCAATATCTCCGAATGAAATGCGACTTTTAAAACTCGTCGATAAAAACGCTATGACAGTTAAATTTGTAAAAAGACAATAAAAAATATTACTCCTGTTTTATTGAAATGGATCAAACGATCGCGCATCGTTTTTCGGGAAATTTTTTTTTTTGTTACTTAATAACTCCGAAATCCGCTCACAATTTATTTCAAATAAAAATGTGGATTATTTAATTAGTAATATTTAATTGCAACAAATATTCGTTGAAAAAATATCTAGCGATTTAAAAACTAAACATAAAAGGGGTGGATTGTTTTTTAATATGATAAAGGATCAAATTTATTCGACATAAAATTTATTCGACATACTGCAAAGTAATCAAATTTATTTTTTTCCATCGTTTTTACCCAAAAAATCTTATATTCTATTACAAAAGATATTCCATAAAATTTTTCCTTAAAAAAACCTTTTTCGGCGCATTTTACCTTAAAAAAATGATCTTGCATTTTTTAAAGTTAAAATGGATTTTTTTATGCAACTTTAGTAGGCTCTATCATTAAAAAAATTTTTTTTTAACGACCGTAAAAATTTTATATGTTTACCTGCATGTCAAATAAATTTTTTTTTGTGCATATTTAACTACCAAAAAATTCTCTTCATCAAAACTAATTTTTTTGTCTTTAAAAAACTCCACATTTTTCTTTCAAAGAGAAATTTCTTCATTTAAAATGCCAAAAAAAAATTTCTAAAGAAAATATTTTTGTTTTTAGATAAAGTAATTTGTTTTTCAGTCTACAACAAGCTTTTTATCAGTTGATTTATGTTAATGTCCATACAATATTTTCTCTTCCGCTTAAAAACCCCCGAAATAAAAAAAAAAAAAAAAACGAAACTATTTACTCTGGTCTATTTTTAGCGTCCGTTGTTGCGATAAATAAAAGGCGATAGTGAGGTGAGCATTGGAGGTTTATATATAATACATGTCTTACAATTGCGGAAAACGGGAAATTGTGCATAACAACCGAGTGGGTATTGAAACAATGCCACATCACGCTTCACCTAACTCGTACATTTATACATCGGTCAGTCCATCCACATCCAGAGGAGCGAGGGTGTACAAGGGCAAGGAAGGGGGTAAAGTGAAACACTGGAATATATACTCGCGCATGCTGATATTCCATGACGGCTGATTTCACCTGGTAACCATTGATCAGTCACTAGCTGGCTTGCCCATTTGGCTTTGTTTTATCATTAGTTGAAGAGACGGGCATTGCTGCCACTGCTGTACTGGTTACCGCTTCTCTTCCCCTTCCTCTGGCCTCTCTCGTTTACTAGTGCAGGTAGTGGTGAACTGGACCGCCACAACACACACTGTACACTGTACATTGAACACCCTAGACTAACAGAGGGCTACAGTAGGATCAGGATGCGGCCTCACGCGTCATCAATCCACGTAAATTTCTAGCGTGATAACCGCAGATATTATGACCGCCGGCGAATTTCATCGGTGCCGGAGATCGATTGTCATTAATTAATGCCGATTATCCTGATTTTTTAATAAATTACGCCAGGCTTTTAGTTTTAAATAATTAATCGTTGATTGAATCACGGTAAATTTTAACTTAGCAAACATATTGGTGATTTATATGTAGACTATATATGAGAATAAATAAATTTTTCATTTTTTCTAGAAATATGTTCGTTAATTAACATATTTCATTAATTGAAAATTGATTTAGATGATAATTAAACTTAAAATAAGCTCCGTGGGAAAGCTAAAAAGTGATTTCTTTTTAAACTATTCGATTGTAAAAAACTTTCCGTTTATTAATATTAAAAAAAAGAAAAAAAAAACAAATTATTAATCTTTTATAAAAAAAAAATTTCAATTAAAAAAATCCTTAAATCAATATAACCAGTAACAAAATAACTTTATTGAATAAAAAAATAATTTTTCTTAAGCCAACTAGTTTTTTATTTCAGTAAGTCTCTTAAAAAAATTTCCATCTTTGACCTGATTAAATTATCTATAATTCCGTTTGAGACGCCGATATTTTTCCAAGCCTCGAGTCTATTTAACCTCTGCATGTTATTGAATAGAATAGAAGCACTTGAGCCAGTGAAGCAGGTTATGAAAAAGGTGTGAGAGCTTTTCATAAACGCTTATTTCCTTGCTGCGTCTCCACTCAACCTACTTGCGTTAAAGAGCATAATCGCGGAGCTCCCTGAACGCGACGAGTCTCCACCGCTGAAGTGTGCCAAGAGAAAGCTCAAATAGACCGTCTACCGTTCCAACGGGCTTTGTCTCAGTACCACAGGTTGGTTACTTTCGAGTAACCCCTCACATTACACACAACAGTTGCTGAAAAAATGAGCGACCAAAAAAAAAAAAAATACATAAAAATAAAAATAACCCAGAGTAAAAATGCAGGTGTATTTACAATGAAATTACACTCGTGGGCTTTTAAATTTCAGCAAATAGGTGCTTGCTCCTTTGACAATTTTTGAGTGAGTGAACCCGGCGATACTTGATATAAGCTTCATCGCTTAGTTCCTCTTGCAATATCGCCGGGTTTTTGACCTAACCTTTGTATTGCACGCCGAGTGTATAGCTGCTACACTCAATGATATGGACACTGATACTTGTATGGTATACATCTGTGTCTGTATCTCTGTGAGGGAAAAGCACAGAGAATTCAAAGTATCGGAGTCCACATTCCAGCCAAGCCATTGTAGCGCAGTCGAGAATTTTCGACTTGACCTGGATAATAAGATTTGGGTATAGTAGCTCTGCGAAAATCCCACTGTCAACCCGGATAACCATGCGCGCATGTCGTCCAAGCTACAGGGATTTAAATTCCTACCCTCGGTAATTGGTGGTTCAATCCCGAGATCCAAAGCTTTTTTATATCTGAGTATTTTTATATTATGGAAAAATCTTTTTGGCTTTTTCTGGCGACTCGAGAAAGTTATATAAAGGGCCAAATTTTTGTTTTAATTTTTTTTTAAAGAAGAATAAAGGACTGGATTTTATTTATGATTAAAATATATAAGATGAGAAATAGTAAAATTAATTTTTTTTTTTTTTTAATAAAGTATAAAATTTCTCACCATGCAGTTTCTTCCAATTTTTAAGAAATCTCTCACCTGTAACAGAGACAATAATAACTATAAGTAAAGTTATTTTTATAATTTTAAATTAAATACATAATTTTTATTTAATTTGATTTAGAATTATGGACTTATCAATTTGAAAATCAAAGAAAAAAAAATTAATTTTTTGTATTAAAAAACATTCATAAAAAATTAATATTGATCTTTAAAATGTGTATTTTTAAATTTCAAATATTCTGAAAAGAATTCCATAACAAATAAGAAGTAAATTTAAACTCATTTTTCTCTATATAAAATCCAATCTAGCCATATGAAAATTACCATGAAATTAACAAATTTAGCATCCCAGAAGTAAGTTATCAAAGAAGAACTGGCCTTCCCCGGCAACTTCCACGATAAGCTCGCGTCACCGGATGCGAGAAAACGAGGCCCTAGGGACAGAAAGCAGAACTAAAGCGCCGGGAGCGATCGTGAAATCTCCAAGTTTGTGCTTGAAAAAATCAGCGACGCATTAACATAACTAAACTTCCCCAGAGAACTGGAAATTCATCTTGACAAACGACTAAACGGGCCTTCGCTCGAACACAGAACATGATCTCGTTAAACAAACTACTGTCCGGTGAACTTCTTCTCAACTTATACAAGCCCGACTGTAGCTAAAATTGGTGGTGGGGTTCTCACTCTTGATTAAATTAAGATATGCATACAGCTTGTTCTAATTATCGCGTTGCAATTAAAACGCCAGCAGCATTTCGGTGTATTTCATCGAGAGATAGACTACATGTATGAGTACGACTATCGAGAAGATCTATAGACGTGAGACGTTAGACGTCTATGCTAGATTTTGAGAATAGAGACAATGAAAGAGGGTGGAGATAACTTGGCAAACGCGGAATCGGGCACATGCTCGTTCTAGCAAACTTAATTACGGTGTGGTGCTTGTGACCTAACATCTGGCAATTGCTCTCTAAATCTTCGAGGCAACAGAAGCAACCCCTTTGCTTTATCCTCTTTCTTCTTAGCTTGTCATTCCCATTCCACTTATGTTTTCTTCTCTGCTATTATTCTTCTCTCTATTCTGTATCGCGGTACTATTTGTTCGCGCATGTCTATCTGCCAGATTATCCGTCTCCAGATAATAAAAGGCAAACATATCTCTTTGAATCCGAACAACATCTTCGTTGCATTAAATCTATCCAGATCTTGAGAGCACGTGACAATATTTTTGAGTAGGAGGAACAACTCGAGCGTTACTTGCCTCGCAGTCGTAATATATACATATGGAAATAAAATGAAAAAGGTTGTCACGTAAAAAACTCTGAAATTGTAACAGTGTTTGAATGTGAGCTTTTTTTCTTATCAACATCAACTTGGAATATCTACGAAATGATGCCCTGATGGCTTTGAGTTGTATACAAATATCTAGAGCAACACGTATCACATTTGCGTATTGCATCTTGGAGATGAGTATAGAGTGAAGATAAGGTAAAAAAGGAATGTGAAGTGATGAAATGCTAGAAAATTTCTATACTAAAAAATCGGAGTGAATTTTTACTTCCATCCCTCGAAGTACCAGGGTGAAAAAAAATAACCTGCGAATGGAGTAAATATAGAGTTTTTTTTTTCTAAGGAGTGATTTTGAAGTTAATGCAGATTTTAGTAGGAAAAAAAATTCAAGTGAGAAATTTTTAGACTAAAATGAATTTTATTTAGCTGAAGTTTCATATCAACAATGTCATTTTTATGCGTCGTATTCCACAAATTTTGAAAAATTTAATTTTTTTTAAAAATAAAATCATAATAATATTTAGCAAGTCATATCAAAAATTTAAAGCATTTAAAAATTGTTTAAATTCAAATAAGAGGGTGGTGATAAAATTTGGAAAAATAATTGAAGAAATTAAAAGGGTGTATTTGCATCACTAATACGTTAAAGAAAGAATCAATGACCCGAAAAATTATTCATTTGATAGGATTATGAAAAATTAAACTTTTATGATAATGAACAAGTTACTCGTTTTATGGCTTCCAATAAAAAGATTACTCAGAAAATGAGTCTTCCAAACAATTATTCACCCTGAACTGGCCCTTGAGGAGCAATTTTGTTTATATTCAGCTCAATTCAAGCAGAAGTATTCTCGTTTAACTTCAACTCCAATAATCACAAAATCTATTCCGAAAAATTCGATTCAGTGTTTACTGATGTTCCTCAAAATCTTCTAATCCCATAAAATCATAACTCATAACTCGTAACTCAGCAGCCCCGAAACTATTAACAAGTTTAAATAACAGTGTATCGACGGCATGTAGACACAGTGGAAGTAAAGTTTCTCCGTTAGGATCGAGTAGAAGTAAAATACATTTAGTGGTCGTTACTCAAGCAGATGCTGATAGTGATGGTAAGTCTGGGCGTTAATACCATCCGAAACCACTTTGCGAAGAGAATAAAGCAACTTTGTTATTGAGATAACCTTCATTGAAAACAGTCAACTCTTATCATACTACTTGTCGTCATAGTGATAAAAAATTTTTTTGATAGGCCATATGTAGACATACAAAGCCATGTTAGAAAATTTTATATAAATATATATGGTTCGATATGACCTTATATGGCTAAAAAATTATTTTCTTGGATCAAGAATTTTTCTCTTGATTCAAGTTAATTTTTTATCTATGTCTTAATGGCTTTTTGTTAACAGGCTTACATATATGTACATAAAATTTTTTATTTGGTTTTATACCATGACTATTATTATAAATTAAAAAAGTTAACTTAGTAAGCGCGTATCTACCATTACCAAAAAATAAACTTAAAAAAAAAAATCGAAGCAAATGAATACTATTCAGTGAGTAAAGTAAGTTTAAACTACAAACAAAAATAAATCACAGGTCCCGCGCGCTGCGAATTCAGGTCATTTCAACTGAATGAATAAATTTTATTTTCATCATTTTTTTATTTTCTAGTTAGCGAATCCCTCATACATACTTCCAGCAGCATTGAACGTAAAAATTGCTCCTAAACTACATCTGTGTAACTTTTATTGAAACAGGATTAAAACAAAAAGCTGCCTAATTTCTGGCTTGTTACCACTTTCCACTCCATGAGAAACTAATAAAAAAAATTCAACGGAAGCTAAAGTGTAAAGGTCGAGCTTTCATCTGGTGCCTTTGAAAGTTTATGTTCCGAATTCGGGAGCATCCCTTTCACACTTAATATATTTATTTGAAAAGCTCCCCGAGCTTATCTCCGACGTTTTGTGTCTATTTCGGTTATTTTTTACACGAGAATAACTGCCGGATATTTTAATCGGTCAATATTCCTTGGAGATTCAGCTTGCCAGACCAGCAAGCTTCAGCCCCTAGCTTTCTTTTATCGTTAACGTTAACGTGATGTTAAACAAAACGTAAAAGTTAATCTTATCAGCATCTTATTTTTATTTTTATTTTTATTTCTGTTTATGCAGAAGCCGAGGCGCCGGTTAACGTGTAAATTACCGAGTCTAAGGAGTCTATATTGACACCCGATGAAGACGACAAAACTCATTTAACGGCTTAATGTCTTTCGTCACCCTAGCTATTATGCCGCGACTCTAGACCCTTCAAGGATGATTAAGTTTGCGTCTTCTACTCTTCTGATAACCTCAGAAGCGAGAAACGAACAACGGAGAGCTAGAAATCAATAACCTTAAACAAAAACTTTATTTTTACATTTTTATGTCGATGATTAGATTTTTTATTGCGGAAATTATAAAACTTAATATTTGCTGTACTTTACTTTATTTAAAAGTTGCAGATAACTTTTTTTTCAACATAATTGAATCCACTGGAAAATTTATGATTGATTAAATGCAATACTGTAAAAAATCGAATTTCAAAATAATTCATCTTTTTGTTTTTTGTTTTTTTTTTTTAATTTAATTTTTAGAACGTTGAACTTTTGCAAATTTTTATAAACTTCTCTGAAATATTTTCTTTCTAAATTTCTAAATATATTCTTAAACAAATAATGATGCTAACTTCTATAACTATAACAGTTTTTAAAATATTTAAAAAATTAATATAAATTTAATATCTCAAAACAAGAGTCAAATTTTGAATTGAATATTTTCCTTGAATCGAGTAATTATTTTTTTCAGTGCGGCCTCTAAAAGTACTTTTGTTGATTTTTTACAGAAAGTAAAAAAATAAGATTCCGAAGTTGAGATTACGATAGTCTTTTTTTCCTTAATGTTCTCATTTTATTCTCTATTTTCCAACTTTTTTCCATATACGTATATATATATATATATATATATATATATATATATATATATATATATATATATATATATATATATATATATATATATATATATATATATATATTTTTTTTTTTATTAACACTATTGTTTCAGTTTTCACTTGAAATAATGACCAACTTGACATTTTAGCTGATAATAGTTAAAAAAAAATGATATTAAAAACTAAAAAAAAAATATAACCCTCGAAGGCGTTTACTGAGCATCTATAGTGGTGACGAATATCGGTTTGGGCGCCACGGGAGCCGTTATTATTTAATTTTAAGACTCCAGCCGTGTACGAAATGAAGGGCGTACCTCGGAAGCCCGAAGAAAAATTATAACAATAACCTTCACTTTAAAGGAAATTAAAAATTGCTGACATTTTTACAGTTCAATAAAATTCCTGTTTTCCGGATAAGACTAGGACATATTTATTAAAAAAAAATGGTCTAAAAAATGGCATTTATGAGAGCATTCCAGACCACATAGTATGTCAGATTAGTATACATAACACAAAATACATGTAACGCTTTTAATGATATGATAATGCACCCGGTCTCACGTCATTAACGCGGAAAAAACCCGCGGTAAAAGGCTATTAAAATAAACGGTCAATATGCAGTTACTGTCTCGTTAGTTTTGTATAATTAATTGAAATATAACACCGAGTTGGTGCAATGATTAAGACTCTCAATTAACGCTTCATTTTTTGTTTTTATCCTGCAAGCTCTTATTTCTTTTTGTGTTTGTGTAAGGTGTAAAGTACAAGTCATATATATTTTATCTTGTTCTCTTAAAGTCTGGGCTGTTCTATCCAACAATTCTCTTACACTTACATTTACACTCTGACACGGGGATCGAGAGTTTAGAGTTTAATTTAAATGTTTTCGAGAAGTATTTTACAGCCGGGTTATCTTGAGATCATAAATCCAAAATCACTCGTCTCACTAACTTTACATCACTGAAAAATACGTCGGCTTTTCTCGAGTTAAAAGTTATAAGCAATATAAAACTTAACTATCAACTTTTTTTTCGTTTATTATTATTATTATTATTATTATTTGTTATTAATTGCTCAGGGGGGTTTTCCCCGGAGTCCGACTCTCCGAGGGCCCAGCCGAGCGCCATCCATTACTGCTGCACCACTCCGCACAACAAGGCGGTTAGTGAGTGCAGCAGGCCAAATTCATTTGCCTAAGTAGACGCAGGGATCCCAAAATGACAGCTTTTTGCATCCGCACTGCTAGAGACACGGCTGTTTATTATTATTATTATTATTATTATTATTATTTTGCTATTAAATGCTCAGGGGGGTTATCCCCGGAGTCCGATTCTCCGAGGGCCCAGCCTGAGCTCCATCCGTTACTGCTGGACCACTCCGCACAACAAGGCGGTTAGTGATCACAGCAGGCCAAAGTCATTTCCCTTAAGAGACGGAGAGAACCAAGTAAAACAGCCTTCTACATCCTAATTTTTAATTTTTAATTATTAATAATAATAATAATAATAATAATTATTATTATTATTATTATTATTATTAACAATTGTAATTGTTAATTATTAACAATTATAATTATTTCAGATTCTCATGAGAATAAAAGGGTTTTTTTTTGTTTTATACATGATATCCAGGTTCATTCGCAATGAGAGGAAAAGTTTAACTGGAATTTTCTCTGGTACCTTCACTTGGTGTACCGGACACTCTTCGTTCGCGAACCGGGATCATAAAAATCCCGGGTATTGTTACGAGCAACAATATATATTACCACTACTATAGACTATGTGCGTAAGTGTGTGTCTATATATATATTTGTATATAATATCACCACGTATGAATATATAGACGTAGAGATATTATACTCCGTTCGTATAACGGTCAACCGCGTAAAACGCGAAACAATGGAATTATAATTGCATACGCAAAACAAACATTTCCCGAATCAAAACAGTACGAGCTTTATATTCCGTACTTTTACTCGTTCAAAATTTTAAAAGCTATTTATTTGTATTGATATGCCTCAGTTTTGTTATTTAAACACTCATTGTTTATACATTTCACGACCTATTTATTGGAACCTAGACTATATCAACAAATTTTAACTCTTCATCAAATAAAGTCAATTAGCCTCTTGCTGTTAAATTTACAGAATTTAATATCATACAAATCCTATTTCAATATTTCATTTTATCAGATTATTTCATAAAAGCATCAATTCTCTAATTTGAATCGGTTTTTATTTCCAATAATTTCTTTCAAGCTCGTTTGATATTGATATAAAACACAATAGTGAATTTTTTTTTTAATTAATATTGAAAAGTTAATCAATTAATAGCAGAGAATCCCTCGATAAATATTAAAAAATCAAATTTATTTTACTATTTCACAAATATCATTCCATTGAAAATATACATGCAAAAGGAAAAATCAAATTATTTAATATTCACGGAGGTATTTTTCATATTCAAGAGCATCAGAGCGTTAATTATTTATCGAACGGGGACTTTTGCAAAAAAATATTTTTTTAGCTCTTTTCAAACTACAAAAAAAATTTTTTTTTTAATTTCAAAATAATCCAATTGTCTTATCATATTTAAGAACACATCAAAATATCACTCTAAGATGTCTTAAAAGATTTCCTTTTAGTAAACTAAAGATTTAAAAAAAAAAAAAGCTTTAATTTAAGCACAGTTAGATGCACGAACAAATTCCACGGTTTAGAATAGCCGACGTGACAATATCCGACATTAAAGCAGCCGAAAGTGTATTTTTATTCATGTCTACCTTCCACTAAGTGACGGAAACAAATTGTTTTATATTATCTCGGAACATGCGGGAGAAAAGATAAGAGGTACAGAACGAAATTTCAGGATTGATCAGCGACAGTACATGTATAAAGATAATATATATATATATATATATATATATATATATATATATATATATATATATATATATATGTATCCATGTAGCTGTAGGAGTGCAAAGGGCTCGCCGGGATGATCATTTGTCTCGCTCGCCCCGAGTTTGCTCAATGTTTCAATAGTCCGTCCTTGTTTCGCTTTCATCCGTAAAATTATCATATTTTTGCATAATAGAATCGAGTGGAGCGAGTGTCTACGGACACAGTAATACGCTTATCCACATCGAAAATGATGCAAGAGCTGTCGGTGTACAACGAACCGCCGGTCCAAACTTTTTTCCTCCTTCTGCATACACAAGATATATATTCTCTTCTCAATTGATCCCATGTTTTCTTTTAATCCAATTCTATTCAATTCTATTCAATATAATATAATTTCATTTTGTTTAATTTAATTTAAATTAATACAATGCAAGCTCGTAAATTAAACCACTATCTTATGTACAGATTTAGATAGTCCTTTGATTTATGCAGATAAATTTAAAGAGATTAAGTCCTCCATTAATTATGCTTTGATCAGTTTCACAGGTTCGGAATAATCTGAATATAATGCAGATGAAAAATCAACGAAAAAAAAATTTTACTTTATGGAATATTTTATTTATATTAATTTTTAATAGATAAATTTTATCAAAGAAAATTTTTTTATTTTATTATTAATTTATGAAAGAACAATGATTGGATATAAAAAAAAATTCTATAGTGATTTCAAGAAAATTGAAATTTTTTTTGGTTTGAGTAAATATTTTTCTTCTAAATTTTAGCTTTGTTTTAAAGGATTTACATCTCTTAATTAAGTCGAAAATCGAATGAAAATAGAAAAAAAAATCCATTTAAGAATTTTATCCTTCGACTGAGTATTTTATTGTCTTCAAACTATGTACATATATATCATTGACCCAAGTCATATAAATTTTTTTCCTGTATAGATTTACTTATTTCAACATTAATTACAAACTGAATTGTATGAATTCGTTTTGCACTCAGCTAAATTTTATGACATTAAAATAGACTTGTTATGTTATAAATTTCGAACATAATTTTAATACAAAATCGATATTCGATGTACCAGTCATAAAGATAATATATAAATATGAAAGATTTACTTTCCAACTATCTATATTAATTGTGCATTGTGTTTTACGAGGCCGCTTTTATCCCAAAGATAAAGCACGAAATTTCGGTATTGATTTCACTTCTACCGTAAAAACAAATTAATTAATGAGTTTTTTTTAATCAATTACATTTTACGTGTTCACTCAACATATTTGATTAAAATAAATAATAAGCTGTTATTATGGTTAATTGAAAGTTGATGGAAGCTTTGATTAAATATTTTATACTCTACAAATTCGTTTGATCTCGAATTATATACATTCTGTTGTCTAATTGAAAAATTCATGGTAATTACTGATAAAGTACGCAATAAATTTATTTAATTAATGAAGAGCCCACTTTAAATTATCCCAAGAGTTATTAATTTATCTAGACTAATTAATGACAAGTTTTATTTATCGTGTCTAATTGAAAAAACTACTAAGCCATTACACACAATATTTGTCACAATGCATGATCAATTGCTTATTTTTAACTTAAATTTTGTGGCTTAGAAAAAAATAAGTTAATTATAAATTCGTTTATTTCGATTGTCATTTAATTAAAATAAAAATTCAATTGTTCATTCATTATTTTTGTGAACAATTTCCAGCTTGCGAGCATCTAGACCGGCTTATTAACAATAATAAACCCGATGAAATATGAAAGCTAACGAAGATCAAATAACTCCTTCTATAATGTAAATTACAGAAACAAACAGCTGCTAATTACTGTTTGGCAACTTGGGACTAATCTCGATCTCAAAGCAAGCCAAAGGTCAGTGCTGCTAGAAGACGGAACTCTCGTTCCTGTTCCGTTGATCTTGATGCGCTGCTGCCAATATACTCAGCAAACTTGCTTACCAGCAAACGCATTCATGCTTGAAACCGAGCTTTCCGGCATAATATTATATCTATAATATTAGGTTTGAGACTAGTGATATTTGCAGAATCCTCTAAGTTTATTTGCACATTTAGAATTCTAAGCCCTAAGATTCCAGGAAATTAATTAGCGCTAATAAACAAACTCCTCAACCACTTTAGATCTTCTCTTCAGACACGTAACTCCGCAATAAAATTTTATTCACTTACAGCAAATAATATCCGGTAGATTATTTTATTTTTATATTATTCTATTTATTTGCATGTCTCATGTCTGCTAACGATAAATAATCCATCGTATTATGTATTATTTTTTGCTCTATTTGCTTTTTCAGCCCCCATTCCATTTATGTGAAATATGGACGCTTCAACAAAGTGCTGCAATACATAACTTAAACTCGTTACGTGTGATAATACCACTCGCATACTTCGAACGTATACCTCGTACCTCATATTTGTGTGCTTTATTCTATTCCTGAATATACGTCGGACTAAATGGAACAAATATATTACAATGAGAGTACCAGAGCATTTGTATTTTCTTACGCAACCCCTGCTGGGTCTCGTGACACGTAACAACAGGATGCTTTCTTTATGAAAACACGTAATCTATATGGGGATATGAGGAACTACTTTCATATACCGAGAGACCGCCTATTAATTGTGGGAAGAGATGCTGCTATTTTAAGGAGGGTCAATTTCAGCACTTTGGAATGATAAGTGTGAAGTGAGAAATGATTTGCTCTTTTTAAAACTTCATTAAATATGTCCAAAGATTGATAGAATTTTTAAGTTTTTTCTTAAAATTTTTATCAAAGATTTAATCGATAATATGGCGAATTTTTTTAAAGAAATTTTTGTTTAATGGTTTTTTTTGCATGCCTTATGGTTATCAAAAATTTTTTTAAAATCGATTAATTGCTATTTTATAATAAAAAAAAAACTATTTTTAATGGCTTTTAGTGTGAATTTTAAACGTTTTTATAAAAGGGCAACATGATAATTTTTGTAAAAATACATTTTTCATCTTCTCATCTGGAGAATTTAAACAAATTAAAATTGAATTGAAAAACATTACATTTCTTAATTTGCTAGTAAGAATATTAAGAGTAATAGTAAAATTTTTCAAATTTTTTAATAAAATACAACATTTAAAAGAAAATCTTAATAAGCTTAGAACAAAATCTCGAAAAACTGAACGGAAGCATATATGAACATACTTTCACTGCATTGCCTGGGGATAGTGCGTGCCTGCAATGAGAGGGACAATGAAGTACATCTGCAGATTAAACAGACGGTTGATATAAATATTTTCCTCATATATATCTGGACATATAAGCCCTTACAGATGAGCATCCAGCCTCTGTATGTAAAAGTGAGTTGGCACGGACGGACATGGAAGACAATATAGACGCAGATGTAAAATAGAAGGACATTGATGATGAAGAAAGGATGATAGCCAGAAGGGAAGCGAAACTGAGTACGCACATTGAAGTGTACACAGACTTGCTGAGAATGAATAGAATTTAGCCAGCATCGCTAGCTGGTTCAATTCAGATAGCCTCTCAGTCGACATATTAAATTTATGGTATGCTACCCGCACATAACTCAGCGTGTGCAGCCACGTTGGTAGGTTCGTTGCACCGGAGGAAGAAACACACTAAACCTTATATCTTCCATCTCTGTATTATACATCGCGTATATACCGATCTTCATTTCACTCTACACAGACATATTCCCCAGCAAATGTTTGCTTTTTCTAGCTGAGAGTATTTCAAACAGCCCCTGGTAGAAGCAAACCTTCCTCATCCATTCTCGGAACAGGCTTCGGGCTCAGTTTATCTTCGCACTCTGCAGCCCGTAGGATCTTTTTTTTGGTCCCGCGGGATTACCAGCAGGTGTGGGGCCGACACGCTTTGAGGTAGCTGCAAAAAACAAACTACTGTGTCAATGTCTTTGTATAAGTCTTCTTCAGCCCTTTTTGCAGGTATAAGTCTGAGGATTTGACACCTCAGAGAATGATAGCGCTCTTATGAATGTGATGATCACGAAGGAGATAGAAAGTAATTTTAATTTTCTGTTTTCTCGTCATTTAGAAATTATTAAGAAATTTTTTTGTGCTTCAAAGATGTAATATGTTGACAGTACGATCGGAAGAAAATAAATTTTAAATATTTATGGAGTTAATTTACATGTTCAAGAGCGTTGGAGTCCTAATTAGTGTAAAATTACAGGAATCGGAGAACATTCTGCTATTACTCATCTAATTACAACTTTTAATAATTATTCAAAGATATAATTTAAAAACTCAATTAATTTTTACTGTATTATTCAGATAAGAAATAATAAACGGAAAAAATTAATAAGGTTAAAAATTATTTTTTTACTATTTTAATTGTAAAATTTAAAAATGTACTTCTTAATTTTTTTTTACTATTTACTATTGTTTTATATATTTTTTTTAAGTTAAATTATAATAAATTCCCTAATTATTCTTACGAATTAAACAGTAATTTTTTTTTGTGTACTAAACCTTCAAACGCAATTTTCTCAGCACTGTATAGCAATTGTAATTACGTTGATAAAAAATAATGTGTGAGTTAAAATTAGTTGATCCGTAGGAGCGAAATAAAAACGCAACGATCGGAATAATTGGTACACAGGGTTTTGAAGATAAATAACCGATACTTTGAATGGTCAATGAATTTTTCAGCATCACCGAGTTTTATAATTGGCTGGTAGATGTTCAATTATGCCGTTTTCTTCTGAACTAGTTCGTTTATTCGCGCTCCATGTCAAGATTCATTAATCCAGATTATAGCTTTCGTTAAATAGTTATTAATGTAACATCTCCCCTGCCCCCGATTCGAGACTCTTATTAGTCATTGTGTCTTTTGCTCTCCATGTTTTAATCATCATACTTGATTTCCATTTCAGAGATTGAATTTAATGCTATTTCCGTCATTAGTCTACCGTGATTACATTAATAATGAATTATTCATGGATAACGATAGTATTTGTAACACGATAGTAATTTAATTACATTCCTATGAATAAGAACTGAATACAATCGTCGAAATTGTAATTATAAAAGGCTTTCATTGCATCGAATTCACGATTTCATAATGAGAAAAAATCTATTTGCAGACTTTTTTCCGAATGGGACGTTCTAAAATTTTTCTTCAATGTCAACAATTAAAAAAAAAAAACGCTGTAGTAAAAAATAAAAGATGGAAAAATTATTTTTTGTCTAGGAGAAAAATATAAAACTGCAGAAAAATATAAAAATATAAAATTTGAAGTGAAAATACTTATTTTTGAATCAAGAATTTTTTTTTCTTGAATCAAACAAATTTTTTCCACTGTAATTATAAAAAAAAATATTTCATCGCATTGTTTAAAAAAATTCCTTTATAAATTTCTTCACTATAAAGCGCATTTATAACAATAAATCGGTGCAATTCGGTGGCAATAAATCTGCGGTTTAATAAATAGCTTACACCTGTTTCTAAAACTTTATTTCCCAGTTTTATTATCACTCTGAATCTGGATAGAAATAAGACACGGAAAGGACAATATCTCTTGAGGGATTTAATGCGTCTTGAATAAGCTTCTTTCTTGCAATAGTTAATTTTGTGACGGCAATAGAAAAATATTAACCAAAAGAAAAGAAATATCGCTTTTGTTCGCAACTTATTATGGGTTATATAAATTTTTTATTCCATTCTCATCCAAGTTTCTGAGAAATAAACTTTAAAACCGAATTTCCGACACTCCCTCCCACAAAAGGTAAGATCTATTTAAGATCTCAGATTTTGAGATATTGCGGCCAGGCATAAAACACCATTTTATTGCGGGCCAATAAAATAAAAACAAAAAACAGTAAAAAGAAGATAAACAAGTGAAAAAAATAAATAAAAATTAAACTTTTCCAATATTTTACAAATCAATAAATACGTCAAATGTTATCACGAGGGAGGGCTAAGATATAACACTCTTCTATAACTCAGTTTACTTTCTTTTTATTTATTTAGCTGCACTTTTACACTCGGAGAGCAGCCCATGGGAAATAAATGCCGGGAGTAAGAATGTTTACTTGACCAATAATTTTTCAGTGGCCATCTTGAATTTTCTAAGAAAGTAACCAGCAGTAATCTTTCAATCACTGGTAATTCCAGTGGAGGAAATTGATGTTTATATATCTTCATTATATAAGCCGTATTGAAGATTTTCCATCTTTCATGCAATGACAATTTTTTTTTCTTCCGATGTGAGACGTGCATTCATCAATTTAGTTTGCTGAAAGCCGGGAACTCTTTATTGAATAAAATTGATGTTTTCATGTTGTGTGCTTTTTATAGCTGCTTATTTCGTAAAAGAATTGATCAATGAATATTCTTGGAAGAAAGTCGGGTCATTTGTAGAATTTAATCATCATTAATTACATCATTTTATTTGAACTTTGACGCTCTCGAATGTGTGAAATATCTCCCCGAATATTAAATAATTTGATTTTTCCTATTGTATCTATATTTTGAATGAATTAAATTTTTTAAATAAAAAAAAATTGAATTCTTTGAAATTCCTATGGAGATTTCCTTCTTTAATTGATCAACTTTTCAATATTAATTAAAAAAAGATTCACTGTTGTATTCTGTATAAATGTCGAATAAGCTTGAAAGGAATTATCGGAAATAAAAACCGATAAAAATTGAATAATTAATGCTCTTTTTGAATAATCGGATAAAATAAAATATCGAAATAGAATTTATATGACATTGAACTCTGTAAATTTAGCAGCAATTAGTCTTATACGTTGAAACCCTTCATTCAATTGATATTAAAAATTTAACTGCAGAGTAAAAGTGCTTATCATTTCTTCTTCAAATTGATTAATTACTTCATCAAAAAGGTTTCTCATATAAAGCTCATCATATTGATTCTTTTTCTCGACTACAAACAACTGAGCTTCTTTGACAGAAGGTTAATTTGAGCTACTCCATAATTACTTCATGAAAGCATCGTAACTTCAATGAACCTTTATGAATATTAATAAATGCTTTGTAGGTTGATGAAAATTCAGTTTTTTTTTTTTTTTTTCAATTTCGAATAATCAAATAAATGTCAAATAAATTTTAGTTGGCTCAAAAATTTCTCTCCTTCATTGAAGTTCATCAATTTTTTCAAAATAATTTTTTTATCAGTGAGATTTGTTTTACAATTCATCAAAAATGTCTTTTCATTAAATATTTACACTCATAGTTTCATCAAATATTTAAAAACTGTCAGATTGTTATTGTTCCTTTAGCAAACATTAACTGTCTTCTATTTATGAACAAAAAAAGCGAAGACAGAAGACAAAGTGAATGTTTTTTATCTCTGGGATCACAATAGCCTGGAACCTATTTTATAAATTGATTGGTTGATAGTTTGCCAGCGGACAAAACGATAAGAAAGTAAAAAAGAAACAAGGTCTCTACGAAAACAAAGAAGTGAAGAAGATCTGACAAAAGATAGCCTGTTTGTTGAAAGTTTCTTCAGTGATTTTATAGCAAACGATGGAACTTTTAGCTTGCTGTTCGCTACACCAGTACGATTGACGATCAGAAACTTGTACCACCCGTTAAACGAGTAATCTCTGGTAGTATTGGCGCAATCTTTTTAGATTCTGTTTGTTTCCTTTATTTAAACTTTTTTGTTTTTCTGTTTCCTACCACTTGGTGTCCCCAGAAACAATCACTGAAACTCTCTTATAAAACTAATATAACGACATCCATGACTTATACCCACACATATACACCAATGTGGATGGAAAGAGATTCTCTTTAAAATTTACTGCTAAATTCATGAGAAAATACCGGAATGTATTGTAATCGTGAGACGCTGCTTTACCGTTTATTAGTAACAGCAATACTTTTGCAAGTTTATGCAAGTAAAATTTACTGGAATCTCCCGTAAAATAAATAAAAATACAATGCAGCTTACCGCTAAAATGGAATAAAATTTTTATTAGACTGGAATATTATTATTATAAATTTTATAGGTTTTACTTTTCGGAAAAATAAGATTTTACTTTAAAATTAATTAATTCTTTTGATTTAATTTATTTTTTAATGTTATTTCACTTGAAAAAATATATTGAATAATATTTAATAGTAAAAAAAAAATTACGAAGGTCATTAAAGTACATTTTTAAAAATAATAATTAATTAATTGCATAAATATAAAATTATCAAAATAATAATCTTTAGATCAGGAATTACCGAACGTCCTACGATTACTGTGATTTGCACGATAATTTTTTAAGAAAATTTTTTTCCATACAAACACAGATGAAATATTTTATTCCAAAACTTGACGTCTTTAAATTACGCCATAACTGTCTACAATAAACCTCGATTATACAATGCCCCGGCCGAAAGTCTTTCCATACCACCCGATTCAGTATTCCGAGTAGTTGATGCTGAATTTGAATAACAAAATGTTGGTAACAAATTTGCAATGCGAATACAAATATATACAGTGTAATTCCTTAGGAGAAAAAAAAAAAAAAAGTATAATTTAGCAAAAGAATTTTTGTTGTTTTAACCCAGCTTTTAAATGAACTGAAAAATTCAGCGTATTCAAACTCCGTATCCTCAATTGGATATTCCGAGGGCTTTTTAAAAGAGAGTTTGGATTTTTTGATAAATATTATCTTTCTCGTTAATAAAATATCGGTAATGAGCTTATGAAAAAACAAATAATAAACCATAATATTGAAAAATTCCAACTGCAAACAAAGTGTTAATAAACCGATTTGATGTTCATGTTTTTGGGGTAATTTTATATGCATCATGATAAAATGTTTATTTTCAGGAGTGAAGTCGAGTCCATTAAAGTATTTTAGTGACCGAATGGAAAACAAATTAATCTACGAGTCTAGAATTACAAAATACGTTAATGACGTTATGAATATCATTATGGGATGGACAGAGGTTTGATTATCGAAAATTCGCGATGATAAAGTATGAATATGTTTGAATATGTCAGCGAATGGGAGACGGGATCGATATTTGGATAGACAAGAGTTTACGTTGCTTTATTGTGAATGAGTGTTTCAATATTGACGAATGCTAATTATCGAAAATTTGATCATCGCTCCAACCCATACTTTCATTCGCTCTATTCTTGTGTTGCGCCTTCGGTGGTTTGTATTGAATACATAAACATCGTCATTTTGTTGATTCATTCCGGTCATATTAATCCGTATACATATTTTTGCCGAGTGATCACAAGCTAAATTTATTCATCGAACTAGTAATAATGTACATATTTTTGTTTATTATTTTATTCCAATCAAGTTACAATAATATCTGAATATATTCTTTAAAAAAAATTTTCTGAGCTCTCAATTTTAAATCACTATTTTTTATTTTAATTTAAAAATCATTCTCTTTAAAATTATTATAAAATTTCTTATAACTTAATGGCATTTAATGCTATTGTCATAAACCAAAATGAAATTTATAGACAATTAAAGACTCTTTAAAAGTACTAACAGTAGATTTATGTCAACTCATATTTTTAAGTTTGTACACTTCACCAAAGTTACATTTCTAAAAAATAATATTTTTTTTTCGTATTTTCCGCTAGAAAGGTTAAAGTGACAGAAAAATTGAATCTAAGTTTGCTAGAAAAATTCAATTTTCTACAAAGGAAGTCGTGTCCATTAAAGAGCTAAAGTTTTATAAAATAATTTGAGAAATATCGATTAAGTAGTAAGTTTTATCAATTTTTAAAATTGACGAATTATTCCCTCCATTTTAATGGTGATAATAATAACAATAATTTTTAATCACGTATAATGTATGTCACTTAAAAAGCTTTTGAATACTTTATCGCCAGTAATTAACTTTTTTATTGGTGGAATCCTGATGGAGATAAAAAGAAGGGTTGAAAATAAAGTAATCATTTTTTATTTTTTTATTTTTTGATGGAATTCGATGGATGTAGAAAACCGGTCGCTCTAGACAGCGGGCGATCGCTTTTTAATCAATCTTGGAAAGCAATTACAAGCTTGTTATCAAGCGAGAATAGCAGAAATATAACAGCTGCAGAACTAAAATAACAACAAAACTCGGGAATTATTATTGCTCGTATATCTAGACTGATATGAGCCCTCGGATGCTACAAAATTTTGTGATCTGTAAATCAAATAACGATCCCCCTCGAGCGTACTTAACAATGTATTCATAACTTGACACACTTGCAAATCTTGTTAGACATTTCTGATCATGATCAGTGGTACGCGTATCAGAGTCAATAGCACAATAATCACTCTTTATGACTCGTAACAATCGAGTACGCCTCTTCTGATAATTATGATTTTTCATTTTTTGATTTGTGTTGATTTTCGGAAACTCGAACATTAGTTAAGGATGTAAAAATTTTTTGAAAACATGAGAAATATAATTTTTTTGTGTACGCTTTTTTGATTTTGGGGAAAAAAAATCTTAAAGCCAAAAAAATTTTATTTTTCAACTTTCTGTTTTAAAAATTGAATAATATTTATGCGTTCAAATATTTAAAACGTAGAGCTTTAAAATTTGAATGTAGCTTTATTACTTCTGTGCCGATTGTCGACAAAAGCAACCACTAGAGGGAGCAGAGGAAATAGTCAGTACTTTGATCTTCAGTCACTGGGGAAAAAGTCTTCTCTAGCAACAGATCTCCCTATTTCTTCAGCGAATGTCCGAGAGCCAGAGTGGAAACCTCCTACGCCTGGTCGGAGAAAGCTCAGTCACATTTCAGCTTTAATAGGGGGATTCTCACCGGGCTTACGGCTCCGTCGTGTTGACGTGATCGATGGCCTCAAAGCTGGCATATACGTTTTATTTTTACACCCTGGCACTGGCACTGGCTTTTACTTGAGCATCATCGTTCTTGAGCATTCACCAACGCTCTCTACATTTCACTCTGCGAGATCTCGTTTACTTTATGGCTTTTATTGCTGCGCTTTATATTTTTTTTACGATTCAGAAATCGCGAATATGCATTACTCTATTGAGATATCTTCGGCTCGGGGATAGGTATATCATAAGCTCCGATGTCTATGGAATACCAACCAATACCGGGATATATACATATATTTATAAATATTTTAGAAGATATTAAACTTTTATTGAAAGTAAGAGACTCACTGATCCCTACGTGTTTTATTACGGATACTAAAATATTTTACACGTCACACTGCATTCATGTTGTGCGTACATGCTGAGAATGTCCTGATTGCCATTAAAAGACAGTAATATTTGTTTTTAGTTTTTTTAGAGAAATGTCGAAGGAGTGAACCGCGTTATGACTGAATTTTATTGTTGCAAACTTGTACTAATAGAGAAAAATGAGAAAGTTTTTAAATGTACGCTGAAAAAATACCACTTGTGGAAAAATTTCATGATACATTTATAGGCTGTAAAAAAATCGAAAAAAAAATATATAATTATGGAATTTTTGGACCAGAGTAAATCTTTATTTAGTTGAAAAAAATTTCAAATGCCAAAGAGTTAAGTTTGATAAATTAAGTTATAAAGTAAAAATAATTTTTTTTATTGTGATATGTAGACTAATATGTTCATAGATGACAAAAATATGATCTGATATGAAACAGAAAATTTTTCCACAGTCTAGACTCACCTCTTATGGATTTTTCATATTTTTCTACTAGCATAAATATTTTTCTCATAAAGGCATAGCATTCTCTAATCAGTAAATTCTGATATCATTCCAAATATGAACAATAAAACCTTTACATTTATTTTTATCCTGCAAAGTTTTTGCAGTAAAAATTTTTTTATTTTTATGATTTGCCGGGCATGAAATAATTTTTTCGAGTAATTTTAAGTAATTGCTTTTTTTTACTTCTCTAACGCTTGCAAAATCCAGAGGCGATTGATAAAAAATTTAGTGATGGCGAGCATAAATTGAGTAATCATGTTATAGTCGTTTGATTTTGTTTGCGAGCGAAGCGCCGACGAGTTTAATTTTTTTTTTCGAGATAAAAAAAATTGTAAATAAATAAATCGATAACGCTCGGTACATATACATATACATAACTAGTATTTCAATAAGAGAAATTTTTATTTCACCTTTCTAAATTTTTATTTCGAAGGAATTTTTTTCAAAAATATCAATTAGATTTCGTGCGTAAAATTTATTAATAAAAATAAAAATAAGAAAAGTGTGACATATTTTAAAATTTATCTTGTATTTATCTTATAGCTGTTGCATTGTCATGCGCTTATGTGTGTGCAGCGGGGTGTAAGCTCATACTAGCAAGATTGGGCTCTCAATTTCTCTCTGATGCCTTATTCGCCGGTACACGCTCCGCCGCGGAGGAAATTCACACTAAATTTACCCTGTCCAGAAAGGTTTATTAGCTCCCGGTTTTTTACACCACCGTTCTTATTTTATTTTATTTTTGCACATTACATATACGGTTTGCGAAAATTTCACGGTGTGTATCGCGTGTTTACTGGCAGAGCCTGCAGTTTCACTTTTTATCGTCTGGAGTAAAAAACAAACCCTGTCATAAAATTCATCTTCTAAAATCTTCTCGCAAATATCCTTATCGTCTCCAAGTGTACACACGACTGCCTCGTGTCATTAAATCATAAATATTCCGTCGGCTTAGATAGCTACAGTGTAATGCCGTACGTAGTATAATATAGAATATTATTAATATAACTATTTCGAACTCGAATAAAACAGCTTTAATTTAATCCGTTAGTGTGTGGAGTAATCGTCGATAAGAGTAATTGTCGTCAAATTATGCATTATAAATTTATACTGTTATAACGCAACATTCATAAATACTTGCATCTATATTTACACACTGAAAAAATTTACTATTAAATTCATGAAAAAAATTTCCGGACTGTATTATCATCTAAAGAGCTTTTTTAGGCTTTTTTTATCATGTATTAGTTACAGCAATATTTTTTAAAGTTTATTTAAATGAAATTTATCGAACTCTCCTATTAAAGTTATTAATTTAAAAATTAAACCCTTTCACAAGTTGATTAATGCGAATTTCAGGCATGTAATTTCAAGCTAGAGTTGTAACGTTTCGTCGCTTGAATATTAAATTTTAATAGTCTGGTGTTTTGTGTTAATATTCATTAAATATGCACCGTGATAATTAAAAAGTTATCTTTTGATAGATAAATTGTTAATTAATATGATTCTTTCTGTGTAGGATGAACAATTTTTTATTTAGCTGCTTAATTACACTTCGAACATTTAACCTTTGATATTTTTAATCAAGTACAATCCAAGTGACTTGCTAAAATTAATATTTGGTGTTAATAAAATTTGTCAAATCAAGTATTAAAAAAATAAATAAAAAATCTTAATTACTATCCAAATTATTAGGACAATTTTTTAAAATTTTATTTCGATATTTATGCATTAATATTATATTTTATTTATTTATTTATTTTTGACAGAAAAGCTCAACATCTGGTTCGTAATTGGAACAATTGATTCGTACATAACGAAAAAATAATTGGATTAAAATTAATACAAGTGTGATTGAACATTTTATTAGTTGGTTTACGTCGAGTTGACTCGAGTTCGCCGGAGGTTACGGCGCAGAAGGGTAGCGTGAGCGAGAGGGTGTGGCAACACCTGCGGCCAAGCCGTGATATCCAAAACCGAACTAATATATTTCGCAGACTGTCCCTGTCCCTATCGAGTTGTCACTGAGAGGTAGATTGCCAGTTTCTAGTTTTGTTATCTCGCTCGCGACAGTTTAATACGCAAAATTTTTACGCTGCTCATTCACTCGGGCGCGGGGTGACTGTAGCCAGAAATATGGATACAGATCCCGATATCGAGAGGTATTCATACATCTGTGTAGCCACATGATTCGTGCGGGCAACCAGTAACCAATGAGTTACGGCTGTCCCTATCAAAAGCACTCGGTCGTGATTGGCTGACTCCATCATCGGATCTAATAGCCTGCCGATTCAGTACTACCGATTTGCCAGTAAAATCTCCAGCGCGAAAATATTTTTTTCATTTTTTTGCATTTTTTTGACCGCAGTTTCGCGTTTTTTGGTGAGCTCTATGAATTCGCGAGCACTTTGGTTTCATCTGTATACGCCATTGTTAAATTTATATGACCGAGGTTCTAGATCTATGGATATAGATATACGATATATAGATGATCTGCTCGTGGGTGGAATAATGTTTGAGATAGTAGATATTTCCTTCTGGAGACCGTTTTATTGAGGCGAATCTTGAGAAAATAAAGTTATACTATTTCTCAAGGGTCATGTTTGACTGCAAATATTTGATAAATCCATTGTAACCACACGGTAAAAATTTTCTGGGAAAATTTACGATACAACTATTATAAAACTGAATTATACTTTCATTACTAATAATTGTCTAATATTTTAAAAGTATTTTGTTTACAAAATTTTAAAAGTTTTTTTATTTTTTAATTTGTTTGAAGTCGCATACACTACTAAGGTTATGAGCGAATACTGTATGGAGTAAATTATTTAATAAAAATTACGATAGTAAAATAGTAAAAATTCCGGTAATTTTCTTTGCCTGCATAATAATTATTGTTATTATTTTCTTAATAATTTAATTTTTAAAAGCAATTGTATTTAAAAAAAATATTAAAGGGTTTCTCAGAGAGAAAAAGCAAAAATTAAATTCGTGCTTCACGAGTTTCAATTCTTCAAGAATTTATATTACGTTTACATTACAATAGCTTTACTTCAAGCTACGTAAACTTCAATTAACATTATAAAGTTTAAATAGTAAATAACATTCAATTCTCAGACATTAATCATCTTAAAATTTTAACAAAATACTAATTTTAGATTAAAGTAAAAATTAAAAGTTTTCAACCGTAAATAAGTAATGTTAACCAAAAACTCGAGTTAACCCTTCAATACCCACGTTATGCGGCTCACCGTTATTCTCGCGATGAAAAAAAATCTCAGTCGTCAAAAATAATTTTTTTTTAAATTTATCATAAAAATAAGTAATTTTCTAATAGGCAGTTAAGACAAATATACAATTTTCAAAGATAGAAAAAAATTTATAAATTTTTGTCAAACTAAGCATTATAATATAATAAAAAATTACTAAGTTATAACATGGCAAAATTAATCTCATTTCGTAAATTCAAATTCGTAGTAGATAAATCTATCAGTGATTTGGTGCGTGGCATTATCTTCCAAACGATTACGCCGAGGGGATGTTTAACGAGGTGAACGGGATGAACTCATCGAGAACTGCAAAACAATCTTCCCTTCCCCTTATATATATATATACGATTGTTCCAATTTAAAATAATGTATTCACTATAAAATTATCATTTTTGAAGAATAACCGACTCCATAAGGAAAGTAATGACGGCACAAAAAGGGTAAATAAAAGGAAAAGAAATGACACGACAATAACTGGATAACAGAAATTTAAAATTAAAAGGAAAGTAATCAAATAGATATAACGAAAAATTTAAACCAGTTATACAGAATTTGATTCCGTGCCAAAAAATATCAAAATCTCTTGGCGAGGGTCCAACCTCCAAAGGGCCGACAGACCAAACAGGGTGTAGGGAGAATGCTAACCGCGAATCCCACACACGAGGAATGGCCGAATAATGCATGTTGCTTTATTGTTGAGCTACTTGCATTTGGCTCATGCTCTTGGTCCAAGACACCACACACACACAGACCCACACCCTATTCCCCTGGAGCAAATACCTGAGCTCCGTTGACTCAAAATGAATACTTGCTCCGACTTGTTAAATATTCCACGTAATGTCCCGCGGCGCTGTGCAAGCTCAAGAAATTGAAAACAAACTTCGCAAACTCAACATGATACGCAATAAGTTTCGTCATTGATTCATCAAGGCTTCGTTCTGTTCCATTAAATCTAGATTTCACCTCAAGCGATAGCTATAATTAAACTATGATTCAACGTCTCTCAATATTCTGGATCGAGATGTATTCACTTCCAAAAATCGGGAGTTTTAAATGCCAAATTGCTAACAAATACTTCTAACAATTAATCGTAAGTTTGAGCCTGTAAAAATTAATAATTAATGATAAAAAATAATAATAATAATAAAAAAATTTTTCTAGCAAACAAGAAAAAAAAAATTAATGTTCGCTTTCTTGAACGGTAAATATTGTTCGCGTATAAATTGAAGGTAAACATTACTTCGAAATTCGATTTGGAAGAATTGCGTCCAATTAGAGTTAAACAATAATACAATTGAAATAGAAATGGGAATGGGAATGGAAATTGGTGCGGGTGTAGGTGGGTAGGTGTATTAAAAGAAAACAGAAATCATAGAAATTTGCCGCAACTACGGCACATATACATCCCATTACTTCCAAGCACGTCGTTTGTTTCGACAGTTTCCAGCCAACTACAACGACATTGCGCTGATTGCAACTCCCAGTTCTTAGTTCTATCCTACTGAAGGTATCTCTCCACTCGCGAAGAGTTTCTAAGGAATAAATGTCTCAGACACTGGATGCCATCCACGGAAACCAATTTTTTTTCTTTGTGATTTAATTAATTGGGATCTCAGTTAATTACGAAACTGGTAATGGAAAACTGGAATCGGGAGGTAGTTTTTCTGTGCTAAGATTTATGAGACTAGAGAGAACGTGCACACGCAAGTGTGCATTAATGTACTATTATTTCCAACCAATAATATACAATTTTTGAAACGGTTATAAAAAATTTTAATATAAAATTTTTTTACTCTTAATCCTTTAATTAAAAATTTCTCTTCATTAAAAAACCGATTCCAAATGAATAATTATCTTCAATCAACATTTTTTTTTTTTTTCACCGCAAAAGCATGTATTCAAATATTACCATCCAAGCTTTTTATTAAATCAACATCTCCAGCAAATGAATAATTTGTAACTAGTTATCGAATAGTTTTAACGAATACCATCCAAAAGTAAACACTAACAAAATAATTGAATAGCTGCTTGAATTCATTACTCTCGCCATTATTCATGAAATGTGATTCTGAATACCGCATAGGTGTGATACAAAGTTCGGTTCTATCGTTAATACCCACTAAAAGAGATAAAGTTTTATAAACATTTTACAAGCTGCCAACAACACATTCAGCATCATTATTACATCCACATATCCACATATGTATATCGCTATTTATACATTCATACATTTAGCAGTTGTAAGCACGTGCATACCGTACGAATAACAAGTGCATTTAATTACCAACTCCTTTCAACGCCGGCAATATTTCCTGGATCCCGGGTCTCGGTGTATCCAACCTTCCAACCTTCAAGCTTTCATCTGCACTATGATAACAAACAGCAATAATAATAATCATAATAATAATAATAATAATAATAATAATAATAATAATAATAATAATAATAACAATTACCATGACTGACAGTAGCTATTAATTTCTGAGCTGTTATACACTCATATCTCACTCGTGTGCTTCCAGTTGTTGAATGGCTGCGCTTTTTAATTACAGATTGCAATCTTTAAAAGCCAGCGCTCATTTAACGTTGCTTCAGCCACAATCAGCTCCTGTTTACCGGAAATTAATGGGATAAACGCTGGTTTTTCATCCACAAAAATTACGTTCTTCATAAAAATAAAATCCGTACCAGTAAATGAATGAGAAGTTTTTTTTTTTTTTTAATGCTTAATTGAAGAAACTACGAAGCTACTATGCATAAAATTTTTTACAAGATGTGGCGTGTTTTAGAGAAAGTTTAAGTATACATGCTTAATTGCTCATTTGCAACCTAGATTTTTTTTGTTTAGAAAATAATAAGATTTAACTATTTAATCGACATTTAATTGAAATAAAAATTCAATTGTTGTTGAGATCATTAATTCTTGCAAATAAAAATTATAAACATTTACAAAAGTCCTCTGAAATATAATTAAGGGTAAAAGCTCATGTAAAGTTAAAAAAATTTTTTTACTAAATTTAATTAAAAAAGAAATTTCAATTCTAGAATATCAGAGCGATTGACAGCTAGGGATAATAAATAAGTGCATTAATTTTTGCTTTACTCTATTAGGATTCGCAGAAAATATCGCGCTTTTTGTGTTGCGCTTACTAACAAACTTTGACTTTTTAGAATCATTTTATTAAACTGGTGCGAGCGATAAATCGAGGAAAACCCACAGGCATGAAGATGAAAAATATTATATGATACAACGTAGGACGATACTAAGAAGAAATAAAATTAATGGGCATCCGACATCTACCGGGGAGCTAAAAACTTAAACGTGAGCTTCTGTGAAAAATCGCGTGGCTTTTTCGACGGACTTTTGCCTCAATTCAGTCGTAATGTACCAACATGAATTTTATTTTTCTCGTCAAAGCTCGTTTAATTAATAAATGTATACGTTGTTAATTTATATTACGTTCGATTGCATGGACAAAAATGTCGGGAGTGTAAATCAAAGTGGATTATGGGTGATAATGTTTACGTTGATAATTAATGTACTGCGATTTATCATGAAACTGGGTGAAATTTTTAGTCAAAGGAGTATTATGACCAATTGAAATTAGTAATTTGACTATTAAACTCTTTCACACGTTGATTAATGCGAATTTTGGGTTTGTAATTTCAACCCAAAGCTTAAATGTCAAATTATAATAATTTGGTATTTTGTGTGAATATTCGTTGAGTATTTATTGCGAACATTAAATGTTTTTATTAGTTAATGGATGTATTAAGAAAATAAATTAAAAATCTGTTCAATTATCCAAATATTACATACAATTTAAAAAAATTTTTTTCCTAATTTAAAAAAAAATTCCTGAGAAGTTAAAAGGTTTGTAAAGAACTAAAATAAAATTCTGTCAATTGAATAATCATTTATTTTTATATTTAACTTAACTAAAAAATTTATTTCAAAAATTTATTATAAAATTAAATTTTTCGAAAAGTGATAATTGTTTGTCACCCTTTTTTTATCATTAATAAAAATTTATTCGAAACAATTAATAATAAAAAGTAATTCTCCACAAAATACTTTTCTCCCTGACTAGTGAAACCCATAAAAATGAAAAACCGTTGAATAAAAATACGGTACTTCGCAATAATAAAAATCAGTCATCCCGCGGTTTATTTTTTCAACAGCAGACAGAGACTGATTTAACCAATTTATTCCAACCCTATGTAAGTACAATTCCTATGGTCTCGACTTTTCCCATTTAATAAATATATCTATATATAAATATTCACCCATTCCATTTTCCGTCCGCGGTGTTTCCCAACTGATTTGAAGTCTGAATGATTCAAAAGCTCCGGTGTTCTCTTTCTACCCGCCTCATGTGAACGAACAGACCTAGAATCCCCCCGTTAAATATTTAACGCGACGAAGGAAAAAAATTCTGGAAAATAAAAAAAAAAAGGCATGCCTAAAAAAGACCAGACCAAGTGGTTGGTGGTGGAGAAGTGGAACGAAACAAATTTCCTCGGACGATTGAATGGTACGCGAGTACTGCGCACCACGTCTGCAATGTAAATTCCTCACTTGCACATTTTCCTCTTCTCATCTACTTCTGGCTCCTCTGGTTGTACTTCTGGCTTTAAAGCATCCAGCATCACACCCTCATCTCAGCTCTTCCAACACAACACAATATCCACTACAGAGCCAACAAGAGCGCACATAGCATCACTTGTTCGGACGTTCTCTTCGTATAACTCGGTAGCCATTTTGTATCCAGCAAACTTATTACTGAGCTGCCACTTGTCATTTGCACGAATACCGATGTCATCGCAGACAGTCGCGGTACTACCGTCCGTGAAATAAGAGAAAATAAGGTAAATGCCTCGGGACGTGCCGCCGACTACTATCAGAAAAGGGTGTGTACGCTCTTTTAGTCTGACGTACAAAGTGTTCAAGTATATATAATGTATAACGTATAGCGTGTGCATGTGTAAGTATATGTGAGTGAGAAAACTGAAAACCGTCGGGTAAATTGGAAGAACCTGAGAAACGACGCATACGATTATCTCTGTCAGCGTGCGATTTTCTTGTACAACAAAAGCGTGGATGTTCCCTTGATAAATGTCATTTATACGATGAAGAGGGTAGAAGGGCTGGAGAAAATTCATTAACTACATGGTTATGTAATGTCTGACATAAGATTTCATCACATATGGGGAAAATCAAATGGTTATATTTGATCGACGCATATGATTGTATATAACTTTATATGGCTTTTCATTTGATCATGTGTGGTTTCATATGTCGAGGAAATTTCGACGTAACCTCGTAACTCGATTTTTTTACTATTTTTGGTGTGACGTATTTAATCAAAAAAATATTACTTAAATAGATATATGTCTATATAAATATCAGGGATGAAAATAATAATTTATTATAATTTTTCTAAAAAATTTTACAAATCAATTTGAGAGTTATGGATACATATGAACGTATCAGGCCATATATGGTCATATATGAACATACCAGGTTACATCAGAAAATTTTTTTCACGGAAATAAAATTGTTACATAAAAAAAAACATTTCAATTGATAAAAACAGCTAGTTATTGCTAACAAACAAAGTATTCACCATTTTTATCGTTCATATCCGGCAACTAACGTCGATTTTGTTTCCGATAAAATTTTTATGATTCTATTGTTAACGTGACAATTTTTTATCTTCCGTATAAACTTCAATAAAAAGCCCCAACTGACATTGTATTTCCCATCGGATTTTAATCTCATCACTTTGATATCAAAATATTAACTTATAGTTTTAATTTAACTTTAACTTTGACTGATTAAATTATTATTTACTGAAGATATTAAATTATATAGACGTATAATAAACGAACATTGACGTTCCAATTAACTGGATCTGGAAATCGGTAACCAATAGCATCGATTTAATTAAACAGATAAACAATTTACTCCCTTAAGCTCAGGATATGCTGGCATTATTTATTTAAACGGTTGATAAATTACCAATCAGACGACAGATAAACGTCAACCTTTCTATTAAAAATCAATTCAAATGCCGTAGTATTTTTTTTATCAATAACCACAATCATAACGATATATGTATATATATATATATATACATTGATTTTGACGGGTGCAGCGTGTGTGGGTATACATAAAATATATATGTATGTATGTCGAACGCTGATAAAATATCCCTTTTGCATGTCGATAAAATTCGCTGTATCAGCAGTCATAGTAATTCGAGGTTTTCGTTTTGTATAGAAAACAATGATGTGTCACTAGAGTTTCGAGAGCATCACAAAGGGTACAGGGACGCTTCACTTGCATGACGAGCACGAATTTCCATCACTACCTAGTTTTTATCTTCCCCCAGCCGGTAACATAAAATAAAGGTAATTTCGGAATTTAAATTGCGCTCTATCTTTCCGCTCATTTTTCACCTCTACCTACTTCTGAAATTTATGGTGTGTAAATATATATCGAAAGTTTGAAAATTTTAAAACTCTGCAGTCTATAATAATCATTGAATTTAAAACAAAATCATGCTAGATCCCTGAAAAAAATTTTATGCTTAGCCAGAAAATTTTTTAATTATTATAAATTTTGTTAATAAATTTTCAATAACCGTTTTGAAGCGCTAACATCCGAAATTTGAATAAACCTCCTCATAAAATAATGAAAGTAACCATAGAAAAGCATGTAGTACAGAACAACTGTGAACCAAGTGTAAAATTAAAGTACAAGCTCACAATTATCTAGCAATTCAGACAGTAAAGCAGAGGAAAGATGTACTACACGAGAAGAGAAGAGAAAGATGATATATACTTGAATAAAAGAAGCTTTGCTTGCGTTTTGAATGCCCCAAGACATATTCGTGATCGTTCTCCGTATATATGTTCATCGAAAGGGCACTTACCAGTGCTCCCGACGGCACTAAGCTCTTCTGTGAGTATGGTTTGCTGTAAAACTTTAACTACTTATGTCTCTCTTGTGTCATTTACCGTTTTACCATTTTATCTTCAGTCTTTACTCTTTACTCTACATGTCTCAAGTCTTATCAATCGCAGCTTTCAATTCATCAGCACTATCGCTCCTAAGTCAACTCAGTCCCTCGTTTTGTTTCGCTACACTATTCTCGCGTTATTTATAATTTTATTTCATGTTCACAATTTGTAATTAACTTGCAAATTCTGATAATTAATGAGTAAAGTTATTTTTCAAAACATGAACAATTTTAAAAATTTTTATCAATTAGAATTTTGTCATTAAATATCATTATTCAAAATTTATAAAATTTGTATTAGTATAAATATAGATTATTCCTTGTTAATTAGTAAATTACAACAGAGACAAAATCCATAATCCGAAGTTACAAAATTTGATTACGGATTAATTGAAAGTTCGACTATAAGATCAGAATGTTAATACTCTGGTTATTTAGGAACTAGCTTACAAATAACCCGGCTGAAGGTTATGACCCTAGAAAGTACTCCGGGATCGGATCCGTCGCTATCCGATAATTTAACATTTAATCGAACAGAACAAATAGAAGGGACATGGAAATCAGGCATCAAATTAGGGTATTCCCATCTTAGAATCTTCTTATTATCACTGAATCCGAAGACAATTTGAATTTAAAACGAAAAGTGAATTTCCAGAAGCTTCTTCCCATAAACTTTCGTTAAGGATCAAATGTTTAAATTCAATTCGAATCCTCTATGGAATTGACAAATTTTTTTTTAATTTAGAAGGAAAATAAAATCTAAAAAATAGTTTGGGGATTGGGGGTATAGATCTGAATGTTAACTGCGATTTTGCGATGGGCAGGGGCAGATATCCGGAAATGCGGTGACTGGTCGTTCGAACCGACCCGCTCGATTCGAGTTTTAGTCGCCGGGCTTTTTGCCACCGAGATTGCTCGGGATCCATATGCAAATGCCTTACCAGCAGCTTTTTGAAGGCTCTAGGGATTTGGTCCTGGGTGAGAGCGAGAGAAGACTCAACTAAAAAATTCTGTAGAATAAACCATCGAATCCCCGGGTAAATCTAACTCAGCCTTAATATCTAGATCCTTGCTTACGATCGTGAGCATAAAACACATGACTCACTCAATTTTATCTCCCTTATGCTGCCTCCGCCTCTTTCTAAGTCTTTTGGACATGGATTATTTTCTGCTTTCTGACCCGCAATTTGCTTTCTCGTGAAAAAATTTTCCGATATGTTTATATGGAATTTTTTTAACAAAATTAGTATTGGAAATTTCAGACAGGTGGCGTATGGTCGCTGCATTTTCTCATTGCAAGAGAGTTCATTTTAAATCCTTTAATTTTACATTAATAATCAGTTGCTTCATATTGTTAATTAGTATGTAAAAATAAACAAACAAAGATTAATTCAAGTTTAATAAGATAATAAAACAATTTTTTATTAAATATGATATTTTAGTTTGTAGAAGAAATCAAAAAACTATACTTGCAGTTCCAAGTTTGTTTCTGATTAAGGCCAACCTTACATACATTATATACAAATTTAGTGTGCGGGGTGCTGGATGGAGCACGCAAGCACGTACAAAGCTCACGAGATCTTTGATTTTAGATTGCTGGTGGTCACGTACGCAACCTCTATTCAATTCAAACCGCTTTGAATTTTACGGAGATATTAATAATCATTAAATGTTAACGAACTATTCAAACAATTTAAAGAGATTTTAAGTGTTGTTATGGTTGCCGTAAACTTGAAAAAGTTATGGCCAAAGTTAGAGTTAAATAATTTCATAAAATACAAAGATTATTCATTTAATATTAAAAAAAAAATCATTCTAGTTTTTTGAAGAAAAAAGATAATAATAATCTTCAGACAGCCGACAATTTTTATTGATTTTCATTAAGCTGAATTGATTTTTTTTTTTTTTAATTGTCAGATAACTGCTATTTTCAGAAGAATAAAAAAAATCTCGCTTTAAAGTAAAAAGTTGTTTTAAAAATAACAAAAGTAATTAAACAATAGATCATCTTCATCGAAGGAGACTTATAATAATAGTTTCTTATAAATTACCCTCGGAAACTTGCTCGGGATTAACAACCTCTCATCTTAATCCCGTATTCGCAGCTTTCTTGATTGGTCTGTTGTTCTCCGATGATGTAAAATTGAAAGCAATTTCGCTTAATACAAGTGAATATAAATACTCCTCTCATACTTAATTACGCAAGTTCATATAGTTATTGGTGTTAAAAAAATTTAACAAGCAAAACTTTGTCAACATAGTAAAAAATTTTTTTCATTTCGTAAAATGTTATTTATGTCAAATTTTAACATTTTAGAGCGTTAATTAATCGTTTGTGTTTTTCAATTAGTCAATTGTTTAACACACAAAAATGTTAATTAATACCTTAATGACACTTTTTAAATGTTACTTTTGAAATTTAGCTACGAAGTTTCTGAAAAAAAAATTAAAATTTGATAAAAAATAAAAAAAAAAAAAATTCAATACTAAAACTAACAAAAATTATTGGATTGAGTCAACGGTGTGTTTGCACAATTATAAGATAAGTGATGCTCTTACTGCAGTGATGACCTGATGAATTCAGTGAAGACTCGGTCAAGGGTTTAAAGTTTAATCGATACTCGATCACGTCTCTGCTAGACGAGACCGTCAACTGTTAACCGTCATACTATTCTATGCCAGATGCCAGTGATCATGAATTATCGATTAGATGTTGTTTGTTGAGCTTCGTTGTACACCGATCGATAGGAGTAGAGAGAAAATAACTGTACTGTCAAGGAGTAAATGTACATTTGACGCGCAATACTATTACCAACGCTATCGCTTTCGAGTAGCTTTTGACTTGACAAACGTTTTCACTTTCCGCTTGTAATCGATGCAATAGCGCCAAAATCATTGTTAGACTCGTTTGAAAAAATTGCTTTTTATTGATTTTTTTACGTTTTTCAAGTGTGTAATTTTGTTATAAAGTATTCTAGTGTGTAACTATTTACATACTTGCATGTGTGTAAATTTTTTATATGGAGTGTTAAAAAGGTAGCTTTTTACACACTTATTTTTGAAGTGTTCAAACACTTTCATGCATGCTTTGCAGAAAAAATAAAAAAATTTTGGGAAACGAATTTTTTTTCTGCCATCAACAGAAATTTTAAAATTTTTCGAAGAAATAAAACAATTAAATTGTTTTATAATGTAATAAATTTATCAGCATTATCAAATTTTTTAAATATGAATTTCTATCCAAATGTTTGAAACTTAACTAATATTCAATTACAAAATAGTTAGTGTAAATGTCGCCACAATTGTGATGGTTCGTCATTTATAAAACGGTCAGTTGACAGGCCTATAACCGTGGCGTGATGGTCAAAAATGATCTGTCAGATGCACATCACTTTTATTAACCATTAAATCTCTACAATACTCACATGTAATTCTGATTACAAAATTAAATACATTATTGTGTACGGAAATTTTTGTTTATAAAAATTATTAGTTACAAATTATTTACAACTATACACTGCAGATTATATGTCTTGTGTAAAAATAATTTTTCTGTGATGGTATCAGAATCATTAATGAATTTAATAATATAGCAAGAATATTGTTTTTTATTTTCTCACTATTTCCCTGTAAATTTTCTTAAAACTTTCCTCACACAATTCTAGAAAAACCCAAGTAACAAAACATAAAAGATTATGACATGACACCTCCACTATCATCTTGTACATTAAACTTTTTTATCACTTGAGTAAAATTAATATTTTCATGATACTGTAATACGTTTTTTATTGTTCGACCCTTTATTTTATATTAATATTAATATTATCACTGCAACTATTGTTATTATAATCATTATATATCATTATTTTTTTGGTGTAATAATACCTAAAATGGAGAGGAGGAAAAAACGTTGGTACGTGACTCGCTGCGATAAAGCTTGCACATTTTTCTCGGCTTTCACCCGTACCGTTGGTTACTCGTTTCAGCCCGCAGTATCGTTTCTTTTTTTCTCGCTTTTTCACGGTTTTCGCGGTGCCTTAGGAGAAACGAGCCACATTACCTCGGAAGACAGTAAACGAACAGAGTACGCCAATATGAACAAACTTTACTGCTCGAGAACGACACACACAAAACCTAAAAAATTATCCTCAAAAAATAAACATCCACAGAGAAAGTGCCAGCGCAGTAGCTTTAAAGCTGCAAGCTGTAACGAATTTTTGCTCACCTCTGTCACTTGAGATGCACTTTTTGTCTTTTATGCTCCACCCCTCCCTTCCCACCCTCCATCTCTTTTTAAAACTCTTTTCAGCATCGCTTTGTGTTTCCTCGAGCTTTTTTCGTGCTCGACAAATTTGACACTTTGTAGGACCATAGTTTGCACAGAAGATTTAAAGCTTTGCCAAGATTCCCGCCTGGATTATAGTCCGGCCATTATCGTCCGAAATCACGGCATTAAGTATTTGAAAAAACAAAGGACAGAAGCCCGAACCCAAACATGTTTGAGCAAATGAATTCATCGTGTAACGACACAAGAGGATAACCGTCGCTACGTAAATGCTTACACTTTTATTTATAAACTTTTAATTTCTGTTTATTTTATCCCGCCAGTTTTTAATTATCTTTCCCGATCGGAAATTTTAATGATGCTTTGTTCGACTTTTGAGTAGATATAAATATAAATAAACATATTACGGAGCGATTCAGTCGATTATAATTTTTTGTTTCGGAAAAAGTAAATAATAAATAGTAATGATGTCAACTGTAAATCGTTCAATAGATTGGTTTGTTGTTTGCTGTCGATAAATACTCGATATTTGACATTAAAAACATAAATATTAATACAGTAGTAAAATAATTGAAATGAGTCAATTTTTTTATGGAATTTGTTTTGCGAATTTTGAATAAATACTAATTTTTGAAAAATATAAATCTTAACTAAAATTCTTTTTAGATAGAAAAACTCTGCTAAGTTGGTTTTTACCCAAAACTACGTACGTTAAATTCCACCCAATATATCATCAAAAAAGGTGATTCATAATATGAAATAAATATTAATAAAAGTGAAATAAATGGATTCGGTCTCGAAATAAAACCCTTATGATATAACGTCAGAACAATAATTGATGAAACAGAGTGCCGCAGATTGCTAATTCGTATTCCACGTCGAGAGCCGGCAAATTGATGGCACTGAAACCCTAATGACGCCGGCGAAACCGCACGAGGCGTCGTGTCACGAGCCTTTAACTGCTTTTAATTGATAAGTCTTGACCCAGTCTTCAGTTTCTAGCCCCCCGTCTTCGTACTCGGCCCCTCGAGCTTGCATAAAATCTACTAATTTATCTCTGGTTTTCAACTTTTCATTACACTGATACCATGATAAATCAATGACGAGCCATTGGGAGAAAAAATTTCTGGAAGTTCTGAAGTAAAAGATCAGTACAGTAAAAATGAATAGCACTTTTCTATAAATCTTTCCATTGCATTGGAGAATAATTAATAGTAAAATTGTAATTAGATCAAGAATTGCAGAATGTCTCACGATTACTGTGATTTTCACGGTAATTAAAAAAAAAAAAATCTTTCTGTCTAATAAAACGGGGATTGTATAAATACATCCATTCTCACATAATAAGCATGATAATACCTCGGGAAGGCAGTTTGTCCGGGAATTTATTCACAGCATTAAATATATTTCATTATTTACTCGAAAACAAACTAAAGTGCTCTCGGTGGGAATATTCAGAAGGCCAGTTGGATTATTCCTCGGTGAGCCTTCATCTTGCTACCCAGATACCAGACACCAGACAGCAGAAGGTGCTATTCACACGGGAATATAACGAGAAATTTTTGCCGCTTACTTCCTATTCTTCCTTTCTCTCCTCCACGTTAAACCATTCTCTCACCCTAACCCATCCTATTACCTCATACTCGCACTCATAACCTCATAATATAGCACAAATGTCTGTACTTAACCTACGAGAATTCTATCCGAGCCTTGTCAAAGTTTGACTCAAGTGCATAATTGAATGTGGGATGTAATGTAAAACCGGTAAATATGCAAGTACTTGGTCCTCAAAGTGCGCTAGTTTCGCTCTCTCGAAGTTTCTTTGCCTTTATTTTATTTTATATATATATATATATATATATATATATATATATATATATATATATATATATATATATTAGGGTGGGTCAAAAAAATCGAATAATTTATTTTTGACTTTATACTCTGAAAAATAGGTTCGTAGACACCTAAAAAGAATTCTCTCCAAGTATAAGCTCTTAATTATAACGGGAAGGTCCTCCGCTTTGCGGGTTTCTATTTTTTTCGAATAATCAGATAAAAAAATTTATATCTCGCTTCCAACTGCTTGGAAAAATATTCCGTGGCATAGATTTTGTGAGAAATTGAATGCTTTACAAAAAAGGTCTCTTATGACTTTTTCAAAAACTCAACCGATTAAAAGATATTCATAGTTGAAGTTTGGCTATTTTAAGGAAAATATTCGTTTTTATTATGAATTTTATAAGTCGATGAAAAAAATTATTTCGGATTGCGGAACTCATGATTTTGTAGGAAATTTACTGTTCTACAAAAATGGTCTCTTATGATTTTTTGATTAAGTGAAGCCGTTACGAGATATTCATCGTCAAACATTAACGAATATCAATATTTCCAGTTTTTGATCAATAATTCGATAAATTTTAATTTAAACTATGAGTTTCAGGAAAATTTACATAAATTTGAGTTTCGATCGATAAAGAAATGTTATAAACAATTTTTTTAATATTGTTTTCAGTCTTGAGCTTGTTTGATTGCATTAAAACAAGAAATTAGAGCATTTTTTTCGACATATAGCCAATGATTAGTTTAATTTGAAGTGAATGACATATTTCTTTGTCAAATTTAATATGAAAAGTATTGAATCAAGTGAGAAACAACCAGTATTTAACTTTTTTATAGATAAATTTTTTATTGAATTATCAATTGCAATATAATTGTCTATATTTTTAACATAACAGTACGCTATTACTATAAATAATTTCTTTTATTACAATTTGGGAATGTTTTTGATGTTCTTTGACAACTTGCAATAAGTACTGGAATTGTTCTTCATTTTTTGTCAAGCATTGATTATATTCACTGACTAATGCAACAGCTCGCTCTGCTGAATCATTGACAACTTTTAGTTGTTGAAAGTATTCTTTATTTTCGAGATAACTCTCATTAGTAGGCCATAATTCAACATCGACATCAAGAAAGTCATACGGTAGATCGAAGATTTTGAAAAGATTTAATGACTTTTTAGACACAAAGTCACTCAGAGTTCTCTGCGCCAATGAATTCAAATCTTTTTAGCAATTACAAATCTTTTAGCTTTAGAATCTGTACCTTCACGAGTATTAACAGCTTCAACAATACTTTTTTTACTTCTAATGGAACGCCATCGTCAAACAGTGATAAAATGGCAAGTTCATCGCTCAAATACCATAAGTGCGAAATCATTTTTTCACACGTAGCTGAAGAAATCAAAGGATTGATATGTTTGTACTCCAATAAATTTTTCATAAACTGCAAGTCATGATAAGCAGCAGTTGTTGCAGAAGTTGATGAAAACCAAGCTTTTAAATACAATGTGACTATAAAAATACAGAAATGACGAAGACCATGCAATTCTTTCTGAGAGAGTTTGAATTCATCTCTGAATAGATACATTTTCAAACTATAAATGGCCTTAGCCATCCATCTAGCATGATGAACAGCACCAGGACGTTTGAAAGAAATCTTTTCTTGAGGCATTTCTCCAAGGAAAATCAATGATAATTCCAATAATTCTTTATCTAACTTATTATAACATTTCTTTATCGATCGAAACTCAAATTTATGTAAATTTTCCTGAAACTCATAGTTTAAATTAAAATTTATCGAATTATTGATCAAAAACTGGAAATATTGATATTCGTTAATGTTTGACGATGAATATCTCGTAACGGCTTCACTTAATCAAAAATCATAAGAGACCATTTTTGTAGAGCAGTAAATTTCCTACAAAATCATGAGTTCCGCAATCCGAAATAATTTTTTTCATCGACTTATAAAATTCATAATAAAAACGAATATTTTCCTTAAAATAGCCAAACTTCAACTATGAATATCTTTTAATCGGTTGAGTTTTTGAAAAAGTCATAAGAGACCTTTTTGTAAAGCATTCAATTTCTCACAAAATCTATGCCACGGAATATTTTTCCAAGCAGTTGGAAGCGAGATATAAATTTTTTTATCTGATTATTCGAAAAAAATAGAAACCCGCAAAGCGGAGGACCTTCCCGTTATAATTAAGAGCTTATACTTGGAGAGAATTCTTTTTAGGTGTCTACGAACCTATTTTTCAGAGTATAAAATCAAAAATAAATTATTCGATTTTTTTGACCCACCTAATATATATATATATATATATATATATATATATATATATATATATATATATATATATATATTGACGACAAATATACTCTCCAGTGAAGAATGCTCTCTCTACCCGGCGAGGCAACTCGTTTTCGAAAGCTCCTGAACGCCCTCGTAAATCCAGATTAAAAGCTTGTACGGGCGTGCGAAGGGCGAGCTTAATATTTCGACGCCGGAACTCGGGGGCGAGAGTACGAATAAAAAAGAGCTATGAGGTACTAGACAGAGAACAAATAAAAGATTTTTAATATACTGTAAACATTGTGTATGATGATAAGCATGATGATCATCATACACAATATATTTATTGTCATCATTGCAAAACTTGCTTCCGATTTAATCAAAAATTCGTTGATTCCAAATCTATTTATCTATTTTCAAAATTGTAAGCGAAACAGCTGGCTTATATTGGATGAAACAGTTGTCATCTAATCTTGTATCTAATTTGTAAGTAAAGAATGATGACATAGTGGTATAGTTGTGGGTGGATATTTGGCGATAATGCAAAAACGGTTATCAAAACTCTGGGAAACTATCGGAAAGTAGTTGGGTTCAGTACTTTAGACGTTAAAGGATGATGATGACGAGGGATTTCATGCATGTATATAACTTTCGTTAAAGTTAGCTCATCCCATCTAGTCGAATCTGGTCGCTTAGTATCAATATTCTTACCCAGAAATGCGTGACCAAGTTCGCGGTTCTGCCAAAGTTCGTGAGGTGAATCCCACAACTGGGAGTAATCGATTTTGCGTGGCCGCAGCCGAGAAATCTACGATGTGCGCAGACTACGTATATCTGTATATAACTTCTACTAGCTATATGTATAACTGTACATGTATGGACCATGCCAATAAATAATAGAGCATAGCTGCATGGAAGTATTCTGCGGCTTTTCCCACTTGAGGCGACTTTCGAAAATAGTCTGACCTGTGAGACCACTGGTTGTTGTTTGAGGATCAAAATAGTCAGCTGATTGTTTACGAAATATCATTTCTACGTTATCAAAAATTTATCAAGGAGAAACCAATTAAATATTAGCATTCATTCATTCTAAAAATATTCAAAGTTTAAAACTTTCAATTCAAACAATTTTTAATTCTCTCAACTGATGACTTTCATTTATATTTCTACAATAAAATGATCACTCGAAAAATTCACAAAACTTTTTTTCGATCTCCATTATCCTTCTGGATAATTATTTCCTAAACCTTAGGCGCTTTCAGCCATAACATACCAAAGCAGGTTGGGGTGCAAGGGCAACTTGAGCCAGCATACTTAGTGCTTGATTCGCTTCCGAAAGTTATTCCTCCTTGAAACTTCATCCTTATATATCAGTTCCTTTTATTCTTATTTTCCTTCTTTTTTTTACCTTTTTTTTTTCATATTTGCTGCTTTTTACATTGGGAACAACTTTTGTTCAGTTCCTTCTTCCGTCATAATCGCTGCTCGTCTAGCTAAACGGATAAAATAAGTTCGCTGGGAAAGGGTCTACGAAAAATCACCTTCACTGCCGGAAGCATCAGCTGAGAAACTTTTAATTATTAGTAAACCCTTTCTCGTTAAATTTCAACCACTTAAGCTCCAATCGCTTATTAGATCGTGAAAAAAAATTATTTAACTAACAATTTTACAGTGAGCTTCATTTAAAAAAATTTCTGACATGCTTGAAATCAATGTTTTCCCGAGAATTCATTATCAGGCAAAAAAGTCTGATTTACGGAACACAAAAATTTTTTTGATTAATTTGAGTTAGTATTAAAAATATAGAGCTCCATCACATACACGACTAGACACACTAAAAGCGCGAGAAGAAAAAAAGTAATAGAGGGACGTAAAAAAAATCATTTATCTTATATTATAAAAATGGTTTTTATCATCTCACTATTAGTGATAAAACTTTTTCCAGTTTTAATTTATTGGCAATAAAATAGACGCCAGCGATGATAATCTCATGACTTAGCTCTGGAGTGTACTTATGTCTTCAGCAAGTCGAGTTTCATTTTTACTATAGACGTTTTTTATTTTTATTTTCGTACGATGAAGAAGAAAACTATGAGCGGCAAGTGGCCAAAGACTCGAGGGAATATCGAGTGCAGGGATTAAAGTGCCAGAATGGAAAGCCTGGGGACCCGTTAACAACTTTTAAGATCAAGTACCACCGCATTCATGGAAATACGCGGCTTCTTTAACGCGTACCTTTTTTTTTGTTCTCCGCATCTACTAACTAAGGACAATTAGTGAAGATTTTAATGAGTTCTGAATTTTCAAGAAGAGCTTGATAAATACCTGCTAATTGCTTTTAAAATCGGTTAGATTTTTTCTAAGCCAAAAAAAAAAATTTTTTGTATTTTATTTAGACAAATTTCTTTTCAATATTGCGATTTCAAGTGATAGAGAAATAATATTCATTTTTTTGGACACCCTCAAAGGACATATTAGGATTTTAAATGAATAAAACTCAGTTATTTTTTGCATAGTTACAAAAACAAAAAAATAGTAAACTAACAGCTTACCATTTTTTTTATACGGTGTGATATTAATAAATATCTTTTTTTCTTCACTAACCGCAGAATTTACTAAATACATTTACATTACACCCCAAGATTTATCGGTCACTAAAAGAGGCTTTAGAAAAGATTTTATACTCAATTTTATAAGGATAAATTTTTTTATTGTCCCGCTATTCACATAAATTCCGGCATTTTTTGTGTATGCGACTATTCAGCCGCTCTACGAAAATACAGACTATTTATTATAATTACAATTTGTTTTTTTTCTTTATTAAACAACGTAATTAATAACTCACAAAGAAAAATAAAAGTGAAATAATTCATAAAAGTTGAGAAAATTTAAAAAAGAAAATCCAATTATTGGAACAAAATTCCAAAAGTAATCTTGTTAGGTTAACCCAATTCAAAACTTTGTAATTGATAAAATACTATTTTTAAATGAAGATAGCTTGTTGAAAGTTACAAATATTTTACGGCCTCTATCTCAAGTAAGATCTTTAGATAAAATATTCATGCATCGAGAATAACACGAGCGGGTTCGATCCCCACTTGAGTAAATCTAAAAAGATTGCGAACCTTCGAAATTTTTTTTCACAAAAAAATTATTTGTAAAAGTTACATAAATTATGATTTAATATTTACATTTTTTAAAGTTCCTCGTTTTACCTCCCCGCTATTTTTTTCTAATGTAAACTTTGCAATTCTTTAATGCAAGACTTACAAATGTTCAAATGCTAAATTTATATTTTTTTCATGTAAATTAAATAGTTTTTCCACATGCTAAATTTATATTTTTTAAAATATTAAAAATTGCATTTAAAAAAAATTTTTTTTAAATTTATTTATCAATTATTAGTCTAGTAAATTAAAAATTATAAAGTTTTAAGGAATTATTTTTGCTTAGCTATGTATAAAGTTTTCGCTAATAAAATGTAACAATATTTGTATATTATAATAATAAAACTAAGGACAACAAGAATAATAATAATAATTACAAATATTGATGCAAGAAACAAGTGACTTGAGTGGCATAAATGTTGTTATTAAGTAAATTTAATCTTGAAAGTAAATAATTAGGAAGCTAAGTAAGACGATGATAAATGATAATTGCATTTCAACGAAACTATACACAGGATTCAAGATAAATCCTTCAGTGGATAACGTTTGAATATTCGTAATACACTTTACTAAAACTCTCATACATCATTTACTTGACTTAATTTACGCTCGGAGTAAAATCCTCTAAAATTATTATACGAATTAGGCTTCCATTAATCATTCCACACGTGTTTTAATAATTTAATTTCAATAATAATTATTAAATATTTCTTAAAAGACAAAAAATTAAAAATTCAGTTGTTATTAATTTTTTTATGTTTGCAATTAATTCCAGGGAATGATTTTTAACTTAGACTGAGCAAAAAAGAAATTTAATTAATGCTGCTTTTATTTTATTTAATTAAGTTTGTAGTTGAAAAATAATTTGGATGTAAAAATGTAAGTTAAAAATTGTAACTTTTTTTTTTTTATAAAAATTCTCATTTATTTTTAACGGAAGTGAGAATTTTTGAAAATAAAGAGAAATATTTAGCGTGAAATTCAAATGAGTAATTATGGAAAACAGTTGTGGGGTTGAGTGTAAATTAGCATTGAAAATAAAAGAGAACTATAAAACGTAAAATGTAAATAAAAATTAATGGAAATGATGTAAATGGATGAAATGGTATTCGAGGTGAAGCGTATAAAGAAAATAAAAGAGCAGCAAGATCTGAATTCAGCGGAGTACTTCTGAAGGGAATAACGAGGGACTAAAAGTGGAACGTGTAAACAGTGGCTTTGAAAAGTTGCCTCGCCCGACCAAACTTTCGGGAAAAGAAGTAAAGAGATATAACGCGAAATGCTGGGGTACTCGTACTCGGGCCGCTGAGCGATACTTTAAAGAGGTACAACACGAGCAGAAGAAGAAGAAAAGTGTATAGTGTTCTGTGCACACCGAGGAAAAAAGTAAAAAGGTCAACACGGAATACAACGGGGGAGAATAAGCTCCGAAGTATACTTGGATTCTTTTTCGTCTCGGATTATTGTTAAAATAGTCACGTCAAAACCTCCGTGTGTGGGAAACCTTAAATTATGTTATACCTTTTTTACGGCAAGTGTTTTTTGAGTTCTCTCGGATCTCGGATTTTCTGGTTAATCCTCTGGGATTCGTTAATAAACAACTTTCTGCTGGCTGCAGGATTAATATTATTTCATTTTCGAATTTTTTTTTTCCTTGTGTAGTAGTTTAAAAAAGGAAAACTCTGAAGACTGCTCAGAAAATCTTAGATGTAAATGTTCTGTTTAAAAAAATTTAGAGTAAGCACAAAAGTTCAGTATACTCTTTTCATAATTAAAATAATCAATTTCGTCGATTTTTTTTTCCGAATCACAATTTTAATATTTTTATACCAAATATATTTATTAAATAATTGTAAAATAAATTATGAAGTTTCTTTCATCCAATATTCATAAAAAAATTTTTTAGGATTCGTTTAGAACAAATATTTTTTTTTCGCTTTTCCGAATAATTTCAAATGTTAAGTTTTTTATAGAAAATTTAATTTCCTTCCCCTTCACAGAATTTTTTGTGCATCAAAGTACGAAAAACCATCTGATGTTAATTTTTAGTTATAAAAATTATAATTGAAATTTACTTATCATCCTCGTATATATTTATCTATCCATATATGATAAGGATAATGAGATATAAACATTGGCCATCGCAGAATATTTATTTACGGATATGGAAATTAAAAAAAATTAATCATTCAATAAAAAATAAAATTCTAATTAAAATTTTTGATCAAGTATTTAAATTGACTCCTTGTAAATATTTTCATTTGATATTTTGATTCTACCACCCGTCAAATAGATTTTTATTTATTTAATTTCTAGTATCCATACATCCACTTTTAATTTATTTTATTCACTTTTTATTTATCTATTTTCATTTAAAAACTCTATTTTGTCAACCGCATTTTCCCGAGAGACCTGGATTCAGATATCACGTTTTACTATTTTATTTTTATTTTTAATTCACTTTTTTTGTGTACTCCTTTTTACCTTTCACATGAGAGCTCATCTCGTGCGATGCTACCAAGCCCGCAAAAACTCCGGGGATGAAAGTACTTTCGGGTCATTTGAGGACGCTCGCAACCGAATCTAGACGTATGTGTGTATAGCTCTGAGCACTGAGAACTATATTTATATATATGTACTGAGTATGGAGTAAAATACAGCAAGAGAGAGAAAAAAAGAGACTAGGAACAGGAAGAAATAGGAATAAAAACGAATATGATAAAGAAAGACGTGGCCAGTACAGACGACTCTAAACTGGCTGCCTCTCTTGATCCCCAACTACCAACGCCTCGTATTTTTAATCTCACAAACTTTTGAATAACGGTTTTATTGCATTCCAAATTTACTGAGAATACCGACATCACACTGTAGATGCTGAGGTGACGATAAAAAATTTTTTATTTTTAATTCACGGCGGTTGAATACGTAATTAATTTTGTTTTCTGTTTTAGAGAAGTGATGAAATTATTTTTAAAATTAAAACTTGCATTTGAAAAATCTAAATATATACACAGTAAAAATATTTTTTTTACACCATTTCTTATTATTTAATCGAACTGTGTGCATGAAAAAAATGTTTTTTTTTTCCATAAAAATTTCAATAAATCGATTTATAAATGTGTTTAATCTCTAAAGGTAACAAATGTTTTCGTATGGAAATTTTTAGCAGAATAAAATTAACAAAATACGTCTGTTATGCTAAAGTGATGAATAATAAGTAGAGAAAGAAATATTTTTAAAGTTTTCTGAGTTACGGAACAATTTGAATGTAAATGTCGTTCTTGGATTAAAAAGTCATTTTAATAATATTAATGTGATTGCAATTGTAAGTGTTGTTATTGTTGGATAATTTTTACGAAAAAAATCCACAGGAAGCGCTGAATTGATTAATGAATATTTTTCGGAGGCAACAAATTAATGCGACAAGATTGATGATGAGTTACCGAAATTAAAATATATAGATATATTTTGCGTAGAGTAATTCGCAAGTGGTAGCAGCAGACCCGCAAATTTGCGACGTCGAGTATCCAAATCCGGCTTTGTGGGAACGTGACGAATCGGTGGTATCGCGAGACAAAGCTTCGATACCCAATCTAAGAGATTAATGATGTTAGAGTCGTGCCAAGACATGTCGATTTTCGTGTTTCTTCGGTTTGTTCTATTAAAAGAAGAGTTTAAATTTGTTTGTTCAGGAAGAAAATTTTGAATAAAAATTCGCAAGTTATCTATTTAAAATTTATTTTTAATTTCTTAAATTTATTTAAAATAATCATAAAAAACTATTTATTGTTCAATATTCAATATTTTATAATTAAATCATTAAGTCCCACATTTTAAGGTTGTCTTATCAATAAAAATCTTATTCCCATTTTTATCTCAGAAATAAAATTATTTCTTGTCTTATTACTGTACATCAAAGATCAATAAAAAAAAAAAATTCTTTTAAACGTCTAATTATTATTATATAATTATACTAATAATTAATTAAAACTTCTTCAAGTCAACAATTCCTGAAGTTAAAATGACTTCCCATTAACTTCTGCAAACCTATCAGCCGCTCGATTTGCCATTTTTAAAGAAAAAATCTTCGACCTGCCAACTCAATAATGATAATAATAATAACACCAGCGCGAGTAATTTTAATTTATAAAAATTCTGTCAATAAAACTCAGCTGTACAATTCTGAAGAGATTATAATATAGAGATTTGCAGTGGCAGGAGCAGAAGAAGCGGTCGGAAACGGTTAAAACCGCTCACTGAAAGCTGAAAGCTGAAAGCGGACTCACCGTTGACTGGCATTTTATTTCCCGAGCGATATTTCATACAAGAAACCGATTTAAATGGAAACACTTGTGCCATTCTAAATTGCATTTTATCCGTCTTAAAAATATTATTTCTTATCATAAAAACGACATCAGTTATTTGTATATTACTTCGTCTTTCTTCTTTCTTGATCTCTGTTTTACCGTCGAAGTAAGCTCCCTATGTGCGATTATTCTTCGCTCCGGATGAATTTCGCTTACAATAAAATACGTTACCTCTTACGCAATCTATTGTAATATCATATACTATACGTTTTTATTTAAATAAAACTCGAGCCTCACTTCACCCATAATGCATCCTTTTATTTTAATCTCAATAAAACTTTATTTCTTTTTTAATATTCACATCACACATAATTTAAAAAATAAAAATATTCTGCTTGCATTTTTATCTTCACTATCAGTCAAATGCATTTTAAATTAGACACGTGTCCCGTAAAATTTACCACTGGAAAAGTTGACCTATGACACTAAAAAGCATCAGCTCTTGCTATAAATATTTATCAGAATATATATTTGAAATATCACCTATTTATCAGTTGCATAAAAGATAATCCACGTCTTTACTGCTGTAGTGCCATAAAAATCGTTTAATCTATGAAACATACTTTTATAGAGCCAGCGACATAAAAAAAAAAAAAAAAACTGTAAAACATCCTGCGAGGAACGACTTTAATTTAACTTATCGAAAAACTCTGCTAATTAATAAAGATGAATTTTAACTTTTATCTTTTCTGTTTTCTTTTCATTGGAAAGAACAAACCTTGTTTCTCTTGAGAATTAATAAATTAACCCATTGGATTGGTGTTAAATTAATTAAGATTAAATTATTGATTCAAGTCAATTAATCATTGTTATTTCTCGCTCTCGACCTCTTGTTATTAAATAAAATATAAAAGTTATGATGAATGGGAGAAAAATACGATGAACAGGTTATTGAATTATTTTCGCCCTTTGTCATTTATTAGGATTTTCTCAGCCTCGAGGGATTAAGTGTATATGTTATTCGTATTACACGTATAACATAATGTAGATGATGTTTGCTTTTGATACCATAAAAATTACCTAATTTTCTACATAACATGGCAACTTATAAAAATTGGCCATGTTATCTCATATTAGAAAATTTTTTACGAGTAATGTATAAAAAGCTTTCTAAGCAAAACTTATCTGAAAGATCGTAATTGAAGCTGACAATTGACTGGTTTAAATTGTTAATCCTTCAACATTGATTGAAATTCATGGACCATAGATTGTACCAGTCCTTGTTTCTTGTTCCTTGTTACTGTCCTCTTCCCATCCCCGTAGTCGTCTCGTTAATTGAACGCAACGAAGCAAAATCGTGTACTTAGCTCGGTTTCACCGTCACCGGTAACTTGATCTCAGATTAAAAGATGAGCAAGAGCAACAAAGAACCCGGATTACTTGAATAAAAAACCCCCGGGCTACAACGGCCAAAGAGAGAGAGAGAGAGAGAGAGAGAGAGAGAGAGAGAGAGAGAGAAGCTGAGGGTGAGGTGCTGGGACAAGTTTCATACCATTTGCTTATTAAAGACCCTATCTCTTGCATTTTAAATCCCCCATTATTTTCTTTGTGGCATTATACCGTCATCTTTAATATTTTTTTATCGCGGCATCATATCAATGAGCCTTTTGTGCTCATAAGCAATTAATTCAAACAATAGCCCGTTAAAAAAGCTATTCTACAAAATGCAGAAGGGTTTTAATTATCTAAATAGAATGTAATTTCAAATTAACAATCTGCAAAAAAGATAAAATTAAAAAAAAAATAGTTTAAACGTCTTCCATTTTGATATTTTGATATTAATAATTATGACTATGATCAACTTGGATGCTCTATATGACGACCATCTTGTTTAGACGCCTTTAATGCACAATTAGTACCCATCACGGCCGTAGGATGGCGCTGATAGCGTGTGCCGAGACATTACGCGAATATAACGGTGTCGTAAATGTCTAGGCGGTGAATATGTTTTCGGAATCTCCCTTAGAGCTCCCTATTTAACCATTAGCTATACTATACCGCCTTACTGCGCCTTTTGCCGCGCCATATGCTTCAGCTCGTTCAAAGGACGGGAGACTGGACCATCAAGCTGAAGCCAACCACATTACCGACATCATTACCACCCGGAGTGGCTTTCATTTTCGCTAATGGTTATTAGACAAATTGTCTTTACTCTTGACCGGAACTCACTCCTTTTGACTGGATTTAAAGGAACTATAGGTCAGGTAGATACTGAGCTTTGATGTCATTTAATTAGAGGCTAATTTTTGACTCAGCATGCTTACTTATATGAATATAAGTTGAAAACAGAGCTTAACTTCAATCACTTAGCTTAGTAGCGTGGAAAATGACACCTGATAAATATAGTTCTCTATTCCGAAGTATACCTCCTTAAAGGGATGAGAAACAATGACAATCTGGCAAAGTTAAACCTTTGACACGAGATATCTGTCTGCAGGGTTCAAGTAATGCAAATGATCATTAAATTAAGATTATTGTTCAATTGAAACAGGAGAATAAGCAGTAGATTATCGGTTCGCGCGGCTGATGACAAAATGGTAAACATTATTTGACGCGCACTCCCACTAATACAGATCGTTATACTAATAGTGATACGAACACGGTACATCATTCAGCGACATTGCCAGTAGGCTTGCGTTTGATGGTGGCTTTACGGCTGGATCTGAAGGTCCTGGGAGGATTTAGTGATACACAGATAGCAGTTATTGAGCCAGTTAAATTCAGCTAAAGCATTATTCGAGAGAACAGCATCCCGAAGAGATAAAGGCCGAGCCGGAGCTCTTCTCATTCTCTTTCTTCTTCAGCTTCGGGGCATCAAAGTTATACCCTTAGGCATTAATACTCTCCTAAGAGATCCAACAGCGAGGAGTTTTATTCCCCTTGAAGGAATCCAAGTTTAAGTAAATTTACCGAGTCATACTGTCGCGTTTGCTCTCTGTGTACACTCCTGCTAGGTACATATTTATGTATATATGTATATATACATATATATACATATACCTATGGAGAAGAGTTGTCGAGCTCGCTGAAAGTTTTGACAAAAGCTTGCGATTTAGCATTGTCAGAGCCAAGTGAAACCTCATCGACGATAAAGTATTCAGGGTCGATGGGCAAGTTTAGTGACTTGCTAGCAAATTGTGTGTAAGTATTTTATAAGGCCTTTTAAATGCGGTCATGAATTTTAAAATTAAGACTGTGTAACTAGGGCTCAGGCATATGTTGATTCGTGATTTGAATTCTGTTATCAAGCTTACGGGATTTGCATATCTAGAAGGGGTGAAGAGAAAGAGGGAGGGGGAGTGACTTGTATAAACAGTGTATGAAGGCAGGGAGAGAACAACCATCTGTCAGGTCACTGAATCAGTGATGCTTTAATCCGCAATAGGTTGTCTTGAGTCCAAGGATTTTCCTCGTGAAACTAATTCGCTGTCGGGATCGAATAAAATTAATGTTAGCTGCATTTATTTTTATAAAGATTAAATCTTTTAATCAACAATTATTTACTCATTAAAAATATAAACAATTTTTGTGATTTATTTATTTTTAAATTTTAGGAAATGTTAAATTATAGAAAAATTGTATTTCTTTAAATTCAAAAATTAACATCAAAGTTTTGATTATTGGATTTTTTATCTTCAAAATTAATAAAAATTTCATTTTTAATTTTCACTATGCCAAAAGAATAAATTTCTATTTTCAAAGAATTTTTTTTTTAAGAAAGTATGAATAAATTGAAAATATGATACATATTTATAGGCTCCTATAAAATATCAAGCACACGATACACAAATTCCAATCGCTAAAGAAATTAATTAAATGATTAAAAAGCAACAAATCAAAAAAAAAAAAAAAGCGAAAGATTATTTACTGAGGTATCCGGTGTTCGTCTGGGCTATTGAATTATCCAGCATCTTAAGCGACTTATTTTCCCAATAAATTTTTTTGCACTGTTAAAATAAAAGGACTATTTATTTAAAAGTTTTATGACAAAGTTTATTAATTAAATCGATAATTAAAGTCGCTCAGAAGCTTTATCAGTATAATAAACCAAGTTATCCCGGTATTTTATTTATCGTTAATATTTTTTCCGTGAAAAAAAGGCTCCTGTAAATGACGTTTCATTAACGTAAAGGATTTTAGTTTTTTTTTAAACTTTTCTATCTTTAGTTTTTTATTATTTTCGTTTCACAAATTTCCCATACAACAAAATTTAATGAAAAGAAAAAATGGAGGGAAGAAAAAATAGACATGATGACAAAAAGTCGAGCCGGCAAATTACATTGTAGGAGAGCAAGCTAAATTGCGGTCTTTTTTTTATCGATTGCTTGTTTCTTTTTTAGTGGTGTAGTAGGTGTCAAAGAAAAATTTGAAAATACGATACACGGGGGCTGTTTCTCAGGGATGCTTTAGGTGAGAAAGAGACGCCCGGTTATGGCCTTGCTAACGACTGGGTGCCAACTCATTTCCAGCCTCTCATAAGAAAATAAAAGCCCTAATCCTGGGAAAAGCCCATATCCGTATGAACGTTTTATCGCACCGCTATACTACTGGAGAATTGGATGAAAGGATTTGTCGGATAAAACCCTTTCTTTCTTCTTATGAACCTAACAGCTATATTATTCTCTTTTATGTTTATAACAGTGACGATAACAATCAAATTGAGTCAGTTTTCAACAATAATTTACTAATTTTTTTTTTTCATTTACTTTTTGGAGCCAGACTAAAAAGAAAGGAAATTTTGAAGTCAATTGGAAAAATTGAAATTTCCACTTTTACAATAAATAAATATATTTTATATATATAAATATAAACATATTTCAATAGATAAATCACAAAATATTAAAAAAAAAAAAAAAAAACAATGGTCACAATAAACGACAATAAATTTCGGTAAAGTTAATGACTAAGCCATAACGGAAAATGAAAGTTTTATTTTTTCTCTTTACATACCTCATTTGTTAGATAATCCGATAATCGGCGATGCAAAAAATAAAAATAGAGGGAAAAACTGTCCGGGATAAAGATTGATCCCATCTAATTTCAAGAGCTCTGCAAAAACCAGCTTCGATCTCTCAATGTCTTGTTCTTTGTCCTCAACAAGAAAAACGAGTATGCTTGAGGGCTCCCTTTCGGCCTCGTCGATTCTACTACTTCAACTAAACAACCCCCTCCCCCTTCTTCTCGCTCTTTATATCCATATACGTGTATATACATTCCTAAGTGCGGTTCTTCGAAACTTTTCCTCTCTCTTCCCCGCCCCTGTTTCTATTTTCTCTATTTCTCTTGTTCTCTCTTTGGACGTCGATCAGGCCGGCCTGGAATCGAAAACACACGAGCCAAAGCACCGGACATGACTTTTCAATTCCACAGAAAGCTGCTCAAGCTCCAGAGAGAGAGACAAAATAAAGTATAAGGACATACTTGTTCACCGGGTTTGGTGCCCGCGGAGTTTTTTCTCTAAAAAGTACTTCAACAGCCACAAAAGAAACTATATAACTCGCATTCTGCGTAAATGTATATGAATACATCCATTTCGGGGTTTATTCATCGCGAAACAATAAATAAAAAACTTTTTGTTTAAAACTTTTAAGGTATTCCTCTTCCTTTTCCTTTTCCTTATTTTTCTTTTTCATTTTTTTTCTTACATTTAACTAGACAATGTTCCCAAGTCACTTTATCTTCTTTACCGCAGTCTGTCTCGTTTGCTGCCACGAAATAGAAGCTATCGGATATTTTCCCAAGGTAGAGTAAAGCATATTAGCGAACGAACAGAAAACCGGGCTCTCTTAAGGCCCAACAGACATCACTGAAAGAAGTAAGAAAAATAGTCTCTGCATATATTGAGGCATTATGTATTATAGTACAACTGTGACTACGTTGAAAGACATTGAGTAATTTCGTACTCCCTGAGTGGGTGACGAATTTATTCTTATAACTTTTTTGCTTGTCAGTTTGGAAAATTAATATAAATAGAAGTACTAACCTCCAGTAGAAATTTAAATTATTAATTAAAGAAACTTTTCTGCGAAACTGAATAAATGAAAAACTACTAATTAATGGTTAATATGTACTTTTTAAAAATGTGCTAAGTATACCGGCTGGTCATTAGTAATTATCGGCTTTTTTAATTAAGTGAAAATGGTCACATTTCAAATTAGTAAATTTTTTTACTAATTAGAAAGTGAAATTCCACAAATTAAAAGTTATTTTTCAAGTAATTCTAGAATTAATTTGTATCTCCTGAATTTAATCATTTTATTATAAAAATACGCCCACTACAAAATTATATTTGTTTTATTAATTAAATGGATTAATATTTTATATTCAACGATGTTCAGATGCACACGAAAGATAAGTACGTCAATTATTGTAGTTAGTATATTTATTACATATAATATAAATGACATTAATATATATTAATCATCATTAAAATATTTATAAAATATAAATATCATAACATTTACAGCCAGAGATATTTTTCATTGAGATATTTTTCATTAAAAAAGAATGGGGATTAAAATGATAGTAGTGATAGTAAACGAGGAGTATAATACAAATAGGATGAATACAAATAGCCTGTGGGAGATATTTCATCCCTTTAGGTCATGGCTTGTTCGACCGTGTATGCGGGAATCTAACGGGTCGGTTAGCGGGCATTCAGAGAAACTGGTTAAATGAGACGCGAAAACGATTTACACCATGTGCAAATCGCGGACGTAATTAAAATGCCTCATTCTAGGGGCTACGTATAGAGTACGCTCATTATTACGCGATGAGCCGCGTCTGCCAAATCCACTCCCACTCCACCCACCCGCGAAGCAACTCTTTATCTCTCTGCATAATAGCCTATACTTTAATCTCTTTATGCCTTTCATTCATTTACTATATTTAAAGTTTCACGCATCGCTAATTCATCATTTTTCAACTTTATTTTATTATTTCTCCTCTTCATAAGCGCTGAGCTTACCAGTTACTTTTTAATCACAATCATGATTACAATTATAATTACAATTGTCCGTTATAATAATAATTTAACTAATTTAATATCTTCAATTATAAAAAGCCTTTTTTAATTTCGCTTCCGATATTTTTTAATTGGAATGGGATAAAATTAGTGCTCTAAATGTCAGAAACAATTACGATTTTAATGACTATTTTAATATATTAATTATTTTTCGTGACGCGAGATAGTTCAACGCTCGGAAATATTATTTCAATTACTCTCAATCGATTGATAATTAAAAACAAATTCAATGTTGAATTTTAAATAATTAAATGTCCCAGTAATTTCGAAATGATGATGAGTAATTTTGACTTGGTCCAATAGTTGATGAATTATCTTATATTTTCTGAATAACGCTGGCAGATCGATGAGTGTAATAATAAAGAAATCATCAATTTTTTGTTTCAGTGTTTTAATGGAAAAATTTCGACGAGAAAGCATTTCAAGCGGAGGTCAAAAAGTTAATTTGAAAGAGGATTGGGTGTCGGAGAAATTACACTGGAAATGTAAGACGACAAGGAGAGTTTTGGTAAACTATCTGACGGTAGCGACACAAAGTACTGGAGTAATACTTGCGATAAGCAGATCACTCCCACTGAGTATTGCTGCTGGAGCTGTCGCTGTCGATTTCCGTCGAACAATTATCTGTCAATCAGTCGCATGATTCCTTGTGTGTTAATAAATTACTGGCTAAACTCCAGGCGAACACATGTTTGCAATAAAATGTTCGATTTGATCAACAACTTTGAACATTTGTCTTGGATCAATTAGCAGTTTAATTGAAATAAAGTGTCTGGTTGTAATCATTCGTCTCTCTGTGATGTTGAGTAGTAATGAACGAGTCCAGGCAGCCATTCCAGGTGCTGGTGTCCTATCAGCAATTCTGCTGCTGTTATTCCAATCTCAATGCTCGTCACTGCGATACTTTTCATCCAAACTTGTAATTTGTCATCTAACTATTAAATACATGGAGAAAAAACTATTAAATACATGGACAATGCATAAATAATTAAATTAATTTTACATGGATATAGAAATTCAATCAATAAATCAAGTACTTTTAAAATAAAAACTGCAAACAATTATAAACCTATTAAATGAAAATTTAACTAATAATTTTTTCATTTATTGCAATTATATTTGGATAATAAAAAATTTAAAAAACAATGTATGTTATTAACTTAAAGCAAATTAAATCAAATAATTAATATTTAGTAAATTATCGCAGTAAGAATTAACTGCATTTAAATCAGTTATTTTTGAAATTAAATTATCAAAAAATTCTTTTGATAGTAATTATTAAAATATTAATTTAAACGTAATTATTGACTTTCATTCTGGTGTCAGAATCAATAATCAATTTCCTGTTATTATCAATAATTAATAGTTGCGTAATATTATAATTTCATTTGCTTTGTGTGGGAATTATTAACATAACATTGCTAATTATACCTCGTTGATCTAAATTTATAAACAATATCTCAGTACAACCTACATTAAAACAACTAAAACCCGTGACAAAGCACTGAAGAGACTGAAAATAACACACGACTAAAGATAATAGTTCGGTTAACCAATATGATGATAATTGCACCCTTATGATCCCATAACTGATCTTTATAATTATACTAAAGCAAATTGTTGAGCGTATACATGGGACTTGCTAAAGAACATTCACAACCAGGGTACAATGTATAATAATACTTCACTGTCTGGTACAATCGCGCTACACACGACCACCATCTACCATCTACCATCTACCATCTAGAACCTAGAATCTAGAACCGAGACGGGGTCTAGCAGCGCAAGGCATGACTCCCGTAAAGGACGATGGTACTTTAATTAAATTTAATAATTAACTCTTGTGCTCCGCGGGCCACGAGAGCAACCACGTGTATTATGTTACTAGCTACACTTTCTTTAACCTCAAATTCAAACTGTTGTGGTATATAATAGAATTTTATGTTCATATATGCCCGCATATTTTACATGTATGTATTCATCGTATATATGTATGTGTATACATGTTGCACTTGGTACAAAGAACGAGGAAAAAAGTTAACGAATGGGAATATAAAGTAGCGCATATATAAACATTGATGTGTTAAGCTACTTTAAAGTGTCTCGAGAAAATTCCATTTGGTATAAAACGCGAGCTGGAAAAAGATAGAGAACAGCAGAACACTGCAGGCACTTGTTTTCATGCCAACTCGAATTTACTGCAAACATTCCATTGTGGCCAATGAAGAATCTCTTTTATGTACGCACAATAAAATTATTTTGCTACACTATAAATGCGCTACCAAATTTTCTTTCTTTGATCATTGCATCCGGATCATTATTATTACATTTGTCACATATAATCATATGTATTAGTCATAATCATCATATCTAATGGCCACAAATTATCATATATGCTGGTCATAGTTGTGATCTTGTTTTAAAATTATTTTCTTCGTTCAAAAATTTTTCTCTTAATTCAAGTTTATTTTTTTTTTTCAGTGCATGCATCAATTTAATCATGTTGTCTCACCGAAAATGAAGAGCCGTATACTGAAGAATAAACTCGTTGATAAATAAAATAACCCGCGAATTATGTCAAATTGAAATTACGTCTCGTTACGGCTTAACTCTTCAGGGATTATTTTTGGGCGTATTTTATACATTTATTTATTTATTGTTTTACTGGTTTTTGGTGATATATTATCTCTGCGTTCCGGGAATATTCCACAACGGATTGATCAATAACTAATTTAATTTGTTCACAGAAAACTGCCTGGAATATCACGAGCTTTTTTACCAATGTACTGAATATTTTTTTCCGTTATTGAAAATATGTGCACAGGTATAAAATCTAATTTTCATGTTTGGTTATTTGTAATTTGTAATTGTGTTTTGCAAATGTAGATTTTTCATCAGAATTTAACTTAATGAATGTATACGATTCGTTAGAAAATTGAGTTAAAATTCCATAATTAATCTGAAATATTTTTTTTTTAAGGTACACAAAATCATAAAAATTGAAAAGTACAAAATTAAATTTCTGAGCTGTATACGTCCTATTTATATATTACAGTTGTAACTCACGATGACAAGCGTTACAAAACATATTCAGTATAAGATTTACATTTCACTTTGTAACTCCACGGATAAAAATTGTCTTAGCGTTATTCCAGAAAATCAACAAAAATTCAATATCAACGTGACATCTGAAATGTCTTTTATTTTGTTTTTTCTTTTACACTCAAATGAACAATTCTGTATGAACAAATTCGTGATAATTTGACAGGAGCAATGAATGTTCTATTTTGCATCAAATATATTTTTTTGAGCACAAAATTTAAATAATTATAAATTAAAACAAAAAAAAAATAAATCAATGTTTTATTTTTTGTTTAAATTATTTTAAAAAAGTTATAAAATGTTATATTTCTTTTAAACAACGCTTTTTAGTACTTTACTGCACAGAATTTTTTTTTTAGGAAATTAAATTTTCTATAAATAATTTTTTTTTTTTTTTTTTTTTAGTATATAAAATAATATTTTATTATAAAAATCTTCGTTTAAAAGAAATCGCCCTTATAACCATGCATGAAAATTTTTCCACATGAACAAAGAAAAATTTCCAACACTTGTTAAAATAAATTATAATTTTGGTTGAAAAGAACAAAAACTTTTCCGCTATTACCCGAGAATAAAAATTTAAAATCTCCATTCCGTCGTTCCTAAAGCATTGTTAGTTAACAATGAAACAGAGTAAAAAATTAACATTAAAGGAATGGATATCCCGGCGAGTTTCTCATTGCTTTTACTCTCAGTGAATTGCACGTGGATGTGACGCAGTCGGAGGTCGACGCTGTGCATATAACCTACATACACCCACCCACATATATATCTAGAGAGTAGATTCCAGGGGTGCAAAATGTGCGACACGATTTATCGGAACAAACGCTCGGCTATAAAATAACACTTCCTATTCAAATCGGTAAATTAATGGCCGTTTTCATGGATTCTTTGTTTGGTACGCAAGCTAACAATGGCCTCGTTGAGTTATTATATTGAAATGGTACCCGAGTGAACGAGGTGAGTGAAGACGGGCGAAAACGGCTAAAAATTAACCAAAAAACCAGTGATCTGAAAGTAAGAACCAGAACGGAGATGAAAATAATAATAATAATATTAAGAATAAGAATAAGGGCGAAATTCAACTGCGAGGAATTAAATTGAGAGGAAATAGAAGCAAAGCTGGATTTTTTGCTACTACTTGGATTTGGACTGCCGATAAGTTCGCCAACACCCGCGACCGGGCCCTGTTCCGCGATAGCGATCGATGCTAAACGTTTCTCAGCAGACTCTTTTGCTATTGCCGTTGGCAGATTTCTCGAGCTTCTGTTTCTGTTCTTTGCAACCACTCTTGCTCCTTCTTCGCAGGCTGTCGGTTGATTTTTTTTCTCTCTTTTACCCTCACACTTACTCTTTTTTCGATTCCGTTGCGTGTATTTTAAACTTAAAAGCGTCGAATGAAAGATGTTAAGACGGATATCTGCTCAAAGCGGCTCCTTTGCTGATTTATAATCAGGTGAGTTATAATCCTACAGGAAGAATCTCGTGACTTAGCGAAATTAATTACTTTATAAGGAGTGAGATGAAGTTTGTAGGTCGCTAATTTTTTCGGATTTATGAAATTTTTTATATAAAGTTTATATTGTTAGTTTTATTATTGAAAAATTACAGAAAAAAAAATTTTCCTTACTTTATTAAAGAAATTTTTATTTTATTAAAAAAATTTTCACTCTTCTTTAATATATTCTTAAGCCAAGAAAATTTATCCTCCAGTCAAAAATTTTTTTTTCTGTGTAATTGTTTTAAGAAAAAAATTATTTCAAAAAGAATTTTGAGATATTCAAATGAAAAATTCAATGTTACAAATCGATGTTACTTTGTATTTTAATGTTCATGATTTAATAATAAAAATCCATTAAAGTAACTCACTGACGTCATTTTTATACGAGATACCTGACTCAAAAATTTAATCTCAAAATTTTATATTTAAACCTATAATATTCTTGTTTTATAATGTTAATCCATTTTCGTTATTTTCATTTTTTATAACAATTTTTGTATTAGTATAAATTTTTCGTCTCCAATATTATAAGATTTATGATACCCTCATGTATAGCATACTTTTTGTTTAGTTCATCATTTTTTAGCTTACCATGACTTATGTATCTTGCTTTATTACCTTCTAAACTTAGTGTTGTACGATTGTAAATTCAAGCGGTAATGAGATTCGGGTTCGTTTTATTTTACAACTTGATCCTCTACTCCAAGGTCTTCTAATCCTTCTATTGTAAAATATTTTTTCCCAAAACGCATCTGTTTTTAATTGTTTTATTGCTTTGGTTTTTTCCTCGGTTTGGAGTATTAGTCATTTGTACATCTGTACATCATATTGGCATCTAGTTATCTAAGTCCTTTCTCTCTCTCTAACTTACTCTCGATATTTTCCTTTTTGCTTGAGTCCTTACCTGTACACCCACTTTTCCTAAATTACCAATCAAGGGTCTTGTATATCTTTTACTCCACCCCTTACCCCTAGAAGATCTTAGCAGTACGAAAAATTTGGAACTTGTCATCAAGTTCTACTTCTGATCAGAAAATCAGTTCCTCTTAACAGAGCACCGTAATAGCATCTAGCATTTTTGTTCAAGACGTACCGTCTTATTACCGTTTAAATTACTTTATAACTTTGTTAATTTGCCTCGCATTTAATATTTTTATAAGTAAATTTTAACTACATTCTTGTATAAATTCATACAAATAAATTATTAGTAGAACGTTAATTTGGTCTACTAACTTTATCAATTAATGTAACCTGGAGCTTACAACTCCGAACTCCCAATTTTAGTTATACATTTTTGGTAAAAATACAATTCTAGCAGGTTTTATTACTCGTGGGTACTTTATCGGTTATTTTGTTTAAGAATAGTTGAGTAGTTCTTCCAATTCTTAAAATTCTTCTAAGGCTAGCTTTTTCTTCTTCGTTTTATTTTCTAGATTGAATTCGCGAATTTCTAGAACTAATTAAAACTTAATAACTCAAAGAGAGCTGAAATTTTCCCATAGAAAATTTTTTTAATCAAAAATTTTTTTTTCAGTATTAAAAAAAAATTAACAGCCTGGAATTATTCCTTAAAACAAAATAAAAAAATTGCAATCCCTACCTTGAACAGGAGCGTAGATATTTAAGTACAAACAATCCTCGCTCTGATTACTCAAGTAGGGCAGTAATCTCTTAAGATACTCGACCCGTCCCTTGGGCATCTCGCTGGTCACATTCGGAAATTTCTGAGGACACACCGGACTAAACTTATCCGCAACTTTGACCCCCTGCCAGAGCGCCCCATTAACCGGAGGCATAAACCTGAGAGAGCCGACCGGCGGGGAGGCGTAGGGGACCCCGCGAAACACCTCAACACCCTCGAGATTTCGCTCAAGGGTCACTATCACACCCGATATTTCACCGTATTTAGTTCTGACCACTCGCGAATTCAGCGCGGCCTCTATTATTATTATCGGCTGGACCGCTACTATCCACACCGCCACCCAGCTCAGCATCATTTTAGATTTTAAGAACAAGACCAGACCAAAAACACATTTAACATTGCACTGTCATTGCACCACCGGTAAATCCAATGTATCACTGCAATCCAAAAAAGTTTTATCGAAGATCTTCACTCGCTGAATTTTTCCATCAGAATCTTCAATCTTAAATTTATTTTCATTTTTCTGTAAAATTCATTCAAATTTCTCCTGCGCTGATAATCCAACCCTCGATTTTTTCGCGAGTTAATTTCCGGGCGCGATAAACGTCTCGCGTGTTAGTCTCCCGTAAAAAATTTTCATGGCAGTCTACATCTTGAGCACAGTAATCAAAAAAGTTATAATCATCATTTGCGGCCATGATCTATGATCTATGATCTATGTGTGAGATCAATATGTGCCAAGATCATCCCAGCTCCTTGAAAAGACCCCACGAGATCATGTCCCGTGAGAAATCGCGGATCTTCTTCTCACTCCCTGATGTCAATGTGAGGATCAGCTTGGATCCCGCGAATAAATTCGTTTATAAACCCTCCCCTTCGCTGTTTGCACGAGCTCTTCATCTTTGCTGGTCTGCTGTTGACAGTAATCCAAGCTACTCTGTCTATATCACGGCGCTTCCGTATCCACACCAGCTTTCATTTTTTTTTTTTTTTTGTAAATTTATCCAGAAACGACACTTGTACTGTCACTTCACTGGTTCAATTTTTTTTTTATTTTATTCACCTGAAAATTAATGAGGAATGAGAAAAATAAAATCACTGTATTTCTCGACTTGGATCGTAGCAAGGAGTGAATTGTTCTTTATTGAAATTCAGTAATGCCAGACGTGAATTTAAAAAATTTTTCATTAATTGTTTTTTTTTTATTTACTGTAAAAAATTATTCTAGATGTTTTTATTTGTATTACTTTAAAGTTTGAATACGAGAGTAAACATTAGAAATACAGAAGAATTGTAAGAAAACTTTTTTATGGGAAATTGAATTTTTTATATGAAAGGGCTTATCAATTTTTACTTATCTCTTACCCTTCAAGAGAAATTTCAATTTCAAATGGAAAACTTCCAATGTCACGTTTTTTCATAATTAATCATAACTATTTCTAATTAAATCCTACTGTTATCTTTGTTTTAATAACTTAATAAATTAATCTTCTCTTATGTTTATAAACACAATTAGATACTCATAAAATTACTTTTACATATCTAATAATTAAAAAGCCTGCTAATTTATAAAATATAATTAATAATTGAACTTTTAAAATTTCTGTCAATAAAAAAATTTCCTAATTTTTTTTAATCAGTTTTGTTCAAAATTTTCAATTTTTTTTTGTAAATTTTCTCACGTCTACCATCACTGAACTTTGACAACAATAAAACTCAGAGCTACCAATAATTGTCGCATAAAAATAGACTTTTACGAGCGACGAATGTTGACGTTTGACCGCACATTTATCTTACTACTTAACGCGGTCAACTGTTAACAGAATAGTAAAATCAAACCGTCACTGAGAGTTGTAATAAACAATTCCAAAAAAAAAAAAAAAACTTTATTGCACTGGTACAAAACTAAAATAGCACTTTTGATTAAAAATAAAGGAACAATTAATAAATAAAGTGACACTGCACAAGATGAATGTATATATTTGTATTCAAATGTGTGATAAAGGAGTTAAAGGATGTGGTGGTTGGCTGATAGCCGGACGCACCCGTCGCAGATGTTAACGCTGCTTCGACCCCCGACAAACTGACATCGGACGTGCAGCGGGACTGGGGCGTGCGCAGGCTCGGGTAGCTACCCCTTCATTCTCGAGAGTAGTTCGCGACTCAAGGGGAAAGGGTGCGCAATGTGTGTACGGACGGTCGATACGGCAGGGGGCTCTGTGCCCTCGAGTACCGAGAGACGTCCTTACTGAAAAGGTGGTTCGTGTCTGGGATTCATCCATTTATCCGGCATCCAACATCCACCCAGACTCCCGAAGCCTCACTCACTTCGTACGCGAATTACATTGTTGGGTCAACAATTTGTTGAGATTAATGAGGTCATAGAGACACGCCAAAGTCGCCGCAGTAAAAGCCCGAAGAATCCTCGCTCTCTTTCTCTTTCTCTGTCACTGCCTCTTGTGTGAAGTAGGGCGTAACGATAATAATTTGGAAGTGTTGATGGGACTTTATTAACGACATGTCCCGTTGGTTTTTAGAGAATTAAGACACCACTTTTTTTTTCCTTTTTTTGAAAAAATAGAATCAAGAGAATTTTTTGTCTGGTAGATAATTTTTAAAAATTAATGCATGAATTAAATTGAAATGTTTTATTTTTAATATTCTTGAAATTTTAACAAATTTTGAAATTAAATCTTTTAATAAAAATATGTAAAGTTAGACATAATTAATTATGGTGAAATTTTCAATAATTTTTGACTGTTCAAAGAATTAGAGTTGGAAATTTATTATACTAATGAGTGCTAAAGGCTATTATCAGTTAATTAATTATTTAGAGGAGTAATTACCATAATCAACGGATTATTTTGCTTAAACAAACTGTTTTAAATGGGCGAATGATTATGATTAATTTACAATTTATAATATAATAATCTTGTGAAATATGTATCGGATTATGAATAATGTAGAGTTAGTTTAATACGAGTATTATTATAATTAGAATTATATACGCCAAATGCAGCGTTAAAGAGTTGAGAAATAAAGTGCCCTCTTCAGTAGAGCTTGTCGTAATAGGATGCTGGTTAAGTCATAATAATCTATTACCGCTTGATAATTCACGCCCAGTTATAAAAATTTTTAAGAGTTGATACCGTAAAAAATTTTAATCCTGACAAATTGATTTTAATGTTCGAGTGAATTATGGATCAAGAGTCATGAGTGTTTAATTTCAGAAAGAATCCTTTATGAATAATTTTTTTTTGTTTTAAAAATTATTATTATTATTATTGAACTTAAAAAAAATTTTTGTATAGAGTAGTTTATAAACTTCCAAGTCTTTGATATATATTTTATATTTTATCGCATATTAGAGCATACATTTAAATGTTATCCGCGCATGTCCGTCTCTGTCTCTAACATATAAAATAGTTTACTATACACGTCACGTTAAACATATCGAGATGATAAATACTACATTGCAGATTGCAGTTACCTCGTTTAAATTTCTCTTTCTCTCTCATCTTCTATTTCTATGTTATATAAATATAGATATATATTTATGTGTTGGAAGACATATAAAGATAATAAATTCATTGGACATATGGCTGTCATTACTAGCTTCCGTAAACTTTCTGACGTAACATAAATATCTAGAAATTTCCATTAAAAGCGAACGTCCATCCGAATAACAAAATAAAAAATAAATAAATAAAAGGCATGTACAACGAATAAATGTGTCGAGAAATTCACACACGTCGTCACCTGGTAACACATGGGAGATAACGCCAAGTCGACAAATTTTTTTTTTTAACGTTTGCTACATACTATCATACGGACATTTTATATATATATATGGAATATATCTAATAGTAAAGATTATCTAGTTAGTGTGAAAATTTTTTGATTAAATAATTATTTTTGGTTATTTTAATTTCATTCAATTAATTTTAGAATAATTAATTTTAACTTCCCACTTTAGGAATAAATGGTTGTCAAAGATAATTGAATGAAACTTAGTTACGAGCGATGGCAGAAAAATCAAATACTTAAAATATTATTTTAATTGTTAATTTGAAATTAAAATTTATTTTAAAGGGCATAGATTAAATTTTAGTCATTTTTAGATTTTAAATTAATATTCCTGAATTTTTTTAAATTGTAATTTTAATTTTTATATTGAAACTTTTTTCGGTAAAAAAAAAAAAAAAATCCGATAGTTAAATAACAAAGATCAAAAAAAATTTTCATATCTCTCTGGTTAATTCGCGAGCTGTATGAATCGTACCGATATGATACTTACCATCTACAAATAATGTATACATTTATTGTAGCTCCTACAAGGAACGATAGGACCTAAAATAAATCAATTTTCCCTCTTCTGTAAGCGAAGAAAATAAATGGATGTAAGCGTTGACGTGCTCTTTGATTTATTTTGCGAATAAAAAAAAATGATAATAATAATAATGGTACTAATATAAAAAAAATGATGGTCCCGAAAGATGAATGTGAAAAATTATTTCGTTTACAATCTGTGACGGTTACATTGTGCAGAATTACGTACTCGGTAGCTCAGATTAAAAACGTACGTATGTGTCAGATGTTTAGACACATCCACGTAACAATACTATACTCAAACAATAAACTCAAGCTAGGGACTACATTAATAGGCATGTTATCACCGTAATTATGGCATTGTGCTCGTCTCCCGCATCAAAAATATCATCCACCCGTTGCTTTGCGCACTGAGTTATGATAAGTATATGATAAATTTACCGGTACGCTGGTGGATGTAAAACAATGTGGTGAGTCCGGACGGGGTTGAAAGACGAGAGAGAAAGCTCCAGGAAAGGGGATTTCCGTCGACTGTTACAGTAACATACAACTGCCACGTAGCCTCATTAAATTTAACGTTACTTCCTATAAATGTACAAGTTCACACGGTCAAAGCGTCGGTTCTCTTTCGCTGCTAAATATTTTTTTTCTTTTTTAGTTTCAGTGTTTTAAACTTTCTTTTGCTAATTTTTTAAATTTCATTTCGAGACCGTTTACTTTTTTAATCTATTTGCTCCGTAATTTTTAATTTATGCGCATGAGATTTCATTATTTATTTATTTATCTCTGTTTGTTTTTCTTTTTTTTTTCATGTAAATTAATTTTACCGTGGTTGAATTTTTTTGTTAGATTTATTTTCCGCACAATTTATTGGTACAGTTTTTATTATTATTTATCTCTATTAAATATTAGATTTCTACTTGGCAAGTCAGTTTATTTTCATACTAACTCGTAATATATAAATAAATTCAATATTCTAGCCCAATTTATAGATAAAATATTTTATAAGTAATCAATCACGACAATTTTCTCTCATTTGAAGATTTTTATTCGAAATTTTTAATAAATTAAATTACTGATCCTGCAAAAAATTAAGTTAAAAATTATCAAATCAAAGCCGGCTTTCTTAATTCAATAAAATGTTTCTTAAATAAAATAAATTTTTTTTCTGTACCTAAATCAAATTTATTTTGATTTTTCAGTTGTCAAAAATAATCACTAAAATAATTATTTCGAACCCCTATTGTGTGCTACTGCCTTGAATTCAGATCCTGTTTCTCATATAAACCTCCAGAATATATAAATTTTTTTTATCGAAAACGTGCGACAAGGGAAAAATTTATAAAACTCAGTGACACTTGGTGGATGTTGTAAGCTTGGCGGATGTTGAATAAGTCTGCGTCTTCGATTTGAGGAAAACGAAAAATTTCATATACCGGAGACACAACAACAAACAGAAAAAAAAAATTTATATGAATACGAGACAACTCAGTTATCTTTATGGCGCTGCCGGATTACGTTATTTGAAATAAAGAAAAAAAAATAATAAAAATGAAATCAAAAAATAAGAAAAAATGGCACAGTTAGATTGCAGAGACATACGGCGACGGTGTATAAATTTTTCCATGTTATAACCGATGAATATATCACATGGCGACTTGAAGACTTTCACTGGGAGCCAAGCTCGGATATACACACACTACATGCTACACACTACCCGAAGGAAAGTACGACGTACGAATAAATCACAATTATTACCAGCGATCCTCTGCTCGTAGACGTGAATCTTCTTTCGATGAGAATAGACGTTTTCTTTTTATTTTATTTTTCCCATCCTCTCCGTTTGCTTTTCATCCCCAGTAGACAGACAATGGCGCGATGAAAACCGGGGAAAAAAATAATTATAATAGTAATGTGTATAACCTCTGTATATCTTTTTGTAAGTTTTTGAATAGCCTGCAATTAGTCTCAGATTTTTTTTTTTTTTTTTTTTTATTCTTTTTTAAGAGTTCACTTGATATTCAAATGTTGAGAACAAAGAAAATACCAGAATGAGGTCTAACTATTTGTTTTTTTTTTTTTTTTTTTTTTTAAGGTTGTGATTGCGTGGCCTGAATCATTAGTCGCGATAATTTATTTCGAGGGTGGTTTTTTAAGAGATGAAAATTATATAAATAATTTTTATGGATTGATAAATTATTGGATGAAAAATCTTTAATTTTAAAACAAGCGAAAATATAAAATTATCAGGCTTTTTTCTACATTCAAGCTTATTAAAAAATTTTTAAAATGAATCGAGATGTGTAAAAGTTAGAAAAAAAATTCAAATCACGAACGAACTACTTATTAAGATGTTTTGCAAGTTAAAAAATGGTAAATCATCTCACTCCAGTAAACAAATTCTAGAATATCCAAAAATAAATCCATACCATAAAAATTTTCTTCAGACATCAATTAAAATTTTATTGAACTTGGTTTCCGGACCTTACCTGTGAAAGTGATACTTCAGTCAAGATTTTCCTATAAAATAATCTAGGCTTCAAGATTTGAGGTCTCAGATATTGAATTTCAATGTTTACAACGCTTTTGGCCCTATCAAAGTGATCTATTACAACAACAAGACTTTTTAGCTTTTGTCACAATAGTATTTTCATAAGAAAAGACTTTTTTTTTTATAATTATACAACTTCAAACCTTCTGAAATCCTCAAAAAAAACTGGACGATTTTATCATTTAAAAATAACATAAAAAAAATTTTTAGTTATTTTTTTGGTGCAAAACAGTAAATATTTTTTTGTTCCTGCAAAAATTACGACTCAAATTCAAGGAAAAGAAATTCTAGAGTTTCTTAAAAAAATCGTCTTATTTTAGAGTCGATATTTCTTTTCTTTTCTATAAACGACAATTTGAATAAATACATGAATTTGTTGAATTAAGGTGTATAAATGAAACAGTTTCAATTAGTGATGGGTTTGTGGAAAATTTGTAAAGACGAGAAAAGGAAGTGGAAAAAAAGGTAGAGCGTAATCACCTATTGCTATGAGTATCCAGCTCCAGAAAGGTGGTAAATCATACGTGATACGACAAGCCTCATCCTTCCTGGAACTTCAACTGCGACATCTACTACTACTAGTACATCTAGAACCTCAACTATTACTGCGGATACTGGTGTAGTACAACACTGGTGCTGGTGATATTCCTCTCTCATTTTCCCACTTGACTAGAGCTATAGCTTATCTCGTCTGTGCCGGCTGCACCGCAGGGTGTAATCAGTGCGCCAGAATCCAGAATTCAGTCTCCCAATCTCGTAGGATGGGGCTTGAGAATTTCCCTTCGAATGTCATTATACTGTAGAACTCTAAATAAGGATTGCGTTGATGTGCCAGTTGGTATAGTATTTGAAGAACTTTAGTTTATATTCGAGGTAATATTTGCTAAACTGCCTCGGGACAAATGTATAGAAATTTATTACGTTTTATATTTTTATGTTTTTGTGTTCATCAATGGGTATTTTTAAAATACTATTTTACTCTTTTTAGCTGTCGTCAATCAAGCTTTTGTTTGGCCTGGACTTTTCAATTTTAAATTACGATTGATTTAGACTTTTGTTAGTTCAATAAAAGAAATTTTAATTTCAAATAATTCGACTCGTACTTCTTATTTTTTAATTTTTTAATTTATAAAAAGCTGGGCCTATATCTTTAAGATTTATGAATTAAAATCTCATCAAGTACTAACCACCACCTCAAAATAATTTCACTGCTCAGATTGGATGAAATCTTCTTGGAAACAATCTATGAAAAAATGTACACCTGAAAGCGCATCGGTGAGGCATAAAATGTGCGCCACTTGTTGCTACAAAATTTACCGCAAAAGAGACGTGAAAAGAATCCGGGATAATAATTTGCTGGTTCAGTAGCACAGCCCACTGGTTCGACGAATAAGTCGAAGGAATTTTATATTTCAAATTGCTTATTTAAACTGGTTTATATTTAGTCGAGTCGGAATCGAAGAGAACGAGGAGATGAAAAATAAACTTTATAAAACAGCGATCTCAAGTACATTGACACCCACCCTACATATTTATACCCATACACACACACATCAGATGTAATCGAAAAATTCAGAAAGCATCGAGTTGAAAAATTGCTGAAACATAAAATGCCAGGAGAAAAAGATATGTTTTAAGCATTTGGTATGATGATGTATATAAATTCTGCCGGAGTGTGTTATACATATAAACATAAAAAATGAGAAGGCTTGAATTGAGCCACGGTTTGGTACCAGCCCTAGCACGTTTCGTAGGCCCGCGTTTGGGTTTTAAAGTTAAGATTGGAAGTTCACTTAGGAGAAAAGCCGAGATCTAAATGGAAAGATGCTCTGTGCCGGTGGGGTGAGTCTCTTACCATCAAATATCAAGCAGCAAGCATCAACCAAAAACTCCACCCTTGTCGTTCTAATTTCAACTCCTCTTCCTTCTCTTTGGTGGTGGTGATGCTTGCTGGCTGCTCTCACATCAGCATGCAGACTGTGAGCTGATGTTCTGCTCTCTTCTCTTCTCTGGTGAATTTGGCCATGCTTTTTTGGTGATGGGATTGGAAAGGAGGGATGAAGAGTAGAAGGAATTGCTGGGCTAAGCTTGATGGCTTTTCACGGAGAAACGTATCACCAGCACCAGAGTAGGCTCCAACAGACAGACGGGCCTAATTGAACCTTTCATGGTTTTACTTTGTTTCCGTAAGCCCTTCATTTCACAGCTCATGGGTTTACCTAACCAATGACAGTGATCCATTACTCACTCATTCTTATAGACGTGGTTAATTTAAATTGTTTCAGAATTTTATTGGAAATTAACATCATCGATTAAAAGTAAAAAAAAGTAGTCCATATATTTGTGAAATTATTAACTACAGAAAAATTTTCTGAAAAATGAGTAGAACGGCAACATCAGTTACAAGACTATTAAAGCTGCCCAAACACCAACAATGTGGTGGATCAAAGAAATGAATCTTAATTCTCAAGTATTAGCACGAGCTATTTTTGGACTCTGGTTTTCGCAAATAATTGTTAGGGGAATAATAACAACGATGATTTTCAATCCGACTGTTATGAATGTAAAGCACAAGACATGGAAGCATGAAAGGAGCACAGCAGTCGGGAATTGTAGACGTCATCGGTTCAGTTGTTACGGAAGTCAACCGTGACGGGAAGACAAGCCGAGCATACATAGTAACACTTATTGCTATCCTATACATGTAACATAGAGGCTGCCGTTGTCGATGTAGATGTGGTTGTTGCTTCATCTGGTATTGTGTGTGCTGGTTCGTTTGTAACAGCAAACGTGATCGATGCCGCGAGCATTGTGTTGACGAACCAATAGAATACACCCGTTGAGACGAGCAAACGACAGGAAAAATTTATCGGAATCGGTGTAAGGATACGAGATGAAGTTAAAGTTTTATATTATTTGTCTTTTCGTATTATTGGATAAAAATTTACGCAGCATTTCAATACTCTGATGGTATAATTTAGTTGTCATGAGCTTTTCTCTGATAATTAATGATGTTAAGAGTGTAAGCTTGTTGTAATTTGGGTTATTTCAAGTATTTTAAGATTGTTTGAGTTTGGAATTTTAGAATTTTAGTGAAATTTTATTTTTGTTACAAAAAAAAAAAAACAAAAAAAAACATTTAATTATTAAGCTACATAATTAAGAACACAATTCGTTTTTGCATTCCCTACAAGGTTCTTAGGCCAAACAGTTGATTAGTTTATTTTTTTAGAAATTTAAAATTTCTAAATTTTGACCATTTTGACTACCGAATGGCTTTTTTTTTTTTATTCAAATAATAAATGTTTAATTAATCACTTCACAATTTAATTTAACTACTTAACATTAATGTAGTTACAAGATGAGACTTACTTGTATCTAAAATCCGGAAAATTAATTTTTTACGAGTTCTAACGTCGTTAAACTTTTTAACGGGGGGTTAAATTTATAACTGTGTAGATCTAAAGATTTATTTGATGGCCGTAGTTACGACGAAGTGGTTAGATTTTAGTTTTAACGGGAATTCTGCAGGTATTAAATTAAAAGCCTGCGATTAGTTGTCGGAGATATATTTCCATTTACTTGGATTGAAATTGTGTGACTTTGAAAAATTAATTTTATTATTATTAATTTTATGAGTGAGTTTTGAAAAGCAAGAACGACGTTTGTCAAATTCTCTATTTGTCTTTCGAGGGCTTGAATAGTCTAATGTAAAGAGGAAATTTTAAAGTGAAATGGCATGCTCATGTTCATACAGACGTATGCGCTTGCATGAGTAAGATTTAATTTTATTCAAACAGAAATTCAAAACTTGTGAATAGCAATTTCGAGTTGATATTTTGGAGTTGGTATATCAAAGTCCATTGTTCTGTAACGTTATCGGTCAATAAAACTCGTCGAGATATTCCGGTTCTGGTAATACACTTGTACTCATAGTTATATCCGAGGTAAAAGCTAACTCGGTCAATATTTTCAACTTTGAGAGCTCTATAACGATACAGAGTTATAAATTTTATTTAATAACTTTTCATTTTAATTAAACATGTTTATTTTATTCTGAATGAATTATTTTGAATAAGAGTCATAAAACCGTTCGGGTAACTTTCAAAGGACTGTAAATATAGTTTTTATAAAGAAAATAAATATGAATGGTGACTCCAAGTTTTTTGTTTTTGTAATTTTAGTATAATATTTTTCAAGTTTTTCAGGTCAGCAATTTTTTAATAATTATTGAAACAAAAAAGATTGACTTGTTAGTTTTTAAAATAAAAATTTTTTTAAACACTTTTCGTTAGTTAAAAATTGAAACTTTGAACATTTAAAATAATAAGTATTGAAATATATCCATTTTAAAGGTAGATAAGTGTAATTTAAAGAAATTATCTGTAATTTAAATAGCGACTTTTTCCGTCCAATTCTATTCCACGTTTAGCATTTTATTTCCATGAAACATAAATCTGAAGAATGTAATGCGATAACAAGGGAAAGAAGGGCCTGGGGGAGAATGTCAACTATGCTCAAAGCAGCAGCGTACGAAAATATTTTTTGAATGCTCTCCTTTCGTAATCGTTGTATCCGTCTGCCGCTATCTCAACATTTAAATATCTTCCCAGACACTTAATCCTTTGTCGAGCCTGCTGAAATATTTTAAAATTTTACAGAAAATAATAAACTTTAATAGAATTCATAATAATTAATTAACAAATGAATCTGAAATGTTTAAAGTTGAATGTTAAAAAAAATGTACAGAAAAGAAAGTCTTTAAGACGGAATAAAATTTCCAAGGCTTTATGAAACGCAATTATCAACTATAATTGCGTATAAAAAAAGTTTGTGAGGTGAGTGCAAAATTGCCGGTGAGGAAAAAATATAAAATAATGTTGAATGGCTCACTTTCTCATTTATTTCTATACTTGTCGTTTGTCTAGTTCTACCGTTCGCTGGTTCTTTTCTGCTCATCCAATCTATTTCTTCAGGATCTCGTTAAGTCCGCGCTTTTCGCCTCTACTCTTGTCGTACTAACTTTTAATCGCGTCGGAACTGTAAGACTCTAAATCTCGCGATCTTATATATACTACGCCGCTAACTAGTTGTCTTCCTTTCATCATTTATTTCATTTTATTTTTCTTTCATTTTGGTTTTTTCTTGTTCCGTTGTTGAATTAATAAAATACAATTCCTCTCAATTCACTATTTCGTAGTGGTTCTCTTTGTAATTAAATAAACGCTTCGGTAACACTTTAAAGAATCAAAAAATCCAGTAAATCGATATAACGAACAATTTTTATACACTTTTATAGATGATGAACTGAATAAAAATTTATTTTGCAAATATATTTTGACCTTAAAAATGAAAAAAAAAAAAAAAAATTGGCAAATCAAAAAGTGCACGACTAATATGATTGCTTATTTTATTATGAAATAGTAAAAAAATATAAAATACCAAAAAAAAAATTTTTTTAATTCGTTATTTATCACTATAATTTCTCGCATAAAAAATAAAATTGTGATCAATCTTGTGTATCGCTGGCTATAATTATCTCGATTAATTAAATTTAATATTTTCAAATGAATGGAAAAAATAAAAAACTAATGAACAGTGACACCAAAAAACAAAGTTTAGTCTCGCAAAACATTACCCAAACTTGTTTCTCGACAAACATCGTATTTCATCTAGTCTATCATAAATTATAAATTATAAATTTACCTATCATATCACTTTTTAATATCTAAAATATGAGCCGTATATCAAAAGCGTAATCAAAGCTCAGCAAAATAAAGTAAAACAGTTGGGTATAGTTAAACAAACCAGCGCTCTCGCAAATAATAAATAAATAATTTTCAGCAGTAGTTTATAAGTAAATGTTTGGGAGTTAAATGTGTTTGAGTTGAACTTTGGATTGTTTTGTTCAAGTATTTTGTTATCATTTAATTAACTGTTAACGTGTAACTTATAATTCATAAGCTTCCATAAAACTAGATTCAAACTTTGAATAAACAGTTGATTTCAGTTTAAATGCTATCGTTAAAAGTAATCTCGTGTAAGTGAGCCAGTCTTGAGCACAGTACGACGTCATAAAGTGCACGTGGACTTTTCTGATTTCGTGACGAGCAACTTTGACACTTTTCATTATTTCTTCTTTAATTTCAGTCCTCTTTGCTCCGCAATAATACTCAGGAATTATAACAAAACTTGCTCCAACTTGTAATCCGCCTCGGTGAGTAGAGAGCTTTCGTCGACTTCAGAGTTTCACTTGTATTCTTGAATTGTTTATGCAGTGATTATACGACCGGTAATATGCTATTAAATTTTTTTATAACATGTTCAAAAAAAAATTTACGTGAATTTTGTCTTTGATTGAAACTTTAAATATATTTTTTCCTCGAACAACATTTATAGATAAATAAATAAATAAATAAATTATCATTATTAGTTTTGAGAAACGTCCAAAGTTATTTTAAGGTGATCAATCATGGCCAGAAAAATTTACGTCTAAAGATCAGCAGCTTTTTGTTTGATTACTCGATTTTATTCTTACGGATATGGCCGGCAGTTGAAGCTCTTCAGGTAACTATCCTCCTTCAACGTCAAGCAAGAGGAAGTTGAGTAAGACATCGTATCAGTAAAAGAGGATGGATGTGGCCTCCTGAGATAATTCCCTCTCCATCACCCTCTCTTCCACCCTCACCATCATCCAACTGGGCAGCTTCCTTTGGAACTTTTATTAGCTTCTAGGTCTTTTTGACTCATTCTCATTACAACTTAATTTTTTTTTTTTTTTTTTTTTTTTTTTTTAACTGTTTGTACCCTTTTTTATAAGAGATTTTTAAAATTAATTTATAACTTAAGTCATTATAAATTTAATATTAACTTTTTTTGTGGTAATCATCAAAATTTAATCAAGTTTTATAATTACTTGTTTAAATAGAAAAAAAAATAATATTAATAATAATAATAATAATAATAACAATAATAAAAATTTTAAACATTGTGATTTATACAATAGCTCAGTGTTATATGTATATACAGAATAGTAAAGTAAAGTAAGTAGTATATATCCTGGTAGTATACCGGTAGAGTATTTCTTATTCATATTCGCATGATAGTGAAGCGACAATGCGGCTCAAGAAGTTGGTCTTGTTAGCCCGAGATAACAATACGGCTCACTTACATTTACCCTTACACTTACACAAGGGAATATCGTAGTCAGTAGTGAGTAGTCTGAATCTGAATCTGAGTTCGGGTAGATTGAGATGTCTGATAAATATTTAAATGAGTAGAATAACCTCGGTCCCGACTGATGACAACCTGATACTTTTATCCGGTTGAAAACGATTCCCATATTTTTTCTCCCTTTCAGCCATTTTTGCTATTTTACTCTCGGATTTCTTTCTTTATTTTTGTTCTATACTTTTACCTTTATTCTTTTTTATTTTTATTTTTCCTTCATCATAAACTCATTTTACTTTTCTTATTCTCCATTAACTTTCAGTAAAATCTCATGAAGTCGTGTCGATTTTAGTTTCCCGAAGAACCGACATCAAATCTCAAGCTCAAGATGCACTCTCTACAATCTAGAATGTGCCATCACCCTGCCTTAAAAGAGGAAAAGAGAACCCAGGGATAAAGGGAGAGAAGCTAGAGAGGAAATGTCCTAGGATTCTAAGGAATGAGTGGCTTTGAGAAAAATCCTGTTCATATCGATAGAGTCACTGGGAGATGGAAAATAAAATAAAGTTTAAATGAGGAGCTGAGAAGGGAGAAAATAAAGAAAACATGACGCCTCTGATCTACACATTCTCGGTACGTGGTAAAACCGAGTAGGGTTTGTAAGAAAAGACGGCGGTTGAGGTGAAACCGTATATGTTGAACTCTGCTGAGGAAACAAGACCGGAGCATGAGATGTCGAAATGCTGAGCCGAGTGAAGAAAGGTGAAATAAGAAGTAAAGAAGAATGAAAGTGCTTGACGGGGAAGAGAAAAAAAGAAGAGCTGTAGATTCGGATAACGACCATCCATACGTCGGTTTTACCAGCGGCGGTGCCAAGTTACTGAGGTGGAGCTTTGCACAAGGTTATCAGTCACGTTTTTTCGAGGAATACGGTGGTCAAAAAATTATTTTCCTTCGTTTTTCTTAAATATATAAAAATTTATAAATTTTTAGAGATTTAAAAATTTTTTTTTGTCATTATTAATTAATTATTATGATGAATTATAATTCATTAAAAATAATTCTACTTTTTGAGTCATAAGTGGTTGAGTTAAAATTTGTTTACAATTTTTTTGCAAGGATAAATGGCCTCAATAAAAAAAAAATGATTTTTAGTTTTGCAAATTGACATTTCTATAATCGTAATCAATTTTATCAATTAATTAAAAAAAAAATGAACTTAAAAGCTATTAATACAGACTAAAATATCGACTCGGTATCTCCGTGCGTTGTCTCTTCTATTAAACCGAACCGAAACTATCCCCGAAAATATAACCCGCCTCTCAGCAATAGTACTCTCAGCAGAGGCGCTGCTTCTTACTTGAATTTAAATTTAGACTTGTATTTCCGTACCGGAGTAGTTTTAATCTCAGTTGCAAGCAGTTCGCTTTAGGCTTTGCCTAAATATCGCGATCGACGATAAACAACGAGGCTTACTTCTGTTAAATGTATCAAATAATAATAAAAAAAAAAAAAGTAAATAAAAGTGGTTGAGCAAACATTTATTTAGTCTATCGAATTACCCGCGGCTCGGAGGCTTGACTGGTTAATTAACAAAAAAGGAGGCTCTGATAAAGAATTTATCGTGTCGTCGGTGGATTCTGAAGGGACTCTTTATTGCGGGCGCGTTAAATCGATATAGTCTGTCAAGCTGGCTGGAAGCTATTCACCAGCAGCGATTCTTGGCTGTCGACGAGCAGAGCTGGCTGCTGTTACCACCCGGTTGCCCCAGTCAGTGCAGTAATAAAGACAGATACCAAACCCATCAAAGTGTAAAAGGAAAAGCTACCTTAAACTTGTTCAACCATTTTCTTTCATGTCCCTCTCTCCCGTCTGCCCTCCGTTCAAGCACGTCTTCAACCAACTCCTTATTACCTTTTACACCCTCCTTCCTTTTTTTACCACCCTCTCAACTATTCAACTGTACTCCTTCTCCTTTTACCGGATGTTCTAAGGTCTAATAAATTACTCCGGCTTTTAATTGCTCGTCAGTCAATCTAATGTTCTTGATGCCGATTGCTTGTTTGATTTACTTCTCTCAGGCTTGATCGCACTAAACGACTCACCTTCGTGTCGATCGGAAGCTGTAATACTCGTTTTATGCTTGACACCTGTGCAATTAAGAACAATTTTAAATTTGTGTCTTTGAAGTTTACGGGTCAATAAATTTTCAACGAAATTGAATATTTTTTTTTTTTTTAAATGGTTCGAAATCTTTGAATATAAGTGATACATTTATGTATGTATTGCTTTGGATTTTATAAAAATATGAAAATTTATTTAGTGTCTATTAAAAATAAAAAATCATTAATAAATTTGATAAAAAATTAAAATAAATCAAATCTTAATTTTGAGAATTTTTTAATTTTAGTGAAATACTTTTTTTATTTGACTTAAAAAATTCCTTCTCTTGAGAAAAAAAAATAATAATGTTACTTACAAAATTTATAGAAAAAACTGCAAAATAAAGTTGTTAATATTTTTAAACTTTAAAAATATTACAAGTACAAGAATTAAAAAATCAAAGAACAAAACGAATGAATTAAAAATAATTCGTTCAATTTTTCTGCCCAAAAAAACCCAACCAATGTCCTTTTTCAAAAGATATTTATTCATCAAAGCGTCTCATTGATAAAAGTGAATATTTTGCATCACACAGAAACTATGAATCCTCAGTGAATATGATCTAACCCGAGTGTCTCATACTTTTAATTCAGTGACAGTGGAGCTGGCCATAACCTCACATTAGCTCGAAAAACCTACAAAAAAGGAGCGACAAAAGTAAAGACAAAGTTTTAAGATGGCAAAGTTTTAAGTTGACTCGGATGTAATGTCTTGTAGTTGTTAACTCAGTGAAGTTTGTTGACTTGGAGGCTCTGGAAATACCAACTCGGAAACATAAACTTGAGGCGGAACCGCAAGCTTCAAAATCGGTGCAAGGTGCGAGAAAGTAACTTTTGAAATTTGATGGCTGCGTGAAAATTAGCGTTCGAACCGCCTGAGAAAACGTTTGTCATGACTTAATGAAAAGGAGTTTGCTGTAGTTCCAGCTACTAGCTAATAGCTACAACACACATTCACATTCACACAGAGAGACTACTCACGTTTGGTCTTGCGTTTACCGAGATATACTCAAGTTTACCAACACAGCGACTTCTATTTGCGTCAAAATCATGACAAGATATGTGTTTACTCTCTCGCTTTCTCTCTCTCTTGTCCCGTCTTGGTCTCTCTGATGGGTTCCAACTAAGGTCTATATCTAGCAAGAACGACAACGACAACGACGCGACGTACGTTCACCCTTGTTTGCCACACGTGTGCTAAGAATATCATCGCAACAGCAAAAGCATAAGCTACCGCTGAGGGAGAACAGATCTTCCTTTCCTCTTCTCTCCTCTCATCCACTCTCCGTCTCTTTGACTTTCGTATTATGAACTGACCTGAAAACATTTACGTCCACAATATTTATGCTATGATGAATAAATTTACGCGTCGATGTAATAAATGTGTCAGAGGAACGGCGATTGATTGTGATTTGCATTATTTGTTCATCTATGGGCTAATTAATTGATTCAGTTAGTAATTAATTCATGGTTTAATGTCCTGTTAATTAGAGGATTTATTTACACCAAAAATGAGGCTGATAATAATTGGGATCATTCTGGTGTCTTGCACCCAAATACTGTCAGAACACCGTGACTTTTATGGCCCTTACAATCAGTTCGGACATCAAAGGCACCGCCACCAGAACTGGGACGAAGATCAAATGACTAAAGAGGTCCGTGTTGCTCAAGGGAGATTGAGGGGCTTCGTTGTTCAGCCGAAGACTAGTCCGAGGATGCAGCTGGTTGATATTTTTCTTGGTAAGTCTCGTTAAACTCGGATGATAAAATTCTGGAGAAATATTTTCGAACAGCTTTATGGAATTAACTTTATCAAGTTATTTCTTTTGAAGTTCTGGTTTATGAGGTCTGGTTGCTTTGTAACGAGGGATTTATTGTTGTTATTTGGAGGAAATTTGAGAAAATTATGACACTGTCATCTGAAATGTTTTTTGTGTGTATTTTCGTGAAATTGAATTGATTTTTATGAGATTAAGTGAAAAGTTTTAATACTTTTATTTATTTTTACGGTAAAAAAATAGAATTATTAAAAAAAATGTTAATTTAGTATTTTTACGTTTACTGCTGAGATGATAGTTACATTTTATTTTATTATTGGCTTTGATCATGACTCTAAATGTCATTCTTATTCTGATTGATGACTCAATCATTTTATTTATATTACTCTGCTTAAAAAAATCTAAATTCACTTTAATCGCAGGATGATCTTCATGAGAACTTACATCTCATTTTTAAATAAGTAGTTAGTTTATTTATACTCAAATTTAAATGATGGTCAATAAAAGAGTTTGAATTATTAAAATTTAATTGCAAATATCGATAGAGATATCCAACTTCTGAACAACCAACAATCATTTTAATAAATTCATAAGTAGCAGTTATTTTTACTCGGTCAAATACTTAACTAATAATATTCTTAATATATTTCTTGTATTATCTAAAAGCGAATATTCTTTTAAACATTGGATAATGTATTTAAAGTATTAAATTGATGCCAGTCACCGGAATACGAGACGATAATATTATATGTAATTCAAATAAAATGCAAGTCAGAAGTAAAATCTTCGACATATAAATCGATAAAGTATTTTAGAATTAAATAAATTTTATTCTCAACAATTCCTTCGCTGATTAATTATTTAAATTAAATTTTATACATCGAATATTAATTAAAGTTGATTAGAAAAAAAAATTATTTTCATTCTTTCTTTTAGAAGAATTAAAAAATTAATTTCAATCAAAATCAAGTTATTATTAATATTATGATTGTTTTCTTTACAATAAAAGATTTTTCATGATTTAAACGAAAAAATTTTATGACGAGTTTCAATAATAACTTCACTTCTCTCAAAACAAAATAAAAATCTAATTTATCGGTGTCAAAATTTAAATACGGCCCACATTAATTATTATCTATGTAGCATATTAAATGCAGGCTTAAAATAATAATTTAGTCAGTTTTTAAATAAACCAAAACCTTAATTTATAAATAAAATGATTTTTCTTGTTTTAGTCAATTTAATCAACTCTCTCCTTCCGTCCGTTCCAAATGGATAAATAACTATTTTACACGAAAACACAACAAGATTATTTTATATAATTCTGAACTGTAATGCATCAGCTCGGGTAATGCATATAATAACTCGATTATCCATTTAAAATTTAATAACAGCACAGATTTGACTGCCACACGAGAATATGATTAAAAAGTTATCCATTAAGCTCGAAGTTAAAATTCATTAATATGAACCGGGTTACCAAATAATTTTATCGAAAATCTTTAAATAAACTGCTAAAATAAAATTAAACTTTATTAAAAGTCATATGAGTCACTATGACCAAAATAAACTTCACATTGATATTTATAATTTTTATTATTATTATTAAAAATTTATATAAGTAGTGAGAGATTAGATAAGAGTTGTATAATCTTCTCTTTTTATTTATTTCGTTGCAAATCTAGTCTGAATAGAAAAAAAATTTTTTTTTTACTCTGGAAAAACTCATTAAAGTAATGACTCGCATTTAAATATTTATTGAAATCGCCAGCGGGTTTATTTTTTATCCACCAAGTGGCTCAATAGATTTTCAGTGTGAAATTTCTTCTATTGGCAATTTGCCATGTGTTAAAGCTTTGCTATGAAATTCCAAAGCTTTTACGTTGGAATGCCTTCGTTTTTATGTCTATATTATATATTTTTAGTTTGACAAGTATGAGACGTACGGAAGAGCAAATTGGAGTGTGAAAAAAAAAATCTTTTTCCGATAAAAAATCCAAAACGATTTGTTAAAAATAAAAAAAAAAAAAAATTCACGTGTCGGAATTCCCACGGCTAGACTGACGTGCGAAAATGACGTCAGGTACGCGGAAAACGAGAATTAGAGGAAGATAAAAGATAAAGATATAAAATAATAATAGTAATAATAAAAATAATAATAGGTAAAGTGTACTGGGCGCGAAATAGAGAAAAAACGCCCGAAAAAGGTAAAACACAAACGATAAACGGAGAAAGTAAAATGGACTCGCAAGCTACGTGCCGCAGGGGGAGGTAGGAGGCCAGCGGAAGATAGAAGGGGGAGTAGAGACTCGGCTGAGCTGGGAGCTTGCTGACAAACATCAACCTCGTGTACCTATTTTCGTCAACCTCGCTCTCGGCATAACACACAACTGTCTTTTATTATTATATTTTTTATTTTTCATTTCAGCTGTTGGTATTTCTTTTTATACATTTTTATTTTATTTTCTTTTTGTTTTTTTGAGCTCTTTCATTTGCTTACGGGTTGCCATCTGGTGCGAGCACATTTGCACGTCCCTCTAAGTCGTTTGAATACCTTCTCTAGTAAACTATAGTCGTATCCCAGTGAAGAGTTTTTGTTTCACGAGTGAATTTAATTTGAAATGATTTTTTATCTTTTGGGTGTAATTTTAATTTCCATTTATATTAATTTTTTTTTATAAAACTCGATTGACTCTCAATTATAGAGAGTAATTTAACAGTACGTAAAAAAATTAAAACACTATTTTATGGGGAAAAAAAAATAAGAGAAATAGATCTTTTATATATGTCAAAAATTTTTTTGATAAAGATTTGGAATAAGGGTAATGGAAATAAGAAAAATTTAGAGGGTGCTTGGAGCGGATCGTTGGATTTTTATAATTTTATTCAGTGTAATAAATTAGCAATGAGTGAGAGGGAGATCACATTCAATTTCGAGAAAGGAATGAGCGTACCCTCGTAAAATAAACATGAAAACCAAATCAAAAGCAAATACTGAGGAACTACCTCACATTGTAATAAAGTTTATTGCACCCATCGAAGCTTGAAGAAGGACCCTATAAACCGAAAGTCTACGAAGCTTATAATAATACTATTTTCAACACCAAGATTAGGGAAAAAATTTTTTTATTTTAAATGTAGTGGAATTGAAATGGTTAAAAAAAATTGGTTGTATTGAAGCTGTGAATTTGTGGAAAAAAAATATATGGGGTATGAATCTTTGGAATTTTATAGTCTACAAAATTTAAGTCTACAAAAACACCATTTTTTTAATTTCATATTTATATTTATATATCGCTCTAAAAAAAATAGAGGCTCCTTTGACCTTAAACCAGATTTTTCCTGAAAAAGAAAATCTAAAATTTAAAACAAAAATTCTGTATAAAACAAAGTCGACAGCCGTCAGAGCTTTTTTCCATAGCTCTGAACCGTCTGAAAGTAAACTTGACATCCGCACAGCAGAGTCCAGATTTTGAGAATAAAAAACACATGTATGCAGAAAAGAATATAGAAGCTAGCAGTCCTTAGTTCTCAGTTCCGTTCCCCTTTACACGACCGTCAACTTGCCAACGGCTTTGTGCTTCTCGGTAGACTCAGCGGTTCTATTCCCCGCGGCACGACTGGCTTTTATTGCACTTGACCCAGAATATTATGCGGTTAAAAAGACGCAGTAACATCCATATGTCATCCGATACCACTGAATAAACTATGTAATATGTAACATTACATTAAAGCTTATTACATGTCGAATTCAAACATATGTATATATATATATATTAGGGTGGGTCAAAAAAATCGAATAATTTATTTTTGACTTTATACTCTGAAAAATAGGTTCGTAGACACCTAAAAAGAATTCTCTCCAAGTATAAGCTCTTAATTATAACGGGAAGGTCCTCCGCTTTGCGGGTTTCTATTTTTTTCGAATAATCAGATAAAAAAATTTATATCTCGCTTCCAACTGCTTGGAAAAATATTCCGTGGCATAGATTTTGTGAGAAATTGAATGCTTTACAAAAAAGGTCTCTTATGACTTTTTCAAAAACTCAACCGATTAAAAGATATTCATAGTTGAAGTTTGGCTATTTTAAGGAAAATATTCGTTTTTATTATGAATTTTATAAGTCGATGAAAAAAAATTATTTCGGATTGCGGAACTCATGATTTTGTAGGAAATTTACTGTTCTACAAAAATGGTCTCTTATGATTTTTTGATTAAGTGAAGCCGTTACGAGATATTCATCGTCAAACATTAACGAATATCAATATTTCCAGTTTTTGATCAATAATTCGATAAATTTTAATTTAAACTATGAGTTTCAGGAAAATTTACATAAATTTGAGTTTCGATCGATAAAGAAATGTTATAAACAATTTTTTTAATATTGTTTTCAGTCTTGAGCTTGTTTGATTGCATTAAAACAAGAAATTAGAGCATTTTTTTCGACATATAGCCAATGATTAGTTTAATTTGAAGTGAATGACATATTTCTTTGTCAAATTTAATATGAAAAGTATTGAATCAAGTGAGAAACAACCAGTATTTAACTTTTTTATAGATAAATTTTTTATTGAATTATCAATTGCAATATAATTGTCTATATTTTTAACATAACAGTACGCTATTACTATAAATAATTTCTTTTATTACAATTTGGGAATGTTTTTGATGTTCTTTGACAACTTGCAATAAGTACTGGAATTGTTCTTCATTTTTTGTCAAGCATTGATTATATTCACTGACTAATGCAACAGCTCGCTCTGCTGAATCATTGACAACTTTTAGTTGTTGAAAGTATTCTTTATTTTCGAGATAACTCTCATTAGTAGGCCATAATTCAACATCGACATCAAGAAAGTCATACGGTAGATCGAAGATTTTGAAAAGATTTAATGACTTTTTAGACACAAAGTCACTCAGAGTTCTCTGCGCCAATGAATTCAAATCTTTTTAGCAATTACAAATCTTTTAGCTTTAGAATCTGTACCTTCACGAGTATTAACAGCTTCAACAATACTTTTTTACTTCTAATGGAACGCCATCGTCAAACAGTGATAAAATGGCAAGTTCATCGCTCAAATACCATAAGTGCGAAATCATTTTTTCACACGTAGCTGAAGAAATCAAAGGATTGATATGTTTGTACTCCAATAAATTTTTCATAAACTGCAAGTCATGATAAGCAGCAGTTGTTGCAGAAGTTGATGAAAACCAAGCTTTTAAATACAATGTGACTATAAAAATACAGAAATGACGAAGACCATGCAATTCTTTCTGAGAGAGTTTGAATTCATCTCTGAATAGATACATTTTCAAACTATAAATGGCCTTAGCCATCCATCTAGCATGATGAACAGCACCAGGACGTTTGAAAGAAATCTTTTCTTGAGGCATTTCTCCAAGGAAAATCAATGATAATTCCAATAATTCTTTATCTAACTTATTATAACATTTCTTTATCGATCGAAACTCAAATTTATGTAAATTTTCCTGAAACTCATAGTTTAAATTAAAATTTATCGAATTATTGATCAAAAACTGGAAATATTGATATTCGTTAATGTTTGACGATGAATATCTCGTAACGGCTTCACTTAATCAAAAAATCATAAGAGACCATTTTTGTAGAGCAGTAAATTTCCTACAAAATCATGAGTTCCGCAATCCGAAATAATTTTTTTTCATCGACTTATAAAATTCATAATAAAAACGAATATTTTCCTTAAAATAGCCAAACTTCAACTATGAATATCTTTTAATCGGTTGAGTTTTTGAAAAAGTCATAAGAGACCTTTTTTGTAAAGCATTCAATTTCTCACAAAATCTATGCCACGGAATATTTTTCCAAGCAGTTGGAAGCGAGATATAAATTTTTTTATCTGATTATTCGAAAAAAATAGAAACCCGCAAAGCGGAGGACCTTCCCGTTATAATTAAGAGCTTATACTTGGAGAGAATTCTTTTTAGGTGTCTACGAACCTATTTTTCAGAGTATAAAGTCAAAAATAAATTATTCGATTTTTTTGACCCACCCTAATATATATATATATATATGCCAGTATTTTGATATTTTTGATTTATTTATTGTCATTTCAGGAATCCCTTACGCAGAGCCACCAGTGGGACCGTTCAGATTTTCTCCACCACGATCACCGCAACCCTGGCGAGATATACGATCGGCTCAGGAGTTCGCTCCGGTCTGTCCGCAGGTCCTGCCAAATTTAAAGCTCGAAGTTAAGCCCGCTCGACACGATTATCTCGAGCGATTGCTAACCTACTTAAAAAATCAGAGCGAAGACTGCTTGTACTTGAATATTTACGCTCCACATCAGGTTGATGGTAAGGAATCATTTTCTCTAAGTCATGAAAGTTATTATTCTTACTAATCACTTAATAAATTTAAAAAGTTTAAGATTATTCATTTCATGGTAAAAATTGAAGTTTTTACTATTTCAGTGAGGGGAAAATTCTTAGGTTGGCCTATAAAATTTTACATTGTAATTTTTTTTTATGGATTTGAAAAAATTTTTCATGATAAGTTAAAAATCATTCTTACACGAGCAGAGATATTATTACAATCTCAGCAATGGAAAAATAAATATGCAATGCAGGAAAAATAACTATGTTAATATTGGAATTTTATTACTATTGTGTTGTAAAAGTTATTCTTGTAATAAATTAGAATTTTTTTTATTTTCATGTAGATATTTAATTTGTGATAACAAAGATAAAAATTCTGGGAATTTTTCTATGTCAATATAGAAATTTTTTCTGCGTATAAAAAAATTGAAAAATTATTAATGAGTTATTTTTTTATAGATGAAATATTTGAAAGTTTATAAAGTTCAGTAATACGTCAATTTTTACAACGGTAATATAAAATTTTTTTTCCTTCATTAAATTAAAAATTTAGTTTTGATAGAGTGATGGGAATTTTTAAGAGGAAGCACAGAAAAATTTGTCAGGCATTTTTTTATGTTCACATAGGAATTTTTTCCACGGAAAAATTGATAAAATTCCTATTTCAATTTTGTTTTATCATAGAATGATTGAAAAATTTCTCTCTACAAGCAGATAATTATATTATAATAATAGATCATAAAGTTTCAAGCGCGTATTTACTATTTCCTCAATTTCTACTCCGTATAATTACGGAAGTAAAAATAAAGTAGGATAATTTAGGGCGTAATTACAAGAAATCCGGCCCCTTTTACTTAGAAAGATCTTTTAATCCTCGAATTTCAATAGAAATTACAAAGCATTAGATCAAAGCATTATCTTTTCTTTGTAACATTATACGGTGATAAGAACTTTGGATTCATTCTGAGAGAATAATTTACAATGACTACGATAAGTTTTGTTTCTAATGGACTCGCTTTCTCTTAAACTCCCTTTACTTTAAACTTGCTCTTATTCTATTTCTATATCAAGGGATACTTTCGAATTGGCAGTGGAAGTTACGATTATCATCGTTTCCCAGCGAATGAGCTTCAAAGTGTTTCTAGAAACTTGCCTTTAAGTCACTACTGGCTACGCTAACTACCAGCTCGTTCCTCTGTAAATATACATACCTTACCTCTGCATATAGTGCACTATAGTTTGAGTATGAGATCGTTAAGATTAAGGAAACAGCAGTTAAACTTGTCATCGTTGAGCCCATTAGCATGAGTAACTTACCCGGTTAATTTTCTGGGTAATATCCGTCTGAGATTCTACCTGACCGCTGTCGATTTCGTGTTGTTTTACACCCCGTCCTTTTTTGGAGTTGAGTATCAGCCGGAATTTATTAAATTTTCAATTCTGCGAGCGTAAGAGTTACTCACGTATCGCTGGAGTTGAATCCTAGTGAATGATTCTGTTATTTGTGGGCGTTGCGGGTGAAAAAATCGTCAGTTGGGATTTAGAATTTTAATAAAATTTTATCGAAATATTTTACAACTATTCTTCCAGCTAATCACATTTAAAGGCGACACACTGTCACTAAATCGATACTAAAAAAAATTATTTGCTTCAAGAAAAATGTTTTCTGGAAAATTTTTTTTGCATAATTTTAAAATATGATATGTATGTCCACATAGTCGCAAAATTAAATATTTACGAAGTTGTATTACATATTCAACAGCGTCAAAGCCTGAATTATTTATCCAAATTAAATTTTAATTAATTTTTGAGTTACTTATTGTTTATGGAGACTTTTACAATATTGTCTTTTAAAAAAAAATTTCGTTCTTTAAACGAAAATTTTTCTTAAAATTTGTGTTGGCAAATAGTCTGATTGAACAGCATTGACAATTTTTTTGAATTGACACTCTACAATGTTAAATATTCTACAAAAAAATTTTTACAGTCAATCAGTGACGAAAATTTCTCTACAATGTATAAAAACTCCTCATAAAATTTCCTTTGAAGTCATTGAAAAACTAACTGAAGGAAAAATCCATCGCACGTAACATTGTATCCCGAAGATAATCTAGCTTATGTTGTTGAATAAAAAGTATTTTTTGACGTATTTTATGGATAAATCTTACAACACACACCCGGTCTGGCTCTCGACCAGTCCAATATTCTATAGTGTAGAGTAAAAAGTAAAGCGCATGTGAATTTCTTCACAAAAGAGCTGGATAAGTCTTAAGATGTTTGGCGAAAAGATATCCAAGCACCAGCGAGCGTCGGGAATGCACAAAGACCGACAGATGGGGAAGCCTGTACCGTTTGACGGCCATAAAGGATGCAGAAAAATATGAAAACGAATACTATAAGAGAATGAAAATAGTGGAGGCCAGTCGCGCTTCCACGTTATGGAAGCGTCGATCTACGAGTTCGGAATTTGTTATGAGACTTTTTAAATCCAAATACACGGTTATATTCCTCACGCTTCTGAACTTGGCTCTATAAAACTCAGCCATTATATTTATATTTATATTTTTTTATGTAATATTTATTTTATGGCTGATCGCTATTCTCCATTACTTTACGATCGAATCACAGCACACATTATTTATTGAATTATTTTTAAAATTTTTTCAGTGCAAAATTCACGAACGAACCGTTGTAAAATGTAAAAATATTTTATAATTTTTTCACCTACACAGTTCATTAAAGCTCACAAACATTCAAAACTATTTAAATTTTTTTTTTCACTAGTTTATTTTTTTTTATCTTTATTTCCTCGGATATCAACAGATAAAAAAAAATAAAAACAAAAAGTTTAATTATTCTGCCCACTGTACGTTTATAGGAGAATAAATAACAAGAATACTATTTTTTTCGCGGGTCCTTTTTTTAAGCTCTTTTATTATTAGCCGTATTTATAATCTGAAAAAACAACGTTTCAAATTCGTTAAATCAGAGATCAATAAATGCCTCGAGCGCAATAGCTATTTATAAATCAGAAAATATATTGTTTTCAAATAATAAAAATTACTGCTGGGGGCAAAAAAGACGAACCAATCACTAAAAGTCGAGTGATTGATTATTTTCAAATAAAGTTGAACGAATTATTCAAGTTAATGGATATCAATAATACTTACCAGCTTTTGAGCAATAAAAAGCTCTCATGGATTATATTATTGATTCCATATTTTATGTCGTGGTATTTTTTTTTTTTTTTATTTTAAAGACATTAATTTTTTAGATGCAAATTTTTTTGGTATATTACAAGATTTTTCATTTTTTTAAACTTTTTCTTTTATAAAAATAATGATTTTTTTTATAAAAACTTAATCATGCAAATCTTTCAATTTTTCTATGATTATAAAATTTTTTAATTGATTTTTTCATACAAATATAATTATTAATTTCTCTTTTGAAAAATAAAAAAAATAAAGCTAAATTTCTTCCAAAGAATGGATTATTATTTACGATTTATCTCTAAATACCTTGAGATCTTGAACAATCCTTAAAGAGAATGTAATTTCCCGTAACGATTTCCCCCCACAACTCCGAGATAACAATCTATAAATTACTATTTTCATTACTCGACCTTATCGGATATCGAGATTCGAAATATTAATTGTCCTGGCACACACGCATGGGAATAAAATTCGCGTATATGAAGACCGCGAGGATTTTTTTTTTATTTTAGAATTAAACTAGAAACCAATAACGAGGATAGCTGAAAAAAATTTATCATTGGTATCGGTTGCAAAATACTGCAATAGATGATGTATATTCTATGAAATGTGAAATAAATGTTCGCGGTTAAACTTGATTCAGATTCAAACTTTATTTAAATATCGACAGTCGCGTCTCTATTATACTTCTCAAGTACAAGTACTGATGATTCGTTTCCCATTTAGCCGCGTCTCTATCGCACACGCGATTTGCGCTGAGGGATAACCGAGAGAGAGAAAAAGAGAGGGAAGGATGGAGCAGAGCAATCGACGTGTACTAATCGCCGAGTAGAGAGAAAACCCGATATTTCATCTCACTATCGTACGTATAACGACAGGGGAAACGAGGCCCAAGTCGATAATGACATCATCGGAGATTGTTTGCCGGTAGACAACCGAGACATCCAGTCTAGCTACAATTCACAAGTAAAAAAATAAAAAGACAATCAAATACTGTCTCCGAAACTTTTCTACGGCTAAATTATTTTTTTTATTACGGCAATACTTTTTTTCTAAGATATAATTGGAAAAAATATATAGTAAGCTTGCAATATTACGCTCCAAACTAGTTTGTGTCCAAAGTGATTAAGTTTGGGATTTAGATCGTTGTTTGGAACATAATTTAAGTTTTATATCAAATTGGTGTTTTTACACATGAAAAACTATAGGATATTTTTCTTTTCCTAGAAGTTACATTAAAAAAAAAATTAGTTGACTCAAAAGAAAATTTCTTAACAGGAAAGTTATTTTGAGGAGATTTATTTTTTTTAATTTAAGAATTTTTTAAACTCATTTTGTTAGCTTAAGAAATTCTGCTTAAGGCTTACTATTCATTTGTATTTTAGAATTATTTTTAATGATATAAAAAATTTTTTTTTTTAATTTTAAAATTGAAATTAAATTTTTAAATTAATTTTTTTTAGTTTATTATTTTTACCAGATACAACAAGAAAAAGGTTTGTCCATATGTGACCTTAGATAACGCAAAAAAAAAAAACGAGGAAATAAATTTTTTAAAATTTTATAAGCTTTTAAGATAATATTTTTCTTGAAGCAAGTAGTTGATGTAAGTATTCTGTTGGAATCTATGAATTCTGTAGGCAGAAAACGATAAAAAAATTGTTGATAATAAATTATAATTATCTCATGAAGTGTCTCATAAATTGGTATGTTTGATGTTGAAGTTAGTAGTCGTTTGCGTTTTTATATTCTATTCAATTAACTATTCACTAGATGAATTATTGAAAAGAATAGGCGAGAATAAAATTGAAAAATACTCTGCGGGAAGTCGGTAAGAAAGTTATTTGTGTATGTGTGTGCGAGGAGGAGTATGTGGGTAATATTGGAAAATTGTTCGAAAAGAAGAATAGCGTAACAATGCGATCGACACCTCTACTCTTATCACGTGAGAGACGTAACTTTCAACAGAACACGAGACTGGCTATTTGAAGAAAATCGAGGGCGAAGGATATACCAGTACACCAGTTGTAGAAGAAAGCGAATCAAGTTTCCATGGCTATAATAAAACCAATTTCGTCGGACATTTTGCCACGTTCCCTACAGAGGCAGTGATGTATACATATATACATATACAATATGCAATATACATGTTCATAATAGAAGGCGCTGGAGGGTTGGGAGCTTACTTCTGTGATGTGAAAATTTCTCTCGCCTTTTCTTCTCAGTTTATTTATCTTTTTTACCTATGTTCAATTCAGACGTTTACGACGCTATTTACACTTCGTAATTGCTAAACTACCGAGGATAAATTTTTCCATTAAGACACTCTCTAAATTAAAGTTTAAGAACTTTTAAACAAGTATCGAGAAACTGGAAAATTAATTCAATCACTAAAATGTTTCAGTTAATGAAAAAATAGATTTTGAGTATTGATTTTATGCACTTTTATTTAATTATTTTTATTATTTAAAAAAAAAAAAAAACAATTAAAATGAATTATTTCATAGTGATAGAGAGGATGTATCATTGCAGAAGATCAGTAGTATTCCACATGCAGAATATTATACAACTACCAGACATATAATCTTTAGATGGTTCGTTTGCACCTGTAAGTCCTCGGGGTATCAACTACATTAAACTAAACTAGTACTGAGCTCACGATACATCTCGCAAGCTCACAATTAATGCATCGAGTCTAATCAAGGTGGTTTGAAGCCGCTCCAGAGATCAAGGATCTAATAACACCCCTGCCAGACATATAGATTACAATTGTTTGCAGATGTGACGTTGCATTCAGAATTCCTCAAGCAGCTTAAATGTTCCCACACATGGTCCAAACTATTCCATTTACATTATTCGCACTACCGATTGAAAACTCTGAAATTCCACGTTCATGACTGAAACATTTTGTGAGATAATATTTATTATTTATTCCAATGAAATGTGGATGATTGAGATGTATTTTACGCGTGATATTATCTCCCGGTGTCTATACACCGAGAAATATTTCAATTGTATCGTGTCGCGTGATACAATCACAACTTCCACTAGATATCATGGATGGCGTAAATGTCCATTCTACCAGACCAGAACAACCAGACAACTATATTATTTACTATTTACTGTATACTCTCTACCATGTACTGTATAGTTGTCTCCTACAGCGTGTTTGCATCCAAAGATAACACCTAACAATTGCGTTTCGAGTATTTGTCATTTTCATATTAGATATATTGGATGATATGTTTATGAGTTTTGATATCGATACCTTAATTTATCATTTATCGTTTATTATCGTAAATTTTATTATTTACAGAGTTTATTGTTTAATTTTCTAATGTAAATTTCACAATAATAACATGACTATCAAAATTATACTGTTACTTTATCACATGAAAAAAAATTTTTTGAAGTGACTAATTTTTATATTAGACTTACATTAGGCAATTAAAAAATTAATTATTATTAAAAAATATTACAGAGTTTTATAAAAATAAGAAAAATTGATATTAACAATAAAAATTAACCAATCAAAAATGTAATTCTCGAATTAAAAGAGCTTTTCAATAAGAATTTAAATAAATGTATTTATTCAATTAAAGAAAAATTTTCCCCTACTCAAAAAAAATTTATGAAAATTTTTAAAATCATACCAAAATATCTCAGATCATAAAAAAATTTTTTTTCACCCCAAAAAAAGCTTCTACCAAATCTATATTTATCCTTTTAAAATCACCCCAATTAATTCCAATTACTAATCTTAATACCACGAACTTATCCTTAATCCTAACTCTCTCTCTCTCTCTCTCTCTCTCTCTCTCTCTCTCTCTCTCTCTCTCTCTCTCTCTCTCTCAAGGGAACAATTAGTCGTATCTTGACTTTTTGATGAATCGTCGGCCGCGAGAATTATAAATGAGACATTCACATAAGAAAGGGAGACTGAGGCTGAAGAGAAACTAATGACAAGTAGTCTCATGAGTTGTCGAATGATATAAGTCTCTTTCTTTCCACCCTCCCACTTCTATATTCTCTCCTATTCCATATCCTCGACTTTCATTTCCTTTTCCCGGGTCACATCGCAGCCGTTGGACAACTCTTAACTCGCTAAAGTTTTGCGAATTTCCCTCCTGGTCGTTGGTCCCGGCAATAAACTTTTACGTGGAAGGCCCGTGAAAGATAGCGACTGGAGGTAAAATAAAATAATAAAATGAAATAAGTCCTTATGAAAGCTCCTCAGAAACGAGAGACAGAAATGAAGAAATAAAATGTTAAATTCAGTACCTGTATGTCGGCGAGTCAAAAGCAACCCTGAAAAAAAGGAAATCGGGAGGACTGGAGCCAAGCTTAAACTTATACGACTGATATAGATAAAATTTGTCTAATGGCTCGAGCTCAAGGCGCAAGTTGCCGTTTATTCTATGGCTCTAGCTCCTTTCTTCCCTCGCGCCATTACCAATCTCAGACTTTTTTTGGTACAATCCACGGCCTCTATCTCTCTTTTTCTCTCTCAAGAAATTATCTCCCCTCTTTCTTTCTCTCGTTCTGCTCACAGCAGTCATCCTATTTCACGAGTTAACTTTTGTTTTGTTTTACTCTCTCTTCTCGGCTCCTTCTTTCAGCTTTTCGCGTTAGTCGAGAGCTGAGTTTTAAAGAACTTCTTAAAATAAACGGCTACCGTGGTCACGAGTATTGCCAACCGTGTGTACTTACTGACATTCTCGGGAAAATATATATGTGTTTGTGTGTATGTACGTTCTAACTTTAACTGTATTTATACATGAACTTTCGAATGTCCATTTACCTAGCTATATGCACTTATGTACATACTTATAAATTACAACAAGACACTACTGTAGTGTTTAGCCGTCTTCAGACAATTCTTATCCAGTTCCAGTTACAAGTACCAACTACCAAGTGCTCTTCTTCGCTCAAACACTGCTTTATTTATAGCTTTTTAATAACCCGATATACTTGCGCTGGGTTTAGTGTCCTCGACTTCTTTTCCACGCCAATTATAGTTTTTTAGGATTTTCGAGATTACTTTTGCGATTATTTGAAAAGAAAATATTCTGAAGTTCTTGAAGAGAAAGTTTGATCATTTGCACAGAAGAAAGAAAAAAAAATTCTAGACTTTTTTGAACAGTTAAGAAAGTTTAGTTGATTCAAAAAAACTGTTTAGAAGTTGATTTTTCAGAGGTACAAAAATTAAAAAAATTTTTCAAACGGCTTCAATAGTTAAAATTTTAAATAAATGGGAAATAAAATTTTTTATATTATAAAATTTTTTTTTTTTATGTCAAGCTAATCTTTCTAACTACGAAGCAACTTGAACGCTGTAATTTTGACTCACAAATAATTTCACTTAATTAGAGTAAAAATTGAAAGATTTGGAAAAAATGTGTATTAGTTTGATATTTTAATAGGGTCGTAAAAAATTCAGAATATTAGAACAAACGAACTATTCAACACCAATTGTAATCAAATTAATCTTTAATTCGACTATTCGCACAACCCTAGATAAGGGCATTGAATCCGAAGTGAATGTCTTGAAAAGATCACGTTTTGCGGTTAGCATCGAACACGTACTCAGCATTCCTCAAGATCATTCAGCGGTCTTGAATGTCTTGTGGTATAGAAACCCGTAAAATCAATCGCCGGATCCTTATGCAGTGGATGATTCGAATCTATAGAGAGTCTATAGCTGGGGCTCTAGACCGTGAGGGAATAGAGAACCCACTATCTATTTGGCACTATCTATATAGAAATTACTACCCCCATCTTGCCTCTGCTCCATCGTAGATGAAACTGTATAGGAGAACTACTTAATATGGACGTAGCATCTCGAGCCATAGACCATCAGCTCTGCACTATCTAATCCTTGGATGCACGCGTTAGCTGAGTTGAGTGCCCAGTAACACGTTGGTTGGGCATCTCTTGGATTACGGTTCATCATTATGTTAGTCTCGAAAAGCTTCGGCTACTAACTAAACATAACCAGTTCTACCGCCATCGCTTCAGAAAAGAGACTCGATGTATAATATGCACTGCCTAGGGGTACGAATAAGCTGGCTTTGCAAATCATCGATCTGATTACCAGCTTCACTGAAAGTTCTCCTGCTATTTAGCAGGCTACCTGGTATCTTATGTCTTGAAAGTGACAGCTTCTCGATTGAGAACATCATCTCACAATTCCAGATAGTAAATGATATCTCTCAGACTCAGAGGATCTTGCATACCTTCATCAGAGATTAATATTACTGACGGGTGCCGCGGACTTGTTTGGATCGAGCTCGGTATAGTTTGTGGGTTATGTTCTGTCAATATACGGAAGGATATGAAAGATTGTTGTCATCATTCCTCAACGAAAATCATTAAAACTGGTAAAATTAATTTTTTTAACGCACTCGACCTGAAAATATTGCCTTTCTTTTGATAAAAAAAAAACATAGTTAAATACTTAATCAAAAATTGTCTCTCAAAAAAATTTCTAACATCTGATTTTCCTTCGCAGCAGCATGTGAGAAAAAAAAATAAGAATTTATTTTGGCAGCGTGCCGCGATATTAAATGTACACGTAAGCCCTCAGACTTCCAAGTTAGTATCGTAAGTGTATAGTCTATATTATATACCGTAATATAAGCAAAGAGAGTAACTTTTATGCCGAATATCTGTGTCATGAATTCACCCGTACTGTGACAATAGAATCGATGTGATCGCAGTGTGTAGCAGACCGTCCTGTACGATTTGTTTCCAATGGCTACAATTTGTAAATGATGGTACACATTTTTTTTCTTCTTGTTACTGTAATTTTCTTTTCTGCTCGATTTCTTAAGAAAGGTACAGAAGTGTAGAATATAGTAGTAGCTCCTTACTTCCAACGAAATTGGTTTTATTTTGTCTATTGCTTTTACGTTAAACACATTCACCTTTTTTTTGCCAATGTTCCTTTATATAATTGTGGAAACTAAATATATAAAATAAATTCTAAATTTTCTAGATTTATTTACACATTTTTTAAAATTGTTATTATTATTGTTATTAATTCGGTATTTTTTTTAATAATAATAATGATATATTTTAATATAAAAAATTGACAACTTAAAACAATCCGAAATAAAAATGACAATTGACATCTGATGTTTAAATTTTAATTAATCTCAAAAAAAGTTAACTTTTTTTTTGTCCAATACTTGGTTATTTTTATTAAAGAAAAAATCTACATTTATTTACTTGTAAACAGAAGAACTTTGATGTTTTTTAATGAATTAAATTTTCTTTATATTTACTTAACTTAGCAAAAAAAATTTACTCTTCAAAGCATTTAATTTCAAGAATTTAAAACTCGAGTAAAAGCCAGCTCGAGTAGGTCAGAGAAAGAGGAGGAGGAGGAGGAGTAAAGTTTTGAAAACGGTATAAAATACGAGAATGTTGAGAACCCACACCCGGTGTGTGCTAGTAGAGCTCTTGACTGTTAGATTTGTTGGTAAGTAGGAATGGCAATGAGAAAAGTGAGTTGCGGTGCACAAATAATGAAGAAAAACCCATGCCGAGTAGAGCACCTGGACGTGCTCCGAAACTCGCTAAGAAAAACTATTTACGGTTTATAGACTCGAACTCAAAGACTCAGCTCAGAGCTTTTTCTCGTATTGAAAGATCGAACTTTAACTGAGGTTCCACCGAACAAAAGAATAACGAAAAGAAACGTACAAAAAAAATATGAAATAACTGAAAATAAATAAAACTTACAAAAATAAAGTAAGCATATACATACAGCAACAGTAATAATAGTATGAGTTGTATGCGCCACGGTAGTTCCAAAGTAAAGAGCTTGGGTCTAATACTTACGAAAGAATCGGGCTAAAGAAGTTTCGGATAATAGCGAACGAATGGAAAGAAAGATTCAACTAAAGAAAATACAACTAAATTTGTGTCTTTTAGTTTTGTGCAGAGTTTATTTTTTAAAATTGAAATAAAATAAACCCAATACATTCGGTTCTGCTCCGGTCTACAATGCTCTTTAATTTTCTTTTAATGTTTTTCTGCTTTTCTTTCGTGCTGTTTATTTATTTATTTTTTTTTTTTTTTTTTCATTTACTTTATAATTGGAAAATCTTTACAAGTTAACGAAGTACAGAGCTGATTTTTTCGATAATCTCCAATTAACACAAAATCTTTTGAATTTGAACAATGCGTGGGTTAAATATGACGCAGCTCGTTATTTGCGCGAGAATTGGAAATAATTCTGACTTTAGTCTTTGGCGTTGTTGATAAGTAAAACATAAGCTCCAAATCGTTGACCAGCTTTTACTTTTTTAATATTCAATAAATTGTGGAAATTAAAAATTATAATTTGACGAACCGATTTTAGAAAAGTTGAACATAAATCCGTATTACTTTACACGTGGATTGCGTTGAATTAAGATTATTACGTATAAAAAAAAATGGTAAATTCGACGAAAATTTTTTTAGTTTGTAAATAGATAATTAAAAAAATTCAAAAATTCAAAACTACATCAAAGATAAAAATTATTAATTTCCTAGAAGAATTAAGTGACATTTTCCTGGAACAAATGTAATTTTTTTTTATGAAACTTAAGCCTTGCAACAAACCGTCGAGGTGAATTTTAATCCCGACTCTTTGTAAATTAAATTAAGCTTGAAGAAAAATACAGATGTGAAGTAATTAAAACAACGAGGTGGTCGGAAAAAGTATGGTGAGGTGAATAAACACGTTGATCCGGTAACGAGGGTATGAAACAGACGAATCGTGAAGTATAAAGTTGAAAGCTTTGGAAACTGAAACGTAGCATTGGTGTCTCTGTCTCTGTCTAGCAGTGGGTGGAAATTTCTCAATACCGGCGGCGTTCCAGTATCAACGGGGCTTGTTGAAGTTTTGGAAGGGCATTGTCAGCGAACAATTGGTTGACTTAGGATCCTCGTCACGTTGTACGTTTTGTAATACTAGTGAGTCTCCTTCTGCCCTTCATCTCTATACATATATCCAGGGCACCCTCTGTTAATTCCTCAGATTCGCCAGCTCCTCACACTCGAATCTCAACATTGAAATCTGTTGATTCATGATATCTGTAGTCAGTGCAGTACAATCACGATCCAAAAGACGGCGTCGAGCTTGACAACTGACAGCGCAAGCCTTTAATGAGTATTCGAATTCAATTTCCTCCCCCCGATTTCAATCACGCGAACGAGAATCTAGGTAAACAAATCCTAGGTAAACAAACAAGGACGATATCCTTTTGCCGATTCCGTTTGTTGTCTTTCGGATCCAAAGCGATCTCTGAATAAAGTCCTCGTTCCGGGATTAAACGAAAGTTCGGGCTCCTTCTCGGTGAGTTATAGCCACTGTTCTCTCGCTAAAACAAAACGCCGTTGATATACACAAGAACTCATTAAGTAACAAGAAAAAATAAAATAAAACTGTGAGCCAGAGACAGAGGTCGGGCTCACACTCCAACTCAGAGTTTAGTTCTTCCTTTAAGCTTCAAGTAGAGAACTACAAAGTTTGTTCAGTGGTGTGGCAACTGTAAACTTATAAGACGGCCCGGTAATGTTGCTTTAGCAATATTTTCTCTCTTTTAACTTTAAACTAGACTTTCTTGCTTTATAATTAATATAAATATCTCTCTGTATTTCCGATACGCCGCAGTTGTATAATTGTTTTATGAAACTTACAGAACAAACAAACTTGGTCATTTTTTTTTTTTTTTTCAATTATTATTACTATTATTATTATTATTTTCATAAAAAAAATTTTATAACTTAGACAAAAAACATTTTATGACATAAAATTGGATAAATTTGTAAAAAAAAAAAAAACGGACGGAAAGAAATTTTTTTTTAATTCACTGTTATATTAATGATAAAAATTACCAGACTGTATTATAATATTAGGAGTTACTTTACGCTTAAGTTAAGAGTTGCTTCAAGTAAAATAAAAACTCTCCTGTAAAAAAAAAAAAAAATCTTAACACAGCTTAACAATAAAATATTGATTTTATCAATTGTATTCGTAAATAATTATTGAAATAATTGTAATTGAACCTGGAATTATCGAATGTCGTGCAATAATTATGATGTTCGATTAAAATAAAATTTTCTCATGATAACTTAAAATAAAGTTTCTTTTTATATCAACATCCATTCATCGAGGACGTTTATAATAAAGATGAGTATAAGAGTATGAGATGTCTTTTAAATTTATATCATTTTCCTTTGGCCTCATTACTCTCTTGATTTTATTGAATAAACTTAGCCGGTTCCGCTGGCAGACAAGTGCAGTTCTAGGTTCTGATGAAAGCTGAAAGCAGAAAGAGCGAGAGAATAAAAATTCCTCGTAAACTTTAAGGTCCATTTAAGAAGTCCACAGACAAGTTTGATGATCAAAGATTACATTCACTGCCTAGCTCGTAATCACTATTCATAAAAAGTTTTATCTTCAAGCCAAGAGGAAACTGTTTAACATTTAATTATATAAATAATTTTCTTAATAAACTTTTCTCAATGACATCATCGGCGTCAGACGATTAATTATTTTATCTGATTAAGAATACGTTATTATTGATTTAAGTCGTATTACTTTCTCGTGATTATAGTTTACGAAAAAAGATGATTGATACTCTTCAATAGAACAGGCCATAGAAAAAGTTATCGAGTTTATTTATAACTTGCAACAAAAACAAAGTTGTGTCTGAGATTACCGAGTTGGGCAATTTTTTGCGCTTAAACTTTTACAAGACGGTAAAGGTCGCCGGTACTGAATCCCGGGAAATGAACATAATTTAATGTCAGTAACGTATTTTCCCGTCGAATCACTGTCGTGGCCGTAGTAATCGAATTACGTAGCCCCTGGACCGTCATGACGAGAGCTCAGGGGTAAAGGGAAGTCCCCTTCTATTTATATACATGCATATATATGTATACAATACATACATAGAAACCTTTTGCCTGTTATACATCTCTCTGGTAATTCCGACACGGTTAACCAGGATTTCATTCGCGTTTAATTTCGAAAAGCGGATCTGCAAAGTGATTAAACGATTACGCAACCCCACCGTATGACCTGTTCATTTAGTACAATTACATTTTGACGCTTTTCTTTCGACAATCCAATGTATAAATACATCTAATTGTACAATAGATTTGTTCTTTTCGATCAAAAAATGATGTTAAAAAATAGTCTCTAAAGACAAATTTAAAAAAATCGATTTTTTTTGCATTTTTTGATAATCTATATCATGTAAAAAATATTTTTGGTGTAAATGCGTCAGTGTAAAAATTTTTAACACGCCCGTTGTGAAAATTACACCAATACGGTGTCAAATTTATATCGTCTGAATTAAGGGGGATAGCCACTGTGACGCTGGAAAAAATAGGCAATTTTCGGGAATTTTTTTTACTAGGATAATAAAGGAATTTGGGGATCGGGTATTTTTTGTTTTATAAAGTATATGTTGAGGATAATTCTCCTAAATTTTTATTCAAAAATATTTTGTTATCACAAAGTTATAAACATTTTTGTAGAGCACCAAAAAAATTTCCCCCTCCATTGCCGGTACTGTAACTCAAAAACGGATTATCTGAAACAAAAAAACCAAACGGCATTTTAATCTATAGGAATGTCGCTATCGTCGCACGTAGGGGATTTTGAAAATTTTGATTTGAGAAAAAATGGCGCCATATTGAAAATTTTTTCGTCTTTTTTTCTCATTTTTTTGGACTCAAACAGCCTTAAAAAATCTTAAAAATTAAAATTTTCAAAATCCCCTACGTGCGACGATAGCCACTAAGTAGACGAATACGGGGAAACAAAAAAATTGAGAATCGGTTCATATTTACGAAAGTTATAGTACCGGAAAGTTTGAAAAAGTCGTTTTGAGAAAAACGCGAGTAAAGTTTTAAGAAGATTCTCGCAACTTTAAAATCTAGTCTTTCACAAAATATTCATACTCACATCAAACTATCAAGTCCTGGGCCATATGAGGGTTCTTCCTCCTTATCTTTAGTATTGACCTTGACTTTTTTATTTTTTTACTGGCCGTTTCCATGCGGCTTTCAGCAGCTTTAACCCGAGTAGCGTCGCGCTCAGCGCAGTATGAGTAGAGTGTTGGTCCTACTTTAACATCGAGATTCTCTAATATCTTCAGAGTTGCTAGAGCCCCATCATTGAATGTAATTGTTGAAATATATAAAGCTATTTCAACAATAAGGGAATAAGAAGAATTTGTTTTTGGGGCGAGCTGCCACACTAATGCATTGAAGCTTTCATTATTATTTTGTGTAAACCCACCGACACATCGTTCCAATAACTCTGGATTCGATAGATCTTCATAAATCGGTATTAAAGCTTCCGCAATATCTGCAGGAAGTGGTGGTTTTTCAACTAATGAGTCCAAAGTATTTGTTGCCACAGCTTTTTGAAATTGACACCACGAATTTGCACCTTCAGGACAAAGAAAATGCTGCGGATCTTCGGGTGATGAAAACTTGTGATAAAATGTTTGCCAAATAGCATTATACATCTCATCAACATCATTAGAATGACGTCTGATTGCTAAACCATAATACTTTGTAAATTCATTAATTGCTTTGTCCGTTAATCGACCTTCCCACCTAAACTTTTCTGTGTATTTTCTTCTTTTCCTGTTTTTGTCTTCTTGTTAGTTCGTTGCTTCTTCAAAGCCCTTAGTCGACTGCCCATTCGTTTTTGCACGTGATTAATACATTCCTTTTTTTTTTTTATCTTCACCATGTCCCCATACGGTTTAGCATCACAAATATTTTTATACGTTTTAGTGTCACCATCACCTATATAGTTTACATACTTAACGTTATGTAATAACTCTGATCGCATAAACATCTCTTTTATTCCATCTACCTCCATTTGTCCAGAAGAATTTTCATGGTTTATTGGACAGTCTAGAGCATGGTCTTGCATAAATTGATCGTATTCAGCTGTTCCTTTTTTGAGCTCATTAGCGCACACATCTTACAATAACTGGATTTCATACTTACATCTACGATTTTGCCAGTGAAGTAACCAATTAGAGAAGATATACCAAATGAAGATTTAAACCCTCTTTTCTTCCAACTACCGTCACCGGAGACAGAAATTCCAGGAATGTCATTGGATTTTAAATGCTTGCAGGTTTCTTGGATTTCTTCTTTAGCAGCTTTTTTCAACACTAAATCACAACAGTTTCTAGCTGCATTTCTGATTTGTGTGACCAGACGATCGTAAAAGCTATGGAACATTGGTCGTGGTAAATCCATGAAAGCACAAAATCTTTCAGCTCCAGATAACCCAATACCAATTATCCGCATTGCAAAGATGAAACGGCGATTAATTTCATACGCACTCTTGATGAGTGGACATGAATTTATCAAAACTGGATCACATTTTTGCAATTCACAACTAGTTTAAAACCTAATCCTCGAATACTTGTCTCAGTAAAGTTTACATCACCACCACACTTTTTACACGATACACAGCCACTTAGTAAATTAAATATCGAAAAAAATTTATAATTTTGTAGCTAATACTCGAATCAATTGTACAATCAGATTTTTGTGATAATTTCCTCTTGGAAGCACTATCACGTCGTTGAGAGCCAGTATTTTTTCAGTTTCATATCTGTTGAGCGGTCGATTAAATTTTTTCCTGTCGTTTGGCAGTTTTCTTTCGTTTTTAATAACTTTACTTTGTTTACGATCCATTATTTAACAAATTTTTTTGTTAAATAAACAAAAAAAAAAGATCAGAAGATTTAAAAAAATAAGTAAGTAAACAATAACGAGTACACTAAGAAACTCAATAAATTAAAGAACGAGTGTGTATTCATACAAAACAACTAAACTATGAGGTACAGTATCTCAACAATAAGAAAAAATATACGTTAAAAGTCAAATAATTGTAACGGTTGACAATCGTGAGGGAAAACAATCGCCAACCCGTACGAATCAAAGACGGAGCGAGCAGGCGACGTTTTCGTCGAAGCGCCGCGCGTAAAACGGTCAATCGACGCGCTCTTATAAAAATGACTATAACTCGAAAACTATTCGGAATTTTTCTATAAAATTTGAAATACATAATTTTGAATATATAAACTTCAGTTTAATGAAAAAAAAAAAAAATTTTTTTTTCCGAAATTTTACAGTGGCTATCCCCCTTAAAAAAAAATCAAATTTTAATAAAGTTTATTTTGGTAGAAAAAACAAAGATATAATAAATTCAGGTACGTTAAAAATCAAATTTCACATCGGCAAAATTATTTTTTTTTTTTTAAACAATAGAAAGTGTAAAAGTAATTTTTTTGCAAGCATGAATAAAAGAAACACCTAAAAAAAGTACAGTTTTGCACAATTTACATTAGCTAATTGGTATTAAGGTAATAAGAGAATTTAATAGAATTAGAGAGGAAAGTCGTAGGAATTGAGTATCTCACAGCTCAAGTTTGAATTGGATGAGCTTGCGCTGCCGACTGGCTACACTTTACGCCATTCAGGGGCACTATAACTGTAGATGGCTCTCTTTGCTCCGTTTCCGTTTGTTTCTCGTCTAGCCACGTTGTCTTAATTAGTTGATGGAATCGCTACCAATTATACTTATTATTATTTATTGTTTGATGTCACAAAAAAACCCCTATGGAAGCCACATGTGGAAGAAAATAAGTATTTATACTACTTGTCGCTTTCTAAATGAAAACATTTTTAAATATTTAAGAACACTCCGACGTTGAGAAATAATTTTGAATAATTTAAAAAGTTTATTTTGAAGAGCAAAAATTACGGATCTATCGTTCACTTTATGACCCGAAAAAACTGGAAGATACAACATGAATAATAAATTTTGAAGACGAAGTATCAAATGGACTTTTGAAAAATTTTTAGTGCTCATTTTACTTCAATCATTTCTAATTCTGTTTTAGATACGAGTAAAATATTTTATGGAGACGTGACCTACCTTAAAAAAAGTTTTACTGTAGGACATAATACATAATAAGCTAATAATACATAATACATAATAACATAATAAGCTCATAAAAATTTTTTTTTAGACCTAATTTTTTATGGATGAAACATTTTTTTAGAATTCAAATTTATGTTAAAAATAAAGTGTCATTTTGTATTTTAAAAAATAAAAAAATGTATTACAAAAAAAAAATTTGTAAAATCATTGACATCGATCTGAGCCATTTTTTATAATGCCGAATATTTTGACAAAAATACAATACAAAAAAAAACCTTAATACACCTCCTTAAATTTATTTATCTTTTTAATAGCAGTATACTGTCTGTAGCATAAATTGCCTGAAAAGTAGATTAAATTCACGGGTGGATAAAATAAAGGGCAGAAAAATAAAATCTAATTAGTTGTACATTTCTGGCTAATAAGAAAAAAAAGCTTCGATGTTTAATTACGTGAGCTTGCTTTGAGTCTTCCGATAAATAAAGAATGGACGACAAAATAAATTATTCGTTCGGACGAAAATAAAATATTGCACGCAATTATCGACGTATAAGTGTGAGTATCAGTATGAAAATAATTATGTGTGTGAAAAGAAGGATATTTTGTTATTAAAAATAAAACGTAGGTTATTTCGAGCAATAATGAATTTCTAAAAAAAAAATAAATAAAGCGAGCGCAGGTATGATTAAATTTTCCACGTTGATTTTATTTTTTACAAGAAAGCTGTTATGTTGCAGTGCCCCCTGGGTAAATGTGAAAAAAGGCAAAGAGAATAAGTTGAATCCTTGCGAGATGGATGCAGAAAGCAGCGGGAACGGGGCTGTAGCGCCCCAGGGGACACCGCCAGAACTTTCGTCCGCTATAAAATATGAAAACGCGATTACTCCTGCGCTTGCTCGGTCAGTGTAGTAGAGGTGTGTTGTGTGAGCCGTGTATGCATTCGAAGAGAAAGAGAATAAACTCGAGCACTATGCCGTGTTAGAGCTGTCCAAAGTAAAAGCTGAACAAGTAGACACATAGTGAAACGTTAACGTCGAACTTAATTTATTTTCGGATGTACTATAGTGTCTCTATTTGCATTCATTAAACTTTCGCTACTAAACTTTATTATTCACTATCGATTTCGTGTTAAAAAATTTTATGTCATTAAAAATTAAACCGACGAACCACACACTCTCATGTAAAGTTACTTCAATTCAGTATAATATTATTGAATGACGATATTTTTGGAAATTTGTACCAAGATGTATAAAGTTGATTACATATAAATTGAAATTAAAATTATTAATAATTACTATTTCGTCAAACATGGTCACAGATGATAATCATATATAATGGTCATATATGATCACGTATGATGGTCACAAGGTCACATATGATCACAAATAATTAAATTTGTCCAAACAGTTGTGTTCCATGATATATGACTCATATTATTCAGAGTTACAAGCAACAATAAATAATAAAAAAAAACTTAAAAATTTTTCACAATATTTAAATCATTTCCTACATCAATTTTTCTGTATAAATATTAAACCATAAAAAAGGTGATAAAAATTTTCAGATTGAGCAGTGTCGCTTTTTCCACTCAATATTTATTTTTTTCAGTTCAGAGAAGGTTGTGTAAATTTGTATGAATAATGTATCCTTTTGCACACGGACACTTTCAATATCTGTAAATACATGTGCCGAACAATATACACAAAAATATATATAATGTAAATAAGTGTATAGATATAGGTACAAGTGAAGGTATTTTCTATTCTCTCTCTATAGTAGTATTACCGGTAACGTCCGATAGAGAACAAATAATGCCGTTAACTCAATATTGAGTGAGAGATAAATAAAGTAAAACAAGACACCTACCCACACAAGAGGAAAGTAAAAGCGTTAAAATAGTGTTGTGAGTAACAAATTCTATAGGCCGTAGCGAGGAACGATCGCTCGAAATTTCCAGATCAGCATCCATCGTACAGTACGTCTGCGTGTTTTCTATGCATGTGTGGGAGTGCTTGTTCGACTTCGTCCAACTGGACGGGAAACAGGTGAATAATAAAAAAAAAAAAAAAAAAAAACTGGCGTAAACAAAAAAGGCGTGCAAAATAAAATAATTAAAAATAACTGTCGCGAAATTGAATTTAACGAAACTACGTCGAGTGCGCCCTCTGTGTAACTTGGTATTAACAAGCATTGAAGCGGGTCATTTGGACGCTCCGGAGTCGAGTCATATGTGGATGTGTGTGCATATGTGAGAGTCGAATGGCGAGAAAAACCGGGGAATTTAATCTACGTGTTTCGACACCCCCTCGGTCAATTTTGTATTTAGTTGTTGTGTACTTCTGTATGTGCTGCAATTTCCCAGTATGTAGTCTTTGAGTATGTGAGTGAGAGTACCGGCTTGGTCTCCCTTATTCTCTCTGGTTCGTCAGTATTCTGCTCTGTGCAAGCTGTTACCTTCTGTCTGCTGGGCATTGTCGATTTTGTTCGCAATTACGCTGTTGCAGTGGGCTCAAAAATAAATCCTATGTAAAGGGTTGCAGTAATATAATCCAGTTGTTTTCTGATTAACGTCCTTTGGTAATTTAACTGTCTAAAAGACCACTTTCGAGGTGATTAGTTTGTAGTTATCGAGCAATTAAACGTGAAAGTCGAAGCTCTTTAACACCCAATTCTAGGGTGTGCTTCATTTATTTTTATTAATTCGAAGTATTGCGTTTTTCTTGAGTTTCTAAAAGAGATAATAAAAATTAACATGTACTATTTAAACTATTCAAACGATCAGCCGTTAATGGAAGATTGTAAAGGGAATTTAAATTTTGAACAGAGATTCATTCTTTCACTGATAAAAAGATTTGTTAGTATTTGATAAGCTTTATTGACTGATAAAAAATTATTTTTTTACATTGAATGATTTAATAATTAATAAAAAATTTTTAATGTAACAAATATTAATTAATAATTAAAAATCACTAAAAAAAATTTATTGAAAGGCTGAAAAAAATTTTCTTTGTAAATTTATGATCCAATTATAATCCTTAAATAATTAGATACTAAATCCTTCAATGTATGCTTAATTATAAGTAATTTATAAGGATTCATAAAGTATAATTACAAGGAATTTATTTCGCTTTTTTCAATCTCTGAGATAAAAGAAATTTCTTCCTTTGTTGTCATGTAAAATGTTGTATAATTATTCCGATTCCTACACAAAGGAAGTAATTTATTCAATTAAATTGAGAAAGTATCAAGAATCTAACTTGTACTTCCAATTTTTTATAGTATGAATACGAAAGAAATTTTTTTTATTTCAGGCTAAAGTAAAAATTGTTACTAATTAAATATTTTACCAAGTTTATAATTTTCTCAATTACATACTATTCAAATAATAATAAATATAATTTCAAATTATATCTAAAAAAGCCCGAATTTCATTTTTTTTGTCAACTTTTTGATAGAAAAAAATATAAAAATTACAAAAAAACAAATTATAAATCTTGGCTTTTATACCCTTCAAAATTGTGCTTTGCAATATTTAATGTTATATTGAGTAAATTTAATAATATAGTTTATTCCATGAATCAAAAGAAAAAATGCAAAAATTTATTAAACACTAAAATTGATTAAATACTTTTTCAAAGAGACCGTTCCAATCATCTCTAAAGTAGACTTTATATTCCTTTTCGACCATTATTCTAATACAAAAAATTCATTCCCGATGCATCGGCCTAAGTGGAAGTTGATTAAACCCAGCAATCGGTTTGTCTCGCAGATATATATCTATATATAAACATAATAAAAAACGCTCGTATAAAGTAACTTTCCGGAAAAATAAATAAATAAAAATGAAAGAAGCTGAAAAAGTAAAGGAACTTAATACATATAGGTTTTCCTCTTTCAAGGCCTTTTTACGATCGAGAACAGCCGTCTTAGCCCAATTCACTAGATAGCAATGTCGGCTTACAACTCCCGCTCGGTCTGGTCTATACTAGTCTACTCTACTGCACTCCTCTCTTCTCTCTTCTATTTTCTCCTCCTCTTTCTGTAGTCTACTCTTTACTCTATATCTCGGGTGAGGTTCTCTGCACACGGTACAGCCCGATGGACTTTAGTACACCAATCTGCTGAGTGGTGGCACATGCAACATTCATCCCTGGGCTCACGTAGGTCAGCGAAGTTTCATCCACAGTCCCTATTACTTTTATATATATATATATATATATATATATATATATAAATGTACATGTTCACAATACCTAGACCATTTCTGCTAGTAGTATTAGTGCCAGAGGGTTCAGAGAATACATTCAGCAACGCGCAATGACGAACAAAATCCCTAAAAGATATCAAGACAAGCGTGAACCAGTCATAATAAAAGCCTGACCCAACGAATAAGCTTTCATTGTTCCATCGGTATCATGTTTCCAGTTTTGAGTTTACAGTTTCGAGCTAAAAATACCGCTGAGGATTCAAATTGTCAATCGCTTATTGTGTCACAATATTCCAAAAGGCAAACAAACGCGTAAGCCAATCTTCAAAGACGTCACTCCAATTATCACTGGCTCAGAGAATATAACTACCTTTGCAAATATCTGAATACCTTCAATGGGTTTAGGTGTATTGACAAGTTTGATGACAAGCTCAGGCTTTGCCGTTGAGTTTTTGGAGAAATCTAATCACTCTAAGCGATCAAAATGAGAAATAGGTATGCTCGGTTATTAAAATTTATAAGTTAATTAAATTATGATCTAATATAAAATTAAATTTAATAATTAATAGCAATTACTTCCATAGAAAAATTGGATTTCTTTTTGTAGAATTAAACTTGAAAATTAACAGAAATATAATATATTTAAGAATCAAATTTAATAAACTAATATATCAAAATTTATCAGTGAAAATTTAAATTTAATGAGCTATAGATTATTTTTCTATTAAAAATAAAATTTAATGCCTAATAGAATTATATAATTAGAAAATTATTTTAAATAACTTAATGCATTAATTTTTCATTGGAAAATGGAACATATTGATTAACCGACATATGATTCACTAAAAGATACTGTAATAATTAATACAAAATAAAATAAATATTGACTAAAAGTCGATAATTAGTAAAATGACAGCGTTTATTACGTAACTTCAATCAGGCACAGCGTGTTAAATAAAATTTGTATTTTGATTGACGTCGTTAACAAATGACGGGATGAATAATTAATAATCAGGATTAATTGATAATTGGCTGTAGTGACAGTTACGTAACCGGCATAATGCCATCGGATAAAAATAAACAAATAAAGCGAAGGTAATCCATTGGAGTGGGTTTATATAAATCGCGTCTTTGTTCTTTTGTAATGTAACTAAATGAAAAATATGTAAATATCGATCGTTGATCATTGTAATTCAAGTTTAACGCAAATTTACACTTTTAAATTAAACATCAATTGCTTTCACATTAACACAGTGATCAATTTTAAAATTCCTTTGACCTAAATCTGGGCTAACGATTTAAAAATTGCTTTCGTTTGTCAGGAAAGAATTTTTTTTTTCGATGTTTGTGATTAAGATTAATGAACAATTTTTTTAATGATCTATGTGATTATGCGCGGATGAATTTTTCTAAATAACAATAAAAATAAATAGCGAGTTTATTTATATCGAAATATTATTTTTGAGCTCAGAGCGCAAAGGCTTCAGATGTATGACCTAGTACCGGGTAATGTGTATTCATGTGTGTTTGTGTGTTGACTGTCGAGTATGTCGAGGGTGTATAAAGCGTGGGAGGGTACTGGGGGAAGCAGGAAATGGGTGAATGAAAAAGCGACTCCGGCAAAGGAGGTGCGCATATTTCGCGTGCCCGATTCAGCTTGGCCGAGTGGAAAACTACTGACGTCATGAAAAATGACGCCATCAGTGTAAAACGGCTTACTCTCAAGTGGTTGACTTGCGACCTCAGGAAATTACGTTTGCCGTTGAGACATTGAAAATCCGTATATTCATAAGATACATAAAAGCTCTTATTTTAGTCGAGAGAATAAAGAATAAGGCGAGGGATACATAAGTTAAGGTTTCTTGAACTCGCTTTTTTAGTCGTTTTAGGGACAGCGCGAATTTTTTTATTTTTTTGTCAAATAATTTTTTTTTGAGAAATTTTGAAGATTTTTTTTAGTAAGTTTTTTTGAACAATTTTTGCTGATTGTAGGGCGGAAAATTATTCCTGTCAATAACTTAGTGGCAAATTTTTGAATATTTTTGGAAATTATCGTTTATACCATTTTTTTCCGCAAATAAAATTCAAAATAACTAAAATCTCACAATTTGGTAAAAGTATTAAAAATATATAAAATTTATAAAAATACTTTTTTGTAGAAAATTTTATTCTTTATAAAAAAGTTTCTCAACTCTAATTTTTAAGACAAAATTTTTGACATAAATTAGAATTTTTTACCATTGATAAAATTCAAATTTAAAATTTGGGTAAAAATATTGATGATAAAAAACATTTATAATTCTATCAATTTTTTTATGTATCATTTTAAAAATAATTGATCATAAAAAATAAAGATCAAAGTGTTAAAAATAACTACATACCCTTCACATAAAATGAATTTAATGTAAAAGTAGAAATACGATGAACTGATGAATATTATTAAAATATTTACATTACAAACGCTTTCATACTTATCTAAATTAAATGAATTACAGGTGAGTCAAATAACGCATATAATGAAGAGAAACAGGATAAAAGGGAAGAAGTTTTTAAATAAATGAATAAATAGAAAAAAAAATTAACGAATATTCTGGCTTGGAGTGCGAGCATGCTCATTGCAAATTGCGAGCTGAGGTAGAAAGTAAATGCTGTAATATTACATATAATGTGATTCCGGATATATTTCTAGCACGGGTAACTATCTTCCATATTCCATATGTGAATCGTGGGTGTGTATGCTTTGGTTTAACCTTTTGAGCTTTTAAGCGACGTTTTAAAAAGGGACAGTCCGGTTATTGCGGGCTGCATAAATATGTCGGAAAACTCACAAGTGGGCAAGCTCACAAGCCAGCCAAGAATGGAAATCTCATCTACGACGCGACTCTTTTCCAGCCAGGAAGGTGTAGGTGCAGCCCACCTGGCTTCAGACGTGTGTAATGCATTTAAAGTACCTTGCTAAAAAAATCTGTCTCCCTATTTAATAATAATAAACATTTTTTACTCGCCTCCGCTGCGTAATTCTTGAATAAATTTTTTTATCATTAAAATAGATAATTAAAGAAATTGTTATCTTTTAATTTATTTAATGAATTATATAATTAGTATTTCAATTTATTTATAAATACGAAAAAACAATTTTTTTAACATATTTTTTTTAACATATTTCAAATGATAAAAAAATTTTTTTTGTCCAAAAATCTTTTATTCTATTATGATAGAAACTTTGTTAATTTTTTCAGAATTATTTTTCCATAAATAATACATTTTACATTTAAAAAATTATTATTCGCTTTTCAGTAGCGTTGATAACAATTTTATATGCAAATTTTGCGTGCTCTATCTCATAAACAAATTGATGAATGAAAAAATGCTCCGAATATTTGTTTGAAATTTTATACTCTACCATTTATATACAATAAAATTTTTTTAAAATTCAATACTTTCTAAATTATGAAAAAGAAGAGAAAAAAACTCAAAAAACCTTCTAAATTTAGTAGTTTACACATTTATGGTTATTACTTAACAAAAATTCAATTTTAGAGAGTCATTTCTGTTTTAAAAACTTTTTTTTGCCCAAAAATATTTCATTCCTCTATAATCGATACTTCGTAAATTTTTCCAGAAGTATTTCTCCATGAAAACAATTTTTCAATGTCAAATACATACCTGATAAAACAGGGGAAATAAATTCTATTGATTAACGATTATAATTTTGAATTATTGATGAAATTCGGCAGGAAATTAGCAAAGGGTGGTTACAAACTTTTAGGTTCGTAGGCCAGTTCAGAAGCGGCCTGAGAAAGCCTGCGGATTAAAAGTTGTTGTGTTAAATTATTCCAAACATAATTATCGAATTTTACTAAGCAGCTTATGGTTTTTGATTGTTAAAAGTTTGAACTTTCGAGGAAATATTGTTTTATTTCGATAAGCTTTATGTTAGTTCTGGTATATTAATTAACTGATTGATTAAATGTAAAGTTTTGATTCATTGTCAACAAAACTTTTCATTTGAATTTAGTCAATAATGAAAGTTTATTAATTTTCTATCAATCAAATTTACTGTCGAAAGGACAATTTATCAATTTTCTATTGTTCAAAATTTATATCGTAAATTATTTAATCACAAGCTGTCAATTGTACTTCGTTGAAAATTTTTAAAATTTTTTAACTAAAGAGAAAAAAGTAATTAAAAAAAAAATCCTGAGAAATTTATCAAAAAACGTATTTAAAATCGTCCAACCCTCGGTCGAACCCGAATCAAAGATCTCTGATTACCCACACGAATTATGTCCTATTATATCAGAAAACATTCTCGAACTGATATCTTGATACTGTGTAAACGCAAGTTATGTCTTATCGAAAGTTGTTCCGCGAACTAGAGTTCACCCCGGTGAAATAAAAAGGTTAAACTTTTAATCTTCCTACTCTGCACAGAATTTTTTTTTCTTTTTTCTTACTTCTTTATTGCGACGTCCCTATTCATTTGCCCGCTAATAGAACAAACATAGTTTTCTGACATTTCTAGTGCTTACACGAAAGTTTCCGTCCAACTTTTGTCATCCACCCGAACCCGCTACCGCGGGTTAGAACAACTTCTTTTATTGCCAACCTCACTAACAAATAATCGTATTTTTATCCCCTTCGTGCCTCATTGTACCCATCTAAAATAAAATAAAATCGAATGGGGCCACCAGATTAAAAAGATAGTTTAAATTTGTTAAAACAACCCTAAAGTGCACAGTCGTTAAATATTTTCGTTAAGTTACAAAACAACTCCAGTCTAAATCGGAACACAAAGACCCTTCAGAATGTTCAATCATTCTTCGCTAAAGTTACAATACAATTTACAACTTACAAGAAATAAAGTTTCAAGACTCGTGATCTCAATTTCTAAGTAGCAATTACGACTCCCGCATAATTTCGTTATCGAAACTTTCGAATAATCTGGTAGAATTTTTTTTTAACTTGTTCAACAATTGAATTAAATTTTTTTTTTTTTTTTTTTTGGATAAGAAGAATATTTTTCTTCTAAAATATATTGACTTTAATTATTTATAAATTTTGTTAAATTCTTTCGCGGTAAATTAATTATTGATCTTGACGCGCAGAACAAAGCCCTTCGATCGCCATCTGTGAGATGAACCGCGAACTCGAGGAATCTCAAGCTTGCGTGTTTTGTTGCCAGGTGGCCTTAGTTGACACTTGAAAACTATGCTGAACTCGCACCATGAAATTAACATCTTGCCGACCCGAAAAAGAAGAACTCAACCTTTTCGACTCGAGCTTTTTTATAAAAGTTTAACGCGTGTCGGGATCTGCCGCACCGAAACTTCAGATTCTTGAACACGAGCCAACGTACACTGATTTACTCCCCTAAACTTGACAACTGTATTTACTTACTTCTCATACGTATGTTTATTTATTTAGTTTAGAGAGTTCTTATTTTTTGTTACGGAATATTACGTCAATATCCAAGTTCTAGGTCAAGTTTTTTTTTTTTTACTTTCAAGAGTTTTAAATAGAATTTTTTATTTCGCTGATGGAATTTTTTTTAATCAATTCCGGTTTTTAAAGATTGAAAATATAAATGTAGGTAATTCAATTTTATCGGAAAAATTTTTTTAATTATTATCCTGTCACAGATATGGCTTTTAATTAACTATATATTAATGCAAAAAATATTGGATTTTGAATGGTTATAATAGAAGAATTCAAATATTTCAATGAATTAAAATTTTAATTTTAATATTTTTAAGTATCAATGAATAATTAAAGAGATTATGAACGAGAATTTGAATAAAATTATTTCGATGAAAAAATTAATTAAAATTGTGTGAAATAAAAGCAAAATTATTGAAAAGATAAACGGAGGTTTTTATGTTTTATTATGTAATAAAAATGTGAACGGATAATTTCCACTGAAATATCGTTAAATAATAAATTGAATAAAAATGTTATATTTATTGAAAAAAAAAAAAAAAAAAAAAAAAAAAAAAAAAAAAAAACAATTTAAAAAATTGAGTAGTATAGTCTCGAGTAGGGACTGAAAAAATTAATCATCAAAGGTCTTGGCAAAAGATTGGTAAGAGACATAAATAAAAATCGGTGTTGCCCGATTTGTCTGAACCGGGTGAATGTTATCAGTGACGTTTTCGTATTCGAGGATGAAAAATCAGAGCGGCAATATATTTTGGGCGGATGAAAATTTAAAACTCGAGTGCAAAGAATAAATTTCCGGGAGGGAGAGGCGATAAAGAATACAAAGTGTCGGAACCAGGTAGATGTATAGGGTTAGATTGTTAGATGGTATAGATTGACGGGTAGAAAGGAGAACAAATAGGTCGTAGGTAAATCCAGTATGTGTTGCTGGGGGATGATGAGTTAAAAAGGGAAAAAGGGAGGGGATCTGTCGGAAATTTACATGAAAATTGAAAGGGAAGCCCGAGGGCCACGGTACCTTGATGTATTGTCGTTATATTGTCAGCTGTTATACTCCTATCTTTACTTTTACTGCCGTACAAGAGACCGTAATGCTCTCGTAAATTACATGTATACTCTCGTTTGCATACTGTCAGATATACGAATTTTCAATAAAAATGATTCCCTGTGGAGAAAAGAGAATAGTTGTATTTTCAATGTAGAATTACAATCATCATTTACGATTTTACTGAAAATAATGCTATAAGTATGTAAAATAGTAGAAATAGCTATTTCATTTTTTCCGTGTGCAATTTTCCTTGATTTTTTCTCCAGACTTTCATTTACATTTTCATTTCGTTTTCCTTACAATTATTTGAGGATCTCTAAAGTAACTTTAATTAGATAAAAATTCTTTTGACTTTAAAAAACTATGACACCTTCTCCCACTATTAAATTTCACGCCCCGATAGTTTCATAGAAATTAATCCTCAAACTCGGTATTTAGACCGCAATTAACTTCAGAACATTTTTGTCTATCACAGCGTTGTCTTCCGTTAATGCCTTAATTTTAAATCCGCGTAATAGCCTTATTCCGCCGTACTCTTATTAATTGTAAGAGGTTAATTAAATCGCGAGATAAACTCCGGGAGGTAAAATAACGAGTAACGAGTAACGAGTTAATTTGGAAAGTTTTGCTCCAACCGTAGTACAGAAGAGCAGAGTAGAAAGAGGCCTGTCTTGTTGCTAGAGCGGGTGGTATGCTACGTCGCTGTCGAAGAAATTAAATCGCTGCGCCTCCTCTTTACTTTTACTCAGTACAGTACACTTTTAAAGGTTGTTCGCTTTTGTTATTTACGATATTATGTGGCGTGGTTGTTATTGAAAACTTTAGGAAAATTCGATAGTGAGGAGCAAGCCAGCATCAAACAGCATTGTGTGTGTGAGTAACTGAGTGAGTGTGAGTGAGAATAAGGGTGAAGGTGAGAGTACAGAGTACAGAGTACAGAGTGTACTGAGGATAAAGTATAAGCGTATTATATGATGTTGAATTTTAAGCTGAGGTAAAATATTCCAATATAAGTTAATTTACTCTTTTTAGGTCAAGTTAATTCAAGAAGGTATCCAGTTATGGTTTTTATCCACGGTGAAAGCTTTGAGTGGAATAGCGGCAATCCTTATGACGGCACCGTTCTAGCGGCTTATGGCAACGTCGTCTTTGTAACTATTAATTTTCGTCTTGGTATTTTGGGTAAGTTAACTTTATAATTAAAATACTTTCTCGTATTATTTTTTAATTAAATTTCATTATTATTTTTATTATTATTATTATTGTTATTATTATTTTTATTTTTATATCAATTTAAAACGCGAAGGAGAAGATCTTATTTGTGTATTTTACTTTTTTTCCAATACCTGATTTACGGTGACATGTGACTTATACACACGACATTAATTTTGATAAGTCAAGATTTTTTATCTCGAAAAATATTTTTTGCATGTTCTGGTTCTGCTTTGCTGAGCTCGTAATTCAATCGGTGAATAAATTTACAAAATTTACGTAGATCGGAAAAAGGAAAATTCTGAACCACAGCGAACCCCCGTAGTGACAGTAAAAATTTATTAATTACGACATTGAAATAATTTATTATTTTTTGTAAAATATTTTACCCAAATCAAAAAAACTATTTAGTGAATTATTAAAATTGAAAATTGAAATATATAGTTTCTCAGCACTCTAGTATAGATTATAAATGTTTAATTTAAAACAAACAACTTTTGGTTCGTGCTCAAGGACAGAGAGACTATGTAACGATAGTTATCACATATACTCGAGTTGAAAGCTCGCTCTCTCTTTTTCTCTCCGGTGGGTATCTGCTGGCAGAGTGGTTGCAATAAAGCAAAAACGCTAAAATATAAAATAAAAAAATAAAAAGACCGAGGCAAAACCATAATCATAAATTCAGTTAAAGTGCTAGAGAACCGCTTAGTGCTTTTCCGACCGCCAACACGAGATGGACACTGTTAGTCTTGTCCGCGTTGTCCTATAATATATCGAGGGTAAGTTCGCTCTTTTCCTTTTTCTTCCCCACCGTCGATGTATTTTCGGTAGACCTATAGACTGTAAATGTAAAACAGCGGAACATGCGCATCCCGATACCCAGCAAGACAGAAAACAATTTCGGGATTAAATTTTAATAAAGTAAATTTGTTAATAGAGGTAAAAGTCTCTTATCCGCTTGATCGTACCCATGAACTTACGAGTTATTTTACTATTATTATTATTATTAATATTTTTTCTGACAAACGATAATGAGAGTCACAATGAAATTACCGGATAATTGCCCGGAAAATAATCCAATAAATTCAAAATTATGGATATTTATTTCACAGGTTTCATGCGACCAGGGACCAGTGATGATGCGGCTAGCAATTTTGGGCTGCTCGACCAAACGGCCGCGCTTTTATGGCTCAAAGAAAATATTGCGCGATTTGGTGGTGATCCGAATGTTATCACTATTGTGGGACATGGTACTGGGGCGACACTTGCTAATTTACTTCTTATTAGCCCTGTTGCTAATAATAAAGGCAAGTTTATTTTTATAATTCAAGTATATTTAAAGAATAAAATTTTGCAAATTTTTTTTTTTTTAATCATAAAGTAAATTTTAGTCCGGTTTTTTTTTTTTTTTATGGTGAATCATTGATTTTCAACAAAATTTTATAATGTATGCATTACATTTGATACCAATGCAACGAATATCTCAAATAGATAATATATATTCGAAACATACGTTTGGATGGTCCTCTAAAGACATTTCACGATTGTATCTCGGAATTGGATACGTCAGAAGAGAATTAGCAGGACCAATTGAATTTTGCTTACTCGACCTTAAACTATACGGAAGGATAATTATCTAATTAATTAAACGGTTCACTTACTTTTTTTGTCCTTTTAACTACCCTATATATAATACCGTTATTTGCATCAGTATCAAATGGCTACATTATCTTGTAACTATGAAACTCTCGAGGTCCATTGTTATTTTTCAGTCATTATCATCATCTAGTACAACAATTGTAGTACATACTCAATAAGATTTAATGCCAACAGGTCTGTTTAAACGCGCCATTTTGATGTCCGGCTCTGCATTGAGTTTTGATGCAATTGGGAAGGCTCCGCTTCAAATAACAAAACAGGTTAATAAACTTTATTAATTCAATAGACAGCTTATTGTTTACCATAAATTTTCTGTAATTATATCATAAAATATCTGAACTTTTTTTTTTTAATTTTTTAAAAATACTAGATAGTTGTTGTTCTTTTTTAGTATATAAAAATAGGATAATTGTTCGTTAAATGACAGAGAACTATAATAATGAATAAGTTAGAGGATTGGTTCATAGAATTATCACTTTGAATTTCAGTAATTCATTTGATGAATAATGAAACATTAAATACTAAACAACAGTAATTAATATTGGTAAACTAAGTGACGTTGTAAAGTTTGGTAATTAATTAAGCTGTAAATGTTTGGTGTAAATTACTATTTATTAATAACGAGCTATCATAACTTAAGTGTTTGATAATAAATTCTATGGAGAAAGTTTAATATACATTTTGAAAGGACAATTATGGTAATATAATTTGTAGAAAATTTATCTTATACAGTCATATATGTCCGTATATGGTATGTTTGTTATATAATATAAGACCATAAAAGAAAAATATTATGATATTTTGTACGAAAATTAAAAAATCAAAATTATGAATTTAAAATCGCAAAAAAATTTGATTCATTCTTAGTGATTATAAATGGGTTTTTAAAAAATTGACTTCTAAGGTTAAAAGAAATTTTTTATTCTATAAAAATAAAATTAGAAACCAAAATTGAAATTGAGCAACTTGAAAATTTTAAGCTAAAAATGAAAAATATTAATTCAAATACTTAGTTTGTTAATTTTAAGATTAACTTCAAAAAAATTTTTTTAAGTCTCGAAAAAACTTTTTCTACAAAAATCAGTTTTGATCTTAAAAAAAATTTGAAAAATAACTTTTCAAAAAGAAAAAGAAAATATTAAAATAAAAAATTATCTTATAGGTTGCATTTCAATTAAACTGTCCTACAATAAGTGACAGCGAATTAGCGTCATGCTTACGAAGTAGAGATGTAGAAGCATTGTTAAACGTGAAGCTCGATAAGCCGTCATATGTGCCAGCATTCGCGCCGCTTATCGATCGCGCTGTAATACCAAAGAAGCCCCTAAGATTGATGGAGAATGCCCAAGTGTTTGGCAGGTTTGTGCAACATAAAAACTTATTTATCTAACTAATATCCCGGCGCATGTATTTATGCATCCATGCATTCATGTATCTATAAATACATTCAAGTGCATATGTACTTTTAAAATATTTCTCATGCAATTTTACAATCAATATCGACAGTTTCGACTTGATGTACGGCGTTACTGAATCTGAAAAGTTCCACATTTTACCGGCGGTTGCCGTGCTACACGGAATGTTGGACGAGGAACGGGACCAGGCGATTCGTGATCACGCTAAAGTAAGATCGACATTCTTTATATTTAGCTTTTTATTACTATGATACCTGTTCTGTTATATATGTATGGATAAAGTATCGGGGAATGAGTTTAAGGGGAATGGGAATGGGGATGGAATACTTTAGTGGGCCAAGATTCACGGTCCACTACCGCCTTAGTATTAGTCGAGTGCTTTAATATATATTTTTCAGGCGACTCATGAACTAGAACCAGATCCGATACTGTCACGGGTTTTGGAGCATTACGGCGGAAATTTTCTCGATGGATTCACCAATGATTATCTAACGAGGAATCGCGATATTGTGCTGGATGTATTTTCCGATAGCGGGACCGTTGCTCCCCTTGTGATGACTGGCAAATTACATTCTAAAGCTAATCCCAAAAGCTATATGTATGTTTTTTCACATCCGAGGGCAGTACAAGATTACTCTGGTGTAAGTTTTTATATTTATTTATTTTTTTCTTATACCTATATATAATGGAAATTCTTTGCTTTAAATTAATTTTCAATGTAATTAATATTTATTTATCAAGTAATAAAAAATAATGAAAATAAAAAAAACTCTATCAATAAAAATGAATTTAAACGAGTTAAAACATTATATCCATTTTCTTTTATTTTTATTATTATTGTTATTGAATTAATTTAATCCTTTAAATTGGAATAGGTACTTCAGTATCAATTTGATAAAAAATTATTATCATCAATTAAATAGATATACAAAGTTGAAAAAGATTTTTTTCTGAAAAGTATTAAAAATTTCAGCAACAACGACAACACACAGTTCATGGAGAGGAATTGCCATATATACTAGGCGTTCCACTTGACGGTGGGAAGTATCACTTGCGCGGTCGATATAATATCGGTGAAACACTCTTCTCCGAGGCCATGATGACCTGGTGGTGCAATTTCGCCCATACAGGGTACGTATGTCCTTAACAAAAAAAAAAAAAAAAAAAAAAAAAATTCCATTGTGATGAAAAAATTTTTTAATTCGAAAAAAACAAAAATTAAACAAGTATATTAAATTCCCTTTTATATTTTGCCCTCTATTCGTAAATAAGAAAAATCGAGAATGACATGTTGGTTACTAGAAAATGGAAGTGGGCACCGTTCCAACCGTTGTCTGCATACGTGTGAGCAATTTACAGAGTATGAAGAGAAGAGTCGTTGCTTCTATCGAACCAAACTTCCTTCTCACATTTTGGAAGCTTGCGATCTCCCAGTATATTCTCTGCATTCCATACTACATTTTAACGGCTGAAAATTGGGCGGTGGAGAGTGACAGAATCAATTACGCTGTACACACGGGCTATGCGCAAAAAGAGTAAGGGACTGCTACACATCAACGAAATAACCGCACGGTCACTCCAATGCCGTGCATAAACACACGATTTTTAATTAACCCTCATCTGAATATTTATTTATGCATTCCTGAATTATTATTCGTTTGCCTATCGTCAGCAGCAAATCCGTCCGCCTTCCTGTTATTTTCAAATTATTTAACCATTTTATTATTTGCAGACTATTATTTTTTTAATTTGTATGCAGACTGATTCAACCGATTTTCATTGTCTATTTAGAGAATTATTTTGTATCAAATGAGTAATTTTTATTAAAATAATTTGAATAAAAAGCCCGGTCAGAATTACAGAAAAATTAATTGCATTTACAGTTTTATTACTATCGTATAGTAAGACATGAGCTGTTTAGTTTTTGTTAATTTCATTTTTGAACTATTGAATGTAAATTTATCATCCAAAAAAAAATTTTAATTTATAAGGAAAAAAATGGAAATTTTAGATTGAAAAGATTAGAAAAATTTTTAAATTTTATATTGTGAAAAATGTAAATTTAGCAGGCCGATAAAATGTTAAATTCACAAGTAAAAAAATGGAAATTTAGGACTACATTATATCGACCCTTTTAAAGTAGTTATATGTGTTGTCAACAGATGGTGCGAGATTTTTTTAATCAAAAGTTTGTTTGATTAATTTTTTTACAAAAAATTTTCTTTCAATAGAAAATAATGTAAGCTTTAGCATAGTGTTCAAATTTTTTTAATTGGTAGAGACTTAAAATAAATTTAGCTGTAATAGATGAGAACACGTTAACAATGAGATGTGTGAAGATTTTTGATAATTTATTTGATTAATTCAACAAAATTTGTTCTAATTTATTCAAAAACAGAAAGGGTAAAAGCAATTAAGCATGAGTGAGTCAAAATTTAAATGGGATAGTGAATCCCAGAGGGCGATCGCGCTTGAGGCGTGGAATATTTAAATGTAATCACTTAGCGAATTGTTTATATTCCCGGGAAACGGAGTGAAATTTATCAATATTTTTAATTGGCTAAAAAATACAATTGAATTTGGGAATTAAATATTCATTGGATTTGGCAAGCATGACACATATATACATAAACATACATACTTTACACACTGGATGTTATATTGTATTATTTGTAATTGTGTACAAATAAACGAAGTGGATACACAGAAAAAAAAAAGTGAAAGATAAATTTTAGTTTATTAATGTTTTGTCAATAGGATGGAGTAGGTGTGTGAAACACGGAAGTTGGTGGCTTCCCCTTTTGCGTTACAACGATTTTCAGAATAATTTAATTAATGATTATTGATTTGACGGTAGACATTGTTAAATTAACGCTCGGTTGAATCGTTCGTTTTAATTTGTCCAATGGAAACGATTACCCTTTGCCTCGCGCTCCCTTCTTCTCATTCCTGCCTACAAATTACAAGATCCCAACCATTTTAAAAGAGGAAGACAGAAAGTACATTTAACTCGATGGCGAATTGGTTACGCTTGATCATTTTTAGACAGCGTCAGAAATTAGCACTCCCTTCCGAATGGATTATTTTCAATGTTACAAGTTATAATACAATGTAAATATAGTAACACCCTAAATTGTTTTCATCTATTCATTTTCCTGTCATATATAATTGTTCACTATTTTATTAAAATTATAATCATTATTATTATTCATTGTGATCTGCAGTAACTGGATGACTACCAAAAATTACGAATTATAAATAAAGAAATTTTGGCTTAATGATTTTTAATTACAATATAAATAATGTGAATACCTTTCAAGTTAATTTTGTAAATAATATTACTATGATAGAATCAACGCCAATAATTTTATAGAAAATATTTTGGAACAAACTTATACAACCAAAATTTATTTAAAGCAGCCAAGAAAATTTTTTTGGCTCAGAAATCAATTTTTTAAAATAATGTTTTTTTTTTTTTTTTTAAAAAAGTTTTCCTTAAATTTGATATTACTTGCTATTTTCATCAAGTAAAAAGTTTTGACAGCTTATGATTATAACCTCGTTGATATAAACATTCTCATAATTGGACAAAAAAAAAAATAAAAAAAAAAAAAACAATATTCTGTTTGTAAAATATAAAAAAATTTTATACAATTCTATAAAAACAGAACCTATAAAATTTTGACATTACTACATCCACCGGATTTATGTTATAATTGATTCAAACAAAGTTCTTTTTATAAATAAACGAGTAAATGAATCCAGAGATGAAAAAAAAATGAAATGAATAACCGTTACGAATTAGCATTGAACGTACGGTTTTGTATGGTCATGTATACTAATCGTTAAAAGGTCTCGTTAACCGAATCTGCTTCAAAGATTAGTAACTACAAGAGTACTCGTGCTGTATAACATTTCACGCATACAAATTGGAAAGATTCACGGTGCAAGAAAAAAAATAAAACGGAAATATAAAGCATAAAACGTGGTAGAATTTGTTACGAGAGAAATTAATTTATCGATGAAATAATTCGTTTTTATTCGTTAGCAATTAATTTGACTGTTAAAAAATTTTATTTTAATAAAATTCATAAAAATTGAGATTAAGTTTATTTAAGAGATTATTGACTAAAAAAAATTTTTTTTCTTGTATAAATTTTAATTTTTTATTATCTTACTTTAAAATTTTTATTATATTTTTAAAATATTAATAAATCACTAGTAAAAAACTATTTTTATAAGCACTGTAAATTCTAGCCTCTAGACTAAAAAATTTTTTTTACCAAGTCCAATTTTTATTTATTTTTCCCAACACAAAATGAATAAATTGAATATATTGTCACAAGCTAATAAATAAATTTGATTATAGAAACCCAAATGCGCCTCGAAGGATGACCTATTTAACAGACGGACCAAAAGAATGGCATCAATATCAACTAATAAATTGGCCAGAATTCAATATCACCGGGGGAACTTACTTCAACTTAAGTAAGAGTCTACCTTTATAGATGTTAACTTCTTAAACTATAGTATCGAATCCGATTAGCAAAGTTATAATTGAAAAATTTAATGCAATGTAACTCTACAGCAATACCGCCGAGGATTGGGCGCCAGTACCGATCATCAGAAATGATGTTTTGGAACGAAGACATTCCCAATCTAATTAGACACAAGCCTCGAGGCCGTAGACCAGACTTTCTCGATCACATTGATAAGGACGGCCAATACAGAAACACCAGTTTCCCTGCAGTTGACGAGCTTGGCATAAAGTCTACCGGCATGGCGCCCACTAATTCTGATCCTGGTTATTACGGATCTATCGAACGAACTGGAAATGACTACTCAGATAAACCTCCCGTCCCTTGGGGTCCGCGTCTCGGCTCGAAGACTCCGCAAATGAACCACAAATATAATCCCAACGATAATCATGATAGCGGTGATAATAATCAAAATAATGATGATAAAAAATCAATGACGGAAAGTAACTTCAAAGCATCCTCAACTTTCACCATGGTGGTCGGGATTAGCGTGTTCTTTCTGTTGGTAAGCCTGACGGTCCTCTTCTACATCTACCACAGAAGGCAGCGGATAAAGAAGAGCAAGGAGTCGCCTTTATCACAGAAGCTCAAGCGAAATACTAGTATTCTCATAGGATCCAGAAAGTCAAAGACGAACCAACATCATTGCAATGACAATCATGGAGAAAACGCTGGGGAGCTAAACCGAAAATGTGAAAGCAAACCTGATATTCATGAAGTGATTAAGAGTGATAAGGCGTATGACAATAGCTCAAACTTCGGGAGACAATCAAAACTTTCGAGGCAAAATTCTAGCTCGACCATCGATACTCATATTAAAGTTAAGGAGTGGATACAACAGGAAATTGTTCACAGGTAAGAAACTCGATCAGTAACTAAATTTTGGTAATTACATTGTTCTTCAAGTTTTCAATATAAATTATTCAGAAAAATGACCTAAGAATTAATGATATGGGCTTATCAAGTCATATTAGGCACCTAAAACTTCATTTGTACTGATATGGCTTCACATGTCCAAATTTCATATAAGGCATGTTTGGAGATGTAAAAAATTGCATATGGACACATCAGATAATTTTTTCGAAAAGTATTATCATATAGTTATTACAGCATTGTTTAGAATAGCAACTGTTAAGAAGTAATGATAGCAATGATTAACATAAAACTCTCAGTAAACTGAGGAATAACAAGATTTGTTGTCTCTCGGAAGTCTTAGTCCAAGTTCAGAATATAGCCTCAGTCTTAGTTCCTATTCTTGACAGGGTATTGTTGTTTGGATGTTGATGCAAATACAGATGTTGATGTTGATGTTGACGTAGGTGGAGACAAAGATGTGATGAGGATGCGGATAAATACAGGTACAGGGGAGAAAGCAGGAGTAAGAGAATGAGAATGAAGGATTGTACACGCCTCGTTGTAGCTCTTGTACGAGTCAAAGTGTGTCTAATTGAGCGAGTCGTATTCGTTGTTCAAGTGCACTTGTATTAACGATTTGCTCGACCAACAACTGCAATGGAGTTCTTGACCAACCTGGGCTGGGGTAATCCAATTACGCTTGCTTCTTCGAACAGTCGTTCGTATACTGTTGGACCAAAATGCGGTCGACAACCTCAGACTCTACTTATGCTACTTGTCTGTGTGTATGAATGTTGGAGATAAGCAATTATTTTTTCATTTAAAAAACGCCATTCAGAAGAGAAAATTTTTCTTATTCAATCTCACTTTTTTACACCCAATTTACATTTTCTGATTTCGTATATTTTATCGTGTTATTTTATAATTGGGCCGTTCCTGAGGTTCCTTTGGAGGATTTTACTTACAAATTCTGACTGCAAATAGTTCTGTTTTTAATTGTATTGCTTAATCTTTTTAGGGCATTTGTTTTGGTAAAAGTATTCAAAATACTTATCACATGGCATTGATTTGACTTAATATATATAAAAAAAAAAAAAAAAAAATAGATGCATATTTATAATTATATTCTATAAATTATTCGCTTGATTTTGTTACTTAATTGAAATTGCTATGAAAATATTTCAATAAACGAAGCAACGTTGTATGAAAAATTTTTTCCAATGTATTATTTTAAAATCAACTTTATTAAACTAGGAAAATATTTCAATATCGGAAACGAAAAACTTCCCAATGATCCCGTAAATTCCGTTCATTGTAATACGATTTTATTATAAAGATATTAAAAAAAAAAAAAAATGATTAAATTACTGAGGAAAATTTCGTACTGAGAAATCTTATCGTTTATAGTTTTGAAATTAAAAAGTAATCAAATTAACAGAACATTCCGATGCTATGACCGGTGAATTGATCAAACGGAACCCAAATGAACTTGATTACCAGCAAAAATGAAACCTTGCAAACAAGTTCTTTGAATTTAAATAGAATCGAATAATCAAATACCAATTGTTAGTAATTTTACTAAAAAATGAATTCCATGTGAACATCAATAATTAACAAAGACTTCGTTTGCATTGTTACAGATGTTCCCCACGGTTTCTGCGAAAAACTCGAGAGACTTTGCAAAAAGAGCACCAGCAGAAGATCATCCACTCGGAAATGGAGCGGAAAAAGCAGGACAAGCAATTAAAATCAGAGAAGCCGGAACCAATATACGATCAAAGTCCGGCGCTAACAATCCGACCGGGATTGAAAAACCCTAAGTGCAAGCCCGGCAAGGTATCAGTAGCGATCGACGCGACCCCAGCAACCCGCACCGAATCAATCCTTAATCAAGTGCCAATAGAGCTCGTTAAAGACATCGTTGAAGATTCTAACACATACGAGGAATTCATCGAGCTCCAAGCTCCCCAGGTGGTGGTCATCGAGCACCACCATTCGCGCAGCGACCCTCTTCCGATGGAAACAGTCTTCAAGACATCCACCAATCAGCGGCCTTCCACCTACAAGAGCGGTTCGTCGCGCGTTTACGAGTCTGATTCAGGCAGTGCGAGTAGTCTGTATGCGAAAATCAACCCCAAGTTGAAGAAGCTCCCCAAGTTGAACTTGGACGCTTGCACCCTGGAAGAGGACGTCTCCAACGACACCTGCGATGGAACATCCAGCGTGGTCTCCAAAACCTATCAAAGTTTTGATGAAGGAATCTACGGAACTATTCCTAAAATGAGTACCTTCGCACAGCCTTCAGTGGACATCAACGTGACCAGTCTCGACCCGGTCATCGAAAAGGACCCGATTAGTCCCGAAGAGGCCCTCAAGACCATAAAAAGACGGAATTACCCGAAAGTTTTGCCGGACATTGAAAAACGGCGCTCCCTTCCTGTGACTAATTTTTCGACTCTAACCAAGCAAAGCATAGGGGGAACCGCAGCAGTGAATCACAGAAAGGGGCCGCACCCTTCTTGCGGATCCGGTTGTCCACCACAGCCACCGCCAAGAATCTTCGGCACTTCAAAGAGTCTTGATTTGCCCGAAGAAGAGGAGAATGAGAGAGAGCCAATTACTACAAATCTCCATGTCGGTCCATTGTTGAAGAGACAGGATTCTTGCGGTAAGAATCGCTCGGATTCCAGCATCATTGATTCGATTGAGCGGATTGCCATTGACGCTCAGCAAGTTCTATACCAACATAATCGTAATCAAACTGAGCTGGATTCATCAAGCTCTATTACGCCAAATCCGAAATGCCCTGTGCACGGATCCTACAAAGCTTTCAATGATGAAATGTACGCCAATAGCAGATCCGCTGACGAGTTGGACAGGAGTGTGGGGAGCGATGATTCGTACTGGTACGAGAATTACGCAGGGGTTGAGACCAACAAATCGCTGCCGAATGTCAGCATTAGAAACAAAAACTGCTACCAAGTGGGAACAGAAAAGGGAGCTATTTTTGGGCGGGATGCTCAACCTTTAGCGAGAGAAGGTGAAGGTTTGAAGATAGTTATCACCCCTAAAGTCCCTGATGCCTCTGGTAACTTTGCCAAGAAGGAGGATGTTCCTTTTGCAAAGCAAACTGAGGCTTTTAGTGTAATTAGTGAGCGGAAAGAACCGAAAATAGTTATCGCTCCTTCGGGTACGCTCAGGCCTCCGAAGATAATCATAAAGCCTAGTACTAAATTTGAAAGAAAAAGGGAACGGATGATTCCCAAGGTTTCGGCTATTCCCTCGCCAGAGATTCTCAGCGAGAAACCTCCCCTGATGGAGAAGCCGAAGGTCACTAGGATCCCTTCGCTGCGGAGGAGGGGCAGCGACGCCAGCACGATTTACTCGGAAAAAGTTGAAGTTGTCCAGCGGATCAATTGTTCGGATTCCGGGGATATGTTTTCGGGTAAAGCTCCGGGAGGAACTAACACTATTAAGCGGAAGCCGGTTGATAGGAAGTGAAAGGTTCGGGTTTTTCATGGACAGTAAAAAATTTTTCGTTAATTCAACACAATCGCTAGTGTTATTGGATCAGTCCATTTTATAACTCATAAAAATGGTATTTAACACTTGAGTTACACTTTTAAATTTTTATCTCAAGTCGAGAAAAAAATATGACAGTGATTTTGTTGTTAAAGGTTAATTTTATTGTTTACAAATACACATTTATTTGCTGATCAGAGAAATGCAGAATAAAATGTTAAAATTACGACGTTTTATGTGTTAAAAATAACACTTTCGGTTCTCAAACTCGACGAACTGGTTCTAGAAAATTTTAATATAAGTTTGTGTTACTTTATCAATACACACACACACATACAGATTGAGTTGAATTAACACTAAGTTTGTGTAGAAAACGTCGTTAACCTAAACTTTAGTGTTTAATTTGACGAAAAATTCGTTACTGTGTAATAGGATTTTTTATGATGGTGTAAAAGTGTTTAAGGTGCAAAGAAGAGTTACAATGTTTACGGGGTATTTTTATAGGGATTTTGTAGTACTTTTAATAATTTTATACACGCTTCGTGCCTTGCATAGGTCGATTGATGAGCAGCTTAAGCCTTTTATGTGTAAATATTTTGATGGATGGTTACTAGAGTCAAGTTTTAATGCGACTTTATGACCAATGACTAAGATGAGTGAAATTAAGAAATTAATTGTATAATCAAAGATTTGTTGTAAAAATTATTACTATTAATATGAATAAAAGTTGGTAATTTGTGATATATATATTTTGTTTTATTTATTGTGTATTGAAATAGAATTTGAAGTGTTCTGTTCTGAAGTAATCGATGGTTTAAAATTGAAAGACTCCTTAACGAGATTCTCTAAAGAAGTTTATTATTTTTTGGACCCTTATAGTCTTTGAGAGAATCCTTTGGAGCTGAAGGTAGAAAGAAGGCGAATAGAGAGAGGGGGGTGAAATTGCTGAGTAGAAATGGTGAACAACTGACAAAAAAGCATTACGGTAATACGAGCTCATCAAACGGAGCAGTTCTGTCTAAAGCTTCTCTTTATTTCGGTATAACAAGAGTTCAACGTAATACCGATCTGCGCTGACGTAATTGGAAATAGAATATTATTTTGGAATAATAATTTATAATTTATAATTTTGAATTTAAAATATGTAATTGAGTTGTTTTTTTAACGGAAATCATTAGTAGATAGTTGAATTGTAATGGTCGAGTCAATGAGCGTAATTTAATGGAAATAAATATTGTGTGAACAATAGGATCGGTGCGGCTGATAAACTATTACCTTTAACCGATATTACGCACTCATTACCGCATTAGATTATTTTGGTTTATTTATAAAGATTGCTAATTGGCTTTCCTGGATAAAGTTAATGAGGTTATTAATTATTTACAGCTCCGAATAAATGAGATGTAACTCATAAATAATTTTTTATATGGCCTGATGTAGGTTTATTTAGTCATATGTTTGCATGTCGGTCTATATTTGACGATAAATAAATTTTTATAATAATTTTGAAGTTTAATATATTTTATAGAAAATATGTATCCTAAAAAAAATTAACTTGAAACAAGGGAAAAATTTTTTAATCAAATAAAATTTACTTGAGCCTACAAAAATTTATTATTTAAAATTTTTTACTTAAATCAAAACGATAAAGTCCTTCAAAATGATTTTTCTGATTCAAATTAATTTTTTTTTCTATGTACATTAATTATTATATCGTATTTGACACTAAAATAAATTTTTTTTAGCTGAAACAAGTTTAATGCAGCAATTTCACTCTAAAGATCATAGATCTGTTCACATAAATTTTATATCAGGCCATATAAAAAAATGTTAAATGTTATAAAATGTTATAATATCATTTAAAAGGCTGCTAAATTATGCAACAATTTCATTACTACGCTCCAGGCATCTTTAATCATTTCAGCATGACTCAGTGTTGATTTAACGTTTCTCCAGACGTCCATTGGACGTCGCAAGTGCGCTGCATATTTGATGCTTCCATTAATTATTTATTTAGCAACCAAGGATTTGGAGTCCTTCGGCGCTCAAGAGTTAACAGTTGCTAAAACTCGATACAGGAAATAGAAAAGGATAAACTAACTTGCAGAGGTGAGTTAACTGTCGCGATTTTCCTTATATTTCAAGGGTTCCGATCCTGCAATTGTTAAGGAGGTGTAGTGGAGACTAAACTGCGCTCAGCTCAATCGGACGTCTATTGTCCTCAGTCAATGGATAAGCGATGTAGGACCAAATTTATTAATTTACGTCTATTTGCTGCACCATGGTACGTTACCGAACGGAAACTCGGCTTCATTCGCGGAAGTTCTTAATCAATTGCATACGAAACTTTGAATTATGCTTCGAACTGTACTTCATTATTTTATTTGCGCTATTGGATGTTTGATTATTCCTGATTGAAATTTCTGAAAGTTTCAATGAACAGAAAATTAACTTAGCCAATTAATAATATTTATCTTTAGCAAGAAAACATTTTCTTAGACAAGTAAATTTAATTTTTTTATGTTAAAAATTTTTCTAATTCGGTAGGAATAAATTTTTTATGTTAAGAAAATTTAATTTCGTATTCAAATAAATTTATGGTTCAATCCAAGCAGAAAATTTGTTGTTTCAAGGAAATTTTGAAGCTTGAGAACTTTTTTTTTTATTATATGTTCAACTAAAAATTATAATATAAGCTTTTAATTTTATTTTTTCCTGTTTGGTGTAGAAGTGTTAATGATAGTGGTTACAAGGGGTGAATTTAGATTGTTTCAAGACGGAAATATTTCAGCAGGCGACAACGTACTGAGTAAACACGGTAGGGCACTAAAGGGCTGGGAAACCGAAATTGGCTGAGGTTAACGGCAGACCGGCTCGTTACGGCGCTAACAACTCTATTGCCGGAACGATTCCGGGGACTGTTGACCCGAAAATATTGTTTCGATAAATGTTACTCGTTATGTATGTATATGCTTGTTTACACAAGGGTTCATTTTTAAGGTCAATAGTAATTCATGTAACTTCATTAACTTTATTTTTAGAAATTAACTGGGAGAGTGGTGAAGTAAGTAGTAAATTTATGATTTGAAAATTTCTTAATAAACTTTACATAATAATATTCAAGATTGTTCGAAAAAAAAAAAACTAAGTCTTATTCATTTTTCCAATAAAAAAATTTTTTTCCTAAAAAATTTGACAATCCCAAAAGTCTTCTAAGTAAAGCATCGCCTTTTTTCCTCCTAATCCCTTGCATTATTCGAAAGATAAGGCAATGAACTGTAAAATGAAATTATTAATTGACCCAGCGTGAACGTGGCAGCAATGTTAATAAAAGCAAAATGAAATTTGATTGCATCAAGTCACTCTTTAATGCTCACGGGAACGATAAATAATCCCTTGGGTATGACTTTTTTTATTTACCAGTACGCGTGCTCTTGCACCAGCACATCACATTTTTCTTTTTACATGTTAGCCAGCCCGTCATCACAGCACAAAGTTACTTCTTCTTTCCTTACCTTTTCCTCCTCCTCCTCCTTATTCTTACTCATGTTATTTGGTCTCATTATTTTCTTTGCTCTAAAAGCAAAAATATATCTATGAAATATTTTCTTCATTTTTTAACTTTCCCAGTTGTTATTTTCCAAAGTTTGAGCTTGGGTAAAGGCCGAGTTCTCAACGCTCGACAGAAAAATGAATGAGAACGCAGTGTGAAATTCAATTTAGCTCATAACAGAAAGTGAAGAGTTGTTTGACGTGACAAGAACAAAATCGATAGACGACTCTTATATTCCGGCAAAAGAGTCACTGCTCTTGGCTCTATGTTACAATCCACCGAATGGGAGCTTTCCAGACTACTACTCCGCTGTTTGTTGGATATTACATGAACGAAACAGATAAAAAATAAAGAAGAAAAAAGTTTAAAGCAAAATAAAGTAGAAAACAGCGAAATAGTCAGACTCCTCTGTCGGCTAAATCATTGTCCCGCTCATCTCCGGGAAAGGGACACTCTAGACGGAAACAACGCCGATGATAGGACGGCGTGGCTACCGATGGAAATATTGCTAAAGATTTCATTATAGATAAACACCTGATGTTCGTTCTTTATTTCCTTTTTACTCTCTTTCTTCTACTTTTTGAGGTCTCTTCATTTCTCCTTACCCTGTTTTTTGGTCAACTGGCTCACTCTTCACGCTCAATAACTAATGATTTTGTTAGCACTTTTCATTGTTTGATAACCATCGATTCCTTCACTTAAAGTATTAACTTCAAAAGTGGTTCAATCTTCTAATTCAAAGTTCAAATTATTTAAGAATAAAAGAATTTAATATTTTGTCAAAAACTTTTGTCTATAATTGAATATAGCAAAGACTTTAAAAGTTTTAGCGTTGCGCGAAATTGAGAGCAATTTTTTTTTTTTGGTTAATAATATCTGTGAAAAATTTATTTATTTATTTATTTACTAGCAACCTTGCAGTCACTATGTAAAAATAAAATTTTACTTTATTAAATAATGACTTTTGTTTAAAAGAAACAAGTTTAAAAATTCAAAAGTGCACGCCTCATAACGCTCATTTACTTTTTAGAAAAAAAAAATTGTATAATTGATTTTTAAAAGAAAGAAAAATAATTAAAAATTATCCATTAACATACCAGATTATGTCAGAAATTTTTTTCACGCTTTAATTTAATTATTAATCAATGAAACAATAAACACTCAAAAGATTATCGAATGATTAAAAATATGGATTGCACATAACAAACAGAAATAAATTTATGCATTTCACATAATGAATTGTTGTAATAATTATAAAATGTTTAAAACGGAATAAGTTTAAATAATAAAATTAAGCTCATATATTATCATCAGGTGACTATTTAACGCAAGTAAACAACAAATAAATTATATTAATTAAACGTTAATCAATCAACAAAGTGGAATATGTCAGTGACATAATCATTAATTGATACAATCAAAATATTGCAAATTATTAAATGTAAAGGGTTACTTGAAAATTGTTTAACGATAACCGTACATTACGATTATAGTGGTGTGTGTCACTTTCAAAGAATTAATGTTTGATTAAGCAGTGATATGACAATTTGCAAAGTAGAGCAGTGTACTGCACAGAGTGGAGTGCATTACATTATTATATAAACGTATACAATGACTGTCAGAATGAAGAGAATAATTATCATACTGATGGATAATCGCGGAGTCCTCTAATTAGTTTACTCGTCCATAGTTGTGGTTACTACCAGCGGATTCAGCTCCGCCACCCACCTCTCTCTCTCTCTCTACTGACTCGCGTTTCTGCTGAAGGATAATCGTGAGTCCTCTAATTATCCTCGCTCGTGGTTTTCATTTCCCGCAATACTCCATCAAGATTCAACGTCAGTAATCAATCTATTTAAATCGTTTAGCGACTCGATAAATTTTAAACTCTTCCTGTTTTTTTGCTTCTCTTTTTTTGGATTTAATTCCAAATTCACCTCAAATTCGATTGAATTTATAATTGAAATAATTTACGAAGTGCTAATTGGAAATTGGGAAAAAAAATAGTTGTAATTGTTTTGAAAATACCGCGGAATTATCTGTCGGTAAAATTATTTCAACTTTTGCACCTAGTGTACCGCCCTCTTGGCGGGTTTATGTGTGACTTGCGCAGCATCCCTTTACTAGATTTATCTTGCGAGATACTCCCATTCTAACGGTTGGATTATTTTTCAAATAAATTTTGTTTATTTATATTTGTGTCAAATTTTAGACTGAATTTTTAAACGAATTTTAATATTTTGAGTCCTTTAAAGGCTTTTAGTTCCTTGGAAAAAATTATGATTCTTAAATTAGCAAACATTTGAATATTTTCTAGAAATTTATTTAAAATATTTATTTAAAATTTTTCACTATATTTTAAATATTTTTATTTTGATTAGTTAAATTATAAATATTGTCCAAAAATTTGAAAGAAGGATTTTGTAAAATTATAAATATCATTTAAAACTTAAAAAAAAAAATTTATAAATTTGAAAATTCGACTTTTTTCATGAAAATTTTTTTAATAAATCGCATGATCAACATTTTGCATTATTTTAAAAATTTTTCTCTGACAAATTAATAAAAAAACGCACATCAAAATACTTTAAAATATAACTATATTGTTAGATAAAGTTTAACCTGCAGAATCGACCGTAGCGCTACAGTACGAGTGGAGTATCTCAACGCTTGACGCGCCGTAGCTAAACCAGCTTTTCATTCCGGCATCGTAGTCGACCCGAGAGCTTCGAGTCGTCAGCTCGTCGGGCTTAATCTCGCGTGTGCTCGCGGTAGTAGTGATCGTGCTTTTATTTATTGTATCATATGTGTCTCCAACATCCAATACACACAATCAATAACCATTTCCCTTTATCGTAATCATAATCAAAATCAAAATCATAAATATTATCGATTTACATTTTGGCACCGTTGTGTTGTAAAAAGTGCCGGTGGGTTTTGTTTTTTCTTCATTTTTCCAAGAAAATCGAAGTAGGGATGAATAACATACGGAAATGGATATCGATGAGAAAAACAATACCGATACAGATTAATCAAAGAGCTAGGGGCGAATAACTGTCGCATGTTATGGCTTGATTATTGATAATAATAATGTTAATGTTGATGATATACATGAGTTAAATTAAACGGTGAAGACAGATCTTGGATGCTTGAAGAAGATGAGGTTCAACCGGTCTCAAAATTGTAAATCAAAATCTTGTGATTAAATCATTAAATACATCACATTGTTCAATCCGTTAGCGACTTATTAGTGGTGTTGTGATTAGTGCGTATGATTAAATGATCGAAGACGTGAATTGATAAAAAAAATTGCTGATTTAAAAATCAAATAGTTATTTTATTGTATAATTATATTATATTATTATTATTTATGGGATATAATTTGAATGGAATGAGTGAGTGTTGTTTTTAGTGGTGTAGTTCAGTGGAGTTTGTTAGTTGTTAATTAATATAAAAAATAAATGTGTAGTCGGCTCCGTTGGAGCGAGCTTTTTTTAATGGTGAGTTGAGTGTCATTGCGTACCTGTTACACCTTTTTAATTCGAAATGTGAATATTTATATGGCTCTTTATTGCGTAGTTGTAAACCGGTGTTTCGTTCCAGTAGTTCCGCGACTTTTAATTATTTATAGGTGTTTTATTCATTTACAGGAGAGCTGTTGAAGCGAAATGAGGTTGTGTTTTAAAGATGAGATATTTGAGGGGGGTTTTTGAAGGGTTAAAAATATTTCAAGGTTTATCGAATCGAATTTTTTATTTCTAAGCTTTGAGTGTTATTTTTTTCAAAATAAGTGCTTCAAAATTTTAATAGAAATTTTCAAAGAATTATAAATGTCCTTTTTGTAATTTAAACTTTGATTATTTTCACCCCAATAATTTTTGACTTAACTTATCATCAAATCTGAAGCTCACGAAACGTTTGTTTTTCTAAAAGTCAATACAATTGACTTTCCATAAAAAAAATTAATTAAAAATTCTTTAAAGTCATAAAAAATAACTAAGCGACCATAAATGTTAACAATTTTTTATAACTGTCAGTAGAATTTTTATTTTAGATTCTTTTTTTTTTTCTATTTAAAAAATACTAATTTCAGAAATAAAATTTGGAACAGTAAATTCAATTAAATGAAATTTTTTTTGGCAAAAATAATGTCTTATCGTGACAAGACTCAATTATCCTTAGAAAAAAACCCATAAAACGTCTAGTTGCAGAGTGTAGTATCGACTGGTGGGTTATTCCGTCGCGAATTATTTTCAGAGTTATTTCGTGGCCGTACTACATATTCTCATTCTCATTCCCTTGAACAAGTATTATACTATATATTATACTATACTATAATCTACTGTACTGAGATGATAAATTCAGTATAAAAATATGTCGTGCATAATTACAACCCATTTTATATTTTTTTCTTTGTATTTAATATTCAATTTACGTCGAGCGTTTCACTTTGACGGGAATTCAAAAGACGTACTCTGAATGATAACATCGCAAGACGTTCACCGCGTGTATATTTTATACTCTCAGTTTTTTAATTTTTCTCTTACCGTTAAAGAGGATATAGAGACAGATTTATTGTGGCTTTATCTCATGACCTACCTCACATTTTTATGCCGGAAAATGCAAAAGTAATTAGTAATTTCAAAAACCAAAAGACTCTTTTTATTTTTTTTGTCAAAAAATTACACTTTTTTCATTCATCTTTCTTGAAAATTTTTTACTTCTATTTTTTTTTTTTTTTCAGAAAAACTTCTCTTATCACTACTTTACGTAGAAGTTTTTTCCTCTGAAGATTATTAACTTTTTTTCAGCTAAACAGCACTGAAGAGTAGCCCAAAAAATCCAGCTAATTTTTTTTTTATCATCGTATACAAAAAAGTTAGTTTGTCATGTTTGAAAAGCTTACTTCAAAGATTAGCTCGATAAAAAATTTTTTGTAATTAAAGATTAAAAAAAAAATTTTGCAAAGAGAAAAAAATTCCTTTAGAGACAAAAATTAACTTATGTATAGTCAATTTTAGGACTTCGAAAGAAGTAAATTATTTAAAAACAGAATTTATCAAAAATGCTACTTGCAAAACTTAAAAAGTGAATTCTCCATTTTTTTAAAAATTTCCTTTGAAGAAATAATGATTTATATAAAATAAATGATTAAATTGTTTTTAAATAGTTTTTTAACAGTGATCAAAATTTTTTATCAGTTGTAAAGAGTGATAAATTGCTTCACTTAATTAACACAACCAATATCCCTTTTCTAATTGATAAAAAACATCCAAATAATCTATTTTCCTCGATTTCTGTTACAAAAAAGGGAGTTAAATATTAAAGACCTAAGCGGTCGTCTAGATTATGGCGTCGTTACATCTTACTAAACCTTATATTCGAGAACTATAATAGCAGTACGTGGTATTCATAATGTATGTATAATGTGGCACCTGAAACACAAGCCAAGTTTAACAGAAGCAAAGCGCGATGCTGTGATTCGTATTCAATTAGAGATAATAGCATTGCTGAATAAACAACACCGAGATACGCGTGTCTATGTCTGTGTCTTCTATATGTCTACATCTGTGTATGTTCGCTCCTTCATCTCTTGTATCTACTGACGATTGTACTGGAGATAACCGATAATGTATTAACTCGACGGAAAATTAAATATTTACCGCACATTAGATTGCTTCGTTCCAAACTACCATTTATTAAGCTAATCTGCTTTGGTTAATCATATTGTGGATTGATTATTGATTTAATGTTCAATTTTAATCCATTTTATCATAATTTAACTTTTGCATTTATTCTTACACTGAGAAAAAAATATAATTTTATTAAAAAAAATTATTTAATTCAAGAATTTATGTTCAAGAAAATTTCTAACAAATTTAAAAAAATAAAAAATCAATTATTTAAATAAATAAATTATTTACCTTTGCTCTGTAACACCCGACTCGAGCCTTTGTAATTATTTTTAACAGACATTTAAATGAATGTCGATAGGAAAAAGCCTGGGAGGGTCTTCTCTCTGTGTGTTTCCCACCGTAATTGTAAACAGAGCTTGAGGGTACTTTCAAGTGAACTGTTAAATTAACGGGTCAAAGCCGAAGCTAAAGCTATTGTTGAATTAATTGATTTGTTAGTTTCCGAATGGGTGTAATGGAAAAGTTAATCATGGGATGTTAATATGTACAATGTATGTAAATGTAGGTATAGATATTTTTGATAGTGGTAGAAATTAAAAGAGAAAGAGTCTCGGTGATAATAGCATCGGTTTAATGGAAACAGTAACTATACTATTGTAGATACAGAAAAGGACCGTAGTGGTTCTTGACAATATAAAGTATTAACGCGGGAAAAGTTTTTGAATGATCTTGCCAAATGGAGCGAAGATAATTGCCCGCACTTTGGCATTTTATCCAAATACCAGAAAAAACTTTCCAACAAACTGCTATTACTCTCATCGAAAATGCGAAAAAAATAAATAACAATAATTTTATTTGTAATAAAACTTCTTGTCAGTATGCTTGCAATCTGTAATGGAGCTCATTGAACTATGAAAAAATTGAATTTTTTGAAATTTCTTAAGGGATTTCTCCCCTTAACTCTTACAACTCTGAAAAGCGTGAATTATTTTTTTTTCAAAAATCTTTTCCAACTTTCTTTCCAATATATTTTCACCACCACCATACATCATTGCGGATAATCTCGGCGAGAATTTACCATTAAAGTTTCAGATTTTTTTATGGTACAAAGTACAGCATTAAAGATTTTCTGGCGCTATCTCACCTCCGAATCCCGTAGAACAGAACATCAATCTTTTCTTGATACTTTCACAAATACGTACTGTGTATATATACATATATATATATATATATATATATATATATATATTTCGGGCGATTAATGCTCCGTTGAAATACAGGCACTTTCGCCAGAAAAACCCAGCACCCGCAACCCTTAACCGCTGAACATCAAGACCCAAAAACCCACAAGCACTCTTACCCAGACTCGACTACAACTCCCAGATTTATTTTTTCCTCTGGAGGGCGGATACAAGAGCAAAAGATAACAAAGGTGTCAGAAAAAGTGATTTAGGAAAATTTGCGGTTTATATTTGGTAAACGTTTTTTGTAAACTCTGTTTTCTGTTTGCTCTACTCTGGCGACTCGGGTTGTTGGTTCTATTTTAGTGGTTGGCGCGTTTGTTTTATTTGTGCGTGGAATCTACAAGAGACCTCTAAGGGAATAATGCTAAATGAATTTGCATTATCTTATGATGTTTCCTTAGGCTCTACTCCAGAACGCGGAAATAGAGAGAGAGAGAAATTGAGAGACTGATAGAAGATGGAGGGAAGGGTAGTATGTGTATAAGAAAATCGACAAAGAGCTAAAAGCAAAAAGGGGGCTTAAATTGTTTGCTAAACGTTTTTCCATTGTGGAAATTCTATCGAGACACACGAAACCAGATTACTGGGTATTACTTTCAGTGGATCCTCTTTATAGTTTTTCACAATAACTCCAGATATTAAAAAATTTATAAAGAATCTATTAGTTCTGCTAGTTAAAGCTTTCAACTTTTTTCAAGCACTCCATGAAAATTGAAACAATAAAGAAATGAAACTGATGTTAGCATTTATTGATTTTGGATTTTTTAATTTGAATTTCTGTTTTTGTGTTCGTAAAGTATTTTTTGTACTTGCATAAATTTGATTGAATAAGCAACAGTTTTTCAAATTAAATAATTTAAAATAATCTTCAAATTTCATAAATTTTTTTAAGTTAAAAAAAAATCATAAAAATTAATCCAGAGTATGAAATTTCACTTCAATTTGAATAAATTAACTTTAGATGACTCAAATAAAGTTTAATTACAACGATTACAAAAATTTCGTTCACATGAATGGTAATTTATTCTAAACATTTTTAAATTTGAAAATAAATTTTTGCTAGTCAGTATGAATAAAAAATTAAAAAATAAGTAAAGCACTTAAATTTCTTGAAATGGAATTGAAAATAAAATGTACATTGCATCCTATTCACGTAACGCGAAGTTTGAAACTAAAAATTGTGCCGTGAATACAACTGCAAAGCTAGGTTAAACCGAGATTACAGCGTATCGCATAAGCAAAAGAGATAACAGATGGACAAAGGACAAAGCGCGTCGCGTGTCTACGCCAGTGACTGAGATAGATATAAAACAAACGGGTAAGGGTAACGGTATAAGTGTATATATAACACAGCAGAGACGAGGACGAGAACGCAAATATGAGAGTTAGTCTCGTAAAACTATGTAAATACCAACTTAAATGTCCTGTCTTTACGTACACATAATTGTTTGCGTTTTGAAATGGTTTATATATTAAAATTAATATTTATGGGTGTTTACAATTTTATCCTTCTTTGTTTTTTGTAAAATCCTTGAATGAGGCACGCTTTGATTTAATTTGTAGAGTTGAATAATAATTTTGAAACGAACAACAACTACTTATTAATTTTAATTGAAAAAAAATAAAGAAGTTCATTTCCAAATTTTTTTTGTTGATAATAAGTAAAATATTTCTTGAAGTCAGTTCAGATTTTCTGCACTAAAATGATTACGGGATAACAATAATTTACTATTTAAAAAGAAATTAACATTATTTGATTATTATCATATTGAAAATAGTTTTTATTAGACAATTTTTTTATTGTCATACAATAATGATTCAGTTTTATAAAATAACATTCTTAACATAAGCTCGATTATTGACGGTATCTGGAAGTATTATTTAATATAATTATAATATTTCTACGAAAATAATTTTATTATCTTTTTATTTTATTATATCTTTGTGTGAAAATATTATTATTTTATGTTGTTAACAAATTCAGGAAAAAAAATTTTTTTTATATAATGTAAAAAACGTCCATTAATATCGTTATAGTTGTGGTAGTAGTTATATAATTCGTATTTGAATTTTATAAAAGTATAAATGAATAAAATATTCAAATTTAACGTTTAAAATTCATTTTTAAAAATTATTCTTTTTAAATGTATTTAACTTCAAAATTAATTTCAACTTCTAAAATTTATCTAAAAATTATACAATAATCTATAAAATATTGAAAAATAATTATATACACTAAAATTTTAAATCTAATTTTTAATTACAGCGGTGAGTTGATATATCGTGCTACAAATACCAAAAAGGTGTATAAAAATTATTTTTTTTATGCAATCATTCTAGGAATGTTTAGTAATGTGGAAATTTTCTGGAAAAAGGAAAATTAAATTTTTTTTAGATACATTTTTTTTGGCTTTGAGAATTTTATCTTCTCAAAATTAAAAGGGCAGATATCCAAAAAAAATTTATTTTTCATTTTATCCACAGATTTATACATAATACACCTTTTCGATTTGATTGCAGAAAAGAATTGTTTTTACGCTTTTTTGGCATAAGCAACGTGATAGAATTACAAATTAACAAAGTTGAAGAAGAAAAAAAATGAATGACATATTGTCAAAAATTAAAATACCCAAAAAAAAAATTTTTACAATTACTAATAAAAGAATATCTTACTAATGTTATCAGTAATCTTTATTTTTCATATTACATTCAATAAAAGTCTCCCCCTGCCGATTATTATCATCCTCAACACAATCAAGTGAAATTTCTCCATCAGAACATCGTTTTCCAAGACAAGTAGTAAAGCACGTGTCACCAACACCGAATTTTTCTCCATCTTCAAGAGTTTCCGGCATTGGATGTCCGGCGGTTTCTGGAAGAAACAACGCGAAAAATCCAGAAACCAAAGCAACTCCACCAAACAATGTAGCGGGAACTCGCGGATCAAGTGTGTCCAGCAACAAGAGCATCGGTGTCAAAGCGCCACTCAGACGACAACACATAGATCCAACTCCAATGGCTGTATTTCTCAGCACAGTTGGGAATAATTCGGCAGTATAATTATAAATCACAGCAAATGATATCGCAATACATGCTTTACCAAACAACACAATCCCAATAACAGCTTCACTGCCGCCAGACAAGTCTTTAGGTATAGAAGCCGCGACAACACAGCAAATTCCACCAATAATCATAAAAACACTCACTAAAAATCTTCTTCCCAGTCTGTCCATAACTAACACTGTAAATATGTAACTCGGCAATTCAACAATACCGCTCAAAGCTAACATTAAGTAAGGATTGCCTTCAAGATTTCCGCTGCTCAATGAGAGACCGTAGTAAACAATTGCATTTGCAAACCAATTAAGGCACACATTTAAGAACTTTTTCCTCAAATTTGGCGTTCTAAGTAAATCAATCATACCACTGCTGGATTTTTTGTTATTACCATCAATATTATTATTGTCCTCTTGATTAATGCGAGAATTACGCTTGGCAAGATTTTTTGAAACGAATTTCGCAACGTCCAATTGAGTATTATCTCCGTTAAATTTGATAGCCTTCTGGACTATTTTAACAGCCTCTTTAGGACGACCTTGAGTCCACAGCCACCTCGGCGATTCATCCATCAGCCACCAGTGTCCAATCAATATTAAACTATGAAGACCGTAGACTATTTGCAGCCACATTCTGTCTTTGATAACGTAGCCCCAAAAAGCAACAAGAACAAATCCAAGGGAAAACAGGACTTGAAACATGGTCCCGCAAAATGTACGCTTCGATGGTCCTACCATTTCCATGGTCAACACGAATCCGGTGATATAAGCCCCCGAAGATCCGAAAATACCGTACAGAAATCTTATCAGTAAAAATGTATAATACTCTGGAATAAATGCAACTAATACTCCAAATATAAGCTGTCCAACTCCTGAAATGCAGAATATTATTTTTCGGCCATATTTATCAGCCAAACTTCCCAAAGTTACGGCTCCGGTAAATACTCCTAACATATAAGTCGATTGTGCCACTGCGCCTTTCCATTTGTTTGAGCAAACTAAATTCCACTCCATTCCTCGGGATGATTTGTAATTCGATGTATCGTAAATCCATTCGTCGCATGCTTTTATTGTATCGTTGATTAAATAATTGCATGAGTCTAAATTTAGTGGAAGGTTACTTAATTTTGTCCTGTTGGGATAAGTTAAATTGACACCTGGTACATTTTCCCAACTCAGCTGTGATTTATCTAATAAACCGAGACTGTCAGTGAGGCCAGATACGATACACTTGTGATCAGGTACTGCAGCAACCGTTATCAATGTCAGCATATGAAGTCCCGCTAATAGTCCAGATACAGCGTGTAAGCAAAATTGAAATTTTTGATACTTTCCGAATTGTCCTATGTGAGACATTAATTCCTCGAGGTCAGAATCAACACTTGCCATTTTTATTTATTTATTTATAGAATATTAATTGATCAAGTTTAAGGTTTTTTTTTTCTAACTGTCAGAGTAGCTGATAATGATCAGTCGCGCACACCGCTCAACGGAGAACTGAGTATTTTAATTGGGTTAGTAACCTTTAGTGACGGTAAAAGTTGATTCAATCTCTAGTCCCTCTCACTAAATTTAAAAAGACAACTTACTATTTTAGTCGTGTAGGTGAGAGAGCTATTACAACACTATATTATACATTAATTTCTTTCGTTTTTTTTTATTATTATTATTACCGTATACTTTCAAAATATGATAAAAATTTCATATGACCCGCTTAAACATCTGAGATAACTAAAGAACTCTTGAAAAAGATTAAAACTAATTCTTAATTCATTTTTTATAATACAAAAATTTTTTTTTCTTGTGAGAATCGATTCAGTACATAAATGTGGTCAATTTAAATATGAAATTTGATTTTTTTAATTGCTGAACAAATAATTCATAATCGAACTCTAATTATTATAAATTGTAACAATAGCTGAATTTATCTTAATTTATTAAATAATCCTTCATCAATTATGAAGATCTATTATGCCAATTAAGATGAAAATTTTATTGTTACCCCAAACCAGGTTAACGGAAAAATATTTACGAAGATAAAAGTATCTCTTTGGAAATAAATGTAAAAATAATAGCCAAAGATGTTTTTTTTAATCAGTGTTTGCTGTCAAATTTTTATTATAATTATCAAAAGTGCAGTTTTGTAACTTTTTGATAGTACTAATCAAATATTTTTTGTAGTTACTATTAATAAGTATCCTTATCGCAGTTGGTGTAGTTGTCTTAAGAAATTAGTTATGTACCTTCGTATGCAGCTGATTGAATGTAATTTCTGATAAAAAAAAAAAAATTAACTATTAATGATCATAAATTTAAATGATTTTTGTTTTGGATTAATTTAATAAATTTTTAATTAATTATAAGAGAAGAAAATTAGCTGTAAGTCAATTTTTTGAATCATTTTATTATTAATTTTTTGCTAAATATTTTTTTTTCAATCCAAAAAATTAAATATAATGTACACACATTGAAAAATTACTTTATTGCCTCAAAATTGTTGAATGAACGTCTAAATTTATGAATTTGTAAAAAATTAATTAAAAACTTTTAAATTATAGTATGAAATTATTTTTCTTTAATTAATTTGTTCAAATTTCATGCTTAAAAGAAATAGCATGGAAAAATTCATTGAATAAATAGATAAAAAATTCTTAAGTAATTTATAATTAGTTTGTTCTTGTGTTATCAAATGAACTGTTGACAGAGATAAAATTATAAGTTGTATAAATTTAACTTATTTTGGGTTCTATACGTTTCAATAAGATAATTACTTATTTTTGTGTTTATATTAAAGGAAATTTTTTTATATTTATCAAATTAAGGTGACGATTTTTCTCGGAAAATTATAAAAATAAATATACAAGTTATAAAAATAATTTGTACACTGACACTCAATTAAAAAAACTAAAAATTGTAATTTATCTTTTAAAGTGACTCCAATTTTAAATGAAATAATTTTTTTCAATGCTTTCAATGCTTTTGCTTGAATATATAGATATACGGTTCGTATGAAGTGACTGTTTAACTCTTTATTTCTTATTTCTTAATTCTTTTCAATCAGTATTCTTAACCGGGGAAATAATGGGAAAAAAAAATTAATTTGTTCTGTAGTTAAATAATAAAATGTACTACTTACGTCTTGGGTACCAACTTGCGTTATATTTAAAATAAATAATGATAAGAATAATGATATTAAAGTATTAAGTACGATCAATCAATAAATATGAATATATATCAAGAAAACTTTAAAAACACATGTGTTTCATACACGAGGTTTTATATAATGGTTGCCGGCACATGTACAACCACACAGTATAGTTCATCCACTAATACTTTGTTCTTTCTAGACATTTACAGAGCGTGCTTACGCGTGCGCATTTAATGGGTATTACGAATGTATCAAATTACAAAATATCGATACCCACGTTTTGATATGTTGTACCTCACACTTTTTAAATTTTACAGCAGACGGTAAAAACGGTCCATTTTAAATGTTGGGATTTGACGGATAAAAATAGTTTTTTGAAATAATTTGAAATAAGATTCGATTTTCAAAAAAAGCTGTCTAATCTTGTGAGGTAGACAAATATTAAGATTTTATACAAATATAAAATAATTATATATAATTCACCCTATTGCTTTAAATTCTTTACTTTAATTTTAGTGAGTTTCGACTGACAATTAAAGTTCATGTGTTTTTATTTAAAGGATGCAATGTATAAATTTTTTGTACATCGGTGTACGCGCTCCTTTGAAAGTTTTAAAAGTCTTCGAACGTAGAAGTTATGTATTCATAGAAATACACTGATAGGGAACTTTAACAAACTCATTTCTGCATCATTCATAAATGCTAATTCTTTTTAAAATATCACATCAAGAATTTATAAACTTTTAATAACTTGCTACAACTTTGATAACATCATTATTACAGTTTCTCGATCATTTTATTACAACTAAGTAATTATTATAATTTAATTATTATATTATTAAAAGTCTTATCGTGGTTGGTAATTACATTCACTTGGAGTAAGAATTTCTATCGGTGACAAAAATTATTTTATACTTTAATATAATTTGTTCGCCCTCTGTTGAAAATTTCCAACATTACCCTAGGTTGATAAATTATATATGGGCATATATCAAGTCTAATATGGACATGTCTAGTTTAATCAATTTTTAAAATTAACAAAACTTACAATTTAATCGATATTTTTCAGATTTATTTGTAAAATGTTTAATATCTTTTAAACGCGGTTTTATAGCGCTTTAAAGGACTCAACGTTTTTTATAGAAAATTAAATCACCGGCAAAAAACTTTAACTCAGTTTTTGTCACTTTAACCGTTCTAGTGGAAAACACGAAAAACAAAATTATTTAAATTATTAAATTTTTTCATCCGAATATATAAGCCCATATCAGAAAACTTTTAGAGTAAAAATCTCCCATAATTTTATTTAAAAACACAATTTAACATTCCAAATTTATAAGATAAAATTATCCTGACGCTAAAATATCTCACAATTTACCCGCTAAAACACAGTACCACTTTCTTAAAAATTATTGTCTCTCTTAGTGATACTTATTACAAGAAACAATGTATCAAAAATTCCCTAAATATAAATGTGATGCATCAGCACGCCCCTAAAAATCCCTTCAAAAGTAACATAATTTCAGCATGTAGTAAATCTAGGTAATTTTTCCTCTTTTCAGTACATCTGAGGTAAAAACTCGTTGATTGCAGTTAATCCAAAAGTCCGAAGTTGATTATAAAAAGTTGGTGAAGCTTAAATTTAATAACCATAATTCTGAGTTCCAGGTTGTTAGACAATCCAATCTCACACGTAAAAATCAGATAAAATTTAAAAATAACTCAATCCTTCATCAGACTAAAAGCTAGCGTACTTGTGCAAGCTAAAGAATCTCGAAACGTTAAAAGGTGTAGTGAGATTTTAGGTACAAAGTAGATATTCCCACGACTTCTAATCTAGATAAGTCTGGCTAGTAATGGTACTGAGGAAAATGCGCTACAAATCTCGGCTCTTATACTTGAGGAACCTAAGAAATGGAATGCTCCTACTTCGTATACTACTACGTTTACTCCTACAACCACTACTAATGGGCTGGTATCGCTATTGTACACTGAGGAAGAGTATAAAGAAAAGATGGAGATGGAGAGAAAGAGAAGGAAGAAAAGTAGAATGAGTAACAGCGAAATGCATCTGTGGTGGGCGCCAAAAGACCACGACTACTTCTTCTCGGATTCCTCCGGTTAAGATACGACTACAGTAGTTACTATGCCAGTTCTCAGTGATATCAGTAGCTGCTAGAGTACAAGTTTAACTTGCAGCAGTATAGTTACAGCTGCAGTAATGGTAGGAGTCATTGTAGCTGGGAAGAAGCTGGGAATCGCCAAGAGACAAACTTATTGCCCTTTGTTGCACGAATTCAGTTACTTTGGATGTACTTTATAGTTTTGAGTGAAACTGTTTTATAGAAACAGATGTACGCCAGTGTAATCACTAAAATTAAGTTTCTGAAGTTGAAATTGCCTCAGCTGGAATAACTATTTTATTATTACATTTCAGTATTAATGAGTTATTGTAATTGTTCTTGTGATTACCAATAGTAATTGGGTGGTTTTGTTGATTGTGGAAATGATAATTAAGTTTAGGGCGAAATTCGACGCAGTTTTTATTTTTCACGTGATTTACATGAAAACACTTCCAATTACTTTGAAATTGTGTTCAGTTCAATGATTTTTAATTACACTTGTCAATCTTAATTTAAATATCAGCTAAAATAAAATTTTGAGCTTTGAACACTTTTAATGTGTAAGAAATTGAAAAACCCTAATTCTCTTTGAAATTTACTGTTAAATTCATAAGAAAAATTACCGGAGTGTAAATTTTTAAAAATAATTTAGCAACAACTGATCACCGATATATGTAATTTTTTATACAGCTGAATAATCAAGAGAAAGTGTTTCTCAACAACTTTTTACAATTATTTTTTTAACCTAATTTTTATCAGTAATCAATTGATCGACCAATGCCGCTTCGAATCCCAGAGCATTAAATCCAAATAAAACGGAATGTTTGATAATTTGATTGGCTAGGGGTTGAATCATATGAGTTTTGTTTTATCGGCATTTTGCGGTCGGGCAACTCGTGGAGAAATAAAACTTTTATTGGTATTGTATTGTATTGTATAGCGGAGTAGTTGAAGCAAATGGATTAGACAGGCTAGTTACACGGTTTAGCGCAGTGTGCCGAACAGGAGCGAATGATCCCGAGTTCCGATTGTCATTCCAGAGAGCAGTCCTTCTAGCGAACCTGATCGACCGCTCGGAATTTCCATTCGATCGTAATGTTAATAGTTAAATTAGAGTTTCTCATGTTCTCGGCATCACGTGCGCTCTGCGCTCTACTCTGTTATATACGTTTTGTGTTGTGTGTATCTGTTCTGTGCTGTGTGGAAACATTCATGCGAGGCTTCTATTTCTGTTTCCACCTTTTGCAAGCTCACCGTTGCCGTCTCTGTCTGTCGAACTGTTCCGCTTCTGTACCTCTCTCTCTCTTTCTCTCTCTCTCTCTCTCTCTCTCTCTCTCTCTCTCTCTCTCTCTCTCTCTCTCTCTCTCTCTCTCTCTCTCTCTCTCTGTTCAGTCACGGTCCTTGGCATGCCCGCAAGAGTAGCTGCACTTGTAGTGGTTGAGTAGTAGTAGGCGAATATTGAAGTGGAATAGAAACTAGATACAGAGACCTGCTTCAAATTGGCAATTTGCCGCGCAGCTTCCATCCCTCATCCATGTGCGCCGTCAAACTGCTATTGAAGATTGCCGCGTATGTAGACGCTCCGAGGAATTATATTGGAAGTTGTGAGAAAGCATACTATGTAAAAAGGGATGGATGGGTGAAGGGTGAAGTTGTGAGTGCTGGCTTTAAAAGGTTCAAGGGGACAGGAAGGTTCAAAGGGTTTTGTTTTAGGTCATAGCTGTCAAAAAAAAAAAAAAGAAACAGTCGATCATCGAAATAATTCAACTTTTGTTTTTTTATCCGTCTCTATTTCTAGTTCTGTTATTTTGATTTTTTACTCTCGGTTTTTAGTTACAAACGTATCAAAAGAAAAAAAGAAATTAAAAATTAAAAATAGTTTATGAACAATTTTAGAGAATTACTTGTTGATTTTTAGTTTGATTGCTTTACGAACGGTAGGATTACAACGATCAATATAAATTGATATTTAGGAAGTTTAAATGGAAATTCTAATCCGTGAAAGATTATAAGCTAGAAAAATTCAGTTTTTTTATTTTTTTTTCTTAGACAAAGTTTAATCGAGTTTAAAAACTTCATTAAAAATTTGAGTTATAATATGATTATTTTTTTCAATTGTTTGAAACATAATATTTCATAAATTGAGTTGTTTGTCTTGAATTAAAAGTAGATTGCACAAATTATTACCAATTACATTTATTAGCAAGAATAAATTTAATTAACTGCTCAAATGTTTATTGCGTTCCGAAGTAATCTAATTCATTAATCGATCAGTTTCAATAACGTATAATCATTTACAACTATTCCGTGGATGAATGAATGTAAACTTTGGAAATATTTTCCACCTTAATTGAATCCTGTAATTGAAGCTTGTAACAAAACATTATCGATTCTCGTATATATTTTTAGAACTCGGGTAAACTCTCGCTTTAATGTAGAATATTTGCATCATTGTTATTGTTGTATTGTTTTACCTATACAAATTTCAATTTTGTCGGTAATGATGTTTGAATTTGATAGGCAAAGTTCCGCAAAAAAATAATCAACGAGCGAAAAAAAATAATTGGTAAATTTATTTATTTGAATACACTTGACACTTGTGTCAATAACAATAGCAATTACATTATATTCATTAATCGGTTGAATTTTTGAAGTCAGATAAATTCATTGGGAGCGAACAAGTGGACGTATCGTATCAAACATCCAAGTCGCGAATCAATAATTCAATTGTTACGCAGTACCGAATAAATCACTTGGTAATTTTATCTTTTTTTTTTCTTCTGTGAATATTTCTATCAATATTCTAGCTTTTGTTGAATGCAAAAAACAATTGATTTCATTGTCACAGAAATTCCTTCTCTGATTGAACACCACTTCAGCTTCATGATTATTTTTTATCTCGATGATTAATTGGGAAATTCCCATTAAATTTTGTTAGGATAATTGACGAATACTGAAGTGATTATATTCGAAAAAAAATTGATTTTTTTTTTATAAACATTGACTTCGATTCTAATGAACTGAATTAATGTGAATTGTTAAGAGATAAAGGGTCAAACATTAATTGCAATTTGGGATGATTAAATTAAGCTTTTGGAAATGGAGATTCATCAGTTTTTTAAATTGATCAAAATTTATTTATTTAATCAAGGATGTATTTAAATTTGAAATTAATTAAATGTTTTATTAAAATTACCCAAAATGGTTCAATATTCGTTCATGACCTTGTAAGTTCTATGTTTAATACCAAGAATTTCAATTAAATAAAACCGCGACTGTAACTAATTTTTTTCATCCGCAAAAAAATATTTAATATTAACATAATCTGAATATTTACTCACACTTCGATTTATCGATTACTATTATTGCAATTTCCAATAATCCACAAAGAAAAATGTTTTAAAAAGCACTATTTTGGGTCTCTTAAATGTACACATATATATAAATATACACCGAGTAGAATTAAATATGTATGAGTTCGAAATCCAGCGCGATATATTTTATTTAGTAAATCCGGCATTAGGATTCGATAATGTGCAAGTGAAGTAGAAAGGCAAAACTGGCAGTTGCAATTTAAAAGCTTCAAGTAAAAAGCTTTTGGTATTATTTTGTACTATATAGAATAAGTGCCAAGCATTGAATGTTATATACAAAATAAAATAAAACAAAGCAAAATAAACTACAGCAATAGTAGTAGCAATAGCAATTGATTTTAATTTCAATTTATTATCGAATTCAATTTACTCTCGACGTTAAATACTTTTTTATGTTCACTCTTTTGTCATTAAAGCATTAGCACATTTATAGTAGTACTTTATTTTAATTTTACGTTATTCAGTGCTTAATGTAATTACTTTTGAGTGTCTCTATACACAACAGTCTTTATTATTCGTTTTTTCGAGTACTTAATTTATCACGCTTTGTTGATTTCAATTCCTTAAAGAGTAATTTCAAGTAGCTTTAAATTACTAGCTGGTGACTTCAAATCGGTGTCTTCTTTAATGTAGAAGGTGCAGAGATATGAAAACTTCATTTTACATCAAAGTAGCAAAGCCGTAAAACCTTTTACAGGCGTATTCGCACGTTTCTTGTCGTTCTAAGAAACCAAAAGGAAACCAACAATCAGTTTAGAGTATAAGTTAAAATAAAAAGTTAAGTCGAACTAACCAAGATACGGACTATACATAGACCCCGGAGATTTAGATCCACCAGAGAGACGATGGGGAGCCACTGATTTTCCCCGAGAGATTTATTGTTTCACGCCACAGTGAGATTGTATTACGTAAGGTTAAGCTCGGAAAATGCTCCATTCTTTTTACCTAGACACTTTCACGGCCTTTACTCCTTTACTGGCTTTTATTTATTTTCCCAATAATTATAAATTAGTAATTACTGACACGGCGAGACTGGTTTCACTTTAAAATCTTATTGCATGCCTCAAAAGGGGGAAAGTGAGTTTTGATTTGAACTTCGAAGAGTTTTTTTCTAATCTTCAAAATTTTTTTACAATTTAAAAATTTTTTTTTTTGATCTTCAAAAATTTAGGTACATCCTTTTGAAAATGATTTTATCTAGTCTAGTCGAACTGGCCGTTTACTAGCCAAAAGTTCGATTTCATTTCTACTAGGAATAATTTGAGCTCTAACGCTCTTTATTATGCAACATAAGTCCGTAACTTTTTAATATTTTGATATTACCTCTTGTCGGTAAGCTGTCACTTTATCATATTTTCTAAATATATCCTTCTAAGCTCTCACGTTGAAAAATATTCAAATTATAAACATCAGATGTCTAAAAAATTAGTACAATGTCAAGACACAGCTCCCGGCGTGAGGTTGAAATGCACCCGAAAATCTATTTTTAACTTTGCTGCCAGCAGATTCATCTTCGACCATTTAAAAAGCTTTAAAACGATGAAGGTGAGTGCAGATGTGAATGTGGAAGTGAGTTGAAGCTTGATCTGAAAAGCATCAGCCAACGCCCATCATTCTGAAACTCGGAGCTCGAGAGGTTGTTCGTTTTCGACGCAACGAATTGTGCCAATTCACCTCTGCTCGTCATCCCATCTTTTCAAACTCGTTGACATGCTCTCAAACTCAACGTCCAGTCTGCTCTAGAACACTCCACATATATATTAAATTATATATAGTGTTCACTCACACATATGTCGATGTAGAGAAGAAAAAATCATTCTATTTCACAACTACATCTATGAAAGTCGACGTGCTCTGTCTCATTTTGTACAAAAGTTTTATTTCCAAGTGGCACAACCAGTAGAACTAGATGGAAGCAAAATCAGCCGCGCAAGCAGAAGAAGAACCAGAATCAGTGAATGCAATAGAAGTACCAGTGAACAGACGTTGAATTCGTACTTCGGAGCAATTCAATCATCGTGTCCTACAATCCACAAGAGCCACCATGTTGACTGCGGTCGATTCGATGAAAGCGTCGCTATAACAAATATTGTCATATCAAACTTTCCTTTATGCTTCCTACCTCTACGAAGACTGTTTAGGGTCTAGAGTCTAGTGCAGAGCAGTAAAATTTTTTATTACTGCTTCGTAGATAATTTAATTTAACCTTTCTGTCATGGAGAATAAAGCTCCCTTTACATTTCCTACATGACTGCAACTCTCCTAGCGAGAAATGTTTTTACATAAGTGATTTTCCTGAAAGGGTTAACGAGAAAAAATGTAATATTAGCATCAAAGCATGCACGTGCTTTTTTTAGAATTTTTTCACCGAGGGAACCGCTGAACCGCTGTTTCACTTCTGGCGTCCAACGTGCTTTGAGGTCCTTTTTTTGGTGACACAAGGGCTTTTCTGGGACTGGGACAATGGCAATAACGTTAAGCGGCGACATCCAGACTTTTACATCCGTAACTTTTACTTGTTATGTTTCGTCGTCAACCTACCGGCAAATGTTATGCGCCGTCGCGACTAATGAGAACTACAGTATGGCAGCGCTCAATTGCCCTCGAGCCTTATACTTATGACTTGTGTTCGTTTTTGAAAGTTTTTTTTTTTTTTTTTTTTTTTTTTGTGTATTCTCTAGTGAGATAAAGAAAATTCATATTATTAATGTAAGCTTCGTACCCTTTTTATTATTATTATTTTTTATTTGTTTATTTATAATAACATTTCTTACTTCTGTGCTCTTTTACTTGACGAATTACAGAATTCTTAATTTATTAAAGTAATTAAACTAATTAATTGGTAGCATAAAAATGTAAATGTGAATGAATGATAACTTGAATAAAATTATGAATTTAGAAATGTAATAGCCGAGAAAGTTGGTTAAATGAAGATGTAAGAGTTTCAGCAGAACTTTATTTGGCTTTTAAATTTTTAGGAGCTGTATGCCGCGGGTATTAAACCATTCAAATAGTTGTCAATGGCGAAGAAGTTGTACCAAAGTTGAGTTGGGTTGGAGAGATGAATTTTCATGCGAGAGACAGCCAAAGTTTAAAATAACAAGGGAAATTAAGGGAGACTGCTACTGTACGAACCGCTGATAATTACCCTTGGGAAGTTATAAGAAACGCAGCAGCGGCGAATACGAGGTAGAAACCAACCAGAGAAAGTCGGCCTCGGGACTATTAGTTCACATCTTGGTACCTGCATAATTAGCCATAGAGCAAAATGACCTTTTAGGATTGACAGAATCACCGTATCGATATAAAATTTAAAAAGCCTACAAAATTTCTTTCCGTGTGAGTTCAGTGATGTCAGTAAGTTTTTTCACGGGGCTCATTTTAATCACCTGCTGATTATAACCATCGTCATAAAATTCGCATCATGTGTGGATTTACTCGTCGGGACGTGAAAATTGTGGAGAGACCAATTGATACTTGGATTTCATCTCAAATAGGAAAAATAATTTCTGAAGAGTTACGGCAAAAGTAAAGGGTGGATGGGTCGAGAGTGAAGATGAAGAACCGGGAAAAACGTGTAAACGTTAGGAGTTGAAACGGATCCTTCGATGAATTCAAGTTCAATTTTCTAATTTCTAAACTGTCATTCTCCCTTCGGAAATCACTCGACTGGAATATCCACCCTCTGGTTTCTTGATATCCAGCGCTCGATTTCTTCCGACTATGACGCTTGAGCGTCAATCTACCATTCACTATCCTCTGTGCTTCCACTAATACGAAGCTAGAAGCGCGGATTTGCTCTTCTTTCCTCTTTTTTTTTGTCATCGCGACATCGCGAATCACAATTCACGATTTCCACCCATCGATTATTTAAAATTCTTCTGAAAGGTTATATTTTATTCTTTGCTTCAAGGATCACCGCGAGAAACACTTGGTATGCTTTAAAACGTCTCCAGCTAGTCGACTGTGATATTGCCTCGGAATTTTTGTTCTTATTCTTCTGTGCGACGTCACTTCATACTTTCAAATTATCACTAACACGATTTATCAATAAATCTTGGGAGCTTCTTGTCATAATTTCTTTCTTATCAGTCAGATGAATCCATTAAAAACAAATTTGTAAAATAAAAAAATTAAAGAACGAGCTGATGAATTCATATCTAGGATGATGAATCATAAATAAATGACAAGAATTTTAGATGCTGATTTTCTCTAAAAAGACAAGTATGAAAAATTGAAACGTTCGTTGCTTAAAATAAAAATAAAAACTATTAAATTTATGATAAAAATTACCAGATTGTATTTTAATCGGTTTCATGTCATTTGATTCCACCACAATTAAGTGATACCAGCGAATTGATCCCAACTGATTAACTTCCCACATGCTGCGCCCGTTTATCAGGTGATTGATCAATGGAACCTCCCACAATGTCACGAAGTTAAAATAATTTTCTATGACCTTTAAACGCACAAATTTTGTAAAAACTCGAGTTTTAAAAATCGGACCCAACGAAAAATTTCTAATTTTCGAAAATTTTTAATTTCTCAAAACAAAAAGTTCAAAATGAATTTCTTGAAATCAAAACGACGAAATTTATAGAATTGAAAGTACTCTTAAAGAATTTTTTTTTTCTCTACAATGAGAAACTTTCTCAAATGTAAAAACTTAACTAATAACTGATGAAAGAAATAAAATAAATGTAGGTACCTAACTTTATGCAAAAACCTGAGATAAGATAACAGCAACTTTAGACGACAACTTGATCTGTAAATGTCAGGTGATATTATTTCTACTCCTTAAAAGTAATAAAATATCTCGCAGTGAGATTACACCTGCTCAGGCTCAAAACTACCCTCTATTCTTTCCGCGTTGCTTTTTTTTCTCATCTGGTAAATTCTTGATTGTTGATGCCTGATGCTTGGCATAATAATACAACTATTGCCTGAGAGTAGGACTATTCCCGAGAGTGGCACGACCCCAATAACTTGCTGATAAGAAGAACGGGAAAATTAAAGGCGAGTAAGCCGGATCGATTTGAAAGTTAATAAAAGAGGTTCTCCAGCCGACGTGACGAAATTTCAAAGTGTCCATTTCTGCCTAGCACCTGGTTCTAATTCCGGAACAGGGTACATAAGTCGGTAATTGCGCTACTAGATATTATATTGAAATGCAAGTAAAACCATTTTCTTCTCCAACTTTTTATTCTTTCTTATTGTTATTGTTATCATTATTGTTACTGGAGTTCCTATTGCTATTATGATTTTTTTTTCCATTTTCTTTCCTATTTCGCAGCTTAGTTTCTCGGTGTAATACCGCTGCTGAAAACAGACCCGGTATGGGGCGTGTACTTTAACGTCACTGGTACTGAATGCTCGCGGTACGACCGACTAAGTGGTATTTATCGTTTACTCTTGGTGGACTGGGTGCTTCCGTAACGTGAACTTTTGCCATTATCTAAATTACTCGATGCGCATCTGCTCTGCTTTCCTTTTCTGCTCCTCTATTCCTCCTAAGACGCCAAGAAAAAAAAGGAGGGGATAGTTAGACTTGTGATGTCGCTAGTTCACTATAACCTTGCAAGAAAACTGTCTTCGGTTAGTAATTAAAGTTTTACTCTTATTCAATAATAGCCAGCTTTTTTTTTTTCAGAAAAAACCTCCACAAAAAATGTCTATTTATATTTTTTCCTTGATCTTATTATGGTAATGACGATAATCTGCATTGCCGACGGAAGGACAAAGCTATTACGCTGATACTTTGACGCTATAACAATGGCCGCTTCCAGTTTTTTCTCGCTTTCGCTTCGGGTTTTTCTTCGCTTGTAACTTTTTAAGTATTAGTGTAATTTTTATGGGTCCAGAAAAAGTGATCAGTACTAACGTAAAGAAAATAATAATCAAGTTAATTTATTTTACTACATCTTACGCCCAAAATTAACCATTAAAAAATTTAAGTATTAATTACACCAGCTTTGAAAAACTAAAAATTAGATTTTTGATTTTTTTTTTATAGGATGAAATAATTTTATTTTCAACGTATGAAAAATATTCAATTTTTCGAAATTTCTAAATTGATTCTCCCTTAAGCGACAGATGTGGAATGTACTTAAAAGTAAGCGAGGTTGTTAAAACTTTAATAGCATTTGATACGTACTGAAAACGTTTCAAATACCTGTGCTTCTATTCAGAAACGAACATTAAATTTGTGTTGATAATAATGTGATAATTTGAATGGCAAGCTTTTAATGATCGTTTAACGTTGATTGATAAACGCGTGGTTGAATCGACAATGTCCGTCTCCTTTTGTCTGTAAATACAACAAGTAGAGTCTGAATTACTTGCACACGTGGTGGTTTATGCTGCAAAATCAGGAATATCCCGCATTATCCATGATTCAATCGTAATCGCTGAGATGGATGGTTTATTGCGCAGTTGCATTGCTTATCTATCTCTCTCTTTCCCTTTCATATGTGTAGTTACAGAACATATATGTATGTTTTGGGTGGATCTCATATATGACTCCAAAGGTTACATAACTCACGGTAGACGGATTTACTTGGCAGATTCGGCGGTTGCCGTGATACAATTTCGCTGAGGTTTATATATCTATAATAACGATGATACTCATCCTGCCTGGTATTGCTCACTCGAAATCTCTCTCTCTCTCTCTTTCTCTCGCTTCCACTTACTCTGAGAAGAGACTGCTGACTGGGTTATACGACACGTGTCAAGTTACCGCATTATCTCTTGCGGATGCGCGATTCTGAATTGTTGATTTACTTTAAGAATTTACAGTCATTATTCATTATTATTATGTTTGTAGTTCTAGAGGACATTGTAAATTTTATCCATCCGTGAATCGAGAATAAATAGATAAAAGTTAATGCTCTTTACCGTAAATACGGATTAAGTTGACATGCTTCATTTCTAAAATCCACAACTTTTAAGGGTCGTTTGGTTAGTAGAATTATTCAATCGATTTTATAGCTTATATTTTAATATTTATTGGTCTACTAATTGTTTGATCTTTAGATTATACTCTGTATCAATAAATGACTGTATAAATCTATTATTAAAAATAGTATTAAAGCTGTAAGTTAAAACTTGTATATTCAAACTTGAATTTGATCAGTACAAGTTTGACGAGTGGGCTTAGTGCATGCAAATTTAAAACGAAATTTATTGTCTTCCTTCTAAAATTTTCATGGCTTCCAAGTTCTTAGCTTAAGATCTTTGTCTCTTTTATCGATAATATATAAGCTGATCTTAACTTCAATCAATAATATCATATTCTCCAAACAGCTCCTACATTCACTTTATACTCACAAACATTAAGTTTTTTTTTATAACTTACTTCTAAAAATTCCACAAAAGTTAAAGACCCTAAAATGTATTCATAACTGCTTCATCAATTCGATTGCAAATGAGAAAATTTATGCATTCTCTTTGTGAGCAAAAACTAATAAGCCGGAATAAAAGCACAAATCAAATAAAATTAATTCCAAGAAGTTTCATTAATAAGATATTAATCAAATGCTTTACGAACTATCTTGAGAACTGAACAACATCATAGATTTAAATATTAACCAGGTTGAAATCCATCCTAATTGTATACTCGGGTGTTTCCGTGTTTCCGTGCTCGTTCACCAGACAAACTATCGACTCGGAAAGTAAATTGAGACCCGAACTTAGAATTGCATCAATCATTAATATTTCTACTTTGATCATTTTTGCTGACGATTGGCAATTTGTCCTCTTCTGAATCCTCAATCCTTAATCCAGACTCCTTCTAAGCTGATTCTCCATCTTCTTCTTCCTCTCCGGTTCTTATCCTTAATTCTACTTGCAGCGAACACGTCCTAGTCCACTCGATTTCCCGCAAGCTTAAGCTTTCTCTTTTTAATTTTTTTTTTGTTCGTATTGGCCCCGAGGAATTGCCCGGAAAGTTTCTTTATCGAATTCCTACAAATTCGATCTAGTTTAACGAGCTAAAAACAAGAGCAAGTCGCGCTTGGAATCGATGGAGAAAATAAGACGTGGCTTTGAAAGGAGAGACGCGTGGATTTAACGTAAATGTTGGTGTAGATCAAGAAGATGAAGACGAGGAATGAAAATGTAACGAGTTGGAAAAGATGATGTATTAAGGCACCACGTGGAGGCAGCACTTGAAGGCTTACATCATCTCAGAGCCCCTTTTCAGAGTAGTAGGTATAATAGTATATGTAGAGGTTTAGCTCTATTCCGATGAAAGAACGCAAGACTTTGAGGTAGAATAGTGCGCACTCGGCACTAAACTTAAACCAAGTACCGTCTACTCAATTATTAAGTCGAGTATGTCAAAGCTATTGTGAGGCTTTTCTCATTTCGTTAACACACTCTTTGATATTCACGTTTCAAGTTCTATATTTCATGTTCTGTGTTCTGTGTTCTATATGACCTCAATTTTGATGTGCAATACAAATTATTTTCATTATTATGAGTCCCGGGGGATATAACTGGAGTTAAACTCGCCGGCTGTTGCAAATTCTCTCAAATATTGTAACTTAGTTTAATGTTTAATGCTTAATGCTAGTACGTAAGGATAACAGCGAGTTCTCCAGTTATTTTCGGGGAATTCTAAAAGTTAAGTTATTAAGGAGTGAGTAATTTAGATGGATGAAATCTTGTAAATTACTTCAAGTTATAGAAATTAAGAATTACGCGTTTTCATTTTGTTTATAAAAAATGTGTGAATTTTCTTTGATTTGATTTGAAAAGTTGTTAAAATTAAGAATTTAATTTGGAAAATTCACAGTTAAATCTTTTATTCAAATACGTCAGCTAATTACACACCTATCAACATAAACATAAAGATAAATATTTATCAACTAAAATGTATAAGATCCACAAGTTTATATTCTAAATCAAAAAGTCACATAGCATATATCCCGAAAATGTATAATATACAGTGTACATATATTCAAAACTGATTTACAAGTCCTGACATATACGAATAGAGATGCAGTAGCAACTTAGTCCTCAAACTTGATAATTATTAAAGTTTTGGTGAGTTTTGGTAAAAGTTTGTTAACTCGAATCTTGGATTACGTATTCGGAAAGGCCTAATCAAACTCATTGCCGGTGCTCATATTCTCACGAGTCTTATCTGCGTGCATAGATGAATCGGATCCTATTTCATTTGCCTGTACATGTATGTATACTTTAATTGGGTTTACATACTACTACTTACAGTAATGATTGTACTCTGTATAATGCAATAATACGGCTACTATACATAGCACCCAAGTTATTATTATATATTACAGTGCAGAATGTAAGATAATCGCTTCATACAAGGTATAATAACTTTGCTGTGTAGTTAATGGAGGCATAAAGAAAATAACGCGAATGTAACCGTTTAAATAGCTCGAGAATTTCCGCTCCAATTTCTGGAGAAAAAGAAAAGGTGGGATAAATATTTTTATAAAGATTTTTTCGCTTAAGTTTGAAATCATTTTATTGGCTCGATTATTGGAGATACGAAAAAATTTAATGATACTTGTTTAGCAAAAAATAAAATTTTCTACAAAAAAGTTCTTATAAATTTTGTCGTATTTCTCATATTTTATCTATAAATTAAAAATAACTTGCTGCAAAAAAGTTTTGTCTGACAATTTTTAATCCTCCAAAAGTTCAAAGTCTACATCCTTGAACGCTATTAGAAATTCTGAGGACATATTTATGAAAATATTTTTCAGAGGAATAGAAAGACTCCCTGGAGTTGGTTTGAACGAGAAATATTCACTTTGCGGAACGAGAATATATGTAACAAATTTAAAATAAGAAGTATAATATGGAATGGGTAAAAGTGAAGAAGATTCAAAAAAGAAATAATAAAAGAAGTATATTTTAAAAGTATAACGGATTATTTGGAATGTTTGGACTTTAAAATGTGACGGGGATGAAAGGGAGGGCTCTTGGAAACATTTTTCATCTGTCTGTTGGTACTCGGAGCACGTTACCGCTATCCCGAAGACGAACGGAGTTTGTCTTTCACTCTTATCCTCAATTCTATAGTTTTATTCTTCTCTTTCCGTTACTTTCCGCAACGTTTACTTAAGCTCCAATGGTATCTACATTTATCCCGTTTTTTCGATGACAGTTTTACTGCTAATTAATACTCTCTTATTTGTTTATTAAAGTTACTACATTATTCATGAGTTCTTTTTTAAATCAAAACTTTGTATTCACCACGTACTCAATTTTCCTTCATTTTTAGAAATTTTTTTCAACTAAATTGGAAAAATTAATTCTTTAGAAATGTAAGATCACTTTACGAATAGTATGCCGAGGGAAAATTTTCTGATAAATTTTATGTCTATGTCTGACCTCTTAGGACTACTAAAACACTTCTAAGAAGACAATTTATAACAAAATTTTTCAATCAGTACGATAGAGTAACCGAAAAAGTGAAAAAAGTAAAAATTTTAGAGAAGTTTAATATTGCTATTGAATAACTTTCAAAGGAGTAGGTTTATCGAAAAACTATAAGAGACTCCTTTTGGAGAGCGTTCAATTTCCTACAAAATATTCATCGACCATTGCTGTACTGCTATTTATTCCAGAGATAAAAATAGGAAAGGTCACAAGATTTTAATATCAAAATTAAGAGCTTTTTTAGTTAGATACTTTTTTTTTAGGTAAAAAACAAAAAGTTTAGAGGGCGATAGAAAAAAGCCAATTTCAGAAACAACGGACACCTTAAAAAGAAGAAATAATTTTTTTTTGCTTTTTATTATATATATGAAATCCTTCTCGGACATTCCATCAACATCTCTTCATTCAACCCCTCAATTCTTTCAAAGTTTAATTGCAATTGACTTACAAACAAAAAAATAAGATAAAAAATATTTCTACAAGGTGTTAGCCAGTCTCTTTCACAATACTTTTTATACATTATTTAATACAGACTGTTATCAGCTAATTCGCGAACCGTACATTCGCGAGAGTGCAGTAAATCTCTCTTATAAACACGTCGCTGGCTGTCGCACTTTGCTTCTGAGCCATCAACAGCAACAGCAATAGCAGCAACACCAATACCCTTGCAATAACAACAGCAACGGCATCATCCGCTCGGAGTGCTCAAGCTCTTGAAGCTCGTCGTTGATTTTAAAAAACCCGTGTCACCTAGCACGTACACTAGACAACGCTGACTCTTTGAATGCAGTATCCCAACAGCACGTCGCTTTTCATTTTTCCACCTATCCACTTCCCTTCCTCAGCCCTCAGCCTCTACCCTCTCTGTTCGTCTTTCGCCCTTGCAACCGTTGGCCCATGATTCTTTGTTTCTATCAAGCTTCAAGCTTCCAGCTGCAAGCTCCACGCTATTAGAGCTACTCTGAAGTATCTTGGTCGAGCCAGTGTATGTAGTGTATGCTGTAGTTGTATGTCCACAAGGTTGTTCTCGCCTTGGCACTCTCGTGCTGTTCTTCTGAATAAAAATTAAAAAACACTCTAACGACACCCGGGGTTAATGATTTTTCTTTTTCCTCTCCGCATCTACACGTCTAAGTTCAGTGACCCCGGGAAATATACAAGCAACTTCCAACCCATCCCAACTCAGCCCATCCGACCGTCCGACGAACCAACTAACTAACCGACCAACCCTCTCCGCGCTGTTTTATCACCCCGTCATAGATTTACTCTTTCCCGTAAATCGAAACGGTATAATAAAAAAAAAAAAAAACGTTGTAAGATTTATTAAGAGATCACTTAAGGGGGTATTCTGGTCTAGAAATAAAAAAAAATCGATTTTTTTTTTTTTCATATTTTCATAGTTTAACTATTTAAGAATATGTCTACGAGAGGATTTTCCCAAATTCAAATTATTTTCGGAGAAATAAGTATTTTGCTGAGCAGGCATCCAAATCGGTTGGGCTGCAACTAATCGAACAAAAGACATAATGGGTTCTCCGACTACCTGAATCTATATTTCTTAGTAAGCCCTTTTGTTCCGTTATATATATATATATATATATATATATATATATATATATATATATATTATATATTGTAATACAATAACTCTAGGTGACCTGTGTCTTTTATATTCAGTATTCGCTTACATCCAGCTGCTAACAGTTGAATTTTAACCTGTAAACCACGTGAACGTATGTGCTGTGAGTGAAATAAAAATATTTTGAGTGATTATTTCAATTTTTTTAAATAAAATGGATAAAAATCCTCAGCGCGAAGGATTACGCGTCCAGAGCGACAAAAAAAGGCGATTTCACGGCAATAGATTTACGGAACAGGAAAACACCAGTTTTACGAGTGCATCAGCAGCAAAATTGAGGAAATCAAATGATGAAGAGGTGATTATAGATAATAATTACGGCTACTGTGTTTTGGAGTTTTTCACGGTCTTTTCCGCGATTTCTTCGTTTGTTTCGTGTACTACATGCAACAACAAGATTAGATTTTCAAGAACGGCTCAACGCGGACTCGGGTTCAAAATTGCATTACAATGCAGTTGCGATAGTCTACGCTACATTCCATCATGTCCATTCGTTGACAAATCCTTCGAAGTAAACCGACGAGTGATATTTGCTATGCGGCTTTTGGGAGTTGGCAGGGAAGGATTAAATATCTTCTGCAGCATAATGGATATTTGTCAAGGAATATCAATCTCTACTTATTACGCTTGTGTCAAAAACATACACGTGGCCGCATCTACAGTTTATGATTTCATTATCTCCAAAGCTGTGAATGAAGAAAAAGAGTTAATTTCAGCTTTTGATTCTAATGACAGTCCAACGGATTTCACTGTATCCGGTGATGGCACATGGAAAAAAAGAGGTTTTAATTCGCTATTCGGAGTAACTACACGTGCGGAGAGTTGGTGTAAGTGGCAAAAAGCTGCATCTGAAGGAACATTAGACGAGTTTGACCACGAAAATCCTCCTCTGTGTGATAAAGTTTTGAAAATTATAAAGCCAATTTACGAGAGCTTATCATCAGAAGAGTTATTGACTCGATGTTTGGGTTCAGAAACTCAAAATAATAATGAGTCTCTAAACTCGCTGATATGGACTTTCGCTCCAAAGCATATCCATTCCGGGTCTCAGATCATTGAAATTGCAACATTTATTGCTGTATGTATTTTTAATGAAGGCTTTATACCGATATTGAAGATGATGACGATTATGGGAGTGAAAATTGGTCCAGAAGCGCATGCATTTGCTATCAGACGAGACAACGCCCGGATTGACCGCTCCGAGATACGAGCATCCAGCGCATCAAAGGAGGCCAGAACTGCTCGAATAGAAAACAGAAACGCCGAAAATAGTTTTTCGAAGTCGAGGAAGGTCCGATGTATGAAGCAGGAATGGCAGATTGAATAAATGTAAGTTTAAAATATAATTTTATGACTTAGACTGCAAAAATTTTACTTGAAACTTTAAACGTGTTTTTCTCAGAACTGTCTTTTTGAATCTGATACCCACGATTTCTCAGGTTCTGCCGAACCGATTTACTTGAAATTTTAAGAGAGTCTTCTTTAGGGACTTGTCTACGTCCGGAACTACGGCCATCCCCAAATTTTCATTTTTACTATTTTTAACAAATCGAAGAATGTTCAAAAAAGTGGTACAAAAATTTTTTTTTCTTTAGGCAGGCGCCATTTTGTAAAAAAATTTTTTTGTAACTTTTCCGTAGTTCCAGACATTGCGACATTATTGTAGATTGATAATCTTTTTTATTTTTTGATTTCAGATTGCTAGGAGAGTTAAAATCGTGGGTATGGTCACGCACCAAATTTTTGAGACGCCCCACTCCATCAGCTGATAACTAACGGAATTTTGAATTTTTTTTACTTTTTTATTTTTTTTTGTATGCTTCTAATGTGAATAAATAATGTATAAAAAAATTGATGGTAAAAATATTGCTTGCCTTTTTTTACAGCACTTCAAAAATTACCTAAAATTCATGTCTCTAGACCAGAATACCCCCTTAACGGTAACAAGTAGTTATTGTTCGGGGAATATTTTTTCTCTAATAACTTATAACTTTAATTAGCTGATGATTTATCGAATGGACCTGCGGGGAATATTTATTTTTACTATTGGAAGATACAATGGGGGAAAATTAAATGGATTGAGCTTCAAGCTTTACTATGTCGGAGTCAATATTTATAAATATGTTGATTTAACATGGAATAATGATAAGAGCTGACATTACAACCGATGATAGATATATTATTCCAAAATATAGAGATTATATTTACTTGGGTAATTTGTAATTATTGCTAATACTTGCTATTATCCGTCAAGCACTAATTATCACTAATAACTGCGCTAGCTATGACCTTGAGTAATTATAATTCTCTGTCAATACCCTGAAAAAAATTACAGTATAAAATTTCACCGTAAAAACAGAAATTACTACTTTGAAATAAAATAATTGGGAAAGAAAATAAGCTTGTTTTATTGAAAAAATTCTCAGGTTTTCAGTATCCTACTTGATCTATAATTTCATTACTTTAATTCGCTACGTTAGCTCCAAAAAAAAAAAAAAAAAAAACTAAAGATACAGAGCATTTACAAAATGAAGTTTTGAATAAAAATTTTTTTAGCCAACGTAAGTTGGACAACAATCGTTGTATAATAAAACAATAATAACATTTAAAAGTAACTTTAACGTTTGCTCTTATTTTGGATAAAGGTATTTTTTTTTTATCCAAACATGAGATGGAGGTAATTTACGTGCCTTTATACCCGTAACAAAATGTCGTAGGAGATAGCGTAATAACTCGCCTAGAATTTATCCTACCTCTTTAGTTTCATTCCCTCTCTTCTGGCTGCTCGCTCTTTTTCTGGTTGTTATTTAGCTGTCTTTCTCTGACAACGTTTTTAGGTAAAGGCTAGCATGACAAAATGTCCCGTGGCAATCCTATTTTCTTAACAACTGGAGATAAATTTTCGCGTACGAGGAGACCCGTGTGCAATGTTTCAAAAGATATTTGTAAATCCGGGGCTACGCTGATAAGATTCCCATTTAGATTGCCGGGACCGGTAAGTAGCAAAAGATGAAAAAGAATGAGCAAGTCGTAACTATACCTTCGTGTATGTTTACTTTTTTGTGAAAACATTTTTAAAATGATAGAAAACGCTAAATGACTGTCGCTTCTTGCCGACTATTTTTATTTTTGATTCAAGTCTTATATTAAATGGATAACTTTTCTCTTAATCGTATTATAGAATTTTATTTTGTTGATTTGATTCATAAATTTCTTTAGTTAATTAGAACGGTATGTTTCAAAGCAAGAGTAAAATTTTTCAAATGTTTTATCACGGCCTAAAAATCAAGATCGCAAAAAAAATAGATTGCTTAACTTAACAATTTTTTTAATCGATTGATTGCTATTTTTTTACACAAGAAAAGCGATTTTAAATGCTTATGGTGTGGATTTTCCATTTAAAATAATTAAATCGGTAAGTTTATTATACAGAATATTATAAAATTATCTTCACCTGAAAATGATACCTCATAAAGATCAGTTAGAACTAATAAACTGAAAAATTTAACGACTCAATCCCCCATTTAGTGTTAAACAAGCAATAAATGATAACTAAAAATAACCATCAGGCATCTACCCAGGAAAAATGAATTTTAAAATAATAAACTTTTATCGCCCACAAAGTACGAAGTAAATTTTGATTTTCCAATCCACTTAAAATTTTCCCAACGATCTCGTTACCGAAGTGAATTATTTTCGATGCATAATATAAAGTTTTAAGTGAAAAAAATCAATAGCATAGTTTATGACCCGATGCTGTTTTAATTTAAAGTTATAATATTTTCCAGCGGGTTATTGCGATATTGCATAAAAAATCTTGGAAGTAGATCGCAGCCTGGCATTTTAGCTCCACTCGGTAACTCGCAGGTGCTGTGGTTGGAAAAATTCACCGGAGAGCCATTACTTAGCTCGTTGTCGCTTGCGTTAAACTGAATGAATCATGGTAGTTGAAGTAATAGCCATTGTGCCGTGTGTAGAATTTTTTCTTCCCCTTCTTCTTCTTTTCTTTTTTCAACTTTATTTTCCTTCACACATTATCCTCCCACCGGAAGGTTTTATTATTTTTTTCGGTGCTTGCTGCAAAATTGGAATGGCATTTAATTACGTCGACGTGAGAGATATTTGTTTGCTTTTATTTTACTTTCATTTAAACGTCAAATGTACTTTTAACTCAGGTACAAATTAGTCCCATAATTAGTAGTTATTTTATTCTGTATTTTACATTCAGCATTAACCATCCAAAAATTTGAGTTTAAATTACGTCAGCTTAAAAAATGACTCAAAATTAGCTTTTTCAATGAATGATTTTTGAGATGTCTTCTTTTGATTTTTCCTCTAGCCAGTATACTCTAAATTATATTTTATTTTCAAATTATGAAAAAAAATTCTATTTAGAAATTTCTCCCTTTAATTCGACCTCATAGTTTTGTTTTAAATTTCTCCATTTTTAGTCATTACTTTTTCAGAATGTCATTCACAAAAAAAAAAAAAAAAGAGAAAAAACATTTCGATTCGGATGTGCTTTTATGGAGAGTTTAATACACTAGAGTCTTACATGTGAAAACATAACGCGACACATTTCTTGCCCCCCTAAGGCAGCAGAATACTCGTGAGCTTTATCCCTTTCGTTTTTTCATAAAAAAACCAAAACTGGGTCGCGCTGGTCTCGATCGATCACACACTCTCATTCCAGCTATTTTTTCTGCTTATTTTCATTTATACTCCTCCACTCCTATTTCAGTATTTGCACATCGGGAATCTTTGTTAGTAAAATAAAACCGGAAATATTCCGTTTGTTTGTCTATTTAAATTCGTATGATTAATCACCCGCGGAATATTTTAAATACATATTCGGATGTACTTTCCCTATCAAAGAATACGTTTAGCTGTTTCATTTATCCATACCAATTCATCGCGGGAGTTTTGATTATTAACCTCTCTGATAAATTATTCCGGTATTATTTTAATTATTTTAATCATACTCATTCATGTTCAATTTAGAGTTTATTTTGCGGCCTGGGGCCCAATGCGAAAGACTGTTTTTTGATATTTTATTTCATTTTAATTATTATTCTGCAAATTTGTTTGATTCATCGACGGGTGGTTCATAATTTTATGAGCTCTTTAGCGTTGGGCGCCAGGGAATATATGTAATATATAATATTGCATATATGTTGAATAACTCTGGAATTAACAAAATAATTTCATTTGTATGAAAGTAAATATTATAAATGATGAGTGAATGATATTTATTGATTCAATCCCTCCGAAGTAAATAACATTCTAAAAATAATTTAATTTATATAATGAGAAAATACAATATAAAAAACTTCATGGAGTGAATTTTTTATTTTTTTATTAATAAGAATAAAAAAATAGTTATTAAATATTAAACAAAAATACATCAATATTTTTTATTAATTTTCACAAGTCGCGTTTTCCAATTAATTCTCTCTATAATATTTTACTTGTTAATAAATCTGAAAAACTACCATATAAACATGAATTTCATAAAAAAAATTCCGGATTGAAGAAAAAAAATTCAAAATATTGATTCCTTAAAAATTGCAAGTGCCTATAAATAATAAATTAATGGTAGAGATCGGGAATTTTCAACTTTTTTGAACTTACTAGATAAAGTTGACGCTAAAAAATTGACAAGCTCACATTTGTACGCCAACAATAGAGAAAACAGAGCTTGCAGTACTATAGAAAGGCGTATTCGGATCAACCTCATTCTAAAATGATAGTTTTCGACGGCATTGTCATCGAGTCTAACCGATATAACATCGCAACTTTTACCACTGTAGCCACTATTACCAGGGCGACCCTTTCTTCTGAAGCAAGCTCGGTACAGTGTAGTAATAGTAATGCAGAAACATTGCATTGTAACAGGAGCTATCTTCTATATTCCATTACGGTATCTACTTCGGTTTAAAGTTTACACCGTACTGTGGTGGTTAGCTCGGAAACGATTTCAAACTACTGTATCGCCGAATACAAAATAATTTATCGGGTGAAAACCACCCGGTTGAATGCTCCACGAATGCTTGTCCTGATTACCGCAATTCTTGTCAAGACCGCTGTTTACTGGCTTTTTTTTTTTTTTTTTTTTTTCAACTGCTTAATTTGATTGGATAAATAATTCGTGTGGATAGGTGTGTTGTGTACGCAGATGAATGTACTGCAGACAGACTTTTGAATTCATGAACCATTAAGTACAGATGTTGGATGCAGTTTTGCAGCGACACTGGTTCAAGTGCCAAATTGAGGTTTTACATTTTTTACTTTTATTACACTATTGAAAGTTTTTGTCTTTATTTACTGGCATAAATCTTTTAAATTACACGATGCTTTTGTAAATAAAATTGAAATTGAACTTGTTCTTGTGAGTTATTAGTTTAGGCTATTGGGACAAATTTAATGTGTCGGCACTATTACTCTTTTAATAATGCAAAAAATTTATAATAAATTTATTTATTGTCAGAATTAAAGATGATCATATGTAATAAAATGTTTAAATAAAAAAATCTATATAGCATTGAATTTACATTGAAATGTTTAAAAAAAATTTCCTTTGATTAAATTTTCAAGAAAAGCCAGCATACTCCATTTTCTCCGAAACTTTATATTATAATGACGCCAGTACATAATAGAGATCTTTTGCGCTTTTTTCGACTCCTCTAATGTATTGAAGAAAGTGGTAGCAGAAGAGGAAGTAGAAGAAAGGAGAAAAGAAAAAGATAAAGAAGTAATGTTATATGTTGAGGTTAAATTCAAACGATGAGTCCCGGCAAATTACGAGAGTGCACCAAATAGAGCGGTTAAGAGAATGAGTAGGAAAGAAGGAGGTTCTAGTGTAGGGGTAGATAGTGATAGAGATACAGAGAGATATGGTGGTAGTTTAGTAGTATGTAAGGGAACTGTAGGAAGGTATAACGGAACTAAGTGCTGGAAAGTAAGTGGAATAGTGGTGGAGATATGCTAAATAGGCGGTATCTATATGCATGTAAAAACCTTTGTATTATATCCATTCACTCGCGGACCTTATCTGTATCGCTTGATGAGTCTACTTCAGGTGGATATTTTTATCTCCATCTTGTAATTTTATGTGTTTATTCAAGCGATACACATTTATTGCCTCAAATTATTGACAAATATGATATTTTTTCTTTTATTTAGCTCCGTCGATTGCAATCATTGATGGTTTGTTTATTTAATATTATTGGTGGTATTTAGTTATCGTTATTGAGATCTCTAAAAAATCTTTTGCTGAGGAAGTTGTATGAAAAATAAAAGCTGATATATTTTTTTTCACTAAATCAATATTTTTCCGCATTTCCATCAATGAAAAATGTTAGAATTAATGATCAAATTATTATTGATAATATATTATTTTAAGTTTCCAAAAAAATTGAAAATTAAATTTTTTTTAAAGATAGTTTCAGTAAGGATGCGAATTTTTTGCCCAAAAAAATTCTTTTTTTGCATTCGTTAATTTACGGAAAGTTATAATGATCTCTTTTAAAAAAAATCAAATCAGAATGAAATATCAAAGTCTAACACCGTAATGTAAGAGGAGAAACTGAGATAAAGAAGTTTTTATCCCTCAAGTTTTTTGTAGGAAAATTTTATCTTCAGTAAGAATATTTAGCCTGATTCTGAATTTAAAATCTTCTTTTATAGTTCTGAAGTCAAATTAAGCTTTCCTTAAACTCCGATCTTATCGTTCATAACTTTGACATAGATTTTAACTATGAAGTTCAATTATCAAACTTGAAAAGTATAGTTGTTGTGGGAGGTCAAAAAAAGTAAATCGGTTGGAATAAAATTAATATTACTGAAAAGAAAAGATATAGAAAGCATTGTAAAATGATTTTCTTTGAAATTCATAATATCTTCAAAATTAAAAACCAAATCTGTACGGAAAGAAATTTTCTGTTTAGAGCTTTTCAAAATCATTTTGATAAACCAGCTGTAAAGTATAAAAATTGAAAAAAAAAAATTTGAAGATATGTAAAATTTTACTGGAAAAATGTTTCACTTTCAGTTGATATTTTTGGAGTTTATATCTCCCTTAAAAATCGTATCAGCAATGAAAAAATTTCCTTGCCCATAAAACCGTCCTACAAAAATGAAAAATCTATCAACAAACCCCAATATAGTACTGAAGTAATATTCATGATTGCTTTCAAATCACACATCAATGAATCACCGAAAACAAAACAACCAAACGATTCGCGTCAAAAAACAAAAAACTGATCCATAAACTACCCAACCTCGTAGCCATAATACACCACTCTCCATTCTATTTCTATAAAATTTTATCTCACCGCTGTAAAGTAACAGTAAAACTAAAACTAAACCCAGCTGTAAATTAAATCCAATTTGAAAACCATAAATATTTATTATTCCGGCATATGGATTCAATAACATCGCAGGAGGGAACAATGTTAAATAAAATTTACGATGCTATTTATCCGTATTTTTCTCACCATCGATGATAAGATTACTAGCTTCTGTTATGCTGCTACAAAACACCCTCGCTCTCCTAAATTTTCTTTCTAACACTATACGCATTTTCTGCCATTCCTTTACCAAACACGATTTGAACGTAAACGTAACATCCCCCCATCGACAGAGCGCCAGCTTCACAGTATGACGATAACAATGACATATTTGGTATCGATTAAGGGGGAAATAAACCGCGGCAGTATAAATACAAATAAATAAAAAAAATTCTTGCTACAACAATCGACGTAAATGTTATGCTCCATGTAACGCATTGTATACCAGGCTATTAAAAGAACACGAGTTATAAAAAAAAGCCAATCTTTTTATCGACATCATTTGTCTTGCTTAACTGTAAATTCTCTTCTATCCACATAAAAATTTTTCTGGGGCTAAAAATTTAGATACTAACTCTACTTCTAGTGCTCAATTTTACTAGGACAGACACAGGTGGCTCAAAAAGTTGATAATGGTAATGGCAATGATAATGATAATGGTAAAAATTGTTTACCAAAGTATTTAATTTTCGAGCGTGCTTGGGCACTGAGTGTGTGCATACATTACGCCGTTTTATTCACGCATCCAGCATCGCGAGCCTCCACGTGTATCTGTCTAGTAGACTGTTTTGCACTATCTACTGTTACTCTACTCCAGTTTGGAGTACAGTACTTTGTTATACAGTTTGTGGTACAGCAGGATGGTAATTTCAGCAATGTTTCTCTACTCTATCTCTATCTCTGTCTCTGTCTTGCATCAGCTCTAGTCCATCCCCTCTAACACTGCCAGTTGAGGAGACAATACTTGGCCGTCCGATAAATCACCGGCTCTTGGAACCACGAGCGCTTGGACGACTAGCGTGAAGCGGACAACATTTATGCCGGCTGAGGGTGGATTTAATGAAAACACAAAATTTTACGGGAAATAAAATCGATTTACAAGATTGCGTAAAAAATAACTTGGGAATTTACTGTGTATGTGAAAATAGTGTCAAAATTACATGGTAAATGTTTACTCAATAAATTTTCGTTTTTATAAAGTGAGATTTTGACCGCTGATTTTTGTGAAAAGAGGAAATTTATTGCAGTTATTTTATTTTATTTTTTTTTGCATTGAGCGTATCTATAGAACACGATTTAAGACAATTCAACGAATATGTTTCATTAATTAAATTTTAATCATTGATGGTAAGAGTTATGATTATTTATTTATGGTTATTATAAATTTTTTTGAAAAACAATCGGAGGTCACATTGAGAAAAAATACAATTTTTTGTTCAGGGTTTTTTCCAAAAAGACTATTAAAACAAAGAATTGGAATATTTCAATTATTGTAAAAGTTATGAGTACTTTAAAATAATTTCTCCAAAAATCGGCTGCTTCCGTACGGATTGAGATAGAGAACTAGAAATTTTCATAGATAGTTTTTTTTTTTTGCATCTGCAATAACATTTTAAAAAACCAAAAAAATGTCGTTAAATTGATGTGGAATGACCGATATGTAACGCAAAATACTAACTATTTTTATTTTCCAAGTTTACTATGAAAATATGTCAGTTTGTCATGTTTAACGAACGTGAAATTTTCAATAAAACAAACTAAAAAAGTTTCAATTTTTAAAACCAAGCGAATAATAAAGTTAATAATAAAATTAACTGATTTTTCCACAGATTAAAAAAATTGTTATAACATGTATCATGTTACGTTACGCATTTAATTTATTATTTATGATGGACTTATTTGCCTGTGGGTATTTATTCTGAACGAATTAATTTAATTCCCAACAAACAATATTTCCCAGCGATAACAGAGGGTGGGTATGGATAAATATGGATAAATATATTTATCAGCATTAATTATTATTTTATTGATAACCGGATTTTACGCGACTCGTTCCAATAATTTTCAGCTAATTGATTTATATGGTACTTTGTTGTTATTATTATTATTATTGTGGTTAGTTGATTTATAAAGATATATGGCCGGCAGAACATAAACATTGTTGGTTAAAACATCGATACTGTCAATTTTTAATATCCGTAATTTATTATCGTGTCTATAGATTCTCTTCCGGTTAATAATGAATTATAAATTTCAATTATATTAACATTTTTATAATTGAAAAAAAAATTTTTTTTTAAACAGAAAAATTGAATTTTCATATTGATAAAAATCGTATCTTACAAAGTAAAAAATTCTAAATTGACTATAAAGAAATCAATTCCGGAGATTTAATAAAAAAAAATCAAAAACTTTTTAGTTATCGTGCAGACACGACGCGAAAAAAGTTGTTACGAGGTAAATACGTTTAAAGTTTCAAGTGAATTCTTTTTTGTCTCGCGTCTACATTTATTGCGGAGTAACCGAAAGTTTAAACTTTTTTTTTTTTAATTTTAGATTTTTGATTACCCGCAGAATTAACAAAAAATCTGATGGAAGCACTTGAGTCATGGGGAAAAATTCCTTGAGAAAAATAAAAAAATTAAAATTTTTTCAAATTTTGAAAATATAATACATTAAAAGTATATGATGTGATATATTTAAGTTGCGAAAAAAAGTTGAGATATAAGCAATATTTATCTATGCAAATGGAAAGATAGATTGTTGTTATTATTGTAAGTACAAAACCGAATCATGATTATAAATAAATAATGGATTAGCATTGTAGATAGGGGCAATAATTTGCATATGGCTTTGAGCATTATTGAATAAAGACTAGATTTTGGGCAGTTAGTTGGTCGTTTATTACATTATATGTTAATAGAATGGCCGCCGGAATTACTAACCAATGGTTTATGGCATGTGATATTACCCTTCACTTCATCGGTTATGTACTTTCGATCAGCAAAGCGTCCGTTTGGTTCAGCATAATCCGCTTAGTTTTCTTTTTCTCTTTTAGACACAATTCTCATTTACATTGGTTGCTGCTAGTTTTATTCCCGCCAAACATTCAAGAATGGACTTGAGTAAAAAATACCCTACGTTTGTAGTTGATAGTTTTTTACATTTACTTTTTTCAGCTTTTGGGTCGATGGAAATAGTTTTAATCTGTTTTTGAATTCGTAAAACAAGTTGATTTAGTTTAATTGATTGAATAAGTTTTGATGGTTTTCGAAACATTTTTACGATATAATGTTTATAATTTATTTCGTGTTTAAAAGCTTTTTTTTTTTTTTTAAGTTAAAAATTATTTTTCTCAGATCAAATTATTTTTTTTTTTTTTAATTTTTATAAAAGTAAAGGAATAAACATCAATTTCATTTTGTTTTAGTTGCTTTTATATTTTTTTAACATTTCATAATTTGTAATGTTGATAAAATGACATTTAATCAACGATAGATACCGAACTAAACCGAAAAGAAATTTGTAGAGGTTCACTCGAACAAATAGTGTCGCTGAGTAAGAACAAAATGATTGTAAGAAGATTGACGACGTAGGTTATTGTCATTTCTGTTAGACATTTTTTTTTTTTTTTGGGGTCCTTTTTTCGATCCGGCTTAGGTTAACTTTTTCCGAGGAAAAGAGAAAAACTAATGATGCGAGAGAAAGTGTACGAATCGGATGTTACAACTCACCATTACGAATTGGGAATTTCCAAGAAGTGTATGTGTATGTATATCTGGTGAAAAGGATCGAATGCAAAAGCGGAATGATGTAGCAACTCTGCTGATTTTTATTATTTTTTCCCCTTTATTTATCAATACGAAGAGCGGTAAACGAAGAACTAAAAAATAGCATGAGCTGTTGTGCACCTATCGACGTTCTCGGATAAATTCGACTCCTGTGAGATTTTTCAAAGCATTTTTGTGTACCGCGTACTATCTATAAGTCTGTACATGTTATCAGTATTTCAAGCGAGAGCATTTAAATTCACGTAATACGACATTCTTTTGACGAAAGCGGATCCGAGTTTTGCGGTATGGAGATTTTTCTATCTGCTCAAAGATTATGAATTCATATTTTTATATTCGTGTTTTCAATGCCTTTGACTTAAAGGATGTATTTATACCTTTCGCTAATTAAATTACATTCTTCATACTTTCTATGAATAATCTACAAAAAAAGGTGGTAATATTGATGTATTTACTCAGCGAAATAGGGAATTCCAATATTCAATCTATAAACTTTTTAATACTTGATACAATAAAATAAAACATTATTTTTGCTATTCCGTTTGCTATTTTTTATTATTGATTGACGAAAACGTATTTTTTTTCTTATCAGGCTTATTTCACAAAAAATCGGAAAATTTTTGAGCATGAGCAGTATATGTTGAAGCTTAAAAAATCAAAAAGAAAAAAAAAACTAAAACAAAAATTTTTTTTTCCATTCCTCATCGACAATGATATTAAAAATAATTTTTTATAATGCTCAAAATATTTTAGAAAAAAGGAATTTTTTTTATCAAAATTTTAAAAATCAATAAAAAAAATTTATCTTAAATAGCTCAAAAAAACTTCAAGTATATTTTTGACTACTTTAAATATTTTCAAGGTAAAAAAAATATTATTTCACAATTTTTGGGGTACCCTTACATTCCATTTTACCCCTCTTTCTTTTACTGTTATTATCATTCTTGATATAAAACAAAATTGAAGCGACAATCGTGATGATGTTTGATCAAACAACATCACAACACTGAAATACAAACTAATTTTCCGTGTACTAAACATTAATCGAATAGCAAGACGGGAACTGCTATCACCGGATGCCTAGTTCACAAGGCCACCGTGTATAGAATGGGTGAAACAATTATTACTGCTTTGCAAACTCAAACACAGTCCCTCTTCCTTCTCTACGTTTCCCGCTCTCAGCAACAATCTATACCATATTCCTGATAGCACTTACAAACTTAATCCCTGCCCGTCTTAGACACAGCTAACACAAACAGGTTCGGAAATCACGGAGAGGCCAGTATCCAGGGGGCTAAGTCCGTGACAACGTTGTCATAGGGTGCTATTTAGCAACATAGGCACCCACTGAGGGAAATCCTTCGATTAACAGACGTTGAACACAATAACATTTGCAACGTCCAAGTCCAAAAGTATCTACTTGGTTAATATCTTCAGACCACCATCACTTCCTTAGCCGATGTATAATAACTAAGTAGTAACTAGTAATACTTATCGTTAACCGTGAAACTAAGAGATTAGATACCCAAGTAGTGTTTTACATTTGAATTCCTTGGAAAATTAAATTTGATAGCTAGTTGTATCGAAATCCTTGTCGACATAGTTAACTAGTCACTTGTATTTCATTAGATAAACTTTGAGTTCTGACTTTCAATAGGGTCTCATTCAATTTATTGAAGGATATTGCTTTTCAATAAGTTTTAATTGTTATCACGATTTATAAAACAAAATTACAATTACTTGAAAAAATAAAAAATTAAAAAATTAGAGATATTCTGTATAGCCAATTCAGCTATACCTGACACAAAGATAATAAAAAATTCAAAGTACTAGTGAATATCTTTTACATTTTATTCAATGAGAATATTTTTAATTATCGCAATTAATTATCAACAAAGAAATTTAAGATTCCAAAGAATTTCTCCTGCCCTTTGGTTTCTTTGAGCGCGAGACACTTCCAAAAAGAAACCCTGCAATCATGAAGAGTACTCTCTCAAAAATTCTCAGTGAGAAAAAGCTTCTCTTTCGTTAAACAGAAAGGTCTAGTGTCAAGACATAACAAACATGAAATAAAAGTTTAAAATAAAAAGTAGAATTCTTTTTAAAACTTAAAGCTACCAGACTATCTCACAATCGGTGTTTCTCGCGTCTAATACACCAGAGTAGTGTTAATACAACTTGATCAATGTGTCTTTTCAACAAAACTTTTTTCATATCCTACAGGATAGTCTCTATATTCTTTTCCCTCTCTTTCGCTCTCAACTAATCCCAATCCCGATCCCACCGGTCGTAAATCTAGTGATCTCATTTACCAACAATCTAATTTACTAAAACTCATCAATGGAATTAATGTTTTTTCTATTACAGGTGCAGTCGTTTCATTTAAGAGGATCTACTTTCGAAAAGATTTAGTTCGCGATCGTTTAAGATTTATTTTTTTGGATCGAAAGGTTTTAAATAATTTTTTTATCGTTATTATTAATATTACTTTTATAAAAAAAATTAATTACTGATTTTATGACGCTTAAAAAGTAATAAACGATGAAGACTTTTTGTTAAACAGAAAATAACGAGGCGTGTTGTTGGCAGCGAAGGCAATAATTAGGCGATCAAATTAACTTTCAGATGGCAAGGAGGAATTCGGTGAAGCGGGGTGGCGGCGATCGGGGCCGTAGTGGGGTCGGAAGGGCGAAAAATTTTCGATATGTAGAATAATCTTTGAGAGGCAATCAAACTAACTCGATAATAATAATGATAATGATCGAAAGTTTAAGGTTTAAATTATCCAGGAAACGGGTCCGCTGTTCGATAACTGCCAATTTTTACGATTTCGAGGTTAGTAACAGAGGTTGTTATTGCTTCTGAGTTTAGGAGTTTTGTAAGAGTTTATTAATAGTTAGAAATAGTCGTAATCGTAACGATAATCATAATCATAATCAAAGTAGATAAGAATATAAGTTAATGACCGGAAGAAAATGATATGCAAAATGGGACTCCTGGCGGCTGTGGTCTGTTTGGTGTTGACTGTGCCTATCGTCTCCTCGCTGTCGGTAAAGCAGAAATTAAACCCTCGGATAGTACAATTACGTAATGGACAGATTCAAGGCTTGACTCAGTCCTTTGAGAACAGGCAACTCAAGCCGGTGGACGTTTATCTGGGAATTCCGTACGCCACACCACCGATTGGAGGCGGTAGATTTTCCCCTACTAAAGCGCCCAACCCTTGGGACGGAGTTAGGTAAGTGCTGATAATTATTTTTATTGTTATTATCATGTTCTTAGCGATGAAAGAGCTGAAGGGCATCGTTATGAATTTTTTAATAAACGTTTTTTCGGTACTCTAAGTTTCAATTTAGAGTCTCAATTTTTAACTTTGTTCTTAAGAATCAATTGCTTAGTAGTCTGAATTAATTTTGTTTGAAAAGAGGGGAGTATAAAATGTATATATTTTCAACGATGTTTATCAATTTGATAAAGAAAAGCTTTGAAGTAATTTTTTTAAATAATCAATGACTGGATGAAAACTAAAAATTTTTCTTTTATTCCAACAGACTTGCCAATGCGATTGGGCCTGTCTGTCCGCAAAGACTTCCCGACATAAGTAACGAGACGGCGGCATTAGAACGAATGCCACGAGGACGCCTCGAGTATTTAAAAAGACTTTTACCTCATCTAAAAAATCAAAGCGAAGACTGCCTTTATTTAAATATCTACGCTCCTGCTATGGGTAAGTTCATTAATTTTTAAATAAAAAAATAAACTATTGAATAGAGAAAATTTTCTAGAACATTTAAAAAATCTGCGAGAAATAGAATCGTCAAGAAAGTAATAATTAAAAAAAGAAACAAACCAGGTGTACAGAAATCAGAACACGTTTTTCAATAGCGGCAGCGTCAGGTGTGCTCGTGAGATTTCTCTCTATCAGACGGCTGCGTGGCATGTAGTATCTAATGATAAATTTACCTTATACGATACAATATTATTCAAGTTTAATCATACTACCCAGAATTATCTTACCGCATAAATAATAGCCACCGCGAATAATTTATCAACCTGATAAACTGAAACAAAATAGGTACTACGACGTGATAAATTTATAATCGAGATGGTATTATATAATAATAATATTGTTTGTTGTTATTGATATAAAACAGTGTGCATTATTAATAGAATCCAGCATCCACCGAGACAATGCATTATTTATCTTTTATTGCATGATGTACTGGTATTATTAAAAAAATTGCCAACATGCACAATATTTTATTTTATAAATACATGTGAGGTACGCTCGACGTTTTTTCCTCGACTCATTTTTATTCTTATTCTTATTCTTGTTCATGTATTTTTATTTACATTTCTCTTAGCCTTTTTATAGTCGCATTTTTCTTTAGATTTCAAACAAACGTGATATTGCGCTCAGAATCTAGACGGGAAAATATTTTCAATAATAATAAAACTTAAATTTTAATATCAAAAAATATTAAGCATAAATTTTAAGGAATGTGAGGTAAAGGAAAAAATTTTATTTTTCGTGAGTGTTTCAAGCTAAATAGAATACTTTTTATTGAATAAAACATTTTTTTGTCTAAAAAATGTAATCCTGATATTTTTTAATATCATAAACTTAAGAGCGGAAAAAAATCAATGATAATAATTAATGAGTCTTTTTGTTTAGTATATAATAAGTATATCTTCAATTGCTCATTTTTAATCTAGATTTATTGGGTTGGAAAATAATCAGTTTTAATTATAAATTCTATCTTTTCGATTGTCATTTAATTAAAAATCATAATGAAATTTCAATGATTAATTTATTATTCTTCAATGAACATTTATTTATATAACATAAAAAAATTTTAATAATGAATAATTTTGAAAAATTTAAATATCAAGCTAAAATTAAGCATTTTTATGAGTTCTTATAATAGTTTTTCAGTTTTTAGATAATTTATGTCATAAAAATAAATATTATTTGCAAATAATAAATTATAAACGTTCAAAAAAGTCCTTACAAACATCATTGTGGGTAAATGCTGATGTAATTAAAAATTTGTTTCACTAAAAAACACATTAATTTAACTCGAGCTCACTCAACCTGTGATTGACAGTTAGTTTATTATACAATGAGTAGTTAATGACTATTCACCAATCTTCTTTAATTTTTTTTGTCCGTCACCGTTACCGACAATAATAAAATTGAATATTTCGAGCATGTTCTGATTTAAATACAGAATTAAATATGTAGAATTTAAAAATGAAAATTTGAATAATGGAACTAAAATATGTGAGCGGAATAAAAGAAGTAAATGTAATAGTGATTAGGGTAGACAGTATGTTCATATATGCGGTTGGCGAGACTAGATGGGTTGCGGGTTGCGTCCTCGGGGTTGAAGGCCGAACGGACAGCAGGAATTTAAATGAAGGGCGGTAACAACTTAAATCGAGCTCAGATGTTAAATCTACTGCGATGGGGATACACGCCAGTTGGGGAATCTAGTAAATAGTTTTGTATTGAATATCTGAAAATGTAAATCTGCGGCCTGGCTTCGCCGAGAAATCTATCGAAGTTTGTAGCCTGGAGACATTTTACAGCGACTATAAGTTAGCTGAGACCACCAATTTTTGACTGCGGAATGAAGAACAAGTTTTGGAGAAGTTTGTAGATTTAGTAACAAGAATAAAAATTTTTTTTTCAAGCTACTTTTAATTAAGAAAAAAATTAATAAGGCGAGGCTATTGGAGTAAAATCCGTATAAATAAATTATTTTTTTTGGAATGAAAAATTTTATAATCTAAAAAAAAAAACCCGTTAAAATTTTATTTCGTGCCTTCTATGAAGAGATGATTATTTTTAAACACAAATGAGTTTGAACTTGGAAGTCACCTAGGAAATCTTCAAACAAGTTCAAGGTGATGAAGACAGTAGTGCTCTTCCCGTATCTTCAAAAACTTGAAGATTGTTAGGCACTAGAGATAAGAAACTACAGGAACGGAGCAAGAAAATAAGGTACAACGTATAAGTGGTCCAGCTAGATGGAACTGATTGAATAACATCAGAGACCTCACTCGACTCGGACTTGCCTTACTGTTACCAGACCCGGACCTACTGCGCCTCCACTTAAAGTTGTCGAGACGGCAATCGATTTCTAGGTACAACTAACTTCTTGAATACACTGTTGCCTCCTTTTGCTGTCTTAGCCTCTTGTTCTTGTTCTTGTTCGAAGTGAATCGCTTTTCCATCTTTCTCGTGCGCCCTCGAGCATTCTACTTCGTTGTGTGTGTACTTATTCTAGTCTTTCGTAAAGACCCTTTTAACTCGATCATCTAGAGCATTGGCAATTGGATCATGACGCCAGACTGTATAATTTATCGCCTGGATAATTTATCATACTAAATTTTATGCTTTTGTTGATATTGAATATTTCATTGACCTTAGATTTTTTATCGTGGAATATTTCTAATAAATTTTAATGAAAAAAAAATTTTTTTTCAATCAATTGCTAGTAACAAAACAACGCTCGTTTCTTTTATATACAGGTTGTTTAAAAATAAAATAAGAGTTATAAGTCGTATACTTTCGAATTTTACGAATTTTTTATATTTGTTAAGTAAAGGCCATCAGAAGAAGGGTCACTCAGCTTAATTACTTAAAATCGTAAGATTGAAGACTGATCCAACAAATAATTCTGAACTGATTAAAGCACAGCTGAAAACAACTCGGAGCAAGTAAATATTGATTGAAAAAAGTTATCTGTAGAAAACAAAGTGCAGTTAGAAAAGAAGATTGGCCGAGCGCCGAGTCTTTTAACGACTCGCAAAAACAATACACCGATAGATGTACAATGCAGAATCGGAGATAAAAATAAAAAAAAAGAAAAGAAGTAAATAAAGTTGAAGTAAGTCAAAGACTAGATATTAGTGTACTAACTCCCAAGACTTGATTTGATCTCTCTTTTTTATTTATATTTTATAGGAAAAGAAAGGAGCCCGCCGGCTGACCCAAGTACTTGCCTTTTTCACTAGTTGTTTTTATTTAAACTTTTGTTGTTTTCACTATTTTTTATTCATCGTCTTCCTCTTCTATTTCTCTTTGGATGCATCTAGGTCAACTGTTTGAATCTCTTTGTGTATCCTGGATATGTGCACGGACTCGCATTTCGACAATGAAACATCCAGAAACATAAAATGTATACCGGAAACGGAAACCTGAACGCTTTCGCACACACATCGTTTCTCTTACCGTTCTCGTTCTCATTCGGGCTCGGCAGCCATCCAGAATACAAAAGATAACCCTTTCTCGGATACTTTTATTCTTCAGTATATTTCTCTCTCTTTTTTTTTTTTCTTTCTCGCTGAGTCTTTTTACGCCCTCGCGACAGCTCCGCCATAAGAGATTGTAATCCGATGCACGCGTAGTATAAACAGATTCCACGGAATGCTCAGATATTCGTACTGAGATTTACGTTTTATTTGTTGTATTCGGTTCACGCATGTAGAACCTTCATGTGTTATCCTCTCTCTTTCCATTAAAAATTTTCTGATATGCCTTGATCTCGTTCTATATGGCAATATAAGGTCAGATGTAAGAGTGACAAATCAGTTTTTAATATTAATATATTTTTCATTCTTCCTCACATCAGAAATTTTATTTAAAATTTACTATTAAATTCACGAGCAGAATTACCGGACTGTATTATAATCGTGGGACACTAAGGCGTTACTTTATTGCTTATAAATAATATTTTTAATGTTTATGTCAGTGAAGTTCACTGGACTCTACCGTAAAATAAAAAAAATAAAAATAATGCAGCTTACTGCACATGAAATAGAATTATTATTAAACGTATTGTTATCAATAGAATATTATCATGAATTGTCTATTTAGAAAAATTTAGATTTTAATTATTTTATTGTACATATTTGTGCGAATCAATTTTTTTAAAATGACCATGCATAAGCATATACTGCAATATCAAAAAAATTTTAACGGGCAATGAGTAAATAGGGACTGTACTATTAGAATTGCATTTTTAACGAGACCTCCGAACCCGTGGATGTCCTCGCGGCTGACCGCCTAGGCTATTCGCCAACGAATGGTTCACGAATCGATTTCAAAGCTGTCCACAGCAGCCGATGGCGGCGATCAGCGGAAAGCTTTGGATTTTTACGTCGCTCAACCATTTCCACGTATCGCTAATTCACAACAATGAATATTGAATCGACTCCATAGATATCACTAATTTTCAAATTCTTATCTGCCGAAGATAAATAAACAAAAGTAACAAAGTTAAAAAATAATTTGTTGTTTAGTCAATCGAATTCACGTGACGTGAGATAGCCATTGATTTTTTCGAGCGTTTTTTCAATGAAAGAAAATTCGAATATCGCTTTTGAATCATTCGGGGTTCAAATTTTCTTGTTTGCACTCGGAAAATTATTATTTTGTCCTTTGTTTTTAGGAGATGAAAAAATGAAATAAAAGTCGAAAATAAAATAGAGTTACCGTGACATAAAATAATAAATTTTACGAAAAGAGGTATGAAGGTGGAAAAAATTTATGGTGCGGTATGGCTTTAAATTTTGATGGTCAATGAAAAAATCATGCCTAATTTTTACTGTGAGTTATTTGAAGAATTATATTTATTTATGGTGCAGATAAATTAACAATGGGAGTAAGCAAATCTTCATGTAAGACCATATGAGAACACCTGAAAAATTATATATGAACATATTAGATCATATAAAATTTTCTTAGGATTGTCTCTTTTTTTTATATTTTTAGAAATTCTAAAAAATTTTACTTCAAATTTACAAACATGTACAAAAAATATTAATGATAAATTAATTCCCATAATTTAGAATCTTTACATGAAAAAATTTAGTAATTAAAAAAATTTTAATCTGTAACTAATGTATCCGGCAAATAAAAATTAAAAATAATAATAAAAAAAACTACTACAGCGTAAATGTGTGGGATGATTAACAGTCGTCTAGGCTTAGCAGGCATCGGCGTAATTAATAAAATGATTAAATGAAGCTTTCTTTGCCGTCCATTAATTACGCGGTAGGATGAAGAAAGCGAGGGTACGAGAAAGTAATGGCGAGTGGTAGTTTATAGTAAAAAGAGTAGACGGCAACTCACATCCAAGTAACAAACATTTGTAAAAGTGCGACGTGACAGAGGACAAGGAAAACCAGGAATCTCTGATATAAATAATCCTCAATCTATGTCTAGTCGAGAATAGGGTGGGATAAATCCGTTTGTACCTGTACAGAAAACACGTCATAACCGTTCGATGAAAATCGAACCGGATCAAATAGTGGCGAGCGAAGTGAAGGCGCATTGTTCGATGCGAATATGTAGTTCAGATCTCCTCGCCGAGGAAGAGTGCCAGGATAAAATATTCAAAGTACTTTATACTTTTCTTATAACTTATTGCGTCTACATACGTCCCAGTTGTCTTATTTCAGCTTGCTACATTTATTTTTCCTTTCCTTTTATTTATTTTTATTATTTTTCATTTTCTCTATCCCACTTTTTCTACCCGTATTTATTTAACTTGTTTCAGTTCAATATTTCACTTCTGTTTTGAATATTGTAAATCATTTTGAATTGTCGGTGAAAATTATTGAAAGGGTCGATGGCAGTACGTGACATCATTAAATTTTTATGGATTTAGAAATAAATGATGGACTGTTATTTTTTTAAGTGTATTTTTTGGAAAAATAAAAACAATAATGGAAAAAAAATAAAAAAGCCGATTTGATTAATATTAAACTCGAAGGTATTTAAAAACTATTTCCAAAGTAAGATTAAAAGTTTAGAAATAAAATTAAAAATCTCAGAGATAAAAAATAAAACTATTAAAAGAAAGCCGTCGATTAAAAAAGTAGATGCGCTGATGGCATAGATGAATCGTCGCCGCATATTCCAGCTAAAATATTTCCATTGGAAAACAAAAAAAAAGTACGCGACGAAAGGGTTGAAAGACTTCGGTGGCAACCGAGAAGAGAGAAAAAGGGTGTATAGGGAATCAACGGCATCGGGACGCGAATTGTAAGATAAAGGAACTTGGGGCGAAGTATTCGGTGACCCGGAGCGAACTTTGTAGAGTTGAGAATTTGATTATTAGTTTCCTTCGAGAAAACTCAACTTGTCCTTATACTTATACTTTCTCAGTCTATTCTTCACACTTTGCATACCGCCCTTCTTTTATTTATTTTATATAAAGATATATTTTTTTTCAAGTATTTCTGTAGTTATAATTTTCAAAAAAATATTCAAAAATTCGGCAATCAATGAGAAAAATTAAAATAAAAAAATTAATTTGATAATTTGAAAAGTTTTTTTCATCTGTATAATTCAGTAGTTTCAAAAAGCTCTAAAATCACTTACTTTTCCAAGTTTACTCAATAAATAAACAGACTAAAATTTCTCAAATGTATTTCTGTGTAAATATTTAAATACCACTTTCAAGTTAATTAAAAATGTTAAGCGGATTAATTTATACTTTCATCAAAGCTCATTTGAATTTCGTGATAAATTAAATACTGTAATAAATCTTTTTAACACACTACACAATTTAAATAATAAATAGTAAAGAACAAATAAATAAAAAAAAATTTTTTCACCCGGAACATATTTATCATATTATACAAAGTTAATTTGAATTTGGATTAAAATTAAAAAATTTATGATTTACGGTAAATTAATTCTAGACAGATAACTTTTATAGTTATCGAGTTAAGTCTTGCTATTGTACTTTTTGTTCAATGGCGAAGCTTCCTCGAAAGTAGTTAGAAGGAGAGAAGGGGGTGGACTATTCGCGTGTGTTCCGCAGAGTTTCGATTAAAAAACGATTCGAAGAATGATTTACCGGTGAGCCAAATTGAATCGCTAATCTAAGTTTGAAAACTTTCACGAGACCGGTTGAATTATGGCGGCCTAGGGAATAAATGTCGCCGTATACGGCCGGAAGAAGTAAGGGAACACACAAGTTACTTCATACATATATACTGTACGTCCAAGGGCCACGTTCGACACTCGACGAAGGTATAAAATCTTATGGCTTATGGCCTTAACAAATGTTACAATTTTTTCATTGGTGTACGCACCACTTGGAATTTTTATTTTTGTTTTTTTGCTTTTCATAATTCAGAAGGGAAATAATTTTTATGGCTACGAATAAAATTTTGTTGTTGGAATTTTATTAAATTGAGTTGAATCAAATAATTATTGAGCTTCAGTAAATTATAAAAAATTTTATGAGAATTTTTTGCACAGTAAAAAATTTTTCGTCACTGTCTAAAGTGCAAAAATTTCAGTACAAAATATGTAACATTTTAGTGTGCTAATTCGATAGTGCTGTTTAATTAGTCGGTATATCAACACACAAAATTGTGTGTTATTAAAAATAATTTGTGAAATGAAAACATATAAGCTAAGTTGAGAAATGATTTGCTGTCGCACATGTCGATAAGGCGTAACGTTGGACTTGGATCAGGTCTGACCCAGCCCGACTATAACCCCTTAATCTGATGTCGAGTGCAGCCATTAAGCGAATCATGGTACTTAGCGTCGATAACAGAACTCGGAGAGCCGAGAGATCTTCCTACCACTGAGCGTTAATATCCTAATTAAATGGAGAAATACGTCTGTGTCATTCGAGCGAGTATCAATGACGTCTTACCTCTCTTTGGTCGATTTTTATCAATTAGCGCGACGAGGTTCGACTCAACCGGACGGCCAATTAATGTCCAATTAATTTGTGTTTCATGTGAAACGGAAAGTTTTGTTTTTTCATAGAAGCAAACTTTTACAGTTTCATTCATCCTGGGCTTCTGCAAAATAATTGACCGGCTCAGAGTTACGTAAATCCGGGGCTGGTGTTAAACTTTTAAAATAACGTTTTATTTAATCACTAATTGACGGTCACGAGCGGACTACGGGTGTTTTTCTTATACTGGCTGTGAAAACGAATTAGCGTTAACTTGAAACCAATTTAGACTTTTTTAAAGGATAGAGGAAGTAAAAAAGTAAATTGATTTTAAAGTTTTATCGCGTAGTTTCAAACCGCTACATGTTTTAGAAAAATAAAAAAGTAATAATAGCAATAATGATAATAATAATAAAATTGATAATGATAAAAATATTAGTATTGATAATCACAATGAAAACGATATCGATATTTATGATAATATTGATATTTATGAATTCAATGAGAATGTATAAAATAATTTAGTTGAAACTTAACTAAAAAAAAAATTCTGAGTCAATTAAATGCCGCATGTTTGATAAATAAATATTTAATTAAAATTAATCTCAAGCTGGAAAATTTTAATTACCAAGTCTCAATCGCACTAAGAGAAATTTATATCACTAGGATTCATTTTTGAGATCCAATAAATTAGTACTAATGAGCACGAGTATAGTGTGCGAAATTCCAGGTTCTTTGTTACGGGCCAGTAGCAACACGAGTCTGCTAATGAATTAATAAGTTTTAAGTAGCTAGCCTTTACGGTCTAGTCTGAGCCCCGGTGTGTCTTTACCCAAGCGTTGCATCGCCTTAGTCTTCTTCTTTTTTACTTCCACGTCTTGCTCGTCTTCTTTAACATTTGCGCTGGCGATGGCAGGAAACTTTCCAGCAACTAGAGGCCGGGTTTCATTGAAAATTACTTTCAGCACGCTTTGAGAAACAACCCTATCTTGGATCTTACCAAAAGTATAATTAATTTTTTCGGGTCGTCTAGTCGAGTATATTGTAGCTTTATTTTAATTTGCTGAAATTTTAAATTGTTTTTCATTATTTATTACCAAAATTTTGTTATAGACAGGCAATGTATTAAATTTTTATTAAGTTTATTAAATTTTAAACTTTTTTTTATTTATTCAAGATTGAATTTTTTTGTAATAAAATATCAGTTAATGATTGAAAGTACTTAACATCACATAATCAATATTTATTTTTACTAGATAAATATCAAGTATATTTAAAGTAATTTTTGTTAAAACAATATAAAAAAGTATCGGTAATTAGAAGTAACTAGATCGAAGCGACACCGGCAATTAAACCAATTAAAATTTATCTACATCATTCACTTCGATATCACGTTTCATTTGAACTTGACTACTTATAAAAGAAGCATCGATTTCTTTTATCAATATTTTCAAGTAAAAATTTTTTTCTTTTATCTCAGAAATTTTTTTTATTCCAATGTAAGAAATTTAGATGTATAGATAAAAAAAACTACTCAATAAAAATAAAAAAAAAATTTTTCTACTCAAGAAAAAAATCCTGTTATTAAAATTATCTAAATAAAATTTTACGATTTTAAATTAGTTAAGCCTAATAAAAATCTTTGTAAAATATTTTCCTTTGTTGAGCAACAATAAGCTTATTATCCGGCACTCTTGTTGCTTAATTATTAAAGAGATTCAAACAAGTTATTATACAGTTGAGTGTATGATACAAAATAAATGGATGTGAAGGTAAAAAATGTGGTTTATATGCATCATTTATGCATGCGCCAGAAATAAGTAAAGAAGCGACTTTTCGTAAATTAGTAGATTTTTCTTTGTGGAAATTCGCTCATACTTCCGACAGAAAGGCAACATACAACTATAAAAAAAAAAAAAATGTTTTATAATGTGGATTAGTAAAAGTGACCTAGACAAACGAAAAAGTTGCCGGAAACAGTCAGAATAAAAAATATGAGTGAATAGAAGTAACACTCGGTAAAGTCGGAAGGTTGCGAGGGTTATAGTTGGTGAACAGTAGCAACGTTTCCTATTTATATGTGCGTGTAAAAGTGAGTGCAAGTATGAGTATACATATGTACACACATATATGTGCATACGAGAACAGCGGGCGTGTAGGAAAAAAAGTTGAATAAACGAATGAAAGAGAACGATGAAAAATGCTTAAAAGGAATGAAAAGATAGAAAACAACCGAGAGTAAAAGGGTGGAAAGTAAAAATGTAAAAAAGACACCCTGAAATTGTAGACGCTGTGCAAGTTGCTGCAAATGACGAAATGAGACAAGATATTTTTGTAAGAAAATACAATGGCTACACACAATTGAGGTACCGAAAAAAGAAAGAAAGAAAGTTATTAATAATAGTAATGATAATGAAAAATATAGGGAGCGGTGAAGAAAAGGGTTCTCTAGACGGTGTGGAAAAATTTTCTACCTGCACTTTTCCGGGAACTCTTTTTGTGGAGCCTCTCGTACGGAAAGGGAAATCTATGCCGGAGCGAAAAAACATCTCTGAGATCTGCGTCAAAGGTACTTGAGCATTGTTGAGAGCTTCTATGTAATTGAATGGACTAGTCTGCGATTTTGAGACGCTACTGCAAGTTGAAACAACGGGTTTTTGTCACAAAAAAAATTTTTTATTATTGTGTTAGTAAAGTTGTGAGAACTATTAGTTAACTATTTTTTGCTTCCAGGAAAAAAGAGAAATTTTATGGAATTTCTAACTTATTTTGTCGATTATTATCTCTTTTGTAATTTTTTTGTTTTTGTTAATTAATTTATTAATTAGATTTAATTTTAATTTTTGACTGTAATTATTATATAATTAAGCTCAATAATGTATGAATTAAAGTAAAACACAATGAGTTTATCAATACCGCAGATTATTAATTAATAAATTCCATCATAGAAAGCTCGTTAATTTGGAACAATAAAAGGAATATATTAATGGAAGAATCTGTAGGTATATTATAAATAATGAGATTTTTGGAATGAAAAATCGAATGTACTGGATGTTTTAATTTCAGTTTATATCATTATAATAACAAACAATTGAGTACTTTTGGTCATGCATGATCAATAATAATTTGTTACTTCAAAATCCCAGATAGAATTTGATGAAAATTTTCAGAGCAATGCATCAATTGAATGAAGAATAATACAAAATTTTTAATTAATTACAGTCAAAAAAAAGTGCAAAATTATCACTTTATTTTAGTTATTTCGGGACTCTTTTTACCAAAATCCAAACAATAGCTAATTAAAAAATAAAAAAAAAAGAATTTAAAACAAACAGCGTAAAAAATGAAGTTCATTTCCATTCATCAGAGCGTGCTTTGTTTGGATAATTTAATTAAACTCCGAAGCAGGATTAAGAGTATTGGTAAACAAAACAATATGTGCATACCCGATTCTAAAATAGATTCTACATAAATTACTTAAGTCAGAAGTCAGAAACAGTGAGAATTTTTTTTATCTAGCAATAGAAAGAGGTAAAAAGTAACTTGAGTCGATAATCTTTCATGAGATGTTTGAGTGGTAATTGGAATGAAAAATCTCATTGAAGTATCTGGCATTCGATTACTGCAGAAGTGGAAGTAAGAAGTTTAAGTTGGTTAGTAAGTCTGTCGTTTTATTTTTCAGCAGAATCACGCTATTGTTCTTTGTTTTTTTGTGAGTTTTTTCAGCACATACAAATCAAAGTTACACACTAGACTAGTACAGCTCATGAGACTGGTGGTAGTTCTAGTAAGTTTGAGAGTTGAAACGGTTTCTTTTCCGACAATTCGAACCCGGGTGAATGATTTATCAGAGTTGTTGCAGGCACGCGAGAAGTAATGGCTCGCATACTGTTGGAAGGTAAGGAAATCAATTTTCACGTCAATCAGCCGCTCTGAGAAGTAACTCGCCGCCTTCTTTTCATTCATTCTTTATATTACTGGTTTGGTTATTCATGCGCACTTGATATTGAATTGATATTATTTAAGAATAAAACTCCAGTCTCATTTTATAAAATTTAAATTAAATTTAATAATTTATTTTATTTTGTTTTGTGAAATAAAATAAACTGATTACGACAATTTATATGCATGAAATTTAATAATAATTACTATTTATAATTTGTAACAAAATTAAGTCAGTATTTTTATTGCTTTTACTCAAAACTTTTAAACTTTAAAGCGGAATTTTATAAACAGGCTTATTAACTTTATAAGCAGATTTATTTTTAAATAATTAATTAAGTCAGCTCAAGAAAGTTCATACAAAATTAGGGCAATGAGATCATTAATAAAATTCTTTGGGCTTAAAGCTGCATCTCTTCGGGTTTTAAGATAAATATTTTGTTGAAAATCCTTACAATGAATTAATAAAGTAACATTGTATTCATTAAGCCATTTAATTTACTATATACTGCAAAGAAATAAATTATAATGTTGAAATTGATTGATAATTATTATAAATTATTTATATTAATAATAAAATAATTTTCAGTTCTAATTTATTTCTTGAATAAAGTAAAAACTGACAAATTTTATACAAAACTTTTTATAATTCCCTCAAACTAATAGCAATCATCTAGTATAATTTCTTCTTTCTACAATAAAAATACAAGAGAGTGTGAAGTTAGTCAATAGTCGAAACTCGCAAAAAAATGGGACAGGATTCCTTATTGGTTAAAAAATTTCTAGTTCTTATAAAACATCACATTAATAAAAAATAAAACTAAAGTGTTGAACCCTAAAATCAACATAAATTCTCAATAGCATTACGCTAATAAAAATATAGCAAACAAGCGTTACGATTGAGGGATTTTAAAATCGACGTAGAAAATGTTCTCTCGGGCGTATATTTTTCAATAGCCTGCTCGCAGTGATATTGTTATTTTGCTATCCATCTATACATCCATACTACTACATACTCCCTTTATATATAATATATAACCCGGTACTTCGTTTACAGTTGCTTGGCACGCGTGAGTGCTCACGTGCCGAGAAACCTTTTCAACCTCTCTCTTCCACCTTCACGCTTCTTTTTTTCTCTCTTTCTTCCTTTATTATTCTCCCCAGAAAGTCCCTCTTGGGCTCTTCACTTGTATTTTCATCTCGTGGATCTCACAATATAGGTACATTCATGACCTCGTCGTGGACGTGCTCGGTCCTCGCACATAATACCAAGCAAGAAGAGTACCAGCAGCTCGACAGCCTCTACCTGTCAGCCTTTCAAAAGTCGATCCCGTTAGATTCGATACAATTCGATTCAACTTCAACTTCTCCTTCTTTTTCAACTTACGACCCATAGCTTTGTATTAAGAATCGAGAATACTACATATGAACCAACAACCGGTGCTCTGATCGTTTGTAAACGATGCCGATACTTTTCTTTTCTAAATCGCGCACTTTAAACTCTTACTTTAAATTCATTTTTTTTTCCCTCGTTTATGAGCTTTTTGGTAATTTTCGCAACTGATACTCGAGGCCAGCCGGTCCATTTTGTAGATTAAATCTATGCACGTACTCTCGTTGATTCGTGCTGAGTTTACGGACATTGTACTCGTATCATGTGTGACAGTTTGTTCAGTGTATGTATTGAGTTTATGTGTATGAATTAAAGTATGGATGTAAGTTCGAGGATATTAAACAGACAAGTAAGCTGTGTCAGTCTGACGAGCTTTTCTCTGATTATTAAACGGTGTAAGTCGATTTTTTTATCCTGTAGTTTTATTATTATTTGACATTGGTTTTTATTTGGCCATATATGGTTACATGTACGAAATTTTTACGAAATCGACAATTTCAGGTCACGACCTTTCTGATGATACTAAAGTTACAATAGAAATCCCTTTATAAAATAAAAATATGCCCGTTACAAAATTTTCTTTATTCTTTATCGTTATTTTTTTCACTGTTGGGAAAAATGTTTCACATATAAAAATTAACCCGTAACCTCTGATGACAAATAATTCAGTAAAACATATTATCTTGAAAAAAAAAAAAAAATAAAAATAAAAAAGAGTAAAAAGAAAAGCAATAAAAAAAGCAGATATCACCGGCAGTTGTAATATTGAGGCATTGGAATGAATACGAATATTATTCATGATGATTCGCTCAGTGACCTTTCGGTAATTTTTATGACAAATCGACAGGGGGTTATTGCTGTGTACAATTTATTACGAGCTCAAGGGAGCTGCGAAATAAAATTGTAAACGAGGGTAACCCGATACCCACGCTGAAAATCAAACTACACTCGTGAGAAAGACAAATATATACCCCGGGTGAGTAAGTAGTAGAGATAAAAGACAGGGCCGACGGAGATCGAAGCTTGACTGTGGAAGAGGGAGGCGAAACAACTCCCGGCAGTGTACTGCTCGTGAATCCCTGGAGCAATTCCGCTGGACGAATAAAACGGGACATAAACACCTCGACAATTCAACTCCTGCAACACTTTTCAGATTATGTGCGATCGTATCGTCAAACGAAATTACACTCCTCTTGTCTATCTTATCCCGCTCTAAACTGTCACCGGGTCTTCTGTTCGCCTTATAACCTCTCTACAAGCTCACCTAAATTATTCGGATCTCCATTTTAGTCCCCATAGCCCCTTTATTCGCTCGTCTTTCCTCCCTCTTTCGCTCTTTCTCTTTCTTCCCTTTGGTGTCGACTGCTGCGAATTATGTTGTCCGTAAATCTATCATGCTAGAAAGCTCAATGTGCTGAGAAGCGAGGCGGAGTGTAGGTTTTATATACACTTGACAGTGAGTCATTTAAAAACTAATATTTGTCATACCGCGTTCTATTTGCTGTCATCTTTTGATACCCTCATTTTCCAAAGATAGTATAAAAGAAATTTTGAAATGCATAAACACTCTTTGTTATCCAAATATAATATTATTTTTAAATTTTTCGTTCTAAATTCGTTGAATAATTTTCTCATATAGCCATATATGGCCGAATTTGTTTACATATGATCATATCGGACTTAAAAAATAAGAAAATTATCAAAAAATAATCCCTGAATAAAAAATAAAATTTATTTGATTGAAGAAGAAAATTCTTAAACTAAAATTTTTCTTTGAAATAAATTTTTTGGTTTAAGACTTTTTTTTTTTTTTTTTAATCAAATTAAATTTTATCGAGTTATATAAAGCGAGAAATGTCCTTATGTAGCTAATTTCCATATCAGTCCACATATGGAGCTATATATTGCCGTGTCATAAAATTTTTTTACGGAAAGTTTGTTCACAACACCAATTTATTATGATTATAAACAGTTAATAGCTTTTTCCTCTTCAAATATTTGTTCTCAATGAATCCTTTTGATAAAAACGGTATTTGATACTTGAAAATAAACGGGAGAACGTAGAAAGCTTTATTAGATTGTCAATACCCCTTTAGCAATTGAAAAAGACTTTGAAAGATGTACAGAAGTCGTATTGTACCCAGCGTTGTATATTATCCAGTAAAAAGATAAATAACAACCCGGAAAATCCTCTCCTTGACTCGGCAATGCGGTAGTACAAGGCGCAAAGGACACTTTATCGTTTGGCCTCTCTTGGTTTCTCACAGCGCACATACTTGAGTAGTTGCTTCGTTGTTTCCCTATATTTTTTCAGCCAAGGTATTATATCTCTCAGCTCTCAGCTCTGCACTTTCTTGCTTCGCATTTAGCTTTTCCGACGACCCCCGTGACTCCTTTTTCTTATTCTCAGACACATTTTCACCAACTCTTTCCTCTTTCTATCACGGCGCTGTTGGCAACTGCTTTGAGCACTTAAGCGACTGGTGTTAAAGTTTCGGTGTGGTCAGACGTCTGGCGAATCCACTTGCTATCCAATCTGATTCCGTATATACGATACACTAAATTTAAACTAAGAAAACAATTAAAAGACCGTTTCTGGGTATTAAATTTATACGTGACACTTCTTTTTAGTATTCGCTTCGATTTCCGCTAAATGTTTTTCTTTTTAGTATTTGAATACCCATAAAAATTTTTTTATATATTATTTTTTAACCCAAAGTAGTGTTAAAAATCTCCGACAGATGGGTCATGTCATGAATAAATGCATAAAAAGAAATTTTCTTAAAGAATTTTAATAAACTAAATTCTAGTATTTCCAAAATATGAAATCTATATAATTTAGAATAATATTTCATTAATAACAAGTTGATATAATTATTTGACTGCCTAATCTTCTACAAAATCTTAATCTCAGTTGATAAATTAGTTGTCAAGACATTGTAATTTCTTCCTCTTGTGAAATAAATATTATTGAAAGAAAAAGTGAAATTCTTGAACTAAAAATTACAAAAATAAAAGCCTATAAACGAAAGCATTGAATTTATTAAAAAAACGAGTTCTTCAGAAGGAATCGTGTTGAATCGGCATGCAAATGGCAGTACCGTCGATATACTAATATCTGAGAGAGTATAGTGCAGCTGACACCATTTTCGTTCGTTTGCTGCCACTCCCAGAGTGCACTGGAGTTGGGTCCAGAGACACGGCTGTATAACGCACTCTATATTGTACTGTACTATACTAAAATATATCATTATATCTATGCTTAGTCTGTGAACTTCCAGACACTAGTATAGTTATCCTTTGTCTTTACCTTCAGTTGATTCTCACTCTCCACATCCGTATATACATACATCTATACATACGTACTTATGAACCCACGTACGTACAGGCCAATGCGTCAAATATATAACGTGTACGTTCAATTTTCCTTTGTTCTGCGGCTAACGTCAGACAAGTGATTAATGTACTTTGCCGGGGCGTACCGATCCTTCCGCAACGGAATATGAACCTAAAAAGGCACACACCACTCCACTCCACACAACAACAAATACAACTACACTTTCAACTTCTAAATAAATGGTTACATATAAAACTATAACTATAACTATAACTATAACTATGACTGTACCTATACACACAAACTTGTACATAAATACCATACTGGCCTTTCATACTGTTCTCATTGCTTCAGTTTATGTGATTTTTTTTTTCTTTCAACATACCTTTACAAATTATTCATTTATTTTTATTTTCACTGCAACTATGAAATTTTTTATTTTGAAATAGAATTAAAAATGTATTTTTTCACTACCCGGCACGCTTTGTTTCTATTCTTTCAATATTTTATTATTTTTTAACCCGGAATTATTTTTATAACAATGACAAAATAGCTTTGTTACTCTTTTTTATGTAGAGTTTATTATATGTTTTACGGTAACTAAATAATAAATTTTATAGAATTATGTAAATATCTCGTGAGGTAGGATTTGTGTCGTCAATTAAAGTCGACTTGAAAAAAGATCATAGACGGATAAGCGGAGTAAAAATGCATTTTGTAAATTGCAAATAACATCCTGTGGGTATGTCAGTAATATCGAAATAATAAAATCCAGAAAATTTAAGACTTTAATTTAAATGAGTTTTTGAGAAAAGGAAATATATATAATAAAAAAAAATGGAAAATGATTTTTATTTAAGGATTGAGTGGAATGATTTGTTTGAAAATATAATAGATCATCCGGGTTGATAGAGAGCCTTCATAGAATCTATAGACCGTTTATTAACTCAATTACTCCATGGTTAAAAATATATTTATCTCAAATATTTAAATTCAACTGTGATTATTTTCTCGTAAAATTATGATTCTATTATTTTCTTGAATAATTTAATAAATGCATAAATGAGTTAAAAAAAAAATTAAAAATCATTACTAGTCAAATATTATTACTGAGAAATATTTTTTTTCTTCAAATAATTTCTTTTTTTCTGTGCAATAATTGTAAAAATTATAAAATTATCAAACAATTAACTAGTTAAATTTAAAACTTCGAGCAAACAACATCTTGAATGTTCTCGCTGTCCAAGTAAACCCGGTATTTAAATATGTAAATATAAAAACTCCTGATCTCCGGACTAGAGCATCGAAGTTTTCGTATTACCCAGTTGTTCAAAGGTTTACTTAGTTATCGTGTTCCTCGACGGCATTAAAGCGACTAACAACACTAGCTACGTCTTATCTACCTTAAACTCCCTTCTCTCTTACATTATACATTATCCGTTGTACATTGTACATGATATATAATACTTATATGTACATACTTACAGACGTCTACATATAAGTATATAGCCAGATTGGAGATTGAGAGAATAATTTGGTCGCTGTCGCTTTAAAGCTCCAGCAAGTTCTTGAAGATTTTCGAGTCAACTGAAACAGTACGTCTTCTTACAACCATCCACCGTTCTATAAATTTTTTCTCCTCACGAAGCAACGGACCGGAAAATCAGACCATCTGCTTGAGACATTTATGTCGCCCTAGTGATACCCGAGCTGTCGACTCAAACTACATCCATTCGGAGCTTTTTCATTTTGCTATTAACTTTTTTTCTGTTTTATCTTTTTAATTTTATATTTTATTCCCGGGCTTTATTGTCTGGGCGATCATTATAATCTGACAAAACATTGTTTCCAACCTCTGCCCGGGTTTTTTAACTCGAGTTTTTTTCGCTTATTCCCATATTTAATACAATGCTTTTATTTAATGTTAATATTAATAATAATTATGATAATTATAATAATGATTGTTATTATTGCTTATTCTCATTAATAATTATTTGTTTGAATTATAAGTTTTGTTGGAAAGTGTCGAATAAATTATTCCTGCGGCTAACAAAATGACAAGTAACAGTCCTCATTCTTGCTTTAAAGTTTCAAAATTATATGTGTAGTAGAATCCATTCTAAGTTTTGATGAAACAGCCGTGGTCAGGACACCAGTTGTGCTTATACTTCCTAACACATTTATTATCATATATATATACACGTATGTGCTACTATCTGCTTATATTTATCAAGTTAAGAGGCAGCACTTTGAGTTTAGTTACCAATAAATAATTCTATGCGTCAAAATTATGTTCTTTAGACAATGTTCATTAAGAAATGATTTGATTCAAGAAAAATATTCTTTTCAAAAAAATTATTTTAAAGAGAATCTATAACAAGATTCAACATGCAGATTTTAATTTTTAAAATTGATTCATTTTTTTAACAGAAATACGAAAAGTCCTGTACGAAAATATTGAATATTAATTAATATGAATGTCTTGTTTAAATTTTCATAAAAATTTTTCAGACTGGTCCTAAAGCTATTTAAAAATAGTCCTATAAAATATTTTTTCTGATAATGTTCCAATATTAATTACAAAATTTAATTTAACGTAAATGAATTAGAAGGACTGCTTCTGACAATTTTCCAACAAAATTAATTCTACTCTTGACACCTGTCTTTTAACTTTACATGATATATTTTGTAACAATAACAACGCACGAATGTTAATTTCACAAGTGTCAGACAACTGTAACATTATACAATTTAAAAATTTGTTTTTCATGCATTTACATTACATTTTTCAGCTTAAAATGTTTTTGTAACAATATTCATTCGATTTCAAACAAACAATCAGCTATAACAAAAATGTTAAAAATCAAGAAAACTTCAATCTACATTTCACGTCACAAATATCAACAAAGCGCACGAATAATTTTTTTTATTTTGGTATTTGTTTTGAAACTTGTAATTTAAAATCATTAAAAAAAAATTCCATCAACTTTCACGAAATTACAAAAAAAATTCAAAAATTCTTCAATATTATTTATCAACAATAAAAATAAAAATCGGGGTTGATAAATACAACACAGGCACTACTAGCCTAGAACGATATCCGAAAACATAACGGTAATACAGTGCGTTAAATACTACATAGTACGTACAAAACAGTGTATGTACCAACAGCACACGACTTTATGCCCATTTACGGGCTTTTATTATTACGTTTTTAATTTTAATTTTAATCACTTGCTCTTGTGTATTTACTATTAGTCTCGGCTCTCTTCACTTTTATATCACATAACTTTCAGTATAATGTTTATTCATCAGGGTTGAATGAGGGTTTAGCCATTAGTACTGATAAAAATGCACCCATTATAAAGGCGAAATTTACGTTTTTTTCGCTAAAGCTTTTGTGTTAGAAGATTGAAGGGATAAAATAAATAGTTTTCATACTTTTTTTAAATGAAAAAATCCACTTCCCATAATCTCTCGGCAAGTATATTTGTTTTTAAATGCTTGTAAATTACTACTCATTTAATTGAATTCAAAATTGCTATTTCAATCAATGTAATTTATTCCAATTAGTTTATTAAAGTTTCTATAAAAGTAAATAATTCAATAATTCCATCACTCAACGGAAAAATAAAAAATAAAAGTTCTGGTGCTTTTAAACTGCGACAAACTAAATCGATTTTGTATGTAATTCAATAAATTTATATTTAATAAAAAGTTAACTTAATTTTCATCTTCGGTATATTTTATTTCGCGTGTCGGTACTCGTGACTTTAAGATGCATGATTATCGATAAAAAAATTCACTCAAATTTTTATATTTAAGTTAATTGTTCCGTTGTCAATAAATCACTTTAAGAAAAATTACATTTTTAGTGTCACATTTTCCCGATTTTTCACTATTTTTTTGAAGAAAACTGGTTTCACAAATATTCCAACTATTTCTGTATGACTAATGGATTCTTGACATGATTGACTAATTCCTTAAAAGATATTAGTCTTCCATAGACTTGGGAACTAGCTGACGCTTCTGAATAATTGAGAAATTCCTGTTTGAAGGCATATTACTTTCCCTTTGATTAAGGTTCCGCGGTAAAATTTTACGTTATATAAAATGAAGGTTCCAGAATTAATAACATTTTGCTAAAAACATTTTCCTGTAAATCCGGTGTACACAAGCATGTTAGAAAGCATTTTCATTCGCTTTGCATGTTATGTACTAGCTTTTGAAAGTCCTAATAGTTTTTTTGTCCTTGTTTACTTGATAGTGTCTATGTACAAAGAGAAAAACGGTATTGATGTCGATATACAAATTTATATAATATCGTCTATTTATAACAACTATTACTTTTCCTTGTTCATGAAAAATATTCCTCATGTAAAAATCTCTTAGAACTCTTGACATTTCGGTCCGCTGGTCTTCATCCTGTACTTTACGGTACTCAAGAAGAATATTCCAAAAGAAAAGTTGTCTCTATGCATTCTTATTCTTTTCTTTAATATTATAGATTTAATATTATTATTATTTTATTTTATTATTATTGTTGTTACACAGAAAAAAAATAACTTGACCCAAGTAAATATTTTTCTTCAAAATTTCAGTCTTGTGTCAAAATATTTACATCTCTTAATTAAGAAAAAATTTTATTTTTTATTCGAAAATATTTTTCTTAAATAAAGTTAATTTTTTTTGGGTATTATTATTTTTATTATTATCATTAATTTTTTTTTTTATTTAATGTTTTACTTAATTCCCGAGTTCAAGTAAAAATAAAAATAATTTAGCTGAAATTTATCTAGAATCGTGATGAAAATCTTCAATGCTGTCGTGATCGTTAGGATGCAAGTGCACCAACGAAAAAAAAAAATTAAAAAACTAACAAATGAAGTAAAATTTTTTTTTTGTAGTTTACAGCTAAAGTTCTTAATGATAATAAATTTTATTGTGCTGTTAACATTTTAAACTTGAGAAATATTTCACAAGCGTACTTTTATTATCCTCATTAAAGTTCGAGGTAAATTTATTTATTCCAATTTTATTTCCTACAACTTTTTCAGAATTATAGAGTATAAATATATTTTTATTAAACTAATTATATGAATTTTTTTGATTTAATCCCCGTATTTTTATTTTCATCATTTTTTGTGGATCGAACAAATTTTTATTCATGCCAGAGAAATTTTCCTTCTATCAAATATTTTCATTATCATTTCTACTAATTAAATGTAATAAAAAAATTAATTAATGTTTCTTCTAATCTTATTTGAAAACTTTTTTTTTTTCTTAATGAAATCATTTTGATCACAATCAAATTTTTAATTGAACAATTACAAAAATTACTTTATATAAAGAAAATTTTTTTTCATCTCAGTCTTTTTTTTCTTGTGATTACTAGCGCAAGATATTCTAAAGAGAGCATAAGTAACGAAGGGTGAACGTAATAAAAAAAAAAGTAATTTTAATTAATTCAATCCCAACCCCCCTCAAATTCCACGAATCTTGTCATTGCAAAAAAGTGACATTGTTTTTGAGAGCAAAAAAGCTCAAATGTATACCACATTGATAATTCAATAAATTAAACCCAACAGTTTACTCTTGAAGTGAGTTTGGTGAATGTGCAGGCGTAGTACTGTAGATATGTAGTCCATTCGACTGTACTACTTGTTCTCGACGCTTCTGTGTCTGACTTAAAATATGGGCGTCGGCCACTCCTCTTACAACTGGGAAACTATTGTCCGCCCGCACTGGATTCGCACCACTTCTTTACTCTGCGCACAGACTCTTTTAACTATATACATTTAGTACCATTTACATTAACTACACAGTCAAAAAATATTTTCAAAAATAATTGTGTTAAAAAATGGCTAAGAGTTATTTTTTTACAATTTTAAAATTATTAAACCTTTAGAATTAAAATATTTAATTTGAATAGTGATGACAGTTTTTTTAACAGATCCAATATGTAAAATGAAGTATCAAGAGTATTAAAAAAATTTTTGCTCTTTTGAGAAATCTTAAATTCCTTACAGATAACAAGAGCAAGAGGTTTTTCTATATGATTTACTAAAAAATTGTTTTTTACTAAAAATTAATTTGTGTGTTTGTTATATTAAGACATAAGTACGTAATTTGTTTATTGGAGAAACTTGAAATTTTTTCTACGAAAGACTTTTTTCCTTCGATGATTAATAAGTTTTCTGAAGTACATTTTGTACTTTGAGAATCTTGAAAATCTTGAGATAAGTATTCTTATAAAAATGAGAGGAGTAATCAGCTTTCCGATAGAAGCTTTTACAGTTATCTTCTTAGTATCTGTCAACTAATTGCAATACTTATTTTCTTACCTTATCATCATAAATTGCTGGAAATAGTTTTTTACTCTAATTTATTTATGATATAATATCAAATAGCAGTTTTAAAGTATCATCAGAGGTTATATAATTTTTACTAAAAACAATTAAAAAAAAGAGACGAAAAAATTTTTTGATAGTAAAGAACTTTCTAATATTTTAAATTATAAACCATATAAAAATAAAAAAATTTTCAAATCTTATTAAAAACCCGTAAAATCTTAATTAAAAAGATATCTAAAAGTTTTGTGGTTGAAAAAAGTTTAGCTCTGTAAAATAGAGTAAGGGTTGGTCGGATAAAAGTTTTATAAAATGATGCATATAATATTCCAATACTTTTGTAAACATCCTGAATGTTGAATAAAAGTTATTCCACGGCTCCTTCTATTCATATATGTTTGTGTATATATGTATAGTCAACTCGTATAAAGTTAGCAGGGTCGTAATAAAAAAGAATCAAGTTGACTTGGGGTGATATTGGCGAACATCATACCCCATTCCGAAGTAACTTCCTGTGTCAGATAACGAGGTTATATCCCTGAGGCCTGATGACGCTGTATATCACATCAAGTCAGTTCTCACCCCCAATCTAGCACCCTCTCGAGCCGGGTTGGTGGTTCGGGTCACCGGTGCAGCTGTCGTAACGCTCGATGAACACCACCGGCGCTGTGCTACTCCTTTCCTTCTATTCCGCAGAGTAAGACCACCAGAACCAGAGCAGCGGAGGATGCTCGTATATAACCGAGGCTCCTCTCGCTCACTTGCTCCCACACGAGCTTCTATCTGACTCATAAACTCATCCAGATCGTCAAATGTATACCTACTATCATCATCACTATCTTCCACCGTTTTTCTTTTTCTTTTTATACACTCACATTCACACGGACGGATATGTTATATGTTAGATGTATTTACATATTTCCCACACGGCGCTTTTATGGCCCACCATATGGCTCTCCTATTTTCCCACATAAATTATATTTACTCAGTCGTGCAGCTTAATCTGTCAAAGAGAAACTCGGTTCTCAATATTTTAAGTTTATTAAGTATTTATCTCAGTTTAATGGTTCATTTCGTAATTTATTATAGACATTACCGACTTTTTTTTACCCAAATTTAGTGTTAATTCAACAAAATTTATATTTATTGATATACCGACTTAGCTCTATGTTAAAAGTAACACAAATCTGATTGAATTTTAATCACAATTTAATAAATGTGATGATTCATTATTTATTTTCCTCGGATAATTTAATTAAGAATAAAGTAACTTTAAAAGCAAAATTCTAATCAAATTTACAAGACAGATACGAGAAACCCAAAGTATTGAAAAGTTGTAGATAAATGACAGCCTAAAATTAAATCGAGCAGTGACCCAACGACTCTTGAGAACTTTGGCTCCGAAATGTTAACGTTAGATTCGTCCGTTCAAAGGGATCAATTTAAATCCGTTAAGCAACAAACAGACCACAAAGGATTCTTCCTTTTCCATTAAACAGACCGAAAGAGCTACTAAATGTTCCTACAACATGCATTAACACATTACTTTCGAGTTTGCGGTGCTGTATATTACTCACGTTTGTACGGACCCGATGGATAATGCGCTTATCAATGGCAAGAAGTTTGTAATTCAGAGAGTTTGAATAAACTACCAAACATCTATCAATCGTCACCTTCCCCTTCTCTTTCTTCTTTTTCTTTTACTCCTTGGTGCTATACATTAGCAACATAAATAAAATACACAAGCACGCTGGCGTGTATGAATGTTAAATAAAGTACTTTAATGTCGGTGCCATTAATTCCTGAATTCTACTCAAGTACCGTCATTTAAATTATTTCATTTTCTTGCGAATAAAATTATTGAAATTAATTACTGTGTGGCACTAATTTATTTTATCTGTGACGCTGTTATTATTTGGTTTATCATTGTGCGAAAAAAAAGTACAAAAATGCCTAGAAAATTAAATAGAGTTTTTTTATTTTAAGAAAGGAAAAAAGCTCATCGAGTTTAAAAATAAAGCAAGTACTGAAAAGTTTCTAAATTTCCATTAAAAAAAAAAAAAAAATTTATTTTTAAAGTAAAAAGTTAAAAATCATTTTTATTTTAACTAATTGTCTATTCTTGACCAACGTTTTGCCCATAAACTTAAGCAAAATTCAACTAAAAATTCACTTTTTTAGTATAGACAAAAAAATTATCCAATGGACTTGAAAAAAAAAAAAAAAAACGACGCGCCAATAAAATATCTAAACATTGAACTTAAAATAACTTGAAGGTCACTGTATTTTATTTTAGGTTCCAATGATATCATAGATTTTTCCAGCAATAGATAGTTGATTGAGTTTTTTGTATATAGCGTGCCGAGTTTGACATTTCGGGTCTGTCTAGTCTGAAAAAAACCGTCGAGGCGTTCCCTTTTCCACACTTCAATGATTTATCTGTCGTAAAACATAATTTTTTTTTTTTTTTTCGATTCTATTTTCTCTTTTTACGAAGCGTTATTTACACATTTATGTGTACATAATGTGTACATAAATCGGAAAAAATTACGAAAAACAAATCTGGAGGACACGAAACTACAAAATATTTACACGTAGGTAACTGAACAAAAGCGGAACATGGCTGTGACGTGAAAGTTATTTTTAATTTTGGAAATCTAGTGACCCGTGTATTTACCGATCATCACTCGCTCAGTAGCAATATCGCCAGCAATGTACGATCGTATTGATCGAATTCCGAATTTCCGTGAGCTTTGGAAATTCACTCGTGTGAATTTTCATTACTCCACACATCACACGTCTGCACGTACATATCCACGTCATTACCCATCAAAGGATAGCCTATACTACCGCGATGCATAGGCTACCAGCAACCACTATGCCTCATTTTACTCCTAGTATTACTCCGCTTCAGTAACCGAGATAATCATAACCATTAATCGTTTATCAAATCTAATGATCAGTAGTTATACATTTTTACAGTCTGTTATAATTGTAATTGTAGATGGATATGCACAGAAAAAGAGAAAGTTCGCCTTACTAAAGCAAGAAAATAATTAAAAAAAATTTTTTTAGAGCATTCACTTTCGTACAACATTAAATGCTATTTAATTTTTTTACCTCGATGAGTAGGATGTTTTACGAAAAAAATGATTTTCAGAAAAAAAAAAAAAAAAACTGCGTGAAAAAATTAAAAAAAATTTTTTAAATTCAAATCTTTAAAAATTATTTTTTTGTTCTAAAGAATATTCTCAGTTTCTTTTTTTAATTTTATTGTCGTGAGTATTGTGAAAATTATTAAAAGTAAATTCATAAGCGATGCTTTTTCTGTGATAAACAATTCAATTTGTGCATCTGTTTGAATATAATAGATGTACAAAGATTAAAAAAGTAATTGCAACGACTTTGTATGAAAAATTTTCACAACGGTTTTCCAGTGGCATTATTTTCATTGATGATTAAAAAGGATTGTAAAAAGTCAAACACACTGCGTTAAATAATGTTTTGTAACGAAAACAATAACAGTAAAAAACAGGAGAACAATGAGACCAGAGCGCGGAACGGTAAAAATAGCAATAAACTAGTGACAAATCTATCGATAAAATACTCATTTAAATGAAAGGTCACCAAGCGTTACACCAACATTTTTAAACAACATTATAGTCATAGTCATTTAATAAATAATGATAGTAGATTTTTATTTATTCCATTCTTTGCTTGAACTTCCTCACCTACTCTGAGCTCACAGACATGTAACACGGGACTATACGCCCACGTCTGCATTCGCTCTCGGTAACTCGCTTTAGCGTCAAATAATTCAGCGTCGCATATCGGATTTCAATTATGTACCACCGGGCAGTTTTCCTCAACTCCCATCAGCGTGAGTGCCACATGAGCGTCACTTTATGAGTAACCACTTTCATAATTTTGTGAGGCTTTATAATAAAAATAATTATTGTGCAAAATAATGATGATAATAATAAAAATAATCATGCTGGCAGCGATGAAAAAATTTAAAAACGATCACGATGATACTTTAAATTTTCTCTTCATTAGATCCTACACAGCGCATATTGCATTACTAGAGTTCACCCGGTCGATCAATCACTGTCGCTCAATATGATGGAACTGTGATGAAAATTGCTCGAATTTACCCAAGACAGAACACAATGTTATCCGCCATTACTGACGTCATGTTAGGTGACAAATAAGATGTTTTTGAATTTTTGTTACTAATAACCTAATGGGTATTTTAATGATCAATAATGCACGTCGAAGTTGAAATAAAAAAAAATACTTGATTTAAAAGAAATATTCTCTTTACAATTTTATGTTTGTTTCCCTTTGAGAAAATTTTCTGATTTAGTAACATATGGCTTTATATGAAAATAAAATAATAACTTAATAGAATTTTTTATTCCTTCTAGATCTTTGTATGTCAAATAACATGTTTTATTGAAGAAAAATTTATGTAATAATTGATAAATAATAATATTTACTTATATAGAATATGAAGTTTTTACTTTGATACTTATTTCATTTTTGGAAAGGATTTTTATTTTGAAACTTAACACCTTAAACTTAAGTCTCTTATAAGGAGACAACTTAGTTTTAATAATTTTCTTATTTTTTCGTTCATTTCTTGAGTGAATAATCAATCAATTTGAAAATGTAAAAAAAGGCTGTATTGAAATAGATTGAAGTAAACTTTAAATAAAGTTTAATTTTTTCGAGCATAAACTCTTATTTGATTTGCACAGCGGGGCGATGAAAACCACTGGCAAGAAATCGCAGATAGCCGGTTGGGAGGTGGACTACCACATACGTTTAGTCTGGAATGTAAATTGATTCTGGCTGAGAGTAGTTGCACAGAGTAGTCGTTACTAGAGTTTTCTTTCTGCCATCGAGACACCCTCATCCTCACCCACACCTACACTTAGACACATTTATGTATGTATGCATGCAGCAGAGTCCTTGTTCCGCCCATCTACTCGTTCATCCTTTTCTTGCTTGGCTGGCGGTTCGAAAAGCACGAGAATGTGGTACTGAGTATGGTTGACCGACTGTGGGCTGCCTCTGTCTGCAGTGATCTTCACCAGTCCTACCGCAGACTTGTAATTTATAATAGTGAGCCTTCTTTACATTTATATCCTACCGTTCTTGCTTAATACTATCATACTGTCTCTGTTTTTATATATTTTTTATGGTAATTTAATGCCGGTTAATGGCAGTACAAATATTATGTACTTACTTTTAAAAAGAATAAATATTTATACATTTAGTTATTAAAAAAATAAAAAATTAATTAAAATAATCTTTAATTAGTCTGCGGTATGGGTACGGTTTTTGCTTGTAAACACTTTAGTTGCTCAAATATTTGATATATTTTCACAGAATTTTTTTACTAGCTTCAGAATTATCCCCTGTGATATTGTATTAAAATTGACTGTTTAATTTAAAGTCCTTTAACTGTAATTTAACTCACTAAATTGAAACTCATTGCCTCAAACATAAGCTAAAACTTTCCCTCTAACCTATTTATGAAGCAAATTTTTTCCACCTAAAATAATTCGTCACAAGCACCTTTACTTCGGAACTTGTCTATTAGGCGAGAAATAAAACATGTCGTCCAAAGTGAGTAACCGGATAGCGAAAGTTCTGTAAATTTATAAACTAAAGTCTGTAACAGTGATCAAATCAGTGAGCGTTGTTAATTCCATTGCCGACGAGTAAGGACGGTGAATAAATCCATCCCGAAAGAGAAAGAGAGGTCAGATAAATAAAAGGAGAAAAGCTCGTCACACTCATCGTCGGTGGCACTCACTTCGTACAAGTAAAAGCTCTCTGCTGTCCATTTCGCACTATACTACAGTTACACACGCGGACTCTTACAGAGCACATAAAACGTCGGACACTCATCGGTTTAATTTATCTTCACCTTCATTCATGTCTATACAGATATTTTCTGCACCGAGAGATAGAAAGGTGTATGCAGCACGGAGGATCAAAAATTTCTCGGGGGAAAAGTCTCGGATGGCAAAGCGATACGGATTATTTCGGAGATGAATGAATTGCAACTGCTGGTTTATATATGGCACAGCACGGAGGAATAAAATGAGTAAGGTGCAAAGGGATACAGCCGTTCAGGGCTGGGGATGAGCGTAGAACACGTAACGGCTCAAAACATAATTTTTCTCGCCCGAGCGACTGGAAGGCGAACGTTAGATATAGAGAATACTCGCGTGCGACGGTAAGTGAGGGATCATCCGGATATTTTTCATACTAAGCTTTTACTTCTTCCGGGACTTCTCTGAAGCTTCCATGGCCCATCGCTCTTGTCTAGTCCCTTCATCCTCTTTTGCAGGCGCATAGCCACATCATTCAACTGCACACATTATACTTAAGGTCGCCGCTGCATTGGCTCAACCTCCATTCTAGTCCTATTTGCTATGGTAGGTTACACTGGTACTTCCTTGTCGCGCATGGGACAAACATCCAAATTGGTGGGATGGGATGTTTGTGGAAATTTATGTAATTTTTGTCCTGGTTAACGATTTACGGCAAACTTAAGTGGAAAATTTTAAATCATGGAGGAAATCAGCGAGATTGATGGCGGAGAACTCTATCAGCACCAAAATATTCTCTCCAGAAAGAAAAACGTTGGACAATTCAAAAGTGTACGACTCATAATGCTAATATTTTTGTAATAAAAATTGATCATTTAATAGAAATAATAATTAAAAAAAGGCCATTCGGCAGCCGAAATGGAAGTAGATTTCATAAATAGCGAATTCTAATTTTATATATATATATATATTAATAACAATTTACTTATTTATTAATTATACATAATGACTTAAAATTTTTTACATTTAAGAATTTTTTATTAACAATATTTTAATTCAAATTTTTAACATTATATTGTAACATCATGAAATAAATTGTCGATTTTTAAACATTTTTAATCTCAATAATTCGTAATTTATTAAACTTAATAATTTTTTTTTTTTTTTTTTTTTATTAAGTGGAGTAAGGTTAGATGAAGTGAGGTAAGGTAAGGTAAAGTAAGCCCAAATAGATGATCATGTACCAGTATATGATCACTCCATGTATTTGTATACATATATACACAAATATAGGTATACAAATACATGGAGTGATCATCTACTGGTACGTGATCAAATACTAGGGCTCTTTGGTCAAGCCCCTTCGAATGGCACCAACCGAGATCAAATCGATCCAGCCGTTCAAAAGTTATAAAAGGTTTACATATATCCACACACACACACACACACACACACACACACACACACACACACACACACACACACACACACACACACACACACACACACATATATATATATATATATATATATATATATATATATATATATATATATATATATATATATATATATATATATATATATATATATATATATATATATATATATATATATATATATATATATATATATATATATATATATATATATATATATATATATACATACAGCCATACAGACACCCTCGCTAGAGAAGTCAGGGAAGCTTCCTGACACCTTAAAACGTCGAGATCTGATAAAAACTCGATTTTTGAAAAACGGGGTAAGAACAATAACGTCCCGATTTTTGAATATCTTCGATTTTCTTAGCAGGAAGTTAAGAAATTTGGACGCGTTATACTTATTAAACAAAAAATAAAAACGACTACAAGAGTAAAATTTCATTAAAAATCTACAGACGAAGAGGTTAATTTGAGTTGAGGAGAATGAATTGGTATGGAAATTGAAGCTCATTAAATGGGCTTTAATACAAAATTTACAAAAATTAAATAAGTTATTTCATTCAAAAGTTATACGCGAAAGAATCTGCCAGAAAATGAGTTTTTATGATTTTGAAAATTTTAAAACCCTGTAATTTCTGAACTACTTGACCGATTGAGCTCATCTTTGAACTTGGCCTTAATTTTCGTCTGAAAAATAAGTATGTTGAGTTTGGAAAAGATCCATGATGAATTGGAGACGCTATCGTCCGGATAAGCCGCGTTATATCGTATATATATATATATATATATATATATATATATATATATATATATATATATATATATATATATAAATACATACATATATAAACTTTTGAACTAATGGTATTTTCTGAATCAGCTTGACGAACTGAGTCAGAAAATAGCAAAATTTTTTGAAAGTTGCGTCATGAGGACAAATGCAATAGTTAGATTTCTATGAAATCTACTAAAAATATAAGTGGTGCAAAAATTCCAAACATTTTACTTTCTCGTTTTCGAAAGGTTTATTTTCAAGTGAATTTTAGTTCCCATTTTTTCACGTAATTTTTCATTCATTGAAAAATCTAAAAATAAAACAGAGAGAGTACTCTGTCCCATTATTCAGCAACAGCAAATAAAATCACTAAAGTAACAACATTATTTTCGAAGTTGGTAAAACCCAAAAAAAGTTTCTCCATCAAATATTTTTACCCTCGTTGTTTCACTCTTTCATTAAAATTTATTGAACTACATAGAACCAAGAAATCCAAAAGAACTAAAAACAAAGTAAGCCCAACAAAACAAAACAGAGCTTGGAAAATTTTTTCTCCTCGAAAAACCACATAAATTACGAACTTATTTCTTTACCGAACAGAAAATAATAGACAAAAAAGTGACATTCGTATCGAATATTTATTGAATTACAATTCTCGTATGCTCGCTATTTATTATCAGCGCGGTAGTTCAACTCCCAGCAGAATTTTCTTTTCCAGAGTATAATTTCGCATTCTCGTTTTATCTCTATTCATTTATACACTTTTGCATACACAGAAAAACTGGAGACACGTTTGTATACAGATGTAATGTCACTTTACCTTCGGGAGGATTCGAATACAAACGATTGCCGTCCTCAGGAACCGGACGTGCTGTTACGGGTATTCTATCGAATATTTTTCTCTACCGTCGATATTTTTTCTCTGCTTAGTTTCAACTTGAGAGTTTCCGGGATTATAATCCACCGAGTTAGAACTACAATGTAGAGCTTTAAACAAAACTTGAGAATTTTTTTCCTATCAGGGTACAAATTCCGACTTTATACAATTTTTGTATTACTGTCATTCTAAAATTTAACCAATCTCAATATTAAATTATAGAGTCTCTTATGGTATTATTTTTAAACCAAAATTTATTTCAATGTGACTTCAAATGTTGGTTTGATCCCAGATTTAACTGTGTCGTAATTCTGACCGAATTTCATCCAGTAGAAAAATATTTTATTCCAAACATTATTTGTTCACTAAAAACCAATCGTCTGACATTTATTACACAAAAGAGATAAAAAATAAGAGTACACAGAGATTGTTTGAGTGTTCTATTACGAAAGAATAAAAATATTAAATGTTTAATCAAGTATAAATGAAAAAAAAAAAAGTGAATCAACGAAAAACGAGAGCGTAGAGAAAATTATTATGAGTGTAAAAAGTTAAAAGAAGCAACATTGAATGATACTTGGTTTATGTCAAGCTCTTAAAGTCGTTGGAAATGACTTGTAATAAAGATTTACCGTCACTACGTGAATAGAATAATCAAACCTCAGAGAAATAAGGTCGAGTTACATATAACATGTATACCTGGACATGTGTCTATGAACATAAATGACTTGATTTTTTTATTATTTCTGCTTCTATCTTACCCTCAATTCTCTCTTTTTTCATTTCCGCAGCATCTGTTTGTCTGTGTAACCTTTTATTCGGAAGAAAATAACAGTAACGCCGATTGTTCTTAATTTTTTTCCGGGATCGTACGTGGCGGGAAACTAAACTGAGAGAGTCTTTAGTCAATACAAACTTGATTTTTTATTGTTGAAAGCGTAAAAGCTGGTTTAAACAGTAGCTAAAGCTCTGCCAGTCTCTTAACTGACGGTTTTTAGTTTTCGCGAGTAGAGAGTAGAGTACCATTCATTTGCGATCATTTTTCTCCTATAATCCTTTCCATTCGTCAAATCTCGGCTTTGTACACTACGTGGGCTACATAGAAGCTTTTTTCCGGTTTTTTCTCGACTTTGCACTTTAGTTAAGAGAAATAGAAATTCTTATTTCATTTTTTTTTACTTTCAGGTTTAAAAATCGATAATTAAAAAAATGTGAAGTTATTGATTTCGATCGGATTTCGAGAGATCGAGTTTTAATTAGATTTCGAGTCAAAACCTAACATCATCTTTAAACATGTTAAAAAATTTTTTCTTTCTATTGTCAATCTTAAAAAAGTCTTTAATACAAATGTCAAGCTTAATAATATGCAAATTGAAAAAAATGTTTATTGTGACAGTCTGGTGATTTAGGTTGTCAGTAAGGAGTTATCGGCATAAAAATTTAACCCAGGAGGTTTGTTTTTTTATCTCGACTTAAACTGGCGCGACGGAATCTTTCGGGGAAGCACATCAGCCATACGCTTCAAGGATCAAAATGTTAAGAATAAAAAAGTGTAAATATGTAAGAGTAGCTTCTTATCCCTCTTAAGGAGGGTTGTGACACTTTCAACTGATTTATCGTAGAGTTCGATAAGGGCCAAGTACTTGGCATATTTTTCTTTTCTCGCGGTTTTTATTACGCAAAAAACCGAGGGTGACATTTTTAACGATTTAAAATTCGATAAAGTTATCAAGTTAATTAATAATTAAATTAGTAACAAATAACGATCAATAAACCGATAAAATCAAGATAAATTCCATTCTATTAGGAGAATTCTCGGCTCTAGCTTTGTCACTTCACCCGGGTCTCATTTCTGTGTAGTAAAAGGACCATAGACCGTAGACGCGACAACACAGAGAACCGAGAAGTGAATAGTGAGTTGTGAGTGAGCAGATGAGGAGCAGGGACCCGGGATATAGCTTCCATCTCCATCCATCTCTTCTCCATTTCATGACGACCTCTAATTTTAATTAGAAACCTTCCACGTGGCATAATTGCAGTCGCGCTGACGTGGTGTGAATTCGCATCACACAAACTCACTCCCGGTGAATTTCGTTACCGTCGAGTTACATTCCGAGCGTTTTATACGAATGAGAGTGTCACTTTAAAGGATCTACAGATAGGTAGAGATTCACGGGTGCTTCTTTGCCTACTCTACAATACATACATTATACATTATACGTTATATATCATGTGCACTAAAGTAACATTATACCGCTATAAAGTGTACTTTATTAATTCATCCTTTATTCTATTTATTTCCTCTCCTTTTTAGTAAATATTCAGATAACCCACCATACTAATTGAATGAACTTTTTATGCCGGATATCAATAATAAAAACCTACAGCCACTCGAATTTACCTGCAGCGACCCACCGAGGTAAATCACTAGTTCAATCAGCTTAATTGTCAAATATAATATCGATTGCGCAGAAAAAACCTTTCTTGTATTTTATGCTGAATACTGAATATTATGTTTTATGTTTTGAAAGTCAAGTTTTTTGTTTGTTTAATTCATAATTGTAAATTTTTTTTGTATTGTAAATTGAGCTTTATGCGCGTACAAAAAAATTTAAATAAGGAATTTAACACGAAAAAAAAATCCTGTCAAAATTAAAGTAAAAACTTTTTTTACAGTTGCACTTTTGACTATATATAACTGTAAAATTTATATTTTTAGAAATATAATTTTTATGTTTTTATAAAAATTGTCAATTACACATTTTTATAAATGTTTTGCATCATAAAAAATATAAATTTAGGATACTCAGACTGTTAAATTTGCATGGTATAAAATGAAGGAAATTTTATTAATTAACTACAAGTCTATTGTGACTCATAATCAATCGTACGTGTGACATGAACCGTATAAAAACCACTTAGGCATTATTAAATATAAATTAATAGTGATTAAAGAAAAACTCACCAGCTCAGCTCGTTAGACACGTGTGCAGGTAAAACTACCAATAAGCCGATTATCGAGAAAGGGGAGGTAAAAAGTGAAATCCTCCAGTGCGAATCTGCTCTTCAACTGTAACAAATTTCAAATCCCAACATATAAAATTGATACTGGAACAACGGAAAATAAATAAAAATAAACGAGGTCTAATCGAATTAGCAGTTTATACGTTTTTATGATATTTTTCTTTCTTTGTAAATAACTGTTACGAATCGTAGCAATTACTCTCGAGCTTGAGCTTTTTAATTAGAACAGGGCGAAAAATTTGCTGCAATAAAGTTATTAAAAACTTGAGATACGTTATCGTTCGTACAAGCGTTTAGTAATTGAATTTATTTACGAAATCAGAGTTATTGAGGTGATTAACTTAATAACTGAATTTCATAAACGCGATTAGAGAAAATATAATTGGAAATCGATATAATCTGTTGATGAGATTGGGAAAAAATTCCGATAAATTTCTGAGCAAAAGTGTGAAGTACAAAAGTCACAGTTGAACAGGCATGTAAATAAGCAGCCAAGTGAAAATTCACAATTTAGCATGTCGAAAGCACGTCGAACGGCGAACGGTGATGCAAAGTAACAGAAAAGTTTGTCATCCAACGACGCTATTTATTCCCCCCGGAAGAAGCGTTCTTAAACTGTTTACTACTTAGCCTATGGACTTTTCCCATTTTCATATTATATACTTGCTAATTTCCATTTATTTTGCTTGACGTATTTTGAAATTGAATTTTGTCATTTATAATTGAATTTCAACTGAAATAATTCTTGTCATAAATCTGAAAAATAGTTGCCGAAATGAGGCGAAAAAAATTTTTAGATCGTAAAGCACTCTCTGATGCTTCGCACCATGACTCGTGCAATACTTGAATATAAAATTCCTTAATTTATAGGTAAAAATCTTAAAGAGAAAAAATCTTTAAAAAATTCCAAAAAGGCTTATTCTTCCCATGCGTATTAGAAATAGAAAGCTGTCAATTTTCATAAAATCTGTTCTTAGCTGAATTTTATATAGCATAAAAAATATTCCGACTAAATAAAAAGACAATTGGTCGAGTTCCAGAGATCTCGTGATAAGTCAATACATCGCTGAAAATCTCTCATATATATTTGGATGGATATGCATATAGCTATGGCCTAGATATAACAATATACAATACGAACACGTAATGACGTCCGATATTCGCTATTGAATAATAAATATCAACGCCGAGCATAAAACAAACGAGTAGGATAACTTAAGCAATAATTCAGTTCGATAATAGAATTACTTTAGGATTGATATTAACATTTAAAATAGTTAGTCACAATAAATAATACAAAGCGGATATATATGATAAATATAAATGTAACTCGGTCGGTGCTTGAAGGCTGTAACATTCGTTTATCAATTTATCACATCGAAGTTGGGCGGCGACTGAGTTTAATCATGCACGTGATCGTTCAATGCATTTCACCCGGAGCTACGGCTCATCTGGGAATTCATTTTGTTGAGGCAACCCGCACGCGCCAATTCATATATTCGTCGATAGATGTTCGATGCCCGTTGTTCGTTGATCGACGCTCAATATATACATGTAATCGTAATATTATAGTCCCAGTTACTGTGTGCTCGACGAAGGTCGACCGAATGAAATGACGTCCGAACCACGTACTGAATATTTCGTATGTCGCTGGAGGTATTTACGGTCTACCGATACATGTCCATCTAAATTTTGTAATTATTGTCTGATTTAAGCCCTTGTCTTTTATCGTTTCAGGTAATTACTGATCACTAATCAGTGATCAAGCGATTAAGATTAGTGGAAATTTATTATATTTTTTATGATATCTCACAAAAAAAAATTTTCTCATTTGGTCATTTACGTTTATGTGTAATTTTTGATATATTTCAATATGGCCATACGTAAAAATCAATCACATATGACCATATTTGAAACAATGAACAATGCCATATATGAAAATCGGTCATATATGCTTACATGTTGCCATATCAACATTTTTTCACGGGTACGTCAGTTATTAATGAATTAATGTTTTATGATGTCCAACCCATTTCTATCATAAAAGTAATCCTACATCTCTGATTAACTGTGACAATATATAATAAAATTTAGCTCATAAGGTGAAAAATTTTTTCGCCATTCATTTTTATAATGGAAAAAAAGATTTATTTTAGATCAAGATTAATTCCCGCTCGGGTAGATAAAGTATATAAGACAGCGGATTAATAAAATACGTGACATGTGTGACACTGCCACTGTAAATCATCTGACTCTTTCAATGCTGACAATAACATACGTGAGACCAAATAATGGGAGAAAAATGTGGATACATTTGATGACTATTTATAATTTAATGATGTCATGTTTTAGTTAAAATTTATGTGACGTTCGTGATTGGAGTGATGATTAAATGCGCCAAGCATTATCGTCAGCGTGGAACAGGACACAATACCTCGACAAATAGAGGGTTAAACTGATTCTTTAATTACCAAGTTTTACTTAATGTTTCAGTATTAAATACCAACATCAATCAATAAATGGATTAATTTTTTTATTTATAAGTATTAATTAATGCTACGTTGCAGTAAAAAATTCTCATTATTCAATAAATTTTCCAATCACTCGTTAAGTAATCTAACCATCTTGAATAATAATTGCGTACAAAAAAGTAAAAATTTTTTACAATAAATTCTACTGAAAATTACAATTAAGTCTTTAAGACTGTACTGTAATAAAAAATGCATTTTACTTTTATTTATATTTTAATACTGAGTTTTTATTAATGAGAAAGCTGTTTTAATTAGTAGATGATTTAATTATTGATGGGACCGAATTATTACATTGGACTGTAAAGAAATTTTTATACATTTAATTAATAAAATTGTATGGTACACTTTGGCAATTAAAATTCCTCAACAGTTTGTAAAATTTGTAAAGTAGACAAACAAAAAATACAAAACAGAGAACTTTTTCACTGTTGTTAAGGTGCATTTGACAGAAGATGTTGCATTATACATCAAATATGATTAGCTGAGACATAGAAGGAAGAAAGGAGCAGTATATAGTCTCCGTCAGAAGCTACGAGGACCGTCATGCCCGATTTATTTAATGGCCACTGACGTTACCGTTACTGGCTAATCTACGTCCCTCGGATATACATTGTCATGCAGATCGGCGGGCGCTCATTATTCGACTTTGTATCCCGAATAACGACCAGGACGATGATGATGAACGTCGGGGGAATGCAGATACATCTCGAGGTGGAGTGGGCGTGCTTAATTCTAACGAAGGAGTAATGGTTGTATAAAAACCTCGGACCGATGAAAATGAAATAGAATAAAATAAAATAAAATGAAATGAAAGAGGTAGTTGCAATTTCCATAGGACCCGATAGACGTTGAAGCAAAGAAAGGCAGCGAAATTTATATCATGTCTTCTTTGGGCACGGATATGTACGCGAACTGTCCGCATATAAATTTATATCTGACGATTGATGAGGACGCGTTGGCTTAAAAATATGCCAGGCATGTTTCCAGTATTTCTACTTTCATACTATATGGCCGAATAAAATAAAATAAAATATAAATACAAGCTAGAGCTAAAGGAAAATAAAGAAATAAAAAAATTCTGAATTACTATACCCGCTGTATTGATCCATCGGACAACGTTCACATGCTAATTTACTTGCAAGTTATTTACAAAGATAAATTTGTAAAATAAATTGAATTAAAAAATAAGCAATTTAGCTCTAAGGCGAACATAATAAGAAAAAATAGATCGATTTTTTTAGCTCACCATGAATTTCACATCAGCTTTTAAAGCTCGAATAATAATTTCATTTAATTGAATATAACTCAACAGCTTGCACAGATAATATTCTTACACGAAAATTTTTTACATTGTGTCTATGAATTTCAAATAAAAAAAATATAATTTTTTTTTTATGAACTTTTCGAACGATAAATCGACAATATTTTGTAATGTAATTTATATTTTTCATTGATACGGTTTGTTTGACTTTTGCAGTCCGTGTTATCGTGTTTTCTACAATTAACGAAACAGCGTATATCCAAACAATTGTTCAAGTTATTGGAAACGATTGTTACAAGCGCTACTGTAAACAACCCGGTATACACGGTATACATATACATGGGCTTATATATTTGATCAAAGCGTATGCTGCTTGAAATAAGAGAATTTTTTTTTTGACTTTGTTTGTTTTTCGGATTGTTGATGCAAGTACCATTGGGACTATACTATCATTTAATTTAAATCTCATCCATTTTCCATTACATTGGAAATTGCCAATTTTGTCAATTGCTAATTTGGCTTTTGTTGATTCGTAAAGTTACTGACCAAAATTACCCTCTTGATACAAAACAAACCAATGAATTTGCGTTGAATAAAATTTCAAGTCGCACAGTGAAAATTTTACATCAAATTTAACACAAAAGTATATATTATCAACTTTTTTAACACAAATTGAGTGATAATTCAACTCCATTGTGTGTATTGATAAAATAATACTGCTCAGTGGTAAAAGTAACACAAATTTATCCAAAAATTCTCTAGAACCGGTTCGTCGCATTTTACACAATAAAGTGACATTTGTAACACATAAAAAAATTTCTACATTAAAAATTTTACACGTCACACGATGACAAAAAATTTTTTAGTGTGCAATTGAATAAAAAGAAAATAATTGAAAATTTTAAAAATGTTCTACAATAAAATTTACTTCATAATTCATTGTGAAAACGTGCAATAAGTATGATTAATTTAACTGTTATAATTATCATGGATAAAATAAGCGATAAACTAATATAAGTATTAAATACTCTGTTCGGAGATAATTGTAGTTGATGCATGAAACGATGTAGAGCAGACTTGACTTAATTGTACATAGAGATCAGACTTTAGTTGGCGTTATACATGTACAAGAGATAAACTACCGCACAGCGGATCACGGGAGGAGAAGTCTAGGAAGCTATAGAGCATAGAAGTAGAAGAGATAGTACGAGACTTACCCAGTGCGTTTTGAGTTTACCCAGGAACTAGCTTCTGCAGACAGACGATGTAAATGCCAGAAACACATAGGTAATTATTTATTAAACATTACCAGTCTTGGTATCGTCAATCTTGGGAGTTAAATAACGCATATCCTCTTTGCATCCAAATTCTATTCAAGAGAGCTTGTTAAAACGTCAAGCTTCCTGATATTTAATCTCACAGAGCTAATAGGATTTTGTTTTTATTTATGTTGAAAAGAGATTATTATTTTAGGAAGGAAAAGATATAAATGGCGGGTAAAGAAAGTTTCAATGTTGTTATGTATGATATTAAATTTTAGTTTACATCATTGAAAAATGTTCGTTTCAGTAGTTGAAGTAATTAATTTATATTTTAGAAATTAGAACTAACAATTATTGTTATAATTTTCTACTAGAAAGTATATCAATATTTATTATATCTGTTGAAATGGTAATGGTTCCTGTTGTTGTTCCTTCTTTTTCTCTTGCTGTTATTTTTACTATGGTTATTATTTTTTTTATAATGCTTTTGGTCCTTTTTCTTTTGTTGTTGTTCCTTTTTTTTATTCTATTGTGGTTCTTTTTTGTACTAGGCTGTTCCTTTTCTTAATGTTGTTGTTCTACTTTTGGTTGTTGTTGTTCCTGCTGTGCTTTTTATCATTCGTGCTATTACTTTTTTCATTTTGTTGTTCTTTTTCTTTTAACTATTTCCTTCTCGTTTGATATTTCTTTTCAAATTATTGCAGATTAAATTTTTCATGTATAATTACCAGAACTGTGTTTTACGAATAATAACTCACATTTGACATTTTTTTCACAATAATTCACCAGAAAGCAGAAAGCGCAGAAAAACTTTCCATTTACGGTGACATCGCTTTGAAAACCAAAGCCATTAAACCATACCAAAAAACGTATTAATAAAAAACAAACTAAACTAGTCATACTTAAAGCAAATACCTGAAGAATAAAAGTTATGACGGCGAAATAGCGGAAGAAGCTAATAAATTGAGCCATTCTTTCATATGCAGATTTAAAACTTAACAAAAGTGTTCGCTCGCTGTGCCGGTGGTACACTTTTATATTTTTCATTTAGCCCTCAGTTCTTCATCTCAACCAATTCCCATTTTACAACGCCCCGCTACCGACATTATAACTTTCATCCTCACGGTCGCGAATTGCCAGCGGATTTTTATTTTACCGCTTAACTCGGTTCCAAGGCTAAAGTAGTCGCCGAGTAAGTGTGCCCGGGTAAAGAACCCGGCTTGCAAAGTAAAGGGAGATAAGGGCAGGGTAGGAAAGAGGAAGGGAAGGAGAAAGAGCAGAGTAGAGAGAACGGAAAAACCCTCGTATCCTTTGCCTCCTCCACTTTGGTATAGACCACGGTTTCTTTTCTCTGGGCTCCATTCTCAGATTCAGGCACTCACTCTAGACGCTATATGGAGATCGAGGCAATACACTGCTCAGCACCGTACCTGCGGCCATAGATACGTGTACGAGTATGGGTATGAAGCTTTGAAAGCTCGGTCCGTTGTACCTTTGCGCTATACACCAGCACCTTTTATTTCCACTTAAGGGCTATTCATATTTAAAGCTGCATCCGACCAGTATAAGGATTTACCGCGGCGTGTTTAAAGTATGTAAAACAGTAACTGCCGTACTTGAGCGAGTGGTAGTTCTAGTCGTTGAATTATGAAATCAAGTGTTGCTGCTATCGCTATCACTACTACTGCTACTGCTACTGGTGCTGCTGGTACTATGACTATGTAGATATAATACTATTACTATTACATCTCCATCTACATCTACGGTGAGCGAACGACGACTACTATTGTTGCCGTGCTGACGCTGGGACTTTAAACTTTTAAAAACTCATGCCCATTCTTTTTTATGACACTCTTTGTATATAAATATCCCATTTATTTTAATAATACTGATATTGTTTTCACGGGGTGGATATTACTATAAATAGCTTTTTATTATTAACTGACTGTCGGCCTATAAGCGCCTGCCAGGTAATCTAAATAAATTAGGTATTAATGGCTACTGATTTTTGTGTGCTGGGAATGATGACTATCACATGTTAGAAAGGTAATAAAGTTTTTTTTTAGCTGTAAAAAAATGTGGTGGTCTCAGTCATGAACAAAAATTTTAAATATTAATATAAATAGTATTTTTAATGTAACTTATTAATTGATTTAAATAAATTGTTACTAATTCATTAATAATTGTTAATGAAGACAAACTAATCATGTAAAACCTTTATCATTATAATTGTTAATTAATATTTCAATCAATAAAATAAAAAATAATTTTAAAAGGAAGCACTTAAATAATATCACATTTAGACGATAAATCAAAGCAAAATGGTGATAATTGATGATTGACGTCAGTCAATTAAAAACACTCGTTTCGTTAATCAATAAACTATGAACTCAATCAACAACGGATTAGTGTGATTGAATATTGAAGATTAATACAATTATAAGTTGGGAGTTTTGAATTTAAAGTTTCCCCGAAATAACTTGTTATATATAATAACGTAGCTGGCGAATAGCGAGAAACTGCAATATATGCATCAATACATTGAGTAACAACTCTAGTTTCTCCTCATCTACCTGCCTCATCTGCGCCTGAACAAACTTCCGTCAGATTGCCAAACTGGACTTGAGTAGTCTAGAGTCCAGAATTGTACAGCGTAGAAGCTCTAAAACTCCGTGTAGTGTGAGAGGAACTACCGAACCTTTTGAGAACGAACCAGACCCGCTTGAAAGCAACCGCGTAGCGGACGTCCACTTGAACAAATACCAAAATTAGACAACTCGCGCCCACAAATGCATTTTTGAATTACGATTGTTGCTGGGACTCTATATGTTTTGAACTTGTCACAAGTTTCTTATTCGTGTACCATATGCCATATGACATACAACATATAACAATCCACTCTGAGTACGCTGACACGAACAATATGAGTTATGCGATACACATAAATCTATGTTCGTATCACTCCAAAATTACTATGTTTCTATGTGCAATCCTAACTCTTGCTTTGATTGTATTTTATAATTCATTATTTTCTTTAATTTTTCTTACAGTATTTTGGATAGTATTTTTGAGTTTTCGATCATTTTAAATTAAACGTCAATTGGAATAAAAACAGTCTGCTGTACATTATAGAAATAAAAATAATAAATAAAAAAAAAAACTTTAATGAGTAAATTTCTTTTAAAAAATTTACTTCTTTTTGAAAATTTCAGTAAATTTTTTTTAATTAATTCTTTATACAAATAAAATTTTAACTCGAATCGAGTATAAAATATATTCTCGGCAGTAAATCCAATAAAGGTTGGCTTCTAATATATAAATAAAAATAAAAAAAAAAGGAACAAAGACAAAAAAATGTGAGATAATGTCGGTAGCCAAATCCATATATCCCGGTTAGAGTAAATGCAAAAAATAAAATCAAACATATATAGCTTATAGTTGGATTGTAGAATAGCACTTAATGGCATTACGAAAGGCTACGGCTCGTTACCGGAATCTAGTCACGGTAAATGGTCAATTTGATCAATTTCTCCAACAATCCAACTCCATCAGCGTCCTTAGCTCTTCTCAGTCTCGGATATTTGTACAGTTTACTTTTATAGTTATTGAGGAGAAAATACTATAGATCGGAATAAAAAAATTAACTTTTCCATTCTTACACCCACAATTTCATTTTCATTTTCCTTATCTCTATCCTGCATTAGTTTCCACCACCAAATTCCGCGATAAATTCGCCTGATATCTCACAGAATCTGAGGGACTATTTTCATTCATGGGATTTTCTCAATCTCACCCGCAATCTAAAACTCATTGCTTACCAGCGAATTGAATGGCATATTTTGTTAACCCTGTCACATTTGCTGTTACTTAAGTACAAATATAAAAAAATATCTAAACACCTTACTAGGAAATATTTGACAAAATCTTTTCAGTGGTTGCATTCTATTCTACTGAGGCTCCTCTTTATTATATTGCAGTTATTTACTCAAGGTAATCTTTTTTATTAGAATTTATCTCCTCGCTGAGGAGAGAAGGAAAGAAGATGAGGTGGGTAACAGCCTTCCGGAGAAAAAGTGTATATTCAGTGGTGCGCGCCAAGGCGAAACGTTAAGTTTCAGTCCGTCTTGTGCTGCTTGAAATTTTATGTTCGTCTCTGGACGTCTCTCTTGAGCTTTAAAGGCTGAATCTACCGCCGCTCAAAACAAATAAAGTTAAGTAAAAAAGGTTAAACCACTACTGCTACCACTGCTACGAAAAGGAACCACGACACTGGCTCAGACACCGTTTAAATTCGAAATTCTACCGTGTTAGGCTGCGTTACTTTTCCCTCCTTTTTTTCCACTAAGGTTGTCGCTAGAATGTCTGGAGAAATTAGAAAAATTTATTGTTTTTTAACATTTTTATCTACCCCTAAAAAACTTTTTATACTCGGACAGAAAAAAATAATTTAACTCAAGTAAATATTTTTCTTCCAAATTTCAGTCTCGATTAAAAATATTTACATTTCTTAATTAAACAAAATTATAAGTTATCTACCAATAAAATGTTTACAACACTTCTATCAAGCACTCTACATTTTTTTTTACAATAAAATAAATTTCTTGTTAATTTCTATTTAAATTTCGAAATTATTCAATAACTTGAAAAAATTTTTTTTATATTTTAATTTGTTTTCTTTTCAAAGCGCGTTTTATAATTTTTTAAATTATGATTTATTTATTTGTTTAATATTTAATCATTAGCCAAGCTTTTCTATTTCAACAAAAATTAGTTTGATAAAAAATAGTAGAAAAGTGACGCTCAATGATGAACTGTCTATTCTATTTGTTATCGGTGTCTACATCAAATAACGAAAAAAACTAAGTAACACAGACACGAAAGTTGCTCATGCTATAAATTTCGAGATAACTCGTCTGAACGTCAGACGGACTTAAGTCTATACTACTTGAGTCGACGAACTGAAACTTTACAAAAAAGTCTTTCGGAGAAACCTTTTTTTAAAATTTGTCTGACTCAAAATTTTTTTTCTACTTACTATCATTTATTGATTAAATATAATATCGTTTAGTGCTTATTTATGGGCAAATAAATGTTACTATTGATAAAAAAAATAAATTCATGCAATAACTAACGGGAGAGAAGAAGCTTAAAAAATGTTATAGTGCGTTAAAAAATATAAATAAATTCTTTCCACAAAAAGATAAAAAAAATCTGGCTGATCGAAACAAAATATTGGGTGGAAAAAAAATTTACAATGGAAATTTTATGAAAATATTAATCTTCTTTGAAAATACAGTCTGCGATTGCATGCTTGCAATGTTTCTATTTACCTCAGAGGTCGTACACTATATTATTCTAGAAAGTTATTAGTAGATTATTCCGAGAAAATTTGATGTCTAAAAAAAATATTTTTATTAATAAAAGAACAAAAAAATTATTATATTAAGTTAATTTGGGATTGAAAGTTATGAATAACCCCAAAAATTGACCAATCATTATTAAAAATTTATTTTGTCCCACGCAAGAATTCAATAATATTTGCATGAATTTTTTCCCCAATTAAATAAAATTTCCTTCGCTTCTATCAATAGAGCAATGAATCATAAATTGAAAGTAAAATTAAATAATAAAACAATTACAAATTATCAAGCATACAATATTTGCCAATCACATAAATTATAATAACATAATCTGACTAATTGATATTATTGAATCCTCTATATCTTCGAGCAATGCGATCGATAGTTAAATATAATTACTATTGTAGATTGTACATAGTAGAGTATAATGGGACACATTAATCACGTAGTAATTACAAATGGATATTTGTTGTGAGCATAAATAACATTAATTACAAAACTAAGCCATTTTCTGGTAAAGACGCGGTAAAATTGAGCGTTAAGGCGCTCTACCGATCCATGTAAGAGCGGTTATTAGTATCTTATTACCAATTACACGTAGGCAGTGAGATGAAGAAATAAGTAGCGGTTATAGTTACGCTGTGCGGAAACCTTATGTCACCTCATGCCTCATGGATAACTATTGCCTTACTCTCACGTTGCTGTTATCCATTTGCAGCTGATATAAATCCCCTATGCGCCTCTTCTCTACTCTTCTCTTCTCAGCTCAGAGCAGAAGATCATTAGTTTAGATAAATTGCGTTTAACCGCACTGCGAATAACTGAGTATGTTAAGCAGGAATTACCTTGCCACGGCCATAGGTACTTCATGGGATAGTGCCGAGATATTTCGTATGAAGATTATCAGTGCGTGTGAATTTCTCATTAGCCTGCGGCTTTTCATTATAGAACATTATAGAACGTGAGATACTGTTAATTAGTTTCGTGGAAAAATTTTCTGATGGGATCTGATATATTCAAATATGACCTTATCAAAATTTTGACATGGTCTAATATCTCTAGATATAATTTTAAATTAATCTATAAAATATACATTTTTATATAGTAATTTCATAAAATATATTTTTCCAATGCTTTTTTCCTGAATTTAAATTAATACGATTCAAAATAAAACGCAAGTCACTTTAATTGGAATCATTTTCGATAAAATATTCACATTTAATATTTTGATGTCCTCCTCTACCTTAAATCTCAAATTAAAGATTCTTTTAGTAGTGAACATAAAAATTAAATGTAAATTTGATGTACTAAAAAGTTAAAAATGAAATACTTATCTTATGAGATATAAAAGCGAAGCGCTGTTGAAATATTTTATATAAGCGGGGAAAAAAAATGGTTTATAACCCTTTCATCAGACTTTGACGAGTTCCACAGAAATTAAATGACAGAAAACCTGCATGAGAATCTCGTGGAAATTTAAAAGTCAACTGTGAATACTGAATTCTAGATATGCGATAATGATAATGCTGAAATCGTTACGTAGTGACGTTACACCTCCCTACGTTATATATTCATATATTCATAGGAGTATCATGTATAGAGTACTTGTATTCAAGTAACTTACTAAGTGTGAGTGTGAGTGTGAGCGTGAAGAACATTTTCAGTGCAACGTGACACTTGGTGGCTTCTCGTAACGCACTCCACCGGATAATTGGACACTTATCCGACGACGGTGAAACGAATGAGCGACACTAACCCAACAAGTTCATTGTACTCCTTGCTAAAATTTCTCATGATAAATACTTGTATTTATTGCTCCTGATTCAGTATAACACAACTTTGTATTGGACGCGTAAATAATAGAACCGATGAATTGAGAAATTGATTTCTTCGTTGTTAAGCTGAAGAACTTTTTTGAAAAACACAATCTTAGATTCTTGAAAAAGATTCTTTTGAACAATTTAATTTTTCGAACCAAACAGAAAAGCTCTCGAACGAAGAAAAGTTTACTGAAGCCAAGAAAAATTTCAAGATTCCCGGCAGCCAAATTCTTCAAGATGAGGTTTTTAGTTTAAGATTTTTCTCCTTAAATTAATTTTTTTATCATCACAGACTGATTTATTCTATTGATATTCTTTGTGCTTTATTCGATTGAAATTGTCCTTTGATCGATTTCTAACGCAAACATTTGAAACGCCGGTTCATTTATTGTGTAAAAGGTTCCAAATTCGACATTCCTGGGAATTTATGAACCTCTTTAATGTTACAATCAATTTTATCGGTTGAAGCCATCTGCAATTTATTTAGAAAAGGTTTGCAATGGCGAAATTGAGGAAGGTTCTTAATCTTTACGTTATTGCGCGCCGTTTTGATGAAGGTCTGAAAATTGGTATTCGGTGATTTTTTAAGGAAATCAGAAACTGATCGAGATCCCTCATATTTTTCCTATTAAGCTTTAATGTACAAAAACTTATTCAATTAAAATTTTTTGGCACTGTTCAAAATATTTTTTTAAATTTTTAATCTCAAAATAGTAAAAAATAATTATTCATTTAATCAATTTTTATCGATAAAAACCAATGGTACTTTCCAATATTTTTTAAATTAAATATGTAAATAATTATTAAAAGAATTACAATAATGGTAGGATTTTTTTCCGTTGACCTAAAAAGTGAATGCCCTCCATTTAAAATTTATGAAAAAAAAAAGAATATTTATTGCCTATAAATACTAAATAATATCAACAAAATTTATTAATATTTAATAAAATCTCAACATCTGTCTCAACAAAAAAGTTTTACTCAACTCTCAGAGAGATTTTCATTACACGCACTTATTTTTCTCCCCTCATCATTCTCAACCAGAGTCAGCCCTCAGATTCTTTGCCCCGAGGATCTATTATACCTCCGAAATGATGACGTATCTTCTTAACTAAACAAATGAAGACTGCGCAAGACAGAGGTGTGTACGTGCGACGCCTAGAAATCCAGGCTCGGGCACACGCACCCTCTGGGGTACAATGCATCCAGAAAAAAGTCGAGTATAAGAATAAAATAAATAATCGGAGAGCAAAATAAAAAACTAAGAAAAGTAAAGTAAGAAAAGAACGAAAAAAAAGGAACAATCATTGAAGACCTTCTTGCGCTACAGTCCACCTTTTTTCATCTTATCCCTCTTTATTTTCCTCCTTTTCCCATTTTATTTTACCATTTCTTATATACTATTTCTTCGGCGTATCAAGCTACTTCGCGGTCCATTGTCGTATCGCTGGTAGAGTGTCCTTGGGGATATGGTTGACCTGAGCGAAACTCGACAAGTTTTATTTTTAAAAATAACTAGTCCCTTGAATAAATGGAAAAATGAGTGAATAAAAAGTGAAAAATACTATATACATTTTATTCCCTAGTTTTTTTTTGCTCTTTCTTTTTACTCAATAATTTAACGCTCAATTTTAAAAATTGTTAACTTGATTATTGGTTATTGTATTTTATATTAAATTCAATAACCCGGTTGCCCTAAAAGAAAAATAAAGCTTTAAAATAAATTGGATTTTGTAAAAATATATAAAATCAATATAGTTGTTCGTATAGAGAAACAAATTATGAAATTTAATATTTTATCGCGGTAAAACTGTTACAATTTAATAAAGCGATAAATTAAAATCTGTTATTAAAAAATTTAATTGATTATAACGTTTATTAAATTAAAATACCCCGAAAAGTTAATCCATTTATCACGTAACACAACCGCTAATTTATATCCACGATCCAGGGGCATACATCCACGAAGATGGTAACCCGTAATGTATTTGTACGATTTATCTTATTAGTGCGATTCAACACACAACCCGGACGGATATCATTTTTGCTTTTCATTAATCATGAGCAGTCTGTACAAGTTTTATTCTCTTTGCGGTTTCGCTATGAGACAAGTTTGTGCTATCTGTGTGAAAGTTGAAATAATTGAAAATGTTAAAAATTTTAGAAACATTTAAATGCCAAAGTCAATGCAATTTTTTTTTTTTTTTTTTTTTGTTAAATATTTTCTCACTTAAAAATTTGCAAATTAGTTAATTTTTTAGATAAAAATTTAAGAATTTTTTCAGAACCTATTTTTCTACAAAGTAAAAAAACTTTTATTGTCATCGATAACTGACGTATTAATATTTTTTTTTTTCATAATTTAAATGCATTGAACCTTATGAAAATAATAGAGAGTAATTGATTGACTACTAAGCAACACTATTTAAATTGAATCTTGACATTTCAAGCGAAAAACTATTAAATAAAAGAAAGACATAGATCTTGTCACTCTGAAATGAATGTAAACCCGATAAAAAGCTCCGAAGGCTTACCGTGAACCTAAGTGAAAGTAAAGCATAATCCGGTTGGATATGTCGTGGATTTAATGTTACGTCTACACACAAGTCCTAAAGGAAAATCAGTGGTAGGATTAATCGATTTCTGAAGGAAACTGTAAGATAACTTGAGCGTTGAAGATATATCTACATCCGTTTATCTATTTCCGGAGAGTTCATTGACTTGCAGTAACGATAAATTTATCCGATGATATTCACCCTCATGGCTGGTGGGTACGAGACCGAGTAAACTCCAGCATTAACAACTTGAAAAGAATATCACTTGTGAAAAATTACTTATCAATCGTAATCTAGACATGAAAATATGCTTGACATTCATCTTCTTGCACACCATCTTCTTTCACTGTTATTACTCCATTTTATTACACTTTTTTATCCAAAGAGCTATCCAGTATCGGGAGATTGAATCAGATACTTCCTCCATTCTTGTTTTTCTTTTTATTTTATTATCCATTTCTTCTATTCCTCTCGCTGTCGGCTCCGCAGAAGTAAACCTATCCGTCTACCTCCTCTGTAGATTGTGATTGCATTGGAAAGTGCCTACTCGATGCCGAGAATTCTTTATAGAACACTGTGATAGAGCAGAAAAAGAGACTGACAGGGACATTTCATAGAAGTACATAGAGTTTCTCGTTCTATTCTTTTTACCGATCGAAACAGATAGCCAATTATCGACGACCACATCATACGATCGGAAATAGGATATTTGATTCAACCGATTCGCTACAATATAAAAGGAGATAACTTTTCTTTCCAATTACAATTTTTAATGATGATAATTATCAAAAAGTCGTGAATTTTTAATGATAAAATTCGTTTATATAATACTTAATTCAAAAAAATATTCTCTTTAGCTCAAATTAATTTAAAAAATAACTGTATTATTTTTGAAAATATGAGTGACTGTTAGAACTTTAAAAAAAATTGTACATTGAGTAAAAAATAAATCAAATAAAAATAAAAGAATGAAATGGCTTGAAAGCTATTTTTCCGAGTTATCACGGAACGTTATCCCTCTAAATATGATCCAATTCTCTTCCTATATATACATATATATATATATATAGATTAATATATGTTACACATCATGTATATGTACCAACCATATAAAGTACATAGTATAGTTCGTATTGATACGTGAAGGTACATCATGTAAAAGTTTTTCGCGTATCTTACGACATTTTCAAGTGATACGGTAGAATGGATTTTAAAATTTTTTTCTGTGTGCTTTACACTCGATGTAAGGATGTACGTGATCATGAAATCATAACAGCGATATCACGTTTACTCCTTTCTTGAGATACGCTGGTTTGCTTTTATTCCCATGAACCTTGAAGCGATTTACTTTTTGGATTTTCGTTTGGTTTTCTACTTGAAAAAGAGAGTGGTGTTTCTGGCGATACGGACGCTGTACCAATCCCAAAGTGTTTATGTGGAAGACGTGCTTCTGGATAACGCGCCGGGACATACATTACATTACCGGATATGAAGTGGATGAGGTTCATACTATATGCAAGCGCTATACCGGCATATCGAAATAGTATATATGACAGACGAAAATATTATTATTACGCGACGGAGTGGGGTAATAAGATAAATTGAATAGTATAATGTAGTATGGGGTTATGAGAGTTTTTAATCTTCTCGTAAAATACGGACTTCAAGAGATAAGTATATTAAATGTTTTGAGATCTAAATGGAATAGAAGTACTTTGAGAAAATTTTCCGACACTTTCGATCGATTCTTTCACGGAATAAATTTTGAATTCTTTTACATCATTTTTAGAGATCAAGTCATTGTGATGAAGTTAGATTGTAACTTTAGCACTTTCTCAAATTTTGTCATAAAGTCTTTTATGTCCGGAAAAAAACAGTTGAATAAGTAAATTTATACTGAGTATTTATTACAGTTTTAGTTGGTTAAGAAGTTTCTACTCCGAAATTATAAAAAGCGTACAAAATAATTGATAAATAATTTAAACAATCATTGAAGGAAATTCCGATAAACTCTATTCCTAATTAAATATTTATGAACATAGTTGTCGAAGTAAAAATAATAAAAATATCAATTATTAGCGAATAAAAACTTTATCGAAGATATTTCCAGACTTTCTAAAAAGTATACAATTTCAGCCCGGGGGTTTAATTTTGAAGACAAAATCAAGTTTTATTTATTTTTCCCGCCACAAACATCTCGAATATTCCGGTACCAATATTAAAAACTCATTCCTGAGGTTTCGAGTTATTTGGACGCTCAACAATAGTTTCATCGTTATGTAAGCACTCTACAAATTCATTACCTATTTACATACAAATACGCGATGGAAAAACAGAAACGTTGGTTTTTTCGTGAGTTACGAGATGATTCATAAAAAATTTTTAATTTTTTGAAAGCATAAAAATGAAAAATAAAAATTTTTTCGAGAGAATCTATTTTATCCCTCGAGGGAACTCTGATCAGCCACAAAATATATAATAGACTGAAGTACAAGGTAGAATGATGGGAGGATAAATTGGTGACGTTGAATTTTCTATGTCCCGGTGAAGTTTATGCTGAAATGAAAAATTCAGTCTCCTGCTATCAGTCATGGCTGACTCTTGTACTTCTGTACTTAGAGTACTTGCTGTGTTGTTGGCTCTCGGTACCACCCCGGTGATAGTGCTTCGGCTGCTCCATGTGGACGAAAAACCAACAAGAGAGATTGAGACGGATAAAGAAAAAAAGAGCTTGGCATTATTGTTTATTTCCCCAACGATACACGAACGCGGTGTCCTCTCGCGACGCCAACTAATCCGACGTATAACGAAGAGTTATGTCTGTGGAAAAAATTCATATTAATTTTCAACTTAATACAGATATACGCTTCCATTGGTGGAAAAATAAATTGCGATTTTTTATATACTTCGTCTTTTTTTATTATTATTATTAGTTTTTCCTTGTATCGGGATGCTTGGTGATAACGATCGGATTTCCTATTTTCCACTGTAACGTTATATTTAGATTTTTATTCCGTCGAGGCTGAGTGGCTTTATCTTGAGTGGAGAAGACAATGGCTTACACAACTTTATTAGCATACATACGGTTATACGGAAGGGATTTCGATTAACTTTTACGGTCAGGTGTTTACTTATGTAATGGTTTTACAGCTCACTCTCGATAGAAACGCTTTTAAATTTTTGGTGATTTATATTGTGAGCCATATTTACTAAAAGGAAATTATTTCAGCAATAATAATTGCAGCCTAATACTGTTTTTTTTTGTTTTTTAATTATAATTAATTTTTTTCGGCTGGCAATAGGAGAAATTTATAATTAACTCATTATTAAAATTATTTTAAAAATTTTTTCCTATACTATACAGTAGATAATTATTCTTTTGCTGTTAACGTTTGATATAACATTGAGATTTTTAAAACCACTTTGATCAATTTACCTCTGACACGAGCGCTCAAGGCATGCAAATTTGAACTAGCCAAACTTTTAATATCATTATAATTATTATATGATTTTTTGAATTTAATTTTGTCATCATAAAAAGATAAAAAATAAAAATAATTGAAAAAATTGATATGAAGACAGAATAAGTAAGTGTCCTTTATTAAAGTAAATTATAATTACTTGGAGACAGCGTCGCAATTTTGTAAAAATTAATCACCTTAGAGCTGTATCACATGGAACAAAAGCCACTGTTTTATATTGGAGGTAAGTCAGTGAAGAACGAACGCATTTCGTACGGTATATACACATTATCCTTGCTCTAACACATAAAAGTCGAAGCTACAACAGTTCGTAGTGAAAATAATGGCTAAAGTTACGAGAGTCCAGCGGTGTTATACTTGAGTTTGCTTTGATCTTTCTCACCACTCGGTACACGCGCCAGTAATTAAAGTGGAATGACGCGATCCTGTTAGTAGAAGCGAAAGGTGACAGAAGTGCCTCGAGAAAAATGGCTAAAAAATTTGCAATCGCCAACATGTCGACCTGGATCTTTTGAACCAGGACAGCCATCACCATATTTTCTTTTTATTTATTTTTATATTTTAGTTTTGAATTAAACTATACATAAAATCTTTGATCAATTTTGTTAAAATCAAATTAAAACCTAACAGTGGTTAATTTTATTTAAATAAAAATTTATTTGGGCCCATAATCATAACCATAAAGCATAAAGCTCTAGTTAAAAGGAATAAATAGATAAAAAGTGGTAAAATATTGTTTCAGTAAAAAGAACGAGCTCAGTACTAAATGACACTTGCAGAGTTTTAAGTAACGTACGGGTTAGAGTAAAAGAAAAAAGCAATAATAACAATAACAATAAAATGTTAGTGAGTGGAAGGGTGTGTCGAGAAGAACTAGAAAATGTCGGAAAAAGGTCTTGATTTAAAAGCACTAAACACTGATTCTGACTTAACTCTAAAATACCACTGGTTAAAATGTGTGCTCATGAAAATACTCTCCTAGACGATACGACTCAGACTGCAACAGCACAAAGACTAATACATAACTTACACTCTTTTTAAAGTTATTTATTTTTGTTTCTTTACTTGGGTTTGTGGTTTTCACCAGATTCCAGATTCCAGAGTCTCTTCTCTTGTCTGCTCTCATACGATCTCCGAGTTCCAAGTTCCCACCCTGATACACTGTATGGGTTAACTTTTGGTGATGTTGATGTTGATAGTGATAGTGATAGTGATAGTTATACTTAGGACATTATATTGTCAGAGTTGGTGACACTTTCGGCCGCTAACAGTCCAAATGTTTTATTGGCATGTTTTATGTCCCCAATGTGTACCGCGATACGCCCACCGAACTTTTCAATAACGATCGACTGCTAGACATTATGTTGGGAAAAAAATTAGTTTTGGACAAAACAATGTTCTTAAAAAAAAAAAAAAAAAAAAAAAAAAAAAAAAAAATTTTTTTTCGAGAGAATTTACACGGAAAGAAATAGTGAAAATTGACTTTGAATTTTCTACACTGTATATTGGGAATAAAAAAATTCTTTTTTTTTCCGTTCATGAAAAAATTCCAATTTAATATCGTCTCCAAACTTTTAATTTTCATAATATAACTCCTTATCCTCAAGACTCACACCCTTGTACTATAGTGTAGTTTCTATTCTTTGTAGTAGCAACAGCAATGGTAATACCCCGGTATTGCTTGACATCCCTCGGGGTTCATTCTCGAGACACCGTGACAAAAAAACCTAAACCGAAGTATAATTTCATTCATATCTTCCATCTCCTATCTTCTCGCCAATAACGCCTTAAATATTCATAGCTCCTTTTTTCCGGGTCTTAATTTATAAACGGTTGGTTTTTCCGGAGACGTAATAAATAGACGTGTCATAATTTAAGGGCAAGGAGCGCGGAAGTCGAGCCAGACACGAAGTTAAGATCCAAAGAAGTAAAATAAACTCATACAAAAAAAAAAGTGCGATTTATTTTTTCTCGTTTGTACTCTTTCCCTTGGCTTGTCAATGTAATTTTTTTAATACCTCTGTCGTTGCCGTTCTACTCAAACTCTTTTTCTTCTTCCTCTTTTTCTTATTTACAATATTTTAAAAAAAGTTTTATCAACCCCTTCTGTTGTAGAAACTCACGCCCTGGGCGATTTCACGTAAGCGTTGCTGAGTTTTCTCGAGGAATTTTATTTAAGGCCCGGCGGGCTCTTTACCTGCCAGCCGTATCGTAGTACGCTGGCGAAACCCCGAGAAAATGTACAGAGACCGAACAGGAAGAAAGGGTTTTAATTAAAATCCATGGTGATTGGACAGCGGTTGATATAAAACTTCAACACTTTTTTGTTATACACTCTAACAAAAGTTTGTTTAATCCTTTGATTTATTTTTTTGTCCACTTTTTTCTGCAGGGCTTTGATTTTTTTTGGAAGAAATAAATTAACTTGTATCGTTTCTGGTGTTTTGTTCCAAATTAAAATCTTATACACTGACTGAAAGAAAAGGATTTCTTGGTTCAAGAGTTTTTTGAATTAAATCAGTTTATTGATTAATTTCGTGGAGTAAGAATATCAATATAATAGCCTTTATTATGGTAGTCTAATATAAAAAGAATTTCGTTAGAATTAAATTAAAATTTTAAAAGTTTAAGATGATTTAAAAAAATTTCGATTCTGAAATTTTGAAAGGAATATTTTCCTTGATTGAAGTAGTGTATTTATTCAATGTAAGAACAATGTAAAAAAATGATATTTTTCAAATGTACATGAGTAGTATAATAAAGAACAGAGAGTGACATAATGAAAATTAAAAGTTCAGAAGACGAAATTATACTACTTTTCTCATACACTTAGTTTAGTAATCTACTATCCTGACGTGGCTCTATAAATATCTGTCGGTGCGGAGAAACACGCCGTTCTTCATCAGTTTAAGTTTCAAGACAAAGTTATCAAGAGAAAAGTCCTTAAAGTTTCGACTAAGATATACAAAACTATACCACACAAAAAAATCGAGTTTTATTGAATAAAAATGATCGCAGTATCGTAATTGTATACGGACATTATCATAAATCAATTAACAGTCTCTGGCTTATAAAAAATTCATATTTATCTGGGAGATTTAAATCTTTATTAAAAAAAAAAAAAAATGAAACAAGTTTTTAAGTCTGAGGGATTTGATTTAGATTTATGATGATTTTTGATTTACATTCCTCACTAAGTTAACCGGGTGGCTGGTAATGGACGCGCTTAAGATAAATCCATCGCCCTACATTTTATGGAAAGGGTAGTTGAGAGCTTGAATATTTATGTTGAAGTGGACTGGGTATAATCAAAACTTGTGAGGAAAATTTACAAGCGGGAATTAAGACGGTGTCTTCATTATTTTCAGCTGGATATTGTCTAATTGTAGATACTCGGTGATTAATATCCTTAAAAATTTGTTTAGGCGGTAAAAAATTCAGAAAGAAAGAATGCTCTCAAGAAAAAATTTTTTGACGTAGCCTGATATGGGTTCATTTAGTATAAATAGCATTAATTGATAATTTATTAAGTCAAAAATCTTCCGGATACTTCTAATAGGACAAAAGTTAAAAAAAAAATTGAAATTGTGAAAAAAATGTGATTGAAATGATAATAATATAATTAAATAATGAAACATACATGAAAATAAAGAGAGAGGGGGCTTATATGTTAAATACATAAAACAGATGGAGTTGATTGAATCTCGTGAGACAGAAATGCTGGTCAGTGAAAACATAAAACCGAGCTTATGCATAGCAGCTCTCAGGCATTTAGAGTTGTTGTCATTTCAGTGATACAATTCGACCACAACGCAGAAAATTTCTACCCCAGCGTTTAATTAGTCTACTAAATATGCATTCTGCATTTATTGGACCTAGCTTGTGTGTAGTATAGCATAGTATACAGAGAAATACTAAAAGAGAGACCGTGTATATGTCTGCCACACAAAAACATGCATCGGGACAGTCGAGGTTATATTGTTGTGTATTTATGCATTTATAAATGTGTTTGCACATACGAGTATGCTTCTTATACCGACGCGATATTACCCGCATTTTGTCAGACTATATAAATACTTGCGTGTGTAGTGATAACGATCATTATCGTTGAATGTCAAATAATGCCCGGTAATACACGAAAAATATTTTAATAACTCTAAAAAATTTTATTTGACTTCTTATGAGAGGTTAGTTCCTGCCTATTATGATAATTTTTGCATATTTTTGCTTACTAAACATTGAATTATTAGCATAATATTTTATTGTGTTTTTTGTAATCTGAGTAGTTTTTTTTTTATATTTTTCTTATCAGTCACAAAATAAAATATTAAAATTACCATTTTTTGTGTTACAATTAACACTTTAGTGAATTATTTTTTTATAATTGAATAAAAGCATGTTAATTCGATACAAAAGATTTAAAAGAATCTGGAAAGTTAAAAATAGTAACAAATGATCATACCATCCACCGCGATATTAATTGACACAAATAACTTTCTACACACAAAACTTCTATAATAACGTTGTTTTGTATAAGTTTAGAATCTTCATTAATTTACAACCACTTGAATATACACAGTGAATAAAAAACGGAAACTTTTAGAAAGAAACCGCACAGTAAATGTTTAATTTAAAATATCTATGAGCTTCTAAATGAGAACATTAATGAGAAATTACTAACAAAGCTAACTAAATTACATTATGAATTATTGTTTAACTTTGTTTTATTTAACCCGTTAGCTCGTTCGTTTTTAATGACTTCACTCTGTCAATATGTAACAAAGTCAGCTAATAATTCTACAAAGCCATACTATAAGAGAAAAAAGAGAGCATTGTTATGTTATGATTTAATTAAAATTGAATTCTTTCACATAGCTTAAATAATTGCTTGTTAAATTTTGAACTTTTTATCCTTTTCTTCAATTAAAAAACGTCCAATGATATGTATACGCATCTACTGTTTTTTCAGAGCTCACAAAAGAATAAAAAAATTTCTGCTTTTTCTGTCTGCGGAAAACTAAAGTTTTAACTTTTTTACGGCGTTATCTGATACTTTTACGGAGCTTTGGTAAGTCTGCGAAGTTTTAAGCTCTTTATTAGATATCCATATCTCATTAGTTACTTTGATGAACATTTAAATTAATTATGATTATTTTTACCAATTTTCCGAGTCGAAAATGAAGCTAAGTTTTTACTTAATTTTTTTAAATATTTTTTGACGTTGAAATTTGAAAGAATTTTATAATTCTTTTTAAAAATATTCTATGGAAATTTAGTTAATTGATGTTTTCTAACATAACTAAAATTTCATCCTAAGTGATTATCATTATCATTATTTCAAGGTAGGTCGGAAGTAGCACGTGACTGCTCAAGTATAACTATTTTCAGATTCATGATTGAGTTATTCTCACCTATGTTGACATAGTTCGCTATCCCCAACGTCCTCAGCAATTTAGATGCAACTTACTATCAGTAATCGCCATCAGTCATTTTCAGGTCATCGGTCGTAAGTTAGATATTTTACCTTTAACAGAAAGAAAAAATTAACTTTTTAGTAACGAAAAAAAATTTGTCATAAAAAATTGGATTTCTCATAATACAATTTTTAGCTAATTTTCGACACTGCAACAGAACTGAGAGAAGCGTAAATTTAAATCTGTATCAATAAATACTAAATTCAAGTACTTCAATCAAAATTTATTATATATATTTATCCAATATAAATATCCGTCAGTAAATTATTGTTATAATGATCATTACGATGATTTTTATTTTTGCTATTAATATTCACTGAAATTCGTTCTATTATTTGACAGTAAAATATCAATATTGAAACACGAATAAATTTAATGCAAATATACGTAATCGTTAAATTTATAAATCTCGCGAGAGAACACCTTGATTATTCATACACGTTTACAAATGAATGGCAAACAAAAATATGTGAGATTTAAATATTAACTATTTGAATATTCAAAGTTTTACTGACATATCATCCGTAAATGTTACAAAAATTACTTTTTACTGAGATTAAATAACTTTGTGATTAAATTATACTGAAAAATTCGATTCAATCAGTGACATGGATTGAAACAAACTACAAAAGTGTAATATGTCGAAAAATACAAAGCCGAAAGGTTTATATTATTAATATTAACGCAAAAAATGCTATTATCTCGCGGGCATTTAGACAATTATTTTTCTATAATAAAAAGCAGTAAACAGAAAAATACAAGTGTGTTTAAATAAAACAATAATGTAAATAGTTGAACAAAAAAGTATTAAATAAAAAAATATTATAATTTAAAATAGAGCAAAAAGGAGAAGTAGAGAGAACAAGTGTTGCGGGGGCTTAACCAATAAATAATTCAGTAATCAATTTAAAAAACTTTTACTGCTCAATCTCAAACTATTTCCATTTGCATGCCAACGGGTTGTCAGTGACGTTGACTTTATTTTCACCTTTAAACTAATCTCCGCGCTCGACACTCCCCCTCGGCGCTTTCTCGCGCTGTTTGACATTATTCGACGAAACTCATTCGCATTTATTTATTTTTTCCACTCATTTTTATTGTCTCGCTCCGCGATGTGATAAATGTTATTTATTCAGTGTTTTCATTGTTAACTATTTTTCAGCTGTTCAACTTTAACTACAAATTCCAAGTTCTCCGCCCATTTTTTGTCCTCGGCATTTAAAAGTTTGTACCGCGTTTATAACCGTAATAATTTCTCGCCGCAATATGAAATACAGGATAATACTATTGTCAAAACATTTAATCTCTGCTAAATACCGTTTATTTAAAAAGTTTTATTGCAAAAAATGAATTAATAATACTTATGAATGTGTCAAGCACTTTTCTAAATTTTTCTTTTATAATTATTAGTTTTACAAAGCTTTAAATTTAAGTGATTATTAATGCGTGTTGTTGAGTTTTTTTTACTATTAATTGCAGAGACATAAAAAAAGACACGTATGAATACAAGAAATAAATTTATTCGCTGTTGAGAAAATTTATTTATTTTTAACAAATTAAAATGCTCATTTGGCGCTTTTCCAAATTAAATTCTGTTATACAAATATTACTTTTATTTGAATTCCGTATAGCTTTTATTTGAATAAATTTATAGTCATGAAATTTGGAACAGACTTTGTTCGATTGTTCTATGTAGAAAAAGGTGGAGCGTAACCGAAGAGGGAACGTCGTTGCTACGATAGTCAGCTGAGAGGCGTGGTTTGAGCTGGTTGCTAACACAGTTGCTAAGCAACTGTCAATTGGGCGTGGTAAAAATTTTAATTTCTAATAAATCTAATATACCTAATTATCAAAAAGGAAAATTCAATGAAAATAAATACCATTTTAAAATCATTAATTTTCCGAATGAATGATTTCATTTCATTAAATGAAATTTTTCATTTTTCGTCAATTAAAATTTAATTCAACTGATCGTAAATATGAATTCAGTCATGTAGTAAATATTTACTCAAAGTTCAAGCAAATAAATTTCTCAAGTCGATCTCACTGTCTATTTTCTATTTCCTCCATAACTAGAGTCTATAAGTAATTGTAGAAATAAAGAAAGATCAGAAGATGGAGTACAGAGGATGCAGTAAATAAATAATAGGCAACATTGTAAAAGCTTTTAAATATATAACTCAAGTTTGTTAAAACGAATTAGGACAAATGAGTGTATATATCACAGTGGTACAAAATACTAGCATCCTGAACCCAAACCCATACCAGATGGAAATCAATTGGTGTGCCTTGTGGACAGAGAGTAAAGGCGAGTATACCCCCCATACATGGACAAGGACATAGATTCTCATGGCAATCCCACCGGTTTCCACTGGAATTACGGGAAAATTTAATTAAGCTAAACGAATATTAATTGTCGCAAAAACGTGCTCTCAACCGTTGTCTCTCTTGCTTCGTTGAATTTCATCCTCTTCTTCTTCATATACTTTTTTCATTTATTCTCTCACTTTATAAATATATATATACTTGTACTTATTTCTACCTTGAAAAAAGTTATAGCAATGAATAATTTTTAAAAATTGATCCTGACATTTCTTGAATTCAAAATTAATAAAAAAAACATCAATAATCGACATATATTGCCGGCTAAATACATTAAGAAGATAAAAGTATCTGCGACAGTAACGAAAGAAATAAAAGATATATCGAAATTACTTAAGATAATTTATCGTCGTGACGTTTTATTTCAATTACTCAATGGAATTATTTACAGCGGAGCATCGAAAGAGAATATAACCTTTTATCTCGACATTTCATTCTCAGGACTTTTTTACCTCTTGACGTTTGCTCAGATGGTTACCGGTAGATGGTTAAAAATGAACAAATGAATGAAATAAAAAAACAATAACAAGCACTGTCGTAAGCCCATTTCTATATGTTCTCCGAAGGGTTTTCTTCGACACAATAGAGAATCCTGGATATACGACCGACCCATAGGTGAATTCCAAAACTTCTTACATCATTTACCTTTGACTCCTTCTCTTTACATTTACAGCCGCCCGGGGATACTAACTACTACAAGTACTATAGTCGAGCGGCTTCAATCGCGCAGTTGCCTACAACATCGATCACTTTCGGTTCCCATAATTTTTCTCAGTCTTCAGATGAAACCAATCTCCGTCCTCGCCTTTCAAAGCGAATCAGCACGACGTTTTTCTGATTTATTGGCCTCAAAAATTTTTATATTAATCTTCTCTTTTTTTCCCCAGTAATATAATGATAATGCTTGAATACAATGTTCTTTTAATCTCAATTACTTGAGCGAATGTCAGTGGATTAATTTTTTCTCGGTGTAATTACATTTCAGTCATTCACTTTTAATTAACTCAAGCAACTTAGAGTGACGGATGGAAATTAAATAAAGTTCTACAGTAATGTTAATCCAGATACTTCAATGTTTTTTCTTGCTTCTAGAGATAGACATTGAATTTCACTCAAACTCGATTAATTTATTATTCATATTAAATATTTTTGTGAAACAAGTTACTCAGCTTATGATAAGTAGACTCCAAAGACTCCTATCGTGATTTACGGATGAAATTAAATATTTATTATATGCTTTAAAAATATTTGTAAGCCAAAAAAATAGTTTTAAAGAGAACCAGTTATCTTGATTCAAAATTTCTTTCTCCTTCTCATTACCCTGATGAGCCATGGGAGAGTTATAGAATTATATCAATATGTGTGTAAAGAAAAAATAGTTATTTCTTCTGAATCAGTCTAGTATGTATTCTTGAAACTATTCCAACGAACTTACGTAGAAAATTTGAAAAGTTCTATCACGAAAGTATTCGTAGTATTAAAGAACTAAAATAAGATAGTAGATAATATAAATCCAGCAAGAAAATCTAAACTCAATAAAATAAATTTTCCATGAGAAATGGTACGAAAAAAATGAAAATATATGAAATACTGTGCCAAAAGTTTGGGCATAAACCATATTGTTCATTAGTTCTCGCCAGCACCCGGAGTGAACGGTATAGAAATGGCACCGAGAAGTCAAGAAGTCATACATGACGTCAAGTTGATAGTTTAGCATGCTGAGATACTGGCCATACATTAAATTTTTATTATTATTATTATTATCTTTATCCTCGTTGTTATTATCAGAATGCATATGCTACTGGTTTCGAGTATAGCATGTACAGTACTTACTCGACTTAAATTTCCCTTCACCCTTCAATAAACGTGCTCGTTCCCACAGAATCCGCGGGCTGATTTATCCGTAAATTTCTATCCGAACTTCCAAGTGAATTACGTGACGGTGAACTGTGAGTGTGTAGCCGTGCGTCGTAACTCGTAATACATATAAATTACCGTTAACATGGACACCGAGTAAACAAGTGGAGTGAGTTTTTGACTCGCAGACGTTAAAATTTCACCAAAAAAAGAAATAGTTCGGAGATTTGCTAACTGGGTTAGATGAGTGGGTAGAAACTGGGGAATTAAAATAAAAAATGAAAAAATACTTTTCGAGAAAACTTTTGTCTCTAGAAAGATAGTGAGAGAAAAAGAGAGAGCCGTACAATCAGTGGAAAAGGGGCTTGTAACGAGAGTTCACTCTTGTGAACTTCAGCAACACTTGAATTTCATCAAAACTATTCAAGCTTATGAAGAAAGAGTTTTGATTTCAAAAATTTTGCAGAATTGTAAAAAAGGAAGTATGGTAAAGTTTTGTCGTTCTTTAAGTTAGAAAGCTGAATTATTTATCTAGAGACTTTCTATGGAATTAATAAAAATTAAAAGTTTTGTATTTATACAATAAACGTTTTAAATTTCTGACCATAAAAAAATTGAGATATTTAAGGATTGAATAATTTAAACTTTTGGATAAATTCTTTGTGACTTATTTTTTTACATGATTTGAATAGCTACTTATAAGAAGTTTTTCAAAATTATTAATTATTTAAATGTTATTTCATACCGAATTAAATTTTATTACCAAGTTAAAAGTGAAATTAGAAAATAAACATTCGAGCGAATAATTCAGTCCGAAAAAATCACTTGTATTTTGATAGCGTTCTAAATTGGCGGTATGTTAATATACATGGGATTATAAATAGGTAAGTACATGTGAGAACTACGAGAAATATCATGGAAGCTCTATTCGAGTAAGCGACCTCAGAGTCGCACTACAGAACTTCTATCCCGAGGATTCGTCCTTACATGTGGAGGGCAATATCACCTCCACTACTGCCGGAAGGTAAATTATAGTGGAGCTCCTGCTACCGACACGAGTAGATCTTCAAATAATACTGCTCGTACGTGCGAAAACGACTATTCGGTGAAAATGTTTCGCGATAAGAATAAATGAAATATGCAAGGAATAACTCCGATAAATATTTTTGATAAACATACTAATACATGTATATTTTTTTTCCATAAATATAGGTCTATATATAATTTTTATGTGTTCTGATATATTCAAAATTTCCAACAGGGGGCGCATGATCGCTGAATTATCTCCTCTTAAAAGATTTAAGTTTAAAAAATTAACTTACGACATAAAAATAATTTTTTTCCTTCTCTTTCCCCTTAAGACAAGGATTGCTTGACTCATTAATTTGTCGAAATAAAAAATTTAATATTTAAATATCTTGAAAAAAAATATCAATATCTTATTCCATTACTATAAACGAATAGCTGCACTCGAATTAAATATATTTTTGATCAATTCTTCGGACAAAACACCCAAAAATGAAAATAGGCCATTTATGGTCATATTAAAAAATTTTTTCACGGCATTATTATTAAAAAAATACAAACATAAAAAGTTTATTTATTTTTATCTACGCTTTTCGATTTCCAATCACCCAGTCAGCAACCATAGCAGGTAGCTGCTAGCAAGCGCACATTCAGAGTTTTCGAGACTGCATTATGCAGTGCTTCTGCCAAATCAATACGTTCCTAGGATTCGATATGGATATTTCAATAGTCATGCACGTAGGTGGTAGTCATCGCAAACATATATATTATATATACATATATCTCAGAGTGCCGATGTATAGAACTGCAGAAAGAGAGAATATATATATTTGTATACACACGCAAAAGCTCTATATCTGTTTCCAGTATATGTATGCACTAGATATCGTTCGCGAAAAGCACCCGCAGCTTTTACGTTCACATACATACATATATCAAGCATTCACGCGTGCAGCATCATCGCGTCGATTGGATTTAATCGAGTTCAAAATCGCGGCATACCGTACTACTAATGCCAGCCAGCAGTGGTACGAATCGATATTAAATACAACCTGTCAGAAATCTCCAATTCAAACGTGACGGTTTTTAAATAAAGCCTAGTTTTTAAAATGTTAATGCCTATGCAAACGTGGGACCGGACTTAGAGAACTGAATTTGACCTAGAACTTAAAATTTAGTATTGAACATTGAAAAAAAGTCATTTTTATTATTTATTATTGATTGTAATTATTCTAACATGCAGAAATAAATGATCATAAAAATTTTTTGTTGTATTATTATTTCTTCTGCACGAAATTTTCTTTCTGAACGAAATTCGGAACATAACATGCATCGAGTAAGTCAATTAATTTATTCAAATGACCCCTGAAATTTAAATGAGATTAATTGATCACCCGGCATATGTGTGTATGAAAAAAGTAGAACTCGTTTGGCCTAAAACTAACATAGAGAGTTGCAATTGAATTGCGATTGATGAAGTTAACTGGTCTCTTTTGCATGGAAAATCCTTTGGGCATAGCCGGTGAACGTCAGTAGAACACGGTTGACTTGACAAACGAGTCTCTCGTTGTTTCGCTTCTATTCGGCAATCTATACAGAATCCAGGGTCAACCTGTGCACATATATCTGTAACCTCACACACCGTTCGATGGGATCGTTAGTTTTCTCCTGCTCTTCTCTTTCTCTTCTCGGTCCAGTATACTAACTCTCTTCTGTCTCTCTATCCTCTACTCGTCAATCCGATTACCAGATAAATTCAAAATTTCTTCGTTAGAGAATACGCCGGCTAACAGTGAAGCACCATCATCCTATCACCGAGGAATACTCCACTTCTATCCATATATGGGCTGCCGAGAAGCCTGTAAAACGATTAAGAGCTGAGTATGAGTGACCGAGAGTTTAATGATACGCTACTCCACGCTCCCTCGTCGTGATCTGAATAAAATCCACGATTTATCGTCAAACTGTCTTTACTTTTGGAATTTTCAATTTTCAAACAGTGAAGTCTAAAGTAAAGAGACAAGATTGGATCATTTTTTTGTTAACGAAGAAATCCCTTTAGAAATAAAAAAAAATCGAATTTTTTTTATACCTTGAAAATGTATTACACTGTAAAAAATCGGGAGTACTATAATTAAGAAATAAAAGTAGTAGTTCGATAAAGAATTTCAGACCCGCCATTTTGTAAAAATAATCTGTACTTTTGATAGTACAAATAAAATATTATTAAAATTTCAAAATTATAGAACTATTTTATCGCCTATATAGAGACTCATGAAAAATAATTCATTTTAAACCTTGTAAAAGGATTACCATCCTTAATATCGTAATTTTTACTGAATTTTTTCCACATAATATAAATTCACTTGTACAAATATTTGAATAAGTTTGAATAAGTACAGCAACTTGTATGTAACTTTAATTATGTTGCTTAATGTACTATGAATAAATGTATACCTCGGGTGTACTTGGGAGCGCAGTGAATTTAGTTTGGGTGCGGTCAGGCCGGCTGCTGAGAGACGACCTCATTCTTGCCGCGAAGCACCGAAATACTTGTGTATATTTGATAGTATACGTCTTTCCGTATCCTTTCAAACATCAAGTTTCCCGAGTATTAGCATAGTAAACATGCATTAACATTACTCTCGTAATATTCATTTGTGTTTGGAATCACATCCCAACTTTAAACGTTTGCTCACACACTTCAATGGTATTATGTTTGTCATAAAATGAACACACATTAACGCCATTTACTTTTATTTTTATAGAAGACTAAATAAACACCTAATATACCTTCATCTGATTTTATAAACTTTAATTAACAAGTTTTTCCTTGTGCTTTCAAGAATTATCAAAACAACATTAATAAGAAAAAAAAAAGAAAATACCGAAATTTTATTCTAATCTTGCTTCAAGGTATTTATATAATCCTTGTCAATTAATGAATAAAATTTACTAAAACCCTACGAGTAAATGGCAACGATTATTAATAGAAATAGCAGTAACAATAATTCAATCCCAAGTGGTTAGCAACATCACGATTATTCCTTCGGAAAAGTTGAACAATCAAAGCTGATAGTCCCCGGAGTGTCTTTTACGTCTGATTGGATGTTCATAGTATTTATAGTAAGCAAAATCGATTCGGGCCTATCTTAAAGATATCCTTTCTCACCCATCCTCATAATATAGAAGATATAACATACACACATCACACAATCACATAAGTGTAACATCTGGAGGTACACTTATGTTTCTATATTCACACGCAAGAGATCTCTCCTGTCTAATGGCATCGCTATTTACCCGGTCCTTGTCTCTAGATGCTGCTTCAACCTCATACCACATACCTACGCGGTATCTTGTATTCCCAGGATGAATTCCCAAGATATTTGTCCTTTTCAGTCTTACAATCGCTAATGTTTATGTTAAATTCTCTTGAGAGGTTATACGCCATAGGAATTTTTGAAAAATTAATTTTTGGTATAATTAATTTTTGTAATGTACAAATACTTAAGCTGCATTTTTCGTCCCACAATTGAAAATCTGCTTTTTTTCGACCTTCTAACTTTATATAATTAATTGTAGAGTTAATCAATTATTTTTTTTCATGAATTTTTATTTAAATAATGGTTACTAATTTGAAAAAAAATGGGAATTGGAGGCGCGGAATACACAAAAAAATGTTTGTTTAAACAGCAGGTGTTTTACTGAAGGCAGCTGTTTATATTATTATTGGCGGAGGGATAATAGCGTGGCATAGCAGATAAAAAGGATGAAGTAATCGGACGTTGCTGCTAAAGCTGCTAACAATGTTTGAGCAGTGGAATGATCTAATTTGGTTTTTATTTGATTATGAGTTATAGTAAGAATAAGGAAGGAAGGAAGGAAAGATGAAAAATAAAAATCGTAAGATGGAACAAAATGAAAATGAAAATGAAAATAAAAATTAAAGCCAAGTGATACCAGTACAACTAAAGTTTGTCTCCGCATCTCATTGTGCGAAACTTTAACCAGAGTTTTGCTTCTACTCGAACAAGACTATTTTTAAAACTTTTTATTCCCTCGTTTACATTTATTTACTTTTGCTTTGTTTGTTTCCTCCCGATTTTATCAGCGGGCAAAGCTTTGTCCCCAGTAAATTGTTCGGACGGGCTTGTAACGCGTGTAAATTTAATTTAATTAAAGACACGTTATATCATTCAGCACGTACTTGATATACAAATTTCACAACAATCGGTGCTTTAACTCATTATATCCTTATCCTCGTTCGTTTTGTCGTTTGATGCACCTTCTGCTCTGGTTCCGGTTCTTTGTGCAACTTGATCCGCGCTGTTGAGTCCTTCGGCGCTCTTCATTTTCTCAGTTTAAAAAACTTTCAACGACGAGTCGAATTACAGTGTCTACGTCGTTATCGTTACATGATTCGGTTGTTTCATGCGAGTCATTGATTTCGCAATTATATATTGATGAAATGAAATTGCTTTGAAAAATGTATGATGCAATAATAATGAAATATAAATTTCATTTTTATATGTATATAACTAAAAGTACAAGTGCAGAATACTTTATGCAACAATATTTAATTGCAATATTTTATTAATTAAATTTTAAAAAATTACTGAACAAGTTATTATTCAAACATGTTCCCGAGTTGAAAAAATTAACTTAAATGAACGTATTTTAATATTTTTACAAATGAGATTTTTTGTATATCGTACCGACGAATGTAATAATTTAATTCCATGAATAATTCAACATTTTACTAATAAAAATAGCTTTTTCATTAATAAAAACTTGTTAATAAAGTCGTAATAAAAGTAAGATGCATATTTTACTACCGCAGAGTTTAAATTACATGATTGTAACTTTAAATAAAATTTATTGTGAAAATCTGTTACTTTTTGAACGCTAAGTATTATGTGAGATGATTAGATTACTTAGCACGTCGTTAAAAAATTTATGGCGGAATAATTGAAAAAGGATGAGCTGAGAATAATTTCATAGTTGCTACATTTTAAAACCCGAATAAGAGAAAGATATAGGAGGAGGAGTTGCCGGGGTAATATAATACATTCTCTGTACGGAAGCAGAAGTAAAGCTGAGCATTGTTTCGAGGATTAAAGTATTACGTGAGCTAGCGTGTGTCGTAGTCTGTACGCCACTTGAGAAATTCTCGTGTAAGTTTATATCTACGCTGGTAAATACACACAAAGCCGAGATTTTACACATTCGTGTACGTTGAATCTACGAATCGCATATTTACACGATACGTAGCACTAAAACATAGATATACGTGTATTATATAGATACATAGATACTTGAATATCTGGGTCTCGCTCTTGTAGCAATGGTTTATAAATATGTACACAGTGTTTACTTTGCCAGTATGTGCGCTGCACGAATCATGCATACATGCACGCATTCGTGGGTCCTCCGAGTGATATTCTTATACGAAGCAAAAAAATAAATTAACAAAAAAGTACCTAAAATATTTTATAAAAATTTGAATATGGAAAAAAATAGATTTACATGTTTTTATTTATCCTCGACGTATGGCTACGAGTTTTTTTAATTTATCAAAGTGCGGAATTTTTAAGCTAAAAAACGAAAAATTCTCGGTATCGGGTGCTCAAAGCTTTACATAGAAAATTCGAATAAATACGGGAGTTTTTAATGGAAATGGATTATTATTTACATTTATATGCGTTCATTTATGATTACTTAATAAAATATAGTAAATGAATTCATTTATTCGTTACTCAATGATTGTTAATTAGGAAATTATCCATCCGCGGATAAATAAAATAAATATCGATTGAAAAGTATAAATTGATAATTAATATACGGTATTAAATCGATATACTCGGTAATGCTAAATAATATTTACTTAAAATTTTAAATAAACATCAATTAACAAGATTCAGTTAATTTTTATGTATATATTTTGAGGTAATTGCATTCGATGACAGTATTTATCCAATATAACGATTGATTAAAATTCATTTAATATACAAAATTTATTATTATTGTCATAATTATTATTTGATAATCCTAAATATTGCTTAGACAATTAAAAGTAACTGATAAATTAAGTAACAAAGTCAAAAGTTCAGTGGAAAATTGTATATAAAATGGCTAAGCGAATATCTTAAAAGCCTTGATAAAAAAGTTTAACGAGAGTAAAGTACAACTTTTCCACCTAACCGTACTGGTAACTTTTTACATTCACGATATATAAAACGACGACTCAACGACATAGACAATGTAGACCGGTGGAGAAGACGGCCAGGCAACGCGTAGAAAACTAAACTCTCCATGGAGAAAAATAAGACATCTATTTCTCTCTCGCAACGGCTGCGAGCAACTTTACGAACGTCTCATCTCTTCTACATGACAAACTTCTACCTTCCAGCCATTATTTTGTCATTTTTAACAAGACTGACGCGTCAACCAAAGAGAATGCTGGTTAACAAAAAATTTATAATATTTAATGCGACTAAATATTTAAGATTCAAGATAGCTTTATTTTTTAATCGAGTTTACCCAAGAGATTCCGAGTACAATTATTAAGCAGTTTTAATTAAAATGATATTTTCTTTAAGTTTGTTCATTAAAAATAATTGGAATTCTTTGTTTCGAGAAAACGTTTGTTTTGTTTCCAGATAAACTTATTTGTGTAACAAAAAAATCAATAACACAAACTTTTGTGTTAAATTTGACGGAAAATTTTTTACTGAGTACTTGAATGTTTTCAATTTCATCACAAATATCCCTTAATTAGTATTTTTTCCCGACAATGCCTCATTCTATTAGTTCCATTAGGGCTCTATAAATAACGTCGGACTTTATTGGCTCTCACTTGATCCAATCAATAAATATTTGACTAAATAGGAATTTATTATCAGATAATAAAGCTATTCCGTTAGTAAGAAAATAAACACAGGCATTAAAGACGTAATAATAAAGGGGAGTTGATTGGTTCAGTCAGTGTCGACAATGATTTGATGGTAAATAAGTAAAATGAAAACTGAGATAACATCAATTAGAGGGAACGCATCACTCAGAAACGAGAGTAGAAGCAAAGCGTGTAGCGTACACCAGGAGCTCTTAAATGTGATAATAAAACAATGGTGACAGTGGAGAAATGTGAGCTTGATAAATGACAGCGTTTGAAATAGGGAAAAAAGTGTAAATGCGAGACGAGAGAAATAAAATAAAAATAAAACAAAATAGGAAAAAGTGTAAAGATAATAACAAAAAAGTAAAAAAGGTAACATCGCAATGAAGCGGCTCGTTGATTGTGAACTGAGGTTATGAAATCTGGTGATGGATGGCCCGATCGATCAATGCATCTCCTATCTCTTCTTCCACTATAAATGTTAAACATTTGTACCGAAATTAACTGACGTATGTCTGGTTGATTATGTTCCTGATAACCGATGTTGCTGAATTTATAATGCATGTGCGTGAATATATTATTTATGAAGTGTGTATTATTTATGGGGTGGGGATGTTTATATGTATAGATATACATTTTATAACAAAGCTGGATTTGCTGTGGGTTCAATTCCTAATTTATAATATATCGAGTTTGTTTTAAACTGACAACCGTTAATTCATTTCATAATTCGGTGAATTTATGCAATGGTCAGTGCTGAGTCATTGATAAGAGTTGCTAATTAGTTGATTCGTAATTAACTCATTAAATTGGCTTATCAAAAGATTATTCCCTGTTCTGCATTATTCTATTAATTATTTTTTAGGTGCTAATGTTGTTTGACCACTGAATTCTATTAAAGTATCAAAATCAAAATCAATATCTATTAAATTATCAAAATTTTGATACGCAGGGCTTCAATTCCTCTTTTCTACACCACTTTTTTAAGTACAATTAATTTTTTTTATAACAAATGGTCTTTTTGTCGCAAACTATTGATATCTCAACCATTTAGCATTGCAAAAAAAATTTTTAAGGCAGTTTTGATACCTGAAATGTAATTTCTACAAGATCAATTTTTTTAATATTGATGATATTAATTTTATGCAATTGAAAGTTTTGCCAAAAGAAAAAAAAAATATTTTTTTCATTTCCTAATTTCTGCAAAAAAAAATGAATGATCCTACATCGACAAAACTTTTCAAACTGACCTTCTATAATTTGAACTTGTAAACTTCTAAAGTAAAGTTTGAACTTTTTGTCTATCAGGAAATTTATTCTGTTATAATATTATAAGTTTTACTTAATCAAACTTCGAGTTGAACTTTTTTAGTAAATTTCTAAAGTCAATGGCAATTACAATTGATATTACCAATTAATACAAATCAAAAGAATATACTTCAATTGTTAAAACTCGGAATTAGCATACGTTCGCTATTTTTGTTCTGTGATTAAAAAAAAAAAAAAAATTATTAAGCCAAAATTTTTTCATTTATAATTCATAATTCTTGACCAAGTGACTTCAGGTTGCTAATTATTATTAATATTATTACTATGACTACTACAGAAATGGAAGAAAGACAGAGAAGATAAGGATTACATATATATTGATATCAGAGTCTTTGACAAACGAAAACTACTTTTGATTTTCCCGAGGCGACGGTGGTATTTCAATAGGGCTAGACACACGGTCAACACAAGGCGCTTTGTTTCGATGAGGGTCTCTACCCGGTGGCACTGTACCGGATGCCAGTGCGGCTGTTGCCAGCCTTTTCTCTTTTCTCCGTGTAGTGCCGGGTTGTCTCTTCTTGACTACACTACTGTGTAGTTGTACTAAACCACTACCAGTAGCACTCATTCCGTTGGAATTCAACTCGTTCCTCGCTCACTTTATGTATCCAGCGACACCAATGCAACTGAGCGTCGCTCTCTATAGCTTCTGCAAGTGAAAAGGGAAAAGACAAGGGATGGGATATAGAATAGAAGTGTACAAGGGTAGAACGATATCAAAAGCCGTTAGTTTGAGAACCAACCAACTACCATACCATACCACACCTAACCACTACACTCATCTTTTGTCAGTCTCGAATATCGATCCTCACTGGGTGAAAAGACACTGATCCTTATTATGTCTGCATGTACAGTACACATCTCTGCTTAATGCGTCTAATTTATTGACGATGGTAAATAATAAATAGAATGTTCTTTACTCAGGCGTACTTTTGTTATTTGAAATAAAGTCAAATCTTGGTTAATGACTTATTAATTCAAAATCTAGAGAAAAAAATCAATTAAACTTTTTCAGTAAATCTGATGAAAAACTGTTGAATTTAAATGAAAAAAATATAACTGTTATTTATAAATGTTCTTCTGTTGTGTAGGGGTTATATTTTCTATGAGACACTATCAAAGTGAGTGAATAAAAAACATTTTTAGTTTTTAAGGCTAATAAAAAAGCTGAAAACTCGTAAAATCCATCAGCGTCGATCAACACGGGTTAAATAAATATTTTAGCAAAATTCTTAGTGACATGTATTTTGTCTATTCATGGGGTCGTTTTGTGCCTTTTTGAGTAAACTTAAAGTTAACGACAAGCGGAAGGACGTCGATAACATCTAGGCGATATCTCAAATGCGTAAAAAACTTCGAGTTGTATAAGTACAAGGAAAAGGGAAAGGGCGAAAAAGCGTAGACGAATCAGAAGTAACTTAAGCCCCCGACAGCGAAGTTAAGTATTTTGTTTTTGCTCTTGTTTCAGGAATGTCAGACAGCGGGAAGAGGCATCCGGTACTTCTGTACATCCACGGGGAGAGCTACGACTGGGGAAGCGGAAATCCATACGACGGGAGCGTCCTCGCGAGCTACACTGACCAAGTAGTCGTAACGATCAACTACCGGCTCGGAGTTCTCGGCTTTCTCAACGCCAACATTTCACCTCATACGAAAGCGGAGGTCGCGAATTACGGGCTTATGGATCAGCTGGCTGCCCTTCACTGGGTGAAGGAGAACATTGCCCTTTTTGGCGGCGATCGGGGAAATGTTACGCTCATGGGACATGGCACTGGGGCTGCCTGTGTTAATTTTCTCGCTATTAGTCCAACTGTCATGTCTGGTAAGTAATGATACCTTTATTTGAAAAAATTAATAATAAAAATATTCAATAACACAATTTCCTATGTCCACATACGACCATAAAAAAATTATTTATTAAAATTTTTTATTTCTTATAGATATTTCGTTACAGATGCCACTCGGAAAAAAAATTACGATTGTCACGTCATATTCCAGGACTAGAATTTCAATATCTTAGAATTTATTACGTATATACGAATTTTTACGATGTTACATCGTAAAAATTCGTTTATAAGTAATAAATTTTCAAATGTAAAATTATCAAAGTCAAAATGCTGAAAGTCTGATCCTGCATTACGATGTGACGATCATAATTTTTCATAAAATTTTTCTTCTGTGCATTTCAGCACAGTATAAAAATAAATATAATCCAAAATTAGAATTCTGACACAAAAGTTTAAATTAAAAAATTTTTTTTTCGTCAATTTCATACTTTTAAAACATCATTACGTCGATAAAATTTTTCTTGATGTTAAAATATTCAACTAATTTAACTTCGAAAGGGCCCAAATTTTTTGAGAATTTTTTTTCCGATGTTTAAAATATTATTTTAGAGTGTTATACGAGATAAAAAATAACCATTTAAAAAAAACACCCAGATGGCCGTATTAGAAAATTTTTTCACGGGAATAATAACAATAATCATTTTTCATGTTTCACTTTTTACGATGCGGTACTAAAAAAATTAAGTCGTAACACAAAAATTAATTAATATTGATATTTTATGATCAATAAAATAAAAATTTATCAGGAAAAAAAAAATAACCCATAGAATAGATTAAAAAAATATCAACATACAGTAACGTAAATCAAGAGTACGTGCCTCTTGGTTAAAACTTGATCTCCGTTCTCCAGGCTGGAGCTTCCAGGCTTTACCAACACTATCGAAAAATACTTTCCTTGATGCCCAATATGAACACGCGTGTCCTGGACATTTGCCAGCCAGGCGGATTACGACATCACGGTTTTTGAAAATTAACCCACGCATTTTATTTTTACCATATTTAAACCATTATTCGTTTCTGTATCCCAGATTTTATTTATTCCGTATTGTTTTTCACCAGTGTATACGCCGCTTCTATTTTTTTCTGCTGCTATTTTTTATTTTGTGATGGAAAAGATTATTAATGTGTCACATCTCGCGGGAGGACAAATAGTTATTTAATACTCCCAAATATTTGATAACACCGTGTGCATTTAAACGGAAAAAAGAGGGTCGGTCTCCTCTCAATAAAAAATTTTTTTCTGCAAAACGGTGACGTGATCACGCATACGCTCAGCGATTGGTACGAGCTCTGCTCTGCCTTATCAGCAGACCGAGTGAGCTCGGACATGAACGAATTTGGATGCCAGCCAAAATCGGTACCCAGCGATCTTCATCCACATTTCTGCCGCTTACTGCCTGTCCTGCCCTCCTCTACACTACTCTATGTTACAATATAAATTAAATACTTTGTACTACTTGTCTATCTTTAACATTAACATATAATTTTTTGTATTTATTGAAAATTTTATTTTATCATATTTTAAGAACATTGTGTTATGTTGATGTCATGAAAGTTTGAAATTTTCTGAACTAGCCGGAAATCTTTACAAAATTCAGAGAACTATTTCCGGGACTTGAGACCACACCATAAACCGAAATTCATCCTAATTAGAGACCGCTGGAGTAACCGCAAGACAACCTCCTTCTATGTAGTCTCAAGTCCTTTGGGTTTACAAGAGTGGCCAGAATGCTACCAAAAGCTTGCTGCGATGAGTTTTCCCTCTCTTCCACTGGTCTTTCTCCCTCGCCTGGTGTCTATATATCTACATCTACACTCTCATACTTTGCTGAGATCTTAAAGATATATGTACATTTCCTCATTGTAACACGTACATAATTAACAGAGACGTAAAAATAACAGAGTTCAAGAATTCGTTCTTTTTTCAAATTTTTATCTCCTTTATTTTATTGCTTTTTCTCGGTTCTTATGTAGAATTATGTAGAAATAATTAAGGCGCTTTTCGTACATACTAGTTCTTGAAAATTTTTTCTTTTCCACATAATTATGATTATCAAACTTTTTTTTCTCTATTTTTTGAGTATTAACGAGTGTACTCTGTAAAGAACTCATGAAGTTCACGCAAAGTAAATACGGAATGAATACGAAGTGGATGGTTTTATTATATATTACATTCACTTCTTTCAGAGTTAATTTCACTACGAGGGGAACTTTTATTTATGTTAGTAATATAAAGAGGAAAGCTAATATAGTTAAGCATCACTGGTTTAAATTTTGTATTATATATTGCTGTTGTAGTTTGAACTTTACAATAATGAGGAATTTCTTTTTATAAGTTAACATAAATTAAGATGAACATAATTTCCCGAAAATTTTGAGTTTACTGAGTGAAATTTAAGTATGGAATTAAAATTGTTTTTGCTTCAGAATTTTAGGAATAATAAAATTGACGGAAAAAAAAATTATTTTCATTTTTAATTGTCTGCTGTTAAAATTTTAATTTTTTTGCTACTGAAATTAAAAATTCTAATGAATTCGGACAATTTTTAATTTTGATTAAATTTTTAGAGATGGAGTTTATTTGAGAAAAGAATAATTTATTTGCACTTAGTTTTCCACAATAGATTTGTGAATGAAAAAAAATAATGATATTGATATAGAAAAAAAAAATAAATTGAATCTACTTGGAAAAAAAAAATTAACAATTTTTTTATGATTAAATAGAGAATCGACTGAATAAATAAGTAGATACGTAAAATCTTAATTAAAATCGAAACTATTTAAGTTGAGAGATGGTTGTAAAATGAAGTAGAAGTAGCGAAGTAGCTAGAGATGTAGAGTATAAGGGTTATGAAAGAATTTAAATGCACTTTCTAGTTATATAAATATCTGTGGTACTGCGGATTCGTCAAGTACGTGGATTAAATAAGTCACTTGAAAGCGGGATCGTCAATTCGAGGGAATAACTATAAGACGAGGCAAAAGCGGGAATAGCAGCAGTTGCAATAATATCTCGAGTGGTTGCGCTCAACTCTTTTTAAAAAGTTTATCAAATAGCATTATCTCTCGATGACATGTCGCTAGGAATTTAAAGAAGGAAAATCATTGGGAAAAATACGTGCCACTATTTTAGTGGATGTTTATTTTCTCAATTTATTCTTATTTTTATTTTTCAAGGGGATTCACGAGTTGAAGGAGGAGAGTACTTCAGTTAAGCATGAGCTTAACGACAAAAGTGATTTTTGATAGAGGAAATAAATTCAAACGTTACGGTCTACTGACCTAGTATATCTAAAAAGAATTGACGGTTTAAGGATTTGAATAAATTACCCGCGGGGTAATTTAAAGGGAATTATGGTCTTTGTATTACTTTAGGTAACGAGTTATACATTTAATTTGGTTTTAATGAGGGTTGCAAAGTTATTAATATAAACATTACGATAAATCGTGTTTGCTACTTTAAGGATAAAGTATATACTTAGAACAAATTGTTCAATAATTGTAGTAAATAATTTTAAAGAGCTTCATCGTTTTGTTTCAAGTAAAAAAATTCTTGATCTGAGAAATTTTTCTTGGTTCAATTAAATTTTTATTGACTCGAGAATTTTTCGTCTCAAATCAAATTAATTTTGTTTTAGTGTAGGATTTATTACCTTCAGATAGCTTAAAACTTTTCGTTATTAACTAGATGGTGAGTTTTCCAATAAAATTTTCTTTTAACAATTTTTAATAGCTCAATAAATAAACTGTAAAATACTGACACCAATACCGTGAATAGCAAGCTCATCAGCGATAGAAGATATACTGTATAACGGGGTTATAATTCAGTATCCTGAGGAACTTGGAATACAAATAGGTAATAAAATGGTCTTGGATAGTATATTGATGCACCTATTATATATAAAACGGAGTAATATGGGCGATATTTCACGCACATAATATCGGAAATGTCGTCGTGCCCGGGATCTCCATATCCAAGTTATAGGTAACAGAATCGCGAAGCGGTTAGTCCCATGTGGCCGTTAACCCACTGTGGAATACGAGGCGAGGTGGTGCAGGTTGTAGTCGATACGCCTTGTACATTGTGGATGTACCTACTACCTTCTACCTTCGAAGTAACATGAGGCAATAGGGATAAAGATATAAAGAGAGACATCCAATATCTACGGCAATGTGTTACCAGAGTCTCATTCCCCCTGGATCCTGGATCCTGGATAAAATCCAACCAGCTAGATCTCAGACCCGGACTCCCAGAGACCTTGCCGTAGCTTACTTGTAGTCTGCTTATAGATATATCTTACCCGATACATAAGCTAAAGGTATATAGACTGCAGATAGAAGGATAGTGTAGTGTTACGTTGAAGTTTAGTTGGATCTTGGATGGGCTTTCAGTGGCAGTGCCAGTCTGCGATATCTGTCGCACATGTTTCGTTGTAATATCACGAATTTCAGTCAATCTTTCTCCTGGTTCTCAGCGTCGACTCTTCAAGACTCAAGGCTTTTGGTGTCAGAGTCACTCGAAATTTGCATCGTCAAACCCGTAGTTGGTAGTCGGTACATAGCACTGAAAGACGAGCGAAAGTTAATCTAACATGTAATCAGATGTCTTTTGTAGTCGAGAGCTAGAAAGGAGTTAATGCTGTTTCCAAGCTGAAGGAGAAGTTCCCTAAATGAGAGCAAGAAGTAGTCTATATCACACCGGAAATACGTTTGATGTGGATACTGTGTTTTTGTAATTTTGAGAATATGAAGGGCGATTACTGCCCATAATTATTTTTGATGCGTCTCTATAGGATATGTAAGAAGCCTTTACAGGCTTGACATTATTTTAATTATTAATATTAAAATTTTATTCATTTTTTAAAGTTAAAAAAAAATTTAGAGCCTTAATTATTATTATTGCATTAAAAACCAATTGAACGGTACAAGTTTCATAAAAGTAGATGCACTTTCAATAAAAATATATCCAAATCCGGATCAATATATAAATATATATTTATTCCATTTTATGTGATTTTTGTTTTATCTTTTTGATTTCAGGTCTTTTTAAGAGAGCGATTTTACTGTCAGGCAGCGCTTTGTCATCCTGGGCAGTTGTAGAAGATCCGGTTACGTACGCAGTAAAACTAGCTAAAGCAGTAAACTGCTCTGTACCATCGGATCTGTTGAAAGAGCACGAGCTGATCGTGGATTGTCTACGTGAAACCCGGCTAGAAGATCTCATGTCAGCGGACGTACAAGCTCCGACTTTTCTCAGTGCTTTTGGTCCCAGTGTCGATGGAGTTGTCATAAAACCCGATTTCCACAAGGATCTTCTCTCTTATCTCGGTCCAGAATTCCAAGGATCCGGGTCAGTAGCCATCTATATATGCACTGATTCTTTTATTGCTTTTCACCTTTTTTTCAATTACTATTTCTCTGCAAGTGCTCGAGTAATTAATCACGATATTATTAAATATATTAACAAGAAATGTATAAGCTGATGAATTTATAATTGAATTCGTAATGATGGATCGCCCAACAAGCAATCTGTTAATGCATAATAATTAATTTAGCCTTTTTGCACGTCCTCACTTTTTCAGTCCTCGTGGACGTGATTAATTCAATGCACAAGTTTCACACGTTAAACTTTAGTTGCTTAGTTATTTACTCCCTTGCTTACTTTATTACTTTCTTTCTCACTCACTCGCTTACTCATACTTTATCCACGAATATTTCTTTAATTTACAGACAACTTCCAAAAAGAAGTGATCCTGGAATGCCAATCACCAGTAACAACAAGTATGATCTATTATTTGGCGTAACAACTAGCGAAGCTTTGTGGAGGTTTGCTGAAAAAGATGTTCAAGCTGGTTTCGAGGGAGAAAGACGGGACAGAATAATACGGACCTATGTCAGAAATGCATACACTTATCATCTTACTGAGATATTTTTTACGGTAAATATAAGTTCATAATTGTACTACAGAAAGAAAACTTTTGTTGGTTTATATTGAGGAATCTTACAAAAAATTATAAAATTAAATTTTCTGAATTGAACTTCAGAATTTTACAAGCCATTTCGATATTTCAAAATGACTGTTTCAACTTTTAAATAAAAATTATTCTTTAAGAATGAAGATACAAAAAATTTATAAGAACTTTTATACAAAATAGTATTTTCACAACTTTTTCATATTTTCAATATTTAGTTCGAAATCAAGCTACGAAGTTTTTAAGCTATAATTTTCATATTTCAAAATAATTGCTCTGACTTTTGAATGAAAATTTCTCTTAAAGAGAAAAGATACGGATAAATTAATAAAAAAGAAAATTGATGAAATGAATTAATTAAAAAGTAAAAGCGCTTTAAACTTTAATGACATAATGATGTAATTAATAATTAAAATTTTCATCATTAAAACTTCTTCCTTTCATTTTAACTTTCCACATGATTTTTTATACATTGAATTTTTTTTTGTAAATCAATACTCACTGAAAGTAGATGAAAAAGTTGGAAGAGTACCTTTGAGTTTTACTACCAGAGGTTGATTCTGCATGTAATGAAATTTATTCTCCAGAATCGGTCCACAAATTTAAAGCGTTTGGAACAAAAAGAGAAAGAGTTCTTTTCATTATCTGTGAGATTCAGTGAATTGTAAATTTGTAAAATATTTAATTGAGAGAAAAAATTATGGACAAGTTCAGTTAAAAGCGAAGAATCTCCTGTTTGTTTTAATAAAAATGTGTTGGGGGTGAGAAAGACATAAAATAAAAATTTACGCTTACAAACACTGTAAAGTAACTCATCCCAAAAAAAGTCCGGTCTAGTAAATCAAATATGGCTTGACACTAAAAAAAGAGTAATGTATTGACAAACGAATGCCCCCGATCACATATCACAAACATTTAGATACTCTGATACTAACAGGAACACTAGATACAACAAATATATATCTACGTATGACTGTTATCTCTGAACATCCGTTAAACGGTGTATTTGGATATGGATGAAACAAATGGATCGGATAAACAAAACAAATAAAATTTTAAATATAAATAAAAACTATAAATAAATAAAATACCGGGACCGACAACTAAATAATCTACATGAATATGAGGAAAAATATAAATAAATAAATATTTCAGAAAAAACTAAAATTATGACAATATTTGACACCGGAGTGTCAGATAATCGCATATGCATTCGATGTAATCTGATCATTTTACAATTTCGTGATAAGAAAATACAACGCAGTATTTTTAAAGCTTATCCATTTATAAATTACAGAGTGTGTATACAATTTAAATTGATGCTACTAAATAATTTACATGATCAATTTTTTTTATTTCATTTTTATTATAAATTTATAAAAAAAAAAAAAAAAAAAATGCAAGTTATATTTATTAATTAGAAAAAAATTTTTTTCTCTCGATATAATCCTCACACTTTCTTTCTACTTTGTCAACACTGACATTAACATTGAAAGATCTTTAAAACCATTTTGGCGATCAATTTAATTCGTTAAACTAAACTTTTTGTCAAATTAACAGCGCAGGAACTGAGCGTTCAAAGCTTACTAAACTTTGTATTGGCTTTTGAAAACTTTTAGTATGTCCTTTGTATCGGTGTGTATATGTATGAACAAGTTATAAGCTACTTTGCGAGGTAATACTCAATAAAGTGGTTCATTATAAAATACTAACAAGCTAACAGCAACTTCCACTAGGGTCACTAGTTATTCTAGTACCACAACTAACACTTGGTATCCATCTTCAGTAAAATATATTTTAAAGCGGAAAACTCGAAAAGTAAAGTGTAAAAATCAATGAATGAGTCAAAAACAAGAGAAACTAACAATCAAACTCTATGGCTTTTCATTCATTTCATTCATTTAAATTGAAAAGAATTAAAGCATTTTGCGCTTTTGTTTACTTAGATTGTGAATGAGTACACCGAGTGGGAACGAACAATGCAGCATCCATCGAACACCAGAGACGGATGCGTACGTGCGTTGAGTGATGCACAATTCGTAGCACCACTTGTCCAAACTGGGGATCTTTTCACACTTCGTCATACTCGCCAACCGAACAACCCTCACATTACACCAGTTCCTGACAGTGAGAAAGAACCCATGCCAAAAACTTACTTCTATGTTTTTGATTTTCAAACAAAGGACGGCGATTATCCAGAGGTAAGTTTTGTTTTTATTAAGGAGTTAGATATGCCTTTTTTAAAGAACAAAGTGACTACTATATGTATATCCATTTCATATTTATCAATTAAAAAGTCTCATGATAAAAAAAAATAGAAAAATCCCTTTTTTCTTCCTTTTAACATTGCAAACCGATAAAAAATTGATATAATAAACAAAAAACTTGGACGAGCGAGTATCTAAAAACTGAAATGGAGGGATTTAAGGTGAAAAAAGGTTCTTTCAATATACGTTCCTCTGGTTGAGCTGTAATCTCGATTGGTAACTTTCGGGCTTCTCTTTCAGAGGACCAGCGCATCGAGGATCTCGGAGATTTTTCCATTTCTACGAGAAATGGGAAAAAAATGAGGTAAAAACATTGGGACTTTGACGAGTTGTTTGTTCTTCCGTGTCCCCAACCGATCTATTTCTCCATTATTTTGAACGAAAGCTCGTGGGAAAATACCCGTCTCAGTGTACACAATACAAAAGGAAACGTAAAAGAAGGAAATAAAATAAAATAAAAAGTATTTAAATTTATATAAATAGTTAGAGTGAATGCAGATCTCTAGAAATCCGGCAATCAATTCTATTTAAATTGAAATTTAGATTGAGTTTTAATGGATCGATTAATGAACGGGATGTTGGTACTTGTTTGTGAATTACTGATACCTTATATTCAGAGCTTTTCTCTTAAATTTAAGGTGTTATTATCGGCTAAAGTTATCCGATCACTGCTTTGTGGTATATTTTACTTATATGTTATTATTATTATCTACCTTCAATTGATATATAATTTTTTTTTGTGCAATCATGTAATATTAAGATTCTTCATACACCTTTTTGAGTTAAAATTATTTTTCATGTTTCTCGAGATCAAAATAATAAATTTGAATATTTTAATATAAATTTTGGCATTTTTTATCAAAATTCTACCATTGTAAATTTAATTATTTATTTTTACTTAATAATTCACTACTATAAAAATTAAATTAACACCAGAGAATGAAATTTCGCATTTCGACTTATCTAATAATTACAACGCAACCACAGAATTCACAATCATCAACAAAGCTAGATTTAATACTCTATTCTCTAACCCAGAAATAAAAAATAGCTCTATCAATTTCTATAATAACTGGCGCCATCAATATAACTTGACAATTTGTACCCTCAAAGCATACCTGAAAATTGAAACGGGCTTGCGTCGTTGATTCTCCAGTAATGTTTCAATTAAATCCGCATATAACTTTATGACATATATGTACATACCGACGTCCATATATACATATGTAGGGCTTCTCCATGCACAGCAATCGACAAATATATACACGTATTTAATCGTTAAACGCCGTCTGCATTTCACAGGAATGTCATCAGTAGTTTAAATTTTCAATGGTATTTTCATAGTCATCAAAACATTTGAGCTCTCCTATCTATTCCATGCTTCATGTTGACTTATAAGTGCTTTAGTCAAGTTTTATTACTTTGACAAACTCATAAAACAATTAAATTTCAAAATAGACATAATAACAATATAAATTAATTTTCACTTAATCGCTTTTGTTATTTAAATAATTAAATCCGCGTATTAAATTTAAAAATAATTCAGCAAAAAGTAAAATGAAAAATTATAAATTTTTTCTGGACACTTAAATTTAGTGATTGTCAAAATTTTTCGCATGCATATTGATACACACAGAATATGCATAAGTGCTCATACGACCCATGAATATGTATGTACCTGTGACCTCTTTGTTGCCAATTATCGGTGTGTTTACGTTCAATTATGAACAAATTACAGTGCATCGATGTTACAGTTGACGGGGGCGAGAGAGATAAATAGATAGATGGATAGATGTTGTGTGCTAGCATGATGGAATAATTAAGAGGTAGAGGCAGAGGGAGAGAAAAGGGTCGAGAGGGAGAAGCGAGTAAAAGAGAGTTAAATAGATGATTGTATTGGAGTTGAGCTTCCAAAGTGAGTGGTGAACTCATTGACAATGCGCGGCATTGAAATCAATATACGCGACACCCAGTGTCACGAGACCACTACATCCATAAACCATTTCCAACGTCTATTCTATTCTATTCTGCTTTACTCTACTCAGTTTGATCTATATATATATATATATATATATATATATATATATATATATATATATATATATATATATATATATATATATATATATATATATATATATCTGAATAGTTATATTATATAGTTATATTTATATTAATTACCGGTGGTTTACTAAAGCTATTACGATAATTATTGCTATTAATCATTGTTGATTATTGACTGTAAAAATGAGTAATTCTGTGTTCGGCGGTTTCAATTATTCATTTAGTGATGTTACTTTAATGTCGCTTTCACGGTTCATTTGACGGAAATTGAGCGCACTGAAAGAAAAAAATACTTGATTTAAGAAAAATATTTTCTTAAAAATTTTACTCTTTTAAATAGTCCGTTCTTAAAATTTACATAATAATTTCTCCTATGAAAATATTACATAGTAAATAAATTTTCATTAAATTTAACACAAAAATTTTTAGAAATAACGAAATACAAAGCATCAAACTAGTAAATATCTTGGGTCAAGCATACAAAGTACTAAAATTTACAATTTCACGAATTGGCGGCGATGCATGAGGTAGGTGTAGAGATAGAATATAAAACACGCCTTTGGATTCTCGGAAAAATTGAACATTGGATCTAGTGTCACTGGGAAATTCAATACAACCGAGTGGCCGTTAAAATCGTCACTCAAATAACGAAGTGTGGGAGGATAGGATGTGTGTGTTGAGAACTACAAAAAAATGTATTGGTCTCTTCTATGCTACGGAAATTATTGCGTTACCGCGGTATTTATTGGAATTCAATTAAACGAATCACCCAGAAGTTGGCGCCAACTACGCGTCGATCGCGCGAAATTCCATTATATGAGTTCCGCACACTATTTATATGCGAATCAATGCTGCGAGAAACAGATCCGCGGACAAACTACCGGGTCAATGCATCGGAAGCATATATGCATACCTTGCACATATCGCAGTAGTATTATTCTAAGTTTAAATACACAAAGAAAGCGATCAAAATCCTCCGGAAAGTACTTTTAAGTTTTTGGTAACCATAAAATAATTGGCGAATTATACAAGCTAAAAAAAATTTATAGGAGATCTTTCTTACAGTAAATTTAATTTCCCACAAAAAAAAGTACCCCGTACATTTCCTTGTATCTCCTGCTCTTCAGGCAGAAATTAAATTTATAGTTAAAATCAAAGACACGAATGTGTCCTACACCAAGCACAAGTATAATGGCACTTATGTTGATTATATGCGCGATTCTTCATTTTTAAATTGGCAATGATATGATACTAAGAGCGACTATGGGGTCGTTAGTATATATATTGCATTTTTCTCAACTATTGGATGTTAAAAAGTCGTCAATCGACGTGATGTAGAAAAAGAGAGAGATTGGCATATGAATTTGGACCAACCAGTAAACGTCCTTTTGCTGTCGACGTCAACTTTCATCGTTTCATTGCTTGCTTGATATGTCTCTATGAATAATGCAACCGCAGCTCTTCTTTCATACACTCACACACATACGTACATATATATGTATACAGACATCAAATATGAAATATAAAAAATAAAGAATCGAATGATAAAGACGATGAGAATCAATATTTTACATCAAATCGTCTGGTTGGACTAAAATGGAATATTGAAATGTGAGATATAAAGTCTAGATATATACATATATTTATACTAATGCCATGGATATAGGTATATCCTTCATGCATGCATTACTTATTATGGAAAGATCTTCTTTGCGATTTCAAGGGGATTTTGCATGTCTTGCAAATAGGAATCGACAACTAGACGATCTACTTTCAGTCCCGAGCTTTTATATATTTGCTTCGATAAGCCATAAATCTACGTTAATTCAACATCTTTTGATTGTTAATTTATATAACGAGACTTCAAATTTGGTTGTTATTAAGAGATGAGATGCAGTTAAAGGCGTGAAAAATAGAATATTCTTAATAATTTTTTTATAATAATTATCTACATTTTCATCTTTAAATTTTTCATTCTTCTATATTGCTAGACTTCCCTTAATATAATTTATTTTCCAAGAAAAAGAAAATATTGCAGTAAATTTTGAGTCGCTAAGCTCAAAAATTCATTATTGTTATTCCTCGAGAAAGATAACAATTTACAGTTATTATTTCAGTAGTAAAAAAGAAGTACAATATTTATAGCAAAGAGAAATAACTTGGAAGACAACAAAGCATGCCCGTGAGCTGAATTGATAACACGCTGTGTAACTCGACTTCACGCGCGTGAATTGCGAAATTACGGAGTAGAAGAGACGAGTTTAAGTATTGTATGGTATGGTACAGCAGAAAGAGGAAGAAAGTCAAGTAAGGAGACATTGAGAATGAAAAAGGTGAGGTACTGGTTGGTTCTATTGCTGTTGCCGTTGCTGGAGGATGAACGTAGAAGTATTGAAACTTTCCGATGCGAATATCCTCGGGTACGTGAACGTGAACGTGAATTCTCGCGCACTAGGGTGCAAATGTGCTCGCATTACCCTTATTTCGTGCTGGATGCTAGATATCAACATCCTCAACACCAGCGTAGTGTACGCTCATACGTGCGGTGACTGAAACCAGGCTTTTCGGTCTGTCGAGTGTGTATAAAAATAATATATTGTTTATATGTACGCTGAGTGCCATTGAGTACTTTCTGTCTTGTGTGTTCTAGTACTTATCTTAATACTCACTCTGGAGGGTCATACGAGCTAAATGTTCAGTAGATTTTTTTTATCAAATAATTTTTGATAATTTATTGAATTATTTATGAACTTTCGTATGTACTTTAAAATTATTACTTAACAGCTGATTATTATTAACAGCTGATAGAAAAATTAATGAAAAAAAAATGTAGGGTTTTTTTTAATCGAACTTTAATAAATCTCCTATATTCGTATAGGAGATTACAATACCCTGGACTACAATACCCTCTTCAACGGATGATAAGTACTTTTCTCTATTTTAACCTTTTATTAATTAATTGAATCTTTAATTCGATTAGAAAGATATTAAAAAATTTTATCGCAATTAAAACTCAATTAGAAGATGAAAATTCTTGCAATCGAGAAAAAAAAATTTTATCTGTTGAGATTTTTTTTTAATTTCCTTGAGAGTATCAGATTAACTTTTTCTCTTTTATTAATTTAACAGACGCAATTACGCTCCGGATACATAATTTAAGATAATTTAATAAATTAATTTAAAATATTCGACTCGGAAGTGCAGTATAATAAATATATTGCGACAAAAATGAAATTAGATTTAAGTTATGTAGTTAATTAAACTTTTGTTGAAATAATAAATTTTCAATTATCAAAGAAATGAAATATAAATCAAGGTAATCTGCAAATATTTTCCCTAACTTCGTCATACACCAAAATGTAGAGTATTTTCCTATTTTTAGTGGAATTAAACGGGTCTCTCGAACCCAAAGGAAAAGCAAATATAAAGTATTAATTTTAAACTTGAGATGTAATAGAGTTTTGTAGCCCGGCTAATCTTAAGCTAAGTGAAAACGGACACTGCGGTTCACCATGTGCACCCGTCGACGTGCAAGAGTGTTCCAGATATTAATTTTGAGGTGATAGAGAATTTGCGGATCTAATACTCGGTCTTTTGTACCCGGAAAATCTTATAACCGAATAGCGTGTCTCACTTGGGGAAAAGAGAGATCGAATTGACCTATTTTTGATCTTGCATTTATCTCTTAACCGTTGTATTCAAAATTATTAAAAAAAAAAAAAAAAATAAAATAAAAACTCAGCAACTGGAACGTAAGTAAATTAAATTTCTCATTGTTTAAGAAATAAGAAAATGTTTTACAATTGAACAATGAAATTTCAAGTATAATTTTAATAAATTTATCAGAAATTAAAGATTATGTCTGAAAGGCAAAATGTACATGCGGTAAAAATCAATCTCATCAGTTTTTTAGATAAATTTAGATTTTTTGAGCATTTCATCCGATGTGAAAACTCTTGAGATATTTGAATGTTTAGTCAACTGAAAAAAAAAGTGAAAATGGACCAAAAAATAATCTCGAATCTAGAATAATACGTGGGTGTTAAAAAAAAGTGAAATTCACTTTAGTATAATCGATATAGCTGGTTATAGTGGGATTCTCATTGCGATTGACATTGAATCATTTTCTTCTGGTGACATGATTTTCCGTGCAGCACTCGACGACGAACGAGGGACTTTTTCATCGTAATGGGGTAACATTATACGTATAGGTTTTTTTTTGCTTTCTCTTTTTTTTTTCAGACGCTCATTCTTTCTGTACTCCTCTCGTTCACTTGATCCCTAGCTCTAACCGTTATTTCACAGTGCAATAAAACTCGTGCTGGAAATGAAACTGAACTGTGAGGGAGTGAAGAGAGATAGGTTAAAAGTGTGAAGGCTGTTCAGAGGATTCCTTTCTCGCACCATTTTACCAGCTTTATCAATAACTCTTTCTCCTTTAGATGTATAGATATATATAAATAAATGTATCCACTTTAGTACTATACTTCTTGTCGGACCTTTTTTACTCTTTTATTCTTATTCTATTCTTATTGCTACGCGTAAGTACGTGCTACATCGATCTCTCGAGGACTTTGATAAATTATCCGACCGAACATCAACGAAAGTACCAATGTACGTTTTCTGTTTAGTTATTATAGTTTTCGTATTGAAAAAACATATTTAATCGTTAATTGTTTAGTTAAAAAAGTTTAAAATTTTGATAAATATTAAAAACTACAAAAATGAAAGGCTTCTTTAAAAAAAATTAAATTTTTAACAAAATATCATGTTAAAAATGTCTAATGTAATTTCTTACGAAATTAATAGTCAGACATTTGTTTTTTAAATATCATCAAATCTCATTAAATACCAAAACTTAAATCTCAAAAACGATATTTGCATTCATGGCTTAACACTTTTTATTTGCTGTTTAATTCTGAAACATATAACTCATTAATCCATCAAGAGTAATCTCTAATAATACCTGTCGTCTCAGTTCGCATCTGCGATACTGTCTCTCGAGGCTTCTCTAGATAACGATCTGTCGTACCATCACATTATCACATGTAGAATGCAAAGGGGAAGACTTAGCCTGGAGTTTCAGGTTCCCCTAAAGACAATAGACCGGCATGAAATGTCGCACACACATTGACATATACCCACACATATATTCACATATGTTCAATCTATATATGGATATATATATATATATATATATATATATATATATATATATATATATATATATATATATATCAAACTAGATCAACGCAATAATATATACTCGCAGGTGCACTCAGCCCCAATAATATATTGTCCTAACAATCGGTAGCAACCCTCGACGTACGCACACATTTGAGCTTATACGTCATCGGAAATTGTGGATCCGCTTTGGAGAATGATTGACCCAGCACAGGATTTCTGGTCTCTCTCACTCTCGACGAATATAATACGAAATTCGGTGGATATTTGAGGAACCAAGCAACATCCTCATTATTATTATTATTATTATTATTATTATTTTTAGTTTGTTATTAAATGCTCAGGGGGGTTATCCCCGGAGTCCGATTTTCCGAAGGCCCAGCCTGAGCTCCATCCGTTACTGCTAGGCCACTCCGCACAACAAGGCGGTTAGTGATCACAGCAGGCCAATTATTATTATTATTATTATTATTATTATTATTATTATTATTATTATTATTATTATTATTATTATTATTATTATTATTATTATTATTATTATTATTATTATTATTATTATTATTATTATTATTATTATTATTATTATTATTATTATTATTATTATTATTATTATTATTATTATTATTATTATTATTATTATTATTATTATTATTATTATTATTATTATTATTATTATTATTATTATTATTATTATTATTATTATTATTATTATTATTATTATTATTATTATTATTATCATCATCAATGGTTTCTCATTATTCGGGGTTTAGTATTGCCCGTGACTGTGCAGACACGAACATTGTTGGCGAACAACGTGGTGACATTATTACTTGAGATAGTGCGATAGATTCTTAGGGGTACTAAACGTGTCGTCAGATCGATTCACACCGGGACATCAATGTGAATTCTGCGGCAAGTTAACGTTTCTAACGTTACCACAAACGACCTTTAATGTTCACTGGGCACGATTGCTATTTCCCCTCCTTTTCAAGAACCTCACCTTACCTTCCTCATGCCCACTTAGCTTCCAAGAAAATGAAAACTCCCCATCGAGTTTCTTTCTATTCGAGTATAGAAGCACAGAAAACGAGATTTTACTCAACTTTACTGTATTGTATCAAAGTACAGCCAGAGCTTCTTCTTATTCTCCTCGATGTCTTCTTTGGTGGCATTCAAACTGTACACAACATTATTCCAATGAAACCACTAACTTTCGTCTTCCTTCAATTCAGTCTCATCCTCTTCAAAGTTTCTTCATTTTCAATAAAATTTTAAGGCTCTACCGGCTTAATGAATTTTTTTTATTTCAACCTTTTTATGCTTTTTTAAAGTTTTATTAATTTTGTTATATTTCTTGCTTTCGAAATTAAGTTTAAAGGATGAGTTGAGGATTTTATAGAAAAATTATTCACTTTTAATAAAAATATTAAATTCATTGGATTAAAATATCTAGTAATTCTCTTTTTCTTCATTAATTATATGTCATATTATAATAGTTTCAAATTCATCAAAGTTAATTTTATTCCTATTGTAGTAATAATACATCTTCGCATATTCTATCATTTATTTACAAAGGTACATCCGATTTACTCGGAAGATTTTAGGCTTAAACCCACTAAAATTATCGCATTTACTTCAATTAATTATTGAATTGCTCCTCAACATTTAATGGTACACTAATGGCTGCACACTATCATTTTGAACTGTAATTGACGCGAAGCATCTACCGTGTCTCTGAATTTAATTTTTTATTATTACATTCTGCGCGGTAGAAAATTAGAGTTTAAAAGTTTTAATTTTATACAATTAATGGGATAATAATTTTTTTTTAATTTTATCAATTTGTTATATTTATGCTTGCGAGGTTACACAAAAACAAATTTTTTATCATTCTGTGGATCAAAATTTAAACCATTTAATACAATTGTTAGTATTGTTCGATGGGTGGGTTTAATTTTTTCAATTTTATCGCATTAATCCCTGCAAAAATAATGTTGTAATGCTGTAAATAATACTTCTATAAAATTAGCAAAATTATATAAAAGTGTTTGAACAATTAAACATATAATAGAAGTAACAGCAGCCCAAGCATGTCTGACATGATATCATACAAGACTACTGCTACTGCTTGGACTATGTGGCTTAATTCTGTCGAGCATCGATTTTACATAATGTCTAAGTCACAGAGGCAGTAAACTTGCGGTGAGATCACGTACCGATTAATCGCAATGGTCATGGGCTACGGCTATCTGAAGTACTATGTCCTAAATGGTATTGCCATTGAATCGATACCTATTATGTTGGTCAAATGATGCGAGGGATGTAAGACAATATTGCGCCACCGACCTAGCTAACTAATAATTGAAAGTAACTATTCCGTTTGAAATGAATTATATTGTTCATTTAAGTTCGTGTAGCGGCAATAAATTATTTTACGAGTCAACATGAAGGTTTTATAGTACATATAGAATATTTATATATATATATATATATATATATATATATATATATATATATATATATATATATATATATATAGAACACGTAGAAGCCTGACAGATGTCTGTACCTACACCCGGATGTCATCAGACTTGAGTGTTTTCTCGATTGGCTAAAGCGACAAAATAAAAGTCAAGAAGAAACTGGCCGAGGTGTGGATGTGTGGCCAATCGCCGACAAACTAGACCAACACAGAGAATGGGGAGTAAAGGAGGGTTAAATGATTAAACGATGTTCTTCGGTATACGAACACACATGCCACACATCCCTTTTTATGTCTGTCAATTCCTCAGATAAAAAAGTTTCACTCATTTTTTGACGAGATTATTTTTTTTGAGCAAAAAAATTATCTGAAAAATTTACAAGTTTGAAAAAATTGAGCTTGCTGAAAAAATGTTGTTAATTTGTATCTCATGTTTGTCAATTAGAAGTATCAGTGATCCCCGCAAAAAATTTGTCAATCTCAATATCTAGGTGGTATACTCTTTCATATGTATTAATGGTTGTCGCGGGCTTGATTTATTGTATGAGAAAAAGATATTTATACACGTCGAGTGGGCTGACAAATTGCAGATGTCACGTCAATGGACAGCTTGCGACGATCTGCTGAATTATATTCAAACACTCGATCTTTCAGCTGACACCTGAAGTATCATACATACATAATTCTACTCTACATCGCGCGGACGTAAACTTTATATTTATTGGACTTTTTTCTTCGTTTCTGATAGCTCGTTAATGTAATTTGTTTTAATGATATCAAACAGGTGAAAGGACTCGTTACATCATTAACGAGTTATATTGATTTAATACCTGCACATAAAATTAATTATTTACATTGAAATGATATTGCTCGGATATTTAATTGGTTTAAAATTTGAAAAAATTTTATTTTTCCTAAAGTGGACAAATTCTACTTTTTATTAATGTAAAGAACCTTAGACTGTTGACGGTTAAGTAACTTTCAACGCAAGGTTGACGTAATACATAAATATGAACTAAAATAATGAAATTCTTAGGTAGTATATTCTCAATACTTGACAAAAATCAAAGAGTAGTAAAATTTAAAGAGCAAAGTATCTTTGTTGTGTAAAAGGTAGCCTCGTAAATATGTGCCATACGTGCTGAGAAAATTGTGAAGAGAAGAAAGAAGGGTATCGTGAATTCCATACGAACAGATTCGCTTTTCTTCTCTTCTATTCTTTTATCTCACTAATACTTACACTGATATTTACTCACACATATATATGTATAAAGGTAAAACTGTATAGTTATACACATGCAAGCAGTGTACTTGACTATATCCAGAACGAGGACTATTCGACCGTTGAGAACATTTCAACAATGTGCTTTGAGCTTTGAAATGCTCTTTGATATTTGGATTCACCTCTACTCAAGACTATCCCTCGTCATACCATTATCGTTTCGTGTTTTCCAACTTGGAAAATCCAAAGTTAACTCAGCTCTTCATTATCATAATGCGCTATAAAATGTCGTCAATAAAAAATAAACAGCAGTAACAACAGTAACAACAACTGATTTTAAGAACAAAGAATTATTATAATTCAAACAATTATAACTTAAGACATTCTCGAGTTTAAAAGTTTCTCCGCTATGTACTTTGTGCTTTGCAGTAAGGATTTTATTATAGAATAAGGGAAAAAGTATTAATGAAAAGGCTCTTTAATAAAATATTTAAGAAGAATAAAATCCGAGAAAATAGTAAAACTCTGTTATATTGTATATTCTCTCTTAACTTGTACAGTTTAAGAGCATCCATCCGGAATTCTTTACTTTTAAATAACCATCAAGATTTCAATAGTTCAGACCCTCTCCTCTCAACTTCGTGTCGTTCTTTCCAGAATTAATTAGCGAAGTCTATATAATAATGAATAGAATTAAGAGAATACCGTACCGTAGAGTAACATTCGCTTTGCGTCTTCTCCTCCATCTTCATCTTCATTTTCATTTCTTGTTGCTGTTTGTTTTCCCAGCCAACTTTCTGAGGAAATTTAATTTTGTCTTCAACTTTGACATCTTTCTTAATGTTTTATTGTAACAAATTTCAATAGAATATAAGTGAATTTGATTTACAAATAACACCAAATTGAAGAGACATTAAGGAGTTGTATGCACTTTGGATTTGAAATAATTAATATTATTGTTGTAGGCAGCTGAATTAAAGATTTTGTTGATTTTGTATATTAATAGATTAAATTATTAATCATTGATTAAACTTTCAGTGAAAGAAAAAGTGCCACTAACGGAGTCTATTATCTTACTTTGAAAAAAAAAAAAAAAAAAAATTCAAAAATCACTTTCTTCGGTTTTTTCAATGCAAATAATTCTTTCGGAAACAATTTGAACTAGATTGCAATGTATCTTGACAAGATCTTGTCTCTTGGCCTTTTCACCCTAAAAGTCACAACGGCTATTTGAGGTCGAGTTCGAAGAAATAAAGACAATGAAGCTAGTTGGTGGCACAACGGGAAAATAACTTAGAGGATTGAGACAGAAAGAAGGCAACCCAGTGAGGTAAATGTATACGGTGTACATGGATAAAGTATTATACAGTGAAAGCCGACTGTAGGTGGAAGCTCAAGTCGAAATAGAAATGGGAAAGGCTAGAGAGAAACAGGGAGAGGGTGTGGGGATGACCCGGACTACCGAGCTGAGATAACGGAATATATATATATATATATATATATATATATATATATATATATATATATATATATATATATATATATATATATATATATATATATATGTATGTGTGCGTTGAGATGAAGATGGAGAAATAGGAAGCTCCTTAGAGCTATATCGTTCTACTATACGTATAAATTCTATGCACTGCCGTGACGAAAGTACCACAATCTTCCTACTAATACATAGAAAATGAATCCTCGCAATAAGCATACTACACAATACGCTGCATAGATATGTATTGTTGTTTATGTTTATATGTTTGTATATGTTATACGGGGTGTTTGTATTGTTTCGGGTTCTGTTGGTATTTGTGCTCACGTGAGCGACGCGAAAATAATAGGCAATAGAAACAATACCGAGTAAACCAACCAAGGACATTGTTCCTACTCATGGACATCATGACATTGTGAGATTTATTTTTGCGCCCCTCACTTGAGCGCCATTTTGTGGAGCTTCATTGAAAGTGCTTATATAGGTGAGGCCACTTTTTTTTTATTAAAAATTTTGTATTTAGCAAGTGAACGAAAAAAGCGTGATTGAAAAAGGTTTGTACACAGAAAAAAAATTTACTTGATTGAGTGTCAATAAATTTATTTCCAACGATTGTTATATAAGAATCGATTCGTTTTTGCATTCCCTACAAGGTTCTTAGGCCAAAAAATATAGAAGTTAAAACAGTAGTTTTTCATAAAAGATTCAATTCATTGATCTAAAAAATTTTATAACGTCTATGGAAGTATAAATAACAGTTCTGAGGTGTTCACTCTAGAGGCGTGCAGTGATTTTCCATTTCTTTGAATATAAATCCATACGCAAGTTAGAATAACAAGTGATGATGAGGCCTTTGGTATCTTGGTACCATCAATACAAGCAAAGGAAGTAAATAAAGACTAAGAGACTGAAACCCCGGAACGACAGATGTGTATCTAGGAAAAGAATTTGCTTCAGCGATATTTGTTCAATGTATCTTTAATACATATCAAGATTATGCGTTTGTTCGTTTTACATTCAGAATATGAGTTTCTTTGAATGTGAATGTAAATGGGGAACTCGACACATATACCATTCGTTTGTCTATAATACCTCCGTATTTACTGATCTAACACGAGAAAAATGGAGTTGAAAACTCATACACTTGCGGTGCACATTGCTCTCAACTCTGTATAGAATAATGGCAAATAAAACCTACTTTCTTCTCGCTTCAATTCTCTCACGTTTTCTTATATTCCTACAGTTTTATATATTTATATATGTTATACGTGTAAGTAAGTACTTGGAAAGTTTCAAGAATCCGAATTTCACAGTTGGAGAATTTTACCAAAAGTAAATGCTCCTGAAAAGTGTTTTCGAAGAATTAACCCAATAGAAAAATGACATTATTTGAGTATCAGCAAATATAACGTTCGCTAAAAAATTTAAAGTTGTTTTATATGGTTGATGGATTAAATTAAATAACTAAATAAAATAAAATAAAATGAATTACAGCTTAACGATCAGAGCGGAACAATATTTTCAGTATTATTTGTCTTCGTAAAATGTTTCGATGAATATTTTTTTTGAGTATGTCGAGAAATAAAAATCAATTTCTCCATTGAAGCGTAATTGAGTTAAACAAACTTTCTATCGGAACAATAAATCCGAATGTTTATTTTTCATTATTTTAATTTACGTCAATAAAATAATGTTGGGTAATAATAAAATTTGCAATCGTCGATATAACAAATGTTTGCTTTAAATTAATATCCATTAGCAGAAAAATGTTTTTCAAAATTTGAACAAAATAATTTTCTTCATCAAACAAATATCATATTGTTAATAAATAATCTATGGAAGAATAATTATAAAAAAATTTTTTTACGAGAACGTTGAAAATTTTTCAGTGATAGAGTTTATCATTATTATTATTATTTTTTTTTATGTATTATATTTAAGGCGGTATTATGTTTATACTCTAGTCTTTCACGGGGCATTACAAAAACGATTCGCTGATAGGGTAAATTCAGCCGCAGCGGCAATTCAACAAAGTTCTCTTGTGCTTTAAAGAGAAAACAGTCCTTATACGTCTTATACGAAGTTCTAACAGCCTCTAAAAGACGTTTTACTCGGTAATTTGAATACTTGAGATCTGTATACTATATACTATACATATATATGAGGATAACTAAGGTATAATTTTTGCTGTGAGTATCGTGGGTACTACAGCCATAAGTTTATAAAATTACACGAATTTATTTTAAGTTGTACGAGCAGAGCGAACTAATAGTCAGGCTTTAAACTCCTATAACTACTTCCAGTTAATACAAATACCTAAACTAAAATAAATAATTATTAAGTGGTTACGGTAAGACTACTCTTATACTTTTGTTATTTTGACGACTCGCTTAAAAAACTCCAGATTTACTTCATTTGCGCAATTTTCTTTCATCACGGTACTCGGACTGATGAATGTGAAAACTCACTCTCGATTTTATACAATATAAAATTTCATAAAATAAATTATTAAAAAAAATGTGTTTATTAATTTCGACGGAATAATAATTATTCTAATTAATTAAATGTAGCAATAGTCATCCTTATTATTATTATTATTATTATTTTCATTATTATCATTATTATTCATATTAATTAAATATAAATTAGTAAATTCGAAGGCTAAATTTTACTACTGTAAATTTTCACATAAATTCGTGCTATTTATATTTATATTATGTATGTTGTTCTAGATTCCAGAATTTGTATATTGAAATTTAATGAACACATTCACACACAAATTTCTCTACCCTCATGAATTTTAATTTATACCTTCATATTTTAATTTCCATTATTATTATCATTTAGTTATTTATTTTCGATGCTTCTCTAAGCTCGGAATTATAATATAATGCGACACAATTAAATAAAAATAAATCGCACACTATATTAAGCATTGATAAATATTTATTTAATAATTCCCTAACAAAATCAAAGGATTATTACGGAGATTGAAGATTTTTCACCCGATGTACTGAAAAATAAATCAAAAGTTACCGGGATTGTTCGATAGACTAACCACATATATTGAAAGAGCGACAATCTATTGCAGAACCAATACTCAACGAATTCAATACGAGGTCTTGAGTTTCTATATCTCATGTCTGCAAGGTTGCCGCCGACTGCGAACAGAAAGTCCCTACTCTACCTTACCCCCTGACTCCTAGCTTCTGCTCATACCCATACCAGCGAATCAGTATGTGTAACCACGAAAGAGTCTCCAGACACTCTTTCACTCTATCTCCACGGTATAGTCTGTGGACTCGAAACTTCTGGCCCCCTTTTCAATCTAACAAAATTGATGTCTACACATCTCCAGACGATATTGTATCGCCAGTTCTTCAGTTCCATTTCTGTTCCAGCGCTCTCTACGGTGATACTTGAACTTCTTTTCAAACACCAATAATACATTTTTATTATTTATCTGACACATTTTTTCACTTTTGTCGTCGATCAAAGCCAAAGGCTATTATCAATTAAGTATCAAGTGCACAGTGGACAATTTTTTGTTAAATCTAACGCTTAACGAAAGTTTTTATAATTTACACGATGGCTAAAAATTTTTTCTGTATATATTTTCTACGATGTACGATTCAGTCACTATACAATGATCCATTTAAATCCTCTTAACTTAATCAACGATTGACGTTCTTGACATTCAGCAAATAAATTATCTCTCTTCAAAGGGCAATGTATTGATCGCTTTAAATCACTCTTAGTCCGCTAATTATCTTAATGCTTCTGAAGGCATTGCTTTAACTTGATTAATGTTTAATTATGCGTTGCCAAAGCGCCAAGAAGTAATTACCGTGTAGTAATTTTGTAACTGAATTATTTAACTCTCAATAAAAAAGTCAACTAATCGATAAAGTTTTAATTTGATTTCGCTGAAAATTGAGCTAATGTAAAGAGTCTAAATCATAATTCAAAAAAAAATTACAAAGTAAAAACGACAATAGGTATATTTTTACATATAATGTAAATGATAATAATATTGCTGTAGAAGTAAAAAATTTTTAAAACTTAAACGCGTTGATTTTAGAATAAGATATAAGATTATAAAATTAAAAAAAAAATTTATTTATTCAATCTCGAGTGAACAAGATAAGAACTAATAAATACTATGAGACAAATTGAAATAAATTAAAAACAAAAACAGTGAACAACGATCAGATTCCAAAGTGTTTAATTGACTAACTAATAGACAAAGAAGTTAATCCATGCGGATTTATAACAGTGAGATGAACAATCTTGAATAAAACTTCGGTAAATCTGATTGAAACAAAGTTCGAAACGTGAAACAGAAATGTATAACAGAACGTCACAATGAGTACATGAAGCTATGGATTCTACAAGATTATATGGATGTATATATATATATATATATATATATATATATATATATATATATATATATATATACATATATATATATATATATATATATATATATATATCTATTAGTCATTGTCTCAGTGAGGCGTCAGTTTACCAGAGTTGTTTTGCAAACTGAATTTCACCATTGTCGAGAAGTTGCCAAGAGTACTGGGTTAAAGAAAAGGCGACATTAGATTAAAGGAACACATAAATAAGCATACATGCATGTATTAGTGCAAAGTGCATGGTGTAGTTTGATAAGGTCGCATAAAGCACTACATCACCATGATAGCGTCACAAGAAATCGTAAGTTGTAAGTTGTAAGGGAAAATGGATGATGTATTATTATATATATATAGATTGCAGCGTATCTCAACCGATCAATCTAATTATTCTATACAAATACTCGCGCACAATAGCTCGAGATCTATACTTGTATAATAAATTGTCACGTCACTTGAAACTGACTCTTTGAGCAGCTCGTCATTGATATAACTGCAGAAAGTATCGAGTATTGAGTATCTAGTATTGAGTTCCGAGGTGTCGGATAACGAGGAAGAAAATAATTCGACGGTAAAGGAGTCGGTAAAAATCGATAACAAATCTCACGGGGTAGAGGTATGCTTCGAAGTTCTCACGAGGGAGCTTCTGAAAGATACACAACGTCACTCTTCAGCGATATATTACTGATACAAACGAGCCAAATCCTCCGTCCTCATTTTAACACGATGGTTAAAAGAACTGAGGGATATGTATATAGCAATTTTTCGCGAATAGAACAAATGAACGAACGAATGACTATAACCATCCGGGGAGTCGGCTCAACTAATCTGGCAACCCTGTCCTCCGTGAGGAGTTTCGTTTCCTCTGGGAGCCATTTTACAACGGCTGTCATTTTCATTTCCAATGACCCTCTGGAGATGTTTACTTCGATGTTTGTCCGATGTTTTATTTTTAGATGCCCATTGTCCTATATTATATTGTTTTGATATTCATTATTTTCTCGTTACCTTTATTTGGGAATAAGCTATAAAACTGAAGCATACTCCTGCTGTTGAATATATATAAATTGGAAATCTAAACTGTACATATTTTTATTTCTTATTGTAAAATTAAATTGTGGCTTTTATTCATGAATGATAAGATTTTTTGGATTATTATTCATTGAAAAAAATACATTTTTTACGATGTAAATAAACATGGAAAAAATTAATTGTTGTTACAGAAAATGGGAACAGTTCACGGAGAAGAACTGCCTTATATTTTCGGAGCTCCGTTAGTTGACGGATTTGGATATTTTCGAAGATCTAATTACACTAAATCGGATATGATAATGTCTGAAAGTCTGATCCAAGCTTTCGCCAACTTTGTGAAGTCTGGGTAAGTTTATTTACTAATTAATTTTATAATTGACATATTTCAGAAGCTCAACTATCTAAATATCTGAAAGAAATTTTATAGTAGACAGCTCTGTTGTTCTATTGTATCAGAGATGAATTCATTTATAATGAAGATTTCAAATAAATCTATGCATATAGGAGCGCGTGCGATGGTAAAAACTGAAGATACGTCGAATAAAAAAAAATCTGCATGAAAGTTCCATAAGAAAAAATATTCAAACTGTTCGCACAAACGATAGACTATTTTCCATATTCATAAATTCCGTACCAGCTTAACGCGCATGAGTTCTCGAATTATATTTATCATGAAAAAACATTTGAAGCTATCCAATGCGCAGCAATTTGGCGAGGTTTATTGTTAAAAAATACTGTTACTTTATTTAAATAATACATATTGTTTACTTTTTATAAAAATAATTCTCGAGGCGGTGAAATCGCGACGTTGATTGATTAAATTCAAGCGCAAATGCTTTATAGTCTCTAGAAACTCCAGTCTTCAGCTCTGGGATATAATTTATATTTTTTGATAAAATAAACTTCATATTGAAATGAAATTTATTAAGAAAATATTTTGACACTTTTATTAGCTGCTGAATCAACATCTTCTATTGATTTTGGAAATTAAATATTAAAAACTCTTTCTAAGCTAAAATTAATTTAGTTTGCATCTCTCAGTAATAAAAATCAAATGTCGCTTTGGAAACCCATTCAAATATGCTCTCATGCCATCACAAGCTTGCGCAAATTATTATGTCCTGCTGAATAAATGTTGTTTCACAGTTAATTCGATCTCTAGTATCTATTTTAATATTTAGATAGTCATTATTTGCTTTTATTTGTCAATAGATGGTTTATAATTATCATGAAAAACAAAAAACTAAACATGAGCATGTATGACCGTATCGACTCAAATCAGGACATGCCAAGTCATAAATGAACCAAACAAAAATTTTTTCCATGGATATCCAACAAGACTCTAACCATTACATTCAATAGGAAACCAAACGTGAAACTAAAAAAGTATCCAAATTATGGTATCGAAATAATTACAATAATTGAACCCCGAACCCGGAGCTATTGTACTGGTACCGTTCGGAAAGTAACAATCATAACTCTCGTCAGCTCGTTATTGTTCTCGAAACAACCTAGATCATCGGACACACAGGCGAGGAGGATACATATCTCTTATCAGCGCCGCCGCAGTGTCTCTATCTGCGCGTAAACACAAACGTACTTACCGGGGGTTATCTAAGTGCAGCAATCGCCAGCAATTGACTTTTTGCCCTGGAAACGTGTACCGAGCATTACAGGTGGGCGTGTCTGTACAACCACAAAAGCAATTTTCTGTGCCCAGACAATGAGTCTTCGCAGTGGTTACGAATAATACCTTCGCCCCCTCTTCTTCACCTGGCAGAGCAAAGGCCAGTAACGACCTCTAACAATCCCGGCAGAAAGTATAACTATTGCCACGAGATCACTAATAACGCTAGCACATATACATAACCTAACAACGCACTTTATACACAACAACAAAGCTTACGCTTCAACTTAAACGTTTAGTTAGAAAGTTGGTATATAACTAGCTACCGTGGAAAGTTATTGGCGACATATGCGCGACCCTCGACCTTGTACTGTGCCTAGACTCGCAAACGAACTATACAACTACCCTACCAGGAATAGAGGAATAGAACGAACGAACAGTTACCGCTTCCTCATTCCATGAATATGCAAAAGGCGCCAGACGATATTTCAGTTACTACAACAGTCGTTCGCTCCGGGCGATATTCCGTTCTCCAGATGAAATTTGCTTCGTCGATATACCCGAATTATACGAAGTTCGTATAGCTATACTCTCGAACGCTGATACACTATCAAATCATGTTTATGAGGAAGATGTAATGGTATTGGATGCCACTGCTGCTACCAAGTGATATCTTGTCACATCGATGACGAAAGCATAGCAGAAGGCGAAATGAAGAACAGAATATCTTCAAGAATATCTCACTCCTCGCTTGGCAAACTATCCGGGTCCAAGACACCGCGGACAGCTGCTGGGGATTAAAAAACTCAACCCTCAGTCATCTCGGGGGATCAGTCTCTAAGATCCTTCGTCGTCACGTACTGATCACTTCTGAGGTGATAGCTGACAGCTTTATCTTATTCTGGACCTTCTTTGCACTTATTCCGTTGACTTGATTATATTCTTCCGTGAAAAAATTTTCTATGACCAATTTTCATACTGGAGTACGTATGAAAATAAAAAAAGTAATTTATTATAGTTTTTAAATTTAATCTGGAAATTTATACGCCTAATAGAGATATTAGGACATATCAGAAAATTTTTCGCAGGTTGGTTTGAATTCAGATGAAAGGATATTTTTCTAAAATAAAAGAAAATGATAGGATACCTATACGAGTTTTTAATTTCCTAAAGCAAATACGAAAATTTGTCGAGTAGATAGATAATGTCAACATTAAATGACAAGAGCAAAGAGACTAAACTACCTGACTGGAAATCAAAAAGGAAAAGATAGAAACAGGAAAAATGTGATAGCTTTTCCTCTTTCTCATCCGTAGAATTTTTAAAAATTACCCGGTCGTCGACGGACAAATACGAATTTTATTGATTCGATGACGGAACTCGCTAAATGTCAATATCGCTAACGACGTTACTTTTTTCCAACATTTTTCGGTCATTGGGAAGTATAGATATATATATTTTCACATATATTTCTATATCTGTGTAATAAATGTATAGAGTATAAACGAGAGAAAGATGAGACTCGTGAAAAACTGATTTTTAATGTTTACCGTCCGAAATTTCATTTCATTTATTAAACTGAATGAAAAAAAAAAAAAAAAAAAAAAAAAGGACTCCGACAGATTCATATTTTTTTTTTGATAAAAAATTTTTTCATCATTATTGCATTACTGTAATGATAATATGAATGAAAATGTATGTAGAATATATTTCTTAAAAGCAAAAAGAAGTAATATTTTTTATAATAATTATTTTGCACTTATTAAATTCGTTTACATTGTGAATAAAGCGGCATGAAAATGTTGAAAAGTGTACAATGCGTTACAATGGTATTGAGTCTCACTTTTGTGCAATTTTTATTTTTTTATTATCATCATTATTATTGTTATTTTTTTTTTGGCTGACACACCCACGTATTTTAATAACGACGCTTTTTATCTACATGCTCACAGAGAGAATATTCGAGTTACGAGCGTTGCAAACAGTAACTAAAATTCATTTTATTCTTGGAATATTCTCATTAGTACCGACAAAGAGACGGCAACTTTGTCGCTGCTTTGCGTAAGCCATCCTTTTTCACCCATGTCTAGCGTAGTCAAACTTTTGTTGTCGGACGTTTCTCATATCGCGAACGCCTTTTACATTTCTACTTTTATTCATTTATTTTTATCCCTGCATATGTACCTGATGTTACGCGACCCGCGGTATCAATAGACATTCGTTATGATATCACGTGTGATATGATTTTTTTGCAGCAAGGTTCATGAAAATTTACTGACAAAGGCAAATTCTGCTGAAACTACGGCAGGTCACATTACAATTGGGATTTTTGCCCGGGCACAACTGCCGGTATAAGTAAATTAATACAGAAAAGCGAATTTGAATAGCGGAAATCCATTTTTCACATTCCCAGTGGAAATAACAACTGTCTTATAAAAAAAATTTTAGTTTATTTTTGTATCGTATTATTTTTGTTCCAAACAATATATAAATTCTTTAACTAAATTTTTCCCTCAGGGGAAATGTAGTTTTCTGGTAATCGGTTTTTCATATATTAGCATTTTTTAACTTTTTAAGCTTGAATATAAATTGTTTGCTTTTTTGATGGCTAAATTTTTCAACATCGTTACTGAAAAAAAAAAAAAAAAAAAAAAAAAAAAAGCAATTATTTTTGTCATCTATCGTTTTATTTGATTCAAACGGAATTATTTCGAATATTATTTTTACACTGATACAAAATTTTATTTTATCTAGAAAAAAATTTTGAGGCAAAAAAATTATTTCTGAAAATTTATTTGTCGTATCTATCAAGTTTGACTGTCACCTGATTTTTTTTTAAACGAAAAATGAAGAAGTAACATTTTGAAATTTAAAAAATAGTTTTTCTCTAGTAGTCAATTTTTTTAATTATACAAAATTGAATCACCACATATAAAAACGAAATCCTCAAATTTTTCGCCAATTAAAATCACATTTACCCGCGATTAATTGTCATGTAAATTCGAATCCCTCGTGAAAGGAATTATCACGGTGGACTGCAGGAATTATGGGTCAGTTATCCAGCACGTCTAGTTAAACTTAACCGCATACTTGACCGTTTTCACGACAGTCTTTTTCCATTCACTCGACTACTATTTTCCTGAACCTTCATCACACATGCATACACCCTTGTCTACAAATTAAATCCTCTGATGTAAGCCCGCACACTGAAACCCTTCATATCATATCACATCACTACATCCACAACACACACCTTTATCTGGAGCCCGACATACTACATGAAATTAAGTTAAACAACTCCCGTCATAACAATACTTCAAAATTATTCAGTTAGTATTAATATTACATAACAATTACATAATACACCCGTCAGTGGAGGGCCTTAATAATTTTCAGTCACCGCGTCTAGATGTAATTATGATTAAAATTACTAATTAAATTACCATATTTAAAGTTTTCCCGTGAAATAAGGTAATACACCGGTGATGTAATTATGCTGGGGAGAAATAATAATATGTATACATATTTAGAAAATGATATAATAGAATAAAATTTGTTTAAAACAAGTCAGCTTGTGCACAATTTATCCTAACTTTAAATTACTACGAGTAGAAGCTCTGTATGTTAAATGTTGATAAATACATATGTAAATACATCATATATCAAAATTTAACGAAACAAAAATACTTTTAGTTTAAAGTACAATCTAACTGGCTGACAGAAGTGCTAGTCCAAAGTTTTAACTGTAAATCGCGAGCTGCAAGCTCTATGTTTATATATGGGTATATATATATGTACTAACTTTTCGTAAATTTCTATGTGGCTAATGTATACATACATATGTTGTGGATTCAACGGAGTTAAGAAAACCCGTTACACGTTTATTTATTGCCACCACAACTAACAGTTTTATATACGGGAGTTCTAGTGGACTTGGATAAATAAAGAAAAAAAAAAGGAAAAATAAACAAAATAGAAAAGAGGGTTAACAGTAGAAAAAGAAACGGTGTATGGTGTATAGTGAGTATCTATATGTACTAGAAAAAGTACGAACGAAGAATCAGTGACGTGTGACCGTGGTAACTCCATCGTTGGTTGTTTCAGTATCAACTTTTGTCTGTATTTTTGTAACTTTTTTTTTCTTTTACACTTCGCTGTACAGCACTGCTCTTGTCTATGCCCATTCGCTGACAATAAATAAAATTCTGCTGAATTACAATGAGTTAATTTACGAGGCGCTGGCTGTATTGAAAATAACTTTTCCGGAATAATGTAAAGAAGCGATATTTTTTTTGGTTTAGTTTTAAGTTTTGTGATATGATACGAGTTAGTTTGTATTTATTTTTAAAGTTTTTTGATTTAAGTAGACATTTTTGTTCTCGATTTCGTTGGATTTAATTCAACCTTATTTTAAATTTATGATATGAATAAAATAAAAATCATTATTTAGAAAAAAAAAAAATTTTATCACAAATTGAAGCTGTTGGCTGTTTTATAAACTCTGAAATTCTAATTCGGTTGTATGAAAAAAAAAATTATTTCTTTAAATTTTAAATAATTTACGCACGCGCTAATAGTAAGTTATCAATTACTAGACAACAAATAAATGATAATTGATATTTTAGCAGAGATTAATTGAAATTAGCTTGATGAAAAGGTTAAGCATCGACATTGATAATCGGGCAATTATCATCGGGGTTTATGAGCGACAAGCGACAAGAGTAGTCTGATCGTTGAAACCTAACGAGATAGGGTTGAATCTTGACACTTGCAACAGGTAACTAAACTCAGTAGCTTAAGATCTGAGTTGTAGGTTGTAGGTTGTAGGCTGTAGGTTGTAGGTTGTATGTATGCGTGAATGGTTAAGTGAGAAATGCAGACATGTAGTAGATGGCGAGGCTTGGGGTTCAGTAGTTGCGCGAGAAAGGTTTAGTGGGTACAAGCGAGATGGTGTAGCTTGTGCAATCGATCTCAGGTAATTCCAGGAAGCAAATTAAGTAGGGCAATCTCGGTGAGGCGATAGAACGTGATTATTCTATTAAGGGGTGAATCGTGATGTTGAGGGAGCGAAAGTCTAGCGCTACTAAAGAAGAGAAGAGAGAAGATTCGTCGACGATAGAATCGATCCAGGCACTGGCTGCCGATGATATTAGTTCAGAGGTGGATCAGCAATTTAAAAAAAAAAAAGAGAAAAGAAAATAATAATAAAAAATAAATTAAAATAAAGCGCTTAAAAATTTCCAACAGCAATCAGAATAAAATTCAATGATTTCCCAGCGGACCGTAATTTTTTTAATCTCTCTTCTTTTCTCTGGTTATTATTTTTAATTTTTAATGAATCTATTATTTAATTAAAAAGTCTGTGGGGGTTCTATTCGAAGGAACTTAACTCTCTGGGTAGATTGTAATATTACTCCATAGAATTATTCAGGGCAACAGATCACCAAGATATTTAACTGATTTCACATTAACGCGGTTACCTGCTTGGCAAATACGATATTGCAATTGTAAACAATAATTTAGCATAATCGTCCGATCGAGTAAAGAAACACCACTGTTCACTGTTCGCTGTGTGTATATGTAACTACTGCTGCCGGGCTTACATAAGCATACACCTCTAGCCTCAGTGTCGGTTAAACATACAACTCGCCTCCAATAACCGCGAAACCGGCAATTGCAAACATGGGTGCGTAGTGGCCTCTCTGAGATATATATGCACACTGTTTTGAATGTATACACTATATCATGCCTCTTCGTATACTCGTTGTACTTTGCTATCGTAATTCTTAAGCAATCATCGTATAATGCAGACATACGTGATAATTATACGAGATTAAGCCTTTTAATTTTTTAATTATGCGTTGGATAATTATGAGATTGGTTGGAAAAGTTTGGACGAAAATTCTGGAGGAATTATTAAAAATACAACAAAAGTATAAGATACCTTTTTTGTGGAAAATTTAATTTTCTATAAGAAAGGTCTTTCTCAATTTTTTCGTATCGTTGATATTAAATGTATTATAAATTTAGCCAAGTGTTGTCAATTTATTTCAAAAAAATTAAATCAAGCAACGAAGGATGCGTAAAATATTTACATTATTTGTAATTAGAAATTTAAGGGTAAATACTTAATCATGTTGACGTTATAATTAAGAAAGATAATGAAATAATAATTTAATATTGTATTTCGAGAATTATTTATTAAACAAAATAACGATTGGACGAGTTTAATAGCTTGTAATTTAATGCTAGAAAGGAAGAACACTTGAGTCATGCGATAATTAAAGTTCCAGCTGAGACTAGAATAGAGTAAATCAACATAACCGCGGTGAACTTGCTCTCTTGCCAGTACTATAGTAGTATGGGAGAATAGGCGATGCTTGTTTCATGGTGATCGGCTCGGAAACAAACAAAGTGAGACCTCTAGCTAATGATAGAGGGAGAGAGAAAGCTCAAGCGATCGCCCGATACTGAGGGAGAGAAAGAGAGAGAGGATCGGAGGTATATATAATACTCTGGATAATCCTCCGGAGTTAACGTCAGTCAACGTGAATTACGTAATCGGAATAGGGAGACTGGAGGAGTTGAGTATCGCCCGTATTTATTCAAAATTATGGCCGATGCTTCTACTCGGCATCAGATAATAAATACAAATGGTACTTTATCCACTTTGATGTTTGATCCTATTTGTGTTACCGCTGCCAGCTGCCGGCTTTCATCCATCAAACCCACCGGAGCGCGAGTTTATAATGAAAAAATAACTAATAGTTTATATTGATTTTATTTCACTCGATATTATGAATTTTATGCTTTATAACATGATACTATCTGCTGAGCAAATGACTTTATCCAATCATTTAATAGATGTTTATTTTTACTTTATAAATAATACATCAAACGAATCAAAAAAAATTTTTTTCATGAATGATTGAATTTTTGTAGATTTTATTAATAATGGAAGATTTTATTTTGGTTTTTTATATTTTTATAACTCGCGGAAAATTAGCTATTGAGCTTTTTTTTTTAACATATGTACGGACATTTGTTAAAATAAATTTTTATTACACAGTTATATTTGGCTAAAAAAAAGCATGTTAATAAATAAAGTAAATAAAAATTCACTCGTGGAATGGAATAAACAAAATTGTATTTTGTCATATAAATCATTTATATGAGTTTTCATCGAGTATGCTGGCTAATAGATAATTCATATTATAGTTAACATATTATACTACCGTACACGGGAAGAACAAAATTACACTGCATATCCTCCCATACTATAGTCAGTGCTATCTGTGGTGAAAAAAAAATTTCAGATAATATCAAATATAATCCAGATTATACTAAATTATTTCTGTATTGTACTCAATCTTTTTTTTTTTGAGGTTTTTTGAGGTAAAAGATCCATGTAAGTAGTATGACTTAAATTCGGTCAGACTTAGTTAAATTCCTAAATTTCGCACTTTCAAGCATTTCCAAAGAATTATCCCTTGACAAATTTTTCCAAAAATTACCGTTTCTAAAAGTATAAATTAAATAAAACAATCTGAAACTATAATATTAAAATTCGGAGCTGCAAGAACTCTCAGTCCTTTTTTTGGCGTATTAAAAAATATAATCCTAAACAGTAAACACAATTTGTGAACGGTAAAACGATTACGTGAACATAAAGTTATTGATCCGAAGTTAAGTATCTCCAGGGACTTAATATATAGATTTATCCTGTTGCTTGCTCATATAAAGCAATTGGATCTTCTGCAGGGGCCGTCTTTCTCTAATGTCTGTCTGATTTTCTCGTCAGTATCGATCGACGCTTCAATTATCTCGTTATTTCGATCACGTAGTATGTAGTATGTGTTAGCACGAGGGACACGATCTTGTCGATCGGTGCAGTAGAACATAGGACATTGCTTCCAGAGAATTGCAACAGGATTGCCTGGCACCTAAATACCCTAAAATTATCCCGCTGCCTATTACTACGGTATAGAATGGAAGGGCTTTAACGTTTCTGTCTGTCGGTGAGATTCGAATCGTCATTCGACGCTACTCAGTTATCTATCTCATGTGTGTAGTATGTATAGTTGAACTGCGATTCAGTTGAAAGCACAGTTACGAGTAGAGGAAACAGTATTGAGATAATTCAAACACATTCACATACACACATCAAACCACGGCGCTTTTCTCTCTCAACTCATTCAATGTCATTGCCACACCCTTTTGCTACCCTACCTCAACAGAATATACCTTTAAATGTGTAGACATAGATATATACAAGTATTTCCGCAGGTTACTGCTAAATTCGCTACTCGCGTACCTTAATTACGAGACAAATCGCTAATGACTAGCGCTTTCACAATTACCTGACGATACAGCACGGTACCTTCGACTGCCGAGAGATAGGAATGAGCGTACAGATGAGCTATAACGGATCCAATACCACTACACTCCGGCGCACCGAAATAACGCATTTAGCTCATTACAACTCTTTAAATAATTAAACATTACTCCGATACCAAACAACGCGTAACAAATACCCGCAGATACGCCCGACAAAAATATTGATTTTAATTAAACAGTGGTTCACAAAATTACTCGGAAAATTTTACTATAATTAATTCTTAATTGAATATTTATATTTAAAATAAAATGTTTAAAATGTTCAATATTTTACTGAGAAATCAGCTTTTAAACTATCATAAAGTTTCTTTCTTCTAATGCTAGATTTTTGTAATATTATAAAGCAAGTAGCGTAAAATTTATTATTTGAACTTTACTTTAACTTCATCTAATTTATAGTCACATTTAATTTCAATAATTATCATTTATCTCAAGCTCGAAGTTATTATTTAAGTAAAAATTTGTTCAATCATTGACAGGCAATCAAAAATTGAATAGATAAAAGCACAAAGCTAATGTTAAGCCAACTAATGTCGATAATGGATTAGTAAAACTTTAAGTATTTACTACTGCTGCACACACTTCTATTATATATGTATCTGCATCAAATTTATCGACTTTCCAAGTTGTTATTAATGCATTAATTATTTTCAGACACTAATTGCTAGTTTCAAAACCACACGCATGCACTCCCTTTCACAGCTGTATTAATTGGAGTTCTATGTTGTTTCCTTAATCCAGTTATATATAACCAATAACAATAACAATTTATCATAAATTAGCATCATTTTGACGATTGCCAAAGTGTGAACAAATCTATTTGTCTATTTTTTTCACAGTTATACTTATGAATAATATTGCGACGAAACAGTGGATAAGCATCAAAAGATAAATTAATATTTCAAAATCGTCTGATTTGCTTTAATATTTAAAGCCAATTACTGTCATTATTTTGCTTCTGCAACATCAACTCCCCGGTAACTGTATAAATAATTAATTTATGTTATGAAAGTTTGCATGAATCTCGTTTATCAATAAATTTGGGTATTCAGTTGAGCGTTAAATTTTTATACTTTTTTATCCAATATTTGTCACGTCATTTTCATTAAAAACAGACAAAAGCTGCTTTTTACCCAGATTTTTTCCTCCGGCTATTAGCGAAATAAACACCAATTTTTTTTCTCTTTTATAAACGCGTTTCATCCTGTATTTTTTTAATATTTCAATTTCAATGAAATAAAAATAATGTGATAAAAAAAAAAAAAAATTTATAAAATAAAAATTTGTAGATAATACCCGTGGAAAAAAAAATTCTGATCGGACCAATTTTTATATCTGGTCATATATGAATCAATCAACAAAATTAAAATTATAAAAAAGAAAACAAAAAGCTTCCGCGATAATAGAGTTATTATTTATTAATAAGAGTAAGAAAGGTGACTCGAAATTGTTTTTTTTTTTTATGAAGACAGCTTAAGCGTAATCAATTTAACGATACAGATAAATAAATTTAAATTCCAATTCTAAATACTCGTACGAAAAGTTATCTCTGTGAATTCTCACTGGCGGCTATCAGGGATGAAACGATTGGAGCGTGGAATGGAATTTCGGAAATGGGAGAACAAACGGATGCTCGCCTAAAGGCGTCGAGTGAACACCCGAACGCCTATCAGTGAAAATTCTTAGCTTGTCAGGCGTTAAGGCGATATTGGAAGTACGTGCTCTGGAAACCTATCCCTCGAATTTACACCCTATCCGAAGTATAGAGAGTACCCGTGTCATTACAACAGATCTTATTACCTTCGCTAACTACATGCATATAATATTATCTCCTATCTCTCTTCTATCTTCTATCTCTATTTTTGTTCCTGTGTCAAGTACAACTGAAGAGAACGAAACTTGGTTATTCGTGACTTGAGATGTCTCCGCAACAATTTGATTATGCTTTCACCGGCGTTCACTATTCGCTAATGGATCAATATTGTATCCAGAACGCCTAACTAATGGAATTTCGGTGTTCCTTGGTGTTACTAATAATAACTCTAACAAATCATTAAATGACAGTGTTCTTTTGATTCATTTGCTGAGAAAAAGGTTATATAAAGAAAAATATTGTATTTATTTTAAAATTTGACTTTCACATTGAGATATTTAGATCAAATTAATTTAATATACTCACCCGTGACTCAAAAAAATCAAACTCGAGAATAATAAAGAAAAAGCTCTTCTTTTAAGAATTTTAATAATTTGACAAAGCACTTGATTACATTTAAAAAAAAAAAAACTTGAATCAAGAAAATTATCTCGAACACGAAGAAGGAAGCAATTGAAAAATTACTTGTTAATTTCAAAAACTTGATTTTCAATCGAATAAGGAAAAAACTGAATGCTGATGAAAAAATATATGAATTTTTTTTTGGAACAATTAAGGAATGTTTTCGTTTAGCCGAATGACAGTAAATAAAGAAGTGATGGAATTAAAGAGTAAAAGAAAAATAATAATTTAAAATACTTGTCAAGATAATTGATAATTGGAAAATGGGTCTTGAGTAAATCGCATTTTAACTAACACTCGAGTACTAAACAATCCTTCGAACGATGAGAATGTCAGAGGCAGACGCCACTGGCGTCTCTGCTCGTTAGTAAGAACAGCAGATTTGGCCTCGAAACGAACCTCTACGTCTCGGGCTCGCTATATACCATCCTATCCGCCGTTGTTATTCTCTCTCCACGAAATGGAATGGAATTGGAAGCAAATTGGCAAACCGCCTCGAATTTTCAGTCTGTCTGTCTAGCTGTTAGTCCAAATCTCGCTCGAGTGGGGCATAAATAAATGACCTGTCATTTTAGATGATAACGTTAATATTTAATTGTGCGTTTATGAAATATATTTATTCTACTTTCCATTAATACTCTCTCTTTCCCTCCACTTGCTCCAAAATGTATGCCGTCAATATTTATAATCATCCTCGATTTCAATACTCACTTCTCTTTGGTAATAAAAATAAAACAAAAATTCATCCATGTGAGGAACCAATTAATTAGTGAAATTCTTTCCGGAGAATCTCAAAAAAAAAAAGAAATTTCTTCAGTATATATATAAAACGCAAATGAAAAGGTGTTCAATCGTCTATTCCCTTTCATACACACCCGGCGTTCAATTCACGCCGCTTTATTTCACGTAAATCTTGATCTCATTTTTAATTTAATTGGAATTATTAAATTCAAATGATTTAAATTTTATAAATTCTCCTGTTAGTTGCATCGATTTTTTTCTTTTTTTTTTTTTTCATCAACTTTATCAATAATTTTTCATTTACTGATAAAATTATCAAATAGTTGCATACCTCAAGCTTGAAGCGCAAAGAATGTGCTCTGCAACCAATGAAAAATAAAACAAATTTTGATAATGAATATAATACGGATATCAATAAATTCTTGAAATCGCCGATGATTACCGTTTTTAAGCACAAACGTTTTTATAAAATTTTGGGTCAATAAATATATATGTAAATAAAAAAATTAACATTTATAAATATCAACAAGAATGAAAATTTGAGCAGCTTTTAAAAAAAAGTTACATAAGCTTGGATTATGCCTTAAAGAAACCCCAAAAGTAAAGAGTTGTCGCAAAAACAAAAAAATTAATAAGTAAAAACTCTATTATTCTGTACGTGTTTAAAAGAGTTGTGGAAATAGCAGCTTGGGCTGGCCATTACCAATTTGAAACGCAATTCGATAATGCCACTAAGCGGCTTGAAGCTCCATTTTACAGCTAATCCGCAAAACGCACTCCACTAAAGTACTAAAAGTTCCATCGTAAAACTGCTTTTCTCTCTCTTTCTAAATTTGATCATGCTAGATATTTACATTTGGAAGTGAAGAGTGAGGAAATAAAGCTGCTTTGCTATCAAATGTATGGTAACATAATATTATGATTTCTCTGAGTAGCCAATTATGAGATCAAAGACCTCCAATCAATCGCCGTGTAAATTATTTAATTTTCCAGATAAACATGCGACGTTTACGTCAGTCCTCTTACGAGTGATTATTATTTAAAAAGTGCAGTAAAGAGTCAAGTCCTTTTGAGCGGCTAATAAGTTAAGTATTTGCACTGAAATTTTGATCGATGAACCAATTAATTCAGTATTTTTAAATCGGTTTTACGAATGCTAATTACGATTCTACTTTTATCTCGCTCTTGAATTTAAATTAACGATCCGGTTATCTCGTCAACTGGACGAGCTGTCCGAAGGATTATTGACGGTCATGCGCATCATGTATGTACAACCGCATAATTACTCTCCGCATCCTCAGTACGAGATAACGGCAATCGAATCAGGCAAATCTGACGTCAGACACGTCGAGATATCACCGTTCTACTGTCGGATTACCAAATTCACATTAAAAATGATTCATAGGTTCGAAAATTATTTTTAATTTTCATATTTATTTTAGATTTTTCAAACATTATAATTTTTTATGGAATCAGACCTAAATATATCAAGTCTTTGGACACGTATCTAGAATCAAATATCACTTAATTAAGAGTTTTCTCCATTATTTGGTCATATATTAGCCAGAAATTAATTAACAAAACTACCAGGTTTGTTTAACATGTACTCAAAGGATGTCAAGAATGTCCTGTGGTCAACGTAAACACAACCACGAATAGTACCTTACTTCCTGCGTCCAGCATGAGCTAACGTGCTTCCAAAGTAACCGGAAGTGCTTGGTACACTCGTGGATGCCCTGAGACACAACCTCGCAAACTAGCTATTAACATCAGACTCCCCCGCCAAAATATACAGCGACCACTAACAAATAGTTTCCGTTACTATTAAACTACCCTCTTCTCTACCCTAAACAATCACAATATCAGAGACGTTTTCGCTGACAATCAACTTTAATTACTCGTTACAGAAACCCCAATGCATACGAGCACCACAGAAATGAAAGAAATGAGGCTCAAATGGCAATCACTAAAGAAAAAAACAAGTTTCGGTCGATCAACTGGGAGCAGTACGATCCTGTTCATCAGAAATACTTGGAAATTAGTGAGTATTCGTATTTATATGTAATTAATTTATAGAGAGAGCAATTTATTCTAATATTTGATGCAATATAATAAAGAATAATTTTTGTTTTCGTTAAGGAAAATTTACTATTAGTTTATTTTAATATTTTTGCAAATAAAATTTTCCATATACTACAATTAAATGTAATACTTCGAGCCCATCAATAATTTAATATTCTCCTAATAAAAATAGTTTTTTCATTAATAAAAATATAAAAATATAACTGTGATAAAAGTAAATGCATTTTTTACTGCAGCACAGTTTCAATCATTTTATTGTATGTTTTTTAACAAATAATAAAATTGATGTATTAAATAATTATTTTAAATATTCAATACTCTATACAAATGAATTTCATATAAAAAAATAAATTTTTCTCTCAGTTTATAATGAATATCCATATTTTTTTCTCGAGACCCGAGGCATATATTTGCCGCGTTAACAAGTCCTACTCCCCCAAAAACCTCTCGGATTTTTCTATGGACCATTAGGTAGTTTTTTTATGTCCCATTAACCATTTCAATAAATAAATAAATAACAAAATTCTGTCATACGTCCGTCGACATACATGTATGTATGTATATATGTAAAAGTATATGGACTTACAATTGATTAACTCTTAAAATAAAATGTTAAGTCTGTGAATTTTCAAAAGCTGATTTCAAGCTTGAAAGCTTCCAAGGGCTATCACGCGTATCACGATTTTGCGTTTCACTGAACGAGATGCTTTTATACTTGTGCTTTTTAGACGAGGAGGATGAAAAATAGAATAAAGTATAAAATAGAGATAGATAGACAGAGACAGTGTAGTATAGGGAAAAAAATTCAAGAGGACGTCAGTGGGCAAAGTCAATGCGAAAACTCGAGCACTCGAGCGTAAAAAATCGAATCCACGTCATAGACATTTTCGGGCCAACTAAGATAAAATATGTCTGAGCTCTTGAGCCTTTGATAGTTCAAATAAAAATGAATGATAAAATAAAACTCTGTATATACACACCAGTCACTATAAATCTATCTATCTATCAATGACATACTTCTGTCAAGAAATTATAATCGACGAGGCGCGAAAGTATAAGGAATGATACGTACACTTTAAACTTAAATTTTTCCTCAAAGAAATGACGTTCCTCGTTATTCCATGCAACCGACATCATCGCTCAATCCTCTCTATATTACTCTAGCTCACATTATACGTCTTTAGACTCACTAGATATTCATGCTTCAAGTAATATTCCCAAGATTCTAACGTCTGCAAATAAGGAACTCTCTTGTGTACTCAATAAAAGTACTATGAAATATTCTTATATTTATAAATAACATAAATTATCGTTGTATTTTCAAGAACCCGCATCCAATTATCCTTAAAATGAGCGAAGAAAAGCGACAATAAGTTTTTCATTTTTGTTATTACAAATTTCTGATTTTGATAACATAAAAAACTCTTCTTACGATCAATAATTCTCAAGTAAAATTTTATCTTTAATAAAAAAAAAAAAAAATTCATTTTCTATTCCTACCACAAACTTCAATTTAATTACTCCGTAAAAAATTTTTTTGAAAAAATACTCCACTTGTAACAATTTCAGAAATCTATGAACACAATTTTTTTACAATATTTTTTTCAACACTAATTAAATTGATAAAGAAAACCAAAAAATAGTCGAATATTTGTTGATATCAGTATCATGTGATTCAATTACCGACCCTAAATAAATAACCACAAGTAAACAATAAGCAAAAAAAAAATAAGAATATCTTCAATCGTACTATTTTATATCACACGCGTAAACTCAGCAAAAAATCGCAGCTGAACGTGATAGGGGTCAGGATTAATTATCTCTTCTTAATCTATTTCATACACAAGCCAACTAAATTAATTACCCAAGACTACAGTTACACACTCGAGGATTTTTTTATTTTGACTCAACTTAACTTACTTTAATTTAGTTTTTATTTTGCTAAAATAATTTATCTATTTTATCGGGTGCTATTTATCGTGATAAATCACCTCCTATTTATAATGTAGTAACAAATAGCAAAAAACAAATGCTAAAATTTCGGACGTGATTTAAAGAGCAAGAAATTTTTTTGAGTTGAAGAAATTTTGTCACGGAAATAAAATTTGTAAATATTAAAATAAAACAATCGAATAGAAAAATCCGTTGACTTTTGGTGTACTTGGCCCTGTAACATCGTAAAATGAGAGTATCCGAACTGCCAGGAGCGTCGAGTTAAACTACCAAGAGATAAAAACGAATGATGCTGTCCCAGCATCGATTAAGTTTCAGTATTGCCAAGTTAATGGCACTAGAACGTCACCGGAGGGCCAGAGACCAAAACAACAAATTGCTATCATAACTAACCCTCCGCCCTTTATATCCCGTAAGCCCCCGAAGCACTCAACTATATTCCAAACCGATTTCTGTATGTGCCTCTACTCCTACCCAAGTTACCTGGACTCTCTATTGCACTGTATCCCTTATGTACTCCCATAGTCGGTGTATGCTTCGTTATACATATTTGGCCCACGTGTGTGTAATATGTAATATATAATAGCTCGGCTCGGCTATGTATTGCTGCACCAATTTTGTGTGCAGTGTGTTTCTGAATAAAACAGTCATTACAATACATATAAATTTTGATTGTATTGTGTGTTACACGCATGCATGTAGTGTATTTTTATTTTGGCTATGCAAATGACTGGTAGTATGATGCTGGTGTTGAATTCAACCAGTTGCATGACTTGTATTTTCATCTGCATCACTTTATCACCATGCAGAGGTGTGTGTTCGTGTCTGTGTGTCTCTGTGTTTAAAAGAACGAATATATGTGCATGAGTCAATCTATCGGAAACTGCTGGTTCGTCGATGGCATTTTTAAAAAGCTAAACTAACGTACCAAAATATTTGCGGTAAAATTCAGTGATCCATTGACATGTATCAGCCACTCGTACATATCACTCTCCATATCATGTATGAATTTATTTAGAATGAAGATAAAAATAAAAATGAAAATATAAAAAAACTCAACAATAGTATCAACTGTTTTATCGATTTTCGTCTCACTAAAGCAAATTGGAAAGTTTTTTGTTCTAAAAATTAGATTTAAAGCCTGCCTGTACATGCTATTTTTTTTTAAATTTGTTTAAAAAAAAATAATGAATTTTGTGAATCCACATGTGCATGCCTTAAGGGCTTGTGTCATACCTAAATTGATCAAAGTAAAATTTAAATATACAAGAAGTTTTAAATAATAACCTTAACATTATTTTCAGTTTTTAGTAAAAAGTTTGCATATAATTTATAAAATAAAATTGAGATTGTATTGATAGTAAAAATAAATATTTTTAACCCCAAAGAAAAGTATTAATACAATTTGTCGAAGATGATAACATAAAATTATATTTAAAAGTACACGTTTTATTATTTTTCCATATACTCATGTCATGACTACTTTTATTACACTAGATCACCGCTTATAACTGCAGAAATGATCTCGTCAAAATTATTCACGACTTGGCAATAAAACTCCGGACTATAAACCGTTTGGTATTATATAAAGAGGAAGAGGAAAAAGAAATGATGAAAAAGAATTGGTGTCGAGTATGACAACGTTTAACATTTGACATTGTTATTATATCTGTATCCATTTCAATAAGGAAATAGAGAAAAAAATGATGAAAAACTGTACCCGTTGAGAAAAGAAGAAATGAAGAAATGAATGATAAAATAAAAAAATAAAATGAGAAAACGTTACGAGGAAATGGAGACGACAAGAAGTGGTGACAGTAAAGCAATGAATTCGAGTTCGTTAAACAGAACTTATTGTCACATAGAGATCGTAACTTTTCTGCAACGTTCACAAATTTTATGACGCTCGCTAACTCAAATAATATAAAAAAGTTTGATATCGTGATTTTGAATTCAAATTTAAATTAACGTTGTTATTGACTGAGTAAATAGTTCGAAATGTCGAATTCATTTTCATTATCACCATAAAATATATATCATCCTATTCTATTTTATTACATTTTATCAGAATTTACTTTTGTTTTTGATCTTTACAGTTCTGAAAGTCAAATTATACATTTTGACATAAGTGAATGATTTTCTCAATTAAACTTGACATTTATCGATTAACAATTCAGGGAAAAACATTAAAAAATATTAAATTTCTCACCGCAAAATTTTTTTCAGCAATTTTAAAGGAATCACTCACCTGTAACAGAAAAAAACAATAATTATAAGTATAAAGTTCTTCTGAATACATGCAAACATATGGGCAAGCATAAAAAATTTTCTTCATTTACATTTTCGGCGAAAAAAATATAAATCAAATACATGTGACATATAAATTTTTTATCTTTCCTTCTATGTTGCACGACTCATGATGCGAAGCATCAGAGAGTGCTTTATGATCGAAAAATTTTTTCATTTATGTTTACATATATTTTTTTCCTCGAGGGTAATGGTTTTTGTTATTTTATCGTGTTTGCAAGCTACAAACATCTTTGTATTGTTCAAAGTAAAATTTTTTTAGTTTTTAGTTTATTGCGCTGATTTTTTCGTTTTTTTTTTTTTTTTTATTTAAATACACTTTCGAAAATTGCAAAATTTATATTTATTCAATTATCTGTACAATGAGTATACAAATTGTGTTGTTTTCATGAACAAATAAGAATATAAAAATAAAAATAGTTGCAAAAAAAAATTTATTTATTGTAAACTCTTTCATCCTTCGCACATTAAGTTGGGCAAAATTCTTAATTTATATCAATCAATAAATTTCCAACCCAAAAGTTGTTACACGTTTTGTTGTGTTTGTTTTTTTTTTTTTTTTTGTTACCTAAAATCTGTCCAGGAATTGAAATTTATTGAAGAGTTAGTCTAGTTGCGTGCTAAATTCGATACAATAATAAATCTGAGGGAATTCATAAGCGTTTGTGCGCACAGTGTGCAGAGTATAGTGTAAAGAGTATTTATATTTATACATCAGAGGATAAAACAGACAGCAGACAAGAGATGAAAGGAGGAGCGAGAGCTTGACCAGTGTCCGTTGGCTTGCTGGGATAACGTCGTTGTGTCCAGGTGATACTCCGGAGATTTATCGAGTGTATATATGTAACCAGGAAATATCTCTTATTTTTTCACCACTGGGTTTGTTGGCACCGAGTAAGCGCAAATAAAAATAAAAATAAAAATGAAGATAAATATAAAATAAAATAAAATGAATACATCAAGTGCATTCAATTTCGAGGATTAAAGCCCGTCGGCGATTAATATCATTTTTCGTCTCCCTTTCTCTCATCTGGATAAGCCGGAATTTTTTTCTGTCCCGAGGGCAAACGAAACTCATTCGCAAGTTGGTAAAGTCTAGCTGAGGAAATAAGTCAAAAGTAAATGAGACCAGGAAAAAAGTTGGTATGGGAAAAAAAAATAATTTAGATGAGAGCAGAAGGAGTCAAGAAAATAAGGCTAAGGGTTGCCTCCAAATGGAATGGAATGGATGAAAATTTGAACCAATTTCGAGACTAACCTTATATCCACTCGGATTAATTCGATAATACCCTTCGCCCATACCCTTGCCCTTGCCCGGGCTGTCTGAGATATAATGTACGTTAAACAGCGGATTCCCGTCCAACTTTCAGCTACTTTATGTCTATACATATATAAACTAACTCTATTGGGCTTTTTTTTTCTCTATCTCTCTCACTCTGGTTCGGCTCCTCTACTCTTAATCTTTCTCTCCTGCTACTTTGCTTTTACCGAGATTACTTGGGCCCAAAGAAACTGCCGCGTGCATACGGCAAACTTGGTTATTTATTATGAAATATAGAGTCGATGTCATTTCTTTTTTATTTTACTTTATTTTTTTCCATACTTCACGCAGACTTTTCTCTAACGAAAAACTTGGGAGCAAATCCCTCGAACGGAAAAATGCGTCTAATGCGTTTTCGTATGCTTTTACTCGTTTACAAGCTTCCAAAAGAAAATGTCAAACTTTTTCGCAGAGGGAAAGTTCTGTCGAGTGTTTAAATTATGCACGGGATTAGTTATTAACGGAATGCGTTATTTTCGAGTCGATGTTTTATTGACATCCACCTGGAACGATAAAAAATTAACTGAAAAAAAATTTTCCCTCTTCATTCGAGATATTCAGTTTTCCATTCGAAAATTCTGCCAATTCAACCAACTACTTCACTATTTTTAAGCAACATACGCCTGTATTTCATCCAACAATCTACAAATAAAATTTTAATCACACCCCTCCCAATATTTTGTAGTTCCGATTCCCATAACATATTATAACAATTCTTAAAAATTTCTCTCTCTCGGCTATATCAAGTATTGTGAGAGTATTTGGTAGATATTCTATTGCAGGCAGATTATTCTGTTTCGCTATATCTGTATGCGTGGACTAACTGATTGTACGTGACGATTTATGTCGGGATAGGTTACGTACGTGATGCAGAATATGACATACGGTGGTTAGATTATACTGTAAAGTCACTGGTACACGAAACGAATACACTATTTTTGTTTTGATTTTTATTTTTATTCTATCGTGAATTTATATCCATTTTCCTTGTCTGTGATGGATTTTTATTTGTTGTGTTGTCGGTTGTGTAAAAGCCGGTTTACTTGTCACTGGAGATGTCTTGTATAAGTTTACATAAGCTGTAATTATTCCCAGGTGCACACGAAAACGAGTCTGAGGTCAGTCTGTACAGTGTTTGCATTACACTTGGTTGTCATCATTTGGTATTTACATTTCTACAATTCCAACGGCAAATATATATTCCTATCCCGTGTCTACTCCACTGGATTCTATGAATTCCGCTTGCACACAATTGAATATAATGTATGGTCGATATATATATATATATATATATATATATATATATATATATATATATATATATATATATATACATATATAAACACCACAAATTTAAATGAAATATTTACACTGCATGCGCAAGCCTAGCGTTTATTGGATTATTGTTAGTACTAGTTTTGGTTTAATTGCATGCCTTAAGCGCGAGCGCGAAGGTATATTATATATAGTGTCACCTTAAAATCAAAATCCCAGTACTTTGTCACATTGTATCATACCTGACAGTCATAATGCTAGTACAAATGATTTTTAAATCAATTTAAATGCTTGTTTTTTTTTTTAAATCGATTAATTGTTATTTTTTTACGAAATTATTAAAACACTGAAAATAGTATGCGTTATAAGTAAAAGCTTTTTGAATACTTAAGCATCACCCTGATAAATTACTTTGATAAATTTATGTAGAACACTAGCGCTTCTAGCATGCGAATTCGGATTCACCCAACTTTTTCACTAAATTTTGGTGGTAGACTATTTAGTTTACGAGCTTGCAGCTATTCACCGGTAATGTGTTGAGTTATTATCATTAATTTGTGATATTGTTGAACTGGGAATCAGTGAAATTGAGTGATAGTCACCGAATGAAAGGCTCTTGACTCAAGCTCGTTAGAACCTCATTAAGAAGCTTCCGAGATCGTTAAGTTTTAATCGGTGCTTTTCCACGTTAGAGTACTCTTCTTTCTTTTCTGCTGTGCTGTGTGTCGGTTCGCTGAGAGCTAATAAAATTTAACGACGTTTCAGAGACCCAGTACCCCAACACTATTCCGGTTGAAGTGTGATCGTTTGTCCGCCGGAGACTGTCTGCTTGCTTATATGAGATACTAATCCTTATGATTACTCTTTAAACTTTATACATTTATTTATAACCGGAGTTTGTTAAAAATAATTGCTTTTATGTCAGATTATTACTTTTTACAGCTTCACTGCTAAATTATCTGGCTAAAATCAAATAAAATTATCGGCCATTAGATTGAGTCATCACTTTTGAAAAAAAATATAGAGGTATAATTGAGGAATGATATGTTTAAATAGGAACGCTAGCAATGTTGTCAATTTAAAGAACAATGTAGAAAAATTTTTTTTCAAAAAGTTACTTTTTTGGCATTGAAATGCACTTAACCCTTTAATTAAATAAATCGTACAATAAACTATCACACATCGCATATAAAAAAGTTAACTGCAACTATTCTCATTCACTTAAACATCATAACACCCCTGCAAATGCCATTTGATACGTATATCTTCACATGGATAGCAGTTTTACTTAGTTGCTACCGTGAAAACGTTTACATAAAGGACTGTCTGACTCACTCACGGATGTCTATCTCATTTCCATAAAGTATACCACTACATACCACATGCCACATGACAACAAAACAACGAAGAGTACCAAGAAACAGACGTGAAATTTCATTGGGAATAGCAACGGATGAGTTTAATCTCTGTTGCATACGGAAACTGATGTCCCGCGATTAGATGCGTACGTTCATGTCGCGAACACCGTCTGCGTTTATCGGATTGTTTCCAGTAAACTCAATTCAACACTCAACTCACGAGTAGTCTAGATGGCAAGTAAAGTGGATTATCGCATTAATATACTAACTTATAACAACTGGAATTGGAGTTGCATGTGTAAAATGTCGGAAATATATAGTTATAGTTATATGTATGGATTAATAAATTGTGCACGTTGGTAGCTTGTATAGAGGTGGGACATGTTTCGATCGCAAATACAAATTTTCCAACCCCTTAAGCCTTTAAGAGTAAACTTCTAGTCACATTTCTCTCGAAGTTGTGCTAACGCAGTTTCCTGGTTTACTCAAGTGTAGAATACGTCTGGTTAATTTACACCGTTGAATTTTATACGTATATGAATATATGCATTAGATTAAATAGGTGAATGTGAATTAGTATGTGTGTGTGTGTGTGTGTGTGTGTGTGTGTGTGTGTGTGTGTGTGTGTGTGTGTGTGTGTGTGTGTGTGTGTGTGTGTGTGTGTGTGTGCGCGTGTGTGTGTGTGTGTGTGTGTGTGTGTGTGTGTGTGTGTGTCAAATAGACGGATGTAGAGAAACTAACTAGTACAAAATACAAAATGACCACATTACACAAACTAGAAACACGACTGGTGTATAACGTATAACCGACGCTCGTAAAGGGTGATGGAGCTGAGCTCATCAGCATCACTATAACCATCAACGATTAAACCTGTTCATGTGTGTATTAAGCCCGTGATGTGACTGACAATTGCCTGAGTAGAGTAACAATTAGATTTGAATATTTAAAAGTTTATTAAATAAAATTTAATAATTTATTACCGCGATACAAAAATCTATTCGCGGTTGATAAGCATACGCACAATGCTGTTACGAACTGGAAAAAAGCTTTAATAAATTTACTTAATTAACGTTGTTATTGTATCATTTAATTAGCCTTTTTGGTGAGAAAATTTTTATAATTAAATATTTTGTCAAAGAATGCGAAATTCAACGGTTGGTTTTTGCTATTTTAAAAATTCATTTGCTTGCTAGTTTTTAAAGCAATTAACGTAATGTGGACATTAATTAATGTTATGTTTAAATTTTTGAATAATTACGTTTTTTAATAATTAAATCCAACTTTCGAATCATCAATAAAATATTCGGCAAGGGATAGAAAAAAATGAAAAATACTAATTTTTTAAATTCCAATTAATTTTATGAATCTAATATCATTTGCATACGTCCAAAATTTTAGAAATTTTCGTATGTTTTGAAAAACGACAATGCTTAATAATTGTCTTTGAAATAGACAGTTTCTGCGAGTATTTCAAAATCATAATAGTAATTTAAATCATAGTCATAAAATTAGTAATAAATTAAGTTTATTAACAGTAAGGACATAATTCATGAAATTAAATTAACATTAGCGTTATCAATAGATTAAACACCCAGAGGAATAACTTCAGTGTCTCACTGGAGTACAATAACATCTGTTCTTAATATTTAATTAATATACTAATTAAAGTTAGCAATAATGATAGTAAATGACTATTTAATCAAATCATGAGTTATTTATCGATTAATACGTAGATTAAAAAATTGAATAAAAAATGTGGAATCGATATTTTAATTAGCAAGTAATCGATGAAAATTTAATTAATAAACTGAAATTTTTCTCGGAGGTGCACTGAAGTTTGTAATTAAGTTAAAATTTTAATGTAGAGGTATAATTTACTATTAAACACTATGTCAATGTTCCTGTCGATAAAATAATAATTAATTGAAAAAGGTAAAGCTAAAGGCCTAGTTATAACATAAATGCCAATATCAGCTTACTTAAGCGTTCGATGCATAATAGAATGTATCGTCAAACAAGGATACTAAATAATGGTGTATATAATGTACAAGACTAGCTAGTATCACCCAAGAGTAGCTTTAAAGGGATAAACGTATCATATACGTATACAGAGGATGTAAACTTCCTAACGTAGAATACTGGGCTAATTTGTGATAGCTTGAAGTTCGCTATTTATAATTTACCTTCTCCGGTAAAACTTTTTGCCTAATTACATGTTACTAAATTTAATAGATGAAATGTTGATGTTCAATTTTATTATTATTATTGTAAATGTTGTTTAAGTGATGAAAAATGTTCTCGTGTAAAGTTTTAACGTATTGTAAAGATGCAAATTAGTCGGGTACAGAGCATTCGCTAACAATGTTACGGTTAAAATGATATGAAGAAGGGTGTAGATATGAGCTTGATATAATATATGCTATATACTGTACTGGAGTAGATGGTATGGAGAAGTGGTTGCAAACAAACCCTGGTATATTACATCCACGTCATGTTTGTGTGCGCTTGTAGCAGTACGCTCGCTCATGGAACGGGTTAGGTGCTTACACTTTCGAAGCATCTGCTGCTGTCGACACATTATGAGTCTTCTTGTTCGATATAGATATATCACTGACAAATTAATGGGTGAATACATTTGTCATACGTCTTTACCTATTACTTAGAACACTCATGGCCACTGATTTTTTTGATTACTGAAATTTAATGCGAGTTTGTCACATACATTTGTGAGTCCATTCACATTCATTTATAGAAGCTAAATATTTATTTTACGCGAAGAAGCATATTTCTTTATTTTTTTTCAAAGAAATATTTTTATTGAGTCGATCAATTTTATTTTATTTTCAAAGCAATTTAAACTTATATCAAACGACTTCAATCTAAAAATCCTTTCCAACGCAAGAATGATTTCTTCAATAGAACAAAGATCAGTATTTCCGAAAATCCGATTGATTAGAAAAAAATAACCACTGAAGATAAGAGCGAAAAAGTTTTATTAGTTTTATAATAAAAAGAATTTATAAAGTCAATAGTGAAGTGTTTTTTCATCTAATTCCCGTTCGCGATTTTCAAATGTTTTCCAACGTCGAAAAATTCACGTTAAATGTCAAGATGTCGGGAGAAGAATTACCCACCATCAAGTGTGAGACTTGTCTTAACTTTTTATTTTCATTATTTTTATTTGTTTTCCGTTTGTTCATTCTCCGTACGGTGTATGCCAAGATCCGAAAGAACGAATGGAAAAGCGTAAGGGGTCTTACGGATCACGCGCAAGACATACTCCAGATTTCAATTTCCAAACTAATAAGAAATTCTTCTACGACTATTTCTCAGGCTTACTAAAATGGTGTGCACCTTTTCTCATCCTTCGCGCCATCTCATTCTTTTCACATGTACCTATACATTATACATATTTGTATGTGTACTTTATCTCTATCTTCCATCAAACGAATTTGTCGTTTTCAACCCACACCACCGTTATCTTTAGCTCTTTAGTTCCGTTTCTCTAACGCTAGTTTCCGCTAAAAGGCAGCTATTCTAACCAACAAACAACCCCCATAACCACCACCCCCAACATCAACGTTCAGCGTGTATCCATCGCTATTTTCAGTATCGCAAAGACGCCTTTTCTCTATTTTTCACTCCTCTTCGTCTTCGTCCCAGTATTCATCTTGCTTTTCACTACCACCAAAACCAACTTATCTTTCCTCTTCACTATCAGAAACTCGGAATCTCTAGCTCGACTCATTTGTTCAACAAAGTTTCGCTGCCAAGAGATATCACTTGATGTTATAGCAATGCGATTTTCCGTACATCAACTTCCTTTATCAAATCAGCCACTTTATTTCTCAATAATTTTCACTGCCATGTCTGATAACTTTCTCCGCCAAATAAAGCGATTCATCAATAATAATTCAATATACTTTTATCGAAATAAAATAAACAAAAATGATTTCTTTGATCATAACTTTATCAATATTACTGATGGATTCCGTCTGGCAAATCAAAAAGCAAAAACTCGACAGTCACCGGACATCCGGCGGTCTTTTGTGGTTTACTTTGAGCAGGAAATTAATCGGATTGGTGCTTCTCCATTTCTTCATTAGTTTTTTTCATTATGACTATTTTTTAAAACTCTTTTTCCTTCGGCAGACACGACATCCATCGCTAAATAAAAAACTCCCAAAGGATAGTAGGATTATCTTCCCAGGATGGAAGATTGGAGAGTCTTTACTTACACCACCACACTGACACCAAAGTCAGTGATTCTCTATGTCTGATCGGATCACAGTCACTCTACTCGATCTTCAACCATTTCAAATCTACTTTTTTACTTCCGATCTTTTGTTCATGACTATCTATCTTCTAAAAAAACTTTCTAAATGATAATGCTGCGTCCATCAAACCAAGTGCTTTTACATATAATTGAGTTACGAATAAAAGTTGTTGAAGGATTGTAAAAAATTATCGAAGACTTTAAGTTAAATCAAATTCAAGTATTTAAAGCTTAGAATTTTTCATTCACGAAATTTTTTAATTTTAGATCAAAAATATCTTTCGATCTGTCTCCTCTGAGAAAACACTAAAAAACTATCGATCTAAGGATCATAAAAAAGTTGTGAACTCACAAATGAAGATAAAAACTTTTCTAATAACACAAACATCTTTCACCCTCATCGCCCAACTTAATTATCAAAATCCGTTAATAATGTACATACTATTAATAAACGAAAATACAACGTTACACTAGAGTAATTCCAACTAATTCGATACTAATTCTAATTAGCTAGACTTTAGACTTCCTGAAGCTTCATCTGCCTAACAACCTCTGCCCTCGGCTTAACCTCATACCATTTTGAAATTCACGTCGAATTTGCGCTACTTCCTCTTCTGTCCTTTGCTACCTCAGAGCTCTCTCTTCACCACTGCAGCTGAACAACAAGGACTACATCGAATAAGAAGATGACGTTATAAGACGGTCGGGTAGAGAAGAGGCAACCGAGGCAAACTCGTCTCTGGGAAACGGATATGAAGACGGAATTCGAATAACATGTTTACTCAAAGGTGTACACTACCATCATCACTAATGGTCTCTTAGCCTATCTCGCAACTGAATCCCATTCATCTCCTCTTCGCAATCTTCGCGAATACCGGATTATAATTTCGTTTTGTTATTTCTCTCTCCCTCTCACTCTCTTTCTCTCTCTTTTTGGCTTTGCATCTAAATAGCTACTCCCAGTTACAGTTAGTCACTCAGTCTGCGGTTTCGAATCTAATTAATGACGTGTTATTAAATATTAGATTTAATCATACATCGTTCCTCAAACTGCTCAGATTGAAAACGGGTTCATTAAATGTATTTTTACCAAAAAATTTACTACATTTATGCAGAAAATCAAAATGAAAATGAGGAACGAAACAAAAACTAAAATAAAGAAAAATTAAACTTATTTATAGTGTAAATTAATTCAAAAGCAATCGTATTGATAATTATATACGGTATTTATAATAATGTTTTCTTCAAAAGTTGTTAGTGTTTGCAAAACTAAGTAATGTTTGTACACAGATAAAATTTATAACCTGCATAACTTAAATTTAACAAAGTTTAGATAGACTTTTAAGTGCATTGGCAATTATACTAAATGCATCTTAACTTTCGATTTTCCAGTGACGCCTTTGAATAAACGACCTCCGTTAAACTAGTACTTGTTAATTAATTAATGTGTTTACACTCCTATCGTCCGAGTTGGAATCCTTGAGAATAATTTCGAACTAGTTTTTCTCTGTCTTTGTTTTAAGACTCTAATTCCGAGTTATTTTCATACTGAATTACTCTAATCCGCCCGAGAGTAAAATAATAAATATTAGATAAAGGTTTTTAACTTTCGATTACACAAAAAAAATTTTAAACTATCTCGATAAAATTAACACATCTTCACTTTACTTACAATTACATTTTCTCAATGAAATGTGTACTAAATAAGCTTTAATAAAGTCGAGTGAACTAAACTTTTCTTTTATCATTATTATATTTAAATCAAAATGACATTTAGATTTATATTTGAGCATAATTTTGATGCAAAATCAATAAGTAAATAAAAAGTTCACTTTTAATCGTGAGATCAAAGATGGAAAAGATTATACTACAGAAAATATAAATGTCAAACATTCCAAAACATAAGTTGTCATAAAGTTTACTTTTAATTAACAGAGTGCTCTGGTTTTACTTATTGAAATAATAATAAATCTCCGCGGTTATTTATTTTATATTAAAGCATTATACTTACTTATAAAGCATTATATAATAATAATATGATAATAATAATAAGTTTTATTATATTTAAAAGTCTTCACATTCTCAAACACGAGAAAAGCAAATCCACGCTTTCTAAATATGACTTTACTCGTTTAATGCTTTATGTTAAAATTAGCTATTTGGTTTGGAGTAAAGAAGTTGAAGTTTTAAGTTTTCATTCATAATTTCAAGTTGTGAGTTAACTGTTTAAATTAATGTGATTAGAAATGTAATTTTGAGAAATAGGATACAATAATTAAACTTCTGGGGTAGTAGAGAACCCCTAGAGGTCAAACAGTTTCACTTCCAAACCATTTGGTTCGAAGAGGACAATCTTGTTACAGCAGCTATGACGTGTGATGGAAACTACCCTCTAAATGTTCGTCCAACATTTCGCGAGTCGCGTAATAGTTCTGCCGCAAAGGGACCCAGGATATATAGAGATACGATCAAAGTGAACCGCTCACAAATTGGCTCTTCATTCTTGCTGGTCTTATATGTACATAGGTATTATATGGCTTATTGAACACAAAACTTCAATAAATGCAACAAATTTCCAAGTATAATTTGCTGTAATTTATAGACCGAGTAGTTGTAAAGTTTTAGTTAAAGAGTTATTTTCATATGTAATTTCTATGAATTTCCTGGATTTATGAACAATTTGTTGTTTTTAGTTTGAAATTAGTGAAGATTAATATGAAAAGTTGTTGAAAACATGTGAATTTCTATTCGAATTACCGAAAACATATTAGTATAAAATAAAAAAAAACTCAAGTAACATTTGCTCTGAAATGATCAAAACTTGGCAAATTCTACAGCGGAGTATAAAAAGCTATAATAAATTTTAGCAAATGATAAAAAAAAGTTTTTCTTTTTAAATCTTTCAGGCTAATTGGAAAAACTTTTTGTTTATCTATGAACCAAAATCAGATAATTAATTTTTTTCTACAAACTCAGTTTGAAAATTATTTTTAATTCAACTATTTTATTTGGTTAATAATTCTCAATAATCACTTGTATCAAAAGCATCAAAATTTATTTTAATACAATGATGTTGAATTATAAACACAAAGTAAATCAACTTGACAATCACAATTACCACAATTTCAAACAATTTTTATCTTCAATCATTCTAAAATTTCCCTCATATCAACATTGCGGCTACTTTGATAAATATTTGCGAGGTCAAAAAAGTGCAAAAATTAACTAAATTTGCAATTGAAATCGGTAAATTAATTAATGATTGAACTTGCAGTGTTGACGCTCGTAAAATTTAATATATTAAGGTAGAGAAGCGTGATGGGAGCTTTCTAGCGTACTACCCAACACGATGTTTGACACATTGCATGCAATAAAATATAGAAAATAATTTAAAATCGGTTACTAATTTTCGAGTTTAATTACATCGTTTGGATTCAGCTACCGCGGTTTTATTAATTATTATTTATGCAAATTTAATTAATTAGTTCTGTCATTTAATTTATTCATTCATTCATTCAGTCGAAAGTGAACACTCGAGACATTAAATTAATAACTCTTTCAAAATGATACAACGTTTATAAATTTATTTATAAAAGTACCAGTCAAACTTTTCATTTAATTATTCAATTAGTGATATTTAAAAAGTTTGTTTTATAGATAATAATAATAACTTTCAACAGTTTGTAGTTTTGTGCAGCAGTAAGCGTGTAAATGTAAGTTAAATTTTGTTTTGAGGATTGTAATGAGAGCTTATTAATTTTTTTCCGTTTAACTTGGCAAAAGTTGTCTGACGAGTTAATTACTAAGTCAGCGGACTGGACCACTGGGGTTCTTTATTGCTTTTTCACTGTCTGCGTCTACGTCTCGACACTTACGTTCATCATTCTCATCTCGGTCTTTTTCCAACGTTATATTACCTTCGCTAAATTTTCTGGCTCAAGTAGAAAGTATCCGCAGCGAAAAGCTTTAAGTCCAGATGCTTCTATCCTATTCGGCAAAAGTTTAGCTTCTCCTGAGAGTCATTTTTACTTGCCACTGCTCTGACCATAGACGGGGTAAGGGGGATCGCTCACGTGTGCCCTGCCCAGACGAATTAGGCAGCAGTTCGTAAAAAAGCAGTCAGAAAGCTCGGTTAAAAGAAGAGAGAAGATTTAACGAGAGTAATGTTTACTTTACATCACCGTAAGTTACAATTTCTCGTGGTGAACTTTTTTTACCGTAGAGAGAAAATAAAAAAACGTTTCATTTTAACTTCGGTCAAACAAATCAAACGAAACTTTTATAATTTTTACACTCTTTCTGGTTTTATTGCGTAAAGCTCTTTGAAACTCGTTTTAGGTTTGTAAAAAGTTGATTGCAATAATTGTGTTCGAAAAAATTTCATTGTAACTTTAAATTTTGTTTATTTTTAACTTGTTTATAAATAGTTTTATATGTTAGATTGATTAAATTTTTCTCTTATGCTATACTTACTTTCTACTCAAGTCAATAAATTTGCTTGTGATACAGTTATTGACCTCTGGCTGTTTGATCTCAATAAAGTAAAATAAATTAATGCAAATAATAATATTGATATTTGAATCGAACAATAAATATCTTCAATCGTTTCTTTGAATTTAAAATTATAATTTATTGAAATAAAGTTTGATATAAATAACCTACACGAAAAAGAAAAATAGTTGATTCAACAGAAACATTCTTTACAATAACAAAATTATTTTGAAGACGACCGGTTGTCTTCATTTGATAATTTATTGTCTTTTTATCGAAGATGAATCTAATGTTTAAGGATAAAGATTAAATATTTACTTAGTATCAATAAATCAATTTTTTTTTTTAAATATTTAGTAAAAGTTAAAAAAACAATTATTTATAATGAACAAATGAATAATTTGTTTCCAAATAAATTTTACTCAAATGTAATTATATATCTAACAGAACCTAACTACACCCAGGCAGAAATCAAAATAAGATTAAAAGTTTTATCCTGAAAATGTTTATGTGATTCATTATCTACAACTGAGTAGATCCCGGATGGAAATCTAATGTAAGTTTATTTGTTCATTCCAACTTCGATCTAAGTCCATTAACTCTGCGTAAGCTTAGAGTAAGTTCAATATTTGACTGGAGGATTTCGAGAGTAAATTTAATATGTACCAAAATAGAGTATAATCGATTAAGTACGTGAAATATCAAAAGCTTAGAGAAGAATTCTAGTGTCTAAAAGAGATTTTATATTTGAGGATTTCTTTATAAAAAAAACTTTCAGTGGAATAAAAAATAAATTGAAACCTCTGTAAAGGGTGAGCTTGTCAATTTTTTGATACTTGAGTACTCAAATTGTTTGCTGATCGAGTGTCGAATCCGAGAGACTGAGGAATAAAAAAAAAATAAAATAGATAAGAGAAGAAATGAAAAAAGTATGAAATGGCGTACAGCATCTGGTAGAAGTGATGCAAGTCAACGGTTCGTCGCCCAGCCACCAGATTGGACTCACACGTGTGACAGAGGATACTGAAGAGACTCCAATAGGCGGAAAGTTGCCGCTGAGCCCGAGGCTCTAGCTCTGCATCAATATGGAAATGATGTGCCTTGTGGTAAACGTGATTCCGAGTCGATGCCTTGAGAAACTTGCTCTGAGATAGCTGAATAGATACCGTATATATGTGTATACACATCACCAACTATATAAATACATATATGTATAAATATACATAGGTATAGGTACAGATAGAGGATGGTATACATTGATACGAGATCATATACCTGTCGGTAATTTAGATTGGAACTTGCCTTAACTTGGATTCGTCGTTAAATTAATATTGTATGTTCATTTACTTGCATGAGCAATAATGCGCTTGCGCGCATAAATTCGGATTGAATTTACGCTATATATATACTACACCATTATTTCAAAGTTTTGCTATTAGCAATATTCAATAAAATAATTTATATTGTCAATTTAACCTGAAATTTATTTTGTGAGATTTGATTTTAGTAAACTTCATAGACATTTAACCATTCTATTTGTCGAAATAAAGTTTTCATTAAAAAGTCCTAGCTCAATATTATTTTCTTTGATAATGAGGTTTTTTTATCCATTATTTTATAAACTATAATTTATTATAAAAATATAAATTTTAAATTCCTCAAACAGATAATTTTTATAACGTTGTAGAAAAATTTTTTTTCAATTTAACCTAGGCGTTGAAACATAAATTTTTTAACTTTCTTAATTTAATATTTCAGAAAATCATTTATCGGAGGTAAATTGCAGTGCAATTAAATTTCCAAAGAGTTAAACTTGGAAACTTAGACTCAATCGATCGGAACTAATTCACAAGAATTCATAAAAATATAAATCTCATTTACCAGAGTTTGAAAATAAAAAAAAAAATAATATTCAATGAATAGAAAGAGATTAAAATAAATGGATATTTATAAATTGAATTATAGAGATAATAAATAACGCTAAAGCAATTGGAACTTATGTAACTGACACCGGAATAATTTGTATATTAATGACATGGAAATAAAGTTTAACCATGAATTGAAATTTTCCGTGGTGTTAATTCAGGTGCTACAATGGCATCGAATTCGTTAGTTCGTGGCGTGTCTGGACGACAAAGGGAAATGCAGAGGTAGTTTTGGAGGCTAAGAGAACTAGTATAGACTGCATAGTATTCTACAGTATAGAGACTTTATGTGATCTTAGCGTGTTAAGTTTTGATCTGGTCGAGATAGTTTTGGATACAAGTTTCCGCACTGCACAGACCAAGAGAACACCAAACAGATTGCTCGGTGCCAGGTTTCCCAGCACGTAGGAAGTAATTACTCGGCAGTAGTAGGTATACAGTTCTCTCACACCCCATCGGCCATCTCTCTGTGACTTTCTCAAGTCAACCTTAACAACAAAGATACACTGAATGTTTATCTTAATCATGAAAGGACAACATGTCCTACACAACTTTTGGTCAAAGTTTGATTTTCTTTGTTGTAAACTATTATAAAAAGACTTGTAAAGTAGCTACTGCTAAACAACTAATAATTATTATTATTATAACTAATTTTCACTTCCAATTTAAATAAAATTTTTCATAAAGTATACAGATTATTCGGGATTATTCAGGATAACTTGTGAAAATTTTGAATTATAATATATTATAATAATCAAGCTATAAATTATTTAAAAAATTATTAATCAAATAAAAAATAACTGTTTAAGGTACGCATATTTAAATTTATGGCATAAACTTTTTAAATTTTGTAATGAAAAAAAAAAAAAAAAAAAAATGATGGGTTGATAAATTTATATTGAGCCCGAGGGTAATATATTTATTGAAAATATTGAGCGGACACGACAGATGCCGGTATAATAAGAAAAAGCGAAAAGTTTTCGATAGAAATCACGTTTTTGCTGTAAATTAATTCAATTTTTTCAGTCATGACTTTAATAAAAACATAAATAAAGTAAAAGTTATTTCGGGTAATATTAAATATTTTATATTACGCATTGACTAGACCCAGACCGCAACTAGTGAATATGTGGAGAGAAACCAAGCACGATTGCATTACAAGCTTTAGTACCGACGCATATATTCTACTAATTAGATTTATCCGAGTAATAATCCTGCAGTCGAAGAAATATATAACTTCCGTTAATTACGAGTTTAGCTCCAGGTACTGTTACACAACGTGTAGAAAATTTATATAAATAGAATTATCGTAACAATATTATTGGGAGATCAAAAAACATTTTTAATGCTTCATCTTTGTGCATTTATTAAAATTTTCAATCTAAAAAATTATAGAGTTGAAAATTGAATTTTAATTTGATATCCCTTCGATTCAATCTTTTATTATATTTTTTAAAATATCATATTGATTTCAGATAAATCTCAAAATTATGAAATTCTATCAAAAACATTAAAAATATTTTTAAGAACTGATTCGAGTAGATCAGCTTCAAAAATATTGAGGAAATTTGAAAGTTTAAAAAAAAACTTTCAAACAAAAAATTTTCAGAAGTGTTTTCTATAAATTAATTAATTTATTTTTCAATTTGCAGCAAAGAAACCATCTATGAAAAATCACTATCGAGCTCACCAGTTATCAGTGTGGTTAAGACTCGTCCCGGAATTACACCGAGCTGGAATGGAAGACGTTGAGCCAAGACACAATCTTTTTCGTGGTCACGGAGATCCTAATCTGTATGATGGCTCAGTACGTCCCGATCCTCTCAGTAGGATTGGCGAAGAATACAGACGCAGAAATTTAACAACAGAAGTACCAACAACCACTGATTACAGTATCACGACCTGTGTCAGTCTTATCCAGAGCACAAATCTTCAGAATGTTCACAACACTAGCTCGGATACTCTCGCGTCATTAGATGCTGCTGGGTAATTAAATTAAATTAATTATTTACTTCCGTAATAAATTCGATGATATAATTCCGGTTCATTTAATTTTTATTCTCATTTATAATTTTTTACTAGGTACGCGGCGTATTCCACAGCTTTAAGTGTAACAATAGCAATAGGGTGTAGCCTATTGATTCTAAACGTCCTAATATTTGCCGGAGTGTATTATCAGCGCGACAAAACACGATTAGAAGTTAAGAGTATGCAGCAACAACAAATGATGAACCAGCAGTGTGGTCCAAGAGGATTTACTGAGCTAAAACAACCGCCGTTACCGCATGCACACTTTGGGGAAGGCGGCCAAGTTGTCGTTGATGTAGAAAATGAAATGTTGAGAAGGTAAATATTTTTAGTTTATTTTTTTAATGTTATCATATACTATTAAAAAAAAAAAAAAAAAAAACAAGAACGATTTTTCACCACGATGACTAAAATAAATTTTTATTTGACTAAAACAACTATAATAATTTTGAATATTTTCAGAAACGTTACTAAAGTATCAAATGACTCTGGACTGATGCAACAAGCACAAAGTACCCACACACTGCCACATCATCATCATCATTATCAAAAACAACCGCATTCAGGTCACGCTACTCTACCACGATCGTCAGTTATCCACGATATGGGATTACCACGTGGTGTAGACAGTCTCAATGTTAGATAATTACTATTTATACTTTTATTAATTTATTAAAAAATTCAGTAACTGTTTAGTTTCACAGATTTATAATAATTTTTTGTATGAAAACAACAATTAAAAAAATAATAATTTTCAAAAATATCAACTTTTTTATTTTTTTATTAAAAAATAAAATTTTTGAAGTTTATTTTTTTTTTAATAATTTTGTTTTCAATGTACTAAGAAAAAAAATTTTTTGATTATATAAAAAAAAAATAAAAATAGCATTTCTATAACTTCAAGTATTGTCGATCGGAAACTGAACAATTACCAAAAAGATATACCTTCAGCACTAATCTAATTAATATCTACCGAATTTTCCATAATTTTCCATAGTCACAATTTTCCATAATTCAAAAATGTAACTGAAAATTAGACTTCTAATAAATTATTTATTCAATAAAAAAAAAATAACTCAAGCCCTCGAGTTGTAACTTTAATATTAAACATGAATTCGTTGAAATTTTTAGGTGGTTATAAAATTTTTAGATGCTCTAAAATAAAAAATTCCAATGAGGTTGAATTATCATGAAGATAATTTTACATTTCATAGAATAAAAAATGAAAAATTGCAAGAAAAAAATTTTCAGAAAAGTGTTGAAGGTTTTGATTTCATAATAAACGAAAATTTTATTTACGTTGAAAGTAATTAATAATGAAAATTTGAATTATGGTTGCCAGTGTCCACCAAATGGGTCGATCCACTTGACAGTACCGCGAGCACCACCGCCACCGCGAACAAAAAGCCCGCCGGAGAACCAGCCGCTGCTTCAGGGTGGACAAGTCTTAAACCGTACAACCCAAGGGAGCATGACCGAGATGAGAGTGTGATGTATGGACTCCCCTCCGAGGCCAGTCGTCCCGGATGTGCTGACGGCGTCGACCTTGCTATAGAGAGAACTCGTCAAACTTCAGCCTGAATATGAATGTCGTTGAGGGATCCAGTGACTCGATTTTATTTATTAAATTAATTAATAACAAAAAAAAATTAATAAATATGTCCGTCATACATATACATGTTTTTATGTATATACTGCTTTAGGATTCATATGTTTATATTTATATATTAATATTAAATAAAACTGAGACTGTCACGGAAATTCCTACGCGACGCTCAACATCTGGTACGATTGTTAGACATCGGAGGGGAGGTGTAAGTCACTAATTAATAAATTAAGTACTTAATATAACGAGATGAGTAGGATCTCACATGTTGTGTTTATATTAATAATATGGTGTTTTTAATTAACGTTAAAAGTATTCATTTTTTAAATTATATCACTGCTAAAATATTAATTCATCTGAGCGTGAATCGAATACTTATATATGATTAATATATATACTATAAATATAAATATATAAATAATAAAAATATAAATATAAATATTTAAATTTAAAAATGAACATTAGACTGACTTTTTTCAATATATAAATATGAAGTGAATATATATAAATATAAATTTACGGTATATATATTGTATTATGTATTATGAGCATTATTAATAATATTATTATGATTGATTTATTATTTAAAAAAAAAAATCGAATGTTAAAGAATATCATTTACCAGATAATTGTTGGTTATTCATTTACTATTTTATATTTTTTTATTTTTTCATCACTGTAAATAGGACACTTTTATATTTAAAAATTTATTGACTCTAGATTTATTTTAATTGAATTTAATTGTTAAAACATTATTGAATTTTGTTGAATTAATTTTTCTTTTGAATAATTCTTATGAAAAATGACTCAAAAAATAAATAAATAAATAAATTTACATGCAAAATCAAATAAGGGAAAAAAATACATACTTGTATACAGAATCTGTATTTAATTTAGTATGTACGATAATTCAATCAAATAAATTTAGTGCATCGCACTTATTAAATTTAAAAAAATGTAGGTAGAATTTTAAACAAAAATAAATATTTAGATGTTAAAAAATGATATTATAATAATAAAAATATAAAAATATGGCTCAAGGCGACACGATGATCCTTGTATAAATAATTCATAAACGTTAGAAATTCTTTGTAAATAAAACCAAACCGACTCTCATAATAAAAAAAAAAATTTAACAATAAAAAATAATAATAAAATAAACGTTATACATATAAGACCACCGAACGTTTGCTAAAATTCCTCACAAATAGAAAAACAGGACAAAAAATAAAATTACGCATATACTATATCACTGAGTTAATGTTTTTACACTAAAGTCCAAGCATTATTGCAAGAAAATTTATGACAATTACAGCAGCAGCTACTATTAAAATTAATATGAAGGAAAAAAAATTAATGAATGATTAAAAAAAAAATGAAAATAAAGCAACGAAATCTTAATAAATGTTTAAGACTTAAGAATAATAAAGTGGTTAATCTCGACGACCTATAATAATTACAAACAACACAAGCAATAGGGAGAGGGCTGTAAGGATGAAAAGAACCGAGAGAAACACGAAGTAACAGAAAAAGATGGGGCGAACGATCGCGGTGGAAATGAGAAGAAGATGAGGTGAAGTTGTGTGTTAAGAGGTGGAAGGAAGTACTTGAGGGTTCGCCACACAACAATGGACATCATTTGCGCGGCATTAAGCCCACGCTTTGCAACATTTGTCCTCAATACAAGCTCCAGATGGTACTCTCTCGCGCGCGTTACTTCTGCTACAATCTACAACCTGTTTTATTCTCTTGTGGCTAATGACTATTTAAGCTCAAGTTGTTTCTCTCGCTCTAATTTCCTGGCACTTGCAAGTAGTCTTTCAACTGCTACATCTATTATTTATATACGTCTATCTATACATATATATATATATATATATATATATATATATATATATATATATATATATATATATATATATATATATATATATATATATATATGTATAAAAGAAGAACTTTACTACGACAGAAAGCAGTGTAGTGTTTCTCTTTTCTCTTGCCGCTTTATCCTTTTTTACGTTATTCCTCTACAGTGCGCTTTTTTTTTTTTAATTCATTCCATTCCCACTATCAGCCCTCTGCGACAAAGATATTTAATTTAACAATTAGTAGCGCTTATTTATAACCTTTTTTATTTAAAACAAAAAATATGTTGATTAAATATAATAATTATTTTAAAATAAAGACTTAGCTGCAAGCTGCTCGTAAAATGTCATAAATTTTCTTACCGCTAAATCCTGAAGTTATTATAAGGAAGAGAATGAAAGAACTGGTAAAGATGAGAAATAAATAAATAATAAAATATAAAAATAATAATAATAATGAAAAATATATCGAGGTCAAAAGGCGGAGGTGACTTGATCGTTTGATTTTAATTAATGCCATTTGATAAAAAATTATAAAAGTCAAACGAGTAGAAGCACCTTTTATTATTATCGATTGACTTAATAATAATAATAATAATAATATTTATTATTATTATTATTTTTGTTCTTATTATTATTATTATGAAAATAATAATTCTACAGATTTATTTGAAAAGATAAAATATTGAATAATAAATCTCAGTCTATATATATATATATATATATATATATATATATATATATATATATATATATATATATATATATATATATATATTAGGGTGGGTCAAAAAAATCGAATAATTTATTTTTGACTTTATACTCTGAAAAATAGGTTCGTAGACACCTAAAAAGAATTCTCTCCAAGTATAAGCTCTTAATTATAACGGGAAGGTCCTCCGCTTTGCGGGTTTCTATTTTTTCGAATAATCAGATAAAAAAATTTATATCTCGCTTCCAACTGCTTGGAAAAATATTCCGTGGCATAGATTTTGTGAGAAATTGAATGCTTTACAAAAAAGGTCTCTTATGACTTTTTCAAAAACTCAACTGATTAAAAGATATTCATAGTTGAAGTTTGGCTATTTTAAGGAAAATATTCGTTTTTATTATGAATTTTATAAGTCGATGAAAAAAAATTATTTCGGATTGCGGAACTCATGATTTTGTAGGAAATTTACTGCTCTACAAAAATGGTCTCTTATGATTTTTTGATTAAGTGAAGCCGTTACGAGATATTCATCGTCAAACATTAACGAATATCAATATTTCCAGTTTTTGATCAATAATTCGATAAATTTTAATTTAAACTATGAGTTTCAGGAAAATTTACATAAATTTGAGTTTCGATCGATAAAGAAATGTTATAATAAGTTAGATAAAGAATTATTGGAATTATCATTGATTTTCCTTGGAGAAATGCCTCAAGAAAAGATTTCTTTCAAACGTCCTGGTGCTGTTCATCATGCTAGATGGATGGCTAAGGCCATTTATAGTTTGAAAATGTATCTATTCAGAGATGAATTCAAACTCTCTCAGAAAGAATTGCATGGTCTTCGTCATTTCTGTATTTTTATAGTCACATTGTATTTAAAAGCTTGGTTTTCATCAACTTCTGCAACAAGTGCTGCTTATCATGACTTGCAGTTTATGAAAAATTTATTGGAGTACAAAAATATCAATCCTTTGATTTCTTCAGCTACGTGTGAAAAAATGATTTCGCACTTATGGTATTTGAGCGATGAACTTGCCATTTTATCACTGTTTGACGATGGCGTTCCATTAGAAGTAAAAAAGTATTGTTGAAGCTGTTAATACTCGTGAAGGTACAGATTCTAAAGCTAAAAGATTTGTAATTGCTAAAAAGATTTGAATTCATTGGCGCAGAGAACTCTGAGTGACTTTGTGTCTAAAAAGTCATTAAATCTTTTCAAAATCTTCGATCTACCGTATGACTTTCTTGATGTCGATGTTGAATTATGGCCTACTAATGAGAGTTATCTCGAAAATAAAGAATACTTTCAACAACTAAAAGTTGTCAATGATTCAGCAGAGCGAGCTGTTGCATTAGTTAGTGAATATAATCAATGCTTGACAAAAATGAAGAACAATTCCAGTACTTATTGCAAGTTGTCAAAGAACATCAAAAAACATTCCCAAATTGTAATAAAAGAAATTATTTATAGTAATAGCGTACTGTTATGTTAAAAATATAGACAATTATATTGCAATTGATAATTCAATAAAAATTTATCTATAAAAAAGTTAAATACTGGTTGTTTCTCACTTGATTCAATACTTTTCATATTAAATTTGACAAAGAAATATGTCATTCACTTCAAATTAAACTAATCATTGGCTATATGTCGAAAAAAATGCTCTAATTTCTTGTTTTAATGCAATCAAACAAGCTCAAGACTGAAAACAATATTAAAAAAATTGTTTATAACATTTCTTTATCGATCGAAACTCAAATTTATGTAAATTTTCCTGAAACTCATAGTTTAAATTAAAATTTATCGAATTATTGATCAAAAACTGGAAATATTGATATTCGTTAATGTTTGACGATGAATATCTCGTAACGGCTTCACTTAATCAAAAAATCATAAGAGACCATTTTTGTAGAGCAGTAAATTTCCTACAAAATCATGAGTTCCGCAAACCGAAATAATTTTTTTCATCGACTTATAAAATTCATAATAAAAACGAATATTTTCCTTAAAATAGCCAAACTTCAACTATGAATATCTTTTAATCGGTTGAGTTTTTGAAAAAGTCATAAAAGACCTTTTTGTAAAGCATTCAATTTCTCACAAAATCTATGCCACGGAATATTTTTCCAAGCAGTTGGAAGCGAGATATAAATTTTTTTATCTGATTATTCGAAAAAATAGAAACCCGCAAAGCGGAGGACCTTCCCGTTATAATTAAGAGCTTATACTTGGAGAGAATTCTTTTTAGGTGTCTACGAACCTATTTTTCAGAGTATAAAGTCAAAAATAAATTATTCGATTTTTTTTACCCACCTAATATATATATATATATATATATATATATATATATATATATATATATATATATATATATATATATATATATATATATATATATATATATATATATATATATATATATATATATATATATATATATATATAAATGCGCTATTGTAATTGGATGGGTGACTGAATAAAAATAAAAGTAAGAATGTAATATTGAATTACAATAAATATGTAATTTGTATGAATGAGCCCATTAAGTCGTTAATATTATTATATTATAAATTAAATGCCTCGTGACGTCATAGTTCCACTGCCATATAAAAAGTAAAAATAAAAATAAATTAATTTAAAAATTTTATTACATTTTAAAATGGACTTTATGACTATTGTTGCTGATGCCAACGGGCAATTTTACTCATTAAGATAATACTAATACTAATTAATAGCTGTAAGTTATGATAATTAATATAGTTAATAATAGTTGTACATAAAAATATAAATGTTGATGGGTGTGTATCATTTTTATCGTCACTTAGTCCAAGAAATAAAATAGTTAGTGAAATAACAATGGATTAACAACAAATTAAATGTTCTTGATTTATTTTTAACGTTTATGTGTGAATGTGTGAGTTGATATCAGGACAATCGGAATGAAAAAATTAAAAAATAATAAGAAAAATATGCTAGAGATATTTGAGGATGTTTAATTAATATGCGTATGAGATGATAAGAGTGCTTGGAGCTTAGATCTTTTTTATAGAAATTAAAAAACTTCTGAATTATTAAAAATCCGCCTTTTGACATTGATTATTTGTTTTAAAATAATAATTATTATTTTTATTATTTTATATGTGAATATTTATAACTACTATAATTGGATATACGATTTTAGCTAAATTTGCACTCTCCGAAAAGGTCGTTAATTATGATCTATGACTGAGAGCGAGGCTGCATGTTACGTTTCACGATTTTGTTGTCAAATTGTAAATACATAACGAATAAAATATATATAAAAATATACTTTTTATCTCAAAGTTAATTTTATTCCTTGTTACTCACCATTGATGCCACAATTCTGTCAATAAGGAGATTGAACCTACCTAGAAAATTAAAAAATGATTTATTAGTCATAATTCAGAGTAATAAAAAATGAAAATAGTAATACAAACCTTTTAGCTGCTTTGTTGAAAGATACACCAACTGCCAACCCCATCAATAATTATTAGACACTTCACTAAACACTTTACCTACTTTACACTACTTTTATACTTAAAAAAAAAAAAAAAAACTACATTTAAAGTAACTTTTTAATTCACAAACTCACTTTAAACTTTAAATATTACTCACGTAAACTTTTCCACACAAAAAAAAATTTTCACTCAACGACACAAATTATTTTTAAATTATAAAAAATTTAACACTTAACACTGATAAAACACAGTTGAAATTTATCACATTCACTTTAAAATATTCACTAATGTAACATTTAACAACTACTGATTGAATTTAGAAAAAAAAAAAAAAAATTTAAAAACGACGCAAATTATTTTTAAATTATAAAAAATTTAACACTTAACACTGATAAAACACAGTTAAACTTCACCACATTCACTTTAAAATATTAACTAATGTAACATTTATCAATCACTGATTAAATAAAAAAAAAAAAAAAAAAAAAAAAAAAAACATTTTTATTTTTGAAACCACTATTAAATATAAGTCATACGCAAGAACACATATTTATTAATTTATTTTAAATATATTTAAGCTCTACTTATTTAGAATTTAAAAAATCCCGCTCAAAAAAAAATGTAAAGAACTTGTAACTAATTGAATTTAAATTATTTAAAAAAACGCGCGCTTCCGACAGTGCTGCCACCTATCAACTTTCCAAGTTTCATGACACGAATCTGGCAGTACAGACTCAGTAGCAACATTTCATTTTTTTTTCAATATCAATAATTATTTCTCATAATTTATCACTTCTATTTCAATATTCGTTAAAAAAAAAAAAAAAATAAAAACCGAATTAAATTGTCAAATGACGATTCCGAACGAAAACTTACGAATTTCCAAGAATGTCAGGCTACCCAGACTTAATTTAAGAGTTTTATATACTTACTTATTGAAATAAAAGAAAATTTTCATTTTCAGATGAAGTCTACCGTTAATACGCTGTAATTATAATAAAATAAGTATTAAAATACGCGATAAATTTAATATTAACTAAACAAAAGCCAGCAGCAACGGACAAGTGACTCGATGATCATACTATAGCATAGCAGCTAGTTCGCGCCGGTTTGCATCGGTTAAGATGCGCGTGAAAGCTGCGCATGAAATTACCGTTAAAAATGTTTGAATTTTATCCAGCTCGCTGATTGGTTGTCGGGTTTCGAGGAATTAACAGCTGAATGTCACCGGAATATTTTTTTTTTTACTGAACATATATCTGAAACAAAAAAATTCAATTAAAATATAAGTTTATTTAATAAATGTTTAAAAATAAATAATTTAATAACCTGATAATGATTACCGAATAACAATTGAATGTCGACATAGTTTTTGAAAATTTACTATTTTTATATATTAATTTAATGAAGTTAATGATAATTATTATTTCAAAACGATTTTTGATAGTTATAATGCTGAATTATGATCAATAAAGTAATTAAAAGCGCAAATATCTGATTAAATTGATTAAATTAAATCTGAGTACGACCGGCATTCTAAGCTCTCTAACGACAATGATGAAGATGAACAAATGCGACCTCTGATGGTCAATATTCGAATGAGAAATATCGATTATTTTTTACTTTTCGATAGGCGGCAACTTCAAGATGAACCGAAAATATTGGAAAAATTTTTTTAACATATAAATTACAATAGAAAAATGCTTCTAAAAATTATTATTAATTTTCACATGTGAAACTTTTTAATTAAAATTTTTTATAATAATTTAATTTCTATTAAATCTAAAAAAAATTTCTTCTAATCAACAGTTTATTTTTTTTTAAGAAAACTGTTAAATTAAAGAGAATAAAATCAAAAATTTGTGTTGAATAAATTTTATTGATTGAATTCTCAACATGATACACTATAGTTACATAAAACAGTTCTAAAATTAAAAATAATTTAAAGATTTGAATAATATTAATTATTAAAATTTATGTTTCAATTTGTAAAAAGACTAGAAGTAATAAGAAATTCGTAAAATTTGTGTTGAAAACATTTAAATAGCTTTCAATAACCACAAGTACATAAAAATAATATCAATAATTATAATAAAGTCAATTGACAATAAAAGTATTAATATCAAGAAACAAAAACGTTAAATCTTATTCTTATTACTTACTATTAAAAAATACTGATCGATCAAAAATATAACTCTATGATTATTAGTCTAAAATTGTTCAAAAAATTAATTTTTTTCATCCCTCCAATAAATACTATTTATATATACAATTAAATGATTGAATAATAAAATATCTATAAAAAAATATTATGCAAACAGCCATAGTACGATATTATCATCACAACTATTAAATTTACTGTAACAAATCTAAGCTAGCAGCTCCGATTGCACCAGCTCCTCCGCCTCCAGCAGCGGCATTACTGAACGGGTCGTCTAGAGACATGAAACCGCCTTCTGGAGAAATCAGTTCAGAAGCAACTGACGATGCCATTGATGCGGTTGTGTTTGTAGACTGGCTCGTTGATTGTCGCTTTCCTTTGCGATAAGGGGATTTAGGATTATCGGGTTCGCCATTTTCACTGCGTTTTGCTGGACACTCGAAGTGTACGCAGTGGAATACTTCATTAGCAGTGTTATGTGTCCCGACTATCCGAATAAAAACAACGCTACGCGATGGACTAAATCGTAATGTCTGCCACGAGCGGCAACTGTCTTCGCTCTTATCAATAACTCGCTCCCAGTTTCTTGCATTCCCTGACACTTCGATGTAGTACGAGTATGACCGATCATCGCAGTCCCACAGCAATAATCTAGATAATTTAAAAAATAAATCAATTCTTCAATAAATTCATTCCTTTCTTGAATGAATAAAAAAATCTCAATTTAATACCGCATTGAATCGATGATGTAAGGTTGTCCTAGTTGGACCAAAATCACTCCAGATCCTATTTGATGACAAGTGTACCCGATGTCCCAATCGTAGTTTGAAGTTTGACCATTCAATAGCGCGTTTCGCGAACGACTTACTCCTTCAATAACGCAAGCGCTTCTTTCCATTGTTGCGACATTCATTGAAGGAATAATGAAGCCTGATGATAAATTTTCCGAATGGTTTGTAAAATAAGCTTCAAAGCTTACTACATGAAACACCTAAAAATACAATTTTTTTTACATTCATAAAAAAATTCAATTATAAATTATTGATGTAATTATAAATTACCTTATTAACAGTATTGTTAGTCCCAACAATTCGTATGTAATATACAACTCGCGGTTCAAAATAAAGATATTGCCAGCTGCGACAAAAATAGTCTGAGTAATCGATTATCTTCACCCAATCTTTTTGATCATTGGAAACCTATGCAAAAAAAAGTAATAAAAATTTTCAATACTGTTAAATAAAAATATAAATTATTAAAATATTAATTACTTCAATGTAGTAAGAGTATGAGCGTGAATCACGATCCCACAAAAGCATTTTAATATGGTTTATAATACTTGGCGTTCCTAATTTAACAACAATACCATGGTCTTTCAAGTCACTGATAACATGTCTCGAGTACCTATGAGATCAATTAATTGTTTGAATTTTTACCTACATATAAAATAAAAAAAATGTCAGAATGAATAAATACCCTTGCTCCATGTCGTAACTGAGGGTATCACCGTCGAGAAGAAACCCTCGCATCTCTCCCTGCAAAACTTCAGCTTCGTAATCGGGACAAGCAACATTTTCATCAACAATCAATCGTCCGCGATAGCTGAGCTCTGAATCGCGAGTGTGGATACGAGCGGCTATGGCGTCTAGAATCGCCTCAGATGAAACGAGACCCGTAGGACGCACTATATTCAATAAATCTGTGATTGATATTAAGGACAATCTCACTTGGCCTGAAAATAATTTTTTTAATTAAATTTTTTATAAAAAATAAAAACAATTTACAAGTTAAAAAAAAATTTTTTTTAATTACCGAAGACCTCGTTGACGTCCACCTCAGGGTTAGCTTTAACCCATGATTGTACGGCAAGAAATATATCAATTTCAGGCGCGTAAAATGAATCTCGTGATATCAAATCATTTAATGCACCAGCACTTAATTGAAGAAAGCTTGAATGTTTTATGATATCTATTGCATGGGTATCCATGTATTCGTAACAAATCTGTAAAAATTGTTTATAGTATTATTATTATGATTTAAAAAAAAATTTTTTTTTAATATAAAATAATTTTTATCTTTAAATATTTTTATATTTAAATAATTTTTAATTAAAATATTTTTTATCTATATTGTGGGTTAAACCAGCTGTTTATTATTTAAAAAAATGACCATTGATGTTTTTTTTTTATTGTGGTATAAAAATCGACCGACTTTAACCACTAAATTATTATTTATTTAAATAAAACTCCGACGGAACCCATTTTTTTATTTTTAGGCGAGATTAGAGCATACCAACGTTCGCACTTAAGACATGCAATAATTAATGAGTATTAAATACGACTGATAATAAAATCCTTACCTTAGTTAATCTACTGAGCTGATATAAACGGGTAGCATCAAAAATAAGACAAACATTTTTAATGTCCAAAATTTCTTTAAGATAGTCCGATATTGCCATTTCTAAATCCACGAATCCATACTGGTGAGCAAGGCTCAAAATATCCAGGATAGTCTGAAGAAAAGCAAATCAATTATAAATAATTAACAAGTAATAATCAATAAAAAAGGACTTATTTATATTCCTACAAGATATATAGAACTGTAGAGAGAAAAAATAAATACCTCCTCGCGTTGGTTGACGAGAGACAAGTGACCGGTATAAATATACTTGAGAAGCTCCTTGAAAGCTGGAAGAGTCGTTTCTTTCAACTCAATTTCGCTTTGCTCGGATTCACGAAGTCCGCCGTACAGAAGAGCACGGAAATATTGACTGCGGGCAGCCAGAATAAGCCTGTGGCCGTTGAATCTTTGCCCACCGACAATCAGAGTAATGTCACAGTAGTCATCAGACAGGTAAAGACATCCAATGTTTTCAGACAGCTGATTGGTGTGTACAACCTCCCCTGAAGGAGGATTCAAATGATGATGTGAGCTCATTTGCCAGATAAACAACTATTGTATTTTAGATGATGACGATTCTGTAATGGAGTAATAATAATAACAGATTTAATGAATGATCGAGCGTATGAGGCATGTTTAGCTTGACATGTGGATTTGTTTGCGTAATAAATTTTCGCTGACAACTTACGGGTTAGCGATAGCGTGCGAAAAAATTTATTGATGTTCAAGTTGAAGAATCAGAAAATTTTGAATATGATTTATTGATCGACGGAATTTTAAAAATACTTACGGACAATGATGTTGTTGTAAATAATCATTCACTGGTATAAATGTTGGTTAAATAATAAAAATATACTATCTTCCGAACGATTAAATGACCAACATGATAAGGTGATATAAACTACGGAATTAAAATCGTCATGAGCTGACATCTGCTGATAGTTGATGACAATTGTTTTTTTAGAGTTTCATTTTATCGGCCAAGAGAAGAATTGCGAAACTGTGGAGCTTCTATCAACTTGGGTATTGGTGCGAGAATTTACAAGTTGAGCAGCATGATATTGAAATTGAGAGACGTGTGATAATTTTTAAATACAAAAACAGTTTGATTGGTATGTAATAATCATTAGAAATAATGATTAAAAATTTTTTTAGAATTTTATGGAAATTAAATTGTTATAAAAAAATGTAATTAAAAAATTTTACATGTGAAAACTAATAAAAATCACAAGTGAAAATTTTCAGAAGCTTTTTTTTTATTGTAATTAATTTATTAAAAAAATTTTTTAAATTAACAGCTGATGACTAACTTCAGTATTATTTAGAAATAAATTTGTAGCGATTTGAACAATTAAATGATTTACTAAAATGACTTTGTAAGGAGTTGGACCAATTGCTAATTAGACCGTCGATATACAAAAATGTTCTTCTAATAAAAATATTTTTTAAATAATTAAACAAAGAAATATATTTCAATTTTTATATTTTATTTATCTTCACTTAACTGGTAAGACAATCATACAATAATTCATTTATTTATTTATGACATGAAATTTAAATTTAATCACGCGTTGTCAATACGTTGCATTACATGGTTTTAAGTTGCATTTATACTTAACTCACGGTCCATGTTCACATAAACTATACATGAGCAATTTAAAATACAAGACACTTTTAAATATGTAAATTAAGTATGGAAAAAGTTAAAGTCGCATATACTTCCAGAATAAACCGTCTTAAGTATTTTTAAGTATTATCAGTACATAATATATATATATATATATATATATATATATATATATATATATATATATATATATATATATATATATATATATATATATATATATAATGCCGTCATTAGACGGTAAATATTAAGTTTTCATCAAAATTCATGATTCGTTTTTTAAAATGTAGTAAAAAGTGATTGCCATATTTATATTATGCGAAGAAAAAAAAATCTTAATAATTGCAAAAATTCTTATATAAAATTCGAGTTAATTTGAGCTTATTTTAATTAGCACGTAGTCGATATTATTTTTTAATAAAATATATCAGTGTGAATAACGGAGTTTACTAATATCACTGCACTTGCACCGAAAAAAAATAAGTTTAAATTATTCGTATAATAAAAATAAGCACTTTCATTTTATTTATATGTATAATTAAAACGGTCTGTATGCTTTTGGATACCGTGTAGGTAAGCTCGTTGTTAAATAACGTGCCCAGTGATCCCAACCAACAGTCCTTGTGATTTCAATAAACTTCTCATCGATATCTCTTACTGGTTTTTCTTCATAGTAACGAGTCAACAGCTTTAGATAACGCCCATAATGTTTATTAATGTGTGCATGCCACAATGATAAAATTAAAACCTGTAAAAGATTAATTTAAAGATGAATAAATAAATCAAGTTATAGAAAAAATTAAATAAGAAAATAATAATTATTTACTTTGCTATCCGTTGGCTCAGCATACTTTTGTACATCGTTCCAAATTTGCGTTACTGTAGCCAGATGCATTGCAGCTTCAGTTTCACCGCGTTTTCTCGCATGAATATATAATCGTGCATAAGCACAACCCTTCTTAACAAATGCTTCAATTAAAAGATTCTTTTGTTTGTCCATGGTTGATTTTATCTTCATAGCATCTGGTCGTTGATCGTGTTTCATACCATAAAAGGCAAGTAATTTTTCTTGCTCAATAGCTGTGATTACTTTGTCTGCGACGTCAATCATTTGATCAGCAAAATTAATGGCACTTTCTGAGAGATCATCGTGAGGAAGAAGACGTCGCGCTTCTGGCGAGTCTAACGATGTCAACATGGCAGTGTGTACTGGTAAATGCTCAGGGTATGATGTTCTTAATTCATTGTACAAAGCTGTTGCATGTTCAGTTGCCTCTGTTTTAGTTAGACAAAATAAATATTATTAATTGTTGATGGTTAATAAATTATTGGTCATTTATATCCATAACTCATAACAATAATTAAAACTATGGGGAATAAGAGTTGAGATAATTAAAAATAAATACAAATAAAGCCTGCAGAGGCTTATAATTAAAATCAACTGGTAAATCCTTGAATTAATAGAATGAAAAATTAGATTAAGGTAAAAATAAAACAGACAATGGATTAAACATTGATGGAAGAGACATTTTTTTGACACTTAGACTTACTTATTGACGGCGCTAAATAACAAAATAAAAAAATTAAAAAACAGTTATTTTAAGTCGTGATATTTATATTCTTTAAATAATAATCTTATGTAGATTATTCTGATATTAATTTAAAAAAATTTTAAATGTATAAGTTTATATTATTAAACTTACCTAATTTAGCGAGCCATGTACACTTAATATCTCGCAAAGTATCTTGATATTCTTCCCATTTGCTGACCTTTTCATCATCTGGCTTAACTACAGTCGGACTTTTTTTAGCTGGCTCTGAGAGTACGTACTTGAATGTATAACAGTCAACTTTTTTACGTGCATCGTCTTTACAGAAGGTTACTGCTCCTTGTAGGTAAGTTCCCAAGGTAGCAGCTTTTGATATTCTTTAAAAAAAAAATTTTTTTAATTATTAAAAGTTGATAGTTCTAATAGAATAAACAAATCGCTGGTGCAGTTGGTCATTAATGTAAGCCATGCGCCGTATAAAATAATCTAAATAATTACAATCCGCAGAAGCATCAAAGATGATAACTTTTAGTAGTGTTTTAAGCTAGTTGATAAATTTGAAGCATTAAATCAAAAATAGTTTTATACATTTTTTTTTATATTTCAAATAAAAAACTGGAAAAGAGTTAATCCAGTAGATTTCAAATTTTCAAATTCAAATACTTCTATTGACTCACTTGTCTTCATTGCTGCTTTGTCAGAGAAACGATATCAAGAAAAAAAAAAAAGAGACATAAATGAAATGGGTTCATTTTTGTATTTTGATTTAAACTTATGAAATTACCGTAAATAATAATTTAATAAATCACGAAACTGTTCCGCTATTTTATAACATATATAAAAATATAAAAAAAAAAAAAGTACTTACTTGCTTTCATTGTTCATTGGAGCGATATAAACTGGAAGAATATGTCCTGGTGGTACAGTAGCAGCCACCATTTTTTTGCCACCGACAATAGCTTGCGAATGATTGGCATAAACATCTAAACTAACAGGCGAGCTTAATTTTTGATTTAAAAGTATTGCCATTTCTGTCAATCGTTCTAATAAATCTTTCTTTTCGTGACGTACATGCATTTTTAATGTATAGTCGCCTTTTTCTAATTTTTTAACAGTGTACTAGAAAAAAAAAAATATATTTATTTATTATTACTGCGAGGAAATTTTTTAGCTGGAGAAATGTTTTAAAAAATTACCTTCCAAGGAAAAGCGTCACCAGAAAAAATGAGATGTTTATTACAGTCATAAAGCATCCACAATTGACTTTCATACTCGCTTTCATAGAGTAAGTCACTGAGATAAGCGGCATTTGGTGTTACCTCAGTAGCTTTGGCAATGTGGAATGTGTACGTCAATTGCAATTCATAAATTTGACGAGCGGGTGGTATAACGTCACGTGCACCAAGCGGTGATATTTTATAATCAGTTGGTCTCAATACCTGAACAATTGATTTTAATGTAACACTCGGTACGATATCCTCATTTCTCAAGCTACTGCGTAATTCCATACGATGGATGCCATCACCAGATTGCATTGTGAGATTGCTATCTACTATATGAATACCGTGAAATTCAATAGAATAATCAACGTGTATTTCACCAAGATTGGCCCAATATTTAGCAATAACAACTTCAACTACAAGACCAGCCTGAACGGCAAATCCCTGGACGGATTCAGATTGTGATGTGACATTTATCATTTTATTAGTAAGAAGCGTGCGACAAGCTAAGCGTGGTTTCAATTGTACTGTCTGAACAGCAAACCTACCAGTCTTTTCTTTGTCTGTGCTTTTGATTTTTAGCACAGCCCAGGTCGCATCTTCAGGCACTAAAATAAAGTGCCTTACAATGGTATTTGCTTTGAAAAGGACACGTGAGTAGTGAAGATCTGGTAAATTCATTGATTTTTGTATTGTCAATGGCTGAACGGCAGTAATAGGTATTGAGAATACTGGACCTTTTTCGACATTCTCAACGTCATAGGCACGTATATTTGTCGCATGAACACCTTCTGGTAGTTTAACACCGTCAATACGAACGGTAAAGGCACGTGACATGTGCATTAGTTCGAAGTGAGAAGGAAATTGTACCCAAGTAGCGTCGCATACTAGCGATAATCGTAAATTGAAGTTTATTTTACGGGTTGCGTCGACATTTTCAGTGTCTAGGAATATAGGGTCAACAGTTATTGCACAATCTTTCGGACGGTCGATTACGCCAGATCTTAAGTGAATACCCTTGGAGTTGTTAACACCACAGTTTATTGCAAATCTGACGTCACGCTCTATTGCTTTGCAGTTGGCGACAAGATTCTCAAACGCCCGTTCAACTTGCAAAAGCCCAGAGCCTTGAGCAAATGAGTCAAGGGTGTCTATGTATAAAGATGTGTTCTCTAAAGCACGTTTTATACTGTATGGAGAATAAGAACAGTCTTTATCGTGGAGACCTGAGATTAACAGAGCAACCGCGCCAGCTACGTGAGGACTGGCCATGCTGGTCCCATTCATCAATTGGCTTTTTCTCAGTGTAAAGTTGGGTACACTGGTTATTGCACCTCCTGGAGCGCATAACGTGATACCAGTACCTCCGTCAACCATCGGACCGCGAGACGACCATGTGTAGGGCATACCCGGCATCTTTTCACGCAACGAGTACTCGGCTACCATCATATCCGGCGATACGTAAGCTCCCACGCTGATAATGTTTGTTGAATTAATATTAGGCGGTGTTCCAATGGTACACAAAGCTGGTCCGAAATTACCAGCAGCTGCAACCCATGTTACTCCGTACTTGTCAACTACCTCGTTCATTAAATCAAATATACGTCCGGAATTACTCCAGTGCACCTGTTCGCCATAGCTCATATTTATCACATGGACTTTTATTTTATTTTGCATTATCCAAATCATTGCGCGGACTATAGCTGTTCCAGTTTCCATTGGGTCTATACGGTTATCGCCGATCGTTAAGGATATTATTTGAGCACCCGGTGCTACTCCATTTAGCTCTTTATTATCAGGAAAATTTGCCGCAGCTATTGACGCTACGTGCGTTCCGTGACTTGCTGAAAAATATCGAAATAATTATAAATTATTGGAAAAAAGATGTGTTAATTTTTTTTTTTGTTATATCGAAATTTTTTTTGTAAAAAAAAATTAGTTTTAATTTTTTTCTGTGATAATAAAATTAGCAGTCACTCGATAATTTTTTAATTTTATTTAACAAATAAATTTTTTCTGAAAAATTAGTTTAGAAAATTGCATTCATAATTTTTTTTTAATTTCTATATGTCAATTTTTTTTTTCAGTAAAGAATTTACTTGTTAAAAAAATTTTTTAAATTATCAAATATCTGCTGACTAAATTTCAATTTTTTTCTTACCGCATATTCCTACGATTTCAAGAGTATTGCCTTCATCGTGAATATTCACAGAAATATTCAATTGATCTTGCTGAGTCAAAGGAGCATACTCATGGGTAAGTGAGTATTCACCGAGATGAATTCCTGCCTCCAAATTACCTTCCTCAGATGTATCAATACACACTCTGTAAAAAATAAATAAATAAATAAATAAGTAACTTTAGTATTGGGTAATATTTATTGTAAGACAAAAATAAAAATTTTTACCTCCACTGTTGTCCGTCGTGATAAACGACGCAGTCATATGTTGGACCTGCATCATTATATTTTTTTTCTCCATTTTGTAACACTTCAACTCTTGTTTCCAACTCTTCTTTGACCAACTTATCTTCTATACTCGTTGGATTAGGATGACTCGCCTCAAACTCCTACAGTAATAAAACAATAATTAATATTATAAATTTTCATAAACTTTTATGCATATAAACAAAATAAGCTTTGACGATATTTTTTTCAGTAAAATCAATTACACAATCACGACTATCTGACGGCTTTTTTTATTAAATAGCCAATTACAAATATAGTCAGTAGTATTGATGGGAGAAATGATAAAAATACGCTCGGCCTAATTTTATTGCCGGTGGTTAAATGTCCTCACTGGCATATCACACTATCTTTGGATGACTTGGTTTCGTATCCTACTTTTTCACAGTCTAGCTTTTTTCTTATTTTCAATTACAAAGTATATTGTTTCAGTTTACATTTTATTTAATAAATGCATCAACTAAAATTTATTAATTACTCAAAAATAAATAAATTACCTGAAGTTTTCGCGTTGCCTCAGCTAATGCTGACTTATGACCATCATCCCAATATTTTTTCTTACGTTCAGCCGATATTTTTTCACGTAACTTTGTAGGATATAGACGGTAGGCCTCTTTAACACCAATATGGTAATTACCAGTTGGATTAGTCCAATTGAATGGTATCTATAAATCAAAATAATAATAATAATAATAATAATAATAATATTTATAAAAATAAAATAAGTACTAGCTTGTCAAGTAAGAGTAACAAAATTATTTAAAAATAAAAAAAAAATAATTACCTTTAGCTTACGTCCAGTAATACCAGTTATAAAGCCTTCCTCTGATTGTACTACAGTACTTGTATCAACATCTCCGTCACCACTGCAGTCAAAGCGTGCTAAAATTTTCGGTTTTCCATCACTTGTCACCTACAAACCATTAAAAATTAATAACACTGAAGTTGATAGATATTAAAAATTTTTTTCGAGTTTTATAGCAATTAAATTATTTAAAAAAAATTTAATTAAAAAGTTTGACATGTAAAAATTAATAAAAATTACAAGTGAAAATTTTTAGAAGAATTTTTTTATTGTAATTAATTTTTTAAAAAAATTTTTAAAAGTTAGCAGACGTCTGAAAATTTTTGATTTTTTTTTATCAATTAAATTACCAGTAAAAAAAATTGCATTTATAATTTTTCAAGTTTTTTACAGGTGAAATTTTTTTTTTAATTATATTGAATTTTTTTCAATAAAAAATTTCTAAAAATTTTGAAAATAAATATAATTAAAAATAATTATAATAATTAAATAAAACTAATTGTTTACCTGCAATCCTGGAGCACCAGGATCAATTCCAGAATCAAAAATAGCAATAACGGTACCACGACCATCGTATTCTGGATATTTAATAAGAAATTGATTAACTCCAGTTTCTTTTTTCGGCAAAAGGCCCCATACAGGAAAATTGCAATCTATGACGTCCCCCATTTTTACAAAATTTAAAAAATAAAACAAAATGCCTTTGCCACGATTAAAAAACTTTTACAACAGTGTTTATGTACCGCATAAAAATATCCAGAGAAAAAGTTAAAAAAAAAAAAAAATAGTAAAAACGGGATTGAAGGACTCTTTTCAAATAATGACGATGTTGATGATCGGCCCAACAATCACGATGATGTTGCGCTCTCTCTTACTCTCACTTTTATAACTGTTTTATTACGTTAAATACTCTTTTTATATCTTACTTGTATGTATTGTAATTAAAAGAGAATCGTAAGTTAAGTTAAGTTTTATTTAAAGACTCTAGAGGCGCTTATATTCTTCACGAGAAACAATCATCTACACACGATCGCAATGATCTGTCATATTTTTTCTCTGTCGTCTTTCTCTGGTGACTGTTTGCACCGTTTACACACATATAGCTCCGGGTATTTATATTTTTTTCTTCACTGTTCTATCGATCGGATTTTAAAAAAATACTTATATTTCTTCTGTTGTTAACTAGGTGTCATTACTGACTCAAACCACAGTCGCCCTCTACTCGAAAATAATCATAACATAAAACATATATTTAGTTGATAATTTTTTTATAAGTAGAATTTTTTTGTAGCACGTTATGTTTGTTATAAAAATAATGTAAGATGTAATTGTCACAACTGTTGTTAGTGAAAAGAGTTATTTAAAAGTATATTGTAAACAAATATGTATAAATGTATTTATTATTAATTGATTTATAAAATTTTATCGGTCATCATAAAAATAATGTTTAGTGTAATTAATTGGCAATTATTTATATATAAATATAAATATATTTAATAATGGTTTTCAATCAACGTAAATTAAAGCTAATTGGATTTGTAGTCTTCTGTATATTATTAGGTAATTATTTAATTTTTATTTATTGTTACTACTTTTTTTTTTGTTTTGACATTGAAAAATGACATTAAAGTTAACAGTCACTGGCCAATTTTTAATTTTATTAAAAAAAAAAAAATTATTTTTAAAAAATTGCATCTTTTATTTTTACATTTCAATTTTTTTTTGTCATAATTTATTTGTTATGAATTTTTTAAAATTATTAAATATGTGTTACATTAATTTTTATTATTGAAAAAAAATCATAATGATACTGAAGTTAACTGACAACTGTAAATTTTTTTTTTTTAAAATACTTATTTTTTTTTTATTTTCACATATAGAATTTTTTTCATAATAATTTAATTGCTAAAAGAAATTTCTAATGTCTGTTAACTTTATTGTCAAAAAATATAATATAAAAATTAAGTTAGCCTACATCAAAAATTTTTTTATAGCTAATTCAATTAATAAAAAAATAAAAATAAAAATTTTTTGCTGTCGGCTAATTTTAGTATTATAAATACAATACTTGTTTTTATTTGTTAAACAATTTTCTTTAATTTAATTCTAATTAATATTTAATAATTATTCTTACAGGTTTCGGTTTTTATGAAGGATTTGTCAACATAGAAAATGTATCGTCATTCACTATGCCAAGAAAACAATTACGTGTAAATGACCATGAATTATATGATAAACAAATGGGTAATTACGAAGAGAATGAAGTAAATGAAGTTAATAACTTAAATAATAACAATGATGTCCAAGAAATTAAGAGCCGTTTGCATGAGTTAGAAGAAAAGATCCATCAAATGGAATCCAAGACAGATAATCGTGTGCCCAAAATATTCCCAAGTGTTAAATTTTTAAACTACAAAAATAGAAGACGAATATTAGTAACCGGAGGTGCTGGTTTTGTTGGCTCTCATTTGGTCGATCGTCTGATGCTCGAAGGACACGAAGTCATTGTAGTGGATAATTTTTTTACTGGGAGAAAACGCAATGTCGAGCATTGGGTAGGCCACGAGAACTTCGAACTGGTTCATCATGATATTGTTAGACCTGTTTATCTTGAGGTAGATGAGATTTATCATCTTGCTAGTCCTGCTAGTCCACCTCATTACATGCATAATCCTGTTAAGACTCTTAAAACTAATACCATTGGGACTATTAATATGCTTGGTACGTTAGATTTTATCTTTTAATTTAAATATTTTTAGTTTGCAATTTATTTTATTATTCACTCATAAATTTTGTTAATCTAATTACTTTTAATTATACAATAGGTTTTTAAATGTTTTTTTAATAACTTTTCATTAGATAAATTGAAGAAAACTAGCAACCATGCAGTCACTATGTGACTGCCGTGGCTTGTGAACTATAAATAAGTAAAATTTTGTTTATTCTCTTAATAATAAAAATTTCATGATTTTTTAAAAATACAGTTTGTCATCTTGTCCTAAAAACTTTTAATAACAAAAAAAAATTTTATTGCCCTTTTTTATCGATGGATGATTTGTGACCCAATTATTTCAAATCCGTCTCGTAGAATTGTAAATTTTACTTATTTAATGTATATTAAAAGTAAACTAGTCGGTCACACTGAGGGCTATAGACTTTGGCCTATAAATTTTAAAAGATGAGAAACAGGTCATTGAATAATTAATAAAAATTAATTAAAGCCTTCTATAAATTTGTTAATGTTTATTTAAATTGAATAGCCAAATTAATTATTTCTAGGACTGGCAAAACGAGTTGGTGCTAAAGTACTAATTGCAAGTACGTCTGAAATTTATGGTGACCCGATGGAACATCCGCAATCAGAGACATATTGGGGCCATGTCAATCCAATTGGTATGTTTATTCAGTTGTACGCTTTTTCTTTTATTACATTGCGAAATTTGATCTTTATACAAATGAGATTATAAATCAAAATCTTAAGGGGGTATTCTAGTCTAGAAACATAAAATTTCAAGTAATTTAGAAGTGCCGTAAAAAAAAGGTAATTAATATTTTTACGATCTTTTTTTTTATAAGTTATTTATTAACATTATAAGAATACAGAAAAAAATTTTAAATTCAAAAAATTTTTTCACAAAATAGCGACTGTCTTGGAAAAAAAAAAATATCGAACATATTGAAATGTATATCTAATAAAATAAAATTTTTTTAGGCCCAAGAGCGTGTTATGATGAAGGAAAACGTGTAGCTGAAACTCTGAGTTACGCTTATATGCGACAAGAAAATATTAAAGTACGCGTTGCGAGAATTTTCAATACTTTCGGACCGCGAATGCACATGAATGACGGGAGAGTTGTGTCAAATTTCATCCTGCAGGCACTCCAAAATGACTCAATAACGATTTATGGTAATGGAGAACAGACCAGGTCATTTCAATATGTTTCGGATTTAGTTGATGGACTTGTAACTCTTATGGCATCTAATTATACTCAGCCGATAAATATTGGAAACCCCGTGGAACATACTATTGAAGGTAATATTTATTTCTAAAGTGAACATTTATTTTATTTAAAATGACGGTAATTGTTTAACGATTGAAGTTTATTTATTACAGAGTTTGCCATGATTATTAAAGACTTGATTGGTGGAACGAGTAAAATAATCCGACTCGCGGCCGTCGAAGACGATCCGCAGAGGCGTAAACCAGATATATCGCGTGCTAAAAAGTATCTTAACTGGGAACCCAAAGTATCTTTAACAGAAGGTTTAAAAAAAACAATTGCATATTTTGTAAAAGAATTACAAAGAACTAAACATTTACAAAAAGATATGGCGCGTATTCCATTCGTTAATGATCATAATATAGTAGATCAGTTATAAATATTTTGTTAATTTATCTGTTTTTATAATAATATATTATTTCTATAAAATAAAAAAGTCAGTGAAAAAAAAAATCAGGTGCTATAATAAGAACTTTTTTTTTTTTTCCCAGTGATGTGTCGATAGTAGTGTTTGATCAATAATTTTATAAATATAAATTAATATTTTACTGTGATGTAAAAAGATAAATTTACAAACAAAAAAAAAAACACAAGATAATTAAAAAAAAAATTATTTTATTTTTTGTGAGACATTTTATATGAAATATATAACTTCTACCATGTGTACTAGCAACCTTGTAGTCACTATGTGATTGCCGTGAATTATGAACCATTAATAAATAAAATTTTACTTTATTAAATAATAAATTTTATTAAATTGCACTGTACTTTTTTAACTATTGACGTTTTTAAAGATATAAACTCATCCCGATGTTACACTCATCAAGAGCTTTCATTTGAGTACCCACATGCATTTTTGATATATTTTTCATATATACATATATATATATATATATATATATATATATATATATATATATATATATATATATATATATATATATATATATAAATATATGAAAAATTGATGTGGGTATTCAAATGAAAGGTCTTGATGAGTGTAAAATCAGGATGAGCTTATATCTTTAAAAATGTCAATAGTTCGTAAGATACAAGGTCATTTCTTAATTATGCTTATTCTTTTAATAATATAGACTATTATAATAATCGTGAAATGTTTTCACCTGAAACTGTAAATACTTACAAATTATTTTATAAATATACTTGGATGTCATTTAATATTTGCGATACGAATATTGACCTCAACAAAAAGATAAACAAAAGATAAAAATAATATGTTGTGCATTAAAATTTTTTGTGATAAGCATAACGACATTTTGTTATTATATATTTCACCCGTAGAATTTAATCTAAATGGCTATCTCGCATGACCACGGATCAATCAGATAAACGAGCTGAAGATTACACCACGTGTAACACTTAGACCTGGACAAAAGAACCTAAATGACATTGAACATTACAAACCAAGGCTAGAAAAATAAATAAATAAATAAGATATTTTATAAAAAAAAAAATTATAACTTAAAGTACGGAAATAAAGACACACAGATTGAAGAATTGCTGAGTTTAGATTATAATAAAAACGTTGGAGGAGTGTCTAAATAGACGATTATATGTAATGGGTGTCGCGTGGGCTTTGATAGGGCGCGCGTGGTCGTTTACAAAAAGGGATATATACAATAATCATTTCATCCGGGGCTGAATATATAGCATCTGATTATACATGATAACAATGATAGTGTAAGAAAAAAAAAAACAAGAAGAATAATTTAATCTGTTCTGTGATAATTTGAAGAGTAAAGAAGATATACTGACTGTCAAAAAATTTATTATGAGATTAATTCTTGACACATCACCGGCAATTGTGTGTCCTTTATAGTCTTCTTTTCGTTTTTGACCGTCTTACACCTGTGTTGGTACAAAAAAAAAATATTGAAGAGTGTATAAAGCATCGGCGTAATTCGATCACTGAAATACAAGAAGAGTCGTGTGTGTTTGATGCTTTTATGCAGGTTTGCTTATTCTTGTCTATTCAACTGTAAGCCCTGCAACATTCATTCTAAAATTGAATTAGCTTTCTCAAATCACACACTCAATATGCTTAAGAACGCACTTTGTATTGACACTGCAATACAGTAGAACTTTCATGTTTACATACCTAACATACCAGGTAAATTTATACGAGATATTAAAATTAAATAAATACACTAGTACTATATAAGAATATAAAATTATTTTTGAGCTATCTGAAATTTTTTTCACCACAGATATCACTGAGTATAATCTGGGATGATATCCAGTGTCATTTTGTTCTTTCCGTGTACGAAATAAATTGAAAAAAGTATCAAAAGTCGACGAATAATAGCTTAAATTGAAGATAATCATGTGAACTTAAAATCATAATTCAAAAAATAACAGCCCAAAATTTTTTATTATTAAAATTATTATCATTTTTATCATTGTGCAAAGACTACTTTTAAGCTACATATTTGTGAAGATATAACAATAACAATAATAACGGTACAAATAAAGAGTGTTGACTTAACAGATTAATTTATGTTTCTTTGAAGCCAATTAAGCGATGCACAAACAATTATCACGTCTGAAGTTGAATCGTGCTTGCAAGGGATCTTTTCATTCAATCGAATCTTTCACATAGTCTTCAGCAGAGAATAAGCTAGCTCAAGTTGTGTTTTTCCTACGAATGACTCATGGATTCTGTTGAAATGCGATGGCGGTTGTGAATCTCGACTGTTGATTCTTGATGATGAAGACTATTGGTAGAAGTAAAATAGAAAAAAAATAAACTAATAGATAAAAAGCTACATCAATCGCTATTTACTTGAGATGTCATGTTCCCACGGAAAGCGGGAGAGCAAATTCAAATATATCTATATCTATACATGTGTAAGTATATATTTTTATAAAGAATATATATATATATATATATAAGAGATTGCGGGATGCTGGTGACTTTCACAAGAGCAAGAGTATCCTAGCGTGTATGTCTGCATTATGCATGACGCGAAACAGAGTTCAGGAGCCTCTTGATCGTCTCTTGGTGGTCGCGTCAAACGGTACGAGGTCCGTCGCGGTTTAGAGAGAGGCCAGTAATACTCAGAAAGATAAAGATGATAAAGGAAGAGATATGTTAAATATAAAAAGATATAATATGAGGAGGAAGACCAAACATCTTGACATAGTTGCTCGTACACGGATGCGAGAACACGCTCGTCCATCCTCTCCCTTATTATTCACATTTTACTCTTATTCACTTCGACATCGTGGATTTTAAAATAATTCATTTTTATAAATTTACCAGATATAATAAGCTCTTTTTCATCCCGACCGCTTAATTGATACCACCGCCGTTATTATTGCCAGTCGCTAAATAAAAGCCGTACAATAAAATCAATCAACCGTTAAATCAGACGCAGTTTTTTTTTTTTTTTTTTTTTCCGACAACCGTTTAACACTTTTACAAAAAATTGACAATAACAAGTGTCAAACAAACAACCTCCGTTACTTAAACTTTAATAATATATCTTCTTTTTTTTTTTTTTATCACTCAATTATTGTCAATTTTATCGTCGGACAACAATTTATTGCATTTCTCAGTCCCGAAAGTCTAAAAATTCTTTTATCTAGACATTTATCAAGTCAACCAATAAATCTGCTAAATCTACTCGATCTTCTCATTGTGATAAAACATCCCCTCATTTTTGTTCCATACTTAATCCCCCGGGTAATTTTTACCCACCAGTGAGAGAGAGAATTGGCTTTTAAAATCCTTATCGTCCTGATGATATTATAAGCTTACTATACCGAGTTCCCTTAACTTGGAATCACATTCCCGGAAGCCAAAACATTATTCTCAGAATCTAGATAAATAATTTTTTTTATCAATAACTCACAAAATATAAAAAACAAATTTTTTAGCAATTAAATTATAATTAAAAAAAATTTAATTAAGAAATTTCATGTGTAAAAATTGATAAAATTTATCAGTGACAATTTTTCGAAGCTATTTTTTTATTGTAATTGATTTGTTATAAAAATTTTTAAATATTTCTGATCTTAAAATATTTTGAGCGTTTTATAAATTTTTGATTAATACATAAAAAATTAAAAATTATTTTTTTTTAAGTTTTAATTTATAAGTAAATAAAAATTTCATAAAATTATAACAAATATTCTAAGAGAAATTTCACTTGTACATAAAAATTACATTTTTTTTTAAATTATAAACTATTGAAGTATTTTTAAATAGTTAGCTGTTTTATATTTTAAATCTAAAATTATCTTCAATTAAATAAAATTATAAAGAACATTTGACAAAATTTATTTTTATGCAAATAATATTTTGCACATGAGCAAATCAAAATAATAATTAAATTTAAAGTCTAGATCTAAAAATGCAATTCTATAAAGCACCCAGCGGAGCGGGCGAGTAACAGCCTAGTATTTATAATAAAAAACTTAGATTTTTTCAAGGTGTTAAATGCTTGAGCGTTCGATTATCCTCCTTCCGTTTAGTCGTATAATAAAAGAACCTTTGCAGGTGATGAAGTGCAAAAAGTCTCTTTTATATATCCACGATCCATCTATGCCTTTATGTATATACATATAAAGGGTTGGTTTTTTTGCTCAGCGAAAATTTACTCACCACCACTATAATAAATGTGTACATAGTATTTATATATTTTTTTATACAAGGTAACATGCGATATTAACTATGCTTGTACTTATACAATTACTTGAGCATACTATTATACAGTTAAATATATATTAATATACGTACGTATATATAGATATATATATATATATATATATAAAGTTTGTTTAATAGTTTGCAGCGAAGATTGAGCAGCTGTTTCCATTTTCATACCTTCCATACCAGTTCTCTTTTTGCCATCACACATACACCCGTAAATATTGTGAATATGAACTTACAGGAGAGAATACTTGGGTTTTAAACAGCATCCTCTTCTTCTACACGATTCTACATAGGCTATTATATTCTCTCTTCTTTAGTCCATTCTCAGAGATCAGATACTCACGAGTCTGAGTGAAACTCTGCTTGGAATCAACTCCACTCTGTATCTGGAAGTTCTATTCCTCTGGCACTTTGGCCTCTGGCTTTAGCTTCAGTTTCGTCGCGACCATCGACGAGGCCGCATCGCAGCCTAGCGTGGCTAGGTTTACTTTTTAAATTACCCACGTGTTTTTAAATAAACAAAAATAAACAAACAATTTAAATAAATAAATAAATAAATAAACTTCTTACCAATTTTTACTAAAAAAAAAAAAAAAAAAATTTATCATTTCTTCTTCGCTCCGATTTTTATTTTTATTCATCTGGTGTGTTATTAATTAAGTACAGTAAACCCATAAAAAAAAAAATTATTTATACAGTTAATAAAAAAAAAAAAAAAAGCGGCCAAGTTTTTTTTTAGTAAATTAGTTGAGTGTAAAGTGTCAATTTTGAAGTTCCCACATCAATTCACAGAGATAAAAGCAACTAACGAAAAAAAAGTTGTCCCTGAGCGCGCATTTGTGGGTGAGTGTCTGTTCGCATGTTTTTTTATTTATTTATTTATTTTTTTTTTTTTATCATGTTTTTACAATATTAAAATGTCAGCGCGAGATTAGACGCACGAGTAGTATGTGTATGGTTTAGTATAGAGCAAGAGGGAGGAGGAATAGAAGGTGGTGAGAATAAAATCAACCACGAAAAAATAAAGACGAGAAAGATAAATAAATTTTGATGAAATAAAATATTCATAGACGGTGATGATATTATTCATAAGAAAATATATCGCTCCAATAAATTTTGGATTAATTTATTATCATATATCACTAAAATACTTGGATATTATTTTATTTTGGTAATAGCTGATTTTACGATAAGTAAAATTGGGTCATTCAAACCGCTCGCATGCAAACTCAATTGGCCATGAAATGGAAATCCAGCATACAAATGTATATATGTGTAAAATAATATATAACTATATGTTACCTATGGTTAGATATACATAAATGTATTATATATGTACTCCACATTGTTTACATATGCCCGCATTTATTCAAATTAATCTTTAGACGGTAGTTTTGCCATCACAACACGTCAGTTAGTTCTCCCGTAAATCCTGACGGGTTGAGGATTTTTTTTTTTTATAACATTTTAGATTCAACCTGTAAATATATTAATATTAATATTTATACACGTAATTTTTATTTAAATATAGACGATATAAAAAAAAAAGTCTAATTCCATATTTAATAATATTTAGCAGAATTAAATAAAGTATCACAGTTGAATAACCGGGTCCGGTTTATTTTATCTTTCAAGATTTATATATAGATGATATATATAATAATAATTTAGCAGGATATGTCGCATTGATTTTTACGCTCACTCATCCAAAACGATTCACATATATATATATATATATATATATATATATATATATATATATATATATATATATATATATATATATATATATATATACATAGATATACAGATGTATAAATAAAACATTTTGTTCCCTTCACATAAGTAACATAGCGAGAGTATTTGAACAAACGTTTATATGATGGCTGCAATGCGACATTGGGCCAACGACTTTCTCACAATTGACATCTAAAAGGCCATTCATCTTTTGTATTTAATTTTTCTTTCTCATTATTATCTATACATATTCATAATATACTACCTAATAGTCCACCATAAATAATCGGTCATTTATTCGGTTTATTGTTATTTGTTATATTAATATTAAAAAGTAAATTATACGTTGTTAAAAAATTTATTTTACGTTTTCATATAACTTTTATTATATCCTCGGTAATTAAAAAAATTAAAGCCATCAACAATTTTTATTAGTTTTAATTTCCAATTAAAAAATATATAAAATAAAAATTAATTTAAGCCTCGAGTGACTTACAAAAAAAATTCTACGCAGTACTTTATAAATTAGACAGCTTAATATTTTTTTGAAAAAGTGTCAGAAAAATTATTTATTTGTAGAATTATATAAATTATTTTAATATTGGTGTGAATAAATAAGAATTTGGTAAATTGTATTGAATAAGTTTCGTAAAAGAATTGTTAAAATTTCAGTATAATTATTGTAAAACGGTTAAAAGGTCAGTCAGGTGTACAATGAATATTTCAACACAGAAAAAGAGCACTTGAAAAATTAGTTTTGTGGATAATAGAACCTGAGTTTAAAATTTGAGTCTCAATTCGAATTCCTACCTGTAGAAAAGAAAAGAACTGTAGAATAGAGTTATAAATGATGTTCAAACTAGATTTGATTTTGACTAGTGATATTTAAAAGGTAAAATAAATTTTTTGGCTTGAGTTTGAAGATAAAACTATTGAAAAATTACTATTTTTAATATTAATACATCAAAAAGTACTTCTCTTTTTTTGAAGAAAAATTTTTCCAGTCTCAAAGCTTTAGTTTTTATTTTTTTAATTACAAAATTAAGTAATTCATTATTAAAAAATTTTTTTTAAACTCTAAAAATTAATAAAATAGATGAGAAAGAATTTGAATATCAAAAAGATAAGAAATTGTTACGGATACACTTGTGATGTTGATAATTAATTCACTTTTATCTGTAAAAGTTAAAAATTTATAAAGTAAAGTTATTTTATTGCAACATTAAAGTTTTTAATTATTTACACAATAATAGCGGCACAAAAAATGAAAACTAATTGTTGTTATTGTCATTTTGTTATTATCATTATTATTACTAGAGCAATAGTACACGGGTATTAGATATTACGTTTAGTGACATGTAAAATCATTATTTAAGGCAAGATATGACGTGTTATCTCTGGTATACTGGAATGTACGCTGAAACATGACCTGAATGATCGAAACAATAGCTCGGTTGTTATTATTCCGTTTAATGTTTGGCACGTTTACGTGTATCGCCGCTATTAACTGCTACATAACATTAAATCATTTGTCGTTATGCTCATTCGTCTATAACAATTGTTATTTATAAATCTCGACATTGCTATTATATTTTATACATATCTACTTACCGGTAGACCTTTAATGCCTACTCATATTAATAGTATGTGAGATTAATCGTACGCATAAGGTATTTAAAAGTTAACTGATACGATTGGATGATTTATTGGGACTTAGATTGGGTAAAAATTTTATCGAGAAGAAAAGTTTGCTTAGTATTATAAGTAGAAAGGTTTTAACCATTAATTCAAATTATCGTACATTGTCAATATATCTAATCTGGATTATTAATGTGGTTTATATGGATAAAAAATTTTACGCGTATGAGAAATAAAGTAATTTGGAGTGTGAGTAATATTTATGCTTACACTTGAATATTTTTGCGAAATGAAAGTGTATAATAAAAATAGCAACGTTCTCAACAATAAATATTATAAATAATTTTTATTAAATTGAAATTATTTGTAGTTAATTAAATTGTTTTTTTTTTTAATGATGAAAAAAACTAAATTTTAATTAAAAGTTTTAAAAAATTGGGGTAAAATAAATAAAGTTATAATTCATGACTAAAGCCAGGAAGTTTTTGGTATTTAATTATCATAAAAATATATAAAAAGTGTGAATTGTTTACCAGATAATTGAATTTTTTGTGTAGAAAAAAAATCTGGTATTTTAACGTACATCTAATCGTTTCGTTGTAATTGTGGCTTGAAGAACAAAGTACTCAGGAAGGATTATTTTTCTTTCTGCTGGAAGTAATGGGATGAAAAATTTTTTACTTACACAGAAAAAAAAATTAACTTGAATAAAAATAAAAATTCTTGAACCAGGAAAATAATTTTTAAGGGTTTAATTGTTTTGAATCAAGACGAAAAATTTTTGAATCAAGTGAAATTTATTTAAATCAAGAAAAATTTATTCAAGAATTTTTCTCTTGATTCAAATTAATTTTTTTTCAGTGTATTTATACTGTTTTTACGGCATTAAATTCATACAGCAGGAAGATAATATTTCTCATAAAAATTTAGTATGTAAATTAATGATTGAAAGAAGCCTTGCTCTATGACCAATAATAAATGGCGCGTATCGTGTTGATGAAGGCCTTGATACTTTGGAACATCATCAAATTGCAATTTGGTAAAAACGAGTGCAGAGAACGAGGCACGTGGAATGTTATGCTGCGGCACCAGTATCACTGTACTGAAGATACTTTTGTACAATACATATATACACATATATATTATATATATAATGGTTGTCTCCTTCTACATGTCGGTCTAAATCCATCGGTCTGTCTTGTTCGCTCTAAAGCTTTTTCTTCTATACCCACTTTGGTCTTTCACTCTCATTTTTTTTCTCTTGTCTGTCTTGCATTGGCCAACCGACGACCGGTTCGTATACCTCTTGTTCCCCGTAAGTACCTTACCTGACATCCTCGAATCGTCGAGGCAAGGAGGAAGAGCCTGTGCTGGGTAGATACTACACCGTCAGCAGACCGCCGAGGACGTCCCTTCAATGCCATTTTCAGCAATCCGATTTACAATATTTTTTTAGTCGACTCATTTTACGATATACATACTGTATTTAATACCCGGCACTACGTTCACCTCGACAGTTATTGTATAAATCCTTTTGTGTTTAATTTTTAAGAGCACTGGACTTTGGTGTCGTCCTCATCCTTAAGTTCACCACCATCAGGTTCTTTTAAATTCAAGTGTGATTTTTTTTTGTTACGCTCAGTTATTTTTTCTATTCAAAACGACTTTCGATCCTTTTAGTTTTTAAAAATGCAAATTATTTTATGTAAATAATATTTTTATTTTTAGAAAAAATTCAGTAAAAAAAAAAACAGTCAATTTAAAGTAAAGTATTTTTCTTTAAATTATTTAAAGAGTAGTTTTAAAAGTTTTATAAATCTCAGCGACCTTTTTATTTTACTGGTGCCGTGTAATTTTCTCATTAAAGCGTTAAATTATTTTTAAAATATGTATATTAGTACTTAGTACTAATAAAATATGAGCACGATAATTCTCAAGTTAAATTTATTGTTTTAAACTTATTATTTTAATCATTTACATTATATTTTTATATCGTATTATTTATTTCGACACTACATAATTCTGTAGAGTAAAAATTTTACGCGTAATTTCATCAGATGCGTAGTTTTTATTATTAAAGTCTACGCTTGGCTCTAAAAATAATATTTTTCATATATGTACACTTATAAATTATTGTAATATCAATTACATTTTTTTTTTTTTTTTTTTTTTTTTTTTTTTTTTAACAAGGCAATTAAGTTAATACAAATTTTTATTGCAGGACTTTGAAGAATATGAGGTAAAAATCAATCATCATTGGTGTTGGCAGAATGCAGGTATTGCTTCAGGCAATTGAGCTGCTGCTACTCGCGGTGGTGGTTGGATCGAACGCTCGGCGTGATGAAATATTAAACGAAGATCTTTTTGGTGGTCAACGTACACGCGGTAATTTTAATATAAATTCAAATTCTAATATTAACTACAATAATCAGCAGCAGCACAATTCTCCATTTTTGCCGAATTATCAAAGGGAAAGAAAACCTAATATTGTATTAATACTCACTGACGATCAAGATGTTGAACTTGGTATGTATTTAAACTATTTATTATACCCAGTAGAAAATTGTTTACACAAAATATTTAGTTTTTTATTATTACTATAAAAGCTACTAATTTTTTTAAGCCACAGTACTGTGGTTGATATTTTTATTTTATTTTATGAGTAATTTTATTTGACTTCTGAGCGGTTTTCTATTTCTTTGGAAACTACAGACAGTATTATATGTTTTATAATACTCTTAACAATTTTATAACTTTCTGGAATGATTCACGACATTTTAAATTCTTGTTAATGTTCGAGAATTTTTTAATGTTTTCTTACTCAAAACTTAGAGTGTAGTTTTCCGACCTTTGGTAAATAAGTTAAAAAATTCAACAGTTTTTTGTCGCTTAGGGATAAAAAAAGTAGTAAAGCTGTTATATTTATTTGACCTCAAAATTCTGAGTTTTTTTTCTAATTAAATACTAAAAAAATTTTTATAAATGAAGTCAAAATTTCTTGAAAAAAATTTTTTCTTGCTTTAAAATAATTTTTATCTTTAAAATTTTTTTTTCTGTGTAATTTTTAATTATAAACTTTTGAACTTTTTTTATGATTTTAAAAAAATTTTCTGAATTTTCTGAGAAATTTTAAAACCGCTCGGAATGTAATATAATTTTTAACAATACTTAATAAATATAAAACTTAAAATTCCCATCCACAATAATTCTGCAAAATAAAATGATTATTATTAATGATTGTATTTAAATAGGGTCGCTTAATTTTATGCCGAATACCTTAAGAAGAATTCGAGATGAAGGCGCAGAGTTACGGCATGCATATGTTACAACACCCATGTGTTGTCCAAGTAGAAGTTCTCTTTTAACAGGCCGTTATGTTCATAATCACCAAGTCTTTACTAATAATGACAATTGCAGCAGCCCACAGTGGCAGCGAGATCACGAACCACATACTTTTGCTACCTACTTGAGCAACGCGGGATACCGTACAGGTTTGTAGTAAATTAATATTATATATCACCCTAATTAATTCAAAGTACTTAATTAAAAGAGTTACAATTGTTATTATTACTAAATGGGGTTGCTTCTTAGTATTGGGGTGGAGTAAATTTTTTCGGGCGTTTATGTTAAACCCAAAAACAAAATTAATTACTTAAACGTTAATTAAATAGTCTAATTAATATCGCGTGACGTTTTGTACTGGCGCCAAAGTAAAAGTGTCAAAAGTCTCGTCTCGAGTGGTTAAAGTGAGACAAATTAACAAAGAACGACGAGAACGAGGAGACGAATGACGACGACAACAACGGGCGAGTGTGTTGGGTGAAATTGGCCGTAGGGTAAGCAACAAAATGAAGAAAAAAAAAAAAAGACGTGATAAAAATCTACAGCACACTCTACTCTACTCTACTCTACTCGAAGCAGAGCTCAAGGAAGAATAAAACTCGACACAAGTGAGAAGGAGAGAAAGCAGTATATGACCCGGGTTTGTAACTCTCGTTATATTATCCCAACTGAGAGTCAGAGTCAGCTACATAAAGTCTCGTTATATATATTATTACAGGTTACATCCATGTAGATATTCATATAGCTATATATTTCGTGGCCTTTGTTGGCCTTCATCGCCATGGTCCATTCAAATTGAAAAGTGTCTAAGGGATATCACCTCAAGAATTGAATAAATAAATAAAAAAAATAAAAAAATTTGGTAACGACAATTCTCTTTTTGTAAATCTGTTCCAGGCTACTTTGGTAAATATCTGAACAAGTATAATGGCTCGTATATTCCCCCGGGTTGGCGTGAATGGGGTGGCCTTATAATGAACTCACGGTACTACAACTACAGCGTCAATATGAACGGAAAGAAGATAAAGCACGGTTTTGAGTACAGCAAGGACTATTATCCAGATTTGATAGCAAATGACAGCGTCGCATTTTTACGTCAGAGCAAGCACAATTTTGCACGAAAGCCCGTTATGCTTGTGGCAAGCTTTCCAGCACCTCATGGACCCGAAGACTCGGCGCCTCAATTTTCCCAACTCTTCTTCAATGTCACAACCCATCAGTGAGTTGTGAATTACTTTTCATATCTTTTTTTTTTTTTTTCTTTCTAAGTATGTATTAATACTGCTCTGAATATTTTTCTCCCTACCGCTACCAATACTCGCATAATAATCGTTGCTTTTATTGTACCATGCGTGTTAATGTAGAGCTTTGTTTCTGGGGTGTGATGTGCGTCAAGCCCGAGTGAGAATGTAAGCCATGGTACGGTGAAGTAGACAAAGAGCTTTGTGGTGAAGCTAGACAGACTGTCCAATGTCTAGATAAAGTGCCCTCATAAAAAAGTTCCTGAAAAAAATCAAAATAAATGATAAAACTACTCGGGAAATGTTGAGCTTATTTAATGTCGGTGTTTTGTGCTCTGAAAAATAAACTTTTCATTATTCCGCACTCATTATATTATTTTAATACTCATCATAATTTATTCCAGCACTCCAGCTTATGATTATGCTCCAAATCTAGACAAGCAGTGGATTTTGCAGGTAACCCAGAAGATGCAGCCGATTCATAAACAATTCACAGATTTACTGATGACTAAGAGGCTGCAAACACTTCAGAGTGTCGACGCCGCTGTTGAGAGGGTTGGCTTTTTTTTTCTATTATAAATCTGCGGGCTATAAATCATTTATATGATTAGAAACTAAGTAACTCAATGACCTTTTGACTTACAGATTTACCAAGAGCTCAAGGATCTCGGAGAACTCGACAACACGTATATTATTTATACATCCGACCACGGCTATCATTTGGGTCAGTTCGGGCTTATTAAAGGAAAAAGTTTTCCATTTGAATTTGACGTACGGGTGCCGTGTCTCATTCGTGGTCCTGGAATTGCACCTGGATCTGTGTAAGTTTGGTTTAAAGAAAAAAAAAAAATAATAATATATGTTGCGTAATATTTAAGTGAAAAGACATAGTCCCTACAAATTACGCAGAATGTTTGAGGAACAGCAGCTCAGAGCAAAATAATATTTCCTGTTTTACGAGAGAGAGATACGTCAACTTTAATATAGCGTAGTTTCCGCACTGAGTTTGGCAGCTAAATTTAGCCAAATTAATTTACCAGCTGCTTTCTCGTTTGTAGGTTGTAGACAGAGAGAAAGAGAAAAGAACGGGCTCGTGCTACTCGTCGAAAATCAACGAGCCAGTTTATTCATTATCCCTCTTACTTTTATCATTCATTTTATATATCTCTGTTCTATTCTATTCTATTCTATTCTATTTTATTTTGAGGTATAGACAACTCTCCAGTATTTTTCTCTCTCTTTACCCTCGAAAATCCCATTTCAGTGTTTCAAAAAGTTTTACTTGTACTTCTCGCTATTCGTACTAATTGGTACAATCCAAAACTTCTAACTATCTAGTTTTACGGTATTATTTTATTCAAAAACTTTATTCTTATTTTTTATTTTATCATTTTTTCTTTTAAACTCGTTTGTTATTTTTTAATTGGTTGTACAAGTATTGTAAAAAAAAAAATCAACAGTTTGTAAAGATTTAAAAAAATTGCTTAACTACGAAGATAAACATTCATTTAGAGTAAAAAATAAAAAAATAGAATTGTTAACAACTGAGAAAACCTTTTTCAAATGATTCAAAGTTCATCTTTCGGTTCTTTTTATATATATAAAGAATCCGTATACAAAATTTAATCCACGGTAACATTTCCTGAATTGAACGTAAAAAAGATTAAAAAAAAAATATATATATATATATATATCTTGAATAAAATAAATATAAAAAATAAATGAATTTTGGCAGACGAATTTTATACTGCGCTTTAAATCGGCTTTCTGAATATCCTTCTTCTACGTCTACTTTTAATACTACCGCTTCTCGACTAGCACTCTCTCATTTATCTTTCCTTGCTGGCAGAGTGCCGACGCAAAGCCTTAAACGTTATCTAGACAGAGTTGAGACGATTATAAAAAATAAAATTAAAAAATAAATATATATATAAATTTATATCATTTTGTCCAACTATATAAGATTTCCTCAAGCGAAATTATCCGCGCATTAACTTTTTATATTAAAAAAAAAAAAAATTTTGATCCTCACCTTTTAAGAAAGCGCCGGTTCGCCCAAAAATAAAGAAAACTAAACTAATAAAATAAAATGGATAAGTATTTAATTAATAGAGATAAAATTTAATGACATTTCAGAGTCGACGAAATAGTTTTGAATATCGATATGGCGCCAACTTTTTTGGACATCGCTGGAGTGGATACGCCTCCTCAAATGGACGGAAGATCTTTTAAAAAGCTTTTCCTGACGTAATTATCCTTAATATTTTATTTAAAAACTAATTATTTATTTAATATAATGAGTTTGATTAAATAATGAATTTTGTTAAATTGCACTGTACTTTCTTAAATATTGACGTTTTTAAAAATATAAGCTCATCCCGATATTATACTCATCAAGAGCTTTCATTTGAGTACCCACATGCATTTTGATATATTTTTCATATATTCATATATATAATATATATAAATATATGAAAAATTGATGTGGGTACTCAAATTAAAGGTCTCGATGAGTATAATGTCAGGATGAGCTTATATCTTTAAAAATGTGGATAGTTCAGAAGATACGAGGTCATTGCTTAATTATTGAGTTATAATAATATAAATGATATGATTTATTCCAGCAATAAACACGGCAGGCGAGCTAAATTCAAATGGCCAGATACATTTTTGATCGAATCATCAGGCCGTCGGGAGACTCCGGAGTCGATTGCCGAAGCAAAAGCACGTGAAGTAAGACGGCAGAATGCAACATTAGCGAAACAATTATTGGATCCAACTCCAGATGAGCTAGCTATCGATACCGATACTGAATTTGAAGGGGATCGTCTATTGGATAACGACACAGGAAGTGATCAAGATATTTCTGATGATGATGATTTAGAGGATTCAATTACCGATGAATCTAGTACGTATCTACTGTAAACGTTTTTATTGTCTTGGTACTGTTGGTATTGCTGTTGTTGTTTCAGTTGATTAAATCTTTATTGGTTCAACACATTCGTGTCGAGCAGTTGAATGTGTAATGGGATAGAGCGATAATAGAGAGTATATATATATATATATATATATATATATATATATATATATATATATATATATATATATATATATATATATATAGAGTATATAGTCAGAATTGATGGGTGATATGAGATAGGTTTAGAGTTTAGAGTTCGATTGATTGAGTGTAACAGATGCCGTTCGACGAACTCTGATGGTATACGTTTGGTTTTAGCGTTGACTCGACCTGTCACGCCAGATGTTACGAATATCTAGACGCGAGAGAATACATTATAAATGCATATATCACATCTCCATGAACTGTCTAACTACATTCACATATCATACATATATTCATTCGCAGTGCATACGTTAATTTATAAAGTAATGTAGCAAGCATGTCTATGTCTATGTATCTGTCTATGTCTCTACCAGTAAGTAAAAATAACTCAGTACTTTTGTTCCAGATGGTGATGTTAATTTAGATAATGGAGTAAATCCTTCATTGAATTTAAATTCAAAGCACGAACGTCTTACATACGAATGTTCAAAACCTGAGGCACAAACTAATTGTCTTCCTGGTCAAAAGTGGCGTTGCGAAAAGGAAGGGCATCGTTGGCGACGTCACAAATGCAAGTATACGACAACAGCATCATCAATTACCAGTGGAACGGCACACAAATCTTCTAAAAAGTGTGCTTGTTTCACACCCAATGGTGTTGTGTACACCAGACTCGAGTCTAATGACTTTCCTCGAGAAAATCGTGGTGGACTTTATGACGACGGTGAGGGATTTTTAAGCGGCGGACGTGGTAAGAGAAGTATCGTCGACTGGGAGAAAATTAAACATGATGGTAAGCTTAAATTTAAATCTACCAAGTCTGGTTATTGTGGTGAGGATCTTGAGGATGATTTACGAGACCGACGAGCTATTGATGAGGAAGACGATGAAAAGTTTATTGAAGAGCTAGAGATTCTCAGGGAAGAACTTTCGCACGAGCGAAATAAACGTGATGTAAATGAAAATACTATTAATTTTATGGGCGACAGGTTGATTGGCTATTCTAAATATCTGGTTAACAATAGCGTTAAGGAAAATGATTATAATGATGATGATAATAAGGATGAAACAGATTACAATGTCAATGATTTTGATTTTACGAGCTTAAATAAAGTTGTGAAGAAATTTATTAATGTTGATGATATTTTAAAAAGACACCGCAGAGTAAGAAGAAGTGTTACGAAGAAAGATACTATCGAGCATGTGACAAAAATAATGGAGAGCATTGAAGAGGAGCTGGATGATTTGAAAGAGAGTCAAGTACGGCAATCGAATGGGTCTGAAGTAATATCACCAAAGTGTTTGGTGCTACCAAAGGGCGGTGTTAATTGTACGACGTCTGTTTATCAAGATCCAAATGAATGGAAACAGTCGCGACGGGCTATTGAAAAACAGATAAAGGAAATGAGAATTCAGTTGGAGAGTTTGAAAGAAATACGACGTCATTTAATGGATAAGCGCCCGCATTTTATACCAGAAGACGATGATTATGCTGAAGTGGATGATTTACACCCACACGAGCATCATTATCATAATAACAGCAATAATCACCATCATAATAGCCATCATCATCATCATCATCATCATCATCATAATCATCATCACCATAGTAAGAACCATACTCGTCATCAAAAAAAACATGACAAACTACCGGTGTCAACAACGGGCTCATCAACACAAGTTTATTATTCCAGTACAACTAGTTTTAGTTCAACATCTTATACTAGCTCTACAAGTGAGGAGATTACCGACACCCCAGCACCCGAGGGACTCGATCGATCCTATGATTCAGCGACTCAAGGGAAAATTACCACGAGCGAGTTACCGAGAACAACTACAGTCCCGACAACTATCAAGGCAAAGAAAAGTTCCCGAAGGCTGAAGATAAATAAAGATAATGTTGACGTACGTACAGATGAAGATGATAAACCGCGACGTCGAAAAATTCATCATCATAAGTTAAATAAAGTTAATAATAGTATCAATAATAATACTCTCTTGACAAATAGTGTTAATGATAATAATTTAAATGTTCATTTAAATGTCTCGTCTGACAATTGGCCAATTCGTGAGGAGAAAGAATCAACTGTCGATGTGATTAAGAATAATGTTAAAGATTATACAACTACTACAAGACAATCAGTTTCTACTACTCCAATATCTACCAGAGCTTCTACTACTGCCAGTCTGATGTCAACGTCAACGACAACGACAACGACAACGACGACTACAACACCGGCTACAACAACAACAACAACAACAACAACAACAACTAAAAAACCCTTGAAAATTATTAAAAATCGCACGGGTTTGGGTCCTGCGAGGATTGATGTTACTATTTTAGAGCCTCCTGATCGCAAACACAAACAACCTGGTGGTACGTTAAATAATAATGGACGTCCTCCGCCGTTAATTAATAATCCACTGGAATCACGTTACAAATGCTACTGCGAGCCGGACAATCAGCCAAAGAAAGACGAAAAGGAGATTGCCAAAGAGGAGAGAAGAAGACTGAAGGAAGAACGGCTACGTAAAAAAGAACGTAAATTAAAGAAAAAAGCTAAACTTGAAAAGGAATGTCTTACTGAAAAAATGAATTGTTTTGAGCATGATAATGATCATTGGCGTACAGCACCACTTTGGAACGCTGGACCGTTCTGTTTTTGTATGAATGCCAATAATAATACATACTCATGTGTGCGCACTATTAATGTTACGCATAATTTTCTTTATTGCGAATTTACGACGGGTTTTGCGACCTTTTATAATTTGAGAATTGATCCCTTTGAACAATGGAATAGATTGGGTTCTTTGACGCCTGCCGAGCGGTCTTACTTACATGATCAATTAGAGCATTTAAAGGGCTGCAAAGGGACTCGTGATTGCACCGTTGGAAATGCTAAAGAAGCTATTGCTACTAATGCGGTACAGCAACAACGTTTTTTGACTAAGCGAAAATACAGCAATTCTTTTGGTAAATTTTATTTTTTTTTTAATTATTAACTTTTTTAATTTTTTAAAATATTTTATAGATTAATAATTTTTTTTATTTTACAGAAGACATGTTTATACCCTCAGCGCTGCAAATTATTCGTGAAGGTGAACTTGGAAGTAATAAAAGACGTAAAAAAGTTTCAAAGTTAGTTTTAATAATTTTTATATTGTCAATTTTGTTTGTAAAATAATGATATACAATTAATAATATTTTATTTTTTTAAATTAGTTCCTGGAATCGGCGGAGCAGAAGTTGGCAAAGTAACTGGAAGCATGCAGCTGATAAAGTGTCTCGACGACATCGACATCCGTCTTAAGTTTTATTTATTATTTATTTTAATATATTTTTGACTAATTTTTTGTAGTCATATATATAAAACTACTTTAAGTAATTTTAATTAAATCAGTAAAGGTAATTTGGATGAATCTTTATTACTATGAAGTAGAATATTAATAATATTATTAATTGATTGGTATCTAATGTGAATAATTAAATACACCCGTGATAAATATCATAGAAAAGTCCCGGTAGATTTTCCCTAGGTCCGAAAATTACACCTATGCAACGAGTTTAAGTATTTTCTATATTACGAGCTGATTAAATAATAAATATAGAGTCAAGTAGGATTATATATATTTTTAAGAAACTCTTTGATAATTTTTATTGAGTTTTTTTAATTGAAGAAATACTGGAATTTTAAAACATATTTTTATTAGGAATATTTAAAATTTTTTTACATAAATTTGTAATTAATATTTTGTTTAACGCTTTAATTTTATACAAAGATCTATTGTTTTTTTTTTTATTTATTCAGTAAATAGAAATTTTTTTTTTTAAAGATATAATCTCACTACGATAACTGATTATATCACGTTACAGATGCCATAAGGGTGTATAATAAAAATTCAATTTTTTTTCTAAGTCCAAAAAAAATTTTAACTTTGAAGAAAAAATTTTTTTGCATTTCTTCACGTTTCATACAAAATTACGTTGATTCCCAAAAAAAAATTTTTTTCTTGAAACTAAAAATTTTTTTGGACTTAGAAAAAAATTACAGAATTTTTATTATACGCCCTTATGGCATCTGCAACGTGATATATATTCGTAAAAAATTTGTATGAATATATTATTATAATTAGGGGCCTGAATGCACAACGAACTAATGGAATGCCACTAATTTAAAAATTATGCATAAATAAATAAATTATTATTTATCAATAATAAGAGTTATCTTTTATGCTAATACTGGCTACCATTGATATATTGATAATTTGCCATTTAGATGCAAAAGAAAAAAAATACAATCGTAGTCGAAGGATAATTAAAAAAAAAAAAATGAAATATTACTGCCATAAAATTTTAGATTTATTTTTTATGGTCATCGATATTATCGATATAATATAATCTAATCAGAATATCAAAAATTTTACTAAGTTTCAAGACTATATAAAATAATTTAATAATTTTTTTTTTTTTTAATTTTATCGACTTAAAATAAATTTTATTATTTTACGTAAAAAAAAAAATTTCAAACTCAATACGTCCCACCGGAAATTGTAAATAACTGTGTATAATTAATTGATTTCTGAATTCTGATAAACATACTATGAGAATAATATTTTATGTTATTAAATAATATAAAAAAAAAGAATGATTAATCAATAAAAGTGATAAATACTTTAAATTATTTAAATATAATCTCTTGTACTTTTTTTTAAGTATATATAAATTTTTTATATTATTATTAGTATTTAATATTTCGTGTAAAATACTATTATATTGTGGTTATTTTTATTCGCTTATATTTATATACTTCGATGACAAACAAAAAAATTAATAAAGACATTTTTATCTCTGAAATAATTTTTTATTTATTCCACCTAGTAATTACAAAATTTTTGCATCAGTCAATTGAAATAAATTTTTTTTTTTTTTTGAGTATTTATTATTTATTGATTATTGTAAGTAATATTTTTCTAGCTGCAAAATGTCCACTTCCAACGCTCTACACAAATGCTTGTGCCGCAACAATCGTCGTGAGTATTACACTAAAATAACAACAATAATAAATGTAAAACTATATGATTTTATTAAATTTTTTAATAGTATTACAAATTTTTATTTACTATTTGTCCAACAATATCAGAACAATCTTGTAAATATTTATTTCCGATGACTGCTGAAGTGATCAGTAATCCGAGAAAGAAAGTGAAGAAAGATAATAAAGTTTTTGCCATTTTTTACTAAAAATTAACACAAAAAAAAATTTACGGAGTCAATTGATGTGGGTATCAATGATATTAACTAAAGTTTTAACTAAAAAAAATTTCATAGCTACTATCTTTCGCGTAAGAACTTAAAATAAAATCTATTTTTATTTTTTAATTGACTTGAAGTAGATAAAAATTGATTTCTCATTAGCCAATCCACAACCAAATGCTCACACGACGTTACGATCAGCTTTTTTATGTTTTAAAAAATTCAACTTCAATGTTTTAAATTTTTTTCTTCACAGAATATTGATGAAGAAATAGATAATAAATTAAAGTGATTAAAATTTATGTAATAATTAAATTTGGAAGCAAAGAAGATGTATTTATTTTCTAAAAATAAAAATAGAACGAGGAAAATCGTACATAGAAAATAATTTTGGCCATAGACAACAAAAAAAGACTTTTTTTTTTTTTTTTAAAAGTCCGCCAGTTTGTTATTTTTCGATAAAATTTCATAATTGTACTTTACCATATCTTTGTTGTCTTTATCTTCGAAGCTAATGACAATCAATTCTTTGAAGTACTCATTGTTATACTGTAAATTGTCTGTGGAATAACGAAGGGTCTGATGTGACTGATGTAATACAGAAAATATTTTAAAAATTCTTTCTCACGTGAAACAAATAGAGTAAATATCCAAATTCGATTTAATTCATCAAGGTATGTTTTATTTTTAAGCAATCATATTTTTTAAGTAATAAAAAATACCTGGAATTAAATAAAAAAATTGAAAATTAGAGTAATGTTTTACTAAAAAGTGTCTGAAATCGATACTAGAACTATTCTATTATTAAATTTTCTTTCTTCACCGGATATGAAAGAAACCGATAAATATAACTAATAAAGACTTCCCAATTTTTTAAATAACAGCACTTATTTATTTTTTTTTTTTTTAAATAATAAAAGTACAATAAAAATAATTAGATAAGAAAAGAAGTATGAAAGATAAATAAAAAGTATGTAAAAAGAAAAGATTTAAAAATATAATTAATATTAATTTTATAACATCAAAAAATATAGATTTTTATTACTGTAACTGACTCATACTCTAATTGTCTTTTCGTAAGACATTAATTCGATAAAAAATCATTAAAAACTACTTAATAAAAAAAAATCGTATACATTTAATTTTGACGTATTTTAATAATGACATAGATAATAATAATCGTAAAATACTTGATAATTTTTTAACTAATAAATTTGACCCAAAAAATAATTTTTTAAAAATTGCATTTTTAATTTTTTAAAATTTCTACCTGTCAGTTAAAAAAAATTTTTTTTTTTTTAGCATAATTTATTTGTTACATAAATTTTTAAATATCTGCTTAGTTAATTTTCATTCTATCGATATGTGGTATGAAATGAAACACAACTTTAGTCTTTATTTAGGAGAACCCTCTGTTATACCCTCTATTACCTTTTTAAAGGGAAGGGTATTATACGATGAGTCATGTCATACCTTAAGTATTTTCACAATTCTTACCCACGTGGTAGGGTAAGTGAATTGAAGAATAACGAACCTCACTCACGTAAATATCGTTAGAGCGAGCACATATGGAATAAAGTACAGTGATAACTAAAACAAATATAATAAATATCTAAATTTATACTAGTTTATCAAGGTTTGTAAAATAATTAAGTTTTTTAAGTAATAAAAAGAACGACAAATAATTATAAAAAAAAAAAAAATTAACAGCGATGTATTAATAAAAAGTGTCTGAGTGTCTAAACTCGAGGCAAGAACTATTCTATCAATTAAATTGGATTTATTAAATCGCGCCGGTTACTAGCCACTTAATTCACAAGTGATTGAAGAGCACTGTAGCTATTTAGTGAAGTGATTCTTGTGTTTAAAAAATTAAAACGTATTATCATTTTTAAAAAAATAAAAGATAATAAATTTTTAAAATTAAATTTGGGTAATAAAAAAATTTTTTTCAGATGTTGGAGTCTTTTAATACAGTGGGATGGCAAAGATTCAAAAGTGCGTTGATGCGGAAAAAAATAATTGACGCTTCAGCACCGGAATCTAAATTATTAAAGTGTTTAACAACGTTAGACTTAACAGCCCTAAGTATCGGATCAACTCTTGGGGTTGGAGTTTATGTTCTTGCTGGAAATGTTGCAAGTATCCATGCAGGTCCCTCTGTGATCATATCGTTTGTTATTGCGGCTATTGCTTCTATATTCGCCGGTAAAATTATTTTTTAATTAATAATTCATACTTTTAAAATTAATGACAGTGAAATTAGCCGACACCTAAAAATTTTTATAATTTTTTCAAATAAAAAAATTATCACAAAAAAATTTTTAAAAAATAATTTCATTTATAAAAAACTTGAAAAATTATAAGTGCAATTTTTTAAATATAATTTTTTAATTCTAATTTAATAAATTAAGCAAAATTTTAAATGTTGAATAACTTTATTATTATTAAATATAAACTAGCAGATACTTGATATAATTTTTTGATTTTTCTTAAAAAATAAATTTGGTCTCAAAAATTTTGTTTTTTTTTTTTAAATTGAATTTAAAATTTTTTAGAGCCTTTAAATAAATTTTAACTGTTTTAATTATTAATTGTTAAACTAGGGTTGTGTTTTGCTGAGTTTGGCACGAGAGTACCAAAAGCCGGATCATCTTATGTCTACACGTACGTGACAATTGGAGAATTTGTGGGATTTATTATCGGCTGGGTATTGATTCTTGAATATGTAATCGGAGCAGCGAGTGTAGTACGAGCACTAACCAGTTATATTGATGTATTTACCCATCAAGTTATAAGCAATGCATTTAAATCATTCGCTAAAATTGGAATCCCGTACTTTTCACCCTACGTTGATTTTCTTGCTTTCGGAATCACTGTATTGTTTTCAGTGGCCCTGGCATTTGGTGCTAAAGAATCATCGTTAGCAAACAATATTTGTACATTTATTAATTTATCAATTGTACTGTTTGTTATCATTACTGGATCATTCAAAGGTATTCAAAAAATAAGTAAATTTTTATTTTAAAATAAATCTAACAATTTTTTTAAATTTTAATAATTGGAATTTTCATAATTAATTTGTTAAAAAAATTCTAAAACATCTGCTAAATTAATTTTTATCTATGATAATTGAAATTAATGAATATTTTATTTTAAAAAATAGCTGACATGAAAAATTGGAAACTAAACGTTGAAAACTTGCCGGAAAAAGAGGGTGTCAACTATGGAAATGGTGGTTTCGCACCATTTGGATTAATGGGAATAATTTCTGGTGCTGGTGAATGTTTCTACGGCTTTATTGGATTTGATTGTATAGCGACGGCTGGCGAAGAAGCTAAAAACCCCAAAAAATCATTACCAATAGCAATTGTTGTTTCTTTGACAATAGTTTTTTTGGCGTACTTTGGAATCTCGATAGTACTAACGACTGTTCTTCCTTATTACGACCAAGATATTAACGCCCCTTTTATTTACATGTTTAACTCAATCGGCTGGAATTGGGCCACTTACATTGTCAGTGTTGGTGCATTCTGTGCTTTGACTACCAGGTAACTTTTTATTATTTAAATAAATTAATTCTAAATGTGCTAAGCTACTAATTTTTCATATTTGTTATTCAGTTTGGTCGGTGCTTTGTTCCCTTTACCGAGAATTATTTATGCAATGGCATCAGATGGCTTGTTGTACAAATGGCTCGGACATATAAATACTCGATTCCACACTCCAATGACGGGAACTTTGATAGCAGGACTTTTTACTGGTAAAATATTATTTTTTTATATTTTGAACAATTAATTTACAAAAATTTTTTTTAGGAATTCTTTCTGCGCTTTTTGATTTGAAACATTTGTCTCAAATGATGAGTCTAGGCACATTATTTTCGTATTCTATTGTTGCTGCGTGTGTTGTTGTTTTACGGTAATTAGAAATTTATTTTATTAATTTACTAACTTTTATTTCACTTTATTTATTTTTAATTTTTAAATTTAAGGTACAAAGAAAATGAAATTAACGAAAAAAAACGACTAGTTAAAGAACCCAGAACAATTAAATGTATTGCTAAGCAATTGATCAATGCTAATAATTTAGTATTTTCAACTAAACTTACGTCGGACATTGTATCTTGCCTCATTACAATTTATGGTAATTGTACTTTACTTTTCACAATATTTAAATATTTAATAAAATTTAATAAAAAAAATTTTTTTTTTTATTTTTAGTTATTGTCGGTTTCTTATCTGCGGGATTCATTGTGAAATTTTTAGAACACATTATTAATGTAGAGATCTGGGCAATAATCCTTCTTAGTATTCTGATCATTACCATGATTGCCTTGCTAATATGTATATGCTTACAACCAACATCTGATAAAAAACTTCCGTACTCTGTAAGTATTTTTTAGCATACACTGAGAGAAAAAAATTTTTTTTTTCGCAAAAAATGGATCTTTTTGTGACAAAAAATTAATTTATTGCACATTTTTAACAATTTCATTGTTTGTTTTATTTTATTTTTTTTTTTATTTTTTATTTATTTTTTTTTTTTTTATGTCTTTAGTTTTTTTAGCTAAAAGATAAAAATTTTTTAAAATTTCTAACAAATTAATTTTTTTTCACAAAAATATCCATTTTTTTCCAAAAAAAAATTTTTCTCTTAGTGTACTTGTTAATTATCATAAAAATAACGACTGTAAAAATTCAAAAAATTTACATTCAAGTGACATAATAGTAGAAAAAAATTTTTTTTCTACTTACTGCAATTTAAAAATACATTAACTCTCATTAAAATGATTGAATTTCAATTAATGATAAAAATTAAGATTTTTTAGTCACAAAAAATGCCCATAAAATTTTCTAGGTACCACTTGTACCTTTCTTGCCAGCAATCAGTATCATGATCAACTTTCTTCTTATGTGGGGTGTGAGTATAAGAACCTGGATGCAATTCGTCGGATGGATGGGAATTGGTTAGTAAAAAAAAATTTTTTTTCAAATTTATTAATTAATTAATAAATCAATATGCTTTTTTCAGGTCTCATTATTTATTTCACGTACGGAATAAAGAACAGTATCAATAAAACCAAACCAACACCAAATGAAGTTTATAATTAATTTCAATTACTACATAAGTTAACAATTAAAAGTAATTTTATTGGTGTATTAATCAATTATAAAACATTTTTTTTTTTTGACAATTTTTTAATAAAGTTAAATTTTTATAAAATGAACTACTTTTTTTTTAGACATACATAATAACAATCAAGAAACTTTTTATTTTGATACTTTTATAAAATTTGGATGAAATTTGTGAAGATGTTTTAAATTTTTATGAAATTCTGAAAAAAAAATCAAAAATAGACGCTCCCGGGTGGGCTCGAACCACCAACCTTTCGGTTAACAGCCGAACGCGCTAGCCAATTGCGCCACGGAAGCTGACATCCGTAAAAACAATTATTACATTGATAACATTACCAACACTAAAATTACTTTTATTAATAATTATAATTTTCATTATTATCAATATTAAAATATTAAAAATAAAAAAATGAAAATAAAAGCTTACTATTTTAAATTTATGGCGCGAAATGATAAAATATTCAAAAGTAAACTTCAAATAGCAAATAAGACACTTTCAAGTCCAATTGAGGCACAATCGTCTCTGAAGGATTAGCTTTAAGTTTTTTTCCGAGGCATTGATAGTAGTAAAAAAATTACATTGATAAAGTATGACTCAATAAAAATTGAATTATTGATATGAATAGTGAAAGATAAACTCAAAGATAATCTTAAACGAGGAACTTAGTGCGATGAGTTACTTGTTGCACTTACTGAAGAATTAGATTATTTTATATTTTTATTTGTCGAAAAATGTCAGCATTTGAATCTAAATATAGTCCCGTAAGTTTTTTTTATAAACTATAATTGTTTTTGTATATTTTAAGCTAACAATTGTTTATACTTAGTAAATTTTTGCTGTTAGGGCGACAATGTGTGGATTAAAAATTCTTCCAACGGAGAATTTGACATCCCTGTGGGATGTAAAATTATTTCAGCTGACAAACGAAGTCTTAAGGTTCAAGATGACGATGGAAAGGTAAATTGATAATATAAAACAAAATTTTTTACTGTAAAGTAAATTTTAGCTTTAGGCGAAAAAAGAAAAAAAATCATTAACATTTTATTAGAATTGAATTAAAATTAAATTTGACACTTTTTTTTTGATAATTTAAGAGAATAAATGTTAAATTTATACATAAAAGTGTTAAATATTTAATACAAAAATTTTTAACACAAAATTTTTTGACGCAATGACGCAAAATATTTAGTTCTAAAATAAATCTTAAATTGTAATGATTTTCTAGTTAGAAACGATTGATAATAATCGAATTTTGAAACGTATGCATCATTCTTCAGTAAATGGAGTTGAAGACATGATAAAGCTCGGAGATCTTCAAGAATATGCTATTTTAAAAAATCTTCATATTCGATACAACCAGAATTCAATTTATGTATGTAATTAAATTTTATAAGTCTAGTCGTTGTTTTTTAAAATAGTTATTGAAATAAATTATCATTTTTTTAGACTTATACGGGAAGTATGTTAATAGCAATAAATCCTTACAAAATATTAAATATTTACACTCCAAAAGAAGTGACAAATTATCGATCAAAAAATATCGGAGAAAAGCCACCTCATATATTTGCAATTGGTGACAACTGCTTTATGGAAATGCGACGTTCACAAAAAAATCAGTGTATCGTAATCAGGTTAATTGATGTTCGTTATTTTTAAAAGCGATAAAAAATATATTTTAATTTTTTTTTTTTTAATATTTCTAGTGGAGAAAGTGGGGCAGGAAAAACTGAAAGTACAAAATTAATTTTACAATATATTGCGGCAATAAGCGGCGAACATTCATGGATTGAACAACAAATTCTTGAAGCTAATCCTATTCTTGAAGGTTTAAATTATTTTTCAATCAATATTATATTTAAAAATATAAATTGTATATATATTTATTGTTACAGCATTTGGAAATGCTAAAACTGTTCGTAATGACAATTCTTCACGATTCGGAAAATATATTGACATTAAATTTTCAAAAAATGGATCAATAGAAGGCGCAAAAATCGAGCAATATCTTTTAGAAAAATGTCGTTTAGTTTATCAAGGACAAAGTGAGAGAAATTATCATATTTTTTATTCAATTTTAACAGGACTATCTAAAGAAGAAAAGAAAAAACTGAATTTGAGTTTACCAGAAAATTATAAATATTTATGTGGCTCTTTGGAATGTAAAGGGCGAAATGACGCTCAAGAATTTGCTAATGTAAAGGCAGCAATGAAAGTCTTAAACTTTAGCGATGAAGAATTTTGGAGCATAATAAAACTTTTAGCAGCTATTTTGCATCTGGGAAATATTAATTACAAGTCGGTAACGATGGCGAACATGGATGCAAGTGAAATAATTGACGATGCAACCATTAAAATGTTGATTGAACTACTTGGTGTTAATAATGGAGCGTTGAAGGAAGCGCTTTCTCGAAAAACGATTTTTGTCCAAGGAGAGCGTGTTATTAGTAATCTATCGAAAGATCAAGCTACTGAAGTAAGGGATTCTTTTGTGAAAGCAGTTTATGGAAGACTTTTTATTTTTATTGTCAGTAAAATAAACGATGCAATTTTTAAGCCTAAATCTAATACCAAAAATTCAATCGGAGTGCTCGATATTTTTGGATTTGAAAATTTTACTCACAATAGTTTTGAACAATTGTGTATTAATTATGCAAACGAACATCTTCAGCAATTTTTTGTGAAATATATTTTTAAAATGGAACAGGATTATTACAATCAAGAAGGTATTTCTTGGAATCATATTGAATTTAATGACAATCAAAGCGTTCTTGATTTAATTGGAGTTAAAGCTGTTAATGTTATGGCACTCATTGATGAAGAGAGTAAATTTCCAAAGGTAAAGGATTACTTCTTTCAGTCTGGATATTTTGAAGTTAACTTATATTAAATTATATTAAGATCATGTAAGTCTACTGAATTTTTGAAAGGCTCAAAAAAATCAGAGTAAAAAAATATTGAGCTTTTAAAGTTTTTTTTTACTTGATTTAAGTAAATTTTTTTTTTCTGTGTGAGATTTGTGATACTATCTTAACTCCTTTTTATATAAATTAATCTTTTTGTATAAATTAATTTTTTTAAGGGAACTGATGAAACTTTACTGGCCAAAGTTCACCAAATGCATTCCAATAACCAAAATTATGTAAAACCTAAATCAGATTCTATAAAAGCTTTTGGAATAAAACATTTTGCCGGAACAGTAACTTATGAAATAAATGGATTTCTTGATAAAAATCGCGATACATTTTCAGCAGACTTGAAACAACTCATCACTATATCATCGAATGATTTTTTAAAATTAATATTTAGCCACGATTTAACAATCGAATCAGATGGGAAGAAACGAGTTTCATCATTGTCTTCTGAGTTTCGTAATTCGTTGGATTTACTGATGAAAACATTGGAAAATTGTAATCCATTTTTTATTCGATGTATAAAACCAAATGAAGAGCAAAAGCCATTGGTAATTATCAAGCATACTTAATTTAGTCTTGTTTATATTTTTAAAATTATTTCTCAAAACAATCAAAACAGTTGTTTGATAGATCTCTTTGCTGTCGACAACTAAGATATTCTGGAATGATGGAAACAGCAAAAATCCGTCGGGCCGGTTATCCGATTCGTTACGATTACCCGGACTTTGTCAACAGATTTCATTGTCTAGCCAGAGGAGCACTTTCGAAAATATTGAAAACCACCGCTGCAAAAATTTGTGCCAACACTTTGGTAGAAAATAATGACAATTATCAATTTGGTCACACGAAAGTTTTTCTTAAAGAAGAAAATGAGTTTACTTTAGAGCAACAGAGAGATTTGGTGCTCGCCAAAAGTCTTGTCGTTATTCAAAAATACGTCAGAGCATGGATTTGTAGAAAAAAGTAATTTAAGGACGTTTATTTAAAAATCTTTGAATAATAATTCATAAAAATTTATCTTTTTTGTAGATATTTAAAGATCAAAAGGGCAGTCTTAACAATTCAACGAACTTGGAGAGGTTTTGGTCCTAGGAAGAAATATTTAACAATGAAGAAAGGATATCAAAGATTACAATCGTGCATTAAATCGCGGCAACTTGCTTATGATTTCCGACTAAAAAGAAAAATTATTATAAAATTACAAGTAAAATTTTTGTCAGCAATTTTTGCCATGTTAAATATTTTTTTGCATTGATTAAGGAAGATATTTTTTATTCCAGACTCGCTGCCGCGGTTATCTTGCCCGAAGTGTTTTCAAAAAGAAATCTCAGGTAATGTATAGACACTCGAGTAATTTCTAAAAGCAATACCATGCATCAGATTATTTTTTGAGTGAAAAAGCGATAATACGCGTTTGATAATAATTTTTAAATTTATAAATAAATCATTCTTAGTGGCGCGAGAAAAAGTTGAAGGAAATTACTGATCTGATTGCTGAAGACGAGAAGAAATTAAAAACTTCGGGAAATAAAATGTGGAAAGAAATAGCAAAAAATAATTTTGAAAAACGATTAAAAGAATTAAACGAATCTTTATTGAGTTTTGACAAAGACAGCGCTAATTTGGAAACTGAAAAAGAGCCTGAGAGTAGTATTGATACAATATTCAAGTTCTTAGAAAATGAACCAAAAGTTTCTTTGGCAAGAGAGTTACCTGCTGATGTATACGCGGTATGTTTTTTTCTTTTAAAAAATTTTTTAATTAATACTTAATTATGAACTGTTGAAAATTAATCAGTGATTACAGGATTTATCTGCGGTAAAAAAAAAGAACGAAGTTGTAAAGCAAAGTATTCTTGAAATCCCAGATGAAGTTCTACCAAGTGTCAATTTATCGACTTATCATTTTAGTAAATTCGCTGCAACGTTCTTTGCGTCGAATGTAACTCCACATTATTCTCGTAGAATTTTAAAACAATCTTTGTTAGATTTTCCAATAGCAGCTGATCAATTGGTAATTTATTTTTTTACTTTTGTATTGTATTTATTGAATATACCAAGGTAATTAGAAAAAAAAGCAAAAAATTTTTACATTTTAGTTTTTAAAAAAACTAATTTAATCATTTTAACATAATTAGGTAAATATTTACACCATTTTAATTTTCATTTTTTTTAACGAAATTTATATTTGATTTTATTGATATATTTTTTTTTTTGACAATTACATAAAAAAATGAATATTTAAAAAAAAAAAAAATTGATTATCACAATTTTACAAATTTTCAAAAAAATTTATAAATTTTTTAGAAAATTGTGAAATTCAACTTTTTTTTTTAATTGTTCGTTTTTTTATGTACTTTTCAAAAACAAATATATCAAAAAAAGATAAAATAAAAATTTTATTCAATAACATAAAAGCCAAAATTTTTTCCAACTTTTGAAGGCAAAAAAACTATCGAAATCTTTATGTTTTTTCTTTCATAAATAATGAAAAAAAAAAAAAAAATTGTGTGTGACTTTAACTATGAATTATAATTTGTCGTTGCAGTCATCTCAGGCTTTGTGGATAACTATTTTAAGATTTATGGGTGATTTTTCTGAGCCAAAAAATCCTATAGATATTCCCGCCAACAAAACAGTTATGTCAACAGTCTCAGAAACAATTTCAAAGAGTTTTATTCGATCAAAAGAGTATGAAAATTTAGTGGACGCACAATCTAAAAAGAACCAAATTATTCGCATGACTTTAAAACGTCAAAGTAAATTACACAAAGACTTTAGAAGAGGTAATTTCTTAATAAAATAAACAATAATCCAAGCACTCTAATTGATTTGACGTATTTTTTAGGAATCACAGAAGATAAGCTTGTAGATGAAACATATCAAGACTGGTTACAAACTCGAAGTTCTAACTTAGACAAGTTGCATTTCATTATCGGGCATGGTATTCTCCGTCCGATATTACGGGACGAAATTTACTGTCAAATTCTCAAACAATTAACTAAAAACCCCAGCAAATCATCGCACGCTCGAGGGTGGGTTCTTCTTTCTCTCTGTTTGGGTTGCTTTCCTTCTAGTGAGCAATTTGTTAAATATCTTCGGGCGTTTATCAACTCAGGTCCTCCAAACTATGCTCCTTATTGCGACCAAAGGCTCACTCGTACGTTTAAGAATGGTGCAAGAACTCAGCCTCCGAGTTGGCTTGAACTTCAGGCAACTAAAAATAAAAAACCAATCAAATTGGAAATAACATTTATGGATGGAAGTTCCAGAATTATTGAATGTGATTCTGCTAGTACTGCTGAAGAAATTATTAACACTCTTTCTAAGAGTATTTTGTTGACAGAAATTTTTGGATTTTCTCTGTTTATAACTCTTTATGACAAAGTACTGTCCCTTGGAGCTGGAAGGTAATTTAATTAATAATTATTTCCATAAAGGGGGAACACCACTGTGACGATCGAAAAAAAGAGGTAATTTTCGGGAATTTTTTTGACAGGAAAAATAAACGAATTTGGAGATCGGATTTTTTTTATTTTATTAAGGATACATTAAAGATTATTACCCTAAATTTTTATTAAAAAATATTTAATTATTACAAAGTTATTAACAATCTCGTAGAGCACTAGAAAAAATTTCCTCCTCCATGATACAGTTTTTTTTTTTTTTATTTTAACCCGCTAAAAAAATCTTTAAAATAAAAATTTTTTAAATATTCCAGAGATCACGTGATGGATGCAATAAGTCAATGCGAACAGTATGCAAGAGAACAAGGTCAAGCAGAGCATTCAGTGCCCTGGAGATTATTTTTAAGAAAAGAAATTTTCGCTCCTTGGCACGATGCAGCTTTAGATCCAGTTGCTACCGACTTGATCTACCATCAAATCATCCGTGGATTAAAACACGGAGAATACAGATGTTCTAGCGAGACAGACATTGCAATACTAGTTGCTCAACAATTATACATCGACTATCAAACAAGTTTAACGCCCGATAATCTTAAAAATACAATGCATCTTTATATTCCGGATCACTTACTTCAAAATTCTGTCCCTGAAGCTTTGTCTAAGTGGCAAAAATTAGTCCTAGAAGCTTATAAAAAAAATTCAAATGTTACTAATGCACTTCCGATATTGAAAGTGAAAGAAGAAATCGTTTATTTCGCTAAGCATGCATGGCCGATTTTATTCTCAAGATTTTACGAAGCGACAAGAGTATCTGGACCAGAATTCCCAGTTAATGATGTAATAATCGCTGTAAATTGGACGGGAGTTTATTTTGTTGATGATCAAGAGCAAATGTTACTAGAATTGTCATTTATAGAAATCGCCGAAGTAACTATTCAAAAATTTGATAATTCTTTAGTCAATAATTTAATAATGACCACAGTACAGAGAGATGAGTACATTTTCAAGAGCATAGACGCCGAAGATTTAGTATCTTTGGTTAATTATCTGATCGACGGGTTAAAAGAAAGATCAGTGTACGTTGTAGCAACCCAAGACTACATGAATGGAGTTTCTAGTTCGGTAGAAGGACAATCGTATTTGTCTTTACAGAGAGGTGATCTTGTTAAGCTCAGTGGATGTACAAGACACAGCTTAATGACTTCTACTTGGGGCTATGGAGAACGCAATGGAACTAAAGGAGAATTTTTGTCAGAATGTGTTTACGTATTGCCAACAATCTCTGCGCCTCCGTCAACCTTGATGGAAATATTTAAGAGCGATTATACTACGAAGAATACGTTAGTGAGAAAAGCAAAGAAGCAATCGAATTCGCGGGTGTATACTTTGAAGAAATTCGCTCAAGATAATTTCCGACCGAGTTATAATATCACACTTTCAAAAGGATCTAGTATTTCTTCAGTAAAAAAAACTCTCCCGGAAAATCTCTGGAAGCACACTCGTGCACCAATAAAGGCTCCGCTTTTGAAGAAAGTGTGCGAAAATAAAGAATTGTTTCCGTTGACGTTGGAAATATTTACGAATATACTGAGGTACATGGGAGATTTGCCGAGTAATAGGCAAAAAATAGGAACAGAGTACACGGATGTTATTTTTAAATTATCATTGGAGCATGATTATTTAAGAGATGAAGTGTACTGTCAAATAATCCGGCAACTTACGGAGAATAAAATAAATTTAAGTGAAGAAAGAGGGTGGGAGTTAATGTGGCTTGCTACGGGTATTATGTCTTGCTCTGAAGTCGTTCAAAAAGAAGTAATACAATTTTTAAACAGTTTCAAAAATTCTATTGCCAGTGATTGTTTAAAAAGATTCAACACAATTATTAAAATTGGCAATAGAAAATATCCTCCGTATATTTTAGAAGTTGAAGCTATAAGATTTAAAAGCATTAAAATATACCATCGTATTTACTTTCCAAATAATTTGGATGAAGCTTTTGAAGTAGAATCGTCAACACGTACTTCTGATCTTTGTTATGAAATAATAGAGCGGCTGCAGCTGAAATACAACGATGGTTTTAGCTTATTTGTTAAAGTTATTGATAAAGTATTTTCTGTACCGAATGATTATTTCTTCTTTGATTTTATCAATGAAATTATTCAGTGGATAAAACAATCTAATCCATCGGCTAAATTGTCAACTATTACGCAAGTGCATTATCAAATTTTGTTTATGAAAAAATTGTGGATCAATACGCATCCAGGACGCGATATGTATGCCGATGAAATATTATATTTTCATCAAGAATTGCCAAAATATCTTCGAGGATATCACAAATGCAGTAAGCAGGATGCTACTAAATTAGCGGCTTTGATTTATCGAAGCAAATACGGTAATAGTAAGAAAGAGTTGGCTGAAGTATCACAAAAAATTAGCAAATATGTACCAGCAGATTTGCTTCACGTGTACAGCGCAAGTGATTGGAAGAAGAATATTACTTTAGCGTATAATACTAATTCAGGAATCGATGAAGCAAATGCTAAATTACTTTTTCTTCAGTATATCTATCAGTGGCCGACATTCGGATCGGCATTCTTTGAAGTAAAACAGTCTACGGATGTAAATTTGCCAGAATTTTTGATAATAGCAATTAATAAGAATGGTATTAGTGCGATTCATCCTCAAACTAAAGATATTTTAATATTGTGGAGCTTTACAGAGCTCTCAAATTGGTCATCGGGCAATACTTACTTCCATATGACTATTGGTAATTTTATGAAGAGCCAAAAGATTCTTTTGGAGACAGCTCAAGGTTATAAAATGGATGATTTAATAACGTCTTATATTTTTTATTTTAAATCTGTTCTTCAAGATAATTAATTGTATAAAAAAAAAAATTGATATTTTATTTTAGCTTTCTTATAAATGGAAAAATTATTTCAAATTTTAATAGATACTGTAGCTTTAGTGATAATAATAAATATTCCGATAGTACCCACATACTTACAAGATATCATTAAAAAATGCATTTTTACTCTGATTATCAAAAGCAAGAATCTTGAACCAAGAATTATATCTTGACTCAAGAATTTTTTTTCTTGGCTCAAAAAATTCATTTTCTTCCAAATGGTGTTCTTGGTTCAAAATTCTTGCTCTTGAGTCAAGTTAAATGTCTTATCAGAATTTTTCAATGAATGAAGTCTTTTATTCACTTCAAATTTTTTTAATTTTACAGTAGGAATATTTTTTTTTTTATAAATTATCAAATTTATAATTAGAATAGAAAAAAAAAATATTTCGGTTAAAAATAAAAACAATAATAATAAAATACCAGTATTTACAATCAGTAAAATCATTTATTGAAATGATAGAATCATTGTAACTGCGTAATATAATATACAAAAATATATTGAAGTATGCTTTGATTAAAATTGAAAATAGAACATAGTATAATTAATATAGTTGTAGTAATGTATGATTCAAAGTCTGATATTAATTAAATCATTAATATTTGAAGTTGTCTTATGAACTCGGTGTAATTTTGATAAAATTGCCGCAATTTTTAATTTGTGATGATAGAGGGAACATGAATGAGTCATAATTTTCCAAGCGTGGTAAGATTTTTATGTATTCTGAATTTGTCAAATTAGTCAATTGATCCTGACAATTGAATAATTCTGCCTCATAATCGTTTCCATTATCTGTGAAAGCAACAGAATTTGAATTTCTCAAATTTCCAATTGCCGAAGAGACTTCATCACTGTAAATTGAATTTCCTATTTTTAAAATCTGATTATCACGAGTATTCTTTATAGAAACTACTCCTTGATTTTGAATGACAAAATTAGCTTCTTTAAATTTGATGTCCCAGTGTTTCGGATCGATATATTTTAAGATTTCACCATCAGAGCTGTTTTTGAATTTAAATTGGTACGAAACATCCGTATTGACAACTGACAATTTCTCAGCAGATTGCCAGAGGTCATTAATAGGATTGTATACTGCGACAAAGTGATTATGGGACAGCCACATTTTTGCAGAAACAATTCCAGGCAAATTTTCAGCTATTTTATTACCGGTTTGCACTTTCAAAGAAATAACTGCTGGAGATGACACTCCAAATACAACCGGTACTCCAAAGTCACTGACAACATATTCTTCGTACATATTTTGATAGAATATATGGTATGAATCAAGGTAACTAAAGTGTTCGACAAGTCTTTTGATATCATTATTTAAAGAGCTGAAAGTTTCATGGTCGTAGTAATTAATCATGATTGCCTGGTCGCGGTAGAATAATAGTATATCTACGAATGAATCTTGCGATAGCGTCATAGCAACTGAAAATTTCCGGAGAAAATCAAAAATAAAGGTTGTGGTAATCGGGCCTTCGAAGAATTTCAAAAAGTCGTTGTTCACATCCTTCAATAAATTATCCATGCCATCAGATTGTATGTAGAGCTGAAAAATAACGATTTAAATTATTTAATAAATGTTACACAGAAAAAAAAAATTTCTTGAATCAAGAAAATTATAAGGAAGATTGAAGTTATTTTGGAGCAAGAAGAAATTTTTTTGACTTTTTTTTGAAAAATAGGATCATAAAAATATTATTAAAGTCACATTAAAAATTCAAAGAGCTTATTAATTATTTTTATCCGTCGAATCCCATTTAAAAAAGGGCATTTTTGTAACAAGAAATCGATTTGTTGAAAATTTTCAATAAAATTATTTCTTAATAGAAGAAATTATTTTACACTAACTTTCTTGTTGAAAAAAAGTTTTTTAGATTTTGGAAAAAAAAATTTTGAAAGAAAATTCTCACGTTGTTTATCTAAAATTGTTTTTTTCCAAATTTAGAAAACTATTTTTCGACAAAAAAATTACTTTCTAGAAAAATTTCGATTTTTTTAACTAAGAAATAAAATTATTTTATAAATTATATGTTTTTAAGATTTCTGTATAATAATTTTTGTTATAGTACTTGTAATTTTGTACGTTAAATCACTAATTATATATTATTGATTTAATATACTTCTATAGAAATAAATAGCATTACTTACAGCCCAATAGCTGGTGATTTTATGATTTTGCATTATGAACTGCTGCAAGTAGATAATTTCCGGTACTTCAGTAAATTCATCGCGAACAACTGTAATTTTAAGCTGCACACCATCACCCTCATAATTCATAGTATCGATTACATATAAAGCTGTTAAATTTTTAGATACTGGAGAATGAGGTGGCGTCAATTCCAAAACTTTAGAAGAGTACTCGTGCATTTTAGCAAAACATGAACAACATGATTGCGCAAAACCTTTGAGAGTCGTGATGTGGAAATTGTAAAGGTGTTCATTTTTTTCGTTCGTCATGAACCAATGGAGGCGTAAGAAATCAGTCATTGTTCGCGATTGCTGCAGAAGTATATTGTATGATCCAATACGCAGTTTCAAAGGAAGAGAAGTATTAGCCATCATCGACCAAAGAACACTGATCGCATTATCTTGATCGAAGTAAAGAGATCTCAAACTTGCTCCAATTGAGAGCAATCGGACGTAATCGTAGCGCGTAGGTACTTCAATTTCTCCACGAAGAATCGGGGACAATATGTAAGCATTGTTTCCTCCTTGGGTGTTATGAATTCCTCCAAACCATATAACCTGCATCGGGTAACTTGTCTCGTCTGTTAATTTTTAAAAAGAATTACTATTTTAATAATCTTGGTTAATTTCATTATATTGCACAGAAAAAAAAAATTTACTTGAATCAAGAGAAAAATTTTTAAACCAAGAAAATAATTTTGAAGAGTTTCATTGTCTTGGATCAAAACGAAAATTTTAAATAGGTCTTTGAGATATAATGTACAAGGTCTTGAACGGAAGATTTTTTTTTTTTTCAATTACACTATTTAAAAAAAAAAAGATCCCTGAAATTTTAGCCAAATTTTCAATTTTTTGGTAAAAACCTGTACCAAAAATCAATTTTTTTTTTTTTTTTTTTTCATTCAAGACCTAGTTTGAAGTCTTAACTAGAGCACATAATTTTTTTTTTCACTTTAAATGATCCTGCTCAAGATAGTAAAAAATTTTAATAAAATATTTCATTTTTTCTATTAAAAAAAAAATTGTTGAATAATTTCTCAGTTTAAAAATTTTTCTACTCAAATAAAGAAGATAAAATTCTTCAAAATTATTTACTTGATTCAAGTTAATTTTTTTTTTCTGTGTAATAAAAGTAAAAGATAGAATCATTAACATACTAATAAGTTGTTGATAACAAAATTTCAGATAGTTTAGAACTCTTGGATGAGCTCCGAATGGAAATGTTCTATAATACATAGTACTAGTGGCAAGAATAGCTGCTTTATAGACTTCCAGTGATAAAGTTTTGCAGGAATTAGTGAATTCCTCCCAATGAGTTAAAAGATTTTCACTGGGTGTTCTTACATGGAAAGGAAGTGTTGCCAATATTTCTACTGCCTCAAGATCAGTGACACTTTGACTCTTTATGATCTCAAATAAAAACAGATTTGCTGCATCGGTCCCAACTTGGGATACAATAGTTATGAAAAACCTCCTAAAATTTCAAAATTGAGTTAAAAATGTTGCACAATATTTTAATTAAAAAAAAAAAAAAAAAAAAACTAATCAATGTATTAAAGACTAACTTTATGACTTTCTTAGCCGGAGTTGTATCGGTTAGAATTTTGTAGAATATTTTATCAAATGACGAAACTTTAAGATAGCTCAAAGTTTCACGAATATTGTTGATGATCTTGCTTCGCTGCCAGTCGGGTTCTTCAGTTTTAATATGATTCTCTGCAAAATAATCCGCAGCATCGATCAACATTTCCTTTATCTCGTTTACAAGATCATTTTGATCGACAACGTGACGTCCTTCAGTAAAATCAGAAGCTGCATTTTCTGCGTAGAAGCTTTTGTGTGTTGATAGCTCCAATCATGAGTTGATGGTACTCGGTCAAAATTAATAGTAGGACCCGCATAGCGAGATGATGGTTTGACGCTCTCCAGAGTTAAAGTAGCGCTAAGAATTCAAAGAACAAGTAATGTTTCAAATGAACTAAAAAACTTTTAATAAATTATTGTAAAAACTTACCTGTAAGTAACTTGAGAAGCCTTAAAATTGTGGTAGAAAAGGAAATAACTAGTTTCTCCATGAGTACGAAGCTCTTGAAGCACAAGATTATTATCTTTTATTTCAAATTTATAGACTTTTGTACTGGCTGCGTTCGAATTTTCCTAAAAAATTAATAAATAAGCTCGAGAAGTTCATGAATTATTCATAGAAAAATTTATGAAGTTTATTCTGTTTTTTTTTTTTTTTACCTCTTCTGGTGAAGCACAAAGGATTACATCAAGAAAATTAAAACTAGAAAGCTTATTTTTGCTGCATTCTTTCGGTGACATGAATTTCGACACCGAAAATTTTTTTGAATTATCAGAAGCTGAATATTCTGGATGGATGTCATAACTCGTTTTACATTGCCCATGAACTGTGTTCTAATAGATTAAAAAAGCAATGAGTTAAAATTATTTCCATCAATTCAACGAATTCTTAAGACGAAATGATATATCCTCGAAAATTTTAAGAATATATTTTCTTAATAAAAATATTTTTTTTTCTCAGTATAATATAAAATATTTTTATCCCTCTTTCTCACCTCTGAAGTGACAAAGCTGTGAACTTTAACTGGCAAATTTAAATCTATCTTCTCGAAGTTTAGATGAAATAATGAAGCCCATCCGAATTTGATATTTTTGGACCATACTGATTCTTCTTCAGGAATTGTTACGGAATCAAGCTGCAATAATTTAATTTACAAATTATGTTCATATTTGTGTAATAAATTATTAAATAAATTGAGTAGAAAAATTGTTACTTCTCCCGATTCTTTGAAAATTAAACCAAATGGTTCTTGAAGTAAATTTAGCGCATCAGAAGAAGCCGCAGGGATAGAAAGTCCTTCCGTAGTTTTATTTCCATTCTTCAAAGAAGTACTTGCATCTCGAAGGGTTACTATGAATGCCCTTTCAGAATTTTTATTGTCAGTATCATGAGTGATGTGAAGCTTTCCATCGATGAAATATTGGGATGCAAAAGTTCCTACTTCTGTGAACTCAGCTTTTATTTCACTACGTAAATCGTAAACTGCCGTCTTTCCATGAGGAAATATTGCTAAAAAATTTAATTAAAAAAAATGTGTGTTATTTTTCTGTTTCACCTTTATTTTTTTTTTAAGTTAGAAACAAAAAAAAAATTGTAATTAATCTACACAAAAATTAAAATCAGTTTAAGAAAAGAAACGATAAAAATAATTAACGTGACAAGTAATAAACTTTTAACAAAAAATCATAATTACTAAATCGTAATTACATTTATAAAAATAACTATTTTATCATCGAAGGAATAGTGATAAGAGATAATTGTTTTGTAGCAATTTATTGCTATCAGTTTTTAATTTATATTTTATAAAAATAAAGTAATTACAATTAAGATTTAATTGTGTTATTTAACAGTGTATTTCACTAACAGGTTTTTTGTTACGCAAAAGTTTCGTAATTAACTTTTTAATAAAGAATATTTTAAATATTTTATTCACTTGGATACTTACTTTTAACTATACTTCCTCTAGCAAAAGCCAGAAATGTTAGAAATACTGGAATAAAAAAAAAATTCATTAGATACTTAAAGGAAAAATTAGATTTTATTTATAGTCAAATTACATTTTCATGAGATGTTATTCTAAATATAATAGTACTTTTAGGGGTTTCAAATATGATTTTACAAAAAATATCTAAATAATATATCTCCTTATTTTTGGAATTTGAATTTTTATGTTTTCTAAACTGCATGTGATTGGAAATTAGCTTCAATAACTTAATTATTTAATTCAATTGTAAAATTCGAATCAATTATTTAAATTCCATTTTTACAATCTACATAGAATATGATATAACACTATGATAGATGAAGAACAACAGAAAGAAAGTTGAAGTAATTATGATTTGATAAGCTTACCGATCAGGAAGATTCTATAATCAGCCATCGTAAGAAAATAATGTTTTAGCGACCACCAAATTCGGTTTATATAGTCACTCTCAAAAAGCAATTTTGTGGGGAATTTTACAGAATAATGATAACAATTTATTTGAAATTAAAATAACAATTTCAAACTATCGCATGTACGATCGATTTTACATTAATTCCGGTTTTTTTTGTTACATAAGATTAGGTAACTAATTATTTTTCAAAAAAAGAAATATTTTAACTACTATGATTAATTCAAATGTTGACAATATTCTTACGAACACTGAGTGAAATAATTTCTTTTGCAAAAATAGGCATTTTTGTGATAAGAAATTAAATTGTTGCAAATTTCCAATAATTTCATTTTTTAACTGAAGGAATCAAAAATTTTCTCATAGTAACTTTTTTGATGAAAGAAAAAGTTTATAGATTTAGGAAATAAACAGATTTTGATGAAAATTTTTTAGTGTCTATCTAAAATTATTTTTTTTCTAAATCTAGAAAACTTTTTTCGGTAATTATTTTCAAAAAAATGAAAATTGAAATGATTGACTCCACTTGTAAATATTTACCCTTTTTTCTAACAAGAAAATTACTGTGAGAAAAATTTTAATTTCTTCAAAAAAAAAAAATAAAAATTCTTGAAAATTGCAAACAAATTAATTTTTTGTCACAAAAATGCCCATTTTTTGCAAAAGCAATTTTTTTACTTAGAATTATTTTTTTCAGTTTGTCATCTTCAATATCGTGGATTTATTAGCTATAATTAATTCATCATTTTAAATACATTTCTGTTAAGTAATAATTATTCATATTATAATTCAAAATGTCATAAATAATTATGAAAATCTTACATAATTTTATAAGTTCAAAAGAAAATTAAAAAAAAAAAAAATACGCAGTTTAAATATAAAAATAGATTCTGTTTAATAATGGTTATTTTTCGATGTAATTGGAATTGCGATAATTGATCTATCAGCAAAAAAAGCGATGATTAATCTTTAACAAAAAAATAAAAAAATTTCTAAAATGCGTTATCAATTGCGTCAATAAAAATTTAATTGAATTTTTACCTTATCATCAAATATTGATCGATAGCAACCTTTTTCAAGGCCATCAATTTTTTATTAACTCTTAAAAAAATGATGAAACCTTCTTAAAATTATTTTTAGATTAGTACAATCAACAACGATCGAACAACAAAACGATTAAATCTTTTTTAACCAAAATTTTAATCCTTTACCCACTAATTAAAGGTCGTGAGGAAATTTGAGTGATCAATTAAATTTTTCATACATATTTTTGTCGGTACATTTTATATTTTTTTAATAGGGATAAAATAAGTCAATAAAAAGGGTTGGACAATTAAAAAATTTATAAAAATTAAATATCCTTGTAAAACTATGTTTCAATATGAGCCCTGATTCATTTAGAATTTTAAATAATTATTAATTAGTATCAATTAAATTTTTTAATCATACAAAAGTATTATAAGTTTTTTTTTTAATTCTTGATAAGAAGTTTAGGATTGTCTGAATTTTTACTATATTTTATAATTTTGAGAATAATTTATAGCACAAAATACTGGTAAAGAATTCTTTATTTATTTATTATCATACGATTGAAACATAAACGCAGCCATGGAATGTTCTCTGTGCATTTCGATTTCATGCAAAAGTATAAACCTTTGACAAGAAGGATTAACATTTTTTTCTCTGTCGGCCTCTATTGCACAAACTGGAGTATTTCTGTCACTCATACAACAAATGGAATCTTAAAACGCATTTTATGCATAAATTATTATTTAGTCTTAGTATCTATTTTTGGTATTTCTTTTAAAAAGAATTCCCCATATTGAAGCAATTTTTTATTTAATACTTTAATATTAAATATGCAACAAAGACTGAAACATAAATAAAATAAAATAAAATAAATACTAGAGAAATTTAAAAATAAAAAATTTTTCACAAATGTTTTTGACCAATTACAGTAGTGTAATAAAGAATGTTATAATATATTTTACGTTTGATAATTTATTGTTTATTTATATAATAAATATATTAACATGAAAACAAAAAAATACTATTTTTCTACTTAATTGGACCAGAAAAACAAATACTATAAATAAAAATAAGTTGATATATAAATTTGTTTATATAATTATAATAATAGTAATTCTAATTCTTTTTCAAAGACATCGAGTGAATCTCAATAAATATAAAGTATAATAACAAATCAAATCTAAGACGTAATTGAATCTTGAGTTAAACGATACGTTTTTGGTATTTTATTTTTGTATGTCCCGTCCATACTACCACATAATCCATTAATTCTCCCTTGCAATGTTTGATCAATCATAAGAGACACACTTCCTTCAGTGTAACCAATTACAATTATTTCATTTTCCATTGTTGATATTACGTGCTCTCCAAGTTTTGTTATTCTAAAAATAAATAATAAATTGTTTACTTGATTTATCTAATTATTATTAAAGTAGTGAATTTAATTAAAAAATTATATTATTACTTGAGTGTCCAAAAGTATTGTGCGTTTTTCGGTACATAGGGTTCATTGAGAGTAGAATCAATAATTTCATTATTTATTTTTACTTGAATTGTACTATTGTCACTTGATATCATCTCGACGACATCATCGCCCCGATAAATTCTCAGAGCTAGTTTATCATCGATATTTTTTACGAAAATAGCAAACCTTTCATACATACAATCTCCAGAAATTAATATCCACTCTGGAGGAATTAAATATGGAATCTCTCCACCGTCAACAGTCAAAACCACTTTTGGATAAACTGAACACATTTCTATAAAAAAAAAAAAAATTAAATGATATTAATAAATATAAAACTAAAAATGAAAAAAAAAAAAAAAAAAAAAAAAATTAGGAATATTAACTTATTCGGCCAAGAGAGTATAAAGCCAAAAATTTCATATCAAAGCGAGTATTATCCAAAGGAAATCCCCATAGATTTTTGTTGTAATTAGAACCAAAACCGTTTAGTCGTGGTGGATTGTTCTCAATATTCAAATCAACCTCAATTAAATCATAACTGCGGTGTGGTGTTATTACTGATACATTTACAGTTTTTAAATTCATCGGAAATCCAATTATTATTTTTGCTGTATCTTGTTCTGTAAAATTCTCATTTGTATACTTTATGTGTGGCAATACTTCTGACTTAATAATATCCTCCAGTTGAAAGATTTTCGATGCAATATTTCTTGGCACCTAAAAGAAAATTAATATTAATAACTTCATATTTATTATTTACACAGAAAAAAAAAAATTCTTGCACCAAGAAAATTTTAAGGAAGACAGCTATTTTGGAGCAAGAAGTAATTTTCTTGTCACTTAAAAAATGTCTTTAAGATATAATTAGCAAGGTCTGAAACGAAGAATTTTTTTTTTTCAATTAAAACTATTTAAAAAAAATGCCGCGAAATTTTAGCCAAATTTTTAATTTTTTGTAAAAACCTCTGCCAAAAATTCAATTTTTTTTTTTTTTTTCGTTCAAGACGGAGTCAAGAAAATTTACCCTTCAGTCAAGATTTTATTTTTTAGGGTATCACAATAATAACTTACATTTTTATGCGCAATATTGCAAGTGTATTTTCTCAAAGTAGTATGACGTATCGTTTCATCAAGACAATTGACAGTTTTTGGTAAAAGAATACTAGAGCTTTTGTACAACGGATTATTAATATCCTTACTGCAGGCACTATTAATACTGTCCTTAATAAATAACTTTTTTTGTTCATTTGTAAGTTCTCCTTTAATTGTAATTGTAACCAAAGTTTCATTACGATGACACTGATCATCATCAGCATGATCCATAGAAATAATAAGTTTTCCATTAGTTTCTTCCTTAGTAAGTCCAACCTTCAGCGGATCGCCCACAATAGGTGAATAAATTTTTTGACCATCAATGCAAATTTTAAGGTTTTCATTTTCCGAAGTAACTCGTCTTATTTGTGCTTTCAAACTATTCTTCAAGTGTTCTTTTGGAATGTCGACGCCTAAATTTAAATACCAAGACTCGACAGAGGTGTTTGTAGAAGCCGAAACCGCGTCCAAAGTAGCTAGCACGTTTAATTTGTGTTCCTCCAAGAAACTAGGTGTTTTGTCAATCATATCCAAGTCTTCATAACTTACTTTAAAGGACATATCAAGGTGAGATGTCGGATGAGTGGTACTAGGGCTAATTTTAATAATTTTTCCACAGCTTCCCATTGATGGTGATATTAAACTATTTTTCAATTGCTGACGAATCCCAAGTACTGAATGCAACAATATACTGTTCCATGAATTTTTCCGCTCTTTAAACAATGCTCTCACCCATTCTTTGTTAATTAAAACAGGAGTAATTTCATTTTCACAATCAAATATACCTGCTGTAATTTGCAGTCCCAAAGCTCGCAAATCAATCGTTTGCTCAAATTTATTTTTTAATTCTTCCCCTTTTGAAACTACCACTTGCTTTAGTACAATTAGGGCAAGCTGTCTCCAGTACATTGTCTTCATTGTCTGTAACGACTGTAATATCTTTTGTGTGTGTCATTATTCCCAAAATTGACAATTCTTCAGCATCCAATATAGGATACTGGAGCTTTAAAATTTTAGGCTCAAAATCTAACCCAAAGATAAATTGCACTGGAAGATTAGCATTGAGTACTGAAGATCGACGAATAGAATGCCAAATATTCACCAAGGGATTGTAAATTGACATTGCGTAATCTTGATGATGCCAAAGTTTAGCATCTATTCCTACTTTCAATGACCCTTGTGGCGTTGATCCGTGAATTAATTTTATAGAATAAACTGTCGGAGTTTTGGTTTCTAAAATAACAGGTAAACCCATTTCACTGATTACTGTTTGTTCGTAAATATTCTGGTACTTTACACCAGACACATTGTTATTCCACATCTTCAACAGAGAGCGATATGTTAGACCAACGAAATCTCCAATTAAATCTTCGTTTATGTGGAATGCAGATATAGCACGCCCGTAAATAATTAATACTGCGTCGACATGCATTTTCTTCACTGGCGCTATACTTTCCGCAGCCTTCTTAAGAATATTGAGAATATTTTTGTCGGTTATGGAAAATAATTTGGTCACGGGTTCTATTTGATTGATAAAGTCGTGAATTCCTTCAGCATTCAAATAAATCTGTAAATAATTTATGCATTATTTAGAAAGTCAAAAATATTTGGTAATTTTTTACAAGTGGGGTCTTTTACTTTTTAAAAAAAATTTATCAAAAAAATATAAAATAGAAATTTTATCCAAAAAAATGAAAACCAACATTTTTTCCAACTTTTAAAGGCAAAAAAGCTATCGAAATTTTTATTTTTTCTTTTCACGAAATTTTTTTATCATAAATATGCCGTACATTGATAAAAAAATTAATTTGACTCAAGAGCCAAAATCTTGAACCAAGAATACCATTTTGAAATAAGAAAATTTTTTTAGGCCAAGAATAATTTTTTCAACTCAAGAATTTATTCTCTTGGCTCAAGAAAATCATTTTTTTTTCAAATCCTTTATTAAAAAATAATTATGACCCAAAATGATATTGACCCCACTTGTAAATAATTACCAAATATTCTTCCAAAAAGTAATTTTTATAATTAAAAAAAAAAAACTTACAGCCCAATGGTTGACTTTCTTATGACCTTCGACGATTGTATGCTCAAGATAAATAACTTCAAGATTCCCAGTGGGTTCATCATGAATCAAAGAAATACGGAAGCTCTCTCCGTGACCATAGATTCGATCAATCGAATCAATCATGTAGGAAGCAGAGAGTTCATGAGGTACAGGTTGGTGTATTTTAGTGAATCGCATTATTTTTGTTGTAAGTTCTCGTAATTTAGCGTCACATGGATCCAACGAATTCGCCAGGCTTTTGATGGTTGTATGGTGATAATTATAAAGATGTTCACTTTTTTCGTAGACCATAAACCAGTAGATATGAAGAATGTTCTCCATCGAGGGCGCTTGGCGGATCAGAATATCATAAGCCGCTATTCGGAGCTTCAAGTGTAAAGTATAATCAGACATTATAGGCCACAAAAGATCATGAGCGGCATTATAATCATTCGAAACGGATTTACTGATTGCCCATATTGCCATCAGGCGAATGTGAGATGGGTTTTTGGACACGCTAATGTCACCACGAATTATCGGAGCCAATAATTTGTAAATTTTTCCAACTTGGACATTACCGATAGCCATTAAATATCCTATTTTTAAGGTGTAAGATGGTTCGTCTGTAAATTTAAAAAGTTTGTATTTAATTAATAATATACTCTCATTAATTAAAAAAATTTATCAATGAGTTTTATTTTAACTTACTGATGACACCATCATAAAAGTAAGTCAAATATCTATCAAGTCTATCGTTAACTTGATCCACCGGCATATTTTCAAATGTTTTGTAAATCATCGTCGCAAACGACAGAATACTTATTTTACGAAGTTCTGGATGCAAAAAACCACTTGAATAAAGTAGCGGTTCCATTTTAATTAAAAAATCTTCGTTGGGTACTCGGACATAAAAAGCCATTTTCGCTAACATGCTTAACGCTTCACCATTAGTTACTTCTTTATTCTTGACAAGATTCCATATAAAGATATTTGAGGCTGGTGTTCCTACTTGAGGTATAATATTTATGAATAAACTTCTGAAAATAAATAAATAAAATTTTGCTTTATTAAATAATGACATTTGTTAAATTGGTCTGTACTTTCTTAAATATTGATGTTTTTAAAGATATAAGCTGATCGCGATGTTACACTCGTCAAGAACTTTCATTTGAGTACCCACATGCATTTTTGATATATTTTTCATATATACATATATATAATATATATAAATATATGAAAAATTGATGTGGGTACTTAAATAAAAGGTCTCGTTGAGTATAATGTCAGGATGAGCTTGTATCTTTAAAAATGTCAACAGTTCACAAGAAATATAGACAATTAAAAAATAGCAAAGCTTAAATATATTCAAAAAATGCCAACCTGATAAACTCATCACGATCAGTTAATACATTTCGAATTTGTGCGAAGACTTTTTCAAATGAAGAAATTTCCATAAAACTCATAATATCCAGAATTCTGTTGATAGTTTGACTGTTTATTGAATCCGGTTCTTTAGCATCAATGTGATTTTTCTCTAAATAATCCACAGCTTCATTCAACATATTCATTAATTTACTTATTACAACATCTTGTTTGACTACATTACGCCCGTTAGTAATGTCAACAGCAGCGTTTTCTGCATAATAACCCTGTGGTCGTTGATAACTGATGTCAGTTGTCAAGGGCATGTTTTTAAAGTCAACTTCGGGCAAAGATATTTCTGAAGATGTGACAACTTTATCCAATATAAAACTTGCGCTTTAATTAAAAATAAACAATGAGCAACAAATAATTTATTTATCAGCTTATTATGACTCATGCTTGATATTAAATGTATGCTTTAACAAAAAAACTTACTTATTTAATACATAGTGCGCCTCAGATCTTCCTAGCCATGGAAAATAATTCACACCTCCATGAGCGATAAGTTTTTCGATTAAAATACTGTTATTTTTATAACTTAACTCAAATAATCTTCGAGCGGCCATATTAATCGGTACCTGAACTCAAAAACAATATATTACATTAAATAATAAAAATAATTATTAATTAATTATATTGCCTTAATTAAAAAAAAAATATTTTAAATCATAAAACTGAAGTTCTTAATATTTTTAATGATTTTGAATTTTTTTTTCTAACCAGGGTGATCAATAAATTATTTTAATTACCACTCTAGGTACATCACACTTCTCAGCATCCATTTGATCAAAGACGTGAATATTGTAGTTGGTACAATTTTTGGGTAATGCAAATTTAGTAACTACAATTGGACTGTCCTGCTGATCATTTGTCGGCAGCTTGGCGTGAACGTCGTAGCTCGTCCAGCAATCACCATGGATACTTTTCTGGTGGTAACAACCAAAGAGAACATTAAATTAAAAAACTAAATGACCCCATCAGTTGTTACCTACCTCCTGGACCATAAAACTGTGCGGCTTGATGGGACCATCTATCTTCATATTCTTCAAGTCTAGTTGAAGCATAGAAGCCATTGCCATCTTCATATTTTTAGACCACACGGGTTCTTGTTCAGGGATTTTTACACCCTCCACCTATAAAATAAATTAATAGTAAATTTAAATATTGATGTTTTTAAAGATATAAACTAATCGCGATGTTACACTCGTCAAGAGCTTTCATTTGAATACCCACATGCATTTTTGATATATATATATATATATATATATATATATATATATATATATATATATATATATATATATATATATATATATATATATATATACATATATATATAATATATATAAATATATGAAAAATTGATGTGGGTACTCAAATGAAAGGTCTCGATGAGTATAACGTCAGGATGAGCTTATATCTTTAAAAATGTAGATAGTTCAGAAGATACGAGGTCATTGCTTAATTATTGATTCTAAAAAAAATTTTTGCTTGTTTCTTACCTGCCCAAAATCATCATAAACGACAATAAATGGATCTTCAATGACTCTAGCGGCTTCTAAAATTGGCATTAATATTTTAGTGGGTTCATAATGGGCAGCGTTCCCATTGTGAAGACCTGTTTTAACATCTTGAAGAGAAATAAGGTACGAATGTTGATATTTTGGGTCACTGGTGTCATGTTTGATGTGTAATTTTCCAGATATTGAATACTGAGAAGCATATGCTGCGGGTTCAATTATTCCAGCTTTTACGTCACCATAATAATTATATATGAGCGTTTCTTCTTTTGGAAATAATCCTGTAAAAATCCGGTAATCATTTTTTTAAAACAAAATTATAATACTAATTAATTTACACTAGTTGGCAACACTGGCCTGGATAGTAAAGACGCGTAAAAAATCAGTGTAAAGATAGTATTAAAGAAATAATAACAAAATATAGAGAGAAATAAGGGAAAATAATCAATACAGAGAGAAAAAATAGGTGATTGAAAAAAGAAAATAAAAGTGGAAGCAGAAAAAGCGGATTATAGGTAAAATGAACAAGGAAAAAGGTGAAAATGAAAGTAAGGTTAGGGAGCAAACAGTGGAAGACGGAATAGAGGAGTCCAGGAAGCCGACAAAAGAGGGCGACACAGGGAGTGATATAGACAGCGGGGAAGAGGACAAGGTGGAGAGCAATGCAGACAACGACAAAAGCGTAAAAGAAAAAAGAGGGAGGGAAGACCACCATTGAAAAAGAATTGGCGCGAGAAAACAAAACGGGAATGAGAAAAGGAGCACTGGAACAATACATAAAAGGATTCAAAACAAGTTTCACTCTAAACAGGACACCAGAAAAAAACAACAGCGACAATAGAAAAGATGATGAAGAAGAAAAAGAGAAAGAAGAGGAGAAGGAGAAGAAAAAAAAAGCAAAGACGAAGGGGAAAAAACACATAAAGAAAACGTAGAAGCACAAGCAAAAAAAAAAAGAGAATAGAAGAAAAGCGTGAGCTAGAAGAAAAGCAGGCACAAGATGAAAATAATGAGATAATGAAAGAGAAATGGTGGGAAGAAAAAATCGAAAGAATGGAACAGATGGTGAAAGAAAAGCAGGGGGAATTATTTGAAAAAATTTTGAGAAAACTAAGCAAGGAAACAGAGTGCAAGTGCAAGTGCAAGGAAATAAGGAGTGAAGAGGAAATACAAACAAGAAGAGAGCTAGAAATATGCAGGGAAGGAATAGAAAAAGAGAGAGGATAATAGAGGAAAAAAACGAGGAAATAGAAAAGTTAAAGAAATTAGTGAGATATGGAATAATGAGACAAGAAGAATTAACAAGGAGTTTAACAGACCAAAGAGAAAAAAGAAGAAGCAGAGAAAGTAAAGCAAGCGAAGATGGAGACAACGAAGAGAGAAATGAAGGTGCAGAAGAAGCACAAGAAGAACTGGAAAGGAGAGTGGAGGACTTAATTAAGGAAACAAGAAAGAGAGAAAAGGACAAAAAAGAAGAATGGAAAAAAGAAGAAAGAGATAAATTAGAAAAAGAAAAACCAAAGGGATTAAATGAAAAAGAGATGGAGGATGAAATGGAAAAAAGAAAAAGAGTAAGGGCGAACTTGCACATACAATACGGAGTGGAAAAATACAGAAAGTGGGAGGAAGTAATGATGCATCTAGAGGAAAGGTTAAAAATGAGAATAGAAAAGAAGAGGACAACACTAATAAAAAGAGGACAAATAAGAATAGAGTGCAACAGTGTAAGAGAAAAAAAAAAAATAATATGGGAAAACAGAAAAATTATGAAGGGAACGGGAATATGGATAATGGACGAAAAAACGAGAAGAGAAAGAGAAGTTGAGATATGGATAAGAAAAGTAGCAAGGTGGGAACAAAGCAATGGAAAGGAAGTGGAAATAAAAGAAAAGAGACTAAAAATTGGAGACATTTGGAGAAGCTGGAACGAGACAAAAGGAGAAATGATGGAATGATGGTACGACAGCGAAAAAAGAAGAGAGCAGAAGGAGAAAAAACAAAACGGAGCACAGATAAGAAAAGAAAACAGAGGTGAAAGTGAAGTAGAAGAAACAATGAGTAGTGAAGTGAGGTATGAGCTGAAAAGCAAGCAAAAAAAGGGGAAAAAGATAACAGAAAAAGAGAGAAAGGGAAGTAATACGAGAGAAGGGATAGAAAGGGAGAGTAAATGTAAAAAAAATAGAATCAAAGATAAAAAATATAAAAGAAAAACAGAAGATTTTAATATGGAAAAAGCATTAAAGAGAGGGAGTGAGAATGAAAAAGAATGTAAAGAGAATGAAAGAAAATGTAGAATGATGAGCTGGAACATTGCAGGTATGAAAGAGTATGAGGATGTGAGAGAACTTCTAGAGAAATATGAAATAGTGTACCTAATGGAAACATGGGTAGAAGAAAAAAATAAAGAGAAAGTAATAGAAAGGATGAGCGACAAAATGAAGTGGTGGTACAAAGTAGCAGAAAGAAGAGTAGGATGTAAGAGAGGAAGGGCAAGTGGAGGCCACTTAGTGGGAATAAAAAAAGAAATATGTAATGAATGGGAAGTAGAGGAATGGATGCATGGCTTTAAAATAACGAACAGAGAAGAGAGTGAGCTAATAATAGCAATATATAATAATGTAGGAATGAAAGAGATAGAGAATAAAATAAAAAAAATAATAAATGAAAATGAGACTGACTTTGAAAAGATCATAGCAATAGGGGATTTGAATGCAAGAATAGGAAAATACAATGCAGAAGGGACGAGTAAAAAAGAAAGGGAGGAAATCGAAAGATAAAAAAATAAATGCAGAAGGGTGGAGACTAATAAAAATGTGCAATGAGTTAGGACTAAAGATATTAAATGGAGCAAAAGAAGGGGATAGATCAGGAGAAATCACGTTCATTGGAGGAAAAAATGAAAATAGCTGTTCAGTAATAGATTTGGGAATGGTATTAGATAGGGGAGAAGAAGATGGAGTAGAAAAATTTAAAGTAATAAAAAGAATAGAATCGGATCACCTGCCAATTGAAATAGAACTGAAAAGACAAGAGAATAAGATAGAAAGGAAAGAGGAAGAAATAAGAGAAAACGAAGATCTAAAAAAGATAACGGAAGAAAGACTACGATGGAAAAAAGAAAAAACCGAAGAATATATGGAGGGGATAAACGAGAAATGGAGAGAAAAAAAAGAGAGCACAGAAGAAATAGAATGGAACGATATAAAAGAAGTAATAAAAGAGGTGGCAAAGATGACAAAAATGAATAAAAAGGTACGAAATGGAAAAAGGGGGGGAACACAAAAGAAAGAATGGTTCAGTGATAGATGCAAAGAACTAAGAGAAGACGTTTGGAAAAAATTGAAAGAACTGACGAAATATGGAAACAATAATGAAGAAAAGAAAAAGTATAATATGGCAAAAAAAAAATACAAGGAAGAAATAAAGAAAGTGAAAGAAGAATGGTGGGAAGAGAAAAAAAAGGAGATAGATAATGCGACAGACATGAGTAAATGGTGGGAAATGATAAACAAGTTCAGAAGTAAAAAAAATAAAAAGTGCAAGGGAGAAAAAATAAGTGGAAAAAACTGGGTTAAACATTTCGCTAGCCTATTAAATAGTAAAGAAAAAAGGAGAAATACAGAAGAACAAGATGGAGAAAAGAGTGAAGAAAACAGTGAGGATGAAAGGCTAGACGAGGAATTTGGAAGACAAGAATTCAGAAACGCAGTCAGAAAGTTAGGGAGGAATAAAGCGCCGGGAGAAGATGGGATCACGGCAGAATTTATAAAGAATCTACCAAGAGAAATGATGGAAGATGTCAGACATGTAATAAACAAGATGTGGATAGAGGGAAGACTACAAGAGGGATGGGAAATAGCAAGGATAATTCCAATATATAAAGCAGGAGACGAAGATATAGCGGGAAACTACAGAGGAATATCCCTGCTAGACATAGGATACAAGATACTGACAGCAATGATGGCGGAGAGGATAATGAGCTGGACAGACAGAGAAGGGAAGATAAAAGAGAGCCAGGCGGGATTTAGAAAGAGAAGAGGAACAAGAGACCACATATTCACACTAAATGCATTAATAAACAGAAAGATAAGAGACAAAGAAAAACTGTATGTATGCTTTATAGACTTGGAGAAGGCGTTTGACACAGTAGACAGGGACTTGCTGCTGAAGAAGTTATGGAGAATAGGGGTAAAGGGACGAATGTACAAGATGATAGAATTGATATATAGTAAAACAATAAATGAGGTAGTAATTAATGGAGCAAAATCAGAAGAATTTGGAGCGGATCAAGGGGTGAGACAAGGTTGCGCACTGAGTTCAGTGCTATTCAACATATTCATAGACGACATGGAAGACGAAATAGTGAGAAAAAGAATAGGAGGAACAGTAATAGGGAAGGAAAAAATATATATGATAAAATATGCGGATGATGGAGCAGCAATTGCAGATACACAGGAAGGATTAAGACGAATGCTGAAAGAATTAGAAAAATATGCGGATAAAAATAAATTAAGGATAAATGCAAAAAAAACAAAAGTGATGATTTTCAAAAACGGAGGAAGAAATGAAAAACGGAAGTGGGAATACAAAGGAGAAAAGTTGGAAGTAGTGAAGAGCTTTAGATATCTAGGATATAATTTCACAGCCAAAAACAGCCATGAAATGCACCTAAATATAATGAAAAATAAAGCGAACAGGATGGCGAACGCGACATGGGGTGTAATAAGAAGAACAGAAAGAAACAATATGAAGGACAGGATGTACCTATATAATACACTGGTAAGGTCAGGATGCATGTACGGAGTAGAAATATGGGGATGTGGAGAGGTGAAAAAAATAGAAATAGTACCAAACAAATTAAATAGGATGGCACTAGGAGTGTCAAAAACACCCCAGGATGCATAGTAAGGAGGGAAACGGGAAGTGGGATAATAGAAGAAATAATAAGGGAAAGGATATGGAGATACATCATAGAAATCGCAGGAATGGAGGACACAAGATGGCCAAAAATATGCCTAAGGGAAGAGATGAGAGGAATAATAAATAAGAAACCGACAAAATGGGGAAAGAAAATAGAAGAAAACGCGAAGAGAATGAAATGCGAGAAAGTAATAGAAAAAATATATAACAGAGAAGATATAGAAGAGATAGAGAGTGATATAAAGACAGGAATAGAACTATTAAAGAAGCAATTGATAGAGAAAGAAGAGTCAAGGATAAGAGCATCGAAGTTTAGTGAAATATATACAGAACTAATGGAAGAAAGCGAAGAAGAAATATATTGGAAAAACAAGAAAATTAGAAGTGCAGATAAAGAATTATGGGCAAGAGTAAGGTGCGGAAACCTAGTAAAAGCTGGAAAAAAAGGGGAAAAGGATTGGAAGTGTAGAGAATGCAGAGAAAAGGAAGAGACATTGATGCATGTTTTAACATGTGAAAAAATAAGGAATAAACTCACTAAAGAAAGTAAGGAGGAAATAAAGAAATGGTGGGAGGAATCAGAGGATGAAGACAAAATAAAAAAAGAAATAGTGGGGATAATGAAAGGGAGGATAAGAACGAGAACATGCAAGGTGATAAGGGAAATAGAAAATAATCTAAAGAAAAATGAAAGAGAAAGAGAGATAGGGAAAAAGGAAAAATAGACTTTAAAGAAAGAAAGAAATGAATAGAGTGAATGAGTATATAAAAAAAAAAAAAAAAAAAAAAACTATAGGCTAAAGGTATAGGTAAAAATAGAGAATTAACAATAAAATTCCACGTAAAATATAAAAATTATATACGAAAATAACAGATACCTTTATATGTATAGTAGAGTCAGGAGAAAAATATATATGTAAAACACCTTGTAAAACGCAATATTTATGTGATACAAGTAAAAATAAATCTATCTATCTAATTTACACTGAGAAGAAAAATAATTTTAGTCATAAAAAGAAATTATTATTTTTACCTGGAATACTTTCTTGAATACTTTCATTTATTGTTATAATAAACACCACCAGAGCTAAGAAGAAATGAAATAAAATTATTAGTTTTATTATTCTATAGTATTTATTTTAGATCAACACAAAGATGCGCGTAACAATTATTCAATTGTAGAAATAAATTTAAACTGATAAATTGGTTAATAAATAACCTTAGATAGAGATAATTGAAACGGCAAATTGAGTATAAATTCGCGTTAGACTTACCGGCAATGAATTTCATGCCACGAGCCATTGTAAAAGACTGGTACTGAGTAATCTGTACCCCCTTTTTATATATAAACTCGGGCGATCAGATGATGTATTGAGAGGAAATATTTGAGTAGGAAAAATAATATTTAAAAAAAAAAAAATATTAAAGTGATATAAATAAAGTTATAAATTAATAAAAGAATAAATCTTTCCTTCACGATAACCCGAGAGACGAAGCTTTTCTCCAATCGTCATGATAACCCGGTCCATTTGATTTTTTTTATGGTCTTATATTATTTAAAAATAAATTAATTATTAAAAAGTTTTTTATTTTTTTAAATTGCAATAAATAAATTTTATATTGATATTATTAAAAATATTTATTTGCTTATCTATTGACACTGGTTTCAAGAAATTAAAAGAATTTACAATTATTTTTCTACTTTTTGCACTACATACAAATAATAATATTATTACATAAGTAATATCTTGTTATTTGTCTATTTCTATGAATTTAAATAGTATAAGGAAAACTTGTGGTAATATATAAATTTATACTACTATATAGATTAATCATCATTCTGAGAAAATACTTGAACAATTTATTATCTACTTCGATGATTATTGACAATGAAAATATGAATATTGAAAAAAAATAAAAATACATTTAAGGCCTTCGTTAGAGAGTAATCTTGAGTGATATTTAATTGTAAAGATCAATGGACTCGTGTGAGTAGAAACTTTAAGTAAATAATTAATTAATAAAGAATAAATACAAAGATTGTTTTTATACATATGCACACATTAGCATAAGTAAATAAATTATTATAATTATAAGTAGTGAGTTCAATGGTCTGTGACACTCAGACATTCCCATTACTTTAATATTACAACATTTAAAAATATTAATAATTTGATTGCATATAATTAAATATTTGATTAAAATACATTTAAACATACATTAACATTATTTATATAAGAAAGATCAAAAGTGCAATATTGTTATTGTCTCAAAAGAAATAAACGTTTTTTTTTTAATTCAAATAAAATGTCTAATTTTTTTTACTATTCATTAAAATGGTATGACACTTTAATTTAATAATAGAAAATGTATTTTATACAATAGAAAATTATTTGCTTGTTTAATCTCATGTTATCTATTTTTTTTTTTTTTTTTATTTATTGTTAAAGCGCATTTTTTTTTATAGTTTCCTCAAACTGTTTAGATTCTTTCCATTCTTTCTAAGAAATAGCATCACAATTTAATTTAAGAATTTTCTTATCGGAAAAAAATGTATATTAATGAAAACTTGATACTATAATTGACTGTAAATTTAATTTGATATCAGAATATGATTTTAAATTTTGTACTGTAATTAAAGTTTTTTTTTTTACTAATTTTAAGTAAAAATTAAAAAAGATTTTTTATTTTTTACGCATTTTTCATAAAGTAATTTTTCAATTGTTCCAGAGCTTTGCTGCGGTGTGATATTTCGTTTTTAACACTTTTAGGAAGTTCAGCGTAAGTCTCAGTGTACCCATCAGGTTGAAAAATAGGATCCCATCCAAAATCGCGTGGTCCCCGAGGACTTACAATAGTTCCTTGAGTTTTTCCTTCAAAAAGAATTATCTCATCATCGGGATTTCCAGATGAATAAGCAAATGTACAAACTGCCTCGGCACTTTTGTCTTGCCAAGCTGTCAGCATGTCAACTAGACCTTCTGGTCCTAATTTCTCCAAGAACCACTTAATATATGGCCCGGGTAATCCTTTCATGGCGTTAAAACAGAGACACGTATCCTCAACAATAACTGGCCCTTTTACTACCTCCATAGCAGCTTTACATTTTGAAATACTTATGTCTCTTGGCTCTCCTTGGTATTCCGGCAAATCGATTTTTTGATTTTTAACTTCTCGTGGAAAATTTTTTCCTAAAATTGCTAATATTTCTTCCAATTTTTTAGCATTTCCAGTTACGAAAACAATTGGCTTTGACATTTTTTCCTGTAATATAAAATAAATAAAAATTAATATAAATATTATATAAACTTGACATAACACTAAAGTTAGCTGGAGTTTTCAATTTTTTTATTATTTTTCTTTTGTTAAATTAGAACTAAAAAATATTTTTAAAAAATTGCACTAATAGTTTTTAAAATTGTTTACAAATGCAATTTTTTGTTTTTATTTTTTTGCAATAATTTTATCAATAAAAAAAAGTTAAAAAAATTTTTAAATGTCGGCTAACTTAATTTTCATGAACTTGACTTATATTTTTAATGATCATTATTAACATTAATCATTATAAAGATATATCTTGTTTAATTAAAATTAAATTCATCGTCTAGAGTGATAATTTAAATAATTTTTTTAATAACAAGCGACACGCAACGGCAACAGCTGTAACCTTTCATCAGCCGGTGGAAATTCTATACGATCAATAATAGAAAAAAAATTATCTAAAAAATATGTAACTATAAAAAGTATTACTTACCAGATTTAATAAAATATGAATATATTTATGAAACAAAGTGAAATATTTTTTAAACGTCTAGTTTTTTAATTGTTAAATAAATCTATATCATTGATAAATTTTCACACATACATTGCAAATGCTACAAGTTAACTCAACAATGCTACCAACAATAGAAATAAATTTTAACACCGTCAGTTAATTTAATTTCGATTTATTTAATAAAATATTTTAAATAAATCAGAGAATTATTGAGTGATTTTTTGATTGTTTAATTAAAAATAATCCAACATTATGTCAGTAAATAATTAATATTCTTTAAGTTTCTCGTCATGAAATTGAACGCAATGTACCTAAATATTGATGCGGCATATATTTATAAATATAGATATAGTCATAGGATGTATTAAAATTTTATTAACCTCTAAGTAGTTTTTTTAGTCATTCATTAATTGTTTGTGAATCTCATGATTTATAAATACATAAATAATAATTATAATTCACAAACAAGAGACTGTAATTTTTCAATAGATAATAATATAAGTTTTAATATTAAATAGAAACTTGATAAATCACTAGCATATCGCCGTACTAATTAATTAGGACAAAGGTAAAGGTAATATTAACTAAAAACTTTTTAATTATAGAAATTCAGAATAGGCTAATAAGCAGTACTTGAAGATTGTTACTCAGCTAAATTCAACGAAGTTATTTTTGAAGATCAATAACAGCAAAAGTCGTCAAGATGAGCAGGAACAACAAGGATGGACCGCGAGGGAAAGGTATGAATGAAAACATGTCAAGAACTATGCGGCTCGCCAGGAACACCAACGAGGAAGTTCAGCGGGCAATTGAAGGTCTCAAGGACATGCCTGATGATGAGTTACATGAATTTCTGGATGAAGATTTTATGGAAGGACTTAATGTCGTTGATGCTTGGGACGGTGAAGAAGAACTTGTTGATGACTTTCATCACAGAGACAACAGAGATAAAGATAATAGAAGAAATTCTAGGTAGAATAATGGATATTTAAATTTAATTCTTAATTTTTTATTGTAAATTGCTTAAACGTTGTTAATATTGATGTTAACACTCATGTTCAAAGCGTGAGAGTAATATTCAAAAATTATGTTTTTGATAAAATTATTATTTATTGAAAAAAAAAAATGTAATAATATTGTTAAAGTTTACCTAAAATAGGCTTTAACTATTTTATTTTATAAATTAATTATTTAGTTAGTTTTTATGACGATTTTTAGTCTATAAAAAAATTTATAGGTGAAAATAAGTCGTTTTAATATTTAGTAAAGCTTAATTTTTTTTTTTTTTTTTTTTTTTTTTTTTTTTTAATTAATTAATTCATATTTTTGTTCATATGTTCTTTATGTTTGAACTGATGTATTAATTATTAAAATGTGATGATAAATTATGTAAAGTAGTGAGATAAATAATTTTAGGGATCGAAATCGTCGAGATTACCGAGATTCAGGGCGCAACATTCGGGATAATCGAGACCGAGACCGAGACCGGGACCGGGACCGAGGAAGGCGCGACGACAGAAGACGTGAAGATAGACGTGATCCATCGAAGAGTTCTCAAGACATCGAACGAGACAAGATTCGCGCGAAGAGAGTTAATGAAAGTAAAATACTTGCGGAAAAAGAGAAGGCTATCAAACACCTGCTGGATTCAGGGACGATAGTGCCTCCAGGAACTGAAGTCGAAACTATCGAAAATGAGAAGCAAATGGATCGAGAGCGTGATCGGGAGCATGATCGTGAACAACGATCTCATAGGAGCAGAGATCGTCGTCGTAGTCTGGATCGACATCGACTCAGTCCAACACGACGAAGAAGCCACGACAGGAATAAATTAAGTCCACCGCGTAGATCAAGATCTCCTTTGGGTGGTAATTCACGAAGAAGTATCGATCGTCACAGAAGACCAAGTTGGGAACATCACGGCAGTTTGGAACGTCGTGATAGGCGATCAAGCATTGATCGTGGACGTCGACGTCTAGACGAGCGGTAAGAAATGTGTTTATATATTATTTTTTATTTTAATTAAATTAATATTAAATTTACTTTGTAGTATTTTTGTATTGTATTATTGCATTTGTTAAAAAGTACTAGATATTAGCATTAGAATAATTTCACAGTGACGTAAGGATCGTAGGCAGACGAAGTAGATCCCGAGATCGTCAACGAAGCCGCAGTCAAGATCGTTTTCGTCGACGCTGGAGCCGATCACCAGGAGGAAGACGCAACAGCCCAAGACGTCGATCTATGAGTAAATCACCTGAGCATCGTAGAAAACGTACGCCATTTATTGAATCGTTAGCTCGGCAGCTTAGAGATACTCCTATCGTAGCCCCGGATTCAATTAATCAGGGATACATGAATCCACCTTTAAGAGGAATTCAATCTCAGCAACAGCAACCTCTGTTAGGACCAGGACCAGGACCAGGACCAGGACCAGGACCAGAACATCCCCAAATTTCTGGACCACCTCAACACTACATGCCGCTGCAAGAATCTCTTCCACCGATAAATCCTTCGTACATTCCATACGATAATATGGCCCCTGCTGGATCTTCCATAAATTTTGAACAATTGCCTATGCATTCTATTTCCCAACCTGATTACACAGCTCCTGCTGTGATGTATAATCAATCCAACCCCGTTCCAATTCATAATACTCCTTCTCGTTCAGCATTTGCACCAGTTATGTCGCGATCGCCTCAACCAGTACCGGCGCCACCAATGGATCAATCAATGTTATTTCATCAACAAGTATCAACATCAATGCAAGCATCACCTTCACCCCAACCTGAACGAATTGACTCAGGACATCATGTATATTCAGAACACTCTTCAGTCTACACTGGAGGACACTCGTCATCGCGTCGAGACCGTTTGAAGACACCTGAGCCACCTGTCATCTCCAAATCAAAAGTAATGCTTAAGTATCATACTTTTAATCGCCTTTATATTTTATTGAATGTCATTACTTCTTAATAATGATAATTAGACAGTAATTTCATTGAAATAAAATTAATTATACTTTATAACTTTCATTAAAAATTACAGCAGTTTGAAAAGACCAGTTTGTCCAGTCTGTTGGAAGCCTCAGTGTCTGCGAAAGGTACGATTTTAATTTTAATAATTTTATATATTTCTAATTTATTATAATTCTTTTCCTTAAATTATTATTTTTTCTTTTTTGTTTTCATTCTTACATTCTGACATAAAGTTTTATTATTAATTTTTTTTTATCCACCAGATACCGGTCATCCAGTCCTATATCCAGGTGAGATTTTAATATTAATTTTTAGACTGTAATTTATTAAAATATAAAGTGATCAGTGAAAATTAAAATGCCTGCCAAGTGATTATTACTGGTGATCAACGATGATTATTCATCATGAATATAATATCTTTGATCTAAAATCAACGTGAAATATAAAAATACATCAAAAGAATAGTAAATATGATATATTATAAAAGAATTCGAAATTAATTTTTTTATTTTGGGCCACAGGATTCAAACCTGAAATTTTACGTCACTGTGAGCTGGCCTTACGCGATTTACCCGACGAAGATCCACGTTTAAAAATCAAAGGTCGCTTCTTCTACGATTCAAGCAAGGATGAACCACTAACTGAATCATCCGAACTCGAATCAAATTCTGTTTTGTTACAAAAACATTCAACCAAAAAATTGTGGTATGATGTTAAAGAAAAAGTAATGGAAGAAATAAAACCATCAATAGAGGTCCATCAAAAATATTGTCAAACAGACATAAAAGAGTTTAATGATCAATTTGCACAGACGGAAATTGAAACGGTTGATATTGGTGTACAAGTACATATCAGTGAACCACCACCACCACCAGCACCACCGCGTGAAGAAAAAATACCAATCATGGATCGTTTGGATTGGAATGTACGTGAATCGTATGATTATAATTCAAAGCCACGTGAAGTTACTGACTTACGATGGAGCTTGAGTAATTCATCACAGAAGAGATGGAATCGTGGTGTATCGCTATCATCACAAGACCAAGATGATCGTATTATGATGTCTAGCCCCGGTCGCTTGTCGCACCAGGATCACGATTCCAGAGAATACATCCATCGAATTCAATCACCAATTCGTCACAGTGATAATTATTCGTCAAATCGTGGTCCAAATCATCGCAGCTTTTCACCACGTGAACGTCATTTTTCGCCAGACTTTCGACAAGATTCTTATCATGAGAATAGAAATGAACGCAGCCATGAACCAAGTCCCATTATGCTTGATGAACATGACGATGTTGAAATTTTAGAACAAGAGCCATTTTTACATGATCCCAATTGGCGGGGACGCAATAATAAATCATTTGGACAGAATCCACCTGTTCATAAATCAAGATCAGCACGAGGCAAACATTCAAGTGGTAGATCATTTCGGGGACGAGGTGGTGGAGGCAGTAGTAGCTATCGTGGAAAATATTAAATTAATAATTATTATTTTTTATTTTATCATCAACTATTGTTAGATTTTTCATTAAATTTATTCGCTCATTTATGTCAAACGATAACTTATCGGTTATGTTTGTTAATTATTGGAACAAACTAGTATAGTGTTTGATGTAAAACAGAAAAAAATTAATTTAACTACTATTTGTGGCTATAATGTGGATTTCTTTTTCTAGTTTTAATTATTCATCAAGATGTGGTAATATGGTTATCACATGTAGTAATATTACTTTATGATAACAATTAATGATTGAATTACTATACCGATTGGTTTATAATTTAATCAAGTATTTAAGTAAATGTCTTATCTCATTGATAAATATCTATAACTATACATATATTGAAAAATAATAACCAAAGGTGGATTGTAGAGCAATATAATTCTACATTTAACTATTATGTATATGTATATATTATAAAATGATAAAAAGAGTGTATAATTCAAAAATTTTATCACTAATTTCAGCTAAGTATATTTTTTGCTGAAAACAAAAAGATATAAATATAATAGAATAGAGTCACAATTTTTATGTTGTCAGTGGACTGGAGACACTGACGTTTATATTTACGTCACGTGAATTTGGCTAAAAAGCTGACGTATGTTGAAAAATAATATGCTACAATTTGACGCATTCCATCGGATATTGCGTTTTACTTTTTTTTTTTTCTTTGTATCTACGACGCATAAAAGTATTTTTACGATGTATTTTTTTAGTTTATATTTTTCCTTATAATTACAGATCAATGAAAACTTTTTCTATTAGTTTATTACTGTTTTCTTATAAATAAATAAAATGAAGTTAATAAGAAACAAAATAATCAAACCCAATTAAGTATGTATTCATTTAAATGTACTATACTTAATTATTGAAATGATCTAATTTTTTTTTTTTTTTTTTTTTTTTTTTTTTTTTATTTTATCGCAGCCTATTTTTGTCCTTATGCACTTTTTTACCTGAAAAATATGAAATGTAATACAAAAAAAAAAAAAAAATAAATAAAGTAGGAAAATATTTCTATGACCTACTAATATTATTTTCACATTAAACCTTCATCTATTTTTTTATTTACTTAGCGTATTGTTGCTAGTAATTATGTTTTTTAATCTTCAGTGTCAAATAAGTATGTATAAATTTTAAAGGTATATACGTACATGCATTTTGAAAGAGAAAAAGTATAAAAAAATCTAATTTAGGCATATTTATTTTTTAGATAAAATCAAATCCAAAAATTTTAATGAAAATTAATTTAGCCGACATCTAAACTTTTTTAGAATTTTTTTTATTAATAAAATTACAACAAAAAAATTCCACATGTAAAAAATTAAAAAAACTATACGTACAATTTATTTAAAATATTTTTTTATTTCTAATTCAATTAATAAAAAAAAAATAAAAAATAAAAATTTTTCACTGTCGGCTAATTTTAGATTCATAAATTTTGAATCATTTTTTTGACTACCTTCAAAAGCAATATTAAAATTTAATATTTACATCCGTTTTAATTTTTTAAATCGACTCAGTGATCTGAAGGTAAGAGAAAGCAATTCAGTAAAAAAAAAAAAAAAAAATATTAATGAAATAATTTAAAAAATTGCGCGTTTGAAAATGGCGCATGCGCACAAGTTTGAAAAATTGGTAGCCTTGTTCTTATGAAAAATATTGAATTTATTATAAAAATTAAATGAATTGACAACTCAAAGCGATGATAAATGTTAATAAAATAGATATATAAAAAAAAGTATTTTAATAAAAAAAAATAAAACCTTAAAAAAAAATAATAAGTAATGACATATATCTTAATAAAAAATGAAAAATAAAATAAAATTCTTGTCGTCAAGCGAACCACTTAAAAGTTGTTAGTACTGTATCATAAAATACGGTGATCAACGCCAGTTACAGGGTCTGTGTGAAATAGGTGAACTATAAACAGCATAGATTCTAGCTCCATGTTTGCCCGAGAAAGCGATGCGGTATGCCCCCGCGGTAAGGGCGTGCAGTTCCTCGTGTTTCGTGGGCTCTCGTGGCATTTTTTTATCCTCACGTTAATAAACTCGGTTAAATAATAAACTAACAATAATAAACAGTAGTTGTTATTAGTGACTTTATATATTAATAATATTTTTAATAAATATTAACAAAGTTACATAGGATATAAAAAATAGTTATAATAATAATAATGATAATAATAACAATAACAACAACAATAAGTGAGTATCAAATCAAATAGTGACGACATTGTGTGATTCCGCGCATTGGTGTGGTGCGAGGGAAGTTCGTCGGACCGTGTCGGCGACGCGGTATACCGAGGTGAATGCACGACGAGAGAGCCCCCAAGTGTGTATAAAATATTATATATACATTAAATAGTGTATGTATATTTATATGTACAATATATACATTTTGTATATATATTTATATACAAAAATATGTGCATATGCACGTAGCACAATAACAGCAACCAAGCAACAGTAGTAAGTGCAGCTAAGAAAACCCGCCAAGCACGTCTAAAAAAAAAAAATAAAATAAAAAAAACGAATTATTTAATTCATATTTTATTTACTTGTCGTTTTTAATTATCAAGAAAAGGAGTTTGATCTGCCAAATTAATCAAATTGAGCTGGAAGAATATCGACTTAATAATTTACAACAAACCCATTCAATTTTGAAAAGGAGGCTACGAATATTAGAGAGCAAAAGTTATTATACATATATTTGTAAGTGTATATATTTATGTGCGTATATCGTTTACATATATATATAAGCAAGGAAGCAAGTGAAAAAAGTGAGTGATATTTAATTTAAGCCTCAAGTTAACGAGTATTTAAACAAAACTTAAATAATATTTTGTTAGTATAGTTTTGTTATTATTTTGCCGCGGTGCTTTTGACCCTTTGGCGGGCGAGTTCAATACAGCACCGCCGCGGGGGTGTAAGGTGACTTGGTGGTGCGTAGCGACGCAAATTATCCTCATTTATATCATCTTATTGAAGCTTTCAATTATTATTTCATAAATATTATCAACGCTGTCAATAATATTGTTTTTATTCTCATTATTATCATCGTTATTGTTATTGTTATTACCGCTGGATTAATTACTATCAATTATACGGAAGAAAGCATTTGAAAAGAAGATAAATAAGGAAAAAAATGGAAGACCAGATTTATAGAAAGAAAAATGCTTAAATTTACTGATTTATTATATGTGAAGTTTGATTTTCGTTAATGGTGATTGAGAGTGAAGCGGCGAAAGGAAGAAGTAAGTTTAAGCTAAAGTGGTGGAAATTGAAGAAACAGGGACGCGACTGCTGTGTACCACGTGATCGTTGTCAAGCCGCACGCATAAGAGCATGCTCGTGGTGGTGTCTAGATGGCCATAACCTGATTCAGTTGAAACTCACGACTTAACACGACATTATGTCTATCAACAAATGTTCATTTTTTATGTACTGAAATTGTTATTTATTTATTTATGATTATTAGTTTTTTTTTTTTTTTTTTTTTTTTTTTTTTTCCATAGTTAGTACAGTGGATTTTTCGTATTATTTTGTGACGTAATTTAAAAAGTTTATTTATTATTTATGTTTTAATTACCAAAATAGAGTGGGTTTGTGTCTTTTTTTCCTCTGTCGAATGTGCATTGTTGGAAGAGTGAAATTTTTTTTTATTAAAGTGAAAAAGTGAGTTTTAAGTCTGAATATAATTGTGAAAACGATTGAGAGATTAAAGTCGTGTAATTATATGTGTTTTTATTTTTAAGACATGTACAGAGAAGTTTGTGTGTAAACTGATTAATTTAAAAAGTTATGACGGAAATTCAAAGGATAGCCGACGTTTAATCTTCTAAAAACAGTGCCCAGGTGATTTGCACGTGTGAGAATACAAGTTGTGATAAATTTCACAAGTGTCATATCCTCGTCCCTTTCCAATAGTCATATCCTTTATTTTGTGTAATTCTCGTGTTTTTCAACATATATATTTATATTTTATATATATATATATATATATATATATATATATATATATATATATATATATATATATATCTATTTATTATCATTATACAAAAAAAAAATATCTATTTATATTTTATTTGTGTTTTTTGTGGAAATGAGTTGATATTATTTTTTTTTGAGTGTTCATTGAAAGTGATGTTTGTTTGACAAGTTAAATGCGCTATTGACACGCACTAGATTCACGGATTTTTTTACATGGATTTCAATATTTCACATTCAGTCACAGGTAACTTATTTTATTTATTTTTTTTATCGGACTGTCTATTCGGACACTGTGAGTGAATTCCGCGTGAGGCTAGCGTGAATATTACAATTTATTTGCGATGCTAAAATTCACGCTACAGTGTCCGAATAGCCTCAGCCTTTTTTTATTTATACTATTAGTGATTCATGGTTTATCAAATGGCGGTATTTGACGCATATCTGCGTCAAATAAAAAAAGCAATTATTGCGCATTTTTTTATTATTTCAAATCAAAAATTAAAATCTTTTAATTTTCTATTTAATTTAAAAATGCTATTTTTAAATATTTTGAAATTAATTGTAAAAATTTAAAAATATCTTAGCTAAGACTTTGGACATAACCTTAAAATTGACACACACACCACGCCATTTTCCAATGGTAACAACTTTTTATAGTGCAGTAAAAATATCCATTGCTATTGAATATTCTCCTCATTTAATACTTGTTACAAAATAATAAATTTAATTTTACGGAAAAATAAGTGAAAATCAATACGGAAATTTTTAAATAAACAAATACATACATTAAAATAATTTTAACTGTATATGTATCAATATCGAAAAGATAAGGTAATATGGCGTATGATAATTTAAAACATCTAAAAAAAAAAAAAAAAGGATGAAAAATACCTTAAAAGTTTTTCAATCACTCTCGTAAAATCTGTCTACTTCATCCATGGCCGGAAGTAATTTCTTTCGAGGACAGGATGATCATTGGAAAGAATCTCAAGATTCTCTTTTCCATTCTCTAAAATACTCCTAACAAATCGATATTCAACTCTATTTTTTTAATTTTCATCTCATTTTTATTTTTATTTTTTTTTTATCCCCTTCTATTTTCATTGGCTTTACATTTTGATTTCCTATCCTCAGTAGTTTTATCTGTCTGTATGCATTAAAAAAATCAGGTTTATCTAGGATTGTCAGCGATTCGTAGAAACCAGTGGGGATTCCTCGATTACACGAATAACAAGAACTATCGTAATATTCGCACAGAACTAGTGATATATATATATATATATATATATATATATATATATATATATATATATATATATATATATATATATATATATACCTAATCTCACAAATCATTCAGTTGCATAGTCGAGAAATCTTTATAATATTTATTTTACTTCACTTTATTTACATAAGCCAGTTTTAATCATTCGAATTATTATTATTGTTTTGATAATAAATTCATTCATTCACTTTATTTATCAATTTATAATGTAATATATACATATATTATTTATTATATGTAATACCGAGTTTATCAATTGGAGCAGGGTTACTTTCATTTTTTGACAAAGATATCTTTATATTATTGATATATTTTTCAAATTTATTATTCGGGTTATTCATCACTATCTGCATCTTAGGCTATTAATGGTATATTTTTAAATTATTGATAATCTAAAAAATATTGATTAATTTTATTTTTTTTTTTCATTTATCCAAAAATCAATTTAAATGTTAAATTTTAAAATAGCGTATCACTTTTTTTTTTTTTTTTTCTTCATATTTATAAATTATTAACGTGGAAAAAAATGTATTACTAATTAACAGCGCGAAAGACGAATACTAGTAAAAAATTAAACGTTCGGTAAAAAATATACTATACCATGAAAAATCTACTCGTATAATAATTATCCGAACTCAGAATTGTATTCTGTACTTTTTATTAACTTTTGCTGCAGTATTACTACATTCTTTTTTGTTACTTTTGCTGTTACATTTAAATTATTAAAAAAAAAAAAAAATTTAGAACATGCACGTGTAAAGTATTGAACGTAAAAATTTGTAGAATTTTTTTTTATAAAGATTTTTTATTAGAGTTCTTGTCAAAAATTTTGAACAATTTTTTTTATTAATTTCCATAAATTTATCTTATTCTAAATACGAGTAATATCAAAAAGAAAATGATAGAGCTTTAAGCTGTGACAATAACTTTCTTAAATATTTTCTATTACAATCTATCAATTTAATCGTTTGAAATTGCTTTTCTGTCCCCATCACCAAGTTTAATATTAAATTTTTAAAAAATAATTAATGTTTTACTAGAAAAAAAGTCTAAAAGAGGTCACCAAAGTTTCACTGGTGTTGTTAAAAATTCAGGCCGTAGCTGAGTCTTTACGAGGCGCTTTCAAGTATCGTGTGAAGTATGAAAAATAAAAATAACAATAATAAAAAAAAGCATAAACAAAAAAAATAATAAGTGAGAAAAAAACGTTTGAGCCTTGAGTTTAGACTGCAGCCCGCATGACACCTGCTGCAACTCTTGGATATTAGTCGTCTTCCATATAATACAATAACACGAACCAACGACCTTCGACTCGCGTGAATACTAAACGTGAATGTATAGAATATATAGCGTAAACATACAGATGAGTATCGATATCGACAACTAAAGGATCAGAAGTCGTTTTATAGTTTAACAAAGATAATGTTAATACCAGTTGAATTTTTTTTTCATTTCACTTGTATTTTTTCCAACTTACATTTGTTCTCATAGTTATTTAATCATTTGTTTTTACACTACATAACTAGATTTAAACAATAATTCTAAGCAATAAACTGTCTTTTCAGCCGCGAAATTTATATTTGTTTTTTTAAATTCAACTTAAAATTTCACACAAAAAATAACTAACATCCAGCCCTTGTTTTACACTCAATCACGCAATTCTTAAAACATTTTATATAAAAATTTACATCCACAATATTTTTATTTGTATTCTATTAATAACTTCCTTGTTCTTATACTATAAATTTTTCATACCACCCCTACATATATTTTCTTTATTAAATATTCATAAATATACATAAACATATCCATAAAAGTCGCGTGTAAAGATCTATGACCTGTTTTGACATGAATGTTATTTTTTAGTAACTTATACTTATTCAAATTTAATATTTTTACCCCCAACTCTTTATTTAAATTATTTAAAACTATTTTCTTGTTCTTACTCGTACGAATGATAAGTCACGTAGATAAACACATCGATAATCATTAGTCACTTGTACTCAATATGTAGAAGATTCTTCGTACATATTTGCATATATTCATATACATGTATACAACATTATTATTATTATTATTATTATTATTATTATTATCCACATATGTATATATTTATTTGAGTTGAGTATGGTATGTCTAGTACCTTACGTCCTAGTTGTCGTTTCACCAGAACATAAATGTCTAGCCATTTTACGTCCAATAAGAATGTCAATATAACTAATGAATATTTCTTAGACTCGTTCTATTCGGTCTGTCTGTTTTTCTTTGCATAACTAATTCCAAGAAATACTTAATCATAACCGTAACAATCATATTCATTAACAGTTAAATTTATTTAAAAAAAAGTATTTAGGATAATAATTATAAAACTATTTCGCTTAACGCCACACCTGCAACTCAGGTTTATTATACATCCGTTACTACGGTAAACAACCCCTTCTTCACCTGGACAGATTTAAATCGATAGGCCAAGTTGATAATAATTACTCGAGCAATAAAGAGTCATTCAGGTGGATCATTATCTTGAGATATCTCTGATTCTTATTGCTTGCTAATTTTTTGGCAAACGTATAATTATAATGTTAGATAATAACTTTGTGTAATGGATAAATGAAAATTACCGGGTTAAAAAAGAATAACATAATCATAAAATAATAAAAATAAATGCCAAAAAACCGACCAGCTGTCTCGAACAATGGCGGGCTGAGAGCGCACATGCGTAAACACCATTCCGAAAATGCACAGCTGTCTTTCGGACCTTCAACCCTTCCCCATCTTCATTATTATCTTAGTCACTTGATTTTTAAACATGTTCATTATTATCATTACTATGATTATTATTATTATTTATTTTTTTTTATAAATAATTACAGACAGGAAGTTTGTACACAAGGTGTTAATTAATTTTGTCGCTGTTATTTATTTTTTTTTATTTTCTAATTATTTATTTACTGTTAATTGTAGGGTAATTATTGTACAAATCTGTTTATTATCTCCAAGGGTGTTGAATTTAGGTCAAAATAAAAACGTTAAATTTTTATCATCAGGAAAATAACTTCGAAATTAAGATCTAGGTATTATTCAATGATACAAATTACTTTAGTCACGGCAATGTCGAGTTAGTTTTCGTTCATCATCTTTTTCATATTTTTTTATCTTTCTCGTGATAAAATACATATACAGTTTTCTGATGTTAATGATATTGTAATTTGATCGTTTTTTTTTTTTTGCGCTTTGAACCACAAATCACGAATCAAAATAGTCGAAAATTCAACGAATATTTTACGAGGAAGAGTATTCAAACTAATTCTAAAAGTTATACCGAATTCTTTGATTAAAAATCTGATTTAATGATATAACTATTTGGGTTATTTAATATACAAATAAAAACTGCAGTTTTGTATGTGTAAATAGTTTCCAAGTACATTGAAAATTATTTTTAGTCATGTTTATAACAGATTTACCAAGAAACCATAACACTATAAATACAACTAATTTTGTTTGACTTATAGTTTGTCTGACAAAGCTCATTATTATTATATCGTGTTGTAAATCATATAATATATTATAGTTTTAAAGAAGGTTTAGTTGTGCGTATGTGAAATTTACACTCGATCAACGTTCGTGGAAATTACGAAACTGCCAGATTTTAATGAACTGCAGTATCACAGATCAAGATTATTAGCTTAAAATTATTTTTACATGTAAATCTAAGTGTTTGTAATAATTATTTATCTCTTGAGTTTAAAAACTGATAAATTAAAAAATTATTAGTCAATTCGTTCATGAGATATTTAACTTTCAAAAATTTCAAAAAAGTATTTTTTTTAATATTACTTCAAAATTTTATGTCGAATCGTTTGGTAGGTAATTAATAGTCTTTTTATGCTTAAAAAACTGCGCCAAATACTGCATAAAAAATTTCCATAAAAAACAATCCATTTGATCGGAAAATGTTGGAATTTAAAATTTTCAAAAAAAAAAAAATGTTAATAATAATATTTGCACATTGAACACTTGGTATTAAATAAACAATAACTTGTCAAACTATCCAAAAAATCTTAAACCAAACTTAAAATTCAAGTAAATAAAAAACAATTGTTGCTTCGAATTATAAAAAGAGTTGACGTCAAAAATATAAAATTAGAACGACGAATTCATTTTCGGAGCTTTTTAAATTATCTTTTGTATTAATAATAATTATAGTGACATGTTTACTGAACAGACCTTGTTGATCTTAATGCATATTAAACCATCATGTAGGTATCCATAAGTCATAAGGTATCAACTGCTATATAATGATATATGCAAACCCCCAAATCACAAGGGGACAACCCTTATTTATTCTACAAAATACTTTTATCACCCATTCAATCAATCGACTGTTAATACCACTTTTTTTTTGCATTGTAATAGATACGAATTTTTTTTATTTCACTAAAATGAAATCCAATTCTGTTTTATTAATGTATCGAAATTATATTTATATATAAGTTCGCGGATTATAAATAGAAAAAAATATCGAATAAATTATAAGGTCATTTTAGTGTAGGTTACAAGTAATTAAAGTTTAAAAATCGACATGGACTATTATACACAAAAACATTTAAAGGTTATAAGCAATGATCTTTCAAGAAGAATATTTTTAATTAGTTTACATTGATTTAAAATAAAACATTCAGTTTAACAATTATTCGTATGATAGTAATGAAAAATAAATAAAATAATGAAAAATCAATTCACAACTTTTAGTTAAATCTTTTCATTTCTAAAAATAGTGAATCTCACACTTTTATTTCACCTTTATTCATCACACTCACTCTTGATTCTCTATAACATACAATGATTCGACTTGGTGCGCATCGATTTGCAAAGTGACCCGGCTCTATTTCAAGGCATCTCTGATGCTTTACTACGATCACAAATTTTATTCTTAGTACCGTTTATACATCATGTATGACTTTTTTTTTTTTTTTTTTTTTTTTTTTTTTTTTTTTGTTAAAAAAATATTGGTAGAAAGAAGTCGACTTTTTGCGTAAAACAGCAAATTTCAACTCACTGTGTCGAAAACATAATTTAGTGTAGTAAAAATTGATATTTTGATAGAATATAATTTCATTTAACAGATATTTATTTTTGCTTTTCAAAATTAAAATATTTAAAAATTAAAAAATTTTGAAAATAAAATACAAATTTTAACAATTAATAATTATAATTGTAATTAATAAAAAAATTTTGTTTTTCTTTAATTACAGATTATCAAGAAAGTTTTGTGAACACGTGAAAAAAAGTATACGTAAAAAAATTCGATAAATATAAATTACGTTGTTCGTATGCAAGCTAAAGCCGGGCGTAAGGGCGAGAGCCGTGGCCGGAGGTATCGTCGAAGGAAGTTATTTTCCCGGCGAAGAAAATTATCTTCATCAGCAGCATCAGGCACGAATAAAAGCAATAAGTGATTATCATCATATTCGAAATCTAAACCAGCAATATAATCCTATTGATAGTAATAAAAATAATAATAATCATAATAATAATAATAATAATAAATTTTAAATTGAAGTCAGTGATATTGACAAGGATTTAAGTATTTCGTATTGCGTACGGCTAAGGCAAGCTGAGTGATCGAGTGAAGGATTTAATTGTACGATCCAGGTTATTAAGAGGGTGGTGGGCCTGGAGAGCCCCATGTTGTGAGTCCTAGAGAACTGCCAAAGGCAGAAAAAAGTGGGTCCGCGGGTATGGAGTATGGCGGGGCCGGTGGAGGCCGCGGGGGCGTGCAACCACCCTCGACGGGCACGCGCAATATCGCAGGCACGGATACAACCGACGCTGCGTGGCACAAACATGAGCAAATGATCCTCATGGAGTCCTCGAGGCACAAACAACAATGTAAGTTGATATCTATTTTCATTATCAATAGCCATGACAAAAAAATTTTTTATGAAACCATTCAGTATAGATACCTGCACTCGAGGAAAACTACATACTCTAAATCGTTATGAAGTTACCCAAAAATGATTTTTTTTTTTAAATAAAATTTACAGTAACAAATATTTTTCTTCTTGATCCAAGATGATCAAACTCTTCAAAATATTTTTCTTGATTCGAAATTTTTTTTTTCTTAAATAAAATTAATTTTTTTACATTAGAGCTGCGATTAACCTGAAAAACCTTAAAAAGTCAGGGAATTTCAATCTTAGTCAGGAAATTTTGTAGTCAATTTTTTTTCATTCATTGAAACTATAATATTTTCTGTTCAATAGTATTTAATTTAATTCTCTAAATAAATAACTCAAACATCAGAGTAAAATCTATATCTATTGAATAAATAATTCTGTTAATTATTAAAAGTAATATACATCACATGATATTGCTAATCTATAGACTTTAGTATACTTCTAGTAAATGAGCATCGCTATGTTAACGTAAAAATTATTTTCCGCATATACTGTCACCGGTAGAATTTCTTTATTATTAATTCACTTCTTGTATTTAGGTTAATCGATATACGATCTCAGCATTTGTTGAGTGAAAGAATAAAAGCAAGTGATGTTCATTAGGATTAAATGTATTTTTAAATTGAAGCCAAAGCCCCAATGTGTTAAATTTAATGCTTGGAAGTTGATCAGCTATGTCTTATTTTTCTTAACAATATTATTACTATTGCAATTGTTATTTAATTAGATTGTTTCCTGATAACAGATCATTACCATTTATAATATACGTGACCTGTAAATTTTAAAATCCATTACACTATCAATGTCCTTCTGAACATCATACAACTATCATTAGTTTAAATATTTAATCGTTCAATCGAAGTTGATGAGGTGAACACCAAAGCCGGGAGTAGTCGATAGAGTATTTGGGAGATTTAAATGCAACTTCTTGGACCGATGCCTGACCGACGACTCTTGGACGATTTCAAGACTTTTCTCGGTATATTTCCGAACCAAAGTATACATATATATAAGTGTTTAAAAAAAAACTATGCGAATTTTCATCAGTCATTGACCTGATCGGTTTTTTTTTTAAAGTATTATTATTGCTATTGCTTTTTTTTTTTTTTTTTTTTAAGAGACAATCAAAGTCGACTTGGCTCTCAATTGGCCTTGGCAGTCTCTTTAGAGAATTTTATTTGTAACTACTGTATACTACTATCATTATTGCTGGTACTGCTACCGACTAATGATGATAAACGGTTGACTCTTCTACTTGTACGATGAGACAGACTAGACATGATAGACGAGGCGATGACGGAGAATTTTTTTAAAATTCAAATCTCGTTAATTGCTCGATACCGTCAACCCATTAGCGACACGGCAGGTACTTATGTCGTAAATATTTTAAGGTTGAATTTACTTATCGACCCTTTTTGACCTTTAATTATTCTACACTTCTCAAATATTCGGCAGCACACACATTTTTTTTTCTTTATGTTTTTCATATTAATGATATTGATTTTTTATTACGTTAATTTTCTTACAATTAACATGACTCGATTATCAAAAATACAAACACTTGCAAAAAAAATTTATAATTTCAATTTTTGAAGTTAAAACTATTCAGAAAATTCTATCATTTTTTATTACTAATTCACAGAAATGAAGAAAAAATTTTTGAAGATTAATAAATAAATATTTAATTGCATGTATTATAAAAAAAATATTTATCAATTTAATAATGTGATTACAATTATTATATACTGGCGATGTCTAAATATTTTTATTACAAAACCTACTTAACGGTTTAACCATCGCTTCTGGCAATAAAATTATCAATTCGAAGTAACTTATCAAATCAATTAATTTTTATTGTTTGATAAAACATTATTGCTAAAAGTAAACCAAAAAATTATAATTTTATCATTTTTTGATAAAACCAATTACAATTAATTTTGAATTGAGTATTAGGAAAAAACGAGCCATAAAAATTAATTAGTTAATTAATTAATTATGATGCACAACGTGAATATTCTTACAAAATTGTTTATATTACCATAAACTATATCAAATTTTAAATTTAAAGTTTAGCAGCTAAATTTCTTTAGCATTGCATGCATATATTCACATACATACGGAAGCAAATAAAATTATTATTTGTACTGGTCTCACCCTTGTAGTGTTATACTGTAGGCAGCATGTACGATGAACAACAAATAACGTAAGCTCACAAGCATACCTACAACATAATATTGAAGGTTTACGACGTGGTAAGCATTATATGCGTTAGTGTTTCATGTATTCACCCTCTTTGCTCGCTTTTAACCATTCGTATTCGTGTACTGTCATTCACCTGGCCGTGACGCCAATACTCTCATATCTTCACTTGTACACACCGTATCTAATGTAAGCGAGTACTCTCACCGAAATAAACATCCACAATTAGACTTGTCTCACATTTTATTAATTAACAAACTTTCATCATACTTTGATTCAATTAAACAATTTTAACTTCAGACAAACATTAAGTTTACTTTCTGAGTATTTAAATGTGAATTTTTTAGTATTTTTTAACCACAGGGTAGCGATTAACCTGGAAAAGTGAGAATTTTAAATTTATGAAATAATCAAAAACAATTTTTTAGTATTTCTATTAATTTTTTTTAATAAACAAAAAAAATTAAATTTCAAATTTTCTATTTGCTATAAATTATAGTTGATATTATTTTATATTAAATTTCTCTAATTTCCGTTTTCTCAAGCTTTTAATATTATAGAAATATTAAAAAAAAAAAAAAAAACAAAGAATTAATTGCCTTTATTTAACAAAATTTAATTTTTAATTAAACAATAATCTAAAAGGTTTTACTCAGTGAAGTGTAATCACAAATATTAACATGCGGTTTTTTAAAGTACATGTTTTAAAATTATGATAAAACCTTAATTTTCCGAGATTTAGATAATTAAAAAGTGTAATTATTATTCTCTCAGTATATCCTGAAATTATATTTAAACAAAAATCAGGAAATTTTAAAACAGGCTGTCATTTATCATTCTGGAAACAATCTACTTAAATTTTGTGAAACTTCAGTATTTTTAACGAAAATTTAATGGTTAATTCTTTCTATTGTAAAATTTCTTAACAAAAAAAAAATAATTATAGATTTTTATATTAAAAAAATTTTAGTTGTTTTTCTAACCGTGTATTTAATACAAAAATTGATAAAATTAATATCAAAATATAATTTAAAAAAGCTAAAGAGATACGCGGTGCGAAACCTTTATCGGAACAGTTGTATTTTTAAACAATTTTCTATAATCAAATATTTTAAACAGAAGTGTGCATAGAGCCTTTATTTTACCTCTTACCCTCTCTTGTCGCTGCATCTCCAGCCGCCGTAAATAATCCTTGTAACGGATTATTGCGTGGCGTCTACATGCCGACGCTGGGTCAGAGTGAATGAACAAAAGGGGGTTGGAAAAAATAACCGGTGCATATATACGTGTGTCTATGTGTATGTTATGTATGATGCGATGAATATGTATATATGCATACATTTGTATGTGTAGAGTTGCAATGTGAAGCGTGTGTAGAAATACTGTCGGTCGACCGTTGTTGTATTCGTGTTGTAGTGAGCCAAGAGGGTAAAGGTAATATTATATCAAGGGGGAAAGAACTGTGCAGAGAAAGATAACTACAGTCAGACGTAGTTTTGTAACTTAGAAACAAGTATGAATGTTGCGATAACTATACACCCATTTATTATATATTTACACCTTTTAGTTTTATTTATTTCATTTTTATTTTTATATTACAATTTATTTTTATACTTTTACTAATAATTTTATTCGTATTCACGTTGATATCGAAATAAACAAATGTAATAGACCAATTCGAAATCTTTTTATTTCAATTTAAATATATCCGATAAATATTTATGTTATTTATCATTAAGCTACTAAGAAATTATTTCAATTGAATCACAAAATTTTTCATTTAATTTAGCTCGTAAGAGTTTTTAATTTTCTCTTCAATTCTCGACATACAATTAGAGGTTTTAATTTTTTATTCAATTAGTTCATTTTATTGGTATGATACTCTAAGAAATGTATATAATTATATCATTTATGATAATAGCCTTTTAATTAGTTGAACAAAATGTTTTTGTACTTTAGTTCTGATATCTTCATTAATTATTAAATATTAACCATCGTATTAATTATTTGATATTCATTAAATAAACTCTAATAATAATTTAATTGATAAAATTTTTATTACTATCTGTGTTTAAATAAATTTTTTTATTTCAAAAAAAATAAATTATTTAAAAAAAAAATCTCAAATTGTACAAAAGTAGGAAATGAAAAAAAAATCTAACATAAAATTTAATGTTTTTTCCATTTAATTACTCAGTCAATTCAAGTATTCTTACTAACTAAACACTTCTCATTACTTATTGCCTATAACCAAACATTTACCCAGACTCGCCACAGTATTTTTCCTTCACCCTTAACAATACTTTTCCTCATTTTTCGTTCATCATACCCGTTAATAATCGTGTGGTAAAATAAAAATACGTAGTCTTTTGACTTTTTTTCTTGTAGAGCAGCTGCAACTGTAGCAATAGCGAGATATAGATCGAGAGTATACACTACATATAGTAGTAGAGTCGACAACCCCGTGGTTCGCGCTCAGACATCAGCTGAGTGGATTATACCGTTCTCCCGCCTATCTACAGTACTCACTTGCCTATCACATTTGGCTCATTTATTCGAACCAATAGACTACCCCTGCTAAGACTTTTTTTATTTCTCATACAGTAATTGAATCATTGTTATCTCCAACTCTTAAAAAAAAAAAAAAACTTAGATTAACTTAAAAATAAAAAAATAAAAACAATAATGTAATACAAGATGAACCAGGTGGCATAAGAAGGAGCCGTAATATTTTTTTCTATCTTTATCTGTTTTCTCTTTCTTGTACTTGTACTTCTATTTATATTCTATATTTATTTTTATATTTATATTTTTATAATTCTTAAGCAACGAGGTTAGCATGGTATATCAGAGAGAACTAGTAGAGAGTAGTTCGGCGGTGGTTGCTCCACCCCCGTGCGACACGATCAATAAACTCTCCCTCTTGCTCCTCACTATCTCTCCTTTAACTCTCTACCTCTACTCTTCTCTTTACTCTCTCGCTCTTCTCCCACACGCACGTGCTCTTCTCCATCCGTTTATACATCAGCTCTTCTGCTGTTCACCCCACATAGTCGCTTTTCTACTATACCATACCATACCGCCGTTCACTAGTTCACTTTTCTGTTGCACGCCAGTGTACATTATTTATATATATATAGATATACATATAAATATATATAATAGTACTATACATGGTTGATGGTTTAGTAGCAGCAACCAGCCAGCTAGCAGTAGCAGCAGCAGCAGTGGATAGGAGTAGAGAGTCGCTTGGTTGTTCGTTCCGAAGCGGTCTTTCTGTTGCTATGCCGGCGCCTCTTTCCCTCTCTCGCTAACACGTTCTTTCCCCTCTGATGCGGCTCGTCCATCCCCACGCGCTCTTCCTCGTGGGCCGACGTCCTGTAGGATCTCTTCCGACGTCCTTCGCTACTCCGAATTTCCAACCAACTGCCGATTACATTTTTGATCGCTTTCTACTTTCAAACTTTCAATTATCATTTTTTTTTTTAATTATTATTTTAATTATTTACGTGTATTTTAATAAATTTTGTCGTTTAAACATTTTATGGAATTTTTTAAATAAAGTAGCGGGATACTTTTTGTTAGGGATCAAGCAAACAGTCTGATTTTTTGTCAAGGGTATTGGGATTTATTTTTTTTAAGATATTCTTGTAGCAGATAGTTAATAAAATTGAAAAATTTTATTTTATTATTCTTATTATTATTATCTTGATAGAAAATAGTAAAAGTTTGAAAAAAAAAAAAAAAAAAAAAAAAAAAAAAAAAAAAAAAAACTGGAAAGTTTTACGAGTATGAATGGAACAGAAATTTTTAAATTATGAGTAACTTTAATATTTAGGAAATAAAACTAGTGAAGAATTTCATTAAGAAATCTGAGATTTTTTTTTTAACAATAATTATTTATTGTCAATTTCTACCAATTTTATTATTACAAGTAATTGAAATTTGAAAAAATTAAATTTTTTTTTAAATAATTAAATGTGAAAGAAAATATTTGAACGTAAAAATGTTAATTATTATTTAAGTAGAACTTATAATTTTTTAATTAAAAATGAACGAAAATTTGTTCACAATTTTTAATTACTGGAAAAAAAAAAAAAAAAAAAAAAAAAAAATTCAGTATAAATATCTACTGTTTTCAGTATCATTGTGATCAGCTGACGTGAATGAAAAAAATAATTTGCATACTATTCATAACATACAATTTAAAATTATAATTTAGATAATTAAGAAATAGAAGAATAGATTTGATCGAAAAAAATGATTCGGTGAAAAACTGTTAAAAATATTAGAGTTCGAATTGATGGTATAAAAAATGTTTCAGTCGCTCTACTCGCACTCTTCATGGATTGGCATAGAGAATAGTGAATAAGAGAAGCAAGAGAAGGTTATATATGTATGTATATAGATATATAAATGGACGTGCAGAAAGCACGGCTGTGGCGGTTGTGTATAGCTAGCATAGCAACAACCGTTGTCCGCTTCGGGGTCCCATCGACTCCGCACGCGCGGGAAAGAGGAGAGAGCGCGTTCGACAAAACGACGAAGAAGGATAAGGAAGGAAGGAAGGACCAACGAATAGGAGGATAAGGTTCGATGAAAAAGAGAGAGCTAGCGAAAGATAAAGAAAAGAGAGAGTAAGAGTAGACAGCTCACACCAAACGAGAATCGAGTTTGCCTCGATGGTAACTCGAATATCTACTAAATTTATACGAGAAACATGCTAAATAAAAAATCATTTCCCATTTTCATTAATTTGTTAAAATTTACTTATTCAATGATTTTTTGACACATCTATCAGTTTTATAGATATTTTTTTTAACTCATTAAAAATTATCATGTGAAATGATATCGAAAAATTAATTTTAGAGTGATTAGTTAAAAATAATTGACTTAAATGCAGGCATTTAAAAAAGATAAATAAAAATTGAATTAAATAACAAGAATCACTTGTCGGAGAGAGCAAAAGATTCAAAGTAAAGCAAGTTCACAGGCCGCTTTATCGAATAAATCTCACTTTGTACTGGCGGTGTTTATTCGAAGCCAATTAAACTACTACGAAGGAATGAAGGATAAAAGAAAGGATTCTTCTTCATGAATGACTTAAATTAAGTACTCTGCGCGTATAATAACATGCTAATAATTAATACTCTTTGAAATATTATTCAAATTTTTTATTTTTATTCTCAACTATTATTTACAATTTTTTTTTTGTCTATCGCTACTTTCATTTTATCAGAAAAAAAAATAATCATAATAACATTTTTGCAATGTATATTTTAGCCGCTATTTATTTTTATACGGCTGTAAATATCGTTTTTCAACAGAATGTAAAGTTATAGATTGTCAGTGACAAAAACAATAATTTGCGTCACTGACATCTCAATACTTTAACAAATAAATTGTCCACGTAATATCACGATAAAGCGTAAAAAAATTTTAAGTACGCCTTTTAGTGATTAATAAACAATATAAATGTTTTTATTATTTTTATTATTATTTTCTTTTTAATTAATAGAGTTGATATTAATATTAGCTTGTTATTGTATGAGTTAACAGAGGCAATAATATTTTGCTCTTTAAAAATAAATGATTAAAAAAGAAAATAAATAACTTCCCTGCAACGTTAACTTTCTTCTCAATATTCATTTTAATATTTTATTTTTTATATGCGCAAGCTTTAAGGCAAATTAACGCGCTACTGCTTGAATTATGTTACAGTCATTTTCTTCTAAATCCCTTATCGTTTTTCCGTGAATATACATAACTTTGAACACCTATATATTTATAGGTATTTTTATAAATAAGTCAGTATCATCTGGTGATCTTAACTAATAAGAATTTTTATTATTTATTTATTTATTTTAATTTATTTTGATTGCTAATGATAATTTTAATAAGTTTTAAAATTTTACAAGTCTTCAGAAATATAAAGAATATTATTTTTTTTTTTAAATTTAACATAAATTTTAAAAATAAACCTAAAAAATGTTGTTTTCAACTAAACTATTTTTAGGATTAACTGAAAAAAAATTTTTTTCATTCATTTTGTCATAAATAACTGAAACAGACAAAAATAAAAACCGAATAAAAAGTAATAGTATGTACTTCCGCATGTAAGTTGATGTAATGACAGACTTAAGGGTAAATTATTAAGTGATTATAGGTACGTTAAAAATAAACAAGACTTGGAATGTATTTCCGATGGTTATAAATTCATAAAAAAGGTTGTTATTTATGCATTTATTAAAACGAAATTTATTTATTTATTTGTTTAAATTCACTATTGTGAAGTTATTTATTAATTTTAGTATGTTGATTTGATTAACATATTTATCTGATGCATCCGGTTAGGTATTAAAAGATTGGTTAGTGTAGTGTAGTTGTACTTAATTATAAAATAACAATCAAACGTCATACATGAGAAAGCACCAAGTAATTCCAATTAAAAGCAATCGACTATTCAGTGAGCATGAAGGTCCACTTTGGGATTAAAACAAAAGGACTGAAAAGCTTCTGGTGACCGCGAGGCGATTTTACTCACCCTCGTATAGTTGCGGTTTGCTAAATAGAGAACAAGGAGGAAAATGAAGAGTAGGAAAGTATTGCGAGGAGAGAGGAGAGGAGAAGAGAAATGGAACGTAGATCAAGAAACATGAATGAAGCGGAATGCGTGCTGGCTATCGCACAGCCTATGTCAGCCTTTCGTGACCTCGTGTTCGCGGTTCTCAACCCTTTCTTTGTCCATTTTTACTTTATTATCCTTATTCATACGCTATTTTTTTTATTATTATTATTACAAAAAATTCTATTCATTTTTGTAAAAAAATTTTCTTGAAATTATTATATATTCTATAATTTTTACTGCGTTATTTTTTTGTAACCGGAGTTTTATATTTATCTAAAATTATAATTTAATAATTTTGTAAAAAATTTTTTTTAACACTAAACAATTTTTTTTTTTTTTTTAACATTTAACGTAAATTATCTCTTAACAATAAGAGATACAAAAATATTTACAAGGATCTTTTTAATAGAGAATTAAATTTCCTACAGAAGGTGTCTTATAATTTTTTCATATCTTTAAAAATAATCCAGAAATTCAAATTTGAAATTTTTATTTTTCACAATAAGTGTAAAAATTAATTTTAAACAATTAAAAATTATTATTGTGGTTGTTTATAAAATTTTTAATAATATCGTATCTCAATTAAATCATAATCGTTTTGGGAATCCCCAGAAATTAAAGTAATAGTAAGTAAATCGATTTGCAAGTTGTGATTCGTTGACGGGACTACTGTCGTGCGGTAGCACATGTAAATGAGGCCGTGTACGAGGCTTTGCTTTTTCAAGTAGAACGACGACGTCGGCAACGATTACTGTATACACTCAACTGTGTGTTATACGTACTGTAATGTACATATTGTACTGTACGGTGGCGTTAACGACCAGATCGGGAGAATGAAGTGAGATAGAGAGTCTGTCGTAGAGTGTCTGAGAGCCTCTGTCCGAACGTGTTAATGAATGATATTTTTTTCATTCAACCGCGCCCTGACCCACATTTACAACTGGAGGCTCGTGCACCACACCGTGCGCACTCTGACTGCTTTCCGATACGCCTCGTCAAAACAAAGGAAAAAGAGTCTTACTAATCAACATTTTTCTTTCATACACTACTCTGGAAAGCCCATTTTTAAATTCGTTTATTTTATTTCGTATTTTAATCCAAAAAATTCATTTTTAATTAAGTTATTAAATTATTCATCAAAATTTAAATGAAAGATTAACGAGACATACGTTTTTGGTTTTATATTTGTTCATTACGTAACAATAATCGATATAGCGGCCAAGCAGGTAAAATTTTTTTTATCGATGAAAGTTAGATGAATAATTTAAATATCATAAGTTATAAAATTCTAATTTAAGCTCCAATCGCTATATATGCACTCATAAAAAAATTTCTAAATTCAAAATAATTTTCTTTTAGATTAAAAATTTCGAATTTTTCATAAATTTAATTATCGAAAATTTCTCCGGTAAAGATATTAAAAATTTTTATTTGACATAGCAACTAGTAAACTTTAACCTTAATATATACGCATATATAGAGTTTAATTTAATTTTTAATATAGGAATATCACTTTAGGGTGTTTAAATGAGTAAACAGCCATCCATTTGACGTTTACTCTGTAAATAATTTACACTGTACAATTAATTTTTTATGATTGTATTAATTTATAGTTGATATAAAAAATGTTTTCAGTCTTTCTGTATCCTCCCGCTCAAACGCCAACGCATACGTCAAATTAATGACTACCGCTACCGAGTTATGTAGGATTTTATTCGCTCTTATTCAGTATTTCTATGTTGTATTGCTGTTGTGTATATTGTATATATACATCCAGATTCAAGTTTGTGGGTATATAGTTGTTTTGTGTAGGAAGAAGAGAATAAGGGAAAGAGAGTGGGAGGGTAAAAGTACTGCAGACACCCCACACGGACGATGCCAAGGGGGTCGTTACTCGAGGACACGCACATATACACTTTCTCGTAGTTCCCTCGAGCCTCTTTCCTCACGAAAAATAATTCTCACTCATAAATTTTTTCAACTATCCATTAATTTTAATCTATTATTTTAATTGTTACTTTTTTTTTTTTTTTAATTCTATTGTTCAAAGATACCAGTAATAAAATATTGAATTTTAGTTATTTCATTATTTACGAGGAATTTTTTTTATAACGGTTTTCAACGAAAATGATTTTTTTATTAAATTATTTTAGGGTGAATTTAATACGTCTGTTTATTTATTTACTTGATGGCGAGTACTTTTTTTTGCAATCAATTGTTCAAATAAAAATAAAATAATTTGTTTTCAGTGAGTGGCGGGCGAACGGGAACGGGTGGTGCACCGCTATACGGACGACTAGTAGCTGAGGAACCGCTACCAGGATGTGGAACAGGAGCGGGAGTTGGTGGAGCTGGAGGTGGGATTGGAACTGGGGGTGTACCCCAAGAGACACCCGCGGATATCCACGCGATGCAAGCAAGGATACCCCACAGGTTTCGGGACCCTGCGACTGCGCCGCTACGGAAACTTAGTGTTGATCTCATTAAAACTTACAAACACATCAATGAGGTAAGCTCAAGTAAAACCAACACTATTTTTTTTTTTTATTTTATCAAAGACGATTATCTAATTTCAATAATCTAGAAAATTTAATTCTTTGAATATGGGAAAAATTTTCGTGCTTTTTATTACTGAAAATTTCAATAAATAAAATAATAATTTCTGAAAGTTTTAAATAGATAAATATTTCTACTTGACAAAATGATAACTTGAAGTTAAATTTATAAATTTTTCGCACCAAAAAATTGCATTGTTAAGTTAAAGCTGAATCATAGATCTTAAGAAAAATAAATAAATACAGAGCGCATATTTTTAGGAAGTAAATAGATTGAAAAAATTTTTTGTAGGTAGTATTAATAACTAGAATTTTAGGAGGTTAAAACTCATGAAGCCTAGCTAATAATCTAGTGTCTCAAGAGTAAAATAACAGAGTTTAGTCAGTCCCTGTACATGACGCACGTGTAAGAAAAGTGAGTAGTCGAGGGTTAGATTGAACGTCCCAACGCCGTCTCTGATTGTGAACGACTAATTCTCCCTATCTGAGTTGATCTCCCTTTGGTGTTGGTGATAGTGACGATAATATGATGGTATGATGGTAATACTGGTGTGGTAGTAGTTAAACAGGCTGTCATGCCGACAGCCCTGGGGACAAGGTGGGTGGCCGCGGCACAAGGTTCACTACAAAAGAGAGGAGAAGACTAAGGGGTGACTTGTGGCGCCTGCCGAGGTTTCAGCTCGCTCATCCGTTGACTCGTTACACTGGTCTTAAATATCCACCGACACCTGAGAGCTAACAGCTAAACTGACCAAATGGGCTCGCCTTTACCCTTTGCTTTCTTTCTTCTGTTATATTGTGCATTCACAACACCATCACAATTACAACCAATACTTTTTAACTCTATAATTTGATTATTTAAGTTAATTCAAGCTTTTATATACGTAAAGTTTAATTTTTTCATAAGTTATTTAGTAAAAACAAAACTGAAAGTTCAAAAGTTCAATTGCTGAGTGGCAATCGACCGGAAATGTCAGAAAATTTTGTAGTCATTTTTAATTAATGATCTGATTTTTAGAAGCTTTATTTTGCGAGATAATTAAAAAATTTAATCGTTATTTTTTCATTAGCTCCTAAAATTTTATATAGTAAAAAAATTTTAAGATTATTACCCTGAATTGTATAAACATTAAAAACTTAGAGTAATAAATAGAATTTTATTTTTATTTTAAATGCTATTCGCTTGGAAGGTTAATTATAAAAATAATACTTTGAACACTACTAAACATGCATTTATGGTTGATTAATGTCGTATTTTGAGTAAAATTTAATTATCTCCACCCTGTATACGTAATATATATTTAAATGGTTTGTTGAGTCACGCTAAAAGTTTAGGAAGTAATTAATGGATAATAAATTTAAAAAGCAAAGACCATGACAGTGAATCATTTTCGTAAAGGCTTTTATAATTTAAACAACCAATATCATTGTCAAAAATAATATAATTGCGTAAAATTAAAAATTTGCAAATGTTAATTATCCATAAATATCGCATAAATATTTTTTATCAATTAAAAACTATTAATGCTCTCATATATAAATAAAAAAATATTATTTTATAAATATTCCAAAGAGTTTTTTTTTATAGCTCTAATTATGGTTATTTTTTCTTCCAATTATTTTTGTTTAACAATCGCAAAAAATAAATTTTTTATTTAAAATTATTATTTCGAGCAATTATTTCAACTAACCATTTCAAAAATTAAATTCATTAAAAAAAATCATTACAATTTATTATTTTCGTATTATAAGACTCTCGATGTTTTCATTAAAAAATAAAATAATATAAAGTAATAATTGTTTTAGCTTAAATAATTTTTATAAAAATAAACAGTAATTTGTGTATTTGAAAAATTTTTTATTTATATTTTACTTTATCGAGAAATTTATAAGACGATGAGTGGGAGAATTGTTAAGGATAATTTTTAACGAATTAAGTGAATTAATTACAACGCGTAGTCTTGTCACGCCTTTACGAGAAGTAAATTATATTTTTTTTTTTTTTGCTTATATAATTCAAAAAAACTTTTGATATTTCTAACAATTTTAACAAAAACACCGTGTTGAAGTGCTTAAAAATAAATAATGATTTTGACTAGTAAATTTATATTAACGGATAGGTATGAGTGGTAAATAAAAGTAACTATTATGAAGGAACTTGATGCGGTGAACAATAGATTATAAACCATTAAATTTAATGGTTACATTCATACACATAAATATGTGTACTTGGAGAATACGAAGTACTTTTTATAGTTACTACGGTGAAAAGACGTCACGCAAGGTAAATTATCCACGACGAGGAAAATTGATGATACGACCCTTTAATAATTTCGTAGTGTCATTGGCGTTGGTGAATATTTTCTATTTTAATTCAAGATTAAGGATGTATATAAGTATATACTATCTCTTAATTTTAAATTTACGAATATTGTGAATTCTCAGGCGTAACAATTTCCTATTTTTACGAATAATTAACCACGATTATTAATTTTAATATAAACTTAAACTCGTCAGTATTTTTAGCTGATACTTAATATTTTTTATTAATTTTTAAAAATAACATAAATTTTAAATTTAATGAACAAAATGTGTAAAAGACAAAAAAGTAATTTTAACAAATTATAATTTTGTTATTCATCTTCATAAAATTAAAATTAAAACAAGCAAACAAACCAACCACAATACAAACGAAATTCTTTCAAGTGTGAAAAAAAAAAACCAAACAAAATAAAACACAGACCATTTTTATTTTCTTTAAAAAGAAATTTTTCTTCTTTCTTTATCGCTTCTCCTTTAACACTTATTTTATTTATTTATTTTTATTTTTTTTTTTTTTTTTTTTTTTTATCGCGGTGATTTTTTTTTCATTTATTCCCCCTACATCCAGTATAGTACAGACCGGTTTGTTCGTCAGGAACTCCAGATTGTGGTTGAGTCTAAATCGTAACGATAACTACGTCGCGATTAAACAGCCAGGGATATCCCGAAGCTTTTTTACACTAGACTGAGACTAAAATGAATGAAATGATAAATATAAAGAAAAAATGAGAGAGAAAAAAAGCAAGTAAGATCTTTAAGATATCGCTTTGGTAGGACAGCCATTATTCTTTGCCTTCAAGGCACGCAAGAACAACTCCTTTATTTTTCATCCCTCTCAACCGTTTACTGGACTTGACGATTTTCACCCAAGACAAACTTTACTTTTTTAAGGAAATGCACGTCCAATATAAAATCATGTGGATCGATTCGTCCTGACAATTTTTTTTTCTTCCAAATAATAATAATAATAAACAATAGAAAAAAAAAATAAAATAAAAATAATATGAAATATTAAAAAAAGATGGGGTAAAAATGTGCGTGATCTAACTGGTATGAAGGGCATGGCTTGTCCTGGGCACATTCCGAGAGTGGTGAGCAACCGTCGCATGACCATCGTGTCTAGTCGGAGAATTCTGCATCTATCTCTCTTGGTATATACTGAACCAGGTCAGTCAACTATGCACTCAGGTGCCAAGCTACTACTCTCATAGCGGCGGTTAGCATACTCCATTTATCAGTTAGCACAGACGATATACATAGCCAGCGGTATGGAAATTTTTTAACAAAATAAAAATCATAAGAGAAGGATGTCCCAATTAATAATCACTTAACTTACTATTTTAATCATCATTACTTTCAAAGTACTTCCACTTACTGTTTTTTTAATTTTTTTTATTTCAACACTTAACATTGCCCTTTTGTCTGATCGAATAGAAATTAACTCAAGTAGGCTTTTTGCTACTACTCACTAAATTTTATTTTTTTTTTTTTTTGACACTGTTGCTTTGACAAAATTTACCATTATTTTCTTAATTAAATTTTTATTTTAACAATAATTGTTACAAAAAGCGTAGACAGTTTTTGTTAATCCAAAGTGTTGACTTTTTCTCAGTGAGAAGGCTTAAATGGAAAGTTACCTCAAAAATGTTAACTGACAAAAGTTTTGGTTTTATCAAAGAACCGGAAAACAGCATAGACGGAAGCGAACTAGCTGGGGATAGTAGAGCAGCAAGTATTGATAAAGAATAAGACGAGGAAACACACTGCTAGAAGACAACGAATATAAGGAATGAATGAACGAACAAGATAAGAAGAAAATAGGGAGTACAGTATAAGCAAAATAAGATGAACAACTAAATTTTGGGAAGTTAAAGAAGACGAAGAAGATTATAAACTAAAGTGACTATAAAGAGTGAGAGAAAGTATCAATAGTTTCCAAGTGGCATTGCGATTTCGCCAAGTCTCCTCGTGAAGGCTGTTTCTCTTCACATATATATATGCACAGCAACAACAGTCGTCACAGTCTAGTCGCAAAATATAGAGAATGGAAAATAACAAAAGACAGAATACAGAAGATAGAAGACGAGACAGTTTTCTCTCGTATATATGCTAAACGTTTCTCTGAGTGTCCATTGTTTTCTTCAACTGTAACCTCAGAACTGATTTTATTGGCTCCGTAGAATTTGATTCTGCCACGCTTTCAATATTTTTTTTTTTTTGTTCCTATTTCCTAGTTTTTTTTTTCCTTTTTTTATTTTTTTTTGCTTTACTTTACACCGAATACCAACTCGAGCTGACTGTCGATTTGACAAGTCCACAGGATCAAGAGCCCATCCCACCCCAAACTAAACTCTGTTATATATAGATTAAGAAACTAAACTAGTCTAGAGTACACCGACAAGGCCAGGGTTTAGGTTTAATCAGCGTGTGGTTACCAAACTCCCACTGTCGTCCAATATTCGTGGCACGAGATGGAGGGACAGAAAAGGAAAAAAATAACAATAATATGGACAAGACGAAGAAGGACCGCTCTAAAAGTCTACACTAATTTATATTAGGCCTCCTATTCTGTCCTGACGAGAATAATGGAAATAACGAACCGTGATTGGGCTCCCAATTTATCTCTTTTTCTCATACGTATAATACTAACTCGGCTATTAATTTAATTATACTTTTTTAATATTTTCATTACTATTATTAAAGATTTTTTTTTCATCTAGTAACCAACAGTTTATCCGGGTTTTTGTCCAGCCCTGTCCTGGAGTAAGTAATTACGCTAAACTCTTGTATTGTTACACGTACAACACCCATGCTCCATAATTTTCGGCTTACAAAAGTAAGGGATTAATCCTAAACCACAAGACTCTTAAGTTACTAAAACCTGCGTGGTTCCTCAGTCATACCCTTTACATATAAATATATGTATATACATCCACACATAATATAACATATATATATTTATAAAAGGCAGTCTTGAAAACTTTCCGTTGACCGTTACTTGTTAGTCTGCTGATGACTCAGAAGGCCAAAAATTCAGGGACGTATCAACTTATTGGTATCGTCTTCTTCTTTATTTCAATTATTACTTTAATCTTCACACAATACCATCTGATGCGGTATATATATACAATAAACGTAGTCACATCGTCATCAGACTTAAATTATCCAGTAAAATTTATTTTTGTACTGTCCAAATAATTTATCGTTGAAATTTTTCAATTCACATGGTAGCTCGGTCTACTTTTAATGGTAATGATCTCAGATTCATAAAAAAAAAAAAACTATGAGTCAAACGCCAGAATCAATGAAACTCAAATATCTAAAGTTAAATATCTAATGATACGTCAGAAATCTTGTCTATGGTATTTTTAAGTTTGAAACAGATCGATCAAAAGTTAAGACACTGGCGATGGATATATTGGACCAGACAAGGAATAAGAAATAGCACTTAGATGCGAACTAATTTCTGAAAGAAAGATATGTGTGAAATTGAGTTAAGTGTGGAATAACCAAAAGAAACATTTAGTTCTTACATTAGTTTACTTTGGTTGGATAAATTACGAAAAATTTACTTTTAATTAGTCACCTAAGGAAACAATAAATTCATAAGTAAACGATAAAATTTATTTTTCGATGTTAGTAATGTTTGATAATTTTTTTCTTTATTTTTATCGTTTACTTTACCATTACTGAATTATTATTGCTACAATCTACACAGAAAAAAAAATTAATTTGAATCAAATTTAATTAAAAAAAAAAATACCATAAAAATTAAAAAAAAAACAATGCTTTTTTAATTTAAAATCAAAAATTGAATTGTCCGTTTAAAAATCAGTCTCCTTTTCAAGTAACGTAAAGCATCAGCCGCCTCTTCGATCTCAGCAGCCCCCGCCTTTAAGAATTATATAAGGAGGGATCGATTGGTCACTCTAGAGCTTTCATTTCTTTTTATTTTTATCATCATCTTACCATCTCTCTTTATTTTTTTTTCGTCTAGACTCTAGACTCTCTTACATTACCAATTCGTTGTATGTATTCTATGCTCTGTCTCTCATCAGATTCCGTTCTCTTGGTAGTTGATAGGAGATGGTATGATGCTGCTAGTAATAGTAATAATAAATGTTTACGAAACTAAACGTGTGGTAGTAGAAGAGCGTTGCCAGTTTTTCTTAACTTGGTATGGTATGCCCTTTACGATGGGAAGAGTCTACATAGCCCCTACCGGTAAAAATAAAATTTAAAAACTACTATTATTATTGTGGAAAATTATCTATTCTATATTATTTAAAGAAGAGAGAAAATTTTTTTGACGGATATATTTTTTTAATTATAATTCGTAATTTTTGGTAACCCCATACACTGAAAAAAAAATTAACTTGAATCAAGAGAAAAATTATTAAACCAAAAAAAATTTCTTAATTTAAGAATTTTTCTACTCAAATAAAGAAGATGAAATTCTTCAAAATTACTTACTTAATTTAAGTAAATTTTTTTTTCTGTGTAGTGACTGCAAGTTACTCGTAATAATTACTTGAATAAAAAATAGTTATTCTAAAATCTCCACCGATTAAAATTGACAATAAAAAATAAAATAAAAAAGCGGTGGATCATTAAAATCTGGAAGGTCGTAAAACGGTGCTCTTAAGTTTAGTTTCATATGACTTCATTCATGACTCTTTGATCATTTATCTTGTTCGGTCTCTTTTCACCCCTCTCACATTCTTGTCTTTATCCGCGTGTATGGTCCTCCCACCAATTTGCAACTTAACTCTCTATATAGTTTAGTCCTAAGTATGTATCTTTACTATGTCATCCTATGCAATGCACTCTACTTAATATCACTATACCTTTACATTGCTATGCTACTGTACAGTACTACTATTACTATTACTATTACTATTGCTATTACTATATATATATATATATATATATATATATATATATATATATATATATATATATAAACACTTCTTAATTACTGAGATTCATGGAGCGACCTCGTCTGATGACGTGGCATTTCGTCATCCAGCCTGACAGTTAACATTATTAAAATATCTCAGATACTTTGGACTGATAGCCATCCCGCATTACTGACTCTATCCAGAGAAAAAATGCCCTTTTAATTATTTTTAACCCCCTATTAACTTTATTTTTTACCTTTTCATCCACTCTGTCAACTTAATCACGCACATTACCATTTTATTGTTTTTTTTTATGATTCAAAATTATTTTTTCATTTTGTTTAATGTTGCTTTTCATAATTTAACGCACCTTTCATTTTTATTTTTTTTTATTTGTTTTTTCAACCACTCAACTGGCGACTGAGTAAATATTGTTAAAATTTAATTAAAATAACAATGGTAAAAAATTAACAGAGTAATATAAAACTAAATAAAGTTATAAGTTATAATTTAAAATTGTACTTTGAAAAAAATTTTTTGAATTAAGTGCTAATACTAATAATTTACAAACATAATTGAAATAAAATTTTGATCTGGATTGGGCGGGTAATAATTTTTTTATAAATAGATTAGGAGAAAAAAAAGGGAGTAACAAAAAGTATAAATTGATAGAAGAAGATGTATAAATATGTATTATCTATTGATATATTTATAAATAGCTGTAAAGAGTGAGTGGTCTAGTGTCGCTTGAGCTTGGTATAACAACGAATGCAGCATATGGGGCCGGTCTCATGCACTCGCACATAGCAACAGAAACGCGGGAGTGAGACGAGGACTATACTATGGTCTAGCCAATGGTTGGTGTGCCGTTGTGCAGACGACCGGAGGCAGCAACGTGTTGAAGAGAGTATGCATAAGAAGCCGACTCGTGGGTGTGACTGAGAAAAAGAAACAGTGATAAGAAGAGGGCAGAGTAATGCAGAGAAGTATAAGCAGAGTCAGAGCCAGAGCCAGAACCAGAGTAGTATAGAGAGTACAGTAGAGTAGAGGAGCCACGACCAGACCAGACGAGACGCGAAGAGCAAAGAGACGACGGTAGTTACCCTTTCCTCAGTGATAAGGGGGATAGGGAGTCGGCGCGTGACGTCGCCAAGAACCATCACCTCTACAGGAGCAAGAGAGAGAAAGAGGCAAATTTAAAAAAAAAAAAAAAGAGACACAAGTTAGACAGAGACAATAACCAAAAGACCTAAACCTAAGTAAAGACAATCTAAATTTTAGTGGATAGAGCCAGTCCGCTAGAAGTGAGTCTGAGAAAGAAAACGAGATGGTGCCACCTTGTACTCCCAATCTAAACAGAAAATCTCCGAGGAGGTAAAAGATGTCTAGCCTCTACTCCCTTGCTCTTTGCTCTTCGGTCCTTGTTCTATTCTGTTCCTCCAGTTGTTCTTACTATACGAAGGTCCTTTAATCTACCGAAAATCCTTCTCGCTTATCAATCAAAGTCAACCTTAAAGGAAAAGATTATTTAACCCATAATGCTGGCTGGTGACGTCCAGTCAAACGCACTCCTTTCAATTCGAATCTCAATACATCCACTGAACGCTAATTCTCATTAGCATAGATCTCCTATTATATTCTATATGTTATATATTACTCTTAGATACTACATGTCGTTGTATATCAACATATATATATATATATATATATATATATATATATATATATATATATATATATATATATATATATTTAACAACGACAATGACGACCTGAATCGAGCGTGCATCGACGTTGTTGAACCAGGCCAAAGAGGTCACGTAAAGCGCACCGGGTTTGGGGTAGGTCGCGCCTAACGCCGAGTTCGTGATTTTCGATGCCATACCAATATCACAATCAAACGCCATTCATATACTAGTACTATATCTAGACACATATGTTCTATGTCCTCTCTGTACCAATCGTTAAGTCCTTAAAGTCATAATGTCAGTTTAAATGCCGTCGAATTAAATATAAATAAGATAATAAAATGATAAACTTCCACTTGGGGTTGATATCATCACTGCTAAAATTTGAATTATTATTTTCGGCGTTATTTGCATAGATTATTTTGTACGGCTATTTATATCTGGTAGAAGTATTTAGTATAGTAAAAGTCCAATTGATATAATAATAGAGAAAGAGGGACAAATATAAAAATAATTATTTATAAATGTTTAGTTGTTGATATGTTGATTAGTCTAGATGGTAGTTAAAACGATGAGGTCATTGACCGATGGACTACCGGTGGGTAATACCTCATTCGAGACGCGACGAGACTGAAACTGAGAGGCAGGGGCAGAGGCTTTTCATGCTTTCCTGGGTCTAGTCTCTGAAACTCATCCAAGATTTTCCTCCGCTTTAATAACGCCGCAAATTAATAAGTTATTGTTGTTATTAACCTTTTTTTTTTTACAGAGATTCATTACAAGCAGAGGTATCGATTTCTTAAATTTCATTAAAATTAAGATTTTTCGTCTCAGCTTTTCTTAGATTATTAATTTAGTTTAGGTGGAAATAATATTTTTCTATTAAACCAGCATGATTTTCACGTGGTCGCATTGATATCGATTGCGCGCGGTGCCGGCGTATTGGATTCTGCGCTTTATAATTCACCGTTTGTCTCTTGCTAGCTTGTATGCTTGTTGGCGGATGGTTCATTGGTTAATTCTGTTGCGCTGGCTTCACTTGCAATGTAATAATATAATACAATAGTTGTTATGATAATGGGGATGAAAAACATTTGAATATGTACTGGAATAAAGTGCCACAGGACAGGAGTCTATAAACATGAAGAGTTGGAGGAGAAAGAAAATGAGAATTATGAAGATGTACGGGCTCATAATATAATGGACAAGATGATGACTTACATCGTTATATTTATCGAATCACATGGTACTTATGTACATAGATGAAGAAAAGCGCGGGTAATTTTGAAGTTAAAAGGGATCTAACTGCGATTCACCTTATGTACTACCGAGCTTGGGGTTTTGTAATAATGATCACTTCTAATTGTGGGTTGTAATGGTACTTAACTCTACCCGCTAGCTCTTGCAGTGTTGTTTTATTTTTTACATACTCCCTTTTGGTTATTTTATTTTTCTTTCTTTATTTTCTTTTTTTTTTCTTTCATTCTTTTTTTGTGAGGTAATAGAAGGAATGAAACAAAAAGGGTAAGAGTCTAGGATTATGTTGGGATAAGAATAAAAACACTTGGGAACACTTAGAAGCTATGTTGACTTGAGTATTTTTAAGTATTTATCTTTTACAAGCTTTTTATTAATAAATTCACGCAATATCAATTGATAATATTATTATTGCAATTTTGCGATACTGAATTCTAAATAAATTTACTTTAAAGTGAAAAAAAATTTTTTTATATGAAATAATATTAAAAATTTTTAATTTTAATTTTTATTGATTTTTTCTAATCATTTGTTTGTTATTTTTTCAGGTTTATTATGCGAAGAAAAAGAGAAGAGCGCAGCAAATGCAAGGTGAAGATGGCTCTCATAAAAAGGAAAGAAAGCTGTACAACGACGGTTGGGATGATGATAATCATGATTATATTATTAAGAATGGTGAAAAATTCTTAGATCGATATGAAATTGATTCGTTAATAGGTAAAAATTTTTTTTTTTATGTTTTAATAATTATAAACCATTTATTTTAATGATATTACTTGACTAATTTTATGAATTTTATTATTTCAGGTAAAGGTAGCTTTGGCCAAGTAGTGAAAGCATTTGACCACGAGGAACAAACCCAAGTGGCGATAAAAATAATTAAGAATAAAAAACCATTTTTAAATCAAGCGCAAATCGAAGTTAGGTTATTAGAAATGATGAATAGAGCGGATACCGATAACAAGTATTATATAGGTAAGAATTTATTGATGTTAAATTAATAAATAATTGAATTTGATTACGTATTATGTAACAATAATTTTGTTTTTTTTTCTCTTCTTAGTTAAACTGAAGAGACACTTTATGTGGCGAAATCATTTGTGTCTGGTATTCGAGCTATTATCTTATAATCTTTATGACCTACTTAGAAATACGAATTTCCGCGGAGTATCCTTAAATTTAACGAGGAAGTTTGCTCAGCAACTGTGTACTGCCCTCTTGTTCCTGTCCACACCGGAATTGAATATCATTCACTGTGATCTGAAACCCGAAAATATTCTTTTGTGCAATCCTAAGCGTAGTGCGATAAAGATTGTCGACTTTGGTAGTTCGTGTCAGCTTGGACAGCGGGTAATTTATAATAATAACAATTAATACTTTTAATATTTATTTTTCCTAAAGACTATAGTTATTTTTTCAGTCAAATTTATCTTTAATGACAAATTTAGATCTAAATTGTTTATACCTGGAGGGAAATACAGGCTAACAATATTCCGAAAAATTCGAGAAAAAAAAATTGTTGTATTAGACTAGATAGCCAATTAACTGAAAAATCTAAAAAATAATAATTACTATTATTATTATTTTTTTTTTATTCAATTAATGACAGTTATTACAACTTAATTGAAAAATTCCAATCATCTGATTGACAATGATTGAAAAAAAAACAAGTGAATTAATTGATGTATTAATTGTTTTATCCATTTACAGATATACCAATATATTCAATCGAGGTTTTATCGGTCGCCAGAAGTTTTACTTGGAATTCCATATGACCTCGCGATAGATATGTGGAGTCTTGGTTGTATTCTAGTAGAAATGCATACAGGCGAACCTTTGTTCAGTGGCGCCAACGAGGTAATAACTTTGTACAATCATCAACTACATAATAATATTTCCACAAACTTCTCGAGTCACTAGATCCTTGTTCTTAAGAAACGTCATTTGATTACTCAACTTGGCGAACAGCAGTTGTACAGGTTAACTCGAAAATTTTATGCTCCATAACGTCTCAACTTAAGATTCATTTTATTCATGACAATCTTTATTCGAAATTTTAAGTCAACTGTCTTATTATTTTAAAGACATATTCTCATTATTATTATTACAGTTATCTATCACAAGAAACAAGAAATAAAGTTATATCTAGTTATTCGGAAGTCCTTGATTATTATCATTATGATTATTATTATTATTATTATTTTTTTTTATAGAAACTCTGACAGATAAAAAAATGGTCATTTAAATTTAAGTTTTAATTGTCTCGTAAACTAGTTTAAGGTCTTTTTTTTTTTGTTGAAAAAAAAAAAAAAAAAAAACTATTAATTGAAAAAATAATTTCAAATTATTTAATGGAGTATTTAAGAGAGTTTGCTCTAAAAATAAACACTAACAAAAAATTTATTTATTAAAATTTGAATAATTATCTAAAAAATACTATATATTTATTACAGGTTGATCAAATGAACAAAATAGTGGAGGTGTTAGGTATGCCACCAAAGCATATACTGGACCAAGCGCACAAAGCGCGGAAGTACTTTGACAAAGTCCCTACGGATGGTTCTTACGTGTTGAAAAAGTCGAAAGACGGTAAAAAGTACAAACTTCCGGGTACAAGACGATTACACGAAATACTTGGTGTTGAAAACGGTGGTCCCGGTGGTAGAAGATTAGGTGAACCTGGTCATTCAATCTCCGACTACCTCAAATTTAAGGATCTCATTTTACGAATGCTCGACTTTGATCCTAAAACACGTGTCACGCCTTATTACGCGTTGCAGCACAACTTTTTCAAGCGTACAGCTGACGAGGGGACCAACACCAATATTGCTGCTGCCAATAGTGCTAATACTAGTCCAGCAGTTGTGTCCATGAGCCAAGACAGTGGTGAGTATTTCTTAATTAATTATTTTAAAAAATTATAAAAATAAATTAATATTTATATTAAATGATGGCTAAAGCGTTGCGTACACTATTCACAGCCAAAGATTGCCATTTTAAATATTCAATTTATAAATTATAAAAATTTGATAATTATTATTTTTTTTTATTTCTATTATTATTAATATTTATTATTACTAAAATATCATGATAGATTTAAGGGGGATTTTAGGCTGCTTATATATATAAAAGCTCGACCATCAAATTAGCCTTACGAATTTGTTTTTATCAATTCCTTGATAATTAATTCATCGCCAAGACAATCCTACTAATTATTATTGTTATTATTACTATTAATTAATAATATTAAAATTGAGTATTTTTTTTTTATATATATATATATATATATATAAATGATACACAGTGCTTTGTTATTGATTTATAAATTGTAATAGTGTATATTAACAATTAATGTTTACAATTAACGTGAATTCATGAATAACACTTTAATTATCTAGTCTTTAGTGTAGAAGATAAAGATGGTGATGATGATGATGATGATGATGATCTCCTAACAAGATTATAGATGAATTCGATAAATATTAAACGGTTTATTATTAAATAAAATTATTCTGACAAAGGCTCCTATTAATTTTAGGATCAGCCTCGAGAGACGATCGATGACCAACTAGCTGCTTACTGCGTGTTCAGAGTTTTCAGAATTATAGGAGTTTTGATTTGTGCAGAAAGTAAGAAACAACTTTTAGTGCTTTGTTTAGTCGGTTTAAGAAAATTTTCTTCTTAATAAACAACAACGACGACAACAACAACAACAACTACTACTACAACAACAATTTATATTTACGGTCCTTTTTATTATTATAATAATTATTAGAAGGTTGAGCAATTATTTTAACAATGCAGCCGGAATAATATTTTATTTATCATTGTTTAAATAATGAAATATTTTTATAAAATAATTAAGAATTAAATATAATTGTATACGTTTAATAAAAATAATTTTTTAATTTTAATTAATAAATTATTCAGTTGTTTTTATTTTTTTTTTTTTTATTTTATTTATTTATTTATTTATTTATTTTTTTTTTTTTTTCCAAGTCTTTGGCTATTTAAATGGCAATAATAATAAAAATAAAATAATAATGATGGTAATAATAAAAATAATAAAAATAGTGCAGAACTCATCAGAAATGAAAGTGCTAACGCTGTTTAATGTACGTTATCGCTTAGTTTCTGCACAAACTAAACCAAATACTTGTTGTTGCCCGTAGATATGATGGGGGGACAGTACGTGGCTCGATGACTGTCGTATCCGCGGGGCGGCGACGACCTGTCCTAGGCCCCCAACCCTAATTTTACTTACTAACATAAGTAAGTTCTGTCTAACAAACAAATCCTAATGAATTTAAAAAAAAAGCTATATAAGCGATTAAATTAACTATTAATTAATTATTAACAAAAGCCTCCCACTTTCTTATATTATTGGTACCCTATTTGTCTCCCTCGGCCTCGGATGTAATGAGCGAAGCCTTGCTTGCCTGTATTCTCATCTCTTTATGATAAAAATTTATAATTATAATAAAAATTACTTGCAATCATAAATGTAATCATTTAAATATATATTTATATTTATGATAGATTTATTAAATATTAATCATTTCGGTTATGGATCATTTTTATAGCCCATAACTTGAATGTTTTTATTTTTCATGTGCCGTCTCAACGATGTTGGCCTTACAATAATATTTTTAATTAAAATTTTTGGCTTTTTAAAATTATCACACCAATTAAGTATCAATCGTAATTATTTTGTAGTATTATTATGTTGATAAATGATAATTGATAAATTTTTAGTTACAAATACTTAATGTAAGACCATTACATCGTTTATAATATTATTTAGTAATTATTTTATTCCTATCAACGCATGCAATTAGCTATCTGCATTATGCGCTCTATCAACAGCATTATTGCTGTTATTTTTATTTTGTTAATCATAATTTTATTTATTTATTTAATATTATTATTCTTATAAAATCATACAAGTTCACATCGCGCTGAACGTTTTTATTTTAATTTATTCAAAAATTCATATTTTAAATATTGATTTTATTTTTTATATACTTCATATTAGTCTTATAATTTAGTAACGTGTCTATTTGAATGACAATATTTTTTAAAGCTTGTAATAAAATAATTCAAAATTTATTTTTTATAGTGTAATAATAGATGTCATTGATATTTATAAAAATTGTCATTTTTTTCAAAATTTCTTATAAAATTTAAAAGTATTCTCATTTTATTTTCAAATATTTACGCTAAAAATATTATTTATTAAAAATTATTTTTTTTACCAATAAAAAAATATCAGTTGCACGTTCAGCACGATTTTTTACCGAAATAAAATTATTAAAATTATTGCATCATAAAAAATTAAATATGCATTACATCGAAATATTATAAAATATGTTGGGAAATAATTTAAAAAAAAAAAAAAAAAAATGCATAGAAATATTGAAAAAAAAATTTATATAATAAAAATGAATGCCTGCAAACCCTGTAGATAGTTAGTAATCCAATTTAATCGTAGCCCTTTGCCCCTCAATTGCCATGTTTCCATTAAATGACTAGCGGTTTTAGTGGGTGACTATTGTATAGAACCATAGTTATAAAAATAAAAAATAATAATAAAAAAAAAAAAGTATAAATATTACAATGATTAAAAATGAATAATAAATATAATCTGAAATTTTGTAGGACTGGTTACCATGTCAGGACAGGGAAGCGGTAGCACAAGCAGCTTGATGCAAGTGCTAGGTATGCCTGTTGGCTATCAATCGATGGAGTGCGAGTCTTCACCCCGTCACTCGTCAAGCCGTCGTGTAATGACCACTGGCTATCCATCGTCAGCATCAGCCTCCATTGATGCACCCGCGTCCGGGCCAGCGTCCATACAATCAATGGACAACAATTCCCGAATACAAAGCTCTCTTGGCACTTATAATAGCCTTATACTACCTGGTATGGCACATCTACCAAACATAATGACATCCCCAATGATACCGCAACAAAATTTTTATAATTACGGTTATACTGGCACCGATACACACGGTATTATACGACAACCAGCCTCGGTAACGACGGGAAAGCAACGTGATCCTGAACGAGAAGACAGTCCCATGGTTGGCGTATGTGTCCAGCAAAGTCCGGTCGCCATACATTGAATTTATTATTTTAAATTTACATGACTAATTTTCGTCGTAATAATAATTACAAAAAAATATACATATATATACATATATCTATACATGCAAATATATGTACATGTATATATGTGTATATATATTAAATCAATTATAGGAACAATAATAATAATAATTATTATTAATAATAATGACGATAATTTATAATATTAGATAAAGAAGACGACACCTATGATATAATAAACAAATTTTTAAAAAATTAACTGGAGGAAAAAAATAAAAATTATGAAAAAAAAAAAAAAGAAGAAGAAATGAAAAGAAAACACAATGATTATTATCAAGATAATGATAATCATGATAATAATAAGAATAATAGTAATTATGAAAATAATAATAATTATAATGATTATAAAAATAATAATAATGAATTAATAATAATAATCATAGTAATAGTAATAATAATAATAATAATAATAATAATAATAATAATAATAATAATAATAATAATAAAATTATTACAATAATGTAACACACGACAGTCAGTTAGTCAATGGATTTCTTCACTGGGATTTAAATAAATAAATCCCAATTGTCAATACAATAGACGGCGTGAATTTTGCACTATGTGCTAATATAAAAAAAATTGGAGAATATTTATATAGATAAAAATTAAAAATTAAAAAATAATAAATGAAAATGAAAATTCTGAAGCTTAATAAAAACCCTGTGATGACTGAAGCAGAGGCTGCAAATGATGTTAATTACTTTTTAAATAAACAAAAAACAGCAAGTTATTTAAAAATAAATAAATTTGTCTTTTTGATATCGATTTTCTTTATTTATTAATATTGTTATAATTATTATCGTTATTTTGTTTTATCAACATGACCAGCCCATTGTTGGGCGTAAACGATAAACCCAGGGGTAAATAAGTGAAAAGAATTATCAAAGCACCGTCTGTTACGACACGGCCTATGTGAGGATGAACCCAACTGGCCTCTCGGGTCCTGCCCGATAATAATCAACCTTCACAAAGCTGATTAGTCGGTATTCATTAAGTAAATAAATGAAAAGTAATAAGAAGAAATCATCATTATTTAAAAAAAAAAAAAAAAAAAAAAAAAAAAAAAACTATTAATAAATAATCAATAATTATTAAAAAACTTGGCATCCCTAAATGTGTGGCCTAGAGAGCAAAAAAAGTGATAATTACTACTGCGTATAAATAAATTAATAAATAAATAAAAATATAACAATGTAATCATGTACTCTAATAGAGTTTTATACACGATGTCACGAATGTAATGGTTTAACTAATGTAATGGTGAAAAACAGTCACATTAAATGATAAATATTTGTACAATACACCTAGGTGAATGATCATTATTGTTATTTTGTTATTATTATTAATACTATTATTGTCATTATTTTAATTTTTATTATTACTATTAAATTAAGTATAAAAATAAAAATAAAAAAAAACAAGAAGAAAAAAAAAGAGTGCAGCTTTAGGGATTAACTTTTAATTGTGCAAAAAGATTATTATTATTATTATCATTATTATTATTTTATTATTATGATTAAATAAATGTAAACTTAAATATTATTGTTTTATTATAATCAATAAATAATATGAATTACGTAAAGAGTAAGAGTATGAGTGTGATTGGAATTTTATGTGAGAACGAGAGAAACAAATTAGGATAAGATGTCTGTGTATGGATGTATGTTTTTTTTGAGTCTCTCGTATGAATGGCGAATGGCGAAAGGGAATGGCGATGTCCTTAGCAACGCCAAATGCGAAAATCCGTTTGTTACTGAATGAAGACAAGAAACAAACTTGGGTTTGCGTGGCTTAAACAATACATATTTATACATAAAAACTAAATAAATAAATATAAATATAATACATTGATAAGAAAGTTTAAGTATACATATAATCTATTGAACAAGATTGATATAATCATACGCGAAAACCTAGATACATTATAATTAACAAATAAACAAATACACGTGTATCACATTTAAAAAAAAAAAAAAATTCATTTTTTTCTAACGCATCATCATTGATTTTAGCAGTTTATTATTTTGTCATCGCTCCGTTTATCATTACTTCCGCGATTTGAGTAGTAGTGGTAATGAAAAAAAAGAGAATTTAAAATAAAATAATAAGTGTATCGTGACTTTTATTTTTTGGTTATAATAATAATTGTAATAATTATGTGCAATGAGAAGTATAAAATATTAGTTGCCTGTGTGTTGAGTTTATAATTATTACACTTACTGATAAATTGAGCTTCCATTACTGAAGCTAATTTAAGTTTACTCACTCACACAATGTATATGCATAAGACTTACATTGTTACCTGCATTCATTATTAAATCCGATTGAATTTTCTTCAATATTTATTATCATTATTATTATTACTAATGAGAACAACAAAAACTTAGAATACAAGTTTATTTAAATATAAATTTATTCGAATAATTATCTTTAAAATTAATGATTAAGATTTCAATTAAAATTTTATATATTTTTTTTTTTGTTATTTAAAACATATTTTTTCTAAATGACTTTTTTTTTGTGCACTCACATTTTAATTTACACTTCCTTTATTACTAATTTTTGTGGAATATTGTGAAATTACTATTATTTAAATTAAATGTTGAAGCATGTTTTACCATACTCAGACTATAAAATATTTAATTGTAAAAACAAGTTTAACTTTTTTTTTTATTTTATAAAATTTACTATTGATAATAATTTATTTAATTTGTAAAATACTTTTTGACAAAATTGAATCATTAGTTTAAAAGATATTTAAATTTAAATGTTAAATAATTTGTTTTCTAATTATTTTGTAAACAAAATGAAACTTCCATTCATCTAATAAATATATATGTGCGTATGTATATGTATATTTATACATATATATTCATTGTATGTATTATATATATATATATATATATATATATATATATATATATATATATATATATATATATATATATATATATATATATATATATATATATATATATACAACGTCCGATACACTATAAAGTCTCTAGCTTAGTACCTGATGCGAATGAGTAAATCATTGTTTAATAAGCATTATTAAATAATAATAATAAATTTTTAGCAGTTGTGTTGACGATAACTAATATATGAAAAAAAGAATAAAAAAAAATTTTTAAAAAAAACCGAAAGTAAAATGTATTGTACGCATAAAATATTCTTGGTAATTTTTTCTCTTACAGTTATATATTTAGTTTTATAAAATGATACTGACAAAAAAGAATTAATAAATAATAACGCGTACAATTAAATTTTAATGAAAATGACTAGAAAATTATGACACTTTTTGTTCAATTAAAATGAAAAGATTTTTATAATTTTTTTTGTACGACAAGAATGTATATATAAGTGTAATTGTATGTATTTGCGTGAATAATTAAATATTTTCGCTCGGTTTGATTGATAAGTGCGTTAAACGAAAATAAAAAGGATATTGTGAAAACTAACAATTTTTAAACAAATTAAAAAAAAAAAAAAAAAGCTACTCAAATCAGTATAACCGACTTAACGGATGCGATGACTTTATTTGGTTATTATTATCAAAAATGATAAGCTATTCGCAGGGTGGCAATGCTAAATAAATTGTTTAAATTATAATTACTTTTAATAATTACTAATTAAAAATTAAAAACAAATAATATAATAAAATAAAAAATGTACAAGATTAAATAACAACCAATAAATAAAGTTTCACGTTATGATAAAAAAAAATGAATAACAATTTCTGGTTAAAAATAATTTAACGATTTAATTAACATACTAAATCGTTACAGTGAAGATGTTATCGAAAAATCATTTGTATATTTTCATACAAATCTATACGTCCAGCGCTGATATTTTGATCTACCGATGAAAATAATAACTACAAAAAATTTTTAAAATAAGTTTTTTTCTGGTAATTGTCGATAATATCCGTTAAGAAATAATTATACATTTATTTACTTCACGTTCATTCGAAGCTTCAGTTAATTAAATAGAAACTTAATTTTTTTAAATTCATTTTGCTTCATAGAACAATAATTATCAAAAATATAAAATTATCCATCCTTTTAATGAATTATAATCATGTACACATTTCTATAATATCTATAAATTAATAGAAATAAAATACTGAAATAATATCGTGAATTCTATACCCAAAATTCATAAAAACTATGAAGAAAAAAGTGATTTTTCTTGCGACTAATGTATATGCTTGTTGGAAAAAAAGAGACAAAAATGTAAACTATAATTATTTTTACACAATATTTGAATGGTGAGTTTGTCCTCTTGAAAGATGTAATAGTAATATCATTGACTAATAATCGCGTAATTTTATCAGCAAAAATATATATAATTCAATTAATAATAAATGTTACTAACAGTTTAACTACCGAAAATATGTAGCCAAAGTACCGTCGTTGCGTACTTATATTTCTAGGTGGTTACGAACTATATCTATTATTTAATTTTTAATTTATTTTAAAATTGTCCATATTAAATAATCATGGATAAAATATTGTAGTAATTATTATAAATTAATTATTGATAATTTTTTTTGTTTAATGAGAAATAAAAAAAAAAATTTTTTTTCTTCTCTCAAGTTCTTGTTGATCGGGTGTGTTTTAAATATATAAAAGTCCTAAATTATTTTTAACAGCAGCGTTGTTAGGGAGTTGGTTTAGTTGGTGAGAAGAAATCCCTTCAGCTGTCGACAAACGGTGAGCATGTAGCCTCTTTTTGGGGTGCCGTTAGTGAGATCAAGATTGTCGGCCAGAAGACCAAAAATGTAGAATAATATTTTTGTAAAATATAAATAATACTTTTTGTTATTAAGCTTACGGTACAAAAATTTCAGTGATATGATATTTGGGTATAGAATTAAAATTTTATTTCATATATTTAATTATTTGAGTGAATTTATTTTTTTTATTTTATACTGTTTAAATAAATTAAACAAAAAGAAGAAATTTATGCATTAATTGCTTGTCAATTTTAAATAAAAATGTAATGAAGCTCGAGTGTGTTAAAAATTGAACGTGAATAAATTCAAGATAATAAAACGAAAAAAAATAAAAGCTATTTAATCAGTCGCGACCGTAAATATAATTTAATACTTAAGCCTAAGTAAAGATTGTATTCATATTGATTTATTGAGTAGTCGAAAATTGCCAGCATTTTTTATAGATAAAGCAACAAATGAAAAAAAAATTTTTTTTTGTTTTTTAACGACGAATATAAAATACATCACACTACACTTTTGTAAATATGCATCTTTCACTGTCTTCGAATCGATAATAGTTTGCGCGTTATTTATTTTTTTTTTTTTTATGAAGTATATTAATTGAATACAAATTTTTAATAATATCAATGATAAAAATACTTAAACAATTTTGACTGTTATAAAAAAAAAAAATAAAAGTAATTTTTGGTGTTTGGTAATTACCTCAAGAACGTGCCGTGGCCAGATAAATTAATAAAAATGCTAAAATAAGTTTCTTAACGTCATGTGTAAAAAAATTGTGTTCACAAAAAAAACTATTACTATAATATGACTGAATATGCCCTGATTCGCTATTATTAATATACGATTATTTCATATTGAGAATAAAAATAAAAATAATAATAATAAAATAATAAAAATACTGCATAAGCGATTTTTCTCGTTGAAGTATCGTTACATCATTGATAATTGTTTCAGGGCTAAAATAAAAACTGTAATGAGTACATGTGCTGAAAATGAATTAATAAAATAAACCCAGACAAGTTATTAAAAATGAAACTGAAAATAATAATAATAATAATAATAATAATAATAATAATAATAATAACATTTTAAAAATGAAACCTTCGACGTGTGAAGATAATATAAAAATAAAAATTGTATCTAATAACCTGTATACATTGACATTATAATTATTATTGTGATTATTATATACAATACTGGAATTAAGAATTTGAAACGATATTACATAAGATTAATAATAAACAAATGCATCTTTATCTTTGTTGCATGAGTTTATTTTTTTGTTTTCTTCTTTTCTTTATTATAAATCTGTATAAAAATATTAACTATGCCTTATTTTATATATTTCATTATTTATTTATTTAATAATAACTATATAAATATAAATTTATGTATATGTATATATATAAAAATATAAATATATATTTTTATATATATACATGTATATATTTGCTCACCGAAAAATTTTCATTATAACCATAATAGAATTTTTTGCTATTTATTGATAACATAGTATTGATAACAATATAGTAAATAATAAAAAAGATAAAAATTTGAATAAAAAAAAATTGCCGCTTTTTTTAAATTTATTTAAATATTACCTTATGTGCGTAAATTGTCATTTTGGGATTTCTCTACTATCGGTATTAAGAGTAATTTACATCAAGTAATTTACAGAGAGCGTATGATTCGTGTACACAATCTTCAATAGACTTTTTTCCGGGGGTGGTCTCCTTTTCGCATAGATGAACACTTTCCGAATGGTCATTTGACCGAAAAGACGAAATCCACGTCGCCATCTATAGAAAATTTTTTTATCCTCCTTGACGAGATCCGACGAGACAAATCTCGACAGGACATTATCCGAAAATCGTATCGACATTTTCATAAATGGAATTTACTAGAATAGTACTTATCCGAAAAGACAAAATCCGAATCGTAATTAACCGAAAATTTTTATATCCTCTTGATAATAATCCGAAATGACAACTTCGGATTGGACACTATCCGAAAATTTGCTCCAATGATAAGGAAAAGACTTTATTATCGATCCACAAGTTTATGCAGGCGATAATGTAAATTTCTAACGATAATGAATAAAATTTTTAAATCGTGTAACACGATTGTAAATCAAAGTGATCCACGACTAATAGTATATGAATTAAATTACAATTAAGAAATATTCGAATTAGTTTACTTGAAAATGTATAGCCCATCATTTTGAAAAGATTACCAGATTAATTGTTAGTAGAGTGTAAAGATTGTTCCATCGAATGGATACGTAAATACATGAGAATTTATTTTTTTAATATTTTTTCTTTAAATTAAAAATTTTTAATTTATATTTTTTACTATATGCGAAGATTATAAAAACCGTTTCCGTAATGATTAATTCCCAACAGGAAATTTGCATATCGTGGAAATTTTTACTTAATTATTTTATTATAATTTGAGTCCATAAATTACATTATAATTTTACGTCATTAAAAAATCAATAATTGATGTGAAATTATCAAAATATTTATAAAAGTTTTAAACCGTTTTATTTTATAATTTGAAAACATGAATAAATTTTATAAATAAATCATTGTTTAATTTCTTATTTTTTTCAAATCATATCGTTAATGATTTGAATTATTTTTATTAAAATTGCAGTAATTATTTAAAATAATAACATTATTAATAATAACAATTGTCAATAATATCAGAAAATTTATCATAATTATACGTGAGGGATTCTATTTTGATAGTTAATTTGTTTGGTAATTCAGTTTTTGATAATAAATAATTTAATTATTTAAACGTAATTTAAGGCGAAACTATAATCGATCGATCCAAGCACATAAACAAATCGTATTTTTCACATTAATACATACTTTATATATAAATTACCTTTTGTCTATTTTCAAATGTATTAAGATATAATGAAATTATAAATAATTTTCTTTTTTTCCAAGCATTTGAAAGTAGGATGAGCGCGCATCATCATCGTGCTGAGAGCACATGCATATTAGTCTTTTTTTTTTTTATGTAAAGAATGCATTATAATTATTTTTATTTTTCATTAAATGACAAATTAGCTGTTAAAGATACATTATAAAAGTATATGTTACTATTTTTAAATTTTGGCATATTTAAGTCTGCTGTAATATTAAATTTATTATTTCATTATTATATAGGAGATATATTTATGGGAACATATATATTGTTTTATTTATTTAATTTAGAACTTTTTTACTTTAATTTTATTTCTACACTATGTAGACTTATGTTATAGTTTACTTTTTTATATATTATGCAAAACTGACAGTCATGAAGAATAACTGGACAATCGTGCATAATTGATGTATATTGTTACATACAAGCAGTAATAAAATACTCATGCATTAAATCATTTTTATAATATTAAATTTTTCTATTATTTGTAAATAGTTTCTACATTATCTGCTGTTTATTTTACTGAGCAGGAAAAGAAAGTTTCTTCATTATCTACTGTTCTTTGCTGCATTAAATTTTCGGAGTGTCCATTCGGGAATTATCATTTCGGATTATTACAAGGAGGATATAAAAATTTTCGGTTGATTACGATACGAATTTTGTCTTTTCGGATAAATACTATTCTAGTAAATTCCATTTATGAAAATGTCGATATGACTTTCGGATAATGTCCTGTCGAGATTTGTCTCGTCAAATCATGTCAAGGAGGATAAAAAAATTTTCTATAGATGGCGACGTGGATTTCGTCTTTTCAGTCAAATGACCATTCGGAAAGTGTTCATCTATGCGAAAAGGAGACCACCCTTTTTCGGCAACAATTTTTGTCGCTCATGAAAATACCGCTTTACTGCAGTAAAGCGTACTTGAAAGTTTTTTAATGCTCAATAGTCTTTGCAATGCCTCAGATTATCAGTAAAGTTTAATTTTTAGTAATATATAAATAATTTTTTTAATTATTTGCATATTTTATTTCTCGTGACTGTTTTATTAGTTATCAATTATAACTATTATTAAAATTTTTATTTTATTAAATTATGACATAATAATAATAATTAATTGATTATTATTTTTATTAAATTGAGTATTTTATTTATTTAATGAAAGAAAATAAATTAAGCTGTAAAAATGAGTTTTTCAGTTAAAAAAACAGGAGGTAGAATGTGGCATGAAGCACGAAAACAAGAAAAGAAAATTCGTGGTATGCTTGTTGACTATCGGAGACGTGCTGAACGTCGTCGTGATTACTATGAAAAAATTGTAAGTATTTTAAAATCCATTAAATGATACCTTATGTCACTTTATGTATTTATTTTTCATTTATTTTAGAAATCTGACCCAACACAATTTCTTCAATTGCACGGAAGACCGTGTAAAATTCATTTGGATGCCGCGATTGCTGCTGCTGGAGATAGTCCGGCTAACATGTAAATAATAATAATTATTATTATATTATTGCTCTAATTAGGTCTAAATTCTTCTATAATTAATTTTAATCAGGATTTTTTAGACCAAAATAATGTTATGTTTTTTATTTTATTTATTTTAACATGCATATTATCCTGATTTAAATTAATTAATAATAGTTATAACATTTATCAGTCTCTTGATTTAAAAATTTATTGAAGAAATAATTATAACATATATGTATATTTTTTTTTATTGATAGGATGCCATGGCAGGGTCATGATGACAATTTGATTGATAGATTCGATGTTAGAGCACATCTTGATTGGATACCAGAGCCACCAAACTCGGTTGACATTGATGTACCATTAACGAGTGAAGATAGACATATTAATTATGAACGTTATCGTATTATTGTTCAAAATGAGTTTTTAGGAGGTAATTAATTTAAACAAGCACATTCCATACATTAACCTTCAAGTTTTATGTTTCTCTCTACTGTATATTAGTTGAATTAAAATTAATGCCTAACATAAATTTACATAATACTTATTATAGTTATAATTTTATTGATTTTCAGTTACTGAAGAAAAATTTTTACATCAAATTCATTTAGAAGAACAGTTTGGGTCATCAACTAAACCCGAATTTTTGAAAGATAAGAAGAAATCAAGTAATAATGCTGCTATTGGTTATAATTATGAGACAGATGAACCAATACAAGAAACCGCTAAACCAGATTTGAATTCAATTGATGAAAAAGCTGATGATGAAGACAGTGATATTGATTTAGGTATTATTAATTCTTATAATTATAGTTATTGCTATAAATTATTTATTTAAAATTAATTATTATTAATTTATGATATTCAAATAGATATATGTGTGGATGTATCACAAATTGAACCATCTCAGGCGCACGAGATGAATCAAGTTGCTCAAAAATATGGTTTAATCGGGGCCGACTATTTTAGTTTTTTAACCCAAGACTTTGAAGAAGCGGAATCCTTGAGGCAAGCACGTAAACAAGAAGAAGAAAAAGCTATGTATTCAGGAAGACGTTCGCGACGTGAACGTCGAGCATTTAGAGAAAAAAAAATGATTGGGCGAGTTATGAGTCCACCTAGGTAATTATAAATTTAATAATTATAATTTAATTGACATCTTATTATATTTTTTCAGTTAATTTATAATTAGCAACAAATAATACAAATAATAACAATTAATAAATTATTATGTTTGTAGTTACGCAGCGCGAGAAAGTCCTGAGTACAATCCTTATCGAAAATCATCATCTAAATCACGTTCACGTTCGGTTTCTCCAGCCAATACTGGACAGATTACTTACATCACAAGTTTTGGTGGTGAAGAAGAAACTCATGGCAGTAGTTCACAAATAACACCATCGAGTACTAAGAAAATAAACTACTCTCACTTGAGACGAAAAGGATCAGAAAGTCCGAATTTTAATGAAAGGACTATCAGTCGAAGATCTGTCAAGTCTAGATCAAGAAGTCGCTCGAGGTCTAGAAATAGGTCTACACGATTTTATCGTTCGCGAGACAAACGAATCAGTGATTCTCGGTCTAGGTTGGTTTATTGCTGTTTTTTAAATAAAAATTGAATTGAATTGAACTAAATGAAAAAAATTTTTATTTCTTAGGTCAAGGAGACAACGATCTAGACCCAGAAGAAGATCAAGATCACGAAGTCGATTACGTCGTGATCGAAGCAGACACCGTAGAAGTGCGAGCACCTCACGCTCACGATCTCGGTCTCGATCCCGGTCCCGATCACGATCACGCGGTCGTAGATCAAGAACCTCATCTTCGAGTAAATACTCACGCTCAAGGTCTAAATCAAAATCACATTCTCGTTCGCCAGGTAACCATCGTAAGATGCGATATTCTAAATCGAAGTCAAGGTCTAGATCGAGGACAAAATCCCCCGTGAGATCGAGGTCAAGGTCTAAAAGTCGAAATAGCGTGGGTAAAAGATCGAGAAGTGTGGAAAATAAAACATCGTTGCCAAGGTACTGATTTTTTTTTTTTTTTATTTATTGTTGTTAGATGAATTAAAAAATTTTTTTATACTAAATTTTCTATTTTATTTATTTTAAGGTATTATGGTCGTCGAGGAAAATCCTCTAGCTTAGAACTTGAACTTTCCGATAATGAAGATAAAAATAATCATAATACAGCACTTAAATCCACGAGTATAAATACAAACACGTAAGTATAGAGTAAAAATTTTTAATTAAGAATATCTTCTGTCGATAGTTTGAATATAAATATTATTTTGATTTCAGAAACAAGCCAAAAGCAGGGCTAAGTACAAATTCTGGTGGCGGACACAAAGTCAGTAAGAACCGTAACGCTTTTTTAGACAATTATTAAAAACACTGATTAATGACTGAAAATTTTTAATACGATAGTTGAAAGTATTTTTGATATTAATATAAAAAAAGAAAAATTATTTTTTTATAAAGCAATCGACAGATGTCATCAAATCATATGTTTAATATTACATTATATTTTTATTTATTTTTATTTTATTTATATATAAAATTAAGTAAAAATTAATAAGCCGTAGTTTAATGAATATTGAGTCTAAAATTTATTCAACAAATACATTTATAAAAATTACTTGTTGAATTAAATTAGCATTGGAATTATTTGAAATAAAAAATGGATTATTTTTCTCAATTTTCTTTGATTTTTCAGCCGGTAAAAATTACACCCCAAGAGCGGCTTAAGAAAAAAATGCAAACTTTACTAAACCGCCAATGTAAGTCTATTCAACAAAATGGAAAAATTATTCATTATTTAAGTTCAGAGCATTAAAATGGAAGGGATAATTTTTAATTTACAGTCAGAGCAGATAAAAAAGCTGAACAAGCACGAATCGAAAAAATGGAGCAACAAAGACAGGATCGTGAAGATGAAATTCGAGAAATGTCTTTAAAGCTTCGTAGAAAGTATGCTTATCAAAATAATTAATTACTTATTAATTAGTTGTTGAACTAAAATATTAATCACAAGAATTTTTTTTTAAATAGACAAAGAGAAAGACGACATCGTTATGAAGGCCATAGTACGGATTCACGATCTTCTGTTTCAAGATCACCGAGTCCTGGTCGAAGCCCTCGACATTCATCTAGTCGGCGTGATCGAAGAGATCGTGATTTACGTGACACAAAAAACGATAATGATAGAGAAAGAGATAGACGAGATAGAGATTCTAGTAGGCAAGAATCGAGGAGACGTTATAGAGATAGTTCGCCTCGTTCTTTAAGTCCCCGTAGTAGTCGGTAAAAGATAAATTTTTATAATTAGACAAAATACTCAACTTGCTGACATTGGACTTAAAAAATAAATTGATCAAGAGTATTTTAGACATTTTATTAATTAACAAACGTCGTAAATAAAATTTTTTTTCGATTGTCAAGGGGCAGAACCAGCGTAAAACATCCTAAAAAAACGGCCATTTTTGGGAATTGAAATAAAAAAATTTCTGTATGAATTTTTAAAAAGTTTAAGGGTATATTAAGGTATTACCTATCGAAATATGAGAAAAATCGATTTTTTGAAAATTTTACACTGTTTGTGCCGCTTAATTATCGAATAACATGTCTAAATACCCCTGGTCATCGTATTTACAATCAAATAATTTTATTATAATCGATTTTATTTTTTTTTTTTCAGAGGCTTGGTTGATTATTAACTTTTTATACAAAATGCACAATCTTCCATCCGATTATTAATAAAATAATGTAACAAATGAAATGTTAAAATTAACAATTATAATATATATTAGCTAGATTTAAAAAAATTTCTAAATTAATATCTGTCTTCTCTAATAATTGTTATTGATAATATATATCATTGAAGTGTTTGCGCATTTCGTTACACGTCTGTGGTGATTGTTATTTATTATTTCTGCAACGTTTCATATTTATAAAACAATTTTCCAATAAATATGTTTATTATAATCAATTACTAATTTTCAATCATTATTTTTTTTTCTTTCAAGTTTTATTTTTAAGTTTTTGCATTTATCCATCCATAAAAATATTAATTCTTAAGTATGTTCTCAAGAGAATAATATCTTGACGTAAGATATGTGATAATATTTAATTATCAAGTTCTTATTATGAAACTATTAAAGTAAGGATCAAAATTATATACATTTGTAATAAAGGCTTCGAGATAACAAGACTTATCCGTACAATGGTCATAAAATTTGGAGTTTTAACAAGTAATATTAAAAATTTTATTTTTTACTCAAATTACTCATTATTATTTAATTAAAAAATATACAAAATATTTTTTTATATTTATTTATTAATAATTACTTTGTTAAATAATATTTATTTGAGGTTAAACACTTGTTTATTTTTTTTTTTTTTTTACTTTATTAATAACAATTGCAAATTATTGAATTATTTCAGTTAGTGACACATGTGCAGATGACCCTATCAAAGATAAAAGTGGATTAGAATTACGAAATCTGATTGAAAATCCAGATAGTGAAATTAATAATGTTTTTAAAGGACAAGTTTTGGAGTATAAAATCATACCGGATAATGAAGATAAAATAATGGTAAAATTTTTAATTATTTATCCAGAAAATAGCAACTTCAATTCTATGAGAATTAATTTAGCAAATACTTATTAATTTTTAGAATTTTTTAACAAATAAATAATAAAAAAAATTTACATCTAGAAATTTAAAAAAATTATAAATGCAATTTTTTAAAAATAGTTTTTCAAAAAAGATTTATTTGTTAAATAAAATTAAAAAATAGTCAAGAGTTAACTTTAAATGTCATAATTTTTTTTCATTTAGAAAATATTAAAGCAATGGTCAGATAAGCTGAAAATAAATGTTATTTTAACAACTGGTGGAACGGGTTTTTCTGCAAGAGATAATACACCAGAAGCGACTAAAAAAGTTATTGAAAAAGAGGCCCCCGGGCTTTCAATTGCTATGCTAAATTTTAGTTTAAAAATCACACCACTAGCCGTGTTATCAAGGTAATAAAAAGATAATTAACAAGATAAGTACTTACACTTGTCGATTATCAGAAATTAAAATCTAATTAATTATTTTTATTTACTTTGACTAGAGGTGTTTGTGGTATTCGTAAAGAAACACTCATCATAAATCTTCCCGGTTCGCCAAAAGCTGCCAAAGAAAATTTATTAGCTATAGTGAAAACTATCCCACATGCTGTTGATTTAATTATAAATAATAAAAACAATGTAATTAAAACACACGAAGAAGTCCAGAGAGCCAAGATCAAGCACGAATGTTCGCATGCAAACCATCCCGACGATTCAGTAAGTTGATAAAAATAATCACCAGTTAACTGATAAAATAAAAAAATTTTATTTTTAAGTTTAAGGTAGAAAATGTTGCCAATCGTCTTCGTATATCTCCATGGCCAATGATTTCTATGAAAGAAGTAGCAGAAATATTTAATAACATAAGTTGGAATAATAAAACTGAAACACTGGACTTGTGGAAATGTCACGGAAGAATTTTAAGCAAAGATATTTTTTCTCTTTGTGACTTGCCGCCTTTTCCTGCTTCTATTAAAGACGGATACGCGGTGATTGCTAGTGATGGTGATGGTTTAAGACATGTATTATGTGGACTAGAGGCTGGAGATACGGTAAAATTATTTTGTCTTGAAAATATTCTTATTATAAATTAAGTAATACATAAATTTTTTTTTAATAAAATTCAGCTAGGCTCAGTGAAACTGAGTAGCGGTTTTTGTGTTAGAATAAACACTGGAGCACCGGTACCAGATTACGCAAATGCTGTTGTTCAAGTAGAAGATACTATGCTAATATCAACAAATGAATTAAATGAAGAAACAGAAATAGAAATTTTGGTTAAGCCTTCAAAGGGGCAAGACATTCGTCCAATTGCTAGCGACATACGAAAAGACGAATTAGTATTGAGTAAATTTACTAAAATTGGAGCTGCTGAATTGGGAATTTTAGCAAGTTGCGGATATTCTAAAGTTCAAGTTACTAAAGTTCCTGTAATTGGGATTTTATCAACTGGAAATGAACTACAAACAGCTGGAGAAATTCTAAAACCTGGGCATGTCTACGATAGTAATAAAATTACTCTTGTGATGTTACTGAAAGAATATGGTTACGATTCGATTGATTTGGGAATTGCTCGGGACGAGTAAGTTCACTAAAATACTGCAAATAAATATTGGTAATTATTTACAAGTGGGTTCAAACCCATTTTGGACCGTGCCTAGGTGAAAAATTAACATTTTCAAATTTTTATTTCTTGATTCTTGAATTTATAAATTTTTTTGAAAATTTGTTAAAATTGTGGTCATCAACTTTTTTTTTTAATTATTTATTTTTTTTTTGTATTTAAAAAAAAAAAACTTCATTCAAAAAAATAAAAATTAAAATGGTGGATCCCACTTGTAAATAATTACCCAAATATATAATTTTTGTTTTACAATTATTAATTATGCTCATATTTTTTTTTTAGCGAGAGTATCATGATGAAAATTATCAGTGATGCTTTCGACAAAGTGGATGTTCTTATAACCACAGGTTCTTTGTCGATGGGTGACCGTGATTTGATAAAACCAATTTTAACTCAAGTTTTTGGTGCTAAAATACATTTTGGAAGAGTTAACATGAAGCCAGGAAAACCTACGACATTTGTAACTTGTGTTTATAATAATATAAATAAATATATCGTATGCTTACCAGGCAATCCGGTTTCCGCAACAGTCACAGCACATCTATTTGCCGTTCCCCTGATTAACAGGTTGTCCGGTAATTATTCAAAGCCGACGATCGTTCAAGCTCAAGTAATTTTATTTTTTATTTTTTAAAGAAATAAATGCAATTAAATAATTGTAGTAATATTTGCTTTGTTTTTTATCGTAGGTTTCTTCTTCGTATAAACTTGATCCTCGGCCAGAGTACGCCCGAGTTATTTTACAGTGGTCAGATCCAGAAAAAATTCCAGTGGCTTATAGTACGGGTAATCAAATAAGTAGCAAATTACTCAGTTGCAAACATGCTAATGCATTACTCATGCTACCTGGACGAACTGATGAATGTAAAGATGTCAAAGAAGGCGAGTCTGTACCAGCTATGCTTCTTGGCTTCGATTAAATCGATTTTTAATATATATCATTCAAATTTCATTCCTCTAACTATACATTAAATAAAAAAAGGGTGCGTGTACTTATGTACACGTGTAAGAAGTTATACTTCTTTGGCATAATAATTTTAATAGTTTTTTAATACTTTTAACATTTAAAAAAAAATAGTTTTTGATTGTATGCAAATAATTAATTACAATAAAATAATCCAAGACTGGAAAAGGAGTTATTATAGTCAATAAAGTTCAGTTTACATTTGAAAAATTAAATAAATAAATATTTATTATTATTCTCTTACATTAAGTGTAACATAAATTCTATTATTATTCGAATGTTGTTTTTAAATTATGTTTATTATTATTAATTATTAATTATTTTATTATATTATTCACTCAATTTAATAATAAATATTTAAATTTGATGTTCAATTTTAATTTTTTATCACAAATTTTTCACTTAATGTTTTATTAAATTTATTTATTTTTTTTTTTAAATATTAAATAATTAATAATAAATATTTAACGTTAATAATTTAATAATATTTAGTATGAATTATATTAAATAATAATTTTGTCATTTATATTACTAAATAATACATACAGATAGAGTTAATCTAAATTGTATTGGAGCACTTAGGAAGGTTGATGAGCACAGTTTTTTCACAAATATTTTCTAATATTAATTAGTATTGATTTAAATATTTAATTCAAATCACTTCTGATTATAATTCAGACGCACATATAAATTCGCACTTGTATAATGAAAACAAAATGATAACACGTGTTTTAAATGTAGAAACTCAAAGCATGTGGATAAATAATATAAATATAAATACACAGTGAACACAAGCGGCGTGCGTGCCAACATGCGCCACTAATAGAGGTTCTATTTCTGTTTTGTTGGTAGCATTTTTTCCTCAACTTAGGGTATGTTCCGATAACCTCCCTGAATTTGGCACCAAAAAATAAATTTTTTTAACTTTTATTTAAACAATCCGATTGTCCGTCGTTTGTCCGTCAATGTCCGATGTAATTGTTTATTTGTCCGATAATTGTTTATTTATAAACAATTAAACAAATTTTTACTTACAAAATAGCACTTTCTTTATCAAATCGATTAGTTTTTTTTTTTCATTTGATCGGTAATTATTTTTTATTGATTGTCCGATCAATATTTTTATTTGTCCGATTGTTTTTCTATTTTTAATTAATTTTTTTGTGAAATTAATTTTAAATACGTAATTGTTATTGCGCATGCGCGAAAGTATATGACGTTACAGCAGGGACCGCCATATTTATTTTTATCTACTAATTTAACTGAGTAGTTTTTTCTATTTTTTATCAATGGAGAGGTACCTAAACAAGGAGCTTTACCCTCCATTATGGAGGGTAAAGGTAAGGATATATATCTATGTTGATGTTAATTAGACTAAACCGAAAAAAGTGTAACTAAATAGGTTAATATTTTTCTCATTTTTAAAGATTTATTAAAAAAGTAACATTACATATATTATAAAAAGTATATTAAAATATATTGTGAGTTGAAATAAAAAAATATAAGCCTGATGAAATTTAAAAAGATATTATTACTTTTCCTCATTTATTTTTTTTTAATAAATTAGCAGAATTCACTATATTGTGCAGATATTGAAAGAAACAACAAATTAGCTGTAAAATGTACAATTTTTTTTTTCATATAAATCGATTTCAAACTTTGCTTCTTTACATCGATGTGCAAAGTTTTATTTTTATTTTACTGGAATGTATGTATGAGTAAAGTTTTAAATTTATAGATTATTGTTTATAAAATTCTTTAACCTTTCTCTTTTCTCCATTCCAGCAACTTTCATGTCATTGTTTAGTTCTATATCTACATCCATCACTGGAATTTCATGATTTACAAGTATTGGAATGTCGATCAAATCATTTCTCATGATGCAAATGTTGTACAAAATACAACAAGCAATTACGTAGTAGGGTATTAAATCCGTTCTTGTAAATGGCAGTTTATCCAACAAACTACGAAATCTTCCTTTCAATGATGCGTTTGCTCGTTCTATCATCATACGAGCACTTGAATGTTTTTTGTTGTATTGCAACAAATCTTCGTGAAAGTTTCCATTATTTCGGTAAGGTACCATTATACAAGGTTGAATACTGTAAGCCTTGTCTCCTAACAAATGAGTATCGTCAGGAAAAAATTCAGGTGTGCAATAATTTTGTAAATTTGACAGTCGAAAAACACGAGCGTCATGAACTGAGCCTGCCTGACCACAGTACGCATGAATAATTTTTAATTTATGATCACATACTAGCTGTAATTATAACATAAAGTTTGTTTCAATGAATTTAATAAATATTAAGTTCATCAATATAAAATTCAATGTTTTAAAAACCTGACTTTGAATAGAATGAAATCCTTTGCGGTTAATATAGCTAGCATGGTACTCTTTGGGCTGAGCGATTCTTATGTGTGTTCCATCAATCGCTCCCAATACATTCGGAAATCCGTACTTTCAAAATATATGATTAGATGTTATCCTGGCTTCTTCACGTGTAGGCCATTTTATGTAGACAGGTAGATAATTATATATTGATTTAACTACTTTCCAAACAGTTCTCCAAGCTGTTGCTTTTCCGACATCGAAACGATCACATACCGATCTGTGAAATTAATAAAATAGTAAGCTAAGATAAAAGACCTATACTGGACCACGTACCAGTACCGGAACATTCCATGCATTTGTATATCTATATTTGTGAATATAGATATACAAATACATTGAGTGTTCCGGAATTGGTACATGATCCGGTATTGGGTTTTTTACCTTATTCTATTGAATATCAATTTTTAATTTTTTAAAGATTTCGAGAATAGAAATAAAGGAATGTGAATAATGTACGTGTAAGAATCTGGTGTTGCCATGGTCCAAATACTCAGAAGAAGCTGTTTTTCGACAGCAATAGGATGTCGGCCAAAATGAACAGATTGTTTTTGTAAGTCGGGTCCGAGTAAATTTATAAGAAACTCGAAAGTATCGCGTCTCATACTACAATTGATTTAGAAATAAGGATGCAATATTAAAAATGAACAATAATTCAAGATATTAAGCTCAGAAAAATAATTATCATCAGCTTGTAAAGTAAAAATATATGTTTTACCGAAAATGACTTTTAAAAGTTTCATCTGTCATTCGAAAAACAGTATTTTCGATATAATTTTGGGTTCTTGGAATAATACCTTGTTCTGCCCGATTTCCAAAGCAATAAATAAGATCTTCATCATCGCTAGAATCATCTTCGTCTGAAGATTCCAATAAATTCCGAACTGCACCAACAAGTACTATTCCTACTACTGCATACTCCATTACCTGTAATTTTTTTTCGTGGATAGTAATCAAAAATAATGTAAAATAAAACTCCAAAATTTCATCCTCCATAACCTCTGTACATTAACCTATACGCGAAGTTAACTTAAGTTAAGTAATAGAAAAAAAATTATTTTTAAGGAAAAACTACTTACTTTTATTATACTATAATATTAATGTACAGTTAATATTAATTAAAATATTTTAAATTTAACAGTACTCCAACAACAGTTTTTTTAATAAACTACAAAATTTTAATTCACTCATTTGAATGGTGCGTCAAAAATACGACTCATACTATACCGGATTGCGTGGCAGGTTGACAACTGTACTCCAAATTACTCAACTCCATGCCAGCTTTACTCAAGGAGCATCCGTAACTCGAAATTTTTAATATCACGGTGAAAACAACTGTACTCCAAATTACTCAACTCCGTACCAACTTTACTCAACAGCATGTGGCTGTAAATGAAAAACTTTTTTCAATTCGCACTGTATTCAAAGCCAACAGTATTCAATCCAGAGTTTACTCAGCGCTGAATAGATAAATAAGCAAGCCTCGGTAAGAACGAATTCAATCAGAGAGAAATGACCATATGGCGCTGTATGGAGATTCCGAAATCATCTTGAATTAATCAAGATAATATTTAAATAGATTGAACTTGGTAATAAATATAAACAAGTCATTACTTATTAGATTTATTTATAGAAAAAAAAAACTAGTCTATTTTATTATACCTTTATAAATAATTATAAAAATGATAAAACTTGGGTTAAAAATATTTAAATATTTATGAAAATATTTTAATTTTGATAATTATGGTTTAAATAAATCCAAGATTTATTTAGAAAATTAGTTTGATTATAAAAACTTTATAATATTTTATTAGTTAAAATTAAGACAATTTTATTATAAAATAACATTTTGTGCACAATTTTTAGCTTAAAATAATTAGGTTTAAGAACAAGTATGTGAAAAAAAAATTGCTTCTAGAAATATATTTCTAAAATCTTGATTGTGTTGAATCAATAATACTCGTTTTATTATTAATTAAATATTATTATTAACTATAATTAATTTAATTAATAAAAAAAACTCTTATTGACTCAACACGATCAAGTTTTCAGAAATTTATTTGTGGAAGCATTTTTTTTTAATATTTCTGTTCTTAACTGATTTTAAGATTTTTTTTTCGAACATTTGTTTTCAATTTTAATAAGTTTTAATTATTCTTACATTTGAATCATTATGATTTCGCCAGCGTTTTTTTATAAGAAAAAAAATTTTCCTTATAACTAATTTCTTAAAATTTGATTGTGTTGAGTCAATAATAAATTTTTTTTTATTAATTAAATTAATTATAGTTAATAATAATATTTAATTAATAATAAAACGAGTATTATTGATTCAACACAATCAAGATTTTAGAAATATATTTCTAGAAGCAATTTTTTTTTCACATACTTGTTCTTAAACCTAATTATTTTAAGCTAACAATTGTGCACAAAATGTTATTTTATAATAAAATTGTCTTAATTTTAACTAATAAAATATTATAAAGTTTTTATAATCAAACTAATTTTCTAAATAAATCTTGGATTTATTTAAACCATAATTATCAAAATTAAAATATTTTCATAAATATTTAAATATTTTTAACCCAAGTTTTATCATTTTTATAATTATTTATAAAGGTATAATAAAATAGACTAGTTTTTTTTTTCTACAAATAAATCTAATAAGTAATGACTTGTTTATATTTATTACCAAGTTCAATCTATTTAAATATTATCTTGATTAATTCAAGATGATTTCGGAATCTCCATACAGCGCCATATGGTCATTTCTCTCTGATTGAATTCGTTCTTACCGAGGCTTGCTTATTTATCTATTCAGCGCTGAGTAAACTCTGCATTGAATACTGTTGGCTTTGAATACAGTGCGAATTGAAAAAAGGTTTTTCATTTACAGCCACATGCTGTTGAGTAAAGTTGGTACGGAGTTGAATAATTTGGAGTACAGTTGTTTTCACCGTGATATTAAAAATTTCGAGTTACGGATGCTCCTTGAGTAAAGCTGGCATAGAGTTGAGTAATTTGGAGTACAGCTATCAACCTGCCGATTGCGTTCCGTTTTAAATAGCAGCCAGTATAACTGACTAAAAAGGAACGCCTTTACAGTATACTAAATTGACGTCACACTGTACAGTGGTCGCAGTGCATATCGGAACATACCCATAACTACTTAACTAGTTTTTAAATTTAAGCTCTATTTCTTAGTTTGAGTAAGTATTATTTAAAATTTTTACTTTGTTTAATAAAATAAGATTAGAAATAATATATTCATTATTGAAATCAATGAAAATTTTATAATTTTAGTTTTACTAAAAAATTATAAAAATTAAAAGACATAATTAATAAAATTATTACTGTAAGTATTAACATATAATCTTTAATAGTCCAGAATTTGTACAAATCATGAATTCTTATTTTAATTTTTATTATTAATGCGGTAATAATTATTAGTTAAATGATTAATGGATGATTCATCATTTGTAATCAGAGAAATTTTTTTTTAAACAAATAACAAAGTTATTTACAGTTCCACTGTTTTCTCAAAGCACCATCGTGGCATTACTGTCAACTACGTTTTATGTTTGTTACCGCGTTCATTTGTTTGTAAATGTAACACAGGCATATACTAGCTGAGTTTTATTTGCTTTATTTTAATTATTCATATATTTCAGTTATTAAATAATTTTAAAAATACAATTTAAAATATTAGTTTTAATAATTAATATCTTAATTTTAATACAAGCGTCGTTGGATTCTCTTTTTTGGCTACAATTACCAAGATATTTAGGTATTAATCAATTATTTTATACCCAATATCTTATTTTACAACAATTATTTCTTTAAGTATATTATAATTATTAATTTTTTTTGTCATTTGCTAATTAAAAAAAAAAAAAAATTATTTTTGAAAAATTGCATTTTTTATTTTCAAAAATTTTTTTTTGCTATAATTTATTTATTAAAAAAATTCTAAAAATTTTCAAATATCTGCTACATTAATTTTTATAGATAGATAGATTTATTTTTACTTGTATCACATAAATATTGCGTTTTACAAGGTGTTTTACATATATATTTTTCTCCTAACTACTATACATATAAAGGTATCTGTTATTTTCGTATATAATTTTTATATTTTACGTGGAATTTTATTGTTAATTCTCTATTTTTACCTATACCTTTAGCCTATAGTTTTTTTTTTCTTTATATACTCATTCACTCTATCCATTTCTTTCTTTCTTTAAAGCCTATTTTTCCTTTTTCCTATCTCTCTTTCTCTTTCATTTTTCTTTAGATTATTTTCTATTTCCCTTATCACCTTGCATGTTCCCGTTCTTATCCTCCCTTTCATTATCCCCACTATTTCTTTTTTTATTTTGTCTTCATCCTCTGAGTCCTTCCACCATTTCTTTATTTCCTCCTTACTTTCTTTAGTGAGTTTATTCCTTATTTTTTCACATGTTAAAACATGCATCAATGTCTCTTCCTTTTCTCTGCATTCTCTGCACTTTCAATCCTTTTCCCCTTTTTTTCCAGCTTTTACTAGGTTTCCGCACCTTACTCTTGCCCATAATTCTTTATCTGCACTTCTAATTTTCTTGTTTTTCCAATATATTTCTTCTTCGCTTTCTTCCATTAGTTCTGTATATATTTCACTAAACTTCGATGCTCTTATCCTTGACTCTTCTTTCTCTATCAATTGCTTCTTTAATAGTTCTATTCCTGTCTTTATATCACTCTCTATCTCTTCTATATCTTCTCTGTTATATATTTTTCTATTACTTTCTCGCATTTCATTCTCTTCGCGTTTTCTTCTATTTTCTTTCCCCATTTTGTCGGTTTCTTATTTATTATTCCTCTCATCTCTTCCTTAGGCATATTTTTGGCCATCTTGTGTCCTCCATTCCTGCGATTTCTATGATGTATCTCCATATCCTTTCCCTTATTATTTCTTCTATTATCCCACTTCCCGTTTCCCTCCTTACTATGCATCCTGGGGTGTTTTTTGACACTCCTAGTGCCATCCTATTTAATTTGTTTTGTACTATTTCTATTTTTTTCACCTCTCCACATCCCCATATTTCTACTCCGTACATGCATCCTGACCTTACCAGTGTATTATATAGGTACATCCTGTCCTTCATATTGTTTCTTTCTGTTCTTCTTATTACACCCCATGTCGCGTTCGCCATCCTGTTCGCTTTATTTTTCATTATATTTAGGTGCATTTCATGGCTGTTTTTGGCTGTGAAATTATATCCTAGATATCTAAAGCTCTTCACTACTTCCAACTTTTCTCCTTTGTATTCCCACTTCCCTTTTTCATTTCTTCCTCCGTTTTTGAAAATCATCACTTTTGTTTTTTTGCATTTATCCTTAATTTATTTTTATCCGCATATTTTTCTAGTTCTTTCAGCATTCGTCTTAATCCTTCCTGTGTATCTGCAATTGCTGCTCCATCATCCGCATATTTTATCATATATATTTTTCCTTCCCTATTACTGTTCCTCCTATTCTTTTTCTCACTATTTCGTCTTCCATGTCGTCTATGAATATGTTGAATAGCACTGAACTCAGTGCGCAACCTTGTCTCACCCCTTGATCCGCTCCAAATTCTTCTGATTTTGCTCCATTAATTACTACCTCATTTATTGTTTTACTATATATCAATTCTATCATCTTGTACATTCGTTCCTTTACCCCTATTCTCCATAACTTCAGCAGCAAGTCCCTGTCTACTGTGTCAAACGCCTTCTCCAAGTCTATAAAGCATACATACAGTTTTTCTTTGTCTCTTATCTTTCTGTTTATTAATGCATTTAGTGTGAATATGTGGTCTCTTGTTCCTCTTCTCTTTCTAAATCCCGCCTGGCTCTCTTTTATCTTCCCTTCTCTGTCTGTCCAGCTCATTATCCTCTCCGCCATCATTGCTGTCAGTATCTTGTATCCTATGTCTAGCAGGGATATTCCTCTGTAGTTTCCCGCTATATCTTCGTCTCCTGCTTTATATATTGGAATTATCCTTGCTATTTCCCATCCCTCTTGTAGTCTTCCCTCTATCCACATCTTGTTTATTACATGTCTGACATCTTCCATCATTTCTCTTGGTAGATTCTTTATAAATTCTGCCGTGATCCCATCTTCTCCCGGCGCTTTATTCCTCCCTAACTTTCTGACTGCGTTTCTGAATTCTTGTCTTCCAAATTCCTCATCTAGCCTTTCATCCTCACTGTTTTCTTCACTCTTTTCTCCATCCTGTTCTTCTGTATTTCTCCTTTTTTCTTTATTATTTAATAGGCTAGCGAAATGTTTAACCCAGTTTTTTCCACTTATTTTTTCTCCCTTGCACTTTTTATTTTTTTTACTTCTGAACTTGTTTATCATTTCCCACCATTTACTCATGTCTGTCGCATTATCTATCTCCTTTTTTTTCTCTTCCCACCATTCTTCTTTCACTTTCTTTATTTCTTCCTTGTATTTTTTTTTTTGCCATACTATACTTTTTCTTTTCTTCATTATTGTTTCCATATTTCGTCAGTTCTTTCAATTTTTTCCAAACGTCTTCTCTTAGTTCTTTGCATCTATCACTGAACCATTCTTTCTTTTGTGTTCCCCCCCTTTTTCCATTTCGTACCTTTTTATTCATTTTTGTCATCTTTGCCACCTCTTTTATTATTTCTTTTATAGCATTCCATTCTATTTCTTCTGTGCTCTCTTTTTTTTCTCTCCATTTCTCATTTGTCCCCTCCATATATTCTTCCGTTTTTTCCTTTTTCCATCGTAGTCTTTCTTCCGTTATCTTTTTTAGATCTTCGTTTTCTCTTGTTTCTTCCTCTTTCCTTTCTATCTTATTCTCTTGTCTTTTCAGTTCTATTTCAATTGGCAGGTGATCCGATTCTATTCTTTTTATTACTTTAAATTTTTCTACTCCATCTTCTTCTCCCCTATCTAATACCATTCCCAAATCTATTACTGAACAGCTATTTTCATTTTTTTCCTCCAATGAACGTGATTTCTCCTGATCTATCCCCTTCTTTTGCTCCATTTAATATCTTTAGTCCTAACTCATTGCACATTTTTATTAGTCTCCACCCTTCTGCATTTATTTTTTTATCTTTCGATTTCCTCCCTTCTTTTTACTCGTCCCTTCTGCATTGTATTTTCCTATTCTTGCATTCAAATCCCCTATTACTATGATCTTTTCAAAGTCAGTCTCATTTTCATTTATTATTTTTTTATTTTATTCTCTATCTCTTTCATTCCTACATTATTATATATTGCTATTATTAGCTCACTCTCTTCTCTGTTCGTTATTTTAAAGCCATACATCCATTCCTCTACTTCCCATTCATTACATATTTCTTTTTTATTCCCACTAAGTGGCCTCCACTTGCCCTTCCTCTCTTACATCCTACTCTTCTTTCTGCTACTTTGCACCACCACTTCATTTTGTCGCTCATCCTTTCTATTACTTTCTCTTTATTTTTTTCTTCTACCCATGTTTCCATTAGGTACACTATTTCATATTTCTCTAGAAGTTCTTTCACATCCTCATACTCTTTCATACCTGCAATGTTCCAGCTCATCATTCTACATTTTCTTTCATTCTCTTTACATTCTTTTTCATTCTCACTCCCTCTCTTTAATGCTTTTTCCATATTAAAATCTTCTGTTTTTCTTTTATATTTTTTATCCTTGATTCTATTTTTTTTACATTTACTCTCCCTTTCTATCCCTTCTCTCGTATCACTTCCCTTTCTCTCTTTTTCTGTTATCTTTTTTCCCCCTTTTTTTTGCTTGCTTTTCAGCTCATACCTCACTTCACTACCCATTGTTTCTTCTACTTCACTTTCACCTCTGTTTTCTTTTCTTATCTGTGCTCCGTTTGTTTTTTCTCCTTCTGCTCTCTTCTTTTTTTCGCTGTCGTACCATCATTCCATCATTTCTCCTTTTGTCTCGTTCCAGCTTCTCCAGATGTCTCTAATTTTTAGTCTCTTTTCTTCTATTTCCACTTCCTTTCCATTGCTTTGTTCCCACCTTGCTACTTTTCTTATCCATATCTCAACTTCTCTTTCTCTTCTCGTTTTTTCGTCCATTATCCATATTCCCGTTCCCTTCATAATTTTTCTGTTTTCCCATATTATTTTTTTTTTTCTCTTACACTGTTGCACTCTATTCTTATTTGTCCTCTTTTTATTAGTGTTGTCCTCTTCTTTTCTATTCTCATTTTTAACCTTTCCTCTAGGTGCATCATTACTTCCTCCCACTTTCTGTATTTTTCCACTCCGTATTGTATGTGCAAGTTCGCCCTTACTCTTTTTCTTTTTCCATTTCATCCTCCATCTCTTTTTCATTTAATCCCTTTGGTTTTTCTTTTTCTAATTTCTCTCTTTCTTCTTTTTCCATTCTTCTTTTTCTCCTTTTCTCTCTTTCTTGTTTCCTTAATTAAGTCCTCCACTCTCCTTTCCAGTTCTTCTTGTGCTTCTTCTACACCTTCATTTCTCTCTTCGTTGTCTCCATCTTCGCTTGCTTTACTTTCTCTGCTTCTTCTTTTTCTCTTTGGTCTGTTAAACTCCTTGTTAATTCTTCTTGTCTCATTATTCCATATCTCACTAATTTCTTTAACTTTTCTATTTCCTCGTTTTTTTCCTCTATTATCCTCTCTCTTTTTTCTATTCCTTCCCTGCATATTTCTAGCTCTCTTCTTGTTTGTATTTCCTCTTCACTCCTTATTTCCTTGCACTTGCACTTGCACTCTGTTTCCTTGCTTAGTTTTCTCAAAATTTTCTCAAATAATTCCCCCTGCTTTTCTTTCGCTATCTGTTCCATTCTTTCGATTTTTTCTTCCCACCATTTCTCTTTCATTATCTCATTATTCTCTTTTTTTTCTTTATTTTCATCTTGTGCCTGCTTTTCTTCTAGCTCACGCTTTTCTTCTATTATCTTTTTTTTTTGCTTGTGCTTCTGCGTTCTCTTTATGTGTTTTTTCCTCTTCGTCTTTGCTTTTTTTCTTCTCCTTCTCTTCTTCTTTCTCTTTTTTTTCTTCATCATCTTTTCCATTGTCGCTGTTGTTTTTTTCTGGTGTCCTGTTTAGAGTGAAACTTGTTTTGAATCCTTTTATGTATTGTTCCAATGCTCCTTTTCTCATTCCCGTTTTGTTTTCTCGCGCCAATTCTTTTTTCAATGGTGGTCTTCCCCTCCCTTTTTTTTCTTTTACGCTTTTGTCGTTGTCTGCATTGCTCTCCACCTCGTCCTCTTCCCCGCTGTCTATATCACTCCCTTTGTCGGCTTCCTGGACTCCTCTATTCCGTCTTCCACTGTTTGCTCCCTAACCTTACTTTCATTTTCACCTTTTTCCTTGTTCATTTTACCTGTAATCCGCTTTTTCTGCTTCCAATTTTTTTCTTTACCATCTTTACCATTATTTTCTTTTTACCATCACCTATTTTTTCTCTCTGTATTGACTATTTTCCCTTATTTCTCTCTATATTTTGTTATTATTTCTTTGATACTATCTTTACACTGATTTTTTACGCGTCTTTACTATCGAGGCCAGTGTTGCCGGGCCATTAATTTTTATATTTTTTATACAAATAATTTTCAGCTAAAAAATGTTTTTCGACGAAGAGACAGATTTGCAAGTGGCTCTTTTGTTGGATCGTTTAAATTTAATAAGGTATTCTTCCCCATGCTCCAGTGTGAAATCTGTCAGGTATTTTTACTGCTTATAAATCAACTAAATTAATAAAATATGATAATAATAATTTTTAAGAACACCTTCATATTTTGCTTTCATACTGATCAACCAATTGAAGCTTACCCGATCAAGATTCTTATGATAGTGTGCGCAAAGAATTTTTTTACGAAATTTTTCAATGGGATTCTTCTTGGGCTTTTGACGATTTGTACAGAGAATTCCCGCCGAGTGTCATAGATAATATTCCTATGAATCCTTTGAAATTAGTTTATTCGTCGTATCAAGAGTATCAAAAAATCTTTTTGTCACCTATCTTAAGTGAATTTTGGTACACATTGCGAGATGACATTGCCGAGGATGCAAAGAAAAAAAAGTAACGTTTGATTTGATATTTAAATTGAATAACATAATATAATACTTGTTTAAATTTGAAATATTTTAGAAAACCAATCACAATTACTGCAAAAATCAGAGAATTGTCGTATGAGTATATCTCAGTAAGCAACAAAAGCAATGATTCAACCCGTAAGCTCACCCAATTCAAGGCTGTTGCAACAGTCCCTCGTAAAATTAATAAATTTAATAAAAAACTTTATGAAAAGTATCCTAGTCGCGGAGATTTTGTCATTATTAAATATTCAACCAACTTAACTGAAGATTTTGGATATATTGAAGAAGTTTCGAGAGATGGAAGTAAGAAACGTATTTTTTTAATACAATATTAATTGTTGGTTGATTACAATCGTAAAGGATATTTTTTTTTTATTATAAAACTAATTTATTTATTTATTTTTTTAATTATAAAACTAATTTCATATTTAGATCAATGGAGCGACTTCACAATATTGACCTATGTTATTACGACAAAATTCTGTTCACAAACTGAATTATCAGGTTCTATAGATCTTGTTACTGTAGACTGGATTTTATCGTATTTAACTAACGTTGATTCATTAGAGAATATCTCTAAATCGCCTTTGATTAAAACAATTTTAAAACCAGATGTCGATTCCTTCCGAATAATGCCACGTCTCGACACTCTACCGATTGTCACAAAAGTACTTTAATATTTATTATTTATTTATTTATATTTAAATAATTTTAATTTGCATCATAAAACTTTTTTTTTAAGGACACTCTTAATTCAAAGCAATTAGAAATTATGTCCCGAGTTGTAACTACTGTGGAAACTCGAACTCCTGGGATATGTTTGATTCAAGGGCCACCTGGTACAGGAAAATCGACTGTGATTAAAAATATTATTGCATCTGTATTGAGTAGACCACGTACGCAGAGAGTTTTAGTGTGTGCTCCTTCAAACAAAGCTATTGATGAATTAGTCCGGAGATTGTTAGCGATTCAACCACTTATGAAAGGTAATGTATCATTTGCAGTTAAATAATTATAATTTTTTGTTGTACTTATGTTGTTATACAGATCAAGGTATTCCTTGGGATATTGTTCGAGTTGGTCGAGAAGACAAAATTCATAAGTCAGTTAAATGTGTGTCTTTATTGAATCTTAGAAAATCTGTAAATATTTTATTTTATTATTACAATCGGTAATTATTTACAAGTGGGGTCATAACTAAGTGAAAAATTAATCTTTAAAATTTTTTTTTGATTCTGCTTGTTTTTACGGCACATTTATGATAAAAAATGTTAAAGAAAAAAATAAAGATTTTGATAGCTTTTTTTCCTTCAAAAGTTGAAAAAAATTTTGGTTCTAATGTTTTTGGATAAAATAAAAATTTTATTTTTTTTTGATATATTTTTTTTTTGAATAATACATAAAAAAATAAACAATTAAAAAAAAAAATTAAATATCACAATTTTCCAAACAATTTATAAATTTTTTTGAAAAATTGTGATAATTAACTTTTTTTTTTTTAATGTTTATTTTTTTATGTATTTTTCAAAAGAATGTATATCATTAAAATTAAATAGAACTTTCGTTCAAAAAAATGAAAATTAAAATGGTTGACCCCACTTAGAAATATTTACCCTACAATTTACTTAAGTTCCAATCCTAATTACATTGAATATTATTTATTTATATAACAGCAATTCAGTTCCTTGACTAGAGAACAAATTGCAGAGGAACATATTTTAACCCAAGCAAATATAATTGCATGTACACTTACCTCTTGCTACACCAGTTATCGTATGAAAGCTGTATTTGGGTACTATTGACTTTTATTAAAAAAAAAAAATTTAATCTTATAAATTTAACTAAAGAAAAATAATTATTTCAGAACTAAAGACGAGAAAATACCTTTTTGCATAATAGATGAAGCTTCTCAGGCTACGGAAATATTAACTTTAGTCCCACTAATGTTTTCTATCAACAGATTAATTTTAGTTGGAGACCCTCAACAGTTACCTCCAACTATATTATCTCAGGTATTAAATATAAATTATAATTAAAGTGTTATAGGTATAAATATGTTTATTTCATTTAGAAAGCAAAAGAATATGGGTATGATCTGTCTCTTTTCGCAAGAGCGCAAAAAATTTTTGAGAGTGAGTCCGAAAATCCTATTATGATGTTAGATACTCAGTATAGGATGGTGAATGCGATCGCTGAATGGCCAAACCGATATTTTTATCGAGGAGCTATTAAAAACGCTGCTTCCGTAGCACCGCTAAATTTTTGCAATTATAAAGTTTTAAATCACTCATACATTCAAGATTCTGAAGGTCATTCTAATCCAGATGAAGCCACACTCGTAGCTGAAATCGTTAAAGCTTTGATCGAAAAAAGTAAACTAACAACCACCGATAAAGAAATTAGTATCGGTGTCATTACACCGTACAAAAGACAATGTATGTTGATAAATGATTTATTGAATCCATCGTAAGTAATCTGATATTTTATTGCTTATTAAAACTGATTTATTTTTATTATTTTATTTATCTTATTTTATTGTATTTATTTTATTTATGAAAATTAAGTTAGCTGACATCTAAAAATTTTTAGAATTTTTTTTTATTGAAAAAATTATTACAAAAAAATTAAAAAAAAATTTCATTTGTAAAAAACTTAAAAATTTTTAAGTGTAATTTTTAAAAAATGTTTTTTTGTTAATTTTTAGCGAGGTGAAAAAATTACTGAAAAAAGATGAGGATGGTGAAAAATCTGATAAGGAAAATGAAGACGGTGACAAAGAGAATACCGATACTGATGAGAAAGTCAGTAATGCCGATGATGATAACAAAGAGAAAAAAGATGAAATTCAAGAAGAAACAAAAGATAAACCGAAGCAAAAAAAAATTGAAGTCAACACTGTTGATAGTTTTCAAGGCTCTGAATGTGATGTTATTGTAATGTCTTGCGTAAGAAGCGAAGGTATTGGATTTGTTAAAGATCCTCACAGACTTTGTGTTAGCGTCACGCGAGCTAAGCACAGTTTAATTCTGTGTGGTAATTTTAATACGTTCAGGGTAAGGGAATTTGATTAAATTTATATAATTTTTTAATATTAATTGATGTTAAAGACTCTATTATTATTTTTTATAACTCTTGCAGATTAATGAAACATGGGAAAATCTTTTAAATGATGCTCAGTCTCGTGGTGTTTACTTCGATATTTCAAAAGATGAAATTCAAGCGATAACACGTCATATAGTTGTTAATCGTAATAATTCGTTCTTTTTTTAATTAATATTAAATATTTTTTGACTACGTTCCTTATGATTTTAATTTACTACAATGTACTATTATTAAACTATGTATCATTATTTTATTTTTAACGATATTGACAAACTCAATTGTAATATTGATACTTGACCTTACTTTTTCAACTTTTAACTTTACTTTGAACTCGAATGTATAAATGAATAAAAAAACATTCAATCAGACAATCATTCGAGGAAATGATTTAATACCATGAAAACATCTATAAATTTTTGATACTCTGAATGTAAGTAATTATTTTATTATTTATAAAAATAAAAATGTGTATTTTATAAACTATAATTTGCCTACGTAGAGTATTGAATTACTATTTTAATGTCACATGAATACTGACAAAGAATAATAAACAAGTATTCAATTACAATTATTTTAATTTCATATTAATAGAAGAAACGACAAGATTTGTGCACCTACGCTATCTGGATAAAGGGATCCCCCGTTTTATATGACAAAGTTATTTTTTACCCCTTCCTACGCACTTATCCCATAAGTCACGCATTGGTATGCAAATGTTATTATTGAAACACAACATAATAACTTGAGACCAAGTTTGCGTTTCATTTATAACAATCGACGTTCGAATATCACAATTAGTAAGTACTAGAATTTGAATTGCGCGCGCCTGACTATAGACTTTGCATATATTTTCATGCTTATGATATATTTGACCAATCACGTTACGAATAGTTTGCAACACATATTTTTCATCTTAATTTTATTATAGGAGGACTAGAATTTGAATTTGCGCGCGCCTCATATATATTGTCATGATATATTTACGTGTCGTTTATATATACTATATTCATTTTCAACCAATCAGAATAAGAATAATTATTTTCGACCAATCACATCACGAATACATTGGTTTCACATACATTTCATCTCTATTTTAATATTTAGACTAGAATTTAAATTTGCGCGCGCAAGCGCGCGCCTCATATTTGTTTGATATATTTATGTGTCGTTTATGTATATTATATTCACTTTCAACCAATCATAATGAGAATAGTTATTTTCAACCAATCATATCACGAATAAATTAGTTTCACATACATTTCATCTCTATTTTAATATTAAGATTTTAATATTAAGAAAGATTGTAAAATATTTAACCTGTAGTTTTATTACCAGGTAAAATACAGCTAATTTATTAATTTTTGTGACCAATCTTTGTTTTTACATTAATTCTGTAAGTAAATATTATTATTTTAATGATATTATAAATTAACAGATTATTTTATCGGTCTCTTAAAATTTCTCCGAACTGATTTTATTTTATCTCGCAATGAGTTCTCAACTGTTTATCAATTGATAGTTATTCCATAAAATATAATTATAAAGTACTGCGTACTCTTAAATTTTAGTACTAATGTTTTTTTTTTCTCTATTTACAGTTACAAAATTCAATAAGTTTCTTTCATCAGTTTACTTCAATAAATACTTGCATAAATCATACTCGCTCATTTTGTACAAAATTTCTATTGTAAGTTTTTTTATTATCAATCATAATTTTAAGGCATGTAATACGCTAGCGAGGTATATCATTACGGTAAGGCTATTCGGACACTATCGTGACTACAGCGGTAATTTAGCGTGACTGGCACTTGAGATAAATTATCTGAAGAATTAGCGTTAGTATTAAATTATCTGAGCTTTTAGCGTGAACAGAAGCTTTTACATTATTTTAAACATAGAATATGTCTTTAACCATAGAGAAATATTAAACTTTTTAATTAAAAAAAGAAACAGTCAATTCATCCCAGGTTATGTTGATTGTTGTTGCATGACCTACATGACATTTATCCACCTATAGTGTGTTTAAATTTCAAATCACTTTTTCCCCCAGAATGTACCGTCATTTTTTCATCCGGGAAAATTAAAATAGAAAGTTCATTTTAATAAATATTAGAATTCATATTAAGATGGGTCAAACATTAGAGCATAAATAAAATTGATTTGAAGGTAGTAACACAGCGGTCCTCCAGATTACTCTGCGACTTCCTGTACTCTACTAAAATAATTTAACTTAAAAAAACTTTAATCACTTTAATCAACGTTGTTCACTCAGTACCAAGTGTACTCGATGATATCTCGACTCAATGATATATTTAATTAGAAGTGATGATGCGCTTTTAAGAATCTCTATTCAGTATTTTTTTATTTAATATTTTATTCGGCAAAAACAAAACCTGTACTTGAAATTTCTCGGCTGTGTGCCATCTGTACTCCAATAAAATAATTTAATAAATTAAAAAAAATTTTTATTTATTATTTATTATTTACAAATTATGTTTAATTGAGTAAAGTGACATCGAATAATGTTTGTAAAACAATATAGTTTTATTCTTTAAAAATGAAATGATTGATTTAACGTTTTTTTTTCTAATTTAAGTACCTGAGTTCAAAATAAACATATTATTAATTAAAAAAATATTGAATAGAGATTCTTAAAAGCCCGCTATCACTTCTAATATATTATTGAGTCGAGATATCATCGAGTACACTTGATACTAAGTGAACTTAACGTTGAATAAAGTTAGTATCGAGTAGTGAAAGAAGTTTGTAAAGTTTTTTTTTTTTAAGTTATTAAATTATTTTGGTGGAGTACAGGATGTCACAGAGTTAAGTAATCTGGAGGACAGCTGTGTTACTGCCGATTTGAAGATAGGTAAGCTAGGTTTTTTAATATGAAATGCTCTCTGATGTTGGGTGTCATAAGTCATATAGTGATAATTTTTATTTATAAATCGACCATCGATTTATGTGGTGAAAATATATCCAGATTATTTTTTTTATAGCATTGTATAGGACCTAAAACTTAAAAAATACAATAATTAGTAATTATTTAAAATAAAAATGCTGATATTAAAAAGTGTATAATAAAAAATTCACCACATACGAAGCTATATTAATGTTGAATTATCTATATCATCAATAACATGAGTTATTCATAATTTGATAAATTTTTTTTTTAAATAAACATTGTCACTTTAATAACTACTTTAATAATAATATTATAATAGTAATATAACGCGTTTCAGATGCCATAAAGGTATATATCGGTGAAAGGTACCAGTGAAAAGCCATATGGGCGTATAATAAAAATTCTATTTTTTTCTTCAAGTCCAAAAAACATTTTTAGTTAAAAAAAAAAATTTTTTTTGTATTTCTGCACATTGCATAAAAAAATACGTTGGTTACCAAAAAAAAATTTTTTCATACGCCCTTATGGCATCCGAAGTGGGTCCTAGGAACCATAAGGGCGTATAAAAAAATATTTTTTTTTTTTCAGAAATCAACATATTTTTGAATAAAACGTGCAGAATTGCAAAAAAAAATTTTCTCCGAACAACAAATTTTTTTGGAGCTAGAGAAAAAAACAGATTTTTTTTTTATTATATGCCCTTATGGTTCCCGGGTGCCATAAGGATATATAATTTTTATACTCCCTTATGAAATCTTTAACGCGATAAAATTTTACTGTGGTATACATTTGTAACAGTTATCTATTTATGTGAGAAAAATTTGTTTTAGAAAAAATTTATTATGGAAGTAATAACTGATGTTATAGTAGTGATATAAAAGATAACATTCTTATAGTTTCACTCATATAGCACGGCACCAATAGATAAATTGATAATTTAATGTCGATATATTATTCAACATTAAATTAAATTTATTCAAGTTGCGATTCACCTGTAGATTAATCGAATCTTAATATTAATGAAACTAAAATTTGTAATTATTAGAAATTTTTTAATAACTTTATCCCAATAAAATTATTATGAAAAAAATTTAATAAAAAAATTTCACATGTAAAAATTAACAAAAAATTATTAGTGAAAATGTTTAGAAGCATTTTTTTAGTGTAATTGATTTGTTATAAAAATTGTCAACTAACTTCAGCATCATTGATATTAGCTTCAAAGTAACTATAATAACTAATGATTTGCTTACCACACGTAGGACTGATAGATATTCATGATATTTTTATTTTAATTATTAACGTCCAGTGATAAATGTAATTTTCATTTAACAATTTTATTTGTTATTATTATTATCTAAGTCTGGTTGAACATCCGGGGCTCTGGCGTGAACCGCGTAAATCTCCGTAGCTCTAGCGTTAGCCGCGTGAATCTGCGTAGCCCTAGCGTTGCCGCGTGAATCGGCGGGGCTCTGGCGTGAACCGCGTGAATCTATTTAGCTCTAGCGTGAGTGAAGTATTTACAGCAGCAAGCGAATAAATAATTAAATTGAATACTATTTATCAACAATGGTAAGTTCCATGAGTGAGTATTTTTTTAAAAAACAAATATTTAATAGTTATGACGAGTTGAACACACTTGTGATGCGTTACAAAAAATGTGAAAAACAAAAACTTTTCAATCGAAATCGTATACCATTACGTGAAGACGATGAAAACAGTGAAGAAAATAGAAACAGGTTAATTTATAAAACAATAAGATATGAATGCAAATTCGGTAAAAATTATCACGGAAGTGAAGCTGAAGTTCGTCAAACTAAGTATGTTCAGTTGTTAATCTTTTAAAATTATCGATTGAAAAGAATTGAAAAGCTGTCGCTCTATGCATACTGTATATCTATAGATACAAACAAAAGAATTGAAATTATTGAAAACAATTCAAATTTTAAGATTTTTAATCCTTTTCAATCAATATTTATAAACAGTTATCTGTTTTTCACAATGATTTATAAGACCAAATTAATAACTGTTTGTTTTTTTAGCTCTTTTAAGCGTAACTGTCCATTTTTTATTTAAATTAATAAACCTCTGAATGCGCAAGTACTTCGGATTAGCACTTTAAATCTTGCACATAATCATCCAGGGACTGAGGTATCAATTAATTTAATTAATGATAAAATTGTATTTTGTTTTTTGCAATAGTTGTAAAATTTTTACATTTGATGTAGGAATATATCAAGCATATACCAGAAAACAGGAGATTAGATTGCGACCAAGAAAAAATGGTTCTTAATTTGCTTGAAATGAAAACGAATAAAACAAGTATTCAAAAAAAAATAAATGAAGAGTTTGATAAAATAATGACTAAAAAGGACATACATAATCTGGCCAAGAAACTTACTAATCCTGATGATGATACACTTTTAGTTGCTATAAATACATTAGAAAATGACTATCGTAAGTATGAAAAAATTTTTATAATCTATTATAAAAATCATGATAGCAAGTAATAAAACACCATTGATAGGTTCAGCTTGATCAAATGAAGAATGAAAATAGTTTTTTTTCAATACCTACACAGAGATAAAATTTTTCTGAAAGACAATAGACATCGTTGTGATAAAAATTTATATGTTGATAAGTTTCAAAAATTTAATTTCTCAGCTGAAGAAATAAAAATTTTTCCTTTAGTAAATTTTTTGTTGAAAAAAAGTTATTTTTTATTTCGGAAAAAACGATTTTAAATGAAAATTCGCAAGTTGTTTATCTAAAATTGTTTTTTGAAATAAAATTGTTGACCATTTTCAACAAATGCATTTTTTATAAAAGTAATACCTATTTTTTTTACAGAAATTTTTTTTTCTGAGTGTAAAATTTATAATTATAAATTAATTAATTACTTATAATTAATAATTTTTTACTAATTGCTGTTAAAAATATATATTTCGCAATAATTATTATTGAAAAAATACATTGTATTTATCTTTCGTTTTTTATATTATTTTTATAAGTTAATTGTAAAAAAATGTATTTTCAAGCGTCAAGAACATGTTTGCCAATAATTGATTAACGTGCATATATTTGGCAATAAAAACCGTCATGATAGTATAAATAAAAATTAAGTATAACAATATATGGTAATCAAACATGAATCAACTTTTTTTTATTTCTTTACAGTTGTTTGAAATTAATTTTTACTTTTCTTGTGATTGTACTCTTATTTAATTTTTTAAATTACTTATCAAATTATTTATTGGACTTATTTTACAACAGGTTTTTTTTTTTTGTAGATGCACAAGTTCAATTAGCAGTCGATGACAAAAATCAATTCAGAGGACTATATTTTTCAACTAGTGAGATGCGATTAAATATGTCCAAATATCATGAGATAGTGTTTGTTGATGGCATTTACAATCTATTTAAAAGAGGTTTCACTCTAATGTTGATTGTTGTTGAGGATGCATTTTTGGAGACCAAGATTGTAGGTGTAGGAATCTTGGCCAATGAACAAAGGGACACGTTGAGATGGTTCATCCAATGTTTTAAAAATGAGAACATAGAAGTAAGTTCTTTGATAAAATGCTTTATGACCGATAAAGATCTCACAGAACGTAGTGTTATTGCGGACCTTTTTCCTGGCGTACCGACGTATCTATGTTTATTTCATACATTACGTACGTTTGGACGAACAGTTTCAATCAAAGAGATGGGAATTTCTTCTGCTGAGTGCACAACGTCATTAGAACTTTTAGAGAAGCTAGCTAAAAGTACTAGCGAAATAACGTATAATTCTATTTATCAAGAATTTCAGCAAGCAGTTCCATCTAATGTTTTAGAATATTTTAATCTCAATTGGCATCCGATTAGAGCTGAGTGGACAAAATATAGTATGGTTCATTGCAACTTGGGTAATATGACAAATAATCGATTGGAGTCTCTAAACTCGAAAATCAAGTATGATTTAGACCGTTATAATTCTTTGGTGGTATTTATACATAGTTTTTTTTAATTGTTAAATTCTCGACAACATGAATTTAATTATAGAAGAGCTACCGAATTTTTAAAAGTACCCTCTACTTCAGTAAATTTTCTTACTGAAGATGAAAATAATCAATATCAGAATATTTTGTCGAAGCCTGTGTTTGATAAGCTTGTCGATGAAATAAAATGTTATTCATCAGTAAATTGGATAAATTAAGTAAATGGTGGATACTCTTGTTTATTTAATAATACTCAAATTAATGTAGATCCACTTCAATGTGAATGTACATTTTGGTCATCGATGATGCTACCCTGCAGACACATCATTGCTGTGCGCAAACTAAATAATTTGAGTTTGTTTGATTCAGCGTTGATTAATGAAAGATGGACTGCAGGTATGAAGAGGAAATTAAGTTCTATAGCAGATGATGAACACACTCCAACCAAAAAAAATCGAATTCAGGACTCTGTGACGAGAATTGTAACGCCTAAGAAGTTATCGATGCATCAAAAGCAGTCGAAATTGAAAGAATTAGCAAATGAAATTGTTTTTAGTGCAAGTAAATCCAGTCAAGCCATGTACGAGCACACAATGAAAATTCTTCAAATATTACAAACTGATTTGCGGCAGAACACTTATACTAATTTCAATATTAATAAAGTATCCGATATCAATAACAAGAACAACTGCATCCAAGATTCTTTATCAAGTATTAATCTTCCTTCGCCGATAAAATTTGTAGGTCGTCAGAGTGTTGCATCAACCAATATTATAATAAAAAAAAAATAAGTACTACTGATTCTCTGAATTTGATGTAAAATTTAATTCATATTAAATTTATTATAACTATATTTTATTTGAGTATTTATATGCTTTGATAGTATAATTGTTTTTTATTTGTTCACTAATAAAGTTTTATATTTGTATAGTATTTAGTTACTTCCTACAAATCTCGTAGAATTTATATGTATATATATTTTAAATGCAATAAATTAAAAATCAAGGAAATCAATGAAGAACTTCATTAGCTTCAAATTAATTTTTATCAAAAACTAATTATTTTTCCATGGAAATGGAAGAATATTTTATTTATTAAAAACAAAATAAAATCATTTTATAAAATTTATACCTTATAATAACATTTAATAAATAATAAATACTTAGTTATTATTTGGATGTTTCAATACATATTGAACAAAACCAATCAATATTGTCTTGAGACTTTTTCTTCAACTCACTTTTTGTCAAGTCTTGGCATTTTTTATGAAACCATGTCAAGCATAAGTCGCATCGGATAGAGTTTGAAGTTACTTTTTTTAAACAAATTTGACAAGTGTATAAATCAAAATTTTTTTTTTTTATTTATAGCTTGTTTCAAATTTTGAATTGCAGCCTTTTCAAAATACTCATAAATACAATGGAAGTTGACTTCATCGTCCATAAGAGAATCTGGTAACTCTTCGCGTATGTCAGCAGTTGTAATTTTATAAGATTTATCCATTATTGTATCCATTAAATCAGAAGTCTTAATAACCCACTTTATTATTATTTAAATTTGGAATTTAATGTCTAGGTTGATGAAAGCGGTTAGAGTAGCATTATGATTATTTTTATTTATTTTCTTAGAAGCTCTTCCAATCGGCAGCCCAATAGCTGACAAAACTTTACCTTTAGGACGGCCCCGGGGTTTTTTTTTAGCAATTTCAATTGTAGAAATTTCAACAATTTTGGAATCATCTACGTTGTTTGCTACGGTTTTACTGAGGACAGCAACAGCTACTGATTTTCTTGAAATTTTGTGCTCGGTAATTTCATCAGAAGATCCTTTAGCTGTTGTATCATCACTCGCTTCACGATTTTCATCAGATCCTCGATCTCTAATCTCAATAATTAATTCAAAATCTCCAGCTTGCTCTTTGGGAATTTCACCAGATGACCCTTCAGCTGGTATATCAACAGTAGCTTTAAGGCTTCTAGCTATTTTATTGAGATTTTCAACAATAGATCTACTACTCCTCTCCGTAATAGCTTCTAAATGTTCAGCTGCTTTTTCAGGATTTTCACCATTAGATCTTCGATGTGTAGTCTCAATAATCTCGCCAAAACCTCCAGCGGTTTCTTTAGGAATTTCACCGGATGATCCTTCAGCTGCAATATCAAAAACAACTTCTAGACTTTTAGTTGCTTCATCCAAATTTTTAATTACAGGTCTTTCAGCTCCCTCTTTGACAGTTTTAGTAGTAGGCCGTTCAGCTTCTTCACTGATACTTCCTGTATCAAGTAATCTAATTTCTTCATTGTTGACTTCAACAAGAGGCCTGTAAGCTATTGTACCACCAGCTTTCTCAATAGCTCCATCAACAGTGGGTATTAAATCATTAATTATTTCGATAGCTTCATCAAAAACAATACTATCGTTTGCATATAAAAATGGATAATTATCTATGTCATCAAGTATGCGAAGAAGTTTATCGGAATGGCTTTCGTTAGTCCGATTTTCCTCGGTAGTTTCAGGTGCTGTGGTTTCAGTGGGCTGAATAATATCATTTGGCTCAGGAGCAATCTAAAACATTACAATGTTTAATTTTTTTATCAGGATCAAAAAAAATTTTTTAACCACTATTTATTAAAAATATAATATTTAGATAAAAACTGTATTAAAATACGCATATTTTGATTAACCATCTGTTAATTAGACGTTACATGAACAAAATTTTATATGAACTATATTAAATTAAACTATAACTTAACCGAAATAAAAAATGATTAAGTGTAGAGAGCTATATTATATATTATTCAAATGTTTTGATAACATTAATTGTCATGGAGATTCTTACCGGTAAAACATGAGGTGGATGATTGTGCGACCAGTTACAATCAATCAGCTCTAAAGCATTTCCCAGTTGATTGATACGAAAAGAATAAAAGAATGGGCAATTGACCTTTTCGATCTATAAAAGTAAAAATAAATTTTATTAAATTTAAAAAGTAAATCGTTTTGTTCATGACACTAAAGTTAGCAGACGTCTAAAAATTTTTAATTTCTTTTATTAATTAAATTACAACGAAAATATTATTTCTAGAAAATTGCGCTTATAGTTTTTCAAGTGTTTTACTTGTGAAATTTTTTTTTTAATTGTTTAATTAAAATTAGTTCAATAAAAAATTTCTGTAAATTTTGAAATGTCGGCTAACTTCATTTTCATTTTTATTGATTATTTAAAATAATTCATCATTGCTATTCCAATGAAGATATAGCAATAAATATTATATTAAACGATATCTTACGTCGTTTTATGGTTAGATTTCCGTTTTGATACAAATTCACCAAAAAATTCGCATTTTTTATGGAATTTATAGTAAAATAAGGCTGGGTCCATAAATCTTTTTAACTTCGCAGCAGTAATAGTCTTGATGTCAAAGCCAGACAATTTAGTAGGATGTTCTTTGGCTTGCAATTTTTCACACCATTCTGTAAATTCGTGACGAGAATAGAATAATTTGCCCTTAGGCAAATATAAGTCATTCGGATTCATTTTGTTACGAAGAGCTCAAAAGCATAAAAAAGTTGTCCCTCTAAGCTCAGGGAGCTTAAATTAACACATAAATTATATTTTTGAGCTCGGAGAGTGCAGTTTTAAGCTCCTGATATAAAATTATCGGGAAGTTGCACGGATGGCCTTTAGAGTCTACCGTTTTTCTGATTTTTTTTTTTTTTTTTTTTTTTTATTAAAATATCAATAAAATCTTAGAAACTTTTGCAACCGCGAGAATACCTAGACTTGATGATAAAAAAATATAGAGTAGAAACCTAAAATGTGTAGTGGTTAGAATTAGTACTAACGTAGCTGAATAACCAATCAGATTGCAATATAACAGAATAAATAAAAAGTTACTATGGAAAATTTACTTCTTACTAGAAACTTAATTTGTGCTCTAATGGTATTGCGTTCTACATTACCATTGAAAATATATTTGATTTAAATTAAAGGTGTTCGTCAAATATGTCATCAGAAAAAAATTATGATTCGTTTAAATAAAAAATCATTGACCATTATTTAACAGAATAAAAACTAAAAGAATATAAGTAACTTGAAAAAGTTCTTAGAGCCAATATTTAATTTTTCATTCAAAAAATATGAAACAACTTTTATTCTGATTCATACATATATAACTTTTTAATTTTTACTAATTAACTTTGCTTCAAGTTAAAAACTAAATTTTTATATATACCTACCGTAAAATAAACCATTTAACAAAATTTCTTAACACTTGAAAATATAAACCAATAATAACTTATTACCCTGAAAAATTCAAATAAAAATATTCTTGTTAAAAAAAAGGGTAGACCTCTATAGCCATGAAAGTGATGACTTAAATAACCGATAACATAGGTTCCGATGACTTGAATTCCTATAGCCCAGATTCCGATTACCAAGATTCCGATAGCCAAGATTTTTAATTACCAAGATTCCGATAGCCAAGATTTTTGATTGGATATAATCCCATTAACCCAGAATCCCGATGGAGTAAAATTCCAAATGCATCTGTGAAAAAATTTTTATTCAGATAGGTGGCGCTATTTTATTGCAGCTCATATTTTCCATAATACTTTAAGACTGTTTACATCAAACGACAGCACATTATAAGGAGTAATTTAAAAAATTTTTAAAGTTTTAAAATTTTGATTCTAATTCCGTATAGAACTAGTTATATTTGTAATTAATTAATTAATTAATTTTAAATAATTAAATAGAAAGGTATAACACCAAATTAATAATGAATTTTTTTATTTTAAGATTTTTTAATTATTTTAATATAAAAACTAATCACTCAAAATTTATAAAATTTTATTTTTCAAATATACCATAGCTACTATTAACATTTTTATTTTTTTAATTAGTTCATAAAATAACTAATAATAAAATATTATTTTTTTAATTTCATCCAAAAACACCTGATGATAAAAAAATATCAATCTAAAATTTTATCTTAATAATTAAACTGGAGGTCACTAGAATTCATTATTAAAATATAATAAAAATAAAAATAATTAATAAAAACTATTCTAAACAGGCCATTTACGACCAATGATTCGTCGAGGGCCTCCCAGGTATATTGTACGAGCAATTCTTCGTAATTTGGCTCATCGTCGAGCTCCAACGACCCAATCGGCAGCCCACAAGTCACGCAATGCCCAGGCTTAACCGTATCGCAGTGCTGGAGTTGCATAATTTCGACGCTAAAAATCCAGGTGCACCAGCTGGACCAACTAACAGACAACGACGTAAGCATTACGTACGTAAAAACCGAGGCAAAAAGCAAAGAGGAGCAGTGAAGGGTGTAAGTAACAATTCCAGGTTCACCAGTTAAGCCAGTGGTGTTATACTGACAGGGACTGAGCCGGCTGTGATTCCTGTCCACTCAGACGATAACCTCCCTTATGATCATTACCTCCGAGATATCAATATTCAGCCTGGGTCAATTGTTAAGCGACTGTACCGCGGACTCGCTAAAGGCCAAGAGTCAGTCGACATTCCGGCAAAGGGACACTCCTCCGAGCAAGTTGATAGTTACGAGAGCACTTGAAATTGGAAGAAGCGCATTTATCAGCACCACTTGCAGTAAATTTAGTCTCTTCTCTGCTTAACGATCGCCCGCACTCCTCTCAGACTGTCAAGGGAGTCTCTACAGCGGAAAAATCCATTATTATTATTACTGTTTTTATTATAAGTATATAATTTTTAATAAATACAATATATGAAGTTAGTTAAATAATTTCTCCGGAAGCGCTAATTTTGTAATATTATAAAAAATTTGTTTTTTCAGTGAAATATAAATTAGAATAAATTTCAACATACTGAAAAATATATTGATTGAAAATGTATAAAAATATTGAATAAAATTTTTTCAATAATAATTATTTATCATAACTGTCATGATAAAAATTGAGTTATATTTTATTGTAACAAATTAAGTCATGTAAAGTTTTAATTTCAGTGACCGTAGCACTCACTTTATAATATTTTATTTTATTGAACAAAAATATTATTTTTATAAAATTACATTTGTTATTTTTGTAAATTCTAAATGTAAATTTTTTTGTTACAATTTATTTGTTATAAAATTATTAAAATTATCAAATATATATTAAAAAATTTTTCATACATTAGCCGAGTTTTAATAATTTTTTAAAAATTTTTATTAATTGAATTAAATCGAAAAAATTTTTTTCAAAAGCTTGAAGAGCTCGAAAAACGTCATAAATGCAATTTTAAGTGCCTAGGTATGGAATTAGTGGGAAGTTGTAGAAATGGTCTTCATCAGGGTCAACTGTTTTCCTAATTTTTTTTTTTCTTTTTTATTAACATAAAAAATAGAAGGAAGCTCTATGATATTTTTTTATTTTTTTTTCTAATATTACATTTAAAAACCAAAAAAATTAGAAGTAATAAAGCTTTAATTTCGTTAATGTTTGACCAACCTAGATCATTTTTAAATAACTATTTAAAGCATTGTATCTGGATTTCTCCATTATTAAATTTTTCTAATAGTAGCTATGGTATATTTGAAAAATAAAATTTTATAAATTTTGAGTGATTAGTTTTTATATTAAAATAATTAAAAATCTTAACATAAAAAAATTCATTATTAATTTGGTGTTATACCTTTCTATTTAATTATTTAAAATTAATTAATTAATTAATTACAAATATAATTAGTTCTATACGGAATTAGAATCAAAATTTTAAAACTTTAAAAATTTTTTAAATTACTCCTTATAATGTGCTGTCGTTTGATGTAAACAGTCTTAAAGTATTATGGAAAATATGAGCTGCAATAAAATAGCGCCACCTATCTGAATAAAAATTTTTTCACAGATGCATTTGGAATTTTACTCCATCGGGATTCTGGGTTAATGGGATTATATCCAATCAAAAATCTTGGCTATCGGAATCTTGGTAATTAAAAATCTTGGCTATCGGAATCTTGGTAATTAAAAATCTTGGCTATCGGAATCTTGGTAATTAAAAATCTTGGCTATCGGAATCTTGGTAATCGGAATCTGGGCTATAGGAATTCAAGTCATCGGAACCTATGTTATCGGTTATTTAAGTCATCACTTTCATGGCTATAGAGGTCTACCCAAAAAAAATAAGGAGAATTCACATTAAGAAATATAGAATATAGAAACAGTTTAGACACAACGAGCTGAATTTTTAGTGTGTTATTAATCGAAATTAATTCTGTATGAAATAACAAACATAAAATTTTTTTTTGACAAAGATTTTGAAAAATTACTTTTAAAAAATAGGACTCTCAACGTGTAATAAATAGTTAATATTAGCCGAATATATTTATTTTTTATAATCTAATCGAACACATGAAATATAAGGAAACGAAAAACTTTCATCTGTATAAATAATTTCTCACAGATTATTTTAAGATAAAAAAAAAAAAAAAAAAGATTCAAAGTCCGGTTTTCAATAATTAATTGCTCAAAATTTTTTTTTCGATTTTTTTTTCACATATCCAAGCGGCACAAATTTTTTTTTTATGCATGTTTTGTTGAATTTAAGTTGAGGATTATTTATTTCTAATTTTTTGTTGAGTAAAATCTATTAGAAAGTTAACATTTTTTTTGTTACGCTTGGGTATAATTAATGTCATTTGATATTAATGACATTAAAAATTTAGCTTTCCACTATATTGTTTTAAAATTTGATCTATCTTAATTTCAATCCTTTTTACTTTTAATAATATTAATTTTGAATTTGAATTTTCGCGGGTAAAAGAAAAAGATGGTGGTTGCGTCCGAGAGTGATCGCTTGATGTGACACTGTGGTGTCACTTCATTATTTACACCGAGCATACGACGTTGTATATAGGGATGCACGATTCCAAAAGAAAAATCGATCTCGAGAATCGCGATAAATTTTATCGAAAGAATTGATCCTTGATAAAATCGAGTGTGAAAGAATCGATCCACTGATAATCGATCGTTTGAATGAAGGCGTAATTTTCAAGTTTAAAGAATTCCATATCATTATAATGAACTAATTTAAAAATTAATATGGCTTATACTAATGCATTTTCAATTATTAAAATAGACATTTCTTCTAGATTGAAAATAATATTTTATTGCACTTAATAAAAGTGAATTATAATTTTTTTACTAAATGCTTTCTAATATTTAAATGAGTTAATTAATTATTAATTAAATTGATTTAATTAAATATTAATACTGCTATTAAATATTAATCAAATAAAAAGTATTATTAGTTAAATGAATATTTTAATAAAAAAATAAATATTTTTTTCTAGTTTCAAAAAGAATAATAAAATTATTAAAAGAAAGTAAAATTAAGTTTTTCTTATTAGAAATACCATTCCGCTGTTGGTAGGGATTTAAGGAACAATATTTGCTGTAAATAGTCAGCACTTAATCGATTTCTGATAGCATTGGCAATATGACTAGCAATAGAAAAAAGTCTTTCACACGGGACAAAAGTTGCAGGAATCGTGAGGTGTTCTAAGGCTATCGATGATAAAACTGGTGCAGATTTTTTTTCTCGGTTCAAAACTCAATTGCGTTTTCATCTTCTTGAGAAGGACTATCGATAAATTTTTTTCTAATACGATTATAAAAATTTTCAATGACACAGAATTTATTAGATATTTCACCTTATTTGTATTTTATTTATATAGTAAATGAGTTAAAAAATTACACTTGTTGATTTGAATAATTTCTATAAGTGGGATTTTTTCTCATTTTAACTGCTACAATTAATTTGTTATAATATTTAAAAAAAATTTTATCTCAATTTTAGAATTAAGTTTTTAAATTACTTAAAAAATACTTTCTTTCAAAATTCCCGGTCATCGTCGCCATTTTATTTTTAGACGATCGAGTCCGACTCTGAAGAATCGATATGTCGATTCAACTTGCTCTGAAGAATCGATCTAAATAATCGAATCGACAACAGGAAAAGATCGATTCTAGTAAGAATCGATTTTGAATCGTGCATCTCTAGTTGTATATTTTTTGTCTGATGTAACATAACAAAAAATCATGCAATCTTGTTATAAGGTTATTTGTAGTGAAAATTAAAAATATATGTTACGTTGGTTTTAATAATTACTATATACAATTACGTCCTCAATAAAATTTATGCAAATAATTGTAAAAAACAAATCATATTGATTATTAAAAGAAAATTTCCAGCTGAAATCCAAATAAAAGCTTCCATTCACGCTAAAGTCCATCAGATAAAAGCTCACAGTTCAGATAATATTACATTCACGCTAAATGTCTAATACTCCAAATTATCTTAGATTATAATTCACGCTAAGTACCCGCTAAATACACGCCGGCTAGTGTCCGATTATCCTCAGCCATATCATTAGATAAACTGTTGCATACAATACATACAATATTAAATATTAATTTGTTGTTTATCGGAAGCTAATCAATTTTTTTAAGCAAAAATGGATGACAAATTAATATCAAAATATAGAAGTTTAAATACTTCTAATTCATCACAAAGATCAAGTCAGCCGACTAATATAATTAAGTTTGTAAATTTTATAAATTATAACGATAAATTTACAATAATTGATAACATTTTTTCTTTTAATTTTCTTAAATTAATTTCAGTAATACATTATCTTGGAAATATTCAGAAAAAGAATTTTTCAATCAAATTTTTGAGTGGAATCCCGCATGGCTTGTTGACAAAAAATATGAAGAAGTACCTCCGCCCATAATTGACTCTATACAAATGGAACCCACTCAATTACTATATTCGGATCACGAATCTTATCGAAAAACTATGCTACCGTTTGCCGTCCATGAATTTTGGTATCAGTTGAGAAATGATTTTATTGAAGAGAGGAAACAAGAAAAGTATTAAAATAAATATAAATAACTATAAAAAATATCAGGATCACGGGTATTTGTTATTTATTCATCTGAAATTGAACCGTATTAAAATGAATAAATAACTATCCATTAATTCAGAAAATATACTCAATATTTATAATTTACAGACTCAAAAAAATAACTGCAAGTATAATTCAAAGGTCTTACAGTTCTATAGTGCTTGATAACCCAACTAAAAAATTTATCAGTTTGCAATTAATAACAACGGTACGATACACTAAATATCTTAAGGACTTATATCCCAGTAGAGGTGATTTAGTCATGGTAACAAACAGAAAAAAACCAGCTCCAGAGTTTGGATTTGTGGATGACGTATCAAGAACTGGTGGTAATTAATTTTTACTTGTAATTACAATTCTTATGAATCTAATTTATTAAATTTTTTAGGAAAAACCGAGGGACTTATGACATTAAATTATCGTTTGATAACTAGATTTACTTCATTGCACGGTTTACCAGATCAGCTGTCATTGACAACAGCTGGATGGATTTTGTCTTATTTGACGACTTTAGAGTCTTTGGATAGCATTCCTCAATCAATACTGTGTGATTCAATTTTAGAGCCGCATCCTGAGGCGTACAAATTATTTTCAGCAACAGAGATTCTTTCACCAATAACAAAGGTATAAAATTTTTTTTCATCTTTTATCAATCTAGTGATGTATTTATTTCTACAATCATAGGAAAGCTTAAACGAGAAGCAGACGGAAATAATGTCAAGAGTAATAGCTACAATCCAAGAACCCACCGCTGGAATATGTTTAATCCAGGGACCTCCAGGGACTGGAAAATCCATTTGTATTAAAAATATTATTGCGAATGCATTGAAAACAAATAGTGCATCACGATTATTAGTGTGTGCACCATCAAATAAAGCGATCGATGAATTAGTTATAAAACTGCTTGATATACAACCGGCAATGCAAGGTATGTATATTAATTTAAAAGTTATATTACAAAAACTAATTTGGTTTTATATTTAATAAATTAGAACAAAGTGTTCCATTTTTTATTGTACGTGTGGGTAGAGAAGAAAAAATGCATAAAAAAGTACTTCCTGTATCGTTGCAGATGATTGGGCGTGATTGGAAGGTACACAGTTACGTAGTGACTGCAAGGTTGCTAGTTACTAATAATTGAATATTAATTTTTTTTCATAATGCTTGAATTGGTCATCATTTGAGAATACACTTCAATACTTTTCTATTTATTGCAGAAACATCCTGTTCACAACAAACTCAATATGAATACGTATCAGATTGAGGAAGAAATTTTAAAAAAGGCAAATATTATTGCTTGTACTTTGTCGTCATGTTATACGAATTATAAAATGAAGAGTGTGTTTGGGTAAGGTTAATTTTTATTTTAACACGTTCTTCCTTTTTTGGTTTTTATACCAACAATGATTATTTTTAGAAATGGCGCTCTACAAATTCCATTTTGCATCATCGATGAAGCAGCTCAAGCCACTGAATTATTAACATTAGTACCGACGTTGTTGAGGATAAAAAGATTGATTTTGGTTGGAGATCCACAACAATTACCACCAACTATTTTATCCAACGTATTTATGATAGTTTTTTATTAAAAAAAAAAAAAAAATTCTATTTAATTAACCGCTTTGTTATTTTATTTTTTTTAGAAAGCAAAGGAATATGGATACGACTCGTCGCTTTTTGCGAGGGCACAACTTATTTTTCAACATGAATTAGAAAACCCTATTGTTATGCTGGATACGCAATACAGAATGTTGGATACGATTGCACAATGGCCCAATCGTTATTTCTACGGAGGACTTTTAAAAAATGCGGCACTTGTAGCTCCATTAGATTTCTGTAATTATAAAGTATTCAATCATTCGTTTTCACAAAAAGATGATGGCAGGTCAAATCTTAATGAAGCTATACTGGTGGCCAATTTAATTCATGCTTTGAGAGAAAAAAGTAATTTGATTAACTCAGAGAAAAAAATTACTATTGGCGTGATTACACCGTATCAAAATCAACGTAAACTTATTAATTCAATAATAAAAAAACTGTAAGTAATTTTTTTTACATATCTGCTAGTGTAAATAAATTAGTGTAAAAAAAAAAATACTATTTATGTTTACTCTAGTGACCAGAAAAAGGAACAACCCATAGAAATGAAAATTAAAAAACGTTCTGATAAAGATGAAGATGATGTTGATGGTATTTCTGATGTTGAAGGTAATTCTGATAAAAATTATAAAACAGAGAATTCTGAAAAAAAAAATATCGATGCCAAAAACAACGAAGAAATTGATGAAGAAGACTGTAAAGAAAATAGTAGCAGTAAAGATAGTTCAGATAGTTCAGATGAGGACGAAAATATCAATGTTGATATACACAACTGTGGTTCAACAATTATTTCAGAAGCTGCTAAGCTGGAAATGAAAAAGAAAATTGAAAAACAAAAGAAAGATAGAAGAGCTCAGAAAAAAAAAAAATAACAAAAGTGATGGGAAGAAAAAAAATGAGGCTCCTAATCAAAAAAAAATTGAAGTCAACACGGTAGATAGTTTTCAAGGGTCTGAGTGTGATATAATTGTGTTGTCATGTGTTCGCAGCGAAGGAATTGGATTTGTTAAAGATCCCAATAGACTTAACGTTAGTCTAACGCGCGCGAAACACAGCTTAATACTATGTGGTAACTTTAACGCTTTTAGGGTAAGATTTTTCATCTGATTTGTTTTATATTTTTTTTTTTTATGATATAATTTAAAATTTTTCTTACTTGGTTGTTTTTATTTCAGCGTAATGAAATGTGGCAAGATTTATTGGATGATGCACATGAACGAGGTGTCTACTTCAATCTTACCGAAGGAGAAGAATTAAAATCACTTATTGATCACGTTATTATTAATCACAAACAATAATAACCTTTAATGTACTGTGTTTAGATTTGAAAGACATTTTTTTATTATTATTATTATTATTATTATTATTATTATTATTATTTTGTTATTAAATGCTCAGGGGGGTTATCCCCGGGTCCGATTCTCCGAGGGCCCAACCTTAGCTCCATCCGTTACTGCTGGACCACTCTTTAAAAAATAATTTTTTTAATACACAATAATGAAAGAAGATAATTATTTGATAGAGATGGATAATTTTCAAGTTTCAATTTTTATTCTTTAATGAAAGTTAATTTTAATAAACTATGAATATTTTTTTAAGTAACTCGTACTTTGATAATAAAAGTACAAAAGTTATTTAGAATTTGAACATAAATTTTATTAATTATAAATTAACATAAATTCATCTAATTATATTAAAATAAAATTAGCGTTATTAATTCGACATTTAAATAAATCAATTTTATAATAAAAATTTTTGTAATGTGAAAAATTGAATACCCAAATTTTGTAAAAAACTACTCCGGGACCGCTACCTGATTCAGTTCCTTCTACATATCGGTCCTGTAGATTTTGTCCAAAAGTATGTTTTCTAATGTTTAGTCGAACCCCCGGGTAATACCATTGAGGAACGTTTGAATAGTTTACAATTATAATTTGATATAAATCAAACTTGAAAAAAAATTTATTTGTATTACCTATTAACTTCTGTATAAAATATTATAAGTATTCATTCACGTAAATAAAATATGTCATACCTGAGAAGATGATGGAGAAATTAACAGAGAACAAAGTAGAAATATTATCGTAAGCGTTTGGTATTTCATGATTTAAAAACAACTGTTTTTAACTTAATTATATAAAAACAAAAAATGTTGTCATCTGTTTATTGTAAAATTACGTTCTTATATACAGAAAAATCTTCTGATAAAAAACTCATTAAATAGAATTTATATTAAAAAATAACATAAAATTGATCGTTTTAATTATTAATTCGTAATAATTAGATTTAATTTTTATGTTGAAAATTTTTTAAAGCTGGTTATAAAATAAGAAAGATACTTAAAATTATATTAATGATTTTTTTATGTCCATATTGTCCGGTAATAAGTTGAATTATCGCCAAATTTAATAACTAATAAAAACTATTTATATTTTAAAATAAAATCGACTTCTGAGGTATTTTTAATAAACCAAAAATATATGATAATAAAATTAGCCGATGTTAAATAATTTTTAATTAAAATAGTTAACAACAAATTAAAATAAAACTACTTAACCGTAGTTCAGCTAATAAAATAATTAAATTAAGAAGAGAATTTAATCCAGCGACGTCTTTGAGTGGATATATTTATTATGCGTTGATAAAATAGAACTACAAAGTAATTTCATAAATCTCCACTATGAGCGCACGTCTATCAAAACAACATGGTAGACACCAAAAGTTCAGTTATTTACATTAATATAAATAATATAATTTTATTAACCATAACTGTTTAATTGTTGTTAAAATGAGCGTCATAACAAAGGGATTTATTAACTTATTTCGTTCGCAAATAGGAAAGTCCATAGAAGGTATTTTGGATTATTTTTTAAATTAATAATGATCCTAACTTTAAGAATAAATAGAGTAATTTTGATGAGAATGACAATAAAAAATCACTAATATTTAATATTTTTTTTATTAATAATACAATTGTCTATTGTTTTTTATTATTTACGAAATCTATTTATGAGAATCAATTAAGCAGATAATACTTCATTTTAAAAAATTTTTTAACATATAAATTATGGCAAAAAAAAATAAGAACAAAAAATTGACACTTAAAAAATTAAAAAAGTAAAAAATGCAATTTTTCAGAATTAATTTTTTGGAGCAAATTTATTTAATGAAAAAAATACCAACTACCTGTGATCTATTTGTATTATTTTATGATTTTGGATGCGATAAAAAATGGAGATTTTCTTTATTATCATTTATCAATTTTAGTTGTTAAGTAATCAGTGTAAATAAATAAGTAAACAAATATATATATATATATATATATATATATATATATATATATATATATATATATATATATATATATATGAAAAGAACTAACTTTATTTAATTTAACTTAATTAATTATAATTTTTTTTTACAGCATCAAACGCATGGAGTCTTACAAAATCATGTGTTAACAATGCATTCACTGGTAATTCAAAAATACTATTTATTTCTGTAATAACAGATAGAATTTATCTTGATTTTTATTACCATTCGTAAAGTCATAGCCAAAGGGACAATTTCAATAACATTCTGTTTATAAAATCTGTTCCATTGTTTAGCTCCAAGGTTTTTATGATCATTAACTGAATTATAATTAAGCAATACGTAGGGTCTATGACCTACGTTGAATTTATTTTTTAAATGATATACTTATACCACGAACAAAGCCATAATAATTGAATAATATTAGTTGAATATTATAATACAAGCTGGTCAAACGGAGACATAAAAGATTCCGAAAAAAAAAAAAAAATAATGTCAAGTCATGGGATTTCATCATCTGATTCAGCTTCTTGTTATTCAAACTCCATGCAAAATGGACTCTCGCAAAAGTATAAACTTACCTCTTTTGATGATTCGTCGTCACACCGTCACACGGGAGAATAAAGATGTTTTCTTTTTATTCTCTTTTCTTTCTTCTTTTTCATGGCTATACTAGCTTGTATAGTAGAGAAGAAAAACGTGGCGCCCGAATAATTCTCATGCTGAATGCCCTCTGGAAATGACCAAAAATCGATGGGAATTCGGAAGGGGTGACATGTCCATTTGCGGTTGACCAGTTGTTAGAGAAAAATTCTCCACAGTATTATATATATATATATATATATATATATATATATATATATATATATATATATATAAGTCTAACGTATGTATATAGTTCTCAGGAAAATTTTCTAGAGTTCGAGGTACAAGGTTTTAGATCTCTATATTATATATTTTTTTTCTATTCAAAAATTTTGTCCATATTTTTATTGTATAATGTTAGAAAAAAAAAAGATCCCACACTTACATTATATTAATTTATTTTTTTCTTTTTTAAAGATACTCGATAGTTTTTCTTGGAGAATTAAACTGGTTATGTTGCAGGATAATCTGGTCTTTAAATTTAAAAAAGAGGTTTTACTTTTTTGCCGCAACTAATAATGTAACAACGCAATATCAAATGCGTAAATTTATATGAATGTGAAAGAAGAATAAAAGATGAATAAGAAAAAAGAAAAGAAAAGGTCTGGTAATACTTCGGAGAATTAACGATTAACATTTAAAAAAAAAAAAAAAAAAAGTTAAATCAAGGCGAAATGTATGACAAAGGAGATGCAATATAAAAGTATAGGCTCAGTGGTAGTTAAAAATTTTTCGCAATGTAATCTTACGCATTGATCTAAATGAAAAAGGGGTTTTGGCTTCAGAAATTGGTCGAACGGTGGATAATAAGGCTTCTGCTGCTAGTTCTGTTGCCTCTGTTAAAATCCAAGTTAGGGCTAAGGATTAGCTAGTGCTTGGTTTCTGGACATCTGTCGTATTGACGGACGATGGTCATCCAGTGAAATCTCTAAATGAACAACACAATGGTGTGTAACGTCCAGTGTTGAATTTACTCGTCCGTCATCGTTCTATATCGAGTGTGACAGCTTTACCGCGAAATACTATAAATGCTCAAAAGTATTAAAAAAAATCATTCAACCTTTTTGGATATCTTGCATATTAAAATTTATACTCACTATTTTTTTTCTATTCATTTGTACGGGATAGAATTTTTTAAATAACTATCAAGATTATTCTTTGTAATGGAATTTCTCTTCTATGTTCTTGTACAAGCCAATCATTTTAAAGTTATTATTATATTTTTTTTTACCCCTTTATAAAATAATAGTTGACCAAAAAATTATTATAATCTTCGAAAAAATAATCAACATTATTTTAAATCAAATTTTTATTTTTCCACAAAGATCGGATTTTAATTTTTTTTATTAAGAATCTATTTTATTAATTACAAGTCTAATTTCAAATATAATAATTAAATATTATATATTGATAGAACTGTCAAGTAAATTTCAAAATAATATTATTTTTATTCCATGGCTGAATATACATCTGTTAACATGATTTCATACTTGATTAAAAATAATGTTTTTGAAGTTACATTATCTACATAACAAGAATATTAGTCACATTAACTAACTAAACAATTATATAATTTCTGCCTGAGGTCTCAATTAGTTGTTCTTCAAATTCTTTATGACAAATATCATTTAATTCAAAAAAGATAATAACGATGAATTTTTGTGACTTAATCGACACGGAATTTAATGTACTTATACATGAGTCAATCAGAATAGACAATAAGTTACGCATATATGTATTGTATATATATATTCTTCTTTATTTTTCGAAATCAAATTAATTTTTAATCACATTTTTTACTAAACTTTTAGTGTAGCTGTTTAATAATACAAAAAAAAAAAAACAATCTCTAAGTGAGACTCGCCTATACTTTTAGCAAATCTTTACATCAGATTTGCATCTTTTTAAACATTTATAATCCACATTCTCTCCGCCCACAGGACAAGTCCATCTAAAGAAAAAAAGCTAAATTTTCAAAAGAGTTGTCCACTTTCCAAGAGTTGTTATAAGAATTTTAGTGACCACCAACTGCGCGTCATCCTCTGTCTCGTCGTAACAATGTTACTTAATAAGCTTACGAGTGCACGAGAGAAAGATGACGCGCATCCTGGGGATGAATATAGCAAGAGGAAAATTTTTAAGGGGTTGGACAGCTAGTCTTTGGATGTCAAACTCGTCATATTCCACATTTCTCGCTCTTACACTCTCAACACTTGGCTTTCTTATTTTCTTCCTTTACTTTCTCATCTTCTTATTTTACACCACCAGGCATAAAGATTAGTTTGCGAAAGAGTTTTTTTTTTCTCAGTATACCGTTACTTAACTGAAATTCTAGAATTTGTATCGCTTGTAAAATAGCTACTAGGTCTCAATCTTTTTTTTTATTTTCAAATTTACACCTGTTTATTATTTTTCATTTTTTCTGGCTACGTGAAAAAAAAAAAAAAAAAAAAATAATAATTGATGCGCATTATCATTTATTATTTTATTCTCTTGAAAAAAAAAAAATTAAATTAATCAATTAACCTCGACTTGTATATGTACTTCAAAAATTGTAAGGTCTTGAGTAAATTGATAAGTTAATTATGTGACGTTAAGGTAAAATAACAGGCGTAAAATAACAAGGTAAATAAAAAAACAGGCGTGTATTTTTTTGAGGTCGTTAACTTAATATTTAATAACAGTTCTTACACTTAAGATTTTTACACTTATATGATTTATAATTATGTAATTATTTATTTGATAAATGTTTTCAGGTTTCGCAGAATTCAAAAGACTCGGCTCTTCATTATTTCAAATGCATAAAAAGGGCCCGCATATTAAAAAACGTAAAAAACAGAATCCTTTTGATGGAAACCCTTTTGCGAAGGGTGTTGTTCTCAAAACCCTTATAAAAAAGCCAAAAAAACCAAATTCAGCCAACAGAAAATGCGTACTTGTAAAACTATCTAACGGAAGAGAAATGGTTGCTTATGTTCCAGGTAAATTATGGTTATTTTATGTAGTTAAAAATTATCCTGAATTTTTAAATCACAATACAATAAAATAAAGTAAATAACTTTAATTATTTCGATTAATTTATCTTAAATTTAACGTCGTATCTAATTAGATAGTTATATATTATTATGAGGTATAACTACTTAATAGAGTCATATCGTTAAAATGTAATAATGCTTATCTCACCATCTAATTATTTTTTACTGATTAGAAATACTTCATTAATTGTTTTTTGTTTTTATTTTTTGTAGGTATTGGTCATAATCTACAAGAACACAACATCGTTCTTTGCCGAGTAGGCCGATTAAAAGATACGCCTGGAGTTAAAATCAAATGCGTAAGAGGAAAATATGATTTGCCACATGTGGTAAAACCTGAACAGAAATGAAGTATGTAATCAAACACATACTATACTAATAATAATGTAGTTAGTTAACATTAAATAAAAATAAAAATAATAATAATAATAAATATACTTATGAATTTTAAAAATATTACAAAAATAAATTTTTGTTGAGTTTTAATTTGAAAATTTAAAATTGTAATAATTAGACATGCCGTAGCTGGATAATAATTTGACATGTCAGCGTACAAAATCATTGACGAGTGTGCAAGAGTGAAGCTATAAAATTTGCTGTGAATAAATAAAGCGGTTCTTTGACACATATTTTAGAGGATAGATCCCTACTAGCCTAGTCGGTAGATATCACTTGAACCCTTTTATTTACCGTTAGTTGAACCACACGTACGTGCTTCCGTCACTATGCATAATACATTTGTGCGCATCGTGTCGCACCCAGCAGACAATAGGAAAAAGGGCTTCTATCCACATGCCCCTTCTTTTTCAGGATATTACGGAAGGGTTGCCAGTGGTCCTCGGCACTCGCATCTGCACTTAGATCCACCCACGCGACCACTGTCCATTGACCATATGACATGCTGACCAGTATCCTTATATTCCATCTCGAATTTTCGGTTCTCAACTACTTTATTTCTTTGTCTTTTATGTTTATATTTATTTTTATTTTACTAGTCATTACTGAATGTCAGGGATCGATTCATATTTGTATTTCGTTTTTGTTTATGATTATCAAAAAATTTTAGAAGAAATTTATCGTTATTTTTCTTTTAAAATTTTATTGAAATTATTTTAAAATATATGATATTTTGAAAATCATCTAAAAATTAATAAGTAAATTTTTTTCTCTGTGTAATCTTTTCAGAAAGATAGGTACTCAGAAATATATACCAATAATATTGCTACCTGTATATTTAAATAAACAATTTTAATTTGAGAACCTCGACTATGAATTCAGATGGTAGAAAAAAATGACGATGCTGTTTTGAGTGACCACGCATATGAAGTTCATCTGTAACAAATGTATAAGGGTAAATTCTAATGATGTTAAAATCTTATGAGGGGAGTGAATTATGTGTAATTTAATAATTGCTATATTATTGTTAATCTATATAAAGTTCAAGTTCAATAACACGAATTCCTTAATATTCTCGGCAATTAGTTATTATCTTATCTATTGCTTTTTGTTCGCTTATTTTCTTAGAAATTTTTTGCATTCATATACATTAAAGTGTGCCAAAATGTAACTTCCTTGATGGACCTTTTAAAATTGGAATTTTCAGTTCCGCTTTTGAAATCAGCTGTGTTTAGGCCCTTCCTAAGATATTTTGGGGTAAGACGATAGATTTTATTTTCATAGAATTTTTTAGCAGGAGGTTTAATTGGGCACTTCCGGCGAAAATTTGAATTTTCAGCGGAAGTGCCCTAACTAAGCTCCAGTTAAAAAATTCTATGAAAATCAAATAAATCGTCTTATCCCAAAATATCTTAGGAAGGGCCTAAACACAGCTGATTTCAAAAGCGGAACTGAAAATTCCAATTTTATAAGGTCCATCAAGGAAGTTACATTTTGGCACACCATAATATACATGCTCACATTTATAAAATATATAAATAAATAACGTCATTAATTATTTAATAGAACATTTTAAAGTACTAGTTTATATCCAATAAATATCATATTGATTATTCTAGAATTTAATTTTATCTGCGTATAGTAACTAATAATGACATAATTGAGTCTTAAATTCAGTTATACGTAAAAACATTAGTTTTATGTTGCTTTTGTTATCAAAAACATTAGTTTATGAGTTGCTTTTGTTATCAAAACCTTTCCTGCCTACATAAAAAATAATTTAACAAAAGTCATCAACTTCTAAATTTATTAGATTTTGTTTTAACATTATTATAATTATTAGATCAATGTCCCGTGGTATCATCGATAATTAACATTAAATTTATTACATGATAGTAAACTTATTTTTATATAAATGTACAATAAAATTAATTATGCTGGAATTAATTCTATTTGAGCTAACGTATTTAAAAAAAAAAAAAAAAAAAAAAAAAAAAAAACATTTTATGACTCACAAAGTTTACCGTCAAAAATAGTTTTAATTATTTATGGTTTTTATAAATATTTCAAAATTTTCAAAGTATTTAAAAAAATAATCATAAATAGTACAATAAGCAAAACAAATAATTAAAAAAAAAAAAAAAACTACTAAAAATAGACATATTTACTTGAAACAAATAAATTCCTTATTTTAACTCTGATGAATTGATTTTCTTAAATTATTTTTTAACAAGAATTATTAAAAATATTTTTAAATGTTATATTAATTTTTTTTTCATTATAATTTTTAAATTTATTCTCAAAATTTAATATAAAAAATAATTTTTTATTGAGTTAAAAAAAATTCAAACTTAAGAAAATTTTTTTTATTATATTAAAAACAAAAAATTACCAATGTTTAAAATTACATACGAGTTGTACAAACTTTTGTTCCCTGAATTGTTATAAAAATAATTGATCGGTGCATTTTTTTTTTTTTTTTTTTTTTTTTTAAGATTAGTACTAAATTTGTAATTTATGACTTTATGTTTAACATTACATAAAATTATCAAGGATTTGAGCAAACACTTTTGAGCTCTAAGAATTAGGGTTGTTTGCTCTACGATCAAACGTAACAATATTTTCAATCTTAAGATAAACATTTTTTTTTGTGACCTTTACAAGCATTCAACGTAAGTACCTTTATAATATTCAATAACTTATTAAAAATAAAACTGTCGAGACTCAAAAAGTTTTAAGAGTTAATCCTGTGTACAATGTAATCGAGTTTTAAGTAATCCCGATCATAAAATTACAAACTACGTACAAAGAATTAAAATTTAAGGGTCTGCTGTAATAAACATTTGTGAAAGTAGGATTAGATGTGGCAAATGTAAAAATAATATTTTTTAAACTTTATTGCTTTTTTGAACGCTCTTACAGATATCTCTTTTCTATTTTTAAAAGTTTGCGGCAGTTCTTATACTATTTTTTAGTAAAAATACCCTTACAGACCTTACTTAATGGGTTTTATACTTTTATAACTGTCCCAATGAGCTACCAACTACCTACTTATATAATACTCTTTACAGAGCTCAGTACCAATAAGAAACTTATGTTGAATAGAAATAATGTATATTGGTTTAACACGTTTAAACCTGTTATCTCGTTACCTGTTACCTTGTTACGGTTTTTCTCTGAAATTGTATACTAATCTTTTCATTTTACATGAAAACAGTAATGTAAATAAATTATAAAAAATTTATACGGGGTATATTTCATTTTAGAAAATAATTTTCTTCAGTTTTCTTGACGTTTTTAAAGATATAAGCTCATCCCGATATCACCCTCATCAAGAGCTTTCATTTGAGCACCCACTTCAATTTTTAATATATTTTTCATATATACATATATATAATATATATAAATATATGAAAAATTGATGTGGGTACTCAAATGAAAGCTCTTGATGATTGTAACATCAGGATGAGTTTATATCTTTAAAATTTTAATAGTTGACAAGATACAAGGTCATTTTTTAATTATGTATCTAGAGATAGAGCATTTTTGAATACAGCCCAAATATTTATTATACTAAATTTCAGTAAAAAAAAATAGATTTTATCAAATGATTATCCTGGACACAGAATTTTTCTTATTCTCTTAATAATATAGAATATTTATAGAAAAAAAAAATATTTTATTAAGTCAATTATAAACTCAAAAATTAAAATTTTAATTTGAATAACACGAGAAAATTTTATAATTAAGAGGAATTACTTGATTTTATGTATTTACAATCCATAATAATACGACAAAGAAGCGGCTGGTGCGCATTTTAAACTCTTCCAAAAGCGTGTCTCAAACAAATCCATAAGTGCTCTTCTTTCTTTACTAGGGCACAACTCTTTACCGTAGGTCTTAGTAACCAGACACCGTTTTAGATCTTTAGCTTAAAAGTTTTTGTCACAAATTTTCAATACGGGTTTTATTTTTCCCTTTCATTCTACACTGTATACACAACAAATATATCATATTATTTTATTTTTCATAAATCGCCAGCACGAACTGGTATTCTAGATTTTAAGCGCAAATATCCATAAAAACAACCTTTTTTTTTTTAGATATATTATTACTCCTAATATTTAGTATGATTAGCATCATCAAGATAGTAATGATAAAAATACTTCCGAAAAATAATCAATACTTCTTCTGTGTTCGTTCGATGTATATATGATGAATATTCAAAATTGAATTAAATGAATATAGAGAGTTGTGGGTGACCCACTGGAGATTTGAACGATGGATGAGGTGAGCTCTGCAAAAATGAATTTATTCTTACTAATAGTAAACTTAAATATATGTATAATAATATCTAACCGTATGTGGTAACTGTATAGAGTATTTATGAAGAAGCATATATAAGAAAGTATAATAATATTATATGAAAGAAAGTTTCATTTACAAAGAATATAATGAATTGAAAGAAGAAATGGGCGTGAAGGCCGGAAGTATGCAAATTGAGGTTCTGTTGGCAAAACTTAGTTGGTGGTCTTGAAGCTTACTTCTATTTTGGTGATGATAAATCGAAAAGTAATTACCCATCACGCTGACCAATACTTTTATTTACCAATCACCATGGGATTTTCTATTTGTGTCCAGAAGAAATGTCTCAATGTTTTCTTTTTCTCACTTGCTGTTTAGTGTGGTGGTATCTTCATAGAAAATAGTAGATAAAATCATTTCTTCTTGATCATCTTTCATTCTGAACGGATGAACGGAAACTGGCTACTGCTCGGACGCATATGACATCTTTTCAGTGACCTTAACATAACTATAACGTTTAACTATTATATATTAATGGTTTTTTTTTTTTTTTTTAATATACATTGTATAGAAGACATGTATATACAAACCTCCCCTGGATATTTTTTTTTTTTAGATTTTTTTTCTGGCGCCGTAATGTCTTATTTTCATTTGTTACAATATTTGATGTTTTAAGATTATTTATACATCAGCTTCAGTTCAAATGTTTGGATATGAATAAATATATTTTGACTGAAATATGTAGTGCAAATAGCTTACAGTATGACTTTTAACTTTTATAAACTGGTTCTCAAATCCGTCTAGTCTTTAAGCGCTACCTACTGTTTACTGAAAATTTCCTGGGTTACATGGAATTCTGAAAAATAAATACTGTATGTTAAGAGTAGACCATAGTAAATGTATTTTTTGAAATTTTAGTCTTCTAATTATGACTCATATTAATTTTATAATTAAATAAATTAAAATTTACGATAAACTATGATGAAAGCAAAATTAAGGGGAATGGCTTAATTTATATTAGAATTTTTTAAATAAATTTTTGACTAATCACAATAAGAAGAATAGTAAAAAATTTATATTTAATTTTATTCTGTTGTAATTATTGAAGCTATCATTAAGAAAGATATCCGCTGTAAAAATAATTGTAGATCACACCTTGTATACTATAAATATATAAATCATGAATTACTTATCCTATGATATGACATTACATTAAAAATATAAATTTCTCTTATCTATAAAATCATGGGAGAGAGTAATTACGAAAATAAAATAAATATAAATTGAAAATAATATTCCAAACAATACAATGTTTGTTATGATAATTTTAATTAACTCAAACTCGGGAAAAACAAAATCATTAAAACTTCAGATAATAATTACAGGTATTCAAAAGTACGTAAGTATGTGTAATAGTTTGGTTCTTCGATTGCCTAGGGAAATCTATTAAAGCTTAAAAAAATCACGTACGCCACTCCAGTGCGAACTATCATTAACGGTCTTTTTACATAACGATACAATCATGTCAACTTACTAATAAATAATCAAAATTATCTAAGGTCATAACATCAGATAATTGTTAAATATCACGTACCCGGTTAAAATTTTTGACATTCTTAAATACTTTGAGCAAACATATTGACTCCGGAAAATGATATGAGATAAAATTAATATCTTCGCAAATTTCTTTCTCAATAAGAGAAGAAGAAATTGCAAATAATATCAAAGTATAAAATACAGAAAATAGTTTTTATTATAAATAAATAAAAAATTGATTTTATAAAGAAAAAAATAGAATCTATGGATGACAATTGAGACATTTGAGTCGCGTTAAATTTCATGAAGAAAAAAGTAGCAAATCTACCGTTAACTTTTTGATATGTAGAAAGAAATTTCGAGGAAGAGAGGTGTTGCAGATGGGTATGGAAAAGTGCGTAAATATATGTATATATTTTAATCCATATTATATATTCTTATTCTCATATATACTGCTAGAAGATCACCGCTAATGTAAAAGGAAAAAACATATATGTACACTGTAAATATATAACGGGTTGCGGTCGGTTGTACACTATTCAAATCTGGGTTATATGGTCAAAAGACCAAAATTTGTATGCTTGAGAAAAGCCGATATTTGTACCAAGTTACCAGGTGAATAGGATGCTATTGAAATATTCTAGAAAATGAATACACATAACGGGTATGTGTACAGAAGTTTTTAGAGATGAAAAATAAGTTGTCCTTTTTACTAAAATGGGCCTGTGCATCTTTCAAGGACCAAATTTACCGCGATTAGACGACTGAGTTCACAATAACACATTTTTTATTTCAAAAATTAGTTTTTTTTTTTACAAAGTACACTTTATTTAGCTTATAATTGTCTTAGGTCATTTTATCAGCTTATAATAGTTTAGTGAATAATTAAAATTATTTGAAAACATAAAAATTAATAACTACTTGAATTAATTTTTGTTGTAGAGATTTTTCAGTCAGCTAATCATGTTTTAAAAATTTTTTTGGAGTTTACTCCTTAAGAAACGATTTGAGTTATAAGGCCCGGTACGGAAATTTTATGAGGAGTAAAATCAAGTGTAACACGAAAAGTTGAGGCGTTACGTAGAAAGAGATAAACATATATATCTGTAGGATTGAACGTGTAAAATAATGAGATGGAATACATTACACAGCGTATCTCATTCTCGGGGTCTCCTCTTTGCGCTATACTTCGTAGTCTCACTGTATAGTTCACTACCTCCAGTCTGAGAGTTGAATGCGTGCGTATGTTTGTACGCGTGTGTTGCGCGCCTGCGTATTACGAAGTTCTGCCACAACTTGTATACTACTGCCGAGTACAGGGTATGCATGCTGAAATATTTCAGAGTAAGAGGATTTATTTGATTTTCACAGAATTTTTAACAGGAGATTCAATTTGGCACTTCCGGCCAAATTTTGAATTTTCAGCGGAAATATTTAAACTAAACTCCTGTTAAAAAATTCTATGAAAATCAAATAAATCGTCTCACCTCAAAATATCTTAGGAAATGCCCAAACACATCCCCTGTTAAAAGCGGAACTCAAAATTCCAATTTTAAAAGGTTCTTCACGGAAGTTACATTTTGGCACACCCTAATCTATATACAACGTACATAAACAGCAACCTAACTATCAAGTTTTAATGTTTTGATTTTAAAGTTTTCTTGTACTTCTATGCATTGATACGTGTATTTTTATGTACTATTAAACAAATCATCAAGTGATTAAAGTTGAAAGAAATCAATCATCCTAAAATTGGATTTGTATAAATTGAACACAATTATTATTATTATTATTATTATTATTATTATTATTATTATTATTATTATTATTATTATTATTTATATTGTTTTGTAACATACTTTATGTAATACGCTTTATTGAAGTAATATAAATAATCCGAATAATTACAGATATATGTTTGTTTCTCTTATCATTTTAGCAGATGCGTTCATTTACCCTTTTTTTCTATTCGACATATATCATAATTATCGTTGGTAAGGAGTAAACTCCAATCGTGCGTCGTAGCTGACACACACACACACTTTTTTTTTAATAAGTGTCAACCTGACTTTGCTGACCTTTTCAACCATTATTTTAGTATATGTAAAAGATTAATATTTAGCTTAAGATAGCTTCCTTCTTTATAAGTTAAATAAGGGACATATTGTTGAATTTTTTGTCATAAAATTTCAAATATTTGAATTTTATATTTTCAATTATTGAACATATTTTAATTAGACAAACTTATTACAATTTTAACAAATTTTCAAAAAAATTTTCTTATTATTTTGTAAATATAAAATTTTAAATGAAAGTTGATTAAAAAAAAAAAAAAATTTAACTAAGAATTAAAATTCCAATTACATATTAATTTTTTAAATAATTTGTAATAATATTAATCAAGTTTCTTAAAAAATTTTTAGAAATAGTAAAATTAAATAATTTGAAAACTTTACTAAGTATTCTAAAAAAAGTTCTTCAATTAGTTTCTTATTTCAATGTATTTTTTTTTTTAAGTTCTTTTGTTACAGCATTACAATGGATGTTATAAATTATTATTTATGATAATTTCAAAAAAATATGGAAATATAATACATGTTATAAATTATTTTTTATAATTTTTAAAAAATACGGAAAATCAATACGTAATTTGAAGAAATTGAATACATAACATCTAATTTATTTAGCGCAATATTTCATCGTCAGATATGGGTGATTTAATATAAATAGAAAAGATATAAAACACAGTAATAAATAAGGATTATATAAATGACCTAGTCAGTCATATGACCATTATTTAACAAAATCCAGAATTGAAATGTTTGAGAGGCTTAAGCGTGGCCGTTGCCAGTAAACAGTACAAGTAGGTATGCCATCAAGGGATAGAACGTGGGTATATGAAAAAAAAGAAGTAAATGCGGAGATGAGAATAAAGAAAAAAAAAGCGTGTCAATAGGGACACTTCTTCCAGCAAATTTAAAAGTTAATAGCTTAAACCCTTTCGTTTATTATTTCTTCATTTTTCGTAAATTTTACTCATGCAATAATTTACAACGTCTTTACGCAAATTTTAAAGTTAAATAATAACAGAAACTGTCTACTTTGTCAACGGGTGTACTATTGTCAGTATATATACATACATAGATCGTATCGAAGCAAGCTTGATGAAGGTAGAGGTCATGGTATAACTTCATAAATCATTTAATGGAAACAAAAAAACTCTTGAAATATTGCAAAATAGTGAGGAAAGGGTTAAGGCTACCTTTTAAAGTTAAATTTTAGAAAAAATCTATACAGCATATCTAGCTACCGAAATAACTTGTCAACTGATTTAACCCTTGCTTGCCTTATTACCTGGTTGGCCTACATGTATATCTCTAGTATTTATTTTATGTACTTCTTAAAGAATATTAGTCAGCAGTTCTACATAGATTTGCCTCTTTACTGCAATAAGTCAAAAGTCAAGGGATTTAGTACGCCGTGTTTGAAAAGATTTTAAGATGTTCCCTTCTACGAGACGTTTTCTTAACTCTATTATTTGCCGTATTTAATTTTTTTTAAGTACACAGCTCAACCCAGACCAGGCTACTCAAAAAGCTCCTGGTGATCAAAACATTTTTCAATTTTAAACTATGGATTATTTTCATTTTAAATTTACATTTTTACTTATTATTTTGTACGACAAGTTTAAGATTATCCGATTTTAAAAATAATAAAATCTTTAACGATAACAAAATTTTAAAGATAGATACAAGTGAAACCCTCCCATTTCCTTAAACCACAACCCTTACTAATAGTTCAATAACATTTTTTAATCTTCCTTTACTCATTGTTAAAAATATTAATGGAATTAAAGGACTCGGTAGTTAAAAAAAAAAAGATATTATTTTATGAAAAATTTCTAAAAAAAAATTTTACGTAAATTTTTATGACATAAGAACCTAAAAATTCGATCATTGATAATATGATTTTAATATTGATTGCAATCTACTTAGAACATAGTCATTAATACATTTCTATTTATTATTATTATTACAAAAATAATTTATTTTCCTAGAAATACTCTTACGTAGAGAATTAGGCAGTATTATTCACTTTTGTTCACTAATTACTTATCTCTATTGTGCCTAATTATGTCTTCTTACGTCAATGAAGGCTTGAAACATTATTACTTAGTCATCTTACATTCATTAAGTATCGTTGTGTAAAGTATAATTACTTAAACTGCCAAAAAAAGGAAATTTATTTTTCAACCATATTTATGATAATAAATTCAAATAAATTTTTAAAAATAACAAAAAATTAACTTTTGAAAATAAATATGACTATTTAAATAAAAAGAAGAAAATTTATAAAGTTTTGAATAAAAACTAGTTTGAAAAATTTTTGATAAAAAAATTAATTTTTGAGAATAATTATGAATGTTTAAATAAAAGGAAGAATACTTATAATATTTTAAATAAAAACTAATTTGAAAAAACTGTAAAATTTTTGATAAAAAAAAGGATTATCGGTGATAAAATTTATTTTGCAATATTCTTAAAGAACTTTTAAAAATTAAAGTTATGGCAGCTTTGAATCCAGATAAACTCTTGAAGGTAAATTAAAGATAAATTTATAAATTGTAAAATATAGTTTCATAACAATATCAAAATACTAATTATCAATTATACGTGGACATAACTCATATTAAGTATTATTAGTCCTTCATAATGTTGATTAGACAATGCAATACATTTACGCAGTAAGCGTGTGCTACCACTTCCAATGAATTTGAACACGTGCCACTACTATCAGGACGGTTGTTTGCCTATTGGTTATAATACCTCCTCCCACCATTAAAAATTTTTCGTTTTTCTATTTCCTTAGTATAGTTTCTCTGAGTCGAGCAAAGAAAGCGTCTTCTCCTACCCTCTACTGAATGCAGTAGTTGAGAAGCTAACAAGGGGTGCGTATATAAACGAAGCAACATCCCCGAGAGAACCATAACTCACCTACTACTGATCATCAACGGACGACTATTTCTTTTCAAAATATTTACAATTAGTTTTTTTGTGCTCGTCGGTACTCACTGGAGATTGTGTTTTTTTTTTTTTTTGTTTTAAATTGTTATATAATAATTGAACTTGTTATTTAAAAATTTTAAATAACTCAAAATTTATTTAATTAAGTTTATAACGCAGTGTTGTGATTTGAGTAACTGTACGATTCGGAATAACTTTTAGGTAAGAATTTAATCTACTTATTTATTAAATTTTTTTTTTCTGTTAACTAATAATAACAATAATTGTGAATTTTTTTAAACTAAATTTTTATAAGCTTCTTTTGCTTGAAATTAAATTTTTGTAAGCTTCTTTTCCTTTTTTTTGAATCAAATTTAGTTGAGCTTATTTTTTCTTTCTTCAAAATTATTTAGTAAATTTTATTCGATAAATAGAATTTAATAAAAAAATTTTTTTTTTTTATAGCCGACCAAAAAACTCATCACAATGACAGCGTACGTAAATTCACCCTCAATAGACCAAGCGTTAGATTGCACATCATTGAAAAAATACTTAAATGAAAAAGTAGAAACAGTTTTAGATCTTTCTTGCAAAAAAGAACATGATAGCCAAATAGCTTCATGTAATTTAAGTCCCGTGTCACTGGAAGCAAGATCAGTGTCGCCGTTAAGCGAGAGTACCAACGAGCAACATCATTATCATCATCATCATCATCATCATCATGATAATAATTATCATGAAGAACTAGAGCAGCAGCATCAAGCCCAGAAGCAGCAAAATCAGTGTTCTCGTTCTGACCAAGATTATCATAATAATTCATCAGAAGATGAGCAAAAGAGTCCTAAGAGTCGTTCATTCATGGTAACACCACCTTCAGATTTAGATTCGCCAACGAAGTTAAAATATCCAGCCGTTTCACCTCAACAGACTTCACCTAAAACAGATCATAATCATCATTATTCGCCTACTTCGCCGCCAATGTTATTTATGAATAACAATAGTTCAATAACGCACTCAGTACATCACCCTGTAATGCCAGTACCAAATAATAGTATTTCTTACGCTCAAGTGCTAGCACCGACGACAAATTTGTTAACAATAAATCCAAAGGTATCCGAGCAAGCTTGTACACCTGACGGTGGGAAGAAAGCACCTCGGCCATTCAAAGCGTATCCTAAAGACCCACTGACTTTGACAGTCGGCCCGCCGGAATTCATATATGACCAAAATTCAAAAGAATCTTACAGCGAGTTTCGCAAGCGGATGCTTGAGTCGGTGAGAAAATCCAATGACGGTACTAATATTAAAATGAGAAGGTTGAGCAAAAATTCAAACTTACCTACCAGCACCGTTGATGATAAGGACATGGCTTACTGGGAAAGGCGCAGGAAAAATAATGAAGCGGCGAAACGGTCGCGCGATGCACGTCGAGCTAAGGAAGATGAAATCGCGATCAGGGCAGCTTATCTAGAGCAAGAAAATATTAAATTAAAATATGAAATCATAGCACTGAGAAATGAAACTGCAAGGCTGCGTTGCATGGTTTATCCTAGTTAATAAATTAGTTGTAGATATAAATAGATTTTGTAAATATTAATGTACATAGTTAATGAGTTTAATCGAGTCTAACTTAGCATATAAAATCGTTTTGAGATTATATTTTGTTATCCATACTTTCTTGTCCAATAAAACAAAAAGTAACGATTCGTCTGATTTAGTTATTATATAACTGAGTAGAAATTTTTGTGTTATTTCACTATTTATAGCTCATAACAAGAAGTTATAAAAGTAGGAGAGAATTATTATAAATAATTGACTGAAAACTATACATCCCACCATTGTATCTATTTGCTTTAAACCAAGTATACTAGTTTTATAGTAACTAACTTCTGTAATAATTTATATTTATCCTTAAGAATAATGATAAATTTTGAAATTTATAAATTGAATTAATTTTTTTATGTATAAAAAGAAATATTTATTTACACCATGTAAAACTTTAATGTACAATTACTAAACTATGTAAGAGGTAACGCATCACTCAGCTCCATTAAATTATCATTTTCAATATCACTTTTTATCGTTTTGATTCGTCTGAGATTCTGTGGATGTGGTTTGTGCATTATTTGTCGTGGAATGAACATCAATGAAGATGCAGGTTTCATTGTTGATGTTAATAACTGTCCGTATGAAGAGCCTGAAGATGTTGAGCTACCACCAATTGGATGATACTCATCAACTTTGCTCTTACATTGCGAACTGAACGTTCTTAATTTTTGATTCTTGTTCAAATCAATACTCAATCCTTTCTTGTCGTTAGCTTTTTTATTGTTTGATAATTTAATTTTCTTTTTATTGTCATCTACTTCCATTGCATTTTCTGGATGTGTGGTAGTTTTTTTCACGGTTTTCCTTTGTGACAATTCGTCAAATTTAAATAACTTTGGAAATTTATGAACTTCAATGCAATGCTGTTTTCTTTCTTCAGAGGTTTTGAACTTAATATAGCAGTCCGAGACATAGCATTGATGCTGGAAAAAAAAAAAAAAAAAAAAAAAAAAAAATTTTTATTAAAACATAGAATTTTTTAACAAAAGCTTAGTCTGAATATTTCCGCTGAAAATTCAAAATTTGGCCTGCTGTTAAAAATTAGATAGATCCTTTGGCGATGCAAACTGCAAATTTTTTTCGAATTAGTAATTACAAATAAATAAAGAAACAGAATTAAGTCATAAATTTTGTAATTATCGACTATTGTCAAAAATATTGTCTAATCTCAGATAAGTATTTTCTATTCACAATGCACTTATGTACTTAAATTATTCATTTAATCCCTCCATTACATTTGAATACAATTAGGTGTAAAATCTATTACTACATACTGTAATTAAATATTTGGCAATAAGGTATCCCAAATTACCGCCAAGTCCTAAAAAGGAATAATTACTTATGTTACATACTTTAAGTCGAATGAAATAATAAAGAATACTTTAAATGAAAAATTTTTTAAGTTTTAAAAATTTTGAGTTCGAACTTTGATTCATTGATTTACTTGAAGGATTCCCTTGCTCAACATCATTATACCTATTATTACTCTCAGAAAGCGAGTTTTTGAAAAATGTTTCTTGGTAAGTAGTAGTTATACTTTTTAGTAATAAGTTTGTTTTAAAATTTTTTATCTATAAAAGTTTTGAAATTCCAATTTTTATCAATATCATAATGATTATTGCGTAAGTATGACAATAAATTTCATTAAAACATTTAGATTTGATAATTGAAAGAAAATTAAAAGTAAATGATAAAATTAAAAGTACATGATAATGTACATACCATTGACTTTTTATCAGCTAAAACTTTGAAAAAGCTATCATGATTTTCTTCAATATGAATTTCTAACAATCGTGCATTAGCGTTTATCTTCTTACATTCTGCACAAGTAAATCTGTGACAACTATTGTAGTGTATTTCAAAATCCAGAAGATTATCGAATTTTATCTCACATCCTGGTGCATTGCATTTAAATTCATTCATCCTGAAATTAAGAAAATTATCAATAACAACATTGTAATTAAAAAAACAGGCATGTAAATAAACATACTGAATATATTAATAGAAGTTATTGACAGTTAAAAATTCAAGGGAAAAAATTTAAACACTTACAGTATAATTAATTTAGATTATGAACTGTATGAATAAATTAAAATATACTCACGATTGATGCAAAAATTCTTCCTCATCGTCTACTGTAATTCCGGTTCGTTGAAAAACTTTACAAGCTCGATGGGAGTCTTCAAAAAATGGATCATTAATGTCTCTTGTACCAACTCCAATATTTTTTAAAAATACTACATCATCTGGTAACAATCCCCCAGCCATTGTTAATATTTATTACTCTTTTTGAACCACTGAAGAATTTTATTGTTGACAGCATATGATCCTGAAGTAAGCTGTCAGCTGTCAATTTAAAAAATTTTATCAACAAATTAATTACAATAAAAAAATCCTTTTAAAAATTTTCATGAATTTTCACAGATGAAGTTTGTTAATTAAATTTTTTTCTGATAGTATAAATTTATAGAAAAATTTCTAATGTCAACAAATCTGTCAACTTTAGTATCATAAAAGCATTTATTTACTTCTTACTTACTTAAAGTCCAAGATAACCTCAACTTTACAAAATACATTTATTTCAATGTTAATTTAATGGATTTCATACGAGGTAACAATTGTTATTTCACATTGTTGAATGTATAGAATTATCTGTAAAAAAATAGAATACAATATTTAAAAAAAATTTTTAATAAATAATTATTTGAAAAATTTAAAATTATTTTTTATTTACTTCTACTCGCGCTCTTTACTTTTACCTGGTCAAGCTGGCTTCAAACCACGGTTGTAGATTTTTAGTTTCTCAAATTCTGGGACGTTAGACTTACTGTTAACTTTTTACATTTACTTGTCAAAAATTTTCTGTCAACTTGACGTCAAATTGTCTGTTACTTATGTGCAAGTATATAACTATTTAGTCGATAAGATGAAAATCTTTCTTACTTACTGTAAATATTAAGCTGGAGCTGTCATCAGGTCCTGAAAAAAAAAAATAAATAAATATAAGTAAATTCCGTTTATTATCATTATTTTTTTTGTATACAAATAAAAAATGATTCTTATTAACAGATCATCATTGAAACACCTTGTCAGATACATTCTATACGATGACGTCATTATAAAATTTTTATTAAATTAAAAAGAAAAACAAAATAAAAAAATTTGGTCGCCATAATTGTATTTGGTAACATCACGACCCATTTATACCATACTACAAATATTACATGTTTTATATAAATGTTAGTGTATCATATTGATATATATTTATAAAAAATTAGTTCGGTATTAACAAAATTTAATATATTTTATTTTTAAACACAAAGTTAATATGTAAAAGAGTATATTTGTGCAAGTGTATTGTTTTTTAATTTTTTAATCTATAAAAAATTTTTTAAACGCAAAAAAATCATACTTTCATTAAAATAGGAAAAAAAGTAAAGGTAATTATAACTTAAATATCTATTTTTATGCGTTCAGTTTTCAAATTATACAGATATATATGTATAAGTCAAAGATTATATAAACTACCGAATTTGAAATAATTTATTTGTAAATACATATGTTTTTTTTTTTATTCTCTATAGGGTAATGACAACTCTTATATTAGGAATTGGAGTTGGTTTATTTGTCATTCTAACCTTGTGGTTATCAGCTGCATTGATATTCGCTGTATCGTTTAGAATTGACAAAAAAATTGGTGCTATTGCTATTACTGTTGCTGCAATAATTACAATTGTTCTTGTGAGTGTGCCGAGAAGTTCAGAATATCCTTCTTCTTTTCAAGAAAAGGTATGACCACCATTTATCAACTTTTTTCATGATACTAAAGTTAGCCGAAGTTTTTTTCGATATTGTTTTAATTATTAAATTAGAACTAAAAAAAATTTTTTAAAAATTTCACGCATATTTTTTCAAGTTTTTTACATTTGAATTTTTTTTTGACATAATTTTTTAAAAATAATAAAATATATAAAAATAAAATTTATTTTTCAGCCGTATGATCAACTTTTTGTCTGGAGAGTTATTCTTCTTACTGTCCTAGTTGGTTCTTCATTAATTGCATTATTTGGGTACGTCAAGTATGAGTTAATGGACTTTAAGAAACCTCAAAGAATTGTCAATTGGATTTATTAAAAAATACTAATCAAATTATAAAGTCAATAATTAAGTAGAGTAGGTAATTATTGTCAAAGACTTTGCCGTGATATAAAAATTAAGTTAAAATAATTGCATAATTTTTCTGTTTAAAAAAAAGTAATTAATTCAAAGCCTTAAATATGTTATGCAATATTCAAAGTGTTGTTAAATTAACAAAACGAAATATTTCATTGTTAGGAAGAAGTTACAAAAAATTTGAAATAACACAAAATACAGAATTTGTATCTAAAGTTATGAATAGTAATGTGCCAGTAATTGTTAACTTTCATGCCGAATGGTGCGATCCATGTAAAATACTAACGCCAAAATTAGAAAAGCTAATCGGTCCAATGGAAAATCTTAATCTTGCAATAGTAGATGTAGAAAGAAATCCCGAATTGGTTCATACATTCGAAGTTAAAGCTGTACCAGCTGTAATAGCTGTGTCAAACGGGCTTGTTATTGATAAATTTATCGGACTAGTGGATGCCAATATGATAGATAATTTAATTAAAAAATTAACAGAATCGACCTCTAATACGCAAAGTAAAAATTCTTAAATTTTTATTGTTCTTGTTTTTAATTTCTTTTTTTACACTATAATTAAAGTTATTTTTTTCTGCTCAAACTTGCCAGAGTGACTTAGTTCTGGCAATATTATAATTGCACTTGCGTTGATATATTTTGAGTTAATATTTTATTTTAATTTTTTTTTCTTCTAAATACTATCCAAATATTTAATTATACATGAATATAATTTTATTTTACTGATTTATTATTTTTTAATTAATAGATCACATACTCTGATGTTAAATCTTTTCATTATTTTATTTTATATTAAGGTAAAAGACCCAGTAATTGACACTTGCAATTTTATTTTAATTAAAAAAAAAAGCCAACTCCAATAAATTAATAAATACATTTTGTGAATTTAAAATTTTTAGACAATTGGTTTTTTAAGATTTTATTTTTTTAATTATAATAAAATTGCAAGTGTCAAACAACTAGGCCAGTGTCAGTAACGGGGTCTTTTACCTTATAACTTGTATATATTATTTTGTTTGACGATCAGTGAATTTCTAGAATGTTTTTTTATATACAATTGAATCAACTACTTTTTTAAAAAATAAAGAATTGATGTAACTTTTATTAAATTTAATAATTTAATTGAATAAATTGTTGGATTTATTGGAACTAATTATTGTTGTAACAAAAAAAAAAAATAAATAGTGTAACAAGTAATGGTCATTTAAAAAATAAACCTCGTTGTCATAAAATTGTCATAAAATAATTTAATAATTTTTTAACCATAACTAATTTTATTAATAACTTCCATTGTGACCAAAAAAATTTTACTGTAGTGAAATTATATGAAAATTTTCCGTTTTTTTACAAAATATAAATAAACATGATAATTATATTATTTTATTTGTTTTTTTTTATTCATTAATAATTATTAATTTATATAAAACAAAAAATTAATTTTAATGATAACAAATAAATAGTTTTTTTCACTGTACTAAAATTTATTTATTCCATACATGCTCTTTAATAATTAAATTAATATTACAATATTATTTATTGTTTATTTGGTTTAAATCTATTACTTTTATTTATCTGTACATTATTAATTATTTAGTGTACCAAAGATATTTAATGGTCTTATTAATAATAATTATAATAATTAATAAGCATTTGATAATTATTTACATTTACAGAATACTTTTGTCATTAAAAAGTGTTTTATAATATTTAAATGTGTAACTTAATTAATCGATGTGCTTCAAAAAGCGTGTATTATATAAATATAGGTAACAGATTGCACAAAAATTGTTTAGTTATTTGAATTGAGTCTTTTTTTATTTTTTGTAGTTTAAAATTTACTTTATAATTTTTTAAATTCAAATAATAATTATTAACGATCCTTCATATGACAAATTTAATGATGGAAATAGAAGAGTAGTAGGCCGATAAAAACAATTATATAATTTGTCACTTGACTGTTTCTCTCCCTCTAATTAATAATATTTATTAACAATTTATAGTATTTTTTTTTAATCTTTAAATAATTTAAATACCGGCTTTACCAACAATTGAAACTACCTAAGGTTTATTATTATTTTTCTTCATTTTATTTCTTTTTTTTTATTATCAGTCAGGTGTTTAGAGTTACACCTCGATAAGGCAATGGTGTGATTAACTGATTTTTATACTTAAATTATCGAACATATTATTTAAAAAATTTCATTTTCAATTCAAACAATACTCATACTATTTTATCTAGTATTAATAATTCACATTGAAGTGCTAATATTCACAAAATAAAATTATTCATTTTGATAAAAAATTAAGTAAATAATGATTGTGAAATTGAGCTTTTAATTAATCAACAAAAAAAGAAAAAAAAAGCTAACAGGATATATATATGTATAAAAAAAATAACGGATACAATAATTACTAATAAAGGTTAAATAACCATTTGATTACAATAATGACAATAATTTTTAACATATAAAATAATTAAATAAGCGTCTGATTTAATAATAGATATGTCTTCATTTGAGAAGATATTTCACTATATATTTTTAAACTTATTTCTCTCTTTCTCGTTCTTTCTTCACTTTAATTCTTATTATTTAATATTTGAACATTATATTATCATCTCTAATGCTTCTATAAGTTCTTATGGCTATTTACAGCTTATTAATAAATACATATAGTTTTCTTTTAAAAAAATGTAACAAAATGTAGAAAAACACGCATGACGTTATTTACAAATCTTAATAATCGCATTAATTCACATTTTTTTTTTTTTTTGTATTTATACTATATACTCATATATTACCGTTGAATTCTCTCGAATTAAATCAAATAAGTATTTCAATAATGAATCACAACGAAGAGTATTTTTTCTATACAATTATATACAATTAGTTTTGTTTTACCTTAATATTAATTTATATAGATTTTGTTTAAGCTATTTCATACTGTTTAAAAGCAACGATCTGATAATTTAAAATCATTTGTAATTACATAAAATTCATTATATTACACAATATATTACAATACGAAATTACAACAATATCGCTCTGTTGTCTCGTAAGAAATGTCAATACATTGTATCAAAACAATGTCTATAACTAATTAATAATCACACATTTTATTTTGTTTGTTTTTTTTTTTTTTTTTTTGTTCTGTACATTAACCTTGTTTCAGTTTTTCGGTAAGAAATTATTAAGATCAGTGGAAGAAGAATATTATATTTTTCATTAAAATGAAATCAAACCTCAGCACCTAAATCTCTTACACCTTGTTCAGCAATCGGCACAAATTTGTCTTCTATTTTAACCAATAAAATAACTTTATCGACATGTGAGCGTCGATTAGGGTCACGATGATTCGGTAACCATCGATGAACAACACAGCCTTCCATACCTCTTTCAGGTACCCAATGCTGCCAGCCTGATCTGCCACCTTGCTGTCGCATTTTTTCATCTGGCCAAATAACGTCAATACGCCTACCAAGATTAATAGCATCGTAAACTTGATTTGGATCCATTATTCTCACTCGTTGTGATATTTCTTCCTTGTCTTTATTCGAAAAGCTCGTTTCACATTTGGATTCTGTTTTAATATCGTTGTTGCTTAATAATCCAGCAAGACTAGCCAGGGTTGAACTTGTTGGTTTACCAACAGAAGCCAAAGAACCTCGATTTCCACCCAGTGAACCGGTATTAGCTCTTCCAAGTGATCCACGGCCTGTTGATCCTCCTATTTGACATCCAGAGTCCATTGATTGAGATCCAGAAGTGTTATGACCAGATTGACTATATCCTAAAAATTAAAAAAAAATTTTTTATTAAAATTATTTATTTAATAAAATTTTTTATTAAAATTATTTATTTAATAAAATTTTTTATTAAAATTATTTATTTTATAAAATAAATAAATAAATTTTACCAGAATGAATGTTGTAAGTAGTCATTGCATAAACCCCATCGTTACCAAATCCTCCATCATCTTGAGATCCAGTACCACCTGAAGAGCAGCCTTCACCACATCTTCTTCTGACTCTGCAAAAAAAAAAAAAAAAAAAAGAGAGAGAGAGAGAGAGAGAGAGAGAGAATTAATATAGCCAAAGAATTAAAAAAAAAAAAAAATAATTTTAAAAAAATCAAATAATAATCTTACTTTCTCCATATTTTGAGTACATTATTTTTAATAGTATTTAAACTAAATGGTCCTCCAACAATAGAACAAAGTTGTTTATTTGTTTCAGCATAACTAGTTGTAAGTGATGATACATAAATTGGATATCCAATTGGTTGATCACAGGAGCTATTAATAATATTTCTCAATGCTTGTTTGGCATTTTGTATTGATCCTCTTTCAGGATTACGATTTCTCAAGTAAACTAATTCTTGCTGTTGACCAGCCCATAGTCCACGCACACACTCACGATTCATTTTAATAACACGAAAACTCAAAAAACGTTTATTTAACATAATAACTTTATACTCATCAATGCCATCATCAACAACGTGTCGTAACGCTAAAAGACTCGGTGCACCACTCAACACAGCATTACGCCACAGAGGATCAGCTTCGTGACTGATAACTAAATGACGATCATGATTATCAATTGCTTCATACAATGCTGCAGGATCATCGTACTGTTCGGGACTCATGAAGTGATCTTGATGTAATTTTAGTGCCATCCTTACACCTTTGGCAACGACACTTTTAAGTAAATCTACGTCATGAAGTATCCATTCATCACGTACTGACGTTATCCTAAAATCACCTTTAAAAAGTGCATGAAGACCGTAAAGAAAAAATTCAACACTTGATACGGTATTGTGAGAAGCTGCTCCAAGTACACGTCTACCTAAAAGACTTAATGCTAAACACAGTGACACAAGATAAGAATCACGTGTTCTTTCAAGAGTTTTATCAACTTTAACAGCACAAAATTGTATCCAATCTAGATATACATTACAAAAACTACTTCTTGATATACCATTTGCACGAAAATCAAAATCTTCATCAATATTCATATTAAAAACAGGATCTAAATCGACAAAAGTTTTTTCTAATGTTGGCTTAAGAGAATCCGTAATATCCTTATTGTCTAACCATTGTTTCAATTTAGCGGATTTAATAACATAAAAAACAATACTTTTAACATAATAAGTAACAAGTACTTTACGAAAATCAAATACTTGAAGCATTGAACCTGCAGAATTATCCGAAATCGAGTATCCTTCAAGTACGTATTTGGCACTAGCAACTTCCCAGGCGAGCCACCGTTGTCCAAACGCCGCATTCATACTCAATACATTTGAAAAGTGGCCCATTTCACAGCAACAACAGTTATCGTTTTCTTCTATACTCTCTGATATAGCTTCCACTTCACGCTGTTGGCAATAAGTCCCACGAAATTCAAGTCCACGTAATTGAAAAGTGACTAGTCCATTGGCCAGTTGTATAACATGAACAAGACAATTGAGGTAGTCTGAAGCAAGTAAAAAACAATCACCCTGCTCGACATTACCCCATCTTCCAAGTGCCAAATCACCGTACAAACTGTGCTGAAGAGATCGTGTTAATTGTTCATAAAATATTGAATTAAGATTATTATCATCTGCTCCGAGATTGCGCTCTAAATGCGATGACATTCGTGTATTTGAATGATCCACGCGGCGTGTTTTATAATCACGTTCCCAAAATTTTAACGGTCGTACGTAGGAGCATATAAATATTGCACTGCCCAGTAATGGATTTAATGGTGTACTCAGTATAGCTGATATTGTTGCTTGAAGAAAAAGCATCGCTGAATGTGGAACTGAAAATGGCTGGGCAAAAGCATGAAATGCACTTCCCCATGTTACTTGCCAAGGTGCAATATAAGTTATCACAAAACGTATCTTCAATAATAATTCATTAATTTTAGCGTATGCTATTGCTGTAACAAAATAATCCACCAAAAATGATTCACTTAAATGTTTATAGTCATAACGAAAAAATAGTAATGAAAATGCCAACACTAAGTAACGCGATGATGGATCTGCGTAAGCTGATCTTAGTGATTTTAATCCACAAACAACAATTATTAATGCGCCGACATTTTCACCAAATTTAGCAACTATTTTTGATGAGCATTCTGTTAGTGCCCACAGGAAGACTATTGGATAAAGTATATTACGTTCAATAAAACACAAATAAACGTAAATTTTTTCATACCACATTATTTTAACTGGTTCACGAACTTCAAATTGTGCGTGTTCGTGACTTCTTAATACTGGCTTAGCTAGACACAACCATGGTAATTGTTTTCTCAATTGCGGTATAATATAATGTAAAATAAATCCAAGACAACTGACTACACCCCAAAGTACATGATTAATTTGAGATTGTAATGCTGTAAATATTGTTGAACAATGAATTATAAATGATAATACACCAATAACTATACAAACTATCAGATCATTCTTCAGTCTCGCTTTTACAGTATTCCGTAATTTTTTTGGAAGTGGATCAACTAATTCAGAGTCTGTTATTTGTTCTCCAACTTTTATTTTCACATCTTTTTTTCTACCTGTTGTTCTTATTTTAGTATCTTTGTTGATAGTTGCAGTGGTAGTAGTAACAATTGTAGCTGGTGTTGAGTCTTGTCTTGGTGTATTTTCAATAACTTTGGCTCCTATTTCCTCGAGATACATTTCTGGTGGCCATACATTTGTCTTGACAATGTCCCATATCACACTGGGATCTGACGACGATCGGCTTAAGTGATAAGATATGGCAACTAAGAGCCCAGCAAAAATAGAAAATAATATATGCTGGGATGATTTTGGCTCTGTCAATGCACCGTAAGCAAATCCATACAAAATAGCTACTGTTACCACGCTGCGACCGAGGCTGTAGATTGACGAGACAAGAGATGTAGTAGCTGTACCACCAAACAGGTGGATATCTAAGTGCTCACAGACATACATTAGAAATGTATTTATTTGCGGAAAAAGACCAAGGGAAAAAATTAACGGAAATACTAGTAAAAATATAAGTAAAATATTTTTAACTTGATTAATTGTATCGTAATCAGTTACACGTAAACCATAAACTTGAAATTCGGAATTTTTAAAGTTATGCAGTGATTCATTGAGAATAAGAACTATACTTGAAACAATAATATAGTAAACGGATCGTGAAAATACGATTATACGATTAAATCCGTGTGTTGGTGAGGCTGCATCTGGTTGAACAGATTTTAGTAATGAATACTGGCATCCAGCGGTCACAAAACAAAAAATAAAAGCAAATATATCACGGTAAAATCCTTTTTGCAGTAACTGTAATCCAAGACCAGCAACAGTAACTGCAAGAATAGTTGATATTGTTGTCTCTAAAATTGTCAAATTACGATCGAGCAAAGCCAACAGCGATAACCTGTCAAATCTTACTTTAATATGAGGAAGTTTACCAATTTTCCATTTATAATAATGCCTCGTAGGCTTTGATTTTGAATCATTTGGATCCATACCATCACAAAATCTATTCCACGATGAACTATTATGAATATCAGACTCTTGATGATTTGGTAATGGTAGTACTACCACTTGATTATGATTTTCTGGTTGTTGTGCATTAACATTTATATTTTCAAATAGATGATGTATACGACAATTTCTTGATGCACGTATTTGACAGTAAAAGTCATGATCAAATAACACCGTTGGTTGATCAAATACATTTGAATTACCACCAGTATTTGTTGATAAAATATTTGTTGGTAACGAATTTTGTGTTTTTGTTTGATTATTGGCAGGGCTTGATAACACTGGTGGAGAATCAATAATTAATGTTAATCCAGCAGAATTCATTGACAAACTACTGTAACTATTACTTAATGAATCAGTAAGACAATTACCATCGAGAGGAATATTATGACTGCGTTGCTGCTGTTGTTGCTGAGTTTGCTGCTGCTGTTGCTGCTGCTGCTGCTGTTGCTGCTGCTGCTGTTGCTGTTGCTGCTGCTGCTGTTGTTGATGTAATAAAGAATTTATAAATTTATCATTGATACCACCAGGTGGTACCGGTGCTGTTGTTGCAGACGTCGGATCTTTTTCATCAAATTTATACGCAAACCAACGGCCATTATCGTCATGAAAATAATGAATGGCACCTTCACTGGTATCATTATGATTTGTTGCAATATGATAATCTCCATTAGATATCAAACCTTCAAGTGCTGTAAAAACACCTACATTATCTTCGTGTCTTGGTCTACGATATACTCGTTGACGTTTCAGTCTTCTAGTTCTGTTTCTCCTTGATATATTAGGTACAGGAATTTCAATCCGTACCGCAGATGGGACATTATCGGGACCATTAGACCCACTAACTTGAGAATCAGATTTAAGCAAAGATGCCAGCAGTGGAGGAGCAGGAGTCGAAAGTAAAGTACTTAATTCGTTGTTTGAACTACTGGCTTGCTCAAATTGACTATTATCTTTTGTCTGTTTTCTATCACGATCGCGACGTGACTCAATAGTCCGTCGTGGTTTGTTCGTCGAAGTTTCCAATGCTGAACATATATTTATTGAATTATTTATTAAATTTTCTGGGCATACTTTCGGACGGTTTTGCTTAGGAATAGCACCTTGATGACGTTTACTGTCTATCGTACTTGGTGCAGGTAATAGAGTTTTCCTTACTTCGTTGTCAATACTCAATGTTGTTGTACTCGAAGACCCAGAGTCTGGTTCTTTTGAGTGAAAATCTAAAAAATAAATTAAATATACATTATTATTTATAATTTAAAAATAATCAGTACAATTATTTATTAAATCTAATATTCTATTTTTGTTGCGATTAATTTAAAAATCGAGCTATAGAGTTTCCTAGACTCTAATTTAGGAGAATAATATTCTACTGTCATTGTACCCGAGAGTACCAGGCATTGACATCGACTAAGTAACTTACAATCAGTACTAGCTGTTTGAAGACTCTCTGAAGTGTCGGTATCGTCAGAACGAGTGAACGTCCAATAAACTGGCAGCATGAATCGAGAGAATTATAGGTTTTACTCGACAAAACCAAATAAATTTCCGCAGTTACGGGAGGGATAGTCAGTAACGCGATGGTTATTGAAAATTATTGTCAATTTATCATAAACAGTTTTTACTACTGACTAATTATAAATATGCACTAATAAATTACTTACTTTTATTAGCCCAAGATTCAGCATTACATTCATGATTCTCAAAGAGCCAATCGAGCCCAACAACACTGCCTGAATTAACAAGATCATCAACCCTATTAACGTTATCCTCCTGTGATTCTTTTCGTCTATCACCATCTGACAATTCATGACTACTCCGACTACCATTGCTGAATCTCCGACTGAACGATGACTGTCCTTTATCTAAAAGAGCTTCACGGGAATTAGCTGAATCATTGTCTATCACTACTTCTCCATTAAATCTGTAAAGAAATTTCAATTTTATGATTTTATTTCAATTATTTTAAAAATTTTTAGCACTAGATTATACAGACCTAGAAAATCTATCTTCAAAACCACCGGCACTTAAACTTCGGTCGCGATTTGGACAGGTACTACTATCACCTATTGTTTTTCTCGTAAGTAAGGGACTGTAAGAGTCTCTAAGACTAAATCCACCGGCACTTTCATTAGCAAATTGTTCGTCACTTTGTTCGGCAATCGGATGAACTATTTCAGAACCGTAACTTAAATACGGTAATAGTTGAAGTTGATTTCTTTTTAAAGTATTTTGTGGTAATATCTAAAAGTTTTATAAATAATAATTAAAATTTCTATTAATCAAATTTTAATAAAAATTATTAACCACTGTACCTTTTTAGTATTAATTGTTTCTAAGCTCTGAGGATGAAGGGGTAAATTATTGTCGTCTGACGCATCTATATTTTTAATAGTAGCACCAATTGTTTCTAAACTCTGAGGATGTACTTGTTGTTGATGAAGTTTTTTGGCAATCACCTAATTATAAATTATTTTAAAAATTTAATAAGTTAATTAAATAATATTGTTATTAAAATTTTACCTCCAATGACTGCGGATGTGAGGGCATTTTTATTTTATCCAAATCTTTTTTCTTAGAAATAGTTTCTAAACTTTGAGGATGATCCGTCGTGAGATGAGTTTCCATAGGTATGGAATTAGATGTAAGACGACGAACACTTTGATTAGACTTCCAATAAGGATAATCTTCACCATGTTGTTCTAATTCTAAAGAGCTTGTTTGCTTAATTCGACTTTCAGAGCCAGTTTTACCAAGTGTTCCTTGATTAGTGTGCCGACTTTGAGAATCTTCGGATGCATGTCTGCACAATTTACGAGAACTTGAACGATCTTTTATTTGTACAACACACGCTTGATGTGTTAATCGCCAATCTAAAATTATAAAATCAATAATTTCAACATAATCAAGCTTTTTATAATACTTTTTACAACAATCAATTAATTTATCACGATAAAGTTAGACTATTTATATTAAATAAATATAACAACATTATATCACAACCTTGCTTCAATATCATTTTATCTACATCGATAATTTATAAAAATTCAATAAATAAATTATAGACGCGTTTATAACAAAGCATAAATAGTCAAGCATATCATGACCTAATTGAATCAATTGACTTAATTTGTCAGTTGATGATAAAAAAATAAATTAATACCATCAATTTTAGCTCTCAACCGGGGTTCACGGTCTTGTGTAGAAACTAATTCAGCATCTTGCACATTTATACAAGTAACAGTAGGTTTACTTAATTGTTGTGCTTCTTCAGAGCTCTCTGAACTATTTTTTCGATGAATTTCAACTTTTAAATCTATCGTAGAATTTGGTTTGTCACGATTATATTCAGAAGTAATACTATCAGCGTCAGCACTAGGTGCATTTTGTTCGATGTATGAATTTCTCGATGAACATTCTACGGGAGGTGTATCAGTTTTCCCTTGATTGACAATAAAAAAAAAAAAATCCATAAATAGTTTTACATTATTAACGACCATCAACAATAATGTTTCTGGGTAACAATAATGTTTACAAATATAACATAAATAAAAAATCAATAAACTATAATTACCATTTAATATTTGTAATTCAATGCCAAGATCAGCTTGATCTAAACACCGATCAATGCATTTACTACGAGCAGTACGTTGTTTTTCGCTCTCGGATTTTTTTAAACTCACACATGGTCCTGGTTCTTCCAGACGTTTCCCCGTGTCGTATACACAATGAAGTGCATGATTCACACATTTTATTGTTCCAAATAGCATTAAGATAGATGCGCAGTATGCCAGCCAAACGTGAAACGTGGGAGGTAAAAACTATAATAAAAAAAAAAAAAAAATAAAAAAAACAAAATATAATGACACAATTATTGACATTTTAGAAATAAATAAACAATATAATATAACTTAATTTAATTGTACATAGACAATAATATAGTTGAGCATCAATGTAGTTGATTATTATTTAACAACTGACAGTAAATAATTAATAAGTCAACAATAATAAATAAATAAATAAACATAACTCACAAGATAAATAGTAAAAGGGAAACATAGTAAGAAGAGCCATACGTAAAGATGAAATGTATTGGAAAAAACATCTAGATGTGGATCGTAAAACCAGCCTCCTGTCAAGCTCGCCCAGACACCTTGTCTCAATATTTCTAGCGATTGCGAACCCATGCCAGTGACCGTAGTACTTTTTCACCATCTTCCCATTACTTTACTCTCTTTTAGCTTCAGTTTTTCTTTTTACTTGGATTTTTTTTTCCTCGTCGTCAACTGAACGTGTCGTAACACGTTCGTCGTTAAAGATTAATTTTATTTTTCCTTTAATCCTTATTATTTATTTTCACTTATCTTTTATACTATTTATTATTATTGTTGTTATTTGTTTGTATTATTATAATTATAATAATAATTATTAGAATATTCACACACTTAGATACACGTTGAATGACTACTTGCGAAGTGTATTATTCGGTGAGATGATAAGCAGACAGTGATGATCAGTGAGGTTGTGCATCTTTTTATCTCTGACTGATAATCAATGGATCTCTTGCGCACACACGATATGTATTTTATCACCTATGAGCCATATGAACATATCCAAATCCATCTCTCAGATGTTCACAGCCATAGAATATAGATATATATAATATATAACTGACATTTCATTGGTGGTGATTGTAATTGTATGGTATATAACTATGTATGTATGACTAGTTGATCTAAATGATGATGCAAAACTGTGTTGAGCGAAACTTTAAAAGACAATAAACTTGACTTGACGTTTTGTAAGTCTTGTCGTGAGGAGGCTCTTGAACTAAATTCTCTTTCGTACTTCTCCAATCGTAAATTTTCTATTTTATTTAAGACTATGGTTTCATTGGTTAATTACTCATCATGATTTTATGATTATTGAATTTATTTATATCCTTTTCGTTTACGCGAAACTTACCGAAAACTTATTTATCCGAAAAGACAAAAACAGAGTCGCCATCTACAAAAGATTTTTTTTTCCTGTTTGCAATAATTCGAAAAGACAAATCTTCGATTGGACATTTGCAGGAATATATTTTATATAATTGCCAGAAAATCATCTCAAAATTATTAAATCCTCTTCGTTATAATCTGAAAAGTAAACTCACGATTAGACACTCTCCGAAAAATTATATTACTCACTATGAAAATAAATGACATTAAATTTAGCTGTCACTTTATAATTTTTTGAATTTTCTTTAATAACTAAATTATGGCAAAAAAAAATTATTAAAAAAATCGACTTGTAGAAATTTTAATAAATATAATTTAATAAATGAAGCAAAATGAAAAAATTAAAAATGTCAGCTAAATTTATTATTATTTATATACTAACCACAAAAAACAGTAGATAATATAGAAACTTTCCTTTATTGCATAGCAATAATCAGTAGGAACAGAAGAAATCATTATTTAACAATTATTAAAGTATTATTTCCATGAAAAATATTGTTTCTTTTTTTTCACTCACTCGCGCTATTATTTAAAGGTATTTTGTGTTGTGTCACATAATTGTTATTTAGTTGATAAAATTAAAAATAAAGAATGGCATTTCGACATACATGGAGATTATTATCGAAAAATATTATTCCAGCTATGGTAAAATATTTGTTTATTATTATATTTGATTTTTTAAAATTAATATGTTTTTAAAGTCCGTAGGAATAGTGTTCGCACGTTCTGATGAAAAAAAAGATACAGAGGGTGAAAAGATAATTAAAGTTCAAATGCCAAATTTTGATAAATTGAATTATGATTTTATGATTAAACAATCAGCTGTTGAAGTTATAAATAGTGCTTCCCAAGCTCTAACAATAGCTTACATTGCTATTGAAAGCACAAGCCGGGAATACAGGTTAGTTTATGGTATACTAAACATTACAGTAATAACAAAGTTTACGTCATAAAATTAGTAAAATATTGAGAATATAAAAAAGAAAAATGATTACTTTATTTATTTATGTTTTTTTTTATAGATTATTATTATCTAAATTGATGAGTCTTATAGAAGAAACTCTAATTTATGAAGTGTCTGAAGAACACGAGGATTTGATAATTGCCGCTAGATCAGATGTTAATAACAAAAAAATAATTTTAAATGTAAAAAATTAAATTTTTTTTTTTTCAGTTTTAATTTAATTATTATTGACATTTAATATAGAACAATTTCGTAGGATTTATTAATATACATGGATTATGTACAAAGAATGGTTGAAGCAGCATCAGTAGTGAGTAATTCAGCAGGAATGGAAAACTTAGCGATGACTCTGTGCGAAAGAATGGATGATGCTCTTAAAAACAAAAACCGAGAAATTCGCGATAACAATCTGTTAGAGAAACAGTATAATAATTTACAAGAGAAATGTGTTACCGAAAAGCAAGACAATAATTTGTAAATAAGCGTTCATCTTATCTTATTCTTATATATATTTATAATAATTTTAATCACTTAGCAGCTGAAATAGGTGAATATTTTTTTTTTTTTTTGACGAAACAAACTGCCGAATCAATGTACCAACACATTTAGACTAGACAATACTTTATATTGTCCAATGAGGAATCACCAAATAAAAAATATAAATTATTATTAACGGCGACAGTAAAATGAAGGATGAAAAGTCAATTTATTCGCTATTGGAGGAACATCGTTTTTTTGTTGACAAAGCATCTTCACTATGCCAATCGCCCATGTGAATTGACACAATATGACGACGTGGTACCATAACTAAACCAAGAGCTCGTGGTTCTGTGTGCTCATCCGACAGGAATTCTTCACAACAACCGAGAATTATATTAGCATCTCTGTCAGTACATAAAAATGCTCCAGTTAATACACGACCATCTGTTATTTTCACTCGTAAATATCGATTTAGCCATGACCTCAATTTTTGTTTAGCACTAGGTTCCTCGTTAGGTAATGTCTGTAACATTGTAAATATTTTAAATAAATTTCCAAATTTTTAATAATACTAAAGTTGGCCGATGTTTTTAATTTTTTTATTTTTTTTTTCAATAATTAAATTAGAACAAAAAAATATTTTTTAAAAATTGCATTTACAGTTTTTCAAGTTTTTTACAAATGAAATTTTTTTTTATTTTGTTGTAATAATTTTTTTAATAAAAAAAAATTCTAAAAATTTTTAAATGTCGGCTAACTTAATTTGTATCTTATTTAATTAATTAAATCATTAATATTTTTTATGAATATATTATTTATAATTTTTAAGGCCTTTAAATCACAAAAAATTTTAATTTTTATTCCAAGTAGAACATTTTTTCGTTGAAAGAAAAAGTGCCACTAATGGGGTTTTTACCTTATTAGTATTTATAAAATAAAAAAAATAACAACCTCTCCATTTCCTTGAACCGATTTATTCTCCGTTTCTGATGAATTATTCGTTGAGTCCTTCATCTTAGAAATTAATTATAGTACACGTGAACCTATGTTTGTTTATTATTAATAACAACGCAATATATATTTTATAGTAAATTAATCAACAAATCATTTTTAATAGAATTATAATTTTTTCAATAATAAAGATGTTTAGGTTAGAGTTATTGTTTTGAAAGCGTGACTAAAAGTTTTTTAAAATTATTGATGTTAATATTATTTCAAAATTGCAATTATGTATTTATTATTCACTTTAACGTGACACTATCACCAGTTGTTAATAATATAAATGTCAAAAAAAAGTTTAAACATATATACCTATATCTTATATTTATAGCCTGTCTCCCAAAAAAGTGCTGCTATCTAATGCTGACATTTAGAATCATCACTTGATTAGTCAGACGACTCATTCGTACATAAATATAACATCTCAAATAAAAATTACGCATATAAATAATAAAATTTTAAACTATGGTAAATTTAAAGAAATAATGTAAACATTAATAATAATAATAATATTCAAGAACAAAAATATTTAAAATGAATCAAATTTAAAATATATAATAATTGATTAACTCCAAATGTGAAAGTCATTGTTTCTAAGCTCAGGAGGATTTGATTGTGCTGCTGTCAATTGGTCAGATATTTACTTATTGTTAAAATAATAATTTATTACTCATCTTTATAAGAGCCAAAAATTTAATTAAAAAATAGACAAAATGCATGACGCTTACGAAGCAAGTCCTATTTTAAAATTAACTGTTCAAATTGAATCTATGGCAGCTTATGGTAAAGTATTTTTATTATTTTTTATAATTAAAAAAAAAAAAAATTAGAATAATTTATTTCGTTAATAATGCTCATTGAATTATTGTTGCAGATGATAATTTGTTAATTGGTACACGAGAAGGTCATTTATTAATATACAATGTACCTATGAAATCAAATGAATATGGAAAATTGGAATTGTTAAGATATAGCAAAAATTTTAGTAAAAAAAGAATTGTTCAAGTTGATGTTGTACCAGAATATAGTTTATTAATTCTCTTGACAGGTACTTTTATTGCTATTTATTTAATTTTTATTATTATTATTTATTTATTATTATTATTACTTATTTAATTTTAATAATTAATTATCTGAATTTAAAAATTATTTTTTTTAGATGACATTATTTGTGTTCATGATTTAAATTCTGTAAATATTCAGCAAATAAATCAATTATCTAAGACTAAGGGAGCAACACTGTTTGCTTTGGATGTTCAACGTGCTGGAAGCTTGACTGGTGTTAGATTATGTGTAGCTGTGAAGAGAAAACTTCAATTATATTACTGGAAAGCAAACAATAATCAGTTTGAAGATTTAGGGGATGAATCACGTAATGAAATATCATTGTCAGATGTACCACGAGAACTAGCATGGTGTGGTGAGACATTGATAGTGGGTTTTCATGGTTTGTCTTACACATTAATAAATCTTGACGGTAAAACCAAAGAATTATTTCCAACTGGTAAACCACCTAAGCCAAGTATCACTAAATTATCAAACAGTTCATTTGCTTTGGGCAAGGATTCACAGTCTATTATAATGAATACCACTGGTGACTTGATACAGCATAATCCAGTCAAGTGGACTGACTCACCAATCGCTACAGTATGGGATGATCCTTATTTGCTAGGAATTGTTCATGATACTCTTGAAGTTTATACTCTTGATGGCTCATTACATATTCAAACTTTGATGGATTTTAATAAAGCGCGACTTTTGTGTAGATGTAAGCAAGGAAGAGTTTATATAGCTTCGATTAGTCAGGTTTGGTGTGTTAGTTCGGTTGATGTTGAACTACAAATACGAAAATTACTCGAACAAAATCAATTTCAATTAGCTTTAAAACTTACAGTGAGTATAAATTTTAATAACAAGCTTTTAAAATGGATGAAAATAAAGTTATTTGACATTTAATTATTTTTATAATTTTTTTTATTGAAAAAATTATTACAACAAAATTGAAAAAAAAAATTCACATTTAGAAAACTTTAAAAATTATCCATGTAATTTTTTTAAAGTATTTTTTTACTTGTAATTTAATTGTCGGCTAATTTTATTATTATTTAAAATGGTTGCAGTAATGATAATAAAATTTATCTTTTAAAGAGTTTATCAGACACCACAGAGGAGGAAAAGGCTAAGCGAACATATAAAATTCAAACGCTTTATGCTCATCATTTATTTTGTAACAAAAAGTTTCAAGAAGCAATGAAACAATTTCAAGAATTAGGAACAGATCCGTATGAGGTTATAAGACTATTTCCGCATTTAGTATCACAATCAAGTAACACGAATGATGTTAATGAACCAGTTGCTGGTTTACCAAAGCTACAAGATCGTGATTTAGAAAATGGACTATTGGCATTGATTGGTTTCCTGACTGAAGTGCGACATAATTTAATGGGTAGCACTGATCCAAAGGACAAAGATAACAAAACTGAAAAAAATAAAGACAAAGATAAAAAAGCTATGACAGCTGTTGCAACGGAACAATTATTAAAAATAATAGACACAACATTATTAAAATGTTACTTACAAGTAATTAATATATTTTTAATTTAATTATTAAATAAAAATTTTTATTTGTCAATGCTTCTTCAATTATTAAGTTTACAGACAAACGATGCATTCGTTGCTCCATTACTGCGTCTCAATCATTGTCATCTGGCTGAAGCTGAAAAAACTCTTTTGATGCATCAAAAGTATCCGGAATTAATTATTCTATATCAAACAAAAGGACAACATAAAAAAGCCCTTGAGTTGTTGGAAAAGCAATCCAAACAGAATGATTCATGCTTGCGTGGAACTGAAAGAACTATTCAGTATTTACAACATTTGGGGAAAGAACATATGGACTTAATTTTGAAATTTTCCGGATGGATTTTAGAACAAGATCCGGAACAAGGTTTACGTATATTCATGGAAGATATTCAGGTAAAAATATAACTATTTATTTATTATTCATTTTGATAATCGATGTGCTTTTTATTTAGGAAGTGGAACAACTTCCGAGACCAAAAGTTTTAGATTATCTGCTTCGCTGTCACAAAGATTTAGTAATAACTTATTTAGAATACGTGGTGCGTGTTTGGGAGGATGAGAATCCTCTTTTTCACAATGTTCTTGTCCATCAGTACAAAGAAAAATGCTTAGCGTCAATGAGCTTAACAGCAACGCCAGCTGAAAAACAGAGTGGTGAACATGTTCGACAAAAACTACAACAGTTTTTAGAAAAATCAACACAATATACTGCTGAAACAGTATTGATTCAATTTCCATCAGACTGTTTGTACGAAGAACGAGCTATTATACTCGGCAGGCTAGGTCGTCATCACCAGGCAATATCTATCTATGTAAATTTACTCAACGATGTGCCAAGGGCGATTCAATATTGTAAAAATGTTTATGCTAGATACGAGAGTAAGTACAAGACAATTTATACCGTAATATCAGTAATAGTTTTAAAAACACCTACGATATTTAATCATGATATAAAATGTTTATTTCGAAGGTCAAAAAAATATTGAAGGTGGTAAGTGTCAGGACGGAGCTGATGAAGTTTACGTGACACTTATTCAACAACTTCTTAAACCTGAACCATTTTTTGTAACTGGTACGTACAAACATTAATATAATTTTATTAATGTAATAAATTTATTAATTGACTCTGTTTTTTATTTATTATTATTACTCGGAGAGTCATTGTAGTTTGAATTATTGGATTAAAGGTTCATCAGAGATACAAAAGACAGCTCAGCCAGATTTAGAAACTGCGTTAGAATTATTAGAACAGTATGCTTCGAAGATAACTCCAATTAATGCTCTTGAAGTGTTACCTGATAACGTTCCAATTGGGCGGATAAGACATTTTTTAGAGGCCAGTTTACACAATCAATTGAGTGAAAGAAGAAAAATTCAAGTGTTGAAAGGACTATTACAAGCTGAACATCTTCAGGTACAAGAACAAAGGATGCATTATGAATCTAAAAGTGTACTCATGACTGAATTTAATATATGTCCTGTATGTAAAAAAAGATTCGGCAATCAAAGGTAAATACTGTAGTTTATGAGGCTGAAATTAGCAGACACTTGACAATTTTTCTTAAAAAATGAACTAGGCATAGAAAATTATTCGTAAAAATGTCATTTATAATTTTTCAGAGCTTCTAAAAATCAAATTTTTAAATAAAATTTTCTTGTTATAATTTGTTTGTTAAAAAAATTCTAAAAATTATCAGATGTCTCTCAACTTCAGTGTCATTGTAGTTTTTAATAATAATAATTACAATAAATGAATGAATAATCATTACAAATAATAATTGTTTATTTACAGTGCATTTGCCAGGTATCCAAACGGAGAAATTGTTCATTACTCATGTCAAGAACGTAAAACATAAAATAATTAAGTGATTTAAATATTTATAATTTTCACTATGTAAAATATATTAAATAATTGTATATGATTCATTTTAATTAACTAAGAACATTTTTATGCAGCTGAAAAAATAAATATAATTAAAAAAAATTATTAAAATATTATTAAGGTCATAATTTTTGTATCCTGCAGGTTTATTTCCAGAACATTAAAATCTAAAATGTCTAACTTATCAACATGAAAAAAATATATTATTCAAGTAATTATCAAGTATTAATTAATTGATTAATGTAACTTGTAAGTTTAAAATTATTTACAAACATTTAGTAATAGAGAAAAAATTATTTAAATTTACGTACAAACATGAAACTGTCCAATAAAAAGCCCGGGTAATAAACTGGTGAAGGATGGGGCGTGCCCGGCTCAAAATCGTATAGATGATGTCATGTTTAAGCTTGTATTCTTACGCCGATGCTATGTTACATATACTGTGTGTACATATACGAAAATTTGCAGGAACGAATTAATTAACCATTGTACCCCACACTATTCTCTCTCTTCATTTACAAGTATTAACAATTAACAATCAATAATTAATTTTTTGTTGTTATGAATAAAAATTATTACACACAGTAATAATTTATTTATCGTTCTCTAATTTACATGACAAAATATAAAAAATAAATAAAATTCTATTTTATTTTCTTTTCAAGTAAAAATTTTCGTACAGATTAATTTACTCGCATATTATAAAGAGATTTAGATAATTCATCCGGTAAGTTTATTTCATAAAGCTTAAGTAATAAATACTTAGATTATAATTTCAATTCCACAGGGAACTATTTCTTGAATGCGCATTTGTGTAGCGTAATACTACAGTAAGTTGCGCGCCGGTTCAGTTGAGTGCGAGAGTGCCAGAGGTTGTAGGGAAAAGCCGAAGAGAAGAGAGTGTGTGTTTTATTATTATATATATCTTACGTTGGGTTTTTATCGTGGTTTATTGACGTGCATGTTTTATGTGCAAGTGCAGGTGATAATTGGATTTTCGGTGTATTAATTTAACCCGGTAAGTTTAAACATTTAAGTTAAAAATAATAAATAATCATCAGATATAAAATTTATAGTTGAGCTGGCTGAAGGGTAGGAAGCGCCGAAGCAATTTCCATGTAAAAATGGCGTTGTCTCGTCTACTCGATATTATTTTAATACTTTATTTTTTTTTTTTAATTACTCACCGCTATTTTACTTAAAAAATACTTTCTCTAATTTACATTAATTATCAATTATTACAATAAAAATTTATTTTATTTTAGAATCACTATTATTGAAGATGAAAAGTGTCCGTTTGGTTTTTGGAGATAAATATATTGATAGTAAAGATTTACAGATATTTTTATGATATTGTTCATCTTACTATCAAGGCCGAGAGAATATGAGATTTAATAGCATCAATAGACCTGTTCTCTCAGGATTAATTCATTAATAAGATTAGTTTTAACATAACATTTTGATTGACTACTTGTCAAGACAACCTGTCTGTCCACCGGTGACCTAATTCATCAGTTTTTGAATAGTTCTATTACTATTAGATTATTTTTTTAACCTTTTATGATTTAGTTTAATTAATAATTTCAAGAGAAACTAAATTTTAATTTAATTTGTGATGTTTATAAAAATTCAACTTGTTTTGATTTAATTGTAAATAAAAAATTAATGATCGTGAAAAAATACATTGAATTAAATAGTATGTCATGACAAACTTAGATTGAACTTGATATTTAAAACAAATTTATCTCGCAACAGCATAATTGTCGTCAAGTTATTATTATAGATGATACAATAATAACTACCTTACTGATACCAATACTTAGATCCATTAATAGATATTATTCACGATTAAAATATTTATATTAGTTCCGTTTAATTGATTTTTTTTCTATGGGTATTATCATAATTTCCCTGAGTATTATACAAATATTTGTATAATTAAATTTAATTTTTTATAATATAATTTTTTTTAACAAACAAATTTGTTCCGAAAAATAATTTCTAAAAAATTGCATTTTTAATTTTTTTTTTTTTTTAATTTTTACATGTCAATTTTTTTTCTTTTTTTTTTACCATAATTTGGTTGTTAAAAAAATTATTAAAATTTAATAAATATCTGCTAAATTAAATTTAACTTTTTATTTACCGATATTTATTATTTTTTTTTTTATCTACGACGCATCAAACTTATTTTTCTAACTTTTATCTAGATTATTAGTGACTAAAATATTTAAACATACCCAAGGGAATATAAAGACAAATTGTTTACTATTACGACACATTTTATGTATACGTGTACGTGTCACCGTGGATGTTCCACGATCGGAATTAATGAATAATTAATTAAACGGTCAGATGAACAAGTCATCGACTTTTTTACATTTTGTTTTGTAAGTTATATTCTAATTGAATCGAATTTTTATTCCATCTCGATATATCATCTGTCAGCATCGTAAACATAAGTTATTTTTTTTTCTGCAATTCTGTTTTTTAAAAAACCAGTTATTTTGAATCTTGAAATAATGGAGTACTATTTCAATACAATACTCGTTTGAAATTTAATATTTTAAGAAAACTGTATATTGTTATTCAAGATAATAATTATCTCATAAAATATATTTTAATTACATGTATTATTTTAAATTATCTTAGAATTATTCGATGTTGAGAAATAATCATCAAATGTTATCTTGTATGAACTAAAAAAAAGTATTTAAAATATAATATTAATTATCGAAAAAATTTCAGTGAGCGATTGGATAAAATTACTGCTTTGGTAAAGCATTCCATTGTATTTTAATGTATTCCAAAATGAAAAAGTTTACGAAAGAGCGTATAAAAATAAGTAAAGAAGGAAAAGTTTATTTTATATTTAGAACTTTAGGGTTTTCCGTATCTGTTTATTATACTTAGTAAACATAATATTTTTCGCGCCTTTTTATATAATTATATTATTACCTATAACAATAACAATATTTATTACAACAAGTATATTCATTAAAAATGTATCGTTCAAATATAAATAGTATAACGTTTCACAAACCACACCTTACTTATAAATTTATATTAATTCTATATTTTAAAAATTTTCTCCATGCTTTGTATTATAATTCTCCATATTTTTCACGGGTACGTAAACTCGTTCCACTTTTCCTCATCGACTCTTTATATGTTATGTTCTTTAACGTTACTTTACTTGTCAGCTATACTAGTGAACGCTAACACGATACAATTATACAAGCTTATTATGTACCGTGTGCTTAGATGACCACGCACCCTTTTTGTTTTCTGCCCTACTTTATTTTCTTCAATCCCCTTTATTCATTACACGTATTATCTCAGATCCTGTTGATTAATTACGTCAATAGATTAACAATCTTGCTTTTAAAGTAATAATATTACTAAAAAAAAATATTAATTCATCAAAATTAACAAAAGATCTAATTATTTATTTTTTTAATTGCAGTTGGTTTATTTTTTGTCATCGCTTCCGGAGTAAGAAGGTACTATACATAATTCCACTTCAAGTAAATGACGAAACGGACGAAACAGACCAGATCAGTCGACCGTAAATTAACGTAAATGCGGACGTGACGTAGTCCCGTGTTGGGTTAGAATCACCACATTATAGTTAATCATCCGTTGGTACTTATTCTTTGTATTGTTTTTCTCATTATCATTAATATATTCATTTTTTCGCTTCAGAACAATATAACAACTGTCTGGTAGCGAGTGACTCTTTAAATCACAGAAGTCATTCAAATTCACGAGAATTTTTTATTTTACATTTATCTTCTTCACTTTGATCAAAGTTATCTTCAATAAAATATGTACAATATCCAATATGTACAAAAAAAATTTATAATCGAGGGCGTCGACAGAGTAGAGCCAAGAAGGTCAACCTGAATACTTGAGATTGACCCTTAGTCGTTTATTCGTGACTCTCTTGCCTATTCATCATCATCATCATCATCATTATCGTCGTCATCATTACATTAATTTTATAAATTCTTCTCTTTTTTTGTCTCGTACTTGCTTTTAATCTTGGATACTGCATCTTTTATTTACATCAGAGAAAGTATTGCCGGTCAATGACCCTGAAGACGGGTTATTTTATGTATTTGTTTGAGTTACTACTGTCTTCCTTTCATTACCTTACTTGACTATTGAGATTTGGTATTGAGTTGAGCAAAACCAGTTGTGGTCGGCGTTTTAGTCTATCGCATGTATTACGCTGTATCTTGAGTTCTATTGGGACTAAAATACGTGGTACAGGTGTACGTATGTATGAATGATGTGACAAAAAAATCTACTTGTCAGTATTAACAAAGTGGTGATATGTAGTATATAGTATTGGTGGTATTAGTATACATACAGTGAAACACATAAGTACCCGGTGCCGCGTCGACTGCATCGGAAAATCAATAGTCATACTTTGTGTGTATGTATGTGTATGTGTCTCGTCTCACCTTGGTACCTTAGGGGAAGATAGAGAGTGAAAAGAAGTAAGAATGTATAAGAACAAGTGGTTTTTTACTTCGTTATTTTTCTTTTGATTCAGTAAAAAAATATTTTTTCTTTCTTCATTGATTTACTCTTGCCTCGAGCAGCGAGAAGCTAGTGAATTTTAATTATTTTAGATAAACTTTTGTATTTATAAGAAGAAAGTATTCTAGATCAAAACAGCTCATTGCTTTGCTGCTTAATATATTTTTAATTGAAACATTTGAAAATATTGCAAATGAAGATAGTAATTTTTTATGAAACTGAAGCTGATAGATGTTAAAAATTTTTTTATAATTGAAATGCAATAAAATTATTGTGAAAAAAATTTAATAAAAACATTTCACGTGTTAAAATTAAAAAAAAAATAATTAGTGAAATTTTTAAAAACATCTTCACTATTGTTATTGATTTATTATAAAAATTTAAAAAATTGACAGATGTCAGCTAACTTCAGTATCACAATTTTTAAAAATAATATAAACTATCAAAAATTATTTATTTTTTGATAGCTTAATGATAAGTAATGATAAAAAGTAATTATTTACACAGCTTAGATTGATAAATTTAATTAATCTTATTTATTTAATTACTTTTTTTATCTTTTTTATTAAAAATATTTATTATTCTCTGTAAAATATTACTTCTACGAACATATAATTGAGTAATTTAATTATTTTTTACTTTATAACTATGAAGCGTTACTTGAGAATTTCTTACTTTTTTACGAGGTTTCTTTTAAAGCTGTTTTCTTAAAAGCAAGACCATTGTTTGAACTGTAACCGTTATATCTATTTTAATGATTTTAAATGATCGACCTATTAACTATGTAATAAATTTTATTTATCATTTTTTTAACGTAAATTCTAAACGACAATTTCTTGATGACTATTTTTCTTCTTTAAGAGAAATTAAATTAAATCTTGATTAATTAAATTCGAAGTAAAGTATCGGATTTATTAAATTAAATAATAAAATAAGTAAGAGTTTCGTCTTAATTTAAGCTGATGTGATATCAGAATGACGTAACGGTAATATATGAGATAGAAAGTAAAGTAATAGACCGATAGATATAAAAGTACAATTTGTCGGAAAGAAAACTAGACAGTCAGTAAACTTAACCTTTATTTCTTCGATTACGGTCTAGTGTCATTCACATCGTGATTCATTCCGTTACGCCCTCCCGGGCGTGTCTTCGCGTTTACCGACTATCATCATCTTGCAACATAATGAGCTGCGGCTAGACTGTACATCGTAATCGAGTACTATGGTCATGAACTGATCTGAGAGTTACATCTAGTCGTGTGTGCTAAATTTTAAATTCTTGGTCCGTAATACAAAGTTTGCTCCATTAAGTATGACGCCACTTACATAATTGCTTTAAATTCAATTATACTCACAATAATGTAACTGACTGACTATATTTATCAGAAGGCTACTTCATTCATTCATCTGAATACACTTGACCCTTTGTTAAATTCCAAATAATTCATTTTTTTCTCTAATCTCTGTTATTGAGTCAAAGATTTTTTTTTTTTAATAAGTCATTACAATAAAAAAAAAAAAAAAAAAAAAAAAAAAAAAAAAAAAAAACCTTCCCCAATAATTAAATCAGAAAAAAAAATATTTTTAAAAAATTGCACTTCCAGTTTTTCAAGTTATTTTTAAATGAAATTTTTTTGTAATAATTTTTTAATAAAAAAAAATTTTACAAATTTTTAGATGTCGCTTAACTTAATTTTCATTCCCAGTTAAAGTAATTATTTTTTCTTCTTAATTACTTGGTAAATAACTTAAAATAATGGATCAATAATTAAATATTGTCAGTTAAACCTTGACTATATATATATATTTTTTTTTTTTTTGCGATAATCGAATATCGAAAATAGTAAGTGAGTATGGGTGTGACATTTGCGAATGTTTAATAGCTGCAAGCTGATAATAGAAAACGAATAATATCTGAGATAAAGAGTAGAAAAATATTTTTAATGTTTGTACTCATATGGATGATATTACTTTTGTGCAAACGTCATTACTATGTGACCTAGATTAATAGTTATAAACATTTACAGTCCACATTTTCAAAAGATTCATTACTAAGTGTTACGTAATGAAATTAAAAATGATTTAATTTAAATAAACTAGTCTAATAAATAACTTTTAATTTTATTTTCACTGAACTATTTGATGTTAAGGATTTTTTAATAAAAGAATTATTTGATGTATAAATCATCAGTTAATACAATTGTCATATCAGATTAAAAGTTATATCAATCAAGATTTAAGATTTTTTTTTAGGGATTATTATTGTTTGCAAATGTATAAAATGATTAGGATTATAATTGATACTAAAATAATTTATAAATTAGTATTTAAAAATAAACTCAGTAAAATTTGAAAAATAGTGTAAGCCAGTATGTGAGGTCACTTTACGTTTCTCTCCATTTTAGTGTAGTAAAAAAAAAAAGCCGTTTTTCCTTGAAGAAATATCGTCTTTGGCTTTTATAAAATTACGACTCAGTCACTTGATGGCAAGAGGTATAAGAAAACGATGATGAGTAAAATACACTAGTGCCTATTCAGAGATTAGTAAAGAAACTACTGTAATATTTTATAAGAACTGATGCCTCGTTGTGTATTTATTTTATGATAATTAATATTAATGATATCGTGTCAGAAATTTTAAAGTTTATTATTTATTGAAGATAAGTTTTTCGTATGAAGAACAGATGATTGATTCTTGTAAGCAGTTACGGTAGTTTATATATAAGTAAATATTGTAAATGCGGAAAAATATATTATTTTTACGACCTCTAGAACAGGTAGAATAGAATTTATTAGTGTAGTGTATTCGATTATCTTAGTCAAGCACAATATAACGGCACACCTATATGCCTAAGCATTTTAAATTGCCAGCACCGGTTGTGTAGAGAAAAAAAAATTATATATATATATATGTTTAGGTGTGTGCGTGTGTGTATGTGCGTATATATTTTGTGGTTGCGATATCATCCGAGTGACGTAATCCCATCGTATGGTTGATGATGATGCTTTTATTTAAGAGCCTACACTGCTAAATATCTTTACACATACATTCAATATTCGCTGACATCGCCCTGTTTTGTGCGATAATAATAAATATTATTATCATTATCATTATCATTATTATTATTATTATTATTATTATTATTATTATTATTATTATTATTATTATTATTATTATTATTATTATTATTATTATTATTATACTTACACTTGAGATAATTGAAATAAAAAAATTATAAATTGATTAAATTGAGCTATTTTAAGTGCAAGTTTATGAATTATAAATTTTTGTAAGTTATAGATTTGATTTAAATATCTTTAGTATTTAATCAAGATAAAAAATTCATGATTTTATTGTGTAAGAAAATTTACGCTCGTAATTGAGTTGTTAATAATTCTTGGAATTAAAATATTTTTAAATAACATTAAAAGAAGAAAATTTAAAAATGTTTTTTGTGACAAAATAATTAATGAAATAAATTTTTTATTTTTTAGGAGGCCCTTTAGAGAAGGGTTCAATAAAAGTGAGCTGTTGGTCCAATTGGCAAAATGACGACCGACATCTCCGTGGTGCGTTCAGGGTGGGACCCAACGCTTCAGCAAGAGATTGTCGACGAGTACGAATACGACGGAGGAAACTCAAGCTCGAGATTATTCGAACGATCACGAATCAAGGCCTTAGCTGGTGTGTATTTACATTTATATTTATATCCATGTATATTTCTATCTGATTAAATGTATTATTTAATAATACATATATAATTATATTACATGAGTGTAACGTACAAAGTTTAAGATATACAAATTCTATTTATATACACATATGTACAAAAAATATTTTGTCGTGTAGGAAATAAGCAAAACCATATCCTTAGATATATTTCTTATCAATAGCGAAACCGACTAGTCGAACTAAGCACTTATATCGCAAATCAGTAATGTACTAGACTTGATTGACTTTACACTCATTTATATTATATATTATTTAGACTTTTCCAATCAATATGACCCAAAGATTATCTATAAGTGATTCACTTGAAGATTATTATGATAAAGTAGTTCTAGATTTACGGGGTAACTCTTGTATATTTTTTTTTGCTATAAAAATCAGTGTTGTAAATTTATATTTAAAACTTTTTATTGCTATCGTTAATTTTTTTTAGTTTTGAAAATTTTTTTATATTATTTTATTCAGTAATATTTTTTTTTTTTTTTTTTTTTTTTTTTTTTTTCGTTTAGGTGAACGTGAGTCAGTACAAAAGAAAACTTTTCAAAAATGGGTGAATTCACATTTAGTACGCTGCTCGAGTCGAATTGGCGATCTCTATGTAGATCTTCGAGACGGAAAAATGTTGATAAAGCTATTAGAAATATTATCAGGAGAACGATTACCTCGGCCAACAAAAGGTAAAATGCGAATCCATTGTTTGGAAAATGTTGACAAAGCGTTACAATTTTTACGCGAACAACGGGTACATTTGGAAAATATGGGATCACATGATATTGTCGACGGAAATCCACGTCTTACTCTTGGTCTTATTTGGACTATTATATTGCGATTTCAAATTCAAGATATTACGATTGAAGAAACTGATAATCAAGAAACTAAATCTGCCAAGGATGCGTTATTATTGTGGTGTCAAATGAAAACCGCTGGTTATCACAATGTTAATGTGAGAAATTTCACTACATCTTGGCGAGATGGATTGGCATTCAATGCTATTATTCACAAACACCGCCCCGATTTAATACACTTTGACAAATTATCAAAATCTAATGCTATCTATAATCTTAACAATGCTTTCAATGTTGCTGAAGATAAATTAGGACTTACAAAACTTCTTGACGCCGAAGATATATTCGTAGACCATCCTGATGAAAAGTCAATCATAACTTACGTCGTTACATACTACCATTACTTCTCTAAAATGAAGCAAGAAACAGTGCACGGTAAAAGAATTGGTAAGGTTGTTGGTATTGCAATGGAGAACGATCGTATGATCAATGAATACGAAGGCATGACAAGTGATCTTTTACGGTGGATTGAAAGTACTATTGAAGCTTTAGGTGATCGTCGTTTTGCTAATTCACTCGTGGGTGTTCAATCTCAACTATCGCAATTTTCAAACTACCGAACCATCGAAAAACCACCGAAATTCGTCGAGAAAGGTAATCTAGAAGTGCTGCTGTTTACCCTTCAGTCTAAAATGCGGGCTAACAATCAAAAACCGTACACGCCCAAAGAAGGTAAAATGATTTCGGATATCAATAAGGCATGGGAACGACTGGAGAAAGCTGAACATGAGCGTGAGCTTGCTCTTAGAGAAGAATTGATACGCCAAGAAAAATTAGAGCAACTTGCCGCGAGATTTAATAGAAAAGCAAGTATGAGAGAGACTTGGTTATCTGAGAATCAGAGACTAGTTTCTCAGGATAATTTTGGTTTTGATCTTGCTGCGGTCGAAGCTGCTGCTAAAAAACACGAAGCCATTGAGACTGATATCTTTGCTTATGAAGAACGTGTACAAGCTGTTATGGCAGTTTCGCAAGAGCTTGAAGCTGAAAATTACCACGATATTCTTAAGATAAATGAACGTAAAGTCAATGTATTACGTTTATGGAATTATCTTTTGGAGTTATTGCGTGCTAGACGTATGAGACTTGAATTGTCGCTTCAGCTTCAGCAAAACTTCCAGGAAATGCTTTATATTCTTGATAGTATGGAAGAACTTAAGCAACGTCTTTTGACAGACGACTATGGAAAGCATTTGATGGGAGTAGAAGATCTCTTGCAGAAACACTCATTAGTTGAAGCGGACATTAACGTTCTCGGTGAACGAGTTAAGGCTGTCGTACAACAAAGTCAAAGATTCTTGGAGCAAGATGAAGGTTATCGTCCCTGCGACCCCGCTATTATTGTTGAACGTGTTCAACAGCTTGAGGATGCGTACTCAGAGCTGGTGCGTTTGGCAGTTGAACGTCGTGCTCGACTTGAAGAGTCTCGGAAACTTTGGCAGTTCTACTGGGACATGGCTGATGAAGAAAATTGGATCAAGGAGAAAGAACAAATTGTCTCTACTGGTGACATTGGACATGATCTTACGACTATCAATCTTCTTTTGTCCAAGCACAAGGCGTTGGAGAATGAAATTCAATCTCATGAGCCTCAGCTTATGTCTGTTGCCGCTGTAGGTGATGAATTGGTACGTCAACAACATTTTGGATCCGACAGGATTCAAGAAAGACTCCAAGAGATTTTGGCAATGTGGAATCATTTGTTAGATCTCTCAGCATTCAGACGTAAACGTCTTGAAGAAGCTGTTGATTACCATCAATTGTTTGCCGACGCTGATGATATCGACATTTGGATGTTGGACACTGTTCGACTTGTATCCTCAGAAGATGTCGGTAGAGATGAAGCGAATGTGCAATCCCTGTTGAAGAAACACAAAGATGTTACCGATGAGTTGAAAAATTACGCTACAACTATTGAACAATTACACCAACAAGCTGGCTTACTCGGGGAACAAGATGCTAAGTCACCGGAAGTACTTGAGAGACTTGCGTCGATTGACTCTCGCTACAAGGAGCTTTTGGAGCTTGCTAAATTGAGGAAACAGAGACTTCTTGATGCTTTGTCACTCTACAAACTCTTCAGTGAATCCGATGGTGTAGAACAATGGATTGGAGAAAAGAACCGTATGTTGGATACAATGGTACCAGCTAAAGACATTGAAGATGTTGAGATAATGAAACATCGTTATGATGGTTTTGAGAAAGAAATGAATGCAAATGCATCACGAGTAGCTGTTGTTAACCAATTGGCGCGTCAGCTTCTTCATGTTGAGCACCCCAACTCCGAGGAGATTGTTGTAAGACAGAACGAACTTAATCAGAAGTGGGCTGAACTTCGTGACAAAGCAGAAAACAAACGTGAAGCTTTGAACTCTGCTCACGGTGTACAAACCTTCCATATTGAATGTCGTGAGACTGTATCTTGGATCGAAGATAAGAAGAGAATTCTCCAACAGACAGACAGCTTGGAAATGGATCTTACAGGTGTTATGACACTACAGCGAAGACTCAGTGGTATGGAGCGTGATCTTGCTGCTATCCAGGCTAAATTAGACGCTCTTGAAAAAGAAGCGCAGTTGATTGAAAAAGATCATCCTGAGGAAGCAGAACTTATCCGCGAAAGAGTTTCTCAAATTCATATTATTTGGGAGCAATTAACGCATATGTTGAAGGAACGCGATGCTAAATTAGAGGAAGCCGGTGATCTTCACAGATTCTTACGTGACTTAGATCACTTCCAAACCTGGTTGACTAAGACACAAACCGATGTTGCTAGCGAGGATACTCCAACAAGTTTAACTGATGCAGAAAAATTACTTACTCAGCATCAAAACATCAAGGAAGAAATCGATAATTATATCGATGATTACACAAAGATGATGGAGTACGGTGAGAGATTAACCAGTGAGGCAGGAGATGGTGATACCCAATATATGTTCCTCCGAGAAAGATTGAATGCTCTGAAAATGGGATGGGAAGAGTTACATCAAATGTGGGCTAACCGCCAGAATTTACTATCAAATTCATTGAGTCTCCAGCTGTTCGATCAAAATGCCAGACAAGCCGAGGTATTATTATCTCAACAGGAGCACGTTTTAGCTAAAGACGAAACTCCTTCGAATTTCGAGCAAGCGGAAAATATGATAAAACGACACGAAGCTTTTATGACTACTATGGATGCAAACGACGAGAAAATAAATTCAGTTGTTCAATTTGCCACTCGATTGGTTGAGGAAGGACACTTTGCTTCAGATAAAGTTAAAAAGAAGGCAGATAATATTAGCGAGCGTCGTAGTATTAACCGTGATAAGGCTAATCAATTGATGGAGAAATTGAAAGATCAATTGCAACTGCAAATGTTCTTACAGGATTGCGAAGAACTCGGTGAATGGGTACAAGAGAAACACATTACTGCCCAAGATGAAACTTACAGAAGCGCTAAAACCGTTCATAGTAAATGGATGCGTCATGAGGCATTTATGGCTGAGATAGCGAGTAATAAAGATCGTTTGGAACAACTCCAACGCGCAGCTAATGAACTTATTCAACAGAAACCTGAACTTGAAAATATTATCAATCCAAAAGTTAATGAACTGGCTGATCAGTTTGAAGAACTTGAAACTACAACACAAGATAAAGGTAAAAGATTGTTTGACGCGAATCGTGAAGTACTTATTCATCAAACATGCGATGATATCGACTCATGGATGAATGAATTGGAGAAACAAATCGAAAGTACAGATACTGGATCAGATCTTGCTTCTGTCAATATTCTTATGCAAAAACAACAGATGATTGAAACACAAATGGCAGTGAAAGCACGACAGGTTACTGAGCTTGACAAACAGACAGAACATCTTCAGACTACAGTTCCTGATGAGACGATGGAAGAGATAAAATGTAAAAAAGAAAAAGTTGCTCAGCGATTCGAACAGCTTAAGGCACCGTTGATTGATCGTCAACGCCAGTTAGAGAAGAAAAAAGAAGCCTTCCAGTTCCGTCGCGATGTTGAGGATGAAAAACTTTGGATTGCTGAAAAAATGCCTCAGGCAACAAGTAACGAGTACGGTAATTCGCTGTTCAATGTTCATATGTTGAAGAAAAAGAATCAATCACTTCGCACGGAAATTGAAAACCACGAGCCGAGAATAAATGCTGTCTGTGGAAACGGACAGAAATTAATTGACGAAGGTCATGAAGCAACTTCTGAATTTCAGAGACTTATATCAGAGCTTCATGAAAAATGGCGTGAGCTCAAGGAAGCTGTTAATGACAGAAACAACCATCTCCTTCAAAATGAAAAAGCCCAACAGTATTTCTTCGATTCAACCGAAGCGGAGTCATGGATGAGCGAGCAAGAGCTCTATATGATGGTCGAAGATCGTGGAAAGGACGAAATTTCAGCCCAAAACTTGATGAAGAAACACGAATCATTGGAACACGCTGTCGAAGATTACGCTGAGACAATTCGCCAATTAGGAGAAACCTCCAGACAGTTAATAAATGATCAACATCCTCTTGCAGATCAAATTGCAGTTAAGCAATCTCAAGTTGACAAGCTCTACGCAGGTCTTAAAGATCTTGCTGGTGAAAGACGTGCCAAATTAGACGAGGCGCTTCAATTGTTTATGTTGAACCGTGAAGTTGATGATTTGGAGCAATGGATCGCGGAGAGAGAACTAGTTGCCGGCAGTCAAGAACTTGGCCAGGACTACGATCATGTTACGCTGCTGTGGGAGAGATTCAAGGAGTTTGCTCGTGACACTGAAGCGATCGGATCTGAACGTGTAGCAGCGGTTAACGAAATAGCAGATTCGTTAATAGCAACTGGACACTCAGATGCCGCGACAATTGCTGAATGGAAAGACGGATTGAATGAAGTGTGGCAAGATCTTTTGGAGTTGATTGAAACGCGTACACAAATGTTGGCAGCAAGTCGTGAACTGCATAAGTTCTTCCACGACTGCAAGGACGTTCTTGGAAGGATTCTTGAAAAACAGAATGCCATGTCGGATGAGCTTGGACGTGATGCTGGCTCAGTATCAGCACTTCAACGCAAGCACGGCAACTTTATTCAAGATTTATCGACACTTCAGAATCAAGTTACGCAGATACAAGAGGAGTCAGCGAAATTACAAGCTAGCTATGCTGGTGATAAAGCTAGCGAGATAACAAACCGCGAAGCTGAAGTTGTTGCAGCTTGGAATAATCTTCAATCTCTTTGTGAAGGCAGAAAGGCTAAACTGGAAGACACTGGTGATCTATTTAGATTCTTTAATATGGTCAGGACTCTGATGATTTGGATGGATGACGTCGTAAGGCAGATGAATACTTCAGAGAAACCGCGAGATGTATCAGGAGTTGAATTACTGATGAACAACCACCAGAGTTTGAAAGCTGAAATTGATACTAGAGAAGACAACTTGTTGGCTTGCATAAATCTTGGCAAAGATTTACTTGCCAGAAACCACTACGCCAGTGTACAAATAAAAGAAAAATTATCGGCATTAACAGCTCATAGGAATGCATTATTACATCGATGGGAAGAACGCTGGGAGAATTTGCAACTTATTTTAGAAGTTTATCAATTCGCGAGGGACGCGGCAGTTGCTGAAGCTTGGCTAATTGCCCAGGAACCTTACCTTATGAGTCAAGAGCTTGGAGTAAGTTGATTATTTATTCTAAACAAGTTAATGCAATTTAATTAATTATAAGAATTTTAGTAATTATTTACAAGTGTGGTCCACCCTATTTTTGGCCATATCTAGGTGAAAAATAATAATCACATTTTTTTTTAAATTGTTCATTTTTTATCTATTTAAAAAAAAAAGTTAAAATTAAAATCGTTGAACTTGTAAATATTTATCAGAACTTTAATTAATACTTAACCATTTTTTTTTTTTTATTTTATTACAGCACACGATTGACGAAGTTGAGAATTTAATAAAGAAACACGAAGCATTTGAAAAATCAGCAGCTGCACAGGAAGAAAGGTTTAGTGCCTTGGAACGTTTAACTACGGTAAGTTATTTAAACAAATTATTGTATGCTGCATGACTCATTAACAATTAGTACTTCAGCACAAAGTATTTAGTATTCACTGTATTTGATTAATTGACGTAAAAAATGAATAACATTAATTAATTTTGTCTGTGACAATGCATGATATTATGAAATATTATCTCAATTTCAAGATAAATATGCTTTTAACACTGACCATCACTATTTTAATCGTTGTATGTGTTTTGGAATCATGTTTAATGGGTTATTCTTAGCCTGAGATGGTGTACTGTAGTGACTTCTTATTGGGCATGCCAATGGCGGAACTTGAACACAGGCTCACTTTTATTCCTCCTGATGAATATCCTATTATTTTAACTACTACCACATCCATACCCGTAAAACCTGCATTCACCATTACGAAGAAACGAAATCGTTCTTTAACTAGTATTGTACATGACATCATCTTTAATTCAGATCGTTTTTATTCACCAGTGAATAGATATAAACGTGAATACACGTCCACGGGGACTAAAATTATTTATCCTCAGTTATCTAAATCTGAAGAAGTTTCTAATAAAAATAAAAAAAAATTCGTACGACCTAAATCATTTTTATGGGATTCTAATTGGGTAAAAAGTAACAATAATTCTATTAGATCATACAGCGGTAGTTCTTCAAGTTCTATTAAAAATCTAGATAATTTAAGTAACGATTTTGTTTTTGATGAAGTAGCAATTCATTCGCCAAATAAAATTTCTGAATACGGTAATCCGATGTTTAAAAAAATGGACGGGTTCTAAAATTATTTTAAATTCTTGTTTATTTTAGATTTTAAAAAAAAAAGAAATAATTTTAATTTCTAATTTTTGTCAATTAAAATTTTTTCTTCGTAATTTCCTTTTTTTTTTTTTTCTAATCCTTAAAATGAAACTACAACATTAATTAGTATGAGGTAAGCTGGCTATGCTTTTAAACATCGCTTTTGTTTGTTTGCAAGGTGTATTAAATTTAAAAATAACTTCTGATGACTATAATTGATCAATTATTTCGTTTTATAGTTTGAGTTGAAAGAATTGAAGAGACGAGAACAAGAGCGAGAAGAGGAGGAGAGACGTAAAAAAGAAGAAGCTGCAGCAGCCGAGGCAGCGCGATTAGCTAAAACAACACCTGTTACTAGTCCTGATGAACCAACGAGTGAACGGTAATTTGAATTTTCTTATTAATTAATTTTACAGCGGTATTATATAAATATATCAAGATTAAGCTTATCAAATTTTAATTTTTTTCACAGGGTTGAAGCCGATGGTGTGACTAGCGGTGACCGTGGCGATGATGATGGTAAGAATTTTTTAAATAAAATTTTAATAATGAAAAAATTGTCCGTATTATTGATTTAAATGCACGTCTGGGTATTTCGCGAAATAACTTTTTATATAACAAAAAAGATTATTTTAAATAATATTCAAATATTTAATCTGACTATCATACGATGAGGGAATTAATTAATGGAATAACTTGATATAAATTGCAAAGTAGAAGTCAAACAGAATATCGATTAGTCGTCGTGTCTACAAAAGAATTATTCTGAAGTATAAATCATGAAAGTATATTTAAAAAATATAAAAAGAAAAAAAACTCGCGTTGAAGCATGAATATCGCTAACAAGCACGTTTATTTTTGCCACTTACCTTTTCTCGATCCTTAAATTCTCAATAAAATTCTCCTATTCTTAATCCTTTGTCCTTGAATTCCTTAAATAATACCTATTTTCCTATAAAATGCGGCACGGAATGCACAAACCGCAGTGGCACCGCGCAAGGCTTCTTCTACACGAACACCGCAATCCCAAGAAAAACCCAAGGAAGGTGAGTGTTCGGTAGAATACTTAAAAAAAAATTCATATCCAGTTTTTTTTTTTTTTTTTTTCATTATTATTTTTTATTCAACAATTTTAATATAAGTAGTCTAGAAATTTTTATTTTTTTTTTAAATCACTCGACACCTTATATGTTGAACCATTCACTGATACCACCATTTACTGACAATCACCAATTTTTATTTGTTTTAACTTAAGATATTTTTGGGTTATTTTTTTTTCAACAAATCATATCACATATCATATTAGTTAATTATCATTTAATTAAATTTATCAAAGTATATGTTCAATTAGTGATACTATTATCGTTATTATTAATTTGATTGTTTTTTTATCGATAACTTATGAGGTAGAATTAAAAATTCTAATAAAGTCAAGAGATGGCTAATTCAGACATGTACTTTGGAAATTTTTTTTTTTTTTTTAATAATTTTTAAAAATGTACATTTTTAAAATTATTAACTAATAATTTATTAATATACATGCTTTTTTGTGTGCCTTAACATTTTTATCCACAGGTGGCGGAACCAATATGTTCATATTTTAATGGCTAATTAATTTATAATTACAATTATTATTAACTTAGTATATTTAACTAATTTTTAATTTAAGCACAATATCGTTCAGTAATTACTTTTCTGAAAATTGCACATCTGGCTTGAAAAATATTTTTTTTCTGCATTAATTAAACAGTAGAAATATCCCTTATCTATTTATAATTTTTTTGCATGTTTTTCTCTTAAATAAAATGTAAGCTTGCATGTTTTTGTAGTTGCTTGTTATTTTTCATTTTTTAATATTATATCAGTAAATTATAGTTAGAATTAATTATTTATATAAAAAACTGTATTTAATTTAATACAATATTTGAAACAAAACCTGTAATGCATGATTTTGTATATTGGTGTGGTATAGTGCATGTTCGAAGGCCCCAGCGATTCTCTTCTGGAGATGTGACACGATCTATTACTCCAACAACTTCCAAATCTCGTGCTTCTGTCCCATCAACACCAACAAGTAAGTGTCAATTTAAACCCGACATTCAAAATACTTAAGAAAATAAATTATTACAAGTACAATTATTCAATCACTCACTTAACAATCACATCAATACACATTCATTGTATACTTAAAATCATTTGACAAATTTTTTTTTAGTTCGAAATTTTCAAACTTAATAATTTTTTTTTTTTTTTTATCAGTACAAAATTATTTTTCATAAAATTAGAAAATCTAAATTCAATTTTAAACTTGCTATAAATATTTATTTGATGCATGTGCATGTTACACGTAAAAAAATTAAAATTTTAAGCACGTTTAAGTAGATGACAAAAAATAATGGGAACGGTGGTGAAATTAAACAATAAACAATTACAAAATGAAGCATTTATGTATTAAGTAAGTAGTTAATTGAATTGTAATCCGAATATAAGCTCCCAAAGGTGGAACTGGTTCAGAACCTGGTACATTGCGACGAAAGGAACGTAGTCGCAGCAAGTCACCATTCAGAAGCTTCCGTTGGAAAAAAACTCCCAAGTCACCGAGTTTAGATCGTAGCGGTGTGAGTGATGACGAGCACAGCTTCCACGGTAAGTTTGTCATAATTGCCCATGAATATTATCAAGATTATTATCAACGACTTATTTTACTTAATTAATAATTTTTTTTTAGTTATAATAAGCAAGCATCCTCTTTTAAGCTCGTTATTTTTTCTGTTTGCTTTTATAATACATGAATGAATGCTTACATTTTATTAAGCATGTCTTGAGCCAGATTTATTTTATTTTAACTTATAATTAAATTTTATAAATTAAAAACAGTTTCAGGTACTCTGTGATGCAGTCGACCGAAGTACTCTATATTAAATTAGTTTATAGTATCGATTAAATCAGTCATAATCATAATCATACTTTTATTTTAAGTTTTTATATTACGAGTAGCTTATTATAAAATATAAAAATTAAATTTTAATTATTTATTTATTTAAACAGAGCAGAGAAGCCCGAGTGACGATGAATTCGAAGGCACACTTGTGCGTAAGCATGAGTGGGAAAGTACAACGAAAAAAGCAACCAACCGATCATGGGATAAGATTTATATGGTTGTCCGTGGACAAAATCTTGTGGCATACAAAGATCAAAAATCTTGCAAGGCAGCTCCAGATCAACTTTACAAAGGTGAAGCACCCTTCGATCTTCGTGGTGCTACGGTCGCTGTCGCCAGTGATTATACCAAGAAAAAACACGTCTTCCGAGTCAAGTAAGTTATTTTCTTTTATTATGCTAAAAATAATTTATAATAAATAAATTATTAATTTTATAAAAATTTATTTCTAGGTCGCAAGGAGGTGCTGACTTTTTGTTCCAAGCTAAAGATGATAGTGAAATGAACGAATGGGTTACGGTATTAAATCAAGCTGCCCAGGGAACTGCAGGAGCGAGTACATCAAGAGCACACACTCTCCCAGCACCAACTCAAGCTGAAACAAAACGACGTAGCTTTTTCACTATTAAAAAGAAGTAAGTTGGCTTTTAATTTAGTAAATAATTTGTTTTTCATTGGCTTATTTTTTTTTTTTTGTCTTAATAATCTTATGTATATCATTTTATTATTATTGTTATTTTTATAAATTAATGACTGTATTAAAAATTGTAAATAAGATGATAATGCACCTGCTATTGTAAGTTCCTTCATCACTGTATCTTCATTTCATCGCTAGATTATAAATGCATAGTATTATTTTATTATTCTACTATCATTTTAAAATAATAAACATTTTTTTTATTCGCATCGACAATAAGAGTTGCAAAAAAAAATTTATTCATTACGACTATGAATAATGGATATATTATTGGTTATTTATTATTCATTGTTAACAAATGAGTAATGGTGTTATGATGAAAATTCCATTTTGATGAATTAAAAGAATAAACAATTCATAATATTTAAATTGTTAAATTTTGTAACACTTGTTGATTTGACAATAGGTCATCATTCAGCATCCCTTTTCGATCATATCGCATTTATCATATTTTTAGAAAAGCCAAAAAGTAGAAAGCGAATACCATGATCATAAGAAAAGTTCAGTACACAATTGGAACAACATTTTTATGCGGTGAGTCGCACACCATTATTCCTCATAAACGTCGTAAATATTTTTGCACGATACGTAAATCATCTCCCTATTTAAATTTACATTTTTTTTTTTTTACTATTTTTTAAAATTATTTTTTTTTAAACCTATTCGTTTTTAAAATAATTGTGTCCCTGTGATTTAGTTTACTGATGATGTCGGGAGGAATGTTCTTCCAATTGTGAATGCGGAATGACGTAAATTATTCTTCGGATAACTTGAGAGTCCAATCAGGCATTCACGTGTTTCATATGCCTTATTGAAATATTTACTAAGTTGATAATAATATTTATTTATTTTTTTTAGGATAGTTATTGGTATATGAAGCATACTGATGCACTAAATAAGTAATCAATTTGAGATTAGGCGCTTGTTGATTGAATATTTAAAAAAAAAATGTTATGAGTCATTTATTATTTCAATTATTTATTTTTTAGAATTAATCATGCATTATTATTAGCTCTGTGTCATCGTTATACTTAATTATATTTTTTTTTATCATTTATCATCGTTTCATATATTTATTTTGTATTAGCTTGTAGGCATTGATATCATTAATAATACCAGCAACGTTACATAGTTATTGATTATTTTTCAGATCAGAAGAATTTATGATAATAAATAACTCAGTAATTATTTATTTATAGATATGTTAATATTTCTATATTTTTTTTTTTTTTCAGCTAAACTGGAGCGGTAACATATTAACAAGAAAGAGTTTGGGCTATTATACAGAGAAAAAGTAATTAAGGAGAAAAATTCGTAATAAAATGATATTTAATAAAAATGATGCTGCTATTTCGTCGCTCTACTACGTTAAAGCAACGCTAATAACAAATTACAAGATAAAAATCATTAGACTATGTAGATAGTCATAAGTGATTTAATTGTCAGATTTTAAATAAACAGAGACTTTTTTTTTTTTTAATTATATTGGCAAGCGGCAGATTTATATTTAATAATTTGTCGTGTTTGACGTTTTGAAATATAATATATTTTAAAACGGCTTGCTATTGCCATAATCAAGAGAGTAATCTAACATTAAACTTTCCCAGGTCAGTGGGCTTTCAATTAAAGTATTGTTTTTATTTATTTAATTTGTTTTTTTTTATAAAAACAAATTTTTTTTCAATTTATCAAAAGATATTATTTTTTAATGATATGTATTTGGCTTCTATCGTGTTTGATAAATTTTATTATTGACAATTTGTATTTATTATTAATTATTAACATCTAAAAATGTTTTTTAAATTTATTATCAATGTTGTTAATTTGAAATTTTTTCATAAAGATTTTATTTCGAAGAATACTTTAAAAGTCTCATGTATTAGTAAAGCGCACAATTTTTCAATAAATTCCAAGCAAGCTATGAAAAATAGTGACGTAAGACTATAATAGTCGATTTACTCGTTTATTTTTACAAACAGAAAAAAAAAATAATATTTTTAAAAATTATATATGTACAATTAACGAGTGATATTTATGAAACTTTTAATAATTTTAATTGTATGTTTCTTTCTTTATCAATGTATGAACTACGAAATGACTGCCATTTATTTTTTAAGATTCGCGCTTTCCTGGGATTGTTTTATTATATTGATTAAATAAAAAAATATAATTAATTAATAATAATAACAATAATACTAATAATAAAAAAAAAAACTTTTAAAGAATGTTATATTACGTGAAAAAATAAAATATTGAAAGAAAAAAAAAGATTATTGTATTAACAAAGAAGAGTTTTTTCTCCTATACGAAATTACGAGGTATAAAATACAAATTATATAAAAATAAAATTCATAAACTCTAGATAATTCTCTCGAACTTTACGACTGTTTCGTATTATTGTCTTCGAACAAATCCGATTTTAAATATTTAAATTAAATGATGAAAATTATTTGTAATAATGACGATAATAATAAATAGAAAAAAAAAAAAAAACTTTGAGTGACTCACGCGAGCTTTGACGCATGCGTATCGGACACTGCAATTTCTTACGTCAAATAGCTTGAGAATTATATTATACAGTTTTAAAAATTTTACTTTTCATTTTATAAAATATTTATCGAATGATGGATAGTGTTTTAATTTTTTGAAAATGTAAATCATACTATATATAAAAACAATTATAAGATTTTTCAATACACTAGATATTTTATTTCTGTTGCTTATTTTGTTATTTTTCACATATAATGCGTCTTGAAATCACATTTCATTGTGCGAATGAGACTTAATCATATATTCCTATTGCTGTATAGAAACATGATGTCATTTTTTTTTTAATTAATTTTTATTGAAAACATCACGACGTGTTTTAATTAAAAAATTAAATTCTAAATACAATTTGCAAAAAAATAATAGAAGAAAACATTAATAATGTCTCGTTAATGAGAGTAATACGTCCGTTTCTACATTGTAAGAAACAAAAAGCTTTTATTGCACGTATAAAAAATATATATGCACAAGATGTGTAAAGACAATTGGCTTTAATGTCGAAATTTTATTTTAATCTTTTTTCAATTAATGCGACATACTAATCGCTCTATGTTTTTTACATAAATATAAATAATAAAATTTTATTGAAGTAGGATAAATATTATTAATTGATAAATATAAATAATATATAATTGTAAAACAAATAAATAGTTTGCTCTTTTCGTTTTAGAATGGCCTTCCTTAAAAAAGAAAAAAAAATAAATAAAAAAAAAAAAAAATAGAAAAAGAAAAAAAAATATCCAAAAATAAAAATGAATTTTTTATTATTAAGTGAGAATGATTGTGTGAATGATTAAAATAACTGAAATGATATTATATTATTTAAAATTAGTTTATCTTTATAAAATTTTATTTCTACAACTGTGCAAATATGTTATATCAAGCTTTTAATGTATTATCTTCATAGCCTTATGAAGTGGCAATTACCAATGTGCATAAAAGTTTCGCACGTACGAAAGAAATAGTGAAAAAGTTTAATTATAAATAAAAATAAGAGAAACAAAAAAAAATGGAAAAACAAATGTTTACATCTCAAAGAAATGAAAAGAAGAAGAAGGAGTTTAATCAAATTTCACAAAACAATAAATCATTGAATTCATTAATTAGTAAATAAAATCTATATAATTAGCAGTTTTTCATTCTTCTATACAATTGAAGTTTACCCAATTTAATTTCTTAATAATAACGACCGATTAAATAAAATATACTGAAATAATTAAGAAATGGAATGAGAGCAACCGTAGTATTCCCCTAAACAACTAATGCTTAAAAAACAAATTAATAAATGCATAAATAAATAAACACTTGTAAGATTTTTCGGGTGCATCCCAAATGGCTATGTCAAAAACAATAATAAATTTACATATACATTTATGTGTATTATATTATAAATTATATATTAAAGTATAAATTTATTAATTTTTAGTTTTAAAATGAAATATGATCTTGCTTTACTATTAGTGGATTTAATATTCCTTGCTTTGCAATTGAATTATTAATTAATTAATGAATTAATATTATTATGTTTTTATTTATCTTTATGGTTATTTATTCAAAGAAAATAACGGATCAATTGAAAAAAGATACGTATTAAATAAATAAAAGTAATAGTATCTTAATAAATTACAATAATAAAGAAGAAAAAAAAAAACAAGTAACAACTTGTATCTTAAATACCATTCATTATTATAAGATCATTTTTCTTATTGTGCTTAGCACATTCGTATGACGTGATTATGCGTAAAAAATTTATTAACAATAAAGAAATTATAAATAAATAAATAAATATTATTAATGTAAGTTCTTGATAAATAATAATACATTTATGAGAAGATAATGTGAAGCTTATGTAATAAATGGTTGTTGAAAAAATTGTGAGTAAAATTAGTGTAGATTACAGGAGGATATGCAAAAAAAAAATATCAATATATATCAAGATGTGTATGGTGAGATTGTTACAGTAAAAATGTCGTGATAGTTTTATATACGAGGATCAGTGATCAACAGCCGTATACTGGCTTTAAATGGACTGATGAGAGGGATCTGGGACCACTGGTGGTGCCATGAGGAAATGAAACCCATTATCTAATATACTTTTATTATATCGTCAGATCGTCATTTTAAAAATGGTTACTCATTCGTTCTTCATTGCCCGTATCATCACATCTTTCAAGAAAAAAAAAACTATTAAATTCAATTCAATTAAAAAATACATTCAATCCAACCTTTGAGTTGCTAAGAAAGCAGGCATTCAATAAAACGTTAGCATGCTTTCATCATTTATCTCTTTATTTTTTTCTTATCTCATTTTTAAAATTATTCCCGCGTAAAGTTAACAAAGAACGGGTGGATATTAAAAGATATCATTGGTCAATAGTTCAATGCACTTTATTTATAATATATATTTATTTATAAAGTATTCTCACACGTTTGCCAGGATATAAATATATGTATATATATATACACATATATCTACTTATTTGTTTCATTGCAAGGACATTTAATTTTCTTTGTTTTGTTTTTGAATGACACAAATGTTTATAAATAATTTTCTAAACTTATTTTGCCATAAAATACTGCTGGTAATTAATTTACAAGAACTGAATCCAAATGTAGGTCGTTAAATATTTTACTTAGAATTGAAGATCAATAAAAGGAAATTAAATTAATCCATCAGTTCTGAATAATTGAGGTAATTATCGTTTTTAAAATAAAATTGCATGAAATTATTTTGTTTTAAATATAACATATATAAAATATTTTTTTAAAAAACTTTTTCATGTGAAATTAAAAGTTTTTATACTATTTCTTTTTAAAATTGACACTGATGATTTTACAATACTAAATTTAGCCGACGTTTTTAATTATTAAAAATTTTTTTAATAATGCTGAAGTTAGCCGTCAGCTGTCAATTTTAAAAATTTTAATAAATCAATTACAATAAAAAAAATACTTCTAAAAATTTTCAATTGTAGTTTTCACATGTGAAACTTTTTAATTAAATTTTTTTTTTAAATAATTTAATTGCTAAAAAATTCTAAAGAAATTTTTAATGTCAATCAACTTCAATGTTATTAATTACATCGTTCTGTAGCAATAATTAAAAATTATCAGATGTCTGCTATTTTAAGTTTCGTATAATAATACATCACATAGCATACGAATCCAACGTTGAACTTCTCAACCTACTCAAAGTTTAATAACTGCCTAAAAATTTATAAAATTACATTAGTAAACAAGTTTCAATTCCACTTTAGATCCGTACCAGTTATTTCGACGCAGACGACAAGTTTTATGAGTTTTTAAAAAAATTAACAGGTAGGAATTTTTTTAGTAAAACTTCGCTTCAGTAAATATAAAATAAGATACAATTATCATTGCAAGTAACATGAATAATAATAATTAATAAATAATGGATGAGTATCATGTCTTTAAATTGTTAACTCATGCATGATAATATATTTCCATGCATAAAAGTATATAATGGTTGCATTTAGGTCCAGAACGGAGAAATAGGAAGAGAATCTACGATGACGTTGATGTTGCTTGCCAAGAAATTTTTGGGGGTGGTGAAACGAAAACAAAATTATTAAAAAAAAAAAAAAAAAAAAAAAAAAGGAAGGACGAAGATAACACTAGTGTGGTGGAGAGAAGCTTCGAGTGTGTTTAAAACGACAGCGCCACCGATGTGTTTATATATCTCTATACAATGCATCTATATTCAACATGCTAACTCGAGTTTTTAGTTAAGAAAGTCAGTTCATACAAGATGGCCGCCCGGGTCACATCGGGGTTCTATCAGCTAACGCTTATATTACATTTATTCTTATTTATTAATTTTAATAATGGTGAAAATAGTTACGAAAATCCAAGAACACTATATGTCACCGATAATGACCAATCATTAAGCCAAAAAAGGTCTTTTATTATCGACAAAAATGATTATTTTGGTGATGATAATGATGATGAGACTTTCGGACGATTTCGTCGAGATGTACCGCAAACTCCAACACCATCAGGATTTTCCAATTCGTCATCTAATATTACAGTCAAGGTAATTATGTTAATATTTATTTATCAATAAGTTACAGTGTTGATATATTTATTTTTAAACGCTTTTATTAATTTAAATAAAAATAAACAAAAGTTTTTGCGATGTATTTTTTAAAGACATGACGAAATAACAAAAATATTATTTTAAAATTACTATTTTTATGTGCACTTGTTAAACCTGATACATATTCAGTGTTTTTATTTAATTTGTTATTTTTTTTAAGTATTTATTTATTCAAAAGTGATTTATTCTCAAGAAATAATTGGTGTTTATTGTTCATACAATCCAATTTAAAATTGAAGCGTCACCAGATAACACACAATTAAAAATAATGTTTTTTTTTTTATCTGCATTTCAATGTTACTTACTAACAGCGCACTCAAATTACGTTTTTAAATATTCAATTCGATTCTATAATTAAATCAAATATAGTTCAACTAAATAATTAATATCAAATGTCAATGATTAATCAATTACACTCCAATTTTGTTATCTTGATAACAATTTAGGTGATTCTAATAAATTGTGTACTATTAATTGGAGTAATAAGTTTACAAGATTAGTTCAATAATTATCAGATATCAAATAATAATCTTAATTACAAAATTTCAAGCAAATAAATAAATTTTTTACGTTTTAAAAATTTATTGAACAGACGTTTTTATCTTTAAATTATTGAGTGTCAGACTTTAAAATTGTTGTTTTTATTTTAAAAATATTATCAGCAAGATCTTTGAGATAAGGTAATCTGTATGCTTGATATTAAATCGGCTGTTGAAAATAAACACTCAACAATAAGGAGAAAATAAAAGTTAGGTATATCTCAAATAAATAAACGTATTTATTTCGTTTATTTTCCGGTAGATTTTTTTAAATAAATAAACAGCAGTAAAACAATTTTTTTTTTTCGGAGTGTTAAAATTTTTTAATTCAAATGCTGTTTTATAAAATATAATAATATTGTTAGTCAGAGAGGAAAATAACTACATGATGCTCTTTGTACACTACATTCACATACAATCGCTAATCTCTTTAGTATTGAAGCGGACAAAAGAATCATGATACACATACAATAAAGTATGCAGATCGTATATTATTACTCATGATATCTTTTGTAATTTGATTCAAAGTGTAGTATAAATAAATGGTTTATAGCTATCCAATGCTTGATAGTTATTATAAAATTATCCTAAAAAAAAATAATTCATTTAAATAAAATTTCATTTATTTACATATTTTTGTTAAAATCTCAATATTTTTTAATCATGGCAATCAATATGATATGACTATCAATTTACTTCGCCTATCGAATCACTTAAGACGGTTTCACTTTTCAACTAGATGAGAGTTAACTGATTTATTGGTTTATACTGCTAATAATTATTATTATATATTTTATTTTATTTATTAAATATTGCCAGAGCCTAGTGCTGATGTAATGCTGTGCATATGAAACTTAATGTAGTCTGATACTGGATGTAATCGTGTGTTGGAGTTATAAATATTATCGTTTTAATACTTTTCCTCACACTTCCGTATAATTTTATTATTTATTTTTTTTTTTTTTTTTTAATATTCATAGAATTTAAATCAACAGTTATCACTCATCGTTACACAGAGCTGATAACAATTTTTTAATACAAAAATAGAACATAATTTTCAAAGCAATATTTTTTTTTCTCTATTTTCTAATTTAAATTAATAATTTTTATTTTCTTTTTTGCAGTTAAACTTGTTAGATGACCCACACCAGCAGTTGATGGTCCATTGGGTTGGAGAAAAATCAAATGTAATAATTTGCTTGGCGAGAGATAACACAAGCCCACGTGATAAACCAACGCAAAAATTAAATCCTAGCGCTGTTTACATCAGCTACGACTACGGCGATACCTTTGAAAATAAATCGGAATTATTTAAAATAAATTCAAATCCGGTTGAATATGCTACGCTTGATAAATTTTACAATCATCCAAAATTTAATACCTATTGTGTATTTGCGGACAGCGCGAACAGCGTTATATTTACAACAAATAACAATGGTAAAACAATTAATAAATCCAGTGTACCATTTCATCCAAGCGAAATACTATTTTATGAAGATAATCCGCTGTATTTTTTGGCTCTGGATAAAATTGATCCGAGACGGACATTGTGGATGACAAGTGACTTGGGTAAAACATGGTTACGCATTCATGAGTCAGTAAAAGCATTTTATTGGTCTAATTCCAGTCCTAAAACAATTATAATCGTACGTGATGAATTTAAAGGCAGCACGGTAGTAGAATTAGATCTTACATTCGACCAAAACCAGAGGCGAGATTTAAGATCTGTACTTATAAAGAATGTTGAAGATTTCCAGATAAGAGGCGATTACATGTTCGCTACCAAGAAATCTGTTGTAGATCCGTCAGCTAATGAAACAACTCAGTCACTGGACTTGTATGTTTCTTTTAAAAATCAAACATTCGTCATGGCGCATTTTGATACGGAACTGGAAAGAAAACAATATCATATTGCAGATGTTTCCAACAATAGAATATTTGTTGCAGTTGCTCATACTGATACACTTATAAATCTTTATATTTCAGAGGTTGTTGACCACACAATGGCCAGATTCACATTATCGCTAAAAGGAATTTTCACACATTTCCCAAATAGTACATGGAAAGGCAGCTGGGTGAATGAACTTGCCGAGGAAGCTTTCACTGATCTATATAAAGTTGAGGGCTTACGAGGTATTTATATCGTGTCACACATCAAAGAAAACTTTAAAGGTAACTCTGTTGGACCGGAATATCTGGAATCTTTGATAACTTTTGATCACGGTGTTACCTGGAATAAAATAAAACCACCAGAGAATGTTAAACATGAGAATGTACCGGATTCAACTTGGTCATTGCATTTAAGTCAGCGCTTCAGTCAATTGTATCCTGTAACTCGGTCAGTGACCATCATGAGTTCAAAGTCTGCTCCGGGGATAATAATGGCAACAGGTGTACTAGGATCGAGCTTGAAAGGTCATCCAGCTCTGTATGTGTCACGTGATGCCGGTCTTACATGGAAACAAGTACTCAAGGACTTCTACTTTTTCAATATGGGTGATCATGGTGGAGTTCTTGTTGCCGTTAAATACTTTAAAACACGTGGAGAAACGCGAGACATATCGTATTCGATCGATGAAGGAACAACATGGCAAACTTATCAATTTAACCAAGAAATGCTTCGAGTTTATGGTTTGATGACGGAGCCCGGTGAAAATACAACTGTTTTCACGATGTTTGGATCTACTCCCGGGTTGCATAAGTGGCTTATCATTAAAGTCGATCTACGCAATGCATTTGAAAAAGAGTGCAAGGATGACGATTTTAAATTTTGGTCACCAGTTAGCTCTGATCAACCTGGAATGTCTTGTATATTAGGACGCCGAGAAGTTTACAAACGACGTGCTGCATCTGCTAAATGTTATACAGGTGTCGACTATGACAGACCAACTAGCTTTGAAATTTGTCCGTGTGATTTTCAGGATTATCAGTGTGATTACGGATTTATCAAAAGCGGAAGTCCTGCTCACTGTATTAAAAATAATGCTTTGGTACATTACGATCCATACAAAGTTTCATCTTCATGTTTCCCGGGAAAATTTTACAATAGAACTAAAGGATACCGTAAAATTCCGGATGATGATTGTTCCGGAGGTTACGCTAAAAAATTTGAGCCTGATGAAATACCTTGTCCAATTGTTGAACCACAAGAATTTCTTCTGGTTGCTCAGCGAGAACACATATCTCGTATTGACATCAGATCTCACAGTTTGGAAGTTCTACCGGTTCATGATTTGAAAAATGTCATTGCTATTGAATATGACGTTAAAAACAATTGTTTATACTGGGCTGACATAGTAAATGACACTATTGGAAGACAATGCTTCAAAGATGGTACGAGTTATCCTGAAATACTTGTTGAGACTGATTTGAGTTCAGTAGAAGGTATGGCTTATGACTGGGTCTCAAAAGTACTTTACTTTGTTGATGGTGTTAAAATGCGAATTCAAATCATTCGTACGGATTTGACAATGGCTGGCAGAATGCGACGTACTATTTTGGGATCTAACAATTTACAAAAACCACGTGGAATCGCAGTACATCCCATGATGGGTTACATGTTTTGGACAGATTGGGCTCCTGGTAATGCATCAGTATCTCGTGCTAACTTGGATGGTACTGACATTAAACGGCTGTTTACAAAAGGTACTGTAGAATGGCCAAACGGTATTTGTATTGATTTTATCGCTGAAAGAATTTATTGGGTAGACGCACGAGAAGATTATATAGGATCATCAGACTACGATGGAAAAAGATTTAAAAAAGTAATCACCACCGATGACAGAGTTTCGCATCCATTCGCTGTTGCTGTATTTAAAGAAAATATGTATTGGGATGACTGGAAGCAATCGATGATTTTTGTTGCGGATAAAGATCATGGTGCTGGTATAACAACTCCTTTAGGTACACTATCTGGATTGATGGATTTAAAAATATTTGCCCATAGCGTCCAAACTGGAACAAATAAATGTGAAAATAGTACATGCTCGCATCTGTGTCTCGGTGCTCCGAATGATGGATTTGTTTGTCTTTGTCCCGACGGTATGGTAATGACTGACGGTAAATGCATGTGTCCCGGTGGTATTAAACCATTCGCTAACTCAACATGCCCACGTGTTGCTAGCACATGTGCATCAAATCAATTTGCATGTGGCAATGGCGTTTGTGTTTCTGAATTCTGGAAATGCGATGGTGACAACGATTGTGGTGATAATTCTGATGAAGCTAGTTGTAAAAAAGCTACTTGCAGTCCAAATAACTTTGAATGCGATGACGATAAATGCATACCACGATTCTGGATGTGTGATCTCGATAAAGATTGCAATGACGGCAGAGATGAACTCAATTGTACTTATTTGAATTGCACTGATACGCAATTTAAATGTGATAATGGTCGTTGTATTTCTCACAGGTGGCAATGCGATGGTGAGGATGATTGCCGTGACGGATCGGACGAGCGACATTGTAACAAGAGTTCCGTACCAAACACATGTAAAACCGACGAAATTGCTTGCTCAGATAACACTTGCGTGCCAAAAACTTGGGAATGCGACGGTGAAAATGATTGCGACGACGGTACTGATGAAAAAGAATGTGCGAGTCGAGGTTGTCATGATTGGCAATTTGCTTGCAATACAACAGAAGACGGGCACACAGCTCACAAGTGCATTTACAAATCATGGCTTTGCGATGGTGATAGAGATTGTCACGATGGATCTGATGAAGATCATTGCCCATCACCGCCACCTGAGCCACCAACACCTTCAACCCTTCCGACAAATACCTGCAACGACTGGATGTTTAGGTGCAATAACACCAAATGCGTGCCGTATTGGTGGAAATGCGACAGCGTCGACGACTGCGGTGACGCATCTGACGAACTTGGCTGCGGAGTACCACCCGATGAACCAGAGACACCTTACATCACCGAGTCATCAAAACTTCCTCGTATTTGCAGAGACAATCAGTTCCAGTGTTACGACGGACAGTGTATTGACGACTCCTGGATTTGTGATGGCACGCCAGATTGTAAATTGGGCGAAGATGAGTTGCGTTGTGATCATACACGCACAGGTTGCCGTCCTGATCAGTTTATGTGTCGAACAGACGGCAACTGTATACCTCTCACGAATATTTGCAATGGAGTTCTCGATTGTCCTGACCGCAGTGATGAGGCTAGCTGTGATATTCATCAGACAGAGCCACCGACAACTTTCTGTCAAACCGGTTCTTTCCTCTGCGATGAAAATAAATGTATTCCATTGGCTTTCTATTGTGACGGTAAACATGATTGTGTTGATGGATTTGATGAATTACACTGTGACAAAAATAATTCTCGAGTGTACCAAGTTATGGTACTTGAATTCGACGAGAGATTGACAAATGCGACTAGTTTGTATCTTAACTGGCACAAACCAATTCCATCAAACACAACACTTGAATTTTTACCCTCGTTAGCTAAAGTCGAACCTAACGCCAAATGGATAAATGCTACTGGTTGGATAAAAGATAATAGGTATCAATTTAACAATCTTGAGCCTTACACACCTTACAATTTGACTGTTTACGTCAGACAAGAGGGTCAGACTACTGTTTATCCTCCATTTAAATATTGGATCATAAAAACTGATCAAGGAATACCATCAGAGCCTTGGAATGTCACAGTTGTTCAGAAAAATGGTACTCGTGTCGAGCTTTCATGGCGACCACCTCAACATCCAAATGGTATAATCACTGGGTACGAAGCTTATATAACACCACCAATTCCACCAGCACCGTTTCCTCTTCAAAAAACTTCTTACACTTTTGATCTACCATTCGAGCCTAACAAGACCTATTCATTCTGGGTAATTGCTAAAAATCGTAAGTACGATTCTAAACCTTCAGCAGTTGCAGAATTGGTGTTTGATAGTGCTGCTAATATCGACGATATTCAGTATCTAAAAGTTTTAGAAACAACAAACAATTCTGTTCATCTGACATGGGCAGCGTTGAAAGGCGTTGATGGTTATCACATCACACCACGTGCGCCTCCACCTTATCCATCTTATCATACATTGAATACGACACAAAATGACTTTGTTGTTACCAATTTATCGCCGGGTACGCCCTATACTTTCGAAGTAAATGCGATGAAAAAATCTTATATTGGTAAAGTTGTTATGATAGCGGCTACAACAAAAGACACACCACTGCCGTCAGTGCCCAATCTTAATGCAGAATCGAAAAAACTCGATGGAACGACTGTTAAACTCAGCTGGGATCAACCAAAGAGTACAAGAAAAATAAGATGGCAGTACGCTATTCACTATGCATTAAATATGCAAGATTTATTTAAGGACTACAAAATTTTGACTCCTAATAAATCCGCTTCGATAAAAAATCTGGAAGCTTGCGAAACATACATGTTTGCTGTAGGTGTTCGTGGTAATGGGTACGGAGCTGGACCTCTCAGTCAACCTGTACAAGTAGATACGTATTATAATGTCAAAGCACCACCAAAACAATTGCGCGTTACTCCGGCACCTAAAACAACCGACTCAATAATTGTATCGTGGAGTGCTAGTTGTATGAAGATTGACGATCCGATTATTTACAGGCTTACTGTCACTGAAACGACAATTAATGAAAAATCAACAGTTATTCTGCCACCGACAAACGAAACTGTGATAAAACATACATTTACAGGTATCAAGTACGGGGGTAAATATAAAATAACAGTCGCTACAAATGTTACTGATGCTATTGAGAGCCAGCCAGTTGTTTATCAAGCTGCACCACTCACTCCACCTCATCAAATTCGTGTAGAGGCTAAAGATGGGAAATTTACAGTCTATTGGGAAGAGCCAATGAATTCTGATAATATGAAAAATGATACAAAGCGTCATTATCAAGTACTGGTTAATGAAAATACCAGAGCATTTAACGAATCAACAGCCAAAGTATACAATGTAGATCGACCTCCCTTTATTTTCACGAAAGCTAAAGTTAATTCAATGTATCTATTTACTGTTAAATTGATTACTGATAAAGGATACCAGAGCGGAATCAGTGAAATTGTTGGAGTTCAAATTCCATTGAGTATGTCAATTAAATTTATTTTGTCTTTTTAATTTATTCAAAATGATAATAATTTTTTGTTTTTATTATTACAGCTGCAGATTGGCCTGGAACAATTAATACATCCAGTATACTTTCATTTGCCATACCAATTTGTTTATTAGTAATCGCATTAGGAGTTGGATTTGCGTATTTCTTCGTGAGACACAGGCGGCTGTCTAATAATTTTACGCTATTTGCTAACAGTCATTATGACACGAGACGAGGTCAAGCTACTTTCCCGGGTACCACAGATGCTCTAGGTGATTAATAATTTTTCCTTTTCCTTTTCCTTTTTTTTTTTTTTTTTTTTTTCCTATAATTAAATTAGATATTTGCTTTTCGTTATTAATGCACAGCTGGCTTAAAAATATAATAATGTAATGCTTTATTTAATAACCATAAGGTTACAAAAAATAATAATAGAGATTAATTAAAAATTTGAATTGCCCTTTACATTTAAAATTGTCAAATATTAAATGAAAACAGAAATTGTTGTTTTAATTTATAATTGCTGTTTAATTAATTTTTACTTTTATTTTATATTCTACTTTTTCTTTTTGTTTTAATTTATTTTTATTACTATTACTTGGCTACATGAGGCCAACTTTAATTAAATGCAGCAGCTAATAAAAGTTACTTGATCTTTAATTAACAGTTTAATTTTTTTTTTTTTTTTTAAATGTACGCTCGTTATTTTTATCATCTTAATTAATTATATGTTTATTTTTGTTTAAGATGAAGAAGACAGTCCTGTGATTCGCGGCTTTTCGGACGACGAGCCTCTGGTAATAGCATAAGTAATTATTATAATAAATTTAAAAGTATATATATAAATTTACATTAATTGTAAGAAAGACACTATGATTATTGACTACTGTAAGTTTAGGTAAATGAGAAAAATGAATAATAATTAAACTGCTGATCAGGTACGCATGATTATATAACAATATTGAAATCAATTTAAATATCCTTTGCGCGATGTTTTGTCGCCTTTTATACGCTATTTCAATAAAAATAATAGACTATTTCATTTTTCAAGTACAGTTGTTTAAGTATAATTATAAATTATCGGTGACAGAGCGTCGCGCGACGGTAGCTCTGTATATATTTTAATTTTTTCGTGATAAATATTTTTTTCTTTATCATTTATTATTATTTTTAATATTATTGTTATAATTATTATGATTATTTAAAATAGTTCTTGATTCTTGATTGCCATAATTATCATTAAAAATACTAACGGTTAATGAATTGGTATTAAAATTGAGTATTTAAAATTACATAAGGTATTAGAATTTTTTTTTTTTTTTTTTTTTTTTATTTTTTTCCATTAAAACTCACATTTGTATTTCGTAAAATCAATTTTGGAGTCGAAAAAAAAAATTTACCGTCCGTATTTACTTTGGTTAATCTATTTATTATTATATCAATTTTTTGAATAATAAAAATATAAAATTAATTACTGACTTCAATATATTTTAAATATATACATTGTTTTTCAATGTAATCGATAATTATGGAAAAGTTAAAGATGTTTGTTTTGTAAAAAGTAAATTAAGAAAATACCATAATAAAAAAATCAAAGGTGACAAAGAAATTATCTTGATGTCAATTTTTATACTGAAATAAAAATAACTTAAGAAAATTCATTTGTAAAATTAATTGGGACTTGTTTTAAAAAATTTTTCATACGATTTATTAATAGATTCATTTTTTTTATGTTTCTATGACTGTAGAATTTGTATAAAGAATATACAATAATAATGTCAAATAATATTGTTATGTTTAACAAACGTGATTTTTTATTGAATATATTATGGATAAATTTTTTATGTGAGAATGTGAAAGAAAGTAAGCGTAATAATTATAAAGGTATTGTAGAGAGTATGTGAAATAAAGAGAACCAGTCAGTTGGATTAAAAAAATTATAACAATTACAGTTTGTCTTTTATCTAAACATTATTGTTTGTGAAATTAAAAAAAAAAAAAAAAAAAAAAAAAAAAAAACCGGACGATAAGTATTAACGTTTAATTATTAATTTACTTTTGCACGCCAGAAAATCTTGCCATTTCAATAGTTATGAGCAATATGACATTTTATTTTTCTTTAATAATATTAATTAATATTTTAATTATTATAATTAAGATGTAATGTCACCTATTTCCGCTTATTCTAATTTAAAACTATCTCTGGCTCCGAAAGTATTTCCAATAAGGTCTGAGAATTTTTAATTCACCCAATTAATTTAATAATTGTGATTTTTGTTAGTGTGATATTACTTCTTAATTATCGTAAAGTTAAGATTTTTCATGTATTTCTACACAAATCCGACTGCTTCGTATAAATATTTAAAAGTCTGAAGAGCTTGCAGCAGTAACGATTATAAATGTGAGGGTTAAATCGAGAAGAATTTTAAAGTAGATAATGAACTGACGCTATTCCAATAAGTGAATAAAATGATTATGATTGTAGCCTGTAAATCTTGCAAAGTTATGATAACAGTGATTTAATATATATGCGTGTAAATAAATAAAGTTAAATAAAAGCAACTAAAATAACTATCATTATCATTATTATTATTATTATTATTTAACAGTATTTCTAAGATCGGTGATTTTACTTATTAAAGAGCATTTATTATTGTAAGCCAACTTTCCCGATCCAAACGATAGTAGACTAATTCAATTTTAATTTATTAACTATTTTTACCGCACTATTGTCGGTATGAGCACTCATACCATCCTCGGGTGAATATATATCGAGCTCCAGATGCCACAAGGGCGTACAAAAAATTTTTTTCGGAAATCAACGTATTTTTGTATAAAACATTGTGCAGAAATGTAAAAAACATTTTTTTCTTTAAACTAAAAAAATTTTTTTTAGACTTGGAAAAAATAATAAAATTTTTATTATACACTTTAATGGCATTTGTAACGCGATATAATAATTAAAAATTTTTTAACGACAATTTTAGTTAAAATTATGTAAAGATGTTATTTTTTATTATTATTATTATTATTATTATTTTATATTTTGAATTTTCAATAATTTTAAGGTGTTACTAATTAATTATTGATAATTAAAAATATTTATCTTCATAGTGATTACCATTTAGCTCATCATTTCTTCACTATTAATTTTTTTTTCAGTACTTCTTCTAATTCAGCGGACTGCAAAATTACTGAGCTATATGTAGTAAAATGACATAAAATAAAAATTAATATGTTAGACAATGTTTTTTAAGTAACTTAATCATTATGCAAAAAAAAAAAAAATAAGCATTAAAAATATTTTAGCATAGTAACAAAACGAAAAGTTAGTATTCCAAGTATTTTCCGTTAGATCATTTGCTGTTTGGATTTGCTGGTGACATTTGAATATTCATGAGTCAAGAGGACGTTTTGCATTTTTATGAGTCAGGGCATACCACATTTAAAACAAAAAGACACGGTTGAGCTTAAGTAATTAACGCTGTTGTTGCTGCTGCTGTTGTTCGTTTTTACTCTGTAATTTTTTTTTTCAGATAAAATGCGGAAAGTAGAACGCGAATAATAATCACAGGGCTTTTAGACGAAATTGTTGAGGAATGTGACCTGGTCCAAAGGAAGTAGACATAAAGTTTGTAACAATGAATTTCCGTTCAAATGTGTATACCCGTTACACTTGTGTCAGTGATCATGCGTCTCATTAACATCCGTCTTTTTTATACTTAACTTTTTTGTATCGTCATTATTTCTCGTAGTTCATACCTCACATCTCATACCTAGATATTACATAGATATATTATTCAGATGTTCTTTCTATCCGTTATGATTAATATAATATCACCACAGGAGAATATTTAGCTGCAGATGTTTCAACAGATGGAAATTTCCGGTTATTTTCTTTTTACTTGTCTTTGCTACTTAATATTTTATTAAATTTATTTTATTTTCCATAACAAATTGGTTTCTTTCATTACATAAACTTGAAAAAATATTGTTGACCGTTAAAGGATTTTAAATCTTAGATTTTTTCACGTCAAATAAATTGAGAAGTGAATTCTCTCAAGCATGAAGTTGAATGTTTTGACACTTTTTCAATAATTTTTTATAGCCACTGTGACGAACGATGATAGTTCAGTGACATACAAGCATCTATAAAAAACATTGTTAGTAATAATTTTAAATTTTATTAAATACGTTTTATAAATTTTTAAAACAGTAGGTGATAAATCTTTAAATAAAATTTTGCTTTATTAAATAATTACTTTTGTTGATTTGCACTGAACTTTCTTAACTATTGACATTTTCAATAAGCTCATCTTGATGTTACACTCATCAAGAGCTTTCATTTGAGTACCCACATGCATTTTTATATATTTTTCATATATACATATATATAATATATATATATATAAATATATGAAAAATTGAAGTGGGTACTCAAATGAAAGGTCTCGATGAGTGTAATATCGGGATGAGCTTATATCTTTAAAACTTTCAATAGTTCACAAGATACAAGGTCATTTCTTCTATCCTGGCGACAAAATTTTTCTTATTCTCTTAATAATATAGATAATTAAAAATAAGAATGATCTCTAACTTTTTAAGTAAAAAGTATGCAATTGTAAAAAACTTAATTAATAATAGTGGTAAAAATTTTTTTCTTTCTTCTCTTGAGAACCAGTTGGTGAAAAGTGGAAAGCTGAAAACTAAATATATTAATTAAAATTTTAATTAAATTGTTGTTTTTATAAAACTCAATAGTGAATTTGCTTACCGAATATAAATTAATATAAATTATTTTAATATGATAATTTAAATAGAAAAGTACAATAAAAAAGGACGTTTAATCCAAGCTTATACACGTACTCGGTACCGTACAACTAATTGTTGCGTCTAATTATTGCGCCGGAGGCAAGAAGCTTAGAATCATTCCTTCTGCGTGGGTGATTTTCTTAGTAGTATAACACGGTCATGCCATACTTTGTTTTTATATCACTTTTTCAATGACTCATGGACTTTTTTGTTGAAAATTTTTTTTATATCTCAATTTAATCCAATTTGTCCATCGCCTAAAAAAAAAAGCTTCAACATTTTGTAAGGATTCATTCACTTTGATTATTTGTTATTAAGTTTTTATGACTCCATTGATTGAATGATTACAACCTGTGAAGAAAAGTTTAATGAAAACAATGATTATAACAATAACAATATAAGTGTTTGGATAAACTGTTAAAAAAAAAAAACAAACAATGGTACTCACTAAATAAACTATTATTTTTCGTAAGTAACATCACTTTCCACTTACGGCTTTTATTTGTTGTAGTCGTACATGAAATGGTACATGGTACTCGTGGGAAAATGGTTTTACTAAGTATCTACATATGTGTGGATCTTTATTTGTATATGTAAAATATATGTAGACGTAAACAAGATAATGTAGATGGTAATGCGAGTACTCTGAAATGTAACGAGAAGACAAAAAAATGTAAGTGAATTTATGAAATTAATATGGAATAAAAAGAAGATATGATGAGATTAAAGATGATTAATGTTGCTATGCCAAAGATTGATTATATGAAATTTAAAAAAAAATTAAAAAATAAAAAACAATAAAAAAAAAATAAAAAGATTAAAAAAAATAAGAAAAAGAAGAAATAAGAAATTAAAAGTCAAGCTTATAATTAATAAAAAAAAAATTTTTTTAAAAGTAGGTAGAGAAATTGAAGAAATAAAATAGACTGGAATGAAAAACCGGTGTTGAGAAGAAAAGTATAAAAATGAAGAGAAAAGAAAAATGATAGTAACTGGAGTTAAAATAAAAAATAAAAATATTTAATAAGTTTCTACCGGATGAAGAAATGATTGAAACATAAGGTAATAATAAAAAAAAAAAAATTGTATAAGTAGAAAATAATTAAAAAAAGAAAAGTAAAAAATTTTGATTTTGATTGACAGACAGTTTAAGAAAATTTTGGATAAAAAAAATTATTGAAAGAGAATAATGATGAAGTAGAAGAAGAAATAAATAAATTGTATGCTACAAAAGACAAAAAATGAAAATGAAAATAAAGGCTACTATACTGACAAATGAAACTTGAAGGATCATTAGAGATGCAAAGAAGAAGAAAATAAGATTGACAAGAAAATTGAAGAAAATAAAAAGTAAGTGTAAAATATGTGTAGGAAGAGGAAGAAAAAAGTAAAAATATAAATACAGAAAGAACTTATGGTGTCTATGGTCTAAGAGTGCAAAAGAAGGGATTAAACCCCCACTATTAAAATGTAGTCTGAGGATTAAAGAGAGGCACACGAAAGCTAGCTACATCGGGGGCGTTATTCGACATCAACTCTCAGTCTAATTCGAGACATGCACTTGTTTTAAAGTTATAACTATTTCAGAGCAAAGCAATTATTTATTTTAATTATTTATATAATAGAGTTTTTTTTTCTTCTCTGTGAGTGCTTGAGTGAGTTTTATAACATGAATTCGCTAGTATGTTATGTTTTTTTTTTTTTTTTTTTTTATTTATTTATCTAATTTGTTTATTTGTTTTTGTTTAGATAAATAATTACAATTATTACTTTGAGGAAATGCCAAGAAGGAAGTGAAGGATATAAATGTAATAAGAAATACAATCTTGCAATAGTGTCGACTATTTGCAAATTTTCAAAGCTATTTAATTCAAAGATCAGGAAACGACATTTTATAATTATAATAAAAACATAAAAGTTATATTAACAGTATACGCCATTCAATTACTTTACTTCTCTTTACGAGAGGAGGCTGATCAGCTTGTTAGAAGAGGAAATGATCAGCGTCTAATTTCCGTGTAAGCTTCATTGAAACAGAAAAGGATTGATCTACTTACGAGATTTATTGATGCAAAGAGTTAATTTATAAAAGCCAATATACTAAAGAGTTTATTATTTAGTTTTTACAATGAATAAACGGAAGGTAATTTTATTTATTTATTTAATTACTTTGTTAGGATTATCAATCATTAATCGTTAAATTAATAATTAACTTCTTTGTTTTTTATAGAAATAACAAATAATCGTTAATCATTAGATGTTTTATTGGAGGTTGTTTTCATCAAATTACACTTGGATTAAAAGCTACAATCAATGAAGGTAAATATTTCTATTTCTTCTTTAAAATTATAAACGTAAAAATTTTAATATTTATAAAAAATTCAATCGGTACATTTTAAATGTTTTTATTACTCTTGAAAAATACGCGCGAAGCCAGTAAATTGGCTGACTAATCGTGATATTTTAATTCGTTTCTACTTAAGCCTCTTGACTCATTTTATTTACATTGCAACCTCATTCATCTTATTATTTATAATCAATCATCAAAACAATTATTAAAAATACAAACTAAATATAAAATAACATTCAATTTTTTGCATTTTGCAGTGAATATTAATTTAATGAGTTACTTCCGGATAAATATTATGCAGATAAATTCGGCTGGATTATTAAAATAGTTATATTAGTATTGAATAAATTAAAAAGTTTAATAATACAATAATTAAGCTAAAAAATAAGTATTTTTTATAGTCTTCTATCTTTAATTGCTTTAACTGCTTATTAAATTAGAATAATTATATTAAGACAACAATTAAACATGAAATATAATAATGCAGGTGATTACATGCAAATTCAAAAGTTTCAACACATAAAATATGCAAACCATAACACATCATAGCGGGATTTTCTCAGTTGATTTATTTATAACCGTCAATCACTGGATAACCATAGATAAATATATAGGGCCACGTATTTCACTTCACATATACTGTAATTATTCCGTGGTATCAAAGAATCATGAACTTGAACGGTAATAGGTAACTAATAAAAACTACCGTTAAAATTTTAGTGATGATTTAGCTAAAAATTTGTTTTATTTTTTAATTGTCATTTTTTTTAATAAATCTCAAAAGTTAGCTTCATACTTTTAGAATTTAATTCATCCAGTTATTTCATTTTATAGTTCTACTATCAAAGTATCACTAGTTATCTTGTTCTTATTTATTACTTCAATATACACGTTTCATTTCAAAGGATTTATATGACATTTAGGGACAATTATAACGCGTTAGATATAAAAAGAATAATACATGCTGTTTTATCTAATAGTCTTAAATATGAGAAAATTTTAGTAACAATAACTGCTCTAAATACTTAACTGCTGCACGCAGTAATTACGGTGTTAGTATCTCGGCGGTTTTAGAGAAGACAAGACTACAAAATAAAAAAAAAAAAAAATAAAAAAAAACGTGCGTATTCCTTTTATGATAGTCGATATTTACAAACTAGGTTGAATTTTATTGCTGAAAGCATTAAATAAAACTGATAAAATAGAAAATATATATAAGATAAAACAAAATGCAACTTTAATAATAGGTTTTGATAATGAAAATAATAATAATAATAATAATAATAGTGTAGTGTTACAAAATCAGTGAGTAATAATAAGAAATGTTTATGGTTAATAAGTGTTATTATTTGAAGTATAAATAAAAGAAAATTATTATTTTTTTTTTTTTTTTATTTAAATTTTATTTATGAGAGCATTGACGATGCGTTAAATGTTAGATTTTACTTAGAAATGCACTGATTTATACGGTGAGATAAGCTGCTTGAATTACGCTATTTAAATTTATCCCAGAGAAAACATAGATGTTTCTAAATACACCTGTGTGCAGTAATCGTGTTGATCTAATAAATTTAACATAATTTAGTCATTTACTTGTTAATTATTTATTTTATTGTTTTAATTATGAATAATACTTTCTTTTTCATTTACTCTTATTATTGCTATTCTTCAATCAATACAAACAAATTACTATTGTTATTAAATTTTTATTTGATTTTTAATTTTAAATTAATGAAAGAAGAAACATGATGATTAATTATTGTAATATATAATTTAAATATAAAGGTAGTTAATGATAATTTGAAACGTGACGAATAATCAAATTAATTCAGACTCGTGTTGATGCGTTATTAATCCACCAGTACCCTATGAAGATAAAACACGGGAAGTATCATACATTATATTATGTGCTGAGGGAGTTCCGCTATGTCCCACATGTGGATTCACGATTATAAGATATAAAGATTGGATTTTAAAAACAAAACAAATAACAATTACAATAAATAAAAATAAACGATTACGTGATAAAGATCTATTTGATGGCTTGTTAGTATCAGGATCATAATCTTCATTATTATTTTTTCTCCTCTTTGTGTGCTATTTTTTTTTTTTTTTTACATTTAATGCTCGTCGTCTTATTTTTTTACCGTGCTCATTGTGGGCAGTAGAAAATGCGGTTGATCGTGAGGAATAACTCCCCCGGATTTTGTTACGGTAGACAATTTATTCGAGAGAATTGTCTGGATTCGCGGAAGAGATTGAGAGATTCTTGAGATTTGCTTTTTTTGAATAAAATTTGTTTTAATGGTTTCGAAGAAAACATTTCTTCTATTATCATTTCATTTCTCATGGAAGTAAATCGAGGTTACTGATAATATTATCTTTTATTTAGTAAATTTATAAAAATATTTTTTGAGAATCAAAAAGTTCATTCATTTTTAATCGAAAATCTAAGTACAAGAAATATTTTGTGTTAAAAAATTTGAAGCTATTTTGCCTTTATGATTTTTTGGTAATTATTTACAAGTGGGTTCAACCCACACGGAAAAAACAAGATGACGCTGAATATCATCCCAGATTATACTGCGTGATATCTGGATTATACTCATTGTAATCTGGATTATACTAGTTACTATCTGAAATTTTTTTTCACTAAGTATAATCTGGGATGATATCCTGTGTCATCTTGTTCTTTTCGTGCATGTTATCCCATGTTAAATTTTTTTTTCCATCAAATTGATCAATTTTTTTTTAATTGTTCGTTTTTTTATGTACTTAAAAAAAAAAAATATCTCAAAAAAAGATAAAATAGAAATTTTATCCAAAAATATGAGAGCCAAAATTTTGTGCTACTTTTAAAAGCAAAAAAGCTATCAAAATCTTTATTTTTTCCTTTCACGACATTTTTTATTATAAATACCTCGTAAAAAGAAGCAGAATCAATTAAAATTTGAAAGTATTAGTTTTTCACCTAGTTATGGACCAAATTGGGTTGATCCCACTTGTAAATAATTACCGATTTTTTTAATTGCGCGTCAAATGTTTATTTAAAGTTCGAGTATTTTCCATTTCATCCGCTAGTGAAAATATCCCACTTCTACTTAGTCATGCGAAGTAATGAAGATATCAATAAAATAAATAAAAATATCCGTAACACGCAGCCGAGATTCGATAATTATGTTAATACTAATAATTTAGATTGCGATCACTTCAAGTTTTTCTAACGGTATCAAATACTTCACCCACGTGCTTATATATCTTCTTCAACTTATCAAAATAAAAAAAAAAAAAAATAAACTTAAAAAAATCTTTGAACTTAGAGTCCTAATTTTTTAGTAAACAAAAAAATTGCCGTTCCGGTAAGAAAATTTTTGTTCCTACTTCCCAGATAACAAGAATGTAAAAGCCCATAGCAAATAAAATTTATCATATAATAATCGTTTGACGGTTTTAATTTGCATACATTGTACTGATTTATGTGTTACAAAACACCAGTTGAAGCTTCTCCGTTCTCCAGGATAAGGTATAAATAATTGAAAGGAGGAATACAAGTAAAGTCAAGGTTGCCTGGAGCTCGGAGCCGTTTCTTGTACGTCATTGCGTCGGTTATCTGACAGATTGTTCTTAGTGTTTATTATTTGGTGACTGGGTAGCTACACACAGAATTACATGTATGTAATAGCTTAATATGTTGAGTTACCTGGATTAAGCTGATCGGGATTTTAGTAGTTAGCATATAATAAGTTGACGAAGGTTATTCAACCCGTCCGTTGGTTGTTCTTGCTTGTAGGTACACACATATACTGGGTATATACACTGGCCCCTTGGAATAACGGTTTGGGGAGAACTCGGACCTCTCCTTTCTGGTCAGGAGAGGTGCGTGCTAAGAAGGTACACGCTGGACATTCGGTCAGCCGTGCATAGTCAGTCGAAACATTGTCCTCAGCATTGTTTCAACAAGTTGTTATCACGCGTGTGCGCGTTTTTATTTTTGTAACATTTTATAACTCAATCGTTTCCTTTTCAGCTTAGCTTTTCTTAGTTTTTTACCCCGTAATTTACTTTAATCGGTGTTTATTTCCCAGGTAGTATTCTTCCTCAGTAGAGGTAGGAGCCAAGTCGTCGATTATTGTAAGTTTTTTACGTTATTATTTTTTTTTTTTAGTCTCCTTTTTAAAATAAATTAACGTAATTAAAGCTTAAGGATCTAGAGCAGCTCCTTATGCATCGCGTAACACGTATACTAATTTTAAATGGGTTTTAATGACATTAACCATCGGTTTTTTGTTTGAAGTAAATTTTTAAATTTAATGTTTTATAGCAACGCGATGGTATTTATCAAGCGTACTATTATTCACCTCAACGTCCCTTTTATTGCATTAAAATTAACGCGTTGCATAAAGTATATTGAATAAAATATAAGCCAGTGATTGCGATAATGCTTGAATCACCCGGGCGGCTCTAAATAGTTGAGTCTCACGATCTACAACTATTATACTTACTATTACATTAAATTTATGTTATTGTACTACACCTACTATTCTACACAATGTTTTACTTACACCCGACTACAACTCTTTAATTTTAAATTCGTTATATTTATTACTATTCGAAGAAGGCAAATCTGTTCCGCTAAAATGTTTGCCGTACCGGAAAACTCAACTCCATCTGCGTATTATGATTTTACCATGATTTAATCTTGTATGATTTGAATTCTTTATTTTTTTAAGTTTCTATTTCTTTGTTTAATTTCACCGTTTACTATTTATTTATCACATAACTATTTATATATTTTATACTGTTATGTTGACATATTATTAGTTTATTAATAGTATATTTAAAATGAGTATCAGAGATATCGTGAAAGAATTAAGGCGTGACGGCGAGACGACACATGCAAAACGGAGCATCGCAACTCAGGAACGCCAGTACCGTTATCAGACATTTATGTATTAAAAAAATATCAATAAAAAATATAAATTACGGTAGAAAATTATAAAGAGTTTTAAAATATTTTTATTAGATATTAAATTGTCTAATTATTTAACTAGTTTCGGAAAAACCGTAATTAATTTACAAGAATATGCAGATTATTTATTATAAAATTTTATTTTAAATATTTTGATAACAATTGATTTTTTTCAAGAATTTAATTCTATCTAAAATAACATTGCTATTAAAAAATAAAAATAAAAAATTTTCTTTAATTTTTTACGTATTTTTGATACATTACATAATTTAAATTTAAAGAAAAAAGAGATAATAAAAACCGGTATTAATATCTTATACCTGAGTTAAAAAATGTATCTTTTTCAATTTTTTCTCAATCCTTTAAGTTATATCACTTATTTTTTCCTTATAAAGTTATTTCCTTATTTTTTTAAAATATTCCTTTTGAATTTTCAATTTTTAATATTAAATATCTTAACTCAGCTTTTATCGTAGTTAAAATTTTAATCATTTCCGATTGAAATTATTCTCATTTTATGTTCGTTCGATATTTTACATGAAAATGACAGATTATTATTAAATAAATTATTTATATAAAATTCAAATTAGATTTCCATTTAAAAGATAAGCTGATTAATTTTTGTTTCAGTATAAATGAATAAAAAAGTAAAAAAAATTTTTTTTTTTTAATCGGCAGTCTCGTATGAGTATCGAATATAAAACACCATTAACTTATAGTTATTTTATATTTACACCGCAAGCTATATAATAACAGATTCATATCATGAATTGACAGTGTTATGAAGCCATTTTTGAAATAAATTCTTTGTAAATTCACATCTCTATACTACTGTGTATTGTTTTCGACGTAACAACTCTTGCAAATAATTTTTTATACTCTTACTCTTCATAAATGTACCTTTTATCCATTATGTAATTTCATTGCTTAAATTTCGTCAAGTAAATTCTGTTACACTAGTTAAGACATCGCTTGAAAATAAAAAAAAAAAAAAAAAAAAAAAAAAATCTATTTCAAGCACTTTTTATTTTTTCCGCGTACAAGTCGTTAGCAAAAATTAATCTCATAAAGTACTTGAACGTTTTCATACAATAAAAATTATCATATTTTTATTGTCACAATTATTAATTCTATTAAAAGTTGTTTATGTTAGACATTACTCTGATAGTTTCTCTGGAAATTTTCTGTTAAAAAAAAAAGTCACAAGCCACATCATAAGTGGATCTTTGCATAAAAACATACTTTAATTTACTAACTGATTTATTTTTTTAATTTCAGTGTGAAAATGCAAGTGACGACGAGCGTGTTACTCTGGGCATTGTTCTCAATAGCCCAGATCGATGCAAAACCTCTAGAAATAGGTAAATATTATTTCTCATTTATTTGAGATGTTATGAATTAATTTTTTAATAGCCATCAATAATAATCTATAATTTATCGTGAATAAGAACATTGTGTTATAAATAATTTTAACAATGATAATTATAAATGAAGATTGATACGGATTTTCGTATTTTTTTCAGAAGAAATTTAAAAAAAAAAAAACAAAAACAAAATTATTATTCTAAATTTAAATTACTAAAAATATATTTTTTTATCAAAAAATTTTTTTTTAAATTAAAACCACCATAAAAAAAATATTTTAACTAATATTTTTATAAGAGCTGAATTAAAATATTTTTATATTCAAAAATAAAACGAACCATCCATAATTATCATATATTAATAAATTTATATACGTGTTTAAAGTAAATTTTTTTATCAATTTAATTTCAATCATAAATCGACTAGAGGGTAAAGATATAAAAATATAAATTAAATAATACACTATCAGAATTTAAATTATTAAAAATTAAAATTATAAATTTTCAACAAAAACTGATGATAATAATTGTAGCAAAAATTAAATTACTTTAAAAATGATATATATTTATACTTGTCATATATTATTGAATGATTATGCAAAACATGAAGCAAGTTAATAATCACATACAATAAATTTCTTCCCTCATATTATAAATAACGTCTATAATTTTAATTTACTCAATAACTTAAAACGCTATAAAAATACCAATCAACTTGTCATTATAATTTAAGAGTATTTAATTATAAATCATTATAATTATAATTACTAACAAAAGAAAAAAGAAAATACTAATGAAATTACCTTAAAATTACCGTTCGATAACGATAATCAAATTGCAGGTTCGTCGGAAGTGTCTCGAACGGACGTGACGAAACAACAAGTCGGTGATGCATTGCAGACTACAAAACTTCAAGACGTTGGAAGCAGCAGGTATAGGTCGTCGGGTCGTACACGAAACATTTATGAACCTAATAATAATAATAATAATAATTATTATTATTATTATAAAATATTAAACCAGAGTAATTTCACACCGGGGATTATAAATAATATTAAAACTAAATCATCTCGTCGCTCTCGTTTGCCGACCAATTGGATTAATTTTAATGCAATTACCTCAACGACGGTACCATTACTCCAGGCTAAAGAAATTTCTTTAAAAGACACTCGAATCAGAAATGAAAGTCGTCTTCTTCATGCGATCGCACTGAATCCCTTAAATTCACTTAGCCTCGACAAGTTAAAGACAAAAGTCAAAAATACTATTGTAAATTCGACCAAGTTTTTTTCTTCTTCTTCTTCATCTTCTTTAAAATCACCATCTAAAAATAATGAATACATTTTTGTTAAGCCGAATATGTCTTTCATTGTTGCAAACTCGACGAAAAAAAAACCACCAAAGATTAATACGACAAATATTGGTACAAAAACTAACAAAACAATTGTCAGTGGGAATAAAAAATATCCGGTAATTAAAAATCCCGTAATATCAACAGTTTATTTAAAAAACTGGCCTAACGACCCTCTTCGCAATGAGCAAGATTTGTTAAATTATCAAAAATACACATCACCTTATCCTACTTATTCTAATATCGAAAATAATCCTGTAAAAAATGTGAATTCTAAACTCGACAAACCCGTTTTATCGAATAAAGATAAGCCTTCTTCAGCAATAAATTCATGGTCACCTTCATCAAATTTAACACATTACGAAGACCCGTTGTTACAGCCAAGTGTCCAAGAAATAATAAAATGGCTTCAAATTCCCCCGTTTTCAAATCATCCGCATATCGCTATTAATTCAGCAACTACGGGCGCGGTATCCAACGTATTTACACCCAGTGTAACATCAATACAGCCCGTTTTCTACACAAATACACAGCCTCCGAGTGTTGATGAAAATGCCAATGATTTTCAGTTGCTTGAAAATTTGGACGCTGTGTCAAATAATCCAAATCTTGGAATTGCCCTCGATCCATTGGAAATTTTCGACTCACAAGAATCAATTGAAGCTGTTAAAAATAAAACAGAGACATCAATAATAACTCTAACAGATGCTCCGACTTCAACTGATCTTCCAACAGAACCCACAGTTATTCAGCGGCCAGTCTTCAGGCCGGTTTCTGAAATAACTCAAAATACAGTTGTTCATATCATAAATCCTTTGTCAAAAAAACGAAACGTCACTGTTAGCGAGGGTAAAGTGCCTTTTAAAGATGAATTGAATTCACCGCCAAATGTCCATATTACTTTTGCTTCCGAAAATGATACCAAATCTGCAACAAATTTAAAAGACACATCAGACAATTTGTGTCCAACGATAACGATCAATTCAATAACAAAAGTTAACAATACTATTCAAAGCAAGCAAGGTTGTACGGATCTTAATATAATAATTAACTCGCAATTGCTCAGTACCCATAATTTCAATGGCGTTTTAGGCGGCGATGAATCAGGCATTGATAAACACGTAAATGGTGAAGCTGTTATTACTTCAACAGATTCTAACTCGACATTGACGTTAGATCATCCCAGTTCGGTGCAAGCAGATCCAGACCGTAATGATTTGTTTGACGCAGCAGTTGTTGATGATGAGTCTGAATCTGAAGGACCCTATGACGTCAATCAAGAGTCGAATTATTTGATCGGAGATGATGACGATGTTCCCAGTGAGTCGGTATTTTCGGACGGTGTTCAAAATGATTTTGCAGATGCTGGTCCTTCGGAAACTGCCCAAGTTATTTCAGGAAGTTCAGATGCAGTTGGTAATTCTAATGGTGGGTTAGCTGGCTCTGCTCTCAGTCGACCAAGTCGTCCAGGGCTTCCCAATATCGGAAATCCGTTGTCTAATTTAGCTTCTGGCAGTAATTCTGGAGGTAGTAATGGCAATGGCGGCGGTAGTGGAGGTTCTACTTCTCTGGCGGCTCTAGAAGAAGATGATGATGACGATGACGACTTTGATTTCAGTACCTTGAGTGTTCTTGAGGGGATTACTAATGTATTTACTTACTTAACTGTTCTTAATCCTCTAAATTACGGAATCTTTAGCCTGGCAGCTGCTCCTTTTGCGGCGCTTGCTGCAGGAATCGTTGGAGTTTCTGCGATTTTCTTTCCTTGGGCTTTTGCAAGTGGACTTAACTTTGGAAGAGCTGCGGATACTGTTACGATTTTATTTAGACCGAGTCTTGAAGATTTTGTTAAACAATCGATTAGTCGTTATCAAAATGTTTCTGAGTGGAAAAGCAAACGAAAGAAGCGGAGGAGATGAATTTATTAATATTATTATTACTTTTTTTATTTATTATTTTTTAATTAATTTATGTGTACTTATTTATTTATTTATGATAAATATTTATTTTGACGAAAAAGTTATTTACTTGACGAATTTATTGTAGGAATTTTATTATTAATTTTATTAATATTTAATTGTAGGTGTAAACAAATTAAATTTGGAATATTATTTTTTAATAAAGTATTAAAAATTGGTTATTTTCAATTTTAAAATAAAAAATTATACATTATAATATTTACGGAAAAAATTATAATGCTATAACTTTAAGTTTCGATTCAATTTTATGAAAACAAAATTTATATATATTGTAAAGAATATGGGATACAAATTTAGTGGGTCTTTAGTTTTTTTTTTTTTTTTTTTTTATAAAATTGAATTGAGATTAATGACACAAATAATGTAATTTTTAATATGAAAATTTACACCAGATTATGAAAGTCAGTATAAATTTTCTTAAATTAATCATTAAAAAAATTTGTATCAGTCAATATTATTAAAGCATTGAATTTTTTCCAAGTAATTATTCAAAATTAAATTCACTAAAATGCTAAAATTCCTACAAAAAATAAAAAAATTATTCCTATAATTAATAGTTATTTATATAGTATTATTAATAAATTAGTTTTCTATTTTTTTAAAAATAAGCGATTGTACTTAAGAAAACTTTAAATAATAACAAGCTAGGGCATTAACGCATGAAATTGTATTACTAATAAATTACAATAAAAATAAATAATAATTGTAAGAATAACTGTTATTTATTGTCATATTTACACTTAAAGTAGACAATAATAAAAAAAATCCGCATTAAATTGGTAAGTATACATTCAAAGATAAATCGATCCAATCCTTGACATCCCAAAATTAAAATACTATTATTTTTATAAAAATAAATGTAACAAAAATAAAACATTATGTTTGCAGGAATGAGGCTTCTGGTACTGGCGTCCGAGATTTTAAAGGCTACCAGTACATCGATCAGTCTTTAAAAACCGTAGCAACGCAATTATTAAACGTATCTAATCTCGAAGACTTATCAACCGAGCCAGATAAGTCAAAATTGCCAAAAATCGAATCAAAGTTGAATTTATTGATACGAAAACCCGACAATAATGTCAAAGAAACTTCTTCAGACCTGGAAATTTTTGGCAGCGTGAAGAAATCATCAGAAATTAACTTAGAGCCGCACAGTTTCGGGCGGCCAGTAAATTCAAAATTTGGTTTCTTCCAATCAAGTCACCCCGGGCAAGCGATGGCTATCACTGAAGAAGAGCTAGAACGAGAACTAGCAACAGCACGTACAACTACGCACAAAACACCAGTAACTACTGTCGGTGGAATATCAACTTGGATACTTTTGAGCGCTCCGAGCTCAACATTAAAAACTCCAATTTCTTCTGAAAGTAAAAATCCCCAAAAAGTTACCGAGACAAAGACTTTATCAACGACCAGTGCCGCGAAACTTTCCTCAACGACAATAAGAGTCGAGACAAGTGTGAAGACAACAGTAGCTACTGAAAAACCTACGCCTCAAATTTTACCAGTTGCTAGCGCTTTGAAGCAAACAACTATGGTGAACAATCACATGGAAAAAGTAACGATGATTGATTCAAGCACAACTCCTCGGACAGAAACAACTGAAAGTATTAAATACAAAACGTCTACTGCGCTTCCAAGTACGACTGAAGATAATGATGATGAAGAAATCAGAAAAACTACAACCAAAAAGGTAAAAGGTAATAATTCTGGCTCCGGATCAACGACTCCTAAGTCAACGACAATCATTATGAAAACTACGGCTATGAAAGTTTCAAGGCCGAATCTATTGAATCGATCGACCAGACCCCCCGCCATCAGGAAGCCATCGATTAAATCGAATAACACGAAGACAACTGTCAATGCAACACCCAAAATTGAAAAGGTTACTTTCCGACCCGTTCAAATGATTACAAACAAAAATTCTCAAGCTAAGCCATCATTTGTCAGTAAGCTTCAAGCAACACTTCACACCAATTCTGATGCAAGCTCATCAGTTGTTACTTCCAACGATAAAGAAGAAATAAACGCCACCGACGTCAAAGTAAAGACAAAACCTGCAAAAACAAATGTTCTAAAAGTACATTTGAAGAAACCAGTTGACAGTCAAACGACCATTGAAATTAAACCTATCAAAGTAAACGCTCCAGTTCTGACAATCGAAAAAGTTGATGACAAGAAAGATTACCTCCAAAGCGATGAGTCAGTTAAATTCAAAGATCCAATTGATGTAAAGTTTGATTTCAATCCTGAGTTGACTAAAATTGTCGAGTCCTCTACCAGAGTATCGTCTTCTTCGTCAGTATCTTCTGCTTCGTCTTCTTCTTCATCATCTTCCTCGACATCATTATCGTCAACAACGAAACGTCCTAAGAATAAAAGAAAGAAGAATAAACTGCGCCGCCGCAAGCCTTCGACTACATTAGCTCCTTCTATATCATCTTCTCCAAGTCCAGCTGACAATAATGTTGAAAATATTATTAAAGAATCCACAGATATATCAATTCAAGAATCTAAAATCGTGCCTGAGTCGAAGGTTACTAATAACAATAATACCAAGACTAATAACAAGAAGAAACAAGTCGCAAAACCGATAGGTACTCAGATTTATCAATTTTTGAGCAGAGAAGTGATGCCCAGTGTTGGAGTAATGTCTTTAGTGGGTCTTGGTCTTGGATTGGCTTCTTACTTTCTCTATCCGTTTGGAGGAACTATCGCTCGAAGAAATTACGAGGTCGAACCTAATTATAAGTACAATGTCGATGAATATGGAGGCAATTACGGTCAGAGCGAAGAAGAAGTTTTATCAAAAGTGTATCTTGGAATGAATAACAATAATAATAATCATAATAACAATAATAATAATTATAATCATAAAAATAGTAAGTACAATGTTGGAGGTAATAAGAATGTTGATAAAAATTATTACAGATATCAAGCTTACGACGGTGCCTACATAGATTCTTACACAACAAGAAGAAATACTGTCGCTGATTCACGTTTTTCAACTTCTGCGGTACCTGTTTACAGACCCGATGCACCGTTTTATGATAATCATTATAATCGAGATAATGAATTCAAGTATCCGGACTTGCCTACGACACCAAATTACTATGAAAGACAGACAAAACCGCAGTTTATCAATAGTCAGGCTAGTGGAGATCGTAAGTTTGTTGTTGGTAATATCCCTAAAGAGTATCCGTATGACAATCAACGACTCCCGGTGATATCGACGACAACTACAACGACTACGGAAAATATCCAACAAACGGATTTTGAGAAAGAAATTGCGGAAAAATTGAATTTCGTTAAAAACCCAATCGCTGATAATTTTGGCAGTGATAGTCATGCGGGAATTGTCGAAACGTCGGCTTTAAAGGCAGACGCTCCTCAATATGACGATATTGAGATCACTCCTACGGCAGTTGTCGTTGAACATGGTCCAAGGGCAATAAAATTGGAAAAATTAATAACCAGACAGAAGAGAGAATCTGTTATTCAGCAGATTCCTGCGAAAAGTGAAATTGAAAAATCTGAGCAGGAAGACGATTTGAGCAACGAAATTTTAGATATTATTGACTCGGCTGTCACTGAAAAACCGATCAAGTATATGGGCAATGAAGTTACTGGTGAGAAGGAAAAAGTTACTGAATCTGATAAAAATTTGGATGATGGATTGATCAAAAATTCTGGAGATAAAATTGATAATTCGGAATTAGAAGAAGTTGATGTTAAAAACGAAACTAAAAATCTTAAAAATTCGACTTTGAGTAATGAATATTTACCTGTGTTAAATGTTACTGATGAAACTGTTAAATTTAATTCAACGACTGAATCTAATGAAAATGATTTCAATGGCACGTTATCTGACAGTATTCCAACGAAGCCAGTTTTAGAAAAATTCAACTTTTTTAATTTTGTTAAAACTGTAGCCGAAGTTAAATTAAGAGTTGGATTGTCAATTCTGAAACATGCGGGTGAAAATTTTGCAAAGTATATTGGTAATATTCAGAAACGGTTAAATGGGGATCAATAATTTTGTTAGGATTTTATACTTGTTTAAGGAAAAATAATTTTTTTAACTTTTTAACGAATCAATCCTTATTTTTTAGGGTACATTAAATTTTTTATTAGTTTGATATAATTGAAAAAATTATTTAAAAAAATTTATATTTTGTACTTTTTTTTTTTTTTTATTTGAAAATGAATTCAAAATATTTATATAAATTGTGTATCTAAAATATGAAGGATATTTAATTGAAATTGTTAAAAAGTTAAATGACTGATTAACCACATTCACAAATTTTAAAACGGTGTGTTGCACGATTTGCCAGTTTTTTAATTTTATGTATCATAGATTTTTCATTTTTTATCATTATAAATTATTAAATAATTTTATATGCATTAGATGGTTTTTTTATTTAAATTTTGAGAAAAATTGTTAACTTTTTACATTATAATTATTATAATAGCTTCTTCATTGAATAATTCGTGTTTAAATAATAAATAAAATGAAGAGTTGTTTTTTCAGTATTTGGGGGTGGATAAACTTCATGTTAAAAAATGATTCAATAATTTATTATATTGTAAAAACATCATAAATATATGACATAAAATATATAGGTGCTAGATTTCAGCGTTTATCTTGTAAATAAAATATATAAATAATGAGAATAAAATAACAATTTTTATCTATAAAAAAATCTTTTTTTTTTTTTTTTTTTTTTTTTTTAAGTACATGAAATATTTTTATCACAAAACATACCAAAAGTATTAAATAAAAGAAAATAACTTCAAGAAAAAGCATCAAAAATAAATTTATAAAATAATTTTTTTTTTCTAAAAAATTTAATTCGATGCTTTCTAATTGATGTCAAAAAATTATTACAACTAATGAATAAATGAATACATGAAAATAATACAAATACACATTAAATAATAAATAAATAAATAATAACTAACTACAAGTAAAATCAATAAATCTAAAAGTAAACATCTTGAATAAATTATTTCGTAGAAATTTAATACCTCATGCCAACAGGATATACAAAAGTAATTCTAGTTGATCGTTTTTTTCTTCCCAGCATAATTGGCAGCATCATACCCATAGTAGCGGGCAGCATGCCAGCACCAACCGCCGCAAGTACTGCAGCATTAGACGGACTTCTAGTGATAGCTTGTTTTCTCAAAGGTTTTTTTTTAATTATCGATAATCTTTCGGCTTCAGCGAATTCTTTTTGGCTCTCATCGACAGTCTTAAACGTTTTCTCAACCTCGAGAAGTCCTCCGTGAGAAGTAGTGGTATTGGTGCCATTTAATGAAGGCAGGACAGTCAATCTTACCTAAGTTTCATATTAAATTTCACGGTGAAATTTTACAAGAAAATAAATAAATTATTACATAATTTAATTGGCATTGATAATTATGTCCAGCACAGGCATCATTCATCTTTCGTTAATGATGATTATATGCAATCACTCGTGAATATTATAAATAAGCGAAGTAGTAGAAATAAATAAGTTAGAAGAAAAAAGTAGTAGAATATACATATATATATAAACGTAAATATTTTTTTTTTTTATTTATATATGTATATAGAAGCGTAGCGTGCTGTTGCAATTTAAATGGTACGACCAACCTGTCGCTTAAAAGTCATCACAGGCACCACAGAATCGGTCGGATCGGTTGAATCTTTAGTTGTTTTACTTATGGTTCCATTTATCTTTTTGATAGCTTCATCTGAGTCAAATTTGATCGATCTTTGGCGTGAGTAGCCGCGATTCGTTGACAACAACACCCACTGGCCATCACCGCTTGATGGATACGTCGGAGGATGCCGATTCTCGTATTCATACTGACCCGTAAAGTACGCAGGTTTGTGCGGTCGTGAGAAAGCTGGCTTTTCATTCAATTGCTCGTATTTATTCTGATGGTAATTCGACCCCGACCAATTGTTCTGGTTTTCTTCGTGGGTGTACTGATCCTGGTACCGATCGTTGTAAGACGGAAAACCCGACGGCTTGGGTACTTGATCGTACTTGTCCCAATTACTTGTCGGGAAGTTTGATGGTCTGTTGTCAGTGATTATGTCTCCAGTGTGAGGGTGGTGATTGTTTTCCCAGGATGACGAGCTTGGGCGCTCTGGTGGCCATTTTTGCGCTTGAGTCACACTTGTATCGTAATGATCGTTTGGGTAAGGTCGGTACAATGGTTTCGATGGCTCGGTTTCGTAGTCGGGCCAATTTGGTTTTGGTTTTTCGTACCTGAATTTTATATTTGTTGCTAAGTGATGGATATATTGTTATACGGAAAAAATTATGGGGCATTTTACGTAAAATCAACTACTTTTAACCACGTTCCTTTTGATTTTTTAATTGAAATTTTTTTATCTTTTCCTATCCCATAAAAAACGTTCTTTAGAATATTTTTACCCAACCAAAAGAAGTTTATAAATTAATTAAAAAAATACAGCTTTTTTTTAAATAACTAAAACTTCTTCAAAATTCAACTTCTTAAAAAAAATATGAACAACATTTTTGGGGGAAAAATCGGGGTAAAAAGTGGTCGATTTGACTCAGAATGCCCCTTGTACAGTGTGCACAAACAAAGATGCGTATTTAGAATTTTTCAATCAGAAGAAACATTAGTATTCAATTTTATAAAAATAATTTAAATAAATTTGTCCCACAGTGGTGTGCGGTTGTTTTTTTTTTTTTTTTTTTTTTTGGTAACTTAAATAAGTAGGTTATTGAACAATTAATTATAATTACCATGGTTTGTTATTCCCGTAATGAGGTCGTGAAGATGTGTAATCTGGCGTCCATGGTTTTACACTCGTCGTTGGCTTGTCCCATTTGTTAGTATCCTGCCATGGCCGCTGTGAGTTTGTGTTTGCTTGCCACTTAGATATTTTGCTTTTCGACCAAGGGATCGCTTCGAGGGTAACCCAACCATTACTATCTCGATCATCGTTCTGATTAGCGTTGTAGAATTTGTTTCTTTCGACCGTATCATTGAAAGGCTATTTTGCCACAAAAATAAAATAATTATTACCAAAAATTAAATGAAGAAAAAAAAAAGTATTATTTTATAAATACCTGTACTTTATCAAGAGCGAGAGTAGTTCCATGAACAGTGACCGAATCTTCAGTAGAAGTTGAAACTTCAGAACTGTCATCACCAATTTCGAGAGAAGCCTCGGTCATTTTAGTGGAGTGATGCTGCAACCCATAATTGTTATCAGTAGTACTTTTTATTTTATTGGCATATTCGTCTAGAAACTTGTTGAGCACGTCCGGATCGAAGGTAGAAGTCTCAAGAAACGAGTTTCGCCGATCGTGATTCGCTTTCAGCGTTTCTCGGATCATTGACTCATCATCCTGAAAAATAGCTCGTGGCTTTTCTTCTTTCTCCTTCCTGGATAGTCCGAAATAGTTTGTATCCGAGGTATTTCTTCTTTCTGAAAACTGGTTGTCATTTCGCTTAAAGAGATAACGCGTGTCTGCACGTGATTCCTGAAAAACCAGGAATACTAACAGCAAGATAAAGTTCAAGTCTTTGAATGACATTTGAGTTTAAAAAATAAAAATTATTGATTAAAACTTCTGATCACAAATCACTGACCGGTAACTACGAGTTTGCGCTCGTATTTCGATTTACTAGAGACCGTAAACGGGCACGCGTGTTACATAAACAATAACAACAACAATAACAGTTCCATGCAGCAATGACCTCCACTGTTGAAGGTCTGAGATGGCTCTGGGTCTCGGTCTATGTCCCCGTTTGCTTTTAATCCAGATCCCCACTTTCTTGTTATGTACGAGTGGTCCATTTTCTGTCTCGCTTTCTCATGCCTAGCGATTGTATCTCCGCAAAATCTAACTTTTAGAGAACTCCAAGTGTTTTAACAACAACAACAACAACAATACTAACAGTTACTAAAAACTCACTCTCTTGTCACTTAATTATTGTCTTCATTTAATATCACGCCATTCTTTTACTTCTCTATTTTTTATTTTACTACCAGACCATACTACACTTTTTTAATAGCCAATAAATTTTATTGCAGAACAGTTTTCTAGCTATCCAATAGATCTTTATCAGTGATATAATTATTTTTAAAAAATCAACATTTTTAACGCTTCAATTTAATGTGACACACAAAAATATAGTATAGAGAATCGTCATCGTCACGGTCTAATTACTTGAATGCCAACTAGATATTGTAAAGATCTCTTGTTTGACTATGAAGATGGAGATATTTATTTGTGAAAAGTCTTTTTAGTACTTGGGAAGAATACTGTATTTAAAAAATATTTTTGCCATCGATCATCGTGTTTGCTTCGCCACCCACTTAGTGAGTAGAGTACACGACTGTAGAAGACGCTCTAGCTTTGTATGTAATTTTTGATTTTTTTTACAGATCCTACTTTCACCTTTCAATTTAATCGCTTGATTAAAACTGGTTTGACAGAGAACTTGCTTGAGAGTAAATGAAGAGATTCCAATTTTTATGTTTTTATTTTTTAACAAAAATTTGAGGAAGGTCAAGATTTTGAAAATACATCAAATATCGAACTATTTTATTATACTCCTTATTACTGTTCAATTAAAAGTATTTTTTTTTTTTTTATAATTTTAAGATCAAATCAACAAAAATAATTTCTTAGTTGGACTTTCCTCGAAGTAAAATAAAAGTTATTATGATAACTGATAATAAAGGATAAAGCAAAAAAAATGAATTGGCAAGAGGATTTGTAATGGAACTATTATTTTTTAATAACTCGACTTTCTCGTATATAAATTCATTTTCTCTCTCGAATGCACTAGTGAGTAGCAATTTCCCTGGCAACGATAATAGTTGAGATATGATATTAATAATACCATATGCATTTATATAGATTAATATAATATTATCTCTATGACAATTTAAAGAGAATAAAATCCAAGTTTATTTTTTCTTTATGCATTTGAACAAGTAGGGCAAATTTATGATGGAGAGAAAGAAGAAAAAGTGAAATCTTATTCATAGAATCTTACAATTTATACTATCTCGTCGTCAAATAAAGCAGCATTTAAACTTTGGGCACGCACTTTGAACTCGCTTTCTGTACAAAACGTGCGTATCTCATATTAATTTTATTCACATCCGGGAAAGTTTTTTTTTTTTTTTTTGTAGTAATTACAGATAATCATTATTAAATAATTTTTTTATTTATTTTTTAGTCTGAAGAAGAATTGTTGGAACGGAATACTTTTTTTAGATATAATTTTTTCCATTTTTTTTTTTATTCCAGCATCTCTAGAACCTTTAAGATTTTTTTTTAAATTATTTTATCCGTGATTTTTTCTTTATCTGCGTCAATTTTTTATAAACATTCGAAAGTTTCTCAAAAAATAAATAAAAAAAGAGTTTTATCAAAATTAAGCGCAGTGGAAATAAAAAAAACTTGAAGATTAAAATTTAAATAAATTAACCGACTTTTATTTATTTAGTTTTTATCGTTGCAATAACAATCATCGTCTATTTTTATCCAACAATAAAAAATTGTAATTTTAAAAATAATTCTTAAGTATAAATCATGATTCACGACTTTTCTTTTCCCATAATAATAATTTAAGTGTTTGGCCGAGAAACCTCGACAAAGTCATCGCGATGATCTTTCGATTCTTTACCACCTTCAATTTTTCTTTATCATTTCCGATAAAAACGAATGATTAATCCGAAAAACTAAATATATTTTTTCCTCGAATAATTACTAGCAGTAAAAATAAATATTGACCAAAGAAAATTAAAGGAGTTTTAAATGTAGTTGATATTTGTACAATAATCTAAAAATTACCAAGTGAATCATTAAATCTCAGAGCAATAATTGTTTGTTGTTGTTAAATGTACTGTTTGGCCTACTCGAACCTAGGAATCAGGTCATATCGCTGTGATTATAGCAAAAAACACCTCTGTGGTGCGAATGCTACTTTCATTCATTGTCGGGCAATCCACTTACTTCGATGCTGCGATTGCAATAAGAAAAGGATCTTTATTAACGTAAGCGAAATGGCTATGCCTCTTCTTTGCTCGAGTCTGCCGATCGATATCGATTATAGTTGATAAAAAAAAATCCACCCATCTCCAACAAAAAATTAAAAGTATTGAAACAAAGAGAGCATATTTCACATTTTGAAATTATTAAAACTGATAATAACAATAACAAAAAACTTTCTAGCGAAATTTAGTAGAGTTGACCTGGTTCCAAGTGTTTGATGACCACTTGTCCCGTTTCCTATCTAACGAAAATCATTTCCTTAACACTCGATTCTAAAAAGTAGCTAATTTTTTGTTTTTGTTGTTGTTGTTGTTGTTGTTTTCTTAATTTTCTTGTTTTTTTTATCTAGTTATTTCTTCTTTTAACTATATATATGTTAAGATATACTGAGTGATACTAAAGGTATTGTCAACTACTGGAACTAAATGTCTTTAACGGAAGACTGATGACTGCTGGCCACATGTAATGGTTGTAAACGTAAATTTACTATTTTTCCAACTAGACAACTTGAGTGGACGACGATTAAGAGGCATTATGTGTCTTCACGCTTTTTAGAAACCACTACTTCATGAAGAATAAAGATGCGCGAGAACACAAGACACAGTTTAGTTTATAAGTTCATCTAATGACAGCAGGACGGTCTTTTTTTTTTTTTTTAATAACTCAATTTTACACGTGCATTTTACATATTTATGAAAATTATTATCATTATTACTAATTAAAATAAATTCGCGTTTTTAAAAGAAGACTAATGTTTTGTTAATTGTAAAAATATTTTAAACAATTTAAAGTATGAATCGTTTACCAGTTATGCTACTTTTTGTGTTTTTCAACGGTCTTAAATGCATCGAAAATCTTCACCCAGCGTCAAATCGATCCCAAGTGTCTGAACCTTTTCTTCCCGCATTGAATTCTACCGACGTTAAGCTCAATGTTGCAAATAACAGTTTTCTGAAAAGTGAATCTTCAAAAAAAGTTTTCAAATCGTCGGTAGCTGAAAAGGACAGTGATTTTCGACCTAGTGAGCATTTGGGTGCAATAGAACCAGAAGAAGTGGCAACGAGTACAGTTGGAAACAGAATAAAATTTCCATTAGCAACTGCCAGCTCTTTATCATCAAAGTCTGGAATTTCTCGTAGAAAAATAGTTCCCTATGAGAGTCCAGTGAAAGCTGAAACTGTGGTGTCTCTCCAACGGCCGGCAAAGCAGCGGATCAAGTTTATTTACGATTACCAGAGAAAGCAGAATGACCAGCAGCCGCAACCGGACAGCGCTGGTGTTCCTAGCTCTTCTGAAGGTGAAGATGATGATAACTCGTACCATGAAATTCAAGATGAAGGCTACGTGGTTTTACATCCTCCGGCACCGATAGAAGATGTCAATTTAAGCCACAGTCAGCCCGGTCAGGAAATTTCTTCTCAAGATAAACCAGACAAAAATCCGCAGGAGAATCAAGCAAACCAAGAAGCTCATTATGTTGCAAATCACAGTCCTGATCAAGAAGTAAACCATCACCAGTTGGTTCAAGAAACTCCCAAGGGTCCAGAGACTTCTTCTTACCATCAATTTTTTCCAGACAATGATGAAAGACACCCGAATTGGAATAATAATCATCACAGTCACTATCACTACAGTCTGCCAGAGCCGGCTTTGGAGGTGAATTATTCGAAACAAACTCAACACACTCCAGCGGATCCACCGTATCACTATCAGTACCAGTACGTTGTTCCTGAAAGTACTGGGCTAGAAAAGCCGGAAATGAATCCTTACTATCATCAGTACTATCTGCAAAATCCTGGACACATGCATCCGGAAGTCGTAATTGATAAGCCGGAGGCTGTTGTTTATTTGAGTTCACACCGTGAGACCTCATTTACCCGGACTCGAAAGTTTCCTTATAAATATTACTACCCCCAGGAACAGGCTACAGAAGTACAGTATCCCAATCACGGATACGGATATGCCATAGCGCCACAGCAGAAACAGTAATAATATTTTTTTGCTAAACTGTATTTTAAAATTTATGATGACGATTAATGAATTGTATGTTATGCTGATATAATACAACACACGTTTGATATATACTTATAGAATTTCACCTTGGAACAAGATTATTCATCTGATCGGTGCCTTTTTACCTCTTGGGCTTCTTATTGCTGCACTTAAACCACCCAATGTCGTTAAGATTGATGGCAATACTTCGTAAGATGAATAACAAATTACTTAAAACGTTTTTTTTTTTTTTTTTTTATCAATATATTTATATTTATGTTTATATTTATGAGTACATATTTTATTTATTATAATTATTATTATTATACATGGTTAAAATCACGACAATAATTTTATTTTTATCAGGCAGCCAAATATTGTATTATCGAAATTGCGGGCCATTCATCTTCCACTTGAGCATAAAACATCGCTAGAAAGTTTCGATGAAGAAGAAGACTACAAAGAAAATAAAAATAAAAATGCCGATTATGAATACAATAAAACATGCGAAGATAAATCAATATGTGAAATTATATTACGTGGAGCTGATAAAAGTACTGATTTACTCAGTAGTCTTCTTTGGAATTTAACAATCAAGTATTGTATTTTTTAATTGTATTTATTTGCAATTTATTTAGAAATCTAGATTAGTCTTAATTTTTTTTTTTTTAACATACTTGGCTAATTGGAAGAAGTAAATTATACATATAAAATTATTACTTTGTAGCTCGATAAAAATTTCTTGCAAATTATTGGCATTCAATAATTGTAGATATGGATGCATATCTATCGAGAGTTTTAATTAAATTTTATTATTATTTTTTTTTTTTTTTCAGGTCAACTGAAGAAGCAAAAAGTAATGAGTTGGAAGAAATAGTTGCCGCAGTAAAAAAAAAAGATTGTAGTTTTATAAAATGCTAAAAAAGGAAACAAACAAATGAAGAAAAAAAAAAAGTTGTCGATAGAATTTTTATTGACTTAATTTCTAGGAGTGTCACCAAATGTGGAATTTCGTAAATTGCTTTTCTAAATTACTGTACAAATAAACATTATATGATTGTACTAGTAAGTTTGTGTGTGAAAGTACAAGTCTATGGTATAAAATAGTAGTTAAAAAAAAAAAAAATATGTTAGATAAAGTTAAACTAAAAGTGTTAAATAGGAAAAACCCTTTTATGTCCCATTCATTTCTCTTTTATCATACTTACTCTTTCTTTCTCATACTTTTATCTCTTTTTTATCTTAGTTATTTTTTAATCTTATTTTTTTTCTGTTGGCTCGAGCGCCAGTGAAAGTAGTTGCAAGTGGGTCAGACTTGTGTGCCAGTGTGGCCTGAGAATTCGTTCTCACTTATCCGCATCGCAAGACGAGCTCGATTATCCCATCTCGCTGGTGTATTAGTGTATATAAACATATTTAAATATATATATGTATAAATACACTTGTGACCTCTCAGGATGAGACCGGATGTCCAGGTCAAATACAAATTATTTCTCACCTTACTCTCTGATAATCGATTTAATTATTTCATTAAGTAATTATTACACATAGTCTATCATTTTTTAAATACTAATTATCAATAATTATTTTATCAAACTGTTATTACTATTTTTTTTAATATCATACTTTTACGAATACATAAATATTTTAAATAATTGTAATTACTGTTTTCAGTTTTTTAAATTCGATTCTATTGTAAGAATTAATATGATTAATCATATGTTAGAAAGTCAAGATGACTGGAAACACGAGCGATTTAAGCCCCACTTAAATGAAAAATTCCAAAGTATCTGACTACGGAACCGGTCCACGCGATTAGTCGGCAGTAGAAAATTCCCAGACGAGTTTTAATCTCTGTTTTCACCAATGTTTACATATCATCAATAATTTTTTTTTCTTTTTAATTTTATTTCAAAATAATTTAATGTATAATATTAAATACTAATATTTTGATCTCCTAAGTATACGATCGTTAATATTTTTCATTGCTGGTTTAGGCCACACGAATGCTTTTCACCTACGTCATAAGCTGATTCAGATATTCTCAGCATCTTTTCTATAAAAGAAACATATTTATTTTTATGATATTTGTCTCATAGTATTTTGGATTTATTGGCAATAAAATATCAATTATAATTATAAGCATTGAAAATAATCCTGGTGTATCGTATAGGCATTTTTTTTTTACATGTAAATTAAAAATTAAAAATTTTCAATTAATATTCAGGAAACAATGATTTCTTCTCGAATAATTTCTCACGTGTAAAAAAATTTTAAGTATGATTATGAGCATGAGTTTTTTTTTTTTTTTTTTTTTTTTTTTAGAAAGAAGACATATCGATAATTATGACGAGTAAAAAATTATAGTGTAAAAAAATTTTTTGAGATAATTCAGTTGAATTGAATTTTTCGGGTCATCTGATAGTTTTCACTTGTATCGAATAAAGAAATGAGTAAAAAGGTTGATTGTGTGAATAAAATAAATGTTTTCTTCACAAATATAAAAATAAATTACTTCCTCATGATATGTATTTTAATAGGTATTAAATTTTATTTTTTGAAAGTACATTACAATTAGTCAAGGTTAAGAATTATTTAGTATGAAATAATAACTTTAATGAGGATTGTAATGAAGATTCATTGTACATTTTTTTTTTTTTTTTAATTACTTAAGATAATTACAAGCATGACAGAAAAAAAGAAAATATTTACGCGTTTTTAAATAGTTTTCTTCATCTTTAACTTAATAAAATATGTATGACAAATAAATGTCAACGAATAAACTTATAAAGTTATAAAAATTGATTACAAACCGCGAGTTCGATGTGTCAAGGAAAAGAGTAAGCTTTCATTTCATTTGAACAATAGGCAAGAAATAAAAAATTAAACAGTCCTTGATGATCAATTGAAAGTGATGAAACACGTAGGTGATTGTCTTGTATAAATTTTTATCGCAATTTTGAATGTGTCGCTTTAAAAGGACATCAGATTGCTAAATGATCAAGGTGTACCTGTAATTCATTGTTGATCTTTCATTCATTTAACAATGGCAAATTCCACCGTAAAAAAAATTATTTTCAAGCTTAAAATTACTTTAGTTAAGAATATTTATTTAAATTGTAAATAAATAAAATTTTCATTTAAAAAAAACTCTGCAGTGTATTCCTAAATTTATAGCCAATAATAAATAACGAATGTTTAATTTAAAACAGTAATTAAGAAAAAAAGTAGCGTGTAATACTTACAAGAAAATATTGTATTTTAAACTAAAAAGTAATCGATCAAATTAGATAGTTATTTATTAACAATTAGTAACTATTAAGGATATTAATTGAGTTGTCATACTTGTTACTATTGGAGTTATTATTATTTAAGCAAGCGTATATTTTTTAAAGTACTTATCAAGTATCACGATCAATTGACCGTGACAAAGCACATTAGTCACGACTATGTATGATAATTCATTTATTTTCATATAAAATTTTAATTCACCCACTGATCTGATTGTTCACGAAAGTTACGTTTTCTTTCTTCATTAAAAAAATAAAAAACGCTATCAATTTTTTGTAACACAATCTCTCTTTCTTATTCATAGCTTTCATTCACTAAAAAATTATTCAACAAAGTTTTTACATAACTCTGTAGCCTGAAAAAAAAAATGAATTTATATATAAATAAGAATTATTCTAATCCTGATACAATGTATCATCTTTTACATGCAACGCTATTACTTTCTTCTTCAAATAAAATATAAATCACATTCATAATACTTACTATGTGTAATGTAATCCATTAATAATTTCTTAGAATTTCAACCATTTGATTCATATATCAAAAAGATACATAAATTTAAAATTATGAATGTAAATACTAATTATTTAATTCAACAGATTAAATTTAAACATCTGTATGGGGTCAGTGAGCATCGTCATAGGTATCATCACACTAAAACTTTCACTCGAGGTCTCTGAACTATCCTTATTATATTCTTCTTCTTTGTCATTCTTCATCATAAAAAGTTCTACATATATATATATATATATATATATATATATATATATATATATATATATATATATATATATATATATATATATATATATATATATATATATATATATATATATATATATATATATATATATATATATATATATATATATATATAAATATGTGTTGCGTTATGTAGTGGTGTCGACAGGTGAGTCTTTCGCACGCGTTTATATTTTAAAAGATTGAGTATATGAGATCTGATGGACATAGCCACCCAAATAGACAGCGATCAGTAATCCGAAAAATGGGATTATATGTACAACTAAATGAACTATCTTGTCTTGTCTTATTGAAGAGTTAATTAGAGGATAAATTAGTGTTAAACTTGCCCGTGAGCAAGATCGGTGAAACCTTTGCTATTATTAATATGTAAGCATATTTTTTCACGCTGTTTTGTCATTTTATCACTTCAACCACATTTATTTTCAGATAAGCCGGCTCCAGGTTGTCTCGCGTTACTTAAAAATAATTATTCTCACTGAAAACAAAAAAAAAAAAAAAAAAATAAATAAATTAAAATATTTTACTGAAATCGACAGACAGCTGACAATTTTTTTTTTTTTTTAATCATTTATCATGAAGAAAATTAACGAAAAATTGACTTGTAAAAATTTTGAAAATTATTAATGCAAATTTTTTTGAAATATTTTTTTTTAGAACTCAAATTACATGGAAAGAACAAGATAACACTGGATATCATCCCAGATTATACTCAGTGATATCTGGATTATACTCATTGTAATCCAGATTATAATGCGTGATATCTGGATTATACTAATTATAATCCAGATTATATTCATTGTAATCTGGAGTATACTAGCTACTATCTGAAATTTTTTTTTATCTAATAATTTATTATAAAAAAATATTTAAAAAATTTGCATTAATAGATTTTTTTAATTTCTACATTCAGAATTTTTTACAATTTTTTTTATGACAGTTTGTATTTTTAAAAACTTATAAAAATGATAAAATGTCCATTTATTTTAGAATAATTAATTTAATTGATAAACCAAATCAAATATTGGCCGATTTCAGTAAAATAGAAAATAAAGTAAGTAATATATAAAAATGACAAATTGATATTACATGGCAACCTTGACAGATGTAACGGTTTGGTTGGTGTAAAGTGGCATTGTTCAATTTATATAACCGTATTTTTTATTATCATTTTTAATGTTATATGACATTTTTCCCATCAACAATAACTGAATGGGTCTCATATGTTTACTGTTAATCCATAAAGCTTAGATGTATCTTGTTTTAAGTAAAATCGAGCAATGTCTTGGCTCTCAAGTCCCAGTCTTTAGACAAACTCTATAAACTCTAAGTATTCAGTATTATACATAAGAGAGGAAACAACAGAAGGTATATCAGACACAACACGCAAAGAGCCAATACAAGAGTAAGTGGGTCAGAGAGAACTACCACAATACGACATGAGGAGCCAACAGAACCGATTGCCGTCAGTCTCGTGAGGATTGCCCAGGAGTCAACAGGTGCCAGACAAGTTTGTTGGTTTCCGTGTGCAACTTTAACACGTACCCCAACGTCACGACTGATTGTCCAGTCAAAGTGCCTGTGTTTTTCATTGAGGACGCAACGTGCCATGATTTTACAAGCTTATATTTATTAATTTATTCCAATTAATATTTTAAAAACACCATAAACAAAATGAAGCTACAGGTAATTTTATTTTTTATTATTTAAGTTAAATAATTACCTGATTAATTCCATTGCAATTAATGTTTACTGAAATTTATATAGAGCGGAAATTTAGTGAATATGTGATATCTATGTGGGTGTACGTGATTCACGGTTCGCGGGTATTAATAATAATTCTTTTATTTCTTCACTTCCGGTAGTCTTCTTTTTCAATTGTTACTTTTCAAAGGTTTGCTATCAATTATTTGTTCAGAACTTTTTTTCTGTAATTAGAAAAATTCTTGATACTGAAGCTGATAAATATTTGACAATTATTTTTAATGAAAAAAAAAAAACTATCATGAAGAAATTCTAAAAAATTGCGAAAGTAGAAATTTTAGAAAAATGAAAATTCAATTTTTTTTTTCAAAAATTTTCAGAGTATACTGAGAGAAAAAATTGCTTTTGAAAAAAATGTGCATTGCTGTAATAACAAATTAATTTTTGAAATTTTTCAAAAATTTAATTTCTTAGCTGAAGAAATTCAAATTTTTTTCATAGTAATTAATTTCTGGTTGAAAAAAAAAATTTTTGGAGAAAAAAAATCATTTTAGAAAGACAACTTGCGAATTTCAATCCAAAATTTTTTTTCTTCTAAATCAAATTTTCTTCCCAACAAATTTTTGCCATTAACTTTCTAGTTTAAAAATTGAGAATTTTGACAAATCGGAAAATTATTTTTATATTGTAATTTACTGAAGAACTGATAAATAACAATGAAACTAAATAGCTATTTTACTGCGATAATAATCCGAAATAATTAAAAAAAATTATCTTCACAAGTTATTGAAAGTATTTTTTTTAATATTTACATCTATACCTATCACATCACTAGAAAGTGACCTATCAAGTGTCAATAAAATTTCTAATCTGATGAATATCATTATGAGAAGAAAAAAAAAACAAAAGCATTAATTTGACCAAATGTAAATAGAATTAAGAACAAATAAAATGCATTTCTATATAAAAGCTATTAAATTTCTCTGATGCTTCGTTTTGACGTCTTATGATCTACTAACTTATTTTATATATGTATCCATACATTATTATTTAATGAAATGAGTATACCGCATTATATATTAGACATTTAATTGTTCTATATTTAAACTTAATAGCCGGTAATTCTAACAATGACAGACATTCGCTATAATTTAACAATGTAATTTTATTTCTATCATTCGATAGCAATTTATTATAAATGTGAGCTTGTGAGAAAATGATTAAATTATTGTTATAAATTAAAACTTTCGAAAAGTAATCATTCTAAATGCAAAGAACTTAGGGTTTTTTTTTTTTTTTTTTTTTTTTTCGAGTGTACGCAAGAGAAAGAGCTGGAGAATATGCATATGCATCACATATAATTTAACCGAATTAACAGAATTATAAAAACTAATCACGCATATTCCAATTGAATTAAAGCTAAGAATGATCATTATTATTATTATAAAAAAAGAAACTCGTAAAATAAAATAAAATGAAAGTGTGTATTGAATTAAAATATTTTTTTTATCTTACAGATAACGATTTTAATCTTGGCGGCGAGTTTATTACCGGTGATTGCTCAAGTACCTAAGCCAAGTTACACTAGAACAATGTTAAAGGTGTCGAGAAGTCTTCCAGGGCAGACAGAAGAGTTAAAAGTCCGTATCGCTGAAGGAAATGTCGCAACGTTGATAGTAAAACGTCGGGAAAAGTCAGAAGCTTTTAAGAATATTTCCAATCCAATTACCGAAACATCATCTTCAGTGTTTTCATCTTCTTTATCACGTTCAAATGATTCCAAAGGAATAAATGCCGAAAATGTTACTGATGTAAATGAGACGAATAGTGAAGAGAAAGTTAGCAAGAATGAGCTAACGTACGTGAAACCTGAGACCCAGACCTCCCAGAGCAGTGACAGGAAGATGGATTACGGAAGCTGGACCCCCTTAGATGTCGATGGAAAAGCCTTAAACTTACCATCAACACCAGAAAGTTATTTAAATTGGAAACCTTTATCATCAAACGTTAAACCGACTACCGAGAAACGTACTAACTACAGTAGTTTGGTACTGGCACGTAATTTCAAAGATAGAAAAGAAAAATCTGAAGATACCGCGTCTTCATTTGTCGCACATGTGCCCCAATTGTCAACGCGCACTAATATCGGTGCTAATTTAATGAAAAATCGGGACGGTAAAAATGTACCGCCAGAGGTAACTGTGAGGTCGGCGATAAATGTCAAGTCCATGCCACACAGGATGCCTATGACTCTGGATCCCGACGGCACTCCAGTTATTCACGGTAAACGTGTTCCAGATGAACCAATTGATAAAATACAGACATGGAGAAATGCTAGAGTGATTAATAATAAATTAGTATTGGGTACTGTTGCTACTAATGTTGATGATGAATCTACAACCAAGTCTTACTTGGATAATAAAGTTGAGAAACAGAGATTCGAACGATTTTTCCAAGATGTTAATCGCAGGTAAATTTTTTTTTTTTTATGTTTATTATTTAGTTTATTTAACTTGTCAACACGATGAATGTTACTTTATTATTTACTGAAATCGTTGATGAAAACACCTCACTTTTCGACGAAATATATTTCACTTAAAAAATAACTTTACAAAAAAGTTAATAGTCTTTTTTAGTAAAAAAAAGTCTAGTGTAATTGATGATATAACTATTTTAAAAAATACAAAGTTCTATCTTTGATTTTAAAAGCGCATTGTCTTTTTGGTATCTTTGGAATTTTAAGTTTAAAGCGACAGTAAAGGATTAAAATATCTTGAATGAAGTTATTTATTTATGAATAAGTTAAGAAGAAAAAAAATTGTCATTTTTTAATGTTAGCTGATTCTTGAATGACATTTCGAATCCATTGATTCCGAGTGAAAGCTCAGTGAGATTAAAATCTTTAACTTAATAGAATATTTTTAGAGTTTGAAAAAGATTTAAAAAAAAATTTTTTTTGTAATCAAAATTTTTCTGCGAAATAATTAAATTCCAAGTATATATATATATATATATATATATATATATATATATATATATATATATATATATATATATATATATATATATATATATATATATATATATATTATTTTTTTTTTTTTTTTTTTTTATTAATTTAGTATCGAAAAAATTTGAAAAATTTTTTTATCCACAATTGAATTTAAAAATTACTTATAATTTTTAGAAATAATCTTAAGTTCAGTCAAAATAATAATTTTCTCCAATTTATTAAAATAGTCATTTTTTATACTGGCCAATAAAAAAAATGACTTTATTTTATTATTAAAATTTAACAGTAATAATAGATAAGAAATGACGATATAATAGTAACTTTTTAATGGAACAAAATTCTAAAAAACGACGGTACTTTCAAAGTGAGCTGTATTCTTGACAATTATCACGTTTTTAAACACAAAAATGATGAAAGAGTTATGCAATAATTATAACCAGCGTGACGGTTTTCAGAATTAAAAATAAATAGAATAATAGCCGTTATAATTATTGTATGAGAGAATAGAATAAAGTAACGATTATTGAGTTGAAATAATGAATGCCTGAGCACAAAAGGACAGACAGACAGACGTGAAACGTTGTTTCGAACAGCACGAGCCATCAACAGGCGTTAACCCCGGAACTCTGGATTCGCAGGTACGGCCGCAACTACGATGACGACGATCATTATCACCAGCGCAATGTTTACCTAGAATGGGACCCAGCCAGTCACCGCAGTGCTGCATTGAAGGCTGAAATCTACGAGGCACGAAATGACAACTACCGTTCAAATATACAGAAGCGTATGTTGCATCCAGAAAATACTCAAAGCTACCCTATTTCCCAGATGTACGCGCCAGAAAGTCAAAAAATAGCCCCATTGGTATTGAAGCCTGGCGCGCGTGCTCCAGTTCTTCAGTACGCACATCCAGAGCTCGGAGTTCAGCCGGCTAAGATTTTAAAAAGTGAAAAGAAGCGCCCGGATAACTTTCCGGACAATCAGAATTCATTTACCGAGCAACGTAATAAGAAGAAATACGTATTGAATGACAAAAATATTGTTGATTCATACAACACGAGAAATTATTATCCGAATCATCAATTTTACGGCTTGAAGCAGCACGTTGAGCCGCCGTTTTGGATAAAGATTTCGGAAAAACTTAAAAATCAATTCTCCACTGGGGTTGAAAGGGTTTCGCAACTGACTAAGCCAGTGATTGATCCCCTGGTTGAAGCGACACATAAAATTTCACAGAACTTAGGACTCTCAAGAGGTACCAATAATTATGAAGCGCAAGACAAAGTAGGAACAGTTGCTTCGGGCTCGTCAATTTTAATTCCCGCACTTGGACTTGTTGCCTCCGGTGCTGCCTTGGGAATTGGTGCCGTGGCTGTAGGTCGTTACCTTGATGTTGACATGCTGAGACGTTCCAATGAAGATGGACAAACACTCGATGAATACCAAAGAGCGCTTTCAAGAGATGCTGCTAATACAGGAGATGTTTCAAATATTTACTATCCCGACAACTCAAAAGTCTCTGAGAATACCAATCATCAAGCTAATTCTCGGGAACTTGATGGTGGTTTTTTGATCGAAGAACGAGCTAGCGGGGAAGATATTAATATAAAAGCTAGAAGGAAGAGAAGTTTGGATCCTCTGATTGGAGATTATAAAAATTTTAATGAAGACGTGATGGATGCTATTAATCAGAGATTGAGAAGAACTGGACCTGATTCAATTAGTGACATTGTAGAAATTGATGTTCCTCTTCGGGGCAACAGTGAGGATGCAATTAATGAATTGAATGATGGTAAAGCAAGACCAACACGCAGTATTCGGGAAGAAGATGTCGATAATGTCCTACAAACACTTGATGACGATGATCAAGTTGCTGTTACGCTAGTTCATGGTGACTGGTCTTACACGCCATGCGCTAAAAAAATGTTCTGCGAAGCTATGCTTCAGAGAGGACATGACTCTAGCTTGGTCATGGAGAAGAAAATTGAATCGCTATTTAGACAGTAAGTTATTTTATTTATTATCCATTTTTTACTTGTTTTAAATATTTTTCAGTTATGGTATTTTCATTTCTAACGGTTTAGAAATTGGACACTGAAAAACAAATTTTTATAAATATCTTTAAAAAATTGCTTGAATTATAAATTTACTTGTCGAATAAAATATATTCTGCATAATTTAAATTTAAGAATTAAAATTACTCACGCATTACTTCATAAATTTTCATGAAAAATTTTTTTATAAATTTCTTCTTGAAACAATTTATTGATATATTGCTAATACATAAAGCCGCAGAAATTAAAAAATTTTTTCTAGCTTACAAATGTGTTAATAAAAAAAAAAAAGTACTTTGAAAGTTGAGCGAAAGTTTACAAAAGTGATTTTTTAAAAAATTTATTAAATGAAAAAAATAGAATTAGCTTAAATAAATGACCATAGAAAAAAATATTGACGTAATAATATTACTTTAAAAAATATATACGATATTAATATTAACGTTAATATGCGTATGATTTAATTATCGATATAATTAACAATATATCTGGCTTAACTTGTACGGTTAACATTATATAGAATTCTATACGAACTTTCTTCTTTGGCTTTCGCTCATACACATCAATGGCTCGGCATTCTTGATTAAACTTTTACCTCTTAGCATAGTTTCACGGTAATACAATTTACAATTGTATTGTCATGAATAATATGAATAAACTATCAGTAAACATCACTTTATTCGACATAATAACAATATTTTCCCATAAAATAAAATAAAAAAATTTTTATTAATATTTTCACACGTCGAATAATTGAACTTTTTTTATTTTACTGTCTTTTTCGCTGCGTAAACATGCAACTATTTGTCGACTTAACAAATTAACGTTGATTAAATAAAATTATTTTTAAGTGCTATATAATTAAAGTAATTTCATTATTAAGAATTACTATTTATATTATTAACCGATGACAATGTGTACAAACAGTTATTATAAATTACAATAATAATTTGTTGACACCCTTTCAACGCTTTCTAAACCGCTGTACTTTTAATAATTTACAACAAAGTTGTGCAATTTTTTAAAAATTTCTTCTCCGTCTTGTCAATTAAATTCTACACTATTGTTTTATTTTCATAGGGTAATGCAGCCCGAGGCTACACAGCAGGTGTCTCACCATTTCCAGGAGGTCATGGAAGCCGTCAGGAGACATGACTGTTCACGATTCGCCTGCCCTGCGGCGTAAGCCGATAATGTTATTTATTAGCCATCTGAAATTAATCGAAGTAATACTTAAAAAAATTAATACGTTACTTAAGGTTTTATTTATGTGAAATCTAGTTTATTTTTTATTATTTATTATAAAATAATGAAAATAATGTCTATAATAATAATATTTATAATTGACGGCGTTTACGAGGCTGTCGTATGAAAAATTAAGTTATTTATTTTTCATACGATTTTATAAAACATAAATATTTATTCAATAAGAGACTGTAAAAAATTATATGAAAATGTTTAGTTCTCTATTTAATTATTTAAAATAACAAATATAGTATGAAAGAAATGTATTTGTTTTTTAAAATTTTTTGTTTATTATAATTATTATTTTTATGTAATTTATACTCACAATCAATACCGTAAAATACTTCATCAAAGTACTGTCGCTTATAATTGGCCGAACCTGAATTTATTTAAAATAAATTATCATGATTATAAATGTAATATATTCATTGCAATTATATGATGGGGGTTTTTAAACTTCACAGATAATTTTAATGAACATTCTTTGTATAAAATATTTAAAATCTGGGATCCGATTAAATTTAAAATCTCATAAAAATTAATCTATTTATAAAAAAAAATATATATATATATATATTTTACTTTGTAAGTATAATTGTTAAAAATGTATAATAAAATAACTTTTTATTACTTACATTCTTATTAAACTGAATATTATTTTTCCATCATCCTTGAAATTAAAACATGCTGCTTTTTATTACGGTTTTAATATGAGATACCCTTAATAGTCGTGTATTAAAGATTCTTAGGAGTAATTTATAATAATTATGTGCAATTACACGAGTTATTATTAAATAAATTTTTTTTTTTTTTGTTATCAATCAAATTCTTGCTGATTTTTACAAAAAGTAGTTTACAACTTTAAATGTATCAAGTTAGATGTTTCTTCATTTAAAAATCGAATTCTTCAGAAACTGAAAGAAAGTATTTACTTGTAATTAATACCGTAAAATTAATCAGAAAGAAAATAAAACGTTGCCAAAAAATGTTCAAGAAAATTTAATCTTGACTCAAGACTTTTTTTTCTTTCTGTGTTCTTAAATTAAAGAAGCTATAAAATGCATTCATTTAATAAGTATATATTGAAAAAAATAAAATTTAACAGTAAAAATAAGAAAACAATAAAATTTGCATTTAGGTATATTAATTAGTTTTCATACTCGTGTGTTTACATTATCCATTACATGTCATGAGAAAGCATCAAAGTTCTACTTGCCTACTTGATTCAACTCGTCACGATAATGAGGTAATTTCCTCCATGACAACACTCTTCAATAGTTTGACTTCCATGCTAATGTTGCGTGATTACAGTTGATTATAAGATAGGGTATGATCATCAAAAACATTTTATTACATTGATTTAACAATGATTATACCAACAATCACTTAGATCTTTTAAAATTTTCACATTTTATTTTTTTTTTTTTTTTTCAAATTTAGCAGATAAAAATTATTTATGAACTATATCATACTCGTAAACTGCTTGTCATTGTTTTAAACAAAATTGAAGCTTTCTAAACACTAAATAGACTGTAACACTAATGAGTTTTCCTTAAAAAAAAATCAAGTATTTCCAACATCAATTAACGTATTTTTTACTTTCACTAATTTATTTCTATGAAAGATTTTTTTTTCCCCCAAGTAAAAACGTAACATATGGCAGCAAAAACGAGAGAGAATTTTGCACAAATAATTTTTTCCTGTATATAAGTTTTCGATCGAAACTTTAAAACTTTACAAATTAAACGGATCTACACAAGAGAGATTATCTTATTGCATCGTGTATTATTGATGCATTTCTTCTTTCGCCGTGGAAGTTAATAATCAATAATTTTTGGTATTTCATCAAGTAGAACTTTAGTTTTTATTCATCTATCATTAGTAAAACGTCAATGGACGATTACAATGAAGGTACTTATTACCCGATAATTAAAAAAAATTTTATAAAAATATTTTATTGAAAAAAAAAAACTTTATCAGGATTTTCCTATGCTGTGGGTTGGAATCCACTCATGCTTAATTTTATCGGTGCGTGGCCATTGAAGTCTAGCAAAGGAATTATGAAATACAAAATATGGTTTTCCTTTTTTTGTGTGTTAATTTTTATATGGATTCCACTGACAGCAAGTGTTTATCCACTTTGGGGAAATATGGACGCCGTTATTGAATGTCTATCCATCATTATTCCACTTATTATCGCTCTGATGAAATTCGTCATTTTTTATTATTATAAAAAAGGTAATCTATATTATCTATTCTATTTATAATTCACAAATCACGGCAATCACAAGGTGATTGTAAGGTTGTAAGTTTAATTTATTTTGCTTAATAATTTTTTCTAACTACGTGATTCATGATTTCAGAAATGCAGATATTGATCGATTCAGTTGCTAAAGATTGGGCGGTTGCGAGAAAAAAAGAAGAAAAATTATCGATGATAAAAATGGCGAAACTGAGCAGAATAATTTCAATTATTTCTGTTTTTCTCATCAACATTACTATTATTGCATATTTCTTATTTAAGGTTAATGAAAATGAATGAAATAATACAAATGGATAGTTAGATTATTAAATAATACGAGTTAAATTTCAGATTTGGCTGGCATTAAAAATGAAGAAAGAACAAACAATTAACGATTCAAATTTAGTTTTTAATCTTCTCTATACAGCGTATTTACCTTACTCTACTAGAGAATATAAATATTATTTGCCTACTTGGGCTGTTCAGTGTTTCACGACATACTTCTCAACAACTGCCTACGCATCCTTCGATAGTTTCTTGTCAATGATTTTGTTACATATTTGTGGCCAATTAACAGTTGTTGGAATATCGCTAAAAAATCTTATTGACAAAACAAATTCAGAAAATTTATATCTATTTCGAAAGAATTTTAGACGAATCATAAAACGTCACGAAGAGCTAAACCAGTAAGATAATTAAAAAAATCATTTTTTGTGTTTTATTGATTAAGCGATGAAATAATTTTTAAATCAATTTTTTTAAGTTTGATTAAATTGATCGATAATTCTTTTTGCATTATTTTACTCCCTCAAATGCTTGTATGCACTTTAGCATTTTGTTTTCAAGGATACGTTTTAGCTTCAGTAAGTAACAGATGAATGAAAAAACTATTTTTTGTGCAGTAATTTTTTTTAAAGTAAAAAATATTTTATTACAAAAATTAAATGAGTTTTCAGAGTTTGATTGACAACAAAAGTAATGATATGTCGATTCTTGAAATGATGTTTTTTAGTTCATATATGATTTACACTCTTATTCATCTTTTTATTTATTGTTATATTGGTGATTGCTTATCTCACAATGTAAGTCTAGATCAGAAGTCAGTCTTTTCAAGTTAAATAATTTACAAAAGGCTGAAACATTTGGAAATTTTTTTCATCCAAAAAAATTTTACTAACATTTTGTATTTAGAGTATGTCAGTAAATCAATGGTGTTATGAAAGCAAATGGTACAACTTACCTTTCAGAGAAGCTCAATTATTGATACTTATTAATTTTCGTACTTACAAGCCTCTTGTTATAACAGCTGGGAAATTTTGCGCATTCTCAAGACATCTTTTTCTTGTTGTGAGTAAAAATTTATAACATTTCTTTGCAATAAATTTTATATCAACCAGCTTTTTTTATTAGCGATAACTCTTTCAGATTTTAAAGACTTCTTTTGGATATTTGTCAATGCTTTTGACGATAAAACAATAAGTTATTAATTTTTTATAGTAATTCTAGTGTTAAAAATTTAATTTGTGTATAAAATGTTATGTCACTTAGCTTAGTTGCATGTATTAAAATGTTTTTGATACATTACAGTATGCAAACAAATAAGTTTTGATATATTTTTATACTTTTTTCTTCAACAAATCAATAAAATTTATTTTTGATCAAATTATTCATTTATTTTTTATACTCACAAAAAATTATCTACTGTTTGTGATTTTAAGAAGAAGAATTAAATTTCAATAAAAAAAAAAATATAACAATCATCTGGTTGAAAATTTAAATAGTGAATAAATTTTACGAACCATTAAAATAGGAATTATTTCGTATCATGCAGTCACATATATCTTCAACTAATTTTTTTAAATCTCCTACTCTTCTGGTTTTCTTTTTTTTTCAACTTTTTTCATTTTCGAAAATTCGCTTAAGTACATGTACGGTCTCCGACGTCGAATGGTTTGTTCCTACGCTTCGTCGGGGCCTTATCTTGTTTATCATTGATACCTCGCATATTTTTATCCTACATTACTTTGTTCTACTGCTATTGATATTTATTTTTCCTTTTTTCGATATCTTCAAATTTTTCAGTGTTTCATTTTTATTTAATTGATACTTAACTCTCACGAAGAAGCTGTCGCTAATGGTTTAGTTATTGGAACAGACAAATTAATTAAAGGAATAATTGATGCAATAGATCAATACTATAAATAAATTTGGCGTTTTCAGAACTTGGTTGATAGCACGAATAACGACTTATCAGTTCTTGAAATAATGTTTATTGTTGCACACATGGTTCATACGATTTTACATTTCTATACTTATCGTTATATTAGTAAGTACCACAATATTAATATTGAATAATAATTGAATTTAAAAAATTTATTTTTAACTCGATTGATTTGTTAAAAAATTTTTGATACTAAAAAATTTAGACAACTGAAAAAAAAAAGTTTTTTAAATATTTCAAATAGTAATTTCTTACTTTTTAGTTATTGCAAATACATATATTTATAAAATAAGTAATATTTATCCACTTTATTGATTTATACTAGCATTTAAAGTCCCCTCAAATATCATAAAGTTTTTTTTTCATTTTTTTTTCTTATTGAGTTATTTTACTGCCCACCGACAATTTAGCAATTCAATTCGACAGATGGTCGAACATATCGGCTCGCCAATTATCTCATGGTACCATGATTTTTTAATTCAACTTTTAAACTGTTCAGTATTGCGCGGTTTCCGTGTTTAGATTTTTAACGATTACCTCGTCATTTACACTTCGATTGTCGTTGAGACAGCATTAATGGAAAACAGCAAAGGTAATTTCCTAAGTTCTTGTAAAAATATGATATCAAAATAAAATTTATCATTGATTATTATTATAACATTACTTTAAACACGAAAGGTTTGAAGTATGCAATCGCCTGGAACCGAACAAGTATGAAAATTGTTGGTCTTTGGCCTGAACCCGACGATGGAGTAATTAACAAACTAAAGGGCTGGTTTAGTGCCTGTTTGATAATACTGATAATTTATCTTCCGCAATCAGCTAGTGTGTATTGTTATTGGGGTAATATGGATGCTGTCATTGAATGTCTTTCAATAAACGGGCCAGTATTGATTACAATTGTTAAGATTATTATTTTTCGGTACAACAGAAAAGGTGAATTAAGAATAAATTTTATTTTTAACAATTTAAAGATTGCTGATATTAAGAAGAAAACTCTAACTTAAAATTTTATTTACAAAAGGCAAAGGACCCAGTTATTGACACTTGCAATTTTATTTTAATTAAAAAAAATCAAATCAACTCTGATAAATTAATAAATATAATTTTTGAATTATAAATTTTGAGATAATTGGTTTTTTGAGAATATTTTATTTTTTTAATCAGAATAAAATTGCAAGTGTCAAACAACTAGGCCAGTGTCAATAATTGGGATTTTTACCTTACATAGAAAGAGAAAAAAATTTTTTTATTATTTTCATAGTTACACAGTAAAAAATTTTGTGTTAAAAATTTTTATATTAAATATTTAACACTTTTTCGATTAATTTAACACAATAAATATTAAATTTACACATAAAAGTGTTAAATATTTAACACAAAATTTTTTAACGCAATGACACAAAATTTTTTACTGTGTACCTTTCTTTTCAAAGAAAAGTAAAAAAATGTATAACATAATATAAAATTAAAATTCTTAATTTTTTTTTTTTTTTTTAGTATTGCAAAGAGTTATCAATGTGATAGAAAAAGATTGGAGTGTTTCAAGAAGTGATGAAGAATTTGCAGTTATGCTTAAAACTGCTAAAATAAGTCGAGCTATTTCCGTAATCTCAACCGCGATCACTAATAGCCTTTTTGTGGCATATATATTTTTTAAGGAAAGTTGATTTATTATAATTCATACACGGCAATGATAATTATATTTTGAGTTAATATAATGAACTTGCATTGATTGTAGATATGGGAAGGCAATGAAATGTCAAAACGAACGGACCTAGATCCTCGATTATCAGTAGGACTACTTCACCCCGCGTACTTTCCTTACGATACAAAAAAAATAAGATTTTTTGTTCCTACATGGATAGCACAACTGATAGCGACATTTTTTTCAATGACTGCATACGCTGTTTTCGATACATTTATGTCGTGTATAGTGCTCCATATTTGCGGTCAATTGGCAGTCGTTGGCATAGCGTTGAGGAAGCTTATTAATGAGAACACGAAAAATAATCCAAGGAAGTTTTGGAGCGAATTTTCAATAATTGTTGAACGACACGAAAAACTAAACGAGTGAGATTTTTTCAATACTTCAATTAGAAATATTTTAAAAAGTTTATTAGAAAACTAATCTTACGATCCAATCATCAAGATTAGCTAAAGTAATTGAAGACTCATTCAGTTCCATACTTCTTCCACAAATGATTATTTGCACTACTACTTTTTGTTTTCAAGGATTTGCAATGATCTCGGTAATTATAAAATTAATTATTAATATTTAAATTAATCTATAAAACTAATCAAATTATTTGGCACAGAGTTTCATTAATCCATTGGCTGGAAAAGTATCTGTTCTTGAAATGTTATTTTCAATTGTATACGTATTTTATACCGTTTTACATCTATTTGTTTATTGCTACGTTGGTGGTTATTTATCATTTGAGGTAATTTAATTTTCTTCTTCAAGTGACTTTATCAAATTTAAGCTATAACTATTTTCTTTGTTAGAGTTCACGAATTGGTGAAACATATTACAAAGGAAATTGGTATAATTTATCTGTAGACAAATCACGGTCATTGATGTTCGTTGGACATCGCGCCCGAAGACCTTTGAAAATAACAGCCGGAAAATTTTGTGCGTTTTCGAGAAATTTATTTCTTGTAGTGAGTCGAGTATTATTTTTTTTAATCAAAAATTATTCATTATTTTTCATTTTTATTAAATTAGTTACTGTTTCTAGGTTCTGAAAACCAGCTTCGGGTACTTATCTATGTTACTAGCAGTTAAAAAAGGAAACCCTTCGTAAAATCCTTAAATAATAAATATTTATATAATCCAATAAAATTACCTTAGAAATTAATTTTCCGTGTATTGAAATGGTCCATTAACTGCTCTTGCTTATACACCATACATAATTTCATAAGTTTAAAGTTATTTAATACAAAAAAAAAATTAAAGTTTCTTCGTGAAATATTTTTTAAACTATTAATTAATAATTTATTTATTAAGTACATGTTTGAATTTTTCTTAAATGATTTTTTTATATAAAAAAGGTTTTCTCTCACTCTTAAAAATGAATTAAAAGTTATTTTTTTCGGAAAAAAAAAAAAAAAAAAAAAAAAACTAAATTTTTTTTAAGCGTACATTAAATGACAAAAAAAGAATTCGCTAGGTACTTAACAACGCGCAACTACTCACGAGGTATATTCGACAGATGGTTGAATTAAGTTTACCTCAATTATTTTATAGATCGATACTTTTCCTTTAAATTTTAAAGCTTCTTCTTCCCGGGTATAACTTAGTATTTTCAGTCGATGCTCTCTCAGTAGCTGCCGGACATCCATCTGAAAAAATGGAATATAGCCAGGGTATTTTTAAATTTTGTGCACCTAAATAATCTTAATAAAGCATACAGAAAATTTATATTGTAATTAAGTAATACTTTTTATCTAAAAAGATTTCAAGTTTGCAATTGCGTTCAATCAAGCTAGTTTAAAATTTGTGGGACTCTGGCCAGAAGCAAATGACGGATATATAACTAAATTAAAAGCTTGGTTTGGCGCTTCGTTGATATTTTTGACTATTTATTTACCTCAATCAACATTAGCTTACCTTAATTGGGGTAATATGAACGCTGTCATTGAGAGTCTTTCTATTAACGGACCAATATTTATCGCAATAATTAAAATTATCATTTTTCGTCGTTACAGAAAAGGTAAAGTCAGTTAAATTTGTATATTTTACTAAAAAATATTGATAATATTCCTGTAATTATTTTTTTTTAACTTATTAATAAATTTAACATTTTTTTCGAGTGTTGAGAGTAGCAATCGATATGATGGCAAGAGATTGGGGTGAAGTGAGAAATAAAGAAGAATATACAGTGATGCTTGAGACTGCTAAAATTAGTCGAATTATTTCAGTAGTTTCTACTATAATTACCAATTCTCTTTTTATTGCATTTGTGTTTTTCAAGGTCAGTAATTTACCATCACAGCTAATTAATAATTAACTGAGTTGTCCATGTGTTATATCAAATTTTTTTTTTTATAATTCTAGGTTTGGATCGGTAAGCAATTGATAAAACAAACTAATTTAGATTCCCGGTTGTCGGATCCTCGGTTACTTTACCCTGGATACCTGCCTTATAACTCAAGACTAATGATATTCTTCATAACTTCATGGATAGCACAATGCTTTGCCACAATTTTTTCCATGACAGCATACGCAGCTTTTGATACATTTGTCTCCGCAATGGTGCTCCATATTTGCGGGCAATTGAGAGTCGTAGGAGTTTCGTTAAAGAATCTTATTAACGATGACGTTAAAAATGACTTAAAAGACTACTTGCATAAGTTTTCAAAAATTGTTGAGCATCACGAAGAAATAAACAAGTAAGTACACTGATAAAAAAATTCTCTTGATTTTAGAGAAAAAATCTTTAACCAAGAATATAATTTTTGACCAAGAATTATATCTTTTGAATCAAGAAGTAAAAGCTTTTTAAGAAAAAAAAATTATTTTTGGTTCAAATCAATTTTACTTGATCCAATAATTTTTTACTATTTTATTGTCTTTTTTTTTCTTCAAAAACAGACTAGCACAAACAATTGAAAATTCATTCAATCTAATTCTTCTGCCTCAAATGTTTGTATGTACCGTAACATTTTGCCTTCAAGGATTTGCAATGATCTCGGTAATTAGAATTTATAAAAAAAAAATGAATATTTATCAACTATTCTAATAAAACTAATGAAAAAATTTGCCTTAGAGCTTCATAGATCCAACTGCAGGAAAAATTTCTATTTTTGAAATGTTATTTTCTATTGTCTACGTATTTTATACCGTTTTGCATCTATTTGTTTACTGTTATGTCGGAGATTTTTTGTCATTTGAGGTAAACAAGTGTTTTCACTACAAAACATTAATTTAAGTTTCTGTTTAATAAAATAAAATTATTTATACAGAGTACTGTAATTGGGAAATCATACTATTCCAGCCGTTGGTATGAATTATCACAACAAAAAGCACGGTCTTTAATGTTCATTGGTCATCGTGCTCGCAGACCTTTACTACTTACGGCAGGGACGTTCTGTGCTTTTTCGAGAAATTTATTTATCGCTGTTGTAAAGACATCCTTTGGCTATTTATCGATGTTATTAGCTTTAAAGCAGGATTAACTTCTTGTCTAGAGTTATTATAAGTAGCTTTTAGAGTGTTAATAATAACAATAAATTTTTTACATGAACTAAATTTTATTGCTCAAAAAACTAATTCGAGTTATTCATTTTATTTAAATACAATTCAAAGTTAAGCGCATAATTTGTCAATTTTTTATTGTCGAATTGTAGTTTTATAATTTATTATAATTAATCACTCGACTAAAAAGTATGTGGATAATTTTGGTAGTTCGATAGGTTTTTTACTACTGACAGTTTATAGCAGAGTTTTATTTGAGCAAAACTTTTTTCATTTATGATGTAAATGATCTTATGAAGAAATAAGTGAGGTAATTAATAATGAATCATTCATGCGCACTGTGTTAAGAATAGTATGATAATCTTGAAAACAATCAATAAAATGTATCATAAGTGACAGTTATCACTCAACCACTTGAGGATGAACATAGAAGGATCAGGTATACATTAGGTGGTAAAAATACCCGTGAAACTTTGAGATAATAAATGTTATTGTTCGAAAAAAATTTTAACTTAATATGAACTGAAGAAATTTATCAATTTCTATTTTTAAAAATTTTTTGGGTTGAAACCTGAAAAAATTATCAAAAAAAAATGTTTTTTTTATGATTAATTAAGATGATTTTTTAAATAAAATCTTATTCTAAAATTAAACAAATCTTAATTTTTTTTTTTTTCTAAATTACTTAAATAAAATAATATTTTTGAGAGCTTTTAAAAAAAAAAAAGTTGACTTTGTTTAAAAAAAACATAATTGCATATTAGGATTCAACTATGCTTGCCAATGGAGTGAATTGAGTTTACGAATCCTTGGGATATGGCCTAACGCTCACTATAGTACTCGAAGTAAACTTCGAGCACATTTCTACGTTATTTTTGTCCTTCTCGCTTATTATCTTCCACAAACTGGGACAATCGTGATAATATTTGGAGATATCGATAGTATGATCAATTTACTATCTTACAACGTTTCTGGATTAGTAGCGATCGCTAAATATATTGTAATTTATAGACACAAAAAAGGTGAGTTGAGTCCAAACCTAAAAAAAATTCTCAAAACAAAGAATTGATTTAATTTTTGATTTCAGTTTTGAAATCAATAATTCAAAAAATGTCCGAAGATTGGAAAGCAAATAACTCGGACTTTGATTTAAAAATAATGATTGGTAATGCTAGAATTGGACGAATATTGGCATTCATATCTATTCTGTATGCTCCACTGATTGTGACTCTACATATTCTTGTCACGGTAATTAATCTGTAATCATTGTTCTGTAAATAAAAAAAATAAACTTATTTTTTTTTTTATTTGTAGATGTTTCTTAAGCCAGATAAAGACCTTCTTTACGCATCAGTTCCGACTGTAGCAAACAATCTCATGTGGCCAAGTTATTTTCTGTTTGATACATCCAGAAAGTATGTCTTTGAAGCTACTTGGTTTTGTCAAATATTAGCGACAACAGGAGCGTCATTGATATATGGAACATTTGATACATTCATCGCGGTAATTGTTCTACATATATGCAGTCAGCTTGCTATTGTTCGAAAGAGATTACGAAATCTTCATAATGGCCTGAAATCACAATATTCACTTTCACATGATTTGTTTAATAAAAAATTTTCTGATATTATTAAACGACATGAGGAACTTATCAGGTGAAGTATACATTCATTACTTCACAAATTAATTAGTTTAAAATTCAGTACTTGGAATTAAATTAAATATAAGAGAATATAAACATAATACTGTTCTTCAAAAAATTATGTTCATTAATCGTGTAATTGAGCTAATGAAATTCTATTGACTAATTAGTCAATCCAGTTCAACATGTTAAGATTTTAATGTTAATGAGTCTTATCGAAAGCCTTCAATGGCTATCTAATGGAAGTAATCTTTTAATTATTCACTATCAAAATCATTATCACGATACTTGTTTATATAAATCACTTTTGATAATTCTATTAATTATTATTCATTTCAGTATGGCAGATACAATTGAAAATACATTCAATATCGTACTTCTTCCTCAATTTATTTGCTATCCGCTAATTTTTTGTTTTCAAGGATACGCAATGTTAACAGTAAGAATTGCTTTAATATAAAATCTAATTTATGTAGCAACAAAAGTTAAATTAAAGTTTTTTAGAGCATGGCTAAGACCCAAGCTTCGAGTTTAAAAATTTTGTATTACCTAAGTTACGACACCTACACACTATATCATTTGTTCATCTTCTGTTGGATTGGAGAACAACTAATTAATGAGGTTGATATCACTTAAAATAAATTTTTTGTTTATCAAAGATTTTTTTAAGCTACGAGAATGAATTTTTTTATCATTAGAGTAAATCAATCAGCTCTTCTTATTATGAAAGTTCGTGGTATAATTACTCACCTACAAATTCACGATCGCTTATGTTAATTGGATATCGAGCGATGCGGCCACTTTACATATCAGCCGGAAAATATGCCCGATTTTCACTCAATTTATTCGTTTCGGTAAGTTTTATTTAACTAATTAAATCAAATTTTACTATTCACGTTGTTAATTCTTCTTTACTTTTACTATTGAAGTTATTAAAAACATCAATGGGTTACTTATCGATGCTTAGAGCAGTTCAAGTACGCAATTTATAAATTATACAATTATGTAAAATTTTATACCTATCTTTTATGTGATAAAATAATAAATTTTTTGAATTGATGTTTCATGTATAAAAAAATCTGAAAAATGGTTGGCCGGCAGATTATCCCTGGAACTTCCCGCCTTTTTTCGAGCTGAATCTTTCAGCAGTTTTTATTCATTCAATATCAAGCGATTTTTCTAAGAATTTTTTTTTCTACATTTTTTAAAATAAATTTTCATTTTTACTGTTGAAACCATTTGTGCTTTTCAAGAAATTTATTTTTTCCTATTTTTAGAACTGCATTTGGCTACCTATCCATGCTATTGACTGTTGGAGAAAACAAAAATGAGTAAAAAGTATATTTAGTGATTTTAGATCTTGGAATATTTAAAATTCAACTTAAAAAAAATTTTTTTTACTTATAAGTCTTCTTCTTATTTTTTTTTTTATTAATATCAATTTAAAATTTTTAATTCAAACATGCAATGAAAGAAGTTTTAAAAGAAATTAAATAAAGGTCTAACAACGAAAATCTTAACAATAACAAGAATGATCAAATGAATCTATTACATGTCGTCAATAAGATCATAGTTTTCTATTTCCGCTAGTGTGTCTTTGTCTACTATCTTGTGATAAACTTTCATTTGAACAAAACTATTTTCTTACACATTTCATGTGATTATATAAAAAATTACTGGAATAATTGAATAAATAAATCGATCATGCGCGCAACCCTGAAAATATTACAACTATCTTCAAAACGATCGATAACACCGTAGAATGCAACCAGTAATCATTTGACAGCCTAACAATAAATATGAAAACCTCAGGTATAGATTAAGACTGTTGCTATCTATTGCATAGAAAATGAAAATCAATTGAAAAATAACTAAAGAATTTCATTTTCTTGATAATGATAAAAGTAATTTTTTTTATTTCAAAAAAACTTTTATAATTTAAATAAATATTTTTTGCACAAAAATTATTGTATCAAAAAAACTTTGCCGACGGTTTTTGTTAAATTCATCAAACGCATTTAATTAATTAATTAAATATATTTTATTTCTAATTATTTTTAGTTCGAAACAGTACTATTTGTCTTCAAGTAAGCTTTACGAAAAATAAAAATAAATTTTCTAATTATCAGTAGGGTTTCAATATGCATGTCAATGGAGTGAATTAAGCTTACGTATCCTTGGAATATGGCCACTGTATAATTTTACTTTACTAAAAAAATTACGAGTTTATTTGTACACTATTTTCGTTGTTGTCGTATTTTATTTACCACACACCGGAACAATCATCACTATTTGGGGTGATATTGATAGTATGGTTAATTTACTTTCATATAATGTTTCTGCTATAGTCGCAATCGCCAAATATATTGTTTTGTATAAACAGAGACATGGTAAGCTATTTAAAATAATTATGCACATAGAAAAAAAATTTTACTTCCAAAATTATTTTTTTTGGCTCAAACATTTTTTTTTTATTCAAGTTGAGGATCTGATTTTCAAAAGGGTACCTTTTCATATTTTAAAAGAACAATTTTTTGATCCTTTAAATATTAATTACTTCGAGAATTATAAAGATTTCTAAATGAAAAGCGAATTGTAGCTTCATAACCGATATAATAGCACTTTATAGCTAAATTAAAAAAGTTCAATAAAAATATTTATAATTGAAGATAACCAGTTTTTTGTCTCGATTCATCAAAAATGAAAAGATACCCTTTTGAATATTTTTTTTTCAACTGAATACTTAAATATTTAGCTCTGGCATCGATCATTAAGCTAATGGCTGAAGATTGGAATTCTGTAAAATCGGAACATCATATTAAAATAATGATGAATGAAGCAAGAACTGGAAGAATACTGGCATTTATTTCATTTTTGTATGCTCCGTTAATTGTAATTTTACATATTTTAGTTACGGTTAGTAATTTAAGTTTAACAAAAAAAAATCTAAAATTTGTAATGAAAAAAGAAGAATAGTTTTTTTGGAAATTTTATAGACTTATTTAAAACCAGAGAAGTTTTTCCTCTACGGATCAGTCCCAACGATAACAAGCAATCTGATGTGGCCAAGCTATTTTCCGTTTGATACATCAAGAAAATATATTTACGAAACAACCTGGATGTGTCAAATAATTGCGACCTTGTTTACGTCACTAGTATACGGAACTTTTGATACTTTTATGACGGTAGTTGTTTTACACCTTTGTAGCCAACTTGCGATAATTCGGGTTCAATTAAAAAATCTCTACGACGGCGTAAATAAACATCCGTATGCTGACAAATTAGTTGCGAATAAGCTTCGATATGTTATTCAACGGCACCAAGAGCTTATCAGGTGAAAAATAAATCCGAACAAAAACAGTTTCGGACTGTTAAAAATTGCGCCAAGTCCACGTTCATAAAACTCATCTCAATAACATCTGCACTTTGCAAAAAAAATAAGACTCGTTACAATAATTTTCATTCTATACAAAAAAAAGTTAAATACAAAAAATACCAAGAAACCGTCATAATGTTGAAAAAATTGAAAAAAATTTGTTGAAAATTTTAAAATTAAGAAAAAATTTTTTTATCGTACTTGGCGCGCGTCATTGAGTACCCCAAATTTTTTCAGGATACATGAACATCCTTTTAATGTTTCAACATTTATAAGTAAGTCAACCTATAAAATGCATAAATGTAATTAATGAAATATTATTTTATGATACGTTTAACAAAAGTTAGGTAAAATCAACATGGCATACGTATTTGAAATTTTTAAATTCTCCGCACATCGTTTATGATTTCCGTTGAATCTACAGTTTATGTAGAAATAATTCCAGTGCACTCTGGTGGTTGTAGATGCAAGCTGTGAATTAACTTTTTTCAGTGTAGTTGCGTATCTATAGTAAGATTACTACACATTTTTATTTTATCTAGTCTGTGGCGGTGACTTTTCTCCATGAAAAAAAAGTCAGGATCGAAATTTCTGGGCTTACTATAGTTTGTGCTGATAAAATTTAATAATTTTAAGTGAATTAAATGTTATAATTGATTATAATTAATTAATATCAGTAAAATAGAGTATGACTTACTTTTATGATATATCATTTTGGAAAAAGGAGTACCATATAATTAAATGAAATTTTGCAACCTCGAAATACCATTCTGCTCACAGTAAACACAGTCGGTAGTCTGGCGCTCCGTTTACAACGGAATTTTTGAACGGAACTTGGCGCCATATTCTACCGAATCTGTGGATTATTTTTTTTTTTTTTTTTATTCTATTACTGTAGTTAATTTTGATTAATTTAATTTATGTTTTTTGTAATTCAAGCTCCGGAGAAACTATTGAAAAAACTTTTAATGTAATACTTCTTCCGCAATTGATATGCTATCCACTAATTTTTTGTTTCCAAGGATATGCTATGTTGACGGTAATTTTATATCAATTTTTACAAAAGTTATTTAATAGTTTTTTTTTTTTAGATTTAGACTTGGTTTAATTTATTTCTTAGGTGAAAAAATTAAAATTTTTCTCTCAGTAATTTTCATGTTAAAAAAAAGTTTTTTTGGTTTGCAAAAAAAAACTATTTTGGGTGGAAATTCACGAGTTGTCTATCTAAAATTATTTTTTTTTTAAAGAAATAAAATTGTAGGAAATTTTCTACCAATTAATTTTTTATTACAACATTGCTTATTTTTTTCAAAAGAAATTTTTTCTCTCAGTGTAAAACAGAAATCACAAAGGCAACTTTCGAGCACTTTTTGATCATAAAATAAAAATTATTCAAAGGATAGATTTTATAAAATGAAAAAAAAAATATATATTTTAAAATCTGAAATTTTTAAAAAATTCCAAATATTTTTTTTCTTATAAAATTCAAAATTATAAAAAATTGTATATAAAATGTAAATTTTTTCAACTACTTCTAACAGAGTATGGCTAAAACTCAAACAACAAGTCTCCAAATTTTGTATTATCTGAGCTATGATACTTACACGTTATATCATTTATTTATATTTTGTTGGATTGGAGAGCATCTTTATCATGAGGTTATTTCTTTATTTATAAACTAATCTTATATAATTTTCAACTATTTTTCCAAAAAATGTGATCATTAATTTTTTTTATCATGTTTGATCCAGAGTACGTCCGTGGGATATGCTTACTACGAAAGTATCTGGTACAATCACTCAATTACGAACGCATATTCACTCATAATCGTTGGCTGTCGCACTCTAAGACCACTTCGCCTTACAGCCGGAAAATTCGTTAATTTTTCAATTCACTTGTTCGTGGTAATACTAAAAACTTCAATAGGATATCTTTCTATGCTTCGAGCTGTTCAAGGCCGTGGATGATTCAATATTAATATAATCAGCAGTTTATTAATTTAAAAAATTACTATGATATGTAAATATAGAATATTGTTAATTATAGCAACTATTTTTTTGCTTAAAATACTGTTTGTATTATTTTTTTTTTTAAACGATTGTCAAAGGTACAAATTTTGAAGTATAAGAAGCCAATTTTCAAATTCTCTTACTCTAAATAAAATTTAAATATCTACTGAAGAAATGAAAATTGAAAAATTTTGAAATATAACAAAAAACCTCGTGAAGTTTTTGAGACTATGATTTACTAAATCAATTTTTTTTCAGGTTTTTATTTAGTTAAAAAATTAAATTCGATTAAATAAAGTGTCTATAACTGTTTAAAATACATTAAATAATGTTATAGTTAATATTGACCCTGTTTATTAATTATTTTTGTAATAATTTTCAATTATTATAGATTAAAAATTTTAAATAATAGAAATTTGAGAAGTTAAATAGAACCAGAACTAAATAATTTCAAACGAATAGAGAAAAATTAAAAAAAAAAAAAAACCAAATGATATTGCTGTAACTATCACGGCATGAACTGAAATTTAAATTAAGTATTAATCTTAATAATAGTACACTCCCAAAATTTTTCTCAAAAATTTACCACTTAATATTGTTATATCCGGCGTCGCCTCATATAACACTCAGGGTCTCTGCCTCGCGACGAAAAGTGCACCGCTTGCACTTTGATGGACAATCGCACGGACAACACCTCGATCACGCTATGAACACACCGTGTCCACGTTCTGTCAAACTAGCAATTTTAGACCAATAACTAAATTCAATTCCCCTCCAAAAGTCGCGACCCGAGTCTTCAAAAACCCTAAGCACCACGGAACGCGCGTTCAATCTTTTATCAAAGAATACGAGGGAAGGTATCCTCGTAGAACCCGTGTGTGTCCTTGTACCGCGTTACGTACGAGGCGGTATAAAGCACTAGGTCGCTTATACAGATTTCTAAATTCACTGTCCTATTTGATTCTTTAATTTATATCTTCTACGAACCGCGCCAGTGGGCTCTTCGAGCAGGAACGAGGGCCCCGTTGTCCGTAGTGATATCTTTCTCTAAATTCTAACTTTTGATCTATTAACTAATTAAAGGCGAATCTAAGTATCCGCCTGAGTCGTTACTCTGTTCACGAACTCATAATAAACATTCTAAATCATAAAATTTAGTTATAAGTGAATAGTTATTAAGTGAAATATTGTGCATTGAGTGCGCCACGCCCGTAGGGCTAAATATCGAATAAACGGTAAAACTCCGAATATCGTGGAATCCATCATTTCTAAGATTAGTTCCCGAACCTCTTTCATTACATCGATCTCAACCACGGGGGAAGGAAGAGAAACCAGTCCAGGATCTACCGATCAGCAATTCAAAATCCCAACTAACAATTAAATTCATAAGGAACGGCAGTAAGTTCGGTTTTGTTATCGACTTCTCTCTGAATTCGCCATTAGGAACCCTGGTTACCAGGAGGCGTTCGAAATCCACATTAAAAATAAAACTCTTGTAGTTACCTACAAGAGAAAATCTATCACAAAACATGTCCGAGCCTCCTTAAGGCCCACTCTATCAATTGATTATTTAACTATAATTAATTCGGACATAACAGATTAGATTTTTGGTGGCAGCGGTGGGATTCGAACGCATCCTTTTGGGCTTACCACAAACGGAAGTTCTAGCCAAAATTTTCAAAATTCTTTAACTTTTCAAAATTTTGGCAAAAAAAATTTGTCACCCAAAAATTTAGAAAACGGAAATTCTTTTCCCTTATGAACTGATCGATCCCTTAAATACTGTCTTTATTTCAAATTTCCTTCAATTCAGGGCGTTGGCTCATAAAGCTTTAAAATTCTTCCTTATTATTTATTCCGAGTAAAATATCGTTTCATTATTCTATCGTTAAATTCTACGTAAAAAAAAAAAAAAAAAAAATAAATAAATAAATAAATAAATAAATAAATAAAAAAAAAAAATAAAAAAAAAAATTTTTTTTTTTTTCTCGAAATATTATTAGACTAGGGCGTCGGCCCTCAAAAAAAAAAAAAAAAAAAAAAGAGAAAATATATTTTTAATTGCTTTAAAACATTATTTTATTCATTCCTTCAATATCATTTTATTATTTTAATATTAGACTGTTGCACTCAAAAGAAAGTTTTGCTGACTAAGACTTTTAGTTCCTTAACGCGTCATCCGTAGAAAATACCCGGTCCGACACACCTAGCTATCGCGTTTCGTTTTGCCGACGCGAAAAATTCCTTTCAAGTTCATCTTCATCTTACTATTTTATCTTATTATTTTTATCACATTAACAGCTGTGAACCGGTGCTGATTAAACTCTACGATTTGCTTACGGGGTTCTGCTGCAGTACCAGCAGTTCTTTGACCCGAAGGTCATTTCGAAACACCTTGCTGCTGTTTTACGAGCAACGAGGATCGTTCTCGAGATCGATTCTTCGATCCAGCAAATCGTAGGTTTATTCTTTACACCCTCGCGACATAAAATCTCCCTCTTGGAATTTTGCTGCTGTCTATCGAGCAACAAAACTCTATTGGAAAATTTTGCGAGCCACACAGCATTAACAATTTTTGTTTGTTTATTTAAAATTTGTCGGTCATTTTATTCATTTGTTAAAAACTATATTTCCTTTTCCCAATCTTACTCGAACTCGTGAAGTGCTGACTATAGCACGAATAATAATATACATTGATGGTCCGACATTCGCGAAGCGGTTTTAAATTTCAAATCCGAAAAGCTTACTCAGACTTCTTCAACGGTCAAATTTATCACCGTCCCTTAATAGAATCACGTTATTGGGAAGATCCTACCTTCGCTAACCCGTCCTCTTCAGCCATAAGGAAAAGGAAATTCACAACTGAGAGTGAACAGGAAAATTGTATTAAAACACCGTTAAACGGGCCTCCTACAACGAGTAAAGAGAGAGGACCGGTTCCAAAGCCGAACAATGCGATCCCTATTGAAGTATACACCAAAGTCGTTAATTGGATAAATCAGATCACAGTCATCCAATTAAATTGTCTAGTCGACAAAACACCGTCTAAGAAGCCTAGGATAATAAGTAACATCCCAGCCCCAGTCGGACTATTCAAGCTACCTCCAATCCCCAACTCGAACAAAATCAACAGCAATGGCACCTCCAAATCCAGAACAACTAGCAGCAGAGCGGGCCAGAATCGAAGCGAACAGGATCCGCAGAGAGCAGGAACAAGCCCACAATGAAGATAATCAGCATGGAGTCAAACTATTCGATCTCACTCGGACTGAACCTGATAAAGATTATTACAAAATCACCAAGGAGATGGAAGAGGCTCTCCCCACGTTCACCGGAGACGGAGATGTCAGCTACGAAGAATTCGACAACCGTCTAAAAGATTGGCTACATATGATGCCCGAAAACAATCAACAGCCCTTTATCGGACGCATTCTCCGGAAGCTGAGGGTCGTGCAAGAAACGTCGTCGAAGATATGGAAATCCGAACCGTACAAGAACTCGTCAACGTTCTAAGAAGCCACTTTCGGCTCGGAGATCCGCTTCGAATAAACTTAGCAAAATTAACTTCAGCCCAGAGGGGAAAATTCGAAGCAGTCGAGAGTTTTTACTACCGACTAAGATCTATGCTTCGTAAAATACAGAATGCAGTCCCAGACACCGATCGCGTAGCGATTACAAATCAAGCTCATCGTCTGGCGGTCGATCTATTTTTCGAATCTCTACCAGATTATTTGAAATGCCTGGCCTCGACTCAACAACACGCAACATTGACCGCACTGTACGAGTCAATCCAAGAACAAATACTGAAATACGATAACAACATGAGGATCCAGAACCCGAAACCTTCTCAAAGAGAATTCCCGCAAGATCAGAACGGAAATCACTATCCTCGCAACAACGGTCCACGAAGATACTTCCAAAATAATCAACAAGGGCCCCCAGCCCATGGACACCCGTGGTCCAAACCGGAAACTGATCTCTATGTGAATCCGAAACCGGTTGCCTTCGCCTACAACACCTCAGGCATATCAAATTTCGGCACCAAAGAAGCACACTACTACGAAGACTATCCAGTTGCCACCCAAGGCTGGTATGGACTACCACCTTGCGGAAACAGCGAATGCGAACACTCAGATTGCGAAGATCCACAAGCGTTGGTATATTCTGTGAACAATAATCGTCCTCACAACAACAATTACACCCAATATCGAACTCCATATCAAAATCCAAATTTCCTTGGAAACTATAATCCCTCCTACAAACCCTACACCTCCCGTGCACCCTATAACCCTCAGTATAATCCTCAATACTGCCCTCAACCTAATCCCCAATATCCCCCAAAACCCCGAATATCTTCCTAAAATCAACGTCCCCAATACCAGCAAACAAGAACACACGGAACTGTGCAATCAACACATCCGCAAGGACCACCTCCAGTTACTCCAACAGGGATATACTCCGAGTCATCACCAGTACTGCTAGAAAGACATATTAAAAGCTCCGAGATCTGCAACTGCCCCGGCTGCCCTAAAAGAAACCTCAAGAAAGAAGAAGATCCTTTAGAGCCTTCTTTAAACTTGCTGGGCGCTCGCCAGACCGAGGTAAAGACGAGCCAGCCCCACTACCTCGACAAATGACGGCAGCCATGTACCGTCAATACAACCAGTAAACGGAATCGCCCTAGTCACCGGCCGAGGACCAGTAATCACAGTTAAAAATCCAAAATTTCTCAACTCCAACTGCGAAATACTGATTGATTCCGGAGCAAACTACAATTTCATCAGCATCGAAGCCTTAGCAGATGACGCCACCTTCGCCTGCGAAAATCTCGGACAAGTGGGGGGGATTGGAACAAACAAACAACCGATCATCGGCCTCGTCAGACTCACCCTGTTCGACAAGGCCATCCCGTTCCGAATAGCACCTCGCAGACTAGGAGGCTATCTAGCCATCCTCGGTAGCGAATTTTTCGCCAAAGAACAAGCTAACATCTCCTTTTATTGGCACACAATGGTCTTGAGAAGCCAGCCAGTTCGGCCGATCCCATTCATCATCAAGCGAGGATCCTGCGTATCCCAAATACTCGCGGTAGGCGGTGGCCCCAAGATCGAATTAGCATGTCCGCTTCTACTCGGAAAATATCAACGCTTCATCATAGATACAGGAGGAGACGTCACAATCATCAATAAATCAGCTCAACAATATTGAAGATGTTTTTTTCTACACTAGTCACAAAAATTAAGGGATATAAAAAAAATTCCAAATTTTTTGGTGATTTTCAGCGAGCTGTAACTCCGAGGAAAATGATCGCACAGAAAAAAAAAAAAAAGCAAATTGTAGATCCAAGTGTCTAGTTTTTAGATATGACCATGAAAATTTTTTGTCATCGTCAGGTCTGGAGAAATCCTACGAAAACTACTGAAAAAAATTTTTCGAAATTTTTTTCGTCTTAAAAAGGTCTACGGGCTTCAAAAAAATTTTTTCGATTGTTTCGTTTAAAAGCTCTTTTAGTAAATTTAATACCCTTTAATTTGACGTAATCAAAAAGACTGTACGATAATTTGCCGCGGAGTTATCGTCAATCAAAGCAAAAAGTTTTTTTGACCTTGGAAATCAATAACTCTGGAAATAATGACCGTATAGGAAATCGAAGGAGGGTTTTGAAAACTACACAATATTCTCTATAAGAGAACGTAAACCGCTTTTGAAGAAAAAATTTTTTTGAATTGAAAACTCGGACTGAAAAAAGACAAAAATTCGCATAATTAAGGATATTTGGATAACTTGGTATAACTTTGGATAAAATGGATGAACGAAGGATATCGTTGGTAATTTTTAACTTCAAAGTGTCCCCTAAAATCCCTAAGAAATTCAAAGCGCTGCGATTTTTTGTTCATAGTGCCCAGAAGCTTCAAATTCTGTGTTTTCGCAAAAATCACCATTATGAGCAATTTTGTGATTTTTATTCATTTTTCCATTGAAAAAAATTTTTTTCAAAATTCTTTATTTTTTCGATCAAAGAGATTGATTTTTCAAGAAATTTGAAAAAAAAAAAAAAAAATTTTCAATTTTTTCGAAATTTTTTTATCAAAAATTTTTTTTTAATTTTTTTTTTTATCGTCTTCAGAATGCTTCACTATTGTCAAAAAAATTAACTCAATTTTTTCTGTCCGCTACAACTGCCTTAGTTTTAAATCTCATTTTAAAAATTCAATAAAAACAAATTGATATACCCCCGCGGAGTTCGGCTTTTCCTCACACAAAACTTGAATTTTACGTTTTCTTTTTAGCCTAAATTCCTTACGTGAATTTTTTGTAAGCTTTTCTTTGATAAGCACCTTTTGATATGCCTCGTCGACATTTAGCTGCCACAGATGTGGCTCGCATTGTTACCCTCCTTCAAGAGGGCTACAGTCAGGTGGAAGTAGCAGCTTCTATGGGAGTGAGCCAGTCCGTTATCAGTCGGGCCTATGCCCGATTTAACGCGACTCAAAGTTACGATCGTCGTCCGGGTCAAGGTAGACTACGAATCACTACCGAGCGTGATGATCGAGCTATCATTCGAGATGCTCGTCGAAACCCTACTGCGCATGCCCACACGATCGCTCATCAATTTCGCAATCGTCGACAACGTCCTCCCCAACAACACATATCGGCATCGACGGTTCGAAATCGCTTTCGAGAGCAAGGACTACGCGCTAGACGCGCAAATCGCGTGCCTATGCTCACTCCACGACATCGCCGAGCCCGATTGGCCTATGCTCATGATCATCACCATTGGGGTCGTAGACAGTGGACCAGTGTATTATGGACTGACGAATCTCGATTTTGTCTTCATGGCAGCGATAGACGATCTCTCGTTTGGCGCCGTCGTGGAGAACGAGATCGGGATGGTTTTACGAGACCAGTTACAGCTTTCAATGGTGGATCAGTCATGGTGTGGCAGGCGTGTCCTTCAATACCAGAACCCCGTTGGTCATCGTTCGTGGGACGTTGACTGCCGATAGGTACGTCGACGAAATTCTGGAGCCACACGTCCTGCCTATGCGCACACGCATGGGGGCAAGACCGTTCATTTTGATGCAGGATAATGCTCGTCCTCACACTGCAGTTCGTACGCGAACTTTTCTCCGCGCCAACAACGTAACAACGCTTAATCATCCAGCGATGAGTCCTGATTTGAACCCAATTGAGCATGTTTGGGACATGCTTGGGCGTCGATTGCGGCGAGACTATCCGCAACTGCACAATCTTCATCAGTTGACTCAAGCGTTGTTACGTTGTTGGCAAGGAATTTCGCAACGTGATATTCGACGATGCATCAACATGCAAGAGCGTTTACGAGCTGTGATTCGGAACAGAGGTGGCAATACTCGGTACTGAGCAGTTACTGCCGCGCGTACAGAGGTCATTCGGCAGCTGCAAACAGACAAACACGCAGACAAAGACACACACACGTGTGTGTGTGAGAAGCGTAAATCCGACCGAGCAACCTCCACGTGGTACACTTTGAGTAACGCTAATGCCGGCGGTAAAACAACAGTCGAAAAAAATTGAGAAAATTTCGAAAAAAATTTTCGAAAAAAATTGAAATTTTTTTTTTTTCAAATTTCTTGAAAAATCAATCTCTTTGATCGAAAAAATAAAGAATTTTGAAAAAAATTTTTTTCAATGGAAAAATGAATAAAAATCACAAAATTGCTCATAATGGTGATTTTTGCGAAAACACAGAATTTGAAGCTTCTGGGCACTATGAACAAAAAATCGCAGCGCTTTGAATTTCTTAGGGATTTTAGGGGACACTTTGAAGTTAAAAATTACCAACGATATCCTTCGTTCATCCATTTTATCCAAAGTTATACCAAGTTATCCAAATATCCTTAATTATGCGAATTTTTGTCTTTTTTCAGTCCGAGTTTTCAATTCAAAAAAATTTTTTCTTCAAAAGCGGTTTACGTTCTCTTATAGAGAATATTGTGTAGTTTTCAAAACCCTCCTTCGATTTCCTATACGGTCATTATTTCCAGAGTTATTGATTTCCAAGGTCAAAAAAACTTTTTGCTTTGATTGACGATAACTCCGCGGCAAATTATCGTACAGTCTTTTTGATTACGTCAAATTAAAGGGTATTAAATTTACTAAAAGAGCTTTTAAACGAAACAATCGAAAAAATTTTTTTGAAGCCCGTAGACCTTTTTAAGACGAAAAAAAATTTCGAAAAATTTTTTTTCAGTAGTTTTCTTAGGATTTCTCCAGACCTGACGATGACAAAAAATTTTCATGGTCATATCTAAAAACTAGACACTTGGATCTACAATTTGCTTTTTTTTTTTTTTCTGTGCGATCATTTTCCTCGGAGTTACAGCTCGCTGAAAATCACCAAAAAATTTGGAATTTTTTTTATATCCCTTAATTTTTGTGACTAGTGTATTTTAAAAATGTTAATTACAAAAATTCTCGATAAATATTTTGGATTATGTAACTTATAAAAACTTTTTTTTGAATATTAAATTAAATTAGTAAATTTAAAAATTCACAATAATTCAAAACCATTACGTTAAAAATTTTTTTAAAATTAATTTTGATGGTGAATATTAACAAAAAAAAGACTTTTGTACATGACAACTGTGCTGAATTGCAAAAAAGTCTTAACTATTGAGTAGTTTCTCCGCAACTGTAAGAGTTTATCCGCAAGTTTCATCTGAGGTAAACTTTTTTCGCATAGTCTTATAGAACTCATGAAAAAAAAAAAAACAACAGTGAAGATATATAATTAACAGGTCATGCGCGTCTGTAACGAATAGTTAATAATTTAAGAAAAAATCGATAATAAAGTGAAGAATGATTCTTTTTATTTCAGAATTTCCTACTATCAATTTCAATGCAAGAAAATTCAGGTATTGAGTTACATATGTAAGTATTATTTTGCATTAAAATTGTAAAATAATCAATAATGCATAGGATTTCATTACGAATGTGGAGTAAACAAATTCATACTGGGCCTTATTGGAGTTTGGCCAGAGTCAAATCAAAAATTTATAAAAAAACATCGTACTTTGGTCGACGCAATCGTGCTTTTTATAACACTATGGGTTCCACGCGCAGCTGCTTTTATTTTACTATGGGGTGAAATCGACGCTTTGGCACAAGCCGGTGCCACCAATGTACCGATAGCATTGTCTGTTGTTAAATTGCTGATTCTTTATCGACGAAAAAATGGTATTAATGTCTAAAAATTTACTGTTATAATTATAATTTAACCAATACTGATAATTATAATGATATATGACAATATTTGTTTTGTAAATTATTATTTTTTTATTATTTAATATTTAATATTAACAGATTTTGCAAAAATTCTGGATGGAATGAAAGAAGACTGGAGAAAACCAATGACAAAAGAAGAATATGAAGTTGTTATGAAAATGGCAAGACTAGGAAGAAGAATAAGTATTCTGTCGACTTTCCTTACAATTAATGCAATTTGGCTGGGTGCTGTTGTCCAGGTAAAAAAAAATATATAAATTTTGAGTCTTGTAAAATAGATTTAGTCAAACTTAGAATTTTGCTTCTAATATTAAGAAATCTCAAATTAAAATTTTTTTCACCCCCAATTCCAACTCAAGCAGAGTGAAATACAATTAATGTAAATGTACATCATATATAGATTTTTTATAACATCGAAACAACAATAGTGGAAAATCCAGATCCTCGTTTGACATTAAACTTATTTTGGGTCGTATATTTACCCTATGATACATCAAAAACATCGAATTTTGTTTTAACGTGGGTTATCCACTTTTATACCTCTATTATGAGCGCCGTAGTTTACGGAAGTTTCGATGGATTTATTGTCGTGCTTGTATTCCACCTTTGCGGACAATTGGATTTATTGAAGATTTGGGCAAGAAAAATAGCTGACAAAACAGACTTGAAAAGCTTTAAGAGAAAATTAAGATTTCTAGTTAAGCGACACGAGCAATTGAATGAGTAACAAAAATTTTTTTATTTTAGTGAAATTTTTATAAAATATCAATTTCAGAATTCTCAAATAATCTATTGTATTTTAATACAGAGTAGCTGATATACTTGAAGATTCATGCAACTTTGTGTTTTTACCCCAACTAATGAGTTGTATATTAACATTTTGTTTTCAGGGATTCTCTATTGCGACGGTAAAAATCAAATATTCTCATTAAAATATTATGCAAAACTTCCTTTTTTTTTAATTTTATTTTAAATTAAATTAATACAATTCATCCCTTCATTTTTTTTTTTTTTTTTTTTACGTAGAAAATGTTTACACGTCAATTTAATCCGTTGCAAATTGCATTTACATTATTTTACACGACAGTTATGGTGCTTCATCTTTTCTTCTGTTGCTGGGCTGGTGAACTTTTATCATCAAAGGTAAACTGTTAGATAATCTCATAAATTCAATAATTAAGCGTCATTTTTCTTGAAAAAAAATTAAATTGAATTAAAAAAAAAAATTCTTCATTGAAGAATTTTTTTACTCAAATCTAGGCAATAAAAATCTTCAAAATTATTTTCTTGATTCAAGTTTTTTTTTTCTTTATAACAAAAAAAATAAATATTTAAAAATAAATTATGTTGTACAGAGTCAAAATCTTGGTTACGGAGTTTATCAAAGTAAATGGTATAATTTACCATCAATACCTGCTCGATCACTAATAATGATTATTCAAAAAAGTTCTAAACCATTTGTACTAACAGCTGGCAAATACATGCCACTGACTTACAACTTATTTCTTGCCGTAAGTTTCATAATCATCTTAAATTATACGATGATTTCATTAATTAATTGATAGTGCTAATACATTTTATAAACTACAGGTTGTGAAAACATCGATGAGTTATCTTTCAGTGATGTTTGCCATGTCAACAGATTAAAAAGTACTTTTATCGACAAAATGTTAAATTATAAAAAATCTTGTTTCTTGATTTTAGAAAAATAAATTAATTTTCACTAATTTCTTAATGAGAATAATCAATCAGTAAAGTGCATCCGTTTTGAAAAATTTTTCAGGGTATCCGCAAGCTTAGCATGTGCGATCAATATTGATTGACAGAGACTTAGAAATTAGAGCGTATTGGTTCATATACAAGGAAAATCTACGCGGTTCCCTCGCTGAAATACTCACGCAAAATAAATTGCGCAAGCTCGCCAGGCAAAAGCGCGCTGTCATAGCTACAATGTTGTGTTAAGACTTCACTTAACAACAGTAGTTCGTCATTCTTTTTCTCTAGAAAAAATACCTAAAATAAACTTTTTACTCCCTCAATAAACTAACAAACTTAAGGATCGTTGACCGCTGAAAATACAGTAGAAATAAAAATTATTTCTTGTTCATTTCCCAGCGATCATAGTTCAGTAGTTTCATCGTTTTCTTCCCTCCTAAACATTAATTATTCACAAACTAGCTGCCGACCCTCGGAACTTTTTTTTTCCTCAAAGTATTGAGGTATAGAGAACTGTAATTGATTACACAGAAACTACAACTTACTTCTAAAATTTCTAAACTTTGTTTTCTAGCAGATGGCTGAAGTTTTTTACGAAAGAGCGCGAAAACTAATAACTAAAACTTTATTTCATGATATACTAACAATTTCACTAACAAATTTTGCCTTAACAGTAATTTACTTGCAATAGAATTTTTTTTTTTTTTTTTTACACAGTGAATTATATTGCAATCGGGGTGGATATTTACTGTTAAAAAATTTTAAATAAATTTATTTGCTGTTCTTATAAAATATAAAAATTAAAGTAACAATTTTACACCGAAAAAAAAATTGATTTGACTCGAGCGAAAAATTCTTGAACCAAGAAAATAATTGTGAACAGAGTAATTGTCTTGAATTAAGACGAAAAATTTTTGAATCAAGTAAAATTTCCTTAAATCAAAAAAAATTTATTAGTTCAAGAATTTTTCTTGAAGAATCAAGAAATTATATACTTGATTCAAGAACATTTTTTTTCTGTGTAGTGAATCGAAGCCCATTCAAGCAACAGGTGGTTAACGATTTTTTTTTCTATCTTTATTTAATGGATAGTTAAAACCCACTATCTATTATTGAATGATCTTACTAAGTAATTGAATGAAAGTTAAGTACAGTTGACATTTAGTGATAAATATTTATATTACATTTTTATTTTTTCACTATAATTTTATTTTAATTGTGTAATGCACTGATTCGCGTAATATAAATTAAGTGAAAGTAGTTATGAAAAGCTTTCACCTTTTATTCTCGGCAAATTTTAAATGATATGTTTTGTGGTAAAAAATAATATATCTATCACTGGGTTTTCTTGTGACAATAGAAAAAAAAAAAAAAAAAAAAAAAGGAAAGCATGCTAATTTTACAGTCCGATTACCCTAATAAAAAACAGTGGTTTAAAAAAAATTTTTACAGAAGGAACGTATTTATAGGCTTGATATTATTATTAAAGTGGCATTACGTTAGTTTATCACCGAGAACACTGACTGAAGTTTTACATTTGTTACATTTTAAGAGTTTTTCTATAATGAAGTGCTATTACGAATTATTAACTATTGCAATTTTTTTAAATGTTTTTGTAATTGGTTGTAATGCTAATGTGGCATATGCCAAAAATCGCAGACAGACATCCAATTCAGTGTTGGTTGAAGTAGCGAAAGAATTGGTAGAGAGATCCAAAAATACGAACCAGGTAAGTAATTATTTTTTTTTTAATATTTTTTAGTGGTACAATATTTTTTAATTATTTTATTTTTCATACTTAGGTTCTTAATTTAAATCTATCGAATTTAATTTTGCTGCTGATGCTAAAAACTATGGTTATAGGAACAAAGTATTTAGAAAATAGTGACTATAAAAACCGCGAACTTGAAGAAGGTGATGATCAATCATTTCTTTAATTTTTTAGTATGTGAATACACTGAAAAAAACAATTAACTTGAATTAAGAGAAAAATTCTTAAATCTAGAAAATAATTTTGAAGAGTTTTATTGTCTTGAATCAAGTAAAATTTACTTAGTTTAAAAATTTTTCTACTCAAATCAAAAAGATGAAGCCCTTCAAAATTATTTACTCGATTCAAGTTAATTTTTTTTCTGTCCAGATTTTATTAGAATATAAATTATTTTTACATTTTATTTCTCTTTATTTTTAAAACAGAAAATATCGTATCAGAAGAAGAGATCGCTCTTGCATTGGGCTATTTGATAGGTGATACCTGTCTTTATCGAGCAGCATGTGAAGTACCAAGAACTGCTAGAAATTACTTGCACGCAATTGATATGATAACTCAGACCCTGAGTTTAATGCCACCGTAAATTTTATATTATTTCGTATTCACAATTTTTTTTTTTTTTTTTGTTAAATGTATCATAAAGATTATGATTAAGATTAATTGATACTGTTTAAAAATTTTTTACAGAACTCTCCGCCCTGACAAAGATTATGAAAAAACAATTTCTGATTTTCGCAAGGCAATTGAGTATGGAGAACTGAAACAATGCCCACCAGAGTATAGTTGTAAAAAAGAGAATATTAAAAACTTTCTGCGACCTGAATACAATTAATTGATGTTATTATAATTACTGGACTGATTTTTATTTTTAATTTTACATTCAAATTATATACAAATTTCATTTAATTATTTTATTTTTTATATACTTAGTAATCAGCTATTTTTATTTTGCATTCGAATTATGGAAAGATTTATGTGAAAAATGTATTGTGATTAATCTCATGATTAAAATGAATGATTTTTATTTCATTAAAAAAAAAAAAAAAAAAAAAAAAAAAAAAAAAAAAAAAAAAGCGATTTCTATTTTTAAAAACTACTAAACAATTACTAATTATTATTATTATTATTAATATCATCGTTATATTATTATAAATTTTATTTAAAATGGCTCAATTGACATTTAATTTTCTAATTATCCTTAAATATTATTTTTTATAAAATTGCTGTTGAGTAATTAAATAATAATCGCGATACTAATCCGTTCAGTTATGTAGGTGTTGTAACTTCGAGTCGTAAAACCTGCAAGAGAAACGTGTAATTGAATACACGCATAAATTCAACAAAAGCGGGACGTTTGATTAACAAAAAAAAAAATATGAAAAAAAATCGAATAAAAAAAAGTAACGCAAATAATGCTTCTGTCATGCATTGAAAATAAACATCAATAATAATTATATTGATGTAGCATTCGTAAAAAATATTTAAATTCATTATTAACTAAATAATTATTAAATTATAAAAAAATGAGGTTTTTTTTGATAAACTCATAAATCAGACAATTAGACATATTTCGTATCATGTACAAATATTGAAATAAATTCACGCACTATAAATCTATCTAAGAACTAAATTAACTTAAAACAAAAAACGGGAAAAATCATAAACATTATTAATAGCAGCATCACAGCAATTTCACGAATTGCAATTGAATGGATTAATTAATTAAGGAAGATAAATGTATTTTATATGTACTTGGTCCGTGTGAGTGCACTACTGCCCATCGTAGGATCCATCATACGGTTCCAATTTGTTTGCCCGACGACGAAACCAACTGCACGCAATTTTTCCTGCTGCTTACGTTCTTCCAAGTCAGCCCATCGAACCTGTAACATATTTGATAAAAAATTATTACTATTGAATAAATTATTTTTATTTTATTAAATTATAAATTGAAAAATTTTTAATTACTTACGCGTTTTTTTCCTGATGAATCTTCTGAGTCATAATAATCAGGAACTTGCAAAAAGTCTTCCATGGTTTGAGGTTTACTATCATTTTTGCGTTTTGCTAAACCATCCAGACGGTCTGAAAATTTTTAAATAAAATTTTTATTTAATGTGGTTAAACCTTTCTTTCAAATTTTTTTTTTAATTAAAAAAAAAAATTTTTTTTTCTAATTTCTTAAATTAAAAAAATTTTTTTAATTTATCTTCTCTTTCCAGATGCTATGTATTATATAAAATCATTATTACTAAACATTTTACACATAAAAATGTAATCATATTGTAGTAAATTGTCGAGAGCGTTTCTTTACAAATAAATATAACTGCGTCTAAGAACATTTCATTTTTATAATCACTCATATTCATGCACTGAATTAATTATAGCATCAAATTGATAATTAAATATAAGCTTACCTAATTTGTCTTCAGCTTCCATTTTTTCCCATTTGCTAACTCCCTATAAATAAATAAAATGAATAAAATTAATAACACTAATTCTCAAGTAATCTTTATAACTTTATTAACGTTCAATTTATCAGTTCTAATGACACCACTACTACACCATATTATTATATGTTGACTTTTTATACATACATACATTTAAATTAAGTGCTACTCACTTATCATATCAAATTATTAGGTAAAGATAGAGACATAAGTAGTTTTAGCATAAAAACCCAATGATTATATTTAACTCTACATAAATAAAGCAATACAAGCAACAAGTTATATACCCTTTACATATGATCAATAAACTCATCTGATTAACTTAAGAGCAATTCGTATGTGATCAAAAGTATATAAATTATGCGGGTTACACTTTCAAACAAAGTATATACAATTAAATATCCTTTCTACATATTTTTTAAATAAACATCAAGGTCAGGTTGATAAAAAACTAATCCAATTTATACAGATCTGAGATATGTTTCACTGAAACCGGTGTTACTATGTATTACTATTACCTATGGAATAACATTTTTCAACATTTTATCAGCTTCTGTCTAAAGATTAGAATGCACACGCAAATACCAAGTTTTAACTTAACAAAATTTATTTATTAAATAACTATTTATAAAAAATTATAATAAATGTCTCACCAATGGATTCTGTCCTTCTTGACTATCCTGGCTATCTTCATTAGAATCAGTACTTTTTTTATCAGTAACAGGAGTTACTTCTTCCATTTGTACCTGATAAATCCAAAATAATTTTATTAATAACAGATCTTCTTAAGTTCCTCCCTAACTGTGCATGAACCCAGTAAATTATTCGAGTAAGTTACCTGTTCGATGGCTTCGTCTTGTAACAATGATGAGACATCTAATTTTTGATGATAATTCGGTGTCGGCTCAAAATAATCAATAATTCTGTTTATTTCATCTTCAGTTCGGTTGTGAACGTTACGTTTTAAACATATTTGAACGTCCATGTCCATTTCACATATGTATACCTTTAATCAAAAAAAAATTATTTATTCATTATAATTAAGATTTGATATTGATTGAAAATGAAAATATTTTTTGGTAGTAAAAATATAATTAAATTACCCGAAAGCCTTTTGATTTAGCAAAACTCCACATTTCTTCATAGTCAGAAATTTTTTCATTTATAGAATCAAGTATTATAAAATTGAAAAATCCATCAACGATATTTTTCTTGAAGGCTTTGACTAGTGATGTTAAATAACTTGATTCCATTCCCTCTTCATACTCGTACACCATTTCCTGCAATTAAAAAAAAATTATATTCCAGTTGTTTTAAATTTTAAGCATTAATAAATAATAAATGATAAATAACTAAATAATAATAATAATAATAATAATAAAAAGTTTCACTGACCTTATTAATAATTTTCTTGCCATTATCATCAGTACTTTCTATTTCTTTTTCAGTTAAAAAATAGTCGTCTAAGCTGAGAATACGTGGCGCTGAGCCTGCTTGTTCTAATTCTTTATCCTGAAAAAAAAAATAGATAATTTATATTAACATACGTTTTATGATAACAGTCTAATAATATGTATAATCCATAAAAAAAAATCTAAAAATATATTTTTTATATTATAATAATAATTTACAAAAACATACCTTTATAAGTTTAGCAACGAAAGATTTTCCACTTCCAGGTGGTCCTCGCAAGATGATGGCTATTTTTGGCGGTCTATTCTGACGTCCAGGTGGAAAGAGTAGGTCATCAATAATAGTAAGATTTGATGTTTTCGCCAATTCCATTGTCCTTGGCGGGGACTTGGGTTCGATAACGGAAACATCTTGACTGTAACAAAATCAACAACTTATTATTAGAGATAATTCTCATATTTAATCCCTGGCTTACAAAAAAAAAAAAATTTACTAAGCATTATTGCCTTAAAATATACAAAAGTTATGAAATTGCACTGAGATATCAGGTGCAATATAAACGCAACGTCTAATGAAAATATTTATCGTGTAAATATTTATTAAAAATAAGTTATATTAATTTTTATATTTCCAGATTTAATAATAAACAGTTGATTGATTCAAATAGTTCTTAATAATTATCGCATTGTTTGGGGAAGTGTAAACAATTAAGCGGAGATAATAATAATAATGGACGATAAAGTACGTAAATTCAAATGCAATCGATTATTATAATAAACAAATTACACATAGATAATGGGCATCGAAAAATAATTATAGGTGTAATATGGTAAAAATAGAAGATTTCAATTAAGTGATTTAAAATCGTGCATGGTTTGCATTGGTAATGTAATAATAATAATTATCATTATTAATTACAATAATTAATCGCTTTCGATAAATTGCCTTTAAATGTTTATAAATCATTGAATATGTTTATGAGTTTTTAGAAGCACATTTTCATTTTTATAACTACATAATTAATATTATATTTATTGATATAAGTGATACGGAAATTGCGCGCATTGCGCTGCAATAATTAAAAAAATGTGACTAATTCTCACTTTCATTTCCAATGAAAATCATAACACTAATATTATTAGTTTTTTTTTTTTTTTTTTTTTTTTTTTTTTTTTTAATAAACAAACCTTGAAATTTCATTATTTGTTTTTCAAAAAAAATTTTTATCAAAAATTAATTTTTCAGATTTGTTAAAATATCTGATGTACTAAGTAAATTTATATCGATTACAACGTTATAGAGGATAGACTTGCATAGCAACAGAATTAGAGATTGGAATATACTTCTTTTTTACCGACCAAATAATTAGGAGGTAATTAAACAATAATTGTCGCTTATTAAGATCAATGTAAATCATTTTTACACAATCAATTTTCTCGTAAAAATAGTATCACAACTGTAAAAATATTCCTAACCGAAAATTATTTAAAAACAAAATTTCATTCAATAAAAGTTACAAAAATTACTTGATGTTAAAAGTAAACATCATTGTGTAATTAATATTGATATGAAAATTATTCTATGATAATCAATCACATAAATAATCATACCTGGAATCCTGATTAGATGCATCGGTGATATTGTTCAACGAATTCTCCTGTCGGCTTACATTCCCTTTAGATCTATTAACATCGACACACACATTCATTCATCCATATATCACATTAAAAAATATATTTTTTATTTTCACAATAAAAAATAAAAAAATGTCCTTTATGAAATTTTTGTATTATAAAACTTGAAATTTTTAAGCTTTATGGTAAAATAAACAACTCTGCAAAAGGCTAAGCTGTTTTTTTTACCAATAAAAATTCAAATAACAAGAATTGAAAACACAAAATTTACAATAAGAAATATAAATAAATAAAATTAGTTTCTATGATTTTACCTTTCTTCGTCTTTTTTTATTTCAGTACTAGAGTCCTTTTGATTTCGATTTAACTTATCACGGGCTTTTTCTGCTAATACGTAAAAAAAAAGATAATTAAAATTATAAGTTTATAAAAAAAAAAATTGTGATTAGACATTGTGCTCATCAATTGAATTAAATATTAAATTACCTTCACTAGCATTTTTACGTGCAGTTTCTTCACTGAGTTTTTCAATTTCAATTTCCCAAGATGGCTGACGTTCTTTTTTATCCCGAGTTTCTTTATGATCCTTAGAATCTTTATTATTCTTGTATTCTTTAGAATCTTTGGAATATCCAGAATGATGTCCAGAAGAGAATGAGTCTCGTTTTCTGTCACTTCGTTTTTCATCTCGACTATTTCCTCGTCTGTCTTCACGACTTTCTCCCCGTCGATCTTCCCAATTGTCTACTCGCTTGTCATCACGATGGTCTTTTCCGCGGTTGTCTCTGTCGCGTTCTCGATCTCTATCTCTGTCTCTATCTCTGCGATTATCTTCCCTCTCCCATGGTGAATAATGATCACTGAATCGTCTGCGCTCTTCGCGCTTCCAAACAGGACTGGGTTCTCTTCTATTTCGTTTGTTAGCCATCTTTGTTCTGTTATGGCGATTTTTGTAGGCTGAGAAGCTATCATTGTACTCCTTCAAATTGTGTTCATTTTCTTGCCAGTATTTAAATTCCAGCCTGGGATAAATTTCATGATCGGGGACTATAGGTTTCAATCTACCATGAGAGTAATCGAAGCAATGCACTGGTGTGACGTAGTCTTGAGCAAAAGGACGACGAATATGTCCATAATCTGTAACTTTAGATGGCTTGTAATCGTTGAATACTTCATTAGGAGCACCATCACCATGGTTATAATTAAATTGTTTTTCAATACAGAACGACGGATGCATCGGTCCATCACGCCTGACACCAGGTTGATTTCCCATGCGTCGAGAAAAAGAATTATCCATAACCATATCCATATGCATTGGAGGTTTATTGAAGCCCGGCTGCATATCATTTGGACCACCCTGCATAGGTCCAAACGAAGATGAAAAAGGTCCTGGTCCGGGTCCTGGTCCGGGTCCTGGTCCTGAGCCGGGACCAGGTCCTAGTATTGATACAGGATTATTGTCACGAGGAAGAAAATCCTTCATCGGGAAATTTTGTCGCATTGGTAAATCTCTATCAAGAACTAATTTTGGCCCTGGTCCAGGTCCCGGTAGAGAATTCGGCCCGAACGGTCGATCAAATGGTCGGTTGGAGTCCAGAGGATGACTGTCTTTGATTTCATCGCGAGGTTCTTTTAGCATACCTATCGGTGGATCGAATTTCACGGATAAAAGTGATGGAATTTTAGGTGGATCATCAATAGCTTGATTGGGACCAAAGGGTTTCTCATTAAGTCCACGAAGCGGCGCAGTTTTTTCAGAGCTAGGTGTTATAAATTGAAGATCACTGAATGTTCGTGAACCGAAGGATGGTCCAGAATTGGCCGGACGAAAATCAGGGTCATCTGGTACTCGAGGAGCTAAAAATGGTTCATTAAGATTTCTTACACTGAAGGAATCATCATTTAAGCCTCCAGGACCTCCGAGCAATGAATTACCTCTTTGATTATTCATGGATGACCCAAAAGAAGATGAAAATCTATTATCAATTTGATCTCTAGGTCCAAATGGATCAGGAACTTTGGGAGCAAATAAATCGAGATTTCGAAAACTACTCCCTTCAGAAGCTCTAGAATCGAGTGGTTCAGTTCTTCTTTGTTCGAAAGGAGCAGGACCTCTTGGTCCAAACATATCAGATCCAAACCTTGATCCGAATGAATCAGGTCCTCTTGGACCAAATGAATCAGGTCCTCTTGGGCCAAATAGATCTGGTCCTCTTGGGCCAAATGGATCTGGTCCTCTTGGTCCGAAAGAATCGGGTCCTCTTGGCCCAAATGGACCAGGTCCTCTAGGCCCAAATGAATCAAATCCAGCCTTTGGTCCGAATGAATCAAATCCTCTTGGTCCAAATGAATCAGGACCTTTTGGTCCAAATGAATCAGGTCCTTTTGGTCCAAATGGTTCAGGTTCTCTTGGTCCGAACATGTCAGATCCTCTGGGACCGAATGAATCGGGTCCTTTCGGTCCAAAAGAATCATTTCCTCTAGGTCCAAATGAATCGTTTCCTCTGGGTCCAAAAGAATCATTTCCTCTAGGTCCAAATGAATCGTTTCCTCTAGGTCCAAATGAATCATTTCCTCTAGGTGCAAATGAATCAGATCCTCTAGGTCCAAATGGATCGTTTCCTTTGGATCCAAATGAATCATTTCCTCTGGGTCCAAATGGATCAGGTCCTCTTGGTCCAAATGAATCATTTCCTCTGGGTTCAAATGGATCAGGTCCTCTTGGTCCAAATGAATCATTTCCTTTAGGTCCAAATGAATCATTTCCTTTAGGTCCAAATGAATCAGATCCTCTTGGACCGAATGGATCGAGTCCCTTCGGTCCAAAAGAATCATTTCCTCTAGGTCCAAATGAATCGTTTCCTCTAGGTCCAAATGAATCATTTCCTTTAGGTCCAAATGAATCAAATCCTCTAGGTCCAAATGAATCAGATCCTCTAGGTCCAAATGAATCGTTTCCTCTAGGTCCAAATGAATCATTTCCTTTAGGTTCAAATGAATCAGATCCTCTCGGACCAAACGAATCAGATCCTCTAGGTCCAAAAGGTTCTGGTCCTTTTTGTTCAAATGAGTCAGTTTCTTGCCGTCCAAATGGAGCGGGTCCCTTGAGTCCAAATGGATCGGGTCGTTTAAAACCAAATGAATCAGAGCCTTGTGGTCCGAACCCATCAGGCCCTTTAGGTCCAAATTGATCGGAATTTCTAGGACCAAATGAATCAGATCTTTTAGAGTCAAAAGTATTAGGCTCTCTAGACCCTTTTGGTCCGAATGAATCTGAATTTTTAGATTCAAATGAATTAGGTTCATTACCACTGAAAGGACGTGGTTCAGATGCTTTTTTTTCAAAAGGTTTGTCACTAGAATTAGTATTAAAGTCTCGTCCTTGCTCTTTTGTTTCAAATGGTCTATCAACTGGACCTAAATTTGGTAATTCAGGAGGTGGCTCCATATTAAGATCTTCAGGTTTTGGATCATTCTCACCCATAAACGGTAAAACGTCCAACTTTTTTTCAGGTTCCACTATTCTAACAGCTTGATTTTTATCGACTTCAGTTTTTGTTTCAGAATTGATCGCTTCGTTAGATTTTTCGGGAACTGAAAATGATTCTACTGTACTATGCTCTTTATCATCAGACCGATTTTGTATCATTTGAGAATCCATCCACGGTGGGATGTCCATAGGCGGAAGATTTGGTGAAGATGTAACTGGCTCGCTTTTATTTTCTTTTTCATTAATTGTAGACAGTTGTTTTTCCTCTGAGGGCGTCTGATTTTCTTTCATTGCAGATTGATCCTCCATCATCGTTGAGTATCCTTTTTTCATCGTTGATTGATCTTCAGGCTTAGGAGAACGTCGTTCTATGAGAGGGGGGCGATCTCCTATTAATGATGGACGTTCTCCCATCAATGGTGGACGTTCTCCTATCAATGGTGGACGTTCTCCCATCAATGGTGGTCGTTCTTTCATCAATGATGGACGTTCTTCCATCATTGATGGACGGTCTTCCATCATTGATGGACGTTCTTCCATCAATGGTGGACGTTCTTTCATCAATGATGGACGTTCTTCCATCAACGATGGACGTCCTTCCATCCCTTGTTGACGCCCTTCCATCAAAGGCGGTGGTTTCATGAAATCATTTTGGGGTAGATCATCTCTAGGAGGTGTTTTTGATCGATTCATCATGCTGCCAAAACTACGATCCTTATCGAAATCGGAGTCGGAACCTCTTGGGCCAAAATCTCTTTCACGAGGGCCAAAATCTCTATCACGAGGACCAAAGTCTCTATCACGAGGACCCAAATCTCTATCACGAGGACCAAAATCGTTAGATCCACGAGGTCCTGTATTGTCAAAACGATTATTAAAGTCATCAGAACCACGTTGGTTGAAATTGGATCCTCGAGAGCGAAAATCATCCCGAAATCTTTTATCAGAATCATTATTAGGAGCAAAAGATCCTGAACCCTTGTTAAAACTGTCCGAAAAAGACCCTTTGTTATTATCAGAAAATGAATTTCTACCAAAGTCGCTAGAACGATTCCTTGGCAAAAATGGTGAGTCACCGGTTATTTTTTTGAAACTTTCACTCAAAGAACCAAAGTTTGTATTAGATTTATCAGTTCCTAAAAAGGTTCCTGATGGTTTAAATATATCCATCGCAACACGTCGTTTTTCCATTAATTTTTTAAGCTCTGGTGACATTTCAGGAGGTTGGTCAAATCGACTATTCCTGCCTTGATTACGATTATTCGAATTGCCAAAGTTGTCTCTTCGATCTAATCCTGAATTAAATCTGTCAGAACCAAACCGATCATCATTAAATTGATTTTTTCCAAAACGATCGTCCGAATCTATCTGATCCCGATTATTTGAACCAGACCCGCGGTCAGAACTGGAGTTGAATGAGTCTCTATTAGCTCCTCCAAATCGATTGTTGTCTCTTGAATTTCCATCATCTCTGGAAAATCTATCATCACCAAAGTTCCTGTCATTAGATCGATCTTTAGATCCAAAAGAGTCACCTGAACGATAATCATTAGATCGATTGTCAAATCCAAAGTCCCGACCTGATGGTCCATCGCGTCGGAAACGGTCGCCTGAAAAATTACTGCAGTCATCTTGATTGAATCGGTTCGGGCCACTGTCGCGATTAAATGAATCGTTAGATCGAAATTGACCCATACTGTCCTGGCCTTGACGGTTATTGGAATCATTTGAGCCAAAACGATCATTGTATGACTGATTGTTATTGTTGCTATTATTATTATTATTATTATTATTTTTGTTATTGTTATTATACTGATCATTTCTAAATGGTGCATTTGAGTTGTCATCAGGCTTAAACGGCGCATTTTGATTTCCCGATGATCCTCCAGAAGGTGGTTGAGAAAAATTATTAGATGGAAATCCTGGTGGTGGTTGAGAAAAGTTACCCAGCGGATTAGGCGGAGGAGCCATTGGTTGATAACCCAATGACGTTGGAGCCGCTAAAGGAGCTGGTGGTGGAATCACAGGTGGTGGATAGCTTGTATAAGATGGAACAGTCATAGCAGCCATGCTGTATTGAGCCCATTGTTGAGCAGCCCAAGCTTGTTGACTCGCTTCAGGTGTCATCGCGGTAGACATTACCGGCATTGTTGGCTGTACTGGTGCTTGAACAGGTAAGCTCACCGGAACAGAAGTTGAAGCTGGTTGGCTAGTTGACACTGACGATGCTTCTTTACCAGACAATCCAAGTGTTTTTCCAATTCCCAGTAAATTATTTATCAATCCTTGATTTTCGGTATTCGATAGTATATTGAGTAATTTGTCACCACCGGGTAAGGGCTTTTTCTTTTCAGCTTCAACTTTAGCTTTTTGCGCTTCACGTTTCTTTCTCATTTGTTCCCGACGTTCAATTAATTTTTCTCGCCATGATGTCCATTTTGCTTCATACTGCTTGTACTGTGCCTAAAATAAAATATCGGGCTTTTTATAATTATTTAATTAGTCAGACAACTTTTGATAAATGTGTATCAAAAAAAATAAATATTATTGATGATCAATTACATATATATATATATATATATATATATATATATATATATATATATATATATATATATATATATATATATATATATATATATATATATATATATATATATATATATATATATATATATATATATAATCTAAAAAACATCTCGTTAAAAAAAGATTTTGTACATCAGTTTCTGTTGAATATGTTAAAAAAAAAAAAATTAATAACTTACCTTGTCTGGATGATTAGCATTTTGTTGTTTCCACTTATTAAATTGTTCTTCCCATTGTTTGAATTGCGCGTCAAATGTTTTTTCAGCATCAGTAAGTTCATCGTCTTCACTTTTAGATTTTTTAGCACTACTAATATTAAGATGATCATTAGCACTTCGTTTAATACCGGTTAAATCATTATCAGACGGCGGAGGATTTTCAGGGGGTGGTGGTGGTTGCCCAGGTGGCAAGGGAGGATTAACGTTTGGTTTAAACGTAAATGGAAAGTTATTTTGGGTAGGCGGGGGCATACCAAGATTTTGGTTCATGTTTTCAGGCGGTAAAGGTGGTTTTGTTGAAAAGTCTTCTTTAGGAAGTGGAGGAGGTTGAAGTCCTGAGGTCATACTAGACATCTGTTTCATTGATTCTTGATACTGAAAAATATAATTATTTATTAAAATTGAATAATGTTTTCATTTACAATCCATAAAAGTAAATTTTATGCTGCCAGGGTAGTTTTTAATCTCAAGATAATTATTTGTTCATATTTTAGAATTGTTTATAAATTTTATTTTTTATTTTTGAAGTATCCAATTTTAATCTGACGGCTTAAAGTTACTCCAATAGACTATATTTTTTAAAATGAATCAAATATCTTATATTAAATATAAAAATCAACAATTAACATTAATGATTTTAATTTTTATCACGATACAGGCGTAATATTTTTTTTTTATTATTTTAAAATTATATTTCTGAAATTTAAAAAATACGTCCGATACCTTTGCACCATATTGTGCTTGCCATTGCTGATATTGTTGTTGCCATTGTTGCCATTGAGCCCAATTTTGTTGCTGAGCTGCAGCCCATTGTTCAGTAGTATATCCACTGGGAGCCTGTTTTTAATTTATATGATATTTATTAAATTATATTTTCATATTAAAAATAAAGAAAGTGATCAAAAACTTTTTATTAAAAGCTTTTGTCACTTGATATTATTTATTTATTACTTAATTATCATCAATTATAATATAAAAATGAAAAATACTTACTGGTTGATTATAATACTGCATATAAGCTTGCATTGTCGCCATGGGATCAGTGCCAGTAGAAGGATAACCTGGAGCCGCTGGTGGTTGTGGCATCGGTCCAGCAGCTGTACCAGCCGGCGGAACTTGCCATTGACCCCAATTTTGCATTGTTTATTTTCTTTGTTTACTTATTTGTTTACTGAATATTCCGAATTCTCAGTACTCTAGCTCATGCGATTTTTGTTCTTGATTTTAGACTTAGCTAGAGCATGTTGAGGACGTTTTTAGGGGATGCGATGTCCAATAGGACGCTATTTTAGGTGTGGAGAAAATTCTTATTACAAATACTCCAGAGTACGCAACAACAAACGTCATAATATTAAATTATATTACACTATACTATTTTAAATATATATATTTAAGAATAAATGCATCAAGAGTATCTACGAAAAAGTAGAAATGGGTTGTTGTTGTTGTTATTATTGTAGTACATTAGTTATAATTAATTATTTTTTTGGAAACATATTTTCTATCAATATTAAATATTAATTATCTTAAAAAATATCCTGACTCCGGAGAAAAATCAAAAGAAAAGCCACAATCCAAAAGAATACATTTACAACTCTATCATAAGTGACTTAACAGAACGTTATAATACATTCAATCAAAGCATCTCTACCCAAGAAACTTGATCAATGAAATAGCGCATTAACCAATCTGCCATAAAAGACCACTAAAATTAAAACTTTACTAAATCACAGTCTTCTATACCATAGCTGTCAAATAAATTCTTGCTCCAATATAATATTTACCATTATTTATACTTTATCATCATAAAATTATTAATTAGCCTTATATCAACACTAGACATCATTTCAAAATGATTCTAAAAAAATACTATCTTGTTAGTTTTATTTTTATTATAAAAAAATTTTATTTCCTTAATTAATCTACATTATTAAGAGAATAAGAAAAATTTTGTTTTAGTGAAATGAAAATGTAACAGTCATTCCTTAATTCTTAACATTTTCGTAAATATAAATCCATTCTGATGTTACACACATTGAGACCTTTCATTTGAGTACCCACATGCATTTTTATATATTTTTCATATATATATATATATATATATATATATATATATATATATATATATATATATATATATATATATATATATATATATATATATGAAAAATTGATGTGGGTACTCAAATGAAAGCTCTTGATAAGTGTAACATCGGGATGAGCTTATATCTTTAAAAACGCCAATATAGTTAAGAAAGTACCCTGAAATTTAACAAGTCATTATTTATTTATTTATAGTCCACAAGTCACGGCAATTACATAGTGACTGCAAGGTTGCTAGTTATGAATAAAATAATTGCAATAAAAATTAAAAACTTTTACACAAAAAATTATTTTATCAATAATTTTAAACTTTCGACTGTGAAAATTTAAATTAATAATTTAATTTGCGGTAAATAATTTATTAAGGAGAATATTTTTGGTAGGTATGTTCTGACAGACTATGTTTAAATAGAGCTTTATTTTAGATAGCTTATGGAAAATTTTTAAGTGTGCCAATCACATATTTACCATTGTTTCGTTTTTTTTTTTTTAACACAATAAAAATACAGCCGGGCAAAAAATTTTCAATCACAATTACTATCATTCAAAATTTTCATTGGCATCAATCACAGACTGGCTGATAAAATAGTTTCTTTCATTACAATTCCTTGTTTAATTTTCTATCTTATTCAACCATTCTCACTGATATATCAACGAGTAATTTTGAATGGTAGTCTTTGTTTTTGGCACTCATTTTTTTTTTGGCAATAATTTCGTTGCAGCAAAACCTGTTTGAATAATGGCAAATTGTTATTGAAGAATTTCTCAGGTAGATATACTGCGACAAACTTATATTGAATGAATTATTATTATTCAGTAGTAATTTCTGGCAGAGTTGTAAATCCTTGTCCATAAATGATGATCTATGAAAATTAATTTATGGATTAATTTAAAAAAAACAATTATTTTTTAAATAATGCAGCAAATTACCCTTTGTTAACAAAAGGAACGCGCACTGATATTTTCTAATTTATTGCATCATTAATCATTATTGTTATTATTATTATTATTATTATTATTATTATTATTATTATTATTGTTATAAACATTATTGAATAAGTACCACAACAACTGCAAAATAGCTGAACTCTTTAAAACAAATAAAATAAAATAAACGAGACAGCTATCGAGTAGTTTATTTTGGCCAATGATACTAGCATGAATAAAAATAATTTGTTCTATTCTCAGCATTAATATTTAAAAATTCAATTACATAATGAGTTATTAATAAAATAATTAATTTTTCTCAATATGTATTTACTAAAAATTTCTTCGCAATCTTATAAACAAATCAAATTTTCCGTAAATAATTAATAAATAATATTATATAGTTAAATATCTGTCTAATGCTAATTAAAATAATTTTATAATTACAGTTTAAATGTCAACCGAGGTTCTCGTAATCAAAGTAATTAATAGCCAAAAAAATAACAATAAAATTTTATCTTTAAAACTTTTTTTTTTCAAACTTAAATAAATAATATGATTGGAAGGATTAAAATTCACTGAAGTGATTAACGATTATTTAATTATGAAAATGAAAAATAAAATAACCCATTCTTGAGATAAGGATATTTTTATAGAATAAAGTTGGTTAAAAATGAATGCATCCATAGTTTTTATCGATTTGTTGGATATAGAGCATTACACTACTGGTGGCTTTGCTAAATAAATGTGCCACCATTATTGGTTGGGGTTCACGCCATTCAGTCAAAAAATCAGATGCCAAATGTATAAGTAGAATTATTTTGATTGATTATTATCGTTGATATTTATTAAATATTTATTTAATTTGATACTCACATCAATTTTTATAACTATCTTCGGTGAAGAGTTTATTACACTTTTTAACCGAATTTATTTCGTGCGGTACACCGTAAACATCAAGAAACGAACGAGCACTAACACCACTAACACTCTCTTCTTCTTTTATTTCATTTTCCGTATTTTCCCATCATTATCCATTTCGCTGCTGCATCATGGAGTTTACGTTGGTAGTTTAAACAATGCTGACAACTTAAATTTTCAGTTATTATTTTACCCGGTTGATAATAATGTTGCTTATGGTAACAAACAAAATTTTAGAATTTTAACCGTAACATTAACCTAGTCAATATAATGAAATGTTGTGAAATGTAAATAAAGAAAAAAGTTTTAAATAATTAAATAAGAATAAATAAATTAATTTAATAACATGATCCAATTAAATTGTATGTTAACAATTGACAATTAAATTTATAATTTATTTTGATATTAAAAACTGTTTTTTAATTACCGCAATATAAAAATTTAATCATGTTGATGAAATTTATAAATAGTGGATACAGAAAATATTCAAATAGACAATTTTTTACAAATACTGTAAAATTTTCGATAAGACAACCTACAGAGGAAGAAATATTACGTCGAAATAAATTAAAAACATCACATTATCTCACTGCACTTGGTGTAGTTTCAGTTGGTCTAGCTTATGCCGCAGTACCACTGTACCGAGTTTTTTGTCAGGTGAAATTTTATACTTTTATTTTTGATATTTTACCATAATTAATTTATGATATTAAATTTAGCTGTCACCTCACAATTGTTTTAATTTTTTTTAACAAATAAATTATAGTAAAAAAAAAAAATTATTGAAAAAATGGACTTGTAGAAATTTTAATAAATTAAAAATGCAATTTTTTAAAAATAATTTTTGGAGCAAATTTTTTTGTTTTAATTTTAACTTTCATGTCATATTAATTTCCAGCTGTTAATTTTTTAATTTTTTGAATAAATTAAATTTTTTTATAATAATTTAATTGCTATAAAATTCTAAAAAAAATTTTTAATATCTGTCAACTTCAGTGTCATTAAAATTAGCATATTTTTAGGCAACAAGTTATGGAGGAACTGTAGGACACGATGCATCGATGGTTGACTCAATGAAGCCCGTTAGGGATAGAGAAATCCGGGTAGTATTTACAGCTGACACCGCCGCAGCTATGACATGGAACTTTAAACCTCAACAAAAAGAAATAAAAGTTGTACCAGGTGAAACAGCACTTGCATTTTATACAGCTACTAATCCGACAGATAAGCCAATTGTCGGTATTTCTACGTACAACGTTGTTCCGTTTGAAGCAGGACAATATTTCAATAAAATCCAATGTTTTTGTTTTGAAGAACAACAACTAAATCCTCATGAACAAGTTAATAATTATCTTTATTTATTATTTTATAACATTCGTAATTTTTAATTCTACTGTGTCTAATATTAATAACAATTATGTTGTTTTATATTAAAGGTTGACATGCCAGTATTTTTTTATATCGATCCAGAGTTTGCAGAAAATCCACTGATGGAAAATTTGAGTGATATTACATTGTCGTACACATTTTTTGAAGCTAAAAAAGGATTTAAATTACCAATACCAAGTTATGTAAAGCCACATGCGACGTTGCCAGCATGAAGATTGTAGTTATAGCGGTTTGGATTCAAATGTACAAATGATAAAATATTACTAATAAATTGTAATATAATAATAGTTAAATTATTAAGTCCAGGTGATTACAGGCCTACGTATTTTGATTTAATCTAAGTATTTTATTCGAATTAATTCAACTATTCTTTGGTACATGTAGCAATTAAAATCTAAAGAGAGCATTAACTGGGTATGCTCGGCGTAAGCCACATACTTTTTCTTTATCAATGTACATCGCGTCTATCTTTAATGCTAGATCATGCTCCAATGAATTTCTTGTTCGTAATAATCGTTGGTGTTGACATTCTATTTCTTTTAACATCCTGTGCATTTTGTCAACTTCTCGATTTACATTGTCAATTTCTTTCTGCAAACTGTTATAGATTTTTTATATTATATGCAAATATTTTATATTTTAATTGAATATTAATTCAGTAGTTCAATTTACAAACCTAACGTGAGCATAATCACGACATAACTCCAATTCTGGTCTGTGCATTCGTGCTTCTAAACGAGTATGAGCTACTTTCAGAGCATAACTCTTGTCAGCAATTGCTTTTCGCAGTACTTCCATATTTTTTTCAACATCAAATATTTCTTGTTGAACCTGAAAAATTATTTATTGTGTTATGTTATTAATTATTAATTATTATTATGTGAAAAATTATAATTAGTCATAAAATACTTTGTGGAGATGTTGTTGTAGTTGGCTTTTAGCTTCCAGCATTTCAGAGCTACGACGAGCCAAGGCGTTATTGGAATAAGTCCATGATTCCCAAATTTCTCTGGATACACGATTGACTAATGATTCTGCCTCAGCGCGCAATTGGACTGATTTAGCTCGTTCAGTTTGTGACTTTTGAACTATCCTATTAGCTGCATCTGCCCAAGTTTCTTGTTCTGAAACGCTAAAAAATTTTTTAATTATTGATTTTTAAAAATATTAATTTAAAAAAATAATTATTTGATTTTTATAAAATTTCATTTACCATGGGTCATATTTTTCAATCCCCGAATAATATTGTATACCATGACTGTAATTATTTAATTGATGGCAAAGTGTATCAATTCCTAGTGCGCTCTCTTTATTTTTCATATCTAGTTGTAACTGATTCTGAGAAGCTCGACAGTTTCGTAACTTAACAAAGAAGAACATGCATAATAATTTTTTTATAATATATTAGTCTATAATTTTATTTTTTTAATAGTCACCTGATCTTTGACTCTATCAAGACACGCTTCTAATTTTTTTTGACTTGATCGAAGGTTTGATAATTCAGAAAGAAGACATTTTTCCGAATCATCGTGTACAAGTTCAGTCCCTAAAATAAAAAAAGCAAGATAAATAAAAAAAATTTGTCATAATTTATATTTCAAGCTAATTATGCCGTTACAAGCCTTTTCTAGCTTCACGATGATAAAGACACTCTTCAGCAATGTGTAGCGGTCCTTCGATATCCTGAACAGCTTTTTCTAACACAGCCCGACAATCTTGAAGTCTCTCGCACTCTTGAATTAGTCTTTCTAATTCAGATGCTACTTCATTTCTCCAAAAAGTTACGTCAGTGATTCGTTCGCCTAATCTGCGATCGGAATCATGTTGGAAGTTTTGAATTTTTTTCTTCTGCAGCTCTAAAAAAATTTATTAATTGATTAATTAATTGCAATTATTAAAACAGCTTAATGTGAACTAAATAAATAATTACCGCATAATTTTTACAGCGTCGTTTCTTATGCGCTCTGAGTAATAAGTATTAGCATCAGCTTCATTATAATACTTTATTTGTTTTTGAAACCACTCATTTGGTGTATAACGAGTATGAAGAGCCGATTGTGATGCATGAACAGGATTTCGTTGAAATCCAGTCACGAGATTTGGAAATTTTAAGGGTTCTGTAGACATTTCAGTTACTGGATCCACTGCATAATTCGACACACACTTTGTCGATCTGTATAAAAAATAATAACATTAAAGTTAGCAGTCGTTTGACCATTTTTTAATATTTTTTAATAAATAAATTTGCTCCGAAAAATTGTTTATAAAAAATTGCATTTTTTATTTTCTAAATATCAATTTCTTTTCTCATTTTCTTTGAGATAATTTATTTGTTAAAAAAATTCTAAAAATTGTCAAATATTTTAATTAAAATTATGTAAAATTATAAGCTAGCAAGAAATAAAAAAATAATCGAACGTTTTAAACTTACAATGGAACCAATTGAACATTTTCATATCCAATATTCGGGCGCCAAGGCATTAACGAATGAACTCTCTTGCAATCACTTCCACGAACTGGAATAACAGGCTCCAAACAAGCCATTGATGATCCAACAGTAGCCCAAGGTTGAATTAACTTTAAAAAAAATTTTTAAATCAGCAATAATTAATTAATAAAAAAAAAAAAAATAAAACAAATCACAAGTTTTAATTATATTTTGTATCAGTAATTCCAATATGGCTGATGTACCAACGAATGCTCCAGAACGTACGTACCTAATGACAAGTATAAGTAGAAATAAATAAATATTATTTAATATTACTTGACATATCTTTTAAAATAAAAAAATTTTAACTCATATTAATAATAAAAAGCATAATTATAGTAATATTAAGGAATTATTTTTAAATTAAATATAATTGATAGGTTACGTCAGCTATATGACAGTTGATTAAAATTTTAATTTATCTTTACAGAATGACATTCAAGTTAGTTGTCACTTGACAATTTTTTTATTTTATTTAAAAAAAAGATTCGCTCCAAAATTATTTTTAAAAAATTGCATTTCTTATTGTTTTAAATTTCTAAATGTCAATTTTTTTTTCTTATTTATTTTTTTTGCCATGAAAATTAGTTTAGCAAATATTTAATAATCTTAAGAATTTTTTTTAACAAATAAATGATGGCAAAAAAAAAAGTAGAAAAAAAATTGACATGTAGAAATTAAAAAAATTAAAAAATCCTTCTAGTAAATTTTTTTTGTTAAATAAAATTAAAAAATGATCAAGTGACTGAACTGCTAACTTTAATGACAATTTTTGCCATAATTTATTTATTATAAAATTTTTTAAATTATTAAATATGTGCTACATTAATTTTAATCTTTACAGACTGTCCTGGAACAGAAAGTAATAATGCAGGAAAGGTATCAGCGTGTGCTGGTTGTCCAAATCAAAATATTTGTGCGTCAGGTGCAACAAAGCAACCTGATCCAGGAATCGAATTAGTAAAAAAGAGGCTCGCTGATGTGAAAAATAAAATTTTAGTATTATCAGGCAAGGGTGGTGTTGGTAAAAGTACAATGACTTGTTTAATAGCACGTGCTTTAGCTGCAGACAGTGCAGATAGAAATGTAAGTAAAAAAAAATTGTTTTATTTATTAAGAAAGCAAGTGTAAAAATTTTCTATAGCGTTATTGTGGAAAATAACAAAATACTTACTTTCTTGCCTAAACCTAGAACATCAATCTGGTTTTCAATGTACATCGTTCCATGTCAAGGACTAAAAATATATTGTACAAGCATTGATCCTATAAGCTCTGAAAATTCACCATCTATCTATAGCAATTCGCTATTTGTGTCGTATCAGCTCGTACCAGCTTCTTATTGATTGCTAATATAATGCACACTCACGATTCAATGTTTTATGTTATTGCTCTTGGATTTTTCTTTAAACTCCTGAACCTATGAATGCAAAAATAACATTATTGCCATTATTTATTTTATTGATGATTGTAATTACTTGCTTTCAGGTTGGTGTATTGGATATCGACATTTGTGGCCCGTCACAACCAAGAGTCTTGGGAGTCGTTGGAGAACAAATACACCAAAGTGGTTCTGGCTGGTCTCCAGTTGTATGTCTTTTTTTTCTTATTTATTTATTTATATAAATTGAAGATATGAGTACAAGATGTTCTGTTAAATTTTTTAATTTTATCTACAATTATTTTCTAATAAAAATTTATTCAATATTTTATTTTTACAGTATGTAGAAGATAATTTGTCACTTATGTCAATAGCCTTTTTATTAAATAGTCCTAGTGATGCTGTTATTTGGCGAGGACCTAAAAAAAATGGTAAAATATATTTCTTGTAATTTATAACTATCAAACTTTTGATACCTCAAATTTTTTGTTTTCAAATTTTTCTGATATTTGAATTTTAAATATATTTTTACAGGAATGATTAGACAATTTTTATCAGAAGTTGATTGGGGTAATTTGGATTACCTAATCTTAGATACACCACCGGGTACATCTGATGAACATTTATCGGCAACTACATACTTAAAAAATGCAGGAATAACGGGAGCAATTATTGTTACTACTCCTCAAGAAGTAGCTTTGCTTGATGTTAGAAAGGAAATAGATTTTTGTAAAAAAGTTAAAATTCCTATTCTGGGTGCTGTTGAGAACATGAGTATTTTTGTTTGTCCAAAATGCAAAGTAAGTGTCCTTTTTAGATTGTCGATAAAGATATATATTATTTTAACTAATTATTAATTAATTTATTTAATTATTCATTTATTAGAATAGCGCTGAAATATTCCCGGCATTGACTGGAGGTGCCCGAAATATGGCTGAGGAAATGAATGTTGAATTTTTAGGCTCTATTCCCTTGGATCCACTGCTAGCACGCTGTTGTGATGAAGGTAAAAACGTTTTCACTGAAATGCCCGAATCATCAACAATTGTTGCGCTCAAAAAAATTGTTTCACGTAAGTCAAACTTATTTTTAAATCGTTGAAGTATTGAGTAAATAAATATAAAATTAATTTTTTTTAACAGGAATCATTGACAAGTGCGAGAACAGTGAAATGAAGACAGCAGAAGCTGAATAATAATAATACAATAAATAATTCCAAACTTTATAAATTTATTATCTTAAGTATATTAATAATACATTAAAAAAGTGTTACTTATATTTTAATCATGTGTTATTTTGTTAAAATAGAAAATTTTTTCACACATAAATTTCATTTTTATTTTCAGTTCGGTAATTTAATTACCATATACTTAAATATTAAGAATTATTACGCACAGTGGAAAAAATGATGCGATAAAGCCATAGAATTATAATTCATGATGATGTTTTCCGTAAAATATCACGTACAATAATCATGATCTGACTCACTGAAAATATATCGATATATTACATTTTCAGCCTCTTGTTCAACACTACAAGATGATTTGTCAGTGTCAATACTGCTAGCAGCGACATATCTAAATATCTTGTTCATATTTTCTTGTTCATTATCATTAATCGACACTGTCGATTTATCTTCATCTGAAATATAAGCTTCATATCTAAATATTTCAGTTTTTTTATTGATATTTTCTAGCTGTTCGCACTTTACCGTAACTGGTGCAATAAAATTTGGATTGTTTAATTCTGACTTTTCATCCATCTGTAAAAGAATTATATTATTAATATTTAAACTTGTAATTTAACCATTAAAAACAGGCAAAGAAGAATATGTACCAGGTTTTCATCATTTGGATTTAATTTTTTTATTATCATGAGTAATTTCAAGTTATTATTATTTAACTGTTTATTTCTTTTCTTCATTATCTGGATTTGTTTTTGAAGTTCCGAAATACGGTTCCTAGCTTGTTGAAAATAAAACCTTGCATTTTTCGGTGAATCCATATCTTCTATACTAAAATCACCTTCAAAATATCTCCGTCTACGAGGTAAATTTTTGCAATTTTTCAAATTCGTTTCAGATATTATTACAGCATTAGCATTTAATGCATCTGCGTGTCTTGAATCATTTTCTAATAATTCATCAGATCTTATAACTGGCGGCAGATTATCTGAATGTACTCTTTAAGAAATAAAAGATTTATAATTTCAATTATGATAATGGCAAAGAAAAAAATACAACAATTAAATAATAAATTGCATACTTACTCATTCTCATTACAGTCGCTTGTTTGTTTACCGACAGGAACAGTATTTGGTTGTCTGCGTACAGAAATAATATTTGGTGAAGTAAATTTTTTTCTTGTTTTAATAACTTTGTTATCATTATTGACATTACCACCTATAAACAGTGTTGGTATAGCATCGGATCGTAATGATCTGCCTCGACCAAAATGCCTTGGAATAAACGATTCATCAGTAAAATGACGTGAACAAATTCGAGAAACTGATGAAAATTTTAAATTATTCAATGTTAGAATTGAAAACCATTGTTCCTTCATTTTTTCATCCTTTGGGAGTCTGAAAATATAAATTTGTGATTAAAAAAATTCTTGGACTTCTATGTGGCTTAAAAATTCAGGCTACGAGAAACTCAGGTCACTCAAAAAATTTATACTAATTAACTTAATAATTTAATTAATTAATATTATTAAATTATGGCATTAAAGAGCCGTCACTATTATCATTTTTTTTTTTTTAATAAATAAATTTACTCCGAAAAATTGTATTTTTTTAATTTTCTAAATGTCAATTTTTTGTTCTCATTTTTTTGCCATAATTTATTTGTTAAAAAAATTTTTAAAATTGACAGCTGACCGCTAACTTCAGTATTATTGAATTTTAAACAAAGAAAATATTAAAAATAAAAATAAAACTTACTGATAAAATGATAATGGACTTTCTTTTTTATATCTTGCTCTGCAGCTGGTTACAATACATCGGAAACCCATTTTTTAAATAAATTTATTTGTAATATAACCAATAGTTTAAACAAATTATTATAAATCTGAAGAATATTGATAATTTAAATAATTTAATGATTGTTCGCTCCGAAAATAATTTAAATAGTTGATAACAATGATAGTTTGTAAAGAACTGTCATGTGATAAAGTAATAATACAAAGCAAAGGTTAAACTAGTATTGTTATTGTATCTCGGGAAGCTTTTGTAAGTCTTCGGGAATTTCCGGATTTTCTGAATGAATGATAAACTAATAATTTAATGTGTGATTTATAAAAAATTAAATAAAAATAAAAGAATATTAAAATTTATAATGTACGTTAAATTTTAAATTAAAATTTTTGTGCAAAAAATTTTTAAATACTAAAATGTTTATTTTAAATAAAAGATCTGCACCGAGAATACTCGGAGACAGCTTATAACTCCAAAAGCACTATAGCATGGAGAATCATATGATTTTGTTGACACGATTGAATTTTATCATGGATTAAAAACATGGCGTCAGTGATAAAAGGTGCGAGATAAAATTAATTTAACTTGAAAATAAAGTAATTAAATAATTAATTAATATTTTTTTATCATATTTAAGTAATGAAAAAAATAATAAATTTATTTATTAAATAGTTTAAGTTATTAAGTATTATTTTAATTAATTACACTTGTGAATACTTGTGTAGACATTGGTGAAATTTGGAGCAGACTATTTGATCACCGCCCGTTTTTACAAGGTGAATTATCGTATTTTGTACGAGAATTTGAGGTAATTCATTACATACTTTATTTTTATTTATTTAGTAAAGATAACATTCACAATTATATTGTTTTTCTAGGAAAAACGTGGTGATAGGGAAGTTGAACGATTATTTAAAATTTTGGAGTATTCTACAGAACTTGAACAAAATCAAATTGATCGTGCGGAACAACTTGGAGATTGTCATTTGCCAAGTTTAAAAGCTAACGCCGATGTGGCACTGACTATGTGTGAAAGGATAATACAAAGAGAAAATAAATTTAATACTGTGAGTATTTTTTTAGATGATACTGAGGTTAGCTGACAACTGTCAATTTTTTTAATTTTTTTAACAAATTAATTCCAATAAAATAATGCTTTAAAATATTTTTAAAAACAAAGAAAAAGACCCAATTATTGACACTGGTCTAGTTGTTTGACATTTGCAATTTTATTCCAATTAAAAAAATAAAATAATCTCAAAAATTTAATTATCTTAAAATTTATAATTTAAAAATTATATTAGAAATTTTTTTTAGAATTTTATAACAATCAAATTTTTATGAAAAAAATTAATTAAAAAAATTTTACATGTTAAAATTAAAGAAAATTATCAGTAAAAATTTTTAGAAGCACTTTTAGTGTTGTAATTGATTTGTAATAAAAATTTAAAAAATTTACAGTTGTCAGCTAACTTCAGTTTCATAATTTCATTACCATAAAATTCTAAAAAAATTTCTAATGTCTGTCAACTTCACAATTTTTCTCATTTTTATCGCAGGATAGCAAAATAGCTGAAAATAGAGAACTACGAAAAGAAGAATGGAAAAAATTTATCAATGATATGAGTGATAAGTGTCGTAAAGTTGACGCAACATTTAACGAAAAAGAAGAAGAGTTAAAAAAATTTTACGTTGACTTAGAAAAAAAACTTCATATTAATCCTTAACTATTTTTTACTTTAAATTCATTATTTCAAGTATTTTACCTAAATATTTTATTTCCACGAATATTAAATATTTGTTTATCTACAAATTTTTTTTTCTTTTTACTTTTTGTTAGTTATTTTTATTAATTTAATATGCCAGTAGAACAAATAGAAGATCCATTCATAAATGTAAAAGCAACGCCGTTATTAATAAAGTTTGTGAAAAAAAATGTAAATAACAAAGACGCTCCTGAAAGTATACGGTCATTGAAAAAGTCATCAAATAAGTCAGACTGTTTATTAAAAGTAGATGCTATAAAGTGGTTAAATAATTATTTAAGAGAGTACAGAAAAACATCAGATAGTAAAGTTTATTTACATGAATTATTGGATGGTACAAATATTGATTTGCCTAAACCTAAAGTGACACCCAGAAATCCAATACTAGAAGCACGAATTAAAAAATTGACGGCCCAACAAAATAACCGTGAATATCAAGCTATGACTAAGGAAGTTGATCCAGTTAAAAAAAGATTTCCAGAAGACACCATTGCATTTCAAAGTAAGAAAATTATATAAATATTAAATAGTTATAGAAGTAAAAAAATTATTAGTTAATTACACTTATAATCTCTTATTTACAGTAAAAGAAATAAATAGACAACTTATTGCTATTTTGCAATTTATAACAACTGTGGCTTCGGCGTTTGCATTTGGTTTTTGGGGAATCGAGCTAATTCTTGGTAATCTTGATTTCGGATTCCGTTTGTTACTTGGAATAATATGTGGTCTTGTTGTTGCGTTAGCAGATATTTATTTTCTTGCTAAAAAATTGAATGAGGATTATATTGAAGTGACAAGACCAATGCCAATTTATACAAAATTACATAAAGATTAATAACTTCCTGAATAAATTTATACAATTGAATTTTTTTAACTCTGTTAAATGATACAAAATATTCCATGATTTACTCGATAAAATTCTAAATGAATGTAACTTAAAAAAAAAAAAAAAAGTAAATACTAATTTTGTTCATAAATAATAAATTTAAAAATGAATACCAATGAATGTTTATCATAAATAAAAAAATGATATGAAAATTAAAAACTAATAATTTATTTCAGTCATCATGTTCACTTTCACTGCTAGATCCACTCATTTTCGAATTGTTTTTACCATTTGATATAGATTTGTTATCTTCACTAATATGATCATCATCATCATCTTCATTATCATCATCCTCATCGTCTTTTTTTGAATCACCGTCCGAGCCTGATTCCGAATCCGACTGACTGTCACTGTCAGAATCGGAACTACCAGATGAACTACTTTGTGCAGCAGCCTCTTTAGCAGCCATCAGTTCTTTGAATTGTCTTACTGTTATTTTGCGAGGCATTATTTCTTTAAGAAATTCCAAAGTCTCATTAGTTTGTGCCACTTCTGCCAGATGTTTATAGTCTAATGCATTTTTTTTATTCGCTTTGGTGTGAGCTTCTGTTGCCAAATACTGGATAAACATTTCCTGATAAAATAAATAAAATATTTAATAATATATATTAATTAATTAATTAAAAAAATTGTTAATATAATTACTGTAGCTTTAGTGACTAAAAATAAACCATCCTGCCCAATAGATTCGACATCCGGTGAACTTTTCATTATTGTACGAACTCTTGCTAATGGTAATCGAAGTTCTCGTATTTTTTGCGGTGTTTGATTCGCTGCCATTTTATCAACTTCTGATTGTTTATTAATTAGTAATAAAATCTGGAAAAATATAAATACATTATTTTCAGAATAAATTACTGTTAATTATTTTAAATAATTTTGTTTACTTACAAATTAAAATGATTACATGAAACCAATAAAATTAAAATACTTTGCTTTTGATTATAAAATAAGCTTGGATTTAATTTTATTTTAAATAAATAAATATAATATTTAAAATAAAATAAAATAAATTATATAAAGCGTGAAAGAAATTATTAAAAAGTTTACTTATTCGGTTGTTTACATTGAATGACGGTTATGTTATACTCGCGAGGCTTAGGGACGGTGTCTCGCGCATGCGCACCTATCCTAAGCTTCAAGATGGCGCCTACTGTTTCAGACGGACTAGATGTCAAGTAGACTTTCGGAAAAGTGCATATGAAATTATAGAATAATTATTTAAAAAAAAATTTTTCAGTAAGAATATCTTCCTTTCTATAAATAATTGAATTATGATGTATAATTCTTTTAAAAAAAACTGCGGGATTTATAAAAATCAAATTAGCCGACTTTTAAAAATTTTTAGAATTTTTTATATTGAAAAATTACTTCAAAAAATCAAAAGAAAAAATTTCACATGTAGAAAATTAAAAAATTTTTTTGTTCTAATTTAATTATTAAAAAAAAAAATCAAAAAATTAAAAACGTCGGCTAACTTTAATATTGTTCGAGATATTTGTGCTAACTGTGCCGTTAAAATTTAGTAGTTTTCCATTTCACCGACAGAGCGCTAAAAAGAACTCGTAACTGCGTCACAGGTGTCATGAACTGCTCGCTCTAACTAAGTGTCTTGTGTACTTTTGAATAAATAGCAAAATAGTGTTGAAATTAACAGTGTGTATGACTTAAACAATTAATTAAACATTTTATTACTCAGTGTTGTGATTATTAAGCCAATAATTGGATACGTGTTCTCGGAAAAGTGTCATGGATACAAAAATTACGGATCGGAAATTTTCGACATTATGCGAGATTCGGACGACCGTTTGATAATCATCAAGATGAATGGATGATTGATTTTATTGGTTCAGCGATCCGGTGAGTACACTAACAATGAAGCATTTACTACTTGAATGTGTTATTAGTAATAATAAGTATAACAAATTTTAAATAAAGCAACGATAATTTTCGTAAATAATTTACAGGATGAAAATAATTGATTATTATTATTATAGTATTTTTTTAATTTATAAATAAAATTACTTGCTGCTATTTTTTTTTTTTTTTTTAAGTTACAGAGGTTGAAAATTTGTTTATTATCATCAAGTTTAAAACTCGTCAAGAGTTTGAAACAAAAGCTTACATTTTCAAAATTCTTTCATAGATATAGATTTTACTTGCGAAAATTATCGTCGTAAAGTTATTTTGTAACGCACCGAGGACTCAATGTCACAACCTCATAGCCGGACCCAACCGAGAATAGTTAGAATTACCTCCTAAGTTCTTAAAATGTGGAAAAAATTTATAAATTAAAATAATTGAATTTAAAATTCAAAAATTTGTATATTTCCATTACAAATTTATCTATAATGGAAAAAAAATATTCGTAGAATGCTACAAATAATTTTTTATTGTTGCATAATCATTTTCAAATAATTGTTACTACAAAATACGTAAATTACTTTGATTGCGATGGAAAAGATATATACACAGAAATATTTTTTTTAATTTAATTTATATCTAAGTTACATTCGATGTCTGTATCTCTGAAAATAGATTATCGATAGACAAAGATTACTACACAGCAATCAGTAATCATCCAACGTGAAATGAAGCGTCGAAAGTTGCTTTCCTGAATTTCTATGTCGTTTTAGTTCAAATATCGACAATAGCCGATCCGTGACATAGCACCGAAAACGTACGATATATTTCGTCATTCAATACACGTAACTCGTGGATGAAACGAGCTTGTTTCGCTTTTAGAAATAAATCTATTTCATGGTACTTTATCACATGTATAATTGAAACTTTTCTTTTCTTTTTTTTTTTCTACTAATTTTGATCATTTGTCTGAAGAGGTTTTTGAACAAATAACAATCCCAAACAACAGTATTTAAGTTTCGAATTTGTTTATTATTAATGGCTCGTGATTAGCATCGCCATTAGAAGAAATCATGACTACAAAATAAAACGCTAAAACGGTGAAGATATAAATTGATTCGCTCACTACTAGGCGCCATTTTACGTTGATTACAATGCGGTTAGCTTCGTATCTCTTTGGCTACTTCAACCCCACATGTGGCCTACAATATAGTTCCCAGTAACACACCCACCCTCGGGCGAAACCAGCCCCCAAACTCAAGAAGTAGTCGAGGCTCAAACGGAGACTTACAGATCGGATAAAAGCTCCGAGAAATACTCACTCAAGTATCTTTTCTCTCTTCTCACTTACATGATCACTTTTGGCCAATGACCGCAAATAAAAAACGACTCGACTTTATTATAGAAATAGAACTATTTATCACTTGGACTTATATCTCCCATCAACAATCATTACTTAGACAATTTCCCCTAAAACTATTTCATATATTATACAATTTCAATACTTACTTGAAAGTATTATCAAGTCAACGACTTCAAGTATGTTTATGAGTTTCATCCGTAAATTTATCGCCAAAAAAAAATTTGAAGTTTTAATAATTCACAATGTAGTCTAATTAATAAGCAGAAAAGTTTTCTAACTAAGAAATTTTTTTGGTTAAAATAAATTTTACTTATTTCAAAAATTTTTCGGCTTAATTCAAGATAATAAAATTCTTCAAAATGGTTTTCTTGATTCATGATTTTTTCTCTAGAATCGAGTTACAGTTTTTTATTTTTTTTTTTTTTTTGAGGCAGATAAAAAACGGGAATCTATTATCTTTGATCCTATTTTTGGTGAAGAAACTCAACGGAGCTTGGCCAATTCGAATAAATACCTAGTCAGCTGGAATAGCACAAAATAAAAGGTAAAAATAAAAACCTAGAAAAGATTGATTGTCAACTGGGTTAAAATGACGTAAAGAAGAGTAAAGAGTTATATAAAAATGAGTGAGAAAAATGTAGTTAGTACATAGATAGAAAAAGCAAATAAAAAATTTTAAAAGCTATGTATATGAGCAAGGGATGAAAGGTATAAACGTTAGAAAGCCCATAGTATACGGTCGTAACGTGGCGGACGGCGCTTGCTCGCTCGCCCAAGGGGTTGTGCCGCGCGACGTTCGAGTTGATTGTCGCAGATCTTATTATCCCTTCTCTCGCGTTTTAGCAAGTAACTAGGGTAGGATCCCTGGGCTTTGGTCCAGGAGTCGTTCTCGTTTGTGTGCACAAACTCAGAACTCAGATATATGCCACGTTATTGTTCGGTGGCAACCAGATAAAGAGTAAGATAAGGACAGATCGATTGTGCTGAGAGAATGATCTGGCTTTCGATGCTGGTGTTGAACAATATTGAGTAACATAACAGTAAAAGGAGAGCCAGAAGTACAAGTACCAGTAGTAGAGGAGGAATGTATAGTCAGCCCGAGGGTAACCTCGTTAGAGCTAATGACGAGGCTCCGCACCGACGCGAAAGGATCTTCATACCTCTTCCCTTTCCTTTAGTTTATCATTCCTCTTATAACATTTCTTCTCTACCCTCTTTATTCTTTACCATTTTATCCTGAGCTAACTTAGAAAAGGATCGTTTGCGATATTATTTGCGGTCCTATCTTTCGTACTTTTTTTATGCATATAAACTGAAATGGTAGTTCTTTTTTTTTTTTATATATTATTTTTTTTTTCATTTTGGATTCTTTCAGTACTTTCCTTCTATTTAAAAATCTAAAAATTTTTATTTTTATTTAGCAAATATATTTATAGTGTATAAAAAAATTAATCATTACGAGTTATGATTTAAGATTGAATACAATTTATTCAAATCGTTTACTTAAAAAATTTTATAAATCGAGAACGCTTAATCTTTCGATAAAAAAAAATTTTTGAAAAACACCCCACACTTTTTTTTTTAATAAAATGAATTTAATTTCATTAACAAGAAAATTATATTTAATTAGCTGATTATTTTAATCATAAAATAAGTACTGAAGGCTTATATATTTTGATTTGGCGAAAAATTTTTCTTTTCTTTTATTTCTTCAATCCTCCGTAAGTGAAAACAATTTACAGGCTATCGTATAATGAGGGTAAGAAAAAATAATAACAATGACGATACATCTCCGGAATGGATATATAAAATAAAAAAGTTGTGTTTTGAGGTGGTATTTTTGAGAGTATATTGAGAATGATGGGGAAATAGGAAAGACGACGCGATGGCGACGTGCTTGCTGAGAAACAAACGACGCCCGATATAGAAGTGAACAAGCAGTGAATCACCCAAGCACTTGTTTACTAAGGGAATCAGGATTCAGGGATGCTGTTCTCGTTCCATCAAGTCTCAACTTGTACCGTAATCCAGACAAAGACAGAATAGAAAAATATATGGTGAAAGAGGGTGGAAAGATGTCTTGCTTCTCTCTTCTCGTCGCGCGTGTTACCTAGTTTCTATTCTCGACCATCACCATTTTACTTCTATCACACCAACGCCCCAAGATACGATGGCGCCGACGAGTTAAACGGCTGAGTACGACTACGACAACGACGATGACTGTTATGTAGGAAAACGCACACAAACACGCACTTCGGTAAGCTCTCTCAGTGGCTGATGTTGGAATCACTAAATGTAATTCGGTTAAAAGGGTTTTAGCAATACAATGCATATAAACATGAGTACTCCTCCTCTCAAGTCGCTGGTGCGGAAGAGTCTTCGTTGTCATCGTTTCAGTCTCTGCTATTTATATATACCTATATTTTTTTACCCTCTTTTTTATCAATCGTTGTATAGATTCCTTTAACTGGGCTATAACGTCTCGTGAATCGGAGCCGAGTTGTTGTTTTATGTGAGTGTTTTCGAGTATTTCAAATTAAGTGATAGATTTAATTTAAATTAAATTTTTCTGTCGTATCGACTATTTTTTTACGCATTTTTATAATTTGACAATTGTAATTTTTCGTACAATTTTTTTTTCCCATGCACTGATGAAAAAATTATCTTAATTCAAGAAAAAAAAATCTTGAACATTTCTTCTTGTTCCAAAACTACGCGAGTCTTTCAAAAAATATTCTTGGTTCAAGTAAACTTATTTTTATGTGATTTTTATCTGTCAAACAATTAACATTGAAAACAAAGTTAAGATTTTGATGAATAATTTTTGTTGTAATTATTAAACATAAATCTAGTTGATTAGGACGTATACTCTTGGATTTTTAAAACATCTTATTATATTTTTATTTTTATATAATTTTAGTTGTTATATAAATGTTTTTTATTAATTTTTTCATTTGATATTGATTTGAAATAGTTAATTTAGTGGTACGAGAAAGGGTAATTTAGCCAACCAATAAATTTATTGGTTGGTGTAGCGAATATGGAACGCATACAAATAAATGATTGGTTCATCGTTGAATTTGTCTAGTGAATGCACGGCCAATTACGAAAAATTGACAATAGCTCGGATTCTATATATCCTCCGGGTATTTATTTATTTAATATTTTTATCATACAGCCAATGTATTTCACTCGATGGCAATTTGTCAAATTACGTGGATAGTTATGTAGTATATAGCTTTTACTTTGAAAAGCGTGTGTGTGAGTATAAAGAGTGGAGATGATGCTAGTAGTATAGAATGTGATTTGGGAGGACAGTGAAATTGAACGATTGGTTGTTCGTCACACGCCTCAACGACCTGAAATTATAATGCGAACAAATTACAATTGGGATTTTGAATATGAAAAATTTGTCGGCAATAACGATGGATGATTTATAGATGCTACTTTCGTGTATTTAAATATACATGAAACTTTTAATTTTTGGGAAAAATTCACTACACGACAAATTATACATGGACAGAATTGTTAATTATGATAACGTTAAAATTGAAAAAAATTTTTTTTTATTATTTTTATCCAAATCAAATTATTATTTAAAATAACAGAAGAAAATTAACCTATTTCTCGACTGTATTATATAAAATACAAAATAAGATAAAGCAAATCTCTTTACGACAGAGATGAATAAAAAGTAGCATAATAAAAGTTTGAATTGAAAACGAAACAATAAAACAAAGTAAAGTCCAAGCGTAAAGTAAAATCAACGTTTGTCGGGAATATTAGTTTTGAAATAGTCCTTCGGTGGTATTTCGTTGAATTAACATAATCACCATTCTTCCAGATGAGTTCCGACAGCAATACCCTTGTGATTTAAGCATACAAACATAATTGAATTTTTTACAGTCAACTGCATACCACCCGAATCTATGATTTAAATGTATACGTACGTACATATAATATGTGTTCATACTATATATGTATAATTCTCTGTTTAATTTACATTCACCAAGGTATTATCAAGTCGATTCTAAAGCAAATGGAGATTTGGTAAAATGATGAGAATGTTGACGACATTTACGTTTTATATACATAGGAATACACATAGATTGTGATGTTGCCTGAGATACTAGTAGATATTTCCAAGCGAGTGAATTCCATTCGCGGCACAACGATCCGCGAATCGTGATCCAGTATCCACGTTACGGAATTCGTAACTGGGGATTAGCATATCATAAATACTGATGTGCACTGTTTTATCAAGTAGTCGGTGCATTCGACATTTCTACCTTTGTTCATAGACGACAAATCCATCGTATTTTACTTTTCATATTTTTCACCGCTTAAGATATCTGTTATTAATTTTTTTAATGGTTACGTTGCAAAAAAATTTATGAATTAGGTTAGATAATAAATTAATTCATGCTTTTGACTATTTTTGTATTGATAATTTATTATAGGAACTTGTCGCAATATATTAGATTTTTTTTTATAATAATCACAATTTTCATTTTCTTTTCTATCTTACATTACACTATTATTATTTACAAGTTTTGGTTTTAATATTTTTATAATACATAAGCAAAATACGCATAAGTATGTGTGTATTAATGATAATAATAATTCACAAAAATTATAATAACATATTTTTATTACGAGTAACTGTTATACTTGCAACACGATATTAATCAAATCTTCATTCGTTCTTTATTTAAGGCAAAAATCTTCATTATAAATTTTATTAGTGTCTATTGATAAAAAAAGCTTTAATCTGTACAGTCGTATAAAATTATACTGAATTAATTGTTATTTTTTTAATTAGTCTAAAAAATTTTTTTAATTTTTGGATTTTTTTTTGCAGTAAAATGATATCATAAATTATAAAATAAACGAGACATAATTTTTTGAAGACTATTTGAATATTAACAATTAATCTTTTCCTAAACTAATGAAATAAAGAAATATGTGACAAGTTTGAGTAGTGAAAAAACTATAATGAAGAGATTTACTTTATAATTAATTTTTTTTACATGGTCCGAAAAAAATTTTGGTTTAAATAAAATTAATTAATAAACATACAAGTATACTAAAATGCACAACATCGTTTTTATATGGAAGCTTTCTGATCTGATATCAGTAACTTTTTCAGGAGAGTCAAAAAACATTTAGAAGATTATAATATTTGAAAATGACGGGTGAATAGTAGTAAATTAAAAACCTAAAATAATTGACAAATAAAACAGGTACTTGACAGTAATAAATCAATTTTAAAGTAGCTTCAGCGGCGTAGAAGTTATCAACTAAATATATATTTACAGTTATAGCATAATTTTCAGACGTTAAGTGACAAAATTAAAAGATTCAAACAACGTAAGGCCTGTAAAGAGGTTCACGAAGCTCGTTAAGAAGTCTCGGGTGATTTTCGTGTGAATTACCCCGAGTCTCATCAGACTGTGATCCAGTGCCGGCGTTTACTACTGTTGAATTTGAAGCAGTTGAACTGGCACTAGACGTTGTTCCAACTTCGCTATTAATATGACTGCTACCCGCGGATTCACGTTCTATTAATGAATTTGTTCGTCCTGAATTTCCGGTTGTTGTTGTTGTAGTTGTTGCTACTGGTGCTGCGGATGATGTTCCTGAATCATCAGACTTAACAGTACGTGCTTCTTGCTGTGCTTTTTTACTTCGCTTCCATTTCATTCGTCGGTTTTGAAACCAAATCTTTACCTGCAACAAAAAATTATATGTTCATTTAATTTTATCGTATCTTAATTTAAGATAAAATTTTTTTTTAATCAATTAGTTCTTTCTTTTAGTGTACAATTGAATCAAAATTGATATTTTTTATATAAGATGACGTTTTTTCTCAAGAATTTTGAAAAAAAGAATTTTGAAGTTTTTTTTTATATAAAAAATCCCGAATGTTTAATATATCAAACGTTTGTTTAAATTTAACTGAAACAAATAGCTTACAAGATACAACGAGATTTAGACAGTCTCACATTTGTATTCGCGCCGTAAGCGACATGAGCAGTGGGAAGAGACTCGTAAAATATCTTTGCAGAAATATATATACATATAAACATATATGTACAAAGTATATATGTATAAAGTAAGGGAACTCGATTTTTCGCCCTCACGTTACGCGGGAGTACCATGTAAATCTCTCGGACAACATATCATACGCTAGCAGCAGTCAGCCAACGAGCCAATCTCACTCCACCTCGTCGTGCTACCCTCATGCGCCACGTTCTCAACTCCTCTCATATTATACCACCCTTCCTCTTTTCGAAATATTTTTTTCGTCTTTTACGCTCACGCAAATACGAATGGGAAACCTGTAACTCTAGGAGTTAGTCTTATCGCGAAAGTGTGTTGCTTACAAATTTTAAATTGTAACGTCAAACAATTTAAGGATTCTAAATCGTTTTTTTTTTTTTTTTTTTTTTTTTTTTTTTTATTTATTTGTTTTATCTGTATTCATATATTATTTGGTACATTTGATTTTTTTTTGTTTCTCTGTTTTCACTTCTGCATTGCTATAACACGGAGACAGAATCGGTAAATTATCGAAACAAATCAGAGCCTGAGCCCTCCATAAATCAGACTTTCACGAGAATCGCGTGTTTGCCGAGCCATCTGTCAGGGAACGGGCAATGCTTTCGAGTTACGTTTAAGTTGGCAGCATGCCGGTGATTTTCAGTAAAGGAATCAAATAAAATGCAATGGGATTAGTCTTGTTGAGTGCTTTTATCTATATGAACTTTTTTATTATTCTTAAAAAAACAATACTTTATTTTATTTCTCTATGACAAAGCATCATGAATAAATTCTATCATTTAATTGCTTCTACTCAGCTTAATTCGATAGTAAAAATTTATCCCAAATTTTTGGTTTAATTATTCTAGAGATATTACTTTAAAAACGATGCTTTAAATAATTAAACAAATGATAAATAATTGCATACCTGTGTTTCAGTAAGCATAAGTGAAGTTGCGACTTCAAATCTTTTCGGTCTGCTTAGGTATTTATTTTGTCGAAATTGTTTCTCTAATTCAAGTAATTGCTGTGACGTGAATGCCGTTCTAGGTCGCCTTGTTTTACCCAAAAGTGCGTGTTGAGCTGCACACCCTGAAATCAATTCAATTGGTCATTTATTTTTATACAATTAACCAAACGTAGTATAATTTTACAAAATAATCGACGTTTAGGAAAAAACTATAAAAAGAAAAATAAAGGTGTATACATTTTACAAAAGATTAATTTTTTATCAACCAAACGTAGCATTAAAAACAAGATCATCCAATAAAAATCAGCCAATGCTAATGTAATTATACGACGACATAAATCCTAGTGGATTTGTTTGGGCAACGGGGGGAGATATGATTCGAATTTGGAGAGAGATAAAAAGCAATGAGATAGGGGAAAAAGTGTAACCAAGGGTAAAAACGTCCGTGGTGTACCGCCCTTCCAATTAGCTCTGCCAATGAGTCTAGCTTGAAATAAAACGGACAGGAGTGATCATCCACCGATTCGATCCATGATACATATATACACCGACCCTCTTACTATTTTTATTACATTAATATAAATGTAAATATATAAATATATATAAATATATAAATATAAATAATTAATTTATTTATGTATTTTATGTTTCGGTTGTAACCAGGGGGTTTTGCCCAGGTTCAGTTAGCTACCCCTTTCCTCTTTAGAAAGAGCGCCACTGAGATTTTAGACACGGTGTCCCAGAAACCGGGGAACGTGAGAGGGAAAAGACAGGGTCGTGAGAAGTCCGAGAGGGCTGTAAATAAAACTGAGAAAAATTACTTATAACAATTAAAATGATTTATTCAATCAATCTACAAACTTAACAATTTCCTTATAACTAACTTAATTGTGAGAACCTCTCACCTACGTTGGCCCTTGCCAATTATTCTTACAACTTAAACTAACTTAATCGTGAGAACCTCTCACCTACGCTGGTCCTTGCCAATTCTTCTTACAACTAAATAACCAATTTTCTTAACCTCGTCACTCCGACGGAATATCTCAATATCTCAATTTCCTCGTCAACCTGACGGAATACCATAAAATACCAATTAATTACCTCGTCAACCTGACGGAATACCAATTAACATTATTTACCTCGTCAACCTGACGGAATACCGATTAAAACCTATTCCCGACTGCGCCCCCGACTCGGGCGTCTACGCAGCGGTTTCCTAACTTAATCCGTTGTACCCCCGACTCGGGCGTCTATACAACGTTTCTAAATACTCACTAAATTCCATACAAAAATCGTCCACCGGACGCTAACTTAATACCCACTTTATCCGAATTACTAATTCTCTAGATTCCTGAAATTTTACGCTTAACATTTCTTTAATACAAAATACCAAATTCACTAATTTAATTCATTACCAAAATTTCTCAACTAAATTCATTAACAGTTTTCTCAAAAAATTAATTCACTAAATTTACTAAATTAATTGAATTTAGCCCAACGGCGTAGAATTAATTTTACAAAATTACAAATTTCAAATTCTACAAATTTAACAAGCCTCATTAAATATTCAAACTACATATATTCCAAGTGACCTTGACTATCTAAATTTCACAAATGCTTCTACTATTTCAACTTAATCAATTAATTTTAACTAAATAATTTCCCATAACTAAAGGGCTTGTAACAAAACTAATTAATTGACGTTTATAAATAATTTACTTATAAAAGAATCTACTAAATTAAAAGTGACATCGGAGACAATAGCGATCATTAATTGACAAAATTTTATTACAGTTAATTCGGCCTCTCAATTTTCAAATTCAAGCTTGGCCTGAATTAATTGTAATAATAATACCTGACTTAAATTTTACAACTCTTCAAACGTTGAGTGAAGTCCTGGTGGAAACTGGCGAAATCAGCGGCTGGTTGGTCTCTCTCTCGTCTTCAATGAACTATCTGACTCCAAGTAAAGGGTTCACAATCCCGGATCGTCCATTGACTTCCTTCTTGATGGTCCCAGATCTTGATGACAGAATTTACTACACAGCACTACACTGACTCACTGTTTTGCCAAAAGCCTCACTGTCTCAAAGCGTCACTGGCTCAAAAGCCTGGCTCAAAAGGTGTTACTTGTTCCAAGGGCTGGCTCAAAAAGCCTCGATGTTTCTTTTGTCAGCTCTTTTATAACCCTCAACACCGAGTTCTCGAACTTTCCTATTGTCAACACCGCTACGTTTTTGAGGACAGCAGTGGGGACTTTCGATTTGCACGCCCGGTGACAAGTCTGAACTACTTGTCAAAAATCGAACGCTAAGGGAAAACCCTCATTTATCGTGGCGTCAATAAAGTGGTCGATAACGACCATGGGAAGTTCAGTTTTCCCTGTCACACGGTTTTACCCTGTGTCACAATAAACATGATCAAAATTATTTATTACTAAACAATATTATATATTTTTCACTTGAATATAAATGATTGATATGAAAAGCAAACAATTCGTGATGCTGTTAAAATGGATTCGTGACACCGTAAAATTGTTGAGGATGAGAATAACAACTATAACTAAAACTAAACCGACTTAACAAGCTATATACTTCTATATACTAGTCCGTAGATACTATTCGTATGGACGCGTGAACCGGCTGTCAATGTTTGTACACATGCCAGCCAGACGAGTTTAGTTGGGACGTATGGATTAAGTGATGTGTGATTCACTTTGCTTGGTTTCGACTAAGCCTGCAGGTACTATTTTGCGCCTATCATTCCTTCTGAGGGGGTCGTTTCAAGCTGATTATCGTTATTCAATGATATTCAATCAGTTTTTGTTGTACTATGTTATATTTATGATTATTTATCGTTTGCTGCTTTTACTCTAATAATAATTTTTTTTCATTTTTGTCGTATCGTTTAAAACTGTTGTCTTAATTTTAGAGATCAAATTATAATTTGATAAATTAGTAAATTGGTCATAGTGGCAGTTAAAATGAAATTTATTATAGTATCTAAAAAAAAAAAAAAAAATTAATTTTTGCGTAGAAAGGCTAAAATTAAAAAAAGTATAAGTTGCAAAAAATTTATCCCATTCAAGAGTGAAACTCGAACGATTCTGAAAAAAAAATTTTTTTATACTTTTTAAATTTTATCATAATTAGTCAATTCTTAATCTCAATTAGTCAATCGTAGTGATCAAATTTTAAATCATAACATTTGAAAATTTCAAAATTATTGTGATAATGACAAGTGGCCTAAATTTTTGTTCTGTAAAAATAACACCATTTTTTTACAGTACAATGTTATTGCATGTTTGTTTAACATTCTATTTTCTTTTCAAATTATCTACATATGGTTGAACAATATTTAAGGCACGCGCGAGAAAATATTGTGACCCGTGTACAGTACAAGCTGTCTTTAAACTATGAGGTCTACATTGAGCATAAGGACAGAAAAAAAATTTCGATATTTATCGACATAATAGGGATACATTGAACAAACTCGAGTGTTGAGTTTGGGTGTTCAATGCTAAGTATTCCGACACTTAGCATTTAGGATGTAGCATTTAGCGGGCTATTTATCGTTACGACAAGGGTGGTTACCCCCTGTGGGGCACATATGGCCAAAATAATTTGTTCATAGTCTACCCTCAATCGTTAGTCCTTTCTACTTACTATTTATTTCATCACCTCTGATCTCTTCTCTTTTCTCCCTCCCTCCTTCATTCTCCTCTAAAGTTATGACAATCATTTAGCTTCAGATGATGCCCATACGTATCTTTTATTTTTTCCCCAGGTACACAATATTAGCTCTCATCTACCCTATTACGTCTACTGCTTTTCACCTAATGATTTATATTTATATTTTTATTATCCATCTATAATTTTTTCTGTTATTTGAATGGACCATCTAAATTCATTTTGACCCTATCTTTTTATTCAAATAATTTTCCAATTAAATTTTTTTAATTATGAATTATTTTATGATATTTCAATTACTTTATTTTGATAACAATTTGTTATTAAAAATTGATTGTTGTTTTCCAAATAATATTATATTATTTTATTTTTACTTTTAATATAATTTCAGTTTCAATTAAAAATTTTTTTAGGAAATATTGAAATTATATAAAAGTTTTTTTTTTTTCAAAACTCAAATCAATTTTAATTATTGAACTTATCATTAGAAGTCCTTGTCGATTTTCTCGTCGATTCTATACATGAGTAGGTAACAAATATAAAGAATTTATTGCGACAAATATTTACTAGTTTTGATTTGGAGTCATCATCAATCTGTAAAATGATGTAAAGTGAATAAAATAAAAATCCTAATACTAAAATTTCGGGTTCAATGAATCAAAGTTCAAGAACTATCTGATTAAGCGTAAAATTTTCTATTTATGGTAATTCGTTGAATAATGACTCTTCAAGTAAACAAAATGAAAAAAAAAAAAAAAAAAAAAAATTAAAGCGAAAGAAAATAAAAGATTAGTTTTATGATACAAACGCAGCCCATAAATAGTGACAGATGTTGGTAAACAAGGAGGGTGGCAACTTTGTCAAATGGACAATAGGACAATTCGCGCTCTCGTTTGAATCCACCTATACATACATGTAATTTAGATTATCTAGAGATCGAGTCAAGTTAAGCCTGAAAAAATTAACGATCTGAATTATTTTTCATCAACAACAATCATCATATAAATTAAATAGATTTGATTAAAAACTGTGAGATAAAAATTATTAAAAGAATCATTGCTATTTTTCAAGATTCATTTAATTGAAATTTTTAGTAATTGGAAATTTTTTGGAAAGATAAGTCAAATATTTTTTCTGCAATTTTTATTAAATAAATATTTTTTTTTATTCAAAAATAAAATATTTGCATTAGTGACTGTAAGAGTAATTTTTACAATATATAATAAATAAACCACAAAAAAACTGAGATAAGTGTAATTGTAGTAATGGTTGAATTGAAGAAGAGAAAAGATAAACACCCTCCACATAAACTTTTATTATGATAATTTAATTTATTTGGGGTTGCATTGGTCGTTCACGGCGTTTATAACTTTACGACCCTATAAACGAATATAATCAATCTCGTTTTCTGATCGACGCTCGTCATAGTGGTAAACATTGTACATTATGTCCACTTAATGACTATCAACTATCATGGATCATGATCATTGTCTGAGTATTTGATACATTAGATTAATTATCTACGTTATTAATTTAATCATTTCTGAAAAATTTTATCAAAGAAAATTACTCATTTACAAATAAATTATGATTTGATAATTGTCCAATAACAATGATAGTGATGAAATGTAGAGATAAATAAAAAAAGAAAGAGTTTAAAAAATTTTCAGCTAACTCAGATAGTGAGACAGTAATTGTGAAGCTGATAGTCGAATCAACGTTTACGATCAGTCGAGTTGATCGTCTACTCTCTTGACGCTAACGAAGTGCAGCACAAGAGAGAACAGCTTCGTTAAGCTCTCAAACGAGTAGGACCACTCCTCTTCGTCATTGCTACTGTGTAGTGTAGTGTTGAGTTACGAGTTTAAACTAATTAACAGTGAATATATCCCTCTTCAACCACTTTATGTGTGCTTTATTATACACTTATTTGTGGACAGTTCAACTTTATTTTTATAATTATTTTTTTTTTTTTATTTACATCTAATATTTTAGTCCCAAAAATTTTTTTTAAATGTATGACACAGTAAATAAATTATTTTTTATTTAGACGCAATTCACTGTAACGGATTTATAATAATAATCATAATGTTTGGAAGTTATATTGATGATTAATTGATTAAACAATTACACTTAATAGTGGAGCGATTGGGATGACATAGGGGATGTAATCCATACATGTTACAATTGTCAATGCACTGCGGAATTGACGAGGATGCAAAGGCGGAGCTTCTAACACCCTATTTCACCCTCATAACGCCCCGCCTTTACTCAGTTTCTCAACTAAAGCTCAGCGAATAACAGATAGTGCAGAATAGCTTATCTTACTATATCTTAAACTCCAATATATCTGGAGATTTTAGACAATTTAACTATTTTACTCTTATTCTTGTTTTTTTTTTATTCTCACAAACTTATCTTGCTTGATTTTTCTCTCTTTCTCTGTCTTTTATCTTGCTAAAACGTGTGAGCTAAAAGAAGATTAACAACGTGAATTTTTACGTCTAATCTATACTTTTTATCTCTTGGAAAACCAAAAGAAATCTCCATCCTTTACTCTCATTGACGTTGTACTTTGGTACTTTACTGTAGTTGGCTAAAGTTTTATCGAGCTATTTCCCTTAGCCTGAAATGACCGAATTTAATCTCGAACTCAGTGGCGCTTTTGGTGAGGGTTGTATATCCACAAATCACGTCGTAAACATCCGCTATTTAGAACTGTGTTCCAAAGTTTTTTTTGTTTTATTTTTTACAAAATTAGACATACTCGTATCTGTACTTTATTTATTACTTACTTAAACATTTTAAAATAGCTTTTACTTTACAGAGTATTCATTAACTCAATTGTGGTAGAAAAAAATTTTTATTTATTGTTATATTCGTAGTGAGATAGTTATTTTTAATCCGTATGCAATTTATTTAAAATGAAATGAATTTTTTTTGTTAAACTTTTGTTAAATTTTTAAGATTGATTTCTCAACTTCAGTTAAAAGTAAATTTTTGCCTTCAAGGCTTGCAATAATAATTAAATATAATTAAAAAAAAATTTTAATTGTACACTAATTCATAATGATAATATTAATTTATCAGTTCATTAGCTTTTATAAAAGCGTGTATTTTTTCTGGAGCATGAAAAATAAAATTACATAATTTGCATTTTATTTTAGTCATACATGTCCGCTAAAAACATGAACTCATCCACCCTTTTTTTAAATTGTATCAAGCTCTATTTAATGAGATTTAAATGTTAATAATCAATTAAAAAAATCCGGGCTAAAGTAAAATATAAATGATATTCAGTATAAAAACAAACGTTTAAATAATAAATAAAATAATTATAGAGGATATGTATGCAGAGTGTACAAGTAGGGTAAATTTTATTGGATAATTATATGTATAGTAGTTATTCACCTGTGTTGAAACGGGTGGCACATTCAGGTAGATATGTACATTTGTATGCACAGAGGAGTATAGATGTATATTAAGCTCATCGCTCGATCGTTGGTGCGTATTGGTGGTAATGGTGTTTCTGAATTAGCTGGCAGCTAGTTTGGCTGTCCGCGAGCAAACAGATCTTGGTTACCCGATGTGTAACGTTCGTGCTTGCGTTAAACGGGCTCGCACGCTTTCACATGCTACCGTTTGGTGTGTATGACTTTAGCTACCGTATATGTACAGTTGGCTGACCACACATTAGGCATTCGTGTCTCGTTAATTTACTACTGAGGTACATCTCAAAATCATTACTCTGTATTATCTATTTTCATGGTGGTTTGTTTATGTATTTAGTCATTCATTATATATTATTGCCAAATAATCATATGTGGAATTTAATACTTTGATATATGAGTATATCTTCCATTTATTTTGCATAATTCATTATAATTATTTACATTAACTATTATTTTATTAGTATGGAGAATTTTATTGGCTAGAGTTGAGCAGGAAGCTTTTTTTTTGCTTGACTTGAGACAATAAAATTTTTCAAAATAATTTTTTTAGGCCAAAATTTTTTCTCTTTAATTAAATAAATTAATTGCTTACTTAAAATATGTACGCGGATAAAAAAAATAAGCTCAGTTTGAAGGAGAAAAACTTTAACCAAGATCATTGTGAAGAATTTGATTATTTTTAATAAAAAAGAAAAGTTCTTGAATCAACCGATTTTTTAGCTTAAGTAAATTTTACTTGGTTTAAGAATTTTTCTTCTTGACTCAAAATAACTAAATTTTCTGCAATAATTTTATCGGCTTAAAATTTTTTTTCGAGTCCCAGTACTCTGTTCAATAGTAATAAAATTCTCAAAAATTTCATGAAGAATATTATAAAGTAATAGTTTTGATTGGATGAATTGAAAAATAATAGCAATGGTAATAAAGTAGTCTTTATCAAAGGTTTATTTTTTGGACAACGGTAAATGCCTACGAGTCCAAGGATGGTCGTCATGGAAACGATGCCAATTGTGTGGATGAAGAGAGAGCAATAGGTAACGACGGAGTAGTGAGAGTCAGAGTGGCGGAGGATGGGAATTTGGTGGCATAGTAGGAGCTGGAGCTGGAGTAGTAGGACGAGGTAGAAGGAGGTAGAGGAGGATGAGGACGATGAGGTGATGGAAGGCCGAGGGGGATGAATAGACGGATGAATGACGCACAATTAACTAATTAAATCATCCGTCGACCCCACTGTACGGACCCCTCTATTCGTCTCTCGAGTATCATCCCTCCTCTGCTACCCCTATACAGTTATATGTATTACCTTTTGTCGTTTTCGATCGGCCATTGCTGGCTCTTGTACGAGCACAGACCGTTAGTTATTCTTCCGTTGTACGTCATCGGTCTCGTCGTTTTCCCCGGATGACAGGAGAAATGTGTAATTGCCAAGGGCTAAAAAAATTTCCACGAGTTTGTCAAAGTAATTGGCGAGAGAAGAATATCCCTGAGTAAATTGTCCGTTCAAATATTCGTATTATAATTTTATATCCGTTACTTAAACTTTCCTGTTATCAATCAAGTCAATTGATTTTTCTTATTATCGGTATATTAAAATTATTTATTCTTCTTTGAGTATCATTTTGATATTATCACTGTAAGCTTATCAATACATACTACTTTGTATTTTTTTTAGTAATTATTGACCACTAAAATTTTTATTTTTAGCATAATTATAAATAGTTAAAAAATCTAAACAATTTTATTCAATTTTTTTTTTTAACTTTGAAATCATGAATAATTAAAAAATTTTAAGAAATTCCTTAAATTTTTTAATCAGATTTTTCTTATTTGGAAAGTAATGAGTAAAGATTTTAAAATTTATTTCAATCGAAAAAAATTTCTTTTCTTTTTTATTTGAGATAATAAAAGTCCTCAAAATGATTTTCTAGGTTCAAAATTCTTTCTCATAAGTCGAATCATTTTTTTTATCGGAGTAGGTAATTTTTAAGTAAAATAATTTTTTGGTATTTTATTACCATTGAACATTTAATAATAAATACAATATACAATAGAATAATAAAATTTCCTGTGATAGTTGGATATGACATCGTATTGCGGGGCAGTTAAATAACAATGCATGTTACAATGAGAATATAGAAAAAAAAATGGGTGCTTGTGATGGCAATCGAACGATAGATAGATAGGATACATGCTGTTGATCTTGTATATTTCATAACCCAGCACCGAATATTCAGCAAATAAAAGTCGTTCTACATCACTATTTACAATTGGCCCATCGAGCAAAAAAGACAAACAACTATTGATGACGGTGATGCGATCAGTCATCTATACATTTATAATACTTCTACGTGTAAATGGTGGCGCCACCAATTTTTTACAATTCGTCAGATCATTCGCGTCACACCAATACCAATCGATCCGTACGCGAATAAATAAATTCCACAACTGAATACAACGTTGATATATACGTCAGTACTTTTTTTTTCTAACAGATCACCAGATAGCCCAGCAACTACCAATCAGGATCATCTGCCAAAATACTTGCGTTCTCATCCTCCTCTCACGCATTTGATCTATACTATTACTAACATCTGCTTTCTATTCGTTCGTTTTCCGACCAATTTGTTCGATAAAAGCTTCAACTGATTGGCTTGATAAAAATGGTTACCACAATTTTTATACTCCAATTTTAATCAACATTGATGATGTTTGATTTTTCTAAATTATTAATTATGCATTTGTTATCAAGTTTATTTCATCTTATGTTAGTTGAAATATTAATTTATTAACATTGAAACATCTGATCATTTTTTGATTTTGATGAAAAAATAAATTAGTGATAAAAAAAATTACATCTGAAAATTTTTCAATTTTTTTCCAATAGTATTTTTTGTTTTTGAAAAATTTTTAAAATTTTCAGATATTTATTTTTCATCTCGAGTGAAATAAAAAATTTTTTTAATTAATGAAAATTATTTTTTTCAAAGACAAAGAAGTCATTAAATATTTTTTCAGATAAAAAAATTTGAACCAAATCGCAAAAGAAGACTTGAGTTATAAAAAAATTTTTAAATAAAAAAATAATAAATCCAAATATTAAGCAATCATAATAATTATATTAGAGATAAAAACATTTACGAAAAACAAACAAAATCAAATATAGAGACAATCAGTTCTAATATATTGATAAGCATTAAAGCATTAAATGTGGACAACACATTACCGTCTCTGATTATTTAACGGTTTTATTTCAATATTCTCGACGGTTTATCATAATTTTCAATAAAAAAATAAAAAAATTTAATGTAGAGTATGGTGCCTGTATATCAGTTCATGATATGACAGAGCATAACAGTCCATTAGGCATGTCAACAACTGTATCTTGTCTCTAAACCAATCTAGGTGCTTTCACATACATTGTCTCACCGCAGTTACCTCATACTCACACGACAGCGAAATGAACTAATAGTCGATAATAGTTGTCGAGAGCTATCATAATAACATGTGCTTTTTGAAGATGACGTGATACATCAGCCCGGCTAAAGGTGATGTTTGCTTTAAATAACTTATCGTTTTTTTTTTATTTCCCCCATTCTATTCGTTTCATCCTATCGATATTATACAGCAAACCCGAACAACTCATTGATGATAAAAATAATATATATACATTAAAATATTAATTTTAAAATAAAACGCTCATGATATTGACTTTCGGAGATGTGACTCAATGATATCACTTATCGTTGATATATCTTTGTAAAATGTTTCTTAATTAAATTGACATATATTCCACTATCAAAAAATCATTTATAAAATTAGTGATTATTTTTAGTAAAAAAAAAAAAAAAAATTAGATAGAAAAAAAAATGAACAAGGTATTCTATCCTGGCATATTTTATTGGAAAAACCTAAGTTGTTATTCCGGATATAATAAATCATAAAATTGATTATCGATATCTCACAGCTTAATCCCACATACCGATAACATAATCGGATATAACAAGCGTCGGCATAAACGTAATGTAATAATATTTTTATTTCTTTTCTTATATCAACATTATGGCAATTACGACAGCATTAAATCCAACAATTTATAACTTTCTTAAGATTGGTATCGGTGTTAACGGTTTCTGTTATCAATTGACAACGAGATTTTCTTCCCATATCTCATCTTCATTTCCTTTATTGTTATTTAACTTTCCTCAATTAACTTTCAATATCTTTAACAATTACAGTCAATATTTATCTAATTGTAGCATTACGAATCTTTTTTTTATCTTTATCTATAAGTATTTAGAATTTTTAACTGACATACATTGCAAGCGTCCATGCTTTTTATTAATATAAAATATAAATAAAACTTTCTTAAGCGATACTTGAGAGTACTGACTCTGTTTTTTCGAATAAATTAGAGATTTTTTTAATTAATTCAAAAATTTGTAAATCTAAATTTATTTTTCTCATTTTTTTATCTCCGATTAAAAATCTGACGTGTTGATGAAATCTATACATTAACTCAAAAAACGTAGATTGGACTTACTGGGACTTCAGAGAATTTAATTAGACCCACTTAGATTCAAAGCCTGAAATTAACTTCTCTGGCGGATGAAAAGATTGAATTAAACCTAAATGGGTTTGGTCTTTGCAGTGAACCAAGTTAATTACTTTAAATAGTATTTTTTTCAATGCAGCTTTAATCAAACCCTAAAATGTTGACTCGGAATAATAGTATTCACACTAATTCTTTAGAATAAACACTTACCAGCTAAATCAGCAGGTAATCGTGGATAGAGCATCCCAGTTCTGGCGAGCCACTCGAGTTGTAGTGGATAAATATGATGCGATTGTTGTTGTGACGGGGAAGGATGCGGTGGACCAGTTGACCCAGCTCCAGTGCCGCCGGTTCCAGCCCTCGGATGACCTAGAGACTGTGAGTCTTTGTGTATCGAATGAAAAGCACTTGTCGACCCTGCCGGATGATAGTAAAGCCCCGAGGGATGAATAAGAGGGCTGCCTGAGTGCAATAAAAGACCTTGTTGGCTTTGCCTCATAGCGACGGCCACATTAACTCCCGAAGTACCCAAATTATAAGGTCCGCAGGACAGATTATCAGATCGATGACTTGGATGACCAACAAGACTTATTCCCGAGTTGAGAGGATTCGACATAAGTTCCTCAGAGCCCGGAGAAATCGGTGGGCTGGAAACAGGACTATGACTGCCATTGCTCCCAGGACTGGCACTGCTGGTCCTCCTCGCGTTGTCATCATCCCTCATTTCTTCAACATCAACATCAGTAGTTGCATCGTCTTCCTGATTGTCCTCATTGTTTCTGTCATAACGCGAGACGTCCCCTGCCAAATCTTCCGGGTTACCAGCGAAGCTATCATATGACGAAGACAGACGCAAGTTATTTGACTCCCTGATAGCTTGAAGCATCCGCGGATTCGTAACCGGACTTAATTCCGTGTGGTTGCGCTCAGTTCGCGGCACAAACGGGTTAAGTGGATTGTCCAAGGAACCAGAGCTTCTTGAAGGTGGCGGTAGGAGCGATTCTGAGCCATGAATTTCAGAATCATCGTCGTAATCTCTTCTGGAGGCTGAAACTCTCAGGGATGTTTCGATGTCAGAATTTGAAGGTCTTATTTGATTGTTTCCAGTCGCTCTGCCCAAAAGCGCGTCAATGCAAAATGATGTTTTGCCAGTAGCACCCCGTTGATGCCTTCCCGAAGGCTCATTGTGGCTCTCATTGTCATCCGATGGCGAAGCACAAACTCCAGTTTCTCCGCAAATTCTCTCGTCACTCGTGTTCTCCCGGTAACGTTTAGCAGGTGGGTGTTCTTCGCGGAACAAACCTCTTTGGTTGTCATCATTGAACTTAAAGGACTCGTAATTTATCAGCCTTGAATTAAGTGTGTCCGTGTCTGAGTCTCTTCTCGATTCATTGGGATTGCTGTAACCAACAGGAGAGCCAGCGATTGGCGACCTCGCCTCTTCAGAGCTCGGCGATGCACCACCAGGCTCTTCTAAGCTGTATGTATGTCTTGGATGACGTGAATGAATATCCTCAGCTACCATTGTCGTGTTGTAATGCATCGCAGCCATATCAAACAACACATTAATTCATTTTTAGTTTTACAAGATAACTTTTATCAAATAACTAAGATGAAAATCACTTATCCACTTTTTACAGTAGCCACTTGTCCAACTAAGTAGTTTTGTTCTATATTTATATTATCCACTAATTCACTTAACTGCTAAATTATTTAAATTAATAAAACTACTCAGCCACTCGTTAAAAATCAGCTAATATACATATACATATAGGTATAAATATGTAACACGAGGGATGAACAAAACGTTGTCGACAGCGTAAGGTCGCAAAGTGAATCCTGACAAGCGAGACCACCGCGTGCGTACAATCCAAAAATTATCTCCCACCCTCTGGATCCGCATTTCCGCTGTCTCTCGTGCGTGCGCCACGACGATTTAATCGTGGGGTGCCCCGCCCCAGTCGAGCTCCGCCTCTCAACTCTATATCACAATCCGCCACCCACCATCGCGGGAATTCTCCTATAAAAGCAGGACAGAAGATGAAATAACGCGTTGTTATATTCTTATATCTGTATATAGAGAGATAGAGTGCCTCTAGATCTAGATCTACGTGCTGAAAACATATATAGCTACGAATAATATATGTCTGTATATGAAACAAAAGTAAATTGTGAGAGTTGAGATGGATGTTGCGGTACGTATCGTTGTACTTGCTGTATATATACTTGCACTTGTAAGCTTGCGGGTCTTTTGGCCAATCACCAGTCGTCTCGCTTTTACAGAGCTTTTTTAGTCAAGAAATGAGAGGATTCAGGGTAGATGAAAGGAAAATGGGGAATTTTATGCATCTACTGTCTAACCTAGGATCCGGTAGATTAGGATCTTTGCCAAGATTACAAGCGCAATGTCAGACTAAATCGAGCTAGAGAATGTCGAGATTGGTTTTAGTAGATTTGCGGCTAGACGATTTAACGATTCACCTTTACAATTACTGTTCTGGCTTTAAAAGAGACAATTGCTTGTAAATTGTCTTTTTATTTTTAATTAATACCGTTGAGAACAGTTGGAATTTTTTTAATTATCGATTAGTACTGTGTAAAGGTTCAAGAATAATACGAGTGATGATATAATGAAGTAAACAAAAATTTTATTTTAATAACAAAGTCAAAATGTCAAATTAACACATTTTACAATCAGACAAGAAAAATCTTTATCGATGATTATAATTATATATTGATATATTGATATCATTCGTGTAATTACATCTCTGGTAAACCGATGATAATTGCACCGATCGAACATCTACTATTGAAGGACTCAAGAGAGACATCAGGATATTTAATGTATATAGTTTATACAAGGACAGGTAATTTGGGACTAACACCATACATGGACTAAATGACATTAACTGGATTCATAACATAGTCCTACTATGCATAAGCAAATTATGTGTATTGAGACATCCTGATCGTTAATGCTAAATCTTAAGTTAAGAATATCAATTTGATAACATTAACCATCTTCAATCAAACAAAAAAATTCTTTATTAAAGTAAAATTTACTGGAAAAAAAAAAATTTCTTAATTAGAAAATCGTTCTACTTTTTTTCTAAATGATCAAATCATTATTCTCTAAGAAAATGTTCTAAATTTGAGATTTTTTTAATGAATAATATTTTTTTTTTCTTTTACAGTAGACATTCTAATTTTACATTATGTCTTTGCGAAATGCTTTTATTTCTTGGAGTTAATATTAATTTCTAGTAATACTAATTTTTTATTGAAATTAGAAAAATGAATTCTAGATAGTTCAAGCCAGAATTTGAACATAGAACTCTCAATTAAATACTAGGCGTCATCTTTCTTAAAAAAATTAATTTATCCATCAAAAAGTTGAGCTGTAAACCCGGAGGAATAATTTATTATTGTCTAAAGAAATGGTAAATTTTTTAAAAATATGTTTATAAATAATTATAATAATAATGACTGTTAAAATAAACATTGACAGGTATTTTAAATAAAAATCTCTGATATATTTTTTTAAAACATTTTATCTACAGTCGGATGTCGTTAGTCGTTCCTCGACACTTGAGATGTTCCTTTTATTTGCCACTCTCAAAAGTGATGGATTACCTGTGAGACAAGTTTAAGACCACCAAGAAAAACTTAACAACAAGTATATATTTTACTAGCTGTTACCCGCCCGCTCTGCTGGGCGTTTACAGAATTGTATTTATAGATTTAAATTTGAAATTTGATTGAAATGTTATATTGACTTAGAGATTCCAAATTCCATCGGAGTAACATTTACCTTTTATCCACGTGATCCTTCTAGTTAATATGTATTGTAACTTTCCATGTGCAATTAATATAACATTCCCGTGGCTTTCTTGAAAAAATGAATAACAATTCATACAACGAAAAAAATTTTAAATGAGCATTGGAAATTTCAGTTAAAGTTATATTGTAGGTCTCATAAGTGAAGTTAAAAAAATCTGCCTAGGTCAAAGTCCAGCGATTTTTGATGTTAATTAAAATTTTCTCCGTAATAACAACAATTCATCGATTAATGATCAATAAAAATAAAATGTATGTTAATCTCTTAGTCCGTTGACTCAATAGTTACATATGAAGTAAAATTTTAGAAACCTTATAATGATGACTTTTTATCCGCTGCTAAAGAGACGATTGTTGTAAGAAAATATAATTATTAAGAAAGAAAAAAATTTTAATTGGTTGTCCTTGGAGGCCATCCCTGTGATTTTTGTTTCTCCTGAGATTCTATTAAATTTTATATCTATAGGAACAATGTGAATTTTTTGACAAACATCACTCCCGCACTCCTATGTAGGGGAGGAATTTCGTACGATCCTATTTGAAATGATTTCTACATTGTAAACAAAAAGTTCCAACAAAAGTTTGAGGCCATAAAAACTATTGTTTAAAAATAAGAGATTTTCATTGTTAACGCACGCGTAATCCCTTTTGAAGTCAGAATTCGAGAAAAGCTATTTCTAGCTGAATTTAACATCATATGTGAATTTATTTTGTTATTAATACGCTGAAAAATATGTAACCTTGAAATTATTAAAATATTTTTAACCGAGAACACCATTTTAAACAAATAAATTTTCTTGAGTCAATAGAAAAAATTATTGCCTCAAGGATAATTTCTGGGCAACAATTGATATCGCGACATGTTAAATGCGTAAGAATTATGAGGTAGATGTGTAGGAGGAGGTGGGTAGATCAAAAGTATTTTCAAATTCAAGGTTTGCAGGAGCTAAAGCTCGGATATTAAAAATCTTAATTGTTAACACCTACCCCCGCAATCCATATTATAAATAAATAGGCTATCATAAAATCCGCTCTTATAGCATTCCTACATCACATACAAAAGATTCTTACCACATTTAAAACCTGTAGAAGCTATAGCTTGGAAATTAAAAATCTTAATTGTTAACACCCACCCCTGCAATCCATTTTGAGAGTAGGTTGTTATAAAATTCGCTCTTACATCATTTTGAAATCACTTATAGAAGATTCCTACCAAATTTGAGAACGATGGGAGTTATAGCTTGAAAATTAAAAATTTTCATTGTTAATAGCCATCCCCGCAACCCTTTATGGGGGTGAGATATCGTGAAATTTGTTCATAGATAATTTCAACATCTCTTACAAAAGATTCCTACCAAATTTGGAGTCGATAGGATTAATAGTTTAAAAACGGGAATTTTTCATTCTTAACGCCCCCGCAAACCCCTTTGGGGGAGAAATTTCTTAAAATTCGTTCTTAGCTGACCTCTACATGGTAAAAGTAATATTCCTACGAAATTTCAAGTCTCTAGTTCTTTTAGTTCCAGAGATATCGTGATGAGTCAATCTACCTATAGAACAGCTCCTATATTTTTCATTGTTAACGCTCCCGCAAGTTCCTTTGGGGATGGAATTTCTGAAAATTTGTTCTTAGCTGACCTCTACATGGTAAAAGTAATATCCCTACTAAATTTGAAGTCGATGGGAGTTATAGCTTGAAAATTAAAAATTTTCATTGTTAACAGCCACCCCCGCAACCTCTTATGGGGGTGAGGTATCGTGAAATTCATTCATAGATTATTTCTACATCTCTTATAGGAGATTTATACCAAATTTGGAGTCGATAGGACCTTTAGCTTGAAAATTAAAAATTTTCATTGTTAAAAGCCACCCCCGCAACCCCCTGTGGGGGTGAGATATCGTAAAATTCGTTCATAAATTATTTTTACATCATTTACAGAAGATTTCTACCAAATTTAGAGTCGATAGGACCTTTAGCTTGAAAATTAAAAATTTTCATTGTTAATAGCCACCCCCGCAACCCTTTATGGGGGTGAGATATCGTGAAATTCATTCATAGATTATTTCTACATCTCCTACAGAAGATTCCTACCAAATTTGGTGTCGATAGGAGCTATAGTTTAAAAACGGGAATTTTTCATTATTAACGCCCCCGCAACCCCCCTTGTGGATGGAATTCCGTAAAATCCGTTCTTAGCTGACCTCTACTCGGCGAAAGGAATATTCCTACCAAATTTCAAGTTTCTAGGTCTGATGGTTCCCGAGATATCGTGATGAGTGACTATATAGATAGGAATCTCTTATATATATATAGATTATGATTATTATTGTTGTCATTATCGTCATGGAGTCAAAGACAGATGGGTAATCTAACTAAATAAAAATAGCGATAGGCAAACACACAATATTTTGTTAGGCATAGCATTAAAATAATTTTAGTGATTTAGATGTATTTTTAAGTGAGAAAATTTTTTTTTCATTGAAAAAATACTTAAATCTAATGTATGTAATTAAATATTGATATTCGTGATTTTTATATTTATTTTTTTACTTTATAATTGAACAATGATCGACCGATATGATCAATGTAATTAAGGTATGAATGTTACTGTATATACACAAACTCAACTGGTTTGTCCGAATGATTATCTCAATTTTTTATTGATATAATGTTTGGATACTCTCGATTAATTATCGATTATTTATAAAACAAAAAGTTTTTTTGATAACAAAAAAAAAAAAAAATAATGTGTATACATTAAGTAAGTCGTTGGATTTTGTAGAATTTGATATAATATGAAGGCGAGATTCTAAGTAACATAATCAATCTAAGTTAAAAACAGAATTAAAGATAAAAAAAAGATTAATTCAAAATTATTAACATACAGCAAAAATCAATTGAAATTATCTCCACTAAAAATCTAAAATTTGAGAATTTTTTCTTCTCCGAAAATTGGCTTTATTTTCAAAAATCCAAAATTCTAATTCATCACTATGAATATAACTTCTACTTGTTATCATTGAATAATTATTAAGTATATTCAATGCTACGCAAAAATAGTGTATTGAGTCACTTATTTAATTATTAACCTCTGCAATTGATTACCATTACATATCAACTTATCAACTCACGTATATGTTGAAGAAAAATCGTTTAAATCCTTACCAATATAATTTTAATTATTTGAGATTACCTTATCAAGTATATCCTCGTGAGGTTATAAATTAAAAATATTACGAGTATTTATAAGATATCATAAATTAAACTGATTAATAATAATCCTTATCATCTTATTTCTTCAATAAGTGATGCGATTAACAATAAATTCAAAAGTTATTACAAAGTTTTTAGAGTTAAAAAAATTAATTATTTCAAAAAATAAATTAAATTTAATAATTCAATGCTTAATTTTAACGATAAAAATTATTTATCATAATTCATCAACTTCTTAACTTTGTTTTCAAGTATTTGATATATGAATACTATCGCGCCGCTTTTTATCATTAACGTCAATATTGGATTTGAGTGTCAAGGAAACTAAAGATTCAGCTGCTTGGCTAAAAATTTCTACTGATAACTAATAATTAAATAGTATATATAATTATTTGTAGTAAAAAAATTGTCAAAAAATTGAAGACGATCGTGCTGCATGATTTTTATTTATAAATTTTTAAGCACAGTCTCAATTTGAGGCGTGCAGTGAAAATATTCAAAGCTTAGCTATGATAAAAAGAACAAATAGTATTTTAATAGCATCAGCTTGGGATTTACTGTTGAGTAATTTATATATATATATATTTATATATGTATACAGAGAATCGAACATTTTACCGTACATTATATGGCGTCTCTGATGCATCGTTGCAAATAAATTAGCCATGAATTCCGAGTCTCACCCGTGAGAGCAATTATGCCGCTTAACTTGGATGTGAGATATTACTAGGTCTCTCATTCTCAGATCTCCCGTTTCACTCCTATCTTTCAGTGTCTCTGTCTTTGAATTTCTCCCACTACACCGCGTATCCCCTGTGAGCCCAGATATCTGGATACCGACGAGTAGTACCAACTATCCCTAGATAAGTGTAGCATATAGATATAAATGCACTTTATACATATACATACATATATTAGTCAAGTACTAAAGCGCGTGGTTCACAAATATCTGTATATATGTAATAAGGGAGAACAAGAAACTCAGATACGGAAAGTTTATGGGCGAGAGAGTAAGAGAAAATATCAGCCAGCAATTCTCCATCAAGGTCCTCTTTCGTAATTAGAATCTCCAGATCCCCTAGACCAGAGGTTGCTTCCCACAAAATTTTCTTCCTCTACTATCATCAGTATCTGAAGGTAATTTTATCTTATTCTAGCCACCTCGCTCTTTTCTGCCCCTCTGTACTCGCTTACCCTTCTTACCCCAAGCCGGCCATTACTTTTAATGGCGTTGTTAATGAAACTAGGTGTCGCCAAATTAACCCCTCGTTCCAGGAGTGCTCAACCTTCATAGTTTCCCATTTGTCTTCAAATCCACGGGTTTTATTTTTCACAGATATTTTAAACGTTTGAATTATTTACAGATCATTTTTGTTATCATCTTTTTTTCTGAAATTTCTTCAAAATCTTGCGGTTCAAATACAATTAAATGAAAATATTTGTAAGTCAAAATTTTGGTTTTATACTATAATATTTTCCGAATTCTGACTTTTAACTTCACGCTTTGAAAATTTTTTGAGAATTCAAATCGTTAAAATTGAAAATAATTTAATGGCTTTTACGGGCGCTATCAAAATGCTTTTCAGTAGGGATGTGCGATTATTTGAATTTCCAATCGAATAATAATATTTTATTCAATTCGATTCCGAAACTATTCGGACACATTTCTAGTGATTAGTAATTACTCTTAAGTAAATTTTTGACAAATGATTTAATAATTTATTTTTCACAGCGCATCGTTTTAACTACTCAGTAATTTACAGGGCATATTGTCGAATAAATTGAAAAATTAATTTGTTAGTGTAGTTAGGTATAATAATGAAAATTATTAATAAAATGAATAGTTACTTAAAGTAAGAGTAGAAAACCACTGTTACGTGCTGATTACCGCGGTAACCACCCCCCGAGCGCGAATTAATCTTAACTTTTACGGGGCAAACACTTTTCATTAAGCCCTCTACTCGTATCCCTACCAACGGAAGGTCGAGACTTGCCGTTGGTGATCCTCGCTTGTACCCTCAGCCCTCTTGTCCAGAGAGTGTTCACCACTAGGTGAGTTGAGAATAGTTTTAAGTTCCCTCAGTACCCGCGCTGGATTTAAAGAGACCTCAGTAAGCATATTGCTGAGTAGAGGAAACTTGGTGTAGTATAGGTAAGCTCAAATGGCTTGCGCACTCTTATATTCACACTCATATACCAAAGAAAAGGTGGCGGTTGCGCAAGAGAATCAAGAGAACACAAGAGAGATGAGTCAAGGAAAATGGCTCCCAGGACAAGCGTTTAATCTGGCTCTAATTAGCGACTTATTCCCCTCTTTTGCTATGATAACACTGAGACAGCATTCTACTTGGCGTTTATCTCGCGACCACTGTCAACTACTTTCTCAAAGCTCGCAATATTATTTTTAGGTTCTTTTTAGTAGATTTAACAGTAATCTAGCTATTGTATTTTTCTTTTCTATTTCTTATTGTTCAATTTTTCTTTTCTATTTTGCACACCTCATAGTGCGAGACGCGTGACCAAAATGAAACGATTTTCTGAAGTAAAAATGTCTCTATTTGATTCATCTTGCACCTTCAATCGGTTTTTTGGCGTTGAAAAATCGAATTTTTGAGATAAATACTTTATCAAAAGCTTAAAATGTTCGTTTTAATGTCAGAAATCTATTAAAGAACAAAAAATTCACGATCAGATAATTTTTCAGCTCGCAATATCAATTTGTCTACACAGCTTCGATTGTTTATAATTTATAACTAATGATATATTGGCCGTACGGAGATTTAAAAAAAAGGGAGTTGTAGCTTTTCTTAAGTTAAAAAATTTTTTTGCAAAAACTTTACACGTCAAATCAATAGTTTCAAAGATAATTTAGTTTTTAATTAACATTTTTTTGCATATTTAAAATTTATAAACAAATTAAATTCGCCGTTAAATACTTGTTAGAATTCTTAACTGATCGGTTGGGTATCGAAGAACTTTTGAAAATTCTGAAGTAGTATTAACATAGAAATTCGAATTAGTGCCAATAGATAATCAAAATTTCTACACCTTGCCAGAAAGGTTGCGCAATTATATGCTACTAAGAGCGACATCTCACGGATTCTATAGTTGGCCAAGTTCTCATAGATATGGCGCGAAAAGGGTGTCAGTTGATAAGCTTGGACTCTTCTGTTATTTAATTTCTCTTTAAACAAAAAAAAAAAAAAAAAATAGAAAAAAGAAATTTGGACTTGAATTGTGTCCGTTGAATATGTGTCTGTATGTGGAAAAAATTATTTGATGAATACAAATTATTTTAAATTCAAATATACTTTAGGTTCGAATCGAATACCATGTCCTTGAAGAACAAAATTTTCAAAAACTAGATTAAATTCATATATTTACAACTAGATAGGTTGAAATGACAAATGTTCCACGAAATACTGTTATGTCATTAGATATCTATTGGACATAATCCATAAGATGGTTTTTATTGATAACGAGATAACGTATCTATAATAATTTATTTGAAAGCGATCAACTATTCATCATGGACATTAACTTATAAACAGATTGCCTAAAAACGCCATTATAATATTCAATTTTAAAAATATTCATATATTCTAATTTAAATCTCAATTCTCTTGCTCTTGGTATCGGTTTTCCCGTAGCTCTCGGTACATGTTTTCCCCGAGTTAAATAAATTATTCCAACTATTTCAAACGAAATTCAAATCACGCATGTATTGTTGTTTATTTAAGTGTTCAGTCTATTCTATTTAGTGTCGTTAAAACAATATTTATTATTTTAATTTAGCTTCTTAGTAAATAGAAGTGTTAAAATATATATGGTAAAAAAATCAATATTAAATTTGAACGATTCTAGTGAAATAGATAGAAGTCAATCAAGATGCTTAAATTATTAATAATTTCTACCGCTGTTTTTATACTGAATAATCAGGTAAGCTAAAAGTTTAACCTTCATCTGCTTCTTTTTATAATCTTAACAAGTTATTTTACACAGCCGAGTCCGACGTTGCAGGAAAATTTTTTTCTCAAACCTCCGGTAAGTTTAAATGAAAAATATATTTTTCTACGAAAACAAAATTATGTAAAATAACTTGGAAAATTTTTTTTACAGAAAATAAAAGTTTACAGTAACTCTGACGAATTTCGGCATATGAATCGGAGTTTGCTGGAATTGTTGTTGAACGCCACAGTGAATCATCAAAAGCATTTATCAAATTCTGTGGATCCAGCTTTAGTTGAAGAATATAAAAATTTTCACACAATGTTAGAGCAAAATTTAAATTTAAAAAAGCAAGTATCATCGTCTAGTTTCGATTCATTAAATGTCTTTGAAGATAAAACTGACTGATATAAACTATTATTAAAAATCTATTGTTTTTTAATTATTATATATTTCTATATTGAACTAAAAATGTAAATCAACGCTTATAAATACTTGTTGTTAAAATAAATATTTTGTTAAAAAGATATTTTTTGGTTTGAACTTCTTGTAATTATAAATGGACATCTAATCAAAAAATTTTTAAGTTTCAGCGATAGTATTGTAACAGTTTTACCTGCTCAGGTTAGCCCCTAATCAATTTTAAAATTAACTAACAAAACTAACAACAATAAAAATTATCAGGGCGCCACCAGGATTATTAATCACGGTTCCTGGAACCGGTCCAGAGCTGAGAAAACTTATCTTAGGGTAGAGAGAGTGGAGGAAGGTGCTGTTAAATAATAAAAATTCAATTAACAATCTGATCAGTTTTATTAACAATAAAAATCTAACAAACTTAACAAATTTAAGCGCTCACACACACTTATAATCTAACGAAGCGGAGAATAACTGCGAAATAAACGATATTTACAAACGAACCTCCAATTGACGATACGATGACTAGACGGGCTTTTTCGAACAAACGGTCTCCCACACCTGTCTTAGAACTAATTGGGCTTTTTCGAACAAACGGTCTCCCACACCTGTCTTAGAACTAATTGGGCTTTTTCGAACAAACGGTCTCCCACACCTGTCTTAGAACTAAACTTAAAATTTAACGTCCACCGGACGACCAAAACTAACTCCACACTTTACAACTTAAAATTAAGTCCACAGGACTACCGAACTTAACACTATTAACACTCTCTATCACGCATAACCCGTTCAATTCTTCACACACATAACCCACACTTCGCTTAAATAATTTATTTTTAATTTAAAAAATGATTTTAAATTAATTACAATTTATTTTTATTTTACTCAATCATTGGCTATCGGTGAAACGAAAATTCCTATATAATGACCAATTTCTTACTAAACTTTTTTTCGTGTTGACCTTGACTCAATATCACTGATTACTTGGACTTAATATCCACGCTGACAATTATCAAGTGTCATTTATTTTAATTTAATTACTTTACGGACTTAATCCCCAAAATTTACTTAATTTATACGTGTCAAAAAAATAATTTTATAATATAATAATTTCGATAAAAATTCCTAATATAACCTTCTTAATAAATTTTTCGATCGGTATTGTTTTTCAATAATAAATTCTTACAATAACATTCTTAACAATTAATACTTAATAATTTTCCGATCTATCTTATTTTCAATAATAAATTCTAAATATAATAATCTTAACAATTAATTCTCAATATAAAATAATCTTAATAGTTTTCTTATCTATCTTGATTTCAATAATTACTTATTTTCTTAATATAAAACATTCTTAGTAATTAATTCTTAATATGAAATATTATCAACAATTTTCTGATTGTTTTATCAATTATAAAAATTCGACACGAGTCGAAATAGTCAATTTCAATTATTAAAACATTCGCTAGCTGTTTTTGCTTGACCTTGGGTATTGGAATTTACTGCGACACAAAACTGACGCTTGACCAAAATTCCACGAATAAAAAATTGTCGATTTTTTTTTTCAATGACAAAAATTAATCAATTTTACTAAGTTAATTGTTATAAAAATTACAACAATAAAATTAACGAAATTTTCGGATGTTAATTTATTAATGGATTATTTCTAGTTATTAAAATTTCCCCGCAAGGTCGATTGAGTGATCCTAGGGTATAAACCCCCATGAAAATCACTAAATCCAAAACTAGCAAATGTTTCACTATTAATCTATTAATAATCGTCGATTAAACGATCCAATTGATAAATAATTAGGAGAAGTAACTGGGCATTGGATAAACCGCGGTCCACTTCCTTCCCACAGAGCAATAATTGACACCTTGACGAACAAAACGATGATCTAACTCATTCGTTGAGGATGAAGTCCTAGTTGTAGTTGGCTTCCTTCGTCTCGTCAGTACTCTCGGGAACGGTCCTTTTTGATCTCCGTGGAACTCAGTCTGGCGGTCACACTACTTCTCCCTGTTCCACTGCACGGCTCACCTATTTTAACCCAAACTCACCCCCTCCTATTCTCCCTTTAGGCCCGAAGATCGAGACGCGCCAGTGCTATGTCGAATAATTATCGATATTCGGTGACTTATTGATTAAGGGTAATTTTACCCTGTTACAGTATATTTAAATACCTAAGGCAGGAAAGCAAGAAATGTCTCAGATCACATGCAATTGTTAGCCGAGACGGAGCCGGATCGGCCAACATGTGATCTGAAGCTTTCTTACTTACTGCCCATAATGTGGATACTGATTTTCTGTTCGTCGGAGGGGAATAAATTCTTTTACAATAACAAAAACGACAATTTTTTAAATTGTGATATCTTCTGATAGAATCAATAGTTTTTTATGAAACTTGCAGTATTCAACGTAGTTTCACGAATGACATTAAATTTAGCTGTCACTTCACAATTGTTTTAATTTTCTTTAACAAATTAATTTTAGCAAAAAAAAAAAATTATTAAAAAAAGGGACTTGTAGAACTTTTAATAAATTAAAAATGCAATTTTTTTGAAATAATTTTTTAGAACAAATTTTTTTGTTAAAGAAAATTAAAAAATTGTCAAATGACAGCTAACTTAATGTCATGTTTCTCGAGCACAAAAATAAAAAATTTTTGAATAAAGTTACATTCACTCAATTTAATGGAAATTTCTTAGTTAAAGAGCTGATTAGTTTTACGGAGATATTACAGCGGGAATAGTTTTAAATTATTTTTAAAAAATTGAATTTTTAATTTTCTTCTCATTTTTTTTTTTTCTATAATTTATTTGTTACAAACATTTAAAAAAATTATTAAATACTTATCTGGTAAATTAATTTTCATCAGAGGTGGTTGTTTTACGATGTAATTTATAAAGTTACAGAAAAACAATTAATATACTATACAAGAAAGTAAAAATACTAAAAAATATGGCAAAAGTCACAAAATTTATATAACTTGCTAGTTACTTTCATTTTAACTAATAAACTTATACTAAAAATACATAAAAAATTTTTTGATGTCAGAATACTAGCTCCTGTAACATTAAAAACACATTGATGAATTTATTTTTCATAAACATGAAAAATAAAAAACTTCTGAAATAAATATGACGTGAATAAGGTATTTTTAAATATTTTATTGATAAGTAGAATTACAAGTATCCACAAACACAATTATTTACCAAGTATATATTTTTATTTTACGGTTAAATAAAATTGAGTAGAAAAGAAAATAAAGAACTAGAGTATTTGATCCGCACACTAACAATAAAAATTAATTTTTATTCAAGTCCACTCCAAATGAATAAAAAATCAAGACTTTAAAGAATAAATTAACAATAAAAGTGTGCCGTGGACAAAATAACAACTTAAAAAAAAAAAAATAAATTTCAATTTTCAATATATTGCTGTTAATATCAAGCTTTCTTTGTTCATTTATTAACTTATTATTTTTTTTCTAACGAGCCTGTTCTTTCTTCAATAATCATCCGTCTGACATTCTCTCCCTCTCTTTCATTCTTTTAATAAATATTTATTGTACAGTGACAAAAAAAAAAATATTTTATGACACACATTTAATTAAAAACATCGAAGTGTCTCATATGTGCGAAGCAAAACTTAGGCATATCGGTTCTACATTTTGAACTGATTACTTTATTTTTATTAATAATTTTTTTTCTTTTATTTTATTAACAATAATTATGAAATATGCATGCAATAATTAATAATTTACTTTGCTTTTTTTGAAGATAATTTTTATCTGACATCCAAGTAATTAAAAAGAGGTGCAAAATAATAATAAGAGATAAATTAGTATAAAATATAATTATCAGATATATAATGAGATAATTTAATGTTATTATTGTTTATAATCCACTTGCAACTTGGATTTCTACTGAAGGACGTATATTTGTTTTTTATTTATTTATTTATTCATTTATTTACTCATCTTTTCACAAGTCATGTGTTTTATTTATTTATTTTTTCATTAATTAAGCTAAGTCGTAAGTAATATTATTATTTTAATATAGAATTATTACCTCTTTACAAAAATCAATTCTTAAACTTATGTATAGAGTTGGTCTGATACCAGGTCACAGGAACTTTTGAAGGTCACTAAACTAATTAATCAGTTACCTTCAAAATTACATTTACCAAACTGATATGCTCCAATCGATCTAATACTGTCAAGTCCAATCCCACGAAACTTTCAATCAATTTTATTCATTTATTTATTTATTATTTTTTTCTCAACTGAATAATTATAAATAAAAATTTCTATTACGCCTATCATAAATATAATTACAATTACAATTGTGGTAATGGACTATACCGTTAAATAATATAAATAACAATTAATTATTAATAATTACGAACGAAAAAAAAAAAATAAAATTTGATAAATTTACCTAGAACCTGTGACACAGAGTCAGTCCTGTTTTACATACAATGCTTTTTTTTATTTTTTTTTTTTATTTTTGTAATAACTACACACTATAGGTACATATATAATTATTTGTTATAATAATATATAAATATATGTATACCCATTATTTTTTTTTTTTAATTTTTTTGAGCCATATAATTATATATCATTATTTAATTATAATTATTATTATTAATATTATAGTTATTTAAATGTATTGATGCTATCTGTTGTTTTTTTTTACCATCGCCATCAATTTACGTTCACTTAATAATTGCTGTGTTATTTTATTTTCTTAACATATCTAAAATAATATTTTTAATATAACATTTAGCAGTAAAGAGTATGTTTATTTATTTATATTTATATTCATTTAATTATTTACTTTTTTATTTTACCGTGTGTATATGTATCTGTGTAGTCGTTTAATGTGTATGTACCTCGGCCAATCCATCATCATTTCACATCGAGTTACATGTGATAAATTAATTAATAATATTTATTATTAATATTATTTATCTCTTGAATAATATACTGCGATAAAAATTTAAAGTTTATGTTTTAACAAGCAAATTAATTTTTATTTCAATTATACACTCAAGCATATTTTATTAAATTGTTTATTATATCAATGAGTAAATATTATTTCATCACACGCATCTCTTGAGTGTATTAAAAATATTAAATAATTCAATTATTTAAATCAAATAATTTTCTGTTACTTTTTTTTTTCTAATATTAATATTATCAGGGTGTATAATTATGACGAAAAAAAAAAAAAAAAACATAATGATAAAATAAAATGTGTTGACACTTATCCGGGCCAAAGGTGCGTGTATCTCTTGATCATATACAAATATATAAGCATTAAACGTGTTTAATATAATATATATTATTTTCATCGTCCTTAGATCATATTATTTTTATTCATCATGTATGTATATATACCATTAGTATTATCCTAAGATAGTTTTGTATGAACAATTATTTTAATGGAAAAAATCGAAAAAAAAATGGAGTGTAATTTTAATAGCCGCCATTTTTTATATTACTTAACTAATGGTTTTTTTTTTTTTTTTTTTTTTTTTTTACATAATAAGAGGTAATAATAATACCACACTGCAATGAAGTAAAATTATAATAAAAAAAAAAAAATTAAACAAGACCATTTGATTTTTTTTTTTAATAAATATTTTTAATAATTCAAATAATATGTAAATAAACAATGACTTATGGAATGATAAAATAATATCAATTTGTTTGTTAAAGTATAGTAATTAACATAAATTGTTTTTAATAATTATTATAATAAAATTAAGTTAGTTGATTTTATTTTTAAATAGTATAAAATTTTAATGTCAAACAATAATATGCATTAAGTATCTAACCGTGATTACTTATTTTTAAAAAGAAAATAATAACAGGCAGTGGACACTAAAAATAATAATTATAACAATAAAATAGTACGTTTAAAATAAAAAGCTTATCAATGGACGTTCTGATATTTCAAGATTACTTGTTATTTTTTTTCATTATTATTATGACAATTCATATACTTTCGCGTACATGCTATATATTAGCTAGCTCTCATTCATTTATTCATTTAATTATTTACTTATATATTTATTGTGTAATAAATATCTTCAATTAGCTCTGCAGTTAAAGCTACAGTCGATTGCCTGCACGGCTGCCAAATCAAAGCTACTGCTTCTTTATTTATATTTTTTTTTTTTTAATTATTTAATCATCTTTTATATTTTTTTTTTATACTTTAATTATTTTTTTATAAGTTTAATTTTTTTATATAATTAACTGCAAAGGGTCTTGCAAAATATCAGAACAAAAGTAAAAGTATCTGAAAGAGATGTGTAAGTACGGGGTAGTAAAAAGACATGATTGCGCTTTCAAACATCAAAGTCCAACAATGTCTCGCCTCTATGGCACGTGATTACGATGACGGACGGCACATTTAGAATATCTTACGTCTTGAGATGATTAACAAGTAGACGTTTTATGAAATTAAAAAATTTTTTTCTGATCCAGCCGGTCGTTATTATTATTATTATTATTATTATTATTATTATTATTATTATTTATAATATACGAGTATATTCTGCAGGACCGCGCGAAAGCATGTATAAACTAATTTATTATTCATTAATTTATTTAATTTTCTTCATTTTTAATCACGAACGGCTTTATGAGATTCTGGAATTCTCCAAGCGAGATGTGGGTGAAATAGTTATTAGTTAATGAGACAAATAGTGTAGATATTTTTTTTTTATGATCGATTATCTTCTTACCGATCGTTACATGGAAAAAAAAAAAGAAAAAAAAAAATTTATTTTTTTTTTTTTTTAATTTTAGTAAACTTATTCCTTTACTTCAAAGTACTTGTATGTCGGATTTTCATATCCGTTTATTTGCATATTGGCAACATGTCGCTCTTCAGGAGTTGCCGCTTGATCAACTTCTATGAATCCTTGACTGTGTGGGCTCCTGGCACTGCGTCTTTTGAATACCGCAATACCAACAATTGCCGCAGCCATGAGTGCAATACCAGCAAACGCTAGAGTGAAATAGACTGAGCGGCTCTCTCTGTGATAAATTTCTCGCCTTACGGAGTATCCCTAGAATGAAAAAATACCACACACATTGTTAATGAAAGAATACTACAGACTGTACTTAAAATAAAAAAAAAAAATTCAAATGATTTATACTAACAACTAGTAGCTTTTTGTAATTAAACTTACAGGTTCCGAGTGCGAAACATCGTGAGTCATACTGTGTGCAGCTCTGATAATACCCTCGTTGTGCATTGCGGCAGCTGCTGACTGTTGTAACTGTTGCTGCTGCTGCTGTTGTTGTTGCGGTTGTTGTTGCTGTTGTGGCTCAAGTGGAGGTTGAACTATATCTTTCTTCTCAATAACAGGATCACCGTCTTCATGTTGTTCTTGCTCTGTACGCAATTCACCCCTTTCTACCTTTCGCTGCTCTTTACGTTCACGGTCCAGTTGCTTTTGATGTTCTTTTTCTGTACAAACACAAACATTGATTTAATTAAATCAAATAAATCCAAAATGTAGATTCAATTCGAAAATAAATTCTGAATTATAAATGTAAATGTACCTTGTTGTTTGCTCGCTACATCGGCCTGATATTTATCCAGAATAGCAGCCTCAGCTTCCCGTGTCATTGCAAGGAGAAGTCCCGGCGTCTCATCTTTGCTCCTGAGGGCCAATACATAATCATCCATCAGCCGTCCAATTTTAGCACTCAATTCTGGATACCTATGGATGAATTTTAATAATGATTTAATATTTATTATCTTTTAGAAAAAAATTAAAAAAAAAAAAACCCATTTCATTATAATCAGTATGATCAATGGTGAATGGATAATAAATAATTATTTTTTAAGTCTCTACCGTTCCAACATCAAGAGACTTTGATTTGTAATCCTGTCAATTTCAGCTAAATGCTCAAGTGTCGCTGGTTTCTCACGCTGTGCTTGTTCCAAACTGCTGTCCAATAAATGTTTGTAGTGGGCGATTGTGTGGTGTCGATCTTTGTGTAGAGCTCTCAGTAATTTTTGCAGACATTTTTGAATTCGGTGCATCTAAAATAGATAGTTCAATTATTAATTAAAGTAACAAAAAGAGATCTGTATTATTTGTTAGTCTTTTTGATATTGAAGATACAAAATAATTTACATACATTTGGTGGTGTTTCATTCAAAGCAGCGGTATAACATGACATAGCTTCTTCATTTCTCTGTTTAACAGCTTCCTAAAAGTAAAACAGAGAAATCAATAATTCTTACTTCACAACAATCACTCAGTTACATTTAACTCCGTGTAATTTAAATTTTAAACAAGATTAAATATTTAACAGGGTAAGATAAACCAAGATAAATAAGACAAAAGGATTCTCACTTGAACTCGTTGCTGATGCATTGCACTCAATTGATGTTTCTCAGCAGCACCGCTCGCCTCCAAAGCCGCAACAGTCTCTTGGAATCTAGCAGTCATCCATCGTTTAAATGCATCAGCAGCAACTGGATCACGTGCACGTATATCTTGATATCTTTCCTCAAGATCACTCCAGTCCTTCATCACCTGAAAAAGTTGCAGCAAACAGATCGCGAAAATGACACCACCGTCTTCCTCAAAAAAAAAAATAACTTGAAATTACAAATGGATTTACCTTGGTAACCTTTTCCTTGTGTACCTCTTCGAGGCGCATTTGCGCTTGCTTGTAACTTTGATGCTCAGAGCGTGGATCGAAATGAGTTAAATATGGATCAGGCGTACCCTGGGGCTGTGATGGTGATTGAGAACTTGAGCTAACAGGTACTGGCATTGCCGTAGGTTCTTGTTTACTTTTCTCTGTTGTTGATACTGTGGTTGAGGGTTTAATGTTCGCAGTAGTTGTGTCATAATCATCTAGATATGCCTCGTCGCTTTCATCTTCATACGCCTGATCACTCAGCACATCCTCGAGATCACCATCCGAGTCATCATCATCGTTGTCAGCCTCACTGTTGCTATCTCCATCGCTGTCAATGTCGTCATCATCGTCTAAATCATCCTCGTCTTCATCTAAATCATCTTCGGTACCTTTGACAATTGGCAAGTCGATTGGTTTTTTTGGTTTTACATTTTCTGCAATAAAATTAAAAAATTAAAAAAAAAAACTCGGAAACATTTTTTTAAATATTTATAGCAATTAAATTATTATAAAAAAAAATTAAATTAAAAAGTTTCACATGTGAAAATTAATAAAAATTACAAGTGAAAATTTTTAGAAGCATTTTTTTATTGTAATTGATTTATTAAAAAAATTTTTAATGACTGCTAACTTTAGTATTATTATAATTAACAAGAAAAAAAAAAAAAAAAAAAAAAAAAAAAAAGACAAAATGAAGCAAGTCAAGAAATTAATCATCCACGTTTAGAAATAAAATCTTTAAGCTCGAACGAGTTCTGGCAAGTTACCGAGAAATTCCCATCACGTCTGAAATACCACGACGCGTCAGAACGATTGGAACGATTCACGAGTTTGGTGAGAATGCAGTATAGGTAAGCAGTAAAAAGAGAGAACAAGTTCTGCAGTGCAAGTCGACGCGGCATTTGGGCTGCGATACGACAATCCACTTATCGAAATTCTTTTTCTTGCAAACGCGAGCACAACTACTATATCTAATACTTCTCCAACTACTTCGACCGATTGATTGGATACGGATATCGAATCATCCAGCTAAAACTTAAAAAACTCCCCCATTTTCCCTGATATTCATTATTTTACTTAAATTAATTTTAAGAAGATATAATAAATTAGTGGTATGTCAGTGTGACAAAGAGCATCGTGAAGCTATATTTTTACCCTTAATTCTCTTCTTTTTTTTTTTCTTCACATCTTTTTATGGATTTCTTTTTTCTTTTTTTAAGAATAGAACTAATTTAAACAATGTTTGAAATGATGTAGCCCACAGCTACATAAGACTAACTAGAATCTCGAGAGACCTACTGTCTTAATTTTAGCTTTTTTTTTTTTTTTTTTTTTTTTTTTTTTTTTTTTTTTTGTAAGAAGAAGAATAGACCTGATGGACTTGATGAGCCATCTTCACGATATTCTTCCGCGTGTCCAAGTTCCTATGCTGTTTCTCTTCAACATTGCACTTTTATATCTGGGTCACCGCGGCAAGCTAGTATATTATATCTATCAACTGGCGTATTATACAGTGGATATAAACCTACTCTTCTTTCATATGCTTCCTATTTTTTATTTTAAACGAGAATAAAGCACAAAAAAATATAATAATAAAAGATAGAAAGCAGAACGGAAACGTCGAAAGTCTTCGATTGCAGTCTATATCAAACATCAGTAAAAATAAAAGAAAAAAATAAAAGTGATATACATATGCATACAGATATAAAAAGCCCTTAAGAATTTCATCGACGAATGTTCTTTTGTATTTTTTTTTTTTTTTTTTTTTTTTTTTTTTTTTTTAGTACTCTACTATTAGTAAAAGGTACCTAGTCTTTCGATATGTGTTTGTAAATTTGTACGGGTCACAAAAGTCTTGTGTCTTAGAACATTGAGTCGGGCAATTTACTGTGCAATAGACGTAACGAGAAGCATCGTTGCTTTAGTTGGAAGTACTCGATAATCAAAGCGAAACCAAGAGAGTGAGAACAGGGTTCGATCGAGCTCACTCCTGACGAGGGTGGCGGTTTAATAAAAAAAAAAAAAAAAAAAAAAAAAAAAAAAAAATACGAAAAAGACCAAGAAATAGTAAAAGAAGAGCGGATGTCCTATATCCGCAATTCTAACGGAGATAAAGCCGAATGCTGAATAGACGAAACCTGAACATTGGACCAAGGCTTCAAGTCATCATGTCTCGATGCATATACAATGAATATATATATATATATATATATAGATATGTATATACAGATATATCATTTATGCTGGTAACCATTTGCAAGTGCCAGTAGATAGCTAGTCGTATTTACGCTATCTCCGGAATTCCATGACGTTTTATGCGTCGTGGATATACCGTAGTAGTTATGTATTATAACTGTGCAGTATGTATGTACGTATTATACATATACATCATCTATTTTGTTGGGCAGATAGAAAAGGACAAGAAATATATTGTATAGAGTCGTCGCGACGCGCAGTCGTCGACGTAGACGTACATTATTGATTGCTTGAGCAGCGCCAAGTAAAACGTGCTAGGACACAGAAGGCCGTACCCTACTCATTTAATACACCCTCGTGTTCTTCGATAAATTACGCCTCTTCAGCCCTCTTCGACTTGCTTACTCTATATTACTGTATCTTCCTCTAGCCGATACACAACACTAAAAAAATAAAAATACGTCAGGCTTTTACCTGTCACCTTCTGACGTGTTTACACTCATAGGTTTATTTATCATTGTCATTATGTCCGTTACACTTTTTTTTGTATTTAATTCTTTTTTTTTTTTTGTTTTTTATTTTCGCTGTCGCAATTGTAGTTTTTATCTAGCTATTTCTTTGTTCAAACGTACCAGCTACTGAAGCAAGCTAAATTATTTACAATGATGTAGAACTACCTTTCAGATGCTTGGGACAGCAAACAAACTCGACGCCAGAAAAGAGAGATATTCCACAAGGCAATAGCATCGCAAAACTCCGTAAATTCATGTTTCTCTCGCGACATGTGTCTGCTGCCGTCGAGTTCCACCTAAAGTCATAAACAAACACATATGAGTATGTACTTAATCTTGTAAAATGATTTTTAATACGGTTATGATATACATTTAGGAATGTATCATGTCATTTTTATTGACTAGTAATTCTCTAGGTAAACAACTTTTTTTTTTTTTTCCTCATAAATTTAAATGGAAAGTGATTTAATTGAAACGATTTAAAATCAAAAGGTGTCGAGATAATTGAATTAAGCTAAATCACTTTAATTAGTCTTACCTATGAGATTCCCAGCATTTAGTGTGATTATGTAAGTGATCAAAGAGACATCCTTCTGGTACAAGAAGAGCGTCACTCTGGAAAGGCCCCTCTGCGGTAAAAAAAATAAGTTGATTAAAATTTTTATATTCAACTTCACTTCATTGATTATTATCATTATCATCGTCATAACCATTATCATTATCACTATGATTAAATATTATTTAGGAGCCACTTGAGGTTATTCAACTCTTTCCCGTCAATTAATGCAATTTTATCGATTTAAATATTGAAACATTTAATTAACTTTTTTTTTTTTTTAATTTTATTTATAAACCAATAAACACGTGTCTCTTGGAACAACTTGAAATTCAAATAAAAAATTTAAATCACTGTGAAATATAAATAAAGTTCCTTGTCAATTTTTTTATTATACTATTTTGTGTTCAATTGATCAATAAAACGTAGTCTGGAGTACTTTAAGACAGACGGTGATATAGATTTATATATACACATAGATTTTTAAGTACCGAGGCATCTGTACGGCTTGACCCATCGAGACAGTTTACATTTAGTTCGTCCAGGTTTGCACCAACCGCCAACTCGTACATAGTGAGACGACTCAACGATATTCGTGATATCCCTCTTCGGATAAGCCTAAAAATAAAACATTTGTACATTACTCATGAGTATTAAGATACATAACAGAACATAATATGATAATAATGCCAGACTTATATTAATTAATTAATTAAACAAGATATAAATTTATTGACATGTTATAAAAAGCGTACAGTAGGCTTGACAAAAACATTAATAGTTTAATTTAATTTTTTCTTTTACGGATAATAAAACGACTTATTTGTTTGAACTGTGAAGAGTATCCGGATTAACAATTCAAATTTAGTGATCGAAAATGATCGATACAGAAGATTACGAATGTATGATATACAAGTTAGAGGGATCAGAGAAACCGATCTCAAGACTAAGTAGATTAAAGTAATCCTTTGAAAGGTATATAAGCGTTTCTCGCGATTCCATGGACGATTAACGTACAGACCACTATGGCGGATTCTGGCTCGCTTCTCCGGATAAATGGATTAGTAAAATCTCGTTCAAGATCGTAGTGTGGTATTATACATTTTAACTATGAATTTTCACTTTAAGGTCTTATTCTAGTACTACTATTATTACCACCAATAGTAGTACTACTACTACTAATACTACAACAGTAAAGTTGTATTTTACTAAGTATATATATATTACTCTTTGAATATATTATTACATTATACGTCCTCGACTTGTCGAATGAATATGTATATGAACAATTAGGTTGGCAAGCTCTTATAATTATACAACTATTATATATACTAATTTTCAAGTAATTGAATAAAGCAGCGATCAAACTGTTGAACAATCTTTGACTCATCTCTTCCTCATCAAGGGGACTGCATATTGTCTGTATTTTTATCTTTTGTCCAATTCATTAACTCTCTATTATTCATTTTGTTAATAATATTATTATTAACATAGCATAATAGTTATAATAACAACGATAACAAAATTGAGCAGCTGTACTAATTCTAATGGAAAAAAAAATGCTGCACAATAGAGTATGGCACAAAAAGCACAGCAGCATAAACAATAGTGAGTTTTAATTGTTTCAGTTTACTTAAAATTTATTTTTTAATTTAATTTTTGATTTCACCTTCTTGCAGTACTCCAGAATCTCCAGTTTGTCTGTCATGCAGCTTTTTGTGTCCGTTGACGATACCCATCGTCCTTGTTCGCCCATATGCTGTGCAAGATACGTCTCACTGGCTTCGCAGAGCGTAGCAACCTAGTTTTTTAATGATAAAAAAAATAGTAAATAAAAATTCATTAAAATATAAATTAAAAACTGTTGTAGATGATATGTATATCATGAATATATACATATTCATATTTAATAGTTTTATAATACCTGGGGCTCGGATCTTCCTCCGACTGGTGCCAACTCTAGTCTCTCTGACACGGCCTGTAATCAAATTTATTTATAAATTTAGTTAGAAAATTTCAGTTTTTTTTTTTTTTTTTATTTCAAGATTTTAATTATGATTTTTTTTTTTATGCTATTATTTAAGATTTATAATGAACACCGGAGTAATAACAATGTGACGTTGTTTAAAAAAAAATTAGAACTATCTTCAAGTACGTAAAATACAATTTTAATTTAAAATTTTATTATAATTGAATTTTTTTAAAAAGTATTATTGATTTTTATAAATTTTTTTTTTTATCTTCTACAATAAAGAATAACGAATTCTAATGAAATGTTTATTTTCTTTTAATTAGAATTAGTTATTCTTTATTGTAAAAGATTAAAAAAAAAAAAAGATTTATAAAAATCAATTATACTTTTTGAATAAATTTAATTATAATAAAATTTTCAATAAAAAAAATAAAAAGGATTTTAATCCATCTCCCTTTATTAAAAATTCCGTATTTTAAAGACATAAAATGTGAGATTGGATTACTGATAATCTGTAATAACTTTTAATTTATTTATTTTCTCGGTAAACTCGTATCTTATGTCTATAATCCTTCGAGATACAATGGCCGTTTGGTATTTTTTTTTTTTTTTTAATTTAAACATAAAATATTATATTAAAAAATATCTAATAGTTGAAGTCATTTAATTAAAATTCAAACCGTCAATCAATTTATTACAGTTAACAACGATATTGTATTTATTATCATAAACAATGAAATCGCTGATAAATGGAAAGACAAAAAGGAATATCAGATTTCAGCGTAACTCTCTCTCTCTGCCGTTTTTGCCAGAGGGTTAACATTTTGCAGGCGCTTTGAAGTGTCACGTTCATGTACATGTATGTCAATACGCAAATTGCAGAATCAAATTATGAGACATGAATTTTACTCGGCTTTTTTACGGGTAATTTTTTAAAAACTCAAAATTGGTCAATCAGCAGTTCATTGAATCAGTTAAAAATGTATGACAGCTGAATTATATGGGATATTTTTTGTAGCTAAATTTAAAGCCGAATTAAGCATTTATAAAAAAAAATTTTCTAAAAAGTATTTGTATTGTCAAATTCGTTAATTGTCAATTCAAATAACGGAAAATACCTAAAGCCGGGATTAAATCATTTAATAACAAAAGAACTTTTTTCTCTTTTGAAATTGCATACTACAACCCGACTTATATTGAACTACGTCAATCACTGCGCGTCATGAGACGCGTAAAATCAATCTTTTTTTATGAGAAAAAAAAATTTTTTTTTTGTTCACAAAACTTTAATTAAAAAAATTAGTGTGGCCTTATTCATTTATTGAGATAAAATGTCGTAGCAAGCTCGTTGCATTTTGAGCACTCGACAGTAGAATGCTCTTTTAAATAAAAAAAAAAAAATTAATGAAATAAGCCGTCAGCAATTAAAATCTATTTATAACACTTTTTAAGTACGACGTATTTCTTCTTTATACACCGAAAATTGATAAAATGCGATAAAAAAAATAAATAATAAATTATAACTAATTCAATATTAGGTTTGTCATTATTAATTACAAAGTATACTAATTTATTTCAATTACATGTACGCAATAATTTTAATAAGTTAGACATTACTAGAATAAATCAGAGCCCCTCAATCTCCATGACATGTTTACATTTTTTTCACCTTGGAATTCTAAACCATCATGCAGATGTTGATAACAAGTATAGAAGAAAATAAATTCAAGTCATGTTCAAATATTATTTTTTGGGCTGGATAATATTATTCTATGAAGGTAAAACTGCCCGTTGCGGATGTATACCAGAATATATACATAAAAATGATTTTGTGACTGTTTAACAAATATCTGTAGCAGACAATTTAACCTTTCTATCACATAGACACTCTGTTATTTCATTTATTTAGTATATAAATATAATTTACTTTTAAGTCATTTTTTAACTGCTAAAATCTTCAACAATTATTTGCTCAGATGTAAAAAAATAAGTTTGATAGTAGATTAATCATTTTTATACTTTAGAGAAACATTACCTCCGTTTGCCATTTAAGTAATGTTTCCATTAAAATTTGTAAATCTTTAGATATACAAATGAGCTTTAGATGTGTCAAGGGGTAACACCACTGTGACGTTCGAAAAAAAGAGGTGATTTTCGGGAATTTTTTTGACAGGGAAAATAAAGAAATTTTTGGATCGGATTTTTTTATTTTATTAAGGGTACATTAAAGATTATTACTCTAAATTTTTATTAAAAAATATTTAATTATTACAAAGTTATTAACAATCTCGTAGAGCACTAGAAAAAATTTCCCCCTCACTATTCTTACTGTTTTTTTTTTTTTTTATTTTAACCCGTCTAAAAAAATCTTTAAAATAAAAATTTTTTTAATTCCGTACGAGATTATTAATAACTTTGTAATAATTGAATATTTTTTAATAAAAATTTAGGGTAATAATCTTTAATGTACCCTTAATAAAATAAAAAAAATTCCATCCCCAAATTCCTTTAATTTCCCTTTCAAAAAAATTAGTTAAGATTGCGCTCAGTTAATAAACTGTTAATTAAGATGTGTTTGGTGAGTTTTTCCAACTTGCACTTTATAAATTTTTCTGTAATATTATTAATTTAAAAAGTTAAAAATTTCAAAAGCACACAATTCCAACAATCATGTTGCGGTAGAAGCAATCAAGGGAATAGCGCTTCGGATGTGCAATTTTTGAAGTTTATCAAAACTACTTATGTGGGTTTTCAACATACAATCCAACGTAGCGCCCTTATTCAATACTATTAAAAAACTTTTGTTGAGTTTAAGGCTTTCCAATATGGCAGTCGCTCTTTGCTAACGTATTTAGATAAATTTATTTAATTATAATCAAATTAAAAAGATTATAATAGTGACTTACGTTGGCAGCCTACGCTTCAATAACTAAAATCGATTACTAGCGGGATTGAATAGATAAATTCTGTCTTCCAAGCGATATCCTGAATGTAACGTCCGGATGTGCATACAATTAACTGACGTCAAGGATATTGAGAAGAAGATTGACTTTTCTATTGTATTATATATGTGAGAATTAAATTATTTAAAATTATGACGTATCATATGGGCTTTATCAAGAGCGTAATTTCGTAGAAATTGTAATGTATATTTTTTTTTTTATACTGTTTCTTCATTAGGGTGTTCCAAAATGTAACTTCGATGATGGATCTCTCAAAATTGAAATTTTGGGTTCCGCTTTTAATAGGAGTTGTGTTTGGGCATTTCCTGACATATTTTGAGCGTAAAAAATTTATTTGATATTCAGAGAATTTTTTACAGAATTTTTTTTTTGATACTTCCAGCTAAATTTTGAAATTTCAGCGGCAATGCCCAAACAAAGCTCTGAATTAAAAAATTCTCTGAATATCAAATAAATTCTTTAAGCTCAAAATATGTCAAAAAATGCCCAAAAAAAACTCCTATTAAAAGCGGAACCCAAAATTTCAATTTTAAGAAGTCCATCATCGAAGATACATTTTGGAACACCCTATTCTTCATATTTGTAAGAGTAGAACACATTCAAGTTGGGCAATAACTAAATGCTCTTATTCGTGAAAAATATAATATTTATAACAAAGTGTCTGTATCCATAAATTGAAAATAGAAAAGCAAAGATTGGCAAAGATGTATGGCTCTTTGAATGAAACGTACATACATTTATTCTATATAGATTAAAGTCCTTAGAGACGAAGAAAAGAGTGATTGGTGGTACGCCGAGCGTTTCCCACAGGTCAACCAATGTTACCTATACACTGCTACCTATACCAACACCGTCTTATCGGTCACAGATTGAAGATAACCCACGTGAGAAATCTCTCGCTCTAACTCTCAGAATCTATCGAATTTCACTGAAACTTATTCCACAATCCTCTAGATGCTACTTGTATGGATATTTTTACGTGTACATTACCACTTGAAATACATATTGTACATTTGCTACTGAATATAATCATGAATTTTATTGTCTTGAATTATTCAATCTCATTGAAACACTGAAAAAACAGTTGCAAGATAAACATCCTTGAAATAAATTTAATTTAATTCTGTTTAAGTAAAGCAAAGCTAAGTAAAGTTGTTAGCGAAACAGTGTAAGTCATAAAGAAAAATTTTTTAAAAGTTAGAATAAAAAAAAAAAAAATACATTCTTTAATTAAAGTACCGTGATATTGATTATTTTATGTCTTTGGAGGGTTTGCACATTTCAACAATGAGTCACTGACTTTTTCATGTCGTTGCGGGGTCGTGAATCATTGTGCTTTTGCTAAGCAAGGATAATATAGCTACAATGCCCATGAAACCTTGTAGATTTAAAAAAAAAAAAAAAGCTATTATAATAATAAACATAGGAGCGACGATAATGGTAATAATTAAAAAGTTAACACAGTTACTTGACTTAAAATAATGTTTTACTATTATTATTCATTATGTACCGGAAGGGGTTGAAGTGGTGTAGCGTGAATAGTAAAATTTTTATGCTACTCAAATCGAATATCACAAGAATAAAATTGAATAGAATGAGAAGGAGGCTTCGGGACACGTCTACTTGCTGCTTGTAGGTACTTGACTTTATTAAAAACGTGGCGTGAATTCACAGGACTTCTGGCATGGTATTAAACGATTATTTTATACTTAATGGTATCTTATTACTTTTATTATATTAGAAAAATTATAATGAATAATAATAGTAATTATAATATTAATAGCAGTTTTGTTAATGACTCTTTATGACTGACCTATTTTCATTAATACTTTTAAATTAATATAAAAAAAAAATTTTTTCAAGTTAATGCCTTTTTTTTTCAGTACTTAAATACACATTTAAATTAAATATTCACGACAAAAAATTTCATAATTATTGTTTGAAGCGAATTTATTTTTTTTAGCTTCATATTTTTCAATATAAATTATAAAAAAAATTTTCTATTTTTTTTAATACATATTTTGTGGAATAAAAACGTTTTTATGTTTAATTTTAGTTGGAGTATGATTAAACTCGTTATAAAATCACTCATGATCTCATGATCTTTAAACAACATGAAATTTATGTTAGAGTTGTAAATAAGCACTGGGTTTTGCAACGAACTAAACATTACATGAATTTATAATAGATACTTAAAATTGAGATGCTTCATAACATTATTTAAGTCGAATAAGCAGTGGCTTAGGACATTAAGCTGAGAATATTTTAATTAAAATGTCAAAAGCTCACTTGAGGAGTAAACAAATCGTTCACCTTGAATATTAATAAAATAAAAATCAATGTTAATAAAAATACTACCGCTACATATTAGTTATTGTTTTATAACCGTATATACATATAAAAATATTGATTTTTACATTATAAATAGAAAGCACAAATAGTATAAGAGATATCACACGAGACTATTTTGAAAGCATGATCACTTAAGTGGAAGTCATGGCACGGAGCATTAGTCATCTCTTCTCGTAACCAGAAAGCAAGATCGGAAGTTGCACTCGAGCGTTTCGGTCTTGTCTTGTGTGTATTATGTTTATACATATATGTCGTTTGCAGTGTCTTATGACTTGTGTGTTGTCTTTTGGGTGCATAGCGGTATAGTAAGCTTGAGGTCGATACAAATGTTCCATTCTTGGCTGCTTGCATCAAAAGAATAGAATGGAACAGAAGTAAAAAAAGCGAAAGAAAATAAAGTCGACTCAAGAAAATCCAACACACATTTTCTCTTTTTCTCATTCTCATTTCTTTTATTTATTTATATTTTTTTTCATCATCTTTTAAATATTCTTTTCTTTTTTTTTTTTCGTTTTTCGTTTTTATTCATCGCCATAGAACATTCGACAATGTCCACAGCTCTGAGACTCTCAAGGGTTTCGTTGGCTTTTTTCATCTCCTCTCGTGTCGTCACTCTTTTTTCTCTCAACTCATAGTCTCATTGCACGTATCACACCTCTATATACTTTTTAACTTTACTCTTTCGGACTATCATATTTATCATGCTTTCTTCCTCTTACATGTACTTTAAACATACATGTATACTTATAATTTTTTCATGTCTCTCGGTTCTTTGACTCGCGACCTCTTTCTCGGGTTTTAGCCGCAATGAATAAATATGTAAAAGCCACCATCGTTTTCTTCAGCAGAGACCAGTAGAGAGAGAGAGAGTTAGGAGAATGTGTACTATACGCATCTAAATTGTATATATTTATACCATTCATTCAATGGTAGTTCAACTAAATACATAACACATAAATATGAAAATACATATGTTACTCTTTTCATTTTATGTATTTATTATATAAATTTTGTCGTTATTAATTTGAATTAACTCTTCGTTTTAAATTAATATAAATATTTGCAAATGTATACAAATGAATGTGTCATGCTGATATTCAAACTGACGTAATTGTTATATCATATTACTCTCACACACTCTTCACCACACCTACAAATACTAAAAAAAACAATATTCTATTAAAATAATAATAATCATAATATACACATCATCATTGATCCATATGCCAATGTAACTTTATGCGTCAATGGTATTCAATGATTTTACAATTCTCTCTCTCTCTCTCTCTCTCTCTCTCTTTTTTCCTCACTTGTTTTTTTTATCATAATCATGGGGGAGTACATTGTTGTTCAATGAAATCAATGATTATATTTAACCATTAGAAAATTAATACAACATAAAATATTTGTTTTATTAGCTCACAGCATAAAATATGCAATAAATTAAAAACAAAATATATTAAAAAAAAAAAAAGAATTAAAATAAATAAAGACTTTTACCTATTTATTACATAATATTTAGTCTGAGAGGATTCATTTAATGCACTTAGTGCTTTGCTTTCTCTTATTTGCATTTTCTCCTCGTGCATTATTATACTTTTCATCTCTTGAATTTTCGCGCCCTCATTACGCTCTCTAGAATAATAAATCTCCTCTTTAATTCTTGTTTCTTCTCATCTGCTCTTCCCTTGTCTTCTTTATCATAATTTCCTTCCACTACTCCAACACACGTCGTTCTTACTCAACTTACCTACTAATGTCAGTGAATACAGCGTTAACAGACTCTCGCTAATATACTAACTGATCAATTATCAAAGACTTAACGAGTAACATAGTTTGCACTATGCTAAAGTGTCAAGAAGAGAAAATATATTATATGGTATAATAGAAGATGAACAAGAGGAAGAAGAAGAAGGTTTCAAGGAGACGGATATCGATGTCAGAAGATCGTCGACTCAACAAACTTTTTAAAGCCCATCTTTCTTTTTCTTTTTACTCTCATCTCATCTTATCTAATCTCAGCTGCAGCCATAGCTTCTTCTTCTTCTTCTTTTTCTTCTCCTTAGCAATTCTTCTCTAGCTTACCAACGATTATTCTGGGCGCGATTTAAATTTATTAAAAGTCCACTTACAAACAAACCAGGTCGAGTCATGCCAAGAAATCGAATTGTCAGATTTATAAATTCAATCTATATGACTACTGTCATGAAATTGAAAATGCTGGGAATAAATAATAATAAAAATAATATTAGAATAGAGGTTTTAGAAAATTGTCAAGGATAAAAGTATAGCCTAGAATAGGAATGATTTGAAAAATCGATTTGAGATAGTGGTAACAATTGAGAGATCGAGAGAGAAATCGTTATCACACGCTACCATCTGAACTACCCTACATATACATACATATAAAATATATATATGAATGTATGTATTGCTTCCTATTCGTACTCTAAAGCAAACCTCATGCTATTTCCTGCGTCTGCAGTTGACGCTCTCCAGTCTCGGCAAACAGAGTCAACCCCACCGCGGGAGGATACCAGACCATTTGAAATTTAAATGACGCGGCAGATGGTAAATTTGTTGGATAAGAATAAAGAAAAATAAAAATATTTAAAAAACAAAGTTAAAAAATTAAATTTAAGAAAATAAAAAGCAAGAGACATCGATAAACCAGTCCAATTCTTATTCCATGTTCTCGGACATTGGCATAAAAAAAAAAATAAAGAAAAATGTAATAAATACATACATTACGTATATATACGAGGTTGTACATTTTCTGAGCTCGTATGAACTCTTTTATAACGTCATCATACGAAAATCCGAGTTATGTTGCCGGTAATCAGGTTAGAGGCGTTATGAGATTGCGAGGGCGAATAAAGAGAGATTGAACGGGACAGACCAAGCAAAAGAGAAAGAACGATTGTACTGGGTATGCTGAACCCCTTTTGTCCTTTCACTCTTTTCCTCTCTCACTTCTCTCACTCCCTCAATCCATTTACAAAACGTCGCTTTTACAAGTAATCGAATTATTTGTGAATTTCAATTGATTTTACGTTACTTGTAGTCAAACATCATGCCATTTAAACGTCGTCATTACGTGTATTAATCTAAAAAAATTACCAAGCCAGCATTGATGTCTCTACGATTTAGTTAACACAAATTCGTCGTAGTCTGATAAAAAAGAATAAGGCGGATAAACCGCTTATAGATTAATAATAAACTTACAATGCCGCATTACTTTTGCCTAAATAAAAAAAAAAAAAAAAAAACTAATCGATCGTTATTAATACGCCGTAAAATAAAACTCACCTGTGTCTGTGCCACTAGGAGGCCGATAATCGCTGTCAGGCAAATGTTGATCATCCTTACTGACATTTTGTCGTACACACTTTTAAAATAAAAAAAAAACTCCTTACTCGCCGCTGCCGGCGCAGCACGTCTTGGTCCTTTTCTCTCTAAACGTACAAACGCCTACAATTAAATATTTTTATTATTGTAAAATATTAAATTTAAAATTAATTAATAAATTATTCATTTAATCACAGATAAATGAACAAAACTTATAATAAATAATAAAATACACACGTAATGTCACGTATTTAATATCACTTATATTAATGATCACTCACAAGTGTATCGATATGTCAGTTTTATTATTACTTTATTTTTATGTATTGAATATCAGTACTGGTAGCAATATTTTTCGTTATTTTATTGCGTAAATGAAGGTAGTATTATTCAAGTATACATATATATGTATACATATGTGTGTGTATATATATCAAGAATTGACAGACACCAGAACCAGGCGCCTCACGGTTACCGCCGCGTAACTGTGCTCCTTCGTTTTCGCTACCCGCTGGGTGGGTCGCTCGATCAGGCCACCGAACAACGACAGTGAAAGAGCCAATATGGCGCCGCTGAATTAATAACCAATGAGAGACGTTTATCGGGGGCGGCTGCGTCATGAGAATGCGCAGTAACGCCAGTCGATAACGCGGCGGGAACCCGCTCATTTTAAAAATTACAGACAATATTTTTTGTATATTCCTCTAAAGCTCTCTGCTGTCAAATCCAAACCACATTCATCCCACAAATTCGCTTTCGAGTCTTTATCTCTCAATAATATTTAATATTTAATCATATAAATTGATATATTTCATTTCATTTTATTCTTTTTTCATTTTTATCTCACTTTTATTAATAAACTATCGAATAAATGTAACGTTTCAATCTTTTATATTTTTTTTAATCAAATTTTATAATTTTAATTAATATTCACAAAGCAAAACTTTATTGTGTAAAAATTTAATTTATTTAATTTATCAATTTGTATGCATTTCTGTTATATAATTCTGTTCCTTTTAGTGAAAACTTTATCAAGTAATTGAATGTATTGTTTATCAAAACTGTTCAATATTTTTATTTTTGATTCGTGATTTATAGCTTCTAAAAAGTTGAAAAAAAATTACAATCTTTTATTAATTAATTGCATGTTTAATTATAATTTATAAAATTACACTGAAGTTGGCAGATATTAAAAATTGTTTTAAAATTTTATAATAATGCAATTATTAAAAAAAAAATTAATTAAAAAGTTTCGCATGTGAAAATTAATAAAAATTACAAGTGAAAATTTTTAGAAGCATTTTTTATTGTAATTGAATATTTTTGTATTCATTTTATATATTTTTTGAGAACAGTTTGACAAATTGAATGTTCAAGTTATAGAAGAATTAAATTAAATTCCCTGTTTTATTTATCGTGGATGACATCAACAGTCGAGATTTATCATATAATTTTCTTTAATTTTTTATAAATGAATAAATCCATTTTTTATGAATTATAAATTATAATTAGGTATATCGATTGTAATTTTTAGTCCATTTCCTCAGTAGAAACCTTAAAGAAGTATTTATAAAAAAAAAAAAAAAAAGGAAACGTTGGTCTTTTAAATTACTGTTTTAATATTATTAGCCCTACTTCCTGAGTTTTTTTTCAATCAAATTTTATTTTAATAATTGATTGAATTCCTGAGTTATTTATCTTTGTTAACAATTTTTATTTAAAATAAAATTTAAATAAATAGTCAAGTATCCCATCACATTGATCAAATAAAAGGATTTGTTGTAACAATGTATTATTCAACAGCTCAGCATATTTTAATTTAATATTTTATAGGCAATATTTTAGTAATTTATTAAAGTGGATGCCAAAGTATTACTGCTAATGTATGGTATTCAATAATAAATTTATAAATTTATGTCGAGATCGTGATGTTTCCCATAATATTTTTAACTGCCGAAAAAAAAAAAAAAAAAAAAAAAAAAATGAATTATAACGTCATGCTTGAAAATATAGAATAACCTAAATGAGAAAATCAATAAAAGAAAAACTTTGTTTTACCTATGTAATTAAAAGACTAAGGGAAAATTTTGTCTCTGGAGTATTTATATAGTAAAATGGATTTTTGTAGTTAAACTTAGTATAATTGGAAAGGTTTTGACTTCAATTTGTGCCTTTTCAACCTTTCATATTATTTTTGGCAATATTTAATTTATTATATTAAATTTACGAAGTAGTTCTCAATAAATTTTAATTTCACACTAAAAATCATTTATTTATTTATTAATTTTATTTTGTACCTGTAAATGGTATTATAAGTCAAATATTAATTCATATAACTAAGAAAATAAAGAAAATTTGATAGCTAAATTTGATGCCATCAGAAAGATCGTAACTTGAATAAATATTTTTTCACAGTTAGATACTTTTTTGACGATATTCAATTTATCATATAAGTAATTAAAAGAATAAGAAAAACTTTGTGAGGGGCATATTTATATTTTAAAATAGATTTTCAATAGTCAATTTTTTATGATGAGTTTTTGGAGCAGTTTTTAATAATTGATGGGTTCTATAATTGTTTATCTAATTGTTGATATTTATTCCTATAATAGAAATATTTTTTTTCTTTCTTCAATTTATTTGAAAATTTTTAATTCTCAGCAGTCATATAGTTGTGGGTTGCTTGTATTAAATATAAAATATAATACTTGAATCATTAAATCTTAAGTAGTAATGTAAATTTTTAGTAAAATCCTGACATTATTAAGCTTTAATTTTTTATATTTGCAAATGAGTATATAATGTAAAATTAAGATAGAAGATTTTATTAATATTAACTTTAGCTGAGTGAAATTAGTTAATTAAACATGAGTGAAAATTTTTTTATTTGCAGAAGATTTGTCAGGAATATTACTGGAGGTTGGTTTAAATGTTAGGTCAATAAGTCTGAGGAAATAGAATCAAATTGATTGTACTGGTAACGATGAGAATGAGGATGAGCGTGCGGTTAACTCGAGTGACTCATTCGTTTTCTCATTGAATCAAGATTGGTTATACACTACAAAGCAATTGGAACACTTGAAGATTTTTCATTTTATGTACATATTATTTTTTTTCATTTCCACTTGTCATTCTATTTTACTTCGGTTAATTTAGATTTTTCTTCTTATCTATTTTTACTTATTTTGTTTTTAAACAAAAGTTGAGTGTGATTGGATGAGAACCGTAACGACAGGCGGTTTAATAACGGAAACTCGAGATGTCAAGTGAATAAGGCGAGTGGAAGTACAACGACAACCGGAGAGGGACTCGATTATCGAGGAATTGTCTCGGACTGGATTCCAAGCATGGGAATCCCGCAGAAATTGAAACGGCACTCGAATACCACGAGTGTTCGAGTATACCACTAGCATTCTGTTCGATCGATCACAAAAGAGAACGAGAGTAGAGGAAATCAAGTGAGATAGATTAGGTTTTTGATAAAGATAAAAATAAGTAGATACATTGTTATATGTTATATATACGACTAATAGACAGATTGTTGTCTCAGACAAATCAATGTCGTGAAAACGTTTTGCTCAAATATACCCCCTATGTGTTGGAATCAACAACCTGTAGATGCTTTGCTAAAACTTGTAAAGTAAAGCCAAAGCTGTCTAATACTCGTCCATATGGATTTTCTTGTCCGCAATTGTCTTGTTTAGTTAAAGGACGAAATTCCTGCGTCGGCGCCTCGTTACTAGTCATTCAAAGTAAATCCATCAACCTTGTACTGCAGAAGAATAATCAGACAGACAGATTTTATTTGTATTATAGAATTATCTTTGACATAATAGACGATGATGCGAGCACAAAGTATGTCTAATGTAGACACAGATATACTTAGTGCATGAAAGCAAAGAAGGTCAATTTATAAAATTGAAAATGGTAGTCTTAAATAATGACTGGTGGCTGACGACGATAATCCTCTGATGATGACGTTGCTGGATTCACGTGGTGGCTTTAACTCAAGCCATTTCATTGGCTCTTTCACACTCGCTATATATTATATAAAATATATATATAAAGAGAGAGCCTAGTCAAGCTATATCCTTCGGGGATTTCCCCTTCTGTGAGCTTGAAAACTCCCTACTGCTATCTGTCCACGTCGTTTCCACCCTCAGCCAATGTGTAACAAACCAGCCCCAGAAAGTCCAAAAGTCCACATCTATCACTTTATTTTATCCTCAATTCCTCACGTTAATCCTCTTCTATATATACTCTTTCTTTTTCTCTTTACCAGTTACTTGACCAAGTTGACATCAATTTTCTTGCTGGCAGCAAACTTCTCTCATCTCTCGAGTCTAACGTATAAAGCTTTGAAACTCTCTTGCTCTTCATAATTTTCTCTCTAACTCCTTTTAGCATTTTTTTTTTTTACTCTTTTTCGAAAATACTTTGCCATTAGGCCAAGTACGTCTCGTTAGCGTTAGTTTACACTTAATATTACTGTGTACTGCGGCTAAAAGCTCAAGAGAGTGGAATATTTGATGATAATAATAATGTGATTATATGAATTTACAAAAACTGAAAAAAAAAAAAAAAAAAAATAATAATAATAATAATAAATAAATAAATTAATAAAACTTGTATTTTATTTTTTACCTCAACCACTGCTGCTCCCTCATAATTCCCTCATTGCCTGCTGCTATTTTATACATACATAATTTACAAACTCATATAATTTTATAATAATATTTATCTCGGAATAAAATTTAAACTGTAAACTGTTTCTCTCGTTTTCTTGCCTACGGCATTGTAAAGTTCTTAGTAACAAACTTTTTTCTTCTCTTGCGCTTATTCTTTTACCCATTCTTCTCTTTCATCGTTTTCTTCTTCTTCTTCTTCTTTTACTTCTACTTTGTCATCTTCGCTCTATTTACATTATTAGTTTTTGTTTATTTTTTAAAAATCTATATGTATATATGAGCGATACAAAACTGTGGGAAGAACAGGAGAAAAATAAAATGATAAAAATGATAAAGAAAGATAGAAAAAGAGAGAGAAAGTGTAAGAGAGAGTAGCCTTGGCCCGTGAGTTTTCTCGTTCGTGTGGCGGGCGTAGCGTAGTCACAGTTGTCCTGGCAACGGTATCGATTTCAACCCTCGACTATGCAGTAGAAGAACCCAGGAACGAAGCCCACCATCACATGTATAACCAACTACCAGTGCACTTTGACACCATAGGGTTGTGTTTTCCATCCTCTTACTCCCTCAATCCTTCTACACTCGCGCTCACTCTCACTATCCTTTTGCGCTTAAATTCTTTCTCTCTCATCTTTCAAACTTCCTCTGTCTCTTCACACCCTTATTCCATACTACTCACCGCTTTTGGTGTGCTTTCGTTGAAACGCCGGTTTCGACAACGCGATTATACTCTGTAAACTCCCTTTATAATCCAAACTGAGCGAGCGAGTGAATGAGCCAGAGTTACACTCTAAAGAAGAAAGACAAAGAGAGAAAAAGCAGATAATGAAAGAGGAACAGGAGGGCAAGTTGAAACTTCTCGATGCCTCTAGCATGGGAAATGTACGCCTGAAAATTCAATTCTCTCGTTCATTTTCACGTTGTATATAGTCAATTCTTTTACACTTACCCAATACAAGAGACAGCAACATCTTAGAAACTACTGAGGCTTTAAGCCTCAAGCTAAATGACTCAGAATGCCGCCGGTAAATCCGTAAAGTAATAATAAAATAAAAAAAATAGATTTGATTTTATGGAAAATCCAATTCAATAACTTTTTGTTTATTCAGAATTGAATATTTAAGTATACTTTTAATATCAAAGTAATTAAAAAAATTTTTTTTAAAACAATCGTTATAAATTCATGCATACAACCTTTTGTACTTTAATTTTACGATTCATTTATTTATTGTTTTTTAATAATCTCAGATGAATTTTTAGTCTCTTATACTTGATGCCGATGATGCTTCAGTATAATAGAGCAGCAACGTAAAACGCGATTATTTGTTCACAAAGAGCTGACGATACCGCACGTGCCATCAGAGTCCAGCGAATCCGTTTTATTTCCTTTTAACAATAGAGTCTCGGTCGTACCGTTATCCTCCTCCTCTTTGCTTCTGACATTCGCGTGCCAGTCACACCGCGTTCGAGAGAGGCTTTTTTTTTTATTCCATTTTCTATTACTTTTTTGTTTTTTGACTTACCCTTCGCTGTTGAATTCACTGTAAAATAAAAGACGATTACACTTCTCACGAAAAGTGAGAAAAATGCCAAAAGATTTATCTTTTATCATTGGTTTATTTTTTTCATTTTTTTAAAAAAATATATGTGGGATTTCCTCGATACTTTTCCCTTTTCTTTATCCTCTTTAGTAGAACAGTAACAGCCGTACCAGAGTATCATTTATTCTTCTTTCTCTGTTGGATACTCGTAAATGCCGCAAACTTTGTTTGCTGGAACGGCTTTGTCTGAAACAATATTCGACTGTGAGGCTCTTTTCAACGTCATCAGTAAAACAAGACACGTCTTGCTACTATACTCTACAACAGCCTGTCATGAGAAATTTCAAACTTTTTCTCTCTTCTTTTTATTTTACTTTTTATTTCACACTCAAGAAAAAATAAAATAAACGATAAGAATAACTAGCTTCTGCTGGGCATCCAAAAAAGTTTGAAATTAAACATTACTGGCAAATATGATTGATCAATAATTATACTTATACTCTAAATTAATTAATTAAACATACCAATCATCTTTGGATATGAAAGATTTAAATTGTTCATAATCTTGATAAATTCATCCTTAGTTTTAGTAAGCCGTGGATTTAAAATACGTTCTTCAGCAACTGTTGTTACAGTTCGACCAGTATAGTCATGAGCTGGATAAAGCCGGAAGTTTGATGGTAAATTAAATATTAACTTGTGTACTGATTCATAGAGAGTTTCTGGTGAGCCACCCTTTGTATGGAAAAATAAACAAAATATAGTTAAATATCCTTTTGTTATTTTGCTGGCTTCTAACTATTATTAATCATATGTAATACAAACCTGGAAATCTGTTCTACCACATCCACGGATTAAAAGTGTATCTCCAGTAAATGCGATACCTTGTTCATGACATACGTACGTCACGCAACCTGCATCCATTAAAAAAACACACGTAAGTTTAATAAATGAATAAATGCTGTTCAATATATTTATTGATTTTTTAAACTGTCTGACCTTCGGTATGACCTGGAGTTGATAAAGCTTCTAATTGATGTCGTCCAAAATTAATTGAATCATGTGGTTCAAGTAAAATATCCGCTTGCGCACCACTACGTCGAGATATAATTGATTTACAACCAGGTAATATTGATTTTAATTTACCTGTTCCTGTTATATGATCGGCGTGCATGTGGGTGTTTACTTAAACATAAAATAAGGAATAAAAAAATTTTTATTTCATCTACTATTGATAAACATGACAAGAGCATGGCATTATAAGCATGGTGTCTCATGTTATTTATGTAATCTTTCTATGGGGATTCATGAAATACTATTAAAGCAATCAAAACACTTTAGCTTCTTGAATGTAATTGCCAAAGTTTCTTGTTAATTCTGCAATCCTTAGGTAAGTTGTCAAATTCTCCGAAGGTAGAAAGCTTTTGGCGCTAGTAGAGTTGTATGAGAAATTAAAGTTTTATGCAATGAAAGTTTAATAATTGCTGAAACTATTCTAGGCATTATGATTAAAATTTTCTACTAACACTCAGTACATTACTGTCTAACAATTATATACATGAGGATTTAACATATTTATATGTACTTATTGGAATATAAAATATTTACTTGCGTATTTGAGTTCCAATCCTAAGTCCCTAATTAATGTAGCATCTCTATCAGCCCATTCTAATACTGGATCTATCAATATTGCCTTTTTCTGAGTTGTATCAGCCAATAAATATGTATATGTACGGGAAGATGGGTCGAATAGCTGTAAATTAAATGTTAAAGCTAATATTTAGTACGAGACAAAATTTGTTATTCATTATGTATATATTGTATTGATTTATAAGAGTTAATATTATGCGCCTAGTTATTTATATTGTAGTCAATAAATGACATTCAAGTTAGCAGCTACTTAATAATTTTTTAATTTTATTTAACAAATAAATCTTTTCTGAAAAACTATTTTTAAAAAATTGCATTTACAATTTTTCAAAATTTCTAAATGTCAATTTTTTTTTTTGACATAATTAATTTATTAAAAAATTCTAAAAATTAATTCTCATAGTCAATAAATATTTAATTATCGTTTGATTTACCTGGCGAAACAAGATGTCATTCGAGAGAGGTATATGCTCTGTTAGAGTTTTATTCTGACACTGATGTGCATTCGACACATACCTTCTTGTTATTTTGGTGACACAATGCTGTGGGACAGGTGTTGCAAATATTTTAGTACATTTTCTGATTAATTTCGACATTTTTAATAAAAAAATTCGGAGTTGTGTTTAACTATGTTAAAAATTAATAATACTCATCCGCCACGTCAGACTGAAAAGAATATTTTATTAAACATGTGATCTGTCTGTATCCTGATTAAATCAAAGCATTAAATTATCTAGTGAGATATATAATTAATAAATCAAATGTTATTTTCTAAAATTATTTGTTCCACTTATCATGTTATCACAACATAACCTAAATGACATTGCTTTATGTCCGTACTAATAATTTTTTTTACAAGTCAATAAATTAAAAACTTTAATATAAAAAGTAAAAATCATTAATCTATCAACTGCCCATTTAATTTTACGAGGAAAATTTGAAAAATTCTTCAATTTTTCAAAATTTTATTAATTTAAATCAATAATTTAAAAAATGCGCGCCTTTTCAGTTTTGTAAGCCTAGGAAGCAAATTCATAAGCTCAGAAATACAACACTGCCATCTTTACAAGTTCTTTTCCTTCGTGATAGCTAAAGGTTTGTCATGACATTATTTATGTTCATCAATCAAATAATATTTAAATGTTATTAACAGAGTTTTTAATAATTTAAAAACTCAATTAGCTGTGATTAATACATTAATAATTATTTTTCTATATTTTTCACATCGTAAACTCATAAGTAATATTGTTCATTGAGCTCCATGTGATCTGTTTGACGTGACATCCTAAATTAACCTTTTTTTATTTGTAAAATCTGAAATATTATTAATTATTTATTATTTCAGATGCCTTCCGTAACTTTGAAAGACGTTGACCAGCACAAATTTGTGCAAGCGTTTTCTGCATTTTTAAAAAAGTAAGTTTTAGAAAATATAACCTAGCTTCTAAATTATTTTCCTACATTACCAATCTTGTGCTAAAAAATTCAGATTTAATTTTATAAAATCAAAAAAAAAAATTTTTTTTTGGAGTTAAAAAATAAAAAAAACTAATTTGACAATTTTTTTTGTATAAAAATTGAAATATTTAGATTAAATTAAAGTTTTGTTGTTTTTTTAGTTGAATCAGAATTTTAAGACAAAAATTATCACATTTTAATATATGCCGTTAATTAATTAATTAATAAATAATTATTTTAAAGGACCGGTAAATTGCGTGTACCAGAATGTATGGATATCGTAAAGACGGGTCAGTTCAAAGAGTTGGCGCCTTATGATCCGGATTGGTATTACATACGCTGTGCGGCCATCGCTCGTCACATCTACATCCGCAGTCCCATTGGTGTTGGTGCAGTAGCAAAAATATTCGGTGGACGTAAACGTAATGGTACTCACCCCAGCCACTTTTGCAAATCTTCCGGTGGGATTGCACGTCGGGCTCTCCAAAGTTTGGAGCAGCTTAAACTAATTGAAAAAACTCCAATGGGGGGTCGTAAACTCACCAGCCAAGGACGACGTGATTTGGATCGTATTGCTGCTCAAGTAAAAGCTAAATGCAAAAAGCAATTGAAGCTCCAAGAAACTCTCGTTCTTTAAGGATTGTATTTCAATAATAAAACTATCAAAATCTAAAAAATTGTTTTTTTAATTAAATATAATTTCGGTTTTTTTTCTTTGGCATTTTATAGTTTTTTTTTTAACAAATAAATTTGTTAAAAAAATTCTTAAAATTATCAAATATCTGCTAAATTAATTTTCATATAAAAATTAAATTATCCGACATTTAAAAATTTTTAGAATGTTTTTTTTTTATTGAAAAAATTATTACAAAATAATTTTTTAAAAAATGTAACGCGTAAAAAACTTGAAAAACTGTAAGTGAAATTTTTTGAAAACGTTTTTTTATTTTAATTTAATTTAAAAAAAAATCAAATAATTAAAAAACGTCGGCTTACTTTAGTATCATGTATTTTGAGAGTCGCTGAAAACAGATGGCGTTAGTAAGATGTAGAGCTCGTGCTTACCAACCAAAGTTGCGGCATCTAGATGTGGACTATGCGCGTTATTGCAATAAAAATCGAAACAGCAACGCCACATAACACAAAGAATATTCACGAAACGAAAAATATATACACACATAATATATGTGAATGTGTGTATGAGTGTATAGATTGAGCTCTGACATAAAACTAAAGAAGCTAAAGTTAAACGGTACGCTGGTAGCAGTCTTTCGTAGATGGTATACAGAAACTCACGATATAATACGTTGTAACTCAGATGTGTGTATACTATACAGTAGTGTGTTTTGTCTGTTAAAAACAGTTGAAAATTGTCTCGGCACCGACCGAGTCATACAAGTGTCGGTTTTATCATACACAATAGTCATCAGTGAGCTTTATAATACATAAAACCTCTAGTCATCAATCGTGTTTAATATAAAATAATCAAAACACAAATATATTCTCAATATACACTAATATTTTTAACAACAATAATATTAGTTACTATTGTCATAATAATGTATAGTATAAATTGTGTTGATGGATCCATTGTGATCCTTAAACAAAATTCCATAACATCGATTCATCGTTCGTAAGTTCTGTGACAAATAAATCTCAGAAGAATATTAAATATTTTTTTGAATCTATAAAATAAACTGTCTGTTTAATTACGATTTAATTTTTGGATTTAAGACTAACTAAGTGAGTGTAAATAAGATGTTACGAAAATAATCACAAGCTCATGCTCAAAGCATGTGCTTCATCTAGACAGTAAGTGTTAATGTGATAGATGTTTTATGGATTTTATACGCACATATATATTTATACATCTATAAATGTGTACATATCAAAATGGTAATTATTAATGGATTAGTTGATTTTATTTAATTATATATTTTTATTATTTATTTATTTATTTATCTTTTTGTTTTTTTGACGCAAGAGAAAAAGTGAGAGGCAAAGCGGGGGCGTAAAAAAACGAGAGGTGTGTTCTAGCCTCCACCTCCTTCTTCATCTTATTCGACTGTGATTCCCAAACTCATATTATATTATAATATTATACAATTGTGACAGTTTTGGTTTTATTGCTATCAATGTGACCGTTTATTTTTGTCCATAAATAATTGGAGCATAAGTAATAATTAAAATAACAAAATGCCGGGGTTAATTGCGGTGAGTGAGTTTGTTGAGGAGACAAGGGAGGATTATAACTCACCAACCACCTCAACTTTTGTATCACGGATGCCACAATGCAGACAAACCATAACTGCACTTGAAGAAGTAAGTTTATGTTTTGGTATTTAATTATTATAATTAATAATAATTATTATTATTTAGTATTGTATTTATTTATTGAGAGGCAAGAGATTTTGATGGAGACAAAAGGCTTGACATTCTGACGTGTACAATTTACTATCAAATCTCATCGATCTTATCACTTCAATGATGTTAATTGTTGATATTTTAAAATAAAAATTATTTTTTAGATTTATTATTCATGCAAAAATAATCAACACACGGAATTTTTATTTAAACAAGCAAAAAAAACAACGATATAGATAACAATAATGATAAAAAGCAGTTATAAGAAATAGTGAAACAAAAAATATAAAGAAAGAAAGAGAAATGAAAGAGAAGTGATCGAATTTCTGAGGATTCACGGCATTATATTTTTTTGTTTATTGTTCTAAACGAGGTTCAGAACACTCAACATTTTTTTACTTTCACAATCATGATTATTATTGTTATTTTATTTTAATTTCAACGACGTGACGATTGAGACGATATAGAGAAGGAATTAAACAAGGAAACCTTATCATGTTAACGTCCGGTGCCTGTCCATTCTCCATTCAATTTTGTGATATTTCCGTACTTGCACCGGATATGACCCTATCATTTTTTTATAATTTTTATTCGTTTAAATTTTACGTGACCTTATTAATGAATTCTATAAATAATCAATTTTTAATTTCGTTAAAGTGACAGCTAAATAATTTATCATGCTCAAAAATGTGTTCCACACATACACACATATGTAAAATACACCCCATTAAAAGAATTTGGCGGGAGATTCTATTGTAAGCTGGCAGGGTGTTTTTTTTTTCTTATGTGTTATTATTCATGTGTCCGAGGGGCTTTTGGGATAGTTTAGTACCTACAGCTGTCGTTAAATTCCTCATACAATGTAAGTGTAGATATAAATCTACATATATATATACTATTGTAGAACTAGTCCACGTTTATATCCTCAGATGTCTCGCAAAAGTCTGAAATTTTAGTTTAAAATCAACTTGTATTTCTAAAATACATTCTCGGATATCTTTTATTTCTATTCATATTATTTTACGTTTTATATAACTAGTTCTATATAAATTTTATTACAAATAAAAAAAAAAAAAAAAAAAAAAAAAAAAAAAAAAAACCTCACATTACATTTATTTTTAATCAATTGTTACACAATTATTGATATTTTTCAATTAACAAAAGAGGTTGGTCCGGTAATAAAAAATGATACTTATCGCATGAACGGATGATTTACAAAAATTTGTTTTATAATACTTTTTTTCAGCTTATATAAAAATATCAATTACTAGAGAAAGAGTGAATAATGCTTTTGAAGAATGAAAAAAAAAATCGTTATATTGACTAGTCATAAAAATAAATGGGATTTAAAATCTTAAATATAAAATTAAACAGAGTTGACATGTAAAGCTGGATTTAATATTATATTAAATTATTTGTATACATTTATTTATAACTGATGACTAATGTAATGAAAAGTATGTACGTATTCTTAGACAATGTAATATTATTATATATACGTATGTCACGCATTACATTACACATATCATAACATAGAATGAATGGAGTGGAAATGGAAATAGCAACAGCACTAAGTGAAGCGAAAAGACAGAGACAATACGGAGACTGGAAAGAAAAAAAATTAATAACATTAAATGATGATAAATAAAAGATAAGAAAATTATTTGAATAAAGTACACAGTGAAGATAAAATAAGAGTGCGTGAATATTACATGTTATCTTAAGAAATGATTAAAAATGATTAAAAATACAATAAAAACAGTGGATCAATGTCCTGGGGGGTCAGGGGGCGTGGAACTTGATGCTTCAAAGAGAGTGCCCTCACCTCTAAATAGGTCAAACAAAACCAATCTTACATGATATAATATATATATAAAATTATTTAACAATCTACACCCTTTTACACTTATCCATGCACAAAATACGCTTATTAGTTGCCATGTTAGTCAGCATCAGAAGGTGTGGTAAAGTAGAAAAAAAAAATAAACTCATCAGTACATGAAAATTATTTTTCTCTTATTTTTTTTATTTATATTTTAAAGTCTATGTATACGGTCACTCATAATCTTGCATACTGCTTGTATGCATACAATATGTAATGTTTAATAGCCTTATACCTGAGTTTGCTTCTACCCTGCTGATAAAGGTACCCAGGATAAATACATAGGTATAACAAGTTTAAAAAATAGTAAATAAAATGAAAAAGAGTCATAAATCAGAATAAAAAACTAAAAGATAAAGAAGAAGCAGACAGACAGACACAACTCGGACATACACCAACAACAACAATAACAACAACACAACTTGATGGCGAATTTCTTGTAAGCATGTTCTTTGTAAATTACAGCACGTAACTGTTGCAATATAAACGACCTACCAAGGCCGAAGCTCCAGGAATTCCTTCCACTCACTGCTGTTGCTGTTAGTTTGTTATGTGTTGGGGTTTATATTCACTACCTTGTACTCGGATTTACTCGGTTTGCTCTGTTCTTCATCGCTTAAACCTGGATCACCTGCTTCTTCTTCTTCTTCTTCTTCTTCTTCTTCTTCTTCTTTTCTTCATCTTCTTATGGTATTTTACTCTCCACAATTATTCGCTGTATTTTTAATTCCCGACATTTTAATTATACTCGTTACGTAGCTGTAAATGGCAATTAAATCTTTAATTATAATGTGTTAGTATGTGTATGAATTAAAAAAAAAAAAAAAACTAACTAAATATTTATATGAAAAAAAAAAAAATTAACATTATTACTTAATCGGAAGCTATTGTAAGGCAATCACATTTAACGTGTGTTTACGGTAAAAACAACTTTTTCCTCTTTCTTTCCTCTTCTTCTTTGTCCTAGGTCAGTGTCTTATGTATGTATTTTTTTAATGTAATGTATATAATAAGTATAAGTATAAGTATACAAACGGGCGATGGTATGGAAAACCGGAATGCTGATTTAAAAAAGATAAAATTATATTACTTTTTTTAATACACTAAAAAAAATTAAAGGGAAGATGAAAATATGCGTTCAATGAAAATATGTAAGTGTTTACATGTAAGTGTTTACATGTTTTGTATGATGATGATGATGATGATGATAATTATTGTTATTATATGTATATATACAAAGAATAAATTCATGAGGGGTTGGATTTGTTTGGTTGGACAGGACAGTGCTGCAATTCTATTATAAAAGTACTCTCCACCTGTCCCACGTGCCTGAAATTACTTCCGCTTGTAATTCCTTCAATTAACACTTGCAAATAAACGATGACAATTAAATCATGAGATGCTTGTGTATGTATGTATGTAAATAGGTATGTGTTAGAGGAAAAGCGAATAGATTATGTCATGTGTTTAAATTTAAAATTTAATAACTCCAAGAAAAAAATCAGTGAAGATATTTATTGAAATTTTTTTTTTCTACTGTCCTTCTCATTGGTATGAAAGCAAGCCAATTAAATAGCTTTATATTCGGAGCAGTATTAAAATAAAACAATGATTGCCTTTGAACTTTTGTCTGCGGCAAATCTATTGTCAGTATATCATTAAGTCTTTCATCAATAAATTCATTTATTATTTTTATTATAATTAATTAATTAACTAATTTATATAATAATAGCTTTTGATGAACACCCAAATAGTAAAACGTATTTACCGTCCAGTGAGTTTTAATAATAATTATAATTGGTATAAATTAAATTGTTGTTATAATGACCTTGTGTGTGTACTGTGACTGTGTTCTTGATTAATGCCTGAATGAAAATCAAATTTTCATGTTTATTTATTATCATTTAACATTTAAATTGAAATTAAAATTTCTTTTTTTTTTTTTTTTCTTTCAGACCCTGGACTTTGATCGTGAGGGTTTGACGAAGCTGAAGAAGGCGATCAAAGCCATCCACAATTCCGGAAATGGTAAGAAGCTGATAAAAAAAAAAAATAACTAAGAAGCTAAATAGAAACTGAAGACGGCTCGATACTGAAAGTCGAGTGTAGTGGAAACCTTAGTACTTGCTAGGTGTTTTCTTTGAGAAAGAACTTGACACGGGTCACGCGCCAAGTCTCATCATGATGTTCTCAACTTTAATAAAGCTTATGGATTATAATAATAGTTGTAGTGTTGTAATATAGCAACAGCAATATTGTACACTCGGTACAAAGTACATTGAGAAAGGCAGCAGTCAGCAACGGTAGACGGAATCGATTTCTCTGGCGCCTCTCGTTTCACTGCTTCTGCTACTTTTCTTACATTACTCCAGCTCAATGCCTTTAAATACAAGAATTAAATGTCTAGTCGATGACCTCTCTTCTCCACCAGATTTTAATTTACAATTATTTTCATCAATTCATGCAATTAATTAATTAATATTATTTATATTTTTAGCGCACGTGGACAATGAAGTTTACTTGGGAAGAGCATTGGAAAAAATGGGAGATGCTGCACTTAAAGAACAAGAGCATGATATTGGTGCAGCTTTCTTTAAATTTGCCGTTGTTACAAAAGAACTCAGCGCATTAATGAAAACTCTTGTAAGTCTACACAATATTTAATTTATGAAACGTACAATTACGCTGCATTTATGTACAACGCTTATAAAATTAATGGACACTATGGATTGTACGAGTTGACAGTTAATGGTGATAAAAATGACTATGATTATGAGAAATGAGTTACAACGACGTTTGCAAAGCTTGATAGCTTGATAATTGGATGATGATTATGATAATGATTGTTTCAATTGTGTGATGGATCAATTAATGCGATACAACTCTCGAAGGCCGGCCCTCAAGCTCATTGGTATTACTCATTAGTCGCCCGGTGCAAATTCATCCTGTCTCGATGTATGTTGCTTTATTAGTCGCTGTACGTTGTGTAACATCCTCGACACGTTTGCCACGCGTCATGATTTTTATTTTCTTCCTCCTTTATCTTATTGTTTACCTTACAGAAATTTAATCGGTGTCTTTTTAAATTATAATTTTTAATTAAATATTTATTACTCTTTTTTTTTTTTTTTTTTTTTTTTTTAATTGTTAATAATTTATTTTAACGGCTACTTCCAAGACTACGGACGTGTAGAAAATGTATCCTCAGAAAGGAATGCCCAAGAAAAAATAATCCATTTAAAAAGAGTTCTTTAGAAACAATACAGTCGGATGAAAAAATTTTAAATATCAACGAAAGCTTTGTGCTGATCCAAAATGATTGTTTTATTTTTTCTATTTCTAACATTGGTTATTGATTAACGATAATTTTTTTTTTTTAGCCGGACCAATTCGACGGATTATTTTGTGAAAAATTTTTCTGTCAATGTTCTAAAACTTTTTATTAAATATTGATGAAAAAAAAATTTTTTTTTTTTTATTTTAATTGAAAATAAAATAAAGCTGTCAACGGAATTGATTTTTTTCTGAAGTATGCGTACTTTACTGACGGCTTTTATCAGAAGCACATTCAACCTTTATTCTCCGATCATACCACACGTTTCGACAAGTAAAGCATCAAGGGGGAATCATGCTCGAGAGCATCTAACTTTAGAGGGGAAGACCATACAAAACTATATACTATACATATATGTCTATAGTGGTCCTTCACTTTTTCTTTTTTTTTTTTTTAATGCTTCTTTATCTATCTATTTAATATTTCTGGTCCTTTCTCTTTCTTATCCATTAATATGAGCAAGAAAATTGCTAACATAGCATACAGCATAGCATTATGAGTCATCGTACTGTCAAGAGGGCTAGACAAAGGATCGAGGGTTATAGATTTGAGAACAAAAATAAGTACTAACCGGCTATAGATTAATGCAGGCTATAGATATAATATCGTGTATATATAGCCTTTTCATAAACTTACCAAACTAGACATCAAGACGCTATGATGTGATTTCTTCCTTATAAGATATTCCCCTCGGTACAACTCATCCGCGAAAACCCCACCTTTAATGTTGAATCACTTTCATCTTCATGCTTACCTTCATTTTCTTTTTTATTCTATATAATAACTTTCATCATATATATAGTTATACTTAAAATAATAATAATAATAATAATAATAATAATAATAATAATAGTAATGAAATAAAAATATATTATATATGATTTTTCAGATGCAGAATATAAATAATATTGTAATGTTTCCACTGGATTCAGTGCTGAAAGGCGACCTGCGAGGCGTCAAGGGCGACTTGAAGAGGCCTTTTGAAAAAGCCTGGAAGGACTATGAGGCCAAGTATGCAAAAATAGAAAAAGAAAAAAAACAACATGCTAAAGAAGCCGGTCTTATACGATCGGAAGTAACGCCAGCTGAGATTGCTGATGAAATGGAAAAAGAACGACGTTTATTTCAATTACAAATGTGTGAATATTTAATAAAAGTTAATGAAATAAAAACTAAAAAAGGGATTGAATTGCTGCAACATCTTGTCGAGTATTATCATGCTCAAACAAATTACTTTCAAGACGGCTTGAAGACTATTGAACATTTTGGATCTTACATTGCAGATTTAAGTGTTAAATTACAAAAGATAAGACAAACACAAGATGAAGAGCGAAGACGTTTAACTGAATTAAGAAGTCTCTTGAGGAGTTCTGGTTGTGATAAGGAAGTTAGTTTATCTTGTTAATTTATATTATTTCGTTTACATTATTATTACTGTGTAAATTCTTGAGTTAAACTTTTGTATTTATATATTTAATAAGTTACTTACTGAATTTTTTAATAGTAATTTTAATTTTTTAAATTTAAATTACCATTGTTTAATCTACACCGAAACAATTTAACAGTTGAATGCAAACGCCAGTGTGGGATACTCGCTTCATCAGCTGCAGGGCGACAAACAGCACGGAGTAACTCGTTCAGGCCATCTGTTAAAAAAGAGCGAGGGTAAAATGCGACGTGTTTGGCAAAAACGTCGTTGTGCTGTTCAAGCTGAAGGATATCTTGATATTTGCCATGCTGACGAAAACAAACCTCCTACAAGAGTTAATTTATTAACATGTCAGATAAAATTGGTACCAGATGATAAACGTGGTTTTGATCTCATTAGTTGTAAGTTTATTTATCTAACATTAGTTAAATTAAAAACACTATTGATAAATTTTGGTATGAAGATTAAATTTTTGATTACGTTCATTATTAAGACAATTTTGCAATGCTTTTCTGGGCTAATTCCAACTTTCTCAGATATCTTGAAAATTAAATCAACATCATTATATTTTTGTCTAGTCTTGTCTGTATTTAATTTGGTCTTTATACTCCATTTTTTTTTTTTTTTTTTTTTTTATTTTTTTTTAACTTATTAAATTCAACTATGCAATAATACGTTTAATATAGATGTCATTTTTTGTAATTTATATACAAATAAATAATTATTTTGTTATTAGACAATAGAACATATCACTTTCAAGCAGAAGATGAAGCTGATCAACGTGCATGGATGTCGGTACTTGTTAACTGTAAAGAGCGAGCATTGCTGAAAGCATTTGATGCTAGTGGTAAAGCTGAAGCTGGCCAGGGTAATCCGAGTCTTGTTGAACTTCAGCAAGCTATTATACGATGTGTATTGCGATTAGATGGAAATGATAAATGTTGTGACTGTTCATCACAAAATGGTAATTTATTTTAATTAAAAATTTTTTTTAGTTTAAATTAAAAATAATTATTTGTATAACGTTAATTAAACCGAATGTGTAATGATAAGTAATGTTATTAAACTATTTGAATGTCTAGATGCAACGTGGTTGTCAACAAACTTTGGCATAATAGTATGCATCGAATGCAGTGGTATTCATCGAGATCTCGGTGTACATATATCAAGGATACAATCGTTAACTTTAGACAATGTTGGTACGTCACAATTGTTACTAGCACGTTTTATGACTAACCAAGCATTCAATGAAGTTATGGAAGCAACTTTAAATCATCATCATAAACCAACTCCAACGTCCACAATGTTAGTAATAGTACAAGTAGTTTTAGTACAAGTACTTTACATTAACTTATTTTTATAGTTTTATTAAATAGGTATAATACTCTATATTATGACATTTATATGTGTATGTAGTATATGTGATTGTATTTTATGTATAGGGAAGAGAGATACGAATTTATAAGGGCTAAATATGTCGATAAAAAATATGTATTGAGAACTTGTGAAGATGAACGAGATCTATTGTCTGATCTCGAGCATGCTGTTAACAATAAAGATCTTCAGCATTTACTCCAAGTTTATGGTGAAAAGGTTGACCTGGCAGCTCCGTTACCTACTTCAGTAAGTAATTGAAATGATTTATTTTTAGACATTTTTTGTTATTTCAAGTATTGATGTGTAATTTGAAAATGTTTCAGGATGTCGGGGAAACGGCGTTGCATTTGGCAATTTTGCGAGAAATAGGGGGTAATTGCCTCCATATAGTTGATTTTTTAATACAAAATATGCCGGTGGGTAATATAGACAAAATTACTAGTGAGGGTGAAACGGCACTACATCTTTCTGCAAGGCACGATCGAGCGGAAGCTATGAAATTGTTGTTGCGCGCTGGCGCAGATCCAACGCTACGTAACAAACAAGAAAAGACTCCGTTGGATATTGCCCAGGAAATGGGTCATCCAACTTGCAAAGAATTGGTAATTCATTAAAAATAAATTTTGAACTAAAAAAGAAGAAAAGAATGGCTTTTTTTTGTTCAACTCCTTTTTCAATAATTGATATTGATTTTCTATAGAATACCAAAGTTTATGAATATATAAGTATAATTGATTTTTTTTTTTTTTTTTTTTTTTTCCCATTATTTTAGCTAAGCAATGCATTGCAACGACAAAAAACATTGTTTGATAATGTTAATATCGATTGGAATTTATCACACGATGAAGGCTCGACTGATTTTTCTGATGATGAAACAATAATTGAAGACCGAGTATGTTTTATTTCTAATTTTTTTTTTTTAATTCAAGTCTTGCTTGTTTGTAAAATAAAATTGATGAATTTAAATATTTAGAATGGATGTTTGACGCCTGAAAAGAAATCACGAAGCAGACCACCTTCTTATGCCGGTGGAGGTGGATCTGGTCCAGGAGATTCTCCGATTACCCTTCGAAGTCGAAGTAGCACCTGTGACAGTCTTCAAAGTGGTTCCTCGCCAAATTCTATTACAAGTAGACAGCAAATGCCGCCACCACCGCCTCCACAATCTAGAAAACCAGTCGTCAGTCAGTAAATTTGCTATTCTCCGATTTTTAATTAATTTTAAAATTAATCCTGTTTACCTAAAATATTGTTTTTATTATTGTCAACAGTTCCCAGTCCAATGGGACCACCAGAGTACAGTCTAAATATTCATGGGTCACTAAAAAAACGTGTAGCACCACCTCCACCACCTGGAAACGGCGGGACAATGCTGACAGCTCATTATGGGACTTTACCATCATCAGCAAGTTTAGCGAGCTCTTCACACAGTAGAACAACCAGTGAGCCCATTCTTGCGGGCAACGCATTGCACAGTCTACCACATTCACTGAACACACTGAATAGTCTGCATCACAAACGATCACCCAGCAGTGACTCATCAGTTAGCCACAGTATGTACTTTAGTTTTACATCTTCTTCTCATCTCATGTACTATTTATTACGCTCATTTTTTTTTTTTTTTTTCCTACAATCTTGCACATTTTTTATGATCAATCTTACAGTTTTTTATTTTCTCTACGCAGGCATGGATAAATCAAATACGTCGACGTTACAAAGGCCAAGGAATCCACCACCACCTGCACCTTCTGCCGGTAGCTCTGCAAGATTAAGTAATGGTCGTAGCAGTGAATCCCTTAGTTCAATGTGTTCTGAGCATGGAATAGGTAATCCTATACCTCCACCCCGGAAGGTAAGCTTTAGTTAGTTTTCTTTTTGTTTTTTTAATTTTTTTTTTTCCATCTTTTTTTTTTTTTTGTTTTTTTTTTTTTTTTTTTGATACGAAAGTTGATTAAGGAGTCTGGAATAAATTTAATAATGGAAACTTTTATTTATGTTTTCTTATCTGCAGGAAATTAAGTAAATTTATTGACTAACAAATGTTACGTAGTTTTTTCTATTGCGTTTATTTATTTATTATTTATCAATAATGATGATAATAATTATTAACACCAATTTACTATGCTTGAACACTTTTAACATTTCATACTAATAAAATAAATCATTTTTATTAAATACATCACTCATTAATTTAAAAATTAGTCAGCTTTTTTTTTTTTATCAATTAAAAATCAATCATAAATATTTAATTTCGAGTTTTATCATCATTTTTAAATTTATTGTAAATGTAGAAATTCTAATTCCATCGTATATATTCATTTCATGAATCATGTAACCCAAAAATAATATCTGTCTGTAAAAAAATAATTGTGTGATTTGAAAGATTTAGAACAGTAAACGTGGGTTAAAAATTAGATAAAAAATTACGGAAAAGTATTTTTTTTTTTTTTTATAATTAACATTAATTTTTATTGCAACTATAACATTTTTTTTTAATTCTAAATATTTATTAGTCCAAATAATTTGCAATAAAATACAGATAATAAAACTAACTACACTGTTCTCGCAGTTGTTTGTTAATAACACGATAATGCATCTTGAAGATTAGATTTCGTGTATCAGTTTACTAAACGTGTGTCATTATCGACAAACGGTTTCAAAGCATTAGATTTATACACACCATCTGTTATATATTATGCTAATTAATAATAACGCCCACCGAAGATATCTTTAGATAATTGCAGGGCACGGAAGTGGGATAAAACCTCCGATGCCAAATTATTGTGATGTTTATAAAGACAGCATGTTTTTTTTGGTGATATCCAAACGTATATTATATAGTGGGTTTATGGTTTGTTATTAACCATTGTTGGTACAGCGAAGGGACCGATCCAGACTTGAAAGCTACGCCGAGGAGCCCTCATCTTTGCTCCCCAATTTAAATCTGGTAAACATTTTGCACGGCACCCTATCCGCATGGCCATTTGTGCATTGCATCTATTTGTGGTCACTCATTCATTTCCATTCAGTAGTCTTTTCATATTTTATTTTATTTTATTTCAGTTTTTTCATATATTTTAATAAAATATTAATACATCATAATCACGATTATACTTCACATCATTCAAAAAATATTTAATGAGTAAATAATTGAGTTTTTAAATCGGTTTTAAAAAAATTAAAAAATTAAAATTAGAAATTGTTTTTAATCTTTTATTATTTTTTGTTTAAAAAACTGAATATGAAATCTCACATCTTGGCTTGAAAAAAATTAATTATTTCCGTTCTTCAAAATTTGAATTTTTTTTATTTAAAAAAAAAAAAATTTTTTTTGGTAAATTTTAAAATTTTAAAATTATTTGTTACATTTTTATTTGATTTTCCAAAGAATTGAAATAACAATTATATTTTTAAATTATATATCAGTGGATTTATAAAATTTTATAATTAAAAAAAAAAAAAAAATTGATTTACTGACAGATTTTAAAAATAATAAGCATGAGTTTGTTGTTGAAGAACAGAGCAGGGTTGGATATAATTTTCACAAATGTTTTATCTGTAGATAAAAATTTTAATAAAAAAAAAAATTTCAAATTAAGTTAACTGATAATTATAATTAATCTCTGAATATTGTTTGATTTTTGAAATAGCCAATGACATCAAGTTTAAATGGATTGCGACGATGTCGAGCGCTCTATGATTGTGATGCTGATAACGAAGACGAACTTTCATTCCGAGAGGGTGAAGTGATAATAGTCACCAATGAGCAAACTGACGATGACAATTGGATGGAAGGTGCGCTGGAGCGGGCACCCGAACGCCGTGGAATGTTCCCTATAAGTTTTGTTCATATGCTTCAAGACTAACATTCAGTTAGTTTAAATTCATTAGTGGGTATTGCTAACTCAACGAATAATACCAGCATTGTAAGCTTTAAGAAACAGCAACATAATTGGTCAGATAATGAAGATAATTAAAATTACACACTATCTATTAAATGCTTGTAAATTTACAAATTTTTTTTTTTTTTTAATTATTCGTAATGATTTTATACTTTTATCATTTTTTTTTTCATTATTATCCATGTGATATATTTAAATACATCATATCAATTTATGATTTTTATCATTTAATTTTTAATCAATAATTGAAAAATATCTATTTATCAAATCTGTTAAATTATCTTTATTTTTTGATGAATTAAATGAGAAAATGAAAAATGACTAATAAATATTTTTGAAAAAAAAAAAAATAAAGAAAATGATTAAAAATTTTAAAAAAAGTAATTAAGGAAGAATAACTAAATTTGATGTTGGCTTTCAAATTAATTTAAAAATAAGATATATAATTAATATTGGTCGTTAAATGAACATAAAATAATTTAAAAATTAAATAAATCTATAGAGTCATTGCATAAAACAAATTAAAAGTATTATTAGAAAAAAAAATTTATATATATATATATATTAATACCGAAGAAGAATGTAATAAAATGAGAATATTTAATTTTTTTTATTTGCCATATGTCTAGTTTATATAGATAAAAAAAAAAAAAAACAGCAGCATGTATTAATTAAATTTTAGTCATTAGATTCTTTATTCAATGTAGATAATTATTATTGTCATTTATTATTGTTATTACTTATTATTATTATTAATAATGTTGTAATCACGTAAAATGTAAATCGTTAAGTTCTCAAACTGATACATAATGACTTGTAATACGAAAGACCAAAGAAAATTCGATTAATTTTTATTAATCAACTGGTATGGGTTTCGTGATAATTAATCTGTAAATATATCGATTCTGTACATATATTTACTCATTAAATGAGCGTTACTAACACGATTAATTATGATTATTTTGAATATTTTTCTTTTATTCAAAGTTAAAAGAAAAATGACTAGAATATGCAATTAAATGTTAGATTATTTATTAATTAGTAATAATTAGCTGTTTGAACAGCAATCACATGTCATTTTTAAAATAAATGTCATTATTGTAGTTGTAATATTATAGAATAATGATAATATTTTTAATATTTTAATTAAGTATTTGCAAAACAATTTTATTTTATTTTAAATTGAAATCGCCTGAGTATTTAAATACAGCATCGACGTTTATTATTATGTTGTCAATAAAAAAATTTAATTTATTTAATAATTGTATTGTAAACATTCAAATTTATTATATTGTCTCAGTAATAATTTAATTGAATGAACTCATAGTTTATTTGAACTAATAACAGTAAACTGAATTGAATAAATTAAACGGCATAATTTGTATACTCTATATATTTATTATATTCTGTATTAATAATTAATATAGGTCAGTCACCGTTAAAATTATGCACAGTATAAATCTTTTGAAAAATAATAAATTAAAAAAAATATATATAAATGGATTATTATAAAATTGAAATAAAATAAAAATTGTTTAGGAAAATATTTATATAATTGTGTTAATTATTTACCTTATATTTTAATAAAAAGTGTTAAATTAAAATTTTAATTTTTGAAAATAAAAATTTATGATTTAAGAAAAATTATTGCGATAAATAAATAAACAAGTAATTTTATTTTTAATTGCGTATGAAAAATTTATTTATTGAAAAGTGGTTTTTATTTTCACACTACACACTAGTGTACTTTCGTCTATTAATTATTATTTTTATTATTATTGTTAATAGTATTGTTATAATTATAATTATTAATATTATTATTATTAAACCTCATAACAGTACAAAAATTGCGTTTTTACAAGTTATCTGGCTTACATTATTAACATAATAAATCCCAGTTAGCAAATTTTTTATCAGAGGAGCCCGCTTTCCGAATAACAAATTCTTGCAGAATACAATTTCGGGCATACAATACAATATAAAATTAAATCTATGTTTGTTAAAAAGAGATCCATTGTCCATCTAGGATTATATATTTTTTAAATTAAAAATCAATACAATAAACTTGCTATCTGGGCTTCAAAGACACCTTTCAGCCAAACTCTCGTATTAATAATTAATTATAATAAAATATTTTTTTTTTATTTATTTATTTTACGATGAGTAAACAAACAAATTATCCACACTCATATACACACACACACACACACACACACACACACACACACACACACACACACACACAAGCATTTTAAAAATGATGCACGAGTGTTTGGCTAGCCTAATTAATTATTAATTAAAATTTCTTGGTGTCTCATTTTATGATTTAAAAAATAAACATACACACATTATTAGAAAAAAATTCTAGTAAGACTGTAATTTTTTTTTTATACTTTAACAATCAACCGATGCCTCAAAAAAAAAATTTATTTAAAGCAACATTGCCACAAAATCTGACTTTCAATTATTTAATAATTTTTTTTTTCAATTTTTCTTTACATCAACTTCTTAGAACTTTTTGTTTTTAAATTCATTTCTCAGCCTTTTACCTAAGTACACACAACCCTATTCGCCAGTCTTAAACACGAGAAATCGTGATACATTTTTTTATTTCATTTTTTAAATAATATTATACATATTCATATAAAATAAATACAGACTCCTCTAATGTAATATTGATTTAAGAATAATGTTTTTTTTTTTTTTTTTTTCTTTAAATGTAATAGGATTATTAAATTACGAGCTAAGAGCAAGCTCAAAGTCGCACCAGGATGTCGAATACGTTTGTGGTGGTTTTTCGTGATGTGTGATTAATATTAATTTTTATGATTATTATATATAATATATATTATTAATCATTATCAATTAAATATAATATAATAAAATTATTAATCAATTAATTAATGACAATGATTTAATAGCAATAAGATTACGGTGGTAGTGATGAACAAAAAAAATTAATAACATATTATTACAGTACATGATTTTTAATTATGATATTTCATAAAATCAAATAAAATTTATTTTTATTTTTCAACATTGACCTTCGACATTCATACTCTTATAAATTTCATACACCGTGTGTTTTCTGAAGTAATTACGTTGTTAATAAATTGACGAATAAAAACTTGACTTTTTTTTTTTTTTTTTTTTTTTTTTTTTTTTTTTTTAAATGTTAGTTTAGGTCCTGCCTTTATAGATTAGATAATGTGATTTATTCACTGATAAAATATTATTACACTGAAAAGAAATTCCTGGACTCCTTCATTTTAAGCACAAGAACAGTCTTTTTATTTTTATTGGCTCATTACATCTACAATCCATTTTATTTATTACTTTATTTTTTATTTAACTGATTAATTACTTCGTTTTGTTCGTTCAGTATGTGAAGCCTATCCCGTGAAATTTCATATTTTTCGACGAAATAATTTCCAACACATACATATGCAAAATAATTTTTTCGTCTGCACAGAATATAATTATTTATTGTTGAATTATTGATTTTAACGTACATAATTAATCAATAATCAGTATTTAATTTAAATGATAGTAAAAAAAAAAAAAAACAGTAGTTAAAATGAAAAAAAAATATGTTGACTAGCTTTTGATAATCAAATTGACAAGTTCACAAGTACTGTTAAAATAAACAATGGATACAATTACAAAAAATTAATGTACATAGAAAATAAAATAAAACATTCTTTCTTTCATCGCTAAAACACTTTTCATTTAAAATAAAACTAATTCACTTGGAAATTTTTCTATCTTTAAATTGACCAAAAGTTTTTATTTTATAAAAAATCAGAATTCTCTGGTCAATAATTAAAGGAGCTAAAAGCATTCAATGTTTTATTTTTAACCCTAAAAAATATAGTAGCTCCTATGAAATATTAAAATATAATTTTCAATTATAGTTAACTTTATTACATTATTATAATAATTAAAAAAATGCATTTTTATGAGAAATCTTTTTTTTTTTTATCGTTTGTTTTCTTCTTTTCATTACATTGAGTCCTCTGCATTTTACTATTAACTATTTTTAGTTTTGTTACTTTATGAAAATTTTTTCCTTTCATTGTTTGCGTTTATAATCTTGGGTATCAGTGATTGCTTGGTGTAACTCTATCGAGCCAGCTCATTATTATCAATAAACATGACAATTATTGGGATATACTCAATTAAATAAGTCATCACTTATTATTGATCATGGTTAATTAATATTACACTACTAATTGTATTAATATTATCAGCATTATTATTATTATCAATTACATTTATTACTCTAAAAAAATTACTAATAGTACTCCTTATTATTATTTTTTTAATTTTTTTTTTATTTTCTCCTTTTTTTTTATTTATTTTTTTTTTCATTTTCATTTTTTTTTTTATTATTAATACCTTTCTCTAATCAATTATTATTTTGACAGGTTTTTTTCCCTTCCGCAGTCTTCCAATTGTTACATTCACGCGCCAACAATAGCATAATATGGTTGAAGTTACATTATAGATTAGAATATTAGTTATGACAACTACAATTAATATTTATAATTATATATTTTTTAAAAAATTAATTAATTATCCACGAGACAATAATAGGAGATCATAGTTATATTTCTCTAATTATCATAAAATATTTCAATCGATACGTTGAAAAATTTTTCTATAATTTAAAAATGCCGCCCATATTTTTTTGTTAAATAAAATTACATACAAAGATAAAATATCACGATTAGACACTAATAATTGGTAATCGAAGAGCATGCAAATTAAAAATACAATAGGTGCCCACCTTATTTAAATTTACAATTGTTTAACAATTGTAAAACAATGCGAACTGTACAGCTCATTCTCGAGGCACTTTTGTCTGACGACATTTTAATGTGCTATAATATCATCGAGCGGTAGGCACTTAACCCGAAATATCCAAATCCGACTCGTGTAACATATCAAAAGGTGGACTCAAATTCTATCAGGCCTGGTTACTGTAATTTTTTTTTTTTTTTTTTTTTTTTTTTTTTTAGCATCCAGTTTAAACACAGATCATTTCAACTATATAAATTATTGGAATTTTATTGACTACCCATAAACGCAGTTATTTTTATGTAAAAGTGACTATAAATTAATCTTGAAATTATGATTAAGAATTCAATAATAATAAAAATAGCAGAGATTAGTTAATGCGTTGACTTACATAGTTTTTTTTTTTTTTTTTTTTTTTTATAATTATTAATTACATATTATTTTTCACAGCTAATGAGGCGCGCGAAATTGTCAGTCTTTCATTTTTTTTTTTTTTTATTTAGTTTTATTTATTCAACTTTTAGTTTGATTCTTTATTTATTTAATTAACATTACTCAGTAGATTTATTTTTGTTGCACAAAAAATATCGTTAAGGTATATCGCAAAACTAATTCAAGTGCTAACGCTTAGTACATTAAGTGTTCTTTTAATTAATTTATAGTAATTTAAAGCCACAGATTTCGATGTTACAAGCAATATTATGTGATCATACTCTATATAACTATTTTTTATACTATATAATTTGTTTTAACTTTTTTTTTTTTTTTTTTTTATTTTTATAGTTAAAAATGATAGTTAGTTAATTAAAATAATTAGTACATTTATTGCGGCTGGCACTCATATTACTTTTCAATATACCTTTGCTGATTACACTTCAATATATATTGGCAAAACCAAATTAATTTTTTTTTTCTAATTTTCTGAATATCAACGAATAAAGTTAATATTAATTATTGAATTAATAGACTAATGAGAATAATAATTAAAATGTACTAATAAAAATATAGAATTACATAAATAAAACGGTCTTTAGTCTTACTATACTGCCCCCGGGGTGTTAAAATAATGTTTCATTTGAATTTATCAATTATTTTCTTTGAATGTTACTAATTATCAGATAATTGTATGCATAATCTATTCTACTATCATACTCAGAAACAATCAATGCTTTTGTTAAGTGTTGCTTGTAAAATAACACAAATAAAAAATAAATATCGACGCTATTTAGTTATATCATGCAACGAACAATTATTATTTAATATAAATAAATTATGAAAATTTTTACTTCAATTCGATTTAAAGAATAATTATAAAATAATTTGATTCGATTATAATTTAATATTTAAAAAAAAAAAAAAGAAAAAAAAAATAATTGCTATTAGTCCTATTTGACAGAACTGTTAAAAGAAATATTTACTATTTATATATCAGTCAATAAAAGAAAAAAAATTTACAATGCACATAATAATGCTTGATTGGTGTTCTAAAATCAGAAGAATTCCATTTCCTGAAATGGATAACACAAATTATTGCAAATAACACGCAATTTGTTTACTTTATTACATTAATTATTAGTATTATTATTTTTTTCGTTAACTAAGTAAACAGTCGCGTATTACATTATTTTTTTTTTCTTCATTTTTACTAGGAATTTGTTTCAAATTCTATCGCAGTATATAATCTAATTTTTTTTTTTTAATTTATTAATATAGAAGTAAAAATTGAAGGAAAGAATCAATCTTCCTAGTAGCATTTGGCTTGCCAAATTCTATAAGTTTTTTTTTTTTCCATTTAAATATAAATAATACAATTGCAGTGACTGTTAAAATATGATTTACAAATTCATAAGAGAAAAATTAATTAATTAATTACTGCTTGTCAGTACGTATTAATATTTTTTTCGTCGTTTATCTTCTTTCATTCATTAAAATTATCGATAATTATCTACGATATCCAAAAAGTACGTTCACCGAGGGCACTTGGCCCGTGTCAATTAAAACTATCATTATATTATATATAATTTCATCTACACGCAGTAGAATAGCGAGAGGTCTTGTAAAAAAAAAGTAGGTGATAATGATAAATTAAACCTCACCAAAACCGCCGATAGCTTGCTCAGTCATACGTAGACAAAGTGATTCAAGTCTTGAATTTATTTCTGGCTCGGTCGTTTCTAATGGTGTGTTATTTTGACTGTGAAAGTGATCACGTGGTGCACTGAATGTACGCTGTAGAGTTTTTTGTAATTGCTGTATGCATAAAATTTAAAAATTAATATGAATTAAAAAAAAAATATATAATTATTAATCTAAATAATAATTACCTCTAAACTATTTTCTTGTAAGCTCGGTCTTTTTTCAGCAACATGAGTTGTTCGTAAAATATTAGAATTAATTCCATGATTATGGTTATTTTGTAAGTACGGTGTTGAAATGCTATTTCTATGAGAAGTCATAAATTTATTATTCTGCAAATGATTATCATGGGCAGGTCCTCTGTAGATACTTGGTTTTTTAGTGTGAGGATTTATATAAAATCGTCTATTGCTGAAATTTCCATAAACCCACCTGTCGATATTAAACAATTATTATTAATAAAATATTTTTAATTTAAATGATATATACACAATGAAAAATTTTAATTACTTTGGTGTAGGTCGTGGATTTCCTAATCTGCTACGCCACTGCTGTACCTTCTCTTTCTGATTTGGAGTGAAACAATCATGCTGAAGAACTTTTTCTAGAATATTAATGCAACCGACAAGAATGTGTTCATCGATCATGTCCAACACTAATCTGCTACATACTGAAATAATAAAATGAATAAAAATAAATAAATAAATAATAATAATTATATACTACATAGTAATAATTAATATCAAAGTAATAAACATACATTTGCCGATAACTTTAGTAAATTGTGCAGGAATATCCTGTGGATCATCTTCCTGACTGGGCTTCAATGGTGTCATAAGAATAGTATTAAGTTCATCAAGAGTAGAAATGAGCAAAAGAGTTGGTCCATCACCAAAAGGGTCAAGGGTATCAATTGGTGTCAATAATTCTTTTTCTAAATTAACAAGAATCGAGTAACGCTGTTGCAATTTGCTAATAGACAATGCTAATTTATGACGTGCACCTTTGGTAACACCTTGCTCAGCCAATTGATCTTCTGTCAGTTGTAACATCTCCTCATAACTCATTGTCGTAAAAAGGTAGCTGTATTTGTGTAAGCGGAGTGTTTTCAACCAACGCGGTACATCTCGCATGCCACTACTCAATGGACGACTTGAGGCTTCATCCAGACGTCCTTCACTACCACTGCTGGTGCACGAACTTTGAGGACTTAGAGGCCCTAATCCAATAAGACTGCTGGAATTATCACCAGAAACACTAAAGCTTCTTGGTTTGTGTCTGGTACTGTTATTAGTATTATTAGCGCGTTCAACGACTTCTAAATGATGAGGCGGTGCAACTGGTGGTGTTAAGCTATTAGATCGTCGTTGTCGGGTAATTTGCGGTGGAAATTGTACATTAAATGTATTACCCGACTGTCCACCGCTGTTTCCAGTAAACAAATTCAAAGCTTTAGCAGGCTGTTGATGTTGTTTTGAATTTTTGTTCCACGTAATGTCCCATCTGTTTGTTGCATTAGTGTACTCTTCTAAGCCATGAATTGGCGGAGTACCTGTTATTCTTTCCTCTAAATGTTTTAACCATTGGCTTAATGATCTACGATCTGGACTTGTGATTGCTGGATGTATTAATGTATAACTCAAGAGCTGTTGAGTTTGTTCAGTAAATTGTCCAGTGCTTACACAATGGCTTACTAATTCAGGTATCGCCATAAGATAACTTTGCTTACATTCAAGATTACCAGGTCGTAACAGCGGCAGATGAGCAAGTATTTGATTTATCGCAACTTCAGTAGACTCTGACATCAGCGAGTTGATAAAAGCTGTGTATTGATAAATGAAATAAAATTAAAATATTCATTATAAAATTAAGAGGGTACAAGTTAAGTGTAAATAGAATTAAAATTAAGTATTAACCTGGATTGTTGGCATTAAGCTCTTGCGTATCGAGTTCAGATCGTGCAATAAGAGAATGCTGTAATGCTTGTGCCAAAAATCGTGCTTGCACTGCTGGTATTCGACGTAAAAGAGCATACAGTACTACTGTTTGCTCACACTCATTCCATTGTGAAAATACACGAGTAAGTTCGCCAACTTGCTCGCAAAATAATGCACCTGGTGCCCACTTCATATTTAACTGTTTATCCGTACTTAAGTACGGTATATTTATTATTTCTGACGTCCTGACGTCCTTGGATTAGGTTTTATAAATGCCCGTCGTTTCCTAATCACACACAGAAAAAATATTTTCATTTAATTTAATCAATAAATTTAACTTTGTTACACCAACTTTGATATTATAGTAAATAAAATAAAATAAAATACAATTATTATATGAAATAATTTTAATATTTGTATGTATATATGTGTATATATATATATATATATATATATATATATATATATATATATATATATATATATATATATATGCATTAAGAGTATTTATAAAATGGTATAAACACGAAGGATAAAACGAAAGACTAGAGAAAAATAAAATATAATAAAAGACTAAGGCAAAAACGGAGCACCACCCAACGCACAACAGGTCATTCGCCTCGCTGGCACGAACCTTTCTCAACCATCATTGTCGACCAATCTGTTATGTTGAAAATAATATTGACTTGGCTCTCTTTCTTCTATACCAACTGCGTATACTGCTATATGTATACTATATATACTATTAACACATACTATACCAATATATATATATATATATATATATATATATATATATATATATATATATATATATATATATATAGTAGTAGCAGCAGAAGCGACGATATAGCCACGATAATATTATAAATTTTAATTCTCATTACACCTCAGTACTTCACGATTCATTTACATATTTATTTTTATTATTATTATTATTATTATTATTATTATTTTAATACTAATAATTATAATAATAATAATATTATTGTTTCATTTTGATGAAAGGTATTTCAAAGATTCACATAACCTCAACAAATATATCATCGATAAGAATTCCGAAGAGGTCAAGTTTGTTTACCCCACGATGAGTGTATTTATAGCAACTCACTCGGCTACCATATAATCCATTCTGGCGTTGGATTGTATTAAACAAAAACTGTATGGCATACAATAACAATAACTGTTGAAAATAAAATAAAATGAAAATAATATTAAATAAAATCATGAAAAAATAAAAAAATAATAATAATAACTTACGCACTCTCGTTTCACCTCGCCGACAATATGTCATTGAGCGAATAATGTGTTAAAAAAAAATTTCAAAATTAATAATAACTGCAATAATTATGACAATTGACGATTTTATATTATTATATTATCCGATCGTTTTATGTTGCGGTAGTAGCAGAGTAGGCGTCAGTTGAATCTTAATAATACGATGATATGATGACGACGACGATTCAACAACGACTAACAATCCGTCTGCTGTATGTTAGAGCGACAACACCAACACACCACAATAATATAAAAATGACACGCACACAACTAGTCTCAAATTTCCAAAAGAAATCTTTCTTTTTTGTATGTATACATGTATGTTATCGGTGTCTTGCTTTTACACAAATGCAACAGCGCAGTGTAACTTTGTCTTCATTCGCATCGTAAGCGTCGGCTGGTTTTAAACCTAGACAAGGGGAACGAGGATCAAAGGGGATGGGCGTCTCGCCACCATCTTCAATGTTGGGTCTCGATTATCGTGACTTATATATATATACACATTCATACCTTTATACGAGCATATATACATACTTATAACATGGACGATGTTATTTTGCTTTTAAGGTCTTGAAATTTATTTTTTACTCTAAAATGAAGATGAAAAAATAAATAACATAGTAAAAATTAAATAAAATATAAACAAAAATAATAAATAAATTAATTAATTGTGTATACTTAGTAAATAAATAATAAAAATAAATAGTCGAATAATTTCGGCCATTAACCGCAGATACAAACACTTTGAGCACCGTTTTCAGATGTTATATATTATTCTTATCATAATTGATAATGTTTTATTGAGATTAATTAAATAAATAATTTACAATTATTAATTACCGTATTAATATGTCAGTATTGAGTCGGCAATGAATTTAACACGTTCAACACAATACTCATTTATTCACCGTTAGAGCATTTTAGCGTTAACTTTTTTTCTCCTGTCGAGTAAATATAAACGTGTATTTATATATAGTGTATACTATACATGTATGGTGTGTATGGTGAAGTTTCGTATAGTTATATGGTTATATGTTGTGTATGTATTATGTATGTCGTTTTACACCATGCGGTTTGGTGGGCCTACGTGACCACACTGTTTATTGCTTCCTGCTCCGTTCCTGCTCTACCTCAGTAGTGTTATTTTATTGGTTGATGCTGACTCTGATTGACCAATTGAAATAGATAATATATCTTGTTATTGTTGCGCAGCTTCTGTTTGATTTGTAACATTTATTCAACTGCTCCCGCCGTTTTTTTTTTTTAATTATCCTTGCTGTGATACATATTTTGTTTTGATGTAACTATTGTCATTATCAGTATTTACATTTATAAGTTTTATTTAGTCAATTTATCAAAGAGTAATATAAATTAGAAATTTACCGAATGGAAAAAATTGGAATCAGCAAACTTTTGAAAATTATTTCTTTTTTTTTATTAATTGAATTAGAATAAAAAAAAAATATGGCATGATAATTAACTTAGCAGATAATTGATAATTTTAAGAATTTTTGAAACAAATAAATTAAAGCAAAAAAAAAAAATTGACATCTAGAAATTTAAAAGAACTACAAATGCAATTTTTTAAAAATAATTTTTTGGAGCAAATTTATTTGTTAAAAAAAATTAAAAAATTGTCAAGTGACAGCTAACTTCAATGTCATAAATATGACACTGAAGTTGACAGATATTAGAAATTTTTTTAGAATTTTATAAAAATAAAATTATTAAAAAAATTAAACATATGAAAATTGAAAAAAATTATTAGAGGAAATTTTTAAAAGCATTTTTATTTTTTCTACTATTTATTTATTAATTTTTATAATAACAAAATAATTGTCGCACTTGAAAATTAAAAATGAGTTTGTTGAAAATAAAAATTAATTATTTAACAAAAAAAACTAAATAATAACTTGTTGTATTTTAAATCAATTAACAATAAAAAATAAAAATTATTTTTCTTTAATTTAATTTAAAAAAAAAACCATAATGAAAAGAAGATAAAACTGTAAACTTAAAAAAATAGATTAATGAACGATTTTAAGTGATAAATTTCATTGTATTTCACAGATATTAATTATAAAAAATTATTTGTTTTTAATAAATAAGAAATAACATTAATTGTGCGGCCTTCACCTACATATATTTATTTTGAAATTCATGAGATATAATGAAGATGTCAGTTCGAGGTTTGAAATTACTTTACAACCGCAATGTCCTCAAGGACTATACTTATTTATGAATCTAAATTTACAATGTCTATTTCTTTATTACGGTATTTTTAATAAAAAGTATGCACTTTTTCTTTTCTACGACTGCTATTTGAATTTATTATCCTGTCGCAAATATTTCAATAACTAATATTTATTCGTTAATATATCTAAATCGGTTAATATATCTAAACATATCAATAGTCGAGTATAAATATTTATCAAATAATTTCATTTCTTTCACTAACTATATTAATTTGACAAAAAAAAAAAAAATGTATGATTATTAAATATTTTCGCCCATTCCGTCGCTTTCTGTAACAAGAGCTCTTTCTAAAATGACACGTCCTTCTTTGTAACGTTGATTGTCATCAGTAGCGAACTCGTAAACCCAGCCGAGTTTAGCATCACAATTTTTACAGCTTACATCTCTGACCATGTGTCTCCCTGTTAGCATTACACGATCTTGAACTTCACTTTATGGAAACAAAGAAAATAATTTATTAAATACTTATCACAGGTATTTTTGTCTTCGACAATCTTTATAAATAGGTAATACTGAAGTTAATAGATATTAAAATTTTTTTTGGAATTTTATAGCAATTAAATTGTTAAAAAGTTTCACATGTGAAAATTAATAAAAATTACAAGTGTAAATTTTTAGAAGCATTTTTTTATTGCAATTAAGTTCTTAAAAAAAATTTTTAAAATTGATAGCTGACCGCGAACTTCAGTATTATATAAATAGATGGATTATTTTATAGGTTAAAATATTTAATTAAAAAGAAAATAAATAAATGTACCTGTAATTTAAATTAACAACTTTGTTGAAAAGAAAAGCACGTCCCGTAGCTCCTGTAAATCGTGTGCTGATCAGCTGACCTCTGTTTGTTAAATTAGTATCACATGATGCACAAGAAAATAAACGAGCTCCTCCAATATGTTCCAAAAAAATAACACCCATGGTTTTTTTTTTAATTACTTAATTTTTAGAAATAAATAAACGGCACTTTAGAGATTGTTTGACGATTTTTTATTAAAATCAAATGACACAGGCCAGAACAATAATAATGGAAGATGAATGTCGTCTATATGTGTATAGTAATAACCCAATGTTTTGTTATGATTGACTTTAACGTTGTCTTTAAAGATGGCGGAATGTCATTATATGTGGCGGTAAAATTCAAATGATAATTTAAAAAATTTAGGACATTAAACTTTTTAATTTTATTTAACAAACAAATTTGTTCTAAAAAATTATTTAAAAAAAATTGCATTTTTAATTTTTTTTTATTTCTACTTGTCAATTTTTTTTGCACTAATTTATTTCTGAAAAAAATTCTAAAAATTATTAAAAATCTGCTACTTTAATTTTTATAAAAAATTTTAATAATATTCCAAGGGGCACTTTGTTATTATCATTTGAATAAAAATAAAATATTGAGTACATCAAAATATGCTATTTTTTATTACGCATATAAACGGTATACAACATGTTACATGTGTGTATATGGGTCATTCCATGCCAAATCGACAAATTTATTACCTGACCTCTTTCGATTTCGCTAAAAATTTTCTATCTTTTTCTACCCCCAAAAGACATTTTTCAGAATTTTTAAAAATTTTTTTCCAAACTCAAAAAAGTTACGAATTTTCGAAAAAAAAACCGCTCTTTTTTTTGAAAATGCTAGAACTTTTCAAAAATTGACCGTTTGGGAACTTTTTTCAAAATTTTGTTTTTAAATGTAGTTTTTGAAAAAAATATGAAAAAATTTTCAGAATCCCAGATATATGAAATATTTTAGTTTTTTTGAAAAAACCGTGATTTTCTCAAAGTTGGACCATTTTTTTTTTTTTTTTCTAAAAAACTTCAACTAATTCCGCAGTGATCCCCGCATATTTCAGGATGTGATCGCTATTGCTTCTAATTTTTTTTATTATTTAAAAAAAAAGTTTTTTTACAATTTAGTTTATTTTTTTTTAACTTTTCGGCCAAATTTTTTTAGCTTACTCGTGAAACTTCAGAAGTTAAAAAATAATGTATCTTTCGAAAATTTTAAGCCGTTATTTTCCAAAATTTTTTTTTTTTTTAAATTCATACTTCCAACCTCATATTTCTACATAAATAAAAATCACTTTTTTTCCCCTCCGGGTGTAAAGCGTCAACTTTAGCCCCGCTGCGCTAAACAAAGTTTCCGCTTTACACCTTCGTCAGGGAAAAAAATAGTATACACTCCTCGGGAAGTAAAGTAAGAAATGTCTCAGATCACATGTTTGTTGACCTCGGCTTCGCCTCGGCCAACAATTACATGTGATCTGAGACATTTCTTACTTTACTTCCCTCGGTGTGTAATATACTATTATTACTTGTCCTGAAATCAACACGGAAAAAAAAGTGATACAAATTTTACGTCAGGTGATGCTATATTCGGTTCACTACTATAGAAAATGCTGTATCATAGTATAGTAAAGTATAGGACATAATACATTAGATACAAAATTAGCGTCTACAGTGATACAAATTTTACATCACCTTTTTATCCGTGAATGTATTTCATATAAAACATTTTCTTCTGACCAGGTTCTAATATTTATTGATTTATTTATTCATTAATTAGTTTATTTATTTACAATAACATCTATTCTTTATGATAACATCTATTTCCTTATTTCTTTTTACTTAATGATTGTCTTCTTTTTTTCACTGTGACAGCAATAGAATCATGGTTTAAGCAGTCTGAAATTATAACCATACTCTGATGAGTTAGTTGATTATTAACCTTATAATAAATAACGACTGTGTAAACTGTTGCTTGATCGTTATTCCAATGGAATCCCGGTGCAGCATTTTGAACAATAAACGCATAATTTTCAGCAAAATCAACAATTACTATGAATTCGTTATCGGTTATCGATTCTTTTAGCGCTCTTAGATATGCCGATTGTTCTTTTGCAATGAAATTATGTGGTAATAGACCAACAAGCTTATCACAAAAATCATCAACAAAATCCGAAGCATTTTTCAGCGTTGTTTCAAGAGTTACTTTTGGGGTAGACACCCATTGTTTGTAACGAATTTCATCGATTGCATGATTATCCATTTCTGTGAAAATTAATTGTTTTATGTTGTCAATGCCTGGACAATTTAGACATGTATTGAAATAGCACTCAGTCTTGGGATTGTCACAGATAATAGCATTCACACAGTCGCTGTAAGTTTTCAATGGCATATTTGAACCTTCTGTTAATCGACTTAATTTACCTCCTAAAATCATTAATTTGACATTCTGATGAATAGAACAAACGCAAACTGTATGAGTCCCCGAACCACCAGCTAAGATACAGTGTTTTGGACGTAAAGATGCAAATGACGAAAATCCGATCTTAATTCCGGGAAATCTTGATTGAAATATCTTATGTAACTCCTTCAAATTACAGAGTACTAAGCGTTTTTCAATTTGAATTTTCGTACCATCATCATTACGCAATGAAACAAAATCTTTTTTCCCTGGCATAGGACTGCTCATTTCATCGTCATTATAAAAATTTATAACAGCTGATGACACTTCAACAGATAATCCATGCCCTGAAAAATTGAGTGATGATTAAAATTATATATAAATACGTATAAATTGTTCAAACAAAAATTAGTTAGTAAGTCAATATCTCACCCATTTTCTTTTCAGGTATTGATAATATTCCTTTATCAGCTTCAAGATTTATTGCTAATCGCGCCATATACGTAGTTGTGCCCATTACTTCAACAATCTTCTCAATACTCCAACTTGACGGCATAAGAGTCAACATTTGTATACGTAAAGATTTGGTCGTATTGGTATCATGGAACTTTTCTCTTAATTTTTTAATTATTTCAGCAGCATCTGTGTTGCTGCATTGAAAATCTACAGGATTTGGAATTCCTAATGCCTTTTCAAACTATCAGCAACACGAGAAACTTTATTGTTTAAATACGTTTCATCATTTACTCTTCTAGCTAGCAATGGAGATTGGTTTAATAATAATAAAGCTTCATTTACGATCGGACGAGTTATTTCCAAACTGAGTTCAGATAACGACGAACTACTTTGCTGAATTAGTGATTCTCCAACACTTGTTGTTGGATCTAAAAAAAATTAATCAATAGAAAATACAAAGAACAATGATAGTTGAACATCGAAACATAAAAGCTTCAAAAATACCTGTCAGGTTATTGCCTCCGGAATTATCAACTTCTATAGATCCGGTAAGAATATTTTCATCATTCTCAGAACGCTCATCGGGTTCATTGTCATCACTTTCATCAGAAAGACTTTCAGCGTAATGATGAAGTAATTTTTTATAGCATGAACTGCATATTCGATCAACAGTTGACAAATTGTATCGATTAGCTAAATTTTGTGGTACATTACGCAAAGATGATGTTTTCCGATGGTTCTCCAAATTATGTGGATTACAACATCGATCGCGAAACTTTGGCATTGTAATCACTTGTAAACAAAAATTCGATAAAAAGAACTCTCCGTCAAACTGTGTAAATTTATTTAATAATGTTATATCTTTGTGACACTTTGAACACATCAACGATACGATTATTCTTTTAACATAATCTTCATTTTAACAGAATAAAGTAGAGATGATCTCTTTTTACCGATAGACGACAATTTAAAAATTATCGGCTGAGGATATTTTTCTGCACACTTCAATAGTGCAGTTGTGATTTTTAGTACAAAAAAATTGAACAAATATGAAACAAAAACATAATTATCACTTAATTTAAAAAAAAAAAAATTTTGGAAGATAACGACTTAAAATTTTCGAAAGATACATTATTTTTTAACTTCTGAAGTTTCACGAGTAAGCTAAAAAATTTGGCCGAAAAGTTAAAAAAATAAACTAAATTGTAAAAAACTTTTTTTAAATAATAAAAAAATTAGAAGCAATAGCGATCACATCCTGAAATATGCAGGGATCACTGCGGAATTAGTTGAAGTTTTTTTAGAAAAAAAAAAAAAAAAAAAAAAATGGTCCAACTTTGAGAAAATCACGGTTTTTTCAAAAAAACTAAAATATTTCATATATCTGGGATTCTGAAAATTTTTCAAAAACTACATTTAAAAACAAAAATTTTGAAAAAAAAGTTCCCAAACGGTCAATTTTTGAAAAAGTTCTAGCATTTTCAAAAAAAAAGAGCGGTTTTTTTCGAAAATTCGTAACTTTTTTTGAGTTTGGAAAAAAAATTTTTAAAAATTCTGAAAAATGTCTTTCGGGGGGTAGAAAAAGATAGAAAATTTTTAGCGAAATCGAAAGAGGTCAGGTAATAAATTTGTCGATTTGGCATGGAATGACCCATATATAGATTATTTATATATACATTTATAGATAGATATATTTTTAGATAATATATATTTATATAGTTTCTTTTTAATAAACTTGTGTAAATTACATCGTTAAAGCTATTAATTACACATTTATACTTGTGCAAGTACAATCTTATATAAATTTATTATTCTTTCATCTATTTTATCTCACAATCATTGGAAAGTTTGTTTCATAATAATAATAATAATAATATTAATAATAATTTTTGTTAATGTTTTATAAGTTTGATTAGATTGTTTAGGCATATTAACTTATTTTAAACGAGGAAATCTAGTTCTACAAAATGGAAATAATAATTTTTTATAATTAAAAACTATCATTAAATATTTATCGTGAAAGATAAATTAAATATAAATTGAAAAATGAAATAGTTTTGGTCATTTGTTTGTTATTTTTAATTTTTGATAATCATGTCGGTTTTAAAGGCACATTCGAATTATGAAAAATAATTATGTGTTTTTATTAAAGGCTATAGCAATAGTGTAACTTGCTATTGACATCCTTCACATAAATATATCTTGTTGTATTTTACTTTAATTGTTATCAGCAACATCATCTACCAACATCACCATAGACAAGTTTTATATTAATCAAATTAAAATTATAATAATCAATAGAAAAATATAAAATATTAAAAATTCCTTTCTATAGCCAAAATCACAGAGAAGTCGCTTACTTTCTTCAATCGTACATCAGCTCATTACTTGTGTTTTTTTAATCTTTTTCGTTTATTGTTTAGTCTTAAAGATTTTTATGTTAGTTTGGTATAAATAATATAAATATATATTTGAATATAATAAAGCTTAAATATAAAAATCTTTATATACGTACATACACACGATATAATTTATAAAACTTTATCATTTTTTTATATTCGAAAAAATGTAATTTGCTAAATTTTTATTATGTTAAACGTTCAATGTAGATAAAGTATGCGCGTATACATAGATTTATACAGAAACGATACATTTATACATTTTGATTATAAATTCTTTCTCCCTTTTACATTGACGATCGCATAAGAATTTAATACTGTAACTAATCTATTTACATAAATAAAATAATTATAGATAACGTCTGGTTAATTAATATATGTATTTTTATTTTTAATATATCAATTATAGAAAATATTGATTGCAGTTGAAATTAAATCAAACACTAATTGTTCCCACGTATATTTATATTCCTAAACATTTTAAATATTGTGTAGATAAAAATGCCCCATTGACAATTAATAAATGTCTTTATGCGAATCGTCTCTTGAAATATGCTTAAGTGTTAAAGTCTCAAAGTTCTTCAATTCGCACTTAAATTTTATAATTACAAATTCAAATAAAAATTGAAACTTGGAGACTTTAACTATGCACTTTATATTTTCTGTATTGTACATTTAATTAATATCTCATGATAAAAATTTTTACAATAAAAGTAAGAAGCACCGCGACATCCAGTCGCCTGGAAGCGTTAATGATTATATAAAAAGATTTTTTTAAAATATAAATCCATAAATTCAGTTCCTTTTTATAGTATTATATATATATATATTTTTTTTTCATTAATATTAACTTGGCTTTTATCACTCACATTCATATTTTTCTATCACGAATAATTTGAAAATATGATCAGATGATAACTATAAATATATATATTCATATATCAATAAAATTTTTAACATGTATGATTATTAAATATTTTGAATAAAATACACCGCTTAATCGCACAATAAGGTGTATTAAATAAAAATGGATAACTATCTTATAATTTAAAAACTCTAAAACATTTGTTGATAGAATAAACACGAGATTAACAATAAACTAAAAATAGTAATTATTTAATTGTAATAATACGATAAATGTCAAAAAAAAAAAAAAGAATAAATTTAATAATTATTCTCATGCCGTATTAAATTTAAGTGGCACATCAACAATAAAATTATTTTAATCCCTTCATACGTAAAAGTAATTCAAAAGAATTAATAATAAGTGTTATTGAAGGAATAGTAAGTATTACTAAAGTAAATATTTATTCTTTACTTGGTAAGTTTCGTTCTATTTGCAGCTAATTCTGCAAGACACGCCAGTGCTTCGAGATCGGGCGATGCACACCATGCTAAACAAGTTTTTCCCATTATTAATAATTACACTCTTAAAAATTTATAAGGATAAAATTTTTATATACTTACGTTGATTTTTTTCCTCGGTAGAATTTTTCGAAGAAGTCGCTGAAGTATTACGCGTTATACTTTGTTTACGAGCTTTTCGTTTTTGCTACCAACTAAATGAGCGTTAGTGGTCTCATCGTGTAAATTAATAATTTCATTAGTTTCTTTCCGATCATTAGCTTGAGAATCGAGCTGTCCGATTTTATTTTGATTAACCGGAGTACGTTTAGTTATCGAAGTTGTATTTAATTTTTGGGGTAATTTTTTCTTTTTAGTACGTTGTTGTTTTTTCTTTTCTTGGAATTCTTCTAAACTTAATGATGGTAATGCTTCTATTTTTTTTTCCAGATTAAAATCTCTATTAATTAAAATACATAATTATTATATATTGTAAAAATTATAAAATTAAATGGACTTACTCGGCTTTGAATCGTTTACGTGTCCATAGCTCGTACTCTGCTTCGTCTGTTTCAGTATTTTCAGGCTTCGAAGCTTCGACTTTACCTTCAGCACTAATTTAATATCGATAGGGTATAAGTGATATTAGTAATGTTATTATATTTTACGCTAGGTATTTAGTAAATTAATTAATTAATCGATAAATTAATAGTAGTGACCTCAAATTTACCTGTCAACAAGATGCTCCAAGTCACTACGTGAACTATTCCCTCCTTCACTGCTCAATGAATCAGTCTTTTCGCTTACATTGGACGATATTGAATTTCTCCTTTCCTTTGTATGCTTTTCAACGCCAGTAACTCTAAAAATATACACATTAAATAAACACCACAAAATAATAATAAAAAAAAAAAATTTTTCCATAAAAATTATTTTTCAAATAGATGAATAAATAAATAAATAAATAAAATTACTTGTTAAGGCCAGTTCGTCGTCGTTTATTTTGTTGTGTCGTTGATCCAATATTTCTCACCTGTTCAGCAAGAAATTTTTGATAACGTAATCCCTTGCAACTACGCTCACTTCGAAAGTTACCATCTTCTGGACTATTTACTTCTATGTAAGAATTCGTGTCGCGTTTTTTCCCTCTTCATCTAAATCAAGATGATGCTTATTGTTGTTATTATTGCTGCTACTGTTGTTATTAGACTCGGCATTCTCTGTCCTTGATCCACCAAACAAGTCAGCTTTACAGTCTTTTTTTTGTTCCAAGTTTACTGGTAATTCCGTATAACGTTTTTTTGGTGGTTTAGGTATAACTATTTCCTCGGTACCATTTGTTATATTTTTATTTTCTATATTTGGTAATTCGTCATCATCATCGTCTTCAACAATGTCATCATCTTCATCATCGTCAGGAATACGATCAACATCAGCCCCTTTCTTGTGATGAGGTTGATTTTTTTGAGGTGTAAATAATGAACTCAGTCCACCAATCTGAGATTCATCGGCTAATTTACCTGGTTGAATTGCATTGTTACTTTCATTATTTGTGTAAGTGGAAGACTCGTAATTTGAGTTACTAGTAGATGTTGAATTTTCTTCATAACTCGATCCAACATCCGGCTTTTTGTTTGTTGGTCTTGTTGTTAAAGTTCTCAATGGTGGAGCGGGTAGTTTATACCATTTAAAATCTGGATTAGCATTTAGAAATGCATCTTTATACTGAAAGAAAAAGAAATAAAATTATAATTAAAGATTAAATATTTTAGGAAGGAAGAAAAAATCTAATTAATACTTGAGAAATTTAATCTTACTTTTAAAAGTTTTACAAAGCAACAGTTTCAAAGTTTTGTAATACTTAGTAAAAGAATATATAAACATGATTTTTTTTTCTATAATGTCTAAGATAAGATTATTAAAATTTTAATTACTTGAAGAAAAAAAAAATCAATGTATATTTTTTTTATCGATTGAAAAAATTTTATAACTAAAGCCCGGAAGGCTTCTTATTTCTAATTACACAAAATGATGATCATATTAATTATTTTAAAAAATTAAATTGATATTGTTACCTCCTGAGCTAAATTAATATACGATTGTTTTTGGTCTGGATGTAAAGTAGCCCACCATTCACCAAGAACCCGAGTAACAGCTCGATTTTCAAGATGAGGAAAATGCAGTCTCACTGATCCACGATGTCGTTTACAAAATATGAGAAAAGCATTCATTGGCCGCCTAGCATGATGAGCTGGTTCTTCCGGTTCTCTTTGTTCCTGAACAATTTAAAAATATCAACAATTAACGATCAACAATAAAAACCAGCAAAAATAATGATGACAATACTGTCAATAGTATAAAGATAATATAATAATAAAAAAAAAAAAAAAAAATAAAAAAACAAACATTTTATATAGCATCATAACTTATTTTTTTGCGTTTTCCATTCAATAAAAAATTGCACAATCTATCCATTTTATAGATATAAATTTTTACATCGTCAACGTATTAAATCATTTTTCATACTAAATAACGAATAACAAGATAAAATATTACAATAATAGCTAGTAATATCAAAAAATTTACCCTTTTAATATAAACAAATTCTGATATTGAGCGTAAAAAAAAAAACATGAATTTGGTGTATTTATAAAAACCAATTATTTACTTAAAATAACTGTGAGTCGTAAAAAAAAATTTTTTTTTTGTTTCGTTTAATTTATCTGACATATTCTAGCATATGTTAAGATTTAAAAAATTGTGAATTACAATAATAAAATACTTAAAAAATAAATTTATTTAATTAACATTAATTAATAAATATCAATAAATATAAATTTATCGTACAAGTAGTTAATAAGTATAAAAAAAAATTAAAGTCAGCCATGATTGTGATTAAATACATGTTTGATTGTAAAACTTTGGTAAATACCTTCTCCATTTGATGGCCGAGTAATTTTCTACAGATTGTATAATTTTTTTTTCACGAATTTTCCTGATTTATCACTGATGAACGTGACTTAAGACATTAATGATAATGTTTAATAATGTTAAACATTGAGATAATAAATACTGAGGAATTGAACGAATGTTATGCTTATGATTATTGAAAAATATAAAATAAAACTACTTAATGTTAATAATAAGATACTAAAAAAATAAGACAGAAAAAAAAACGTATGACCGTCGCTTATAAATGACGAATGTGACAGCTGGACGAACGTAAATACTACTGTCAAATTCAATAAAAATAAACATTCAAAGTTGAATTAAAAAAAAAAAAAACGTCACCATATATTTTATAAAAATGTATTAATAAACATAATAGTATTTAGTATTATTTATTATTAATTACAATAGCTTGTCAATAATTAAACATGACATTTAAAACTCAAGGTTGTATTATATGTATTTCTTTGTATGTTATTACAGAATACACACACGTATTATATTTATTTGCCGCATCTCATAGTACGTATTATTATTAATATTATTTTTTTATTGAATTGAAATCTGTGAAATGGAGTAGATTATTATTAACAGTAAATAAACACAAATGTTCTAAATACTTTAATAGATGTACTAGATTATATTATTATCACTAATAAATATTTAAAACAGTGACAATTAAGCGTAAGAGAAAACAAAAACATTGATAAATAATCAACCTACTCACCGTCACTTGATCGTTGGCAGCCATTTCTGATTTTCACTTGACAATTCACTCAACGGCGCATAATAAAAGATAAAGCTCTCTCCAAGTCTTGTGTTTTGGTCTCTCTTACTCATTTAGTTTTATATTTTTCCTTCTTTATTTTTTCTTATTATGCATGCATTAATACTCGCTCTGTCACTCACATTACTGACTTATTTTTCCTCTTTCCCCGCAGCAAAACAATTTTGACACATGATTCTATTTTTTTTTCTATATAATACACAACTTTTTTTGTCTCAACGCGCAACGCGACAAGTGTCCTAGTGATAAAGGTTTTAGTGTGTTCGACATGAAGCAAGAAATAAATTAATAATAAAAAAAAAATTATTTTCAAATTGCCGGTTATCATTTGAATTATAATAATAATAATAATAATAAAAAAAATAAAACTATTTTTTTAAAATTAAATTATCAATTAATTCTCTTTACTTTTTATACGGATGATAATAACGTCATACAAAATTTATCTTTCATCAGAAATTATGACTGATAACTCTTGAAATAGTAATAAATTTTAGAAATCCCAGTCAAGAGTTATTTATTAAATTTTTAACGAATTCAAATTTTCGCGGTATAAAAAAACCAGTGCTGCCAATAAATCTCTGCGCACTACCGCCACCTACATTAAGATTTTTCAGTTTCTCATATTCCTGGTCTCAGTAAGCTACTGATCGTCGGTTAAAATGAACTCCGAATTTTCATTCGTACTGTTTCCGGTGAAGAAGAAAATGGGATTTCTTCTTTCTATTATATATTTGTAAATATATATTTAACAGTCAATATTTCAAATACAGTGATAGATTGTAAGTATATGCTGACATGTATGCAAATGAAATTATATTTAAATAAATATCGGAAACGTGACATGAATTAGTTATTTGAAGCAGAATTGAAAGGTCGAGCTGTTGTACTAAACCTATCGCCCACGGGAAAAATCGTACGACTCATAAATATGATGAGTTTAAAATTCCTCGAACAAAAGCTTTTCAATGATATTACTTTTATGTATTTTATATTTATACATTTATATTGTAATATTATATTATTTTTATTTTTATTTTCAGTTTACGTAGCTATCGAACTAGGAAAATTCATGACTGCTGAAAACGAAGAGTAAGTTATTATTTTAATATATATCGTATTACAAGACTCGTTTTTATATAAAATTGCCAGGAACCAGATGATGCCATAAATGTTTTTTTATTATTTTTTTTTTTCACTTTATCCTGGGTTGTAAAATTAAATGGAATATTAGAGGGCCAAGTGTCTTTGTAAGGATTGACGGTTATTGCTTAAAGCTGGACTAATATCTCATGATTTTTACTCATGAGCTTAGTCTTAAGTTATAATTTATTTTTATCATCCCTATTGCTATTTCATTATACTTTATTCAATCATTTTTCATATTTTAGAAAAAAAAATTTTTACGAGAAAATAATTTTAATAAAATTTGCATTATGAGATTTTAATGAGTACTCAAAGTAATAAATAAATTAATATTTACAGTATTAGCAAATGTAGTAATTATTAAAACTAAAAAATGTACTGTCAATCAAATGTAATACTTTTACAGTACTAGAAAATTTTATTTTGATTGAGATTTAAATTTTCAAGTATCAATCGTTATTTTTCAACAGCCAATGTAACTTTCATTGAAATATAAATTACTTCTACTCGGTGTTCGGTGTTGAAAACAGAGAGGATATGAAAAAATACACGGGATAAAGATTTATGCTTTATCAAGATAATTTTTATTTTATTTAATAGATATTTGTAAATTAAATAATAAGTAATATATAACATAACGAATACTGAAAGTATATACGCGAGTTTATGAATTAAATCATAATATTCACCACCTACCGCACGGTGATCCATGGTTTTCATTTGTATAATATATTATATGCACTATAGTGAAGTTTATTTAAATGCAAATATGCATTTTATTAATATATTTAATCTTCCAACGTTGTTTGATTCATAATGCAAAATGAAATAAATTTATTTTGGTATACCATTAATGGCGTTTTGTTGTAATGACAATAATATGCGAATCAAGTAATTGGAAAACGGGTGACAATGCAAGCTTTTTGTACTTTCCTTTTATTATCGAGCTCACAGGAATTTAATATATTATTACAAAAATGTTTTTTATAACAAATAAAATCGGGTCCAAAAAATCAAAATTTAATAAAATTTACTATCAATAATTTTCTACGATAATAATTTCTAAATATAACATAAAATGATCAGTTTTTGATAAAAACTATCAAGTTTTTACTACATCATTTGCTTTTTATCCAATAAATCTGGTAATCTTACAAGATATACCTAAACTTTGTGAACTATTTTAGTTGATGCAAAATTTATTCAAATAAGTCGATCCAATATAAAGATATCCTTGATTAAACTTTAATTAAAAATGCAATTATTTCAGAAAAATACTTTTCAAGTAAATTAATCGATTTGAATAAAAATGCCTTACAATTATTATAAGATTTTATCGGGTCTTTAGATATTAATGAGTTTTTGAATTTATTTGAGATAGAACATAGAAGATATTAATGATCTATTTTTATTTTATTTAATGCACAACTTTGAAATTAATCAACTGATTGTTTCTCAAAGCTGACGCGATCCAGTTTTTTTGAAACGCACACATCATTCTGAAAATAGAGTAGCTTTTAAAGGCTTCGAAACGTCGATATCCGTCGAAAATTTGATTTTATAAATTCATGTTAGAATTAACGTCAATATCACATCAATGTTTTTTTTTTTATTTTCGTCGAAGAAGTCTATAAATAATAAAAATATTTATCGAAAAAAGAAAAATATCTACCCTCATAAGTATGATTTTATGCATAGGGACAAAAAGCTTATTTGATTTTGTTCGACACCATATGTATAAATATTCATGTTTATAATCGCTATCACCTATAAAAAACAATTAAGCTTCATGTACTACCGTAGAATTTGCATAGCTTTGACGTCATATATATCTCTGTTACAGATAAATATTTTTAATCTCGAAACCATATCGATTAAAATTTATAGAAGATTTATAATTTTAATAGGTATAATATAAAATTTGATTGAATAATTTAACGATCAATTTAAAAATAAATTGATAGGACATTAATAAAAAGCTCATTAATAGTCAATAACGATTTAACTATTTTCTATTTTCCGGGGTTTAAATCGCTTGGAAAATAAACATAGGCATGAAAAAACAGAAAGTGGATGTTTTTAAAGTAACTTAGGTTATTTATTTTATCCGAACATTTGTCACTTGGCCAAGTCCTCGGGGATCTAGAAAACGTGAGTAGTCTGGATAAGGATATACTGGGTAACTTCTATACATTAGTTTCGGGGAGGAGGATTAAGATCAAAATTCTCCTTATTTGTTATTTTAGATTTTTTGTTTTTACCATCCTATTCATTTGTATGATCGAATTCTCCATGGAAAACATAACAAAAGAAAATTAAAAGTAATGTATCGCTGTGTAGAATATTTTCACTGATAAATGGTGCATGAGTGTATGTGAAATTTAATTCAAATGTATATTATAACTTTTTAGTATGTATTTGTCGATACATATCCGTATGTACATACATATAAACTGCTGTCAATCCGGCTGTTACCCAATATCACTTGGGAGAGCAACCCCTGTACGTTTAGTTCTGCAGCTCAGGTTTCTTATTGAAATGTACCCAACTACTATTCTGCAAAGCTTGTCGGTTACATTTTAGAGCTGGCAGTAATTCGCGAGATTTATTTGTTAATTTATATTTATGTATTTGCGAATAATTAAAATTAATGAACAAAATAGTAAAAGAATTTTAGATTCTTAAAGCAACTTATTCATTCGTATATCATTGATCGACTAATATAAATATACATATGTATATTTAGAGTTATATACTTTAAATTTAAAGCCTGAGGTCTCTTGACACTATAATCAAATCCCTCGGTGAGTAAGATTGATGCCTTTCTTTATACAATCTTTACGTCATGTGATGGTTCTGATATGATTCAAGCGCCCTGAGCAATATTACATTTTTTATGCTAGAATAATTTCTCTTTCGGGTTCAATGAGGAATTTATAAGTGCAATATTTTTCTCAAGTGTTGCGTCAAATTAAAAAAAAATTCACTTCTGACATTCTTGTTTTATTTTAAACTAACAGGTTAATAACAAACGTATCGTGTTCGCTTTTAACTACAAAATCCTGCTATGATTTTCAATGGAATTTAGATTATTTAGTTTTAATTAATTTAAATCCTTATAAATTCACATGTTGAAAATTTTTTTCGGCTTTGAAATAATATTTTTTATGTAGACATTTATTTATCACTAAATTAAAGACTTTTTGACACCAATTGAAAGGGAGTTTTTCCAAACAGGCATTCGTTCTTCTTTTTCACCCGGTAAAAATAAAATAAATAAAAGGGTCTTTAAGCCAGTTACCAGAATAATTAAAAAGGACATTCTTCGCTTTGTCAATATAATCTCTATCGAATTCCCTAAAAGCATACCTTAAAATCGTGATAAAGTTTATTTTTGTAGTAAAAACCTTTTTATTTTTGTTTAGTGAAAGGTATTTGATTTTCAGTAAGAACGAAAAGAATATCTGTCAAAATATTTATTTACGTTCTTGAAGATTATTATTTTTTTAAATATCAATCGATGAGAACCTAAATAAAGGCTAAGTAAAGGAAGAAATAAATAAGAAAGGTCCTTACGTTTCGACAGCCTTTCTTCAATTACACTCATCTCTGAAGTACATTTTTCCTTCCCTTTCATACTGTGTATTTTTATTATTATTTTATCTTTTTTTTTTTTTTCTTGCGTCCATTGCCTTATAATTGCTTCCTCTTGTCTCGTACTTTCTTTATGAGGATACGAAGAAATTCGTGTGTACTCACGGAAAATCAGTGTCTTTGTCAGTTGGCTTTTACATTCTCTATCTTTTATTCTTTATTTTCTTCACGAACTAAGAAAAAAAAAAAAAATCCTCACTGCGTGCCACAAACTTACTTATCTCACGCAACCACCGTTCTTTATTTTTCTACTACATTAAAAAAATCATAAATAATAATCACGTTATACTTATGATGTAATGACATATTTTCAACATCCTCGACTAAGGCGAATTTATTAACACAAGGGGACCGTATAATCTGTGCTAGCGCGTTACTTTCGCCCAATATATACTTAATATAAAAGAAAACTCTATTTTGTACGGATATAATATTTTCTCTGTGATTTAGACTTGAGATTTGGCTTTGCAAAATAAATAACTTAAAATTTTTACTTACTTCTATATTAATCACCATGAGAAATAATGCTTCTCAGTCGATTGATTTTTGAGGCTCGAATCCATCCATTACGGTTATTATGAAGGCGGGAAATATTACTAATTATCTTACTAAAAAAATTTATGCGAATACACATGCTAAGGCGTTGTGAAAAGTAATGAGATTTGAAAGAATTATTTTAAAAGTTATCAAATAATAAATAAATTTTTTTTTTTCAATGTAGGTAACTTACAAAAATAAATAAATTACAGTGTTTCAACCAATGTTATTAATAATCAGTGTAGATTAACAAAAATCTACAGACACTTACGAGTTCCGAAACTACTCCTTCGACTACTATTAAGGTTAAAAATTAACAATTTTACGTGTAGAAACAAGTAAGTTAATAAATTCCATTGAGAAGTTTCGAAACCAATAAAATCATTAACTTTTCCTGTATATATAGTAGTAACTCGTATCAGAGCTCGTTTCGGACTTAAAATCGAAATTCATCCGACTTCTTTGCAGGAAAATTTTGTAAATCAACGATGCGACTTGAATTAACAAATTTTTATCGTTTCAAGAATTACTATTTTGCGTTAGAAAGAATTTAATCATTGAACTTCCCTGAGAAGTTTTAAACTTTCCTAACTTTTCCTTTCTTTTTCTAACTTTTTGTGCTTAAAACACTGATTGTTTATTTAATAACCTGAGTAGTATTTATTCTGATCGAATTAAATAAAAACCTTCACAATAACTAGATGTTTGTTTTTGTCAAGTTTCGACCTTAGGGACTGGTCGTAAGGGTAGTTTCGGGGAAGGTATTTTATTTGCTGATTTTTGTCGTTATGTGGGATAGTTATCTACTGCAAAAATTATTAGCTTCAAACGAAGCTTCTAAGATCATTTTTTGTAACTTTTTTGTCAATTTTGGATCTTAACAGAGGTCGTAAGGGTAGTTTTGTTGATCGGATAGGCTGTTTAATTTTTTTAGAAATAGTCGTTACTGTTTGTAGCTATAGAGAATAATTTCACGCTTCTGATGCAAAAAAATTAATTATTGCTCGATATTATAGAGTAGAATTTTAAACGAATAATTGAAGTGATAGAATAATTAAACGAATAATGAACGATCCCTTTCTTATAAGTTAAACGGTGATAATTAAAAATTTCTACAATTTTATATTGTCTATAAGTATAATTTATTTAGTACATAAAATTTTACATTGATATATTTATAAACAAATTGAAGATGTAATAGATTTAATTTAAATTAAGTAAAATAATATTACAGCTAGTGATTTAACTAAGGGTTATAATTGCTGGGGTTAATAAAATTGAGGCTTGTGAAACCCAAACAGCAACTATGATCTCATAGTGTCGGTTTTATATTTACTTTCCTTAATCAAAGTAATTACCATTAATTATTACTCAATTATAATTACGTGCCATGATATATTTCAACTCAATTTATATACTATTGATTATTTATAATTACTTATGATTATACAATACTTTAAATTAGTTATTAGTTTATTAGATTCAATATACATTTTCATATCATGATTAACATTTTCTTATGTGTTTCAGTATATATATATATATAATATATAACTTATAATAAATAAAACAGCTTTTTTATAGCCTCTTTCTACATATTCATAAATTGAGGTATTACTCTTAATCACATTAATCGCAAGACATTACTCGGTACATATTATTTTAAGCAATGCGCTGCAGGATATAATTTCTCAATTGATATAATACCTACGACACTGCGGTTTATAATCCTTTAATCTCTTAGATAATTTAACACACACAGTAAAAGTGGGGATTCTGTTAAGTCGCAATGCAACTTATAGACTGAACTTGTTAAAGAAGGATAAAGATATAATCGTATATATATGCGAGTATGTTTGAGTTTTTATTGTACTTTCTCATCCTATGAATACATGACAAGCATTCTAACTTATTATTTATGTTATTTATTTAATAATAGCTCAATCTCAAAATATCTATTGTATTTATTCATTTTTTTTATAATGTTTCATTTATTAAATACACTGAAAATATACGAACATATTTAACAGAAAGTATTTGGTAGTTAAAAACTCATCGAATTATATTTGATGATTTGTTTTATTGTAAAAGATTATTCAAAAAAAAGATTCTTCTGCTTTGAAGTCAATAATTTGTTTAACATGACTGACTTGAAAAATCCAACAAAAATAATCCAACAAATTGCACATTTTTTAAATATTAAATATTTTATAGTTATTTTCAACATAATAAGTACTAAAGAAATATTATATAAAATATATTTTCCCATGAGTTTTTTTCCCTTAGATCTTGTTATAAAGTTTTTTTTTTTAATTAAAAAATTGAGTAATAAGCGGAAAACTCGATGTCTTTTGTGAAAATAATGAACGTTTTTGTTCTTCTCTTGACAAATTGAAAGTTATTTTGAAAAGTACTAGACAGAAAATTTTTTAAGATAAAAATTCTAACATAAAAAAAAAAATTATTCATTCTATAATTTTAGGATATTTTTAAGTGTAATTTCTATTTATTTCACTAAACAAAGTCACTAAGAATATGTGTGAAAAAAATTTTTTTTTAATTCATAAAACAAACAAAGAAAGTCACATCTTTGACCATTTAATTAACTCAATTGTGGCATCATGGCATATAAATATTAAGTCAGTTTCCGAAGGAGAGGACCAACGTAATTCAGTTATCGGTTATCATTTCGCTAAATAATCTAACTTTGGTCCTCTAGTCTCGAAAACTCACTTTACAAAATCAGTTTATTTAATTTATTTAATTATCGATATTTATTGTTTTTTTCCATAATGAATTTTCGAATACAAAATTCTCTGAATACTTTAATAAAGCACTTGCGTATTTTTTCTTCTTCTTACAAATTCAACGCTACACAAATATAATATTAATATAATTCCCTGGATAAACACAATATAATTAAAAATTAGTGTTTTGTATTTACCGTGAAGTAAGTTGATGATGAAAGTAGTCGTAATTAATAAAATTACAAAAATTATTCAAGAAAGTAGTGTTTTAATTATTTCAAAAAATTTTATTAAAAGCAGTTACGTCACATATAATGAAATAATTACATCATTCATTTAATTACTTTCGTAAAAGTAATTAAATATTTAATTTCAATCTTTACACTCATTAAATTTTAATTATTTTGAATATTAATTTGAACTAATAAATATATAATTTATTTTGAATCATTTGAAAATATTCAATAACTACTAATGAATAAATTAATTAATAATTAATAATACAGTAATTAAGTGACTAAAATAATTAATTATTTGTAGCTCCGTAAAGCATACTCTGTACAAAGCGTTCGGTGCGACCTTTCAGCTCATTTGCTATATATTATGCTCAATACTGTAAACATGACCAAAGCTTACACGTCAAGTACAGACTTTGTAAAAATAAAATAAGAAGTACTTTGACATTTAATTCTTAACATTTTAGATTTTTTGAACTTTATATTTTTGACTATCGATTTATTGAGCGAACTACCAGCACTATTATTTTACTACAAAAGGAAACATTTTAATGAAAACATTATAGAGTTAATACTTGGGAAAATATTTATGTGGAAAAGAAAATAAAATGAAAATTTTCGATTATAAAATTTTTCATTAACTTTCTTTTAAAGTATCGTCGTTATCGGATATACAAGATGAAAATGTGCACTATGACCCCCGTGGGGCGTGCTATGACCTGAGAGACTAATTCAATTTCCATAGTTCGCTCATTAAATGAACAACAAACCTTCAACGCAAAACAATTTCACTTGTTTCTAACAATGTAGAGTTTTAACAATTCTGTCATTTACAAGTATACTTAACAACTATACATGTATTTATTAAAGTTATCATTTTATCAACATTTAGCTACGATTCGCATTAATTTTAATTTACCACACGTATAATAATCATTAAAAAAATGTACTGCATTAACTTAAGCTTATTGAAAAATTTATTATTATCACAAATAAAAGTTCATTATAATTTTACAATTATTTGATTCTTACTTTCAAAAATGGCAGTTTTTATCTGAAAATGAAGAAAAAAAAATTTTTTTGCCGTCGTAATTTAATCACTACTTAATTATCAGTATATATTGAATTTTGTCTTCATTTACTTGAAATTGAACTTTATATATCCTCAATTATCAGTAATTGAATTCTCGTAGTCTTTATTTTTGTCACAAACTATTACAATTGACAATGAGTTATCAGTTTTATCCGAGCTTGTCAGCTATTTTTCTGAAACAAATTGAATAATCATTATTTATTAATCATTTTTCTTTAACAGAAGTAATTTTATAAAATTGAAAAATATAAAACAAGGTAAATTCAACAATATTCAATCATGACTTTTTTGGAGTAATCTACGGTGCGGATAAAATCTGAAAGGTGAAAAGGGGAAAGTATCGTATTATATAGATTACCGAAAAATTACACACAGTAATTAATCTCTCTCGGGATCTAGTCATCTCACGGTGATCCTGATTTATTGTACAAGTGAATCAAAGCTCTCATGAGCTTTTAAATGAATAAAATAATTAAAAAAAAAAAAGGTTACGGTTAAAAAAATTTGTAACAAAAAGAATAATACAAACGAATTCATTTTTTAATTAATACTCCTTTGTTATTTTACAGTACGTTTATTCTATATATTTTTAAATTATATATTCTTTTTTTAATACTGCAATCAACAAAGAGTATCTATGAAATTGGTTCGACAAATGTATTTTTTGTATTCGTTATTATTTATTCGCTGCTGTCAAATGCATTTCCTCACTCTGCTTAAAGCTTTGTATTGATAAATGTGATGCAATAATGAAAATATCGGAAATAATTGGAACGTTAATTTGAATGTTAATTATTAAAAAGTTTAAAAATTCCTCCGACAGATATTAGAATAATTATGTTCAGTAGGTAAAAAGCTATTCAGAAACACACTCGCATACACTGCTTAGATTAAAAAATTTCTTTCGACACAGATGAATAATATATCTTTGTTGAAAAAGTATAACATGAATTGAATAATAAGGAATCCTAAAGTCATAAATAAGAATATTGATTGAAGTGTGAAAAGTAAGTTGATTTGAAAGGAAATTGCTTTATTCAAAATTGAGAATTCAGGAACATCTTATGTTCAGTTGACAAATTCGTTCTTTTAATGAACTACCCTTAAGTATATTCATTTTTAGTTAATAATTTTCTTTTGTATAGGATCTTTTCATATAAATAACTCAATTAAAATGAGATTTATGACAATTAAAAGATATTTTAGTATTTATAAGATAATGTTTCATATAATGTAATGAATCATTTTTAAGAGAATTTCATGGCTTCATTCAAGAATTTTTGTCTTGAAATTCGATATATTTTTAAAAATATAAAAAATAACAGAAGTCCGAATATTTCTAGTATCCTTGAAACAAGTCAGTAATATCTTGAATCAATTAAGTCACTACAAAAGAATTCGAGAGAAGAATATAGATTATCTCATTTAAAAATAGCGAAGTGGATTATTTGAGATTAAAATTCTTAAATAAAAGATTTTTTCTCTCTTAATCCTCGTTTTATTTTTTTCGATTTAAGAGTGAATTTATTGAAACTATAGTCAATTTTTTTCCATTGTTAATAGTGTTGTAACACTAATATTAAATATCTAAAGTATATAACCAATTACTATTATTATTAAATCACATTTGTATTTGACAAAAGCGTAAATCAAGTGATTTATTTAAAATGTATTTTAGGATAATTTATTAAATGACATTCTTAATTAAATCTTTTATGCATGGTGCCTCGTTTTCAATAGAACTTGTTTTGTTGGCAAAATTTCAGATTTTAGTTCCATTCTATTGATTCGCAACTCTCGAAAAGACAATTAATTAAAGTTGCAGAACATTATGACATAGTGATAAAATGCATTACAGTTAATAGTTATAGATGTGTGTGTATATGTGTGTAGGACATTAAAACCGCAGAACATAGTAGGGCAGTTAGGGATCTTCATGTGTTTGACATTTAAAATCTCACTGACTATTAATTATATTGTCTAATGATGGATTTAACTCGTGGGATACATACAAAATTAGTTTAATTATAGTTGAATTTAATCTACATACTCAATTAATCACCGCCTGTGATGATGAATATATATTTTTATAATTAATTTACAACTCGTTAGCCGCTTAGTGTATAATATACATGAACGTAAATTTCTATGTCCCTCTATTCGGTCATTGTAATTAATTTTAATTTACTTTTTGAAGTTAAGTTATTCACTGGATTATCACATTCACTTTTACCAGTAACTCCTACATGAATAGGTGTTCATTCAATCGAGCTTGGCTCAATTTAATCAGCAGAAGAATCTTGGATCGAGTTGTCCGGGAAAGTACCTAGCTGAATCCATGATAAATGAGACACTCTCATCGACTATAAGTTACACGGGTTCGAATTTTTTTGCTGTCCCTATTTATTGCAATCTATCACAGTCTTTAATCTAGTTTTTTTACATGTATCAAATTCATTTTTTATATCAAAGTTTAACGAGTATACAATCTATAAATAAAAAAACGACAAATTCAGTTGAAGTAAATGGTTTGGAAATAATATTTATTGAAATTCGAGGAGCTTGAAATTGAACTTGAGTTCATTTTTAACTTATCGATTGATTTATTATTATGATCATTATTTCAATAAAGTTTCCTTGGTACCTATTAGCTAAGTTCAACTTCCTGTTAATCCTGTTCAACACTGAAAAAACTAATTGATCCAAGAAAAATGTTCTCATCAAACTTTCATTCTTGTTTCGAATTATTTAGTTCACTTAAATTAAGGATTTACTCCCGAATTAAGTAAATAATATACTCAAAATGTTTAGAAGGGTTTTTGTTATCATCTATACCTTCAAAAATAGGATTAAAAAAAAATATTACTATTTTTTTTTCTTGTAATATTTTGAATGAAAAAAATTTCTTAAACCAAAAATATAAAATGAAAAAAAAAAAAAAAACATATATAATTATTCTTAGTTGAGAATTGGATTTTTCAATGAAGAATTTGATTGTTTTTCCCGAAGATAGTGTTGATAAAAATGGTAGAATTTTTTAAGCTAAGAAAACGAGTTTCAAGACAAAAATTCTTCAAGTCATAAAATTCTCTTCAAAATAATTTTTTTAAATCGATCATTTTCTCTTAAATCAAATAATTTTCTTCTTCACTGTACTGTTACTGTACATTTTATTTTCAATCTAGAAATGCACTTGGCATATCTAAACGCACACGTCAATCTGCTTCTCAAATATTGACAGAAGTACCTGTTGCAGTTAGTAACGTGAGAAAATTGTGTGTATTTTAGTTATAGGTAAGAGCGACCTCCCTTTCGTAATACTAATATGTAGTTTGATAGAAATTTGACGTTTTAGTGGGGACATTTGATGAAAAACAATAATTGTACAAATTAAATTGAAACTTTGAGTTGCAAAGTCTAACTCTAAATCTCTATTTAGCTAGCTGATACCAGCTTATTCCAGATCAAAATGACTTTGATAGTAGCGAGTTATTAGTTTTTTTCTTTTGGGGAAACTAATGCCGTATTAGGAAGGGAGCTGCTGTATTAGTTCACAATTTAAGTCCTGTCAAAGTTTTATTTGTTCATTATTGTAAAACTCGGATTCATTATGTCAGATTAACCGAATTGACAGTGGACATTGTTCATACTGTATTTTTAGTAATAAAAAATTTATGTAAGGGGTCATTAAATAATTACGTGAAGAATCTAAAAGAAGAAGTTTAAAAATTTCTTCATGACTTTTTCAGAAAAAGGAGAAGAATCAAAAACTGTTTTTACATAATATTCTACCAGTAGAAACGCGCATCATCAAAGAACATTCCAGGGTGAAGCTTTAAGCAAAGCAACTTTGAAATCTAATATCTTGTTTTTAAAGTACAATCTCAATTACATTTTCTTATTTTAAAATATACACTATAAAGCTTATAAATAAAAATTATAGGACTTTTTTTAGTATCTTACTTCAATTATTTGTTAAAAATTATTCTGTATAAATCAAGCAATAATTAATAATCTCTGGTCATTTTTTGATATTTTGAAATGATGAATTAACTTTATGAATCTATAAAATCAAATCCTTCAATGCAAATCTGGTATCAATGTCAACTAATAGTTGAAATCAACAGAGCATGATTTCAATACTTGTCGGTTTACTTGAATAATTTAAAGTTTTCATCGTAAAAACTGACAAGGTTAAAATGTAGTCAATAGCCTAAGATCGAGAAAAAACAAAGTTGATTTTTATTTTTAAGGATGAAACCAATGTCATCCTGCGGATAAGCATTGATCGGAAATTATCTTACTTTGACAATCCAAATAGGAAGTAGTCGATTATCAGCAATATTATCTTCGAGCAACACTGAAAACTGAAAAAAGAGAAAACGGGAAATTCTTTCTTTGAAATAAATTCATAAAAATTGAATTTGTATAAAAAAATGATCAATTTCTAACACTTAATTTTTTAACTAACTAATATATATTATTGTGATGTATTTTTTTAACGTAATTCAGTTTTTGATTTTATTTAAAAAAAAAAAATTTAATATGTCTGCCGAGTTTAGCTTATTTTATTTTTTTACCAGGTTTTATAAAAATCGATAAGATCTTTTACTTTTGTTGAAAATGACATACATATTGAATGGAATTCGGATTTTCAAAGTAATATTTTATATACGTATATACAATAGTGTATTTCTATGACTCAATTAAACCATAATAATATTGCATTTCTACTTTAAAAAAAAAAAAAAATTTTTTTTATGTTTGAAATTCTTTAAATCGACTGTGAGCCTTTAAATTCTATAGTTTGAATCTTTCTCTTAATAATTTTAATATGTGTCATACATATGAAAATATTATCTCATTATTGAATAAATAAAACGCTTTATTTTCTTGCAAAAATAAAGAAGAAACAACAAAAAGCGTTTTCATCACAATTATGCGTGGAAATTTAATTTTTCTGTTCATAAAATTTATGCTAATATAAGCATTCGATTTATTGATTCAATTTTCTATCAATAATGGTCAATTTATTAATTTTACTGTAGCGCTTTTATTGATAAATTAATCGATCAACTAATTATTTTTAATGATGTTGATAATTAAAACTTGTTTTTCAACAATTGCATGAAAATCAATTAAAGTCTTTTCCGATAATAAATGCATCCATTTAGTACTTTTATTATATTTAAGAACAAAGAATAATCACAATGACGATAAATTTGAATGGCGGATTCCGTGAAAGTTTATTTAATGAAATTTTTTTCTCTCAAGTCATCGTAGATGTAGATTACAATTTATAAATATAGGACACGTCAGTATAATTCATATTCAAATTATTTTCCGGAAGACTATGAATGTGATTAATGAATTTTTATGAAAATATCAAATAACATCTCTTGTATTACTAGAGAAAAATTATTTTCCTTATCTTTTACATCTCAAAACCTAAATTATTATTTCTACATCCCGGAATATTTTTTTGCCAAGAAAAAAAAAAAAATTAAATTTTTCAAACTTTTACATTTACGTGATTTATTATAAAACTCTTTTGAATTTTTACGTTGAAATTTAGAAGAAGTCCAAGGTCTTAAAAATAAAAATATTAATATTTTCTTCGTGTTTATTAAAAAAAAAAAAAAAATTATCATTTACATTAATTTATTCGAGAAAAATAAAAAATTTTCCGTTTTTTTAGCTGACTTATGAAAAATTGTAAGAATAAAACCAATGAGAATAACGATCCAATAATATTAATCATTGTTTTACTTTAACATCAATTTTAATCAAACACGCGATTGAATTTTTCGTCTAGTAAATTATAGTATGAAATTGGAGTTATTTACTATATTAATTCCGAACATATATGTTTACCGCTGAATATTATCATCAAATATTTGTAATGCGCTGTAATAGACTACGATATATAACAAGCCGAGCGAAATTCTCTGTAGATAATCGTAGAGTGCGAAAATGAGGTAACACCTGCCACAAAAAATCGTGATATGAATTTATTTCAGTGGTATAGACATAAGTTTTTGGTATTATATAGCCGTGAAAACGTGTATGAAAGTAAAGTCCTTAGTGAGTATACACAAGAGTAAAATAGAAGAGTAAAAAAGTGAGAAAAAGGTCCTTGATGTCGAGTTGTGCGAATCCATTTAACTTGGTCGAGCTATTTGGACTCCCTTTGCTCCATCTTCCAACACTAACTCTCTCTCAACTCTTATCCTCCTTTTCTTTTACTGTATAGAGATTCGTTCACCCGGCGCAATACCTCTATACGCTCTATACCATTCTTATAGCAGCTATATCTCACTCTTGAGTTTAATTTCCCGTGAACTTAAAGTACTATTCCATCTTTCACTCACTGTACAACTCGTTGCTTAGGTAGGCAAACTGTTTGAGTGTCTCGTTGAGAATCTCAACCATTTAGAAAAACTTGCGTTGTATAATTTTAATGTCACTCTCAGAGTTATTCGTTCAAATGTATCCGTATAGTGCATAACATATAAATATGACAAATAAATATTTAATATTTATTCCTATCTTTATTTGTATAAGTATCTCATTATTTCAATCCATGCTGAGTATACTAAAAAGTTATCTGTAATTAAAATCTTTTAATTAAAAACCTTTTTTTCTATCTTCGTTTTTATGTACATTACTTTTTATTTAGGTAGTGAAAATTTTTTATTTTTAATTCTTATTTTTTTTTTTTTATTTTCTGTTAGGTATAAAGGAATTTAAATTATTTGACTTAATTGATGTGGGGTTAATTGTCATCAAAATTAACAGATAACTTTCAAAGGGCTTATGACGAAAGTTAGACAACTCTGAGAGAGCACATAACTACTAATTAAGGGAAGTAGAACTACAGGAAATAGGCGAGTAAAACAACTCAAGTGTTATTAAGAGGATAAAGAATGAATTAGATAATGTGTATAAATGAAACATGCGATGTTTCGACTCATTTTATCTTTTCTTAATTTTGTTCTTTATCATTTTTTATCGCTACAAAAAAATATTTATTTATACATTTAGGATCAACGTTTAAAAGTTCATTTAAAAATTTTTTTACTTTCAATATGTGAAACAATTCAAATATGCTTTTATAAAGCTCGTTTATTAAAGATATGACAGGATTAGGTGCGCAATCGAGCAATTCAGCTGCTAAGCTTCGTGGAAATACTTTCTGCTGACTAATTTTATGAATACAGAAAGTGACTAAGTAAAAACTTAATTTTCAAACAAATTCTGAAATTTATTATACTAATAAAATTTTCAATTACACGGTAGGCCGCAATTGTATTTTTAAATACACAGCAAAAAAAAAAATAATTCGACTGAAGATATTTGTTCTTCTTGTTACAAAAAAATTTTTTTCTAATCAAGGAGATATTTGGAATTAGAAATTAAAGTTCGTTAAGTAATACATTTTCCATTTTGCATTTAACACTACGATTAGTTATTTGAAAAATAAATGTGAAGAATTGTTCTTCTTTAATGGTAAAAATATGACGTTCTTACGCCAAGAAAGTTTTCTTGGCTGGGAATTCCAACATGTGCCTAGTCTTTCAATTAGTAGTGGAGACATTGAAGCCGTGAAGAATAATCTATTTTTTTAAAGTGAAGGATAAGAGTATCATAGTATATCTTTATCAAAATATCCCCAATTCGAGCCCCAGATTACAATGTTCTAAATTTGAAATCAATATCACTTGTTCCGAGAAAGTTTTTTTTTGGCTTAAGGAATTATCTTTCTTAATTTAAAATTTTGTTTCGTTTTGTTTTACGTCAAAAAATTTTGCCTTTACTAAAAAAGATTGAAGTCTTGCGTCAAGAAAAAAATTTTTACAGCTTAAAAATAAACATACCATTTTAAGACAATTTTTTAAAATTTAAATTTGAAACTGAAGAGTAAACTATGGTACGAATAAAGTTTAATTTACTTAATAGAAACGAAAAAGTTAATCGGTTTTTCTTTTCAATCTTACTGTGAGAATTACTTTTAAAGGTTTCATCGATGAAAAAAAAAAAAGTAACTATTCATTAAATTCAGTTTGATTTTTGTGATTTCATTGCTTACGTGCAAAATTTACAAAAAAAGAAATGACTAGGATTTTTCTAACTAGTTAGGTAATGGCATCTGAATCCAATTAAACTATTTCAAGAATTTTGTCAACGACTAATAGTGCCTATTATAGTAAAAAAAAAAAAAACACTTAATTCGATTAGTTTGCTGTGTAATTTAAGAGTTGTAGATAGAAGGAGGAGTTGAATTTTTCCTATCACACCTTCGATCATCATTTAACCCTGATGGAATAAACCGATTTAGTCGAATATCGCATCAATCCAAAGCTTTTCATCAACCTCCAGAGCTGATTAGATTCGGGAATCGATTGGTTTTAGATTTATATCTGAGTCACTTTTTGTAATTCGGTAATAACGCAGAATTACCTAGACCAAATGATTGCGATCTAGCTATATGGAAGTGCTTGAGAATCTTTTGCATTATAATGTATCAAAAGATGCAAGGCATGATTTGTTGGACAGTAGTTTTATCCTTTTTAGTACCAGGTAATTTCTACGTTTGTTTGCTTTTTTTTTTAATTTACATATATTTGAATATAAAACCTAAAATTTTTCAAGTTTATGTTCCATAAAACTAGCAAAAAATGCATTGTAGATGAAAAATTAAAAAAAAAAATGTCAAATATTTACTTTACCACACATGCTGCATAATTTTGTTCTCGTAGAAATTAAGTTTCCGGTCATAAACAAAATTATACTGTACTAACATTAATTTCTCTTTCGTGAATCAACATAAAATTTTTGCAACATAAAATATAAAACTTTATGAACGATTGAATACTATTTAGAATGAAGATATATTAATCCAAATAAATTCATCATGACTACATAGTATTTATTACTATATTTCACGATTGTTACTTTCCTGATGTAAGCAACTGAAAAATTTTCACTTTTTTTTTTTTTTTTTTTTTTCACGCCCTAAATGGATTATGAAAAAAACACATGAGCTTGCTCTACCTTTTTCGCACAATGTTTGAACTAGATTTAATGGTCCATTTTATCGGATTTCCGTAGTCGATGAAAGAGAAATAAAAAAATTGCGATCTCAATCATGTATGCTTAAAAATTTTAAGATGTCCTTTTTCCTAATTTTTTTCTTTTAAATACTATGCGGAATTAGTTAATATCGTGTAAAACTTTGTAACAATAACTAATTATAATTAGTATATAAAAAGTTATATAATAAATTTTTTACTCATTTTACTCATTTGCACAAAGTACGATAATTAAGACTTAAATAAATGAGTTTATGCAGCTTAAATATTATCATAATTATAAAACTGTTACTTCGCGAAAAATTTGTCATTTAAAATACAATAAAAATTTATTAGCGTATGAAATTGACTGTGTAAATATAAGAATTCAAAATTTCTTAAAATAAAAGGAAGTCTATCGAGTCTGTAAGTTATTTCATATGTAGAAAGTATATGTAACCTTTCTGCTAGAATTATTGTTTAATATTAAAATAAAATGGAAATTTGAAGCTTTTCTCCAATTTCTTTTGACAATAATCACGTTTATAAGGCTTTATACTAGTATATATTCTGAAATGACGTATTTCAGTAACAACAGCACTTGTGAGAAATATTTCAAGGCAATTTTGAGGCAATAGCAATACATGTTATTTGGAGCGGATTATGATCACCGTGCGATAGACAGATCTCGCTTGAGCGGCCATTTTCTACATATTCCATCGAACTAGACAGGCGAGTAACTTCCTCGCACATACGTGCGTATTCTGTTATATAGTTCTATGTATGTACATTATCTGTACGTGGGGGAATCACCGACGACAAAAAAGACGAAAAGAGAATAGAATGGAAATTGAAATTCACGTGTCATTAACAATCAAATATACATAATGTCCATAATCATACACCAAATTATCCAAGCGGAATGAGAATATTCCATTAAGAGCATCATGAATCATACTAGATTTGATAATAATTTTGAAATAAAAAATTTGCAAATAAGTTTTCAATTTCCGCTTTCTTACACAGAAAAAAATTTTACTTGACTTAAGAAATTTATTTCAAAAAGCTTTATCGTCGTGATTTAAATAGAAAAATTTTTCAACTAAAAAAGTTTTCTTGATTTAAGACAATAAAACTCTTTGAAATAATTTTCTTGGTTCAACAATTTTTCCCTCGATCCAAGTTAATTTTTTTTTTCAGTCTATAAAAAACATCTATGAATGTATATGTAGATCGGAATATAGAAGCTGCTATATATTTGTTTTATTTCCGATAAATAAACCGGAAAATAATAATATTTTTTTAAATGAAATTTTATAATAATAACAATTGTAAAAAAATATTGACTCGTTTAAATTGAGTTAATAAAATTGCACAGTTATCAATCATGCAACGGTTGTTTATAAAACTAGCAAATACTATTATATGTTGGATTATGGATCAGTGAGTTTATCATCGTTGAACGCCGTGAATACTAACGCTTGTTGAGATTAAGTTTTCGAAACTTATGATTTAGTTTCTGAAAAAGAAAATAAGTTAATTTGAAATTGATGAAGTTAACTTAAATTTTATTCTTATAAAATTGCAGTGACCCGACGTAACATATATTTTATATAATAATGATTTTAAATTATTATAATTTTACCGAAGATATATTGCATATATAATACTTGAAAGACCATGTAATACAGTTCTAAAGTTCTGAGCTATTCCCTGTAGCATGTGACGTTAACAAACGTTCTGAAACTTTATTCATATGTTAAGAATTGTTATATCATAGCACTGGCTACTGTTTTGTCAACTGTAACCTACCTTGCAAGTTCCGGATAATAACTGGCTATTCTATTGCGGTACTTTTCGAAGTTTAATGGATAAATTTTTTCGTGTATTGTACAAAATTATGCAGCTACAAAATTTTGCGATAAAAGTATTTTTCTGAAATTCTGCCCAACTATTTTTGCTTTTTGGTAAATCGAATTTTTTTGCCAATCGATTTATTGAACTTTTTTTTTTTTTTTTTTTTGTACAATACGTACCAACTAGTGTCAATTGGTGAGTTTCGCGTAGTAAACTCGTCAGTTTGTCTAATTTGGCGTACTCTATCTCCGATTTCTCTTGTGCTTTCTACTGGTACACTCGGAGTCAAAACTTTTGAACTAATAACAGGAATTGTTACTATTTAATAAGCTTTATTAACTGTTGATAAATGATTATTTTAAGTAAGATGATTTAATAAATTTTTATTAATCGTTTATAAATCATTTATTAAATGCGATTTATTGAGAGTTAATAAATCAGTATATATATTTGGGTGTTTCGTTTGAAGGGTCTATTTTTTATCCCCTCTAAGAAATATTATTCTAGACATCGAAAATAAAAATTTCTTTAATATCTTTTAGTATATTTATTAAAAACTAAACAATTTTTTTCCGATTGATTTTAGAATTGAAAAGAGTTATTAAAATTCGTTTTAAAATATTCAATTTCAATTTGATTTATCAATTTCATTTTTAACTCGATTGTATCTATAAATCTATATTGAATTCTAGAAAAAAGTGTAATTTAAATATGTAAATCAATATCTATTTTTATTATTATATTTGTATTAGAGTTTAATTTTCATCTTGATTTTAAATTTTTTCAATAACATTTTTATAAGTATATTGAAAATATTACTGTCCTGATTGACTTTACATCCGTGGACTTATATACGTATATAAACGAACGCTGAAAGAAATATTCCAATATAAATATTTCTTCACCATTTAATGTCAAGTAGCCTCGAAACAAAAGTTTATAGAATAGTTTCAGGTTAACTGAATACAAATGTGAGTGAGTATGAATTCAATAATGTATTAATAAATAATGTAACACGAGATCAAAGTCCATTTCTGCACTTTATGACGAAAGTTTGACTATTTATTTCTACAAATACTACTCATATACTAAAACTCATTTGCACTGCATATGTCTAAATGATTAAATTCAGTCTGCATGGATTTAATTATCGGCAATTCCACGTCCGTATATGAATCATATATTTTTTACTTAACGCGCACCGGGTGTGAGTAGAGTAATATCAATATTTTAGATTTATATCATAATATGCGTAATATAATTTTAAAGGAATATTATATACGACTTCTGTTACGTATGTGTATCCGTTTACTATTTAGATTCTTATCGTTATAAATGAACTCGTAAATTTCCAAGCTAGCAAAATTGAATAAATTTACTAGTAAACCTGAAGCTATAAAATCTCAACCTAATTGCCAACGATGTAAAGTAAACTACTTCAAACGCTAGATCCGTTTGAAGTTCTTCAAGTAAATATTTAATTGATTTCTTCTTTTTCAACAATTAATATTTTTTATACCGTAAACATTTGTATGTTTAAATTAACGGTTAGTAGAATTACATTTAAATTTATTTAATCAAATATATATGATGCTTTTAATACTCACTAATCTTTTTATTTGCTATTTAAAAAAAAAAAAATCCGGAAAACGGTTCTCGCTATGCACGAGTTCGAAACGCTCGAGAAATTATCTATTCCGAAGTTTTTCGAGCTCTAAATCGAGTGATTGTCAAAAACATACTTTTTTTTAGAGTTTTAATTGCAATATCTTCTAATCGAATCAATCGTTTCTGATAAGGATCATTCTAACATTTAATATAATTTTCAAAATGAATCAATGTTACGGTTGTTATACGTGTTAAAAATATATTTCAAATTTTTTTTTCACGGCTGTAATATTTTAAAAGCTCTTGACATATAATTATTCCTAAATAATGTGCTTCCAAAAATTAACCTACTAGAAAATCTTTTACTTTGTCTAAAATGACTTCATTCTTAATTATTATTCTCTAGGTTGAAATTTTTTTTTCGTGCATATCTGCACTGACTATATAATTCATTTTATTCAGAACAAAGAAAATGGTGTGTTTCTTGCATGAGAAAACAAATAGAATGAATTGACAGATGCAATAATTTTTCTGCAAGCAATATCGTAAATGTAAACCTTCAGTTGCATAGACGATGAGAAGAAATGTACACATCTCTGAAGAAAATAGGATATTCTGATCCTTATGTATGTAGTTCTCGCGTTCGGTTCGAATAGGCAATTTTACACGAGGGTTGGAATGTCTTACTGTCCTCTTTTGGAGTTCAATTTATCAATGTGTGTCTCTCATTATTTTCAATGTTCAATTTTAGTTATTATCATTGAGACATATTTATTCCTGTTTATCAATGAAATACCGAATAAATTAAAATTTAACAGAATTAACAATGATTATAATTAACATTGATTTTATGAACTGTAGTTAAATAATTGTGGTAAAGTATAAATATATTCTAATTAATTTCGGGCTTAAATATATTAATATACAAATTTATTAATAGTAGTTAACATAACGTAGCTTCTGTCCACTAATCGAGAGTTGTTCAATAGTAATTAATGCGTGACACATATAAGTTATAGACGAAAATGTCGAGAGAGCACATACTCGGTCATATAAACTCTCATCACGTCAATCTATATGTCATTTCGACAGTTTATACATAGCTTGTATATATATCGTATTTCTGCAAACTAAATTTGACGTAAATATTAACTGTTTCAGAATAGTTATACACAACAATATCGACCTGTCTGCACCTATCAAATATACCTCTATCACACTATACTATTTCAAAATAATCCTTAAACTATTTCATATTATTTCAATCAGTAAAATTTCATTACTATCCATAATTACTTCCTACAATTTAATCACTGAATTATCTGTAAGCTCAGCGTAAAATAGTTTTTTTATCCGTTAGATAATGAGATTAAATTACGTGATAAAAAAAAATTCCAAAACAAAATTAGAAACAAAGTAAGTTTACCCTAATAAATAATTAATTTTACCGGAGACTCGAAAGTGGTGGTAGTGTCGTTATATGTATATCGATAAGAATTTCATTTTCAGCTCACTGCTATGCATAGGTATGTAGAAAAGTTGAGCTGTCAATTCAATTCTGATCTAGACTTTGAGTAACGATTGATAGGCGTGACGTGCATCAATGTCTTCGAAAATAATATGTGGATATTGTTATAAATTTTTTTTCTTTCTATAAGACTATATTTATATATCTATCAACAATACTGCACCATTCTACGTACAGATACATTGTCTACGTCTAGATGAAGATGAGCCGAACTATGTGAATTATTCATAGAGTAGTTTGTCAGCGCCTCGGGCGTTGAAAAATAAAAAAAATCAGAGTTCGATAACTTCAACTCTAACGACAGTATCAAGATACTGATTGTGAGACTCGTTACATTAATTTATCTGTCGTATAATGAAATTAGAGGGAGGTAGAAATCGATATCAGTTTTTTGATCAAAAATATTCTACTCGTTTTTTTTTTTGTTTTTTTTTTTTTATCTTATTTCGCTTACTCCTCATACTTACTCTTGTTTAACATTTTTTTGTCGTGTTTTATCATTCAAAACGACTTTACTTATTGAATAATTCATCGAATATACTATAGAGAAGACATTGCCGAGTTTGCTTCTTCACTGTTGTCTGGTTTTTCTAATCGTTTTCCTCGAAAACTTATCTTTCGGTTTTATAATCAGCAATCTGTAAAATGGTTATGTAGATGGATAATAATGAAAAATATATATTTTAAAAGGGGCTGGATTTATAAAATCATCACAAATTTTTATCGTGTTAAAGTTTGTATTGTTTTTTAAATTGAGATTTATAAGACTCAAGATAAGTGTACTTCTTATTTTTTTTTTTTTTTTTTTAGTAAAACATTTACAGCCATTTTTATAATAAATCGGTAATTTTAAAATCCAAGATTAATGATTCTTTGAAAATTCAAAGATATTATGCGGCCTATAAAAAGTTGTGATGTTCATAATTATATTATTTCCTTTTTATGGGCAACATTAATTTTATTCTGCGCGATTAATCACAATAATTAATCTCTGTAAGTTGAGAAGTCTTAAATTACTTTGTAATATTTCATTTATGATTACATTAGTATTTAATTTATATTCTTTATTAAATTTTTTAGCAAAATTTTTATCATTATTTTTATTATTTTCTAATTAAAAAAATAATATACTGTAGATGTTTTCAAATTATAAATATACGGAAAATAATATAACTGTGGAGGATCATTAAAAGTTTTATTTTATCGTTCGTTTAAATATTTACTGAAATTTCTGTCTTATTTTCGTGAAAAAATGATTATAAAACAAATATTTATTATTCCTAATAAATGTAAAAATGTTTTTATTTTTCAAACATACATCTGAAAGGTATTTTAAAATATGATATAACTTTCTGTTTAATATAAAAATGAAAATAAAAAAGTATTCAGCTATTTTATGTCCACCAAAACGAGATTCGATTGTACTGAGTCATTATACTTGGCAATTATTTAATAAAAAAATAAACAAATAAAATTTTGACAGTAAAACGAATAGAGCTGTAAAAAAAAACTCTTCGGTGTTTATTACAAAAAAATTTATTTTAATTAAATAATCGCCAAAAGTATACAGATATGCAGCGAGTATTTTTAATTAAAAAAAGTTATAAAGGTATAAAAATTTGTATCACAAAGAAGATGAAAAAAACAGCAGAGTTTGATAATCTTCATTGATTAAAATGTATATTCATGATTAATATTTAAGAGATAAATAAAAGTCATATATTTAGAGATTTTAGTGTTATATTGTACGGTGTATGATATAGTATATCAGGATACGTTATATATAGCGATAATAAAACCGATAGATATTACATCAATATCAATTGGAGACATAAGTAAGTATACATAGAAGCCAAGTGATAATGACGCGTTTGTTTGCTCATCGGTAAAAGCAATACCGAGAACACAATACTGCCTGTGTATGAACAAACTTGACGATCCTTTTTTTTTTAATTAATGTTTCCCGTACTCGTTTTTCTGCTTACATTTTATATTTTTGTTTTTATTTTAATTTTAACGTCTGAAATTTTTTTATGATAACATATGTATATCTATGTATTTATAATCATACACGTACATTCAACATTTTTTTGTTCGAATCGACACTTTTTATGCGTTAACGGAAAAAAAATTTTAATTGTCCTTTTCATAGATCTTGCTGCAATGGAAAAAAAATAATCTTTTTTACATTGAACAAATTACAAAAGTTATTTAAAAAAACATTTGAGTTCTTCTTATTTAGATTTATAGATTTTTTATATTATTTTTATTATTATTATTTATATTATTTTTATTAATAACTTTTGAAAAAGTAAATTATCCGAAAAAATGTTATTTTAATTGTGTTGAAATTTTGACAGGGTTTTTATTTTTGCATTCTCTAAATTTTCAAGATCATTTAAAAAAAAATTTTTGACTTAAACATGAAAAATTTTTGAAGTAAACATGAAAAAGAATTTTCATTTAATTAATTTATTTTACGTGTTATAATTTAATAAGAGTTATTTTTAACAATTAATTATTGCATCTTGTTTTAATTTATTATTTACTATTTTCTTCATCGGCACATAAAATGAATGATATTTTTGTATATCACCGTGATTATATCCATCCATGCAAACTACAAACAGATTTTCGTTACCGTCAAAAATAAATTTTTCCATTATCTTCTTAAATAACACAGTAAGGAATTACAACAAATGATGACGATAATAATGTTTTAAGATTAACATTTTCCATTAGCATATTGTTGATTTTGCGAGAATGTAATTCAGTCTGATTGAGACATGCAGCAATGAATTCAAGATAAATATTCTCTTTGACCTTCCAGAGCATATGTGCATATATAGGTCAATCAAACCTGCATATGACTTGATGTCAATGCAAATTGTTATCAATGAAATGTGTCAGTAATAATTTTTATCTGTTTTTTCAAAATTTTATTTTTGACATCATTATCTCGTGAAAATATTTATCGTATTTGACATCTCCCAAGGATCGTTATTGTTCATTTAATTTTGAAAAAACATCTATGTTTACATATATTCCTTTTGTCCATTCAAATTTATCGATAGGACCGACAGGTTTGTATGCACATCGAGTACCAGAGAAAAAGAGGTGGATTGAAAGGAGAAAATGACGACGTGAATGTCGAGATACGGTTATCAGGACGTTTGTGGTAGTAACGACGATGGGTATTGAAGCGCAAGCGAGTGAAAGATACGAGAGCGATAAAAGCATCATGTTCTACAATCGACCTGCGAGATGTGGTTTTCACTATTTTATCTTGATTCTCTCGCATAAAGCGGATAGAATCCATATAAAAGGGATGTAGGACTGACGACTGACCTTGACTCATTCAAATAATCCGTTAAGTTATGGGTTTTAAATTACTTACCAAATTAAATTCCATTTCTGTACTGCTCAGTTCCCCAACGATCATCTATAAATTTTCAATGGATCCTTAATTGAATTCTTCCATATTTATTTATTTTTTCTTGTTGTTTAAGTTATAACTTTTTATTTTCTTTCTTCTTCGTTGAAATTTCAATATTGTTGTATGATTCAAACGCGACTATATGCTTACACCCTCCGTTTTAAAATAAAGCTATTGATTTGGTTATATTGAATCGTATAATATACTTATAAGTCATGTATATCGGATCTAACTTTAAATGATACAAAAAACACTCCCTCACAATGACCAAAAACCAATCGATAAGTTTAATACACTTTTTAATCAATTCATCCCAGTTTTTACTGCTGTGCTTGGCTATGAATTTTTTTTTTTTTTTTTTTTTACAATTTTATCTTTTTCACGAGAGAAAAAATGAACTCTTGACGTTAGAAAAAAATTCTAGTAAAAATGTTGAAAGTAAAAATTATTTAAATGCTACGGTATAAATTTTTATTTGAATTTTCAATTTATTTGATTACTTTTTCATCATAAAATAAATTATGTGGTATGTATATTTGGATTAGCAACTTTTTATACTTAAAATAAAAAATTTGTGATTTCTTAACTGTTAAACTTTTCATTTACATTTTCATTTTGCTTTAATTATACAGACAATAAAAATATTTGGCTGTAATTGTACGTAATTGTGTCGAGACTACTAATGAACTTGAGGTCAAATAGTTTTCGATTGCTGGCTGAATAGAAGTTGCGGTGATTTTGCAAATGAGAAATAGTTATTTTTTTTTCTTTTTCTCTCATTTTCTTTTGAAAAAAAAAATTTTTTTCCTATAACGACATCTAAAAAACGCAACGAACCTTTTTATTCAATTGATTCTTCCTTTTATCTAATGGTAAGAGTTTAAGACACGTTTCACCTCTTACTAATTTCATGGTAATGATAAGTAGAAAATTCTAATTTTTTAACATTTGCAAGTTTAATCATTAGCTTTTAACATTATTTTCTTGTTCATTTTTTAATTATTTGTGCTTCTACTTTTTATTCATTCTTTTGTTACTAATCATTTTCTTTATTAAACGAAAAATCTTTTTACATTAGCTTTTAACTTTGATAAATAATTCAAAACTTTTTATTCTTGTTGTTTTCTTGCTTGGTGAAAAGAGCTTTGTTCTTTCTTTCCAAAGTTTTAATGGCAGGGATTACGATGAAACGAATCATTTGCATGAATGCAAATAACAAATTAAAACAGACTAGCAAAATTTTAAATAATCCGATGATGTATGCTTGATTTTTCCCGAAACTACGTTGAAAATTTTAATTATTTAATATTATCATCGAAAAAACTTTTACAAATATTCCGACCTTTTCATTAGTATTATTTTTTAGTATTTGATGTTAGTTTTTCTTTTGGCAGACATTTCGGACAATAGTACAATTTTACACTGTTTTAAACTCCAATAAAATGATGCTATAGAATTTATTCACCGGAACATCCTTTTGCTGCATTATATTATTTTTTTAAGTTCTATTCTATTAATTCAAATTTACAACAATAGTCTAAATTAATTAATTTTTATAGAAAAAAAAAAACAACAAATAGAAATTAGTACAAAAGTTCATGTCGAAATAATAGTTTAGTATTGATAGATAAAGTTTAATTTAATTTTAAAATAGTACAAATTGAAAAAAAAAGGTTTTTAAAACTGATTTAAATGAAGAAACAAATAAAGTTAAATTTTGGAAACCTCATGACTTTTTTCCCGCTGCTATAGAGACGAGAAAAGTATCCTTATTATTTGTATTATGATCAAAATTTTAAATCAACTTTTGAGCCAGTTATTTCAATCATAATTCTCAATTTCCAGTAATCCTATTGAATTTGCAGTTATAACTACATCCCAAATTGTACATTTTCGGATCACAATGCTCGAGTATTAAATTTCCAAAAATTTACCTCAGTATATATAATTAACCCGTAATTAATACGAAATTGATTGAGCATTTCTTTTCATATCAAATATAAAAATTTTTAATTATAATAAAAAATTAAACTATTCCGCATTACAGTAAATCCAGCAATTACCTGATGTGAATTTCATGGGATAACTAATAAAACTACTGCATATATTGGTACACAACACACAATATATAATCTCTGGAACAAAGGGATTTAGCATAAGTTCCATGATCTGATTGAGTCCATTTACTTCTGTTTCTGTCAAATTCAATGATTAACGCAGTTTCAATAATTGCGTCAAGCCTAATTGCTAATGCAGTAATTGTTTTGTTCAATCGAGTTTAGGTTTATAAATATTTTTTTTTTTCTTCTATCAAATGTCAAAGAACATGGAGAGAAAAGAAGGATTAAAACCAGCAAAAGTAGTAAAATCCAATTGATATGGATTATATAAACTTATTCGTTTTTCTATCTAACGAATACGGATTTATTGAGTCTGCTGATAATGCGAATGTCAGTGAGCATTAAGGTTTTACTACTTTCTAGGCGTGTCGTAAAGTTTAGTAACTACTGCCACTCACAAGCACCTATTTTAGCCATATTTTGCCTTTGAGCTAACTTTTACCCTCATCTTTATTTTATTTATTTTTTTTTTTCATTTCATTTCTATATAAACCGCATCTGTGTCCCCTTTTTCTCTACAATATATCATTGATTATCATTGATAAATCAAGTTAATCGTATAGCTAGGATTTTATTTTTTTACCACTGAATAAATAACAGTCTATCAAGACGTCAAGAACCTACTTTATAATAAATTGCCTACCGAAATATATATATATGCCTTAATATACATATTTATATGTATATTTTTAAACCAATTTTTTTAGTTTATGAAAAATTGAACATTATTAACCATCACTGTCTTAAAAATCGATACTAAAATTCACCCATGAATTTATCTGGATTTTTCTGGGTACTCGTAAGCTTCTACAATGTTTTTCCTTTCGAGAAAATTTTTTACAATAAATTTTACTTGTAAAAATATTATTTTTAAATTTTGAAATTATCATTGTCAAAATAAATCATTCTTTGTAAAAAAATTTCATTTTTATCGAAAAAAAAGCTTCTAATAAATTTTTTTTTGTATTCGAATCTTCAAAAAAAAATTTTATTTAAAATTAAAAGTCCAAATAATTGATAATTATAAACACGATGTCTAATTACAACTTGAAAACAGAAAGTTTAAACCATTAATTTGCGTCAAGTTGTGCGTGTAAAATTTTGGGATCCATATTAAATGTTTATAGAGTGTATATATTCTCAATAATTATGTAATATAATATTTGTTATTATCTATGATCGCTTATTTGAACACAACATTAAACTCTATCTAGAAAATTAGTTTCAAACTCTCATATAGTGGATACATACTAATCATTCTCGGTTAAATAGCAACCATTGATATTTACGCTTTAATATCGATCGTTAATTAGTCGAACCATTCAAGCATAAAGATAAAATAAGCTAAATAATATATTTTCAACACCTAATAATATTTCATCTATTGTTTATTCAATCAATAGTGCTTAAATTCTTCAATAAAATAATAAATATTAAAAAAAAAAAGATTTTATAAAAAAACTAAATCAAAGTTGTAAATAAAAGATCTAAATTTAAATAAAATATCGAATAATAAAGTTATCTGTCATTTAAATTTGTTATTATATTCAAATGAATGAATGAACGATTGGATAACTCGTTCAATTTAAATTCATGTCACGCAATGAAAGAATAAAAAAGGCAAAAGTATTAAAACTCGTGCATGGTTAAAAATTAAATTATCAACATAATAATTTTTCACACCAATTATTGGCTTTTTCATTTTATGATTCTTATTTAGCTATTACTGTACATAAGTAAAGAGTTTAAATGAGGGAAAAAATTTTTTTTATTTTTGTAATAATAGAGTTTAAATTGTATATTATACTCTGTACAATCGATAAAGTTTATTTATCAATTATTCATATTGTTTCGTAACGAATTACCCACGGACAAAAAAATCATAAATATTGGATGAGTTTTTGGTGTATTCGATAATGAATTTTTGTTTCTTATGAATAATAAATTCCTTAAAAAATAGTTTTCTTTTTTTTTTTAACTAATAGTAGTGATTAAAATTTTTATTATTAATTTAACTTTCATACTTGTGAGAAAAAAAATCACAGAAAAAATATATAAAAAAAATAATCCAGGATTAAACACTTATTGTTATCTTCACAATGATTTATTTTAAAAATTTATGGTTTTTGTTACATATTCAACAGTGCTATTATTTAAATTTCAATTTATAAAGTTTTCTATGAATTAAATATCTTTTAAAAAATTACCATGTTATCTGGTAAGCTTTTCAATATGAGAAAAAATGACTCTATACGAGTGCTATGTATAAGTGAGAGATGAACGGTATCACTGGTGTACAGTTTAAAGCTCTATAACCAGATCAACTACTACAGTTGGAAAAATATACAGGTATAAAAATTACTGTCAGATTGTACTGTTTTTTTTAGATATATGATCTTTTTTAGTAAATTATTCGAATGCCTAAAGGTATACATACGTAAATTTATTGAATAAAAATAAAAATAAAACAAAACTCGATTTTAGTTTGTTTTTTAAAAATTTTTTGTTGTTTCATCGGGAAAATAATTTATTAAAAGGACAATTTAAATAAAAAAGTTTAATGTAGATAACGGAAACTCCAAATATTTGGTCTGTGTGTTGAATAAATTAACAATTGACAATTTCAAACTATTTTCCTTCTGCATAAATAATTTTTTCAAATTCATTTTAAGTGACTCAATAATTTCAATCTTGAATAAACATTTTATTTGTTAAAAAATGAATGATATTCTTTTAGATTAAAAAAATAATTGAAAAAATGCTTTTAAATTTTTGTAATTTTTTTTTCCTACTTGTTATATTATTATTTATGTCGGATAAAAAATTACTTTTTAATAATATAAAGAATTTTATGACATATCATACTTCTTTACAGGTTTTCATTAATAATTACAATTAGTAATATTTTAATATCATCTGCAATGCATCCCGAAATTTTAATCAATGTCTGTTTAATCATTCGAATCAAGACAATTTCGGAGTAATGCGAATTAGCGGTCAGATTCTAATGAGTTTTGTCTCTAGGGAAGAAACTTATTAGTTTCTGCCCACGATATTACAATTTTTGACTTCATTTCCGTTCTGTCAAAGTCACGTTTGTTTATTGTAAACCTCAAAATAACTAACCAAGTTTTCAAGTTAAATATTTACTTCCGCTCTAAATTATCTTGTTTCAACTGTTTACAAACACTAAAACTTTAGTTTCAATACAATAAAAGTGATATAAAAAAATTCTAGTGTGTGTCACAAGTTGGTATACGATTTAAAACTGTGGGTCATTTCAGCCCTTGGTTCGCTCGGTCAATCAACACTCACCCTCAGCAAAAAACGCCTTGTTTCATCCCTCGTTGCCCAATAAAATATTAAATGAAACAACAAACTTTTTTCAACTTTTACACTAATCATACAATGATTATTAGATGTCAAAAAAAAAAAACAAATATATTGGGATTTTTTCACCCCTAATAAATACATGACACATGAAACAAGTTAGAGGGTCGAGTCAAGAGAAATAAAAAATAGACATAAAAGAATTTTTAAGAACGGTAACGAAGAGGACTTGTCTCATTAAAATTTAACATATCAATTAAAAAATAGAATTGACTTTAGACATTTACGATATCCTGTAAATCTAGATGCATCACGTATCAATATTCACATTTACATGTGCATAAAAATATGACAATAAAAGTCATTTATATATCTTATCATTTGCCCTGAAAAATAAAGTATATTTTTTTTTCCTCTGGGAACTGCATTAGACAAAAATAAAACTAATCTTATAAATCTAATCTTGTGATTGGTATGTATATTACATACATAAGTAAGCTCGTCCATCAATGTACTTTGTCGGTACGTGAGAGAAAGACATGAAAAGAATCTTCTTCTATAGTTCTTTTAGGGGTGGTAGCAGTAGTATTTATAGAGTTGTATATAATATATAATGTATAGTGATAAAACTCCAAGCTTTTTGAGTTGCTCAATGGACTTAAGAAAAATTGTATCCTTCATATCAACCTTCCGACTTTTCAACGCCTCTTGACTTTTATACACCTTCGTACTTCCACTTACATGCATACACCTACACATATGATAATACTTATGTGCATTTATGCATCACACATATGTCCATGCATTTTTCATTTCATTATTATTATTACATTTTTTTTTGAGATAAAAAAAATCCCTAAAAGATGATAAAAAATACTGTTCAAATAATGTAATGCAATGTAATTTTTTGAGAGGCCATAGGACCGTATCCTCTGTAATAATAACAATGATGGTAATAATAATAATAATAATAATAATAATAATAATAATAATAATAATAATAATAATAATAATAATAATAATAATAATAATAATAATAATAATAATAATAATAATAATAATAATAATAATAATAATAATAATAATAATAATAATAATAATAATAATAATAATAATAAGCGGTGCTTGTTACGTGGCCTCCTAGTGGCGCACCGCGGGAAACGCAGACCGCAACATCTGGTCTGTAGGCTAACAACGTAACCGGAGCAACGGGCCAACTACCCGTTGCACCGTAATATCTGAGTTCCAAAACAGTATAATCTCAGAAGTGCTCCCCACAACCGGTCCTCTTCGGATGAGGACCAGTCATCAGGTGGGAGGAGCACACCGGACCCGATGACTTATGACGACCCCGGCGCTTATAGGATTAAGTTTAAGTAGACGGAGGAGCTTCGCGCCGATCTCTTGGTGTGCTGGCAGAACAGCGAGCCGGAGGTATCAGGGTATATGGCCCGGATGCACACACTTTGGTGTGGCATGCATCCGGAGCACAGACATTTTACGCCCAAACACCTGCGTAATTACGCCTCATACCTTCGGCATAATCGACGATCGCTGCTGCCAAATAGAAGGCAGTCTAATCGGCCTTCATTTCCAGCACCGCTACACCAAGAACGGCACCGTTTCTCCGAGGACAACGACAACCTCTTTACAGGTCGACAAGTGAGCATCTCCAAAAAGATGACTCACTCAAAACAACAGCTCGACACGGTGAACGAAGATCTCCCCACACAGCTTCAAGAGGACTCCACTCTGCTCACTGTCAACCAAGTTGTCTACGGTGCCGCGGCTTCGCTTCTGCCGATAGAGAGAAGACATTCTATCTCCTTCGAGGCGAAGTTGAAGCTGCGCATCGCTCAACTTGGACACAAAATTGACATTTCTCGGAAACAAGTCTCCCGCATTCAGTGTGTGATAGAGTATGTTAGTACTCAAAGACCGTACACGCCAAAGTTCGTCGCCTGGCGGCAGAACTTCGAAGGCGACATCACACACTGAACAAGAGTACTCTTCTTGTCATCAAAGAAGAGTCTCTTAACAGGTTGCGGGCTCTGGTGGCTTCCAAAAAGTCACTAGAGAAAAGGCTGAAGCGGTTGATCGACAACTCTTTGTTTCGATCCAACCCTTCACGCTTTCTGTCACCTAAGACCGCTGTTCCCGAGAATTATCCATCATCTGAGCGAGTGGAAGCCTTTTGGAGTGAATTGTACGGAGATCAACCAAACGTCAACCCGGATACTCCAGCTCTGCACGACTTCGAGGCATTCTGTCGAGAACACCGACGGCAGGATATCGCCGAAGAGAGCCCTGCAGTCAGTGTGCAAGAGGTTCGTAAAGCCCTGAATGGCAGCAAGAACTGGGCTGCCCCGGGCCCAGATGGCATAAACATCTTCTGGTGGAAGAAATTTTCTTCTACACATGCTCATCTGGCCCGGATTTTTACATCATACATTCAGGGCGACGAACCAATTCCAGACTGGCTGGTAGAAGGGCGAACCGTACTCATCCCTAAAAAGGGTGACTTGTCCGACCCAAAGAACTACAGGCCTATCACTTGCTTGAATGCGGTTTACAAGATTTTTACAAAAATCTTAAATAACCGTATCTTGCAGGAGATAGAGCCTGTGTGGCAACAGATATACGAACAACGTGGCAGTAAACAGGGCGTGTCAGGTTGCAAGATCAACTTGTTGGTAGATAGATGCGTCATTCAAGACGCAATCTACTACCAACGCAACCTGTCTATGGCCTGGATTGACTACCGTAAGGCATTTGACTCAACTTCACATGAGTTGATTCTCTATCTGCTCAAATGCCTCGGAATCAATCGCCAAACAGTGGGATGCATACAACGTACGATGCAGCTCTGGCGAACGCGTTTTCACATAGGAAGTGAAATGCATTGCACGTAACCGGAACTGTTCAGTACAAGAGAGGCGTCTTTCAGGGAGATTCTCTGAGCCCTCTGTTGTTTTGCATCTCACTGCTGCCAATATCTGTTGCCCTCCGACAAACTCGTGGGTACTCTGCGGGGCTACCGAGTGATCGAGTATACTCGATCACTCACCAACTGTTTATGGATGATCTAAAGATATACAGTGCCAACAAAGATCATCTACAAACGGCCATCAACATCGTAGCAGAGTACACACGAGATGTCGGAATGTCTTTTGGGTTGGACAAGTGTGCGGTCGTACACCTGGCGAAGGGTAAGTGCTCTGATACGGGTGGAGATGTCGAATTAGTGGATGGGAGCGTCTTAAGAGAATTAGACGCCGGAGAGTTGTACAGATATCTAGGGATTGAAGAGCGGCAAATGCATGCCGTCTCTGAAGTCCGAACAACTCTTCGCAGTGAGTATGTTAGGAGACTCCGGAAGATCTGGTCATCAGAACTTTCCGGCAAGAACAAAGTCTCAGCTACTAACATGCTCGCTGTCCCGGTCCTACTTTACTCTTTTGGGATCCTGAAATGGCCTCGAAATGAGTTGAAAGATCTCGACATCAAAACCCGTAAAGTCATCAATATGAATCAGAGCATGCACCCTAACTCATCAGTCGCCAGGATGTACCTCTCCCGGAACATCGGAGGAGAGGATTGCAGAGCTTGGAGCGGCTTCACGATCGTTTGGTTCTGGGTTTAACATACGAGGTTGCCAATTTCACAGCAGACGAGGACGACTTCCTGATGCAATTTGTTCATAGTCATGAAAATGCGCGGAAGGGGTCGTTCTTGTATAAGGCAGCAATCTACGCGGCAAATACCTTAGGTCTCGGAGAAATAAACGCTCTCATTGAACTCCCGAAAAAGGAGTTCAAGAGCGTCGTCAGGATAGCCGAGGAAAAAAAACTCCTCGGTGAAAACATGGACAAGTCCATGCACAGCGTGTATTTCAAACACGTCCGTGACCATGGCTTGTCCACCCAGCTGACATTCTCCTTCTTGAAGTCAGCTGGCCTGATGTCCGAGACCGAAGGATTTATATTTGCCTGCCAAGATGGTGTTATCAACACTCTCGAATACCGTAGCAAGGTGCTCCAGGTGCAGCTTCCGGACACGTCCTGTCGGACGTGTAAACAACATCCGGAGACGCTGATGCACCTTTGTCGGCATGTCCTGTGCTGGCAAGAGGTGCCTACATACAGCGTCACAATGCTGCCCTGCGAGTACTCTATTATCATCTCAGATATAGCTGCGGTATCGATGAGACACCAGTGCTGCCTTATCTGCCAGGAGATATTCCGCAGGTTGTTGAGAATGACAGTTCCAAAATTTATTGGAACATACCATTCGCAACAACCCGGCGGATTGACCACAACAAACCTGATATTGTGCTCTTTGACAAGGCTACTCGTGACATTTATGTCATTGAGTTTTCGGCCCCAGCCGAATACAATATCTCGGCCAAAGAAGAGCACAAACACCAGATATATCAGGATCTCCTGTTTGAAATTGGCAAACTGTACCCAGGTTACCGTGTCAAGCTCGTCGTTTTGGTTGTCGGCGTCCTTGGAGGGATGAAACAGTCTTTTGTGTCTTCACTTGCGAAGATACCGGCTTGCAGTTCAGCAGCCGTGTCTCTAGCAGTGCGGATGCAAAAGGCTGTCATTTTGGGATCCCTGCGTCTACTTAGGCAAATGAATTTGGCCTGCTGCACTCACTAACCGCCTTGTTGTGCGGAGTGGTGCAGCAGTAATGGATGGCGCTCAGGCTGGGCCCTCGGAGAGTCGGACTCCGGGGAAAACCCCCCTGAGCAATTAATAACAAATAATAATAATAATAATAATACTTGGAAACTTACGTGGAATTAGGATGATAAATTTAAAATTCTATAAGCGTACATCTTCAACATCCGTAAATTCATTGATAATACGTTCATTGGGTTGAAATGGTGACGCTGGTCTTGATTCAAGTTGTATACTCTCTTCAGTAACATTAGGATTGAATTTAGATGCCAAACTGTTCAATAAATTCTCTTGTATAGCGTCATTGCCATTACAGAGTCTTTCACTTCTGTAAGGTTCCGTTGTCCCAGACATAAAATTTGCTGTCGAGAATCTTGAAATACAGGGCAATACCTACGTAGACAAAATTCAATACCGCTAATTAGACGAGTGGTTCATTAGGTAGTTCTAATTATATATTTATATATACACAGAAAAAAGTAAACTGTAAAATTCACGAGGGTTCCGGTTAATTTTCATAGTTTCAAATAGTAAAGCGGACATCGGAGTGGCAGAAATATAAATATTAAAAAATAGTCAAAATTCTTAATTATTATACTTGAACATTTTAGGCATTCACGTAGCGAAAATTACTGTTTGAAATAGTAATTTTTAGGAGTTGATCATTATTTATTACAAATCGACTATTATTTATAACAGTTTAATTTTTTCCGTGTATATATTTCTTCAAGAAGAATATTAAAAAAAAATCAATATTTTAAAGAGTATGAACTCTTTACCTTTTTAAACTCCTTACGGAAATTGTCGTTAAGCCAAGCGTAAAGAAATGGATTGTAACATGTGCTAGACATCGCAATGCAGTGGACCATGAAGAAACACAAATAATAGTAAGACCAATGTGATGAAAAATCGTAAATATCATCCAAAATATTGTTAATGTTGAGCGGCATCCAGCAGACACCAAAAATAGTGACCATAGCAATCAACATACGATTAGTACGTTTTTTTCTTTCTCTGTCCGCTTCTTCACGTTTACTTGTTTTGCATCCTGGTTTTGATTTAGCACGATCATTTAATTTAATGGACACACAAATATAGCAGAAAGCTATTAAGAAAAATGGAATAACAAATTGAAAAATACAAGTTATTGAGCTAAATAGCAGACGAAAATCATCTGTAGGCCAATTTTCTTCACAATACTGATATTTTTCAAGGCCCATATAAATACCGTAAGGAAGAGTGAGGACTACTGCTACTATCCATATTATTACTATTATTCCTCTGCATGTCTTTACTTCCATACGCGGCCGAAAAGGATAAATAATAACTAAATATCTATCAATTGCAATACTCGTCAGAGTCAATGTACTTATATAAATGCTTACACCTTGAGCGTAGGGTAACAAATGGCACAAACTTTCACCAAACACCCAACCACCCAAAAATGTGTACAACGGCGTTAATGGTACTGCTAACATACACAGTAATATGTCACTCACTGCCAAATTTGTAATAAATAAATTAGTAACTGTTTGCATATCTTGATTGCGCGCTACAACATAACACACTAAAATATTACCGAAAACTCCCAAAATGAAAATTAACGAATATAAAAAATAAAATATCAATTTTATATACAAACTCGTTGTAAATTCTTCACCATATTGCGTAACACTATTATTTAATAAAATATTGTTATATTTATTAATATTATTATTGTTATGTAAGCTTGTTAAATTTAATAATAATAACGTTGGTGTGATGTTCATTTTGAGTTAGTTCATTCATTTGCTGTTAAATCCGTCGGATTTATTTTTAAGCAGCTCGTTTCATAGGCAAAAGTTGTATAATATAAATAAAAATAAAAAGAAAAACAAATACCACAGTCAGAGTTTTATACTCTTTTATAAATTGATGAGTTGCGCATTTTTAATCTCCGTTATTTGAATAAATACATTTTTATTAATTTTTCTGCTATTCCTTTAGATATTATAATATTTAAATTCATTTTGTCAAAATTACAGAGAATAAAGGATTGGATTATTATTTTTATTATTACTTTTTTGTTTTTTTCACCCTCAGATTCCTTTGATTTCAATAAAAAGCAACGAGAATTTTAGCTGTAAAAAGCTTTTTCGTACTTTTAATCTACCAACATATTTTATATTATAAAGTTTCACAATTTTTTATTTATTTTATTTTTTTATGTTCGAAAAAAAAATTTGTAATACATTTATAAAAACTTACAACAAAAAAATGGCAACATATATTTTTAAATGATGAAATATTATTTTTTGGCTAGCTTTGAGTAAGTTTTTAATGCTCATGAATGTGATAGTCACGCGTATTACCGCCCACCTGTTGAAGTTGTGAGCTTTCTCTTGCCTTTACTCTTTTCACTGACTTCCTACAATCTGTTTTCTTCTCTCGAGATTTTATGTTGTTTTTAGCTTTCAGTTACTTTGAGTTTTAGTTGTTTCACTAAATAAACTTTGAAAACAGAAACTTCCACTTGAATAGAAAACAATCCTATTGTGGCTTAGTTTTTAATGTTTTCTTCACTTAGTTTTTTTTTTTTATTTTAATTAAATTATTTACAGCCACTGATTTACCACAAAGTGGTTATTTTTTTTTTTTTTTTTTTTTTAATTAATTTAATGTATTTCTTTTTAAATAATTTATATTATTTTAATTTATCAAATAAAATATATCAGTTAATTTTTCTATAACTCGATAATAAATAAAGATCGTTATAATTATTATACAGGTCGTATGTAAGAGCGAATCGCGTCGATTTCGGTTCGCGACTGAGACAAGTATTATAAATTTCTGGACGTCGAAGCTCACGAGCTTGCGGTATTTGTCGCGCAAGCGTAACAAAATAAGTAACGCAGCAAGAGTGCGAAATTGAAAACAAAATTCACATTTTTAAGATTAACTGTCAATTAACTCAAAATAGATCAATTTATTTTAATTGATTTTATTTAAGTTCTTTCAGTATCAATAAATAAATTAAGTAATAAATTTTATTATTTTTTAATAACTTAGTAGAAGTGAATTTTTTTACTTACTACGAACATACTCTAAAGTAAACAAGACTTTTACTTCAGTATTTACATGTTTTACACGACTTTAGTATTTTATACAAATACAAGTATTTGATCTTTAAGATCGAATTAAACTAAATCAGAAAATTTTAAATTTAGTAAATATTAAGAAAACAAATATCAAGTAATGTTTATGTTGAATTTGAATATTTCTTCTTTTACTTTTAATTCTACTTTACTACTTTTCTCAAAAAGCAAATCAAATAACTAGCAATTTTACTTAATAACACCAAATTTATTTATTTATTTTCAAAAATAAATTTATTTAAAAAAAAAAAAACAAAATTTATTTTTAAAAAAATAAATTTAAAAAAAAAAATAAATTTATTTTTTAAAAATATTAAATTAAAAAATAAATTGAGTATCTGTAAAATAATTTTTTTTTTTTTATTTCAACAAAAACTATCTCAAATGATCAATGCTTGACAGCTCGAAGAAAGTTCATTGCGAAAAGTTCATTCGATCAAATCAATATGGGTTAAACCAATGATAGAAATAAATATTTAAAAAAACTAATATCAACTAAAATGTTAATAAATTAATCATTTAGTGTTTTTTTAATTTAAAAAAAAAAAATGTAAGAAGTACTTAAAAAAATTTAAACATTAGTGTAAATAATCAACTTCAGAAATTTATTTTAATCATTTTCATTTACTAATTATTATTAATTCACTTACATCGGTTAATGTTACATTAAAATTATTATCACTCGGTACTTTAATTAATAAACACTACAATTAATTAATTTTCGTATAATAATAACTTTTCTTCTCAAATTTTATCATTTATCTGTACATTACAATTAACCGATGAACACTTCTAACAAACCGCTATTCCGTATTTTAATCTTAATAATTAAAATTTTTTAAATTTACAATTGTTAAATATTATCATTCATTTATTTATAATTATTCGATTTGATTAGAATTTTTTATTTTCAATCAATATATTTATTATTTAATTGATTGTAAATTCTAGGACGTTGAACCATGTCATAAGTTCGAATCACTTCATCATTAATATGTATTATTCACTCACAAATCATATATTCTTCCACACGTTAAACAATAAAAAAGTCAATTTTGATCAGCATTAAAAGGGCACTCAATTTCATAATAATAATAATAATAATAATAATATTTATAATTATTATTATTATTGTTATTATTTTATTTTATTAACAATTTTCTACTAATATATTATAATTATAATTATAATTAATCGTTTTTAATATACAAGCCGGTTTAATTTTATAACCATAAGACGTATTGCTATTTACATGATCAATGATGCCAAAAATAGTTAGCATGATTTATTACTATAAATAATAGTAAATCCTAATTAATAATTCAAATTTGTTAATAAAATAACTTCGTTATGAGAATATAAAAAAAAAAAAAAATACGTTATTTATAATCCAACTATCGTTAAGCACGTATATATGCTTTAACATAGATATAAAAACAACCACTATAAACTACAAAAATTATATTTAATTTAATACATAACTATGACTTTTAATAATAATTCACGCGATATTATTTTTTATATTATTTTCATTCATAGTTAATTATTATGTCATTAAATATTTTCGTGATATATTAAACGTAATATTATACATTAGTATTTGTATTTAAAATCAAATATATATGCATGTATGTATGTATGTATGTATGTACATATATAGATACTATTATTATTATACACATATATTTCTTGTGGCTTTTATCTCTCTATTCTCTAACTCAAAGTTTAACTTTATACTTGAAACTTTCCATTTATCCTTGAATGGATACAATACAACTTCCAGAATTATCTTTGCTATAGATTTAAACAAAATATTTCCTATGACAAATATTTTACGAAATAAAGTTATTACACTGATATTTTATCTATCATTATTTTACTTAAAATATCAGTAAAAATCCATAGATTTTTATTTATAATACACAACCCGTTGATCAATCAATATTCAATAATTCGTCATGCAAAATACTATTACAACTAATAATAGCAATAATATAAATAATGATTTGTTTAATTAAAAAAAAAAAAAAAAATATATATATATATATAATAATCCTGCTGAATATTATGCAATTTAAAGAAGTACAATAAAGCAAGTTATATATTTGTATATTATTTGTACTAATCAGTTTCATCAATAGATCGTTAAATTGTTATATTAACGATATTTAATTATTTATTAAAATCAATAATTAATTGATGGACACAAATTTTTTTAGAAGATATATAAGTCAATATGAGATGGACATATAAAAATGATGACACTGAAGTTAGCAGACAACTGAAAATTTTTGATTTTTTTTATTAATTAAATTACAACTAATAAGATATTTCTAAAAAATTACACTTGTAGTTTTTTAAGTTTTTTACAAGTGAAATTTTTTTTTTTTAATTATTTAATTGAAATTTTTTCAATAAAAAATTTCTAAAAATTTTGAAATGTCGGCTAACTTCATTTCCATTAAAAATGAATTGTTTTTAAGTTTAAAAGAATGATAATAAATAATTGTAGGTATTCATACATAACTAAATAGCCAGAGTTTCTTTAATGAGTTTTTTCATAGTATTACCCATGGTTGTGCTCGGCGGACCAGAAGTTGTAAAAGACAATTTAAATAAATAAGGCTGAACATCTGGATATGAGGTATCAAAAATGAGATCTAACTCTGCTTGATTCGGCATTTTCGGTAAATAATCATGACGATTCATAACTTCAGTAATATAAAGTATTTTATCTGTTAATAAATCACCAACTTTTTCCCGACATATTTGTCTCTCGTGTTCGGTCGCTAATTTAATAAGCTCTAATCTAACAGTCCATACTTCCCAAGGTATACATTCAGGTTGAAAAGGCCAACGATTTTTTTTCTTTTGAAAAAATTCCAATGATATTTGTCCCGAGCCAGGACTATCTGTTGATCTCAACGCCTCGGAGAAACCAGATATTTCTTTTTTTAATGTTTGGTCAAGATGCACAGAAGAACAACATACATAAGTAAAATCAATGAAATCACAATCAACATCTTGATAGCCAAGGGTGCCCACAGAATAACTTCCTTCTTGTTTATATTTAAATTTGCCAAGACTACGATGGAATAACACACTGTGAAATATACTTGCAACGGCTTCATCAACTTGACGACCCTCCATGCTTAATTCAAACAACTGAGTTCTTGCGTTCATACTGCACCCTGCAATTATATTTAAAAAAAATGTCTATTAATTTTATTTGTCTCGTAATTATATTTAATTATTATTATTATATATATTTAATTACAGGAATAAGTAAAAATTAATTAAATAAACCTAACCTATTAAAATTAAAAACGAGTGTAGTGTACATAAGAAAGAAGCCTTCAATTTGCTTACTCATTGCTCCATCCCCTGTATATATTACATGCTACTTACCTCAATATGTCTCATAATAAATTCTAAACAAGTACCTTGTTCTTACAATGTTTACGTCATCATTTTTATCGTCAAATACATTTACAGTACTGAGATTAGACTTAATAAGATTAAGATAATAATTAATTTATTCTCTCATGTCTTGTGTGTTATTATGTCATTTAATCTTATTTATTTCATTTTAGAGTATTTAAACCAATGAACTATTATCATTTAGTTCTATGTAAACTAATTTTAGCATGTCTGTCTATAAAAATTAATTATCTCTGTCAATGAATAAAAAATAAACAATAAAAGCAATACATAATACTAAAGTTAGCAGTCAGCTGTTAATTTTAAAAATTTTTTTAATAAATTAATTACAATAAAAAAATGCTTATAAAAATTTTCACTTGTAAGTTTTATTAATTTTTACATGTAAAAATTTTTAATTTAATTTTTTTTATAATAATTTAATTGCTATAAATATCTAAAAAAAATGTTTAATCTGTCAACTTCAGTGTCTTAAGCAATACAAAAATATCAAGCCAATAGTTGGAAAAATATTAACAACTAGTGGTCAATGCATTTATGTACAGCAATTGAGTATGAATTATTAATACGAATATAAATAAGTATTAAAGAATGTAAAAAACTGACCTTAGTGTCCCTTTAGCCACACGTAGAACATTAACCTTAACGCTTCATAAAATAATGTATCATGCGTTGTTCCTCTGGATCCTTTTATTGTTTTAAAGAAAAGTTAGGTCAGTTACTCGTTACTTTAATATTGAATATCATCGCTGACCTGCTTCTGATAGCTTTCCCCATCGATTTGTCTCTTTTATTTTATTATTTTACTGATCACACATTCACGTTGATGCTTTTGTTATTGTTGTTGTTATTATTATGATTATTTTTATTATTGGTGTAGTTATTATTATTTCTAGAACTGTTGTTGTTATTATTATTCGTTGGCTTACGGTGTTATATACTTTTGTGGATTAATTAACAGTTATTTTTAATGGATTGCTCAAATTATTACTGCTAAGTTCCATCATCTTGAGTATTATTGTTACAACAATAGAACACACTGGTTTTTAAATGTTAACTAATAATAATTGTCGACAAATGGTGAACAAAAAAAAACTTAGAACCTTACTCACCAATCCAATCTGCTTTACAATGTTTCGTTTAGTTTCTTTGACACGCATTTGTCGGTAAACAACAGCTGAGCGCGCATCGCATCAGCCATTTTGAATTTTATATTTATCTTTTTTATTTTTTTCTAAGGTTTCAGTCGATAAAACAGTTTTAAATACTCAAAATATATATTTTTACTTATAATACTTTTAAGTCAGTCGACGTTTTTAATTTTTTGATTATTTTTATTAATTCAATTATAACAAAAAAAAATTTTTTTAATTGCATGTAATTTTTAAATTTTCTACATGTGCAATTTTTTTAAATAATTTTTCAATAAAATAAATTATTAAAATTTTTAAAATGTCGGCTAACTTAATTTTAATTTTTATTTATAAAATTTTTTTATTTTGATTTTTAGTAAAATATCTATTATTATTTTATGTGAAAAAGGAGTTTTTTAATGATACTGAAATTAGCTGTCAGCTGTCAATTTTAAAAATTTTTATAACAAATCAATTATAATAAAAAAAATGCTTCTTAAAATTTTCACTTGTAATTTTTATCAATTTTCACATGTGCTAATTTCAGTATCGTTTTTTTTTTTTTTTTTTTTTTTTTGATGATAAATAATAATAACACTTTTTATTATACAGAATTTTAGTTTATTTTTATCAAGAGAAAAGCTATTTAGTTACTAATATGCATGCGGATAAGCGATATCAGCAAATTGTTGACATGCCTCATCAATTTTTGGAAACGAATACTCGAAACCATACTCAAGTACTCGTTTAGGTATTACTTTTTGACCATCTGTCATGATCTAAAAGAAAAAAACATAGTCATAAATCTCAAGATCTTGTCATCATTATAACTAGATATCTGATAAAATAAAAAAACTGTGTATAGTTTATTTATAATCGAGATATTTACCCTGGCTCGCTCTGAACTAAAAATAAGATTTACTGCGAATTCTGGTAATGGAAGAAACGCCGGTCTCCACATTGCTCGGCCAAAAGCTTCAGAAAATTCTCTATTCGTTATGATCTGAAGTATTAAATATTTAAAATTAATTAATAAAAAGAATTTGTAATAAGTAAATAACATTTAAAAATACCTGAGGAGCAACGCCATTCAAAATACCCTTGACTTTTTCTTCTTCGATTGCAAAACGAAATAAATCAACCAAATCACTTATATGAATCCAAGGCATGATTTGTTTTCCACTGCCAATAGGACCACCGAGGCCTAGGAAAAAGGGCATAATTACTTGTTGAATCATACCACCATACCTTCCCAACACGACACCAGATCTTATGGTGATCTGTCGACATGACGAGTTCGGAGAAAGTTCCGCAGCTTTTTCCCAAGCATGTGTCAATTCTGCAAACAAAATTCTACAAATAGGTACATTAACTATAAAATTAAAAATAAAATACAAACGATTATAATCTATAAATATTTATCTATTTACCTGATAAATAGTCATACGGCTCACATTTATCATACTCATTATATTCTTTATTATCATCAGGTTTATAGTAAGCGACTCCAGATATTGTGAGAAATGATTTAATATTAGGTTTTTTATTAACAGCATTTGCTAGGATTTTTGTTGTTCGGACTCGGCTGTTCCATACTTCATTTTTAAATTCTTCATTCCATCGTTTCATTGGATCTAAAATATTCTGTCCCGAAACATTAATTACGTCTGTTGTGTCTTCAGGTAATCCTTTTATCGATAAAGTTTCCTAAAAAATCATTTGTTTTTTTATTTGTTTTTATTTAAAAATCATTAAATGCGAATTAGCATAAAAATTAATTTAGCTGATATTTGATAATTTTTTAAATTTTTGTAACAAATAAATTATGACGAGAAAAAAATTAAAAAAAAAAATTGACATCTAGAAATTAAAAAAAAATAAAAAATCAAGGAATGGTTGTCAGATTCATAAAAAAATAAATTTTTAAGATTTAAATTTCCAAGTATCCAGACTTTTAAAAATATGACTACCATACAATTATTATTATTTGTTTTTAATGAAATTCACCCATGAAATATATTCAGGACCCGATGGGTTTCGGGATAAAACGGAAACAGTATAGCCTTCATTTCTGAGCGAATATGCAAGTGCTCTTCCAATGAAACCGGTACCACCACCTAAAATATTTTTTAAAAATTACATAACAATTTGTTTTATTTTAATAAATGTGTAAATAAATTATACACACAATAATTAATAATTCCTATATTTTTAAGTAACTTACCAATAACCACGTGCCTCATCATGGTTTATTACCAAAATTACAAAAGACGAATGAATAATTATACAATGACAACAACTGATTGCTACCTACTCCATAAATTTCATAAACAATTTTTTTTTTTTTTTTGTCAATCTTGAATAAATTATACTATAATATTTAGTTTGCTGTTTGAACGCATTCTGATCGCGTTAGAGTACCTTTGACTTAATACTTTATGGAGACTATATACACGGTACAGTCTCCATAACCTTTATGTATATATAAATAAAGATGGCGTCAACACTAGAAAATCTAGAAGGTCAACTCGAATTATTTATTGAAAATGTACGACAAATACGTATTATTGTAAGTGATTTTCAACCCCAAGGACAGAATGTACTTAATCAGAAAATGTGAGTCAATAAAATAGATTTTTAATTAATAATATATAATTTTTAGACATCATCTATTTACACATCTAATATTGTTACGTCTTTTTCGTCATAGCAAATTCATTCTTCAAGTAATTAAATATTTAAGAAATTTAATTATTATTGATTAAAAAAATAACTTTATAATTTATGATTATTTCATACTTAATTTTCATATTAAAAAAAGAATTATTTTATATCACTTATTATTAAATTATATTTTTATATTAAAAAATAAAATTTGTTGTGACAGATGGCGTTTCAATAATTAAAACTGGCGCGGAAAATGAAAATTTATTTGAATGATTTTTTTTTAGTCAAACTTTGGTAAGCGGACTGCAAGAAATAGACAAACTAAAATCTCAGGTCCAAGATGTTCATGTGCCCTTGGAAGTATTTGAGTAAGTTAACGAACTGGTTTCAGATCTTAAATTCTTAATAACAAAATAAAGTAAAATAAATACTATAAACCGGTTTAGTATTATTGATTATTAAGATTAAGATAATAAATGTCTGACTTTATTTTCATTTTATTGCACAGCTACATTGATCAAGGTAGAAATCCGCAACTTTACACAAAGGATTGTATCGAAAAGGCTTTAACGAAAAATGAACAAGTCAAGGGGAAGATTGATGCTTATAGAAAATTCAAGGCTAGATTGCTTGTTGAATTGAATCAAGTGTTTCCAAATGAACTTGCTAAATATCGTACTATCCGTGGTGATGAGTAAAACTAATAATAATAATAATAATAATAATAATAATAATAATAATAATAATAATAATAATAATATATCCCGAGAGTGTTGATAATTTTAATATAATTTTTTCGCTGAATTAAATAATTTTTTAAAACCAATACATAATTTATAATTCTGAAAATTAAAAAAACTATCTGATTTAAGTTTCTGAACTAAAAATTTTCAGGGTTAATATTTATTGTACAATTAATTAAATATTGTAATTAATTTTTCAATTCTTTTGAAATGAATTTATTTTCACAATAAACATTTTATAAATTATCAAAATTCTATAACAGCTATTTCATTGATTATATTTATAAAATAATACTTATGCTCTTTTTGAAAAGTTCAATTTTATATTTTATTGAATAATTATTTTTAAAAAATCAATCTATTGAATCGTCGATTTAAGAATAAATTTTAATAAATTATTACTTATTTTAATTTTTTTTTTTTTTTCTATTGTAAAAAGAAAAGAATTTTTGTTTGAATTACTTGCTTTAATTTAAATAATACATACGTTATACGTAAAAATTTATATCTATAATATAAAAGTCTCTATATAGATAAAAATACTCAATGACAACTTGATACGTGATAAACATATAAGTATATGTATTAATTATTTAGTTACTTGCGGATCGTCAAATAATTAAGTTATGCTAAAAATTATTTAAAAATACTAAAAATAAGTTAAATAGAATAACTTTCATTAGCATAAAAATGCAAATTTTTATGATGAGAAATTGAAATAATTTATCTTTATTAAGGTAATATAAGATTTAAATAAAAAAAAAATATTAAGTATTAATCAGTAAAATATTTTCGGTGAAAATAAAAAATAAAATAGCATTCAAGTTAGACGGGTCTCTATTAAATTGATAATTTATGTATTTTATATTTGTTGTTAAAACATTTGATAATAGATTTCAAGTTTACAATCATACCCTGACTGTGTAAATATATCCCCACTTGAAATATCATTCCCCTTCTTTTTCAACCTAATACACAACCATGGATAGAATTAAATCGTACTTATACCGGCGATCTCGATCGCAATTGAAAAGTCGCTGGTTGATCATAACTACTATCATTTTTACTGGAATGTTTGGCATACTTATTGCTGTATTAGCAATACAAAGCTATTGTACTGAAGCTCAACTTTTCAGGTAATTTTTTTTTTTAATTATATTTTATATCATAATTGACTAACTATTTTAAATTTAACACTCCTTAAACTACTCAACTTTATATTAAATATTTAAATAACTTTTATTAATTTTAAATCTAAATCAAGATTCTGATCTAGTTAGTTAAATTTTAATCTCTAATTTAAAACTTTCACTTTGAAAGTATTACCGTTGTCACTGATATTTATAACAGTAAAGTAGTAGTAGTAGTAGTAGTAGTAGTAGTCATAGCAATAATAATAAATATTTTAATTTCAGTTCACCATGGCACTACAAATGTACCGGCGGATATTGCAAGAAACAGGAGATAACACCCAATGTAGCATTACCGTTGTCTTTGGGAGTTTGCCAGCTATTTTGCGGTCAAGGAGGTGCATTGTGGCCCAAGCCAACAGGTCATTTATCTTTTGGTAATTTTGTGGCCCACTTAAACCCAGACAAGATCCAAGTCCGTTCAATAAATCCAAAATCAAAAGTAGGAAGTCTCTTGTTTCGTAACGTCGAGATACTTAAAGCAAATGTCAAAAAGCAGGGCGGAAAGCTAACAAAATCTGGCGGGTTAAGTCTCAATATAAATATACAAGGTTTAAAAAATGATGATAATGTTACTTTAACATTAAAAACCAATGAGAATTACACACTGGAGATATATCAACCGAATAGCGATGAAATAACCGTAACAATAAGTGGAGACAATTATTTTGGAATACGTCATGGTATTGAAACATTGTCTCAATTGATAGTCTTCAATGACTTGACTAATGAAATTCAAGTAATACGTGATGTTCATATAACTGACGGTCCAGTATATCCTTACCGCGGGGTATTACTGGATACCAGTCGTAATTATATGGACAAAGCATCAATATTAAGGACCATTGAAGCTATGGGTATGTCTAAATTAAATACGTTTCACTGGCACATTACAGACTCTCATAGCTTCCCTTATGTCAGTCGTACGTGGCCCAACATGTCCAGATACGGAGCTTACACACCCAACAAAGTCTACAACGCTGAAGATATCAAAGAAATTGTAGAATTTGGTCTTCTTAATGGGGTTCGTGTACTTCCAGAGTTTGATGCTCCAGCTCATGTAGGTGAGGGCTGGCAATGGGTCGACGACAATGCCACTGTGTGTTTCCGGGCTGAACCCTGGACAAAGTACTGCGTTGAGCCGCCTTGCGGTCAGTTGAATCCAGCCAGTGAAAGAGTATATGAAATACTTGAGGGAATTTACAAAGACATGATCGATGACTTCAAGCCTGATATTTTTCATATGGGTGGAGATGAAGTTAATATTAATTGTTGGAATACTTCTGAGCCTGTTCGCAAGTGGATGATTGAAAAAGGATGGGATTTGACAGAGTTAAGTTTCATTAATCTCTGGGATATGTTCCAAAAACGAGCTTACGAAAAGCTAAAATTAGCCAATGGTGGCAAAGACATACCTGTTATTTTGTGGACTAGTGGACTTACCAGTGAAGAAAATTTAAAACATTTAGATCCTGAGAAGTATATTATACAGATATGGACTACTGGTCTTGACTTGACGATCAATAGATTGATAAAAAATGACTTCAAAGTTATTTTTTCAAACTACGACGCACTTTATCTAGACTGCGGGTGAGTAATTAACCATTTAACAGTTATCGATTAATTGGTTACACGTTCAATTGTTATTAATTTAATTTTATATTTGTTTTTTACTTTTAGCTTCGGAGCTTGGGTTGGCGAAGGGACAAACTGGTGTGCGCCTTACAAAGGATGGCAAAAAATTTATGAAAACTCCCCTTTGAGAATGGTCAAAAGCCAAGGGTTTGAAGATAAAAAACATTTAATTCTTGGTAAATTTTATCCTTTAAAACGATCTAGTATTTTTTTTTAAGTGACTGATTTTTTAATTATTAAAAATAATTAAATGCAGTTAATTTTTACCAAATTTAATATTCTAGTGTACTAAAAAATATAATTTTTTTTTTTAAATTATCAGGTGGTGAAGCAACACTGTGGTCTGAACAAGTAGATAGTACTTCGGTAGATTCACGATTATGGCCTCGAGCGGCAGCAATGGCTGAAAGATTATGGGCTGAGCCACAATCTTCATGGATGCACGCAGAACATCGTATGCTTCGTCATCGCGAACGCTTAATTAAACGAGGAATTTTTGCAGATAGCTTGGAACCCGAGTGGTGTCTTCAAAATCAAGGTCACTGTTACTTGTAAAGTACCTTATAAGTAATATTCAATTTAATTTTATTTTTAACTTTGTTTTAAATTCTTTTAATAAATAAAAAATTATTAAGTCTGATAACAGTAATAAATGTATTAACTATAGATAATAGAAATATTTTATAAACATATATATACGTATTTCTATAATATAGATACATTTTTATTTTTATTATGATTGAATCGATGTTGGTTACGAAGTTCTGGCGACTTAATTAAATTTCGATTAGAGAAACTTAGTGAATCGACACCACGTCGTGATCTACGTATTCTCCATGTTCGCTTTAATTCCGCTCTCACTTCTCCGTTGAGAAAACAATAAAGCAGAGCTACAACTGATCCCTTGAAAAGATAAAAAAAAAAATTTTATCAGAAACTTATCAAACAATCAATTGGTGAAATTGTATATAACATAATTGAATGATCTTTACTTGGAATGAAGCAAAAAACTGGTCCCAGAAAAGCCAAATAAGTTCGAGTTGATAGTCTCTATGATAAGAAAGACCTAAAAAAATAGCGTAGTGCGCACCGAATAACGGTATAAGAACTAAAGTTGATTTTGCCCATTTTCCATATTGCATTTTTTTACGCTGCAAGTACACCGATGTTTTCATTTTTACTAGCAATACTCGTACAATATTTATAAAAAGAACAAAGTTGAACTATATAACAGAAAAATTAAAATTAAATTATTAACTAATATTTAATGTGTTATTGAAAATTATTGATCATTCAGACAAAAATATTTCTGAGTATTTAAATTATAATTGAAATTAATTAAAAAAAAAAATATGTTAAAAGAATCTAATTCTAAAAAATTGTTCAAAACTTTAAAAGTATATTTTTGTTTAATCTGTCACAAGTTTGTTAATGTAATTAATAAGGAAATGTAATAACGAGCGAATAAAAATTCCATGACATTTTTAGGTATATTTAATAAATTTGCCGTAATTATAATGTGAAATAAGAAAATAAATGTAAGAATATTTTTGTAAGAAGATACTTCTATTCAAACTTACGTTTTATTTAAATTTAAAATTATAAAAAATAATAGTAAATGTGTTTAATTGTTGAATTTGGATAAAAATCGATAAAATCTGTTATTAGTATACATTCTCGTCGTAATTCAAGTAATTTATCTAATACTAATCCCCGATTTAGGCACACTTGAGTATGTAAATAAATCTGGGGTCTCTTTTATTACTCATAATATTTTGAAAAAAATGAGAAATAAAAAAAATACATCGAATACTGTTCAAACAAAATTGAAACCTGGGTACTTAATATTCAGTATGCCTTTCGAGGATTAATTTTTTGATAACTTTAACAGTTGAAATCATGAAAAATATATTTTTTAAAAATTTAATTCTACGTTCATGCAGTAAATAAATAAACTGCTGATAATAAAATAAAAATTATAGCAATAATAAAAATTAATTTACCATTATAGAAATAATAATTGGAATACGTATAATAAGAAAAAATAATTGATTATTGTGCGTGGTCCAACACAGTATGTCTTCTTTGATAATACGTAAGATTATCCAGATAATTACTACAGCTAATGGTACACTCCATCCAAACACTATGTAACATGTTATAGCGGAAGTGTCAGTAAATGAAAAAAAAATTAGGTTGTGAAGATACAAGCCTTCGATAAATATCCACGAGTAATTGGCGACAATTGAGTACTGCCACAAACTTGTAATAACTTTGCAAACCCAAATCTAAAAATTTATAAAAATATTATTAATATTTACAACTAATAGAGTTTATATATCTGTATGTACAGATCTGGCTTCTGTTTATAAGTAATAAAATTAAAAAAAAAAAAAGTTATAAATAATCGATGTTAGTTTTAATTAATATATCAAAAGTTTTCATGCAAATCCTTTTATTTTTTATTAAAAGTATATTATACTTTAGTAAACATAATGCCTTCCTTTGTTTACTGAAACCATCTTGGGGATGAAAGGGTGAATCAATATAAGTAAATATACTTAACGTTGCCGGACCAGAAAAAAAAAAAAAAAAAAAAATAAGGGAAACTTATAAACAGAATTTTATAAACATATAGTACAGTTATAAGTCTTGGAAAAAATTACATTTTTCTCTTTGATGTATGCACTTTTACCATCTATTGAAACGACATTCCATGAAAGCCCAACTCCGTCTACAAAGAGCCAATCTTTCAAAAGTGCCATCGATGCTCTCATAATAAATGATGAAAATAAATTCATATGAAGCCGATTACGTGAGTTTTGGAGCTTTCTTATGAATAAGAATATTGTCATGGCAGCTATTAACGTTAGCAATGAAGATGCGTAGCCAATTATTGAAATAGTCTTGATAATTGGTAACCATGTCTATGATAAAAAATTTTTTTTTAGTTAATATTTAAAAAATCCAATTTTATTCTTTTTTAATTATTACAATTTTGGTAATTATTTACAATTAGGGTCCACGATTTTAATTTTAATTTTTTCGAACGAAATTTTTTTTTTTTTAATTTTGATTTATTTATTTATTTTTTTTGAAAAATATATAAAAAAAAAAAATAAAATAGAAATCTTATCAAAAAACATGAGAGCCAAAATTTTTTCCAACTTTTAAAGGCAAAAAAAGCTATTGAAATCTTTATTTTTTTTTTCACGATATTTTTTATCATAAATGCGCCGTAAAAAAAGAAGCAGAATAAAAAACAATAATTAAAAAATGTTAATTTTTCACCAAGATATGGCTAAAAATAGGGTGGACTTCGATTGTAAATAATTACCCTAATTTTTATCACGAAACTCTCTTTTTCTCTCAACAATTAAATTTAAGAATATCAAAAGCCGTAGTGCTTTGTATCAACTTAGTTTTATAAACTGTATTGCTTATGCAACGATAATGAATTCATAGCGGTCTAACTGTTATATGGAATTTTGCACATACAAGATATTTAGATAGTGTATGATTGTAAAAGGAAAGAATCATTCCAGTAAAATCTAAAATTTATTTATAACTTTCAGAAGAAAATTTATTAAGTATTTTTAAAATATCAAATTTAAATGATATAAGGTAAAAAACCAAGTATTGACACTTACAATTTTATTTTAGTTAAAAAAAAAAAAAAAAAAAAAAAAAAACTCTGATAAATTAATAAATATAATTTTTGAATTATAAATTTTAAGATAATTAGTTTTTTGAAAACATTTTATTTTTTTAATTGAGATAAAATTGCAAGTGTCAATAACTGAGTCTTTTACCTTAAAATTGGTTAAATATTTATTTTATGTAAAAATAACTGAAAGTAAAATTTAAATTAATGTCTGCTATATGATTATGAAAATCTTTTTCCAAAAAGAAATATTGTAGTAGTAAACTATAATAAATAATTTTCTACGTTCTAAAAACTTCTGTTTTAATGTCAAGATCTCTCAGAAAAAGCCTCAAGTGTTTCATTACTATTTTAAGCACTAATTTTTAACATTTATTTTTCTTTCTTCCATTCAACTTTTCTATTTTGTTTAAAAAAAAAAAATTATTTTTTAAATTTAGATTATTGAAATAATTAAAAAATAAGAAAATAATTGTTAATAATTATAAAAATAATAACTTACAGTTAAAATAGTTGCATTACAAAACTTTCCATATTCCGAATGTGGAAATTCTAAGTTCCTAATCGCTGTAATAAATTCTCCTGGTGGCGGAGTGCATTGCGTGTAGTTACTCCAAAAAACTCCCTCATTGTTTCTGTACCACTCGCCATAAATATTACAGTATTTTGTGGCAACAGCATTGCCATGAGGATTCTCATAGCCGAGTACATAGTGTGGTGGACACGGAAGATTTATCGTTTGATTGGAGTTTGACGGTGGCCAACAAAGAAGTCCGTCAAAAAACGGCGGACAATGGTTCGTTAAATTTGCTTTCAAATCTATATTTATATATAATTTTATTAATACCCGCTTTTATTCAATAATTAAATAATTACTCTGATCGTCTGATATTGACTTTTCAAGTTAACGCAATTGACCTAGTTATTGGTATCACAAAGTCTCGATAACTAGTTTTAGTAATTTTATCTAATAGCGTGGAATTTTGAGGCTTTAAATTTTTGACACATTTTCTACCACTAGATGGCTAAAAGATACAACTGTCCTTTTATTTTTTTCGCAAGTTTTCGGGTATTTAATCTCTATATTATAATAATACTGAAGTTAGCGGTCAGTTAACAATTTAAAAAATTTTTTTAACAAATTAATTACAATAAAAAAATATGACATTAAAGTTAACAGTCATTAGAGAATTTTTAAATTTTATTTAATAAAAAAATTAGTCCCAAAAAATGATTTTAAAAATTTTTTTTAATTTCTAAATGTCAATTTTTTTTTTGCCATAATTTATTTGTTAAAAAAAATTCTAAAAACTATTAAATATCTGCTAAATTTATTTTCATTAAAAAAATGCTTCTAAAAATTTTTAGAATTTTTTTTTATTGAAAAAATTATTACAAAAAAAAAAATAAAAAATAAAAAAAAAATTGCACGTGTAAAAAACTTCAAAAACTGCAAGTACAATTTTTTAAAAATATTTTTTTGTTTTAATTTAATTATTAAAAAAAACTCAAAAAATTTAGAACGTCGGCTAACTTTAATGACATTTATATTTAATGGGGATGATTGACATAACTGTTAATTCAATTATAAAATCAATTACTGGCATTCAAAGATTTAACAAATTATCTTAAAAGATTTAAAAATTAATAAATAATTTTTTTTTTTTAATTAAATTAAAAATATTTAAAAGTAATTATGAAAGTTTTTATTATTAAACTAACGAACTCTTAATTCGTTCATAAACGTTTTCATTAAAACTTTAAAAACACTTGAATGTTATTTATTGTATCTTCAATTTTAATGTTATCTCGTTATTTATTAAACCCAGTGCATTGAAAAGATATTTAAATGGGTAAAAAAAAATTAAATAAATAAAATAAAAAATGCTTGCAAATAAAATAATACAAACAACAATGAATAAAACATATTGTTGTTGGTGTCGAGAGGTCATAAATCATATATGAGGACAATACTCTTATGTACGGTTATTCCTTTTTTTATTTGATCGTTTTTTTATTTTTATTTATTTTTTTTTTTTACAATGTTCCTGGAAAGTTTATGAATAGACGAGATGAGCAAATAAATATCAATATCAATTGTTGTTATGCGTCAATTCACAAATTCAAAGTTCAAATATATTTATGACACGATAACACGTGTGTAAGTTTTTATTTAATGGTAAATTTTTAATTTTAACTTTTAAAATTTTATTTTACAAATATATTAAACTTACGGTCTGTCATTAATTGATGACAAAAATTTTGTTGATTTTGTAGAAATTTATCGATATTATCCATTATCATAAACAATTATCGATGCAATGACACTAAAGATTAAAAAACTATTTTTTTATTCTATCACATGTAAAATTAATTTTTAATTTTCAATTAATTTTTTTTTTAAATGCACTTGAAAAATTTTAATAAATTTATTGAACAAATAAAACGCATCTTTTTTCGCCGGCGATTGAGATGCGTCTGAACACATAACCCGAGAATAAATCTTGAGGCTTGAATAGTTTTCCGCGTATTAAATCGCGCAAGCGTCAATCAGATGTCAATTTTAATATTGCACTGACAGCTATCAACGCCTGCACATTTGATTACTTATTGACAATTCACAATATGATCAGATAATTTCTATTAATGAGAATTAAAATTGTATGTATTGTACATTAATTATCAAGAGAATTTTGTATAAATTTTTTGATAATGTTTGTTCTTGAATATTTATTGGTTTCAGTTTTCATTTCTGAAAAATGATCCATCAAACGCAATTTGATAAAAAAGTGTATTAAATGCAAATATTAATTTGATTAATAAATCAGAAGATTACATTTCAAATAACAATACACTTTTACTTTTTTATCTAATTTTGTTTTAATATTATTTTTTAATTGTTAATACTACAATGCATTTTTTAAATAATCAATAAATATTTAAAGATAAATTTATTTAGAGCCATAAAAAAAAATAAAAAAAAATTTATTATTATTTTTATTATAATAACATTTAAAATATTTTAATCTGTATAAAGTGTACAAAATAAAAAGGTTCATGGATTAAAAGAAATGTTTTTTTTTTTTTTTAATGAAAAAAAAAAAAGCATATTTTTATAATACTTGACAATTTTTTATTCAACAAATTTTTTAAGTTGATAATAATAATTTTAACGTTTACAATAATATCCACGATGTTTAACACCAAAAATATATACTTCTCATAAGATTATTAATTTTATAAATTAATACAAACATATATAATAACTTAATCATTACAATTAATTTGTTCGTGCATAATTAAATATTTTTTGTGTTTTGAGAATTGTAAAAAACTTGTACAAATAATTTTTTTTTATTACTATTTATGTTGTCGATATTTTTCTGATTGACCTTATATTCTAATTCTTGCAAAGATATTGTAGGATGTACTTTTATACTGTATGAATTTAATTTATTGACAGGCGTATGGCATTAATCAGCAATTAATACTATTTACTCAATTGCTAGTGTTATTAACATGATAATGAATAATATCAATAGTTATTATCCACTCACATGCTATGAATATATCCATATAAATTTATAAGTACATGTCATAATTACTCTTGAATTTTATGTACAATACAAATGTACACAATTTTTAAATATTTACATTATTGATGCTAATATTAAAAGTAATCATCCATAGGCCATCTTAATTTTTATCTAATCTCTAATCCAGGTATAAAAGGTAGCTATAAGTTTGACATTTAAATTCATTATTAGTAGCATTTATACTTGTTTGAAGCAAAGATTCATTCTTTAAAATTAATCTTAATATTCTAATTTAATTATACAAACTTACAACAAATTATTATTTAATAATAATTAATAAATTAATACAATAATATTCTGTAGTGGAATTTTAAAAAATTAAGTTATCTTGGCCTTAATTATTGTGTATAAAAAATTTTTATTTATCAAAAGTAATCATTAAATGAACAAAAAAAAAATTTAAAGCAATATTTTATAATAAATCTCATCAGTAATCGTATTTTACACTATATTACATCATATACATTGAATTCAAATAAATTATACAATTTTTTAATCAATTTATTAATTAATATCAATTGAATTTATCGTAAGTTAATATAATTGTTTATTACCTTTCATTTAATACTCATTTTACTTCTTATATTAATTCATAATTATTATTATATTTTGTTTTGATTTGATACCCATTTAAACAGCATATACTTATTATGAAAAATTGCACACATAAATTAATTATTGGCGATAATTTCATTTTACATTTAATTAATTTTTTACAATTATCACTTAAAAATTTTTTTTTTATTATTTCGGCATTTTAAAGTTATTTTTCACTCGTTGATATTCATTATTTACGGTATATACGGTTTTTATTTTATTTTAAATATAATTAAACTGAATTAAGAATTAAAAAGGCACTAAGAATATAAAATGCCAACATTATTAATTAATACTTATTTATCTTTTTTTTTTTTTTTTTTTTTTATAAATATTGAATTGATAAGCAAAAACTTTACTTTCTTAATTTTTTTTAATTCACATTTTCATTTCCATTTAAATTATTTACGGTAATATATAACAAAAATTGTCTTTCACTCGCTCAAAATAATACTATTAAAAAAATTATGTACGTTTTTTAATCTAATCTATTTTTTGTAATTATTACTTAATTATTTATTTATTTATTTTTTCTCGGTATGTATAAAAACCTACAATTTTATTAAGCTCTCAAACTCATCAATAAAAACTAACAATGAATTTAAAATGTCTTTCATAATTTAATCAACTATTTTCTTAATTATTCGTTTTTATTGATTTAATATACTAAAATTCGTGTACTGAAGCTTTTTTATTATCGATGCAATTTTCTAATTCAAGCACACGATGACAAATAAATTTACTATAAATATTAACAATTTACAACTTGAACAGCCTCAATTATAAAAAATTCTCAATTATTTATCATTATGTTTCAATATTTACAATTATCATTAAAAAAAAAAATCTTCATTTATAAAATTATTAATTTTTTACATTAAATGTTTTTCCGACACTTTAGATTCCCAATAACTCGACATAAACGCTTTTTAATCTATCTGGAATGCGGTCAAAGACATTTACCAGGATTGTGAGTGCACCATTGCGGCCACATTGCTTCAGTTTTAAGACCACGTGCCTGTAAGAGATCAATGTGAGCTGCTAGTCTTGTATAAACTGATTCTTCCGTAGTATATCCTGATCCAGGTGGATCACTCCTAAAAAAAAAAAAATAAACCATTAATATTTAGTAAATTACAAAATAAATTTTACTTAAGACAGTGGTCATAGATTTTGCAAATTAAAAATTTTTTTAATCAAATAATTAATTGGATTAATTCAGAGAGTTTTTTTGTAAATTATTAAAAAGGTGACCACCATCAATAATAAAAAAAAAATTAACCATAATCTTTCAGCGAATGCCGAAGCTCTGGGCCACAATCTAGGTCCAAGTGAAGCCTGTCCGATTTGTTCGCTCCATAAGGCAGCTTCACCTCCCATTATTAAATGCATTGACGACGGATAATCTCTCCAAGGTCGATGATTATAAACAGTTTGCCAAGTACGATACTCTCCACAGGCAGCTTCACCAGTTTCTCGCCATTTACCGAATCCACAGTCTAAATACCAGGCGTCGACATGCGATAAAATGACCCGAAAGCCGTCTTCCAACAAATCACCAGTCTCTGGCCAAGTGCTTCCACCCCACGACTGTATGACATGAACCTTAGGATCAAACGGCTGCGAGGTAATCCACGGACGCTTAGTTAACGGTGAGCTCCATAAAATAGCAGCCTTAGGTGTTTGATCTCGATTAGCATGAACAATTCGTCGATAAATTTTACCTTCAAAGTCAGCCCATAAAGCATGAAGATCTGTAAAATTTTGTGCTTGCATTGCTTGAGTAATATTACTGTACTGGGCCCAACAGTCAAGATTAACTTCATCACCACCCAAATGTATAATATCACGGACTTCCGTGATATCTAATAATTCTTTATAAAGTTCTTCTATTATTTTGTAAGTATGTTTATTTATTGGATTGAGCTGTCCGCAATTTGGCTCACCACAATAAGACGACCAAGGTTCTTGATCAACACAGAGTGCTAGTTCACCGAGTCCGTGCTCTGGACCCCACTGCCATCCAGCGCCAGCATGAGCTGGACTGTCGATTTCTATGATAATCCTTATCCCACGTATTCTGGCGTAGTCTACAAGATCTTTGATGTCGGCAGATGAATAAGTTTCTTCGGCACTGTAAGCTCCCCATCGTGCCATATGGGGAAAGATTATTGAATCGAATGGAAAACTCTGTGAGTCTGTTAGATGCCAGTGAAAAGTGTTTAGCTTTGACGCTGCCATACCGTCAACAACTCGTTTTAACTGCTCGATTGGAAAAAATTGTCTGCCGGTATCAATCAACAGCCCACGATAGTGAAATATTGGCTTATCAATGACGTAAACATTTGAAAGAACACGAAGCCCTCCTTGCTTTCCCGCTATCTCGTCCCACCAGAACAATTGACTCAACGTCTCTAAACCATGTCGCACTCCGTGATAACTATTTGCGGTTATTCTTCCTTCGAGATATTTATTATTCAGTTTTACTTCAAGTTTGTACGATTCATCGGTGTCTAACATGAGCTTTGTTCCTTTTCCATCACCGGCATTTAAATATATCACAAAATTGTCGATATTTGATTGCCCTTTCGCTGTTGAAGCCTTTTCTAGATTTCTGATGTTTCCTAAAAATAATACCATTTTTTAATCTATATTATTAAGAGAATATGCAAAATTTTGTGGACAGTCTAGATTAAGAAATGACCTCGTGTCTCGCAAACTATTAACATTTTTAAAGATATAAGCTCATCCCGATGTTACACTCATCAAGAGCTTTCATTTGAGTACCCACATCAATTTTTCATATATTTATATATATTATATATATGTATATATGAAAAATATATAAAAATGCATGTGGATATTCAAATGAAAGCTCTTGATGAGTGTAACATCAGGATGAGCTTATATCTTTAAAAACATCAATAGTTAAGAAAATACAGTGCAATTTAACCAAATTTATTATTTAATAAAATAAAATTTCAATTTTTTACAGCTTACAAGTCACGGCAGTTACTTAATGACTGTAAGGTTGCTAGTAACTTTTAATATTCTATTTTAATTTATTTTTAATTTTAGTAAATTATTTATAAAAAAAATTTTTAAGTTAAAAAAAATTACCTATAAAAATATCTTTGGCATGCTCGAGTAAATTTTGGACATCATGATCACTCGTTCTGATAGTAACAAATTCGATTTGCTGAAGATTTAACATTACACTATCTTCGCCGAGTATTACATCACCAGTTGGTTTTGGCCACAGTAATCGACCATGTCCACCACAAGTTGCCGTACAAGATGCCAAAGATCGTTGTGATGTTTTTATCGCACGTCTTTCACATCTTCCTGCCACACAAATCCACGACCAGGGTGTGTTAAAAGTTCTACATAAAAAAAAATTTAAGAATTAATTATTTTTCATAAAATTACATTTAAAAAAAAAAAAAAAAAAAAAAAATAAATTATTTTAAAGCAATATCGAGCAATAGTTAAAACAAAAATAAAAAATCCTACTAATAACTTATCCAATGCTTTCTTACAATTGCCGTTTGATTATTTTTTAGTTGTTACCTGTGCTTAAGAAAATAATCTTGTAAATCATACTCCAAATGTTCGTTTGTTATATTTTTAAACGGTTTGACAATTGATAGCATTGATAACTGCTTCATACTAATTGTGAGACGAATGGATAAAATTGTTGACATGCAAAATTTTTTACAATATTTTTTAAAGATAATTATCAAGATTTGCAAAATAATTAATAATTTTTTACTTAATTATTTTTTTATTATTAATGTAATTAAATTTACCTTCTAGGAGCAAACGGCTGAAGTGATACAAGTGGAGGTGCATGAGCGTACATCGCTATTAGAAGGACTCCAGTAATAAGGACGAGGAAAAGAAGGACTTTCCTCATCCAACCACTTGGAAGACCCCCTATCATTCTTCCAAATCTGTTTTTAAAAAAAAATCATAATAATTATTATAAACAATTTTTTTTTATTATTTAATTATTTAAATAAATTTATTTTTATTTAAATTATTTTATTAACATTTTTTTAATTATTTTATTTAAATTATTTAATTATTTAAATAATTTTGTATTCAGAACTCAAATATTTTCTTGTTGATGATAAATATCAGTTAGTTCCTTATTTACTGAATTAATTTTCTTTACTTTAATATTCAGTATAAATATAATAATAAATTTATCAATCATTTGCAAGTAGTCATGTAATTAATTTACATAATTATTATTGTATTTAATAATAAAAAAAAAACTTTAAATATTTCTCGTGTAAAAAAATAATTAAAAATTTAAAACTTAAAAGTCATAGAACCGATCAATAGTCTGAAAATAGACTGAAATAATAAAATTTTGTGATCATCATTACTCAGTTGTAAGTAAAAGAGTATAGATACAAAATAATAAGGTAAATACAGATTAAATTAAAAAAAAAAAAATTACTGATAAAAAAATTATAAATATGACTATAAAAATATGTTATGTGTGAAGAAATAATTAAAAGTTTATGTTAATGATTATAAAAAGTAAAATGAAATTAGGGTTGATTAAAGTAGAGGGGATGATTTGAAATAGTAAGTAACAATGACGCATGTAAATGGGAAAGTTTGGTTGGTGGTTGTGTATTACTTTTATACACAGTATGTTTTGTATTAAGTGGTTACTTGTAGCCAGGCAACGTGTAATGACCACAGTAGTTTGAGACCAGAGTTTACTCGTATTATCACCATATTTCCCGAACTTGACCTCTTACTTTTTAGTGCCCTTGTTTTTTTATCAACATTGTTCGTCATTTACACTTGCTCCAAAGGCATCAGTGGGATTTATTATTATTATTATTATTTATTATTATTATTTTAGTCTCAAGATTCATCACTCAAGACAGTAATAACGATAGTAACTAAGCAAGTGGTTATATTTGCGCTAGCAAATTTATATCAACTATAAATTAAACCTAAACTTAAATAAATTTACAGATGAAATTAATTTATCACAACGATATGCAATGACGAAGATGATGATGATAAAATTTATTGGATTTTTAAACACTCACTTAAATCAACCGGAGGTGTGTTTTTAAATTCCGTTTATTTAATAATGTGCTTGGTGTTATTTTTTAAAAAAAATTATTAGATTAAAAAAAAATCTTGAAACTCTGGAAAAATAAAAATATTACAAAAAAAATGAAGCTAAAAAAACGATGCAATTACACACAACTAAATACGTTAATAATAAATGTAAGTAGTTTTTACTCATTCACTAAAGCGATTTCAAGTGCGTTGATTTATTTTACCTTATAAATAATCTTCTCCATATTATTTGTGACACTTTCATAATTTAAACCGCATTAACATGTGTATGAATGATAAGAGATAAACAACCTAGATGTACAGAGCCATTCAATTTAATAAAAGTGTGTGTCGGGTGAGTCGAGTGTTGATGATGGTTACTGTGTTCTGTATGTAACTAATAATAATAATAATAATAATAATAATGATGATGATGATGATGATAATAATAATATAATATTGTAAGTGTAATCGATGAGAACTAGGGGTTCTTTTGAATATTTTATCATCTTTTTTTTTCTTCTTTTTTGTTCGTATAAACTTTTTTTTAACACACTACATTTATATTGACAGTTACTGGGTATTTATTCACCTGTCAATCGTTTCTAGTCAACGTAATCATTCACAGGATCCTCGATTTCTGCAAGTAAAAAATAAATTATTATTATTATTATTATTATTATTATTATTATTAAATATCAAAGAAAATAAATTAAATAAATTTTGATTGCAGTAATAAGAAGAAATGAAGAAAAACTGGCAAAACCTTTTTGTGAAGTCAAATAAACGAGAAGAATAAAAGGGTTTAACGAACTGATAATAAAAAACGGTAGGATCGTTAATTTGATAAAATAAAAAAAAAAATTTTTTTTCTAAAATTGAATTGACAGACAATATAATGACGATAAGAAGACTTGCTGTTTTGGCAGCTATTAAATCCAACCAATCTAATGGTACTACTACTACTACTGTTAATAATGATAATGATCAATGTCTTTTAGGACATAATATGTCGGCTAATGGGGATGTTGGAATGTTTGGAGTTGATTTACACAACAACGTTTTTATCCAAGGGTATATTTTTTTAAATTTATTATAATATTTTTATCAAATTTTAATTTACACTTATAAATTTATTTCATAATTGATAAATGCTTCAATATATTCACCAAGTGTTTAAATTAAATTAAATTTCTATTCTATTTATAAATATCATGGTTTAATTATTCCTCGTCGTTAATATAATATGATTATTTTTATTTGGTTGAATTAAAGCAATAAAAGACTTTTTTTTTTTAAATAAAATAAAGTAATTTAGTGAAATGTACTGTAAAAAATTTTTACAAATCATTTCTGATTAAGAATCTAATTATAAACATGTGGAAGTTAATAATTGATTATTTATTTTTCTAGAGCAGTTCTTATGGGAGCTCTAATGGCTGCAGTCCTTGCATGTTACTGTTGTCTTAGAAATTCTGAAAAAACCCGTGAACAAGAGCGCGCTGCATATTCAGTAGCAGAACCAGATGTTCAAAGTCTTCAAGTTTTTACGACTAACTTCTACAATGTAATAAATTTTAAATTGTCCTTTATTACAAAATCTAAAATTTTTTTAATTTCATTTTTTGAAGGATCGCGAATTCGATGAGCAGCGTTATGAAGATTGGATTGATCGTATGAATGAAGAATTAACATCATTGCCAGCTTGTCCGGGAACACCTGGACCGCCACCACCGTATGAAAGTCTAATTTTTAATTTACAAAATTTACCGTCACCCAGTCAAAAAAAGGGATCTGTGATTTATCTATCCGAAAAAGAAAAAAGTGATAATGCCAAAGACGACAAAGAAGACGATGGATTACCGCCTTATGACGCTGCTATAAAACTTGCTGGTGATGGATATGTTTGAAAATAATAATCTATTTTAATTTACTGGCTAGGTAAATATTTAAATAAATAATATTTTACTTTATTGACAAGATAATCAATTATTAAACCAAATGCAAACAGTGCGATAATAAAGCACACTCAGAGCTGAATATACTGTAATTGTGCTGATGACAATTAATCAACTTTTAATAACCAATGCTATTTTCATTATTATTTTTATTATTATTGTTAACTAAGAAATGTTAAATTTACCGTTAATTATTGAAAATATACCTCAACAATATAAATATTGTTTTAAGCTGTTGATAAGATAAATTTTAATATATATTAATAAGCTTGCGAAATAAATGTTACTCTCAATTTTATTTTAAATGATATTTATAAATTTTAAATTCGATAAAATGTTACTTATATTTTTTATTTCTGATTCACTGAGTTTAAAAAAAGCGGTAATTTAAAAATTTTTAAATATTGTTAATCACAATTTTTGTGAATTTATTTGTAAATAATTTTCAGGTAATAAAAGATAAAAAATTTCAGTTGAAGCTGATAGAAATTTGAGAAATATTTACAGACATGTATTGAGCTTAAAAAAATGTTCAAATTTTAAAATAATATTATTGATATATTCGCTTTTAATGCCATAATCATTATTATTATTATTATTATTATTATTATTATTATTATTATTATTATTATTATTATTATTATTATTATTATTATTATTATTATTATTATTATTATTATTATTATTATTATTATTATTATTATTATTATTATTATTTAATTAATTTCTTCTTCTTAAAGTAATAACTCAACTACGTATGTGCCGCATTTTCGGATTTAAGTTTTAATTTAAATTGTTTTTTTAAGTGAATTTTATTCAGACTTATTAATGGTGAAATTAATATATAAAACAGATCCAAGATTAAATAAACTTTATGGATTAAATCAAACGACAAGTTAACTTGTGAATAATTTTACTGTAATGCATTTTACTTAAACATACTAACTAAAGATTATATCGTTAAATTGGTTAGTATCTACGCTAAGTGACAATATCTACGCTCTTTAAATGATTATCATAGAGCATAAAAGTGAAGTAAAAATGCCTCGTTAAACTATTAAATAAAAACTCAACATTATTTGACATACTTGTAAAAATGTTGCTTTTTGTAAATATACATCGAATAATTACATATCTTCAACTTAAAAAAAATGTTTTAACCCGTCATTTTAATTAAAAAATACATTATTTTTCTAATATTAAATGTTCTTGAACAATATTAGATAAAAAATAAGCATCAACTAATATAAAATAAAAATAAATTTTATATAATCATAAATATCATGTCATGCGAAAGTCATGAATGGGAATACTTGAGCATTATAAGCTGATAAAATATAGAGATATTTTATTTATTTATACTTTTTATTCTCACACGTGTGGAAGATTTATATTACTTTGACTTATGACATAATCGCGAGTATTGTCTTCATTAAATGTAAACCTGCAAACGTGTGTAATCAATCACACACATAGATCATTGTATTGTTGTGTGATCTGTTGAATAAGATATATGCACACAGAACTCATTTGCTGGTACGTTATTGTACATAAATGACGATTGCATTACATTATAATAGATTTATTTAGTTTGATCAGAAGAGTTAAAATTATTATAATTTACGATGACCTCAAATTTTATTTCAATTTTTAAATTGTGTTAAGAAAATGTTTTTTATTATTATTTTATATATTTTATTAAATAATGTTGAAAATGCTGTTAAATAAATAGAATTTAATTATTTATAAATATTTCGTTCATTATTTAAACAAGATATAACTATATTACTTTTTTATTCATGTAAAAAAATTTTAAGTAATGAAGAAAAATAAATAATCAATTCATAGTTGAATTAATGTATTTATTTTCAATAAATAATTAAAAATAAATTCATCAGAAATTTTAATTTAAACTAATTAGTAAACAAACTTAAATACATCAAATTTATTTTTATCGACCGCTCTAATACTCTCAATAATTAATTGCTAATCAAATTGATAATTAAAATAGCCAGCAAGACTTGTTTTAAATAAATTTGAATAATTTACTAATTAAAGTTGTGCGTCTTGTTTTAATTAATTCATTTAAATAATTTCAATTCGTAGTAAAATTGCAAGTGAGTAAAATTGTTTAGAAAGTGATCAAACTCTTAACTCGTCATAATTCTATATATTAATTTCATATTCAGTTGTAATAAAATTAATACTTTGTAACAATATTAATTAAAATAATAACAATGAGTTTTTGTTGAATGAATAATTGTTAAATTAATTATCAATCAATTAAATGTAAAGCTTATTAAAAATAATTCGCAACTATAATTGGTCAGTAACCTACTGTCTATGAGTTCTACGTTAACACATAATAATTAACAGATATAATTAAATAAATATTTTTAACTCGCTTTACAGATGAATCATAGCCTCTTAGTGCCAAGTTTCGATCCAGACATCTATACTCTTTTGCCCGGTCACTCGGTCAACTTTATAAATAAACATACTTCATGACTACTAATTTTAACAAACTACTAAATAATTATTTGTTGAAGCTAATTGTATGATATGCATAAACAAACACAGTTAAGTAGATAATTATTGCTATCTTTTCTAGACACGTGGGCGAAAACAACAGGATGTTGACAATTTTTTACTCATAAAAGAACATTTCATTTCTACATAAATGTGTTCATTGTCTAAATATCAACAGCGATTAGATACCCTTTAAAAATTTTATTTTATTTCTAATATAATATTATGAAAAATTATCAAACTATTTAACAAGCAGGTAATTATATAATAATTATATTTATTGAAGCTACTCATATGCTCTATATATTTTAATTATAATTGATGACTTTTAACTTCTGATTATTGAAAGTGGCTATAAATTCAATTAGTTAATATTTTTTTATTTAAATTTAAATTTAAATTAATTCTATTTAATAATTGAATTTCATTACATACACGGGAAGAACAAGATGACACTGGATATCATCCCAGATTATACTCAGTGATATCTGGATTATACTCATTATGATCTGGATTATACTAGCTACTATCTGAAATTTTTTTTCACTCAGTATAATCTGGGATGATTATTATTTTTTATAATGGGATTTATTTGGAGTAAAAAAATATTGTTTTTTCTTTTACATCAAAATTAAAGTTTTAAATCTGGAACAAATAATAAATTAATTAAAGAAATAATTAACATTTAATTAAATATTGTACTAAAATGCTTTAAAAAAAAAATTTTAAAGATGTTAATATAAGAAAAAAATTTCGTAAATTTTTATAACGTAAAAATAATATCCAAAAATTAAAAACTATTACGAAATACTTGTGTAAGAATTAGCTAACATTTAAAGAGTTTATTTTTTAAAATAAACAGTTTAAAGTATTCTCATCTTCTTTAAGTAATATAAAAGTAGTTTAGACATCGACGTCACAAACAAATAGTTATTCACCATGATTGTTTAGATTCTGGCTTCATGTAGAACAACATCAGCAGTAATCCATTTATTTGTCGGTAATGCTCTTATATGTAGTGACAAATGAAAGCTAACATTGTTAAGTAACACACCTTAACGCCATAATTACTCTCAATTCTTAGATAATTAAAAAATAGAATTAATTTCAACACAATATTTTTTACACTTAATGACAAATTTTGATTTATAATTAAATAATTATATTGATAATAATTGTTATTATGTTTAATTGAATTTATAGGTTCAAGATAATAAAATTGCGTCAAAACTTAATAAATCAATATGATTGGTGCATCGAATTATAATTAAATTTAAATTTAGTAAAATTTACTCTAACGAATTGAATAAAATGTTGAGGTTATCCTTTAAAATTATTAAAAAGAAAAACTTACTGTCCGGTGGATATTTCAACACTAATATATTTTGTTTTTTAAATTAAACAGTGCATTGACACCGGTTTATTTTTATTAAACTGCAGATTATTAAAATAGGACCTGTATTAATGAATAATAAAAATTAATTTAGCATATATTTAATAATTTTAAAAATTTTATTACAAATAAATTATGGCAAAAAAATGGACAAGTAGAAATTTAAAAAATTAAAAAATGTAATTTTTTTAAAATAATTTATTTGATAAATAAAATTAAAAAATTGTTAAGTGACTGCTAACTTTAATGTCATTAATGAGTAATAAATTAAAATTATGTGTAATAATTTTAATAAAAATAAATCCAAGCAAGTACAGAGAACTTTACTTTCAAGGACAAGATACTTTCAATAAAAAAAATATAAATTCTTCAGAATCCATTGTTTCTAACAACAAAAACACTTACCCTAATGTGGCTTGCTATGTTAAAAGTTGATCCTCCAATCCAAATGTGCTCATGTATTTAAAATATAATTATTTATTTATTACTGAGACATCACAACATAAGTAATTTTTATTAACCATCAATGGAATTTTTTTATTTTGTATAAAATCTAAAATATTAAAATTTTTAATGTATAATTTTATTGCTGTTATTATTATTATTATTATTATTGTTATTACTGTGAAATTCACAACACGATTGAAGATACATAAACAGTTGTAGTAATTATTGTATTAGTGTGTACGCCAACGATCCAACGGTATCCTAGTGCCATACCAGAGTAAAAAAACGAGAATGAGAAGGAGACGTCTCTAATATTTTGTTGTCGCGCACACTCACCTCTAGTTCTCGATTCTTTGACTGAGAGAAAGAACACTAAAAAATATATTTTTGTTAAAAAAAAAAACTATCACTGTAAAAACAAGTGTTTGTTTTTTTATTTACTTTAGTTATTGTCCTTACTCCTTTCTCACTTCCTTGCGTTTGGGTTAACTCGACAGCGTCTCTAACTCTAAGAATGACAATTAACTATAGACTATGGCACTACCACCGAAACGAACTACGACCAACCACACTAGCATCTCTCCCATTTCACTTGACAGACTAATATCTACTTTGTACTACTCATTTGTATAAGTTTACATTTACATTTGCAAATATGTTTATAAATCTATACATACACTCACTTATGTTCGAGTTTTGCAATGTAATAGTGCCATGCCAAGCTGACACACTTGTGCTGCTTTCGCGGGAAAAACAAAAATATTAGCTGCCACCTAGCGTTAAATAATAATTGAATTGTAATTTTTAGTTTTTTTTTTTGTACTTTTACTATTAAAATATAAGTATTTAATAATAAAAAAAAAAAGTTTATTTATAATAGTGAAAATTTGTTAAACTATTAATTAAATGTGATACTAATTATAATTACACCATTCCCCTATGATCTTTTATTAATAAAAAATATTTTTGGAAAATATAAAAATTATTGATATAAATTAAATTTTTTTTCAATTTTATGAAATAAATTTTTTACAAGTAGAGTATATAAAAATTATTAATTTTAATTATAGTTTGATTTGTTTGTAGCTATTGTTAGTTACTGTGAATTCATTTAATAATGAAAATTTATTAATGAATAAAATCAAAATATGGATTATTTTATGACAGCTAATTTTTGAAAATTTTAAGATTAATTTTAACATGAAAATTAATTTAGCGGATATTAAATAATTTTAATAATTTTTCTAATAAATAAATTACTGCATTAAAAAAATAAAAAAAACATGGATATTTAGAAATTTTAATAAATTAAAAGTGCAATTCTTTTAAAATAATTTTTCGGAACAAATTTTTTTGTTAAATAAAATAAAAAAATGGTCAAGTGACAGCTAGCTTTAATATCATATTTTAACTTGATGGTTGTAAAAAAAAATTTTTAATTATCAGATATCTGCTAAATTTACACTTATGTTATTTTTGTAATTTAAAAATTTTATGGATAAATAATTGATGTAAAAAAATTATGCAAAATTGAAAATTGTCATTGAATCTATTGAAAAAATAACTGAATAATATTAAAATCTTAATGTAAACTTTTTATGACTTATCATTGAATGTAAATAATGGAATTTTTTCAATTATTTAGATGAAAATTATTAAAAATAATTATTTTTTCTTTCCTCTTTCATTTGAAGAACGACCTTGATATCCGGTTGATTTTTTACGACGATACACTTTTCCATGACTGAGAATTGGTTTTGGAGAAGTGGAAATTGTAATACCAAAAGAGCGGGTATTATTATCATGATTTTGATCGCATGATTTTATTGGTTTTCGTCGGATTTAATGGTTGTGTCATCATTTTTGTTTCGCCCGAAAAATTGCTCTACGATAAAAATTGATTTCAATGAATCATGAATTTACAAAAATTGAAAGCTAAAATAAAAGGCTAAATGACAATTCGCATAATTACAATAATTTAATTATGTACTCACGATCATTATCGTTATCAATCGGCTCTGGGCTTGAGCTTTTTGAGCTCAACGGTGAATAAAAAGCTGTGTCTCCATCTTCAGTACTTTTTGGGGAGTAATAATCTTGTGACTCTTCAGAATATTTTTTGACTAAATGTTCATTTCCATTTAATCTTTTTTTCTATAATATTTATTTATTTTATTTATAGTGTGATAGTATAAATTATAATTATTGTTACAATAAAGCTAGTGAAACATATAATAAATGTCAAGCGAAATAAAAGCGAGTTGTCATATAGCCGGCCATAAAAAATAAATCTTACTTCAAGCAAAGATTCATACTGTTGCATTATCAAATTTTGTTGAGGATCTGGTTCAAAATCATCTACAATATTTTTTATCGAATCAGCGTCGTTCAGTAACTCCGTAACTTCTGCTTGTATTTCTTGTTCATCCTCATCAGGTACCTCGTCGTCAGATCCATCTAATTCTTCACTTTTTCTACTTGCTGTAATAATAAAATTACATTTAAAAAAAAAAAAAAAAAAAAAAATTAACCCACAAAAACATAGTTCTTATTAATGAATACTGAAATAATTACGTACAATATGAAAACTTTTATCATCATCGTCAGACGGATATATGGAACTATTCGGATTAATCCTAGATTTAAAAAGTTCATATTCAGCATCAGATTCGTCAGATGATTGAGAATAATCTGAGCTGACTTCTGAAAATTTGCGTTTAGAATCTCCATCCACACCAGCAATCAATGGTTCTGTTACTGGTCTTGGATCCTATAAAAAAGAAACCAGTGATTTAAGAACCTTATTTATTGATTGATAAATAAATAAATAAATTTAAACATACAAATACAATAATAAATTCAATCAAAGACCAAACAATACAAATAAACTTACAGTTTCGTTATTGGTGTGCAGACGAATCCTCGTCGGCGATGGCGAGGATTTCATTTTACCAGCATCAAGACAAGACAGACTGGATAAAGTAATTTGAATCGACTTCAATAAGCTTCTCTTAGCTTCATTTATCCGTAAACTTCTGTCCTATACCCCCACCATCACTACGATATTATTACATTCAGGATACCTCAAAGGATATAATATAATTATATAGTCTACACAAAGGTCTAGAGTCTAGACAATTAAACTATCTACAACAAGCATTTATCACAAACAATAAAAAAAAAAAAAAAAAAAAAAAAAAAAGTCATCTTACCCGTAAATTTGGTTTTATATTTCTCATTCTTTTACCACCATTCAATCGGATTACTCGCAAGCGTCTTCGTGTTTTTTGTAAAGATTTAACCTGCGACAATAAATTATTTAAAAGATAAAAAAAAATTAAATTAAAAATATTTTTAACTTTTATTTTGTTATTAAAATAACAAGATAAAAAAAAATTAATAAAATAGTGTATAATACTTACAATGTCAACCGGTTGAATCTGAGGGGATCCAAAAACCCAAGCTCCGATGTTCCATGTTAATCTGAAGCTACGTAAAATAACTAAACTTGGTAGAAAAAATATCCAAGGTAGTGGTCTAACCAATTCCATCGTTTTAAATGATTTTCCATTTTCCTCAGCAATTATTTCACTATAGGGTAAACTCCATTGTGCTGTTTTTTCAACAATATTTAAACTGCGATCGATAAATCTTATCAGCAATTGTCCTATGGTCAAATGAGATATTTTATCTAAAGACCAGGCCATTGCATCACCGACACTCTCAGCCATTTTTGTTATCTAAAAAATTAATTTAATACTCGTTATTCATTATACGCAAAACTCAAATACTAAATTAAATTTAACAATTACTAGTTTATACGGATTAATTCATTAATTTAGATAATAAATTAATTTTTTATATACTCACAGTAAAAGACCACAACGACATTTTGATTATCTTAAGAGGACTCTGTAACACGAGACAAAATACTTTAGACAGTAATTAATAACGAGGGATAAATGATAAATAAACAATAATAATTATTGTAGATAATTTATGTATATCTACATAGCCTTTGACGACCTTTCAATCAATACTTTGCTCTTTTATTTTTGTATCCTATTCTTAATGGCTCAATATAAGTTAAATCCTTGTAACATAATTACTTAGAATTTTTATCTTTAGTAAATACAACCCAATAAGAAATAAAAATTAATAATAATAATAATAATAATAATAATAATATCCGCTAAGTTTTGGCTTATCTAACTATTTAAGAATGTCTCATTTAATAAAAAAAATCTATTTATAAATATGCGTGCTCTTAAGAACTTAGTGAGCAAGTACAAAGTTCGCAGATTATTTACAAATACATTCCGGTGATTTTAATCAATTAATCTACCGTAAGCTGAATTTATTTTTTTTTTTTCAACCAATAATCAATCGATAATCTTCTATTTTATGACATTAAAGTTAGCTGTCACTTGACCATTTTTTAATTTTATATAACAAAAAAAATTATCTTAAAAAAATTTCATTATTAAATTTATTAAAATTTCTAAATGTCCATTTTTTTAATGCAGTAATTTATTTATTAGAAAAATTAGTAAAATTATTAAATATCTGCTAAATTAATTTTCATAGCTAAATTTAATGTCATTTCTATTTTTAATAATTTCAAAAAATATTTTAGGAATACTCATTGAAAAATTTTATCGTGAATAAGATTGTTCTATTAAATTTTATTTTCATAAAATAAATATTTATAAATATCGTTCCTTAATATAATTATCAACATATTTTGAGTAATACCGTTATCGTGTTTTTCTTTAAATCCTGTTGACCATTGACTCATCATCATAATTTAAGATATAATAATAATAAATAAAAAATAGAACTAAAATTAACGACTTACTTATCTTGAGTTATTTTTTAGTTGTTGCTATCGATTCGCCAGTGTAAAATCAATATCAATATAAGGTCTTCTTAAATGATGCCAGTTTACGTTAGGCGTAACTGCGTCAATGATTTTACAAATGCTATCTTACTTGAATTCCAGATTTAGACTGCTGCAAATTCTAGACACAAGTCATCAGTACGCACTACCAAACTTGAAGAAGACACAAGACGCACTGGCATGACTATCTGCAAGAAAACAAAAATGTTTAGTATACTTATATGATGGCTGTATGTGTACACTTATATATCTTACCGAATGCTTTTAAAATGAATAGGAAAAACAAGTGGGGAGACCTTTGACCAAAAGTTAATAAGCATTACGATTCGCGCCAATATTGTTTACAAATATGCGAAAACAAACGAAGATATACGATTTATTTAAGCGGGTGAATTTAAATTCAACAGTTCCAGGTTTGAAGTTACTAGTTGACAGCCGCACTAATTCAATAAGATCTGTAATTAAAACTTATATTATAATGTACATAATTTAAAATAATTAAAAAAAAAAAAATCTATAAATTATTGATTTTTTTTTACAGACTTTTTGGAGCTCTTTTTCATAGCATCAGCTGTAGAGTGACACAGTTTTAACCGAATTGATATGCAGGAGTCTTAAGTATTTCTTTGCAGCTGCGCAGAGTTGTTAGACTACTAAACTCCTTATTAGAATCTGCAATGTCCAGTTACGTTAATATAAACGTGTGGCAAGGGTTCTTTAGAGAATTAAAAAACAATTCAATTTACATAGTTTAACGATTATAATATTTTCAAGTTTTTTAAATTCATCGTTGTCTTCATTGGTATTTTATCTCGCACAAGAATATTTTACACCAACAATTATGCTATGGGTGAAAGAAAACGCGAACGTGTTCCAAAAAGGTATATTATTTTTATTCATTTTATCTTAACTCCAAAATTGATAAGAATTATTATGATAAAAAAAATTGATAAAAAATTGGAGATGCCGGGGATTGAACCCGGGGCCTTTCACATGCAAAGCGAACGCTCTACCACTGAGCTACATCCCCAAGTTAAGAATCTTTGCTTCTAATTTTATATATAAATTTTTGCATTGCTAAAAATTCGGAAATAATTACATCAACTCTATTTTTTACGACTAAGTCAACAATTAAATGTTTTTTTTTTCCCGCAATTGCATAAATAAAATTCCTAGAGCAATTTTTTTTTATAAATTGTAAAAATACAAATCAAAAATATTTAACTAGATATTTTTAAAATTTGTCTTAAAATTTATTATTCAAGATCCTAATAAATATTACTAACTGATTAGCTTATAAAGATATTGTAGTATTAACAATACTGTAAATCTTGAATTATTATTTACTTCGGTAACTATAAATTCTCTAGCTATCTATGAATAATTGTAATTTTTAATACTTTGCAATCATTTAATGATAATATGGTTTATATATTCAGCTAATTTATTGTTGTTGCCATTATTTTTTTATGCTACATACTTAAAGCTGTTTATAACAAACTGTCAGAGATCAACTTTAATCGATAATCGCTATAACCAATTACATATATAAAGATGTAAAAAAAAGCTACTATTATTGAATAAAAATTTTATGATGAATAAAAAAATCAATGGGCTGGCAACTTTACTTATTGTTGGTTCAACAGAATATTTTTGTTGCTTCTTTTTATTCAATAGTCCGTCAATCTATCTAGATGTAATTAAAAATTCCTTGAAGCTATTTTATTCTATAAATAAGACAAGGCAATTAAAATAGTAATTTTATAAAGTAAAATAAAAAAAAATCGGGAAAGGTCTAAGCTTTAATGAAAATTGACTGTATTCACCGGTTCATTACTTAAAAACTAATTCGGGCCACTATAGTTACGTGATTTGCAAGCATTAAGTTCGATTGAAATGAACCGCAGAATAATCAATTCGTTACGGATGAAAATTAACTTTTGATAATATGTCTTAAAAATTATCGTATGACCTGATTGTTATGTGGAGCGATATTGTGATAATGATAACACTGTTTTTGACATTAACTTGTTATCAGTTAGTATAATAGAATAAACCTGTTGACAGTCGAGTGTATTTTGTACTCTGAATATAAATTTGCAGTATAGTAAAAATTTTACAATTTTAATAAATAACTACTTTAATAATAATTATTATTATTATATCATGAACGGACGAATTAATATTCATTTTATGAAGAAAAAAAAAATAGAATAATTGAAGCATTTTAAAATAAAAATAGACGAGTGGATGAGATAAGAGACCTCGCGTGTCTCAAGAAGTCTCAACACAATAAAAGTTCTAGTAGACGCGTTTATGCGAGATTTAATCACGCAACTTAGTGGTAGAATTATAATTGGGCTGGTGGATTTATACGAGTGTGTAGCGATAATTGTGCGTGTCAAGACCTGAATAGTAACACACGAATGTTCGGCTCGCTCCTTAGTGCGGTCTTACGGGCCAATAATATCTTCACTTACCCTAAATATGTAAATTTATTAGGGGGATGTTTAAATTGAGGTCACCAGGTCGAATTCTGACCCTGCCTACTAAACATAACAGTGCTGAGCCGTAACTCATGACGAATGATGACTCCGTTTCTCAAACTTTTGGTCAATGGCATAGATCACGACTATGTCCAGATATCTAATTGTTGTAGTATATATTTATTTAGTCCAACTCTATTACTTTTTAATTTTAATGTAATTAAAAATAATCAGAAAGAAACGGTTATTTTAATTTTTTAGAAAATCGAGCGAGCACTCGCCAAAGATTTAAACTTACTCAGACCCTTACTATTCAGAACGTTTTGCACTGATTGATCCATAATTGATTAAGTATCAGCACGTAGAATTGTCTTTGATGATCTCAGTAGCTCCAAAATGAAAAATATGATAAAATTTAATAAACCAATGATCAATTTAAGTGAATTGCACAAAAAATTTGGCAGCGGTGGGATTTGAACCCACGCCTCCGAAGAGACTGGTGCCTTAAACCAGCGCCTTAGACCGCTCGGCCACGCTACCGCCCTTTTTTTGGCCAGGCCTCTGGTTGGAGATCGATTGGTGATTCTTTAAGGAATTGTTTACATAAAACCAAAAAAAAAATTGTCCTTTTTTTGGTCGGACTTTAGATTGGAGATCTTGTTGCGATTTGCTACTTGCTTGTTGTAATTTATCACAAATTTGAGATCAAATACCTTAAAAATATACTTAATCGATTGATGATCCTTCAAGAAATTGTTTGCATTCAATCAACACTCAATGACATGATAGCGTGATACATTGATATCGGTCCAGACCCAAGCAACCTCGAAGAGACATCGCCGAGGATCTCGCGTCAATACAGCTTGTTCGTGCATAGTAGTCGTTAAATTTTATATCATTTCCAACATTATGTACATGGAACCTAGAGTCTGAAAGAATTTTGCAAAAAAGATATCATGTACATGGATTAAGAGAAAGAAAGAAAAATAGTATGTACGATGGGGTGAAAACGGGTGTGAAAACTTTTGTATACAAGGTAGATCGATCCATCTCGTCTGGAAGACTCCAACATTTTATATCTTTCTCTTTCTCTCTACTGCTTCGTCTTCTCGTTTATGTAGAGGCATGCCGAGCCTGTACGTACCACCCTCTTCCTGTTCTTCGACGTGGATCCCTCGACCCCACCTTGGTTTGCTTCTAGGGAAACTTGGACTGCAAGGTATCTCAGTTTGTGCTGGGCAACCACCCAGGTTGATTTACCTAAAACAATAACTAAAATTAGTTATAAAAGTTTCAAAATGTAATTGTAAAAAATTATATAGTAATTAAAAATAAATAAAAATATATTTACAGACGTAGACCATCGCTACGAGGAGCTCATAAGTCCTCTTCAGATTCTGAGGTAGCTCTGTTAAAATTTCGAGATCGCAAGACTAGAGCTCGGGATTTGCTCCCATGGCCAAAAGCTCTCGAAACACTTACGGTCGACGAACTCGCACGCTACAGGCGTAAGCGAGTACCAGATAGTCCAAAGGACACCTTGGGAGCTCGTAACTATGGAGACAATGACCATGAATTCAAAAATCTTTCTACGGAATATAGGAGAGCTTTTAAAGCTACCAGTGAAGAATCACTATTGAGAGCCGACGATGAAAAAATTTTTGCTCACAACTTTGCTAGCAATTATTCTATTCAATCAATAAACAATCCAAAAGTTAATATCAATGACAAGTCCATGGAAGCTATTGAAATTTCTCGGGATCCTGATGTTGCAAAACGGTCACCTATTCGCAGGTAATAAAAAAACTGATTAAAATAAAAATAATTAATTTTTATAATGATCAATTAATTTTACTTTCTAAGAGGGACAAGTTTGAAACACGGTGGTGCATTCTATACCGACACTGAGTCAGCAAACTATAAAATATATGAAGGTATCCACCGTGCAAAACTGGCACGCCGGCCGACTTCCTTGAAGATGGAGGGAGACATGCGAACTGTCACGGAACAGTGTGAGAAATTCATCGAGTGGTTGAACGTCAGTAGACCAGAGCTCGCACGTATACCAACTAATTTAAAACTAGAAGGACAATTTGAGACGTCTACGGAGAATCATGACCAGTATGTGCCATTCGTTGGAGCCAGAAGACCGGAAATACTTTGTCAAAGAGCTCATCTGAAACTAGAAGGAGAATCGAATTTTATTCCCGAGTATACTGCTGTTTTTAAACCTCATACTACTCGAGGTATGTCAATATAATTAACGTTTTAATTTTATTTTTGAGCTCATGTAAAATTTTGTATATTATTTTATACAGAAAAAAGATCTCTAAAAGTGCCAGAGTCACACTTAAAATCTGGAGGAGAATTTACTGGCAGAACTGGGCATTATCAAAATTTCCTCGATCCACAAGGTGCAGTGCCTATGGATCAGAGTCAAGATGATGTTATCCATCAGATTGAAGATTCAAAACTGCAATTGGAACGTCAAGAACAGGAATGGAAGAAAGAAGAAGACATGAACATGCTGGTTTCCAAACTGGAAGATCTCAAAGGACCACCTCTGGGAATACCTGAATACAAAGATGCCTACAAAGTAAATATATTGTTTTTATCATAAATAAAATTTTTTAATAATGAAAAATTAGACTAGAAAAAAAAATGAAATAATATAAAAAATTTATTTAGGACTTTCCACGAGAAAGACCAAAATTATTAAAACCCGAGGATGAAATAGGTCGCGCAGATGGCTCGAAAGTTAATTCATTAAATACAGGAAAATTTTCAACAAAAATTGACCAGGATCCTGAGTACAAATCCATGTATCTCGATAGAGGCCAACCAATTTATCGCAAGCCACCATTGTCACGAAGACCATCAATAGCTTCGTCAGGTTTCAATAGACGTCTAGTACCTGATTTACGACAGTATCATCCGACTAGTGAAGTTAGATCTCAATATGTGCCTTATGGTAATGTACCACGAACAGAAACACTTAGAAGGCCAGTTAATTTACGTCCTGAAGGTGACATGAATCTTCATCCAGAGTATCGTGACGCTTATTGTACAAAACGAGACTACTCAGTCACAGATGACAAATACCAACATCGTGATCGTAGTCTCACTGATTTTCGTAGACACCAAAATAATTGGCTCATTAATAATGAGAATAACAACGATGATCAACGGGGTGTAGAATATTCTGAGTACGATCAAAATGCATTCCAAGTACTTCACTCACGAACTCAAGATGATACTGTTGTCAATAAACCGCCTGTTAGAAGGAGAAGGTAAATATTTATGACATTGAAGTTAGCCGTCACTTTACTATTTTTTAATTTTTTTTAACAAATAAATTTGTTCTAAAAAATTGCAATTTTTAATTTTTACAAATTTTTACATGTCAATTTTTGTTTTATTTCTTTTGTGTCATAATTTATTTGTTTAAAAAATTATCAAATATCTGTTAAATTAATTAAATGTAAAATAATAATTGCCTGATTTTTAGAGGATCAAAGGGGTCAATGCAAGTATCAAGACCAAATAAATTGGATTTAACTAATCCAACAACGGACAATTGTTCTCCAAGCCCCTCGTACCGTCTTCATGTTTGCAACGTAGATGATGAACCGCGAGGCTTTCTACCACAACAACGTTCGTCTCTGCAACACAACTCGAGTCCAATACAAGCTTCAGGCATTGACGACATAAGGCCTTATTCTCCGAGCTTTGGAAAAGAATTGAAACATTCTGACAATAATAATCAAGCTTTCGTTGTTCTTGACAATGCTAGTACGTCAGCTGTAAAAGTACCAGAAAGCAGTAGAAAACGTTTTGATAGAAATTACAACTATGAAAGTAGTGAATCTAGAAGAAGAAGTAGAAATAAGACATCGTCTAATTGGATGCCTCCATGGTATGATAATACCAATACAACATGAATAATATTTTAAAGTGCCTTAAATAAATTAATCCATTCAATTTTCTTTATATTGATTGAATTGTTTAATAAAATAAAGATTAATTACATACCTTATACACATTATGTATTGCAGACTTTCGATACACTGATTATGATACTAAAGTTAGCCGACGTTTTTGACTTTTGAATTTTTTTTCAACAAATAAATTTGTTCCAAAAAATTATTTTTAAAAAATTGCATTTGTAGTTTTTAAAAATTTTTAAATGTCAATTTTTTTTTGCCATAATTTATTTGTTACAAAAATTCTTAAAATTATCAACTATCTATCTTACTGTGTAAAAAATATTTTTATTCGTAAATTATTATACTTACATTATTTTTTTAAATAATTATACCTATATTCCGTTGTAACTGCTTTATTTTAAAGTAATTAGTTTGTTAATTTTCACCACATAAGAAAAATACACTGCGTAGTTTTTTAACAAAGAACAAAGAGTCAATTACAAAATGGCTTTCTTATATATTAAAGAAACCTTTCTTTTCTTTGTTGTTTACATATTCATTTTCGGTGACGGATTTCCCTTTTTTAATTTGAGCGAACTAAGTAAAATTCCGAGCGATGTCGTTAAGAACCGAACAGCAACGACTCTCAGACCCAACAGGAATGAATCAGAACCATAAATAGACACACTGTGTCGAATAAATTAAACATTGAACATAACCTTATTGTTTAACTGCAGTGTTATCGAGAAATTGTTTATTTATTGACTTAATAATTATAAAATAATTATTTTAAAAATTAATAATGGCTGATCCCGAACTTGAAATGCTTCGACAGCAACGTATGGCCCAACTGCGTTCGCAATATCAGGTAATAATATTTAAATATTTTTTATTTATTGACAGGTAACAATAATTGACTTTAGCTAAGTACTTTCATGACATCAGAAATAGCCGACATCAAACATTTTTTATTTACAAATATTTTTTTTTGTGTCATAATAGTTTAATAATTAAATATTTAATAAATTATTTAGCTTTTTTATTTATTGTGATATTTAAATTGAGAGAAACATAATTTTAAAAATTTTTTTAACAAATAAATTATAGCAAGAAAAATTTATTTTTAAAATTTCATCTTTAGAAGCTCTAAAAAATTATAAATGCAATTATTTATTTTATATATTAAATGTTTTGATTGTTTATAATTTTTTAGGGTGGTGGTGATGAATCTAGTCAAAAAGCTGCTGAAGAACAGAGACAAAAAATCCAAGACATGAAACATTCAATTTTATCTCAAGTATTGGATCAGTCAGCTAGAGCACGGCGTAAGTTAAATAAAATTTGATATTAAATATGACTTTTTTTAATGAACGATAAATTATAAATAATCCTGATTATTAAGCTCTAATTATTCAATAGTGAACACCTTGTCATTGGGTAAGCCAGAAAAGGCAAAAATGGTCGAAGAAATGCTTGTTAATATGGCACAGAGAGGACAATTACCAGGAAAATTAGGTGAAAAAGAACTCATTAGTTTATTAGAAAGTGTTAATCAACAAACACAAAAACAACAACTGTTAAGGTATTATTATCTTTAAATTAACTTAACTTACTAAATTAAATTGAATTTCTCTTTTTACAATAAATAATCATGTTGTTTTTATTTTCAGTTTGACAGAAGACGTGCAGCTTTAGATAGCGACGATGATTTGTAGCAATATTTAAATGAATAAATCGGTTTATTTTTTTTTTTTTTTTTTTTTTGATTAAATTTATTTAATAACACATTTTGTATCAATAAAACTCATCAAAATCGAAAACTTTTTAAATATTCCATATTTATTTAATAATAATTATCTTTTAAATGCTTTTTTTTGTCTATAAAATTCCAAAATGACATTGATTGGAATGCTCATTAAATAAATAATTTTTAATAAATAAAGCTTTTGAAATAAATAATTTTTTTAAATTACACTCGCACACCAAACAATTAATTTAAATTTAAAAATGATGCCTAATAAAGTTTATCTTTATAAATATAAATGACAATAATATCGTTTATATAATACAATGTCGCTTGTATTGTCCTGTGAAAATTCCATACCAAAGATGCATAACTCTATTAAATGTCTCAATTATTAACAAACACTACGCTATTACCAGAACCATAAGCGATTCGGAGTAATTATCGAAGTAATTTTAAATAATATACAAGACAAATTCATAAAAATTGTCACTAATGTACATGGCAATCATTTTTTTCATGAGGTATTCACAAAAATTGATTACTTAAACGCAATATATTAAAAATGTATTTCATTGTTTTTAATCTTTCTTCATATGACTTTTTTCTGCTTCATCTGTAATTAAAAAAAAAAAATTGCATTTAATATATCGTGAGAATAAAATAAATTCCTTACGCTCAAAATATGTCAGGAAATGTCGAAACACAACTCCTGTTCAAAGCGGAACTCAAAATTCCAATTTTAAGAGGTCCATCACGGAAGTTACATTTGGACATATACCCTACTCCGTATATATATTTTCTAAAAATACATAAATAGTTAAAATATAACCTTCTTCATCTTCTTCTTCTTCTCTGGCATCTAAAATATCTGGACAACAAATTCCATATAAAATTAACGAAAAAAATAATGCTGGAAGTCCGAACACCACCATCGTCAATATAGGATTGCCTTTCCACATTGATAGCAATGTTGATTTTGTTTCATACCATGATCGATATATTTGCACTAGTATATTATTTCCTCCGTATCGCTACATTAAATTAAATATATATTATTATTATTATTTTTTTTTTTTAATACAACCCTTGATTAAAAAAATTTTAATGATCTTACTGGTGCACTATCATTGCGTATGTGTTCCAAAAACATCTCAATAGCTTGAGCTGTTAATTCTCCTGGTTCATCGTCAGGTATGTGATGATGATTCGTTTTTGTATTAATTACTATTAAACTAGGCAGAGGCATTTCTGTCATGGCAATACTGTTGATCAATTCGCTGTTAGCAACCCAGCCGAATTGGAAGTGACTGAAAATAAAAATTTATTAAACATAATATTTATTTTATAAAGTGCATTTTCTTTTCTTTTAGTTTATAAGCTAAACTTTATTATGATTGCGATACTTCACAATCGCTGAATTTCTTTAAAAGATAGAAAGTTTTGTTTAAAAATCCTATTAACAAGATTTAACGTACTATACAATGTTAATTAAATAAATTATGACTTACTCGTGATATTTTTCACGTTTTTTCTTAATTACTGACTCAACCATATCTCTAAATTCCAACATATCGGGTGAAACATCTTCAACGGCATTTTCTTCCACTACCGCTAACACGAGATTTTTATTAGTCTTAAACAACTGATGAAGATTACCCCGTGTTATTTTTGGGAATGTTGGAAAACGTTCAGCATTCACCCAAGTATATAAAGTTTCATTTAATGCTTCTATTTCACTTTCATTGTGAGCTGGAGGAATTATTAATGTACATAAAATATCAAGTTTGTAATAAAATGAACTGTAAGTTATTATTTATTTTACCAGTAAAATTGTAATGAGAGTTCTCTTTATAGACGAAAATAACTGGTGTATTTTCTACTGGTGCATGATTACCGACAACATGGGGATGAGATTCATAAAAAAATGCATAAGGTTGAAATGCATCAGCTGTTTTATGGTATAAGTTCTACAAGTAAAATAATATTAATAGTTTAAATAGTTAACGGCCCTAAGGGAACACTTGTTCTAGGGTCGATTGAATTAAATAAATAAAAAAAAAAAAAAAAAATTATTAAATACTTTACCCATAAAGGTCCAAATTTTTCTCCGACGTACAAAAAGTATAAGTCATGCTGATTTTTTATAGTGTTAAAACTTTGCCGTTTTGTTATTTCTTGAACGGGTGGACCACTTAATCTCAATGCAAATTTAACTATTTCTTCTTTTGTTCTATCGCCATTATAGGTAAAATATTGATCACCTTTCAAACTATCGATAAAAAAAATTAATTATATTAATATTCATAAAAAAAAAAAAAAACCCACTATTAAATATTTATGCAAGTCTATATAGTATCCGGTGATAAAAATGAGCTCATTTCGAGTTTTTTTTTGTGTTTTAAGGACCTTGAAAATGAGGACACCTAGATACCTGATTATTGAAGAATATAAATAATAAATGATAAACATACAATAAAATAGTAGGAAATCCACGTATTTTGAAATTTTGAGCCACATTTGTAAATCTTGTACAATCAACTCGGCCAACTTTTATGGAAGTTGCATAAAGATGTTGAGCCACATGTGCCCAAACAGGATCCAGTCTTTTGCAATGAGCACACCAAGGCGCATACATCTAATTAATTTAAATTTATGAAATGGTTACTCAATTTTATCAATTAATCCTTCGATAAATTTTTCATTCATTTTTACCGTAAATTCGATTGAATTAATTTTGTCTTACCATCACCATCCAATGTCCATCCTTATAAATATCTAGGAATCTATCGCTTAATTCAATAACCCTTGATGCTGCTGTATTAGCAACAAATGCTAAAAAAAATAAATACTCAATATTATTATTATTATTTTAATAATAGAAAATAATTAAAATCTCATTATTCAAATGAACAATATAATTGACATTGTTTTTGTTATAATTATTATTGTAAAAACAAACAATGATTTTTTAAAAGAAAATGACAGCTGATTGTTTATCGATCGTTTCAATAAGGTTATAGTATAGTTACAAAGGTAAACAAAATTTTTAGTAGAAAAAATATCTAATAAATTGTTTTACACATTACATGATAATAAAATAATTTTTTTAATATTTACTTACCACAAAAAAATGTAAAAAAAATTAATTTTAGTAAAGAGACCATTGTTGTGAAGACTAGGATAGTATTTTAATTATTTGGTTCATTAAATATAATCCACACCAAACTTTACGCCTTATTTGTTAGTAAATTTATTTTATCAACATCTGTATGAATTATTGATTTGTATTATCATGGAATAGTAATACATTGTCGAAAATTACACTGGTAACACATTATTAAATTAAAAACATACAGTGGATTCTGATTTATATGTTTTATATGTAAATTAGAACTACCAACTCAATAAAGCAATTATAGATTTTGTAGTTTTACAAATTTGGTAACTTTTCTAATTTATGGCGCGAATATTCAAAATTTATTTTATTAAGGTAATTTTTTTTATTTTGTAAAGTTAATTATTATTTTTTATTTATTAATAAAATGTTAATTTATATAACGTATATGTTTTTTTATTAATTAAGTTATAACTAAAAAGATATTTCTAAAAAATTACACTCATAGTTTTTTAATCTAATTATTTCAAATTAGATTTCTTAATCAGGAATAAAAACAAGAAAAATAATAATTAAATTAATGGCTTAGGAAAATTTTTTGAAGAGGTAAGTAAGCAATATTTGATTAATAAAAATTAATATTTATTAAAATTTAATTAACAAAAGTATAACAAACTTATAAAATAAAGTTGAACTTTTACATATTTACACATTTAGCTTTTGAGCAGATTTTTTTCTTGGTTTAGGCACCGGTTTTTCACTTTCAATAACAAAAGTAACATCACTTCTCACAGAGCTTTCACTTTCAATGTGAAAATCATCATTCTTATCAAGAACATAAGTGCCTCCACTTTCTGGACTACTTTCATGTCGTTGATCTCTAAAATCACCTTGACCTAACTCTAGATGATGACTATCTCTAAACTTACCTCTATCTCCTCTATTCCTGGTTTCTTTTAAATCCTTGATACGAATATTAGCCCAAGATCCATTAAATACTCTCTCAGAAACAGTTTTTAATCTTTCACGATTACAATATGCCCCATCGGACATTGTTTTAATATCAACATCTTCATTATTGGGTATCGAAGCACGCTTGTAACTTCTTGAACTTTTGCATTTAATTTTTTCTCCAATACTATGAGAGTAGATATTAAAATTATTATTAAAATTAGAATTATTTAAATCAGTCATTTCAAATATCTCCGATCTAGAACCGGAGGTCGAATTATCTTCTAATGTTGAAAATAACGGCGGTACATAAGGCATCACTTTCTCTTGGCGATGATCTAAATAACGGGGGCTCTCTACTTCCAAATCTCGTATTCCGTTGGCTTCAATATCGTACAATGTTCGTGTGGTAGCACTTTGATTTTGGCTATTTGAAAGAATATTATCAATTTTAGCAATTATACTACTTAGTCTATTGGTGCTGCGTGTTTTAAATTGTCGTTCTGAGTCGTTGAACAATTTTAATCTAGAACGTAAATCTTCACGGCTGTCATTATTCATAATCCCAAAATTTTCTTTGCTTTCTAATTTCATTGAATCATAAGATTTTCTGTGTGAAAGTCTCGGTGCTGTAAATCTACCAATTGAATCAACTAATTTTATTTCCGTATCGTGATTGTTTTGTTGATAATTTATATCTAGTAATTTTAATCCAACAGATTCACCAGTTGATTGTTTATTGAAACGTAATATACATGCTTCAGTAGCAAACCCAAACACTGAATACGCTAAAGCGTGATCATACGGATGATAGTCGACACCAGTGATAACACCGTCTAATAAATTTGTTTGATAAACCGCTATATGCTTGCCGGAATCTGTATTCCATATATTTAATGAAGCACCTTCATTACCACAAAGAATTAGACTGCCACACGGAGATATTCTCGCTGTTGTTTGTACTCTATAAAAATAATTATAATATTTAGATATTAATTATAGCAATTAATAATTATTATAAATAAATTATTATTAGTAATAATACAGAATTTAAAATGACATTAAATTTAGCTGTCACTTGATAATTATTTTAATTTTTTTTAACAAATAAATTATTAAAAAAATGGACTTGTAGAAATTTTAATAAATAAAAAATTCAATTTTTTAAAAATAATTTTTTAGAACAAATTTTTTTTGTTAAAGAAAATTAAAAAATTGTCGAGTGACAGCTAACTGTTATGTCATGAATTTAACAGACATCTAACAATTTTTTAGACTACTAAAATAATTATATTACAATGAAAAATTCAGCAAAAAAATTTTTTACTATATATAGAAGTTTAAAAAAATTATAAGTGCGAATTTTTGAAAATATTTTAATAATAAAAATTATAAAATTTCTGCTAATTTCAGAAAAATTAATTGTAAAATATTACCTTGAATTTTTCAACCCTAAATATCTCTGTAGGACAACACCAGTAGCCAAATCAATCATTCTTAAACCGTTATCACGTGTATGTACCAATAATCTAGACCCCAATGGATGTAATACAATAGTATTGATGACAACATTTACTATTTCACGTATTTTTATTTTACGCGAGATTTTCCAGTCTCTGAAGCCTCCTTTTTTCTTTTTTAAGGTCCAATGAATAATAATACCAACACTGTCAGCCGTCAGAAGATCACCGTCATTTAAAAAACAAATATCATTAACAAAACCATCATGTGTCTCAAGTTCTTGCACTAACTCGTAATTATTATTACCATTTTTACGAGACCAAACTCTGGCTACGTGATCATAACAGCCTGTTACAATTATTTGATGTTTAGACGGTTGAAATTTACCGCAATAGACATAAGACGGATGAGGTAGCATATTTATTTCGTTGATTAATTTATTTTCAACGTCCCAAACTCTCGCTGTTTGATCTGACGAAACTGACAGCAAATAGTTATCCGTTTGGGACCAATCAAGTGCATAAATGAAACTTTTGTGGCCAGAAAATTTGACAAATATTTTTCATCATCTATCTTCCAGACTGTTATCGGATAATCGTACTCTTCACAGTTAACGCAAGCCAAGTACTTGCCATTATTGCTGAAGCAAACGTAAAAACATCCGTTGTCACTGACCTCAGTTTTAAAAAGTAATTCATTAGGTATTTTGCATGATTGAGCTGCTAGACGACTCCACCTCGAGATATTAACGATTTCCGTATTTACAGCCGACTTTGGTGGCTCCGTTTGTTCATCAGAGAACTCATCAAGCGTCAACTGACCATAAAAAACCGGCTCCAGTTTTGGTGGCTCTACTGAAGTAATAGTTACAAATAAAGTACTGGGATACTTATCGCGAGAACCGGATTTCCACCAACTGTAAGGCTCACATCGATATCTGATAGACCTTCGCGAATTTCTTTTTGGTTTATATAACTGGAGTCGTACAAATTTGTCAATATGAGTGACACCATTTGCCCCTACTGGTTTTAAAAATGCCCAAGCTATTTTATACCAACAATTTTCCCCGCCTGAAAAATTTTAAACGTTAAAAAAAAATTATTCTAACTGAATAATAAATAATTTATAAAATATTACCAAAATGATCGTATGTATACGAAGCTTCGGCAAAGCTTGGAAGATCAACAATTTCAAAGAGAATTAATGTTTGACGATTATCCTGATTAACAATCTCATCAAAATCATGCTCAAAAATTAATTCTTCTTCCCAGGACGGTACCATTGATTTATTTTCTCGAAAGTCAAATGTTCCGGTTATCAGCGGTTGTAAATAGCTCTTGGAGTCTTTGCTTGACTTCAAATAATTCCCCGTACTTTCTTCCACAACATGAACAATTACCATCGGATGTTTAGTCACATAATCAGCTATAAGCATATCTGCTCTGTGAATAGTAACTGAAGTATATTTAATTTCACGTTTTATTTCTTCTTTTTTCTTTCTAGTTTTTCTATTTTTACGTTGCAGAGATTTAACATCAATTGACTGAGAACTAATTGTTCCAGATTGCGATCTACTTGAAGAAGACTTTAATTTAGATTTCGCATGTTCTTTTAATTTTTTTTTTAACTTTTCATCTTCCTTCGAAGATAAAACTTCAGGAATTTTCGGAATATCTGAACCTGTCGAGTCTTCACCAGTCGATAGATTCTTTCGTCTGAAATGTTTTACACGTTTCTTCTTTTCTCGCGAAGAACTCTTAGAACTTTTTTTGTGACTGTCAGAATCACGCTCTCGATCGGATACTTTTTGTTTGGGTAAAAATGTCTCTTGATTAATTTCTTCAATATCTGATACATTTGTAAGTCTCTCAACAGATTTCATAACTGGCTTACTTTCAAATTCTTTGCATTTATTTTCCGCCGGTTTGATTTCAATTTTAGTATTTTCTACTGTCCCAAATTCTGTTTCAACAATCAAAACTTGATCTACGTAATCATGATCCGATTCAAATCCTGGATTATTTTCTCCTAATTCATCATCACGTTTGATATTTTCTTCGTTGATAAATTTATTAACCCGTGGGGCTGGAACAGGTTTTTTTGTTCTTGATTTATCGACCCAGGAATTATTTCTTTCTGAGACACTAGACGAAGACACCGATTCTTTTCGAGGAATAACTATGTTAGGAATAACTATGTCTTTAGACCAACGCTTTCGTTGCTTCTTCACTGAATCAACCAAACTCTCTTGTGTCACCTTGTCTAATGGCTTTTGAATACTATTAGAATGATAAGTCATGTCCGGTTCTGTTTCATCATCCTTAAAAGCCATTGTGTCGATAACAGTTTCTTCAATTTCTTTAGGTGACTTGCTAAAATGCTCGCGATGAATATCTACTACGACGATATCGGGCTTCGATTCTACGTCATTAGAACGTACACGCTCAGATCTTTTTAATTTACGTGATTTTCTGGCACTTTTATCCACATTATTTTCACTATTCTCATTTTTATCAATAATCTCTTGAATTTCATCATCTTCCATTCCTTTTTCATTAACGAGATTTTTTTTCGACCCAAAATCAACATCTGAAGACCAATCAGAACTACCGAGAGCTTTAGTACGTTTCATTTTACCGCGTATTAATTTTTTTTTATTAATTACTTCTCTTTTATTACTTTCATCATTTAATTGCAGCGAATTATTTTCAACGTTTTCATTTAACTCTTGTGTTGATTGACTAAAATCTTTACGAAAAGCAGCGCGGAATATTTTTTCCATTTTACTACCAATTCCACCAAATTTACCACTCAAACCCGCACCTCCAGTACTAACTTCTTCTATTATATCTTCACTATTATTTCTCGCTCGTTTCAACATTGTCAATTTATTTGTAAACTTTTTGACAGTTGATTGTATGAACGTTGTTTTTATACAATATACTGACAGGTGCGCTACTACAGCTGCTTACTGTTACATTACGAAACTCGTAACCATGCAACGTACAATCAATATTATTCATATACATACAAATAAAACACACATGAGTATTTCGTATAATTTCGTCAAATTAATCATAATTTTAATTGTTTTTATTTATTAAAAAAACACTTTTTTTCTATTTTTGACGGTATCGATTTTTTTAGAATATTTTGATGAAGGTGATCAATTTTTTTTAAACTAATTCAATAAAAAATCGATTTATAGATTTTTATTCATCTTAATTTGTAATTACAAAATTTTCTGTTATTTACATATAAAATAAAAAATAAAATTCAGGCAGTCGCTCCATTAGCGAAATTATTATTGTCATTATCATCCATCATTGCGAATCGCGCTGACTCCTGAAATTAATATATGAAATTAATAGAGTACTATTAATTAAATACAAAAATAAATGACACAAATTTTCCAATAGTTGACAAATTCAATTAATTATTTTTTTTTTTTTTTTTTTTTATTGAAAAAATTTTAATAATTATTAATTTGCCCTGTGTGAAATAAATTAATGAATAATTTTATTATTTCACTAAATTAAAGAATCGAATTATTCAACTACTAATATTTGATATATAAGAGTAAGTTTTTTCGTACAGCTTCAATTGCTGATTCGTATTCCTGTTCACATTGAATAATAGCAGGATTATTAGCATCTGCAGTTTTAGAATTTTTTCTAGATCCTCTTGTCCCATCTGCATCAACATCAACGCGATTTGATTTCATTTTTAAGCGAATTTCACGATTTTTTGCTTCAATAACTTTTTCTCGCCTGGTCTCTCGGTCAATGAGCTTGGAAGTATATTAAAATACATAAATACAAGCATTACATAAATCACCGGTAACTAAGATTAATTACGTAATTTTAGTGTTCTAAATATTAAAAAAAAAGTGGTATAATTACGGCTGTGAATAAAAGTTTATCGTTTTTCTGATTGACAGTAAGTGTTTCTGAAAATTCCAATAAATAAGTTGTTCCATTTTTACCAGCCACTGCTGCTAATTGGCCTTGCTCATGTGGATTTACGCACGTCAAACTATCGTCACAAACCTGAAATAGATTTTTCTAAATTAATTATAATTTATTATTTTGTACTTACATTAATTATTAATATAACATATTTATTATTAATAGTATCGCTATAAACGAAGCATGTTTTGTTTAAATCAGTCATACATTCATATTTCAACTATATACATGTTTTATATTGATTAAATAATCCTTCAATATTTCAGTGGAAATTGAATTAGAGGGCTAATAAAATTGTTTACTTTACTAAATATAGAAAAAAACGTTATTACTAATCAACAGTAATTGATTGATTTAGGTGCTAATTAATTTTCATAAAGTCGAAATAATAATTGTAGGTATTATTTGACGTTATTATGTATAATTAAATCTCTTCAATTGAGTATCTATGTATATTATAATAAAGCAATTGATTTCTACTATTAATAATAATAATAATAATAATAATACCTTCACACTGAGAACAGGGGAATCTTGCTGTACTAATAAATCCCACACATCTAATGTACCGTCTGCTTTTGTTAAAAAAAATACAGAAAAACGTGTTGTACTCCATGCACCGCTAGTAAGAAGTTCCCGATGCCCGCTTAAAAAAATTTCTATAAATTAATATTAATGCACTGAAAAAAAAATTAATTTGAATCAAGAGAAAAATTTTTGAATCAAGTAGAATTGACAAACTAAGAAAAAATTTTGGTAATTATTTGGTAAATGGAGTCAAACGTATTTTTGGCCATATCTAGGTGAAAAATTAACATTTTTTTTATTCTGCTTTTTTCCAACTCAAAAGTTGGAAAAAATTTTGGCTCTCATATTTTTGGATAAAATTTCTTTTTTATATTTTTTTGATGTTTTTGACATATTTTTTTTTTTTTTTGAAAAGTACATAAAAAAACAAAAAATTAAAAAAAAAAAGATTGAATATCACAATTTGTTAAAAGTTCTTCAAAATTATTTACTTGATTCAAAAAATTTTTTATTCTATGTCTAAAATTTAATAATTTTTAAAAATCAGAATCAATTAAGTGCATAAACTCACGGAGTCCATGTGATACAAGATTCCCGACAATCTTCAGACCAAATTCTAGCAGCCCAATCCCCAACAGTTAAAAAATTTTTAACAAACGTTGGATTTCTCAATACAGAAATAACAGGCCCGTATTGAGCACGAAAGCGCGTTGCTATTTTTTCACTTGGTGTTTTGCCTTTTCGATTGCCTGATATGACGGTACCATTTTCAAGGCCACACATAAACCGTGTACCCAGTGAAGATTCAAATTGCAATGTTGTTACTCCAGTGGCACGCTCGATATCCTGCTCTTCTGGTTTAACTAGATCAATAATCAATGTATCTGTGGGTGCTTGAAGTTTTCTTGTGTCCCACCATTTTATTTGACCGTCTCTGGATGAACTGAAGAACTCGGTTCCAGTTTTGGAATTTATCCACAGAACTTTATTACAGGCGTCACGGTGACTATTCTCGACCAAGCTTACATCAACAGGTTCATAGCCACGCCGCAGGTCCCAGCTCGCTACTTGACCTGATATTAATCCACTTATCAGCGTATTACTGTCTTTAGGGTTGTACTCTATTGCGACTATTTGACACGATGGTTTCAGGGTCATTAATGGGTTATTCGGATTCTCTGAAATAAATCATTGTACCTTTTGTACATTAACAAATTAAACAAAATTAATTAACATTAAAAAATCATTTTACCGTAATTAATTTTCGTAAAACAAAATATTTAAAAAAAAACTCGTTCATTATTATCTCTTGAATAATTAAGTAAAAAATGAAACCGATTCGTTCATTAATTTGAGAAAGCATCGGTTACTAATTTTATTTTTTCCAATAATATCAAATATCTATAAACTTTTTACGTAAATAAATAAAAATGTTGCATAGTCTATTTCTTACTGTTCAAGTTTTTATTATAATAAATTTATAACTATTTTATAAAAATAAATTTCTTGGAAGATTATCAAAATACTTTAGTTAACAAAAATGAAGCTGAAGTTAGCAGACACTTGACAATTTTTTGATTTTTTTCAAAAATAAACTAGGAAGAGAAAATTATTTATAAAGATGTCATTTATAATTTTTCAGAGCTTCTAAAGATGAAATTTTTAAATAAAATTTTCTTGCTATGCAATTTCGAAAATTAATTACTTAAAATCGGTGCGGTGAATTGATCTGAAATTTTTATGGTGAATTATTAATATATTTATCTTTCGATAAAAAAAATTTCATAATTTTTCATAAAAAATTTTTTAATAAATTGTAATATTTTTATTTTAATAAAAGCATTAAAATTTTCAGAAAAAACAAACATGTTTAACAATTCAGGTCAAATTCAAAGAAAAAACTATGAATTTGAACTCTTAAGAAGACGATTTACCAATATCCCAAACGTAAGAAAAGTTGCTGTGAATAGTAGATTTTTTGAAGTCTCTATTACAATAACTGACAACCATTCGTGTGCCTTGATCCGGTGACCACGAAAGATGAGTAATTGGACGTTTTATCGGTATTACATCTCGGTAAACATTAACAGTACGCGAAAATATTCTTTGGATTAATGGTACTGCCTCTGTGTCGTTGAAATATTGCTCATAAATATTACAAGCATTATTCTGAAGAATACAGTGTTCCATTGCCTAAAATATGTATTTTTAATTTTTTTAATTAAATATATGACTATAATAATTACTTGAGCTTGGCTAAAATAATTAAAAAGACAGTATTATTACGGGTAATAATTGTAGCATCGTATGAATATAAAGTTCGTCTTTTTCAACTTTACGTCTATAGCGAACAGTTTGTTCTATATCATACATATTAATATCTTTAGGCCATCCACCTTCAACATGATGTAGCCCGGCTTCTTTAAAAGTCACAGTCGTTGTATTTACCTTTTAAATTATTATGATTTTTATTTAATTTTACAGTGGATTTTTTTTTTTTTTTAAGTAACTTAAATAAATGAAAATTGAATATAAAGTACCTCATGTGCGCTAAAATTTTTACTGCATTGTGTTGTACGAGTTACTGGATCTACTCGTATGTAATCACGCATTAATGACTTGTCAGATTTAATATCTACTTCTAATTTATTGTGTTCAGAAAAATTGTACCACTTTCCGAATTGTGAACGTGTCTTCAAATAAGCGTACTGAGTATTTTCTAATTTCAAATCCATTTTTTATTTTTAAAATATATTTTTCACTTGAGATTAATTTTACCGTATTTGATTCTTGCAAACTTATATTAAATCAATAAGTCTAATATCCATGGAAACTTACTTACGATATTTACTTTCAATTTGAATAACAATTGCTAAGTTAATAATGGTTATTATTTAAAATAAATATTGTAAGAAAGAAAAATTTTAAAGTAAAAGTAAATTCAGTATTGAAATAAAAGTTTTTTTTTTGTTTTTTTCAATGGAATTTTTATGTTTATTAAAACTCTTTATTTGATTTTAGTTTTAAGTATAGTGAAAGTAATTTTTTTTTTTTTTTCATTTCTATATACTGCCATAAACTAACAGAACATAATAAAATATTTAATTTCATTCTCCAATGACTTTCATAATTATTTTTTATTTGCTCAACGGTATATAAGCATTCATAAATACATGTAAATGTATATATAACTTTATTTATATTCATACAAATATCTATGTATGTATGTCAAGTTTATAAACTAATTTGTGGACGAGTTTTATACTTGCAATTTTATTTATTGCTACACACTTTTTATATAAAATAATTATATGCTATAATTATAAGTTGGTGTGAGATAATAACTTGATTATATTACAAAATACTGTTAACTCTCGCGAAATAAATAATATAAGGTTTTATAAATTTCATATAATTTAGGATTGCATAAAATAAAAAATTTTTTTGTTTTATCTTTGCGATATTTATTTTTAAACTATTACTTCATTTAACAATAAAAGTACATTCTTCATAAAATATGATTAATAAATAAAAAATTTATAATTATAAAAAATATATAATAATAATAATAATTTGTACAGAAAATATGTACATAAATGACTAAATCAATCAATTTTTCCCTTTATGATTAACGAATGCTTTATAAAACTTCTCCGCAGTAATTTGTGAAATACTTGAATCATAATAAATATGACAGCTGCATAAAAAGCCAGTACATCCACTGAATAATATCGGAAAACACCCATAAACCTGTAAATAAAAAAATATGAGAATGTAGATTAAATTTTTAGTTAAAGATTTAATTCATATGTATATAAATAAATTTGTTTGCCTCGATGAATTATTTTTTTGTAATCCTGTGACATTTTAATAAAGTATTTAATTTATTTAAACATTGTCATTTATTACAGTATGACATTTTGAGAATAATTTATCGAGGATAAACGTGTATCAAGAATAAAAAAAAAATAATAATAATAAATTAATATAAATCCAAACCTGGTAGGGCTTTTTAGGTGATCAGCTCCTCGGTGTTTAGCAACGTGTTCAACCCACCAAGTCGCTACTTCATTAGATCCCAAAGGCTGATCCTTTAATAATATACTCCTACGTCTCGCGGCTTCTTTGTAAGGATTATTACGTTTAGCAGCTACTTTAAGTATCGCTTCATGTAATTCATTAATAGAGAGACTTGCGAGGTTCATTACAAGAGCGTATCCCAATTTTTCTAATAACAAAATTAAAAATAACAATATCATAGTAATAATTAAGAAATTACATTATATCTTGAGAACTATTGACATTTTTAAAGATATAAGCTCATCCCGATGTTACACTCATCAAGACCTTTCATTTGAGTACCCACATCAATTTTTCATATATTTATATATATTATATATATGTATATATGAAAAATATATCAAAAATGCATGTGGGTACTCAAATGAAAGCTCTTGATGAGTGTAACACCGGGATGAGCTTATATCTTTAAAAATGTCAATAGTTAAAAAAGTACAGTGCAATTTAACAAAAGTAATTATTTAATAAAGCAAAAATTTATTTATTTATAATTCACAAGTCACGGCTGTCACATAGTGACTGCAAGATTGCTAGTATTATATTAAATAATTGTATTTTTACCGGCTTGAGCAGCATTTCCATCGTGATCGCAAAAAACCGGAAGCACAAGAGTCGGTGCTGCATGATATGCAGCCTCATGGAGTGATAATAATCCACCGTGTGACACAAAAGCACGTAATTGTGGATGTCCAAGTAATTCTTGTTGCGGCCACCAAGCACCAGTTCTGATATTACTAGGCAAATTATTTATTTTACTGCCTTCCCACTTCCAAATAACATTAAATGGCAATGTTGAAAATGCAGCTATAAAAATTTCACGCAGTGTATCTGGCATACCAGCAGCACGTACTGATGAACCCATTGAAACGAAGATGAATCCTTAAGATCATAAATTTAAATGATTATTTTTATTATTATTAAATTTTAAATTACCATTACAAATTATTACTATTTAAATAAAAATACAAGTATATCTACATTATAAATAGTTTTGTTATAGCCTTTTTGTCTTAATGGATTATTATTTAAATGTTAAACAGCATAACTAAATCTTAAGCGCTAATTGAAAAACTGTATTGAAATAAAAAATTAAACAAGTTTTAAAAACAAGTTATGTTTTCTCAGTAAAATTACGTTGTTAATAATGTTACATATTTAAATATCAAATGTATAATTCAAAAGATATCTATATACCTTTGCGAAGAAATGATTCTAAGTCGGGACTTAATTCCATTGCTGGGCGACAGTGAAGACAAGCAACGTTCACTACATTTGGTAAATAAGGTATTGATTCGGCTACTGAATAATGACTATTTTGAAAAGTCAAAGACACTTCAGATATCAATTCTCTTACATCCGGTACTTGGTCGCCTGTAATAAAAAAAATGGATATTAATTTATGAATGAGTTTTAAAGAAAATTATATATTCATTAATCCTAAAATAACGGTTTTAAAAGCTCTTACACTCGTAGTAAGTAGTATTTCATTATATGTTTAGATTTCATCACTATAAACAGAATGAAATTGTTTGAAACAAAACATTCCGAGCATAGTTGTGAATTATACAATTATTATATATTGCTGACACTGACCTTGCATTTGAGTATTATGACTAAGTAAAGTAATAGTTATTATATAATGATTAGGTGTCAAAATCAAAAAAAAAAAAAAAATTATGAATAAAGATGATAATAATATTTTACAGTTTATTAACTTTTTACTGTCATTAAATAGCCGTTTATTTAAATAATGATTCATCAAATTTGTTAATTATTTATGATTTATGAAAGAAAAATTTTTACCTAAATACTTTCTCAACGTAGGCTGAAGAAATCCCGTAGTCATAATCCAATGCATTACTTCTAAGGTAGCTAAACATCCAACATTAATAATTCGTTGAAAAAAATTCATTTCTTGAGTGTATCCTTTACCAAAGTATGATGTTAATGACCAGAGTGTTGGATTTCCTTGGCGAGATATTGATCCACCGTAAAGCGCAACCTTTTTAATTATTAATTTATTTTAAATTATAAATGAACATTAAAAATTAAAACTAAAAAAAATAATTAAACGGAAGTGAGTTTTAGAAACGGAAACAAACTGTATTAAGCATAATAGTTGGAATATTTTCTCCATGAAGAATCCCCAAAAGACATTCTGGAAAGGCACCATCAAGAATAGCAACATCCCAAGTGTTTGACTCATAATTATCGTTACTTTCAGGATGTCTCAGTGCAGCGACAGAACTTTCGTCACGTAGTAAAGCTTCGCATGATTCCCAGCCATATCTCATGGCATCCCATGGCGAAAGTGGTAACTCGTTACGAAATCTCGAGCCGACAAGATCCCATTCAGCTGTATAATTACCCACATATGCCTTTAACCGTCAATTTATAATATTTATTGTATAATTTAAAGCAATTATTATGTTATATATTATATATTATGTGCATATATATATTTTAATTACCTCAAATATCGATGGTATTAATTCACGTAATCCGTTGTTGGCTGCTGGTCCAGGAAATGCACTGACTAATGTTACATTGTGACCTCTAATTCTTAAGGCCGTTCCCAAAGCTACAAAAGGCACTGTGTGGGATTTAGTACCACCCATTGTTGCTAATAAAACATTGTAAGCTCTACAATAATTAAAACTAAAATTAATAATCAATATAAATGCCAAAAATTTATTCCCCGTCATTTTTTTTTTTTTTTTTTTTTTTTTTTATTAAACTAAATTTCTTCTTTTATTATTTCTTCTTTTGGCGCTTTAGTTTCTCTGAGACTTATCCCAGCAATGGCAATATCCCGACTAGTCTTAAACTTAAAGGTATTTCCGATTTCAAAATATTTCCTCCTCCTTGTTTAAAAAAAAATTTATATCTTCTTTTTTTTTTTCTTTGTCGGTGTATTTTTATTCAAAACAATCTTCGTTATTATGTTAAATAATAACTGGACATTTTTAATAAACATAAAAGGTATTTTTTATTTGTGATTACTCTTTAACATACCATTATTAAAAATAATTTATATACATTGTCACAATTATGTTAAACATCATACCATTGCCACTGGATGGCTAACATTGTTTATTAATTATTCACTTTATACAATATCCGCAAGAATGAAGACATTTTTTTATTTTTTACAATAATAATAAGTGAAGAAAACTGTGTCATAAGTATATTTTAATTATTAATATAATTTAATAAATAAATTTTTTTTTTTAAACCGTTCAAGTTTTTTTTTTTTTCTTAATTTTATTATTTACTCTATTTTTAATAATTAAATAACACTAATATTTTTTTATAATAATACAATGATTATTTTTTATTAATATAAATTTAAACTATTTTAATTATTTAACAATTATTATATATTTAATAACAATTGAAATTAATTTATTCACAAACTATTTACACAATTATTATTTAATTTTTTTTTTGTTTTTATTATTACTATTGATACAACAGAGTAACGAGAAAACGACTCGGTAATATTCACACTGAGTGTGAAAGTTTGACTGACCAGGTATACCGCCAAGTTAAAATCATTGATGGATACTTTTAAGAGAGTTAGAAAGAGAAAGAACAAGAATTTTAGCGTCTCCCACTTACTGACTTATATTTTTAAAAAAATTTTTAAGTCACTTAAAAATATGCTACCGTTTTATTATTACGCTAAGTCAATTAAAGTGTACCGCATATTTTTACTGAAGATATTTAGTTAAATAAAAACTAAAGCGTATTACAAAGAAAAAGCATGTTAAAAAAATTATTAATATAAAAATAAAACAAACAGGTGAAAGAGTAAAAGTAAATATAAAAAATATATAAAAAAAAAAAAAAAAGAGAGGTACATCAAAGTACAGAACAGTGAAATGAGGTGGGGATCAAAGTGAAAGAAGAAATTATGAGAGAAAGGGATATTGATATACAAAGTAAATATGAGAGAGTTATTATAAATTCTGATTCTGATAATGATAATTATCGCATCTATATATCACGAAAATTTGTTATTTTATTTTGTTATAGAGAACTATAAGTTATTATATGCTAATCATGTAAGCTGATCACGAATTGAGTTTACTTAATTACTTAGATTGCGTACAAACAAGTGGACCTATTACTTAGCACTGTTATGTGTATGCAATAGTTTCTTTTATATAGATATATATCTACATTAAGATGTTTAGATGTGAGAATTATTTTAAAGCATTGCCGTTTACGTGTTTACACGCAATAAATAATTTATTTGCAGGACCTAACGATAGGATATGTTATGTACACAAATATACAAGTTGTATCAGTTAATTTATATATAGATATATTTATTTATATTTATTAAGAATCAAGTCTTGAGTGAAATTGCGGACAAGAGATGGAAACTAGGAATGTCGTGAAATAAAGGTCAACCACCTTTATACTTTGTTCCCATTTTAATTAGAAGTTATTGCGTAAAATGAAAACTAACAATAATGATAAAAAAGAATTTTAGAAAAAATAAACAATTATAAATAATAAGATAATTTAGGAGTTGAGTTTCAAAGGGGTATCTTTTCATTTTTTATTAATCCAGACAAAAAACTGGTTGTCTTCAATTATAAATATTTTTATTGAACTTTTTTTTATTTAGCTACCAAGTGCTGTCGTTTATGGAGCTACAATTCGATTTTTATTTCGAAATTTTTATAATTTTTGAAGTAATTAATATTAAAAAGTTTAAAAAACTGCTCTTTTAAAATATAAAGATACCTTTTTGAAAATCAGCTTCTCATCAATGATTTAGTTTATATGTTAAGAGTGTATAATTATTATTTAATCGTTTTTATTTAACTAATTGACTCACTCGTTTTGATATCACAAGACAATAATGTCAAATTATATTGTCAGTTAATAAGCTTTAGTAGTATGTTAATTTAATTGATGCAATTTTTTTTTTGTACTTTCCCTTTAGACAGGAGTGATGCAAGACACAAGATACTACATGATTTGAATAAAAATATCGTATCAATAATTTTAATCATTATAAATCGATGTATGTGTTATATGTTTTATGAATAAATGTATGACTTATAATATATGTATTTTTTTTTTAATTTTAAAACCGCATAGAAAAATATTGTGATTAACTTTTAAATATTAAATAATAACTAGCGAAGATGAACCAGTACATTATTTGTTTTTTTTTGTTTTTAAATTTAAACTTTGGTTGTTAAATTTATTTGAACAGTACTTGACTTTCCTCCTCTTCCTGTTTTTTGCTGAGAATCTTTACATCCGAACATTTTTTTCACCGACTTACGGAATTGCGGGTTTAAACCTGCGTATATGATCGGGTTATAACAAATTGATGATTTTGCCAGGACACTCGGCATTGCTGCGATTAAGCCCGTTAACTGATACTGGAATTTAGATTATTATTCATTTATTTTTTTTACCACCTTTAATTGTCAAGTGAAAAATATTTCAATAGAAAATAAAAATAAAGATTTAATATGAAAATATGATTCGCTCTGTGAAGAAATAAATAAATTTAAAACAATAATTAATTCTCAGAAATTATTTTTTCTGAAGTTTTAACCATGCTAATTTTTATTTAATGTCTTAAGTTCTTTGTATATTTTTTTGTAAACAATTAAATAATTGAAAAATTTTTTAAATTTAGCCCATGTAGCAAAACTAATTTTTTTAAACTTAAATTTATTATCATTATTTTTACATTTTTCATTAAAATTAAGATTAAATTTAGTTTCAATAAATTCAAGAAGAATTATTCTTCAATATGTAATTTAAATATTTTTATTTTTGCACTGACATTGAATGATGAAAAAAAATTTTTTAAAAACACGGAAAAAATGGAAATTAATTTTTTTCTGTGCAACAAATTACGATATTATCAACAGCCAATGGATTTAGAATAATTAATTAGTATAAATATTAATACTTACAGAAAAATATTGCGAAGCTAATGCAAACATTGCATATGGTGTCCAAGCAAATAAAAAAGCAATAATCATAAGTACAACCATTAATGTTACTTGTCTTTCCCGCTTTCCTGCTGCTCCAGCTTATTAGTTAATAATAATAAATTAAATATGTATAACATTTAACAACCGATTAAGAAATTTTTACAAGTAATTTACTTTCTTGCATAAATATTATTAGGATACTAAAAATATTCTTTTCAAAAAATAAATATTTATTGAATTGTGTTATTTTCTCAAGAATAATATATTTATAATTGTAAGTGTTAATTAAATATTTATCCCAATAACTGTGGCAAGAAAATAAACAGGAATTAATGAAAACTGCGTGTTGTGATAAAATTACATAAACGTACATACCAGTACGTTTTTTAACTTTTTTTAATGTTCTGACGATACCAGTATATGAAAAACAGATAAGACCAATTGGTGTAATGAAACCAAAGAAAAAAAGAAATGCAATATAAGTATCCGTATTCGTTGATGGATCATGAAGTTCCCATGAAACACTGCATGATATATTAGCTGCTTCAAAACCATATTTACCCCATCCTACAAGAGGTGGTAAACTTAAACTTATTCCGTAAATCCATACTCCTGCGGCTAGGAATAACGATGATCTAATTGGAGTGTTCAAATATAAAAAAAAAATTCGTAGAAAATCATATAAACTTATTATCAATTAAATTTTTAATTTTATCACTTACTTAATACTTAATGTTTGCCCCGGCTTAACAATCATGAACCATCTTTCAATTGCCAATACTGTCAAATGCCCAATACTAGATAGACCGAGGGTTGACATAAACCAAGCATACCTTTAGGAGGAAATAATATTCTAAAGTAATAATTATCAACCAATATCAATTAATTTTTAATTCAACAAATAGCAATTTTAAGAGACTTTGACAAATGATTGGTTTTCAGAGAACATTTTATTTTTTTAATTAGAATAAAATTGCAAGTGTCAAACAAATAGGCCAGTGTCAATAATTGGGTTTTTTACCTTGAAAAAATCAATTTTAAATCATTTTTTCAATTTGATATTCTAAGACCTGCGATACTTAGTTTTAAAATCTGAGGCTATTGTATGATAACGATTTTTTTTTTATTCAACATTGATTTTAAATGATAAAGCATGGAGATTGAAAATTTGTAGAAAAAAAAATTATTTTGCGTGTAATTTTAATTTTTAAATTTATAAAAATTATGAATTAATTTTTTTCCAATTATAAAAAAAAAATTTCAAAAATAGTTACATAAAATAATTGAAAAAGCGCAGGTTGAAGCGTTGCTTCAGTTTCTGACTTAATAAATGTAATCAAAATTTTATTTGTCTATTGTTAAACTCAAAATCACCCGCTAATTTGACACTTGAATCAGTATGTGCGTGAATGATCTTAAATTATCTCTCCTTGTAAGTAGTTACGATTAGTTCGCAGACATTGGAACTCAAACTTTGGATACAATACCGCGAATATGAAAAATACATGTAACTTAGAATATACACTACAAAGAAATGTCATTATTATTCAATCCGTCGTGTCGAATAAATTATTTAAAGCAAAAATCAATCTTCTAAAAGGGAGCTGTGCTTTTGTACATTATATTTTCACCAATATTTCAAAGCTGATTGTATCAAATTTGACGGGTATAATTGATGAACGCTTTATCGAGTACTTCAAAACATATAAAGGTTTTTCTTATACTTGTAAAATTATAAGACAGCGCTCGTTTTTTCTTAATCTGAAGGATTTAATTGATAAAAAAATTAATTAAAATTTTTCCACGGAATTCTTATAAAAACTTGTTAAATACATAAAAATTTTTCGTATTCAAATTCAAACAACGTAGAAGTTGTTTTTAATATAATTGATCCATGCATGGATTAATTATGTTAATGCAAGCCATCTACTACGCAAAATTTCAGTGCAATGCATTATAATCAAAATTTAAATTGTTAGATTTCAATTTTATTTAGTAATAATATTTAATTACCAAATATTTTAGCAATAATATTTAGTAAAAATAAAATATATCATAAAAAAAAAGAAACTTGTATAAAACTATCAAGTTATGCAAATAAAACACAATAATAATAATTTAGTAAAAATGAAGAGTAATAATATTATAAAAAATAAATAAATTAAAGTTATCTGATATTTCTTCAATTTAGCGTTAATATTTCAATTTTTAATTCAAATAGGATTTTTTTTTTATTGTAAAACGATAGTTTGCTATAAAAGACCATTACAAAAATAATTATTTACCAAAACTATTATTCTATTGAGTATAATATAATATCAGTGATCATATCGAATTTTCATTATTATTTATAATATTGAGAAAGAATATATAAGTATATCATGAATATAATAGTAGTTGTAGTGAACTGCAAAAAGTAATGATTTCAGTACATTATATATGTTATTTTAATGATATGATAGTCTCATATTTTCTCGAGGGAAATTACATCGTCTGTACGCTTGAATATCATATTTGATATATTTGAAACCACTTTGAATCTAAATCTATCTCTGTTAGTGTACTGTGTATTGTCTTCAATTAAATGAAAATCAAAATGTCAGAGATTTGCGCTTTAATGACAAACATCTTCTTATATATTTAATTTCGAACCGAAAAATTGTGTAATTTTCTATTCGAGATACTGCTGTATTTTTAATAACTTTCAAAAAAAATATTTGCGATTCTAATTCATTTTTATACTAATTTATTCCGTACGAAAAAACACCACTGAGAGTTGGGAAAGAGAAACGCTTGATTTTAGCAAACATATTAATATTTCACAGAAAGATATTATAATAATGTGTAAAAATTGACAGTTATTCATTAGAGATTTCAAAATACAAATTAATTTTTTTTAATCAAAATTTTAAATCGAGATACTTGTCGAAAGTAATGTTAGCAGGTTTTTATTAAAATCCATTAAGTAATCTAATGAAAAAGATATAAAAATTTTTTTTTTCGCAGAGTGCATAAAGATCGAGAAAAAATGAACTAAATCAATGAAAAATTAATTATATTGTTAAAAACCCATAACAAGTTTTATTTTCAGAATTTTATTTTTGTTTTTAATCAAAACTTTATGTAAAAACAAGTATATAATTAAGACTGAATTTTAAATCATTTGTAAGACTTTTTACCAAAAATTTGACCATAAATCATCTGTAAAATTTTTTCCCAAAAATTTGACCATCTTGACGGTAAATTAACTAAATAAATTATAATTAAAAATAACTGTTAAGTAAATTATTTACTATTATAAACAAATAAAAATCACCGACGGTTATCAGATTTTCATTGGCGATTCTTCTCTTCAGACGATTTGACTGATCGACCTCACGATACCGTAAATTTTAAGTCGGTTCGTTTATTCATGAGGAATACATTGTTGAAAATAAAATAAATCTGATCTGTAGTTAGATACTATCTTTTTCGAAGCAATAAATAGTTATCTGTAATAAATATCTAGGTTGTTAAAAATAACACTTGAAATTTCGCTCTCTTTGCATGCGGTCATGTGTTATGTTGTTTCGGGAATTTTTATATCAATTAACACCACACATGAGGTACTTCAGATAATAAATACTGAGAAGAAATCCATAATAAAACAAATTGGAACTAATTCGAACTAAATACACAATCAATTAAGAAATTAACTGTTAGGGGTCTATCGATTTAATACGTATGCTAGTTTCAAAATAGAGTAAGTAGGGATGTGTCACGAGGTAAAGCGATAAAAAATGTTCATTTCTCAGCTTGAAGGTAAAATTTTTTTATCAGACATTTTGAGCCGCTTACTGATTTTTTATTTTTTTATTTTTTTTGATTGATAATTTTTGTAAATATTTAAGAATTGAAAAATGTAATAGTTTTCAATTTTTACTTTGAAAAAAAGCATTTTTTTTTTATTTCTTTTAAAATTGCAATAATAGTTAGAAAAAATTTTTTTTGTTCATAAATTTTAATTGACTTCGAAAGAAACACTTTTAAATTTCTCGAACAATTTAAAGAATTTTTTTACGATCCCATGTTCTGAAGTTAAAATTAATAAAACGATTATTATTGACTAAAATTCGAGACTATTGAAAAGTTTATTGAAACTTATGATAAATTTATACGTTTTTTTATGTTTTTTTATTCATATATGATAATTCAGATTCAATTATTCTGAAAATTGTTAAATGTTATAAATTTCAATTGAATTTTCAGCAAGTGAGAGTTTAATTATTTTGAGAAGAAGAATATTAATATTGTAAGAAGAAAATTAATTCTGTGGTAATTAAGTTATTTGATTGGAGTAGTTTCTTCTCTAATTCGGATTTAATTAAAATATTAATATTTGAAAATTCTAGGATTAAGAATTATTGAATAGTTTTTTTATTGCTGATCAGTGAATTTTTTTAATGCTATCAATTTAAATATATGTTAAGTTACAATAACTAGTAAAATTTAATTTTTGTTTCGATTTGTCATTTTTGGAAGCATCTTTTATCATTTTACTGATAATATTTGATAAAAAATGAGCAAAAAAATATATTTATGAAATTAAAAGCTCTGTATATATTTTCTTATCGGAAAATTATTGAAACTGGCTTAAAATTTGATATTATAGAATATCTTTGTCAAAACTTTAGGCGTCTTTTTTTAAGTCAATTGAAAGTAATGTACAAAAAAATTTTTTTTTGCAATTTAAAAAAAAAGTTTTAGGCTTTTGTATAAATTTCATTTTTTTATAAGCTACAAATTCTACTTCTAAGCTAAGAAAAAAATATTTTTTCCTTTTGCTCCCCCGTAATGTGTCAATTAAATAAATAAATAAATTTAAATTATGATAGTAAATGATTTGACGATAATAATAAAATACAAGCTCACATGAGAAGCAATACTTTAATTATTGAAGCTAGCTGTCTAAAAAATTAAAAATATTTAAAAATAATGACAGAAAAAATTTATACTAAACATTATGCTTCAACGTTAAATAAAAAATTAATATTTTTTCGAAGTTTACTTCAAAACACCGGATTAAATTGCTTTGTATAAATTTTACTCCTGCCGAAAAAATTAATCAGCCTCAGATTTATTAAACACTTTTTCACCGATTAAAATTATTATGATACAAAGTTTGTAAGTTGTTTAAAAAATAAAATTATCAAGGTATAAAAATATTTTCAACTGAATATTTTAAGTGTAATATTTGTCATTACCATATACAAGTTGCATGACTCCAGTACCAACCACGGTTATAAGCCGATACAAGTGCAAAAGGATCTCCCAAAAGAGCGACTAAAAAGTCCCCGAACTTTATAAAATATATAACAAATAATTATTAATTAGTAAAAATTTACAAGTATACATTTTTTTTTTTTTTTCAATTAAGTTTCAAAACATACTGCAAGATTAATTAGTGTTATGTTTATGGGTGTCCAAATCGCTCTTGATTCTTTGATGATAACAACAATAACAAATAAATTTAATATTACTCCAAAAAAGCCAATAAATCCAAGTATCACTGCTATTATTCCATAAATTAAATGACTATTTCTACTGTCAAAAATATTATTACTCATTTTTTAAAAATTTATCCTTGCAATACGGTATTTCAAGCGCGTCATTTGAATAGAAACTGCCACGAATATTTAACATTTATATCTTAATAGATATATAATATACATGTGTATGATTATGGAGGGTGAGTATGGAGCTGCGCATTGGACCATCGTGTGACTGAAGAAAAATCAAATTTTAGAAAATTATATTTTTTCACATTTTAATTAAATATCATTAAATTCTACAGTATGTATAAATAGCAAATAATTAATCTTTAAAAAATGATTGATTTTAAAAATTTTTTAAAAATACTGTGATGACCAATTTTGCTTAATACCACTCGTCTAGTCCTTTGAACTTAAGAGTATGAAAATTAATAATAATTAAGAACTTAAAAATAAATATAAAAAAATTATAATTTTAATTATAAATAATTTTCAGTGGAAAATTTTACCGCTCAAAAATAAAACATGTTGTTGGTATTAAAAACAGAGATATTCCAAAAGGATTAAGATAATCTATCAAATATCTATAAGCTTGTTGAAAAATAATTATACTATGTCAAAATAATATTTAAAGCCATAATAAAAATTTTTTCTGCTTAATAAACAATTAATAATTAATTTGGTAAAATTAATATGATAATATGAGTATTTACTCGTTAAAAGAAAAATGTATATACAAATGATTTCATGTATATAATTTAAAATGACCTCTTTCGCTAAAAACAGCTGGTGCTACATATCTAGTTTTTTTATGGTTGATTGTCACACATCTGAAATAAATGATAACAAAGCAGTTGATACTGTAAACAGGTAGATTATTGTTAGTTAAATTTTTTTTAAATAATAAAAAGATTGTTTGTAAGAACAATTATTTTCTGAAAAGAGATTATGAAAAAAAAAAAAAAAAAAAAAAAAAAAAACTGGTATTAAATGTGTTAACGACAGTAGTCATACTCGTTATTTGTGGATTATTATAGTCAAAAAGTATAGAGAATCGTTTCAAGCTGAATTTAATTAATAATTTGCTTCAGATTGAAATAACCAATTTTGTACGTACTGTATTACGTCATTGCCAATAGTGATGATAAAAAAATTTTTCATGGTCTATTGCTTATTGAATTATTGATAATTTTAAATACTACAGATTTTTACTCTCATAGTATCGCGTTTTATTTCAATTTCTGTCGTATTTAAAAAATTAGAAAATTTAAAAATATGTATATATTTTAGCAACTGCTAGAATTTTATTTAGTCTACCATATCTGACTAGCAATCGAGTTCAAGCGACAAGCGCGTTAACAACCACTTGAGTACAAAAACCGGTTAGCAAAAAAAATTGAACTTCATTTGATGATTCAATTACACATAACAAAAGAATTAGTAGAGTAATCACTTTTATTATTGATTTAAAAATTAAATGAAGTATAATAAATGTAACGTATGTGAAAAACTTTGTTTTTTTTTTTGCTTAATATTATTACTTTCACATGTCTTCAGTGTCACTATCAGAATCCTCAGCCATAGCTTGACGGGCTTTAGCTTCAGCCTCGGCTTTTATTTCGTGTGGAATACGCTCATGTTTACCTTTCGTATGCGCGCCAACCCAGCTCATCTCCAGCTCGAACTGTTTGTCTTTCAACTCGTCATGAACTAGGTAAATAATTCGTGCAGCTTCTTTTACTAACTCTTTGCACGACATTTCAGCTAATTTCAATTTCTCAATTTCTGTCTTGGCTGATTGTTTAGCTTTGCCTGTAATTAAATATACCAATCTCAGTTTTAATAATTAAATTAATTTATTTAAGCTCATAATTAAAGTTATAGAAGATGAGTGTGTTATTTACCTACGGCACACCCGAAATATCCATAAGAAACTCCAGATGGATCGATCATGTACATTGCCGGTCCATCGGCTTCATGAGCGCTCAGAATTACTGAACAACCGTAGGGTCGTACAGCTGAATAGAGGGTGTATGCGTGCATATACATGGCAACACGTTCATTTAAATATTTAACCGGGATTCCAACTCCATACTGAGCGCGATAACTTGCTGCTTCTGAACGTGCTGTCTCGACAATTTGTCGGGCATCAGAAATTAAACCAGCTACGGCCATACCAATGTGCTCATCGATGTTGAATATCCTTTTATTTGCTCCGGCTTCATACAATTTTGATGTTACTAATTTTTCTACGGCAAATACGACTCCATCTTTTCCTCGAAGACTTATTACCGTTCTAAAAATTAAAAGGATAATTATAATTGTGAATTTTCATGATTCAAAGGATGTTTGAGGGTCTGTAGAAGACATGAAAATAAATTTCGCAGATAGTTAATAATTTTTTTTAACAAATAAATTATGGCAAAAAAAAGTTAGGAAAAAAATTGACATTTAGAAATTTAAAAAAATTTGAAATACAATTTTTTTTAAATAATTTTTTTGTTAAATAAAATTTAAAAATTCTCTAGTGACTGCTAGCTTTAATGACATTAAAGTTAGCTGTTATTTGACAATTTTTTTATTTTTTTTAACAAATAAATTTGCTCCAAAAAATTATTTTTTAAAAATTGCATTTGTAGTTTCTTCAAAATTTCTAAATGTCAATTTTTTCTTTTAATTTTTTTTTGCAATAATTTATTTGATAAAAAAAATTCTTAAAATTATTAAATGTCTCCTAAATTAATTTTCATCTAATTTTGATGTTGTGTAGAAGAGTCAAGTGTTCTAATATGGACATAGATACATAATAAAAAAAATTATTATCAATATTAACATACCCGCTATTTTCCACAGCTTTTTGAGCATATTCAACTTGAAAAACTCGACCGTCAGGTGAAAATTGCGAGGCCGATAAATCATACTAATCAAAAAAATAAATTTATAGGTTAGTTTAAAATGACTAAGTAATTTTTATAAGTTATATATGATATTATGTACATAATAATATAATAATCAACTTACTCCAGTTCCAATTGAACTCATTTTAATACTTTATTCAAAGCAAAATATTTTAATTGTTATTTGTATTAGTTAACTTGAAAAGTCACCTAAACAATATCGTGATTTAGCGAAAAATAACTCACTCAAGAGACTCTGTTGTCACTTTTCTCGGCTCGGTCTATGTTTCTACAGTATAAAACCACAAATTTGAAATTGGCATCAAGAGACATCTACAATTTAAACAGGAAACAACTTCCCAGACAGGTGACGCAGTATTTAAGGTAAAATGTAATTTGATTCTTCAATAATTAAATAGGAAAATAAACAATTAAAAATCGTCAGCGTATTGTTAATATTTTATTGTTAAATAAACCACAATAATGTACAGTAATATTATATAGATATGTCTTAAATAACTTTAAGACAACCAATTCTGTGTCGATACATTTAAGATGATAAATATGTCTTAATGTAAAATGAAGAAATGAATCTACAAAATCAAATGATATATTTTAAATTAAAAAAAAATCAACTGTGACAATTAGAGTAAAAATAAAATTAACCTAAAAAACGATATAAGAAATATATTAATATTTAAAATGTAGACAGAGTTTTAAGATAATAGCAGTACAATACATATTAATAATGACACTGAAGTTGACAGGTATAAAATTTTTTTAAAATATTTATAGCAATTAAATAATTATAAAAAAAAAAATTAAATTAAAAAGTTTCACATGTAAAAATTAATAAAAATTACAAGTGAAAATTTTTAGAAGCATTTTTTATTGTAATTAATTGATTAAAAAAATTTTTTTAATTAACAGCTGACTGCTAACTTCAGTATTATATATTAATATTGATAATAACAATAATAATAATAATAGTAATCAAAATAAAATAACGATGACGAGTTAAATGACAATGTTAACAATAATTAGCTACAATTATCATGAAAGTTAATTATATAATTATAGATACATATACATAATCATATACATGTGAATTTTTTTTACTGCTTACATATATTACATACATGTATGCATGTATGCGCTGTAATTGTAATATTTTTAGATTCAACTTGCACTAATAAATGTACTCTTCATTTATAATTTCAATTATATTTTTTTTTTATCTTTTAATTGTCTTCTTACATTCATACAGATATTTATTTTTTAAAATTCACCTACGCCCATGATTTATTTTACTCTTTTTCTCGCAATAATTATCAATAATTTGCTTTCGTCGTTTTATTTTAATTAATCATACTTTCTGTCTACTTTTATGCACCAGAAATATTATTACACACACATTTTGACATTATTAGAGTTACATAAGTAACATTTATGTCTAATAAAATGATCATACTTTACTTATTTATTTATTTAAATATTTATTCTTTCATAGTCTGTTGAATAATGCAGTTATTTGTTACTTTTTAATTTTAAGTTGCGTATCAATGAGAGTGTGTGCTGTGCAACGCATATATTGAAACAATTTTAACTAATATCATACACAAGTGATATAATTTACATTATCTTAGAATCATATTATCCATTTTGTTGTCATGCAACTTGTATTAATCATTTTTTATTTTTTTTATCACCTATTTATTCTCATCACAAGAGGCAACTTTAATTACATTGAATTTAATATTCATCTGAGATCAGATTAATTGGTAAATAACACAGGATTCGTCTTGAGAGTATATCTCAGTAATATATTAAATACAAGTATCTATTGAAGAAAAAAAAAAAAAGCTGTTCCAAAAAATTAATTAAAATTAAAAAAAAAAAAAAAATAAGCGCACAAATTTTTTTATGCTCTCTACTACGACAAGCAATCATTTTTGTTCAACGACATTATTCCTATAATGATTAAAAATTATTTTAGTTATAATTTTTTAAATCCATATATTATTATTACAAATATTTTAATTATTATTTTTTTTTTTTTTTATTTTTCTTAACCACTTATTACGAAATGAGCATTTACGCATTTTATCTCCGTTGTTTTAAACACTTTAGTTGACAAACACTCTTAAATATTTTATTATTTTTATTGTATACTTTTAATTATAGCATGTAGAGGCTATGAAAGCGCCAAATATACAAGAGATTGCGGATGTATCGTATAAACAATTGTTTAAATTTTTTTGGTATTCAATATTATTTTATTTTTTATGAAAAAGTGGAAACTATTAAAGCGTGCTTTCGGCAAATTACATATTTGCTCTTCTCTATGGTGTAAAAACGCACTTTAAGTTTATTGATTTTTCTTCTTTGTATTTTGTTATTTTTTAGAATTGAGACATTCATCCATTTAAGTAATTAATAAACTTAATTAATATTGTTTCTCCAGTTACATCGTGTATATGAAAAGCACGTGCTCATGATATTTTTCGTAATAAAGAAGGAAGATACTAAATTCAAAAAGTAAGATAATTATTATTTTTTTTGTTTTGTTTTAGTACACAGATGTCTACACACACATGAATTGAATTATTATGTCATTCCCGGTATTAGCTTTGATAATACATTTTAAAAATCAGTAATATTTTTTATATCGCTTTTGTTCTTTAAGCGATTGTGTCTTTAAAGTTTTGGCCTAATAATATTATTATTATTAATAATACTAATATAAATAAGCTTACTTTTATAATTTCATAATTTTTTTCGTAATTATTTATTCACTCGATTACTTGTCATGTTTTTAGTTTTATTTATTCTTTACATTTATTTATTTATTCATTAACACTACTTAAATAAACGAGAAAACAATTGTTATATTACTATATATTTACGTGCCAGGATTTTTAGACATTTGTATTTATGGGCACATTTATCATAATTATTATGTTTTATTACTATTAATAGTGATCTTATATATTTTATTTATCTTTACTTTAATTATAACATTGAAATATTAACGTTTTTTTTGTTTAAGTGGTAGCATAATAATTTTATCTGGCATTGTTATTTTGTACAGAATTTAGTAATAGTACTATTTAGTTTATTATTGCATCGTCCTTTTATCTCGTTTTACATTCACATTTTAAACTTTAACATACAATAATCGAATAAATATAAATAATTATTAATTTTAAAATAAAGACAAATTTAATTAAAATCACTCATGAGTTGGCATTTTATTACTTAAAAGTTAGTGAAAAAATTTTATTATTTTTTAAGAAGCGATTCTAATTATTAAATGTTCATAAATTTCTCCTAAACAAAAAAAAATAAGAAAAAACTCTCTGCTACTCAATAGATTTTTTAATTATCTATTTTTTAATAGAGCTTTTTTTTTTCATTTGTTTAAGAAAAAATTATAAATCTTTCTTAAAGTTCTTAATCTTTCAATTATAATTCGATTTTTTAAATCTAGTCATCAAAAAATATATTTAAAAATAAGTTACAAGATTTTAAATGAACAAAAAAATTTTAAACCGAAAATTAATTAATTTTTTAGTAGCTCTTAATGATTTTAATTGAAAAGATAATGATAAAAAATGTAATTTAAACTGATAAGACATATCTTAAATTAAATTCATGCATAATTTTATAAAACCGATCAACTATTAAAACAAATGATCATATAAGTTTAGTTCCATGTCTGTATGTTAACTATAAATCCGTATTGGTGTTTATTGGAGTAATTAATAACACTTATTGAAGATTTCTTTCGACGATTGTAGGGCATGGAAGTGGAGTAACACCTGCCGTGGCAATTCATGACGGATCTTAATGGACAACGCTTGATTTTATTAATCTACTTAAATGTTATTTAAATAAATAATCGCTATAAAAATCAATATAGATAAATGCAAACATTGAAATAAAATATTATTGGTAAATATAGTTCGTAGTAAATATTTCAAATTTGTTAATATTATTCATTTTATTGTTTAAATAAAAAAAAAACAGTAGTGGGCCCTATAAATATTGCAACAAATTGTTGTTTTATCAATAGCAAGAAAAAAATATTGTTTTTCTTCTTATTGCTCTCATTCCTCTTTTAAACATTTTATTCTGTTTTCTTCACACTATTATCAGTATATAATGATATGTTTATGAATGATGTGCGATGAATATAATTTAAAATTATCCAATTTATTCAATCCTTCAGGAATTAATATCACAATATGTTCATTTATAAAAAAATTTTATTTAATTTATTTACGATTGAAATTAATGAAAATTAATAAATTTTAATAAAATTATCAAACAGTCAAGTAAAAATAAAATTAATTAGTAAATCAGAATAATTATAATTTTTACAATATCTGTAAAGGATTGAATTATGTGTTAATGCAAAAGAAAACCAATAATAGCAGGCACTGTTTGTTTCTATTTCTTTTTTTCTTTAGTTATGTTAAAAAATACATCAAAGAACGTATTTCTTCTTCATTTTAGATACATTAGTAATGAATTATATTATATAGAGAGTATTATTTGATCTTAATAATTCATTCTTACAATTTAAATATATTTATATTTATATTTTTTTCATATATATATATTTAATTAAATAATATTAATAATAATAATATTAATAATAATAATAATAATAATAATAATAATAATAATAATAATAATAATAATAATAATAATAATAATAATAATAATGATAATATAATAAACGTTTAATTTGACATAGCTAATAAAGTATATTATGTATTATACAACTCTGCTGTATTCGTCGAAGGTATGAAAAAAATAAACCAGCAAATTTAGACAATCACTCAAGACCTACTGTACATTAAATTACCATTTAAACAATATTTTATTTCACTAAAAATTTAAACTTGTCTTTATAATTTTTAGAAGTCAATAGTCAAATTTTACAACATCGAAATATTAGTTTCGTTTGATGTCAAAAAAACAATTATGACACTAATAATCGAGTAATTTTAATTCATCAAGTTTCGCATTAATTACAATAAAGAAGAAGACTAATTGCAATCATTATATAATTAATAATAAAAAATGACAGTATCAATAATAAAACAGTCGACAATAACAATAATCAATCGAACATTTAAGAAAAGCACTTGCATCAGTATCCATTATATTAATACTAAATCATTAGTGTATTTATTTGTATCGATTTTAATTAATTTTCGTCAATTTATTTAAAAAAGAAAGTATGCATATAATGGTGCTTCTTCATTATAATATCGACCTGTACTTATACATTAATTTAATTTTTTATTTTTTCACTGTCCAAACACTTGATAAAAAGACGACGCAAACGAATCTAACATACTACCACATCATTTACGTTAACACATTCTCTTTAATCAAATATTATATATGCATATATAAACCTTTCTTAAGAGGCCTCGTACCAGTTTTTCCTATTATATACACTGAATTCAATCCACTTGATAAAACCGATGTAATAATTACTTTAAGCTAATCGCTACCAGAATTAATAAATTGTTTTTTTTTTTTTTTTTACCATAAAATTAATAATAAAAAAAAAAATACAATTACAGAATCAAGCTTTAAGTATAAATAAAGATAATTTTACATCAGTTTCAAATGATCAAGAGTCTGAATTGAGTTCAATTTACAACGGGACGTCCATATCTCACAATGTATAAGATATAATAAATAATCAATTTTATTTATTTATCCATTCAATTAGAATGTGTACTTTTTTTTTCTAAATGATAAATCTCCAAACTCGTAACGATAAAAAATAATTTTTTATTATTTTTTTTTGTATTCTAATTATTATTTTTTTTTTTTTTATTTTTTGTTTTATCTTTTAGTTGACTTGTATTTAAGCCATGGTCGATTGATTAGCATCTGCATTTTGTGTGACGGAAGGTGTTGTCGTGTTAACATTGCTATCAGTTGAATTACCACTGGCAGATGCAGTGGCCGTCGTAGTTTCTGTTGGCTGTCCACCATCGGTAGTCGTTTCCGACGATCGCATATATTTAGGTAATAATTGCGAATTTAAATTCGGCTGAATTCGCAATTCTTGTTCAGTAAAATTAAATAATGGTGGTAATTCACGGCCATTTGGCAATAGTGTTCCTTGATCTCGTAATTCATTAAAAAACTGATGAGCACATGCAGCCAAAGGTGTTATTCGTAATGGTGGTGTGTATTCGAGAAGCCGAGATACTAAATCCATTGCTTCTGGTGGAGTACGGGCTCGGAATACCTGAAAAATTAATTAATATATTATATCAACTAAATAATTTCAATGTGATACCTTGATTTCAACCATTTATACGATTTGCGATCAAGAAACTTATTTATCATTATTTTTATTTAAATATATTTAATAAACTGTCACCTTATTTTTTATAATTTATAAAATATTCATAAAAATGATTTCTTACATTTTTATAGTATTAATTTAGGGTCTACTTGTGAAAATTAATTTTTTTTTTCGATTATTAATGTAAAAATTATCTCAACATTGAAAATATCTCAAGTTATACTTAATGATAAAATTTAGTGAAAATATGATGTCGTAGAATAAATGGTTGAGTTTGAAAATACAAAATAGTAGAAATATTTATTGATTTATGAAGTGATGAAAAAATAAGATATAGAGTAATGTAAAAAAGGCATTTAAATGCGATATAGTGAAGCATATATGAATTGATGACGATAGTTATGATTGATAATGAAATTTTATTTGTAATCAATAATTAAAAGCAATTAAATCTCTATAAGTATATAAAATTATTAATTAATATAATTTTTATTAATTAACCGTCACTTTATATTGCATATTATTAGAGTAAGTGATTTTTCTCTGCATGACCTTAAGATTATCTTCGGCAATAAGATGGAATTTACGTTAGTAATGTTAACTGTCTGATGATTCAGCGAGCAAAAAAGTGGATGACTCGAGAACAAAAAAAAAGAGAGAGAGAGAGAAAAAGAATGAGGAAAAAAAATAAATTAAAATAGATATCACACGGCAAACGATGTATTATTTCTTTTATTGTTTTTTTTTTATTTATTTGATTAAAAAAAAAAATTAGAAAATAAAACAAAAAAATTGTAAGGAATTTTAAAAAGATAAAAACTAAAGAGTGGATCGACTTCAATTTTTCAGTAACCATAATTAATTTAATTTTTTTTTGTTAGTTGAAAAGTGGTCAAATTTGTGGAAAGATAAAAAAAAACCAACGCAAATTGGTGACAACAATTTTCAGAGCATTGCTTCAAGAGAAACCACTTACTCTAATTTTTTGATGCTTTGTCGTACACTTTGGAGCGCTCATTCGTTGGAGCATGAACTGTAATGACGAGAATAAATCTGATATTTGTTGAAGAATTTACGGTGTTTACACAAAAATTAAAAAAAAAAAAAAAAAGTAAATCCATAAACTCCGAAACAATATCAAAATGTAATCCGTTATTGATTAAAAATAAAATAGAAAAATTATCTGTGGAATTTTTTGAGTGTTGGCGATTGATTAAGAACAAGTATTCAGTGATATGAATGTATAGTTGATAATTAACATACCTTTTGCCAAGGGTGTGATTTAATCTGGGGAAATTTAAATTCTGTATAGTTTGGATTCATCTCACGAATTTGGTCACGTGTCGGTGTACCGAGAACTTTAATTATTTCTACAAGCTGATCAACACCACTATCACCGGGGAAAATTGGTTGACCGAGTAATAACTCTGCTAATACACAACCAGCGCTCCAAACATCTGTAAAAAAATATTGACAATAATATTAATTTTAAAAATTCCAATTAAAATATTTAAAATAAAATAATTAGTTGTCTTATTTTTGTTCTTACCGATTTTCGTAGTATAATCGATAGCACCGAAAATAAGTTCTGGTGCTCGATAATAACGACTACAGATGTAAGACACGTTAGGCTCTCCTCTGATGAGATGCTTAGCTGAACCAAAATCACAGAGTTTCAATACACCGCTTTCTGGATCTAGGAGTAAGTTTTGTGGCTTTATGTCTCTGTGACAAATTCCTAGTGAATGAATATATGCCAACGATCGAAACAGTTGATACATGTAAAGCTGAAAAATTAATTCTCTGTGATTATTAATCAAATTCAATCAAAAAAAAAAAAAAAAAAAAAAAAAAAAAAAAAAAAAAAAAAACCCTAATAATTTGATTAAATAGATACAATTTAAGATGATAAAAATAAATTATTTACCTTAATATAACTCATCGGTATCGTTTGTTTACTCTTGCTGTAATGCCGCGCGACTTTATACACTGTTTCCGGTATATATTCCAGCACGAGATTGAGATAAACTTCATCCTTCTAAAAATGATGATAAAAAAAATAAAAAATAAAGAAAAATTCAAAAATACAATAACTATCATGAATTGAACGAAATACAAAAAAAAAAAACGATACTAATTATAATGATGATAGTTACAAAATAAAAATAAAAATTTGTAAAATGAATTATTAGTTAAAATTATGATTTCTAAAACTTGAAAATAAATACATGTACTTTAATTGTTATTTATTTTGTTGTTATAAAAAATAAGATTGCAAATGAATGACACTGTGGCTGTTGTATCGTGAAAATTTATCAACTGACACGAAACAATTACCACGCATAAGTAACTATGACTATAAATAAACTAATAAAGCTGCTTTTTCTACATTATTTTTATTATAAATCTTTATACTCTGCAGGCTTATAATTTATTAGATGATTTCTTTTACATACAACACTGATGATTGATTTATATTTACTTATCATTCGTTTAAATGTAAACACATTAGCAATTGTAATAATAATATTTTTAAAAAACAATATAGAAGGGACGTATGTTTATAAATATAGTTTACATAATTATTATTTGTATTTATAGATATTAATATACTGTGGGGGTAAAAAAAGCATTTAGCCTTAAACACCGTAAGAGAAATCACTCAACAAAAGTCTACGTGTGGGTATGCTTATAACTTACGGACACATGAAAAACTGGATTAGTTGAGTTTAAGACGTTCTACAAAATAATAGAGGAACAACAATAGTGCATGCATTTATCTAAAGATATTTTTGCATATTATAATTAACTTTCATTTTTTTTATTTATTAATTTATCTTTTAAATGCTCAATTTTGACATTCCTCTTTAGAAGAACAGGTTAATAAATTAATACAAAATATCAATATTTAAAATTTTTCTGTATCTATGTGATACTGAGAGTGTATAATATTTGAATTATAATTATTAAATAAAAAAAAATATATATGTGTGTATAAATAAATTTTTTTATCATTTATCCAACACTACTTAGTAATATTAATTTATCAACATGTTCCATTTATTAATAATAAAAATTATCAAGAGAAAAAATAATAAATTACCTTATCACCACTAGAGTAGAAGAAGTATTTAAGTTTAACGATATTACAATGTTCCAATCGTCGCATTATTTGGAGTTCTCTATTCTGTATAATAGAGAAAAAAAAAAAATATTAATATATTAATAAACATGAATAAATAACTATATAAAAAAAAAAATGTTGTGATAATTAACTAACCTTGAACCTTTTATCTTGTAGCACTTTCTTGATCGCCACCATTTCACCATTGTCGCAGAGTTTAGCTTGATATACAACTCCAAAACTCCCATTACCAATTACTTTGGTATCAGTATATGCCACTTCCTGTGGATGATCTGGACCAGCACCAGGAGTGGCAACCACGGTGGTCACTTTACTTCCATCCTTGCCTGAATTGCACATTGCACCACCCATAGAAACAAACAAAAAACGAAAATGCTACAGTGATATGTGATCGTTAAAAGAGGAAGAAATAAAAAATAAAATTTAACATGGATAAAAGAAAAAGAAACATAAAATGTACATGGATCACGTCAATGGTGTCATTTTTTTCAATTAATTAAACATACCAAAAATAAAAATAATTATCACGTTAACCTAAAATTACTCACATTTAATTGAAGTTAATCTCGTAAATAAGTTACGAATTCCTTTATAACTTTTGAATGACATTTTTCTATTTTTATCACCCAATTTATTGTTATTATCATTGTTATTATTTTTGCTATCATTGTGCCGATTATTGTTATCACTATCAATAATAAAACTTTTTGATATAATATCATTGTTACTATTAATATTTTTTAAACTTGTTTTTGGATATCTCCAATTTTGACTTGGCTCTGACCAATTAAGAGCAGTTAAAGAAGTCATTTTTTTTTTTTTTTTTTTACTGTATTTGCCTAAGAAAATAATTTTTTTTTTTTTTTTTTTTTTTTTTTTAAATAAAACTACGGCTTAAACAAACCAATTATTTATCGTCAACAGTATCCTCGGATCTAACTATAAATAGATTAAGAAGTAACTTAAAACATTATCACAAGTACGAAAATTTCGTACCATTTAAAAAAATTAAATGCACAAACATTAATTGTATAAAACACGTTATAATAAAATTATTTTTTGTAATTGTATATTGTAATCATATGATTAGTAATCATCATACTAACCACGATAATAAAAGATAACACTTAAATACACAGAAATCTTTGTGAACAAATTTAATTATTCTTTTATACTTTTTTTTTTCTTTTTTAACAATAATAATAATTATTGTTTATTTAATATTTGATAAGCAGTGATCGATAATAAGAAGAAAACAATTTAAATTGTAGTTGAGAAGAAAAAAAAAATCATATTTTAAATAAATCGTTTACAATATTTAAAATAATTAGTTGTATTATATTGTAAATTATTAACTACATATACTTAAATACAATAACTCGGTGCGTTTACTTGTACGTTAACTCGTCGAATGTTTCGCGCTATATTTAGTCAACGTAAGAAGATAACGCATTAACAAACTAACTAATGTAGTGCGCCAGCGCGCGAATCAAATGGACAACCAATCTCAAACTTTATGTCAACTCTCTAACTTGTTTTGAATATCAGTTACGTACTTTAACAAATCTTAATACTTATAAATTTCTAAACTTATGGATATATTTAGACTTTTTTTTTTTTTTTTTTTTTTTCCATTTTCGACTTTATTATATCCGACAATTGTTTACTAATTTAATACATCATATCTTATTTATGAAGTATACATATAATCTATTTTAACTTTTTAATAAAAATAAATCTTCTGCTAGAATGAATTTATTAAAAACACCTGAGATTTATTCAATTACATATTAATCAATGTTGATTTTTTTGCTTTACAATTTATTAATGTATTTACTCAAGAACGGATTAGCAACCATTTAAATAATAACTGTTAAGTACGTCAAAGTCTTACAAATAAAATCTTACATTAGATTAGAGTGTCGTCGACACTGTCGTCATCAATGTCGCATTGCGTCCTTCAACAGTCTACCGAATGTTATCAAGTTCAATGATGCGTAACGATTAGATTTTCCTATCGTCTATTGTACGAGTGCGTAAGTCATTATTCAGTTGATAGTTGAGTTAATATCATACAGATTATTACTCTTTGTATTTTTTCAGCAAATAATGAGCTTTAAAAATTCCCAGAAGAACATTCTACGTCATTCTTTCATGGGATTAATTATTTCAAAAAAAAAAGGAAGAAAAAAAATTATTTGTAAAGATTTATAAATTTTTTTTTAACATGATGCAATAATTAAAAAAAAATTTGTTGATCTTTAAAATTTGTTGAATCAATAGTTAAATGTGAAAAAAAATTTTTTTTCTTTTTTTTTTCTGAGATCAATCAATTCAGGTAAAAAATAAGAAATCTAATCAAAAAACCAATAGTTACAATACAATACAATACAATACAATCGAAAAATTTTAACGAACAACTTTTACCTTAGTCGTCAGGTGGGTATAAAGTTATCAAATGCGCTGGCGCGAGCGCGGGCGCACTACATTATTCATTATCGTCAAGCAAATAAAATTGAAATAATACCTAATACATGATAATTGAGTCTACTTTATCTCCATTTCTCGTCAATTAACTAATTAAACAGTGAAATTATTCGTGATAATTAAACCACTGAGAGTAATAACAATTTATAAAAGTCAACCTAAAATGATAATAAAATAAATACAGATAAAGAGAAATGGAGATAGAGAAATAGAATTAACATTGAAATAGACAATAACCATGCTAGGGACATATAATATGAACTTGAAAGATCATTCAAGTATAATCTATTTCGATGTTATAAATTACTAATAAGCCAATAATATATACAGCAATCTGTTAGCAAAAATAAAAATGATTTATTTATAAAATGTCGCAAGAAAAACGAGTACTGCTGACGTTTGAGGCCGTTCAGGGCCGAAAATAAAATTTATTTCATGAGCCACTTTTTTTAGTTTCTATTAAAATCCTTAAACTATAATTATACCTCGTGTATCAGCAGCTAAATAGTGACCATTTAGTTATTTGCAGTGTCACAAATAAAAATTTGCTGTTTAATAAAACAAAGACAATTTTCTAAATTACCAATGACGTGAACATGACACATTGAAAATTTCTTCAAAAAAAAAAAAAAATTAATAAATAAATGTTAGAATAAAGAAAAAAAATAATAATCATAATTGAAAAACAAAGAATAAACGGGATTATCTATGTGATTATGTGAGCAGGAAGGCTAATAAAAAAAAAATAAAGAAAAAAAAGTGAAGATAGGTTAGGTTATGGAATGGCGTGGTAAAACTACTCACTGCTGATCTTCATGCCACCCAGGGGCGGATTTGCGGGAGGTTTAGTCCCCTCGGCAAAAGAGGTGGTCCTTGGACGGCCGCTCATTCTGAATTGCAAGCCACCACCTCCACCTTTGTCTCTTCCGCTTTTATCAAATAAAATTCGAGTGACTTGTGATTGCTACCGTTTCACAATGAAAATTCAACTAAAAAACACAGCACTAGATCGTAAATTTTAGATAATAATAATTTAACTTTTTGAGTAATAATAATACTACTTATGTTGTTGTTAGTAGTAATATTAATTTTATTACTATAATTATTATTGTTATTATTAATCCAACTTGTTGTATTAGGTATCGAGTACATCAATGACAGCCAATATCACATCGCGTACCCATCAGCTATTTTACCAACGATAACTGGTAGTGATGAAAATTATGATTATGATGATATTATAGTATAGCCTCTCTTGTCTCTCGATGTACACGCTCTTCTCAACTCAATCGGTAGTGTAGTTGTTGAATTTATTTAATCGTATTATATATACGTATATAGATATATATGTAACACTTATGATGATATTTTAATATCGCGTCAACGCATTTTTCACTCCTAACACACATACACACACACACACACACATACACATACACACACACACACAAAACTGCAATGTTATTTAATATCAATCACTATTTTAAAACACAAAATAATAAAATAAAAAATAAAATTAATTTTTTTGCGGTTATGGCTTCGTATTTCCGTAGTCAGTACTGTTGTACCTGCCGGTTATTATTGATAATCTAGTCCCACAGGGTTGGTGAGGGGAAAAATACAATCCGCTTGTTTCTTCTCGTCGCTACAAATTATTCACAAAAATATTATCGAACCTTATGTTCTCACTGACCTAAAACAAGTTTTGTTATTTTAAATATGATAATTGTTGGTTGTCGTTATTTTTTAAAATCATCAGCACTTGACAACGATGAGCAGAAGAAACCGCGGCACAGCGCACTTGCTAATAATCAAGAAACTACACACATACACATAGACATAGACAGTCAACGGACAAGAGCAAGAAGGTACTGCGGTGGATACGAGAAAGAAGAGTACCAGTACTACGTATCAACGTTTTTAGAATGGTTAGTAGTAACGCGCCGCGCACGGGCAACCTACTATACAATGATAACGACGACAATTATATAGCTACACACACTCAATGAAGATCGCCTTTTGCTTCTCTCTTTTTTTTTCTATTTCTCTATCTTTTATTTTTATTTTTTTTCTACTTGGAAAATTTCTTCCGAACACTAGGATTCTAGAGCACTGAACACACTTAACCGTGACTATGATCGTGCGAAAATTCAACTGTCGTTTCTAATAGACTATATTAAAGAGATTATACAGACGTACTCAATTCTGATCGCCCACGTCGCACCTTTTCCCTACTTCTTTCTCTCAAAGTCTCGCAACACAACGCTTTTCGAGTAAACTTTTTTTTTTTTAACTTTTTACTCAATATATAAGTAATATACTACGACGCAACTAAATCATTAACATGATACTCCGTCTTATAATATTTTGACCTAGAGTATCCCACCATTTAGAATTAACCACATTCAATTCTTTCACAACAAACTCCTTCAAAGTCAATCGTTGCTTTTACCTGAAACAAAAACAATTTATTTTAAATATTTATTCGCATACTTAATATTTAACTTTTATTTCATTCGTATAAAATTATACCTGTCTATCGTTAGCTTTCGCACGATCAGAGGTTTATTCTCCTACCTCAACACCACTCGCACTCTCTTCTTCCGCTAGTCTTTAACGTCACGTTAAATCTTATGTTATAAATGTCAAACAGTATTCATTGATACAGAAATAACTGATTTATCATTTTGATTTTTACAAGTAATAAAAATTTATTTTAATTAATAATTTCTATAAATAATAATAATATTATGTATAGGACTTAATATTTATAATAAAAAATGACAACTAATTAAATCGTAATAATTTATCGTCGTGCACACCATTTTACCGTGGGGACGACGACGAAAGCAAAGCTCCGAATTAATTACGACGACGACGACGACGACGACGACGTGTGGGCGACGTCACGACCGTTTTTGTCATTCACACTGTCAGTTTTTTATAGTGTATATACATATATATGTATATTTTAATTATTATCAGTACCAATCAAATGTACATGTATATAAGTATACAAAGTACGTATATTTATAATATAGATAATTTATATACACATATATGTAATATTTTATTGTACAATAATTGAACGTTATTATCCGCGTTTTTCAAACGCAATATTAAAACCCGTCGTTGTTATTTATGTGTCGTTATTCTAGTCCACAGAAACATCACACCAGTCACAGATTTTTCGAAGCCTTCTCAGACATTGACCCGTTCGGGCGAGATCGGACCACTCGAAGTTTTGCGAAAACACACGACTGTGATGTCAACGATTACTTAGTCCCTTATCCCCATCCGAGTACGTCGGCAGATCGCCTTTTATTTTCTCACTAGCGACAATTACATTGCGCGGGAAATTAGAATATTTATAACACTGAAGTTAGCCGTCAGCTGTTAATTTTAAAAATTTTTTTAACAATCAATTACAATAAAAAAATGCTTCCAAAAATTTTCACTTGTAATTTTTATTCATTTTCATATGTGAAACTTTTTAATAATAATTAAATTGCTATAAAATTCTAAAAAAAATTTTTAATTTAAGTGAAATTTTTTCAAAAAAAAAAATTTTGAAATGTCGGCTAACTTCATTTTATTGATTTTGATGATGTATCTCCATTTTGATTCTTAAGATAAGTTGCCGACACATGTTAATATTTCAGAAAACTGAATTACCGATAGAAAATAAAAAAAGTGATCGAAATAATGATTGATAATGAGTGACATCTGGAAGACGAGAAGGAATGTCTGTTGGAATTTTTTTTTTCTCATGACCGCGGGGTTACTCGTTTTGAAACGCGGGACGTTGTTTAAGTTGGAGCTTGGAAGCCACGCGTTGCGCATATATCCTGAGGAGTGAAGCTTCCTTTTTACGCGGCCAACATTTTTTTATTATCTTATTATTTATTAAATTATTATTATTTAAATTGGTGTTCTGTAATTGTTATTGTGTTAATAACTAGTTCTGCTAAAAAATAACAATAATATTAATAATTACTTTATTTTTGTGTTTATATATGTGCCAAAGTGTTTGAGTGAATCTTTAATTGTTGTTCTTATTTACATCTTAAAAAATATAATACGTAAGTATTTTTTATTTAAGCTAAAAAAAATTATCTACCTCTTCTTTTTTTTTTTTTTTTTATTTTTAATTAAAAAATTACATTTAAAAAGATAAGGAAAAATTAATTAACTCATTGTAGGGAAAAGTGAAAGTTTGAAATAAAAAAAAAAATAAATTTTGCAAAGTCAAAGTCAAAGATAAAGAAAAAATATATTTAATGCGCTTAAAATATTCGAGATTTATGAATGCTAAAAAAACGATAGAAGGACGCGCGAGGGACTGTAAAAAATACCGCAGGTACAAAAACTACCTGAATGATTTTGGATGTTGGTCTTGGGCAGAAGACCGGTAGGCAGTTATTCATATTCGTTAAAATACAGACTGAAAGACGTTGCGTACAGACTATATACTTATATACTCTTCTTTTTTAAAATCTCCTAACACATTTATACTTTACAGGCTTGTACCTTACACCGTTTTCACTACTACAACTACAAAGACCACTACTACAACTACTTGAAACGACTCCATCCAAGAACAAGGACCAATGTAAGAAAATTTACAGCATCAAACTCATCTTGTACCTGACGTTTTTGCACCTGCATTTTCTTAAAATTATCCCAAAATGTCACAATCTGTCACGTTAAAGGCAAACCTTTGAAAAAAAAAAAAAAAAAAAAGTATACCACTGTGTAAATCCATTAAGTGCTGAGACTTTCAAATAATACATGAGGCAGGTACATCCGCGTCCTTTACTTTTATTATTATTACTCCTGTTGTTATTATTATTATTCTTTTGTATATGATGAAGGTGAATGTGTCATTACAGCTTAATCCTTTGATTAATTGTCCTCAAAAAGTTAATGTTCATTCAAGTGAGTAATAAACATGAGTATTAAGCATGTGTAGAATCAGAATTAAATTTACTCAAGTATGTACTCCAGTACTGGTACACAATCTCATCCTGGTCTGGTTACTGGTTACTGGCGCTTGCCTCGAATCTCTTCTATATAAGGGTGAACATATATTGTATGTAGTACCTACATGCTCATTTCGACATAACAGCTGTGTTGAAACAACAATGGTTTTTGTCAAGCACCCCGTTGAGTTGATCGAATGAGCCCACTGAGTGACCCTATGCTTCTGAATCTTAGCTCCTCCTCGATATACACATCAGTAATACTATACTCTGTACTTAATATATTTATACATATAATGTATATATTTTTTCTTCTTTACAAATTCATGTAACATTGCCATCATCTCGTGCGATGCCTTTTTTTTTTTTTTTTTTTCAAACAATGGTTGTAAAAAAAAAAAAAAAAAAAAAAAAAGAACAATAAAGGCACGTAATCTCTGCCGTTAATTATTTATTACGCAGATGATGATGGTGATGATGCAGTGATCATTGAAATCACTATTCTAATGTAATGGGAGTTAAGCGGGCACGAGTTAAAAATAAAAAGGGGACAATTGTATGAGCGGCTTTTCATTCAAATTAAAGACATGGATCAGAGACGGAGTGAGTGACATCGTGAGAATACAGTGACATTTTTATGTCTGTATATATATGTAGGATATACATTAACGGTGTTAGGGGATGACGATGATTCTTCTCGCTTCGCTCGTGCGGGCCAACTGAATCTCACTTATTCACTCTCTGAGTGAGCACATGAAAATTATTTTTGATCCAATGCACATTTCAGTTATACGGTTAATGCGGGATGACGAATCGACAGCCCAGATACCAAGAGGGTAAATGTTCAGGGGCTGTATTACTCACTCTATTTAATCACACAAAAAAATATTGGTATTATAAATAAATATATAAATAGAAATATAATATATAATGTCGAGATGGGATTAGTATCGCATACAATTAAAAAAAAAAAACAGATGTATGTATAAATGTACATATACGTGCGCATTACGACCACATAAATGCGCAGATGGTACTTTCTGTATTAATTATTCATAGACATTGATTCAGTGCATATTAAACTTTGCTCGAAATATCCAAGTCTTTTGTAGTTGTAGAGACACATCCTCAAGCTTTCCAGTTTATGGGTAATCTTTCAAAGCTCACCACCTTTAGGACGACTTTTTTTTCTATCTAGCGCCATCAACAACGACTCAATTACCGTCTTTGTGTCTACCCTTTATTTATTATTTTTGCCTTTTTTTTTTTAACTGTAATTTTTTTCCTGTATCTTTCTCTTGAATAGAGACTCGTTTATGCTAGAAAAAAAAGAGTTTAAAAAGTATTATATAATATATTAATGTTATTTTTATTATTTTTGTTACAGACAATAAAGAAGATAAAAATGAAGCAACTAACGAAATTGATATTTATGATTCTTGTTTGTGGCGGTTACTCTATGCCTTCTAGTCACTCATCAGTGCAAACAATAAGCACCAGTGATTCAGAAACAATTAAAAATTTAAATAATATTAATAAAGGAGAAAAAGCTGCCCAAATAAATATTTGTAATCTTGAACAGAGACAGGTACCTATTTTTTGTACTTGTGACGCTGACAAAATTGGTAATGCCACAGAAGCTAACTGTGTTATACTGGACGTCTTGAAATCTGATGACATAATATGGAATTATTTTATGTCACAACCATTACTTGAAAAACTGTCATTTAAAGTCAGAATTGGTGGTAACATGTCGCATGTTCCAACCAAAGCCATTAGATCGCTGACTCAGTTAAAGCAGATTAATTTCAGACATGCTAACTTTGAAGAAATAACCGAGGGTGCATTTGCTAATGAGCCTAGTGTTATTGTTGTTGATATTGCTGAGTGTGGTATCAAGCAATTGAAATCACACGCATTTGTAAACATGACTAATATCGATTTTATCAACCTCGATGACAATCAAATTGTCGAGATCAATAGGTAAGAAAATTTTTTTCTTTATTCATCTATACTTTTTAGTATCTATAAAGAAAAAAAGTTTATACACTTGAATAAACACTGAAAAAAAAAAAAAATAAAAATAATAACTAAAGGATAGAGATTAATGGTTGAATAAATTTGTTTTTTAGGGAGGTCTTTGTCAATCTTCCGGTGTTAAAGAAGCTCTTTATAAACCGTAACAATATTACATCTCTTCATGATCGGGCATTCAAGCATTTAATATCACTTCTTGAACTCGAACTGAGTAACAATAACATAGAAGTGATAACAACTGAACATTTTATTGGATTAAAGTCACTCGTGAGCCTGAGTTTGCGTTCAAATAAAATAGCTATGCTTGGGGAACATACATTTATTGAAATGCAAGAATTACAAAAACTAGAAATAGATAATAATCTTATCGAGTACATACATCCTAAGGCACTCGAAAATATGCGTAATTTACGTACATTAAATTTGAGTAATAATAAGCTTAAATATTTGGCAGCAGATATTTTTACCGGTGCACTATCGATTAATAATCTTGATATGCAGAACAATACACTCGTAAGAGTTACATTTGACAATATAAAACCGATTATAACAAACTTTTATGGAGTTTCCAGTTACTTGTCCCTCGATGGTAAGTTTTTTTGTTTAACTACATATATTATGCACTATTATTACTATTGATATCAATCTATCTTTGTCCATCTATGTTTATTCTCATTCACATATGTTTTTATTCATAACTAGCATATAGAATTATCGTTGGTACACAAACCGGTCTCTAAAGACCAAAGTAGAGCCCTGTAAGACCCCATACGATGCATACTGTATGAAAGAACAATAACCCGTTGATTTTGCATTCGCCAAGGGGGATCGAATTCACTAACCCTTCATTTCTTTCCGCATTTTTTTTTATTATCTCTTTCCCTTTTGCTCTCCCACATTTCATTTTTTTGTTTACTTACTCACTTGCAGGTATATAGTACATACTACATACTACATGTAAACAACATTTATGTACACACGCGTATGTCATGTCTATACATTTATTTAATTCACCATTCATACACAGAAGTACACTCTCAACCTTGTACCCAACCACACCCAATTGGATCCTCTGCCTTTTGTATTTTGACAAACATTAATAAGCGCATAAAATCAAAATATTTATGAGTTGCATGATACATTACATTACTTATAAATAAATTACATTACAAGTACAGTTAAATCAAACATCTTTTGGCGATTAAATCTTGATTAAAATTTTTTAATCATTTTCTTTTTTTATATCATATTTTTCAGTTGATAATTCTGTCAATCTGCTTGTTGATTCTGTAGGATATAATTTGACAGAAAGTGAACTTGTTTTGCGAATAACGCGAGATAGGGTGAACTTTTCAGCAAGCTCCATCGCGTAGTAGGCGTGCCCCGTATATTAGGTTTTAATCATTTAGGGGATGAAATTTCAGGGTCGTAGGCGTGGTAGTCTACAGCCCTACCGGGAACACCCCTTCCTGTCTGCATAGCCTGGTCCTGTCTATCTTTTTGCAACCCCTGCAGCATCAGCTACTTCGAGGATAAGTCTGTACAGGGTACAACCGAAAGTAAAGTCCCAAGTTGATGCCAAAGGCATATCATTTTATCTTTCTCATTTAATAATTCAACAGACTTCGGTGTGTGTCTCATCTCTACCGTTACACTCAAATTGTTTTTAATTTTTTTTTTTTCCGTGTTATTATTGTGTATGCCTGTATTTGGGTATTATTCTCTTCTTCATGCCGCATAACTGGTCGTAAACATATAAAAAAAAAAAAAAAAAAAAAAAAAAAAAAAAAGTTTCTCCTTAAAATAGAAAAATAGATAAAAGATTTCACCCTGGATGATCTGAGTATTCGAAAAGAACCTGGAAAAGAAAAAAAAAATCAAAAGAGACCACCTGGACACATTTTTTCAGAATACAATACTTGTCCACTGTTGCCATTTACCTGGAAAAGATTCAAGGAACGAAAAGATGAAGGTTTCTCTCGGGATTATATTTTATATTTTATTTTTTTTTTTTAGCTTTTACTTTACTTTACCGTTTTCTTCCTTACTTCTATACTACACGTATTCCTTTTGCGTGGTGGTCGGCAAGCTTCGATGCGTCAACGCTCTGCCACTCGCCGTATAAATTTCTAAGAGCCCGAGGGCAGTATTACATAGGCAGGGAGGCTTACGCAGGAAATACCTAAGCCGCAAGGGCGCAAAGCGTTACCTACATACATATATAATAAATAGGATTCGTTCAAGCAATTGCCAATTATATCAAACAACATTTTTTTGCGTTATATCATCACTCAACCCTCCATAAATAAATATATTTTCTCGGAGTTACAGGTGTGAGATTAGTTAATAAATTACAACAAATTAATTATTCAATTAATATTTGGTGAATTTATTGAACCGGAATCAAAAGAAATAAAAGAGCAAATCAAAGAGCTCTTACGCTCGATTTATCGTTCTCTTTGTTATATTTTATTTCTCTCACTAACTTATACATATTTTATGTACTTTACACTTAGAACTGATTCTCTTGAAATTCATAAAAAAAAAATTTTATCTTTGATATATAATTTTGTTGATGTATTTTTTTATAAATATTTATTTAATAACTATTGATTAAATTTTAAACTCTGATTCAGTAGTTTAATATTTTAATATAAATTATAAGTATCTGAATAAAATTATTATTTCAAATACTCAAATTTACTTTTCATTTTATATAATTTTAATATTTCAAAGTTCTACTCAGCAAATTGTTCAACTATAAATTTTTTAGGAGGTGATTCTTTGATATTTTCAGACAGTAATACTTCAAAATACATATTATTGAATTGATTTATGGATAAAAAAAAATTGTTTTTACTTTATTTTCGCATAAATGGAGAATTTCTAAAATAAAATTAGACAATTTGCTAATTAAAATATCGATTTTTATTTTTTTTAATTAAATACAAATTTTTAGAGTCTGGAACTTTTAATTCTTATTATCGGGACATCAAAGCACGCTCATTTGCCAGAAATGATGAATCCCATTAATAAAACAAAGATAATAAAGTACCAATTAATTTACCTTTCCCTATCAATTATTAACCACATGAATTCATTCATCATATAATAAATGATATTTATTATATTATATATATTTTATTACAATGATCGATTTACAATTATCCAAATTACCATTTAGAATTATCACATTCCCTATCCATTAATTCAATAACTTTTATTTTAAACTTTCTTTTTTTTTAGTTTTCTTCTCAATGTTTAAAATTAACCCCCTTAGCATCCAGTGATGCTATGTTAATAATTAATTAACCGATAATATTTATATATCACTAGTGAGTGTTTAAAAATATGTCACTATTTTTACTCTGAAAATTATGTAAGCGTACAGTAGATATTAAGTACAATGACCTTTCATAACTGTATATTTCCATTGAATCAACCCCTTTAATTATAAACATACATTTATGCGTACTTTTTGTTATATGTTTCATGATATGTAGACTAATATATAAAAATTATTTTTTTTAGATAATCAATTAACGTGTGACTGCAATTTGGCTTGGATCAAAGGCTTGAGAAACGAAACGACTAATCAAAAACTTAAAGATTCGCTTGATTTGTTGACGTGTTTCGAAGAGCAAAATGGAACCCTTCAAGCTAGCCAGACTACGGAAAATGATAAAGTCTACGGAACGTCGGGAAAATCTAAGACTGGTGAGTGAGAAATTGCATTGTGTTATTGTTGTTATATTAGACTTATATACTGCTGTATATATGATACATCCAGTAGTGATTAACGAGCAAATAATTCATGTACATACACTTTTAAGGGGAAATTTCTGACATCAATAAGTCCAAGGGAAAACATCGTATACATGATGCTAACAACTACATGATAGATAACGCCAGTAATGATAATGAGCATTCTAGCTACTTGGATTCAACGTCTAAATTTAACCGGGAAAAGGTATACAATTACGTTTTCATGAAAACATAAATATATGCATAGAATCTGTAATGCAAGTGTCCCTGGGGAGCTTATAGACTTCTAGACATATGATCTGTGGAGGTTGAGAAATATATGTATGTTAATGTTTAAAATATATTTTAGCTCCAGTTAGTAAATGGAAAAGTGGGCTACATGAAGAATCTCTTTGATGTAAAAGTAGAGGAACCGTGTCCTGAACAATCGAGGGATGATCCAATGGCATCTGAGCAACCCTCGAACCGCCGGGAAAATGCAGCTGTCGCCTCCTCAGCTTCTACTACTTACGTACCAAACATTGCTACGATAGGTCAATATCTTTTCTTTCTTTCGTTACTCTTCATCATAGTTGTCTAAAATGTGCTATTTCATCATCCTTGACGGATCATCAATCGTTTATCAATTTCCGCGCACATATAATACCAAAAATATTATATATAAAAGAAAAAAAAAAAAAAAAAAAACAAAGTCTAACAAAAAAAGATCTAGAAGCAAACTCATTAATGAAATTGTACGAGCAAATATTTTTTAACTTTTTTCACTGTTTTTTTGCTCAATTACAAAAATTAATACATGCTACACAGTAAAAAATTTTTCGTCAAATTTAATACAAAGGTTTGATTGATGACTTTTTTTTTTTTACACAACATTAGTGTTAGTTTAACACAATCCGTGTGTAATGATAAAGTTATACTGCTTTCGATTAAAGTACAATTTAAGAAATGTTACATGTTACTTAAGTATCTAATGATAACAAAAACGACTGTTAGATCAACGCACCTAAAGTCTTAAATAGTCGACATAAAAATTTTTCTACTTTACACGGTGACTAAAAATTTTTTATTGTTTATAAAATGTTATAAGGTATGTAAAAAAATTTGAAATTGTATATGTTTTAGTTATACCCGGTGTATTTATATTAATAATTTTCAATTGGCTTGTGCCATATTATTCGTTAAGCTCATTGATTATGTGAACTTAAATAGCAATAATAATAATAATATTAATAATTACTATAAAAAATCACTACTCACAAGCTATGTTTCACTTTTCATAATCGCATTTATATATGTATGTATTGATATTATTTTATAATAATTTCACGACGATTAATAATAATTATTTATTAATTAATATTAATTGCAATAAAGTACAATGTCCACTACTAGGATTAATAAGACAATCCTAATTGATAATTTATTATGCGTAATAATTCGCTGTTTAGTGTATTTACTTATACATATAATATATAATGTTTTTATAACTCGATTGTAACAAAATAAATTATATAAACACTTAAAAAAATAAAAAAAAATAACATAAAATATTAATTCGCAGCTTGATTCATTTTTTAAAAATAGATCGATAAACATTATCGAAGTTAAGAGAACTCAATGTCAATTGTTTTAGTGTAAATAATTAATAAATGTCTTGTCAAAGTAACAAAATGTCAATATAAGTTTTCTTCGATAGTTGTAACTATTTTATTCGATACATATACACGTAAATTGGACAGAAGTATCGGCTGTCGCGTGTCACATAAGATTCTTAGGTTCACTTGAAGGAAAATAAAATCAGTTAATAATCGATATGACCTAGAATGTTGAGTTCATTATTTATATATGTATATATTTTAAAATCTTAGACTTTTCACGCTTATACATACGTATGAAGATGTTTTTATCCGACCAACCGATTGATGGATTGTTATTTATAAAATTTAAATGTCACAAGGACATAAATTGATGTTCCAAGTGATCGAGATGCAAATATATTTTTATGTATACATATATTATAAGAGAAGAAGAGGACATGGTGAATAGATAAATAGTTATGCACACACGACATGCGACAAGCTCAGTGCATTAGCGAGGGACAACGAGCTTGATCATGCATCGGAAGTATCGGCATTAACTGAATCGCGTATATCCGCTCGGGTGATTTTCTGATAGTTATTTGACAGACGTGTAGCTTTTTTGCATTGTTACAGTCTTTATAATTTATAAATTTATAAAACATTCAATTTAAACTTTAATAACAAAAGTTCCAATTACTATTTTTATTTTTTATTATTAAATTAAATTAAATTAAAAGATAAAAAGTAACATTAAAATTGTGTGGTTTTCCTATTGAAGTTCTACTGTTGTTAGTAATTGTTATAATCTACAATCTAAAAGTTTCAATTTCAATAATCGGTGTTGACAATGTACGAGTGGTCAAAAAAACACCAGGTGTTGCGTCTTATCGCCATTGAAATCATCCTGATGGTGGTTATGGGATTATTCACAAGCTACGGACCCGAGGCGGTGCCGCAAAATAGTAGATCATCGGTCAAGGGTAACCGAGTGTCCACCTTTACGCCCAAGTCCGATATTTTAAAAAAAGACACATCTGTTCATCTTTATGCTAGTAAGTTTTAATACAATTTATTTTTTTCTTTTTTTTTTTGTAGAAATAAATAAGATCAATGATATTTAAGTTAGCTGTCACTTGACCATTTTTTAATTTTATTTAATAAAAAAATTTGTTCCGAAAAATTATTTTTAAAAAGTTATTGCATTTTTAATTTTATTACATTTCTACAAGTCTATTTTTTTAATAATTTGTTTTTGCAGTAATTTATTTATTATAAAAATTGTTAAAATTATTAAATATCGGCTAAATTAAATGAGAATTAATTTAGCAGATATTTAATAATTTTTAGAATTATTTTTAACAAATAAATTATGGCAAAAAAAATTGACATTTAGAAATTAAAAAAAAATTAAAAATCCAATTTTTTGGAACTAATTTTTTTGTTAAATAAAATTGAAAAATTCTGTAATGACTGCTAACTTTAATGTCATCTAAATTAATTTTCATATAAGATAATGATCATCATAAATAACTGTTAAATTGTACACAAAAGTTAATGTAACATGATATACCACGTTTCAACGTTAAAAACTGCACATATTTAAACACAGTGACAGTTGTGGCTCTTAAATAAAGATTGTTACATGAGATATGAAAACTAATGCTAATTTTCTCGTCCTGGGTTGAGGTCATGAACGACTTTTGAGTTGAGTTCTCTAGTCTTTTACGAAACTTCAAGTACATTAAAAGTATTTTGTAGTTTGATGCATTTTATTCAATTACTTCACCAACTCTTGTAATTCTTTTGTTCTAAACTCCTTTTCACTGTTAAATTTCTTAAAAAACAATATAAATCTAAAAACAATGACGACAGGATGTGCTCAGGGGATTGCTCTTTGTTTTCTTCAAGGATTTTTAATATGCGGTTTTTTAGCGACATTTGAATATGCACCCGAAGAAAATGCCGCCCGTAGCTTCTCGGGTTATTCGAGTGAAAATAACGTTCTGTTACCTCGCAATTATTCACGTGAGTTATTCCACTATTTTTATTCATCTCCATTCTGTTCAATTGAGTCTCATATTTACTGAAAAAAATTAATGCAGTTTTAAATATTTTGATACTGTATGATAAAATGTAATAATAAACAAAGTAAGTAGTAGAGAAAAATTTTTATAAATAATAAGATGTTCCAAAATGTAACTTCCGTGAAAAACCTTTTAAAATTTGAATTTTTAGTTCCGCTTTTAACAGGGGCTGTGTTTGGGCATTTTCTGAATTATTTTAGCGGGAGATTTATTTTATAAAATTTATTATTGTAATAATTTTTTCAATAAAAAAAAATTCTAAAAATTTTTAGATGTCGGCTAACTTAATTTTCATTATATATATTTCCATTTATATAATTTCCGCTCCACAATAGAACGTAAGATACTTTCGTCTGATTGCAAAAAGTATAATTTGATTTTTTTTTTATTATTTCAAGTATACCAAGATGTTCATGTGATGATATGGATTGGTTTTGGCTTCTTGATGACATTTCTCAAACGTTATGGATACAGTGCTGTAGGATTAACATTTCTCGTTGGAGCGATTCTTGTTCAAGTCGCTATACTTTTTGATGGAGTCGCTAACATCGGCAAGAATGGCAAAGTACCACTTTCTTTAACTGGGTAAAAAAATATATTTAAAAAAATAGAATAAATACTTGATTAATTTCAGAAATAAAATAAACGATAAATAAAGGCATATTTATAAAATCATTATAGACTTCTAAATGCCGATGTTGCTGTTGCTGCTCCACTGATTTCAATGGGGGCAGTTCTAGGGAAAACTACTTACATGCAGCTAATTACGATGGGAATTATCGAGTTGGCCATTTTTTCTATCAACAAATATATTGGAGAACATATTTTTATGGTTACTTAATTTCTTTTAATATTTTTCTCGAAAAATTTAAAAACAATCTCTTCATAACCTATTTACATTTTAATTAAGGCCATTGACGCTGGAGGAAGTATGTTTGTTCATGTATTTGGTGCGTACTTTGGTTTAGCTGTCAGCTTCGCTTTTGGCATCAAAGAAAAACCCAAGGAACATCATCTAGAGGGATCAAATTATCAATCTGACATATTTGCAATGATTGGTAAATTTTATAAAAAATTAAATTTATTTTAATTTTAAAGTCTAACTTTAACAGTGTAACAGTGAAGATGTATTTTATTTATTTATTTATTTTTTTTTTTATGCAGGTACAATTTTTCTGTGGCTCTTTTGGCCTTCCTTTAATAGCGCTTTATTGCAGGGCGATGATCAACAGCGAGCAATCATAAATACGTTGCTTGCAATAACAGCTAGCTGCGTCGTAGCATTTGCTACTTCAGCTTTAGTTTCGGATGAACATAAATTTAACATGGTTCATGTTCAAAATTCGACACTGGCGGGTGGCGTCGCAATTGGAACAGCTGCGGGTAAAGTATCATATGATGTTAAAACTTTAAATTATTTATTTTAATATTTGTTAAAAATAAAAATACTCACAAATTATTTTATTTTTCAAGGAATGATGTATGAACCGATTTTAGCATTAATTGTGGGTGGTTTTGCGGGAAGTTTAAGCGTTTTTGGATACAAATATCTCACTGTAATATAATTTTTTAAGAAATCAAATTAAGTTAATAATTAAACCTTTAGATTGTATAGTAGTCTTTAAAATTTACAAATTTTGTGTTTTTACGACAGCCATTGATCCAAAAAAAATTAAGAATCCACGATACATGTGGTGTCCATAATCTTCATGGTATACCAGGAGTAGTTGCGGGAATATTTGGCGCTTTGATGGCTGTAATCGCTTCTGAAGATAAATACAGTGATTCACTTTATCAGGTAAAAATGTATTTATTTTTATTAAATGTCAAAATACAATCAATAGTTTTACATTTTTTATTCAATTAATTAACTATAGGTATTCCCGGTGAGAGCTCCAAGTGGAGGTGAAAGACTCATCGAATTAAAAGAGTTAGGAATTGATGCTGGATTTGATAGGACAGCTGGTCATCAAGCTGCTTACCAGTTACTCGCATTAATTGTTACGCTTGTAACTGCTATTGTTTCTGGCGTAATTACTGGTAATGCAGCTATTCAATTTCTTTGTCAATATGAATTACATTCATTTAAAAATATTACTTTATTGATTTTTCAGGTGTTATTTTACGTATTGATACTTGCGGTACAGTACCCGAAGTCAATAAATTTAATGATACATTTACTTGGGAACTCGAAGATGAAGCACAAGAAAATAATTCTAGAGTCGTAGAACAAGTTCCCATGAGCCATATATAAAATAATATAATCAATAATTAAATATAATTTCACTATATTCATATCTTCGCTAAAAATTAGTTTAAAGAATTTTTAAATAACTTTAATTAACAATGCTATTAACTTTATCTTTTATAAATATACAAATTAGTTAATTCAAGCCTAATCAATTTATGTATATAAATTGTTTTTTTTTCTTTTTTTTCGATATTTTTTTCATAAATTTTGTAAAAAAATTATTTCATGAGAGCATGAACCACGGCCTTGGCGTTTAATGTTTTTAAATCGGTGTAAGTTTGACCTGTGCCAACAAAAACAATGGGCTGGCCAGTGATGTAAGTCATAGAAATAGCTGCACCAACCTATGACAATAAAAATAAATATTAGTTATAAAATTGTAATTGAAAAGTTTTGAATATTTAAATCATGTGCCTAAATGTAAAAGGACGCATATTTTTTTTTTTTTTATTGCCAATCAAAGAACATATTCGTAGTTCGTAGTTTAATGTAGTACCTCCACAAAAAGCATATTTTAAGAAACTTATAGAATTTTTTTTATCAAAAGATAAATATATTAATAATTTACCATACGCCCTTTAACTTCTAGGCACGTGAAATGTTTAAAACAAACCTTATCATCAATAGTATCAAATTTGGTGAGAACGATTCCGTCAATAGTACGTGGATTTTCTGAGTTACTGTAATCCTCAAGAGCACGATTAAATTTAACTAATTGATCAACAGCTTCATTACCAACGAGCGCTTCACCGACAAATAACACCAGGTCTGGTTGATTGACCTTAATTAATTTAGCAAGTGCACGCATCAGTGGTTCATTATCTTGCATTCTACCAGCAGTATCAATCAACACAATGTCTATTCTACAATCTCTGGCATAACGAATAGCCTCAGATGCTATTCCAGCAGCGTCTTTACCATATCCTTTTTCATATAATTCTACCATTGTGACGTTGCCATGTTTTTCTGATGGGTGTAAGGCATTCAAGTGACGCATATGCGTACGTAATTGTTCTACAGCTCCAGCTCTGTAATTTTATTATAAAAATATTGAATTATATTTTCAAAATTTTATAATGTTAGAAAATAAAATATTATTTACCGGAATGTATCACATGCAGCTATTAATACACGGAAGTTATTTTCAATTAACCAAAAACATATTTTAGCTAAATTTGTTGATTTTCCAACACCATTAACTCCACAAAAAGACATAACATAAGGCCGTCCATTCTTTTTTGCTTCATAAGCATCACGGAGTATATCAACTCTACGTTTAGGTGACAATATTTGTACTAGTGAGTCAGTCAACGTATTCTTAACAGTGCTAGCGACACTTTCAAATGTTCCTAATACTTTTCCTTCTAGCTTAGCTCGTACAGAATTACAAAGACTCATTGAAATATCAGCAGCGACATTTTTCATAATTAAATGATCCTTCATTTTTTCCAAAACCGGATCTAAATTTTCATGCGTCAATGATTTATTACCAACTAAACCTTTTAACATTGAAAACATTCCTCCAGATGATTTACTAGCTTGTGATTTTTTTTTATTAGCTGTAGCCGAAATGTTATCATTTATTTCATCTTCAGAATCACTGGGAACTTCTAAATTAGGAATTGGACCTTCCATTTTACCAATAAGAGCGGTATTGGCTTGTACGTTAATCGGTGTATCAGTAATTTTATCTTTAGTACGCTCTAGATTTGGTAAATCTTTATTGGTACCACCTAATTCCCATACCCGTGGTTTCTTTCCCACTTTCTCTTCTTTCGGACTTTTTTGTTTCTCTGGTTTTTTCTTCTGATTATTGAATCGTTGAGCTAATTTTAAACGATTCATCGCCAGTACATCATCATTCATATCGTCTTCATTATTTACATTCGAATTTACATCGTTTTCTTTGAAAGAATCCTTAATTTGAACTGAAATGAAAATTTTAATAAGCAAAACAAAATTATTATTGCAAATTAATTAAAATTAAATTTCTCACCTGGAGCTTCATCAATTGGATTAATTTTTTTCTTTTTAGCTGCAAAAATAAATTTATTATAGTTCTAATTAAAACATGTCAAAAATCTATACATATATAAGAGATTTTTAGGTATATAGTAAATTATACATTAAATAAAATTTTACCTTGCTGTTGTTTTTTATTATTATCTTTATCATCTTTTCTCTCAATCATACTAGCAACAGTTTTCTTTGATTTTAAACTCTCTTCAAATGTACGCATTTGCTTGGGTATTGCCGCTTGTTGTTTACCCCATTTCTCAGCACTCGCTAATACATTTTTATATTCATCATCAAACTTATAGTTCCAAAACCACAAGGATTTTATTAACAAGTTATTATATTTATCACGAAATTCTAAATGAATATCGTTCAAAAATTTATCAACGTATGACAGCTGTAATATTTTTTGATAAGCAACAACAAATACCAATTCAAATTCATTATCCAACTTGTATTGCAATCGTAGAGACTCATGTTCATATGAATTAACTCCGGTACGCTCCTAAAATAGTAATTATAAATTATGATTAAGTTGTTGTTATTATGTTTATGTAATTATTTTACAATATGACAAGACAATTCTTTATCAATTCTGACTTGACATAAATTAATTATTTAAATTTATAATTATTCTAATTATACATCTTTTATAAACAATTAATGGAATTAATTTTATTTAAAAAAAATTAATTACATTATTTAGATATTATTGATTAAATAAAAATATTAATAACATATTTACCTGCAATATGACACTTCTTATAAGTGCATTTACAGCTGGAGTAAATATATCAGGATAGCCGTATCGAGAGCACCAAAGAACTAGTCCACTTTTAGTAAATATTGTAAAGAAATCCAACATTTTTAAATATATTTTTAATCACTTTTTAAATTATTTATTATTTTTTTTTCTGTTTATGTATATGTACACGTATATATGTATGCTTAAACGTCTAATAGTCGTAGCAAGTCTAACCTACAGTTCACAATAAATGTATGTTGTGTATAAAACCATATGTTTTCTTTTGTACACGTCAGATTACCGGAAATAAAGTCGTCATACAAAGAAAATACTCTCAGGTATTTGTATCAACATGTCGGTTTAAGATGGCGTTACTGTCTAACACTGAATTTCTTTATCGACGTTGTTTGATCATGAGAAATTTAAAACTAGCGCCTCTATACTAAATTTATATAGTTCATAAAAATTTATCAATAAGCTCAGAGTCCATGTGTCTTTTTAACCAAGTTAAACATTGAAACAAAATAGAATTATTAAAATTTGTATCAATTAAATTTATATTAATAAATGTCAGGATATTCTTTACCGGCTTAAACTACGCAACAATCATGTAAAGTTATTTTATTATTTAATTTAGAAAAATTTAATTATGATATTATTTATTATTAATTAAATAACATGTAAATTAAGTTTTTTACGGAAAAAAAGATTAAAAAAAATTTTCAATTGCAAAAAACTTAAAAAACAATGCGCGAATTTTTTTAAAAATATTATGAGAATTAATTTAGCAGATAATAATTGATTAAAAAAAATTTTTTTTAACAAATAAATTGTGGCAAAAAAATGAGACCAAAAAATTGACATTTAGAAAATTAAAAACGTAAAAAATGCAATTTTTCAGAAATAATTTTTCGGAGAAAATTTATTTATTAAAAAAATTGTAATAGTGACAGCTAACTTTGATGTCATAAAAATATTTACAATTCTTTTAATTTTAGTTTTATTTTAATTACATTAGCAATATGATACTAAAACACTAGACATTTGATAGCTTTTAATATCAAATATAAAATGAATAAGTTTAAAAATGCATGGAAATATTTTATTAAATTTTTATTTAATTATTTATACTAATTATCATTAATTAGATTGTTAATTTTTGCTATGCTTTATTTCAGAATGTCTCTAACTAAATTACGTTGGATTAGTTTGCGTCGATTATTGTTAACACCCGATAAATTATTAATTAAAAGAGGAGTCTCTATTCGCTACCTTGAAAAAAATGAAAACTTAATATTAAATAAAGTGCTTGTGAAAAATGAAGAATTTAACAATGATAAATGGTCATTAATTCGTGAAGATTTGTGCAAGAGTGATTTGAGCATCAACGATGTCAACGTTGATTGTGTAATTATAGATAGATGTTGGGTGGCTCAAAAACAAGAGTTAGCTGTAAGTTACGTACAATACTTACTGCGAACTGAAAAGAAAAAATTAAATATCGGAACAATAGGAAGATATTTTAAAGCTCTCTATGATACTCACAGACCATTAGATACTCAAGAAATTGAAGAAATTTATCGATTGTATGATGAATTAATGGAAGAATATCCTGTTGTTGATCCACAGACTGCCCAAAATTTAATTTCCGGATTGTCATTGACAGAAAGATGGAAAGAATGTTTAAAATTATTAAATATGATTGAAAATTCAGGAAGTTCGCGAAGTACTTCTTATTCGTCAATTATATCAGCTGCTTTTGACCATAATGATTTTACACTTGGTTGGAAGTATTTGGAGGACATGCATCCCCGATTACATCCCAACTACTATGCCTATAATTCGTTTTTAAATTATTGTAAGAGGGTGTCAAAAAATACACCTGAGCTTGAATATGTTGTCAATAAAATATTTAAACTGTGGAAAAATAATGACACAATACCGCCTTTAAATATAGTTATGCTTTATGTTGATACTCTTACAAGTACTGGAGAATGGACTGCTGAGAAAATAACGATCGAAAAAAAGTAAATATTCAAAACTTTTCTGTAATTTACAATTTACTAGAAAATCGAATGCACTTTGTGTGGTATATTTAAAAAAAAAACTGTTAAATTTACAAATATGACAGTGAAAAAAATACATTACGAGTTCAACAGTGATTTAACAAAATAATTTCTGCATCTTTATATCTGTAAATTTAACAGTTTTCCTTTACAAACATGACATTGTTAAAAAAAATAAATTACACATCATTTTTGTAATTTTCAAAGACAATTTTTCTAGTGGATAATATTCAAATCCCTTGAATAATAAATAGATTTAAAAATAAGTTTCATAGTCGAGTATAACATATATTAAAAAAAAAAAAAAGAAAAAAAAATCACAAATATCGCTCATAATTATAAATTTTTTTTTTTGATAGTGGTTTTTGCGGAGGTTGTAAACAAACATTAGAACCTTTGAGCCTTGACGAAAAAGAATTTAAATATTTATCACACGCTGTCTTGTCTAATACTTTAGTAGGAGACGACATTTACAATAAAAGTACTCCTGGAGAATTGAGAAGATTTAAAGAATTTGTAAATTCGACAAAGCCCTATGATGTTTGTATTGATGGACTTAATGTTGCTTACACTCTTAATCGAACTAAGAAAACATCTAATTTAGGCAAAGAGGTAATTAAAATAATTAGTTAAATTATAAAGTAAGACTTGAATGAGTTCATAGATATTGAAAAAAATAAATAAATAAATAATATTACAGTTAGCGGCAGTTGTTGCAGAATTTATCAAAGAGAATAAAAAAGTATTCGTGTTGGGGCGTAAACATATGACTAAATGGTCACCAAAAGATATGGAATTCGTCCGAAAAAACTGTTATATATTTTTTGCCCATGATTTGTAAGTATGAGTTACATAAAGTACTGTTAATGAAAAGTCTAAATTTAATTGGTGACTTTGATTTTTATTTTTAATTATTTTAGGTCACAAGATGATCCATTCTTACTCTATGCATCTCTTACCAGTGGCATGAAGACTCATTTTGTATCTAGAGACTTGATGCGTCAGCATAAATTTCTGATACAGGAAGAAAAGGCTCAGCAAGCTTTCCGACACTGGCAACAATGCAGGCAGATCTTTCCAATATATGTAGGAACGAATTTCCATAGAACATTATTGCTAATTCGTCCACCCAAATACCTTCCAATAGCTCAACAAGACTCGAATGGTTGGCATTTACCGTATTTTGATGAAAGCTCGTCGGTAACAAGAGCACATGACATTAATATTCCTGAAGCACCTAAAACGTGGATCTGCCTAAGAAAGAAGTTGTAAATCTTATTTGCTTTTGACGAAATTTTTTACGTTTATTACCACTGTAAAAATGTATATAATATTTTATATTTTTCATCAAGATAATAGATTGTAATTAGTATGTAATATCTATTGTATAAACTCAATCTAATTTTATGAAGCGGTAAATAAAAAAAAAAGATTAAATCTTATACTTTATTAATCATACAATTACAGTGTTAATAATAGAACAATAGTAAAAATAGCTTTGAAAATTTGCGTGTATTCTTGACCAAATATTTTGAATAATGTAACATAAAATTAAAAGTTAATTCTTCAGTTTTCAAGTCCATAAAATTCATTAGTCGAAATTGAATCTATTCAATTGATTTTCTTTTTTTATAAATAAGGCACATGAAATTTCTTCATGCATTCCTGAAATTTACCTGCTACATCACATTCATTTCCGCTCTGGTTAGCTATGAAAAAAGTTAATAATATTTATTATTTATTGTCTTTGGTTTTTTTTTTTTTTTTTTTTTTAATACTAATTAATATATTTCTCATATCTTACCCTCTTTAACGCATGGTTTTGTAACATTAATTATTATTTTTGCCATATTTTTCTTGTCATCTCCTAAGAATGAATTTACACGTTCTTCAAATACCTCTATTTGAAGTTTGCCATCTTTCATCTAAAATAAGTAGAAGAAAATTCACTTGCTATTTTTAGGTCATTTTTTTTTTATACTTACAAGTTCTACATGGGTTGCAGCGCAAGCTTTAAAACAATTAAGTTCGCTGTTCGAACTCATGGCAGCAGGATTCTGTATCAACTTCATGAAGTTTTCTGCAGTCAAAAAAAATTATTAACCATTTTAATATAGTGTGTCGATTTAATTCAACTCTGTTTTTAATTTTTTATATTAATTTATTTATTTATTTATTTATTTATTATAAATAAATAAATGAAATTTTTTTATACTGAAGAAATACCTACCGGGAGTAATTTTGTCATTACACGCGACTACTACTCCTACAAATGCCTTCTTAATCTTCTTTGCTATTTCTGTATTAGCGTCAGCATTCACCTACAAAATAAAAAATATTTAGAATTTTATCAAGCATTTATTTGTAACAAAAAATAAAAAAAAAAAAATATTACTTACCGTCATAAAAACCGCCAACAAAATTCCTACAACTGAAAGTGTAATTTCAGTCTTCATTTTGTAATTTTTGTTTGTTAAAACAATACTTTAAATCCAAGTAAAAAGCCAGAAATAGAATTTCTACCAGAGTGACTCGAGTTAGCAATTGATCTGTATTTATACAAACCAGCAAAATCTTTGATTCGGACCAATTACTTTATCTCAAATAATTTTTTTCACGAAAGGAAGCATTTTCTAGATCATTACTATTGATACAAAACCTTAAATACTATTTTGGTTATTAATTATCTGTTAAAATCCAATAATTACCACATAATTATAGTAATTGGTCAATAATAAATATTTATCAACAAAAATGATCTTATATACTTCTTTTTAAAATTGATTGTTGTTGATATAATTGTGTATTATTGCGACATTGTTATAGCTTTTCTAAAAATAACTTTGTATTTTTATCTTTATGTAATACATAACAATGACGAATTATTTTATAATAATGAACTATTTTGCACGCAGTGAACTTGTTGGATAGAATAAAAGACAACATATAAATATCTGAAACGTTATAAAATGATAATAATAGTGTATTTTACTAATTGATAAATATTGTTGAGTTTTAATAAACTTTCCCAGTGTAGATTGAAACAAATTTCCACAGAACATTATTACACAGAAAGAAAGAAAGTCGTGAGTCAAGTGTAAATTTTTTTAAATCAAGAAAATTTTAAGGAAGATTAAAAATTTTTTGAATTAAATTAAATTTTTTTAAGCCAAGAAAATTTCTTCTTGCTCCAAAATAACTTTGATATTCCGTACAATTTTCTTGGTTCAAGAAAATTTTTTTTTCTGTCTACTTATAGCTTAGTAACTTAATATCTCTTAATATCTCTACAGTGGTTCAAAAAAAAAAAAAAAAAAAAAAAAAAAAAAAAAACTAAAAATATAATGTAGAAAAAAAAATTTCAAATTTTTTTTTAATTTAAATTTAAGGTCGCTTTAACTTCGAGGTCATTAGTGACCGCAGTACTTTAAATTAATTTTTACATTATTTATTTAATAATCAGTTAATTGCAAATTGTACATTTTTAGTAATATTCATAAGAATCTAACTATTGCATTCGTTCTTATGACGAAATTTTGAAAAATTTTGCTGCTTGTCGAATTGATCCAGAAAATAATGTGGTTCAAAAGTTTATATACATATATACGTATGTACACGAGATAATACTGCTTATCACAATGATATCGCCTACAATTCATAAAAAATCTTTAGCAAACTCAACATACTTATTCTACAGACAAATACCCAGGTTAAGTTCAAAGATGAGCTTAATCGGCCAAGTATTATAGAAATTACAAGATTTAAAAATTCTTGAAATTATAAAAATTCAGTTCTTCAGTTTCGTTTGCGAATAACTTGTCGAATTTCTGTGAATTACATCTGAAAGGTCGTAAAATCAGCCTTAATCTAACTATTGAAATGTATGTATAGATCCAAAATTAGGTCCTATCACGAAATTTGCTGCTACTCTGGATTTTGTGAAAGGGAACCTGTAAAAGTGATTGGAGTGTTTGTTATTTTAATAAGAAATTTGTTTTTATTTCGGTTGCCGGATGGCACTACTTTTTACTTTATTTACAGATTACACCAGGTATGGAATTAGTCGAAAGTTTCAGGGATAGCTTTCAGGATCAACCGTTTTCCTAATTATTATTTTATTGATACAACATTATTAACGCAGAAATAATAGTAAAAAATCATTTCAAAAATTTTAATGTATTGCTGAAGAAATTCAAACAATAATGTATAAAAGTAAAAGTTGATTTTTGCGTTTCCAAATCCGTACAATTAATTAATCTTCTGTGATAGATTCCAAAATTGTATTTATTGATTATTTTCCTCTTACAAGTCGTTTTCCTTCAAGCATTCCCCAAATTTGCCCACGACAACACATTCGTTAGTGTTTTCGTTAGCTGTGGTAAAAAATTAAAAAAATTTGTTATTGATTCAATTCGTTGTTTTACTTTTTTTGTTAAAAGAATTTATAATTATATCATATATTTTACCCTCGTCAGCGCATAATCTAATTGTATCAATCATTGAGCTTAATTTGTCTTCAATTTGATTCACGTGCATTTTACCGTCTTTCATCTACAATAAATTTAAAAAAACTTTAATGTATGAAATAAATAATTAGAAAAAATTGAATACATTAATTTTTGAGGACTTACTAGTCCTACGTGAGACAAAGCACACGCGGCGAAACATTTGGCTGCTATGCTCATGCCATGTTCATCATTTTCCTGAATCATTTTAATGAAATTTTCTGAATAAAAAAAAGTCTATACAATATTTTTTTTTAAATAACTTAAATTGAAGTATTCACCATCACTCATTCTTGCTGAACACGATCTTATAACTCCTTTGACTGCATCTTGAGTCTCTCTTGTCACTTTTGGATCACTATGAGCTTTCGACTAAATGATTGATATGATTAAAAAATTATTTAAAAGCTAAAATATCTTGAAAATTAAATTTACCATCATCTAAAAATTTTTCGAATTTTTTTTATTGAAAAATTGATTTAAAAAATGAAAAAAAAATTTTCTCATACAGAAAATTTTAAAAATTATGCATGCAATTTTTCAGTTTTAATTTAATTAATAAAATAATCAAAAATTTTTAGTATCATAAAATATTTAGCATATTCAAGCAAATTTTTTATTATTGAGTGAAGTTTTTATTACTTTTTTTATGAAAAAAATTTTTTTTTCATAATTATTTTTATACTATTTATTTTGTTTAAATTAATTACTTACCACGACTGCCAATAAAATTCCCACGATAGCAAATGTGCAGGACTTCATTTTTTATATTTTTTCATTAAAAAAATATTTTAAACTTATAGTATAGAGTTAGAGATAGGTGTTTTCTACGCGAATGATCGGAATAAATGAGTAATCGGTATTTATGTAGAAAAAAATTCAATGGTTCGTATTAATTACTATATCTCGAATAATCTTTTTCATACAAAGAATTCGTTTCCTCTATACTCATTATTGATACAAATCTAAATGTTATTTATTATTTATTATCACAAAATTATAATAACTCATCAACAATAAAAATTTATCAATAAAAAAAATTTTGCAAGCTTTCGTTGAAAATCAATTATTATTTCTAAAATCATAAGTTTGATTTATGATTACAGTTTTCTAAAAGTATCATGTCATACTTTTTCCTCTTTAAATTACATAATACAGAGTATTGATGTATAATTAAATGTTTGCAGGTTGTCCTATACTAAACTGCCAATTACTGTGTATTATGGAAAGAAGTATAACTGTAAAAAAAATTAATTAATGAATTAATTTTCATTTAAATTTATAAAAAAAAAAAAAAATTAATTAGTTACAAAATTACCTCTGGTTCTTTTTCGTACCAACACTTCATAAACTCCCAACTAGGACGACAACCTTCAGTGCCTGTAACTATAAATATACAAATATTTAAACAATAAAAAAAATTAAATATTTTTAAAGACAACAATTAAATTACTAAAGATCTTTACCTAAATCAGCGCATGCATTACACGCTGTTTTTGCTCTATCAATTAACTCTTCAGGCATCAGAATGTCGATTTGTTTAATCATCGCGTCAATGTTCAATTTACCTGTTTTATCAGCCTAAAATAAACAATATATATCCAGCCAAATTTTATTTAAAAAAAAATATTTAATTTTTTAATAGATACTTACGACTTTAGCCATCTTTAAAAGACACGACAGGTAGCAATGCAATGTTTCATCATCGGGGAAATTTCCTTCGTGTTGACCGTCTTGCATTTCTTTGAGAAGAACCAAGAATTTGATTTACTATTATTATTTAATTTAAAAAATATTAATTTAGACTAATATTATAAAGAAGAAAGATTTGATTGTTTGTTTGCATTGAATAGGCTCCGAAATTACTGAAGCGATTTAAAAAATTCTTTGACTGTTGGGAAGCTATATTATCCCCCGATGACATAGGATATATTGTATTATAATTGATTTTAAACCGGAAGGAACTGCTAGTGTAATTATAAATAGATAACACTGAAGTTAGCGGTCAGCTGTCAATTAAAAAAATTTTTTTAACAAATCAATTACAATAAAAAAATGCTTCTAAAAATTTTCACATGTAATTTTTATTAATTTTCACGTGTGAAACTTTTTAATTAAATTTTTTTTTAATAGTTTAATTACTATAAAATTCTAAAAAAATTTTTAATGTCTGTCAATTTCATTTTTATATAAATATAAATTCATGAAATACCTTTGGTGAGTCCAGTTTTTGCCGCACAAGTTTTACCCAATGGTTTCATGGTATTTATAATCTGAAGCATGGTCATTCTCTATAAATAAAAAAAAAATCTTGTATGGAATTGCTTAGAAGATAAATTAAAGTTTGAATTATCATTACTTACAGACTCAGCATGTTGTATCTTAAAAACCACCAGAACAGCGACAAATAATGAGAAACAAACAAGATTTTTCATTTTGTATGTCCTTAAAATTGTCTGAAGATTTAATGGAGTACTTAGCACATGCACTTAGTTGTTCACTGTCCAGAACAATGAATTGCAGTTAAATATTTGTCCATCATCTTTTATACATTTTAGCATCTTTCTGATATGTCTTTAACATTACATATTATCATCATTTATTATGCGGCATAATCATTTACCTGACTTCCTTGAAATTAAAGACCTATTTATGTAATATTAAAAAATTAAGCAGCAGACACAGCGTAAAAAACATTCAAATAGTTATACAATGGTATAGGTGTCGAAAATACCAAAATACGAAGTACTACAATACACAAAGTAATTATTTTTATTTACAAAACGTAATATTCTTTAAGTAATTTTTTTTTTTCACGAACCTTGTAAATTAAATTTTTTTTTCTGCTAACTTAATCTTATTCGAACTATAAATTTATCCGTAAAATTTACTAGAAGTACATCAAAACAGTTTAACGTCACGCATAAATTATATATCTTTTTAACTCATACATGACTTGAACACAAAAGGAAGCGTTTTTTCCATAATTACTATCAAGTTAAATCCTACATATGTAATAATTACCTTGTTAACTCTCAATTGAGTACGTAATTGCCTTTTTTTTTATCGGTTTTTTGAAAACAAATTTATGAGTATGTTATTGTACAAACAAGCTAGTTAATAAATCTCAATAACAATTAGTCATCATAAATGTAAATAGTTTCAAAGGAATAATATCGATTTTTTTTTAAATTTAACTTAAAAATAGATCAAGATACGAATATTTATAAATATATTCAACCAATAAAATAATCTACACAATATATTTATAGTTACAAAATATAATATTTTGAAATTTACAATTATTTATATTTTATTGTAATTATTGGAAATCGCAGTTTGTTTTCACGGGAAGAAAGTTATCTGCAAAAAAAAAAATTAGTATGTATAGTTATAGTTAATTATAATTATATATAAATATTTTTTCTCAGAATACTGAAATTACAAAATATTTTTAATTGAGTTTGATTGATAAAATTACAACATTTGTATTGTAATATTGCTAAACAAATTGCCGATAGATGTTTAGTAAATTACAAGAAGTATTTTATAATTTTCCTAAACGGATTTACACAGTAAAAAATTTTGTGTTAAATATTTAACACTTTTATGTGTAAATTTAACATTTATTGTGTTAAATTAATACAAAAAAATGTTAAATTTTTATCATAAAAATTTTTAACACAAAATTTTTTACTTAATTTTTTACAAAACTGAATTTTAATATTACTCTATATTGTTTTGCGTAAAAATTCTCTTTTTTTATTTTTTATAAAATTACTATAGAAATTTTTAACAGCGCTAAAGAAGTTAAATTGTATTTTTATTTAATTACCTCTGGACCTTTCAAGAAGTAGCAGCTAACAAATTCAAAACTCGCTCTAGCCGATTCTTCTGATTTAACTAAAACAAAAATTAAATAATTATTAAATACTCCAAAATACATAAAGTAGAGTTAATTAATGCAATTAATAGAAAAAAGTAACTACTTTCATTGAAACACTCAGTAGTGACTGCTTTTGCTTGGCTTATTACATCTTCCGGCATCATCATATCTATCTGTTTGAGCATCGTGTCTAGATTAATTTTACCGTTTTTGTCAGCCTATAAACAGATAAATCCGTATATTATTCAAATACTGAAATAATTTACTATAAAAATTACACTAATTCACTTATTAAATATTTACAATCTTCGCCAATTTCAATAAACACTCGTGGTACTTCATGAGCGCTTCGTCTTCTGGAAATTGTCCTTCATGTTGTCTCGCTTGCACTTCTAAAAATTTTAACTGCGTTAATCTAATACAAAAATTTTAATACTCGTTTAATTACCTTTGCTGAGACCAGTTTTTCCAACGCATGTTTTGCCCAAAGGTTTCATCGCATTTCTAATTTGCGTCATACTCATTCTCTATATTCATGTCAGAAAAAATATCAACTACTTAAAAATTTGACTAACTCAAAGAAGATATCCAAAACTTAATTTAAATGATTGTATAAAATTTATTAACTAAAATACTTACAGCGTCAACTTGAAAAAAATGAATTTCGATAGTAACAAGTATCGCAATTAACGAAATAAAAATAGTTCGCATTTTGGATTTTTCTGTGTTATTTAATATTATATTTAATGTAAATATTAAATACACGCACTTGTACGTCGTACTTTATCCGATTGGTATAGTTCTTATTGAAGAAATAAAGTTGCATCATCTTTTATACTTCAGCTTCTCTATTAGCTGTATTTTTAATAACATCTTGTCATTAGTGACAACATAAACGATATAAAATTTATGTCATATACCCGCTACTGTCAAGTTTAGGCATTATTAAAACACTAGTTATTAATAGTCTTCGCACGCATTATTGTCTGTTATATAATTTTTATCTTATAGCTAACTTAAAGATATCTATTTATTTATATTTTCTTACGTTATTATAAGTCATTGATATAAAAAAAGGGTTTCTCACTGACCTTCGAGTATAAAAATATTCTCATTAAATATGGAGAAATCGAAAGTATTATATGGTGACTGAAATTGTAATTGAAGGATCAAATATTTGTCATTCTTTTTTCTCTCTTTTTATCTTCGCGAATAAATTATAAGTCTGTGACTAAATTTATTCTTTTATAGATTGTGAATTTTATGAAAATTTTATTTTACAAAAATGATATGCATTTATCGCTCTATCTGCCGAAATTTCTGGTAAAAAAATGCTCAATTGTTTAAATGTAGTTTCCAAATTAACTTTATTAAAAATGATCATTTTTATTGAGCTAAAAAAAATTGTTCCCTGTAAATAAAAATTAAACGATTATTTAATAATTTTTTTAATTAATTAGCACCCTATAGTCTACAGTTTGCTTATCATTAAAAATATATAAAATAATAAATTTAAACTATTAATATTTGAAGCGATTTCATCTTAACTTCTTAATAAATGCATATTTATCAGGATCTTTACGTCATCATTAAAATGCTACCTGAAAAATATACCTACCAATTAGACATTATGCAAGTCTAGAACATTATAGTTCTGTAGAAAAAAACTTTTTTTATGATTGTATGAATATCTCTATTTTAAAATTAAATTTCTTTTTATATATAATTAAAATAATATAATCTCCCAAGCAGCACATATTTTTTTTGCTAATGTTTTCTTGAATTTAAGTAGACGATTATCAATTTTAGCAGCTATTTATTAATTTTTTAACAAATAAATTACGGTAAAAATAAATCAGAAAAAAAATTGACATTTAGAAATTTTAAAAAATTATAAATGCAATTTTTTAAAAATATTTTTTCAGAAAAGATTTATTTGTTAAATAAAAAAATTAAAAAATTATCAAGCGACTGCTAACTTTAATGTCATAATAAAGTTTCAAATTACCCGCGTAAAGTTTGAATTTTATTCCGCTAGGCAGCGTTTAATATGGCGGCGATATTGAGAGTCCCCGCGCCGCTGGTTTCGCGTGTACTTCCACGCGCATTCCATTTCATTTGATATCTCTACTTGTGTCTTGTGTATACATTCGCTCATGTTGTCTTTGTCAATCTCATAAACGAGAGAAAGGAGCAACAGGTGATGAGTTACTGTGTGTCTCTCTACATATAAATCTTTATGTTTTTTACGCTCTTTCACGTTTTACCTTATTTTATTTATGTGATAAAGAACAGCTACTACTATCAAGTGTTTAGTGTGCCAACAGTCTTTTGTTAGTTGTCTTTATTTTTGTTTTTCGAGCCGGAAATTTACACTTCCTGTCGATTGTAACGGACCAAAACCGTGACGAATTTTACTTTTAAGTACAAGTACATCAATGTTATAATTTCCATACCATTTAATCATAATCTTTACTACTTATGTCAATAAAGTGCACTTATCTTTGTGTCTCAAGAAATACCAATCAAAGTTTTTTTACATTGGATTTGACTATAACGCAACTTTTAGAATAAAAGGGTACGTTTTTTTTTTCTTTAAATTATTTTCATAAAATAATTTTCTATTATAAATAAATTTTTATTTTTCTAACAGATACAATAATAATTAAGAATAAGAATAATCTAAAACTCATAAATAAGAAAGATATTTATAGTTTTGAAGATCATGAAGCTGTTGATTCACGCGTTATATTAAAAAAAAAATTCTTAGTTCCCATGTGTGCATCTTGTCAGATAATATAGTCTCTGAGTCACGATCTCATATCGTGGATTCATACGTATGTGTACCATGTAAGTATACACATCTTCTGAATTCTTTATACAATTGCGACAATTCTTTTTCATTAGCTCCATTAACCTTAAGATCTCATATTAATACAAAAAGTACACATCTCTTGGTATTTACGAAGTATTATGAGACCCAAATAGTCTTAACTTACTGCATTCTATACAAGCAAGAATTTATTTTTTTAACTTCTACATCAATTCTATAAATAAAATTATAGCACTATAAATATACAGAAGATACCTTTTTGTATTTAGACTTTGAATACGCCATATTGAGCAAATATGCGCACGCATTTAAAATTACTTAAAGTAGTAATAAAAAGTAATAATAACAATAATAATAAAGATTATTGAAGGAAAGAATAAAAGCACAGTCGAAGGAATAATAACAATGAAACTTATGTAGAATGGAAAGATGAAGAATGAAAAGAACAAAAAAATTAAATACTCTAAAAAAATATCCGGCATCAAGTTTATTCAAAAAAAAAGTTGAATAAATTATAATAATAATAATAAAAAAAAAAAAAAAAAAAATGAAAAATGCATGTTGCTAAATATTTATCAAATGATAGTGATCGGTAAGATTTATGATAATTTAAACGTAAAGTTTGATATAAAAGGTAAAGACTTAATGATGGGCTGATGCATCGTGATTGATTGGAGCATAACAATAAAACTTATTTAAAAAAGTCCTTGTGATAAATGCGCCAATTAATTTAATTATTTAGCGAAAGTGAACGGTTGTTATATCGAACATACAGTTTGCTGTTTTTATACTGGACCAATACGATACTCATTCGGTTCATCAAGTGGGATCGGCTTTACATGTACTCTTAAAACCCGTTTGGTTTCGTTTAAAACTCGTGTAGGTGCAGTGAAAAAATTGAAAAATAAAATAAAAGTATTAAAAACCCACGCAATTGGTCGTATTTGGTCAGCATTTGGATTGACCATGGATTTCCCTTCCTCTTTCTTTCAATATTGTTACTACGTACGTGTTTTTACAAATGTATACAGTAGAGTAAACGTATTACAATAATAATTGTGTGGATTATGCTGTATTTGTAGACGCAAATATAAAAAAAAAAATGTATATTTATGATGGATAGGATAATATATTGAGACAATGGTTTTAAAGTTTACACGAGTTTGTTGTTTAAATTGCTAACAAGTCAACTAATGTATCAAGTGTGAAGAGTAAACTCATTGTTAGGATCACGAGTATCGTCTATTGTGTTGTATGAGGAATAAATTGGAATAAATTAAACTTGAGGTTTTGATTTAGGCGAGAATTTATACGTGTATATATGTATAGAGTAGAGCTTTGCGGCAACAACATCCGATGGTCCACGCCTATGGTGTCCCATGCGCTTAAAATCGATTCGGATGCTACTGCTGAGACTACGACGGTAGATGCTCTGTACATAGATATATACATTGTCATTGCTCTAAAGGAGTGCATTGCTCTTTTATATATAGATAACCCTGTATATTAATAATCTCTCTTATCGGTAAAATTTATAAATAAGCTTACAGGTAGTTTTATTAAGTCAATAACTGATAATTATAATTATTATTTAAGCTCCAATATTCGTAGCTTAGAAAATTAAATACCTTATTCCTTATTCATACAATGAAAATAATAAAAAAGTTATTTTGACGGAAATATAACTTGGTTAGAAGATTTAAAAATTAAAAAAAAATACATACCTGATATTAGAGATATGATAGAATGTATAAATATATTTTTGTGATGGAGTTAAATGGAAGTTGAGATTTTTATGATTGAAATCTATTATTTAGGTATAGAAAAATTCATAACAGAGATACCAGTATTTGTCACTTTGAAGCTTCAAGATAAATCACGTGATATATTATTGAAAGATATAAATATTTGAAATAAAAAATAAAGCATTTGTTGAAGCGACAATAAAAATAATATTTAATTAAGTACATATGTGCGTAAAATTCGGTAGCAATCGATTTAATTTTTTTTTATTTCTATTCACAATATCCGTAATTAATTTTTTCCCATTTTATTCTTGATTTTCATATCCCTTAAGGCATCCGGCGAACAGGTGTGCTTTTTCACATTCATTTTCAGCTTTTCCAGCTTCATTAAGAAGACAACAAAAAACAAATTTTTTTTTTTAAGTGATTCTTTATGCTAATACTTTTAATTAAAAAATTTTATTTACCTTCTTCCGCACATTTTTCAGTAGCTTCAATTATAGCTTTAGTCATTTCTTTAAACTTATCCTTATTTTCTTCGGCTTTTTCAATAGCTTCATTGAGTGCTGTTTTAACTTTCTCCATCTGTATTTTACCATCTTCCATCTATATCAAGTACAAAAAAAAATAATTAAATGTAGACATTTAAATTTATTAAATAATAAAAATTAATGCATTGTTTTCTTACTATTCCACTGTCTTTCAATATGCAAGCTTTGAAACACCGTATTTCCTCGTTATCGGCACCCTCATCCTCCTTCAAAAGGTTTAAGCTGTCTAAATAAGTAAAAAATAATCTTAATATCGAAAAAAAAATCCTAGTATTTAGCAGAATTATAAAACAATTAATTAATTTGATATTTTATTGGTCGATTTTTTAAAACGCACTTACCATCTGTAAGTTTATCTTTGCAAGCTTCGATACTTGCTTGGACAGCTTTTTTAAGCGGGCAATCCTCTTGTTCTCCTGATACACCGTTAGAAAACGTGAAAAGTAATCCTACAAAAACTAGTGCGAAGTATTTCATTTTTGTTTTATCAATATTAACTTATTACGAAAAAAAAAAAAAAAAAAAACTGACTCTAAGTAAACTGATGATGAATTAAATCGAATCGACTTACGCCTTATATTTATATCAACTTATTCGCCAGCAGATGATAATTATTTCATGTCTTTTAGATGATTTTTTACATGACAGGAAGTGTTTCCTTGATAATTACTTTTGATATAAAATGTTACGTTATTGTTTTATTCTCTTTACAATCGTTATTTTTGTTTATTTGTTTTTATCCAACTTAATGTCATTAGATTATTTTTATTATTACATAAGTATAATAATAAAAATTGTCAATTATAACAATTTATCATTTTTTTAAATCTTTTATACTTCTTTAAAAATAGTAAACGTCAACTTAATTATATAAGTATAGCTCTATTTTTTCTCTTAATTATTATTGTTATTATTATTTATTATATATTAGTTCAAGAAGTCGTGTTTGTATATCTATTATACATCCCCACACTAGCATCTCCGTATAACAGATACACGGAAGAAAAAAAAAAAGAGAGAGAGAGAAAAATTAAATTATAAATAATAATAAGTGTGGCTCCAAATTTAAAACTAGAAAAATTGCGATTCGAAATAACATTTTTTATAATCTAATAATTCTTATAAAATCTGTAAAAATCACAATCTGAAATCGTAATTTTTCCAGTTTTTTTTATAGGAACCGTCACATTACATAATATAATGTAATTTTTCCCTTTTTCTTTTTCCTTGTAGTGTTTTGTTTGCTTCGAATAACTAATTTATCATCTATCTGTTATTACTGTCAATTATTTTTTGATTAATTGGACGATATATGTGTAAAAAAAATTTCATAGAATTTATAGATTTTAGATTGATGTTTAGAGCTAACATCAATGAAAAAAATCAGTAGAATATTAAAATACATAACACAAAAAAATACTTCTATAAATAACTATGTCCCTGAGTGCTGTACAAAAAAATAATATATCTTAACGGTTATTAAAAAAATAATATAAAAGAATGTATGTAGGTTGATAACAGCGATAAGTAAAAGTTGCAAGAATGTGACTTGAAGGACCGGGGTTCAAGCCCGAACGCTATTGAAAAAGAACTTTCCTAAAAAATCAAAACTGTAGAAATAAAAACAATTGTAATTATAACAATTTTTTATACGGGGTTTAATAAGTATTAAAAATAATTTATTATAAATTTTTTTTTATATTGTATATTATGCATTTTCAATTTATTTATTTATTGAATTTAAATGCCAAGGAATAAAGCCAAATAGAAAGAAATTTTTTGGATGCAAGAAAATTTTTTTTTCTGGGTAATTTTTATTAATTTTGATATATTTTATGAAGATTATCTATCATAAGCGTTGATCTAATAAAACTTTTGCTCCCAATATTAATAATAATAGTAATTAATAAAAGTTCGAAAGTAATAAATAAATAAAATCTAAATTGCCAAAACTTAAGACAATAAGGCATTATAGTAAAGTTTATTTATGGGATTACAGGAATGAAGTTGTTGAATCGGATTGCTAAGAAGAGTGGGATGTTCAACTTCACTTGTAATACAAATAGTAGTTAGGAAACGGTGACTAACATGCGAACTGGATGATGTCATTCAGTAGGGACTGTGCGTCTCATAATCAGAAAAAGCGAGAATCAACTAGCAGTAATGCATCAAGCTACTTACTCGTAAGTACTTAATTACTTGATCTCGAAGTAAAATATTAATAAAATAGTGTATAAATATTTGCCTAAATAGATTTTTTATTTCAGTTACTCAATTCACTCGCCAACGATTTGGACTGCATGTTGAATGAATTGTGTAGTCCGACCGACAATTACCAAAGGTACGTTAAATATTTATGTACACAGTACGATCGAGTTAACGTCCATCGATCCATAATTTAGAAAATTAAAACCGACTAATTCGAAACAAAAGAGAGAGAACGAGGAACAAATGTTTTATTAAGCAAACCGTATGACCAGCTGTCGTTTCAAGTCACGCGGACACCATGTTAACGATTACGCATAAATAAACAGGAACAACCAATACAACCTCCTCAGTGACACGTGCCAACAGTAAATATCACGGTGAATTATTGAGTAAAAAATTGAATTTAATAAATAAAATCACACAAGTAATAATAAATAGAATGGGGAAGCGTAAAATGAAATATATAAAAATTCAAGGGTCATGATCCTCTGAAAAATTGAATTGATTCGCTTGGCTTTACTTACATTGCCTCGAAGCTAGCTTTTTTTTATGTTCGGTTAAGTGAGCAGGTGCACAAGAAGATTGTCATATTCATTTCAATCCATCTTGCTCACTTATTTTTTTACTTTAAAATATATTTTTTTTTTTTATTTTTTATTTAGGGATTACATAGATATAGATATAAGTACTGTATACATTTATGCATGTGTAACTTTGTAGGTGCATGAAGAAAAGTACTACGGCAACGCTTGCGAAAAGATAAAAGCTTACTCGCTGACAGACTATACAATATCACCAAGTAAAGAGGATGAGGTAAAAGTGGGTGCCAGACAATGGCTGCCAGCAACCAGCCACCAGCCACCAGCCACCAGCTAGTGCATGGGGTGTTTCCCTCTGAAAATGGTTCGGAGGGGTCAAACTAAAACTCTCAACCCTGTTGCTGGTATGGTTCATATCCTCTTGGTTGTTGTTGTCGACACTACTGTCGACGTCTGATCATGTGAAAAATCAGAGTTATGAAACTGTTGACTTTTACTTCTTCTACGGATGATCGTAAAGGGGAAAAAAAATCCAAGTAAATAATAAAATATTGTTGAAGAAAAAGTAAATAAAAACAAAAATAGGACCGCAGATGAGTAAAAATGGGAACGAAAACAAGCAAGAACAGGAGAATAAAAAAAATTTATACTGTCAAATAGGCTCGCGAAGCATTTTCATTCTCTGTTCCCCTTTTTCATATACATGTATCAACGTTATATAGTACACGGTGATGTACGAGTTTGCCCTCGCTAAAGTATAAGTAGAATGCCAACCAACGAAATATGAGCTCTAAATATAGAAAGGACAAGAATTTTCCTTGCCAGAATCGCTGATGAGAATGATACAAGTATTAAGAAGCGTTGGTGAAACATCATTTCACTTTATAGTATTCTTTTACATCTATATAAATATACAATATCTTATACTTTCGCCACGTCCATTATAATATTAAAAACATTATTTTTTTTTAATTTTCTCATTTTGTCTCTCGCGGGTGTACTTTTTTTCTACCAGTCGCGAGGCGGCACACTTGCCGACATGCTGTGACTTTATTATTATTATCTATATTATTAAGAGAATAAGCGAAATTTTGTGGCCAGCGTATTTATATGATAAAATGGGTTTTTATGGTTAAATTTGGTATTGTTGGAAAAGTCTTGACCTAGAGTTGTGCCTTTTCAAGATTTCATATCATTTTCACCAATAGTCAATTTATGATCATAAGTATTTAGGCTGTATTTGAAAAAGCTCTATCTCTAAATAGATAATTGAGAAATGACCTTGTATCTAGTAAACTATTGACATTTTTAAAGATATAAACTCATCCCGATGTTACATTCATCAAGACCTTTCATTTGAATACCCACATTAATTTTTCATATATTTATATATATTATATATAAGTATATATGAAAAATATATCAAAAATGCATGTGGGTATTCAAATGAAAGCTCTTGATGAGTGTAACATCGGGATGAGCTTATATCTTTAAAAATGTCAATAGTTAAAAAATTACAGTGCAATTTAACAAAAGTCATTGCTTAATAAAGAGAAATTTTATTTATTTATAGTTCACAAGTCACGGCAGTCACATAATGACTGCAAGGTTGCTAGTTATCATTATTTTGAATTATTATTATGATTATCGCACTACAGTACTTTAATTATGAGCTTACCAAGCCAGCAGCTACAAATCATATCAATTGCTTCTGGGTACAGATTTAATGAAAAGACCTCAATCATAAAGCTTATTACTTATTACGTTCCTAAATCAATTTTTTCAAATCCAAACAAATAAAATAGTAGAACAGATAAGTGATTAAAGTAACCTGATAAATTATATGTCTAGCCGAAAACTATATTATATAAATCGATCAACGGAAACGACCAGCTGATGAAGAAAGCCATAAAAAAAAATATAAAGTTATTGTTTAATAGATATATATTGATTTTATGTCAAGGCAAATGTTTTATCAAGCTGTATATATTTTTTATCCATGTGGTAATTAAATATATATAAATGGGTATTTAAGTAGCGCACTGTCAGTTGTATACGACAGTGAATCAAAACGTCAAAACCAACCACATGTCTACCCACTTGATAATATAGTCTACTTATACTTCTTAGGTTCGGAAGAAAATAAAAATATGTATATGTGAATATCTGTATTCATATTATACGACAAATATCTATTAAAACTGTTGAATTTGCGGGAGACTTTGACCCCAGACCTTGACGCGTGATTGTGAGACTTGAAATCGTAGATGCTTTTCAGGCGAAACGCAAAGTATGAAGATGATAGATTAAAAATGCCGCTTTGTTTTACTATACTTACCACTATGTACTTATACTCTCACACTGGTGTAGATTGCTCAACGCACGACACGGTTAGCTTGATATCACAGAGCTTTAATTGTGGGAGTGTGTAGGTTCAAGTAAAAGTGCACAGAGCGTCGCGACGCCCCCTACGTCACCCTCGTCGTCACCGACGCCTTGGACGCTAGTCAGTGCGCCGTCGACCGGTGTCTAGAATCGTTCTCTTCCTAGTGCTCTAGCTCACTTTATTTATTTTTTTTTTCCTCGCTCTTGTTAATAATTAATTTTTTATACTGCAATCAAATATTAGATTTTATAATATATAAAAATTGTTGATGACATATTTTTATTATTAATTTATTATTTTGAGACAATAATTATTTATAGAAGAAATAAATTATTTTTAATTGTCCTGCTGCAGAATGGATCGAACGGATACGATAGTAATTTCTTTGCATTAGAAAGTGAACAAGTGTGTCAGTGGGTTTACCGAAGACTTTAATTAACTCAGTAAATGTTATAAATAAAAATAATATTGAGTGAAAAAAAAAAAAATAAATAAAAAAAATAAAATTGTGTCAAAGGTTTACTAAAGAATTCTAGTCGTCGAGATTCTGCGATTAATTTTGTTGTCCTCGATGGTTACTACTGCATAATAACAAAACATTGTACTAGTCATTGTTCATACATTATTATATATGTGTAATAACAAATATTATATGAATATTACATATTTATGAATATTACATTGATACATTGAATATTTGTCGAGTAAATCAAATGATAAAATAGACTATAAATATAAAAAATACATACTGCTTAATTGACACAAACAAAAATTGATACTACTTAAACATTTTTATTAAGTTCACTGTCACGCATCGATACTTATTGAAATATGATAACGTTGCGTAATGTTGTTCTCTTGAGTTGTGCATTAAACCAAAGCGACCATATATAAATTACTGATAATATATTTATTATGTTTAACAAGCATTAAACGCTGCACCCAGTATTAAAAATGACAAAACGCATTATAATGTGAAAATATAAAAAAAAAACAACAAATATTTAACAAATAAAATAAGCAAATTCAATTAATTAATTAATTAATAAATAACAAAGAAGAAAATGTTGCCACCATTTTTGACAAATATCAATGGTGGTGTTTTGACATTCTACACAAGCCCAACGCACGAAAGAAATGCACAAAGTTCAGCGATACGAGGTCGATACGCTGAAATATCTATCAGAAGGTAAAATAAAATGATTAAAAACGTATTTAATACGTTTTTAATTTAATTTTTACGTTTTAAATATTATGACGACTGGTTAATTATACTAGAGATGGTATAATGAAATAATCGAGTCTAAAACTCATGTCTCGTGTAGTCTAGTAAATTGAAGTGTATGAGATGGTAACTTAATCTTGTCTCGCTCTGACTCCCATCGTGAAATTCAAGCGACGTTATTCGGCTTCGATTTCGCTACTCCTGTTCTTCTTGCTCCAATAACTAAATACTAATTTTATGTGAGTGGAGTTAATCCAAACGTATGATCATTCAAGTACATATTAAATTTATTTATTTCCGGGTGAAATTGGCAAAAGCTTTAAAATTTAAAGCTCGTAGAAAAACCCATTGAAAATAATGTGAATAAAAAAAGCCGGTTGTAGGTGGTTGAATAGGAACAGCAGCAGTAGTAGTAGTAGTATAGCAGTAAGGGAAATGAGAAAATACCGAGCACGTGTTGAGAACCTCCAATTGCCATAGCAACCCCCGTACAAAGACAAGGAAGCCATCCATACTATCATTTTATCTCTCTCATTCTTGTTATCGTTATCTCGTTTTTCTCTATCACACCTTTTATGTCTCTAATAGACACACCAGTAGACTACCGGTATTTACCGTCATCTTTTAAGTTGTTAAACTTTAAATCATTTTTAATAACAATAAATTTTTTTTTTTTTTTTTTAAGGAGCGATGTCTTCCTGGAACCGTATCTACAGCAACATGGAACGGTCAGTGAAGTTGATGGTTCACCGGACACACCTCCCCCGAACCCACTCATGCAACACCAGCTCGCTCACTTACATCATGTCCAGGTCAGCTATTTATTAGATGAAAATTATCTATCATATTTTTTATCTGATTGATTTAAATATTAATTTATTTATTTATTTTAGAGCTCAGAGTCACTTTCATCAGAAGGAGAATCCTCGGCTCATGGTACATCGGCTGCAGAATCATCTGCATCACCTTCAGACTCGGGGAGTGAAGTAGCTTGTGATATTACTCTTATAGAACGACTTATACGTTCGCATCCAATATGGTTTCTTCCGGGGATACAAAGAGCTGGTGCCTTTCATCTATTGCAAGGCAAAGAAGAAGGGGTTAGTATTTTTATTTAAAAGAGTTTTTTATCTTCATATTTATTTACTTTAAGCATTAGAAAATGTAAGAAAAAAAAAATAGATTGACATTGCATATTAAAAAAAAAGTAACTCATTAGTAAAGCATGCTTCTTTAGAATGTCATTACTTCTGTAATTTAGGTAAAAAACTAATTGCGGAAATTCAAAAATAATAACAGTGATTGAAGTTCCTTTGAAATCATTAACTATTTAAATTTATTAACTGTAAATCTGACCTAATACTTGAAAGTTTTTACCATTTAAATAATTAACTTGTTATTTTTGCCAAGTTTTAATAACGTTATTTTTAAATCTAACAGATTTAATTTTCTTTTCGCTGTCTTGGGTAAAAAAAAAGTTTTCATATTTTTAAAATTTCCGACACTTTTATTATTATTATTAATTAATTTATAAATATCTTAAAAAAAAAATGAAACTTTTATTTTATATATACTTTTCTTTACTAATTACCTCTTTAAGATTTTATAAATAGCAAATTTTTTTTTATCGACCATTTTTATATTTAATTAGTTCATCAAACTGTTAATTAATAATCAGCAAAGAAAAAATATCCATCAAAGTATATTAATAATATTTTATAAAATATTTTTAGAATTTTGTGGTACGACAGTCAAGTCAAAACGATACAATGGCACTGTCAGTGAGGTTACCCGCAGGAAAAGGGCCGTATATTGAACATTATTTAATTCAAGCAAATAAGGGTAAACTGAGCTTAGAAACTAGTGACAATCGATTTGATAATATTCCCTCTCTCATAGCTCACTATTCTCAATGTTGGTGAGTATTTAAAAAACAATTAATTTTGATTGACAGTTTAATAAAAAGAAATAATAAAATTTTTAATTGTCTATATTATTTAAAAATAAAAATATTTGTTTTGTTTTGTCAAGCAGCGACGAGTTACCTGTCCAATTAACGTTACCCCGAGCAATGCGTGAGGCTAAAAATAGACAGCAGCTGTCGTCACTGGCCCTATTGGGTCAGGAGTTTTGGAGATACCCTATGGCAAATCCAAAACCACCGGAAAGCGGTGGTAGTAGTAGTAATGCCTCGAGTTTGGGTAGTTTTAATGTCGGAAATGAGACAATAACACACGATCATAATAATTTAATATCGTCTAGAGACAAAAGTATAATACTTAATCTTATTCCAATTACATCACAAGATTCATCTCATTCAATAAAAACTACAACTACTGGTACATTCGTTACATCACAACAGCCGAGACTGCCACGACCAACTCCGCCAAATACTCTCAACTTGAAGAGATTCAATGAGCCTCTTGATGACAAAAAAGATCGAACTGAAAATATTGTTATCTTGCCATGTGAAAAACCCAGTCAAAAATTAGTGTCACCTAATCTCGTTCAAAGTGTTCGCTGTCGTTCACCGGTCGTTCATAATGTCGAGAGTAATGTACTTATACCTACTGAATCTAAAAGCAACAACGAATCACAAAATTTTATTAAAAATAATTCAAATAATATTATAAATGCTAATTCACCAAACAGTCAATCAGGAGATACACGTAATGTTGGATTTGATAGTCAGCAAGGTGGTACTATACACGGTACTATACAAGTAAATAGTATTAAAACACCGCCTACACCTCCACCACGTTGGGCTAAACCAGGAGCAAGTCAATGTCAAAATAGCAATGTTACTGTTACAACTACAACTACAGTAATTTCATTAAATGTTAATCAAATTGGTACGACTGATTCATTTCAACAACTTGTAACTTCGTCAGATAAAAATTTAACAATGTTAAGCCCACAAAGTATAACATCTAACAAATCATTTTCATCTAATTTTACAAGTAGATCTACCTTATCACCTAGCACACCAACATTATTATCACCGTCTTCAAAACTAGTCTCTAATGGAAGAAAAACGCCGAATCTCTTGTCACCTACAACTCCATCAAGCACAACGTCTAAATCGCGTAGACGTCGTGATCGTGAAGCGAGGAAAAATTCTCAACACTATCAAGAGTCAGATATACTTGAATCTTACTGCCGTAGTTCACCAGCTGATAAAATTTCTGACTATGAAGATATTTGGAATACAACTGACAGATCTAATTCTAGTTGGTCACCGCATGACCGTAGTGAGCATACTTTAAGTCCATGTCAACCTACTGAAAATTTAATTAAAGACCCTTTTGCTGGTACAGACCGTGTGATGCTGTTACGCAATGATCGATCATCACGGTCACGAGAAAAATTGAGTTACATGGAGATAGCCAGTCCTGAATTTAGTAGTTTTAAACCAATTGCTGAATCGTGTTCAAAAAGTCCAAGAGGTTCAGCTTCACCCGAAGATATTGGAGGAATACTAAGACGTCCAGATCTTTTGTCAAGAGTTTGTAGTGCTAATTCTTTAAATAGCCCAAACGTCACTACCATAACTCCGGTTAAAAATAAACTAGCTTTGATGTTTACCAAGTCTGAGAGTAATAGCCCAATGACTCCTGAATCTAAACAGAGTAGCCCATTTTATGCAGAACCCGCGGATGCTATTCAACAAATTCAACCACTTGTACCTAGAAGAAAAAATCGTAATAATAGTGGTATAATAAGTAAATATCGTCACAGTGAACCTGGATGGTTTCAGATGCCAAGTGGTAATCACACCAATCAAATACACCCGATTGATTGGACTGAATCTGAAGAAACTGAAGATAAAATACCTCTTATATCGTCTTCCGTAGATAACCTTACCTCAAATCGTCTTGGTGGTAAAGAAAATAAAAAAATCTATCCTCGTGCTAAACCAGTTCAACCACCTAAAGTTAGACCTAAAATCTCAAATGATACTTCCTGGACAGTTGACTCAAGCTGGGAATTTATTGGTAATTTTATTTCATTTTATTTTATTTATAGTACCTACTAAAATCTACTCGTCCTCTATATTATTCAATGTAGTAATATAATTTATTAATTTAATTTATTTTAATAGATTTTTATTAAATTAGTTTTGATGATATTGATTTTATTAATAACAGGAAATGAAGGAGATGATACAGGCGGCAGTGAAATTGAACGTAAAGGAGGATCGGGAGAGAAAGAGAATGATAATGAAGACGAAAAGAAGGATAAATTTAGTAGTGAAAGTGACCGTAGTCAAAGTAAACAGAAAAGCCCAAAGCTAAATGGTAATGGAAACAGCCTCGGAAGTGATAATACAAGTGATGTTGTTAAGACGGAAAATGAAACTGACTCTGAGGAAAGTCCTGAATTTATGACCGATATTTTATTACGACAATTTCCACGGGATAGTTGTAATAAAGATGATGGATCTAACTCACTCACCGTTCAGAGTATCATTTACCAACGGTAATTTAAATGCATCTTATATATTTTATAATAGTTTATCATCGACATTTTAATTAATCAATATTTTTACAAATCTTACTATATATTTAAAAAAAAAAAACTCTTAAATTTACAAATATGATAGTGAAAAAAATCCATTACGAATTCAACAGATTTTCTATTAAAGAATAACTAAAAAATTACACTATTAAAATATTAACAAAATAAATTTTTTTTTCTAGGTACCCAGAATTAATAAAAACAACAGATACACTACAAAATGATTACAGTAATTCGACTCTTAGTAATATTGATAAAAGGAAAAATCGAGAAACAACACCGTCAGATTGGGAAGGTGATCAAACGTATGAAGTATCAGAATGGGAAACTAACGTTGATACAGATGATAGTGATCATGAGAGAATAAAAAGAAAAGCCAGTTTTAAAGAACGATTAGATCCCCTTCTATGTAAGTTTTAACTTTATCATTATTATATTTATAGTTCCATTGCTTTTTTTTTTTTTTTTTTTTTTAATGCAATTACGTAAAAATTATTAAAGAAGAAAATTAGGTCATTGAATTTAGCATGTTTAATGTATGCTTTTAAGCTGATAATTTCGTTGTATTTATCTATCTTCTTATTCCATAAAATTATCCCAATTTTAATTTTTTTTCGGCTTGAAAGTTTTAATTTAATATTAATAGAGCGATTAAATTTTGTTCCAGTTATATTTATAAAATAAAATGAGTCCATATAGCTGAATGTGAAATTACATTAAAAAAGTCTTGATTTAAATCTTTTTTTTTTTTTTTTTTTTTTTTATAATTTCAATGGTTTATTATTTCTTATTGTAATGTACTAAAAATATGTTTAAAAGAAAAAAAAAGTTGATTTCATCCAAAACGGGTGAGGATACTGTGAGAGCATTATAAATTATAAATAATTAATTAATCTTTATTATAGACGCGGAAAGAAAGAGTTATAAACTATATGATAGATTTATGATGATTAATAGATTATAATTGTATAATGTAGTTCAATCTTATGATAATGGTGATTAGTAAAGATAATTAAAAAATTAAGATAAATGGAAAAAAAAAAAAACAATAAATATGAAGTGCGCAATGACTAAAGCTGTATCTATGAAGATTATAAATATCCGAGACAATGGTTTACTTGTGGGATTTTCGATAATTATCATTCAGTATTGTCCGAGTTTGTCTCGCATTACTTAACTCGTCCTCTTGACACGAGGCGTTTATCTTTTATCTCCATCCCTCACTCTTTTGCTACTTCTTTCTTATCGAGTACTACTCTGTACTAGATTACTGTAATACATTCAGTGCATATACGCTCATAGTAAATTAATCACCGTACAATATTTTATATCGAAAATTTACAATGATTAAATTATTTAAACGTAACAATAAAATTCAACATTTGCCGCGTATTTTTTGTGAGTAATTGTGATTTTTAAAACTATTCATTTTACAATGATTGATAATTTTGTGGATGTCGACAGCGAGTGTAAAAAATTTTCCTTTTACACCAAAAAAATGTTCAAAAAATTAAGTTTGTGGTTTCGTTGTTTTTGTCGAAAAATACAGCGTACTACGGTTGTATTTAAATGTAAGATTAATAGAGTTGAATTAATTTTGAAAAATTATTATTTTAATATAAAAAATATACTATTTTATTTAAAAAAAAAATTAGTGATTATTCATTTTGCATACAAAAATGTGCTATTTTTTTTTTTTTTTATTTAATAGTAATTGCACGTGATAACAATTTCTAAAAATTTCAATGAATTTATAATGAACCATTGAAATTTACCAATAATGATAAAATATAAATAGATTATTTCAGATAAATAGAAATAAGATAAAATTGATAAGCATATATAGATTTTATTATTTTTTTCAATAATTATAATTATCTTATTTATTTTTTTGATAGCTCCCCCTCGACTTCAAGCCTTGAAAAATCGTGATGGCTGTGGAACTGGATCAAGTATAAGGGCTTATGCATTGTTGTTAGCAGCTGATAAAACAACGGTATTTTCACAAAATATTGATAATTTTATCCAGTGTACTATGGAAGGAAAAGAAGCAAGCCCTCACGTTGTAATGAGAAATATTCGTCAATTTATGTCGGGGATGAAAAATTATCTGGTTAAACACGGAGAACGTGAATTTGAAAAAGAAGTTGAAAAAGAGCGCCTTAAATTGAAAGCAAATGAATTTCTAAATTTAGATGCAATACTTGAAGGCGTAATGATGAGGCTTGTAGTACGTCCACTGCGTGAACATGTATACAAACTGTTTGTTGAACATTATGGTGCAACTGGGTCACTTAATACCCTTGCTGACAGTATTCAATACGCTCATAATAAACATATACAAGAATTAGGCGTACGTCCAACTATAATACCACCATCAGATAGTAATTTAAATTTGATATTAAAGTACATCGAGCGTTTACAAAAATCAGATTCACCGTTGGATAAATTGGAAAACTTATTGTCTGCCATATCGACTATTTTTAATTCAGTTAAACATTCTAATTGCGATAAACACGTAACTCTAGGTGCTGATGATTTATTACCGCTACTTGTATGGGTTCTGGTACGTGGTAAAGTGGTCGATGCTGAAATAGAAGCCGAGTTTATGTGGGGTTTACTTCATCCGTCTCTTCTTACTGGTGAGGGTGGATATTATTTAACTACACTATCAAGTGCTGTTCATGTATTGAAAACATTCAAGACAAGTCAGGGAACTATGTCAACTATAAATGTAAGTATAATTTTAATTAATTAATTAATACTCAAGTTATCACGTTGTTTATTATCAATAATATAATATAATTAATTTAAAGGGTTGTGGAACTCCTGAATGTTGCTCTTCAGTTCTTCGAGTACTTGTACCAGATGAAATTCATGGATCGTTAAATACTAGAACACTACCCGTCAGACCAAACATGAACACCCGAGAGATTTGCCGTATACTTGCGCATAAAACACGATGCACAAATCCACAAGACTATGGTTTATTCAAATTAGTACAAGGCGAAGGTAAATACTAATACTACTAATTTATAGTCTAAATATTTTGAGTTGATTAAAATTTTAAATAATATTTATTTATAAAATTTTTATTTTTATTTAGAAACATTATTGGGAGATCATGAATGTCCTCAAGAGCTATCACACTGCCTTTTTGCTTTTAAAAGAATTGACGCCAAGATTGCTTGGCCAAAAACTACATCTTGAATAATTTATTAATTAAACATACATAGTATTTGATACCGAGTGCTCAAATGCATATTTTTAAAAGTCCAAAATAATATAAGCAATTTATCGCATGAAATTATTCATCATAATTTCATTAAGACTTTGGAGACCAAATTTTTTTAATTTTTCACACGATATATTTGATAACGATGTAATCGATTTATATAAATATAGATATATAAATATTTACAAATTGTATTCAAAACAATAGATAATTATTATAAATAATTATCATAATGGAGAGCATGCAGTATAATCAATCCTTAAGAAAGAAATTATTTTATGGCTGTTTATTCATCCCATTTAGATCAAACGACTGCGGTATTTTTAAGTTTTCAAATCTCAAAATCCATTATTAGTAAAATTAACAGGTAATTTTATAAAATTTTGATTTTATCATCGTCTATTAATTTTATTTTTAATTCTAATATTTATTTAACGTGTCAAAATTACATTAAAAGCAAGTGATAATATAAATTTGCATTGAACGTAAAAATAATTATTTTAATTCTTCCTTAAAATTTTTTTATGGTTTCTATTTTAAATTATATTATATAAATAGAACAAATTAGACGTAAAGTGTATAAGCAATCCATTTTTCGGGTAAAGTTAACGATATTTATTGAAAATTATGAAAAAAAAATCATGTATTTCTCTATATATTATCCAATACGAAATTATACTATTACCTTTGTTACATTAAATTTTATAACACTGAAGTTGACAGATAAAAATTTTTTTGGAATTTTACAGCAATTAAATTACTAAAAAAAAAAAATTTAATTAAAAAGTTTCACATGTGAAAATTAATAAAAATTGCAAGTGAAAATTTTTAGCATTTTTTTTTTTTTGTAATTAATTTGTTAAAAAAATTTTTTAAATTGACCGCTAACTTCAGTATTATTAAATTTTTGATAATCATAATAATTATAGTAATTGTGATTTTTTTTGTTATAAAATCACACCAGTAATTAAAAAAAAAAAAAAATAATTTATTTGTAAAATGTCGTTAATTATTTTATATCAAATGAAATAATAGTTTTATTTACGTATAATGACAATACTAATTGACTTGATGTTATTGATTAATTTGCTTTTAATATGCTAGTCAATCGGACACGAAAAAAGTTTTTTTAATAAAAAAATTTTTATAACTACATTAATTATTATCCGTTAAGTTATTATCAAATTGTTAATTATTTATCACTGTAATCAGTATGTAACATAATTATATGTAACAATGCTCAATAAACATTTTCTACTATAAACAAAAATCACAATTTTTTTTTTTTTTACTTTCATTATTCGTTCTATTTTCAACTGAAGTATTAAGTCTTAAAGTATTTAATTTATTTATTTTAAGAATATGTTATTAATATTGTTTAAAAATAAATTGCCAGCTGATAATTATAATTAAAGACTTCATTATAAATTCAATCATTAAAATAGTATACTTATCTTTAAATATATGGTAATAAATAATTAATGATGGATGAAGAAATTTTTTACGAATTAATATTTCCATATTTGTTAAAAAAAAAAAAGAATGAGCGAAAATTTTAAATTTTAAAAATCCCGCGGTTTTAAAATAGAACGCATGCGCACAAGGTAAGTCGCCCTCTATCAATTTCAATTATAAAAAAGTCAGTCTTGTTATGTTGATCGTTTCAGAAGTTGCGCAGTATTTTTTAATAAAAAAATTGTTTCTAGTTTAATTAATAAATTGCTATTGTTAAACAAGATGTTTGTCACTTTAGGAAAAATTTGCAATGCAACAGTGAGTATTATAATTTCATAGGACTGCTGTTTTAAAAAAATATCAATCTGCTTAACCTAAAATCTTATGTAATAAATAAAGTGTTAATAATTAATTGTTTATTATTTGGTACTTGACAGGTATTGAGGAATATAAGACAGATACAAACTTCAGCCATCCGTGCATCTGATCATCTTTTTGTTGTGAGTAATTATTAAAAACAACAGTCAAATCAATAGATTTAGAACACATAATAAATAATTATTTATGTCAGTCCAAGTGACATTTGGTGATGGTTAAAAAATTTTACAGCACCGTGATTCGGAGCAAGATAATCCAAATATTCCATTTGAATTTAATGATGCCAACAAAAAACGAGTGGAAGCAATACTTGGTATTTACCCTGAAGGCCATAAACGTGGTGCAATGATTCCATTGCTGGACTTAGCTCAACGTCAACAAGGTTGGCTCCCAATTTCCGCGATGCACAAAGTTGCAGAAATTTTAGGTGTGTCAAACATGCGTGTATACGAAGTAGCTACATTCTACACGATGTTTAATCGTCGACCTATGGGAAAATATCACGTACAAATATGCACATGCACTCCATGCTGGTTGCGCGATTCTGATTCCATCGTTCAAGCTGTTGAAGCAGCTACTAATTGTAAACTTGGGGGTACATCTGCTGATAATTTGTTTACTCTTTCCGAAGTTGAGTGTCTTGGAGCTTGCGCCAATGCTCCGATGTTACAAGTTAATGATGACTACTACGTATGTTAAATATTTTATTTTTAATTGAATCCTTTTTTTCAACTGATGATTTAAATTGGATTTATTAATTTTTTAGGAAGATTTAACTCCAGAAACAACAAAAGAAATAATAAACAAATTGAAAGTTGGTGAAAGACCGCCACCCGGACCACAAAAATCTCAAAGATTTGCAGCAGATCCAGCTGGTGGGCTTACGTCTTTGACAACACCACCACCTGGACCCGGTGATTTTGTACGAAGTGATTTATAGATTATTAATTAAATTATAGAATTATTAAAAGTAATAGTCGTCTGGTTTATAATTTTTAAATAGCTATTACACTTATAGGTATCTATAAAGAAGAATTTATAAATATCAGTGTATACAATTATTGATGTATTATCATTATTATTTTATTCCTCTTATCACAGTCATCCAAAATTGATTAATAACGATAGATATTATAAAAATTTTTTTTGGTCTTAAAAAAAAACAATAGGATTTTTATTATACGCCCTTATGGCATCTTAAAATTATGGCGCCACTAAACCATAGCAGAGTTTTATGATTTTTATATTTCATTTTAATCAATTTTATTGTAAAAAATGAGATTATGAGGCGTGCACTTTTGGATTTTCCAATTTTTATTTTTTTTTATTTTATAAATGATACATTACCATCCAGTATCATATCATAAAAAAGATCTACGTGGAGAACAAAACCAAGTTCAATCATCAGTAACGATAATAAAGTTTAAAAAACAAGATAATAAAATCTTAACAGAAAGTTATATAGATAAAAAAAAAAAAATACGCCAAAAAGTTTTTTTTTTTTTTTTTTTTTTTTTGTGTCCTTTGACATAAAACACCATTGCGAACAATAAAGTCTCTAAGGGTCATAAATGTCGCAGATTTATTTCTCTAAGGAGGATTTCATACCAACGACAATTTCTTCAAGATAAATATCGCAATGACGAATGAGAGGAAAAAAGTATAAAATCAAATAAAGAAAAAATATTCGCGGAGGGTGAAAGCTTTTGTTACATTAATCCTTAGTAAAAATAAAACCAAAACAATAAAAATAAACAAATACAAATACTTACTGCAAAAAAAGTAAGAAACAACTTGAGCGAAAAAATAACACAAGACTTTTTGCAGGTGAGATCTTACGCAGATGTTGATCCTTAGGATTTCATTGGGCGGGGTTGTATAGAGCCCTTTTATTTATTCGAATTTCTTGCGCTTGCGTCATTCGTAGGTACATGTTACATGTTTATATACATATAGATACAGTTAATAGAAAAAAAACATTAGTTTTCTCAAGAGAAGTATATCTTTTTAAAATATATTTCTGTCACGAAATAACTACCATATTACTCATGAAATTTAAATCAACCTATGATCATTTTACCGTTAAAATTATTATTGAGTATCATATTTCGAAATCTTCAGCTCGTAATAAGTATAACTTTAAAGAAGAAATATATAAATGAATAAAAAATAAGTATGACGTAAAAGAAGAAGAAGATGATGATGATGAAGAATATGAATAAAATAAAGTATGATAGATAAGAACGTGATAAACATAAATAAGTATGATAAATATTTAAAGTTTTAAATATAGTAATTAAGAGGTGGATTTAGTCTTAACTCGTGGCTCGTGAGTGTTTAATAAATACAAAATGAAAATAAGAAAATATTTTAAAGAGAACGCAGGCGCTTTATAGTATCTTCTTCTTTCACCTTTGTCTGTCTATCTCTTTTGCGCATATGTATATTATATCTATATGTTGAGAATCTCTCCCACTATAACGTTCTCATTTTCTCCCTGTACGAGTCGTCTAGTTTTCATCCCCCGTATCAGTGCGGGGAGCGAACAGCATCCAATATTAAGAGAGACTGTGAGGCGTTAGTTCGCGGTACATCGTCTACCCAGATTGATGTCAACTGCTCCGTTAAATTCTCACTATGATAACACACTCTCGTACATAAACTGACAATCATTCATCACTTTACATGCATACGCAATCTTATTTAAACAATCGACAGGATCATTCGCTAAAAAAAAAAAAATCAATCATCTAAAGTTAAATTAAATTTTAATATTTAATAAAATTAATTAAAATAAAAAATTGATTTAATTTGTTTATAAATCATAAATCATCAGTTGAAGAAAATTTCGAGTGTAAATTTGTACAATATAGATTATTTGTTTACAAACTGGAACCAAGCGACCTGCCTAATCTCAGGATGTTTATCAGGGTAATGTATAGCCTCATCTGTGCAGTAATTGCCGGTAATAAAATTGATCGTTTATTTTGATACGAAATTGAGGTCGTGTGTTACCTAAAAATCGCCTTTACTCTGTATACACCTCTACATGTGTATTTGTACTTGTGTATTTATATGTAGACGTTTATTCTCATGTTGGTCAATCACTCGGAAAACGAATACACTAATTTGAGCAATTTCTACGGTTGATTTCTTTTTGTGTACCATTAATCGGAATTTCCGTCGCTGATTTACGGCCAAATTGTACGATAGTCGAGAATCGAGAACTTGTTTTAATTTGTATTATCGGATAGAGATAAATAAAAAAAAAATAACATGTTATAGAAAAAAAAAAGAAAAAGGGTAAAATCTAATGTAAAGTCATGAGAGAATGATCAAGAGTTGTGGAGTCAACGAGAGATAGAATTATAGATGTGTTGAGTACAGAGAACGTAAAGGCAATGGGCGTTAAAAGCGATGAAAAGCACTTTAGACGAATGATAGAGAGAATGAAAAGAACATTTTATTAGTTTTATTTAATAACAATTATTGTGTAATTTTTCTTCTTTATTTCTTCTTCTTCTGTATAATTTTTTTTTTAAATCTTTGACCTGTTTTTATTTAACTGTCTTCAATTATTTGTTGATACAGATATCGTTTTACGATGCAAATTTACCGATCCAATTGCGACTGATTGATATCGAGTTATATAATTTATATTCATTAGATTGCACAAAACTTCGGTGAATATTGAGTAGTATCAAAAAGATATCCCAGATTTATTATTTATTATTTATTATTATTGTAGTTTGAGTTTTTTGATTATAATTAATTAATCGATTTCTATTGAATCGTAATTAAGCAGTACATGGATGAATTATTAATTGATTGATTGGTTGGTATTTCCATTTAATATTATAATTCCATGAATTATAATTTATAATGTGTGTTATTATATCAGAATTTATAATTCCCCTAAAACTAATAATTATAAATATTAATATAAACGGACAGAACCATTAACGTTGTTGTATGTAATTAAGTATCAACTTGGAGTTATTTATGATTCTGTTGCAGACTTAATTAGTTTTTTAATTAGTCGTCAAGTGAAAGAGAAGTAGATAACCGTCATGCTTATGTCAGAGTATTAATCTCAATCTCCCGAGTACTATTTTATTTCAAAGAAGATGATACTGATGATTATGATGAAGGAAGAAGTTAATAACGCTTTCAAGAGTTTCAAACTTACTTTTAATTTATCAACACTCGAAACATATCAGTTGGAAAAATGAATCATTATTGCAATCACTATTATTATTAGTATTATTGTAAAATGAAGATCTTAGTGTTTTCATTACTACTCAACATCTCAATACAAACCAGTAAGTTCATTATAAATATTTTATTTTATTTTAAACAATACATTGATCCCTACACAAAAAAAAAATTAAACTGTAAAAGTCACTCAGATTTAGGTTGATTTTTAATAATAATAAAGTTAGCCGACGTTTTTAATTTTTTTAATTTTTTTTTTAATAATTAAATTAGAACAAAAAAATATTTTTAAAAAATTGAACTTGTAATTTTTTTAATTTTCTATATGTAAAATTTTTTCTTTTATTTTTTTAAAATAATTTTTCAATAAGAAAAAAAATTATAAAAATTTTTAAATTTCGGCTAACTTAATTTTTATAGTTTCAAACAGTAAAGCAGACATCGGGCGGGTAAAAATATAAATATTACAGAACTTAATGTAGAAAGTGTAAAAGCCACAATTTATAATTTAATATTAAAAATAAGTGAAATTTACCATTTTACTTTGTAAATATTAACGTTGCTTGTATTAGAAATTTAGTAACTGTATTTTACACTTTTTATATATCATGCGAATATTACTGCTTAAAATATTATTTTATTCTATGTAAATAATAAATTGCAATATTTAAATGATAAATATTACATAGGAATTATTAAACTCACGATTTTACTGTTTGAAATGGTAATTTTTAGCAGTTGATCATTACTTATTACAAATCAACTATTATTTATTACAGTTTACTTTTTACCGTGTACAGCAAAGCCATTAAGCGGATTTAATTAAAAAAAAAAAATAATAGTTAAAATATATTTAATGATAATAGTAATAAGTAATTTCTGTATTTAGTGCATTAAGTAAATGTATAGAATACTCTGGGTCAATCTCTATTTGATAAACATATATGAATATGCATTAAAATGATTTAATTTAATAATTATAAAATTTATATTACAATATTGTAATTACATTCGTAGATGTCATTCGAAGTTTATCCAGTATGTCAATATCAAAGTTAAACATAATTATTAATATTATTAGATATAACTTTAGTTTACTTTAAGTTAATTTCAGTTTATCGTAAATTCCTCTTATCCTTTCATCAGTTTCTTATTCTATTATAAATTACTACAAGTTAATAAAACTTTTTTGTAACTTATTTTTGTCGTTATTACTTTTCAGACTTTCCGTCGGTTACGGTTACCGCTGAAATGCTTCAGCAACGATTAGGTGTCAATTTCATCGATAAAAGTTCAACTTCGAAACCCATATCAGACATTGACTTACCACCAACTTTACCAATGATCTTTGGCACTGAAAATTCTTCTGTTATTTTTGCACAATCTGGCTCAATCGCATTGTTACCGTGTATTATACACAACCTTGGCGACGGAACAGTGAGTTTTTCGTTTACTAGTTTTATTCTACTACTAACTTTATATATTATAAAAACATATCGCGTTCCAGATGCCATAAGGGTATTTACTGGCAAAAGATCCTGGTGAAAAGCCATAAAGGCGTATAAAAAAAATTTTTTTTTTCGGGAATCGACGTAGTTTTATCCGAAAGATGCAGAAATGCTAAAAAAAAAATTTTTTACGCCCTTATGGCTCCCGGGATTTACCTCGGATGCCATAAGGGCGTTTAATAAAAATTCTGTTTTTTTTCTAAGTTCAAAAAAAATTTTTATATGGAAAAAAAATTTTTTTTCGAGAATCAATGTATTTTTTTATAAAACGTGAAGAAATGCAAAAAAAAATTTTTCTCCAAATTAAAAATTTTTTTTGGACTTAGAAAAAAAAGTAGAATTTTTATTATACGCCCTTATGGTTCCTGGGTGCTATAATGACGCTTAATTTTTATACGCCCTTATGTCATCTGTAACGCGATATATCTAAATTTTTTTTTTTATTTTAACGAATCAATTATTACTGAACTAACAGGCTACAATACTCTATCTTGATTTAGTAAATAAAATAATTAAAAAATATGAGGAGCTTTGGGATTAATGTCGAATATTTTTTATCAAAAGTTACAGTTGTTTGTGTTTATTCAATACCTGAGCAAAAATACTAGTTTCTTTATTTTATTTAATCTGAAGTAAAACGGGTTAATTCCGAGTAAAGAAATTTTTTTTTCTTTTACAATTTTTTTGCGATGGATTATTTTTAGCAAATAATTATTTCGTTAACAAGCGGACTTTTTTTTAAAATATTTTTTCAATTAAACTGATGTATTTATTTTTAAAAAAATAATTATGACAAGATATATTGCAATTCTTGAAAAGTCACTTTTCACGATAAATCGATCGCAATAACTCAGAAAAATAATTAACCGATTTGTATGGCCTAAAGTTCTTTATTAACTTTTTCTGTTTGAATAGTTGAATAGTTTTGATTGAATGTTTCAAACTTTTAAATGGTATTTAATTTTTGATAACTTCATTTATATTCTTGATAATTTATTTCATTGAATAAATATAGAAAAATTTTAAGAATATATTACGGGTTTATATATTTATTATTAAAAAATCGCTGACAGTTTTTAATTAAGTTTATTAAATTCTAAAAATTGTTCATCCAGTAATGTAACATTTAATTATATGAAATAAAATAATTCATTAATATTCAATGTAATTTAAAAGTATATAGAAAAATTAAATTGGTAAAAAAATCAAAGTTTTAAATCAGAATATAAACCCATTCCAGATTTAACAGCAATCCCCATTTATTGCCCATCAGATATTTATAACACAGAGCATCAAATGTAATCAAGCTTGCAACTGATATGATATTTTTTTTTATCCCCGAATTACCTAAAGTAATAATACCTGTTACTAAAAGCGCATTTTGGTGTGTTTGTAAATATGTATGATAAATAGACACATATAATGAAATTGTTTTTTTAACATCACAACGAGTAGAATATTTACTTCATCCTTAACGTAAATTATCTTCAAATAGTCTAAATCCGTCTAAATATAATGCTCTCACGAAAAAGCGGTTCTATTAAATTAACTCTTATATTCTCAGTAGAGAAAACCATCCTTATTACCGCCTACACTTGGATGCATAATATATTCATAGTGACATAAAATAAACTTCAAAGATTCACTAAAAAATTCTTTAAACTGTATGTAATTCTGTTTTTAATCATTAACAGTTCAAAAATGAATATTTTTTTATTTTCTACAATTTTTTTTGTTTTTAATTATTACAGCAAATATTTTTTCAGAATGCAAACAAAAGCGCTTTGTTTGTTGAAGTTTAAAATTTACATGGCAGATCAAATCGATTATTAATTTTTAAAATCTATCCACTCGGAAAATATAACTAATTTAATTTTTTTTTTTTTAATATTTTTCTCATACGTCCGATGAAAATTTATATTTTTCGCCACGAGCTTTTTATCCTAAGCGTGATACTTATTTTTAATTTATTCTTAAAATATTTTATCAAAGGTTAATACTTCAATTACGTTTGTAAAAATTTATTCTAAATTATTTTGATAGATATCAGTAATTTTTTTTTTACAATTAGTTATTTAAAATGAAACCATATCCATACATGTCATAAAAAAAAAAAACCTGAAAGCTTGTATGGATCATTTTAATAAAAATATTTCTAGCTGAGAACATCTAGGTCAAAATTTACATTGTAATAATAATAATGACAGTAATTTAATGTATTTATCTCATTAAATACCGCGTCAAATAATCGAAATTAATATTCATAGTTTACAGTGATTTTGATTACTTAAAAAAAAACCTTTAGAAGCACAGTGACGTACTTTAATATTAATAAAAGCCAATATGTATATTTTTAATTATAAAATATTGCAGTGGAAAAAATGTAATTATGGACTACTAAAGATTAAATATTAGCATTAAAATCGTTTTTTATACGTCATAAAAAGGAGAAGTATTATGATTTTAAATAATTTATCAAACTGTGAAATAGTAAATGTAGCATATTTAACTGTTAAATTTTCAAGTGTTTCATTGTTTTAATTAATAAATTCTTTCGCTGAATATGAACAGCACATTGGGGAAATTTTATTGTGTTATTGAGTATAAGCGAGAGAATAAATTTAAAAGCAATAGCTTGATTCTATTTAAAGAGATGTAAAACTTTAACCATTTATATATGATATATATTAATACTAATTATATGCAACAATGATTTAAGCAATTTCATCTCCAAAATATCAAGTGTAGTTAAATTAAATACTCGAGCATATTATCCTAGTATTAAACATGTGTATGATATGTGTACGGTACTTTGAAATTCTAGTAAGTTTGCGTGCACGCTCAAGTTATGAATATTTTATTATAATTCAAATTTATGTTAAAACGTAATTATTTATTTTTTTGAATATTTTATATTGTTTTTACATTGAAATAAAAATGAATTACTAAAATTATAATATCAGCAACTCGCAAATAGAGCAGCGGAGGTTAGATAAAGTTTAGACGTATATTACAAGGTAACAAGTAAAGAGGGGAATACCACCTCATCTGCCCAGCCATGAAAATTGAGTTACTATTGTACCTTATGGCTTGAGTGTTTCGCGAGGTAATAAACTTAACTGTGTTTTAACTAGTTTTACCCCCAGGCCAATCCGCTATGACTAAAAATTACGTTATTAAGAGTTGCCAGTCACTTTTTTACAAAAAAAAATAACAATGATAATGTTCAAAATTTTTTAGAAGGAAAAAAAATTACAGAGATAATTATTTATAATTATTTATAACAGAAAATAAAAAAATTATAATAAATTTAGCTTTACTGCAGGTTTTATTATTTTAATTTTTGTGTTTTTTTTTTCTTTATAAAAACCTCTTAATAGTATTAAAATTATTTATGTAAATTTGTTATAATTTTGACATGAACTTAAAATTTTATTGTTAACATAAATCGTAAGAACGGAATTAAATAAAGTTACTTATATTTATAGATAAACTTTTACAATTAAAAAGAAGATTAATAATGTTACGAATGAATTAATTTAAAAGTAAAAGCATTCGAGGTGAGTCCCGGAAGCCAAAAGGGCGTATAAAAAAATTTTTTTTTGGAAACCGACGTATTTTTTCATGAAATGTGCAGAAATGCAAAAAAAAAATTTTCTTCAAACTAAAAATATTTTTGGACTTAGAAAAAAAAATACGATTTTTATTTTACGCCCTTATAGCATCAGTAACACGATATTGGCTCAATAAATTATGTAGTGATTTGTTGAATTATTAATTACTGGATGATAATTAGGATTTAAAATTATTGTTTTTTACAACAACAGAATAATTGTTTACTGAATTTCAATTAAAATTTCTATTTAACTAAAATTATAGATTTTGAATTAAAATAATAATTCTATAGAGAACAAATATTATTTATTTAAAAATACTTGGACGTATAGTAACGGATAGAGCTCTCGGTTTCGAGGGTTTCAATTAAACGATTCATTTGAAATTTAACCACAGAGCGATTTGCTCTCGTAGTTAATTGAATTAAACAGTATTATATATCCGGAAAGAAATTAAAACTGAATTTTTTTTCTATTTTTCTAACATTAGTTGATTTAAGGGAGTTACAAAATAACAAAAAATTTATATCGCGAAAATTGTTGTAAACTGATTAAAACATGAAAAAAAATTATGCTGAAATTCAAGAACTTTTAACTTCCTGAGTAGCAAAGTTTAAAAACATTCAAACTAATTCAACAATTGTACATTTAATGTGATATGATAATTTTTAATATTCCTCTCGAACTTTACTATTTATTTTTATTACTTGCATTATTATTTTTTTTAATATGGATTTTTAGGTGAGCTGGATAAGACGAAAAGCAGTACAGCAGTTGTTAACAGTTGGGCTGTCGACATATGCAAGCGATGGACGTTTCCAAGCGATCCACTTTCACCATAGCGAAGATTGGACTCTTCAAATAAAATACGTTCAGTCTAGGGATGCTGGAATATATGAGTGCCAAGTATCCACTCATCCACCCGCGAGTATATTTCTGTTTCTCGAGGTTGTTGGTAAGTTATTAATGGAATCTACCGCTGACGGGTGTCTTTTACCCTTGTCTTACTTATCAAACTTCTCTTCTAGTATAAAGTCATTAAAATTCTACTCCAGTTTCTTGCAAATATACACTCACTAGATAATTAAAATTTTCTTTGTTGATTTTTCAATTGTCCTATTTTTAAATCCATAAACATACTTTATCGTTATTGAATCAATAATTATGAATAATAGCTTATTTTTTACCGACGAACTAGACTACACCTTTAAAGCAAGTAAAAAAATTTTTTCATTAAAAAATTGATGATTAAAGTAAATTTTACTTGATTTAAAGACTTTTCTTCTTGATTCAAGATGATCAGACTCTTAAAAATTATATTCTTGATTGAAGAATTTTTCTCTTAAATCAAATTAATTTTTTTATCAGTGTATATAATGAATAAGAGTATACAACAGAAACTGTAATATTCATTTGCGTCTAGAGACCTAGTTACAATACAACTAAATACATAGTTGAATATTGTACGGGAAGGAATGGAACAAGAAGGTTTTTGACGAGGGTTGACTGTCTACGCAAAGATAAGGCTAGCATCATTTACAGTTAAAAAACATCGTGATTCATGTTGTACTGCACACAACATATTAAAACTTTTTGTGTCTCTTGTATTGGAAAATTTTAAGTCTTAATCCCTGTAGTCATTTGGAAGGAGAAATTTCAATCTTTTCACTGTCAATTTTGTGGATTTAATTATTTGGAGCCTTCCAATAAATAAATATGATTTTAACAGAATTGAAATCGAGTCAGAAACTAATACAGCAAACAAAAACCACCCAGTCTATACTCTAGAGAAGAAACTAATCAGTTTCTACCCGCTAAGATTCGTATCGGCAAAATTGTCTTATTCCGATTCGCTAAGCTCCAAGTTTCAATGGGAATAATATCAAAATAAATAAATGTTAATCCAGATTTCCTTGTTTTATCGAGAAAAAAAATAAATTCATTATTATTATTATTATTATTATTATTATTATTATTATTATTAAAGCATTATTTTATATAAAAAAAAAATTTGTTGTGTCCTGTTTGCAATGGCTTGATAATAATATTATTATTATATATGTCCTTGAGGTAGTATGTCATATTTAATTAACTTGTCTTTAAAGAAAGTATCGTATACTAGTTTAAAGGCTTTAAAATTCCTAAAGTGCGTCTTAACTCATAAAATACAAAAATGAAGTGTCTAGTTATTTATTTTTATTTTTTTTTTTATAAGAAATATTATATTTTATACTCTATAAAAAAAGTTTTTATAAATTTTATCGTATTTTTCCATCTTCTCGATATTAATATAATAAAAAGACACAAAAAATTTGAAATTTAAATTCTAAATCAAATACTAAAAATGCCAATAAATTAGTAAAGATCTTTTTATAAAATTTAATTATTCGCAAAAGAAAAACTCTTATCAATTTGATATTATCTTCGATTTATCCGACAGAATTTAATTTAAAAATATAAATTCTAAATTTAAGTGAAAGCGCTGACTTTATATATCATAAAATTTTCGAATATTTTCTTCTTCATTTTCACATATATAGAAGAAATGTAATAAAAATTATGCTTTTATAAATGTAATAAAAGTATCAAAAAATTGAGGAACATCTGTGATATTTTTCTCGTATTTCGTAAGCTATTTATCAAAGTTATTGAAGCGTCACTAGCTTTAAGATTTACCATACATTTATTGAAATTTTAAATTTAATACTACGAGAACTTTACACTGTCAATCTCAATCTACATCTAGTTGATTGGCTAAAATTTTCAGAAAGTCTTTTTATACTTTAAACATTTTTTACAGTGAACGATAGTTAAATTTTTTTTCGTTTTTTTCATTAAATCAAACAATCTTTTTTTTAATTGTTCGTTTTTTTATGTACTTAAAAAAAAAAATGTATCAAAAATATCAAAAAAAGATAAAATAGAAATTTATCAAAAAAAAAAAAAAAGGGAGCCAAAATTTTTTCCAACTTTTAAAGGCAAAAAAACTATCGAAATATTTATTTTTTCTTTTCACGACGTTTTTTCAAATAGAATCAAAAAAAAATTTGAAAATGTTAATTTTTCATGTAAAAAAAAATTAATTTGAATCAAGAGAAAAATTCTTAAACCAAGAAAATAATTTTGAAGGGTTTCATTGTCTTGGATCAAGACGAAAAATTCTTGAATCAAGTAAGATTAATTTAAACCAATAAAAATTTCTTAGTTTAAGAATTTTTCTACTCAAATCAAGAAGATGAAATTCTTCAAGATTATTTACTTGATTCAAGTAAATTTTTTTTCTGTAGATGATTGTTTAATTTGTCATTTATTAATTTCAACTACCTGCAATTTTTTCATATTAATTACCATAACAATTATCTACTTATTGAGCGATAATATAAAGAAGAAACAAAAATTTTTTTTTCAAAAAACCATGCCAGATTTTTGCACATAGTTTATTGTAATTTTCGAAACGATCTTTAAATTTTTAACGCGACAATTAATTGCCGAAATATAAATGTTCGGGTATTTTGTTACGCAATTAGTTATTGCAGTGACTCAAACGAGGGAATAAATGATTTGTTCCAGAGGCAAGCGCTGAAATAGATGGACCAGCAGAAAAATTTGTACGTCCAGGTAGTACACTTCAACTGCACTGTCAAGTAAAAAAGTCAACGGAAGTACCGTCATATTTGTTTTGGTTCCACAACTTCCGAATGATAAACTATGACGTCGATCTAGGAGTAAATGTCAGCACGGATTTGACGAACCGTGAAAGCTGGCTCTACGTACCTAGAGCATTAGACAGACACTCCGGAAATTACACGTGCAAGGCAAGTAACGCTCAGCCAGCACGTGTTTATGTTCATATATTTAACGGAGACAATCCTGCAGCAATGCAGCACAGTCTAGCATCAACACGATCAACTTTTCTCGCAACACTTGCCTGGCTCATCATTTCCGCCGTCCAAACTTCTATCGACTCCCAACTAAGAATGTTTTAACCACCATAAATACTTATCAAAACTCTGGTCATTATTTTCTATTTATAGCTCGTTAGCTTTAATTAATTTTTTTTTATTATTTAATTATAATTATATGATATTTATTATTACAAATTATAATATAAGCGATCTCACATTAGAATAATAACTAAGCCAAAACTTATTAAGCGCATATTAAATATGTAAATATTCAATAATTAAACAACAATCATTTTAAATAATTGTCTAGCGCATGTGTACTATAATAATTAAAATAACAATATTAATAATAAATAATTAATCAAATAATGTTAATAATGTTTTTTATTAAAAGTAAAATTAATTTTTTTTTTACTTTCGGTAATCTTTCAATATAAAATTGATTTTATTTGCGCATAAAGCGATTTTAATGGTCGTATTATTATATTTATAAAAGCTATAACCGCAGTAAAGACGATACACAAAGTTCTTATTTCATTCCCAGTATTATTAATAAACCTATTTTTATTATAACCATAACATTGTGCAAGCATTCCAGTGAGAAAAGAAGCAATTCCAAGAAAATTGTGAATAAATTTTAAGATAACTGGCGGTATAAAACTCCTCAATTTTACGGAATATACTACGGTGATTCCCGAAAAAGATAGAATATACATCAGTATAATCGACGTTATTCCTAAGATTGCATCAGTAGATTTAAAATGATTTTTAGTGCTTTTAAACATAACAATTACGCCAGCCGTACTAAAAGCCCCACCGAGTAGTTGTAAATTCCAATGGATATTGTGAATTCCACGTCGTGAAAATCGACGTGACCAAATATTTTCCTCGGTTATAACCATCAGTGCTTCGGACATTAATAGAACTTACTGATAAAAAAAATATTAATATATTTATATTGATATTTTACTAAATTTTTATTTTATTAAAAATCACTATATTTAAACCTAAAATATATTTTATGCATTTAAGTCTTTAAATTGAAAGCTTTCTATGTGCAGTTAAATTAAAAATTTTTTTCATCAACTTTATTTTAATTCCTATAAGAAAAAAGTGAAAAAAGTGAAATTCACATTATAAGTTACTTTTTTTTTTTTTTTTTTTTTCCCAAAGCTTTTATCTGTATAATGATTTTATTAATGCATACTTTATTATTCAATTCAAAGAAGGAACCGTAGAAAATGAAATAAAATAAATTTTTAATTTACCCCAACTGTACAGAGTCCAATGTGAATATTCAATGTCGATACAATTAAACCAGTCAAGTAGAATAGATATCCGGTCACAGATAGAATCATTAATTAGTTTATTATGTTCATTGTTGTTAATATAGCTCCATAATAGTCTCCTTGTCTTGCTTCTGGAGTCATTATTTTAAACTATAAGTCAATTACTCAAATGATATAATTGCAACAACAAGTGTCGCATGCAACAATGCAAAAGGATAACAATGACTGATTTAATGAATAAACTGACTATAATTTTATTTGACTAACAGATAATCTTATATTTTAATTAAGATATTTAGCTCACTCGATTATTTGACAGTCTATTTATTCCGGTAATTAATCAATAACCGATAAGAATAAATGAAATATTGATAAAGACTCCAGATAAAAATAAAAATAGGGAAAATATTCAATAGAAAGATTTCAAAGAAGGATATTAAAATTTTTTTAATACCCAATCTTTCTGTCAATCATTTTATTTATTTATTTATTACTTCTATGTTTTTATTTCAAATATTTCACTGAGATATTTATCGATCCGCGGCGTTAGTACTACCACCTATACACCTGATACACCAAGCGATATTAATATCGAATATCAACAAGCAAATCTTACTTTGATTAAAAATTATAAATTTATTATTTTATTTTAAAAACTATGTGGAGAAAATAATTTTTTTTACATCAAACTCATTTAATTAAGCTTATTTTCGGGAATTTTTTTGACAGGGAAAATAAAAGAATTTGGAGACCGGATTTTTTTTATTTTATTAAGGGTACATTAAAGATTATTACCCTAAATTTTTATTAAAAAATATTTAATTATTACAAAGTTATTAACAATCTCGTAGTGCACTAGAAAAAATTTTCAATAACTCAAAAATCGACCATTGTTAATAACTTTGTAAGAATTAAATATTTTTTAATAAAAATTTAGGGTAATAATCTTTAATGTACCCTTAATAAAATAAAAAAGAACCGATCCTCAAATTTCTTTATTTTCCCTGTCAAAAAAATTCCCGAAAATCATCTCTCTCTTAATTATAAAAAATTACTATGCAAAGACGGCTGATTAAAAAAATATTCATAATCTTTTTTTGTATGTTATCTAAATTTTAAATTATTAAGTTTTTCACAAAATTAATTCATAGATAAAATAATAATGATTAAAAATAAATAATATACGGTTATTAATTGTTAATTTACATTTTGCTTGACGGCAATTTAAATTATTGTCTTCCAAAAAAAAAAAAAAAAAAAAAAAAAAAAAAAAAAAAAAAAAAAAAAAAAAAAAAACAGTAATGAAAGAATGTTTGAAATTTCGGTCAAATTTATTACATATATTTCTATATATAACTATTGACCTTGTATTTGAATATTTAATATGTTCTTATTATATTATTCAATTTCAAGTTTCAAATATAGAAGCCCGTTTAAAAATTAACAGTTTTTTATTTTCAAAAGTATGCTTCAAGCAATAAAAGCTACCGGATGTTTTCTCTTTAAATATTTGACATCCAAGAGCTGTATTTGCGACAGTAAAATTGAAACTGTATATGTATAAAGTAATAAGACACTATGGGTGGTAGGGAATAACTCTATATAAAGATGATACGATTTGATGCTCCGTCACTGCTCATTACTTTTTCATGACAATTGTCTTGAAGATTTAATAGATAGAACCTTTAAAAAAAAGTAATAAATAAAAAAGTTATTTTACAATCAAAATTCTGCTTTTAAAATTAAAAATGAATAAATTTATACGAATTGTTACTCTTACGATGATTTTATCATCCGCTGTACTGGGGTAAGAATTTCCTTTATCATTTTATCTAAAAATTTTTATTAATAAATTAATGTAAAAAATTTTAGGGCTAAATTGGAATTAACAGGTAATTGCAGTTGTGCAGCTATTCAAGTATCGGGTCTTGAACCAATTTTAGAACAATCACTTCAGTTTAATGTTGCATGCAATGAGGAAGGCATTGACAAGTGTGAACGACTTTGCATCGCTCTCGTAAGTGTTTAAACTTTGTAGACTTCGGTATATAGATATATGTACTTGCTGTTACAAATTAATGCTTATAATGCATTTTTGTTTACCTTTATAGGTGAGTGCTGCTAAAGATAAGGGCCCAGAATTGATTTGTGATAAATTAAAAGGACACGTTTCAAACATGCATGTGAGTAAAAAAAAGTATTTAATTTTTTTTTTATTGATATTTATATATACTAAAAAATCAAACGCGCTTCTGTCAAAATTTTTATTATCGGCAATTTACACAATAAAAAATTTTGCGTCAAAAAACTTATTTTAAAGTGTTAAAAATTTTTGTATTAAATATTTTTTTTTTTTTTTAATTTATTTACATTAATAGTGAGCAATTTTATAAATTATTTTTTTTTAAATAAATTAAAGAAAACTTTTATAGGTTTTATAAATTTAAGTGAGCATTTTAGAATTAATTTTTATAAATTATAATATAATATTTAACATAAAAATTTTTAACACAAAATTTTTTACTGTGTAAATTAATTAATATTTATACTAATTTTATTCATTAACATTTAACCGTTGCCATAGTAACCGTTGCTATGGCAACTAAAGTGGTTACCATAGCAACAAAAAGCGACAACAATGAAAACGTCCCATCAACTTTTTAATAAAGGATAAAAAAACATTTATTATTTGTATATAGATTGTTTATGACTTTTTTATTTAAATGTAACGTATAAAATCAATATTAAATGAAATTGCAGGTTGGACTTTTCACACGAATTTGCGACGCAAATGGATGGAAATTCTCTGGGCTTAAAATTCCTGATCCAGTTTGTTGTCACGAGGGCAAACCAACTCAATGTGGTGGTACTCCAGAATAATTTAATAAAATTATTTGAATAAATGTTCTTGTGTGAATATTGTCAAAGATCAAGATAGTATCACATGTAAAAAAAAAAAAAAAAAACCAAGGCAATGAAATCCGGCTTATGAAAAAATTTTTTATGCATTACTATCAATTTTAATCAATTCATTTTTTATAATATCCAATTTATTTTGAAGTTTTCCGACAGTTTCTGCAATATCTTCGTGATCTATTAAATGCTTTTGTTCTATTGTGGTTAGAACCGACTGCAGTGATAGCTTAGCGCTAGCTAGTATTGGTTTTTTTCTAATGTCATCAGTGGTCTCAGAGCAACGTAAATAAGTATCGGCAAGATTTAAACAGAGTTGTAAAACATTTTTGGCGGTTGGGATGCTTTGATGCCACCGTGAATCAGCAACAAAAGACCGATAAGCTCTCTGTAAATATTCAGTGGCCTTTTTTATCGATGTGTCTGTGGCTTGAAGAACAGTTAATTCAGCGTAAAGTTGGAGTATTTCAGGATCGTTTGGCACTGATGCATTTATATGCCCAAAAAGAGCTAAAGCTTTGTCGAAAATATTTTTTACCGGTTGTCCTTCACTGTCATTTATATTCTTGGTAATAGCATCGGTTAATATTTTCAACACTTGATGATCAATATGTGGAGATTTTTTTAAATCTAAAATTCTATGATAACACTCAATAACATCTGTAAAATGTCCCAAATCAATACTAACAACCATTAAATTATCCCAGACTTGCCAAACATTAAAATCACATTTAACGGCATTTTTAAGCGAATGCCAAGCGCGTGGTTTATTATTTAGTTTAATGTAAACTTTAGCTAAATTATTCCAAGCTTCAAAATTTGTTTGTTCGAGTTCGCAGTAACGCCTGTATGCATGAGCAGAAAGTTCCCAATTTTCAATTTGTAACGCTGCAAAACCCAACCGAATCCATACTCTCTCTTGAATGTTATTCAATTTAACAGATAATTCTAAATGCGGTATTGCTTCCGCGTACTGTTTTTTCTCGAAATAAAAAAAGCCCCAATGTTTTTGAGCACGGCTACTTTTTTTATCAGACAATTCCCAAGCAGTTTCATAGTGATTAACATCCAGTTCAGCATCACCAAGAAGACACCATAATTTTACAGTTGGTTTTTTTGATAATTCTTGACGAATGATTTCTGCAGCCTGTATATAAAAATAAAAAAAAAAAATAAGAATACCATTTTAATTAAATTAAAATTATTTAAATACATAGACTTTTTTACTTTACCTTGTTACGTAAGTCTAGAATTGTATAACAAACAATAACTTCCTCCCACAACTTTAGCTGCAGATAAAGATTCAGAGCGCCTTTTACCAATCCCAAATTCAACATAGAGTCTGCCAAGTTTTGTTTGAATATCCAGATGGTTTTCATACCACTTGCAAAAAGAAGATTTGTTCTATGAAAGACACTTGGTTTTGATTGGCTGTATTGTCCTACGAGGCTTTCAGTCTGAGATAAAGCTCGCTCTATACCACGCTTATCTTTCATCTCAAATATACTGCGTTGTCGCAATGCTTCCATTATCAATGCCCAATTTTTAGTTCCTTCGATTATTACCTACAATCATTTTTTTCATTAATTAAAATTTATCATTAAAATTAACGTCAATATAAACTTATATATGTTATTAAGAGAATAAGCAAAATTTACTGGCCCACATCAATTTTTCATATATTTATATATATTATATATATGTACATATCAAAAATATATCAAAAATTCATGTGGGTACTCAAATGAAAGCTCTTGATGAGTGTAACATCGGGATGAGCTTATATCTTTAAAAACATCAATAATTAAGAAAGTACAGTTCAATTTAACAAAAGTCATTATTGTTGTTGTTATTGAAAAAGCAAAATAAAAACTTAACATTTTACTTAAGTAGTCTTACATTTAAATACGGCATCAATTCTTCCATTGAAAAGTCATCCTTTGGTTGGCTTATTTGAAGATGGGTACTAAAAAAAAAAATTTATCAATTAGCTAATGGTCTTTGATGAAAATTTGAATTATTTTTATTATTATTCCGCTCTATCATCGATGTATTTAATTTATTTTATTACTATCAATTAGGGTGCGTCAAAATATTTATAAAATTTTTTCTTACTATGTAGCCAAAATAACAGCTTCTTCAATGGATCCCAATTTACAAATTTCAATTTTTTCCGAAAATTCAATGGAATCCAGCCTCAAATCATCCATTATATGAACTGAATGAGGCAAATCAGGACATTCTATAAAAGGAAATAATTCTTGCGCCGCTTTAATGTTAAGAAAAAGTTGTGGTTTTTCTTCTTGCTGATACTTTGTACGTTTTCCCTGTGCTCCACCGAGTTCTAAAGTTAACTTGGCAATAGTTTGCGCTTGCTTCAAATACTTTTCCGAGTCATTAATTCTTTTGTACAATAATGTAAATTGTAGAGCTTCAATATAAAATAAAGTTTCAAAACTTTTATATTCATCATTATTCCAATCATTAAGCTTACTCATTCTGTCAATAAATAATTCTGTTTCATTGAGTAAAACATCTGACTCTTCATCTAAAATCATTTGATGGATATAATTCGAGCGTATCACCCACCAAAGTGATGTTGGAAACGCTTTTTGCAAATTTCCATTTGTAAATATTATTTTTGTTAAATACAAAAGCTCTAAATACTCGGCATTATCGTTACACTGATCACCAAGAGTCAGTTCTCGTAATGCTTCCTCATTTCTATTTTCAATCAACCAGACAATACTTTCTAGTAATTTTAACGGCGGTCCAGTCCAATTATGCTGAATAAACAAATGCAAAGCAACAATACCTAAACGTAGCCATTCAGTATAATTACTTGCATTATTGTTTAATTCTTCATTTATTGTAGTTCGTAGATTTTTATCTTTTATTTTGTTTTTTAAATCAAGTTGATCACACAAAACTATTAATATTTTTCCATAATCTATGTCAGTAGTTTCATCTGTTGCATCTGCAAAAATAAATTATTTAAATTCAAAGTAATAGGTCCGAGTTAAATAATTTAATGACATTAAAGTAAACAGTCACTTGAACATTATTTAACAAAAAAATTTTTAAATTAATTTTAACTTAATGCACTTTTTTTATACTATTTTTTCTGTAACAAATAAATTGTTTATAAATTATTAAAAAATTATCTGATATCTGCTAAATTCATGATATTAAAGTTAGCTGTCGCTTGACCATTTTTTAATTTTATTTAATAAAAAAATTTGTTCGGAATAATTATTTAAAAAAAATTAGATTAAAAATTTTTTTTAATTTCTACATGGCAATTTTTTGCTATTATTTATTTGTTACAGAAATTTAAAAAATTATCAAATATCTGCTAAATTAATTTTCAGAATAACTTACCATTAGATAAAATGAATTGGGGAGAGTATAAAATTTTCAAGTCCATTTCAATAAAATTTTTTTAAATCAAAATTAGTTTAAAAACACGTGAGGAATGTCTCAATATTTAAAAAATTAGGTTATAAACAAGTAAATTTTATCTCAGTAAAAAAAAAAAAAGTAACATCGGTAAGGAAACAAGTGTACTTGACAGCTGTAAACATTTCGAACGTATTGTCGATAAGTTGATTTCTAAAAAAAAAAAAAAAAAATTACAGCATCTGCAAAGAGATGATAGATTTAAGAGATTTGAGAGAAGAGAAAAACAAAAAGAAAACATTTTTAGTCATTGATAATTGATAGTTTATAATTTTATTTTCTCTAATCAAATTGTCTTAATCGTTGTAAAATTTTATTGAATCTTATTCTTTCCTGTATATTATCAATTTTATAATATTCCATTCTTACGATCCAATTCATCATATCATCAGCTTGGTCACCAACGCATTTATTGTTACTAATATCTTCATTTGTGTGATAAAAACAACTTGTGCTTAAAGGTAATGATTCAATATAATTAAATTCATCTAAACATAAAATATTATAAGAATCACCAATTATTCGTATCAGTTCATTTTTATAAATTTTATTTTTTACAAATATATATTTTAAATTTGCAGCAGTCTTCACAATATTTATCACTTTAGTTTTCATGTGTGATGGTTCGTAAGAACCTTTAGTCCACTCAATCCCAAATTTTTCATAAATATTTCTATTGTAATTTTCAATAACATCCAATGAATAATTGTTTAAATTGTTCGGTGGTTTCGCAACAAATAAATTATCATACAAAACTAATCCATTAGCGTCTAAGCCGTAGATACTAAATTCTTTAAAAGCAAATTTATTTTCATCAGTGTAATATCCATTAAAGTGTATAATAATATGCATAATATTATTCATTCTCAAAAACCATCGAACCATTTTCATAGCATTATCGCGTGCACAGTAACTAAATCGTTGATTAGTATTATGATAACGACAGCGAGAACTCCTCATTACAGAATTTTCATTAAAACCTAAATCATTTAGAGTATCTGGTTTATAATCTTCTCTACCAATGAAATTCATCAACTGTTCAGCTTTAATATCGTTTTTCACAAAAATGTTTATCCCGCGATTAAATATATACAATATTCTTCGGCGCAACGCATCGACACTGTAAGAACCAGTGTTCCATTCAATTCCATTAATTTCTTTGAAGCTTTGATAATATACAATATTTTCACCTTCAAGATTTTGTACAGGTGGTTTTGTTACATACATAAAAGGTCGTACATATCCATTACGATAATCAATTATTTTACACATACAAATTTCTTTAATAATAAATCGATTATTAAAATAAAATCCACTAAAGTCTATAATTCTAACTCTCATAATTAATAATCTATTATAAATATGATTTATTATTTTTCTTTACTAATATATAAACATAATTTTTTTATTTTTTTATTTGTTATTTTAATTAGTTATCAAATGTCCGATTTTCTGCAACTGAAGACTACTATTTTAATAATTTAATTAAAAATTTCACCATAATTTTGAAAGAAGAAAAAATAATTTTTTTAAATAACAAAAAATAAATATTAATACCAATAAAATAACTACGTAACATTTTCCACAGAATCCATTAAACTCAATTAAGATTAAGATGTGAATCATAAGCTGTTAATAAATGTTACGTAATTTTTAATAATTATTATTTGTTATTGTAAAGTATGAATATTGTATTATTTATTTTTTTTTAATTTTAAATATTAAATGCAGCAAATCTTTCGAAAAATTGTGACTAAAAAATAAAAATCTAATCGAGATATATTCATCGCAGTTAAGAAATATACACGATAGACGTAATTATCTTTCTTGAGGTAAACTTTTTCCACAATTACAGTTGATCTTATACATAAATAATAATTTTATTATAATAGGCAAAAATTACAAAACATGAAGAAACTGTGAGAGTTTTTGAGGCGGAGAACGAAAAAGAGAGCATATAATAATAATAACAATGATAATAGTAATGTAGAGAGGTCGGAGGAAACAGTAGTAAAGACAAAGCAGTAATTGTGCGTTGATTCTCTTCCTTCTTGACTCTCTTTTACACTATAACTCTGTACAACGTAGGGAGTATAATCAAAACCTACGTGTGTATGGTGTATACATAAATACATAGACATTATTTTAGCGTAAAAAAAGAAAACAGCTAGTAAAGGACGTCATCTGAGAATTGCGTAAGTAGGACAATCATCTTCCATTGTTTTCCATGTTGTAGGAAAATTCAAATTCAGGCAACTAATTAATTCTCCGTATATGATGTAGATAATAATATTTTTTCTCATTGCTATGCCCTTTTTTCTAAATCAAAATTGGTCATGCCAATTAGCCTCAAAGAGAATCTTCAGTTTTGAACATTACATTGTTGCTAACAAATTTAATATAATATAATGTGAAATATATATATATATATATATATATATATATATATATATATATATATATATATATATATATATGTATAATTTAATAAATTCAGTTTTAGTATATACATCTTCGCACATAATTTTTTTTCTCATTAATTTCATTTATTATACATTCCAGATTTCTTTTCAACGCCCATCATCAACCATAAGAAGCAGCACCTACACAACGTCCGGTCCCTTTACTTGTTTTAAACATCCAAATAAGAACTTTGTCAATGCGTTGAACCAAGCAGAAGCTGTAAGCATAAGCATAATATGAAGAAAGTAAAAAAAAAAAAAAAAACAAGATGTAAAGTAAAATAAAAAATGATAATATAAAGAAGTCAAACTAGGCATTGAAGATAACTCTTGCTTGTGGTGTGTTGGTCGCCGTGAACCGCCTACGAGGACGCGTCCTTCTCGTATCCCTTGGAATACAACAAAACGCAAACGTAAAACCGTAAACCAATCGGACAGTTATGCGTTTCAGTCACACCCACGTCTCCCCTGAGGTAGTAATGTTAGCCCACGCATATTTTATACCTAATACTATACATATATATGTATATAGACAAGTGAAGTATATACTCTCTTTGCTCCCCTCTTATTCATAAGTCATAACATGAAACGTAACCAGTCAATATTACATGTGTACATACCGTGCAGGTATACTGGCTATGCTGTAGCTTACAGTAACACTAACACCCATATCAACTTTGGGCTTCCGTTTAGACCCCTTATTTGTACAATGAATTTCTGAAATAATTATAATAAAAATTCATTTAATTAATGTGTTTAGGTCAGCTAAAAGACTAACTAATTTCAATTAAAAAAGTAAAAAGTGTCTGTTGACCTCACCCAAAGTTTTTTATTTTTAATTTTTTAATTATTTCTAATTATTAAAAGTTAAAAAATTTTTAAATAAATTAAAAATGACTACAATTGTTATTATATAAAATAAATTTCTGAACTGATGTTATTTCACTGATTAAAATTAAAAAAATAAAAATTTAGACATTATACAATACGAAATGAATTACAATAATCGAATTTTTTACAAAAATCCACCTAAAATTAATTTTAACAAACTCAGCTTGAACCATACAAGTTTGCATTACGGATATGTTCTGCTAATGTTTATAGCTCTTATATTTAGAATCAAACCGGAAAAGTAGTACACATTAGAGAAAGAGATGTGAGGAAGTTTCAAATGTAAATGCCGCTACTTGAACGATAAAATATAATCCACATAGTTTCCCTTTTGTAAATTCAATAATATTTATTCGGGTACTTTAATTACCAGTAATGACAATACTCCGCTGAAATGTAAAGAAAAAAAAATCATTATTGATAAACATGTTTAAAAAAATATTTATTTTTTTTTTTAATCATAAATCCTATACTTACAGTAAGTCAGCATGTAAATATCATATATACTAATGTTTGTACTAAGATATGTATGAGTTAGCTATAAATTTTATTCCGTGGGGTCTAGACACGCCACATTTTATTGACTGTCCTCCGTTCATCATCTATACACATCGGCTGTTATATTTTACGTTGAATGGCACGCAAGTTGCACACGTGCTCCTATATATGTGACGCATGCGCACATATTAAAAGACACACTCCTATGTGTACCATCTTTTTTTTTACATATGTGTATGTATACATATAACTTTTTCTCTTTTATATACTCAATATATATAACGTAAACACTCTCTCGTTGGCGCCCAACTGTCGCACAAGCACGCCGCAATTTCATTCATATTTTTTTCCCCTTTTGGCCACACTACACTGTACTTGCCGTCGTAGCCGTCATTTTCATCACTCTGTTACAGGAGGATCTATACTGTTGACTGTTGACTGCTCCATTCACGCAACTTACATTATTAAACACATACATAATATCTTCATATTAATGACACTGAAATTGACGGACATTAGAAATTTTTTTAGCAATTAAATTATTATAAAAAAAATTTTAATGACATTAAAGTAAGCTGTCACTTGACAAATTTTTTATTTTATTTAACAATTAAATTAATTCTAAAAAAATTGCATTTTTATTTTTTTTTTTCTTGTTTTTTTTTTCCTCAATTTATTTGTTAATAAAAGTTCTAAAAATGATTAAATAGCTAAATTAATTTTATTAAAAAATTCCACATGTTTAAATTAATGAAACTTACAAGTGAAAATTTTTAGAAGCATTTTTTTAATAACACTGAAGTTAGCCGTCAGCTGTCAAATTAAAAAATTTTTTTAACAAATCAATTACAATAAAAAAATGTTTCTAAAAATTTTCACTTGTAATTTTTATTAATTTTCACATGTGAAACTTTTTTTTTTTTAATAATTTAATTGCTAAAAATTCTAAAAAAATTTTTAATGTCTGTGAACTTCAGTGTTATTATTTTTATTGTAATTAATTGGTTAAAAAAATTTTTAAAATTGACAGCTGACCGCTAACTTCAGTATGATTGATATTAAAGCAGTTGTTTTACCTGAAAATCAAATTAATATTTTTATTGTTAACACTACAACAATATTTATTTAACAATTATTAATTTAACATAGCTGTAATCTTCCAATTTAAGAGAAAAAACTTATTTGTTATTTACTTTGCTTTATTAATTCAGCTGTGTCATATTTTATGATATAAATACGTATACATATGTATATGTATATGTATATATATTAATTAAATTTATTATGAAATTAAATAGTTAAAAATATATATATATATATATATATATATATATATATATATATATATATATATATATATATATATATATATATATATATATATATATACAATATGAGCTAGTAGCGTGAGCACGAGGGATTTAAGAGAAGAGATAGCGAACGTGCGAGTGAGTTAAGAGAGGAAGCGGACCATTGCGCCATCAGGAAATGGCTTGTGCTATGTATATATGTATATACAACTATATACTTACATGCCAAATATATATATATATATATATATATATAGTGGTTACACGACACGCTTACAGGTTGTGTCCGTTGACAAATAAATTTACCTATACTTGAAAGACAACAAAATAAATAAAATCAAACACTACTATCCAAACGGTATGTATATAAATTAATGTATGTACAAGTACACATACTTATATAGATTGACAATACATAAGGTATATTTGTTAATTTAGCAGCAGTTATTGGCATCGGTAGACCACGCGAGATCATACAATTTTATGCCGGACACACTCCCCGGTAGTCAGGAGTGTAACCCGTGGATTTTTAGCCTAACGTTTGAGGTAATAAATATATATTTTTATTTTAGTTTTTAAAAATAAATAATAAAAAATTTCAAGTAAGTATTGTTGCTGTGATATTGTATGGATGAAAAATCACCGCTTTCTCTCTTGATTTAATTATTAATAACTAATTATTTAAAAAGTACGAAGAAGTAATATTATTTAAGCAATGATATTACGTAAAATAAAAAGAACAAACAATTAAAATAAATAGGATGTTAGTTTAAATAATAATTGAATACGGTTATTATATTTAAAAAATGTAATTTTCAGTAGGTGAGTGGGATTGTTCCATTTTTTTCCAGTTGATACGGAAGTTGATAATTTGAAAGGAAAACAGAGTGAGAGGTAAAGAGGAAATAGAGTAAGAGTATTATAGAATAAGCGGTCTTTTATTTCATACATATATATTTATTAAAGTTGTATTATTGTGTAGGTATTGGTTCATATATACATATACCTATATTTATAAAGAGTTGGTGGGAACTATCCAGTCCCCATATTAAATTTTCAATTTATTGTTGGGTACCGACAATTTAATACTACGTTCCTGTACGAAACCCATTCACAGAATGAACGAACCGCTGCTTGCTTGCGTTCTGTTCGTGTAGTCACTCAGTAGTGTCATGGAGGTAACATGGCCGAGGAGACGCGCCTAGTTCGCGTTGAGGAGAGGCTAAAAATTAAAATCGGTACGAATTTTATTAATAATTGTGTTTTTATTATCAATACAATCCAATATTGGATATTATTTTCAGTGTATTTGTGCATTTATACCAATGTGTTACTAAGTGTTATCTATCAATGATCTATCTACATATTCAATGTTTCCTAAAATATATATACATATACGATATATATATATATATAATATTTACATACATACATGTACGTGTGCGTATATTATATCTGCAGATAGACATGTACATAAGTATATACACAGGTATATCTTCGTATGTGTGTAAATATAACTATGTATATTTAAAAATTAAAAAAAAAAGTGTTGACACGAGTTCAATGGAGTCTCTTAGCTTCTCTCACTCTTTTTATCATTCTCTCTTTCACTTACACGCTCTCATCCTCTCATTCTTCCTCTCTCGATTGTGCTGCTTGGGCGGAAGACTAAAAAATATTTTGACTTGTATTATATATATATATATATATATATATATATATATATATATATATATATATATATATATATATATATATATATATATATATATATATATATATATTATAAATTTATATGTGTTTAGATATAGATAGATGTACTTATGTACATCTAATATAAGTATCTATCTATATTTATAGACATATAGCAGTAATAATTTTCTTTTAATTATATTTTATATTAACTAATAAATAAATGACTAATAATAAAATTACATTTTGTATTTACAGTTAAAAAGTCTTGGGATTAATTTGTTTGAAATTTTAGTTTATAGCTTGTGATTAAAAATAATAATTATTATTAGTGTAATTCACGTATTTTATTATGGCAGTAGTATTTAAAAATATATATATATATTTATATGAATCTAAAAATTTTGCTGCAAGACATGCAGAATAAAATGCGTAAACGTACATTCTCTTGATTCTACACTCCCACGCGTCGTCGTGGATCGCACTTACTTCCCTCTTCCGTCTTCTCCTTGCCCTCGTCATCGTCTCGATACAACCAAACTATACTCCACCTTCAAATATAGAATTATATCTATATATTATTCGGAGTAGTGCATGCCCACAGGATATTTAATCGAGCATGTGCTCTTTTTTTTTCTTCTCAACTTGTATAATATATATATTACATTAAATAAATTAAAATACAATGATTGATAGTGTGAAAAAATATATATTATGGAAGAAATATGTATGTACACACACTACATACAATATGAATGAATAATGTTATGAGGAAATACGGGTAAACTTTTGGGAAACATTTTTGTGGTCTGGGTTTTTTTGCAAGATTAGACATTAATGTTTAATAGAACTTTATGTCATACTTTTGCTAATTAGAATTTCTTTGTGGATAATCATTGCTATGATTATCAATAACTAATTTATTTTTATCATTAAAACAATTATTTTTTTATCAGCAGAATAAAGAGGATGAATGAGAATGATTGACGATTGAGTGTTGAAAGAATTTAATGTTGACAGACGAAAGAAATAATGCAGGTATATATTATTGATATTACTTTTGTGATACTGGGTATTAATGCACATTATATATAATTATAATTTCATTCATGAACGCATGGTTGGAGCATCTGTGAACTGTGATTCAGTGTCGAGACGTCAATAATTCAATCAATGAATGCTATTCGAATTTTAAATTGGAACGTTTAAGAATGCAACAGATTGTTTGTGTCGCAATAAAAATAAACAGAAGAAAATGATTGAAAATGAAGTTAGCCGACATTTCAAAATTTTTATTGAAAAAATTTCAATTAAACAATTTAAAAAAAAAAACTTGAAAAACTATAAGTGCAATTTTTTAAAAATATCTTTTTAATTATACCCCTAACTTTTAATACCCCTTATATTTTGATAATAGATAGAGAAAAACAATTTGTAAATTGATATTAGTCTGAAATAATTTAATTTTAATCGCTTGTAATTAATCTTATTATTAAATTATTTTTTAATATTAAAGATTACATGTATTGTTGGCTATTATGAATTTAAAGTATAAAAAAAAATTTGAAAAATTATTTAATCATCGAAGCATAAGTTTTAATGTTCAATATTTTATTTTTAGGTGAGGTAAAAAATCTTTTAAGTCGAGGCCATGGATCCCCAGGAACACGAGATGTCTACTGTGCATTATCACTTGATCAAGAAGAAATCTTCCGCACTAGTACGATTGAACGAACTCTCAAGTAAGAGTCCTAATTAATTAATTAATTAATTAATAATTGTTGTAAAAGTAAATTTATGAACTTTAACCTTAACCTTTTTTTTTTTTTTTAATTGCAGTCCATTCTTTGGTGAAGAGTTTCAGTTTGAGGTGCCGCGAAAGTTCCGCTACCTCGGTATTTACGTTTATGACCGTGACAGACACTTGAAACAAGATAAGATCCTGGGAAAAGTCGCGATTAAACGTGAAGATCTAGCAACGTACCATAACAAAGAGCATTGGTTTCAATTGAGGCCAGTTGATGCTGACTCGGAAGTACAGGGTAAAGCACACCTAGAGCTTGCACTACAGCCTCAAGTTAATCACGCACAACCTAAATTAACAGTACGAGTTATTGAGTGTAGTGAATTGACTTTAAAAAATGGTGGTTGTGATCCATTTGCCACTGTTACGGTTATTTATAGTAATGGTAAACAAATAAGTAAGCGTACAAAAGTTAGAAAAAAGACTGTGTCGCCGTTTTTTAATGAAACATTCATTTTTGAGCCTGAATTGATTGAACCAAAAGACAAAGATGTTTCGCACTACTCTATTGATGGCGGAGAAGTTGGTGAAGTTGTTGTAGGCCTTTGGCATGCTTCACCGGGAATGGGTGAACAATCTGCATTTCTTGGTGAAGTTCGTGTCAATTTGAGAGGCTTAAAAAAACAACCCACGAGCACTACAACTGCTTGGTTAGTTACAAAAATAATTTAATGATTAAATAAATTATTTAGTCTTACTTGTAACTAATGGTGAATATTTTAGGTATTTCTTACAACCACGAGCAGCCAAAAACCGTCCAAGTAAAATAACACACAATTCATCACCACCAGGTACACTACCAGGTCTTGGATCATTACGCTTAAAATTACATTACACAGCGGATCATGTATTCCCATCGGAAATGTACGATAGATTACGTAGTTTACTGTTACAAAGTGTCAATGTTCAACCAATAACGTCTTCAGCGGTTTATATACTCGGTGAAATTGTAGCTAGTAAAATGGAAGCTGCTCAGCCCTTGGTTAGAGTCCTCGTACATCATGGTCAACTAGTATCTGTAATGAGAGCATTAGCTAGTCATGAAATTTCAAAATTAACGTAAGATTTTTTATTAACATACAATTATTTTTAACAGTATTTTTTAATACATATGTATTTCATTATTTATTTTTTTTTTTTCTAAATTGAATATTTAGGGATCCTACAACAATATTCCGTGGTAATACACTGGTCAGTAAGATGATGGATGAAGGTATGCGATTAGCTGGACTTCATTATCTTCACAGTACCTTGAGGCCGGCTATGGAGCAGGTTTTTCTAGAAAAGAAACCATGTGAGATTGATCCTACCCGAGTTAAAGATGCCAATACAATTCAAACAAATTTGGCTAATTTAAAGGTACGATTATTGTTATAATTACAATATTTGTCAAATTAAAATTTTTTATAAAAATAATTTTGGAAAATTTGTGTTTGGTTATTTAGGAGTACGTAGAACGTGTATTTACGGCAATAACGACATCAGGTGTACGATGCCCACCATTAATGTGTGAAATGTTTTGGTGTTTGAGAGAACTTGCTGCTACTTATTTCCCAAAGAATAAAGAAGTGCGATACTCGGTTATTAGTGGCTTTATATTTCTCAGGTTTTTCGCTCCTGCGATACTCGGCCCAAGATTATTCGATATAACAACTGAACAAATAGTAAATTTATTATTTATTAATATTATGAATATTTTTTTTTAATCAAAAACAAATAATTATATTGTGAAATATTTTTATTTAGGATTCTCAAACAAATAGAACATTAACGCTTATTTCAAAAACAATTCAAAGCTTAGGAAATTTGGTCAGCTGTCGCGGTGGGGCTGGTAGTGTATGTAAAGAAGAGTATATGGAAGGCGTGTACAGGTAATCATTTATATTTTAAAAGTATTAATGTAATAACTATAATGTTACTCACTAAAGATGTATGTAATTTTTGTTACAGAGAGTTTTATACAGAAAAACATATACAAGCTGTAAAACAATTTTTAGAATTAATTTCAACTAGTAGTAGTAGCAGTAGTAGTAGTAGTGGAATGACTCGGCAACGACCGACAATTCTTCAAGAACAACCAGTAGTTTTAAAAGAAGGGTAAATTTTTATAATTAAATTATATACTATTTAAATCTTTACGTCATTCATAGCGTTAAATATTCAATATAAAATTATTTACTTTAAATTCTATATTCTTAATAGTATAAATTTTCTCTTTACGCATTCTACGAACTGTGGCAAGAGGTTGGTACTCTACTGTCATCTGTCTCTTAATAAACTATTTTATCAAATTGATTAATTAAAGAAAAATATAATTTAATTATGTTTTAAATAATATATTTTATTTTCAGAGTAATGATCAAAAGAGCACAAGGTCGTAAACGTTTTGGACGTAAAAATTTTAAACAAAGATATTTTAGACTGACTACGCAAGATTTGACCTACTCAAAAACAAAAGGTAATAAAATTTGTTTAATTAATTATTTATTTATTTATTCATTCAGTTATTAATAATTAATGAATGTCAATAATTTATCAATATAAATTGTATAAAAAATTAAACAGGGAAGGAGCCATTGTGTAGAATATTATTGGAAGAAATATTGGCTGTGGAGAGACTACACGAAGACTCATTTAAAATGAAAAATATGTTTCAAATAGTACAACCACAACGTGCATTATATGTACAAGCTGGTAATTGCGTTGAGGAAAAAGAATGGATTGACATACTTACTAAAATTTGTCATACGAACAGTAACAGACTAGAGAGGTATCATCCGAGTGCTTACATCAACGGCCACTGGCTGTGGTAAGAAGCGCCTTATCTCTTACCAAAAATTATTAAAATGATCTATGCTTAAATAATTAATAATAAAGAATTATTATTTTCTTAGTTGTCGAGCAGTTTCTGAGGTAGCTCCTGGTTGCAGTGAAGTGTCTCCGGGAATAGAAGCAGGTTTAAGAATGGTCTTGGATCCAGATCGTGATCTACAGAGGATTCATTCATTAATCTTCACCAATATGGCGCGATTAGAGACACTGATGAGTGCTTGTGAGTGTCAAGCTGTTTATGGTGCCAGTGAAATGTGTGTTTTACCGGGTGGTGGTTCACCTATCGAAGACGTACCTTCGTGTTTTAAAACACTTACTGCTTTGAGTGATGCGGCGTTTGGTTTGCAACAAGAACACCGTGCTTACTTTAGGAAATTAGCTCGTGACACCAAATATGGAAGCAAGTGAGTAGATTTATTTTTAAAATTAAATTACTATTTTATAATATTTTAATTATTGACTAATAATTAAAATTATTTTATTTATTATGTAGACAAGCACCAATTGGTGATGATAACTACCTCCACTTAGCTGCAAGAGCCGGATTTGATAATCAGCTTACGAAACGTACTGCATATACAGATTCAGATGGCCGAAATCAACAATGCATAGAAGCGGGACTATGTTATGAGGGTTTTACACGTCGCATTGAGACTGATCGTAAATACGATGAGTCATTACGAAAGTGTTTGGATTCTGATTCAATAAATCGTAGGTACGAAAATGAAAATAATACATTAAAACTCTATGAGAGTAATGCAGAAAGCATTCGTAGTATACAGAATGATCTCAATAAATTTGACCGTAGTTTGAATAATACATTAAAATCAGATAGAGTTGTTGAAAGAAATGGTAATGAAAATTTAGAAAATCATAGGCGAATGGAAATGAATAATTTATTAAGCAGCGAGGGTGTCAGTTTATCAGGCTCATTGTCTAGAAAATTGAGTAATTATGATCATGTTAAAAAAATTAATATTGACAGTTCATTATCGTGGAGAATTCGAGATGATGCGTCTGATATATCATCTAGTTCCATGAGTGGTCGTGGAAATAATTGAAAAAATAGTTTTTTTTTTTTTTTTTTTACATTAATAATATTAATTCAATTTTTTTGTTCAATTTAAAAAAGAAAAAAAAACCAGTAAAAACAATATTCTCAATCATAAAGTTAATTTATCATTATTAATTTATGTAGCAGTTGAGCACTACAAATTGTTTAAATTTATAAGATAAGTCATCTATAATTAATGCATCATTTAATTATTTCATCTGTTCATTTTCATCCCTTATGATTATTGTTATTATAACGTTTCTTATTTTATTATTAATATAATATAATAATTATTAATTCGTTTAATTGTATAATTGATATTAATTAATTAACTTAAGTGATAAGAAAAAAAAACAAAACAAAACATAACGAATGTTAATTATAAAGAAAATTTTTTGCTATTTATTTATTTTTATTTATTTTAAAAGTTGTCACGATTTAATTTTATTGTATTTAATTTTTTTTATCAAAGTTTACGTGACTTAGATTGGTTATCAGTTATCAGTTAAAAAATAAATCGAGCACTATTATTCCATGGATTCGGCATGGTAGAACTTACTACTCTCTTTTGTGCTCTACGATTATCTAAAGAAATTCTCGCGCTGGTCGTAGTTATTAACCAACAATAATATATTTCATAGTTGGTATGTATAAATTCATCGCGTTGTAACCATTTGTTTTAATGGCTAACCCGTTGTATAAAATTATACATTAAGTCCAGTCTTTAATATGCTTTGTATACTCAATTTTATTCCTTAAAAAGTATACGCGTATTTGGTAGCTCTATCAACATTCAAATCAATTAATATTTATTTAAAATTGTAAATTAATAACAAGTGTTTTTCAGACTCTTTAAAATTCATAAGTGCAACCTGTTTAGTGTTAATTTTATTTAAAAAGTCAATTTTTAGATAGAGCCATCATTCAATAAATTTTGTACAGAATTCATTTTTATATAGATTTATCATATAAATCTAAACAAATCATTTCGTTGGTTCTTTTCATTATCACCTTGAATTACTGTTAACGATAATGTAGAACTAAATTGAAAAAAAAAAAAAAAAAAAAAAAAAAGTAATTTTTATTGACAGTTAGTGTTGAAACACGATTTAGTGTACAGATTCATAAAATTATTAGGTAATAAAATAAAATTTACTAAATAATAATTAATGATAAAAATTTTGTTTTCATAGAAACTCAAACACCATTCACCGGATTGATTTGTCGTTGCATGGTAAAGCGTGATCTCTTGAATTGATTAGTTTTTTTTTATTTTCATAAATTTTAATCACATTAAAACTAACTAAAAAGATCTAATCTCGAACTGATTGTAGGTATTAGAATTTAATAATTTTTTTTTACAATTTGTCGTGCATTTTATCTAATTATTATTTTTTTTTTTTCTATTGAACTTAAAGATTAAAGATTTATAAGACTATTGTCACCTATTGATTTTGATCTGTTATTATAATAATATAAATTGATAATGCATTGGGCTAGTAATCGACGTAAGGCAATTAAAAAGAGTTTTATAATTCGAATTTTTAATTTAAAACAAAAAATTTATGTAGAAAAAAATTTTGAAAAATCCCTCCGTAGTAATAAGCATTATTCAAAATTAATTAACTTATTAAAAGGACTAATTATAAATTATAAAACACCAAATAAAAAAATATATATATAAATATTGTGATTTATCCAGTGCGGTATCCATATATTTTAATAGTTCATTCATTGTATAAAATTACCGCTTTCTAATCAACACGTACATGTCAAAATACTATAAAAATCATGTTCCACTTATATTTAAATTCACAAAAATCATTAAAAATTTTTTTTATCAATTTAATAATGTTTTATAAAAAATTACATTTCGTAAATAAAATGTATTAATGCATAGATTTGTCACTTAGATCTAAACGATTTATTTCGTTATCTCTCTTTATCATTACTTTATACAATTATATAAATTATTGTAGAATTAAATTGAAAAGAAAAAATTGTCCGTTAGTGTTTAGACATAATTTAGTGTACAGATTTATGTAATTATTAAATTAATGATCGATAACAAAAATTTGAAAAAAAAAAAAAAAAAAAATAGCAAAAATTTAGTTGTGACAAAAATTTTTATTGCACATATCTGTTATTGCATAAAAATTAATCATACTAAATAAATAAATTGTTTATTAATTAATAATGTAAGGTCCAATGTATAGATTTTTCAAATGTATCTATTTATATACTTGACTATACTTTTTACATGTTTATTGTATTTAAAATTTTAATTTACCAAATTTAATTAAGGTAAAAGACCCAGTTATTGATACTGGCCTAGTTGTTGACTTTTGTAATTTTATTTTAATTAAAAAAAAAAAAAATAAATTAACTCTGATAAATTAATAAATATAAATTTTTAAAAAATTGGTTTTTTTGAGGACATTTAATTTTTTTAATTAGAATAAAATTGCAAATGTCAAACAACTAGGCCACTGTCAATAGGCTAGAGGGTCTGTTACCTTATATATTAATTTAAAAAAAATTATTAATTGATCCATTTGGTATTTAAAAATGTAAAACGAACTAAAAAGAATTACTTTAATTAATTTTCATTAAATAAGACTAAAAATATAATACACCGATAGTACTATTATATTTATGCGAAAATTGTTCTACTTATAAACGGTATTTAAAAATAATATTAAGTAATGACTTTGTAAATCTCATCTCATGATCCGGTATCAGAGGTGGTACTCTTCCATGCCTTGCGAATATCAAAAGAGACCCTCACTGGGCTTGTTATTAACCAATACAGCAATATTATAAAAAACACAGTTGGTATGTATAATTCCAACGGGTTAAAACCATTTGTTGTTAATGACTAACGCGTTGAGTGAACTTAGACACCGATTAAATTTATTTTATACATTTTAGTCGGTTTATCATTTAACAAGTACCTGCGAGAACAGCATAATTAGCGTCAACTGTATTTAACTCAAAAACTCGGACCCCCGAAAATATTCACTTTAATAAAAATATTTATTAAACATTTTTTTATTTTTAAATAAAATAGTTATACATTTACAATATTTGTACATGATATTTTTTCTTGTGTTCATAAAATTACTATTGTTATATCTCTTTGTAAATTCTTAGCATAAATTGTGCCTTAAAAAATTAAAAACCACATTGAGGAATCAATCAAATTACTGATTTATTAGGGGAAAAAAAAAAAAAAAAAAAAAAAAAAATTAAACAAATATGTAAAACAAAAATAATTGATTTTGTTTTCTACGTAGATAATCTCGAATTATTTATTTTAAAAAATATTGTAAAATAATAATACTCGAATATCATTAAACTTTTTTTAATTAATATTATTGTACATACTATAAACGCAATAAAAAAAAAAAAACAAATGTTTTCACTACTTAAATTGTTTAATTATTTCTTGTAAAATATTGTTTAATAATTTATGTTTTTTTATATTACCTTCATTGTATTAATTTGTAAAATAAATGTCTAGATGTATACATATATAAATACCAATGTATGTAGTTTAATAATATTTAAATTTACTAGTGACACTAGAAATCAGTAGGGATTTCAAATTTGGAATAGGTTGCACTGCTTTACACATAGTTCTTCAGCATGTTGAGCAGTCGTAAAATCAAATTTCTTCTTTAAATTTTCTGTGTGTTTTTATAATTAATTAAATAAATTATTTAAGTTTTTATTTTTATTGTAAGTGTAGAGATTTTATTATTACGTTTAGTTAATTAATAATTTACTTTTTATATTATAAATAAATTATTTAATAATGTCTGGTGATGTTCAACCAAGAAAACGTAAAGAGAAAAGACGTAAAAGAGGCAAGTAAATGATAATCTTTCGTAACACGTTCTCGCTGTGGTAAGATATTTTTAGCAATAACTGTATGTTTTTTTTTTTTTTTTTTATCTTTTACAGAAAATAGAAAAAATAGTTTTTCGTACTAAATTAATTTTTTTCTTATTAATTAATGTTTCGACACTTGTTATCATTAAGTCAACTATATTTTTCATTTATAATATTTTTTTAAGCTATTTTAAAAATTAAATTTCTTCTTTTTTTTGAGAAACTTGTACAAAATTTATATAAATTATATCATTATTTAAATGAGAATATTTTAATTCGAAATTTTTGTTATTACCAGGGTTAATAAGATTTACTTTTGTTAATGAAAGCGGAGTTAAGAATAGAAAAAATAGTGCATTTATATACTTTGTCAGACTTAAACCTTAGAGCTGTAAAAATAGAATAATTTGTATGAACCTCTTCAAAAGCATTTATCTTTATAAATTGTAAGAAAGTACTGAAGAGATTTACTAATAAATAAAAGATAACGAAAATTTCAATAAATTCGTGAATTTTTTAGTTGAGAACGAGTACCATATTCAAAGGATACAAATTCTCGTTGGTATGATTTTTTTTTTTTTTTTTTTCAATATTTAAAAATGATATTATTTTTAATTTTATTTTCAATAATATAATATAAATATTTTTTTTTTGTTTTGAACTTAGACTCAGAATCTGGAACTCCGCCACCACAATTAGTTAATCCAGCTGAACATGTGATGGATAACGTTACGATACATGTATATAAAGAAGGAACAACAGGAGGTCATTGGTGTGCAAAAATTATATTTTTTACCTTATTTACAGCGCTAATTGGTCTTGTTGGTGTAATTATTTTAGAGCATCGAGGCACAACTGACGGTAAATCATCACTTTTATTTTATTTATCTTAATTAATTTTTATTAATTTAATTGTAATTAATGGAATTTTTTTTTGCAGTGGATACAACACTATCTAGTTCGAAGTGGGCTATGATTTTTGAAGGCTGGGTAGATGATATTCTTCCCAATCATGATGATGAAAAACATCACGAAGAAATTAGTAAAGAAGACGATGAGCATGATGAAGATGATCATGGTGAAGAAGATGATGAAGAAGAGCATGATGATGATGAAGAACATGATAAAGAAAGTCATGAAGAAGATCCTGATGAAGATGATGAAGATGAAGGGATTGGGTTGGAAGATTTAGAAGATGATGAAGAAGAAGAAGAAGAAGAAGAAGATGATGATGATGATGAAGAAGAAGAAGAAGAAGAAGAAATTGATGAATTGGAAGCAATAAATATTCAAGATGATGATGAAGAAGAAAATTCTGAAGATATTGAAGATGATGAAGACGAGGATGAAGAAGAAGAAGAAGAAGAAGAAGAAGAAGATGATAATAATGAAGAAGATGAATCAAAAGCTGAAAATGATGAAAATGAAGGTTTTGAAGATGATGATAATGGTGTTTATGAAAATCTTGATGAAGCTGATGATAATGAATCTGCTGAGGGAAATGAAGGTGATGATGATGATGATAATACAGAACCTGAAGTAAATAATAGTAAAGAAGATACACGACAGTCTTCTAAGGAAGATGAAGACAGTTATGAATTCACAGGAATGCCTGGAACTGATGATAGAGGCGATTTTGAAAAAGTAATTCAAGTTTTTATTGTATTTTAATTTAATTAATATCGCCATAAATTTAATCATTTTTAATATTTTGTCTTTCATATTGTTAATAGATGGAAAAAGTAGAAGGTATTGAGGTTCCCACGGATAAAGATGAGCTAGTAGATGAAACGAATGGTAGGTAACTACATAATTTATATAAAAAAATTTTTTATCCAAGTTATAAAAAAAAATTGTTCTGTTTTTTGATTTTTATCCACATTTTTTAATTTCAATATGAAGAAATAGTTTTTTAATTACTCTAAAATTACTGATGAGAATATATAAAACCTACTTCAATACTTGCAAAGAAATATTCGATAATATACTGAGATATTGTTATTTAAAAAAAAAATATAATTCTAAAATGAGACTAGAATAGTTTTTAGCCAAGATATGAATTTAATTAAGTAAATTAAAATTTTATTTTATTCTTATTTGACGAATTTATTTATTTAAAAAAATTAATGATGATTTGTATAAATATTTTCAATTTTTTTAACTTGGATAGAATTTATCTTTGAAAATTATTAAAAAAAAAATCCTCCATGCTCCAGTCGATATTTAATTTGAAAACTATTTTGTTACGAATCAACGCATTGTTATAAATAAAGTAGAAAAAATTTTAAACATTACTGATGATTAATTTAAAAACTGAATAAATAAAATTATTTTTAAAATGAATGCTATTAATAAGATAAATAAATTGCGGAAAATATAATGTCGTGATTGCAGTGCCAGTGAAATTTGGAGTTGGTGTTGCTCTTGTCATTGCCGCTCATATTGTACTGATTAGAAGGTGGAAAAATGGTAATTTAATTTTTATCAGTTTTAAAATTATTTTACATGTTTTTTTTTGTTTATTTTTTGAGAAATTTATTAACAAATACCATCAAATTAATTAATACATATATTCACAATTTTTTATGATCTAAGTTGGTAATTTTTTTTATAGAACTATCATATTTTGTTCTTTCATTATTATAATTATTTAAAATGCTTGAGTGAATAATATATACATGTTAGCATGTTTTATGTGATCATTGATCATCAACTAACAAAAAACGTAAGTACTCAACAAAATATTCCGTAATTCAATGTAATTTTTTCCATCCATCAAATCTTGTAAATATTTCTTACAATTTAATTAAAATTAAGCGATAAATTTAATTAATATATTTTAATAGTTGACGCTCCCAATTCTGAAGAAACAACTGATATAAAGAGAAGAAATATTACTGTACCACCTACTAGTTCAAAAAAGTTTACACAAGATTCCAGTCAGCAACATCGACAAACAAAATCTTATCAAGATGTAAAATCTAAATACAGAAATTTGCAAGAAGATATTAAAAGGGTTAACAAACCATTAAGTTCTAAAGGTAATACATTAATATACACAGACAGAACAAAATGACACTGGATATCTTCCCAAATTATACTCAGTGATATCTGTGGTGAAAAAAAATTTCAGATAGTAGCTAGAAAAATCTAGATTATACTCATTATAATCTGGATTATACTCATTATAATCTGGATTATACTCATTATAATCTGGGTTATACTGGATACTATCTAAAAAAAATTTTTACTCAGTATAATCTGGGATGATATCCAGTGTCATCTTGTCCTTTCTGTGTAGAGAATTAAATTATTTATTTAATTAATTTTTATAAATATCTTAATTGTAATAGATGAAGAAACGAATTTATTAAGAACAACAAAAGAACAGGAAATGCATACATCTGAAAGTGAACGACTTTCGGGTACTGAACTCGAGTCAGATTACATGGATGATGACTTAGAGCCTGAAGAAGACTTGGAGGATGAAGAAGATTTAGAGGATGAGGAAGAAGTTGAAGACGTCGATGATACAGATTTGGTTGCTAAATTAGAAGCTAAGTATGGTAAGCTTCCAACACCGAGTCCGAGCGAAGAAGAAGAAGAAGAGGAGGAGGAGGAGGAGGATGAAGAAGATGAAGAGGAGGATGAAGAAGTTGAAGATGAAGAGGAAGAATATGAAGATGAAGCAGATTGGAAACGTAAATAATTAATTTTTATATGAAATTTTTTGTGATATATAATTGATGTTAGTTTTAAGTTTTTTATACATTATCTATTTAAGAGCACGGAGGATCATTTTTAATAGTTTATATTTTTCTTGTTATTTTTTATTATTTGAAATAAAAAAGTTATTTTATTTATTATTTCTATTAGCAGGTATTAATGTTCCAAAGACACAAAGTTCCGCTAATGAAGATAAAAATTCAAAAGAAAAAGAATCAGCGAGAGGACGTCTAGTTAATCCACCACTTCGAGGCGGTCGACAAGCTGCTGATTCTGAAGACTATGAAAATGTTAATGTTCAAGATGAAATTGAGCATTGGTTAACGAAGGTAAGTATTTTAACAAAATGAGCATTTCTTTGCCACAAAACTGATTGAATTGAATATTGAATAATTATTTGTTACTTTTTTTCTTTTACAGGATTTGGATAATTGATGTTATCATAATATTTTATAATTAATTTTCAAGTATTTAAAGAACTTTTAGATTTATAAAAATACATTTTTCTTAAATAAAACAATTTTTTTTAGATAAATTGCTTTTAGTAAATATCTAATAGATATTTCTAACGAAAATCGCTTGATTTTATTTTTTTAAAATAATAACAAAATATTTTGAATTAAATGCTCATATACTGCTCAGTATATAAATAAAATAATTAAATTTAAATAGTTTTTATCTTGTATAATGATTATTTTCATAAGAGGAAAGTTTTTCTTTTGTTGTTGATGAAAATTATTTGTATTATAAATAAATATATTTTAATAAATAAATATCTGTCAACATAAAAGTGTAATTAATGAGGTCATTTATTTTAATTACGTTATTATACAATGATTAATGATTCATATAAAAAAAAATTATTTATAGCATTAATTTTTATATAATAATTAAATTATTTGATTTAGATAAGGATGAAAAATTTTACCGTAGTTATCAATTCATTTTCAATATTTACAGAATAATTCGCCGGGACCTATCGTTTTATTGATCAACAATTTCTTCTCTATGCAAGCTTATACATTATTAAATATAAATGAAACGTGAATGACTTTAGTGACTATTAACTGATGATTCTATACAATAATTATAATTATTATTTCTATTACTATTATGATAATTATCATAAATTTTTTTTTTGAGTAAAATCTTAAATTTCTTTTTACATATTGTATAAAAACAATAAAAAATACAAATTAAATTGTTTCCATAATTTTGACAATATGAAATAAAATAATTAAAAGTGTCGTAGAATTAATAAGATAGATATAGAAAACAATAACATCCGATTAAGATACCATTTAATATTTATGCTTATGTCTGTGTTTTCTGGGCGATGGCGAAGGTGGACTGCTAAGTCTATGCTTAACAGAACTTCTTGGCGGAGGTGGTGGTGATATTGAAGGAGAACGTACACGTTTTTTACGTTCACTTCTTTCACTAACAGGTGATGATCTCCGTGATGATCGTGAACTTGAAAATACTGGAGATGGGGTTGTACGTATTCGCGGGGGTGATGGAGTTAAAAGAGCACGCTTTTTATAAGGCGATCGTGATCTTCGTTTACTTCTCGGTGATCTACTACGTGATCTATTTTATTTTTAAATTAAAAATTAATTTTATGATGAAAAGTTGAATAATACTATACAATACAATATTAGATTAAAATATTTTATTACCTATAGCGATTACTACTTTTTGGAGGAGGACTAGGTGAAGTTCTTCGTCTGTCTCTATAATGAACTGGTGAGTCGGTTGATGTACTACGTCGTCTTTCTCTTCGTCTATCAGCGTCTCTTTCATCGTTTTTTATTTCTTTCGATTCTTTCTCACTCTGCAACAGATTCATTGAAGTTATCGTTTAAAATAAATAAAAAAAAAAAAATAAATAACTGATTGATTACCTTTCTGATAAGTTTTTTACGATAATGTTCTACTTGAGATTGAATAGTCATTCCTGACTTTAGTGTTCTCCTACCGTTTTCCAATTCATCTTGGTATTGCATTATTTTAACTTCTATTTCACGTAGTCTAGTACGTCTTTCTTCATTGTAATCTCGACTGCTAGAAGTAAAATATTAATTAATTAATTATTTGATTTTTTTATAGTAACTTTAGTTAAATCGCACTATACTTTCTTAAATATTGACATTTTTAAAAATATAAGCTCATTCCGGTGTTACACTCATCAAGAGCTTTCATTTGAGTACCCACATCAATTTTTCATATATTTTGCATGTATAAATATATAAAATAGTTAACAATAGTTAACAAGATACAAGGTCATTTTTTAATTATTGACGTTTTTAAAAATTCTTCTTATTCTCTTAATACTATATATTACCTAGAATCCATACTGGCATCTTGTGAATTAGAGTCCTCATTTTGTTCTAATTCTTCCCATTTACTCGTAGTCATAGCTTGTGCTTCAACTTGATCAGGGTCGACAGTTTCCCATCGTGAAGGTACAAAACCCGCGGGCATTATAGGTTTTTTATCATTCATTTTCTTAGTCTGTGTACGACTATCCTCCATTGGAATACCATCTATATCGTCATCCACTACAATGAGACAGATAAATGATAAATTAAATAAATTTTTATAACATGAATTTGAAATAAAAAAAAAATCTTTATAATTACTTGGAACACCGTCAATGTCATCATAATTACTACTAGGTTGAGGAGTAAGCCCAAGTTTCATAGCTCCTTTCAAAAGTGCTGCACCGTCGAGAGGTATGCCATCCAAATCTTCACCAGTATCTCCGTCAACATCTGATAATGGAGCACCGTCGATATCCTCATCATTAATGGGCTCTGGCTCAGTATTAATTGCAAGGCCGAGGAAAGTATTTTGTAGCTTAAGCAAAAATTCTCGTGGATAAACTGCCCAATCTTCCCAAGCTTTAAATACCCGCATTACACGAATTTTAAAACCTTCTGCTTTTAATCTACTTTCAAAATGTGTGTACGCTTGATGAACTTCGGTAAATATGTCTAATAGACGTGCTTCGAATCTATGAATAAAATAAGTATATAATAACTTATTGACATGAATTATAATTATAATTTTACTAATAATATTTTTAACATAATACAAATAAAGACTTACGCTTTTCTATAAATTGTAGCGTTTGTTATTTTAACACCACAATTATGCAAAATGTCAGAGATGAGGTATAATCTGGCAATTTTTTTATTAGCTGGTGTTTGTAATATAGATAATGACTCATAAATACAGTCACATATTTCTTCAGCTGCTTCAGCATGTTCGATACAAAATACCATTACTTCTGCGACTTTTAAACGTTCTGGAGAAATATTTCTGAGCAAATCTTCCAATCTATCACGTTGGCTAATTCAAAAAATTATTTTCATTTATTAATTTTGTGCATTAATTATGAGCATGTATTTTATTATTATGTTATTTTTTTACCTATTAGATAGACTGCCTCTTCTTGGTTCTTGTCTTTCTTCAATTTCAACTAACTCTTCAGGCATCCCTTGAGTCCAAGGATTCATAGGCGGTGGTCTCCACACACTACCCCTTTTAAACATTCGAAAATCATCCGTACGCCATTCTTTTTGTCCGTCTCCTTGTAATATTGAATATAATTTCCATCGATAATATGTGTGTGCTGGTGAGTAATTTTCAAATAAAAATCTGCAAAAAATAATTGATAATTTTATTAATAAAAATTCATTAATTTAATGCTAAAAATTATTTTATCAGTAAAAAAAAAAAATAAATATATTTACCTAAACATGGGGTTATTCAATTCACGATTCATAATCATAGCCTCGAACATAGGACCTTCGCGAATAACAAATTCCACCATTCTATGTATCAACATGACTAAGTTCCTATAACGCACAATGAAAATTGAAAGATGGGCTCATAAAACTTGCAGAAAAAACGGTGTTTTTTTTTTTTTTTTTTTTTTTTTCTAAGTATTAATTATTCGTTTTTTAAAAATATAAAATTCCTTCACACGTCAATCTCCATCCAGTGGACACGTGTTGATGGAAAGTATAATACTGCGTTTAATACTTACAATAGTGTGACAATACATAACTAAAAAAATCAACAAATACCTTTCCGTTGGAATAACCACTTTGACAACGGCATTCTGCAAAGTCTGTCAAGGTCCAAGATCACAGTATGCAACAGAGTGTGACAGACAGATTTTGAATAGTTGATAGACACAGTATTCAGTATGGGGTTGGTGATGTGCCAGCCCAATTCGTATGCCAAATTTCGTGCCCCGAAGAACGTACGCCAACAAGAAGTCATTACAATAACACAATTTGTAAACGTAGATTAGATTTGTCATTTGACATTTAAACAATAGTCAAGGTTTTAACATCTTCCTTGCCACTTTAATGTATCTTTTACTACTAGTTACTTTTTTATATTCATTTATTTATTCATTTTTTTTTTTCAGCACATCAGTCTCACACTTACCGATTTATTATTCAGACTCTAATAGTCTTAAATTGATGGAAATTGTATACGTAATTTGTATCAATTACTACTTTTATTGACTTTTTAATTAACATCTCTTCACTTCATCCAAATAATTAAAATAAGCAATTTAATTCTATTTATTGACCTTTGATGAGCTCACGGTGTAGTTAATAATGAAAAAAAAGTTAAGACTTTTTTTATGCGCTTTTGCTCTGTTTCTTTGGTTTATTTGATTGACTAATCAATTTTTTTTTGCTTATATTTTTTTCTAACAGAAGTAAATTAATTTTACCTTTTCGAAGTTTTCCTTCTCCTGGGGGTCCGCGCTCTGGAGGTTGCGGATACGTGGTATCTGAGATTACGTTTCAAAAACATGGTTATACGGTTCAAAAATTTTACATGAAAAATGAAAAAAAAAAAAAAAAAAAAAATAATAAAAAAAAATAAAAACGAAATAAAAAAAAAAAAAAAAAAAAAAAATTCGTTAATGATGGCTTATTATAAAGTAATTTAAATGTAAAAAATTATTTTTAGTGCAATATGATGCACTAAAAAAACACAAATTAAAAAAAAAAATTCCATAAAAAGATCGCTGGTAACTATGCTAAATTAATAAATTTACAAACAATTGTCGCGTTTTTTTTTTCCAAAATCCTAACAATTCATCAATGGCTAAACAAATAAAGACATTTTAACGTCTTGATGTTGATTAAATAATGATAATCAACTTTCATAGACACTTAAGGTATTTGATGTTAAATTAAAAAAAAAAAAAAAATGTTTTATAAATCTAAGTAATATATAAGGGGTAAAATATCAAGTAGTAATAAAACGAAATTCGATTGAAGAAGTGATTGAGCGTTTTATTAATTACGCGCTGGGAGTGCTTTGACTGGGATACCTTGTGTCTGTCACGACGATGAGGTTGTGCGTTGAACGGTAAGCCAGAGGGTGGTGGTGGCTGCGTTATCTCCATCAATGCTGGCGGAATGTAAATTGGATGTGGTGGTATTGGTACACTTTTTCCCCAACCTAACTTCATTTCGTACTGCATTATATCACGACCTATTCAATTTATTATTTTTTAAATAAATTAATCCATCTAGATAGAATTCCTTACCAGATAAATAAAATAAAATAAATATGTGATAATTTACCATTCAAGTTTTTTAACGCTCTTTCACCATCCTTACGACTCATAAATGCAACAAATCCACAGTTCCGTTGTCTAGCCTTTTCCTCATCACTTCTTGGCCACATTATTTTTATACTTGCTAAAGGACCAAATTTACCAAATATTTCCATCAATTGTTGTTCTGTGATCTAGTAAAATAATTAACATCGATAAAGATTAAATGAAAAAATTTAATTTCATACTCAAAAAATTTAATTAATGATACTTACTTTAGGGTTTAAATTACCCAAATATAAATTAGTCGTATTAGGATCACCGTTGTCAAAAGAACCATCTAAAAATAGTATTTTAAGATAATTAAAAATGAATATTACTTAATTTAGAGCTTTCAGAAAAGGGTAATGAAAAAGGATAAAGGATTAAATGGATTACCCTCGTAAATCATAGATAAAAAGTGAGGATCATCGAAATAATTGCGTAGAGCTTTTCGTGAATCACAAAAATTAGGACTAGTGCCTAATTTAAAAAAAATTAAAATGCTTTTTTTGATAGTGAAAAATAAAATAAAAATAATAATATTAATATTTATGTAAGCAATATCATACCCTCAACTGACTTTAAAGCAGCCAGCATTGGATCGTCAGAAGCTTGAGACATAACAACATTTTTAACAACGCCTTTATACTTATGCCTCTCTTCTCTTTCTTCTTGAATCATTTTTAATTCTTCTTTAAATGTCTCTAGATTACTTTTCTTCTTTTCACCTTCTTTCTTTTTTTTCCCAAGCCTATCTAATTTACGCTCGTTGGAACCAAGTAATTTAGCATACTCCTGCGCTTGCTCAGCTGACGAGCGACTATCAACTAATTCAGATATTTTCGATTGTGGTTTATACAATTTTCCTTTGTCTTTAGTATCTTCTTGCCTTTTTCCAGCATCATAAGTGCCGGCTTTTATCCATACTTTACTAGTTGTTTTATTTGGAGTTTCTTGAAATGTTGCTACGAACTCTTCGAAAGCCTTTAAATTGGAAATTAATTAAATACAGTAAATCATTTTAATTAGAATTATAAATACATTAATAACTATCAGCTGTTGACAATAGATGTAATAAAAAAACAGTGTAGTTTTTTTGCTTATTAATATATTTAAAAAAAAAAAAAAAAAAATATTTACTTGAGCTGCTGCTTGCTCTTGTTCTTTTTTTTTTTTTCTGCTCCTCTAATTCTTTTTTACTCTGCGGTCGTTTTCCCATCGTGCCAATGGAGAAAGCCTTCAGCTTTTGCTCGTTAATTTGCTGTTTACAAATTAACAGAAATTATTATAAAAATACTAAACAAATTGTATGTAAAAAAAATGAAAAAAAGCATGCAAATTTTTTTAATTTATTGTTGTAGTAATATAAATTTTAAAATAAAAAAAAAACTCAAAAATTTTTATAGTTAATTTAATTTGATAAGAAATTTAATCTCTAGGGCAATAAGTTCTTAATTTTTGTAATTAAATGGAGTAAAATATTTACCTTCATTATTGCTTTTTCCGCCATTCTTGATATATCTAAAAAGCTAACCTACAATACGAGTATCATAATAAAATAATAATTGTAAAACTAATTATTATAAAAATTAAGACGGATATATGTATACATTAGGGCTAAAAAAATCAGTACTTAAAAAACTTTTGCGTCGTTAAGTTTAAGCAACCGTTGGTGAACACATCTGATGATTAAAAAATTTAATTTTACCAAAAAATCTTTATATTTTCACTGAGCCACTTGAAGACACACTTTCAAGATTTTTTTTTCTACTGCTCTTTATTGTATTTCAATTATCCGTGAAGTTAACCACTTTTGGGTAGTCAGTGCTGTCAAAACACACAAACTTAAAAAATTCAAACATCACTCGGAAGTTGGCGCACTTTTTCAAAAATAAAAAATTTTTATTAGAATTTAGCATTTGATTTTTGTTAATTATAAATTAAGCAATTAAATATTGAGAAAACAAATTAATTTAATTTTTTTTTAATTTTACACCCCTTTCTATAAAAACTAAAAATTTATTTTTAAATTTCAGATCTTGATTCAATTTAGGTAACCAAACAAAAAATAACGTACTGAAGTTAGCGGTCAGCTGTCAATTTAAAAAATTTTTTTAACAAATTAATTACAATAAAAAAGTGCTTTTAAAAATTTTCACTTGTAATTTTTATTAATTTTCACATGTAAAACTTTTTAATTAAATTTTTTTTTAATAATTTAATTGCTATAAAATTATTAAAAAAATTTTTTAATGTCTGTCAAATTCAGTGTTATAAAATAACAGTGCCAACTTCAATGCAGTTGTCAACACTGCTTCTATTCAATAATTTTTTCTCAATAAATTAGATTAAAAATAGAAAACAATGAAAACCCGTAATTATTTACAAAGTTAAATTTTTATGCAACAATAATTACACCGTAATATTTATTTTAAAAAAAGTTAATAGGAATTTTTAAATAACTTTGATTGTCTATCTGCTCTCCAAAAAACTTTATAACAAACAAAAAGTACTAGCGGTATAAAAAAAAATGTTGATCTAGTGCCTAGTGTTAAAATAATTTTAACAATGGCGACTGTTTTGTTTGTGCAAAAAAATGGTTATACCATTCGGTAATGCATAGAATAATTAATAAAATGAATATACCTAATTATTTAAGGTAGTCCAAAAAATAATATTTATTTATAATAGATGGATTGTTGATCGATAATAGTTAATTATTAAATTGTGTGTAAGTGAATGTATAGGATAAAATAAAACAAAATAATGAATGCAACGAGTTTATATGTATCAACATGTCGGCTTGTATTGCAAGCCGACGCTGAAGATTCAAATTCATGGACAGATTTATACAGATTAGTACCATATTTAAGGCAAAGTCTGAGCTGTACTGTATGCTCGAATCTTTTGATAGAACCTCATACACCAACGGAAACAAATTGTCAACATCATGTGTGTAGAGGTTGTCGTGGTGGCCGTAAAAAATTAAAACCATCCTGTGGCTGGTGCAAGGATTACGACAAATATATTGAAAATGTACAACTACGAATATTATTACAGTGTTACAAAAAGTTGTGTGAATATCTCACAAGTACTAATATTTACCGTAGTCTTATCATTACTGTGTCTTCAAATGCTTCGAGCAATAGTGCTGCTGTGGTTGGTGCCACCAGTCTTATTGAACTCATTCAAGAAGGCACAGGTTTTAAAGATGAATTTAAAAGCAATGCTGGTTTATCTAAATCTGCTTACAGTATATTGCCTTGTGTTTACACTAGTACAACGTCAACACAAACACAAGCTAACACATTACAGCCAACCGTTGACCCATTGGCAACATCTGTACCTGGTAATTTATTTAATTTTATTGGCTTTGGTGTTTTTTTTTTAATTAATTAATTAATTTATTTATTTATTTGTCAATTCATTTCCAATTATTTATTATTTATTTTTTATAGAATCTCCAACAATAAGAACTGTCTCAAATGGATCATCAATATACTCTGTGATGTATGCAGGCTCGGGTAATAAAATAACAATAAAACGCAAAGCTGCCACTTCTGTTGAAGACACTGATCTCAGCCAACAGGATACTGATAATCCGTCGAGAGGAACTGTAGGAGGGGTAAAATGCATTCCATCTTCACAACTTTCATACGGAACTTGTTCTCCAAAAAAATCGTCAAAGGGCAGCAAAGTAATTTTTCTTACAAACTTGTCATATCATGTCATGCAATATCTTTTTTTTTTTCTTCAATTAATGATTGTCATTTCGATTACAAAAAAAACTGCCCGAACATTAATAATAACATCTAATCATACTCTTGCTTCTCTAAAATCATCATCTTCATCTTCTATATTAATAACTAGCTGTTACCCGAATTGTATTTTTAAATCTAGACTTAAATTTAATTGGAGTATTGTCTTAACTTGCTCAGATTTTAAATTCCATCGGATTGGCTTGTACCTTTTTATCCATGTGATAATTCTAGCTAATATTCATTGTAACTTTCAATTTGCAATCACTATATTATTTGGATCCTATGGGAGCTAGAGCTTGGAAATTTGAAATTTTCATTCTTAACATCCAACCCCGTAGCAAAAGTAATATTCCTACCAAATTTGAAGTCTCTACTCCTTATAGTTCCAGAGATATCGTGATGAGTCACTACATACCTAAAAATCTCTTATATATGTATAGATTTTCATAAATTAATAAATAATAATTGCTCATTTAATAAATTATGGAATAATTTATTGCAGTCATCAACAAGCTTCAAAAAACCAAGATCTAACTCAACAAGAAGCAAAAGAAAAGGATGTAGGTGTGGAAATGCTACGGCAATACCAGGAAAATTAACGTGTTGTGGTCAAAGATGTCCTTGTTATGTTGAAAGTAAGCCGTGTATTGAATGTAGATGTCGAGGATGTAGAAACCCTCATACTGCTGATGGTTTGAAAGTAATTTTATTATTTTTTTTTAATTTTTATTTATTTAATAGAATTAATTGTTAAATAATTAATATTATTTGATATTTTAGATCAGGCCACATATACCAGAGCTACACAATTTACAGTTACAGCTCTCGAGTCCACTTGATTGTGATAGTTTAAGTTCTGATACACTTAGTTCAGTACAACAATGTTTATCAACATCACCAACAACCATTCAAGTACTAAATGTTTATTCAACACCACGATTAGACATTGATAATGTACCACAAAACCTTCCTGCAGCTTTACTTGTTGGTGAAGATGCGATAGTTAGTACAGAAAGTGAAGCTGATGATAGTGATATTCAAATTGACGTGTGACAACGTCAATAAAGGCACTATTGAAGTGCAAATTAATAAATTTTTTTTTAATTGATTTATTTTGATAAAGTAATTTTGTTTTACTATTAATTATGATTGCGGGATTTGTAAAAAATGTAAAACAAGTAGATTGTTGAAGAGGATGGTTATATAGTTTTATAATTGAATTTATCTAGTGGATTTTTTGTATATACAAGTCAATTGTAGGTACATGTAATTTTATTGTATTTTTTATTTGATAAATATTCATTTTAAATCCAGTATTTCAGTTTAATGACCAATCACTAATGATCGAGATTTTTAATATTTTATTTTTTTTTTATGAATTGGTTTATTAACAATATTTTTATTAATAATAAAAATAAAGCGATAGTGTTTAGTAGAAAAAAAGCTTTTTTAAATGATAAATAGTTTATCATAAAGTTGGTAAATTGAGATTTTTAAACGAAAAATTAAGAGTTAGGTATAAACACATGGATAGAAAAAAAAAAAATAAATGGTTTTTACGAAAAAATTGTAGTTGAAAATGTTTTAAGTTTTATAAAATTTAGACGGCATACAAAAAAAAATATTTGTCTTTAATTAAACACTATCGTTTTTTTTATTTCTTGACATTTAAAAAAAGAAATTAACGCTTGTCTTATTTTGATAATCTTTGTAATTTTACTATTAAAAATTACGTAATATCAATGATAAAAAACCGTCACAGTATAGAATTTTAATTAATTTATTTCATCACCAAAAAAAATAAATAAATAACAGATTTTTGAAAATATTTAGGCATAAATGTTCGCAATAAATTTTTTACGGCCACAGTGATATTTTTTTTTCAATTTTACTTTATATTTTTTTTTTTTTTATTAATCCAATATACTTAGCCGTAAGTAATTTTCTAAGATAAAGAATTAACTTTTATACTTCTGATAATTACGTCACGACTTGAATTTTTTTCTAAATAGGGTTCCAAATTTCATGAGTACTCTATACTAGAAAAAAATTTTAAATAATCTAATTGTATATACTAATGAAAATAAAAATAAAAATAAATAAAAACAAAATTGTAATTTGTTTAAGAAATATAAATATTATATTGTAACAAAGATTGTTAAAAAATGAAGGCTATTGGAAAAATGTAATGTTGACATGCTTGAATTATTTTCGTTAATATACTACCTATGACTTTTTGTTATTATTATTATTCAATTGAATTGAAAAAATAAGACAAAAAATTGTGGTTAAATTTTAAAATAACCATTATTTAAATTTGTACAAAATTATATTAATAAAATTTTAATAGAAATTAAATGTATAAAGCAACACTAAATTCTAGGAGTTTTATTTTAACCAGAGGTATAGTTGTATAAACACCAAAAATATCTAACTTGCAGATAAATATCGTTTGAATTAAAATAGTAAGTAATGAAAAATGAATTTTTTAAAAACCATTGTATTTAATTGACAAGAAAACAAAAAATATAATGCAATTAATATTAATGAAGAATACATTTTTTCATTAAAGATTTTTAGCTTTTAGTAATTTATACTGTTTAGGATGAAGAAATAGATGCGGGTGAAGAAAAATTGTTCTGAGCTAACATTTGGAAATTTTTAATTTTAATTTTTCCTACAATAATTTTTTCTCAGATAAAAAAAAGTTTTCTTAAATCAAGTAAATAATTTTGAAGAATTTTATCTTCTTGATTTGAGAAGAAAAATTCTTAAACTAAAAAATTTTTCTTCTTTTAAGTAAATTTTACTTGATTCAAAAATTTTTCATTTTGATTGAAAACAACAAAACTCTTCTAAATAATTTTCTTGGTTCAAAAATTTATTTTTAATTTAAGCTACTACTTTAAAACTCTTAAATTTTTCAAATTCTCATTTTCTCGCACGATGTCCAATTTAAATGTAAGTTACTCGATGAATTTAAAACTGGTTCTTGAAGTAAATGAAATTATTTGATTAAACTGAAAGAATCTGTGTAAACGCTAACTAATGACTTTCAATAATTAATCCGCAAAACATTAAGTAAGTGATATGTCTTTCTTAATAACGTCAATTAAATTATATCCAGAAGAAACTTTATCGCAATCAATTACAATCATTTATTAAATCCATTAATCAAAGTATCTATTGTGAACTATTTATCTTATTTATATATTTATATTTCCCAAGAAATAATAGAAATATAAATACTTATTATATTTTTTATTTTTTTAGCAGTATCCATCAGAGTGCCGGCAACAATTTATTCACGATTTGCTCGGGGCATTTATGGGTTACTACATATATAAATACAATCATAGATCTTAGTTGGTGACTCGGACATAAACAAGATCATAATTCAGTTTGAGATGGATAGCAGTCTTGAGTAGCGATTGTTACGTTTATCACGTAGCCTTAGGCCTCGGAAATCTCCAGCGTAACGTAACTATGACGTTTTTTGATCTCATTCAAATAAAGAAAAAGTTTTTATTTTTTTAAAATCTTTATGCGAATTTTTATGACATTAAAGTTAGCTGTCACTTGACAATTTTTTAATTTTTTTTAACAAATAAATTTCTTCCAAAAAATTATTTTTAAAAAATTGCATCTGTAATTTTTTAAAAATTCTAAATGTAAATTTTTTTTATAAATTTTTTTTGCAATAATTTATTTGTTACAAAAATTCTTAAAATTAATTTAGCCGACATCTAAACTTTTTTACAATTTTTTTTGTCAATAAAATTAAAACAAAAAAATTTATCAATAAAATTAAAACAAAAAAATTTTTTTTAAAAATTACACATGTAGAAAATTTTAAAAATTATTCATGCAATTTTTAAAAATGTTTTTTTTTATAATTGAATAATTGAAAAAAAAAAAAAAAAAAAATCAAAAAATTAAAAACGTCGGCTAAATTTAATTTGTAAATTTTTTTTTCATACTCAATTTTTATTATTAAATTTACCTTGATGCAAAATTATGCCTCCAGGGATCTTGCATCGAATGACACTTCTGTCGTCGTAATTGACAAGACACTGCAATAATAGTTTTGTTTGGTCACAAATACTTTGGCTCGCCGTGTAGGTCCCTCACCCCTTACCTGAAACAGGTCGTGAATTTAATCACAAAGAATGAAAGATATGTCGTGTTTAAAAGGAAATAATTCTGGCGCAAGATTATAAAAAACTAAAAGGATTTACTGGATACACGTTACACTCAATAGAAAAATAAAAAAAAAAAAACACAAATTTTATCAAGCATACGTCCACATTTATATTTATTTTATTATTATAAAATTACGTAAATGTTCAATGATATTTGTAACAGTGAAAGTTCATATATACTTTTGGGAACATGTGAAATTCAAGATGCGTACAAGGAAATTATTGCACCGGTCTAGGTCTAGTATGGATTACATTTTTGCATAAGGCGTATTAAATATTTAATACCATTTATCATAATGATTTATTTGTTTTTTTTTTGTTTCAGCAAATTTATAATTAAAGCACTTTAAACAATATCGAAAATTTAAATTATAGATCATAAGAAATAAGTTTACCTTACCCAATATAATTGCTTTCCCATTATCTATTGATAGACACAATCGATCATCAATTGATTGATTCCAAATGAAGGTTTTTTTTTTTTTTTTTTTTTTTTTAGCAAATGAGTTTTTAAAATAATACTCTTTTAGAAAGGCTCATGATCTAGAACTGTTTATATATCAATATTACATTGTTGTGCTGTATATTTGTAACATTGCAATAATCTTAGCGGTGTTATTGACAATTCCCGCGTCTGTATGTGCATTTTGTTACTCTCACGATTCAGATCGTTGTATTTACTACAAACTCGATTTCGTCACATAATCTATCCCCCGCATGAAAAGACTAGACAACTTTAGTATAAAAGGGGTGTGTCTAGACACTATCTGCATCAGTTACAAGTAACTATCATCTGTGTAAGCATCGTTTGAAATCAATCGTTATTTCAATCCCATCATGAACACTCTGGTAAGCAGATTTGCATCTATAAATTTCTGTAGAATCTGTAATAAAATTAATTTAATAATTCATTTTTAAATTATTTAGGTAATCATCATGCTCTTTGCTCTGGCTGCACCTATCTTTGGTGAAGACGCTGTTGAGCCGAAGAAACAGGAAAAACGTGGAGTTATTGGTCTTGGATACCCAGGATACGCTGGTCATTATGGTGGAGGCCATGCTTATGGTTACCATGGTAATTATTTATATTTAAAATTACAATTTTCAGTAAATTAGTTAAACAACTTGGAGAAAAATCCGGTAATTATTTTTTTTTGATTCTGCTTGTTTTTAAGGCGCATTTATGATTAAAAATGTCGTGAAAGAAAAAAATAAAAATTTCAATAGCTTTTTTGCCTTCAAAAGTTGAAAAATATTTTTTTTTATGTTTTTGATTTATTTTTTTTAACAATTAAAAAAAAAAGTTAAATATCACAATTTTCTAAAAAATTTATAAATTTTTTTGAAAATTTGTTAAAATTGTGACAATCAATTTTTTTTTTTAAATGTTCGTTTTTTTTATGTATTTTTTGGAAAAAAAATATATCAGTAAAATCAAATAGAAATTTCATTCAAAAAAATTCAAATCATTTCAAATTGTTTTTAATCACTTCAAATTAGATTTCTATTAAATTGATAATTTTTGTTCGTCATTTAGAACATAATCTTTAAAAAAAATTCAATTTTTTTAAAAATATTTAATAATATTTTTTATTATTATTCATAATTAATTTATTAAAATTATGATATAGAATCAACGAAAAAAAATTATACATTTAATATTCGTCTTATAATTTTATAATTTAATCGATTTTCATATAATACTTCCAAAAATTTTAATTTAGAAGCTACAAGTTTAAAAGCTTCGATTCAACCTTACATAAATCAAAAATCCTGATCTACTATCATAAAGTCTGTTAAAAAATCAGATATTTTGATAAGATAAATCATAAATTTTAAACAAATTAATTAATAAGTATTTACATTTACGTAACATTGAGATTTATTTATAACACGTTTAAGTAATAAGATATATTATCTAAGATCGTGTGAGAAGACATGTACATTAATCCAACGGTATAAAAATAATTTTTTTCAGGACTTGGACATGGTTACGCGAGCGCACCTTACTACTCAGCTTTAAATCACGGAGTAGTATCACCGATATTGAGTCACTCAGCTTACTCTGCTCATGTAGCTCCCGCACATGCTTACGGTGGTTACCATTCACCTTTGTACACTTCCCCTCTTCGTCTTGGTTACCACGGCTTGGGCCATGGGTACTACAACAGCTGGTAATTGGTAAATGTGAATTGTTCACGAGGAGACTACTCTTCATCTTGATCATTCTTCTGGCAATAGCTCCTACAAGTATCAAGAGTCAACTTTGAATGATTATCATCTAATCAGAATCTAAAATTAATTATTTTTTCTCAATTTTCTTTAAATGAATAACAAAATTTCAATAATTAATTATTTTTTATTGTAACTTACTTTTAACTATCTGACTTCTTTTGAATAAAAATTTTTTTTCAATAATTCAAAGTTTTTTTTTTTTTTTTTTTTTTAAAGTTCATTTTTATTTTATCCCAATGAAAAATATATGAAAAATATATCAAAATACATGTAGGTACTCAAATTAAAGCTTTTGATGAGTGTAACATAAAAATGAGCTTATATCTTTAAAAACATCAATATTTAAGAAAGTACAGTGCAATTTAACAAAAGTAATTATTTAATAAATCAAAATTTTATTTATTTATAGTTCACAAGTCACGGCAGTCACATAGTGACTGCAAGGTTGCTAATTTCCTTTGAACTATCTATCAGAAATCTTCAATGTGATAATATTTATATAAAAAATTGATAAATATTTCTTATCTTAGCTAACAATAATAATATCAATGATGTGATTCGTAATTATGAATCATAGCATCAAATTCAACAACAGTAGTATGAAACATCGAATTTATGTAGCTATAGCTTATAAGCATTAAAAGTTATCTTTACTTGGTGATATTTCGATTTTCAGAAACATTTTGTAATAATATTTTAGTGATTCACGGATTTATTAAATATTTCACAAGTTATGACCGTATTTATACAAGTTCTCCCTTTGATACGCCCGATAAGATAACAAGAAAATAAGGTGCAGCTAATGAGTTTGAGTATTGATCAACAATAATTTATTGCTCTCATTACTATTTAAAGTAATTTCACATGACCCCTTTGATAGAGCAATAAATATAAACATTTAAACTCATAAAACCTTATAATAAAGCTTATCAGAAAATTATTCATAGAATGACGAATAATAAAACCTATTGATACTCTCAACGAGAAGAATAGAAGGGGAAACTTACTCATGGGATAAGGTATCTTATCAACGATAAAATGATTAGAGAATTTGGTACAACGTTGTGAGGTGTGGTACTACTTCTTTAGTCGGTGTGAAATAGTTACATATCATCTTATTTTCACATCATTCTAAATAAGAAGACTAAGTATAAAAAATTGTGTGAAGTATTATCAATCAAGATGAGAGTGATTGCGTTTTTAATAGCGATTGGAATTTTTTCTTGTGTTCAAACACAAGAAAATGCTCTACGTAAACTGTCGAGTGGATTATTAGAGTGTTATAATAGTTCATTTGTCGTTTTGAAAGATAATCACTTGCCGTATACAATGGACACTTTTATTGCGATCTTAAGAAAAATTGAAGATTCGCCAAGTTTTAATATGGATTTACGTCAGTTTACTGTTTCTTTACTTCATCGGTCAGTTTCTTCTCGTTTTACTTTTAGAATAATATTTTATTTGATAATTACAAATATAAAAAAAAGAAAAATTAACTTGAGTCAAGTAATTTTTAAGAACTTCATCTTCTTAATTTGAGAAGAAAAATTCTTAAACTAAGAAATTGTTCTTTTTTTAAGTTAATTTTTCTTGATTCAAGAATTTTTCGATGAAAATTAATTTAGCAAATATTTAATAATTTTTTTAACAAATAAATTATAGCAAAAAAAATTGACGTATAAAAATTAAAAAAAATTAAAAACGCAATTTTTTAAGAATAATTTTACAAACCAAATTTGTTTGTTAAAAAAAAATTTTAAAATGTTCAAGATTGCTAACTTTGATATCATAATTTTTCGTTTTGATTTAAGATAATTTTTTTTTCAGTTAAATAATTTATTTATTTAGTAAATTAATGCCAATCGGCTTTGTACAGTAATTAAAGTAAATATAAATACAAGAGAGAAGTCGTAAATTAATTATGATGGTAATAATAATGGGAGAAATTACTAAATTTATAATAATAAGTAAAAGTTGTAATAAAAATATAATGATATTTAAAATTAATTTAATTTGATTTTATTTGCGCGATAATTATAACACTATTATTTTTAACCACACCAAATACAGGTTCCGACAAGATGGCATAATCGAAAATACCGAATCAAAACCAGCTCTAGGTGTCATTCCGTATGCATCAAATTCATTTCAGTTCTACAAAAATGCTGCTATTCTAAAATTAATTCAAGGAAACGCTTTACATTTCCCCAACTCATCTATTTCTTTATTAGAAAGAGTAAAAATTTTCTGACTTATTTATTTACATTGAAGAAAAATTATATTGTAAACTAAGTATTACTTTTTTTTTTTTTTTAGTGTACATTACATTTTATTTTATCAAGTACAATTGACTTTAAAGAGCGAGGGGACGAATCAATAACTTGCCAAACACAAAATAGTCAATATCGGTGGAAAAGAAATATTGATAAAGGAACTGGCGACGTTGAAACATTATCTCCGGAAGAACTGTAAGAATTTTATTTTTCACCATCTATTTATTTTTCTTAAAGATTAATTTTTTTTTCTTAATTTTTTCTGAAAAAATAAAATTTAGAGAGATTATTAAAAAGAAAAATAATGAATCTAAAGAAGGAGATTTTGGTCCTAACTCATTTTATCCTGTCTTACCACCAAATCATCCAGAAAATGCGCAATATAAACAGTCAATGACTAGCAAATGTCCATTAGAGAGTGGAATAATTCATACCAAGTAAGCTAACAGTAGTTTCAATCAATTGTAATTGATTATTGTTGCCAATATGACTATTTGTAATTTAGATGGGGTACAGTAGCCGGTGGAACTTTATTAGCAGGAATAGCAGCAGCTTTACAGCCAGAAAAGATAAGAATCAGTGACTTCAGAAACTGGCGATTAAATGAAAATTTATCAGATGTTAGAGTGGACAATAAATGGCTTGCTACTCTTGCTGGTGATCTAGCTGAAGTAGTCATCCGTCAGGGTCCTTTTAAAAATCTAGACGAACGTTTTCAAATAGGAATTGAGGGTCACTGGAATTCAACAGTGTCTCAAAAATATTATTTTCTAAATGAAGATGAAAATTTTCTAAATGATGTTGAATTCACTGCCGCTGAAGTGCGTGGTGATCTTGACGGACTTATTTTAGCAAACACTGTCATGACATGGTACCAGAGCATACCTTCACTTAGGCTCTCGCAGATTTTCGACATGTACTACAGCGACCGTGGGTTGTTCAATGTGTCCACAAGGGCTTGCGATCGAAGAGCTTTGCTCACTAGTGTTGCACCAAATGATACCACTTCTGCTCAGGTTTACGCAGCTTCTTTAGCGTTAGAAAAAGATATACTTCTTGCTTCAATGCCTACAGATCACATTAATAGTCTTTCTGTAAAGGCTACCAATGAACTTTTTAATTTTATTCGTAAGTTGTATTTTATTTATGGTTATTATTATCTATATTTTTAAAGATATAAGCTTATCTTGACATTACACTCATCAAGACCTTTCATTTGAGTACCTACATCAATTTTTTATATATTTTATATATTTATATATATTATATATATAAATATATGAAAAATATATAAAAAATGCATGTGGGTACTCAAATAAAAGCTCTTGATGAGTGTAACATCGGGATGAGTTTATATCTTTAAAAAAGTCAATAGTTAAAAGTTTTTTGCACACTTTGTAAAAACAAATATTGAGTCTTGGCTGCTAAAGGACTTGCAGTCCTGCGACCATTCAAGTAAACGCATTATATTACATTACATTAAAAGTAATAAATAATATTTAATGAAATAAAAATTTTTAGCTTCATCTTTGAATAACGATCTTGGATGTGATGCAAATTTACGGTTATTTAATCGTCTCGCTATTGATTTAACTATTTTTATTGATACCAATTGGAAGTTTCCAGCAATTCAGCCAATTCTTACGTAAATATTTTATTTTATTTTTTTTTTTATTATCAAATATTTTTAAATTATATTAAAAATTTAAATTATTTTTAGGCTTCTATTGGAAAATTGTGAAATAAATAAATACGCCAGTAATTTTACCCTGATAAATGCATTTGATGGTAACGTTCTTATTAATAGTTCAAACAGTATCTTGGACTTTTATAATTTCAATGAAACTCAGTATTCTTCACGTAAGTTTAAAAATATATTCTGATGAAATATTAATTGCTTATTTGATGAAATTAATATTAAAATAATTTCATTACAGTTACAATGTTTAAAAATGGATTTGATTTACCAAAGAGTTTGGAAGTTTTAAAAGCAAGAGAGGAACAAAAATTAAACAGAGAATGGGAGAGTAAAATTGGTGGACAGCGATCAGAAATCGTGTTGATTTTACCTTCTGCGACAGCTTCTATTTCTGACAGCGATAAAAATTTTTGTTTAGACAGGCTTAAGACGTTAAGAGAAACAGTTCCTGACGCTACGCTTCTTTTCTTGACTCCTGGATCTAAAGACAAGTGGGCTGAGATGACAGTCGACTCGGTAAATGACATTGTTTCATTTAGCAACGGAAATACTAAAGAAAACTCTGCACAAATAATTAATTTGGTCAATCGAATGAAGCAAGGTACTTTCAACTGTTGATTAATTATCAGTTTATCAATGAATAATTGAAAATATATTTTTAGTTCCTCGGCGACTAATTAATACGCAATGTGGAGCATCTTATACTTCTAGTGGAAGCTCAGAATCCTATACCAACTACTTAGAGCCATCTGGAATAACTTTTTACAGATTACATCCAAATTATTTTTATAAAACTGAAGAAGAAAACTTACCAACTATAAAAATTCAGAGTTACAGTGGTACACGCTTGACTATCTGTACATCTCGGGATCCGATTAATATCAATGTAACAGCTTCTAATTGTGTCACTACTGACACACATTCAGAAACAATTTATTGTCCAGATCCTACATATATTCATCAGTGCAAACCTTTTTACTTGTCAATTGCTGCTAACGATCATTCATATAGCCCATGCAATGCTGGTAAGTTTCTAAGAGAAATAATTTTTTATGTCCAGAATTTTTTAATTCTTTTAATTTTTTAATTCCGCTGTCAATTTAAAAAATTTTTTTAACAAATTAATTACAATGAAAAAATGCTTCTAAAAATTTTCACTTGTAATTTTTATCAATTTTCACATGTGAAATTTTTTAATTAATTTTTTTTTAAATAATTTAATTGCTATAAAATTATAAAAAAATTTTTAATACCTGTCAACTTCAGTATTATTCTTGGTGTTACAAAGTTATAAGGATTTTTGTGAAGCACCAAAAAAATTTCCCTTTTTTCGTTTTTTCAAAAAAATTTTTTCGTTTTTTTAAATTTCACAGTGGCTTTCCCCCTTTAATATTTTTTTTTTTTTTACAGAACCAGAACGATGTAGGTATCCGGATATGACGAAGTATACAATTTCCTACGAAAATCTTGTTTGCGTTTGCTCGGCGAGTTCAGCTATTATCTCACCAATTGTTTATTTTATAACAATAATGTATATTTATACCAGACATTAGTCACAAAAAATTTCAAAAGGTTTATAAAAAAAAATTAATTTTAAACATTTGGTTAATTTTTATACTTACTTGTTTCATATTTTTAAATACTATATTTTGACAACTTATCTGTTAGTTTAATCAATCGTATTTCAGATTAGTCACTCCCATTAACATCTGTAATATTTTACTAATATATATTTATCTAAGATATCCCTGATTAAAAATATTGATTGAAAAGTATTGGGAATCAGTCACCCTATGTGAACTGTATATCTATATATACATGAAAAAGAATTGAAATTATTCAAAAGTATTCTAATTTCATCATTTTTAATCCTTTTCAATCAATATTTTTAACCAGGGATAATTTATATGCTAAAAAATATAAAAATAAAAATAAAAATAAAATACTCAAATCAACGTATCTCCATTTTATTTAAAAATTTTCTTTGTATTTTACAGATGAAAGGCAATAAAAATTCATTAACTAAATTTGGTATTTAATATCTTACAATTTCCTTCAACAGGTTTACTTATTACGTTTATAATAATAATTATTATTATATTTATTTTTTGCGATCGTTCGTAAATTCCTACTCTAAATATCCTTTGATGTTTGATTTTAAATGTAATTTTAAAGGTTTTAGGCCGAAAATTATTATTAGGATATTGAATCGGTAAAGAATTCTCGGTGATTGTTTGTGGTGATGATTTGTGCCTATTTTATTTTTAACTAAAAAGTTTTCTTTTGGAAAAAAATTTTGAATAAATTAAATTTAAAATTTTTCTAGCAACAGAGTTCAATTAATAAAAATCAAACGATAAAAATCAAATGATTATTATTATGCCTCTAGTACAAAGTGCACGCGTTTTTTGATCGCTTACTCTCGTACGGTTTTAGTGGTGAAATATAGACGTTTAGTGTACAATAGTTAGCTCAATTACGTGTTAAGAGCTACTGCACATTCTGAATAATTAATTTCAATCGGGCGAAATCATTTAGTTCAGGAAAATTGTATTTTATTGTGCTGTTGGCCGTAGGCATGTGTGGATCGCAAACTCAGCAGTATACATCCGGAAATCGCAAGCAGATCGACCGATTCGGATACTACTCTCAACTGATTTGCAGCAACTCCCATTATAATTACCTAGGTCTCTTACTCCAATTGCCAACACAAGAACACATTTAGATACATTAAATATATGCTCTCTTAACGCTCAATCACTAATGGCTCACTTATGTGAATTCAGAGAATACTTTAGACTGAACCCATATCACGTCATTGGCGTGGTCGAAACCTGGCTAACCAATCCAATTGAAGATCAACAAATTGAACTACCTGGATACTCTCTCCTCAGGGTTGATCGTCACAACAAACGTGGTGGAGGTGTTGCGCTCTACTTCAAAAAAGAACTTTGCGCACAATTAATCAGCTCATCTGTGGGTGCTGGAGACATCATACTTCCTGAATACCTTATCGCTGAGGTCTGGGGCCCTTCACAATATAAAGTCCTAGTTGCTGTAGTCTATCGTCCACCTAAATCAGGTTTTATGAATATTTTTGAAGATGATTTTTCAGCTAGACTAGTTAATTACAAATTTGCCTGTGTTCTAGGGGACTTTAATATTGACTTACAGGCTAACAATGACAAAGTCACCAGATTGAAAGACTTCTTCACACGAACCGGGCTTTATGTTGTTCCGATGCAGCCCACCGACCACACAGCAGAGGCCAATACGTGGATCGATTTATGGGCGGTCAGCCAAATGCTGCAGCTTGGTGCGTGGGGCCAATCACAGCAGCCGTTCCTGTCATCTCATGACCTTATATACATCAGCCTAAAGTATAAACCCCCTAAACCGATCAGGCGATATGTTCGTTACATGGCATGGAATGAGGCTGACAATGATTTAGCAGCAGAGATTGTGAATTCGTGGATGGAAGAACTCAGTGGTGGCCCTGACGAGGTTGATACACCTGATGTGCACTTACACAAGCTAAATAGACTCATCGAAAATCTTGTTGAACGGTGTGTTCCCACTCGGGAATTCTACGCAAAGCCAGTGACGGATTTAGGCTTGATGCCGCCCTAGGCCCTGTTTATCGCGCCGCCCTTAATGTTAGAATAAATTCAATAAATTTTTATACATTGTTTTTATTCTAAATTTAAAATAACTTTATTCCGTTAGAATATAATTTTTAGTTATAACTAATAAATATTTCAGATATATAAGTAATAAACGTTAGACAAATAAATAAATATGTTTTTTTTTTGTTTTAATATTAATCAATTTTAAACATTCTTTTTCCTGGCTTTGGTACGCGCAAAAATATCAATTATATCATCATACTCAATTTCTTGAACTAGTTGAGCTTCAATAGACAATAATGCAAGAGCATTAAGTCTATCTTGATCCATACTGGCACGTAAATAGGTTTTTACTCTTTTTAAAGTAGAAAAAGATCTTTCTCCGGAACAATTTGTCACTGGAATTCTCAAAAAAATACGTAAAGCAATATTAACATTCGGGTAAACATCTCGAAGACTACGTGAGTGTAATACATTGCATATATTTTGTGCAGAGCGTACATCTTCCGTATTTGCTGAAGAATCTTTAAGTTGGTAATGTAAATGAATACATTCGTTGCCTAATGTCTCTTCTAAATCGTCAGGATACTTGTCGATTAATTTATTGGCAAGATTTTTTAATTCGGTTGTATCTATTTCAGATAAATTATCGAAGAAATTACATTTTTCGTAAAGCTTTTCATATGCACTTTTACGTCCGGCCAATTGCACACTCAGAGTATCTAAAATAGGGTAATAAACATTTGTGCGAAAATTTTCTTGTCCAGAAGAAGGTATTCTCTCATTTATCCGTGACTCATCTGGCTGAATTTTTCTAGTTTTTTTGCGACGTGTATCATAACGATAATAATCTTGGACGACAGATAATGGTTTGGCTTTTTCTTCATATTCAGAAAATTGTCTTTCTCTCATGTCCTGAAGAAATAGAGCCAGAGAACTATAGATCTGCACAACGGATGATAAACCAGCTTGAGATTCTTGAAGCTTCTTACTAGCAGCATTAAATCGATCTAAAATTACATTCCAAACGATGACTAGAATTGTTGTTTCTAAATGCTGCAGCTTTCGCTGCAATCTCGTAGCTTCAGACCGTGTAGTGGGTTTCTCATCTTCGCTTTCAGCAATAAATTCCAGTGCATCAATTATTGCAGACCATTCTTTTTCTAACGCGTAGCAGGCATCATGTCAAGCAGACCAACGAGTTTGGGAAAACTCTTAACTCTTAAATTTGTACGCTGCACCAAGAGTTCCCAACGATGGATGGATATAGTGAAAAAATTATATAATTCTTGCAAAGTAGAAAAAAAATCGACTGCTTCTGTGACGGATTCAACCGCACATGATCCTACTAAATTTAAAGAATGAGCAGCACAAGGAACGTAATCTGCTACAGGATTAATTGTTTTGATTCGTGTCTGAAGGCTTGAATAAATACCTGACATATTGCTTGCATTATCATAAGATTGACCACGACAGTTCATTATGTCCAAACCATTATTTTCTAGAGATTGTAACAAATCATTCTCAATATCTTTAGTTTTATGGCCGATATTTGATATAAATTCTAGAAACCTTTCAACAATTTCGCCGTTATCATGTACATATCTAATAATTATAGTAAGCTGATCGAAATGTGCAATATCAGACGTAGAATCTACAATTATACCAAAATACTTAGCAGATTACACCTCACTAGAAATTTGTTGCAGTACTTTATTCTGCATCAATAATATGATTTCTTCATAGATTATTTTAGATAAGTACGATGTATTTCCGCTACCAGGGTGCGCGTACAATTTTAGATGTTCAGACAAAAATGGATCAAATTCAGCAAGAAGCTCTACTGTTCCTAAAAAATTTCCATTATGGGGATCTCCGATTCGTTCTGAATTTCTTCGAAATAGCAATCCTCTTATTGCTAGTGATGTAATAATTGCAATGACTCGGTATAAGATTTTTTTCCAGTATGTAATTTCCTCATCCAGGTGTTTTATTAGACGTTGATCAACACGCCCGTGAATTACTGCTAGAGCTTTGAAATAACTAATATTAGTCTTGTGAAAATCAGAATTTTCATGACCTTCGAGGCGTGCTTTTGAGTTTTTCCAATCACGAAATCCTTCGCCAGTAAAAGCATTCGTTTCAACACTTCTACCAAATAATAAGCATGGAACACAAAATACAGAACCCTTAGTTTCTGAATAAATTAACCACTCACGGCGTTGAATCTCTCCATTTTTCAATGTACGTTGAAATAAACTTTTGGAACAATACCTTGTTTTATCATTATATACATTTTTAGAATTTTTAAAATCCGTATTATTATTTCGTGGTATACCGTTCAGTTATAAAATCCCGTATTTCTTCATTCAAATTCCATAAAACGGGATCACTATTAAATCGTAAAATATCAGTTGTTGACTGGAGTTCTTCTGTATGTGATGAAGAGAAATTTCTCTTTGATGGCGTCCTGTTCGTATCTTGTGATAGAGAAGTGTTAGACAGTACTTCTTCGTTATCTTGTGCTGAAGTTTCTTCCAATTCCGGCTATGAAAAAAAAAATAATTTTAGGTGCTTGATATTTATTCACTCTTTATTGAAATTGAAACTTTATACCGAAAAAAAAGTTATTCACAATTATAACAAAATACTAACGACAGATGAACATGACAGTTGTTGGTCATTATTAGAAGAATTAGTTGAGCTTGTAATAAAATTAGATATTTTTGGAATTTTTTTTAGTAAACTGTCTATTTTTGTAGATTCTTCTGCTTTTCTTTTACGATATTCTGCACCACTAAGTTTTTTTCGGTAGCCACTCATATTCAATTAAAAAATAAAATCAGAACTATGACCGAATTATAAAAAAATACCACTAACACCTCATTTAAAGTTATCAATCAATTATTTTTTTAATATTAAGAAACAGAATAAAATGATTCGAGACTTGTAGACATGAAGAGCATTTGTAAGACTGGAACAATTTCTGTATTTTTTCTACAGCGCGATGCTTTGTTTTTTGCATTAAACAAAACAAAGTCAAACGCGTCAAGACCTCTGTTAAGCGTAGCGCTCTTGTTTTAAGTTTACGATCACATAAATAAAACACTCATAAAACAAAATTCTTTAAATTTTTATTTATACTTATAATAAACACATAAATGTAACTATATATGTAAACTGGTTTAATATATATCAGCTTACATAAATAAACTTAATGACTTTTCATGAAAAATTATTTATGTTAAAAGTAAATTTTCTGACATTTAAATAAATACCGCAATGATATTTAATACGTGCATATCTCCTTTTTATTTAAAGTTAATAACAAATTGCGAAATTATTAAGATTTAGTAATTTTCAAAAGCTTTGTAAGCATATGATTAATTTCAGTAATAAAACAAAAAGTAAAGAACATCATTCGATAAAGACTATAATTGATCTTTTAAAAAATTAAAATCTTATTCATAGACTGAAAAGTAAATAAAAAAATTGAATTATAATATATTCCAGAGAAAATTTTTTACAAAAATTAATCTGAACTCATTTTCAAAGGAGACTGTCTTTATTTTTTTTCGTCTCTGAAATTTTGGAATTTCAAAAATTTCGCCGCCCCTCAAATCATGCCGCCCTAGGCCCGGGCCTAGGCGTAAATCCATCACTGCGCAAAGCACAGCCCCGCGCCGTGGATTACGCAGTAATTAAGAGACATCAGGAGAGAGAGAAACAAAGCCTACAGAAGATTTAAAAGAGGTGGGCACTACCTAGCATGGCAAAGTTACATAAGCTTACGTAGACAAGCCCAGCTACTGTGGAAAAAAGAACAAGCGGATTATCTGGGAAGAGTTTTCAACAATACATCTACACCTAAGCAATTCTGGAGCCAAATGGATAGACTTGGACTCACAGTATCATCAACAAAGTCGAAGGATCCAGTCAAATTCGACCTCTCCGTACTCAATGATTACTACGCCACAGTGGCGCATGGTACAAAGCTCCCGGCTCTTGAGGTGATACTTAGGACACTAAATCAGGCGCAGAATGGGCCAGCGTTTAGATTTACTCAGGCAACTGTCCCACAAGTGGTGAAACACCTGAGTAATCTCTCATAAAACGCCGCGGGTATTGATGGCTTACCAACTCCAGCCCTGAAGACATTCAAACACTTGCTAGCACCGGCTCTTACGGAACTTATTAACAACTCGATAAACCATAGTAGCTTCCCCACTCTCTGGAAATCCTCGCTCATCACTCCAATACCGAAGGTACGCAACCCTCAATCCCCATCGGACATGCGGCCCATCTCAATACTGTGTACTATGTCTAAAATCCAGGAGAGAATCATGCTAGATCAGCTTATCAGCTTTATTAATGACTACAGCATCTTGGACGTACATCAGACAGGCTTCCGGGCAGGTATGGGCACTCAGACTGCTTCAATAAGATTTGTCGACGACGTTAGATCTGGAATTGATGAGCAGATGATCACAATCGCAGTATTTCTAGACTTTACCCAAGCATTTGATTCAGTTGATCATAGGCTAATACTGCATAAGCTCTTTGACCTTGGCCTAATGCACGACGCCATCTGTTGGGTTCATTCATACCTGGCTGAACGAAAGCACGCTGTGCGCGATGGCGATAAAATTTCCACGTGGAGGGAATCCCTGTCTGGTGTTCCGCAAGGGAGTGTGCTGGGGCCACTACTATTCTCATTGTTCATTAACGATCTCCCGAAATGTTTGCTGCACAGCCACCACCTTTTCTTTGCTGATGATGGAACAATTTATTTGAGGTGTAAACCGAACGATATTATCAATGACGTCAACAAGGTTAATGATGATCTCGCTGCAATAGCTTCATGATGTCGGAATAACAAGCTATATATTAACACAACGAAGACTAAAGCCATGATCTTTGGAAGTGCCTACAATTTAAATGTCCTGGGCAGCAATATTATTCCAAATCTCATGTTTAATAATAAAATGTTGGAATATGTCGAAGAATTCAAATATCTAGGTGTCTTATTAAACCCAACGCTCTCGTGGACAAATCAAGTTGCAAAGACCTGTAGTACTTCATCAAGGATACTTTATAGATTGCGTCAATCTGCTGGCGCCATGAACGCGGCGATCAAGCGTCAACTAGTTGTCAGTCTCGTGTTGCCAGTTTTTGACTATGGTGCAATCGCATTGACCAACTTAAACCAGAACCTTGAAAAAAAGCTAACTGTTGCCCTCAACAATTGTGCCAGATTCGTCCTGCGACTTCGGCTGGGTGCGCACATTAATGAACCACGACTAGAACTGGGCTGGCTCTCTTCGAAAAATCGAAGACTATACCTTATGGGCTGTATCTATTATGGAGTCCTGATGCTCAATACGAACCAACTCCTAAGCAACAACATAAGGCCTAACCACAACATAGCCAGACCCCGTCGAGGTGACAGAACTGATTCGCTAATAGCGCCAATACCCAGAACTGCTATGTATCAGAACTCTTTCCTTATCTACGGGACTGCCTTCTGGAATTCATTGCCACCGCAGATCACTACATCATCAACGTTAGCTGAATTCAAGACACAGTGCTTCAAATACCTTCAAGACCTGGAGAGAGAAGAACTTGGGTTCAGGCCCAATGAGTGAATTCTGAATTAGTAAATCTTCCTTTTAGTGTAAAATCAAAGTGCAATTAAAATCCTCAATGTTTAAAAATTTATCATAAAACCTCTAATTCTTAATGACCAAATTTGGAAGCTATAATTCTTTCATTAAATTAAGTGTATATGACAATTTTAAATAAAACACTATTCTTCAGTTTAAATTGTATAAAGTAAAACTATAATTTAAAAACTATTAAATAAGTTGTGCAATGACAGCTAAGAGACCTAAGACTACTTTTATACCACATATTATTTTTCCTTTATTCTTTTTTTTATCTACTACTATTGTATTACCACTATTACTGCTATAAAAAACACCTTTGAGTGCATTTGTACTTTTATTATTTTGTATCCTTATGGTCGTCAGGGAACATAGTCCTACAATCAATTAAATAAAGCATTACATTACATTACATTACATTACATTACATTACATTACATTATGATTAAAATCATCTTCGTATTCATCTAGGTCTTCATCTTCGTTTTCATTTTCTGAATAAATGATTTGTTTTTTTAACGGCTCGGGTTTATCTATGTGCATCGAAGCTTCGCTCAACATTTTAGCAAGTACCTGGAGCATTTCAACTTTAAAAGCTTGCACTTTTTCAAATTTTTCAGAGTTACTCGGTTGAACAATACCATAATTACTGACCATATAACGTACTACACTCCACATTGCATCACGGAAACCAAGTAAAACTTTAGCTGTTTTCTTCCTGCAAACTAATCGAACATTTCTTTTATCTTCAACAGTAAACACTACATTTTCAATATCATTATCAGTTTCAAGATTTCCAATAATTTTTCCTTGACAAAACAGAAACACAGTTAACGGAGAAATCATACTAGTTTCACGAATCAAAGATGTTCTTCTTTGCTCACTGTGCGTGCGTCTGACATAAGTGAAAAATGGACTTGGAAAGTACCTCCTCTTGAAATTAACACTGTCTGGCAATATTGTCGCATGATTATTATCTTCCATTATAAAAGTACAAGCGCCTTTTTTAACTTGGCCCTTACGAATATCAAAGTCACGATGATAAAGTACCTGATCTAAGCCAGCTAATAAAATACCTCTTACAAGTTCATCCAGTTCAGCGTATTCATTTTCAGATTTTTTCATATTATCATATTCAATAGAATCGGGTATCATTTGTGCCTGAGCTAAATGTTCAGCATTTAAGTCTCTCACTCGACTTAGCGTGTACATACGATCAGGATAAAGCCTATTTTTAACACAGAAATCCCGTGATGCGAATCGACCCTGCTTATTGAACGAATTCCATTGTTCAAAAAGCCAAGCAACACTTATATGGTCACTCGTTGGATGGTATTTCGCTTTAATATCTCTAATAAATCCTTTATTATGAAGCACACCAGTAAATATGTCGCTGTCTGATGACATAACTGACGCGACAGTTAAAGTTGGAGTAATACACTGGAAAACAGACGAATAGACCATAGATTTACTTAATGTAGGGTGAACAGTAAACAGAGCTATTCTTTTACCCAAAGCCGTTAAATTTTCCTCGTGATCAAGCGCCCCGAGTTTAACAAGATCTCTTACGGCCGCGTCAATGATACTCGTAGCTGGTGGCTGTGGCATTGATCGTAAAAACATCTTTGCTTTTTCATTGGTGTAAGTTTTAATATCCAATACAGTTTTTTCTAGCGACGTACGCATTACTTCAGGTATTGGATACTCATCTAAATTTTGAAACTGCTCACGTGTAATCATGTGATAACTGATTCCAGTCTGAACACGACCAGCGCGACCCTTCCTTTGCTGAATATTAGCTTTTGATATCCAGTGGCTATCAATTGATGAGATACCACGTTTTTCCTGCCACCTGATTTGTCGGTGTGTGCAAGAATCGACCACGTACACAACGTCTGTAACAGTAATTCCTGTTTCAGCAATGTCCGTAGCTAATACTATTTTTCTTATGTTATTTGGATAGTGATCAAAAATTTTTTTCTGATCCCATTGCGCAACTTTTGAGTGCGCTGGTAATATCGCAATTTTATTCTTTTGTAGCAATGAATATTCCTCGAGATATTTCTTCAGTGCTACTATTTCAGACCACCCGGGTAAAAAACATAATATAGCACCAGGTGGTTTGTTTCTAGTTATCCAAGCTACAAGCTCACCCATTTTTACAATATCAACATACGGCCCTTCTTTCATTTTTTCCGGATCTTCGAACGTCAAATCCCATCTGCTCGGAGCACGGAGTCCTAGTTTATCAATTTCTTCCATAAAATTCATCTTTACTGGAAAGGTTCGTCCAGGCACTTCGATTACTTTACAATTGAAATAAGATTGGAATAATTCAGAATTTATTGTTGCAGACATAACGATAACTTTTAATTTTGGATTTTCCTTCATGGCTCGTTTCAGAAGCACCAGAAGCATATCAGTGTTGATTGTCCTCTCGTGAGCTTCATCGACAATCACATGCGAGCAACCTTCAAGTGTCGGATTAAATTGTAATTTACGTAAAAGAATTCCCGTGGTGCAAAATACAATTCTCGCTGGTCTTATTGGCAATTGTTGAGAAAGTCTGACTTGAAAACCGACCACATCACCAAGTTGTTCTTTTCGCTCATCGGTAACACGCTCAGCCAATGAAATAGCTGATATACGTCGAGGTTGGGCAACAATCATATTACAATTTGTAGCTTCTCCACATTCAGCAAAACTGTCCATTATATACTGCGGCACTTGGGTCGTTTTACCGCATCCTGTGTCACCTTTTATCAATAATACCTGATTATTTTTAACTTCTTCAATGATTTGTTTTCGAAAATCAAGAATCGGCAAATTACAGTAATTATTTTCGCTTATACGATGTTCAAATCTTGCTTGCAATAATTTATTTCTTTCTTGCAATTTTTCTGGCATACAATTTATAGGATCAAGTCTACCAACTGGATCTATTATTTCACTTGTACCAAAATTGCGATGCTTAATATTATCCTTATTTGTATTTTCATCGACTAGTGTTTTAATGTAATCATTATATTTATCGATGATAATTTGAGCGTCATTTAAAGTTTCACTTTTTACAGACAATGAAACCGGCTGATTTATTAAATCTTTTATTCCTTGTGAGTCATACAGTATTGGCATACCTTTATTAAGTCTTTTTTGATTCTCAAGCCAGTGTAAACATCTCAAAGATGCTAATTCACTTGCTTTACTTTTATTACTTGCAATTGTTGTAAATGTTGTTTCTTCGGGCCACAAAACTTTTAAAGTACACGACCAGTTATGTTGTTTTTTACCAGTAGGTTTTTTAAACTCAAAACTTAATGTGTTTTTCTTCATGTCATTGTTTACTATCTGATATATTTCATGAAGCTTTCCTTTTGCTTGAGGATACATTTTTTCAACCTCTGTGAAACGTAAAACAAATGGATTTATTATTTATTATAAATATAAACGTAAATTATCATTTATCAATATTGAAATAAAAAATTTTAAACTATTGTTATAAACAAAAAAATTTACCTTTAATGTTGATTCTGTCTCTTTTGGAATGATGAATATCATGGACATTATTATTATTTTCACTTTCAATCTTTTCTCCAAAATAATTTTTAGTTTCATGATTTTTTAATAAATCATTAATATTAATATTTGAATGAGATTTTTTTGCATTCGAAGACTCTAATCTCACTTTATCATCGATAATTGATCGGCTTAAAAATAAATTTGTGTGAAATTTTCTATTACGTAAATAACAAATACTTTGCATCTTAATGAACTTATTATCAAACTGATTTGTCCTTGTCAGACTATATTTTTCAATATTCTCAACATTTTTATGTGTCACGCTCAGAGCATTAGTGTCAAATAATCTTTTGTTAATAATAAATGACACATGTTTCTGTAAATGTCCATCTTTTGCCAGACTTTTAGCTCTGAAAAAAGTAATTTTATTTTGAATTAATTAAGCAATAAATTAAATTTTATTTTAAATAAATAAAACTACGAACCTATTACAAAAAGTTCCGTGTTTTGTCAAGACTTTACTGCAACTCAACATTTTTGATTTATTTCTCTTGCACTGAATAAAAAATAATTACTTGATACCTAAAAATGTAAAGTAGTGATCAACAATCGTAAATTATCAATCAACTGTTTTTTAAAAAAATTTATTATTACGAGAAACAAGAAATAAAGGTTATAATATTGTATAAACTTACAATGTAAATATCTTTGATGATAATTAGATGTCCTAAATGTATTGGAAATTAAATGAATGTCATTATTTTAAATAATAATTATTTTTTATTGTATTTAACTGTTAATTCATAAAACTCATTAATTAAATGAAAATTATAGAACGAAACTAATTTCATCAGCCATCATCGCCGAAGCACATTTTTTTCAGCATCAAGCAGTGTGGCCAGATCGTGCTCTTATCTTACCCCCACTTTGTAGGACACTCTCATCTGACTATATTGAAAGCGATACAAAGTGGGGGTAAAAAAATCGCACGATCTGGCCACACTGGCGTTAAGATCAATTTTTGGACGTTGGAGTGTGGAGAGCTCTCTATGTTATAACAATAAAACATTCAGTGCTGCTGTTGACATGCTCCACGGATATTATCAAGAACTTTCTCGAAAACTTCAGGATCAACATCTGGTATGCGCATCTTGAAAAATTTAATTATTTATAAATATATTTATTCATTCAAATGCCAATTGGCTTTATACATTAAATCATGGCAAAAATAAATGAGAAAAAAAAATTGACATTTAGAAATTTAAAAAAAAATTATAAATGCAATTTTTTAAAAATAGTTTTTGGAAAAAATTTATTTGTTAAATAAAATTAAAAAATTATCAAGTAGCTGCTAACTTTAATGTCATGAAATTGTATTTTTTAATAATCTGTAATGACATTAAAGTTAGCTGTCACTTGACAATTTTTTAATTTTATTTAATAAAAAAATTATTTTTAAAAAATTGCATTTTTAATTTATTAAAATTTCTCCAAGTCCATTTTTTTAATAATTTTTTTTTGCTATAATTTATTTGTTAAAAAAAAATTAAAACAATTTGGAGTAAAAATGTATTACTTCCAAAAATAATTCTTGAAATTATTTTCGTAGGTAATAATGAAATCCAAGAAGAGTAAGCTAGAGTCCCTACAAGATAAAATTTAGTAACAAAAATAATAAGTATACATACAAATGCGCTCAACCTGCATGACTTGATTCTCAGCGCATAAAAATGTGTCCTGAAGGTCCCTATAAATTTGCAGGTGTGTCTTTTAAATGTATTAGGTACTTACCTGTCTGTACACTACATACATATTTACAAAACAGCACATACACAGATGCGCGCGCGTATGCTGTATGAATAAGCTGGTGCTAAAGCGAATTCCAGAGTTAATAATGATAGTGTCCGCCGATGGAGTTCTTGTTCTAACAACCTGTCGAACATGACGAACATTCACGTCCACAGCAATGAGCCGATTCGTACCGTGTATTTATTATATTTTTAAATAATTTTTTTATAACTTTTATATAAAATTAATTGCTGTTGAATTGTTTAAGAAATTTTATATTTGAGGTTATATACAAAAGTGCTTGTGAAATATTTAAAAAGCCAACGCCCCGGACTATCGTCAAAGTGTCAATGTCTATGCACAAATATTCAGAGAAATAATAATATAATATGTAGCTGCAATATGTAGTATACTTTTTAAACTTTTACTCTACGGTTTTATTTACGTTATTAAAACGATAGAGAAGATAACGAGGTCGCAAGTCTCGCTACGAGTGTATGAGTGTTATTGTACTGTGCAGATATTAATAGGCGTTGGTATGTGTAGGTCTGTCACTTAACTTGACTTCCTCTCCCCGCTCTACTCTATCATACAATTACGATCTACTCTGCTGTGAAGACTGTTGTCTTACCTAGATTTTTCACCGATTCGCGGCCACGATGTCATCTACCATTGATACCAAGTCGATTGGTCACACAAAATCTGCCGTTATAACGTGGATATTCGTATAATAGTTGTGATATTTTATTTTTTTATTTTATCCAACAACTAACACGCTGTTTATTGGCTTTTATTGGTGAAGCATAAATTTATGAATTTTTTAATTAAATTAAAACATTTAAAAATTTTTTTTTACTGAATTTATTAAGGTACAGTATAAAATTAAATTTATTAAATTAATTTATTTTTTATTTTACCGATTGGAGTACTGATTCTATAATTTTGTAACTATTTATTACAGGAGCTGTAAAAATGTTTACGAGAAAGAAAAAGAAGCCACAAATATCAACACCAACAAATTTTGAGCATCGAGTACATACTGGTTTCGATAAACGTGAAGGAAAGTTTGTTGGTTTACCATTACAGTGGGCGTCAATTGTTGGTAATAATCAGATATTAAAATCGACAAATCGACCACTGCCGCTTGTTGATCCTAGTGAAATAACACCCACAGAAATATTAGATTTGAAGACAATTGTTCGTGGACACAATGATCCGCGTATTAGCAAAAATAATGGTCAAAGTAATGGTAATAACAATGAAAATAATAGTAAATTTGAGAATGGTGGATTACCAAAAATGAGTACTGTTGCAAGATCTAATTCATTGAGATCTTCAAGTCCACCAAGATTGAGACGAGATTTTCGTAATAATGCTAATTTACCGCCGTCTGTGCCGGAAGGACAAGAAGTATCATCAAGTCCAAGTCAAATGGTGCCTACGTATACGATGTATGGAAAACCTTATGGTTATCCTGATAAAATGCGTCAGCAAAATTCATCGAGTGTTGGTAATATAGTTGGTAGTGGACCTATTTCTGGTCCTGGTTCTGGACCTCCTGGACCTGTTAATTCAAGTTTACAAAATATACAAAATATGAATCCGAACTTGCAGTCATCGCCGAATTTAACGAATTCAATAAACAATGCTCCGAATTTGTCGATTAATTTCCAAAATTTAAGCCCCATACCAAGTCATCAAGACGGATCTAATGTTAATAATTCAATTAGTAGTCCAATAAATGAACATGATTATCAAAGAATGAATGCACCATCAACAATGTCAGGACAGTATCCTGAAAATATCCGGGTAAATAATTTATACTTGATAATTTTATTTATAATAATTTTATTATTATATTCAAGCATAGCATGTCTTTTCTATCTGATTTCACCGTATATTTTATTGTAACTGGAGAAATCATTTAATTTTTATACAAAAGTATTACATTTATATATCTTATAATATATTATAATTTATGAAAATTTACTATATTATCAGTAAAGTATTTGATCAATATATTTAATTAATGATTAAATTTATTTTCAGACAATGACAGAAACTGCTAGAGATCACGCAATACCGGCAAATATGATGATACATAAATTACAGCCGAAGATATCACCAGTTGGTTCAATAGCATCCCAACGACCTCTCAGTCAATTGAGTACTCATAATGTCATAAAACATCCACATAATTATCTTATGCCTGAGAACTCGTCTTCATTGCATGGACATTTTAACAAGCCACCAGAAAGCTCACAGTCGATGCACAATTTGTCAAAACTGGCGGGACATCCGGCAGTACCAGCTATGCCCAGTTCAAGTGCCACTAGCTCAGTACCAGATCAAAGTCAAAGTATCAAGGGAGCAATGTCATCGGCTAGTCTTAATCCAGGATCTGGAAATTTATCCGTTAGTAATAATAACAATAATAATAACAACAACAATAACACCAATAACAATAATAAACAAAATGCTGATCAGAGATTAACGCATGAACAATTTAGAAAAGCACTGCAAATGGTAGTCAGTAGTGCAGATCCACGTGATAATTTAGACAATTTTGTAAAGATTGGTGAAGGCAGTACTGGTACTGTTTGCATAGCTACGGATAAAGAGAGAAAACGTCAAGTCGCTGTTAAAAAAATGGACCTAAGAAAACAACAGCGACGTGAATTGCTCTTCAATGAAGTTGTCATAATGCGAGATTATCATCATGTAAATATTGTTGAGATGTATGACAGTTTTTTGGTTGACGATGAACTGTGGGTCGTAATGGAGTATCTTGAAGGCGGAGCGTTGACAGATATTGTTACGCATTCACGTATGAATGAAGAACAAATCGCAACTGTTTGTATTCAATGCTTGAGACCGCTATACTATCTTCACTCTCAAGGTGTAATTCATAGAGATATTAAATCAGATTCAATTCTTCTTACTGCTGATGGCAGAGTTAAACTTTCTGACTTTGGATTCTGCGCTCAGGTATCACAAGAATTGCCAAAGAGAAAGTCACTTGTGGGCACACCTTACTGGATGAGTCCTGAAGTTATTTCAAGGTTACCGTATGGACCTGAAGTTGATATTTGGTCATTGGGAATTATGATTATTGAAATGGTTGACGGTGAACCTCCGTTCTTTAATGAACCGCCACTTCAGGCGATGAGAAGAATCCGGGATATGTTACCGCCTAAGCTGAAAAACTCACATAAGGTTGATATTATTTATATCTTTAATTTCATTCTCTTATTTTGAATTTTTTTTTTTTTTTTTTTTTTTTTTAATTTAATTTAATTGTACAAAACTTAATATTTAAACACTTTTACATATTTATTTATTATACTAAAGTTAGCTGACGTTTTTAATTTTTTTTCAATAATTAAATGAGAACAAAAAATTATTTTTAAAAAATTACACTTACAATTTTTCAAGTTTTTTGCAAATGAAATTTTTTTTTTTTATAATTTTTTCAATAAAAAAAACATTCTAAAAATTTTTAAATGTCGGCTAACTTAATTTTCATATTTATTTTATGTTTCTTTAATCTTATTACGTCGTCAGTAATAACAGATAATTGAATTATTTATTTTACATAACTTATAATATTTATATTTTTTATTAGGTGAGCCCGCGGCTACAGGGCTTCATGGAAAGAATGTTGGTTCGTGATCCAGCGCAGAGAGCCACTGCTGAAGAATTATTGCAACATCCGTTCCTAAGACAAGCAGGAAGTCCTAGTGTCTTGATACCACTGATGCGTAGCGCAAGACATACCAATTGTTGACCTGAAAAATTTTTATTCAACTAAAAATAATTATTTGATTATACAATTTTTTCATATAAAAAATTGTTAAATTGAGATTTTTATAATTATTAGGAGTAATTAAACAATTATTTAGGTAAAGAGACTGGAAATTTTACATTCCAATTTTTCATATCGTTTTTTTGACTAAAATTTTTAAAAATCATGAAAAAAGGCTATTTAATTTTGTAAAGAATATGGTAGCTATGCTTTGTTATATATATATATATATATATATATATATATATATATATATATATATATATATATATATATATATATATATTTTTTTTTTATTATAAAGAGATAAAAAGTAACGTAGTATTTACACATGAGTGCCTTTAAACAATATAGAGTAATGTACCATATAATTTTTATTACGAGTGCAGCTAAATTTCTAGAATTTCTTTTATATAAATATAGATGAAAGAAGAATTTTTAAATAAAAAAAAAGTTTTGCGCTCATTATGCCACTGGAGTATATTACATTTAGGATAATTATGTTAGTTATGAATTAATTAAGAAAAATATTTTTGGCCTTCTGTAATATTAAGACTGAACAATTTTTTGCATCGATCAAAATTAAATAATAAATTTTTTAGTAATTTATAAATATAATATATAGTTTTTTTATACAATGGCTACATTAATGTTTATGTTTCAAATGGATTTTTTAAAATGGAGAAGAAAAAAATTTTTTTTTAATAAAATATCAAAAGTAAAATAATGACAATTTTTATCAATAATTGAATAATTGAATTTTGATTATTTATAAATTTAGATTATATAAATTTTAAACTCGTTGCAGTTAAAAATGCTGTATTTAATCAAAACTATAAATGGAAGACATTTTATTGATATTAATTTATAAATACTTTGATAGCTTTACCGAAGAATTATTGTTGAAGTATGTTCCACGTTGATAGTTTCGTAAATGAGGCTTGCCTACTTATTATGTATAACTTTTAACAATATATGTGTCATTTCTTCCGTGCTTAGCGATTAGTAATTATAATTATTTTGTAAATAAATAATGACAAATTACAATTTATTATGTATTAATAAATTTATTGCACCTAAATTAATGAATAAATTTTTGTAAAATTTTGAATTACGTTTTTGTTAAATTGATAGCATGTTTATTATATTTAATAATGGATAAATTATAAATCTATTTTTATCATCATAATAATAACAGTAGAAAGAAAATAGATAGATAGATAGATTTATTTTTACTTGTATCACATAAATATTGCGTTTTACAAGGTGTTTTACATATATATTTTTCTCCTGACTCTACTATACATATAAAGGTATCTGTTATTTTCGTATATAATTTTTATATTTTACGTGGAATTTTATTGTTAATTCTCTATTTTTACCTATACCTTTAGTCTATAGTTTTTTTTTTTTTTTTTTTCCTTTATATACTCATTCACTCTATCCATTTCTTTCTTTCTTTAAAGTCTATTTTTCCTTTTTCCCTATCTCTCTTTCTCTTTCATTTTTCTTTAGATTATTTTCTATTTCCCTTATCACCTTGCATGTTCCCGTTCTTATCCTCCCTTTCATTATCCCCACTATTTCTTTTTTTATTTTGTCTTCATCCTCTGATTCCTCCCACCATTTCTTTATTTCCTCCTTACTTTCTTTAGTGAGTTTATTCCTTATTTTTTCACATGTTAAAACATGCATCAATGTCTCTTCCTTTTCTCTGCATTCTCTACACTTCCAATCCTTTTCCCCTTTTTTTCCAGCTTTTACTAGGTTTCCGCACCTTACTCTTGCCCATAATTCTTTATCTGCACTTCTAGTTTTCTTGTTTTTCCAATATATTTCTTCTTCGCTTTCTTCCATTAGTTCCGTATATATTTCACTAAACTTCGATGCTCTTATCCTTGACTCTTCTTTAGAAAGAAAATATTTTATTATGTGAAAAAAATTCGATTCAGTATTTAATATATTTAATTACAATAAATATTATCAATTTATAATCAAGCTGATTAATTTAATTATTATTGAAATTACTCTAATTTTTTTTTCATTAAAAATTATTATCAAATGAGGTAAATAAAATTTTTAATTGTAGGTGGGAATTATCGTACCAACTTCGAATAACGACGATTACTGGTACAACTGTTTACAGTGAATTTACCGTAGATAATGTAAACTCTAAAAATATTGTTTATGTAGTTTGAAAAAAATTTTAATAATACAAAATTATTATTTTTTTAAAAATAGAAATTTGCTAAATTTTTTATTTGATGCTAAGAAAAATTATTTGTCATTAAAGGCCAGTTTTTTAATTTATTTAAATTATTTTTTAATCTAAAAAAAATTTACAATACATTAAATGAAAAAAAAACTTTTAACAGAAAAAAATAAAATAGTTGTAAAATTGTGATTAAAATATCTAAATCAGTGAGTGGATACTGTGATTTAAAAAAATTTTATATTGAGTGTTGAACAAGTTATAAAAATGACAATTAAATGTTTAATAGTTCATAAAATATTATTCAGGTATTTCTTCTACTTAATCACAGAAAAAATCCAAATTATATTATTTATTGCAAGGCTAGCTCATAAATATATTTAACTATTTATTAATTGTACAAAATTGAATATTACTCAGTATATTTTTTACTTTATCATAACTACAAACCTAAATCTAAATTTAAATATGTTAATGATAAATTATATAGAAATACATTTGTTAAAAAAAATAGAGTCAACAATCTCCGCGATTAAAACAATTACAATTGAAATAATATGTATGTACTTATTTTTATCACTACATGTTATTGATGTAAAAATGATTAATGACGTCCAAACGGTTTGTCAATCTCGACCAAAATAACAATAGCCATAAATACAATAACCGAGTGCTAAAAATATCTTTATAAACCATAACAGGAAATGGGACAATTGGTCATATCACGGCAGATTAATAAATAACCCACTGAATTATTAAATAATTCATTAGTCATTATGCCGAATTGAATAAAAAATAATATTTCAATTGTTCTAACTGTATCTTATACCTAATCATTTTTTATTGTTATTAACGATAAGGAAAATAAAATTACGTGTATAACAAAAGTTAATCTGACAGTTTTAATCATTGACTTCAATGATAAAAAAAATTTTTTTGATAACGTTAATTACCTCGAGAATTTCATCATCCAAAAGGAAAAAATGTAGATATATATTTACATTAAACGTGCTGTAATGCACGTTTAATTTTATTTACATAGATAGCACTTACACGAAAGTAAGAATTGAAGGCGCGGTTCGTTCTTATTGGCTGGTTAAGACGAGCCTCTAGCTTGACCGGAACGTCCTTCACATTCCTCATAATATATATATATATATATATATATATATATATATATATATATATATATATATATATATATATATTGTTCCTAATTGATTTTTGACAGATATCACATGTTAAGCGATCATCGTACGAAGTTGCATCAGATTTTTTTGTCAGCCTAAATTAAAAAAAGAAAAATAAATTATTATCTTTAAATATTTTATAAAACTATGAACGATACTTAAAATTATCAGGAAAAAATTTTAAAGATTTCTTTTTATGACATTTAAAAATTTTGGAGTAAAATTAAACAGAAAATTGCGGCAAATAAATACACCAATAGGTTTTGGCTTTTGGTTTTTTTTCTCAAGCACCAATGCTGCCTTTCTTTACAGACTATCGCTCAATTACTTCCATTCACATAAAATATCGAAAGTTGTTAACTTCTAACATTTTTTATTTTATAAAAAAATTAATACCGCTGTCAATTTAAAAAATTATTTTAACAAATTAATTACAATAAAAAAATGCTTTTAAAAATTTCACTTGTAATTTTTATTAATTTTCACATGTGAAACTTTTTAATAAATTTTTTTTTTTAATAATTGCTAAAATTTTCTAAAAAAATTTTTAATGTCTGTCAACTTGAGTGTTATAAAAATTCCATATTTATTTAAAAATATTATTCCATCAAGTTAGGAAAATTTTTATTTAAAAACAAATACATGAATGACGAATGAATTGAATCATATTGAATAAATAAAAATTCCGTAATTCTAATTTTAGTTTTTTTTCGCTAATTCTATCCATACTTTTTATTATTTCTTTCGAAGAGAAGTTATAAATTGTCTGACGAAACATTCCACAAAATTTCCATATCTGAAACATAAATAATTTCCTCCTAAAAGACTTAAAAATTTTCCACCTAAGTTGTAAAACACAGCAATTAGTGTCGGAGCAAGACTATTTTATTCAGAAATGCACAAAGAATTTAAATTTATCATATATACTTTGGAAGACTGAAAACTTTTTAACGTCTTTTAAAAATCCAATATAACTATTTAAAAAAAAAATAACGAAGCACTTAAGATTATTTTAAAAGTATTGTTCATTAATTATCCATTAAACTATCACTTAAAACGTTATCGTTAACAGTAGAGACGAGCCTCCAAAAGATAATGTACATAATATGTCTTAATGGTTAGTCTATAAGTTATAAAATTAACAAAGAACTTTTATTTCATAATATCGTGGAGGTACAAAGATTTCATTTAACTAGTCAATCTCTGATAATTACCTTTAAAAACGTGAATTAATAAATATTCTCAGTTGGTTTTGAGCTATTGACGTCACATTGTAATTTATCACTGGCGACGGTATGATGAACGCGATTTTCATACAGTGAAGTTGGCAGATATTAAAACTTATTTTAAAATTTTATAATAATGCAATTATTAGAAAAAAAATTTAATTAAAAAATTCCACATGTGAAAATTAATAAAAATTTTTAGAAGCATTTTTTTAGTGTAATTGATTTGTTAAAAAAATTGTTAAAATTGACAGCGGTATTAATTTTTTTTTTAAAAAATCTTATAAGTTAGCAACTTTCGAAATTTTATGTGAGTAGAAGTAAAATTTTTTATTTTTTTTTTATTAATTAAATTACAATTAAAAAGATATTTATAAAAATTACACTTTTTCAAATGAAATTTTTTCAAAAAAAAATTTCTAAAAATTTTAAAATGTCGGCTAACTTTATTTTCATGAAAATGAATAAAAATTACAAGTGAAAATTTTTAGAAGCATTTTTTTACTATAATTAACTTGTTACTAAAATTTTTTAAATTGACAGCTTACGGCTAACATCAAAACTATCGATTTTTGCCCGTACAATTGAAACAGCCGCATAGAATCTATAAATAAATAAATATAAATAAGAGATATTATATTATAGACGTAAAACTAGAGCTTCAATGTCATTCGTTAAAAAAAAAAAAAAAATGATAATAACTGTTACTACCGTTATCTTAAAATTATTTGTAAAGATATAAAAATTAACTGCGGATTTACTTGTTTATGCTGTCAAAGAATTGAGGTGATATGATAACTTTTTTAAATTAAACTTTTTGCGATGGTTTACGAGTGTATTATCCAAAATAAAAAAAAAAAAAAAATAATAAAATAAAAAAAAACAAAAGATCTAAAGGCTCGTCAGCAAAATTACTTTACTGGATTGCATCATCACCACTTTTATTTGCTTTATTTATCGCTCTGAAAAATAATTAATAAAAAAAAAAATAAACAAGTTATAAAAAAATGATAAAAAAAAAAAAAAAAAAAAAAAAAATAACAGCTGGTTTATAAGGCATAGTCTACTTTCGAAGATATGATTGGTCGAGCTGAGCCGTGCCTCCAGAGCACGTTTCTCTTTACAGATTTAAAAAGTGGGGATAATAAACAAGACAGAATTTAAAGAATGTGATCTTACTAAGTATTAAGTATAATACTACCATACTTGTACTTAGATACGTATACTCCAATACGCATGCAACTTGACACGTATGTACTTCACTGTTAAATAATTCAATAATTACCTTTAAATATATCTACGTCATCATACTTTATCAATCACTTTTTTCTTGTATGTTAAATTTCAACTTTAGACTTGATATAAATTTTTTTTTTCTTTTTTCATCTTACAATTGTAATTAATTCGACAGTCGGGGAATTCAGTAGATTTTAATTGATTTCGGTGTTCAAGAACTCGGTACAGTATCAACTTGGAATTCTTGTTACTACATTAATTTCACATTCTCTTTAAAAAAACAGACCCGTCGGTCATTGACACATTAATATTTTTTTCTAACTGTTGATAAAAATTGTTAAAAATTTTTTTTATAGAATGTAAAAGTTTATAATAATTATTGTTATTATTTCTGTTGTGTTATATCATTTTTACGGTTTTAAATTTTAATTAAACCGTTTAATTTTACAATATCATCTTTTGTAAGTCATTTCCGAGAATTATCTTTATGATAATGATAATATGTTAAAGATTTCACAATTCTGGATGCTTTATAAGTTTTAACAAGCCACGAGGTAATTTACTTGTTTTTTAGTAACTTTACTGAAATTCTATATGATAAGATAATCGTTTTAAAAGCAACTATAACCAGCAAAAAAAAAATAATTATTTTACTTTTTGAACGATAGGATTAAGTGAAAATTTTTTCAAAATTCTAGCTATTAATAATATTTATTTTAATTAATATTATTAATTGTGTAAATTAGTAGAAAATTTATTTAAACAAAAAAATTATGAAACTATGTTTTAAATAAATAGAATTGATAATAACAGAAAAATATATTTTACAATACTTATTTTTGTTTAATCAATTTTTATTATATTATTTTTTTACATTAGGTAAATAAAAAAAATATGCTCAAGACTGCTACTACTCTCTTGTTAAATTAAAAAAAATTTTCTGAATTAATTTAAAAAATTTTTTATGCTGTTAGAACCTTATAAAGTACTTTGAAAATTCCAAAACTAATGTAAAACTTCTGAAATATGTCAAAAGACTTAAAAATATTCTAGCAACCTTTAAAAAATAATTTCACAATTTTGTATTTATTTTTAATCTATTCCTTAAATTGTTTTATAATGTTTCATAACATCTTAAAAACTTTTAGAACCTTTTGAAATATTAAAAAATTTTATAAATTTTGAGGGATTCCAAAAAGTTTTAGAAAATCCAGATATTTTAAATAATTTTTTTCATCTTCAATAATAATAATAATAATTATAATTATTACAATAGCAATAAGATGTTAAATTAAAAAAAAAATTTTTTTAAATCTACAAAGTAATGATTATAATCTAAATATTAATAAATAAATAAATTAATAAAACATTTATTTATTAATATTAATTTTTTATTTGTTCAATAAATTCAGATAGACATTTTAGAAAACTGAATGAATTTTTCCCAACTAAAAAAAGGATGTAAGTGCAAAATTATTTTCCCATTCTCTGAATGGACCATTCCTGTTGGCAGAGTGGACACCGGTTGTTTTGTTTCACCCAAAGTGACATACAGCAGTAATGAAATGAGTGATTACACTCTCCCCAAACAACAACACAATCCTGACGACCGTCAAAGTCCTTTTTGCTTTCAGCTTGACAGCGTAAACATGCGTCTGTAAATAAACAAATTGTGAAAATTAATAACTACTCAACAGGCGACTCAATTGTAAATAATGTATGTGATGATTGAAAAATTTTCAGGCGTTGTCATTGCTAACTGGCTTTAGCTTAGACAAGTTAAATCTCATTTCAAGTGCTTGATTTTGAATTAATATGATACTGTCTAAGAAACAATGACCGATGGAGCTGAGCTTGAGATGAAGAGCAAACATAATAGTATGTAATATGTGACAATAAATAAAACACATTGACCTAAAATGACATGACATGGATCGTTTGTTTTTAATACACAGAAATGAAATTAGTGGTAAGTATTACAATATTTTGTTCGTGTCCTTATTTAGTTAAGATATAGTAGTCGACTGTTAATTTTAAATTTTATTATCCATGTCATCGAAAAAATAGTTTTTTCCGAATTATAGCGATTACATGTTATGTATTTATTCAACCTAAAAACACAAAAAATTGGATAAAATAAATAAATGAGAGTTTAATTGATTTTTAGTAATAATTAACTTGATACTATGACTTATGCCGTGGTATTGAATACAGTAATGGATACTGGTGTTTATGTGCGTGGTAAAATTCCACTTGCTTTCAATCAATCAGATACGAAGCTTCATGTGTTAAGTACGAGTATTGTTAATGATCTAGAAGATTCGAATTAAACACATTTATAAGAGACTAAGACATAAAACTTAAGTATGTTTGTAGCAATACCATTTCTAAAGAGCATGTATCGAATCAATTGTGTTTACTCATTTTTTACTTTTTGTCCATAATAATAACAACATCCAGTATGGAGTTAATAATGATAATAATCAATAAACTTTTCTGTAATTGATTGTAAAATACGTCATAAAATAATCAAGGCAAAGAAGACAGTCGATTAACCTTTTCACGGGGGACCTTGCTATCTATGTATCAATATAATTTGCGACGTGCCTCCTTATAAATTAGTTTTATAAGCATGATATGTAAACATCTGTTTAGTTCGTTTTTATTGTTATATAAGCTCTAATAAATGATGTATAAGTATGATCATTCGGTATCATTGAAAGCATTGAAGCGCTTTGATTTGGATTTGTATCTTTTTGCAGTTTCCATCATTACTATTTTTTTTTTTATTTTAATAAAATATTGAGGGTTAAAAATGTAAGCTGCAAGTTACAAATTGCTCGGTATTTTTTAAATAAGGTATTATTAAATTGCTCTTAAGATAAATTGTATATTTTGAATTAGTATCAAAATTTCTGTGCGTTAAAATTAAGATAATTTCTAAATTATTCAAAAATATTGTATAATTACGATAGTATTCTGTAAATATTATTGTCTAGAATAATAAAAAAAAAAAAAAAATTACAATATTTTTAATCCATTTTAATGCGAAGAGGGCTGAGTATTTAATTATTGATCGGTAGAATAAAATCAGTGAACTTGTTGATAGCAGTAAAATCTTGTTTACAGTCATATATAAAATAAGTTTGTGGCAAAAGAACAAATTGATATTGATAATTGAAAAAATAATTTTCTTCTTCATGTATTATTAACCGCCAACCCGATTATAAATTCAAATTTTGAATAGCGGTATACATTTTTAAAGCGGTTGAATTTTTAAACGTGTTTTGCTCATGTAAAAAATAAAATTTAAAAAATTGTCGGATAGTAGCTAGTATAATCCAGATTACAATTAGTATAATCTAGATTATAATGAATATAATACAGATATCACTCAGTATAATCTGAAATTTTTTGAGCTACTATCTGAAAAATTTTTTCGCATTTTATTTTTGACTATAAAAAAAAGACAAATTAAATTGGTTAAATTTAATGTGTATATAAAAACAAATAAAGTTTAATAAATAAAGTGTCCAATGGAAATTTTTCGATTGGTAGACGAGTATTGTATCAAACAATTATCGAATGACCCGAACGATGGGACAAATTAAATGAGTTTAGGAATATTCCTGTGTCTAAAACATGTTTGCCATTAATTAAAAATGTATAAATTATTTTAATCCTTTTGAATATTTCCACATGAATAATTTGTTTTTGTCAGTGAATGCTTATTTTGAGTTAATAAAAAAATTAAAAGAAGAAATTAAAGGATTTTAATGCATTTTTTTGTCCTTTTTGACCATCATATTAACCCTTACCAATTATTGGGTATTATGTGTTCAGTATGATATAACGCAATGTGTAATTTATATTACTTAATTGTCTTACAACCGGAACATTCGAGATTTATTCAACGCTGTCCGGGTCGCAAGTTGAACATTAAAATAAAAATTTCTACAATTTTTTTTTTGCATGATTATTACTAAGGTGTTTAAATAATAAAAATAAACATAAATCGTATATATATTGGTGTAAAATTAATTCTGAGAATAGAGCTGTATAATAAATTTAAAGGACAACTATAATTGTCACTTAAACAAATTTACTACAATATAAATTCCACTGAGATATTTAAAAGAATTAGTTAAATACTCACGTACGCGACATTTATTAACTATAGTATGGTTGTAACTAAAATAACTAATATGAGAAATATGGTAATACATCGATATCCAAATGATATTTTCATTTTGTTTCATAGATATTTAAATTTTTTTTCGATAAGATTTAAAATTATATAAATATATACACAGAAAAAAAAATTTCTTCTATCAAGAAAATTTTAAGGAAAACTAAAGTTATTTTGGAGCAAGAAACTTTGTTTCAAGAAATTTTCAATCTTCCTTAACATTTTTTTGAGCCAAGAAAATTTATTTATTATTTAATTTCAATGCCAAGGCAGTATAGCCAAATGGCAAAAGTGTACAAAAAAAATTATAATAAAGTACACGTATGAATAATGAAGATATAAGGTTTCAAAATTTTAGATATTAAGAAATAATCGTTTTTCTTAAATTTGGAATGTAATTATAAAAAAGAGCCATTCGGCAGCCGAAATGGAAGTAGATTTCATTTTATCACTTATTAATCAAAAATACAATTAGATTAAAGTATGATGTATATTGTAATCATTGTAATCAAAGTTTACACAGTTATTATATAAAATTCAATCTCATCGAAACTAGATTTTTACAAAACTAGGTAAAAACAATAACTTTTCGATATTTGGAAATCGTTAATTTTCTATGAAATCTACTAAAACGAGTGCAACAGCAAATTTCATATTTGGCATAGCGGAATAGGACTTAATTTTAAGACTACACATATGATTTGGTACTTAAATTAAAGCTTATTTAAAGCACTTTCAAATGCAGTTTACAGAGATTCAATAAGTTATTCCATTCAGAAATTATTCGAATTAGAAAGTGAAGAAATATGAATTTTTATGATTTTGAAAATTTTGAAATCTTGGTAATTCTAAATTACTTGACCGATTAAGCTTATCTTCGAACTTAACTTCGGTATCTATCTGTAGAATAAGTATGTTGAGTTTGGTAAAGATCCGTTGTAAATTGGTGACGCTATCGTCGTGACAAGCTGCGTTATATTGTATATATATATATATATATATATATATATATATATATATATATATATATATATATATATATATATATATAAACTTTTGAACCATATGTATTTTCTGACTCAGCGCGTCGAGTTAAGTCGGAATATAGCAAAATTTTTCAAAAGTTCCGTCATGAGAACCAATGCAATAGTTAGATTTCTATGAAATCTACTAATAAATACAAGAAAAGTATAAATTTTAATATAAATTTTGAAATTGAGTAAAATTTACCTGAATCAAAAATTATTTCTTAAATCAAGAATTTTTCCACGTGAATCGAATTAATTTTTTAATAGTACAGAACATTTTTCTTACAACTATTGCGATAAATTTTGAAGATTCTTAATTCAAATTAAAAACAATCCCATTACTATTTAACTGGAAAAATTATCTGCATAAAAATCTTTGAAGAATCTTCAGGTATGAAATACTGTAAAATAATATCAGGATCCGTTTATTTACTCGCGTGTTTACTCTGTATGTATGATGACAATTGAATAGTAATTATAAAAATATTAACTGAATGTAAATCACCTTTATCAGTTTAAAATAATTGAATTAATAATTATTTTCTAAGTAAGCTATAAATTTTTCGTACATACAATAAATAAAAGGTCGTTACCATTACAGAAACAATATAAAAGGTAAATAAATATAAAATAATAAGCTTTTTTTCTTTTTAATTTAATTTGGGAGCTATTTGTTGGTGCAAATCGAAATAATCTAGATATATATTTGTGGTATTAATAAAATAAAAAGTTTAGTACATTTTTGATAAAAAGAGTAGAGCGGTAAAAGTATTAATTAATAATTGTGCCAGAAACTTTTAAATTTCAATGAAAAATTGCAAGTAAAAATAAAACATCAGAATAATTTATGGTATTTAAACGACTTATCAAAATATTTTCAAGCTGTCACACAAAGAATATCGTATCAAAACTTTAGTAAAGAAAAAAAAAAAAAACTGATAATATTACTGATGTAAATATTAACATAGAGTTGTAAATATGTACATTAAAAAGTATTAAATAATTCCAGTAAACTACCTATAAGCTCAGATGATCGATAAATAAACCTTCATAAGAAAAATTTGCATTATACATAAGTACCCAACAAATAACTAACGTTGTTACAATTTAAATTTATAAAACAAACCTTGAATAATTTACAGTGCATAAGTTTTTATAAGATAAATTAAAATAAATATTTTTATGGTAATTGGCACGCTGCAAATCTCAGTTTGTTTTTAAACTTTGATGAGTTTAAGAAATAAGTTCGCGAACCATTTGTTGAGTTTACTTGTCGTAAATTTACAAGGTTTGTTTATCATATATCTGGGCCAGTAGACGGAAAAGATTAATTTTTTGTAACATTTTTAAATCCACAAAATTATTTCTTCATTCAGATAAATTAATTTGTTTAATTAAAAAAATCTAAATATGTTTTTTAATAATTAAAAAATAATGTTTTAATAAAAGAATGTCCATTCTAAATAAAAATAATGTATTTATACTTTTAGCTTTCGTATAAAATTTAAATGACATCAATTTGGTCTACAAAATCCTGATTTTTATTTAATTATAGAAGAATTTAGATTTGAATAGAGTAATAATAAAATTTACTCAAAATATGAATCAATTTTTGTGAATTTTATAAAAATTTATACTCATTATTTTTATATGATTTGTAGTAGAGCATCTTATTGATTTTCACGCGTTTTAGGATCACTAAATTGCATGATATGCAATAAATTTCGAGTTTAGCGCATTTTTGAAAATTTTTGCGGGCTAATACGGTATAAAAATAGAAAATTCTGCCTAAAATAATTTTTCGTGGAAATTTTGATGAAAAAAAATTTGAAAAAATCACGAAAAACTAAAAATGATGCAATGAAATTAAAAATTACCTTCAAGCTTGTAATTGAAACGATAAAATAAAAAATTAATGAATTTTTAAGATATTTTAATGATATATTTGGAAAAAACCGACAATAAATTAAAGAATGACGCAATAAATTTGGCAACAATAATATAATAAGTAAAAAAAAAAATAAAATTGACAATGACACCTAATAAATTAATTGAGATTTCGCGGGCATGGTACCAAACAATGTATTTGCTATCAATAATAATAAAATTGTTCCAATATCCCACCAATAAATAATTTTCAATTTATACAATATGTAAGTGCATAATATTGTATATTTTTCTGTTCTCCCACTCTAATACCAAATACATATCACCTTTTAACGGTTGGTCGAGATTGTCCGAACTTTGCCGATGGTTTCTGGCGCCTGTCTCGAGTTCTTCGTAGGAGAAGTATATAAAACTCAAATCCCTCTACAAAATGTTCAACAGTTACCAAAAACCCTTGAAGAGTTGACACTGTATAAATCAGGTGTTTTAACTTTTTCAAAGCCTTAACTAATTGTTACGTTTTATAAACAGTATATTTAACTGATTCATTGATATTTCTGCTCGATTGCAGGACAGTAGTAAAAGCAATTGTGTTAATTTTTAGTTTAACAGGAAGACCAAATTTTGAAAATATTTTTCAAATGTCAAAGCAGAAGCACATGCGCGATTACAAAACCATCATAATATTATCGTTTGTCACTATCCACTGTTAAGTTTAATAGTCTACAATTGTATTGATACACTGTCATACACAGTAGTATCATAAATATATAGATACAAGTGCTTGGTATAAGTAAATACAACGTACGTAGAAAGAGCAAAAGAAGAAAGACTTTCAGAAATAAGACAAAGATAGATTTACAACGCACACTTGGTCGAACGTAGAACATCATTCTTACTGTACTAACCAATCGGCAACCAAGCAAAACAGCAGTGCGGATTTATTAATTTTATGTACTTAAATTTAAAAAGACAATATAAATAATTTATGTGTGAAAAATTATTTTTTTTTACGTCAAAAATAGTGTATATTTTTTTACCCAACGATGGAAAATAATAAGAAGGTTTCCAAGATGCAAATAATGCAGCCATGGCCTTTGTGTCTGGTATCATCGAAAAATGGGGTAAGTTCAATTAATTTTTATCGACAAAATCCTTTTCACATATCGATCATCAATATAATTATTATTACTCGCGCATAAAACATAATTGATATGATTAAATTTAAAAATCTTAAATGTAGAACATTCTTCGTAGATTCAAATTCAAATTATAATGAAATGTTTGGTCGGTAGGGCAGTGTTGACACGAATCTTACTATAAATGTATACAGATGATGTTAAGTCGTTCTCTGCACAATATTATCCTTTTCTCTCTAAAGACTTTCTCAATACTTCCGATTCTATCTGGTCCCTGACGGGCTTCTGGAAAGTTCCATGCAATTCCGTGGGTCTACGCCACAGGCCGATATTACTCACCTATACAAAATCTTTTATTTTTAAAAATGTTTATCGCACTTTTTTTTATTCTTCAAATCTATTTATTGAATTACGAGACAAAAAATAACCACTGTGTATTTTAACCCCTATTGTTTCTTTCAATTATTTAATAAAAGACAATGTCACGGTTCTGTAGCAAGGTCAATAAAAAACTAGATTTTTCTTTTTAAAAAAATGCCTTCGCATTTATCAAAAAAAAAATGATTGGTTGATTTAACTAATGACTAATTAATAATAGCATACATCATTATCGTTATTATTGAGAAAACTAAAAGTAAATAACTCAATTACCAAATTTATCGAAAAGACGGTAAATTTTATTATTTATTTTTTATACTACTGCACATCTATGTACTACAAGAATAATAATATTTATTATTGAATGATTACACCCGGTGTCAGCATGTCTATACGCACAGAAGTCATTGTACACGATATGTTTCACCCTAATTATTTACGTCATTTTTATTTAATTATTTTCTATAGAAATGACCTTGTATCAATAACAGGACGTCTTGGCAATTCGTTTCCCTAATAATTTCAACTCACTTATTATACGTGTTGATATGTTGTACTGTTTTATTTGCCTGACTGATGTGAGATGTGAGAAATAGAATGAAAGGTGTGTCGATAATACATGTATAAACTTACACACTCTTTGCTGCATGCCTGTTGCAGAAGTGGAAAAGTACTGCAAAAGATTTTTGAAAGGCGCAACAGACCGTAGACCCCAGATCTGAACCGATACATATGTGCTAAAACTATTATCTTAACGGTATACAGACACTGATATTACCGACGTTGAAAAATATTATTAATTCAAATTTAAATAATTTATTAATGACTGAAAGATTATAAATCAATCTTTTTTATCAGAAAATATTCATAAAATTTTGAATAGTGTCTATTTTAGATTGAGACGTTTATGCCATGAATAAACTGTGCCAGCACCTTCTTTATATATGTAGATTTTTTCTATTTTCTTCTGGTACTTTCTACGACATTAGCTCACGTTCATCTCACTCTACGACCATCTACTCGTCATACTTTTATTTTTGGTTACATATTATATTTATGTAACTTGAGTCAGTTCAAATAAAAGTAAAAGGACAGGATCAAAAATTCTGACTATTGACTTTTGCGACACTGACCTAGACAATTTATATGTACTCATGTTTCCTATTTATACCTTTTTTACTGTAATTTAATACTAGATGCGTAATCATAATTAACAATGATTAATTATGATTACAATGTTCTATTTAATCTTAGGTATTGTTTTTACGTTTATGAGATCGATTTAAAGTCAGAGATTGAATGAATTGTAAGCATTGATAATTTATGAAACTCGGAAAATAGTTTTAGCTTTTTAACACACTTGTATATTTTTTTCTTCTATGATTCTGCTATAAAAATTTTAAATATTATTTATGTAAATTTTATTTAGTATTTTTATTAATTGAATTATAAAATGTAAACGTCGTCTGGAGTATTAAAAAAAAAAAAATCATATTTCGACTGGGCAGTTTAATTATTTATTTTCTTTTTTTTATTTTGATATTCTAAAAATTAAATTGTTAAAAAAAATTTCAAAAAATCTAAATGTCTCAAAAAGTATGAAGAGTTAAAACTTAAAATAAAATTAAGCTTTGTTGATTATGAACAAGCTATTTTTATGTATTTATTTAATTCAATGCATTGATTAAAAAAAAAAATATAAAGACATTAATTATTAAAAATTGCTAAGGAAGTGAATAATTACCATTGATGCCAATTTTTCTTTATATATGTATATTACCAGGTGTATAATAATTTTTATCCAAATAATCCCAGACAGTTATAATGTATAAATAATTGAATCTTTTGTGTTAAATTTATTTAGTTTTTTGTTGTTTTTGGTAAATTAGTCATTGTTATAAACTATTCCGTCGTACACTTATATTTTAATATAACATTTTAAATTAATTTAAATAATTTATATTTTGTCATAGCCGAAAATTGCTACGCTTTTTGAAAAATAATATATTTTAGTTTTTAAAATCTGGAATTTAAATCCGTAGTTTTTCTTAAATACTTTTACTTATGTTACCTAGAAAATGGTTCATTTATTTGTTCAATTTTATTTATGAGTAAAATTTCCCAGCCTATGTACTGCAATAGCAATCTAGGCAATTTTTTCCTTTTTTTATATTTCAGTTTTTTCCTAGCTCTAGAGTAGAAAATGAATTTTTAATGGTAATTTTTTGGGATATTTCTTAAATAGTTTTTTAAGCTACTTATAGTCATAAACATAATACTTGGGTTATATTACTCTGGATTTATTTTACTTTTGGGAAATTTTGTATTTTTTAATCTTTTTATTGCTCACTAAGTTTAGAAATATTTTGTAAACCTATCGCCCATCCAGGTAAAATCTTAGTATCCACATTCCCTTTCCTGCTTATTTTTCCAAACTGCATAGCTTGCAATTATCCCGCCTCCAAATTATTTCCTGGTCGACTATTTGTCACCAAATATTTCTACTCTTAATTTTTCCTGCTTGTAATTGTAACGCCTAGTTCTTACTCTACTCTTAACAATTTTTGTATTTTCTCTAAGTTAGTTATTCTCAAATACTTGTAGCGCACAGTCGCATTTTTTTTTGTTTGTACTTTAAATAAATTAAAGTTAAATTTAAACCTCATTGGTTTTTACTTAATGCAACATCTATCATTAATCTTGCATTTTATAAATTATGAACTAAACGTTTTATCGACAGTTTATTTGAGTAACTCATTTATTTGGTATAAAATATAAACTTTAATTTTATACGTAATTCTTTATATCTATATATATATATATATATATATATATATATATATATATATATATATATATACTTGCGGTAAACCAATCGCGAATCAAAACATAAACCATAAAAATTATTCGATTTAAAAGATAAAAATTTCAAAACACATTATATATATTTTCAATCATGACTAATTTAAAAATAAAATCAATAAAAATCTCTAATTGAGACTTTTTTTTTCTAAGTAATTTTTTGGCGATTTTCAATTAAGCCGAAAAAGTCAATTTTTTAATACTTAATAGTTAAATAATGATAATAAAAATTCAAAGTAATTTTTTTTCCTCAAGTAAAAAAATCAGAGTTCATAATTTATAACAATAATAATTAATGCTCAGTAAAATATTTTATAATTTATGAATCGATAATAAATTACAATAAATTGTAATTTGACAAATAATGATAAATAAATATAAAAATGAATTTTTGACGCGAATTAAATATAATTCAAGGTTAATCTTAATTATTTCGTATCACGTTGTAGTAAACAATAAGATTAAAGAATTAATTAATAAGAAATTGAAGAACGATATGAAATACATGAATCACTCTATCACGAAGATATTGCGTGTGTAGAATGAAAAAATAACGACATTTAATACAAAATCCCATCGGGTCTCGCTGACGTTTCCCATCGCTGCGAAAAGATCAAAGGGTCTCTTTCAATCGCACAAACTATAACGGATTATTAACTAGGTCAAATTTTCAATGATACAATATCATCTTTTTTAAATCGGACATCTTTTAATAAACTTTTTCTTGACATTAAAAAATAAAAAGAAAATAGAATGAAGAAAACTCTCGATTTAAATATTCAGCATGTATTCTACATCCGGGTCACTTATTTAATTAGTATTAGTAGTAGGAAAAATAAAATTTAGTAAACTATTATGCGAAATGAACTTTATCGAAGTCGTGACTCAAACATGTATGTATAATTAAATTTCACCTCTAGAGACTAGACTGCTCGCATTATCTCACGTGATAGATAATTTAGATGCATCTTACAACAAGGAATTTTTAGTTCGCGGATATAAATGATAAGAGAAATGACTATTGAAGCCCGTTTTATATAAAACAATAGTTATTAGTGCAATGTCAGTTACAATAGTAACATCATGGCCAAAGTAATTTCAAAAAATCAAGAAAACTTCCACGACGAGTTCAATTCGGTAAAATAACTGTTTACTTATTTGTTGTTTTCTTTTTATAATTGTCATTCCTTTCGATAATTATTAATTTAAATAAAAGATGTCCCTGGCTTTGATCTGTTATAATTACCAAAAGATACATATTCAAAGTTTAGTTCATTAGGATCGCCTCTGGGGTTATCAAATGATTATGTCTGGGGAATTTCATTCGATCAATCACAAAGCCAATAACTTATTTCTCAATTTTTATATATTCTTATTGGTCAGTTATTGTAATCTATTATTCTTCATTGGACTTTTTTATAATTATACTGATATTGATAGTAGGTATATATAGCCTAACTGTGTCATTTCTCTTTGATTTCTTCTTCTTTAAGTATAATAAGTTTTATTTCTGTTATGCTGGTCAATCTCGATATTTCTCATCAATTTTCGTAAGTTTATTATTTACTATTGTGGAATTTTATTTTTTTAAACAGTTCTAGTGTTATATTTTTTATTTATTTATAAATCGTCGCATTTTTCATAATATTCATTGGTTCAAGTGTTTCAAACTCAATTTTGTTATTTATTCAAAAGTTTTTATAAAAAAAAAAAAAAAAAAATGAAATTATTTTGATTTTTATCAAAACTTTAATAAATAATACTAATATCAATTGAAATTTAATTTCTTCAGTAGTTTTATATCCAATGTGGTTCGCAATAATTTTATCATAAAAATTTTTAATTCAAATAATTTTTTTAAAAATCATAATAACTAATTAAAAAAATGTCAATTCAACAGGGAAAAGCAGCACATACAAAATACTATCCGTGGGTTCCATCCCTGGTACAATCATCGGAGTCATCTATGAACGAGGATTGTTCATCCAACACAACATTATTAACAAATACAAGTCCCTTCAACAGCCAGCAGGCTCTTTTAAGCCAAAAGAAAAAACCATCAATCACAATAACAAAGAACAAAAATTACGATATTGCACAATCAGAATTGCATTATTACACCAAAAATTTGAAACGCGAAAGCGAGTTGCAGCAAAAAGTATACAATCCTGAGAACAAGGACATTATTTTGGTAGACTATAAATTTTTGGAGCCCTTAATAATGGAGAACAGCGTTGCAATAGAAGAGCAAGATATTCTGATGAGCAACCAGAAAGACCAAGATGACATTGGTCTTAAAAGAACGGATTCATTGTCCCGCAGTCCCAAAAAACAAGGATCTGAGGACATGTTTCGGTACAGCTCTCAGGTAAAAAATAAGTTTTTTTAATTTTTACTTTTTACCGAGTTTTATGGAACAGTAAGTAGTCTAAAATATATATGATCAGCCAATACGATCGTGGTATCAGTACGTGAAAGATTTTTATTTATAATAAATAAATATCAAATGATCTTTGAACTATTTATTATTTATTGTGTTGTTACTCATTCTTAATTATCAAAGTCTAAGACTATTGACATGCGAACTGGATAATATTATTTTAATTAAGAGGGTGGAACAATCAAGTTTATTATTATAATTTCACAATAATATAATATGTTGTTTTTGTTTATAATCAAATAACTTAATTATTTATATTTTAAAACTCCTTTATTTCTTGAATAATAATCTCATATATATATATATATATATATATATATATATATATATATATATATATATATATATATATATTTTTTTTTTTTAATCGTGTTAATTATGAATTTTCTTATCTATTTTATTTATTTTTTTTTTTTATAAAACTCCAAATCCGTGCGGTCGTCAGATAATTCTTTGTTTGATTAAATGTTAATATTGTTAATATTTACGAAATTATAACTCATAACACAAGTATTCCGTAATAATTTTTAATCTTTTAATATTAAATCCTTTCCCGTTAAAATTAAAGATATGTATTACAATTTCTTGAATTATTTCAGGTCAATTAAATTGCTTTGAACAATTAATTTTTTTTATTTCAATTAAAACAAAGCCAATTAAATATTTTTTTAAAAATAATTTCAAATAATTTTTTAAACTTAAAATTAATTCAAAAATAGATTATCTGAAAAGAGCATCATCTGATAATAATTTTATGACATAATCTAATAATAATTTAAGTAATATGAAAAATGATGCTCTAAAAAACAATAATTGTTCGAGTTTTATTTAAATGATAGAATTTGCTAAAAAATACCAATTATAAATAAAACACTTGCCCTACTATAAATAGAGAATTGAATGCAAGGAAGTAAATCTTTTAATAAATGGTATCTATTATTTTTCTAAAAAAAGATAATTATCTGGTATCAAAAGCAACTTTGTGCCGTTAATATCAAGGCTAATATTTAATTGCAACTATTATCATTATTATTTCAAACTCAGAACATATGTAACTCTGCAAGATGAGGTACTAACTATTCCAATGTCTTAAATATTGTGTTCTCATTTTTTTAAATCCCTCAAGATACATTTTTTATTTAACTTGTCTTACTGGCCTCGATTTTCTAAAACCTTCTGGATTAACTTCCTTGAACTTCTTTTGACATAAACTTATTCTCATTACGTTTATTAAACTCATTTCCGATATATTATCATTCATATTATTTTATTAATTTTGCTGGAAAATTAACTCAGAATTATTATTTTTATAATGCAGTTGAATCAAGTCAAAATTATAAAAATGATTAAATTTACAAGCTAGTCCTCAAAAATTTTCCGATATATTATTATATTAATTTATGATTCATATTTATTTTTAAATTTCGCAGAAAAATTAAATCAAAATTATTATTTTTTAAATGTAATTATAATTCTAGATGGGATTTAATTGAATCAAATTAAAATTACAAAAATTGTTGAGTTTACAAGCTAGTCCTGAAAAATTTTCAATGCTCTCGAACTCTGAAAATTCTTTAGTATTTTATTTTAAAATAATTAAACATTTAAAAAAAAATACAATATTATACAATATAATACTAAGTTAAAATGATAAAAATTGGATAAATTTTTAAATAATTTTTTTTTTAATTTACTTTTTAACTAACTTCCAAATTTATACCAATTTTAAAGAAAAGCTTTTTTAAAAAATCAATAATAAAATTAAAATTAAAATTTTTTTTCAATGAAAACTTGAAAGTTAATCAATTAATTATTGTAATGGAATTAAAAACGGAAAACTACTTAGATCTGATGGATTTGATGAATGAGCATGCGCTCGATTATTAAAAGCACAAAAGTGAATCTTAAAAAAATCAGTATGATGATTGAACTCGAATGAAGACTATAATTAAAAAAAATAAAATAAAAAGGTAATTAAATGAACTAATTGTTGCAGTGAGGTAGTTAAATTCTGGCAGATGTGGTATTGTTATATTTATATTGGCATTTACATGAAAATACGTGATCAGTGTACAAAATATATGACATTGGGCATCCTATTAAGAATCCGTGGAATTAAACCGTATGATATTAAATAGAGGCTAAAAGTTTGTGAGACAGAGTAAGAATAATAGATAGTAAGATATTAAAAGCATACGTATGATACATAAGAGGAAGAATGACAATAATGAATGAGATATAGAAGGGGGCCATTTGACGCGACGAGTGGCAGGGCTGCCCCCCTGAAACTTAATAACTTTTGAGTTGGTGGTATCATATATAAGGGAACGCGACAACTGTTGATTGTCTTGTATTGTCATATTGACGCTCTGACACCGAAAAACTTCCACTCGTGATAATAGTGGGCTCGTCACTTATTAACTGATAACTTTAGTCTTTAATTTAATAGTCCAAATTAATTACTGTGAGTCTTTCATTTTTAAAAGTTTGTTTGTAAAAATATTTAAAATCATTTTTAAAAATGAAAATTTTATTACGTGCTGATACCCATGTTAACATTGAAGTTCCTGGCAATGTACCTGTTGCAAAATGTACAATTACTCAGGTATTTAATTTTTACGAGTAATATTGAAAAAATACTAAAAAATAAAACAAATAAATTTAAAATTAAATAAAAACAATAATTTAATTTTTATTACAGGTCTTTGCAGCGTTTGCAGTATCAATCGCTTCATTGCTGATCGGATTTTCGAGTTCTTACACATCGCCGGCATTGCCGTCTATGAAAGAACTGAAACCATTCGAACTTGATAGTAATATGGTAAGTTTTTATGACATTAAAGTTAGCTGTCACTTGACAATTTTTTAACAAATAAATTTGCTCCAAAAAAATATTTTTAAAAAATTGCATTTTTAGTTTTTTAAAATTTCTAAATGTCAATTTTTTTCTACCATAATTTATTTGTTACAAAAATTCTTAAAATTATCAACTATCTGCTAAGTTAATTTTCATAATTTTTTTTAAATTAAAATATTTTATCATAAAAGCATTGACTTATTTATTTATTATAATTTTATTGAAAAATGATAGATATTGATGTTAATTTATCAAGGTGGGGGTTAATTAAAGAGTTTGATTTATAACCTCCTTAAAAGTTGTCAATTGATCCTCGTGGTCAGGGGCGCGTCTTTATTCTCTCGCATTATTTTCTATTAGTGACAATAGCTTAGCGTGATTGGTTGTAGCGCAGACACACACCGGGTGAAGATTCCACTTAAATATTCAATAGAGTTGTATATAAGCTCATACGTCACGTACTATTATAAATATGTCAATATCGAGATACTGTTTAGTGGAATAAAACACAATGCATGTCGGCTACTGAGTACTTAATCAACAATTTATCAGAAGATTTTTTTTTTATTTTATTATTGAAATATGTCAATGTCCTTCCAACTAATCATCGAGACTGTTTATGTATCAAGGTTGTTGAAAATTTTTAAAATCTCCTGATCAGACACTTTACTCATACTCATCTTAAATTCATGATGCGAGGTATTTATTTTACTTCCTCACTTACTTCCTTAAATTTCAGCCGTGCAATGAATTATTTATTGACATGTAAACATCTAAAAAATCAGGTCTTGAACATTTTAATAGTTTTATTAATTTTTTTTTTCTACTCAATTGTGAAAAATTTTGTATAAAATTATGATTTTTTATTTTTATTATACGTCGCGTAATTTGCACAAGGATTTTATCATTTAGTAACAATTTTTGTTTTAAATAAATATAAAACATAAAACGCGTGAATATAAAAAATTAAACGATTTAAACAAAAAAATTTTTTCTCTTTTTAATTTATATCTATCTAATTTAACTTAAAAAAAAATTTTTTATATAACATGGTTATTTTTTTAAATTACGTATATATAATAAAATTCAAATAAATTAAAAGTCAAATAAGATTAGGAAATTTCATAATTTCCTAAAATATTCTTGATTGATAACGGATTTACGTTAGTGTGATAAAAACAGATAGTCAAAATTATTTCTTCGAAAACAAAAATGTTGACGGTTGAAACTTTGTGTAATTCATAGAAAAAAAATGTTTTTTTTTTTTTTTTGTGATTAGAGAATTAAGTTTTATTTCTCATAATATTTTTATTAAGACAAATAAAAAAACTTTCCATAGATAAAATTTATATTTAGTTTTACAATATTTGGAATTGGTTTTATAAAGCAATAAAACAATAAAAACTAATATTTATGTTTTAGGAATCATGGATTGGTTCAATAATGCCTTTAAGCGCTTTAATCGGTGGAATAATGGGTGGTCCATTGATTGAATACATCGGCAGAAGAAACACTATTCTATCGACAGCAATTCCATTTATGGCAGGTAATTATTTAACATTTTTGTCATAAATAATTGCGTTAAATAACTCATAATAATAATAAAAAAAAATATCACTCTATTATCCTCACTACGGATGTAATTATTAATAAACTACTGAAATATATTACGTAAACCTGTTCTCAAGTACATCAATCATAAAATCTCATGCAATTCACGGCATTTATTTTGACCATTACCTTTTTGTCTGATTACAGCGTGGTTATTCATAGCAACAGCAACGAATGTCTGGTTAGTGCTAGTGGGTCGTGCGTTGAGTGGTTTCAGCGTAGGCATAATATCACTTGTTTTGCCGGTTTACCTTGGAGAAACCCTGCAGCCAGAAGTACGTGGTGTTTTAGGATTACTGCCAACAGCATGCGGTAATATCGGAATATTAATCTGCTTCGCAAGTGGAATGTACTTAAATTGGTCCATGCTTGCATTCTTCGGTGCCTGTATACCAATAATATACTTTTTATTGGGATTACTGATCCCCGAGACACCAAGATGGTACGTGTCGAAAGGTAAAACAAAGCGAGCACGCAAAGCCCTTGAATGGTTGCGTGGAAAATCAGTGGACGTTACTGAAGAATTGTCTGCCGTTGAAAAAACTCATCTTGACAGTGAAAAAGAATCTTCTACCAGCTCGGTCGGTGAATTGTTCAAGCCAAACCACATCAAGCCTCTCATGATTTCCATTGGGCTCATGTTTTTCCAACAATTTTCTGGTATCAACACCGTTATCTTCTACAGCACCAAAATATTTGAAGAATCCGGCAGCTCTATTGACAAAAACATCAGTTCAATTATCATTGGCGTTGTTAACTTTGTTGCAACATTTATGGCAACTGCTGTTATTGATCGGTTGGGCAGAAAAATCCTCCTTTACATCAGTAGCGTTGTAATGATTATAACATTGATGACACTCGGTACTTTCTTGTACTTAAAAGACAGCAACTTTGATGTTTCTAATTTTGGTTGGTTACCATTAGCTTGTATTGTTATTTACATCATCGCATTTTCAATGGGCTTTGGACCAATACCCTGGTTGATGATGGGTGAAATATTACCCGCTAAAATCCGTGGTGGTGCTGCTAGTGTCACCACTGGTTTTAATTGGTTCTGCGCGTTTCTGGTTACAAAAACTTTCCAGAACATAATAGAATTAATTAAAATAACCGGAGCATTTTGGATGTACGGTGGTATTTGTGTCGTTGGGTTATTATTTGTAATATTATTTGTACCAGAAACAAGTGGGCGCTCGTTGGAAGAAATCGAAAAAAAATTAAGAGGACCAGTTAGAAGAATGAGCGCCGTTGCAAATATGAGGCCTATGCCAACAGCGTGTTAGGAATTTTATAAATTATATTAATATTTTTTTAAACTGAATAATTTTAATAATGCATTTATTTCAATTTGTTTTTTTTTTTTTTTTTTTTTTTTTTTTTTTTTTTTTTTAATTAACATCAAAAAATATAAACGAGATGGAGGATTATTAATTATCAAATTCGCTCTCTCGGTTAAAACTTAATTTTCCATCGTAAATTATCCTGCTGAGATGACTTATCAATTGTAGCAGCAGTTCTATATATTGACAGCAAAAACTATTGTATTGTATTAATAATAATAATAATAATAATAATAATAATAATAGTGATTATTATTGTTATTAATATTATAGTAATAGAATAGGACGAATGGCAGTATTGGAACAATGTTCCGTGTAAATTTATTCAATCAATGAGTTAATAACTTGCTCAAATAGCAATTATAAATATTGTTAAGTGAGATAAGACAGTTAAAGAACTCACTTTTAATTGTGAGATATATTTTTTATTACGATTACAGTTACGTAAAAAAAAAAAAAAAAAAAAAAAAAAAAAAAAAAAAAAATAAATAAATAAATATTAAAATTAAAAATATTTTTATTTAGGATATTATTTATAAGTGTAAAACTATTATTTATTTGTGTTTAATATTTTAAATCTCGTTAGTTGAGAGTCCTCAAAAGTCTACCTCATGAAAAATAGGTGACGTGATTATTTAACTAAAACAAAAAAATATAATTTAATAAACAGGGTCCACAAATTAATAGCGTATAATTATTATTGAATAATTATAAATAATTAGTAATCGCAACTAAAAGTTTAAATAATTTATGCAAATGCTTTTTGATTAGTAGTATAGTGAATTATTAGTTGAATCGCATGTAGAAAAAAAATATATTGTAAACATAAATAGAGGCTATAAATAATAATTTAAAACAAATTCTTTTAAGTGTGTAAATATGTGTAGAAAGACGATAAGTGGGTTTTTAATAACTGATTATTAATGTGTCTCTGAAATTATTGGTCAAATGTTCAAATTATATTTTTTTAAATACAATTATTAGATTTATATAATTTTTTAAAAATGTACTTAATTTATGTCTTTCAGCGTTCTATAAAAGCGTCCAAATTAATTTATCTATTAGAATCTCTTTCTTTCAATTTTTTTTTTTAATTAGAACTTATTAATTGACAATAGTTATTTTATCAATTAAATTAATTACGACAGAGGCTACATTTCTGAATCAAAAGTTAATTATTTTATATCAGTTAAGATGAACAATAATTATTTTACTACTTAGATAAAACAAGTAGAAAAAAGTCAGATCACTTGTAATCAATTTTATTGTAAATTATTTTAATAAAAATTCATTGATATAATTTATTACATGTTCTTTTACTTTTTAATTTCCTGCTTTAAAAATTAATCATTTTTGGAAATCAAGTTCAAAAAATTTTCAAGTCCTAGCAAGCCGTTCCGACTCTTTCCGGCTGGACATCGAGTCGTGTGTAAGTATCTAAGTAAATAATATTTTGAATATTTGTTCAAATTGTAGTAATCAACTTTTTTTTTTAATTGTTCATTTTTTTATGTATTTTTCAAAAATAAAACGTCAATAAAATCAAATAGAATTTTCATTTAAAAAAATGAAAATTGAAATGGTGGACCGCAATTGTAAATAATTATCGAAAATCTCAAGAAAATGTAGACCTGAAACAATTTTCAAATTTTTCAGTTTGAAAAAAAAAGCGGGAAAATTTTAAAATGGCCTACAGAATCAAGATTAGATTTTCAAAATAAAAAACATTTCATAAATATTATTCAATGATCAATTATAGTAATTTTGAGATAAATTAAATAATTTATTGGAAATTATTTAAATAAATTTAAATAATAAAAAAATGTAATTGTTCTTTAAAACATTCGACATGTTGATTTATTTCACATTATGAAAAACTAATACAATTAATAAAATTTTCAGTATAATTTAAAACATTCGTAAAAAAAAAATTTTATCTCTGTATTAATTTTCACAATATTATTTCAACAGCCTAAAATTATTCTGGATGACTGTAATTAATCAGTCAGATGCTCTATGACCTTTTTAATATAATCTTTGGTGAATTAAACTTATCAATTTTAATTTTATTTTGTTTAAATTTTAAAAAGATGATTTGATATAATTACAAATTTAAATAAATTTTTTGATATAAAAATTATTCAAGTTCAATTAAATAATTTAAAACCTTAATTTTAAACTTGAAAGATCTTTAAGCGAGTAATCGTAGCATACAATGTTTTATCAAACGTACCCATGACTTGAACTCTGCAAATAGCACATGTGTCACATTCAACATCCCAACTCCACATTGCGACAGCATTCCATTTTTTCAGAGTGAATAGTTTATCTGATTTAGCACTATCTCCATCACCGCGATCTCCACTGATGTCGTGATCATGGTCTGACATTTTTTAGGTTATAAACTTTTTCACAGCCGACTTTACACAAAGTTAATGATAATTTTTGTTATTTTTAATTAATTCAAGCACTTTTCACCATGTTCAATTGATAACAAATGTATTAAATTAATTTATTTCAATAAAACATCAGGTTAATTCAGCTACGAAATGCAGAATTAAAGTTGTTTACGTTGATGGTTATTTGGAATTTGCACTAGTGTCCTCTACAGCGCCCGTGACTTAAACAAATTAAACCGAGCGTTTGTGATTATAAAAAACTTTTGGTATTGTAAAAAATTATAGAATTTATTAATTTAAATAAAAATACCGTGCAAATTAAAAAATCGGTTTTTTGTAAGTGAAATTTAATGAAAATTAAGTTAGCTGATATTTCAAAATTTTTAGAAATTTTTTTTCAAAAAAATTTCAATTAAAAAATAAAAAAAAAAATTGCACATGTAAAAAACTTGAAAAACTATAAGTGTAATTTTTTTTAAATTATTTTTTGTTGTAATTTAATTGATAAAAAAAATCAAAATTTTTCAGACGTCTGCTAACTTCAGTGTCATTGCAAAGGTCTTAACTGTAATTTGTGCCTTTTCAAGGTTTCATATAATTTTTAGCTTCTAAATTATTATAAAAAAATTCCACGCTAGAAATTTAAAAAAATTAAAAGTGTAATTATTTTTTTAATATTTCTTCTTACAATTGATTTGTAATAAAAAAAAAAAAAAAAAAAAAAAAAAAAATTCTACATTATAATTTTCTTAAACAGATAGTAAATGATGAAACAAATTATTATAACTCAGGAAAAATATTGATAAATCTAAAACACGCATATTTATCACTGGAAGTTGTTTACTCTTCATGTCTCAAGAATTTTTTTTTTCTTATCTATTGTATATTCCTTAAAAGGGTCATTATTGACTACTCGAACTGGTAAATAGTTAAAGAAGATAATTAATTCTTAGCCTTAATGAATAAAATTTATTTAACGCTTATTACGTAGTACATCATTAAAAAAATTTTTTTTTTTTTTCAAAGCATTCAGTAGCATATATTGTCTAATTCAATTATGAACATGATAAACCTAATTTTAATTAAAATAATCAGTAGAAAAAAGAATTATACTTAGTACTATTTTAAAAACAATAAGTAAAAAATACACATATTATTTAAAAAAATTTCAATTATTTATTTTTTTTAATAGAAAAACGAAAAATGACGGACAACAGCACAACCAAACTGATAAATAGAAAATTGCAAGAAAAATATGTGATTTCATTTACTTTCGCTTAAATATCAACTCTTATTTATTTATTTATTTTAAACTTTAATTACTCGTGCGTATGTGCATTTACATGAAAGATTATTAATCAAGTAAATATATCTATTTACTCAAATATTAAACTTTCAATTAATATTATTACTCTTATCCTTCAAGTTTCACTTATTAAACACCAATAACATTATAAATATTATTTATTCTTCTTCTTTTTTTTTTTTAAAACCAAAAATGAATTGCTTTCTATTCGACGTTGATTCCATCGATATTAAATTCTTATTCATAATTCAATTTTACATTTAATAATTCTTTTATCGATACTTTTACAGAAGAGCCATATAGTTTTTAAAATGACTGAGTACTATATGTATATTATTTGAATATTTTCAGATCTAAGTTATCTAAATTTTCTGTACAAGCTACAATTAATTTAGACAATTGAAAACAGTGAAAGTACTTATAATAATATATGTAAATAATTTTTTAAAAAATGCAAACGAATCACAATCACTCGTCACATTTATACGAAATTATTTCGTGTGGCGTAGCGTGCTCTTATAGTTATTATTGTTGATATAAAAAATTAACAATTACTTATTAGTGATAGTCGAACAAAATGTAACGGAAAGAAACAATTTACAAAAGAAATTGAAACCAATCTATTTTTGTGAAAACTTTACAATGTAATTAATGATTAAAATAAAATTAAAAAAAAAAAAAAAAAAAAAAAAAAAACAGAAATTGAATAATAAAATTAACATAAATTACCAAAGAATATTATAAATCTTAGGCACGAAGAACAAGGTTTGTTCTGCAGCATTAACATTATATTTAATTTGTTCCGACTCTAATATTTGTGAACGCCATCATCTTTTTTTTACAAAGATCATAGAACGCAGGATCACACGTAGATGTAAATGCTTAAAAAAAAATAAAAAAAAATAAAAAAAAAAAAGTTACACTATCACGTTTCACATACTAATTAAGTCTGTTGACTCTCTAACACATAATTTGGTTTTGATACAATTGTAATCTATTATTGGTGTATTTATTATTTTTTTAATTCATCTTCTGAATAGTTCGAATAGTTACACAAAATGCAATTTAGCTTTAACTCAAATATTGTATGAAAAAAATGTCTGGATAATGCTAAAACAGCTAAATGATAAATTAATAGATATTATTAATAATGCGCGAAAGGTAGTAGATTTTTTTTACTGGCTCACGAATGATAGCGTACAGTAACGCTATTAAAATTCACTGCTGTTTTGATGATTGAGTAAATTGATGATGGTGATGATGATTATCTAAGTTTGGTTAATATTCTTCGTCATCTGGAGCAAGACCATCACCTTCCAATTCTTCTGGTGGTGCAAAACCATCCTGCAAATAAAAACAAAACCCATGTTAATTATAACTGCTTTAAGATTAAGTTAAACTTGGTCAAGTTGATTATTTTAAAATTTTTTTTAAAGCCACGTGAGCTTCTCAAGCTGCAATCTCTGAGAAGAAAAACATTCGAGCCAATTCATGTGAGAAGAAATATCCATTCGTTTTTTTTTTTTGTCGTTCCAAAATTCATTTATATACGTGTAAACTTTATTATGTCACTTTTTTTATTTTTCATTTACGGTCAGTGTTTTTAAATAAAATGACGATTTCAATTTGCGTGATTTATTGAAGCGCTTTTACAAGCTATCTTCAGCCATTAATTAACACAATCCCTATTTGACCATATATTCCACTATTTAATTTATGTTAATATTATTTTGCATAGTAATGAAGCACTTGTGATGATTAAATAATTATAAATATCAAATAATATAAATGAAAAAAAAAAAAAAAAAAAAACCCTTAGTATAGAGAATCCAAACATTGTCAAATATTTGTTATTTATATTAAATTAATTCATAAAAGTCAAATTATTAAAAGGATAAAATGCTGTATGATGTTACAAATATTTCAAAATAAAATTAAAAAAAAAAAAAAAAACTTTACCACTGATTTATTACAACCAATAAATTAATTAAATCTCAATGCCTAAATTTAAAAATGTTATAAAATTTTTCGGAAAAGAGAATTTATTTAAATCAGTAGAATTCCAAATAAATTTCGTTCAAAACTTTAGTGCTTTCAATTAAGAAAAAAAAAACAAACGTGCAATAATGTGACTTTACATAATGATACAAACACAAAATGAATGAGTAGATAGAAATAGTGTCAATATTTAATTTTTTTTTTTTTTTTTTTTTTTTTAATGCTATGACAAAGAGGAAGATAAGAGTTGATTCAACAAATACATATGATTATGACTATACTACTAAGTTAACTCTAATGAATGATTAGATTTTCAATTAAATAATTAGTATGACTTGATAACTTATCTGCGGAGACAAACACAACCTTTACCACACAACCCTTATACTGAAAAAAATTACTCTAAGCCCAAATTACTCAATAAAATCCCTGAGATATTTATTTATTTTTTTAATTTTTAGAGGGTCGTCTGTAAATATCAGAATGACGACCTAAGAACGAAGAAGACTACCAGATCAGAAGATCTACCATTCTCATTATGTTACCTTTAATTTGCGAAATGAAAGATAACCGACAAGGATGATTAATAATTTTCTGCGATGTCATCGTGACTATTTCCATTCTCCTGAAATCATTTTAGGGTAAACATTTCTCGCTCGTTCATTTTAATTATTATTTTTTTTTTTGTTGGATGAAAAAATATTTCTGTCTTGATATCACCAAGTTGTATGTGGAATTTATCAGTGGTTTCAAAATAAAAATATCTATTTTTGACTTTTAAAAGAATTACAAATAACGGTAATAACTATCATAATTACAAACTAAAATTACCTCGGTAGCATAAAGAACATCCAATATTTTTTGTACGATTGGTGGTTGATCTTCCTCACTCTCTTGACACATCAATTCAATATCTCGCAATTTACCAAAGTAAAAATCTCGTTCCTTCTCCAAACCATCAATTGTTACTTTGAGTTCAGAAACCTTTAATTAATAACACAAAAAAAAATGTATCACTACTCAATAATTATTAATGTAAAAAAAAAAAAAAATTAATTAATTTCAATTTGTACCTGGGAAGTGAGCTCATCCACTTTACCATTATCTCCACGACTGCCGATGGTTTGTTTTATTGGTTGACGGGTAGGTTGAATTTTGTTTACTAAATTAAAAAAGAAAATAATTATTAATGAAATAATAATTAACAAGAATTAGATAGTTATTAGACCATGTAAAATTATATACAGTGTAATATATTTTTATTAAATACTCATGCAAACGCATTCACAATAGCATAGCATTACGCGAGCAAAAAAAATAATAACGAAAACAAATCATATGTAAATAATTACTAGGCTTTGTTGCGTTCTTCACTGCAGCTGAAGAAATTGTTGATACAGGAATATCACCTATAGACAATTGAATCTTACGATTTAAAAATGTGCGATTGTTATTTGCAATTATCAGTTAACTATTTCTCGCTATTTTTAATTATTTTTAGAAAAATCTATATTAGTTGTCTATTATTTTTTTGCAGCAAATTTAACTATTAGTAAAATTGTTAATAAATCTACTTTTTTCACAACGTTTTAAAAATTAATTTTTGCAAAAAAAATTTTATATTAATTAATTCATTAAATTTAATTTAAAATTCAAATCGTAATTAATAAAATAAAGTTTGGTGAGCATTATACCGGTACGCGCAATGGGTTTAGAAGCAGGTGGATCGCGTGGTGAAGGCCGTTTGATCATGCCTGAACCGCGTGGTACGTTACTTCCGCCACTACCCATGGGTTCACCTCCCCGCATTGCAAGTGCATCGTAAGCTTCGTTTCCGGAGTAGTTTGCGTCAAAGAATTTCTTGAACCACTGCAAGAACTCAAAGTTGTCTTGGAAACGACCTTTGATCAGCCTATCGATAGGTACAATCTGTAAATTAATGTAAAACAAAAAAAAAAGAAAATCTAATGTGCAAAACTAAATATTACCAAAGTTAATTTAAATTATAATTAAAATATACATAATTATATAAATTAATAAAATCTAATAATTAATACAATATATACATTTCTAAATAATATTAATTGACAAAATAAAAATGACCATTGGTGCAGCAAAAAAACAACCAACAGTGACATCCTCGAAGCCGGTGAAATAAATTTAATCGAGTGATATAATAAATAATCTATATACAAGATACCATGCAGATTAAACAGACATATAGTATTATTGAGTACATAATGTCATTGCAGAATAATGTACCCGGTTGTCTTTGTGCGATGTTACGCTGTTGTGGAATTGGTTTTTGATGCATTTGAGATGGTCGCGGCTGTGCTGGCAGCGGTACCAGTTGAGGATTTGATGAATTATGACAACCATCAACACCATTACCCAGTGGAACTCTGCCACGAGCTTCAAATGCATCGTACTCAAGTCCATCGTAATTTGCGTCAAAGAATTTTTTGAACCATTGCAAAAATTCAAAGTTGTCTTGGAATCGCCCTTTTATCAGCCTGTCCACTGGAATTACCTGATTGACCACGTCGTACAAAATATTTTTTTTTCTTTTTGTTTTATAAGTTAATTCTAATTTTTTTTTTTTTCTAACTTTGAATACTTAAAATTAATTTGTAACAATTTTATAGATATAAGTAATTATGTATTATTTTATTAATAATAATTTAGCTTACCTTATCGACGTTCATTTTTTTAAATGCTCCCTGTAGAATTTTGAAATTCTGTATGTACTCATGCTCCAAGTTAGTACGGAATTTGACTCTCTTTAAAGGTACACAACCAGGGAAGAGCATGTCCATGAATTGGCAATAAACAGCACCCGTACATAATTCTTCAATTTTCGTGAAAGATGATTGCAGACAATCGTTAACCCATGCAAGCATGTCATGTCTACTGAGGTTGTCTGTTGTCACATTAGTCGCATAAACATTTACCGCCATCGTTAATATTTTTGTTTTTCAACTTTTATATTATCTGTAAAATAAAATTTAAAACATGAGTTTTTAAATTACCAGTATTCTGAAATTTTATGAAAAAAAAAACGCAGTTATAACTTGAACGTACAGAATTAAAAAAATTTACAGTTTGTAATTTACAAGTTTGAGCAATTAAAAAAATCAGCGATATATAGAACTTATTAACTAACTGTAATTTTTATACAACCAATCCGATTTTTTTATTCACAAGTCTTATGTGTAACATAAATAAGTGAAATAAAATAAACCTGTTTTAGAAAAGAAAATAAAAAAAAAAATATTAAGGTATAAACTGGCAAGTCTAGACGTTGTGAAAATTTTTGAATGGTGAGTGTGTTGCTAGGTTAGTTTACGAATAGTCACAACTTCCTGTCCATATTTAGCAACTCAAGATAATAATATATACATGAAGATATGAATAAATATGTGAATAAAAAGAGGAACCGCGTGTCCGGCAAAAATAGGAGACTTAGGGTATTTTTTAACACCACAATGCCACCGAGTTATATGGGAGATTGAACGCCGTGTAGAGGGACCAGGGAATTTGTTAATAAAAAATTAAAAAGAAAACGAAATAAAATAAAACCGCATGATCAAGGACCACCGAAGGTCATAACCATTGCTGGATAATGTATAAATATATTTATGATTATTAATTAAATGGAAATGGATAAATTATACGATTAGTCTCGTTTATTACTTACCAATGCCACAAAGAAAAAAATTATTTATATCGGGAGTGGTTCACCGCGCACATAAATGACAAATGTACCCGGTACGGAACAGAATCGCTTGGTTTGTAATCCGTAGAGTCACAGACACTAAGTGTACGGAGTTAAGTATACTTATATACTTATATATAGGAGTTTAAGTATATGTGTGCAATATTGCAGACTAGAGTATGTGAGATAAGGAAAAAAGTCTTCTAGCGTTAACGGTTTTTACGGATTGGCCAATTGGCCCTTAACAACCGACTCTCAAATACTCAACGTGATAACTCCCAGACCACAAGATGTTTTATTGCCAATGCTAAAATTAATCGAATCAATTAAAATAAGTTTATAAATTAATTAAGTGATGAAGTTTTTTTTAATCGATCAATTGGTTGTAGAAAAATACTTATTCTTTTGTTTATTTAATATAAGTTAATTGATTTGTAACAAACAAAAAAATTTCAATCATACCTGTCAGACGCCTGATAAAATTTTCTCTAGACAAGCTCTATACTTATATATTTAACAGTTTAGTATCAGGGTGCCTTTCATCCGATATAAGTGACATCTTCCGAATGATCATTAAACTAGAAAAGTCCCTATCTTCAAAGACAATTACGGTAAACTGATTCGACCCGCCAATACATTTTTAAAATAAGACAATTCATGAAATTGATGACATTGAAGTTAGCTATCACTTGACAATTTTTTTATTTTATTTAACAAAAAAATTTTTTCCAAAAAATTGTTTTTAAAAAATTGCATTTTTAATTTTTTTTTAATTTCTAGATGTCAATTTTTTTTTGCCATAATTTATTTTTTATAGCAATTGAATTATTAAAAAAATTAAATGTTATCAAAAAACAAATTTTCTTAAAATTTATAACTAAAAAATTATAATTATGAATTAATTAGAGTTGACTTGTTTTTTTTTTTAATTAAAATAAAAAAAAATTTCAAGTGTCAATAATTGGGCCTTTTACCTTATATAAGCTTAATGTTTCCCTACAATAAAAACACATGAGAGTGTGAAGTTAGTCAATAGTCGAAACTCGCAAAAAAATGGAACCTGATTCCTATTGGTCAAAATTAAGGCGCGCGCGTAGCGCGCTATTCAAATTTCTAGTAACATTAAAATTTTGTCACTGGTCATTGCAAATTTTCATGGTAAGTTATCGACTAAACTCAATGATTTTTTAATACAATCAAAATATTTAATTGTGATACTTGAAGACAATTAATTTCTATTTTAAAAATTCATTATTTATCCATTTAATAGTTTATTAGACAATTATCATTTTTTTAAAAATAGAATCAACAATAATATTATTTAATTGCCATATTGATATGTTAAAATATTAATTATTCTCTATTACAAGCTAACTTCAGTATCATAAGAATTTTGTTTTTTTTTTCATTACGAAAAAGCTAACATAGAAACAGCACTTAACAATCGATATACTCGTCTTATTACAGGTTACTCAACGGACGCTCATTTCATAGACATTTCTTGTTACTAACGCGTAATAAATTCCTGTTAAACGAAATATTACCGTTCAATTGAATTCACATTATAAATAACCGCTGATAATATTTATTTAAACAACAGCTGATTATTAAAAATTAGACCAATTGGTGACATGAAGCGGCAATTATTATTGAAAAATTCAACAATTGTAAACACAGTTACAAGCTTCTAGGTAAGACATAATTTTTTATATTACTTGTAAATTTTACATGTGGTGGAACTATTAAAATTATTTAGCTTTTTCCCTCCATTAATTTTTTTAATTCCTGATACTTTACTAATTATTATTATTATAATAATTATTTTTATAATCACTAATAAATTATTTACCAACCTTCCGTTTTTTATTGCGTAGTAATATTTTAGCATGACTTTTTTAATGCAAAGTATCAATAGAATAATAAAACGTTAAATACGTATTATTATCTTGTAGTGTGATACAACTTTATAAAATCGCCATATATATGTCTACAGTATAATATATTTAATAATTTAGTACATTAATAGTATGTTATCTTATTTTTGATTAGCAATTAATTTATTTTTTATTTTTAGTTGAAAAAAAAAATTCACCCACGCATCAAAAAATTCAACTGCAAATAGATTACATTTATATTTTTAGAAATTGTTAACGGAGCAGTTCATTAAAGCAAATTAATGTTCGGAAACATATTTATCAATATATATATATATATAATGTCTACTATAGGCATACGTACGAGTAGTTGCAAATAGTACATAAAATATACCTACATGAAAGTATTACCATTATTACATATCGTGTTGCTACAGTTACAATTGCAATACATCTCTTTGATGAATTGACGTATGTACTTATACGAAAGATTAATAGTATTTATTTATTTGAGAATTTATTAATTATTTGAGCTAAATATTTTTATTGTGAAATAGTGTAATTTATATTCTTATTCGCGTAGTGCAATTTGTTATTTAATTTTAAAATATATTTGTTTTAATTTAAATTATATATTTTTGGGTGGTGGACTTTTGCTATTCTCTATACTCATTATAGTACTGATTATTTTTATGTGGTGGTAATTTGAAACAAAAGTTTATTAAATTTATGTTGTAATACGTGTATTACAGCTATAAGACAAAACTACAGATGCCATACATTCTGGTACGTGGTAATCTTGCGTCCTACAGTCACAGATATCCTTGGAGAGTGCTCGTTTCTGGTTTGAAAGGTATCACATATCTGTTATTGTTATTTTTATTTATTTTATTTTAACAATTTATCCTTTTGTTATAACGTTTGCATCCTACTCTATTTAAATGAATGTGCATCTTGTTGATAATTAATAATTGCATTTATAGAATTTTTTTCCCTAGGAAAGTTTTTTGTGAACAATAATCAGAGAAGAAAGCATCGACAATTTTTATAATTTTTATAGTTATAATTTTATCAATTATTTATTTATTTATTTATTATATTATTTGAACGCTAATCGGTATTACACAACAATTATTAAATTCTTTAAATTATAAATTTTTAAATCCTGAAATTTTTACTCGAAAATTGCACTAATAAAAGTTTGGCGGTGCCTCGAAAATATTAAATAATTAAAAACAAAAAAAAATTAACAGTGTTATTAATATTATTGCAAAATTTATTTCTTGAGATTATTTATAGGATTAAATTTTAAATATTAAATAATTTGTTGGATTTTTTTTGGTCGATATAAAATTCCGAATTGGACACTGACCAAGACGTAATTAAAAAAAAAAAGTGATGATCAGGATTGAAAATTTGAAAAGATAATTTTTAAATTTTGAAATTGAAAAAATTAAATATATTAAAAAAAATGTTATTTTTTATTTTAGCCACAAATTATTTAAAAAAAAATCATATATTTACAAAAATTTAATGTTGAATTTTTTTTTTTATAATCTTTAAATATTCTTATAAAATAAAAAAAAAATATCAATATTTTTTTTTAAGCGAAAATAATAGTAATTACATTATTCAATTAAGATTAAGATGTTAAATATCTAAAGCGAATTAACTACAAGACATTACACAATAATTTAATAAAATATAATTTTTAATACATAGTTTATAAAATCCAAAAAAATTGTCTGATGCTGTTTAGTTTGATAATTATTATTATAATTTATAGTTACTCATTTTTATAAACACTTTAATCTACAAATTAGTAATTAAAATTAAGAAATTTATTATTTATAAAAAAAATTTGAATAATTATTTATTAAAAAAAAAAAAATTAATTTGTTATAGCGACTGACATTGAACAACTAACCCGTTTTGCGTCTGGTGGCTACTGCGACGATTCAACAATTGTTTATTTACAACATCCTTGTGTAATATTAACGGCACTAGAAGTTCTGGGTTACAAAGTAGTTGCTTCATCTAGTACGAGTGTAAAACAAGACTACAATGAGTATATGTGGACTATGAGAAAAGATTTTGCAGAACCTGAGCCTGATACAATTGTTAAATCAGGTATGATATATTAAAATACAATCATTATTATTATATTATTATACTTAAAAAATTAATTTCTGCCATATTTTATTAATTTGATGGTTGTACTTGTACTTAATAATTAAAAATTATATTGCGCGTTTATTATTAAAAATTAATTAAACTATTGAAAGATACGCTTTATTACGTTCGTACATAAAATAAATATAATAATTAAATTAGATAATTAAAAAACATAAATACATAAATATATTTTTTTTTTATAATTAGTTATACTTTAAAAAGTACGGGTCGTGATATTTTATTGTAGTAATTGGGGCAAATTAAGTCAAGAATAAAAAAAACCCATTACTTTGAAATAATCACCAAGAATCATCACATCAGTCATCACGATCATAACAGAAAATTAGACGGCCAGTAATTGTTATAACTTTCAACAACCATGGTGAAAAAACGTGGACTTGTTTGGACTTATTATCACAAAAAAGTTGATGGAACATCTGTTGTTGCATTTTGCAAATTTTGTAATCGATCTTATATTCAAAATGCAACGCGAATGGAAAAACATTTAGCGCGTTGTGAAAAAGCAACACCTGAAGTGAAAGCATTATTTTTACGTGTGTCTACAAGTAAGCGCGTAAACAGAGCACGTTTATTGGGCGCTAAGATTGGCGGTACTTGGATCAAGAAAAATGGTGATGTCACACTTGATATCAGTAATCTCACCGAAGCCGATTTGGAAGATATCAGTGAGTGGAATCGCCAGAAAGAAGAGTTGAAGGAATTCCGTAATCACAGTGAAATTGTAGTACCAGCTCAGAATGTCGAATGCCTTGAGGAGGAAGATGATCCTACTTGGTCACCAGAACAAGAACATCCAAAGACTAATAATCGTCCTTCCGAAGTTGAGGATAAAAAATCAATTGTTACTGTGAAAGAAAACAATGAGTACGAGTCAATTCCTGATCATGATTATGGTATGATTTTTTTTTTTTATTATTATTTATAATTACAGAGAAATTTTGGTAATTATTTACAAATGGGTCAACCCCATTTTGGGTCATAGAAAAATTTTTTTTTTGATAGATTGTTTTTTTCTCCAAAAAAAAAAAAATATATAAATCAAAAAAAAAAGAAAAAATATTGGCTTTCATGTTTTTGGATAAAATTTATATTTTATCTTTTTTAATTTATATTTTTTTGAAAAAAAAAAAAAAAAAAAAAATTATCAAAAAATAAATTTTCTATGGCCTAAAATGAGGTTGACCCCACTCGTAAATAATTACTGAAATTTTTTAAAAAATTCAGAGTTATTTTATATAATTTATTTTTTTTTTTTTATAATGTTTTTAGAATTAACTGAAGAAGAAGAAGCACAAGTTGTTTGTTACGACGAAAATGATTTTGAAAAAGCACCGATTAACGATCAAATGAGTACTAAGTCACCTGCAGGAGGAAGTTCACCTTTGAAAAATAAAATTCTTCATGAACAATTATTAGAGCGAAGAACTTTGAGAAAAATCGCTGAGATAGAGTTGAAACGTAAAACATTAGAATTAGAACGCAGTCAATATGAATTTGAACAGGAAAAAATATGTGGTGAAGTACGATGGGCACATGAAAAGCGTTTAATGCAATATAAAGAAGAACGCGAACGTAAACTAAGTCAACAATAATTTTTTAACAATTCATTTAATTATTTTTATTATTAATTATTTTTTATTTTTCATTTCTCATTTTTACTTATCATTTGTTTTAGTTAAGTATTCAGCGAGTTATTAGAAAAAAAAATGTTCGTGAGTACGAAAAAAGCGTTTCTTTCATATAATTTACTTTTTAATATTATTCCTACACATTAACAAGTTTATCAATAAAAGTTGTGACTTTTTTTTAATTAATTATGAAAGTAATATTAAGTACAACTATACATTATTTAAATTTGTAATGTATATATTTTGTAGAAGTAATACAAAAAATTGTTAAAATAAAATATTGTAATAAATCTTTTAATTTTTCGACTAAAATTTTAAATTATAATTTTAAAAACTAATGTTCCCTAATTTCAGAATTTCAGTTAAAAATAATTATTCTATACCGATCTAAATGTATTTTTTTTTTAGAACTAAAAGACAACGAAGTTTGAGAGTTATTTATATTTATTTGATAAAAAAAAATATAAATATAAAATGAGTGACCAAAAATTAGCTGAAAATATCGGTTCCTTGATTGCAAATGAATGTTATTATTACGTTGCCGTAAAAGGTTCACCATTTGCTACGGACTGTTCTGTATTTGGATTGATAGCTGATGAAATGCAGGCACTTTGTAAACGTTTTCCTAATTCAGGAACTGATGTTATGAACGGCGTACTGATCAAAGGTTCATATTTTTTTTTTAATTTTAACTATTAAATTATTTTGCAATTGCTTAATGATTAAAAAAAATTACCGGGTAATAATTTTATAGATTGAAAATTTAATTTCAGGATCACCAATTCCGGTTATAAATGCACTGGCTGAACTGGGATATCGGATCGTGTCTAGTACTGGAGAAGCGGAGATACTTTGGACATTGCAAAGAGAAATTTAAATAAATTATTTATAAATAATCTAACAAAGTTATTACGCACTACATATTAATAATTAATATTATTGCACTTGATATTGTCTATCTGGAGAATAATCCATTTTATTGAGCGATAGAAAATTTATTTTTAATATGCATCACTTACTCCAAGAATTCCATTAGTATAATTAGCTTTTTTCTCTTTTTCAATTATTTTTTATCGATCACAATAGCATTTAAAATAATTTACGGATATAAATAAATAAAAAAAAAAAAAAAAAAAGTATTTATTTTTCTATAATCAATCCATTAAATTTTATTCCAAATAATGAACTTTGAAGCGTATGAATCAAAATAAAAAATGATTAAATTTATTTTTATTGAATTTATAGAAAAAAATTTTAACAATTTTTATACATTTAAATTTTATTAACAGGTACAACTTATAAAAATGATAAATATGGCAGTTTAATAGATATAATTAAGAAAAAAAATTTTTATCAAAATAGTATTATTTAAAAAAAATTCAATAATTATCTTTATTATTTATAAATTAATTTTGAAATTTATTTCTGTACTTAAAATAATAACAATGGAACAAAATAGTGTCAATTTAAATATAATGAAAAAAAAAGACCAAGTATATATGATTGATAGTGAGATTATAGTTTTTTGACTTTAATAAATATTAGCAAATTATTTTATAAAACATACCAATTGATTTTAACGAGTTACCTAATCGATGATAAAATAAATTTATAATTATATACTTTATTGTATTAAATGGCAGCCTAATGATATCTACAAAAATTAAAACCATGTAATTTCGTGCAATAAATAAAATTGCATTTAAATAATTGTTAATTTTTTTTCTAAAAGATTCAATATAATTTTTAATACTCTAGATAAGATTAAGATTAAAGAACGCCGAGGAAGATTTAATTTTAAAAAGTCCAATTAATAATTATGGAGGAAAAAATTAATCACGACCACGGTCATGATCATAATTATGTATGTAAATTAGATAGTGGAACTAATGTCCGTCAGACAATTTCCGAAATGGATTTTGAACGTGGAATCTGGTACGCAGGTTTGTAAAAAAATTATTTATTATTGCTAATTAATCTTCTGTTGACTAATTTTTAAAATAAAAAATTTTTGAAGCTCAATCAGATGATATTGCTCGGGTGAAGCAGCTTTTGGATAAAGGCGCATCTGTTTCTGAGGAAGATTCTGCTGGATATACGGCTCTTCATTATGCAGCTCGCGCGGGACATTATGATGTATGTAAGCTCCTGTTAGAACACGGTGCTCGGGTGAATGCAATCACGCGATGCGGTCGAGCAACACCACTTCACAGAGCTGCTAGCAGAGGAAATGAAGATGTAGTACGCTTGCTGTGTAAATTTGGAGCTGATTTAAATATTCAGGATGCTGATGGATATACTGCACTTCATCGAGCAGCTCTTGCGGGTTCGCTGAGTGTTTGGAAGCTTTTGGTTGATAAAACTTCGGCGGATGTCGTTGATAATAATGGCCATACTGCGGCACAGTTAGCTAAAATTCAAAATAAATTTATTATTTAATGAATATTGTAGTTTTTTTTTTTTTTTTTTTTTAATGATATTTTGTCTTAATTATTAGCTAAGAAATATTTAATTTTTTCCACTTTTATTATTCTCATATTTATTCATCAAACACTATTAGCACTTTTTGTCGCTTTAACTTAATAAATGAATTTTATTAATCTTAGAAAAATGTTTATTTTTTAATTTTAGTATGTGTGTTAGATTTAATTTTACAATAATTAAAAAAAATTTTTTTTAATGTTATTTCATTATTGTATTTTTAACAATGAAATAAATTATTATTATTTTTATTTTAATAGTAAGTGATAATATAATCGTTGAAATGGTTGATGATGATAATGAATGTTTTTTTTTTTTTCTAAAGTATATTTAAGTGTATCCTAAATATACAGATTATTTACAATAATAAAGTTAGCCGTCGTTTTTAATTTTTTGATTATTTTTAATCTATTAAATTAGAACTAAAAAAAATTTTTGAAAAATTGCACTTATAGTTTTTTCAAGTTTTGTACAAATAAACATTTTTTTTTATTTTTTTGTAATAATTATGATTTTTAATTTATTAAAATTTCTAAATGTCTATTTTTTTAATTCAGTAATTTATTTATTAGAAAAATTGTTTAAATTATTGAATATCTGCTGAATTAATTTTCATAATAATTCTTTTAATAAAAAAAAAATTCTTAAAATTTTTAGATGTCGGCTAACTTGATTTTCATAGATTATTTTCGTTCTTAGAAACAGTCGTGAAATAAGAAACTATCATATTTATTTACTCACCACAATGCGTATCTTAAATAACATTTTATGATAAACAGATGACGTTAAATTTAGCTGTCATTTCACAATTTTTTTAATTTTATTTTAAACAAATAAAAATCATAGCAAAAAAAATTATTAAAAAAGTGGACTTGTAGAAATTTTAATAAATTAAAAATGCAATTTTTTAGAACAAATTTTTTTGTTAAAAAAAATTAAAATATTAAAAAGTAAATTTTAATTATTCTTCAATATTTAAAAAAAATCTATTTTAATATTTGATTGCAGTAATTCATTAATAAAAATTATATTTATCATTTAACACTGTATTAGCAATTATTTATTAGAAAGTTTCTATAAAATTAAATAATTCATTTTTTTTAACTTTAATTTCCCTGCAAGAATTTTTTTTTATATTTTTACTTCAATGTTTTATATATATATATATATACCATCAAGAAATGGAATGGAAAAAAAGGCAAGAAGAGGAATGTATGTATACGACAATTACGCGATCGCGATTCATTTGTTTCTTCCGACGAAATTAATCAACAGAAAGATTTTGTTTCACGCCACTCGACATTCGTCATTCGATCGCTGTTCATGGTGGGTTGAATGTGTGTTAGTTGACTTATTACTATTGAAATATGTAATTATTTTAATGTAATTATTTAATATTGTCTATAAAATAATTTTTAAAAAACTCGATTATAATTTAAACTTGCAAAAAATTGAACGTTCATTGTTTTCTCAACAATGAAAAATTAATAGAATTATTGATACTGAAGTTACCCGACATTTTTTATTTTTTGATTTTGTTTAAATTAATAAATTAAAACTAAAAAATATATTTTTTTAATTGCACTTAGAATTTTTCAAATTTTTTACAAATTAAGTTAAAAAAAAAGCTTTTGTAATAATTTTTTTTATAAAAAGAAATTCTCAAAATTTTTAGATGTCGGCTAACTTAATTTTCATAATTACTGTATTACTATTTCACTGTATTGAAGAAAAAAATAAATCATTTAATTTTATGATAATTTTTCTAAATACTTCAATTTTTTTTCCAGTTAAAAAACTTACGGAATTTCAGTTTCAAGGATGGCATTTTATATGATTGTTAAAGGTGTTTATACAGGGCTAAAGACAAAGTATATCTGTTAGTATATAGTATATAGATGAACTTGATTTAGAGCTTCGAGAATCTTTTCATGAAAAATTTCAAATACCTTTACAAAATAATGAAATACTCGATGATCATTTGATATTTCATCGAAGTAAGTCTCACATAATTTTCTTAATATTTCTTACAACTTAAACGTCATAAATAATACTAAATATATTAATGACACTTACATATATATATATATATATTTTAATATTAACAAAAAGTAAAATTATTAATATTATTTTCAGTTCCAGTAATTAAAGTATTGAATTTTTCCCATCTTTCTGAAAAGGAGTCAAGACCCGGTGTAATATGGACATTAGGAAAAAGAATTTGATAGTATCACTATTTGAATCATAACAAGTTACCATAAATGTGAATGTCTCAATTCTTTATTTTACACACTTAAATTTTCATGTTACTTACCATTACTACATGGGTAATAATTTATCAAACAAAATAATATTATGAAGATGTAATTCTAAAAATAACTTTGTTATTGATTCAATTCCAATAAAAAACAAACAAAAGAATTTCACCTTGATTTAAAAAAAATTTCCACGTTCAAATTTTCCCACAAGAAAATACAGGTTTTAAAAATGACAGTTTCCGGCAATTTTAGCCCTCGTGGTAGCAGTGGTATTTCAGTTTTCCATCCTCAAATGCACTCAATCGTTTAAAGTTTCTCGTACAGTGTAGGTCAATTTTCTTGAGATTTTTCATCTGAAAATTAAAAGAAGGTACGTTTACTTTTTCTATATTTTTGTTTTAAAAATTGCTATAAAAAATTATTAAAAATTTACGCTGATATTTCTAATTAATATTTTTTAAAAATAATGAAAATTAATAATATAATGATTTAAATATAGAATGCAACAGGTATTTGTCAACAACAAACATGCGTACGGCCTCAAATTTTTTAATGAATCATAACAAAGTATGGGGGAACTACGATCTATTCAGCGCGTCATCGACTAAAAACCAGCACTAAAATAAAATTATTATAATCCTAATTCTTGTTTTATAATTGTCAATCTACAAAAATATTTTATTTCAAAATTGAAAATTTTTTAAAAGATAAAAATTATAATAAAAGTTCAGCTTTACCAGCAATGGCCAAAATTTAGTGGGGTCATTTATAAAAAATAATTTTAATTTAAATGTAAAAAATTGTAAAATAAATCAAAGAACATAATTCAATTTTGTTTTATATTTAGATAATTATTATTTTATATTATTTACAGAAAAATGTCTAACATTGGAAATGATCAAAGTAGTGACACTTACATATGGATTCAAGGAAACATTCGTGGAGTTGGATGTTTAATATACGGAGCAACTTCTACAATAAAAGGGGCTTTACAAAATAACTTTAGAATAGAAGATGCGACCAATGGTGACCATATTGCTGGTAAATTTATAAATTAAAAATATTTTTAATTGTTAATTAATTTTTTAATTCAGAATTTAAATTTTTTAGCGGCTCCTACAGTTGTTATTAATTTTTTAGTAACATGTGGGTATAGAATTAAAGAGACCACTACAATCGATTATTTCAATTTGCTTTGGACTCTTCAGCCTCAAAACTGCTAGTCTAAGACTGGTACTACATCAGTATTAATCAATTATTTTTTTTTTTTTTTTTTTTTTTAAAGAGAATATAATGGAAGTTGCAAATATACTTGGCCAGCAAGGATATAGAATGATAAATATTTATCCGAAACCAAATAATGAAGAATTTTATTCTATTTTCTTACAAAAGAAAACTTTTATTGTACAAAGTGCATTTTTAAATAGATCTAAATTATATTGGTAATTAATAAAAATATATATGTGTAAAATTTATAATAAATAAAATATGTTTCTACTGAGAAAAAATTTTGCATATCAAATTCTAATCAATTTTAAATTATTGAAAAATTATTATGTAATTTTTTAAAAAAATTGGTTAATATTTTATAATTGAAAATTTAATTAAAAAAAAATAAATTTAATACCTTTTAAAAAAAATTATTAAGAAAAATTATGTAACATTAAGTTTGATGAGAAAATTTAAATTAATTTAGCAAATATTTAGTAATTTTTTTAACAAATAAATTATCAAAAAAAAAAAAATTGACATAAAAAATATGAAAAATTAAAAATGCAATTTTTGAAAAATAATTTTATGGAACAAATTTGTTTGTTAAAAAAAAAAAAAATAAAAAAATGGTCAAGTGACTGGTAACTTTAATGTCATAACTTAGCTATATTTAAACTTTCCATTTTCAAATTTTCCCTCATTATCTAAGTATACATTTCCACTAATATAGTTTCCGGTCTTTTTCGCCACGAAAGCATTTTGGTTTTTCCGTATCCACCGACGCTTAGAAGTCGCATACCTCAAACGTCAGAAAGTGAAGGTGAGTTTTTCAGAATTTTCATAATTTTATTTTTCTAAGGCAATACAATAATTGTTATAAAAAAATTTTGCTGCTAAAATAAACGCGGTAAAACTTTTACTTACTATTAAGAATTTTTGAAAATAGAAAAATTTATTTAAGAGAAATATAATTAAAAACACATTCAAAAAGAAAATACTCAGAGACGCAATAAGTTTGTCGTTGGTAAATTAGTATTTTTCGGGGTATACTTTTAGTAAATAACTCAAAAAAATATTATTAAAATAATTCCGGTTGATATTTTATTACTTCTTTATTTATTTTTCAGAAATTTAAAAATTTTTATCCAAAACGGAGTTAAAAAAAATTTTATTAGAATGGCAGCCTCTAACGGTATTGAAAATGGTGTTTACATATGGGTCCAAGGAAGCATTCGAGGGGGTGCGTGTTTTGTGTACGGAGCAAACGGGGCCGCTCGAGATTATTTAAGACTGCATTTTCGAGCGAAAAATGATACAGCTGATGGAATGCACGTAGAAGGTAAGTTTGAATATTTTTTAAAATTATTAATGAAAATTAAATCAGCTGACGTCTAAAAATTTTTTATAATTTTTTTTTATTAAAAAAATTATTGCAAAAAAATATTTATAAAAAATTTCAAAAATTATAAGTGCAATTTAAAAAAAAAATTTTTTAGGTCTAATTTATTTAATTAAAAAAATCGACTAATTTTAATATTATAAATTATTAATAAAATAAATGTATACTTAAAAAAATGTATTTTATTTTTATTTCAGCGCCTGGAACTGCTGTTATCAATTCACTGAGAGCGTGCAATTATCATATATTCAACACATTATCATTAGAGGCCTTAAATATTTTATGGACTCTAGAACCAAATACATAATTATACTTAATTAGTGTTTAAATTTTACACTTAGCGTAATTGTGTAAAATATTAGAATTTTTTAAACTTAAATTTATTTAGAAAAAAATTTAAGTCGTTCATAAGACATCATATTGCTGGCTGGGTATTTGATAAATAATTAAAAAATTTATTTGCCATGCGAGTTTGCAATTACTAAACACACAATTATTGGAAGCTTTTTGAATATTTTATGGACTCTGGAATTGATAACGTAAATTTTATAAATTTTTACAGCGAATTAATTATACTAAAAAAAATATTTCTGATAATTATTACTAATGATTTTTTTTTTTTTTTTTTTTTTTTTAACACGTGGAATTTTTTCTATAATTTACTAAAAAATTTTTAATGTCTGTTAATTTGAGTGTCATAAAACTTTTGATGAATTTTCTAAACTCAAATTTATTTAGTAAAATTTTAACTCATTCATACCGATGAAACTACTGTCTGCTTTGTAATTTTAAGATTGACATATGTGTTGTGAGTTTGCAATAATTAGATACACAGCACATCATCATTAGAAGCTTAAATAATCAATTGAACTCTAGAATCAAATCTATAATTATATATAGTTAGAATTTCAATTGATACTTAGCGTAATTATATATCATATTATATAAATTTTGAAAACTGAAATTTATTTAGTAAAATTGTAACTCATTCATAACGGTTTAACTACAGTCTAATAGATAGTTATAAGATTAATATGATGATAATTTTTTATCAATGAATATTATGACTGAACCTTGAAGACTGATTTTATTGAAACTCATTAGTAAATTAGTAGTATAATTAAATAATTGACTGTTTAAATTGTTTAGTATCATAATTGGAGCCATCGATTAATTTTAAATTTTATTATATTAAATTTTATTGTTTTTTTTTTTTTTTTTTTTTAGTGTTCTTGTTTTCAATGCAACTGAAAAATAGTAAGACTGATTAAAATGACAAATGAATTACTTAATTAGTTTAATTTTTTTTTATTATAAAATTCATGTTTAAATAAAAATATTGCAATCATTTTATTTAAATATTTTTTCATTTATCTCCAATAACTATTTACAGATTTTAGTTATTTGAATTGATATAAGCGAGTTCGAGCGTATTTTTATCGAAGAGTTTATAATAAATATTTAGGTCACTACAACCTCAAGTTATTATTTTTAATAGCTGATATTTACGATAAGATCAAAAAAATTATTTATAATTAAGACTTAAGAAATTTTTAAAATAAAATTTTTTTTTAATGATACTAGAACAAATTTTTTTAAATAATAGAATTCGTTACATTAAATAACTTTTTTACTTTATTTAAGGAAGCCAAAAATATAAAAAAAAAATCTAAAGAATTTTTAAAAACATTAAAGATATTAATGAATATTTTTTTTTTTTAATTTTCACATGTGGAATTTTTTTAATTAAATATTTTTTTATGATAATTTAATTGCTATAAAATTATGACATTAAAGTTAGCAGTCTTGATAATTTAAAAATTTTTTTTTAACAAACAAATTTGTTTTGAAAAATTATTTAAAAAAAAATTGCATTTTTAATTTTTTAAAATTTCTACATGTCAATTTTTTTTGCTATAATTTATTTGTTAAAAAAATGATTAAATATCTGCTAAATTAATTTTCATAACAAAATTATAAAAAAAATTTTAATGTTTCTTACCTTCAGTGTTATAAATAATAATTTATAATTTTTTTTTTCAATCCAATTCTGTTCACTATAACTTTGTCGGGAAAATTTTTCTCTATAAAATTATATCATTTTATCTCGATATAATTTCTTATATACATTCAGCTGATTAATTCAAATGTAACGTTCGTTGTATATTCTCCCGACATAACCTATAACAGCTGACGTGGAAAAATATTTTCCAGAATTCAGAACGTGTCAACACAGCCGAGTGGTTGTTTTATTTATGTTATTTATTTGAATTGAGATTTTACTAGCAGATAAAGTAAAAATTTTAATTTTTTATCAATATTATAACATTCAGTACAAGTAATTTTATAAATAAAAATTTAATTTTAAACTAATTTTAAAGTTTAACATCTGTTATATATTTATAACATTTAGTAAGTAAAGCCTATATTGCGTCTTATTTCTTATGCAAATATTGACTGTGTGTTTTTAAAGTTTATTATTTTAAATATAACAATGTATGAATTGTTATTGAAAAGTTTCAAGCAATAATAATAAAATAAATGTTTATCTATTTCAGAAAGTAATATCAATTGAAAAACAGTAAATCAAGTACAATAAGAAGACCAAGGATTAAAAGTAATTAAAATGAATCAAAAATACCGGTTTGTTACAGTTACAGGATTAATAGATCAAAATAACTGTTCTGTCAAAGGACTTACTGATCAGGAACGTTACCAGGATCTTTCACATTTAGACTTTTCTTCCTTCAACGACCATTATCATCGTAATTTTTATTTTTTTTAATATATTGCATATTTCATAATTTTATAAATCTTTATATATTTTTTTGAATAATTAAATTCTCAATTGAAACTTGATTTTTTTCCAGATAGCATGATTGAAGTAATGAACCACTTAGGAAGCCTTGGATACAAAATAGTTTCTCAAAATTCTAATAAGGATAATACCCAAACAATTTGGTTACAAAAAGAATTATAAAAATTGAGTATATTAACTATAACTTATCAAAGTAGTTTTGTAACTTTTTGAGAAGAAAAAGTATTTTTTTAACTTGTAACTATGGAAAATATTTTTAGTGATTTTACAAAATATTAATCACTCAAATGATTATGTTTTAAATTTATAAAATATTTTATTGTTTTTAAAACTCTTATTTGTATAGATGAAGTTTGAAAATTTATAAATTAAATTAATTAATTAAGTAATTTAATGACGATTACACGTTTGAGAATTACAATCCTATATACTAAAATTGATGGTACAATGAAATTAGCTTAGTATCGAAAACATGGACCCTGATTCGTTATATATTATTGGTTTAAGATTAGCGCGCGCGCGTATGCGCACAATTTGAATTTCTAGTTTAATAAATAATAAATATAGAAGCTTTATTAAAATTTATGTTTAATTTTTTTATAAAAAAATATACATCCTTGTAAAATCATGCAAAATGCATGAAATGGTATCTCTATTTTTTTTATATTTTATTTTTTCTGTTTAGTTCGGATGGAAGCTTATAAAATGATCAAAATTTTTGTAGGTTTTTGCAAATGGTAACTTTAAGCTAAGTATGAGACTTAAGTGTAAATCTAAGTATACTGTAAAATTTTGAGAACCAATCACAATAATTGACTGGCTTATCTTTCAAACGCCATTTTTTGTTTTACTAATAAATTATCTATATCAAAATTGCACGGCTCAGTGAATTCTCTTCTACTGTAATACTATTTCGAATAATTTTGATTAATCAAAATGTCAGATTCAATTATCACTACTAAACCAGATCATAGTATCGTTATTTTGGGAAGAGTCAGTGGTAAATCTTCTAGTATATTTGGATTTGATGACCAAGTTCAAAGCTATTTACGTATAATATACGATCCAGTACAAGTCCAGCCTCATGGACTTGAGGGAGAACATATATTAATTGAAGGTAAGAAATCTTCTGAACAAAAAAATTATTTTTTAAAACAATTAATTACTATTTTAAAATAATTTTTTTTAGATTCACCAATGGCTGTTATAAACTTTTTAGCGAAATTTCGTTATCGCATCGCTTTTATATCGGGCTCTCCTGATCCCAACAAATTTTTCATGTGGACTCTAACCAAACAAGGCGAAAATAAATGATTTAATATTAGATTTTGTGCTTAAGATTTAAGATTTATGTATTAAAAAAAAATTTCTAAAATACATTTATTTTTACACAATATTATAAATAAAATAAATTAAACGAATTCATTTTGTTTAAATTTTTCAAGCCAAAAAACTACGAAGTAATTAAATAATTAATTTATTTTATCATTTCATAATAATTAACAAGAAAAAAAAAAAAAAAGATAAAACAAAATTGGAATAAATCTTGAAATTTCAATTCTAAAATTTTTTTTTATAAACAATTAAATGTGTATTATTGAATTGTTCTATGACCGCAAGTAGCAAAATTCGTTACACACCTGTAGACGTCACATCGAAAATTTTAAATATCCAATAGAATAATAGTCAGTCCATTCTCACGTTGGTAATTGTTAAATAATACCTATATCTAGTTGTTGCGCCAACGGACGAGACTATATATGATGTTTCATTTCTATGAAAATAACGGAAACAGTACGTCAAATTTTTTATTGGCAAACTAAGTTCTTCTATGACTAATGAGATAATTTTATGTTCCATTTATTTATCAACTGCGAAGAAATATCGTAGAATTTTTTAACTAGTTTATATTTACATTTTTTTTTTAACTTTTAAGAATTAAAAAAAAAAATAAATTTATTTATTTTAGTATCGCTAGAGTTTTAAAAACAACTTACAACAAAATAGTAAGAAAGGAATTTCTGGATCAAAATGCCTAGATACTTGATTTTACACGGAGGACTCATGTTCAATGATAGTTATGTTTACGGACATGATGAGCATGTTGGTTCGCTTTTGAAACAAACTTTCAGTAAATCGTCTGGAATTTTTCGGAGCAAACATTGTTTGGGCCTAAAAGGTAATTTCGTAATTAGTAAAATTTTTACATTTAAACAAAATTACATATAAATTATAATTATTTTATTATCATTTCAGAGCACCCAGTAATAGTTCTTAACCCGTCAGCACTCACGTTATGAGCATTTTGCTTACGCAACAGCACCCGACTTATAGAGCGGCGCTGTAGTGCAAGTGAGACATTAAAATTCACGTGAATTCTGACGGGTTAATTATTTGAGTTCTTTGAATTTCCGTATTGTGAGTCAGTCCAGCCCAGGCGAGCGATCTGACCAAGTAATTTGGACATTGACAAGAGAATAATTACAACAAAAAATAATGACACTGAAATTAACAGACATTTGAAAATTTTTTGATTTTTCTTAAAAATTGAACTAGATATAGAAAATTATTTTTAAAAAATCTCATTTATAAATTTTTAAAACTTCTGAAGATAGAATTTTTTAAAAATAATTTTTTTTTGCTATAATTTATTAAAAAAATTTTTTAAATTATCAGATGTCTCTAAATTTCAATATCATAAAAAATAAGTACCTTATCACTCAGGTGTAATGTGTTTTTAAAGCATGCACAAATTTTTAAAATATCTATTTTATAAAATATTTTTATTAGACAATTTATTTTTAAGTATAAAATTATTTAAAATATTTAAAGAAGTCTGTGTATAATACTAAAGTTAGCCGACGTTTTTAATTTTTTAATTTTGCTTTAATTATTAAATTAAAACTAAAAAAAATTTTTTTTTTAATTGCACTTACCATTTTTCAAATTTTTTACAAATGAAATCTTGTAATAATCCTTCAATGAAGAAGAAAAAAAAAAAAAAAAGCTAGAAAGTTTCAGATGTCGGCTAACTTAATTTTTATAGTCTATTTAAGTATGTTTTTAAATATTTAAACTAAATAATGCATAATTTGTTTACAAAAGCACAAAAATGTTTTCCATTTTGAACATCACTTGCTGCCATTATTGTATCAAAATAGATGTTTGCTATATTTATGTATAAAAAAAAAAATAAAATAAAACGAAATAATTTATTTGAATTACCCGGTAAATTTTACTACCATGAATATAAATCGTAAATCATTGTACAGTTCCGTATAAAATCGTAAGCTTACGGTTTGTCTCGAGAAGAATCGGGTTTTATTCTAAAAGGATACAAGGACCAGCACGTAAATGGGAATAGCCCGTGAATCCATCTCTGTTTTGTCCATGATAAACCGTTTGCGCCACCTCTCGGGTTATTACATTTGCCGTACATGTAATGGTTAAACTCTCGCGGTTGGTTGCAGTGTGGCCAGAACGTGCTCTTTTCTTATCCCCACTTTATAGGACACTCTCATCTGACTACATTGAAAGCGGTACAAAGTGGGGGTAAAAAAATCGCACGATCTGGCCACACTGGTTGGTTGCAATAGTCAGTTTGTTTCGTGTATGCTCACGAGAGTTGTTGGCACTTGTTTAATGTCGCCGGGCCTATCGCCACTACAAAGTTCATCATAATTATCCATTATCCCCACCTGAAACTTAAAAAACATTATATTTATTAAATAATAATAAAATTAAGTGTTTTTAACAATAATATTTGACAGCAGGATTATTTTAAATACAGTCAATCGTTATTCCATGGTCATCTCTTCCACATACAAGTGACAATCGCAAGAAATGTAACCGTGTCGTGACGTCACACAGCTAATCAAGTGCACACACGTACACCAATACATTTTTAAACCAAGTGAGAGACAATGCGCGCGCGCATACGCATGTATATTTAATACACATATATTATATACAAAATTAGAAGAAAAGAAGCAAAATTTATTAAATAAAATATTTAATATATTTTATCGGCTGTGAAAGAGGCTGTTTTTTATGTGTAATTATCATTATTATTTTTTAAATATTGTATTTTTGCGCATTATTTTATTTTATTTAACACTGAAGATTTTAAATTAATTGACATTTTTTTTATTTTTCTGATTTTAGATTATTATTGCAAATTATAAAAATTTATTATTTGCTCCATTTAAATTTACCCCAATCCTCTGATGCTATTTTTTTTTTTTTTTTTTTTTTTTTTTTTTTTTAAAAGATTATTATCAACTTGATTAGACGTAATTTTTATTTCATACGAAAAAAGTAAAAATTTCATGGCCATATTTAGTTAAATTTTTTAGCAGACATTGTGTAGTCAGAAGAAAAATAAAAACAAATAAATAATAAGTGTAAACTTGATACTTGTGCTAAGGGTAACTACTCTTACTACGTCTTTGATTGCTACCGTTTCTGTTGCTGCTGGTAGTTGATGCTGATATGAAAGAGTGAGTGAACATCTCGTGGCGCCCCGCGGTGTTTTTCGACGAGAAACTGTCCATAACCTACGCGAACCGGCAAAAAAGAGAGACGTCTGTTTCGTTAGCCGTCGTGCAATGCTATCGCGAATTTTAACCATCGAGTGACTAATTATTTTAGTGCTCACAATAATTACTACTACACTTTTAACTTTTGTTGTTTACCGTACGAACATCAAGGTATATATTTTCATTTTATAATTTTGTTGTGTCTATTTATTTTATCCACACGAACACGTTTATATACAAGTACTTGAATGTTTGTTCAATCTATATATGAAGGATTAATGGAGATGTAAATGGACGCATTAAAAATGTTTTTTATGCTCAATCAGAACGCTATTCATGTTTTCATTTTTTCTTTCTTCGTATTTGTATCTTTATTTTAATTATGAACAACTTAATGAGAAAAAATTCAAAATTTTCATTTGTCATATTTTCTTTAGAGTTTTTAAAAATTATTTTTTAATTGTTTTAAATTACTCATTTTTTGGCTGATAAAAAAATCCTTTACGCTCAAATCAGATTGAGATTAAAAAAAATAAATTTTTATGGATTCTTTACTCGTCATTAGTTACGAATTATTCGCTAATGAGTGATTAAATCTATCAAATGTCCGTAATGTGAGTATGAATGTTACCAGATAGCCAAATGTATAAGTTTTTTTCTTCAGTGTTATATACTTCAACTATTGATTATTTTTGCAGTAAATATTTGATACAGTTATTAAAAGTTATATGGCCATGTAAATTATCATATAGTTTAAGACTAATAAAACAATAATTGAAGGGCACTTTAGTAATAATTTTTGTAAATTGTATTTTTTGTTGTTTTTTTTTTTTTTTTTTTTTTTATTTATTATTGTAAACAAGTTAAATTTATTTACATACATCTCTGTGAAATGAACATGTTACAGTTACTCCATTTTTGCACATTTGGATTATCAAAGATTAGATAAACTTACGTCTTTATTTCATTAATTTAATCATTACATTTGATTAGATATTAAATGATATTTATTAATTAATTCATATTTTTGCATAATTTTTAAGTTATTTTTTATTAACTCATAATATTAATAAAATTATTTATTTCAGATAATCTTGGGTGTCGGATTACTGATGAAGGATTATAATTAATAAAATTTATTGACTGGAATTGAAAAAAAAAAGTGTCAAGATATTTTATACCAATGGATCAACGAGATACTATTCCAAACGGATGGAAATATAAACCAAGGCATTGGCATCCTGATACTGGTCCTACTAAATAAATCACAATTATAATTAAGTGGATTAAAAGTAATTACAATAAGCAAATTTAAAAAAAAAATTTTTAAAGGACATAAATTGAAAAGGATAGGAAAATAAGTGACGTAAAAAAAGAAAATACAAATTTCAGTAGTTGCCAGTCGTTAAAAGTGACGGGTCTTTTTAATTATTTGTACCTGTCCGTCACGTCAATGCCACCGCCACTGTTGTCTTTGTTCCCGCATATTTGAAGATTTATAGATTTACTTTGCGAATTAACTCAATAAAGTAAGTTTTTTTTTTTTTTTTTTTTTTGTCAGTGTTAATCTATAATAACAGATATTTATATTTTCTTTTTGTTTATAAGATAAATAGATAGTAGAGCTGGTTTGTTTAAATGTAAAAGCCTCACCAGCAGTTTTAATAGTTTTTTATTTTATTTTATTTTTTTTTTAATTTTATCTGTAAACAGTAGTCTTCCACGAAGTGTGAAATAACTTCCAGTGAATCAAGTGATGGTTAATGATCTCTTTCTCCTTACTTGTGTGATGGTGCCCGGAATTTAAATGGATTATTACCGTAATAACATTGATTGGATAACTGTGGAAATTCGTGCTAGTGTTGAAACAAATAGTGACTCGTGAGTGTTAAAAATAAATAAATTGTCTGAATATAAAGTGAAATTTGCCATTAAGTTTTTAAATTATTGAACAATTGTTTTTAAAATTAATCAAACACGGAGGGACATCCGAGAAAAGGATCTCATGTAGCTCTCATTCCTACTTATGAAAGGAAGAGACAACAAACTGTTTTTTCAGCTAAAAATGCGGGGTAAATATAATTTTATTATTCTTACTAATGATATTCATTAATTTTATTATTATGATAGCGGATAAAAAAAGATAAAAAATTTTTTTAAAACGTCAGTGATGAAGTAAACTATAAAATGATTGACGCTACCAGCTGGTGTACTTAGACCCTTGTGATTGCACCATGTCAGGCAAATGCGAGACAGGATGCAGGGTACTAAATCAAACTGAGCTTTAGGATGAGGTACAAAAATAGGGATAAATTTTGTTTGAAATATTTAGTTGGTTCTTTAACAAAGTAGAAAAATTGTCTACTACAATAAATCATTTCGTTAAATATGATTTAAAATTATCTTGTCTTTTTATTGATTTTCATATCAAAATTCGATAATTATATTTATGGTCAATTCTAATTAATTTCAAATAAAATAAACCATAAAAAAATTTTATTAGCATTATAATTAACAATACAAACATAATATTGAATTAAAATCAACGCGTATTAATGATTTAGCCTAATTAGTCATTAAAATCGTTTATAATCGTTGATAAGTACTTATAATGGATAAAATTTTTCATTATTTAAGGAAGTTAAAAAATTTTATTGTTACAGTATTCAAGTTTTACTTATTAAATACTATTTCATATTTTTAATAATAAAAATTAAATTAATAGCTGTTGAATTTATAATTCATTAGTTTGCATGAACTTTTTTTTTATTTTATAGCTTTTTAATAACTTCTCTACAATGCAAAAAAAAAATAAATTTAAATGTAGAACGCAAGTTAGCTTTTTATCATTTAAGTATAAATTAAACAGAAAAGAAAAAATGTAAATATTGTCATCATTAGATTAGTTTATTTTCTGACAATCTTATTTATTTTAAATAAAAAGTGACGTGCATAACAATTAAAATCATTAAGTAAAGACTGCTATAATTATTAAAGAAAAAAAAAAAAAAATACAAACCAGCTGATTTCTACCCATGTAAATCTCAATGCCCTAGAGATCACAAGGTGTGCTGGAGGTAAAGAGAACCTTGGCCTGGATCTGGATTTTTCAATTTATTCGTTACAGTGTCATTGCTAATCACTAGTTTATTTAGTGTAAAAAATATCATTTTTAAACAATTAAATTTTTAGTGAAAATTTAAAAAATTTATACGTTTGATTATTTAAATAATTTAGCTTAACTTGATAGGCTATATACATTCAATAACATTGGTCAGAAAATATTTTTGAACTATGACAAGAAAATATTGCTATAATAAATTTTAAAAAATCATTTTGATAGTCGTCATTTTTTGTTTAAGCTCATTATATTTCTGGCTGATGATTTGTTTGTTTTTATATTTATTTTAGTGTTTTTTTTTTATTTACTACTAAAAGTGAGGCGGTTATATCCTGCAACACACTAATTTAAATTAAAAAGAGTAATAAGAAAATATAATGAAGATGTGGCGATTAATGCTGAAGAAAGTTGAATAAATAATGGCCAATGACTGACGGATGATCGACCGACTGACAACCAAACCGGTGAATATGTGATGCATATATATATATATATATATATATATATATATATATATATATATATATATATATATATATATATATATATATATATATATATATATTTATATACAGATATAAATACATATATATAGATGTACATATAAGAGATATTCGTCAGCTGAATGCGACGTTGCCGTTTTATGCGTTTGCGATCCAAGTAATTTGCGAGTGTTGTGAGTAGTATAACGTATCAGCATGGGTAGAGTGATGTGACGAGAAGTTGAGTTGTTGCGATCGAACGAGTTAAGTTGCGACTCTGGGTTGTGAGTTAAGAGTTTAGTGTGAAAGAGAGAATCCACAATATAACACAAGAACAAACTCTTAACTTCCATTCGTCGATCTCTGCCGGCGGAAAAATAGCATAGCCACAGTATATATTATATAGCGTAACTCACTCTTTGCCTTGGCTTTCTTTCCATTCGGTTCTGTTCGCTTTACCGCGAGTGTTTGACCGCGTTCCATCCCCAATACATCCACACAATATAAAGATATAATGCTTATTCTGTTTTCAATGTAAAACATTATGTTCAACAACTTTTCATTTTAATGCTATTTTTTGATAAAAAAATTTTTAACCGTTCTGTTACACTAATTAAAATATTTCATCCCTCAAAAATGATTTTTAAATTTTTTTTTTTTGGGATAATTTTACATTTTTTTATTGAAATTCATCAAAAATACAATTTTTTTATTTTTTAAATTATTAATTATTTGATGAAAAACAAAACTTTTTTTTAATTAATATTTTTGCTAAATAATTAATGAAATTTTTTTTTAAAACAGTATAAAATTATTATTATTTTAGCTTTTGAGTTTTTAAATTTTTTCATTAAAAAGGGAAAATATTATTTGTACAGTTACATTCATTGCAACAAGTTAAAGATATTTTCACCGTAATGTCTTTAAGATTTGAAGTTCGTACGCTGAATATGTAAATAGTTTAAAAGTACCGCAATAAACTGCAACTATAAGAAACTCAAAAGTTTATTATTATACAAATATAAAGGTGGGGGTTCACAGCTCGGAAGCATTTTTTTAAACTTTATTAAATTTAGCATATCAATTTTTGTGATTACTCGATTTGACCTGTGACAAAAATGAAAAAATAATTTTTGAAATTTGGGACTTATTTTCTGTTTATTTAAAATGCGTATTTGTATTTTAATAGAAAAGAAGAAAAAAGTAATTGATGTCGGTTTAAACAACTTTTATAATTAAATGCTATTTATTTAAGGCCGGGAGTTTGTTGATAGTTTCACTGGAAAACCTGGAAAATCAGACAATTTAATTTTAAACCACTTGAGATCACCATAAATATAATTAACTTAGAAAAAAAATTTACTTGAATCAAATAAATAATTTAAAAGTTAATTTTTTTTTTTTTTTTTTTTTTGTGAAGAATTATATTTCTAAAACGATAAAATTTTAATTATTATAATTGTAAGATCAATAAAAATTTTAACGTAGAAAAATGGCAAGTCATTTGCTGTTGCTAAACAATAAATTTTCTTATTGTTTATTATCTAATCTACTTAATTTAGACGGACCATCTCAATATGAAGAAAGAAATCGAAATAATAAAATTATCGACAGTTAATTACAATAATAAATATCTTACGTCAACTGAAAATGATACATAAGAATTTTTACAGTGTAATAGCAATACGTAACTCTATTACACGTGCTCATTATACGCACCTGCGTAACTCGATGGCAGACGATGGTAATAATGTTACATTGGTTATAGGCGACTCGTTACATTCGATTAGTTACATCCATGAGATAAGATAGTTTTACCGATTATTTATTATTTACACTTTGTTATGCATCCACTTTTCTCAACGGATTTACACTACTAAATTATTCGACAGTTAACTTCACCACGCCATTAATTTAATTAATTAACTTAGACTATTGAGCGTACAATTTAAAATTGTCTTGATTGTCCTATAAAAATTAATGAAAGTTATTTCACAAATTAAGTGGATACAAGAATTTTTAATTAAACCTTTAATAATGAAATTCGTTGAGTATGTGAATGAAAATATTTTCGACTGACGGTATATTATGAAATTATTGTAGATTTATCACTTTATACATCAAAGAATAAGTAAATAAGAAAAACTAGGTTAAATAAAAATTACTTTTATTTTATAAATTTGTTTAAAAAGTAACGTATCTTTATTTCTTATCATTTGTCATTTAAAATTATAAACGCTTCATGTTTATCAAAAAAAAAAATACTTTTAATGATTCTCAATCTATAATATTTTTTTATATTAAAATTGACCATTTTTTAGTTTTAAAAAATAATTTATTGCAAAAAAAAAATAGTAAGAAAAAATTTTACGCAAATTTTTGAAATTTTTTCACGTGGAATTAAAAAAAATTTTTTTATGATAATTTATTTTGTAGAAAAAAATTTTTCATTTATTTTAATTATTTTTTTGAGATTTTAAAACCGATTTTTTTTTTCATTTTGAATTAATTAATTTTTTTTTAAACAATAATCAACAAAATTAATTCTGAAATTTTTTAAAACCCAACAAGAAGTTTCAGCATTTACCAATATTTTAGCCCTTTATAGAATTAAATTGCTGCATTATTTTCCAAAGAAAAAAAAATTACATCCTTCAATATTTTTTTTTTTTAACTCGCTTCTTGAAGTTAATATAAAAGTTATTGTATCTTTATAAAATAACTTACATAATTTGAAATTTAAAAAACTTCAACAACTTAAAAAAAGTTTCCTCAATTTAAAATTATGAAACAAAATTTATTGAGCTGACAAAAAAATAGTTGTTCAATCGATATTAAATTTAATTAAATTAGATTCAAAAGTAAACAAAGATTTGTTGTTGCGTTAGAAATAAAACTGAAAAATGTACCGTAATGATTACAAAATACTCTTGAATCCACTGTATCAGTTACTACAATGTATACCAATAACATTACAATCTATTGAAATATATTAAGACAGTAACCTCGATGATGTAATTGATAATCATGTATATTGAAATTAAAAAGTAAATAACAGTAACGGCAACTACCGCATACACAAGAATGAAAAAAACGTTAAGTACAGACGTGAATTGGTGTACACGTCCCATGAAAATGTAGTTGCTCAGAACATAAGAAAAAAAGAAAGAACCCGGCAACACAAGTACAAGTAAAAGAGTTTGAGTTCCATATATACCAAGTATATCGAGAGTAGTAGCAGATGTTACGCTTGGTCAATTGTGAATCATGATTGTGGAATACAGAATGCAAACACGCGCAAAGGACCACAACGCAAATTATTGTATTATGTTATGTGGAAGTTTTAAAAATAAGAATAAAAAAAAATAATATAATAAAACATAATATATGGTAAAAAAAAAAAAAAAAAAAAAAAATGAGAAAAGGAGAAGGAAAGACTGATAGAGTACTGGCAGATGAAAAGTAAAGGCAGAGCATAAGCAGGCGTGGTACCTTTGTCGACCTTGACCTCCGTCCTCGGCTGACGCTTGTTCTTCGCAGACTGGTCGATAATATGCTGGTAACTCTCTTCATGCCTTGTACCCCTGATAAGCCACCCCCTGAATAACGTCGATCAGTGCGCCGCCGTCGCGACCCCCTTACCCTTTCCCTAGAATCCGCTAGCGGACGCGTGTGTTGTATCGATTTCGCAGCAAGTTGCTCTCGTCATCCATCTACCATCCAATCTTTCACCGTTTTCATTTTTTTGAATTATTTTTATTTTTTATTTTTTTTTATTTTTTTATTACGGTTGAAACATTTTTGATACGAAACAATAAATGTACTTAGGAAAATTCTAATTGATTGTATTTAATCATAAAATTATTTTATTATTTCCTGTACTTGGATGTAATTTACTTTAGCTGAAGTTGAATTAACAGCAGTTGATTAAACATATAATTTCAATTAATATTAATTAACATTGGTATACGGAATACCGTATTATATTATATTGAATAATAAAATACACAAAAAATATCAGTTTAATGACGACGGGGAATCTAATTGGAATGGAATCGATATCTTATTTAATGGCGATATATTTTTTTATACTTGAATAACATTTTATTGCTCTTTGGGTATCTAAATTAAGTATTACGAGATATTGTAACAGGTGAATTTCATTTTTCCACATACGTTTACATGCTATACATAATTAGAATATCTATTATTCATTTTTTTTTACAATGTAATAATAATAATGATAATGTTATCACAACAGTAGTTTTTATGTTTATTCTGTATTACTCAATGTGGTATCTACAATCATATGTTTTTTACCGCCATCCTGTCTTTTCTATTATTTTATATGTCTTATCAAATAATATCAAAACATACCTTACATTGTTAAAAAATAAATATAGATAGAGCGCCAGATACATTATTAATAAAGGTTAAATATTTTTTATAAAATTTGACCTATTGTAATGGTACTTTTGCTCCAGTAGAGTTTTTCGAAAAATTCACTGTGATTATTGTTTAAAAAAATTTTTTTTGGAGTATTTTAAACAATTACAATCGGTCGGTCTTAAAATTGTAGTTATAGTCTAGATGTTCCTTGAAATTTGAAATTATAGACTCCAAAAATTCTGAGCTATGTCTATATTTCTACAAAATTATATAAGGTCGTGAGAAATTTAGAAGCGCAATTTCAGGACCTCGTTATAGCGAATTTTTTTAGCATTGCACACAATATCCAAGTCCTTTTTTTGTTTTTGAATGTAAAAAACGTTTTTTTTTACAACCTATCTTCATTTTTTTATAATATAGCTTGAAAACTAAGCAAAAATTATTAGTTTTTATTATTATGGGTTTTAAAATTACTAGAAGAATTTAATTTTTTCTGGTTAGTTTTAAAAATTATTGAGTTGCTCGATGAATTACTTAGAATTTTAATTTAAAATTGCAACTATACTTAGAAAATCTAAAACTATTAAAATTAAGAAACTTTAAAATTGTTAGGTATACATTTTTTTTATACATAATAAATATATATCGATGATCAAATATCAAGGTACCTGTAAACCAGATAAATTAGAACTATAATAGAATTTGTAGCATTTAAAAAAATAGATTTTTACTAAAAAAAAAATTACATAAATTACAAAATTATTTCAATTTGTTAAAAATAAAATTCAAAAATCATTGAAAAAAATAATTTCACGGAGTTTCATTATTTACAATAATAGAAAACCGAAAATTATAAAATAATTGACGATTAATTTAAATGGTTACTGTACATTCTAAAAAATTTCAGATAGTCTTTCTAAAATTTTGAAATTTTACCTAAATTGGATACACTTCACAAAAGTTCTACAATTATTAACTCCAGACCGAAAATTCTAAGACATTCTAATTTCAAAACTACAAAAACAAGATCCATAGAATTAATCATTCTTTTTAATACTATAATTTTCTTTATCCTCAACCGAAAACGTTATCAAAGATAAAATAAAATTTATAAATTAAAAATTTACCCGGACAATGCACAGTAAAAAATATTGTGTATTTTCGTAAATACCTTGGTTAAGAATACTGATTAAAAAGAATTGAGAATTAGACAACCAAAAAATTGAAATCATTGTAAAAAATTCGAATTTCATTTTTTTTTTTAATTATTTTCAATCAGTATTTTTAAACAGGTTACAGTCTGTGTTAAAATAATATAAAGTGTGTTAAATTTCAACACTAATTTGTGTAGACTAAAATTGAGTTGATTTTACACAATATTTTTTACAGTATGGATCGCAAATATCACCTCGTTTTTACCAAGTACATTCACGAGATCAAAAAAGGTGATAATTATTAAAAGTTCAATGTATAAAAATAAAATTTACTGTGGTCAGGGTGTTATACGGACGATAAATAAAATAAAAATCTTGGAAAAAAAAAAAAAAAAAAGTACAGTGTTACTAAAAAAGAATCAACAAAGAGCGTGATATTTATCCCGACTGAGAAAATATAACGACGACTATACCCACGTAACTTTTTTTACACGTCGATACTTTGGGTGTTCCTAATGGTTTGTTGGGGTAATGGAGGGTCAGAGGGTGTCTAGAAGTAAAGGCTGAAGGGGCATAAAAAACAATAACTTGTATTATGTATAACTAAGCACCGCAGTTGCTAGTTCTAGCTTAGCATCCAATTGGCTCCATGCTTTCATTCTTTTACTTTATATAGTGAATAATAATAATAATAATAATAATAATGTAACAATATACTGTATAGTTAGTAGTGCCTGTTTAAATTTTTTCATTTACTCCATGCTACCATACATTATATACTCGAACCAAGAGCACAAGTTCCGAACGAATTTATTGGCATGGGCGGTGGTGGATCGTTGCTATGTTGGTGCGTCACGAATAAGCTTCACGCGACGGATGCCCTACCCGGCGAAGCGGGAACACAAAACGAACACGTTTGGTGGGGAGAATGGAAGGACGCGTCGTATTCGACGTATTATGCTTTATTCTTTCTTCCATACTAACATCATCGTTACTCACCATACTTTTTTTAGGCTTCCACCCAATACATGTTCAAAGAGTTCGATAATGCAAAAGAAATTTTTTTTTTTCAATGACGTAAAAGATTGATAAATAATAAGTCGGTCGTCAAAATTTCAAGTTCGTTAATTACTTCGTTTTTCAGAAATTAGGTTTTAGTAAGTTTTGTTTAATTATGAAACTTTAAACAATAATTATTATTCTGTGAAATTTTCAGATCCTGTTTCCGGAGTTAATTTTGAGAAATATTAATTAACGTTATCTATTTAATCTTAAGAATAACTTCCCTTTTTTTTTTTTTTTTTTTTTAAGCTAAAATTATTAAAAACTTTCATATTTTCATTATTTTTTCAATGGTTACCTACAAAATAACCACAAGGATCTTCTCAAACTGCAATTTATTGACTATTCTTTTTTCCGCGTAGTTAAATAGAAAAAAAAAAATTAATTTGGATCAAAAGAAAAATTCTTGAACCAAGAAAATAATTTTGAAAAGTTTTATTGTCTCGAATCAAGACGAAAAATTCTTGAATCAAGTGAAATTTATTTAATTCAAGTAAACTTGATTCAAGTAAATTTTTTTTCTGTGTAAGTTAGAAGACACTGGTCTAGTTGCTTGACACTTGCAATTTTACTCTAATTAAAAAATTAAGATGTCCTCAAAAAACAAATTATCTTAAAAATTATATTTATGAATTTATCACAGTTGATTTGTTTTTTTTTTAATTAAAATAAAATTGCAAGTGTCAATAACTGGGTCTTTTACCTTACGATAAATTTAAATTGCTTGCGCGCCTCAATTTAAACCCACAATGAATCAGGATCTGTATTTTTTTTTTTTCCAATAATTTCGAGACCAAAGTAACTTCAAATCAATCATAAACAAAATAAAATAAATTGAATTTCTTTTGACCCTTACATTAGATTAGGATTATTAAATTCCATATCGGGCAATGTTTATGTGGAAGCTTTTTTCAATGTTGCTTTCACCATACCATATTAACGACGCCTTGATTCACACTTATATATAAAAATCCATGTGTGTATTTGGTTGTATATGTCATTAGTCAGTTCCCGTTTACGTTCTATTCTTTCTACTCCAACTGCGACTCTCGACTTTGCCCTTTCAAAAGTGATTTCATGGCATGCGAGCACAGGCCGATATGGAGATACACGATTTTAGGGCAGGTCGGTTCTCAACTTAAAGTCTTTCTCTCTCCCTCTCTCTCGGATCTTTGGGTCAACCATTGCCTGCATTAAATTCCGACGATTCATTTTTTTTGTTTTATTTTACTCCTTAATTTATGTTACGTAACACAGTAATTTATTTAATATAAACATAAACCAAAGTAGTATTGGGTTTGTTTAGCTAATCCAATTCTCATTATTTCGGGCTCATATCATATTTCTGTCCTTGAAAGTAAAAACGCAGATTGTTATCGATGATCAATAATATTTAGTCGATAACTTTTATTTATTATTTTATGAAAACATATTTCTTATAGAAAGCGAAAGGGGTCAAATCAAAATGTGTGGAAGAAAATAAAAAAAATTATCCAAAGAACTGCTTCTTCTCTCTGGAACATTCTCGTATTTGGGTAATCGATACTCTTCTCTTCGCGACACATTGCAGCTATTCGAAAGCGCTGTCGGGCTAAACATCTGTTCGGATACATCCGGTGCGCATGGGTACGCATGCGGCTCTTCTTTTTGGACGACTTGTGTAACCCGTACATTGTTATGTATTGTGTGGTACAGGTGCAAGCAGGAGCTAGCCACAGGACCTTGAAATTTATACCCTACAGCTGAGATAAGATAAACTTTATTTTGATACAAAACCCACTATTCAATTCTGTTTTCTTTTTCACAATTATTCTCACTTCATTAAAAATAAATTTAAACAATTAAGGGAGGATGGGGTAAGACGGCCCATCTAAGCCAGTTTTTATTTTTTGTGGCTTTCTACTATTAAGTGGATTTACTCTCGTTCAACTTTGACTCAATTCACCGGAATTTTTCGAAAGTTACAAAAAAAAATTTGGGGGGGGGGGGGCAAGATGGCCCACTTCGAAAATATGATAAAAAAATAAATTTTTGGTCAATTTTTGAGGTGGGCCATCTTGCCCCACCCTCCCCTATATTCCTGTTTAATTAATTTTCATTTTCATTGCGCTCTTGCTGGATTGTATTATGATTATTAAAATATTAACACTTGCAGACTTTGTTATAAAACTATTAATGTCTCGCTTATATTATCACGAATGCTTGGTTCATAGAAAAGGAAACAAATACTCTTACAACGAGGTCTGACTGTATTAACTTTGTATATATTGATACAACTGGAGTAAAACAGTTGTACGAATGGTTACTTTATAACATATATATATATATATATATATATATATATATATATATATATATATATATATATATATATATATATAGTATATATAAGTATATATTTACGTACGATCTTCAATTACTCTCAGAACTTTCCTCGACTTGTTTTTTGTTATCTTGATTGAATTATTTTGATAAAATTGCCGTTAAATAATTTTATATGTACATTTTTACCATTAATATATTCTATATGCGTTTAAATGTATCATTAACTTACACCACCAAAAGGTGTTTTTGTATATTAAATAAACTTTATTGCACACTTTAACGCGAGCGTTGAGTAAGTTTCATTATAAATTATCACCAAATGAAAATACATCTTCAATAACTAAAATTTTCAACACTTGAAAAAAATTAGTTAATTCAAGGGAAACATTATTTTTTTAATTTTATTCTTGTATCGAGATATTCAATCGAATCAAATAAATAAAACTCGAGGATTAAAAAATTCTTTATTCAAGAATTTAATCAATTTAACGATGCAATCTGCTATTTTTACACAAAATAAAATTAAATTAAATTTAAATACTTATTTTTTGGGTAAAAACCTTGATCAAGTTAAAATATAAATAAAATCAGTTGGTTAGTTCACGAATATTAATTTTTAAAAAAGTTTGAATTCCGTCAGTTTTATCAAAATTATTTTTCAGCTTAGACGCTTATTTTTAAATACCTTTCATATATAATTACAAATCCAATTTTTTAATATTCGCCTTAAAAATTCATCTTTATTAATTAACAAATTTAAGATTAATGTGAACTCTTAAATTAAATCGATCGATCGGAGAATTATTTGAACGTGAAGACATATTTTCTAACTAGATTAATTAAACTAATAATATAATCTCTTAAAACATTTATTCTTTTGCGCATCTCTTTGCAATAAATGAATTAAAATTAAAACAGATAGGATAGAAAAACAGCCACCATACTTGGATTTCTTCTCTCACACACTATAGACGCATTAGTAGCGCCATTTAACCAAAATAAAAAAAATAAATGCGCTAACGATCCACTCTTATAATTTAGATGAGAAATATAAAAATATATCATGTAAGCAAACTATTCGTAACGTGATTGGTCAAATATATCATAAGCATGAAAATATATGCAAAGTCTAAACTCAGGCGCGCGCTTGCGCGCGCAAATTTAAATTCTAGTTAATAATATAAAAACAAAAATTTTTAATTTTGTTCGCTACTACAAAAAAATAATAAGCTTTCCCTTCTAATTTATAAAACTATGAATTTTCGTTTCTTCTATGGTTTTATACATTCAGATTAAATTATAATATGTATATCAGGAATGTGGACTAGATAGGATAATGATAATGAAAATAATATTAATTCAGATTAAAATTTAATAATTTTTATTGGCATTCTCTTGAGACAATAGAAAGATTGATGAAGACCCAAGAAACGGCGATACGATTAGATGAGAACCGTTTGCGTGGCTAGATTTTCAAGGTCATTACTGTCCCTTTTACCTCTTACTACACTCGATGAGCAAAGAAATGGAGGCAATCACTAAGGCCTCTCTCTTTTTTCTGAAACTATTATCTCTTCAGAAAGATAGCAAACGTTAAATGAAATTCTGAAGAAATCACTGACGAACTTTAAAATATTTAACTTGACGATAAATAAAATCTTAATAAATAAAATTATGTAAACAGATTTATTTAAAATGAATCATAAATTATATCTGACTTAAAAATATCAAGCAGCAACAACAATGATATATGTTTAATAAATGCGTCTTAATTATTAATCACATATTGAGTAATGATGATGATTATTATTATTATTATTATTATTATTATTATTATTATTATTAAGTACAAAGGGTAAATAATCCCATTTAATTCGATCTGTCGTGTGCATGTGGCATAGCTATTGGCTCAATGGCACGTTGTCACACTTGTGCTGACGCAAAAAGACGTCTGTTACGTCACCGTGCAGCCGTACTAAGAGAACGTGTTATGCGTTAGACATTACATACAATCTGACTGAATTAAATTCACTATATAGTATGTAGTATTACTTACTATCACTATAATATTATATTAAATAAATAAAAATAAAATCCAACGATAATTTTTAATAAAAATAGAAAAGAAAAATTTCTTCCCAAATATTTAATGTCAATAATTATTTTTATTTAAATTTCTAAATAAAATAATTAACTATTGTAATTGTGGTTATATTGTTTGATCGTAATACGAGCTTTATTTAATATTACGTAAAAAAAAATTTATTCACCTGGTATATAATGAAGAGGTAAACGAATGTATACAGAAGAGATTGAGAGTCGACATGGCAACGTTGGTTTGTTCCCACTTATTCTTCTTGTATTTTTTTTTTTTATTCCACTCTACTCTCGCGTTCGACGCGTATTACGTCTGGCCCTTGTTTGCCGTCATCGTTCCGCGTTGTAGTTGGCATCCTCCTCATCTCATTCGTCGTCTTGTGTACACGTTTATGTTACTATTACTTCACTTTACTCGTCGTCATTCTAATTGATGCAATACTATCGTATTTTTAATTTTAATAATTATTTTAGTGTAGTGACACTAAAGCTAATAAAATAATATTTATAAATTAATTATAGGGAATATATTAATGAGTGAAATAAAAGTAAAAGATCTAATCGACAATCGTGAGACACCTTCCGGTCAGCTGTCGAACATCATTCTCTTAACTTGTAATAGTATTATATCCACACAATCTTGCTTGACAACGAAAAATTACTACGGCTGTTTTCAATGTTTAATCACTGCACTCTCTCTCTCTCTAAGTTAAGAAAATTAACACTTGGATAATATTTTTTAAATAAATATTATTTGCTTATTAATAGTCGTTGATTTACATTGAATACGATTTAATGCAAGAAGAAATAATAATATTCAATTTTAATGGAAACTCCAATTATTTTTTTTTATATTTCAATTTTTTAATAAAATTTATTCAATAATTTATTTTTATAAAATTTTTTAAAAAGTTAAAATTTAATTATTGTAAAAGTCTGAAAAATTACAAAAATTAAAAAATATTTTAGAATTTAAATATTTAAAATTTTTAAATGATTTAAAATTGTATAATTAACTTTAATTATTCCCTTTTAAATCTGATACTTGAAGTATCAAAGTGGGTTTTATAAAATTCATGTTGTGAATTGTTAATTGCTTATCAAAAAATTATCAATCCGCTTAAATTTATCAGAAATTATCAATTTTTCAACTTGAAAAACTAAAAATAAATTATTTCAAAAAAATTCAAAAATTCGAGGCGCAAATAAAATAAAAAAAAAAAAAAAAATATTTAATGATTTTCCACTTGATCACAAAATAATGTTACGAGAAAAAGGATTATTTCGTAATTTACATTAATTGGCTGGAAGATACGTGCGGTTAATTTGCAAGTATACAACAAACGGGGGTGACTCCCTCAAACGCTCGTATATCTTTGCATAATAATAGATCCCGCATCGATCGACCTATTACGCCAGATAGTTTCTAAAAAAAAAAAAAAAAAAAAAACACCTTATTCTGGATTTTTAGCCATTTTTTCGCTAATTATATACGAGCTAAAAAATAAATATTAAAAAAAATCTAGACATAGTTATAGTTAGATATTATAAACTAACGCACGTGTTGTTTACAACAAAACGTTCGGTTGGTAACGGGCACGAGATCACTGCGATTGAGGTCTAGGTTAACCAAGACGTGTGTGATTACAGTACTAATAATTGTTTAATACAAAATAACAATGCAACTTGCTACCAGTTGTTGGAGTTCAATGAAGAATACTTTGATGAAGATAATGTCTTTGAAAAGTAAAATTTAAAAAATGATTACGATTACATTACGTGTATGTTGTAACAAGAATCAAGTACGTGCATGTACATATATGCAGTGAGGGGTTTAGAGATGGAAATCGGGAGATAGACAAAACTTTTAAATCGGAGTATTTAAAAGTGAGAAGATTGATCATTTTTTTAATGTTAATATTTATTTATTTATATTGAATACACACATGTACAAATACATATATGTAAATATATATATATATATATATATATATATATATATATATATATATATATATATATATATATATATATATATATATTATAAGGCAAGAACGCGGGCGTTGGACGTCGTTGGCTCGCGCGCAAGTCCGCGTTGCCACGATCGCCCTGGCCCACTAACCTATATTGCAACGGCGGGTACAGGTCCCGCATACGAGTCGTTCTGCTGCTCGACCAATACTCGCGGGTAACATAAGCGAGTTAAGTCATATTATCAGAGTTACTTTACTATACATTGCTATTCGAGTGTGTATGAGTGTGAATGTCGATTATAGAGACTTGCAGCAATGCTAAACGGTTGTTATGTGCACACACACACACACACATACACAACGTTATAAGCATGTGTTGTGTGTTGTTACGCGCGAAGACATCTAATCACATTATGTTTCCAAGTTCCTCGTTTACACTACTGTAATATTGTTATGTGTATATATATATATATATATATATATATATATATATATATATATATGTATGTACACTGTCGTAAAGTGTTATCGGCACTATTTTCATTTATAAATCTAACATTATATTATAAATATTTATTTTGTATTTACTATGCAATTTAGATAAAAATTATTTGTGTGTATTTACAGTAATAAGTGCGATAAAATATTATTATTTTCTAATAATATGTGTCGAAGATTTTTTAATGGATATCTTATTATTTTAATTACCGGCAATGCTGTTAAATTAAAAGAAAAAAAATTTATTACTCCGACTAATTATTATAACTGTTTATATTTTAAATATTGTGTTAGTGATTTATTTTATAAAATAAGATAAATTAATTATCACAATAATTCGGTACTGTCAACGTACTACTTACGGGATTTGTTGTTGTTAATTTATCAGTTATTTCTTCTTCGCATCTGTGTACATCAGGATGCAAGGTGCTTTTCTTCTTTTAAAGATCACAAGTAGGCGGTGAAAATAAAAATATTAAATAACAAAATAAATATAAATAGATTTTAAATGTTAGCGTAGTTGTTATATTGTAGCTATACAGTACAATCGTAGATTATTGTTATTATTTTTTTTTTTTTTTTAGGCAGCTCGACTTTCTTAGTTTACAGTTTTTAGTGTTACGTTGCTGTTGCAACTGGCTTATCTATAGAAACTCTTAAAAATAATTTTCAATTGTATAATTTTAAACTCTGAAGAAATAATTGTTTATTCAGAAAGAAGAAATGACAAGGAAAAAAAAAAAATTTGAAAAGCTTCGTTGACAATGTAATCGTTAATCACTGGGTATTGTTGTCCTTTAATTTTAAATATCAGTGAATGTAGTTAGTGACCGAGAAAAGAAAAATTGGTTTTAAATTTAAAAATTTAAATAGAAGAAGAAAGTTGAGAAAGCAACAGTAAAAGTGATGATGCGTAGAGAATGCGTGGTTAAACTGCTTGCCCGGTTACTTTGGTTGATCCAAATGACGTATGACGTATAATCTCATTGCGTCGAGTTGAGCTGGTTCCAGTGTTTCTCATCCATTTATTATTACATTCTTGTTTCTGTAGTACACTACTCAGCCAGACGTACATACATTGATTATATATGGCATTCGTACTCGTATTAGCTTCGCTTCCATCTATCCCCTTCCTCTTCCTCTTATTTTTTATTCTGGCTCGTCTATTCCCTTCACTTCTTACCCTAACTCTTCTCTTCACGTCTATATCCACTACCAAACTTTTAATATACTCTTCTCTACTAAATTTCAGATCTTTTCGTACCATACACCAAGTACTTCTTTTTCATTTAACTTCAATTATCTTCACTTTTTACTCAACTTGATTTTTCTTAGCCTGTGCGGTCTCTTCTCTTCTCTTCCTCTAGATTAAAATACATACAAGTTTTCTTCACGAACACAACACAGGCTTCGGCATTAAACATCGATTCAGGTTTCTTAAAACGCCATAATTTACATTATACAACACTTGCAAAAAAAATAAATAAAATTTTAGCACAAAAAAAATTAACTCGAATCAAGTAAATAATTTTAGAGAATTCAATCTTCTTTATTCAAGTAGAAAATTTTTTAAACTAATTTTACTTGATTAAAAAATTTTTCGTCTTGATTCGAGACAAAAAAAACTCTTCAAAATTATTTTCTTAGTTCAAGAATTTTTTTTCTTCATTCAAAATAATTTTTTTTTCTGTCTATATTAATTTATTTTTTGTTTATTATTAACCAATGTATGTCTTTAATTTACGTAGTTTATATTTGAGATGTAATGTATGTAAAGTAAACGCGTGACAAGTCAGTATTCATCAGTTTGTTACGACTGAATAATCTAGGACAATTTGGTTTTCGTTGCTATGAGGGTGAAGGATATGTATATAAAGTTACACTTTAGTTTATAGTAAGATAGTGTGTGGGATGTTTATAAATCAATAGTCCTTTGAATTTATATTTATTCAAATATCTATAAATATTCATAGTTTATTATGTCTATAATTATTTTCGGCAGCATTAATTTTGTTTTTGATAATCTAAAGTATTAAATAAAAATTTTTTATTTATTATTAATTAATAATGTGTTAATTATTTTTTGTTTACACCGAATATTAGAGAATTACATGAGCCATTGGGGCTTAAAATGAATGCAACTACTGGCGGCATCACGAAAAAAAGAAAGAAATCAGATGCCAAGCCTCAGTCACAAATGTAAGTTATAATTAAATTTATTAATATTTAAATTTAAATAAATAGATTTATTAATTTCTTTTTTATTTACTTCAGTAATAAGTGCCTTAATGAGAAGAGACGACGCTTCCAGGAGAACGAGTTCATCGAGGAGCTTGCCGTACTGATTTCCTCTACGGACATGAGCTCTGGTAAGACGGATAAGTGTCAAATTCTACAAAGAACAGTTGATCAGGTATATTTTATTTTTATTTATCCTTTTTCGCTTAATTAATTAGATAAAACTAATTCTTTATTGAGTTGAATTAATTTGAATGTAGAGAAAGAAATTGAGCTTTAAATAATAAATTTAATTAAATGCTTGTAAATCTTCAATTGTATGCTTGATTTAATTTAATAATTTTAATTAAAAATGTCTGGATTATACGGGCGAGAGAAATTATATCCGTAAATTTTTATTAAAAATTCCTAGAGCAGTGAAAGAATTATTAATATTTATTCATCATCATTATTATTATATTTTTTGTGTGTTCATAATGGAACATTTTCAGCACTCGGATATCCGCCTGCAATCGGAAATTCAATTTGCCATTGTTCAAAATTATTTAATTGATTTTTATTAAGCTTATTAAGATGTCAAATTAATTTTTTTAATAAAGCATATATATAGAAAATTTTCAGAAGTATAATTTTAATTTTTATATATTTTAAAGTGTGTTAATTTTGTCGCAATAGATTATATAAAATTAATACCCTTGAATGATTGTAAAAGTTATTTAAATGCTTTTAAATGAGAGTTACTTTGATAAATCACGATGTAGAACTTTTCAAATGTGTTACTAAAAAGTGACTACGTGTCAGGTGGAATTTTGTACTCAATAAAATCCAAAATGATAACTCAAAAAATATAATATAATTCATAAAAAATATACTGATAAGAATTAATAAAAAAAAAAAATACCCGAAAGTTTGTTAAAATTTAATTTAATTTTTGGTAGAATTATTATTAAAATATAAATTTTATTAAATAAAAATTATATTAAATAATGAGAATTTAAAAATCTCAGAAACTAAAAGCTTTGCATTTAATTCTTTAAAGAATAATTATGGATTATGAATGTAAATATACGTATATAAAATTTAATTTAATTATTAAACTTATTGATTAATGAAAATAATATCTTAATAACTTTGACAGGAAGAAATATCAATTAATCCATAACTTTGTACGGAAAAAAACTTCAAAAGTTATCTATATCTATAGTAGGATGCATTTAATAAATAATAAATTTATTACATTATCAATTAAAGTGCTTACAGTGAATCAGAATCTAATAATAGTAATTAACTCAAAATAATGCGGTAAAATAAAAATTTATTTCTATTTAAATATTATTTTTTAAATAAATAAATAAATTAAAATATACGATAAATCTCTATTTTTAAAAAACGCGATTGTTCAATCACTTTTTCACGTGTCAATCAGTTTAATTATTATTATTTAACCGATAATTAATATATAGACCAGGTGTTTTTTTAAGCCTTATCAGTTCCCCTTTCTTAAAAAAACTCAAGTCTATTTATCTATTAACCTTACCCCTTAAATAAAATTCTTCTAATTGGTAACAATAACCAGTAATTAAGATATAAACTAACCAACTAAGAGTGGTACATTTTTTATTCACTCCTCTTTAGGATAGTCTGCGAATCAAATCAATTTTTTTGGCAGCCATTATTAGAAACAAATATATAAAAACTATATTGCTGAAATTTAAAATTAGTTTAAACAAAAATTTTATTAAAAATAAGTTCTGCTTTTGAGTTTCAATTGTTAAAAATTAAATTTATAAAAAAACAAATTGTTACTTTTTTTTTTTTTTTTTTTTATCATCGTAAATTTTAATCAATTGAAACTTAACGCTTTAATTAAACAAAATTACCATTGATTAATAGTGTGAAAATGAAGTCTAATAATTAATAAATGTTACGAATAAATCGCAAAGCCGTTATAAAGAGAACTGAGAAGTAAAAAAAAAAAAATACGCCCGTAATTTGGTCGATGATGTCGGAAGGTATTCAACTACAAAAACATACTCAGTTCAAGAGAAATGATTAAGCACTCTTCAAAGTCCATTTGTGCCATTTTTTATCTTCCTTACATTTACTTTCAATTTATGATTCTTCTTGTCATAACGTAAATACATACCTGCACACATGAAATTAGTAATAGTTTGTGCGCAAAATTGATGAAAATTAAATTGGCTCACATCTAAAAAATTTTTGTAATTTTTTTTATTGAAAAAATTATTAAAAGAAAAAATTTCACATATAGAAAATTTGAAAAATTATACGTGCAATTTTTTACATGCAATTTAATTATTTGAAGAATTTGAAAAAATTCAAAAATTGTTGACCGTCGGCTAATTATATTAATAAAGTTAGCCGACATTTTTTATTTTTTAATTTTGCTTTATTGATTAAATTTAAAAAATTTGTACTTACAGTTTTTCAAATTTATTAAAAATGAATTTTTTTTTTAATTTTTTCGATAAAAAAAAAATTTTTTCAATTTTTAGATGCCGGCTAATTTTAGTATCATGCAAAATTCAATGTGATATGATGTGATGTAATGTAAGTGAAATTGATGATCGTCATTATGAATTATTAGTTATCAAGTTAGGTAATAGAATAGTAAATTGATAATCAAATAAAGAGATGAATCCCTGGTGAATCTTTTACTGCGATCACCAAGTCATTCATGATTACATTGATACTGATGTTTTTGACGGTAAAGTTGTATGATGTGCGTTAATATACTCGTGTGCGCATGTGTGTGTGTGTGTGTGTGTGTGTGTGTGTGTGTGTGTGTGTGCATTGCTCTGCACTACGTTTTAAAAGCGGCAACGTCGCCAGGCCCGTTTGTCGGACTCTGTGGGAGTCACCGACTTCTCGAGGCCACGCGTTAATTCACATTGAGATTACGACGCGATCTATCGGCGCCGGGAAATACAAACTCAAGGACGTTTTTCTCTGCGACCGTGAACTCAGCCGATAATAGAAAACTTTCATTTTAATATATATCATACACATTTTATTTCATATGCACACTTTACTTCGTAGATAGACACTTACTTACTTACTTACTTACTCAATAAGTAACGCAATTATTCGTATGTCATTTCGCATTGATGTGGTTGAAACTTTTTTTTTTTGCTGCTAAAGCATAATTATTTTTAATATTAATAAAGTAAGCAGACGTTTTTAATTTTTTTTAAATTATTCAATTAAAACTAAAAAATATTTTTTTGATTTGCACTTTTAATTTTTAAAATTTTTTACAAATGAAAATAAAAAATTCTAAAAATTTTTTTAATGTCGGCTAACTTCATTTTCATTTATTTTCAATGATACTAAAATTAGCCGACGTTTTTAATATTTCAAAAATTATTAAATTAAAACCAAAAAATATTTTTTAAAAATTGCACTTTTAGTTTTTCAAATGAAAAATTTTATTAATTTATTTTCAAGCAGTCAGTTATTAAATTATCTTTATTACTAAATAATTAATTTATTACTTTATCAAATATTAATTAAAATATGTCTAGTCTAACTTACTTAAAATTTGACTAAATTTTTTTTCACTTTTTTTTTTTCGTGACGTTGGCACTTGAATTCATGAAAAATTGAAAACTGACCCTTAGGTTCAGAGAAAAAATTTTTAGTCAACGAAAAATAATAATTTTTAGTGTTTACTGTGATTTTTTATCTAACAATTAAAACTTTTAAGTAAAATTAATATTTTTTTCTTTTATAAATATCTAAAAAAAATTATATTTTTCCAAAGTTCAATTTTATTTTTTATCTTATAAGTAGTGAATCAAAAATGTCGACAAATTTGAATTTCAAATGTTTTATTTTGTAATTTTTAACTAAATAATTAACTTAAATATGTAAATAATTATTTATTTATTATAAAATTTTAATTTTAGTTTATTTTAAAATATATTTTGTTTGAATAAAAAAATTTTTAAAATTAGATTTTTCCAAAAATAAAATCATTGATATTAAATAGGTTATAAATATAAATAAAATGCTGATTTATATCAATGTGATTGAAATCAACATTTGTATAAATTTAGTGCAAAAAAAATTATATAAAAAATTGGTCAATTGATTAATTAAAAAAAATATAATTAAAACGTAAAACAAGTTAAACTTTGCGTTTAAACTGTTTTAAATAATCAATAAACAAAGATATGCAGATAATATAAGTGTAAATATAGAGTACATTGTCATTAAAAGTTATCCCGATAGCTCGCTGGTTACATTATACTTTTTTATCATGAGTATCGTTAAGTAGATAATTACTAAAATGATTTCGTCATTCATTAGTTATATTGTATAAGTAAATAATTAAATGAGTAAATACTAAAAGTACTTTCACTTAAAAATTCAAATGTACAATCAAGGTTTTACTTTTATTTTTATCTATTACTCATTACTATTTGATTAAGCCCAATATACGTCTTTTTTTTATTTCAGATTCAGCATTTACAAAGACAAGAAGGAAATAATAGTCATGCAGTTCAACAGGGCGAAGTCTCCTCCTCGAATCCTAGCATACTATCTAATGATCAAGTTGGACCCATTTTACTCGAGGTAAGTTTGCTATCAAATGCAGCCAGGTAAACAATTTTTATTTTTTTTTTTTTATAAATAAAAAACTATGATACTGAAATTACCAGACATTTGATAATTTTTTTTTTTAATATTATAAAAAAAAATTATTTTTTAAAAATTTGCACTTGTAATTTTTTTTATTTTTTAGATGTGAAATTTTTTAATAAAAAAATTTCTTTATAGTCATTTAATTTTTATGAAAATAAAAAAAATTGACAAATGTATGTTAACTTCAGGATCATAAAAATCTACTGCCAGTCGACATGGGACAGCTATTAAGACAGTTTTAAACTTTTTAAAATCAAGACGCTATCGATGCAAAGTTAACTAATAATTTTTCAATTTATTACGACAATAATTTCCAAAAATTTATTTTTCAATATAAGTTTCCCCATAAATACCTAAAAAATTTACCGGGTAATAGCTATTCAACTTAATGATCAATAAAAATTTTAATAAAATATTTAACTTACTTTTCAATCGCTTTAAATATTGGTTTTTCTTAATTTATCATTAAATTTACCATAAATAATATAGAAAAAAATTTTTTTAATTTTTTATTCATTTTATTTCATAATCGTTCATATCAGGATTTCTATTAGCCCCACATTCGTGACACTAATGATTAAACGGTATCTTCTAGCACAAATGTTTTATTATTTGACGTTACGTACTCTAATATTATTATTATTATTATTATTATTATTATTATTATTATTATTATTATCACCAATAAAATTAATCGTTAGAAAAAAATTTTTGGTAATTGTTTTAACTATCTAAGATAAGTAAAAAACAAAAATACGTGAAACGACTCAGTAGACATTTAGTATACTTTCGTTCGTTGCAGCCAATGCAACATATTTTAATGTTTCACAGGCTTTGGACGGTTTTCTATTCGTCGTGAATACGGAGGGTCGCGTGGAATTCGTTACAGATAATATACAACAGTATATAAATTATACCAAGGAAGATGTGCTCGGGAAGGATATTTATAATATTATTCATCACGGTGATCATCAAGCCTTTATGCCCAGCTTAATGCCCATGTCAATAGGTTAGAACTATTTCTTCTTACTTTTTTTTTAATTATTCTCTTTAGTTCTATCTAAAAAAAATTTTTTTTTTTTTTTTTTTATTGTCAATTTAAACTTTATTAAAAAATTGATTGTTAATTTTAGGATGGACGAGTGAGCCTCAAGTACAGTCAAGAAACCGAACATTTAACTGTCGTTTTTTAGTTAAGCCCCCAGATGATCAAGAGGAATCTATTGAAGAAAAACAGCAACGCATATCTAAATATGAGTCGATGCAAATATGCTCTGCAATACTTCCAAATACAAATGATCATTTAGATAATAATGATGTTACATCAGAATCATCTGATATCGGTCCATGCGTAATGTGCGTAGCACGTAGAATTTCATACGTCGAAAAACCGTCAAATACTGCTTCAATACAGCAGTTTACACTTAAATTGGATACTACTGGATGTATTATTAACGTTGACACTAGTTGGCTGTCATCTTCTTATACTCAGCATATAAAAAAGGTATTTTATTATTTTTACTACCCCATTAAATCAATTACATAAGGCAAAAGACCCAATTATTGATACAGTTTAATTTTATTTTAATTAAAAAAAAAAAAAAAAAATCAACTCTGATGAAATAATAAATATAATTTTTGAATTATAATTTTTAAGATAATTGGTGTTTTGCGAACATTTTATTTTTTTAATTAAAATAAAATTAAAAAGTGTCAAACAATTAGGCCAGTGTCAATAACTGGATCTTCTATCTTACTATCCAAATTAGATTATACTATTAATGTTTTAATGATTTAATTACAGGAGGAGCTTATTGGAATTAACGTACAAGATTTGTGTCATCCAAACGATCTTAGTAAATTTACTGCACATTTAAAGGATACACTTCAGCACGGTGAAGGTGAAACTTCTATGTACCAGCTTCGCGTCGGCCCGGAAACGTTCGTCAACGTTCAAACAAAGTCGAAAATATTTGGAGCAAACCCTTCGAATATACACGAAACTGATTTCATTATGTCTACTTATTCAATTATTGGGTAAGTTAATTTTTTAATATTATTATTATTTTAAAATACTTTCCCAAAATAATCCTTGCCTTTTTATTTATTTTTTTTTTTTTATTAATAAACAATCCACTAATTTTATTATTTAAATAACCATACAAACTAACCATCATATCATACCGTAATGCTCACGAAATGGGACAATTATAAATTACGTTATTAATACTGCTTACATTCATTTGTAAATTGTACGCAAATTCCTTATTTTTAATTCTTGTAGAAATTATATGCACTTTTTTTGTTTATTTTATTTTATTTATTTATTTATTTATTTATTTTTTTTTTCAATTATTTTTTCGGTGTTGGAGATCTGGCCACTCTTGAATAATATAATTAAAATAACAATAAATCACTTAGATATTTTTTTTTTTTCTAAAAAAATTTTACATTTCAACAATAACACATTTAAGTTATAGAAAAAAAATAGGATTTATTAATCGTTCCTTTATTTAATTAATCCCACTCATAATCATGCTTAAACTTTGAGTTTTACCGGCAATCACAGATTAATAATTAGACCCTCACAATTAACCCAGATTTACTTACTTTAAGTGTTTAAAATTTTTTGATAAATATTTAAAAATAGTATGATAAATAATGAAATTGCAGAGTAGTGATAGCTAGTGTTATTTTAACTAAAACATAATAATAAATAATAATAAAAAAAAAAAAAAAAAAAAAAAAATGTGAAATTATATATTTATAAATATTTTATGTTATGTCTATGATAGAGACAATGACTTAACGCCTAACGAGGGTGGTCAGCTTTCCAATAGCAAAGTGTGTTCAGGACACTCTAGTAATCATTGTGCGAATAATAGTAGTAATAATAACAGTAATAATAACAATAATGTGGGTGGTCCACTAATGTCCGTGGTTCATGTGAACGGTCAAATGAGTGGTATGAACAGTCGTACGACAAATAATCAAAGTGTTCCCTTTGGTACATCAACAACAACAACAACAACAACGACAACAACAAGTGATTCTTGTAATTCACTCGGGCCAGCAGCAACAAACAATCCATTTAATAATTATTCAAATGTGGATTTAGAACTTGAGTTTTTTCCAAATTCCTCATGGGAATTGGATAGTAGCAGCGGTTGTGCTGACAATACTAGGCCCGAGTCAAGAAATACTGGCCCTTCAAATTCACGACCACCTTCCCAGCCAGCCCCATCATCAAGTCCTCAGGCAGCGTTCACCACTAATTCCACGGTGACGTCGCACTGCAGTCCTTTGAGAGCTTACAGCCCGACGACAATGATTGGTGCACACTCCTTCAGTAATTCCTTTTCATTCAGTCCACTTCAGGATTCTCCAACGTCTTTGCTCAGCGTCCCAGGTATCACCAACGGCGGTGGCAACGGAAATACCATTGCCAGTACTAGTGCAAGTGGGATATCAATAGGCAAAGACACCAGAGGATGTTCTACGCCAAGTAGTCACAGTATTGACTCTATTGGATCCACTGCGGCTGCATCATCGTCTATTGGCCCTGCCGCCTCCTCAGCATTGTCACCAACTGGTTCAACGACAATTACCTCAATGACGTCAGCAACCGGTACCTCACCCGGTTCATCAACGTCGACGACTATCATGTCGTCACTGACGGGCGCGATAAGTGCCTCCCAATCAACTCCACCTACTACCACAGCCAATAGTTCTAATGTTGTTTCGCCTGTTGTATCAATGTCTGGTTCAAACGTTGCCGTTAATACGTCAACTAACTTGATGACAACTCCCGAATCACAAAGTAGTTTAAGTTCAACCGCTGATTCTGGTCGGCTAAGAAATTTATTAACCAGAAATCATGTTAGTAATGATGATACTCAGGATAGTAGTAACAATGACTCGGAAAACCAAAATGAACATAAAATATTAAAAATATTATTAAATCAACAAGATGAGGATGATTATCATTTAGAGCATAGTGCTAAAGTCAGATCCAACATTGGCATTGCACCTAAACCTACTACTGAGCATTCTGGCAACAATATGTTATTGCAGGTAATTATTTAATTTTTTTTTTTTTTTTTTTTTTAATATATTACAATAAAAATTTTTATACTTGATTTTTTATGAGTAACAAGATAAATTGATAGTGTCGTATTTTATAACTCAAGTTATTTGCTGACGTTTATTTTTCAATAAGCGGTATAACTAAAACGCTTTAGTCAGTTTTATGTACACGTGCAACTATATTTCTCGGCATTATAAAAAATCTATTGTCGTCTTACAGTTGTAATAAAAAATTCAAAGCTACTAAATTAACCATAAAAGCACTTAGTTAAAATGTTATAATAAAAAAAAAAAATTTTTTTTTAGCTGTTAAATGAAAAAAGTGATGAAGATGATGAAACACGAGCAAGTTCGAAGAAACAACATGAACTTCTTCAGCAACTACTAAAGGAATCCGGTGATGAAAGAAAAATGCAGCAAGAGCAAAAGGTACTTAAACTATATTTATTATTAATTTATATAATAATATTTTTAAAAAATGATAAATTATTAATAAAAATTTTGTTTTAAAATAATTAGAGCCGTGATGATGATACATTACTGAGGAGTCTTGGGTTTAAATCGTCTGGGCCATCGACATCTCAAACAAATGATCACGGTCACGGCAGTACCCAACAAACTAGTGGCCAGAAGAGGCCTGGTGAAGATGGCGATCTGAATATGTCTGTTAAGAGATCAATGGATAATTCTCATCAAGTATCTTCATCGGGTAGTAGTAATCGAGTTTCTAATAGTAAACTATGGGAAAAGAATAAAATGTTGGCGTCTCTTCTGGCTAAAGAGCCTTCTCAGCCGACAACTATCCCACCAATCCCTGCATCTGTGATATCGGCAACTCCACAGGTTAGATTTTCAGTTACAAATAAATTTATATATGATATATACGGTAGTTATAAAATCTATAAGCTTTTAATAGAGAACTCTTTGTGTTACGTCAATCTTTTCATTCACATCTGTGTATATATATGACTACTCATTCATTTTTTTATCTGTAGGATAAATTGCCACGCGTTGCCGACCGATTAAAGCAACAACAGCAACAACAGCCGTGGACAGGAAGTGGAATGCAATCTGTTGGAAGTACTGCAACCACTACTGTTGCTACCTCGGCTCGTACACCCCTCCAAAATCAATCAAGACAACTACCTCGCCAAGCAACCAATATCTACCTCAATCACATGCTAAGTCACGTTAGTAATTAATATTGTCAGATACTCGTTTATAAATTTATTTTTTTTTTTATTTCACTTTATTATATTAGACAGGATTTATAATAATTTAGTAATGCGCACCGTTAAAATTATTTTTACTATTCTTTCACATTTTTCAATTTTTTAAGGTTAAATAATTAACTTATACTGTTGAGAATATTAATAAATTGCAAACTTAAAGAATGAAAATTAAGTTAGCTGACATCTAAAAATTTTTATAATTTTTTTTTATTGAAAAAATTATCACAAAAAAAAAGGAAAAAAATTTTATTTTTAAAAAACTTGAAAAACTATAAGTGTCATTTTTAAAAAAATATTTTTAACGATAGATTTTTAATTATTTTATCGTACTCAAATCAATTTTATTAAAAAACAAAAAATTAAAATTGCTTAATATTTTTATCAATTATAAATGAATTATTATTTTTAAAAGTAAAAATAATTCAACTTAACCATCCAACATAAATATCTTAAATTAATACAGTATCTTTTTTGATATTTTTAAAAATTAATTTGAGCGTCAATGATTTGTTTTGTGTTTATTTTTATACGATAAATAAAAGATAATTAAAAAAATTTATTTAATATTTTAGGAAAGACCTCAAATAAGTCCAATGGATTCAGAATTTGCTGGTGGTGGTGGTGGTGGTGGTGGCGGTGGCGGTGGCGGGAGTAGTGGAGATTTTCGTACGCCAGTTACTGAATCAAATACGTGGGATAATCAGTCATCTGATCCAGCTTTATCTGAATTATTAGATCAAGTGATTGAATTTGTACCAGATGAAGTAATAACAGACTCATCGGCAATAGCCAGTTTATTGGATGTTATTGAACAGCCACAAAACAATCCAATGAATGAAAAAATGGCTATCAATGCAATACAAAAATCATTAATGCTTTGTGAATCTGCTGTTAATTCCACGTCTTCCACGATAACGATGCCCTCAACTCCACCAGCTTACTCTTCCGCTGTAAGTTAAATTTTTAATAAATTAACTATTATTTTATTTAAAAAAAAAAAAAAAAAAAAAAAAAAAAATTAATTAACAAATATTTATTACAGTTGGGTAGTGGAACTTCGGTTACGACAGCTCACAATTACCAACCTCCTCCAATGTATCAACAACAACAGCAAACAAGAGCGAGGTTTACTGGGCAAGCTGGAATACGACAGCCAGCTTCGCAATTCCAGCAACAACAACAATTGCAGTTCAATCAACAGCGACAAAAACTATTGCAGCAGCATCGTCAAGAGCAGCAACGACATGAACAGCAATTGAAAAATCGTTTATTACAACAGCAACAGCACCAGCAAGTTGTTATACCATCAAACGCCACGGCACCTGATCAAATACCAAGCATACAAAATATTGATAATCTCTTGAATAATGCTGTTGCTCCAAATGTATCGTTACAGGTATTTATATAATTTATGACATTTAAGTTAGCAGTCACTTGACCATTTTTTAATTTTTTTCTTCACAAATTTGTTCCAAAAAATTATTTTTGAAAAATTGCATTTTTTAAATTTCTACATGTCAATTTTTTTTTTATAATTTATTTTTTAAAAAAATTATTAAATATATATTAAATTAATTTTCATTGATAATTTATATAATAAATTCTAACATTGAATAAAATTAAAAAATTTACATATTAATTTTTTTTTATTTTTATCTTAAAGCGAACTGGTGTATCCGATTCTCAAATGTCGCCAGGCTATGGAGGTTCCGTCCAATTATCTACTACACATCGGATTTCACATTCTTATTCTCATCCGTCAACAATTAATCAACAGTAAATATTTATTTATATAAATATTTTTTTAAGTAAATTATTAAATCTAATTTATTTATTATTTTTTAGTGCTGTGGGAAATAATAATTTTAATAGCGGTCAACCTATTTCTGCAGCTTCTAGATTATCGCCACATTCGTCAGCTGCAATGATGACATTTGCTCATCATCAAACTTTATCGCCGCGTGTTTCACAGGTAAAAATGAATATTTCATTTAGCTATTAATTATTAATATTATTAACTGATTTTTTTTTGTATTAATTCTATTATCTAACGACTTTGATATCCTAACAAAGATAAATATTACTACGTTTGTTAATGAGAGTAATTAAATTAAAAAAATGTACAAATCAATTAAAAAGTAGAATTACTCAATTAGTATTGTATAGTGCTGTAATTTTAATTAAAAGTGTTTCATAAGCATTATTTTATAAAATAGTAAATTAATTAATTGATAAGATTTTTTTTTAGTTAATAATAATGATGATTTATTGTGTTACAGGGCAATTACGGTAATAATCAAAGAATGTTCAACGTAAATCCCGTAAGACCACAACAACAGCAGCAACAGCAGCAGCCAACTGCAACACAACAGCTTCAGCAGCAACGATCCATGCCATCGCCTGGCACCGCAGTTCCGGCACGGCAATCTCCATTTCCTGCCGAAGCATTTCCTCCTCCCGCATCTCCAACTGCCAGCCAATTCCCACCAGTTCCGAATCCCGGTAATACAAATCCTACCGCCCAATACCGACTACAGCGTGCATCGTCGACACCCACCACTACAACACAATTGCCAGGTAATTTTATTCATTCTACTCTCCTAAAATCAATCAATACCGCTAATTTAGTAACTCAACGCTCATTTAATTAAATTGTCAAAAAAAGAAAAAAATATTTTAAATTAACATTAACATCTGTGCGCGAATTATTAAATTATAAATTCAATTTTCAAGTGTTTTATTATATTATTTTTTTATTTTTAAATTAAATGCAAAAAATAGTGATAGATTATTTATAAATTACCCTTCAAATAATTGTAAAAATGTGTTATAAAAAATATATTGATTATAGGTAAGTACATTTAACAATTATTCAATTAATTGTGTAATTTTACATTTTTTTTTTTTAAGTGAATTAATTATTTATTATTTTTATTAAAGTTGAAAATTAAAAATAATTTTTTTTTGATCGAGTAAAAATTTATTGAAAATTTTATTTATTTATTTATTTATTTATTGAATGTGCGAATGTATTGTGAAAGTATGTGTTTCCACAACCCTAGATAATTTAAAAAAGAGTATCGAGGTAGATAACGTAAATGTTGCAGGTGGAGTAGTATCACCCCGACACTATGGCAGTGTAAATAAAGATCAACAAAGTTTAATGTCACCCGGTCATCAGCGTGCTGGGTGTCCGCCACCGCCAACGCCAACGCATAACCACCAACATAGTATGACGAACAATCAGCAGCAGCATTATACAAACCAGCAACAACAACAGCAACAGCAACAACAACAACAACAACAACAACAACAACAGCAGCAACAGCATAATTCCATGCTATATCGAAACACCGGCAATAGCATCGTTAATAACCCAGATGTACAGAATAATCAATTCTGCTACGATCAGGGTACCGTACCTGGATATCCAACGAGACCTGAGGACACCAGGTCAATGTCTTCTAGTAATTCGGCCGGTCATCAAATGGGTGGTAAGTCATATGACCTGTTAATGTCATGTGACAATACTACATACAACTATTTCATCTGTAAAAAAAATTATTAATTATAATTAATAATTATTAATTACATCCCATTATTTTGAGTATGGGTTTTCATACTGGCTCCAGTGCACGGGATTCAGTATATCGAGTATAAGCACACACAGCCAATTATTGTTTTTTTATTTTATTTTATATATTTTTTTTTCTTTTTATTTCTTAATTTATCCAACTATCAATATCACTAGTATTTTTATTACCATTTAATGATTATTAATTTTAAATTTAATTACGGATACATTTTTATTTTATGATAATTTTTTTTCATTCATGTAATCATTCGATTAAGGATAAAAATTCAATTTTTAATCGTCAATAACTTTTTGAAATAATCGATAACGAATTTGAAATTTTTGACAAAAAGCCACTAGATGATTAAACTTATCAAAAATATAATATATAAATTTAAATCTATTATTAAGTCTTACGAATGAACGTCTTTAATCAATCATTAATTATTGATAATAAATTGAACGAATTACTTAAGTAATAATTTAACAAAAAACACTTTGAACTGTTTAAAATAATGAAATAGTGAGAGAGTATTGATAAATGGATCGTGTAAATAATTTAAATGTATCATTGGATATTTCATAAATCACAAAAGATCATTTAATTTTTATTGTTTCACGATAAATAATGCATGGTGCTTTACAATGTATATTTTTATTAACTTATTTATTTATTTATTTATTTGTTTTGGTTGTTTTCATTCGACATCATATTATACATATATATATTATTCGTATCACACACCTTGTGCTCAATGAATGCTCATCCTTGTCATCTACTAATCTGCTATTATCACCGAATACATTCATCCTTATGTGAATAACGATATACAATCATCTGTCTGCTGCACACTTAAAGTTCTACATTTAATCTACGATTATTTAATTTAAATATCAAGTGATATTTTATAAATTATTTGTAAAGATTTTATTTGATAATTTCATTACTTGTACAAATATTAAGAAAATATCAATATTATTAACGCTCAATAATCAATTTATATACATTAATTAATTATTGTAGAGAAATGGACATAAGTTTTTATTTTTTTTTTATTTAATTATAAATTTATTACAATTAATTGATATAAATTTCAAGGATTAATTGTTTAAAAAAAAAATAAATAAATTAGTTTATTACTTAAAATTTTTATAAATCACTTATGTTCACGTCTTTCGATAATTATAATTGTTCAATATAAGAGGAGATTATCACTTGGTTTTTTGCATTAATTTAAATTGTAATATATAAATTAATTAAATTAATATTTGCACCTTAGATAACTGCATACCATTTAGTGTCCTGCACAATGCACAAATAAAACTAGTAAATTCTTGTTTTTTAAAAATTTACTTTCTTCAAGTAAGTTTTCTCCTCTTATCCCTTGTATTGAAAAAAAAAAAAAACTGTAATTAATTTTGATATTAAATATTAGTTTAGGCTTAATCACATTAAATGTAATTTAAATAATTTATTTAAAATATACATTTATTAATTGTGCTATTTGTCGTCATCATCACCTGTGTTTCACCAACGCGATAAAAAATTATTAATAGAATTAATAATAACATTAAAATCATTTTATGTATGTATAAAGTATAATGTCAAGTGGTGGTTTTACATTCAAGTGATTTGCAAACAAATATCAGCTGATAAAAAAAAAAAAAAAATCTACAAATTGTTATTTGTGGCATGGGGAATTGCTTTTCTCATCTAATGACGTCAATGGAATGGCATTTTTAAAAATATATACATAAAAAAGATATTTATTAAAAGAAAAAAAAATCAGCCTTAGCTTTGTTACCTTCGAACGCAAACTAACTTTTTTTTTTTTTTTTTTTTTTAAATAAATCTTTTTGTATATACATAATAATAAAAATCGTTGGATCATAAAAAATACACCATTACCTTACGTCCTGATGTACTTTGTTTCCTTTTAAATTGTAAATTTTTAGTCTTAACTTGAACCAATTTAAAAATAATCCTTCATTATAATAATAAGAAAAAATAATTATTTACAGTTATTAATTGAACATTTATTTTTGTTTATCAATTAGGTAATACCACTGGTCTTGGTAGTACAAGGTCGGAATTCGTGAGACAAGAATTAAGAGCTGTAGTGGGTGCACGAACGCAACAAAGAGTACCAAACAACATTCAAAATAATGTTATGGAACATAGTAATGTAATGGAACATGCTCATAATAATGTAATAGGACAAGTATCACAGGATGATCTCGACGTACTTGGATTGTCCGCCTACGAAGCATCAACCTGTGGTAAGTTTTTTATTTATTAATTTTTTTCAATTTTTTACAAATAATATAAAAAATTTTTTTATAAATAAATTATTTTTTGTATTTCATTTAATCTGGCGAATAAAATATACGACAATAAAAATAGAAGTAATATATAAGTTAGCTTTTGTAAGCACAACAATGCTACTTTTATGATAAATTATATGATGATAAATTTTGCACAATTGACATTTAATTTATCGATTATTTTTATACAGATGCACACTCACTGCAGTTTTATTGTATTTTTTTTTTTTTTTTTTTTTTTTTTAAATTAACAACACGTTGAAACACTTTTTTTTTAATTTTAATTTTTTTAGTTTAAATAACACATCATCGTTCAATATTATGCTGTGAAAAAGTATTACACATTCATTATTACTAAAAAAAGAGATCATCTATTTTTTATTAACAAGATTTTACAACCGACATAATATAATATAATCAAATAAATCCCGTTTACACAGACATTAAACACACAAATGTAAATAACCATTTAAATTTATTTAATTATATTAAATTAATAAGTAATGTGGACAAGTAAGCATATGTAATTAAATCATGTCAGCAGTAATATAAATGTTATAAAAGATGAAAGACTATTTAAAAAAAAAAAAAAAAAAAAAATCATGTTAAGATTATGGTAACATGTATTGTTACGATGTCCTGAATAGGTGAGGCTGTGGTTAACGATGGCCCTGCTAAGAACTGGGCCACTGGAAATACCGGAAATACGCCCTTCTCCTCCAGGGTAAGACCCCTCCGACAATTATTTTACGTACATCATTTAAAAAAATTTAAAAATAATTTTTTTTTTATTTTGTATGCTCTGTCTTCCCTCTACGCTTCGCTAATACAAAACTTATCGTGCACATTATTTTAACTAGTTTCTTTTATAATTGAATAATTATAGTAATAATTTATTTTAAATATAATCTATAAATTGACATTTATATTTATTTATTTATTTATTTATTTATTAGATATTAATAATTAAATTATTTATTCAAACATTGACTATTGCTTATGCATGAATTTTAAAAATATACAATTGAATGAATCGTAGAATAGAAAAATAGTACCTTTATGACAGGAATATTTTCTAATTTCAATATTTACCAGATTCGTTTATTTTTATTTCACCATTAATAAATAACAATTATTGTTATTAGTTATAATTAGTTTATTTAAGTCTCACGGTTGTGGGTAATAGCTTAACATCATAATATATCTATTATAATTAATTAAAGTTCTGGCGATGTGTTAGTCAAAAATTATTATCTATTAGTAATGCTTTTTCACAGTGCAATTTTAATTAATATTTTTTTTTTCTTGTTACTTAAGCATATTTTTTTAATTTATGATAAATTATAATAAAGCGTGCTTTAGTTACAAAAAAAAAATTTATATTGAAAAATTTGTTCAAATATTTTTGAAAATTGAAGAAAAAAAAATTTTATATTTATTTTTTTTTTAATTGTATGAATTGCATTAATTATTGGCTTTAGAAAATTTTATTAAAATTTTAAATTTCGGTTTTTTTTCGGTATTAATAATTTAGAGCTGCATTAATTAAACAAATTAGATTTTTTGATTTATTATTAAAAAGAAAAAAAAAATTGTTTTTAACGTGTGAAAAAATTTTTATTTTTCTATGTATGCAATGTAATTGATAATTTCATTAATTACAATAAAAAATCTTTAAATTAATACATGATATGTTTTTCAGAATATTTTACTTAAAATATTCCATCACAAAATTTAATTCAATTAATACAATATAAAATCATTGATACAAAAAATAAAGTTTTATCATATTTATATATATTTTTATTAAATATGATTACAGACTACTATTGAAGAGGTGGTGCGAGTTGATCCAAAGTCGTCACTTCTGCAGAAATTATTATCTGAGTGACTGCTATGTAATAAAATATATGTAATATATACTAAAGTAAGAGTAATATAATATACGCCAATCACTCCTGCGTCTGTACACATTCTTTATGTAAAGATATATATATTATTACTATTATTATTATTCTTATTATTATTATTTTAATTATTATCATTAACAATATTGTTATTATTATTTTTATTATAATGATTATTATATTGTATTATATGTAAAACACTATAATTCTTGAAAACAAAAAAAAAAAAAAAAATAGTATAAAAACGCGTTTTTACCAAATGCACTGTCAATCGGGTTATTTTGTTTCGAGTTGTTTTATAACAAACCAGTAATAAATTTTTTTTTTATTATTTAAAAAAAAAAAATTTGCTTACTCTCGATTGGTACAAACAACTGATTAATAGTCTTCTGCTAGACTTTTTAAAAATCAATTTTGTCTTTTTACATGAAAAATGACTTATATTTGTTTGACGTAAGAGAAAAAAAATTGCAACGACATTTTTTGACAATTTTTAAATTCTTTAAGAATTTTAAATTAACTTATGTGTTATTAAAAAATTGTTAATAGTTAATAGTGATTTAATAAATAAGCTCAATGATAAATAAATACCGATTGATAAGGCGTTTAGCTTATTTATAAAAAAAAAAAAAGAAAACTACGTAGGTACCTCACCGGTATACATTACTATACCACTGGCTGTTACAAAAAATAATTAAATAAAATTATTTATAGGTTTTATTAATTATTAATTATATTAGTAAGACCATTTATTATTGTATACAAATACAAACAAATTTACGTGAAAAATTAATTGTATACAAAAAATAAAAATCGCGTTTTTTTCTTAATTTATCAACTACTTATTCTATTATTACATTATTATTATAATAATAATAATAATAATAATTATTATTATTATTATTATTTTTATTTTTAATATTATAATTATTATTATTATTAATATATTTGTGATTATAAGAATCTGCAACCAAAATGTGACAAAGAATTCTTGTTGTTGTTAATAATGATTATTATTAATATTATTATTATTATTATTATTATTATTATTATTATTATTATTATTATTAATATAACTATTTTATTATTTTATTACTATTGACATCATTACTATCAATATTCTTGTTGCAATTATTATATAATTATTCAATAATTACTATCAATTTATTATTAATTAATTATAACTACATTTATTATTGAATATTAATAATTATTATTATCTTTATTATTTTGATTGAGTATATTATATTATTACCATTATATCGATATTAATAGTATTGAATATAGTGTCTAAGCGTATTTAAAATCCAATTTTAAGGGTACCTTTAAATAAAAGATTAAAAAACAAATACAAATTAATAATTGATTGCATTAAAATGTACGTACGTATGTTGTAACATATGTATTAATGTGTGTGTTCGATGTAAAATATACATATATATACATACTTATATATATGCATGTGTACGTGTGTGTGAAAACGTAATAACATAATTAATATAATAATAAATAATAAATAAACGATTATCTATTTTGCCTAGTATCAACAAATTTCTCTTTAAAATCTCTTAAGGCACACTCAATTACTGCTAATTAAGGGATGTCACTTGTTAATTATTAAAAAAAAAATAAGTAAAAGGACAAAATTAAGTAAATTAAAATACATAAAGAAAAAAATATAAATTTCATCGTACATGCGATATATATATTTATGTAATTAATATAAATATATATGTATCTAAATAAAAATATATATATATATATTATTATATAAAAATTAAAAAATAAAGTCTGTATGCGCGTACAAATATGCATGCATATTTAAACAAAAAAATAAAAAAAAAAAAATAATAATTATTTAATAAAGAAATCTCACGCAAGTGTCCTATTTTTCCATAGAGTTTTCCGAAATTTTCAGAGCTTAAAAAAAAAGTTTGCGAGATTTTAAAAATAAAATAATAATTATACAATTATGTTTATTTTAACAAATGAAAATTACTAGGAGAGATTAAAAATTATTAATATAAATTATTAAAATGATATTATATTTTATTTATCATTAATTACTGTGGCAATTTATAAAAAAATTCATTTTTTTTTTTTTTTTAATTATATATTATATATTAAATATATTATATATAATAATAATTAGTATTATAGACAACCTATTAATTCTTGTTATCGTTATCTTTTTTTAATTATAACAAAATGATGTTTTTTAAATGATAATAATTATGTGGTTGTCTTGGGAAAAAAAAAAAAAAAATAAATAAATAAATAAATAAATAAATAAAAGTAAAATTTTTTAAAAAATAAAATGTCTATTGTTCTGTATTTTATAAATTTAAAAAATTATTCAAATTTATTGCAATGTATTTTAAATAATTATTAAAACAAATTTTAATTAAATAAATTTTTTATTTTCAAATCGATTATATTATATTGATTGGAATAAAATAAGATAAATAAAATAAAATATTGTCTACAGAATCAAATTTGGAACAAAATGTAAGCAATGAAGATTATGTAGAAAGTTAATTGTAAAATGAAAATGAGAGAGAGAGTAAGAATGTATAAGAAAATGAGAGAGAAAGAATAAAGAGGAAGAAGAAATAAATAACAATTACTCTTTGGAAATACACATAAGTGAGATACTCTAATTATACGCGGACATACGTGTACATTTTTTTTGTTTCAATAGTTGTATGCCTGTAAAAGAAATTAATATACGAGTACATACATGTGTGTCCCCGTATACCGTGGATACGTACGTGCGTGTGATCTAAGTGTGTATAAAGTGAATTTAAAATACGTCATATAGATAAATCATATGTGCTTTCTAATGATGAATAATTTTATAAATATAAACGTAATACTTATATAATGTTGACTTGATTATTATCATTTTCCTAGATAATCCTTAAATTAAAAAAAATATTGTTTTCTTGTATGTCGAGTGATAGAAAATCCCAAAAGGGCATACTTCTGCAATAAGATAGAGTTTTGTGCCAAAAAGGTGCACAAAAAAAATTTTTTTGCCACATTTTTTATTTAAAAAAAAATTTTTTTTTTTTTTTTTTCAGATATTTAGATATTAAGGCCTATTGTCTTGGCTTATAAATTAAATAAATAAATAAAAAAAAATAGCAAATGCAAAATTACATATTTATTTAATAATATACAGTACAAATAACAATGTACATTATTAATTTAAATTATTTATTTTAATATTAATTAATTCAGTTTCAATTATTTATTAATTTAGATTTTAATTTAACTGAGAAGATAACTTGAAATAATGTCTTAGCTTACTTAAAAAATTCCAACAATTCATATTATTTCATTTTTAAATTTAAAATTCAAATTTTTTTCAATTAGAATAAAAAAAAATTTTTTCAAAATTATTTTCAAGTTTTTTACAAAAGAAAATTTTTTTTTATTTTTTTGTAATGATTTTTTCAATGAAAAAAATCTGAAAATTTTTAGATTGCTAACTTAATTTTCATACGCCTTTTTAGCTTTAATTAATCAAATTTGTAAGTTTATATATATATTAAAGTTTATATAAATTTAAGTGTAATATATATTTTATATAAGAGACTAATCACTTGATTGTTCTCTTAGAAATGTTACAGTGTCGTTAATTCAATAACAGTATTGATTTTTTACGACCCCTAATTACTCGATTGGTCTTATAGAATTTCCAAGTAAATTTAATTACCCAATAATAATAATAATAATAAGCCATGTGCGATTAACTGAATTACGCTTTATTAGATTTTTATTACTGAGTAATAACTGAGTTCCAAATAAATAGTTTAAAAATTCGGTAGTAATTAAATATAATACAATACAATAATTATATTGAATGCATTTATTGCTTTTTACGACTCTCAATTACGATTTATTGATGGACTTTAAACATAAAGTATTTAATTAATTTGATAAATATACGAGCAGCTATTAAATTACCAAAATTTAACAAAAATCATTAAAAGTTGTTATTAAATTAATAATTTTGTCCTTGATATCGTTTATCCGCACATCAGTTTTTCTACAATTGGTCTTTAATTAAATAGATTATATAACTATAAATTAAAGCATCCTAAATAAAGGATATTAATATCTTTGAAATAAAAACAATTATTTCAGTATTAAATATATATTTTTTTTTTATTTGAATTTAAAAAATTAGTATTACAAATAACTTAGATTAATTTATAATTCATAATTTTAATTTAGTAAATTTTTGTTCCACTTTTTGTTTAAAAAAAAAAAAAAAAAAAAAAAAAAACAAAATTAAGATATTGTATCACTATACGATTATTATTTTTACGTCAAAATTAACTTGGATAATCAAGTTGAATGTAAATAAAGAAATTAATTCAAGTTATAATCATATGAACTCAATTACTATTCACCAAATAAATTTGTATGTAAAAAAAAAATTATAAATCATAGTTTAGGTTTTTTAAAAAGTTACTAATTAAATTTACAAGAGCCTCTAGGACACCTCTTTCAGTTATCAACATTGCTACTGTCATAATATTCTCGACGGTTAATAATTTTCTTATTGCATCCATCATTTCTTTTTTCTGTTTTGCAGTTAGATCGTTTGTTAAAATTTCAGGAACAGATTTGAATTTTCCCTCCATCGCGAATGAAGCGCCGAGACCACCAAGTATACCACCTAAAATATAAATTTAAATTATGGTAAAATAATATGCAATTTTAGTAGATAATAAATAAATTAGAAGAGTATAATTTACCGATAGCAATTCCACGTGGACCAAAAAGAAGACCGCCAACGGTCACAGCAGTACCAACGATTGCTCCAGATTGAAAAGATGATTTGACAGCTATTTTCATTGATTTTATTTCACTTATATCACATATTACATTCATTAATTCGTTATCACTGTAGGACATCATCTTGACTCCGATTGTTTATAAAATTAATATTAGCTTAAATAGGAGGTCTTAAATTTTAATCTGAAAATAAAAAATCAGTGTAATTATTATACGATTCAAGGTAGCAGTTACTTAACAATTTATCAAACAAATTAAAAGAAATCATTTTTAAGAAATGTCATTTTCAATTTTTTGAATTTCCAAGTGTCAATTTTTTTTTTTTTAATTATAATTTATTTGTCACAAAAATTCTTAAATTATCAAATATCTGCTAAATAAAATGAAAATTTGATTAGCTGATATAGGAAAATTTTGATAATTTTTTTAATTGAAAAAAATTATTTTAAAATTTAAAGTTAAACATATGAAATGACGTTAAAGATAGCAGTCGCTTTATCATTTTTTATATAAACAAATTTGTTCAAAAAAATTATTTTTAAAAAATTGCATCTTTAATTTTTTAAAATTCCTACACGTCAATTTTTTCTTTTAATTTTTTTTGTCATAATTTATTTGTTAAAAAAATTATTAAATATCATTTAAGTTAATTTTCATACATGTAAATGATTATTTAAGTTAAACAACTGCGAAAATTCTGGACCTAACTGTGAGTAATCACTTAGTTATGTATTTAAGCAATTTGTGACACTAAAATTAGCAGATTTGAAATTTTTTAGGTTACTTTTTTAACAAATTAATTATTTGAAAAAATAACTATCAAAAATTTTGATTTATAACAAATTAAAACCATAATTTATGACTTCTGAAAGGAAATCCAAAAATTTTCAAATGTCTACTGATTTCAAAATCACAAATTTGTAATAATTGATAAATAATAATTACTTATTGATGATACTTTGATGATTAAAAACTTGAAAATACTTTAAAAAATACCAGTCACTGCCACGAATCCGTTGACAATTGATAACAGAAAACAGTAAGAATATTCATTCTAAATCTGGACTTCCCCTTTTTTCACGATGAACCCAGTGTGGTCAGATCGTGCGATTTTTTTACCCCTCACTTTGTACCGCTTTCAATGTAGTCAGATGAGAGTATCCTATACAAAGTGGGGGTAAGAAAAGAGCACGTTCTGGCCACACTGGATGAACCCAGTAAGAAAGTACTTGATACTGGATTCTGATCGGTGTTGTAATATGAGTGTGAACTTAGCGGACAACATACAATCGAAAACTTTGACAATCGATATCTCGGCGAAAGAATCGAATTTACAAAAGATAAAAAAATGCAGTTATTTAAAATTTGAATATTTACAACTGCATTTATTTGTATTTTAGAAAAAAATTTTTTTTTTAATAGAAATTTAAAAAATAAAATTTTAACGAGTGCTCCAATCAGCATTTTCTAGCGGAGGAATTCGAAATGAAGTATATGCATCTCTTTTGCACCAATTTAGACCTTCATTTATTTTTTATTTCAAAATTTTTATTATTATATAAATCGAATTGTAACAATTAAAAAAAAAGACTTAGCATAAAAATAAAAAAATGCAGGTCTTTCTTTTGTCAAAATCTACACCTGCATTTATTCATAATTAAATTTTTTTAATTTCCTACCAAGTTATCAATTTTTTACTTATCAGCTGATAATAGATATCGATTGTCAAAGTTTTCGATTGTATGTTGTCCGCTAAGTTCACACTCATGTTGTAATTTGTAATTTACTTTCGATATTATTAGATATTAATCTTGTTATAGAACACATGTGTTTATCTCCTTCTCTCCCAGATATTTAGATCTAAAAAACACGCATTTGAGCGAGAGAGAATAATATGTTATTGAATGAGAATTAAATGTGGAGAAACTAGGTGGCGCTTGAGTCGATTTTCATCAGCTGATTTTTAAGTATACAAAAAAATAACAACAGCTGCTTGGCAGAAAATAACGTCACAATTATTTTTGTTTATATTCATGGATTGATGTGTATACATAATATATAAATGTTATTTTTTTTATGCTTTTAATTAAGATAAATTATTATAATTGTTATTTAATTAGAGACAAAGTGAAAGTGTCAGACATTTGACAAGTTTTTTTTAATAATTTTTTTCAAACTTTAATTGAAAAACAAAATTTTTATTTTAAGTTTAAATTAATATAATATATATTTAACATTTTTAACAGTAATTTTAAATTTGTATTTAATTATTTTATGATACTAAAGTTAGCCGACGTTTTTGACTTTCTATTTTTTTTTTTTTTTAATTTATTAAGTTAGAATTAAAAAATTGCATTTATAGTTTTTAAGGTTTTTTTCAAATGAAAATTTTTTTATTGATTTGTAACAGTTTTTTTAATGAAAAATAAAATTATAAAAATTTTTAGATGTCGGCTAACTTAATTTTCATCATTATTTTTTATTACGAAAACTTTAATTTAATATTTTTTATTAATTTTGTATTTAAGTTAACTCATATAATTAATATAAATTTTTTTAATTCTATAGAATTAAAAATGACTGAACCTTCGACCGAAAATCTTAATGATCCATTAGCTGATGAAATTACTGAAGAAATTCCAGGCACCGGAATAAATCAGAACACACGGAAAAAGCCAGTTTTAACGAGAAGACGTTTTTCATTTAAAGAAAAATTAAAAATATTACAGCAACTAGAAAATAACAGCATGATGACAGTTTGCAAAAACTTTCATGTAAATGAATTCACTGTGCGTAAGTGGAAAAAACAGCGAGAGCTAATTGAAAAAAATTGTAAAGACAGAAAATTATGTAATACGAAAAAAAAAATAATAGTTGGTAATCCAGATGTTGATGATGCTTTGCACAAATGGTACCTGAAAGCAAGAAGAAAACGCTTGCCTATATCAGGACCTATTTTAAAGAGCGAAGCTTTGCGTTTGAATGATGAATTGGGTGGTAAAAAAGACTTTGTCGCTAGTGATGGCTGGCTTGATAATTGGAAAAGGCGAAAAGGTATCAAATCATTGATGTTTGGATATAAAAATCCTAATTTAAGTAAACAAACGTGTTCAGTCTGCAAAACTAATCTGAAAAAAGAAGTTAGTATTTACTTGAGCCTTAATTAATAACAATTTATTTTTTTTCTTTTGTTTTTTAATTTAATGAATCTATTTTTTCAGCAGAAAATGGGAAAAATAAATTGCATAGAAAGTATTTCAAAAGAAAAAGATCATCAACAAACTTAAGTTCTAAAAAAAAAAAATTTATATTAATTATTTTACGTATTGTTTATTTATCATGGAATAAATTTATTTTATGAAATCTGTTCAAATTATACTATTATTTATTGTACAATTTTTATAATTTTTTTAAATGAATATTAAAGGTTTAACAAAAATTTTCTGTTTTTGAAACACCTCTTAATAAATTGAACTTACAAATTTCACATAATTATTTCTTACAAATTTTTTTCTTTTACTTCAGTATTATTCTGTTTTACTTTTTGAATCTGCCCGAAAAGAGGGCGCTGCATACTTTTAGGCAGTCCTCCATTTTACTTTTTAAATATTTTTTGCGCGAAAGTCACACTCAATAACAAACGTTACTAGTTAGAAAAAATTATTGTATTTACTAATAAAAAAATAAGTTATTAAATAAATATGTTTTGTTTAAAGTACAGACAATTAATACCAAAGGGTATTATCATCCGTAAAATGGGTAGATATTTTTTTTTAAACATTATAATTATTGTTTGTTTGAACTTAACCTATAAGATAGATCATGATACTATCATGATAAAATCAGCTGACATTACACAATTTTTTATTTTTTAAATCAATAAAAATTGTGAGTAAATAATATTTTTAAAAAATTGCACTTAGAATTTTATAAATTTTCGACATGTCAAATTTTTTTTTTTTTTAATTTTCTGATGACAGCTACTTTAATTTTCATACAAATTCAGTTTGATAAAAATAAAATTATATTATTAATAAATTGTGCATATTTTTTTTTTTTTTTTTTTTTAGCAACTGTTAAAAGGTTTTATAGAAAAACGAATATATTACAAAGTGGAGAAAAATATGAAATAACATTGGATCAACGTAAACTCAAGACACCCAAGGGGCGAGTATTTGAAGTTTCCAGCAAACCATTGGCATTAGCTGTTGCCCATGAATGGGATAGTCAAGAGGATATTATTCATCGAAGTAATATGCATATGGTAATTAGATAAATAATTTAAAATGAAAATTTACTATGTTATTGAAATTGAGAGACATCTAATAATTTAAAAAAATTTTTTTAACAAATAAATTGTCGCAAAAAAAATTTTATCTTTAAAATCTCTAAAAAATTATAAATGCAATTTTTTTTATACTTAATCTATTTTTTAATAAAATCAAAAAATTTTCAGCTAGTGTTATAATTTATGTAATTAGTAAATTAATTCTTAATAATTTTTTTATGTTTCAGACAGCTCTGTGCAGCACTTTTTTAGACAATCCACAAAATTTAAATAGCATTGATATTGTTACTTACATTGCTAATTATTTAGAAACTGATACTATTTTATATCAATCAAGTGTAAGTTTTTACAATTAGTTTTATATTAATGTGATAGATAGTAATTTTTTTTTTTTTGTTAAATAGGAAACAGAAGAATTATTCAAACTCCAAAAAGAAAAATGGGACCCAATCATACAATGGTTTTGCGACAAGTATCAAGTAGATGTTGAAAAAACAACAAGTATAAGTTCTCCGGTTATTCCTAGTGACACAAAAGAAAAAATTGTAAGACATGTTGCCTCTTATAACGCTGCATCGCTTCATGGTAATAATTTTGTAGAAATTTTATTTATTAAATAAAAAAAATTTTTTTTTTTTTTATAAGAATGTTTTTAATCATCTAAAATAATTTTAGGATTCATGTACGGCGTTGATGTATTAAAATCAGTGATTCTGATGCTTGCTTTATGTGAAAGAGCTTTAACTGTTGAAGAAGCTATTGGTTTGTCAAGATTAGAAGAAGAATTTCAGGTAAAATAAAATTTTACTACAAAAAATAATTTTCAATAAAATTATAATTTTTTATTGATTGTAAATTATGAAAAAAAAATTTTTTTTTAGATTTCACATTGGGGTAATGTGGAATGGTCTCATGAATTAGGTAAACAAGATTTACAAGCACGATTGGCAGCTGCAGTATTATTTATTCATTTAAATTCATCGTCAGCTACTTCGAAACCCAAAATCGATAGTACATAAATTAATTGCAATTATATTTAAGGATAATAAATAAAAAAATAATTTTTTTTTTTTCCGTAAGTAAAAAACAAACTCACAATTTATTCATTTACAACCATAAATATCTTATTGTTTAAAATAATTGCACTATCCGTTATTATTTACGTAAAAACTTTTAAAAACTCCCTCACATATTCGTCATAGACTGACAAGATGGATTTGAAGATAAGCACGATACTGCAGGTACGGTACAGTCTGGACCTTGCCATTCTTTCATACAAATACAGCTATAAAATATAATAAAATATTTTTCCATTAATTATAGAAAAAATTTCCAAGGATATAAATACATTATTTTAATTATATATTTATTTTACCTATAAGTTGGTCCGTGATTCAAACAAACAGCACCATTTTTACATGTATTATAAGAACACTCATTACGATGACATTCACCAACACCACGACCAGATGCTGGACTAGACTTAGTTACAGGAATAACTGTGTTTTCTGTTCGTAATTCGATTTCATAAATACATCCAGTGAAACCAGTATGGAGCGGTAAATCATGTGGTAATGTTTCAAAATTTTTTGATTTATGTCCACCTGTATAACATTGATTAATAATTCATTAAATTTTAATTATTGATTAAATATAATTTTTTTTTATCTATATAATTAAGAGAATAAGGAATAGAGTTTTACTTTGGAATATTTATATGATAAAATGAGTTTTTTAAATTAAATTAAGTATTATTGGAGTGATTTAAAATTTTTAAGTAACTCCAAGTAAAAAAAAAACTGCTAGTAAAATTTTTACCTATATAAAGTAGTGGTGACACATTTAATTTATTCATTGTACCAGCGGCTTGTCCAGTTACGTTACCAATACCATCGACAAATAACCAAGCATCTCGACCGCGTCGACCAACATGCAGCATGTAAGGTCCTCGGGTTCGTGATGATAGTGGGCGTTTTGTAAAAATTCTTCTTACACCTTTAAAAAATTTTAATAATTATTTACAGTAGAAATAAAATACTTATTTATCAATTAATAATTAACCATTGTAAGTACCTGATCCTAAATCCCAGGTCAACATAATATACCCCTTAACATATGTAACAGAAAAATGATCAGAAGTATCTTTTGAAGCACCACCTTGACCCATGTAAGCTATCAGTGATATCTGATCAATAGAATGGGGCATTATGCGCATTTTTATTTCCATATAATTTTGGATTATTCCGTTAATGCCATACGCAACGTATGATGAGAATCCGGGGATAAATACTGAGAATGATGGGTCAACTATAATTGATTCTAGAAAAATAAATTTATTAGTTTAATTAAATTAATAATTATAAAAAATTTTTTTTTTATAAGTACTACCCTCTTCGCAGCGACGACCGTGCATATTCAAAGGACAGATACAAATAAATCCAGTTCCTGGTGAACTGATGCATGTTGAACCGAGATAACATGGATCGTCATCGCAAGCTGTTCTTTCACATAGTTCTCCAGTGTACCTAAAAAAAAAAAATTTATTTATAAATTTATTAAATAAATAAATAAAAATAAAATTATAAATCTAAATATATTTATAGTGATTTGTTAAGATTATTAAATAAATTTAATTATTTCGTACCCAGGTATACATTTGCAGTAAACTTTGCCATCGATATCGTGACAAGAGCCGAAATTCCTACATGGATTGAGCAGACACAAAAATGAAGTACACTCTTCTATTTGAAACGTTTCAACAGAATCCAAAACAAAGTGTCTTTGAATATCATTCACCTGGATAAAAAAAATTTTTTAGAAATTTTTTTGTAATAATTTTTTCGATAAAAAATTCTTGAAATTTTTAGATGTCGGTTAATTTAATTTTTTTTTTTTTTTTTTTTTTTAAGCTACTTAAATTGGGTGAAATAATTTTTACCTTTAACATACTCATACAACCAATGAATCCTAGGACAATCCGTGGGAAATAATGTGAAAATGCTTGTGGAATCCCACCAAAATGTACACGGACTAGTTGTGGAATATCAGTGTGTGCAGTCAACATTTGTTCACCACTCATTGCCATTGTATTATTAACAAATAGTCTTGCTGAACATTTACCTATATCATTTTCTACTAAATACTTGAATCTGTAATATTAAAAAAATTAATTAAATAAAAGAAATCAAGTAGAAAAATTTTTAAATCAAGTAAAATTTAATTGAAAAAAGCAACATTTGAAAATTTTTTTTAATTTAAATTTCATTAAATTATCACAAAAAACGTTTTTTTTTTTTTTTTTAATTTTTTGTGATAATTTTTTCATGAAAAAAAATGCGAAAAATTTTTAGACGTCGGTTAATTTTAGTTTCATTGAAATTACCTCATTTCTATATCAACATCTCCTCCATTATTAATCGGACTATCTATTTCTCCAAGTAACATAGTTTGTAGTCCACATGAAAATTGAAATTTCAATTGTCCCAGCTCCATATACAATAAAACATACCTTTCTTCATCAAAAAAAGCATGCATAATAATTCCGCTCTTTGACTTGGTTTTTAATCTCAAGTAAACTTTTAACAGTCCACTGTTATCTATTTTGAGTTGTTGACGAACGTAAGATTTCCCGTTAAAAGCAGCGTTTGTGATAGCCGACGATTGTGTTACAGCTGGAGTACAGTCCGACGAATCACAATCACACTGAAAAAATAACTTTCAAAATTAATTATAAAATTAAAATAATAAAATTTAATTTAAAACTGACCTGGCTAGAATTTTCCGATGTGCAAGGAGTAACATGAATACAATCATCAGTACAATTATACGACTTAGAGCGTCCTTCGGCTTCAGTAGAATACATAATTGTTGAAGTAATGTGCGATTTATCAGTCGTTAATTCACTGAGAGTAGGTATGGTAAGTGGTAAATCAATAGTCGACGAGGTTGGTATCGAAAAAGTAATAAAACTTTCATTAATTATTTTTGTAGATGTTAAAATAGTTGGCATTGAAGTAGTTTTACTTATTTCATCTTCAATAGATAATTCAGTCGTTAAATTTATTTCAGATGACCAACTAGTCAATTTTACTGTCGACATAGTACTTGATGGTAATGAAGATGATGTCAAATCAGTCGCATTTAATTGAACAATCGGTACTTTGGTAAAAGAATTTAAGGAAGTTTCAGTAGAAAAATTTTTATCAAATTTTGTTGTGTCATTTATTTGGAAGACAGTCGTTGGAGTCTCTGGGGCAGTCGTTTTATCTCGATTGTCTTCAGTTGTACTTGATAAATAATCTAAAGAAGTCATCAGTTGCGAGGTAGTATACTTGTGGGAAGTGGTTGTTTCATAAACAACTGGACTTTCAGTCCTTGTTTCATTTATAATTGATCTACTGCTAGTGCTACGGGTAAAAAATTTAGTAGAATTGTCTGAAATTGGTGATGTTAATTCAGTAAATTTTTCAGTTGTAGATTGACGCTCCAGTTCGTATTCAGTTACTTGCGTTTGGGGACTTGTGAATAACGGAGTGGTGCGAGCTGAAGTTTTTTCAGTTGTATTCATTGGATGAGACTCTGTTATTAAATCTGGATTGTAAATGGAACACATTTCTCCGGTGTAAGGCGAGGGACAGGAGCACATGAAACTGTTGATCCCGTCGACACACGTCCCACCATTTTCACATCGGGCAAATTTAGATTCACAATCATTGTAACGCAGTTCGCATAATTGCCCATGGTAGTCTGGGACGCAGTAGCAGACTGGCTGATTGTCTTCCAGCAAGCACATCGCCTCATTTTTACACGGATTTTCCTCACAGGAGATTATCATCTTGTCGCAATCTTTTCCAGTGAAACCTTCAATTCAAATTTTTTTTTATTAGTCGCTTGTTAATTTTTTTTTTTTTTTGCTTTTTATTTTTTTATTATTATTATAGATACCGAATAAACACGCGCATGTGTAAGTAGCTGGGACGTTTAAGCAAAGTCCACCGTTTTGACAAGGCGAGCTCAGGCATTCATCGATGTCTTCTTCACACAGTTCACCAGTCCACCCGTCTCGGCAGTGACAGTTGTATGAGTATCCTGGACCGTCGATACATTCACCTCCATTTTTGCAAATTGTACTGTTGCAAACTGATACGTCGATCTCACAATAATCTCCTGGAATTTTTGAATTATTTTTATATAAATCTAGTTAAAATTTTTTTGGATTTTTACCAAAAATTAATTATTACTGAGAAAAATATTTTTTTAATATTACATTAGTCATTTTTTAAAACTTCTGCAAGTGCAATTTTATAGAAAAATTTTTTTATTATAATTTATTTGTTAAAAAAAAAAAAATGAAAGAAATCAGATTTTAGCTAATACTGAAATTAGCATACAAAAAATCTTGCAACTTTTGAAACAAATCAATTATTATTTTTAAAATTTGCACTTATAATTGTTTTAAATTTCTACGTTTCAAATTTTTTTTTATTTATTTAATTATTATAAAAATATAAAAAATTGTTAGATATCTGTTAAATATACAAATTAAGTTAGCCGAAATCTAAAAGTATTTAAAAATTTTTTTTTAATTATTAAAAAAAAAAAAAATAAAATTTCTTTTTCAAAAAATTTGAAAAACTCTGAGTGTAATTTTAACAAACTATTTTTTTAGTTCTAATTGAATAAATAAAAAAATAAAAAATATCGGCTAACTTTAGTATTATCTACAAAATTCAGTATTACATAAAAAAATTATTAAAAACTTCAAATTACAAATATGATGTAAGTAAAGTATATAAATTTGTATAAAAATTTAAATAGGCATAACAAATATTTACCTGAATATCCTTCTTGACATTGGCACGTGAATCCATTGTAATCAATACATGTGCCATTATTAAGACACGGTTGATTTAAACACTCACTGTATTTTGTTTCACAATTAACTCCTACAAAAAAAAAAGAATAATAAATTTATTATTTTTTAATTTATTTAATTTAATAATTAAAAAAAAAATATTACCTATAAAACCATCAGGACACGTGCAATTATAAGAAGCAACTCCGTCATTGCAGGTGCCATCGTTGTAACAAGGATTCGACCAACAGTCATCCCAATTTATTTCGCAATTTACACCAGTGTATCCATCAATACAGTAGCATGAGTATGAACTAATGATTTAATTAAAAAAATTATTTTTAATTAAAACAAAAAAACAAATATCATATTTTTAATTCAAGTAACTTACTTATCATTATCTAAGCAGATCCCATACATACATGGATCACTTGTGCAATTTAATCCGTATGAAGTAGGTATCAAACAAATTATTGCAATAATTATTAATTGACGCCATAAAATCCTTAACGAGTTATTGCACCTGAGAAATAAAAGTAATTAAAATAGAAAAATAATTGAATAATTAATAACACCTTTATTTTATTTATTTATTTATTTTTTTTTTTTTATATAATTACAAGTACAATTGCAATAATCAAGTGCTGTGAAATTACTTTTAAATAATTGCATTTTTAATTTTTTAAAATTTCTACTTGTCAATTTTTTTTTTCTATAATTTCTTTGTCATAAAAATTATTAAAATTATTTTAGCAATCACTTGAATATTTTTCAATTTTTTTTAGCAAATAAATTATTTTTAAATAATTGCATTTTTAATTTTTTAAAATTTCTACATTTCAATTTTTTTTTTTTCTATAATTTATTTTTTATAAAAATTATGAAAATTAATTTAGTAGACATTTGATAATTTTTAGAACTTTTGTTAACATATAAATTGGTGAAAAAAAAATTGACATGTAGAAATTTTAAAAAATTAAAAATGTAATTTAAAAAAAATTTTTTTGATAATTAATTTAATTATTAAATACAATTATAAATTGATCATTTTAATTGTTAACTATCTGCTAAATTAATTTTCATCACCTGAGGACAAATACATACAATTAACGCATTAATGTTCGATGACTTCACTGAGGTTCAAGGTATTAAAATTAAAATAGAAAAAAATGAAGAAATAGAACACAAAGATAAAAGAAATATTTATTATTTATTTTTAAATAAAAATAAAAAATAAATTTTAAACTACCTAGCAAATTACTAAAAAACATATAATAACATATCGAACACGTCAATTTACCTTATCTTCATGCTTCAAGTTGGTTTAAATAGTTAAGTTATAAAGTAAAGTACTTGGTAAATTACTTGACCATATATGCTCTACTGTGTAAATTACGTTTCCATGGCAACTTGTAAACAACAATCAAACTTGTGTACATTACACGCCTGCGTAAAAAAATTTAGATAAATCAATTGAAGTAATTATTATTAATACTTAATTGATTTTTTATGATTATTGAACTAAAAATAAATAATTGGTTTATTATTTTTTAATTATAGTTGAATTATTTTATAAAATAAAAATTTTTCAGCAAAGAATTTATAGACTAAAAAATGAAATGAAGTTAAAAAATTTACGTGATCCTGTGGTTCTTGAGGATCAGGAGATTCGGAGAAAAAATAAGAAAGTAGAATGCGTTGCAAGTCACCGGCATCCCAGGGGTTCGGGTCAAATGTTTTACGATCTTTGAATATAAACTCAGTAACTGACCGCTCACTATGACAGCAACCAAAAATTCTTTTCAGGTATAAACTACTTAAGTTTTTTTTTTTTTTTTTTAAATACTTCTTCGTTCATTATGAATTCCTATTCCAAAAATCAACTTTTAGCGACATTTATTTGAAATTAACAAAGAGATTCAATTGCCGATTTTTTTATCATTTGACACTATCGATGTTAGGAAACTTCTCTCAATCTTATATTTTCTTGATGCGATGCTCGACTTATAAGGTTAAAAACTATTTATTTGCCCTAAATAATAAATAATTCTTGAGAATTATTGAGAAATAGGCTCAACTAAGAATCGGATTAGGAGAATAGGAACGAAGAAGAAGTGGGTATGGGCCAGATTTTCAGATATTACCGTCAGAATAGCGTCTCTAATAATTTTAGAATTTTTAGTTCAGCTGATAGATCTTTTGTGAATTTTTAAATTTGTAAAAAGATAAATTAATTTTAAATTATCTCTCAATCAATATTTTTTTAAATTTGAATTCAAGAGAAAAATTTACTGGATAATTCCTTTAAAAAAAAAATTTTTTTTGTCTTGATTATTTCATTGGTTGTCTTTTTTATGTTATAAATAAATTCGACTAAATTATTGGCATTTATTCGGCCTAAAATTAGATTTTTTACGACTAGAAGACTATCTCCGTATGCCGCAGGTTAATTGTGTCATATATGACAATTAATTTTTAATTCACGGCATACGTATTTGGATTACACTGCCAGCTGAGACTGTGGCTGTAGATAATTTGGTTGAATCTAAAAATGCTTGCTTCAATAATTTTTTTCAACATGATAATTAATAATTGCAATTATTATTTTGATATCATTTAAAATATTATTTCTGTTAGCAATTCTGTTGAATTATAATTTTAAATTATTTCTTTGTTATAAAATTATCTATCTGGAATTCATAAAAATTTTTAATTAAATTTAGTATTTTTATGCCTTTAATTGATTAATTAATTAATTTTTTACTGAGTTATATTACATACAAAAATAAACCGATGTAAAGCAACATATCCTAATTGTTAGAATTTTCCTTAATTTAAGAACTTTTTAGTATACAAATATATTTTAAAATTAATTTAGAGTCTGCGAAAAAATTTAATAATCTCTACATGGTAATATTACGATATTGCTTTGTACATTTAAAATTTATTTATTAAGTTATTTGTTTATTTATTTATTATGTAAAGATTAATTGCCAAGTTAAAGTTACAAAACAAAAATACGTTAATATATAATATCGAATTTTACAATAAAAAAAAAAAAAAAGAAAAAATTCAATTTTAGTAGACTAAACTAACATAACTAATAAAAAAACCAAAAGATTTACAAGTTTGTTAATACTTCAGATTTCTTTGAGTAAAATTTATTTTTGAATTAATTTATAACCACTCGGAATATCGACTTCTCATGCTTCTTGAACTAAGTTCAAGAAGTGAACGATCATCGATGACTGAATCCTCGGCAAAAGACAAGCATTCAGTCTTCCTCACGCTCAGAGAAGAGGATTTTACCTCGTCATCGTGGCTGTATCGACTCCAAAATTGAGTAGAGAGGATGTGAAGATATACTACAGAAATGATCCTGTGAAGTATGATCTTGTCGAAAAATCCATTCTCAATGGATTATAAAATTTTAAAGTAAGAATGTAGAAGCGGAAAAAAAGTATCACTCTAGCCACCTAGCGGAGCTTCTCTAAGTACAATATAGTACAACTCTAGTAACGTTGACGTGAACCTAATACTATACTCTGAAGAAATTATTATATAGATTTATTAAATAGTAAAACGCTGTGCCATTCTGGGCCTTAATATTAAAGGTTTTGTAAAACAAAATTTATTTTATTAGGTTTCAAATAAATTTTTAAATAAAATAAAAATTAAAAAAAAAAAAATCCTATCAATTATTGTAAAAACTTCGCAATAGTTTAATTTAAAATTTTTCTAAAAAGTATATGAAAAATAAAATTTCTAAAAATATATTTCTTACCCAGAAAAAAAAATTAATTTGAATTAGGAGAAAAATTCTTAAACCAAGAAAATAATTTTGAAGAGTTCAATTTTCTTGGACCAAGACGAAAAATTCTTGAATCAAGTAAAATTTATTTAAACCAATAAAAATTACTTGGTTTAAAAATTTTTTTACTCAAATCAAGAAGATGAAATTATTTATTTAATTTAATTCAAGTAAATTTTTTTCTGTGTATGGATTGTCAAAAAAAAAAAAAAATTAAAAAAAAACTTAGCTACAGAAAATAAAAATATGTAGTAAAGTTTATGTGAAGAAATCTCCTCTTCAATAATCATATTTTCTTAATAAAATACCCGATTTTTAAGGATAAGTGGCAAAGGGTTAAAGCGACTTATCTCTCCGATATTAGAATGACATAGTTATTTAAAAAGTAAAAAAAAAATACCAGCTGAAATCTGGGTCACCAATAAATAATGTGTCAAGTTCTAAACAGGAGAAAATAACCGTAAAGAAGGTAGCACCCGAAACTTAGAAAATTTTAGACAGTTAAAGCTATATCGAAGGACTATCTTTACAAAAACGAATGGTGGAAGTATCAATAAGTCCCTTTTGGACCTTTAGATTTTTGTAACCTCACGGAGAAACGTATTTTAACAATAAAGAGAGAGTCCTTTGTGTACTTCTGAGTCCAGTATTTACTTCCTGATTATCATGAGACCCTACTGAAAATCCATTTGTGGGTCTTAGGGCCCAAAATATACCTGGATGAACAAGACGTAAAATACAATAAAATTCAGAACTGTTAGATCGAACAAAATGACTTTGAAATACTTCTAGTTCTATTCTAAATTCTTGATCCTAAAATCAAGTGTAATCTCACTCAACTAAAATAACAAAAGATCTCAACAATCCATTTACACTTCAATTTTGAGTCAGAGTTAAAAAGTGTACATACATGCTTACATATATATGTATATAAATTTGATCGATAAGTCTTTGAAATAGTTCTTACATTGTTATGCTTCCTTTATTAAATAACTATCACTTTTTTTAACCAGTTCTTATGATTGGAATTTAATTAGAATAAATTATACTCCTCACACGTGTGTCATCAAAAAAATATATGTTAGAGTAAATATTTATATGTAAAATTACTATTAATTAAATAATTTGAGAATTTTTATAAAATAATATCACGAAAAGAAAACTAATCAAAAATTCAAAAGTTTTTTATTTTGCAAAAATTTCGCAATTGAAAATTTTGTAAAAAAAAAATTTACAGATTTGTTTTTTTTAAAAGAAAGAAAAAGTTATATTATTTAATGTTAGAATTGTAAATACAATATTGTAATTGAAAATTTAAGATTATATACATTATTAAAAAATATGACTTTAATAAAATATTAAAATTCTTTATTTTTATTTACTACTACAGCTTTGGAATAAAAATTTTTCTTACTTTATCTTCAACAACAAAAATAATAAACATAAAATTTTGTAATTTACTTCTAATGCTTTTTTATTTTCCTGATCCGATGAAGTAAGTCCACATGTAATTTGACTTTTTACTTATATGCTTGCCCTATTATTATTACATATATAAAATATACTTATACTTCACGTAACTGGAATTCAAGCGATACATCGCGTTAAATATAAAAAAAAAAAAAATTGATTTTATTACATGTATTAAAAACTTTTCAATTTATATTTTTTACATACATATTTGCTGAAAACCAATCGCGATTTTTATGAGTGAATAATTCACAACTTCCAAACCTTCTTATCAATGGTTCAATGATCATATTACTGTCTGTTAAAGTGTCTATAAATGGTATCAGGGTAAAATAATGAATGAGAAGATTAACAGTCGAATGTTTCTAAAAATTTGGTTTACTGATCTATTTTTGTTAAGTAATGTAATGATACTAAAGCAAAGTCTTTGGAACATAATATTTTTAATAAAATATCTTAAGCAAAATAAAAGTAAATGATAAATATATAAAATTATCATTTTAATATAAAAAGTTGAGAATATTCACCTAAAATTTAAAAATAGTCTTCGTTATAACATAAATTCTCCAGAAATATATATTTTTAGATATTACTGTTGTTAGTAAAGTTAAAAAATAGTTGTTAGTAAAAATTAAAAAAATTATTTTCAGTAATTATAAGTACAAATTCAATGCATATGCTAGTAATAATTAATAAAAATTAAAAAATGTTTATAAAATTTCCCCTTTTTTTATCTCTTTTTCCATGCGTTGCAGGAAAATCTACTACACAAATTAAACAAGACTTTTTTTGTCATATTTTATTCTTGCATTATCAGCAATATGAGCTTAAATTACATTTTCTACTTTATAGATCACTATAAACTGTATTCAAGTTCAAATAATAACGATAAATCTATAAAATAAAATTAATTCACACGAATCTATTGTGAAATCTATCCAAAAAATGAACCTCTTCAGTTCTTATATTTTCTTGATAAAAATATTGACTTTTGAAGATCTATTTGCCAAAAGGTTGAGTAATAAAACCCTTTCACTGTTACTATAGTTAGAAGAGAATTTTAATATTTATTCGCAAAGCAACGGGTTAACAATATTGATGAAATTGGGGAACGAATTAATAAATCGAATCATTTTGTATCAGGGAAAAATAATGGTCAAGATAGTGGCCATTAAAGAGTGTCAAGATTTGTCATTAAAGAGTGGCAAGTATTACTTTTAAGAAGGCATTGAAAAGTTAACGTTAGTTTCTACACTGTATTAGTATTGTAGAGAACTACTAATATATCTGTTACCTGATGTTCAAAACTGTAATTTGATATTACTAACGGCTATTTATTCCGTTTTATAAAATTTACAGAAAAAAAATATGATTTACTTCTGGGCCATGGTTTTTTTATTTAAATCATTTAAAAATAATTTTTACCTAATACATCATAAATTAATTATCATACGCTACTATAACTTAATTGTCATTTAATTTCAATGAAAATTATAACTACCTAAATTCTAGAAACAAAAATAAAGGATCTTCAATTGTCATGTTTTCCTGTTAATACTCTCAAAATTTTCAAAACACGTGTTTTCATAAATTAATGTTATTTTGTGTTAGTAAACCTACTCATTCAAAAGTTCAATTTTTCGTACCAACAGACTATGAAAAAAAGAAAGGTGTTTCGAAAATATTGGTAGTAAAACTTTTTGGAAATAAAAGTTCACTAATGTTTGTATTTGTAGGGCCATCGTTAAATTTTTATGAATCAATAAAAAAGTAAAAAATAAAAAAATTGAAAATATTTGTTGGATAATTCGATTGATTTCTTTTTGGGAAACTTCCGCACTTTATTTTAAAACTTGAGATGTATTTTAAAAAAAAATATTTAATTGAAAATCAAAAATATGTTTAGAACACCATGACGAATGGACTTGGCACGTGGTTTTACATAATCAAGAGATAGGGAAACATGTTCAACTGGGAAGTGCATCAATGGAAATTTGGAAATGGTTAGCAGTTGTCCTGCACAGTATAAATAGAATAGTTCAGATACTAAGGGCCAGTTTTTCAATCCAAGATAAAATTTTATCTAGGATAAAATTATTTTAACCAGTTTATTTATAAATAGATATATTTTATCATTGGATAAAATTTTATCCTGGATTGGAAAACTGGCCCCAGGAGTGTAAAAATTGATGATTATGTCCTGCGATATGATAATTAGACTATTAGATTAATTATAATTATGATTGATCTTATCAAAAATCTTCAACTAGTCATAAGAACATGCTCAGTAAAAAATTTTATGTCATTGTAAATTTAACATTTATTAATTAAATTAGTGTTGAATTATAAATTAACACAAAAAAGTGTTAAATATTTGACATAATAATTTTTAACACAAAATTTTTCGACGCATTGACGAAAAATTTTTTACTGTATAATGTGCAGTCTCCATACTATGGAGAGTAGAGGTACCCATCCCTCTACCCTCCACACTCTATAGTTACAAGTTTACAAAACTTACAGATATTGTCGCCCTATAGCGGAAAATTTGGGAAACTGTTCAAACCTTCCTGTCTTTTATGTTACCCTAATATAAAATTTAACAAAATTGATTTTTCCCTAAAAATTATCAAAACCAAAAAAATGAAAAATATGCTGACTCAAAATAACACCTGGATTTTCCAACAGTTTTCCTATTCCAAAGCCCACTTGCAATAGATTTTTAAACTTGTTCGAATTTTCTTTACCAGATTCTTATAAAAAAATTTCATTGGTAATATAAAAAGATATTTTGATTAAATAATATTTAATTTATTAAATTTTAGAACTAATATGTCTTTTATAGGTTTCGGAAATAATTTTTTCATCAATTAAATAATTTTGAAGTATTTTTTTGTTGCTGCCATCTATATTCGTTCTGTTCTTATTAATTTTCCGGAAAATGAAAGACTCTTTCTATTTTCTATGTGTCCCCAATAGTGTGAAAATTCACTTTTACTGAAGCCGCCCAAAAATGCCCATCTGTCTCTGCAGCTGTTCAAATTTTATCCATTTTGTTTGAGGCCCTGACTAATCCATAGGGGACCATTTATTGAATTGTAGTTTTCTGAAAAATAAAATCTTCATTTCACCTTCTTTTCTTCATTTGCTCCTGTTACAAAAAACCCTTAAAAAAGTCACATAAAAATTTTTTCCCACGCATTAATATGTTCCAGGGTTGCTTTTTATAGGATTAAAAATATGAATAAGGAAATTGTAATGTGGATATACACTTTTAACGAACTTAATACAAACATCATGAAAACAGTTTTTATTTTTTTTATTCACTCAAATTTTGAATTTATAATTTTTTAGACTCAAAATTAATTTTGGTTAAAAAAAAACAATAAGACAAGATTAATTTTTAATTTCAGAAGTTTAATTAAATTTTAATGTTGAGCAAATTATAAAATGAAAAAGTTTTAATGCAAAAATCTGATTTTGTTTTCCATTAATATCAATAAACAGGATAAAATATCAAAAATTATTTTTTTATAACAAATTTATACGTTCAAAAAACATAATTGTACTTTAATAATTAAAAAATTTTATAATTAATTAATTTAAGCAATCGTGAAACTTTTCCAATTTTCCACAAAAAGTAAAATAATATAATAACAAAGCAACCCTCAACAACAAATGATTTCGTTATTTTATCAATAGAAATTTTTTAAAAGATATTCCCTATTTTTATGTTCTCCTAATGTTAAGGCTATTAGCTGTTACACTTGACTAAAATTCTAAATTTACTTCTTCAAATATTATATTCTCCTATTAAGATGATCGACTTTTGATGACTAAAATGGCAAAGGATTAAGCAAAAAGTCTTCTAAACTCTTACTAAGTCGTTTTCTTTATAAATATTGCTGAAATTAAGTCAAAAATAAAGATTTTGGGTTATTTTGTATCCGGAAATAATAATGGGTAAGAAGATGGCCCGTAAAACTTTTAGAAAAATACAGAGAATTTGAATCCCTCCATTACATCTTTAAAGTCTATACCTGCTCCAAAATATATCCTCGACTCATAGACCCACAAAAAATCTTTTCACAGTTTATGTAGGTGAAGGTCAACAATAGAGAAAGCTGTAGTAATACAACTCCTGAACTTTAATTTACTTCTTACACTAACCAGATAAATGTTTATAGATATAATACTATTAATGGTCACATCGATTTATTGAAAAAAAAAAAAATTCAATAAAAATGAATTGGGATAATAAAATTTTAAACAATTTTTTGACATATTAAAATAAAATTTTTCATCAAATTGAGGAGTCCATACCATCTATTAATCAATTTGACATGGACTGACCCAAATTTTAAATATAAAATAAATTAAAGGTATAAAATTCTTATAAAATAAAAAAAAAATTATTTTAGACTATGAAATTTTTATTTACAAACATCTGTAAAATTTTATTTATTTACAAATACATACACCCAACTTAAAATTTATATGTATGCTATAGAAAATTTTGCATAGTACTAACAAATGCTTTTAATTTTTCATCATTGAAACTATTAACAATACCTCCATTACAATAATAAGGTAAATGACTAGAGTCTTTAAACAACGCATCAAGATAATCAAGAGCTCGATTCAAGAAATCACATTTTTTTAAAGCATACTCCATTTTTTTTTCTAACAAATTATAATAAATACTATATTTTTCCTTGTAATTTTGAATACATAGCTCTTGAAAGCTCTCATTAAACGCGAAATTTCCTAATTGATAAGAATTAGCAGTAAGTAAATTCCAAAAACTAATTTTGCTATCACCAATTTTCTCACTCTTCATTTCACAAACCACCTGATCAATTTGCTCTTTCATTTCTTTCATAATTCTATGATGTTCTTCTTCAGTAACATTGATGTTATCTGGCTGTTGGTCAAGTCTCTTCATAGTTTCTTCGTTCTTGAATAAACCGATGGCTTGACGTCGAAGAATCTCAAAAATAAGATCATAAGTTATCACTTTGAATTCATGCCTCCATTCGTCGATATACTCCAGACTTGTAATGTCTTCAGTCAACATTAAATCGTGGAATTGAGAGATTTCGACTGTGCTATAATCCAAGTGACTTGAATCGAAGTCAGTGTTATTCAAGATGTGGTCAACGATTTGTCTGTACCTAAAATGAATCGCTAATTCAAGAATGGTCCAGTCATAACAATCTTTCACTTTCGCGTTCAAGTTAGCCCCTGCTGCTACGAGGATGTTGAATATTTCCAATTTTTCGGTGACGAAATGAATCTGATAGTCGCCGTAAGGAGATGCCAGGGTATCTGCATTACCAATCACGTGGTGTAGAGGTAAAGAACCCTTATCGGAATACTCGCTGATCTGCGAAATTCCACCGTTGTCCAAAATAAATAATAAACGTCACCATTTTTGGATCGTTCGTTTCAACAGCTTCTATCAACGGAGTAATTGACATTAATTCTGATTTCATCCAAATGTCAGCTCTATGTTCCAGCAGCAGTTGAGAAATCTTGATGGACCTTTGACTGATTGCGCAGAGAAGAAGCGTAAAATTCTCTTCTTCAAATCGGTAGTGCAAGTTGAAGCCCAGCATTGGATAAAATTCATCGCGGAATCTTGCATTAACATTCGCACCATTTTTCAAAAGTAACAAAACCATTTTTGAGTGGAGCAATGCCACCGCAATATGGATCGGCTCAATGGTACCCGGAATGACAGCTCCAACATTATCGTTGAATTTCAGAAGCAATTGGATACACTTTATATGCTTTTTTATACATGCAAAGTGTAGCGGTGTGAATCCATATTCATTTTTTCCCAAACAAACTGAACGAACATTTGCGCCGTTTTTCAGAAGAAATTCCATTATTTTAAGATGTCCATATTTTGCGGCCATATGAAGGGGAGTTGAACCATTAATCATAGAACCGTTGACATCAGCTCCTCTGGAAAGAAGTTTCTTCACACGTTTCAACTGTCCCAATTTCGCAGCTTTGTGGAGAAGTTTGTTTGATGGCCGTTTGATGTAATCAACTTTAACTGCAGAAACTAATTCACTACACTTGTTTGCCGACATTTTGATCAGAGTATTTGATTACTTTTTTATAATTAAAATAAAAATGAAATTTTCAACACTGACACTCTTGAGTTGAACAAGTTAAAATTTTAACTATGAGATTTTGCGGAATGTAGAGAGCACACTGATGTGGTACAGCCAAAGTAAGATTTGGAAATAATGGCTCAATCCTTTCTGACGTCCGATTTTCAAATTTTTCGACAGTGGTAATTATACCCTATACCCCTATCTAGGTCTTTAAATTCATTATTTGTTAAATGCAAGCACACTGAAAAGATACAGAACTAACGATGAATGAAATAATAGATTTACAGGCCCAGACATTTACTGAAACTTCTCGACAAAACTTTCTTATTTATCGAAGGGTTTAATGAGTTTTTAATGACGTCTGTCTAAAGAGCATAAATTTTTCGCTATTTTAAATTCTTACTTGACGTTTCAAAAGACGTCATATATTGTATCATTATTTCATTGAGTATTTCTTTAGTTCTAAAGCAATTCTGCATTGTCACCCTGTATTAGTTAGAATTTTACATTTTGGTTAAAATTTTTAGGAAAATAAATTTCTTATCACAAAAAATCGCACATTTTTTCAAAAGAAATTTTTTCTCTTGGTGTAGTGCTAAATTAAAATTTTTAATATATTAATTTAAAAATTTTTTATAATATAAAATTAAAATATTTAGTCTTTCTCGTAATTTTGATCTTAATTTAAATTCTTCGATGAATAAAAGCCGAAATCAAATGAATAAAAGTGTTTTTTCTCCACGAACAGTAGAAGCATTACTTGTTCTGTTTTAAGATCACTCTATTTTAAACTCCTTTTCTGATACGTGTTTCAGTCACACTTAGTTACTCTGAATATCAACATACACCAAACGTATACTTATTATCATCAAGCCTTTGTTATTTTACAAATTACTTATTAAAAAAATAATAACAAATACCCAAAAATTAACTTATCAAAAATGTTAGAACCAGCAGCTACGGAAAATCTGATCCGACGACACCTCGAAGAACATAATCTGTTGAAAAGTAAAAAAGATCAAGTATGGGAAATTCGTAATTCAAAATTAAGTGGTCGTGGATTGTTTGCTAAGCGTGATATTAAGCAGGGTGAATTAATATTCATCGACTCGCCAATGATAATTGGACCACGTTGCTATCAGAAATATCTTCCCATGTGTATCAACTGCTATAAATCTGGATGCACATTATTTCCCTGTGACCGAGGTTGCGGCCTCCCAATATGTTCTGATGATTGTGAAAACTCTAGAAGTCACATCGAGTTCGAATGTGAACGGCTGCAAAATTGGCAGCCTACGTGCGGAAGTATGTGGTCCATGGAACTTCTTCAGGCAGTGGTTCCAATCAGATCACTTTCATTGTCTTCGTATCAGAAAGACCTTGTTCGTACGCTTCAACAACATGAAGGTCCACATCATGGCCGGGAGGTTGTTAAAAATTTAAACTAATGCGCTGAAAAAAAATTATATAATTATTTCTTCGATATTTTTTTAGATAGAACTGCTGAAGAAAAATATTTCAAAAGCAATCAATCCAGAGGACGAAGAACTTATGCTCCAAGTATGTCGTGCATTTGATACTAACGCATTTGAAACAGCTATACGTGTTGACGATAAAACTTCAATAAGTCTTCGAGGTCTTTATCCACTGGGAGCATTGAAAAATCACTCTTGCTTGCCAAATACCCGGCACTATTTCAATGACAGAGGGTTTATGTTCACACGCGCTACAGTTCCTATTAAAAAAGACGAAGAACTTACTGGAACTTACGTTGATTTGATTTGGGGTACTATTTTACGAAGAAAGTATTTGCTTTTTTCTAAACACTTTGAATGCTGCTGCAAAAGGTGTGCAGATCCTACGGCAAGTTATTTATTTGTTTATCTATATAATTAAAGGATATTCTGATCTCTCAGTGAAATATATTCACTCATCACATTACCATAAAATCGCTCAACCCAAGGAAATTTTTCTCTAGTTTTATCTACTAGTTACAGCTAGTAGATTTTTAAATAAAAAATAATTTTTATTAAAATTTTATTTAAAAGGAATTTGGAACTAACATCAGCGCTCTAAGATGTGCTAATTTGAAATGCTTTTCATACATTTTTCCTGATGACCCATTGAATTTTAAAAGTTCTTGGACTTGTCGTGATTGTAATGTCAAAGTTTCTAGTAAACAGGTATGTTTTTTTTTTCTAATATTTGTACCAAAAAAACTTTATTTAGTTCAAGAATTTTTTTTTACTTTATAATTTAAGATAGAAAGAAAATTATTAAAAATAATTTTTTTTCTTTAGTATCAATTGTAATTATGAATATTAAATTATAAATTTTTTTTTTTTATAGATTGAGTCAATTTATTCGGCTCTTAATACGATGATCAATAATGTTCTAAGTGAACCTCCTCAGAATCTTTTGGAGTTTATTGAAGGTGAGTTAAAAATTCTCGTACCTCCGGTCAATCATCTTTTGTTGGATATGAAGTTTCACGCAGTGTCTTTTTTTGGACGGACTGAAGAACTCGAATGGAAAAGTAAGTGTTTGAGAAGCTTAATGTTAATTTATATTAACTTTCATGAAAAATATTACACTTGATACTACACACATAAAAAAAAAAAAATTAACTGGAATCAATAAAATATATTTTGTTAAAAAAAAAAATTATGTGGTTTTAGATTTGTCTGATAAGGAGCTCGAGTTGAAGGCTCAGTATTGCAATGATTTAATATTAATGTTAGACCAATTGGGATGTGGTGATTGTCAAAAAAAAGGTAGAGAAATAATAATAATAGACAATGAAAGAAGAAATATTTATGAATTTATACAAAGTTTAATTTAATTGCAGGTTTGATTCTCAACGAACTTTATTGCACAAAAAAAGAACAACTTTCGCGAAAATTAAATAATGATAAAGAAGAAATCAAATTGGTGAAAATCATCACTATTATTATTATTATTATTATTATTATTATTATTATTATTATTATTATTATGTCAACTATTTTTATTGTTAGTGTAATATTTTATTTTGTTTTTAGAAAATCGATAAGGAGCTTACAGAAATAGCGGACAAAGTTAAAGAAATTCTGGAGGGTGACTTTGAAGCTGCAGATGATTTTAAAAATTTGAACGTATCAAGTGATTAAGTGATATTGTTAGTTTATTATTATAATATGTAATTATAATAACTATACTCTTGTTGATGAGTAGCATTTATTAGATGTTATTTTTCTTATAGTAATATACAGTGCTAAAGAAGAAATTATTGGAATTATTTAAAAATTATTTTACTTTGAAATCTTAAAATTCTTTAGATTATTATAATAATTAAATTATTATAAAATAAAAATTATTAAAAAAACTTTCTCATATATAAATTAAGAAAAATTATGAGTGTGAATTATCAAAGATATTTTTTTAATATAATTGATTTGTTATAAAAATTTTAAAAATTGTCAAATATTTACTGATTTCAGTATCATAAATTTTTAAAACATTAAGAGTTATTGAAATTAAAATATTTTGATTTAAAATAATTATTTTATTAATTACTTTAAATTAAGGAGTAAAAAAAAATAAACGTACGAATTTTAAAAAATAAGTGTTTTTCATTTTGGCTACCAGGTGGCGGAGTTGACGGAGGAAAATTTTGTATTAAATTATAATAATGTAATTGTAATAATTATAATTGGTTGATTCAAAAAAAGTTTCATGTGCATTAGCCTGAAGTTTTTCATAAAAACGGTGAAAACTAAGGAGGGAAATTGTACCAGTGTGGCCAGAACGTGCTCTTTTTTTACCCCCACTTTGTAGGACACTCTCATCTGACTACATTGAAAGCGGTACAAAATGGGGTTAAAAAAATCGCACGATCTGGCCACACTGAATTGTACCCGCGTGGGTTTAGGGTAGTAACGTCGATCCAAACAGTTCGAACTCGGTTCTTTCTTTCTGTAAGAATCGTTTGTAATACGTTTAAAAATAATCACGAAATAATTTTTGGATATTGTGAAAATTAAGTTAGTCAATTATTAAAAGTTATAAACATATTTTAAAATTATAAAAATTGGTTTATTTTATTTTATTACAAATTTTAAAAATGGTTAATGACGTTGATAAACATTCGGTACACACATTAGTGTTTCGATCTTTGAAAAGAACCCACGATGCGTTTCTCAAAAATAAAGGACTGTTACCTCCAGTGGATCCAAAATTGTAAGTATTTTTTTTTTAATATTTTGTTGATCATCTGAATTTTTTTCAATTCAAAATATTAATTTTTTTTAATTTTTCTATAAAAATTCTATTTTAAGGTAAATTTACGATAATAAATAAAAAAAAAATTATTTTAAAGCGTTGATGAATGCTTACAAAAATTTCTATAGTAACTAAAAATCGTTATTGAAATTTGTCCAAATAAGTTAAGCGATTTTTACATTTTTTTTCTTGTATTCTACTTGGAAAAATAAACAATTAAAAAATATAAATTTTTTTAATGGAAAATTTGAAATTTATGTTAATTTTATTTTTAATGAATTTTAAAAAAAAATCAATTTTTTAAAACTCATTATTTTATAAGAAAAAAATAGATATTATTTCATCATACATTTTATATATTAATAATATTTATTCATGATTTAAATCAAAAGAAATACTAATTTTTTTTTATTTTTACAGATATGAAAGCATAAAACGCATTAAAGCTAAAAGTCAATACGGCGATATTGTTTCTAAAGTGAAAAGTCAACCTACAGTGCCTCAAAAACCTGCAAATAATAATGGAGAACCACTTCCACCAGGTGGTGAGTATTTTAAAAAATTTATAATCATCAACTGAAAAGTTGCTAATTTAATTTAAATTCTCAAAATATAAATCCAAATTTTAAAAATCTAAAATACTAATAAAATTTTTTTATTATTAGACGACTCATACGTGGACCCTCAAAATACTTCAGCTTTGGTACCAGCTAATTCATCAGGACCATTAGTTGTATCTGCGACGAAATCATCAAATACAGTCGCAATTGCCAGGAGACAAGCATCCGTTTCACTAAAACCGAAGTGGCATGCACCTTGGAAATTATATCGGGTAATCAGTGGACATCTTGGATGGGTGAGATGTTGTGTCGTAGAACCAGAAAACCGTTGGTTCGCAACTGGTGCAGGTGACAGAATCATAAAAATTTGGGATTTGGCCAAGGGCAGTCTGACAATTTCATTGACTGGGCACATCAGCACAGTGCGAGGTCTAGCGTTTTCTCACCGACACCCGTACTTGTTTTCATGCGGTGAAGATAAGCAAGTTAAATGCTGGGACTTGGAGACCAACAAAGTGATTAGGCATTACCATGGCCATCTATCAGCCGTCTACTGCATGGCACTTCATCCGACACTTGATATTTTGACAACAGCAGGTCGAGATTCCACTGCAAGAGTTTGGGATATGAGGACCAAAGCTAATGTTCATACTTTAGTTGGACATACTAATACAGTAGCCAGCGTAGTTTGTCAATCTGCTGAACCTCAGATCATCACTGGTAGCCACGATTCTACGATTAGATTGTGGGACTTAGCTGCTGGTAAATCCAGGGCTACTCTGACTCACCACAAAAAAAGTATTCGCGCTCTTTGTTTACATCCAAAGACGTAAGTAATTTTAAAAAATTCCTTGATGAATAAATATTCATTAAATAATTATACTGAAATTGAGAGACATGATAATTTTTGAAATTTTTTTTTTTAAATTAAATTACAATAAGAAAAATTTATTTGAAAAAAATTCCATCTTTAAAAGCTTTAAAAAATTATAAATGCAATTTTTTAAAAATAATTTTCAATGTCTTATTAAGTAATATGTCTGACAAAAGTTTAAAAATTATTTTTTTAGATACACCTTTGCATCTGGAGCTCCAGACAACATTAAAACTTGGAAGTGTCCAGAGGGAAAATTCATACAAAATTTATCGGGACACAACGCTATAATCAATTGCTTAGCGATCAATGCTGACGGTGTAATGGTCTCTGGTGCCGATTGTGGATCTATGCATATGTGGGATTTCCAAACGGGGTATAATTTCCAACGCCTGAATCCACCAGAGCAACCAGGATCTATGGATAGTGAAGCTGGGTTTTTCAGTGCCACTTTCGACATGTCTGGCTCGAGATTGATAATGACTGGAGCGGACAAAACAATAAAGCTGTTCAAGGAGTGTGAGGATGCTGTAAGTATAATTTTTCTTCAATTATTGATTTAATTTTTTCAAGATTCTTTGAAAATATTCATTTTAATTATTGAAAAAAAATTTATTTAATGATTTAATATTGATAATTTTACTAATCATTTTGTTCATTTTTTTGTAGACTGAAGAGAGTCATCCCGTTAACTGGAAACCGGAGATAATAAGAAGAAAGAAGTTTTAAATAAATAAGAAATAAGTTTGACTTAAAAAAAAAAAAAAAAAAAAAAAAAAAAAAAAAAGGGGGCTTATATTTAATTAATAAAAAAAAAAAAAAATAGTGCTAATTTGTAAATAACTTTGTACATATAAATTTCTGTGTTAATTTTTGCATGCATTTTATACAAAGCAAAAATAAAATTTTAATCACTGAAACAAAAAATCACAGAAAAAAATTTTTTTTTTAATTTGAAATTGTTACCTACTTATCCTTTATTAAAAAGTAGATGTGACGTTTTTATTATTGTTGCTTTCGTTGCTATGGTGACCACTATGGCAACAGTTACCATAGCAACGGTTAAATATTAATGAGTAAAATTTGTAAAAATACTAATTAATTAAATTGTCGAAAAAAAAATATTTTGATAAAAGCGCGTGAAGCGCGTTCGATTTTCTAGCCATAATAAATAATGAATCAAAACATAATAATTTTGTATTCATGTAAATAATATTTATTATACAATTAGAATATAAGTATACTAACTACAATTTCTATTAAAAGTTTACAACAAATACAATGAAAGATTTACATAGAAAAGTCGCTTTATCAATAATTGTTTATTTTTATTACATAATAACAATTGAAGATTATATGGATCAATTATTCAAAATTCAATTTTATAATAATATTATTATTTTCATTTTGTACTTTTTATAAAATATTCAGTTCCTATAAATCTAATTATTATTAATTTACTTATATATTTATTTATAATCAAATCGTAAAATGTCTACGAAAAAAACAATTATAATTACGCGTGCTGCAATAACAACTTAGCTTCTTCAAATAAACTAGTAAAAGGTTTGAGAACATCCGGGTCTTCATCTTGGTATTTATCCCGTGGATTATTAATCCTATAAAGACTATCATCAGCAATAACCAAACCGCACACTGGATCATTATTAATTTTTTCTCTAAAAAGTGCGGTGTGAATCATCGCAACATTATCAAGAAGCAATGAACCATCATTCTCATCATTATATTTACTCTTAAGTTTATTAATAAATTCATCACCGGCGTACTTGACAGAAATTCCAATCCGCTGAAAAATAGCTTTACATTGCCAACGACACTGAGCAGAGTCTTGATTAAAAGCAGGTCTCCTAGGTTGGGTCTCTTTAACCAAGCTCTCCCAATCAACACCTAACGCATCACCCAAACCTTTACCACTAGTCTTGATATCTTCCTCCAACTCACCGTCTGAAATTTCTTCAAAGTCCATGGCCTCCATATTATCCTCATCAATAGCCGTAGCCTCTGGTTGTTCATCTTTGTCCTTATCTTTTTCTTTACCAATAAAATTATTAGCATTAGCGACAGCATTAGCCGCAGCAACACTTGTTGCAGTATTACCAGCAACAGCAGCAGCAGCAGCAGCAGCAGCAGGAACACCAGGATTAGCAGACTCGTCATTAATTTGTTCAGGCGAGGCTTTACTCACCTGAACAACCTCATCATTAATTGTCGAAGATTTATTATTAGAAATATCTTTTTCAACTTCAACAGACTTTTTATCTTCAGATTCTTCATCCTCCATGTTAAGAATATCATCAGGATCATCACTGATATCACTTAAGTCACTTTCCGTGTGCCGAGTCAACGATTCCTCCAAGCACGGACGTTTCATTTCAACGACAACCGGCTGCTCCAATACATTTTTCGGCTCTAATACTTTTTCTTTAGAAAGCGATTTCTTCTGTAAGCTATCCGTAGATTTTTCGCGACTCCTCCTAGGTCTTCCCTCAGCCAATTCCATCAATTTTTTATTAATAGGCTCTTCCTTCATGCTGCCATGCAGAGAGCTCTGCTTGGATCCATGACTACCGCAGTCATCACCACGAATTTCAGGAGTGTTATACGGACCACGGCGTTTGCCATAAATATTCTCACCAATTTCCAGATCCTTGTGACGTTCATTCCTATAGGGGCCTCTCAAAGATTGATGGATCGGTTGGTTCTCCCAAGGCTTTCTGGCTTCGTTGATTTTCCAATCAGACATAGGACTGTCGTAGCGCTGAGGCCATTCCTCCTCGTGAGCCTCCGAGTGAGGAAGGCTCTCGCGGTCCCAATGATGATTCCTAGGCCGCCAGTCTCTCTCCTCCCAGTCAGCTGGAGGATACACGCGATCTCTGCTGCTGTGATCAGCCTCGTGATGCATATCCCAGTTGTCGTTGCTGCTTTCGTCTCTGGTGGGACCAGGACGTAGCTTATCGCCACTGTACATATGATGGTGCTCATCAAAAGGCCTTTCATTCTGAACCGGGTACCTGGAGGGCGGTGGTCTGTCATCATCACCAGCAGTTCCACCACCACGACCACGTCCTCGTCGTTCATTAAATGGACTGTTGAATTTACGAGTCTCGATCGGTTTTCTGCGATCCTCATCGTGTGGATGATAATCCAGGCGTACTGGCTCATCCTGCTGCTCCCAGTGATCAGAAGAGACTCTTGAATATCCACGATCAAAGTTCCTGTCAACCTCCATGCTTCTGCGAGGACTGTCTCGTCGGTCTATTTTAACCGAGGGTATTTCTTTTCTATCGTGCTCCAAGCCCGAGTGTCCGCCTCTCTCGTACCTGGTCCCGCCCTGAACCCGGCGATGTCTACTACTACCACCACCACCTCGTTCATAAATAGGATCACGTTCAGGCAAATGTTCACCCCGTGAAACAGATACATTTTTATCGACTGGCTTTTCCAATGAACGCTCCCGTGGAAAACGATCGAGCCTGTCTCGGTCAACATTTTTATGCACAGCCTCTTTGTCCATTGCACGGTCATACTTATTACTATCAAACCGTTGCGAAGAACTCTTGCTATCACGATCAGACAATTTAATGTCAGAAGCACCACGTTGATCACGACGATCTCGGGAATTATTTTTGTCATCCTTCATAACATTGTCTTTAATTCGGTCTTTATCCCTGATGTAGCGTGAATTTTTATCAACACCGCCGCTACTGTTAATCGCTACAGTCAATTCATGATCACGTTTCTGCGAGCAATCTTTGTCCCGTTCACGTTGACGCTCACGTGAAACATTGCCCCGATCAATTATATCATCGCGATCCTTGTCACGTTGATCTGAGCGCATCTGAACACGATGACGCGATTCATCTCCGCGGCTGAAATCTTTGTCACCTCGACGCTCACGGCTCTTGGCCCGACTTCGACTGTCCCCAAGATTTTTATCATCAATATCTCGCGAAGAGAGCAAACTTTTTTTCTGGCCACTGTCTTCTTGATTTGACAACCGAGACTTAAGTTCACTTTTACGCGCATCGTCACGGTCCTTGCTTCGGTCACGTTTGTGAACACTGTCACGATCTTTCCTCTCCAATTCACGTGACTTGTTCGTCGAGGATGACGATGACGAACAAGTCATGACAGCTGGAGATTTTTCGACATGACGAGCCGGAGTTACATCACGTTTAGACCTCGAAGGCTTGTCAGGAGTTCGGCTCCGGCGAAGTTTAGTTGGCGTTTCTTTTAATTGTTTAGGACGTTCTATCGGCGGTGTCCGTGATATGTGATCTTTTTCTTTGGGCCTTACTTTAGGCCTTACTTTATCATCGTTTTTCTTTTCATCCCCTCGGCTTTTATTTTTCTCCAGCTCTTTTCCCATTTTTTCAACATTTTTAAGATTTTTCGGAGTTTCCTTAGCGGCGCTACTACTGTCCTCAGACTCACGACTTTTGCGATAGTGGCGTTCGCGTTCGTCTTTGCTGGATTTACCCTTGGGTGATTCACTGCGATTTCTCTCCTTAGCTTTAGTCGTGTGAACTGCCACAGAAAGAGGTGACCGTGTCCTAGAAACTGAATTGTGTTTCCTGCCTACACTCACAGCAGCAGTTGCTTTCTTTATCGGCTTAGAAACATCTTTTTTAACTGGACTGTCAACTCTGCGCTTCTTTTTGACGGGAATTTTGTCGCTCTTACTACTATTGAGACGTTTTAATTTTAGTTTTTTTTTACCACGATCCTTGTCATCTTCGTAGTCCGACGAGGCACTGTGATGCCGTTTAGTTTTTATTTTCTTGAGTTTTTTATTGCGAGAATCAGACGTTGAGCTGGATGACGAGTCGTCGCTCGACGAACTGCTGCTACTGCTCGATGAACTGGAGCTACGTGAACTAGATGACGAACTCATAACGCGTTTTTTATGCTTTACTTTATCCTTGCCATGTATCTCCTTATCTTTCTTCATTTGTAACTCCAATTCGCGTTGCAGCAATTGACGCCTACGCTCCAGCACCTTTTCGTCCTCGTACTCCAGATCTGTTTGATTCCACTCCTCAATGTTCAAATCAGGACTGTGTGATGTTTTCTTCACTACTTTTGATGTGATTCTTTTAAAAGGATCTTCCTTACCCTGTTAAAAATTTTAATATTTTATTCATTTTTATTCATTGATCATTTTTTATAGTTAATAGTTAACGGAGTAACTTTGGATTTTTTGTAAATTATTTTTAGTTTCCAAAATTATACAAATCTTTTTTTATTATAAAATTAAAATTCAAAATTTTATAACTAAAAAATATTCAAAGAATTTACAGCAAAAAAACTTTTTAAAATTATGAATAGTTTTGAATTGACGGGCACAACCAATATACTTCAATTTCTCTAAATAAAAAAATTTTTAAATAAATTGACTTCTCGTGACAATGTGACTAATTAATCAATTAATCCAAAGTAGTTATCAATCATCAACAACTTTCAGTAACTCTTGACTAGACTCTGGTACCCTGAGTCCAAAGCTTCTCCGAATAACTGTAACTTGAAAATAATTGTCAGAATAGTTACCCCTACGTTAGCATTTGAAGTATCCCTTTTAGCTCTTTTAGAAGGACTAATTAATGTATGAGTATTAGCATATCTGAAAACAAAAAAAAATAAAAATTAATTTAGCAAGTATTTAATTATTTTTAAAATTTTTGTAACAAACAATTACGGCAAAAAAAAAAAAAAAAAAAAAAAAAAAAAAAAAATGGACATTTAGAAATTTATTAAAAAAATTAAAAAAATGATCAATTGACTGCTAACTTTAATGTCATAAAAAATAATAATACTAAAAAGTTAGCTGACGATTTTAATTTTTTGATTATTTTTCATTTATTAAATTAGAACTAAAAAATATTTTTTAAAAATTGCAATTTTAGTTTTTCAAGTTTTTGACAATTGACATTTTTTAAAATGTTTTTTAATAAAAAAAAATTCTTAAAATTTTTAGATGTCGGCTAACTTAATTTTCATAAAAAATAAATTTTTTGGATAAAAAAAAAAACAATTAAAAAAAATACATACTTGCAAGTTTTTCCATAGGAACAATTGCCATTCGATGCCCAATTACGACAATAATCAGAGGTGATACTTGGAGTAGAATTATTAGTCGCGGTTGTTGGATTAGTTGTAGTTATTGTTGGCTTAGTTCCTAACCTTTCAAACACACTTGGTCTACGCGAATCAGTATTACATTTGGTTGGGTCGACTGTTATTTTTCTTAGATTTGACTTTGACATATTATCTCACCATAAAACAATTATATTTCGAAAATGGAAGCACATAACTGCGGTATGCAAAAATACGTTTTTGTTGGTTCTTTTTTCGGTATTTATTATATTTTTTAATTTATATATATGTAGCTCTACATATACCGTTATTGACAAAAATTTTTTAAATTTCAGCAATTGTCACTGAATTTCAATTTTCTAAAACAATGAACCAAAAAAAACGATCTAAAATAAAAAAAAAAATTTAATGTAATTTACAAGTCCACTGTTTAATATATAATATAAAAATATATATACACTGTCTACCAAAAAGAATAGATAGTAGTTGTCTACAATCACAACATACTACGAGTAAAAATGCTCCGAAAATTAACCAGAAAGTCGGAGTGCCAATTTTTAGTTACTAAAAAAATCCACTAGAGTTTTGAAACAGCTGCGCACTCTGGCGGGAAAAATATAAATTTGAAAAAAAAAATTTATTGGCAGCCGTGTTATGTCGCAATAACTATAATGCTTTGGGTTGCATCTGGCAGGTGACACTACTTGTCAGATAAAACAGAATTTGAATATGTTAATTAGTTACATTTATAATTTAAATTTATATTTATATTTTATATAGATTTAGAATTTCTATTTGATTTAATTGCTGAGTTTGGTCGTTGAGTGCACACGTGTCTTCGAAAGAGAAACTTTAGTCTCAAGAAAATAATACAAAGGAATATAGTATTAGGTTCTGAAAAACCATAAAATCTTCGAGTAAACACAGAACATGTCCTTGTCACATTGACAACTTCAAGTCCTTAAAAGAAAAGCCATAAAAGACACGTGTGGAAAGTCAACGGTCTCTTGTTCTCTAAAAAAAAAAAAAAAAAAAAACAAGGCACTTGAACTGAATTTAACAACAAATAAATAAATAATAACTTATTTATCCACTTTATTTTAAGTAATTAAATAACATAAATAATGAGTATTTAGACGCTACAACATGTGTATATATGTATGGATTTAATGTCACAATGGTTTTAGACAAATTTAATTACATATTAGAATAATTGAATAGTAAATGGTATTAAATTGAATTTAGAAATGATTAGCAAATATTTAAGTAAAATCCGCATCTGATATAATTTATTGACCTAGGTTTCCCTAGGTCGCTGTGCTGAATTTAAAGCCAGGTAAATACAAGTACATGAATATGTAAGCCGGCCGCAGCCGCAAATAATAAGTGTTATATAAGTACATGTAAGATAGTATATTACGCACTATGTATAAGGGTAGTTCTAGCAATAGTATAAGTGTATACGTGTAACCATAGTGGGGGAAAGTGAAGCTGAGGAGTCAGAGTTTAAGACTTTGTGACTTCACTTCTCCCCGAGAGCTGTAACTATTCACTCCATCTCTCCGATTTCTAAATAAACATCAACATAAAGTTCAATTGAACTCTTATCATTTAAAAATCATACCTTGCCACACAATCTCAATGAGTAAATTTTTTAGTATATTTCAAATTAAATTATAAAATCAAATCCCGCGTGACAATAAACAACCCACTTGTCCACGAGGTGTCATCATCAGCGAATCTAGTAACCTCGCAGGACATAACAGCAGTGTGGCCAGATCGTGCTCTTTTCTTACCCCCACTTTGTAGGACACTCTCATCTGACTACATTGAAAGCGGTACAAAGTGGGGGTAAAAAAATCGCACGATCTGGCCACACTGCATAACAGCCGTATCACCTACGTCAGTTTCATGAGCACTGTTCATGAGTGAGGAACTCAAGACCAGCTTGAGTTTGATAAAAAAAAAAATAAGTAATTTAGTTATATGTATACGATGTATTAATATATATAGATATACACCTATATTTATTTCGATATTTAATAATTCAATCATAAATAATTTATTGAATTTTCCACAATAGTAAATTTAAATTATTTAAAAAAAATCAACTCACAAGTCGTTTATTATTTTTATTTAAATGTGTGATAGATAAAAGCATTTTGTTGTTGAGCTCATTTTTAACGTGTTTTTTTTATCGACGAAAAATTATTTATTTGTCACGAGATACCTTCACTACACTTATACACACATAACTAGTACGCCTTACACATCAATAATAAATGATCTATTAGTGAAAAAAAAACAACATTGAGATTGAAACAATTGTGGAGAAAATTTTTTTATCTAGTGCCAGTGATAAATAACCACTGCGTACAATTTTATCATTTGGATTTTAATTGAATGGTAAAATTAATTATTAGTTTAAGTATAATTTTTTATTGCGTAATTTTTTTTTTCATTAAATATAGGTTATAATTGTAATTTATAATTTATCTAGCATTGTGCATGTTTATTATTATCTATATCTGTAAATTAATGTCGAGATATTTAAGAACTAGACTACTTATTTTGTTATTAAAATTAATATTTCCTATAATTTATCTTTATACTTGGCATCATTTCTAAAATTTCAATTTCTCTGCATTCTTCGAGCTACTTTCACAACCAAATTATTGATATTTTTTTATAATATATATCTATATATATAACACATATATGTGTGTAGGTATATAAAATATATATATATATATATATATATATATATATATAGGTATATATTATAATATAACAAAGTAAAGGATGATTCATAGCTTAGACTTTTTGAATATTTGTTTCAATAAATTTGTGATCAATAGTTTTATTAAATATTTTATAAATTTATTTATTTATTGTCTTTATTAAACGATTATTTGTAATTATCTTATTATGTTTAAACGCTCGGTACTTGTGTAATTTTAAATAGCTCAATATTGTAAATATACATATAAGTATGTAATTTATAAAATTAAGATGTTCTGACTATTTACGTATGATTGTACGTAATTTATATCATATACATCTTAGTCATTAATTTTATAAATTGATTAAATTTATTGCTGCAGTATGTTTATATTTATACTTTGTAATACACAGTATTTATAGAACAAGTTTAGTTAATGTTTATAAATATTTTTTTTTTTATTTTATCTAATTTAATTTTATAATTTAATTATTTAAATTTTCTTTTTAATTAATTTAAAAAATAAATTGAATAAATAAATTTAAAAAAAATTAAATAATTAAATTAAAAAAAAAAAATTTATAAATTATAAAATATAATTTAAATTATTGATCAAAAATTTTTTTAGTTTTATAAATAAAAAAAAAATTTTTTTCAATTTGTGAAATTTAATTGTTGAGTAATCTCGTAATAAAAAATTAATCTTCTAATTTTCGTTATCTTAAAACTCTTAACAACTCTTAGTTTTAATCTTTTCAGTTCTGCTAATTACATTATTAATAACTACTCGCATAATGATATTTAATTCTGACGCTAATGACATTGGTGAACATTTAAATACTTAAAAAGAAATTATCTTAAGATTTTAGTGACTAAGCTATTTAAGAAAAATAATAATGAATAAATAATTTACATTTCAAAGGTTTGTATCCTGTAACAACACCATGCCGCTCTTTGGAAAATCCCAAAAAAGTCCTGCTGAAGTCGTCAAGGCTTTAAAGGAAGCCGTCAATGCTCTTGAGCGTGGCGATAAAAAAGTTGAAAAGGTAAAATAAATTCTATAATTATGTAAGAAAAATTTATTTATATTTATTAATTACGATTTTTATTACAGGCGCAAGAAGATGTAAGCAAAAATCTGGTTCACATTAAAAATATGCTGTACGGCACTGCTGAAACAGAGCCTCAAGCTGATATTGTTGTAGCACAACTTGCACAAGAATTGTACAACAGTAATTTATTGCTCTTACTTGTACAAAATTTAAGTCGCATTGATTTTGAGGTAAATATATATTTTTTTAACAGTATGTAAATAAATATCTTATTTAAATTATGATACTGAAGTTAACTATCAGCTGTTAATTTTTTTTATTTATAAAATAAATAAATTACAGTAAAAAATTTTTCTAAAAATTTCTACTTGCAATTTTATTTTAATTGAAAAAAACAAATCAACTCTGATTAATGAATATGATACTAAAATTGAGACATCTGATCATTTTTAGAATTTTTTTAACAAACAAATGATAGCAAGAAAATTTTATAGAAAAATTTCATCTTTAAAAGCTCTAAAAAATTATAAATGATTTTTTTATGAATAATTTTCTATGCCTAATTTATTTTTCAAGCAAAATTTTTTTTTTAATTTTCACATGTACAATTTTTTTATTAAATTTTTTTCACAATAATTTTATTTCTATGAAATTGAAAAATAAAAAAATTTTTAAGTCAGTTAACTTCAGTGTCATTTTAAATTAACAAAAATTAAATAGTTTTACATCTAATGTAAAATAAATTGTACTACCGTCGGTATAAATTAATTTGGACGTCACTGATAATTAAGTTGGACGGCGTCTAGACCGTAGATTCTGAGGTTTCCCGACTTAACTAAAAATCCTTTTTATTGACTGTCGCAAAATCCGGCGCCATATTATTATAAATTAATTTTAAAACTACGTACTCAGTAATTAGTACAAATTTAATCAATATAAACAATCAGCATTCAATTCCCGTGCTCATAATGTTTATTTTGGCACGATTCCATTTACACTCTCCAACTAACAATATCCCATTGTTTTTCCTAATATATATATGTGGATAAATTGTTTTTTTATTGTTAAAAAAATATTGTAATTAATTATTTAATGATTTATTTATTTAATAGGGCAAGAAAGATGTTGCTCAAGTATTCAATAACATTTTACGAAGACAAATCGGCACCAGATCACCAACAGTCGAGTATATTTGTACGAAACCTGAGATACTGTTTACACTTATGTCTGGGTAAATAAAAATTATTTATTGAATTTTGTTTTACAAATTTAACAGATTAAATCAACAACTTCTATAATCAATAATAATAACAATAGTATAAATATTTATTAATATTATTTTTTTTAGATATGAACATCAAGATATAGCATTAAATTGCGGAACAATGTTGAGAGAGTGTGCACGATATGAAGCATTAGCTAAAATAATGATTTATTCCGATGATTTTTACAATTTTTTTAGATATGTCGAAGTATCTACATTCGACATTGCATCAGATGCCTTTTCTACTTTTAAGGTAATTTTTAATATTTTTTTATTTTTATCCAATAAATTTATTTATTTATTTTTTATATATTTATTTATTTATTTATTTATTTATTTATATGTTATAGGAATTATTAACGAGGCACAAAATATTGAGTGCTGAATTTTTAGAAGCCAATTACGACAAAGTTTTTTCACATTATCAAAGGCTATTGAATTCCGAAAATTATGTAACTCGCCGACAGAGTTTAAAACTTCTTGGTGAATTGTTATTGGACAGACACAATTTTACTGTAATTATTAATCATCCTATAAATAATTTTAAAAAAAAGTTACTGACCTATGTATTGAATTGAGGTCAGATTTTTAATTTTTTTATTATTTCTCAGGTCATGACACAATATATATCAAATCCAGATAATTTAAAGCTTATGATGAACATGTTGAAAGAAAAATCACGTAACATACAATTTGAGGCCTTCCACGTATTCAAGGTATTTTTAATTACATTTTCAAAATACTCCATTTTTTTTTATCCTCCGACAAATAATTTCATTAAAAAAATTAATCATTGTTTATTTTTTTTTTTATATTTCATTTAATTATTAAAAATATAAATTCTACTCGTGAAAATAATTTTTTATAAAATATAATTTAAAATTTATTTTTTCCTAAAAAATGAGCACTGATATTTTGGAGATTAGTCGTTGGATTAATTCACATGGAAGTAGTCAATAATTAATGGCTAAAAATTTTTTAACGCTTTATAGGTATTCGTTGCTAATCCAAATAAACCGAAGCCAATATTGGACATTTTACTACGTAATCAAGAAAAATTAATTGAATTTTTAACGCGCTTCCACACCGATCGATCAGAGGATGAACAGTTTAACGATGAAAAGGCATATTTGATTAAGCAGATTAAAGAATTAAAGTCTGTACATGAAAATTAATACCCTATATTTTTTTTTCTTATTAAATATTATTAATTAATACTATTATTATTATTATTATTATTATTATTATTATTATTATTAATCATCATTATTTTTTTTCATCTAGTTGTGTAAATAAATGACAAAAAAAAACATTCACATTCATAATTATTTGTATAATAGACTTGAAATAACGTCAATACTCCAGATTAATTTCACCAATTAAATTTAAAATAATGATAAATAATTATAATAAAAACTGAACAGCCCGATGGCAGCTAAAAATTTAAAACAAAAAATAATATTAAAATCTTGTGCCTATTCTAATAATTTTTTTTTCTCAAAATAATAATAATAATTAATTAATTAATTAATATTACAACAAACATTTTAGCAATTATATATTATAATCATGGACTGTTGTATTTTGTGATACAAAAATGAATTAAAAGTGGCTAACTTTAAAGCATTTTCAAGGTCGATATAAATAATATTATCACTACAGACCGCAATTAATTTTTTATCTAAAATATTTAGCAGTTAACTGCTTCTATAAAAAAAAAAAAATAAATAAATAAATAAACGTAAATACTACAGCATTAAGTGATAAAAAATTTAGCTGTAGTTTGCTATAATAGTATAATTATTTTTCTTATTCTTTAATTCTATATTTTATTTTTTTTTCTTTGATTCTTATTTTCCCTTTCTTTTTACACTTATTATTATTATTATTATTATTATTGTTAATTTAAATAAATAAAAACGACGCTGAATTAAAGTATCACTTATTATTATTATATTAGCGAGCATCTCAGCTTCATTTATGCTAAAAAAAAAAAATTAAATTAAATTAAATAAATAAATAACAAACAAATTATTGTAATCCAATGTATATGAATAGGATTGACTGTTAAATGATGAAAAAAAAAAAAAGTAAATAATGTAACGCCAAAATAATTGTTTATTATTGTATTTATTGCAATAAAAGTATTATAAAAAAAAACAAACAAACAAATTTAATCTTAATACAACATTTCTTTTTTTTTTCTTAAAACCAATTAATTATTTTAATATTATAAATTTGTAATTTAATATAAAATTTATTTACAGCTTTGTTAAGTTTTAAAAAAATATATTCTCCCAATTGTTATTAATTATTATTTTTAATAAATTGTTATATTTAATTAATTAATTATTCATTTTAAATATTTAATTATTATTCATTTTTCAAGGAACAATATTAAAAATGTCATTTAAACTCAGTAATGCATGCGATATATTAGTAAAATATCTCGGTCGCAAATTATTTCTAACCCAATCGGGTTTTTCATTCGGCAAAATAACATCTTGCAACGAAAGAGTTTTATTTTTATTATTACCATTACCTTTTAAACTGCCATTATTTTTTTTAAGATGAGTCTCAATAGTGGATCTAATCAGCCACATAATCCGAGGTGATTGTTTAACTTGTTGAGCAAAATCATCATCACAAATAAGCAGCCAGAAAAGAGTAGCAAGATGTAAAAATAATTCGGAATTAGCCTTAACCATGGCATTCATCAATCTGGCAATAGTCTCGGTCTCATTGATATTGCGAACGTACACCGACAATGGAGCCAATTTAATAATTGTAATAAGAATACTAGTGCATCGTAAACAAACATCCATCCAGGGTAATGACCTATTTGAATTATCCAGTAAGTTATAAATTGTATCAATTAATTTCAATTCGCAGAATATTTTGCATCCTTTCGGCGACAGCCTTGTTATCGTATCGATACAAGCAAGGCACATGGACAACTGTCCAATATTTGTAGCATTCTGCAGTGTATATATGGCATTTTGAAGACGATTTGCGAGAGTGTTTGACTCGTCAGCTGTTTTAGAAGCTTGATGAACACGTTCTCGAATTTTTCGTACCTGCTCAGATTGATATTTTCTGACAACATATCCGCGATAAGCTGATTGAATAATAGCAGCTGCTCGATTTAATTTACGTTCTCGTTCAATATCTGCCGCATGTCTACGCAATTGCAATTTCAAGCGCCAGCTTTTTTGAACAAATACAGCAGCTAATTTTAGTTTTATAAAATTGCGACGAATTTTTTGACAATTGCGTATTGAACGATAACGTCGTTGAACAAATAGAGCAGCTGAACGTAGAGCCAAAAATTCATTTCTAACATTACGCGCCAATAAATACTGTCTCCATGCAATTATTATTTTAGTAACAGCTTGTTTCTTTCTTAAATACTCACGACGGACAACAATCATTCTCCACGTTGATTGGAGACATACAGCTGCATTACCGTAGCACAAGTATTGTTGACGAGCCTGCTTCATCAATTTATTCGCTCGCCAAAGAGTCTGGACTTTAGTGACTGAGTGACGTAACTCCAGATACTCATTTCTAATTTTACGCCCCAATTTACGAGCACGATAACGCTGTTGGATCATTACAGTCGTCTTCTTCAACAATTGATACTTCTGACTGGCTTCGAGTGACAATTTACGTGCACACCATTGACGCTGCAGAACTATTGCAGCGGTTCGAAGTTGCTGGTAGTCTTGCGAGAGTTTGAACATCCTCCAATTTTTTTGAATTATCACCGAGGACTTTTGACAAATTATAAACTGCGTTCTAGCAACACGGCCCAGTTTCAGAGCACGGTATCTACGCTGAAGAGTAATAGCAGCTGATCTTTGCTTCAAATAGGACTCACGAGTCTTTTTACCAATTACCCGTGCTCGCCAGTGACTTTGTAAGACAATCGCTGCATTACGTTGTCGTTTAAACTCTCTGGATGCTCTGACCCTTCTCCAATTTTTTTGAATAATTATTCCAGCTTTTTTACAAGCTTCATACTCAATTTTAACTGCCCGAGCAATTTTAATTGCCCGATATCTTCTTTGGACAATAATCGCTGCCTTTTTTTGTTTAATAAAAGCCTCTAGGATTTTAAATCCAACAACTCTGGCTCTCCATCTTCTTTGAATTACTACAGCAGCTTTATTTCTCTTTAAAGCATTTAAATATTTACGTCTAGCTAATACCATTCTCCAAAAAGCTTGGACTTTAATCGCACTGCTTCTCATCTTCAAGTACTCTTGTCTTGCAGAATTGCCAATAATTTTAGCTCGCCAGCCTCTTTGTATCACGATCGCAGCTCTGCGCTCCGTTGAATATTTAGCTTTACACTCTTTCGTTATCTTCAGACAACGCCACCAGCTTTGAATAAATTTCGCAGCTTCTTTCTGTCTCACATACTCTTGTCTAACAATTTTCGAGTATTTAGCATTACTGTACCACCCTTCAATTTTTACCACCGCTGATTTAAGCTGCAAATAATTTATCCTTTGCTTTTTCATCTTCCAAGTTTTCTGGACTAATATCGCAGATGTTTTAATAGCTAAGAATTTTTCTCTGATACTGCGTGTTATCAAAAGACTTCTCCACCATCTTTGACAAATAATAACAGTATTACGTTGCAAGCGATACTGACGAGCTACTCTGACCATTCTCCACCAAGATTGAATAATTCTCGCAGCTTTACAATTCGATTTAAACCTCTTAACATAATTTTTAGTGTCATGATATCTCTTCCAGGCTTTTTTAATAACAGCCGCACTTTTTTTGACAGTCAAAAATTGCTCGAGTTGAGTATCTCTTAATTTACAAGCTACCCACCTGGATTCAATTACTCTGACAGCATCTTTTTTTAAAAGATAATCATTTCTAACACGCTTACCAATCAAGTAACTTCTCCACCAGGTTTGTATTTTAACAGTAGCTCTGGTAATTTTAAAATAACGCGTGCGCTCTTGAATCATTAATCTCTTAGCTCGCCATTTAGATTGTACGAAAACAGTAGCAGCTTTAAATTTTTTATAATAATTATAAGTTGAAGATTTTAATGAGACAGCACGCCACCACTGCTGTATAATTATCGCAGCTTGTTTAATTCTGAGATAATTATTCCTTTCTCTTCTCATGATAACCACAGCACGCCATTGAATCTGTACAGTAATAACAGCTTCACGTTTACGCTGAAGGTCCTCCAAGTAAGGACGAGTAGAACATATTCTTCTAAACCATCTTTGAATACAAACAGCTGCGGCTTTTTTATCCAAAAATTCACGACGATCTTGGAGCATTTGTTTTTTACACAACCAGTATTGCTGTACAAATCTCGTTGATTTTTCTAATTGAACCAGGAAAATAGCACGCTCTTCACGCAATTTTTTTAATAATTTTCTCGCACAATAACATCTCCATGTACGTTGAATCATCGCTGCGGCGTTATTTTTTCTGTTAGACAAATAACGTTTGACACGAATGTACCAAAGTTTTGTTTTCCACCAAGTTTGTAGAGTAATTGAAGCTTTTTCATAACGTGGAGCTTGAAATTTGTAAATTATTTGCCACAAAAGTGATAGTGTTTTTTCACGATGACCATCAGCAATACTTTTGGCGTCAATATCACCAGCAATAGTGTACCCAGCTTGCAATAATGCTGTAAGTGCTAATTCAACATTAAATACCTTTTGCAAACGTGATATCGCTGGTACACGACACCGTTCAGTCAACGTTTTATCACCCTTTATTAATTCCATTACACGACACAGTCGTACTCCGTCACGTAAATCAACGGCAATGTCTTTAACCGCATAATCAAATTCATCAATATAATTTTGCTTATGAGTAACAGTATAACCGTGAGTACGTAAAATCTTGGTGATATCTCCAACACCGCTCAATAAATGCCGTGAAAATGTCAATAATATTTCTCGGCTATCCTTGTAATTAGCTTTTTTCAAAAACAAGCACGGATCATACCCAATTAATTTATTTCTCTTGATATAGTCCAAGAAGTAAACTAAAAAGAAAAATTTCTTTAGTATAAATTTGTTCATGTGCCCTTGAAATTCTGGAATGCGTAATGTTGTTATATTTTGCAATGAGTAAGTTTTCACAAGATACGGGTCTGTAAAAAATCGCATCATGATAAATTTCGTCAAGCCAATAATATCACTGTTTGAATGTAAGTTAATTTGCTCATTGTAAATAACTTCCAGCCCGATTCTCAACCACAAAGGATTGTAGCTCAAAAATAATTGAAGAATTTCTTTTTGCAATCCAATATCACGATGCAAATCCCGATCTTGTCTGATAACAAACAGACCCTTGTTTATACAAGCTGTTAAATTTGCTAATACACTCGTTACTTCTCCATTTCTGAACATAGCAACGGCAGCTTTGCGAAGAGAATTAAGACGAGTGTTTGTGTGGTACCTCGCAGATACTTTTTCTTTAGTTTCTGCTAAAACATTTTCTTTAGAGCGACAAGACTGCCAAATTTTACCTACGTCTATTGGTGCTTCCTCGACGTCTGTATCAAGCTGCTCCGGAGGTGTCATTAGTCTATTGAGCCATTTAGTGTACTCTTGCTCTTGTTTGACTAAGAAATTTTCATCATAATAAAGACTCATACTTAGGAACGGATCGCTTTTCATCGTTACATACGGATTATGCACTTGAGCAATTATATTATCAGGACTGTATATTTTTACAGGACCATTTTTATCTTTGCCTTTCATGGGTTTGTTGGTACTGCTGGTGGTATTAGTTACTGACTTGACTAGCCCTGACAATGACAAAGTAGACATACGTACACCAGGAATAGATAAATTCCCTTTCTTCACGTTATACTGGACTTTTTTCTTGTTCAACATGCTACTTTGAGTTACTTTTTCCTTCATTATTTTATTATGTTTGATCGGCGAGGGTTTCTTCATTAATTCAGATCGGCGCAGTCGTCTCGGAGGCGATATTTCAATACAGCGTGCTTCTACTTGATCTGTACTCGAAGACTCACTTGGTGGTGAATGAACAATTTTAGGTTTCGCTACCCGATAAGTTTGTGTTTTGCGTAAATATGATTCTTCACTTATCTTCTCAAGATTACACCTGCTGCGAGAAATTTGATGCGAAGGTGTGTTACCAAAAATATAATCTTGATTTTGATTATCTCTGACCCATAAATCAGCCTCGAGAACATCCCTGGCGCTAGCATTATCTCCATTTCTAAGACTCTGAGATAAACTCAGTCTCGATTGATCAAAAGATACCGGTGATGATGATAAATTTTTTTTCAACTCACCAGAAGTTATTGTTGACGATGAATTTCTGATATTCAAAGTTTTATCAGTGGAGTTATTATTTACTTGAACGCTTCTTGATTCTAATTGATGATGCGGAGGTTGAGTTAATTGAATACTCTCATTGTTATTACCAGGAGATGGCAATAATTCATAAGTGCTGTTCAATTTGTATGAATTAAGAGAACCTTTTTCGCCGATGCTAAAAGAGAGGTTCGACTGAATTGAAAAGTATTCTGTGCCATTGCTGCTTGGTGAATAATAATCAGGCGACTTGATCTTTACTGGAGTTATAAAGTTTATACTGTCAATTATTGTGGAAAAATTGTGTGGCCCGTTGTTAGGTTTTTGGCAACTTGGTGGAGACAAGGAATCATCGAAGGTTTCTTCTAGGCATTCTGCAGACTCCTGATCAATAACAATCATGCGCTCAGTAAATTTTGGCTGGGGATTTAAATAAGTTTCTCGACGTAGATGCTGCCCGTCGTTGATCGGCGAACTTATCCGGGAGTCTCGGGGTGAGAATTCAACGTCCGTTGCTTCCAACACATGGATGTCAGGCAAATCGTTCGAAGAATGTAAGCCTATAGCAACGACTGTGTCGTCGTCTATTTTTATTTCGGGAATTTTTGTTCGCATTGCTGCTTGTGGCTTCAGGGGAGTTAATTGAAAATCATTAAAGTCTAGGTTTAAGTTATTTCTAACATTTTTTTGAGGCTTATTACGCAAATTATTATCTGAAACTCGAGCAGGATTAATCGTTTGGATATTTGTGACATTTTCTTTATTCTCGATGCGTTTCAATTGTGCTCCTGCTATGAATGCCGGTTTCTTAGTCACTGGGATAGAATTTATTGATGCTGAACTCACGGTAAGCTTCTTGGACTGATTTCCATACCTTGACTCATTGTTGAAATTTGTTTGAGTTAAAATTCTAGATTTGCCTTTTGTTAAATCCTTTTTGTAGGTGTCTAATGAAGTGGTTGTCAATGTAACATCATACTTGATTCGCCTGTTGTCGCAAAACTGTAAGGTGTCTCTCCAACTTCCAGCTTCTCGTGGTGTCCATGTCAAGCCGAGTTGCTCTTCACTTCCGCCATTTATCTTGATTTCATCAGCCTCCAAAACTATTAAACGTTCTGCTGGTGGTAGTTTACTTATTTTCAACTGTACAAATTAAAATTAATTTATTAATATTAATAATTAATTATTTAATGCACAGTAATAAATAAAAATGCAATGACTAAAGTTAGCCGACGTTTCTAATTTTCTGATTTTTTTTAATTTATTAAACTAGAACTAAAAAATATTTTTAAAAAATTGCGCTCAAAGTTTTTCAAGTTTTTCAACAATGTAATTTTTTTTTTTTTTTTTTTTTAATAATTTTTTCAATAAAAAAATTCTAAAAATTTGTAGATGTCGGCTAACTTAATTTTCATAATTTTCATCAATTTTTTTTCTCATTTTTTTTGCTATAATTTATTTGTTATGAAAATGATAAAAATTATCAAATATCTGCTAAATTAAGTTTTTTTTTTTTAAATAAAAATTTTAAAAATGCATAACATGTGATAAATAATTTTTTACAATATTTATCTGTTAGTTATTTTTGTCATCATTAAAAAATAAAATTCGTCTTACGATTAGCGGTCTATTGGAAGGATTGTTAATAAACAATTTAGCCGATGTAGATGTATTGACAGTTGTTTTCAAATTAATGTGAACCTGAGGTTGGAATGGGGCTAAAGTAAGAGTTGGCGGTGGCTCCTGGACATCTTTAGTTGGTTCTGCCGGTTCTTTTGACTTAGGAGTTATGTTAACCTTAAATAAATAAAATAATGTTTTATGTTTACTCAATATAAATAATCATGAAAAACGGATAAATGTTGATAATTATTTATTATTATTACGCAGATTTAATATAAAATTAATATTTTATAAGTTAGTTACTATGGTTATATTTATTTATTTAGAGTTTGTAAACTTACTTGGAAAAACATCTTGACTGCCAATAACTAATGCCGGAACTTTATCAAACATTGAAATAGTAACTGACAACAATAAAAAAAGGTAATTTAAACAGTAATTGACATTGGTAAATTAATTTAATATAAATACGCGGGAACGAATAAACAGTATCACTATGCAAGTCTAAAGACGCTTCTGATTATAATATGTAACGGTTTTTTAACAACTAAATTCAAATTTACCAGCTTTGGCTGTTTTCATGTATGACGGCGCTGAAGTTTCTATGAAAGTCAAGTGTCCCCATGAAGCAAGCGCCATCTTTACTAGCCTCTTTTTTTTAATTTTCACATGTGAAATTTTTTAATTAAATTTTGTACATAATAATTTTATTTTTATAAAATTATATTAAAAAGTAAGTTAGCCGACATCTAAACTATTTTAGAATTTTTTTTATTAATAAAATTATAACAAAAAAATTAAAAGAAAAAATTCCACGTGTAAAAAATTTGAAAAACTATGCGTGCAATTTTTTAAAAATATTTTTTTATTGTTTATTAAATTAATAAAAAAAATAAAATAAATAAACATATTAAATTATTTACTTCAAATATCATAAAAAAATTTATTCTTTAATCTTAAAAAGATTATATGCAAAGTAATTGTTTGTTTAAATAAATATACGACTTTATAAAAATTTTTCAAAGAGAAGACCACTGAAATACTATTATAAAAATAAATACTTTGATAATTCGTAAACTAGTTGATATAAATATTTATATTTACTTGACGTTAACTTAAAACTCGAATCATTTCTTCTCTGTGTGCCAAAAAATAATCTTAAATTATGAGCTCGTAATAAAAAGATTTATAGATATCCCAGTTTTAGGTTTAGAAGCTAAAATAAAAAAACTCCTGCATAATTTAAATCAACTGTTAAAAATATATGATTCTATAAAGCAATTTTAATTTTCCAAAATTTATGATCAGCAAAAAGACCAGATAATCTAAAAAACAAATATATCTACTTCTAAAGCAACTAACTACTTAAATAAAAAAAATCAGTAATTACATAACATATTATTTTTAAAGAATTATCAAATTGTTATACAAACACTTTATGGTAAATCATAAAAAAACATTACAATTATTTATTTTTATGTATATAAAATATATACGTCTGAAAAAATGTACATATTTACTTTTTAAATAATTTTTACCTCCCGAATTCTCTAGCATTAGTTTTTTAAATCTACATTCTTCATAATTTCGATAAATCAAAAAATAAATAAATTGATATGATTTTTTTATTGCTTTAAAAATAATGCTTCAGTATATATAATGGCGCATAACTATATAAATATTATAAATATATATATTTATATATACAATAGTATATATAGCGGTTAATACACAATTTCACTAGCATTTTTAAGGCATAACATTACTCGCTTATTTGTTATAAAATATAAAAAACAACCGTAAGTTGAATTACAAATTTCTACGACACTTAAAAAATAAAAAAAAAAAAAAATACAACAGTCGATTTATTGGTTTATTTTTATAATAATAATAATATAATAGTAATAATAAATAAAAATGAATAAAAAATGCTCCTTTTTATTTCTTCAAAACATAAAGTTACTAAATTGTTAACTAACTAGTAAGAGATCATAAAAAAAAATTAATTAAATTATCAACAAATTATCGAGGCTCATTATTCATCGATTAAATATGAACCAATTAATTGTTTAATTAAAAATAACTAATTAATTAATTTTAAAGAAAATTATCGCTTACTGTTGAACAGTGACTAGTTAAATATTTTTGAGTAACTTTTAACAAATACATTTCTTAATACCATAATTAATAAAATCAATAAATATAAAAATATATTTTCCTTTATCAAAAATTTATACAAATATTGATAAAAAAAAATATTAGTTCAAATTTTGATCTTGATAAAAATTAATTTATTGCAGCAAAAAAAAAAAAAAGAAACTAAACGTTAATTAAACTATGTATATGAATTCATTTATTATACCCAGAATAAAAAGGTACTATCATTTACGATCTTTACTGAGATCTGAAGGCATATCTGAATTGACATCTGTTGATGCTATCGAACAAGGTGGTGATAAAGCCTTAGATGTAACTGGCAATGACAGTCCTCGACTACTCATCGACACGTTTAAAGGATGTAAGGGAATTGTAATAAATGGTTGATTAGATTGCCCGCTATTGATATTCGATGTACCTGTAAATAAATTAAAATTCTTTTATTAATAATAATAAATACTTTTTTAAATATTAATTAACAATAATCTTTTTTTTATATTAATTTGATTGATAAATTATTAAAATATTTACAGACCAGTCATTGATTATTTTTATCTGAAATAAATTTTTTATTTCTTCAGAAGAAATAATTCAAATTATAAAAATTTTTAAAATAGAGTTTTAATTTGATATAGCTTCCTAATTTCTATAATTGGACATAATTTTAATAATAATAAATTTTTAAAATATTAATTTAATTGATAAACTATTTAAATATTTATTGACCAATCATTAATTATTTTTTATGTAAAATAAATTTTTTATTTCTTCAGAAGAAATAATTCAAATTATAAAAATTTGAAAAATAGAGTTTCAATTTAATATAGCTTCCTTATTTCTATGATTGGGCATAATATTTAATAATAAAAATAATAATAATAATAATAATAATAATAATAATAATAAAAATTTAAAAAATGGTTATTTCAACAATGAAGGTATTGTCTAAAAATTTTTTACAATTTATTATAAATGGTGATGACGATGTTAATTGTTTTTTAAGGTCACAAGAGGTAATTACTAAAAAGGTAAATAGAGACACGCCTTTGTCTAAATTACAACATAAAAGGGATGATTTCTCACGTAAAAATAATCAGAAGATAGTATAAACAGTTGCAGTTACAGTAAAAAAAATAGCAAACTCCAGTTAACGCTAGTATAAATATAAATATGTGAATATTTACGTGTAGTAATTGTAATTAAAAGTGTATATACAAAACAATAGGTATACACCCAGAGAAGAATTAAAATTAATGAAACATTTAAAATATAAATATGGAACTTCCGGTGACAGTATATTGTACGTACGTGATAACACGTAGAACGGTCATAATGATAACTCACTTCCGTCTGAAGAAATTTGAACAGGTTGCCCGTTTTGTCCAATACTTAATAGTACTCCAGAACTTGGCGAATACATCACATTTTGCGGCATTTGGTACATTATCCCCGTTGAAAAGGCCGGCATTCCTCCTGCAAATTCGATAAACACAAAAACAACTTCGTTATTATTTTAATTTATTTATTTTGTAAAAGTAGGGCATTTATCTCAAGAAATTTATAGACCTATTTTTATACAATAGAACTTCTTTAACTTCATTTTATAACTTTTTAAAATTTTTCAATCTCTTTAATAATAAATTTCACCGATGCAGAGAAAAAAATTAATGTGCTTTAGAAATAAATTTAAATGAAGAAAAAAAAATACTCTTACCAAGTAATTTTTTTTTTTTAAATACTATTTTCCTATTTGTGGTAATAATTCAAAACATTTAGGCTGAGTAAGTACATTTACACTTGAGTGAAATTTTTTTCTACACATAAATAATACTTGCGTAGGTAAAAGTTTATAAAATCGCAACAATTACAAAATGTTTGTCTAATTAGTTTCAATGTAATCCTTACATACTTTAATTGAAACGTCTTATTTCAAAATCAAACAAAAAACTTCGGAAAAATGTATTTAATTTTTTACACATCTAGGTCTATTATTCTTTTGTATTGTTTAATTAAAAAAAAAAATCATTGCAGTCTTATTGATTTAATTACACATCAAATTCCTGACTTGTAAAAATTTTTTGCAACTTAAAAAATTATTAAAAACCAAAAAATAGCCTAATTTTAAATCCAGCAGCTGAATCGTGTTAAATTTTTTAAAAGTAATCTTGCAAAAAAAAAAAAAGATACTTATTTTTCAATTAAAAAAAATTTTTACGAAAATATTTTAGTTGTCAAATGATACGTGCTAAAAATATAAATCGCAAAAGTTTAAGAAAAAATATAAGCTCTTAAAAATTTCGCTGTTACTAGGTTTTAAAATTAGACAGCGGATGAAGAATTGAAACGAAAAACACTTTCATTTTATTTCTTAAGCTTTGATTTTTTTTTTTTTTTTTTTATTAAATACAATCTAAATTTATTCTGAATTGCAAAGTAATTTTGTGCAAAAATAATTTAAAAATTACAATATTTTTTTAATCTATGTACAAGTGATATAAATTATAAATAAAAGAAACGAAAATTTTTAAGGGGAATTTTATAAAAAATAAAAATTAAACTCTTGCTAATAATAATTGTAAAAATTTCTAGCATTAATTTTAAGCATCAGGTAAATATATAATTGTTGCGAAATTAAAATAATAAATTTAATGATGAATAAGTCTTGAAAAATAAGAATATTAATTAGTAATTAATATTAATAAAAAGTAGTAAGGTTTTTTGAGAAAGTTTGTCGACGCGCAAAAAATAGTTAAAAATCGAGTGCTCTTAAAGAAGTGATGAGAGGCAGTTCCCTTAAATGAATATTCAAAAATAAAGAATAAATTTATATACTGATGGTATCAAGATGAGAAATAATAATAAATAACGAAGATAAGATGTATTGTTAAGTTAAAAAGCGATGAAAAGACATCCATATAAATAAATATTTGGTATTGATTAGGTTAGTACAGAAATAATAATCTTAGTAAGAGAAAAAGAGAGGGATAAGGTTGAGTATAAGCAATAAGCAGTCTTTGGCATTTCGCGTTAATAAAAAGTGGCATCCAATAAAATGAACATGGCATTTCAGACAGTTAAAGATAACCGAACGTGTTCATTGCCTGGTGAACACTCAACTCATCCAGTGAGTATAGTACCCGCAAACTGCAGTAGTATCGTCGTACCCTGGAGATCCACGTCGTCTCTTCTGTATATTAGCATCGATATTTATGTGTACACCTGCATCAAATGCGGCTTTCGACCGGATCCTACTTCCCAAGTTGGAATCGCGTTGTCGTCTTAGTTTGGTCATCGTGAACCGTACGACTCCTTACATTACTTACTCCCCTACACGGGCAACCCCGTCATCGCTCGCACGTTTTTCGCATTCTAAGTACCCCCAAGTCAAGATAGTACTACTATACTCTAACAATTTTAAACAGTTCGGTTACCCAGACTTTAATTCTATTAACACGATAACTCACATTTACTTTTACTTATTGTCATTTATAATATACATTTATACGTGTACTTTATATATTCTTCTTTATCATCATTACACATCAGTATCTCCAAAATTTCATTTATTTACATTAATTTTTTGTCTTTCTTCATTTTTTATTAAATTATTATAAATTAAATTAAATTATATTATATTATTATTTTATTATTTAATAATTTAATAATTAAATTATAAATTAAAAATAATTATAATTTTTAATGAAATAATAATTTCATTTTTTTTAAAATAATTTTTTTGTATTACCAATATGTACAAAGTCGATTGACGTTTAAATAAATAAATAAATAAATAATTATTATTGTTGTTATTATTACTGTTATAATGTAATATTTTATTATTATTATTTAATAATAACCAGCAACCTGTAATCACTATGCGACTGCCGAGATTTAAGAATTATGAATAAGAAAACTTAATGACTTAATGATTTTTTTATATTTTATAATCACACTGTAGATAGTTCGGGTAATTTTTAAATAAATTTTAAAAATAATAGTGCTTTCGCAGGATCAATTACAAATAATTTAATGGACAAATGTGACCGAACAAATTTATAGATTTAAAAAATTATTAAAACCTTCTTCAAAAATTTTACATAAAAAATTGACTACTAAAAAATATATAAAACCAAAAGGCACTAATTTTTATCAAAACCTTTCTGATGAGACCAAATTAAACTATAAAAATTTCATTAAAAATAATAATATGCTCGTCTCAAAATTTTTCTTTCTTGCACGCTCTTGCATCTTTATAGACCTGTATGTTATAAATAAATAAATAAAAAATTTTATTTACCGCCAAATTCGAATTTATTAATAACTGCTTCGAAAACTTATCATAATAAATAAACTATTTTAGAAAAGCATATGAAACATTGAAAAGGCACAACTTCAGGTCGAAATCTTTCCAACGCTACCAAATTTAATCATAAAAACCCATTGGCCACAAAATTTCGCTTATTCTCTTAATAATATAAATATAAAAATAATAATAATAATAAAAATTCATTTTCAATACACATTGTCAATTGTTTTTCATTATACCGGCGTCTCATAATAAATTATTAACCAACGACAACAATAAGAAATAAAAAAAAATAATTATTAAAGTATTCATACATTCAATAAATAAATATGAATATATGTAAATTACCTGGATGATTTTTTAACGGTGGCTTAGTGTCAGTAGGCTCGCCATCACTGGAATCACCCTCACTGTCATTGGCACAAATATCTGATCTCGGGGATGCTGTTTCTTCCTGGAATTAAAAAAGTAATTTTAATTAATCTTCTTAAAATGACCGTAAAATATTTTAATAGTTAACAATTTGTCAATAATTTAAACGTAAAAAATAATAAACACTAAAGATAATGTATATTTACAATAAAAAGTTAGTAATTTTAATACACTTGTTTTTACAAACGTATAATTAATAATGCGATGACAGATGTACCGATCATTATCGTGTTTGTGTGTCTTGGGTGGTACGTTAGTGCTCATATATATCTATATCAATATAATAAAATGTAACAATAATAAAAAAGATGACTTTCGCGAATTGCAATTGACGAATCGGTAAAATGAGTCCCCCCGGATACGTGTGCGTATAACATACGTGCTGCACGCGTAACCTACACTAGCGGGGAGAAAGATGCATCCTTGTTCGCTCCTTATAAGGTCATCCGTGCTCGACCCAATGCATCGGTATAAACTTGGAGCAAATAATTCTCACGAGCTTACGCTCTGCTGATTATACCAGCCAACGTTTACCCTCTTCCATCAAATACTACTTGCAAGAGTATCATAGCTTCCGTAACTAATAAACCTTACACTAATATTTATATTTATTCATTTTTATTCCAATTTTAAATTCAATTATTTAATATTGATTATCCTACTACATTTCTTCTTGTTACTATTTATTCAAGTATTTATTTCTTCCCAAAAATTTTTTTAAATATTTATTTCATTGATAAACTATTAAAATATTTTTTAACCAATCATTAATTATTTTTTATCTAAAATAAATTTATTATTTCTTCTGAAGAAATAATTTAAATAACAAAATTTGAAAAAGCGAATTTTAGTTTGATACCGCTTCCTAGTTTCTATGATTGGAAATAATAATAATAAATAATTTTTTAAATATTAATTTAATTGATAAACTATAAAAATATTTATTGATCAATCATTAATTATTTTTTATCTAAAATAAATTTTTTATTTCTTCTGAAGAAATAATTTAAATAATAAAAATTTGACAAAGCGAATTTTAATTTGATACCGCTTCCTAGTTTCTATAATTGAAAATAATAATAATAATAATAATAATTTTTTACATATTAATTAATAATAATTTTTTTTAAATATTAATTTTATTGAAAAACTATTAAAATATTTATTGACCAATCATTAATAATTTTTTTATCTAAAATAAATTTTTTATTTCTTCTGAAGAAATAATTTAAATAATAAAAATTTGAAAAAGCGAATTTTAATTTGATACCGCTTCCTAGTTTCTATAATTGAAAATAATAATAATAATAAAGCGGCAAAGAAGCCCAAGCAGTCTCCAAGCAAGCTTGAATTTTTAGGGGAATCCCTTCAGAGTAAAAAACAAAAAAAAACCACACAACATGCATCAGAATGCTTCAAGATTCTTAGTAGCAAAAAAAGCGTGCTATATTTTACTGATCAGATATATATATAGCTCATGAATACGTGAGCGAGGGCACTCGATTAAATTCAACATATATAATAGGGAGAAAAAGCACTTGGACTCTTAAAAGAGAGCAACGGTACTTGAATCTGATCAATCATAAAGCGACAACAGCAGTACTTGATTCTTGGAAACCCGAAAAGCGTCTTCCTGTGGTCCAGCTTCTGGAGCAGTAGCAGCAATCCCTCAGTAGTTTCAATAATTATGATAATTATGATGATGATGATGATGGTAGCAGTAGTAACAGTAGTAGTTGCGATAAAAAGTAGCATTCCCGACTTACAAGTAACTCCTATATAAGAGTGTTTGGCATCGAGAAACATTGCCTCTATATGGAGCCAAGCCGGCTTTGACAAAGGTGACCGTATAAGGAGGTTGGTTTCTACCTTCCTTACACGTCTCTTTACGCACACAACTAGTCTGCACACCTGGTTGCACCTACCATACGCTTACATTTAACATTAAACTTTATATATTACGTTTGCTTCGTTGCATCCCAAGTATCTCTTGTGAGCTTGTTAACTCGTTAATATCTATTCCAATTAAAAATATATATAGAGAGCTTCTTATATTCTTATATATATTTATAGATTTTATCCTAGATTGCTGAGTCGATAAAATTAAAAAATGTCCCTATAAATTTTAAAAATATTTAGTTTAATTAATTTACTGAATGTTGAGCAATAAAATAAGAAATAACGATTAATTGTTAAAGTTATTTTTTTTTTAATTATTTTTATTTCTTCTCTAATTATTAGACAAGTTTGTAACACGTTTGCCACGGCCTCTTTTTTATTTTTAAAAAACTCTCTAACATTTTAGCACGATTGCTATTCGAATAGTTATTTTATTTAGTTTTTTTTTTTTTCTTCTTACGCCGCTAATTGTTGTTAGCCGCATAGAAAAATCATTATGGCAGTAAAACCGCGTATAATGTAATTCCAGGCCGGAGTTTAGCAATCACAGACATCACTTTTATCCGTAAGAGGATTTAGAATTGTACGCAGAGTGTGACGAAATTAAATTTTTGCCCTTTTATCTGCTGAGAAGAAAAAATTTATTTATAATATGTCTCGCGGGACTGCAGCATTTTTATAGACTAACTCTAATAGACTCACTCTTTTATATTTGAAGTAATGCAAAAAAATGTCACCATAATTGCTTATTACAACATGTTATATATATTATATATATAAATATAGTAAAGCTAGGATAAACAAGCAATACCTTTACCTACCTTTATTAATATTCAGGAAGAATATATATATATATATATTAAGGATAGGATGCATTATGCTACATTCACTCAAAACCAAAATATAAATAAAAACACAAATGCAAAGCAATTTCTTAAAAATAATAATAGTAAAAAAAAATTAACAAAGTATTGATTGTTGTTGTTTTCTTTTTTTTTTTTTAAATAAATTGTAAAGCTTTGTAACCAATCTTACGGTTGTATTGTTAAAGAAAAATTGTATAATTGTAAATATATATAAATATTATCACAGTATTTTACAGTACATATGTACACATGTGATACAATAACAGGCGTAAAAAAAATTTATAATTTTTACCTAACATTTAAATTCTCTTTTATAAAACAAATAAAATTAAACTAGTTTTATTTTTTATTTTATTTTAAATTAGTAGCCGCCGTTATTTTGTACTTTGTTCATTTAACGAGGACATACAAGGGTTTACGAGATTTTTTTTTTTTTATTTTATAAACAATCGAATTATTATTTTTTTAATTAATGTCACCGCGATTTTTCGTTGCTAAATTTAATAATAATAAAATTATGCGTGCATGGACGGAATTAATTGCACAAGACATTGAACAGAAAAATTTTAAATTACATAAACTAAAATAAAAATAATTAAAAAATAGCTTAAGCTATAGAAAAAAAATAGAAAATAAAAAAAACAAACCAACTACACATGCCAAAGTAGCAAAAAAAAATATACAATGCCAAATTTATAAAAAAATAAATATAAAAAAAAATATGATGATGCACAATACTGTGTAGGAACGTTCAAGCGTGCACCACACTCGTTTTACCCTAATCGTACTCGCACCCAGTATACAAACGGTGTTTTTATGTCATTAATTGGCTTTGCCTTCGGAAAAGTACGTATAATATTTTCAATTATAAAAAATAATTTAAATATAATAATAAAGAAAAAAATATATCTACTGAATAATCCTAAAGCTATCCTAAAAAATCGAATCCTCGATATAGCTTTGGATTCCCAAAAAAAAAAAATCTTTCGTATATACATATGTAATTACGTTAATAAATATTGTTTAAATAATTTTAAAAAATAATAGTGATAATATAAAATTAAAGTAAAAAAAATTGAAAACAAAGTACACTGAAAAAAAAAATTTTTTTTAAATGTTTGTGAAACCACTTTGATAATTGTTCAACGTAAAAAAATTATCTAACTTTTTAAATATAAATAAATATTAGCCATATGGTTCACCTCATATAAATAAATATTATTTCCAGTGTACTAAACTATACAATTAAATCACACGCGTTTAGTCAATTTATCCAAATATCATTAGCTCATTTACATTTAAAGACCAATATATCAATCAATAAATAGATCTCATATTTTAAAAACTTTCTCTAGAGTCTAGACGAAAAAATAAAATAACGATACTCATTACGTTGTATTGTCATACTGTCTTTGGACTTGACGCGTAAATACTAATGAAAAAAAATATTACAATAATAAAAAAAAAAAAAAATAATAATCTCAATTGAAAGTTCAGCTTGCAATAAAAATCATCACGAATTAACAAGAAAAAAAAAAGTAATAATAAAAGCCGTGGATAAATTCCACGACAACTCATATATCACTAATGACAATTTTTATTTTAGCCTCGTAAGTAAATCAGCCGTGAATAATAAATTTTACAGCAAAACACCAATCACTTAAATAATAGCACATTCACGTAAATAATTTATAAATTCAATAATTATCTATAATTAAATAGAATCAATAAAAGAATGAATTAATTTATCATATTTAACTCCTAACTAGATAAACTTTTTTTAAAACCGTGTGCGAGAAATAAAAAAATGAAAACTACCGCTGTGGGTGCGAGTGCGACATATGGGGATGATAAGTTGCGTGCGGGGGCGGCAACGGCGACGGACACGATTGTTGATAAGGTCCACCGGCTAAGAGCGGCCCCGGACTCGAGCACGGTACCAGATGGGAGCTTGGCGAGCCAGCGTGTGCATGCGCTATCAGATGTGCATGCTGTGAGTGCTGACCGTGGGAGGGTGGCCCGTGTTGGGAACCCGGACCACCAGCCCCCGGATAACCTCCGTGTAAAGCACCACCGTGGGGTGAGCCGTACACCAGTTGCCTTACTTTCTGCTCATCATCAGCGATGTTGTACGTCAGTTCAGTCTCCTCAAACCCCGTCGCTGACATCCGTTGGTCTCCTGACGAGCCTGACGGCGGTGGGTCCGGACTGTTCAGGCACGTTTGAATCAGCGCCTTTCCCGCCTCGCTCGTTATCATCGGCTGGAGTTTGCGCGTCGCAAATGTGTACACGTGACCGGTTTCACTGGCTACCAGCAGCATTACTTGTGTACCAGTCAAAGTTGACAGCTCATACGCCTAAAAGAATGTCAACCAATTAATGTGTGATTAAAAATTAGATTTTTGGATTTACATGCAATTTACTGCTGATGATTTTAGTAACCAATCAATAGCAAATAATAAAAAAAAAAAAAATAATAATAAATAAATTAATTAATTAATACCAACCTTTTTCATGATTCCTGTTTTCCGCTTAGAAAATGTCGTGTACCTCCTCAATTTGTTGTCAATGTACTCCATTTTTATTTTAACACGTCCTTTGGTCTTTTTGCCATTAGAAGGGGGTGATTTTTTAGGAGCACCCAGATTTGTGTAAGTGTCGTCAAGGTTATCGGGAACACAGTCACCAGGTCCCATACCCATACTCTGATTTTGGGACAAATTTTGACGTCCATTGCCATCGTCATAACAAACGTCTGAGGAAGATCGTTTCATCCCTCGTTGCATGTTTACGTTAGAATTACCACCAGAATTAACACCACCACCACCAGCCCCTGCACCACCACCGCCAGTATTCATCATGGTGGCGCCACTGCGTAACTGTGAAGCTGCGGCCAGCTGAGAAGTAGACGGACGTCCATACATTTCGGCGCCAGTGTCGCTACCCATCATACCCATGTTATATCCAAGTGTCGTGTAACGACTGTCCCTCGCGCCACTGGAGTTGTCCATCACGGACTCGCGCACATCTAATCTATAAACCTAGCCCCTTAAGAGTGGGCTATTTCAACACACTATCAACTTTTTTTTTTTTTCAACTGACAGTGTCAGAAATTAATTACTTTTTTTTTCTTGAGTTTTTAAAATTTAGTTTTTAAAAAAAAATTTTTTTAAACAATAATAATAATAATTATTACTCTTAGTATTTACGCGTTTTAATATCACCGGTGTTATTGCCACGTGATGTACCATCTATGGCAATTACCGAGACAACGACGCGCACCATACGAGCGCTCCCCGCCAACTGAACGACAATTGAGTATCGTAACTTGACCTACGTATGAACGTGGTGCCTCCGCGTGTCCAAGCACACGCTTGTCCCCCACTTGGATAACTCGCGGCTGTAAAAAGTAGTTCCCACTGATTATTTTAGCTAATTGTGTTTATTAAACATGTGAAAAATTTTTTTAAAATAAAATTACCTGGTGACCAAAAAAATGGTGGTGTCAAAAAATTGTGTCAATATAACCTGGATAATTGACAAGATCTGTTTTAAATATTGCGCGGAGGACCACAGTTGGCGGCGAGAGGGCGTCCCCGGCTGCCATATTTAGAAGTAGACGTTACCATATTAGGAAAAGTTTCCCAAATATGGTGAACAGAGGTGGTCCTTCCTTTTCGAATAGTCGAACGGCGCGCAACGGCAAAACACCAATCCAACTGTCAGTTAGCTTTCTGCACGCCTTTGCCCCCCCAGTATTTAACACTATTTTACTATAAACATTGTTATTACACTTGAACAATATTTTTTTTTTTTTGCTATTATTTACTCTAGCAAATAATTTTTTTTTATCACTTATTATTTACTACTTCATGGAGCTCTGACAGCTGTTTGTATACAAAGTAGGAAACTTTATACTGATTTTTTTTAGCTTCCGTATCTACACTCATTTTATTTATTCATTGCAGACCTTCAAGTCCACATACACTACAAATGATAGGAATATCCAGATTTATATCAAATAATTTAATGAAGAATTGATTATGGTTTTTGAAAAATTAGAAAATTAAGTCGCATTTGACATAAACTAAAATAGATAGATATTTATTCAACATATACTGATAAAAATAGCGTTATTACTTAAAGCTGCGTTGAGAGAATGATGTTATAATAACCAACGAATATTGTATGGCACTGTGTGCAAGATATATTAATAATAGCACACTTAAAAAAATATTTATAAATACTAATACATTAATTTTAATAAATAAATACTTAATTTTAATAAATACTTGATTTTAATTAATTCTTAATTTTAATAATTAATACATTAATGTACCAGTATTTACATTAATAATATAAATACTGGTACATTAATTTTCATTAAAAAATGACATTGAAGTTAGAAATCACTTGACCATTTTTTGATTTTATTTAAAAAAACAAATTTTTTTTCTAATTGAATTTTTAATTTTTAAAAATTTCTAAAAGTCAATTTTTTTTTCTACTTTATTTTAAAAAAAAATTCTAAAAATCATCAAATATCTTCTACGTTAATTTTCATAAAAAAATGACATTAAAATTAGTAGTTACTTGACCATTTTTTAATTTTATTTAACAAATTTGTTCTAAAAAATTATTTTTTAAAAATTGAATTTAAAATTTTTTTTGCCATAATTTATTTAAAAAAAAAATTATCAAATCTCTGCTACATTAATTTTGATAAAAAAGTAAATAAAATAAAATATTGCTACACTATATATTTCTAATGATTGCTACACTATATATTTCTAATGATATTTAGCTTTCTCATAAACTGAAGAACGCGTTATGGTCAGCCTCCCACACTATTTTTTGCTTGAGCAACTATACAACACTGTAACACTAGTTGTAATACTCATGTCAGGTGTATATATACATATATTCATATGTATTATTATTATTATTATTATTATTATAAGTATAAAAGATCATAAAGATTTTTTTTTATTCATGTAAGCATTTAAACGGTGACAGCGCTTGTTAATGTTGATACCACCCATTTGCACTTGTGTACTTGCGTTAGGGTGCTACTGTAACTACTTATTCTCTTTTTATTTATATTATTAACAGCTAGACTGGTACTGCTACTGGTATTGCTGTTGATGCTTGATACTTAACTCATTCAGTCTTGATGTTAAAGCTTACAGCTACTTAACTGAGCAACCGAGTGATGATAATAATCATTTATACCACAAATGGAAGTATTTAGTCATACACATTATTATCGCTATTAATACGATAATATCTGTATTTACAATTAAAAATTATTTACATTTGTTTATTGTTAATTATTCATAAGTCGGGATTCTAAAAAATTTGCTTTTATTTCAATGATATTTATAGACATATTAAATTAGAAGTGAGTATATTTAATACCGTTATTTGGATTAATAAATTGTACGAGTTTTTTTATACATTGTTTGGAAAAATTATACCCGATAACTCAGTGCGCTTTAAAATTTATTTAATTATCAAGTATGCATTAATAAAATTTTTTTATTTGAGAAATAAAAGAATTTTTATTTAATTTTCACGCTATTTACAGAGATACTTTTTTTTTTCATAAAATAATTTTTTTTTTTTTTTTTTTTTTTTTACAAGTAACGTTAACTGTAATTATATTTTTAATTACATTTAAAATATCCGTACTTATCAAAAAGTAAATAAATTGTTTAAAAGTTTTGCTGCATACATTATAACGTTAAGCAATAAGCAATAATGTTTGACCCAATATTTTTTAATAAAATTTTACTGATAGTAGGCATTCCAATAAATAAACTTTAATAAAACTAAATATAGTAATAATACTTAAGTTAGCCGACGTTTTTAATTTTTTTTTAATAATTAAATTAGGACAAAAAAATATTTTTTAAAAATTGCACTTTCAGTTTTTTAAGTTTTTTACAAATAAATTTTTTTTTGATTTTTTTATAATTTTTTCAAAAAAAAAATTTTTTTTTAAATTTTGATAGATATCGGCTAACTTAATTTTTTTATATGTTATTGAAAAAATTAAATTACCCATTATTGCTGTTACATTATCAAAATTAATATTACTTTTAAAAATCTATATGAAAACCTGTTCTCGTACAAAAATGAACCTTGGTAGTATAAGTATATGATGAATAAATTAAATTTACATAAAAGACTTAATTATCTATAAATTAAATTATCTAAAATTATTCATTACTATTTAAAGAATTCGATGCAGCGACGAGCGCATCATGAATTTCCCGTAAAAATGAAACCTGAGACTTTACAGTGATCAAGAACTGTGGGTATGATAAAGCTGGTCCTTCTTGTGCTGGAATAGCCTCAGTGCGAGTCGGTATTACTGGCATTGGAAAATATCGAACAGAACTGGCATTTTGCGATAAACATTCGATAGATGTTTTTAAGTGTAACTCTATTTGATCGCAAATAGAATAAAATTCTTCCATGTTTTTATTAAAACGGTGATCAGAGTCCGGGCTTTTTGATGAACCAACGTCCACTAGGCTATTTTGAGTTAACGTTTGAGCCGCCGTTTTCAATGCTATTACAAGAGATTCTCGGAGTGGTCCAATAAGAGACTTTACTTTTGAAATATTATCGAGTTTCTCTTGGGTTTGTTGCTGCTGCTGCATTTGTTGCTGGACCTGCTGCTGGACTTGTTGAGCTTGCTGAGGATTCGGGGCCATCTGGGGATTTGTTGGTTGCGGCATTTGGCCCATCGCCATACCACCTTGTTGTTGCATTGACGGAATGTTCATCATTTATCTACATAAAAATTTATATTTAATTTTTTATTATAGAGTAGATCAATCAAACTTTATTTTTTTATGACATTAAATTTAGCTGTCACTTCACAATTGTTTTAATTTTCTTTAATAAATAAATTATAGCAAAAAAAAATTATTAAAAAAATGGACTTGTAGAAATTTTAATTTATTAAAAATAATTTTTTAGAACAAATTTTTTCGTGAAAGAAAATTAAAAAATTGTCAAAAGACAGCTAACTTTAATGTCATGATTTTTTTTACTTACTCAGATTTAATTACTTCCCAGTTGATGATTGAAAGTGACTTCAATTACTTAACTCAGATATTATTGTTTTATTTCTATAAAAGTCAAATTCGTGTAATTTTTTTATAAAAAAAATGACACTTACTTTTATTACCCCCTTAGCAATTTCTCAATTAATTAAAAATATTTTTTGTAACTACTAGGTTATAAATAAACAAATTTCAGGTCAATTGTAAAATCACCTTTCAAAAAATTTTGTTATCATCATATTTGACGTATTGTTGTATATATTTAATCAAGATGGCGCTACTTGTGAATTACGCAGTTTTAAATAACATCTGTTTTTTTTTTATTGATTATATATTTATTTATTAATAGAAATTTAATTAATTTAATAAAATAATTTATTAAAAATTTTCAAGTAAGATAGAAATTTGTTTGAGATCATAAAAATAAAAAATTAAAAAAAAAAAAAAAACATTTATTTATTGTTGCGCAGGGAACCAACAAAACAAATATAATTCTGACATATTGTCGGTAGGTTATCTAAAAAATTGTAAAATTTTTTTTTATGCTTTTTGTTGTTATTTTGAGAGTTTTTAATTAAAATTGAGTTAGCCAACATCTAGACTTTTAAAAAAATTTTTTTTTATTAATTAAATTATAACAAAAAAATTAAAAAAAAAAAATTCAACGTGAAAAATTTGAAAAACTATAAGTGCAATTTTTAAAAAAATTATTTATAAAAAATTGCATTTGTAGTTTTTTTAAATTTCTGAATGTCAATTTTTTTTTGCCATAATTTATTTGTTACAAAAATTCTTAAAATTACCAATTATCTTTTAAGTGAATTTTCATGCTAATTTTAGTTTCATAATTTTTATTAGATTTTTTTCAACAATTTAATTATCACTATCATAAATTTGCTTGATAAATTTATTTTAGTTTAAAAAAAAAACACTTTTGCAATAACAAACGTTTTACATAATTAAATTTATTAAAAATGATTATAATACTGAAATTAGCAGTCAGCTGTTAACTTTAAAAATTTTTTTAATAAATCAATTACAGTAAAAAAATGCTTCTAAAAATTTTCACTTGTAATTTTTATTAATTTTTACATATGAAACTTTTTAATTAAATTTTTTTTATAATAATTTAATTGCTATAAAATTATAAAAAATTTTCTAATACAACTTCATTATCTAAACTAAAATAAAATGAAACCGACATTAAAATTTACAAGTTTGGTATCCCTTAATTATTTTCACTTGTATCTCTATCACGATTGGCCAGCGCACGAATGACAATCCTCCAATCGGAAGATAAATATAATGACAAACGATAACCAATGAAAATATTAGTTCGCAATTAAGTCGCAGTGCATAAAGCGAATCGTGTTACGTACGGCGTCTGATGACCGACGCCATCTAACGTCCTGGCATTCTTGTCTGTGTTTTTCGTGCGTTAAGAGTAGTTGTTAATCTATAACAAATCATATTGTTAAAACGCATTATAACATTATAATATATATTTATTACAACAATAGTAGTGTTAAAATAATAATAATTGTTATTTATTACAATGTACCGCAGTAACCTCATTATATGGTAGCTGGTAAGCAGGAATTATACGCGGGAAAATTTTTCTGTACGCAGAAGATGAGTTAACCGTGGCGCTAGATCGTAACCAACAACTACGAAGCAACATCATCATATAACATTAACATCATTCACCTACGCTTATTTTTGTAACTATTTTATCAAAGGTAACACATCATTATTACTAACCTATACATCTATCTCTATTATTTATCATTTGTATTAACATTAATATTGATTTTATTTTCATCCAGGAATATTTATTGGTTGTATATATGGCGAAAAATATATGATTCATGTTTATGTTTACTATGTTCTGCCACCTCCGCTTCCCGCCGCCAATGTCGTGGTCATTTCATAACACTCTGATTATTATCTTTATCTATTAATTAAATACTTACAATTATCCAAATTAACCGTCATTATCGTACGTTCCTCTTTCATTATTTTACAAAAAAATATTTAATAAATTTAAATAATATTAAAAATGTAAATTCTTAAAACATGCTGGAGTTAAATTGTTCTTTTTGATCTTTAAAATTTTTTGGTTAGCTTATTAGGTATATTGACTGCTGTAATAACTTGTACTTAATTTTACAGAGTTAGTGCCTGAGAGAGGCACTTAGAGGATATGAGCACATCAACAATGCCAGGAGTAGGAACAACACCACCTTCGTCAGGACATTCGATGCTACCAATGAATGTTATGGCCCAAAAAGTAATGCCTGGAGGTGATCCAGGTTCAATGAAACCATTGAGTGGCGGTAATTTGAGTTACGTTACACTCCAACCGGCTAGCCAGCCCCTCAGCTTGGTCCAGGATCATAGGTCACAAGTTTATCCGATGGCAGCACCTTATAATCAGTCAGCATCAGCACAGCCGTCATCAGTCACACTGACTAGTAATATTAATGTGCCGGCTGAGAGAGAAAAAGAGGCTGGTGATTCAACGGATAATAAGTCAACTCACAATGGATTGGAGGTGGCTGTTAATAAAATACCCGGGACAGGTTTACCTGTTGATCAAGAATCTAATTTACAGACTAAACAAAGTCAAGAGGCTAATAGAAATAATAATGTTAGTCCCGAGAGTTCATCTACTGGAAGTCAAGATGATGTTAAATCTGAACCACAACCATCTGCGGTTATTGAAAATTCTGGTGTGTATTTATTTATTTATTTATTTTTTTATTTAATTTATTGCGTTAAATAAGATACATAAAAAAATCTTTGATACAATTAGCAGATAGAGTTTTGTGGATTTATTTTTTTTTTATATTTATTTATTTATTCATAGTAGATTCCAAGGCACAGGCCAAATAGCAAGGTATTTAAATTACATTTGAAATGTGTATGAATATAAGTATATATTAAATTATTAAAATAATTACTTAAAATTATATAAAGATACAGAGTATAAAAAAAAAAAAGGTACAAAAATATATTCAGTTGAATTATTAATTATAATATTTGGATATAAATTTTGGTTTATGTTTATAAATTTTTGAATTCTATTTGGTATTATGAGACTTGGATTTATTAGTATGATTTAAATAATAATTTTTAATTTAATTTAATTTTCAATTTTTTTTTTTCAAATATAATTATTGATCAGTTTTATTAATGGAAAATTTTATTTTAATTACAGCAGCAGTAAGTACGGTACCGAAAGCTGAGGAGAAAAAAATTCTTGTTAACAATGGCACTAAAGAAGCCGATAATTGTCCTACGTTAGTGACAGTGCAAAATAAAGTGTCTCCACAAAAAACTGAGGACACCCCAGCTAAAGTTGATGCTGCTGGTACCAAAAAAGTACCCACTACACCTACAAAGACAGCAGCTAGTGAATCAACCTCACCAGCAACAACGATGACTAAAGCTGAGCAAAAATTAAACTCACCTGTTCGAGCTCCTAAACGAAAGTCTCGGGAATTGAAGGATTTAAAGAGCCCATCTGCTGAAGGTGGTAGCAAACCTAAAAGAAATCGTGTTCAAACCCAACCTTATCAGAGTCCGCTGCCAGAAATAGCTTTGATTGTTAAACAAACTCTCAATAAAACCCCTGCTAATAAAAATCCTGATGATAAACTCATCGTATTTTACAAGTATGTATTTCATAGCTTTAAATTATATGTGTTGATTAATGATTATTAATTTTTAATTTTTTTTTAGGAATGAATTTTTAGCAGTACGTAATGCTGAAGGTAGCTTTTATGTATGCCAAGCAATGCAGAATATTTTCAAATCTAGTCGGCGTATTCGCATACGTTGGCTTTCGCAGGATAAAAATAATGGTGAAATTTATTCACCTGACTTTTATGACTTTACTGGTAATATAAATATTTTGATAATTTATTTAATTAATTGGTGATGAATATTATTATTAATATATATTTATTTTTATTTTTATTTACAGACTTTGATTGCATACTGACGAATTTAAATTTAAACAAAGTTGATAAAAATAAATATCAATTGACTAAATTTGAATTATTACGAACGGAAAATATATTGAAGCGTGCTATTGATGTTGAAGCTGGTGTTTCTGAAAAACCTAGTGTGACGGAAGAACATCCTGATGGATGTAAGTAATTATTATTATTTATTATTATTGCAATTTATTATTTAATATTTGACAATTTTTAAATTTACAATTCTAAACGTAAAGGTCAATTTAAATTTTAATTGATTAATCTTATACTAATAAAATAATATAGTGAAGGAATAATAATGAAAAATTAAGCATTCTTCAAGAATTAGATTGGGTACCTCAGTTGATAATAACTATCTCTCTTTATTAAATAAAAACACCGGTCTATCGAGTCATATATTAAACACATTTATTATAAATATTAAAGTAACAATATTTGTAGTCATGTTTAATTAAAAAAAATTTTTTTTAGTGGATTTATCGTTATACAAAGACGAATCACAATTGAAGAGGAGAAAAGGATCAAGTAAACCTAAGCAACGACAACGTAAGAGGTCAAAACGTGAATCATCAAGTTCATCGTCTTCTTCGTCATCCTCCTCAGAAGATGATAGCAGCGATGAAGAGGCTGATAAAAAATCGACCACAGGAGCAGCAACGACGACAACGGCAACAACACCTAAATCGAGCCGTGCTAAGAAACGCCCTGCGACAAACAATAAAGCACTGGCAATAGCTAAGTCTGTAGCTAATGTATCAAGTCGTGCTAAACGAATTATGAATCGCAGTAATAAAACAGATGCCTCTAATGACAATTCGGGGAATTCTGGAGATACTAATGCTAGCGGTACTAAAGCTGATGCTGGTGCTAGTGCTAGTAAACGTCCCAGTAACACCGATGTCAAAAAAATTGAAACGAAAAAAACTACAAAGCCTCCTCCGTCTGTTCCGAGTTCCACAAGAACGAAATTACGTGGTGAGTGATGTTTTTAAATTACATCATTTTTTTTTTTATTTTTTATTAATTATTCATTTTAACGATAAATTAATAAATTAATAAATTATTTCGGGATTTGTAAACTGTTGATTATCGTTTTACAATTTATTGCAAGTAACATTAATATTGATATTAATATTTTAAAAAATAAATGATTGATAATCAAATTGGAGAAAAAAAAACGATACTGAATAAATGTATGTATTTAAATAATATAAGAAAAAAAAAAAAAAAAAGGGACGAATAGTTGATATTCGGGTTTTAAGGGTCAACAGAAATTGCTGAGGCGAGCAGTAATAATTCAACAAGACGTGGAAAACGATTGGCTGCGGCTACTACCGGGGTGACGTCGACCGTGGATTCGTCTTCTGAAAAAAAATCACGTAGCAGAGTGTAATAAAAAATTGATAATTAATAATTAATGCATTTTTAATTAATATTTAAACTTTATAAATTATATAATATTAATTAAATATTAAATACACAATAATATAATATTAATATTAATTAAAAATAATGTAAGATCCGATACGTGAAAATTTATATGATAAAAAGTCATTGTGATTTGCTTATGTCATGTTGAGGAATAATGTTTTTATAGAATTTATGATATATTATTGATAACAATATTGATATCAATGGTATTGTCAAAGATGGTTTGAGGGTTGAATAATATTAAAAAAAAAAAAAAATGAAAATAAAGTAAAGTAAAGCTTCTGACCAATTAAAAATGTAAATTACCCGATGTCTTTTTTTCATTGACATTATATTTAAATATAATCTCGCGTATCGGATCTTTTTTATTAATGATATAATTTGAGAAAGTCATTTAAAAAAAAAGTGTGAGAGTGAATTATTAATAATCATAGGTATAATAATAATAATAATTAGTAATAATTATTGTAACGATAATGATAATACAATACCTTTTAGGATAGATAATAATTACTTTATTTGTGGTATCATTTATATATCACGGATGACGCTAAAAATGATAAATAAATAAATAAAACATTTGCAATAGTATATTTTTGATGTTGTAAGTGAATGTTGTTTTACGTTATTGAAATACGTTGATAACCATTCACTTGATCATTGGATATATAAGTATGTACAAATATTATATGGTTTGGTACGTAAAAAAGGTTTCTGTACGGCAGAAATAATTTTATCGAGGGCGATTTTTAAGGAAAGCGCAAGTCAAAAATTATTAAATTTTTAGTTAATGTAATAATATTAATAGCAATGTTGATATTATTATTAATAATAATAATAATAATAAATAGAATAATATGAATTGGTAAAATTTATAAATTTTAAATATTAATTTTCATTATTTTATAATAATGCTCGATTTTTTAATTTGTATTTTATTTAATTATATTTTATTGTAAAAAATCCAATCAATTTTTAATGACTATGCTTTTTGTTTTAATGCACAATCAGTTATTTATATCTGAAAAAATTTTTTAAAACTATATTTATGAACATATATTTTTTTTTTTGATACACGGAAAAAACAAGATAACACTGGATACCATCCCAGATTATATTAAGTAAAAAAAAATTTCAGACAGTAGCTAGTATAATCCAGATTACAATGAGTATAATCTAGATATCACTCAGTATAATCTGGATTATACTAGCTACTATCTGAAATTTTTTTTACAACAAATATCACTGAGTATATATAATCTGGGATGATATCCAATATTATCTTGTTCTTTCAGTGTAGTGAAAAAATTTTAAACTGAAAAAAAAATATTTTTTATTGATTGGAAAAATCATGAGTATTTTTTTAATTAAAAAAAATTTTTTCTTTAATGTAAGAAAAAAAAATCAATACATAATATCTATAAAAAATATGTAGAATTTTATTGAACCAGTAGAAGCAGTGTGAAAGTTTAAAATTTGAATAAATATAATACATTGTACCTACTGTAACATCAACAACAAAATCATGCTTAAACTTATGATATTTCTTCATTATGTTATTGAAAAGTATAATTATAAATTTAATCAATACTATGTATTTTATTCTATTGATTTGCCAAGGATTTGAAATAAGATTGTTTGTTTACAGTAAACAGTAAATTGCATTCGATATTATATCAAATCTAGATAATTAATAATTGTTAATGTAGAAATTAAGTTGACGTTAAGACAAAAAAAAAAAGCAACTAAAAAATTAAAATATAATATTTTATATTAATTGATTTTAAGCTCTTGCATATTATTTACTTTTTTAATTACAATTTATTTTATAAAAAGCATATTAAAAATGCTTTATGCAATTTATCTGTAGTAATTTGCTTAGATAAACATTTTATGTAGAGGGATTATATTATATATATATTTTTGTGCTTTGATTATTTTTTTTATTATATAATTTTTATTAATTTTTTGTTTGTATTAAATATATATCTTTATAACTCTTTTTTAGCTGAAAATAAACTCACTTATATATACATAATAATTGGCACTGCACGGCAAATAATTTTTTCACGACAAACAAAAAGAATTAGATAATAATTAATTGATAGATAAAATTTAAAATAATGTATAAAGTCTTATAAAGGTATCACCGAGTCTTATTTTTTGGATTTTATTATTTTAATAATAATAATTGTGGTTATCAATTATAATTAACAATTATCCTAATGTCTAATAAATAAATATTAACAGTAATAAGTAATAATTATTATATAGTAATTAAAAATTAAGATAAAATTGAAAATTGTTTGAGCTATTGGACATTCTGAGTATAAGAGTGCTGTTAAAGAAAAAAATAATAATTATAAATATTAATTAATAATTATTCCTTTAGTTTATCGATTATTATAAAATTGTCACTATTAAAAATTTTTTTTTTCATTTGAAATATATTGAAAAAAATTTTTTTTTAATTTTATTAATTAAAAAAATTATTTTACCGTTCAAAATAAAAATTATCAAATTAATTAATAAAATTTTTAATAGTGATAAAAAAATTTTCAAAAAATATATTTTTTAATATTTCTAATCTTACATGTTAGGTATCACTTTTAAATATTATATTTTTTTTTAAATGCAAAAAAAAATTTAACAAATAAAATCAGAAAATTTTTGAGAAAAAAAAAATTAAATTATAAATAATTTGAGCTTTGTAAAATTTCAATAAAAATACATTGTAAATATATTGATAAATTTAAAGCAATTTTAGTCTTTGCATTTACAGTGTTGATAAAATTAAAAAAAAATTATTAAAATTGTAAAAAATAATTTTTTTAAAAAATAATATTTAAAAGTGATAATTATCAAGAATAAATATCCAAGAATTAGAATTTTTTATTGTTTACTAAAAATGTAACTTTGAATTTAAAACGTAAAATTAGTAAAAAATAATTAGAAAGAGTAAAAATAAAATTACCATTTGTTTTAAAATAAAAATAAATAAACATTTGATTTATTTATAAAATTATAAATCTAAATATTTTGTAATTAATTTTTATAAGCATGTATAATTTTTTTTTTTTTCGAATTCAAGTACAAAAGCTTTGCCGCATAAAAAAATTAAAACAAGCAATTTTTTTTAGCTCTAATAAAAATAAAAATAAAAATAAAAAAATAAATTGTGTGACTTGAAGTGCTCCTTGTAATTAAATGATTGTAAGCTTGGAATAAAACCCTGTACTTGATAAAATTATTTTAAATAATTAAGATAGAAAAAAAAATACATTTTGATTTCGCGAAAATTTATAATAATTAATCAAAGTGTGAGATGAGTTTTATTAGGAATTAATAAATTAATAAGGCGATATAGTATAAAAAATGTTTTTAATAAATATTAATAAAAAAGAAAAAAAAAACGAACATTACACAAAATATCTACATCGGTTACAAAGTCCAATACAAAATTACATGTCCTGTTTCATTTTGCCTTCAATATTAATAATTAAAAAAAATAAAACAGGACGTTCTTATAATTATATATCTTTCTTCATTAATTATTTATTTATTTTCTTAATAACTATCAATTATTACTTTTATAACTATTATTATTACTTTTCACAATTTTTTTTTTTTTTAATATATATATTTATATATTTATTAATACTCTGTTTTGAGACTAATAGAAAAATATTGTCACAGTGTCGGACGCATAAATAAACAGGATGAATTCCCCGTTTAATTACAATAATATATTATATGTATAAATGTATTAATCGAGCACGCAAAATTATATAAAAATATTTTCAAAAAAAAAAAAAAAAATAAGTCATTACATCATCAAGTAGAATTAAAAAAAATGATTATCTTCGTTTTTAAATTACCAAAAAAATTAGAGTAAAAAAATAAATCGTTCAGACTTTTAAGCTCGAAAATTAAAGCATTAAAAATTAAAAAATTGCATGATTTTTTTTTACGTATTCGAAACATTGTCACAACAAATAGGCCTTTTTAATCAGTCTATTTACATTTAAAAATCGCTATCACCCGGACATCAATCAATCAATCAATCAATCAATCAATTAATTATATTTTGGTAGAAGAAATATAAAAAAAAAAAAATAATAATCTTCTCAGACGAGCGGATCAGCATGATAGTGATGATAATGATGATGAATATGTTCATGAACGTGTCTACGCCCTGCATTGCTAGTATTATCATTATCAGGATTTTGAGATGAAAATTCTTGTTCCAGCCAACGAACAACTTGTTGCATAGCTCGTGCTTGTTCTTGTTCACGCGTTGCATGCTTCAACTGATGTTTCTTGCTGCCTTTGCTATTATTATTGACAGAAGTCTTTTGCTGCTTCAATGACTGAACATAGTTCTGACGTGCATGCTCATTATTACGCTGATTGATGTGATTTTTCTGTATCGACTCAGTATTAAATATATTATGCCCAACGAGAGTATTGGCAACAGCCGTCGGGGGGGTTGTCATTATCGTTGACTGTAAATTATTGCGATAATGATGTTTATTAGAATTAGAATTAGAATTTGGCTGCTGCTGCTGGTAGTGGTGGTGGTGTGTCGGCGTCGTCGCTGTGATTATCGTTGGTACTGTTATGTTAGTGTCAATACTACTGGTAAAGTGTGTCGTATGCGAATGATGATTTTGTATTTTGCGCTGATTATCTCGAGCTTTGGCAGGTAGTTTAGAAAGAGACGTGGCGTGATGATGTGAGTACTCTCGAACCGGTTTATGATAGGCCGGAGGAGGTTGACGACTCGCAGACGGTGGTCTACTGCTGGTTTGTACGTACATTGGGCTCATTGGTGAGACACCAGCATAAGGACGTTGAGGAGGCACGCGGAGGTGTTCGCTTTGATGTCGTTTCCTGTTGAGAGTATAATAAATATTAAATATCTTTCGTAGAAATTTTTTTTACCATTCATAATGTAATAAATTATTCATTCTAGATTTTTTTTTTTTTTTTTTTTTTTTTTTTTTTTTTTTTATCATTATGCTAAATTTTAGATTTGTCCTTTATTACTTTTATTAATATAAAAAATAGCAACCTGCAGTCACTATTTACAGATTATGAATAAGAACATTTTTATATTTTATAATTGCACTATAGAGAATTTAAAAAATTTTTTAAATAATAGTCCTATCACAGAATAAATCTATATTATTAAAAGAATAAGCAAAATTTTGTGGCCAGTGGCAATTCGAAAATGATCTATCTCTAGATACATATAATGAAGAAATGACCTTATATCTTGTGACCTATTGACATTTTTAAAGATATAATAATGGCATTTTTTATATATTTTATATGTATGGTATTTGTGAAATATATAAATATATAAAATATATGAAAAATTGATGTAGGTACTCAAATGATAGATCTTGATGAGTGTAACATCGGAATGAGCTTAGATCTTTAAAAATGTCAATAGTTGAAAAAGTTATTTAATAAATCAAAATTTTATTTATTTACAGTTTACAAGTCACGGCAAATTTAGAGTTCACATAATGACTGCAAAGTTGCTAGTTACTAATAATTTAATAGACAAATGTCACGGAATAAATTTATTGAACTAAAAAATTATTAAAAATTCCTTTAAAAAGTTAACATAAAAAATTGGCTATCTTAAAAATATATTAAGTTGAAAATTTAGCAGTCACTTAACAATTTTTTAATTTTATTTGACAAAAAAATTGGCATTTTTTATTTATTTTTTTAATTTTTTCATGTCTATTTTTTTGTCATAATTTATTAAAATAATTTATTAAATAAAATTAAAAAATAGTCAACTGCTAGCTTTAATGTAATTCCTTATTCTTTTAATTATAAATATATATTATTATAATTACCTAGATGCATGAAAACTGAGGTTATTCTTCTCCATATTAGCTTGAATAATTTCAAGTAACTGTTGCCGTTGCATTGACCCACTGCGCTTACGATGGTTTGTCGTGACTAAAGGTGTAAATGGTGTTACCTTAGGTGAAAAATCGCTGTCATCACTGACATCACCTTCGGAGCTGTTTGAGTAAGGAGTTGGTACATGAATAGATCCGCCACCCACGCGTCTGTGTATTTCTTCTTGCTTAGAAATATTTCCTGGTACATTATCAACGTCTTCTTCGCTGTGCCACTCGGCTACTAATTCTGTCTAAAAATTAATAAATTATTAATCAATAAAAAAAAATAATTATTTCCATTATTATGAAATAAAAATAATAAAAATAATAATAATAATAATAATAATAATAATAATATAGATAGCAAAAGATAGTAATTAAATACAAAAGCTTACCTGTGCACGATTACGAAGAATTCTCCGTCTTCGTGGAACCCTACGGCTGGCGTGTGTCGCGTGACTGCACGATTTAACGGGTTTGATGTGACAGCATGACGTACTTGCGTTAACCACACTCGTTGTTGGTAGTAGTACTGTTGGGGTTTTTTTAACAGCAGGAGTTTGTGTTTCTCCAGAATCACCAACAGCACCAGCAGCAGAAGCAAGAGCTCCACCACCAGCGCTGCTAACTCCTCCAATGGCCTCGTCTACATTTTTATCCGGGGACACCGTGAGTTTAACTTTTATAGTTTTACTACCGCATGGTGGTACTTCAATTGACGTACCAAGTGAATCATAAATGGAAGTAACAAGTCCAGCTATATCGTCTTTAGTTATCTTCCCGTGTCCATCAAAGTCATAAAGTGTAAAAGAAAATTCTTGTCTTCTTCTGTTATCCTCCGCAACAGATACATCACACTCAAATTCCTAAACATAATAATTATTTTATTATTTTTCTCAGTAACAATAACATTATATTTTTTTATAAATACTGCACGCCTCATAAGCGAAGCTTTGTCAAAAAAAAAAGCAGTTTTCATAAAACTCAAATTTATTTATTTTATTATGAAAATTAATTTAACAGATATTTAATAATTTTTTTTTTAACAAATAAATTATAACAAAAAAAAATTGAAAAATTTTTAAAAATAAGAAATACAATTTTCAATAACAATTAATTTGTTTAACGTAGTAAATAATGAAGACAATGATATTGTTGGGCATTATAAAATTATTTATATTTTTATAGCTGTGAAATTATTATCAAAAAAAATTGAATAAAAAATTTTTACGTGGAAATAAAAAAAAATTATTAGTGTAAATTTTAAGAAATATTTTTTAAAATTTAAATTAGAGTTGTTATAACATTTAAAAAAATTGACAGCTGTCAGCTAATTTCACCATCATCAGTTTTCTATTTTTTTTTTTATTTTAATGAATTTTAAGATGAAAATTAAGTTAGCCGACATCTAAAAATTTTTAGAATTTTTTTTCTATTGCAAAAATTATTACAAAAAAATTTTCAAAAAAATTAATTTGTAAAAAACTTGAAAAAATATAAGTGCAATTTAAAAAAAATATTTTTTTCCTCTAATTAAATTAATGAAAAAAAAATCCAAAAATTAAAAAAGTCAGCTAACTTTAGTATAATTAAAAAAAAATGATATTTTTTATAAATTAAAGTGTATACCTCAAAACTAAATTGCCTTGTATTTGACACAGCCTGTTGTTCATAATTATTTGTCGTGAAGGATACAACTGCTGGTGTAGTGGCTGTTATCGTTGGTGAAGACACCGAAGATGATGATGAAACAGGATTATTAATAATAGCTGTTGGTGATACTTTTCTAGATGATGGTGGCAGAATTTCCGGTATTAAAGGCTCTGGCAATAATGTTTCCGGTATAAAACTACCTACTGGAACTGATGATGATGATGATGATGATGGTGCTGATACTAAAGGAGAAGATTCTGATATTGGAGTAGTTGAATTTAAAGCCACCGATGGTGGTGATGATGTGCTGTTGCAGTTAGATGGTACACTTGCAGATAATAATTCTTCAGAGTCACTTCCTTCGGCAATTCCACCAACAACTGTAATAAAAAATATTTATTTATTTATTAATCAGGTATAATTAAATATTTAAATAATAATTTTTTTTCCATTTATTTTTATGAATTAATTTAAATTGAAAGTTTAACGATGTAGAATTTAGAGGCTGGCTGATGGCATTGAGGATCAAATAAAAATACAATAGATAAGAAATTTAATGCAGAAAGAAGCAAAATAATAAAATGATAATAAAAAAAAAAAAATGAAGAAGGAGGAGAAGTAAAGTGGGATGAAGTAAAATGCAGATTTGTCAAGGTGGACAGAGGCATTTATCGCTCGTCTTGGTTATTTACTATGGTGTCTCGCTTAATCATGCATTATACAGCCGATGCTTTCAGACTCTTTGGACTCTGGATGGTAGGTTATTCTTCGAAATTTTTCCTTGAAGCCTTTCAAGTGGCCGCTCTACCACTACTCTAAGAGGGTAAAAGCTTGCCGCCTTAGCTTCTAAAATCTCTCCCGCATCGTTCTGTTGTAGTTGTAGTTCTCGTCTTCTGTCCCTCATCCTCATCTTCACCTCACTTCGCCTACTCCACCAATCGATCATCACCTCTCGCTTCCTCACGTTATTTTTTTCACTTATTACGATAAACGCACACATACTGTCTACCAAGACTTCAGACACACATACAGACTACACAACAGCCGTCGTCCGGTGATAAATCAAAGATTATACAACATTTTTCCAACCAGCTTGAGGTATTTCAGATTCTTCTGTACTGTTTAAAGACACCGACTTCTTTTCAAACTGTCTAGTTTTGTTGTATTTTTGTAACCAATTTCATACAGATCACTTGTTCAAGGACATTATTTTTAAATACCATTAAATATTTTTCATTGCTACCGATCATTTTTTACGTTTATAATTTTTAATCTAAAGGTAAGCTAGCCGACGTTTTTAACTTTGCTCAATTTATTAAATTAGAACTAAAAAAAAAATTTTTTTTTTTAATTCCACTTACAGTTTTTCCAATTTTTTACAAATTAATTTTATTTTAATTAAAATAATAATTCTAAAAATTTTTAAATGCCGACTAAATTAATTTACTCCAAATTTTTTACCACTATTTTAAATAAAATTAATTAATATAATTTACAAATAATCTTAATTATTAAAATTTTTTTAAATTTTTCTTTAAATATAAACTAAATCTTGAAAATTAATTTTAAAAAATTGGATTTACAATTTTTAAAGTTTTCTAAAAATAAAATTTTTTTTTGCTATAATTTATTTGTTAAAAAAAAAAATTATCAGAAAAATTTCATAATTATTAATCCAGGATCAAATTGATTAAAATAAAATTTTTTTTTTTACAACAAAAATGATCATTAATTAAAAAAATAAATTTTATTTTCAAAACTTGAGAATTTTATTTTACCGGACTATAAATTTAAAACTTTATATTTATATATAGTCTTCTTTGAACTGTTTTTCTTCAAACATATATAAATTAACAAAAAAATACATATATTTTATAACTGTGTAAATCTACTCAAAGAACAGTAATAACTCATTGTATAAATATACAATAATATTGATTGCAGTAAAAATAATTAAAATAGAAAAACAAAGTCTTGAATTTTGAAACACCTCGATAAATCATTAAATAAATCATTAAAAAAAAAAATCTATTACATAAATATAAATATTGTACATCGCAACTACTAAAATACATAACATCCTCAGTGTTGGTAATTTATACAAATGCAAATATACTTAGTATATTACTTAAAATAAAATAAAAGTAAAACTTATTTTATTTAAAATGTTTCTTGTTATTTATAATTTATTTTTATTAACCCAATGTGCATTCAGAACAGAATGCCGGTGATATCACGACGGCGGCACACATTTTCTTGTACACGTCGAGAAATTCAAGAGTCAGACGAGTAACGCAGCGGGATACCAATAAGAGAAGCTCTACTCAACTCAACTCAGCGCAACCAAAGTACTCTTCTTTACTTATTTGTCTTTACTTCTCTACATATATATACATCATAAGCATCATACGGAACAGTACAGTAGAGTAGTAAGAGTAGCAAGTAAGAAGAGTTTAACTAAAGAGTACTGAAGAAATACTACCACGTTTCATCTTGTGATATTATATATGCTTCATAACTTTAATACTTTACAGAAGAGAGTAAGTCCAGAGATATATAAAATCTAACGGATAAAAATAAAAATATCCAGGAAGAACAAGTTGCTAATATAAAAAGCAACCAACTTTATTAAATTTTACTCTATTCAGCATATATTAACATGCTTTTTTATTATTCTCATTCTTTTAAATCTTCTATATTCTTCTTATGCTTCTAAACTTTTTTTTTTTTTTTTTTTTTTCCCCATTATTCTTATTCTTTTTATCCTTCCATTCTCTTCCACTCTATTTTTATTAAACTATTTTTAATATTTTTTTTTTTCCAGAGAAGGATCCTGCCAGTGATTGACTCACATCAGATGTCTTACATAAGCCACAACAATCCCAGCAATTCACGGAAATAACTTTGAGAAAAAAAATTCCTCAAGTAAAGAGGATCACTCAGCTGGAATAAAATAACTTGTTAGTAACTCACAAGTGCATAAACATAAATAAAATCCAATACACACTTTTTATAGTTGAATTTCTAAAATTAAAATAGTAAAATACTCATTTGATCACCAAAAATTTGACAGTGGACCACAACCAATTCAATATTGAACCCTAGATCTAGGTATTTTCTAAGAACAAGATAATAAAAAATCTAAAAACGAGCAAGTAAGAAGTAAGAGCAGCTAGCAACGGTCGTCAGCCGAAGGCAACACTCTCTTCATCTCTCTCTACTCGGAGCCGCTATTATTGTTGGCTTCCAGGAAGAGAGACCCATCCAAACGCCTCTCTTTTCCCTCTTATTCCACTTGGTGTTCAGTGTTCAGTGTTCAGTGTTCAGTGTTCAGTGTTCACTGTTCACTGTATAGTGTGATGGCCGAGTCTTATACTATCGCCATGCCAATAACTATCTTTTATCTTTCTTCCTCTCAAAGCCTTCATTTAGCTTCTTCCTTTATCTTACTCTTCACAAAGTTACTTGTCTCTTTCTCTTTTACTCTTAAAACTCATCCATTCCATCACGCGTCATCTTCGTCGCTCTTCTCAAAGTTTCCTTTTCAATCCATCCACTATTTCATTGAAAAATTCTTGAATAAATTTCAATTTATAATTTTCATTCATCTATTATTAACTTTTATTCAATACACCAATGAACCATAACTGAAAAAAATGGTAAATATAAATAAATAAATAAATAACAGGAAATTAAAATATCTAGTTATCCTTATCCAGCAATTTACATTTTTTTTTTTAAATATAATTGATACCAACCGGAACGGACCAAATACTCTACTCCATATATAGTACAGATAACTTTTATACTAATAATAATAATAATAATAATAATAATAATAATAATAATAATAATAATAATAATAATCACAACTGAAAATTGATTATTTTTATTATCATTATTACTATTATAATGTAATGTTTCATTATTTAGCTTTCGCTACTCATATACACTTTTTACAAATAAATTCTAGTCTTTTAAATATAAAATATATAACAAATATTAATTAAGATTATTCTAAATATTTATCTACAATTTTTATAAATTCTGTCAACCGTCTTTTAAATATTTTTAATCTACACGGAATGAACAAGATGACACTGGATATCATCCCAGATTATACTCAGTGATATCTGTGGTGAAAAAAAATTTCAGATAGTAGCTAGTATAATCCAGATTATAATAAGTATAATCCAGAATATCACCAAGTATAATCCAGATTACAATGAATATAATCCAAATATCACCCAGTATAATCTGGATTGTACTAGTTAATATCTGAAAATTTTTTTTCACCACAGATATCACTGAGTATAATTTGAGATTATATCCAGTGTCATCTTGTTCTTTCCGTGTATCTTCCTCTCTAATATCGTTAGGCAACTCATTATACCATGTGTAATCTTTGTATGTTATTGATTTCTCTCCGGTATGTGTATTAGTATGTTTAATTTTTAAGATCGATGCTCTTTACTATAATTCATAATAATAATAATAATAATAATAATAATAATAATAATAATAATAATAATATAGTAGTAGTAGTAGCATCAGCAGCAGATCCTTTTTCATCTTTCATTTCTTCTTTTATATTTTCTCTTTTCCTGCTTACACTGTGTAGCTGTCGGAACGGTATTTTCAATCGAGCGAAAGACCCTAAGGCGGACAATACCATGCCAACAGTTCTATTCTCTTGGCTCTTCCATCCTATTGCTTGTTATATCTATTCTCTTTCCATTTAGAGTTTTGATGTGATCGAAGAAGCATCGTATCTGGAGTTTGAGTCGGCGAGACGAGACGACGACTAATGTATACATATATAAACTTAGGGGAGATTTATGCTGGGGAAAAATACGAATAGAATAGAAGGGAGAATTATTATTATTATCATCTTCATCTCGAGGGTGAGTTTTCCTCAATTCTCGTTAGCTGATACTCATTTTCAGACCGTTAAATCTTCTACTCTTCTGTAAATCTCCATTTGTAAAGTTACTGAAAATAAAAGCTTAAAAAGCAGTTAAGTATAGAAAGATTTATTATGATTAAAGTAATATATATATATATATATATATAAATATATAAAGTATAAATGAAATCTATATATGCTAAATGTAAAGGTGATGAGGAGAAATAAGAAAGAAGAAAACAAAAAGTATATGTGGAAAAAAGGTGCGGCGACAGTCGGCTTGTTTGCCGGACCATTTTGAAAGAGACCGGAATTTCGAGTAGAGGATTCTCGAGCACGAATTGCGTACCCCAGGAGCTCACCTTCCAACCGCTTACTATTCCAGGAATTTAAGTTAATTACGACCAATTCTGCTTGTCAGGTTTTGTTTTCCTTTTCATTTTATTTCATTATTGTTTTTTATTTTATTTTATTTTATTTTATTTTATCATTATGTCGTGTCACGTCTCTCCTTATTTTATTTACAAACTCTTTAATCCATCTACATTAATTATTTATCTTATTTACAGTTTATTTACATATCTAACTTTGTGTATAGGTATATATATATATATATATATATATATATATATATATATATATATATATATATATATATATATATATATATATATATATATATATATATTATTTATATGGGTGTACTACTCGCGAGATAACGGAGTAACACTAACTGCGGAAGTAAGACACAGTTCATTGACTAGACGGAATGTCGACGGTATATTTACTACAGAGGAACCCTTGATAATAAATACTAACATATTAGGGCGGAAGAAATCTGAAATTTAAATAAATTTAAGTAGATAAAAATAAAAAATATATTATTTTGAATAAATAAAAATAAAAATTAAAGGAAGAAATAAAAAGATATTAATTTAATAAAATAACATTTAAAAGAAGAAATAAAAAAATCAATTAATTTGAGTAAATAAAAATCAAAATTGAAGGAAGAAATAAAAAATATATTAATTTGAGTAAATAAAAATCAAAATTAAAGGAAGAAATAAAAAAATATTAATTTGAATAAATAATAATAAAAAATAAAACAATTAAAAGAAGAAATAAAAAAAAAAAAGATCTTTAATAACTTTGTAATTAAAAATAAATTTTAGTTTGTAAATAAAAAAAAATTGTTTTTAGTAAACAAATAAAATTGGTAGCCTTTGACTATACAATGTATAACCCTACTAGTGTACACAGTAGCTAATGAACTTAGACCAAGGGTTGGGCAAAGAGCAAAAGAGGGTAAAAAAGATCTTACTTAGCAACCCCTTTTTTTTTTCTCCCCTCAATTACCGCGAAACGAGCGCGTAGTGTGGTGGCATTACTTCGTGTGGTAAGTTACCCAGAGTGTTTGCATGACAATACGTTGTTTAAAAAGATATAAAAGATTATTTTATGCATGAATATATTTTTTTTCTATCTACTTTTAACTTTTTATTTTAATATTACGAGTCACAGAGCCAACTTTTAAGAGTTTTAATGGCTTTTGATATTTAAGCTTTTTAAATGCAGATAAAAAGTCATGTGTAATGTGTATTTGCGTTTAGTTGTTCTGATTATTATTACTATTATTATTATCTTTATAAAGTATTAAAGATCAAAGAGAGCGACGAGAATTAAAAGTAATGTAATGTATATAAGAATGTGCAATATAAGAGAGAATAATAAAGAATAAAAATAAAGCTAGATATTTGAGACTTCCGGAGTAGAGTATAGAGTATAGCAAGAAAGAGAAGAAATATTGTACTGAAGAAAAGATAGAAAGTTATATGTTGTAAGTGTTTTGGTTTAGTATTTTGCCAGATGGCAATTGGATGATTAAATTCTCAGTTACTGTTTTATTGTCGGGCGGCAATATTATATTACTAATTTAAGTAAAATCGATATTGCAAAGCCGGCAATAAATTATTTAATACAAAAAAAAATCTGGTCAACTTTTATTATTTCTTTTTTTACTCTTCTTTTGTAGTAATATAAATATGTAGATTGTAGATTTAGTGTCTGATACTCAACGGCCAGACAAAAGGCATTAGTTACATTATATTAGTCGTATTTGTGGATCGTGACCTCAATCGATCGATTTGCAGGTCAAGTTTAATATAAATAAATTGAAGATTTAAGATGTTTTTCATCAGCCAGCCTGTAAGTTTTAAAAAAAAAATTTTTTTCTCTATCAATTAAGTATTTTCAGATAAACGGCCTTTATCTCTAAAAATAAAAATAATTTTAATTAATTATGATTGATGGTTTTAAAATAATAAAACTTACCGGAAAAAGGCTTATAGCCAGCGAGAAATCGTGTTCGCCACCACTTGACCAATCCAGTAGCCATGGAACCCTCATAAGATGCTCAAACTGTCGTCACTGTTACTGTATTTTGGACACTTATTTATATTAATTATAATATTGTAATATAAATAATTTATTCCATAAATATTTATCACAAAATATTTATCCAATGTGATTAAAAAAATAATGACATTTTTTTACAGCTCACAACTAGTTAATTTAAATAAACACTCACTATTTTTTATTATAAATTCTACAGATCACTCACTTGTAACAAACACTTGGTATAAAAATAATTAATCACTGGATTGTTTATCCTGGAACGTCAACACGATATTTAAAAAAAATATATTTTATTTTATTTTATTGAGTATATCAAATTCACTATAATTGCAGTCTTCAGTTGAGGTGGTGAGTCTTTATTATTTATTTATTAATTAATTTTTAGTTAAATAAAATTAAATGGATAATTTATTTGTCGTTTTAGGTTTTAGTTTAGTGAGAAAACTCTTACGGGAAAGAGAAGTGACATGTTTCTACATCTACGCCCGTGGGTTGACTGGTGCTGGTGTGTGGTGTGCCCGTGCCGATGCCGAGTCTCAGTTGTGCTGTGCACTGGTGACTGGATTTTACTACAGACTACAGCTTGCACAGCCATACGGCATACGGCCATAGAGCCTCCAACAACCACGAGAGACGAGAGATCGTCCTCGCCTAAACGCACGTTCCCCGTAATTCCCGCCTCTCCTTCTTCAACCAAACGCCCCACCCTGAACTTAACCAGTACTGTCACTATAGTCATCAGTACCCTTTTATAATACTAAAGTAAGTCGACGTTTTTAATTTAAAAAAAATTTTTTTTTATTTATTAAATTGGAACAAAAAAATATTTTTTTTAAATTGCATTTAAAGTTTTTCAAATTTTCTACAAATTAAATTTTTTTTTAAATATTTTTATGGAATCATTTTATCAATAAAAAAATGATATTAAAGTTAGCTGTCACTTGACAATTTTTTAATTTTTTTTAACAAATAAATTTGTTCCAAAAAATTATTTTTAAAAAAATTGCATTTTCAGTAAAAAAAATTCCAAAAATTTTTAGATGTCGGCTAAATTTTAAGATTTCATTCAAAAAAGCAATTTCAAAATTTTAAAAATCAGTAGTTTAAAATTTTAAAGAATTTTTTAGTTCTTTGCTGAAGAAATATATTTTTCTTACAGTAATTGTCTTGTTGAAATAAAGTTTTTTTTTTTTTATTTGGAAAATAGACTTAAAAAAAATTTAAGCAATAAGTTTTCCAACTACAATAGCTTCTCATTAAAAACAATTACATAAACAATGTAATAAATGATTTAATTGAAATTACAAAGTATTATTACATTTTCATAAAAACTTTTAATTTAATGTTCTCAAATTGAACAATATAAATATGCTTACAATATATATATATATATATATATATATATATATATATATATATATATATATATATATATATATATATATATATATATATATATATATATATATATATATATATATATATATATATATATATATATATATATTTCAATTAATTCCAGTCACGTCAAGCAATTACTGGTAAAAAAAAATAAATCTCTTTTTTTTCTCAACTTTAAATTCATTTATTCATTTTTACCCTTCTTCGTTTCGTTCGTATAAATTGATTATTATCTCCAACATTTATTTCATTTGAAATAAGAATAACAAAAAGAAAAAAACCCTCGTAATTAATTTATTTAAAATTTGCCGCTTATAATTAAAATATATATCTCAGCGGAGTAAATGCAAATGATCAATTAAAATTTTTAATATCATCCAATTAAAATTGATTTTTCTTATGTTGACAATTAAATTTCATTTTTTAAAATTTACATTCAATAATAAAACACAAAAGCCAATTATCAAATTTAAATAAAAAAAAAAGTATTTATACATTCAAGCAATCTAATAAAATTCATTGCAAAAATCATAAATTTAAATATGCAAAAAATAAAAAATAATCGAGAAGTTTTATTTTGTTTATCATATTAAATGTTAAAGGATTTGCAATAAGAAGAAATATTAAATTTTTTAGTTGTTAGTCGTTATTGTCATTGTATTGCATTGTATACAGATATGCATATATCTCGGCAAGTTGTTTACGTAAAACGTGTTTTAGCCCTCAATGAACTTAAAACGTGCCACATGACTTGACTCGTGGGACGTTTGGAAAACCGCATGGACGGAAGGATCAAACGCTCTTTAGAGTACGGAGGGTACTGAGACCAGAGACAAAGACAGGCGAGAGAAAGAAGAGTATTACATATATACCTTGTATTGTATTATATTGTACATAGATAGGTATGTACATGTGCGGTATATGGTAGTTCAGAGACAAGTTTAAGTCAGAGTAAGAGAACGGGTTGGAGGATTAGCTTCACTTTGAAGAAACGTCGAGAGCCGCGATCCAACATATATATACAACGTCAACCAAGTTAAAGATGAGATGAGAGTAGAGAGCCGTTGTATATGTATACATATGTAAAGAAAAAGAGAATTATTTGGTTATTTTTATTCTTGACGATTCATTTCATCATTTATTATCATATATCGTATCGTATTCATATGCGGTCATATAAACATCAAACCACACAAATCCTAAAAAATAGAATAAAAGGATATGTATATTATTACAATAATTTCAAAAATATTAATAAAATATCATATTTATAATTAATAGTTACGGGTATTTTGAATTTACCGCCTTTTTTGAAACGCCATTAATGCGCGGGAGATTTCTACGTCACTCGGAAAATCACAATGGCTGCCGAATTGCTGAAACGTCGGTTTTAATTTTAAAATCTGTATTAAAAAAAAAAGAAAAAAAGGATTTAAGTTTTGATTTTTAACAGAAATATATATTATAATAGTACGAACCTAATAAAAAATTAATGGGCTCGATTCAGTAAGTTTTTTGGAAGATAACGAGGTTATGTTTATACCGGTAGACCAACGGATAGTAGTGGCAAATTTTTTTAATGATAGTCCTAATTAAAGGATTAAAATACTGCTGGATTATTATTACTTTTGGTGTTAGTATACCTTTTACGGCTTATGAGTGCAATATAATGCCAGTAAAAATGATTTAAGATGAATGGGTGTCATAAATATTTCCAAACAAGAGTAATAGAGCACAGTTGATACATTTTGTTTGATGTCTGAGATAATAAAGAAGAACTAATTAGTTGGGTTTTTAAAAAACATAATAAAATGTTTGAATGAAAATAATCTTTGATTCGACTGTACCCGCGTGCTATTATCTCCTAGCGGTGTTTCTTAAGATACACGGGCGTCGCAATTCCCGCGGGCATGAATGAAGCTACATCGACGACGGATACCCGATTTTACCATATACATACCAAGCACACACGTACCAAAACAACTATACATCTTTTAGTCGGGGCTTTTGAGTCTCTTTATCATTATTATTATCACCACAAAACTATTATATTAATCATTATTATTATTTAAAGCTCGTCTTGCCGTCTAAAGTTATTTTTATTTTTATCTTTATCTTTGCTTTGTTTTATTTTTTGCTGGATACTGACTGAAAAATAAAATAAATAAATTAAAAAATAACTAACTAACTACAAAGCTTAGTTAAAAAACTCTTTGGAAATTAAAAGCACTCGAAAATGTTATTTTGCTCACCACTGGTTTTATTTTTGAGTTTATCTTTTTTTAACTAGACTGAACCGTCCTACAATTACCCAGCTGTAAGTTAAGAAAATGTTACGGGTTCGGCAATCCTCTTTGAAGTTTCTGAGATGAAAGTGATGAGTTTGACGTGACCTACGACTGTTTAAAGTGTCAAGATAAAAAATTGATAAAAATATTTAATTGTATGTTTCACGTATTTATACATAATAATTTACAGTAATTATGTGTATATATCTTTCGGTGATTCATATGAAAACAATTTTTTTTTTCTTTTTTAATCATTTGAAAATCTTTTAAATGCCGAAAAACATTCGTTTCAAATTTAAGCTCTCAATTTTTATTTTTAAAGGTCGTAGGTTTAAAGTTCTCTTCATGGATTTTATAGATTTAACATGGGAAGAAGAATTTTTTTTTTTAAATTCGTTCAGCTTCATTCAATGTCTTTTTATTGTGATCAGATTCATTATTTGTAGTGAATCAAAAGTGCCCGTGGATAATATAATATAAGTATTTATTTGAACAATTCCGAGCTGGTAGACTCCAAAATCAATTTTTAGTAAAAAATCACAATTCGTCAAATATAATTCTCAATATAAAAATTCTTCATGACATGTCCTTAAATCCTTGATTATAATCAAGAGCTTAAATTTTTTCAACATGTCCAACAAAATTTTCTAATGAGCACAAAATGTTAACTATATTATGTGCAGGTTTTTTTTGTAAATTTTTCCTGTAAAATCCATAAACTAAACCATACTGTTCTAAAACTATATCATTAAAAAAAAAAAAAAAAAAAAAAAAAAATGAGCATAAAGAAATTTTTTTTAATGAATAACTATAATGTATTTTTTTTTTTTCCAGAAAAAAGATAAAGATAAGGATAAGGATGTCCATTAGAAGTATTAGATACAAACTGATATGTATGAGCGACATCAAGAATGAAGTTAGACAGGATTTACTTTCGCATGCTATCTTACTCTTACCTAATGCTTGTACATATTGCAATGTGGATTGTACATTGAAGTTGATATGAGCATGAGAGGACACTCTGATGTGGTTTGATACGCCACTGGTACGGTAAGCGCCTGCAGCCCCTTCCATTCGAATTTCATTTCTCCATCATTTGATATTACATCCTATACCATACCATGGCCAGTACATATATAATAATACCAGGACAGATTAAACTTAATACTTGCACACTGTAATATAACTACAACCATACCTACAATATCTATGTTCTACGGTTATAGTTAGGTATGGTAGTGGATAGAAGGTTGAAGACTTGGTATATATACATATATACCATGGCATGTAGCAAACCATACCGTGGCATGGCATCCTCAACGAACAGAACGTAGCATAGCCTGGCTAGTTGTTTCTTTTCTTTATTCCTTTGTCGGTAAGTCGGCGAGTCTCGTTTTTGAGCGACAAAGACACAAGATGTGGATGTATCCATGTGGGTTCACCATGTATGTGTACCATGACGATGACGATGACGATCACGATCACGAGCAAGACTAGTTGGGTTTGAGTACAGCAAGAGGTAAGAGTAAGAAAGATAGAAGCGAATCAAGACTGAGGACTATAACTAAGAAAGTAATGATAAGGACAGCTAAAGAGAAAGAGAAGATGTAAAGTGAAAAGAGAAAGGAGTAGAGTAATGGATTAACGTCAGAGCGAGAAAGAAATTTAAAAACATATTGCTCAGTAGTATATATCTACTCGAAAGTTAAGCCGAAGGGCTTTTTTTGAGTTACTCAAATAAAATGTAATAAGACTTTTACTCACATCACCATCAGTACAGACAAACTGCTACGTACTGACCAAATTTATGTCAGTAGTCAGTAGTACTTTTGTTCTTGCTTATAGTTACGTTATACGAGATGTTATATTGTTTGTCATTCTTCTTGTTTTACTTAACAAAATAATCCTTAGGGTAAATTTGTAAATGATTGCCAAATAAATCCAACCATCCGTTCATCCGAGGATTTGTTTCTGAACAAATATTATTTTATAGGCTGTTTGTCTGCAAATAGAGTTGACTAATTGTTTAATTTGTTATTTACTAATAAAAGTAATACTTTAGGTGCAAATATATAAGTATAAAATTATATAAATACCTTGGAGTAAATAATTGTGATTTTAAAATGTTAGAAAATTATTTTTTGGAGCATTTAATCTGGGGAAAAAAAAAAAAAAAAAAAAAAAAACAGATTTAAAAAAAAAATATTTTTTATTAGAAATTTAATGTTGTTCTGAAACTTTAATATGTAGTCATCAAATTTTGGTCAATTCAATTAGTTACGCTACTATTGTTGAATGATGGTGTAAATTTTTTTTTATGCTGAAGAAGTAAAATAGAGATAATCATTAATTTTTGTTAAAAGGTTCAACTTATTTTTTAGCTTGTCACAAAAATTTCAAATTGTTATGACAAAACGACGAATCTCGTAAATCTTATACATAGTTAACTTAAACTGTTGTATCTCGTGAGTAATCTAAAAAATCGTTGTAAAAAATTTTTTAAAATATGAATAACATCATAAATCATGAAAAACTTAAAACGTTGTTTTTTAAAAACTATCATTTAGAGATATCGAGATAGGTCATTTTCTTGTATAATATAATAAGTAACTAGGCAGAGTTCTGCTCACCCAAACCTAAATTTAGGGTAAGATTAAGATTAGAAAATTTGTGGTAGGTAAAGAGAAATCATCAATTTTCATATTTAGGATAAGATAAGATTAACGTTTATGAAAAAAGAGGTTTAGTTATTTTTTATAGCTTCAAGAATGCAAATAGAAGCAGAGATTAATTTTAGAATCACCCAAAAATTTATACTAGAATTAAAATTAGCTATTGACTGCGTCCAAGATTTTCACCCGAAAATTAGTAGCGATATGCAGAAGGAAGTTAATAATCAATATAAAGTGTTAAACACATGCAAAAATAGTTTGTTTATAATAGATGCCATCGATAGACATAAATTTTAGAGTTTACAACAAACTGAAGCTATGCTAATAGAATTTATTTAGTGTATCAAGTATCGTCTGCGTAAATTATTTATATATATATATATATATATATATATATATATATATATATATATATATATATATATATATATAAATAATATTGTTATTATTAGATATTGTTATTATATAGATATATATTGTTATCATTATCTGGAAAATGATTATCGAGTTGGACGTAGTTGCCGGCACCGATAATAAAATGAAAAAGAAAATGAGGGAGACAAGCGGATGGTATTTATTGCCGTAGTATGGTGAAGCGGCGTGTTGTTGTGGGCCGTTCCGTAGGACAGGATATAGGGAAGCCTATAATACGGTTTTACCGCGAGGCCGCACTCTCCACGCAACACAACTATAAATTAATGTATATGTGTAATGTTGGCGCGTCGGATTTGCCGGGCTTGGTTACGTTGGCTTATATATGTATATGCAGATGTATATTTATATATAAGTATATTTTGTAAAGCAGTGATGCTCTCTCAATCTCTTTCTCTTTCTCTGAATATAATAATACTGAGCATCAGCATCAGCAATGTGCGGTTTTGCCGGAAAGGGGCGTCGATGGGTTCGGTGGCCAGGAGACCTCGGGGCAAAGTGAGGCTACGGTTCGGTTGGTTCAACGTTGGACAGCGCGGGGTCAGAAGGGACGCAAGCCAGTCGGCGTGTTTGATCTCCGCCACGGGCGCCGACAAAGCATTTCGTTGAGCTCTCTTCCTCTTTGCCCTCGCTCCATTCGTTCCGTCTCTCGTTTTTTTGTCTCTCTCACACCCAAATGGGTTATCAAAATCCGTCTCGTGTTATTTAGCTGCCGTGTGTATGGTGAGAGTTTGACAAGGACAGCGTGAAAATGAGCGAATGAGAAAAATAAATATGGATAGTGAGAGCAAGAAAGACAAATGGTGTTACTACATGAATATGAGTAACTGACAGAGATGAGAATAGACCAGCTGCTTTGCTGTTGTTCTGCCGTACCATGGCGAGAAGAGACCAAGTGCCTCAGGGATGACGGACCATCCAGCTTTTTTATTTTTCATCTTCTTCTTCTTCTTCATCATCATCATCATCATCATCTGCTTCTTCTTATTTTTCTTCTTCTTCTTCTTCAGCTTCAGCTTCAGTTTCTCTTGTCTCTCAACTAAACTCAACTCCTTCACTTCTCTGCTCAGTTGGACTCGGTTCTGTTTGTATCATATACCTCCTTTTCCATTTTGCTCTTCTTCACTCTCTTTATTCGTATTGTTGTTATTGTACTGAATGCTGGATGCTGGATACTGCGTCGAGATGAAGAACAACCGAATAGAGAGAATACTCGACACTTCTTATCATCATTATTTGCTTTAGCTTTTACGAAACTAGTCCAGCAATGTTTTTGTAAATATTCTATCGAGTAAAAGCTGGTGTAGAAAATTTTTTATAAAAAGGAGCTAAAATTTAAAAATAAAATTTTTAACAAATAATCAAAGGTTTTTTTTAATCCAAATTCGCACAATGGTAAAAATTTTTTTTACCTTGTTTGATAGATTAATCAAAGAAAAGTTAGTTTCATCTATTTTAATTTAATAAGTAGAGGTATGTGTTTGAAGATGTTGGATTACGCTAATCTTTTAGAGATACGGTAAAATACGCAGGAGATTCACTAAGGGATAATTTAAGTACAAATAATTTTTTTATGCTACTCACTTGACAACTTTTAAAATAATTTACCTTCCTAATTAGACGGAACTTTTCAATCCAACCGGTACTTAATAAATTTCTTCGAAATTATACAGCTCGCTAGAGTAGAAGTCAAATTAAAACTTTTTAATGAGCAGTACTGATGATGATAATTTAAGAAAACATTTTGTTTAATTTATATTTCAAGAGATAAACAATTGTTATTTATTCTTCGAAGAAGTAAATATTTAAATTTTAGCTTTTCCCACAATGAAAGTATAAATTTGTAAAAAAAAAAACCTTGTGAATTAATGTGTATTGGTTCTATGATAACTTATTGCTAAAATAAAATTTTAAGATAAAATTGATTAAATTAAGGTGTGTAAAAGCAATGGTTAATGAAACACATTAATTAATTAATTTCAACGTCAAGCTATTGTTTCAGTTAATAAAAATTAGCTGAAAGGGAAAATCCAGCATTAGTTTTTTTTTAAAGTATCTTTTTGCATGTCGGTTTATGCCGGGTTATTGTTGCTTATTTACTCTTTACTGCAATAATTCAACTACTGGTTCTTATTCTGATCTGAGCGTTCACTTCTAACGTGTTGCCACTCCCTCGCGGCTTGCATCAACTTTCCTATTAATAAATAACACCGCGCTCCATGTTACAACTCAACCGTCAAGTTCCGCTTCCCAAGATCAATTTATTCCTTTTTACAATTTACCTTTTTTACTGTCTTTTTAATTATACTTTTATTGTATCTCCCAGGCTAATTTACATTTTTTTTCTGCAATTAAAATTTATAATAATACTTTTAAGAGTTAATAAAAATTTATGTTTTATTTCGACTATTAAATAGACGCCTTTTTATCACTTACTTTTTTTTTTTTCAATCCAATCCTATCCAGTGTTATGTTGGTTAGGTTCATTCTTTTAAATTCAATCATTTTTATTATCATAATAAATTTCATAAATTTTTTGTTCTTCATCTTCATTAGAGTTGATAAATTATACCTAAAAGCAGTCAATATAAAAGTTAATGATAATAAATTTTATTGCCGTGTTATATTTACAAAAAATTTTTTGATCCTCTAAATCATTTTTATGCGAACTAGAAAAAAAATTGTTTTTTTTTTTTTTTAGTTTATATATACAAGGATAAATTTATTTTTATCTGTACAGATGAAAATTAACGGTACGTAATTTTAAACAAAACAAGTGTATTTAAAAAACAAACACTGGTAGTTTTATGGCTTTGCATCTAAAAATATTTCAGGGGTTTTCACTACATTTAAACGCCATCTGTCGGTCAGAAAATATATCACTTTAAGGGCAAGGTTAATTTCTATGTTATCTGACAGAACGAAAAAAAACATGGCTGCCAGTAAGTTAACTTCAATAAAATGTGTTGATAAATTTGTGACAAAGAGGTTATAAATGACTTTAAAAAAAATTTTTCAACTTAAAATTAGTAAATAATAAAAAATAAAAATGTCTTTGTACGACGATTTTGATAAACATCGAGCTTCTGACAAAGTCGCTGGCTGGTCATCAGGAATTAAGTTATTACAATCACAACTGCAGTTGAAAAAAGCTGCTGTTACACAGGTAACTTTGTTTATGATGCTGAATTTAACAGACACCTAATAATTTTAAATTAAAAAAAATTTTTTAAAAATTCCACATGTAAAAAGTTAATGAAAATTTACTTAGCAGCTAGTTGATAATTTTAAGAATTTTTGTAACAAATAAATTATGGAAAACAAAATTGACATTTAGAAATTTTAAAAAACTACAAATGCAATTTTTTTTAAATAATTTTTTGAAGCAAATTTATTTTAAAAAAATTATCAAGTGACAGCTAAGTTTAATCTCATAAAAAGTAAACAAAAATTATGAGTGTGAATTTTTTTAAATATTTTTTTTTGTTACAATTGATGTGATGTACATTAAGTTAGCCGACATCTAAAAATTTTTAGAATTTTTTTTTCACTTAAAAAATGATAATAAAAAATATAAAAAAATTTCATTTGTAAAAAACTTGAAAAACTATAAGTGAAATTTTTTAAAAATATTTTTTAGTTCTAATTTAGTAAATTAAAGATAATCAAAAAATTGTATAAATTTTTTTTTTTAGCCTAAACGCGAGCAGTTTCGCAAAGCTACGACAGTATTGCCACCGGTGATTGACTTGAAATCAAAAGCGTCTAGTCGAGATGCGGCTGCAGCAGCCGCAGCCGTTGCTGAGCGTGATGAAGATGGATCAACGGTGACATCTAATAATACAAATGTATTTACTAACCAAGTAGTTAATTCGGCGACAACTGGAGAGTATGACTGGAATGTTATCAATGAGTATGATCCGCTTTGGCCGAATGAGTACGAGAAGGTGGTCAAAGAACTCAGGGACATACGTGATAAGGAGTATGAACAAGAAGCTGAACAACGAAAGCGACGAAGAGAAACTTCACGATTTGAAGAATCAGTAATTTATATTTTTTGCTTTAGTTACTTAATTATTTTTAATCTTTTAATATCTCAAAAAGATCACTATTAAGTTTAACAGTTTCTGATCAATCCAAAAAATTTCTTAAAATTAAACAAATAAGTTTTTTTTTTAGTACATTGAAATTATCACATTAAAAAAAAAAAATGAAGAATTAATTCAATTTATTTTTCAGAGTTTAATGGTAAATACCATGATTGCCCCTGAAAGAGATGAAGAACGTACAATAACATCTCGAGGAATAGCTGGTGGTGCAGCAATAGCGCCTCCACCATCTTTACAAGAGTCCTCAGAAGTGATAATGCCTCTAATCAGCACACCAGTCCGACCACCAACAACACCTGGAGTCGGTTACACTACATCCTCGGTAGCGGCTAAAATAATGGCTAAATATGGATTCAAAGAGGGACAAGGTCTCGGTAAAAAGGAGCAGGGTATGTCTGTCGCTTTGCAAGTTGAGAAAACTAGTAAACGTGGTGGTAGAATTGTGAGTGAAAAAGAACAACTAATGCCGCCTCCGCCGGCTGTTAGTTTATCACCGCCTCCCAGTACTCAACCTGTCGAAGAACCAACTATTACTGAGATCATGAAGAGTCCTAGCAAAGTAATAATTTATTTTTTTATTTATTATTGTTCTAATCAGGTCTAAATTCTTTTGTAATTAATTTAACTGATTATTTATTTAATTAATTATTTATTTATTTATAAATTTAAGGTTGTACTACTGAGAAATATGGTAGGACCCGGCGAGGTTGACGCAGATCTTGAACCAGAAGTTAAAGACGAATGTAATACCAAGTACGGAGATGTAGCACGTGTATTAATTCATGAGGTAATGGATGTACCTTCCGAAGAAGCAGTAAGAATTTTCGTTGAGTTCAAAAGAATTGAAAGTGCTATAAAAGCGGTCGTTGATTTAAATGGAAGATTTTTTGGTGGAAGGCAAGTTAAAGCCGGGTTTTATTCTAGTGAAAAGTTGGATAATTTACAGTTAATGGATTAGTTAAGTAAGCTACTTATTAGTTTTATTTTAATTAATAAAAAATTTTTTACATACATCTGTACACTATATATATCGACGGTTTCTTTTACTCGAATGATTGTATTTAACAATTTACGGTAACAATTTGTAAATAGTTCATATTATTCTTTAATAATAACAGACTTAAATAAAGCATATCTTAAGTTTTATATATCATACATTATGTAGAAAAATTTAATAGCTTGTAAAAAATTCCTTGCTAATTTATTTAAGATTGGTCTACTCGAAGAGTTTTACATCCATTAGGAAGAACTTTAAACTTTTTACAAACTTCTTGTAATAAATTTATTAGAATTGATGACTGATCATCGGAATCCTGAAATTTTTAAGTGTTATTAATATTAAGCTTCATTAATATCATGTAAGTGGAAAAAATTTCAATGCGATACATCGACATGCAACTACTTTACTTATTAATTAAGTGACTGATTGATTTTATTGGCTTTAATCCACAATATCTAGTGACAACAATTTTTACAGAAGTCAAGTGACATTTTTTCAAGAGAAAAGCAAGTTAGTGTTAAACTATATGTTATTAAAGTTAGCAGTCATTTGATAATTTTTTTAATTTTTATAACTAACAAATTTATTGAAAAAAATTATTTTTAAAAATCTGCATTTTTAATTTTTTAAATTTCTACTTGTCAATTTTTTTTTATCATAATTTGGTTGTAAAAAAATTTTTTTAAATTATCAAAAATTTCAAAAAATTTTAGATGTCAAAATTGAATTATATTCAATAGATAATTTTATTTTTTGGATATTGTGGTAATTATTTTTTCTATACTAGAAAAAATATATTTTTAAGTTAAAAAATAAAAAAAAATACTCGTATCGCTGTGAAATTTTTATCCAGTAAAATTTTTAGGTAATTATTTATAAGTTAAGTCAAACGTATTTTTGGCCATATCTAGGTGAAAAATAAAAAAAAAAAATATATGAAATATCAAAAAAATTACGTTTAAAAAAATGAAAATTAAAATGGCAGACCCCACATGTAAATAATTACCAATTTTTATAAATAAAAATTTTTAAGAATAAACTTACACCATCGAGAGTAATTGTTGGTATAAAAGTAATGGGAGGTTTCAATGCATGTGTCATTTTGCCATATTGTGCCAATAATTCAGGTCCTCGATTTGTTTTACTACAATTTAATATAAGCTCTGCATCTAAATGATATTTTTCAGCACACGTACGAGTTATATTTACTGGCCATAAATTATGCTCGATCATACATGTTAAGAAATTTAATTGAACAGCAGGATTTTTAATAATGTCGATAGCGCAAGCATGAATCATATTTGCTTCACACTCTCTTGGTCCGTGTTGACATGTAAATTTATAGCCATTTGGTAGCTCAGTAGTCTGCAAATTTATTCAAACTTTTTAAATAAATCACTTTACATATATATATATATATATATATATATATATATATATATATATATATATATATATATATATATATATATATATATATATCTACTCTAATTAAGAGTCAAAGGTAATTATTTAAAAAAAAAAAAAAAAAAAAAAAAAAAAATGAATTATGGTTTAACCAGGCCATAAATTTAGTTAGAGAAAATGATAAATAAAACAAAAAAAACCATAATTAACTGAAAGGCCAATGGAATTTATAGCAATGTGAAAGTATTATTTAACTCATATCTGCCGATATGGTAATAAATCTTTAGCTTTAGTGTTACATGATTTTTACTAAAACAGCAAACTGTAAATTACCGTGGCTTTTCCATATGGAATCATTTGAATGATAACATTATCAGGTAGCTTTTGATACGTTGGCTCGACTTGTCTTATCACAAACCCACGTGAATCTGGACACAATGCTTCATAATAAACAGCGACAACTACTTTTTGTACATCTTTTGCTTTAACTACGTCAACATTCTCCTCATCATTTTCATTTATCTGCAATATAATAAGTTTAATTAAAAGTTATAACACTGAGGTAATTTTTTTTTTAATTTTACAACAGTTAAATTATTAAAAAAAATTTTTTTCATTTGGAGAAATTAAAAAAAAAGTTATTAGTGAAAATTTCTATGTTGTAAAAATTATGAAAATTAATTTAGCAGATATTTAATCATTTTAAAAATTTTATAGCAAATAAATTATGGTAAAAAAAATTTACATTTTGAAATTTTTAAAAATAAAAAATGCAATTTTTTTAAAATAATTTTTTTTGATAAATAAAATTTTAAAAAAAGTAAAATAAAAATTATTACCTGTGAATTAACGGGAACATCTTCTAAAATTCCAGTCCACGTTTTAACTAACTGCCGGAATAAAATTAAAACAACTATGATTATCAAAAATCTTAGCCAGTATTTTCCTAACCTCATTTTATTCGAATTTTTTTTTTTTTTTTTTTTTTCAACACGATAAATCACATGGAAAATTCTTACTCAATCGAATTATTTATTATCTAATTATATATGATAATAATGAAGACTTCGAGTTACTTCGCTATTATTATTAAATATAAAAATTGAGCGAATTTTTGTAATATAAATGCATTTTGTGCTACAATATACTTTTAAAGTAAACAATTAATGACACGAGTAACAGTGAGATCATTGAATTATTGAAGTTATTATTTTTTTATCTGTTATTGACATTAAAAAAATACAGCTGACAAAAGATAATAATGATAAGACGGTTAATAACTGTATTTAAAATATTCAAGATATAAAATTATTTTTTAATATAGCAAATATGTTGGTTAAGACTTTTTTGAATTAGTTAATGTCTAATGAACATAAGCATTGTGCCGGTGTGCTATTATCAGTCTTGTAAATAAATAGTGGAGTGCAATTATTTATTGATGCTCTAAATTGATAAGTTGCCGTGCAAAATTTTTATCGTGTCACGTGTTTATTTATATACATTGTTGAATAAACGATCGAATGATTGTTTTGGTTTTTTTTTTTATTCGCTTGGTAGAAACGAAACTTGTCAATTGCTATTTTATTGACGCGTTGCCAACTTATTCATTGAGTGATTTTTTATGATACTGAAGTTAGCTAACAGCTGTCATTTTTTTTAAATTTTTATTTACACTACACTGAAGTTGGATGCAAATTAATTTAATGTTTTTTTGATAAATTAATTATTAAATATCTACTAAATTAATTTTCAAATTGATTAAAATAAAAAAATGTTTTAAAAAATTTTTACTATCAATTTTTTTTATTTTCATATATGGAATTTTTATGAAAATTAATTTAATAGATATTTGATAATATTTAGAACTTTTGTGAACAAATAAATTGTGGCAAAAAAATAAGAAAAAAAAAATTGATATGTAGAAATTTTAAAAAATAAAAAATGCAATTTTTTTTAAATTATTTTTTGGAAAAAATCTATTTTTTTTTTTTTTTAATTGAAAAATGGTTAAGTGACTGCTAACTTTATTGTCATAAAATAAATAAAAATCACAAGTGAAAATTTTTAGAAGTATTTTTTATTGTAATTGATTTGTTAAAAAAATTTTTAGAATTGACAGCTGACGGCTAACTTCATTATTATAAAAATTTTATTAATTATAAAAATTGAAGTAAACAAAATAAAAAATTAAATTTTTTAAAATAATTTTTTTATTAAATAAAATAAAAAAATTGTCAAGTGATTGATAACTTTTTAATTTTAATATAATATAAAATCGATTTTTAATTTAAAAAGCCATAGAAATCTCCACTTACCGACTGGAAGAAACTCAATCGCTCCAAGGTCTAGTGACATATGTAACAAAACGAAAAGTATCTATAAATACAAAACAAAAATAAAACAAAGTTATTAATTGACATTACTCATGTGATACGACTATTAATAAACAATTGTTTCTCAAGAGAAAATTTATCAGAGAATATCAAAAACAATACAAACCATATGATAAACATAAAATTTTTTTTCAACATCAGGTAAACGTATCTAGGGTCAAAATCCAAGCCGACACTTACGTCACCAATGGCAAAACTCGTAGAAGTACTTTTTTCTGGGTATATATCATTACAACTCTCACACATCTCCAGTATGACAACAATCTGTGAATAAGTATGACGGAATAAAGAGTTGCTCTTCGCTGTATAACATGTAGTGTCTATATTTATATTTATATTTAAATTTATACGTACTTATAATTAATACTTAAAAATTTAATGTTTATTACAGTGATAAATAATAACTTTACTTGCAATAACAATAATTCAACACTAGTGACAACAATTAAAAACACAAACAAAATGTCCAAATTAATAAAATCTAATTATTTAGATGCAAGTAGTTTTATGACAGTGATGACTATTAGAACTAAATATCCAATAAATAGTGACAATGAATTGTGATCCTGGTATTTATTTGTATATTTATAATAATATATCAACAAGTGCATTTATTTGTTTTTTTTTTTTTTTTTCATTTTTTTTTTTTTTTTTTTACAAAACAAAATTTTATTTCTAAAGAAAAGGAATTAAAAAATTTGATTATTGGATTTTATGTTAATAAGGAATTTGAAAACTGCGCTGATAATTGATGGTTTAAAAATATTAGAAAAAAATAATAAAAAGTGTAAATTAATTGGAATGGCAGCGGCCCAAAAAAAAAATCAATCACGTAGACGTCTTGCAGCAATAACATTTCTATCAAATATATCATTAGATGGAAGTCATCGGGATACTAATTTTTCATTACTACCTCACAACGGAGCTATACACCCCCGTGAGATTCATCTAAATAATATTATTAATACCAGTAATAATTATTCCAATGGTAACGCAGATGCTAATGTCAATGATATATTAAAATACAATGACACGTTGGTAGCAACAGATACATCTGGTGATGATATTGTTGACATCGTGCCAGGATATATTTCAGAAATTAAACACAATGATTCTGGTGAATTGCCACACAGAACAATTAATGACCATAATTCTATTAGTTCTGATTCTGATGGAATTTTCACTTCTGCTAAAAATACAATCTCTGCTTTGCTTGATCAAGAGAGGATTCAACCATTGCTCTCGTCAATACCTGGCTCTTTTCGTGAAAGGTTTATTATTATTATTTTATTTCTTTATTACATAATCGAAATAATTTTTTTTGTTTCAATCAACAGAGCTGGAACGGCAGGTAGTGAATACTCATTACCAGAAAGACGCGTGGGTTCGCTGTATCACAAAAAGCGTATCGTTCATCAAACATCTACCCTGTCTGAAGACATAAAACACCATTACAACAGCAGCACTGAAAGCATTGGCTCCCAGAGATCTAAGTCGATTTCTTCGAAAAATAAAGGAAAAGCTATCGGTAATGTTCAAGCTTGTATCACATCCAATGCTGTTATTATTCCTGAAGTAACACGGGAATTACGGATCATGCAACGTCCGACAACTGGTCACAAGTTTGGAGACGATCGACTTGTCTTGGTGTCTACTAAGAAAGTTCCATTTCTTGTATTCTCAGCTTTGCCTTACAATAAAAATCAACGGACCAGTTGGTTAGTATACATTTTTATTTATTATTATTTTTAGATTTATTTATTTGAAATTTTTAGTTTATTATATAAGCGTTAGTATTCTTGGGATAAATATTTTATGATAAAATATCTTTGTGATAGAATAACTGGAAAAATAATAATTACAATATAACGTCTGATTATTATTTTATAAATATTAAACTAAGGAGAAAAAAAAATAATTGTAAATTTTTTTTAATTAAAATTAAAATTAGCAAAAATCTGAAAATTTTTAAGAAATGCAATGGAAAAAAATTTTTTTAACTTGCAAAAAAAATTAAAATGTATCGTATGATTGCTTTTTAAATATTTAAATTATTATTTATGAAAGTAGTTAAAATATTTGATGCAATTAAAATTAAATGTTTTGATTAAAAAACAACAAATTAATTATTAAAAAAAAAAAAAATTTTTTGTTTTATTAAATAATTAATTTTGTTAAATTGCACTGTACTTTCTTACCGATTGACGTTTTTAAAGATATAAGCTCATCCCGATGTTACACTCATCAAGAGCTTTCATTTGAGTACCCACATGCATTTTGATATATTTTTCATATATACATATATATAATATATATAAATATATGAAAAATTGATGTGGGTACTCAAATAAAAGGTCTTGATGAGTGTAACATCGGAATCAGCGTATATCTTTAAAAATGTTAATAGTTCACGAGATACACGATCATTTTTCAACATATATTTATCAACAATATATTTTCTAAGCATATTATCGCAATAATTAATTTATTTTTTTTCATTAATAATTCACTTTTTCACTAGATAGGTCCATCAAGTTTCACGTGAATTTACATCGATTATTTATTATTTACCTGATAATTTATTTAATTAGTTTAGGATTATTTTTAATAAGTTAAATTGATGATTATTATTTTTAATTAGCTGTTCAAGTGTTACGAGTATACCTGGGTTCATAAACATCAGTGTTTCTAATCGAATTCTACGCAGGTATCTCGATGGATATTATTAGATGGATATTATTAGAGTCGTGTACTCGTTCCGCCACACTTATTAAATTTTTATATATTTAATATAAGCTTTTATTGCAATTTTAGCACGATTTTTTTAATTATTTTTTTTTTATTTATATTATCAATTATTGATTATTGATATATTTAATTACGATAGATGTTTTAAGCAGTTATCTTAATGTAAATACATATAAGATTATAAAGTTATTTATTTGTATTTGTTGTTATTTATATTTTAGGTCTGAACTACGTAGAGATACTGGTCGTAGACGAAATACATCGGGTCCAAGGCCGCTTTCGGCTATTAATGATAATTTAGATCCATTTGGTTTATTGGGAATTGAACGCGCTAAAGATGGACAGGTAAATTTTTATTTTTATTTATTATGTTTCAAGCTTGCTGTATTAAAATATTTAAAGAATTTTGTATTTTATAATCATTAATTTTTTTTTTTAATAGTAATTTAATACCGCTTCTAATTTATCATGAAATATAAACTTGGTGTTTTTTTTTTCTGCTTAAAGTGCTTATTAATTTGATAGTTAAATGTACAATAATTTTTTTTTGCATTCTTAAAACTATTTTGTAAAGTTATCGCTGGCTTCCTGTTATATATTTACTATTTAAAGTATTATTATTTTTATTTTTGTTTCAGACTATTTTATTTTTTAACAAAGTATGGATGAAAAATAATATTAATTGTTTAATAATAAATTAAATTTTTTTTTACATTAAAAGTTATCAATGGTAATAAAATTTAATCTAAAGAAAAATAATGAATGCATTCATTTTTTTATAATAAGTAATTCAAACAACTTGGCTCTTAAATAATAGATAAAAGAATTCATTATGGAGAGTAGTTCTCTTTAAACTAAGTAGTTTGTTTTTCATTAAAATTTTTATGTTTTGTTGACAAGATAAAATTTAATTATTGTGCAACAGGGACTACTTATTTACAGAAAAAATTATTTAACCAATTGATTTTTTTTTAAATATAATATTTTACAATTTTATCATTCTTACAGTTTTGTAGAGGATAAAATCTCTTATGAAAAATAATATAAAGTTTGCGTGGGAGTAATTTTATTTCCGTGGTTTAAATAAATATTTTTATTGAGGCTGATAAAATCAACTGCGAAAATTTCTTTATTTTTATTATTTTGTTACGTAACAAAAGTGAATGACTATAAAGAATTGCATGGCCTAAAAAAAAAAAAACAAAATATCTTGTAAAATAAATTGATTAAATAAAAATTAAAAAATTTTTCAATCCAAAAAATCAGAAAATTGAAAACATTAAAAAAAAATTTTTTTTTTATTTTTAATTTTATGAAAAATTAGTTTTTTGAGTTTATAAAATTATGAGCTTTTAATCAGTCAAAAATAAATTTATTTTTAATTATAGAATTATTTTTAATTAGCCAGTATCTATATCACAATTTTTTCACTCTTACAGATTTTACTGTGCTTATTTGTTATAAAAATATTACTCACTGATAAGATTAAAAATGTCTCGTTTATTTTATTAAATAAAATATATTTACATTATAATTAACAGTAATAAATTAATACAATTATTTTTTTGTTTCTGGAAAAAATAGGAAATGTCTTATGGTCAATTATTGGTGCCGTCACGACAATTTCAACGTGAGAGAAAAATTCACACAAATGATAGTGAGGGTATTGAACTCAATCATATTGCTCCAAAGCAACACAATAATGTTTCAAGGTATGTAAATATATAAATTTATTTATCATGTCATATATATATATATATATATATATATATATATATATATATATATATATATATATATATATATATATATATATATATATATATATATATATATATATATATATATATATATATATATCTAGTCATAAATTTGAACTAATAAATTTCAAATAAAAATTTTATAAAATAAAAAAAATTATAAATTAAAATAGCTTTATTAATGAGGATTTGATTAATTGCATTACAATTTTTTCTAATAAATATCAATCACACTTTCCAGGACAAAAACAATAGCTTGGAATAAGGACCATACTAAATGGTAACCCACGTATATTTTTTAATTTAATTTTACAGTAGCAATAATAATAATAATAATAATAATTATTATTATTATAATTATTATTATATCAAAACTGTGTGGTAGAGAATGATTGATCATACGAAAAATTTGTTTTGCATGAAATCGAGTTAAAATAATAAATTTTAATATTTATTATTTGCTTACATAATTATTAATTTATTTAATAATTAATTTTCTTAATGCTTTAATATTTATTTTATTAAATAAAAAAATAAGTCAACAATACGTATTATAGATAAGGTAAATTATTGTTATTGTATTATATTATTATTAAATATTTTTTTTTTTCTGTTTCAGGTGTCTGTCTTACGATACTACTTCACACCGAGGGCAACCCGTGACATCCGATTCTCCACCGTTATCGCTTACTACTGACGGTAAAAGTATGGAAAAATTTTAATATTGTTATTATTAATTTAAATATAAAAATACTATTTAAATTTTAAGTTTTATTTATAATTACATTAATTTTTTAGATTACGATTGGGATGAACATGGAATCATGCAGTACAATCCAAATTTATTAGATGATCCTGAATTAATTGCTGGGAAACACCGTACTCTTCTTACCTTTACTTCCTATATGGTAATTTAATATTTGTAGAAATATTTTTTATTTTTAAAATATTTATTTCTTATTTATAATCAAATTATTATTATTTTTAGGCATCGGTTATTGACTACGTACGTCCGTCTGATTTGAAAAAGGAACTTAATGATAAATTTAAGGAGAAATTTCCACATATTCAATTAACCCTCAGTAAATTACGCAGGTTTGTCATTAAAATTAATTATTTAATGTTATCGTTTTATAATTTATTCCATAATATCCATTTATTGATATTTACTTTTGAGAAAGTTAAGTCAATTTAATTCAGAGTTATTAACTTGCGGAAGAAATTTAGGCTGAACACTTACGTTAAATTAATCTTACTTGAATAATCAATTAAATATAATCATCTATAGAATCAATAAATAAAATGTACGTGAAAAAATTAATTTAATTGTTTAAAAATTTGAATCATAGTCTAAAAAAATTAATAAGCAATTAAATTAAACGTTTTTTTTTGTTCTTGTTTTAAAATATTTTTTAAAAAATATTAACTTGAAGAGTAATAAAATTGCGTTCCCCTTTTTTTTTTATAAAAATTTTTTTTATCCTAAAATATAAAAGCAAATCTCATATAAAGTTATTTAAAAATTAAAGATTACTAGTAATAGAGATTTAAATAATAAAAAAATTTTTTTTTATCTAAAAAAGTTCTTTTGAAAGTTTTTTGTTAATTAGAGTTGATAAAAAAAAAATTAAATTTGTCAGATAAAATATCAATTATTGAAAAAAAATTTTTTTATTATAAATTTTTAATGTAAAAATAAAAAAAAGTAATTAGAGTTCTGCATATTGCTTTTTTTTGTAAAATAATTTATTTTCAAGCGACAATATTGTTTTTATTATTTTTCATGTTAATTAAAATATTTTTTTGTTCTAGTTTGAAGCGTGAAATGCGAAAAATAGCAAAATTAGAGTATGGAATAGACCTATTGACAGTTGCAATGGCATATGTGTACTTTGAGAAGCTTATATTACGTAATGTTGTTACGAAACAAACTCGTAAATTATGTGCCGGAGCTTGTTTACTATTAGCAGCGAAGCTCAATGACGTAAAGGGTGAAGTGCTTAAATCACTTATTGAGGTATTTTTATAAATTAAATATCTTGGATTAGCTAAACTTCATATTCCATTATCAAATAATCCAATATCTTTTTATCCGATAATGATAATAAAATAATTACAGAGAACTGAGAGTGTATTCCGCTTACATCGCAAGGATCTTATTGCATCGGAATTTGCTGTGCTGGTCGCACTTGAATTTGGACTGCATTTACCAACGTGGGAAATTTTTCCTCATTATCAACGATTAATCTATGAATCTTGACCTCTTTTACAGCTTATTCATTCGATAAAATTAAATTTAAAACTTATTTGTCTGGAAAATAGTACACAAATACTTTGTCCAACCTTTATTCTCTTCTGGCTTAAATTATTTATGAATTAACACAAGCGTAAGCAATAATGTACCTTAAATATACTCAATTAATTATTTTTGACGTGCTTTTATAGATCTACAAAGAGTTTTTAGTCAAAAAAAATAATTATCTGGCTAAAAAAAATTTATTACACGGAAAAAAAAAGTGTTTGATATTAGTAATGGTGGGAAAAGTGTTTAATTACTTTTTAACTTTTTAGGGTTTTATAAACGCATATTAAATACTATAAAAAAAATTATAAAATGCCATTTATATATTTGTCTATCAATTTAATATTAGAGTAATAATTATTCGAGTCCAATTATTGGAAATTTTATTTTTTTACTTAAAAAAAAAAAAAAAAAAAAAATTAAATTTGCTGTTGATAATCAATTTTTAGTACGTATTATTACAATTAATTATTTATTTTAAAATTATAGGTGTAAAAAATTATTGAAACTTAATTATTTACTTAATTATTTTTTACTGGACTCAAATCATTGTAAAATCATTTTCATAAAAAGAAAAAAAAAAGTAAAGAAAGAAAATATTTTTAAATTAAAATTTTTAATTATAAATAACGACAAAAAATATTTAATAGAATTAGTAAATTAAATTGTTATGTAATTATTTTTTAAATTGTTAATGCAAATTTATTTTATTGTGTATATTTTTTATTTTTATGGCGTACTATTTTTTTTTTTTTTTTTTTTTCTTTAGTACGGTTAAATATCAATTTGCTCAATTATTTTATTCTGTTTACTTGATTTATTATTATCTTACGCTGTAAAATATGTTAAAATGTATGTATATGTATATATAAGTTTTTTCTGTAAAAAATCTTCATAAGAAATTAAATTGTATAGAGTTATAAGCAATTAATTTTTATAATTAAAATAATGATTATTTGTCAGTTAATTTTATAATTAATTTTTCAGTAAAATTAAAAATATTTTTCCAATCAATAGAACAGAATGATTATAGTTTTGTCTTAAAAAAAAATTAAATTTAATATTTATGAAATTAGATTTTCAAAAATTAATAAAACAATCAGTTGTATAAAATAATTAATTAATCGATTAATATATAATGTAATGTATCAATTCTAGTCGGATGTTGTCGTTTGTATAATGAATTATGGAGCAGTAGAACATTGTGATTCTTTATTAATTCTTTATTATATTATCTATCTATATATATTCTATGAAATTTACACGTTATACTACCAGACAATTATACAAGAGTACTTGAATCATGTATATTATAATATCCTCATCAATAAAATGAGTACAAAAAAATTATTGTTTTTATTTTTTTATATTTTATAATAATTGCAATTATTTAAAAATTTTAAATGCAATTTTTTTTACGAATTTCTTTATTAAAAAAAAAATTAAAAAATACTCAAGTAACTGCTAATTTTAATGTGATTAATAATTTTTATAAAGAATAAAGTTTTTGCATAAGATATTAATTTTTTTCTATTTTTTTATAATATTAATTTATTGTGAGCTATGAAAATGTTCCACAAATTATGCTTATCTTTAAAAAATATTATGATTTTTTTTTTATCTACATTCATTATTTTACCTCAGGGTATCTCATGTTTGCGGTTCGAGGTTCCGGTGATACACTGGCTACTCCGTGTTTACTCAAACAAAATACTCGCAGTGAATTCAGTTATTTTCCAGTGAAAGCTCGGTTAGTTTTTCATTTTCATCAACCTGTAATTCAATTTTATGCAGAAAAATATTAATTTTTATAATATTATTATCAGAAATAAGTTTAGTTAAAAAAAAAAAAAAAAAATACTACTCTGGAAAAATTTGAGAAATTGTAAAAAACAGTAGATTAATAAAAAATAAAATCACGGTTCATTAGTTAGCCGAACTAAAGAATAGAAAATAAATAATAATTTAAAAAATTAAAAAATGCGCTTTTTAAAGAAAAACAAACTAAAAAAAAAAAAATTTGAATTATGGATGGTGTAAAAATTTTTAATAAATATAAATTAAATAATAGTGTAATTTGTATTTATTAAAATTTTTTATTCAATTTTTAAATCAAATTTATTTTTTATTTTTTTGTTTTTTTTTTTTTAAAACTATTATTATAAACGACTCATTGCTTATTTTAATTTTCCTAATTAATTTATTTTGAATTTCGACAAACTGCTCAACAGAAAAAAAATTTTTTTACAAAAGTTTTAAATATTTAAAATAATTTACGATTCTTTTTTTAACCTTGCAGTTTTTTCACGAACTTAAAAAGTCTTACCGGAATAAATTACTCAATAACATGATACAATTGACATGCGTTGAAGAGTAATCCATCTGACATTGACAAAAAACATTGCGGATCAATTCCGGTCAGGGTCACCCAAGATTATTTCGACAGTAAAACTGTTCAATGAAAGGCTTCTCGCAGCCTAGTGCTTCCTTGAGCAATATAAAGACAACATCATATCAATTGTAATCCATTCCCTCCGTCATTATCATCCACACCATCGCTCTCATTTTCGTCGCTAAAAATCGGTAAGTGAGTGTTGCAAGGATGATGATGATAACCGAAGACGTAGTATCCTTCCAAAAAGGATTGATGGACTGGCTGACGGAAGAAAGTGAATATTTGATGCAGCGCCTGGACCGTTGGACAACTATCGCGCGGGGGTACAACCGGTTGTATCCTCAGAGATTATCCCGGGGGTGCATGACGATGCAGAAGGAGCCAGACGAAGAGTCTTGGCGCCACTCTCCGAGCTTTAAAATTCTGACATCGTCTTCTTCATCAAGAAGAACCACGCGGCCTGCCGACGAGATAAGGAAGATCAACTGTTGTGGGACTTTTAACTACCAGTCCAACAGCCGCGTTGACAATTCCTGTCTAGAAGCGTATCGGTATGATCACAGCATCTACTTCAAGACTATCGGCGACATTAAAAGCAGCAAGACTCTCAAAGAAACTCAAATTAATCATGAAAAAGAACAAGTTCAGGAAGAAAACTCTGATCCTTCCGACGCAATCGACAAGCCCGGTAATGTTTGTGACTGTTCAAGTCCAATGGACGAAGAAATTAATGAAGAAATAACTTGGTTTGACAAAAACTCCAGTGAAGCTGAGCTCTCGATCACTCGAGAGTTTACTAGAAGTTGTTCCATTGCGCAAATCGAGAACTTTGATGATCTAAAGTATGATTGCATTAATAATAATAATAATGATGCTCGATGGAATAATTTTAATGGATCGAGCTTTCAAACTCCCCAAAATTTGGAAATGGAAAGCCAGATTAATTCTGCGGAGCTTAAGAATCTGGATAACGAAGCTAATGTTGTTCCCAATTGGAGGAAACCCAACCGAGGGACGAAAGCTGTCGAGCAGCCGAAAGGACTTGGGGATAATAATGTTTGGCCTGGTGTACTGTTTAGTTACAACGTCGATCCGGTTTTAGCGTCTTCGCATCATTGTGTTTTGAATGTTAAATGATTTTTTTTAATTATTCGGTAATTTAATGTTTTTAAGAGGTAAGTTTTACTTTTTTTTTTTTTTTTTAATAAAAACGATCGTTGTTTTTTAGATTTATAATAATTAATTTTTATTGTAGATTGAAGGGTGCAGAAAATTGGATTCTGTAAGAGAATGTAAGAGAATTTCTTGAAATTTTTGAGTGTAAAAATTTATGAAGGTAGTAAATTATCCTAAATTTAATTAATTAAATAATAAAATGCAATTCAAATTAAAATTTTTTTATAGTAATTAAAAATTCCCATTGTATATTTAAAAGAAAAGTCTACTTTTTATCTAAATTATATTTTTGAACTTTTTAAAATTGAACTCACAAATTTGCACCAAAATTACTAAAAAAAAATTTACAAAAAAGCTCTTTTTGAATTTAAACTATTATTTTTATTCTTTAGGTATAAATAATGAAGAATAATTTTTTATGTAATAATTTTATAAATAAAAATCTAACTATGTAATAAAAACTTATCAATTGTATTGTTAATAAAGTAATTTTTAATTAAATAAGTGTTCATATCGTGAGTAATTATTGCATAATAATCAGGACCAGGATTTTTGCTTTAAATTAAAAATAACAATTAATAATTAATGGAATTAAATTTATATAATATTACAGCGAAAATTTTAGTCTTATAAAAAAGTTTTGAAACAAAAGTTAATAAAAATTAAATTTTATAAAAAAAATGTCTCATAAATTTTTTTTAGAGCCAATAAGAAAGCCGCAATTTCAAAATAAAAATTTTAATAGTTAGCAAAATTTTGAATCATTTATTATGAATTTGTATTTTGAAATTATTGATTGTATAAAAAAAATCATGAGACATTTTTTTAGAAAATTAAATTTTCTGCAATTTTTGTTCAAAATTTTTTTCATGAGACAAATATTCTCGCCATAATATTAAATTAATATTAAAGTTTTTGATTTTGAAAATTAAGGCAAAAATTTTTCCATTAATATTGATAAAATTTAACTTCTAATTATAAATAAATAGACAAAAAAAAATAGATATATATAAAATGAACATAACGCATGCGTGATATGAAGAAGCCACGCAGGCAGCTGAACTTTCGTGCAAATCGATTGTTCACAAAAGCACAGAGTACACGGTACACTTTAGTGAGTCAGTACGGGAGTAAAAAACTAAATTCAAGTTTATCAAATTTGAAGGCCTCATTTTGTCAATTTAGACTAAATTGTTTGTCAGTTAAATAAGTTTATTTAATCAAATAACGATGGGTAAGAGATTTGAAACAATTGCTGCAACAGCTTGTATGACAACTCTTTTAATGCTTTTCAATTTTGTTTTTTGGGTGAGTAATTTTTTGTTTTATTATTAAGTTTATACTTCACAATACTAAAGTTAGCCGACGTTTTTTTTTCTTACATTAGAACTAAAAAAATATTTTTTAAAAATTGCACTCATGAATTTTCAAGTTTTTTGCAAACTAAAATTTTTTTCAAATAATTTTTTCAATAAAAAAAAAAATGATAAAAATTTTTAACTTAATTTTTATTATTAACAAAAATTAATTTATTAATTTTATTATCCTCAATGAGGTCGAATTTATTTCAACTAAGATTGATAATTTTTAATTTTAATAATGAATTTTTTTTTTTTTTTTTTTTTTTTTATTATAAAATAATAAATAATAAAATAAAAATTTATTAAACATAGTGCACGGGAATCGCAATGCTATGTGTTGGAATATTAATGCGGATACAACTTCGTGATTATGTTGACATGAGTGTTGAAGGAAGTGGTGCAGCCTTACTTGGACTGGCTTGTTTGGGAGGTCTGGTAGTCCTTGCTGCAACTCTTGCCTGTTGCTGTACCGCACGCGGACATCCGGCTTTGTTGTATCTGGTAAGTTTATCGCTTGTTATACTTGCGGTAAATACAATATTTATTCAGAATTGATTAATGTTCTTTTTATTTTTTAAATTTTGAACGTAAGTAAATTAAAAAAAAAAACCTTCGGACAATTTATGTTGAATAAAGAAGACTAGATACGCTTAATAATTTATCAAGTAAAATTTGATAACAAATATTTAGATTTATAAAAAAAAAAAAAATTGCATGAAATTTGATTTTTAATACTTGCTTTTTTTTTTTTTTAAATTTATTTTTTATATTAATAATTTTTAAATAATTAATTTATCAGCAATTAATAATAAAATGATGTTAAATACTAGTCGCGACGTTTGTTTTTAATTTCTTATCAAAACAGTATGGTGGATTCCTAGCGGTCGTGGCATTATTGGAACTAGGTGCGGGTGCATCTGTTTATGCTTATCGAACCACACTGACTGAGGGTTTTGATCAAGGATTAAATGACAGCATGGCACTTTATGGAATCGATAAAGCTAAAAGCGCTCATATTGATGTCATGCAATCAACGGTAAGCTTTATTTGATTATTGTAATTTAATCAAAATTTGAAATAAACCCAGCTTGACTAATTTAAGCTTAACTATGTGTAATTGCTAAGGGAATAATTAATAGAACACATCATTATTTATTTTATTAGTTTACATGTCACGCATCCAGACACAAGGGAATTAAAATTACGATGTTAATATTTGGGCTAGACGTTTGATACTGTTATTTTTAGAATTTTATATTTTATATTTTATATTTTAAAATTTTATGTAAACTAGGGTGATTAAAAAAATCAAATATTTATTTTTACTACACCTAAAAGTTAGTTCTTATATTTTTTTCTTTTTTTTTTAGTCACTTAAAAAAAATACCACATTTCATTATGAATTAAATCTTCATACACGTTTTTGTAGAAAATTGAATGCTTTTCAAAAAAAGGCTTTTTTTTATTTGATTTTTTTTTTTTTTCAACAATGTAATATTTTCTAATGATTTTTTTTTTTTTGGTATACGTTACAATTATTGACAATATTATTAACAAAAAAATACTCAGTATTTTTAAGTCAATTCTTTATTAATTTTTTGAATAATAAAAAGATAAAAAAATAGTTGTTACTCGTTTAAATGCTGTAATATGCGAATTTAGAAGTTTTTTAAATTAAAATTGACCTAATCACGTTCAATTTTTTTTTCATTATTTAAATACTTGTCAAAATTCGAATTTTTCTCATATTGACAATTTTTTATTATACTGACGTAAAGAAATTTTTTTTTTGGATAAAACTGAAACTTTGATTGTTGCCTTTAGCCCAAAAATCTCAGTGATCTTAATGTACATAACTTATGAAATAATACAAAAACATTTCGGATGTTTCGAAACGTAGAGATTTATTAAGGAGATGATGTGTAGAATTAAACTGATCTTAATTTAATGAAATAAATGGCAGAGGAATGATACAGCAAAAAGTTTGTTATTTATTAGTAACTAAGTTAGACAGTTCCACGACAAACTAAATATATTTTTTTTTATCTAGAATTAATTCTTAAAAACATACAAACATATTTTTATGTTATTAATTAAATTAAATATTTTTTCTTCTTTAATAACTTAATTTAGAGTACAATTTTATTAATAAAAAAAATTTATCTTTTTTTTTATTTCAATTTTATTCAGTCTAAAATTTCTCATGTTTTATAATATAGGATATTTTTTTATAATAATATTATATAGATGATATATATTTTCTAATAAGGACTTTTTTGCTCCCATAAATTTATCCTTGCATGTTAATAATTTACAGAGATACTTGAGTGCTTGTTAAGATCGTCATTTTACTCCGGTGACGACTTTACTTTACATGTATGTTATAAATTATAACATATTGGAAGCGAAAAATATACAAATTAAACCAAGTCATTATTTTTGAATAAAAAAAAATCTCATGAAACTTTATCATATTTTAATTAAAAATTTTTTATCAATTTCTCGAGAATTTTATTTTAAAAAATAATTATTAAAGTCTCTAAATATTTTTATTTTTTTTCCAAAAACTTAAATAATTTTTCTGCCTCTAAGTATTTCACAAAATCAAAAAATGTTTATTCGAGCAAAAATTATTTATTAATGTCGTTTAGAATTAATTTTATCTATTTATCACATAATGACTGCAAGGTTGCAAGTGTTAATTACTTTTAAATGTTTATAAATAAATTATTTCATTCATTTCCAATTTAATAAATATCAATAAACTCATTAAACCAATACCGGAAGCACTCAATACTAATATATAAACATCTACCCACACAAAGTAAATTCACGTCTGACCCAATAATTACTCAAATCCCTTAGCTCAAATATATAGCCATACAAAGTATATTTTTAGACTGTTGAACTTTCCTTAAATTTATTTATACTGTTATAAATTCTCCTCACAATCTCATATTGTCTGCGAGTATTATGTGGCTTGCAATTCCCTCAATCTTCCAAGCATTGTTATTTAAATTTAAATATAAAAAAAGTAAAAATTTAATAAGACACATTCACCTTTAACATGACAAAAAAATAACTTTTTTTATTTTCTTTAATAAAATGTTTCTCGTAAAAACTAAAATTCTTCGTCTTCCGTTAATTTTGTTTCCCTTTTATCGATTTAGGGCTAAAAAAAATTATTAAATTACTTTAAGTGGTATAAACACTTAATAAAACTTGTCAGTACTTTAGCTTTCAACATTTTACAAGCCTCTCTTGTATTAATGACCCCAACAAATTGAAACTTTTTCATTCTCCTTAATTTTCGCACGTCACATGCAGACTTAAAATTTTTAAATGATTTATTAATCAATTTTTTTTAGTACAGTAAAAAATTTTACGTCAAAAAAATTTGTATTAACTCTTTAAAATTTCTTTTGTGTTGATTAAAAATTTTAGAATTTAATTTTTAATTTTAATATTTAACGCAAAAATTGTTGATTGTGTAAAAAATAAAATGAATTATTTTATCTTACATACACAGAAAAAAAAATTAATTTGAATCAAGTAAATAATTTTGAAGTGCTTCATCATTTTGATTTGAGTAAAAAAAATTTTTAAACGAAGAAATTTTTCTTGGTTTAAGTAAATTTTACTTGATTTAAAAATTTTTCGTCTTTTCGAAATTATTTTCTTGATTCAAGAATTTGTCTCTTGATTCAAGTTAATTTTTTTTTCTGTGTAGCTTTATAAAACCAATAACAAATAAATATTTATTTAAGCTTCACTGTTGCGGAAATCGAGCTTATACTGATTGGTCTGAAATGAAGCCTCCGAAGAAAATTCCCCAGTCTTGCTGCAAGTCCCACGACAAGTGTGCCATTGACAAAATAAGTGACATTTACGATGAAGTAAATTAAAAAAAAAAATAAAATACTTATCAAAAATATAAAATGATGAATAACTTTACCAATATTTGTATTTTGACTTTTTTAGGGCTGCTACGACCTGGTGATCGATTTTATTAATAGTAATATTGGTCTGGTAGCTGGAAGTGCCGTTGGCGTGGCTTTCTTCCCATTGATTGGAGTATTTTTGGCATGTTGTCTCGCAAGTAATATTAACAAAGCTAAGTACGAGCAAGTGGCTTAAATCAATTATTATTATTTAGTTAGTTTATGCAGACTATTGACTATTGATTATTTATTACCTTACTTTGATAATAATTGATGTCATATATACACATACAATGTCTATTATAATTAACTAAAAATTGTATGATTTTATTTCTGAAGTTTTTTGCATGGAATATTGCTGATTTTTTTATTTTTTCAAATGATCTATTTAAAATAATTTTACATTTTTTTCCATATCCTATTTTTTCTAAATATATATCGTTGAAGACTATATAACTTTTAATATGTTGTGTAATATGATATGACTGTGAATTTATTAGAAGATACTATTGAAAAAAGCAGGGCAAGTTGAGTTTATAAAATGAAAACTGATAAAAAATCATTAGATAAATATTTTAAAAATTAAAATGAAAAATTATTAATCTTTGTCTTAATATTCTGCGGCTTTTTTCTGAAAATTAAATTTTTCACATTTTAAAAATGACTCTAATAAAAAATTTTGAATAATCTTACAAAATGATGTTCTTAGAAATAATTGCTTGACCTTGGCAAGTTGGGAGTAAAGCACAACTTCAAGCACGTCGCGTTAAGAGGCGTGCAAAATTAAAAAATTCACTTTTTTAATTATAATTAATAATTATATATTTTTTTAATTATTTTATCGAATTCATTTTCAAGAAAAATTTTTTTGATTTATACATGCTTGAGATTTTAAGGAAGTTATGGAAGAAAACAATACGCAACTTTATGAAACAAAATTATAATGCAAGATCTACTAGAAAAATTAAAAAAAATTTTTTTTTAATTTCATCATTATTGAAAATAAAAATTATTTTCATTTAATATTACGGACAAGCAATGCGTTGCGCATGCATCGGAAGTTACTAATATTTTAGCGTATACGAAGTTATAGGCAGTCAATTTTGATTTATAGGAAAATTTAAAAATTTTGTGAAATTTTGAAATTTAAATTGGAATTTTTGGGAAGAATATTTGAAATGGTTCTATGACCCTAAATCCGCGGACAAAATATTTTTATGGCAAAAAAATCTGGAGAGAAAATATTCAAAAATTAACAAATCAAATATAATTAAATTTTTACGTACTGAATTCTCGGTTACATTTATTTTTGGGATATTTTGCAATGTGATATATTTCTGGGACATTATTTACTAGAATTTTAATACCGGACAACTCAACACATTTTTAAAAAATAATTAAGGAGGTCAATTTAACACATTTTCAATATTAAAAAATATTATTGAACTCAAAAATATTTTGTTCGCAAATTTTTTGTCCATGGTTATTTTATCCGGTGGATTTTTTGTCTTAATGACATTTTGTCGGGGATATTTTTTCCGCGGATATAGAGCCCAGTTACAATTTAAAATACTCTTCTAATCTTTAAATATTTGAAATACGATTAATGGTTACTCTTGCCCAGTTTTTTTAAAATTATGTATTAACCAATTTTATTATATCCAAATAAACTTAACTATTTTTATTAATTATCTGTAACTATCAATTCCATTAAAAATAATTTATAGAAATATTTTTGAGAAAACAAATTTAATTATTATATGTATATTATTACAATTATAATTAAAAAATTAATTTAAAAAAAAAGTAAACTTATAATTTATTGTTAAAACATTCATTTTTTTCAATAGAGTTTATTCCAACAGTTTCCATGACGATAAATGTTTAACAATCATTTTTTTATAAAATATATAAATAATTATTGAACAGTAACAGAATATATACGAAGTATACATGTATTATTAGACTAAATCACATGATATAATTATCTTAAAGTGAAGTATGTTACGATATTGTTGAAACATTTTAATATCTTCATTATGAACAGTAATAGATAAATAAATATAAAAGAACTTGAGAAATGACGAATTGTAAATTGCGTAAGTTGCAGAGTAAATCGTTGAGTCGCTTCCATGCAAGTGAAAATTTTTACTTAGCTGACAATTGTGCGTATTTATTTGTAAAAGACTTATTCTGCACTCAATATCATGTTTGTCATTTTTTTGTCATGTTATGCATAATTATTTGTGAAAAATACAACTCGAAATTTTATTTTACACGCTGAAAAAAATTAAATTGCATCAAGAAAACAATTTTGAAGAAATCATTTTGATTTGAGGGGAAAAATTCTTAAATGAATAAATTTTTCTTGATTCAGATTGTAATTTTTTTAAATTTAGTAAGAATTATATTGTAAAATATAAATATTTCATTTAAACCTGTAAAAATTGAGATCAAAGTTTGAATTTCATAAATATTATTTCAAACTTTAATTTTTCTAGTTTGTAATGTAATTTTTCTTTTTTTTTTCCGTTTAAAAATCTTCAAAATTATTTTCTCGGTTCAATAATTTTTTTCTCAGTGTAATTAAAAATAACGTCCGAATTTTACAATCTAATTTTTTTATGGTGTCGCCGAGCTATCGGAAATACAGATATCTTATTCAGCATTACCAAAAAAGTTACATAAAAACAGTTTAGGAGTTTTAAACGTGAAATTTTGAGGTATGTTGCATAAAAAAAGTCAATTTATAATAATAATTTATAATGAAAGTTCTTCCAAGAAAAACAAATTAATTCTTGCGAACTCCACATAAAATATATACAATGATAATGATATATATATCTGTCCATCTGAATGATTGTAATTCTTTCTGCGATATATTATACCGATTACAATATCTAATATATATTTATTGTACTATTGAATTTCAATTTTATGAAAACTTAATGTATATTATATTTACATTATATATTATATAATAAAAAATCAATGAGAATATATTAAAAAGAAGAAAACAATTTTTTTTATTCATTATTAGTTTGATTTTAAAATTATCTATGAATTAAACATTTACTATAATTAATATTTAGTCTTTATTTATTAAAATCATTTATACGTCGACGTAGAGATAGTATATGTCATATCCGACTTATAAATATCTAAGTGAGTAACACTATCAAATGTTAATTATATGAAATTTAGCAATAAATCTATTAATAAGACAATGGAAATAAAATTAACGCCGTATTTCATTTTTCAGTTTTTAAACGACGGGCGTATGTTGTTCTAAAAAAATATGGGTGTTATAATTAATCTATTACTTTTTACAACAATATTATCGCCTGTTTTGTTCGACATTGGTGAGTGCCGACAATCGTCAAAAAAATTTTACCCGGAAGTATTTTTTTCTTACTATCATTGTAAAGGAAAGTTTGATCGCGATAAAATACGGATGTTAGCTTCACTGTGTCTCATGTGTTATAACGGAACTTGGGGAGCATTTCGATATCGAAATTATTGCAGGTTTGTATCTAGAGATTTAATAGCTTTCATAATACACGAAAAAAATAAAATGAAAGAAATTTTCTTTAAAAATTACCTTCAAATGCACAGAAATTATGAGACAGGTAGCACGGCCTCATTATTTGTTGGTAAGTGGAATAATTTTTACTTAAAAAATGTTAATAAATTAATGACCGCATCATGACTCACGAATACAGTGAATTTAAGGGTAATTTTTAAAAAACATTTCTTTCTGTGTCTAAATGATTCGAAAAGTCAAAGATTTTTGAGAAAAATACATTTTTTACGAAATTTCAAAGTCGGAATTTTATCGAAAAAATTATTCAAATTGAATATTTTTAATTTGCGATTCATTCTTACATATTGGTAAAGTTTGGTCCCTGAGACGTTTATTACTAAATTTACTATTTTTTCAGTCGTGACTGTTTCCAAAATTTTACATACGAGGAATGTCTGCAAAAATTGGAATTATCGAATACAGATTTGCAGTCAATACAAAGAGATTTCGAGTTCATAACGGATAACATAAATTTTTTTGAAGGATTGGTCAATCAGGCTTATGTATGTTTTATGTAATTTGACTAAATTGTCCGAAATATTAAAATCGTGGATTTAAAATCTATGACAGAAATTGAAAGACTTGAAAATTTTTTTTTTTCTAATCATTAGGATGTTCTTTAAAACGAAACTACTGATAAAACAGAAAACATGGATAATTAGCCATGTGAGATGTCTTTAGTTCATATTTCACGTCTCGAACTTTAATAAATTGACCACATATAAAACAAAATGCATCAGCATCGTATTTGCACTTTCGTGACGACATTTTAAGTTATTCTGGGCTTGTAAATAACACCTGATGGTTGTTTATCACTCGGGTACCATCTAGCGGCACAGTGTAAACGTTAATACCCCACTCTCACCGCGCGGTCTTTTTAAAAATATTAAAATCAATAAAAATTTATGAAAAAACTGAAAAATGAGTATTATTATTATAACTATCACAAAAGCAAACTTTATACCGAAAAATAGTATATTACACACCGAGGGAAGTAAAGTAAGAAATGTCTCAGATCACATGTAATTGTTGGCCGAGGCGAAGCCGAGGTCAACAAACATGTGATCTGAGGCTTTCTTATTTACTTCCCGAGGAGTGTATGCTATTTTTTTGCTCGACGAAGGCAGAAAGTGGCAATTTCATTTAGCGCAGCGGGCCGAAAGTTGACGCTTTCTGCCCGTCGAGCAAAAAAGATATTTTCTTTTCGTTTTTGTGCATAACTAACTGGAAAATAATAGTATAAACTTTAGGACAAAGAACGAAAATTTTTTTTGTAGAGTCGTGTAATTTAATGGTTTCTTCAACTAGTCACCGCCCGGTATGAATTATATACCTTCAAAATTAAGTATCTTTACTTCGTTGCAAGAATTGAAATATTGACTATTATCTAGGAAATAGATCCTGTTCAAAGTGTTCACTTTTTACAATCAAATGCATCGGTATCTTCTAAAGATCATCAGAAATCAAGGAAAAAATGCAAGAAAGTTCCACTCTGTAAAATGTCCCTTATTGGATCTGGATGACTTTATAATTATTATTCAATTGTTTGAAAGTAATAATACATGAACAAATTTTTGTAAATTGTAAAAGTATTTTTTTATCTGGTTACCAATTCCGGACGCAGATCGACGGTCAGTTTCAGTTATAATAGCATGTCCATGTCAGGGTAACGTTACTTTAATATCACCCAGTTAGCACAAATGAAACGAAGTTCACGTAATCCTGCTGCCGGAATTTGACGTAAAGTTTATGCTAACAGTAAGGCAACAGTTGTACTTACTTACAACTGTTGATGGGAAGTTAACATTCCTTCCCTACTCGCAGTTTCAGTTTATTCTTTGTCAGACTGTAAGTTATCGACCATTGCATTCAAACATTGACCATATCATTTTGTTGAAACCCCTACCGCTAGATGTCTCGTAAGTTACCGAATCGACCAACTGACATCCTCCATCCTAATAAATCCATGCATAGTCTTAATCAAATCATAGTAATCTAAAAATAATAATAAAAATTCGCAATTAAGATAGCCTTTACCCAAAAACAGTTTCTAAAGAACACATCCGGATAAAGATTGGGTGAAGTATAATTCGTGCGGGGCAAAAAACCATTCTAAAATCACGGTTTGAAATGTATCTGTTAAAATCTTAAACCAATATATAATTTATTTGAATTGCATATAATTTTGACAATGAATATAGTTGGAGTGAATAAAAGTAGTTGATGTAAATTGGGAATAATGAAGGAGGACAGGTGGTAAGCGGTAATCGAAGGTTGTTAGGCTGGTAGGGTATCGTAAGCGAAGAACAGTTGGACAGGTGAATGTGTATAGTTTGTAGGGTGGAGTTGAGTTGAGCAAAACAAGAGATAATCGCGGGAGTACGTACACATATACTTAGAGTGTAGTATAACATATATGCAAAGTGTAGAGTGTATAGCTTGAGCGGCGACGGGACCAGCGAATATCAGCAAGAGTGATGTTGGACGTGAGACCGATGGATATACAGAGAGCAGAGCTGAACGTATATAGAATCTCTTGACGCATGCATCGATGTCCTTCTCTCCCAAGGGAAATCCACTTCATGATGGGAATTCCATTATTTCTCTAACGATATATAAAAGTAGGTATAGCGTCCAGAGCTAGTCCTCCTCGCACTGTCCAGTTGAGGTTATTTCCCGGCTATTCTGACTCTGCTTCAGAATTTACACACCCATACACATATACATATACTGGCACTGTCCAGTTCTCTTTATCCAGTACATCTCTACAACCCTGGAGAGCTCATTCCGCGCAGCACTTATCCCTCTTCACCCCTCAGCTATCTGCTAGCAGTTTCTCTAGCTTGGTGTGTCTCCATCCTATTGTCTCGACTTGTTTAGCCCCGGGCGTCGGGCTGGTTCATCCGTCCATTCCCGTCCATTCGCTTCAATGCTCTTTGACGTTAACATTCGGACACGCTTCAGTTTTACCATTTTTATTTCTCTTCCATACTGAATCACCTGAAGGCTACTCTCTTGGCATCTCATACACTCTGTTCAATACATTCCCATCTACGGGTCACTATTTTTTTATACTGATGAGATCGGAGATGTCCAATGGTCAGACACTTTTTAGAATCGAACTTGGTGGTCATTTTTCCTAGGAAAAAACGAGTCGATATATTTTTTCTCAGGTCAATCACTTCCGATTTTTAAGAATTTTTTCGTTGCATCTTCATCAGTGATTTTTATTTATTTATTGACAAGAATATGCATATGGGTCATTCCATACAAAATTACCTTTTTTTGTTTAGTTGAATTTGTTACAATTAAACAAAACAAATTCATTCAACAGAAGTACAGTTTACTACAATAAGTAAAATTTTATAAAATAGTTCTTTAAAGTCACTTAAACTTCACTTCTTAGCATCTAAAAGTTTTGCTTCAACGTCAGAGACAGTTTCCGAGATAATTTTATTCTTTACTGAAGAATTGTTTGTTCCAAAGAAGCCCTATTTCAAAATCACGTACAACATACTTGACTTAGTCATCTAAAGCTTGACTGGATGCAACAAGTAAATAAATGGATGCATGTATATGAATTTACCCGTATATGGCGAAAGATGTAAAAGAGTATCCGATGAGAGTGACAATAGCGCAAAGAGCCCTTGTCCCAATCGTTGTAGACAAAGTGAAACGCGGACTTTGGGCTGCAAGGTGGGTAGTTTGCGGTGATTGTACGGTGTGGTGAAAGCGCTACGCGTGAGAGGCACAAACCGCTGAATAGAGATAGAGCCAACAATGATCAGATAAAGATAGAGCAGGAGAAGAAAGCCAAATGGGGTTAGTTTACTGGTGAATTGCGGCTGGAAAATTGTGCCAAAAAACATCACCACTATCATCAGGTATATCGATTCTCCTGTTATGATGTTGCTGAGTACATGCGTACCGCAATCGATTGGGGTTTATTGTTTATAAGTCGATCTTGCAGCGAGCTGTGCTGCCAGCGTAAAATAAAATTATTGATCAGAAAAAGCAGATCTTGATGGATATAACGAAGCGTACGATGATGATAATGGTGATGATGATGAAGGTTTCCCAGAAAAATGATACTCGGGTACTAGCGTCGGCGCTGGTTTTCTTGCTCTCTACTCGTTTTCCCCGTGTATTGATCCTCATAATTTCGAGGAGAGGGAAAATACTCTCACGGCCCCACCTCTGTCTCGCTCGGGACCTGAATGTATATAGAGAAGCAGAAGCGTATGCGTCGAAGAGGCACTGAGAGAACGGCCGCTGAGGGCCGCTGAGGAACGAGTAGAGAGAGTTACGATAAGGAGAGGAGGCAGACCAGGAGAAGTTGGGTAGGGTGAAAACCGACCAATAATAACGCCAGCAAGATATGATAATATTATATAATATAGAAAGGTTATATCTTGAGGCCTTATGATTGGCGGATCATATCCTCCAATAGGGTACTACGCGGATGTGGTAAAATTCATATATAATATCTACTAAGTGATGTTCTGAGGTTGACAGCAACCGGCCGCGGGTATAACGATAGATATGAGATCCGGGCACGCCTACGCTATAATCATAAGTCATAAATTTTTTTTTTTGGATTAAGCCCAAGGAGACATCAATTGTCAATCATCAATCATCGTTTATTATCAAGATTAACGTGGAATTTATGGATCCTTTGATGTTGTATTCTTTGAAGAAGTGTCATTGGACAAGTTTGAAGAGTCTCTTCGCTTGGTGTAGGATAGCTTCTGAGACTTTTCGGTCGTAGAGACACTGAAACTTCGTAACTGTCAGCAATTGTCACTTGGATTCTCGAGGCTCTTACAAAATATATCGAATAGAAGGATTCAGTATTCGATTTTTCGAAGCAGATCAAGGTGCTGCATCCAGAGCTCTTGGTTGTTGAATTATTTTAGCAGGATTGTAAGTCGATACGGGAGTGTAAGTGGAGGAATAACTAGACTAGCGGACGGTACTTTTTCAAGTTGAATTGTATATTTTGGATACATAGCACGTTTGTTATACACCAATACCAAAAACCAACTACAATCGGAGATAGAAAACTCCTATATACGAATTTTATTTATTTATTTATTTAGTTTTTTTTATCTTTTTCACTTCTGCTAGCCGATTCTCCTCCGTTGCCTTTTACATCGATATTTCTCGCTCGCGATAAAATTCAACCTTTCAACCGGGCAGTGTTTTATGGCCAATAGGAAATCAAGAGGGGGGAAAAAGAATCGCCGTATATAGTACAATACACATAGGTATGGCATTTTATTGGCGGTGGGAATGGGTGACGAGGGGGATCCGGTGGGAGAAATGTATATAGCATTTTCGGTGAGGGAGTATGCTATCGGAGGATATTGATCCTCGCGTCCGTCAAGTACCCGATGGTCCCTTCTCTTCATCTGATTCTTTTATCGTCTCTTTTTCTTTCGATACTTTTATTTCCATCCTTAATCTATGGACCGTTTTTTTTTTTTTTTTTCTTCTTATACCCAAAACAAAACTGCTTTACGCTTTTAAGACGGAATTTTGGTTAATTGATATAACTTACCAACAAATCTATGACGCGGCTTAAGTGATTAAGATGACCAGTGCGCTCTGCTATATACTAAGTCAGCCAGTTTTAAGTTAGACTTTGAGTTGTAAGTACAAGCGGACAAGTATTGGTTGCGCGCGCACCCTTGCCAACGTGACGCTATCGCTTCTGCTATGCTAGTATCTTAGCTTCGCTAGTAGTGATACTTTGGTCTTTACTTCTTAAAGTAACGTATGGATACATCATAGATCAGATAAAACGTAAAATTTTCCTTTTTTCTCTCGGCAGAGTTCAGTAGGTTGATCAAGGGCATTGTTATAAGCAGGTTGATTAAATATTTATGCAGAAGGTGGAGCTCCGCAATGCAGAATACAGAACAGGACCAAAATAACAAGAACCAAGTGATAGAGTGAGGAGTGAGATGACAAGTGGTCCTATCGGGTCTAATGTGAAGCAACCCCTTTTGTCCGTTACTTTGAACTGACAAGTCGCTATTTTTTATGAAAGCGGAGAGGTAGCTTCTTCTTCACCTACTATACTATACACTTGGATTGTAATATAAGAGGGTGCAAATCCGGACCAATGAGTGAGTCTCTCAGGGGTTGCTCGAGATGGATATGATGGATTTATGGATCTAATAATGTCTCGGCGCGGGATTGGTCCTCGCGGAATATGACGGGCGGGGCCGTTTGTAGGGGGTGAGCGACGGCCACCCTTCGCTACCGCCAACTACGCCACCGTGGTTGTCAACGATTTCGACGTCATCATCCTCGGGTCGTCTCCCTTCTAGGAACGAGGAGAAATGTTGCACGTTTTAGTCCTCTGAAGTAGGGATGCAGTTCTTCTGTATTCTTTTTTAGCTATCCGTTCTAATCATTATCATTCATTTATTAACCTTATTATTATTATTATTATTATTATTATTATTATTAATTTTTTTTTTAATAAAAAATTGTATTTTTTTATTGTTGAATTATTTCAGACTGATTGAGTTATAAAAAATAGAGAGAATTGTATCATAGAACTTTTCTTCTCCTGTATCGATAAAGAACAGTTTTTTTTTTGCAGTCTACTTGATTTTATTTTTATCCCTCGTCTGTCTTGTTTCTGTGACCAAGCTAGAGGCGTAAGAATAAAGAAAGGAGAAGAAAAAGTCCAAGTCCTGAAAGAAGTAGGGGAATTGATGGTCTGAGGCGAGACAAACTTTTTTTTTATCCTTTTTTTTTTTAATTTGATTGTTGCCGCGAGCTGATAACTATACTCAAGATTCTTTTACTGACTTTTTGTTCTTTACGTACACTTTCTCTCTTAATTAAAAAACAAATATTTTCTTTCGAAAATTTTATACATATAAAGCACGCGTACTGATATTTTTATTGCCTATTTAATTTTCTTATTTACAATAATTTTGATCCAAAGAAAAGAGAGTTAAATTTTAGAATTTTTGTTTTATTTTGCTTGCAATTCATGATTTTACTTAATCAATTATTTTTTTTTTTTTGCAATTTATATTATAATAAATGTAGTGAGATTGATTTCTTATTCACAAATTTTTTAAGCCGATAATTGAGAAAAATTTAGAGAGTAAATTATCTTAATTAAATTTACCGGAACTTTTTAAGCTTAAATTAAGATTAAAATTAGAATTTTATTATTAAAAAACAATTTTATTTTTAATTTTGACTCAATTACTAAATTTTTGAGCTTTTAAGATTATTAACATGCTTTTTAAGTGACAATACAATAATTTAATAAGTTTGTCCCATTTTGCTCACCAGGATCTTCAGGATTAGCGATTTTTTAGATTCAAAGACACAGAAGTGTCTTGCGCCAAGTACTAAGGCGTGTGCTGTGACATGCATAACTCCGTCTGTGAGATAAGCCATATAACAAAAGGAAGGATCAACTAAGAAGTTACGTACGATTGACAATTAAAAAAAATTGTAGATTTAAAAAAATAAAATACACACTTTACCGGTGAATCGAACTAAAAAGTATAAAATAGTTTTGAGAAAATTTTTTTGGTTAGAGTGAATTTTTTTTTCTGTATAGAAATATTTCATCGAAATTTTTTTTAAGTATAGCTTATTCAGACTCTAAACTTGAGCTTATAATGTTAATATTATAAAATTTTAGTGAAATTTTGATGAAAGAACTTTTAAACTGACTGTAGTGACCAAAAATCCTCGGAAGTTTTAATTTTTAAGAATAAAAATAACATTTTTTATTATTAATGATTAAGATTCAATGACATTAATTTTATTTTTTCTGATATTTAATTATGTTATAAATATATTGCTTAAGACTGTTGAGAAAATCTAGCTTTTGCTTTGTCCAGTTTTCATTGATGGTGAAATACGCCGGGAAATCGTCGAGTGTATCAATTAAAATTCCCGTTAGTTCAAAAGGATCTTGGGGACGACGTTGACAAACTAGCGGAGACCCTGCGGATCTAGAAATGTTCTGAAATATTCAAAAGTATGATTATTTATATTGTTAGGTATGGAAAAAATTAGAGACTAATGAAGATAATTCTTACATCGTTAACGATTCTTTTGGAGCCGGTTACGAAGATAGAGTCATTGCTAACATACAAGAGTGAAATATTGCTGTTATTTTTTAGGTCATCGATATATTTTTTTTGAACAGAAGCATTATAGATATCCTTTATCTCCAACGGAGTCAAAATTTTACCGTCAGATATTATATTGTAAGGGATTGCAGAATCAATACTCGAATTTGTTTGAGAAAAACCGGGAGCAATTTCAAGACGATAGCATTCTTTGGACGTTTGTTTATCGTTCATGTCTTGCGATGTCATTGAATGTGTGAAATTCGCTGGAGTCATCGAATTTATTGGCTCTTTTAACACTAAGAGTATTGGCGTCTTCATATTTACATATTCGTTGTTTTCTAATTGGGCGTTCGAAAGAGATTTATCTGAAAAAAATTAAAAAGTTATGTTAAAAATTTTTTATGTATAATTTTATGACATAGTAAAAAAAATTTTATGAAAGTAAAAAATATAAAAATGTAAAAATAAAAAAAAATTGAAATGTAAATATAAAAAAAAAATTGATTTGAAAATTAAAACATTAAAAAAAATTTATCTCACTCCGGGTTCAAAATTTCATTCTTCGAAAAAGTAAAAAATTTTTTTTAAATTTAAATCATAAAATATTTTCTTGATAAAAAATGTTTTAATGATAAAAAAATATTTTTTTAATATGTCTCAATTTAGTACATAAGTTATGACTTCTGTTAGCATCCATAATTTATAAATAATAATGAAAATTATCAGGAATTTTGTTCAAAAGGAAAAATCTTAAATTAACAAAACCATTTTCAAAAATTTAATTGTTTTTAATCAACCTTTTTTAAAAAATGATCTTAGTTAAAAATCTTTTATCTCAAATCAAGTTAATCTTTCTATATTGATGTATAAAATTCTTACCCTGTTTCAAGAATCCGTAAAAAGCGTAACTATTCAAGAAGTACTGAACGCTGTGTAGCTGAGTTCGATTTATCGAAGCTAGGTTGTTTTCCCATTTATAGAGACTGATTGCATAAGAGAGTGCTGTAAAACTAGAATAAAATAATAATTTTTTTAATTAATAAAACAAAAATAATTTATTTTTGAAAAAAATATATTTTACTCACTCTCGGACACAAGCTCTAGATGTGAGAACAGCTCGAGGATGAATTAATACTCCATCACATAGATGAAGTCCATTGTCAGGTCCATAAAGTTTAAAAATGGGCACTAATGTTTGAATAACGGCTCTTATCGATTCTTTGTGCAGCTTTGTGAAATCACCTGTAAGAAGGGTTTTATGCAAAAAATAATTTTTTTTAATCTGTAAACTATTAAAAAAAAAAAAGTAATTTCTATAAAAATCTTACCTCGATCTCTTATTATCGATGCTGTGTTGAAAGTGAATAATTGCAGTAATAGCGAAATAAAAAGAAAATATTTTTTAAATTCAATCATTTTTCGTTATTTTACTACAAAGTATTTTCTTAAATATAAAATTATTAAAAATAATTTTTTATAACGCTCACAGTATAGAAATATTTCTTTACTCGTAATAAAATAGTGATCAATTCAATTAGCCGCACTGGTGTTATCTACACTTTTATATCATAAAAAAACTATTAACATTGATCATTGGTATTTTGATAACACGCATTACTGAAGGAAGACACGTATGTGCTTTATATAAGTTAAAAATAAAATTTATCGTGTGAAAAGTCAATTCAGTAACTGCTAATAATATTACGCTAAGTTAAAGTACTTATAAGTAATATTTTAACTGATAATTAAAATTAGATTGTGAATTATGTTTGCCGCTAATTTTAAAGACCGAGAAAAAGTTTTTTTTCTTGCGTCAATAATTACTATTTTATAGCGGATAAAAGTGTGAGCAATTACAATACAATTGAGTTATTAAATTTGATAAAAATAATGGTCTTTAAATTTGGAAATTTTATCTTTGATTTAATAATGGAAAAAAACCTTATGATTTTGAGGATTTTTCTAATGTTTTTTAATTGAACTAATTTAAAATTTGGAAAATTCAATAATGAATAATTTTATCATATACAGTGCTCGTTATTGATAAAAGCCTATCGGTTAATGAGGTCTAGTTAACAGATATTTGGAATGATCAGACTATTAATCCATAAATTTTGATTTTAATTTGTAATTAAAAATTTATTCTATTAAATATAAAGTTTATATTATAAATAAAAAATTTTTATTTTTACAATTGGAGAAAATTATTTTAGAAAGAACTTTATATCTTGATTTGAGAATTTCGTCTTGAAAATCTTTTTTTTTTAATTTGGAAATTTGGAATCTACGATCAAAAGTATATTGCCTATATTTATAATAAAAAAAAAATTTTTAACTCAAAATTTGATATAGAACATTTGTTTCTTAAAAACATCCTTTAATTTGATTTATTTCCACATGTACGACGCAGACTTATTACTCTGGGGTAGTAATTTATAAGGCCGTTAGGGAAATATGTTAGTATGAAAGTTCTGCTGAGGAGAGAGAACGGACTTTACTGATGGCCGGCTTAACTGCGGCATATTATCCAAATTAATTAGCTGAGCACCCCGAGTAGCTGAGACGGACATATTATTTATCCGAAGCGATTTCTCTCCCTGGCGCACTGCCGCATCGTCGGTTACTTCTCAAATCGGTCGGTTGATGGTGTTTTTGGTCCTTATCCTTCTCTCTTTCTCGCATACACAACCCTCATACTCGGTTGACTCGGCATCGTTTGTCTATCTTTCTATTTCCACGCTCCGGTGACTCGCTCTTGATGCCACCGCTTTTGCCTGTCTATTTTACCTTGGTTGTGCCCAAAGGGGTCTTTCATTCCTGCCATAAATTACAGATCATTTTTCGATTTTTATTAAGTCACAGTAAAAAATACAGTAAAATTTTATGTTTAATATTTAACACTTTTTTGAATTTTTTTTTTAATTCAACAGGCCTGTAAAAATGATTTTATTTTGAAGACTCGGTCAATTTTTCATTATAAAAAAATCATTAGTCTTCTAATTTAAGCCGTGGAAAATTTTATAAAAAATCCCAACAATATTGGTCAATATATCATTGGAGTAAAGCCTCCCCTAGCGTAAAAAACACCGAATATATAAAACACCGTTGTAATTTAAACGGATAAAGTTTCACCCCGTGATTATGAGGATTGGAGGGTTGTACAGGAAGTTTTCCGTAGCTTAGCCTCACCCGTTTATTCTTCATAGCGATTGCCGGGGAGTATACATAAACGGGGAGCCGAAGCAAGGGGTAAGATTAAGATATAACCGCGAATAAAATTACTCTTAGCCAGGAAGGTCTTTGCTGGCGTCCACCCTGCGCGGGGGTTAAAGGGGCAGAAAAAGGAGTATCTGATACAGAGAAGAGTAGCGGAAAGAAGGACACAGCAATAATATAAACGGAGGGGGAGGGATGTAACGCTGAAGAGAATAAGCGAAGATAGTGCACGAACCGGAGACCAAGAAAGGATGATGAAGAAGAAGAATAAGAAATGGGAATGGAGAGTTTTAGGGGAAGGGGGTGGAGTATAGCCAGGCTCTTTAATGGCCGGATCTCGGAAATTGTGCGCACATATATCTGCTGGCAGATTTATGAAAGTGCTTTTCTTGTGAAGTGGGGAAAGCTGCTAGTGGTGTGCTTCTATCTGTGTATCAACGGGTAGCACGGTATGCTGTTGCTGCTTGGAACTGACGGTGGTGCTTTCCACCGCTCTTGACGCTGCCACCGAATGCGCTGGGGGGAAATGGTGGAAGCGAGAAGGGTGAAGGGGTGGCAACAACCAAAGACTGGATGGAGGGGGGAAATATATACGCGGGTAGTATGCTATCCTCCGAACGGGAACGGGAACGATTTCCTTCTCTTCTTCTCTTTCCTGGTGATGCTTACTCCCAGTTTCCAGTAGCGGTAAAACTCGCAGCAGCACCTCCATCCCCGAGTTTGCCTCATCGTCGATCCGTCCTGAGAGCGACCCCTTGCCCTTCACCAGCCACAGTAGCACGCTCACCCTCGAGGTTCTCAGCACAACCTCAACTGCTTCTTCTACTTCTGTTAATTCTTTCTCTTTTCAATTCCTCTAACAGTGTAGTGGTTCTGGTACTCTCTGGTGTCGCTCCCTCCCTCTCTACCCCGGCTTTCAGCTATCGGACTATATTTCGCGTTCGTGTAATTTTCCAGTGGGAGATTTATAAGACATTAAGGTGCGTTGTGTATACCGTGATGTATATACAGCGGTCGTTTATCTTTATATTAGTCTTCATGTTTTCCGTCAGTCTATGATGATGAGTCTTCTCTTTGGGCTTCAGGCTCAGGCTCAAGAGGGCGAACGCTCAGATGAATTATCTCAAATCTTATGGAATAAAATTCCGTGGGTTCACGGTTATATATTTGGATTTGTTGATGGAATGAGGCGTCAGAGGAGCCTCTACCGATTGAGGGTGTTTTTACAGTCAAATGAAAACTTTTTGGGGTTAGCTCGTTATTTTCAGGGGTTGGTTTTATACTTTATTGAGGATTAAAATCCGGCTGCTTGAAAGAAGATGCGATTGACTGTGAGGATTAAATAATATGTAATCGTATTTTTTGGTTAGTCTTCTGATTACCACTTTAGTTTTATTTTTTGGGTTAATGTAATTAGTAATTAGAGTTGTTTATGATTTAAAACTCGATATATAAGGCGTAAATTCTATTGTATTGAAGATTACTTGGATCAAGCAATTGTTATTGATGATTCATTGATTTAATGACTTTATTTCAGTGGATTTTTGTAATACTACTAAATTATTGAGATTTTAGATACAGATAATAGAAGTTGTTGAATTACCCATTGTATTAACGATTAATGATAAAAATTAATTTTTTTCAGTGATATACACTAAAAAAATACTACCTGATCTAAAAAAAGTATTCTTTGAAAATTTTATTGGATTTCTGTTATTTTCTATCATAAAAAATAAAATTTATTGTAAATCATTTTTTTTTCCATATTTTGAGTTAGTTTTTCTTTCTTATTTTCGATTTGACCAAAGTTAAATCCTTTGAAAATTTGTGGTGCAATAAAAATCAGTACTTAAGAGTATTTCGCATTAAAAGAAATAAAATGATAGATTTTTCAAAAAGTTTTATCTGAAATGACCGTCTCACCCCGTTATTCAGTATAAAGTTTAAGACTTTATTCTTATTTTAGTGTACGTAAGATATACGTAAATATATAAAACAAAATCTCCCGCATAAACAGAAAACGATGAACGAAAATAACGAAAGGGGAGACGAAAAAGTTTTGTAGTCAGGTCTGTTATTTGATTTTCAATGTTGGACCATATAAACAGATATCCTCTGTGAAACGACATCGTGAATAATTCATAAGTCTACAAAAAATTTATAGAAAATCCTTCAAGAGTCTTAAAAAAAATATACACATATAAAAAAAATTAAAAGTAAATAAATCTTAAAAAAAGAAAGAGATTGTCTGAGAGATTTAAGTTAAAAAAAAATTTTCCCTGAGATTTGACATAAAAATACTTGGTACGTAGTCAGGTAGATGACTAGACAAGGAAGATCATCCAACAAGAGGGAGTAGAGAAGTTGGCGGAGCAGAAGTAACGGGCTCGCGTGCTTGTGACAGCTACCCATCTTTATTTTTCTCTCTCGCTCATATATTTGTCTGTATGTTTTCGGTATTTTTTGGTATATTAGTCTGTCTCCTTCGCACTTGTTTCTCCCTTTTTGCACATGCCACTGAGAGCAGTGTAGTATATACGCGCAACGTTTTCACCGCAATCCGGCTGGAGCGACGAGCTGCTTTTACCTTCTTCCTTTCATTCTCTTTTTCCACCCTCGCCTGTTCAAAAGTGAGGTGAACAGAGTCAACCAGAGTTGAGCTGAGCTGAACACAACAGAGTAGAGCTGCGATTGTCTTAAGCGACAGAAGGCTGCGTCTGACGTCTCCCAATTTGTCAAGCGGTTCACGGAAAATTATTATTTTATTTGGTAATTTATCTCAAGTCACTGTGAGTCTTACTCAGGAACTCCCTTTTACTCACAATCCAATAAGACGCCGCCATTTGATATTTTATACTTCATTTTACCGAGTTATATTTTTTTCTCGAGCTTCCTCGGTTTTAGGTGAGCAATTTTGCCCAAAAATCCCTTCATTTCGCAGAATCGTATTAATTTTACTGAATTATGCAACTTTAATGGATGATTAATAGTAATTAATCCTGAAAATAAAAATTACTGCGTGTAGAAATCAAGTTCCTTAGATCTGTGCCAGTTACTCTAAGCTACGGCTACCTTACAAATTTTACGAAAAAGTGGGGTTAGAATAGAACATTTATTGCCCATTTCAGAGAAAAACAGAAAAAAGAAATAAGAGGTAAATGATATAATTACAAATTGGCATTCTACTGTATTTTACAAAACACTATTCAAGGCTTGCTATGCCCATAGATAATTTTTTAATTTAAGGTAGTGTTAAAAGTCTCCGACGGAGGGCGCATGATCGCTAAATTGTCTCCTTATAAGAGAGTTAAATTTGAGGTGTTATCTAAAAAAAAAAAAAATTTATTCTACCATACTTTTTACACACAAAAAATAAATTTCTTGTTCCAAGAAAATCTTAAGGAAAACAAAACTTATTTTGGAGGAAGAAGAAATTTTCTTGGCTGAAGAAACTTTGACTTCATTCAAAAAATTCTCAATCTTTCTTAATATTTTCTTGAGCCAAGAAAATTTACAATCCATTTAATAATTCTTTTTTTTACAAGTTTATTAAGCATTTAATTTTCGAATCAATTCTGAAGTATCACAGTATCACAGGTTGTTAAAATCAGATAGGACTCTTGAACTAATTCTATACTCTGTATATTCTTAAGAATATCCCTACATCAACCAGTGAATTGTCTTCAAAAGAAATCGGATGCCAGCATATATCCCTACTTTCTTTGAAAAGAAAACTTTGACCAGACCTGTAGCACAACTTGACCCTCAGTTCCGTGAAACCTTGCAAGGTCACCCAGAGAAAACCGAAACCCATGATACCACCTTGCAGCATCATCTAGACGGAGGCTTAATCAGACCAGCTTGAAATTCGGATCAAGTGTGTAAACTATTGATTTCTTTTGTCTGGTTCTATCACCAGACAACTACTTGGACTATCCGCGATTATCATGTTACGTTATGGATGGTTATACCGAGGGTAAGCGTTCATCCCATTGGCTCTCGCGATCCATTGGGCGCACCCCATGGATATCATATCTTTCTCAATGGTCCGCCCTCGACTCGCGGCTATGCTCCACCCCGGACAACAATAATTCAGAGAGAGAGAATATGAGAGCAAACTACGAGAGCGAGGGTCGCTCGCCATTTTTTACCCTCCAAAAATCAAGACAGTCTGTCCATAATCATAAATCACCAACACCGGTATCATATTCGAAACATTCCAGATTCGACTCATTCCCGCATTCTCATTCCAGAATCATTATAATTATTAAAGCCAACATATACATGTAAGAGGAAGCTTAGCCGGGTGTAGCCGAGATTCTATAAAGCCCTTCCTATCCGGAGACCAGCCAAGGGATGAGGACTCGAGATTACGTCACCGCGCGAAGAGGAATCTTTGGACGTCTTACGGACCGCTTAGGAATGCGAACCCTCCGGTCTCATTAACATCTTGCGTTTCTGCTCACCCCTTACCCTTTTCTGCCCTTCCTCTAACTCGACCAAGAAAGCTCACTGCCGAGGCAACTCCATCTTGTTCTTTATACAAGGCTTCATTTCCTTCCTTTTTAAAAGTACCAAAAGAAGCCGCAGATTAGTATAGTAAAAGGGCCGAGGAAAACGGACCCTCACTCAAAGCTCATTATCTTTTTTTTCCACCCTCTTCTTATAGTTTTTTCTTTATAATACCGGTTTTTATTCCTCCAAGATGTAACTCAATGTCATCGTATTATATCTTTTAATCTAAATTCATTCATGAATAATCTACATAATTTTTTTTTCTTTATTTATAAAGTCTGCTCCGGGGCTTATAATTTTTATTTTTTCGCTATAGAAAAAAAAAAAAAAAAAAATTCGTAAAACGGATTTTATAATAGCGCAATTTTTTTTTTTTTTTGGTGCATGTCACTGGGGATCAGAGAAGGTTGACCTGAGAAGGTAAGTAAAGTGGTGAAGACTTATTCTTTTTCTTCTTATCTGCTTTTTCTTACAGTTCGGATAGATAAAAATAAAAGAAGAAATAATCTGGGGGTGGAATTCTGCCGCAACTGTATGTGGTTAGTGCGCTGGCACTTGTTCGAAATGCCGGGGGATGTTTACGTTGGGGAAATCTTGGAAAGTGAAGAGGACAGCTGAAGAAAAAGCTCGCTCGCATCTCATAACGATAGTGATTCGAAAAAACGTTAAAAAGCTGCATGCTTCTTAGTTTTTTTTTTTTTTTTTTTTTTTATTAAGTCTCCGCTCCAACAAGATGTAAGAGGAGATGAGGAAAAATCCTGTTGGGGTCTAGGTAATTATGCCACCACGGTCCTACAGGATAATATAAATAGTAAGGCTATATAGCAATCACCACTCTCTTTTTTCCGTGTTAGTTATTTCATTTTTTTTATCATCCGTTTTAGTTTTTTTTATTGCTGTTAGACCGTTCAAGCGCGCCCTCACCTCTGTAATCTTGCATAATTTATTTCTCGCTATTGTTCACCCTCCTTGGAATTATGCATTATTCTGGAAGAAGGGACAGCGGACCTTAATTCGTCAAAGAAAATTCGTTTTCTCTTCTTTTAAAGATATCTTTTTTTCTTTTTATTTCTTATTACTTTAGCGTCATTTTACATCTTTTCTTCCTCCTCGTTCAATTGTTGGACCCTGAAAACCTCGACAACGATGTTCAATTCACGAGTAGTATAAAAAATCCTCTCGACGATTGTCTCATCGGCTCATTGATTATACGATTAATTCATTTCATTTCCGATGGAATTATATTGAGATTGTTTGATAATATTGTTTTTCTTCCCCTTTAAAAGGGATTAATTACATTCGACAATAATATTTTTTGTAAAATTTATTACTTATAAGTCTAATTAAAATCAATCAATTTTAATTTTTTGATTGATATAAATTAGCAACTATTTACATATATTTTTAAGTATCCGATAAAATTTATATAAAATTAAAATTGCATTGATTTAATAATTTTTCTGTTTGATAGAAGACAATAAAATTCTCAAAATTTATTTTTCATGATATTTTTTTCTAAACAAATTAATATTTTTACCAAAGTATCAATCTAACTAATTTTTATCCAACAATTCCCTAAGCTAAAAATCCTGCAGATTTTGCATAAAAAAAAGTCTAGGATTTTTGAGGTGAGCAATTTTTTATCGTTCTCCGACTGAAGCGATAAATTATCAAGAAATCCAGAAAGACAATTTTATCGTTGGAAAAAAATGTTATTCCAGGATGAGCGGTAGGCAGAGGTAGAGGAATATTTAGATAGTGATCGGATTTGATCGGAAAGATCAACTGGGTTCGGTTAGGTTTGCGATGAGTTTGGCGATACACTTGATTTTCTGGACTAGAACATAGCATGTAACGTCACCAGCCACCAGGCAGTTCCGGTCTCGTTTGTCGTGGTCGGTTGCCGCGAGATATACCGGGTGGAAAACGTCGAAAGTGGGAGCCGGGAGTTTATAGAGAGCAGCCAAGCAGACAATACACATACGAACCGTATAGTATAGCTAAACTCGCCGTTCGCTATCCGCCTATTTGATGTTGGTACAACAGCGGCGCCGTGTTTGCGTTGAGGCCCATATTGATTGCCACCCCTGTCGCTGGCAACCCCATTCGTGGCACAGCAGCCAGGCAGCCACTCCATTCTCCATATCCTACGCGATACCATCAACCGTGATATCACTGCTATACCTAATCATTTTATACCTATGTCACGGATTTCGACTGCAAAGGGGCCAAACACCCGCTGTAAACACATATCTCTCTAGATTACATATTTAGGTATACGCTATATCTAGATCTACACATACATTTAATGCATCCACACGTATGGTCATGTCCACGGCCATTCCACATATATTCTCCGCTAAAATACTTGTGTACACTTAAACCCCCTGGATTAACCCAACCGTCAAAAGCAGCCTCGTATCTTTTAATTATTTAGACGGTACGTGTGCGGGGTACTCACGCTATAAATGTCCTTCCTCCACATCATCAAGGAAAGGTTTATCGTTCAACTTACGGTCCTCGGACTCTACTTTAAATTATCCACTATGATACTACGTGTATAATTTATTGTATCTCTTAAAATAAAAATAAATAAAGTTTGTTGGTGTCGTGGAATTAAGTTTTCATTCACACGTTAAGTTTTTCTATTAAGAGATTAATGGGGAGCTTTTGATATACCTTAGAGATGTCAAGGAAATAAAGTACGAAGTTAATGAACAGTGATAATGTTACAATAATATAATGCATCGGTTTTAAGTAAATTTTAAAAGGCAACAAAAAATACTATTTAAAGATTTTAATTACAAGTTTTGAGGTCTTTTTGAAATTAAATTTACTTAGAATTAAAAATACATAAATTTAGTTTTATTTTGAATTTTGAAAAATGTTAGCAATTATTTGAAATATTAAAAAAAGTTGATTGATGATTTATGACACAGACTTCTGTTTTGTTCGTTAGAACTTATGACATCTAGCTCAACTCTCCTGCCCCGAGAATACCGAGCGATCTAGCGCGCTCTATCAATGATTTCCAACAAACTACATCCTCCAAAAATAACCAACTTAGTTCAATAATTATTTTTTTTAATTTCATCACTGAAATAAATTTTAGCTCTCAATTTTAATATTATTTCACAAGACATACGTCCAAGAAAACAATTTACATATCATTCGAAGGTATTCCGTGTGAAGTAAAACATCGACAAGATTAAAAATTCCACCGAAAGCGAAATAAATTCATAAAATATTTGCTCGAGTCGAATTCTCATAAAAGACTATAAAAGAATGGTAAAAAAAAAAAAAAGAAAGAAATAAAAGAATCTGACCCGCATGTCAAGGCGGACTGAGCAGTGACCCTTGCTTAGAAAATGACGCGTGGGTGACAAATCAGTCGATTGAGCTGTGTGGAAGCGATAGCTTTCCCGTAGAATTGGTGGACTCTGTTGGTGGACTAAAGCTGCGTGTGTTAGAACCAGAATAGAGGAGAGGAGCCAGGCTGTTGTTATGTGTAGTTTTGAGCAGACCATGGTTGAGAGTACAGAGTAGACAGTAGAGCATTGATAGAAGAGACATACACACACACGCAGACATGGACATATTGGGATTTAGTGTGTCCGAGCAGGCAGGAAAGATAAATATAGTTGAATAAGATAGAGAGAGAGAAAAGGAGAAGGAAAAGGAGGGCTTGTCCAGAGGGGTTGCCCGGTCAAAGAGGGACTAAGCGGGGGGCATACTCTCTCTGTACTACCAAGGGGCGGCTAGCATCGGATTCTATCTTCACGTATTGATCAACGCCTCGCCACTCTCCTCTCGACGTGGGCTTTTCGGTAAAGGGGGTTATATTTATATCTATATATATGACCACGTACACGGGGTAACTGTGCAAGGAGGTGAACGGGGGACAGAGAGTTGAGGGTTGAGGATTGAGGGTTGGAAGAGGATCAACGGGGTGAGGAGACAAGAGCGGCTGTTCGAAAGGGAGAGGCTTGATCGAACACCCCCGCAGCTGGCCACAGCTACGACCACTGGACCGACCACCAGTCTTGGTTGCGCGTGTGCGTTCCCATATAAATACGATTCATCTCTAGCACTATTATTTATATACAGCTACTGTATATGTTCTATACAGCGTATTCTTGATTGTAACGAGCGTTATTCGTCCATACAAAGGTATAGTACGTTATTCCTATCTCTATCTATCTTTCGGAGGATGAATATGTATTCAGATTGTAAAGTTGTCATTGTCTGCACACATTTCGCTATTAAATTGTAGACATTAATTTTCGGTTTTTTCCTTTCTTTGTTTTGTTGCTAAGCGAGCTATTTTTTAAGAGAAAGAATTTCGAGTTAAAAGGATACTGAAAAAAGATAAAATAAATAAATAAATGGAAATAAATATAGAGTTAAGGGAAAACGTACAAGAAAGATGGAAACGATAAAGTTAAGTTGCAGATGCTATTATTTTTCTTTCTTATATAGGGTATACTGTTTACAGGGTATTGTATACTCTGCATTGTTTAATTTATGTGTGTATATAGTTATAGATCTATTGCTGTTTCTTCATCAGGCATTTTTTTTTCGTATTAACTTTCAACTTCATTTTATTTATGGCGTGAAAAGTAGTTTGTATTTTTTGGCTGAATTAAGTTATTTTTTTTTTCTAATGGCAAAGAATTTTTTTTAAGTAGTGGTGAGTTTTGTTCGGGCTATTTAAGAGGAAAGAGGTAAATTTCTAAAGTAAAAAACTATGCTATTTATATAGAAAATTATATTGATCAGATTGAAGTTTTAAAATACGAAACTTTAAAAGAAACTTCTTTGCATTCTTGCTTTGGGAATACTTTGTTCAAAATAATAACCAATCTAGAAGAATTACGGAATTAGTGTAGTATGATCTTGTTAAAACTTTCTTTTGGTTATTGAAAAGCTCGTTAAATTAAAATATTTTGTTGAATCGTTGAATTACACGAGTCTCAATTACCTTTTGCGTATAAATAGTGTTTAACTTGTTTGAATATAAAGATGCTAAAATACAAAAAAACGCAGACAAAAATTTATTCTTCATCGTCAATAAATTTTATTCAGTAAGAGAATTCTATAGTTTGACACTAAATAAATTTCTGTAGACAGAACCGCCCGAATACACATACCTTTCATTCATTATCTAGAGCTATAACGCCTGGCTCAACTCTTGTAAAGCGAGAAAATCAAGCAATCATGAGCCACCTAGCGGCTGCATCTAAAAACTAGTCTTAAAAATAAATAGGTTACTCTTAATCATTAATTTAAATAATTAATTCACTCCTTTACTTTGAAAATAAATAATTATAAATTTGTTAATGTTACAAATAATTTTATTACGTGTTGAATAAAATAAATTACATAAAAATAATTATAAAAATTGAAACTTTTCAATCAAAAAAACTAATTTAAAGATAACAAAAAATATTTTATTGTAAATACAATAAAAAAGTATAATATTGTGTTTAAAAGTACATAAAAGAATAGTCCACGGATCGTAGTTCTTAGAAACTCTTAATTCTTGTACGTCCCTTCGATAACTTGGCTCTCGAAGTTGTGGTACAGCGTCGAACTCGGAAAAATAAAATAAAAAGAAGAGTAAGTACACGAGCGAGTATTATATACGAAAGGAGAAAGAAAGTAGTACGAGTGAAGTATAGTTATACGAAGTACGAGAGCTGAGGATAAGAAAGTCTGAGGACACTGAGGGTGGAAGAAAGGCCAGTGCCCGGTGTGGCTTATTGGATGGTCGACTCGCACTTGTCACGAGCGTGTGGCCGCTGTGGAAACTTTCAACCTCTCCTTTTCTTTTATTACCACTACTGTACTCTGTACTCTCTACTCTACAACTATAAATATATATGTGTGTGTAATAATGTATATATATGTACATCTACAAAGGGTAGGTGGCTTTTATGGTAGAAGAAGAGAAGACGATAAGCAAGAGAGCTAGATAAGGAGGATCGAGGATGCATCTATATTTATTGTGGATTGTAGATGTAGGGGTTCCAACGACGGCATCATAGACATTCCATAAGACATACAGCCTTGTCTGTAATGTGTGCAGGAGTTGCTAGCTACTGCCGTCGCTGCTTCCGCTGGTCAGTGAGGAGGTTCCAGTGACCACCACGTCAATACCTAGGGGGTGGGTGGATAAAGGGGTTGCGCAGGCGCGTTATGGCTATTCTCATATTTACTTGTCTCTTTTTCTTTATATTGTTATACAATTACACTTAACTTTATTTAGTAGCGGCTTCATCTTTATATTAACAGCGGGTTAAAATTTTCTGATAAAAGCATTTAATATTTAATAAAATTGATTAATTTTTTATAAAATTTTTTTTTGACAGAAGATTTATTGATAAATATTTAGTAAAAGTTAATTAATATTTTTTACTATAATTAAGAGTTGAAAAATTGTTTATTGAATAAAATTTATTATAGCAAAAATTTCAAACAACTTATTTAAAGTTTGTTTGTGAATAATAATTATTTTTTGAAAAAATTTGACTTTTTTGAGACAAATTTTTATGATGTAAAAAAAAAATGAAAAATTTTTAACATCACTAGCTTCAATTAAATAAAATTAATTACTTTAATATTACTCAAATAAACTTTTTTAATAAATAAAATATTATGGAGAGTTTTTCAATAATTCTAGTAGAAATTAACCAAAAATATTAATGCAATTTTTTTTAAATATTAAAATTTGTTTATTAAATCTAAAAAAAAAATTTTTTTTACAACTCTAAATAAATTTTAGAAGGTTTTTTTTATTAATAATAAAACAAAATCTTTTTCGAAGGTAAGAAATATCTATTAATTATAATAATAATTATTTGTTTCGATCCTCAAAACAAAATAATAAAAAAATTATACTTTAAAATTTTTTATAACCCCATAAATTTAATTAATAACAAAATTCCATTAAATAATAATAAAACATTATTTAAAATTAATACAAAGAATGCGAAAAGAATATCAGTTAATTTTTTTTATAAATAAATTATAAATTATTGTTTCGTAACAAAATTTTTACTGAAAACATCGTAATGATTTAAAAATTGATAAGTCAGAAAAATTAAATTATTTATAAAAAAATTAATTGTAATTAGACTGAAAGACAAAAATTTAAGAGGAGAAAAACAGCTCGAGGATATAAGGTAGTGTCGTATAAAATAGTTGAGTATGGGGTGGGTTGAATGAGGTGAGAAGCGATTAGACTTGAGGCATGAGCCGATCGATGAGTAGTTGTGTATAGAAAGTGTGGAGAGGGTGGATTGAGGGTTATAGAATGAACGGGGGAGCAATATCGTACCAGTAATGTTTCTTCATTAGTGCAAGGCAATCTTCTTTATGGCTAGAAATCTCGCACCGTCCTCTTTCTTCGATGTCTCCGCGACGGCCATCTTGCCTCCAAGATATATATGGATTCGATTCATCTGATATTATTTTTTTTATTGGCTTACTTGCTTATTTTTCTAATAAAAATTTATTACTTTTATTAAAAAAATTTTATTAATTGAAACGAATAAATAATTAGAAATTAGATATTTTAAAAAAACCTTTTTTTTTAAGAGTCGAGAGTTATGAGAATAACTGAAGATATTGAACAAAAAATTTTCTGCTCGAAAAGTTTCTTATTTAAAAAAAAAATTACATTCCAAGAATAAAAAATAATTTTCTGTTTTTCCAAGGTACTCTAATAAACAATCTAGTTTACTTTGGTGAAAATGAAAAGTAAAAAAACTCAATATCAAATAACTTTTTTCATCACTCTGAAACAAACACTTTTTCCAATAGATTTTGATGTTTTTCATCCGCGGAAAAAAACAATCACAAATAAAATTGAAAAACGAATCAAAAAAAAAAAAAAACAGAAATAGTATTGGAATTTGAAGCTTTCAATCTGCGACGCGATTAATTAAACTCAGAGCAGAATTTCAATTATAGATTGGTGGTTTAGACAATTCGTAGCACGTCTGACATGACCCTCTAGTCATCTTACGTCTATTAAACTCGTTCAATTTACCAGAGAAAACGGTTGGGTCAGTTACCGCCAACGCTAATGCTAAACGACCCACTGGCTACGGCAAGATAATGAAGGTTCATGCTACTCTGACTTTTCTCCTTAGGGATTTTATTCTGAGATCCCTATAACATCTGACTAGTCTTTTTCTTTCTTTTTCTTGCACTTTCCGGCTATCTAGCCAACATCTAAGCGAATTATATGTACCAGATCCTATTTTACCCCTTAATTATATCAGCGACCGTAAAATAACCTCTCATATTAGTGTCTTATACTGTACATAATCAATGTTTTTTCTTTTACTCCTTCATTCTGTTTATTCTTCTTTGTAAATAACAGTAATTTTAGCTTTATTTTCTTTTTCCTCAAAAAAAAAAAATTATTTCATTCGAAATTAAATATTTTTTTTTAATTTTATTTTGGGTTGAAAAAAGTTATAATTATTCAATTCGTCAAAAAATTTCTTAGTTTGGATCGATAAATTTAAACTTTTGAACCCAGAAATAAATAAATAAATAAAGCAAAATATTTTGTTATTTTTAAAAAAATTTTTTTCTCCGTCCAGTTATTTTTTTTCTTTTATTTTTTAATAAATTGCAATATCATTGACAAAATACTCCTTCCAAAATTTTTAATTTCCTGGATGATACCTGTAATGTTTGTATAATTGACAGACGTGCGTCGTATTGCTAACTTTAGTCGGTTTAATAAGCGTAAAGAGACAGATGTGAGTGTACTAAGCAATGAGTTTCGATTGCAGTATAAGGGGGTGGCTGGTGACACGCACAGAAAAGTATATACATATAAGTATAGTGAGGGGAGAGTTAAAAGAAGCCCCAAATAGAATCCCTCCACCTTACATATCCAATATTAACTACATTTATTCGCGTTGTCTCAAATTAACCCCTGACTCTCGGCTATTGTGTTCACCGTATGTACATCGTTTCTACTTTTTCACCCTCTTCACTCTCACTCAATAATATCAACTCCTACGATATTACCATCATAATACTCACTCAAATACCAGGGAATATTAGTCAATGGCTCATTTTCCAATTTTATTATTTGTCATATTTTTTTTTCTGTATAAATTCTGTATAAATCATCGTCATTTTTATTTCTAAGGAACTCATATTTTTTTTTTTTTTTTTTAATTTGTACTCCGTAAATGTGCTAAAAATTTATTGTTTGTCTTAATTTATCAATTTTATTTTGCTCAATTATTTGTACTTTTAAAAATGATTTTTTCTGTTTTTAAAAATGAAATTTTAACCAAAAATTTACTGATTATAATTAGAAATCATTTTTTTTAATTATTAAAAGAAATTTTTCACGCAAATTAAAAAAAAATTTTTTTTTTATTCATTTTTTACGAGAAAAAAAAAATTCCTTTTATTCTTAATTGAAAAAAAAAAATTCAATTTACGACCGACACTATCGCTGAAAAAAATAGGGGTAATAGAAATAATTTTCCAATAAATTTGAATGTAAAATAAAATTTAATTAAAGCTCTTAACAAACTTGATTCTATTATCTATTTGTTTGTTGGCGTAAAAAAGGAAAAAAAAAATCAAATAAATGATAAAAATGTAAAATAACACTAGTAGCTCGTAAGTAGTATGATTCAATGTATTCAAATGATAAACCTCTACCCCCCAGAGCGTCAATTTATTAAATGGAAAGATTGCAAATTTCATGACATAAAGTGCCTGGCAGAAGACTAATGGTGCAGTAGAGTAGAGTTTGTAGGGTCGGAAGTACGGGGGAAGAGTCGGGGGCAAAAAATAAGGGTGAGAAAAAGTTGTAGATGGGGTGGGGGTGCATAAAAAGAAGCCACGTGAATGATTAGACGGGACTGTGCTTACACATATGTACACATATATAATAAACAACACAGCGTTATATACTAGACTGCTATATTCTACAATATTATCGTATGATGGGCAACTGTTTCTGGGTGTATGGGGTCAATCTGAGGCTAATCAAATCATACGGGATCTACTGACTCCGCGGGGTTCCCCGTACTCCAATCCAGTCACCGCCACTTCCGTAACACGCAGCTATATATATGTTTGCAAGCTTTATTAATTCCATCACCGAGGGGGTGCTATATGACATAACACTTACCCTCTTATATTACGTTCTTATATACACAACAGAATCTCATAAATCTCGCTCATCATCATTCGTCCACGTAATTGGATAATATTGGTAATTATTTTTTATACGTCAATATAAATTATCTTCGGGTATTTCATAAATATTTCATTTTATTTATTTCTACACAATGAAGTCGCACTTTTTGGGATTAATAAGTTACAAACTATTAAACATTTTGACGTTTGAGATTTACTTTTTGATGGATCATCGTCAGAGATAATTAAGCGGAGGGAGACGTAAGAAAAATTTTATTTTTTTTTAAAGTTAAATACGCTCATATTTTAGGCAAAATTAATTTCAAAATATTTAATTATAAAAAAATATTTTTTTTTTTTAATTTTTAGCAAAAATTAAGAGTAATTTTTTAATTTTTATAATTAGAAATATTTAAACTGAATTTTAGAACTTTAGATTTTTAGAGAAAAATGTGAATTTTTATTATTTACACTTTGCAATTATCCGCCTCAAAATTTGAATCACAAAAAAAAAGGCTATATTTATATATTTATAAAATAAAAAATAAGATTTAATTTTCAAATTTAACGAAAAAGTTTCGGCCTTCTGTTGGGCTTAAATTGAAAAAAAAAAAAAGCATAGTATATTTAAAATTTTTTTAAATAATTAAAAAAAAAGTACAAGTGAAAAATTTTTAATTTCGGCTGAGAATAATGAACTTTAATGATTCTTACTTAAGAATAACTAAAAAATTTTTCAATTTTTACAATTTGACCTTTTTTTTCTCCTTCCATTACTAAAAAAAGTCGAGCGAAACAAAATTTTCCTGCTATTTCTGTTTATTTAAATGTAATTTTTGTTCCTAAAACTAAAAGAACAAAGTTTACCAAGACTTGGCGTTGAATCGGTAAGATAAGCACAGCGTGGCGTTGCATATTGATTGACGGGCCGTTGTCTTGTGCGAATGAGGAGATGAAGAGAACAACTAAAGCTCGATGAGTTAGCATGACATATACATACCCATAGAGAGGAAGATAGAATTCATAGATACATAAGACGAAGTCGGTACAGCCCGTAGGTGGCAGAACAGGAGAGGACTAGAGCAGAAGAGGCAAAGAGACGAGAAGGTGGGTCTGGAGGGTAGTGTAATGAAGCACTGCGCAGACACACCGCCATGAATATTCATAATCTAATACTTGAGCTGAAGCTCGCGGAGGCGGGCCAGGATCTTCTCATCATCCGAACCTCCCGTAGCCTTGGTGGCATATTATACCTACCCCACACCCATAAGACATAGACATAGCTTGATGGAGAAAGACAGGGTGAGTCCATTTCCAGGTTACCCCTTTCGTCGTAGCCCGAGCAAGGCTGAGGATATTCATCCTTATTTGCCCCTTTACCTTTCCCTTTCCTTTTCCCCCTTGCCAGTGGTCTCTCTTTAACCCTCTCGACTTATTTCCACTACCACTAGCACCAGGACTGCTCGACTGCTCAACTCACCTCCACCAGAATCTTATTCGGTGCCCGTGCCGCGTTACACTATGCCAATGGAAATGTCTCATGACGGTTTAACAGATATCGATCTTTGACTTAACTTATTCTCTCTCTCTCCCCGCTCTCATCTTTAGTGATAAGAAGAATTTTTATTTCCATATGAAAGCCATTGCCACGATACTCGCGTTATTGCTCTTTTATGATAATGTTATCAGCAATGGAGATTCAGATGAGCTGGTGTACGGTGTGTACCAAGATAGATAGATAAATATATGTGTGCGCAAACGGTAACATTTAGTCGTAAAGATCGCTATGGAAAGTGGTAGTTATATATATATATATATATATATATATATATATATATATATATATATATATATATATGTATATAAGGATGCACTGCGACCCAGCAAACTCCATCAAACCCCGGGATTTAGTAATCTGCCGAGATTTATGAACGTCGCTTCATCCCTTAGCTGACTCGATCTCTTCTCTCGTTCTCTGTCAGAGTATCTCGTGCTACGCAATCCTTGATTGTACTGTCTTCTCTATATTCCCTTTGTCTGAATACACACATAAATGTATATGTATTTATACGAGTTCTCTACTACCTCTCGATGTATATTTCCTTTCTGTTTTGAGAGACAAAGCGCTCGTCAAGACTAATCTCTACAATAAGATGTTTATTGTTCGCATTATTATCATAATTAATATTTGAATTGTTAATTACTTAAACGTCATTTTAACTGGATAAATATTTAAGAATTGTCTTTAGTAATGGAACGGAGGAGATAGTTATAATTTTATTTTTTTTTATTTTATTTGACAGCTTAAATTTATTGAGAAATAATTGTTTAGTTTATTTGGGGAAGTAAATCATTTTGAATTTATTGTTGGATTTATAAGTTTAATTTGTCATCAAATGATTATATTTTTAAATTAGATTTAGAGAAAATTTTTTGTTATTTGTTATAAGTTTTGATCAATACACAAATATATCTAAAATAAATTTGTAGAATAAAAAAAATATTTTGTTTATTTTATTTAAACATATTTTGCTGTCAAAATTTTATAATGAGTGTAATTTACTCCGTAAATTTTTTCTTTTTTCTGTATTGCAAATGGATTTAAGCAACAAAAAATTATTTTGTACAATCGTGAATTATATTGATCATTAAGATGTAAAGTATCATTTTGTCTCAGTGAAAATTTTTAATTTATAAAAAAATAACGATCAAGAAAAAAAATTTTGTTAATTATTAAGAATCACAGATAGAAAATCTCAAGTAATTAAATAATAAAACAAAGTGTGACTTATAAATAAGCAAAGAAAATGAAAGGTAAATTATTATAAATAACTAAAAAGAGCCGGAGGGTAAAGTCATTGATTGTGTTATAAAGTATTCGTAAAGACAGTAAGCGAAATAAGGAATGACTTAGTATCTTAACGATAGGGTTAAATTCAAGGCGCTTGAATAGCGGGAAAACGTAGTAATGGTTTTTGCCGGTGGGTTAGACTCGACACTTTTGTGCTGTGTATATACGAGTGCAACATTGGGGATAACGTTTCACTGGCGGGCGATAACGGACGACGGGAAACGAGTGAACAAGAGTTAGATACTTTCAAGTTGGAAAGTGAGACGCGAAAGCTGCTTGAGCGAGCGAGAAAGAGAGATAGAAAGAGAGAAAGAGAGAGAAAAGTGTACAAAAGGGGATTTTAGTTTGTTCAAGTAAATTATATTCAGGATGGTGGCTCTGACATCGGTCGCAACGCAAATTACAGCCTTCTGGTGGTGGTGCCGGTGGTGCTAGGATCGCTATAGGAATATAGCCTAGGATTCGCAACAGGATTCGCTCTTCATCCTTCTCATCGTCTCCGTTTCAATCCGCTCTCGCTCCACCCACCTGGCAAATTCTACTTGCCTATCATGAATTATTAATTAATTGTTTCAACTAACGGGGTAATTTATTATTCAACCCTCGCAGAGTTTAACATCCGACCATTCTCAAACTATCTCTTCTATATATCCCTTAAAATAAATAAGACATTGGTGAATAAATTATTCGCTTATTTCATTGTATTTTATTCATTGTCTACATTAAGATATGATACGCACTATATACCGGACATTTTATCTAATTCGGTTAACTAAGCGGAACCGAAAATATTTCACCTGCTAACTTTTGCACGACTCATGAATTTTAGGTGAAAATAAGTTTACTTACAGTAAATAGTTCCACAAAGATCGCACAGATGGCGAAAGGTAGTTTAAAGTTTTCCTGTGCAGAGCGGTACGAAAAATAATTAAGTATCATTCAACAGTTCAATTTGATAATTCATGTGATATATCTTCGAAAACTTTACAAGTCAATTTGATATAAAATTTTATAAATCTTTATGACAAATCTGTAGTTTGAAAATAATTAGTGATGATCGTTTCAAGTAAGGTTTTTTAAAAATATTCTGTTGACTTTATTTTATAAGATTTCCTTGTTTTAAGTGTTGTTCCAAAAAATTTTAACACTTGGGTTGTCTGACGAAGACTTTAATTTTATGAGCAAGTATTATAAAATGTTTACAAACAAGAATAATTCGTTAGTATGTCTATATGATGGTCGAAAATTATTTAGTTCAGAAAATGTGTATAAAATCTCAAAATCATTAACTAGAAATTTTAATCTTATAAATCAAACTGTTTTCACGAGACAATTAATTTCGATGAGAAAGTTTTGGAATTCTTTTCAACGATATGATATACTGTCATTTTTACTGTATGGTTTTATTCATCTAATTTAATCTTCAAGAAAGATTTTTGTCGTTTGTCGCTTTAAAAAGTTCAATTTTTGAAGAGTCGTGAAGGAATTGTTGTGAATAAATTTTACATTTTTATAAACTACGAAACGTGAACCTACAAATTATAATTTAAAATTTATTAAATAAATTTACAGAATCATAATTTCATTTTGCGCTTATCAATAAATTAAAAATTAATTTTCCTCTTAACATGTTCGGCTAAAAGTTTCTTGAAACCAGAAGTACTTGTTTGGTCTTTAATTTCTTCTGGTAAATTGTTAAACACATTAATGCCTAAATATGTAATTGTTTTTTCAGCACTTTTTGTTCTAGTACCTTATACATTAATTAAGAAACTATTTTTGGTATCATAATAACTGCTTTCCGTCTTTTTTATGATACGTTCGCATAAATAATCAGGTGCAAATATATTAGCTGCTCGGTATTGAATCAAATTTTCTATAAAATCAACGATAAATATATCAATTTTAGTCAAATTACCAATAAATATTAAATAAAAAATATGTTTAAGCTGCCAAGCGACTGTAATAATGCAGGTGAGCGGTTGTTTAATTTATTCCAGGAATGAATGATAAATTTAAAGTAGTGCACACCTGTAAGAGAGTCCTGTGTACTTTTATCCATAGATATAGATATTCGTGGGTATGAGTAAGGGTGAGGGTGTGTTGGTATCGTTGGATTTGAACGAGCCCTCGACTCAACTCGTGAATAAGGTAGTTGGTGCCGACAGCCCGAGCAAATTAATATTTACCCAGTTCACCAACCCTCTGTGCTGATCGCGTCCGCCTGCTCTCTCGCGTATTAATGGATATCCTCCACCATCCAGAACATCACTACCACCATCCTCTTCTACCTTTACCACCTTCACCTTCATCATCGGCAACACAACCAACACCACTATCATCCCTGCCCACACGAGAGAGCGCGGCATCGACAGGCACGCAACCCGCAAACTTTGATAATCAACCAGCCAATTTCCGGTTGCGGTTCGTCGCTCGGTCGCATTTAGTCGTTCCACTCGACTCATCCTCATATTAAGGCAATAAAGGCTTCGATCTACACTAATTTTAATGACTGCGACTTGATGGACGTTATAATTAATTAAGCGCTCTGCATGCAATATTTAATCACTGAGTCTTGGGTTTTTGACATGCTGTCACTTTTAACACAATTCGATGGGTTTAATTTTCAGATGAAGTCAACACAATTTATGTCGGAAATTTGGACACAGTATTTTAATTCTGAAGAAAACATAAAAGTCTGAAAACTCAATTGGGGTCAATAAATTAATAATAATTAATCAATCGTTCGAGAAACAAGTGGAAATGTTCGTAGATTGGTTGATTCGATAGCAAATGTGTGATTCGGGATTTAATAAAAATTGAGAGAATGGGTATATGTCCCTAACATGAATCCCAGGTACTTGAAGAGGTACCAAGAGAATAGGCTCGCGTGACGAGTAACATCGGGTCGCTGATTGTTCTAACATAGAATACAAGTGAAGTGAGTATTGCGGGGATGGGCCGATTTACTTGACGTGACGCCGACCATTACCTCTTCATGGAAAGCACTTAATTATATAATATCACTTGTGAATTAAACTACCACGGCGCGAGCTCGTACTTGTACCGCAATTATTACCCAGCCATCACCTCAAAACGATAATCCAACTTTAAGTTGTTACACACTATAATCTACTTCACCATCAAATTTATTATACGTTTACATATAAGCTCGTTTTATAAAATTTAAATATTTAACTTGTATCATTATCATGCGATTTTATGCTCAACTTGTAATTTACTTTTACTTTATTTTTTTTTATCATAAAAATTGTATAGTTAACTTATTAGTGAACATATGAGATTAATTGCAGGAATAAAATATTTAAAAAAAATTTTTTTTTTCATGAGTGTACTTTGATCAAACAAACATGTTTAAAAAAATATCAGGACTAACGTAGATAAGTTTTAAATTACCACAATTACCAAATAATTTTGACGATGTAAAATATTTTTTAGCGAACCAATTTATCAAAAAATAAAATAATTCCAAAATACTGAAAATTTTGGAGTAAGAAAACGAAGTAGTTTTCGTCACAGATAGTGCGGTTAGTAAAACTAAAGTGCGGTTTTCGATAAACCGATGTTTTACTTTAGGAGTGTAGAAGTTACAACAAGCAGTAAAATAACGAGTACAATGAACAGGCATTTAGGTTCTCGTAAATGGTTAGTTATATAACAATTGTAAATGTAGTCAAATTTACAACAGTGGACTACATACTGTATATCGACCATATTTAAAAAAATCAAATTTATCTCCACCAAGAATTTATCTAGTGCTATACCTAAAATCATTAATAAATTCATAGGCGATATCATCTACCACAAAAACTGTCACGAAGGATTTAGAGTACTTCCGAGTAATGGCCAACCTAAGATTTAACACTGGTTGTACAAGAGAGTAAATCCGTGAGAAAAATTAACCGTGTAATCCGTGTAATCTAATTCGACGACATATAAAATGCTCGTATGGTAGATGAGTAAGTAGTAGTATGTACCTACACGTGACGAGAAGTGTGCCGAGAATTACGTTACACCCCCGACTGCTTTTTGCCAATAGATCATTAAGGGTGTATTACGTTTAGTTGGCTATAACAAAACGGACAAGATACCGGAAGGCAATCCCCTGAATTTTTCTCCTTTATTTCTTTAGCATAAGCTTATGATTGTCATTTTGTTAACAGCCTTAAAATATTGTCATTGCCAAGCACAAGCAGTAATAACAAGCATTATACGATCAAAATGATGACGACACACGATGATGATGATAATAAATGATTAATGTAGGCGCGTGAGACACCAAAGCATCAAAAGAGGGAAGAGTATAAGAGTTTGAGTGGTACGGCAAAGTCTACTTTGAGCGGGGAAGCTGGTCACGCGTAGGTAACCCAATAATATGTAGATTAAGGGTGTCAGGGATCAGATATCCAGGGCATTTAATAATCCTGTCCCTGTCAAAATACGCATCACTGTAAAAGCAACTGAGGGTATAATATAGATAAATTGGTCTATGGAGAGGGTGTCTAGCTGCGCAACGTCTCTACTGGGGCACATTGCACCCTCAACTCTCATAGCCATAGCCCATAGCCTACAATCTCCCCCCCCCCCGTTTAACGATACCATTGCTCGTTATCATATACATCTCCTATACATAGACATAAATATATTTTCACGTATATTCTAACACATTGGATATCAAGTAATTGACCCTGAGCTCGATATTCTCATGTAGAATCGCGAGATTTATGTGGAAGGTAAACACAAGCGCGGTATGTCAACCGTGAAATGAGTTACGTTGATTATTATTCGGTGTAATAAAAAAGAATAACAAAATAGAATTCAGTGTTATAGTTAAAGCCAGAATAGTAGGTGTGAGGACTCAGAACTTGTACTGCAATACAATGCGGTGGTTTAAGAGACTCGCGGGAGTAAACGAGTTGCTGGTGATGGTGATGGTTTAGTCGAGCATGACGGAAGCTGTGACATGAATAACTGAGTAGCTTTCAATTCACCAGGACCAACAGAATACCAGGACTAGTTGGTCTCCAGTGTACACACCTGTCTTTTATGACGTGTGTGTGTTGACGGAAAGACCAGCCGGAGCTATACAGTAGGCAAGCAAGCAAGCAAGCAGGCAGGTAGGCAAGATGTTCAGGATGAAGAGACAGTCTAATATTATCAGAGCATTGTGCTTGGTTAATTAGTCTTACTAATTCAATCTCACTGACTGATTAAACATTCCGACAACATACAACCCGCTCGTCAGTAGACTCAGCAACGCGACTTGCATCATCATTAGAATCTCTATCTCCTTAAACTCATAACGTTAACCTGAATATAGACATAAGCAATCCTTTGTCCTTTAATTGTCATTGTTACTTGGGTTTTAGTTTTGAATTGTCAATATTGAATTCCAGCAGACTTTTGTATTTTATCTGGCAAGTGTTGCGTGACAAATAACTGTACGTTAAATTGTCAGTTTGTTCTCTTTGGAGTTCTAGCACGCGGGAGATAGAAGATGGGAGATGGGAGATGGAAGACGGAAAATAGAGAGGAGGATGACGGAGAGAAGAGAGATGAAAAGGATAATGGAGAATGAGGATGATGATGAGGATCAGGAGGAAGAAGGGATGCTTGGACCGAGACGAGAGTGTAATATGGATGTAGGAGTAAAGAAGCATCCGAAGAGTACCGGGGGAGATATGGCACAAAGGAGGAGAAGGGATCGGTCAGCGGTGGCAGAGATGGACCAGCTCGTTCGCGAAGTTCGATTGGTCAGATGGCCCGCGCATGAGCTCTGTGTGGGTGAAAGCCGATGAGAAACAGCTACGGCGAGTACTGGCAATATAACCAACTCTCTCCCCCTTTGAAAAAGAAAGATCCGATCGGAGTCAGGTCACGTAATGTTCATCCTCCTCCTCTTCCTCAGGTTCTACTTTATAACTTCTATTAATCCTTTATCGGAGCTCGGAGCTACCAAGAAGTTGGCTGGCAGGCTATAAGGGGGCTGCGCTAGGAGTTACTTCGGGTAGTAATGAAAAATCTCACGTTCGCGGATACAATTTCGATTTCCCTCGGGATCGTACATCTTTTCCCTTCAAATACTATAATATATATGCCCTGGATATAGATATATGACTTTCGGTAGATGTATTTATATCAGACAAATGAGAATTCAAGAATTATCTTATCCGGTTCGTTAACTTTGCTGGTAACTCCGCTAGACACAGACTTAGATAGTCAGGGTTGTTGGGAATATCGAGTTTCCAGCATTAAACGAGTGGTCGATCGCAGCTCTTTTGATAGCTCCAAGACTCCCTTCCCTTTTTCCGGGGTGTTCGTTCGTGAATCAACCCCGAGATTTATCCAAAGCTTTCAAATAGAGGGGTCATAACCCGACTAATTGGGTCAAAACTGATCGATGAAAAAAATCTTAGGCTTTTAATAGAACTGGGCAGTATCATTGCCTAGGACGAATCAGACATCCATCGATTCACCTATCACGAAAACGCTAATTTCACAGGATGGTGACCGTGTCTAGCCTGGTTGATAATCCTCCAATCTCCGGTCCCGGGTTTAACAAATAGTCATGCTAAGACTGAGAGAATGCAATCGCCGGAATTCACATAGCGCCATCGCAAATGTATGTGCGTATCGCAAATGCACAATGGCCGTGTCATGGCTAGATACTGTTAGTGATATGTGTATTGTAAAGCAAGCTGGAGACCTGATGAGATACGAGAAACGGCGCCACCTAGTGGCAGTACGATCTCTCTGCTCTGACGCTTCCCCTTCTCTGCTTCGATCTCAACCACCAGTTACTACAACTACAACTACTTTCTGCAGTATATGGATAAAATATTTAGCCGTAGCAGCACAATATCGCGGCAACATAACTTTTCACCCCTTGTTCATTGCCCCGCAAGCTCGGCTCCCAAACCAATGCTAGAAACATAAACTCTCCGCAAGCCCCTACTGTTCACTTCTCTATTCCTCCTTCGAGTACTACTGTTTCTGCTGGTGGTATACAGACTTTAGCATCCTCTTCTCATCCCAGCTTCTCCATCCCGGCCGCTTTGTTTCAATAATACTGTTTATATTGAAACGTAGAGCATTGATCTGTTTGTGCGCGTCCGCCGACTGACTATATACCATGTACATCCTACATAGTATATATGAGCGTCCCTCGCATTCGAAGATGGACATATTGGGTTCCGGCCATTCCCAACAACATGAACAAAACCCGACATGTGGGCGCTACACACTTGTAACAAATATTTCGCTATGCCGTCCACGTGCCTTCTGTGCTCTTCCAGTACTAATGCAGACTATACGACTGCTCTGTAACATTAAATTACTGGAAATTGAAGCTCCAAGTGGCATTTTTGTGGAGAATTGTTGATTGAAGGTATTTCAATTTCAAAATATTTCAGATAGTTCATTTTTAATCTCTAAAATTATATTTATTCTTTAATTGTCTACCCTTCCTCTTGTCACTAATGTTTTTTCTATCTGATATGAAGATAAAATTTCAGCGTAAATGAAACGAAAAATGATTGAGGATTGAGCGGAAACAAAATAATCGCGGACGGTAGAATAACACTCGATTCACCCCAATAGTGTTTTTCCCAAAAGGGTTAGCTTTCAAGGCAAATATTAATAACCTAACCCAGAATCATAGAGATGTTTCATTTCGATATTTGTCTTTTCGCGCTGGACAGTTAATGAAATGTCTTGAAACTTTTTTTGAGGTCCTTTATGAGGCACAGTGTAAGTAAGAGTGTGTACGCGTGTGTATATATGTGGGTAGATAGGCAATGGGGATATCGTCGTAAAAGAAGACTCTGACAAAGTCTGACAAAGGGAATGTAATTTTTTCGATTGATCGTCCATAATAGCGGGTGTTTGGGGCTGACCGGAACGATCGAGCGGGCGGTAAGGCGGAGTCGGCCGGAAAGATGCGAGAGTCATCTCTTGAGGGTTGAACCCTCGTCTTCCTCGGTTTTCACTATATTCTATATACTATATTTTTTTTCCCTTCAACCCTCTCTTGTCGTCTTGTCTCCTCGGTACCCAAACCCCAGTCCCAGATGCCATGAGACACACGCACGATCAAGAAAAATGATATCACCGTCGTTGGCCGTTCCAAAGAAATGACTCGCCGTCCAATAGCAATGTCCTATTTTCGTTGGTCATCTCATCCCCGCATGACACCCAAGAATTATTACCTTTTCCGAGCTTTTTCCAGCAATAACTTTAATTTTCATCAAAGTCAACCGTTTTTTTTGTCATTTTTTCTTTCTCTGATATATATATATATATATATATATATATATATATATATATATGTATGTATGTATGTATGTATAGCAAACCTAAAAAAAGCATAAAGAGCGCTGAGAGGACGTACCAGAGTGAAAATGAGAGGATTATTAAAGACGTGCTTGAAACAGCATGAACGAAGCCCCACTGGCAATCTCTTATTCCGCCTTGAGAGCCCAGGAGTCGAGAGAGAAGGAGACACGCCAAACATGGACGTATTTGCGAATGTGTGTGTGTGCTTGTAGCACAAGAGGGTTGAGACGAGGAGGCGGATGAGAGAAAAAAAGACTCGGAAGCCAACAATCCGCGTCGATAAATAAAGGATTGGCTGTTCCTCGGTCAATATTGATTTTTAAATTGACCGACGAGTGAATCCGCGAACGTCGCAGGAGTACCGATAAGAGAGGAGTTGGTGAAGGGTTGCTTCTGCAGCAAGAGGTCGAGTGAGAGCTGAGGGTAGAGGGTGGAGGTTGGAAATCCTCGGAAGCCCACCCAGTCTATCCTACATGTATATGTATTTCTACCCAGAATCATCCTCACGTACGGGAATCAGATAGAAATTCAAGTCTGCACTGTCAGGTTCACCTTGTTGTCCTCGATGGTATACACGGAATTTGATTATAAATAAATGCCAGGAAGGGATGATGCAACCAGGGTCGGCTATATCTGCTGCAAGAGGATGACGTGCTGCTGGAGCAGGAGCACCAGAGGATAACTGGAATGGAAAGGAGAGTGTACCAAGAGGCAAGTCCACTCCATTGCATCCATAATGCAAGCTTTCTATGTTTGCCTTCCCGTAAACATCCCTATGTTCCGTCGGAATACTCTCCAACCCAGCCAGGATTGTTTGGCGTCTGCGGAAATCGCCACAAGTGCTGCTACAGTGTGGATATTGTCTATGTATGTGTGTGTACATGCCCTGCGAATCTTGCTCCACAGTAGCAGAGACTAAGAACAAGGAAAAATATCCAAATGTATATCTATATATACTTTAAAGAATCGATTTCTCATCGGACGTGTTTAGTTCTATTTGGTGGATTCCTCGACTCCCAGTGGCTAACCAGATTGTTGCGGTTCGCCTCGTCGAAATGCCTGGTATACATGTAGGCACATCTCTTCTTTTACTATCTCTCTGCTTTGACTATCTTTTCTTCTCTTCTTTCCCTCGTCGGGATTTCGCTCTCGTCTTTACTTCTGAGATCTATCCGGATTCTTTGATGTTCCTACTTCACCCCCGCTTGCTGTTGAAAGGCCAACAGAGCATCATCCAAGTCCCGCAGGTGAAGAAACGCCAGTTTTCGCTAAGCTTCATTTAACTCTGGATATTCTACACCGTGATCAGTTGAATTTACCTAACGACGACCAGGAAATTATTTGGGAAACCCATCGAAAATGTTTGTGGCTATCAAACGCTGGGGAGTACTTACTAGATGGAGCACTATATGTGTCCTATATATAGGGACGGATATTTTCCTCACACTGTATTCAATTTCTTAGCATGATCAAAGATACATTTTCATCATTTCCAAGGAGTAGATGTATGTACTGTAGTGGATAATACGATTCAAATCCATCAAGCTTTTTCGGGGCGATTTAAAAAAACACTTCTGGGAAAATTAAAGGGGAATATGAGGAACAAATTTGAATTTTTTTGGCCATACTGAGTAGGGTGCAAATTTTTTTTTTGTTCTGACAGTATTTAATTTTAATTAAATACATTGGTTAAAATATTCATTTAAAAAAATTTTTTTTATTAATATTTGATAAAATTGACGCTTTGTATCAATTATAAAGCAAAAAGAATTTTGAGATTTTGAAAAAAAATCTTAAAATTTAAAATTTGAGTTCTAAATAATATTCCATTTTTTAACATGCCTCGCAATTAAAAAAATACACAAGTTAATTTTATTTAAAAAAATAAAATTATTTTAAATCAAGCAGAAAAATTTTCAAGTTATATAATTTTTTTCGATTTAAATAAATTTTACTCTTGAGCCTAGTGAGTAGCGTAAATATTCGAAAATATATTAATGTAAAAGTAACAGTAATATTTTCTTTATAAATATTATTTATAATTATGAAGCTCAGTAACTCTAAAATAGCTTGACTTGCGTAAAACTTTATTTAAACATTCATTAGTGAGCGTTTATTCATTTAAAAAATATTTGTTGATCATTTTTATAAAGAAATTTATTTTCAAGTTCCAAAATTTCAAAGTTAAAAAAAAATGTTTCCATTGTATTTAAATGGTAAATAGAAATTAATATTAATAAAATTTTTGTCTAGTATTTTTCAAAATTCTTCCAAAGGAAAAAAAGTTTTCGACCTCTTACACCTCAGTAATTATAATTTCCACATCGTTTTTCCGAAACATAGAACCGTCTATCCAGTATTTATCTCTCGATACATATATATAAATCGAGAATCTAATATTGAGATCGCATTGTCAATCCCGGTGTGAACCCAAGCCTCTCGAGCGCGCTTGTCGAATAATGTAGCATTGTTATATGGATGTGGTGGATTGTGGAGGTGAGTGAAGGCTCAGATAGAGAACCAAACAGAACAGAGTATAACAGAGCTCACTCACTAGCAAACTACCACCCTTACACTATTGGACTAGTAATATTACTATTACTACTGTTGGAGTGTATAACTACAACAACAACTACTAGGAAGAGGGCGAAAGAGGGTTGAGGAAACGCTTGCGCATACAGAGACATTCGTCGCTAAGGTTCGCCGGCCAGTGTCCACTAGAATGGCGGCCGTTCGATGCCCCTCTTTTCCGGGAATCTCCTCCGCTATGCCCCCGCGTCTGTAACCCGATGCTGACCGACGCCGGGCGTCGCGGCGTCCGCCACCCGGCCTGTCCGGCCCCTATACGCTCGTTCCCATGGTAACACACTGTCATTAAAGCATCGCCTTATCATAACCGACGCGCGGGGGCTATACAGTCACCACCGCCACCGCCGCCATCTTTACACACTATCGTCGCATATACTGAGCTTCTGACACCTCCAAAGTCCCACTCTCTTCACACCCTTCTGATTCACTTGCTACCTCTACTCTAAGTATTCGCTCCACTCGCTTTTATCCTCTCCTCTCTTCTCTCTCTTCTCTCTTCTCTTTATTCATCTCAATCCCAATCCGGATCCTCTTTTTCTTCCATATATCTGTATCTACCCATCTATAATTTGCTAAAAGACACGTGCGTTCCAATAACCAGAATCCCTCCCACACCACTCATGGCTTCAACCCCTTTCTATCTTATTTCCATCCTTTAATCACTGATATAAAGCTTATTCTATTTCATTTTCGCTGAATTACAATTACGATGGTCAGGCGACTATTATGGAAATTTGGAGCTTCGCATTTCCGGAAAAACGATTGATCAGATCTGATCGAATTTTTGAATTTTCATTATCTTACGAGGTTTAGTTAGATTTAGAATTTTATTTTATTTTTTTTGAAAAATCCAACCAATATAATTTCCCAAAAATTTTTCCTCAAAAAAGGTTTTTTTTATTAACGAGTATAAATGTCGATTAAAGAATTGGCAAATGCGGGAACCGTAACAATTGATGTCTGGTTCGTAAAGTCAGTTGGTAAAGATATACTGTTAGAAATGTATAAGTCTCGAATCCGAGACAAAGAGAAAGTCCTAGAGGAGTGAGAGTAGTAGTGATGGTGGATGGCATTGCTGGTGGTAGTGTAAGAGTCTCTGCTCGGTAACTAAGTGAGAGAGTGACCCGTAGTTTGTTCAAGGCGCAGAGAACGGGCAAGAATATATTGATAGTCGGCTCAAAACTCCATTAGGGTCGGCACAGTATTCTCTCGTAAATACGAAAATGCTATCCCATTATTTACTGGTTAATTGGATTAATGAGACTCGTTATTCCAGGAGGGCACTGCATCCTCCGAGGGTAGTCGATGTGTACCAGCCACTACAATGAGACTGGGGTTGAGAGTTCCAAGGGCTGATGCTTCTATTCCTGCTGGAGAATCAACTTTGGGACCAACGAATGAGATTTGGCTTTAAGCTTCAACCGAGGGCTGAGGAGGTGGAATTAGGGTGGTACGTGGGTAAGACCACCGCGTGGACAAATACCACGCTAAAGTATCTAGTCCTTCGACCTCCTCCCAACATCAACTCACTCTCACAGTGCAATTACAGCTACTGTTACACACACGCTTCAATGTTTACTATCGACTGCTTCCATTTCGCACAAAGTCGCTGATGTAGATCTTACTCCGTCCTATAAAAAGGGAGAAAAAAAAATCTGAATAAGTACATGCAGAGCGGCTATTTTTCCAGGAACGACCGTCCGAGAAATTGCTTACAATTTCCAGCAATTGACGTTGCTAATCACCGGAAAAAAGGGACACAAGTCTGGAGAGCGCCGCTATCTGGATCTGATGGTGATTAGTTATTGTTAGAAGGAAGAAAAATTCTTAAATTTATAAAATGAAACTATAGCTATAACCAGCGGCCTCTACTCTAATTTGTACACTTAACTCTCGGACTGGGAAAGACTGTCTGACTTCACAAGGCTAAATCTACTAATTAATGCCAGTTATATAAGGTCATCCATTCCACGTACAAGATACATCGACCTGTCTCTCGTTCTCATTAACTTCAATGTTACCTTTTTTTATTCGGTTGTATAACCACAAAAGTCCACTGCAGAATTCGTATTGCTTGGTTGTCATTAATTATTTTCATTTCTCCTTCTAGCGGTAGTTACCACGAGCTCATGCCACCCCGTAGTCAATTATCAAAGTGCCAGTAAGTATATAAGTTATTACTACTGCTGGAGAAGTGTTTGTTAGTGTGTGTGTGTGTGTGTGTGTGTGTGTGTGTGTGTGTGTGTGTGTGTGTGTGTGTGTGTGTGTGTGTGTGTGTGTGTGTGTGTGTGTGTGTGTGTGTGTGTGTGGGGGGGGGGGTTGTGTTTGAGCATTATATGTAATATAATAAATTGAACATTCGTGCTGTTAAAATGAAGAGACTGCTGCCGCTGCCTACTGAGAGATCCCGAGATGAAAAGTTTTAAAAGTCAAAACGATTCATTAATCAGAATCGCGTGGCAATGTCAAAGCTTCTACCTACGATCCATTATTAAATTCAATGAAATTAATGACTTACACAGAAATACACTTGCCTTAAATTGTTTTTGAAAATTAAAAGTACGAACTTTCTTAGAGTTGTTGTTATTGGTTATGAATAAGGTATATAGATAATTTTATTACTTATAAAAATAAGTCAATCGATTAATTTTTAAATTTGTCGTTCAACATTAAAAAATTTAATTTTTATATTTTTTAAAATCAATCACATGAGGTACAATTTTTTTCTATCGTGTTAAAAATTTTTTCTTACTGCTCAATTTTGAAAAAAAAAAAAAAGAAACTAATAACAATGTGTCCACATTGTATACAATTTACCAAAAAAATTAATAATTAAAGATTGTACTTTTCTATTAAAATCGTACTTCTTTTTCGTCAAAGAAAGTACAATTTTTCTCACGTCTATAAGTACATTAATCTTCCCTTTTCAATTCACCTGAAGTACGGCTCATTTGACCTTGTTAACCCTCACGCCAAATATTTTGTCTACAATTTTCTAAAAAATCAGTCCCGTGTTACCAAATTTTATGGAGATTTAATAAATTAATTAAAAAAAAAAATAATTGGGAGTTTGGAAAATGTCCCAAGAAAGCCGTTGTTTCGCAATATCGAAGCGAAAGTAACAAGAAAAAAGTATCATTGGGTATAAGTGAAAAAAATGGAGACAGTTTCAATTAAAATAAGCATACAGTAGCAGTTTAGTTGTCTTCGACCATCCGGCACATTCTAACGTTCTTAGAGGCAGCATCAACACCCTTGTTGAAGGCGACCCACCATTCGGCTCGTCCTGCTATATTACCCCAAGATACGAGACTTGAATGCTAAAATACTCGTAAAATTCAAGTTGCTAATGTTAATTTTTCCATTCAGGGTCTTACCAGCTGCTCATCACACCTCCCCGGCTGGCGTTTTATGCACACAAATTTAACAGTTTATACCTTTCTCCGTTAGCTATTTTGCTGAGGACGTAAAAGGATAAAAAAAAAATTTATAATACTTATGGATGGTAGCTTTTATTTCTTATTGTTTTTATCTTATAAAAAGTTTATAGATCCAATTTTATTTTCGTTGACTTGGTTGTATAGAATAGCAAAAAGCTAAGGTTTTAATAAAAATTCAACAGTAAATATAGGTATATAGGTATATAGGTATATATTTAGTGGGGTAAAAATAAGAAGAGAGAAGCTGAAGGTGTGGCTGGTGTGCCGGCCCGGGAGAGAATGAGGGTGGTTAGGAGAAGGAAAAACCCGGCTAATATTTTCCGACGCCCCAAACCAAAATGTTCACCTCGAGCCGCGCCCCCGCACGTTTTCTCGCTTGTATATTATATGTATATGTATATGTATGTATATATATATAAGATGTATATGTATATAATATGTATATGTATATATATATAAGATCCTTTAAATGGGAAATCGAAACGTTTGGGAGATAACTCTCCTCAGGCGAGAATTTATTCAAAATGGCGTAGGAGGGACGAAGAAGAGCGAGGAGTAAAAACGTTATGGGTGTATATAGATCTATACTTTTATGTATATATATAAAAGAAAGAGTAAGGAGTAAGGAATAAGGTGGAAGAGGGTGGAAGGAGAAAACTGGAAAAGCAACCCCCGATTCTATGATGATACGAAACATATTCCACCCTTAACGGTCCCGGTGCTGTGCTCCCCCACGGCAAACTATAAAATAAAATTCATCGTCTCGTATTCCGGGCCCACGCAAGTCCGAATCGGCTTCCAGAATACACAGGGTGGCAGCGAATAAGAGGAGAACCAAGGGGGAGGGAGGTTGCCCGCTAAGAAGATTTACTGCGGGAGGCCATTTCTTTTTCTAATCCCTCTGCGATCGCATCGACCTTTTTTTTAACTTCTTACGACCTCTGCCTTTTTTTTTTATTTTGTTTATTTATTTTTTATTTTCTATATACTATTTTACTTAAACTTTACTTTTTTATCTAACTTTTTTAACATTATTTATTTTTATTTTTATTTTTACTTTTATTTTTGACGTTATATTCCGACAAGAATCTAAAGCGATCTTGACTTTTTATGTATAAACAGGAAAAGGGCGGCTACGAGCTTTGAGTATCAAATGAATTTTTATTTTTACTTTATTTATGGTTATTGCTTCTTTCTTAAATATGTCATTCAGAGGTTTATAAGACTAATTGGAGTTTATATTGTGATTATATGGAGGATATCAAGACAGTTGAGCTTACAATAAAATACTTACAATTTTATTAATTTTTGTACCGTTTATTTTATTTTATAAATTATCAATTATTATAATGGTTTTTCTAATGTTAGATAAATTTAGTTTTTAGTGATAATTATTATTATGATGATCATGATAATGATAGAGATTGTAACGATGATTAAGTATGGTAACTAGAAAAAAAACCTTTTTTTTTTCTAACGAAGAAATTATAAATTTTTTGAGTCAAGAAAAAAAATTTTTCTTGGCTCAAGAATATTTTCTCTTCTCCCAACAAATTGATAGTGTAAGTATAATTTTTGTCCATCCTCATATCGCAGCATCAACTTAGACATTTCCGAGTGCTTATATGACATAACTATACTCGCAAAAAAATTTCTCTTTCAGAACAAGTCTATTGATTTATTACCATCGATGTAGCTTAGTTGTTAGATTACACTTTTCCCTAAAAGTAACTTTTAAAAAAAAAATAAAAAGCACGAATAAGAATAAGAATAAGAAAAAGGTAGTAGATTTTGACAGTAGGACGTGCTATTCCCATACATCACACTGACACCCGTCTAAGTATGTCTCACTGGATTTATCGCGTTTTGTAACCATCGTAAGGGTCTCCCGGCTTAAAGGGAGCATTTATTTTTCCTCGGAGGCGAAAATAAAAAACATACAGCCAGCCCGGTATTTCAATCCTGCAACTATTCCATTGAATTATCATAATATCTCGTGAATGGATATAATGAAAGGGGAATGTATCGCATGGGAAATGCGATTATACAGACAAAATACGATCTTAAATAAAAAAAAAAAGAAAATCTCTATTCGTTTCATATTTACACTGTTTGCTTTGCTGATGGATACATAATGTACGAATTCTCTAAGCCGTATTAAGCACTCTGGGGGTGCGCGATGAACATAGGGCTTGCAATATAAAACACATATATCTACATATGTGTGTACATCTCTAGACCCAAAGAGCAAGAAAGGTCCTAGCGCAGAGAGGGTTACATTTGATGACCGTGTTAAACCTTACTTGGATCCATTTATCTGTGTGAATAATCCTCCGGCTGATAATATCGCGCATAATCTCTTCGCTGCTTACAGATTCTGTCATCCTCCGTCATACAACATGCGACGTATTTATGAGCGTAAAAGTGACTATTAAGCATGATTGTGATATAATGCACGATAACACAAAAGTAAAGTGAGTATTACAAGCGCAAAGGGAGCTTGAAGAGTAGGACACAAGATTAAAGATTATTTACGAGATGGCGATAACATTTTTATCTCTTGGATGCAATCAATCTTTAAAGGGGTGGCTTACTGCCTGGCATTTTCATGGTAGAGTAACCTAGAAATGCTCCATGTCACGACATATTCATTTCATCTAGTGGCAGAAGATACTAACTACTGCCACTACTAACTACTATCTGGGATGATATCCAGTGTCATCTTGTTCTTTCCGTGTACATTAGGACATGTGAAAAATTATATGCGGGGATATAAATTTTTTGAAGGTTTCTAATTTCTGTGCTTTTCACATCCAAATTTGGTCCATCCTTGTCTATCAACCATCGATCAAAGAACCATTCAGCCAAAGTCATTCTGGGCTGCTTTCCACGTTATCTCCTAGAGTAATCAGTAATTACTCTCGCAATCACTTATTTGGATCCCGAGATTTGATGCCCTTCATTTCGGATTCGGTGATTCGATTACTTGAATTTGGATTGATCAAAAATGTTCAGTGAGTGATTGATGGTGGAGGAGGAGTGAGTGATGAATTCTGAACAATATTGATATTTGATGGAATTATGGAAGTTTATTCGCGCTCCAGGCAGCTTATTCAATCGCAATGCAAGGGTCATTGGTAGTGTATCGACTGGGAAAAGAGAGCAGTTGATGAAACGGTGGAGAAGCTGGAGCTGGACCCGGCGGGAGAAAGGGTGCCAGGAAAGGGATAGCATTAGTGGTGATGGTAAAGGGATGAATCCGTATTCACGGGGATGAAGAGGAAGTGGTCGAAGGCTAGCAGCATGTTGTTATTTACGGTATTTAGATAACCGGCTTACGTCAGCCTCTCTCACCCTATATTATTGGTGGTGATCCCACACTCGAGATAGTAGTGCATGATGGTGATAGTACTAGTGCCCTTACACTATTGGTTTGGAACCTAGAGCAACAATATGGTAACAACATACCTGCTATTGAATAGCTGTGAACTAACATGCGTATGTTCGTACTCAACAGCAGATTATTATAACGAGTTTAAGCGTTGCATTTGCATACGTATCTTGTTTGTTTGGAGGAAATGCCTCGATGGTGTGTGTCCGTGTCTGTTTTAATGTCTAAAGGTAAATGTTGGGATAGCGTTGTATGCTATCTTGATTATAAAATGATACTTTGATGGAAATTATTTTTATAATTTGAACTCAACTACTGTCTGTTATTGTTATTAAGATGATATGCTAATGATTGTTTATTCGGTAAGGAAAGGTGAAATGTATTTCTATATGCGTTTAAACGATAAAATCGAATGGGTTTTTGCTATTTGCTTGTTAGTAGTAACGTAATTAGCTTGGAACGATGTACCGAGTCACGTTCCCACCATACAGACAACTCCTAACGTCTATTTCCTCGGATAATCCACTCGACAATCTTCTCTACGATATTGCTTTAAGTAGTATGATGATTATAATTAGTACTAATTATATTTTATTTGTTGTTTAAATCTATTTTGTAGATATACTTGCTGGATTTGCTTCCTTTTTTATAATGCTCTTCGGATGTTCAGTAATTAAGCATCAGAGTTGCGTAATTTTTTATTGGGAATAACACGATTTTGTATGTGTGAATTTTATTAATAAATTATACACTTTTTTTTGTTCATTTATTCAATGAATAAGAAAATTTTTTTTAAATTAAATATTACGTAGAAATAGAAGCAATATTGTTTAAGATCAATTATTGTAAATAATTTTAACGATTAATTAATTGAAGAAAAAATTGATGCTATTTTTTTTGGTATATTTTATAGTATTGTATATTTCTGTTGTTATTTTTTTTTTAATTAATTTATATGATTAAATTAAATTAATACGATTTTTAAATTTTAGCTTTGTATTTGTAATTTTTATTTTTTATGAAAAAATATTCCGTTGACCATTCCCACATCTTGACTTCGCACGATAGTTCAAGCATAGCAACAGTTTGAAACAATAGGGAGTCAAAAAACGTTTTTGTAAAAAAAAAAAAAAAAGAAAAAAAATGAAGCACTACAAATAACATGAACAGTTGAAGTAGGCAGCAATCATCCGATCTCCGGGTACTTAAAAATAATCTCATACAAATCAAACGGTAATTGTTAAGGTATAACATAGTAAGGCATAAAGGAAAGACGGCATTATAGTTATATTTAACGTATAACCAATGCCCATGGAGCAAGTATCGTTGGGGTAATTGTTGGCGTGATCGACTAGCACGCAATCCAATCGCAATTCTTGTTCGAATCGCTATCTTTCTCACATGCATTGATATACATGGAGGTACACAGATATATATCTGACAGAGTTTGGTCTGAGTGAGTAGTTTAGTCAGTCCTTGTATACGTTCCCAGTACTGCACAGTGTTCAATACTATATATAACATATAACATATAACAGGATAGAGAAGAGACAAGCAGACAGGCAGCGAGGCGGCGAACGCGTCAGTCCTCTGATTGACAACCCAGAAAGATTTACCTCCGATTATTATGATCGTCCGGCTGGTTACCGATCCAAAATTGCCGAGGGGTCAACCAAGAGGTCATCGTTAATTATAGTGGTGTATACCATGATAATAATAAAAATAATAAAGGAGGGAATTTATTGTGGATAAATGGTGTAAGCAAAGGATATCTATCCGTTTATCGGATCAGCATCACCGGAGTCACGGCGATGGGCCTCAGCACACGACTATCGAGGATACACAACCAAACAGCTATCTCAAATATCCACCGACGTTAAAATAGCTCTACTCTGAAAAACACGCTACGACTATACACAAACAATAAAAAATAAAACTATACAGATACACTGTAAACTCTATGCTGGATTCTGAACAACATGATCCAAACAAAGAACACGTGGAATATAGTGTGCGAGTACCCATTGCAAGCTATGTTTTTCTCGTTGTTTTTATTTACATTCTTTTTTATTTCCCGTCACATTCAAGTACAAGTTGATTCCTGGCTGAGTGCTCATCAATGTCGATACCTTCTCTTATATGTATACTTACTCTGATGTTCCGCTGGACTTGTATAACAAAGTGTAATCTTGGTTTCTGGCATGGATGTATAGCGCTGGCCATACAGATTACAACAAAAGAAAAATTCGCTTTACAAAGGATTGCGAATGGCTATGTTTAGAAGAGACCACCGTCAATTCATTTGATCAAGAAACTTTCAATTTATGTGTACGTTTAAAATTTTTTTTACACTTATGATATTTTCCGGTGTCATTAATTAATTGCACGCCTCATAGTGCTCTACTCTCGACATTTCAAAAAAATATAAAGTCGAATAATTTGTCAGGCACATAAAATATATTTCAATAAAAATTATTTTGTTTAAAATAGTAAATATATATGGGGAAGGTGAATAAATTATAAACAATAAAATATAAAATAAAAGTAGAGTGGTCGTTCCTGGCGAGTGAGTACATTGTAAACTATTGGAGTTGTAATATAAGTGTATTATAATAATATAATGGTTGGTACGTTTCACACGTGGCTCGAGGCAATTTTGCATGAGCAGAAGACGTACAGCCTTAGATAGATAGTATGTGTAGTATGTAGTATGTAGTATATAATATAGTAAAAGAGGACTTGTGAGTGAAGGTGAGGAGAAGATTGTTATCGTGTTCGCGAAACTTATATAAAAGCAGGAAGCTCACGCCGGTAGAACCTAATGAAAATAAAAAGAACGAAGATAAAAAATGAATTGGAATTATAAAAACAAAATATGAAAACGAGGGAAAAAAATAAATAAATAAATAATAATCAACATACTGGTGTAATGTTGAAAGTGTGGTATTGCGCGTGACGACTATGATTCAGCTGTCAGATTAGAACCGAGCATTTTGTTCACAAGAGCAATCTTCAACGCTCCAAAGAGCTTCCTTGCCCCTCTTTTACCCCTGGATTATTTTTTTTTTATTTTTAGTTATCTTGCTCTATCTTTTTTGATTATCGTCTCGCTTAGCCACGCATTCTCATTGAATGACACACGTAATTTCAAGGTAATTTTCCACACGCGACACGCCAAAACACACGTATCTTATGACTAAATCTCTTGCTGAGGGCTATTCAATTATTTTATTAGCTTTTTAAATTGAATTTTTACTTTTTCTGTTAAATTTATTCAATCAATTTTTTGTTGCATAAATTTTAATATTTCAATTAATTATCGTAAATCCCATTAAGGATTTTTAATTAAAAAGATTATTAGATTTTTCTGTTAATTGCAATTAAACTGAATATTATCGTAAGTTATGAATTTAATTATCATGAATCTAAAGTGCTGTTCTAGTGCATTTTAATTGCACGGCACGGTATCAAGCTTCTAGTTTACATACGCTGTAAATAATTAAGAATTTATTTATTCTATGAACAAACTTCATCACTTCGTTAATAGCGTGTTTTAAAGTTGGGAAAAAATTTTTTAAAGATAAATAAAATTCCGTAAGTTTTTTGCAATATAATTTTGTATTATTTTATAATTTTGACTTTAAAATAATTACTAAAAAATTATCCAGTATATAATATTGATATTTTTGTTGATCAAAAAAAAAAAAAATTTTTAAATATCAAAAATATAAACATACGATAGATAAGAAACTAATGCATCAGAAGCTTGTCGACTAATAAACTCAAAGTGAAGAAGTAAACTGCTTTTTATAAGACCAAGTAATCGGATTTTTTATTCATTGAGACAAAAACCAATTCTATTATACTGGTTTCGTATTCAATACCGGTTTAATGTATGCGTTTACGCTCAAGGTCACTTTGACAGATCTTCATTGCATTCAGATCATGATTGAAAAAAAAAAAACGGCATGCAATGTGTTATTAAACTTTTTGCGTGATAATAATCACAATGATGATAGCCAACAGCGCCTCTGAGTGCTGCATTAACATGATTACTGTCACATTCATGATTATTCAAATGGAGTAATAATCAAATAATGATATTCACGATTCGAGTATGTGTAAATATATATATTTATCAGTGTCTGGTGATTGAAAAAAGACGGAATGTGAATAATAAATAACCGTATTTATAATTGCAATTATAATTAATAACATAAATATAAAGTATAAAGGGGAATAACGAGAGAAATGAAGATAAATAGTTAATTTATATTTTGAAATATCCTTCTGTTATTTCAGGAATTATCGTTAGATCGGATGCGAGCCATATACTCCTAACAATAGCCATCACCCACGAATCGGACTGCTCTGGCTATTATCTTTCACCCTCAATGCTATGGTCAGTTTGTCCATCTGCTGACCAAGCGCTCGTCAATACTGCATCCCACTGGTCAAATCATTGACACCCATTGTCAACTTACGACTGTGTCTGCAATTGCTTTGCTTCATTCGTTACACACATACTCATATGCTTGTATTATGTGGATTATTGTATGCTTATATACAATATAATATAATATAATAAGAATTTTCATTTAGTTTATTTATTTACTGTTCCAACCACTTCAGAAATAAGCCACGGACTTTTACTAATCCAAATACGCTAACCCAAATAATTGAGACGCCAGAAAATTTGATAATTTTTTAAGAGCTAGATTATGGTGGAAAATGGAAAATTGTTGAATAAATAAGGTACCCGCGGGTAATAAAATTCTTAAACCTAGAAAATAATTTTGAAGAATTTCATTGTCTTGGATCAAGACGGAAAATTCTTGAATAAAGTAAAATTTAATTAAACCAAGAAAAATTTTTTAGTTTAAGAATTTTTTTAATCAAATCAAGAAGATAAAATCTTTCAAAATTATTTACTTGATTCAAGTAATTTTTTTTTTCTGTGTCTTCCCGCTTTTTTTATTTTTTGAATTTTTTTTATACTAAAATTTAATAATTATATTGAACAAAATTCTTATTAAAAAATACTATTTTTAATTCGATTGTTAATTTTTTAAAACTGAAGATCGAATCTTGGATTATGGTTTAAATTTTTTAATCCAATATTATTTTTTTTTTCAAATTTTTAAATATTTGTTTAAAAATTCTTATGCAGAAGGAACGAATTAATTTTTATTTCGTTTTTTTGGTTTAAAAAGCACTTGGGCTAAAAGCAAGTATGGAATTTCCAAAATTACTGACATGAAGTATGCGCACAAAAAAGTAAAAACTGTCAAACCCAGAAATTGTACCACCTAAAATAGAAGATAAAAATTGAAATTTGGAATACAAATGATTAATATAACCGATACTTACCGATGGAATTACATCAAGGTGTGTAGTAGTTTCTGATATCATAGCAATCGTAATAGTAATTAGCGGATTAATTAAATATGCACAGTATGTCATTCTGCTCAGAGGAATCCAGAGTTTCAGCGAAAGAATTTTTCCGATAAATCCTAAACATTTAAGACATATATTAGCCATGATTCATAATTCGTTACTTCTCATACAGACTTGCTTTTTAAAAATAATAAGATTATTATTACCAGCGTTGTTGGTATGACAGGCAACAATGATCCAGGAAATGCCAATACCCCAAACAATTTTGCTTACAGCCACATAAAACGCAGCACTAACTAACGAGAAATTTTTTCTATAGAGTCCAAAAAGTATCACAATGCTACACAAGCTTCCAGCAATCCAAAGTAAGCACAAAGTTTTCTGGAAAAGACTTATTCTTATTTAAAAACCGTAGAATTTTTTTTAGCAATTAGATAATTTGTAAAAATTTAGAAATTAAACACTCACCCGACTGACGTTTAATTTACCCTTCATCCGTCTCAAAATATATCCTGTTATCATTCCTATCAAATATGGTCCTATTCGTATCCACGGTGGTGTGTATACAACATTCATTATGCTCCACATTTGGTCAATTCTATTGTGAAAAAAAAAATTTTTTTTTTCACCGACAAATTGGCAATTATGGAAAAAAATTTTAAATACTTACGTATTGATATATTCATAGGCATAGGAAGTAAATCCATTAATGATGGCTGGAACTGTTAGCAGAACTAATAGTAAAGCCGCAGAGGTGTAAAAGTACCTGCAGATATGCACTAGATTATTTTATGAAGCAAGTTCTCAAAAGTATCCAAAAAATCCAGAAGAAAATCCATAAGCTATTGACTCTTTGTTTTGGGATCTTTAGGAGTCTCGGTGAGAGTTGTGAGGGGGTAAAATCAATCACAGTCCTTCATGAGGATCAGAGTGTAACGGTTTAGTCGTATTAATGCATGCATGACCCCCCTCTCTACCACTTTTTTGTATCGTTCTCAAAATAGACTTCAGCGCTCTGTTTCTAATTCAAAAGAAGACATTCAATTTAAACTGAGAGATGGGGTTCAAGGTCAAGCATCAAGAATCGTCGGGTAAAGATTTTTATTTAATAAAGAGATTACGTCTGGATTCTTTGGACAGCGCAGTTTCTTTTTTTTTTGTCTTACACGTCAGATAGCAGCAATAAAAATGTCCCGATCATGTAGAATTGCATGTCGTTTGCTATGTACCAACTCCAAGACAGACACTAAAATTCAACAATTAGGATTAATTGTTAATGATCGATTAGTTATTGTAAGTTATTGTAATGAATCAAAATAATTACTAATTCATCCCAAACGAATAAGTTATTGATAAAAAGCACATTTCTCCACCAGTAATTGCCGCAGTAATAGTAAGGATCTTCCGCAGCAATAAAAGCTGAAGTTTTGTTGATCATCCCAAAAATGATTTGAGCTACTCCAATTATTACGAAGTACACTGGACCGAGCCTGAAAGCAAATGTAATGGACAATATTGAAGACTAAGTTTGAAGTGGTTGCACCTTAATATTACCTTAGTACTCTATTGAAAACAAGACTAAGATACCCAAGCCACGGAAAACGACGAACTGGTTTTGGTTCTTGGCCGATTCGTTTACCGAAAAATGACCAACTGATCAAAAATCCGCTGATACAGAAGAACGTGTCTACTGCCAAGCTTCCGTTGGTTAAAATTTGGCTTGCTAACTCTGCGGATAATTTCCATACTGTTAGTCGATTATCAAGCCCGTCATTCGTATAAAAAACTGTGTGGATAAAAAAAATCCATATCATGCCAAGCAAGCGAAGACCAACGATTGCAGTCACGGAATCTTTGCTTGAATCTGTATTGAAAATCGATTTGGTGTTGATGAAGACAGAAAAGCAGAGCAGGAATCGTTCCAAAGTACCTGGCTGTCTAGCTTCTGGAGCTGGACCTGGAAAATCAACGTAAAACTGTGGACATTTTGGTGCTTAAAATAAATGAAACTGCAGGTTTTGTTTAGAATGAGATTTTTGTTTATTCACTTGTGTTGTCAACGACATCCTTCGAGCTTTCTGTTGAACCTAGACGTTTTTGGTGAATAATGCAATCATATACTGTACCGATCACCGCCAAAAGTATGGACAAGATCAGAACAATGCTGAAATCAATTCGTCTGTTAATTGGACAATTGCTTTGATTGAGCTTTTGGTTGGTGAATAGTTACCCAGTGGTGATAATTTTCCAATCAAGAAGCCATTGGTGGTCATCTTTGCCATCCCGAATCTCGTAAAGCCGATAGTCAGTTGAATGTAAGCTTCCAATTGTAAGAGTTCTGGATTCAAATATTTTTTCAAAAATACCGTTCAATTCTTTCGGCGAACATGAAGCTGGAAGACAAAGTCCTAGAGACAATAAATCCTAAACAAATCAAAGGTATTATCACGTGTACTTAAATGGTTTTTGAACGATTGAAGAAATATCCGATATGGTATGATCGGAAATTTTTTTCACGGTTCAAACTTTCCGGAAAGTATTCTTACATCATATTTAAAGTGAAATTGGTACTGTTGCGTACTATTGTGCAAGAAAAATACAACAAAGTAGTTGAGATCAAATGGCGGAAATTCTTCTTCGATGTTACGGTACTTTGATATATTTTTCAAAAACTCAGGATCTATTTCCAGGGGATCAGTATTTCTCAAATCAAGACACTGACTTTTGATTCCTGGCCAAAAATTGTTGCCGTAAAAAAATCCTGGTCTAGGTTCACCACTCGCATCCAAAACTGTTAAAAAACTTTGACCTTTAGCAATTTTGATTTTTTTAAATTTATAAAATTGAACTTACCTTTCAAGCTCCATAAAATTTTTTTATCAACGCCAATTCGAAGCAATTCCAAATCACTTTTACACGATGAATTTTTTAAAATATCCGCATAAAATGTCACTGCATATGCGGGCAAATATTTTTCTAAATTGTTGCTTTGTGCTTTCACGAAAATACACAGTAAAAGTCCATAAAATAATAAACATAAATTTTTGACATTTTTTGGTAACGTCATTTTTTTTTTTGGTGTAATTATTGTTAATTTTTAGTATTACGTAAAATTAAAGTAAAATACTTTTACATCCTTTCAATGAAGAGACTCAGAGATAATTGAGCAATAAAGTTACAAATTATCGCGTACAACAAAATATTTTAATAAGCTAAGTAAAATCTTTTTTGTTGCAAAATACATATTTATAACTTGTTTCTGGTTAAAGTTAATGACAAGAATGTTAGTACAATATTCATAGTTTATTTCATTATAAGTGTCATTTTCTTCAAATGGTTAAATTTTTATCGATTTACATTAATTACCATTGATTAATTAGTAAGTAAGTATAAGATAAATTATTGAATTATTTATCGAGTTTTTATCATCATTTTTTTGTATCATCAAAGAATATGTATTTTTAATAGACTAATCGAGAAAATCGTCAGAGAATATTAAGTACTTTAATGTACAAAGTGCATCATCAATTGATTAGTAAGTTACTTTTGCTATAATTAGATTTAATAATATAACTACATACAATAAAAAAATTGTTTTCTTATTTTGCAAATTTTAATATTTCCAACTTTAAAATTAGACTAATTTTTCGCAGGGCTTACTAAATAATTGGAGCAAAATAAATAAAATTTTTAATTAATTTATTTGTCATTAATCTAACGAGTAAGCTCATCGAAGTTAATTTTTTTGACTCAAGTCATGTTAATTATATTATTTTCTACTTAATATTTTTAAAATACTAATTTAAAGAAGCTTCAGCCGCTGAATCTACCTGTTATTGTTAATCTTCTTTTTTGCGCAACTTGCTAAGTAATTGAAATAGTAAATTGCACGGAGTTTCAATCAAAATAGTTGCGATGAATGCACTGAAAATTGTGAAGGCTGTTAATCCTAAAAAGTATATAAACTGAAACAAAAAAAATTTTTTATTATATCTTGTGATTAAAGATAATGGATTAAGAGTTACTTACACATTGGAAATTGTTGAGGTGTATAGAGGATTCTGACGTCATAGCAACTGAAAGTGTCACCAGTGGATTCAATAAATAAGCAGAGTATGTAAGGTTACACAAAGAATTCCAGATTTGTAGCGACAGAATTTTGTTGATGAATCCTAAAAATATTATTGGTATAAATTATTATCAATATGATAGAGAGGTAAAAATCATCATCGTCAAAATTTTTTTTGAACCAAGATAATTGGTGTTTTTCTAAATATTTTTCTAATATTCTTCTAAGAAAATCAAAGAAGAAAGTGAAGAAGTTCAACAGTATAGTGTATGATAAAAATACTGTTTTTCTTAATTATTATACATTTTCTCTGATTAACAGAAAAAATTACCAGCGTTGTTAGTATGACAAGCAATCACAATCCAAGCTATTCCTACGGCCCATACAATCCTACCAAAAGCTACGTAAATCGCAGCGCTCATAGGTGAAAAGTTCCTTTGATACAGTCCAAAAAGAACAGAAATATTGCACGAACTTCCCACAATCCAAAGTAAACACAAAATTTTCTGGAATAAAGATGAATTATATTACTCACAATTTTTTTTTGGGGATTGAAGATTTTTTTGTTTTGCCTTGATAATTATTTTGCTTTAATAATTTATCAAAAAGTGTTTTGCATAAAGAGCTCTTACTGCACTGAGATCCAATTTTCCATTGAGATTTCTCAAAATGTACCCAGCGATCATTCCAACGAGATACGGACCTATTCTCATCCAAGGTGATGAATATAGTATCTCCGGTTGTAAAAATATTTGTTCCATCCTATAGACCATTAAATTTTTAATTTTATTTTTTTTTTGCTCAGTTTTCAAATTTTTCTTAATTTAAAAAGAATTTACGTGGCTGTGTATCCATATCCGTAAGAAATTAACCCATTAACGATGACTGAAATCACTAGAAGAGCCATCAACAGGAGTACTGATGCATAAAAGTGTCTGAAAATTATTCTTGTTAGAAAAAGCGAATCAAGTCGAAGCTAATTAATGAGTTTGGATCTTACATCTCAGATAAAAGTAATAGGAATGTTCCGATGATAAAGAATTGTATATCACATGGTACATACCAGCTCCAGGTCATGCACTGTAATTAAAAATCAATCATTAATTGAACTTTTAAATTGATTCAGAAAATTTGACATTAAAAAAATTACCAATTCATTCCAAGGATATAAATTGTTAATAAAAAGCGCGTTTCTCCACCAGTAATTATTACAGTTATGATACGGATCTTCAGCTACAACGAATGAAGAATTTGAATTGAACCATCCAAAAATCATTCCAGTTATACCGATTACCATGAAGTATACTGGAGCCATTCTTAAAATGATAGTTTTAAATAATTTATCCAATTGCAAATGCAGTATGTATACAGTTACCTGATAATTCTCTTAAGAGTGAGATCAAAAAATTTGCGCCACGGAAAATCCCGGAATGATTTTACTCTAGAGTAAACATTCATTTTCTTGCCAAAAAATGCCCAGCTAATCGAAAATCCGCTTAAGCAGAAAAACGTGTCGACGGAAATATGTCCGTTGGCAAAAATTTGATTTACAAATCCTTCTGTTAATCTCAGCATTGTTACTCGATTGTCCAAAAAATCAGGCGCGTATATGAGGGTATGGAGCAGACAGACATAAATCATTTCAAGAGAACGAAGTCCAAAAAGTGATGGTATTACATTTTTTATACTTTCTTTTGAATAAAAAATTTTTTTGGTATTTGTGTATACAGAAAAGCAAAGCAAGATTTGTCCAAGAAAATTTGGTTGCAAGATACTTGCTGAATTTACATCTGCAATGGGACATATTTTACACGGAAAGAACAAGATGACACTGGATATCATCCCAGATTATACTCAATGATATCTGGATTATACTAGCTACTATCTGAAAGTTTTTTTTACCCAGTACAATCTGGGATGATATCCAGTGTCATCTTGTTCTTTCCGTATACAGAAAAGAAAAAAATAGTAGACAGCATTGTCTTGAAAAAAAAAAAAAAAAAAAAAAAAAAAGAACTTTTTCTAGGATTTACCTGTATTATTGGCGATCTTTTTAGAATTTCTAATCAATTCCAGCCGTTTTTGGTGGACGATGCAGTCATACAATGTACCAACGATTGCCAAAAATATCATGGCTATCAGGACAATGCTAAAAAATAACAATAAAGTCCTAAACTAACCGCAATAATCATCGAAGAAAGTGAGTTTGAAAATAAATCTATAAATAAGTACCAAGTGGTGATAATTTTCCACTCAAGAAGCCATTGATAATCATTTCTGCTTCCTCGTACACTATGAAGATGGTAATCAGCAGAATATAAATTCCCGACGGCCAAAATTTTGGCTTCGAAAATTTTTTCCAAAATTTTAGATAATTGGTCAGTTGAACACGAGTCCGGCAGGCAAAGTCCTAATGATATCAGATCCTTAACAAATTATGCATTTTAAAATAGAAACCATCGTCACGCAGATGAGAAGTACTTACTTCATTTCTTAGGCGACATTGATACTGATGTGTACAATTGTGATAAAAATGCGCTATGAAGTAGTTTAAATGAAATGGCGGAAACTCTTCATTGATATTGCGGTGTTTTAAAACACTTTTCAAAAACTTCGGGTCTAATTCCAGGGGTTTGGTATTTTCCAAATCGAGACACTGGCTTTTTGATCCCAGCCAAAAATTGTTGCCATAAATGAATCCAGATTTTGGCTTACCGCTTGAATCCAAAACTTTAAAAAGAAGTTTATAATTCAAAATTTTATATTTAAATAATTTATTAAAAAATATTTCCAAGCCAGAGTTTAAATAAATTTTATTATTACCTTTTAAACTCCATGGAATTTTATTATCTATTGCTTTTTTAAATTGTTCCAATTCACTCTTACATGCTGAGGGTGTTAAAATATCTGCATAAGATGATACTCCATATGCAGGAAAATATTTTTCCAATTCACTGGCTTTTGTCCCCACATAATTCAAAAATAAAAGACCAAAAATAATTTTCTTCTGCATCAGTCTTCTATTTACATAAAAATTATCCGCTTGTAAAGGTGTTTGTATTTTCATGAAATCAGTAATTTTTAATATTGAATTGTATTGATCCTTTCAATGCAACTTGTGAACTGACCGCTTCAATTTTCTAGCTTAGAAGTTCGACTTTGATTGTTTAATAGTCAAACTAATAATTCGATCTTTAAATTAAAACCAGCATTATTCTCCCCAGATTAAAAATGACAGAATAAATTGATAAAATTTCTTAAATCGTTTTTTTTTATCCTCCGTTCTGCTTCATTGAATGGATCTTAAGCAATGTGTATGAATATAAAGCGCATTATTAATAAAAATAAATCCAATTTTATGATTTCTCACTACGAAGATTGTAGTTTAAGATAATCTGAGAAGTTATGACCTTTTTTAATAAAATTACTTATCGTAAATTCATATGACGATGGGTTAATAAAATTGTAATTACTTTCTTTGATGACGTAAAAAAAAATAAGCATAGTTTTACAAACAAGATTCATTATATATTTAAATAGACTATAAAAATTGATTTGATGGAAAATTAAAACATTTTTGACTAGTCAAATAATTTAATGTGATTATAATCCCATTTTTTCTTTTGAAAAAACAGAAAAAAAAATTTACTTGAATCAAGTAAATAATTTTATAGAATTTCATTTTCTTGGTTTGAGTTAAAAAATTCTTAAACGAAAAAATTTCACTTGGTTTAAGTACATTTCATTTGATTTAAAAATTTTTTGTCTTGATTCAAGACAATGAGCTTCTTGAAAATTATTTTCTTGGTTCAAAAATTTTACTCTTGATTCAAGTTAATTTTTCTTCCAGTGTATTCTCTCCATCAAACAAGTCTAAATGCTCGACTTCCATAAGCAACTAAAATAAAAAAGATTTTAATGTAACTAATGCATTTTTAAAAGATGTTAACACCCTCAACGAGCTAACACCCAAAAGAGTAAAATAATCAAATTTATTAAGAGATCAATAAAGTGTTTTAGAATTACATAACAAAGGCATTGAGGGTAGTATTAGAGTGAATTAACAAGTTAATCGCGTCTCTAGGGGTGGGATTATCAAATTCAAAATGTAAATCCAGAACTCTTATTTGGGGTGAATGGGGCAAGTGGGTGCTAATACGTGCGCGATCCATTAATCATAAGCCCGTAGGCGGAGGGATGCTCTCTATGTGTGATTGCACGGTGAAAAATTGAGAAACAGGTTAGAGAAACTGATAGAATAAAAAAAAAACAGGCTACGAGAATGAGGCTCTGTCATTGCTGTGTGGGGATATGGTGTGCGGCGCTACCCTAATCCCCTTCCCCTTCCATATTAACAGGAGCGCTACGGGGGTCAGACCAACCCTTAGGAGCCCTTCAATATTATCGGCGCTATGTATTTCGGTGACTGTATTGCGAAATTCTCTATTTCTTTCCGTTCAACTCCTCGCATCCCTTTACGGGCCACCAACTGCCCTTGTAACGGGTAATTTTTGAGTGTTTATTCTTTTGAGGAATAAACGCTGAACAACTATGTACGATACTGCGACACAAAACGCCCCCTCGCTCGAATCTGAAGCTCGCCGGAGTCCAGGGTAAAAGGGGGGTTAAACAACAATATACGATCCGAAATAAAACCAGCAGAACTCAGTTACTTATAAATAAACTATAAATAACTACGTCTAAATAAATAAACTCAAAATGTCAACAGGTTATGATAGAGAAAGAAAAATATTCATTTAATTATCAAAATCAATTCAATAGGTTAACGAAAAAGGTTACAATAAAAAAATACAAACTATCGTAGTACAATTTTTGGTTATCAAACCTCAACGACTAAATCTAATGACAATAATACAAAAAAAAATGACTTCATGACGTCGGTCAACGCACGCGTATCAAGGCTTGATCAAAACTGGTCCGTACAAACAAACTCTCACGCATTCTCACTCTCGTGAGCGTCAAAATCGCGAACTAATATTCCAAAAGCTGGTTACCCACTTCCCAGGAGACTAGCCGTCACCCCTGGGCCTAAATCTCTACCCCGAGAGCGGATGGAGAGTGTCCTCTTCGCTCCCACCTACACGGCTTGTGATTACCTACCGGATTTTTGACAGAGGGTCAAAAATCCGGGGAAGTCAAAATCTTGTTGAGAGTTCGAAAGGTACTTACCAGTGTTCTAGACGAACCAAGGTAATGTTCCTCCAGCTGTTATTGGTAGAAGAGTATTCCCTCAATAACACTCTTTCACAAGACTCTTCTTTCCGATCGCCAATTTTCACTTTTATCAGTTTTTCCAAAAGTCACTTACAGCGAACCAGAATAATCGTTTTTGCCCTCTACACGTTATTTACAAACTAGCAATTTAATTGGCAATTCCCTCATTCTATATCCATTCGTATCGTCAAATTCTGAGTTTTGAAAATCAAATATCAACAGATTACATACAAATTCAACAGAATACGTTCCCATACTAAAATTTACTCGGGACTTAGAATAATTTCGTTTATAAATATTTTTCTTTTAAATAATAATCGTCATTTCTTTCATTCTATATCCATTCGCCGTTTTCCCATACTAAATCGGCTTGGGACTTAGAATAATTTCTTTTATAAATTTACAACAATTTGTTTTCAACATAATTAAATTAATTTTCTTTCAATAAATTTCAACTAAAGAAATATAATCACAGTCGTCGTAAATAAAATAATACTTTTATAACTAAAATAATAATTAAACTGTCTAGATATTCTTCCTTGTTTAAATTGTTTTAAACAAAACGATATTAACTAACAAAAAATAGTTTTGAATATTTATAATCTAACTTAACTAAATAATATTTTCACACATCTTTGGTAAATTATCATAATTAATAATTAGGGTAATAATACTGCACTCTTAAACAACAACTTAATAAAGAAAACCGGATTATTTACAATGTTAATTAATAATTTCTACAGAAAATACGCCCGTTGAAGTATCAGGCGAACATAAATGACGAAGCGTAGGTCGCTGCCGTTGTTCCGCTCCTTGTCCCTTCTTCCGTGCCCTACTCCTCAGCTGTCCCGCACTCGCCATCGGCCCTCTCTCTCCGACTCAGTCCCTTCTTCTGCGCTCTAGAACCTTTTTCCGACATCTGGGTCACACCCTTGCCCACACTCTTCCAGCAAAAGTATGTACACACTCTGTCACTTGGTCCATCGCACGGTTCCCTGGACACACTGGATCGATAATCAAGTGGAACCGATTTGTATCGTCGAGGGACACGTCCACGCACTTGTTCATTCTCCGGCTACCAATAACCTGGACGATTTACATTATAATACAAGGCCACTTGAGCCAGATGTACCTATCATGTAATACTCTTTCTATTTCAGATTATGTATGAGTTCAAGTGCTTTATTGCTATTGCTTTTACTTTTACTCTGCGTCAACATTTTACTCTTATTTTTTTACAACAATTGCTTTGAAAAATTTATTGTCTCCTTCAAAGAGATTTTTAGATCGAGATTACGGTAATGAATTAAAGTAAACTTTTTTCGAATTTATTACAGATAAAGCTTCTTAATAAAATGGTTTTTTTGTTATTTTTTTTCTGTCATTTCTTGATAAGAAATTTTTTAATGTTCGAATTTCGGTTTTGAATGAAATTTTTTGAGATTAAATTTTTATCGAAATCGACGCTTTTAAAGCCTAGGGAGCCATTCTATTTTAATAAAAATAAATTTTGTATCTAAAGCTTGATTAATTCAAGAGATAGTGCCGAAAAAATTAAGTTTTGTGGATTAATTAAATGATTAATACCGTGTCGGCCAACAGGTGGCGAAAGATAGCGAAATATTCTCACATGCGCTACAATTCTAAGATTAATTTAATGTTACTTTATATATATTCTATGTAGTTTATTAAATGTAAGACAATTCAAAAAATTCTATTCAATACATTTAAAATGATTTAAAAAATTTAATTCAACTTTTTAAAGAAATTTTGTTCTTTTTTTCACTTCAAAAATTTTGTATTACTTTTATTTTAAGGTAAAATTTTCTAAAATAAATTTTTTTTTTCAATTTTTCGCAAGATGATACTTAACTTTTACGATTATATTTTAACTAGATAAGAAGTGATTTTATTTAAAAAAAAAAAAAAATTAGTTTTAGACAAATGTTACGCTCTGGTAACATAAAAGCTCTTTTGATCATTGTCGTATAGCACTGCGTGTATAAAAAAGGATAAAAATAAGCTCTCTATCTACTCTAGGCATCAATTTAATTTTCTAAAAAAATTTGTATCCAACTAAATTTTTAATTCCACCCAGAAAATTTGTACAAAAAATCATCATGACCTGTCTAAAAAATTTTGAAACAATTCTGTCAATCGTCGAAGTGTGAAACGACTAAAATGTTCGATGACCAAAGAAACAGATAAAAATTAAGGAGATAGAGGAGTTATAAACGAGGAAAAATTAATGAAGTAAAAATATATCGAGTTGTCATGCATTTAATACTCGGTGAATCAATTATAACGATATATAGTTGTGTGTATGTTGATAGAGAGGACAAAAGTGTAGGATGTGCTCGATCGGACGGGTACCAGCTGCTGTAACGTACGACCAAATAATCGCAATGGAATTGTCAAAATGTATTCGCGCGTTATTTTAGGTAGGGTGAAAAAGAGAAGAACCGAGATGGGTATATACAGTACGAGCTGCAGTAGGGCGGGTGGATAGTAATGCAGGAAAAGAGGGAACCCTTCTTCGAATTCTATATATTGTATATCGTATCGTATCGTATCCAACGACATCCGTGGAGAATCGTTTTCCCCCGGAGAATTATACTGGGTATTATATTGAACCGGAAGGTTGTACCAAGAAGCTCGACTTATTTATATCTGTATAGATGTATGTATTTTATTATACGTGTGTGAGATATGGGGCTGATTCTAGCACCCACTGGAAATCGAGTTGAGCTGAAGAATATGCTCGAGTGTCGCATAAGATATTATATCTATAACAAACATTGCGGGGTCTCGTTTGAAATTCAATAAGCTCTAATTTTTTTTAATTTTGTTCGTTTTTTTTATTTTTATTTTGGCATGAATTTCTCTCAAAATATTTTTGTATTAAGTAATAAAATTTTTTATTGGAAAACATATTTACTGATGAAAAATTTAACTTGACTTAAGAGCAAAAATCTTGAACCAAGAACATCAATAATTTTACAGAATGACGTATAAAACCAAAATTTAATTTTTTGACTGACCTATCGAGTATGAGAAATGACAATTTATTCGAGCCTCAGGCAATACAAGCTCAATAAATAACATTGGTATATTGAAGGTGCAATATTTATCATACGGCTTGTAGATATCATTTTGTAATAGTACCTTGTTTAACTAGAGCTATAAATTGTTGATTGACTGATTGTTTACAAAAATATTTTTTGATATAAAAAAAATTCCGTTTTATATAATAGAAGGTAATTTTATTTTATAATCGAAATCTCCAGATACAACGGTCAGTTATTTTTATTTGAAAAAAATAACTTAACTTTTTCTTAATCTAAAAATTTTTCTGTTTAAATCAACATTGTCTAAATCTTCAAAGTAATTGTATAACTTAAAAATTTTTTTTTTCATCAATGTACAATTAATATCAATACCACAATCATAAGCAGTACAATAAAATATTTTCACTAACCAGTAGTGAGTTTCAAGATGAAATTACTTAAAAATAAAATTATATCTCAAAGGAGCTCTGTAAAAATAAACGAAAGAGGTTAGAGGAGTCTATTGGTTACAACACTGGGGACTATTATCTGATGCTCATGATAATCGACGTAGCATCGGTGGAATTAATCGCGTAGGCACAATTTGATAATGGCCCAAGTTGGCCGTGGGGTGCAATATAGATAGACCGGATGGTAGCAGGGTTAAAATGGAGTAGTAGCTAGGAGCAGGGGTCGCGAGCTGGAGCGCAGTGTCGGTGCGTATAACTGGAATGACATAATTGAATAATATAACGCCCGGGAACACCCTTGCCAGTGCAGAGAGAGAGAGAGAGAGAGAGAGAGAGAGAGAGAGAGAGAGCGAACCTTTTGCAGGGTACCAATAAATGTATAGTACCAGCTAGCAAGCTTTAACTCAGTATTGTATTATATGGCGTATGGTATATGCCGGGATGTATCTGTCTATCTATAGATTTTAGGATAATGGCGATTGTGATGGTGCAGGTTGTGGCGGTGGTAGTGGCATTGTCATTAGTATTGGCACAGGGATGAGATGAGTATGGGCAAGTGTGAACCTCGTTGTTGAGGACTCATGAGACCTCTCGTCACGCATATTTCATTATACGATCTGGCAACCTTGCTATCAACCTGTATCGTCTCTTTTTCTGGTTCTACGGCTAATCCTTTAATTTATCCTCCACTGATTCGTCTCCATGCTCATTCGTCCTACAAAGAGATCTTTTTTTAAAGAATACTCTTTTTAATTAGAAACTTTTTATTTTGCTTTTTTGTTATTATCGATTCATGTTAATTGAAAGAACTTTCATTATTTTTTGCTTTCTTATTAAAGAATTTTTTTTATTTAAATAGAAAAGATAAATAACTTTTTTTTTTTATTTTTAGGACGAAAATTCTTGATTTATTATTAAATATCATTTTTAATTTTTTTTTAACTGACAAATGTCTTACTTTAATTTTAAATCCTTAAAAGTAATTAATTGAAAAATAATTGATTAAACATATCAAATTTTACAATATAGCTGTATATTGCCATATCAAAAAATTTTTAAACAAAAATAATTGTCCGTTTTATTTATTTGTTTGCTGACAATCAATATCAGTAAATATTAGTAGCAATTTATCGGATAGTGTCTTTGTAATGAAGCAAATATCACTCAATTGATGATCTCTCGTATGTATATTTATATGCTTGTCCCCTATGAATTTTAAAAGTCATGGATATATGTATCGTGTATCGTGTGCGTAAATCAGTTGAAATATTCCCGCGATGACAAACACAAGTCCCAATTTCGGTCATTTATATACGCTACACCCGGGATAATATCACGGTGGATCTTTTGTGCACACAAGGGGTGTCTTATGGGGACGTTAAACGTGACGTCATTTATAAGAACATAAATCAAAACGAGGATAAATATCCCCGCACACTGCTAGATCTTATTTATTTTATTTCACGTTATTGCTCTTTCACTTTCTCTGTGTTCCGTCGAGCCCGGATGCCGTCAACGAGAACAGGAACCTCCAAACTGATTCCCCCGGGAGCAGGATGCCCATCAAATCAACTTCCTTTTAATCGTTTACTGTAACGTCTTGTCGAATTTTGACGAATTTTCGATGACTGTGCAAACAAGCTTTATGGAATTCATGAATTTTATTTTTAATTTTCTCACCACTCAAGACAAAAATTCTTTAACTAAGATTTCTACAAGTAAAACAATAAATTTCTATGACATTACAGTTAGCAGTGTCACTTGATTATTTTTTAATTTTATTTAAAAAAAAAATTTGTTCCAAAAATTTATTTTTTAAAAATGGCATTTTTAATTTTTTAAAATTTCTACATATTAATTTTTTTTTGCCATAATTTATTTGATAAAAAAATTTTTAAGTATCTGCTAAATTAATTTTCATAAATTTCTTGGCCTAAAAGAAAAAATTTTTGAGCCAAAAAATTTTTTTAGCCGCAACCAAAAATTTTAAATAATCTTCAAAATCATAAACAAATCTTTATATTATGAGTTTTAAATTAAGTAAAAATAAAAATAATTTTTATTGCAATTGAAGTACCTCCTGAGTCCTTTATTGTATGTCAAATACTTCGCGGTAAAAATTATCGTTCCATTTAACGGTCAAAATGTTCTTATGCGCCTGAAACAAAACGTTATAAAGAAAAGAAGCCGACTAAGAACCCCAGGTTGGTGAAAGGGTAACATCATTGATGCTTTATATCTATATATATGAATCTTTATATAATGTGGGCTAGTATATGGTATATAGAATGGACCACACATCTTGACACTGTTGAATTCCAGAAGCTAAGTTCTATGATGGATTGAGAAGAGCCGACGATGAAAAAGATAAAAATGACTTCTACGAAAGACTGAGTATACCAAATATTGTGGTAAGGTGATCTTAATAAAATTCTAAAAATTAAAAAACAAACTTAAAAATAAATATATCATCTGTTTTTATGGACGATCTTGAATTAATATAGTTTTAGTGCTTAGAGATTTAATTTATTACCTTTGAACATTTTTACGAGTGATTTTTTTTTTACTAGAATACTAAAATTACAAATACAAATATTAATAGAATTATGCAATTTATTAAAAATATATTATTGTTTCTGGGGTAAAAAGACGAAAATCTTAATCCTAGAAAATTATTTTTAAGAATTTCATTTCTTAAATTTAGCAGAAAAATTTTTGAATTAAATAAAATTTATTTTGGCGATAAAAATTTCTAAATTCTGAAAAATTTTTAGTACTGAAAAAAATTTGTTTGATTAAAGGCAATTATTTAAAAAGTTTAATTGTCTTGAATCAAGATGGAGAATTTTTGAATTAAATAAAAATTTGTTAAAATTAAGAAAAATTTTTTTTAAAATCAAATTCCATTTTTTTTTTTTTAATAAAATAATTCTTTAAAACTAATTATCTTAGTTCGAAAAATTTTTTTTTTTATTTTTCAATAAAATATTTTTTATTAATTTATTTAATTACTTTTAAATATAAAACTTTTAATAATTAGTTTAATTTTCAATAGTAAAAGAATTTAAATTAAAAATTCCCCTCTAATATAATTTAATTTATGATTCACGTCAAATTTTCCTACCGAAACAAATTTTTATAAATGTAATGTAAATAAATAGTTAGTCGCAATTTAAGTATATTTAGTAATGCATCAACGATCAAAGTCTAGCACATGTGTATATGTATGTATATTGCAGATTGTATTTATCGATCTCAATATACACCAACATTAAACAAATATAGAGATATAGATATACGATGATGAGGAAGCCCCTAAAATGCATATACGAGTGAACGGTAACGCGACAATTTCTCGGTGCATTAATAATTGTAAGGGGTAAAAGCCGAGGATACATATATGTGTATAGAATATATAGATAGACATAAACGTGTAGTATACATATTTTATAGGGATTTTTTGCATATAATTTAACGGAACGTTAGAGACAAGATTTAAATACAGCAGCTGGACAAATAACCGAGAGTAGTATTAGTGTATTAGTATAAGTGTGCGATAGTGTGAGCGAAATAGGTTTATAGTGGAGCGCGGGGTGAGAAGGAAGTATCCTGGTCAAAATCTGTGCGGGCTGGACCCCCTTGGGAGAGAAAAAAAGATAGAACTTAGAATCGCGCGTCATGGGGACACACTGGAGACTTCCAAATCAGTGTTTGCACAGCGTGCGATACATGTGTCTGTACACACATGAGCTACACTATATTTTGCGTGAGACACACTATAAATATCATTTGACAATTCACTTTATTTTTATACCTCTATTTTATTCATATTAAATTTTTATTGCACAGAAAAAAAAATTAAATTAAAAGAGGAAAAGTCTTCAGCCAAGAAAATAATTTTGGAAAGTTTCATTGGCTTAAGTTAAGATGAACAATTCTTGAATCAAAAAAAAAATTTTGAATTTAAGATTTTTTCTATTCAAGTCAAGATCAAATTCTTCACAATTATTGACTTGATTCAATTGAATTTTTTTTAAGTACAATTTTTCCAGCGTTATACTTACCCCTGAGATTTTCTAACGAAGCTCAAATTATTCATATTTGGGTCAGAAACTGAATAAAAAATTAAAAAAAAAAAAAAAAATTCTTTTTTCTCTTCTAACAAGCATATCTGACATTGTTTTTTAATTTAATCGACTCAACTAAATCAATTTTCGCTTAATTTAATAAATTGGAAAATTGGACAGGTATAAAATTTGCCATTTGTGGCAATAAAACTTAAAAAAAAAATAGCCGACTTTTTTGCACTCCCCATATTCTTATATTATTCTCATAATAAGTGGTAGTTGAATTTTTACAAATCTAATACACTAAAAAATTTTTCGTCATTGCGTTAAAAAATTTTGTTTATAAATATTTAACATTTTTATTAATTTTTTAATGTCATCTAACTTATGACTTTAAATTCTTGGTATTCACATAATAATTGCAAATATACCAATGACAATGACTAATACCAAAAAATGTTAATAAATGATAATTAATAATAGATAAGTAAGTATAATAAAAGCATAAATTTCACGAAAGTGATCGAATATAATGTAAATCAGTGACTATAACATATTTATAAATATTTCATTCTTCCGGAGCCATTGTCGCTTTATTTAATATTATCATTATGAATAAAATATAATACACAATAAATATAGATATACTACTGTACTTCCGGTAATTAGATTAAACTCATAGTAATTTTCCATTTTGAGATATTAACAACTGATGCTGATTATAATGATAATAGACCTGCGAATGAGTGTTATATAAATGCAAATTCAATAATTACCATATCAACATTCATTAACTTCCGGATGTACACATAATTCCGGATATAATGCGGAAAAGGAAATATTGCGCGATTGACCCGTTTATCACATTCAGTGTGGTTCATAAATCGATCTTAGAAACTCAATCGGATGTTTTTTAAATTAAAACCTTGAAAAGGCACAACTCCAAGCCAAGACCTTTCTAATGATTCCAAATTTAACCGTAAAAATCTATTGGCCACAAAATTTTTCTTATTCTCTTAATAATACAGATTAACAAATTCTTGAGTCAAGAAATTTTTTCTCAGTGTATTTGTATAAATTATTATGATTTATAAATAAATAAATAATCAGCATTACAATAAAAATTTTTTAATCTATTTTCTTATAAAAAAAAAATAATTTTCTTATTTATTTTATAAATCATGATTTGCAAGCTCTTACAAAGTTGTACATTTAGCTAGTTTATTATTTATCGCTATTAAATTAAAAAATTATTGCCGTAATTAAAAGTCACACATAAATTATAAGTTATAACTGCGTTATAAGGTACCAAGGACATTTTTTATCATAAAAACACACGTGTGCGTTTATTTCTTTGAGCGTTTACATACTCCCTGCCGTGAAACGACCCCCCATAGGCACCTGACTTAGCTACCATATAATATATACGTACAATATACATATACAAATTATTATTCAACTGCATCCGTTCGCGGTTGCTTTCATCGTTCCCTCAATTCCCCCCTTTCTTATACTCCCTTCGTTTATTATATTATCACTTTATAATTTTTTTATTTTCGATAAAATAAAATGATTTATAGAGCGGAAAAGTTTTTTGTTCATTAGTTAATAGAAAAAAAAAAAAAAAAAAAAAAAAGGTAAATAGGGAAAGGTATGATAATATAAAGCTTATATATGGAGTATTTACGGCATCACTGCATAATTCATCTGTAAAATGTCAACAGAGTGATGGGTACCTTTCATTAAATGCTAATCTCAATTACTCGCTGACAAAGTGCTGAATCTTGGTCTGAAATCTGACATGGACATTGCAGTCGATTAGATAAGATTTATTGGCAGGCTTACGTTAAACCTATTGATTACTTTAATATAGATATTTTTATATAACAGACGGGTTTTATGGGATTACGGTCATTTAAAAGTGTTCAAAATTTTTTAATTTAATTTTAGAGCAGTTTTTTAATTCGACATTTTTTTTTTCTTAATTACAATCGATATTTCAAGTACAAAACTTAAAAACTTTTTAATCCTACTACCTTTAGCTGAACATCTTATGAGTGTAAATATTTTATTGAAAAATATATTTAAAATGAATGAATTAATTAAAAAGTGATTTTAATCGAAAAAAGTAAATTAAAACTTACGGCGAATTTTTCAAAATTAAATTATCATTGTGAATATATCTGTATACATAGAATGTTATTGCTCTTTTTTTAACTGTAAGCGAATGTTTTAATCCAAAGTCACGAATGTAGAACACTTTTTAAAGCTCGATAAAAAAATCAACTCATAGTTTATCGTTCTTTACTCTACGATTTATTTATTAACGTTTAAAAAATAGAAAAAAAATTTCTTTTGGTATCAAAATTAAATACTCCACCCTTCATAGAAATTGTCGGCCATTTTTCATAATAATTTTAATAATAGTTATATCACTCGCCCTATTGTCATTTAGGTCCACTACAGTGTGAAAAGCAATTTAATTTACAATATGTTAGAAAAAAACTTCAATATTCTTAGCGTCTTCAATTAATGATTTATTTCTATCAAATACCCTCCTACAACTTTCGTAATAAACTACTGAACTGCTGTTAAATTGAAAAAAAGTATCGTAATAATATATTGATTCTTAAAATTTAAATTAAAACTAAATATGATTAACAAGATCTATAATTACTAGTGTAAAAGTTAAAAAAAACCAAAGTTCTACAAGCGACTTTCTGCTTAAAGTCAATAAGCTGTTCTTTGAAGGCATGGAACCTCGACCGCAAAGTACCGAATGTACAATACAAATCGATTCCATCGCACGAAGAATGGTCAGGGTGCAGGCAGTATCCGTTTTCAAAATAGAATCCGTTGGGACATTGGTAATCGTTCTCAACAGAAAATGCCAAAGGCTGGCAAGATCCATTAGCTTGCACGAAATTTTCTTTACAACGGCACTTGTTGTCGATACAAGAAGTGTCCTTGATGTTTTTACATGCTTTTTCGCTGTGACAAGCATCATCGGTTGCTAAAAAATGTCAAAATTGTAAAGAGAAGATCAAAAATTAACAAACAAAAGTATGAAATGATAAATTACTCATAGCTTGTTCATGGCAATGATTATTTTCATAGTAAAATTGGTCAGGACACTCGCAGGTTTTGTTTTTACAAACTGAATTTTTGGCAAAGCAATCTCTTGATGTTTTACAAGAAGCTTTATTCAACCCAAGACATCTTTTACTTCTTTTTTTAAAATTAGGAAGACATTGACATTTTCCATTCTTGCATTCAGTATTTTTTATTTTCTTACATGCTTTTTCACTATGACAGGCATCGTCGACACCTAAAAAATTATAAGATTCAAAACACCAGTACAAGAATTGCAACATGAATTAGCTATTTAAAAAAAATAATTTAAAATATAGAGTACTCATAGCTTTTTCGTAGCGAGGATCATCTTTATGATGGAATCGATCCGGAGACTCGCACTTTTTTACTCTTACAAGTAGCATTTTTGGAAAAACAATCTTTTGAAGTTTCACAGGGAGCTTTCTCCAAGCCCAGACAATTTCCATTTCTTTTCTTGTAATTAGGAAGACATTGACATTTTCCATTCTTGCATTCAGTATTTTTGATTTTCTTACATGCTTCTTGACTATGACATGCATCGTCGACAGCTAGTAAATTATAAGATTATAAGTACCAGTTCAAGAATTGTATCATGAATCAGCTATCAAAAATAATATCAGCGTGAAATATAGAGTACCTATAGCTTTTTCGTAGCAGTGATTATCTTCATAATAAAACCGATCAGGACAATCGCACTTATCATTCTTGCAAGTGGAATTTTTTGCGAAACAGTCTTTAAACATTTTACAAGGAGCCTGGTCCAACCCAAGACATTTTCCATCTCTTTTCTTGTAATTAAGAAGACATTGGCATTTTCCATTTTTGCATTCAGTATTTTTTTTTTCCTTACATGCTTCTTGACTATGACATGCATCGTCGACAGCTAATAAATTATATGATTATAAGTACCAGTACAAGAATTGTAGCATGAATTAGCTATCAAAAATAATATCAGAGTGAAATATAGAGTACCTTTAGCTTTTTCGTAGCAGTGATCATTTTCATAATAAAATCCATCAGAACAAACGCACTTTTTATTCGTACAAGTGGCATTTTCTGCGAAACAGTCTTCTGAAATTTTACAAGGAGCCTGGTCTAATCCAAGACATTTTCCATCTCTTTTCTTGTAATTAGCAAGACATTGACATTTTCCATCCTTACATTCGCTATTTCTAATGGCTTTACATGTTTCTTCCACCGAACACTTAGAGTCTAAATCTACAAAAAGTAAGTCATAATTGATTAGGCTGCGAAGAAATTAAAAACTTGCTGCAAATTCAAAATCTAAATACTTATTGTTCCTTTGACACAACCGTCTCCTAAGGGAAAAAAGCTATCTTTGCAATCGCATGTTTTGTTTCTGCACATCGCGTTGTTTGCAAAGCAATCATCAGAAAAATCACATGCTTGACCGTGCTTTCCAGCGCACCTTCCATTCTTTACCTCATAGTTTTTTTGACACTCACATGTGTCGTTTCTACATACTCCGTATTTGAGGCCTGTGCATATTTGCTCACATATGCAGGGCGAACCGACACCTGAAAGAATTGCAGATTAAATTGAAGGAACAATCGTCATACTATAGAATAATTACCATTTTTTCGGGAAAGACATTGTCCGTTTTTATAATAGTCTTCTTCACCGCAGTCGCAAAACGAATTATTACAAACCGAATTTTTTACAAAGCAGTCCTCTTTCCTGGTACAAGACATTTTGTGTAAATCACACCGTTTGAGGGCTAAATATAATAAAAAGTCGTTAATTTTCCTTTTGCAAAGAAAATTGATAATCCAAAATTGAAAATCCATACAATGCTTCTTTCTCTCAGTGTAATAACTAAATAAAAAATAAAACTAATCTTTTGACATTACTTACGAAATTCACAAAACGTTCTATTTACAACTCTCCAACCATTTCTACAAATGCATTGGTTATTTTTGCAAACACCATTTGTCAATTTTTCGCAATGAATATCTTCACTGCAATTTCCTGAATATACTGAGTACCATTCTCCACCTACTTTAATGTGAGTGCTCTCATAATACTTTTCTTTTCTTATGTTCATTAATTCCGAATGTTTTTCTGGGGTGCACCTTTTTTCAACAAAATCATAATTAGTTCCATTCGGACATGAACAATAATTCTTTGCAATATCTTTGCTGAACTTATAGCAAACAAGATCTCGGTAATCTTCGTATGAGCAGTCATCATCGGAAATGCACCACTCTCCATATATCGTATCTATAATACAGACATAATTATTGACATTTGCGCAAGTAATGAAAATCGTTTTCCATCTATGAAAAATTTATCTTACTCGAACTTTTTGAGGAACCTGTTGGAGGTATTCTATCGTCCATTCTTGAGTATATATTTGTAACAACATTTTTTTTAAATAAACTTTCATATCTAAAGTCCAATGCGTTGGAATAAAACTTATCCAAACAAATATTATCGTATTTTAAGGCATGATTCTTGCAAACACACATTCCATCCTCTGCACATTTAGCGTAGCTTATCCACATGCAGTCTAAATTGCTGTCACAAGATTCGCCTAAGCTGTCTGAAATTTTTTTAATTACATTTCATTAAGTTTAATTAGATTGAAGATATAAGTAGATTATTCCACGGTAATTATTAATGATCAAGTTAAATTTTAGAGAGCTTCAAAAATTTTTAAAATACAATTCATCCATTTAACATCTTGTCGTTCAAGAAATCAGTTGATAAAATATTTTACAAAGAGTCTCGTTCTGATTTGAACGAAATAATAGAAGCATTTTCAATGATTCTTTAAACAAAATTATCTAAAGCATGCAACAGTTATAATTAAAAAAAAAAAAATTGAAAAATAAATCTGACTCTCTTCTTTTAACGAAATTTTAGTTATACTAAATATTGTATTAGTTAAACGAGACAAAAATGGTCATATTAATTTTCAGAACGCTTTTAACTTCGATGTTAGTAATTGTACTATATTTTACTTTGTTTTACACATATGTAATGTGGACTTTGTAGTTCAGGGTTTACATTAATGCATCGCATTTGGTTATCACAGCACGGAATGCTCAGATCAGGGTCACAGACCTATAAAATTTCAAAAATTTTTATTATTACTATCATTATTAATAATTACTCCTTTACTCACATCGTAATTTTCTTTACATTGATCTGTAAAATAAAATCAGATTAAAATTAAACTTGTTCTATCAAATATTAAGTACATCATTTTATCCACCAAGTTGCAACACTTACTAAGCTCACAATAAGATTGATTAACGTTCTGATATCCAGACAAACACTGACAAGTCCCGCCTTCACAAATACTATTTTTCGCTCTGCATTCAGTTCCTTCGGGACATTTTGCTCCAATACCGGCCACACATTTGCCATTTAAAAAAAATTCATTATCGTTGTAACAATCAGTACAGCCTGGATAATTTCTCTTGTACCTCTGTATCGTACAAGATAATGTGTTCCTGTTAAAGTTACTTCTTTCTGGACACCCACACTTTCCTATCTTTTTATTCTAAAAAAATTGAGACAAAAATGTTTTCAAATTACGAATTAAAGAACTAAAATCGCTTTTTTTTTTTTTTTTTTTTTTTTTTTTTTTTTTGTTAATTTAGTATTTTTTGTATTACCATATTTTGAAAGACACAAATGAGTTCGTTGTTATCATTCCATTTGCAATCATGATCTTCTAAGCATATTTTGCCAATCTTTATAGCTGTATAAAAAATTCCAACAAAAAATTTTTAAAATACTTTTAATGATTTTTTTTTTAATTATTATATTTTTAATTTTTAAATAAAACTATAACTTATTTTTTAATTTTCTATACTCACCTGATCGGAGTCTTGAATTTTTATTTCTAAACGACAGAGAAATATTTTGATCATAACCAATTTTACGTCCTTCAATTAATCGATGTTTGATGAATTCAGAATTTTTGGGTCGACTTATATCCCTTGAAGCTGACGACATCGTACAACAAAGTGTAACTTTTAAAAATACGAAAAATACCACTTTATACTTCATTACTCAATTTTGCGTTTTCAATATTTAAAAAAAAATTAAAAAATTACACTTAAATTTCTTATTAACGTAGTTAAACTCGCAAGCATCGTAGCACTTGTATAAAAACTAACTTTTGAAATTAATTCAGCCCATTATATACGAGATTATCGATGTTTTAACTTCCTTGTTTTCTAACAAGATTAAAAACTATTGAATTATTCCAACATCAGTATTTATAGAAATAATGCGATAATTTTGAACTTATCACAATTAATTGCAATGATTTTAAATGTAGATAATACTATATTTACAAATTTTAATAATGTGAAACTGTTTTTTATTTTACTTTTTCTTTGTTTCTCTCGAAGTTATCATTTATGAATTTTAGATATTTTCTTTTTTAATGTAATTTCATGAATGTATATTGCCGATTGGCGTTTTTGAAATAAATGAATAATACATAGTATGTATAATATATCATCACAACGCTCTGATGATACGATAAAGATGCTAAAAGTAATAACCTTGATAGATTGGATTACTCAGCGTCAGCGATTTGTGTATTAATCCGTAACAATGGCGAATAATTGAATAAATATTTTAAATAAATATTCTTTCAATCGATTAAATACGTGTGATAATATAAATTATTTTAGAAATATATAGAAATAATATGTCGTACACAATGGAATATTTTTTTTTATTCATTTATATTTTTTTTTTTTCAATTAAAAGAAAAAAATACGGTAGATAAAAATTTATTTTAACAAATCAATAACAAAAAATACAAATTCATAAAATAAATTATACAGAAAAAAAAAAACGACTCTCATAAAAAGCAAAAAAAAAATATCTATGAATATAAATGTACCCAGTAATTTTTTAAAATTTGTCGTAATCTCATTTTCTTTATCTCTATAATCAATTTTCTACAGTCTCTTGTAAGTTATTTTATCCGTTTAATTTTTAAAAATCCTATTTATTTTTATTCTTATAACTTTTCTGTCCCAGTTCATTTTTTTTTTTTTTTTTTTCTATCAGCACCCCTATTTTTATTCAAACAGGAGCTCAGCAGTATAAAATACGTATAGAAACAATTTACAAAGATCCTCAGTAACGGATTTTAATTAGCGACATATCACATTGGAAGTCAGATCCCCCAGTGAGTGTTGAGGACTGTGCAGAAAGTGAGTAACGACAGAAAGAACAGAACAACAACAACAACAACAACAACAACAACAAGAGCAACAACAACAGCAACAACATCGAAATCGAGAGACGCGTCTAGTTTATTGATTGTATATTTTACATTTAATTCGCTCGCCGATGGATTTTCTCACAACTACAGAGTATAGTTTAGCAGAGAGTATAGAGTATTGGTAGGAGACTGCCGTGTCTCCTTTCTGGATCACCGATATCGTCCTTAGCAAAACATTGCATGTATATGGAGCAAGAAAGAGACGCTCGAAGTGAAGGAGAACTTGAGGAGAGGGCGAGCGAACTTGGGCTTAGCAATAGCTGTCATAGCTTTCCTCGATTTTTAAATCCCCTTGTAAAGTAAAATGAGACAAGTTACGTACACAATGTTTGGCTCGGTCGCGAGACTTGTCGGCGGAGTCATTCTGTATCTATGTATTCGAATATAGCCTGTGCGAGCACGGTAGCTGGGGGTTAGGGGTAGAGACAAAGAAGAAAGAAGAAAGAAGAGAACACTCTGTATCTCTCCTCATGGGGGGTCGTCAGCTCAACGCGGCCCATGACGAAGCAGGGGGTTGATGTTTTCTCTTCGTCACGTGCCACCTTTGCATTCTTTATAATAGATCATTTATAAAAATTTATCCGGCGCCCGTTTAGCTCTACACTTGAATTTATCCAATGTCGTCGACTGAGACAACCGTATTTACATTCATTTTATTATTTTTTACTGTCAATCCAAATTTAGATTTAGATTGTGCAATTACGTCATACGAGGGAGCTAAAAAAGCTTACCGTGGAGATTTTTATTAATGTTCCGTGGAAATTTAACTATTTTAGAGATTAATTTGTCCGGGAATATCAGTTTGATGATTCGGGAGGGGGTGGAACGAATTTTCTGAATTGTTATTTTGATACGGCCACCTGTAAAAGTTATTTAAGTTTTGGTATTCAAAAACAGTTGGATAGAATTTTCGTTGAAAATTTATTGTAATTTTTTTTTTATTCAGAAAATGTCCTAAATCTATAAGAATAATTTTTTATCATCGAATTTTTAACAATACACTCAGCCCTTGAGGTCCTAAAAAAAATAAATCATAAAAGTACCTCTTCGGATTATTGAGCGTCAGTAAATAAAAAGCAATTTAAATTGATGATAAATAATAAATAAATAAATAAATAACAATAAAAAACTCCGAATTACTTGTATAAATAAAAATGAAAACATAATAGCTCGAGCTGGATTAAATTTCTGAACGTGATAAATAAGCCAGATATGTCCGCGATGTTTTACATAAGTAAATAATAATAATAATAAATAAATAAATATGTATTTATAAATACATAATGCTGGACAGTATCTTAATGCACATATATATACCAATACAACACTGGTATCGTTTAAAGTTATTTAATAATTTATATTATGCGGATGGACATAAATCGATGGAGCGGTAAAGAAGCCATGATATATGGGCTAATTTGACGTATCGCGAGGCCACCGATCGCTGAGCACCGACCATGTATGGCCGAATGACCGACGCGACTGTAAATTACTGGGACTGGGTAACGTAAAAACCTCTTAGTTTTAACTTTAGCTTTTGCTTGGTAGGGCATCACTTGCATCCACCATTTATTTATTCTTATTTTGTTCCACTGATTCTTGCAGTGGATCCTTTTCTTTCTATCATTCGATCATCTCACCTCTCTTCTCTTCTTTTATAACTTATAATAAAATATAAATTTACATTTAATTCCACACATGCGTCGATGCTTTGATTTGTACTGCCTGTGGATAATCAGCCAATAGACATGATCACTTGTCCCATCAATACACGAGTGCGCTCTATATGTGGCCTCGAACTCGCACGTTAACTCCTTCTTTTACTCATCGACACATCCTTCTCGATCCTTGCCCCTTTCTCAACTCCGGACAATAAAACTCCCACATCATCAAGGATATATACTAGTGTGCAGTATGTAGAATGGTGTTATGTACTGCAGTGCATCAGGGGAACGCTATTGAAGGAATATAGGAGCACTAAAGAGCCGATTGCTGATGAAGTATGCAAAAAATCCAGATTAACCAATCCTTTTCCGCCTCATTATTTTTTATCCTGACTCAAGTATTCTCCAAACCTTTTTACCTCTCACCGATTTTTCGGGTTTAGTTTTTTTTTTTTTTTTTTTGTTTCTATTTGGTTCGATCGGGTCTAAGGATCATTTGGGTATGCTGTGAATTCTGAGATTAGATTCTTTTTTCATCGCCAGTAAGGGAGTATAACGTTATTTCGTTTGTTTTTTCGGCAAAATATTGTTTCGGCTTTTAGGTTATAATAAATAACGCGGGATACGGGATTAATGTTCTGCGGCTATTTATTCTTTGAGAAATTTATGTTCATTTTATTTTTAAAATTTTTATACTTTCTCATGGTAGTTTACTTCTGCATTAGAGATAGAATTTTTGATTTATTAAGAATAGTGAAAAAGGCTGTTGGATAGAAGTTTGTTGGGAGAAATTTTCAGGAAAAAAATTAGTGTAAAAGTTTTTTATTTCTTATTTACAATTTTTTAAATTCCAGTATGACTTTCCACCACAACAATCCTAAAAATAATATATCGCTAGAACTACTGTCATTCTTGCAGTTGCATTTTAGAGCTAATTTGAGCTATAAAAGCCGGATGTTATCATTAGGAATAATAACCCTATCGTATCAGTAGCTGCAATAGTTGGTTCTAGCAGCAATAAAACTACTGCAGCAACAGGTTTTTTTTTTTTTTAATTTTCTCTTTTACTTAAATATAACTTTAAGCTTAACGATAACAATTCTCGATCTTCGTTCGTGAAAAGATGATAATATCATATAGTTTGATAATGAAAATGAAATTCAACCGCTGAAGCATAGGAAACAAAGAAATAATTTCTTTTTTTTTTTTATTATTATAAATCTTTAAAATCTCGTTTAAAAAACATTTAAACTATATAAATGAAGATTAATAAAAATTACTGAGCCATATCTTGGTATTAAAATTGTATAAAATAATTAATAATTTTCAATGTAGTCCAAAAAAAAATTACAATAATTCAACGATAAATCTGTAGCAGTTTATAAAAGCTCGTAAAATGAAAACGGAAAAACAAAGAACGATGTTAATAGAGAAGATAAAAAGATATTTCATTATTTATTGGATATTAGTACGAGTGTGGAGTTGAAAAAGAGTTTGAGAAAATGGCAGGTGGTAGTAAGGTGAATCAATAGAGAAGCCAGACCACCAAGGTCGTCGGACAAGTATCACGGTGTCAATTAATGAGCAAGAGAAGCTGAAGCAGAAGACCGAAGACATAAGACATAAGACAGAAAACACAAGAGGGGTAAACGCAGTACCCAGTAGCTCTCGGAGTGGAACAAGAGGAACAAGAGAAGCTGGTAGCTGGTGACCAGTAAGAGTGTGGAGTGCAGCAGAGACAACTTCTGGCACGGTGGATAATATGAGAGACCGAATGGAAAGAGAGTCGATGAAACTTAACCAAAGACGACTGCCTTATTCTCTTTTAGAGCCAAGAGCAATACAAACCAGTGAACGAGTTGAGGGACAAAAATAAGGACAAGAAGGAGCTGTCGCTCCTCGGGATACGGTTTTGTCGCTCGATTCTCGGTAGTCAACCATAATAAATACATAATATGCACATAAAGGCTCGCCGGCGCGATCGAAATGATCAAGCCCGAGTCTTTCGCGAGTTCTCGACTCGGTGGGTGGCTTGATCTTCCATTGAATTATGTCACGAGCGATCTTCTCCACACTGCTAAGAGAGCCCTCAACTGATTCTTGTTTAATTCCAATCCAAAGACTTGATAATTGATCCCTGTGATTAACAAGTTATTGTATACGTTAATTAAACCATTTTCAATCCTCAATCCGGCGAGTATTTTTCATCTTTTTTCTTTTTTATCTATCTTCGATCTCTATTCTCATCAATTTTTATTTTTACTAATCGCTAATTATTTTTATAAATATTTATGTTGCATATATTTTCTCGGGTAATTTATGGGGGTTACTTTGCTCAGGCCTATTGAAATTTGATGATGGCTAGGAGAGAACTTCGATGCCGGCACTGCTCTCCAGATAAAAACAATTATTATTTACACTTTTTGTTTGATGAGCATTAATAATTTATTAATTAAATCGAAGGATCAAATTAAGTTCATAATTTTAAGACACTCTATTTATTATAATTGCTTTTTTTTTATTGTCAATTATAAAAAATATTTTAATTGCAATTTTACCAATCAGAAAAAATTTTTTTGTTTGAAATTTTCAAATATGTATATTAAATTTAACGTAAAAATTTTTTTATTTTTTGCTTTGCAAATAATTTTAACGATTTATTGATTTTTTTAAGTATAATAAAAATAGTTTCCGTACTTTTAAAATAACAAAAAAAATATTTTATTTAAAAATAACATCTGGAAAAATATTATTATTAATTATAATTATAAATAAATTATAAATAAATGAAATAACGTTTGAAAGAGATAAAAAAGTAAATTTAAAAGAAGATAAATGAATTATTTAATTTTAAATATTTTACACTCATCTTGAAATTGATCTCATCCACTTACTTGGTACAGTGGAAGCTTTAATGTTCATGAAAGCATAATGCTGTCGTAACGGAGGCGTAGTTGCTTTGCGGCTTGAATTTATTCGTTCAGAGTAAAATTGTGATGTGAGTGTTGGGCGAAGAGGAAGAGGAAAAGGTGAACGAGAGATCGGAAGAGGGGAAAATAAAAAAGAGTAAGCCAAAGAAAGTATCCGACGAAGATGACAAAGAGGTTTAGATAAAATAAGTCTATATATATATATACATATGAGAAATCATGCACTGTGTCTGTATTAGTGAGCTTGCGAGAAGAACATACGTGGATCTTAGTCGTAGTACTGTGTATAGCGTAGAATGAAGTCGATATAATCTAAGCTACATACAACTCCCAGATTCGCTGGTTACTCATGAACACGATTTCCACCTTAAAACTTGTCAATGATTCAGTAGCTTACTTTAACCACAAACCATCCTTGTTACATTTATTTTTCTTCACTACTTATACTTAATCTCTGATTTAAGTAAATGTGTGTATCAAATCATAGGTTTTTTTATTAATTAAATTAGAACTAAAAAATAATTTTTTAAAATTGCATTTCTAGTTTTTCAAATTTTTTACAAATGAAAACTTATTTTTTTTATTTTTCCGTAATAATTTTTTCAATAAAAAAAATTCTAAACATTTTTAAAAGTGGGCTAACTTAATTATAATTATTTAAGGGTATCTAAAAATTAAAAAAAAATTTTTTATTTCAATTTCATGCATTTAAATTCTAAAATATTGTATTTTTTCGTTCAATTAATTTTTTTTATACTATATTTCTGCAATTTAAATTTTCTTGCGAAAAAATCTAAATATTAAAAAACTGAATAATTTGAATATCATAACAGTAATTTTTTTTTACAATGTGAGTATTAATTAATGCGAAAAAAAATAAATCGAGCGATTCTTTTATCATAATATAAAAACTAATTAATTTAATTTAAATGTAAAGAGCCAAATAAAAATATAAGATAAATGAAAACATTCTTAAAAACAAAAATCATTAATAATGAATTAATTTTTTTATCAATTACTTTATACTCCCGTTGAAAATTTCATACATGTATATACAATATGCATAAAATAAAAATAAAAAAGTGTAGTAGTTGCGCTTGGTTTGTCACCGTCGATTTAAAAGTAAGGGAGAATCTCATTTAATGGGCGGATACGGGTGTCGTACTCATGCACATCACGGCAAGAAATTGTAACGAAATTATTGGGTGGGAATGATGCTAATGGGAATTACTTAAATGTACATAAATTTGTCAAATAAAATTATTTAAAATGTAAAATATTGTTGTTATTATTTAACAAAAAATAAATATTAAATAAGTGAAACGGAATAATTGTCTGGATTGGAAAAAAATTAAAAAAAAAATTAAAACAAAATGTATGTTAAAAAAAAAGGTTTTTACGTAAATGTGCGCACTATTCAGTGAACAATAAATTCAAAAGGTATTGTATTTTTTATTGTATTGACTTATATGTTATGCTGATTCTTATTTTGTTTGTTTTTAAGCAATTTATATACTTTTATTGAGGAACAATATACAATCGAATTGAGTAAAATAACGTTTATAACGTAATGTAAAGAGACTTTTAACGATTCAATACGCGATACCGGTTCCCACGCAACGCGATACCACCACGCGATGGAACATTCGACGATATCGGTACTATACACCATACACTAGCTAACTCTGACGTGTCAACTACGTGATCATACTCTAATGCTTTTTCAGTATATATATTCAGTATTATATGTATATATGCTTCAGTGGGCATATCAACGGGACGCATACATCCAAATTACCATTCTGAATGTCATCATAACTTTTATTTCCAACTTACTCTCGACCTGAATACCGATATGCTTCGATACAACCCAGCTATCACGTCGACAATTTCTTATTTATTCATTTCTTACTTTATATTTTAACAACATGCTAAACTAGAATCTTAATTTTTATTATGAGTTATGACTTCAAATTATTCTTTTATTTACTACGCTCAGTTATTCGGATCCTCATAAATTTAAACCGCTCCATTCATTCACTGACAAAAGGTTTCACTAAAACAAGGGAACTGTCTCTGACAAAAGAAAGAATTAAAAAAAAAAAAAAAAAAAAAAGATTTACTTTGTTCAGTTTGCGTAGCAATTATTTTCGTTTAGATATTTTTAATTTTTTTACGACATTTTTGGTAAATCTTATCAATAAATTTTTTTATTCTCTTTACAAGCTTTAATTAAAAAAATTTTATTTTTACTATTTTTAAACAATTCAACTTCAAATTAACCGATAAAATTTTTTTTTTTTTTTTAAATCTCCATCATTAAAAAAAATTTTTTTTCACTTTTTGTTAGGTTGGATGATTACGTCATTTTTACTGATTAATAATCAAAAAAGTTACAATCATGTTAAAAAAGTCGCTCTATTTTTTTTTAACTCTTTATTGTACCCGACTGCATCTTTTTAGATTTTTAATTTTTTTTTTAAATTAATATTTTACACAATAATATTCTGATACAAAATTTTTGTTGTTTATTTAAATAAGTTATAAATATTCGGTAAAAAAATGGAAACTTAGAATTTTGTTTCTTTTTTTTAACACTTTAAAAAATTCCTAAAGTTTGTACTTATAGATCAAAATAGTCTTTGAAGAAATTTTAGATCAATAATTTAAAAAAAATTTTAAATCACGATAAATATAATCTTCTAAATCAATTTACCGTTCAAAACAGTTACATCGATCCTGACAAGAAATATCCGACAACAACTTCATATTTGTCTAGAAAATCTTCTCATCCATGTCAAGTGTAATTAAATGGCTCTTTTTTTCAACTAATCGTTATAGTTTCCACTTAATACTGCAGAAAAATGATAGACACTTCTCAGTAATTCTTTTAATTGTTATGAGAATTATAGATCATTCATCATTGCTAACAAAATAATTACTTTATTACATAAAAAAAATAATAATAATCATAATATACTTCGAATAAAAAACTTGTCTTCTTGAAAGTACATTTTTTTGTCCTGGCGGAGTGCAACTGTAACGGGTATGCTTTTTTTTTTGTATCGTTAGAGTCAAGTCTTGTTAACGCGACAGGTTTTTGTACCGTGAAGATGAAGTTGGTGCAATTATGGGGCCATTTATTGAAGATTCTGAATTAGTTTGGAATGGCATTTTGGAGCGCTGTTGGAAACATTACAAACAAACTTGAGTGGGAAGTAAATATTGGTAGCAATGACGAAACAAAGAATTTAATCTTCGCTTTCGGATGTAATATTTATCTCACGTATTTTTATGGACAATGACAAAAATGTTCCATCAAATTCTCATTTATATTTTTCCGGAGAGAGCTGACTAATATAAAAGCGTAAAATCAATTCCATAAAATTGTTATCTTTAAATTTTGGTAGACGTTCTTCGATGATGTCAACTTGATCTTGTATCTTCTCATTCTGACTGGTAAAATCCGAGAAGTTATTCTATGTCGGTGATCCAAATTTATATGTGCAGTATTGAACGTTCAATTGAAAATGCCAATTGAGTATCGGCATCTTTTTCTACGATATAAATTCATAAATATTATTATTGTGACCATTTATTTATTATAAAACTCTGATTAATTACATTAATTTTTTGGAAAACGATTAAATAATATACTTATCATTGTGGGCAATCCCGATAACCATTCTAGGGTTAATAAGTACTCCGTAACTCGCATAGTATGTTATATTAGTTTTGATAGATGTTTTTAAGATAGGTACTATCCCATTAATATTATTTATCAGAGACCAATTATCACTTTTATTTGTGGTGCTTGAAACTTAAATAAAAATTTATTAAGTAAATTAATTATTATTAATAATAATTTAATGACATCTCATCGTAAAAAATTAATTTCAGGTATAATTGTAAATAATTTACCATGTTCCGTAGCGATCAAAAATGTTAATAAGTGAAAAATAAATATCTGTGATAAGACACTTATGTAAAAAAAAATATTTTAATCACAGCCGCCATTTTTATAATTTTATTTTATCGATTCTCTAAAAGGGTTGGTTCTGAAAAATTGAACAAACAAAAATTTCTTACTTTCGAAGTTGTTATCTACAACGAAGTTTGCTCCAAAAATAAATTATTACTTTATTATCAAAAATAATGAAATTGAAAATGAAAAAACAAACTTAAAGTTTGTTAATTTAGATATTATTAAATTTAAAGTTTTAAAGAAGGAACAGAAAGCCATAATTTATCAACTAAAAAACAGTTTCCTAGAAAAACATCATTATGAACTCGATATGTTATAGCTGTTTTCGTGACGGAGATATTTTTTTTTAGAAGTTAGTTTTTTACGAGTTAAGAAAGAATAACTTTTATGGAAAGAAGAGTACGATAAAGAGAATATATATTTTTACAGCGCTTCGATTGCTCCATTAAACGTCCATCAACATATATAGTTTCAGTGTTCACTAGTCATTAGATGATCTAATAAAAAGTCGTAATGATCAATTGTGGCTTTGTTACCATCAAAAGTATCGGCTATAAACTGAATGCGCACTTTCAATTTTATGAGTTGTTTTGAAGATGTTAGAAAAAAAAATTGTTTTTGTTTTTGTCGTATTACTTGAGACTTTTCAATTAATTAATTTTTGGATTAATGGAAATATATATAATTCTTTGCTAAACATTCAGAAGCGTGCTTGCGCGCGCAACGTGTACTAGTTACATATATAATCGTTAAAATTAAATAAAATCTACTCAAAGAATAAAAAAAAAACTATATTAAACGAGTAAAATCATAAAAAATTTCAGTCTTGTAAAAACCAGCAAACTAGCAGCAATAAAATGGCTAAAATAGTTCTGATAATCGAATTATTTGTTTTGATGTCTTTAATTGCTTTTGTAATTACTCAAACTCATCAAGGTCTGTCGAAAGACGAGTTAAAATTATTAGGAAAACTATTCAGACAATATTTGACAAATAACATTAAAAAATCTGATCCTAAAATTAATTTTCCTACCGCTAAAACAGAAAAGATAACGAGTTTCAAAAATTTGAGGGAGACTACTACACAATTTCCTGTACCTACATATAATTATAAACCAATGGATTATTCATGGATTAGATCAGGTGGTGAGTAAAAATATTTATGCAATAAATAACTGTTTAAAAAATATTTATTATTCTTTTTTGCAGGGGTCTATCCTTTCCTCTAATTGCTTAAATTATTCAAAAGTTATTTTGTTCAAAAATTTATTTTTTTAGTTACAAACTATTTAATTACGAAATACAAAATCGTAAGTTTAAAATTGCTTTTTAGATAAGTAAGTTATTAATAATTCTTTGAATTGAAGAGCTGAGGTTTTTATTACGCCTCATAATCACACATGTTCTATTTATATTTCTAGATAAATTTTGAGTTTAAAAAAAAATCTGTTCTTAATTGATTTTAATATATTTTATAATTTGCTAAATATATAAAATGTATATATTCTAAAATTTAATTTTTTTGTTATAATATACAAAGTCCATAACCTGTTGAAATAATTAAAATTATTAATTAACTACTCAATTACTTTTATATGATTAATAATTAAAATATTTGATTGCTTTTAAAGACATCAAATTTGTTTGAAAATAATTTATTTACAAAAATTCTTATTATGAAAATTGCATGTCGATAAAAAAATTAACTAAGTTCAAGAGAAAAAAATTTTGAACCAAGAATACTATTTCAAAAAGTTTGATAATTTATAATCAAGTAAAAAAATTCTTTAATCAATTAAAATTGACTCAAATTTCTCAGTTCACGAATTTTCCAAATTAATTTTTTTTAATTGAAAAATTTTATCGATCAATTAAAAAAATAAAAAAAAAAATTTTTAAAATTAATGCAGCAAAAAATGGGAGAATTAATTGAAGAAAGCAAAGGAATTTAACTGACAGATTTATAGTCTTCTACTTGTAAATGCACGGGACAGCAAGAGATTTACGGAATACTTAAGCCCCAATTATAAATTAACATCTAAGTTCTAGCATTTAAGGTAGTTTGAGATGAGTGTACCGCATCAAAAGCACACTCAAAGGAGTTTATAAATTCAGTATTTAATCGATAAAAATTGAAGCCCTGAAGTGACCATCAGAAAGTAGAAACGAAAACGGACATGCAGATCTGGGAATCGCTAAAGCAAGTTTATTTCCGCGTCCTGAGGGATCGTTTGTTGGTTCGCTCGTCGTTCATCTCCGTCTCACTTACCCGTTCCTTTTTGATCGTCGTCGCAAAGAAGAGTACGATGTGGACGAAGACGAGGAGAGGATATGGAGTAAAGTGGTGAAGAAGCTTACGGAGGTGGGTGTAAAGAGGAGGACAGAACGGGAGTTTTGCACATAAATCTGGTCTTCCTACGGGAACAGGTTCTCAAGGGACACGAACAGGACAGCACGAAAAGGACTTGAAGCACTCTTTTCTTTATTGGACCGCTGAGAATGTCGTTGTCAACTCGCGTCTTTCCAACTAGTACGAAAAAGATTTGTGATATATATTTTTTTTCAATTTTATAAAAACTAATTTTTTTTTGTCTCATTTTTTCTTGCAATAAATTCGGCTCAATGATTTCGAAGATATTTTTGAACGCAACGCAGTTTATGCAGTGTAAATAAATATTTTTATTTCTTTATTAAATTACATTAATAATGTCGTAAATTTACCGTGCATTATAGTAAAAATAAAAATAACTAGTAAAAATAAATAAAATGAATAAAAATTATTTTTTATTGTCCGCAAGCTCAAGTCTTTACTTTTTTTTTCTCTCTCTTTTTGTCTTTACTTTTTCTCGTGACATATGAGAGTAAAAAAGTTCATCCGAGTCCAGCGGAAACCCAAGAGATGGCGAGTCAATCCAATTGCCTTACGTCTACTTTATGTTAATCTCATGTGTGATTTTCAAACAGTAAGTTCGAATTGATATAATTTTTTTTTTTTGGCTAGAAGAAAAATTTTATGAGCGAATATTTTAATTCAAATGAATAAATAATTGTGAAGCAATAATGCGATAGTATAAAAGGTTAACCAAATGATCTGACGGCAAGTATAAATTACCCTCGGGGGTTGTTACTTCCCATGGAGGGATCCGACCGAGGAATTTCATCATCGCCACGCGTGCACGCGAGCTCTTTACTTCTAATCACGGATGAGATTCGTTCAGACACTTGAGAGGATATATAATAGTCCTGGTGGAAAAAATGCTACAAGTTAAGTCAGAGTCGGATATCTCGAGTCACTGTCTTCGAGTGTTAGTGTTAATGTATGCTAATTTTCTTTAATACAAGTACAAAAATAGATAGATACTTTTAAATCATTTTTTTTTGCTAAGAAAAAAAATTTTATTTCAAACTATTATTAAAAAAGAAATTAGTTTTGAAAAATTTAATAAATTTTTCATTGTCTTGGTTTTCGAATTTTTTTTTTTTTTTTTTCATTAAAAGGATCTAAAATAAAGATAATAGTATCAAAAATAAAAAAAAATGATATACAAATATATTCTCATTAAATTGATGATTATTTGCAGAAACTTTATTGGTATTCAATAAACGTCTTCCAGTGAAGATAAATTTATTATATGTAAATATTGGATTATTAAATACTAATAAAATTTGACTTCGAGCGGAGGGTAATAAACCGTTTACTGAATATAAAGTCGTTTTATAGTTATCTATGAAATTTATTTTTAAAAAGTTGTAATTACGATGTCTATGAATATAGAAAATTGCATTTGTTTAATAATTCAATTTCTTAATTTAAAAAAAAAATTAAAGTATATTGAGCAAATATAAATATTAATAAAAATATCACGAGGGCTTGAGCATAATTTTTTTTAATCACATTTATTTTTATGAATTATTTTTTACAATTTTTTTTATTTTTAAAAACAATTTATTTTTTTTTTTTTTGTGAAAAATATAGAATATTTTTTATAAATTTCATTAACAATTTCTTAAGACAATTTGTACATGATAGTAAAATTAAAATAATTTTTAATTTAATTAAATTCAAATGAATTTTTTTCTCTATTTAACACTTGGATGAAATTTTAAAAAATAATATCGACTTAAATAAATACTATCATAAAGATGCAGTTTTTTAGTCTGATTACTTTTCAGGAGTACAGATTTTGTATTTATTACATTATAACATTATTTATTAAAATTTTTATTCACTCTTGAAGAAAACTTGCCGTAAAAAAAACTACTAACAAAATACAAGCCACCTATGAGATAAAAATTGAAATAAAACAAAAAAGTTTTCAGATAACACATAGAAATACTATAATTACATCTCTCTATCCTGTTTTTATCATAAATCTCCGAATGCAAATTAATTCTTAAATAACTCGTCTGAGTGACTAGTTATATTTTCTCGGTTTAAAAAACTAAAATTTACGGTGCCATTAATCAAGCAAAATATTCTCGACATTTGTAGATTAAATAAGAGTATACATCTGAAAATAAAGGTTAAACATTTATAATTAAGAATTCTCTATAAATAAATCTAAACAACAGAAATACATCTGGTGCACTAAAAGTGATCGGATAAAATAAATCTATATCTTATAAGATCCAATAATAGTTTTGGGTGTGTAGAATTGCTGTTTGTTTAATTGTTTTGATAATCGACAGTGTGCCGTTTAAATTAGAATAGATGGTGTTTGTGGGTCTCGACAAGTAGATTTTCATTTAACATTACAAATAAACAATTAGCATATACATCTATCACATATTCAGATGTATAAATATGTGTGCGATGCATGTACACAGAGATAGAATTCGAGCCAAGTAACTAGAAGACAAGTGGACGTGACGCGTGGGCCGCACAAAGAGTTATGGGATTATAACGACGGCACATCGTAGCCATTAATGCTAACGTGAGTGTGGAATTTGCTATGTATTTACGCGCGTGCCGGATATACAAGTAGCCGGATATTTAGCGGTATTAATTAAACAGTCCCTTTTTTTCTATCCGGCAAGCTTCTCAAGACCGCAAAGTCCAATAAGTAGAGACAAAATAAAAATAATCATCATCATCATCATCATGATTGTAAATAAAATCCAGTTTATTCTTCAGCTGGTGATTGGTTAATTGAGAAACCCAATAGTTCTAAATTAATCGGCATCACTAATAGCTCAGATGAGGAGTGTACATTGTTTTAAGATGTATAAGAATAAGAATAAGTGATAGAGGGGCTTGAGGTTGTGATGCCAAATGAGAAAAGAGGGATCGAAGCCGCCCGGGTGTACTAAACATTTAAGAACTCGGTCTTTGGGTGTTGCGTGCGGCATTCCTATCTTGGCGAATTGAATAAAGATAACAGATACAGATCCTCTTTATGAGCGACAAGAGAAAAAATAACTAATGAAGAAGATACGTATATAACGGATATCTGTACTCGGTCATAGAGAGTGAGAGTGAGAGTGAAGAAAGAGAGGCCTGTTGTCTGCTATACGCTAAAATTATCTCAAACGATGGATGAACAATGGTTACATAAATAGAACAATATGCGTAGCTTAGATCGTGAGTTTAACTTGTTGAAAAGTCACTCACAATAACCCGTCGCATTTCTCACTCACTTGTTCCTCTCTTTGCTGCCTTTTTTTTTTTTTTTTTTTTTTTTTTTTACGAATGCACCCAAGAAAAAAACACTAGCTGGATTGTTCCGAAAAAATTTCTCTTCCAAGTGCATTTCCTCCGCGACTTTTTTTCCCATTCGCTTCTATCCGCGGAATCTTGTATCGGGATCCATTTTAGCACTGAGGCCGTGCCTTATGTCTTACAATGCTGTGCATTCGATGATCTTATAAATTTTCCGGGGAATGGAGGGAGAAGTATCTTTATTGTTGGTCGAAAGATACCAATGGAATAAGTGAAAGAGAGAAGAAGAAGAAGATAAAGAGGGAAAGAGAGAGGTAATATATATTCGGGTGCCAGGGCGTGTTGTGATATTAATACAATCACGAATCACTCCCGGGTTAGCCGCCGGTCGCAGACGCTAGATTGTCTGAATCGGGGTGAACGACTTTATATAGAATAGAGAGAAGAGATAAGAGACACAGACAGCTCTTCAATAGTTTTTTTTGAGTTATCTTTCGGTAACTGAACCAGAATTTGCTTGTAACTACACCGAAAGATTAACAAATTAATGGCATCTTGGCTATCCTTTGCGAACAAATCGGCTTCCATTCACTAGCATGTGCTGCTAAGATTATCATTTTTTATTTTTATTAGTTGATAATGAAATCTTGATTTGTCAGCAGACATTTGAGAGCGACATACGCTCGTTAGACTTAAGTACTGGGGATCACTCGGTCTGACTACGAGAGCGAAACTCTAGTATGCGCCACCATGCGGAAATTACGAGAGTTAAGTGGCTGGAAATTTTCCTGCAGGCTTGGCGCTAACCGCGAGTGACTCTTCACACTAGTGGGTTAAATCAAGTCTTTTTGTTCTTAAGGACTCTCGAATGAGTCAAGTACTGCGTCGTAAAAATGTGACGCATTTTTGTATTATCTATTGATTTGTAATAGTTTTTTCGTACTATTAAAATAATATAAGTCGCAAAGTTTCAGCGGAGCATTGTTACGGACACAGACAATTAATCGAAAAATTCTTGATGGTGTTTAATAGGTAGCTTCCACGATAAATCCGTGTAAAATCGATTTCTCAATTAAAAATGCGATCGATGGATGATGACAGCGCATATCGTCAGTCGGTGTCTGGAGCTTGATACACCGGCCTTGCCTGCGTAAATAGGGTTTATGTGTATATGTATAAATATATGTATAAAGAAGGGTTCGGTCACGGAGCTGTATAACGACCGATCACCGGGTAATATATCGAGATATTCGTGTCAAAATCTACAGTGTGCTTCTTATTGTACTTTTTTAATTCGGTTATATTAAATTCAATGGGTGTTATGAGGGTGAGAAACACTTGAGAAAGTATCTGAGTGTTTAAATCGCAAAGTGCATTTTAAAAGATGAATAAGTCCATGGCGAATCGAAAAATTGCTAAAGCCGTGCGTGAGAGATCAAAAAACTCAGCGGCCCTTCAATATAATGAATACAGATACCCTTTCTTTAATTATAAATGCTTTTATACATTTTTCTTTTTTTTTTTTATTTTTTTTTTTTTTTAATATGGATTACATTTAATGGGGTTCTGATGATCTTTATCATTTCATTTGTCCACTGATTAGTTCTCACCTCGTTTTTAATTAACCATTAATAATTTTCGTTATTTTCAATTCTGATCTTTTAGAAGGGGAAGTGAGGAATTGCAAGTAGGATTTAGTGTTGGGAAATTAATTTTATTGATTTTCAATTTTGAAAATTGTCAAAGTTATTGTTTAGGTTCAATTTTTAAGATAGTCTTTTTTATCGTATGATAAGTATCTTTAAAACGAATCAAAGATATTCAATAGATGAAAATTAACAAAATTATTTTTTTTTGTTTTTTAAAATAATTTTTAATAATATTTCGACAGGGAAAAAAAATTTTCAGCCTGTTGGAATGGTAATTAATATGAACAAGTATATGAATACATGTAAACATAACTTGAAAGTTGATTTTAACACTTATTTGTCAGCGTATAGTATAAGAGATATTATATTATATTGTTTGTCTTAGTATCGTTTTTTTAGTTGAACATTCAAATGGTTTTACCGTGGGCCACATATATATTGAGGTGCAGATGCTGAGATCTGATAACCGGTCATGGTATAGTGTCTTGTAATATGCCAGGTTTAAAAAAATTAACTGGACAAGAGATTTTAAGGGATATTAAAACCACCAAACGTGTTGAGTGTTTAAGTTTAAGCGTGGGACGAAAACTAAAAGAGAATAACATACTTTAATATGTCACCACGGTGACTTATTTGAGAAAGTGAAAATAAGATTCTCTGGAGATTCTTTTTTCTCATAGTTTTACGTATAACATATAACCAACAGTACTACACGATCACACTTGTCTCTCTCTCTCTCTCTCTCTCTCTCTCTCTCTCTCTCTCTCTCTCTCTCTCTCTCTCTCTCTCTCTCTCTCTCTCTCATCCTCTTCTATTCAATCTCTTCACAGCAAACTTAACACTACAAATTATAGTTAACATCGGGTTATTTTTATCACATATTCTGTATATTAATTTATCTATTTCGTTTTTGATGTACTTGAGTGTAATATCACCTCCATAAAGATGTCTACAAGGAGAACTACGTCAACCGCTCAAGTTTCTAAGCGTCTGAAAATAGAGAAGATGAAATTAAAGAAAGACCGAGGATAGAGAGGACCTAAACAAACACTTGTCTTTATTGCTCCGACTATATCTTAGATTCTCTCGGAGTAGATTTAACCATTTCTCTATTGCTGCTCGATGAACTTTTTTTTTTTTTTTTTTTTTTTTATTAAAATTACTATGTCAACATCCCAATGCTGGACTACATTTTCATTACTGCTACCTTTACAACTTCATACTCAGAAATTTAGTGTTTACGTTACAATTTACAAAAATAACCGGCGAAGTAATTTTCACAATTGTTTTCTGGATTAAATTGCAATTGATAAAGTATGATGTTATCCTAAAAAATTATAAAAATGTAACTCTAATTCTAAAACCATGCGGAAAGAGAATATACGTGAAAATTACAGAAATTGTTGCATAAAAATTATGAAAAGATATATTAGAAAATTTTTTCATTAATTTTAAGAGATAATAAAAATTCCATTTGAACCCATTTTGAAACGTAAAGATGTTAATTTTTTTATTATGATGAATTAATTCACTTTATTTTACACTGATAAGTTGTGAAGTTTAATAATTTAAAATCAAGTTACAAAATTCTTAAATCGAATAAAATTAAGAACGATTTTTGAATAAAAAAAAATTTTTCACTTGATGATCAAGATGGTCAAACTCTTCAAAATAATCATCTTGGTTAAAAAATTTCTATTTTGAATCAAATTTATTTTTTATCAGTGTATAAATGAGTAAGAGTCCAAAAGCGATATTGGTCATGATGAGAAAGGATACAAAGGTACGAATGTAAATAGGGATTCGATGATGGTCTTCAGAAGGGAGGCAGAAGAGGTAGCTTGGAGAACTGTTGTAGATGAGGTTGAAGGCAGGTATGGGAAGGGATATCGGGGGCGTTAAAATTTATTGGATTGCGTCGGAGCAGCACTGCTGAAAATGTTAACAGTGTTAGTGAACTAGAGAAGAGGGTTGGAAACTTGGTCGGAATTCGGATTAGCACGATGCCGCTGCAGTAGGTTGAATGGACATCAAAGTATCGAACCGATAACGCCCGAGCATGAGGTTTGATCTTCCTATTAAATCCGGGAATTTCAGCGGATACTACACTGCTAAATAGAAGAGGGCAGGACGGTCAAAGGGGGTTTTGGAGGACAGGATTCAAGTACGGTTGCCGTTGCCCAAGAGGAGTTTGGTGCAGTCTGTTGATACTACTACTGGGGTTGGTGATATGCTGATGCCGATGCTGATGCTGATGCTACCGCCATGGGAGAGAGTAATCAGCGTGGCGTAGCAGCTAAATAGCATCGTAACCACCACTGAATTGTTAGCGCGTTGAACACGTTTATTCATGTATGTTGCTTTCTGCGTTCGTACATCCTCTACATTGTCTGTTCTGTGTACACTATATCGAGCACATGCTCTAGGTGTGTTATTGATTTCAGAGTCCACGACCGATATATTTGTCTATGTTTTAACGATTGTTATAAATAGAAATATAAATTACAAAAAGCTTCGTTATGTTTTCAGATATTGAGTTCTTTTTGAGGATGATAATACTTTACTTTCGTGAATATTAATTTCAAATGTCGACTTTCATGAAAAAGTTTCTGGCATGGTCGGGATGAGTATAAAAATAAATTTATAATGATATTAAATAAAAATTGCTTTCGTAGTTAATTTAAAAAAAAAGAAAAAATACAGATAAATTTTATAGGAGATCAAAAAATACGACTTTACTTTATTTTAAAACTTAACTCTTTTCTAACGAGACGACTTGGCGACAATTCTCCCTCTAGCGGAGATTTGTGACACTACATAAATAAAATTAAATGATTATAATTAATCTTTTGTTGGAATTACTAGCCTTGCAATGCTATTGATTAGAAGATTAATTAATATTAACAAAAAATTTTTTTTGTAATAAAAAAAATTAAACTTTCTTAAAATATTAAAAATATTACTTTTGATATCTAATTAATTATTATTACTGACCTCATTAACTTGTTTAAGATTTATAAGAAATTAATTGAAATTAATAATTAAAATCGATATTTAAAAGGCATATTGTCTTTGAATAATAAAAAAAAAAATTTTTACTATTGATTATTTATTATTATCAGTTGATGCGAATAAAAGTAGATAAATCCTTAAAAATTTCTATCAATAAACCAAAGCTCAATGAAAGTCTCGGTATAGAGGATACAAAACTATTGATTGGAGTGAATCCATTGGGTTACAGATAATTGAGAGTAGGGATGAGATTTGGATTGCGTGATAAAAACAGACAAGTGAGTCATGGCTCATGAGTGACATGGATTATTGAAGAAAATGGGAATTTACCGATAATAGACGTAAGACGTTATTAAGAAAAGACAACGATATCTCATTGAATCACGTGCCAGATTATTTTGACCTTTCGACGTAGCAACTTTTATTCCTAACACATTTATAGATCTGGTGTGTCCATGTCATCTATATGTAGGTATAGATATAGATATATAGACAGTAGTAAGGTATACGAGTGATTTAGTGCTCGATGTGATACGCCAAAAGGCCTACACCGTATATTGTGTGAATAATATACAAGAGTTTATTTTTGTCTGCAATCCGTTGTATGGCGATAGCAAAAGAGTAAGAGTATTATTATATGCATAGAATACACGAGAGTGCAGAGGGAACGATGACTCTAAGTACGACCAATGTTTTAGACGAGAGTATAACGAGCTCGCGACTTATCCTTATCCCGGAACTTCATAATTATCTAATTACGTCTGCGGAATTTTGGACTTGTCCTATCCGATCGTTTCTATATTCATTTCTGGTGGTTATAATAGTGATGCCCAACATGCTCATATGCACTCAACAATGACGGTTGACGGTGTACACGTTTGTTCTATCCAAGCAGAATAGAATGGAAGAGAATGAGAAGAAAAAGGCGAGATAGAGAGGAGAGAAGTGAAGAAGAAACTGCAGATAAAATAAACGACCGGGAAATAAATCACGCTTTAATATTACCGAGGGCTCTGAAATACGAAAAGGTTTGTTATTTGCATTCTTTGTCTCGCGCTCTACTCACTTCTCTCACTTTCAATGTTTGAATATATTGTTCGAGAGAGAGAAAGAGAAAGTAAAAGAAGATAGAGAAAACGTGATCGCGTTTAAAGTTCTGCTTCCTACCCCGCTATTTATTTCTGGCCCAAGCGACACTCGTGATTCTTCGTCCGAAGAGACAAGATAAAAAATATAATAAAACTAACAAAAACAAGATGCGATGAATAAAATAAATACGTTGAATAAAGAGGGATGGTGGAAAAAAAAGAGAGAGGAAAAAAAAATAGTGAGCATTTAACTATACAATTTACAATATCTTTTTGGGGGATGAATCCCCGAGAAGCTAAAGGTGTAAAGTAAGCGCGCAGAAGGTAGACAGATCTCGGCACTTATCGTCCGCGAGATAGCCATTAACGAAACTAAAAGCCTTCCCATATATCTCAGCTTCCACAACCCTCTCTTGTCGTAGTTCTCTCTTTCTCTCGGTTCGAATCCTCGATCCCTCCCTTTTTGGGGTTACCATTGCCCTTGAAGGATAGACACATCACGGTCCGTTGTTTGTTAGAGGCCCCTTTTGTTTCACTTACTCACATATATTAGTGGAATGCCAATACGTTGTTTTGTCGGCGGCCACCCCCCCCCCTCCAAAGATATATTTTTACGGTATCTTCTCCATTTTAAGAGAGTATTTAATTCCCTGGGAATGATTACCTCTTGGTATTTTCATTTATTTTTATCATTTATCATTTATTTTGGATATAGATAGATGTATACAGAGATTAAGCGATGTTATCGTTATCGGTAGTAATTATCTATAAAGCTAAAAGTATAGCTTGAGTGGACTCAAAAATCAACATTTCAATCGTAATTCCAGTGAACGATAAAATTGTACTGATTAATTAAAAAAATATCGAAAATCTATACAAGCAATAACCTGGTAATTGACGGCTCGACGGACGGCTACAGATAATTATTGATTTTATTCTCATAAACATTTGTATTTTATACCAAGAGATAAACATTCATTTTTTATTTATATATTGTCCAGCTAAAAGTATTTGCTTTTCACTTAAATTTATCGAGACGGTGATTGATTTATTGATAGTAAATTGAATATTTTAGTTTTTATTTGAATTTTTATTTTTAAATAAAAATTAATTTTTTTTTATCTGACTAGAAATTTTGGAGGTTTTTTTTTGATAAATTGTTAATAAATATAATAAATTATTTTTCAAAATTACCAAAAAGAAGTAAAAAGCGGTCTTACACTTTTAAATTTTATAAAAAAAAAAATGAGCATTTTTGTGACAAGAAAATTAATTTTTTTTTAATTTTTAGTTGAAAAAATAAAAATTTTTAGATAAACAACTGGCGAATTTTCATCCAAAATTTAGACAATTTTTTTTCTACAAGAAAAAATTTTCAACAATATATATTGTAAATTTTTTCATTCAACATTGAATGAATGACGATAAAAAAGAAAAAAAAAATTCCATTGATAAACACTTGAGTCTGAATAGCTTGAAGCTTTATTTCAATAAATTCTATCACCAATCAAAAATACACATTATTCCAAATTTAGCAATCCAATCAAGAAACTCACACTGACATTAATCGACGTAACGTTCCTCGTAAATTAGAGCCGGTACAAACCGCAAAGTTAAAAGCATAAAATATGTTGGGTCTGTATGTTTTGAAATAGTATTATTAACGGCTAAATAAGGGACAAGGTTTAGTGGGTGGAAGGATGCAAACACGTCCCTGCGGTGTACGTGGCAAGAGCATTTGGTTCGGCAGTCTCTGATAACATCTCTAATCACGCCAACGCCGGACCAATCAGCACTAATCCCAATGCCTCTCTATATACCTCAATCCCCGGTACGGTATACTCTCTCGCATCGCCTAGATGCGAATCCATAGTCGACATACTGGGAAACTAAATTCTCCCCAATGCAGCACCAGCAGTATAGCAGTACAGCAGCATCACTGGCAATGCTAGCCACCGACATACTACACTACATACAACACTACCAATAGCTAACCCATTCTATGCCATAGACCGCCATCATAGAATTGTCTATATATCTATCTATCTGTCTGTCTATCTATACATCTGTATATATATCAGGTATTCGCATGCATTTACTTCAATAGTATACTGCTATATACAACACTAAACTACACTAGCCGGCTAGCAAGCAGAATATACCAGCTAGATGTACCCTTTACTATATTCCTCCTCCTATATCGTCCTATCCTCCATCCTCTACACCTCTATCTATATCTCTCCACTAACCTCCCATTTATATATCTATATCTGTCTACATACATATATATACCCCGTCGTCGATTTCCCGTTTCCGGAATTACACGTATTGACGTATATACGTTTACCACGAACATAGTATACGATTCTGTTTGGTTTATGTCTAGGCGTGTCCGCCTGGCTATGGCGGTCAATACTACTCTGATATATACTCTAACGTTAACGTTGTTATGGCTAACTCCTAAATATTTTTTTTTTTCATTTTCTACAAATTTATTCATTAAAAAGTTTTCACTTTCTTTACGCTGCATCGCTAGTCGGAAGCTTCCATTTTTTCACAGATTAAAGATGATATTTCCGTGAAAAAGCCCTTATTCAAGAGATAGTGGGTATAATAATTGTTGAAAAATAATTATTAGAAGGTCAAAGTGTTCATACGTATGTAAATTGGCCAAAATTAAAGGAAAAAAGGACACTGAAAATAAAAAAAAATAATTTGACTGAGAAAAAATTTTTAAAATGATAGGATTAAAGAGAATTTTTTTTTATAAATTTAACGGGTTGATTAAAGGGCTTAAGGGCTTAAGGTCGTTTAAGGGCCCTACAATCGAAAATTTAACCAATTTGACTTTCAATATTGAGATAAAAAAATTTCTTTTGCAAAAAATTAGCAATCTTGTAGTAATAAATTAATTTGCTAAAAATTAAAACCAATTTTATTTCTTAATTGAAAAAATAAAAATTTTTCTCACAATAAATTTTTTATTAAAAAAAAAATTTTTCTAAATTTAGGAAAAAATAATTTTGGATAAAAATTCACAAACTGTCTGTCTAAAATTATTTTTTTCTGAATCAAAAAAATTTTTTCAGCTAAGAAATAAATTAGTTTAAAATTTTCTACAAATTAATTTCTTACATAATATTAAAAATTTGAATCTAAGTATGTCATATAAAATATAAATTTAATTTTATTAATTATTTATTTATTTTCTTAATAATTTCAGTGTTTGGCATGACTAATCGCGTGCAGAATCTAATTGCGCATAAGCTAAAAAATGAACTGTTTTATTTGACATAAAAGTGAAAATTTATGAGATCTACTTATGTCAATCTTGAATTCTGCGCTCTGCAAGTAGACATATGACATGTGACATATGTTTTGTTCTGAAGTAAGAGATGGCAAGAATTTAAATGTTCTGTCATATGTTCGGAGAAGAGATGTAAAGGAAGAAATTTGTGATTAATTTGAAATGTATGTCTTTTAAGTTTTAGTGCATGACTATCGAGACTATCAGATGGCTCGTGTCGATCGCAATCTTTCATCAGTTGTTAGCAGCGGTACGCGTCCCATTTTGTTATTTCGAGCGCGTCCCGCTAACTCAACTCCTCACCCTTTGGCTCGATATACTAGAGTTTCAATTACTCGCGCTCTCGACGCGTTTGAGTACCTCTTCGCGTTTCATAGATAAAATTTTGTTTGGTTCATGCATGACGGCGTTTACATTGATCTGATGGCGATCCCTTCTATCTCTGTTTTATGTTTTATATTTGATGTTCTATGTGCACTCTGATACTTTACTCAAGTTGTTTTTTTTTTTTTTACTTTTCACTATTAAAGCAGAAAATGAAAACAAGTGGTGCATCTGAAATCTTTAGCTGACAAATTATTATGTAAATATTTTTTACCTCACATTATTCAGCAATAGGAAATGATTATAATATCTTATAAAACATTAATGTCTAGGAATTAAACAGAATAAGTGTTGTAGTTGATTAAATTAAAAGTAAATATTAGACAAGCTCCTGAGGAGAGTCAAAAAAATTATTTTCTTGGTTCAAGAATTTTTCTCTTCATTCAAATTAATTTTTTTTAAGTGTGTAAATGGTCATTTGTGACTAAATCGCGTTACTAAAGCCAAAAAGAAGCGTGAAAAAATTTTTTATCGACTTTAATCAATTCAGGAATGTTATAAACGTATAATTTTACTGAAAAAATTTGAGCTTTTCAGAAATTGAATGTTTTAAACATTTAGCTATAAAAAATTAAAAATTTGAGAAATCCTTGGAGTTGAAAATTATTAATTTTTGTAGTCAGAAATTCAAAACTTTAAATTTTGTAAGTAGAAAATTAGAAAATAAGAATAAATTTTTTTTTTGACACATGCCTTTTTGATCCTTCGAGTCAGATCATCAAGTGTTGCACAAAAAAAGCTTCATAAAATTTACAGAATTTATTTTTCTTAAACCCAGAAAAATGAGTAATTTTTACAGAAATATTTGTAATGGTAAAAAATAATAAAGTTATATAAAAATCTTAAATTATCATCAATGCAAATGTTCACTTGATTATTAAAAAGAAAACTAATCAATCTAAAAATTTACGACCTCAATTTTCCTAAAACTATCAAAAGTCAATACTCGAGCTAAATTAACTGAAAAAGCAAAGTTAAATTTCGTTGAATTTTCCTTCAATTATTTTTAATTTCAATTCCGTAAATACTCGAAGATAAATTGATCTTTACAGTGCACTAGTGACTCTGAAGAGTGGACTAAGAACCCATTGGCTGTGTAAACGATTTTCCTCTTACCTCTCTCCTTTCAACACGCATCATGTTTGCTATGTTATGTCCGAATTGATTTGTCAAGGGTACTACTCTAGGGCCAAAATATATAAAGATTTCATAGTATAGATCACAAGTGAGAGTACACCGTACTGAAATAAACTCTGTGCTACACTCACGACTCACATTAGACGAATATAGCAACAAAAGTACTAAAATACACGTACCACTACACTCTAGTGCTATAAGTACAGTTTATCCGCTCCAAGTGGACTTGAAAATTCACCACTTAATTTTATTTCTTTCATCCCTCCGTCCCTAGATCAGATCTCTCAATTGACAGCGTGAGTAAAGACATGTGGCCAATCAGTCTCGAAATTTTCATCAAAATCATTAATCATTTCATTCAGTCGTCATTTTAATTGACGGAAATTTTTTTTTAATTGCAGAAAAAAAAATGAAAATTTACAAATTTCTACAACAATTAACTAGTGGGCCGACTCCGTAGCAAAAATTAGTCGACTACTTTATTTAGTGAGCAATTGATGCGATCGCGGCTGGCCGTAGCATCTGGCGATTCCCCAACTCCCATCGGCAGTTCTTCGGAATCTTCCCCTTGTATACTGCTGGCTCTAATGATGTATGACGTACATCTCGCCCACGCTAGTCGTACTCATTTGCTCGACGTACTCTTATAGACTAAGGGTCAAGCGATTCTCCTCGTTTTTGCTGACCCCTAAAAATTTCCTTCCTCAATACAATAATGTACCAATAATAATAGTTATAGTTAAAGATGTAACTATATAAGTGGAGTCGTAGTTACTCTAACACTATTGCCAGTAGTGATACACTATACACCCTCGCACAATGCAATTAACGGTATTGCTTAAATTTAGAACGGGCAACGGCTACAAAAGTCGCATATGGTTTTGTTGGTCAAAGGACACTTATTTTATCCATGTAATGAGATTGATCGATATTTAGTTAGCAACTACGCAAATAGAACTAAATAAGCGCTTTTACGTTCGATGATAATGATGCATAGACAAAAATTTTGCTTAAAAATTACACACTGAAAAAAAAGTATGAGTCCTACACTTATAAATTTTAGTGATATTGCAATATTTAGTGTTGGGAATATTTTTAAACAATGTTTGAGTCTCATCACAAAATTTTTAAGCATTACACTCATTAATTTACTTTATATTTAATTAAATTTATTTAAAATCTGGTAAATAATTAATAATAATAATTAATTTACTAAATAATTGTCTAATTGACGAAATTGTCAAATAATAAATAAATATTATTTGACTAAATAACGTACCATTACAAATTTAATTTCATTTGGCTAAGTTTCAATTTTAACAGATGTTTAAAACAAAAATTTTTCAGTTTTGTTTCCTTTTTTTTTTTTTTTCTTAAAATGCAAGTACATTAAAATATTATTATTTTTTATTTTTTCTATTATATATAATATGATCTTGTAAAAAGACAAGTAGTTTTTAAAATCTTTAAAGATAATATAAAATTTCTATAAACAATAATATTTCTATGTTCAATAATTTTTTTGCAGGATAATTCCGTAAATTATACTGACATAAACTTTCAAAATTATTCCTGTTATTGATAAGTGGTAAATCAGCGTTCCACGATTATAATACAGTCCGGTAATTATTATCCTGAATATAATATTAAATTTAAAAGAAATATTCTTTCCGTGTGGATTTGTTTATTGATGATGGTGAGTTCGGAGAATTTAATGAATGAAGAATAAATTTTAGCTTGAGATGCGTTGCAGATGAATTTGTATATGCAAACCGAGAGTGCAGAGATAGATAAATATGTAAAGAATCAAGAGAGTATGATACTGTAGACACTACAGATGGTTTTAATAATTGATAACCGGACAGTTTGTGAGAACTCTGTAGAAATCTCGGAATTTTAGTATAATCGTTTCATTATTTCTCAAGTTTTATACACGAGGTCTCCGTGGAGCTTATGATGTATAGATGGTTATTGAATTTTGTAATATGATTAATTAAGTATGACAAAAAATAGTGTTGCAATGGATAGCTTTGGAGGGAATTTTTTTGCTCTTGTGTAAGATGATTATCATCAGACTGACAACAGTGAGTTTTTAATTTTTATGTATAATGTAAATGATACTTTTATAGTATATTTTCTGTGTAAGTGTTCTTAAGACCAATAGTTTAAAAAAAAATTTCTTTTTCTTTACATTATTGCAGGTATATATTTTTTGTGGATCTTTTACCATAACACTGCTCCAAATAAGCAAATTACAGTAAATAATTTAGGATAAAAATTTTAATAAGCTCACAACAAGATGACCAACTGTTAGATTATCAGTGAGATAAAGTAACCGCGGCGTAAAAGATACAAAAGTTGTTTCAATTGAGCAGACAGAGCGTAGTAAAATTATCGGATTAGCTTTTACCCTTTTTAGCAAAACGAACGCGAGTGTAATACACCTATAGGTCTGTCTATACAATTTCTGATGTAGCGTATAGGATAGAGTACAGCATAGGGTGATGAAACCTTTTCGGGTCTGGTTGTCCGTGGGTAATCAGTTTAAAAGATATGCTAGTACTCACCATTATGCCGTTGAGAGCTTTATCATAGTGTTAGCCGTCGCAAAAGTTAAAATCACTCACTCTCTTTCTCACAGCTCGCAAAATGGCCGCGTTAATCCCTTTTGGGGTTTCCGGAATGAAATGAGATTTCTACTGAAGAAAACGTACATTTTGTTGGTGTGATCATCATCACCAACGAGGAACGCACTCATCTATATATTCTCTCACTTAACTATAAGCTATGTGCTTTATCCATTTAGTCTTTATTCTTTATCTTTCTCTTATGTGTGAAAATATGTGCGCGTATGAGTCTACAAATACAGACTACGCCCGGAAAACGAGAGACGGAAAATTTTAGTGAGTTACCGGCGAGTTCAAGCCAAAGTAGCCTGCTGACGAGTAACACACACAAGGGGTTGCAGCTAGTAAAGTTAAGGCTTGAAGGAAACTACGCGTTGCCATTAGCCCACACACTTCCAAAGCCTTTTTGCAACACGATTCATACATTTTGCCTGGAGGATCTAAATAAAATAGAAAAAGATACTTTTCTGTTCTGTTCATCCACAACAGCCGCAATTTCACTTCATTCTTCATTTTAATCTAACCTATGGTACTGTCTATTGTAGTTCATTCTTTTTCAATTTCAAGACTGAAAAAAATAAATATTTATTATAATTCGCGGTAATACCTACAGAATTTTTTTTATCTTTAAAATGCAGCTATCCAGTGAATCGTGATGAGTTATTTTTACAAAATTTCGAATCCTGATTACTGAGATTCAAATATATAGTGAATTTGTCATTACGTAAAGTGATAATTAAGTCCGCTGACATTTAAACATTTTTAGAATTTTTTTTTATTGAAAAAATTATTACGAAAAAACTAAAAATAAAATTTTCATTTGTAAAAAACTTGAAAAACTATCATAAATATTTTAACATTTAGAAAGGGGCAAAAAAAATTCTAAATGATTTGTTCGAAGATTTCAAATGATTTAAAATTGATGAAAAATTTATTCTTCTAATTTTCCCGAATTTCTCCATCAACATTTCATAAATTATAACCAGCCGAGAAATGAACCAAAAAAAAAGAAATCTCGCCTGAGAGATTAAAGAGCTGATCCTTAACCCAGCAATTCAAAAGCATAGACTACTTCATGAAAGACTAAAATAAAGGACTGACGATGAGGAAAAAAAGTCCGATAAATAAAAAACAGAAAGCGTCGCGAGGGTAAACAGGGATAGTTGGATCTGCGAAGGATACAATACGGGGAACTAATTCCAAGCATTTATCTGTCTCCTTTAGCACTGAATGTCCCTCACCTCCCTCGAAAACGATACAGCGTGGTAGCTTGATAGAAATAAACCAAAAACAAATAAATAAAACAGTGCATCAGAGTACATCAGGCTCTTGTGTTCTTTCATTCTCGCTCGGTCTTTCTCTTTTCTCGCGCCGTTTCAGCTACTTTGCCTTTCGATTTCCGTTCTCTTGTTCCCCTCGCCCGGGAGCGGAGCCAGAGGTTACAACCCGAAGTATCGGAGGCCAAAGCGAGACGGTACGGGAGTTGGAGGACAGTCGAGTGTGAGAAATCGATGAATACGATCAAGGTGGCCAGCCGAGGTATGAGAAGTTGAGATGAAACAAGCACACACCAGCATCAACATCAGCATCACCACCAGTAGCCCGGGTGAAACTAAATCCCAGACAATTATTTGCCACGTTCCCTGGTTCCATCCTCCTCCGTCTATTCGTCTCTCTATTCTTGTATCACTAGCTCACCAGCAGCATCATCTTTTGCTCTTGAACCCCGCCCAAGTTCCGGCAACTTCTTGAGCTTGATGAAGCTGGATAACAGTAGAAGAAGAATAAGAAGAAGGCTCTCCTCTAAATTTTTCCTCTTTTTTTGTTGATTCCTTCCATTCCTCCAGCCTCCAGCCTCCTTCTCAGTCTTAGTCTCAGTCTCTGCTGAAGGATCACTTTTTATCATGCTTATTTATTTTATTTTAATTCATCTGGTTGGACCCCCTGATGCGGATACTGCCACTGGCAGTAGATGGCTCGCTCCCACCTAATTAAACATCCAGTTTGAATCCCGCGAGCGTACCCGAGTTGGGTCGTCGATGCTACTAAGATATTAGTCCCTCGTGGAGAGGCCAAGTCTTTAGCTTTTGGTTTATTTAGTTGCTCTTTAGCGTTTTTTTCCCTCCTCCGTTCATTCGTTAGATCGTCCGTTCTTACTTACTCGGTTTATACATATTATCTTTTTCTTGGTCATCAACTAGACATTAACAATAAAAGACGTGGATACGTGGAGAGCACGACCTTCCTGGTCCTGTTCGCGCCTCCCGGACACTCGAGTCTCCGATGAGAATGACCCTCATCTTACAGCAGACTTATTGCAGCAGTCCCTCGGTTGGAAGATCGAGAATAACAAAATGAGCAAGAAGAATAACCGAGAAGAATATTGGTGGCGCCCGTCTGCACTCTGGCCCCGTCTCGAGATCCAGGATCGAGGTAAGCGCCGTACCGATACTTATGCTGGTTATTCTCAACTCTCTCACTCGAGGAGTTCGTGAGCACCGTCGTGAGAGATATACAAATTGACTACAAACAATGCCAATTGTGGCGTCTTCCAATCGTCCGTAGCTCTACCGGGGATCGCTTTAGCCAAGCGTTAAAATTTGTTAATTGAATACGGCAATGACTCCGGCGTATATGTCCCTAATAGCAGAACCAGCAATCCTAACAACAGCAGCAGCAGCAGCAGCAGCAGCAGCAGCAGCAGCAACAACAGCAACAACAACAACAACAACCGGGACCAGTGTGTGCGATGCAATGTGCGAACATGGCTTCAAGCGAATTCACTCTGTGTCCGGTATGCAGCGCAGTTCCCTCGAGCCGGATCCTACGGGCTTACCAACACGCCACGTTACCCATCTCAAACACGATCTTGTATTCCATGCACGCCGAAGCACGCCTGCCTACCGCCTGCTTACCTTCGTCCGTTAAACTCTCAGAATAGTCATTAACCAAATAATGAGTTCTATTCACTTCTCACTTCTTTTTATTCTTTAAGCTCACTAAACCTTAACGACACATCGGTCCTTGTTTTAATTATTCTTATGGCTTTTATTGCTGGATTTCATGGAAATCTAATGATACGATTCGTCCTTCTTGCTTGATTTTTTTAATACTTTGCATTAATCTGGATTAACTTGACACGAAGCTTCAAGTTAATAAATCCTGATATCGGTAGTATTATTTCAAATTGCTCTAAAAACATCTCAAAAAAGTTTTGAAAATGTCATTCAAATCTTTAATAGTAAATTTATAGTCAATCAAATTTTTCAAAAAAAAAATTTGTAACATTTTTTCTGCAAAATAAACAAAAAGCTTTCAAGCTTTCAACTTTTACAAAGATGTACCTCACAGTTGGGGGCTTTTTTTTATGGCAAAAAGCTAGTAAAATAGTTTTTGCAGTAAAAATAGTATTACAGCTCTAACTACAACTATAGTAATTATGTTTTGATTACAAATGGGTTTTACAGTAACTCCATTCTCAAGTTATATTGCATTAAAAAATTTTCTTCGCGTCCAACATTAATGGACTGTAATAATTATGTCTTGATAGCGATAGAGTTCATGAAAAAAAAATAAAAAAGCGTAGATATAGAGCACTAAAATGAGGGATGAGTGAAAAGGTGCATTTACACGTAATCTCAATAAACACGTGGAGCTGTTTTTGTCGTAGACCGACGGCTATAAATTTTGATGCTGAAGTAACATCAACAACAGCAACAACGAGTTATAGTGCGGAAGGGTCGCAGTGTATTTAGTTCTAGTGCAGCGAATATATATGTGTAGTGTTCCCTTTAGTAACTTTGTATATGTAACGATGTTAAACTTTGATTGTCCAATATTATCAACATCATCTGTATGGAGAGGAGATAAACAATCAAGTTGATTGAGTGTACAGACGGTAGGTAGTGTTGTGTCTCCTCAACTCTGTTTTCATTTTGTGAGGAGACTTTTGTTGGATCTTTTTACCGTATATAAAGTAACATAGTCCGAATAGAAGATGAGTTTAGTCATAGCACAGCCGTAAAACCTTTGCTATGCTAATTGATATGTTTTATGGTAGATAGAGAGGGCTTTGAAGTGGTCAAGAGGCGTTTGTGTTGATGAGAATGCTAAAGCATTGAGCTCTTTCGCTAGAACACCTTGTTTTCGTTGGTAGCCTCATGTAATATATATGTAAGAGTCTCCGCATAGGATATACCATACACATATATATATATATATATATATATATATATATATATATATATATATATATATATATATATATATATATAGATAAGTAATCCATACAGTAGGTACAGGACAGTATACAGCTATATGTGTCATAGACCATCAGTCGTGGTCAATATGTTGTTCCGCTGAGAATGTGTTGAGAATGAATTGCCCGTTTATATGAATACGAGTAGCTTTTCTGCGACACAAGAGCCCACCCGACAGAAACCGTCAAGCCACGATGACATCGTCATGTACACTTGTATACCAGCTGCCTCAAACACGACCAACGATTAATCCATGTCCTGGTGAATCGCTGGACCATCATCCTTCTACCGGGTTTTGACACAGCCCATTGGACATCCAATGAGTATCATACTCTAGAACTCGATTGATCGCCGATCGTAATTGACGCCTGTTACTATTATTAGTCAATGTCTCCAGGGTATACAAGAGGTGTGCCAAACTTTGAAGCTTTCGTTGGGGATGTGTCATACAGAGCTATCACTTTCATCTCTTTTCTGGTAATTTATTTATCCGTAAGAAGTTATTTTGGATGGTACATGGAGGAAGTAATGATTTATTGGATTCTTAAGTGATTGTTACAGTTGCTTTTTTGTAAGGTCGTAATTGAAAATCCAATAAGAGGTATAAACCCAATTCGCACTTTATCGACAATAAAACTAAATTCTAGCATTTTTGCATCGTAAACTGTACTACAAAAAATTTTTATGGATGAATTAGAATTGAAGGACCGATTATATCATTCTGTGTTCAGTGTAGCGATAGACGAGCTTCGTATAATTAAATATTTCTTCAATGATGGCTATTACTTTCTATCCACCAAAGATAAAAAATTTCATGAAAGTGTAAGCGCTTGAATTGATAACAAAAATTCCGTGATTAAGTCACTGTAAATACTCTAAACACTGCTTAAAAAAATTAAATTAGTTAATTTACTTTTGACACTCTCCTGCAGCCTAAATTAAATTTGAAAATAGAAGAATCAATTTACGAAGGACTATTATTCACGTACTTCTGCTAAGTTCAATGATTTTTTATCGAATAATTACTCGATCAAAAAGCCTCCGAGTATTTTTTTTTTCAAAATTTGAATATTCACCTGTTCTACATGTTCTTAAATGACGAAAAAAAATTAATAGGCTTGAAACAAAAGTAATAAATAATTAAATGAGCATATTGCATGATCTAGAGATAATTTCACGCTGAATAATTTTCAATGCATTTAAATAGAAGGTTGGAAAATGTATATAGGTATATATAATTGTCGTGTCATTCATTCGAGAGAAATTGGAAGATCTCTCAAATGTTTGAGGTAGAATAAGAAGAAGAAAGAAATATAGAGTAAGTGAGAGTGAAGTAGAGTAACGAGGGGCTGAATTCACCAAGCGTTATGATTTGAACTCGCAGTAGACTTCCGTCAATAATTTTACGGTAAATTGAACTCTAAACTTTCGTGCTGCGTATTCTTGCCCCTCCGCGTAGTAATTTTCGTATGGCAAACGACTCGTTCATTGAATTGGAATGAAAAGTTTCAAGTCTTTTCAAATGACTTCCAATAAAATATATGTATACATATACACAATCAACAAAAATACATCTATTTTTATTATTTATCCAATAATCTCATCCTCAATTTAATTCATTTATTCAAATTTCAAATTCAGTCCAATCAATTATTTAATTAAACTTTATTTTTTTATTGATGCTGAAAAAATTAAGAAAGTTATTTAAGCTTAATTTTAGTCATTACAAATTTTGAAACACCAGATTTTTATGATAAATTCGTAATACGTAATTACTTTAATGAATATCATGTTATAAATTTTTTTAAACTACTTTTTATTTCACGAAGAATGAAATTGAAAAAACCAAAAAAAATTCTGAATTTGCATTCAACAAAGTTTCAATGAACGAGTTTTCCCAAATAAACTTCGATTATTAAATTATTCCCTCAGGGAAAATTTATCCTTACATTGTAATAATTAGATAATTACATTTTAGTTAAATAATTCTTCAGTAAAAATAATTTTTTACTCATGAAAGTATAATGTTTAAAAGTTATATTTTATGAATTTATAAATCTTTAATTCTACTGAATGTTTTTAGTTAAAAATTTAACCATATACCCTTGAAATATGTATAAATAAATGGTAAAAAGTTCAAAGTTCTATCTCTTCATTTGTCTTTACAAAAAAATCCCAAAAAATGCTCAAAAATCAGGGGACCCCCTTAACTTAAATACCTGACCTACCGCTTTGGAAGTGAAAACTTTGTGCTTCTTTTCGCCATCTATCGACCACCGTCGAACTATTAAGAAATACTTGTCGCATCTTAAAATTATTCAAAAGACTTATATATCAATTTTTTCTAACTAATTTTTTCTGACTCCAAACTATCAAATATTACTGTAATTATTATTTAAAAAAGATATAGAGAAATAAAATTCCGAGAGAATCGGATCACTAACGTTGAACCGAGAGCACGTGCATTGTTCGGTTAATTTTAGCCAGCTTGTCGTGCTTTGTTCACATAGTAATAGAGCAGTGTATAACGAATGGTCTTTTCTATCCTAAAAGCTCTTTATACTCTCAACTCACTCGTCTATAGTTTTAATACACATGGACATAAAAACACAAGCATATAAACATCCAAACATACATGCATATAACATGACGTACAACCGGATGAGAATTCGGGAGAAATTTAGATAGAGTTTTTCTGCAATGTTTGCCTCTATCATCACCATACCACGCGAAAAATCACCGACACAGAATAAAAGTGCAAGGCACAGCTAAAATAAACACCAGAATAAAATTAAACAAAACAATACAAACGATACAAAAAATGCAATAAAACAAAAATGTTTAATAAAAATAAAACGACCGAATGTTTTTATATATATATCGTATGTCGTATGTCGTATATCGTGTACATCCGAATGGAGAAAAGTGGGGTGGTAGTTTCCACCATCTACTATCTACTATCTAGTGATGGTGGTTGTCCCACTGTTGGAGCTGGTGATGGTGGTGAGCTCGACAAATCCACGTCCATCCCTTTTACACCGCGTGGAACATTGTTTTACATGGACCAAAAGCAATCACATAAATAAGTCAAGAAGGAATCGGAAATCGGGACTCGGCAATTTCACATTCACGGTCTGCAGGGAAAACCGATACATTTGTGTATAGTATTATAGAGGACTCCAGAGAGAAAGTATGGATAAGAAAAAATAAAGAAAGGATCAACACACACATATATACATATTCACTGTTCCATCAAACAGTATTCTAGCCAGTGCCGAGAGTCTCTTTGCTTCATTCTATTTTACTGGCCTCTCTCCCTTTAACTAAGATCAACTCGATAAAAAAGTGGAATAAAAAAGCCCGCTTTCCTAGGCCAGGGAACGCGGAAAAACCTGAATTATCAGAGCTCGTTACATATTCCTTTTTATGTCTTGAGCTATAAACGGGCAAGCATACAGCGGGGCTGATGTTCGGTGGGTTGTTTTTTTGCATGGCTCGCCACCCTACCGAGTCTCCTGGGGGTCATCGCTCGTACTTAAGGGACAGAGTGTCCAGGCCAGGTCCAGAGAAGTCCAACTAGGATGTAGTAGTCGTAGTCGTTGTTCTCATTCCTTGGTACTCTGCTCGACTGCCTGACAACTGATATTGCGTGATCTATGGCCCGGAGCATTGGACACCCGGGAGAAAACTGACCGATACTTTGGCTCCTTGTCTATCGGCAGTCTGCTTATACGAATTTTGTCCGGATTCTGTGTTTACTTTTTCCAACTTTTCACCCTCTTTTAGGTCGCTGTAGAAATCGCGAGGCTCCTTTTCGAGGATGTATCTATGGATGTATTAGTAGAAGAAACTCGGGTGGGTGAGCGTCGAAGAGGCAAACAACAAAGTAATAGATGTCTCGAACCGGTCAGTTACTTTCCTGGTAGTATAACCACCCCTCTGTGCCCTGAGGGTCCACTTCGTCAATAAACAATCACGGTTTAATAGAAAAAAGGAAAAAAGTAATCCCCTTTATTTTTTGATCTTTACTTGCTGGGAGTGGTGACGCTTCATGAAAAACCGCCACGCTTCCTGGCTACGGCCTCGTTAAACTTTTATTGCATGGGCATATGTGTCAATGTCATCGGTAGGCGAGAGTATCAATTGAAATACTGGAAAAATTCAGCTTTTGATCAAACGACCGGAATTTATCGAATCAAGTGTGAAAGTAAGATTAAGGACGAAATTTTTGCCCCGATAAAATATTTATTCGAATTATTTCGTTAAAGTTTTCCAGTTTGAGTTGAACGCGTAAATACTCCTACGAAAAAGCATACTCGGGTCTTGTTTCTACATTTGGTATTTATATGTATATATATAGTCAATAATAGCACAAAGAAGGAATGCGCTAGTGAACTGTGTACCGTGGGGAGCCACAAACTACGAAATATATTATATTACTAGCCGACGGGTCAGCGCAATGAAAACTAAGTGCATATGAGAATCCATGGGGTTATCCAAGGGGATGCTTCTCAGTCGTATATAATGGTCAAGGCATCCCAGCCAAACTTTTCTGTTTACACTTTTTCTGCTTTATTTGAAATATTTATATTAAAGTTACCCAAAAAGTCCGTATTATCAAATTTTCAATCATGCAGAGATGTAGCGACTGTAAGTTTTAGTAAAAAAGTACTGCAGGACACCGGTCAGTTTTACACTGAGAAAATGGAAAAATATTTTTCAGACAATTTTTTTTTCGCTTAGAAATTTATTAATGTTCTGATAAAAGAATATCAATATCTGCATTCGTTGTGATACGCATAGACGTAAATTTTTGAACTATTACATAAATAAATAAAAAAAATCGTAACACCTCTTTCATACAATCGAAAACAATCGAATATAATAAAGCCACTGTCCGGAGACATTTTGGAGATTAATATCACAGGTCTCTTTCAGTTATATTGTAAAAATTCGGTAAATGCGACTTGAACAGTGTGCGTAAACCTACATCGACAACGGTACACATTCTCGCGGTGAATATAAAGCGTGACGATAAAATCTCATGATAACGAATAGCGTCACGGCTCTTAAATACATTAAAATTGATAAATAAAAATATTCTCAACATCAAAAGAAAATAAAAAATTTATAAAATAAATAATAAATTGATAAAAGGAAAAAATGGAAATTGGTCATGTAAAGTTTTCATAGACAAAAAAACATTGTACTTGAATCAAACAAATAATTTGGAAATACTTAATCATCTTAATTTGAATAAAAAAATATTTTCGAAAAATGTTCAAAATATTTTCTTGGTTAAAGAATTTTTCTTTTGATTAAAAAATAAAAATTTTTTTTTTCAGTATACATAAAGAAACAATGTGTTAGCGCCTTATGTTGGGTGTTTATATTTGCGGACAAGCATATGTAGTTATCTTAAGTCGAACACACATAGGTTTATATATGAGAATTAGCATAAGGAGACAGGAAGTGCTCCAAGCCAGACTAAACTATCGTACAGACTTTATGGTAATTTAGTGGATTTAAGGAACACAGTTTGTGCTTGTAGCTCTCGCTGTATCTTATACGACTCTCTCAAAGAAACTTAACATCTTTCAAGGACATTGAAGTGTCCGATACTTGGCGTACTTAGATACCAGTTAATTCGATGAGCATTATCCCAGAGCCTTATCTAAAAAGTGATGATCCCCGGATTTGGATTCCGAGACGTCTAGAAGCTTTGATCCGTCAAGGTCTGCCCGCTCGTGATTGTGGGCTCTTTGTCTTCCCTTATAATTGATATTGGCTTGTAGGAACGAGAGAGAGGGCAGCTTACCAACCAACAACAAAGTTGTCCTAGAGCAGCCTCTTGTTGGTCTGCAAGTAGAGTTCAATTGGTGCAACGAAGAAAGAGCTTCCAGACTTGTGTGCTGTTCTGAAGAAATATATCTATCTATCTATCTATAGGTTTATAACTGTATCCACGGATTGTACGTATCCTTCTGAGTGTAAGGGGAGAGTTATAGACCAGGAGGACTGTGCTCTAATCCTGAATGGCCTGCTCTTCGGGAATAGTTGGTAATCCTGGTGGATAGTTGGAGATCACCGAGTTACTGGACACTCGAGTAAGCAGACTTGAAAGTAGTGTAGAGATTTTGCGAAACACAACTCGAGAAACACAACTCTGGCTTCCTAACCGATTGGTGTGTTGGAGTGTAAGAGCTACACAGTGCCCGAAGAAGCTTCAAGATGCTCTTCCCCGGGTACATATAGGATTCGAGCCTTTGGACTATTCTAGGAGAAACTCTAGTTACCCTGAATCGAGTGTAATGTGGTACAACCCTTTGCCGATGGCCAATGTTCCAATGTAGTGAATTTAAAGCTAAGATTTATCTTATCCATATTAGAGCTCCTACCGATTTCTCAAATCTTAGGGTAATCCTACTGGAAGATTATGCGCTTAACGGTAGAATTATGAGGCTATTGATTTATTGTTTTTTTTTTGGCTCTTGTTGCCTTTATTTTTATATTTTTTTTTTTGATGGTTACTTAGAGTGGACGCTTTTTTTTATAAATACATTCTCTTGTCAGGTATTACTTTATTTATTGTGGCTTCAAGTTAAGAATAACTTATACGGAGCGGGGATTTACGTACCAGCACGTTGTTATAACGACATATTTTAGTAAGATTTATTTAACATCCATCAAGGTTTACGTGCTCTGCTCGGTGATATTATCAAAAAATGAAATATTTTTTATGATATCCATTGTTTCTTTTTTTTACAATTGATTTGTAGGAAAAAAATTTTTTTTTTCATCTTATATATTATCGATCGGTTTTTATTTGAAGTGCAAATGATTTTTTTATGTTTAGCAGATTTTTTTTCTTTGAATATTGCAACTAATTTTATTTTTTTAAAGAAATTTAGAGTAGAAAAATTTTATTCGTGTAAGAAATAAAAAATGTAAAATTAAGAAGTCATTAATTTAATAAAATTTATTATGTTCTCAGGTTTCAATTATATTTTTATTGATTTTTTTTTTTAATAACGATGTTTCGTATATTTATTGATAAATTTTATAGCTCGAAGGTATCTTAATGATTGGTTTTCGTTAAATTAATTTATTAGATCGATAAGAATTTTTTTGATTGAAGTAATGTACTTAGACTTGTAACACGATTTTGAATTTTCTAATAATAATTTTTCATATTTTCACTGACTAATTTTTATACGGCTAATTAGATTGATAATTAAAAGTCATAAACAATGTAATCATTAAAAATAAAGCCTAAGGCGTGTGCACAAATTTGTTGAAGAATTAATTTTATAAATTAATTTATAAATTAAAAAGAAAAAAAGTTTTATAAATGTTTTCTATTTTCATTCTCCTTAACAATATATGAAATTAACGATCAATTAAGAAAATAAAAGTTTTTAAAATTGTACAACTTTTTGCTGCCAACGAATTGAAACAGGGACCTTCATTTAATTAGTTTAATTTGTTCGATAAAAATGAACATTCGGCTCCTAACCCATCAAGCTAGTGGAGTTATTATTAATCATCAAGCTTATCAATTTTCAATTAAAAAAGCTAATGTTGTACTACTCGTTATATATAATATGAAACGCGTTTTAATCGATAGCACATTAAGAAGTTGAACATTTCTGAGAAAGCTAAAAAATATTTATAGTAAAATGATAAAAGTAATTAATTACATATTATTCTTGTCATTGCTACTGTTCATTATCCTGCTATGTTCTTCAGTAAATGGTAATTATATTTCTTCTTGGTTGTTATAAGCTAGATTTTAAAAAATTCTGAAAATTAAACAAAAAGATTTCTAATGATCAAAAAAAATTTTTTTTACGGTTTTTGGGAAAGTTGAACTTATTTTTTGTCGCAGGACAATCAGCTGAAAATAATGATGAAAATATTGATAGCAATTCAACCGACTGGCTGAAACCTTCTGATTTAACATGGGCATTTCCAATTTATCAATTGACAAACTCAAAAATACCCTCGAGACGTTATAATCGCACTTTTAGATGCACCGGAATTTTAGTCGTTCGCAATGCAGTACTAGCCCCTAGGCTATGTATAGACGAGTAATTATTACAATTATTTTTTTACTGAAAAAAAAAAAAAAGAAAAAAAAATTGGATTGGAAAAAAATTGATTGATGTTCAAAAATGTAATTTTTCTTGCTTTTAATATTTTTAGTGATGCATGGTATGTAGTCGCAACTAGTTTAAGAAGAGTAAGTTCATTCGGGATTGAATTTTTGCGCAATGTCCATCATCGCAGACTATATCCTGCTGTAAACTATCAATCTTATCGAATGGCATCTATCGAATACAAAGAAAGTAAGTATTGATGTTGTGGATAAAGAAGAATAAATAGCGTAATTTATAGAAATATTTTGACCTGAATCGATTACTTTGTCATTTTATAGAGCTTAGTGATACCATTATAATCAAAAATGATACAATCCCTGGAATGGTTCTTCTATTTTTTGATATGGCAATTAATTATCCTAAACTTGCATGGACTTACGACTCTCCACAATTCTATCAAATTTATTCAAAAGAGAGAAACCCAAATTGCGTACGAATTTCTATGATGAAAAATGCTAAAAGACGTAAATTTTCTTTATTTTATTTTATTAGCTCATAAAAATTGAAATTTGATTGATTCTAAAATGAAAAAAATATTTTTTTAGAAATATCTGTTCATAAAACTCCAGAAAAAATTCTCAAATTCGAGAACTATTTGGAAAGATATAAAAGATTTAAACATAGTACGCATGATAATAAAACGACTGAAATAAGTTGGATCGAGTATGATTCTTTTACTCCCGTTTTTGGTACTGAACAACACAAATCTTCAGATTTACAGGCAAGTAGTTTTTAAATTTTAGCCATGTCCGCAATTTTTAATTTTCACAAAATGAAACTTATTTTTGGGTAAATAACTTTCAGCCTCTTCTTGGAAGTGCTCTCGTGTGTAAAGGACAAAACGACGTTCCTGTGTTGACGGGAGTGTTAATAAGCACATCATATGACGGATTCAATTTATATGCACTCGTAGGAGGTATGTATCAATGGTTACAAAACCAACAATTTGAATTTCAGAGAAGAACTGACCGTCTTTTTGAGTCGAATACGTTTGAAATTTACGAATATGATTTGTCATAATTTTTTGTATTTTTGTACAAACAGTCAATTTGGTCAAAAAATTTAGAATACATTTTTTCTTTGAATTTTATTTTTATATTTTTTCACCTACATTTATGTCATTAAAAATTTTAGTAAAATAATTTTTTACAATTTTAATAATATCTCGTACTTTTTCCGATGATATATTATTTGATATTTTTGGTCTAAATTAATTTTTTAAAATAACATGTGCTATGTACCATGAATTTATGACCACTAAAAAAAAATTAATCGTCTCGATTTAAGTAGACAAATTCTTCAAGTAACAAATTTTTTTTTAATTTTAACAAATCTTAGTTGATTTTCGTTTTAATTTAAATCAATTAAATACTTTAAGAGATTTTTTTGATTCAAGAATTATTCTTTTGAATCAATTAAATTTTTTTTCTGTCTAACTTTTTGTAAAATGATATTAACAAATTATTTTGTATAATTTTTAGACATATTTATTCAAAATTAATATTTTGCATGGAGAAAATTTATATGAATTTTTTCGATTCATAAAAAAATTCAATATTTTTACGCTTTAAAATTTTATCCATAAAATTTTGTTTAAAAATTAAAAAAAAAAATTTTTTTAATCTCTTCATAAAAAATTTATAAAAACTTTAAAAAAATGTTCGGTATGACCAAATCAATAAAAATTTATATTTCTTAAAATAAAAAGCTAATTATCGTTTTCCGTTCAAGCATTAAAATAGAAATTAATTACAACTTAATACTTTTAATTAATATTTGATCACAATGACCAGAACACATAAAATAACTTTTTCCCTCTTCTTTGACAACATACATTCTCTTACACACAAAACTTTGTGTTTGTTCATTAAATTCTGCTGATTTAGTGATATCATTTTAAGTATTTGGCTTTCCGAAAGTCATTAAGTTAAAAAAAAAATTTTATTTTTAATCTAACAGAGGAATAACTTTGAGAATCCCCACGGAAACCGTAAAATTTAATTCAATATTGTAAAATGAAAATTCAAAAACACGGTTATAAATAATAAAAAAAGGTGGTCACAAATATTTCGATAAGTATGTGCGAAAAAACCCCAAGTACACGGGCTGTAAGAGCGGTCTCATGGGTGCAACTTCACTCTTATATTCTTAAATATTTAATCGAGCGACTTTCCCCATATCTCTAGATATTCGTATTCCCGATTTAGATCGCGTTACGTTTGAATGCTTCATAAAGTTATGTTCTTTAAAAAATAAAAAAAAGCTTTTCAATCGAGATCGGGAATCGGCGGTGATCAACATGAATTTTAAAGGATATCTGATAGCAAACACGACGCTTTTTAAATATTAGATGAAACATTCGAACCGCAATATGAACCCCTGCCGTTCCTGATAATATATCTGTATTCGCCGTCACGTTTTTATCTTATACACATATATATCTATTACATTCTCGATACGGAATACATTTATATAAATTTATATGTAATAATCGCATATCTATAGAAGCCAGTCTAACTGAAATGATTTAAATTTACTGGATAGTTTTTGCTGTTACCTTGATACATCACCTCTCTCTTGTTCTGATATTCTATGCATGTATGATCTCCGCCATCTAACGTTAGATTTATGTGTATATGACAGATTGATTACGTTATTGATGCCGCAAGACACATTTATAGCCCGTAATATTTTAGCCGTGTCATTAGTTACTATTTTTATTATTATTAAGTGTTCAATTATATCTGTGTTTTATGGCACCGCATTAATAAAAATGATTGATCGATTTTTTTTGTGAGGGTCTATAAGCTAACGTCTTTTAAAATTAAAAATTAAAGCTAATTAAATGAAGTTATGTTTCGAAATTTTGTAATTTTTTTTCAACCATTCCAATAGAAATATTTTTTCTTTCGTTTGAATATATTTTAATTACAATTTTTGCTACATCATAATTATAACTTTTTTTTTTTAATTAAAAATTTTACAAGTTTTTTTTTCTTAGATTTTTTAATATAAATATTAATAAATTCTTATCTTTTAATAACAGAATTAATTTAATTTTCATACTTTAGAAATTTTTTTTTAAATCTTAAAGACAGCCATATTTCAACACTAACTCTTTTATGTTTAAAAAGAAGAATATATGCTTTTATTTACACACTAAGGCTTTTTCGGATTTATAGAATCCTCAACATTTCCACCCTATGACATGTCGAAATAAAGCTGATTTTTGTGTTCTGAATATCGAGCAGTGGGGGGATAGAGATTTTGTGCATAAAAGGGTGCTCAGGGGACAGCACCCTTTCTTTTGACACTTTAGAAAAAATAACACGAAACGTAGTCCATCATGTAAATGATTTTCTTGCATCAATTTAGTGTTTTGTTGGCCATATATGCAAAGTGTTAGTCATTTTTTTCCGTTCATGTATATGTATTTTTTCCTTTTACATTTTTTAGCCACTCTTTGGTATGTTAGTATGAGCTCTCGGGAATGAAACGCGATCGATCAAACAGCAGCAGTAACAGGTGTCGCGAAATCTAATCTCGTGACAAGTACAAGTTTTTCTACTTTCGGTACATTCGTTTTCACTTTTTTTCCGAATTTTTTCATCCGTTTTTGCGATCAATTCATTGCAAAACTCATATGCAAATCCATCATGTCATTTTTCTATGAAACAGGGTAAAATACTTTTTTTTTATGCGTCATATACATTTCTGAAATAGTTTGATATGATTATTTTTTTGCAAAAAACTTTAATTTTGTATCTTGAATTTTTCTAACATTTAAATTAATACAAATCATCCAATTAAAATCACAATGTAAATACAACAAGGAGTAGTTAAGCAAAGTGACGGTAGGTTTGAAAGATGAGATAGACGGGTAATTTAGCCGAAGGCATTTATAAATGACAGAAATAACGGAGTAACAGTTACGAGTACAACTGGTCAGTATATAACCCTACCGCGAGGTCACACTGGGCATAGAAAAGATAGTGGCCAGAATAGGAGGTGTCCGGAGAAGGAGCAGGAGCAGGAGTAGGAAGGGGAGGTGGGAAGTATTGGGGAGTATGGGGGTGATATGGTAGAGCGGTGTGGTACTGCTATGCAAGCTGTGGGGGGTGGCTTTGGTTCGGCGAGGGAAACTCTGAGGATAGTGGTTTTAGATAGCCCATGTATATCCAACAGCACCGAGTAGAGTACATACAGGGTTGTTATGTGTATAGCATAGGATGCGTACATGAAGGTAGCCTGATAATGGCTCCGGTTTATTAATGACCGGTCAGTTGGGTTGCCAACCGACGTGTATACGTATTCCGTGGCAAAATGTAGCTTCGCCGCCTCGGAGTTGACGCCCGCACAATCCAGTAGTCTATTCTCACACGGACATTTTGCCATGTCTCATGACAGTGTAAAAAGTCTATGACTGTGGACGTGCTTGTCAGGATGAACTTGCTGAATTACAATGCAATTTGATTGTTATCTTTAATACCTTACTATATAACTATAATATCAATATACATATTTTACATTCTATTATACACTTGCTGACTAATTCCATTGTTTAAATTTTTATTCAATTTTTAATTGTAGGATTTTTTTTTTTTTTTTTTTAGTTAGTAAGTTAGGCATGAAGATGTCAGGAAAGAAAATTTTTAAAAATGGAAATGTGTTTTGGGAATATAAATGGTCTCATCAAAATGTAATGATTTCCTTTCGAAGTATTAGAAATTTTTTTTTTTTATTTTTATCTCAAAAAATTATATATATATATATTTTTATTAGTAATTAAGATCGCTAAAAAATTTTTAACATTTATTTTCTAGATACTAATTTAAAAAACAATTGAAATGATTTTTTGGTAATTTTCTATTTTATTAGATAAAAAAAATCAATTTTAGGTAGTAAAATACGTTTATTATATTTCTCGATTGAATTTAAATTATGAATATCAACTCTTTTGTAGTGAGAAAGTTTAATGAGCATACGCCATCTGTTAGTGGTTTTTTGAACTTTTTACTAAGTTAGTAAAAATTTTCCTCCCTTTACGATAATAAATTCAAAGCAAGAAATTTTATGTATAAAAAAAAAAAAAAAAAAAAAACATTTTTTCAATATATCTTAATTTTTTTGCGATGCAATTTTTTTTTATCTCAAGTTGTAAAAATACTTAGAAACCCGTATACCATCAACGAGATTCCCATAGTTTCACATCGGTCAGATATTTCTTCGTCCAGTGTGATTAATGATTATGGGTAAGGTATATTAGAAGTCTGCAGTAGTCACCCTTGGTTTCACGAGAAAAGCACTACTCGTATACTCATCCCCTTCAAAAGTACCACAAATTACCGTTGTCGTAACGTATACTGCATCTCAGGAGAAGAAAAGAAAAACAAAAAATAACTAACAAATAATTACCCGCGATATTTCTTTCATTTTTTTTTTCGCTGCTCACACACGCACACGCGAAGTGGAGAGCATAATAAAAATAAAAATAAAGAAAGATGTCTAACTACTTGTCAAAAAATTATGAGTCTACAGACAATGATGTCTGTAATCGTTAACACGTTGTCTCTCAATGAATTCTATATACCGCTCATCCGACAACCTCTTGTGAGAGATTTCTATCGAGTGATAGTAATGACATCGTCCGAAGAATCACCAATGAATAACCTTGCATCGTGACGGCACAATGACACGACGACTGTTTGCGAATGGAGTTACATCCCGTTATGTCGTCTCTTGGCGTCCCGCATATCAATTTTTTGCGCATACTTTTCTCCCTGTACAACTCTTAGGATAAATTATTTTTAAACATTATTCTGGATAAATATATCTATACATCTTCCACGAAATCTATTTTTCTTTTTTATTGTTTTATTGGTGTTAACATATTAATGAATATTTATTTTATTTCCGGTTGTATTTATTGTTTTATTCAATAATAATTTTAATGATTCCATTAAAAATTTATTCTAAGATTGAATTTTTTTAATCAGCTGCTTTTAAGAAATTATTAATTAATTTTTTTCACCAGTACATTTTTAAAAAAATCTTTATTGATTAGTAAATTTGAAATTAATAAAAAGTTTATTTTTTAAAAATTTATTGAGCTTGTAAAGACACACAAAAATAAAAAAAAAATAATTTCCTTTTTAAAATTCTTCATTTAAATAAAGAAAAGCCAAAATTTATTTATCTCATATAAATTTATGGAGCGTAAATGGTGAACATGGATAAGACTCACGGGGTTGGTTCTTTGAATCCACGGAATGGACAGACAGACGGTTGGTCGTCGAGCTTATACACGAGAGATGAAGAGGAGGAGGAGGCCGAGGGGAACTCGAGAGATAAGTTTACGCGACTGTGCTATGCAGCGATCCCAGGAGTGCCAAGGGGGGAATCGCGCGCGCTTCTCGTTAAGATTAATCCCAAGCGCGGATAAACCCAGGCGTTGAATACATTAGTTCGGAGTATAAATAAGCCCAAATTTAAGGGCACAGGCGTTACGTGGAGAGTCGAGGGTGACCAGGTAAAACACCGACCGACTGCGACTCCAGACTTGTAGTACCCTATCCTATCCTATCCTGGCTTATGTTATATATGTTGGGGTAAAACCAGGATGGAGTGTATAATTATCGTTGCGCAAGTTACCGTAGTTGTGTGTGCTATGCGTTCCGTTTGGTTCCAGTCTGTCAGCTTGAATTATACAACTTACAAAGGAAGATACAAATTAGGTAACTACACCCTGTGAAATACACTTTCCAGATATATAAATTTTTATTTTTTATTTTACTGAAAAAATAACCGAATAAATCTACTTTCACCTAAGATAAATATGCCGAGTTAAAACCCAACCAAATATTAGGTTATATTTTATAATCTACATTTTACTTTTGACTTCATATATAGTTATCGTTAATACCTAATTAAATCTGGGTTTATATTTACAGGGCTAGAAAATTTTCTGTCTTCGTAAATAGTGAAAAAAAAAATTATGACAGCTACACGAAAAGAACAAGATGACACTGAATATCATCCCAGAATATACTGAGTGAAAAAAATTTCAGATAGTAGCTAGTATAATCCAGATTACAATGAGTATAATCCAGATATCACCCAGTATAATCTGGGATGATATTCAGTGTCATATTGTTCTTTCCGTGTACCTGATTAAATTATAAAAATTAACATTTACATTTTGAGTAAAAAAATATCTTTTTTAAATATTCCCATTCTCTTCAATCAATTATTTTTAAACCAATGGAAAAAATAATTTTTAAACTAAAAAATTTTTGACTCAAAAAACTCATTTTATTAATTTTTGAAAATGAGATGAAAAGATTAAATTAAAATAAAATTTTGAAATTCAAAAATAAGAATTAGGTTTTTTTTTTTTAAATTAAAATTAAATATATAAATTAAAAAAAAACTGAAATAAAAGTAATAGTTAATGTTTATTGTCTATACAAGTAAGTGTTTCGGTAGCACGCAATCACTAATCAGTCTTATGTCAAGTGTGCGCCGTAAGCGTAAGGGCACTAGATGGACACGCTGGAAATAGCATTACTATTACTATTACTATTGCAGTAATTTCCATACAATCTTTCCTGAACAATACGACTTGAGTAGCAACAACAGCAGCAAGACGGGTGGCAGAACGTCGTAAACTTGGCGCCCGCGCGACTTGTAAATTTTAAGTCCTGGCGTTTTAATAGTCCACCACAGCACATGTATTAGTTTCAGGAACATTAATAACTCTATGGTGAAAGGCTATCGTCGATTAATTAGTCACTCGCCGTCAGTATACCTTCGTTCGTTAGCGCCCCAGATTCAAACGAGGTTTCGCGCTTTTATGCAACACAAAACGTTTGATTAATTTTCCACCGAAATTGATTGTGACTTTTCACTTTTTATTTTATTTGCTTTTTAAATTGAATTATTTCATTATTTTTATTCTCTGATTTAAACTATTCATTTATACACCCGAACCTCATACATAAAATAGACTTTTTTTCGCTGTAATTTATTGTTTTAAATTTTAGTCGAGTTTATTCTAATTCTAATTTATTTTAATTACTTAATTATACGGCTGTAAAATTAATAACTTAAAAATTATACAGTAAATAATTTTTTTTATCATTGTACTTCAGCCAAAAAATTATTTTATTACAAAGTTTAAAATTTTCTTCATTGCAAAGTGATTTAGGGTAAAAAATTTTCTTTAATTTATTTATTTATAAATAATTCTTTGAACAATTATTAAAAATTAGTATTAAAATTTAAAAATAAATCTTTGATACATAAAACAATAAAATAAAATTACCATAAATCGTAAAAAATGTGAATCTTATTTCCGAACAACCAGTAGTAAGCGACGTGACCAAGAGCCATAATGCTCTTACGCTTCGAACGAAAAGAAGAAGAAACACATAATCATAAGTACATCGAATACATTTAATATAGGTATAAGTTAAGTTAAATCAACATATACAAGTTAAACAGCTTACACACTACAGTAACCTATACACTACTTTTAGAGGGTTAAAGAGCTTACTGTATCTCTTAGTATACTTCTGCGGTATAAAAAAAATAAATAAAAAAAGTAAAAGGTGCAAAAACAAATAGCGTATAGTAGAGTGAAATGAAAACAATTACATCCTGGTTGTTTACTATGCAAGCAAAGGCGCCATCCTCTATCGATATGTGTCCCCCCTCGTACTCTATTCTAACACACTTTATAAACACGATATGTACATACATATTATTCAAAAAATAAAAATAAAATAAAATATAATGGTGAATTACTTAGTTTGATGTTCGCAATACTCCTCCTAGACTCTACGTGGGTGCCAAGTGCCAAGAAAACGTCCTCGTTAATTAGAACATACAACGCAGTCTAGAATATACAACGCTCTGTTTATATGTTATTATTGATTCATACTGTGAAAATAATCTTGTATTTTTTACTTTTTTCATTTTTTTTTTTCAGGTCTATATACAAATTGTATTGAATAATAAATATTAAAGTTTTAAGTAATAATGCATTGGAAGAATTTGCGGAGTAAAACGTGTTGTAAATACCGATTTTATAATTTATTTATTCGCAAGAGAATTTTTTTTTTAAGTCAATTTAATGAGCTACAAATAAATTTGTATTCACGAGTTTTAAATTAACAGATTTATAAAAATTTTCACGATTTTTGAAAAAAAAAAAATTTTACGGGTTAAAAATTTCAGAAATTATGCATGAAATTTAAAAATAAAATAGCTGATAGTTATTTAATTATTGTTAAAATTTTAATTAAAATTATTTTGTTGTATGGTGACCTTCTAAAATTTTTCATAAATAATCGGCATTAATCTTTCAACATGTAGACGAACTTAAATTGCCGCGCTTATGATTTACACCGCCATTAAAATTCACACATAATAATGTCATAATCATAACTCTGCTGAAGTATTTATGACTTCAATTTATCGTAACTAAGGCTTTGAACTTGATAATTTCAGCCAATTTTCGTCGCAAATATTAACGTCTAAGATGAAAATACTCATAAATTTTCTCCTTTGCCAGTCTCTGATATTTATGCTAGATCATATTTATTGTATACATTTTAAATTGAGCGAACATGTAAGCAAATTATCAAATACTGCATGATATCACTGTACCAGTCAAACAAGATGTTTTACTGTCCTATTAGACAAATAATTTTTTGCCTATTAATCTGCAGTTCAAAATTGTAAAAAAAAATTTTTCGTAGGTATTTTGTTTAATTTTTTAACTATGAAAAAATAAAAGCATCGAATTTGATAAATGTTTTAAAAAAATTGTCGGGATAAAAAAAATTTGAATACATTTATAAAGAAAAAAATTTGCTATCAATTATTTTTATATAATTTAAAAAATTATTAATTTAAAATTACTCAAAAATAATTAATAATTTAAAAATAAATTTTTACTGTTAAATAAATTATTAAGTCTAATAATTTATTTTAATTCAATTACAATGAAAATAATTTTAATTAAATAATAAGCGAAGTAATAAAACTTATTTGAAAAAATTGAAATAAAATACTATTTATAGAAAAACTCTAAATTTTTTTAATTATAAACGTAGATATTTATCAAAAAATTTTTTTATTTAATTTTAAAACTTTAAATTCATTTTTTATAAATATATTAAAGATAAAACAACATAAATTCATCGTAAAAATTTTCTTTGCTTTCTACATCACACAATATTTTAAATCTTGAAACTTGGAAAATTTACATCCGATTTTGTACAGTTGAATATTAATGTAAGAAATTTTCTACTAGAAAAATTGTTGACGTATTGAATTCTTATAAATAAATAAAATGTATTTAAAGAAAGTAACATAAAGCTTCCTGGAATATAAAATAAGGTCCGAGTTCTCTTATTACAAATTAAATAAAATGAAATAAGTAGCTAACCGAATGTAACCAAACAGATAGGATAGATAGCAAAGTGAACGCCCGTGGAATTTAATTCGCTCCATATTTTCCTATCATGTGTAACGTCGATCGTGTGCAATTCTATGCTCACTATTCAGTATTTTAGCCTTTTAGTAATATATAGTTTATATTTGGTCACTACTGGTTACATATATTACACCTACATGTTACGTGTAATGTGTATAAGGTGATGTGTACTTTTATACATAGATATATCAGCAATGCTACACATTTGAATGATATATAACATGAAAACATGGATACTTAAATGTTACTTTGTATTAATGGTAGATATCACGCTGGGAGGTCTTTAAGACTAGACTTAGCCAGCTTCATTAGCCAAAATAGTAGTCTTTGATCTTATAATATGGTAGTCATAAATAGTTCTAGAATTTCATGTTCTGTGAAAAAAAAAATTTATTTAATTAAAATCGGATACTTAATTAAATGTCAACACTTTTTATCAAATATGTATTCAAAACAACTCAATCTTGGCAAACGTTACGCTTTTTTGTGACAGCTAGGATAGGGTGATAGTTTGTTGAGAGCCAATTTTGATGCAATGTATTTCAACAATTAATTTTGGAGTATTTTTTATAATCTTGGAAATTTATTAGTTATAACAAATTAATTTATTTAATTAATTTACTTAATTATTTTTTAATTGAAAAATTAATGAAAAAAAAAATATATTGATTAGTTTATAGATAAGTTCAAAATTGGAACAAATTATTTTATTAAATTAATTTTTATAAAAAAAAAAAAGCAATGTGTTTTTTCATGAAAAATATTAATAAATCGAAATTAGCTTTTTTAAAATTTTAAATCAAGTAATTATTTTTTCGTATCGTTTTAAGCTTCTTATTGGAATAAATTTTTAAAAATTGCCCTAAATTTAAAACAAAAAATTTTTAAATTAAAATTTTGCATAGACTTTAAATTTTTCTAAAAATCCACCAATAAAATCTCTCAATTAACTTAAAATAAGCTTAAAAAAATAATTCTCTAAAAGTACATGGACTATAAAATAAAATAAAATCAATATAAATAAAAATAACTCAGATAAAAAAAATCAATAGATATTACCAATTAAATGATTTCTGAAAATAGAGTCAATAAAAATGTTTGAAATGTTTAGGAGTGGCTGAAGTCACGTACCGGCTATTTGAAGCATATGATATGATTGCAGGTGAGGTACGTGACACACAGACGTGTAAAAGTAAGACCAAAAACCCGAGACTAAGACGATAACTGAATATCCACATAATAAATATATAAAACTAAAAAGATCCGGCATACATATATACATTTATAGCAGAGGATCTAGCGATATTTTACTTATTTTCACCATCTACACACTACTCCACTCTCACAGGAATAAAAATGAAAATAAAGTGACCCCCCTCCTGTCCATAAACAAAATAATATAAGAAAATGTCTTAAGGTATTTATATTATGTATCAGTCTTAAAATCACGATCAAGTAAGGAATATAAATTTTGACGTATCCAGTGGATACTGTCGAAGGCCGTGAGGCCCTCCTTTTCCATAAAAGTCCATATATTCCTATTTAGTAAGAACGAGGTTGAATCTGGTGAAATCTGACGAATGCCGATCAATATCGGGCACATATATATAAATATATTTATATCGAGTTGTAGTTTATATATCAACAACATAACATATAATAATAATAATAATAATAATAATAATAATAATAATAATAATAATAATAATAATAGTTACGATGTGATATGCTCGCTCGGATATATTTATTCTCGGAATATATACCGTCGACAATATACCGTCTATCTCATTTATATTTACATCATATATTTGTGACTTTACAATACGACAATAATAGCCTAGAGATATAACTGAATAAAAAATAACTGCTGTGTTGTGCTATGTATGTATTTATATGCTGGCATAAATTTCAAAGGATAATATATCTGTGGATATCAATAAGTCGGAATAAGCTTATTATGTATATATATATATATATATATATATATATATATATATATATATATATATATATATATATATATATGTAGTCAATAAAAAAAATCTGCAGTATAAACTGATATGAAGAATATTGGATATGGTCATAAATGAAAATCAAATAAAATGATATTTTCGATGATAAGAAGCCAAGGAGTGAAAAAGCTGATGTAAGATATCGAGAAGGGTCAAGCTGGATACAAGTTGTATGCCTGTATACAGTGGAAAGGTAGTAAGTCTTAAGTCTGCGTATTGTATATATTGTATATGCATATATATATATATATATATATATATATATATATATATATATATATATATATATATATATGAGTCTGTTTATGTATTGTAGCGTAATTCTATGCTACCGTACCTTATATATAGTACGTCGAGAGTGTTTGTAAATGCATAGCGTATAGTATAGGTATAGCAGTAGTTTACTATACCGAGACTCTTGGGTAAATAGCCGAGCACTCTATCAAGTTCCTGTCCGTTCGGGTGATTCCGGAGTAGAGCCTGCCATACGTCACTCTGACCCCATCTTGTATTTTGTTACTCACGTGGATGTACAGATTTATGTATTTCTGTATACTTATTCATATGTTATAAGCTGTAACGGAAAGTTATAAAATAGTCTTTTTGTTATTAGTGAAATTTATATTGACGATTTACCCGTTTAAGCTCAAATTTTTATGGATAAATTGGTATAAATGAAAATATGATTTTAACCTATCTTTTAAGGGTCGTAAATTTGGCATTTATTCTGTCCTAGTGATACGTGCACGGTCAAAAGTCCATTACTCTTTATCTGGAGTTGGGTCGGAAAATATTATATTCTATGAAGGAATATAAAAACTTTCGAAGATAAAAATTGATTTTGCTACGAATTTTGATGATTTAGTAAGAATTACAATATTTTAGTAAAAGTTATTTACAGAAATAATTTTACGATTATAATTGATATGTGAAACTTAAAATAGGAAATGTAATTTTTTATGGCAAAATTTACATATTTTAAATGGTAAAGAATTGCACTTAAAAGAACATCCTACATGCATGTTTTTAAAAACTTAACTAAAATCACGATCCGTAAATTTGTCCGTTATTTGCCATTAAGCAGTATGACTATTGTGTCTTGAAGTAAATATGCTCTTGAGGTAAATGACTTGTCGCGGAATCCAGTGGGTACATTATCCGGTGTTAAACTACCGTCCGGACGATATGCACCTGCGCATCTATTCCTTTATAATCGTGTGTATTTACATGTATATATTTTAATGTCTATACTGTAAATATCATCACCATCACTGTCTACTAACCCGGATTTGAATAGTTGCCACAAAGAAGACAGAAGGAAGCTACATTTCCTGGTACTTCCAGAACTTACATTAGTTATTCGACGATGTATGTATGTATCTACATATTATTTTGTTGTTGGTAAACCGAGAACACGTCTATCTAATGCAGAAAACATGTCGCAGTCATTGACAGTCCAGAGGTTGTTCATTCTTCCCGATGGATTTTCACTCGGTATTTTTGTTAATATTAACACTGAAAAAATTTTTTTTATACTTCTCATAAGTCATTAGCAAAAAAATTAAATGGCTCAAGATTATGATTTATTAGAGCAGTAAATTTCACAAGTTAGCCTCTCAATCATAACGGAAACATAAAATAAAATTCTTAGAAAAATGATCTTTAACTAGTTGAGCAAGTTTTTCTCCCGATATATCCAGATAAAGTAAATAAAGCAGCACCATCGGATACCTGAGTTTTATAAACTCATTTATCAGGATCGACTGGCACAAGAGACAAGACATCAAACTATGACAGATTCAATTGAACAGATAATTCGTCGGTTCTTTAAAACTAAAAATGATTCTTTAATTGATTTATTGTCATCGGAAGAAAGACGAAAGGTTTATCAATCTACAAAAAGGTGTGTAATGCGATCACCTTTCGCACGTGTTCAAGCGGACTGTAACGCAGGTGAGAGTACATAATAGAATAGATAGTTGCCGGAAAAAAATATAAAAATTTAACGGCATGTGTTGGGAATGGCTAGCGGGAATTAAGGTGCTAAATGAAAAAATACATCAGTACGTATAATAAAAAATAAAAATACAAACAACTGAAAAGTCAGCAGCAGTCAGGTGCAAGAATAAGAATTAGGATAAGCTTGAGCTGAGCATGAGCATTGGCAATTTTATCGTGGGTGGGCATTAAAGGAAAAGAACTAAAAAAAAATTTGCTCACAAAACCCAGCGGCGCCAGCTGCACTTGCTCTAAAACACAAAAGATTATTAATGCCAGTTGATTATAACAATACAGGAAACGTACAGCAGGTCATCAATCGCGATTTAATATACATGTAGATAGTACGAATAGAGAACCGGAAGAGGAATATGACTCAAACGGTTTTGTGTCTAATGACTTTTAATGTCCTGTACATTTAAAAACGAACGACATTGATACGATATTATGACACGGTGAGGCACAGACATGGAGTCAGCATTTTGTGAAAGAGGACAAATTGCTGGTTTCCGTTGGGTCGATTGCCCGAGCAACGCTGGAGCGGATGAGGCGTGCCATCACCCATTTATGAACCTCTGCTACGCCTTGGCAAATCTATTTGGTATAAATCCGCAGCCATCCAGTCACAACCGTACTTGGGCTAAGTAATTTTTATCGTTTATCGGAATTACCCAGTTGTTATTGCTTTACACTTATTTTATTTGGTGTATATTGCACATTATACATTATACGTTTGTGTAGATATGTTTAACCGCAGAACATATTTAACACACAACGCGTATGAGCATTTTGTCAGCATTCAACCGAGTAATAAACACTGCACACGTTCTTATTATTATCGAATCAAGCTATAGCTAGATACTTTTTTATGTGGAAAAGTAATTGGAAAATTTTTTCTTTTAAGATTTTGTATAGATAAAAAAAATTATAACTTTTCTTGAAACAACATTATGAAGTTTTTGAATTAATAAAATTATTTTTATTTGAAAAATATTATTCTCAATTAAAAAAAAATTAATTTTATCAATTGAATGTTAATAGACAGTAAAATTTTGATCAATAATTTTTTTTAAATTTTATCGGCAACATATTAAGATAAAAATGTTTGATTAAAATACACCGTCAAAAAAAAATTAGTTAAAACACTACTTATGACTTTTTAGTTATTGCGGAAGGTGTTTTTTGTTCAGAACAATTTATTTATAAAGTTTAGTCCTGTCATCGATTTATAAATGTGACAAATTATTTTAGAATATTTACAATTTTTTTTCTAATTATTGTTATTATTATTATTAATTTATACATTATGGTAGGTGAAGAATTTTTCAACGCACACATAATGTGTGGCTATAAACAAAAAAAGTGAGACTAGTACAGCAGTGGTATAATATAATCGCGCCACGTAACGCGCGTGTCTGCAAAAACATATTTTTCATTTTGTTCTGGGAATTTATCGCTTATTAAGGATTGGATGATGGTGCCTATGCACCAGACACCCGCATCAATTTCCGAGTAAAGCAAACGTGATATGAATTATATTTGTATACATTATTTATTAAAGACATCCACCAAAGTTTACGATATTATAAAACTGTGAAAAGTATAAAATAGTTATATTCTGTAGCTACTGTATTAAATATCGAATTTTTTTTCAGGCTCCCACGTGTATTAACATAACACACAATTTTAAATTATACAGACCACGTGGAATAGCTTACTTCCTGTCTTTACCTACATCCCATGTTCGTTCTGTAATGTATATACAACATACATATCTATATAAATGTAAATCCATATAAAAAAGTAATTCCGATCATATATAAGTTAACGTGATCTCCGGGTTTTTATTCTCATAATTGTCACAAAAGGTATCGATGACGTCCGGATATTCCCTTTTCTTTTAAGTATTATGTATTATGATAGTTGCGGTGCACCTCTTTTTTCCTGTAAGCAATTCTAGACTAATTTAATATTTTACAGGAAGTCTCACTTATCCATTTTTATTTCCCATTACAATTTTATTGTCACCTCGTAACACTTAACATTTAAGAGTGTGCATTATTCTCATCTTGTAAGGGTCAGGCAATTTTTCTGTGAGAGTCAATCGCAATTATCAAGTTCAAATTAGTCTTAAAGAATAGTAAACGTGTACTAACATAAAAAAAAAGAAGCATAAATGCATTTGATGTTCCAAAAAAATTTAATTTCGGTTTTTTTTGTCTGTGGATTTTGTATTTTTAATTTTCCCGCTCATTATGTAAATCAATTATAAATATCTTTAAGGACGCCAACTGTGATATGTATTCTATTTTTACTAGATAAGAGTTCTATGAACGGGTATATATTGTAACATTTAAAAATGTATAAATAAAACAATATTAAATGCGAAAATTTCCAATAATTAATCACAAAAAATTAAAAAACAAAGTAATCCTACAAGTTTATCACCTGAATAATTAATTTCCAAACTATAACAATGCAACTCAAGCCAGACTAAAGATTTTCCGTTGCATCATCCATCACTTGCATCACTATTTCATCGCTGATAATTAATCAAAACTCCCGCCGCTTCCGTACTCAGATCCCAGCTAAGCCTGGGTACACATATTTCGTAATTGTAATTAGTACCTCGTAATTACAATTATACTCACTTAAATTTGAATCCCGACTTCGTAAGGCACATATATCTTTTCTACCCATATGCAAATATGTACATGCTATCAAAAATGTTTTTTTTTCAGTGATGGTTGAGTTCTCGCGGAAGTAAGCACTACAGGTGGTACTGATGATAAGAATCGCGGTGATGAGAAGTCTTTTCAGAAAATATACACTTAGACATTAAAACGTCAGCCACAAGATGTTGCCTTAAGTGCAATGTGTGCATAAATATATTATTTAATTTACATGTAATTCGTAATGCAGAATGTTATATGTTATACGTGAAGCAGAGGTAACTGGATCATCGGTATCGGTGTAAATGTACGTGTTGCGAAGGTGAAAGCTCTTGACTGTTTTATCCTTAGATTTTATATATATTCATCCAGATTATATATGTAGTGAAGATGCCCCTCGCATAATACTGACATTTATAACTTAGACATATCTACCCCTTGCTGGTGTAAAGCGCGAGACTTACGAGTGCCTCGCGGGCGTTTCGACGCTTATCTAACTGCACGTGAATGTATAATAAGCGAGACAGGGTTCCGTGCATGTAGCTCTGCTCTTATATTTTAGTATGTGCATGGTATGGTGGCAATGTGTGCAGTAAGGTGACGCCGATGGAATAACACTTCATGTTATATTATATGCTTTTTGCTACCAACCACCTTCTGCTCTGACTGTATGGTCTCTACAGTCTCAGTCTTAATGGTATATTGTACCTCGTTCTAGCTGACTATGAGTTCCAATACCGCGAACAAGAAAGCCAACCCCTGAGGGGCGTATATCCCTTCAACGTGTTTGATCTACGATCTTCCGGTGATCTTTATCCGTATAAGTTCTTAACTTTATAAGTATCAGGGATCGTGTTGAACCCCAATGCTTGGTAGCGAGCTTTAACTCCGAAGATCATGCTCGCGGATAATATTACGATGATGAATATTTTTAAAATCCTGCTGAGACAATTTGTCATTTCCGGGCTTAGTTACTTTTTTGATAAGTTGGCTTATCATGACCGTGATTGTGGTTATTATTTAATGTTTACTATCAATTTGCAGTTATTTTGCGGTTTCCGACAATAACAGAAAAATTTTCTTTTAATGCTTTTAATGCTACTTCTCGCCATCTATTTGAAGTTGAGGAACTATTTATCTAACATTTTTAAAGAAATAAGAATAACTTAATGTTTATTGTGATTCCTAAAACGAAGAAAAAAATTATTTCTCAAAAGAAAAATAACAATTTTTTATTTTTATTAAATCAAAATCAATATCGTAAATTTGATAAAATTTTAAAAAGTAGTTTTTTTAAATCTCACGTAATAAAGTCAACTAAATATTTATACGCGAAATTCTGTGTGTAAAAATACTCGCACTATAATTACGCATTAGTCATAATTCGTAAATATAAACTGTTTTTTTATTTTTTTTATTTTTTAACAAGCCATTGAATTAACCCCAAAATTCATATTATATAGTCTCGATTCTTTACTAAATATACGTGATTTGTTTTGACAATAATGTTTACGAAGTTAATAACACAAGTTTATTTTGAGTTACGGAGGGTTTACGACTATAGTCATAACACGTGTATACTTTCTCTCGACGAATTAATATGTATACATTCATCTATGGCAGAAAGTGAGGCAAAATGAAACATTGTTTTTGAAATTCATAATTTTTTTGATTGACATAGTCATCATTACTATGCAATTTGTAGTAAAGCTAATTATTTCGTTCACTATAATTACTCATTCAATTTTAATTATGTACCAATTATGCCAATTAATATATACTATCTAATAATTTTTTTAGATTAAAAAAAGTTCATAAATATATACTTTTCAGTCGTTCAGTATTTATAAGTTTTTTTTTTTTTTTTTATAGAATATAGATAAATGTCTGTTGAGTATCATCATTTTTGTCGTGTTTTGAGACGTCTGATTTTAGATATCGCGATGGGGAAAAAAAAATAAAATAAAACAAAAAAAAAAATTAACACAAATGCGTTTGCCAGATGTAGCTCTACATAATATTAACTGTCAAAACAAAGTTTTATATCGGATATTTACTTGAAATAAAAAAACATATATGCATTTATCGTGTCCGATCGAAAACACTGGAGTTTTTTAGTGAATTCCGACCAGGCAATAATTAATGACCGTAGGTATACAACTTCAAAAGTGGATATATCGCATTGATTTAAATACCGGGTTATGAAGGCAACTGATCGACTGATTACTGACTATATCACACGTTAACATCGAACCTTAAATTGTCTGAGCTTTTTGTACCGATTTAATATTCTAATAGTGACCTATCAACTATACTAAATCGTATAGTCTTCTCGTCAAATGTATACACATATACCTATATATACTGGTTTATTAAATATATAGATATATAAAAACATTTTTTACCATTCGTGAGAACTTTACTCCAAAATGTTTCCTTCAGTATATTTTTTTATGATACCCAAAACGATGGCTATTATTTCTCCGATGACCACCAAATAAAACCGATCATTAAAAAATTAACAAACTTTAAATATATTTATATTTATCGTCTAAATTATTGTTTTCGAGATAAAATTCAATATTTATCTTTCCTTTTTAGCTAATTAAAATTTTATTTGATACACACTAAATTTATATTATATATATGAATATTTTTATTTAATTTGATCGCTGATCCTTATTATTGCTTTTTAAATACTTAATATTTCTGCTCAAGAATTTTACTAATTGTCATCTCGGAGTCTTTTATCGCAAGAATTTGAATTCTTCATAACAAAATAAAATAATAAGTAGCATCAGAAAACACAGATTAAAATTTAAGAATTTTTTTGTATGAATAAATTTATTCATTCAAAAATTTTACAGTTTTTTATTAGTTTAATTTTTTGTTGAATTTAAAAATAATCTTATAAATCAAGCCAGTCCTTATTACGTATAGCGACATCATAATTTTTTTTTTTCAAGAAATTATTATAAAAAATTAAATGACTTAAATTTTTTTATTTTTCTCAATTTTTCTTTGTAAATGTAATATTTGTTAAAATTTAAATATAATATACTTTTTCTTTAAAAGTTTATTCCAACATTGTCCACAAGTACTTTTGTTCCATAGCTACTTATATTATTCTTGTCGAGTTAATGGGATTTGTTTCTATAGCATGAACTTAGAACTATACAACTGTTGTTACAGTTACAAGATTAATTACAAAACTTCCCCAGACTCACTCTCCACTTACAAGACTTCTAATTTCAAAAAAATTAACAATAATTTAGTTCAGAAATATTCACTATCGAATTATCTTACCTTAAAAATAATATCTGTAAAAAAAAAATAGAAAAATTTACTACAGAAGTAAAAATTTTTTTGAATTAAGTAAGAAGCTTAAAAAATGTTCTAAACCAAATTTTGATATTGTCAAAAATAAATTCAGTAAAATTCTTTCGAGTTTCAAGGATCGAGGTCACTAACTCTTTAAAATTAATTACTGGACAATGATTTATACGCCGTCAATTAAAAGCTTGTTAGGTGTGTAAACAAAAACCGAAGCACACTGACAGTGTCCAATCCACAAAAAACAACCAAGTGCCTCTGTTATATTTAATACTATATCAATGTAAGGCTTTAAATAATAATTTTTTGATTAAAATGATTCACGCTGACATGCGTATCATGTAATAATAAATAAAAATTTTTCTCATGACAAGCGTTATATCACGTAATTTGATATTTGAACAGACATGAGGTATCAACCGGCATATACATTTCAGAAGAAACCATATATAATACGTGAGTGGGTATGCCGAAGAGGCAAACCTATGTTGAGGGCGAGGTCGATTGTCCGACAATGGAAATAAGAAGACTATTCGACAAAGAGAAAGGCTGTATATTATTTACAACGCACAAATAGAGTAATGTGTTATATTTATACGTGCGCGGAGAGAATCGTACAGTAAAAATTATCATTCAATTATCATTGAGTTTTTTTAAACTTTTTTTAACTCGGTCAATTTTACCATCAAAATAATCTCAAAAAATCTATTTATGATATGAATAATTGAAAAATGGTAATAGTGAACATAAAAAAAATTACCACAGTTATCATCTAAGCTAATTAAAATTTTATACATTGATGAAAAAGTCAATGTGATTCAAGAAAAAAAATTTTTAATTGAGAATACTATTTTTAAAAAAATAATTCTTCTTTAGACAATAGAAAAAATTATTTAACCAAGAAAATATTTTTGGCTTCAGAAACTAATTTTCTTTAAAAATTTTCTTTAAAAAAATTTTTTCTGATAAGTCCCTGCAGGGAATTTTTTTATCAGTGTGAAATCAAAAAAATATCACAATATTCATAATGAATAATAATGTGTAATAATTTAGCATAATTATAATTAAAATGTAATGTAAACTCTTTACTATAAATTTATATCAATTCACCATAAAGTGCCCCTGTTATTGGCCAGTAGGCTCTTGGGACTGTAATAAATAAATAAATAAATGAAAATTTCGTTTAAATGATTATTAAAAAATTATAAAACTAATTATTTCAATATCAAAAACTTTTCCTGCCATCTTAGATGATATAAATTATTTAATTGAATTCTTGGATAATATTTGTATACACCTATGATCTATGTGATTTGATATATTAATGTCAGTCCACTGTTCACTACAATATTTGCTTAAAGGTGAAACAATTGGTGTAGAGTGGGAGGAGGGCATCTGCTTGACAATTAAACGAAGCCTCGGAAGCCCACAAAAACGAGTAGTCAACAGCTGCGCATCTGAATACTAATTTTAAATGTTTATACAGCGATGGAACACGCGCCCTCAACTCATTTTGCTCCTGGTTTTATTCTATACATAACACTTATACAATCCATGTTTATCTCGGTTCTCTATGTCATTTCAAGTACAATTATTGCTCTAACTGTTATATTATATATATTTATATAACTATGAATATAAAGACATAGTCATAAACGATTCGCTTTGCCCGTTATTTCCATACCGATTTCACGGCTGTCAAGAGAAAAGGGAGGTAGAAATTTAATGTGTAGTGTAGACAACTCTAATAAAACTGGCGCTGGAGCCCAGGCAAATATTTATGAAGATGTAAGCGTTATTTTGATAAGCAGATACAAATCGAGAGATGAACCGGTGTAGTGTAGGTTATATAAGCATGTACGAGCCCTATCCCATAGCATTACATACAGTGATACGCTCCAGGCGCTGCTTTTGCGTGGTGCACACGCGCTTGGTTTTGTTGTCAACACTGGGGGTCCAAAGTGCGAATATAAACGCGTCGACGCACCTCCCCTGGGGTCTGACGCTAAGATCCTACTCCTGTACTCCAATATCAATATTGGGGTGAGCCGACAGTCAATGTTATATGCCTTTTATGATATTAGGGAAACTTCAAGACGTTTCATTTATATGGATAATGTATACATACGTCTTTTTTATATTATTGTACTTTTGATACATTTTTTTTTTACTCGAAACTAAATATTTGGCTTAGTTATATTCAATTTTGTTGAGGAAAATTTCAATTGAAAATTTAGGAAAAAAAAGATGTAATTTCGTTTAAGAATAAAGATGATTGGGATTGTTATTTAATTCGAGTATTGTAATTACTATTTAAGATAAGGAAATTTGAGGGTGGTCAGTAGTACAAGGATTTTAAATTGACGTGGAATTCCGCCAAAAGCATTTTCATTTGATTTTTATATCTTACACAGAAAAAAAATTGAATCAAGTAAATAATTTTGAAAAATTTAATCTTCTTGATTTGAATAGAAGAATTCTTAAACTAAAAAATTTTTCTTGGTTCAAGAATTTTCATTTTAATTCTTAGTAATTATCGAGAACTTTAATTAATTGTCTGAAAAAATTGGTTGAGTTAATAACAAAAATTTTTCACTTAATTATAGTCAAGTCCGTATATTTATTTAATGCATTAAAGGTAAATAGTTAATTAAAAAAAAAAAAACTTTTGTCATAAATTATAATTATTTAAATAAAATCATAAAATGTTTTTATTAAAATTAGAATTAAGATAAAAAAAATATAAATATTTATTTTAAGGTTTAAGGCATAGCAAGAGTAGCAGAGCTTTTTAAATCTATCGTGCGACGATGTGACAAATGTGTTTTAATAAATTTAAAGCGGATCAATAGTTTATGCACGCAGAATCACGGATTTGTCTCGGTAAGCTGAGAATGTCCACGTGCAAGAAGTACAAGAGGGACTGTTGGATAGCTCAGTTTGGCACATAGTTGTGTCACTAGTTGTTTGTCGTGTACGACACTCTGCGCTAGGTATACACATTTTAACACTAGAGACATGTACCAAAAAACACAAAAAAAAAAAAGAGAGAGCGAGAGAAAACTAAACAAAACTAGTGTCGGTACGAGCCCCTTTTTTTATCTGCCCCATCTACATAGATATATATTTATATTTATATTTATATTTGAATGGATGTGACCTATCAGTAAAACTACTGCACCGCCTTACGTACAATACAGTCAAAAACGGCATGCGTGGGGTGAGACGATGAGCACGTGTGCGCGGCTCACTCTCTCTCACCCTCGTTCTTTCAGTCAGTGCAAGGTGGCACACCGCGATCATTGTGCTTTACACTGACTAGGATGCTTCATTAACACTAGCACTCTACCCTTTGTCATTTTTTCTGTTATTCAATTTTACTATTAAATCAATTATTATTTAACTTGTTTTCAATTTTATTTTCATTCTTTATAATTTTTTTTTTTTTTTCATCAATTATCAAAAAAATTCAGTGCAATTTTAAATTTAAACTTTTTGAAAATTCATTATACAAAATAATTATTAATTTTTCCGTTTTCCTGATTTTTTTTTGGACACACTTGAGCTCAATAAAAATTTTTTAAAGTTTAAAAAAAGCCCAATAGATGGCGTATGGGCGCAAAATTATTCCGTCTACAGATAATCAACTCAGATATTTTATAATCATAAAAAAAAAACTTTAATACACTTTTGTTCTATTTTGATTTTCATCTCTGAATATTTTAATAATTTTTCTCTTTTAGATAATTTAATCAAAGCTTTTATAAAAATGAAAGTAACAGTGATCGATAAATTTATTGTCTCAAAGTCTATACCATCTGTGTTGATTTAAAAATCGATGGTAAACAATAAAGAAAATACTTTCATGAGCAATTAGTGACGTCCAATTTGGCTGAAAGTTACAAGCGTTATCCATTACCGTTAGTCAACTGCTGACACGCACATCAGACGCACTCCGGATGTACTTTGGCTTCACCGCTGTTCTTAAACAAAACATTATATTGAAAAAGATACTTCAAATTAATATTAAATAACTATACTTGTAACCACTACTCATAGTATAAATTTTCACTAAAGGTAAATTGAAATTTTTTTTAAAATTGTACAATAATGTTGAACGAATTTATCAAAAAATTAAAAGACCGATTAATTTAATTAAAATAAAATAAATACTTTGAAAGATAGATTTAGCAAAAATTATCCAATTGGAAGATATTTTTTTGCAAAGCTCGAGTAAAATAAAAAAAGCAATAAGATTAAAATTGCAAGATAACCGATACCGATACACATAAGAGTTTGGACTAAAGTTCCGGGTATTATCGATCGAGTTGAGAATAAGGCAATGCACAAAGTTACCAAGTTATGTTTTTCCGTGATACTGCCCATCAATCAATCACTCTCATGATCGGCGTCCTAGTGACGCGTGCATAATGTTGCTATTGACCATCAATAATGGTCGATGACTGTTGTTTTTTTTCATTTACTTACGTTTTTTTTTTTAATACATCCACGTATCAGAATGATTTATAAAAGGTTGATGGGACTTCTCTTACCATTACATTACGATATAACCCGCTGGGACATGAGCAATCGGGTACGAAAAGTCGTCTGGTATGTCCACTGAGTAGTTGACTGACAAATAATAAAAATATAATACATTCACGTAACTTGGTCTTCGTCTTTGAACGTAATTGTATACTTCAGTAGTAATTTATATTATATTACACACATCCTTACAAATATACATATATCTGTACTTTATATTCAATGATTTTATTACCAACATACAACTTTTGAATTCCAAACTATTTTTGACGAATACCTTTTCAGACCGAGTCATAAATCTCACGAGCATTAAAATTTTTATTAATTTTTTTTCTCCTTTCATTACATATCATTCTTTTATTTCTTTTTTATTTTTGTAATTTTAATTCATAAGAACTTTGTTTAAAAACTATGGAGATTTTTTAGACAAAAATTAGCTTTTTAATTCAAAATATAAGATTGTTAATTCTTGTACTGTTAAATAACTTGAAAAATTATTTTTTTTTTATTTAAAATTACAGCTTAATGCTGTTAATTGATTTATAAAAAAAAATCAGCTAGGTTGTTTTAAAAGTATCTTTAGAAATTTTATTTCCCTAATTACGTTTTATAAATTTTGGATTTAAAAAAAAAGTAAAGTTAAAAAACTGAATTAATATTTTAAATGTTTTGTATTATTCAATTTATAGATTAAAAAAATAAATTAATTACAGAATAATATTTGACGATAATAAACGAAAACATGCAGTACATTTGATACTTTGCTCAGCCTATTTATTTATTTTTTTTTTTTCAATCAAAAAATTTTAAAAAGAAAAAAAAAATTTGGGATTTAATAATTTCAAATTAATCCTTAAATATAATTTTTTATTTAAAAAATTTTTTTAAATTATCTAATCTACGTTTTTCAGACAAAAATTTTTAAAATTATTATCATTATAAGTTGTAATGAACGAATTTATATAAAAATTTGAAAAAAATATATCTTCCTTGAATTTTTGATGTATACGTCTAATTTCACCCGCTCGCTCGCTTCTATATAAGTAAAGTCAGTATATAATAGTAGAGTGTAGTCTCGTAATGTTCATAAAGAAACCTCGTAAAAGTATCGTGTAATACTGTACTACTTCACTGGGAGTGCAAAGCTACTGATGGTATGTAATATATATATGGTGGTAAAACATATATAAAAGTAATATATCTAGCTAAAACCATAACCACCCTCAGTCGGAACGAGTGAACCGTGGTGTAACTGTTTGGATCGGTCTTCCCTTCACTTTACTTGCTATCAATATGCCCGGGATTCAAGCCAAAAAATATACTAAAATATAGATATATAAACCTGTCTAAGCGGCGAGAGGTCAAACGTTTATTCATTTTTATCGAGCAAAATATCGCTGATTTCTCACTTTTTCAATTCAGCTATTTTTATTTTTTTTTTCTAGCTTTCCAGTTTTATCGCTATATTTTCCTCTTTATATTTTTAGCAGTTTTTATTTTTTTGTTTGTTTGTATTTTTTGGTTTTTATCACAGAAATGAAAAGACTCGTAAGGCCTTTTACGGATATACGCATTGAACGGTGATCGGAATGGCGAGTGCAATTGGACTCACGGGTTATCCTGCTCGACGCTCATACCATCGATAGAGAGATTTAAGCGTGGAAATTGCTACGGAATAGAGAACGATTGACGAATAAAATCTTTTTTATCTCAATATCTAAAGAATTTCAAATAACAGGTTTCTTTGTTATTAGAACATGCTTTGTTCTACCAATACATTTTATATTTTTAAAAGTTTGTAATTTATTTTATTTACAATTTAATTTTGTGCTTCGATATAATTTCAATATAGTGATGATTTTTTTTTTAATTATAATTTATGAAGAAAAATTCTTAAACCAAGAAAATAATTTTTAAGAGAGACAATCACTAATATGTTTTACTTTGAAACCTGTTCAACTACTGGGTACTGTACCTTATTCACTTCCGAAATTTTTTTAAAATAATAAAAACTAAAATATTCCCCCAGGTAGCTTAAATAATAAATAAAGCCAAACATAATTCATAATAATTAATTAAAAAAGTAATAAAACTCAAAAAAAATAATAAATAAAACATAATGATAAATATAAGCAAGTTGATGGTAGTCGAAGTTTTCTACTAGTCACCGCATTCGCGTAAACAGTTAATCTAAACCCAGAGCAAACAGCGGCGTAATGTTATGCGGCGCGCAAGACTCATTATACTTGTAAACCAGTACGGTCTTAAAGTACCACAGCTCAAACGTTATGTATGTATATGTATAGCATATACACCTACAAATACATATATTTATATATTTACTCGAATCCCTTATATACCTTACCTTCGAATATTCGATGGCCTCCCATAGCCACGATTCCTTTATACAGCCCTCGTGTCACTCGAGCGATATCCTTTACCTTTTCCCAATATATATATCTATAGATATATATCTGCATACAATATCACTAGAACAGTATACTCAACTCATACAGGATTCAAACCGATTTGGACAGGATTTACACGCGGTCGACGCACGTAACACTCATTTATTTAATCCCCTACTAGTGAGTACTGTATCTCACTTTATTTCGTTACTCCTCTTCACTCTTTAACTAAGACTCTTTTCATTAATATTAACATTCTATTTAAACTTACTATCTTCTTTTCGTTTATTGCAGAACAATGCCCAGAGATCTAACACCGATAAATACATTTTTACAGAATGTAACATTAAAATTATATAAATTATGTTACATATACTCTTTTTACACTCCAGCAAACACACTATTTATTTAGATATATTTATTCTTATTTACTTTTGTACAAAGACTGCATGCAGCAATCTCTGCTCTTTCGAAAGCACTTTCTTGTGTTGCTTTAAAAAAATTGTATTACTAAAATAATATTAATTAGCAACTTTGCAGTCACTATGTGACTGCCAAAACTTGTGAACTATAAATAAATGAAATTTTGCTTTATTAATTAATGACTTTTGTTGAATTCGACTGTTTTTTTTTCTTTAATAATTTTCTAACTCAAATTTTAATTCAAACAAATAATGACTAATTATAACATAGTTAGTAACAAAGAATTTTTATTTTTTTCATACAAGCTGAAGGTAAATAATTATTCAATTATGATCAAATTTTTTAGCTGTTTTTTTTTTCATAAGATATAAAATAAATTAAAAATAATAAAATTTTTACTTTTAAAAAAAAAATTTTTTTGGGTATTCACAACAATTAAATTAAAAATTATAAAAATTGAGTGTTATTTTATTCATCGAAATGCACGAAAAAAATTTCAGTTTAGCGACTTATACGTAAACACTGAATAACAATTAAAATCCTTTCAAAAACGAAAAAATTATCACTGTCAACATCTCGCCCATACTTTTTCAATATCTACCGAGGTAAGATTCCATTTAATACAGTACACAATACAACTTGATTTATGTTTCTTAAATGTATACAAAAAATTAGCAAAGCTAATTGTCGATGCATGATATTGTTCTACAATCATCCGGAGATCTTATTTAAGCGAGCAAGAAAAACAAGGCAGGAAGATAGTTTAAAAATCAAATTAACCTTTGTCAAAAACAAAAAATAATCCGTCGAAATATAAATAATTCTCAGTAGATTATTATTATTACGATCATTTGTATTTATAAGATCTGTATCACTAAGTGACGAAACACGACGTGGTCAAGGCCTAACGCGCTTAGTCCACCTAACCGTTGACCTAAGAATATATGAATGCATCTGCCCAATTTCGAGCCGTCTACAATACCGATTACGATATATTTATATTTATAATTCTTCCGAACCTTTTTTCGGTTTATTTTTTAGGTTTGTCGATACACAGCTGCTGCCATACTATTTCCATGAATATATACATTTTAGAATACATATATTGATTGTTTTATACGTATAAAAAAATACAAGCCTATATTAATGTTATTATTGTCATATTTTATTGTATTGGAATTAATTATTAATTCGATTCACGTCACCCGCATCGTTGATAGAAAAAAAAAAAACAATATAATAATTATAAGGTTGTAAATGTCAAACTTATGCATATTATAGGGGCACCGGCAACTTTAATTATTTTATTTTCCTAACATGATGATGTTAATATATATTTTTCATTTAAAAATATACTTTTTTAATTTAGTCAATTTTTTGATTAATCAGCTGAGTGGACTTGCGAAATTTAATAAAATTAAAATTTTTTTTTACTGCTGACAAATATTTATTTTTTAAATTGAGATCAAAATGAATATTCATAAAATTCATAAGACTGAAAAAAATTATTCAGTATATAGCTGGGATTAAATGAAAAAAGTTGAGTAAATTAAAAAAAATTAAAGTAGATGGAAATAAAATGGATTTGGCGGTTTCGATCATTTTAATAGTCGTATTTATTATTTCTCTTGTTAAATTAATAATATACCATTACAAGAGATGGGATTTATACAAAGCTGGTAATAAAATACCGGGACCTAGACCAGTGTTGCCGATTATAGGAAATTCTCATCTTTTTATGGGTAATTGTGATAATAATTTTAACAAAATTATGTCATTATTGAGTAAATATAAGTCTTCGCCAGTAAGAATCTGGTTTGGTCAGATGTTGTTTATTTATTTATTCGACCCTGATCAAATAAAGGTAAGTTTTTAATTTAATCTATGTAAAAAATACCCAGCAAAAAATTTTTCGTCAAATTCAACACAAAAATTTGTATTGATAACTTTTTTCACATTTAATGTTGAATTAACACACCAAAATGTTTAATATTTGATATAAGATTTTTTACACTTTACACAATAATGAAAAAATTTTTTACTGTGTTTAAATTTTATGTTCTTTTGAAATTATACAAAAATTTATAAAAATTCTTATTCAATAATATTTAAATTTTAATATTACACAGTAAAAAATTTTATGCCAACATAAAATTAAACGATACTTAATTTTGATAGATTAGTCAATAATTATATTAAGTGTTGTCTGAATTTTACATAATTTTGCATAGTCCAAAATCAGTTCACAAGGAAAAATTCGTAGAATTTGCTCATCTTTGGCTTGGTACGGGATTATTTACCGCACCTGGTAGGTTTCAAAAGTTAGCTTGTGCAATTTTCAATTCTTGAAAAAATCAAAACACAATAAGTAAAATAATTTTTTTTTTTTCAAGCAAAAAAATGGAAAGTACATCGTAAATTAATCATGCCAACATTTCACTCAGAAATTCTTGAATCATTCTTTGACACTATAAATAAAAAATCTGAAATTTTGGTCCGAATGATGGAACCCGAAATCAATAAAATTGAATTTGATATATTGGATTATATTTCACATTGTGTTCTTGATATTGTTTGTGGTAATTATTTTATTAAAAATTTTATAAAGTATCGAAAAATAATTTTTTAAAAATATTTATAATTTAGAAACGTTGATTGGGATTCCTTCGAATGAACAAATAAATGGAAAGTCATTTTATGTTGGAGTTTTTCCAAAGTAAATATAGAATTTAATATAATTTATATTAATAAATTAATTTAAATAAATAAAAAGGGAGTTATTAATGAAAAAGAATATATATTTTCTATCTAGAATGATAAGACTAATTTATGAGCGAATTATGACGATGCCGATGCATTCTGATATTATTTACAATTTTACAAAATCAGCTCGAGAGCAAAAAGAGAGCATCGAATATTTGCATAAACGAACGCACGATAGTGTAGAACAGAAACGTCGGCTGGATTATAAAACGGTCAAAATGGTGTTTTGAAAATAGCTACACCTAGAAAAAAGGCTTTTTTGGATTTGCTAATTGAATTATCGGACAAAGGAACATTAACAGAGAAAGAAATCTACGAAGAAGTTGATTCGATGATGGTTGCTGCAAATGATACTACTTCAACTATGACTTCATTTGTTGTTTTTATGCTTGCTAATTTTCCAAATATATAAGTGAGTATTTTTTTAAATCTTACAAGAATGTTCAAGAGAAATTTTTTCTCTAAGTGTTTAGTTTAAATATAAAATCAATGCTTAAAGAATGCGTAATAACTTTATTAATAAACATCCTAGCTTAAATTTAATGATTTAAGAAAAATAATTTTTTCAGGAAAAATGTTATCAAGAGCTCTTAGAAATCCAGAATGAGAAATCAAACCGAGAATGGAAATAAGGGAATGAAGATCTAAACCGTATGAAATATTTAGAGACAGTAATTAAGGGGGGAGACTCATGTAAAATTTTCAAAAAATCGATTTTTTTTTTTTTCGATATTCTGAAAGTATACTATGTTGAGCGTGTACTGACGAGCCGGAAAAAAAAATCTCGAATATTTACAAAGTTATGGCTAATACAGTGGAGCGGGTCGGAGTACGTATTGTCAAGTAACGAGCCAGGTAGTCGGGGCGCTTGAAAAGGACCTTTCTATTATAATACCTAGAAATATTTATTTTGTTCAACTACCGAGAATCCCTTTTAGTATATATATATACATACTTTTACATTCCTGCACACGTGTAACATTAGTACACGAATAACCATTAGTATAGAAATATATTTAGTTTAGCTGGAGATTTCTTCGTGTTCAGTCGATTTTTAAAAGCAAAAATGCCGAATTATAAAAAGGCACACGTGGCAATATTGCACGAAATATCTCCAAAAACAAAGTTATCAGGGTAATCAGTTCACCAATAAAGAAGGTGAAAATTTCGAAGCCAATACAAGCCACAATGAGAGTGCCAGTGGCAAAAACTCCATACCCGTGATAGTGAAGAAATTATAACAAATCCTTTACACGGGTACAGGATAATTGAATTTTTTACGGTGTTCACAGCTTTGTCGGAAATTGTGAAGTGCTCGGTGTGTAATCAGAAGATAAAATTCAGTGAGTGTGGTTCCAGAGGTCTTGGTTTTAAAATTGTTATCACATGTCCATGTGGTAATAAAATAATCAATTCAGGTCCTTTCATTCACAACGGATTTGAAATAGACCGGAGAATAGTATTTATCATGAGACTTTTGGGTGTTGGAAGAGAAGGAATAAATGTATTTTGTAACCTGATGGATCTATGCACTGGTTTGAGTAAAAGTTGTTACGCTAACATTGTGGAACACATTTATAATACAGTGAAATTATCATTTGAATTTCTATCGCAGAAGGCAGTGAAAGAAGAGATGGAAAAAAATGTTGAGCGAGGAAGAGAAAAAAATATTTTAAAAGTATCTGGAGATGGTACTTGGAAAAAACGTGGTTTCAAATCAACGTACGGTGTTGCAACGCTCATAGGATATTATTCAGGGAAAGTTATTGATTTGAAAACAAAAAGTAGTTACTGTCAAGGCTGGTTTACTGGAAGAACAAGACTCATACAGAAGAATTCCGTAAGTGGAGTGAGTATCATGAGGATGAGTGTCAACAAAATCACGAAGGTTCGTCAGGAAAGATGGAAGTCGATGCCATGAAAGAAATGTTCTCGACTTCAGAAGAAAAATTTGGAGTAAAATATGGTAACTACATTGGTGACGGAGATTCTAAGACATTCAAGGCTATTCTAGATTTAGAACCTTACGGTAATGAGTTACCAGTAGTGAAGAGTGAATGTATTGGTTATGTAGAAAAAAGAATGGGCTCTCGACTTAGAAATGTAAGAAAAGAAAAGAAACTTTCGGGGAGAGGAAAACTAACTGATAAAGTGGTAAAAAAATTAACAAAATATTATGGTTTAAGTATTCAGAGAAATGTTAACAGTGTTGAAAATATGAAAAAAGCCATAATGGCTACTTATGATCATATTTTTTCCACTACAGAAAATCCCCAACATGATAACTGCCCTGAAGGCGTTGATAGCTGGTGCAAATGGCAGAAGGCTATTGCTCTAAATCGAGATCCTCGAGAGGAAAATTTAGCTCCATTACTTGGTGAAGATTTAAAACAGCATCTTTTACCAATATATCAAGATTTGTCCAAAGATGATTTACTTGAGCGATGCCTTGGTGGTCATACGCAGAACGCGAACGAAAGTTTTAACGCTACAGTTTGGCGATTATCCCCAAAACACCTGCATTCCGGACTAAAAGTAGTCGAAATTTCAGCTTACATTGCTGCTGGGATATTTAATGAAGGTTATACTTCCATATTAAGAATAATGAACCTTCTGAATCTGAATATTGGCACTTATGCTAAGATATTTGCGGATAGTACAGACGAAGAGCGAATAACCCGACAGAATCGTAAAAGCCTTTCAGAGACCAAAGAAGCTCGTTCAGCTCGCAGACAACATCAAATAGATGAAAATCAACTTTTTGAGGAGGCAGAAGGACTGTTATATGGACCTGGAATTGCAAATTAGTCGGTAAGTAATTAATAATTCAGTAAAACTACTCATTTTCCTGTACTGAAACTTTAAACGCGATTATCTCGAAACTACTTTTTGAAAAACTGCTCGTGTTGTAGCTCAAAAAATTATTGACCGATTTGTTTGAAATTTGGTGGGGCTTTTCTCTACATTACTACCGGAAGGATAAACCTGAAACTTCAGGTATTTCTGATTGATTACTAATTTTTTTTGGGGGTAAAAGGATAAAAAAAATAGCCCAAAATCGTAACTTTTTTTTAAGGCTGATTTTATATTGGATTTTATCCTTTTTTTTTTTTAATTTTAAAGGTTTATCCTTTCCGTTTATATCTCCTGAAAAAAAAAAATTTTTTTTTTTTTTGTTTCAGATCAACGGTTCATGAGTGACAAATAGAACAGTTTCGGACCTCGCGTCGGAGGCAGCCTACAAGACATCATGCTGAGCCGCCATTTTGTATTAAAAAAAAAAAAAAATGTTTTTTTATAATCTTAAAATGTTTAATAAAGTTGTGTTAAAAGTTCGAAACAATGAAATTATTTTATCACTGTAAAAAAAAATGTTAAAAAATGACCGATTTCGGGGCATTTACATGAGTCTCCCCCCTTAAAGAAACAATGAGGCTGTTTCCGGTTGCGCCGTTTGCAATGCGTAACCTTGCTGATGATTTAGATATTGGAGGAGGATACACACTGCCAAAAGGCAGCATCGTAGTTTTGGCATTCTTAAAACTCCAACATTCTGCTGATTTTTGGGACAATCCTCTTAGCTTTGATCCTGATAGATTTTCGTCTGAGCAAGCTGTCAAACGACATACTGAAGCATTCTTTCCATTCAGCGCAGGTCTTCGCCACTGTCCTGGTTCAAAGTACGCTATGATGAGTATGAAAATAATTATATCTAACCTTTTGAAAAATTATGTGCTCATAAAAGATAGACATGTTAATATTGAAGATATCGGAATTAAACCGGACATTATTATAAGAGCTTCAAATCCTTTAACTCTCAAAATTAAGCGCAAGTTTTAACGGCTTACATTTTAGTCATTTTTTTTATATGTTATTTAATTTTAGAATTTTTTATTTCCGGATTTAATGTTTTATTCCCAAAAAAAGAAAACGAATTTTAAGATAAAAAATTCTTGAATTGAAGCCTCAAGTTTTCTCGAAAATAATTTTTGATAAAAAAAATTTTTTTTAGTGCATATTCAATCAATAAATATTTAAAAAAAAATTCTTAAATAAAAGCTGTCTACGTTATACTTTTATAAAAAAAAAATTTACAATTATTGAACGAATTAAATAAAATATGAATGACATTAGAACGGAGGATGTAGTCATAAATAGATAATTGTATTTAATAAATAAAAGAGTTCATTAATATCCATCAGAAATACAATTTACTCTTTTGGGACCCCCATAACTAATAAAATAAATAATAAGAAAATAATTATATTAATATGGCAATTTTTATTTGTATATTAATGTTTAAATAAAAGTTATATTACGAGACGGAAATGATTTAACTTTATTCACTCATTATATATTAACAATTGTTATTACTATTATATATTTCACAATACTATAAATTATGATTTTACTTTAACATAATTAACAATTTAAAGCGATGACACGTTATGAGTATGAGCAATAACATAAATAAGTTACATAACTAACATTGAGATTGAGAAAGATATTACATTGCGATTATTAGTGAGTAATGCTAGTGATTTAATGACACATTCATATATTATTTTATAAATAAGTATATTATATGTACAATTGTATAGATGTATGTCGAATAATAAATAAATGTAGGTATGCAAGAGTAGGCATAAAAAATTTAAAGGTTTAAAAAGAAATACAGCGTAGCCTAGAATTGTGGGACAATTAGTTGCCCCTACTGTGTCCACGCGTCACTGTGATAAATCTTATGGCTAGTCGACTTGATTTCCATGCCGATGAGTGTGGAAATAACGTCTGTCATAACAGGGGCTTATGTCACGTGCTCGCGCCCCTATAATGTACATTCATAAACCCAAAAGACCCTTGTATTTATATGGCTATACAAATATATATTCTGTTATTAGAATCGAATTTCAAGCGAGAACAAGAATTTTTCTTTGATTTTTGTTAATTTATTAGGGAAAAATCTTTAAGATATTTGTGTAAGAGTCTTATCTTAATTCATCTAAATTTTTCATTAAAGGCAAATTTTGGAACTGGGAAAGGAAAGGATAAAAAGGAAAGGGGAGATTCGAACCTGGACCATTTGGTTGCGCACCAAAGGCTCTACCAGTTAAGCTAACTACTATTCAGTCAGGTAATTGGTTCGGTTCTTAATAATTTTGCAAAAGTGATCTTTGATTTTTATTTATTTAGAATTCAACTTATTAAATTATATTAAATTAAATTTGTATCAGTGATGGCCGCTAGAAGCTTTGACTCCATGGCCAATAAACAATAAATAAATGAAAACTATCCTTGAAAAACAAAAAATAATAACATGTATTGATATTTAGGATGAATGAAACGTATAAATCACACAAGCTATTTATGAAAGTAACGTTAATAGTTTATAAAATATATGATTTAATGAAATAAAGTTGTGCGAGTCAATGGAGCGACAAGACAAAACGGAAGTCCGAGCCTCTTGACTGAAAGGTCCAAAAGGGATGAGGGATGAGGGGCTAAATTTGGACGATTTCGTGCAGCATATAGTGTCTCCGGCACATAGTTAATGACCGAGCGATCGTGAATGGTTGGCTGTCGAGCGACGAGGATGACGCGTGCACGTCGTAGATCTATAGTCTCCCTTTCGATTCTCATTGTCGTTCGGTACACTACACCATGTACCATATACACCTTTAAATTCACATACATGTCTGTACTTGTATTTACGTGTGTTTGTTCGACTGTCTCCGCTCAGGAAACGTTAACGCCGCTTGCAACGACATCCGCGTAGAGTCCAATCAATCGTTTCAATTCTAAATGGCCAGTAAATCAACAAACACCCTCTTTTAAGATACTTTTGGTATCGACAGTCTAAAGATATCATTCTATTTAATTTGTTTTAAATATCAAAATTTAATTTATTTATTATTGTTAATGACTTTTGGAGTAATGTTTACAATAAAATCATTTTTAATCCTATCAAATCATGTAAATTATTTTAAATCATATCTCTTGTGGGCATTTGTCATTATGAAATTATTTTTAATCATTTTGTTTGATAATTTAAATTTTAAATTACATTCATCAATTATCATTAAAAAACAAATTTGTTCTCAATAAGTGATTAAAAAAAAAAAAAAAAAAAAAAAACGTGTAAAAACCAATGTCAATTTTTCGAGTGACTTGCTCAATAATTTAACGACTTTATGTAAGAAAAGTTATAAACAGAATTATCAAAGTCAACTCGAATTAATTGACGATACAAAAACTGACTTATAGCTCATGTGTGAAATAAAAAAAAAATTGCTAATATTTTAAATTTACGAAATTTGAAAATCGAAGCAGAGTACGGCCTAGAGATCGTCGGCCCGTGTAAAATGATTACCCACACTTATATATTAAGTGTATGATTAATTAAAAATTAACTCGTTAATATTTTATTAATCAATTAATCAAAAAATTGACCTGAACAGTATTGAAGCGTGCAAGTAATTATTTTTTATAGAATTTTCTCAGCTTTTCATTTATCTTTCTCAAATTACTCTAAAAAATTTCTGAAATGAATTCTTAAGCTCGATAGAAAATGTTAATACAAGTCAACACTATTGTTAGATAACCTATATTATGAATAATAAGTTAAATGTAATTAAGTCTTTCTTAATTACTGAATCTAGCTTTAGTAAATTATTCTAAAAATAAATTTTTTTCTTAAAATTTTTGAAAAATTCAATTTTTTCTATTTCTTAAAATTCGGCACAAAATAGCGCGTCAGGCTTATTGATAGCATAAAAAAGTTTCAATGTCAGCGAAGCGGCATTTGCATCAATATAAATCGACGATTTGATCTAATCCTTATGAGATTTACTCGGTTGATTAACCACTACTATTCCAACTATATATCACCATTAATACAGTAGTTATATAATATCCATGCATTCGAAAAGCGGCGGCGAAGTTAGTAGCAGAGAGTATCCAGAGGGAGTCGTTCATTCAATAATCAATTTTATTTAGTTAATAAAACGATTATCCCCACTTTTATATCTTCTCCTCTTTACCTCACTCACTCACTCACTTACTCACTCACTCACTCACTCACTCTTACTATCTCTTTCGGTGCTCCCAATATAATTGACGATCGTATTTGTCGCAACTGTTGTAAATTCACCCTCACCGTGAGCGCTCGACCAAAAATGTAATTTACATCCTTTTATGTTGACGAAATTGAAATATTTGCGAATTAATTTGATCACCAGGGGATTATGACCAAGGCGTAAGCATTAACACCGTCCGACAATACTCCAGACTAACGAAACGCTATCCTAAAATATCCTTTTATTTTTTAAATTATCAATTCTCTGTTACATTTGCTAATTTTATTTTTTTTAACTAAGTTGATAATTCTAAAAAATTAATTAATTTTATCGTTTTTAAAGTATCATTAAAGACAAAAAGTTTAATAAATTATGAACAGTGTGTGATGTCTATTGGTATAGTTACTTTTATTCTTATCATACAAGAATTTAAAAAAACATACTTGATAAAAAAAAAAAAAACAATTAAAAATTGGAGTAAATTTTGAATAAAATTTTTTTTTCGTACCGGTATTGATACTCTTTTCTCAAAACATTACTGAATTAAAAAGGTTCATCTTAACGAATTCTTGAGCCAAAAAATCTTTATCTGGACAATATATTTTTTTTCTCCAGTCTGTGCATATCAAAATTAATGATTGCATATATCAAGTTAAATAGGTTATTAAGAATTTAATGACTCCATAAAATAGAATGAATATATTTAATATCCACACTATGATTCAAATTAGCAATAAAACGTAACTGTTCTTTTAAAAACTTAAAAAAATGCCAAATTGAAATGACAATTAACATTAATAATAAAATAAATATAAATGGCATATAATGATGAAGATAAAAGAGCAAATAAGCTGACAGTAACAAAAGTAATATATGTAAGCGAGTTTAAAAGATAAGTAATTTGTGAGTGGCAATAATTTAAAATTAATTAAAAGCTCACAAAGTTATAACATGGACGTTCAATAAAATCTGCGTTAGATAACTCCGATCTCTGTATTGAATTAATTCTCTTGAAAATTTGTCGTTCGCATTAAATCTTGTTGGATTAGAGGCAATCTCGTTTCAGTCTTTCGCTTTCCCCTATACTCATATATACAATATAGTTATACGGCTTAGCTTTTCGCGTCTATATACATGGACATACATACAGTACAGTATAGTAATATAACTTGGTAGCTTTTCTACACGGCGGCTCGGCTCAATTTTACCCTCGTTCTCTCCTCTATCCCTCTCTCTCTCGTCCTCTTACATCTATCTTTTTCTCTATCACCTTTAAGCTATCATCAAGCGCGTTCTAAAGTAAAACTGCGATACACCGCGCTATTTACTCTGCACCCGATTCCATAGCAATTTATTAGTTTTAATACAACCTACTACCGAGTTGCTCAAATAAATATTCATGCTTTCCGTCTTACCCTCCCAACTCTCTAGTCTATAGTGATACTGGACGGAAGGATCCACCAAGGGGACAAATAAAGGGGCCATTAGTGAGATTGCTTGTTCATTTTTAGTTACCGAGAAAACAAAATCAAATCTTTATCTTTATCATTAATAATTTTTTTTTGTTTCACTTAGCTAAGACAATGTTTTGCAAATTGTTATTGAGCCATGTATGATAACAATAAAAAAAAAAATACTTGATTTAAGAAAAAATTTATTCTTACTTCAAGATATTCAGGTCAAATTGATTTAAAAAATTTGCTCGCGAATTAAGAACACAAAATTTAAGAATAAAGAAATGAAGTTCTCCATTTTTTATTTGATTAAAAAAAATAGTCTTGAATGGAGACAACTCTTAAAATACAGAGATCCGCTTTTATAAACTAGAAATCTGCAAAGAAAGTCTGTATGGCACCCAGGAACCATAAGGGCGTATAATAACAATTCTATTTTTTTTTCTGTCCAAAAAAATTTTTAGTCTGAAGAAAATTTTTTTTTTGCATTTCTGCACGTTTCATACAAAAATCTCCGTTACGGGATGCATGTCCGTTTAATTTTCTTCTTTTATGAGAATTAATTTCTAAAATAATGCATATTTAAAAAAAAAAATAAAAAATTATGACCAAATCAGGACAAACATAAAAATTGTCTTTACATAGTCTTATCAAAAAATTTTCACAGCTTTCAATTATAACGAAGTTTTTTATTTTTTAAATATTTAATATTTGATATTTGTGGATGTTCTCATTTATGTTTGATCAGTGCATTGACTTCATACTTACATAAGTGTAATTGAATCAATAATCTTTAAACCGATTGTAAAATCAATATGTTTCGTAGTTTTTTTTTTTTAAATATTAAAATATGACAAGGATTTTTAACGTTACAATAATTATTACAATAATGAATAATATTCAGAGGATATAAAAATATTTATGTATATTTTTTCTAACTCATAAAACAAATAAAAATTTTTATTGGCTGCATGACAGTCAATTAAAATTCTTACAATAATTTATTTCTTCAAATTCAGCGATCATTTCAGCTAGCAATAATAATGATAATTAATTGATGAAATGATATGATTTAAAATTCATAAGAAAAAAAACTCTAAAGAGGATTTAATTGTTGGGTACGGATGAAACAATATGACTTTAGCGTATATAAATTAAATGTACGTAAAAGGATAACTTAATAATCGTTTGAAGCCGTAATATTATATCTTTGGACAGTAATGACAGGGTGCGCCGAGATATGCCTGTGGCTGTGGATCGATAAAGCTTCAGATTGCTAGAAAGATAGTCACTAAGGCTGACTTTTTTATTATTTTTCGAGACAATCACCAATTTAATTATATACGACATTCTATTATTTTTATCGTAAATTCATCTTTTTTTTTATTATTCAAATTTTCAAATTAACAAAAATAGTTTTCAACAAAATATCCAGAAATTACTCTTTAAATTATTTGGCTCTGTTTGAAACTTACTATTTTTTTTTAAATTTATTACGCAGTATTTTGCATTAAATGCATAAGCACAATCAAGAAAATCTCACAATCCTATATCTTTATATACATACACCAACCAAAGTTAGTGTTCAGCGAATACAAGATTCGATACAACAATACTTTAAAAGTCTATTTCAGAAGTCAACTCTTTTACCCTTGACTGCTTCGAACGTTCGCAACAACTTGGAGTAAACTTTGAAATACTATGATTACTTTTGCGCTCTATCGAAATGCAACGTTACACTCTCTCACATATATGTCGCACAGCCACGAATCCATACATTTATTTTCTAGTTTATCGGATTATATTTCATCGTGTCAAAGCATCTAAATTGCAGACAAAACCTTTAAACTTTATTATTTTATTATTGATTATAAAATTACAGTCTTCATGCGCCCGTGAAAAAATTTCTGATGTGGCCATATATGACTTGATCTGGTCATATATGACCAAGCTCTATGTATAAGAATAAAAAAAATAGCTAATTATGATTGTTCAATTTTTTTTAGAATTTTTTTTTAGAATTAAACAAAAAATTGGCTTAGTAGATAATTAAACTAGAACTTACCGTAGAATAATCTCCTTAGAAGTGTCATAAAATAATTTATAATTAAATACTTAATACTTTCAAAATAACTCTCTTGCAATGAAAAGATTCAGCGACCATGCGCCATCTGTTGGAAAATTTAAACACTATTGAGGTCGAAAAGTTATATATGGGCATATATAAGACCTTTAAAAAAAAATTATCATATAAATATGTTTCAAACTTTTGATAAAATTTTCTGATCATGTATTGCTATTGTGTTCTGCCTAAAACATTACTATTGTTGTTCAACAATTAGTCTTCCAGTTTCGCAAAGCATGTAGTCTACATTATCTGTATTTAACGCTTTACTTCTATTCTCTATTCCGAATTTCACTTGACTGGTTATTTGTGAAATGTGACATGTCACATTTGCCATAGTGTTTCGTTGCCTTTAATTCTAATTCTTCTATCTGAAATACAAACACTCACAACACATAATATGTTAGTACATAAATATACACCGGTAGAGGTAGAGCTATTGCTATCACATGTATAGTAACGAGGGAAAATGTGTGCCAGAGTATTTGTACCTACACGTTTAGTTGTTTTCTGTATGGGATCGTAACAAGAAACGAGTAAAGAATCTTGTTTTCACTGTATACAACAGAGGCAATCGATTATTGTCTCTCGCTGTCTCGCATTGCCTGATATTGCCGCATAAAACGATTATTGTCGTACATAATGTGGATGCTGGTATATATTAAATAGATAAAACAAAAAGTGTACCTTCATTGTTATTGTTATATTATTGTAAGGATCGTTAACGCATATGAGATTAGACATTCAAGCAATATTGCAGTTATATACTAAAGTTGCATTATGTGCACACACGAGCTAAGTCAAGGTTACTTTTACGACGTTATATATCTTGTATTATGTTAACATCCACGATCGTTAATTTATGTAAGATGATAGATGATTTTATAGAATTTATTATCGTAAAAACTGTATAGTACGCATGTGATATGATATTTAAATTGTATTCTTCCAGCAGGGATTTATTACAATCCGTAGTCTATCGTTTACGGAAAAAAATATATGACAAGAACGCATCCGTTCAAAAATTCTTATAAATTTTATGTAATCGAAATATTTATGATTTTTAAGGACTTTTAAAAACAAAACAGATGCTGCTTCAAAATAAAACAAAGTTTATTTAAAACTCCAAAATTTGTAACGGAAAAAACTGTTAACAATATCTTTCACGTAGGAATTCATCATGTGAGAGCAAATTTTTCGAACATTGTTCAAAAATCTATATTGTTTATTGTTCTTTATAAGAATGGAGGATAAAAAATGCAGTATACAGGATAGAATATTGTAAAAAAGAGAACAGTACCAGAAACGGGATGCATTGTCTTGATTTTACAGAATATCTTTATTGGGAATGACACTAGAGTGCAGAAGTGAGAGCCAACCTGACGTGGTGTGTATATGGTTAGTTTTGTGTAGCATAGATATAGGTTATCCGAGTTTGAGTCGTACAAGAGATCAGGGTGTGTATTGGTAATATAGAGTAGAGGCTTTTATAGTTTTGGGATCACAAGCTGAATGCATTGAAACGGCAAGAGCTACAACGCCCGACGGTTTTTCCAATCAACCAACTTGCTGAATTTGTTTCCCCAAACGTCGGTGTGTGTTCAAAGTTATTGATTGCCGTCCTAACCTATCCACCACATGGGCACATATAGTGTGTCTCGTTTTAACTATATGGCCCGGCCCTACGTCCAATGCTCGTTTCGTTTCTGCTCGTTTCGCCTCGTTTCCCAGCCACGTTATAGAGGTTATATATACATCTATCTCTATGCATATATTTGTTTGGTTCTACATCTCGCGTGTGCCACATATCTATATATAAATATTTATACTTATGCGTTATTTTCTACTGTATGTGCGGATATAAAGTACTAAACATGTCGGTAGCGCTCTCTCTCGGGCGGAATAATGATCATTTCCAATGACCTCTATTCCATAATTTCAGCGTATCGTCACTCTACGTAATTTATGTTACAGTGGATTGCGTTTTATTGTAATTAACTTCTTTGGGGGTAAACAGATCCTGTGAAATGTTGATTTTTAAATTACAATCAGCTTTTATGATTTAAAATTCTAAATCAATTAAAATCAATTGATTTAAAACAAAGTTTGGAAATTCCAAAAGTGCACGCCTCGTAACGTTCATTTATTTTTACATAGAAAAAAAATTGAGTAATTTTTACTGAGTGTTTTATAATTTTTTTGAATTATTGGCGCCCATTTTTCTGGCCATACGCCATCAAAAATAGTTTATCGAATTTTTAAAAATCTTTTTTAATTAAAAAAAAAATAATCTGATCAATTTTAAAATGATAAATAAAAATTATAAATTTAAAACTCTAAAATTTTCCAACAAAACTGACTTTCACGCAGCATTAAATCATAATGAGTTTGTTAAAACGTAATTGATATATTTATTTTCTTGAAATGTTGATAAATAAACAAACAAATCCGTAAACGGATAATTTAGCCTTGCATTTATTTACAAATCCGCTAATGGTGTTAAAACATCTTGAAATGTGTCTACCATAGCGGCTTTAAAAATCTAATAAAACGATTTTCTCACCTGTAAAGAGTGAGCTAAACAGCAAGTGTCTCTCATCTGGTGTAACAACGAATCGATCGGATCGCTCTCGATTTACGTTGAGAGATTTATGCACGATTCGAGTAGCTATCTCACCTTTTACCAGATATTCTTGCACGTATGCTTGCCTACTCACTTACTCACTTACTCCTTACCTTGGTAACTTTCCATACGGACTCTTCTTTGGCATGTCTTTAACTCGCCCGCACATCGCAAATATATATCTTTAAACGATGTATATTTTTTTATTCAATATACCGAGAAGCCTCTCACTTATTTGCGCAGATACTTACTTTTTATTTATTTATTTATTTATTTATTTACTTCTTTGCCAAATCGCCGCTTATATCGCAACGTTTCCACGATTTGGAAGAGACTCCGAGACACCCGACTCCTTTTAAACGCACCCTTTGAAAATTATTACCTGCCCTCGTGCGCTCAATGCTATCGCTTCTTCTTCTGGAAGACCACTCAGACAGCCTTTTTCTGCTATACATACTCTCTTACACTGACTACATGTCTTCTTCTTTGACACTCAACTTCGTAATGCTCGATAATCATCCTGAACTTTACTTTCAATCCATCAGTATTCTCTGTAAGACTTTTTTTAGCTAATGCTTGACCTTTCGGAAATTACTTATACTGAAAAGAACAAAAATTATTATCCCGACAAGGATTTCTCTTAAGAATTATTTAAAATGGACAATTTTTGTTTACAAATTTTTTGATAAAATAATTTTAATATCTAGCCATAATCGTACGATGAGAAAAAAAATTTATTTTGAAAAATATACGCATTTTTGTGACAAGATATTAATTTTTTATAAATTTTAATTTTGATTTTTTTTTTTTAACTCAAAAATAAAATCGTTAAATAATTAAACAAAAATTATTTTATTATTATTAATATTAAATTAATAGTTTTATCTTTTTCACAAAAATTAAAGAAGCAACTTTAACAAAAATAACCTTTACAAAATACTAAGAAAAAAAAACCTCTCCCCTATTATTAAATACCTTTTCAATAACCTTATTTCTTAAAATCGATAAAAAGATCAAGTGCAAGTCCATGTTCCAAAAGATGAATCGATATAAATTTTCTACCCGTCTAAAACCAAACAAAATAATTTCCTTTAAAAAAGAGAAAACTTTAAAATTTTCAACCTAAAAAAAAAAAAAGAAAAATTTTTACCTTTGTATCAAAAATTCGAAGGGTCTTCAAAGTAAGCCGTAATAAATTTCCTTTTATCATTCACTTAAAACTAAAAAGTAAAAATAGCTGTCTATAACAATATATTAAATGAAAATAATTACTTGTGAAGCCATCTGTTGATAAATCTTTTAACGTTAAATCAGATAAGATTAGTCCACTCAAATAATAAATAGTCTACGATTGGAAAGCTTGTTTAACCCTCCGATATTTTTTACAATAAATTACTGGAAGTGAATTTCCAAAAGAAGAAAAAAATCTCTTACCGTTACTTTATAATGAAAAAAAAAAAAAAAAAAAAAAAAAAATTTCTTATTATAATAAAAGTGACAGATAGACATGAATAAGAAGGAAGGATAGGCACAGAGGGGGAGACAGTAGGACATGAGCGTCAGAGTCAGAGGATAGGAGCAAAGAAGCTGTGCGATCCTTGCATTCCTGGGTTGCATTGCGATATAATATACGAGCGGTAAGGAAGCAGTCGGCTTTCCTTAACGACAAAGGAATAAGAAGTTAAGGTTGAGTATAGTATCGGGATTGCTATATAATATAATACTACACTAACTATAACTGACGAAAGACCGATACAAGGAGCAAAGGGACACTCGGGAGGAGGACAGTCAGTTTCAAGGTTGGGGGTGACGGCACCGGAGTAAGGTGAAACAGGACCAGGAGGAGAGGGAGGGTATTATGGCTATAGATGCCGCTGAACGGCATATTAGGACGGTATGTCAAGCTCGGTGGTTCGATCGAGGTATGTTTATATTTATATGTGTACATATATAATATAATAACAATAATCCCGGTGGTCTTATTTTTCTCTCTTCTCTTTTATTAAATGTTAAATCTCTCTTTCCATTATATATATTTTATGTGCTTTCTATATATACTCTCTTTTACTCAGTCTCAGTTACATTATATTAGTCTGGCAAGAACGGCCACTGGTCCTTGCGTCACCACATGTCATCACGAGGACCACTGATTTACATCCGAGTGACTCGTCGCTCGAAAATCTCAAAGTAAAGCGATCTCAGATGCGAGATGCCAAATAAGAAATAGAGGGAGAGAAACAAACCAAAGCTTATACATAAAATATATATGACCGTCATATCGTTATGCTTTTAACTGATGGGGATAACTTTAATAAAACCGACAAAGGCACAAAACCTTTTTAAATATCCCAGCCCTTCATCATACTCTACAAGCTTGCTTACAATTCATAAATTTTAACTCAAATCATATTTCTATTGTCTTTAACAACTGGTAGATTTAAACATTATTTATTGGTCTATCGATTGTTTGATTTGACCATTTTTTTACCGCCCTTTTAGGATTTAAATTTGTGATTTAGATCCTAATCTTATTTATAATATACATAATTTTAGAAAAAAATTTATCATGGAAAATCAGAAGACTGAAAAAAAAAATTATCATGAATTGAGAAAAAAATTCTTAACCAAATAAATAATTTAAAAAAATTGTATTGTCTTGATCTTCAAAATTATTTTCTTAATTTTTTGTTTCTGAGTATTTATTTATAAATATTTGCGAATCTCTCCGGAAATTAACTTAGATATTGTTTTTTAGTGAATGTTCACACTTAAACAGAACTATTTCTCGACTATATGTAACTATATATGAAGTATACAAGATTATGTAGGTTTTTTAGCGTGTCAACTCAGCATCAGAGTAGCACGGCGGTCTGTCCATAATACCATTATAATATAACCCCAACGTGTTTTTAATTCTCGGCATGCCTCCACATCGATTCATATGAACTCGACGATGCGTTTATAGCTTATACGCGAGTGTGTCGGCACTAACAGGTGTCTCCGATATGGCATGTTACTGCTGCTAGTTGCGTTCAGGTACACATTACATACACACACATACACACAAATGTATATTTATAAACAAGAGATTCAATATTAATGTGCAACCATAACGAGAATAACTGTTTGTTATAGTTTTTTAGAGACAGGTATGTTTGACAAACGAGACTTTGATATACAGTAATATCTACTCTACTTTTTTATAATTTATTATTTACATTTTATTATCTTTTATTTGAAAATAACATTTGAATAATAATAAGCCGTAATTTCGTAAAAAATATTTTTTTGTAGAAATTTTAATTAGAAATTCTAAAATTTGTGCATGCATGATCTAAAACCAATGCATGATGATCATTTCAACAAAAAATGGAGCCATTATTCTGGGGGTGCTTGTTTTTCAGGAAAATTGTAGGTGTGATATTTTATAATAATTTTAATGAAATAATATGAATTTTTCATAACTGTAAAATTTTTTCCGGTCTTTTTTTCCGATTATCATCTACTGTAATCGACAATCAAAAGATCAAAATCAGTGAATGCATCCCTCGATCTTAAAATAGTTATCATACGAGATACTCACCCTCTTACCTTGTTCTTTCCTTTTTATTGAATGCTGATTCCACGGGAATACTGAAACTGAAAACTATGCAGCTTAAATACCGAGAAGTGCTGTATACGTGGAGTGCACAGCACAATATACAGTAACAGGATGAGAATTGTCGACTGTCGACTGTTGGCATGAGCATGAACCAGCGAGAGTGAGTCCTTGTAGCAAAGTAGCGGTAGCATCCCCGGGATCGGCCTCGAACCAAATGAAACACGCGCCACATAAATTGTCCCTCTGTCTGGCTGGGTGAAAGCTGGATTTGTTACAGTTTGCACTACTCGAAACCAACCGACGTGTCTAGTGTAGTCTCATCTCTACTATGCCTACTACTACTACTCACACTTACACTTATACTACTACATCTCCTAGCAGTTAAAGAATCCATAGTCTCCGAGGAAGAATCACTGAGTCTTATCTCTTGTTTTCATTCTACCTTCTTTAACTTCTTTATTTTTCCTTTTTTCTATTTCCTCATTATCTTTCTTTCATTGTCCTTTCACCCGTTATAAGTTTCTTTATATCTCTATAATCACACGTGAGTCTTTTCTATGATCCTATAATACTTTAATCATCAATAATAACCAAAAAAAGTTATCGTTAGTTGTGAAAAAATTGGAAAATCAAAATTTCTATTACATACAATTTATTGAAAAAAAATATGAAGCATAATTATTAATTTTTTGCACCATAATGCTACACATAAAAAAATTTTGAAAAAAATTCATCTCGAAATTTTTTTTAATTTAGTAATTTATGCTTATTAAAAAAAATTCTTTCAACAGGCATTGATTATGTTAATTAATCAGTACAATTTTTATAAAAAAAAGTTTAATGCCTGAAAAGATAATGAGAAGTAGTGAAGGTTGATAAAAATGATGTTTATGTATGTATTCTAATAGTAAAATTAAAAATAAAAAAAAAAAAGGGAACAAGATCTTTTATGTAAATGTATAAGGAGTTTATTCGAGTGTTGACAGAGACTTTAAAGATGTTAATGGACGTTAGCCGCCCTTGTTATGGAATTATCATTAAAAACCCGGCGGCCATTTATATAAGTATGGAAGTAGTAGATCTGTATAAACACAAGTGGTCTGCATCACACACGGTCATCCATCGGATCTCCGAGACCTCTATTTTACCAGCAAACGGATAAGTACGACTCCCAATTATAATAAATACCAATTAACGAGAAGGCGACGACACCCCTCAACTTGAGAGAGAAAATAAACATACCCGCGGTGCATTATTATTATTCACCTTATTATTCTCTTTCTCATTCTGTTCTTATACTTATACTTAGTTACTTACTCAGTTCTTATTCCTGTATTTTATTTATTTATTTATCCTTTTTTATTTTAAATTTTATTTTATTTTATTACATTATTTTTATACTTGAGGTTTCACAGCATTAAAGAGAATAACAGAGAAAGATGGGGATAAAAGAAAAGGGTATAAGAGAAAACAGGATATTATATTATTACGATTCGTCGTCTGGTGAAGCAAACCATAACTTGTGGTCTCCTTGCCGTATAAGTGCCACTTAGAAGAACCGTGCTCCCGTATAAATACACCTACCAAGATCGGATCAATCCAACTGGAGCTGGAGCTTAAGCTGGAGGGATTCTGCTTATTGCTATGTGACTTGATCCACCACCAGCATCACCACCACCATCTCCGCCACCACCAGTCCTCTCATTCTCAATTCGACGAATGCACCAAGAACACTTTGATCACTCCCATTTTTTATGATATAAGTATTTTTAAATTAACATATTATACCTTATTTATTTTAGTAATATTATTGTCCCGAAAAAAAATATTCATTGATTTCAATTTAATTATCTTGTTTAATGTATTACTCATGATCTTATAATTCGGCTTTCATTTTTAATTTATTATTATTTTTTACTTTAAAAAACTCAGTATTATTCGTTAGACAATCTCATTTATTTCAAACTTGGTAGTCGTAATATATGGAAGGAGAAGACGTTTATATTGACGAGAAACAAGTTAAACTTTAAATGATTTAATTATTAATGAATTATTTACAAGAATTTTTTTTTCTTTTTCTTCGGAATTTCCGAAATTAGAAATAGCTTTTTTTATTATTAAGGACCTTTAAATTTTTTTATTTTTGAGCTGTGATCAATTTAATCATCTACTTATTCGCTTGTAAAAATATAAAATATTATTAATTGATATTTTTCTTCTTGCTAATTATTATTTGAAGGCACATTTATTGGTTATAAATTTTATTTTTTTATATATAACATTTATTATTATGTACACTATTGACCCTGTGATTGGCTGCTGGGTTTATTGGTCTATAAAATAAAATAAAATCCTGTCTAGATCATTTCAGAGAGTTATCAATTGTAAAAAAAATTTTTTTAACTGAATCATTAAATATTTTTTCAATGTTTTAACGGAATTATTCTAATGTTTAATTTTTTTCTGATATTAAGAAACATCTTGAATTTTTCTGGTACCGATTTTCAACTTGTAAATAATTTATAAAGGCTGGGAATATCGATTATCATGAAATATTGGGTAAAAGTTAATTTATAAGTTCATTAACTTAAAAATTTTAAATAAATAAGCTATTAAAAATAACACTAATGATTTTTATTTTAAAAATTAACACCTTATAGTTAACTTACGTGTACGGAAACTACTCAGAGAACATGCGCCCTCTGTCAGTCCGTCAGACCAATTAGTAAATATTATTTATTAATAATAAAAAAGTGTACCTTTGTAAAATTGTTGTTTAATTTTTTTTTATGTAAATTAATTATAAATTTGTCTTATTCTCTTAATAATATACATTTAGAATAAAAAAATATCAATGAACTCGATTAATAATTTCTAAAATTATTGAAGTATAAAAAGTTACCTAATTTATAAATAAAAAAATAATTTAGTAATATTACAGATGAGTTGATGGGATAATTAAATTTTTTGGTTATTTGAGATAAGTTAATAAAAAAAAAAAAAGGGTGTTTAAATTATGAAAAAGCATGAAGAAATAATAAATAAAAAGAAATGGTTTAAATTAAAAATGAAATTATGAAATAAATTATAAGAAGTGAATAAGTAAAGTAATAGTGAGATTATTGAAGCATAACATCTTGAATATTGGTTGTATCATCGAATCAATTAATATACAGGCGATTATAGACGGATCGTTGGTGGAACAGGTAAGTTATAATGAGAAGTGAGAAGGAGTGAGATAATACACAGTAAGTGAAATGAAACAGTCTTTAAATGTTCTCTGAGCGTAACGATGACGACGCAACTAAATGTTCATAATACCATAATGGGTAGCTCATAAAAAAAAAATATCCATAAATAAAAAAAAAAGTTGAAACGCGAGATCATTCCGCTGGATCCTATCTTATCCTCTACCACTCCGTTATGGTTCAAACACTTGGTGTTATAGCTAACGTTAAACGGTACTGATATACCCCCATTGCAAGAACATCAACTTCCTGGAATCAATCACTCGAAACGATTAATAAGGAAGAAATTGCTTGTAACCCGCTGCATATACATATATATACACTATGCTATCGACATCCGGCCGTATATATTTTATAAGCTACTTGACGAATGTAGGGCGGGATAATCGAACATTTGAATTATCCTACTTTTTGTATTATTATATTTATTTATTTATTTATTAAATTTTGGCCCTAGGGAAAGAAAGTGCTCCTTAAGGACCATCATAATTAAATACATTTTATAATGAGTACATACAAAATTAAAGTAATATTGGAATAACATATTAATTATTATTTTCTTACCGCAATATTTAATAATTAATATATTTATTGTAACTAAGCAATTTAAGTAGGTTTTAATTTGAAAAAAATTGACAATAAATAAATAATAAAAAATTGTAAAAATTTTTTAATAGCTTCTTTAAATTAGTAAGTTAGAAAAAGGTAATTCGTAAAAAAATTAACGATTGTTTGAATGTATGTTTCCAAAAACGCAAAAAAAAACTATTTCTTGCAAGAAAAAAAATTTATTGATTTTTTATGACAGAAATAAATAATTGAATAAAAATTCTCTATGGAAAAATTTTTAATTAAAATTCCTAAATTATTACCTTACAGACCGGCTAAATTTTTTAGTAAACATGTTTTAAACAAAATAAAAATTTTTTAGATAATGACAAAATTTTATTCATTTTTAACATTAAAATTGAAAAAAATATTATATGAACAGCATAATATCCGTAAAAAAAATCATTTTCATAAAAATAGAAGCATGCCATTTTGAGCATATGATCTTTGTGACTAAGTTTAACCCGAATTTTTCAACAAAGCCATCTGCAGACCAAATGATAAAAGCTAAAAGTAAAAATTTAAAAAATGAAAAATTATTCAAAAATTTCATACAGAAATTATGAAACACCCACTCAAACAAAGAACATTTTCATGCATAAATATTTTTCTATAGAAAATACCCGCTGTAAAATAGGAAGTAGGTCAGTCGGTGTTGTCTGTGAAAATTGACAAGATAAAAGAAAGTGTCAGAAGGTCTATCGTCCATCCCTCAAATATTCAATGAAAAATTAAAAGTGAATCGAGTTTCTGCAAGGATTCAGTCTCTGACAATAGGTATCATAAATAATTTTCTCCAATACCCACTTCATACATTTACCTAGCAGGTATAGAAATAAAGTCACCACCAAATTGAAACCTGTCATAAGGCAGTGGCAGTCTAAAAAAAAAAAAAAAAAACTAAAATGACAACCTGCAATGCTAAGTAAACCATTTATCCAATAAAGAGAAAGTAAGTTTGCAATACAGTTATTAATCACCATCAGACGTATTAAAGTACTCCGTAGAGACCAATATCAATGTCCGAAAATACCCGTCTTGCTACATTGTACCCGTATCAGTGCAATAAATAAAATTAACTTAACTTAATAAAAACAAAGCCAAAATAAATAAAAGGTATAAAATATTACAGCAGTATCCATTAAATAAAAAGATGTCAGTTTGTATAAAATAACATACCGGGTAGTCGTAAGTAAGGTGGGCCGAGTTTAGCGTAAAACGAGCAAGGTATAGGTTAGGTATCATCCTTTATTCACGGGTTCTTTCAACAGACTACTTCCAAATCCACATTATACCCATCTCTCTTTTTCTCTCTCACTCTCTATCTCTTTTCTATCAGCCCCTTTTTCCTCTGTCTTTCAATGAATACTAAAAGTTAGTGAATGCCGTTTCGCCTGTGATATTAGTTATACTTAATTCAAGACACGAGACTACACTATATACGAAACTGATGAGTCGTAGAGAGGAAATGCATCAAGAGCTAAAGCTAAAGCTAAAGCTAAAGAATCGAGAAGAAAAATAAATGAAAAGAGCAAAAAAAATCCGGTAAAAGGTTAGACCTGCTATTAAAGGTTCGTGTAAAATATATTTTATCTCCTATTTATTTTTATACTTATTTAAATCCATCGCGTTGCAACTTATATTTTCATTAGCCTTTGAAGCGTTGGAATGAGCTCGTAAACCGTTTCACCTGTGCCTCAGGCGTCCTTCATCCTCTTCTGGCTGTTCTGCCTGGGTTCAACCACCCCCTCATCCAGCCAATCCACCTTCTTTCATTTACCTGGCTGCTTACACCATGCCCTTTCGTCTCTTAAGCTAAACTTGGGGTACCAACACTCTGGCATTAACGGATCATCATCGACATCAACGTCCAGGTATGTGTATTAGTTCTTGCTTATGTTCGAATTAATGTAACAGAGTGTACCTATCTTGGGTGCTTCAATTCACTGCTTGTACTTTCGCAGTCAACGTGTTGGTATGTGAAAAGCTTGCTTGATTCAAAACATTGGATAGCTTGGATGAGATATATTATATGGATACACTGATAGTGAGTTGAGGATTATGAAGCAAAACAGTACTCCTCATCTCATGTTACTGCTGGTTATCTCGCTCTTCTCATTTCACGGTGCTCTACTGATTGATTTTCGACTTGTGGCGATCATGTTTTATGGACATTGGAAGTATTTATGTCCATTGCTCAGCTCTCCTGCCATATGCTAGGCCTCTAAAGACCAGGAATGTAAATTAAAGTTATTATTGAAAATTTAAATTATCGTGATCACGGCTCTCGATTGTAGATAATTAAATTTACTCACGTTTGTGATTGATTGTGATATTACGCTGCAAAAAATCCCGAGTGAATTTTCACTTTCATTCTTCGGAGTTGAGAAATAAAATTTGGAATTAAATACTCGGGGGAAATGGGGAGTTTTTTTTTCGATGAAGTAAATGTGGATTTTATTACAGAAAATATCTTAGTATTCAGTTTTAAGAGTAAAATAAATTTTTATTTAGCTGTAATAAATTTTATATGCCAAATTACAAACAGGTATTTCAAAAAATTATCTGAAATTTTAATTTGTAAATTATAATTTTTTTTTTTTTTGAAAATTTGAATTTTTTTGGATTATTAAACAAAATTTGCCGATTTAATATTTTTCTATAAATCCGTCAACGGATATTCTGATGTACGAAGTAAAATATAATTATTAATTAACATTACTATGTTAAATTAAATCAAATTAACTTTCATATGAAAATTTTTAGGATTTTTTAATAAAAAAATTATTTTACAGAAAATTTTTCTAAAAAATGCTACTACTGAAAATAATAAAAAATATTGATGCATTTTTTTTATTAATATTAAACTTTATTTCTCTTATCAAAATAAAAAAAAAAAAAAAAAAACAGTTAAATTAATTTTTTAAATTTCTAACGACGTATTTTGTTATTTTTAAACGAATAATAATTTTTTTTTTATTTTTTTCCATTAAAAAAAAATAAATAACTCACTGTGGATATTTTTTTATTTATAATAGAAATAAAATCCTTCTAAGAGTGAATTATATTTAAATAAATTGAATAAAAATTTAAATTAATTAAAAATCATCCTGATCGCAAATTTTTTTCTAAAATGATCGAGTCCTTGAGAAAATTAAATGCCTCTGCCATGAGCACAACATTTAATTTTCATTAAATACTCTGCACACTTTAGTCTTCTGCATCTCTCGATTATCATCTCACTGGTTCGGCCTCTTTCGCTCTTGTGACAGTGGTAATAGAAAGGAGAGAGAGAGAAAGAGAGAGCGAGTCTACCCTCATTCTCGAGGCAGCGACGTCTATCTATGGGCCACGTCACTCACACGGTACAAAGTTTAATTGATCAATGATAAAGTTTATCGATCATTTCGAATCCATTAAACTTTGATATAGTTTGTATTAGATGAAAACAGAGAGATGGGTATATCTATATCGAGTTAGAGGTAGATAGTGTCTACAGAAACTGTTTCATTAATATTATAATGAAAAAATTGTGTTAATATAAACTTTAATGTCTTACGTAATTGAAGTTTGAAAAAAAGGATTTGATTATAGTTTGCATTATAAGTTAATTTGTTTTTTAATTCAATTTGTTTCTGAGTAGTTAACACTATCGGGGATTCGTTTATTGTTCTTTATTATGGATAATTGTTCAGTAAGGTTCGAAGAATTTTATAACTTTAGTTTATATGCGTTAATTGGATTTTAATGGTGATTAGAAGTTAATTTGATGGATGGAAAATATTTTTTTAAAATAATAAATTATTTCGTGAGTTTAAATATTTTTTGTGATCATGAAATAATTGAAAATAAAATGATGGATGCTATCATAGCTTTTCATTAATTTTAATAAAATTTTTGGAATTATTTTTTTTTTGTCATGTTTCTGTTCTGGAATCGAAAATACCGAAAAAATGTAAGGCTTTTAAAATTTATTGGCAAGCTTTATATTTTTCAAATATCTAATTTGATTATTAAATAATTTACGTGCTGTCTTTATTGATATCGACTTCTAGCGGGTTGATATACAAACAGCAAGTTGATCTATTAAGGGTTGGATATTGTTTGAACGCACGCGAACCCACCGAAGGCACACGCTGAGAGCTTAATTTGATGTTATGTCTTCATCGTGGTGGGCTGGCAACCGCACATTGAACCGCAACACATCGTCTAGTCTGCAGTATTTATCTTTATGAATACAGTTTAGCCAAATATTTATTGATCATAACAATTCGGCTGAGAATCTTGTAATTACTGTCAGTCATCAATAACCTGAGTAAAAAAAAATTTTATATGAAAAATTACCCTACATGATCATATAGAATTATATGTAATTATTTCCATAGAAATTCGTATTAAAAAAATTTTTTTATTCAATTAATTTTTGATTTATGAATTGTTGTTGATCTTTGAGTATTTTTTACACTCGCAAAAATTGACAACATATGTTCATTACTTAATTTAATGAACTGAAAATGGTTTAGCGAGGAGTTGCGTCGACTGTCATGCGAATAGTCCAATACAAGTTAAGACAAAGAGATCGAAAAACTGAAAGGTGTGAACAGGTTTCTAAAAAATTAAAATAAACAATTGCTTAAATCTACAGTTTAGTGTAATATATGTTCATGTATGTATGTATGTATGTATATATCAGTGATGGTAAGAAATCTAGCTTATGTGTACGTGTGAACAGGACCTCGTATAATATATCCAAAGGCGTTAGAGAGAAACGTCCGCGGACTATGTCGTTGTCGCGTGGGCGAGTCCCGAGCGTTTTATATTCGTCCTGCGGAGGTATCATTTTCACGCAAACTTTTAAAATGCACAATCGAATAAATAATCCCGCAGTCTTAAACTCTTATCCAAGCTTGCCAGTCGTGACAATAAATATAAACGGAAACATACACACTTTTTTTTTTCTTGTCGTTTATATTTTATTGTATTATAATGTATATAAATATATGGATTTATAAATGTGTATTATTATTGTATGGATACAGAAACATAAATATATTTTTATTTGTCATTGACAAAGAGATATCAAGAACGGTTCGCAAACGGAGGCTCGAATTTATAATTTTAAATTATTTAGGCATACTTAATTTTTAATTATGAACATAAGTGTTATAAAATAATACTTTTGGGTGTTTCAGCGGGCGGAATATATATTTATGTATTTACTTTTATATATATGAGGTTATTTACAAGAGTGGCAATTCCAACTCCGGTTTTTCAGGTTTTGCGAGAGTCACTCTGTTCGCATGCAGATGCAATAACGCATAGAGATCTGATCCTTGAATTATTTGAAGAATTTTTTAATTGGCCGTGAAAGAAAGATTGTATCGTCATGAGTGGGAGTGAAAAAGTATCGGTATGGTGCTGAATCCTTTTTACTTTTGAATAATACTTATTTTTTATATTTTCGCTGGATTATTTATTACTTACTCTGCACTTATTATCTATCCTCCATTTTAATTAACTAATGCTTTCTTGGTTACTACAACGAAAACATGAACATAATGCATGATAGAGGAAAAAAAAAGCCTATTGAACCGAAAAAATTTTTATTTTTTTTTAATTGATAATCCGACAATTCTTTTGCAATTTTTTGGCTTATAAAAAATTACAATTTGAATTATTTATTTTTTTTTTTTCAATTAACAAAGTTTTGTTATGTCCGTAGGCGTTAAAAATGCGGTAGCGAAGTTACGGTGGAGGATCGGACTAACTTTTAAGAATACACATCGAGGGGTTTTTATTCTCGTTGTTAAATTATTTGTTGTGGGAGCTTTCGAGAGACGAAATACCACGCCTTTTGAAGAGACTGAGAATTTTTGTAGAGATTTGATTTTCTTAGATTTAATAGATTAATTTTCACTTACCTTTAGATGGCTTGTTCCTTACTGATCCGGGCCTCGAAGGGCAGCTGGAAGCGCTCTCGAGTCTGGATGTTGAATTTGAGGGCCAGGAATGGATGATTAAGGGCTGCTTTCTCAGTAAAGAACGACTCGAGATTCGTGTAGTTTGTTTTTATTAGAACAGCAGCAACCGAGATGTTACACTTTCACGATAATTTTATTTAGCACTTATGAACTAATTATTTAAATTTTACGCTTTAATTTTCGGTTAACGTCTTTCCAGTTTCCCACAGGAAAAAGTGCGTAACTGACCGAATAATAATTAAACTTAATGGATTCGAACCGATGTAAATGCGGAGCAAATTAAACGGTTAATCCCTTATATTAACGAATTTATCTATTTTACGTCTGCCGGATGACCGAGACCCGCTTGAACTAAGTGCGGCGCAAATTAGAACAAAAGCCCTTACAGACGGCGGCCCGCTTTAACTAAGTGCAGTGCAAATTAATTAAAAGACCTGAATTTAGTTTTATCACGTTCGCCGTATTAACGGGGACCCGCTTGATTTAAGTGCCATGCAAATTAAACCAAAAGCCTCTACGAACGTGGGCCAGTTAACAAAGATACTTGAATTGAATTAGTTAAAAGACGTTGAGCGGTGGTTGCCGCCTCTTTTAAAAGTTCCCGCTGCTTAGCTTGCAGAAATCCCCATCGGTCAGTCGGCAGTCGCAACGATATTAATTTTAAGGTGGTTTTCGCGCATAGGTGGGTCTTCTAACTAAAGCGGGTATTTTAAATAAAAAGAAAAATTTTCGGGCGGACATAACAGTTTGAAAAAATACTTTTTATTTGTTTAAAAATCAAATAATGCGTATTAAGAATTTTTTTTTTAATTTAATTTAACAAATAAAATAAATAAAAAAAAATTGCATTACATTTTTAATTAATTTCTACAAGTATTGTTTTTTTAATAAATTCTCTGTATAATAATTTATCTGTTAAAAAATTTTTTAAATTGCCAGATAAAAATTAATTCAAGTAACATAAAATAAATAAATTAATTTTATTTAATTAAGCTCAGTAATTACGATAATTGATTAATATAAACCATACATTGCTTAATAATTTTTTTTTAGATTATTATTAAAAGAAAGTTGTCCGCCGAGCGATAAAAATGGTTGGTCGAGCACGAGTGCATTTAGATTCCATTTTCCACCAATCTAAAGTGCATTCATAATTTTTATTACAATTTTTACATTCAGTGTCCGTCGTACACTGCAACAATAAATATGAGATAAATAAATTATAAATTTTTTATTTTATATAAAAATAAGCTTTATACTCACACTTAAATCTTTGCATTGAGTAGACGTACTTGATATTATTGAAATTACCAGTAGTGCAATGAGATAAGGAATCACGGAACGAGACATTTTGTTACGCTAAAATTTTTTTATAATTATTGATTTAATTAGATCGAAAATCGAAAGAAAAAGTAGTCAAATTATCTGAGTTAGTGATATTTTATTAACACTGCACCTTGTAAGTAAATAAAAAAACTAAATTCTGACCAAATTTATAGTTTACTAATTGAAACTCTGATCAGAATTGTTTTGATTACAGCAATTCAAGATGATTATAGGCGATCATTTTAAACCGGTGATAAAAGGTGGACTAGGTCATTAATAACACTTTATTTTCGGAGTCATCAATGTATGTCATTACACTTAGCCTATTTTGTTATAAAAAGTGTTATTCTTTTTTTTTTTTTTTTTTAATGACAGGAAAAATATTTTTACTTTTATTGTTAATCGTTAATTCTACTTAAAATAAAGTCACATTGCTTACTTTTAAACATAAATAAAATCTGACAATAATTCATATAATTTTTATTTTTATTACTACGCACTGCCTTAGATTCTGAACTGAACATGCGTTGGCTATAAATTTTTTATAATAAAATTTTAAAGAAGAAATTTATTAAAAAAATAACATCATTAAAGAAATAACAATTGAATTTCAGTCTTTATAATCAATAAAAAATTATTTGGAATCAATTGCAGGAGTATAATTAATGTTGTCGTTGTTTATTGTATCAATATAGCGGCCGCAAATGCGTCTCCAGAGGATATCGATGTAGTAGTCACAATCATAATCTCCGTTACATCCATCACAATTATAACTCCACACACACTGAAAAAAAAAAAAAAAAAAAAAAAAAAAAAAGGAAATTAATGAATTTTTATATAATTACTTACCATCCTCTCGATGCAAATGTTAGCCATGCTATTCATAGATATTATTAAAAATATGAATGCATTAATCAGTAATTTATATTTATCCATCACAAAATTCAAAACAATAATATTTTTAAGCGTAAACTAGTATTCCTCGAATTACTTTAATGATTAAATGCTTTTTATATTAAATTAATTAGATGATTAACAAGCTTTTTCAAGGAAATTTCTTTTGTTTGATGAAGTTGAAAGTTAGAAAAAATAAGTTCGATTCCAATAACGTACCAAACTTCTCTGATATATCAAAATTATTTTCGTTTCAATTACTTGATATTTCTTCACATCACAATGAAAATAACTTTTTAATTGAAAAATTAATTACAACGATATTTAAGTTCAGCGGAAGAAATAAAATAAGTATAAGTCCACATTTTCTGTTTTATCGTTGATTGTTCCATCAAAAATAGAAAAAAATTTTTTTTATTTTCTATGTGGCATAAATAGAAGTAGTTTTTGATAATATTCGATAGCTACCACTTATCACAATATTTTTTTCTAGGCAATGAAACGACAGAATTTTAGCAAGAAATATTTATTTTCATTTCATTTTCATTTAGAGTCGGTTTTAACAGCTGTGGTCATATCGCCGACTTTAAACGATTGGGAGTGGCCCATTGGGGTCTTTTTGAATATTTTGATATTTATAAAATTTTTATGCTTCTTTTTTGTCGAAGCAGAATGCCCGATTACTGGCAATCCAAAAATTAGTGCAGTTCTCTAAGACTTTTTGATTTATGAGACCGCGTCCATCGATTTCTGTCATCATCAACGCAGCAACAATTAAGGCCATAAAAGCAACCAGGAAAATTTTCTCCATTTTGCAGATTTTTGTCTCAACAGAACTAAAAAAAATTATGTTTATTATAAAAAAAATTGAAGAAAATTTTTTTACAAATAATAAATATTAATTAAGATAAATCCTTTTATGTCGCTTAAAATATCTGAGATATTACAATTAAATGGTCTAAAGTTTTTTAAGTAACCAGAATATCAATGATATACATTATAATTTTTATTGTTACAGATAGAATTGAATGCTGACTTAGCACAGTGGCGGACATTATGTACGCAAATTTAATCATTTCAATTGTGAAAATGCGGGCATTAATTTTGTCAGATAATGCAATTGAGAGCTTTTATTTTTTATAATTTATTTTCATTTTAAATAATAATTTAATCAATTTTAAAATGTCTTTACTTTATAAAATTTTTACTCTTAAATTTCTATATTAAAACTTAGGGACTCAGATTAAACTCTCCAGTAACGAGACGATTCAGCGATCATGCGCCCTCCGTCGGAAATTTTCGACACTACTATTGATAGAAAAATTACATAAAGGCAATTATGACCTTATCAGGCTTGATATGAGCGTATATTATCATATGGGAACATATCAAGCCAAATATGTTCTTACAGAAGCAAATATGCGTGCCTATGGCCAATTTTGAAAAGAAAAATACATTTTCTATTGACTCTCTCCAATTTTTAAATGAGGTTCAAGAATAATCCTCATCTGGCAGTTAATATAATCTAAATATGTTTAAGAATTTAGTTCCCTCTTAAAAAAAAAAAAAAAAAAAAAAAAAAATGATAAATATCCGACTTTTTTCTTTATACATCTCGCATGTATTCGCCAACCGGCAGTCGGCCTGCGAGAAGTCTTCGCAACGTAGAAATGAAACATATCTCCAATTTTTTTAGTATAACGTATATTTTCTTCGAGGGAGAGTGTATATGCTGGATGCTGTATGCTACTTTTCACAGATCACTAAATTTATGACGGTCTTCCTTAACTCACTTTATTTTTAACCTTTCACCCATTAACGAACTTTATCTCTCGCCCGTATTTCTCATTCTCGATACACACATTCTGAAATATTTATTTTTTCCTTACTGTTCCGACAAAGTCCTTGGAAATAACACCTATACCTACATACCTGTCATTTCTTAATTTATTTATCGTCCTCCAAAAAACTTGTAAAACCAAAATCTCACAATTTCTTTTTACATAGCTTAAAATTTCCTAGAATTTTCCCGTAGAAATTTTCTTAAATGAGTTTTGTGACTTTCTTTCTTTTTTATGTCTCTAAGAATTTTCCGTCTTACGCCATTTGTTTTTTGTCTTAATTACAATTATAATTTAAGATATATAATGTTATATTAAGTATACTGTGCTAACTCTGGTAAGACTTACCAAGCTGGATAATAATGTTGACATTAACTGCATAATTATGGAACACCCTTCTGGCATTACTGCCAGACTAAATTACCAAGCGTACGAGCAATTAGGACGCAGCTTTATATTCATAATGTTCATCACTAAATTATAGATACATACACATATGCTTGAACGTTCGTAATAAAGTTAAAATTTTGTTATAAATTATAGTTACGTTTAAAATTAAGTAAAAAGTCCATTTTTCCGAAAACAATTTTAATTTTCTTGAAATATACTGGAAAAAAAATGTTGAATCAGGGTAATAATTTTTAGTTTTCTCAAAAGTCATCAAATATCAATGGACATTCTGAATACAATAGGTGTGATGTAAGTTTTAACTTGTGGAAAAAACCGGAACTAAATGAATCACCATCTTAAAAAAATTCTTTGTATTAAACAATGTCACTTACTGTAGATTGAGGAGGATGGAACTACTGGGCCGGGACAAAATTTTTGTTGACTAAAAAATTTTAGGTAACCATTTTACTTAATATATAGATAGTAGACATACCTCATACATAAGTGAACATGTTTTAACAAGAATTTTTTTCTCATCAATGCAGGCTTTTATTCCGGAACGGACAACTCACCATTTTCGGTGTTTCATTTGGTCTCGCTTTCTCTTATATTATGTTATCGAGGAAATGGATATCGTCAATTTTTATAAATCTTGTTCGAAAATTATTTATTCATTATTTTATTTATCGGAATTGAGAAAAATATAAATAAAAATCTTTATAAATATATTTACTGAGAAGTATGTAAGCTGCAACACGTAAGTGAGTTTTTGAAGGGTTACTTAATTTACCTCTATGCAAGCGAAAAGTTTTGGCTACCTTTCGCCACCTATCGGATTTTTGGAGAACTATGAAATTAAAAAAAATGTCGATTTACTGTAGTTTTACAAATGTGTGAACAACGTCTAAAAAATTGACAAACTTCACAGAAAAATTACGAAATTCATCTATTTTTATTATTAAATGACCTAAAAAAGTACAACTCAAAACTTAATTTAATAAAAGTCGTGCAGTTTCCGCCAATAGTCAAAATTTTTAAGTTTAAACTGTCTGAATAATTTATTGATAAATTTAAAACAAGAATTCTTGCAACAATAAAAAATAAATGAACTGATAAATTTGTCATTTTAGAAGTCTTGACTGGAGAATGTATAGAATTCACGTCTACGAGAAAATAGATCAATTAAGAAAAGGATCAAATAAATATACTCATACATCTACAGATGTATAGTGTTATTCAGAAGGAGATTGTGAACAAAGACGTTGGTTTTCTTGTCGCACAGACTGAGAATCTCAATCTCCTTGCAACCCCAACGAACTGCTACGTACATAGTATGGAAGGCGAGTAAGAGTAGACTATCTCCAACCGAAGTTATTCTCTCTGACTTCCTTTCACTACTACAGCATCTCGCGATCCACTTCTCGTCCAACCGAGTAAATGTTTAAATTCAAGACAAGTTAATTAAAACTGAGTGTAATTATAGCCGTAGTATTGCTGGGAAAACCAACATAACCAATTGAATATCATGCTCTAGGTATTAACCACTGTGTTTTATTTTTAATTTTGTAGATTCTAATAAACAATATTTAATTAAAAGCATGAGAACTCTGCCATTGAATTGAGCAAGCAAACAGTAAACATGTTTTTTCCCCTAAATTTATAATTAATAAATTACACTCAACTTTTAACATCAATGATAGAGTGATTGAGAATAATGTTATAGAATTCCTAATACTCCTCAATCCAATTTATCTAGAGTATGACTCAGCAAATTTAAGTCCGATTAACACTGGACATATCGCGTGCCATTTGCCAGTGTCCAAGCCATTAAAATCAGATTCCACTCCCTTGTAATGCGCTCATTCGTTGTATTGCATTCGACATATATTACGGAAACTTTTCAAATTAATGCATTTATCCGTTTGTATGTAAGCTTTAGAGAAGTTCTGTCTCTTCATTAGATAATAAATGTACAATAAAATACATAAATGCCAACAAAAGAAACTGAAAAAGTTTGGAAAATCCAAAAGTTCATGCTTTATAATCTCATTTTACATAATAAAATTGATTAAAATAAAATTTCGAACAGACTACCCGTTAGAAGTATCAAAATAAATAAAAATGTATTTTTTTTTATTCTAGACCACAGAGTGTCTTTAAAAAAAAATGAGAGGGGACGTAAAAATTAGAAACTGTACAGAAAGAAAAAATAAAAAAAAATGAAAAATTTTTTTTTTTTTTTTTTTTTATAGGAAAAAAATAATTTTAGATGTAGACAACTTGCGAATTTTCATCCAAACTTTTTTTTCCGAATCTAAAAGAATTTTTTTCAACAAGAAAATTATTGTAAAAAAAATTTTTTTTTCTTTAATCGAGTAATAAAATTGTTTGAAATTTTAAACAAATAAATTGCTTGTTAAAAAAGTTGCTTATTTTTTCCAAAAAAAATTTTTTCTCTCAGTATTAGAAATATAATCGTCCTTGAAAGGATATTTAAAAGTGAATTAATAATTAATAGATCATCGGTCAATTTAAAAATAATTTAAAACATGTGAAATCTTCCAAAGACAATATCGAATGTCAATATTATTTCAGTATTCACCCATAGATTTAAATGAATAATTTATAAAGAGAAGAATAATAAATTGGCGAATAGAAGTCAAAAGGTATATACGTATCTAAATCGTAATGTTTTATGTAATTGTATTTCGGGGACGGATTTCTCGGTATCTGGAGGTCATGGTGGTTTGGAAAATCAAGACAAGGAACGAGGATAGGGATAAAGATAAAGATGAGGATGAGGATGAGGATGAGGATATTGAGTAGCGAGAAATCGAGGTGCAGGGAGGAGTATACAGCTTACTAGCTATAGTAAGCTACACGAGCATTACGGACATTAGATTGGGACACGAGCGCAATAAACCTATCTGTATAATCTGCCCTGCAGGAATTAACAGCCCTCTGAAGGTAGCCACTAACGAAGTAATTCACTGGATGAACGTGGGGGAGAACCTCCGTGTAGAGGGGGTTTTATGTATTTACTTCAGTGTATATGCATCTGTGTGTATAAATACATAGATAATACATTGAATCTTCTAGAACGAAGATTTAGATCGAATTACCGAGTAGCCGCAGTTAATAATTCCCGAATTACATACACAACTGTTTCTCTGCGCTATTAATTTTACTTTTTTTTTTTCCTACTCTTTGTCTTTTTGATTTACGAGTGCTATTTTTGCTCCTCTTATCTGCAATAAGTGGCATGTATTTTGCGCAACTCATACACTGAAAAAAAATAACTTGAATCAAGACAAAAAATTCTTGAGTCAAGAAAATTTAATTAAATCAAGAACAATTTATCAGTATAAGAATTTTTCAACTCAAACTAAGAAGATGAAATTCTTGAAAATTATTTACTTCATTTAAGTAATTTTTTTCTGTGTAACTTAGAAAGCTTTGTTATTTCATTATTTAATTTTCTCCGTGCATAATTTAAATATGAAAAATTCAAAACGTAAAAACCTTGAAGACACACTCAATAAAATATAAAAGATACTAAAATACTCCTAAACAGTCTGCATATTGACTTTATATTTAACATCAATAAAATTTGTTGCCAAGAGGAAACGTGCTGCGTATGAATATGTACCCACTTTTGACCCAATGACGGCTGGCGTTTAGATCCAGCGAATGAAACAGATAGATTCTCGGAAAGTCACGGCATCATTGAAACTTCGGATTTCTTTCAATGTCCAGCATCAAATGACCAGCACCAGCGAGTCGTTGTCACAACTGAACTGCGTCTTCGATTCTAGCCTACTTCAATATTCATTCATAAAAATTTTAGAGGTCATTTTAACATTGTAAACATTCGACCAGCCAACATTTATTGACAATCAATGGAATATATAATTTAATTTTTTTATAAGTAAAATAACATTGAATGGCTAAATGAAAGATGGTTTCTATTGAAAACATCGGTGGAAAAAATTTTTGATTCAATATACATATACTATTTAAATTTGAAACTTGAATTATTGGAAAATAGTATAAATCATGGATATTGCATCATATAAAGTACGCCGATTACATCATTTTGCATGTAACTGTGGCTTAAAAGTCAACGTATGTCAATATTATAAATAATTATCTTATTGTCGTTTAATTGAAGTTTATACCTTCACATTTACGGTTCCTTTTAAGAAATATTCTTTTAACATTTTAGTCATAATTGAATAAATATTCTCGATTTATTTATGCTCCTTTAAAAATTTTAATTGTTGGTCAATTTTATTTTTATTTTTACTAGAGATAATTAATTTTTTAATTAACAAAATTTTTTTTTTAATTATATAAATCTTAAAATATTTTTTTGTTATAAAAATTCAATTTTAAAGTGAAATAATTAAATAAAATTAATTAACCTCTTGCTATTAAAAATGAATAAATAATCAAACGTTAACAATAGTCTTCATTAAACTAAAATTGTAGTCAATAAAAATATTGCTTGTATCGTAGTTAATTAAAAAATCGTCTACGAATTTTTTGGTTAATTATAATTAAAAACATTCACATAAAAAATTTTAGAAATATTTATATTGGCGCACTTCATAAAGTAAATGTTTACAAGTAATAATACACGAGCACCGTTTTTTTTGTATCGGAAGTTGACAAGAGTTCCTCGCCAGTAAATAAAGCAACTTCTTAAGACGCTCAGAGGCACTGCGGCTTTTGTCTATTTCTTTGTACTTTTATTTCCAAACCCTCGTGACTAGAAAATTCACCGAATCAACAAAGCGATTGAAATGAGAAGAAAATCCTTAAAAAAGCTATAAAATTTGTTTATGTAGATCAAAGTTAGGTAGACCTAAATTTTCCGTTCTTTATGTACAAAAATTATTGCCAGTATTTCTGAATAAAATTTTTATAAAAAAAAATTCAAAAGACAATTTTTTAGTACTTTAATTTTTTTTTTTAATATAAAAAATAAAATAAGTATAGAAGATTATAGTTAATGCAAAAAGTATGAGCCGTAATTTAGTACAACTTTGAAAATAAGATAAGATAGGAAAGTCGTGGTAAGATATGTGACTTATATGTTCTGGCAGTGACTTCATAGCCTAACTCACATCCAAGATATTTTCACGCGAAACCCCTGGCGAGCCACAAATATATTTATGTCGATAGTTTCTTGATTTGTCGGCTCACACCGGTCATCAATATCCTCCCCCAGGAGCTCTGAGATATTTGGGGTAACGCATGGAAACTCACTCCTTACTGTAGGGTGATATCCTATATAACTTGTCCAACTTACAGATGCAGAGGATCGATTCGAATCATGCCTCGTATACTTTCACACAGATTGCCTATTTATACTCGCTGATAACTGATAACTACTCTCTGCTATAATTAACCCATTCTCGTATTTTATTACAGGAGTGTCGGTGATTTATTTTTTAATTTTAAGCATTTTTTATTACGGCTGTCATTAATTAAAATAAAATTAATAGTAAAAAATGGAATGTATTAAAAATTTTATTGAAAATTAATAAAAATTCTAGAACATCAACACATTAATTTTTTATTATCATACCAAGCAAAAGTAATGCAATAAATTTCCCGAAGAAAATTAATTAAAGCAAAATAGGTCAGTAATTCCAACTAAGCTCTCGCCTAAGGACAAAAAATTGTATATCCTTTCGGTATTAGCGACAAATTTTTCACAACAAAAAAAAAGCCTTGATCCTTTTATAACCAAAGTTCACTTAATTCGTTAATATAAACTAAGACATCTGGTTTAGTGCGCATTAGCGAAAGCTAATAGTGAGAAGCTTTACGTTTTACGACAAAACTTAACTCTAATATTCCTCGGTAGATTTAGTGTGATGCCACCCAGGCTCTGAAAAACTAAAAATAAAACAACAAAAATTAGAATATAGTTGAATGAGATTCCACCGGTGAAATTATTAAGAAAAATTTAACGACACGATTCAGGGCCAAAAAATTTTCTTTTATTCTTCGCTCATTTTTATTTAAGCTTATTTTTTATTTTTCTACCTGTTGCAGGATTTTCAAACAAATAAATTTTTTCGAGCTAAAAAATCCAAGGCTTCGCCGGAATTCCGGATCTCGAACCGTAAAAGTTATGTTATAGGAAGAACATGGAGGTGAAAATGAAAAAAAGTAGCCAGCAATAATTTAACGACAATCACACGAGGGTTCTCCTCCCCCCTCTCCTTATACTTAACCTTATACTAGTTATAGAGTCAGCAGACTGGTGCACTCCAGGTTATCGTAGTTGTAGTCATCGTCAAGGCGGTAGACCGTGACACAAGTTTACGATCCAGTATTGAATATAATTTACAACGTCCGTAGTCTCTAGCCCAACTAAGTTCAAGTAACTTCACCATTACCTGACACATCTGTGATTTGTTTTTACGTAATGTTTACCCCAATATTCCTCAGATTTATTTTTTTTACAGTAGCGAGATAAATTATCGTGAAAATTTAAAAAAGAAATTTTTTACTTTTTCAATCGATACAAACAGAAGGGCCCAAATTAATTTAAGAGAAATGCTTTTTTCTATTTCTATTTCTATTTTTTGTTTTTTGTTTTTTTTTTTTTATGCCTCCGTCTAGACGATTTCACAAGATAACTAAAAAATCTAACTAACGACGTTATTTCTTTCTCCTTGAATCTATCTTAAATCTATATGTATATATCATATATTCCTTCTCACTTTCTATTACCGAGGAATATAACAATAACAACAATGACAACGATATCGAGATTAATACGACGACGTGGATTCGTAAACTTTTAAAACGAATAGTTAACTCAGATATATGGTGGACAGTTGTAATATAGGGTAAGGCCGAAGCTAAAATCCTTCCTCCAGCACTTTTGCTGGACAAAGAATAAAAGAATGAGATACACTTACATAGTGTCTTTTCATATATAAGAGTTTATTTGTGTTTATGTTTGGATGCATACGTGTGGATATAAAGGAGTAGGTAGACAGATCCATCTTGAAATTGTATCGGCATCTCTTTGGCCATTAGCATACTGGAACTGACGTATCTCCAAATGTTCTCATTAGCCGAAATTCATGGGCGGCTTCTCTGGCCTCCAAGCTACACTATATATTGAGTATAATTCTTGAGGTAATCCAGTGTTTGGGTTGTATATATTTATGTAAAGTTGAGGTAAGTTTATGATAAAATTATCCGAAAAAAAGTGTGGAAATTAAAAAAAAAAATTTTTTTTAATTGGAACAGAAAATTTTACATTTTTGGATGAAGTTTTTTTTATTAGTTTGGTTCTTGAAATTTTTTTTGCTAAAAAAATTAGATTTTTGGAAATAATATCTAGATTAATGAATAAAATTTATAGTGAAAGAAATTTCAAATTGGTTCGAGAAAAATTTTGGGAAAAAATTATAAGTGAAAAAAAAGTTGATGAAATTTATAAAATTTAAGACAAAAAATAATTTCCTAGCATTGAAAAAAAAAAATTTTTTTTTTTAATTTTATAAATTGTGATTAATTAAAAGCAAGAGATTAATAATGAATAATTAAATAAAATAAAAAAGTGACTATGTAGCAAAAAACAGTATCCATAAAAATGTGTTTAAATTTTAATGACTGAAATAGAAAAGAAGGTACATTGACCGTGACAGGAGTAATCGATGCTTGTCTGTTGTCTTGAACGTCTCTCTGAGGTCTCCGGTGTATGCAGAAAAGAGGGATCAACGAAATAAAAGAGTGGTCTTTTCCTTCAACCTCGTATCAGGGTGGTAGCTCTCTACGTGGTTTAACGTAGATGGATATAGATAGAGGTAAAGAGGTAAAAGAGGAATAAGGTATGCCAGCAAATCATGTACGCAGATTGTTGGCAGATCCTGTCAACTGGGACTTACAGTTATTTCTTAGCGACAGGGAGAGCCTAAGAAACCAAGGAATGCCTTTATATGCAAATAAGTTGAGTGGAGGAGAAGGATAGGAAGGCTGAAGGTTGGATGCATCTCTCCACGTCCTCAAGGGGTAACCAGCTATAGCTTAACACTGGTGAAGTAAAACCAGCAACAGCAACACCAGAACCAGAACCAACTTAACCGATCAGCCAACAAGACCAACAAGAGCGCCGCAAGTACCTTCTCAAGAATCGATCTGAGATATGGATTCGTTTGCCTATACTGTCTTTTTATTTTACTCCTTACTGTATATTTATTTATTTATTTATTTATATACATCTGTGAATATATAAATGAACTTACGTTAATTTAACATTGTCTTACCCTTCTGTGCCTTATAAAAGATTATGATGATCATTATCATGATTAATGAATTATTAATGACCGTAGCTCTCAGGGATCCATCAATGACGTGAACGTGACGAAGATGCGCCACCAATGTGGGAATTACGAATAACTATTTACTTGCATTATATTCCTCGTTGGATAAATATCGGAGCTACAAATAAAAGTCACGCATTGAGACAACAACAACAACAACAACACTATTTATTTATATAGATTTAAAGCAAAGCACGTGTGCAGCGATAGAGAAGGACAAGTGTTAGCAAGTGAGGGATCTAGATGCGACTCGGGTGTGCTTGTCTGATGATATGTCACCAACCTGGATTTTTCCCTCCAACGACGGTGGTGGCCGATCGTTTTAAAACTCCTTAAATAGTCTATTTGTTCTCGACAATTATAAGTCTCTTTAGATATTCATTTGCGAACGGCTATTGTCGTTGCGTGCCATCACAGCTTTAACAGCGTAGCTAAAGGGCAATGACTCTAACTCAGTCACTCTGGAGCCTCAAAGCCACATTGTACACATGCTAATGCGCTCAAACTAATGAAATCTAATATATATTTACATCAGTTTTAAGCTACCATTGTTTTATGCAATATGCATTCCAACAATTTAACCTGCTGGCGCTGTTACAGTGTCTAATGTAAATCAGAAATGGACGAAAGCTAACTAAACTGGTGGCTGATCGTGGATTACGAAGGATATCTTTCAGTTGGTAGGATTCTTCACCAACTTGTTTATTCACATTATAACGAGAATATCTTCAGTTGTTGTCAGTATTAATCTATCATGATCATGATGAAGGGAGCTAGCTACTTTGTGTGTGGTTCTCTGCTCCTGGTTTGCGGTTGATAGGCTAAATAATATGTACATGTTGCAGGCTGTTTGCAAGCCGCGTACAAGTAAGCATCGAGATATGGTTCAAACAGCTGACTGGATTTAAGTAGCTCTTGGTTCTATTATATGTCGATGGATGTAGATGGTATGGACGTACCCCGCATCCAGCAGATAGACGGCTGATCTGTCTACGCCCACGCTGATTACCCTGGAGAATTCATTTCACTTTGGATATGTACATAGGTAAGTACCTAAGCACATCAGGCTAGCTTATTACGTTAATTCTCTTTCAATGAGGCTTGCGTAATTATAATGAGCCAAGTAATTGATATAGAATTAATGGGAGGAAAAAACTTTTTTTGTGCAATTACCGGATTGTTTTTTTTTTTTTTTTTTTTTTTGATGGTAAGTAATAACGGATGATATTTTATTTTAAAATGAGAATAGAAATGGTTGGATGGAGAGTGATTGGAATGAGAGTGATTGTAAAATTAAAGAGAAGGGAGCAGAATAGTGGCGGATCAATCGACAATGGTTATCGCATAAGGGTCGATGCTCATCGTCTTTCCTAACAACACTCGCCCAATTTCACTCAAACAGAAGCCGATTAATTCACGGCATCCAATTTAATCCGTTCCCGGGGAAGCTGGGGTACTGTTCATTTAAACATACAGACGGCATTCGGGCTATTATACATATTTTTAACTGTCAATCTCTGATGACTGCGTTGAGGAACGTCCACGCGAGATCTCGTTGATGGCTCGGGGGTTAAATTACCTACGGGTCACAATGAAACCCTACGAAAGCCATCAGAGGGCAAGTTCTATGCTTCGGATTAATAATACTACCTATTTATGTGAGTGTATGTGTGTTATGTACCGTGCACAGGGACGTCGATGTTTAATACACAGTGCTGAATTTTGAATTACAATTAAGAACATGTAAAGCAGGTGTATATTTTTGTTTTGAACAAAATACTGGGACGCTTTTTGACCCAGTAATTATTGAATAAAAAATCATTAAATTTGGCAAGAGAACGTAAATAATAATCCTTCGTAAATTGATTTTTTTATTTTTAAATTTAATCATTGAAAAAAAAATAACAAAAAATTTTTCCACTGTATATACCTCTTCCACTAATTGTAAATTCAAGTCACGATATAATCTTACCAGCTATTATTTATAACGTCGTGTAGTTTATATAGTCAGTACCCAGTACAGTTTGATATGCTAATTGTTTTGTTAATATTTTAATAAATTAATTTATCAAAAAATATTTATCTTTATAATTTATTTGCATTTTAAATACTTCGTAGGTTTCTAAATAATCTAAACAGTCGGAGGAAAAAAATACATACATATATTTACACGTGATATATTTAATGTCTATTTATGAAAAAAAAAAAAAAAAAGCAAATCTAGGCCGCGTATATATTATTGCAGGAAATTTTTACAACTTCAACATTTGGTAACTTTACGGGTCTCGTGTACACAAACGTGACGAGTAAAAAAATTCATATATCTCCCTGGTTTATATCTAACGCGGAGTTTATAAATATACATATCGCTCCCTACGTACTAGTTATAGTTTTTTCCGTAATCCAAGAAATTTTATTATTGACAAACGTATTGAAATAAGCGAAAGCCGAGCTTTTATATTCCTGGCACTTTTACGTCTCCTCTGGGCTTTTTCCCCTGGTGCTGGCCGGGGTTACACACCTCATAAAGCACCCGCATTCAGCGATACATTTAACATTGCTCTCTACATATTGTGTCTTGTTTTTTTTTATATATTTTTATCTATTTAGTTTTTAGTCGTACAGAAAAAGTAAATAATTTTTTGTAATAAATTTTCAACTGTTAATCAATAGTGAGTAGAGAGTAGAGATGTTATGATTATTAATGTAGAGTGGAGAGTGTAGAATATAAAGACGAATTGAATATTGGCAAGTACCATGGTAACGATATGTTGCGTGTAAACGACTCGAGTTGTTAAAGAGCTCGAGGATTAAGTATCAAGTGGGTGTATATAGAGACAGTGGGAGTAAGAGAGAGAAGGAAAAAGTAAAACGACGGTGGTTAAGTTAGTAGATTAATAACGCGTGGCACAAGGGCTAATAAGCATCAGACGGTTTCGAGTTCACATACTTGGTAGTGTCGTTGTTGAAGCCCCCCATAGCAATATCATATTCATCTTTAGTCTTACTAGCGCACAACCTTTCTGGTGTAGTTAGCCCTCAAGTGATCATTAAACTATAATATTACTTTCTGTACTCGTATAACTTAATATGAGACAATGAGATAATAGCCTACATTTTTATTAAATATTGTTGTTATTATGCCTTCGCTTATTTAAGCTTCGTATTGTATCATGTTCCGATATTATTGAGAATATTTTTTTTTTACCACTTTGCAATGTTGTATCAAGCTTTAATTACAATTAAAGTAAGTTCCTTTATATTTATAAATCGACAAAATTTAGTATTAAAAATCTCCGACAGGTGGCGCATGATCGCTAAATCCTCTCCTTGCAAGAGAGTTAAATTCAAGGAATTAAGTCTAGGATAAAAATATTCGTATGACTTTTTTACTTTTCTTGAGGGCTTATCTAAAAATTATTTTTATTTTAATCAATTAATATTTTTTTTATTTAACATATCGATTGACGAATAAAACTTTTCAAGAAAAAATACAAAATAAAAAAATTATTTTTTTATCATAATACATAGCTGGATATTTTTACGTCTAAAAACTTGTTCACGGGGAACTATAAAAAATTGCAATTTAGTTATAAATTTAAAAACAATTGTCAATAAATATATAATCTTAAAAGTCATGTAAAATCTATGAAGCTTATTATTATTATTATTTAATAACCCTACATTTATGAGCGATAAATTAAGCCTTAGTAAACATGCATTCATTAAATACTAATAAATTTAGTCTCTGCAAATAAACTTATGTCTTTACCTAATCTATTAATTTTAAAGTCTAGAATGGAATTAGTTATTTTAAATTTTAATTAAAATAAATCTGGTATTACATCTAACGACTTTTTAACATTTAGGATGAATAAATTCAATGAAATGAGAATAATATTGCAGTCAAAGTTTATTAAGTGGATTATAGATAGATAGTGGACAATGGAGTGGATATGTATATATTCAGTTATAAAGTATAAATTTCTCGCGAGAGTTTTCCTTGAAGCATATCCACAATAGTAACCTCGTTGCAGTGTTGTTGAATGCAATAAAGATACCTATTTGGCTCAGCAGTGGCAGCGTGAAACTCAGGGGTAGAAGGGTAAGTTTTAAATTAGAAAACTTTTGCTACGTCGTCGACGTCGTCGAGCGTCTCCTATACATATAGTACAAACTAGAGATTATATTACCTTCATACCCTTACTTATGTACCTGTATACCTGTATGTTGATGAAATACAGCCGAAGCGAACTCCGAAATCACGAGTATAGTTTAATTTAAAAATATCTCATCTTAATCTCAATCTTACTTTGGAAAAATCGATAATTCAATAAGTTTGAATATCATTAAAATATTATAAATTTGCTTTGAATTACGGGCTTTATTCACTATTTGGCTATGTTGAGTTTTTAATTTTTTACACTGCTTATTTATTTGGTGGAAAAATATTAAGTAAAAAATAAATAAAATATAATTTCTCAATGATCTATAAAATATATTTAAAAGACTGTATTTATTATATTTTGGTTTTTCATTTTTCATCATATACTTAAATTACTTATATTACTATGTCTCCTAACGTATCAAAAATAGGCCAACAGTATAAAAACCTTTTCTGTAGAAAATTCCTTAAGCGTATCCTTATTCTCACGATATTTTTCTCTCTCCTTATTCTCATAATATTTAAGATTTCTTTGTATTTAAGAAATCATTTCTTAAACATAATTTTTTAGTGTTTAAAAAATATTTCTTAGTATTTATAAAATATTTCTTAAATACTAAGAAATGTTATAAGTACTAAGAAATATTTTTTCAATACCAAAAAATAATTTTTTAAATTAATCATAATGACGATACTATTAATGAGTAAACAAAAAACCCAAAGCAATTAACAATCAAACTTTTAAATTATCGAAAAAATCCACCAATACTAGCGCTCCTCCTTATCTCCAAAATTACTTTAAATTGATCGAGCCTCAGGGAAATGTCCATCAGTCTTTTTCAAATCTTCGGTTTTAAATTTTCACTGAAAAAATTACCAATAAGCAATAATGAATTTTCTGGTGAAGACTTCGGACCTGTCATGTCTTACAGTAATCCTATTATTCAAAACTACGCAGAGGATGCTTGGAAAAAGCTTTATGATGAAGGAAGAACCAGAGGCGCTACAGATATGGGATTCGCGGATGTTTATTGTCCTCATGTAAAAACCATAGGAGAAGAACAAAGATACAGTTTTTTGGTAATATATGGCGCTGTTGGTACAAAATATGCTTTGTACTGTCATGTGTATGTTTGGACCAAAAGCCATGATCCTCTGACCATCGATTGCTACCACGGATTTTGGAACGTAAGCAAATTTGTATTTCCTTAATTTTACCTTCTTTTTATTTATTTTTTTTTTTTTGTTTATAAGTTCATTTTTTTGTTGCTCCAGGATCTCAGAGAATCTTCAGATAGGAAGCAATATGATCTGTGGTACTCCTTGTACAACAACAAGCAGTATTGTCCAGATGATGCCAATACCAAATTATAATTTTATATTTAATGTAAAGATGTGTTTCATTTTTTTCAACTAAAATTGTCTTGAATATTAATTTTAAATTTGTCTGATAGTCTTACGGACATTAAATATATATATATATATATATATATATATATATATATATATATATATATATATATATATATATATATATATATATATTAAAAATACATATCTTTTGCTTCTTAGTAATCTAATGCACAAGAAATTTAAATGTAAAAAATCATACACAGAAAAAAAAATAATTTTAATGATCATAAAGATTAAAAAAAATTTTTTAGTCTTGATTTGAGTATTTTATTTTTACCACTCTATTTTTGTAAATTAAAACTTTTTTTTTTTTTAAATATAATCTAAATTATTAAGAGAATAAGCAAAATTTTGTGACCAGTGTATTTGAATGATAAAATAGGTTTTTATGATTAAATTCAGTATCGTTGCTAGTATTATGTAACACAGCAAATTTTTCATATTTTTCCCAGTAAATTTAATAATTTTTTTTTTTATAAATATCAAAGTATTAAACTTCGTAAATATGAAAATTATTTTTTGTAAATTAATACCATGTAATTTTTACATATGTATTACATGTATATAATTTTCATATAAAATTTTTTTCGTGCATAATTCGTAGATCTTTTTCATGTTTACAACCAAGAGAAAAAAAAAATATATAAATAACGCTACTTTATAGCAATCGACAACTTAAAAGACTGATGCATTTATTAGTGATACAAAACTGATGTAAGAAATGTATTAAATCTTTTCTAATTAATGTAATCATGATTGAAGTTAAGTAGTATATCTGTAATATTTATCGTATTAATAAACCATCGATTGATCACAGGCATTGAAAAGCTATTAATCATCATATATATACCCTTGTATCAATGTATTTACTTGTTTTTACATTAAGGCTGCTTATTGCTTCCCATATCTCTCTATATACATACATGTATACATATGACATTGGAGTTCGCGGTTTAAGTGGTCGATGTGATTATTTTTTATTATTATTTATTATTATTAAATTATAATATATTTGTAAAAAGTGTATATGAATAGCGAAATAATAAAATATTATTATTATTATTCAGTTAGCGACTGGGAAAAAAGGGATTTATAATCGGTATATGGGATCGTCGGGACTATTTCATTATGTCCTCGGATCGGTCGCGCATAACATAAATCGATGAGCCGAGACGCGTAAAGCATCCGCGCTCTATCAAATTGAATTTATGATCTCGTCGATGATGGTTTTACTTGGAAAGTAATCGTTTGCCGCAGATGTGGCTTATAGCCACCTCAACAAACACATATTATAAATACTCATATGTATATATATTCCCGTCATCATCATCATCATCATTATCATCATCATCACATGTATAAACATTTATATACATATATTTGTATAGATCATATAATATAATATAATATTCTCTAGTAGATAAGCTTTGGCCAGAGATTTCCACTAACAAGTACCTCGAATAACGGAACATGATTAATGTGTTAGGTACTTATAACGAAGGACGATGTTACAACGAATAGAAATGTTATATTCGCATCATCTGTATTAACTTTTAATTCACATTTAAAAGTAATATTTTATCCATCTATCATTGTAAATGTGTACCGACTATCGTATATTGTGTTTATCCGTGTATTGCGTCATAAAGTTGGAGGATTTGATAAACGTGATCATGTTAATACATTTTATAAATTTATTATCATTTGAGAAAATAAATACTAAATTATAAATTAACATTTATCGTAAATATAAACATATATATTATGCTTGTGTGTGTATATAGCCAACAGATACTTAGCCGATGTTACTAACAGTGATATCGGTAAAAAGTTTAAGCACAACGGCGACGGTTTATGCTAATTCTCAGGACGTATCAAACGTTAATATCGAATATTTATGATCGTCGAAGGTAAGACTTATGTTTATTACTTTCACCTCCAGTATCACGATAACCGTGTCCCCGCATAGCTCGCCCGTCCGAATGGCTAAATTATGCAGCACGTACGAGGAAATAATTACCAGCTTAAGAATAATTGCTCTTTTGTTTAAAAGACGATTTACTTATTTTCCGATCTAACTACCAATGTACTCAAATTTTAGATTTTCTTTTAGCTTTACACATTTTCTCTATTAACATAAATCCCTTTTGATATATTTTATTATAATTAGCATGTTAATCCGCCTTACGGTAAACGGTAGCTGTAAGTTTTAATTTATTCGAAGGTTTGAATATTATTAATTACAGAACGCAAACTATGAGTTAAATTTGAATTTACTATTCAGAACAATGCTGGTCGAGCTTGATAAATTTCTACGACGGTCTATTGTGATATTTGAAGAAATTTATCGGTTGATAAATGTGGAAATAGTCGGTCGAGAACGGTGCATAATTTATTTTTTTATAAACTACATTTGAATACATTTGAATGCGTAATCATTTTTCCAGTTATTAATAAATATTGTATTCGAGATCGCATTCAATCGATTGGAGAATTAATCCAATTATTAAAAGTAACTCCCGGCTTTTTACTGTTCTTTCTAGAATGCATAACAAGGACAAATGCGATATTGTGACTTATACATTCAATGAGCTTTCAAGTTTATTTAAAATATCGTTTACTTCAACTATAAAGTAGGTCTAGAAAAAAAATGTTCCCGTGATTTGTAAGTTATTGAGCTCTCCTAGCTCATAAATAGAGTTTGTTTGTAAATTTTTCAGCTATTTAAATATCGTTACTTTTGTTTTTTTTTTTGGACTAAAAAAAATTAAAAAAGATTTAGGTTTAATATTTTTTTAGAGTAGAAATGGAATTATGGAACCAGTTGCTTAGCGTTTAAAGTTAAATTTTCAAAAATTTACTAATTGAATCGAAATGTAAAATAAATGAAATAATTTAATTGATTTATCTAATAAATTGCATAGTTACAGTGGAGTGTTTATTAAATTTTTGGTGAATTTCAACATTTTTTTGGAAATTCCAAAATGTCAATTCGATAAAAAAATTTTTTAAGCTCCGAAAATGCAAGCCTGATAACGCTCATTTATTTAAAAAAAAAAAAAAAAAAATGTAAATTGTAAAATTGATTTTTAAAAGAAAAAAAAATAATCAAGTAATTTCTTCCCGAGTATTTTATAATTTTTTTGAATTATTGGCGCCCAGTCTAAAAAAATTTAGTATTAAGATTGTTTGATCTCATTTTAACTTAATTAAGTGGCGCCATATTTTTCACACAAGATAAGTAAGAAAAGTTCTTTTGTTATTGTACGAGTGTATCATAATGTATTTTAATAAAAATTCATTAAAAAAATAAACTAGGCTACTGATATAAAATACGGCACATAAAATCTTACGCGTTCTCATTGAAATGAATTAAACTCACCAGCGAGGGCACGTCCAGTATATTTTTTCCGATCGTTGCTTAAAAAAAAATTGTCAATAAAAAGGCGTGTACGTTACATAATTACAAAAAAATATTTATTAATTTTAATAAGCTTAATTGTTATTCACATACTAGATGCGAGGAAAGATAAAAGAACAATTGAATAAATGGGACAAAAAGAGGGAATAGTAAGAATATATATAATCGAACAACGTGTAATAAATCAAACGGTCTCTCCTATTAATAAACATTAATATATCTAGCTCACATCATCATTATTGGGAGTTGTATATTAAATTCTCTCAATGCAGGTTATAGGATATATTTGCCGTTCTAGGATTCATGGATTCGTTATACACAAATATATAAGCGAGTATTAAACTACCAGTAGTTTGTATAAAATTGTATATACACACGCTATTGATGGTATGATTTAAACGGGACACTTGGTGATTGCATAAGTCAGAGCTCATACCTGTGTTCTTATTTATATATATGTATATAAATATATATATATATATATATATATATATATATATATATATATATATATATATATATATATATATATATATCTTATATGTATCTCGCAATCGTAACTCGCAAACGATAAAGCTAATTGCAAGATCTCAACCACCGATATAACCCACCATATCCTATACAGTGGCATATATAGGTGACTAAACACGCGAGCTTTTATCTTGTCAGACTATTTTTTCATTTATCAACTTTTATTTTATTTTATAAATAATTATTATTTCAATTTAATATAATAAAGTCACGAATTTTCGGGAATTAATTGTTGTGGGAAAACATTTTGCCGGGCGATTTATTAGTCGTAATTATGTATCGTTATAAGGTATATTTATTGCCAGTAATAAATATGTAGATGTGTAATGTGTATGTCTATTAAATAGGATAAATATCGAAACAGTGGACAGTGGTATATATTATAATTTACGATTTATAATAGACTACAGTAAATAATTTAGCATGAGGGTGATCTAAGTGGGAAGTTGCTTCTTAATTTATCCATCCTCTCGACAGATGCACCGGTGATGCAATTATTATCAGCTTATTATTATATAATTGAGGTTGACCAGCCCAGGACTAATGAGGGCTCTCGAGACTACTGATGCCGCCGGCACAACCCACTCAACAGCACATTCGTTCGTTTAGTATTTATTATGGTGGATCTGCATTGATACTCTCTGTTAACCATCAGGATGTATTGATATGAGCGCTTGTCTATCTTTTGATGACAATAAACTTTACATCCAATTAGAAGTTCATTTTTTTGGGATATTTATTTCTTATTCAAAAGTGTCAGAAGAATAGACTTATTCACTGGAGAAAAAAAAAAAAAAAAAAAATTAACTTGAATTTTTCAATAAGAAAATAATTTTCAATTTCTCGCCACCTATCGGAAGCTGCGGAACTATTCTTAATTGTTCGTGAATGAATAATTATGAAAAATTATGTGTGCAATAATTAAAGGTTAAGAGAAATTTATTGAAATAAAAATGATGAATTAATTTATAATTCAATTATGTAATTATATACATATTATAAACTAAATTAATAATTTTTTTAATTACATTTATTAATTTAATTAAGTGCGGCAAGAAAATTAAAACCAGGAAGTGTTAGAATTGACAGTGATTTATTTGACGGGATTCATCTTTTATTTTTCTCCCTACTATGAAACCATTAAAAAAATGAATAATAAAAGTAAAAATAAGAAAAAAGATGAATAAATACATATATCTTTAAGAATTTGAACGTTATTAGCAATAATCGCGCGAGAGTGATTGCGATTACCACCATGTGGATTCCACAGTACCAATTTAGCTTGAGACCATAGGGACAGTAAAAAAATTCCATTTGGTACCGATCCAATTACTCACCATGCTATTGCAATTTTGAATTCCACAGTAGTAATTTTACGGAAATCAGATACATTTATTTGTACATATATAATACCTTTATTACACCGGTACTTATTGAATAAATTTTTAAATTATCCGATCATGCAATTACTCAAAAAACTAGCCGACTCTCATAAATTTAAATTACAGTTTCAATCGAATATAAATTATTTCTTTTCATTTATAAGTCAATGCATTTACTATAATTATGATTTATAAAAATAATGTTTCAATATTATTTTAATACAAATTGATTAATTGAGCCATCAATATTGATCTTACTGCAAATCAATCAATCTAATGAGTATTAGAAATCTTTGAAAACTTAGCTTGTGATTACACTCCAAGAATTTTTCTAATTTATACCGCTTATTTCTTTATAATACTTTTATCAAATATAAAGTAGGAATAATTTTTCCAAAAATTAAAGTTTCCAAAAATCGACTGAATAATTTTTTTGGATCAATTTTTTTTACTCTATTTTATTATTTTTAACACTTCCACATGAAGAAAAAAAAATTGCTGCTTCTATAAAGACAATATGAGCTTCGAACGAACTACTAAAAAAATTTTGATTCTCAAAAACACTATTATAGAACGAAATTCCAAATTATTGATTTTCACGTCTATAAAGTTTTACGTTTGTAAAGTATTGATACAATCCAGAATAGACCGACATTATTAATGATTGCTCGGAATCTAATCAAGCAATAAAATTCTAATTAGATTAACTAATTAGCAACAAATTTAACATCACAAATAAATTTTATTGATAGAATAATGACTATGATACTAATAATCAATTGATGGAAAAGTCATTGTCTTCTGTTTGATTTTTACAGTTTTAAGTTTAATTAGTTGCTCCATTTAAAATATTGTGGCTTGTTTAGATTCCGAGAAATCAATATTAATATCCGTCCAAGATGGGTCTTGCCGCTGCTAGCTTGATACGCCAAAATTTTACAGCTTTGAACAGAAATTATAACACAATTCGAAAAAAATATATATTTTTCAAATATAATTTGTTTTTTATAATTTTTCGTTCGGAGCATCGTCAACAAAACAGACTTCCAAATTCCGACTTAGCTACAATTGCTGAAATTAAAATAGCTGTATTACTAATTTATCAATTCCAATATTTAAAAATCCACCAAAATTAGATCTTAATTATTATTATTGATTTTTCAGTTTTTAAACTTTCCAACATGAATGTACCTTGAGCAAAGAATTATTTTTCGGTATTCGTTTGGTAAAAATCTCAAAGAACAAGAAGTAAAAAAAAGTGTGACAGAATAAAAAAGTAAGGTTATCGATTTACCTTGGATTAATTTATATCGACAATAATGGAGGGTTAATGAACGTCAAGCTTGTGAGAAAGATGGACAAACGGATGTTAGTTTACTTAGCCTGGAGTATCTGCAAAATAACCCGAGTAGGATGAAAGAGTTAAGTATAATATAGAGAAAAGAGAGAAGAGTAAATATAAAGACAAAAGTTGGTATAAGTGGTTAAAGTTCCCGGCGAAAGAGAGAAAGAGAGAGAGAGCGTGGATGTAAGCGGAGTTAAAATAACAAAAATAAAATGTAAAATATATAAAATAAAAAGGGTGAGGTTAGGTATATTGCTGAATTGAGGAAGGCGGTATTACAAAGCGCCCCGTAAATCCGCGCCGGGTTCGACACCCGACATTCCCTTGGTTTTATTTCTCAACAGTGACCATGCACTTGGTCTCACTCTTGTACTTGTTCTTCTTCATCTCTTTTCATTTAGCTTTACCCTTACCTCCACTTATTCTTATTCGTATTCGTATTCTTATTATTCTTCTTTAAAACTCTTTCTATCCACTTATACTTGCAACTTCTCTCGATCTTCTCCTCTCTGGAAGATCCACTGCTCGAAAAGATCTTGACAATTCTTAACTGCATGCCTCAGTTCGTCTCATCTCTTTTGCTCTTAAAATCTTTTTCTCGCGACACCATATACACTCAAAGTATTCAAAATAATAGAGGGACAAATATAAAAGTGCACAAATAACGAGTCAGGATTTAAAGTTGGATTCAACGCAAGTTAAAAAGTCTTAAATATTTTTTTATACGAAATTCAGACACTGAAAGACTGAGACGGTGAGATTATTTATGATCATTTACGTACGTATTCTGTCAACAGTTCATTTTCATTATGCGTCGCAATCAAACAGATTCAGCTAAGTACACTACTGGTACATACTAGTTTTATACCGAGCAGAGGCTGAAGAATTCAAATGGAATTGACGGATTCTTTCAAGAGGCGAAGAATAAAGAGATCTAAAAAGACACTTGTAAAAAAAAATTTTTCAGGTTCTTAGTATGCAGTATGTAGCTTAACTTTTGTGTATTTGTGCGCGTAGAAAATTTTGTTTAATTTTTATGAAACTTCCAAATTTTAACAAATAAAAATTTCAAGATTTAAAAGTGAATTTATTTATCTATTTATTATGCCAAGGCTTAATTGCCAAATGGCAAACTTTAATGATTTATTAGAATATATAGAAAACAGTAGAATTGAAATCAAAAAAGTTGAATTGAACAAAAATTACTTTTTATTTTTTTTAATCGTTTTTTAAAATGTTTAATAATTCACATGTTCAACAACGAAAAATTCCTAATAATGTAAAAATTTTCTCACAAAATCCACCCAATAATAAAAAATTCTATCATCAGCTAGCACACAAGTGCCCAAGAACATAAACGTTTAAGTGCAAAGAAAGTAACACTGGCCTCAGAGTTACGTTGGCTGTTAGCCAAGTCGAGTGACAACGGGAAAGGATTGTTGGCTCGTGTATAAAGTACAAACCAATACCACTAGCAGGGGGTTATTTCTTACTTGGTCTCTTTATCGATAGCCTCCATAACACATAACACACAAAAGCCGCAAAACTAAACGGGCGTCGGCGGTCCGTCGTTATAAACATATACAAATTCGTCAGAGGCTACCATGAACAATAGGCCGTTTAGCACCCAAGATATATATCATCATGGTTATAACCGGCTGGTGCTGGTGCTGTTGGAGATCAAGAGCAAAGAGAATAACCAAACTTTCAGTAGTGGTGTTGGCTTCTGTATCTGGCTCTGGTTGATATTCCTTCCTCTGTTATTGGGTATAAATTTTGCCGCGTGCGCGTCTTCACAATACCTTGGGAACTTTGTTATAGAGTCAAATCCAGAGTCCACCAAATAATCTCACCCGTTAGCTCATTCCACAATATACATATATACAAACAGATTTATTTATAAATAAAAAATGTTCTCACGTGTGTTGCATATATTGACGCTTTTTATCCATACATATCCATATATTATGTATATAAGTATATATTGTGTTGTTTATTATTCAATATATAGTTTATACTTTGTTGAGGGCGAAAGGAGCAATTTATAAAGATCCGTCGGTAGAATCGAGCCAAGATATTGATCAAAGTGAAATCAACAGAGATTCCCGGGGAAGATATACACCGCTGATGCTAAATATTGGTTAAGAATTTCCGATACCCCATTGTCCATCTGGTGGCTAAATAAACAAAACAGTAACATTTATACTTAATACTTTATACTTAATACTAATACCCAAGTGGTTCCGGTGCAGGACGCTGGATAGCTCCAACAAAGACCGATTGGTTACGCTGCAAGAAGAGTTCACTAGTAAGGGGCATCCGGATGAGCCTACCGGTGAAAGTAAGGCTCCGTCTGAGCGTACTGGCTTCTATTCGCAAATCTGGATCTGCAAATAAATAAATAAATAAATAAATAAAATAAAAATAGTTATTTATTGATATGAATAGATTTAGGAATTTCTAGAGCGTTTAAAGATACGGGATGATATAAAAGAAGAATAAATAAATAAATAACAAGTATTAAATGTTTTAAGGATAAGGATGAGGCCCGGGATTGGACGGAGTAGGTGAAGCGAATAAGAAGAAATAAAACTCGGTGGAGATGGAGAGTAAGGAGGAAGTTCCAATATGTCATGAGGCCGTGAGACGAAAATTGAAAGAGGAAGCGCATCGGTGTCCATAGCATTGTGATGTGGGGACTCGAGAATCGGCAAATACAAACCACCAGTGTAAGAGTATAAGAATGCCGCGCGCGCTATACGGGTCCCTCGTTGTAGATGTCCCTGTGCCGCAGGTGCCGGGGCCGTCGATAAATATGTCAACAAGCAACACCATGAGCGGGCAAGACCGCGCGCGGTTATCCACACTCTTCTAAACGCTTCCTCTCTTACTTTAGCCTCTCTCTTTCATTTCTCATCCGTCTTAAGTTTTTCTTCTCTGGTTATGTTCTGCTTCTTCGGCTTCTGATGCTGATGCTGCTGATTCGTCTTTGCTTGTTCGTCTTTTACCCTTTATCTGCACATGTGACCGCATGAAAGATTCTCGTATTTTATACATTTGAATTTGAATATTATGGAAATGTCGTTCTTTAAATTCGAATTCCCGTTCTGTGCTAAAGATCGAGGTGGTTAGTGAGTAGTGATTCGTGTTGCTGTTGGTGTTAGTAGAGTGGAGTGGAACAAAAAAAAATTAAGTAAGGAATCTGGAACCTGATGATGGAGAATTAAAAAAATAATAAGACTTTGGGATCCAAGGTGGAAAATAAACAAATAAATATCAAATTGAGAAGAAGAACAAAAAAATATGGACACACTTTGCTTCTCTATAATCTTCATTTCGGGATTTTGCTCACACGCAAACCCAAATTTATCAAATTCTTCTATTATCAGACTCATTAAAATAAATAAAGAATAATAATAATAACAATGCTTTGTAAAAGAGTACATTAACCTAGGTCGTGACTTAACCTGTCACAAAATAACCTTTTGGGAATTATGATGCTGATGACGCGATAACTATACACTATACATACAAATAGATCCATGTTATTTAATGATGATGCTATACAGTGACTCAAGATTTCATTGTCGAGATTCCCGGCTAACATGACAAACCGTTAACTGCTGAATTTTTAGATTTCTTTGTTTGTTGGTTTTGTCTTTTGACATCTAAACGTTTTAATGGATGGAAAAGATGTTTGATCATTTTTAATACTATTTCTAGAAAAATTTATTAGCTCTCATGAAATAACCATTTAATATAATTATTTATTTATATATAAATGATTTCGTGTTAAAAAGCATTACCAAATTCGATGTGGTCACTAATCAAATCCTTATGATTCTCCTTCATGTGCCTTTGAGTTACAATCGATTGAAGTTAATTCTACTCAATGACAACTGATGCAAAGGGAGCTCACGTCAAGAATTCAGCAAACTCAATTCCTTGTACAGAACTAGTAAGTAAACACCATTGACCCTCTGGCCCTCTGGCCTAGGACCTGAGACTCTCTCCCTTGGTCATGTAACCATTTTCACATAACAGAGCTTAACGCTAGTTACACAATCTACAAATTTCAAATGCACTTTGTACTCAGGTGGATAATTTTGAGTAAAAATTCAATCTCCACCTATTCATCCAATCATAAAAAATGCATTTTCAAATAAAATTTAGTAAACAAAAAAGTTCCATCAAAAGATCCAAGTCTATTTGTCGAAGCAAACACGTTAAATTTGGTAACTTCCAGCAAGTCCAATATTTACATACTCAGTTCCCGTGTATCTTGGTATCTTTTATATAAAGATAGTTGTTGCGTATAGAAAAAGAAGCAGAAGTGTTGAGTGCCGGTTGACCAGCACCAGTGCTTTGCAAGACACACAACACGCTCACGGAGTAGTGTAATGTGTTATGTCTTGTCCTGCCTCCAAATAGGAGCAAACAGAGACGTAAGCTTTAGGTATAGCAAAGTAGAGCCTCCTGGAGCGGTGAGCATAAGACTGGATGTGAGTGTATAAATAAAGCTCAAGACAAGTAGATTTTGCAGGTTGAATCTTGGGAAGATAGAGCATGTATGACTGTAGCACTCAACAGTAGTTCTGCCTGAATAACTAAAGAGAAGAAGAGAAGAGATGATAGCAGAATAGAAGTGGAATCCCTTCCGGGCCTAGGGTATCCAGAGAATACCAACATCACAAGTCCCTTGTTGGACCTTTGGATCTCTATCGCACTTTGCTGGACAGTATACATATACATATACATCAACAGTAACATAACAGAGCTTTGGTCAGTTAAACATGCGCATATTGCATGAAACTGAACAGAGAACTACTCCGCTGGTATATAGAGCAGTTTCATCTCATCTGTATACTCGAGCATGGAGGATCTCCAGCTCCATGCTCCATCCTCCATCCAGAATCCTCGAGCTCTGTATTAACACCTTCGTGTTGCTCTGCTATGTACACGAGTATTCTCGCTCTTACTCTTGCTTTTGCCTCGCTCACTCACTTTACCGTGCCTTCCTCTTCTGGACCTGGACTTGGACCTGGAGCATTCTCTTTGCTGGTGTGCTCTGTATATGGCTATCGCTTGCTCTCTTACTCATGTTCACTCTCAATCGTTTGATACTGTACACGGCTTACGCGGCTGCCTGAGCACTCCGTTTACTACTCCGTACTCTGCTCTTATATTGAACGTCCAATAGCAGTAGTACATGCAATGCATACATATCCTTCGATGTCCACACACATCCACACTGTAGAGTTCGAGGATTATTTTCGGTGGGAAAAGGGATACAGCCGTGGATCGAATCGATTTACATCCAATTCCTGGAACTATGTATACTGATGCTGATGTTCCTTCTGGCTCCGGTGGTGCCATTGGTACTGCTTCTGTTGCTGCCAGTTACCAGTTAGCACGACTGCTTTGCACCGCCGACGCAACCGATGACTCACCGATCGGTGGATCGATCCTCCGCGGCCATTCTCGTCAATTAATTTCAATCTTGCTACCTATTCGTATAAGCGGTGATAATTATCGATTCAAGGAAAAGACGGATCTCTTTTTTTTCTGTACACATGTAGCTTTTCATGGAGTCCGATCTGAACTCAGTGGGTCATTTTCAAGCTGATGATCATTTATTTCATTTATATTCGTGTAATTGTTTATCGAGTGTGAGTAATGGAAAAAATTAATAGCTGGTTAAAATCGAGCTCAGCTTCGGCTAACACACACTGACGTCTCTACGGGCCACCAACACCGAGGAGGAACCCTCCTCGTACCAATTGGAGCCAACATGCCACATCATTACGCTCGGCTAATTAAATGTGATTTATCGGCTTCAAAATGGGATACATGGATACCAAGATTGGGGGTGGCTTGAGAAAATAATACTTTGCTTTATCTTTTTTTTAATGATAATTTTTTTTTCGTATGCTTTTTTCCATGTATGTTTTGATATGCGTTTTGGTGTAAATCAGCACAATAATAACTAGTTTCATTCGCCTTTTAATAAAAATAATTTTTTATTTATTTTTTTTTTTTAAATATGATTCTTATAAAAAAATCAATGCATATATAAAATTGTTTATATGCGTTCCCGATCAAAATATGTCGATATATTTATTTTATCTCAGCTAAAAAAAAAAAAAGTACTCATAAAAATTTTTTTTTTAGCAATTACAAATTTTATCGAATTCTGCTTGAATATTTTTCTGAAAAACTCTTGAGAAAAAATTTTCCAAATAGGCTCATTCCTTTAAAAATTGATACTTTTTCTTTATTAATAAATAAAAAAATTCAGAGCGCTTTAAATTCAAACTTTTTATCTTAAATTTAAAAGTAAAATGAAAAGAAAAATTTATTCTCCACTAAATTTGAGAGCATAAATATTTTTTTCACATAAAATAAAAATAGCAACATCTGTTAGATTTAAAAAAAAAAAATATGATCGAAAATTCTTTTTTAAAAATGACAGATTCATCCAAGCGATGCTGAGGTCCCCAACGTCGTTGACATTCCCAGGATACTTCTATTCCCCGTAATTTCTGTTATTCCACAAGATTATTCGCCATCGCATATAGTAATAAGGCGAGGTATATACAATATAGATTATATATTTGTATTAAAGTTAGCAAAGAGGGACAGCTGCTACGATTATCCGTTGCGACAACCACGACAGAATATTATGAAGCATGAGCATGTCATTATCCGTGTATTTATATATATATATATATATATATATATATATATATATATATATATATATATATATATATATATATATATGTATAAAGAGGGTAAGTTGTGACAGGCTCTCAGGCATGAATTTTCGTGCAACAAGTTGCCTACTTAGCGATCTAGAAACCTATCCAACCGTACCAATATCTTCTTTTCTTATTCGACCTTTTTACACTCGCCCTTCTTCTCAATCTCGTACACAACCGCGACACTCGTCTTTACATTTAACGTCGCCGCGAGAGTTTTTCATACGATAAAAATATTTTTCTCTTTTTTATTTAATAAAAAGCATAACACACATACCCATTCAAGAAAAAATGAGACTAGAGACTGAGCCACCACTTTTAAACCACTTACTTACGGTTCATAAGAGTGTTCAAAATATTGTCGCGTGTATTTCATCTTCACGTTCTACCGATTGTCAGGATAAAGATGACGATCATCATCATCCTTAATCCAACAATGTCCTTACAAACTATTTTCAAAATGCCTGGCTTTGACAAAACATAAACCGTATATTATATACGTTATTAGAATACATACTTTTATATTACTGTGTTCTATTGTTAGAAATATGCTTCAGCACAAAAAAAAATTTTTTTTTCATACTATCAAAGACAGAACTCATAAAAAAATTTTTTTCTTTGCTACTGCAAATATTTATATGAGTTTGGAATAATTTAATAAATTAACACAATTTTCATTTTTTAAATATTAAACTTTTTTCCATTAAAATAAAATTTAATAGAGTTAGATTGAACTCAATTTGAAACAATAATTTAAAACATTAAAACACTTTTTTGAATTGATATGCGATAACTTACATATTTATTAAACAACCGTATATTTAAATGAAACTTCAAGTCTTTACGATATTTACCTAAAACATTATTCTTAAAAAAGTGTATCAATTAACGAAAAAAATGAAAGCCTCTGTTAACATAAGAGCGCAATTTAACGTCCCAAGAATAATTAATTAACGTAAGCCAACTAAAAAGTTCTTGGAGTGAAAATGTTAAATAGGTTATAGCATGATAGCATTATAGCATTGGATAATTAAAATTTTTTCTAGCATAAAAATAACATTGGTTAAAAATGTATATACACACTGGATTACTATTGATGGATTTAATCGATTAAAACTAAGGCATGTCTACATATAAGAATGAAATTTATATAATTCCAAAGATGTCGAACGTAGAAGTAAAGAACAAGCCATACCTGCAGTGCCACCGAGTACAGACCGAGTAGTACCAGCAGACTCTATATCTTTAAAGTTAAATAAAAATGATTAGCAGTTTTTGTGATTAAATAGTTGATGATAGTATTATATGGAGTCATACCAAGCTGGGACGCATAAGACTAGTCAGCATCAGGTTGTCCAAGTTAAGAGATCTATGTACGGAAACGGAACGTCCCATGTGCAATCCGCGCCAACAGTTAACTTGCCACCTGGACAACTACACAGTCCTCTGCAGATCACTACAGACTTAACTTGTACTCTCTGTTCTTTGCTCTCTCTCTCTCTCTCTCTTTTTTTAGCTTTTAGTTCTTACGTACTATATAAATGCGCATATCTCTACTCATGCCAATAATATATACATGCAGACCTCCCTGGTATCTGATACCTTTGATTACAGGTTATGGCTGTCTCAAACCAACTACATACTTCATACGACATACTATAACCCAACTGTCTTCATAGTTACATATAGTTGATTTGTTTAATAAATTTACTGGCATTTTATTAACTAACGCACTTGTATGACAAAGTGTAATTTTTTTTTCTAGATAAACTAATAGAAAAATTAATTTAGCTTAACAGAAAAAATTTTTACTGTAAAATTAATTTTGAAAAATTTAATTTTATTAAATCGAGCTGAAAAATTCTTGAATTAAGTTAAATTAAAATGATGATATTTAATAAGGTCACTTTGGTAATTTTACATTTTAAAATTTTACGAGGTTACTTCGTAAAAATTCAGATATTTCTTACTTTTATAGGAATTTTTCGACGTAAATTATCATCAATGCATATAAATATGTTACTTCATCATTTTTTTAAGAGCCCGGCGTAAAAATTAGCTTGATAAAAAAATTTTTCAGGGGTTACTCGAGATATTTTAAAATTTCCAAAATTAAAAATTGAATTTTCTTGTTTTTTGTGACGCTAAAAATTGTGAATTTAAGAGAATTTACAATAAATAACGAGACATAAATAACAGACAGAAATCTAAAATATGATTTAGTTTTATTTTAATTTTTTATGAACTATTTCATACAATTAAAAAAGTTACCTTTAATTTAGTCCACTCAAAAAAATCTAAAGTACAGTTCTGTAAAATAAGAAAATTTTTAAAATGTTTAAAATTTTGAAAAAAAAAAAAAAAAATTCAATTTTTTATTGCTTAAAATTTTGAGTGATAATAAAACTTCTAAACTCTAAAAATAATAAGCTTACATAGTTCTTTAAAAAATAAAAAAATCAATTTTTTTTTTTTCCGTCGATCTAATATGTATGTATTGTATCAAGAAGTAGTTAAGAAGCACGCACGTGCTGACAACATATTCACTAAATATAAATGCGTCTAACTAAAACTAAAACTCTTACACCGAAGTGAACTGTTAAGTTAAATCAGGAAGAAACTATAAATGCTTATACCTATGATCAAGCTTCCCTAAACGGGATCTGTAATATAAGTAAGTCTGAAGTCTCTTGTGGTGGTTTTGCTTCTGAAAAATAATCACCAAGATATAACCAATAAAGTAAGATGATCGATTAAATGAAATAATCTCAATTCAAACATACACTTATAAGTTTAGATTTAAGGAGAGGGAAGCTAAAGTTGATCTCAAGAAGTTGAGAAGTGAATAAGGCAAATACATTTTATATTTGGCGTATAGGTAGCAAACGTTTACTTTTTCTGTAATACACGATCTTCAACGATAGGTTCTTATACATTATTGTTTTGTTTTGTTTTGTTTATTTATATTCTTGTTATTTTCCTTATACTGTTCGATACTGGTGATGCTTCATCGGCATAAAGATTATATATGGCTCTGGCGTACTCACTGGGTGCTGGGGCGAGAACGTGCCACGGTACAACGAGTTTTACCGATCTGGACATAACGCTGTTCTCACTTCTTTGGGGAGATTACTTTTTCAGTTCCTGTTATGGATAAATGTTATTATCATTATGATAATAACAATTATTTTAATTACTAAAAAATGATTAATTGTCAATTTTGTTAGTTTAAATTAAAAATTGCGAAAAAAAAATTTTATTTATAATTCTAAACAATTATAGATTTTTTTTCCACAGAAAAAAAAATTTTTTTTTCTAATCTTCTGCTCTGATGAATTTAGAGAAATCATTTGAAGTTAGAAGTCAGTTTCAACCACAGAAATACTTGCAAACCCCAATAAACATAAACAGCAAGGGTACAAAACGCATATCCAAGGTCTTCGAGATGAAAACTCTTTTTTTTTTATATTCTTACCGGTCTCTCATAAATCTTCAGGTATATTTGAGTGATTTTTACATTTTTAGGAGCAAAAAATATTTTCCATGGTTTAAAGTTTATGATAAACTTCTGTGTAAAACGCACTGGGTACAGCATTATTTAGAATAATAAAACTTTGGGGTTTATTTCGTATAGGGTACTAAGAAATTTTCTCTCTGGATTCTATAACTATGTTAAATGATTTAAGATTTCAAATAAATTTTTTTAAATAAAAAAGTCTCTAAAATTGTATAATAATTTCAGTAAAAAACTCAAGGAGCATATCGATGTTTTTTATTTCACATTGATTTATGTCATTCAAACCAACAATGAGACTGTTAACTTTGATTAACAGCCCTGTCAAGTAATGCAATGAACCATATGAAGGGTTAATTTCCAATATTAAACATAAAATTTTAAAAATTGAATTGAAAAATTTACATTTCTAAAAATTATTCAATTTTACTCCGATCCACTAATTTTTTATCTCAGTTCCTTGCTCCCCGGCATTTTTATTACAACCTAAATAAATTGCAATTTTTTATATTTAATTGATTAAAACAATAAATAAATAAATAGTTCTTCAGTACGATAAAAAAATGTAATTATTTAATTTATACATTACGCAATTTATAATTTATGTTTGCTGACATTTTACTACAATATTAAAGTACTTAAAGTACTTAAAATACAAATATAAACTCATTAAAATTATTTGCAGTTATTAAAACTTGTTATTTTTATCAGGCATAATAAATAATAATTTTATTGCATTACCAAAAAAAAAAAATAATAATAACATCAAAATTTTCAAGGCCGCAGTTTAAAAAATTAAAAAAAATTTTTTTTTAGTGTGAGGTTGATGAATCCATAAAATCGATACATTAGAAAAAATTCATCAGTATATATATGTAGTTATAAATATATAAATATTCTATACCTGAAAGTAGTATCCCAATGTCATTCTTTATTATTATTTGTGTCCCTCGTATCTTTATCATTATATGCGTCGTTGTTTTAAGCTCTTTAAACTTGGACATGGTACCCCATTAACGTTTGATTTACAACTTTCTACAAATCTATAAAGGAGACCTCAGAGCAGCTCACCACCTCTTTTTTAAGCGGCAAAAGATACAGAGACCAGCTTCCAACCTTTCACTTTCTTTTTCCTTTGCTTCCTCTCTCACTAGCTCACTCTCGCCCTCGGCAGTCTCTATTCTTCCTCTCTCCTTATATTCTATCTTATAGTTATATTATAAATATCAGACTGAGCTCCACTACTTATTCTATACATATATATACAATATTTGGCCCGTAGTCCCAAGATCGGCACCGCTGATAAAATTATACGCCAGCTTCCATAAACGTTTCTCTCTCTTCAGTATTCTTTTTCTATCTTTCATATAATAGCCAGTTAAAATTAAAAATCCCTAAAGAGCAATTCGAGATGAGTTAGCGCCGGATGTTGTGAATTTTTGGCTTCTGACTTAAACCACCGACCCCCAACTGTTAAACGTGTCTGCTATTGTATTAATAGTTTGCCACGATTGATTTTGCTTAATATTGTATATTTAATTAATTCTATGTTATCACTTTTGTTCCTATTATCTCAAACTTAAACTCTTTTTTTTTGCTGTCAATTAAATACGCAGCTAATCAATTTCTATAATTATATCACATCAGGTGTATTTTATAAATAATTTCTCACTGCAGTGAAATTTTATAAAATATTTTTTCTATGTTTTTGAAATAGAAAATAGAAAATTTCAATTAAATGCATTATTTTAATACAAATACAGTGAGAGAAAAAATTTATTTAAAAAAAAGTGGGCTTTGTGATATGACAACAAATCAATTTGTTTAAAATTTTAAAGAATTTTATCTATTGACTAAAAAACAAATTTGTTGACGAAAAAATTTTTTTAATTTGGACAAAAACTATTTATAATAGACAAGTTGCAAATTTTCATTAAAAATTATTTTTTCTCAAATCTAGAAAACTTTTTAGTAACTCAATAAATTTTTAAGTAAATTATACAGAAAAATTACTGCAGTAAAAATTTTTATTTCTCCAGCTAAAAGATAAAATTGTCAACAAATTAATTTCTAATTACAATATTGTTCATTTTTTTTCAAAAATTTTACCCTTGTTCAAGATAATTTTTTTTTTCTGTGTACGGCATATAAATTCGACTGCAGTGATGACAACTGTAGCTCCTAATTTTTCGATTAAAACAATCAAAGTAACGATTACTTAGCAATAACCGAAGCGTGAAATAAAATAACAATATAGATTTGAAATTTACAACATCATACAGAGTGTAAAATAAATGACTGCGTAAATTTAATATGCCACTTTATTAACATATACATATGCCCATTAATTTGACAAAACTGTTTATCCTTAAATATTAATAAAATAACGAAAGATAAAAATACTTAAATAATAATTTAAAAAATTAAAATCACGTGATCGCAATAAACTCCCCGTGGCGACGATCGACCGTTACTTTTACTTTTATTATCACTTTATTATTTGCCGATGCGCGTTTATGATCGTATTAAGACAACCCTCTTATAACTATAATGTGTATACAGTATATTATGTATGTATAAGATATGTAGATATATAAAATCAAACTATATGGAGTCTTGACTCCTTTTATTCTTTATAAAGATTCATTTTATTATTATTATTTTAACTCTCGTGTAACCATTCGCCCTCGTCAGTTTACCACTCTATCAATTATACATTCTTGGAAAGACGTCCAGACTCACCACACGTCCAACGATGCTTTTAGTTATCTCAAACTTTACGATGGTACCTTATAGAACGTTAAAAAAATTATTATGTATTTTTATCGTCACGCACGCCCAGTTATATTTTTACATTTTTTATTATTACTTTTTACTTCTTTGATTTTTATTTTCATTGTATTATATATTGGGGTAGAAGGTGCACGAACCCAAAATATGACATCTTCTGGTCGGCAGAAGAGAGGGGGGCAGGAAGTATATCTCAAAAAAGTAATAAAAAATTTTATTTATTAGTCTTTAGATGTTAAAATTGAGAAGGAATTTTTGACGATGACAGAAAGGGTCCAGGTGAGAATTATGATTTTTCCTTTTGAAAAATATATAATATGTTGTGAAAATATAACATATTTATTTGATATACTAGAAATTTTTTCGGGAATAATACGGCTGTATTGATGGTAATCTTTTAAAAAAAAACGTGGGACGTGATCATCTGAAATATATCGTCCTCGTTAGAATCTAAATTGGGCTCCATGATATGAGACGTATAAGCAAGAAGGGAGGAAACTTAAAACGTTTGAGAATATTTTATATGTATGTTGATATATTTTGTATAGCAATCGTTAAATATATTAAGCTCAGGTAGGAAAAAAAATATTTATAATTTTAACCTTAAAGATATGTATATATAAATTAAATTTTTTTTTTTTATGATAAAAATTTTTATGTATTCCTCATATTAAAAACGTTTTAATTTACATATTTCAGACACTTTTGTCTTGTCATCGTGTATCCGGTGATTTTTTACTAAAATTTATAATATTGTCGTTACATTTTTCATGTTAATTATTGTCATCAAGAAATATCTGAATAAAATTATTATACTCAAATATTTTAATAGATTTTTATTTATGAAGTAGACTAGACACCTTTTTGAATTATTCAAAAGCCGAATTGAAATTTTTAGCTTCTCATTGAGAAAATTTAAAATTTTGAAAATTTTTTTAATTATTTATGTATATGTATAAATTTTTAAACATTTCAAAAATAAAAATTCAAGAAAAAAAATACAAAAAATATTTTTCACTAAAAAAATTTATCTAATTTTTATGGTTTTAATTAATATAGATTAAAGCGATAATTGTTTCTTAATATATACATTATAAATTTGCAGGCTATAGTCGTAAACACCAATGCAACAAAGTAAAGTGTAAATAGATTTGCACATAACATAATGAATATCGTATTGAATTTAATGTCGATTTGATCGTGATTATCAGTTTGAATTGGATCGACTCAGTACTCTTATTTCTCCAAAGTATTCCATTAGTTCCCTGCTAAATGTTATCTCTCTTACAATCCTGTATGGAGTCTGAACACAGGCATCGATAATGCAATCAAGAGAAGAAAATTTCTTAATTTATAATTATAATTATTAAATAAATACCTGTAATTTAATATACATCTATTAATGCTCCAATGTAGGAGTACTTATCGGGTAACGGGGATTTGAGCTGAGAAATTAATACTACATTGATAAAAATACTAGAATCATTTTTTACTGCACTATGTATCCAGGGGATTTCATAACAAATCGGCTGCTTTTTTTAATTGTCCTTTCTAATTTTTTTCGAAATTTTAAATTGATAAAAAATGTGTTCAAATGTGGTTAAAAAATTTATTCACTAAAAAAAAAAAAATGAGAACTCAGAAAGTTCTCTCCCGACCATATGAATAAAAAATTTATCAATGGAAAAAATACCAGAGGAAAAAAAAGACTCAAATGGTAGTAGTCGATTGGAGATTGGCGTACGCGCGCGATTATCGATCGAAAGCACACACGGCGTGGGACCACCGGGATCGAGCAAGCAACCAGGGCGCTGCTGGACACGATCGCTCCATCGCTACACAACACAACACAACACTAGCGTAGCTTCACCATGCACAACTTTTAACGAACGATACAACGTCAGGGGTTGTTTTTTTAATTATGTATTTAATTAATACACTCCATGCGTTAATTATAATTGATTAATTATAATTGACTATATTAATTATTTTTTAATTTATTTTATTTTATTTACATGGCTGCATAAATAAATCTGCTGCGAGTAAATAAATCCGAACAAATATCCTGCATTCATTTCATCGCAGCCTATTGTTTTTAAATACTTTTTAACTCTTTCATATATAAATATAAATATAAATATAAAATATATATACATGTACGCATACGTTAAAACACACATTAAAAGGGGAATTGCGCGGTTGCAGACGGCGTGCGGCTCTTGCTAATGACACGGAAGATAGCGCTGATATCACTAATTAATTCCGCCTATCTATTCGATATACAAATGCCAATGTTGGTTACACGATAAATCGATCGTATGTCAATGAATTTTATTGAAAAAAATATATTATTATTAATTTGACGTCAATTCAAGTTTTAGGAAAAAAAAATTAATTAGTGCAATAATTAAAGTGGAAAATGAATCGTGTAAAAATCATAAAAAAGTCTGTTTTATTTTTAGAATTTGTAAAAAATGTTAATTTCATATCGCAAAAAATGTAAATCTGATGGGTAAAAAAAATATTGAATTTACATAGAAAAAATGTAAATTTAATATTCAAAATTTAATTTAAGTACCCACATTAATTTTTCATATATTTATTTATATTACATATATTGAAATATGAAGAATATATCAAAAATGCATGTGGGTACTCAAATGAAAGGTCTTGATGAGTGTAACACCAGGTTGAGTTTATATCTTTAAAAACGTCAGTAGTTAAAAAAGTACAGCACAATTTAACAAAAGTCATTATTTAATAGAGAAAAATTTTATTTAATTATAATTCATATTTTGCACTTAAAAATAATCTAAATTTTTTATTAGAAATATGAATTTAAAATCATATCTAGCCAAAACTCTTATATAATTATATAAAATTTTATTTTCTTGGGTATGTTATTTTTAAAAATCTATTCATTGTAAATTTAAAAGTATTTCTTTATCAATATCACATTATTCAACAATATAATTTTTAATTAATCATATATACAGTTTTCACATATCATTTTCTTTATGTAATAGCCAATAAATATAAATATAAACAGCAAACAATAAATGATAATGACTAGAAAAAAACATTAGCAAGTTGAGTTGATTTAATCACGAGATTATTTGAGACAAGGTGTGAACAGTTTGTTTGTTCGTCTATTAGGAAATAATAACTGCGAGTCCCGCCTATCTCACTCGCTGATAATTTATTCCCAACGGGGGCTCCCCGCGGCTTTCTGCCACGCCCTGAATCGTCGCTTCATTTCATACTCACTGGATTTAATATTATTGTTGTTGTTATTATATAAAGTATACAGATATATCGCTTGAGTCCTGATACATACTAAAGCAACTTGTTTATAATGTTGAGTCTGAAAATTAATCTGTCATAAACACACTTTTCATTTTTAATTTAAATTTATATAAATATAAATTCGTTATTATTTTTTATGCTCGACTGTTTTGTTGTCGTTATTTTTATTTAATTAGAAGGGCTTAATTTATTATTTATTGACGGGTTTTTTAGACGCCAAATTAATTAAATTTTTACAAAAGGTGTAGATTTATTTAATGTGATTAAAAGAATTATGACTTTATTGGTCGTTTTTTTGACCCACGTGAATTTTATAACTTCCGAGATGAGAGGAATCTTGATTATATATTCTGTGGTACAAGCGGGTTTTCGGTTATTTTTTTCGCGTATTCTTTTATTGTTCATAAATTTATAAACTTATTATAATATTATCTTTCAAATTTTGTGACGTGAATAAAGAGGTTTTTTTATTTTATGTAGTGTTAATAATGTTTTCTGCGATCGTTGTTGTGAAATATAATTTAATTTTATAAATTTATTTTATTAACTCGATATTCATATTCATACATTTATGGGGTACAAATGATTATAAATTTAACTAAAAAAAATATTTTACGCCTGAAAGTTTTAAATCAATAATATATAATATATTTATCTCATTTTTTTCTCTATATACTCTAATTACGTTAGGCGCCATAACTATTTTTTTTTTTTAATTTTTACTCCTCATGAAATATTCTTAACAAAACATGAAGACTTCATAAACTTGTCAATTACTTCAAGTATTGGAAAATGTCAAAATTTAAGAAAAATAATAACATGTTTCACTAATTAAATTTCATGAAAAAATGCAATATTTATTGGAATTTCCAACATTTCCAAATGAGAATACTTTATATTAAAACTGAAAATTTTCGATTGTGCGAAAATGAGAATTGGTGTCCCTACAATTTATTCAAATAAAAATTTGAACAGATATATCAATATAATTATAGGACAAACTGAATTAATTAAGTAAATTATAATAGTACAATAATTTTATTTTATATAATAATTGTTTTAAATTATAATAAATTTTGTTTAAATTTTAATCAATCATTTATTGCTAACTTTTTAAGCATTGTCTAATAAAATATTTTTTCGTTGATTTACGCTTCTATAAAATTATTTGATTTTCGTTTCACAAAATTTTCACAAAATTTACCCACAAGTAAAACTACAAAATTCTAATTATTCGTAGATTTTTATCAGGAGTAGTTAATTCAATATTTTCTCAACTTTGCCTTCAACCTAGAACAGAATCATCTACAATGAAATGGATAAAATTCATTATTTCTATTTTGTTTACGTACTAAATTGTTTGTGTGCACAAAGAAAAAAACAAGTATCTGTAAATGACACGTATAAGTGCATTAAGAATCTCAAATTCATATATGAACGAAAGAAGGTATGAATTCAAAGACATTTGCTTAAATTAAGCATCTTCCTATATTGTTTTTTTTTTCTAAAATTAAAAGGAGAATTTTTTTAATTTTAGAAAAAGTGAACGCTAAATCTCAAAATAAAATACAAATTTCATTCCGTTAATATTAATCATTGCTACAAGCTTTTGAATGGTGCTTAATAATTCAATTTACTGCTTTGCAAGCGGAAACTTTGAACTACTTGTCGCCACCTATTGGAGCGACGCAAAACTATTTGCTCAACGAAGCGACGATTTGGAAAAAAATTATGTTGTAAATCATCTAAAATAGAAAAATTCTAAGAGACTGAAAGTAAAAAACAAAATTATCGATTTTATGTAATCAAGATAATTTTCTAGACTAAAAAATACTTACAATTTTCAGCTTTGGTGAATAACAGAAATAGACAGAATAATTATCTGCTAATTAATTATTAATAATTGATCTTTTTTCTATTTATTAAAATCCCTCCAGATTTTTTTTTCCAAGGCCATAAAATTTAGTATATAATTATTTGGAACGTTGTCGGTAGTATTTAGTGATTGGACAGATTAAAGCAGGGATTTAGTCATGAAGCCAATTAAATAAAAAAGTATAAAGAAATTTATGGGGCCATATATTTCAATGAGTTTTTATTTTAATAATTTATTTGTTTTGCCGATGAGATACCAGACACTTTTTAAAAGCACGCGATAACAATAATCGACATCTTTTATACTCATACAGGTTGCTGGTAGTTAAGTAGTTTGACTCGGATCCGGCGTGAGAACTGAAAAACCACCCCCGACACTTGGTGACAAAGAGGCTACCCCATTGGATTGACTGGCATCCAGAACGGCTGGTCAGTTAAAAAATATCGAAAAAAGGATAAACTACATAAAGAACAAATAAATAAAAAACGAAAAAGAAAGATGTCAAGCAAAGGAGCCACAAAGGAGAGATAAAGAGGGCACTGCGAGTTGAGCTGATGGAAGGAAGAGATGAGAAAAGCGGGACTCTTGGACGAAGACCGAAGGCCCCCGATTCGGGATGTGGCAGCAATGCATTCAAGGCCACTTAGAATCTGAACGCATAAACATGCCATGATCTTGGACGCCCATCACTCCCAATAATAACAATAAGAATCCTTACATTCGCGGTCCCTCTTGTCTCAAGTCAGACAAGGTATCAACCTCCTCTCTAAACTCTTTCTCTCCTTGTCTCCGCGAACCGACAGCAAGGAGATCCCACGTGATTACGAGCGCGGGAGCGTCTTCACAAATCACTCGCTTGAGACCCGTGTGCGGACACTGAGCAACTCAAGACGAGAGTTAAAGAGAATAAGACGGCCTGCTCAGTTCTGTTTATATAAGTTGAGGCAAGAGGAAAGGAGTTCACCAGCACCCAGCACCCATTTCATATGTTTTAGTATTGGTCTCCTATATTTATATATTTAATCCGCCTAGAGTCTAGGTAGAGACACTTATGTATATATACATACATGCTATTCTCTGCTACCAACATTTTACCTTCACTCCTTTATATTGTGTTGTATATTGCTCGAGCTCCATGATCATTATTTTGAAATTTTTCATTTTATAAGTACCTTCACGCCCACTTAGCATCACACATACGCTCATATTGTTATTGTATTGCTTTACCACCTTACTGCTGATTAAATTTAATACGCAAACTCTCTTTTTAATTACTTGGATTGTTTCGCATTTGAATAACTTATTTTTTTATAAATTAATAATTGAATTAATTTTGTAATAGATCATTTTTCCTTCCGGAGAATGTCCTCTACAAATTTATCAAATCATAATCCTTGGAATTTTTTTTAGAACCGATTTTGGACATAAATAATTATTGAGTCGATCCAAAAGACACTTTTTGAACAAAATAAAAACGAGAATAAAGCTTCTTGAGAAAGTTATAAAAATGAATTATTGTAGAAATTGATATTTAAAATTTAACTTTCTACTAAGGAGATGATTCAGCGAGCATACGCCCTCCGTCGGAAATTTTTAACGTTACTTTTGGTCAAAAAATGATGTATTATTAATATATATAACTATCCTTAATCAAACCTCTTAAAATTTTTTTCAATTTTTAGGCCAAATATTTCCTTCCCTTCAAAATCCTTAATTTTAGAACTTATCAGAAAATTCAGAAACCTATGAAGCCTATGTATGTTTTTATTTCTCCCCCTTACGCAGTATATCCCCAACAAAGACTCAGCTCTGCTGATGTGTTCGATCTCACTCACTTATAAACATTAGCGGAGGAATAAGCAACCGCCTCCACCACTACTATTGTACACTAGTATACACTCTGCCATGAATTTCACCCTTTCTTCTCTGGTTCTTATACCTTATGGCCAGGTTATTTATGCCGGGTCCGGCTAATAAACATATGAACGCCCGTGCCTTCCCACACAACGTCACTGGCTGGTGGACGTGTACACTAATACACACCTGAGTTGGATTAATCTTGTATATATAAATGGTTAAATGGGTGAGAGAGTAGAGTAAAGGATAGGGATGGATAATGCATGTGTGTGTACACTACATCCGCTGCATGCCATACCACCGACTGCATTGTCTCGTCTTATTAACAGCCGACTAGACGATATATCTCGCCTCCTTTTCCTTCCTTCCTTTCTTATTTTATTTTACTTTGTACGCTTTATATACGTCTATGTATTTTCATTTTTATTTATTTATTTGGCTTTATTCCGAGGACTAACTTTTTGTCGTCATTTTATTAAGTGGATTGTATGTCAACAAATTAATATTGTTTTGATTATAACGCTTACGACAGGTTGAGGGTAAGCTTTTTTCTTCAAGCTATAAGAATTTTTTTTATGGTTATTTTTTAATAATTTTATTTATTTTTTGTCCCACGATTACTGTGATTTTAACAATAATTGTTAAAAAAAATTTTTTCCGTGTATAATCAAAAGCATAAGCAAAATTTTTTGGCCAGTGTATTTATATGATAAAATGGGTTTTTATCGTTAAATTTGTTATCAGTAGAAAGGTCTTGATCTGGAGTTATGCCTTTTAAAGGTTTCATATCATTCTGACCAATAGTCAATTTATAAACGTCGATATTCAAGAAAGTACAGTGCAATTTTACAAAATTTATTATTTAATAAAGCAAAATTTTATTTATTTATAGTTCACACAGTGACTGCAAGGTTGCTATTATTTTTTAAATCATTTATGTTTAATTTATATCATTTGGTATAAATTTTAATAATTATTTATTAATTTATGTATGCAAGCTCAATATCAATATAAATGAAAAAAAAAAAAAAAAAATTTATAAAAATAAATAATCCGTATCAATTTTTTATTCCATAGTTTGGAGATTGCCCGAGTAAATTGTCACACGCTCTTTCGATTTTAAAACGAACGAACGTTGCAAAAGAATAAAAAGAAAAAGAACAAGAGGAAGAAGTAAAAGAAGAATAAGTTAAAGGTCCATGTGCATCCTATATAAAAATCTCAAGTACTGTTGAGAAAGAGAGAAATAAAAAGGAAAATAAGTTAAAAGATCTTATTCGTTTATTTATTGATTTATTTATCCTTTAGTTTTTTTTAATCGTCGAAGCTAAAAAATAAGCGAAAAGGGTAAAAAAAAATAATACGAAGCAAAAGTATGGTGATGGAAAGAAAGAAAAGAATTGGGCTGATAGAGGAGAGAGACAGAGAAGAGCTTGGCGGAGGAGCTGTGGCGGGAGCTTAAGGTGGGTGGAAAAGGGAATGAGGAGACGGTTCGAGAGCTGGACCTACCTAATTTACCTCCCAGATAATGCGGCATAATTAAAGCAAAATGTAACGTCGCTGGCAATTAAAACAAATTTATGCGACCAAGATCCACGATCGGGCGACCCGAGGAACTGCCCCGGGCCTACTGCTCTTGCTCCTGCTCCTGCTCCTGCTCCTGCTGGTTACTACTTCTGGGCAGCACAACCAAGCTGTCTACTTTACTTGATACTCTTACTCTTGTGCGTTTACCAACCTTGTTTCTTGTGTATGTATTTATTGTTACTTATTATTGTTATATATCTATCTTGCATATAGTTAAGAAACGAGTACAAACCCCACTTGTCACCAATCCAACTTACGATTTCTTATCGTAATATGTGTTTACGTAGCGAGGGAAAACTTTTTTTACAAGAATTATGTCGTCAATTTTAGAGAAAAAATTCCCTTGATAAATATGTACTTATTGTTCTTTTATATTTATATATATATGGTTTTTTTTTCTTGGTGCAGGGCACGGGTTTCGTTAGGGTGATTTAATTGTAAGTATTTTATGTATATATAGTTAAGTGAATGTGTATAAATATATATAAGAGAGCCTCCGAGAACGAGCATGAATTCTCATTAGCCAATCGAGATCTGTCCCACTGTTCGAAGATCCTTTGAGAGATTAACAAATATATTCTTGTCTCACAATTCTCCATAAATACAACGTTAAAAGTTAAGACAATTGAAAAAACAAAGGGAAATAAATTTAACAAATGAAAATTGTTATTATTATTATTATTTATATTGTCTTGTAGCTCCTGAAGACAATAATTAAAAATTTGGGTTTTTTTTTTTAATTATTTTGAGGATTGTGTGGGTATTTACGAGAAAAAATTGTGGGAACTATTCGTTAGAGTCGATAGTTTTTATGGAAAAGCATTTTGAAATTATTAAAACAGTTTAATAAATTAATTTTTTATGGCTAAAAAAATTTTACTGAGTTTTAGATTTTTTTTTTTTTAGACCAAGACAATTTCGTTTTATAGTTGATATTTTTTTTTTCTAATTGAAACAAACGGTTGGAATAGTTACAAGAGTTTTAATAGAAAATCAACTATTTTGCCAACTTTAATTTTGTCAACTATAATTTATAGTATCATTTTTTAATAATTCTAGCAGCTGTCATTCTCAAATTAATAGAACGATTTGGCTCATATTCAAAAACAAATTACGATTTGCAATTTTCAATAAAATATTACTATCTAAAATAAGGTAAATATTAATAAAAAAAAAAAAAAAAAATGCGTTTTTTACTTTATATTTTACAAAAAGTATAATGAGATAAAAAAATTCTTTTTAAAATTTTCAACAAATTCATTTTTTGCTAAAAAAATTCTCATTACTTTCAAAAGAAAATTTTTTTCTCAGTGTATGTTTCAGATTTAAATTATGAAAAATAATATTAAATAATTTTTCATAATTTTGACAGCAGTTCGACTAAAAAAAAAAAGTGACCAAATTTTCTGCATAGTTAAAAAATTAAAGAAAACTCAAAAAATTACATTAAAAATAGTAATGTGTCCCGTCGTATTCAAATCTAGAAAAATTACAGTTCGGAATCACATTTTTCTAAATTCAAACTTTGAATGTTAATTTTCAGATCTTTTAATGTAAATATTACATTTTAACATGTAATTCTTATAAAATCTGTAATAATTACAATCTGAAATTTTAATTTTTCCAGTTTTCATTACGGAGCGTCACGTTATAATTATATAATGTAATTTTTCTACTTTTCTTTTTTTCGTTTAGAAAAAATTTTTCCATACCATAAAAATGTTAATAATTTGACCACCCAAAAAACCATTTTGTATCGCTAGCTCCAACCACCACCCATTAAAAAACTCAACGACGCCAAAAATACCATAAAAGTAAAATTTTATTGAAAAACAAGTCTGTAAGCCGTAAATAAAAAATGTGAATCGAATATGCATAGAAGCATATATTCATATATTTGCCAACAATCAACTACTTTGTATCTGCCTTTGAATCGCATAAAAATCAGTTTTACAAATACAGGTGTAAAGCTATGTAGAAGCGAATCAAGTGGACAGAACGAGGTGCCGGATTCAAGAGCCAGAGCCAGAGAGAAAAAGAGGGAGAGGGAGATAAAACGACAACCTCTGCTCCGATATATAGCCGTACTATACAGAAGCTAAAGAGTAAAAGAGAGTAAGAGAGAAAATATCTCGCATTCTGACGAGATCAAAAGCCTACAAAGACGAGTCAACAAATACGGCTCGCGACTGCCGCGACTCATAAAGCAACGTCACTCGGACATTCCCGATTCTCTTGTCGCTCTTCCAACTCTCGTCGGCTATATCGGCAACTCCTTTCTCATCCAATGATCCTTTTCTCTCTCTTTATTTTTCATTCGCTCTCCTCGTCTCTCGTTTAGTCTGCTTAGCTTTGGCTGATCTTTTTAAACTACTTGGGCAGTTTATTTCTAATTCCCTCGCTGCTCTTTATACTCATTCCCTTTACACACACACATATCCATCTATCTATCTATCTATATTCGCCTCGCTCTTTGTAACGTCATTTTATTTGCCGCTTACTTTACTTCATCAGTAATCGGTCCGATCGTCCGCGGTGTAATAAAATCAACCAGACTACTGACTAGAGATGACTCTCAACTCTAGATAAAATCCATAAAATTTCGTCAAATGCTATTGCAATTGCACTGGCAAGAGCTACTGTCTTGAGAAATTACGCGTTAACCAAAGAAGACTAAAAGGAGAAGGAAAAGGTAAAAGCATGAATCTCAAAAAAAAGGGTCACACTTTTTGCCGAAAAGAATAACAATGACACCTGTCGTCCAAACATCAATTCCATCCAAATTGCCGAATTATTCTGCAAAACATTACAGGGAAAAAACTACGGTGTACAATTTACTGAAAATAATCTGAAAAATTTACAGGGTAGAGATTCTGTAAAATTTACAGAAAAAATGAGTAATAAATACAAATGATATTATATAAAAAATACGTGTGGAGAAAAATTTTTTAAACATTTTTTTAACATTTGATGGACATTGATAATTATTGTAAATAATGTCAAGCAAATAAAGAGGTTTCTTTTGTTTAATAATTTATATTTTCAGAAAAAAGCTCCGCCGAAAATAAAATATTTAAACAAAAGATGTAAAGAACTCCGATTGATTTATTTTTATTGTCGCGAGTTTTCTCCTCTGTATAAACCTAATACCGAGTGGTTGTCATCGTTGTCATCGCTGTCATACGACGAAGAGGACCCAAAGAAAGGTGATAGAAAACAGGTCTGGTCTCGCCTTGAGCGAGGCTAAACTATTTCGTGTTTTTCTTACATTCGTAAGTATATAAGGGACGATGAACAGCACGCTATCGCTTCGCCATCTGCTTGACAAACTCTCTACACAGTTACACCGCTAAACTTCTCCATATATACATTCAATATATATTCCACGTTCATGAATACGTCATACATCATACATTGATTTTTTTATCAAAGATTTTAAAGCTATAAGAATTTGATATTTTGTAACATTATTTTTCTACTTTAAAGACATTCTTATTTTTCAATTTTCATTATTTAAGTTCATGTATTGAAGATTAAAAATATAAATACAGGACAAAAAGACAAGTATTGTATCGACATTTTACTTGACAAATATAAATCCTGTATTTAAAACCAAATTGATTATTTTGTAAACATTTATAATTTTTTTTTTTAATTTTTTAAAGCTTTTTACAAGTTTAATTAATTAAATCTGTTACATATTTATTAAAATAATAATTTTAAAATTCAATTGATCAGTTTTTATTTAAGAAATTATTAATTTAAAAACATAAAAAATTACTTGAGTCTTTCTATCCTGTTTTAAATTAAACTACTTTCAAAATTATAATAATTTAAATTTTTAACTTAAAATTTTAAAAATATCCTATTATTTTAACTCAAAATTGATCAATAGAAAAAATCAGTCAAAAAAAAGTTGAATTATTTTACTGTTTAGAAAGTTAAAAAATATTTAGTCACTCTTTGCCATTTGGCCAGTGAAGGCTTTGGCATAAATCAATAAATTCAAATTCTTAAAGATTCTACACTTTTAAAATGTGATAAGTAAACATATTTTAAGAAAAATCTCAACTAATAATAAAATTATTTTATATCAAGAAGAAAAATATTATAATCAAGTAAAACTTTCTAAAACTAAGATAAAATTAAAAGTTAAAAATTTTTCTTACAAACCAACTTAATTTTATTTATCAGCGTATAAAAAAAAATAACTTTCAAATATTAAAAAAAAAAAAATCGTGAAATTGAAATGACGATAAATAACAGTGTAATTTTCTTTCTATTCTAAAATCAGAGAAGAAATAGGTGTCGAAATAGTTAGTCTAGCCACTAGACCGACTAGACCCCTAAGGTCAGATTAAGTCTACTATACCTGTAACAAGCCCTCTACTCGTGTCCCTACTGTCTTACTACGTCACACTTAGAGTTCATGAATGGCCCGCTCAGCTGTGCTAGAGCAAAAGAGAGGAGACCATCAGAGAAGAGAATCGACTAGTCAATGTGTAGTGACTAGTCCCAGAGACCTATCAGACTTAATAGTATTAGTGTGTTTACGGTTTTATTCTCTCAACTGTACACGCTACAATGTAAACATTCGCGTGTAAAAGACACATATACACATAGATGTGTGTGAAAGATGCTGCCGATTGTTAAGTATTTCTAAGTGGGAGCAGATCACAGGTGCGAAAAGTGAGAGCGCCGGCGCCAAAATTATCATTTTTCAATCAGCAAATCTCTACGCATTTAAAATAACCCATTAAGCTTCTCGATTTTCTCATTAGCGCACGCATTAATTTTCTGCATAATTACCCAAATAAATTTAAGGTTTGATACACATCTATTTGAATTTAAGGGTTTAAATTAATAATAAAATTTATTTATAACACAGCCGGTGATAAAATAAAAATGATATAGTTCGAAAAGCTCGTGCAATACGCCGTGCATATAAAATCATAGAGCCCCCAAGTGGTTTTGCGATAATAATGCATAAGGGGGAGGAGTAAAATAAAGCCCCGCCTCCGTTCCGTTCCTCAGAAGTGGGGGTAATAAATATCGACCTGGAGAGGGAGTTAGACAAGGAAAGCGATATCGAAAAGAGAATGATACCCGTAAGTGCTCGAGTTGAGCGCAAGAGGGGAAAATAATATGTTGTCAAAGTGGGAGACTTCGAGAAAGATGAAGAGAATTTTCGGAACGTATTCAGTTATAGGCGAGCTTTTTCCCGTCTATCACAAGCTTTTTAATAATAATTCAATAAATAATAAATAAACAATCATAAAATACGAAAAATGTGAAATTTTTTCCGACTCGAGGGTGGGCTTTCGTTTAGATCTAGTATATTTTTGTGGAGGGGGTAGCTGAGGGTGCAAAGTGTCATAATATATATCTGGTGTATATTACAAATATAGCCACTGGATCCGAGACAGGAGGTGGCGTTCGAAGCGACCGTAGTGGTGGAAGAATATCAGTGGTGGTGATTCTCAAAAGGTGGTGGGAAAAACGCGCGCAGGGTGATCGCCCTACCACGGGTGATAAACCAGTGCGGCGGAGAGGGGCGTCGCGACGTCGGGCCCCCAGAGCTGGTCCGTCCGTCGTCCGGCCGATACGACTCGAAGTATCCGAGCCCCCGCGGATATTCGCGATTTAATATACACAGTCACTAATAAACATTATTATTAATATTAATATCAATAAAAATACATATATACATACATATATATATATATATATATATATATATATATATATATATATATATATATATATATATATAGATATATTATACACGTATGTGTGATGCGTACATTGGTACAGTATGTGTAAATAGACGTGTATGAGTAGGGGTGTAACGTAACAGATAATGTATATAGATATCTATACACACGTGTGTAAATAAATATGAGGGTGGTTTAATTCGGTGTATCTACGTCTACATGTATTATTACCGGCGCAAGTACACTTTTAACAGGGGGTGGTTGTTTATTTACAGTTGTTTATTGTAACAAGATAGACTCTGTTTAACCGTGACTCTTTTAGCGACACGCATGTCGTATAGACGCGTGTGTGATCGGCGCCCTGTACATGCGCCGGTACACGGATATATGTAATGCCGGGAGCCACGCATGTTGAGAGTACCCGGTGCTTATTGGTGTCGGCTTAAGACGTTAAATCATCCGACATCCAGTGAGGATGATCAGGATAATTATTATTATTGTTATTATAATGACAACTATAACGATAAAAATAAAAACAAGAAGACTAATTATTGTTATGGAAGTTATAATGATAATTATAAAACTGAAATTGGAAATTTTAGTTGCTCCGATATTTGTTGCACCAGCGAAAATAATTACCGCAAACAGTTGTCGGATGGTGACAGTGGAAAATTCGGGTTTGGTAAGACAGTTTCAGTAGTCGGACAAGTTGGAGTACACAAGCGAAAGCTGGTGAAGAAAAAGAAGAGGAAGAAAATAAAATAGTTAGTGAGGCATTTTTTTTATAAGGCTTCACTACTTGCTGTTGCATATTACTTGTTACGATTGGGTGTCAAGTAGTAAGTGTCAAGGATTGTGAATAGGAGCCACTGAAGGATGATAGGCACGTGCGTCGAATGCCTACGTCCGATTTAAGTGTTTGTTTATTTTATATTTATTTATAAGAGAAATTAGTGTTTTTTTTTTTTTATAAAATATTTTTTTTGTTTTTGGTTTTTTACGCTGGACCCAGTGATACTTATTATATAAATCCATGGATTACAGTGTGACATTTGATGGTTTTGTGGTAGGAAACTGAAGGAAAAGGATATCCGAAGGAATCGAGTGGATTTTAGGTGCATTTGTGTGTGAGGTGATAGGTACTAAAACGATTTTTAGTGATTTTTTTGAGGACGCGGGCTAGCAATTATTTATTATCAAAGTGTACGGGGAATTTTTTTAATAAAACGGAGTTCCATTGATTTTTATTTTTATTTTTTGGGATCCTGTTTTTTACGGAAGTTTGGATTTTGTGGGCGACGATAAACCGTCGGATGAAAAAACGGAGTAGTCTTTACTCGGAGATTAACTACCTAGCGTATTGTGATTGTTTATAGACACGGAGGGATGTCGAGAAGAAAACAGGCACGACCTAGCCGTGCCAACCTTGAAGAGGATCTGGTACATGGACCTCTTGGAAATAATCCCTTGTCGAGTCTTCAGAATCAACCGACCACACTCCGTAAGTCAAAATATTTACTTTAGATTTTTTTTTTCTTTAGTTTTCTTTTGAGGGGACGCGGAAAAAATTTTAGCTGCCGGTTTTCGAGCTGGAGGAATTATGACAGAGGTTTGGGGGGCTTGTAATTTTGTGCGATTATGTCGATTGATTTTTTCGATGGAAATAGTGAATAGTGTTTAGTCGGGAAAAATTGAAATTTTATTAAAATTATAAAAATAATTCATAAAAAAAATTTTTTTTGTATTAATACACTGTTTTTTGCACATACTAAATTTTTGGACTTAGTCTTATCAACTGACTTCGGTTTCGGTATAGAAAAATTATAAACAAAAAAAATAAGACTCCATTAAACGTTTTTTTTTAAACATATTTAATGAAAATAAAATTTTTTTTCTTGGAAAATTATTTTTGGATTGTAATAATCTTTATTTGATATAAAAATTGAGATGTGAGTTTAAGTAGAACAGATATGAAACAATTTTTAAAATATAAGCAAATATAAATTTATGAAAATTTTATAAAGTAGTTTGAAGAAAATATTCAATTATTTTTTAATCAAAATTTTGAAAATTAACACACATTTTAAGTTTTATTTTTTTAATAAAAAATATATTTTAAAAAATTGCAATTGTAATTTTTTGACTTATTTTTTTTTGATAATAGTTTATAAAAATTTTTAGTTGAAGACATAAAATTATTACATTTTATAAAAGTAACTGACACCTGACATTTTTTCTTTTTTAAATAATTATTTATTCAATAAAATATATAAGTCTAGTTGAAATGTTTTTTATAAGTTTTGTCATTAAAAAAAAAATATGGAGGATTTTTCGACTAGAAATATTTAAAAATAAAATTCGAAAAATAGATCCAAAGAATAAATGTATTTTTTTAATTAAAAAAAAATTTATTAACAAATGAAAACTTATAAATTTTTCATTGGTATACGACTCTCCGTACGATGATTTAAATGAGCAAGTGAGCATATCAGAAAAATGATTAAATAAAAAAATTTAAAGGAACTAAAACGACTTCCTTGCATGCATATTCACTCGTTTAAATTACTAGTTTTTATCAACCTTTGCTCATTAATTCCAAAATATAAGTATACTTACACACGTTATCGTTATTTATTTTCTTTTAATTGTGTCTCTTCAAGAAGCCAAAGTATGCAGATATAAACTACAACCACAGCATATAAATTTAATATATTTACAGAAATTATTTAAATGTAAATGTTAGAAATTGAGCTGTCGTCGAACGCGCGGTTGTTGACTCATCGAATATATTCAATATATATCTATATTTCTTTATTTCTTTTTTCTCTCTTGATCAAGAGTCGAATCGTCTATGATACGACGTCCGACGTCCTTTTATTTATATTTTTTTATTTTAATGGAATGGATCTTTCGCGAATTTCTAATATCAACTCAATGAATTATGACCACGTAATATCGCGATCTGACTATATAAGAGGCCGCAGGTGTCCTCTTTAATACTCAATGGCTATTAAATATATCTGTGTACAATACATTCTCATATATTATATATTATATCCCCCATATACATACAAACATATTTTTTTTTAATAAAAATTCTAAGGTATTTATATTTGTGCGCAAACAAAAAAAAAAAAAACCGTAGATATTTTTTATTGATCTTAATCAGTTCAGGATATTTGTCAGCGGCGATTTCTTTTAGATAAATATTTTTCTCCCGTTAATTATATTAATTAGATTTTTTTAAAAATTACAGGATGGAATAATTTAAAATTCAAATTTTACACTGTACACTATAAGCAAAAAATTATATTTTTTTTTTTTTCAAATATTAATATTAGTATAAATTTGACATAAAATCATGAAATAAAAAATATGAATAAAATTATTTAAATACGACCAAAATCAAGTTAAAAGGTAATATAATGTATTAGAATATTCATAACGGCTTATTAAAATAATCTAGAGAGAGAGAGAGAGAGAGAGAGAGAGAATAAGCGAGTTTGCGCGTTTTATAATTATTATAATTTATGAACGTCTATTTTATTATTTTTTCACTTAAATATAAATTTAAGTCGTATGATTACATGGTTAAAAAATATTTTATTTGTGACAAACGTCCTTGTGAAACGAACACTCTAAATCATTGTCTCGCGATTTTATCAGGCAGTTTAGTGATTTTTTGGTATAGTTGTGAGTATTGCTATTATAATTATTTTTTTTCACGCCATACACGATGAGTTTTAAGTGATACCGTGGATAATAGGATTTTTTTTTGTTTTATTAATATGAATGCTTAAGTATTATATTATGGATGAACTGGCTCGTTGACACGATTAATGAACACAATAGAACATGTGTAGATGTATATGAAGAAGCATGCATTGCGGGTGGGTGAGAAGGTGTCTTCACTGTCACGATTGTATTCGTGACAGGCAAGCATAAGCTTTAACCATCAGCTCTCAACTTTAATACGTTATTTGAATTCTTAATTTTTGAGAATTATATTTTGTATTTATATCTAATTCTTCTATAATCATAACATGCGTGCCGTGATATTTTACACTTATTTTTTTGTGACATATTTTTACCGTAAATTTTTTTTTTTTGAAAATTTATAAAAAAATTTTGAAAATTTTTTTATTAGAAAATATTTTAATTAATTTTTGAATTAGTTATTTGTTAAATTAGTTTCAGATAAAAAATAGAATTAAAAAAAAAATTTTTTTTTAAATTACCATTAATTTAAAAAGATGAATATTAATTTCTTTGGAATTTTATTGATAAGAAAGTGAATATATAAAAATATTACAGACAATAAATTTGAATATTGAATATAAATTTTGATATTAAAAAAAAAAAATCAAAAACTAATAAATAAAAACGTTAATGGATTAGAGTTATAGAAAAAATGTAATAAATATAAATTATTGATAATATATGCAATTAACGAGGATAGTTATATATTTAAAATGGTTACATTTTATTTTATTTAGTAATGTTTTTTTTTTTTTATTTATTTATTTATTCGAAAGCCTGCATACGACTCTTATATACGTTATACGTTAGATATTTAAATATTTATCGAAATTTATGCGCGATTTTATCAATAAAACTATTTGAATTCTGTAAATTTGGTTATCTAATGCTTGTTGTATTTTGTATAATCAACAATTAAATAAGTTTCAAATAAATAATTGCGCTACATTTTAATTTTTTTCCTTTTTTCAAGAAATTATTTTTTTTTTCTGATAGTATTGAATTTTAATTTTAATAAAATTGACGAGCATTATTTTTAATTGCGTGCAAAATTTTTGATAAAAATTTCGGGAAAAAAATTTAAACCATTTTTACCGATGATGAATTTTTTTTAAATCTTCAATTCTAAAATTTTGCATCTTAAATAATAATTTAATTCTGAATTTAAAAATATAAAATTTTATAATTTGATATTTTTTAAAAATTTTTTTATGAACAAATAATTTTTAAAATTAAATTGAGAAAAACATAAAAAAGTCTTAAAATTTTAATATTAAAAAAATGCAAAATAAAACAATAACTGTCTCAAAAAAAAAATGTAAATTGTATCAATTAAATTATTGCGGGAGTTGGACAGCCGATCGGCTATAAAATCGTTTAAGAAAGTGAACCGAACAAAAGCGTATAGAGTACTATCGCCTTGAAGTAAAGACCACATACACGGTAATATATAGTAAGTAGAAGCCTAAGACAAAACTTAAGGAAGAGATGGAAGGGATTAAAGAAAGCGACCGCGACAAGGAGGTACAAAAAATAAAATAAAAAGAACTGGAAGGAGAATAAGAAGATTGACGAAGGCTCGAGTCTCCGAATTGGAATTTGGAAAAAAGCTTGCACTCTTGACTTACCGGTTTTTTCGATTGTTATTTCGTTGGGTATTGCGTGGGTGCGTCGTTCATTGGGTGGATGACAGCAAGAGAGAAGAGAGGACGAAAACAAAAGTTTGTTAAATTAAAAATCTAAATAAAGGACGGCGAGTCTTGAGATTAAGAATTGAGGCTCTTTACTCTTTGCTTTTAAATCCATCAAATATGTAACTCGGGTAAATGTAAATGCTGAGAATTGGTATCTTTGTGGTTTATATACTGGATTTTATACAGCGTAGTAGTTGGCTACTAACAGGACATCTTTGGTGCGCGTCTGTCAACGTGTCAGTTCCTGATCACTTGGGACGGACTAAGACAGCTTGTATCTCCAAGTATATGCTCGTTATTTCAGTTTGCTTCTATACTTCAACGCCCAGATCATTCTAAATAACAACAATGATAATAATTATAAACAAAATATTATTAATTTAATAATTCGATAATAATACTATTAATCATCATATTTTATTCATAAAATTCAATTTTTCAGTTTATTAAAAAAATATACTCGTAGAATTAAATAAAAGTTATCGATTTTTTTCCGCGTACTATTATTGTTATTATAGATAGGAAATTAATTGTTGGTTTATCCAGGTGGAATATAAAATAAAAATTGAATACGTATTAAAGAGAAGCGAGGAAGTACGTCCCCTGGGAACAAGGCGTTTACCGAACCGTGGGAGCACGGCGGTTTGCTCCAGAGAAAGACAAAAGGAGTAAATAAAAAAAAAAACGATAGCAAGGACAGAGAAGGAAAGCTCGGCCAAGAGGTACCAACAGAAAAAGAACGAGAGAGCTCGAGATATGAAAGAAAATAAAATGGAGGAATATGACCCGCGATATAAAGAATCGGTGTATTAAACGGAGCTCGCGGCTTTGACCGTGTAGCGATAATTGGCGACCTTGGCTCTTCTGCGAAGGAATCCGCGTGCGCGGCTCATCGTCAGCGGTCTACTGTGTTTTGTCGATCTGAAGAGCAAGGCGGCGATGTCAGGATGCCCGAAGAAACGCCGGGAACTCGCGTGACATAATGACGGAAGGCCCGACAACTCGAGAGGAATGACGAAATGCACGGTTATATTACTCGGTGACTCGATGGATCGTTCACTGATCACTTGGGGTGGTCTTTTCGACTCATTTTTTATTTTTCCTCCTCTAAATATGTTTGTGAATCATTAATATACGTTAATTATTATTAATTCTTGTGAATTTTTTTATCGATAAGAATTTTATTGAAAATTTTGTTTGCGTAAATTTTTATTTGACTTCAAGTTAAAATTAAAAAAAAAACATTATAACTGATTAATCGATACTTAAAATAAATCACAAAATTGAATCATACACATTTTTATTTTAAATATTTATTAATGAGAATTATTAATTTTTTTTAATTAAAAAAATTATTGTTATTTCATAATTAACAGAAAAAATATTTATTAAATATACAAAAAAAAAAATTTAATACACTTAATTTGAAAGAAACTATTTCTTATAGAAAGAAAAAAAAATTAGTTAAAAAATTTTTGAATCTTAACATTATTTTTAAAATTTTAGACAATTTTTAACATTCTCGGTTTATGGCTACATTTTTAAATTCTGTATTCGACTATTTCAGATAAAATATTACGAACTGAAGGTTCAGAAAATATAACCGTAAAATTCTAACGCCAGGAGTATTTTCGCCAATGAACGACAGCTTTGTAATGAAAAAAATGTTTTCTAACATCTATGTTCCAATTCGCTTCGGCTTTTTGTCCTCCAAGGTTCTTAAATTATTTTTCATAAAATAATTCAAATCTATTTTTACACTGATAGAAAAATTAATTTAATAATTCTTAAGAGTTTGATAAACTTGAATTAAGTGGAAGAAATTGCATTCATTTTAAATAAGAAATGAATTTATAAAAAATTTTATTTTTTATATAATTAATTTTATATTTTTTCATAAAAATTTCGTTCATATATTTATTATTATTATTAATAAATGTAGCTATTAATGAAATCTACTTTCATATCGGCTTCTGATTGGCTTTGATAAAACAAGGATAATTTTATCACATTGCAATAAAATTTATGTTAGTTATAAAAAATATAAAATGCCTATGAAAATACCAGATTTCCCATATAAAATAATTTTTAAGAACTTTAAATCGATTGGTATTCAATAAATTAAATAACATCAATAAATAATAGTGTCAATAGTCTTTATACACATAAATCTATAAATCTACAGATATAAAAATATATATTACATAAATATATAAAAGTTGCATCAGCGGTATGGCCTTTTTGACACATACTTGAATTACAGTAATACAGTATTCAGATATTCTATTGTTTTTATTTGATATTTATTAATGCATTTATAAAATAATATATTGCGTGATAAGTATTTATGATTATCGGTGTTTTTAATGTTTAATAAAAAGAATTTTAAATAAAAAGGAATAAGTGAAAGGCGCGACAAATACAATGACCAAAGGAGAGAAGATAATTATTTTGATAAAATATATATGTCGCATGCATAAAAGTTAGCATTGCAAGTCTTGGTTGCCTTTGTCGTTTGATCCTCTCACGATATTCATCACCGATCAAACAAGAGCGCAAGATGCAGTGGTACTTTTGTTGTGTTGTATAGCGACAGTCACACATATTTGCTCACTAACACACGTTTGCCAAAATATTTATATATATGTATTTATACACAAGAGCCGAATGGAGAGTGTGGAATCATTTTGCGGAGAATGACAACGATGATAGATTTTTTGCTAAGTGATCTCGACTCGAAGAACTCGAGTTTAAGCTAACCGCTAATTGGGCAAAGTAAACTCAATGTATGTACTCTTGCGTTATATACACTTTATTATATTATATTTTATTTATGTATATTGTATTTAATGTACATAATGATTGAGAAAGCGGCACTCACGCACACAGATCCAATAATTTGTTGCCGATATCGAGATTGTATGTTCCTTTAAACAATATTGATGGCCTATGAGCTTGTGAACATCAACCTTCTTCTTCTTCTTCTTCTTCCTCTTCTATATACTAATGATCATTATAAGCAAGAATTATTATTAATTTTTTTTTATGATGACTAAAATTTAAGATTTAAATCTAACTATTTTTAACCTTTTTATATAATTAGATGAATTTATTTTCATACACGATAATTACGAGATTTTTTTAAACTGTTGATCATTTGTGGGAAAATTATTCTAGATGTACTAAAAAAAAAATTTACTTGAATCAAGATGAAAAATTTCTTAGTTTAAGGATTTTTCGACTCAAATCATGAAGATGAAATTTTTCAAAATTATTTACTTGATTTAAGCAATTTTTTTTCAAAAATTTTTTAATTTAAAAATAGCATAAATGCATCGAATACTTACGCTCTAATTATATTAGAAACGCGATAAACATTTTAATTTTCAATTTAATGAATTCACTTATAAATAGTCAGATACACTATTTACATTTTCATTTTCTTTTAATTTACATAGGATCTTTAGAAAAAAATTTCTCTGTAAAAATTCAATATTATTCTTTGAATTTCTGAATAATGCAGTGAATTTAAAAAATGTACTAAAATTCTCCACAAAATTTGAATTTCAAATTTATTAATGATATTTTTCAAAAATGTTTTAAAATTATTTATTTCAATTAAAAAGTTGTGAAATTTACGAGTTGCCTTTGTAGTAATCTCAAAGTTTTGAAAGCATTTATATATTGTAAAAAAAAAAAAAAAAAAAAATATAAGCCCATGTTTTGCGATGGTATCCTTCAGCATCATATATTTGTAACTTGGTAACTAATACATCTCAGTATCTCAGTACTTGTTAGTTACAACTAACTAGTTTTAAGTTTTTGTATTTATTTTAATGCTCAATTGCTCGTTATAAACAACTCAGTGCGGTCTTTTATTTAGCTTGAAGCTTCAAGACAAATTTAAGGTGCGTCTTGGAAACTTATCTGTAGTAATTTTCTATCTGTTACATACAAGTAATTTGATTGTTGCTCGGTTGGTTGTTGTTGTTGTTGTTGTTGTTATTATTATTGTTGTCTTCTCCAGATAGAGGCGGAGTCTTAAAAGCAGGTGTCTCGTTTCACGGTCGATAACCCAGCTAAAGTCAAGTGCATCGTCGGAAGTTACCGATCTGACTCTCTTTATTCTTTACTAGCAGTGCTTTTACTCTCGTTTAAGTGTCAAGTGTCCCAAACGCCAATTTGGTCAAACAAAAAAATATATATATAAAAAAAAAAAAACATTGTCAATGTATGTATGTATGTATTTTTAGGAAAAATAAAAAAACGCTAAAAAAATATTGATTTTACATTTTTTAGCTGTTGGTTTGTTTTGAATGAGAATATAAAGAAGAGCAATTGGGAATTAAATAGTATTGCGTTGAGTGTGGCACGGGTGAAGGGCACGTGAGCCCAATTGGCGCTTTGCCAAATGAAAAATATTTTCAATGTCCAGGATATACACAACGCAAACGCTATTACATTTATTTTTGATGTTAAATATTGAAAAAAAAATTTTTTTTAATTCTTTTCATCGAATTGAAATATAAGAATTTTTTTCAACTTCAAAAATAATTAATTAATTTATTTACTTTTCGTAAAATTATGTCTTCACATTTAAATTCGTGAGATTAATTGCCGTGTTATATATATTTTTTTTTTATTTTATATTATTTAGATTTATCGTTAATTTGTAAAGCAAACAATAAGTCGGAAAAAAAGCAAGCAATAAATCTCCGAGCACTTGATTTATTATCACGACGTAGTTTTTTCAGGGAAATAAAAAATATAAGTAAAAGTTTTTTTCAAATTTTTAAATATCACTGTTTTTTTTATTTTTTTTTTTTTTTGAAAGAAAGAAAGAATTTTTGAGGCACATGTTTTGGCATGAATCGGATGCTTTTTGTTATTAGTTAACACGCGTTAAATTTTTTACCGATGTTTTAGAATTCTTCTAAGACCAGACTATTTACGATCGAATTTTCCAAGGACAAAAGGTTACTTTTCTTAAATTATAAAACGACCGTTAAAAACCTTGAAAAGTAATTCCCGACACGTACTCTGCTAAAGGACATTTTTTGACACTTTCTATTTTATTTCAAGTATTGGATGTAAGGATACGTTCTTCGGACATAAATATCCTTGAAATTGAAATTTTAATTTCAAATTTAAATGAAATTGGAGTCTTAGAAATTAATGCGTGATAGTTTTTCCGAAGAAAATTAAAAAAAAATTTTTTTTTTTTTTTTTTTTTTTTTTTCAATTTACTATATTGGAAATTTAAACAGATATGATCTTCAGAATAATAACTTTTTTAAAAAAATCCATTATTTCAATAAAAGTATTTATTATTTTATTACAAACTATGTGTAGAGTGTTCAAAATTTGAATAGAAAAAATTTTTGCTTAATTAATTTTTATATTTTTAATAACATTTTAGAATTGAAGTTCAAAATTATATTTTTTAAAAATATTATTTAAAACTAATTTTTATTTGAGACTAAATTGACATACAAAAAAAAATGAAAAATAAATAAATTCTGATGTTTTTAAAACTGCTCCAAAAACTTGAAATAATAAATTAACTATCTTCGAAAAACGCATTAAACCATGAAAAGACACAAAGTCAAGCCTTGTCTTATTTTTAAAATACCAACTTTAATAAAAAAAAAAAAAAAAAAAAATTGTAAGCTTTGTACAAAATTTCCCAATTTCTCTTATTTTCATCGACTAGCGACCCCAAATTTCAGTGGCATGTTATTGTGAATTAATTATTCACTGGCTTGGCAAGAAATTTTCTCAACTTATTTGTCACTGTTGTTTGACAATTCACTACTCAGTAATGTACAACAAATCTTTCATGTCCAAATAATGTTATTTATTTCAAAATCATGTTTCCGATAAATTAATCAATCGAATATTAAAATTTTTAAATATTATGGAAAAACAAACTATAGCATACAGTACAGTGTTCTATTATGTATTTGTATTCTAAGAATTTCCGACTCATCTGAGTCAAAGTTGTAGAGAGACTACTGTATTAAAATAACGACCGAGAAACATGTTACATTCTCAGATAATCTTCATAGTTACTTTTTCTCAGTGATTCAATGCCCTTACATTATTCGATGCGTAAACTTAAACGTTTAACAGTAATCCGTTTCCCACATTTACAGTTTAGTTTGGTGATCATCTTTAGATTATATGACTGTGATTAATTTATTTATTTCTATCCTCGATCTTGTGACCATGCTGTGCAATTTTTGTATGTTCAATAAATTTATTTTACACATTTATTTATATTAAATTAAATTTTAATAAAGCTAGAAAAAGAATTTTAACCCTGGATGATTAAGAAAAAGAACCCTCAGAAAACTCATTAATTTTCATTGATGTCTCTCGAATAACATAGCCTTTATTTAATTATTAAATTTTATAAAAGACCAACCGCAGGATGAATGAAAAATTATAATAAGATTATTAAATGATTATAGTTTCTTCAGGTAACTATAATCGTGTTGACTCACGCACATCAAACGGATGTGACTATGGAAAAAATTTCATTCATATTTTTTACGTTTAAAGGGAAAACAATTTTAACACACCTGAACAGTCATAAAAATTGGAATTTATGGTTTCTTAAAAGTTTCCTATTTACAAAAATTTACAACATTAAACGGTAAATTTTGTTAGATTGTGCTGAACTTTTTTAACTATTGATGTTTTTAAAAATATAAGCTGATCCCGATGTTATACTCATCGAGAGCTTTCATTTGAGTACCCACATGCATTTTTTTATATTTTTCATATATACATATATATATAATTTATATAAATATATAAAAAATAGATGTGGGTACTCAAATGAAAGGTTTCGTTGAGTGTAACATCGGGATGAGCTTATATCTTTAAAAATGTCAATAGTTTACATGACACAGGGTCATTTCTTAGTTATATATCTGGAGATAAAGCATTTTCGAATGCAGCCTTAATACTTGTCATCATAAATTAACTGTTGGTGAGAACGATATGAAACCTTGAAAAGGCACAACTCCAGGTCAAGACTTTTCCAACGATACCCAATTTAACCATAAAAACCCATTTTATCATAATAATAGTGTTGAAAATCCCCGACGGAGGGCGCATGATCGTTAAATTCTCTTTTTACAAGATAGTTAAGTTTGAGGTGATAATTTCTCGAACAAAAGGCACGATTTAATATTTCAAAAAGTTGGAAAAATAGCGCGCTATTTAAATTTTTATTGTTAAATGTTCTACTCAAAAATTCTTACACTTTACACAGTAATAAAAGAATTTTTTACAGGGTGATATTATTATAAAATTAATATTTAAAAATTCCATGAATTTTTTTTAAGAAAATCAAAGTGGCTTTTTGATATATGTATGTTGTAATTTAAATTTAAAATTAAAATTAAAAATGAGACAAATTTTTTTTAGTATACAAAAATAAAATAAATGAAACTTTTATTTACCCACATAAAATCTAAAGTGTAAAGATAAAAATCAGATGTGTGTATTAGAGATTAAAGCATATGGATAAAACGGTTAATATAAAAGGGATGAAGGCGATGATTATGACGTGTGGGTGATGCGTAGAAGCGGATTAACCCCCAGGTTATTGACGTATTATACATGCGGGGAATGGAATGAAGTATAAGTGTATTGACTGCTCTCCACTCAGTGACGGGATGAATTAAACGTTACTGAAAGTATTAGAGAATGAAATAGTGCCGGCTAGGAGAATAAGAGAAAGATAGATAGTAATATAAACGGCAGAGAGTAATAAATAGTGAGGAAAATGAGACGAGATGACGGTCGAGTCGAGGAGTGTGAGGAAAGAGAGTTGGGAGTCACATGTTTAAATTGGCCGAGTGTGAGATAACGTGCGTAAAATGTGCATCCAAGCGACGACACATCAAAGCCGTCGTTTAAAGGGTTGATATTATTTGGCGCGAAAGGGTTATCAGCCGCTGCCACCGCGACGGGCGTGCCGGTGACGATACGGCAGAAAGACTTGGGGGCGTATTTGCTTAATAACCAGCTCGAACTGAAGCTAAACGGACCCCCTGGGCTTATTGCCAGCCCATCTGACGCCTACTATCTCTCGTTTTCTCTTCTCTTCATACCTCGTCTTCTTCTGAACCACTCGTCCTCTATCCTCCTGCTATTTTGCTTTTGTTGTACTCTGCCTTTGCCTTTATTTAAATTTTCTCCTATTATATGCGATGATTATGCTTTTCATTGATGAAAGTCAAAGTTAATCGAGATCGAACTTTTTCTCACTTTTTTTTATCGAATCCTTTAATTTTCTCTAATCCTTTGCCACTCTTTCAGCTTTACATTCATATTCGTTTTTCTCATAGTTCGAATCGTGAATCAAGTTGGAAAAAATATTGTGCTTTAATTAGACATTTTAGAAGATTTTCATGTATTAGTAATTCACTGAAAAAGTTTTTTTATGGAAAAAAAGAAAAAGAAAAAAAAAAAAAAGTTTAATGCTAACAGAATATAAAAGAATTCACAAAAAAAAATCTTTTGAAAATATATACATTTGTTAAGGCTAAATTGAGCGTTTTAATTTTATTTTTATTAGTGTGTATAAATGTTAATTTAATTACAAGAAAATTTTTTCTTAAAAGTACATTGATAAAAAAATTAACTTGGTTCAATAATAAAATTCTTAAACCAAGAATATAATTTTGAAGAGTTTAATCATCTAAATTAATGAAAATTCTTGAACAAAGAAGTTGTTTTTCATTAAAAAAAAAATCTACTTTCTTTTATAATTTTTTCTGCTTGATTCAAAAATTTTTCTCTTAAGTCAAATTATTTTTGTCCTTTACAAAGGAAAATATTTTAAAGTATTAAATCTTCAAATAAAATTCATTGGTTCTTAATTTATAAAAAAAATTGTAACAATATTCTATTTTTTATATTCATATAAAGCCTGACATGTCATTATAAAAATTTTTCACGGGATAATATCAATAATTGATTGAAAAAAAAGATAAATAACACACAGACTGTTGGAAATAGAATTAAATAAAAATCTAATTTAATAAAGTAAAACAATTGAATGAACTCTACCGTGACACACATATTTTTTCATAATAATTAATAATACAAAGGATTAATTTTCCTTAGGCTATAAAACAAAATTCGAATAGCACAGAAGTATATAAATGTACATACATAATGACACTCTCACACGCATATGGTCAATAGCGAGCAGAGTATAATCTTCAATAGTAAATAAAATCCGTCCATAGAATAAAAAATAAAACTATAAAGCAACATTACACAGAATACAGGATAATAAAAAAAAGTATAATGGTAATAAACTCAATATGTCCAAACAAATTTCTGGATGGTTGAACAGCAATCATTGTAGCAATGAAAATCGCAAAATAATGACAATCACATACGTAAAATGACAATGAGAACAGAGAACATACATATAACCAAACAATTGTTAGCCGCAGCAAAATACATGACGATACATAACCGCTATAGAGAACACGCCTCGAGGCTTGATCATCAACAAATAGGGGACGGGAACTTGGATGCACATACATATTGTACATGCATCAGAAATCGCTCCTCCTCTTTATCATTTGGCCTTGTCATCTCATCACCTTGTCGGTTGTCTTGTTATGATTTCTCCCGCGGTACCATAAGCATAAATCCGCATGTGCGATCTACACACACCAAACACTGGTCAGACAAAGACAAAAGATTAAATAGCACAAAAAAAGTAATAATAATGATAATAATAAACCGAGGGAAGAAAAAGGATAAAAGAATGAATAAAAAAAAAAAGTAAAAAGCAGGGCGGGTGTCCCGTTTTCCGGGTGACTTGGCTAAACGGGATCGCATTAGCACATACTTCCCCTCTTTGCCTCCCCCTTAAATGCGATGGGAGATTATCATCTCGATTTTTTTATCCACGCGTACATAAACGCATGAGCTGCTCGCTATCTTTGTTCAGTATGTTGCTTTTATTTTTCTCTCTCGTCTTCATCATCGGTTTTGTTCTTTCTCGAAGCCGCCGAGTTGAACCGTGATATGCCAGAGTTTAATACAATGTACAACTATTTTATGTATATATTTTTACTCACTCTCTATGTATAACATATACGCGAGTGTATTATGCAAAGACTAAGCACCAGGTGGTTGTTACTCTCTATACCGAATTTCAGAACATTTACGGCGCCATGACACTTAGACGTAACTTTTAATAAAATTTTAAAAGACCGTTCTCTATCGCAGTTTTTACAAGCGTATTCTAGTGAACAAGCTGTCTGATATACCTTTTAAAAACTCAGTTTAGAGATAAGTGCTAAACGACCTTTATGCCAAAGCTTTGTCTTACTCTTGTGCACAGTCCTAAGTCCAATATAATCTATGCTTCATTTCCGGACACCTTTCATCCTTATCTTTAACGTCCAGTGAATACACAATTTTACTAAACTTTAACTGCAAGTTATGGGATAACAAATTTAATTATACTTTATGATCAAGGATTTTTAGTTGTTTTTTTTATGAACGGAGTTTTTAAATGGCTGCAAAAATTGGATTGGTTTTTTTTATTGTGACAATTTTTGGATTAATTTTTATTAAAATGAGGATGATTTTTTCATCATATTTTTATTTTATAATAAATACAATCTCAAATGTCTTAAAATAAATTAAGATACAAAAATTAATTTAATTTTTTTGGAGCATCACCCTGAAACGTTTGAAATATTAAAATTAGTAAATTTCACGATTCTCAAACTCATGAAATAAAAACTCTAAAAATTTTTACAAAATACAACAATAACCGAAGCTTAAAAAAAATGTCAATTTAAAAACTCCTGAAAATACAAGATCCACCCTCATAGATACACAAACCCCGGAGGGTATCCCGAGCGGTGGCTACAGTTGGTTTTAGCATACCGGTTGAGGCGTATCCCCAAAGTAAAGGGGTTGAATTCCCGACCAATAACAGTCTATCTGACGTATTCGGGGCTTTTATTCTCTAGCAAAGGTACAAATGTACGTACACACATAAATCCATATACCCTTAAAAGTAGTTAGTTCCCTCGACATATGTATGTACGCTGTCAGTATTATTATAATCCCATATAATAAACTGGGCGACTCCACCTAAACCACTTGGCCCGTTCATTTGTCTGCCCAATAGCCGGACAGCTCAAAGCCCTCAGCAAACCTTTAACCACTACCTTTTTCATTACTATTATTCTCCCGCTGTTACATCTTCTCGAATTACTTGAATATCTTACCCTCTTTAAGGTCTCTTGTAAAATAAGACATGTTATTAATATCCCGTGACATTTTTTTTACTCATTTCATTTATGTATTTCATATAATAATACCCGTTGGGGTCGCTTTGTTTGAGACCCAAGAATGCTTCACTCGAGGGAGGTTAATAAGAAACAAAAAAATCGAAAAATCACGAGTCCGGGAGTGACGCGGAATTGACAGGATGTCGCGGCTGATTCTATTCCAAACTTGTACATCATAAATCCACTATATTTAGGGGTTCTACACACATATATCACTTGCTGGAGTATATATATATATATATATATATATATATATATATATATATATATATATATATATGCCAATCGAGTATAAGGGAGGATATGAGGTTTAAGTAAGGGAGTTTGTGTTTACACACGGGTTTTCGGGACACTGCACTCGGAATAAAAAAACTTATACCACTCTGAGTAAGACAGCAAATGAAACCATACAGCTTCTGTTTAATTCTATACACATACATTTATTCTCTATTCTGTATATAAATTTATAAATGTGTTAGTACAGACTATCATCTATCGTATACTTGATATTATCCCATAGTCTGTCCATTATTAGCTGCTTTCTTTTTGTCATTTTAAAATGTAATATGTTTGTACCCCCGGGGTCGTATATGTCATCCATACGTCTATAGATATATATATATATATATATATATATATATATATATATATATATATATATATATATAAACACATATGTACACATATGTGATGATCCACAGAACGCTGTGATGTTTTTCTATTCGAAGTTTTCGTGGCGGAAAATTTGTCCTGATGTCGATGGTTTTTTTTTTGTTCAGAGTTGTGTGCTTTTATATAGAACCAGTGTCAAACATGATGACATAAGAGGGAGAATATTTAGTATTTTGTGAAGCGATCGCGAGTGCGGCGAAACTATGTATAGGGATTGTGGGTACGTTTGTCGTTCAGTTTGGGTCCAGTCTAGATTCTGAGCTCTGGGTTGAGCTGCGCGGTACGAGATTACCTTTGAACAGACAATCGCAAGGACATAATATAATATAATATAATATAATATATAATAATATAATATAGAATGATTGATCCGGGGACAGTAGGACAGTACAGTTAAATTGTCGTGATCTGTAGGAACAACGCGGAACGGAGAGATATAAAACATTTTGGTCTTTTTGTCAGCCGCGGGATATCAAATTCCACGAAGCATGTGCATACATTCCTTTTAAATTGTTCAGAAATTTTTTAAAAGTATATAATTATGTTTGCAATAAAAATTTTTTTTTAATTTATTTTTATAATTATTATTATTGTTGTTGTTATTATGGATTTATAAAAAACTTTAAAATTAAATATTTTTAATAAATATAAGTTATTTATTTGTTTACAGTACAAAAATATAAAATGCAATAAAAAATAAAATAAAAATAGAATTTAATATTAAATAAGAAAATTTATTTGACTTTCTAAAAATAATTTAACAGTATAAATATAAATATTTTGGATAAATTTGTGAGTTATAAATATAACGTTGATATAATTATGACTTTTATTTATAAAAATATTTCAAAGTTCTGTGAATAAGAAGTTTGAGCCAATTAAAAATAAACTCTAGTGAGTTTATTTATTTAATATGATACTAAGTTACTAAAAACTTGCTCTGAAAACAGAAAAAATTATTAATTTGTTATTATAAATAAATAGTGTAAATAATACATAAATTTAAATAAATATTTAAAATCCTTTATGTATTTATTAAAAAAAAAAAAAAAAAAAAAGTGAAAAGTTGTGAATTGTTTAGGGTTATCGAGAATCTTAAAAGACCGGTTTAATACACGTTTACGCTTATCGCAGACTATTATTTAAACTTGATATCTCAAATCAGCAGTAATAGAAATTGCTACTGTGACAGTGATAATAAATTAGTTTTATAATATAATATAATATGAGTAGGGAAGAGAAGGAGGATTTACCATAAAGTGCAGTTGACGCATTAAATGCTGGTTAAGAAAGTAGTTTCAAAAATCAAATAATAACTGATACGATTTAACTACTTTTTAATTTATTTAGAATTTTAATCTCAGAAACAAACAAAAGTGCGAATTTTTTATAACCGACGCCTTTTTTGATTTTATTTTTCATTTTAAAAAATAAAATTTATAGATGAAAGCAAGTATGCGAGTGTAAATATACAAAACAATTAATCGAGCATGTATAAAAAAAAATAAAAAAAAGTAATAGTTTAAATTTTGAGTATAAAACATACATAGCACTACATATAAGTTTGCTAAAAGGAATGAGCTTTTTGTAACTACTCGGCAATTAGCTACGGCTCGTCGACGAGATCGTCCAGAGCATTTAAAAGCTGGTGATGCTCTGAAACAGCATAAGCACAACAACAGAAGCAGTAGCAGCCTTGCGAATATAGTTTAACACCATTCGCTGTATATAATATCTCTTAGTTGTCTGGTGCTGAATCTAAGAGTGTCTCGACGGGCTCACGATGATGTATTACCTTGCCGTGTCATGCGACTATAACCGCAGACACCCTGTACACATTGCAACAGTATTAGTATAGGTACTAATGCGGGACACTGTCATTTTAAAATGTAATAAGAGAGAATTGCCTCTGCGGTTATGGGTCCACTCTATATTGAGTTTTAAATGACAACCGTATAATTAAAGCTACGAGTGCATGATAACTATTAATATATATTCATACATTTATTTTGTTATATTCAATTATTGTATTTTATCGAGTGTGCATTAGTATGTGTTTATTTAAATTATCGCTCAAAATATATATATTTCAATAAAAGTTGCTCCAATAAATTTCAAATACAAGTCTATCAAATACAAATATATGTTTATCCTATGTTGCGTATATTGTATAGATCACTTGTGCCTGCTTATCGAATAGAACTAAGCGGGCTACATTTTATATTTAACTGCAAGCGCTTGTAAATTTATTTATGCCATTTTTATTTATAGATAAAGAGTCTATTAATATTAATAGAGATACTTTAATTGATAAATTAAGTTACTATCAATTAGTGATATTATTATGTATTTATTTATGTTTTTAATTCAAATTGACACTAACTGTAGTAAAGTGTTAGAATTTTTATCGAAAAATCGGTAATTAAAATATATGACAGTAATAAATTAGAAAGTTTTTATACTATAACAATGAAATTGAAAATAATTGTGGACAATAAATAAATTAGAAAATTAACTCGCCATACATTATTCTTAATCTAAAGTATCTGAAATAATTTTTATATAGATTAGAGGAATTTTTTTAATGCTCTATAGCATTTTCTTAAAAGGAGTTCGATCAATAAAATAAATTGACTGAGTTAAATATAATTATGGTTGAACTAAAAGTTAATTATTTAATTTATTACGATTATTGCCGTTGCGTAGTTAATTGAATAGAATATTAATTCCGTCAAATGATATACAATTTTTTTATAGAATTAATTTTGTAAAAATGAATTTTTTTTTTCATGTATCAATTTTTAAAATTAGGATCATTATTTACAAAATGAACTTGATTAAAATCTTTAACAAAATTTAACAAAATTATCTTTGGCAAAACCAGATAAATTACTTGTTTAAATCAGAGATTATACTGAGTATAATACAAAAATAATTTTGTATAATCTGGAGTATATTTGATATTACAAGTTGCCTTAAAAGATTAAATACATACTTATATCGATAATTTTTAAAAATAAACTTAATCACCAAAACAATGAGGCTTAATCCATTCAAAATGTATTCAATATTCTGAAGTATGAAGTTTCCAAAGGACTATTATTTATATACTTCTGCCAAGTCTAATTATTTTTTATTCAATAATTACTTGGTCAAAAAACGTTCCAGTATCTTGTTCAAAATTCTACATGTTCTTAAAAAAAATAAAACTTAAAAGTTCAAATTAAAATAATATTTTTTAATGACATACACACAAAAATTTTTAAATATGCGTCAAAATAAATTTATTGTTTTGAAGTAAAATATAGTTAAGCTTTGGAATTAATGCTATTTTCCGACATATATACAACTATACCTAAAGAAATGTTCCTAAAAAGGGATTGAGATAAAAAGATGTCCAACATGTAATAATTCGATAGAGTGTATAGAAGAGCAGACAGTAACGAGACTTATGAGACTAAAGTAAAATCTACGATTCTATTTTGGAGACGCATTTCAGACGACGAATAGCCTGAAGCACAATAGCGACGCGTTCGATGTCACGAGTACGATGTGTATGGTAAGTTGTATTATAGATGAGTATGAGTATGTGTAACTTGTAATGTGCAATGTGTGTATAATAGAGATTGAAGGAACGAAGAGGGTGATATGCTTGAGCACGGCACGGACGGAGGCAGAAGAAGCTCCGGTGGTGCCTGAATGTGGAAGAAAGCTCGCTGTACAGACCTGGTATAGCATAGGCCATACATAGGAAAGGGAAGAGATGCTTCAATAAATCAGTAAGCTGCGGCGTTTTAGCCGCGAATACATCATGCTGATGCTTCTGGTACTACTAGTGGTACTACTGATGCTGCCCGACTGACTACTTTTTTATTTAACGTGTCTCGTGTCTCTGAAAGCATTTACACTAAAATAGACTCACTCGACACGTCACCCAAATTTTTTAAGCCCGATAATTTTTTAAGCATATTTATTAATATTTTACTGAATTAACGGGCAAATTATTTTGTACCAGACAATTTATGGGTGATCCTACCGAAATATAGATTACCCTTTTTTTTGTCTCTTTTTTGGGTATGGGTCTGTTTTTTTTGGAGCGACTTCAGAATCTCTCCGTTCCGAGGACAGTCACCTTTATTTATTGATTTATTTTCATTATTTAAGAAGATAAATTTTAAAAACAAACTTGATTCTTGAAAAAGCTTTTTTCACAGTTAATTATTTTAAATGACTGACTCCCCAGGCTAGATAAATTTGTCAAATACTATTTTATTCATTTATTTTATTGGTTTTTATTGATTTAAATGTCTTTAAGCGCCAAATAAAAGATATTTTTATTTATATTAGTCTCCAATATAAAAGCAATTAATTTAACTGAAAATATTCAATTTATAAATAAAAGAAAGTATACAGCTTAAGAGTTTATTCTTCATTATAATCGTATTGAATGAATTTATACGTCGTGTTTTAAAATAATATTTTTATTATGTTTTACTTTATTATACTTTTTTAGTATGAATATGATTTATAATCTAATGTAATTTGAATTATACAAATGGCTGCGTTCAAGTAAACAAAATCTTAGATTGAAAAAAATTATTTTTAGTCATTATTGCGTCAAAAATTTTTGGGTTAAATATTTAATACTTTTTTGTATTAATTCTCTTAAATTAGAACAAAAAATATTGCAAATAAATTTTTTTGACGCAAAATTTTTTACTGTATGCTTCTTTAAAAATTTAATAATTACTAATTCAGAGTTAAAGAGCCAAATTAATGACAATTTTACGTTTCTTGTACAATAAAATTATAAAATATTCCCCTCTAACATCCACACAGTGAATGATCGATTTTGTAGGTGGTCGGTGTATATGTAACTGTATTATTCTGACAAATGCGAAATAAAGAGTCGCTGGTGGTCTCTGCTACAAATATGTCGCGGATAGAATTTGATCTCCCGGGATTTGACAGCAGTGGCGGGAATGAACGTGCGTGTCGAGGCCGAGGGATGAAAAGTGATAAAACTATTTATATATCTGTATAATATAAGTTTTTTTATATGAATAGGGAAAAGAATATCAGTCGACAGTAGTGATAGGCATGAATATATCTGTATCTATAGAATATTCTCTATCTGCGGAGTATAAAAAAAGTTAAAAAGAAAAAGAACTGCGGGCTGTTTGCGGAGAAACACGAGAGCCTTGGAATCCGCGTGGATATCTATTTGCTGTTGCACCCCTCGGTAACACTCGATTTTTCAAAGCCCTCATTGATATTATATAATATTAATGCCCCGGGTGCCTCGGCTCGGCACGCTCGTTGACTGTAAATATTCTTCAATGTATATGATAGTGTACGGCAATATTTGATACCTCTCAATTTCATACTTTTCTTAACGCTTAACAAATCAAACAAAAACGTTTAAGTTGAGTATTAAGCAAACTTTTTTTAGTATTTAAATTCTTTATTAATTTTCATCCATAAAAATGTATAAAAAATGGATCAAGACAGAAGGGGAGGTGTCACGTTTTAATATTAAGTATGATTTTTTTCATTCAAAAATTAAATATATTTAACTTTTTTCATCTCCAAATATTTTTTGTCACTTTTTGGAAACACAATAAATGATAAATAATAATATTGATCGATAAAAAAATTTTTTATGCAATTTATATTTTTGATAGAAAAAATTATTATCTTAAATCTAATCAAATAATTAGAAACAGTTGCAACTTAAAACCTGCAATTTAATATTTATGTTTTTGTAGCGTTTCTTATATCTTATAGAATATTTTCTATCTTCTTTCGACAGGTAGTAAAAAACACTTGCATTTATGCATGTAGCAACATCTAGTGTACATCTGTTGAGAAAAAAGTGGTTTAATTTAAAAAAAAAAAAAAAAAGAAAAAAAATATCAATAAAATGAAAAATAAATATATAAAAACTAGAAAACATGAAGTAGAAAAAATATTGATTTAGTTTTTTATATGCGATAAAAAATAGAGAATTTAGTGTCTAATAATTTAAAAAAAATCACTAATTTTATTTGATTAAATTTTTGTAACATATGTGCATCGTCCTAAAATTGTAAGATCATCGTACTAATGTAAACATTAGTCAAAAAAAAAAAATGATAATTTTCCAGATGAAAAATAGTATTTCATAGCCCCTCAGACACTTATATTATCTGCCAGTTTGTCTCGATCTCTTCCCTCTAGCGAGCCAAGATAAATAAACAAAAGTATCGAATATATAAAATACAATCAATATTTATTTAAGTAATTTATTACGATTCTGTGATTTGTCAAAAGTCGTTTATGCATAAAAGACATCGTGTGCCACCCAGACACACCAGTCTAATGGCCTGGAAAATTATTACGATAAAAACCTATCCTTTTTTCTCATTTATTAGTATAGCTTTTTCTCGTTCTGGCAAGTATCCCAAACTTGACTTTTGACTTGCGACTCGATTCACTCTCTCTTATTCCTCTTCCTCTTCCTCTTTATGTATATATATTCATACTTATAACTACATATACCTACACATTTACGTGCATAACTACAGGGGTTGTCGTTTTTACGATTACCAAAATTGGTTTCAATTCCATTCTTATGTATATTACGACAATATATTAGGAGAAAGTCTTACAAATTTTTCTTCTTAAATTTAATTTTCGGTAATAGAATTCCTGCTAGTAAATAATTAAAAAAAAAAAAAATTACTCGGAAAAAACGACTTTGTAAAATTTACAGATTAATTCGGTAAAATCTACAAGAGTAACTTTTTGAATTAAAATTAAGTTTAAGTAAATTTTTATAATATAAAAGCAACGACTTGGACTTTATTTGAAAAGTTACAGATTTTATTATGAATAATGTCAACGGCAGGATAATTTTTCTTTGTACGGCCACAGGACAGGACATAGAGCACTCAGTCATATATTTGTACTCAGATATAGATATGTGTATAGGTATATATGAGCTATAGTTATACCGATAGGATGCGAAGGAAAAAAATACGGTAAAGATGAAAAAGTCGGGGGCGCGAGAAAGAAGTGAGTCTGCGATGAATTACGACCGTTGGGTCCAAACGTCCTTGCTGCAGCACTAAAATCCCGACTGATATATTATTACGTATTATTGCTCCTGTTCGGTTATTTATACCCATATAACATAATGCCTCGCGAGATCTGTACAGAGCACACATTCGCAACCGACATACTCAATACTCGTATGCTCCCACGAGAGATCAAGACCTTATCTACCGTATTGGTCATAACTTTCATTGGAAACCATACTCGGAATGACCTGATACTTTTGTGTCAGTCAAAAAATCATTTATTTCACGTATCCCGGGATATTAACTTTAAGTCTGTATTAAAGTTACACGACCTTATTTTTCTGGCCAATCAATCTAATTTATTTATTTACTGATTTATAAATAATTACGCTAGCGCACTTTCTCATAGTCAAAAATTTACGAGCTTTATTTTCTTGAACTTAAATTATAGCAAGTCAATTTTTGACTTTACTTGGAAAAAATCTTGTATGAGCTCAAAAAAAAAACAGTTTTTATATCTGACCATATATGACATATATGATCATTTAAATTTAAAAAAAAAAAATTCTCTCCGTGTATTGAAAGTATGTTGAGTATTTAAAAAAAAAGTTCTTAAGTCATTTTTTAATAAATTTACTTCCTTAAAAGGTATCTGCATAAAATTGTAAAATTCTTTTATGAATCTTTCAGACTGAAAAATTTTGTTCAAAATTATTTTTTTAATAAAAAATAAATTACTAAAATGCCTTAATAAAAAATAATTGTATTTCATGAATTTAAGTATTGATTTTTATGAATATTATATTCATTATTTTCCAGTAATTGTAGTAAAAAATTTCTTTTTTCTTAGGGAACTGAGTTTGCGTAAACTTAGAATATATTGTTGGCATTTTGCAAATATTTTTCTTCAAAGTTTACGCAAATATTTTTCTTCAATGACCTTAGAACCGAAGTTTTCTACGGTATTTTCATCAGTCCTCTGCAAATATGATACAGTACAAAATAAGTCAGACACAGCTGCAATTGGGCGGTGTCAGATTTAGGTCTGGAAGACAGAAACAATGGCAGTAAATTAACGCGAGCCCTAAAAAGCATAAGTCAAGAGAGGCAGATATAAAATATGCTCAGCAAATAAAAATAAAAACTTTGAATGTCACTACGAATATATATGTTGAATGACAGAACAATAACCGATAGAAAAATTCATACAAATTAAGATAATTATCTACATTTTTTTTTTTAAAACGTTAAGAAAATTAAACTGTAAAAAGCAAAGCGATAAATGACAATGCAGTTAAAATAATAAGTATTTAAAAATAAAAATAATCTTGTGAATTGTCAAAATAGCGCTAGGGAGAAAAAGAGAAGCTGAAAGCTGTTTCACACGTGTGTGCAAATCCTGACCTTCTTAAATTCTAATGTATATAATCATTGCGATAGTTTATAGGAGTATGACATGCAGCACTTTGGATATCTTGCATAAAATATTTTTTATTTTATCACCCGATCTTGAGATCTTCAGTCATTTAAGTTTAAAACATTTAAATATTTACCCGTATCGCGGACGTCCTTCCGTCGTCGTCTTCAACGGGTGAATTAGTAAATAAAACATTTTGCGGTTTTTATATTTATATTTTATTTTTTTTATTTTAAATTCTTCTCCCTTTAGAACCATTTTTTCTGTCCTGGGTTCCATTAAAAGGAGTATAGAACAGCCAGAGTATTTTCTTGCATTCGCGTACTTGGGATAACAATTCGTCGTCTGGCGTCAAAATCCTTCTGGTGAACGTCTGCGACGCCGAATTTATATATACATTCATACATATTATATTATATACCTATATATAAGAAACTACTCTTTTTTAAATTTCATCTGTACTTTTTAAAACATATACATTTATATATGTTTTATTTTTGTATCCTTTTACATTTACGCATATGGCTACTGAGTAAAACACATGCCATTTTTTTTTTTTCATTATTTGTCATTTTTTAAATATTTATCCGGGTATACTTAAGTAAATATATAAATTTAATTTAAATTACTACCAACTATTAGAAGGTTAATTATATGCACAAAATATTTTTTTTACGCTGATAAAAATAATAATAATAATTATAATGAAGTATATGGAACCTTAGAGATGGTTCTGCTCTACTAAAATTATTATAAAATTATTATATATTGTAGAAATAATATAATATTAATGAGACGTAGCATGAAGAATGAATTAAGAAATAATTTAGTAGTTAATAAATTTTTTTTAAATAAATCTTAAAATTTAATAATCCATATGTATGTCGTGTGTATATATTATTAAGTCTTGTAATTATTTTTATTATATTGGTAATTAGAATTTCCAACGATTCTTTAACGATGCGAATGAAATATTTCCGTGCTTGTTACTTTGCCGGCGCACAATGCGAGTTATTCCGCTGTGCCGTCTAATAATTTCAAGGTACACCGTTCTAACGAGTTTCGCTGTAGCTCTTCTTATATTCCTTTCACCGAACTCATTTATCTACATTAATTACAATCACATAGTGATCTCACACTAATAAATATTTTTCTTTGGGATCTTTTAGAAAAATATATTAAATAAACGCGCGGAAAAATATATAATCATTTTCAAACCAAAAAAAAAAAATAAGCAATATTTTTCATGGCATACATAAGGACTAGCTTCGAATCCTACCGACAGAAATTTTAAAAATTCAAATTAATACTACATAAAAAAATTTTTTTTTCTACAAAACTTATCAAGTAATTATTAATTAAAAATTTTTTTCTAATCCAAAATTTCTAGTAATTAAAATTTTAAGTATAGAGATAAAAAAAATTCTTTGATAATTTTAATGCGACCGACAAAAAATTTTTATTTTTATAATTGAAAAATTCAACTTATCTTTATCAAATATAAAGTAAAAAAAAATTCTCCACGCATTTGAAATTGCAACGGAAGTTTTTTCCTTCAATTCTCCATTTCTCCCTGCAATTAATTAAAATAATTTCTATAGTTAAGAGAACATTCTTACGCACGATAATATTTTTTCCAATTACCAATTAATACTTCGCTTATAACCAGGCCAAAAAAATTCTAGCCCCTCTGCGATAGAATACAGAATATAAAAAAAAGAGATAGATTTTCAACCAAACAAAGATAAACATGATTTTAGCATAAAAAAATAGACGTATGCGATAAAAAAGGTGGTTCAACATAAGCACGTGCCAAACACATATATTTGTACATAGTATAAATGAAGGTACACATGAATTGGTATCACACATCCACATATATAGTAGCTGTGAATTTATCTGGAAAATCAACTCGTGGACTTACCTTCGGCATTTAATTACTCGGTGGAAGGATTATCGCGTGACACCTTTTTACACGGTTTATACTACTAGTAGCTGCAGGTGGAAATCCATGGACTGCACAGTGAGCTATAGATGTATATTCTTGGTACTCCTTTGATGCTCTGCATTTAAGTAAAACTCATTGCCCATACGAACTTATATGTACGTAGTTGTGTCGCCGTGTTGTTGAAATTAACATAAACGCACTATTTATCAAATATCACGGTTAAATCGTTAAACCAGTAATATTCCTCAGGGATCGCGATTATCATACATGTTATTTTTTTTTTCTATTTAAATTCAAAAATAAAAATGTACATAAGAGTAACCGGGCCGCGGCACCAGCGATTTAAGTGTATAACTCCCGATTAAATCGCACACACGTATCTTTTCTGTAATGAGGGATAAACGTCGTTTCTTATTCTATAGATAGTCGGCCCCTTATGTTCTTATATATACCTACTATGTACTTAAGAACATTCTTGTCATTAAGAATTATAGATCGTATGTCTTTTTCATCGCCCAAACACTCCCTACTCATATATATGATAAACACATTTTCAGATTTTTATACACACATGGATAAAATGTCCACTTATGCGTGACAGTCAAATCATTAGTTTAAAAATAGATAGACAAGAATTAATAATTCAAAATAAATTTTGTAAGTTTTATGAAATTAGTTATTTTAAATTCATAAATTCGCTGTCATATTTTTTACATAAATTATTATGTATATTTCTTTACATAAACTAAAAGCTTATGTCAGAAGAGCTCTCGAAGAGAGTGTAATATTTTTTATTCGTCTTACAACTTAATATTTTAAACTTAACTCTCCAGCTGCGAGAAAATTTAATGATCATGCGCCATCTGTCGGAGATTTTCAAAATTAAATTTGATAAAAAAATTACATTACTGAATATATGACCTTATATGGGAATATTAAGTAATTTCAGGTCACATATTGGTCATATCTGCTGATATGGTCAATTTTGATATCAAAAAAAATTTTGTCGAGTATCTTAATAGAAATTCTTATAATTTTTAAGTGAACAAAATTTTTTATTTTATCATAAAAAATAGTCAAAATTTTATTTTATAGTTACAGTAAAAATTATTATTACAACTTAAAAAAAAAATCTTATTTTCCATTGTGCTATAAATAATACGAACTCAAGCTTAGCTCTATTTTTTTTGACATCCATCAAACTAAAATTTCCCAGAACAAAAACAAGAACTCAGGAAATCAAGCCTCATAATTATTTTCTTAATTATTCTTATACAAATACAATAAAATCTCAACTCTATAAAAAAAAACTTATAAATTGAAAAAAGTAAACAAAAGTGCCATAAAAAAAAATATGTACCAAAAGATATCAGGGTTGAACAGACAAATAACTTTGAAAAGTATTTTCCATATAATACTAAAACTTAAACTCAGTATTACTCATTTATTTTTCTCTGTATTGGAAACGAAGACGGAAATCCTATTTATTTATGGGTGTTGGGATCTGCCTGAAAGTAAAGTAGGGTGTTGGGCACGCGCCACCGTATACATTATCTCTCTCTTTTTATTTTGCCACCAGCATGAGCAGAAGTCTTGGTCGTCTCCCTACGATTTGTAGATGACACACACATATACACAGATAGAGAACGACTATAAACTCATTTTTCCACCCTCGTGCTCCTGAACACACACTTGAGTACACTTAAACATGATACGGCGTATGAAATACCGTATATGCATCAAGCTAGTCTGCATTTGATCCGAATGAAGCCAAAATGCACCCGATAAAAGTCAAAAGGCAATTGTTGTGTGTTGTTTTTACCCTCTTGACCCTCAGCCGCTTCTGCCTCACTTTGAGTTGATCGATATAATAAATAGTCATTTCGATATTATATTTATAACTGCGTGGACAATTCCTCGATTAGGATCCGTTATACCCCATCCAAATCACAATCATGCTCACATTTATTGTATAAATTTATAATTTATTATCATGGAACTTTGACGAATAGTTATTGTGTCTCAATTTTATTTCTTATTTAGTAATAAAGGGCGAATAAAGGGAAACGCGTGGGCGGCTGTTGGTCAGTTCGTTTCATTAACGACGCAGATGTACACTTATAGATTTACTTTTGACCAGCTGATCCAGCTCGACCATATAAATTTTCACTCTACTTGTTACTCCACACATAAATGTATAATGTTCTTCGCTGCCCAGTGCCCAGTAAATCAGATTTCCGGAGAGAGTAACCTTTGTCCAGAAAACTATTAGGACACGAGTGTCCCCGTTGTGTGACACTGTTATAAAATCCACAATCCTCCTGTTATTCACATTATTCTCTTAGAATATCGTCCCCCGCGTGTGCAGTCAATACCTGCCTACTACTTTGCTCGCTTTTATTATCCCTATTGTGTGCCAGCGCATAATAGTTGTGGATTCGACGTAAATGTTCAATTTTACTCCCTTATTGCACTTCATTTTTTAACGGGACAATATAATACGCCGCCTAGATTTAAATTATTCAAATTTTCCGTCCTTGAAGTAACTCAATCGAAAGAATTTTTGTCTTTAGTCTTTTATCGTTAATAAATGATACATAATTTTTTTATTTTCAGAAGTTTACAAATTTATTATTCATATAAGTAATTTTTTTTATTTTACTGTTTTGTGAAAATAATATTTTTAAGTTAATTAATTTTTTTTTGTCAATAATCAATACTGATGGCTGGAGATAATGATGATAGTATTTTAATAGACGAATCAGTCTCTTTTCAAACCATTCTTTTTGATAATCTTTAAATATTTTTTCTTTCAATGCTCCGATTGAATATCAAATTATTTTTCATTGAAAATCAAGTAATTACTTCAAAAAACTATTATTTCAAAAAATTTCTGGGCAGGTTTTGCCAATACACATAAATATAAAACACAAAAAGAAATTTGTTTTTTTTTTATTAATTTCAAAAAGGTAAAAATGATATGAATAATACATCAGTTATACATTGACGTTGATGATTGTCGTCATTTGAGCTCCTCGGGGTTAATTTTACAACCTCCGGAAGAAGATAATGTCTGTGAGGGCACTGCTGAAGCCATTTAAATAATAATTTGCCGTGGTATATACCAAGAAAAAGAATCGGTTGTATATATGGGTTATAATACTTTACTCGACGGCTGCACGCACATGTTATATTGTACTATATATATGCAATCACGTGTCTAGATGCCTTAAGGCCTTATGTACTATCTTTATTTTTTTATTATTCTTATTCTTATTATTATTAACATTTTTTTTTTTTTTTTTTTTTTTTTTTTTTTATGGACAATATACAACCTTCTTCTTTATCATCTTACGGGCAATGCTGGCTCCATGTTACGATTATTGCTTCTATAAAAATGTTTCAGCTAGTTAACGCAACAAAAAATTAATTAGTCATGATGGAGGATGAGAGTATAAAAGACAATAGATAAAAAATTTTTATTATTGAGAAGGTTTATCAATGCTTTTAAACTAAAGTTTTTATTCTCGAACAAAAATTTCAATTTTTAATTAAAATAGAAAAAAATCTTCTCTTGTAAAAGGCGTAAAATTTTTTTTTAATTTATAATAAATTTTTTTGAAAAAAAAAAAAAATAAATAAATAAATAAACGCTCAAACTAAAAATCAAACCCGTGTTCTCTTTTTTGACCGATCATTAAAAATTTACCAATTACAAATTTGGTATTATTATAATTTGCCTAAAAGGTTTACATTGAAACTGACTAAAAAAAAATCAGATGAGAAATAATAATTTAAATTTAGTAAAACTGAAAAAACTAACAAAAAAAGGGTTCGATCGACAATCTCAGAATAATAATAAATATATGTATATGTATACATAATACAACAAACATTAAAAGCCTTTTACCCTGTATAACCGTGGAGGTATTTCGTGTTAAGGGTATCTCTGACCAAGTTTCAAAGCAGGCGAAACGATCATGATTTCGCACGGTAAAAGATAAGAATGCTACGTATGACATGGCCAAAGTTTTCTTTCAGTCGGTTATTCTGATGCAGTCTCTTGTTATTTTTATTCTTCTTGTTCTTTCGGTTCTCATATATATTCTTCGACTTATACTTATAAACTTCTTGTGTACTCTTATATACTCATACTCATAGTTATTTTATTTCATTTATTTTCGTTGGTTCTCTTGATCGCTGTCTACCAACAAGCTTGTTGGTTAAAATCACCAGCATCCCTCTCTCCCTCCTTTACCCCCTCACTCTTACTCGTCCTGCAGTACGTTATGCATATATGTATACATAAGACGCAAAACATCGATCCAACTTATTTATTCATTTCCGAATAAATAAGTATTTCGATGGTAAGGTCGATGTTGCAACGTCACTGGTTACGATAAGATAACGTACAAGTAAGCGCTGATTTAATTTTTTTTTATATTTTTATTTATTCGCTTCTTTGTAATACTTATTACCTAACTAATACATTTTAAAGCTGTGTATTGGTAGTATACTTTTTTATCTTACACTCGAGATATTATTGCTAACGATCTGCGTTAGTCTTCTTAACGCGCAATTTAATTATCGTAATGGTTATGGTTATTATTGGAGCATTTAGATTAAGTATTTATTTATCAAATAGTTCATTTATTTTGACTGCATCAAAATAACTACTGATGACATATTATTATCATTACTATTATTATATGGCGAGCTAACATGATTTTATTCAAATGTAGAATTTCTTTATTATAAAATTACACATTATATCAGACATCAGACAGTCAAAATGTCATACTAAATTTATTTGGTTTGATGATGGACCGAATGTCTCAGTAGCTGACATTTTTAGACAATTTATAATCCGATTTATGTCTGTGGCAATGTATTATAGTCAAACTTATATATAATTCTGCATTGATTAATTATGGGGTGTAGCATTTATTTATAGCAATTTATAAACGAAAATTAAATAGAAATTTTTTATTTGACATAAATTTGATTATAAATGTGTGATATTTTTCACTAAAAATTTTGAATTAAATTTATTGATTAGAATTAAAAAAAAAAATTTTTTTCTGTCTGAGATGAAAATTTTTATTTATAATTTTTGTAGAAAAAAAATTTCTTGAAATTTTTCAATTGGCTGTTTTTTTTTTTTGTTGACAAATTTATCGAATGAATAAATTCATTTTTCATAAATTATGCATGCAAAATATGTACACAATAATAGACAATTTTTCATAGATACAAATGAAAAAAATTTACTGTTGTCAGTACAATGAAAAATAGTGTTTTGATTATTACAAAAGAGCCGTCAAAGTGACTGGAGTTGACGCTTTTTACTGACCGTCACAACAAATACTTTTCATCACTGAAATGACAGTTGAAATTTCAAAAAGTACTCTTTTTATTTATAAATAGATGAAAAAAAAAAGTAGGAAATTTTTTGTAAATATTATTTTGTCCACTTTTTTCTAAATTATTGTACTAAAAAAAAGCAGCCAAAATTTTGAAAATATAAATTTAATAAAATATTATATTATCTGTTTGTTTTTCGTTAAAACCAATAAAATTAAATGAACGTCGTGGCAATAATAATATTTAATTGTCATGTAACTTTGACTTAACTTATAGACAGTATTAAATTTCGGCATGGCCCACAGGGTCAGTGGAAGTCGTATACTTTTTAAAGACAATATATAAGAATAGAATTAATTAGAAATTTTTGAATATGTCGACACTAGACTTTATTGTTCGATAAAATATCGTATTAATTATTATAAAATATTTATTTGCAATTGTAATTTATGAATTTTAATATAATTTAAAATTTAAAGATAACTAATAATTGTAAATTAGAATAATTGACTCCATTTATTTATTTATTTACAGAAGTTAAAGGTTCAATCGGTTATGACATTAATTTACTAAATTTAATTATCCTAAGAGTATGTTCACATGTCACCCAATTGTTTCATCATATAACCAATCATCGAATTAAAATCTAACATTTTTAAATATTTTTATCTAGCTTTCAAATGTCTTCAACCAAAACTTGTATGAATAAGCATAAAAATCACATAACTATTAATCATTAATCACAAAATATTCTCCAGCGAGACACATTAACCTTAAAATTAAAAATTTAACGGTTTATTTTTTTTTTCTTTTATTAAATGACCTTGTATAGAATTTTAAGATGAGAAACTAAAGCAAAAAGTATCCTATTCATTCAATACTCTTCTCGTCGGCAGCAGCATTCTTCAGCTAGTTCATTCTCATTCTATTAAACACACACCGAAGAAATTACACTGTACGACGTTTGTATACAACTACAGTTTAAGGCTGAATGTAGTTGAACAGTATAGGCTCCAAAAGTTTCGGGATTTAGCCGAAATTCGTCGACAAACACAAACTAACTGCTGATGAGTCGAGGTTCTGACACCACTACCACCGTATTCAAACTTTTACCTGTCTTATGTGTCTAATAGTGTGCGTATCCTATCCCGTAAACTAAGACTCGGCTGTATGTATATAAACTCCGGTTAGGTCCTACTCGGAATATGGATCCTAGGTTAGAGACTAAAACTCAACTCGAATAAGTGGAGGCAGGATAGGACTGGTATAGTTATTTGGGCAGCAGGCAGACGCGACACCAAACGCCATACCAGTCTGCGCTGGGTATAAATTATTACTTCCGACCCATTTTCACTATTGTCACTACGTACGTTTGTCGGCCGTAAGTCAACCAGTCTTTCTTAGTGTCCTTTCTGGAATTCAAGTTAAGCGACGAGTTAATGTTTAAGACCGCTTAACTATTGACTATAGACTATAGATTAACGATGCAATGGTTTTTTTATTTTTTTTTATTCCAGCCGTAATATTTAATATTTAAAATTTATCGAATGAATTTTTAAAAATTGATAAAAATATTTTGGACAGAATTCCGAGTTGAAAAAATTAACTTGAAATTTTTTTGAAACTTTGAGTACTTATATTCAAAAAATGTCTATATAAAATGTTTGAAATTAGTGATTTTCGATATTTTACGTGAGTGGAACTAAGTAAGCGATAGTCTGTAAAAAGAGGCAGCACTAGTGCGTGAGAAAGAAACCAATAGCCATAACCTTTGGTGTCTTTTTCTTGTCTGAGAACGTTCCTAACTGTTATACGAATACATTTGATTTAAGTTCATTTTTTCGACGAGGGATTACAATCAATTTAGATTAATTTATAAATTGTCATGAGAAATTTTATTACTTAAATATGTAAACTTAGAAAAAAACAGACTATAGACGAAAGACTCGATCTCCAAATGAAAATTTTAGCTTTAAAAATCTTTATTTCATCAATTATCGTTACATACTTGCGTATATTGAATTATAATTTTTGTTTTTATCCATTCGAATTCACCAAATGTTTATTTTGGAGTTTAAATTCAAGGTTTACAAAATATCGTTCAAAAATTTTTTGATTTAATTCAAGACAATGAAACTCTTCAAAATTATTTTCTTGGATTAAGAATTTTTCTCTTAATTCGTTAATTTTTTTTTTAAGTTTAGATTTTTAGTTTTTTGTGAGTAAAATCACAAATATCTTTATATATTTGATTAATTTCTAACTGTTGTCTGATTTTTTGATTTGGGATAGATAATTGTTTTGAAGAATGATAATTGAGCATTTTATTTTCTACAGTTATGATTTTTTTTCTTGAAACGAAAACTAATTCAAGATGAAGAAAGAATCAAAATATAAATAGATGATGTCAAATGCCTTTGTTCATTATCTGGCGGACTATTTTAAAAAAGCACCATGAAAAATTTATTTCAATAAGCAAAAGCATTGACTTCTCGTCTTTTATAAGATTAAATTATACATTATAGTACACTTAAGTTTTAAAATAATATGATTTATAGTTTTTGACACAATATAAATCATGCGACAATAGCTTCCGTTTTCTGGATATAGAGTCCATTTTTTTTTCTGCCACCAGCTAGTACGGTGACAAGGACGAATGGTTTTCAAAATAATAAGTAAACCAGTAGTGCTCTGTCCGGGAGATCTAAAGTTACGCAATTGGAAAATATTATTTTTGCTGGAGTTATTGTAAAGAAACCTTGACCTTAAGATAACTTTTGCTACGGTAAATTATCCGGAGCAATAAATCATAATTCAGGTAGATATATAGAGGTACAGTGGACATAAGCCACGCGCCGCATTGTCATTCTGCCAGTGCATGAACAGTGAAAGTTATCCCCTAGTTTACAAAGACATCTTTCATTCGTTATTAAGTCAATAACAAATTTGTAGAGCAAAAATAATATAGCCGTCATTATTATTCTTTTGAAGACTTTATTTGGCTTTGAGCGGAAATAATATTTTATAATATCATTGTTACGGTATAAGTGTGAAAGAGAAAGTATTTTTAAAGGAAATTCTTACTGTAACAGTCAACAGGTTTTTTTTTTTTTTTTTGTAATTAATTATAAAATTTTGATTTTTTTTCATTGTGATTTTTAATTAGGATTATTTTTTTAAGTTTCAAAAATTGAAACTTGGAGTCAGTAAAGTTCAAATGTAATTGATAAAATTGATAAGTCACTTTAGAATTAAATTTACTAAAAGTAAAATTATGTAGATAAAAAAAAATCATTCAGATAAATTTAAAAGTTTTGTAGGATATATTAACTTGTCAATACGGTATTGAGATCAAGTTCTAACTTCTGTAATCGTTAAAACTTTGTTAGTGTTTCTAATTAGATTTAAATATATACAATGATGTAGTAGTATATTTAAATAATTACAATATTAGAAGATTTTGAGCGTAAAAAATTGTATAGAGTAGAAAAAAATTTTTGAAGTTAAAAAGTTTGTTAAATTATTAAACTTTGAATAATTATTAATTTTTTTTTTACTTATATTATTCATTTAAATTTCACTTGAAGTCTCAAAAATTTTTACATCGCAATAAAAAAACTATTCGTGCCAAAACTTTATTTTCTGAAACAATTAATTTATTGAAAAGAAATTAGAAAATATTTAATTTAATAATTTTTATCGTGTAAAAATATAATTAATTAAAATATAAACTGGCACAAGTAAAAAAAAAATGAATTTCTAATTGAATATTTTAACGAGTTAAATATTTAACTGGAGTGAAAAGCATAAATAATTAATGATTGAATACAATTAATTTATAAAAAAAAACCTCAAGTTATTTAAAAAAGAAAATTTTTAACACTGCAATAAATAAAATGAATCACCTGTTAAATATTTCCAGGTATAAATTTTTTATCACCCGACTTACTTCCATCTATCCATTAAATTGATAAAAAAAAAAAAAAGAAAAATAAAGTATGATACGTATTAAAAACGTCAATAACCGTAGATCCCTTATAAATTTACCCAGTAGAAGCGAAGATTGTAATAATAAAATAAAGATTTTAATCGTCTCGGTAGATCTAATGATGAAACGATGAAACGATCATCATTATCATCATCATGATCATAAGGTAAAAAAAGTATGATAAAATAAAAGTAAAAAAGGAGATACAGTATGTTGGCATGTGGAAAAGAATGGTCGCGATGTTACGGTTGTAGAAAAGTTGCTTGAGACCGTGAAAAAGAGGTTGGAGGTGCCAGCGGAGGGTAAATTCGCAAAGTATAGCGTAGGTGGAACAACACGTGGGGGGTGCTCAAATACGGATAATAATTAATAAAGTCGTCGGTGAGTGGTTCGCTTAAGCTCCGCCTTTCTCCCTCTGATTTATGAATTGCAACGCCCATCTTGTCATAATCCAAGGTGTACCAACCATGTAGTTTTGCCGGCTGTAGTTGTATATAGCTGTTTTGGTTTAGTGGTAGTGATCGTCTGTTAGCTGTTGTACTGTACCACCGACGCGCGTAGGAGTCACGAGTAGTCACTAGACGGTTAGGTGGGGGCGCCAGTTGCCACTGGTGGGGACTCTCACGAGTGGTGAGGAGCATAAGCGATTGTACGATACCCCAACACTGACTAACGCGCTGAGTCGGTTCTTCCACAGCATTCAGTTGTTTCTCCTCAGTCTCGGATGTATCTCTGTACGAGACCGTCGGCTTACGCTCCACGCTTGATCTAACACGGATACTGTCAAATGTCGTCGATTATGCTTGTTATTTATTCGTGATTTTGTTTATAATTAACCGATTAGTGACTCATTTGTTGATCGATGGATTTTATTGTTGATTGTTGTTAATTATTGTCAGGACTTATGATTGTTATTAATTGTATATTAAATGACAAGTTGCGTTCGTGTGTGAAATATAAGTTACTTGCCGACGGGAATTATTTAAACTAGTGCGTGAAATATCAATAATTCTTTTTTTTTATCTGCTTAAATGATTAAACACAAAAGAATTTAAAAGTTGTGGATTTTATCGAGCGATATGCAACTTATGAGATGGAGCATAACGAGAGGCTTAGAGAATCGAAATATCAAGCGACGGGATTCGAAAAACTGGCAGCAAGATAGTAATGGGATTAATCAATCGCGATTACCGTCTCCACGATATTCTGGTACGGGTTAATGATTAATTTTAATTTTATTGCGATTTGTTTTATTTTTGGTGATTTATTTATTTGTTTTTTTTTTTTTTTTTTTTTTTTTTTTTTTTTTTTTAACTCATGGGGATTTGAATATTTTAATAGTTGAGTGTAATTTTTTAAAAGTGTAATCGTTGCAAATAATTGATGGTGTTTTTTATTGGTTTGTTACAGAGGACGACAATGAAACGGGGTCAGAGGGTGAAGACAGCAGTGGTGGAGTTAACGTAAGCGAGTCAGCTGTTGATTTAACTTCGAATCGATCTCATGTGGAGGACGAGGATGAACGTGAGCCGGATGAATTTCCGATGGAGGAGGACGATGAAGAGGTGGTGGACGAGCAAGACGATCAGGATGAGGACGAGGAAGGTTCACGTAAGCAAATACGAAATCGTCAGGATGCTGAGAATAATAATAGTTTTATCGAAAGTGGAACAACGAGCGGGTTATTTGCAGTGCCCGCGGGTACGAGTCATGTTACCCTTGAAGCACTACAAAATACCAAAGTCGCAGTGGCACAGTTTGCAGCAACGGCACTTGCCGGTGGCGCGGATAGTGAAGCAGCGTTACAAGACTTAGCGTTATTGCAAAGTACGCTCTATACTCTGCAGCATCAGCAGGTGTTTCAATTGCAATTGATTAGTCAGTTACAGCAACAATTGTCGATAACACACACTGGTGGTCCAGGTCAACCGGGTGCTGTGCCAGCAGGTGCCGTAGCTGGTGAATCAATTACCGAACCAAAAGAATTATCCACGCCACCGTCTCCGTCTTTGCACCACCAAAAATCATCAATATCAATATCCAGTTTGAATTCTCCGCCATCATCTCGACCCGCAAGTCATCATCCGCCGTCATCGCCGCTCAACGTACCAGTAGTATGCCATCCAGAACGTCCATCCGGTTCAACCAGTACATCGCCGATAAGTCTGACGATTCCCACAGTACCTGGGATCGTAAATTCAACGTCCACATCCGTACCATCGTCCACCTCAGCAATCACCTGCACAACGGCTAGTAATACCTGCACAATTGGCCAGACACCGGTTTTGTCACAGCATCAAATGCCGGCACTGTGCTCAATAAGCTCGTCCCTCGCCTCGTCCATCATCACCAACAACGATCCAATGCCGCTGAATGAGCCAAACACACTGGAGATGCTACAAAAACGTGCCCAAGAAGTACTGGACAACGCGAGCCAAGGTCTCCTGGCAAACAACCTGGCGGATGAACTGGCGTTTCGCAGTGGGAAAAGCGGCTCACGTTTATCTCCATACGATTCAAAATCCAGCGGCGGTAGGGGCGAACCATTCTTCAAGCACCGATGCCGGTACTGCGGCAAGGTCTTCGGCAGCGATTCAGCCCTTCAGATCCACATAAGGTCCCACACAGGTGAGCGTCCTTTTAAGTGCAACGTCTGTGGAAGCCGATTCACCACCAAGGGAAACCTCAAGGTCCACTTCCAGAGGCACACGGCCAAGTTTCCGCACGTTAAGATGAATCCAAATCCCGTGCCTGAACACCTCGACAAGTACCATCCTCCTCTGCTCCAGCAGCTCGCGGCCTCCGGTCAGAGACCCCTTCCGTCACCTCCACCACCCTCAGCGGCACCGCCTACCGCGGGCTCGGTTCCCTCACCTCATCACGCCTCGTTTCACCCAGCCTCAACTCACGGTTTTCTCCCTCCCCCACATCACCCACAACCTTCTTTACCCCTGAGTCTTGCCCTACCGGCCGCCGCAGCAGCAGCCGCAGCCGCTGCTGGTATGCCACCAACCCTTTACCACCGAGGACCAATCGTTAATCAACGCGACGATCAGGATCTACCGGAGAACCTTAGTAAATCTACTACTACTGCTAGTACTACTACTACTACGACTAATAATAATAAAAATAATAATAATAATAGTAATAATATTAATAATAATAATAATGATAATAATAATATTTATAGTAATAATAATAATAACGATAATAATAATAGTAATGTACCGCCACCACCACCACCACCACCACCACCACCATTACCACCACTTTCACTACCACCGTTATTACCATCACAACCACCAATAGTCTCAATCTCAACCGCTACCACCACAATGACTACTACGACAGCGGCTTCAACGTCTACATCACCGTCTATGTTAATGCATTCACCCAAGTCGCCTGTCAACACAAATAACGCGTCAACAATAACAAACGCGATTTTTTCACAAAATTCTTCCCATCTTGCTCATCCTTGTCTTATTGATAGACAACGAGAGGAGATGAAACGTGAACAGCTGTCTCCACCTCCTCAAATCAATAGGCCTGACGATAACACAAGTCAGGGTCCCGATGATCTGATGACAGCGACGATGACCCAGACGACGATGACCCAGACGACGATGACCCAGACGACGACGGCAGCAACGACGACACCACCGACAATCATGCCAAAACGAGAGCCTGAAGAACCAACAGATGAAGAGCAGCCGGAAGATGAAATTGATGAGTTTGATCCACCTTCGCCGAGACGGTATCTGGATCGGTCATCGCCGTTGATGATGTCGAATCAAAATGTGATGGGCTTGGGGCATTTACAATCATATGAAGACTGCAGTATGGACAGCAAAATGAGCGGAAGACTAGAGCCAGACGGTGATATGGACGGCGATGAGGAGATGGAAGAACAGCCAGAAAATTTATCTGGTCGAAGTAGCAATATGTGTCATCAACAATCTGTGGGTTATCATCATCCTGGTGCGTCTCCGGCAAGTAGTACTGCCAGCAGTGGAAGTTTACAAACGTCATTTGCTGGCTTGTTGTTTCCTACAGCGCCGCCTGGTCATCATCAGCACATGCCGCCGTTTATTCCAACCTCTAGCTCAGTAACTCATGGTACAAATATTCCTGGTCACGAGTCAATGATTATTGATCCGTCGAAAGATCCAGCGATTTATTCCAATTTATTGCCAAGGCCCGGTAGTAATGATAATTCCTGGGAAAGTCTTATTGAAATAACAAAAACATCAGAGACGTCGAAATTGCAACAATTAGTGGATAACATTGAACATAAACTGACGGATCCAAACCAATGTGTAATTTGTCATCGTGTATTGTCGTGTAAGAGTGCATTACAAATGCACTACAGAACGCACACAGGTGAGCGGCCATTTAAATGTAAAATATGTGGACGGGCTTTTACAACAAAAGGGAATTTGAAAACGCATATGGGTGTACACCGTGCTAAACCACCGCTTCGAGTACTTCATCAGTGTCCGGTTTGTCATAAAAAATTCACAAATGCACTTGTGCTGCAGCAACACATACGACTGCACACGGGTGAACCAACAGACTTAAGCCCTGAGCAAATTCAAGCCGCAGAGGTTAATGACTTCCCACCGGGTTACCCTCCGCATCCACTGGCATCATTTCTACCGCAAGGTTTCCCAGGACTGCATCATCATCCAGCGGGCGGTGGATTCACCCTGGGATTTCCACCAACACGGCATCCAGCTCTCGAGCGGCATTTGCACGATAACGATATGGACATAAAGGACATGAATATTTATCACGCAAAAAATTTACAATTTCACAATCCGTTCCAGCACCCAAGAGGTTCGTACTTGGACGAACACTCGGAGGACATGGAGGACCAGGACGAGGATGATGAAGACCGACGTGATGACGACGAAAGATCCGAAGATTTACGAGAACAGATGAATCGGCGTCCCTCGACAACCGACATCGAGGACGATAACGATGTTAATGAGAGAGATGAGACTAAAGAATCACCGTCAATGATAATGCCACCGTGTTTTTCTACCTCACTAGCGGCATTGGAAAACCAAGTACGTACAATAACAACAGTAGCTACTGGTGGATTAGCAATGCCGGGTGGATTAGCAACACCAGGTTCAACTTCACCACTAGATCGTTACAATTGCAGTGAAAAAAGCACCAGCCCATCAAGCTCAATAGCCGGTGGACCACTTGATTTAACTCCTCGCGCCTCATCCACCCCTGGCTCCGTGGTATCCACATCAACACCACCACCACCACTACCAACACCATTATCACTACCACCACCACCACCAACGTTGCAACATCATCCGCATCCTTTCGGAATGTTTGCAGGCCTATTGCAGGCAGTAACATCTTCACCTTCGTCTTCGGTTCAAGTGAACAACACCACTACCATTACCACCACCGCCAACAGCAGCACCAACGTAAATAATGTCAACACCAATAGCAACAGCAATAGCAACAGCATTCAAACAACGGCTTCTGGCGTTACTATTAACAACGTATCGACGTCAATAAATGCTGTTAGTCCATCTGGTAATAGTAGTACTGGTGGAGGAGCACTTGCATCGTTAACAACATCCGCTGTACTCGCTGCATCCTCGACCTACAATCCGCTCGGCCTCGCTGTTGGAGGGCCAGCAGGTAGGCGCTGCTAGCACCAGGGCGAGCCGCAGTTCCCGCTACACCTTCCTCTCCGATAAACGATTTCATATTTGCGACATAGATATATCTATTATTATAGTTTTATCAATCAAGTTCTATCATTATAAACTTGGCTATTTGTTATTTTACTTTCGAGCTCTTATTTTTTTACAATTTATACGTTATCGCGCGCGTCCACTCGCTTACTCCGTTCTATGTATATTTTTTTGTTAACTATTTTATATATTTTTTTTATCTTACTTTATTTATTATTTCACTTTTTTTTTCACGCGAGTTCAACGTACTACCTCGATTGCTAAATCAACTCCCTAAAAAAGTTTTTTCCCGCCTGCGGTCAACCAACATCCATTAGCCAATGTCTCTTTCCTCAACAACTCAATCCACTGCTCAAACTTTTTGTTAATAATTTACTTTAGTTATTATGTTATTTTTTTTTTTTTTTTTTTTTCAACAGTTCCTTGTGTTCATTTTTTCCTAGCGTGGTGTAGCTGGACCTAGCACTCCCCTCTTTGTAATTTCTCTTGTATTATCCCAGACTCATAATTGTTTCATCCAATTATTTTTATGTCATATTTACTAGTTGGATATATTTGATAAATATATACGACTAGTGCTATTTTTATTATAAAAATATAGTTAATATTATGTGAATGCAATTCAGTAAAAAAAAAAAAAAAAAATGATATATGTATAATAAGCTTAAAGAAAATTTTTTTTCGGGATTATTCTTTCATGTGTTATTTTTTTACTACGTCATGTATATTTAATATTGTACTATTATTATTATTATTAATTATTATTATCATTGTAGCTATTATTATGTTAATTATTAAACAATATATAATCATTTTTTAATTATTTTTTTAAATTAAAATTATTTTATTCAATTGAAAAAAAAAAATTATTTTTTTTTTCGCGAGTGCATAAACAATGTACTTATCAAAATAAATCATTTTTGATCAACAAAAACACCAGAACTAATTGACGCTTCAAATCCCTTTCCCAATATTTATTTATTTTTTTTTTTTATTGTACTGCAATCAGATATATTTATACATATATACAGCTCAGTACTTGAATTGTAATTTCAATCGGCAATAAAATGAATAAAAAATTCATTAAAAGATTTAAAATTTTTTTGCTTATTCATCAGAGAGCTTAATAATTTAGACTTATAAGTAAAGTATCAAAAAAAATAAAAATAGACAGAAAACAAATTGGAATAAATAAGTTAATAAAATAAATAGTTGAGCGTAGGAGCTTACAATGTTAACTGAACTTTGACACGCTCTGTTGCAGTACGTGGCAACACAACGTGTAATATCTGCTACAAAACGTTTGCGTGTAACTCCGCACTGGAGATACACTATCGGAGTCACACGAAGGAGCGCCCGTTCAAATGCACCATTTGCGACCGTGGCTTCTCGACAAAGGTGAGTACACTTTGATACATGTAATCCCTATAACGCGATTGTTTTTTCATTCCATTCCATTCTATTCTATTAAATTCAACTCTATCTATTTTACTCTATTCCATTCCATTCCGCAATTGACGAGCAGCTAAAGAGACTAAAAATTTTAGCTGACAAACCACCTGAACTTTTAATTTATAAAAGAACAATTGTGATTGGAATCAAGTGACCCATAAAATAAAATAAAATAAAAAAGAAAAACATAAATGCGTCCGGTCATGTTAATGTCAGTAGAGGGATTACAGTAACAAACAAATTTATTCAATAAGCATGTACACATTTGTACTGAAGAATAATTTCAGAGTGACGACACGATGATAAGAACGTGTAACTGTTCGGAAACCCAAGAGCCAGAAGTTAAGCCGAAACGCAACAGACGACGGAGGACCGAGGAGAAGAAATCCCGGGGGTGGTCATCAGGAAACGGAGGCCGGTGGGCTTTAACTTCTACCTGTGCTCCTACTGCATCAGTCCACTTGCCCCCGTTGATGCCACCCGCCCTCGGACTTCTTACCTCGGACCACGTCTTTCTGGTAAGAGTCACCATTGACACGGCTCTCTGCTTCATCAAACTTTAATACAATCCCGTTGAAAAATTTTCTGATGTCACCATATCAGGCTATATAAGAATATTTTATGATCATTTTTAATTTTTTTTTTAAATGTATGTGTTTAGTATTTGATTAAACCAAAAACCAATGACAGATAAGCTCCTTGAAGAGGTAAAATCAATCAAATTTTTTTTTTTTTTTTTTAATTAAGTCTTCAAACTCAACTCTTTTATAAGGAGACGATTCAACGACCATACGCCATCTGTTGGAGATTTTTGACACTACACATGATAAAAAAATTATACAATGGCATATATGATCATATTAAATCTCATATGGATATATCAAGCCAGATATATTCTAATATTCCCACATATAGCCTAATATGGTCAATTTCCATATAAGGACAGAAAAAAATTGAAAATGGACATACATCAGAAATTTTTTCACGGGATAATTAAACACTGATAAAATCTACATATTTATGCAATATATTTAAAAAAAAAAAAAGTATCATTGATGACCGGATGCACGCGCGTTTGTTACATCATAAGCTTGTCAATTATTCACAGAGTCCGTACTAAAATCCAAACTAAAATCACCCGTTGTGCTGTGATTACTGATTAATTAATAAATAAACAAACAATATATTGACTGTTTTATTTTCTTTGCAACAATAGGGCAACATGAAGCAACACATGCTTACACACAAAATAAGAGACATGCCTGCGCATTTGTTCACCGATGGCAAACCGCCTGGATCTCAGCCTCCGTCGCAGCATCTCTTGCAAGACCAGGAAAACTCACAAAGTTCGTTGATAAATGATGACTCGACTCTTCCTCCACCACCACCACCACCTCCACCTCCACCGCCACCGATCCCGCCGCCGATGCCGCCAGTCGAGTCGATGCCTCCCATAAAACGGTCACCTCCTGAGGGTGACCTTCCCGCGCCAAAGAGACCTAGTAAGTTTGGTTATTTTTTAATAGCTAATAGTCTAAAGTGCATGTTCTTTTTCGAGGGTAAATTTACATTCACTGATTAAAAGTGGTCGTTATATAAATTTTTTTAAGCAATAGACCGCTCACGCTTTACCTCGCAGCTTAAATGCTATCTTTAAACTATTTTTAGCAATGCAATAAATTTTTCATTATTAACTTTTTGGTGATAAAAATGAAATATTTTATTGAGGAAAATTATTTTTTGGTGAAATTCTTGCTATCAACGCTTGAAAAGTTTCATTTGACCAATTGGAATAGATTATTTAATGATTATAATATAGGATACCAGCGGATAGTAAGGCCTAATCTAACTAAAGATATTTGTGATGAAATGATAAATTCCCAATTTAATTAATAACTATTCATGCGTACACTTCCGTTGGAATGTACATTTAAAAAATTGTTAATTTTACCATTAAAAATTTTAATGAAATTAAATATTTCCATAAACCGTAACAAACAGGCTGTATTTTAATATATTTCGAAAATTTTAGCCTACTTTACTATTGAGGATCAATAATTAAATTTTTAAGTAAATTAACTTGTTCTGTAAACCAAAATCTGGTTCACGATCTAATTAGACCAAAAAGTGTGAGAAAAGTTTCTTAAAAGAGTAAAAAAGATTCTATTTAAAAACTTAATTTTCTACTAACGAGATAATTAAGCGGCCCTACGCCATCTGTTGGAAATTTTAAACACTAACTTTAATAAAAAAAATTTATATGACCATATACGACTTGATAGAGGCATATCAAGACATATAAAGCCAAATATGTCAAGATCAAAAAATTTTTCCACGGGAGTATAATTAAATTATTTACGTAAGTACGCTAAGCTTAAATTTATTTTTTTTTTGATTATGCTAAAAATTACCATTTTTTTAACAAAATTTCATATAAAATTTATGGATAATTTTATTTTTATTACAAATATCTCTTAATTATCCCTTGTTACCCCGACAGGTCTTATTATCCGCGGATGCCTTATAGCTAGAGTTGGATAGAATAGAACTGAATTAGTGAAAAAAAAAAAAAAAAAAAAAAAAACATGTGTGAGTGTGTGGGTGTATTTACAGGCATGTCCAGCAAGCACTTGTGCCAGGTTTGCAATAAGAATTTCTCATCATCCTCGGCGCTGCAAATCCATATGAGAACGCATACTGGTGACAAGCCCTTCCGATGCACCGTCTGCCAGAAGGCCTTCACCACCAAGGGCAATCTTAAGGTACACACACACACTAATACATTTAATTTAATAATTTTATATTTTTGACTCCTTTCATTATACAATTTACGGTGTCATATTTTAGATTTTAGTTTATATGTATCAACATTTAATGCTAAGTCAGTGTTCTCTTTACAACTAATCAAAATCAGAGTGACCACTGTTGCTTGTGCACTAACGCCCGCGTTACTACGTACTAATTTTCTATGTATTATATTTAATTTAATATCTATTATCTATTTTATCATATATACTTTAAATTGTATTATTATTGTTTTTATTGCTGATGTTGTTGTTATTGCCGATTGTATTGCATTGTATTGTTATGTCAATTAGGTTCACATGGGGACACATATGTGGACGAACGGAGCTTCACGTCGAGGTCGCAGAATGTCACTGGATCTGCCTCCGCTGCCCATCACACCCAAGGACTCGGAGTTTCTTCAGCGACGACCGGATCTCTTTTATCCATATCTACCCGCGCCCTTCCTTAATGGTGTTCAGCAAAAAGTATGTTCTTTATTTATTTGTTTATTCTAAATTATAAATTATAATATAAATTACCGGTAGTAATTGTCGATCGCAAATCCGTATATGATAATGGTAATGATTCATAGGAAATTTAATGATCGTTATAAGCTGTATGGTATAGTAATTTTAAAATTATTCATCGCAATTATTCACAGTAATAGCTAATGATGTCTATTATTTGCAAAATAGCAGTCACTTTATCAACTCTTCGCGTAATTACTGACAGTAGATATTATTGCTGACAATATTTGCTTAAACAATTAGATAGTGATGTTAATTATTTTTTTTTTCATTAAAAAAAAAAAAAAAAAAACATAAACAACCTTTGTGTGAAAAATTATTTATTTTATTGCTAATGTTTTTTCAATTATTGCTGACGTTATTGACTCTACAATAATGAGCCGCAATTACATATCAGCGTGAAAGTCAATCGACGATAAATAAATTAATAATGCGCCACATAAATATCAAACGTTAATTTTAATAAAAAATTCTAAAAATTAATCACACAGTTAGTTTTTATCTAAATTAATTTTAATTTACATGAGTAATTAATAACGATGATAATTTTTGTCATAAAAATGAAAAAATATTCAAGTGGCGCATGATGATTAATAATAATAATTATTATAAAATTAAAACACTTACTCTGAATTGTAAGCAATGTCAATTGATGTTTTTTAAACAATATTATATTTATAATTTTTTGTTTACAAAACATTCATTTATTTACAATTCATATCATTATTTTAAATCGTGTATCATATTAGGTCATAAATTTCTTTAACTTGACGATTGAAAATTTTATGGAGTATCATTTCTTAAACTTATTATGATGAAAATTTTACAAAAATACTATATCAGACATGGAATAAAAAAATAATTTCTATGAAGTACTTGAAAAAGTAATTAGAAATTAAACAAATAGATTGACAATGACAATATTTGTTTATCGTACAAATATATTTTTTATTTCAGCACAACCATAGTATGTAGTCATTACCATTGCTTTAAATTTGTCATCGAGTCAGTATAAACCCGACCGCTTCCATTATATTTTAGAGAATAATTTATTAATATTTATTTAATCTCATCAAAAAACTAAAACAATCACAAATTACGACTGAATATAAAATATATATTTTATTTATGACACAGATAAAGAAAGGATAAATAATTCTATTTGTCTGTCTGTAGATTTAAACATTATAAATTAAAAAACTAAACAGCAAACCATTTCGTAACTCATATCAGCGGAAATCCGTAACTTTCTGTTGCATAGTTAGCGTCTACATTTGAAAAAAAATTAAATTCAATTTAGAGAAAAATTCTTGAACCAAGAAAATAATTTTGAAGAGTTTCATTATCTTCATTTTAACAATATTTTTTTTCCGTGTGTGTATTTTCTACAGCCTAACCTATTAAATATTTTTCAGTTAAACGAGATATCAGTGATACAAAGTAACAACGGCCTACCAGGAACGCATCCAGTAAATGCGAGCAAATACGCAGGTCTGTTCGGAACAATGTACGGTGGCGCTCCTGGTGGATTCCCGATGGAAAAACCGCCAATGGCGCCCAGTAACGGACCAATGGGGGACGGAAAACCCGTGATACCTTCGGGGTCAATGCTCTTCCAAACACCCTCGCCGTCTCACTCCCCAGGTACGCCGTCTTCCAACACCGGGAACCAGAATTCCGCCAGTGTCCCGGCCTGGAGTGGAGAGACTCTTCAGCATCACTTTGACCGCGAGGGTCCGTCCTCGAGATCCGAAAACGACTCAACGCCACCTGCCGCCCGAATGCCAGCATCTGCGCCCAGAGGCGAAGGACTAGCCGCGTGAAATTTATTCACATATTTTCATTAAATCATTATCATTAATATGATCATTATTATTATTATTATTATTATTATTATTATTTTACAGTTACTTTTTCCTGTTTTTTGTTTGTCGTCGTGCATTTCCTTAAAAACAGAAACTTCCCAAATTAATTCCTAAAAAAAATTTCTTAACTTTTAAACTGCATTTTCCTTATACACTCAAAGTATTGTATGAGTGAGTATATGTGTGTATGTGTGTATGTGTGTGTGTACGTATGAGTTTGAATTTAAAAATTTTTAAGGACACGCTCCTTCCTACAACACTAGTCTAAACATTGTGAGATAAATCGTCAAGCTTTTCTTTTAATAATTTATTCAAACAAAAAAAAAGCTCTTGCGACAAGTAATTGATTAAATTCCGAAAAAAAAAGAGACAAGATGAAATTATAAAGCTACAGCGCCTAGACTGAGCTTAGGTTAATTAAATGATTTTATTTATTATACTTACGAAAAGAAAAAAAAAAGGACTTGAGCCGTAAGACACGTGGCGCTGTAGATACGATTGCACTTGACGCTTTTGACCGTCCATTGCGTCATTGATGGGTCAAATGTATTGTATTAGATTGATAAAAAAAATAAGGATAATTTATAATATAACATTTACTTGAAATGTTATTATAAATGTATAAATAAATATATAATATAAATAATAAATAAATATAAATGTATAAAAAAAAATATACGTATGTATGTATACATGTCGAACGCGTTGATTGAGTGATACCGAATTTAATAGTAATTGTAATGTGTAATGTATGGAGATGAAGTAATTAAATTTTATTATTATTATTATTATTATTATTATTATTATTATTATTATTAATTATTATTATTATCATCACTATTATTATTATTATTATTATAATAAATGATGAACAAATGGCGTGAATGTGTCGAGTGATAAAACGCGTTTTAATATGTATATATATATTTATGGTATATTTATGATATGAAAAGACAGGCAAGTTCTTGTAAGTTGAGGCCGGCCCGGCGATGCCCCTCGCTGTGATATAAGAGGAGCAGCCTGCAATCTCTAAACCAATGTACTTATATTTCTGTACCATAGTATTATCATTATTATAATTATTATAATGAAATATTAATTGATTAATTAATTAATTAATTGATGATTGATTAATTATTATATATATATGTAATATTAATTGATACATATTATGCTGGGTTAACGTATCCATCAACACTGTAGTGCAGTGCAATCAATAATTGCATCTATGTACAGACAAAATTATTATGATTTTATCTTTGTTAAATATTAACAAAAAATTAAACTGAAAAAAAATATGATTTTTTCGTTTTACTTTTTTTCCTTTTGTTTTATTATTTCAGGAATTTTTTAAAAATACACAATCAGATCTGATCATTAATTATATGAATATATGTAATCAAAAATTATAATATGGGAACATATACGTTCATAGTTATTATATATGATTACATATGACCAAATATGAACGAATATTACTCTATAAAACATTGTATGTTGGTATAAAATGATATTATTCTTCATGTATGATCATGTAGGTGATCGATGATCATATGTGTGATCTGAAATAAGTGATCATATCATATATCATGATCAGTGATCATGATCATATATGTGATCAGTGATCATGATCATAGATATTTTCAGTCCTCACTGATCACAGATATGATCAATTACCATGACCATATATATGACCAAGATCACTGATCACATATATAGTCATGATTATAGATCTGATCAGTGACGATAATCATATATGTAATCAATGATCACTGATCATAGATAAAATCAGTAATCATGACAATATTTTTGATCAGAACATATGAACATATAAAAATTTAAACTGACAAAAAAATTAACATTCTTTTTCACATATATTTATATATGACCGTCTATCATATATTATCACATAAGGATTTTTTATTTCCAGAATTTTTGTCTGATACATATTTTAATTTCTGTGCATTTCTCCAAGACACTTATTAAAAACAAAATGCATTTTAAATGCCTGTAATTTTTTTTTTATTAATGCACAAGGAAGTTGCGCAATTATTTATAAAAACTAATGAGACATACAATCAAAAATAATTATTTTTTAAGGTAACAATATTTTTAAAGACACTAAATAATAATGAAGATAAAAAAATAATTGATATGATTTTTTATTACTTACTTATAATAATTATAAAACTTTTTCTTCCGGATTTCGTCAGCTGTTGCGTCAATAATTGAAAATAAAAATCTTCATTTTACAATGTCATTTAAACAAAAAGAATAAAAAAATAAAATAATTATAAGTTATACAGAAATAATAATAATTAATATTATAAACAGGAAATTACGTCAATTGACGACGTGCAATCATATCGATACACTTTTATATTTAAATTAAAAGATAAATAAATTAATTAATATCGAGATATATTTATACATTGGTGATTTATTCCAGTAAAAAATAAAGTCCAATTAATTAGAATCTAAAACAAATGTTAAAAAATGTTTCCTCAATAGTGAAAGGGAAAAATAAATTTAAATAACAGAAAATGTAACGTTAATTTTATTCTTCAAATATTTTGTAGACTAAGTAACAAAAAAAAAAAAAAAAAAAAAAAAAACTAAAGTATAATTAAATATTCGACAATGCATTAGCAAATATTGCTGTGAATGAGAATCAATATATAATATGTAAATGTAATTAATGAAGCAATTTTATTCAAGTAGTAATCGATTTTATTTACATCATTATTATTTGTACTTTATCGTTTGATTTCAGGAAAATTTTTATTAGTCTAATAGAAATATTTGTTAAATTGATTTATTATTTAATTATCATGATTTTTTAATCATAGAGATTTTTCTCTGCATAGCGAATAAAGACCGAAAAAAATCCAAAGCGTTAGTTATGTAAGACGATAAAAAAAAAAATGAAAAAGTTTAAGAAAAAATAATGAAGAAATGGAGCATTACATATATTGTAACACTGTCATTTCTTATCACACTGATGAAAATAATTATCGCTATGATTATTATTAAGAAGTATATGATGATACAATAGAACTGTAAATATACATTTAATGAGAGTAAAATAACGGCTGTCAAACATTTTGGATTAAAGTGTGAGGTACAATACGTGCGATATTTATTTTATTATTATTATTATTATTATTATTATTATTATTATTATTATTATTATTATTATTATTATTATTATTATTATTATTATTATTATTATTATTATTATTATTATTATTATTATTATTATTATTATTATTATTATTATTGTTGTTGTTGTTGTTTAAAGTTTAATAACTTTTCGTTAAACTACATCTTTTGTTGGTTGAAATAAGTTGTGACGCACGAGGAGTTTTTGTCTGAACACTTGAAGATTTTTAAAAATAATACAAAAACGATGTGATGATTGCTCGTGTCTGATTTAACCTGTGAATAAAATCATACGTGATTAAAAGTAATAAATTGTGAATGAAAAGTGTTGCTTATGATTATGTTATTGTAAATATTGTATAATCAATGTATAAACGTCATTATTAGTTATAAATATATCACCGTAGTTAGTAATATTACGGATCATTATTATAAATCTATATCACTACAATAATTAATAAATCATAATTATTAATGAACATGGGCTTTTTATTTTCATTTATGTTTTTACAGTTTCAATTATTATTGCTTACAATTTATATCCCCAAAATTTATCTAATTTTAGAATTAATATTTTTGATTTAATGATCTATTATAAGTGAATTTGTATTTATAGAAATAAAACTTTTTTTTCGGTAAAAAATTTTTTTTCTAATAAAATCTATTTTTTTCATTAAAATTTGTTTTAAAAAAAATTTTTTTTTTTTTGTTTAAGACAATTTTGGTAATCTTAATATTAGACTATAATATTATCTAGATATAATTTATATTTCTCATTAAACGAATTTTATAATCAAAACTGTATTTTATAAAATTACAACAGATAAATTTAAAATTAAATAAGATAAAAATAATTAATTTCAATAAAAATGTTTGGTATAAAATGAATTTCGTACATCCTATTGTTCCCAAATTAATATCAATAATGTAATTAAAATCGGCAGATAGAAAAAATTAAGTTTTCAATTCGATATTCGATGTCAAGACTAGTTACAGAATGAGCAACGACAAAGAGAAGAGAATTATGTATCCATCTGTAGAAACATAAGGTTGAAAGTTTAAGACATTCTACCTTATCGGTTGCTAAGCGATGCTTGCTGCTTGTCCATACTTGAATAAGATAACAACTACTGATAACTTGATTTTCTTCAAAAAATTGTGATAGTTCATTTAGCGCATCAAATTGATGTCAAGTTGTTTTCAAGTCTATCCCTGATAGCCATCTTAACTGAAACCTGTTCCCATCTACATCTGCCATCTGATGCCAACTTAACCGAAAATGTTGGCAAAGTAAACGGTTTTAATCAAGTTGCCTCTAAGTTACTCTGCAATTTAACGTCAAGACTTGCTGTGAAGTTCCAGTAAAGTTGACCGAAATTTATTTACAATTTACAATTTATTTACAATTGTTATTTAGTGAAGAATTAATAAAGCAATCTGATATCAACGCTTGACGTTCTGTTGTAGCTTAACTTACACGTGCTTCTATGATAAAATAGAAAATCAAACTTGCTATACCGGCTTCGGTCACATGTATCAAGGTATGAGTCTGCTCACATGGCAAATTTGACGGAAAATACCCTGATAGCCACCTTACCTGTAACTTACTGTCAAACTACGTCCGCAATTTGAAGCTAACTTGACGGAAAGAGTTGGTAAAGCAAGCGATTAACTATTAGTTACCTATAACTTACTCTGCAAACAGACGTCAAGACTTGCTGTACAAGTATTTCTGTCAAATTGTAATAAAGTTGAAAGGAAATTTAACTACAAGTTTGATTGTTAACTTGTATTCAAGTTTCGGCCGTAGATTTCCGTCAATTTGCTTACAACTGTTATCATGTAAAAAATTACCGCTAACTCGATGTCAAGTTAACCGTAACTACTAGAAGCCAACTACTTACTGAGAAAGCGCTGGCTATCAGGGTATTAGATCATTAAAATTAATTATAATGAAGCTAAATCACTTCCATACAACCTATAACAATACTAATAGTAAAATTTTCCAAGAAAAAATTAAAATTTTTCGATAAAATTTTTTTTTTGTTCATTACAATTTAACAAAAATATTTACATTAATTCCCTGATTAAAAAAAAGTATTGATACAAAGAAAAAAGTATTAAAAAGAATTGGATTGACTAGAAAACCAATTCTTTTCAATACTTTTTTCTTTGTCTTAATACTTTTTTGTAATCAGGGTTAATAAGTACATAATACTAACAATAAACATACACCATCTACAAATAAATATCTACATTACAATTTTTCTAGTTTTTGTTGAATCCACTTAAGCTCATGATGTACATTTGTATATTCATACATTCCAGTATAAAACGAATTAATCAGTATTCCCGCAAACGAATAACTATTAGGCCCATCACTGACAAGCCTGAAAGCCAGTGGACTTCCAAGCAGCTTAAATTTTTTACTCTGCAATATAATTTTCATTTCAAAACACGTACACATTAAAAACTTCAAATTTTATCAAAATAAACTTACGTTATCGTCAAACTTCAAACTGTCGACAGTACCAAAGACGTTAGATTCTGGGATATAATTAACCGACAGAAGTTTACATGACTCAATACATTTGTGTTTGTAAGTTGCTGTGTAGCTTTCAACCATCGCTGAACGATTCATCAGTCTTTCAGAAATTTTTATTTCTTCAAAATAGTGGGTGTCAGAATTTTCCACGAATGTCACGTGAATGCACTCTTTCACGATGTTCTCATCGAACATGTCCTGCAATGGCATTAATGGGGTCTGAGAAACATCCACGGGTTTGATGGAATTTATTGCTTCTTTCATTATCATCACAAGCAAACCTGGTTCATTTCTTTTTTTATTATTCAATATGTACGCTGAAGATAAAATTTAAACAGAATTATTATCGGAAATTAATTATTAATATTAATTAATTATTGTTTTAAATTTTAGTTTTTTGGATTAAAATTAAACTTTGGACGTGTAAGATAAAATTAAAATGAAATAAAAAACTTACAAAATTCTATTAATTTGTAAGGTGGAGCACTCGTAACCTTTAGTGGGTTATGCAGTTGACTGTAGTTCACATCAATTTCATTACGACCCTTCGTTCGGTCAAATACTCCAACCGCGTGAATTACTTTTTTCAATCTGTAAAGTACGAGATGTATTAAAAATTATATTATTGATAAGAGGGTTACATGGAGTTCATAGGCTAAAAAAAATGAGTAACGCAACGATGACAAAGCTTCGCTTATGAGGCGTGCAATTACTTACTTATTTATAGCAAAATGAACGGTAAGAACTGCTTTTGGATGAATCAATATTCCCATGCAACCGTATTTCCATATTGAAGGTGTCTCTCTGACTTGTTTCTGTAAAAAATCGGTAGAATCCAGTCGGGATTGTCGATGTCAAGCCATTGAATTGACTTATCTGGTGTCGGAGTTGATTGTTCTATTAAATCTTTTTTGTTTTGATCAACGATATCATTCTTACGGTCAGTTACAACACCTTTTTGTGTTTTATTTTTACTCTGACTAGTTTCTGATGTAATAAGATTATCAATTCTGTCGGTTTTTTTATTATTGATCGGTGTTAATGCGGAATGTGCGGAATGAGTATCGGCTCGCAATATAATTTTATCATTATCGTCTCTAAGACCATCACCAGCAGGTTTTTTTGTGATGTTATCATTACTTTGATCGCTGACGGACATTGAACAATTGTAATTATCATCTGTATCGCTGGCCGATGTATTTGATACCGAGTTTACGGGATATATTGTCACAGGTTGATTTCTGAAACAATAAAAAATTATGTAAAAAATGGAAGGATGTATCTCTGTCATACTTGTACACCAAATAAAAATTTTAAACGCATTTTATGCATAAATAAATCAAAATTAAAAAAAAAAAAAAACGCTTCGTTTTTTGATAGATAATTTAATTACATTTAATAAAGTATTATAAAGTGCTAAAACTTTCTGAGTAAAGTAAACTTAGCTTAGAAGACATATTAACGAATACATTAGTGAGAAAAAAAAAAACATTAGATTTTTAAATTAATGTTTTAAAAAATATGATATTAAAAAAAAAATAGATAAAAAAATTTTGCAGTTGATGTGTTTTAAAATAGGACATTTAATAAACCTTAAAAAATTATTTGAAATAAATCAATAATTTAATATTTTTTATTTCACAATTTTGCAGCGAAAAGATTGTAATAATAAATTGTAATTACCTTAATTCATTGAGATACATAGATACACTAATAGAAATTAACGAAACAAATATCATTAGAAGAAAAGTAACGATCAAAAAATAATATGCATATTTCCACCTCATTTTTTCTACTGATTATAATATTGTTTTCGTTTTGTCACTTCTAAACCTTCCGCTTAAGTAACTATTCGTAGATTGAAGTTTAAAATATTAAACTGCTATTCTGTCTGGATATAGAAACGATCTGTGTTTGAAATCACACTGACCTTATATTTTTAATGACGTACATGATAGTACTAATTAATAATTAATAATTTTATAAGATTAGAATTCTGTTTATTCGGCCTTGTTGGGTATATCTTAATAGTAATATTATCATAATATTTTTATACTAATTACGTTAAATAATAGAAAAAAATAATTTGACATTGTAGAGATATGGTTCATTTTTTTGGCCTTCGGTTATTAATTAATTAACAAGATTTCATCTTTCTTCGAATTTTTTAAAAATATTTTTCAATGTCAAGAAATGAATCATAGGAAACTAGTCCAAAAAATCATGGGATATAGAGAATATAAATATATATATAATAGATTTATTCGTATACCTGGGTCTAAATGGGCACACGTATGGGACCTACAAAAAAGGAGACTTTTTTATTTGAAATAGTTCTTTTAATATCATGTGTTCCTAATCCAAAAGTCATCACTTGTCTAACCATGATTAAAATGCTGAAAGATTACAATTACTTCACCGTTAATATGGCGGTTTTTTTTATGTCCCACTTCAAATTACAGGCTTTAAAATTTTATTGATCAATCATCCTTAAAAATCATTCAATGATCAGATAAATTGATTATTAAAACAGGAAAGCAGAATATCGGAAGAGATGGTTACATTCTAAAAGATTCGAGAAAAGACATTCGAGTCTACCGTTGAAGTAGATAGATTTTATAATCCGTAATAAATCAAAAGAGATAGAATTTTTTTTTTTTTTTTTCAAATTATGAAAATTTGGAAAATCTTACTAAAATACCAAAAAAATTTTTTTAATAAATGTCCTTTTAGTTTCAAGTAAAAAATTTGTAAAGTCAAAAAAAAATTTATTTTTATGCACACCTTTGAATTGAAAAAAATTTTTTTTCCAAAGCAAAAAGAGCATATATAAAAATAATTTAATTTTTCATATTTTTAGTAAATTTTATCATTCCTTATATTTCAATCTTGTTTAGAAAAAAAATTTTTTTTCATGGCTTTTTTTCGGCATAAGAATCACGATATTTAAATTATTCCCAAAAGAAGAATAAAAATCATTGACAGTGTTTAGATAACTATCATGAAATTATTACGTAAATCTTGACACTAATTTAATAGTTAATGCGCATTTACAAAATTTTTTATAATTTATGACTCATAATTAATTATATAAAAAGGTATTGACGTCCTTCTACATTATATGATTCTCTAACTACGTTTCATTATATCAATTATGCATTAGCCTTAATCTCATAACATTTATTAAAATGTGATTTTAATTATTCTTAATAATAATATAAAGATATGATATTGAAGGTTGAAGGTTTATGAGATCGAATAATTGATAATGATATCGATAATTACAAGAATAATTCCTCTTCTTTAAGAAGAATTTAAAAATTCTTGCAGTGAACATCACACTTGAAAGTTGAAAGGAAAAGGACCTATATAATAAAGATTTAAAAAAATACTAACTGTTTTTTGGACAAGTAACTCGCAAAGCAAATGCGTTCGTATTAAAAAATGAACGCTTCGATAATATTCAAAATTACTATATTCATCTTATTGATTGCAGTTTTTTCATTGACAATTTTTACTACAACATGGATGTATCTGCGTCCTCCAAGGTAGGTAGTATGTGTAAAAAATATTTTGCATTAATTTTCAAAATATAATGTAGTTTGTTCGGTAATTGTCAATTAAAAAAAAAATATTTCAGTTAACTTTAAATAAGATATGTTGTTTAAATACTATAAATGGAAAATTTTAATACTCATTATTTATCGAGATAATTTGTCTTTTTGATCATTCTTTAATTTAAACGTTTTAATCCACGAATTGATTCAGAAAAAAATATAAATATGTTTAATTTAAAAATATTTAATTATTTGGTGCTTTAAATTTTATAAAAATTACATTATTTTGACAAAAGTTATAAAACTTTAAGAATTGAAGACATTTTACTCCTGCGCATAAGATCTAGTTACGAAAAATGTTTTCTCAAAACCGATTCAGTGAATCGATTTGAAGTTTTCAAAGTGATTTTTTTTTATTTGTAAATTTTTTGAAAGAACGAATTTCGAAATGTTGGTATTATTTTCTAAATTGATGGTGAACTTTCTTAATACTTGAAGAGATCGGTAGAATAGCTAGCTTTTATGATTAATATTCAATAATAAAAAAAATTACATAAATCTAATAGAAAATGATGATGTGTCTCGACTAATAGTGAATACAGAAATTTTTTTATCTACAGTACTTGTACAATTTATCACTAGTCGGACAATTTTGACATGAGACATTAATTAAAATTAAAATCTATGATCGTAATTATATTTGATAAAATTTATATCACTTACAAAAAATATATTTTTAATTAAAAAAATTATTGATAAGGCTTATCCATATAATTACATGAATTATTTATTATAAAGTAAATGGTACGTCAGTAGTAGTGGTAAAGAACATGGAAAAAATGAACAAAACTCACAGACCATGTGGGAAGAATTTAGCAAAAACTTCTGAACATCGTTCTATTTTAAATTCTCAAGCTAATTATTCTTCAACTGAGAGCTCAGCAAGTATCACAGAAATTAACCAAGTGATTACAACGACAATGAAAAGCACTTCTGATGATATGATACGTCGATCGGATGAGAAACTGACGGGACAAGAAAACATACTGAAGAAACCGTACAAAGAATCTTCGATTGAAGATGGTTCTAAATCAGTTCTAGGCAAAGATATTTCAACTACAAGCTCAAAAAATTTGAAGAAGAGTGAACCGGTAACAGAACTACCGCCTGATAACGCTCTTAATACTGAGATTCAACATAAGGTTAATGAAAGTAACGAGGTTAATAAACCGCCTATGAAAGGGAGCGATGGATCTGGGAATAGTTCTGGAACGAATCCCGATGATCATACTTTAACAGCGAAACCTTCAGAGATGAAGGATAATCTAGAGTCAACGACATTATCAATAAGGAAAACTTTCAATACAAGTCCAAAAGAAGAGGGTAAGACGGAGAAATATGAATCATTGTTAACGACAGTGAAAAATGATACTACTGAAAATAGTTCTAACATTTCTGTAGATAAAAATATGTCAACTACAGAAACATCAGGAACTAAGAATGATACAGATTTAACATCATCACCAGGGGATGCTTCTAATACAACGATCCTGAAAGGAGATCATGAAACTGAGAGTAATGGACCATTTTCAATAATAACAAAAAATGAAACTGCTGTAAATGGTTCTAGTTTTCCATCAGATAAAGATATATCCACTACAACATCATCAGAAACTAAATATGATATAGATTTCATGACACCATCACCAAGTGATGCTTCTAATACAACGATTCCGAAAGGAGATGATGAAACTAAGAGTAATGGATCATTTTCAATTACAACAAAAAATGATACTGCTGTAAATGGTTCTAGCCTCCCGTCAGATAAAGATATATCCTTTCCAAAATCATCAGGAACCAAGAATTATATAGATTCCACGGCATCACCAGCAAAGAATACTTCCAATACAACCAATGATGATCTATTCTCAACTACTTCATCGCCAAGTGACGCTTCTACTACAATAAATTCGAAAGAGAGTCTTGAGGTTGAGGATCATAAACAATCATCAACGACAACAAAAAATGAAACTGCTGGAAATAGTTTTAAAATACCTTCCGATGAATATTATTCAACTGCAAAGTTATTAGGAACCGAGAATGATATTGATTCTACGGCATCATCAGCAAGTAATACTTTCAATACAACGAATCTCAAAGAGGATGATAAGATTGAAGATCATGAAACATTACCAACTACGACGAAGAACGAAACTGATAAAAATGGTTCTAGCTTTTCTTCAGATGATAATATACCAACTACAGAATCATCAGGAACCAAGAATGATCTAAACTCAATGGCATTATCGGCTAATAACACTTTTAATACAACAAATCTTAAAGGGAATGATAAGACTGAGGATCATGGAAAATTGCCAATGACCACGACTAATGAAACTGGTAAAAATGATTCTAGCTTTCACTCAGATGAAAATTCACTAACTACAGAATTATCAAAAAACAAGAACGACCTGAACTCAACGACATTATCGGCGAGTAGAAGTTCCAATACAACAAATTCTAATGGAGATGCTAGAACTGAGAATCATGGAATATTGTCAGTGACCGCGAATAATGAAACTGCTGGAAATGGTTCCGGCCTTCCTTCAGATAAAAATTCACTACCTACAGAATCGTCAGGAACCAATGATGATATAGACTCAACGACATCATCACCAAGTAACGTTTCCAATACAATGAATACAAAGAGAGATGACGAGACTAAGAATAATAGACCATTGTCAATGACAACAAAAAATGTTACTACTGAAAATCACTTTAGCTTTCCTTCAGATGAAGATGTGTTGGCTACAAAATCACCAGGATCCAATAATGATCTAAATTCAACGACAATATCACCAAATAATACTTCTAACCCAACGAATCCAGAAAGGGACGCTGAAACTGAGGATCATGGAACATTATTAACGACTAAAATGAATGAAGCTTCTAAAAATGTGACCAACGTTTCTTCGGATAAAAATATGTCAACTACAGAATCATCGGGAACCGAGAATAATCTTGAATCAACGACAACATCTACAAGTGACACTACCAATACACCGACTCGAGAAAAATATTATTATTTTGATATCGATATTGGTGAGTTGATAAAACAAATTTATAACAAAGTAGTACCAAGTACTCCAAACCCTTGATTTTATTTTATTCGTGACAGTATAGCATTTTAATTTTTTATTTATTATATTTCATTCAGTATTATTTCAGTATTTATTTATAGCTCGTAATTAGATTTAACTCTTGTAATTTTAGTTTAAGTTTATTAGATTATTATTACCTGTAAGCTTTTTGGTTTATTTTGATTCAATAACTGTAAGTTAGCTGTTTTCCCTAATTTTAGTCAACGTTCTTTTTATTATTGTAATTATGATAGTAATAAACTAAATTAACTAAACAATCTTCTATATTATTATTCTCTATTTTGAAAAACTACAATTGCATAATCATTAACTATTATTAATTAATTTTAAGATGCAGAACAAAAGTATATCTACCTATTATTTTTTTATAGATATTTTTCATATTAGCAGGATATTTGAATCTCCTTAAAAAAATTATTTTTATTAATCTTGACATTTTTGATGATTCTGAGCTGATCGGCAAAAAAAAATTTTTTTTCTACATCCTTTTTTACCAAAAACGTTCATTTTTTTACAAAAAAATTATTTTAAACCAATAAGATTTTGACAATATTTATTACTTAGTATTATAAGATACAGTGTTTGACAATTGATTATACAGACGATTACATTTGATTTTTTATGCGAATATTTTACAGTGACAGCAGTTCTGTATTATTTACAATCAACATCACCTTCATTACTTATATGTATAATAATAGTAATAATAATTATTATTATTACAGTTATTGTATAACTTATCTTAATATTAAATATTTCAAATACTTATTTTTTATTCTTGTGCTGGATAAAATTTACAAAAGATCTGCACTCAATATATATAATTATTAACGATGATAAACTCCATTCATTCAAACTTATTAATAATTATTTTTATTTCCTAATAAATATATTTATTATAATATTAATAATCTGCATTTCATTTACTATCAAATAATTACGATGGATACATTAATCACATGACAGTGTCGTTAATCATTTTGTAATATTTAATTTTAATTAATTAATTGGTAGTTTCTCATTAGAACATATTCTTCTTTCAATATATATTTATATTTTCAGTCTAATAATTTATCAGACAATTATTTACATGGACTATATATAAAGATTGTTGATTATTATGATCTATTAAATTATTGACTTTACTGTACAAATTTTTTTTTATTTACGCAATAGTACAATTTATAATATTAATAATTATTTTATGAATTAATCTTACTTGTTGCTTTTTACACAAATAATTCAGTACTTTTTTAATAAATATCATTTCGACAGTGTAATTTCAAATCAAATACAACATACTTGTATTAATAATAGTTTTAATAAAAACACTTTTACAGTGAGCGTATTTTGTATGATCATAAAATTAACCGTGTACAATAACGTTTATGTTACGCATTGCATGCCTAATAATTTAATAATTTATCTTTTGTTGATATTTTATATTTTACTACGAACAATCAGTCAATTTAAAATGATCCGCTATGTAATATAATCATTTACTTATTTTAAATTAATTTTATTTCAATAGTTCCGTAATTATAATTTAGATTAAAGTAAAACGTTTTTTTAATTACCGTCTCGAAATTTTTTGGAAAAAATATTATTTTTGGCTAAAAATAAGAATAGTTGTTAAAAAAAAAATTTAATAAAAATTAATAGAGCGGAAAGAAAATAATTATAAATATTTTTGTTTTTTATGATTTTACTGTAAATAAAAATTTTTTTTTCTAGGCGGAAAAATGTCCTGTCAAAATTACAAAAAAATGTGTTAAATTTACAGTCTTACTTTTGTCAATACACAATTATTGAATTAAATTTTTTAGAATTGTAATTTTTACACTATAAAAATTTTAAATCTCAAAATTTCAATTTTGCTAGAAGAGAAATGTAAATTTTACATTTAAAAAATGATAAATTACAAGGTAATAAATTTTAATACACGAAAAAAAAATTTGTTGGAAAAATTATAATTGTTACTTTGTAATTGAGGACCAAATTTTCAATGTGGTTACATAGATATTTTTTCATTTTAAAATTTAAGATGTTACATCGTAAAAATGTTTATAAAAGTAAATTTCCGAATTTTTATTTTGTTAAATCTTAAATTTTCAAATGTTAAATTATCAAAGTGACCGTATTAAAAGTTTTGTTCTGGATTACGATGTGACTAATATAATTTTTCCTACAATTTTTTTCACGTATACAGAATCGGGAAATTTTTTAATTTTACATTAAAAAAAATTAATTTTTTTAAGACGCTTCGTTATAATATTTCGGGGCTCTGTCGCTGCAAGCTCATCTTTAAATAAATAAATAAATAAATGATAGTATGAAAAATATCAAAAATTTGTGTTCCATTAATCTGCATGAAATAAAATTGATTACATCGGTCAATAAATATATTACCCTACGTATAAAAGTAATATAAATGAATAGAAAAAAAATGTATAGTCCGTGATTGGTTTGATTGTAGAAAAAAGTAAATCCCATGGTATTGGAGTTACCTTTGCGTTTTTTTTTTTTTTTTTTTTTATCCGCGATCGTTCGACTAAAGTTTCAACTGGTAATGTCCCAGTAGCACAATTCCATGATATTTCCCAGGAGAACTTGGGTAAGGAAAAGAACGAAAATAGAACAAAAGTGTAAAACAAAATGACGAAGAAGAAAGACGGGAGTGTAGGATAGTACAGAGTGAGATTACCTGGGATAGAGTGTCGAGATAGAGAGAAAGTAGTTGAATTGAGTGAGAGGATTCCAGACTAAGAGAAAGATAAAGAAAATAAATCAACATCCTTGGAGAAATGATGAGAGCTCTGGGAATTTCTTATGGAGCTTTAATGAAGTGCAAGCTAGATATATAAATGTTTCTACTCGTTCAGATATTCTGCTCGTGATTCTTTCATTTTCTTCCAATGATGATTTAAACAGTAATGAAGATTCGTTTATTTTAGCTCGACAACGGTAATTTATTTCTTTAATTATCCTCAATTTTTATTTTTCTCTTACTTTATGATATGTTAAAAATAAAATTTTTAAGTAATTATTTCGGTTCGTATTTTTTTAGATTAAGGACTTTAATAAAAAAAAAAAAAAAAAAAAAAAAAAAAAAATTGTTTACAATTGAGATGAGATAATATTAAATTTTTAATATTTTTTACCGGCGCCGGAAATCGAACCCTTTTCATTCCAGTTAAAAATATTGAACTGGTATCAAAAATTCGTTTAAAAATTTCAATACTATCATAAATAATAAAAAAAAAAACAACAAAAATTATTAATGTCCTTAATCCATTATTCAACCCATTTAAAAATAAAATACATTACATTTAATGGTAATTATAAATTTCTATTAGGATGACCTCTGCACAATTAACTTTCTTAGTATAATATATATAATAACAATCATTGAAACATAAAATAATAAAACGAAAAAAAATCATGCGAAGGTCCTCCTATTATGTAATGGACTTTTTTTTCTCTACAACTACAATTATTTTATACAAATAATTATTTAGTTTTAATTATTTAAAGATAGTCCTTCTAAACGCAACATTCTTAGGGTATAATTTATTTATTAATATTTAATAATGTTAGTTATTGTTCTTGAGCACAAGATTTTTCGATTTAATTAATTATTTATTTTTATTACAATCCGGCAGTTTTTAAATGACAACATTAAATTCCATGCTCTATATAATCAATTAAAAAATTTTTTTTTTTTACCTAATTAATATTTTTATTAGCCGAAGTACTTAGTGAAGTATTAAAAAATGTTAATCACACCTAGCTACTGACAATACGTGTATAAATGTTTGATTAATATTAGAGTTAATAATTATTTAGTTTTTAATTATAAAATGTTTAATTTTTTTTTTTTAAGCTGGAGGTGCTTAATTTTTAAGATAAATTTCAGACTTTAGAATTATTTATAATGAAAAAAAAAAAAAAAATCGAGAAATCCTCCATGAGTGCAACAGAATTTTTTTGAAAATTAAAAATGAAAATTTTACATTTCGGTATTTTCTTCGGCTTCTTCATCGACCTCGGGGAGGGTATAGACAGCGGATCCAACAATATGGTCCTCGAGTTTAATGATAGGTTTGCAGTCTCTAGTAACGTCGACTTGGTTATACGAGTCTCTTAAAATATTCATTTCATTTTCTTGGGCGAAAATACTGGCTGGCTGCTCATTGCACAACGATTCATCAGTGGTGTTCCTATTGTTGTTAAAATTACTTGACGGAAATTGTCACGACGTGAGGGCGAACGGATCTGTCGCTAACTCGTCGATGCTTGAACTCGGCTTAACAGATTCATTTTTCTCGTTTTGGTGAGTTAACCGATGGACTATTTCATCGTGAAGTATGTTGAAGCACATTGCCGTCAATGCCATTCCAGACATTATGTAGCAGGAGCAAAACCATAAGGTTAAGTTTTTTGAATCGTTTATATTGTGTCGGAGATACTGGCCAGGTACCATGTCGCCGAATCCTATTGTACTCAAGCTCATAAAGCAGAAGTAACTTGCATCTGTAAAAAATTTTATTTTATTGATTAAAAAAAATTATTTGACTGAAAAAAAAATGGACAAATTTTAATATTGCTTCGGAATATTCAGCTCTTGAAATTTTTAAATTTACTTTAAAGTGTATTTTAATTTTTTTAATTAACAAATAACTTCTTCAGAAGTATTTTACTATATTGAAGCACTTTATGGCATTTAAATTTATAGTCATAAAAAATTTAACTTCATTGAAGACAAAAATTCTTGATCTAATTATTTTTACTTGGTTCAAAATTTTTTTCTTAGGTCAAATTAATTTTTTTTCACCAGAGTATAATTTTACCGAAAATTTTTTCTTGTTTAAAAAAATAGCGCTAAAACTAATAAAATTCGTAAATTTATGAAATTTTCTTATGATTATTAAATGTAAAAATAACAATAAAAAATGTTTAAAAGTAAATGAAAGCTAATTGTGGAAACTTTAATATAAATTCATCAGATTTAAACTATCAAAACAAAGTAACTGCCTTACTCTAATAAGCCTGGTCATAAAGTTGACGAAGTATTAACAAAGTTTATTTACCTAAAAAACTCCAGCCCTCCAATTTGTACAGAGTGAAAGCCCCGGCGACAATATAACAAAGCATTGCTCCAAGACAAATGCTGATTGGAGCGAAAATAGTAACATTAGGTCTGTCGCCGGAGCCGAGACTTGACACTTCATCCTTTGGACTGGCTTTTATTTCCACAGAACTCGGATAATTCGAGGCATTAGCTCGCACATAAAAGGGTTCTTGGAGAGCCAATTGTTGTTGTTGCTGCTGATTCATTTCTTCTTGCTGTCGCTTCTTCCTCATTCTTCGTTCCTTTTCCTTCAAACAGACCACGACTCTCGTTAACAATAATTCCTTCGTTATTATTTTATAGAGGAAAAGTCAAGTCATAACTGATAATCATTAAATGCTAAATATAACTTTAATATAAAATAAAAAATAATTGTTGAAAAGTAAATTGACTATTGGAAAGAAATGGATTATTTCTTCAGCTCACCTGCATCCGTCTTTCATCGTAACAGCAGTAACCGCAATTTGAGCAGAGACAGCAGCACAAAGCTCGTGTGAAAACACCTCGAGCGCAACGAGATAACAACCCACCTGCACTTGATAGGTAGACCAATGTTAAAGGAATTCCTAATGCAGCATACCCCATTGTTGCTATTTTACCCCACATCGATCTTGGGGCGATACTTCCGTACCCTGTTACAGACAATTGTTGGATTATTTACTAAAAATGTTATTATATTTAGGATTTATTTTATTATCAAATATAACAAAAATTAACTTGATTCAATACAATAAATCTTGAAGCTAAAAATCAATTTTTAAAGAATTATTTGTCTGCAATTAACTGAAAAATTTTTTTAAAGTTAGTTTTTCAATTAAAAAAAATTTTGTTTTTTTATCAGTATACTGTTTGAGAAAATTTGATTATAAAAAAAATTAATTTGAGTGAAAAAAAAATTTGGAAACATGAAAAACATTTCAAATAGTTTCATTTTATCGAATAAAAGAAAAAATTTTTAACTATTCAATTTTTTTTTTTGGTTTAAATTTGAATTTTATTTTGGTTATAAAATTTTTTTTTATTGAAGATAGAAAAATTCTAAAAAATCAATTTTTTATTAGTGTACATGTAAAGTAACAATCTTTAAGCTTATGGAGAATATTTAGTGATCATTGATCAATAAAAGACATGATTATAATTAAATGACTTATTTCATGCCTGAAATATTGAAAATTTATAACTTTTATAAATATTTTGTAAAGAATATTATTATAAATATTTAATGAATCAAATATAAAAAAAAAACATGAAAAATATATAAGATAAAAAAATGAAAAACAAAAAATTCAACATTTTTAATAAATAATAAATCATTGAGATAATGACATTTGTTTTTGGAATTTCACTCGGTTTTTAAAATAAAATAAAATAAAAAACTTAATACTTTTAACTATCCCATAAAATTAAATAACTCGATTATTACTTAGTGACAATTAATGGTTAAAAAAAGTTCAAAACAAAAGATAAATTTATTGAGCATTAAAAAGTAAACACGATGTTATCCGTTAAATCAAATCGTGAAAAATAAAAACATATATATCACTTGTAATCGATATAGTAAAGTAAAGAAAGAAATCAAATTATCAACCTATGATAACATCACGCATAAACTATTTGCAACGGTCGTAATAGTTATATTGATGTAGTAAATCGTAATGTTGATTACATGCTGGATATAAAGATGAAAAATTTTAAAACTCTTGTTTCAGTTTTTTTCACTCGAGTCATGTTACTATTTTTCAATGCTGCCCCACAGATTTTATTTAAGCACTTTTTTTATTTTTTTTATTTTTATTGAAATTATCCATCTTGCTTGTTCGGTGGGTTATGATTATTTTTATGTTATTGCTGTTATTTGCTTAATTATTTTTTTTTCTTTCTTCTAATCCGTGAATTGTTATTTTTTGTAATTTTTTTTAAATATAAAATAAAATTATTTCTTTTCAGAGAAACAACAGCGAGGCTTTGACAAGGTTAAAAAGAGAACTAGTAAGTACTTTAGATTCAAGGTATAATTGCATTTTATTGACTTGATTTAATTATTATATATTTGTAGGGTTACGAAGATTACAAAGGACATCAGTTTGATGATCGCAATGCTGTTAGTGCGCCATTTCGACGGTCATCTAATAATTATTTTGCCAGAAAAAACACTGAAAATGTATATGAATGCAGAATAATATAATTTGTTATTTTTCTTTTTTTCAAATATTTTTTATAGTAATTTTAAATGAGCTCCTGGTTAGTTTTGAAACGTGAAAATTCACAGAGAAAATAAATTTTTCAAAAACTTAAAAATTTATTCTCAAAAACTATTAATCGTTAAAAAAACAAAAATAAATAAATTTTAAAGTTTAAAATTTGATGAAAATTAATTAAAATAAATAAAAAATTAATTTCAATTTTTTAAAAATGATTTTGGCATAAATTATTTAACAATTTGCTTTTTTTTTTAGAGAAACAACAGCGAGGCTTTATCAAGACTAAAAAGAGAGCTAGTAAGTAACACCTAAAACAAAAATCTAATTGTCATACTCAGATGTTTGCTTATTACCTTCACGTAGGGTTACAACGACTACAGAGGATACTATTCAGCGGAAATGAACGCAGTCAGTGCGCCTTTCGGTCACTCAGCACGCAGAAACAGTAACAGGAACATAAACATAAACACTAACAAAAACGTGTTCATAAAAACAGGAAATTTTTTCCAAGCCGAGCGCGACAAGTTAAAGCTCGACAGCATCCACAGCAGGCCGCTGAAAATTACATTAGAAAAGCTGCACGCAGCGGACATAATACGCGATAATGTGATTTTTGTAATGGGGTTCATGCTGCAACTGCCTCCCGGAACTTTATCAATCGAAGAGTACACGTCACTCGACTTAATCTGCAATGCGATAAAGCGCAAAAGTGTGTATATGTACGAATCAGTGAAGCTAATCCGCGAGGGCAACAACAAAGCGATACTGGACCAACTTTTGATGTTTTTCAAGACTATCAAGAACGAGGTTGTTTTTTTTATGAAGTCTTCGGTCGAATTCTGGATCGATCTGCTCAAACACAAACGCAACAGGGCCATACAAAATCACGTTGACCATAATAAGTTCAATTTGATCGCCGGAATACCTAAACAAATGATCGATTCGGTAGCGAACAAGGAGAACCACGATATATCGGAAGAATTGGTAACGAAGATGATGAAAGAGCCGAGAAATGAGTTGGCTAAGTATGAGATTACTGGAGAAATTATGGGCCCCGTTTACGTAGAATTATTTTACGGGTTGACCTCCAAAATGATACCATTTACGCAAGAATTATTCGGAAACATTTTGCGGGATTTGCCCAACGAAGACGCAGATCCCATTTTTGATGAATACATCGCATTTGTTTCTCGTGAAATATGGCAGAACACAATCAGCAAATGGCCGACTTACTTCACGAAAGTAATCGCCTACGACCCTTACCGACTGGTGATAAGCACAGTCGATAAAATAACCGCCGATAAGGATGTTCCTTATAAATTGAAAAAAGCGCTACTGTACATTCGCGATCACTTGATAACTGGTGGTCGTGGATTGATAAATCATGAAAGTGAAAATTCATATCGTATTACAGAAAATGGATTGAATGTTAATTTATTATTCGAATCAACAATAACTTGTGACTGCAGTAATCGCATTATAGATATGAGAGATAAATTACAGAAATATTTGGGGTCTAATTTGGACCAAGATATTTTTGTAGGTATTAATCGATACAGATATAATAATCCTTATGATTTAATGCTAGGATTTTTGGCGCGATTGCAAATGCGGTCATCCACGGAAGTTGTTGACAAAAAAATATCACGAATTATATCAATACTACTCTCATATTTGTTTTATCAACGCAATGCCCACTATTATCACAAGTTCAAATCTAATATATCATTTTGGATGATTGTTGACGTTATTGATAATCCGATTGCCAATTCGACGATATCGCAAACAATAGAATCCGTTTTGACGGATTTGATGAATGACCTTAAGACTTGGGACCGCATTGAGCCAATGGTTATGCAGTCTGTTATCAATACCAACAAGACTCATTTAGAGTGTATCACTTTGGAGATGCTGACAAAACTGAAAGAAATATCCGAAGAGAAGCACTTGTTTCCTCACCTGCCAGTCAAGATTGACAAGTTGATCAATGATGTTAGGAATTCATTTACAGAATATGATTCGTTTGAAGATGAAGACGAGTTGGAAGGGAAATTGGCGTTGGTGAAGCCATCTAGACGGGCGTTGGAGACTTCTGACGACGCCGAGGAAGAGCGATGGGAGGAAAAAGAGGAAATTCCTAAACCAACTAGAGGAACAAAACTGAAGAAACTAACGAAGCGTGTAGGCCCCGTGGTAAAAGAACTAAAAAAAATGTTCAAGCCAGCTAAAAGATACTTTAAAAGAAAACTAATTTCCAAAATCGCACAGCCCCGCAGTGATTTGTCAAGTGGATTATTAGCTCGACGATCATTAGGCAGACTGGGATTGTCAATCGGCAAGTCATTAGCTAGATTAGGACTCAGGAATTCAAAATGGAGAGTTCCAATTAAACCGTTAAATTCAATGATTTCATCAGTTAACCAACCGTTCGCCACAAAATTACCGGCTTTGCCGCCAATCGCCTCATTATCAAAGAACATATCAACATTGCCACCCGCGGTTCAGCCGAATGAGTGTATTGTAATTACCACTAATGTAGGAACGGTTAAAATTTTGCCGACTGTGTTTACGCGGTCAAACGGATTGACAGGGGATCCTGACACCCTGGTATTCCCTTCAATGGTTGACCTTGACGAGCAGCCTGGGAAAGATCTCCTAGAGCATGTTTCAGGACAGTGTGTCCAGCATCTTCGACAAATGATCATTCAGCCGCTGATCAACATTTTTGGCGATAACTACGCTGAAGTTCTTTTGGGGAAATTTTGGGCCAACAAGTACTCCACCAGAATGGCTGCTTTAGTGGCCTTGATGAGGACTGCTCAGCAGGTTGAACAAGTCGCAGAGGACACCAAGTTGATGGAGAACATCAGAAATGTATTGGCTTCTCTTGAAATTATAGCGCCGTACTTGTTCCTGCCGCTGCTCATTCGCTCGAAGAACTTCAATGGTAAGATTGTTTGGTCGACTGTCAGCACCAAGGATCTGTCGGTGAGCATTCTTGGGCGAGATATGCCAGATTATGAGGATGAGGGGACTATCACTGTGCCTTTGCTGAATCCTGCGTTCTGGTTGCTTCCGGTTGAACAAGTTTCGGACCCTTTTCAGAGCTTGCTGCCTCACTTCGAAGAAACGAGCAGGTATTCTGAAGAATTGAAGCCGCTTTTGGATGTTTTTGAGTTGGGGAAAGTGACGGCCTTAATTGGGCATGATATTGATCTTTCGCGTTTTCCCAGCAGAGGCGCTTTGTTTGTTTGGACTTTGTTTCAGCTGATGAGCGTTGAGGAAGTAAGGATGCAACCTCCGCTTTTGAGAGCCATCCAAATGCACTGGAAGGCCATTCAGCAGCCGGCTTTTAGCATCAGGATACCGCGAGATGTCATTCTAGGGGAAAGTCGGGAGAAATACAGCAACTGGGCTGTTGATCTAGTTGGACTGATGGGGGCTTTGCCCAGTCCAGCAGATCCGCAGCAAGAGAAGCTGTGGACTGCTGTAAGGAATTATTTGTCACGTAGCAATTTGCTGGAGGAACTGAGTATTCCCTCGCCCCCTTTGCACGCTACAAAAGCTCGGTTTCTGGACGAAATTATTGAGCGTTCATTAAAGAATCATGATGATGGGGTGAAAGTAAACGCTCAGACTAGAGCGGCTTTGCTGTTCTACAGGGACAAAATAATGGTTGATAGAGAGGGCGCGAGACAAGTCGGGTGGATTTGGAGCCAAAAATTTACTGGTGACATGCTTACGGAACATGATGATAGTAATTTGCATATTGGGGAAATGATGGAACAGTATTTGCCGTACTATAAAATGTCTAGGGAGAAGCAAAAGGCTTATAATGACCTGGTTGAGCATTTGTATATGAAACCCCAACTGCTGGATTTGAAGGATGACTTTTTGGTGAAAAATTATCAGACGAAGGGGAGCTTTGTTCGTGGGGTCCTGGAATACATAGCGGCGAACCCGGAATTAAACTCGGAAATAAAGCGTGATATTTCGATACTTTTACCTGAAATTTTGGTTGATGGAAGAAATGATAAGCATGTGTTTGATAAATAATTGTTAATTTATTTATTTTGGTTAATAAATTATGTTTACAATTTTTGAGAGATCATCATTTTTATAATTTATGATCATTAAGTTACTTATATTTATATATTTAATATAAATATAATACTTATATATTTCCGAAATTTTTATCTTATTATATTTTTTAATTTATAACTTATTAATAATTTTTTAATTAAACATATCACTATAAAGATTAAAAATCAATCAAGTTTTATTGAATTAAATGAAATTTTTAGAGTATTGATAATTTTAGAGTATTGAAAAACGATAGAGTGAATTAACTTGAAACTTTCGTGGTAATTCAATTTATGTATCTTTTAATAAAAAAAATTTCATGGATTTTGTCCAATTCAATGAAATTTTTTTACATCCTTGAACTATAAAAAAAAATTTTTTTAATATAATTTTAAATTTAAATAACAGATAATTTAATTTATCCTTGGAATAATAAAATTCAAAGTCTGTTAAAAAATATTAATTTAAAATGGTAATATTGAAATTTCAATAACAAATAAATAAATTTTATCATTCAAATATTGAAATCGGAAATTTATTCATAAAATAAAAAATATACCTATTTAAAATAGTAGAAATTACCACGAACGAGTAATTGACTCGTAACTACTATTTAAATTAATAAAAAGTAACATTCGTTATTTTCCGTATGTAGGTTTCTAAAATTCATTTATATAAGTAAAATTTCACGAATATATTTTTTTTTTTTTTCAGCATAACTTTAATAGAAAATTCTATTTCATAAAATATATTCGAAATTAATTATAGATCAACATTTATTCCTCATGTTAAGCACATACTATTTTTAACTCGAATAAATAACTCTTGAATTAAATAAAAATTAATTTAACCTCCACTAAATGATTTAACAATTGGTCCCTTTCTATGTCACATCATAATATTACTCAATTTAAAAATCTTCGTTCAAGATCGACCATTCCCGAGTTAATTTATTCCGACGCTCAGAAATGTCATTCGATTCATGAAACATCAGACATACCAGGCCTGATACGAAGGTCACGCGGTGTTTTCTCGCTTTTTTTAGCCGTCTCACTTTCTCTCCAGTGAGTTCGTATTCCCCGCCAGGTTATTGAACGACTATAAACACGTGTTATATCTTTCCGAAGCAGTGTGGCCAGATCGTGCGATTTTTTTACCCCCACTTTGTACCGCTTTCAATGTAGTCAGATGAGAGTGTCCTACAAAGTGAGGGTAAGAAAAGAACACGTTCTGGCCACATTGTTCCGAAAAACAGACGACGATACCCGAGTTCAGTTTGCTCTCGACCGCCACTAAACTTGCGTCACTCCACGTAATTGTATTCGTTATTTTATAAATTAGCTTGCTTTTAATTAATAATTAAAGCTCAATTAATTGCTTTAAAAATAATCGGATTACTGAAAAGTAAGTGCTTCTCTTTACTACTAAAATAATCGAAAACTTTAATAATAACTTCGTTGACATACGATTAAAGCATAATTCATGTGACACACTTTTATTTGAATAAGTTATCATTAATTAAAATATAATTGAATTGATTTCAATTTTGCCAGATAATTTCACCTGCAACCATAATAAAAAGGTAATTATTTTTTTTTTTAATTCATAAAATTCACCGTAAAATTTTTTAAGAATTGTCTCATCATTTATCACTTTTCCGCATTCTTCAGCAAGTTATTATGCGTGCATAATAACCGCGCATCGAGTCTGCGCACTACTTAATTTTTCGAAGCTCCATTTTACGCAAGTGGACGAACCATTTTGTTTTGACTAAAAATGAGTGAGAAAAAATTGGAACTCAGTAACATAAGAAACGAAATGATCAAATTTTACATCGAAGCGCACAATGTATGGCCCGACCTGAGATTCAACTACAATTCGACAATAGAAAACTGGACATTTCTTCACACAGCAGTGGACCAATCTGGCGAAGAAATAGTAGACTATCTTCTGCAGAAAAAAGCAAACCCTAACATTAACGTCAAAATTTATGGAACTCCCCTTCATTTAGCGATAAAAAAAGGGAATTTGGAGATCATACAACTGTTACTAAAGAACGGTGCGGATATGAATTTACAGGGTGACATAAGCGACAATTTGACGGCACTTGAATATGCCGTTCAGCTTGACAATTTTGAAGCGTACACAATTTTGGCAAGTTCTGAGGTGAGTAAGAAGAAATTGATAGAGCTGGAGCCTTCATTGATGTGCATTGCCCTGAAATACAACAGCAAAAAAATTGTTGAGGCGTATTTGAACGAAAATGTGGACGTTAATTATCGGTCTAAGGATTATGGATCGTATCTTCACTGCGCAGTTCACGGTGGAAATCCGGAAACAATTGAACGGCTGCTGGATTACGGGGCAGAGATAAATTACTTGTGTAATTATAATAATGGTACGGGTTTGTGGGACTATTGCGACTTGACGGCATTACAAATCAGTGTTATTTTTAATAAATCGGGGATTGTTAAATTATTGACAAAGAGGCATGCTAATGTGAATCTAAAGGAAGATAATGATACTGCGGCTTTGGGATTAGCTATTTCCATGACATGCCACGATGACGTTATTAATGATCTTCTGAACGCTGGCGCTGATATCGATGACGTTGATTTATCTAAATATGTAGGACGGGATTCTATTAAAAAGCTGATTGAAAAACACGCTATTAAATTGGATGTTGCTCAATTAGCTGTCAGTGAAAAATATGATAAAGCTGTCGCAAGTGATCCGATTTTTAGGAATGAGTGTGCAAAAGAAATTGAAATTATGAAAAACACTAGGGTTGGGGATAGTAGTGTTAAATTTTACTATCTGTTAAGGAAGAATATTCATCAATTGGCTTTGTATGCGAAATATGGTGTGGTTAAACCTGAAGTTCTTGAGGAACAGTCGGTTAAGCAGTTTCCGCTGTATGCGGGGATTTTGTGCAGTAGATTTTGGAAAGGCGTTGAGAGGAAAAATTTGATTGACGGAGTTGAAGAGTTTGTTTATGATGCTTGTTATGTTTTACCCAACACTGTTGTGAGAAATTTGTTCTATTATTTGGATAATAGAGATTTGGAAATTTTGAAAAGTTATCTGTAATTACAGTCAATGAGTTTTGGTTTTCAAAAAACTGATTCAATTTTATTTTCATATCAAAGTTATCAAAGAGATTATTTATATATATATATATATATAGATATATATTTTATACAATTATATAACATTTATAGGATTTTTTTTTTGTAACAATTGAAAATTTTTGTAAGACAGTTTTTATTAAATTTTAGTGTTTTGATATATTTCTCGTACGAATTACCTGATTTTAATGATATTGCGATAATTAATAAGTTATAATGAGTTTTGTAATAATTAAAATGTAATGAAGCCTTATAGTCAACTCGCCGAGCAGTTTGTATATTCTTAAGAACAAAAATCTCTTTTGAACAATTTTTTTTTCTGAAAATTTAAACATTTTTATTTTTTATTTAAAAAAATTAATAAAAAAAAATTTTTTTTTTTTTTTTCAACTTTAAACCGTCTCATATTTTCTCGACATAAAAAAAATGTTAAGTTTTTCCTATCTAATAAACAATAGCTTTATGTAATAATGATAGGTTTCAATCAAAAATTTTCATGTTATACTTTTATTTACTCTTGATAATATATACATAGTTATTTATTTATTGGATGTAATATTCAATTATAACATAAAATTTTAAAAACACAACTAGACCAATACATTGATAGCGTTCTACGTTTTAAAAATTGTTGAGATTGTGTGAACGCTATTCCCTTTTTCAATATCAACATATGTTCAGTTTTTAGTGACTAATAGCAGCTAGTCTTGTGTACGAGGAAAAGCATATTTACGACTTTGAAATTATTTTCGAGTCTTAGAATATTATAAACATCTATTTTTACAGTTACTGCGTAAAAATCATGTTTTTGAAAGTGTTTTCGTTAAAAACTTTCTATTTTTGTATTCAAATATTATAAAATGTATAATCAATAATAAAAAAAAGTGTACATAAAAGATAAGAATATTTGTAATATACCTTCGGACTATCTGAAGTGGTGTATATCTATTCGATAAGAATAATTATGATAACGTTGCACCATAGATTTTTATTCCTACAAAATTGTATTAGCTTATTTATAAACTGAAACTTTGACATTTTAAGTGATAAAACCTTCCTCTTCCATCTGTCTTATCCACATAATTGTGTAACTAGAAAATTTTTAATGTTCGATTATTTGATTAGAATATTATATATTTTAGTTCCTAAAGAAGTTAAAGATTATTTTTTTAATATAATAGTACCAGAACTACATTTAAAATGAGAACATAAATTGATTTTTTTTTAAACAAAAAATTGATTGTAGTTTTTGCTAAATCTTTAATTCAATACTTATATCGTTATTTCTCTATTTAAACGTTTAATAAATATCATTTTTTTAATCAATTTAATTTTCTTAAAGTATTACATATCAAAATATTTGTGTTCAATGTAATATCTGTATTATCGCTAGGTAAAACACAATAAAGGTAAGTACAGGAGCACAGAACTCAGGAAACACAACGTAGTGTCATCTAGGGTCTCTTGAACGAATTTGATAAATAGTTATGATAAGGCTCGAGACTCCTACTCTATTAAAAAAACCTCTACACTTATCAGAGCACCGACAAGAAGATCATAGTCAGTCATACGGCAGTTTTAGTTTGAAATTTTTGGTAATTAACCGCCATAGTTGTTCAGAATAATTTTTGAAAGTTAGTATAAAAATATGAAGTCGTACTGTTTCAGAAGTATCATTCGTTTTTCTCAATTAAAATTTCACTAGTGTTAATTTAATTTGAAACTTGAAATTCTTGAAATTGGAAACTATTTTTCTTTTTATTTAGTGACAAAGCACTAGATATTAATTTGGTGATTTAAAATTTTAGTATCATAAATTGAGATTATAAATATATTTATTTTCAGTAAAACTGGAAAACTTTAAATATACACTACTCAAGAATTATAATTAAACATGATCCTTTTAAAAATTGTAAAATAATCTTTCCAACTATGAATTCTTAGCTATCAATAGATTAAATCAAACACCTGAATGACATTAATTAGAAATTATGTCAGTTTAAATGACCGTTAAAATCACATAAATTAATTAATGTCATTTATATTTTTCTTACATAGCTATTTTCCGTGATTCAGTAGAACAATATTTCTCAAAGTTAAACAACATCAGCAATGTTAATTTTTTTATATTTAATTTTTATGTGGAATTCTGTAAGTTTCTAAATAATTTTACCAATAATTACAAAAATAATATTATTAAAGTTTCGCTTAAATAATATTTAAAGGTTACATCAGAGAAATCCACATTCATGACAACGTACGTTGGCCTGCAAAATGATCACAATTTGGGCCACAGCGGGTACACATACTACGGATCAGACCAACAAATTCCAGATCTAAAGTTATCAACATGTCAGTATTTGGACTTGAACATCACTACCTGCGATTCGAACTACAAAACGCTGAAGAACCGAGCAGGTTCGTTGATAGTCCGAGCATGGGCTGCAGTGACCCTGAGAAATAACATCCTATCCTTCGTAAGCTACCTATTGCACCAGTTGAAAGAGAAGTTCAGCGAGGATATCGATACTAGTTTGTTCGTCATATATGATGAATTACGCAAGAATCACATTCGCACAATGGATTTTCTACCAAAACTAAATAGCATGTCCAAGCTAGATAAGGGAACCCAATTGGTAGCGTTGTTCAAGAATCTGCAAGAGGTGATGCAGCCGTTCTGCAAAAGCGAACTGGAAGTACTGGCGAGAACAATGTACAAGATGAAGACCAGTGGTGATAGGACCAATAACAATATTTTTGCCTACAACAAAAATGGCACGAAGATAAAGTACCATGAGATAGACATGTTCACAGACATAGGCTACCAAACGATGCTCCTTTTACAATCGAAGATAGTTTACAAGGCTGCTGAGAAAGACTACGAAGTCAACAGGTCATTTGGTCGGGAATTTTCGGCACTCTTTCATCTGATCAAAAATGGAAAGATTCTTTTAACTCAACCAGTCTTGGCAGCATTGACAGCAAATATGAAGTTCGTTGACCTTACACCTGGCCAAATTGAGGACCTGAGGTTCCTGATCGACGTCCTGAGAGACAACAAAATTAAAAATTGGTCACCAGAATTGATTGGATCAGCACATATGCGGAATCCGCAAGTTTTAATTGATAACATGTTCCGATCACTGGCGAACAACAATGACGTAGACCCACTGTTAAGTGACATAGCCGCTGGTTTGCACGGTAAATTGCAAAGAACTCACAGATCCTACATGACAAAAGTGATGGAGCCGTTTTTTGGCAAAGAAGAACTTAACATTAATTTAGTATTCAAGGTGATGCGGGAGAATGTGCAGAATGAAAGCTGTGTAGATTTGTTGAAAAAGTTGTTCGATGACAGGACTATCAACCCTTTTTATGCTATGAAAGGTTTCGTAAGATATTATTTCAATACGCCGGTGAAGTTGGTGATCGGGTTTCTAAGACGGTTGCAATTGAGGGTGCCAATTAATAAAGATATCATTGGTTTGATCAGTGGTATCATTAATGAACTCTCGAATTCTAGTGCCGCGCATTCTAAAGATTGTTCTCGCTGCCAAAAAAGCAATCAAGGTGCCAGTAATCATCAAAAGGATGATGGAAAGAAAGATAACTCCCAAGAAAGTAAAGACGATAATAATCGTCAAAAGGATGATAATGGAAAGAATGATACCTCTCAAAAAGATGATGATAGTAATCGTCAACAAGATAATGATGGAAAGAAAGATAGCTCTCAAGAAGGTGAAAATGATAGTAATCGTTCACAGGATAATGATAGAAAGAAAGTTCGCTCCCAAAAAAATCGCTCTCAAAAAGAAAATGGAGATGCTAGTGACTATCAAAGCTACGATGATGAAAAAGGAAACAAAACAAAATTGGACAACATAAGCAAACGGCAATTATATAGAATTAAAAATGAGCTGATCAAACCTAGATTGCCTATTAACCAAGTTTGCAATCGTTACAATGAATTGACGACTCCGTCGTTCCGTTTCAATGATGTGGAAAATCTAACCAGTAATTGCCTGGAACCAGCAATGCCTCCGATGAATTGGTTCCAAAATATTGATCAGCCAGCCTATAATTTTGTCTTGAAACCTCTGATAGCTCAGGCCAGTACATTTTTGAGTGAGTTCATTGATGCGAATGATGAAATAGGTCACTTGATTGAAGAGGTGTTCATCAACATAACGCAAAGTGCTTCTAGGAGAGTTATTTCTAAGGCTGTAAATTATCCAGGATCAGTTCGCCAATTGTTGACAGTTTTGTTTAAGAAGATGATTAACGTCAACAAAGTACGCGCGAGGAGTTTAATTTATTTTGAGGTGATAAAGATATATTGCAGGTTGATAAACGACCATGACAATCAAAATCACGCTTTTGATGCATCAGTGTTCAAATTGGATGATCATGTACGAAACAACTCGATTGATAAATTCAAAAGTGTTGTGAGTTTTTCACTGCAGAAGCTGATCGACGGCTATAATGTTTCAAGTCATTGGGCGATTTTTTGGAACAATTACACGACAAATCGGCAACTGATTAGTGATTTATGTCGTGCTTACCTAACGCACCGAGACGTCATAGCGAACGACCTTTTGTTCAATGAAGTTGTCTTTATTTTGCACTCTGTTTATCATGTTCCGGTGAGATTTGCAGACCTGCTGAATATTTACACGGCCAAAACGGTCTACGAAATAACGAGTTTAAACTTGGCACAAGATTTGTTGATGAAGCCTAACATAATGCAAATGCTGGGCGATGACTTTGATTTAGGCAGGTATCCTACCAAGGGTGCTATGCTCAAAGCTGTCTTCATTCGGCTGAGAAATCATGACATTGTTAAGAGAAATGCCACGCTTTTGATTTCAGTGGAATCGCAGCTCGGGAAGATAACTTGCGATGGTCACTGGATGGAATCTTCCGAGGAGATTTTAACAGAAGCTTTGACTGATCAGGTTGATATTGACAAGGTTTTTGACTTAGGACTTGATCGGCAGAAGCTTTCACCCGACGTCAAAAATGCTTTTCTCAACATGTGGAATTGGTATGGCGGGATTTTCAATCCGATAAATTTCATAAAGCAGATGAATGTTAGTGCGTATGATACCAGGTCAGCATTTATTCAAGGATTTTTGAATAGAATTAGTAAAATTGTTGCTGATGACTATGTGAAAGTTATTGAAGATGTTAAGCTCATGCGATCGGCTGTTTTGGAATCTGGAAATGGCCTCGATCCAATTGACTGTGTATAGATTCTGTGGATTTTAACTTTTTTATTGTCTATATTTTGATAGTTAGTATGGAGTAAAATTTTTTATATTGTCAAAATAAACAATGTAATAAATTTATCCGATTGGATAATTCATTTATTTTTGGATTTTTGACAAAGGTTTCAATGCTTTTGTAATCAAAGTCAGTCGTTTTAAAGTTTTGAATCAAAATTGGTTGAATTTTTTGAAAATTAAACTTTTTAAATTGTACGACCAATTGATCACTTTTCAAAATTTTCCCAAAAAAAAATTTTTTTTTAATCACAATTTTTTTATTCTTTTGATCAAAAATGTATCAAAAGCCTTTTTTTTCGTTTGATAAGCCAACATTTATAAATAAACATATTTCTAAAAAATAATTAACATATAGTATTGACTAATTTTAAAAAATGTCGGCAGAGCAAGTGAAATAAGCAGAACTCACAAACCAATACTTCTTCCAAATTATATTAATGTTCACTATTAACTTATTTGAGGTGTACTTTGTAGTTATCTCTCATCTGTTATCAAAAGTCAACAAAACTTCTACCACCCTTTAGAATTTCAGGATAGCTTTCTGGTGCAAAGCTAATAAAAAAAAAAGTGAACAAATATGAATATTGTCGGACTTAATGAGAGTAAACTAATCTAAATAACAAATTTAGTCCTGAATTTTTCAATATTGATTATCAAATATTGACACAGTTCTTCCAAGCGCAATTTTATTATACGGTATTGGATATTTTCAATACAAATGAAAAAATAAAAAATTACCAGAAGAAATTAACTATGTCAAATCAGTGCACTAAATTACGAGCTTAAAAAATTTTCGAAAAAAAAAATACTCTTGTACGGTGAATGCAATTATTGTTACTGTATTTCACGTTTCTAGCTCATTAGCACAGAAAATAATCTACCAAGCTACAGCATACCCCGAAATACTTGAAGAGTGTGAAAATTACGGGATATCCGATTCTTAGGTGATTAAGTAGAACAACGGCGACAAAATTACAGACACTCTCGACTCAACTTGTTACTTTATTCAGCTCTTGAGTAAAATTACATTTTGGGTGATATAGTGTTTATGATACTTAGCGAATAAACTACACTTGTCAATTCGAAATACTCGAGAGTACTGACATAAATCGGGTGTATAGTACGCACTAATGAATTAATTGTTATATCTGTAGATCTGTATCTACCAGAATACATATATCGCGTCAAATAGTCACCCAGTTAACTAAAATATTGAGAGTGGTGGCCAAGCATTGAAAATCGTTCATTTGTATAATTGAATTATTTTTTTTTTGTTTCTAAAACCTCTTTTGATTAAAACGAGTACTTTAATTTATTTACATCTGGCATGTTCTTCGGTGCGATGTTTGCCAGCTCTTGTGCGACTAATCCATTTTATTCCATACTGACGATTTGCGTGACAAAAAGGAAATTTAACTGCGCGTTTATTTTTCATGATTATAGATCTTTATTTTATCAATTTTTAATAAAACACATTAAGAATGCAGAAGTTTATTTTTAGTACCACCATTTGGACTAATGGAGTGAACAAATAATACACTGTATACAAGTTGAATCTAGAGTTTTTTTTTTCAACGTAGTGAGTATTAATTTTAATCCAAAGAAGCACCAAAAAAAAAAATTTTGGTGGGACAACGTACACAGTAAAAATTTTTTCTGTTAAATAGTTAAGACTTTTACGTATAAATTTAACTTTATCGTGTTAATTACTAATAAACACTTCAAACAATTTATCTCAACCTTGTTTGTAAAAATTAATCATATTTTTAGTGTTTGCAGTTCTAACAATTATTTTTCTTAGTCAAATTATTTCAAGCAAACTAATTTTTTCCTAGGCTAAAATAAGTAAATCTTCAGTCCAGAAAGATATTTCTCCATTGAAGAAGTTTATTACTAGAATTGGTGCAATAAAGAAGTGACATATAAAGAAGATTTAGAGGCTCAAAAAAATGATAATAAGACAAAACTAAAAATATACAATAATAAAATATAAAATAGCGAAAAAGATGAAAGACAATTATTTATTTTGGTTGACCGTAATTTAGTGCATTTCCGTGAGCGCGAGGCAAACTGCCCGGAAAACGAGGAAAAATTACTCGGTGAAAAATAACAGGAAGTGTTGTGCTGAACAATTCAATGTTTTTATTTATTTATAGTTATTATTTATTTTTTTTTTGTTGATACCTTTTTCATTTTTTAGTTGTTTTATCTGTCCTACAACACATGTATCATATGAATAAATAACTTATGTATTATCTCATCCGAGCATCATATTCATACATATTTATATATCAGTAAATATACATGATCAAATTTTCACTTTATGATTATTTAATACATGAACAAGTACACATAACGTCATCCAAAAAAATATATATAAATGAAAGTCATAAATTTTAGATGCATGTAATAAATTTCAATTCATTATTTTTACTCGCTGAATTAATTCGTGCATATATTAGGGTGTGCCAAAAAAATCAAACCTTTTTTGCTACTAAATTCTATTACAGCCGTTATTTTGTGTACTTTTTTGTGTGTCAATAAAAATATTTCAAGCATACGAAGTTTTGTTTTAAATTATTTAATTCAAAAAGCACAATGTTAAAACAAAGCAGAACCGCTGAGCTTATCAATTACTTTTTTTTTTTTCAATTGATTTATTGCTATTTTTACATAAAAAAGATTTTTAATATTATTTACTGTACACTATAAGTATAAATTGAAAAAATAAATTATTACATGACTGCTCTATTACAAATTACAAATTAAGAAATAGAAAAAGAGAATTACCAAATTATATTTCTTACATTTTAAATTTTATTTCATCCCATTTTTGTTATTATCAGAATTAACATGAAAAGTTTACAAAATAATTAAGAAAATTGGATAATTGATATCAAATTGTTTGTAGTACTGAAGTATTTAATTAAAATCAGAAATAATTTGCCGCACAAGAGCGAGGGATGATCGTGTATTTAGAAGATAGCTCTAGTGAATATTGCATGTGTGGGTGTGTATGTGGAATGGATGTACTTTATATGAATTCTATTCAAGTCCTTTAGAATAACTTGCAAAATGAGCAGAACAAAAGAGAGAAAAGATGGTACGTAATGTAATTGAATATACGTTTTGTATACCTAGACCGTTATAACCAACGTAATAGTGATAGTAATAGTATATCTAGGTACTATACATGAAGACAAGTTGTTTTTAGTTAATAAAATTCTTATATTTATTCACCTTAATCCGTGTACGTATCTTCTTTTCGGGGATAAAATTTCATTCGAGTGATCATGTTCTATAGTAAATTTATGAATAACTTCCATCGTTAAATTTATAAGAAGTATCAAGCTTCACTTTAAAGTAAACTAGACAGTTTTTAAGCTATTTCAATGATATGTTTTCATTAAAAATGTGTCATGAGTTTTTATATGTCTTTAAAAACATTATTTTTTTTCTTTTTGATTATTATGTGAGTGTAAAAATTATAACAAAACTTTGATTATTTAATTTTATCATACCTTAGGCATGTTTGAAATAAATTTTATAAATATTATTGGGACAGGTTCAATATTTCATAATTAGAAATAATAAAATATATAATTAAAAAAAAAAAAAAAAAAAAAAAAACTGAATTATTTTCAGTCAAAAATTGTTTCTGGTTAAAAAAATCCGATGTTATCGACCGAGGATAGTATACTTTAGAATAAATTTGTCAGAGTTATCGACCGCTAGTACAAAATTTCAATCCAAGAGTTTCTAAATCAAGGAAATAGATTGTTAAAATACAAAAATCAATTTTCTTGTAAATAATTTCTTCAGTTCAATATTCCAAAGCTTTACAAAAATTCAAAATTATCCAAATGATTTATTGAAACAATTTTTCTTCCATTAAAATTCCCAGCGAGCAAGTATCGAATAAGAGATAAATTTCCCCCCAAGACATAAATAATTCACACCTTCCATAAAAGCTTTCCATTATTATAAACTTAACAGCATCCTTCCATAAAATTCATCGATTCTAAGTAATAAATTCTCTGCAAAAAAAAATTTCACATAAGCAGTGAATTATTTTAATGCAAATTGCACCCCAAAAAACTTTAATAGATTAAATTTGACAGCAGCTGTACGCTGTATAGCGCTAATAAAACAGATCAAAAATTGATATAATGCAAAAAAAGTGACTTTTGTCTGAAGAAGAAATAAAATTTGCAAACTAAGATAAAACAGTCGGAAAAAAAAAGAGTCGAAATGGTTGAGCATGTTGGTGTCTGACAGTTGCCGGATGGTATACTTGCGATTAATGGAGACAGCTCGTAAGGAAAAGAGAATAGGAAGAGCTAGTGTCTAAGACATTCTGATGTATGAGCTTCTCGTCACGGAGGGTGTTTCTCAGCAACCCTGTCAAGGGAAATGTTGTCGCATAAAACATATCTTAAGAACCAGCTCACCGTCTTTACTTACGAGACGAGTCTGAAAAATATTTATACTCCATTGAAACACATCCGTACGTATCATACTCATATTTATGCTGATACTGGATACTGTCTATGTACTAAGTATATACTTAAAAGCAGCAGTCTATGTACAACGTATAATCTACAATAAGAATAAGTATGCTGTAAGAATGAGTATCAACATCAACTAATAACAAATATAAGGATAAAGATAATAATATAATTCACCCTCACTTAACATATTACATTTTCCCTTTTTATACTTACTATTTATTTTTATCCTCGGGATAACTTCGTTTTCGCTTTCTTTAGTGTAAATAAGGGTATATCATTGTTATTTTTTAATAGTATGTAGGTGCAGCAGTTTGAAGCATGAATTTATCTGATAAATGAGACGTCTGTTGCAGCACAGCACGCTTTTACCGTATTTTTGTTTTAGTTTTGTACAAGATGAATTTACACAATACCTGGCTAAATGAATAATACTTTTATTATTTATTATTGACGTTAAAAGCTTCATTGTTCGTTGTTTAATTCATTTTGGTGAGCTTTCATCATTTTGGCAGCTCGAGCGTGATGGTTAAATTTTCGTTAAAATTTACGTTCATATTAATTTAATTAAAAATGATTGATTGTTAGAGTAAGATTGGTTCAATTTTGGTTGTAAACATTTTATATTGAAAATAATTGATTGGATATAACAAAAAAATGTTGATTTTTGTGTCGACAATATATGAAATGCTTCTGAAACTTTTTTTAAAATCATTTTATTTTAAAAAAAAAAAAAAAAAAAAAAAAAAAATGAAAATTTATAAGTTTTAGAAATTTTTTTTTTACGCAGAAATAAATTTTTTTTTTTTTTAATTTATAAATTTTTAAGTTAAATATTTTTTAAAAACGTGTTTTGGAAAATATAATTACAAAAATAATAGTTTTTACAATTATCAATTGAATTGCTAAATAATTAGAGTTTATAGTGTACATTTTAATAATTAATCGAAGTTGTTTTTCTCAAAAGCTGTTTCACTAATAGGAAAAATCAGTATAAAAGTTTATAAAATTATTTTAATAAACAAATTTTGTTAAAACAATAAAGAATCCATTACAGATTATTAATTGTAAATTCTGTTTCATATTATGCTTTTATATGTAACGCTCATAGATAAATATATAAATGTATTATGTATATATATATATATATATATATATAAAGTATAGAATCCAAGAAAGATAGTGTAGCAAGCCCAATATGATTTATGATTCTACCCTATTACTAGCACTCGCACCACGGCAACATTTCCTCCTTTATATTGTTAAACGTGCAACCGCAATATGGGCAAACATTGTACGCTATTTCAACACAGAATACTAAACAAACGATATTATTCTTTCCGTTGACAGACTACCAATAACCAATTTCCCATTATTAAAATAATGAATAAATTTTTTTATTACTAAAAAATTTGGAAATTTACTGAACTATTCAGAAACTGTTGATAAAATATACACTGTAAAAGATTTTGTGTCATTGCGTCAAAATTTTAATAATAATACATGCAAAAATTTTTATTGTGTATGAATAATGAGTTCAATACTTTGAAAATTCCATCATTTGTAGAGCTAGATGCTTAATGTATAAGACATTTATAATTTAAGGTTACATTGTGAATTTTATATGACAAAAAAAATTTAAACTAAAGTTTTGACCTATGTACAGAAAAAAATGAGATGTCACAAATGCATTATAGTATCGCGAAATATTATAAAAAATGTCACCAAGGAAATAAGTGACTAATGCAATCGACATATTTCTAATTTCACATATGTCACGATCATTTTTATAGTCATATCAAAAATATCATTTATTTGTTTCTTATTGACAGGCAAAAAAAAACTCTCGAGGACATAGTATATGATACAGAATTTCTCGAAGAAATACGATTTATGGAGCTTTAGGGAAATCAGTGGAAATTACGTTTTTATTTGCATGTCATTGGGAAATTATTTATAGAAACAGATCGTAAGAAATATTGAAGAAATGGTAATTAGTCATCCGCGTCGTTGGATAGACAACGCAATCTCGGAATTTCTCAATTAATTTTTTCTCCATAGTAATTTTTTTTGCTGTTTTTTTCTTACTCTCTATCTCAGAGATTTGAGGTTGTCTTAATGCGAGCACCATCTGCATAATATTCTCTCGTAAATTCAGAGAGTAGATATTTATTTTTTGCAGAAAATTGCAATTTTGACGGTTTTTTTTCCATCCAATTTTGCTACATTTCATAATTACAATTATTAACTATTCAAATGTAAGCTAACATAATTTTTTCATGATTTTGAACTTAATAATTAAACAGTATTAATAATAATAAAATTTTTAACTGTCGACAAAATTAACCTGATTATTTTATTTCACGCACGGCCTAATTTAACTCACAATTGAATTATTGATTGGCAATAATATTTTTTGGAATCCAATTAATTATTTTATCCATATCCAGCAGAAAATAATTAACGTAAATTGTCAATTATATAAAATTGATTTAAATCTAGGTTAACGACTAAATTTAATAGTATCTATATTTAATTATTCAACTTTTGTTTTAACATAAATGAATTTCGCACCAGGAGAAAAGACAGATCCGGAAAATTTATTTTACATTTTATGAATATCAAAAAGTTTAAGCTGAAGAGAAAGAAAGAGAGAGAGATAGAAAGAAACGCTTGGATTTGCAATTAAAAGTAAAGTGCCTGACATCTGGTATTGCAAAGTCGAGTTTATGGAAGAGAAGAAAAGAGGACAATTTTCGTAATGTCCTTTGTCAATATAGGAGCACATTTTTCTTTAGTAGCTTAACTTTTTAGATTTAGATCTGATGTAATAAGAAATGAAGTTAAACATCGATATGAATTAAATAGGAGACTTCCGGTTTTTTCTTATTTATTTATTCATATTATTTTTTTTATTGACGCAAGAGTAAAGTTCTCAAGATAATATTGCTCTTGAGTCAAGTAGTCTGATGTAAGGTCGGTAAATGGATACAATAGCGACAATTTAAAGTTCTTAGTGAGAAATTTGAGGACTTTCCGATAATTTATAATTGTCATGTGAAAGGGTAATGGATTAAAGTCGTAAATGCCAAAGCTTTTGAATACTGAAATTCGATATTAATAACAACAAATGTGTGCCGAGTAAAGCTGTTAGAAATTTCCATCTATAACAATTATAAATAACGACGTTTCAACAATATTCTCATGACCTACATGCATTCATTTCACAGGAACTAAATTTGAGCTACTCGAAATATTATTATGTATAATATATATTATGTACTATAATAATAGCTGAGGGTTGAATAACATCATGCGGAAGTAGTAGTCGACGAGTTTATATTACAGTTGGGTGTTAGTCTGTGTCAATAATCCGAGCGGGTTTCTCAAGAGCAAACTCAGATGTATTGGTTGATCTATAGTTTTAATTGCAACAGTATTGACACCGCCGCCGGCTATTGATGCCATCAGAAGTTCCCCCAAGTTGTAACTGATGAAACCAAAATAAAAGAGACTGAGTACTGAGTTTGTCGTTGCTGCGACTGTCTTTTCAATTTAGAGACTATCAATTTATTGAGAACAGAGTACTGTTCAAGTTGAGAGTCAATGACCTGTTTGTTGGGGTGAAAAAGTATTCATAGACAAAAAAAATGATCAATGTTTGAAAAATTAAGAAAAACAAAAAGTAAGAAATTTTTTAATTCTAGAGAAGATCGTAAGAAGAGTAAATTGAAATTTTTATTCGTACTTTGTATCTACAGATTAACTCTCTGGTAATGAGAAAATTTAGCGATCATGCGACATCCATCGAAATTTTTTAAAACTATCGTTGGCCGAAAAATTATGTACCGACATATTTGACCATATTAAGCCTGATTTGTGTATTTCAAGTTATGTCAAGCCAAAAATTCCTATATATAGCCTGAGATGCCGAAATTTATGACTAATTAATTTTACTATTTAAAAAAAAATTCATCAATATTTGTTTTTATTTCTTTAAGAAGCGTTTCTTGATTAATTTTAAATAAAATAATCAATTTGTTAAGAATTCCTAAACATTGTAAATTTCACTGTTAATTTTCACACTTAAGCCGGAGATGGAATGTTCGAAGTATTCATTAGTAATTAAGCATCCGAAACCTGTTTCAACCAAACAAATTTATCTTTAATTTATTTGCATATACATATGAGCATAGTAAGCCGTGTTAGAAAATTAATTTACGAGAAAACTGAACCACTGAAAATATTCGCAGAATTGAGGCGATAAAAAATTTGTCGATCGCACCGCATTCGCCAATGCTTTGCACTATGAGTCGTGCAATATTGATGAAAAAAGTAATATCCTATCCTAGGATCGAAAAAATTTGTGATGAGAAAAATGTTTCTCGTTGATATTAATAAAATTTTTTTTCAACTTGCAGTAATTTATCTTTTTCGCAATATCCTTTTTTGTTTTTAGTTTTTTTGTAACACTGATATTGCTTATGTTTCAACTCCTTGAAAGTTGTGCGACGACAGCCGGCGACGTTATCGTTATCGCAAGCTCTCCACAGTGTATGGTTAGCACATCACAAGTAACGTGTAACGTATAACATATAATATATAATATATAACATACATCAGAGAGTTGTCATGGTAAATTTCTACAGCAATAAGATAGTATAGCGCTTGAATTTTCGTCATATCAATCGCACTGACAGAATATTGCGGATATACACACTTTTGCGTTTCCTCCATGCTTTTGCGAAACACATTCACGATCCACAACTTCGGAATCGTGTTCCGATTCGAGCTTTACTCGATGAAATGGCCAGATGTTAAATCACTGTTTTACATATTATTTACTGCGGACTATATACGAATGTACATGCACGTTCATAATGATAATAGTGAAACGTGAACAGCAAATTTTTCATCCATACATTTCTGGCAAATTGGTTTTTTATTTCAATCGTTCGAAATTTTATTCAAAATATCGCTTAATATTAAAGCTATTTTTTTCCATAACTGACTTTTAATTTCTGCATTTTATTTTTATTTTTGATTAACATGCAGCCAGAGGCTAAGTAAAAAATTAAAAACGCACTTTTAATTTTTTTATCTCGTCAATCGTATTTTTTTTATTTATTTTTTAATTGATATCAATATATATGTAAATAAAAAAATAACAGTTAACTACTTGAAGTGAAAATAATTATGTACCATATGTTCAACAGAAAAATATTTTATAAATTGTTAAATAGAGATGAAAATAATTTTTTTATTTTCATTGGAAATTATCGGAAAAACTTTTGTTTCAATCCAGCAATTTATCATAAAAAACAGTACATAAAAATTTTTCGAAAATTTTTTTTTCATTTGGATAAAGATACAACCTAATAAAAAATTAAAAAATTAATTTAATTTTAATACCTAAAAAAAGAAAAATTGGTTACAAAATAAAAACAAACAAATTATTTGTTTTTTATTTTTAGTAGATAAAAAAAAAATGTTTTCTTAACTTTCCAATAAAATAATGAAAATAAATAAAAATTCATTTGTACACTGAAAAAAATAAATTATCACATTACTTAAATACATAACTGTAGTTACAGTTTGTTTTTGACAGTTGAAATGAATTATTTTCACCAATTTAGAATCCAACAAACAGCACCGCCATCCCTTTATTGTGTAAAACAAATTTTTGACATGGCATGACTGATTTTTATTATTAAACACATAAATAAATAATAAATAAACAACAATAAAAATAATAAACAACGACAATAACAACAATAGCAAAATAGAATAAATAAAATCCACATCTGCTAAGAAAAGAGAGAGAATTGAATTAAATGTAGATTTGCACAATTGAAAAATAAATTAATAATATCGCATGTGTAGATATAGTGGCATTATAGCACACATATGCGCATTATGATATGCATAATGCATTATTGTATTTTATTATGAAGTTACGTTTCGGTGAAAAGTGTATGTGTGTGTGTTAAATCCAAAAACAATAAGGAATGCAAATGCAGAGGTTTAAATTGAAACCTAATATCACCCTACAGTTTTGCTTATTTAAATTTCTGATGATAAAATCATGGCTGACTGTATAACGAAAAACAATGCGAGTAGGATGGATGACCAAAGAAAAATAAATAATGAATAGACTCGATAGAATTATATTTGACTGCCGTTGATTGGAATTTTGCAAGTGTATACACATTCGTTATTTTTGTTATCAATCGAGTTGAGTATATTAAACAATCACATGAAAAAATAAATCTATTTATTTTCAATCAATGCTTCCATATTTTTTATATTCATTCATTCTTTGTAATTTTTTCTCTTGTGCAAAATTTCACTTTTTTTATTGCAAAAAGAGTAAAATTTTTATGAGCTTTGGAGCTCTCAATGAATGGTATAAAAAGTAAAACCTAAAATCTGATAGTCAAAATTCAACCACAAAATAGCTGATCAAATTAAATATAGTGTGTCTGGACTGTAATACAGATTTGGAAGTGCGCATGCGCATTAGTAGTTCCTAGTTCCAGATGTATGACTTAAAGAAGAAAATAAAGAATTTTTTCGGTGTACAGCTATGCTACGACCGGTTGGAATTGACAAGTTTTATTTATGAGTGAACAATTTTTTCTTATAATTAGTTCAAGACCTATAATATATTTAGATTTTTATTTTACAAGTTTCTGTCAAAGTTACCGAGTACTAATTAATTTAACGCTAAGATTGACGTCGAGCGTGTTCTAGCCAGCGACAGGATTAATTAAGACGCCTCAATGGGGATCTTTTGGGAATAAAGAAAGTTGATAGGAAAAAAGTTGTTAAGTGGTAAGGAGTAGAAAAAATCTAAATAAAATTCTTCGGTGTAAAGCCACCGGCTAAGAAATTAAAATTTCAAGTGTTTTTCATGTAAAAAGTTAAGAACTTTATTTACTTTTGATAATTATTTTTTAGTCTTACACTGATGTTGTACACATTTTTTAGTGCTGATAATGTTTTGCAATGAAAATTATGTTCGTATTTTTTTATATTTTTCTATTCAAAAAAATTAGTTGAAATTGGACATTTTTCAAATTTAAGAAAGTTAATTCTTCAGTAAATTATTAATAATTTAAAAATAGATAAATCAAATAGATAAATTAAAAAGAATAAATCATTTTCCTTAAAATCGCAACAAGTTATAAAAAAAGAAATAAGTCTTTAAAATGTCAATATTCTTTAAAATTAACTAGATAAAAAATATTATCACTGCAGCGACACCTTAATTTTAAGGGGAATAGCTTGGCATTAAAACAGACTCGTTTGTTACACTAACAGCCGTTACCATCATGGCATCGTACACTGAAAGTAGTCTCGTAAAGAGAATAGAATAGAATGGTACAGAAGATAGAAGATAGAGAATAGAGGATAGAGAATAGAATAGAGAACTGAGAGCATCATAGCTTCATCGTGAACTAGCTACAATATAGTTTCTGTGCCATCAGTTTCCAACGATAGGGATATGAGGTACGAGCAACGAGCTCTTTATTTGAATATTGCTACGTGACCATGATGCATGCGGGCACATGCATACAAGCGTACACCAATACACACACACACACACACACACACACACACACACACACACACACACACACACACACACACACACACACACACACACACACACACGTGCAATTAAATGAATGCTTTCTGTATTACATGTATGTATATATATTCGTTCAACTCAATAACCTCGGGGACCTAGGTTCACCCACAATTTGCGACAGTCAATAAAATCCGAGTATGTTTAACCTCTGACTTAGAATTTAAAGGTGAGGGTAGATAGGAAATTAAAATGAAAATGCGCTATCAATCATACGAAGATATTTGAATCCAATATTATTGCGGGTGTGAAATTTAACGCCGATAAGAAAGAAAATGGCTATCCATTTTTAATATAACCGCTGAATATCGACACATTTTATTGCTGTGATAATAGAAAATTTTTTAAGAATTTTTTTTCAGGAATGAAAATACGATATTTAAAAAAAAATTGAAAAATTGTTTAGCTAAAAAAAAAATAAATATTTACTATTGAATGCATTAACAAAAAGTGAAATTGATGAACAAGTATTACGAGAATAATTATAGAATGATTACTTCGGCGAGTCACCACTAGGTGTCGCATGATAGTACGTGGCGTTCGTAGGCAGAAACTTATTTTTACGTTATAAAGTAAAACAGACCAGAGTGTTAAGTTTATTTAAGTTAATAGTTACTTGTAAAAATTTTTGAATCAATTTTACTATATTTTAATAAATTAATTTAACATATCTAATGACAAATGATACTTTGTAAATTTTAATTTTTTTAATGCTAAATCGTAAAACCCCAATAGTGTATAAAAAGCTCAGATTTATTTAATTCTTAATTTTTATAGTTTGATAAAAACTTTCCATTTTGTTTCTCCTGATAATTTTTAGTACGTTGTAAAAAATAGATAATGTATTTCGGCAAGTAATTAAAAATAGATCTAATTTTATATTTCAATCGATAAGATATCCATTAAAGTTCAATATTATATGGCGATAAAAATTATCAGTCATCAACAATTATGTTGAAGCAATTGCATCAGAGGTTTCAAGATTAACACAGTGGAAAAATTTTAGTTAAAATTTATATCCTATTTGTATATTAATTATTTCCTATAGAATATATATATATATATATATATATATATATATATATATATATATATATATATATATATAATAGCCATATATAATAGCTAAATTTGTCATTAAAGACAAATTTGGGAACTGGGGGAAATAAAGGATAAAGCGGGAAGGGGAGGACCTTTACTCAGTAGGAATTTTCGGTAAATGAAATTCTATTTATTTATTATATATTTTTATATATAAAATATTTTATAAATAATATTATAAATAAATAAATATATATATATATATATAATAACAAAAAATATATTACAATTATATAAAGTAGGAAAAATTGGCCTCTTTTTTGTCAAGTAAGTGGATGCTTATGTGAGCGGAGTGATGATCCTAAGTTAAAAGGTGACGGTGCCGACATAATCGATTCGTTTTGTTTGGATCCAATTTCAGTAGATCGTGGATTGTAAGTAATGTGTTGATAAATCGCATAAAATATTAATGAAGTTAATTATAATAACAATTTTAATGATTATTTTTTGATTAGTGTCGTCACTGGAGTGAGGTTCAAAAAACGTAAAAATAAAATTCATCTTGAACTTCAACAAGGAAAATTAAGAGATGGAAAAATACTTGAAGGAAGCATTTCTTGGAAGTATACAAATTTTTGTGAAAACCACAAAAAAGTTGTTGATAATTTTAAAGGTTGGACTTACGATGGAATGAAAATTGTATTAGAAGACATTAATCATTATAATTTTATTAGCTTAAATTAAAATACTTAGATTTTAATTTAATAGGTGTAGCGTTTACCAGTTCAGTGGAAGGACAATTTCTCGACAGTAAAGGAAATATCGATAATCTTTGGTCATATATTGATCAATATTCACAGTGTTCCGAAAGGTTAATTATCATGAATTACGACAAAATTATTTTCATTGATCGAATTTAATAATTAATTGTTTCCACGTATTGTGTTATAGGACTATTGATTTAGTACATGTGGGTCCAAAATTAATGCCACCTACAGTTTTCAATGGGACAATTACAGAGCTCAGTGAGTCATGTAAGCACCACGTATTATTTGGGGATGCATCGTGGACCGAAGATTACATGACTCAAATTGTACCTTTCGTAGACTTGCAAGAAGTCGTTACGAACCCTCCTCGGCCAATTAACGGCATAGGCTGGTTCTATCAAGGCCAACCGGAGTACGGAGGCTACTTGGCTTCGAAAATTTTTGTGAAAAAAAAAATCCATGATGAATATATGGAAAAAAATTTGTTCGCTCATGAACGTCTAGTTCCTTATCTCTAACAATATTACTGTATAAAATATTTATAATAAAATTTTTCATTATTCAACATATTCATAATTTGTTAACGAAATTTGCCGTAAATAACCCATATGACAAAAGCGTTCAGATTTAAACTTGTTATCAAATTCTAGAACCTGAAAGAAACTTCCGGCTCACATCGATTGCTGTAATAAGTGATTAGTCTTATTATCGCTTAATTCTGTGATAAGAAATCTGCTCGTACCCCATAGCATCCTTGAACGTTGATTCATAAGCACTTGATAAAATTTCAGTGTTAGAATTTCAGAACCACTATTATAGATGTGTTTTTTGTTGTTTGATACGCAGTAATCGATAATAATTGTGTTCATTAATTTTGACATTTACCGAGTATTATTTTTTATTAATAAAATATATTGAACTAGTATACGTTGCGCGTGCAAGCGCGCGTCTGAATGTTGGTATGGAATTACATCTATTTTTATGCTTATAATATATTTGACCAATCGCGTTACGAATAGTTTGCTTGAATGATATATTTTCATATTTTTCATCTAAATTATAAGAGTGGATAATATTGCTTTGAACAAAGGCAAAAAAAAAAAAATTATTTTTATTATTGTATATTTTATCATTGGTATCACTATATTTGATGTATTTTATCAGTCAAAACTATTACTTATTGAAAAACAAAATTAATGAGCACTATTATTATATATTGAAACTTATCGTACAATTAAAAACGTATTTATTACAGTGGGCGGGACTTTATCGTATTTCAGCAAATATTTTTTTTTTTCGTGTATTTATCTTTCCTTTGTTTACAAAAAAAAACAGGTTTTTTTATTACCTCCCCCTCCTTTTTTTGGCATTTAAACACTTAAAAAAATTTTTTGTTGTTATGATAAGGTCAGAATGTGCAACGATATGTTTTGTCAACAAAATGATATTAGTTAATAAAGTAAACTATATTATTTTTCATATCACTTGTCTTCGTCTGAAATCTTGTTTCATCCTTTGCCACATAAGATACTGGTAATTAATAATAATTCAAAAGTCTGAGAAAATTGAATTAAAAATTACTATTAGCACGCCTCGATACATTTTAGGTGATAATTTTTGAGTAGCTTTTCATATAAAAAAAAAATTAATGATGTGTTTGTTTGGTAATCTGCGTCTTTTTGGCGAGAAAATATTCTCATGATGTGATGATTATGATGATGATGATATGGACATAGTATCGAGGGAAATTCTGTCAGAGGATATTTTATCTTAAGAATTTTTTGTAGCAAATTTTTTTGTTGTAGAATCAAAATGCGTGGAACCTGGCTGTTTAATTATCACCTGATAAATCTCAACAAGTCATAAAAAAATTCTGGTCTATTGCCAAATATTATTTCGTAATCATAACAAAGCGGTGCGTACTCCTGACTTTTGTTGTGATAATAAAAATTTTTTTTTTGGAAAAAAAAAGAAATTAACTACGTCTCAGTGCGTAACAGTGCTTTAGGCCAATAATTGTAAAAACCCGATGTTACAATTACCCTGATTGTCAAATTCAATTATTTTTAATGATAGTAATTGGTGTTTCAAAAAAAAAATTTATTGCTCAGTTTTTATAATTTTATAATTTTTTCTTTTTTTTTAACAATTAAAAGTTCGAACATCAGTCCAAAAATTAACAACTTATTTTGGAAAATTTTTCAATCCAAATATTCGGTAAGCAAATTGACCGATTTCAACAAAAATTTTATTTAGAAATATTAATACTGAAAATAAAAAGTTCTAAGTAGTATTAACTCAATTAAACTTGAACTTATTCATTCTTCTAATGTTATTTTCATTTTAACTACAATTTTATCGTAATATGTAATTGTACGTATTACACATAGTTATTGATCAAAACCGATGACTTAACAATAATTATTGTCTATATCAGATAAAAAAATTAAAAAAAAAAAAAACAATTATTTTCCGCTCCGTTCTTCTTCGAAACAACATTTTCGTACAAAGCAGAAAAAAAGGTGTTCGGATATCTAAAACGCTATTGGCGTTTTAACGATAAAATTTCTGGGAGTAGCCGGCTATTTTTTTGTATATAAAGAACTTTATTTTTCGTTAATTATTATTAAATGTCTAAACATTACGTTCATAATGTCTTCTTTTTTTTCAATCGCGGTACTTACAGTTTTTTTGTTCATAACTTCAATAGTTTACACATCAATAATAAAATCTAATTATATAGGTAGAGATAATTTGTTTTTTGTTGTATAATCTAATTTCTGAAATATTTTGTAAAACCGTAGAATTTTTAATTTAAAAGTTTTGATATTTCGTAGATTCATCGGTTGCTCATTTCAATAGTTTATACATAACCACTTTTGATGAAAGAAAGTTAAGAGGTAGTAATCAATGCAGAGGCGATTGTAATGAAATTGATTTGGAAGAATACAACTCTTATCATCGTGAGATATAAGAAAAATGTTTCGGAAAACTTCATGCATGTCAGCCAATCTTCGTAAGTGAAATATATTATTTTTATAAATTCAATTCTGAAAAATATTTTTTATTTTAGATTGGAATAAAAGTTCACTGTCAATTATGTGCTTGTTTGTGTGAACGTACTTTTAATTCGAACTTTGAAGTACATCGGGGAGAACTACTTGATTCGTTTTGTTTAGATCCAGTTTCAGTAGATCCTGGGTAGTAAGTATTATTACAATTTGTTTCTTATAAAATTTCGAATTTTTTTTTCTTGAATTAATTAACTTAATACTTTTATTTTAATAAATTTTTCGCAATTAATATTATTAAAGAGTTTAAATGAAACAAATTGAATCAAAACTTAAAACAAGAAAAATTTTTTTTTCTGCGGAGAAATGCTTAGTTAAGTGAAGAATATTGAATACATCAATTTTAGCTAATAAATAATTTAAATGTTAGCGTTGCAACCGGAGTCAGATTAAAGAAATATAAAAACATAATTTATATCGAACTTCAATAAGCAAAATTCGAAAATTGGAAATTAATTAAAGAAACTATCTCTTGGAAATCTACACATAGCTCTAACACATCACAAAAAGTTATTAATAATATCAAAAATTGGGATTATGAAGGCTTCACAGTTGCGTTAGGAGATGTCATTTTACCTACGGAGGCAGTTGTTACAGATTTTTTTTCTTTAAATATTATACTCTGACAAAAAAGCTAACTTGATTTAAGAGAAAAAATTGTAAATCAAAAATACAATTTTTAAGCAAATGGGCTCAGAGTATTCTTGATTTAAGATTGTTTAAACTGAGTCAAGTTAACTTTTTTATCATCATAATATCCTGAAATCCATAAGATCTATGAATTTTTATAATTTTTCCATCACAGGAATAACTTTAAATGGGTTTTTGCAAGGAAAATATCTTGAGTTTAATGGAAATATCGAAGAACTGGGTTCGGATATATATGGGCTGGTTCAATGTGGCGACAGGTAATTTGACTTTTTTTTTTTTAATTAAACAATATTTATAAACGTTAAAATCTAATGACAAACAATGATTGAAAAATAGCCTCCCAGGAATGGAGGACTATTATCAGAATCAACTGATCGATGGTGGTGCTTGGAATGCCTCTGTACCGTGCAACAGTTATGTGACTTTCAAGGAAACATCACTCCTGGAGGATTACGGGCAACGTATTTTACCGTTCATAGACGTAACATGAAATTGTTACAGATTCACCTCGGCCTATCCGCGGAATTGGGTGGTATCTTAAAAAGGGTTCTACCTTTTCAGATCAACTTTCTTTACGAATTTTTTAAAGTATTGTGCTCGTTTTTTTTTAATTGTTATCAAAAATTGTTTGAAAATTCAATAACTTTTTTCAAATTTTTATACTTAAGTTACGTCATTACTCTGTGGTAACAGAACAAATAAATTTTAATATTTGTAAAAAATTGCATCAAATTTATTTTTAATTTTTTTACAAGTAGCATTTTTTTATAAGTTTTAAGTATAATAATTTATTTGTTAAGAAATCGTCTCCAATTATTTTTTTTTCAAGTTCTTTCGTCCCTTTTGATCGCATGAACAGTTAAAAAAAAAAAAAATAATTTTTCATTTCAGAGAGCAAACGCTTGTGATTAAACCCACCGTTAACTTCTTATAGAGTCTTCTATGTTGACCATACGGATTTAAAGTGTTCTGCGTTTACATTCTTTTGTTTTTCGTTTACTGAGCATACAAAACTCTCTCGCGGTCTACCTTGATGTCACGAGAGATAACAAGAGTACAAAAAGCAAAAAATTTATCTAAAAAAAAAAAAAAAATAAAATTATGAAAACTAAAATCTGGATAAATCTAAAGCTTGCGGCTATGTCGACTCAAACTCTTACAAAATAAAAATCTTTAGTTGACCGCCTCAAGCTACAATTCTTCCACGGGGTCTCTATTTCTCGATTTTCTATTATTTTTACATTTTTCTATTTTTAATGTCAATGTTTACATTAAGCGAGGATAAAATAAAAATTTAACGCGACCCACTTTTATCGGTAGTTATTTTAAAACATTCACTGAGGTTTTGATTCTGGAGAAAAAATAAAAATAGTTTATTGGTATTTGGAGTTAATAGTATTTAACGATCGGCAACCAAAAGATAATTAAACTGTTACTGTTTTGAGCGTGACTGCTGCGCTGCTTTCAATGTTCAATGCGTTAATTTTTATAGCCATCTTGTGCTATAAACACTAACAAACACACGCGTACTTTTAAAGGTAATATGTGGTTAAAACGCGAAATAACAATTTCACTATGTTTTTACTGCAACCCAGTTTTTTGTTTCGTTGTAGCAGTAGCGGATAATTTTTATTTTGAGAATAGTACAGTCGATAAAAAATTTACAACAATGTCGGTTGAAATACATTCCAATTTTACAAACTTTCGAGGTTGTTGAAATATTTATTTAATTCATTCATTGAAGTACTACTCAGTTTTAATTTATTCCAATGATTACACAACCTGTGAAAAAATTTTCCGCTACGGCTATATATGGCATGGTCAGGCTATATATAAGGATTAAAAAAAGTAGTTGTAATTTTTAAAAAAATTTATACGTCAATTAACTTGTTTTCTTAAAATATAATTGGTTTAAGTTAATTTTAACGTAAATTAAAGTGTTTAATTCAGCAAAATTGGCTTAGTAATTTAATTAAACTATTAAAAAAAATATATTAGATAAGTTTTCCAGAAAAGTTGCAAAAACGATTTTTACCCTATTCATTAACCTCTCAAAGTTAATTCTCTTGTAAGGAGAAAATTTAGCGATCATGCGCCATCTATTGGAAAGTTTCAACACTATTTTTTGTAAAAAAATTTTATATGAGCATATCAGCATAGACATGTCAGGTCGCATCAGAAATTTTATACGGGAAGCTGCACTAAAGAAAAAAAAATTGATAATGGAAAATGTTTCCTCTGAAATTTCACTCCTGTCGGCAAAAAAAATTTTTTTTGTGAAGGATAGCATAAAATAGTTTCAAGAATTGTTTCGATTACCATAATATGATTGTTTTTGAAACAATCGAGTTTAGGACAGTATCCGTTTTGAAATAACTAATAATACAGTTCTTATTGTGGTTTCTAGTTATTTTTATGTTACCGTGAAAGGACAGACTCAGAGACAGGTTTACCGTGACATTTCAAGAAATAAAAAAATGAAAAAGGAAAAAAAAAATAAGTGACCGTAAAGAATACGTAGTTTCCGTAAGACATCCAATTGCCTGGGGATTCTCGGACGACTCTATTTTACAAACCATTTTTCTCGTTGCTATCCACGTATAACATGTGGTCACGATCACAATTCACAATGTATAACTTTTTTTTATTTCTTGGAATGATAAATTATCAAACCAATACATCTTATAATAATAATTTAAACGTAAATTCTGTCAAAATTACTCTTCCGGAAAATTACAAATTTTTTCCAATAGAAAATACAATAAAAGAACATTAATTAATTTAAATTATTCAATGCAATTGTTTTATACACAATGTATAATTAGCTCCTAGCAGTTACAACTCTCGAGAAAAAGCTCGAATAAAAAACGTAAAAAGAAGAGTTTCCAGGATGATGAAACTAAACGAATAAGAGCACGTAGCATCCAGGAAAATATTTTCTTTTTCTTTTTCTTGCTCATTATCTTGTAGCTTGAGTAATTTCAGCTCGCGAGTAAAATAAGCCGATTAATTTTCTAGCACCGGGTATTGAAAGTGATATTTCTCGCTTGTTATATTTTTGCACGCCCCATACCGTAGGAGCGTTATCCGGTTCCCACGAACGTTGAACTAGTTCCTAGAAGTGTCTATCATAAAAAAGTTCGTCATAAATTTCTTGATTATGGAAATTATAATTTTAATAATTCTTAATTTAAAACAATAATTGCTGATTTTGCGCCTCTTTGAAGAGGTCCTCTAATTTTTGTTTCACTTTTTAAGCTTGTTTACAACTGTTGGCTGTAAAGTCACTCAGAACTAAAGTTTCGCATGAGCATTATGATAATTAGTATTGTTGTTATTATCACTGTTACGAAATAATTCAACAGATTATTAGAATAATTTTTAATGATGTTTACATCCAGTTTCTTTAGAATTTTTATTCGGGGGTTACTTCATCCTCAAAAATAATTATCCGTAAAAAAAAAAACTTTAAAGATTCATCGAAAATCAATCGGACAAAAAAAAATTAATTTTGTTAGTAGATAATCTTGTGTCTGATGATGATTTTTTGAAAATTCTGACTACCCCTAACCCCTTAATTAATTAATTAACATATTAATTGATACATTTATTAAGAGAAATTATGAAAAATTGTAATGTGGGCCACATCTGGCTCCATTAGAAAATTTCTTATTAATATAAAACTAATTAAAAAAAATATCGAACCGATCAATACAAATTCCTATAAGTTCAAACAACCTGCCTTACAATTTGAAGCGCATTCATGGGATTGCTAACCAACGTATGTATCAAACACTATTGATTACTCGAATGTACTGGTTAATTCATATATCCGATTGCGTACCATACGTATAATATTGAGGGTAGAATATGCCTTGCGGTCATGATAAGCTAGTAACTCAATTGACCAAAGTTATACGAGCCAAGATCATCAGTAAGAGAGATAGATATTGTGTAATTAATGGTTCGCCCACAGATTGCTTATGTGGTTTCAGTTTAGTTCCGATAACAATTAATATCCGAAAGTGATTAAAGCAATTGAATTACCGAGTCGAGTTGAGTTCCGATTCTTCATTCACAGACCCTTCCACTCTCTCCCATCTTCCATCTGCTCATGAGATTGTTGAGACAGATCATTTGGAGCCTCATTTCCGACAGATCAATTGTGGAATTCATCGGTGCTTTGTAGGAGTTTTATGTGTACAAAGCACGGTTAGAGGGGGTGGAATTGCACGGAAGCAACTAAATTGAGTCGAATTTCCTCTGAAATATTGATTCAAACAGAATCAAAACTTGATAGAAGGAAAGCAACTTTTCTGATAGACAAATTTCTTACTTGCGTATACTCTCCATCCCTCGTTGAATTGTTTCCTATTGGATTTATTTCTGTTTTTCATCCAATTCTATCAATCACCCTACGGATTATTGAGAAAGTAATAAAATTTCTGATGCTATCGTTATTTTATTTGCGAATAACCTTCGGTAGAACTCCTTAACTTTATTATTATTTTTATTTGCAACTCTTTTAAATACTTATTTTGTAATTTTTAAACGAAAAATGACTATTTTTGATTTTTATTCAGTAAATATAAAATTAAAGTAAATTTCACTCCAAAAAGATTGCATCAATCAAAAATCATCTACCCCGGAAATTTTTTACAGTAAAAATTATGATTTTTTTTTTATCAATTAGCAAGAAGATAGCAGTGAAGTTTGTAGGAAAATATTAATGCTCGCTATTCTTTAGAAGAGAGCACCTGTGGTCCGTATAATATTTCCTATTTCCGTCAAAATCACTCAAGAGAACGTTGTTTGCTGAAATAAAAATAAGCTCAGCCAAAGATCGTATCGAACAACTGTTTTCCGAAGGTTTATTTCTGTTTTATTTCAATATTCGAACCTCTTCTCGGAAGTCTATTGTTAAACTACAATTATAGAAGTCGATATAATATTATTGAATTTTTTACGATTACTTTTTTTTTGTCTTATTATAAATGTTCGAATTCATTGTTGTTATTTTTAAAAAGTCTTAAAAGAGTTTTCTAGTCTAGACGTCCAAATTTTTATTTTTTTAACACTAAAAAATTTAATATTTCATCATAAAATTTTTTTTTTTTCATTATACACTTCCTAATTTTTTCAATTAAAAAAAATCAATTATGTTCTTAAATTTGTTTTTTAAACTTAGCGTATATTTTAATTTTGAAAATAAATAAAAAATTGTCACGTTAACCGTAAACATGAAAAATAAAGCGGATATTTGTTTTTTTGTGGTCAAATATTACACAACATTTCGAGTGGTTTGACTAAAAAAACCTCTATCAAAGTGCTGAAATTTATTTACACTTGAATGAAATAAAATTGAATTAATCTCCGGTATATTTTACGAAAAAATAAATATATGTTGTATTCCATAAAAAATATGTAGTATTAGAAATATTGAAAAGGATATTGATGTTGTTAATATATAAGAAGAAAATCACAGGTCAGATAATTTTACAACTCTACAAATATGTCAATAAAAAATAGAAAATCCTTCGGTTTAGTATTCTCATGTTTCCCGAAACTTAGTACTCACTTAGTATTCTCATAACAGCTTTAAGCTTAAGTACCCAAGTTTTGTTTCATGCGAGTACTTTACCATTAAAACCGATGAGTTTTGCAGTATTAAAATTAAAAAACAGTTAACAGTAAAATTATACATCGAGTGAAAGTTTCACAAACGAGTAAAATATAAATAAAATATACAATATAAAATATAAATTGAAATAATATTTTTTTGTAGTACACTCGAATCAGTGAAATCGTTCAAGTGCTTTTTCGATTTTCGAATACGAGCGGAATCGACTTGGTTCTCGATGTTATCGCGTGGCCACAGATAGTGAAAAATAAACAGAACGAATACAACAAAATCCGTGATTCGAATTCGTGAACATCTATGACGTAAGAAACGAACACTCGAAGATACTTTTATTTTCAAAATAACTTAGAAACCCCGCTTTCTAACACACTCTACATTTTCAATTTCTCGCAAAATAAGGCACTGAGACAGAATTGTTTGCTAAGTTTTTTTTTTTATACAAGTATTCTTATACTTTTTCAATCTAAAAAACTCTAAGAAAATTGAAATGCAATTAAATGTCTTCTTACATAAAATTTTTTCCGTACACTTCTCCGTAATTTAACTTAATTTACACACAAGAAATTCAACAGCTGAATGATCAATAACTTCCGCATGCTCTCCTGACTTTATGCTCGAATGTCGTTTGAACTTGCCTCCAGCCGTGATTCAATTTTATTGAATTTCTTATTATATGCAGAAGAGAACGGCCGTGCCTTCGATAAATAGAAAAATCAATCAAGAAAATCGAAAGTCTAATGGAGTTATTTGTGAGAAACGAAAGAACCATTAATTCAAGATTGCTACAGTGCTCGGATGCAGTATCGATTATCGATTTCTAATTTATGCTTTACCTATACTATACGGGCAAAAAGATCCGATATTTATTCAGAGCAAAATTTACACATGAACGAGTAACGAGAGAAATTGGCATGCAGTAAAAAAAAATTAAGGAAAGAAAATTAATCATTTAAATATCTTCGATCGATTGCTTTTACATAAAAAATAAAACTCTTATCGTGTGAAAAGTTTTTTTAATTTGAGAATAAAGCTTAATCCTACCGCATCAGACCATAAATGAGCGCGTCAAAAATTGAATATAAATTAATTATACCATAAAAAACCATTAAATAATAAAAAATAAAATAAGAATAATTTAATTTCTAATGTAAAATTAACAATTCGAGGGAAAAGTTTTATTTTTCTATTTTTACTTGATGAGTGTATAAGTGCAAGTCAAGTCAAACTGCAAAAAAAAATTTTTTTATGTTTATCTAAATAATGGACAGAAAAGAAAAGAATAGATAAAAAAAAAAAGATGATAAAAAAACCGGTGAAGTTTTCTGTAGTCGAGACACGGAATGTATGCAACGAGTCATTGAGCTGGAACAAATAAAAAAGCACGATAAATTGCTAGGTCAGGAAAAATAGTAAAGGATGCACCGTTTGTTGCGGTACATTTCGCAAATGAACTACGAGTGCTTTCAAAAAATCAACTATTCCACGTTCTATGTTCCATAAATTTTTTTTACGCTTCATTATGTACGTCAAACATCTATAAATTCTTCTAAAATTCTATTCAATAAATCTGTATCGCACTTAATCAAATTTGCATCAAATTAAAATATCAAAATTCATGTCATCAGCGAAAAATCTTCTAATTGAAAAAAAAAAAAAATTTACCTCATTATAGAGTTAAAAAGAAAAAAAAATTCTGGAGAGAAAAATAAATTATTATTATCTGGAGCATATTTTTTTTAGATCTTTTTTTAGCTTGAATTTGGTGAACCGTAACCCCAGCTTCTCATTGAAAGAGAACAAACATTAGGAGTAAGATACGCAAACACCCTGAAGCAGCTTCTGAACGCGGCGTCGTTTTGACGCCACTTTTTCGCCCGACTAGCTTTATTTTTTTTTTTTTTCTTTCTCTTACTTTTCTTTCTCGGTGTTTTTTTTTTGCCAGTCATTTTTACTTATTTTTTTCTCCTATTTCTCCAAATTATCCTATTGCGATAAATTTTAATTATTTTCCTCTCTAAAAAGAAAGTTGTTATCTAATTATTCTTATCTGATAAATTTGAAGATATTTTTGTAAAAATGTTATGAAACAAAATAAAAATTTGCAAATTCAAAAGTGTACTCATGCACTTACGTAAATTAGATTGCGTATGAATGGTTGGCCAGTTGCCTAGATGCGCTTCGTTACATAGATTGTTTTCACAAAACCTTTATTAAAATTGAAATAAAAATAATAATCCATATTTTCATATATGAAAAATAAACTCCAGTAATAACGGTAAAAAGTAATCCTTTAATTGAAATCTGAAATTTCGATGCAAATGTACGCAATATAGGTCATTTGAATAATCCATGTAGTAAAGTACGATTATTAAATATTTTTGACTAAATTTTTTGCCACTTCAAATTGTCCGGCCTTTTTTTTACAACCACTTAAATAAATTCGCTATTTAAACTCTAGAGGACAGAAAAAGGAAAAAAAAAATATCATACACATCATTTTTATCTCTAAAATAAAATCTTTGTAAGAAAATGTAAAATTTTTTATGGCTGACGATATTTAGCGTATACTACTTAATTCAGCGCGTTGTCACATCTGAAAGGAAATTTTTTCCTTGCGCATAATTTTATTAAATAAGTGCCTTGATTACCTATATTAGCTGTATTTAATTTTATTTCATGTCTTGTCTATATTAAATTATATATTCTCTAAAAAAAACTACTCCATTTAAGAAGATATTCTTGATTCTAAACACAAAGTTATTTTACAGAGAATTTGATTCAAAGTTTTTCAAAGCTTTTGTCTTGAGAACCTTAATTTATAAAATATTTTTAACAATGGCGATTGATGTATATTTTGAATTTTATAAATTTCTAAGAATTAATAAAAAAAAAATGTTTAATTCTTAACAAAAACTGTTTAATTAAAAATCGTAACAATTGACATGAAAAAATAATTAATCAGTTACTCCGAGTGTATAACAATGTACACATATAACAGTACCGAAAGAATGTCTCATTTGTTCTTCTCAGGTATATAGAGTATGCCCTGGCGAACGAACTTGCATGTACCGTCTGCCGTAGGATAAACCGTGAGTGAGAGTGAATCTAGCATTAATGACGAGTGCTGAGTAAAAGACTCGAGGAGAAAATAAAAGAAAAGGAATATTAAAAAATAAACTGAAGATAAAGATAAAAAGACTTACATTTTTTTTATTTTTCATTTTATCCTCCATAAAAGAGACAAAAAATCAACACTGGCGACACACAAAGCACCGGTACTCGCTGCTCTGTACATAATAAAAAAAGATAGAAAAAGTGCAGCTAGAGACTGTACATGTAAGGAGAAAAAGTGAGTGACCTGTCCTCGCTTCTCCCTTCTGTACGAGCAAATTTTTTCAGTAAGCAACACATATATTATGTAATATATGCTTTTTGGATTTTTGGATGTTATTTTAATCAAGGGCGAGGTGAAAATGTCGCGGTGAGTTGTTGGAGCTGAATTACTAAATTGCCGGTTTTTTAGAAATTGTAAAATTTTTTTAAGGTAGTTTTGTTCAAAATTCTTTTTGTAGTCACTTTTTGTGACCGAATTGATCAAAAGATGTCGCGGTCCAAAATGATAAAAAATTTTTTATTCTGAAACAATTTTTAAGTTCAAAGAAATAAAAATAAGATTAAGGTAAATTTTAAAAATATATCAGGTAATTTCACAGATGACCTTTTTCCAAACTTTTTCTGTGTAAAAAAAGTTTGCATTCGAAACTTTGATTGTAATCCTATTTTGATTAATTTTTCTACTTTGAAAATTGATTTTATTTCAAAAAAAAATTTTTTTTAACTTTTTGCGAATTATTGCAGGGCGCATAGTACTTTTAGTTAAATTCTCCGGAAGCTTTTAAAAGCTTCTACTTATAACTTATAACAATAATGGTAAAACTCTGTTAGTTACTAGTAATTAACAGAAATGATAAGCAATTTAAAATTACAGGAAAATAAATCCGTGATAGAAATTATAATATTTATGGAAATTTTATTGGATATTTTATTTTTCATTTTTAATACTTTATAGACAAATGAAAAATTCCAGCGCAGTATTGTACATTGTTGAGGATAAAAAACTCTCTGAGTTAAACGATATAAGCCGTTTTATTTAAAATACGAACGAGTATGAGTATAAGTCAAGTATTCGGTGGAGCAATATTTTCGTACTCGGATGAGTCGATAAAAAAGTGCTGCAATACTTTCCGTAATTAACTGTCGCAGTAAAAAAGAAATGAGAGTAGTTTAGTAATAGTAATATATAGTCTAGAATAGAGGGAGCGGCGAAAAAAATAAAATCAGAGATCAGAGGTCTTTGATAGAGAAGTGGAAAACACGTCGATACGAATGGTTGAAAAAAGAGAACCGGAAAAAAGTCGAAATCGGGGGATGAGTAGCTCGACGTGGTGTAAAAAAAACGAGAGGGAGCTGGCTGCCGGTAATAGGGGAAAACCGGATGATGGAAGCCGCCTAGAAATGGATTAATTTGTTCCTCGCCGCCTCTCATTTGACATCAATTCTCAGCAGTCATCTCATCAAAACTTTAATGTCTGAATTAGTTTTTTCTTCGACATTTTTCTCTCCAGAGGGAACAAATTTCTAGGCATCGTTTCCGTTTTTTTTTTTTTTTTTTTTTTTTTCACTTGTTAAAAGCCCCACGTGTTGATTATGTCGTTTGTTCGGTAATTCTTCTGAATTAGGTTAATTAGGCGGTTATATAATAAGAAGATTAATCAACACTGAGACTGTAAAAAATTGGGAGTGAATTTGCACTCCAACTTAAAGTCCAAATTTTTTATGCCAAATTAGTAACAAATACTTGAAACAATTTATTTTAAATTTAAGTTTGTAAATGTTAATTGTAATTTTTACAAAAAAATTTACTTAAAAAATTGAACAAAATTTTAATAAAAATTATTTTAGTTTTTCGTTTCGTTGAAAAAATAAAAATATTAAATTAATAATATTATTTCATTTAATTAAATAAAATCAATTACTTTAATGTTACTGAAATTAACTTTTCTATAGAAATTTTTTAATTTTTTAATAAATAAATTATTACTAATTATTTTTTTATTTTTTAAGATTAATGAAAATTATTCAGTCAAATTGAAGGAAAAAAAATTAAAACAATTGATTTTTCGGGTAGTCTTTGATATAAATATAATTTTTCCAACTCAAGTGACGTCATCAAATCAGTTGATTAACGCCATCTTTGAGGAAGATGAGACACTATCAATTCAAAGAAGTATAAATAATCTTATTAATAAAACAAACATTTATACGCAATCTCTTCCCGTGACCAAGTAAATAATTGCGAAATAAAAAAATGTGTAGAATAATAATAATAATAAAAATCAGATAATGAGACTCAGCAAAACATAAAACCGTGTGATAGTATTAGTACAGATAATTAAAGACGATAAATATTAGAGAGTTAAACTATTCGTAAAATCTCTCTTGGAGCCACAACCTGGAGAGTTTACTGTTTCATGTTCAGTGTCGGGTAACAGAGTGTTTGAGCCGACTGTACTGTTGCTATTTGCCAAGTTAAATGCAACTGCTGGTGCTCCGGTCTCATTCCTCCAGCTCTTACCATCATCAACTCTTGCAGCGCTATTTCAACTGCTATCCTAGTCTCTTAATGTCTCTGATTTGACCTTACTTGGTTATGCTCTTACTGGTTGTGCTTCACCAACAGTTTCTAACCAAACTCAACTCTTACTACTATGAATGGCTAAGATTTCCTGATGTAGGAATTTGACACTGTGCACCTTGTTAACTTCCTCGTTTTCTTACGAACACTTCTCAGATATTCACAAACAAACTACTAACCACTGAATTACGTCTTGTTTCTATGACATTTCAAGAGTTCGGTTCTCCACGACTGCGTGCTCATATATGCTCACTTCTGAGTTCTTGACTTCACTGAACTTCAATATTAGGCTAGTAAGTTAACAATATTTAATTAACCGGTTCATAATTATTGTGATTTTAAATATTCAGGGGTGTTTGAGAAGTTTACCAACAAAAATATGAGAGTTTTTAAAGAGAAGCTGCCCGGGAAGAAATGTTAACTTGGCTCAAGACAAAAATTCTTGACGTATGTAAAGCTGGCAAGATTAATAAAATAATCCTGATCTCATTACAGAAAAATTGTATTCATAAAAGAATTTTAATCTACAATGTATCTTGTTTGAAAACAGTAAAAAAACTCGGTCGAAAAATTAAATTCTTGGATGAAAATTTTTTGAATTCCATCCAAGAATTATTTGTAATTTATTCATTCAAGTGTAACGATTTCTTTAATCAAGAGATGTAAATATTCTGGAACAAGACTGAAATTTTGTGGTTAAATATTTACTTGAACCGTTATTTTTTTTTCTGTGTACTAATTACAGACGATTGAAGTTCTTTAGTTTATTTCTCGTTAGTTATGTTGAAATTCAAAGTTTAAGTGCTCTGTAGACAGGCTTTTATGATTTGAAATCATAATAATGATAAATTAAAAATAAGGGAAGATACGAACAAAATAAAATAAAAAAAAAAAAAAAAAAAATAAGAAACAGTTCAACAAAGCATCATTAAAATAGCAATTATTTTCCGTTCCGTTTGAGTAACTGTGTTTGAATAAAAGTTCATCCATAAGCTCAAAATACATAGACTAATAGTTTTTAACGATTAACTTTTCAAAATTTAATAATGTTAAATTGTAAGAAAAGTTGTTAAAAATTTGAAAGTTAAAAACTTACCGATTGTAGTAAGCACAGTTAATGAGTACAAGAATGCTTTGGCGAAATTCCACTCATAGTCGAGTACTTTTCGCTCGATTGGTCCGTCGTTGTTTACCGTCGCTCCAGTGAAGGTTCCCGCGTGATTAGCCAACATTTCATCGTGTATTTTCTTAACGAGTTTTTCTTGAAAATGTATTATCTCTTGTTCGGCCAAACGTGTCCAATTCTCTTGGTACAGAATATTTAAACGTACTGTTATTTGCCAAATGTTCTCCACTGTTTGATTACGTGTATCCCGAAAGACCTGCAGACAATAATTGTTACAGTTGTTACTTTGTCCTTGTTAAAAATTAGAATTATAGTTTTTATTTTTAATGAAGTTTAGTATTTATTAAAGTAAAGACATCATAACTAAAAAAAATAGGGAAGTGTACTAATATCCAGGATGTAGTGTAATTGATAAGTGAAAATAATTGCTCGAATTGCGCCGGACCAATTCGTTGTAAAGCTTCTTCTCGTGGAAACTTTGAAATTGGTAGAGAGACGACGACAGGCGGGAGGGTTATCGCAATTTGCGATAAGAACTAACGTAGCAAACGGCTCGAAAACTAATAAATTACGATTTAGGTTCCTCTTTTTTTGTTATTATTCTTCCTTTGTTTCAAACTATTTGTTTATTTTCCAACGTCTTAGAGATAAATAAAAAAACTTTAATAAATCAAAAAGCTGCGGGTAAAAGTTAATCTAATTAATTAGCAACATTTTTCATTTTTACATCAGAGATTGTAAACTTTTTATCTTTTATTATTTTATGATTTTTATTTGCACCGCAGGTATGAATAATTAATGATTGTAATTAATGAAATTTAGAACTTTTAAAACTTAAATTTTGTTGAAAAATCGGTTCGATTAGAAATAAAAAAAAATAGATGCTATTTGTTTTATTTTTTTATAAATTTTTTGTCAGCGAAATGAAATTTTATTACCTTAAAAATTTTGGCAACATCACTTCGCTGACAAAAAAAAAAGAAAATTTTTCATTTCTTTACTTTCCATTCACTCCAAATTTCTTACGATGTCATGTTTGTTAATTAAAAAAAATTAGTAACTATAGTTTATAGTAATTTGATCCTTACTACAGGGCAGTTAAGTTAATTAGATACCTAAAGTACTAATAGAAAAAATGAGTATATATTGTGGTGTGAAAATATTGAAATAGTTAGTGGTCGTAACGATAGCAGGCTTGCAGAATGAGGATGAGGATGAGGATGAGCGGTAGTAGTGTTAGAGAGGAAGGCGAAAGGACGAAATATTCTAATAGTCATCGTGCCTCAATGAGATTTTGTGGCGCTACATCGTAACCTGGTGTTTTAATAGCATCAATTTATTTATCCGCAAAATAATTGCCAGTTAGACCGTAATATCTATCATAAATTAATCGATATACGTTATAGCTACCGACTGCTACATAATTAAATACTATTAGAAAGTAAAAATATGCATGGGGATTATGTTATCCGCATGCTATTTCAACATTTTTTTTGCGGCCTGGTATCGAGTTATAAAAATAAAAAAAGAATAATAAAAGCTATCGTGAAATTCAAAAACTCTTTTGAACTTTATTTTCCTTTTTTTTTTTTTTTTTGTTATTTTAGAGAAGATAATTGAAGTATACTGCTGCTTTAATACGCAGAATAATTTTGTTTGATTTATTAAAAAGTAGACATTTTAAAATACCACTGTACATTCACGGAAAATGTTACAATATTTTTTATGTGAAAAAAATCATGGTTGTAATCAACAAGTTTCTTGATCATTTTCAAAAATTTTTTAATTCTTTTTAAAAGTAATAAAAATAAAGAAATGTGTAGTTTGGTCAAAACTTGGTTGAAAAAAATTTTATTTAAAAAAAAAATTTCAAAAATTTTAAAGAGGCTATTTTTATTTAAAATGAATCGACAATAATCCTAAATTCAATCTTATTTTTCAAGCAAATCATTTTTAAATCAGTCATCCTTTGTAGTCCTCAAAACATACAACCCACAAAGTTTCCCTTGTCTAAAAAGTCTCAAACTTTTTCTACGAAGATATAACCAACATAAACGAAAACATGGGCAAGCATATAAAGAATTGTTCACATACATTTTCGTTAAAAGAAAATACAATTTAGATTTATGGGACATATAAATTTTTAATATCTTTGCTCATACGTTTTTATATGTATTTGTATATATAGTGCACAAAAAAAATTTTTTTTATCCTCTGAATTTCAAAATAATTATTTGCATAAACGTTTTCATATATATTTTTTCTATGAAAGGGAAAAATAAAAAAAATTTTAATCTATCATCTACTAACCTCATTTAACCAAACAGTGGAGTTCCACCGCTGAGGCTGATTGCTACTAGCAATGGTAGCTAGCGTCCTCTGTTGTAGGCCGCCGTCAGTGCCGCCTTCAATGGCGAGGAAAATGAAGCTTCCTAGAACCGTGTAGCCAACGAGAATCGCACAAATTCCGACATTTATGATGAACCCCTTAAGAAAGGAGTGATGACTGGCCTTATCGGGCACTCCGCCGAAGCAAAGACACCTGATTTGATCAGGACGGGGTTTTGAGGAGTCTATGTTCTGCTTTAAGGAGGACGTATTGCCGTTGTTAGTGGCTTTTAAGCCCTCGTAAGCTCTGTAGTGTCGATCCTTCTCCATTCTTCTCCTTAGGGCTTCCTCCGTCTAGTGTTTGTCGCCCAACATCAACGAACATTCGACCCGTCCATTTGTTCTACCTCCACAGGACACTTCCATATTTACACTTTCCATTGGCCGAGTCACTCTCTCTTACACACTTCAATTCACATTGTCCTCAATTTAATCTTGTTTAATCTAATCTATTTTATTCTATTAGATTGTCCGATTGTTTTTCTGTTCGATAAAGCAACCTTATAGGTTATTTTTATCTCGATATATCTTTCCACGACAAAGTGAGGCAAAATTTGAGGTTTGGGATAAATTTTGATGTTTGTGTTACAATTAAATGATTATAACCTAACTATAAATGTGATAGTGCAGAGTTTGTGTGTAGTACGACTTGTAAATCGCGATTAAACGTAAATCGTGATACTTTGTCACCGGACGGACACCCTCAACGGACGCCCGGTCGTCCCGATCCACCGTGAATAATTCATTCCGCTTTAACGCGTGCGAATCGTTTATACTGTTGGACGTAGACTGATGACGTTTTGCGGTTTGTAACCAACGATAATGCTCTGTATTAAATTATTATTGTTGTTTCTTTTTAAAATAAAATAAAATAAATTTAAATTTAATTATCACTATTTTATTTATAATTCTCCGTCCGCATTATCATTATTCTTCATGAAATTTTGTCTTAATTACTCGGACGCAGACAAACGTATAGAAGAAGAAGAAGAAAAACAATTGGACAATTCTTTATTGTTCGAAGCACTAAAGGCTTCCAGTTACACCGATGCCGTAATGAATATTTCGTATCCTGGTTAGCCTTGTGTTGAAAAACCGAGGCGAGCTTCTGTGCCGGCTGGTGTGGAAGTTAGAGAAGTCGGCAAGAAGGTGCTCGCCACGGAGTCATTGAGGCCATAGCTGAAGCTACTGGGGAGGTGGAGGTTCATTCTGTTCACTCGGGAGAAACTTAAGCAAATTCAACGTAGCTCGGTAGACAATTGTGTGTGGTGAGACATTTTTTTTTCCTTGGTTGTTTGCTGATCTTTGTTTGTTGGTTTTTTAAGTTTGTTCTGTGCAAGGAGAATTGAGACGAGACAGAACAATGAAATTCAATTCATTAATTATTTTATTATGTTTTTTCAGTAATGTTTGTCTTTTACTGGTATTATTTTAATTGAGTTATTTGTTTATATGACTTTTTGCTGGCGAGATTTCTTTAGTTTTGCCGAGAAGTTTTGATGGAATTTTATGACGTTGAAGGTGATAGCTGAAAATAGATAAAATAAAAATTTAATTAGTTGAAATAATGAGAATTGTTCTTTTTAGCAAGAAAAAAGCTATATAATTTTTTATTACATAGTTTTAAAAAAAAATGGATATTTAAAAAAAGTCGAGAAATTTATAGACCGACTTAAAAATAATTTAGAAACTGCTTATAGCTCAATTGACTAAAATGAGGACAATTTCAACGAATGTATAGTGCACTTTTATCATTATAATTATAAAATCGACTATAAAAACCTTATTCAAATTGTTGGCAAGGATCTAATCAAACTAAACTCAATAATTTCAACGATTATGCGAAAAGTTATCACCAAGTATAAAGTATAGACCATTATCGGAAGTAATTTTCGGCTGACACAACTTTACTTTTACTACTTACGATTTCTCCTTACGTAAGTGCTCTTGTGTTCTATGTTTCGTACTATTAGAGTGAGAAAGAAACATACCGTGTAACCGAGGCTTTGAATTTAACGGTTCACTCAATACTAACTATTTTATTACTTGATATCAAGCCATCGTTGTCTCTTTTTCGTACGGTAGTCGGACTGTAAAACTTACAGTTGAAAACGACGTGATGCGAAAAGATAATTTTCGCCAACTAACAAACAAATGTAGATGAATATTGATCCAAAAAGTAGAATAATAAAAACAAAGTTGAGTACAAACTAAACTAGACGACACATTAGACGATATCAAATAAAATGTTTCAATCTAAAGATGTAAGTAGCAAAGTATAAGAAATTTAAGACATTTTAAATTTTATTTTTTCGGCGTTTTATTTAGAGTGTCGCCAAACAAAGACGTACAAGTATCTTAAAAATCTGAAACTAAATCGCTCCGGGGTTTTACCAGAGAATCTACGATGTGTATATAAATATATATGGATCTGGCGGAAGATAAAATCGCATTCAAACGATATTTAAATCGACATCTCAAAGGCATTGAAAACGATATCCATGAAGCATGATACACGTCAGACACGGAAATCCGGGCTCACTTTAGTACTTCTATAAAATATCTCCAGGCTGTTAAGATATTTTTCACGCCCTTTACATCCTTGTGATCGACTTCAAAATATTGTTTTTGTAAATAGAAAACTTTTTGATGGAATAAGAATTTTTTAACAACAACGGAAATTACTCTCTTGGTTTTTAGAGTCTTAGATGACCTTTGTATCTTTGCTAGATAATTGCTAATTTATTATCAGTCGATAAAATCGAATTTCTTCAACTAGGACAAATTCTTTGGCTAGAAATAATTCAGTTTTTATTTTAAAAATTATGAAGGAGTAGTTTCATTGGTCAAAATATTATCAGTCAAAAAAAATTTAATTTAATTCTCAAATTCATGTCATAAAACAAAATTACCGTTATCATGGTTTTATCATACAATTTTTTTATAAAAATAATCAGGCGTCAAATTTTATAAATTTTTTTTTTAGTAGAATACACATCTATATTTTTTTTTTAAAGAAGTTCAAGATTGTGACATGAATGTTGGGAAAAAAAATTTTCATATAAAATTAAAATGATTTTTTGATAAAGCCATTTTTGTTTTAAATTTCGTGATCTTTTTTCGATGTTATATAGATCATGAAATAAATATTTTTAGATTAAAAATATCTTACAATATTGTCAAATAAAAATCGAATATATATAGATCTGACGTTTTCATATAAATGTAGAATAAAAATATACACATGTACTCATTGTATGCCAGAATACGGAAGGGTAAAGTTGAAAAGCCTCGAGTCGCCGTCGTTTTGTAGGTTAAGAATGGTGCCGTAAAACGAGAAAAAAGCGGAAGGATAAAAAGCAATTTTTCCGGTCGACGATTTTGTAGCTCGCGAAACCAAGTTCAGGCTCAGCGACTATTCGCACGCTGGTCTATGTATATGTATATTTAGACGTACAAAAGAGGAGGAAGAAGCAGCACCATAGTCGTCGCAAAATGTTTATTCAATTTCGTTTACCGTTTCAAAAGATATTTACTCGTCTACCCTCTGGTAGTTCTAAGACCAAGAGTACGGCTGCGGTAACTCGAGGAAGACGACACATGATGACATCTCGTTCTTATTCTTGTTGGGCACAAACTTTGAATGAGAATAGAGTCGGAGGTATGACATGTAAACATGGACGACTACTCTCTGCACTAACTGAATAGTTTGCCGACAAAATTATCGAGGAAAATAATTTACTGATAAAGTATGATAAATAATTATTTTTGTGGCCTCTATTGATAAATTTTCGGTTGTAACATCTTAATATCTTGATGCTTGGCAACTAAGCTCTCTAGCTAATTGCAAATTAAATTCTACTATGATTAATCATCAAACCACCATCTAGAAATAGAATTAACATTAAAATTATAAAATTGTCTGATAGTGATTTTGTAAGAAATTATGCAATGATCATTTTATAGCTAAGAGATCATACGGTGATTAATCATTGATCATCACGCCATAAATTAATAATCATTTAGTAAATTAATGATCACTTAATGATCAATTAATAATCACTCAACCATCAATTAATGACCTACGAGTGATTAGTTAATGATCACTGAGTGATCAATAATAGATAATAGATCGCTCAGTAATTACGATTACGGCCAAAATTCCTGATATTTTATATAAACTTAAGATACAAATTAAAAGTTAAAAACTATTTTTAAAAAATTGCACTGTTAAATTTTTTTAATTTCATCTAGACGTAGAATTTTTTTATAGTGATTTATTTATCAAAAAAATAAAAAAAAAAAAATTCCATAAACGGTGGATTAAATTCGATGGAAAAACGAAAAAAAAAATACTACAGAATATAAATGGCGATACATTTTTCCCAGCTATTTGTGAACTTAATCTCTTTCTTGGGTTCTTTTTGTCTCCATTCGTCGTACTTTTATAGCCTGAAAATGTCGACAGTACAACGCCGGTAGTGAATCTAACCACCAAAGGTGTAACAACAAGGATAAGTAATTTCTTATATTATGTCTTTTTATTTATACCCAAAGATTACATCTAACGATTTTGTTATCCACTTACTGCGAATATCACTTTCTTATACTGACTCGAATTTTTTATTTTATCTTATTGCTACACGATGATTAAAAATAGTTGTAAAATTTATAAATTAAAATAAAACTTGTTTTTATTTTTATCAACGAATATTCAATGAAACAATTTAATAAAACAAAATAATACTATCCTATCGTTGTTGTACCATTGATTGAACTTAATTGAAGTGAGATTGATATTTTATTTAAACATTTAAATAGTATTAGCATACGACAATTAAAATTAAATATTCCGACGGGGAATACGTTCTCACACACAAATATTGTAACAATGGAAATTCGAACGCGGGAATAGCACCGTTTATGTAAACCAACATCACAAAACCGTCACACCTAAACTCTCATGTGGATTCTCTATTATTGCGCATGAGGTCTGGATTAGAAACATTTGCATAATCGCATCACGATCGGTACACTTTTACTGATTGGTAAATATTATTATTAATTAATAATCGTAGCAATAGTTATAATCAATAATCACCGTAACAATAATCGTTCTGATATTATAGTAATTTCAAAATTCGTATTGATAAGTTTTGAGCTTTTCAGGATTACATATTTGATATAAATTGTCTACCCATCAAAAAATTTCTACCTATGGTCTTATCAGGCTGGATTTAAGAGAGAAAACAAATAATTTATTAAAACTTTTCAATTATTTATTTTTTATACAAATAAATTCGTAAACCATCACCATATATAGACCAAAATTAGTCTCGAAGTTAATTAAACTAAAAAGCCGAATTTAGATAAACTCCTCAAGAGTCTAAAACAATTTTTTTTATTTTACAATCTAATTCCTTAAAATTAACTCTTTACTCGCGAGAAGATTTGGCGAACAAACGCCACCTGTTGGAAAATTCCAATACTATGTTTGGCTGAAAAATTATGTATGGGTATCCATGATCATATTAGGCAATATTTGGTGGTATCAAAAATTTTTTTTCATGGGTAAAGATTCGATGGAGAAAAAAATGCAAAAACTTTGAATTTAAGGATTTTTTTAACTTTGAAGATCTGGATCTGGATACATTTCCTTGAAAAATGATTTGTCAATTTTTGAAGGGCTTGAGGGTAGTCCTAAAGGGCAATCTCTCTAGGGATAGGTCTGCATTTTTCATATACATTCTCTTAAAAGTAGAAAATAAAAAAATAAACTCTAGAAAAAAATCTCAAGGGAAAATGATAATACAAAAATCTGAAATTTCACGGTTTTCAATCTTTAAAGAACTTGGGAGTCATCTTAAAGAGCAGAATCTCTTTTGGGATAGTCCTACAAAAATATATCCTTCAGTCTGATTCTTGAATTATGTAGAAGAAAAAATATTTACTATTTTTATATCTTAGAAAACTAGTAAAAAATAGCACTCTTGTATTCACCGCCAATTTCAGCCTTATCATTTTAAAAAGTCATTCAATTTCTGTTCCGCGAGATAATGAACAGCGAGATAGAAGAATTCTGAACTGAACTGGCGTAATAATAGGAATATTGTTCAATACTTTGACAATTGTACTCAATAAACAATAATAGATCAAAAGTTTTCTTTGTTAGATACTTTTATTCACCTTTTACCAGCGTTGTTGCACATTTCGCGACCTCGATAAGATTCCGTTTGAATAAATGTAATTTGAATATTATATCTTTTTGTGAGTATATAATTAAATCAAATAACCTTTTGAAGAGCACTTTGCGTTATGATTGTGTTTGTTGATCTAGTCAGGCGTGGTTAGCCACCATAAATCAGTAATTGAATCGAAAATCGATTTCAAAGTTGAAAGAAGTCACTCGAGTTATAAATTTCATTACATCAATTTCATTAAAATTTTTATTTTTTATATCTTTTATTCTGCTGTATGAAAATAAAATTGTTGAATACATTTTTTAAAAGAATTTTGGAAAATTCAAATATATTCGTAGGAAAATTTTATAAAATGTTAATAATTTTTAATCATTTTATTATTATTCCATTATTTTTATCATAATGTTACTACTTTCATAAATTTACATATAACATGAAAGCTTAATGAATGCATATTTAAAATTACCAAACTTTTGCACCATTCATAATGCGAAGCATCAGAGTGCTTTATGATCGAAAAATTTATTTTCTGTATTTTAACCAATTAATTTTATGAAGGCACATCATTTTTAATCATGAAAATAATTTATGTCCATATAATTTAAAAATTTCCTCAAATTACCAACCCTCAAATACAATTAAAACTATAACAATTAGAAAACAAACCAGAATAGCTATTTAAACCAAATTTTTAATATTTAATTATCAAGAATAATTAATGCTTGAGTTATATATATTTAACAGTGAAATGCAAATCGTCAAGCAATACGAAATGACAAATTAATGGTACAAGCAATTCATATGGACACTGATTAATTGCTATTTACTTGCAAATTTCTGACGCTGGGATTTACGCGACTGTACAATCCGACGAAGCTCCGACGCAACTCACGTATGTGTATAATATGTTGCATCTGTGTTTGCTATTCGTTAGGAAACTGCATTAGTGCAATTCCGCGTTAGGTATATTCACAAATTGCACATATAATATACATACATATATATATATATATATATATATATATATATATATATATATATATATATATATATATATATATATATATGTTCTCTATATCAATTTTGTCCAGGGTATTTCTCTAATTCAGTAAAACAGCTTAACTGAATAGAATATCCGCGTTATGTTATCAAATTACCTATGCCGTTATTTCACATCAATAGGAGCGTAGAGTACTTTAAGCAAACTCACTCGCTCAACTATTGTATATTATATGACTGCGTACACGTTTATATAAATCTTCATTTCTTTCCCTACCCCTGAAACTCACTTATGTATTAATTATAAATTGTAAGCAATTATACTGAACAGTAAAGTTGTAAATTCACGGCAGGATCAAAGGATACTTTTAGCGGAATAAGCCTTCAATTACCGGGCAGTCCGCAATTAAATATGTGGCCGTTTGCTTGAGGATCAAAGAGACATAGTAAATTGTAAAATGATCATTACATAGACGTTTATTTATTTTTATTAATTAACGTACGTGCAAAATCTCTTCCGGCGCTTAGATTACTATAAATTTGATTCCAACTAAACAGGTGGAATTCCCGAGCGTACAAGTACATTAGCACTTACCAGTATCCAATATCGTTAGACGTGTACAATAAACTTTTAAAATTTGAGTTCTTGTTTGGGTTTAAGTTTTAGTTTAACTTTGTGTGCATTTGGGACTGACGGTGAGCCGATATATCTTCAGTGAACTTGTGCTGGTTTATTGTTATTGGTAAATAAACGAAAGTTTAGAGAAGTTAAATGATAAATACAATTTTATGTTTATTTTCACGTATAATTGGAAGATTGAAAATCGAAAGAATTTATTGTCTTGCGTAGAAAAAAAAATTATATTTGAAGATTATTGAAATGGTTATGTAAAAGTTACATATTTATGTTATACTTGCAAAATAAAAACTGGTAAAATTATAGGAATGAATTTGTAAAAATAACCTACCCGGGAAACCATATTTTAAATAATTATTTTCAAATATTTCACAACAATTGACTTAGTTCATAATTAAATTACAAGTTAATATCAGATAAGCTCTTAAAAAGAGTAAAAAAAAACGATTTCTATTTTAGAACTTAATTTTTAATTTTAAAATTCTCCAGAACTTTATAATTTTGGATTTACTATTTTTGAACTCCGAAATTTATGATAACTAGATACAAAAAGATTCAATATGATAAATATAATAAGTAAAAGTTGAAAAAAAGAAATGCGGGCATTGTTTATTTAAGTATAAACTTTAACTGAGACTTTACAAAGACGATTCGTTAGCAGAGAATCAGCTTGAGAGCAACAATATAGGATTAACGGCAATCAAGAGAAAACCTCCAGGCGGATGGTTTAAATGAGTCGAGAGGTTAAACAAAAGAAAAGATGGCATTAAAGGTAGAAACAAAAAAGATAAAGAGCGAATTGAGGAAAGATGAAGATAAAACGAAAGCCCGTGAAATATTTTCTCGTAAAGCTCGAGTAATATGATTGGAAAGCGCCCTGGAAGTAGTAGACATTGGAATGAGAGACTAAAATAAGACTAAAAAAACCCGACAAGTAAAAAGAATACTTGGAAAGAGGAAAAATGGAATAGAAAAAATGAAATAAAAAATAAGAAAGCCAATCGTCGATAGCTTCAGTTAATTTTACTTGTACCGATTCTTTTTTAATTTTCTTTTTCATGAGAAAGGAAATATCCGCTGACGATAAATAATTAGTAATTAAAAATATACTACGATAAAAAAGTTAATTTTTTTTACGAACATTTTTTTTTTAAATTATATGATACGTAATATTTTTTCTAGGAATGGACACGTTAATTAACATGCTTTATTCAACAATCATTGGTCTGGTAGTTAATTAAACTGAATACTAATTACAGATAAGTTTCTTAGAGAAGTAAAAAAGTTTGTATTTTAGAAATTAAAATATTAGTTTCTTAGAGAAGTAAAAAAGTTTGTATTTTAGAAATTAAAATCTTAGACTTAACTCACTTACAGTAAGACGATTTGGCGATCATACGCCATCTATCAGAAAATTTAAATATGATTTAGGGCTAAAAAAAATATGTATGAACTTATATTAAGCCATATACTAATATGGCCTAAATAAACCAATTTTCATATTAAATTAACTTGAGTATAAAAAGTGGTGAAAAAAAAAAAAAAAAAAATTTTATTTAAAAAACTATTTTCATTGGAATATTTGTTTACTTATGCTGTTGATTTAGCTCGTGAGTTTATTTCAAACGAAAACTTAAAAAAAAAGCAAAAATGCGCTATTGTGTTTTTTCATGTGGAAAAAATTTTCCGAGTGTCTAGTCTATACCCAATGAGAAAATAAAAGGGCATAGAAAATCGACGAAGTATAGAGTAGCTTTTTTGGAAAACTGTCACGATTCTCACCAAGTGTGGAAACAATACACCCTCGATTTTGTGGATCTATTCAAGTGCCACAAGTACCGTTCATCTAACGACAATTCGCGGTTGAATGTAAATTTGAATCTACGTTAGCGACAATTGGAGGGCTCTAACACCTCCTGTGCCTCAAACCCTTCCGTGCAGTCACGTATATGCGGTATAGAAAATCATTCAATTCCATGAAAAATAACCAACTAAGTTTTTCCATGAAAAGAGAACGACCGGTGAAAGAAGAAACGAGAGAATGAAACATAACAAAGCTCGGAAAATCCAAAAGCGCTTCGAACGTTTATTGTGCAAAATTCTTTCCAGGAAATGATCAATCTAAATTATCTGCCAATTTATCGAGGCCTTGTCCAATAAATTCGATAATATTGATCATGTCAATATCGGTCAGCTTTTTGGAAAAATCTAACCGGCAATTAGATAATTGCGGTAAGTTGGTTAAGTTCAAAGGACATTAAGTTGGCTCGACTATTGTGGTCTAGCAGTCTCTGAAGCGAAGCTTTTGGTTGGAGACGCTGACTAATTGGCTCTGAGAAGCCAAAGTCAAAGTTAGTATGATGTTCATAATTACGATCGCGGGCCAGATATTTGATAACATACTTAATATAATGAGAATAACTAGACTAATGCTGAAATTGATTATTATTATTTTGATGAGAGAAATTGCGATTCCTGTATAAATCAAATTGGTACATACACAGTACTAAGTTGATAACTTAGTAAGCTTGATCGGTTTAGTCGAACATATCTTCTTGCTTATTACATTGGTCGTGGTAGATAGTATGAAATTAATCTTATAACTATCAATTGGTTCTTTGTTACATTAATATAAAATATTATATGTTCTTAATAATTGTTAGAAGTGAGTACTGTTCTTAATATATATTTTTTGTCAAGAAAAGTGACGACTGCTCTGAATTTTGCATCTAACTTTTCATACCAATGTTGATCAATCGGTTGCATGTTCAACAAAAACTGCAAAAAATATATGAATAAAATGTACGCGTGTAAAATATAATGTCACGTCATGTGATGATGAAGTGTATGCATGAATTCTCTTTCGTTAGCATATGCTCTAGTTACACTCGAGCGCATTTAAAAAATTGGCCATTCAGGTCGCAATAATAATCCAGGGTTGCTGATAATTGCTGATATCGACGAAGTTATAGAAGAAAAGAATGCTTGAGAATATTTTTGATTTTTATTTTCATTCGATTCCATTTTTATTTCATATTTTTCATGATATACATAAACGCGAATATTTTGTTCAGTCTTCTATTTTTATTTTCACAGCCACGATGCGGCTTTGTGATCACAGCCTCACTTTATCTTGGTTTTTATTTTTATTTTTATTTTAGTTATATCGTACTGTTTTAGTTATTGATCCTTGCAACGGTGCCATTGTCTCACTCCACATTTATACAACACTTTTATCTCAATTGTCTAATATACACTCACACACACGCACATACGCACAAGCTCATATTTCAAAACCGATGCCAAAAATATTGTTCTTATTCATTAAAAAAAATCTGAGTTGAAAAAAATGAATTCACATTAAAAAGTTCAATTCAAATTTAAAAAATAAAAAATTTAATAATTGATTAAACTATCTCTTACATTTTAATTATATTTATTTTTATTTTGTACTGAAACTTTTTTTAGTAAGTGTCTATTTAAAACACTGGTAATGAGTCGTGAATAAGTAACGCCGCCTGTTAATACCACGGAAGAGTGAACTCAATTTAACCCCGTAGTCGTCTTAAAAGTTCACTCATTATTTCGCTTTTTTACAGCCTATCTTGTTTGATCATAAATTATTTAAGACTGTTATTTATTTTTTTTTTTTTTTTGTAAACCGACGATGAGAATGAAAGTAAGACTTAAATGAGGGATAAAAAAACATTTAATTTACGAAATAATTTTTTAAAATTCCAAAAGAAGAAATTACAGATAAAAATATGTTATGGTGACAAAAAAATAAATTTATTGCCATAATAAAATTAGTTAAACAATAAAATTTGTTACACCAACAAACTAGTTTATATTACCGCAACAAAATATTTTTTGTTAAACCACCAAAAAATTATTTATCCCTTTAAAACAATTTTTTGCTTAAACAAGCCGATTTGTTATTCAGCTAAACAGTTTTGTGGAACTAACTGAAGGGTTCTGCTACAATATCAAAACAGTTTTGTTATTATAACACACACAAATTACTTATTACAACATAAGATTTATTATGCCTATGCTAAAATGATAATTTGTAACCAAAGCTTGTCTTATGTTGTCCTAAAAAAAATTTTTCAAGTGTTCCTAAAAAAATTTTAGTAGATTAACCAATCGTTAATCGCAACAACTTATGATATCCATCCAAACGCTTGAAACATTTGGAAATAATTAGAAATCCAATCGGTGGTGTTTGCTCGGCTGAGCATAACACACGAGTGTACAATGGAATTCGTTAATGTAAGTGGTCGTAGACATTGCAGAGTTCCAACGCAAAAGCATATAAGAGATAGACCAATATGTATGTACGTATATATGTATATACACATATAATTCGAGGGATACGAATGTATTTCATGGTCTGCATACCTTGTAACGAATGTTTGGCGCTTTGTGATTTATGCTTTGTTCTATGAAACTCCTACAGATAGGTACGAACCCACAGGCTAAAGGTACAAATATAGAATAGAGAGGCAAGATATAGATAGACATGACATAGACGAATAGAAAGAGATCATCAGTTAAAAGTGAGATGGAGCTCCTTCCTCTGAGCAAAGTCAGAGCTCCTGGAGCTTTCTGACTCAATGATACATATGTATAAGGTATAAGTATAAGTAAATAGATCTCGTTGGGGAAATTTGGACGTCAGCAAGGCCAGATAGATAAGAGGGAGTGGATTGCGGCGTTGCAGAAATCCACCCAAGACAATGCTACCTCGATTCGATTGGGCTCTGTGCCGAGAAGTTAGAATAGAGAGTACGTTTGTGCTGTCTAATTCTGCTACTGATGCTGATACTGTTCTGCATTGTATATAGAAGTAGGGACAGAGGGTAATCGAGAAGGTTAACCGTGTGTTATGTTACCCCAGAGCACATGAGTACATGCAGTTTCGTTTGATACCCGATAGCCAAACAACCTCATTCACATTTCGATACACCCGTTACCGTCAGGCTTCAGATTATACAGACATGCACTTTTTTAGACTACAGGTGTGGGAATTCAAGTTTTAATCGAAGTTTGTTTTTACCGATGATCGGATGAGGTAAAAATTTTCTTGTCTTGCTGCATATTTTTTTTTCGTGGACATGGCAAAATAATTTTTTTTAATATGATATGAGACAAGTCGTGATAATTGTTTTTTTAAAAAATGTTTTTTTTCATCACTTCTAATGTACACAGTAAAAAATTTTTATCATGGCCTCAAAAAATAAGAATTTTCTTTTAATTGTAATTATTATAAAGTTAGTAATAGAAAATAACATAATTAAAAGTATAACTTTGCCAACTTACAAGCAAGATTTTGAGATATCTTCAATTAAAACTTAAAGCTTGAATTTATTTTTCTCTAGTCATTTTGTAACGTCGAGATTACCGAGACTAGTAGACGATGAAATAAACTTATAGTAAAGTCTTGGTCCGTTCGATTACTTCTCTTCAAAAGTTTGTTTTTAAAGAAAAAAAAGTTAAGTCGTAAACTTGTCATGCGGTCAATTATAAATTTTTTTTCGTTATTAATCTACATACTGTTTTCGTCGTATTCTTTGTAAGATAAAAAAAGTTTAAACTAGTTTGTTTGAGCACAAGCATAATGGGCGCTGATGCCACAAAAAGAAAAAGTATTAAGCGAAGAAAAAGAAGGCAGTTTGATAAAAGTTCTGAGATTCTTAGAAGGTCAAAAAAATTAAAAAGAAGATACAAAAATAAAAAATATAAATAAAGACCTCAATGATATTCTTCGTAACAATAGCGTCACTGTATCTCTGATGCAAAGACGTCATTTAAATATTTTAATAAAACTTAAGGTCGCTTTCAAAAGCTTTTCGTCACTATTTTTAATTTACATTTTCTTAATAGTGTATTCTTGGTATCATTTTGATCTTCTATTTATTATTTATGTTTTAATTAATCTTCAAAAAAATTTTTATTCTTAAATAAAACTGCGCCATAATCGCAAATTTGAACTTAGGTTCATTTAAAAAAAAATTTGTTAACAATTTGATAATGTTCTGATTAATATTGACCTCTAATTTTTATATTTTCTACACATAAAAATTAAAAAAAAAAAATTTTTTTTGCCATAATTAATTTATTAAAGAATCTGAAAAAATTTCAAACCTATATTTACTGCATTAATACATTAATTATTTTATTAAAATAACTCCTAGCTGAAATGAAATAGAGATGTATGTACTGAAATATAGTCCAACATTGAAACAAATTACTTTTTGTTAATTAAATTTTCAATAATCAAAAGTACTTGGTTGTTTGACAAATTAGTGTCTTGCATAAAAGATTTTCGGCTTGTCTATGTTTTATAGCTCTTTCAAAAAGCCAGCAAAAATTTAAATAGCTAAAATGAGTATTGTGAAACAAGAAAGGTTCTTTGATAATGAACATTTTTTTGTAATTAACTTTAAATAAGTGAAGTGCATTTAAACTTTGACAATTTGGATCCTTTGTTGTAGAATTTCTCGTAGATTGTCTTTGATAGTATTTATTAGCAAGGAATCTTTAATTAAAATTCAACTAGATTTAAAAGTAATTAATTAAAATAGAATTTGTGTATGCCATGAAGAAATTAAATTTTTAATCAAACATGGAACTAAACTATGATGAATATTTATTTATTTTATAAATAAAATTCAAATGACTTTTTCTTCATGGTAGGTTGGTTTTCCACCAAAAATACGAGGGTACATATTGTATAGACCGAAGTAGTTGTCGGTAAGCTCCGAGGAAAATAAAAACGCGGAATATACGAGGAAGAGTGAAATAAAATAATTTAACGGTGACCCCGTAGAATAAGTTTAGCAACATTTTTCCGGTTAGACAGAGACAATGGGGACATGCGAGAATTCTATATCCAGTGTTCTAGTGTAGTAGTTTCCTCCCTACGTATATTTCTCATGGACTTATCGTGCCGCTACAAATATACCGTCAGAACTGTCAACGTCCCAAACAATTTGTCGGATAATTCTCCAAGTAAAACACTAAATTCTCTCCTTTATTTTTCTTCATCACAATTTATTTATTTATTTAATTCACTTATACCGATAGTTTTCTGTCTTTACTAAAGAAAAACAGGAAGACGATGTGAGAAATGACAAAATTTTGGATACTTTTTATACAAATTGACATTTTTAAGTGATCGCACTATGACAATGTTCGGTATTTTATAGAAAAAAAAACAAACTTTTTAGTATTTTACTTCTCTGGAAAAGATCAAAAATTTTCTCAGCTATTTCACTGAAAAAAAAAAAATTATTTGATTTAAAAAAAATATTAACTTTAAAATTTCACTTTTTTTTTTGGAAATTTTTAGTTTTGATTAATTTAAGAATTTCAATCAAGAGAAAATGATACAAAGAGGATCAAGAATTTTTAATTTAGATTCAAGACAATAAACTCTTTAAATTATTTTTTTGGTTCAAGAATTTTTCTCTTTGATCAAATTAAATTTATCAGTGGTCAAAATAATTTTATTTGATTAACAATATTTCTTTGATCAAATAATTTTTAAGTGCCACGATTAAAAATCAATTAAACGTTTAAAACAATTCCATAGTAACCAAGTTATACAATAAAACTTAAATTGCAACAGAATTAAAAATAAAAGATTTCCAAGTTGTTATTGGCCTCGCCTCTTTCACGTAAAGATTACAAAAGGTAGACAAAAGCATTTGAGATGCAATTTTGATGTTCTCCCTATCTGTATTCTATCGCGTATGCATTGTGCGACCCTACTTTAGTACAAGCAGAACACGAGAAAATTGAATTAGCCGGGCAGTTTCAACGAATTGAGAACCGCCCCTTCTACCAATGCCCTGTAGTGCGTTAATTGACCTCGTATATAATTGTATAACAATAACTATAACCTATAACAATAAAAATATTTACGTGCCGAAATACATCATGGTCTCGTGTATCCAGCTATTTTTAATTAAAATAATAAACAAAGCTTCTACAATTTGTTTTTTTTTTTTTAACCTAACATAAGTTTTCTTTCCATCAGTAGTACGACCGTGCAAATAGTCTAACAGTGGCGATGGTGGTGAAGGCGGCGCTGCTACTCTCGACTCTTCTGCGTAATGCCCTTAACGAACCTGTTACCTAAGTGGCAACTTAATGCTCGTCGAGATTAAAGTTCTACGTTTTGTCAGGCAAACATAAAGCTCAGAGCCATTTCATCGTTATTTCAGCTCTCATTTTACTGCTAAAAAAGAGTATTACTTTGTAAATGTATATGTATAGGTAAGATAGGGGCTTATGTATATAAGGTTACTTTCGGCACAGAGCAACATTGCTTGTGAAAACTTCCAGAGCAGCTGCGAAAGAGCATCCTCGTTTGCAAATGACGAGTGGCAATATAAATTGTGAGGGGAAATCCTACGATAAAATGACGGGGTTGGATGAAAAAATGTTAGGGTTGTTGAATCTAATAGGGGTCTAGATTTGTTTTCTTTTATTTTTTCCGCCCTATAAGTTACCATGAATATTCTATTTCGGGACTCGAAATATTCTACAAATTAATTGAATGTTTTGATCTATCAATGGGTTTATTTATTGTAATAAATAAATATACAAAAAGGCTATAAAATTTGCGAAGATTGAAGATTTTCCATTAATTTAATTCCTTAATTCGTAATGATTTGTTAAATATTGAATCAAAAAGAAATAAAGTAGATTTTTATGAAATTTATTTTTATTATTTTAGAATTATTATTCTTTGTCTCGACAAATAAAAATAACTCAGAGATTTAACTAAATTTAATCACTTCTGCTCATGTTTGCTCGACTGTTATTTTGATAAGATAGTGCTACTAGTTCTACATGCAGTACGACACGTATAAATGCAATGAAGTTACAGCATAGCGTGCTTTTTCTTCAAGAAATCCACTTAAAGTCCTAATTCCGTGGAAACTTTCTCATATAAAGAAGAGAAAAACCAACTTTTAGATTCAGGTAAAGCTTATCGACAACGCATGCGCGTTATTATTATTTTTGTTATTATCATTATAAAGTTAAAAAAAAGAATTAGAATTTGAAATGGAAAAAAATTTTTTTATGATAATTACATCAAAAAAATTCATGTTTTTGTGGAATATTTAATTCCTCCAAAAGATCTAACGCTCATCATTATAATCCTTCACTCGGTTATAATTATGTAGAAATAATTATATTTATGTAAAAATTTTTTTAATTTTTCAGCAGAAAAATCCAATTAGCCAATATGTTGTTTACTATTTTTGTCACTTCTTGTGAGTGTTAACTTTTTTCCGACTGTGAAAAAAATGGCAGTAAAAAATTATATTTTATAACATACATAAATCGGGTTAGAGCAAAGGTTGCTTTTTAATAAAGCTATTTTAGCACCCACTCAACACGGAAATAAAAAAATCTTAACGACGAAATAAAAAGCCACGTTATTTAAGACTTTTTCTATAAAAAATATTTCCTTTTCGTCTCTTGTTTTTTCATCATTTAAAGTTTATGAACTTTTTTATTTTCGACAGATAGTAAAAACTTAATGGAAGAAAAAGGTTTAGTTATTGCGAGAAGTGACTCATTAAAGTACAGGATAAGGTACTGGCGGATAATAAGACCTAGCTGAGAAGTATTTGTTGTAAAATCAAAAATATTCAATTTAATTAAAAGTTTTCATGTTAATTATTATCCAAGTAAAATTTCCTTTAAAATATGAATAAAAACTTGTTAATTTTTAATCTGTGAAACAATTTTCTGAGATGGCTGTATATTTTCACATATCGTTATATTAGAAAATTTGATATGCCTGTACATAGTATGAAATGAAAATGAGCCACATTAGGCCATATTTAAGTAATTTCAAAAATCCCCGACAGATGGCGTATAATCGCGAAATTGTTTCGCTACAGAAGAGTTAATTTTTAGATACTAAGTTTTAAAATGAAAATTTTATTCATTAAGCCAATTTTTATTCAATAAAACTTATTCAATGCGTCCACATTTAAACAAAAGTAACAATTGATATATTACAATAAATTATCTTAACTAGGTCTCATTACTCATAAGTATTTTATTCGATAAAAAATTTTGACTCAAATTTTTAATTCAATAGAAAAGTATCTGCGATTTCGTATTAAAATATTCAAATTAAATGAACAGAAAGAATGTATTAGTATTGAATAGAAAAAGTCCTTGAACTCTGTCGAGTTGGATATTATAATATAGAGTTTTCAAGTGTGTTTGAGTAATTTACTGGCAGATTAAATCGAGTTTATACTGTAGTTATAATAATAATAATAATAATAATAATAATAATAATAATAATAATAAATAAATGAAATATTATATGAATATAACATATTTATACTTTATCGAAATTATAAGGATGCTTTGCATAAGTACTGTTGAATATTGCGACAAACATGAACTATGTTTCGTTCTACAACCTTACGATTTGACTTAGAGGTTGAAAAGAGAGGGGAAAAAGGGGAAAGGAATAGCAGGAAAATATAGATTTGGAATGTGTATGAGTAGGTACATAAATGAGTGGAAATGTTGAATTTGCGGTGAAACTCCGAATGTAATATACGAGCGAGAGTAAGAGTAAGTACGTGCCGAAGTGCGTTCACCATTTTCTCGAGAAAAGTACAAGATCCTTAAGTACCGAGCAACTACAAATATAGTTTTGAGCCATGCCTAAGGGGTTGCGCTACGGCACAGTATAATTGCTGGTAAAAGTACTCAAGTCAATGAAATCCGAGTAAGGTATAGAGAGTAACACGCTCTACTTCTTAGCAACAACTCATGGCTTATCGCGACTCAACAATGTGTCTTAGTTACGACGCTTCACGAAAATGTACTCATTGCTCTTACACGCAAATTCAATTTCTGCTATGCCAATTTTTATGTACGGCTATGTATAACCTAATCTGATAAATAAATCAAGTATTATTTCTTACTATTTAATCAATCAATTTTTAATACTTAATAAAAATTTTTTTAATAGTTAATAATTATATATTTCAGCAACGCTTCAATTTTTCATTTTTATACCACAATAATCATATTTTAGCAGAAAAACTTATTTCGTAAAAAATATTTTTAGTGATTGAAAAATATTTTTTATTATTAAAAGAATCACTGAAAAAAATTTTAAGAAATCAATTCTTTACTCTCCAACAAATATTTCTGTTAGCGTATTGAATGAATTTAGACATTGATTGGAGTAAATTATAGTACCAAATGACAGACGGAATGATATTTCATAATTTTTTCTGTACCAAAGGTTGAATTTTTGTAAAACAAAAAAGAATTGGGCAATGTAAAAATTGATTGGTAAAAACTAATTCTCTCTATTAAAAAAAAAAATTTTTTTTGAAGCTTTAAAGAAAATATATATGCGCGGAGAATGAAATCCGGGCGATCTATTGAAGAGAGAACGTCATAAAATCTGCACAAAAACATCAGAATAAATAACAGTTTTGAAAAAATAAATCGCTTCAAAAGAGATGTAAAAAATGCATTGTGGATAAAAAAATCCAGATAGAAAAAAAAGTAAATACGTTCTGTCTTTGTGCTCATCACAAAAATTGAAATTGCAAAGTGATGTATTTTTTACATGAAAAACGAGAGAGTAAAAAATAATATTAATATTCGCGTTATCAAAAGCGCTATGGACCTTTATACTCACTTCGTAAAAAGTATTCTTTTGTTACAATTAAGCGCGACGAAATAAAAAAAGATATCATAATTAAAAAACCCATGCATTATTTAGCTTTGACAACAATGTAGTTACTTTAAATATCTCGTTTTTTATCACACAGGAAAATATAATTTTTTTATTTTTTAATATTATACACTATAGTGATATAAAAGTAATTTTTCAAAACATATGCAAATTTTCTATATTCCTTCGCGGTTCAAATAAATTTATAATCTATTACTTACTATAAAAAAAATCTTTGTCCCAAATGGATCAAGTGTAGCCATGTCAAGAGAAAATGGAGTAAATAAATACAATAAGTTACTCTGTAGAAAATTTAGGAAGTAAATGATTTTTTTGTGATTTAATTCTTTTAGAGTGAAATTTGCTCAGAGATTTTACGTATCTTATTAATGAAAAAAAAATTGCACTAAGTGAAATTTTTTCTTATTGAATAAAGACATTTAGAGAATTTAAAAATTAATACAACTTTTTTTCTTAATTCAATATAAATAATAAAATTTGATATTTTAAGATAACTGCATCATATTTTTTTTTTAATTTCTTAATAAATTCTCTCTACAATAATTTATTCGTTGAAAAATTCTACAAATTACCATATAAAAATTAAATTCAGTTACATCAAAGTAATTAATTTTGTTTAATCAAAAATAGTACTGAAAATAATTTATCATTTTTTACTTTTTACATTCAAACGCATCAACAAGATTTGAAAATATAATAATCTTCATTAAAATTTTGTTTCATGTTCCCAAAGTATATAAAAATAACTTCAGTAAAATTAAATTAATTAATTTCATCAAATTAAGCTTTTATTAATTTAATATTTTTACTTTTTACGTCTATATTTATCAAAAAGCTGAATTATTTGAAAAATATAATTAATATTTACAAATTTAAACTTCAAATAAATTTTATAAAGTATTTGTTAGTAATTTTGCAAATAAAATTTGTTTTAGTTGATTAAAATTTATTTCAGCATAAAAACTTTGTACTAGAATGTTTTTCACATTAAAATCCACATTCACTAGGGTGATTCAAAAAAAAAGAATATTTTTTTTTTCGTTTGGTACTCTGAAAAATAGGTTCCTAGACACCTCTAAGAAAGCCTCTCCAAGCATGAGTTCTTAATTGTAACGGGAAGGTCCTCCTTCTTACAGTTTTCTATTTTTTCTTATTATCAGATAGAAAAATTTATATCTCGCTTTCAACTACTTGAAAAAATATCTTGTTCCTTAGATTTTGTAGGAAATTGAATGCTCTACAAAAAAGGTCTCTTACGATTTTTTCGTAAACCCAACCGTTTAAAAGATATTAACGGTTAAAGTTTGATTATTTTTGGGAAAATTTTTTTATTTCTTATGAATTTTATAACTCAATGAAAAAAATCATTATGAATGATGAAACTCATAGTTTTGTAGGAAATTTACTGCTCTATAAAAATGGTCTCTTATGATTTTTCGATCAAGTTGAGCGTTTACGAGATATTCATCGTCAAACATCAATGCATATTAATTTTTCTAGTTTTTGATCAATAATTCGAAAAATTTCAATTTATTCTGTGAGTTTCAAGGAAATTTAGACAAATTTGAGTTTTTATTATAAAAGCAACTCCTATAGATGTTTTCTGTTCAAAAATTCATTTGAAAGTTTTTATTCTAATAATATTTTTTTAAATTTTATCTTTAATAATTTAAAATCTTAATCGCGTTGTCATTTATTATTATGAAATTTGTTCAGTGCGTATTTTTAAATTGTTTTTCACAAAATATACATAAAATTTTCGTTCGAGGGGATTTTTGTTTTGAATTCCATTTCTTCTTCTGTTTGTCTTCTGAAACTAACGCCATCTATGTTTTTACTCTCAACTATCTTCAGTATCTACCCATTTAATACCGTATTTTCAGTGTTCCTAAAACTGATCATCTTGAATACGTAATAAAATAATTCATTTTAAATAAGTCTTATAATCATCACATAAATTTATTTATCATCAATTAACCTACAATGAATAAAGAAATACGTTTTATCGGAATACCTCTACAAAGAATTTCGGAACGTAAGTTACCAAAAGTGAAAGAGGTTATGCGTGTGTTTTTCTACCAACTTAAAATTTTAAAGTATTCAATCAAACAAAGTGCTAAAAATTCAGTTGACCAAGTTATTGAACTGTGGAGAAAAAATCAGATTCCAACTAGTGGAGCTCCTAATGCAGTCAAAAATTTCTTCGCTATCACAGTCAATGGTTAAAATTACAAAAAAATTTCGATAAAAAGAATTCAGCGCAAAACCAAAAAGAAATGAAATTTCAGACTGATCTTGAACAATTATTCGACATTGTGAGCGAAAAATCCTTAAAAGTGCTTGATGATAATATTAGAAAGTTGTATTTGGATCAAAAATTCGGTACCCATAAAGAGATTCTTTCTAATAATGTACCTGTATCAAACTTAACCACAACTATAATGGGAATAGATGAGAGTAGTAAGTATCTGAGATATTTAATTATTATAAAGTCAGGTAGTAGTGTAACTTTTCATAGATGACTAGATGACATTTGACTAGACAATTTTTGGAGTCCTTTCTTAATTATTTGTCATCAAAATGAATAAATTCTATACATTTTCTTCGTTTAATTTATAAAACAGATCTTATTCCAGACTTAGATCAACCGTCTACCAGTCATGCGATTGTTCCAAGTGAAAAATCAGAGTCGTTCTCTACGTATACATTAAGTGGAGTTACAAATTTTGGATCTGATTCAGAGTATGAACCTCCAATTCCGACAAAACGAGCAAAACTTGATGTCTTAACTCCTGAAGTCATTTTTGGACTCGACCGAGCTAATGTCAGCAGTAGAAATGCGATGTTTATTATTGCTCCGGTTTTATTAGCAGTAGGTATTAAAATTGAAGATACAACGCTCAGTTATAGTTCAATTCAACGAGCTCGTATGCTTCAAAGAGAAGACATTGCTAAAGGACTTAATGACAACTTTAAGACACACGATAAATACGTTGTGCATTGGGACGGAAAAATGCTGAATGACCTTGTTGGATCAAAATCTGTGGAACGGCTACCAGTTATTTTAACTGCATTTGGTACCGAACAATTACTTGGGGTTCCAAAATGAATTCTGGGACGGCAGACAATCAAACATCAGCCATTTTATCGACATTGAGTGAATGGGGTATTACTAATTATGTTAAGGCGATGTGTTTTGACACGACGGCAGTTAATACAGGTAACTTATCAATGATAATTTAATCTAAAAAATATTTAATTATTAACGTTCTAGTTTAATTTTTATTGCTTACTGAATTTCACTTTTGAAATTATTGAGAATTATTTACTCATTTGGATTTTAAATATAATCTACAATTTGTTGAAAATATTAAATTTAACGATAGTTATCTATTTTCTTTATACAGGAATTCATAACGGTACATGTAAGGCAATTGAAAAGACTTTGGGAAGAGAGTTAATCTGGTTACCATGTCGTCACCACATTTTTGAGATCATATTGAGAAGTGCATTTGAAGTATATTGGCCTGTGTCATCTGGGCCAAACGTACCAATGTTCGGAAGATTTAAAAAATCATGGGATGAAATAAATAAAACTAATTATAAATCTGGAATTGAAGATACTGTTGTTGCTGATATCATTTTGGATAAAAAAATGAAATATCTAGTTTAATTGCACAATCCTTACAGGTATGATTTAACTGCGATTTTAAGAAAAAAATTTTCTTGTTTCTGACAAATTTTTAATTGTTTTTGATAGTTACTACAACCCCGAGATGACTATAAAGAATTGTTGGAATTGTCGTTGATTTTCCTTGGAGAAATGCCTCAAGAAGAAATTTTTTTCAAACGTCCTGGTGCAATTCATCATGCTAGGTGGATGGCGAAGGCAATTTACAGTTTAAAAATGTTTCTATTCAGAAATGAATTTAAACTTTCTAATAAAGAATTGGACGGTCTTCGGCAAATTTGTATATTTATAGTTACACTGTATTTAAAAGCTTGGTTTTCATCAACTTCTGCAACAACTGCTGCTAATCATGACTTGCAGTTTTTGAAAAATTTATTCGAGTACAAAAATATCAATTCATTGATTTCTTCAGCAACTTGTGAAAAAATGATTTTGCATTTATGGTATTTAAGTGATGAACTTGCCATTTTATCATTATTTGACGATACCGTTTCATTGGAAGTAAAAAAAAATATTGTTGGAGCTGTTAATACTCGTAACGGTACAGATTCTAAAGCTAAAAATTTATAATTGATAAAAACGATTTGAATTCATTAACGCAAAAAAGTCTGAGTGACTTTGTTTCTAAAAAGTCTTTAAATCTCTTTAAAATCTTTGATTTACCATATGACTTCCTTGATAAAGATATTGAATCGTGGCCTACTAATGACAGTTACATTGAAAATAAAGAATACTTTAACCAATTGAAAGTTGTTAATGATTCAGCAGAACGAGCTGTTGCATTAGTTAGTGAGTATAATCAATGCTTGACAAAAAATGAAGAGCAATTCCAATACTTATTGCAAATTATCAAAGAACATCGAAAAAACTACCCAAACTGCAATAGAGGAAATTATTTACAGTAAAAGTGTACCGTTATGTTGAAAATATTGAAAATTATATGGCAGTTGATAATTAAATAAATAAATTCTTCGATAAAAAAGTGAAACACATGTGAAACACACTAAATTGAATTATATGTCGAAAAAAATGCTCTAATTTCTTGTTTTAATGCAATCAAACAAGCTCAAGACTGAAAACAATATTAAAAAAATTGTTTATAACATTTCTTTATCGATCGAAACTCAAATTTATGTAAATTTTCCTGAAACTCATAGTTTAAATTAAAATTTATCGAATTATTGATCAAAAACTGGAAATATTGATATTCGTTAATGTTTGACGATGAATATCTCGTAACGGCTTCACTTAATCAAAAAATCATAAGAGACCATTTTTGTAGAGCAGTAAATTTCCTACAAAATCATGAGTTCCGCAATCCGAAATAATTTTTTTTCATCGACTTATAAAATTCATAATAAAAACGAATATTTTCCTTAAAATAGCCAAACTTCAACTATGAATATCTTTTAATCGGTTGAGTTTTTGAAAAAGTCATAAGAGACCTTTTTGTAAAGCATTCAATTTCTCACAAAATCTATGCCACGGAATATTTTTCCAAGCAGTTGGAAGCGAGATATAAATTTTTTTATCTGATTATTCGAAAAAATAGAAACCCGCAAAGCGGAGGACCTTCCCGTTATAATTAAGAGCTTATACTTGGAGAGAATTCTTTTTAGGTGTCTACGAACCTATTTTTCAGAGTATAAAGTCAAAAATAAATTATTCGATTTTTTTGACCCACCCTAACACACACACACACACACACACACACACACACACACACATATATATATATATATATATATATATATATATATATATATATATATATATATATATATATATATATATTCATCGTTTCTTGCACTTGTGTGCGGGGTATAAGCTAAACATAGTGTAAGTAATATCCAAGAGAGCCGCTAGCAAGAAACTCACATCGATTTATTACTCACATACATATGTAACATGTACATACACACAAGAGCTATAGATCTTAGTGTAAGTTTCTAAGTATTAACGATATAGATGCTAAAATGTTAAATATGGAGGTAACATTTATTAAACGTAAGGAATGAAGATAACATCAGTATATTTTTCGAGGAGCATGCACGAAATTTACTGTTTAAATCTGTAGAAAAATTACAATGTACCAGAGGCAGAAGCGTATTACAACATTAGTTTTATTTACTGCGCTCAGCTGACGTGGTATAATCTTAGCTACCAAATTTACAGAAGACTGTACGTTTTTTGACGGCTATGTAAATTTTTTATTCTTCTATTTCTTTGAAAAGAATTGAGAAAAAAATTTTTGTTCAAGTTTTTTCAAGAATAAAAAATTTGCGCCATTTAATTTTTTTCATTTAAAATTATAAATCTTTTACAGATAAAATCATATTTCTGACGATAAAATTTTCTGGAATTAAAAAATGCGTTTCTTTAATTCAAAATCAATAAAGATAATTTTTAATTAAATTTATTTAAATCTCATTCATAATCTTGAATGATTTTAAGATCATTCGAATTATTATTCAATGATCGAGTAATTTTTTTTTTCTTTAATGAACGAAATTTATAAAAAATTGATATCCGTTCATTTTTTTCCCCCAGTTCTCAATATTTGTATAGTAATAATTTTAAACTTTCTTGATTTTGTAAATTAATGCTCTACAATTCTTTAATAACATTCATTAAAAAATTACAACTTTCTGGCTCGCAGTAAAAAATTAATTAAATTATAAAAAATGTCCATAACTTCAGAAAGCTTGAATGAAGACTTTGAACTTTAATAACTTGCAACTAAATGAAATCAATGCCCGACTTGAATATATGTGAATTAGAGTGATTAAAAGTATGTAGCATTTGCGTAAGCATTTGTATAGTAATCGTGAAGAAACTGAAATTAACTAAAAAACTAAGACGTATTTTTTTCTTGAAACTGAGACTTAGCTTAAATATTTAGAGCATGAATAAGTTGAGTCCGATTAAGTACGGGGAAAATTAGGAAGACAAGAAACAAGTACGGTAAATATGTAGGCTCTTACGTATAGATTTAGGTCATACTGGGTGTTCGGTACATGAGGGATTATGGCTAGGAATAGTTAATTAAGTTTCTGATGGGCTACGGGGAAGTTATCCCTTGTGACCGTTACTCAATCATGCTCTAACCACCGATAGCAACATACTGTCCGTAATTACAAATAGCTCATACGTAGACTACTTTTACCTTCAAATTGATATTTTTACGTTTTTTTTTTTTTTTTTTGCGGTTGGCTTTTGTTGTTATCAAGTTCCGAAGATTCTTGCATAGTTATCAACAATCGATAGTTCTTAATATTTTCTCTGTAAGTGGTAATCTATAAATTTAATTTATAAATTTTGAACCAGACATTCTTTGTACTTTAACCACATAAAGCATTCTGTACCTCCAAAAGACATGAATTCAAAGACAAGCGTGAATGATCATTTCATTTTGAGAACGCTGCTTCGTAATAATGAAAATACTTTAGATTCTTCTCTCTACCTGAAAGTGGCTAATTTTATAAATATCTCAATACACGAGATTGCCATAAAGAATTTAAGGAATTCATTAAGTAGTTTTGTTATTGATAATGACATTTATTTCTCATTGATAATTTTAAAAGAAAAGATACCTATTTTTCTAATATTCATTCAAGTGAATAGCCATCCGGAAGGATTAAATTTACTTAAAAATAATTTATTTATTGAATACTAATATGCTTAGTAATTACAAAAGAAAAATAAGTTTTTAATAATTCTGAGTAAAAAATTTGACATTTGAAAGTTTATTTTTATTCTTTCCTTGTTCTGTAACTCATTGAATTACAAATTATGAATATCTAAAAGGTCAAAAAGTGACATTTCTGTATCCGTAAAATTGTTTAGATGATTTACTAGTTTATACTAAATGGTTATAATTTTACCATGAAATTTTCTCTAGAAAAAAAAAATATTCCAATCTAAACGTTTTTTTATTCCGCATTTTGACCAAAGGATTATCAAAATTTCGTAATGAGTGATTTAAAATACAAATTTTGAATCACGGCACAAATGAGTACACATAATAAATAATAAAGGATTCATAAACAGTGTAATAATTCATTCTATTGATTCTCAAGTTAATTACAACAGCATTTCTCCGCAATAAAAAAATATACAAAACGAACGCAGCGGCTGAATTTTAACATTGAGGGACTCACGTATCAAAAAAACGATAAAATATTAAAACCGCACCCAAGCAATGAATATACAAATACTCAAAGTTGAATAAATGATTCATCAGCATTATTATCAGTGGCATTATTACATGCACGATTCAATTCCTCATTTAAATTTAAACTTTCCAAGACCATAAATAGTGTATCAATTCATAGCCATGCCGCGATATTGTAATATTTTCACTTGTGCTGCTCGTGAATAACCAACACGCGAATAATAAAAAAGTGGAACAATAGTTCACGGTATCATGTATTTTGATGAACTGTGTACTGTTATCGAGACATAAAATATACAGGTGTATCGGTACTCGGTTAGCCATAGGTGACATTTTCTAGTGTAGTGTAGGATATTCCGCTATCAAAATCTCGGTAGACTTCCACACTCTACACCAGTGTTATATGTCTCTACACAGTGGATGGACATTATATAGATGGAGATATACCGACGGATATTCGCAGCGCAGTTACAGTACCATGAGTCTCGTCTGTACTAGCACCGTAATGTCTGAATACACGTTACTCGTAGTATTCCAGTGAATAGAAACGACCTATCGTTTAACCATTTCCAAGGTTTTTTTTTTTTCTGCGGTTGTGTTGGCGGAACGCCTTTACTTTGCAGTCTGATAAACCTCAAGCACAGCTTTCTACTTCTATTCTATTTCCATATAATATAATCTTATACTCATGAGAGTAAATTTTCGTTTTTCTCTTTTACTTTGCTCCGTCTTCTTTTTTTATCTATATTTTTTATTACAATTCGCTGTTTCGAATGTTAAAAGTTCACTTTGAAATGTCAGTCAAACATTTGCATTTAACTCAATCTCTTTAATCTGATAGAATATTGAAAAATGCTTGAAAGTTTCAATGTTCACACACGAATTGATACACATTCTTGTTAAGCTAAACACAATTATCAATCGACTTATAATTTGTAAAAGGTTTTTTATTATTTATTAACAAAAAAAATTTTTTTTTATGTTATTTTATTTTTTTATTTTATAAATTAATAAGCAATTTTTTTTTTAACGTTCAATAAATAATCTTTAAAGAGAAAAATAAATTTCTTGACCATTTACAAAATTTTTTTAAGGCTTGAACGATAAATTAAAATTATTTTACAATCAAATTGTAAAATGTGATAAAATTGTGTATTTTCTGTTAATTAAACTCATTAAATATTAATAAATCTTTTATCAGTATAATTTCACGTTTACACGAATCCATCGTACCGTTAATTTGCTTTTTACCGTCGAACAAAGATATCAATAGGTATATTCGACCAAATATGCAAATATAATTCAATGTATCGTTTACCTGTCCAAAACAAAATAAATATATTTATTTGTTTAATTATCCAATTAATATCACATATTTACGATTACACTTTTTGTGCTAAGATTTACAACGTTCCTTTCCAATGTTTTTGAATTTTACTGGGAAAACATTGAGCACGACGCAAGCATCGTTTTGAATGAATGAATATACAGAAAAAAAAATACAAGACACCATATTTTTATGTTTATTAATTTGATATTATTTACATTTACCCTCAGGACATTAGTAAATAAATTATTGAGCACATCAGAAATAAAAGTCTGACAAAGTGATGTTTCCATTTTTTGGTAAGGAATAAAAAAGTGGTTGCTTATAAATATAAAAAGCTTTTTTAAGTAGTTGAAGAAACTCTTGGCATGACAACAACTACAAGTTTATCTTTTTAAAAGAAATTTATTTACATTTTCCGTCTTGGATTTTTTTTTTTTTTTTTTTTTTTTTTTTTAATTCAATCGAGATCCCATAAAAACCTGAATTTTCAATAGCCCTCCCTGTATTTTGAGGATTCAATCATGGATGCTATAAAATAGCTTTCACCACTGCAAGAAAAATAAATTTGAAGTGTCCGACTTTCAATGGGGAAAATTATTTTACTAAGAAAGCTATGAGAAGCTTTAATGATAAAAATCATCTTTAGTTGAAATTTCAAGGATACTTTATAATTTTTAACATTGATTGATATCCAATATTAAATCAATTTTAAAAAATTAATCATAATGATATTAGTAATGAATGCAGTAACAAGAATAAGATAATAAATTTCTATTAGGATGTTCTATTGAAGAAATGTATAATTTTCCTGGCTTCAGTAAAACGTCGATGAACAAATCGAGTGTCATAAATCATTTTATTTGTGTCTATTCTCTCATCGAATACTTACTCACTTTAAAAATTTCTCTCACAGAATAATTCAGGAGAGTAATAAAAAATCAGGATAAAGATGTAAGAAAAAAAAATAGAATTAAAAATAAGAAAAATGAGGAAATAAGGGAAAATGGAATGAGAGATGTAGACGAGGTCAGCCAACCGGATTCGAATATTTTTCTACTGCGCCGAACGAAGAGTAATGAGAAAAAACTCTATACCATATCACGCGTTTCCTCCGTTCTAGTTTTAACAATTTTTTATTTTATTTCTTATGAGTAAAAATTCCGAGCTTTTTTTTTTTTACTCCCGAGAGTTTGCGAGTGAAACACGTGAAAATGCAAACCTTCTCTCTCAAACTATTTGTATGTCCTTACTACTGAAGCGGAAAAGTTTCTGTGATTTCGAGTTTTTTTTTTAGTGTGGTTAGACATTTTACAAGTTAAATCGTTTAAAAATTCAAATTTATTGTTATTATTATTTTATTTTTTTTTTTTAATAAGTAATATAAATAGGAGTTATCACATTCTTATCCGTACAAAATTTCAAAGATCACGTAGACACATTAGATGATTCTGAGTGTAGTAACACGAGAAGAGATATCTAACTCAGTAGTACAGTATAGTAAAGTGCACTTGACATCTCTCTCACGTTTTACGCTGTTCACAACTTGATATTCCTCCATGTAGTGTACATAGACTACAAACTATACATTTAATGCTCTATAGTAAATACTAATGCTGAGTATTAATTTCAACGGATTTTCACTATAGAATACGGCAAAGATATGGCTCGATTTACAGCTATATGTCGGAAATAGAAACTTACTCAGCAATCGCGGTATTTGTTGTATGTTCTAGATGTTACTTATATAATTTCAACATGCGTTGAAATTATATAATTATTGAAACCTTTTACAAATATAAAAAATGAAACCTGACAAAAAATAAATTTTGCTTACGAATAATATTCAAATCGATTGCTCATAAATCATCTAACATAAATTAAACTATAATTAACTACAAACTACATGTATGTAAATATAAAACAAGTTATTGAATCCCTCAAAACGCAAACTGTGCTCGATACTTCAATGAATAGTAATTATTGAAATTTGCGGTGCTGAACATCCTTAGAGCAAAGTCAGCATCGATATTCCCCAACAATAATATCAGAGCTTTGCTAAGAACAACAATGATGCTAATAATGATACCAACCTCGATAATAACACGTACCATCTTTACAAACTTTTACATTTGTGGATTGTTTTTTTTGAATTTATTCATTACTCCAAGCTACTTCACTACCTGCAGAGCTGATTCCACTTAATTAGAACTAGCTCGGGGCACCGAAGGTAGAATAGTAACGAGAAACACTGTGGAATTCAAAGTACATATATTTACTGTAATTCAGTGTACCATGTACCCAAAGGGATCTTCATAATACGTGGAGCAGTTCAACTGTGCTATGATTATGTAATACATATGCGCTACAGTTTAATTTACATTCAGATATATATACTCATGGATTCTGAAAGGTTGTTAAGAATTAGATTTTCTTGAAAACCTAACAAAGCCTTTTGTGTGTTGATGAAAAAGAATATAAAATAATTTCATTCTAATGTACGAGGTTTGCCAGTAGAGAAAGAACTGTGAATAGTAAAGAGGTTCCGTGTTCGAATCCAGGAGACATTCAAGATATCGTCGGTGAAAATCATGTAAGAACATTTAAAATTTTTATAAATGCACACATTTTGTAGCTTTTAAAATTATAATGTACACAGAAAAAAAAATTATTTTTAATCAAGAGAAAAATTCTTGAACCAAGAAAATAATTTTAAAGAGTTTTATTTTCTTGGATCAAGACCAATAATTCTTGAATCAAGTAAAATTAACGTAACCAAGGGGAATTTCTCATTTTAAGAATTTTTCTACTCAAATCAAGTAAACGAAATTTTTCAAAATTTTTCTGTGTAAAAAAAAAAGTCCGTGATTTCGTATTAAAATATTTAGATGGAATAAAGTAAAAAATAATACACCAGCAGTGAAGATAGAAGTACTTGAATTTTGTCGAGTCTATTATTATAAAATACCGCTAAAAATTTTTTTTGTTGGGACAACATGAGGCAAGTTATGGTAACAATTTATCATGCTAGCATAGAGATAACAAATTCTATGATATGATATCAAAACATAGGTTGTATCAAGTAATTTATATGTTATATTAACAAAAGAGTTTTGCTATTGTAGCAGAACCCTTCAGTTAGTTCAACGAAACAGTTTAGCTGAATTAACAAATCGGTTTGTTGAAGCAAAAAAATTGTTTCAAATGGATAGTAAAAATTTTTGTTGGTTTAACAAAAAATATTTTGTGGCAGTAATATAAACTAGTTAGATGGTGTAACAAATGTTATTGTTCAAGTAGCTAAATAGTTTTTTTAAATAGTTAATTGTAACAGCCACAAATTAATTTTTTTAAGGCAATAAATTGATTTTTTTACGGCAAAAAAAATTCTGTTATCACAACAAAATCAATTGAGTAATAGTAATGAAATAATTTAGTTGTAACAACAAACAGATATTGTAATAACAAGAAAAGGATTTTTATTAAGACAACAGATCAATTTAGAGGTGTTTCAAATTCATTTGTTATCACAATTTCGCTTACATTGCTGGAGAAACTAATCAATTCATTACCATAAGTAAACTTCATACTTCTCTGAGCTTCTATCTTTTGTTACTTCAATCAAATCAATTTTATGAGTGTAGACTTTCCAAATATACTTAACCAATTTACTGTCAGATTAAATTCACTAAAATTATTTCTTTACTCTACAATAAAAATAAAAAACTTCTTAACATAAATATCTAAATAAAATCATGTGGATAAAAAAATGTCTTGAGAGGATGAACATAAATATAAAGATATCTTCTCATGTAAGCGATCATCACATTTCCTCTCATCAATCAACAACGAAGTGAAGCATGAATATCAGTTACACAAAAATGATATCCAGGTTATTTGAATTTGATGTTATCATCAAAAATATATGACATAAATATCATACAACACCTTGCGCACTTTATCAACATAAATGTCTCGAATCAATATTTGAATGCCGGTTGATAAATTATTTCGCTGAAAAGTTTCTTCGAGAAAGTATCGTCTGAAGTTCGGCTCCAATTGTATTCCCCAAATAAAAAAGATAAGATTGTTTTCACTTGCGAGTGTCATCTGGAATATATCGTCAACACATTCTCATGCTCGCTTATATCATGCCAGCTGCGAAAGAGTTTGCTCGTTAGTATTGCAGGTGGATAAAACTTTAGTTTTAATGCTTCTCTCTTCTTTCCGGCGCCGCATTATACTCTTATCGTTTCGGGCGAGCGAGCGGGTCGTCCTCGTTCTCATAGCTCTAGAGTTTCTGTTCTCCTGCTGAAAATTCTCGACTAGGAGGAACTGCGTCGGCAATGGTGGAATAGAAGCTATTGGTAAAAGGCTGGTAATCTATTGACCAATACCACATATACTGTTTCCAAAAACTTTATCTGTCTCCGTGGGCCTCTGACCTCTTCCATACAAGCTTTGCGCTGTCTCGCGTTTCAAATATTGTACTATGTTACTCGATACACTACCATCACCGAGCAATCCACCAATTCCCTGTACTATAATGTTTTTTTTTTTTTTTTTTCATTAATTTTTGTGCTATGTTCTTTGAACTATTTGTCTTTGTGGTGTCATCTACATTGAAGGAAAAAAAAAATAGTTGATTCGAAAAAAATATTATTTTAAAAAGTTCATTTCTGCTTCGGAAAATTCACTTTGAATCAATTCGACAAATTTTGAGAACTTTGATCATTATAAATCAGGCAGAAAAATTCTTGAAATTTAAAAGTTTCTTCTCTTTAAAATAATTTTTTTGGATCGCAAATATTTCTCTTAAATCAAGTACTTGTTTTTTCAATTTATGATGCACTATTATCGATTCAATAGATTTCAACATATTATTAGGATACATATCGATACTAAAAGCCAGTTCTTATAAAACGCAAATGCTTAGTAATCAATCACAATCCTTAATCTCCTACTTCGCTAATGGAACCTCTAACTCGAAGCTTAGAATAATGAGCTACAAGCTTATAATTTTTAAGATACTAAAATCAGCCGTCACTTGAATATTTGAGTATCTATTAAATAAATTAGTTCAGAAAAAATTTTTAAACAATTATAATCATATTTTTTTTGTGGAATTTTTTTCCTAATTTATTTGTTAAAAATTCTTCTCTTAAACCAAATATTTTTTTTTTTTTTCATTGTATGATTCATTTTTTGTTATTCTCATGCTTTTCAACTTAAATTGTCAGTCTTAACTAACAGAAACTGACAAGTTATCAACAAGATTTCAGTAACTTTAAGTTTTTTTTTTTATAATTCACCCATTATTTCTATTACTCATTCTCATATTTATGGCGCCTGAGCACATTTATATTTACCAGCATATATATTTCTCATAAAAGCCATAATATCGCTTCCGTGAAGGCGAAATTGAAAAATCTCATGGGATATCGCGAGGAGATAGGTGTCAGATTCAATGTATCTTCCACATATCTCACGGGATATTTTTTATGACTGCCAGAGTTTGCAGGCGAGATTGAAAACGGGATTAGACAACTCCGAATGTGCAAGAAAAACAAAAAATAACAAACCCTTTCACATACATTCTCTCAACTTTGATCATATATCTCACGCACAAGGACATAAAAAAATTTATTTAATATTTCTTTAATTAAATTTATTCAAAGTTCATTCTGCGATTGAATTTATCAAACATACTACTGGGTAAAAATCGAAAAAAATTTTTAATGCAGTTTTTTTTTTTAATATTGTAATTTATTTGTTATATCAAACTAAAGAACATGCATATTTTGTGATTTTCACTCCAAAGAGATTAAGAATGTGCAGTACAGTCTTTATCTTCCTACATGGTCTTGAATGATTTTAAAATCATCCACTCCCTAAATCTTTTAGTGTATTTTTATTTGTCCCCTTCCAACATCTCAATATTCTTCTGCTCGAATAGTCGCGATTTTCTCGGACTTGTTTGTTCGTGCCAGCCATTTTGGTAAACCGTAACGATTAGAGTCCACTGTGGCATTCAATTCGTCGAACTCGCTAGAATAATTTTCGAAATTCACTGCCAGATAATTAAGGAAGTTTTGCTAGGACAATTACTGTTCGTCTTAACTAGACTTGACTATACTGTAGTCTACAGATATATCCCACCTCTATCTATATTTATCGGTTAAATTCTTCTTGACAAATATCTCTTACTCAAAGTTCGAAGCTTTCTGTCACGACGTCCTCAATCTAGTAAGATGCAACGGGCTTAGTTGCTTACCAGTCGCTTCCTTGATAGAATAAGACATTGCAGAAAATTCCAACATTGCAAACTTGCTAACCAATAGCTGCTATATACCGAACCCAAAAGGAAAACTGAACATAACCTGTCGTAGAGCTTGCTAACTGTTTCCTTCTTTTTTCTTCTTATTGCCTTCGTCCTTTTTCTTCTGCTTCTTTACGAAGTTTCTTCTTTCATTGAGCGACGGTTTCAAGTATTTCGGAGTTCAATTTTCGTCGTAGATGCATTCACGAAACCAAGTAATGTCAACAGTCTCTTGAAATATTGCATTTTTATGTCCTCGGAAAAAATCTAGGAATGCATATAGGTGAATTTTATTTTACTTTTTCATAAAATCTATTAATTATACAGTAAAAAATTTGCAAGCTAGATGATTCTTAATTGATTTAATCCCTTCAGAGTGAAATTCATTTCAATGAGATTCTCAAAAAAATTTTATTTCTTGTTTTAAGTAAATTGCACGACTTATAAATAATTCTGTACTCTTTGAAGCATTCAATCAAACTCGGTCTCGTTTGATTATAATTTAATCCTGATAAAAAAATTTCAAAAATTCAGCCATTAAGATCTCATATTCTTTAATTCCTCAAAAGAATTCAGTCGTAATTCACCGTGAGACACCGCCGTGTCTCTTAATTCTATTTACGCTTGAATTTACGCACACATGGCTAACGTAGTTGACAAATTACCGTAATTGGCTTTAATTAAGATCAGTATTAGTGTTTGAACAACAGATTGATTAATTAGATTTGATCATCATCATCATTATTATTATTATCGGAGAGCCATGATGCAGCTAAATTTAAATGAATAATTTGTTTGGTTATCTTAATATTTCTGGCTTTCATCCAGTCAACTCATCGATTCGAGTACTTGCTTTCGTAATGTAATAGAAACTGTCCATGTACAATGGTATCGAAGAAGGAAATAACCCATCGAGCTAACGTCACCCGATACGTGCACTAAGGCTTGTTGCTTTGTCGCGACTCATGACTGTCGACTGTCTATCGAATGTACGTGATACAGATGCTAAAATCATTCCCAATAGGACACTTTTTTACCGAATGTAAAATAAAATAGGGACCATTTTATTCCGCTGAACGTGACTTATTTGAGACATTTATAAGTTGTGGATGACGTTGTAAAATAGAGTTTCAGTATTTTTTTTAATGTGTGTATTATTGCCTGAAGAAATTGCTTGCAAGTGGTGATGGTCTTATTTTAGTCAGGTGTGATCTTAAGAACTAGGAATTTTAAGAATTTAACCATTCGTTACTGTCCAGTAGAAAATTTGGTACGTCACGAAGTAGATATTTTGTCCTCTGATTTGAAAAATTTGTTAGAAGAATCCAAAAAAAATTTCTTAAAAATTTGAGCCCTTAATTTTGATATTAGTTATTTTCCATAGCGTAGAAAAATTTTCCATTTAAAATACACGTAAGCGTTGAGGTTTTTTTTAAATATCTATAACTAAGCGACATTTTATGCTATTATAAAGTAAAGTGCGATTTACTCAGGATAAAACGCTCTGCAAAAGTGCTTCTTACAACTTAGCTGTAATCTGCACTTGTTAGATCGTAGGTGTCATTAAACCTGATTTTCATAAAAAATTCTCGTTTTTTTTTTTTTTTGTGTTATTTCATAAATAGTTGAGTTTATTAAAAAAAAAAAAAAACTTTGATAAACAAACTTATAGAAAATTTGATTTCATAAAAAAAAAGAAAAAAAATTTATAGTTTGAAGTTTCTGCAAAAAGTATATTGATATTGACTTTTAATGATTGTAATTTTTTAAGATTTCAAGCTGCAGTTAGCTGATAACTGAATTAATCTAGACTATGATTTATAATTATTCAAAATCGTAAAATTAAAGACAGAGATATTAATAAAGAACAAAAAAAATTAAAAAAATTTAAGTTGCATAAATATGAACATTAAAAAGTCAAATGAAATCTTGGAAGAGAAGTCTCGAGAAGAATTAATTAATGAAATATAAAGAGCACTTTGAGGAAAGAGGAAAGTTGATTCATTCAGGGGTTTATAGAGGTTAATTCTCAAGCGAATTTCAAGGCATTTTACTTGCGTGACTTTTTATTGCAGATTGAGATTAACTGGAAGAATTTTCTTTCATTATGAATTTACGTTTATTTTCGGTATTATTTTTAATTCAGGACATTTTTTTGAGAGAAAGAAGATTTTTGTACCTTTATGCTAGACTGTTATGGGTATAAAAAGGATTACTAAAAAGAAAGATTAAACTACAAAGGTAAAATGCTAATTTTCATCAAGAAAGCGTGTCTATTTTTCTCTGGGACATAAATTATTATAATTTATAAAGTGTTCACAATTTTTACAAGAGTACTTATCGTAGAATGATATGTTAAGAAGTAATAAATTAATTTCTTACAATGATTTATCAATTAAAAATATTTATCATGAATTAAGTAACTTCTCGATATTAAATAAATACTCCAAATGCTAACGAAGCTTTATGAAATTGAAAGAAACATTAAGAATTGTTTTTAACTGTTTAAAATATTAATTATTTTCATTTGATCAAAAAAATTCATATTTTTAAATAAAAGTCTTTTTTAGCTTAATTTAAGAATATATTTTCCTCTAACAGCGATGTTTTTTTTTTTTTTTTAATAATTAAAGTTCTTTGATATTGTTGAATTAAATAAAAAAAAAATAATTTTTTTTTTTTTTTTAAGAGAAGTTAAATATTTTAATTTTAATCCTAAAATTTACCAACGAGCTTCAAGAATCACTTAATTAAAATTCTTCATGATGTTATTACGGACAAAATATTTCAGTATATCACATAAACAAATATTGAGTCAGGTTATTCTGAAGTTATAAATGAAGATGATGATATATACGAGTTGCTTGTGAAATCAGTTTATGTATAATTAAATTTACATACACAAAACCTTAGTAAATCTAGCTAACCCGCATAGTTTTAGTTTGCTCGTGGTAAAGTCTAGTGACCGCAGAATTTGAGAACGACCGGCACGTTGTAGAAAATCCATGTTTATACGCAGAAACGAGCAAGTGAAAATGAGTAAATGCGGGACTGTTAAATTTAGTTCCGAAAAGTTATCCTTTTGTAAACATGCATCCACTTCTACCTTCAATGCTGTGTATGGTAAATTGTATCCGCTATCATCAAATTGACGGGCTTCATTTCATACGATTCATTACCCGCCTCTAAATATCATGCTTCGTGTTTGATAATGATGCTAACACTCTAATGTGATACTAACAACAACTGAATAACATTAACAGCAACCAACAATATTGACCAAAACTTCATTTATGTCATGATAGAACAAAATAAAATAAGTCAAATTTCACGTAAAAAATTTTCATATATCTCCTTATGCATTTAAAAAATTTAGAATGAATTTGGAGGGAATAATCACTCTCATTAACTGAAATAAAATTTTTATTAGCTAAAAAAAATTTAATAGGTCAAATTATTAGCAAAAATTTAATCTCAAGTTTAATTTTGTAAATATTAATTATATTTTTTGAAAAATTTTACTTTTGTAACATTGATTAAAATTTTTATAAAGATTATTTTTATTTAAGTCGAATTATTGAGAGATATTTACTGCAATAAATCCACTGATGTGAATAAAACTTCAAAAAGTTTAACCCCAAGTTTCAATTGTATCACAATTTATGGAATTAATAAATAGAAAAATTCATTTCATAACTTTATTCTCATGATTTATAAAACAAATAAAACTTTTTAATAAAATAGGAACGTAAATATAATCCAGCGACCTTAACAAACTTTCCATTTGTAATTCCAGAGGCTTCAAAAAGTTTATTCATCAATCATTAATAATTCAAAAAAAGAAAAACATTAAGAAAGACTTATCTTACTCTCAGGATATATTTTCTTTACAACGAAAATAAGATTGATAGACTTTTCTTTAAAATAAAACATTATTCAAAAGCTATTTTCATCATGATAACTGACTTAAAAAATGATGATTGTTGTCAAGTACTGTCTAGAGGCGAGTGGAGAAGTGGAAACTGGTTATAAATGGCCGCTTTAATAAAAAATGATCAAATGTCTGACTGAGAAAATTTATATTCACGCATAAATAACTCAAAAGCCTGGATGAAAGTTGGAAGATATTGAAAAGGCCGCCGGCTCAGTTGGGTGGGACTTAATAAGTGTGCTGGTGGTTCATGTTGATATGGTCAAGTATGAAAACAATCGATAAAATGTCTAGACAAACAATATCGTAAATGATCAATTATTTTGATTAAGTTGAATATTTAATCAAATAAAATTAATATTAGATCTGGTTATATATTTCAGACCTTAGGTCAAAATGGCTCGTGCCTGAGAAAATTCGGAATGATGGAACTTTATTTGAAACATCTCATGCTCGATGATAAATTTGATAAATTTTATTTTGTGGAAAAAAAAATTTTTTCTAAATTTATAAAGCTTTGTTAGAATTAAAAATATTTATTTCATATAAAGAAGTAACTTATTTCGTAAAAAATATTTTTAATTAACAAAAAAAATTTTTTATTCCCAAAAAAATCACCGAATGAAATTCTAAAAAATCAAATTATAACTTCCTAATAAATTCTTCTATTAGAATGTCATGCTTGAAATAAGAAATTATCTCTGTCCATAAAATTTGGTAGTATAAATCCTCAATTGGATAACTAAGGACTGAATTAAAAATTTTAAGCGTCAAATTAGATTAAACTTGTGTGTTTTCGTGGCTTTATATATTTGCACAGACCAAAATTTTCAAAGTTAAAAATTCAAGCTTTCAGTCCTATATATTGCTAAGTTTGAAGAAAGCACCAATTTTATACCTAAATATTAAATATCGACTGAAATTTAAACTCGATGAAAAATGTGAGTCTATAAACTGGAGGATCTCTGATGAAATGATCTATAAATATAAGCGTTGTTTTTTCTGAGTCGTTTTTAAAAATACAGCCGGATAGTGATAGTGATACACTAGAAATAATAAAGTGTGTGTATGAGTTTGAACGGACATAAAAATATCTGGTGAAGGATGTCTGCTATTTATTCTCATCACGTCGTCGACGCGAAAAATAAAACTAACGTCTCTGCGTAATCCGTCGCTATCTGTGTGCATTGCACCGGATACCGAAAGAGGATAGCATTATCGCAGATGATAAAGACAGATAGATAGATAGATATAGTAGAGAGTACAGAGAGAAGGCGAGCTGAAGTAAAGAGAATGAGAAAAAGTTAAAAAACTGATAAAGCTACGGACGGAGACAGAAAGATAAGTGAGAAAGGGATACTTTGGTCTCTTCTGTACTGAGTGCAACTATCGATTTTATTTAGCTCGTCTCGTGTGTCGCGTGCGCGAGAGCTTTAGAGTTTTCGAGACGTGACATCCTTGATACGTTTCTGGCCATAATTCCTACCATGCTTTACTCTACTTCACTCTGCTATCAGTATCACTATCACTATAACTATAACTCTATTATATTATTCTACAGTGGTATAGTGAGTGCAATTTTTAAACTAGTAGTCACTGGTAGTGATAGTCAGACATGTCTTTCTTCTTCTTCGTCTTCTTCTTATTCGTACCCTCTTATTGTGCAGTCGTTGAATTTCTCTAGATATAATTAGAGGATTCAATTTCTCTCAAGACATTCGACGATTTCTTGAAACTTGAGAGATTTTTATAGTTCTTTTCTTGCATGCACACTGACAGAATAATTTATTAAATTTCAACAATTTAATTTATTTTTTTAGAAAAAGTTTAGTAGCTTTTACTTTTAAAAATTGAATAAATATTTTTTCAGAAGATACTGAGAAATATTTATAAAATTTCAAATAAGATTTTAAGGAATAACTGTGTCATATTATCAATTAATTTTTTTTTTTTTTTTCAATTCAAAAATCATTTTTTTTTTTTTTTAAATACATCGATGTAATTTATTAATTTTCCGATAAAATAAGTTCTCACTCCAAAAAGTTTTCATCTTTATCTTTTAATTGAAAAAAATGTCGATTGAATTTTTTAAAAAAAAAAGTTTAAGACCTTAAGTATGATACAATATCGGAAAATCCACCAGCAACGGTCAGCATTGGAGAAAATTTATATCTATCATAAAATTCTTTGGTATACTTATCACGTCTCAAGAAATTCCAGGTAATTGCTTGATAGAGTGCAGGGATGATAAATAAAAAAATAAAATATAGTACTGATTGGTCAATAAGAATAAGTCACACGGCTGAATGTAATACCGGTGAATCATTTTCGAATTATCGGGAAATAACTCGCGAAAAAGTCGTCTTGGGACGACGGAAAATTCCAATCAGTTGATAGCTGATAAACCCGTTAAATCTTTTAGGGATTAATCAAAGAGGAAAAAAAAATGAAATCTCATAAAGTTTAGGGCTAATTTTCATTTTCATTTAAATTTCTTATTGAATGCTCATAATTTTTTTTTTAATTCAGAAAAAATAAAGCTTTGAACTAAAATCATGAAAGTGTTCCAGAAGAATGATTTTTTTATTAAAAGTCTCTTATGTAAAATTAAAGAATAAATATGAAGTATTTATTATTAGATATTTGAAAAATATTTTGCAATAAAAAAAAAGTATTTACAATTATGCTCTTGCATTTCACATGTATCTTGTAATTAATTTTTTTTTCTGTACGTCAACTTTCGGCAACAAAAATAAAAAGTTTATCAATATTTCTCTTAATTCGAGTTAATTTTTTTTTCAGTGTAAAAAAATTTTTAGCTGATTTGTGGAAAAGATTTTTGAAATATAATGAACTAACATATTTTTCGAGGAGGCTCGGAAAATAAAAAAAAAAAGTTAAAACCTTAAAGATCACGTAACAGGAAACACCAAAAATGACGGAACAGGAACGGTGGATCCGATTAATTCACTAACCTTCAGGGCAATAATCGAGCTTTGACGGTGGTTATGTTATCACAGTATTTCTTCCGGCAACCTCAAATATCCTACTTGACTCCTCTAGTATTTTCGAGAAACCAAAATCGTTGAAACACGAACAACACACGGTAGACCAATATTTCGAGTTGACTTTCCGCGAATCGACTGGTTAGAATTTCGTTTGCAATATCTGTAGTGGGTTCATAACCTTCGTATACAGATATAGACAGATATAGATAAAAATAATAAAAAAATAGGTGGATGTGCACTTACGGTAGCACATGTAAGAATTTACTTATATTGATTTTGATTATTTTTGTTAACTCGAATACTGTAGAGAATTATATTTTTATTTTTCAATTTTTTACCTCTATGAAAATTGCAATTTAGTAAATGGAAAAAAATTTTGTTTTTTGTTCATTAATTTTTCTGTCTATAAACATTCGTTGCTTTCATGTCCAAAACCAATTATAAAATAAATATATCTAACTTTAATTACTCAATCATGGAAATAACTTTTAAAGCGACTTCATATTCATAGGAACGAAATGAAAATCCATTTTGACGAAATTCCAATAATTTGAAATCCACGATATCCATCAAAATTTTATCATTATTGTAAATTATAAATAGATTAACGGCTTCAAGGGATTTAAAACAGAGAAAAATAATAATGAGCAATTTTGTACAATAATCGACTTTTACTTTAATTTGTTGATTACACTATTTAAAAAAAAAAAAAAAAAAAAAAAAAAAAACATTATTGCAATTTTTTTAAAATATTAAAATTTATTCTTTATATTGAATTTCTGTTTTAGTAAAATGTTACTTCTCAAATTTTTTACAATGTAATTCAACAATTTGCTAAATCATAAAATTTTTTTAAAAGCAAAAACCTAAAGTTAATTTAAAATTGATAGTATGAATTTACTGCATGTAATTTAAATAATAATTCGTTTTGTACATGAACGAAAACTGATAACATCAAAATTGACAAAATAAAAATTTAATTTAATTTTTTTGTTGCATCAACATAAAAATATATCGACAGACAAATATATGCTTGGAGTTTATATGAACATGTTTTATCACATAACGTGATTTCTCGATTACACTGTATGAGAGGGTGAGAACAAACGTAATTTTTTTATATGGCATAGAAAAAAAAGTCTACATTTCGGGCCGGGAACAAATCCAGTTTCAGTGCGAGAGCATTTAAATTAATAACAAAAATAAAATTCTTAACATTCAATTGATTTTGTTCCAGCGAAAACACAAAACAATTTTTTTTTTTCCGTCGCTTCATGATAACATTGATGCACACGATGACGTAAAATGAATGCAGTTTTTTAGCGACACAATGGAGCACAAAAAAAAGATGGAAAAAATGGACTGCGATTAAACGCAGATTTGAATTGTACGTATGAAATAAAAGTTTTGTCAAACGATGCGGAAATTTTTGGTTTTAGACTCCATTATTTTATACGATGTCTGTTTTAATTTTTCGTTTTGCTATTTTGCTCTAATACTCCGGAGTGGTCTTTTTAACGATCAATTTTTTCATATTGGTGATCAATCGAACGTGAGATATGATAAATTAAAAAATTAAAAGGGTTAACTTAATAAAATTGATGAATTATAAATACAAGTGTGTAAATATGTGATGCAATTCATACTTTACTGTATTTACTCAAGTTTTTCGGTGTTTTAATTTTTAGTTGAGAAATTTTTTTTTCTTCTAATTTTTGTAGTAAATCATAGTTTGTTCCGTAAATGAGGAGGATAAATTATATAACAAACTTTATTTGTGTAATGTAAATTCATTCGGAATAACTTGAATCCGTGAAAACGCAGGGTAATTAGAATCACTCAAGCGATGAATAATAATTCGCTTTGCAATATAGCAACCCGTTGGGTGAAATTAAAACTCCATCAGTTATATAAACCTAGGTTAATCGCATTATTGTCATGAGAATTATGGTCCACTGAAAGTAACATTTTAAATGAATTATCACTACCTTCTCTTGAAATATTTTCTACTACCAAAAAAAATAATAATAATAATAATAATGAAAATTCTAAGATTTCACCTGTCGATAATTCTCTAACTTTACATGCATTGGATACTTACTCGGATCAGCCGTAACTTTTAATATCCAGTGTCAAAAATTGTTAACGAGTTAAAGTATTCAATTTCATCTGAAACATTAATATAAAAATAATAAATAAATAATTGTTGGATAAAACCATTGAAGTTAGTATAGCTAATAATTATAATGTCGAGAATATAAGGATTGAGTAAGTTTAGCACTGTGCTTTATAACTGAAATCTTTAAAGTGAAAATTATGGTAAAACTACATTTTTAATCTTATACTCCTGTTTTGATTGGTTCTTAGTTAACTTGAAATAGAAACGGGCTTAGAAAAGTAGCGGTGAAAATGTAATTAACAATTGTTATGTAAATAATATTTCTCAAGAAGTACTAAAGAAAATATCGTTGATTTTTCATCGAAGTTTGTATTTGAAGTTTTCATAATAAATAATAATTTATAATTAAGATGATTTTTTAATGAAGAAAAAAAAAAAAAAAAAACCGTCAATTTTTTTCCACAAATCCACAACATGAAAAGTTGAATAAATTGAAATAAGGATTTTGTTGAGAGTTGACTCAGCTATCTGCTGGACTACAGCCATCGTGGATAATTATTTTCAACATTTTTAACCCAGCATCTGAAAAGTTTGCGGACCATGCATGAGGTTCACAATGTAACATACTTGACTAGTATGCAGAAGAGACAGTAGTTCAGTAATATGCCATCCCTTCTCATCACTTCGCTCTTACATTTCCCTGCTGTATGAACAATTGTGTAACTACAGTATACCTCTATCTATGCATGCTTGTGCGTATGGGTATGCATATTATATGTATAAAAGAGAATAAAAAAAAATTTTTTAGAGCAGACTAGTCGGTGCAGCCCCTAGAGCCCTAGACGATACAAAATGTCAGCATTTACATATACGACGTAACTCATTCTATTAAATGTATACACATTCAACTTTCTACTAGAATTTCTGTAACCACAAAATTTACTCGGAAAATTATCCTCCGTAGTATAATAAAAGTTTGCAAAATCCTAACATACACTTCAACTGATTTTCGTGTTTTTTCAGGAACAAAATTTTTTTTAATCGAAATTTTGAATTTCTTTTTCCGATTAAATTTTTATTAATGAATTTTTGTCAATTTTAAATGAAAAATAATTATCAAGAAAAACTAAAAAATTTAATATGCGTGAATCTTACAAAAAAATCCTATAAAAAAAATTTTTTTTCGGAAGAGTAGTAATTTTTTTTACTATTATTTTTTTTCAATTAATTTTAGTATTATTAAAAAATAATCATACTCTTAGAAAGGGTAGATCAAAAAGTAAAAACCTTATAAGAACCGAAAGTAGAGTAGTATTTATTCGGAATCAATTAGAGGAAAATCTTGATCACAAACAGACTGTAAACTCATTTTGGGCAAAGTGAGTTTGTCCTCGTCGAGATTAACCTTTTCTTCTGTGCTGGCCTTAGGTTAGAGCTTTTGAAAGTGATATCAACCCCAATGGATGAATAATAGGACGGACATATTCTTGAGAAGTTCTTTCAAGTCTCTATAGAAACTTTTTTTTTCTCGAGGGTCTGTGTCAAGATTGTTTTTTAAGAACAATATATGACAAAAGCATTGACTTGAGTGTTTATCGAACTTCTCTCGATTGCTCGTGTTTCTGAATTACACCACAAACTTTTACTCTATTCTTTTATTTTCTTCTTACGATAACAATAACGATAATAATAATAATAATAATAATTTTAATTTATCGAAGAAATTGATTACCTGAACTTTAAAACTCAATCATAATTTATCTCGACATCCTTTGTAACTTTTTCGGTGATAAAAAAGTTCGATACTGTTGAAAAATGAATCCTCTAATAAGATTGTAAATAAGTAAGCTTCAGCGATTTCACTAAACTACATTTCTTATCTCTCATCTCCTTTCCCTTTTCACTGGCTTTGGTTTTACAAAAAAAACTTGTCATCGTTTTAAATTAATTTTCTCTGACATTCAAACAGGAAGCTTTTATGTTATTAAGACTGATAACATTCGAGCTAGATAAAAAATTTATAAATTATTGATGAACATTTTTTTGTTATAAAGACGCAACTATCTGTCAAGAAATCGATGAAAAATTTTAGAAAATTGAATAAAAAGACATTTTGTAGTTTTTAGAAATTTTTGAAAAAAAAATTTATTTGACAATAATTTGTTGAATTATTAAAAGAATAATTTCTTGTTATTTAAAAAATAATTTATTTTATTAATAAAATTCTGAAATCATTAAATGTCTGCTGATTTTAGTATCATAAAAATTTTGAGCTTGTGGTTTATTATTTTAAGCTTCGAATTAGAGGTTTCATTAGCGAGATATTTATATATATATATATATATATATATATATATATATATATATATATATATATATATATATATATATATATATATATATATATATATATATATATATATATATCTTAATAATATGTTAAAATCTGTCGAATCGATGATAGTATCATACATTGCAAAAAAAAATACTTGATTCCACCATAGAACTGGCTGTCTTGGCTCAAGAATTTCTTGTCTTGAAAGACATTTTCTGAGATGAAAAAATTCTACATTCTCGATCAAGAGTATATTGTTTACGTTGCATATAATCAAATTCTTCATGGCAATACAAAATTCTCTAGAACTAACAATAATTTTGATTTTCTGTGAGAATTCAATATTTTTGGTTCTTTATTAAAAACACCAAAAAAAGCATAGAAAAAAAATATTTTACTTCATTAAACCCATTTTTAAATATTTTTGAAGCTTATTTTAATTAAAATGTGAAATTTTACTTGATTCCAAAATTTTTGCTTGATTTTAAATATCAAACCCTTTAAAATTATTTTTTTGATTAAAGATTTGTATACTCAAATCGAGTTAATTTTTTTTATCAGTGCAGAAATTGGAGGGTTGTTTAAAAAATAGTAAACTATTTCGGTGAATTGGTAAAATTCTTGAAATGGAAACTTAATTATAAGCTTTTTAAATTAATTCGAATAAAAAATCCCGAAGCATGAGTGAAATTTTCAAAATAACATTTTTCTTGAATCAAACAAATTTTCTCCAGTGTTTGATCATAATCAAGAAAGTCCAGCAAAGCAAGACTATGGTAATAATAGTTCTCTCTGATGTCGATGGCCTGAAAGGGATATAGATCAGGAGATGTTCTAAAAATGTGTACGGAAATGGTAATGGCGTGGTTTACGCGTGTATATCACATCATGAAGCCCATCAATAGGTGTACCGCCATTGAGTGATAGTTGAAGGGTATCCCAAGCAAACGCGATGGTATAAAGGATGGAATGCCACATGAGCCCTCACAACAGTCGTAATGGCTTAGAATTCGAGTATTGGAGTATTGGAGCTGTAAATAGTGATAGCGATAGTAGTAGTGGTAGTATTATAGAGAGGAGTCCTACGGTAACGCCTCGCTGGCTGATGACTTTGGTTCGATACCTATAGTGGAGCCCAAGGCCATTAGTCGCCTTCAGAAGCACTAATGGACCACAACGATCTACACCGATCACTCGCGATACGCCCGCCTATAATTTTGCGGCATCAATTCACTACCAGATATTCCCAAGCTCTATGCAGCATACATGTCTATATGTACAGTGTATGTCATGGTATATGTCATCAAAGTTGAATTGCCAAAGCGAAAGGATCAAAGCGGTCACAGGAGATAAGGAGTAGGCATATGGCATATGGATTGAACCTAAGTGATTAGAAGTGATTGTTAAATATTCAGGAGTATTCCTGAAAAAATTTTCTGATAGATCCACACCAAGCTATTTTTGAAAATTAAAAAATAATTTTTTTTTTTCAATTGATTCTGTAAATTTTTATTTTTTGATTAAATATTTATTTTTTATATTTAAATATGCATTTTGTAATTTTAAAAGAATAATAAAATTTTTTTTTATTCAATAAAAAATAAAAAATTCATTCAACGGAATTTTTCCATTTATACTATAAATAAAAACTTTCTCAGTGTAAATTTATTGTGAGGCCAGGCAATATAAAGACTATTAAAAAATTTTTTATGGGTAGCATGTACTGATCATTGGGTCATTGGTCATGACTCATGAATTATCGTGAACATTTAACTTGATTTTCACCTTAATAGCATCACTTTTAAGAGTTAAATTAAATTAAATAAAATTAAAAATATATTTTTCACTCAAATAAATGTGAGTCTTATTATTATAAATGTTTGTTGAGCATTTACTGAGACAGTTAAAAAGTTAAAAATAATAAAAAGTGAAATGTATGCCCGCGTAAATTAAATTTAATAAGCTTTGAAACAGATTAACTTAATTGAAGTTACGAGTTTAATAATTTTCTTAGCAGTGGAAAAATACAAGGATTGAAAAACAGCAGTCACGGCATTATTAATCTCGAAGCATTAGTTTCTTGGAAGACACAATGTGTTTATTTGAGAAGTTAAATAAATTTAATTGAGGGTTATCTTAAGATATTCGGTGACCCGATAAACTTTTTCATTAATAACCGGCGATAAGGAGACCGAGATCAAGACCTACACTGCCAAACTTTTCACTTAGTACATTTAAAACTTTCTTTATTATTTATTTTTAATAATATATTTAATAATTAATTAAAATTATTCCCTGAAGAAGTTTAATAAATTTAGAAACTTTTGCTGAGATATTAATAACCATGAAGATTATTATGAAATTTGATAAATAAAAAAAAAATAAAAAATGACACAAGATCTCTCCAGACTTATTTTCATTATTTATTTTTTACAAGTTACCGTACCGTAAAGTCAGGACGTTGATATTTTTTGTTCAACTTTCGCAATTTCATTTTTATTCTCGACGTCTATACGTATATATTTATTTACGACAACTTTAGCAAAGTTGGTTATTTAAAATGAAAATTGTTTTCTATTTATAAATTTATAAATTGAATTGTCATTTTATGTTGAAAACTTTTTTATTTGAAGTATTCTATATTTAGATGATATAAATTTAATAAATATAATATATAAAAGAAGCTGAATTTTTATACAATTGGGCAAATATATATCTATGACAGCAATTGCCAATTTTCTGGCCCTTAATCATTCATAGTCAAATAAAGTAATTTAAAATTTTTTATCGTCTTACATTGCAAGTATCTATCAATGATCTCGACTATTAGTGAGTTCAGCTGCAATCACTTCAGACTACCGTGCATGGTTGATGAGGAAATACGATGCGATAATTGTTCTTGGATCTAGTTCAAGCTATAGTGATCAGCATCATCATCATCATGATCACAACCACAGTATCTCATTTCGAGAACCATATTGCGGTCATCCCGATGTAATGACGAGATGAGAAACACAACCATGATACTGCAGTACAATCAACGCATGAGATGTGAGATGTGTGCCCAGTGAATGGATCAGAGACTCTGAGATGTAGGTCTCAGAAGATTACATGCTAATCCGAGGTTATGATAGATAATGATAAACCCTCTTCTCAATACAGATATGACACGTAATGCAATTACTCTCCGAAGTATCGCGTAACCTCCCATCATTTGGGTTAAACGCTGAGAACATTTCATATCCTATATCATGGCATCATGGACTATACACAAAGAGCTGGACGTCAAGTCTAGCTGTGTCCATATACCAGTATACTGTCTATGCTCTTGACACATGTCTGCTGCCTTTAGAAACTTCTTGTCAGATATGCACTTTAGAAAATAAACTTTTCTTTTGTGTATCATAAAACGAAAGCTCGAATAATAGATAAAATTCGCGCTTTTACTTTTTGTGACAAAATTATTGAGTTAAATTTTATAATGGGTCGCACTGTTTGACAATAAAGAAATTTATAATACTTAAATGAAGTATTTTTAAGAAATTTTAGTTTCATTGGAAATAGTCTGATTAAAATTTTATGAAAGTTTTACATTTTTAATAAAATTGTTGATAACAAATGAGAATGTCATAACATCTAAAAAATTTATAAGAAATATAAATAAAAACGTGTAATATTTTTTTTTTTTTTAATAAAAAAACTGGTAAACGCGTGTTGGATTCCAACTCGAGACCTCAATTCGACTTTCATTCCAATACAATACTCACTGATCCGTTATATAAAACGACGCATAATGTCTATGTGATTTATTGGAATTTCAACGAAATAGAAGATTCATTTCATAAAATTTCCTCAAATGTTACAAAATAACATTAAATTATCAAAATTTTACTTCAAGATAAAACAGCGATTCTATGAAATATCACTAAATTTTACAAAATAATATTCAAATAACTCCTAAAAAATTTTTTAATATTGCCATATTTTTCTTAATATCAAAATTGGTCATATCAGGACATATATGGCGTCATTAGAAAATTTTTTCACGTTAATACTTTTTAAATACTTGACATTGATGCTGTAAAATCTAACAACATTTTTTTCTACGTATACGATGAAAAAATTTGATTAACAAATGAATGATTTTAATTATATATGATCAAAACAAAAGCAAAGGAGACTAAAAGCACTAAAAATCAACAAAATTGAGTAGTTTCGATCATAAATTATCCCAAACATCAGTAATTAAAATAGCTTGCTCAATAACACTGTGGATAGTTGAGCAGTAAATTGTTGATGAGTAAGTAAAGATTAATTTGAAATTAATGTCAAACAATAATGAATCGATTGGTCACACTAGTTAGTGGTTAGCAGTCAAATGAAATTCAGACTTGCATGGCATTCATATAACTGTAGTTAAAGATATGGTTATAGTTTGAATCAATTCTACTATTCAGAGAGTAAAGAGAAATGAGAGACGTTTTAGTCTCCCACTTCTGCCCGGTAGAATTCAAACTATTTGCACCTCATTACATTCTCGACCGATGAATTTCTGATACTCAAGTGTTGCTCGTCCATTTGAAATCTATTACATTCTCGTCCTCGTTCAATTTATATCATATACTCTTGACTGGATTCACCGATGCAGAATCGAATATAACGAACAGTATCCAATTTATAAACAGAATATACTCGCAATTCAACTCTAATACTTAAAACAATTATTACAAACTAAGAATTTAATTATATTATCTACAATACGGAATTATTAGTATTAATCGTTTGAAATCGTTGTAAGATAATAATTTTTATTATTCAATTCTCTTCGTTTAATAATAGAACTGTTTATTTCATGCACCCTCGATATATATGATGAATTTACATTTCTGCTGGCAGACCAATGTAAAACTATTTTTGCAAGTAATTGTGGAGCTTTTTTTTGTAGCAGACAGAATCTATACAGAAAAAAACCAAGCTAAGTAAGAAGAAATAAAAAATATTGGACGAATCCGTGGAAATGTAACTTTAGAGCGTTCCATTTGGCGGTCGTCCCCGGTACGATGGGGTCCGTGCCAACATCCTGAGACAATGTATACACTCCGTTTACTCGGACGTCAACCCGTACTCTTACAAAGTAGTGCATACCAGCTCAAAGTTTACCACCAGCCACTCAGAGTTTACTTTTGGTAGCCATTAAATTCTCAATAACGACCTAATCTTTACGATGTGCACTACTAAATAATAACAACCTTCGTCGCTCGAGTTTACTTTTCGAGGTAAACTATCAAAGTTTAACAGCGTATTCATTTACTTACACAGCTTACAGCTTCAAGATCCTTAATTACGTGTTTTTTACATGCGCGATATTATGAAGGGTAACTTATATTGCACTGCTTTAGGAAAATGATATTCATACTGTGATATTAGCGAAAATATAAAAACAATTTATTATTATATTTTTTCTAGAAATTTGTGAATAAATTATTATGTTCTAAATAAACATTGATTTAGTAATTGATTAAACTTAAAATTAATGTCAAGTAAGTTTTTTAAATAAATTAAAAAAAATTTATTTTAAAACTTAATACCTGAAAAATTAACTTTCTTCTAGGAAAATGATTTAGCGATCATGGGCTATCTGTTGGAGATTTTTGAAATTATCTTTGGTCAGAAATTATATATAAGTATATTTGGCCATATCTGACTATATATGGACATATTAAATATTTTTAATTAATTATTATATTTTAAAATTATTAAACATTTTTTATTTTGCCGCAAATATTTTTTACCTTGGCCTTATTTATTTTAACTACGCAAAAAAAAATCAAAGCTTGACTCATACAGATCTCAAATTAAAACTTCGGGGTAATAACTGTAATCAAATATTCCTTAGATGTTTTAACAAAGTCTACTGAATAATTAACATCAGAAAAACTAAAGTAAATATCAGATACTTCTTAACATAAGAACTTCAAAGTTTAAGAGCAGTGATTAACAAAACTCATTAAATAATCTTAATCAAAAATTGGAATATAAATAAGTTTTGTAAAAACATAACGCTCTAATAGCTCCAAAGGTGCCTTTGGAAGGTAATCGGGTCAAAAAGTTAGTTACATGCTGTCTAGAACACACCGAAACCTTTACAGCTTCAGTAAACAAACGCTGCACTTTAAAGTGTTGATTATACTTCCTTACTTCAAACGCGGGTAATTATCTCGTCAGCACTTACTAACTTTTTTGAGCTGTTTATGTGCGTCTCGTAATATCTAGATGGCTAGTTATTTTGCTCGATTCTCAACATAGCTCATTCGTGCATAATAAAAGGGCAGTCCTTCATGGACTCTTACCATTGATTAAATAAATAATGCAAGGTTAATTCGATGAATACGCTTTGAGAATGAATTTTAATCACTCATCGCTAATGAAGACTCATAGAGGAGCTTATCATGGATTTAAATTATAGACTTAAGCTCGAGGGACTTAACGAAGCTTATGCGCAAGTTTGATGGGTATTCAAGATTCGAGTATTGATGGTATTAATAGTATTAAAATATTAATTCTTATTGAAAATTTCAACGGAGTAAACTTTCTTTTGAACTAAAAAGAATCAAGCTGCTGAAAATTAAAAAATTAAAGATAATTGGTCAAATGTAATGGGATTAATGTTCCGAAAAAAAATTTGCTTACACATGAAGAAATTTTCAACACTTAAAGAGATTTCTAGATGAAAATTATTGAAAAAATATTTCTTAATTCTTAAATATCTTTGTTTTCTATATCAAACAGATATTTCTTAATCTATACTAATATTATAAAGAAATAACTGATTTCGTAAAAAATTATTTTAATTCATAAAAAACATTTTTTATTCCGAAAAAAGTTATTATATAAAATTTTCAGAAATCAATTCATTACTCTCTAGCAATTTCTTCAGTCACTGTGGATATGATTATATCAAATCATTTTTTTTTTTTTTTTTTAATTGAAACATCAGTTGAGGTGAAAAAGTTCAATTTACAAATTTCTGGGTAAATCAACATTGAAAAACCACTTAAAATAATAATACCTACATAACAAAAACTATTAAAGTTACAACGATGAAATCGCGTTGCCTACAATAATATTCTTGCTCAGTTTGAAACTGTTTCTCTGTCCGCTACAAGAAATTACCAGCAGCTTAACAGCGTTCTACGTTGAAGTTGTGTAAAAAAAAACCGTAACTTAGTTAAGGATGTTTTCAACGCAACAGTACCAGCCGAATAGCTTTGTTCATTTAGCTTATGACCTTTTGTTGTACTTGTATGCATGTTCCTTCATTACAGTAAATGTAGATGAGTGTAACTTTTCGTCACATTTTAGTTTTTAATGCAATGTTAAACTTTACTGAAATGGTTTTTGGCGATAAGTTCATTAGAGTAGGTACGTGGTGTTTAATTTATGTCTCAGTATTTATTTGCACGTCATCAATTTTAGAGGACTACAATACTGAGAACATGAGAATCTTTTCAGTTTAATTAATTGGAAAAAATCATTATTTGAATCTAAAAAATTGAAGTAAGAGGAAAAGTTATTCATTTAAAAATTACACAAATTTACCAAAAGGCCTTATTATTTTCAGAAAAAAAAAAAAAATTTTTTTTCAATCAAGAACATTATTTTTAAATCAAAATTTTCATTTCTTATTTATAAAATGACACACGCAGGAAACATATAATATATAATATCCCGTATATTACAAATAAAAGTTCCCTAAGAGTATCAAAGTCTTCTTGATGGCTTTCACTCACCGCAATTGATCTTTTCTCAATTTTGAAACCTTAGTTTGCTCTGATATCTATCGATCTGACGATACACGTCTTTTCACTCAATCTATTTTTCATCAATTCTGAGTGACTTCGTAAAGCAAAAGTAAAAAATGCCTGTCACAAATCATATATTTCTCAACTTATCGACCTTGTTTCAAATTTTTTATTAAATGTCATCGGTATAAAGTTTTCTCCTCAAAATGTCCTCAATAAACTATTTAATTAAATAAAAACACTTATTCCACAAGTTTTAGACTTTTTTAAACATTATACTGAAAAATAAAATTTATTTGAGACAAATATTCTTGAATAAAGTAAAATTTACTTAAATCAAAAAAATTTCTGAGTTTAAGAATTTTTTTCTAAAATCAAGATAAATTTTTTTTTTTTTTTTTTAGAGTAGAGTTCATCAAAATCCCTATAGCTATTGCACTGTCCATTGTTACGAGCTCACCAGGTCATTAGAAGATCCTAAATTTACGGACAACGAGCGTCAATTTGCGCTCGTTTCCTCGTAACGGCCAAACGTTAACGGCTGCTCGGAAAAAGTATCGCAATAACACTAACGGGTAATATCGAGCCAGAGCGCGAGTAGTAAAGGTCAATGCTATGTCGTACATTCGAAAGTAAGTATCTCAAACGATATTATATGCAGCAAAAAAATCAAACTATTTCCTAGCCATTTGTAAAATTAAGAGTATGATTTAATTCAACAGAAGAAATGATATTTCATCTCCAAAAATTTAATTTAGTTTATGTCCGATCACTTTTTAAAGATAATTCCAGAACGTTAAATTGAATTGAAATCTAAAATAAATTTGATCCTTATCTTAAGTCTCAGTTATTTTAATAATTTATTTAAGTAAAACTGGGTTTTTACTTTAAGTCATCGAATTTTCATATGCACTTATTTGATATCTTTTTTAATGTTATTATTATTATCTGTATAAATTCATAATATGTAATAAATTATACTACAATTCTCCTTTCGGCATCAGCATTTTTAAAATCCCGTGAATATATTTACTATCAATGAAAATATTTCTTTTCACAAATCCTGACAATGCTATTCTTATAGTGACATTCAATTTCTCTTACTACTTTTTTTTTAGAAAAAAAAAAAAATTACTTTATGAAGGTTCAATATTTTATAATTGAACCGTATTTCTTCTTCTGGGAATAATACGCTGTCATAGTTAATAGAAATAATATTTATAAATTCATAGCTTGAAGAATCCCGAGATTTTTTTACTCGAATTAATTTTATTTCAAAAGTTGTCGGAGCTTTATATTGAAAGCAGATTTAACAACTGAGGAATTTTAAAAGTACTTTGGATTTAAAATTAAATATAAATTTGGATTGTCTCTTTTGGTTCTTTGGTTTATGCTGATATATAAATATTACGAAAATAGTTATTAAAAATTACAGTTGGCTGCATTTGGGGTGATAATTCGGGCCAATTATTTTTCAAATTTTTTTATTGATATTGGTGGTAATTTTTCAAATAGGATCGCTCCGTTTATAATCTTGAAAATTTTTTAAATAAAATTAAAAAAAAAATAAATTTTTAAAGTAAATTTTTTGATTTTTTATTTTAAAAAAAAGGAGTCCAACATTTACACAATTACCCTCTTGATTGTGCTCTTTACTTTCTAGACCATAAGTGCTGTAAAAAAACATTAGAGATTACTCAAGCCAAACATCTCATGAAATCCACTTAGCGATAATAGAACACCATTAGCGCATTCGTGTGTGGTGTGCAATTTCCTAACTAAATTTATTCCACGGAGCTCTAAACAACGAACAGTACATGCTTTACTTGCATTAAAAAAAAAAAAAAATAAAAATGATTATGCAATAAATTAATCAGCGTATTCAACTAGCGAGCGCAATAAAATATCATATCATGAAAACACTACGAGGAATATTTAGTTGGAAATGAAACTTTCAGGCGTCATTACTCTTCTCCATCATTCTATTTAGCAGAGTATCTTAACCTCATATTTATTTATTTCTCCCTTGAAGCTTATTTCCCTCAGTTTGTCTCAACTGGTACAACCAGGAAGGCTCGTGGTGCAGTGGATGGTTTACGTTTGAGAATTTTCACTCGAGAAACTCAACGTCCCGTAAAGTACATAAGAGCATGTATGCTGGAACAAGTCTCCTCTTCTCTCGGTTTTCTTCCTCTGGTTCTACCCTTTTTCCCCATTCTCAACGACTTTCTCTTCCTCTTTTTCTCGGCTCCCTCAGCCGAAACTCAGTACAGTGTTATGTTCAACGCATAGAGTGAGATACTTACGACTTTGGTTGGCTCGTGAAATAAAACCGGCTTCAAGAGGAACCAGAAATGTATGTGCATGCTGTTATGCTGCTCCTGGCTCGTAAATTTCCCACGAAAAATTCACTACACATTTTTTCTTCTGGTCTCTCACATACTTTACTATTATTTTTATAATTTAATAAAATAATAAACTTAGTAGATTTTGTTTATCGTGTCTCGAGGAGCCTCAATAAGCCTTTTGAAGCGGGAAATAATAATTTAACTCGAAAATTTACATATTTAATAAAATATTGCATTCCGTCGATTTCTTACGGTCGAAAGTGCAGCTGTCGTCTTACCCGTTGAATGGGCACGCTTATCGAGCATGCGAAGCAACTTTTTTAGAATCGCCAAGCGCGAACATCTATGGCACGCTCCTGTAAGCTCAACTTTGTAAGTACTCATAAATTTAATGCCGGAATTCCATTACTCCGCGAGAGAATCGATATTTCATCGTTGAAAAAGGGACGAAATGGGAATCCGTTCATCTTTCGTCCACTCGTTCATTCGCTTCTATACCCATGCTTTTAGTATTGGGTGTCATTTACTTAATCTTACTCTCATTTTTGCTCTATTTATATTCACCCTCCCTTTTCCTCTCTTTCTTGTCTCTGACTAAAATTAACCCAAGTTCATATTGAAAACAGAGGTAATTTTCGGTCTTGCATTTTAACACTCTTTTTTTTCGTCACTTCTATTAAAATTCCAAGCGAGTTTATTAACTGATCATTTTCTCCACCAATTATCACTTAAGCTTTCTTATCTAGCTTTTAAGTGCCGCTTTGAACTTTGGGTACTCTTGAGTTTTTTTCATTTTTTCGATTTTTTTGTGGATGTAAAATATTTAATATTTAAGTGTAAAACACTTTTTTTTTTTAATTTCGACCGTACTTAGTATTAAAAACCTATGATAGACGGCGCATGATCGCTCAATCTTCTCTCTACAAGAAAGTTAATTTGGAAGTGTCAAGATATCAAACAAGAAATATTTCTTGATTCTCATAGAGATTCTGGGTTTTTTTTTAGTTTAGTTATTGACGCTAAAATTAATAATTTCATTACTCTGAAATTTTTATTTAAGGGTAAAAATAAATCAACTTGAATGAAATTACATTTATCAACTGTAATTATTATTGGAATTAAAGTAATTGATTTAAAATGTAGTAAATTTTAAATTAAATAACAAGAATATTATTGGAGCGATAGTAATTATTTAAATTGAAAAATAACAAACAGGCGCGCTATAAATAAATACATGGCGTTAAAATAATTCGAATTGTATTTTGATGAAAGCTTTTAAGTAATATTCATGTGTTGCGATGCAAAATAAAATAAAATGAAAAAGTAACTATTGTATAAAGGTTGGTAATACCCACTTATCGACTTAACGTAGCAACTGAGCTCGTTCAGTACTTGAAAGCTGCAGGAGGCAAGAAACCTGTGATGAAAGCTATCGAGACTTGCTTTCATCGATTCAGCAATAAAGTTGGGCTTTTCGTACCTTCAATATCCTTTTCATCGGATACCTTACATACATAAACTTGTTTATGAGCTTGCAGCTTTATATATGTCTGTGGATATGAGTTAAACAAAAAAAAAAAAAAAGAAAAATTCACGTACAAGAAACTAAAATTCAATCTACAACTTGGCTTCAAAAATCAACTATATTTTCTCACAAAGTTTTAACTATTTCCCAAAACTAATTTCACGACGTTTCAGGGCTGGCAACTTTTGAACTATCATTTTCCGCGATTTACTTTCTGCTCAGCTCTAAGGCTTTTTTTTCCTATGTTCTGAAGATAAATTACTTGACATGAAGTACGAAAAATGTATCTATATATATTTGCCGGAAGTCAGGAAATAGAAAAATGCTGCATTTTAAAACCATAATACGGAACATTTGGAGCTTTATCTCACCGTCTAGTGGCTCTTAAAAAATAGTGAATGACATTGAGGGCAGTGAAAAAGAGAAAAATAGGTAAGAGTTCTTCGGTAGATTTGTCAGAATTTTATCCGCTTTTCAAGCGTCGCTAAAGGCAATGGGACAGTTGAAGGAGCTCACCGACGTCCTTTTTAGGTTACTAAAAGCCTCGTATTCACATCTCAACACGCCGACATTGCTATCATCAGCCTCTTTTCTCATCAACAAGTACTCAAGAATTTGCACGATTGAATGCTAATGACAGTTGAAAAATGACACAGACATGCTTCCGGTTTTCTATGCTATGAAAAATTACATCCGTGGAAAAACTTTCCAATGATCATTCGCCATCTCTCGAACACTTTTAACACTAAATCCTATCGACAAATTATTTCGGGACATTTATGATCATAAAAAGCCAGATATATCTACATATCATCTGATATAGCCTGAAACACCTATATATAGCTTCACCCTTGGGAAAAAAATATATTAAAAATAAAAAAATCATTTAACAAACTTATAAATTTTAGTTACTAACGGAGACACCTCATTTCTATTAATTTAATTTATCTGTTTAATCAAAATCTATGAATATCTCTATTTGATCTTTAGTTTTATTCGCGACAAATGAAAAATGTCAGGCAGTAACCTATATTAATAAAAACTACTACAGCTATACTCAAAGATAAGCTTTTTTTTTTGTATATCTCATGCTTTGCTAAGCGCGTGTCATGAACTCGCATTTATTTAAAGTAGAGCACCTGAGTCGAGAGGAGAAATTCGACACTAGAGATATTCATATCCGGGTCAAAAACAGAAAAATAACTGTTTTATAGTGGACTACATTTCATTGTGAATCTACAATATTTTATGGTTTTAGTTTTATTTTTTTTTATCTCTCTTTCAGTTATAGTTTACCTCGGTAATAAAAGTTTTTAAATTATTTCCGAGGACGCTGTAAATTATGCTCTCTGAAGTACTGATTAATTAAATTTAAATATAGACTGTTTTAATTACTAAAAAATTCAAAAGTTTTTATCTCAAAATAAAATGTATGAATATTTTAAGTAAATTTTTTGTCAGAAAAATGTATAATATAAAAAATTATAAATATCATTATTTTGCTCAAAAGTATTAAAATTTTGATCACAAACTTACATTTTACGTTTAACTCATTATCACGATTCCCTAACACGAATTGACAATGTACAAAATGTTTCCTACTTAATTTTATCTTTATAAAACCTTGACGGCACGTCGAACCTTGATACAGAAGAGATTATTTAAAATTTATTTTTTGTTTTTATTGATTCCCAAACAAAAAGTAAAGATATTTATGTATGAAAATAATTTTCTACTTTACAAGCTTATGAATTTAAAAGTATGCAGGCTCTAAAAGTTTTTCTCTGAGCAAAGCGATGAGAATTCGGGTCACGACATAAGCTTTTGAATTTAAAGCGTATGCTGCAGAATCAATTTATTTTTATTCTGCCTGAGTTAATTTTCTTAAACCGCAAGAACTTATCGAGTTCAAAACACCCTCTACTCAAATTTTAAATGCATTTCAGGCATCCTTTATTCATCGTAACTTTCTATCGACTAAACCTGTTAGCCAACACTTTGAAAATTAATTTTCAATGCTATAAGTGTGAGCCATAGAAACTTTAGTGGTTATAGTTTCACCTGCAGACATGGTTCATCATTTTTGAATTTCTTTCAAGGAAGTAAAAGAAGAAAAAGCTCTTAGCTTGGTAATAAAAGAGCTAGAAGTTTATTTTAAGACTTTTTTTTTTTTTTTTTTTTTGCAAGGAAGATTAATACGACTTTGATCGTCGACAAGTTAACCGAAAATTTCGATGAGAAAAATGAAGAGTAACGAGAAAGCGATGATATGGTCGTGTTCGATCTCGGTATCGGAAGGCAATCTTGATAGTGTCTGAACTACAAGGAAGGTGATGAAAAAGGAAATAAATAAAAGCTTGAAGTGAAATAAGGTCTCTAAGTCTTAAATCACCCGATTGAAATTTATTTTTCATTGAAAATATTTACATTTAAGTGGAAATAGAAAAATGTTCAGATTGAATAAAAATTCGATAACAGATATTTTTACTAGATAGTTTCAATCGAAAATGTATGCCGTGAAAATACTTTTTTGTATGATCTGATATGTCCATTTATTAATTTTGAAATGGTTTGATTTTTGTCTGTATAGTTTTTCGACCGAACTTAGTATTAAAAATATCCGACAGATGGCGAATAATCGCTGAATTTTCTTCTTCTAAGAGAGTTAAGCCTGAGGAGTTTAAACGAGTTCTAAAATGAAGAGCATTTGTAAAAAAATTTTTGTTGTCAGTATGAAAAAAATTCAAATGGTGACAAATTTTTGCACTACGAAAAAAAAAAATTTGTCAAAAAAATTAACACAAAAAAAATGAATGTTCTAAAAAAATAGTAAAAATTTTGACGGGAATAAATAAAATAATCAATAAGTTTGCACTCCTGCTAGGTTAAATTCTCAATTGAGCGCCAATTCACACACTGGATGAACAAGCTTCAGATCGTAAATAGTTATTTAAACTTAAAAAAATGAAATTACTAATACATGATCCTATAAACTTTTCATTTTAGACACGACAATGGCAGTAAACTGAAATTCAAGAAGAATGAATTGGGGGAAAAAAGGAATAAAATGACAAAACGAATACATATTAGGCGTCCTAAAAAAGTAGACATAGAGCAATGGCCAGACAGTATAGCAAAGCTTTCTCCACTGGGACTCTGAATTTCGCCTGTCAGTTGAACATACCCAGTTTTTAAAAAATAAAGTTGCACAAAAATATACATATATATCGCTGAACAGATGGCTGGGCTCTAGGCCGAAGCATTATGATGTCGTAAATAATATGAAAAAATGTCTGCAACGCTAAGCATTTAGGATTACAACCACCCACCGCATTCACGTCGAATAGCCTACGCTAGAGCCTCAAGTACGCAGAGGAGAAACCAACTAAACCTGCAGTTGCACTTTTTGCACCAGCCTTTTTTATATTTTACACTCTACAGGCTGCTTCCTCCTGTGAAATATTGTATCAAAAAACTTTAAAATCTTGTACGTGACATTTCATTTTTTCATGATCATACAAACCATAAATAGTTGTTTCATTTCTTTAGCTTTGTTTAATACTCAACAGCAGAACGAAATTGCTTTGCTCAAATGCCAGGAATGTGATACCTTTATCATCTTATCAAAGACATTCGTTGCATCGGATTACATTTAATTTGTTCATTTATTCTATCGCTGACTGATCTTTGACATGCAAAGGATCCAATTAAATGAAAATAAAATCCTGATCCTCTTTTCTGCGTCTCACAATAAATAAATCTTATATAATTAGTAACTTTAATTTTGAATGGCACAAGATTAAAAATTTATCCGATAGTATAAAGGTACTCAGTAAGAATCATAAATTCTCCATTATCCCGGATACCTTTTTACCTGCACTTCAAATTTTAATTATAATTTCAAAGAGACAAATTCAAGGGCCAATTCATCACGGTTTTAAATCAAGAGTTTTTAAGCTCAAATTATGGTTATGGAGGAGCTTCTTGTGTGCGCATTACTATGAAATTGTATTTAAATTGTTATATTTTGAAATTGTTATTTCTTATATATAGTGTAAAAAATTTTCAGAATGAGGGATAGATGATTTTTAATTGATTGTTTTTTGAAGTAAGATTTACTCCACGAAGAATTTTAGACTAAAATTCTCAATTTGTCTACTTAAAATTGATTTTGTTTTTTCAAATGTAGAAAACTTTTTTAAACAAAAAAATTGCAGTGAGAACAATTTTAATTTCTTTATCTAGGAAATAAAATTGATTAAAATTTCAAAAAAAATGAATTTCTTCTCTCAAAAATATCAATATTTTTTAAAAGAAATTTTTTCTCTTAGTGCAAGTTAAAATTTTCATCGTAAATTGAGATTTTAAATTAATTATACTAAAGTGTGCCAAGAATTTTTTGAACTGGAAAAATTTCTAGTATTTAAGCGGGAATGAAATTTAACATCCAATTTGACTATTTAGGTTACTCAGTTTATTAAAAGATTTAATAATGTAAGAGGGATGAAAATAGTAGCAATTTGGCTTGATGAAAACGAAACTAAGAAAAAAAAAATAAAAAAGTGTAATGATAAATGCAGAAGAAAATTAGTCGTGACAGAAGTGAAAATTCTCACGCTTGAGTGCTGAAATGAAGCAACAATAATGCATGGAGTATCCTCTGAGACTCATCGAGTCAACTAGAAATTTTTTTAATGTTTTTTTTGTTCGAGTAAAAGCTATGCATACAGCAATGGACTGGAGAGCTGGAATATTAGACCGAGGATGAAAAAATTTTAGTCGTATGGTGGGTGGGTGGGTGGATAGAAGAGGAGAGAAGGTAGAAAATGATGGAACGAAGCTCATAGCATGTATAATGTGAGTTGCGCTGTAATGTTCCATCGCAATTTACGTCCCGACGCGTCTCGAGTCTGGTATAAACGAAATGAGCTTTACCGATTATAGAGGTAAAATAAGCGCTCTGACCCACACACTGGTTGATATTGAATGTGTTAAAGCTCTAAAACGCAAAGAAACTTTACAGCGATGGCTTACGAAACGTTATGTGTGCGTTCAAGCATTATCAAAATCAAAAGCCAAAGCCAGAATTTCATCATGTGAAAGCTCTACTTAATGAGTGGAAACGAGCTACCATTAATTAGCATGTGTGGGAAAATAAATATCAGTATGATACTGAAAAAATTGTGGATGAGCTGTGTAATTAAATGAACATTAAGACTTTCAGAATCATTATTTTTTTTAACAAGAATTTATTTGTATCTAAAAAAAAATGTTTTTCATCATAAAAGACTTGTTAAATAATTTTACTATTATTAAATTTTTTTTTTTTTATCGTGACTCTAGAAGTTTGAAACTCCCGATATTTTACACAGTGTAAAAGACCAACCCAAACATTAATCCAATCATATGAAGTTATAGAAGTTAATTTGAAGTTTAGAAGCAGTTGCAACCTGTAAATAAAGCTCAATGTAATTATGTAAGTTTACAGAGAAATACATTTGATGATTCAGGATGTTATTTACCCTCCAACAATTTATATCTAAACCCGTGTAACCTAAAAACACTACTTATATATTAGTTCAAGTAATTTTACACGAATACTTCAATCACCTCACATTCAATTAAAATCCGTGCTTTAATATTCCATTAAAATAAAATTTATAATTAACCAGCAAGAACCGCAGTTATTTACTAAAAAACCGAAATTAAAATAAGTCCAATTAACTCAGTTCAGTAATTAATAATTTACAATTTTCGTGCCCACAGTATCGACGCATTGTTGCGTCGAAATCAAATATGACTACAATTAATAATTTATCTAAAATGTTTTCGTATGAACAGACTCTGAATGTTATAAATTTTTAATTTGTGTGGATGTGTTCACAATTTTTTTTTTTTTAACTATAGTCTAATTTAAATTTGAATTTTTTTTAAAATATTTAACACTCAATTTTGGTGAATTAATTTATCCGAGTGTTTGTAAGCGCTTATTCAAAAAAAAGATTTGTTAAAATTTTTTACTATTAAGTCGAGTATTAAAATAATATTTTAACCGAAAACAATAAGTCAATTGTATGCAATAAATCAATGGAAAATATGAAAAAGCTCGCGCGCAAATAGGAATATATTACATGCAAAAATGCACAGGAACTGTGACCTAAATTTGAGCGCCCTTGATACAAAAGCATACTCGACAGCTCCACTCAAGCCCTTATACCTCGAGCTTTATCCTTTAGCTTTTTTTCTTCCTGTTACCGGTACCGACGATGCGTAAAAGGTATGGAAAAAGAAAAAGAAAAAAATCGTTTTTGTTCTTTCTCCATTTTCCATCCTCGTTTCCTCTCACGTCACCTATGAGTTCGTATTCCCTTTTCTTCAACATTAGCAATTTTTTATTTTTATTTTTATTTCACCTCGACTAGTTTCTCACTTTTTTATCCTCAATAATCTTTTTTTTCTTCTATTGTCACCCCAACAAAGTGCTAAGTTTCGAAGATTCTTCCAGAGTTGCCATTCTTTGAGAGTTCCTTTAAAATTTCAATACGCAGACTTTTTTTAAACTTTAAATTAAGTGTAAAAAAAAGTATCCATCAGGAAACTTATCTCAGCAAAAAAATTCCATGTTATCAATCCTTGGTGATTTTTTTAGCCAATCAACGTTAAGCTGCGGTAATTTGACTTTTACTTCTGAATAATTTATTTTCTGATTTATACTGACTGGAAGCGATCGCTGTTTGTGGTGGCCATGTTTGGATTACTAAGCAAACATGTCAAGCATCCGACCGATTCCGGTAAACATGCACTTCTGGATATGACTAGCAAGGCAACAGTTTAACGAATGATGCGATCCAATAGACTTGTTAATGCTACTGAATGTACATCGATGAAAAAAAGAGCGGAGTTCAATGAACTAGTCAAAGTTGTTTTTATTTTATGGAATTGCAAATAAATTTTTTAGAATTTTTAGTAATCTAAATTTTTTTTGTCAAAAAATACACTTGATGAAAAAAAAAATTTTTGAAAAGAGAAAATCATTTTACAGAATTTTTAACTTCCCGCTAAGAAAAATTAAAAATTTTTTTTAATTTGGAAAGTTATTGGTTTTAACCCGTTTTGCGAAAATCGAGTTTTCATCAGATCTCGACGTTTTAAGGACAATTGAAATTGAAATCAAAGAAATCCCTCAAAATAAATTTCTTGGTTTAAGATTTTTTCTTTAATCAACATAAATTTTTTTGTGTTCACTTTTAACTATAAAAATGACATTCATGTAATGTAATATTATAATATATACACAATATACTCTTATATTTGTTCTGAATAAAATATGCGAATATGAACTGCTACTCTATTTGCTAATTCAGCCTCCCTTTCGTCCAGTCCACCTCAATTTTAGCTTGATCTTTGTCTGCATACATTATCATTGTTGACGTTCGCCTTTGTTACATATGCATATCGTGATTGTACCACCTGCCATGTGACACGATAAATATTCCACGAGATTACTATTATCAAAGTAGTACAAGTCGACCTATAGGTGGACAGTCAAATTGATTTATGTCTTCTTTTAACTAAATATTAATGTTAAATTATTATTCTATTAAATTTAATATAAAATAATCATCAATTAATATTAATATTTTTCTACTTTACAAATTGAAGTATTACATTCAAAAATGTCGGCAAAAGAATCGTTATAAAGAAGTATACTATGAATATCTTTCAAGCTCATAAAATGGTTGAAAAAAAATTCTTGTTCAGCTGAATATTTTTTCTTCCCTGCAGTAATTTTTTTGTTCTTGAAAAAAAAAAATCATGAGTTGAAAACTAATGAGCATAAATGAGTGAGGAAAAATGTCAGACAAAAGTATCGCGTTTGGGTTCGCCCATATTTTAGAATAAGCAATGATGCTTACACTCTTACGCAGTATGACCTATCCAAGTGACTGCTATAATATTTTCTGCGACCCCAAAATGGTAATGGGACCAGCCAAGCTAATAATTTAGCCATATTTTCTTCCGTAAATGAACTCTCCCCTTCACCAGTGTGATTTATATTCACATTTTTTTAGGCTCTCGTTTATACTTATACTTATTCGCGCGTCGTTAGGTGCCCGCTGAGAGGAAGGAAGTTCAGGAGATCCGTGATTTTATTCACTTGAAGAATTTATATACTAGCGCGTAACGAGCGACCAATCATTTTTATGAGACGGCCAAAACATTTAAATGGAAATTTATGAGCTGATTAATCCTGTTACGATCGTCAGACAATCAACATCTGTCGAGTTTATTATTCAGTTTGTTGTCCATTATTGACAGATAGATATTTAATTACCAATAAATACTGAATTTTGATAATTGACACTGACCTCAATTATCATGACTGGTATTTCAGTATTAACTCAATAATTAGCTGTATAAAGATTGATGACATGGACTTTTATCGGTTAATTAAATCAACACGTATTGAGGAAAATAAATTATTTTTTAAAGAATTTTAAACAATGTTTCCTTGCTCTGAATTAAATATTGCGACTTACAATTCGAAGCATTGGATTATTTTAAGGCAAAAATAAGTCAATATTTGCATTCATAAAAATAATTTTTTTAAATTAAATTGAATTGTAAAAAAGTAGTTTGAAAAATTTTAATAATGTGAATTTTTTAAATTCTCATAGTTAATGCTATAAATCCTGAAAAATTACCAATTTAATTATAATTAATTTTTTGAAGTGAGAGAATAGCGATATTCTACTGCGTTAATAATTAATTATTTCTTCTGTTACAATTATTTTCTGTAATTACAATCCAGAGTTGAGAAAAACATTTTTTCGCACAGATATAACTTTTTTAATTGCTGCTTCAATTCTCGAGTTTTATTTAATGTTTTCATCAGTATTTTCCAACAATATTTTTAATGCTTTAAACAGCAGATTTATTGAAACTCTTCAAAGACACACTAGCATTCTATTTAATTTTAATAAAACTAAAAAAAGTTTAACAAAAATAATAAAGCAGCAAAATAAAAAAATAAGAGTAAACTCATTCAAAGAGTTACTAAAAATAAATAAAAATTTATTTTTATTGCTATGTTCTCAGTGATTGCCGAGTCAACCTTAAGTTTCTACCTGCGTATCCTTGTTCCATGTCAAAATTAGTTTCTGTGTCCTGATAGGAAGCTTACTTGTGTATCTAGGTACTCTATTAAACAATGAGCAGGTTACATCCTAGAATCGGATCAAGGAAATCAACATACGGATGTAGGGACCTCTCACAGTACATGCACACAACATTAATTCAACTTAACAGACTGTCAAGATTAGTCATCACCACCGTTATCATTATCATTACCATTATTATTGTCATTGTCACCACCAGCTATCACTTAATCTAAACGATTAACGTTATAGTAATTATCGTTATCGCTAGTAAAATACATAACAATTTTACGGGGGCGTAAAATTATAATAAACTGCATTAATAAAATATTTATCACCGTCATCACGATAAAATAACTTGAACTAATAACCGAGAAAATAATTTTTAAGAGTTTCATTGTCTGAATCAAAACGAAAAATTTTTGAATTAAGTTAAATATATTTAAACCTTAAAAAATTCCTTCATTTAAGAATTTTTCCGTTCAAATGAAGAAAATGGTTTTTGATTTAAGTAAAATTTTGTTTCTATGTATTGTCGAATGGGGCTCGGGCATTTATGGAAACGAGTGTACATTAGTTAAGTTTCCTAACACCAGATGGCGAGTATACCATAGTATATTTGTACCAGAATGTATATTTACTCTTTCCTAAAAGCAGGCTATTGAAAATTACTCTTCTAGGAATGAAAGTAAGAAAATACTATGTTAGTATTATTTAAAAATGAAGTAATAATGAAACTGGACAATTTAAATCAATTGAAGAAAGGTCGTTGCTGATCTAAAACTTTAAACAGACGGTTTTAAGAGCTTAAGTAGTAAACGAAAGTCCATAGAACGTATACAAAGTTTCTAGCACTATCCATCGGCTTATCAGCGGACTGGAGAGCCCAAGCTCTCTATACAAAGGAAGAGGTTCGACCGGGAGATGGAGGAGCAGAAAGTGGCTATGCAAAAACGTTCCTATCCCTGATAAGATTCTCGCTGACTGCGGGCTTATGGTTTTTACTATCAGATGTTTGCAGACCGTTCTTTTTTTTTTTTTTTTTTTTTTTTTTTTTTAAATAGAATTATTTATTACTTGTACTATGTAATTGTGACATTGCCGAATTTACATTGTAATTTATTTACAAAGTTGATGTATTTTGCTAGATTTATAAACGCTTGCCATTTCCAAATACATTTTCCATTTAATGAAAAGCTTGTTAAATGAAATGGACAAACTGAACTGTAATAAGTAATAATGGATTTATAATATGATATATGATTTTTATTATTTATTGTTGCGTCATTTCGCAGCACGATGTACTATTTAAAACACTAAAAAGTAATCAGAATATGAGTAAATTTTACTGTCTGGTTTTATATGCGTAAAAAATGAAATTTTATAAAACATCATCGGTTAAATTTAAAGAGTAATATTGTCCAGTATGAGAGGTGGTTATTCGCAGACCAGAATAGTAGTGTATCGGACATTCAGTGATTTACAGAACTTTACACCACCGCTAACATGTTTGGCGCTGCATGCATTAATGGTCGCTCGTAATTTGTATAGATGCTTTTAAATTTATCATGCATTCCATCGGTTCGACATTGACTTCGGCTTGCGTATCACGGTATGAAACATATGCCAGATATTCAAATTTTTTCATTTTATTTGTAACATCGACCATCTCATAAAAATTATCTACATGTGTTCTTCGTTTTTTTTTTTTACTTTTATCAAATTTAGAACTGCTCCCGTATTTCGGACCTCGCGCGAGTATCGTTTTGTTTAGAATAATAAAAAGTATGTAAAATAATCAAACATTCGTTTTATATTTTTTTACTGCTGCTACTACAGAATGTGAAAAAAATAGGAAAAATTTTTAATAGTTTCGGTACACGTAAAATTTTTACTAGAATGTGTGTAGAAGACATAGGAAGGTATAACAAATATTTAGAATGGAACATATAAATCTAGCTAAAAAAATAAGATTTTTTTTTTTTCATAGATTTATTGACGATAAAAGTGTACACAATAGAGACAGTTGTACTGGATACGCTTTGTTATTTGTTTGTTTGTTTTATTTAAAAAAAAAATTCAAACATCCAAAAAAAATTCGCTTGTTTAAAAAACAAAATAACAAAATATTTCAATGATTTTTTTGTTTTACGGAAGTTTATTTATGAAAAAATAGAAATTTAATTTTGAAAAATGATTATTTCGCATTTTGAATAGTGAAAAATCTAAAATTGTCATATTTTAATTTTAATTTAATTTCATTCCTATTGTACAAAAATAAATACGATTAATCTATCGGGATAGTATAAATTTGAGAATAATACAGTGGCTATTTAGTGTACCGATTATTTGCCCTAGAGCCATACAATAAAATCCAGTTAATTCAATTATTCCACTTTAAATTTGAACGGGTGTGTATTGCTTTATATGTTATGTTTGATACTCTCAAATAGGGATCAGTTTTATAATTTTATGCGTTTATTCCTACTGGTGAATAATTTGTTTTAGTTGGACATTTATTTATAGTTCAATTTAAATTCGTTCAATTGTTTCTATTATTAAAGTTCAAATAACAATTTATTTCACTTTGTGATTAATAGTAGTGGTTATTAATTGATAATGTGCATACGCTTTATCGAACAGTTATGTTATAAATTCTAAATGTTATTATTATTATTATTATTATTATTTACATAATAAAAAGCTATAAGAATATCTGAGATTATTTCGACCGGAATTCATAATATACTAACGTTGATAGCCTGAAGGCATTTATAATATACCGTCGAGAATACTGTTGGAATAACTTCACTGTATTATTCAGCTTTATCGGACACGCAACTTCTAGGTAGCTTTTATAGCCCATGACTTTTGAATTGTGATACTATGATACACCACCTAAGTTTTACCGCGACATTCCAATCTTAGCATATCTCAAGACGAGACAACGTTTAACTGTTTTAACGAGAACGTAACTATTTTAATGAGATCAGGCGAACACTGTCGTTTAAGAAAGGATCTTCGTATAATCGCTGCAAATCTACAAATTTTACTGTATTACTCTACCCTCTAGAAGTTCATTCCAATTAAATTATTGTTTTACCGTCAAATTTTTATCAGTTATTTCATTTTACCTCCTTTCAACCCTGTTTCATTTTATTTCATTTTAGTATATCTTATTTTATGCTCAGAGTTTGAAGAATAAATTTACGGTTCTTCGAATTATGTGTATTTTTACTTCTCACGCGAAATGCAAATAAATCATACGAACTATAATTATAACGTCAAGACGCTGACAAGTAACACAGCCTTGCGATGTATATACTAGACGTTTACGTAATCAACTTACTTCAGGTAAGGATTATTCAACAGCTTTCATACATTTTCAGCATAAAAAAAAATAATTATTATAATTTTTTTTTCAAGATTATTATTATTTTTATTTCCGTTTTAATTAAGATGTAATTCATGATTATTAAAAATAATCTTACCCTTTTTTTTTATTTCGGATTTTCGCGAATCAATACAATAAAGATCAAACTAATCATATAGGTATTCATTTTTTAGGAACTTTAACGAGTTAAAAAAAAAAATTACACTTCAGTATTAATCACGAAAATTGTTGAAAGAAATGCTAGTAATAATAATAATAATAAAGAAAGATAAATGTCATAACGACTTGAAAGTAAAAATGAGGGCGTTCATATATCCGTGAAGCCGCATAGAATCGAAACAAGTTTTAGTTGAACGATGAGTACGACGCTTAGTGAGCGCATCTCTATGTATGACAGACGACACTAGTACGTGCTGAGTAAAATTTATGTAGAGAACATGCATCTACCTAAATCTATCGAGGCATTGAAGGATACTGGGGAAGATTGACGAGAGTTGTTTGTGATCGTGTCAAACTTTTTCGACATCCAACAAACTTATGTTTTACAAAAAATTTTACAACAAAGAAGGTACTTTGAAATGAATGTGATTGAACGTTAAATCCAATACGTCCCAAGTAATAAAAAATAAAGTCAATTAATCAGAACGAATTCGCAAATCGTAAACAAAATATAAAACACTCATTTTTTTCGTAAAATATTAATCAAGCTGACTTTTGTTTCTTTTTTTTTTTTTTTGACTTATTTCTTTTTCAAACCTAGAAGAGTTGAGGGTACAGTACAATCGATTGCCAATAGAAGCAAAATAATTTTTATCCATAAGATAATTTTTTTTTGTCATATTAACTAATTATTTCTTGTCATTTATTATGGTCACTCATAAATTAATAGAAATTTTTTTTAATTCCAACTTGTTTTTTAATAAAATTACTCATTCTTTGTACTAATCATTCATTTGTGTGTTGAAAAAAAAGTCTGATGGAACAGGTGATAAATTCAATTTTAAATATTAAAGGTTTCAAAGTATCTCATTGTCACTTTGAAGTTTAATAATTAATATAAATAATAAAACAATTTTATAATTATGTACCATGCGGTTTGTTGAGTTTTCGCAACACAATAAAAGTATTGCAGACACAGTAGAAACTAACCATCAATTGATGGATAAAAAGAAAGGAGATGCTTTAATTCCCAAGGAATAATTATATCTTTTGTTTGGACATCGTGCGGAGCAGTGAAACGAGATGCGTTGTTTTCGCCAAGCGCTAATGGCCGCTCTTATCCTATCTGGAATCCATCAGCTCGTCCTTTGTCCACTGCAGGATCCTCTTTTTTTATTTTTTTTTATTTTTATTTTGTTCCATCAGAGAAAAATGCATTCCGGTCTACAAAGAATTCACTCTAATACTTTCTCTCATTACCACTATACGTATAATTTCCACTATTTTTGTCTATTTTTTGGTGAACTAAAAGCAATTTTTCAATTAACCGACATTAAGTTACAATTAATTATATATTTATTTTATTTTTAATTATAAGGAAAACATTGTTGTTTTTTTCGTGCTTGCAATGGAATTTTTCTGAATATTTATTTATTTATTTACTGACGGTAAAATTTATTCATATTTTTTTTTTTATAACTTTTATCTGATAAAGTTTTAAGATATTCCAAAAGCTCTTCAAATAGCTCACTGTCTACTAAGGTCTTGAATTCTTCACAATTTTGCTCTTTTAATTCCAGAAAAGAAGGTTAATTTTAACCAAAAATTTACTTTGAACTAAAAAAGCTTTTTTTCTCAACTCAGTAATTTTTTTTTTTTTTTTTTATTAATAGCATCAAAAAAAATTAAATCAAGAAATCATTTATTGAAAAATTATTACCAATTTTGACAAGTGAATAAAATTAAGTAAATTTGATGAATATTTCGGGAATTTTGAATAACATTTGAGACAACGTAAAACTTCAAGATATAAGAGAGTGATGAATTTGCAGCAGAAAATGTCACGATTGAAAATTGAAATGAATTGCGTAAATGGTTACCCATCGAGGCGTCATTCTGGCGCTACTACCACGATATATAAATACAAAGAAGAAGGCAGACTATAAAGGCGTCGTTCTAAATCGATGCTGATTGAATTAGAGGAGTAAAATTTTCTAGAAGTGTTCATCTTGACTTAAAATAAAAATAAAGTGTTATTTTATTTTTTTCCATCACTCACTTTTTCATTTCCTTAAAAAAATAAATTAAATTAGCAATAGTTTCAGCTCCGTCAGCCAAAGGCTAAGTAATTTTTTTTTTTTTTTTTATATTATTCAACAATACGACTATTTTATTATTATTATCATCATTGAAAAAGATGAACGCGAGGTAGAGGTTTCAGATGTTAATTTTTTATTCCACAAATGAGGTTTTTTATATAATTATGCTAATAAAATTATTATAAAAATTACAAAGGGAAATAATAAAGTAAATATAAACATGACGTGCTAAAAATGACTTTTTTTCATTTTTATAACAAGCGCTTGTGAAATTTCCTTTGGAGATTTATTCGGCGTATTAAAAAATGCATTTTTCCATTATTTTTTTTACCTTTGGTGTTTTTTTACCGTAAAAGGGATAATAAAAATAATGAATCAAAATAGAAAAAAGTGTAAAAAATTCTTCTTATATTGTTCGTTTATGGTAAATGTATCATAGAATAAAATAATTACATCAAATATGACGCATGAAATATTAGATTTTTTTTTTTAATCATAATGCGACGTACAATCGCTCTTTAATTACAACCTAAGAAAAATGTATTTTTTAAAACTGCGTAGATACGGTGCGGAAATTTACATTTCTAATTAAATAAAATATTATAAGTATATTTGTAATGAAATTGATACGAATAAAATTTCTCACGTAGATAATTTGAGAGGAAAAATTTATGAGAATAAAACTGGATAGAAAATATATTGGCCGAGGTTCACATATTCCGAGGAAGGAAACAAGAAGAAGGATGGATAAAATACACAGATAGAGAAAGGAGTTTATGGGGCCGCGTGAGTGAGTCGAGGCCAAAAATTGATGCAAATCCATAGCATGAATATTCAATTAATGTAATCCCGGTGACGTAGTAATAGTAGTAGTGAAAGCTGGTGTACGTTCATACGTGGCTCGTTCGTTTATTCGTTTGCCGGAAACTGCCACCGAAATGAGAACCACGTGGAGGACATCATTGACTATAGAGTACGTATGGAGGAATATGCAGGAGAATGGGGTGTTAATTTCAAGCTCTCTCTTGGTCCCGGGCGTCACCTATTCTCGCTTTATCGCCTTGTTCACGCCACCGGGACACCGGCACCAACAACCCTCTCGTCTTCTCTTTCTCTCACTCCCTCTGTCTTTCTCTGGCTTTACAATATTCGATCCTCTACATGAGTCACAGAGTACTCGAGAATCCGCTGGCAAACGTTTCAGCGGATGAGAGGAAGAGCACAGAGCAAGAGGGAAATGGCTGAAAATACCGCCGTTGTAATTAACGCGAGCGATATGGGAGTCTAATGTCAAGAGTCGCAGTCGAATGTTCCCAGCATACCGACTAAACCTTTGACGATTGATTGTGTAATATTAAACGTTTATCCTTTTGTTTGGTACTCACTTTGTCAACTAACGGAGGGGAATACACTTCTGGAGATGTCTCGGTCAAACCTGAAACAGATAGACGAAAGCGAATTAATTTTTTTATTCCTACACAAAAAAAATGTATTGGAATCAAGTAGATAAATTTGAACAACTTCGTCTTTTTTGATTTGACTAGAAAAGTTCTTAAATTGATAAATTTTTCTTGATTAAAGAATTTTTTGCCTTGATTCAAGGCAATGAAACTCTTTAGAATTATTTTCTTTTTTTAATTAATAAAAAAAAATTTTTGCGAAAGAATTTATGTTTTTTATTGGATTAAAATTAAAATAACTTAAATTGTAATTTAATAAATTACAACATTCATTTTTAGAAATTTTGAGTATCATTATAACTTTTTCCTTTTATATAGGAAATAAGTACAAGTAGTATTTTTTGATAAATTCTAAAATAATTTATTCGGTAAAAAAACTCACAAATTTGCAGTATAAAAGTTTATTTCAGAAACATTGAAGTTGAATCTATAAATTTCTAGCGTCACATATTCCATTAAATAATTAGTTATTGATCCTGTCCCAGAAATAGTATTGCTTAAATTTATTTCGAGAGAACTAAATCTTTGTATGTTATGATTAAAAATATCGAATAATCACTTAGTCAAAGATTTTTTATATTCTTGACAATTTTGAAGTTACTGCAATTTGCCAGAATATATATAATAAAAAAATAATTCATCGAGCATTTTCTTCCGACATGAAAATTGAAGTTACGCCTGATAGATATTTCCGACAATGATTATCACAAGTTATAAATTTTTTATTCCAGCTAAAACGTCAACAAGCGAGTCTGATAAATTACTTTCAGCACAATGAAGAACAAAAATGCGAATAATGACCACAGGAATAGTTTTTGTACCTTCTCTGCAATCGATTAACCTCCCTTGGGGACTCGGAAAACCTCGAACCCGCTTTCAGCTGCTGGTGCTCTTGCCGCCACTGGTTTACGAGTAAAACCAACGCGCCCGTAAATTTAATTTGGAACTCTAGACGATGGATTGAATTTCCGTGATAGACAACTAAGAGTCTTTTTATTTTCCTTCACCTTTTCTTAATTCTCTTTTTGAGATACATTCTCCGTTCTTTTATTTTGACTGAGTAATTAAACTATTTTCCTTCGAGTAACTTAGTTTTTACTTATTTTTGTAAGTTTATATAAAATATACACTGAAAGAAAAAAAAAAAACTACTTGATTGAAGTCAAATTATTTTTTCAAAAATAAATTAATTTTTTTTTTGCAAATTACAAGAAAATATTTCAAACAATTTATCTCTAGTGTAATTTTGTAAATGAAAATGAGAATAATGATAATAATTAAAATAAGAGCGCTTAAAAAATTTTGATTGATGAGATCCGAACTTGAGAGATGATTTACAAGCCTCTGAGAGGAACAAAATGGTTTGAGGAAATTCTGGCATCTGGTTTCGACGTTCGTCAATCTCCGAATCAAGGAGGAGTTTCCCAGAATCCGGTCTAGTCAATAGGACGGAAGAGAACCAGACTCTGGAGGAGTCGGAAGGGGTGAGAACCTTACAGAGCACACAACCCGAAAGTTGAAAGCCGAACCCACATCTTTCATTGAGAAGATTCGTATAAGTCAGTGGCATTCTATATATCCAATCTATCCCCAAAGAAGTTCCATACCCGAGTTCTGAGCTTGTCATGTGATTTATACGAGATCGATTTCAAGTCTGCCAATCGCCTAATTAATTATTGAGCTTCTCATGCTAAATAATTTTCATAAATTAAATTATCAAGTATGATAGTAGATAAAATAAATTTACACTAAGTAAAATAAATGGAAATTCGAACAGACAATAAAGTATTTTATTTCCCAAACGTGCTATAAACTCGCTGTAAAATATGTGAGCGTGCATACTTCGCGTGGCAAACGAAAAGGATCGTCTCGGCAAAGTGTCCTGCTGGTATTATCCTTCTCATAATTCTTCAACCGGCTTACATAAGCTCTCTAGTGTCGCTGCCCTTGGCATCCCTGTGTCGCCGGTTATTCCTTGAGTTTATCAGCTAGAATCTTCACAACTCCTTTATAAACTTAACATAAGGACTGAAAGCCACAGATAACTCCAGTGCATTGCCGCTTTTTCCATACTAAAATTGCTGTCTACTCTTTATTATTATTATTATTATTACTCATCCTTATACAAATACTGTACTGACATGCACATTCAACTGGCTCAAGTATTCTTATTCCTCTTGTTAATCTCACCCTTATTTTTATCTCTACTATTCTTCCCTTGTAATAAAAAAGACGTAAAATTTTATCTCGAGCAATTATTTCCATTGTCACTAGCTTATAAATATTGTAAAATGGTTATTATTCAATTTCATCCCAAGGACTTCTTAACTATTAATTTGTATAATTACGACTCTTTAAATAGAATCTCCATTGTATCAATTTAGATGGCGAGTAATTATTTAACTATGATCAAATAATTCCCTTAATAAGAAAAAAAAATTTTAACTAGAATGGATCAAACAAAATAGTTAAAAAATTATTGACATAAAAAGAAGATTTAAAAGTAAAGTGTTCTTTAAATTATACTCTTAGTAATTTAAATTACGCAAGCATAGAATTTTGCTTAGATTAATGTATTTTTTATGATAAAATGGTAATTTATGATTAGTTTTCAATCAATAATGTTAATTAATTATCGAACTTTGACGTGATTAAACATCGAAAATGAGTATTTTCTGGGTTAGGTATCATGATTCACAGATTCTAACCCACCACACATTCATCACTTGTAAATTACGCATAATTCAGCCCAGAAATTGTTGAATAAACACGGTTAAGTGATGAAATTTTCACGAAATTTTGAAAAAGTTCTATTTAAATTAACCAATCCTTATAAAATTGTATGATAGAGGTCTTTTCGAACACAACATCCACTAATATTTTCGTTGAAAAATTTTTAATTTTCTTTAAAATTAAAAAATTGAAAAATTTGATGACTTGATATTTTAATGCAAATTTTTTTTTTTATTTATCTAAATATTCTCTAATTATAACTCATATGAAGAAAGTTGTCAAAAAAAAATTTTAAATACTTATAAAGGAAAAAAAAATTCTGAAAAAAAATTGGACTTATTGAAACCAAACTATTTGTGAAAATTTTAAATAAATGACAAGAGTGTTGATGTATAGAAATAAAAATCTACAATGATAAATTGATTAAAAAAATTGAAGAAGAAAGACAATGAATTGTCTCATTGTAAGAACGCTTAGGTTAAGTAATTGAAGAAAAAAAATTTTTTTTAAAACCCAATTTAGAAGATAAATGAATAATCCTTATACTAAAAGGTTGACTGTGAATTTTTTGTGGCGTTAATTTTTTTTAATATTTCTTTTTCTGAGCTTTTCACGACTCATATATCGAAGAAAATTGCTATCCCATTCTCATGCTCTTCTTCTTTGTATAGAGTGAAAATGTCTCGAAAGTGCTCGTAATGGACCAACGAGTGCACTTTCATTTATATATGTCTTTTGTTCTTCTATACATATATATATATATATATATATATATATATATATATATATATATATATATATATATATATATATATATATTACATACTGATTTATATGGAATAAAATGATGACAAAGAAAAAGAAAATCATACACTTTCAGGTAAAATAGTACAGTTCTAATCGAATGGGATTGTAATTTACGTTCTCTTGTCTATCATAAATGGATAAAAATGGCGTCATAGCTTAGGTTATACTTTTGTTCTTCACTATTTCTTGAAGCGCGCATACTTTATGTACCCATACCTGTCTTTTGCAACTCAACTCGATACGACCTGGAAGATTATTCATTTATACGCCCAGATTTTATTCGATTTACCTTTTGAGGTTCGCTGACATTGATATTCTCTGTGAGCTATCCAGTTTACCAAAATCCTTTGTAAAAATGAAAAGTAAAAACCTTTTCAGTGTAAAACCGTAACTTTAGATGCACACAGAAATCAATTAAACTCTGCGTTCAATTCAACGAATTTTTAATTAAAATATTAATTATGAATCAAGTCATATATGCGAATTTATATAAACTTTCAGGTCGATGTCGATTTCGCCAGCACGACTGAATTTTCGCGAGAGCAATGTCAAATATCATCTACTTTTATATTCGGTATCACCGTTAATTGCTATTAATATTTGGCAAACCATTTCGAATTTGCAAATTAGTTTTTAATTATTCTTTACTAATTATTTCAATATTATATTTCACGGTGCTCAAGTTTCTTTACCATTTGATCTCGATGATTTAATTACTTGTTTAATAACGAATTCAAAATTGATATCGCATAGTCATTAATTTGCTATTTCACTGAATAGTGAATTTTATATAAATTTTTTTTAAAAGCAAATGAACAATTATTCCGACTTAAATTCAGTTAGCTTAATTGTATTTCCAATTAATTAATTCTACTGTTGTGTCTCTTTTGTATCAATATCATGTAAAAGTTAGGATTAACGATGATATTGAATTTATAATTTAAAATAATGATTACGTTAAAACGTCAAGAGTATTGCTATCACATTGGATTATTAATAAATATCTATTAACGCAAGATATTGTTGCATTTATTACTCGATGGAGTAATATTGACAGATGAACCACTATTGTTTATCTTCATTGTTGAAAACAGTGTTTATTCAACAGTTTCTGGGCCGAATTATGCGTAATTTACAAGTGATGAATGTGTGGTGGGTTAGAATCGGTGAATCATGATACCTAACCCAGAAAATACTCATTTTCGATGTTTAATCACGTCAAAGTTCGATAATTAATTAACATTATTGATTGAAAACTAATCATGAATAACCATTTTATCATAAAAAATACATTAATCTAAGCAAAATTCTATGCTTGCGTAATTTAAATTACTAAGAGTGTAATTTAAAGAACACTTTACTTTTAAATCTTCTTTTTATGTCAATAATTTTTTAACTATTTTATTTGATCCATTCTAGTTAAAAGTTTTTTTTTCTTATTAAGGGAATTATTTGATCATAGTTAAATAATTACTCGCCATCTAAATTAATACAATGGATATTCTATTTAAAGAGTCGTAATTATACAAATTATTAGTTAAGAAATTGAATATTAACCATTTTACAATATTTACAAGCCAGTAACACCGATAATAATTATTCGAGGTAAGATTGGTAAGATGTAAAAGTATTTTAAGAATTACTAGATGATAGTGTGGGTTATTTATAAATGATATGTTATTGGTTGCAATCGGTTAATTATTTCATCCAACCCAGAAAATCAAAGTTCAATAATAAACTGATCATATATGTTCAGACATGGCTAAAAATTACGTATGCTTAATTTAGAATCAAATGTAAGTTAAAAGAGAAAAAAGTCACACTTGTCTCATCTTGTTCTTATAAAAAAAGTTAAAAAGCAGCTTTTTCCTACCCCACATGAGTTTCGCTTTATTATTCGTTGTGTATGACATACATGTGTTTCGGAATGAAATAAACTTTTTCTACGTATCTCTCCGTGCGTTTCACCCAGAAATGCATCTGAAAGGTGTACACGTATCAGAAATAAAATAAAAATGACGGGGAGAAAAGTTTGATAAGGTACGTGGAGTAGATTAAAAAAAAAGCTTCAGTTGAAAGGTTATTTTTGTTAATGTAAAAAACACGTTTTACCACTCTTAAAAAAAAGTGATGATATATCTTTTCTCTCTCTTTCTCTATTTCTCTTTCGCTTTTGCTCTTCTAGTTACCTCCTTCAGGTTTTTTATTTTTGCTCCGAAAAGCCAGCCACCCCTCAGTCTCAGTCGCAATCTCCGAGTCTCAGTATGTCGACTCTATTATGTGCCTGAACTTTATATACACGGTGTAGGCATGGAAATACACAGCTAGCTATTTGACGATTGGATTCCGAATCTAGACCAAAATCCAGACCCGGGAAAAGTATTTACATTATTCATTCTAATTCAGCGTACTACATTTCGACAAAAGCACCTTTTGCCTCTATCGTCTTTATATTCTATTCACATTTGTCTTTTTTCTTTTATCATAAATCATTTAGGACCGTGTACATGAAATAGATTTCAACGAAAATTTAAATGATTTGATAAAAAAAAAAAATTCTCGATGAAATTTACATTCAAAATTGAAAAAAAATAATTTGATTATACAAAAATATTTTCCCCAAAATTTAAATAAAAAAAATAACGGTAATGATTTACGTTGAAAGTTATGACGTAATAAAAAAAAGTTTCGTGGATAGTAGCAATAAATTCTCATTAAAAAGGTACGGGACTTTTTTCAAAGTTGCCAATTTAAATTCAGAAAAAAAAATGAAAATGAAGATTGAGTGTAACATCTATATGTCTATAGCAACATACATACATGTATAAAAGGATATATGAACATACATATATATGATTCTCCGGTGGGTTTATACGACGTTGACTATGACTTGGTGACCCTAGTCATAACTCGTTTGCCGTTATCCCGGGAAAACGGAAAGCTTCTGACCACCGGCCCTAGGCCATCTCTGACCACTACTCGCCCTTAAGCGGCTTCATGATTTACGATTTATGGAAGATAAGACCACGATCTACGTGCTCCATCCGCGAATACCGTGATACGTCACGTTAAATATGTTCGACCGGTCTCAAACTCAACTTTCCTATCATTTTTTACCCGTTTTCTCATTTTTAAATCAACCGATTATCCTAATTTACACTTTTCTCCGGAAATTTATCTTGGAGATAAAAAATACTCATGTATAACAGGTTAATTTTTTTTAAAAACTTAGTATTTAACTTTTTTATTGAAATTTTGAAATCATATTACAAAAAAAAATTTTTTAGAAATTTTTTTTTCTGCGTACAAAAATATTTTTCGAGTATAATACAAACGATAATTGTTTGAACTTGCCTACACTACATTTAATTAATTAATGCGAAAAGTAATTAAGAGAAACAGTGATAGCAACATATATTTGGAATGAATATTTAGTGTGATTAATATTCTATTAAATTTCCATCTCTGATGTGTAATACCAACAAACCCTCGTTCATAACGATTGTAATGAAGTTTCGTCAGCAGGTGCTGCTGACTACAATTATTATACTCACTCAAAATATTGAATTTTGTTTGTTGAAATAATTTCACATTAACCAAACTCAAGGTATCAAAACTTGCTTCTGACAAAATTAAACGAACTTTAAACAGTTCAATCTTTACTGCTAATTGAATTTAAATATCTGATCCAAATGTATACACTATTGAAAACTTTACTTAAAAATTCGGAATAAAAGTTTTAAAAAGTTGTTAACTGTCAGTAGGGTGCTTCACTTAAAGCCAAAATAAAAGATCATAAAAAAAAATTTCTTTCTAAATTTTCACCCTTGATTTTAAATTCAATTTAAGAATAATTTTTTTGTTTAAAGATTTTTGTAGTTGATTCAAAATTATTTTTTTTTATTTAAAAAGAAATCCTCAGCATTTATAAAATTCACTTATTTTCTTAATTTTTTTAATATATTAATTTTTTAACTAACAGAAAATTTTTTCAAAATAAGTCTTTTTTCTGTGCATAAATTAGAAATTTATAATAAAAGAACTTGAATCACTTAAAAAATTTTTTAATTTTTTCAAATAAAAAAATCAACCTTTGGGTTGAGAGTTAACTATTCTGTTCAATTATTTTCTTGAGTGAACAAATTTTTTTTTACTTCAAAAACTTTACTTTGATTTTCTTTATCAATTTTCTTATCGCAAGTAAACTTTATCTTCTGAGCACTTTTTGCGTTTTTTTTACAACTAAAAAAATGGAACAATCAAATAATCCCTCGACTTTTTTCCACAACTCATATTAATCCTGCTCAACACACGTCTATACAAATAGTGCAAAAAGCATAAAAAATAGTTATTTTAATCTAAATCCGTTAATTCTCTTTATTGCCTTTAAAGTTTCACTTTATCTATCCCAGCATCCTTTATTCGTAAATAACGATCTCCTGAGAAAAGATCTCCGAGGAATTCACGTGCTGTCCTCCTAGGACGTTAAAGAATCTCCGGCACTCCCGTAACCTACATATAAATGTACTCCACGGCTTGTCGGGCCAGCCTCTTAACCCGCTCGACTGAAATTCCGCGAGAAGAATAATAAGTCTCCAAGTGGAGGTTCCTTTTTACCATTTCTACTTCTCCCACCGCTTCTCCTCTGTCTCTGTCTTATACTTTCAAGGCACTAAAAGATCTGAGAGAATTTCAAAAATTCTTAGAATCGTCTTCACGAAAGCTCTTATTTTATCTATATCTATATATTTATCTATATATATATAGAGTTTTTTATGCGTTAAAATTCCAAGAGGAAACTCCATTTTTTTAATCATGAAAGTATTTCTAAAGAAGGTTGCCTTATACAATACGCTTTTCTTCAGTCTGGCAAGTTACCAGTACAGAAAAATCGACGAATATAGAAAAAAGTAACGAGTGATATAAGATTTCAATAGTCAGACGCGGGCGCATTTCATGCATTTATACCGAGTTAATATTTGTACGATACATTTATATATTTTTAACTTTACTTTTCTTTTTTTCCAGACGGATATAAAAATATTTTTAATAGTTTTTTAGAATTACAAGATCCTATTTGAGCTGCTTGTATCTCATGAATTTAATCCCGGGCTAAAGAATTCCCGACAATTTTGTACAAGAATTTGTCATTGTAAATGTTTCAATAATTTGATGTTTAGTCGAGTTTGGAGTATTGTTCTTTTTATATTTAAAGTTTTAAAAAAGTTTCTTAGTATTATAATGATTTTAGTTCTTGGAGTTTTCCAAAAAAAAGTGATTAGCATGTCATTATTTATTATTAGTCCAATTCATTGAAAACAAATTTAATCATCCTTGATTTAAGTATAATAAAAATATTTATGTTGATTAAAGACCATGAAACTATTCAAAATAATTTTTTTTACTAAACAAATTTAAAAAAAAAAAAAAAAAAAAAAAAAAAAACAAAGATGTATTACTTGAAATTATGTGATTAATAATTGAGAACATAAATCACATGATTACAATCTAAAAAGCTTTTACTGTCCAAAAGACATTTGGTAACTTGAGTAACGAAGTAGAATCAGATGTTGGAAAGACACTGAGCATAGAATAGTTGATATCGTGACAAGTTAACTAGTAGACAAGTTTCAGAAATGTTAGTTCCAGATGTTTATACACGCTTTGTACTGCACAACATCCTTTGTGCTGACAGTAGAACAGTGTTAACATGACATTTCTAACAAAGGAGCCAGACGACATAGGGTGTGGACACATCTAAAGGGGATTGATTCATGATAATGCTCCTTAAACAATTTTTTTCTCACACAATTACATCGCTTTTATGAAATTATTTACTTATCAAATAATTATCAAAACAAATCTGTCCCACGAATTACAGTGAATTTAATGGTAATTTTTAAAGAAAATTTATTTCAGAGTTTGAGTAAAATATTAAGAGCCGGCGACCTTTATCATTATTTGGGAGCTTCTGTTTGTCCAGAATTTTTTATTTTCAATCACACAAATGGTATCGGATGGTTTTCAGCCATTTATCTATTGATAATAGAAACGGTGTCAGCCAAATATCAAACGTCAAGCTCAGCTTGGTAGAATTGATGAATGCTCGTTATTCATTCTGTCTTCCAACGATTCCGCGGACGAATACTTTCGAAAACCCAACGCTGAGCACGTTTACATATCATTCTATATAACATCGCTATTCATTTATTTATATATGTATGTGTGTATAATAGAAGAGAAAAATGCTTTTCAAGAACCAGCTATGTTACAATATTCTGTAGGCTTTTCAGGCCAGGTTAGTCGTAAAAACCACAGATGACGCTTATGAGAGGATCAATCATATTTTATAATAATCAATTATTTTTTTTAGCTAATTGATTGATGAACATATCGTTAGTTGCAATATTTTGACTTGTAATTGTAATGTTTTCATTAAAAAAATATTTTTTTTCAATATGAAAAAGTTTAAATTTTTTAAAAAATTTTTGCTGTCAATATTTTGATTAAACTTCAATTTATAAATATATGAATATATATTTTGGGTAGAACAGACATCGTTTTAAATAAATAAATGACTATTGTGATAAAATGATGATGAATAATATAATGGATATTCCAAATAGTAATGTTGTCTAGAAGATTTATGTTGCTAGATTACGTAAACAATACAAAAAAAAAAAAAAGTGGCTATAATTAAAGTTTTGCTCAGAGGAATACAATTTCTTCTACTTCGATTTACATCTTTAGTAGCGTCGCATTTCCAACCTGATTTACTGTCTAGACGTCTTGGAAATTTGAAATTATGATACTCTGGAGTAAGAGAGAAATATAATGCAAGACAGCTAAAGAAGATGCTGCGAAATGAAAGGAAAATATGAAGAATAAGAAATCAGGGTTTAGAGAGCCTAGAGGTATTATAAGTAAGTTTATATAACGAAGTTAAAAAATTCTCACGAATTCTGCAGTGCTTTTTTATTGGGTCTGTACTGAGAAAAAATTACGGAAATGACATATATGTATTTTGTGTCACCATGGCAATTTTAAGGATTTCTTAGCAGATAAAATATTACAGAGAAAATTTTAAAATAATGCTATTTGTAAAAATTAAAAAAATATATTGATGCAATTTTTTTTAATCTTAAAATTTGTTTGTTATAATAAACTAAGGAAAAATTTTTAATTTAGTTCATGAAAAATGTCAATTTAAAAAATTATAAATTGCACACCTCAAAAAGCTCACACAAATTTAGATAAAATTCACGTTTCGAGGCGTGTAAAACGATAAATTCAGACAAATCAGACCTAAAAATTCCCAAACTATCTAATGTACCATAAAATACTTTAAGCATAGTTGGTCTCAACAAGGGAAGATACAAGACCTATCACGTCTGTTTCACAAACTTGCGGTCTTTTGCTTTCTCGCCTCAGCCTGATTCCGGTAACTGGTAACTAGTAAGAGTTTACTTAGTAGAGAGCATGAACTTTGTTCTAACCAACACATTCCCTAGATAGAGAGTGGAGTAGTAAGTTAAGGATAGAATGAGCATTAGTTTTCCAGGGTTGTTCTTGGAACGTAACAGCCGAGGCGTAGTGCATGAAGATTCTATTAAATAAAATAACTAGTACAAAAAATAGAAGGAAGTTGTCTAGACACACCTCGACTTTAGCAAAGGACTAGAGCACTGGCGTGCAACATACAGCAAGGAGAAAAACGAGCACAGATAAGGGGAAAAGAATAAGACTCGGTGCACAGTGTGTTGTGTTAACCAGTGTTCATAGAAACAGACAAGTCTGCTCTGTCAGTGGTGTAACCACTCGGTTGTATTGTAGCATTCAGGTGGCTTAGAAATGGAATAAAAAGAAAAAATAAAACAAATTTACGATAGTTATTTCCGTCTCATTCTTTAGTTTGAAATAAAAATTCTTTTTATACTTTTTTTTTCGTACCAATGAAACTCACATTTAGCTTTAAAAAAAAAAAAAAAAAAAAAATGCTTATGTATAAAAACCGAGGAAATTTGACGAAAAAAAAAAATAAATAAATAATTCGCATCTAGTACGCGAGACATGGATTTACATTCTTTAACTTGATTATTCCAGTGTGTTTTAATTTCCAGGCTGTCATGTGGCTTATGGAGGATGAAAAAGAGGAACTGAAAATACTATAAAATAAAATTTAATACACTGATTTTTTTAAATTTTATTTTACGTGTTATGTGTATTAAAATATATAAATAAAAAGGAGATGAAAATGGGGAAAAGGAAATTCGCGGTCCAGAAACAAAAAATTGAAACTGAAATTCACGACGATGAGAGTCCCATGAATGTATGTACGTTTTCCCATGTTACGTGTATTAAAACACTATATATGAATGTATATATAATGAAATTTTAACGTGAACGGTGGAGAGAAAATTTGTAGAATTGGAAAATCCAATGGACCGTAATGTTTATGTCCATTTTTTAATATCCGATATCGAATTCAAATATTTATTGCTGTTGTTTTTATTTTTTATTTATTTGACGTACATTCAATTCGGGTGTTTCATTTCAGAGCAACATTTTTTTATTTGTTCATATAAATTTTATCATTACGCTTGATGATTAATGATGAAAATATTTGCATGATTCTTAATTTTTCAATGATTTCAAATTTTCCATAAAAGTTTTTTTAATAAATTAGAAATTAATTTATTTTTTTTTTAGTACAGTTCTCATAAAAATAATTTTGATCTTAGATCAAGAATATTTCTCGTGAATCAAGTAGATTATTTGTGAGTTTAGACCGTACATAAGTACTAAGGAGATAACATACTTCTAAAGTATGCAGACATAAACCGTGCGGAATGAAATCTCTCTAATCAGAGATGAAATGCATTTCCTTCCTCTCCCTACTTTTCTACTTAAGTATCGTGGAAAGACTGTTTAAGCTTATCATCCTACTGGGCGAAATTATTCGGCGAGTTTCATTGGCCATAATGTAGGTCGCAATATAGACAAAACTACTATCTGCTCTCAGTCAGATACGTAGGACATTTCTGATCTCCGGGTTAACCGATAGGAACTTTAGACCGCGGTCGCGGTTTCTCTCTCTCTATTTCGCTTCCAAGATCGTTCTTACCAAGCTATAATACTTTCGAATATACACTCGGGAAAGTATTAACAGCTCGCTTTTTAATGCTACTTTGAGGTTTAAATACATTCTTTTTAATCGTATATACTAATGACCTTTCAAAAATTAATTTCAATAGTTAATTTTAGTAACAGTAAATTAATATTATTTAATGAAACGTTGTTGTAATATTTGTAATTTATTATTTTTTGCTTTTTACGTTAAGATTTATCAACAAATTTTGAAAAAAAACTCTTCATAAAAATTTGGTTTAATATTCTCCAAAGGTCAAATTTAAAAATAATATAATCAATATTTACAAACTTAAATTTTTAAATAAATTGTTTTCTCACTATACGGCTATATCAGAAAAATTTTCCACGAAGTATTATAATTATAAAATTAACTTTGACGTTAACATGATTATTCATGGGCAAGGTTAATTGATTAGGGTAACAGGAAAGCAATTAAATGCCGCTTACATAGTGTGAGCAAAGAGGCTCCAATATGTCCTGAAATGTGCCTAGATTATAGGCGAAACACGCCGAGTTTCTCGAGTATCATGAATATTTTCTCAAGCAATCACAGGTACTGTGATGAGGAGTACATAGCCGAGTTGAATTTCGAGATGTTAGTCCTTCAATATTTGAGATCGGGCTCCAATGAAGATATTGATAGACCGTTGAAATTGATTGATTAGTAACGGGTGATGAGTACGGAATATACCAGTAACACTTAGGGTTGCCAGAGTACGTCAGTTTCCTGGTCATGAGCAAGGGGGTAAACATTTACGTGGTCGCGGGCAATTACGGTTTATTCCAAGGATAACACACCAACACGGCTAAAGTTAACGAACAGCCATCAGATCATTGTTTAGGAGCTAATCAACCCTGTTTCGTGGTTCTGTAAATTAATTTGCTAAACACTATCGCGGTTTAGTATCAATTCTCTTACACATTAGTGGTTATTTTATCAATAGCTAAGTTTAATCATTAAAATTAAAATTAAAAATTTGTATTTATGTTTTTGAGCCAGAAGTTGGTTCATATTTAGCAAAGAAATTGACGAATATTCATCTTTTATGTTGATATTAAAAAAAATTTATTTTCCATTTTCAATAAATTTTCAGAAAAATATAAGAGTAAAAAATAAATTTTTAAACATAATTTATATAGATTGAAGTATTTTCAATCACAAAAAAAAAATTATTTAAAATTTAAATTGATTCCCAAAAAGCGAAAAAATGAATTTATTTTTTAAAAACCTTTTTTTTAACCTCCGGCATGAATTAAATATTCAACGATGTCACTTTAGCTTTCCCTCAATACTGGTAATCCTTGTAGAACCGAGAAAGTCCATAAAAATAATCAATTATCTAAAACCACCAGAGGCGAAAGAAAATATTTCCTCAAGTCGGCCCGTAAATTCTCCGATGTATTAAATTTATCGAGGGTTCTAAAACACTTATTTTTAAAAGTTTTATTAATGGCCTGCTGGTTTGGTACCGGCTGGATTTTTTAACTGAAAAGTATTACTACTGATAGCCGATAGCATTCAAAGTTCCCAAGAAATAATTAGACGAAAAAAATGGTTAAATAAATGGCTTTCCCATTTCACTTAATTCGACGTCCCATGATCGCTTTCGTTGATAAAGTAAATCAGGTGCTCGACTCTCAATATATATGTCTGTAAAAAACGGGCGAGAGCAGCGACCCGTGAAAAATAACTAAAACCAAAAGAATAACTTTCTGATAAAAATAAACTAATTACAGCGTGTAATTGAATCCGTATAAATTTTTGCGTCTTCACTCCATTAGTTTCGCTCCCATCCACTCGATTCGTTATTGATTAACACCAATACATCAACTGAAATTAAATTAACTCGGTGTCTAGTTCGTGCTCTCGAATTAACTGAATCTGCTGGAAGAAACTTTTCTCATTATTTACCAAAAAATTCATCAATTAACGACCAGTGATTGATTGATTTATTTGCGCCTGTTAAAAATTTTTCAGTCAACTCTAATTTTTTTTTACTCGAAATCACTTCCACGCATCGCGTAGTCACCGTGACCCCAACTGATTTCGGACATACTCCTGGTAGGGGATGCTGGAAGTGATTGGGCGCGTCTTTGCCTGGTGATTGGATCAGGCCTGCGTGATTTTATACTCCTGGTGTCTCCGAAGGATTCGGCAGTTGCTCCTCGTACAGAATTTTCCCCCTTTTTTTGAGTCTGGTCGAGATCCGAAGGAACCGGAGTCGGCAATCTGGCAAATCTTTTGGCTATTTTGTTGGCTCGGTCCATTTCGTCTCCAGTTGGGAGAAAATACTGTCCGCGAAATCGTCGTAGGATTCCGTACTCCACCCCACGTTTTAGAACTGAATTGACCTGATTTTTTTTTTTTTTTTTTTTTTTTTTTTAAATACATTATTATGATCCATTTTTCATTTATAATACACCAAAAAAATTGGAAGTGAATTTTAGAGTTTTTTTTTAGCGGAATAAATAAGGATAAATTTAATATAACTTTAAATTAAATTATTTTGTCAAGCTGAAGAAAAAATTATATTAATTTTCTCAACAAATTTTTTTATTTTCATCGAATTAAATAAAATAAAGACTTTCCGCAGTAAGGACACTCCGTATATTCACTTCGCAAATTTATTATTTAGTGTAAAAAAAAAAAAATTCTTTTATATTTACTTGACGTTTAACCCGAGTCTCCGGAAGATTGGAATTGTAACTTATGTATCCCGTGATCTTACTAGGAGTTGATCCTTTTGTCTCTTTGAGCTCTTGGATCGCCGATATTATTAACGCAGCTATTTTCATGGGTTTTATTTTTTTTTGTTTCTTGTCGACTTTTTTACTCTTTCCCTTTGTTCTTGCCATTATGAATTATTGATTTTTTTTTCTAGGTGATATTTTAAATTTTTATAAAATAAAATTGTATACTGAGAATTTTTTTACTTAGAATTTGACGTTAGTTTGTTTTTTGTTTTCTCATTCAACTGTCTGAAGTTGAACGCGATTGTCAAAATAATGTTAAAAAAAAAATATTATTTTTTTATACGTATTTTTATTAATAATTCTTTAATTTTATGAAATTTGTACCAAAAATCATTTGTTTCTTAGAGTTGTCTTTAAATTTTAAATTCTCATTTTTAATTCATCAAATATCTACTAACAATATCCATGATAATTATTTTTTGAGTTAAAAAAAAAAAAAACAGTGGATTCAATTTTAATATATATTTTATAGTTAATATCAATTTATGAAATATCTTCAATTAAATTTTCTGTATGTGTCACCGATTGTTCCAATAACGCAATTAAATAAATTTATTCACTACAATAATTTTCATTTATTTATCACAAAATACATTATCAGCAAACAATTTAGTCTGTAAATGTTAATTTTGTTCATATTTTGAGTTTCCCATTCCATAAGTAAGTTCATGCGGTGTTAAACCAATATAATTCATAAAAATCAGAAGATAGAAAATTAATTAGTTATTAAAAAATCATTAAATTTGTATCGCTTTATGCCATAACATAATTAATTTTTATTTTTTCAATTTTCGATCAAACTATTTTTTTTTTCAACAATTTTAAGCCCTTTTCTTATTAAAATTTATTATTAATCAAATTGAAAAAAAAAAAAAAAATAAAATTTAATAAATTCTAAAATTATTATTTTAATGCAATTAATCTTAATCGCTTATGAAATTCGTTAGAATAACAAAAGATTAAGATATAAAGGAGAAATATAAAAATAAAATATATATCTTGATGTTTATTTAACTCAAGAATACTTCTTGCAACGAATTTTTCCTCTTCCGAGCGAGTTATGACATAATTACTGTAGTACCAGGATGATATATTATTCACATTCAGTGATAAAAAACAAAGCCGACTGCAATTGCGCATTTATTATTACCAGTACATTCCCCATGGTGGTGTAGTAAAGTATATATACATATTTTGGTTTTATCTTCTGTATTGTTATCACGTTGAGAGGGTTAAAAATGAGCTGGGTGAACACGTGAAATGTACGTATGCTAAATTACTTGGGAGTTATCAAACGTTACACGCGATGCTTTTATATGGGTATTAACATGACGGATGTTGTGAAAATAACAGTGAAAATTTCATAATGTATAACGTATAATCATAACAAATTACGCGGAGAATATTTTCACATTAACATTGCTTTTATCACTGATAGATTAATCACTCAATTTTTATCATTACTGCTGACATTACTATAATAACTACATGTCGGCATAATAATTAATTATAAATGATAAAAAACAAATTAAATTGTAGATTGATAATAAAATTATCGCTAAATTAATTTTATTGAACTAATTTTTCGTTATTATTTATTTAATTACCACATTTTAACCTATGATATAAAATTGATAATTGAAGGGTAACACCAATCGAAAAAATAGACCCTCATTATTTATTGGTTTAGAATTAGAACGCGCGCAATTTGAATTTCTAGTTAATAATAAAATTTAGGTGAAAAATCATATGAAAAAACAAAATCACAGTCGATAAAATTTTTAGTAGACATCTACACCTTATAAGCAACTCGAAATGTTTGAGTCATCAATAGCTGTAGTGGCGAAGATGGTAACGCGCCAGAACGATTTATACTAGGCTCCTCCTGTGTGATTCCATGTGTCTTGAGTAGTCCCTACGATAAGAGCTCTGGGGCCTATTCAAGACACAGGGATCTAGATGGGATAGTAGTTTGGGTTTCGTTAATCTGGAGTTCTCGGTTCGAATCCAAGCTGCAGTTTTTTTTTTTTTTTTTTTTCCCTAAGAAATTGCTAAACACAATGAAGTTTGTACTTGTATTAAATGATTTATCTACAAATTTTATTTCTAAGTAAAAAAATAAATCTATTCTAAATAAAAAATAAATCATTTAGATTTTTTTTTACAGTTCGTTATTTTAAATTTCTTCAATTAAAATCTTGGGCATTCAATTCAATTCAAATCTTTTATTTTCTATTTAAATTCTTAAAATTCAAATTTAGAATAGAAATTTTTACAATTTTTATTGTTTCATTCTTTTTTTAAGCGCGATGCTACAGTACAAAAAGTAATTATTGTATTTTTCTTTTAACCTTGAATTAAAAGTAACGAAAGAAACCGAAGAAATGTTTAATGATCTGTACTAAAAATATTCCCTCTGCAAAGCGATGAATATCAGATTAATTACGAATTAAATAGTGAAATAATTTGATAATATAAGCTATGGCAATTAAGCTCGATCGTGATGTTACTTAATCAAACCCACTCGAGAAAACCTTGGAGTAGGTACTCTGGGCTTTCAATTTGTCCAAGTGGACGCTGTGCGGAGATTTCGACTCACGAGTACCATTTATAGTTGGCTGATTGATGAACCGTTTACGTTAGAAAGGTAACACGGTTACGACCTCGTTGCGAATGTCAATGACTTTAAAAATAAACAGAGAGCTGAAGTCGACCCGTAATTTAAACTTCTCCATGCCATCCGATAGACTGATTGCCCATTTATAAGTTAACCCACATACTTTGCTCTTGAAAGGTTTCTCTTCAATTCCTTTACATTCTCCACGTATTTTATGACTATGAAATGCATTATTTTACCGTAGCTATTTTAAATTAGTCATATGGAGTAAATTGTGTTTTAAAAAACAAAAAGAGAGAAAATACTTAAGTAACAATTTAAAATAAAGAGTAAGATATAATTTTCAATGATTTTTGATAAGATGTAAATATGAATAGTGTGATTAAAAAAAGAGAAAATAGAATACTTGATTTAATTTTTACCGTAAAAAATTTGGAAATTTTCATTTAATTTCAATTTTGTTAAAAATAAAATAAATTACTATATTCGTTCACAAATGTGAGCTATCTTTAATTTTCACGTGTCTATTATGATATTATTGTAATCTTGAGGAGAAAAAAAAAAAAATACGAAAGTTGCAAATGAGAGCTAGTTAATAAAATACTTGATTTAATTTATTGATTCTCAATATTTCCATTAACATGTTATGACAAACTGCAAATCCAGATAATCCGAGGGGCAATAAGCGGATGTGAGAAAATTTCATAGGGAGTAAAAAAGTAAAACCTCAAAATAAAACAAAGCTTAATAAAAATAAATTAAAAAAAAAACAACAATTCCGTCCTGACAAATCCAACACACGTTTTATTCCGTGTACATGAATAAATCGGAACCGATAAATGACTGTCGGGCTACGGAGTAACAGCTGGCGGTTCGCTAGCGTGGTTGTGTAAAGCTTTAACGTGGCAAAAGAACCGCTAGATTAAAAGTCACCACACTCCCTCCATTATTCCACGTACCGTTCTGATGGCACCTACTTTTGTACTTCCTTCCTATTTTATTTTATTTAACTTTCATGCCTCGACTTCTGACCCTTGACCCCCAGTCTCTGCTCTGACATGCACCGAACGCGTTGAATAATGCGCCGACAATTAGCTATTGAGGCAAGAATTAAATCCAGGGCACGAAATGTAAGGGAGCTTTTTATTTTTTTTTCTTTCTCCGGATAACGATCGTCATTTTTAATTTTTTTTCTCTGCCATAATGTGTTTAGTGCTTTTTTCCTCGCAAGAAAAATGTAAGTAAAAAAATCATAAACGAATGAAATTTGTCGGATTTTTTTTTTTTTGTTATTTTTTTCTCGCCACCGATCTTTTTCCCAAACACGTAATCCGAGCTCGGACGAACCAGAAGCAAATCCAAAGTTGGCACGAATATTTTCTTGAGAATATTTTTAGTGTAGTGAGTTTCAGTATTCCAGACGTGGCCTCCTTCGGACATTCTGTGTGTTTTTTTTCCACTAGCTATGTTTTTAACTCAAACTATTTCTCGTTCTTCTTCTATAACTTTGGTCGCTTTTTTATTACCATAGATAATAGGGACACGTTCGATATCGAAAAATCGTTTGCTATATACACAGTTCGACTTTTATGATGTTAATGAGCTTTACTGTGATTTGTCTATAATTGATTTATTGCTATAATTGGGACAAAAATTACGGCAATGCGTCAAATTACACGACTTTGAATAATTACTATTACACAGAAAAAAAAATTTACTTTAATCAAGTAAATAATTTTTAAAAAACTCCTTCTTGATTTGAGTAGAAAAATTTTTAAGCTAAGAAAATTTTTCTTAGTTCAAGAATTTTTTTCTTAATTCAAGTTAATTTTTTTTTTTTCTGTGGAGTAACTTGCAGTCACTGTAAAATTGCCAACGAAGTTGAAAAATGGAAGAAAAATTCTTCATGAACTTTATATATTTTTAATATTCTTAAGTTGATTGTAGAAACAAGAAATTTTTTTTACTTCTTTAGTATTAATAATAACACGACATATAAACAAGTTCAATTTTTTTGTCGTCGTCATTATAAAATCCAAAGGTCTTGATAATTTTAAACAAATAAAAACAAGGAATTTACTCAGTAAAAAAAACGCAATATTCTTAAAAAAATGGGGTGCTGGCAAGAGTAAAAAATTAGAGGAGGACTTTCAATTAGATTCATATTAAAACTTGTCTTTTGTGCCTCAGAACTTTTTCCGGAGATTATATTCTTATTATTGTTATTTTATTTTTCATTACATTGTTGGCTGATACCTACTTTATAGGTACTTCACAGGGAACGTCTCTATTGTGTTTACGATTCCTCCTTAACGTAAAGTAGCATTCGGCGGATCCAATCAATAGACCCTCGAAAGAAAACAAATAAGATTAGCTGAACCGTTTTTTTTTAAATCAATAATCCGCGATTGGTTAAAATAGAAATAGACGTGGCTTTTCAATTCTTTCGATTAAATGTTTGGAAAAACGATTGAAAAAATTAAATACTTTTATTGTCTAAATAAAAATTTATCAATTTCACATTTTTTTCACATGTGATCATCCTTCGATTTTTTAGGACATAAAAAAATTACTAATATAAGACATAAGTGATAAACACGTACTACTTACGACGTAGAGTAACAAAAATGATAAAATTTTGGAATCACATTAATGGATTGAAAATAATAAGCAGCTCATACATAGTTTTCATGAAATATTTAGCTCTATATGAAGTGAAATACTTGAACTACATAACGCAAATTGCTAACATTCCAATGCATCATCTGAGGATTGCGCAGTTTCCGTCTGCCTGGCACACTCACCCTCATCCACAACCTCTCACCTCTCTATACCGTCATTCTGTACATTATCCTCCTATATGTGTATATCTATGTACTATATAGATATAATATCAGAACTCCGAATCCAGCTGACCTAGTACACTAGTTATCGGCAGAATAACCTCATGCAAATTGCTCAATTTTATATTTTAATGATAATAATAATAATAATTAACAAAAAAATTTTCGATGACTTGTATTTATCATTAATATTAATCTTTCATGATTAGAGTTAATAATCATAACTGATTAATGTCAAAAACAATATCGATCACTATTAAGAAGCTAGAGTTGTGATTAAAAATTACTTTCCACGTTGATCGACAATCTCAGCAACGCAAACAGTAATTTAATGATTGCAACATATTGATACCCTTCAGGATACTAGTAGCACAATCAGTGAGTAATAACAGTCGGAAAGTAGAACAATATGAATGGAAAGATGAACCGTCTTGTTTCACAATTGAAGCCAGTAGATCTTTTCCCGTTTTCAATTTATCATCCGCACAAACACATAACATATAACCTGCACTGCCGGTTTAGTTGATCCAAAGCCCATCGCTTCTTCAGTCGACTAAAGCTTACTCTTTGAATCATAAAATCGATACAAACCGTTATCAATTTCAAATACAGATAAACTCTCTCAAAGTATTAACTGCATTGCGAAACATTTTGTTGAAAAATTAAACCTCTTTTAAATATAATGTATCTATTTTTCAAGGAGATTCTGGATTTGTGGCATTATTTTCACGACTGTCCAAATTCAATTAGTTAATAGTTCTAGTGTTAGTATTTTTTATAAGTTCTGATTTCAATCAGCGAATAAAAAATTCAGTCGAGGTAATCACTTGATTCATTCCGTACCATTAAATTGAAAGTTTTAAGTTGATGTGCAGTATTAAAAAAAATTTTTTTTTCCAAAGATTTAATTCTATCAATGCAATCAAAGGACAACTTTTGATTTCAATCAAAATTACCCACTAGTTAGATTAAATAATACACTTATCGTCTTGTAAGTACCTTCAAATGCAGGTACACAACATCGCACCAACTTTTCAATCTGGTTAATTAATAGCAAGTGCATTATACATAATATATTATTATAGATATAGATTTGCAAAGTGAAAACACGAGACAGCGTCTTTTGTCATAAAGTAGTTCTGTAATTTTGGAATGAACATAAACCACTTAACCACCCTTTGCAGCAGACGGTATTGAGTCCCTCAAATAACATTTTCACCAAAAATACAATTACTTAGCTGCACACTGGAAACACTCATCAGACATCACACATGTAATATTCTTGAAGTAGCAGGTAATATCATCAAAGCATAGTTTACGTCAACGTAAATGGTTTAGCAGTGTTGATGACCCAAGCTTCCTACATGGTGAGCAAGGAAGGAATATACGACGGAGAAGTTTTCCAAGCGCAAAGCTTAATTGTTTGCCTACGAGTTGTTGTCAGTTAAAGTGGAAAGTTGCAGATAACTCCGGGGACTTTTGGTACTCTCTTGCTGCTGGATTTAGGTTATAGTTAGAAGTGTTGGGTACTCAACCCTAATACTAGTGCAGTCGATACCTAAGACAGAGATGAAAAATCAACAAAATTATATTACCATGATATTGAACCGAGATTGAATCACGTGGGTAGTAAAGTTGATGAAGTTTCAATACTGCTGATAACCACCACGGAAATTTTGAAAGTTTCTTTTATGTAGTGCCTTTTGCTTTTAAAGATTTAATAAATATTGACTTTAGTTTATTATTTATCTTCATTTTCTATTAACTTGATACTTTACTTTTATTTGAAGTTTATCGATCGATGAGAAATGTAGTCTTTGATTCTCAAGGAAGCTGTGAGAACAAAGTAAAACTTTGATGACTGATTATTGGTTATCATGTCATGACATTGATGGATTTTATTCAATGAAATACGTATGTATTGTACAGAATTTGTCTTTTTATTTCTGTCAAAATGTCATTGTATTAAAGCCACTGAAGGATTTCATCAAATTTGATCAAACATATCTACTAAAATTTATAAACTAATAAATCTTGATTGATCAATCAAAATTAAATTTTACGAATATACTGATCATCTTGTTTTAACCAAATTTTCAGCCCCTACCTCTACTTCGTGTTGATGTACAGACCGAAGGAAGAGTGATAAGTATAAAATCGGGTTATAAAGTTGCGAGGGTGATCAAGTCACAATTTGGTTAGTTAAACTCGTAATTTCAAAATTTAACAGCAAATATTGATTAACCCCCTTTAGAGCCCCTTCAAAATTCTCTTGGACTTTGTTGGGCATTAGTAAAGGGATAACAAGATGAAGCTCAAAGTGATGTCCACTATCATCGTCGACGGCACTCTATTTCTCTCATCGTCACCATCATCACTACTAAACAGATTCAGGTCCAGGTTCACGTTCAAGTCGCCTAGGTCTATATTCACCGATAGAATTCCGAGGGGTTGTTGATCCGAATTTCGATAACACTAACGGTGGAAGCTCGCCCAGTCCTGTTGATGGGATTTTTGGTATTTGGTAAGGACTTAGAGCTTTGCAGTTGCAAATGTATTTCCACTTGTACTGTCCACCAGGACGGTACAACAATCCTCGGATAAGGGTTCCTCTGATTTTGTTGCTCGGACGATGAGTTTCTTACCACATGTTGCCCTTTTTTGCACTTTGCTTGCTTTTAACCAACCTTTTTCCGGATTTAGGTTTGTACGGATTACGGCAAAGATTATTTTTGTTCAGCTAGAAAAACATTCACGCTTTTTTCATAGAGAAACAAGTTAATCTCTAAAAAAATATTGTGAATATAAATGTCGCTGGTCTTTCATGCAAAAAAAAAAATTTGCTTACGTTCTTTAACAAGTTTTTAAACAAATATGACTTTTATAATGAATTTTTTACATAAAAAATTTTATATAGACATATTAAGTGATTTTAGAGTATTGATTGACGAATATGAAACTTCAAAAATTGTCGTTATTTTTTTTCTTTTTTTTTTTAAATCAACGCTGAAGTATCAAATTAACAACGAAAAAAAAAAAAATATTTTCTGTACAGGGTAATATTTCAAACCTATTGCTTCCCTTGATCGTCGTTTAATCACCTGTGCAAATAACATGAAGGATTAAATTCCGCGTACCGAAAGTTAATGAATCTGAATAAATGAAAAGGTGTAGAGTTATTTATTCAGTCCAACTACTTCAAAGATATTGAAGATTGATGCTGTTGAAAGTTTTAATGCAGAAGCAGAATTTCTTCCAGCTGTCGTAAAAAAAGTTTATTTCAATAATTCCAGTTCAAGAGTACACGTTTATCTTAAACGAAGCTCGGTCTTAATGCTAGCATCCAGCATTTATAAACTTTCGCAATACTATGAATAAAAAATGACCAAGAAACGTATTGTTCGTAATAAACAAATGCTCTTTTTAGGTGCACTCATTTGCTTGATGCGAAATGGCATCATCGATCCACAGCCAATAGTAGTAGTCGTAGTAGCAGTAAAGGGACTAGTTTCTTTGTCCGCTTGCCTAGATACTCGAGCACAAAGCAATGAGTCTTTGTCTCCAAGCTTTCAGCTGTAGGACGGGCTTAGTGCCAGCAGTAGGTTTTAGATGTGCGAAATTCTCCTTCCCAGCTCCAATACACTCTATGGAAGTCTTCGTCTTCTTTTACATCTTCTTCTATCTCTACCTCTGGCGCATTTTGATGTCCTGTGGTATGTTTCATATTCTCTTAGAGCTTGGAACTGAACTTAGACCCTCTCAACACTTATAATCGTGTATATATTTCTGTTGAACATTTGCCAAAATAACATGCGAGCGCCGGATTTTCAGTCGCTTCAGGCGACAGTTTATTCACCCTCCATACTATATTCCCAACAGAACGTTATAACCTGTACTGTGCGATGAATATAAACAACAAATTGTACTGTATGTACTAGACTGTGGAGAAAAACCGGCCATTTTTTTCTCTACCGTCCAAATTTGTTAGAGAATGCCAAAGTATTAATTCACTTGGAATTTCGGCTTGTGATTAATATTCTGTAGCTTTAAATTATTAAAAAATGATTCGAAAATTATGTTTCTTTTTTTCTCAGATGTAGCTTGATATGCCCAAATATAACTAGATGAGGCTATAATGTCTACAGTAGAAAGGTTTTCAATTGTATTTTTTTTCAAAAATTCCAAGAAACTTTTTTGCAAATGTGATCAAAAAGAATCCAATAATTCTCTGAGGGGATTATAGCTTCACTACCAAAAAAAAGTGTGTGAGTAAAATTTCGGAATAGAACAAAAAATGAAAGCACAGAGAATGGAGTATAAAGAAGCTTAAAAAAGTGAAGAGAAAAATTCATGAAATCAGCACAGGATATTCATCACTGAGATAGAATTTTTCGCTTCAGCTGGACTGTAATAGGACAGGCGTTTAAATTATATGACAGTCGTTACCAGCTGAGAATCGCGTTGAGGATGACGGCTCGACTCAATACACTCAGCACTGAGCTAAAATGTAGAACAGTACTGAAAAAAAAAAAAAAATCCCATGGGCAAAATTTTTCGGTCGTTTATTTTTATTTCGTATCGATCGCGAACCAGTCTCTCGGCTGTCATAATTCGATTTCTTATATCTGATTCTAATAGGATAGGGAAGAAAAGAAGAAATAGGGGTGGGGAGGTGTGATGTAATACCCATAAAGTTTGAGAAAAAAACGAGGAAAACCGGAAGGTAAAAAAATGGGTATAAATGAAAGAAAAAGCTATTATTTCACGTGGACACGTTACAGTTGTTTTGCCATCTGTCAAGAATATATAGAAAGTATATAGATATGTACAAGTTCCGTCGATTTTTGCCTCAAGGAGAATTTATTTTCGTGAAAATAAACCGAATAAAGTTACATGATTTTATTGAAATTCACAGAGTCGTGAATCAGCAAGTGCCAAAAACCCAGTGAAAAATCTTGAAACTCTCTTATGGTAATACTATTGATTTTTTTTTTTTTTTTTTTCCCTTCATACATTGTGTGAGTTTGGATCTCCCGTACTTATGTATAGGTAGAACTATACTCGAACACATAGGACAGTTTGTATGTGGGTGTGTGTGGGTGTTTACATGGATGCAGGTAGGAAATCTCGAGCTACGATTGAACTGTTTGTCGAATGATTGTATGCACTTGAGTTGATATCCGGAGAGACTATAAAATGGACAATTGAGAACAGCCGACAGTACCCACGTGATTAGCTTCATTTGTGGCCTACCGATGACATCCTATTCCACATCCTTGGAATCAATAGGCTTAACTTTCAATTAACTCGTGTCCTGTGAGGGGAATCGAAGAGTTGAAACTGGTAAAATTTCTAAACATGTTCAAGCTCATTTTCGGTTTTGCGATCGAAAATGTATTGATACTTTGCGGTTTGCATAAATAGCTAAAAAATGTTGTGTAATGTCAGTTTTACACTGAAAAAATCGGGAGTTTATTTTTACACTTGTTACTCGTATTATCGGAGCAAAGAAATACTTCAAATAATTTTTCTCAAATTTAAGTTTGTTAATATTAATTCCATTTAAAAAATTTTATTTTTGGAATATTGAATCAAATTTTTAAATAGATCAAATATAAGGAATAAGATTATATTAATTTTCAAAATCTTTTAAAAATAACTATTTTTTTGATTTTATTCATAAAAAATCATGAAGAGTTTACTCTACATTTTTTTTATTGTTAATAACAAAAAAAAAAAAACGGCAGTTTAATATTTGAAAATTATAATAAATGTAATTTCAAGCAAAATACGTACTTGTATTTTCATAAGCTTAACATAAAAGTGACAAGTGATACTTATACAAGAGGAGTAGAAAGCTCACACTGCGGTCTGTCCTCGTAAAGTGGAATCTAACATTCCAAGTACAAGTACCTTGTAGTAGTGAGGTACTTAAGCACGAGCCAGAAAATGTGACATTGCGTTTTCAGAACATAAAAAACAAACAAATAAATAAATACTTAAATAAGTGACCAGCGAAGAGTTTTTTATTTTGTTATTTTATGATCCGTCTATTTCACGTTTATTTTCTATTTAATATAAGTTCTTCCACTTTAACAACACCCACTCAATAAAAGAATAGTAAATAGCATTTGCGCCGTACATTTCATTGGATAAAAAATATAGCAGGTATCTACAGATAAAGCGACATCAAAACTGCGACGCTAGAAGCTCGGAATTTAGAGCTTCTCTTACACACGGACTAACAATACGCCAGTAAAGCTCTTTTAACGAGAAATGTCCGAGTTATAACGTCCTCGTAGACTAGACTCAACCCAATAAAATGGAACTCCTCAGCCTTTTTCAGCCGCGCTGAAAGACCCAATGGCCAGTAGAAATGATGAGCTTGAAATACTCGTCAACCTGGAATACTGAGCATCTTCATACTCTCGCTACGTCGCCAGTTTTTCATAAAAATACCAACTATAAATTTTTTAATTAACCTCTACATTTTTAACGGGCTATCAAAATTTTTTTATATTTTTGCTTTACTTGGAAAAATAATGAAAAATTTTATGATACAGTAAATTTATAAAATTTATGTTTTTATTGTTGAGTGTGCATTTTTTAGGCACTTATCGAGTTTAGATTTATGGAGAAATTTAATGGCTAAGTAATTCTTCTTGGAAAATTTAAACATTGGACATAAAAGTTATTAATTAATGGTTAGTAAAAATTTTATATCAAATCATAGTTATGACTTGTAATTTATATTCGAATTTTTTAGCTTTATGATTATCAAAATATAACAACAATCATCAATATAGTACAAAAAAAAACCGTAAAAATAAACCAACTGCATTTTTAAAAAATTTTTAACAATATGAATTTTCCGCCTTATTCAATAATTCACTTCATACCCACAATCAGCACAATATACATCAAATTTTTTAAATGTTTTTATTTCAATTAACCTTTCTTTTGAAGTATTCGACCCCTAGCCATTGTAAAATATGTTTGATAAATGAAAACGCGGCCTGTATTCAATTCTATTATCAAAACATATTTTATTTTCATCTTTTTGATGGTATATTTTCAATCTATTGAGGTATCGAAAGTAATTAAAACTGTAACATACTCAAAAGTTTAATTAAATTACCCCGAGCGAAAACAGAATTCAAATCGATAGCAACTTTTTTTCTTGCCAACGAGATTCGTGAACTTCAAGCTCAATAACATTGTTGATTAGATTCGACGACAAATATTTGATTACTTTTTTCAACAGAAACTAAATCACTTCACATTTGCGAGGAAAAATTTTTTAATATGTCAAAAAAAGACCATATCGGAAAATTTGATGGATTTATACATGGCCTGATATAAAAATTGGCCACATGAGGTCATATACATATATGACTCAATATACCTATGTTAGGTCTGATATAGACATAAATGCCAACATATGATTTTTCGCCCTATCCCCTTTAGTCCCGAAAATTTCCGACAGAAGGCGCATGATCACTGAAACGTCTCTTTAGAAGAAAGTTCATTTTAAAATACTTTGTTTTGAAATGAACATTACTTTTATAATTCTTCTATAAGACTTATTATAAGTAAGCCTTCAGTTATTTCATCATATAACTGCAATTTCTAGATAATTATTCCAACAATTTCCAAACCATAGTACAGAATACAAGCATGCTTCGCCATAACTTTGCTTAAAGTTACTCTTCGTCTAAAATCGACGCTATTCCACTCACTCATTACTTGAAATTCTTCTCATTAATTGAAAAAATTCGAATTTTCGTAGAATGTAGTACACGAAAAAAAGTCTATTGTACTTTAGAAATATAATGTCGAACATCGGGAATTCATTGAATGAACCCGAGTTGAGAAATCCATAAGAAAGGAGAGCTGGTTCTTGCACTAGCTCTCTTTAAAACTGCTCCTCTATCCTCTTTTCCTGCGGTCTTTCTCGGGATGAACATCAACCACAATTTAAAGGGAAGGATTTAGCTCCCAGATACCGAGGATTTTCCAGAAATTGTTGGGAAGATGTACGAATTCACAAAGAACTACTTCTATTACATGATTTTATTAGATCTCATAGATGTTTTCTCGAATTATTTCAAGAAAAATAAACGCCTGAAGTTAATTTTTGAACGAATCAAAAATTAATTTTATGCTTTCGAGGTATGCAGAGAAAAATCAATAGAACTTTTTAAGTAAAGGTGAAGAAAAGTTGCGGAAGAAAGTGATGAAAAGCTGATGGAAGTATGGATATAGAATGGAAGAACATCTCCTTTGAGACCCAATAGCAATCTGATGATCCGATAAATCCAATCAGCTTATTCATCTGCCTGGCCTCTCTCTTCTTTCTCAATTATCACAACTGCCAAGGCTTTCTGCGAAGAACTTTCTCACTAATGACCATGAAAATTCTATTGAATTTTAAACGTTCTTTCAGTTCTCTCGTCTCATTTTTATTTTATAATTTATAACTTTTGATTTTCTGGAGCTTTGGATAATAAATTTATGAGTTGCAATAACTAGAGAATTCTGTCGATAGACCTGTAGAAAAATTTTTGATCTCATCAGGATATATAAAAATTCTATACTAAAAAAAAAAAAAAAATTAACTTCATTCAAGAATTTTTTTTCATGGTTTATAAATTCGTGCTTCAAATATATTTCCTTAGGATAAAAAAAATTTCAACACCAGATGGCGCGTTAGAAAACAATAGCCGTATTATTGACGACACTTGTCATTTTTTTCGGTCAGTTGCAAGTGTCCATTGCTAAATTACTATTTTAATGCATTTAATTGATGTCCCAGTTGGTAATTCTGACGAAAAAATTATAGACTTTAGTAAATTTAAGTTTGTTGGAGAAAAATATTGAAAAAGCACATATTTTTAGTCAGCTAGTTGGAAACATTTATATTTGCATTAAATTTAAGGTTTTTCATATTATGAGCTAAAAAAAGTTCATTAAAATAGTACAGAAAGTTCAAGTTAATTCTTTGAAATTTATTCGAGCCATAAATTATTATAGCCTAGTAAAATAATATTATTTCCCTGGGCGGATAAAGTTATAATTTTTGTTTGCTTTTGCAAGACTCTTTGTTATTGAGGATTGTTTGGTGAAAAGAGAAAATAAAAAGCTAAATGAAGATGAAAGAATACGAGAGTGCAAATGAAAAAAAGTTCTCGCGAGTCTAACCAGGGTTTGTTTTTCAACAGAAGTTAATCGGCTGCGGAAATCGAGGGCTCGCTTTTCGTACTCATTTACATTTTAAATTGAGGAGCAAAAATACTTCAACAAGGGGTTGAGGCAATAGAAACAGTGAGTCGTTAAGATATATATACGTATACATTGAATAAGAAAAAGAGAAAGTCGTGAAAGAAAAAAAAAAATGTGGTGGCAATACACTTGCACAATTTACATCGGTACACTTTGAATATTTTAAAAACATGCATTCTTGCATTATGTAGAAACACTTTGGCAATTTGCTGTTTCTCGCGTTTTATTTAAATTAAGTTAAAGCTAAAGCATTTTAAATACTCTAATTAAATTAAATTATTTAATCCACACAGAGATATTATAATTCAACCTAATTTTATTGTCTTATTTTAAATAAATATTTTTAATCATAGAAAACAAAATTATATTATAAAATAGTTAGGTAAACTTTTTAATTAAATTTTAGTTTGTCCGATTTCAATTTATCTTTGTGGTTTTATTTCATCTCTTTTTTTTTTATTAGTTACTTTCTCTGCTTTGTAGATATTTCGCTTTGTATATAACTACCATTGCTATTCTCTGACCTCTTCAGAGTATCAGAGGAACAAAACTAATTTATTTTGAATGCAACGTATTTTCTTTCTCTGCAATATTATCAATTATTTATCATTATCAAATATATACGCAATAGAATTTTTTTAATATAATCATATTTCTGTGAAATTCATTGCACGTTCGAGTGTTTTAATTTTCAGTGTTTTATATTCATGTCTCATCTTTTATATTTATTCAGTATCTGTTATTCACATCTTAAAGTTTATGTATTTAAGAATACGTATAAATAGGAATGACTCACATTTAAAGTTTCGTTTTGTATAAAGTTTCTACGGACAAGTTTTCTTAAATGATAATAATAAAAAAATGTTAAAATATTCTAAAAATAATACAATAGTTCATTTTAACCTTCTAAACATTTTTATTTGTTTATAAATAATAATATTTTGAACAGTCAATTTTATTATTATCATTTTTAATTCTTGCTAAAAAGTATAAATTTACTCTTAATGCAATTAATTAAAATAAAATGATTATTATTTGTCATGCAAATATTTATTTTTCCACAAATTTACTGAAGATTAAAAAAAATTGCAATTTACCCATTACCATTAAAATTTTTGAGGAAAATGATAATAATGAAAGATCACATTTTAATATAAACAAACTACTAAACACGCTTTCTACCTCGTATCTCCAAACATTAAACAAAACTTATAACGATGTACTAATACTTGTTCATACCTAAATTGAAATTCAACCCAGGTTATTTCGTAAACGTTAATTTTTAATTATAATTTGTAAAAACTAGGCAAACTCTATTGGAGATTAAATGTTTAAAAACGCGAACAGAAAAGTTTTCTCAAAAATAAACAACCTCTGAAAGAGTATGCAGAGGAAAATAGCTGTAACTAATTCCAATTACTGCTAGCAAATTTCTCTCTCATTCCTTAACTCAAAGACCTGGGTCCTTCTCTCTTTGTCAGACTCCCGGTCGAGAATCGAAAATATCCTGGTATGGGAAAACTCGTCTGAGGATATTACGTTACTCCTAGACTACACAGACAGTACAAGCCAAGCATGTACTACGAACAGTGGCAACAACTACGATAACGATAGGGAAAAGGGATGACGCTAGCCAGTGGTTGGTCTCTCAGAGTTAGTCTCGAACTCTCTACGAGTAGAGAATGAATTGAATAATTTAGCGTAAAGCGGCAAACGCAAAGCCGGGCTTCAGTGTGCACTCGCTCTGTACAGATACCAGCTACCAAGTACGAAATACTAGACACTGAACTAGACAACACTAAAATAGCAGATCTCTGTAAGCGGATGGACAGAGACTAAAATGCCTTCTAACAAGTATAACATTTCAGTGGATGGCAAAACGAGAGACAATTCCTGGGGGACATCCAGTTACTGTGACTTTAAGCTTCAAACTGTAAGCTCCGAGCACAAAAGCTTTACTCTTTTTTAGTTAACTTTCTTCCTTCTTATCTTCCGTTTGAACTTTTAAGCAGTTGCACTTTCCTCAGACAGTTTATCAGCTGGAATTTATGTTTTTTTCAGATTAATGATAATAACTTTTAGGTTCAGGTCACAGAAAGATTTTTTTGAAGAGTCATTTGTCATTAAAAGTTTACAAAAGGATTGTCGTATATTACTTATGTGCTATATGATACGTTCACAAAGGAGTTGAGGATGCAGCTGCGTTCGTGATTCAAGGCCAAGAATATTGTTCTCTGGCGAGCTTACGGAAATTTGTCTGAAGCATGACTCGAGGTAATAGTTTCACCGTGTATAATTCTGTCCTTTTCCGGGTCTAATGTCGCATTAACGTAGACCCGTACATCCTGTACGACGACTCTGTACGCTCGGGTACGTGATTTCCGTTCAAGTAAGCTACTCTGGGAACTATTCCATTATTATAGAGCGTACGAGTATTATCTGAGTTTTGGCTTTTTGGAGATACTTGTATTGAGGAGATACTTGTAATTCGGTTGTTTTGTTTCATTTGTGACTTATAACTGAGTTTAATTATTGTTATCACTATTGGTATTATTGTTGTTATGATTATAATGAGTGACAGGTTATTAGACGGTGAAGTTTTTGGCGGAGAAATACGGCCCTGGTGTGCACCGTACTTTAAGTTGATTAAGTGTCGGACAAGCTGGTATACGCACGAGTACGTGGTTGTAAAATGTCTAGCATCTGTCACGCAGTTTTTCAGCTTTTCTGCCTTATACACTCGTTCTTCTTTGTCATTATACGTTTTGTGTTGCATAGAGTGTTTTTATGGCCGTACTTTGGAGAAAATGTGCTAATGGAGGTATCGATGCAATATTTTATTTAAATTGACCGATTTTATGGTTGTAGTCAAAGAATTAATTTAAAAATAAAAAAAAATTTTTTTATTTCACTTAATTCTTTTATTAGACGTAACTCGTATCAAAATATTTTAATTTTCATCATACGACAATTTTATTTTATTAATTTTATTCGATTGACAGTCAATCCCTGAACTTACCACATAGCAAATGAGAACTTTCAAGTGTCTTTCGCCACCTATCGGCAGTTACGGAACTATTTTTCTCACTTTCGTTTAGAAGCCATCAAAATATCTATCTAAAACCTTAAAACATCAAAATTTGATGAAATTTAAAATTGTATAAAATTTCTGAAGAAAAATTGACCAAGTTCAAAGCTTAATAAGAACAATAATCAACAGCATCAACATGACCATGCTCGACATTTACCAAACATATAAACGTCAACGGCACATGGCTCTTATGGCGCATGTTGTTCGATAATATCTCCAACACATGGTAATTGTATAGAACAACTCGAGAGAAGAGAACCCGAATGAGCCGGTTACAGAGCAGACAGTCATCGCCCATTGGGTGTCATCATTCCGTCCTGAGTAGTTAGGGTATTAGAGCAGTTCCAGTATTAGACTCCAGCAGCGTTAGACTCAACTGCATGCTAACAGTCCGTGGAAACAGATAGTGTTCCATCCACGTACTGGCGATTGACGGTAGATGCTATTCCAGTTAGTACAGACCCACCAACCTTCTTCTCTCTCTCCTATCAAACTAAACTATGCACTGTATAGCGCTTAACTCTCACACCCTTAAATCTTGTCACGTCCACGCTAAACTCCACCAGTATCCGCCGCTGAGATTGTGTACCGAAGCTTTGGATTGTTGAGAGAGAACCGTCCTGATTAACATGCTCACCCGATTGCTGAGCTTAGAATACTGAGAGACGTGCTCTTGGATCGATTCCATACCAGAAGCATTCTCTGTCTTGATAACCATTCGGAGATCCTTATGTATATCTGCCTTCCTATTCCTCTTCCTCCACCTTCATTATTTTTTCCAGCGCTTCTTTATCGTCGTGACATTTCAATGATTATGCAATCTCACTTAACATATCATCTATCTAGGTGTGTTTTATTTGCTTTTCTGATTTTTAGCCTGTTTGAAAAAAATTTTTTATCAGAAGAACATAGGACTAACTGTGGTAACAAATTTTTATGTTAGCATACGAATCAAAAATCATATGTTATCATTACGGAACTTAAATTATAATAACTAATTTAGTTAAATAATTTTTATGGGTACGCCTACGTTTTAATTCAATATTTGCTGCCATAGTTGTCTTATACTGTATTTGTAATCCTTATTCTTATGTGTAATTAATTAAAGCAAAAACTTGAGTCATAATTGAAATTACAGTGGATCGGAATAACTTTTGCCCAGAAAGCCCAACTTTGGACCACTTTCGTAAATTAGATAACTTTGAAGATGTTTTAAGGGTGAATGTCCCCTTGGACTTATGAATTAGTTACGACGGTTTTAAATTATTTCGTTTATTATTGATCACTTCATTACAAAAAATCTGAAATTTAAATCATCAATATTCAGAAAGTTCAATTTAAGAAAAAATTTAGAAGTACTAGAAAATCGAGCACGCTTTTACCAACATGTTTGGCTTCAGCTGACGAAAAAATTCACCATTTTCCATCAACTTTTAGCGTATTTCAGTCACAACTTTCCTATATCAACGTTAAAAAAATTTGACACTAGAAAATCCTGATCAAGAGTTGAATTATTCAAAGTGTTTGACTATAAAATAAAAACCCGGATATTGGAGACGAAAAAAAAAAAAAAAATCAAAACGAACGTATTTTGCAATGTCAGTTGGTAAAATTCCTAGGGGAGTATTTTATACCGTCGAGTAGATGAAATAGAATAGTATTGAACTCGTTATTCGCACGTGTTATCGCGACAAAGTGGTTAGGACCTAGGAACGATCGAACGGAGTTGCTGATGATCGAACGAACGAACGAGAAAGCGGGTCGCCGAAATGAACGAATGAATGAACTCGATACTGACGCGTTCTCTCCCTGGGGTTCGTCTTGTGGTCTACACGCAAGAGAATATGTCGATAAATTTAAACTCTGTCCTGACGACTATTTCAACGAGCATTTGATAACTTTACACGTTGAAATTGGTCTACGCTACCTTCGATCGTTAATTTCATTAAAAATAACATTCGACTGCTTTTTTTAATTGCTGCTATTTTGATTGCTCCTCTGTTAATTTTTTTTTCTCTGTTTCACAAACGCTTGTTTTTTGCTGCATAAAAATATGTAATAATGCGCGTATGTTCTTCTTCAAATATTAATTAAGTTCCCGCATAGTGAATTTCGCAGTAACAGCGCGAGGATTCGGGTAATGGTTGTCGTGGGAAATTTAAACAAACACATTTTGTATTAAATTTTTTTTCGCAATTTCTTGTTTATTTATTTTTTTGCTTGCTTCTGCAACGCCACATTTGACTATATATAATCTTGTATGAGTTGTAGATTAATGAAAAATTTTTTAAGGTAACTTTAATTTGCATTTTTGAATGAATGAATAACTTAATTAACTGTAATTGCAATTTAATGAGCACGATGTTTAATTTATTAACGATAATCAGTATACATTTTGATCACATACACTGTGAAATATTGGGAATAAATTTTTACTCCCACTACCCGGACTAACGAAGAGAAGAAATAAAACACTCCGCGTACCGACTAAATTTGGAATTTATTGTTGCGTTGGGATAAGTTTCATACGCCAAATTACTAATAAATACTTTTAACAATTCATCTGAAGTTTAAGTTTGTAAATATTAATTATATTTTTCCAAAATATTTGATTTTTTAACTTTGAAAAAATTATCATAAATATTTTTTTGGCAATTTTTTGAACTTTCTAATTACTAAACTTCTAAACAGAAAATTTATCAAAAAATGCTACTTCTGGAAAATAAAAAAAAAAAAAAAAAAAAAAAGCATTGTTTTATTGTTTTATCAAACTAAGAAAAAAATTTTAATAATTTAAAAAATCTCTAAATTTGTATTTTGTAACTTTCAATTGAATAATAATTATTATTTTATTTGTAGATAGAAAAAAAAAATAAAAAAATTAATTTCACGAAGTTTTTTTTATTAATCACAAAAATATAATCCGTCGAGTGAATTTCACTTCAGCGGGATTGAATCAATTAAAAACAACCTCGTTGCATTCACTTTGCGAAGGTTTTACAGTGTGCATTTTGTTCAAAAATTTTATACCTTGCAATTGCTGTTTTTGTTTGTTTGTTTGTTTGTTTGTTTGTTTTTTTTTTTTTTTTTTTTTTTTCAGTTGAAAAATTCTACATGTTTGATTAAAAGTTTATTGTATTCTTAAATAAAGAAATTTTTTCTATATACAAGAATTTTTTTCTTTAATTAACTTAATGAAATTTTTGAAATAATTCGAACTAGATATTTCAAAATAAGAGCCAAATTCTAAATTGTTAATAAAAAAAAATTCTTAATTGTTAATAAAAAAAAATCAAACATTGTTAGATCCATTAAATACAATTGTTAATTCTTATATGATCATACACGACCTATTTTATTCAATTTATAGTTATTCTAAACTTTATTGAATTTATTTATTACCAAATTTGCAGTGAAATCAAAACTGAAGTGACCTCGGATCTCCAATATCAATAAAAATATATATACAAACTAACCGATGAACGTCAACAATAAAAACTTTCATTTTTTATTTATCAAATGCTACAAAAATTATGAGAGTTTATGTATATTTTCTCTTTATATAAAAAGCAGAAAATCAAAAAAGTCGGAGTTTTTTTTGTTACAAAAAGGACTTCAAAGAAAAATATCGTTATTTTCGTAAAAAAAAAAAAAAAAAGATTTATTCATGCTCGGAGCATTTGTTGCAGAGAACAGTTGAGACAGTATAGTGAAAATAAGTAAAAGAAAACGAGATCTAACGCACCCGCTTACGCACGAGTTAATCTTTAAACGTAATTCAACAAGTTGCTCAATTCAACAGATAAACATTATTATTTGTGAGCTTATTTCTCAAAGCGTTCCGACTAAAGAAAATTTATCTAACAGATTTTTACTTGGTGGGTCTGCAATTTTTTATTTCAAATAAAAATAGATGTAGTGAAATAGTTGATTGAATTATTACCCGAAGAAATTAAATATCAGAATAATATATTAAGGTAAAAAAATTCGTTTGCATTCAAAGAGCAAAGGTTGTTTTGGATAAAAATTTATTGGAACATGCGTTGGAATGTTTCATCTAAATTAAGTTGCCAGTGAAAATTATTTGTTCGTATTTTTTCTTTTTTTAATTAATTACGTGAGTTCTATTTGTATACATTTTGATACTTGATTAAAATAAATCAAATTGAATATTTTAAATATTTTTTTGAGCCAAGCGCATATTGACTGATTCATTTTATTCTCTGTTCCTTGTTCTACTCTGTAAATATCATAAAATGCCCAGCCATAATGATTACATCATACGTAAATTGAGCTATTATAGCTCGTTAACCAGATAGTGTATCTAACCTAAATAAATCTTAAGACTGGAGTTTGTTTAAAATTCGTTATACACTTTTGCTAGCTTTGCAGTATATCAAGGTACGCTGCTGTTCCGTAAACAAACAAGCTTGATTCACAGTCAAACATAGCTTCAGCTAAATCTCAATTACTAATCTGTCAGGAGCACTAATTTTAGATAAGCTGACCTTACTGAACATATTAAACCCTTCGAAAAATACTTACTACATACTTGAATGTATACATAATGGTATAAATAAATGTGTTAAATGTTTGAGTCTATAAAAAGAGATAATTTAAAATAAAATTTTATCGGAGGAGGATTTCTGCCACGTTTGCTTTGAAAATATCTGTATTCAAAGTATTTTTCGAACGATCGGTATCAGTGACCCGAGAAACGCGACTGAAATTTAAACGACGGATCTTAGAAAAGACAGGGTGTGTAGTATAAAAAGATACTTCTTGAAATGTATACTGATGCTATTGCTGCACCGGAAATCCCCTTAATGGCGATGAAAGTCTGAGGGATAAGTGCTGCGATAGCACATTTCGAAGCTAGACTAGTCTAAACTAAGCTCAACTCTTCTAAATTTCGACACCTGCTTTGTAAATTCCCCGGCTGGATCAGAAGAGATCTTCAAAAGTTTGGTGAATCCAAGCACCAAGATAAGGTGCATGCCTTAAGCGCTCATTTTATCAGAAAATATGATGAGACATTGCCGTATTCTATATTATATAAATATAAATATTTTAATAAGTAGACTTTTATTTTCCTGTTGTCTGTGGAACATAGAAAAACAAACGGCTCTTCGGTAATGCCAGAGTTAAAGATATTCTTCGTAAAATATAAATATTATCTATTCTATCCAGACAAATAGAACAATAGCGAGGGAAGGAGAAGGCAGAAGAGAATACAATGGAGCTTGTCGTAAATAATTGGTGTTGTTTTACATCAGGAGTTGAATTGAATATAAAATATTTTTATTCTTAAGAAACATGTCACCAGGGAGTGTTGTAGGAACGGAACTGCGGGACTGACGACAACTTAGGGGATTCCCAGAGGATAAATAAATTTCTAAGCGTGGAGGATATCGAGATAGACAGATAGCTGGAGACAACCACAAGGGATTCTCGTAATGGTTATACACACGTAAGGGGGATGATCATTAAGAGCCGTTGATACGACTAGTGAATGGTTTCATGGCTTACCGATGCCGTTGCCGTACACTAATTTCCTGGTCTCTGTATATCCTGTACATTCACGGTTACTATTAATCAATTGATCTTATGAAACAATCTGCTTTGATATTTCTTAAGTGATAATAAACTGTTCAGACAGTGATTTCATTACAAGTTATTGGTATTTTATTGATGATAAAGATCAAATCGATGAATATCGTGATAATAATGATAAATATCAAAATTGTGACTATGATTAAAATGATGATAAAAATAAATATCAGCAATGTTGAATGTCATAACACTAATTTTGACTATAATGAATATCATCTCACCAATAATAATTATCACGGTAATAACCATCATTCCTCATCACGATAATCATAACAGACATCGTTAAAATCATTGTCGACCTCATGATATCAATCATTATCTTCATCAAATTCATTATAATCATCATAATAATCATTTTTATCATAATCAATAATCAATATGAAATTCTTTCTATACAATAAATACAAAAAAAAAAATAAACTCTCATATTAACTAATCATAAATTCATTGATTCACTGATAGAAAATTAAGATCACAGTCTACGATTGTGTTATTAAATTAATCATTTAAAAGAATACCAAAAGGTTCGATAGCAACTTTTTATTAGATTAAGAGAGCTACAATTTTTTATTCGTTTTTCTCAATCATTTCATCCAATAACTTTTTCGATAAGATCACGTTTTAAGGAAACTCTTGAGGGAATCCTGGGTATGCACTTGGGTTAACGAACGTCACTGGATTATTTTCATGGGAATAGTATTATAAGATAAAGCTCGACCACAAGAGAATAGGAAAGACTGAATAATAGAAGAAGAGCACAGATAATAAAAGAGAATGCCACTAAAGAAGTTTGTAATTCTATTTGGATGCTCTTATCTGTGGGTATTCTCAGCAATCATTAACAAAGCTGAAGCGTAATTGGGATGGTTGCATACTCGGCGAAAATGGCGTGTATTAACGTCACATTCGACTGATTAAAATTGTCTGTTGTGTTGGTATGGGTGCTGTTGCATACATAGTGACTGTACTCTTCATGTTACTGCACGGCGCGCTCTACATTTCAAACAACATTCAACTTATACTACCGACTGTTACATAATAATTAAAATTAAACATTTTCTCTACTATGCTCGGTGTTTTTCAATTACTCAATTCCATTAATCGTGTAAAATTTCGTTATTATTAAAGTTTTGCTATTTAACCAGAGCCCAATTATTTTAATTACCATTTTCAGGATAAATAATTTATTAGTCGCTTTAATTATGTCATATAATAATAATTATTTTTTGGATTAAACATATAATTTAACTGATTCATCAAAAATAAAGCAATAATTATCGCTTCATTTAATTTCATGGCAAAAAAATTTTTAGAATAAAAAATTAGTAACTTTTACAAAAAAAAAAAAATTAATTCTTGTGCATTTGAATTTTCTAGGGTAAAAAAAATTTCTTCTTTCAAAAAAATTATAATCTTCCTCGTAAATTTTTTAGGTTCAGATAGTACTTTTTTTTTCTGTGTCGATTGCGGAACGTCAATTAACGATCTAAAATTTTTTACCACGATCAACGTTATTGCCATGACATCCATCATTAAAATGTTTGGAAAAAAAAAAAAAAAAAGATTATTACGCAACACTAGGACCAATTAAACTGTACGTATTCGTTCTTTAATTAGTTGAGATAGTGGAACTACAGTGAATCATAGTCACCAGTGAACCCTCTAGGAATATTAATATCCAGAACTTAATTAACTTCAATACACCCTGAAGCACTCTGAATTTTCATACAAGGACCCTTTAATATCCAACGCTTACCCGCACCCAATTCATTACAAAAGGTCACGGTACGTCGTCAGTCGTCTTGATCTAGATGTTGTCTTTGTCTGTGTCGTTAAAATGCACCTCGAAAGTGTCAAGCCCCTCAAAGTTAGTGATTAAGCGATTGCGAAACCTTCAACCAGTTAAATATCTCAAGCTGTGAAAATTCATTATTAAATCCTACACAAGCAGTTCGATCGAGGCGAAAATCAATCTTCAGTCGGAAGATAAATCCGTAATTTCAATATTCCGATCGTTCTTTCCTCACCATCAAGATAAAGCGCTCTCGCTCTCATATCATCTGTCAGAATCGTACACAGGCAATTTAAACCAAGATTTTATCACGAACTTTATTTTCCGAACATTCAAAGCCAAAGACAAAGCTCTGCTCTGTGATTTCGTATTAAAAAATATTTTTCTTCTCCTTTATGGTTCCAGCCTCAATGTCCTTTCGAGCATCATTTTATCTCTTTATAATACTTCACTTCTTCTTGTTCTCTGGTTGAGTTTGTCCCTAACCGTAGCTCAGTTTTTTTCAACACTTTCCACGGTCGATTTCGCCGTCATACGGCAGGACGTAATTTCGTGCGCGGATGTATTCGCCCTCTGGTACTGCCCGCCGATATGAAAACTCGTCTGTCGTCCGGAAATTTTACCGGAACACCTCTCTACCCACTCTCGCTTATTTCAAACGTTAAATTCCTTTTTTACGTACCCTTTTTCATGCTTGTCGTTAAAATGTCTTCCGGAAATTTTTTATGATTTATATATAACATTATTACATCTTTTCTTTCTCTCTCTATCTCTCTCTCTTTCTCTTTCTCAGTGTACGTATGTATGATTCTATTATAAAAACGGGAAACTTTTGAGATATTTCAAAAAAACATCCAATAAATTTTAACTTTCATCATATTACCAAAAATAAATAACTGTTTTATTGATAATAAATATTTAATACCAAAGGGACAGATAGTTTACGGGTGGGTATATTAAAATAACGAAAAACGGATCAACCCATGAAGTAACTGAAAAACTTTGTTATTTTCTACGGTCAAAGAATTATTGCTTCTGGTTAGAATTTCAAAATCGTTTCTAAAAATTTTAGCATTATGAAAAATTGTAAAGTTTACTCAAGTTTGATCATTTTTAGATTTTTTTTTCTAACAATTAAATGATGTTCAGAAATTTTTTTAACAAATTTTCCTGATTATTTTTGTCAATCCGCGATTAAATGTTGTAATTCGAAAAACGAAGAAACAAATTAATTTTTCTAAATGATGATTTTACCAATTTTAGACAAAAAAAAAACGAATGATTTTGAAACTTAATAATCAACCAAATAAATTGCTATAAAAGAAAGTTTGGAGAAACTCTCAATTATCTTAATTAACAACTTAATTATCATTAAAAATAAATAAAGTCATTACCAAAACGTAAGTCTCTATCGATCCTTGATAGCATTACATATCATCATACCAGTCCAATTAGCAAAAGCAATATGTAATAAGACATTTCTCGATTAATATTTCTTCAGTACTATATTGAACAGGAACGATAGTAATTTTAGTCCTGTAAAAGAGACACACGTTTTGATGCGTAACTCCTTTGGAATCGTTTTTATTTTTGCTATGATAAACGGTACTTGAGACTATCAAAGATCGGGCATAATAGCGAGTTATAATGGCGTTTGAAAGGTACTTTGAGGTAGAAAGCACAATTATAGCATCTGCCAGGTAATGCTACAGCGATTTTGATTGATCTATTAAGCGTTAATGCAGGTAAGGAGCTTTACTCTAGCTTACGTTTGAGTAATGACTGGATTATGATAATAAAACACTATTCAACTGTCGAATATTCACAATTTTAATATGCCTATTTAAAGGCCCTTTTAAGAAAGGCACAAAGCTTCAAAAAGTAATTTTGGCAAATTTTATATGAATAAAATGTATCTGACTATTTTACAAAATAAGATTGAAAATTCAACTACTCAAACCTAACTCTCTACTAACGAGATAATTTAGTAATCATACGCCCTCTATCGTAGACTTCAGGTACTACATTCAATCGAAAAATTATATATAAGCGTATATGACTATATTACGCTATTATAAACTAAAATTAATTTATATATGGACATTTCAGATTATATATGGCAAGCCTGAAATATTCTGATATGGTCAATTTCCATATTAGGTCATAAATGACAGTATCAAAAAATTCCTTAACGGAAGAGCATGACACATAAAAACATGTATTTATATAAAGACATCGGACCACATATGATATCAGAACAAATATAAACATATGAAATTTTTCGATATGGCTATATTAGATATATCTGGCCATGTCACAATATTTTTGCACAGATATACTTTTGAGCCCTTAAATTTGCAAATTGTTCTTGAGCAGCTGACGTCTTTCAATAAATAGTTTCTTTGTTTCCAATTGAAGGACGCCGAAGCGTTTACTTTTTACGTGAAAAGGAACAAAAAAAAAAAAAATATTAAATAAAACTCTCGGCAATAAAGTAATCAGCCGTAAGCCAATATTTATGTAAGGAAAAAATATATTGAAAGAAGAAATTCACAGCCTTTTTTCTGGTTATTTTATTTTATTTTTATCCTTTGTAATACCCCGTCTTTAAGGGTGAATTCTTGAGGGAATTTATGATCTGAAGAGATTGGGAAATGAATAAGGATAGAAGATATACAAGAAATAAAAAAAAAAAATAATAAAGAAATACAAGAGTAAGTGCGACAGCGCTGAGTAACTAAGTGAAATATATTTACGTGTTTAAAGGAGTGTAGTACCGATGAGAGAATTTAGTTTGAATTTAATATAGAGCTGGGTAATTCGATCGACTACATCATTCCCACGTTTATTTCTCGTTCTCGGTTTCGTGAATTCGGAGGTTTATTGAAAACGGTAAATCTCGAATCGCAAAAAGCTCCAGAACTTTCTGCTATCTTACATTAACGGAAGATATGTTTATGCGTATAGAACAAAAAGTTGTGAGATTGAAAGGGTCCTAAAGATGTTTTGGGTCGAACTATATTGGCTCCGTCTGACGTAATACTGTTGGTGCATTTTCTAACTCTACACTTATAGATTACACAACTGTGTACGAAGCTCTTAGAGTGGCTACAAGATAGTTGGGCGGTTCTCTGAAGTTCCACTTTGATATTACGGTTATTAGCGTCCTCGGTAACTCTTTTTAAATTATTTCGATATGCCCTCACGAGCCCAGACTACTTATTTCTATTTTCTTCAATAGCTTGTATAAATTTAATTGACAATGTTCTATTGTTTGTATTATTACACTCGGTTGCTTTCATCATGATGCTTAATTCAATGAAAAATTAAATTAAAACATAGAGCACACAATAAAGCGAATTGATCACCATTGTGCAAATAACAAACAGCCGGTGGATAAATTTATGCTATAAATGCTTGACATAATTGTGGGCTAATTCAATACAAAGGTTGTATTGTTTGATCCGCGGATCACTGAATTATTATATATTCGGTGCAAAATTAATAATTTTAATAAGTTATGCGAACATTTAAAAAAATAATTGAACTCATATTGTGTAAATTTTATTAAATATTCAATGGTATTTTATTCTTCAATAAATTTCAAAATTTTACCAAGCTTAACGTAGTGTAAATTAATATTTTATGATTTTTATTCATGGTTTGGTGAATGATAGGCTTAGTTAAGAGATAATAGAGACTGAATGAAGAAAATTTTTTTTAGTAAATGAGCATTTATGTTAATCATTTTTCAAGTAAATTTTCTTTAAAAAATAAGAAATAAGTAGTCATTTATAGAAAGAAGAAGACTGGGGCTTTTTTTTACTGTAGTCGAATAATTTCAGCTTTTTTAACACAATAAAATAGTTTGCAATTTACTGTAAACATCTTCGGGATCTAAGATTAATAATAAGGGTACACGGAGAAAAAAATATCGTTAGAGATTTCTTCACTGACACGATTATTGATCTAAGATATAAACATATAGTCAGTGAATTAAATTATTTAACTAAGTTTATTGAATCAAAAGGCTCAATTGCCCTACTTCACTTAAAATACTTATTAATCATTTTTAACTTTAATTAAAATTTTATATTCAATTTTCAATTTAACAGTACAAAAATTTGCAATTGTTCATATTACTTCTGACCAGTTTATTCCGTTATTAACAAACCACATGAACAACAATAATAATTATTTCGGTCTATCAATCGACATAAAACAAAATACCTGTCTTTCTGACCCTTATCACCAAATATGACGCTGTTGATTCAAACCGATAATTTTATATTATATATATTTTATCATAATTCAATACCGCACTACATTGGAACGTTTTACCGTTTGAAGATTATTCGATAATTTAAAAACCGCGGAATTGGCAATCACTGAACGAAATATTCCGTGAATATTGTCCTGTGAGCCCTGGTATACTGAACACTCCCTATAGACGAAGCCAATATTAATTCGGAAAATTTCTACATCCATTTATACATTTATTTGCAAAAACAAAACCAAATATTTTTTTTTCCGATCATTATAATTTTAATCATTAATATCAATCACTGCTGAGCAAACAAATATTATTAAAAAATAAAATTCAGCATTTAAATTACTCTGAGTGCATTGCATTCATTTTCGATTTTTTTTTAATATCAACACATGTAATTTTAACGTAGTATAAATATATATTTATTTATTTCGCAATATATCGAAAAGCAGAAATCACAATCTGTGAAAAATATACCCTTGAGAGAGGACAATATAGAGATACCGAGATAAATTCACAATGCAAGCTTGATTGTTATATTTCGAATTATTTATTTTTTCCAAAATAAACAACCAATAAATTTGTTATTTTTTTAACATATATTTGTTTATCTTCTAAATACTGAAACAGAATGTTTAAATATTTATCTGCTTTTTTTTCTCTTTCCTTACTTCATATTTGCCCCGTTAAAAAAGTAATAATAATAATTGGCATCCCGCAGAAATTATGTGTCCTCCAGAAATAACAAATTATTAATAAAAATTGAAATCAGACCTGACAATTTTTTATTTTTATTAAAAATTAATTATGAATAAAAAAATTTCACATTGAGAATTGGAAAAAAAATTACAAGTGCCAATTTTTGTTCTTTATTTATAATTGATTTATGATAAAAACTAAAAAAATATTAGATCTACCGATTTCTGTTTAATTAATAATTATACTTTAAAAAATGATCACCATAAATTAACTTTCTAGGGTAGAAATCAAATGAAACTTTGAAAAAGCACGAATTCCGGTCAATACTTTTCCAATAATACTAAATTAAACTGGAAAAATTCATCCTATTACATAAATACGCTGAAGAAAAAATTTTCTTCATTCTCTTAATGATTTAGATAATAATAATTTAAATTTCCATTTTTATCGATATCGCAATTAATGTAATAGCGAAAACTTTAGTACTATTTAACTACCCGGGGTAACACGTAAGTTCATTTAATGCACCATTTAACTATCCTTAAATTGTTCGGTGAATCATGACATAATTACTCACCAATTCAAGATAATACTATTCGAATAATCGTTTCATACAGAACTTGTTTTTAAATGCACTTGTTAAAAAATCACCTCAAGTTTCACTTTTAATACAATTAAACGTTAAATATTTATGCAATAATTACAAAATTAATTTGTTAAGATTGTAATCATGGAATGAAAATAGTTTGTACACTTTAGCCAACATTTGCACCAACTAATTAAACCCGAGTTATAACAAAAGACCTTTATACAGCATTAATATTACAATTGCAATTCTGACATCAGAATGAAAACTTGTTTGTCATATACGTATACCACGTCTGTACAACTATATAAGAATATTGAAGTATTTATTTTCCATTATATACAGACTGTACGAGTAGTTAACCGAGTTTCTGTTAATAAATCTTCAATGAACTCAGTTCATTAATTAATTAAAAATATTTCCAAAATATATGTAACACATATAACATCAATAAAACCACTGAACAAAAATTCGCGTGGCGAAAAAAATTCACTAGAAAAATTCACAGGAAAATAAGAAAATCAAAAATCACAAAAATTTTTGGCCAATAAAAAAAGAAAAGTTGAGAAAATATAATCAAAAATTAGAACTGAAAATTACACATTCAGGTTAATTTAACACTGATAATTACGCAAGACAGCAAAACGCGTGGTGCGTAGATTACACGCGTAAAAAAGACGTCAGATCGCGAAGAAACGGCTTATGAGGTTAAGGGACGCGCACTTGGAGCGCCGAGCGTCCAATAACCGGCTTTTGGATGTAAAGCTTGCAAGCCCCACCTCCCTAACAGCGAGTGGAACCGAAAGCCCTCGAGCGGAGCCGAGTTTGAATGGTTGTGAGTGTCGCGCGAAAATCGATGGATACACCCGGTTATACGGATAATTGTTATTAATTAGACGCTTCGATTAGGCTGATTTCGAGGAGTAGAGGACTATCACACGGCCAACACTGTCCTACTACGTGTCAGCTAGACGCAACTACACATATGATACAGATATGCAGATGTGTAGATATGTCGAAGTATCGATAGATATAAACGTGTGCGTATACCTATTTACAACCTCTAGAGACGTTACTTGATTACATGCTTATAATAGTCTATTAGTTGAGATTGTTCTAAACATCCTACTTCATTATGTCATATTAGTATGCAAGTAATTATTATTATTATTATTATTATTATTATTATTATTATTATTACACTGTGAAAAATCAGGAGTTAATTTTTACTAGTAACCTTGCAGTTACTATGTGACTGCCGTAACTTGTGAAGTATAAATAAATAAAATTTTTCTTTATCAAATAATCACTTTTGTTAAATTGCACTGTACTTTCTTAAATATTGACATTTTCAAAGATATAAGCTCACCCCGATGTTATACTCATTAAGAGCTTTCATTTGAGTACCCACATGCATTTTGATATATTTTTCATATGTACGTATATGTAATATATATAAATATATGAAAAATTGATGTGGGTACTCAAATGAAAAGTCTCGATGAGTGTAACGTCAGAGTGAGCTTATAACTTTAAAAATGTCAATAGTTCACAAGATACAAGGTCATTTCTTAAATGGAGTAAATTTAGATTTTAATTTAACAATCATTTAAATAAGAAATTTTTACTCTAAAATCATTTTTAAAAGCTAACAAATAGTTCAAACAATTTATCTTTAGTTTAATTTGTAAATTTTGATAATATTTTTCCAAAAAATTTGAATTTTTTGAACCATTTAATCAAATTTTCACTCAATAAAAAATCATAAATTTTTAATTAAATAAAATTAATTACTTTAATCGACTGACATATCAATTTTTCAGATTTCTTAACAAATCAATTTTTTAAATCATTATTATTATTATTCTAAGCTTATGAAATAAGACGATAAGTAGTATAAATCAACGTTCATTCAGGTCAAGTGTACGCACTTTGTGATCTGAAGGGTTGTCGAGTTCAAAATAAGTTCGAAATAAGTTAATGGCTGCATTTATAAGTCCTATTATAAATCTGAATGTAATATTGTAAAAAAGGGAGTTATTCAAAAAATGTTAAATGCTCTCACCCGATTCAATTGCAAGTAATCCTACGTACTCTTTTAGGATAAGTAGGTATACGTTATTCATATGAATACGTTTTATGAATTATGAATGCAAACTTCATGATGGATTAAATTTCAGTATAACAAAAAAAAATTTTGAAAATTATTGTACGATTATAGAAAAAGCAACTAAACTGAACATTCAAGGACAAAGCTTGAGTATTTCATTGAATTTAAATTATAAATAAAAAAAAAAAAATTCATATTTAGCAATTATGCTTTCTTCACTAATTATGACGTTTAACAGCTTATCGTAGAAATTAATTATTAATTTGTCACTTCTCAGGTCGTGGGTTAATAATTAAAATGTAATGAAAAATGTCAACAGGGTGTGATGTCAAAATCATTATTTTGGATCTAATTTTTGTGAACAAAAAGACAAAAATTAAACTGTCAGTTGTCATTAAAATGAGCACACGTTAATGGGTATATCAAAATATTAAATGTAATTAATTACTATCTAACAATTTTTAGATAGTATATTACACAGAAAAAAATTTACTTGAATCAATTAAATAATTTTGAAGAACTCTATTATATATATTAATAATAATAACTCTATCTTCTTAATTTGGGTAGAAGAATTTTTAAACTAAGAAATTTTTCTTGGTTTAAGTAAATTTTAATTGATTCAACAATTTTTCGTCTTGATTCAAGACAATAAAACTTTTCAAAATTATTTTCTTGGTTCAAGAATTTTTCTCTTAGTTCAAATTAATTTTTTTTTTGTGTATCAATAACAATCGATTTTATTATTTTTCTTCACAATTTTTTTATATTGTAGAAAATTGTTTTGACCTGTATCAACAATTAACAATTCATTTCATCTAAAAATTTAAATTTACTGCACAACCTTCTTAACAAACTCTGATAGAAAGGTCGTAAATAATTAATGCCTTAAACGGATTTTCTTTCAGCTCTCACAAGATTTCAGCAGCTTACAGATTCTAAATTTTCGATCTCTATTTCTGTCGCTAAATTATTTATAATTTATAATTTATTTAATACATTCTCTTCAGTTTTCAGACTTATAATTTACTATGCCATTAAAAAACAAAAATGGTCATTTTTCATCAAATTTAATAACTTTTTTGAATAAAATTCCCCAAAAGTTAAGGATGACAATAATAAATCATATGTTCAATCTTCAATTTGAATAAATAATAATAATAATAATAATAAAATATTGAGTAGATTGGATGGCTTCACTATCTCATTTATGAAACCTTACACTTACTTAGGAGAGGCGAAGTGAAATATATAAAATAACTTCATCAACTAGAAACTTTCAAATGAAAAAAAATAATAACAATATCGAATTACTCATTATAGTCTATGCAATTTCTACTTTTAATCTCATATTACCTGCTAGAAGCGAACTCGGAACTCGGAACTGATATTATATAGACTACTGGTGTGTATACAGATGCTGGGTGCATCGTCGATGGAAAATTACATCCTGTCGCGAATGCTTCTGCGATAAATATCAAGACGAAACAAGAGAAAGAGTAGTTGAGACTAATCTAATAGTCGTCAGCTCACAAGAATTAGAAAGAGAGTCTACTGAGATAACTACATAAAACTATCGTTATAACGATCCCTGCAGACACGAGTAAAAATATTTGCTTGATACATAAATTCTTTTTCAAACTGTTAAAACAAAAAATAATTGTTATTTAATTTTAACAATGAAGTATGTAAAGAATTTCAATTAATTAAAATTTCGATTCAACAAGCGTGTGAAAGTTTTTAATTAATTATCATGTTTTTACTAAACTTTTCAAATTCCTATTTTTTAATGAAAAATGTATAAATAAATTTAACCACAATTTTATCGACATTTTATATTACAAAGCAGTTACGGGTAATCAAACGTAACTGTGGAATATTTGTCATAAAACGTACAATTTTTGTTCAATATGACATGAACTTGTGAATCTTCTCAATTTTTTAATAAGTAAATAATAATTAATTTAAAGGCAAAACCAATATTTTTACCAAAATATTCATTTTAACTCTACTAATTTTTATGTAATTTTTATTCTTACTATTTTAAAAAGTTAAGATTCACTAATTTTAAATAATAAAATCTAACATCATAAAATTAATCAACAAAAGGTGGCCATTAATTTATAAAATTCAATTAACAGTTGTGACACAATATTTCATCGTTAATTTAATATTCGATCGAGCTCTTGGATGAACAATCTCTCGAAGGAAGTTATTACTTTTAATGAGCTTGATAAAGACCTGGTAAGACGAATGCTCGTTAATTAACAGCGAGTGTTTCAATTAATTGATTTCAAACTTGAAAGTTTTCTGTAACTGATAAATTATATATGATCCGAAATTCGATAAAAAAAATTAATTAGTGAATTTCATTTTACTAATCAAAAAACATTTTATCGGTAGTTAGGGTCGTTTTTAATTTTTTTGATTGCAGTTCACTGATGTGTCCCCACAAATTATCAACATCAATTTTTATTATATAATTAATCATACCAGAAACTGTTCGGGTAATAATTATAAATTATTGATTATTATAAAATGGAACTATCACAGAAAAATCTTAAGATGACGATAGAGAGAATGATTTATTGTTTTGAACTACAAGTTTCCTTGAGTTAATAGAAAAGACATAAGAGACTACGATTTGCATGGAAATTAATTTGTATAACGTTGGATTGTACCGAAGAAGGGCGTGAGCAAATAAGGACGCTGTGTACTGGTTTAAAGTCAAGTGTAAATATGAACCAAGGGGTAGTTAGTCAGGAATAGAAAAAATATTTATCGTTGATTTACACTAGTGTACCTACACAAGTAGGAAGGTTAGCTGAAGGGGAAGAGAAAAAAAAAATTTATTGTAAGGAAAACAATAAATTTCTTGAATTAAGATGAAATTCTTGGTTTAAAAAAAATGTTCTTGACTCAAAAATTTTTGTCTTGAGTCAAACTAACTTTTCTACAGTATAGATTCCTTTCAAAGACTACAAACCTTGAATTTAGTGAAAATAAATGTCAAAAAATGAAAAATTTTAAAGTTAGTGAATTTTTCCAACAACACAAAAAAAAATTTTTTTTAACAATTTTATAAATGACAGAAAAAAAAATTTATTTATGTTTCATCTGCTCTATGAGTAGTTTTAAGTTTATAATATGACATTGACTAACAAATACCTGAATAAATAATAGCGATAAAAAAAATAGTACAAACATAGAGTGCTTTCAAGTATACACCAATTTCAATTTACATATGAGTTTCAAAGAGATGTAATTGCAGCGGAATAATTGTGTATAAAATAAACGAGCAAGAGCGTCAGTAAAGTAAGAGTATGAGAAAAAGAGAAGGAAAGGTAGTTGGGCAACGAAAAAAATAAAAGGATTTTTAATGAACAATGCTGGTACATTGTTCCTCATTTAGCATGTAAATTCTCGTTAGGACACAAGAAACGCACCAACTCTGGCTTCGTCTAGACAACCGAAAGTAAATTAAAAAAAATAAACAACACATAATTAAATAATACTCAGAGCTGTAAGAACATAAAATGTTAATGCGTCAAAGAAGTAGTTTTAATAAAAAAAAAAAAAAAAAAAAATATTGTCTGTTATATTTAAATTGGAAAATAATTTTTATTTTCGGAAAAAGTTGCAAGCAATTAATTATTTATGTATTAATTTTGCGATAAATAGAAACATACATAAAAATTAACTCACTTCATAGCTTTTATTGAAAGAGTTCGGAACTCATAAAATAAATCCAATAATAGCAGTCATGAACTTTTTATCACACATTAATAACAGCGGATTGTTAAATTATAACGAGTGATACTATATTGAGCTCGTTGGAGTACAAAAATATCAATCTCGTCGTTCTCGAGTCGTAAAATAAATATTTTTTATAGTCTATAAATACGAATTAATAGACCCGGAAAATTTTCCGACTAAAAGCTCTATAAATGTAATTAATTTAATTGTTTTTTATACCGTTGATGCCTAAAACATTGATTTAATACAGTGAGTTTTAAATGAAGTAGATAAAACCTGTGAATAGTCAGGCTTATCAATAGTTAATTAAAAGAAAATTTACTGTAAATTTTTTCATGATTTTTAATAAAAATTTTTTCCGATAAGAAACTCGTACTATTTTTACAAAATATGAAAAAGGTCAAACTAGTATCACTAGCTAAGACAAATAGACAAAATACAGTGATATACTCAATGATATCGAGTAATACCTACAGATTAATATTCAGCATCAAAGTGATCAATAGAAGCTTGAAGCTCGAAACTCGAAGCTAGGAATTCGATAATTTTCTCTGCGTATTCATCTCTACTTCTGAGTAAGCACAAACGCGTAACAGACAGATATACTGATGGGATCTAATTTTCAACATTCTAATTTGCACATACATAACGTGTTCATCAAGCTCTCTACTTTCTCACATTAACTTTGATAATGGCCTCTGATAAGCACCTTTGACTTTCGATACCTTTGATGCATATTTTATATCACACTGTTCAATCACAGAAAATTATGTCTGCAAAACTACTCGATTAAGCCAAAGAAATTGCAAATCAACGTTTTTAAAAATGTCGAATAACATTTCATACTTTTACGACTCAATTTAAAAAATATTTTGGCGTTTAAAAAAAATTGTGAAAAATTGACTATAAATTTAAGCCTCTATTTTGTTGATTAGAGATAAACTATTTCTAGCGAGCAATTATTCATTTTTTTTTTTTTTTTTTTCATTGCAACAAAACTGTAATTGATTATAACGATTGTTTGTACGGTCATTAAATTTGGCAGAGTGTGAATGATAAAAATCCAGTGAATCAGAAGGACCAAAAAAAAAAAATGAAAACGTTAAAGTATTGGCTCACTTTTATCGCGTCCAACTGTGCAATATAACTTTGCCCATATTCCTCGAACACACTATGCGACTATTAACGGAATCCGAAGAAGAATCGATAGATAACAGATGCCCTTTGAACTGAATCACGGGCCATTTTTCCGATTGCCAAACACATTCGTTGTTGGTGTATTTGTGTATAAAAATTTTGACGAAAATATTTTTTAAAGAAAAAAATAATACGATACTCTAAAAGTGAATGATTTAAAAAAATCGATACAAAAGACAACAAGTAGATATTTTTTCAATTTTCTATCTGCAAAAGACATGATAAATGTAAAATTTTAATATGTTGAGAATTTAATAAAATTTTTAATTGAAATGAACCACAGTGTAATTTAACGTCAAGCAAAGCTAAAAATAATTTGAAGGGACGTGGTCGTTTAGTTTGTCCCTTCTCTATATAACATGAGTGTATACATTTAATATGTATCTTTTATAATGTTCAGAATTAACTGCGGTCATTAAGTGAAATTCATACTCGAAATGCATATATTTAACTTTAAACGAAGCGTGAAGCTCACATTTCCAAAAGTTCTGGTTCCGTCTTTTGAAGGACGGAGCTAAAGAGGTGAACGGATGGGATGAATGAACACACGAGGACCAAAAAGGGACAAGGTTCGTTGGGGAGAGATGGAAAAGCATCCTGGTGATTCAACGACAGTGGTGACGGTGGTTGACGCTCATTAGGGCGTTTGAGAAACGGTTGCTACAGAGAACGTTGGTCTATATCTGCCCAGAAAAGAGATATGTCAAGAACGACAAAGATATCGAGAAAGTGATAACAATAACGGGAAAAGGACAGAAACAGAGTAGATGGCCCGAGGGGTTAATAGATGGCCGATGTCCTCCCTGCCGAGGTCAGACACTGTCACTTTCCACGTCCGTCATTACGAATGCAGATTGGACTACTGCCATTACCAAACCCTGTCTCTACCCCGTATCTAATCGTTCATGACCATTTCCGAAACTTCTCTATTTCCTCGAATATTCATCAGTTTTAATTACGCCATTGTTGTATGTCTCAAGACCAGGAGCTTTTTGTGGGCCTAAATTTTTGATAAAGTTCAACTGGCTTTTACATTATTCAAAAAATTAAATGGTTCAAAATTATTCAAGTCTGTCGAACTTCTAAAAAATGTATACTCTTAGAAAAATGTTCTAATATAGCTTGGTATAGTCTAAAATGTCTATTGATTGATCTAATTATTAATTTTATAAAAAAAAAAAAAGGCATTGAATAAATTTTAATAAAACCAATGGTACAAAGCGATTAAAATCCATAAAATTTCAAAAAAGCGGAAAGCTAATCCTTAACCATCCCATACAGATTTTATGAAAGTTCTGGCTCATTTAACAGATTTAATGACTCAAAGTTGCATTTAAAAATTGAATGCATAACTTTTATTCATAATAGTGATTACATCCTTTAGTCTCTACCTTGAAAGTTAAGACCATAGACTCATCAACCTATAAATCCCTTTTGAAGCATGAAATACCTCTTCCATATTTCGGTTGATTGGTCAGACTACACAACGATAAGCTGCAGGAAAATTGGTATCAAGCGAGCTCATTAAACGAGCAATTAAGTCTTTGAAATTTATGTTTCTTTCGAAAACCAACAAATCACTTCACGAACGCAATAATCACGCGAAAATCATAAATCTCTATATCACACTGCTTCTACTATTTTTATTTTGGAAGATGAAATTGTCAATACAAAAGGACAAGAGACTCTTTATAGATAAGAGGAGAACAAAAGAATATATTCGACACGCGCCAATGAGTTTCCTACTAAAGAGTACTTTAAAATTTAGTAGACGGTAAATCAAAACATCGAATTTTGCTACGGATGAAACTCAACTGAGATTCACTCGAGCAGGATTCTCTATTGCTATTGTTTCTTTATCGTGGTTTTGTGTAAGCTGCTGCTTTACGTAAATTTCATTCATGTTAATATTTATTGTATCATCTCAAGCTTTTAAATTACTAAAAATATAAATATACGCATTGGTAACTGTTTAGTTTGCTCTTTAATTCTTTACACAAACACACGTGAAGAAATATTTTTCACAATTTACTTTTAAATTCATGAGAAAAATTGCCGGACGGTATTATAGTCGCAATAATTTGTCTTGTTAATTATTTTTTACCTTAATAATTCTTCAGTAAAAATTAAATGAAACTTTGACCTATTTTTTTCATTAAATTTGTGAATATTTATTAACAGAATTATAATTAAATCAGGAATTACTGAACATCCCAGAATTAGTATCATTTTCACGATAATTAATAAAGAACATTTTTTTCCGTGAGTAGACGAGAAGTAGTAATTGATTCTTCTGTTAATAATTTAACAAATCAACTTTATTTTTTTTTTTTTTTAAGACCAAAGGATTGAAATAAAATTAAATCCATTTAAAATTCCTTTGAAGTATGATTCATATCTTGGCACAAAAAGGAAAATTCGTGTAAGCTCAAAAACATGTTACATACCGACTGAACCCTCAGTAAAACACTTAAATTAAATAATCTAATGAAAGACTCACTCTTTTCGTAATCCTATTGCACCTTCCATCGTCGTTTCATCTTCTCGGTACCTGCACACATAAAACATACTTGCTAATTATTAAAAATACAAACAATTAAATAAGACCTAACTAAAATAATAAATATAACTGACAGAACATTGACGCAACAAAAAAAAAAAAAGAAAAACGTTTAATTCATAATCCTGCGCGACAGAATGATGAAAAGTTTTGAAAAAAGTGTGCGTATGCATAAAAAGTATGAGGGTGAAAGAGCCTGTCAACGGGGTTTGAAAGGCAAAAAGTGGTACTACAGTTATAGGCATGAATATGTAGATGACATTTAGGGTCCTCAAAAGATTTTTAAGTGGAACCACTTTCAGATCTAATTACGTGTGTCCCCACTGGGTTTGAAATGATATCATACCCGAAACGCCTTAAATCGTTCTTTATTTTTTGATTTTTTTAATACACTTTTTACTTCGTTTGAAAAATTTTTTATAATTAAAAACAGCTAGTTTAAAAATCTCACAATTAAAACTAAAAGTCCAAGTTGAAATCCCGTAGAAAAATTTCTTGACATTGCCAGATATGTCTATCTATGATTTTTCGACCAAAGAGCGGATCAGGCCGGATCAAAAAATTTTTTTTCATCGGGTCACATCGTTTTTCACGAAATAAATTTCCTCTTGTAATATTTCAAATTGAATAAAATAATGCAAAATCGCATTAAAACGTCTATCTCCGTACTACATTCTATGCATATATTATTAATATAACTCTAGTTTGTTATAGTCTCAGTTCTACCATCGACCCAATGATTGCACGTTCAAGTATCGAGGTGAGTGTACTTGAGAACGAGAGAATAGCCAAATAAGATCCGAGTCCAAACGCAAGAGAATATAAGATGTATTTATATATATGTAAGTGTATGGAGAGAGTTAAGTCCTCCGTCTGGAGAAAGAATAAGATAAATAAATAATAATCAAAATAATGATAATAATAATAATAATAATAATAATAATAATAATAATAATAATAATAATAATAATAATAATAATAATAATAATAATAATAATAATAATAATAATAATAATAATAATAATAATAATAATAAATTCACGTTGGAAATGGATATCCAGGAAAAGTATCTTCTATAAAGCAAAAAAACAAGCTTGTCAGTATCGATTTTATCAAAAAAAAAAAAGTTTGGTTTTATATGTTCACTTTAGCATAAAATAAAAATTACATTAACTTTATATTTACAGACATGAACATGATGAAAGTCGCGGTTACTTGTTCCCAGAATTTTTTTTAGTGATACTTAGACGTATTCAAAACTTCTACTTTTTATTTTCCTTTATCTTGTTCTTTCGGAAAAAGTCGGTTTTAAAACTAAAGTGACATCATTGTCTCACCCATACACGACACAACTATTTTACCTCAGAGTGTACCTTGGTGTGTCTTGCTAGAAAGCAAAGAAAAATGTACTTTTCTCAACAATTTCTATTAGCATAGTTTTTACATAATTGCACGGCGACTTAAGTGGACTACGCGTACACATACCTCCGCGTGGCATCAAGCTATTTTCCGACGGAATAAATTCTCGGTTGGGTTAAGAAAAAAATACGAGGCATGAGATCCACCGTAAAAAAGGAAGGGGACGAGGCTCAAGGATAAAAAGTTTAAAATAAAAAATTAAATTTAAGTGACGATAAAGGAGTCGAGAGAAAAATCAAGGAAGAGGAAGAGGGTACTGACAAGAACAGCCACACTGACAACCCAAAAAATCGCTTCGCGACATACTTCTTTAGCATATTTTTTCTACTAACTCGCTATCAACAACAACCTCGCGTATTTCTGGCACTCGTAAAATTTAACATATTATTTTTTTCTTTATATACGCTCCGGAAAAGAGAGGACCCACTAAAAAAACGTTATTCGGGATTCTTAGCGAGCTTTTGATGTATCACTGCTTGACACATAGGAATTTTATCAACGACTCATGTCTGCTTATTTATAAAAAAAAAAAAAAATAAATAAAAAAAAAGGGAAAAATGCAAAAGCATGTTTTATTAAATTTATTCAAATTATTTTCTTATTTATTACATTTTTATATCTTTGCTTAAATTTTCTGGAGTGTATGCTCAACACATCACTAAAAATTAATGGCGAAATTTACGTTGAAGAATTTATCTTAAATTTATTTTTCAAAGATGTTAGAACTTTTAACTGATTAGTGAGAGGCGCAGTGCTTTTTTTTTCAGATTATGCAAATCATGATCCAAGTAATATATGATGTATATCTCACGAATAAGTGATCATGATAGATATGTGATATATAGTCAACTGATCACATAATGATTTATTTACAAGTTATCATTTAAAAAAAAATTTTATATAAAATAATGAAAATTTTTTTATTACCTCATAATTCATAATTTATAATAAAATGAGAAAATCACTTGAGTTGCATAATTTGTAAAGTAGACACGCTCAGCAACCTTTTACTAACGGGATCACAGTCACGTGTACGATCACTATCATACTCACGTATAAGCGTTTGAATTAAATTCATTCAAGATTTTCTCACTCTTTTTATCTACCCCCTCGATAATATATAGCTTATATAAAACATATATTTATCTAGTGAAGTAGTTGTGCAAAGGTTTATCCTATAAGACAAGGCCACAAAGAGTCAGGTCGTTTTGTGCGGGGCACCACCGTCGCTCAGTCTCAAGAGGACCGTGACGAAGAGTAGAAGCTTGTGGCACAAAAATAAATGAACAAAAAAAATAAAAATATAAAAAAAAAAAGGATAAACGAGAGATCGCGGTAAGTGGATCTTGAAGTAACTCGGGACTCGGGGAAAATTTGTTTCGCAAAAGTGTGAGTCACCACACGAAAAGCCACTGCCAGCAACGACAGAGACGAGACAAAAATTTATTCGTCTTATGAAACTATTGCACGGTTGAAAAAACTTCTGAATTTTTTTTTTATGGATGTAAAAATGATTGTGCTTGTTCAATTATTATGATAATTAAAATTGAAGCAAAATTATAGTAGCGCTGAGTTATCATCCGTATTATTGAATTAATTTCAGTAATTACAATTACAAAGTACTAGTACTAATAATAAAAACAAATTATTTTAAAATTAAAACAGATAAATTGTTGAAAATTCCGAGGTTATAATTAGATTTTAATCTATAAAAATGTAAATGAGGTTAAAAATAAAAGAATAAATTGCTGAGCTACAAACTTTGATGGATAGTTTTATAACCACATTTTCCGCAGAGTGATTACACGTTATTCAGTTATTAAAATTAATAGAGGTATTAAAAAGTTTAATAATATTATTTCTTTGTCTAAATGTCTTCAGAGAAAAAATCGCTACTTAAAATAAAGAAAATATTTGATTAGAGAATTTTTGTGTGCACTTAAAAAAATCACTTGGTTCAGCATAAATATTTTTGATCCAAAAAAAAAAATAAAAAATAGCCTAAAGAGAAGTAGTTGCCTTGATTCAAGAATTTTTTGTCTTGAAACTCGTTTTTGTAGCAAAAACAATTCTATATTATCTACTAAAAAGAAATCACCTTCATGAGATACAATCAAACTCTTGAATGAAAAACACTATTTTCCAAAGCTAACAATAATTTAATTTTCAATCCAGTTCAAAAAACAGTCACTGACAGTTATTGAATTTTTTAAAACTTTTCTTTTAAGAAAAAAGTTTACAATCTAAAGTGACAAAACTTTAATCTATACAAAATGTATATGGGACACTCCATACCGATTTATCGTAATATAGCTTTTTACGTCTTCAATTTGGCTACTTTTTTCTCCCCTTTAAAAATATTTTTTAAAAAGCATCACTAATTTAATTGATTTTTTTTTTAATTTAAAAAATAATATGACCATGTTATAAAAGAAATTATTCTCTAAAATTGACTGATAATTATTACCGTTAAACGATTAATATTCAAAAATTTAAATGACAAAAAGTTTAAAGAAAGGATCTCTGTAGTTCGTTCACTGAGAATCCAGCCAAAGTTTCAAGTCTCAGAGTAGTCTTCATAGGTCCGTAGGGAGAAACCCTCAAGTATCCCAGGACCTAATAAAGCTTTTTTCTCTCGGTCCTTTTACCCACGATCACCTTCCCCTCTTCCTAACCTCTGTACAGCTCCCATGAGGTTTTCGAGACTCCGGGTTTTTTTACCACGGAGATAAAAGGACTCTTCAAATTTAAATTCTCGAGCTGTTATCGTGAGTATTGTCACGTCTACCTGTTCCACTGGGATGATTAATTCATCGTGATCTAATGCTTAAGTGCGATACTATTGAATTAATGGAACTAAAATTTTTCAATGAAAAAATTGTTTGGGTGGTATTAAATGCATGTTACTCCCGTATAATTCGTCAATTAAAGGGTAAATTGGGGTATAATAAAATTTATTTTCATTAAATCTTCATTATTATTCAATCATTTTGAAACTTTGACCTCTACTCATTTATATTATAATGTAACTTAATTAGCAAAGTCTAATTATCGTGAAAGCCAGCGAACAACGGATGCAGAAGACAAATTGTTTCAAGCAGTAACAGCTATGTATATTACTCATTTTGTATTTAAATTAAGAACTATGATCATGATAATATAATTGTAATTGTAATAAAAATTTTAAAAATTATTTTTTTTTTCGCACATCTATGAAATTTTAAGCTTTATAAAGAAAACAATAAAAATTTTAGATAAAAAAAAATTTTGTAACTGATTTGTTATTTCTCTACTCTTTTATAAAATGGCTCGATTAATTTAACCTTAAGTTTTTTACAAAATCAAAAAAAAAAAAAATACTAAAATATTTAAAATCTGTTCACAAAAAAAATAATTCTCACTGGTGTTTATTCGTAAAATATTGAATTTTGCCTATTGTAAGTATTGCAGCGCTTTTCACTTCTAATTAATACTGCTGGAGCCTGTGTATTTGAAATAAAATATTTAGTCAAGTTTTACAATCTAAAATAAATAATTCAAACAGACGAACAAAAAAAAGACATTACGAAATAAAATTACTTACTACAATTACAGTTTATATACGAAATTAACAACTTTTATTAATTACGTGATTATCCTTTAAAGTTTTAAATGTAATCCGCTAATTGTTATCCAAGAAACCTAGTTGATACTATTACATAGACACGGAAGTTCATGTTACTCGTTGATCGTCTTTCACAATAGAAACGACAAGTTGCGCGAAGAACCTCCAGGAAACTTTCCTACTGTAAATTTCCATTTAAAAGGGCTTAGCTCCGTCTCAATATAATAGAAACTAGGCTTCGCGGGGATCAACTTAGAAGCTTTATAAAGTCTTTGAGGATATAAGCTTAGTTATGAAAAGATCCTTACCGTCTATGCTCTAACTCTCATGTCAGTTCACGCATTGATTGCGTCACTTGTCAAGTTCATTAATCCAAAGGCTAATTCATACCAAGTAACACTTCCCTCACATATCGACGGTCTAATTAGCAAATAGTCTAACTCGTTATTTTTGAGAGGGTGATCTTTTAAAATTTTAATGTAGCAATAGTCCGATTATAAATTATATGAATGGTTCAAACAAAAATATTATACCTCTATTATAAATTTTAGAAATTCTTATAAAAATATGAGCAATCACTCATTCAATGCGAAATTAAATCATGAAGATAATGCTGTTGTTTTTTTATTTTTTTGGTAAAAATTTCAAGTTGTTATTAACAAAAAACATGTTGCAAATTAGAACGTCGACATGATCCTTCACACCAATTCCATCTGTTTCTGTTCCACATATATTTTTTCCATAATCAATACCAAAGTATATGCCGGTGGTGATTAAATAAATGATGCAGATAGTCACGGAGGAAATAGGAAGGCCTGCGACCATTTATTACACCTATTATCTCATTCCTCACCATATTCTCCCTTGAGAATTGGGTGTCATCTATTACGCACTTCCAACATCTTTTGTGCTTTGTTTTTGTTTCTTTGACCTTCAACCATATTCATTCGATGAAGCTCAAATTTTTTTCTATTGTTGTTACTGTTGCTATCGATAATGGAAGTGTCAGTTGATGATTAACGCCCTAATATTGATCTTTTTTTATGGTGTAAAAATCTTGTAGAATAACAACTGCGAATCGATTTTGAACTTATATGACTTGATATGTCCACACATGACCATTGAAACATTTTTCATACAATTTTGGTGTTGCTATTTTGATTATTGGCATAATTTGTAATTTTTTTTGCAAAACAAAATTTTCATACTAGAAATTTAAGACTGATAATTTGATAATATAAATTGAGCAGTAAAGCATAATTCATGCAAACTGCAAAGAGGCGATAAAAGATAATTTGTTAATCAACGTTAATAAGTTATCCAAAAGATGTCGGCAAGCTAGTATAAAATATAGTTAAGAAATGAGTTCATCGACGTTGACGTTTAAAACTTGTCGAAATGCTTTACATCTTTTCTGAACATAACGGAATTCTGCTGACTCAGAAGCCAGGAGTTTCTTCACTCAGCGAGAAACTTTTGTTCGAAACTTTATATTATGTAAGAACAAACGACATTGGGAAATATTTCGTAGCCTCAAGTCATTTATGGAAAATCCGGAATTCGAAGACAATGTAGTAAACTGTGATTCCCTTTCCATTTTCATCAAGTCATGTCTCTTTATTATTACAGGGGTAAGATTTATGTTTATGCAAGAAACAAAAAAAATAGTTAAATCTCTTCCTAGTTATACAGAAGATCAATCAAGTACAATTTACATTTTCGGTTAAAATTGAGGTACCCGAAAGTAATGAGCCCTAGCTACAAAAAATTTGTGAAAAACAAACTATTGATAAATTTTGATGTCAATGATTATTTAAGGATATTTTTTATAAAATATGGACCAAATAATTGGTCATTGTTATTGTACTAAAAAAAATTAAATTTTTTGAAGTACCGTAGAATAATAATACCTACAGGTAAAGCATTTCGATGTAATGTAGCATTGAGTTATGATAAAAGGTATAATATAAAATGATAGGTTTAAATCATTGTCATAGTTTGTGATAAGGGTCGGAAGGACAGGTATTTTGTTTTACGTCAGCAATTGATGGACCGCAATAATAATAATAATAATAATAATAATAATAATAATAATAATAATAATAATAATAATAATAATAATAATAATAATAATAATAATAATAATAATAATAATAATAATAATAATAATAATAATAATAATAATAATAATAATAATAATAATAAGCGATGCTTGCTACGTGGCCTCCAAGCGGCGCATCGCGGGAAACGCAGACCATAACATCAGGTCTGTAGGCGAACGACGTAGCCCGTGCAGTGGGCCAACTACCCACTGCATGGAAATAACTGAGTTACCACAAGATATCAACTCAGAAGTGCTCCCCACAACCGGTCCTTTTCGGATGAGGACCATTCATCAGGTGGGAGGAGCACGCCGGACCCGATGAATGATGACGACCCTGGCGCCTTAAGGACTTACTTTAAGTGGACGGAGGAACTGAGAGTCGATCTCTTGGTGTGCTACCAACGTAGCGAGCCGGGGGTGAGCGGCTATATGGCCCGGATGCACACTCTTTGGAGTGATATGCATCCGGAGCTAGCGCATTTTACGCCCAAACACCTGCGTAATTATGCCGCTCATCTTCGGCGAAATAGAAGATCGCTTGTGCCGGACAGAAGGCAGTCTAATAGACTTTCCTTTCCGGCGCAACTACACCAAGAGCGACGCCGTTCCTCCTTGGACAACAACAATCCCTTTGTAGGACGGCAAGTAAGTATATCTAAAAAGATAACTTACTCCCAACAACAGCTTGACGCGGTAAACGAAGATCTCCGTGCAAACATCCTGGAAGATTCCACCCTGCTCACTGTGAGCCAGGTTGTGTATGGTGCAGCAGTTTCGGCTTTTCCGAGAGAGAGACAATGTCTCTCGATCGAGGCAAGGTTGAAACAGCGCATCTCACAACTTGGCTTGAAAATTGACATGTCCCGGAAACAGGTCTCCCGCATTCAGTGTGTGATTGAGTACGACACAACTCAAACACCATACACGCCCCGAATTCGGCGCATTGCTGCTGAACTTCGGTGGCGTCATCACACACTGAACAAGAGTACTCTTCATGTCATCAAGGAAGAGTCTCTTAATAAATTGCGGGCTCTAGTGGCTGCTAAAAAGTCATTAGAGAAAAGGCTGAAGCGGTTGGTCGACAACTCGTTGTTTCGATCCAGCCCTTCACGGTTTCTGACACCAAAGACCGATGTTACCGGGAATTATCCAACACCTGAGCGGGTGGAAGCTTTTGGACTGAGTTGTATGGAGATCAACCAAACGTGAACGCCAACACTCCAGCTCTGCACGACTTCAAAGTATTCTGTCGGGAACACCGTCGACAGAATGCTGATGAAGAGAGCCCTGCAGTCAGTGTGGATGAAGTTCGTTCAGCTCTAAATGGCAGCAAAAATTGGGCTGCCCCGGGACCAGACGGCATTAATGTCTTTTGGTGGAAGAAGTTTACTTCTACCCACCTCCATCTGGCCCGCATATTTACATCATACATTAGAGCTGACGATCCGATTCCGGACTGGCTTGTAGAAGGGCGAACCGTACTGATACCTAAAAAAGGTGACTTGTCTGACCCTAAGAATTTCAGGCCTATCACCTGCTTGAATGCGGTTTATAAAATTTTTACAAAAATTTTAAATAACCGTATCTTGCAGCAGATAGAGCCTGTATGGCAACAGATATATGAACAACGTGGCAGTAAAAGAGGCCTGTCAGGTTGCAAGGAGAACCTGATAGTGGATCGATGCGTCTTACAAGATGCGATCTACTATCAACGCAACCTGTCAATGGCTTGGATTGACTATCGCAAGGCATTTGACTCAACTCCACATGAGTTAATTTTATATCTACTCAAATGCCTGGGAGTCAATCCCGAAATAGTGGAATGTATTCGGCGTACAATGCAGCTCTGGCGAACGCGATTTCACATTGGAAGTGGAAACGCATTGCACGTAACCGGAGTTGTAGAGTACAAACGAGGGGTCTTCCAAGGCGATTCCTTGAGCCCTCTGCTGTTTTGCATTTCACTGCTGCCTATATCTGTTGCTCTCCGTAAAACTCGTGGGTACTCTGTGGGGCCTCCGGGTGATCGAAAATATTCGATCACCCATCTGCTTTACATGGATGATCTGAAGCTATATAGTGCTGATGAAGATCATCTACAAGCAGCCCTCAACATCGTAGCAGAGTACACACGAGATGTCGGAATGTCTTTTGGGTTGGACAAGTGTGCGGTCGTACATCTGGCGAGGGGTAAGTGCTCTGATACTGGTGATGATGTCGAATTAGTGGATGGGAGCGTCTTAAGCCAATTAGACGCCGGGGAGTTGTATAGATATCTAGGAATGGAAGAGCACCGCATGCATGCGGTCTCTGAAGTCCGAACAACTCTCCAGAGCGAGTATGTTAGGAGACTCCGGAAAATTTGGTCCTCCGAACTTTCCGGCAAAAACAAAGTCTCAGCTACTAACATGCTCGCTGTCCCAGTCTTACTATACTCTTTCGGTGTCCTGAAATGGACCCGAAAGGATTTACGAGATCTCGACATCAAAACCCGTAAGATCATTAATATGAATCGGAGCATGCACCCCAATTCATCAGTCGCCAGATTATACCTCTCCCGGTCCATCGGTGGGAGAGGTTTGCAGAGTTTGGAGCGGCTTCACGACCGTTTGGTCCTGGGTTTAACTCACGAAGTTGTCAATTTCACTGCAGACGAGGATGACTTTCTTATGCAAATTGTACATAAACATGAAAATGCGCATAAGGGGTCATTCTTGTATAAGGCAGCAATATATGCGGCAAGAACCCTTGGTCTTGGAGAAATAAACGCTCTTATGGAACTCCGAAAGGAGGAATTTAAGAGCGTCATCAGGAACGCCGAGGAAAAACTACTCCTTGGCGAACTGATGGACAAGTCCATGCACAGCGTGTTCTTTAAACACGTGCGTGATCATGGCTTGTCCATCCAGCTGACGTTTTCCTTCTTAAAGTCAGCGGGCCTGATGTCCGAGACTGAAGGGTTCATATTTGCCTGCCAAGATGGTGTCATTAACACTCTTGAGTACCGTAGCAAGGTGCTCCAGGTGCAGCTTCCGGACACGTCCTGTAGGAGGTGTAGACAACATCCGGAGACGCTTATGCACCTTTTGTCGGCATGTCCAGTGCTGGCGAGAGGTGCATATATCCAGCGTCACAATGCTGCCCTGAGAGTACTGTACTACTATCTTCGTCATTGCTACGGTATTGACGTGACACCAGTGCTGCCTTATTTGCCAGGAGATATTCCCCAGGTTGTTGAGAATGACAGTTGCAAAATTTATTGGAACATGCCATTTGCAACAACCCGGCGGATAGATCACAACAAACCTGATATTGTGCTCTTCGACAAGGCCACTCGTGACATTTATGTCATTGAGTTCTCGGCCCCGGCTGAATACAACATCTCAGCCAAAGAAGAGCACAAAAGACAAATATATCAGGATCTCCTGTTTGAAATTGGTAAACTTTACCCAGGTTACCGTGTCAAGCTTGTCGTCCTGATTGTTGGCGTCCTAGGAGGGATGAAGCAGTCTTTTGTATCCTCACTTGCCAAAGTTCCAGCTTGCTCATCAAAAGCTGAGTTCTTGGCAGTTAGGATGCAGAAGGCTGTTTTACTTGGTTCTCTCCGTCTCTTAAGGGAAATGACTTTGGCCTGCTGTGATCACTAACCGCCTTTATTATTATTATTATTATTATTTTTATTTTATTATTATTTTTAATAATTATTATTATTATTATTATTATTATTATTATTATTATTTTGTTATTAAATGCTCAGGGGGGTTATCCCCGGAGTCCGATTCTCCGAGGGCCCAGCCTGAGCTCCGTCCGTTACTGCTGGACCACTCCGCACAACAAGGCGGTTAGTGATCACAGCAGGCCAAAGTCATTTCCCTTAAGAGACGGAGAGAACCAAGTAAAACAGCCTTCTGCATCCTAACTGCCAAGAACTCAGCTTTTGATGAGCAAGCTGGAACTTTGGCAAGTGAGGATACAAAAGACTGCTTCATCCCTCCTAGGACGCCAACAATCAGGACGACAAGCTTGACACGGTAACCTGGGTAAAGTTTACCAATTTCAAACAGGAGATCCTGATATATTTGTCTTTTGTGCTCTTCTTTGGCTGAGATGTTGTATTCAGCCGGGGCCGAGAACTCAATGACATAAATGTCACGAGTGGCCTTGTCGAAGAGCACAATATCAGGTTTGTTGTGATCTATCCGCCGGGTTGTTGCAAATGGCATGTTCCAATAAATTTTGCAACTGTCATTCTCAACAACCTGGGGAATATCTCCTGGCAAATAAGGCAGCACTGGTGTCACGTCAATACCGTAGCAATGACGAAGATAGTAGTACAGTACTCTCAGGGCAGCATTGTGACGCTGGATATATGCACCTCTCGCCAGCACTGGACATGCCGACAAAAGGTGCATAAGCGTCTCCGGATGTTGTCTACACCTCCTACAGGACGTGTCCGGAAGCTGCACCTGGAGCACCTTGCTACGGTACTCAAGAGTGTTAATGACACCATCTTGGCAGGCAAATATGAACCCTTCAGTCTCGGACATCAGGCCCGCTGACTTTAAGAAGGAAAACGTCAGCTGGATGGACAAGCCATGATCACGCACGTGTTTAAAGAACACGCTGTGCATGGACTTGTCCATCAGTTCGCCAAGGAGTAGTTTTTCCTCGGCGTTCCTGATGACGCTCTTAAATTCCTCCTTTCGGAGTTCCATAAGAGCGTTTATTTCTCCAAGACCAAGGGTTCTTGCCGCATATATTGCTGCCTTATACAAGAATGACCCCTTATGCGCATTTTCATGTTTATGTACAATTTGCATAAGAAAGTCATCCTCGTCTGCAGTGAAATTGACAACTTCGTGAGTTAAACCCAGGACCAAACGGTCGTGAAGCCGCTCCAAACTCTGCAAACCTCTCCCACCGATGGACCGGGAGAGGTATAATCTGGCGACTGATGAATTGGGGTGCATGCTCCGATTCATATTAATGATCTTACGGGTTTTGATGTCGAGATCTCGTAAATCCTTTCGGGTCCATTTCAGGACACCGAAAGAGTATAGTAAGACTGGGACAGCGAGCATGTTAGTAGCTGAGACTTTGTTTTTGCCGGAAAGTTCGGAGGACCAAATTTTCCGGAGTCTCCTAACATACTCGCTCTGGAGAGTTGTTCGGACTTCAGAGACCGCATGCATGCGGTGCTCTTCCATTCCTAGATATCTATACAACTCCCCGGCGTCTAATTGGCTTAAGACGCTCCCATCCACTAATTCGACATCATCACCAGTATCAGAGCACTTACCCCTCGCCAGATGTACGACCGCACACTTGTCCAACCCAAAAGACATTCCGACATCTCGTGTGTACTCTGCTACGATGTTGAGGGCTGCTTGTAGATGATCTTCATCAGCACTATATAGCTTCAGATCATCCATGTAAAGCAGATGGGTGATCGAATATTTTCGATCACCCGGAGGCCCCACAGAGTACCCACGAGTTTTACGGAGAGCAACAGATATAGGCAGCAGTGAAATGCAAAACAGCAGAGGGCTCAAGGAATCGCCTTGGAAGACCCCTCGTTTGTACTCTACAACTCCGGTTACGTGCAATGCGTTTCCACTTCCAATGTGAAATCGCGTTCGCCAGAGCTGCATTGTACGCCGAATACATTCCACTATTTCGGGATTGACTCCCAGGCATTTGAGTAGATATAAAATTAACTCATGTGGAGTTGAGTCAAATGCCTTGCGATAGTCAATCCAAGCCATTGACAGGTTGCGTTGATAGTAGATCGCATCTTGTAAGACGCATCGATCCACTATCAGGTTCTCCTTGCAACCTGACAGGCCTCTTTACTGCCACGTTGTTCATATATCTGTTGCCATACAGGCTCTATCTGCTGCAAGATACGGTTATTTAAAATTTTTGTAAAAATTTTATAAACCGCATTCAAGCAGGTGATAGGCCTGAAATTCTTAGGGTCAGACAAGTCACCTTTTTTAGGTATCAGTACGGTTCGCCCTTCTACAAGCCAGTCCGGAATCGGATCGTCAGCTCTAATGTATGATGTAAATATGCGGGCCAGATGGAGGTGGGTAGAAGTAAACTTCTTCCACCAAAAGACATTAATGCCGTCTGGTCCCGGGCAGCCCAATTTTTGCTGCCATTTAGAGCTGAACGAACTTCATCCACACTGACTGCAGGGCTCTCTTCATCAGCATTCTGTCGACGGTGTTCCCGACAGAATACTTTGAAGTCGTGCAGAGCTGGAGTGTTGGCGTTTACGTTTGGTTGATCTCCATACAACTCAGTCCAAAAAGCTTCCACCCGCTCAGGTGTTGGATAATTCCCGGTAACATCGGTCTTTGGTGTCAGAAACCGTGAAGGGCTGGATCGAAACAACGAGTTGTCGACCAACCGCTTCAGCCTTTTCTCTAATGACTTTTTAGCAGCCACTAGAGCCCGCAATTTATTAAGAGACTCTTCCTTGATGACATGAAGAGTACTCTTGTTCAGTGTGTGATGACGCCACCGAAGTTCAGCAGCAATGCGCCGAATTCGGGGCGTGTATGGTGTTTGAGTTGTGTCGTACTCAATCACACACTGAATGCGGGAGACCTGTTTCCGGACATGTCAATTTTCAAGCCAAGTTGTGAGATGCGCTGTTTCAACCTTGCCTCGATCGAGAGACATTGTCTCTCTCTCGGAAAAGCCGAAACTGCTGCACCATACACAACCTGGCTCACAGTGAGCAGGGTGGAATCCTCCAGGATGTTTGCACGGAGATCTTCGTTTACCGCGTCAAGCTGTTGTTGGGAGTAAGTTATCTTTTTAGATATACTTACTTGCCGTCCTACAAAGGGATTGTTGTTGTCCAAGGAGGAACGGCGTCGCTCTTGGTGTAGTTGCGCCGGAAAGGAAAGTCTATTAGACTGCCTTCTGTCCGGCACAAGCGATCTTCTATTTCGCCGAAGATGAGCGGCATAATAATAATAATAATAATAATTATTATTATTATTATTATTATTATTATTATTATTATTATTATTATTATATTTCGTGGTTTGTAAAAAAAAATGAAATCAGCTAGAAAGTAATAAAATGATCAATGAAAAATTTTCATACTGCTTTATTGAAAATTGGAGATTAAATTCATTTATGTAATTGATATATTTTGTGGGTTTTGTTTCTGAAAAATCAATTTAAAATTATTTACTTTGTTGAAAAAAATTCTTATGTTTGAGTTCATATTGCAAAGAAATTACATAACATACTTAAATAATAATCAACTCGAAAACTTATTGATTAAATTAATTATGTTTCATTTCATCACAAACATCCCATAACTAAGCTTTATCATCCGCTATTACCTTATCTGCTCATAAAAACAATTTATTACCCAAAGATTTTTCGAAAGATTTAAAACAAAGTTCCTTTATGAGTAACACCATGTTGCTGTGGATGCAAGTAATTTTTTTCCGAGATTTGTGTTAAAAAATTTACGAAACTAATGTTGTACAAAAATGTATCATACCCGTACGAGTGAGTCTAAAGTGTAGAGTTTTTATTTTAAATATTTTTTTTGTTGTCGGAATGCTATTTAGTTTCGCGCCAAGTTATAACGGCAAAAGTTTACCCGGATACTAGTTTCATCGAATTCTTGGCGCTTACACTTGTAAACTTTTTTTTATCCCAGCCCAGAAAGTAGGCTCACTACAAGACTTTAAAATTTTTTTTTATTACATTTCTCTTGGCAAAAAAAAAAACAAAACAAAACAAAACAACATTTGAGGCAATTCAAATAAAATCTTTGATGAAGAAAAACTAAACACGGTTAAAGGATGTCTGTTAAACTTTGATACCGAGGAACAAAGCATCCCGATATTTTTCCCAGAGAAAAGCTTTACTTAGAGTACAACGCGCGTCATGTAGTACATGTCTAACTTCTGTTTGGTTTGCTCGAGGCTCAGCTCCGTGCTAATTACGGAGTACTCTAATCTACTCCTCGGCACATCTGGGAGACATAACAAGCCATCTTGAATACTGAAACATTCGTTTGCATACAACTAAAGTAGTAAAGTAGTAATGGTACCTCTGCATCCATCTTTTCGTTACACTTGTCGAATTATGATAAAACTAAATTACGGTTTGTAGATACAATGAACACACTCTGTTAATTTGTGTTAACTATTTCGAATTCCTTATCCTTGATTTAATTAACCCACTTCGCTTTTCACAAGAACATACATTAGCTGTAAAATAGTGGACAATTTATGGTTTACATTCTGATAAGTACAAATTTTATAATAAAAATTAATTCATCAACCCTCAGGCTAGATTAGTATGCGTTTGACGCAATATTTGTAATATTAATTTTTTTTGTACGATTTAATTGAGTTGCATCTCAAATATTAATCGATATAATTTTTCGGAGTAATTTTTTATAGTTTGTTGGTATTATAATTTTGTTCAGTCCACATTGATCATTATATAGTGGGTAAATAATCTTATCATGTTATTATTATTTTTTAAATTTTTATTCACAATTTGTAATTCTCGAGAGTCACATAGTGACTGCAGGCTGCTAATTATTATTGATTGCAATCACAAATTATAATCATTTATTAAATTGGCGGTAATATTTACGTATATTATTGATTTATGTTAATTTCATGAAAGTAAATTTAATTAATTGAAGTAAATAAAACAAGATGAAACTCATTCAATCAAAACACTTCGCCGAGTTCCACAGTGAATTTACTCATGTGTAAAGTTTATCAAATTAACGTAAATATTTATATATTAGCGACTAAATGTCGTATGCTCGCTCACACTAGTCATTACTCATCATAAGTCTGTGTGCAAACAAACACTTGTGCCGTCAAATGAACACGCAAGTGCCATTAGACGAATGTTGTAAATCCGAACAAACATCAAACGTAACTCCAAAGCTGAGTTTGGAAATTCAATATTTTCTCGAATGATGTTAAAATTTAACAGAAAAAAAAAATAAATAAATTATTTTTCTACTATTATGATTGTTTGAATTTCCTCATCAAAACACTCAAGTCGCTTACGAAATAAAAATATAAAATACGGAAAAGTGCCACAAACATATGAATAATGGATCGCCTGTTTTCGTAGACTTTTTTACTGTACGCGTACACGGTTGACAAGAAAACTCTAGAATATACTTGACTGATTTTTTATTTAACCTTTTTTTTTTTAATTATATATAAGTTTATATTTTTTTAAGAAGACGTTTTTGTACTAAGAACGTTATTTATAATGAAAGGTTTATTGCGTGTATGATAATTTTATTTTTATCTATTCTTTTGGTTTCTTCTATTCAGAAAGAAACGAGATTTAGAATTGACAAATAATCATTTGAAATTCTATTTATGTGCGACGTTATAAAAGTTGATGGCACTTGATCGAGCCTTATAATGGGATTCTGCAAATCGCTCGTAAACCCAATACGTTTTATTTTTCTGTGAATAACGTTCAACATTTATTGCAACGCATTTTATGGTCTACAAAAAAGCTATAGATTATGTCGTATATAAGAAATGAACATTGAGAATTTTAAATAGGAATTTTTAATGCATAATCTAAACATTTTCGACTTAAAAATGTACCATTATTTTTTTTAATAAAATTTTTTTGGGCATTATTGGAAAAAAACAGTTTGCAATAACATTTTCATAAATTTAATTTTTAACTTTTAAAAATTTTTATAGATTTTACTTCTAAAATTTTTTTCAGCTTATTAAAATTTATTACAATATATAAACAACGTACTTGGATATTTTTTGGATTAAAATTTCAATTCACTCTCGATTTTTCATAGTCTAAAAATTCTATTGAAAGAATGATTAATTTATTGGTATCCGATAAACATTTTATCTCCTTCGAATTCCGGGTAAATTTTCAGGGTTTGTCTTGCTATGATTAATGTTTGACATACATTTAATCTCTTTTATGTCTTATTTATCTCTAATATGAAATGAGAATTCCGCAAAATTTATCAGCAGACAGTAAAAAAATGAGCTGGGCTGAGTGAAACATTATTTCTAAGCGTAATGACATTTTCAAATAAGATTCCACAATTGTAAATGAAATTTTGAATAAAAAATCCAAAACCAGTGTTTACCTCTTAAATAATTTAAAAAACCAAAAAAAAGTAATTCAGCAGTTATTACTGTCAGACATTTTCTTGGAATCCAGCCAAAAAAGGGACTTTCGTAATGTAAGATTCCTTACATTTGGAACACTCTCCTTGTTTTCCTCTTTGTCTTCTTCACCAAACGATTTATTGCGCAACGCGGCATAATCAGTAGCGAAAATAAAGAATCACCCGGATATTTGCTAAGATGAACACGCAAGCATAAACACACTTATTTGACAACATAAAAAATTTTTAGTCAACTAAATTGTGAATTACTGTCAGTGTTTCTGCACTAAAAGTACATAAAACAAAAGTAAATATAAATATCAAAGAAAGCATCTGTTTGAATATAATAATAAGAGTGTATTTTAAAAAGATATGACTACGAAAAAAATATTAATTCATCACGAATATTTATATTGAGAAATAAATATATGACTTTACAATAATTTTGACAAAAAGTCATTGGAATTTTCTTGTAAAGCCGTAAAAAAATTCAGTAAATTGAATTTCATGAAACTTTTTTTTTTATTTTGAATCAACACAGTAAAAATTATTATTGAATCTAATTTGACTATTGAAATATTAAAAATAACAATATAAAATTTTTATCCAATCTAAAATCCGCATTTGACATTAAAAAAAACTTCGTTAAATCCAGCTCATCATTTTTTTTTTTCTAAATTATTGTTAGAAAATTAGAGTGATTTAATACCAAATTCATTTCAAGTTAAATTTCTTCTAAAATCTGAATTTCATGTAAAATTTCTAATGAATGAAAAATTTTTTTTCACAGATGTATAGTAACTTTGTATCTGTAACGCAAACGCGATGCAAAAAAAGAAGTGTCTATCTTACTTTACTTTTTACTTGTAGAAATTTTAGTGAAACGTGCCTGAGTCCTGGGTCATTATTCTCAGTGATAAAAACAATGAGGGTCAACTGTATTGCAACCGTACTAATAAACCGAGTTATTATCACGTTTGTGCTCATTCATTGTGCTTATAATAACTTTATACCGCGTTTATTCCTGTTTTGTTGTGGTGGGTTACAATGCGACACCCCTTTTACTTTATATATTTATATATCCATGTATACATAGAAATACATAGAACATAGTACACAGCACACAAAACTTCACTAGCACTCTACAAGTACGAACATAAGTCCTGTTGTCATTTGAGGAAAAACTTGTACAATAAATAATCGGGTTTGTAGCCTTTCTTCGTAGTTGCCTGGTTTTCCCGAAAATGGTAAAAACCTGGAAAGCAACTGTTTCGTATCGAATGTAATAAATAGCCGCGGATTTTCTGTGAAATTGCCCTACGAACTATCATTTTCTCTCAAATTTTTTTTGTACTTGTCATTTGTCGCTTTAATATTGTAAGTAATGTCACAGAAAGAAAAAGTTTCAATAGATTTCAAATAAAAAACTATCATTGATAACCTAAAATGTTTTTTTTTTTTTTTTTTTTTTTTTTCGGAAATGGGAAACATATAATTTATTTCTTAATTTAAAATAAAAAAAAATACTCGTTTTATAATTTATTTACAATAATTTATTATTCTATACATTTAACTTTACTTTACAGCAGAACCTGCGACAATTTGAGCCTCTAAATTGGCGAGATCATCCGCGGTAACATCTGAAAAAATGGAGCCATTAAAAAATCAATTACCAAGAAAATATTATTTTAATATCTGTTGAATATTGTTTACTGTAATAGGGCGGAGAGCTAGCAGTGATAACAAAAAAGGTCCCCAGCACTGGATTATCTTTATTTCGATAGTTTTCAGCGTTGATACCCATTTCAATGCAATTATTTTGGTCACAAGTCTCATGAATAATTTCAATAGCTCTCTGAGCAGATCTGTCCCACTCGTGAGACCAAAATTTTCCCGCATTGTACGCCGCGGCAATTAGCGACTCTGTGAAATACATGTGTGACAAACCGTGGCTGCATGTTTTTTGTTTTATCCCTAGAAAAAAAAAAAAAAAAAAAACATCCAAATGTTTAATAAATAAACTGCCGTTAAGTTTTATGTTTATAAATACAAGACCATAGAATTCAGTGTTTAAAAATAATTTTAAGTAAATACGTACATTTTTTTGGATTAAATAAACTTGCATACCAGGGCTTTTTGGTTCTACTGCATGAAGGTTGCTTTTTCCCTCCGTTCGGGTAAAAGTCAACGTGACCTAAAGATATAAATAAACAAAAATGACTCGGTTCTATTTTTATTAAAAAAATATTAGTTATAGCTACCGATGGGCTCCTGCATCCCGAATGAAAATTTAGAAGACGACTTTCCGTGTGTGTGAATTATGTCAACAAAATCAGCGTCGTTTTTTGTTAGTGAAAGGTTACTTCTCAAAAAACACGGCCTTGCGGGATCCAAACCTGTTATGCGAAAAACTTTCCATGGTAAAGATTTTTTTTTTAATTCGTCCGCGGCTATGCCACATATATGGGCGCCAAGACTGTGTCCTACCATGTGTATCGGACCCCAATTCAAATCATCGAATTTTTCTGGCGAAGAATCACGAGTTGCATTGATGATATGAGACAAAAACCTAAAATATTTTTGATGATTGAAGTTTTTAGTGATCGAAAAAAAAAATTGAGAAATTAAAACGATATTAATCAATCCTTTGAAAAATTATTCAACAGATTTAGAGATTAGCAGCTACAAAAATTTGGAAAATTGGACTAATTTTATTGGTGCATTATTCCGAGTATCGATAGTTATTTTACATTAAATTTCATAATTTACTCACTTGACTATATTACGACCTACAGTCATCACGTGCTCAGCAGCTTTGTAATAATTAACTGTATTTGCATGTTCGCCCCAGTCTACAATTACAATATTCACGTCGCCCTAAAGATAAAAATTTTTAAATTAACATCATAAGCAGGGTAAACACTGAAAAGCTATTTTAAAATTTTTTGACTTTAAATAAAATTGCAGAACTACTGAAAAAATAAAACTTTGATAAACATTAAATTAAAATTTTTAAAATACAGCTATCATTATAATTTAAAAAAAAGCGTTAAGTTTTGTGAGTACAATTTACTGTCAATCCTTTTACAGAATTATGTACAATTAAAAATTGAATGAATTCAAACAGCAAAGAATAATCAAAATTTAAATTTGTTTATATATTCAAGAATTATTAAAAAATTTTTTGAGTCGTTCGCAATCTTTATTAAATAATTTCAGCAAAATTTAGTTAAAGAGTGTAAATTTACTTACCCACAACCGAAAAGCGGTTTCCATTCGGTCGACCCAATTTTTTTTACCACTTGACTTGAACCCATGCACAATCATAACAGTCCGACGTTCTATTCTAAATCCAGTTCCATCCAACTGGAAATTATGTCCTAAAACAACTTCCGTGCGAATAGGATTATCGCGGGATGTTAAATAAAATTTAACATTCACAAGATTTGGATTTATTTTTGAACCCAGTAACCACTTAAGCCCGCGCCCGAATTTTGAAAAACAATGAACGCTTCCATTTTTCGAGTTAGATCCATTATCGATCAAACTTTTAGCGTTCAATAAATTAAAAAAAATGGCGACTAATGTCAAGAAGAGCACACGTTTACTGCTTGACATTCTGCCGCGGAAACTGACAAGCTTATGATATAATTCATGAGTTACAAGATGCAAGTCATGCGTTATAATAATAATAACAACAATGATAAACTAATAAAAGCACAGTAGTTAGTCATGACGTAGATACGTTATCAGTTATCCACGTTTTAAATTGTGATGATTATTTACTATTATTGTCGGACATTAGATTTTCGACAAAGTAATGCTTGATATAATTTGTAAATTGTTTTATTTTTTATTTATAAATATTGTGCGTATGTTAGTAGGTAAACTTCTCGGAAAGTTTCATTTATCCGTTATTCAGCTGGTAGGTGACCTTGACACTGTTTATAGCCTCGAGGAAAGTCAAACGCAGAGTGATTACGCGTCATCAAATAATAACGATTATAATTGGATAAAAGATCGAGACCGGAATCGTTTATCATAAATGATTCATGAATAAATAATTATTTTACGGATTAGATAATCAGACAGTGATAAAAAAATATTGTTCTTGTCAAAATAAAAAGTGTCATACTAATTAGCGTATCAGTATCTTGCTTAGAGCTATGTCGAGGTTAGTTAGAATAATACGCTACGTCATAATCCTATATAATTTAATCAAGTATTAAAATTTATCATAATTATCATCAACAGCTAGTTAATGCAATACGAATATTAATGACAACAAATTATTATTACGTAGCCGATTGTTTTTATTTTTTATTAATTTCAACAGCGATCAAAAATGTAAATATAGTTGTCAGCAATATATCATGTATTGTTAGCAGAGCAATACCAAGTTTAATTGTCAAAATAATAAATATTGTAAGTGGAGAAATCCTGTTTTATGACAACATTAAAATAAAAAGAATTATTATTAGAATAAAGAAAACAAAAATTTGTTAAATATTAATGAAGAACAATATTATTAAAATTGTTATTGGAGAGGAGTCAGCTGGCCGAAGAATATTTTAAGACAATGGTAGCGCTTTGAAATTAATTAACGTTATTACTTTTTCATGAAATTCAAATTTTTTTTGGAGATTAATTTTTTTATAGAAATTTACGGTTATTTTGGGAAAGTAAGTTTTTCTTAATTTATTTGAAAATAATGAAGTTTAAAAATATTTATAAATAAATAACATTTTTTTTCCTCGAAGTTTATTAGGAATTAAATTATTTAAGGGAAAAAGTTTTTTTTTTAATGTCAATTATATCAATTTAAAAAAGAATTTTTTAAACAATGAAAATTCAAAGAACTTACATTTGTTGAAAATTTAATTCTCCGATGTGTGATGGTCGAAAATAGCTGAAGCTCTAATGCTAAAGAATTAACGAGCACTCTTCTCTTCAAATACTGTAACAGATAAAAATTTCAATCAATTTAGACTTGCAAAGAGATCGATTCAATTTAGGATTCCTTAAATGAAAAAAAAATAATTCCAATTTGATTGATATTATTCCTTCACTCGTGAATTTAATAGTATAAAAATGCAAATCAATTTGTTAGGACATGCTTGAAAGCAAATAGAAGTGAGACAAGATTTATATAATCCACAAAATTAGCAGCGGGCTATAATGAAGCCTAGACAAGACGTGAATTATTAGGTCGATATAAAATTCAATACTGGGAAGAAACGTGAATGCGCTATACAGGTTGTTATATTGCTATATTCTGAGCGAGGTAAGTAGAGACGCTCGATTCTCGGTTCACTCTAGCTCGACTAGCATCCCCTATTAAAGTGGAGTTGAATCTACGGTACGGCATTAATGAAGTTTATTGGCTAATTTATAAGAAGCTAAGTGCCCGATTTAGCAAGATAACTGATCTATTTTTTCGTTATCCGTATATCTTAGCACACAATACTGAGCGCGTGCTTTTGATGGGCTACAGGTTGAAATCGCAAAACGTTGCGTGCTTTTATTTTAGTGATCATGAAATGACAATCATGAAATATTTTAATTGTCTATGAAAATTATCTTATACAACCACGCATAACCTGATTTGGCAATTTATGGGTATAAATGGCTATAAAATAAAATAAAAGAGTAATTTTAAATAATTTTTTTATTCACTATTTCAATAATTTAAAATTTCTTTAGTTTATTTTTCAAGATTACAGACACATCAAAAATTTTGTGATAGATCAAACCATATCAAGCTATTTATGAACATCTCCTGATATGACTATAATAGAACTCTTTCTCACAGATAAAATCCCAATTTAATAAATATCGAAGATGGATGTTACATCCTAGTTTGTAGTGACATGCCAATCTCGTTGAACAATCAGAACCGAGCAGACAGCAGCAGAACCTTAGGTGAGGAATTCTACAAATCGTATCCCTCGAATAGTATCCCAATATCCCATGGGTATGAGTATCTGAATCTGAATAGATCACAATGTAGTTCAAACCACAATCTGCTTCGGACGTTGATGATGATGAGAAATGCGAGGAGTAACGATAACGTACGCATGTAAACCTAAACCCAAACATTTTGTTACACCGATAGATACAAAATTCTACACGTGTTCATTTACCTCTTGGACAACTGGACACATAATAACCAAGCTTAATGAGATATCATTTTAGCGTGGGATAATATGTATGGTTATCATATGCACAACTGGCTTTCAAAATGGTCAAACCGTTTCATTCATTCTCTCTTACTCTGCTCTGATGAACATCGCTCAATGTACCATCACAATCTACAATAAGTTAACTCTTTAGCAGTTTACAGAGTATGACGTTGTCAGTGAACAGGATACTGCAAGTACAATCGTCTATTAAATATGTTATGGCTGTGAAAGAAAAGTTGACTACCAGGTGGATGTAACTCACTCAATTTGTGCTTCACAATTTTAATTATTATTATCGAAAACAACGTTACATCGACAGGTTAACGGGTTAAATAAGTTATTTGTCTCTTCATGTACAAAAAAATATATCTCACATATAGGCAAACGTATCAAGAAATGGTCACATACGTTTTGGGTGAAATTACATATAAATTAGAATCTGTGAGATCTACATTTTTTTTTAACTCGCCATTTCGTGAAGAAAAAATGGTTTTTTCTTTTTTGTCAGAGGGTCATAGCGACATCTATGCTGAATAAGATTTTTTTTTCTCATTTCTAATAACTATAAGAGCTAAAATAATGCCTGGCAAGGCATGTTATTTTTTTTTTTACCACCTACTTTGTCTGTCTGTACCTATAATATTTTTGATACCTCTTTGATCTGATTATTATTGGTATACTAATAGTCCTATAAAATCATATCAATGCAAAAGCGATGGACATAGGTTAGCTTTCTATATTCATGTAACAAATTTTTATAATTATTGTTATTATTTTTTTATTGTTACAAATAAAATAATTGTTTTTGTTAACAAAAAAAAAAAAAAAAAAAAAAAATCTGGTTTCAATTTTTATCGACAAACTAGTAATAATGACATCGTTAACTTCAATAATTTTTAATTTTGTAATATTGCATGTTAATCAAAGAAATATTGTTAAAAATGTTTTAAATTTATTAATTCTCAAAAAAATAAATTATTATTGAATGAAATGATTCTAATTAAAATCCATCTTCTATTATCAATGATAATGTCAAGTTCAAGGAAAACTGACAAACTCATTTTTCAGCATTGTTGTCTTTAGAATAAGCACAAAAAAAAATTAAAAAAAGGATGGATTATTTAAAGTTTAAGATGAATAGGTTGAAAGAATAATAATAAAATAAAGAAAAAAATATCAGCGTGTTTGAGCAAGAATAACTCTGGTACGGAGAAAACTCTGATTGTCTCGATTACGAGAACAATAGCCACGATATCTTGAGTAATGAAGTACCCAAGGGAAAAAGGAAAATGGGTAAGGAAGTGAGAGTAACGGATGAGAGAATAAAATAATAACAAAAAGAATAAACTATAAGTAAAATAAAGATGGAGAGAAAGTATATAAGCGAGAATGGTCCCTTAACCCACGACAACCACGTCTGATCGAGCGTTTCCGTTTTTTCGGATATATAATTCGAGTCGCGTACAACCTGGAAAATGAAAGCGTCTTTCTTCCATCCTCTGATTGGAAAACTACCAATTGCTTCCTGCGGTCGACGGATTGCCAGAACGACGAACTCGTTTCTTCGTCTAGAGATTAACGAAACCCGTCCCGTCCCGTCTTCATTGTCTTTTTTCTTATTTCTATTTTAAACTCTCTCCAGTAGCTTAATCTCATCGTATTTCTTATCGCTGTAAACGACATAACAAATAAGCTTGTCCACGTCTTTACTAAATATCTAATCAACAATTTCATCAAAATAACAAAAATAATTTAAAATTTACGATAAATAATTCATACACCATTCTATTGAATAAGAATTATTAATTACGAATTCTTTACTGACAAATTGTAGTCACGATGTAGCTGTTGAGAATTACGAATTGTGAATAAAATATTAAATTTCGACTCAGTGATTTTTTAATATTTATAATCATAATATAGATACTTTGAGTATTTTTGAAAAAAATTTTAAAAATAATGTTGCTATGATAAAATTATTTACCAATCATTCAATGAAAAATGTGACCAAGAAATTATTCAAAATCACACCAAAAACTTAACATAAAAAATTAAGTATGATCAAAAAATTTATAGAATCGTGAAAAAGCACAAATTTAAATATAAACCTTTCTAATGATTAAAAATTTAACTGTAAAATTTCTTTTTGAAATCAAACTGTGTCGGTTACAAATTTCATTGTTAAATCAATTATATAAAATATATGAATGATGAATATAATAATTTTGTATGAATTAAAGATTTATAGCCTACTTTTAAAGTCATAACACCCAAATAATTTTTATTGCAGGATTTAAGCCCTAAACTTTTTCCATGATCGCCATCATCATGACAGGTCATTAATTTCCAATGAATTTAAATGAGGGTTGGATATTTTATCAAAGTAAAACAACCCTAGCCTTACGGCCATCTCCAGAAAAGGGAAAACGTCTTCCTTTAAAGATGGCTTCAAGTTAAGCCATTAGTATTTACGCTCAGCAATATATTTTTCAAGCATAAATATTAAATAAGGCATCAATGAATTGCCGAATCTCAATTAGATATCAAGGGCGCTTGAATAAAGTACACTTTTAAACTAGTTTGTATAAATTGAGGTACACTTATTTTATATTCAGCTGTAATATAAGCTGAACTATAACTTTGCTGTATAGTATAGGCTAAGTATATTACAGTATACAAGGCACGTTGCAGCCATTATAATATCCAACTATCGGACTTGAATAACATTACTCACCGACATCAAATATTTTGATCTGATTTAGAACTTTTCTGACTCCCAAAATAGCAAAATTCGGGAAAGCCATTATAAAAAATGAATCGGACAAATTGGAATTATTGAAAAATTTTAAATGGCAATTAAAATACTTGAGGCATGAATGATCATTGAAAATAACGAGATACCAATGGAGTATGATAGTTAGATAAAATGCATGTTGCTGGAGTAGATGATTAGAGAACTAGATGTTATGGGAAAGAAATTACAGTGGTTGAGTTGGAATTCCGGCGTGAGTACGCCGCGAAATAGTTTTAGGTAGTTACCAACTTTTAATTGGCAGACAACAGCTTTGTTGCCAGAAAACTGACATATACACATATATATGTGTACTACGGCATTGACGGCGGGAATAGCTGCAGGCAAGTAGACTGTAATGTTCCTTTTCATACATGCGTACACTGATGGAAGGATTTCTCTGAATTTGAATTAAAGATTTCTTAATATCTTACAAATTCTTCTATCAATCAAATTCTTCTATTACTAAATCCTCAACAAATTCTTCTATCAATATATGTAAAAAAAAAAAGATGAAGACGATAGTTGCTTATTGTTCAATAAATTAACCAGACAAATCTTTGTTTCGGTAGTTTAATGAACAATCCTTTACTTCTTTAGTTGCGTCGACCTACCACAGAATTTAGAAGCTCCAGAAGAAGAGGGCGCAGCAGGTAAATGACTATACAAAGTAATGTACATACGCGTAAGCGAAAAGGATGATACTGGTATTGCTGCAGCTACATTCACTACAATTAACCGGTAATGGATTAACTGCTTATCTACCATTCCTTCCTTACAACTTTCAAAGTCTACCCGGCTGGAATTGTTGGTGGTCTTACTTAAACTTTCTTATCGCTAATGAACATAACTATTTGGTTAATTAAATGATCGTTAGATTTTCATTTAATTAAATTTATTATTGTTTTATTTAAGAAAAGGATGACTATAGCTCTGGCGTTAGTTCCTGGTTTTCTCGTCGATATCAAAGTACCAGGTGTTGGTGTAGTTGATTATTAGATTGCAGAAGAATTGATTCAAATAAATGGAGTTAATCGCAAGTGCATCACAAAAGTAGAAGCTAACTGGTAATGAAAAGGCTTTTCGCCTTAGAAATTGCTTGGAGGTTAGAGATTGCCTCACTGCTGCAGACGTTACGTAACTGTAAATAAGCACGACAGTCGCGAGGAGCAAATGAACTTGTCTCAATGCTTCTTTACTTTTCTAGTATTCGTAATAGGAGACTCTGGATTACTCATTTCTCTTCTGGGAAGAGATATTTATCTTGAGCAAATATAATAAACATACTCATTACGACTGATTGTAAGACTTTACTGCAATTTTTAAGTTAGACTATTTTTTTTTGTGATAATTGTTTAGTTTTTCGACATAAAAATTTTTTTTAATTTTTTGATGTTCAATGATATGTTCAATCATATGTTCATCCATGGCCTCGTATGCCCATAAATAATTTTTGATATACTGTTAAGCTTATATCCAGGTATATAAAGACTAATACAAAAATAACATACACATATGTGGCTTAATATGACTTGGTTTATACATAAATAATTTTTCGACTAAATTTAGTTTAAAAAATCTCTTTAAAAATCATTTTTTTCGTTAAAAGTTTTTTCTGATTGGTACATAAAATCTAAGTTATTTTTCTTAAGAATTAAAAATGTCAGATAAGAAAGAAAAACTAATGAATCTCGACGATAATGATCAGAGTTATTTCATACATTTGTATGTAACAATACTGCTCGACATAAATATTCATAATATTCACAAATGTCTGAACTCGTATATACTCGTTCGTTTTGCACACTAACTCTCGCCAGTGAAACTAGTAGTTGCTAAGAAAAGGTTTTAAGAGCCTTAAGCGGTTGCTATTTTTCAAGCGCTACTGCATAATCCACACAAAAGCTTGGAGCAAATTCGGAAAATTCAAACAACTGAAAATACGAATATTATACATAGACTGATTAAGTATCCAAACGTTTAACAATCTGTGAAATAGTCGTTTGATATAAAATATCTAAAATGTAAAAATGAAAAATTTTGTTGAGCGCGTAAGAAAATTGAAATTTAATAATTTCAAAAGTTATAAATTTACAATTTATCATTTTATCCAAAAGTTTGATTACAAATTATAAATTTTTAAAATTATCTAGCCATGCTGAAAATAACATTTTCTACATTTCAAACTCTTAAATGACGAGAAAATCTTCATATTATTTGTATATTCTTTGAAATGAAGATAAAGTTTTCATATATAACTTAGTTTTGAATAAGACTCCATAAAACCCTAAAACCCTGAAGGCTAAAAATTTACGGTCTGAGATAAAAGCTCAAAGTAACAAAACAGAAATAAATTTTTTATAGCTGAAACAAGAAACAAGGACTAAGACCTGTTGACCGGAAGGAAAAATAGAATATAGCTTTGAACGATCAATAGCCCCGACAGAAAATGAAGAAAAAGTTTTTTTATTCGGACGTCAAGGTTCTTTGATCTACTGACTTGTCATCGCGATAAAACTTTACCGAAGATTTATATAACATAAAAAAAAAAAATTCGAACATATATATTCATACATAGTGTTTATTATACCGAGTGATACTGACTACAAAATTTTTTCTGTGTGATCCCTAGACGTATCAGCCAATATGTAATTTTATCTCACTCGGGTTCTTCTACTCGACTTTGTTTTCCATTCACTTATCCCACTGACCATTATTTGGGGATATTTTACTGAGAACTTGATGTTCATAGCCTGAAGCGACTGATTTTTTTCATCAATTTCAACTTTCTACAGCTTTAGCAATAAAAAATCACCGGTAAGCTAGATGAAAGACTTATTTAAAGAAACGATATAAATATTTTAAAAACAGACGAAAGACCAATGATCGTAAAAAACATTTAGCACAGGATCAATCGGTTTCAAGAGATGAAAGTGATCCGGTTGAGCTAAAATAAATAGCAGATTTTCTTTGATATATCCCACACACATAAATATACATGGTGGAGGAGATGATTGGATAAAAAGCAAACAATAGTTACTTTAAACTCGTTAAGAGTATCGATGTAACCGCACTCCTCGATCGTGTTTCCAACGTAAACTAGACGAGAACTAAAAGGGTTGAGTGCGGACCGTAGATACGGTGAGCAGTAGCATAGATAAAATAAAGGATAGACGAAAGGCCAATTTGGAAAACCCGAGTTTCCAGTCGCCCCTTCAGGCAGTATTTTCAATGTCAAGCGTTAAGCCAAAGTGATCGACCTACCGGTAAAGTATAGAGATCAATTGTCGATAGTTATCGCATCTGGTTGTTTCTCTCCGCATTTATTTTATCTATTTTTTATTTCATTTCATTTTTGTTTTTTTATTTTTCTACTGAACGCGATAAAATCTGAAAATACGATTTTCGGGTTGATCATAAATTCCTGATGCCTGAAATGTAAATGTTCCTACAGCTAAAATAAATTTACTTTTTATCACACACTTATTACTATTTGGATTTATATTTTTACGTTAGTACGTGGGCCCTCTAAAATAAATATTTATCCAGTTTTAAGTCCGAAAAGAGGGGATTTTCGATTCCGAGAATGAAACAAATACTGTTTCAGTGATTTTTTTATAAATTTCAGCTGAATTTGTTTCGGTAATAAATTACGGCATATAATTTTTTTTTATCGCCAAACAATCAGTATATTTTGATAACCGATCGACAAAAACCTCAACCTCTCACAATTTCTTATTTACGGGCCATAGATTTATCTCGGCGAAACGATGAGAATGGGCAAGGACGTGAAAATTTATACGAGGATGCTTCCTCTTTTCCTCCCTCTCGCTCACTTTCTTGTAGTCGTTAAATTTACCACCCGATTACACACCATGAATCGGTACACTTTTGTGTACTTACTACCCTTGTACCGTACCCCTTCTACCAACAAAATCCAAATTTATGTTAATCGATTGTGTCGAAATTTTTAGAAACAAAAAGGTTCTGACGATAAAATTAAATCGTTATTTTGTAATTAATAAGACACAAAATTTACTGATAAAATTTCGAGACCATAACGTGAAAAAAAAACTAATCTACAATAAAAAAAATATTTTTATTTCAAGAAAGAATAAAATAGGAATCTCTGCAGTGGAATTTTTGAGACTATTATAATCACAATGTGATAAAAATTATACCAAGGCTTAAAAGTAATAAAATTAAACAAAATAATAGGAACAAAAATAAAACAACGTCCTTGCATTCATGCATTGAGTATTTTAAATCATAAAGATGATCGAAGATCAGTCATGCTTAACTTTGAACAATGCTCAACCGATTTAACGGTATATAAAAATACTTTGAAGTATTATATTTGGATCCTTGTCGAAAAAACCATAAGCATGAGTGGTCAATAAAAATTTAGCGATACGTAAAATCAAGGCAAAGCATCTGAAATAATTGACCAAATTGTATTCTCTATACAGCACACATGAAGTTAAATGAATTTCTATATAAATAAAAACGAATTGCTGTATCTTGTTAAGCCCATAAAGTGAGAACAGTTAGAGCAATTTTAGTTTTTTATTTTTCTAAATATTCGTAACATGCCGAATTAAGTTATTTTATAAAAAAAAAATTTGGATAACAAACCCCTTAAGTAAGAAATCTAGGTTATTTTTAAATACAACGATATTTATTTTTACTACATTGATAGAAAAAAATTGACTTAATTCAAGAAAAAAAAAATTAAATCAAGAATATCACTAAAGAAAATTTTACCTTGTTAAATCAAGCAGGGAAATTTTAAAAATGATGTTCTTAATTTTTCTTTTAATGATCGAGAAATTTAAGTTTTTTGAGACTAATTAATGCTCAGTGAAGCTGGCAGAGATTCCTAGTACATAAAAAAGGAATAAAACCAATCGTGTTAATTTAAATTGTTTGAGTGTTAACATAGACCGCGTTTCAACATGCCGTTTTGAGCTATTGACTTGACTATTAAATTATAAATCTCGAACATCAATCGAATAGTAGAGAAAAGCAAGTGAGCTTAAACTTGGCTTAAATGTTTGTAAACTGACCATAAAATGATCCCGTCCATGTAATTTGAAATTCATCCATTTACACAAAACTGCCAACTAACTTTATAAGCAAGCTTAGTTTGAGTTTGAGCCTCATTAAAATAGCCGATCAAAACTTTCCAAATACTGGATTTATTTTCAGAAGAATTAAATGTTGAACGAATTAGGTTGATAAAAAAGCGCTTGTAGCAGGATTACACATTATGTGTAATAGCGAGGAGAAATACTAATGTATAAGGAAATATATAGGACGATTAATCTAAGCAAGGAAAATAGACTTCCATAGTGAGAGAGAAAAGCCCCGCAAGCGAATAATTGTTAGTACAGGCAATACATCACGGGTCTGTGGGCAGGTATGTGAGAATACCAGTGTGTAAAAGCACATAAAGGGATGCTTAATTAAACGTTTGTGTTAATTGCAACAACTTGGCGTCAAGGTACCTTTTCCTTCCATCCACCCATACCTCCTTACTTTAGCAGGATCGCAAACTCAAGAATTCCTTCGTACCATACCATTCAAGTCATCTTGATTCGTGCGAGGATACCAAGCGCTTTATTTGCTCTACTAACTCTCTAATACCAGTTCTCTTTACACGTCACCCATATATTAGAGTAAACTGTATTTTACACTATTTAAGGATGCTTCACCAGAATATATTTTGAGAAATTAAGCCCTCATGAAGCACCTGGAGGGTGAAGATGCTCAAGAAGATATTTTATTTTAGTGTCAAAATTCGTTCGTAATTTTGCTGATTTAGAATTTTGGTTGTTCTTAAAGTAATTAGCAGGGAAAAAAAAATTGTTGAATAAAAATTTATTTGTTGCATTATAAATGAATTCCTATAATAAAAATTTCCATCGTACTATCAATTATATATATATATATATATATATATATATATATATATATATATATATATATATATATATATATATATATATATATATATATATATATATATATATATATATAACACCTAAAAATAATCGATGATTTCACTTCAGTGTCTTCTAACTTGTTTTTATTTTATTTTTTAAAACATCAAAATAGGTCAATTAATTTTTATCTTCAAGTCAAACTCATAAATCAAAGGAACAATAAAATTTATTATTATTAAAATAAATGGAACAAAAAAAAATCATAAATCTAGCTTGTATTAGGTAGTCGAATACTTCAGTTAGTGACAAAAGTACAGACACAAAGATTCAAATTCGTTAAACATGTCTAGAAAAATTTTTTTCTACTTTTAAAGTTTTATTGTGTTATCGACCAACATTTAGTCCAAGCATGTGGTTGTCAGACATATACATACATATCAACCATACTTGGAACGAAACCGGTTTTTAGGAAAATTATCAGATTATATAAAATTAAATGACCTTTCTTTGATCGGAACTTATCTATCAACTTCATACACTGTTAAAGACGAAAGATTGCGTACTCAGGATTTGACTATTCCACAACAATTGAAGTATGGAGTCAGGGTGTTTGAAATTTGGGTCTGTCCACATTTATCGCATTTCGAATTTTATCCAAATCCTGGAAAATCAGGTTACAGTTTTGACGATCTTCTGTTTGACATCAACAAATTTCTGGATGATTTTCCTGGGGAATTTGTGATAATTTTTCTACATGAGAGTGAAATTTGTGCATCCGCTTGGGCAAAAAGACATTGTAATCTCATAAGCGATTATATTTTTAATGCTTGGGGTGGATGGCGAATGGAGACAACATGGAAGCTCAACGACATAATTGAGATACATCGGAATAGAATTTTGCTCGCTAGTGCAGATCCGTCATTTGCCAACTGCACTTTCAATACTAAGCGACAATGCCAAACAAGGAGTCTCCGTCGTGTATGTATATAAACAAAGGTATACATATGATATTAATAACGACATAGTAATCAATGCCTACTTAGAATTTGATCAGAATATGAACGTACAGTCTAACTGTCACATTTTCAACATACGCTTCAATATTCCTAACTTTGATCGTCGAGCAATCGCAAAAGACGGTGGTTTTTGGGCGAAAAACATTTGTGGAGTACCTGTTAATTTGCAGTTAGGAAAATTTTTCAACAGGAATTGTCGTGGTATAGTTATTGTTATGTCTGATTATGTCACTCAAGAATTAATCGACAGAATAAATGATATTAATTTCAAAAATGCATCTTGGCGAATTGGATGGGACGATTAAAGTTTTTCGCCGTTAAAAATTATTAATAAAATAGAATCATTATTTTGCAAAAGTTCAGTTTTACAAAATATGAAAGTTGACGAGACCAATTATCAACTTTGTGTTTATATTAAATCAATGTTATTTAAAGAAACTAAATTTTTTAATTATCAAAATTTACACGGAAAAAAAAAAAAATTGTTAAAATGAATATCCAACGTATCCTCAAATAACGTTTTCTTAAAATAATGATCCGGCTTAACCCCAATTTTCCATAATAGTTTTAGTTCTTGATATATCATAATAAGTTCTTTTTATTTAAAGGTGAGTCGTAAAATAGAGGATCAATAAAACTTTTTATAAGTTAATTAGATGATATGGACAAATGTTATTTTGAAATGAAATGAATTTTTAAATATATCTATCGATAGCCCAAAATGTTTATAAGTTAGCTACAAAACTAGACTCGTAGTGAAAATTTGATCAACATGTCAAGTGAAATTTTTCGTATGATTTTAGTGCTTTATTGTATTACCAACAAATATTTAGTACAAGGATGTAGTTGTCAGATATATACATACAAACCATACTTAGAACGAAACAGGTTTTTGGGAAAATTATCAGATATGAAAAAATTTTACAACCTTGCTCTGGTCGGAACTCATCTATCAACGTCATATAATGCTCAAGATGAAACGTTTCGCACTCAGAATTTAACTATTTTGCAACAATTGAAATATGGAGTCAGAGTGTTTGACATTTCAGTGTGTCCGCAATCAACTCACTTTGAACTTTATCCAGACCCTGGAGTGAAAGGTTACAATTTTTACAACTTTCTATTCGAGGTCAACAAATTTCTGGATGAGAATCCTGGAGAATTTGTGATAATGTTTATTCAACAGAGCGATTATTGTGATTTTTTGGGCTCGATAAAAAGTAATTGCGAGATCATAGCGGACTACATTTTTAATGTTTGGGGTGGGTGACGAATGGTAACAATTTGGAAACTAGATGACATAATTGGGATCTATCGAAATAGAATTTTAATCGCTAGTTCAGATCCTTCATTTGCTGAGTGTTCGTTGGATATCAACTCAAACTGTTTTACACATCAATTGCAAGCTATGAAAGATAAAAAATTATACCAAACTCCCCTATTAACATCCATTGTTGTCAGAAAAATCAAAATTGCGAACCGGATATGCAATACAAAATACCAATGTTTAATTCGCGATACTACTTTTTTGAATGAGTATCTCGATCGAAAATCTTTGGCTCGAGATGGTGGTTTCTCTCTGGGAGAAGAATGTAGACTACCTATTAATCTGCTAATGACTAATCATTTCAAGAATTTGAACTGCGGATTGGTTATTGTAATGACTGAATTTGTGTCTCAAGACCTGATTGATAAAATAAATGACAGTAACTTTTGAAAAATTAATTTTGGCGAAGTAAATTTCAGTTACAATAAATCAAAAAAAAATTTTTATCAAAAATTAACTAACATATTTTCAATATTTTGAAATTGAAATGAATTCAAAACTTTAAAATAAAATTATTTTCGAATAAAATAAGTTTAATTTTAAAAAATAGGAGTGACGTAAGGTACATCAATAACGTCTATTTTTTTCAATTTATATTAATGTCATATAGCCATTGAACTTAAAAGTTCAGTATAATAAAAAAATTATCGTGAGTGTTTAAGTAAGAACGTAATAAAAATTAATGTGAGTATAAAAACTGTAAAATTTGAAATATATCAAATAAAATACTTACAACTTTATTGATTGCCTAATAACTTTAATTACGTTATGTTTTAAAGTAATGAAAAATATAAATTTACGTGCAGAAAGCCTTTCTAGGATCAAGAATATTTTTCTTCAATCAAATAATTTTTTTTCAGAGTAAATTAAGTTAGAAGATTACGTTGATTAAAACTTATATTTTGAAATACACTTAAAAAAAGATTTATCCATGAACTCAAGTGTAACTTTTCATACTTACGATTGGATGCACCATCAATCGTTATTTAAAAAAAAAAAAATAAAAATTGTAAGTTTTTTCAGTAAATATTATCAAATATTTCAATTTTTGAAAATATAACACACTAAAAATTCATAAATAGAATAAATATTTTCCATTCTACCCCAGAAATCCACTTCACCTTGCGACCCCATATGTTACATATATCATAAATAAGAATAAACCTGAACCATCTTTATTTCTCTATTTTTTTTCATTTTTCTCTCTCGCTTCACTTCAATACTAGAAATACTATCACCAGAAATACTTTCAGATCCTAGTGGAGTATCAGCAAAGATTTGCATACAAAGTAACTAAAGTTGGAAAATACGAAATGTGTACGATGAAGCTAAGACTCTTTCAGCATGCTCCACTATTTTGAGAATAATATTTAACCCTTTATGCACTTGAATATTTCAGAAGTTACGCGTTAATCGTTTTAATACCCCGAAATGGTTTTATCTAAATATTTATCACGACAATTGAGCAATCAAATCAACAATAAATTATACTCGGAATTTGCCGGAAATTGAATCAAATGGGAATAATCTTTGGTAACAATGTTGACTATTTCTGAGTATCTTTCTTTCTCTCTCTCTCTCTCTCTCTCTCTCTCTCTCTCTCTCTCTCTCTCTCTCTCTCTTTCCCGGATATTCATTCTCTTCAAATTGGATTCTCTTGTTCACTTACTCGGTCGCTTGTAACCGAACACCTCTACCGTAAATCCCCAGGTGAATTTAATGGGTATGAGTGAAACGCAAGTTAGTGGGGAAATGAAAAGGTAAATGTGCAACCCGGCAAATCGATAACAATGATGATCATTATGATTACTGTACTAATAGTAACGCTACCGGTCAACTGTTTCTCTCTGCAATGTTTGCTTCATTTTACCTCTCGCTTTACTTACACTGATATATACATATATACGCTTAGTAACGATGTTAAGTATACTTGTACACTGTTTCACCTAGTTATTATCGAATAATCGATTATTGTTAGAGTGAATTGCAATATTTTTTATTTTACTTATCTACGGCATAATTAATTAACGCACTTTAATCATTTGCTATTTAATTTATTCAGTTGTTCATTCATTAGTGTTTGTTGCAGTCAATAATTGATCGACTGATGTATATTTCTTTGTTCATATACTAGAAAAAAATTTTTAAAAATTTGAAACTCTTTTTTCATTTTTTATCACTAATAAAATTTTTAAATAGAAAGTTTTTCTTTCTCTTATTTTGAAATTTTATTTTTTTTTATGTGCGAATGAATTTTTTAAATTCTCAATTCAGAATGAAATTTTCAACACATTAGAGTAAAATTTTACAGAGAATATTTTTCTTGAACCAGGTAATTTTATTTAGTGCTTAAGTTTATTGTTGACCCGAGTCTAAAGATGGAGCTTTAATGAGATTACATCAATCCTTTTCGAATGAAATTTAGCTCACAAAAAAGGGACTACAACGGGTTCTTTGGGGATTTATACGTCAAATTCAATATTATTCTAAAGAAAATGATCCTAAGATCGTACAACAGCCATGTCTGAATGAATATCCAGCGAAATGGTTGAAAATTAGCTTTTAGCTGAAATAAAACAAGCTATTCTAGATTTTAGAACTTATCTATCAATTTTAGTTCTTTTAAAAAAAAAACAAGCCTGAAAACGTGAAACATGTTTGGATGATTATCTATATTAAGAATTAATTTAGATAAGAACATCCAAAAGATGAACAGTTGGTAATGTTTAAAGACTCGAATCAAGTGAACTTGAAAAAATCTTGAAAAAAAAATTAATCTATAAACTCTGGATGCTGCATACCTAAATGTGTGTGTACAGAAATAACTAATGGAACAAATAAACCAATTAACGCTCTTATACAAACATTAATTTAAAATTAGAGCTAATCCGTTTAGCGAATTTCAGCTGAACGATTTTGAAATGTCCTGTAAGTACTATACGAAGTAACAGAGAAAATGCAGTAAGCCGTTACGCGAATCGTGCGACCGGATCCACTGAATCCACTAAGCAATGGTCCGGATAATCCGATACGCTTACTTGTATTTGCTATCCCCTTCGCTTCTCTAGTAGAATCAACAACAATAATAATAATATCACTTTAAGTTAAGAGTAAGGGATAATTCTTGATGGTGGTGCACACAACTTGTATTATCTTGCTTACCCGAATCTCGAATTATTTTTCAAGATATATACTCAACATTTTTATGGACTCGTTACTTTTTCCTGGAGCTTATTATGCTAAATCAAGATGTTGATACGCGAATATACGTAAAAATACACTCGGAAATTTTAGGATAGAAATGTGTTGGTATCGGTGGTCGATGCACCTAAGAATGATGACTTGAGTGTCGCCTAAAGCGAAGTGGGTTGTGTTTTGTTACTTACTGAAGATTACCGGCTTACAAGAAACCTCGTTGCAGCTAAGAGAAAGATCAAGATAATGACAGAATGCGAATTGGAAGGAGAAAGATAAAGACAAGGCGGTATCCTTATCAACGCCCCAGCCCATGGGTCTTATTTATCCATGCCACAGTAGCTCGGAGGTGAACTGGGATGAGAAGCCAGGAATTTCGCTTCTCAGTACATATACTATGCTATAGTAGTTTATTTCGAGGAAGAAGGAACAGATCTTACGACGCAAACTAAGATGCAAATTACTTAACTGCAACATCCTTTAATGACTAATACTTTGTATATAAGATTATATTTTCTGTGAGAAATTAATATTTTAATAATTCACTTTAATTAGTTAGTTGCTTCTTGTATAAATTATTTATGATGTTAATTAATTATGCCTTTGTCTTAAGCTGATTTAATTATTATTTTGAGAAATATGGCACTTTGTTTTGTCAACTGCCTCTATTATCACTATGATGATTTATTGGAGTAATTAGTAATTACAAGTTATCAGAAAGAAGCTAATTAAATTCAAGTAAAAAATATGTAGATATCATGATATAATGCGAATTTAATGAATGTCTGAAAAATTTGTAAATTTTGATCCAGAATATAAAAATATTTTATTAATTTCCGAACAAGCTTATCTGACATATTGGTTTTTTCGTTAATCATCTACTAATAAGACAAGATCATTGATGTAAATATTTTTTCTATCTTCATGTGGGCTGATAAGCCATTTATGAAAATTTTTTTTTCAATCTAAATGTTTGGTTTTTTTTTTTTTATTTATAGTAAAAAATCACCATTTTTTGTTAATATTTTATAGAAAATGTCATCAAACAATAATTAAAATTTATGAATAATTTATTTTTTCATTATCACAAATATTTCATAATTAAACCTTGTTACCCTTCAGATCTTATTACTCGCAGATATACCTTATATAAAAATTAAACTCAAAGAGACATGAGTGAGATAAAATAAATATCTGTTTGACGTAAAAATCTAAATGTTATGAAGGTAAAATATATTAAAAAATTTAAATAAAAATATTATGAAATAGTAAAGTTTGTTTATTATGATAGTAGAGATTGAATTTAATTTGAGGAAAATCCAGGGTGAGGTACAAGAGTGTTTCGTTGGCCCAGACCTACATTATACGAGATATGCAAACGCTTTTGGTCTTGTTGAAGCAATCCTAGAGTCTAGAGCAGTGGAGTTGTATCTCCACGGGCTGGATCAACTCAAGATGAAAACTACTCTCTCTCTACTGAGACTTTTAGCCCGGTACACTACTAGAGCCGTCTTGCCGTATATAAAATAAAGATTTCCTCGACATCAAACAACGTGTACGAATCTCGTTACCTTAAAGACGCTTAGTTCGTTTTACTCAAAACTGCATAGACTTATACATATACATTTTTATGGCTATATATGTATATGAAGACAGTAAAATAATAAAATACTTCAAGTACCGAGTCAAGTAAGAGCTTCTTCTTCTTTTCTTCTATATCGTTTTATACTCGTAAACTCAAACTCCCGTACTTTATCCTCTCTGCTACACTAAATCACATATTTCGCAGAATTTTTTTTTTATTCTATTCCATATTATATTTTTCCATCAATTCAATTCTCTTTACAGAAATAATAAATAACAGCGCTAAGTATAATTCAACTCGTTCTGGCATCAAAATTTAATGTATTACCGGATGATTTTTGCTCTCTTCGTGGTACGAAATATGAAATTGAATTTTTGAATATAGAAATTTGACTGGAATATTCATTATACTAAAACTGTTTTTTAAAAAAATTCAGAAAATTTAAATAAACATTTCTTCACTTGCAGATGAGAATATTAATGAAGAATTTTACTTTAAATTCGAGTTGTTGGTGAAGCTTATACATTATTTAGATTCGTCGACTTAAAGAACAAAAATGAATGTTATTTTATTAAAAAAAATTTGCGTTTTTAGATTTTTTTATTTTTATCCAGAAAAATCTAAAAATTAATCTATCTCACTCTGCAAGGCTAGAAAAATTATATTTATTGCTTTAATCGCATTTCTAAGGATCTTTGGATACTTATTATAAAAAATCTATACTTCTGTTTAAAAGCTGAAATAATTCTCGTTTCAAAAAAAAAATTATTGAAAAGTTTAGAAAGGCTTAAAATTAAGGACTCAAATTTTTTATTCGAATTAACAGAACACTTTCACAAAATTTGGAAATGATTGTCAGCTGTCGCCTTATAAAAATAATTTAATCTAGTGGAGTAACCTATACATAAACCCATAATAAGTAAATAAAAATGTATGAAGTATAAATTTTTTAATTCACCAGACTATTTCGGTAATAAAACTCAAGTATTAATAAAAAATAGCCATCACCGATAAAAATAAATTAGCAATAAAAAAAAAGGTTTTTTTTTTTTTTAATTTTTTTTGACGAAACAAATAAAGTGACTTTGATGTGCACTATACGAATGCATGAATGCATGGAAGGGAAAAACGTTTTAACACGCCCGACACGTGAAAACAATTTATCGCGAGAGCACGGGTGGCTTGCGGCGTAGAGTGCACCAGGCCTGCACCGGAATAAGTTTGTAACTCGGTGGTGGCAACTAGGCACGCCAAACTATGTCCCTAACTTGTCTACTTCACTCTTACTCCCCCGGCGAAATACATACATATGTATACACGACACACACACACATGTACAGCGGTATAGGTGGATGTGAACATACGAACACGCCAACCAGCGCTGTCGTCAGTCTGCATAAAGAGAACTACGCGCAATAACAACGTAACTATAACCGTGTCGCAGTCGTGGTAGGTAACTAAGTCTGCATCAGTGAAGCACGGCTAAAGTTCACCCATCCAGCCCCAGCCATCCTCATATAATTTCTACTACAATACATGGATGTCTATAGAAATTTTCTGTTACTGCTGTTTATTTGCGTTCTTTTTTTTTTTTTTGATTATTTTCTTTAATTTTTTATACTTTAAATTGACAATACTAATTAATATGCACTAAAAAAAAAATTTTTTTTAATTTTTTATGAAAAGTATTTTATTTTCGCAAGAAAACCTTTAAAACCTTTAATGTGCAGTAAATTTTGATTGTTCTTAAGCCTTTCGAAGATTTTTAAAATTAATGTAAACGTGTGTATATTTTAAAAATTTGTTATTTACAAAAATTATTGAACGAAATAATAAGTAAATAACTGGCGTTTAAACAACTTGAATACAACAGTAAATACTTCGTTAGCTTGATTAACTGAACAGGTGAAAATTTAAAAATAAACATTTTTAAGTACATACTGTACGACATTTTTAATTTAGTACTTCGGTTTTTATTTATTTTTCTCCTCGGTAAAATTAGCAAATATTTTTTTAATTTCGCCGAACACACTGAAAAACACCGTTTGTTCCCGCGAATTAAATATTGTTATATCAAATAATTGCTTGCAGTCTTAATTACACGCTGCGTGTTTTTAAAATTTAAAGATAAACGGTGACGACAAAAACGCACGTGAAAAGTTTAAAGTGGTATTTAAATTTTAAATTATAATGGATAAATGCCGAATACCAACACCCGTAATAAAAAATAATGTAATCAAGAAATTTAATTGCGAGTGAGTTTACGCAGCCACTGTACGACAATTATAAAAATTATGTAAAAATGAAGGATTAAAAAAAAAATAATATAAAAAGTAAAAGTCGGAAATAAAAAAGCCTATCAGCTTTATAACTACTTCCTGACCTTTTTATTCTAGTCTTTTTTTTTCTTTCTTTTTCTCCACTTCTATTCTTCTTTGCATTCGAAATATTCAAATTATATAGTACAGCATCGTAACTTGGAGTCTACTCTACCAACTTCACGGCTGGATTATCCCTATTATTATTCTTCAATTTGGATTAAATCCTTTTATGCGGATATTGGAAAATACGGAGATCAACTCAATCTTTTCGAGTAAAAAAAAATTTGTCGTGAGTTAAAAGTTTTCGAAATCTAAAAGTCCTGTCCGAAATGCATGTTATTATAAAAGGCTTTATAATTATTGAAATTAAATATTTTATCAACTTGATCATAAATAATTCCGAGAAGTAATTTTCAATCGTTCGTTTTTTTTTTTTTTTTTTTTTTTTTAATGAAATAATCAACGCTGTCGAATTAACATTCTAAGGAAAAATATTTTTGTTTGAATTACCAGTATATTGGATTTAATGCAGAAGTAATTTTAATCTTTTAAAAATACATTTTATAAAATCCAGTGAAGCGTGAAAAGAAATAAATGTTAAAAAATTTTTAAGTCCTTTTTTCGTTCCCAAAATGTACTGCAACCACGAGAATGAAGTAACGGAGTATAAGTTTGATACTTGGTAAGCTTTTTATCCAGTATAAAGTGTGCGTCTGACCGCGTCACACTCACAGTCGTCGAATATACCATCGAAAACGAAAAATCGATTTCCATTTGAACGAGACAGGAAACTCTTTGTCACGCGGATTAACGCTTCAAGTCTCTCGGCTATCGCGCTTTCAAAAAGAGTTTTTAGCTCCGTCGACTGGTGGATCAGGCCAGTGAACATAGAAGCCACGTTTCTTTCTTCTCGCAACACCTTTGTTCTATTTTTTATCTTTACCCACACAAGAATTACCAAAGTTAAAAAACGGGGCCATGCTTGGGTCAGCAGTGGGAACCCAGCTTCGGCGCACCTACATTGAACCATTTTTGAATCGAAACCTAATGATTAGCTGAGCGTGGGCCAAGACCGGGAAGCTTAGATTTGGCCGTTTAATAGCGACCTAGGATTGGCCAACCTAGCCTTGACCATTCAATAGGAAACCCAAACTTGGGCCAAAACTTGGTAACCCGGTTTAAAAATTATAAGAAATAAGTCAATTCTTTTTTTTAACGAAAAGATTTTTTGCATATTTAGTTCGGAAATACTATGATCAGGAATGAGAAATTTTTTTTTCATTTTTATTAATTTTTTTGTGTTTTACTATTTTAGTAGCAATTAATCATTCAACAGTAAATACCCGAGTAAAAAAATATTTATATATATACAATTATATTTGATTCATATATAATTATATGGAGTTTTATATATAATCAAATAAAATTTTATATCATTATGTACGACGATATTTACAGAGAAATATTTCATGAATTGATGCTTGATATATATGAAATGTAATATTTACCAGTGATTAAAAACTGAATGTACTTCGTTCAACTGCTCGACTTTGACACGAACGTCAAATATTTTTTTTCTACGAACGTCAGATTTTTTTTTTATTCAATGACAACTTTTCATGAATTTACATTTTATAATTGTACAAAATGGTACTTTTCATTCAAATTAATTGAAGAAATTAATTTCGGAGAGTTAAAATACATAAATTGTTTCTGTTGTTTAAATAAACTGATAATTTTTTTAACCAATTAAAAAAATTTTTTACACGAAAAACATTTAACATTAAATGAATATTTTTATTGAAAACGATACTAAATATTTTACTAATTTTTTTGGTATGTTTTTACCTAACTTGAATTTTCATTCAACCCCAATCCCCGGACTAAGTTGTTAAGAAAATAAAAATTTGTGAGAGTGAAAAGACCATTTAAAATTTTTTTCGAATTGCTGTAAGACAGACTAAAATAAGAATTGTTTGAGAATATCAGAGTTTTGTGTTTTATATTCTTATATTATGTTTAACGATCTGAATGTAATTTTTTGTTATACATGTATTGTCATAAAGCGGCTTGTATAGAGCCACTTAGCGTTAACAAGTCTACTTTTACCAACGAGAGGTCAAAAGAACTTTCTTTGCTAATTCTTTGTGATATTTTTTTGTTGTTTCTAACAAATGTCATTATTGATTGGTAATTATTTGATAAAAAAATATAAGAACATTTCTATTTTATTAATGAACCCGAAAAAAAATAATTAAACTTTTAAATCCGTGTATAAATTTTCTAATATTGGCAATTTTTATTTTAATAAAATTTTTTTTTATTTTTATTATTAATATTTTCATTGATTTTTTAACTAAACAATTAAATATAAATATATCATAATTACGCTATCTTTTGTACCCTTTTGCTATTTCTTTTTCTTGAATTTTTTTTCTTACACTTACAAGAGACCGTGATTTCAGCTAATTACGAAAAAAAAAATGGTAAAATAAAAAAAAAGGTGTGTCAGTAAAAAAACCACATTGTTCCTGGTTATTTCGGCAAACTCTCTGATCTTTTTTTTTATTTCTCCAACATGCCATGAAAAAGAGGTCAGATTTATGAGAACGTTTTTTTTATACATAAAAGAAAATGTAGACGAAAAATAACAAAAAAAAAAAAAAAAAAAAATATAAAATAATTGCTCCCAAGACTAATTGACATATCTCGTAAGAAAAGACAATAGAAAATTATAAATAATGCTTTGAAAACTTAAAATCAAGCCAATATTTTCTTATAAAATGTAAAGATCAAAGAATAACTTGAATTAAAATATTCAAAGAAATAAACCAGGGTTAATGAGATGGAATGAAAATATTAAATTAAGAAAAACTTCTAACTCATTCAACAAATCTTTTAGGTAGTTTATATAAGAGAAGACACGGAGGAGGAAGAAATTAAATTCCCGGGCTATATCAGATAGACGTGCGAGTATTCGTTTGCCTAGTCGTTGACCTGTATCCCTTGTAAGCGTCCCAGTTCTTTCTTCATAGTCAGAGTTTAATTTTTCACAACGTAAGCGATAAAATAGAAAAAATAATAAAAAAAAAACGAAATAATAAAATTCAACCTGCTAAGTGAATTTTAAACGAGGATTCTTGTTATAAAACGAAGATACAGTCTCGTTATCGTAAAAATAAAAAAAAAATCAATCACAGGTATCAACAAAATAATAAAAAATTAAAAAATATCGGATTACACTTTAACGACAGCTTTAACGACTCGGAATTCTCTGAAAAAGCATTTCTGTGTACAATGAACATGAAAATTCCCTTGGCAGTAGTCACGAGATCATACGTTTTTACTGTCAATTCCCAACTGTATGTTCATAAAATATATATATCTTTTTTTTCACATTTTGTTTCTGTTACTATATCAGAATAATTTTGTTGCAATGCGAGCGTATTAATATAGCTAATGCTTAAACATACAAAAAGATTGAGATTAATGATCATAATGATTAGGAGAAGAAAACAATAATTTTTTAATCCCTATTAAAATAATTTATGTAAAAAATATAAAATATTTTTTATCACAGATATCTTAAGCTAGATTTAAAATACATTGATGAAAATAATGATAAGTGTAATAATTTAGGTTAAACAAACTAATCACAAAAGCTATCAACATTCTCAGTACATTGTTGGGCATCAAAAACATCCAAAGCGTATAACTACAGATCGAGATTGCCTTGCATATTGAACTGGTTTTGTGTTTCTAACTCAACTCATTTTCATTTGCTCGATTGGCCCGGCAGTACGCAAGAGAAACCAATTCACAAGTTCTAACAACGACGGTTGTAAATACGAGAATTACAAACTTGACTGAATAAACACACAACAACGATTGGTAAAAAAATCTGCCCGCGAGTTCTATTCCAACAAGAAAATTAATTAAAGTACTGCACACTTCAGTAGAGCTGAAGCACGTAACGAGATAAATAAAAAAAAGGTGAATTAAAGTAATCGATCAATTGACGAAAGTCCTGAAAGTTTTATTCAAAAACTGTCCAATATTTACATTCAATTGTGATTGGAATGGAAATAAAAAAAATATAGTCAAGAAAAATAAATAGGTGCAATAAAAAAATTATAACTCAAGCTCGAAATGATTTTCAATTGAATATCACACGGGTTTCGACAGCATTCGTAACTTTTATAGTTTTTTTTTTTTTTTTTTTTTTTCCACGCGTGCTCGAGTGACGATAACCGTCACAGTCCAATGCGCATTTTTGTTCAATCCTCTCTCTAGTACTCGTATCGATTTCAAATCACACGAGACTTGCAATACATGCCTAATAGCAAAATTTAATTCCTCCTCGTTTCTTCTATTTTTATCATTTTATTTACTTTGTTTTCTTTGTTCTACTCTCGTTCCTCTAATTCCAATTCAATCCATGTTAAAGTTTTGAACTCGTTTAAAACATTTCCATCTGTCAAGTAATTTTCTCAATTTAACTGGCTTCCCGACTGTCAGCGATTATTCATACCAGTGTTTTAAATATCCTCTAGTGAAACTAGTGGACATAATTAAAAAATTTCCAATCTAACTAGTTGTCTAGCTTTAGAATTTCATTTCCAAACTTTGATAATTTTATTACATAAGATCGTTTAATCGCGTTATTGTTGATAGAACATTCTTCCACTTGTTTTTTACATTCATGTTAGTGTTACGACTTTCAAGTGTCGCTATCTCAGTCTCTAACTAGCGTGAAATAAAATCTTGATTCTCAAATTGTGAGGATGTATAATAAAGATTCAATAAAATTAAACTCCGATCAGATATTTAGATAAAACTTACACGGATGCAATTAACGTCCTTACGAAATAGCTTCTCGAGTTCTTGATTTTATTTTAATAGTAATCGAAATTTGTACAATCAAAGTTTTAATTAATTAGAAATTGTTCGCCTGTATTCTACGATAAATTAATTATAACTTATAACTTTTCATTAATAACTATTTAGTTTAATTTAATTTAATTTGCAATGATAGGATTTTTTAATTCAATGGAAAATATGTTATGTGCAAAAAAAAAATATTTCATTGTTTAAAAAGAGCCGTTTGGTAGCCAAAATAAAAGTAGATTTATTATTTTCGTTCCTAAAAACTAGAGAAGTCTTAGAAATTGATGCAACAAAAAAATTTTGTTAAAAATATGAAAAATTTTCATGAAAGATTTCATGAATTAAATTAATTAAATAAGTTACATAGTTCAAAAATTAATTATTTAAATTGTTAAACCCTTTCTAAACTAACCGACGAATTTTGTTTCATGAAAATTGGTTAAGAATTGTGGAATTTACACTGGTCATATTCGTATACATAAATGAATAACTTTTGATCTAAATGCATTTTATGACTTAATTTGACAAACTAAATCAAAACATAAAATTTTCCAAAAGTTCCGTCATGAGGATAAATACAATAGTTAGATTTCTATGACATCCACCAATAATAATAATAATAATAATAATAATAATAATAATAATAATAATAATAATAATAATAATAATAATAATAATAATAATAATAATAATAATAATAATAATAATAATAATAATAATAATAATAATAATAATAATAATAATAATAATAATAATAATAATAATAATAATAATAATAATTATGATTATTATTATTATAATTACGAAGAGAAAGGCGGGTGAACTGAATCGAGACATATCCCTGGAAAGCGTTGCATATATATTCAGGTGATACGAATTAATTATTTGCCACAACAGTCGCTTGATTAATGTAGTACAGCGAACTTGGACATTTTCACAGAATCCATTCAAGTATTCAGCTGTTATCAAACTGTGTCCATATCCTCTTAACAAACGGACAATTCTATTTATGTACGATTAATCAGTATCAGACAATTATCGATAAGCTTATTGATATATATGTATATGTATTGTTGATGTCGCTGTATATTTACTGTACTTGATAAATACAAATATCCATATATTTATGCAGATAAAATCCATCGATGTATTATATTAGATTATTTATAATCGTAATTCATAAATGATAATTCATTATTTTTTTTAAGTTATCAAATTAATTCTGATATCCACTGCTCTTGTTTATTTGTTTGCATATCTCTGCTCGAGAATTATTATGTTATTTGTGGTTTCAAATAATCAATTCCAAAGTTTAACCTATCCCATGACCTAACCGATAAAATAACAATAACTTTTTTTATAGAAAAACATAAGAAATTTCACAGAGACGGAAAGTTAAACAAACGATTGTGAACTGCATAAACTTGGTAATAATCTCCTGTGGGAGCCTTTGGTCACAAATGCAAACGATAAAACACATTATTCTCAATATTTATTTACTATAAATGTTATAGAGCTTATCATAAAATGCTGAATTTACGACACAGTTTATTGTATTTTGTAGAAATTATTTCAGACTGGTAAATGTTTACTCAAACTTTGAGAAAAATAAATTTTCTAATTTTTCAGTATAGGTAAAATTTTTTAACATTTAAAAAAGAAATCCCCAGAATTTGATAATTATTTTAATCAACTTAAAAAAAATCAGACGAAGAGTTTTTGTGTAATTAATGCTTAAAAAAAGCTTTTGTAATAATATAATTTTTCGGTTCATTTCAAAGAGAAAAATTAAAATTATTTTTCTGTGTAGACGAATGCATACTTATGATCACGCTATAACTTTCTTTATATCTTCCCACTCATCCAATGTACTATTCCTCACACCTTCGCTCACATTTAAGCGTCATATTTTTTATGACGTCAGTCTTTGATATAGCTTAGCGGATGTATTGTGACAGTGGTCAACATAACGTGAAGCTTAAGTAAACAGATCATGTATATTTTAAAATAACATTTGTTTACCTCTATCTCTTTCAGTTATCTTTCATATCCAATACTGAATCTATAAAAGTAAAATATGTCTCCAGTTTATAAAGAAAAGTACTTGGTGTATAAGATAAGAAATAGGTCTAATGATATAAATGAATATTTTCGGTGAACACAATACTAAAAAATTCCCTCGAGATATTTGTTGTCACTTGTTTTATTCTGAAAATAGAATTTTACCTGTGAGTATTCTCGCGAGTCCTATTTGCCAAACCAAATAGTATCTCGGTTCTTGTACTACACTAGGTATCTCATGTCCTCTTATTTTTCTTCTTTAAGCTTGTTTCTTTATTTTTTCTGCTTTTCTCTGAGGAGATATTTTATTTATTGATTTTTAGAAAAGAGTCGACTATTTTGTGTTAATCATTTACCATTTTTCAAAAATTCAATTTAATATTTTTAGCACACTACAAAATATTTAAACGCGTATATATTTCTAAAATGCTGTATTAAGCCCCAACAATTGATTTCATAATCATGAATTATTACAAATATTACGTTATCCCTCAGGGAAACTATAATGCTCACACCTAAATTTAATTAAAATCCATTTTTAAGCAGACTCAGAATTATGATGTTTACAATGGTTAATGAGATTATATGTGGACTGATAGGTATATATATATATATATATATATATATATATATATATATATATATATATATATATATATATATATATATATATATATATAAATTAGCATGCGCATGAATGAACTAGAAATAATTAGTTAGGTAACATTATACTCGTATCCTGAAATTAAATACAGTCTAGTGTGATTTACATTTAATGAACTCACGTGTTTAGTATGCTGAGCATTGAACACATCATGTTACGAGATAACTATATGACTTTAATATTACTTCTCATCATTCATTATTGACTAGAAATATTTAGAGGATCTCGCAATATGCTAATAACAAAAATTAATTTGAAAAAAAAAAAAAAAAAAATTTTCTTAGTTCAACTTTTCATCTTTCAAATCAATTAAAAAAAATAATAAATTGTTAAATTTTGAAGAATACGGCGTATTTTTGAAATATTCTTCTTTATACCATCAGTTTTTTTTCAAAGGTACACAAGACTCATTTTATTTTCAATGAAAAAAAAATAATTGTAATAGAATAATAGCATGTTACTAATGATATATAAATGCAGTATGAAATTCGTAGAAACGATTAAAGTAGAGTAAATCGCGTGACCTCAAGAGTTCGATGATAAGGCATTCCTTCAAATTCTTTTCATGATACCATGTCCGAGATTTAATATATGATAAAGCTAAGAAAACTTTTCTCGCGCTTATTTTGCTAATTATTTCGATAGTGATTTAATTTTTTATAAAATAAAAATACATTATTTGTGACTTGGATTATTTGTGCCAAAATTACCTGTATTTTTGCGTAATATAATGTCAAACTAAAAAAACTGAAAGCTTTTTGCAAGAAGTATTAAAATTGAATATTTTTTATACTTAAAATTTATTTAACACTAAAATGTTATTTTTACGGACAACAAATATATTACTATATTATCATATAACAATAAATCATGGTGAAATTTTAATATCAAGTGACGTTTACTTGATCGCACATAATCTCAATAACCAGCACTATTTATTGAGCCGAATAACCACAGGATTTTCGGCTTGCATGTATACCATTTACCGCAAGATATTGTGATCCTGATAAATGAGTTAATTTATGTCTAAAGCTTCACTATTATTTTAAGTATAAATTAACATAATTTTTCTCTTTTTATGTTGCATTAAACACATTAATCCTGACTCTATTAATTAATAAAAATAAACAATTTAAAAAATTTTCAAATTTTTCAAAATTCTTGTAAATAAAAAGAAAATCAAAATTTTATTTTAATTGTTATTAACAATTCAATTTACCAGTGGCGAACAAAATAACCTAGTTTTCCGTAATTCTTAGCTAAAAATACGTAAATATCAGTTATCAGAACCCGGGGACCTAAAAGTGCATACGGGCTTTCCTCTTCAGCCGAGGGACTACAAATGAGAACTAGGTCAGGCTATATCGGTAGTTAGATACAAAGAGAAGGACAGAAAGAGAGAAAATTTAAAGAAAGAAGAGAGATAGAATAATGTGGTGGTGTATACAACACAATGCCAGAGTATCAACCAGAACGGCGTAGAGCTTTTGACATAAAATACAGATGTCTACAATAGATATGATTTCTTTGATACAACCATTCTATGAATGTGATTCTATTCCTTTTTCTCTCTAAAAAAAAAAAAACTACACAATAAACCGCAAAAAAATTCTTGCACAATTTAAAAGAAAAAAAAAAAAAAAACTCATCAAACGAATTAAAAAAAAAGTTTTGATACAGTACAGCTATAAATTACTTAAAGTCTTGGTCATTTTTCTCTGAAACTCGTTGATTAAATTTTTAAACGTTTATTGAATACAAAAATGCGTAAGCGTTGAAAACTAAACTTTAGTTATTAGTTATTATTATTAACACTGAAAACGTAATTTGTAATTTACAATTTGAGGGAAACCGAAGTGTAAGTTTGAAATTAAAAATGAAGGTATTGAAAAAAATGACGATAGGAAAAATTGTAATAAAATAATATAAGTTTCAACACATCGAATTCTGGTGGAAATTGGACTGCATCTTTTATGATCGACTCATGAATATCTTAACCCCAGGCTGCACCAGCTGCGTTGCATCCAGTTGGAAAATGCAACCAATGTCGGCGGACATGTGAATAGATGAGAATCGAGATAATAGTGAGGAGTATATATGTAAAGATCACGAGCGTGCATCTCCCCCGAGAAATTTACTTCCCATTATTATACTAAAATACTAATTTTTTATTCAAAATCACAAGAGTATTCTACCTACTGCATTATCTGGATAATTTAGTTTTGGAACTTTATTTTGAATCCAGATTTTTCATACGGAATTTTTTAATCGATATTTTTTATCGTTCAATAAATGATACATGGATAACTTTTTTCAAAAGCTCTACAAGTTCAGTTTTTAATTAAAGAACTTTTTGAGGTGTGAAATTAAAAACATCACGCGTTAGGATATGATTTATTTGTCGAAATGAATTATTTTCAAACATGTTTTGAATCAAATAGAAAAATTTCTTTAAGCTTTACCAATATATGTTTCTTGATTTGAGAAAATTTTAGTCTATTACGAAAAAAAATTTTCAAATCGAACTTTCGGGTTAAAATTTTTTTTCTTGAATTACGTTACCTTTTTTATCTGTGTACTAAAGTCATCTATTATACTGCAAAAATTTTTGGTAAATCACGCTAATAAAACATATGTTTAAGCAAAATCAATAAGCTACCAAATATTTCGCTGTTCATGAAATTTATATCACATGAGGATGAAACGGGGATGTACTATTAGAAATTAATATTCAAGCATATTAATAATTCATCAACCGCTGATGAAAGCGTTAATGCTAAAAAATATCTCTAATTTAAAATTCTGTATCAACAAAAAACATTCATTTTTTATCATTTTCTTTGTTGAAAATTAAAAAAAAATGCATAAAAATTTTTAAATCAAAAAAAGGTGTGAAAATTAAAAAAATAGTGTTTTTTTAAACTTCTATCAGAATTTTGAGCTCGAAGAGCTCAAAAACGTCAAAAGTGCAATTTTAAGCTGGCCTTCAGTGTCAACCCTTTTCCTAATTTTTTACTTGATGCTTAACTTAATTTTAATCAAGAGCTATCAAATTACCAAAAATATTTCGTTCAATTTGATTGCCTTAATCCAAATTAAATAAATTTATCTAAAATTAATTACAGTCTGCTGAAACGCTTAAAAATTATTCAATTGTACCAATAATAAAACTAAATAAATCCCGAGCTTTATTTCCAAATTTTCTCTTTGGATCATGCATTCATTTATTTTGAATGCTAAATATACAACGGGAATAAGCTCTCGACAATTCAGTAAACACAGATCCAGTTGAAATACGCGAGCACCCATCAACATGGTTAACAAAAAACCGAGCGTTTATAAATAAGCTTATCGTTAAACAAAAAGTTATAATGCGAATAAATTGAATTCCCGTGTACACATTTTATTCATGATATTATAAGTAATCAAATCATCTATAAATCCCGGACAAAATCGAATGATCCAATTAAATTTATATCATTTTTTAATTCTAAAAATTGGCGATAAATTAAAAAGTCCAGCGAAATAAATTTTTAAATTTTTAAATAAAAATATTTTCAACTTAATGATTGACAAAGTATAAAATAATAAAGTAATTATTTAATAAACATGATACGCGACACTTGAATTTCCAATAATTGCTAACGACACTCGACGAGGCACCCAATCAATTACAAACTTTTCAAGGACTAAAAATCAATGACCTGTCAACATTAACTGATAAAATGAACATATGCTAATGCTCTTTATTTAAATTACTAATTAAACATTTGAATCTAAATAATCATTGCTCTGGATGGTTTATTATTGAGTACACATCGTATCAAGCCTATTTAATTATGAACTAATAAATAAATTAAAGTACTCTCATTTAGTGATAAAATATTTAGTAATTGAGACATAAATCACTGCACTAAAAATAAATTATTTGAATCAAGAAAAATATTTTTTTTTTTTTTTAAATTTTGTTTCAAGATCTTCAGTTCGAAGTTATTCAAAAAATGTATTCGCGAATCAAGAAAAATAAAACCCGAGAGGAAAGAGAAAAATTTTAATGTTCAAAAATTTCACTGTTATTTTAACTATCATAAAAAAAAAGTCTCAAATTTTGCGAATTTATGGGAGCGTTAATAAAATAATTTTCCAGAAAAACACTGACCGGCAATTCTTTAGATTTTCTGCCTTGCCTCTAAGATATTTTTCTTCAATATTAGTTGCAATATAAATAAAAACTAACACAACAAATGTTTACTAGCACACTCAATACAGATCGATACTTAATAGCATTAATGATCATTGTATATTGTGTACATAAAATCTATCTGTTGAAAGTGAACCAATTGGAGTGAAAATAAAATAAAGAAAACAGCTACAGCAGACAGAAAAAAATAATAAAAGAAAAGCTGTTGTATATGTTTCAAAAGTATCGGATTCTTGAGTTGTTTACGCGCTGGCAGAAATGAGAATTTCACATCAGAGAGTCTAGTCGAGTAAAACTCAAGTTAATTCTGCACCGCGAGAATTGATTTAATTACCATAGTAAGAAGTAGAAACTCTTACGAAGGTGATGTTGGCAGCGAGTGTACTCATTCGTTCTTACTTTATCTTTTTAATTCTTACTATTTTATTATTTTCCTCTTTTACTTTACTCGAGTTGTTATATATCTCGGACTTTGTTTCGTTTCGCTGATCCAAGTGCGCAGCTCGAGGAAACTACGAAGAAACAGTAGTAGTAAAGAAAATCGTCAGACATCTTCACGAGTCTGTTTTTTACAAATTTTATTTTCTTTTATTTAATTGTGTATTTATTTTTTTTTATGTTTCTTAACACTTGATACGTTTGATGAAAAAAAAAATTAATTTTTCGTGATGGAAAAAAAAGAGAAAATTAATTTTTCTTTTATTACTGTTTTATAAAATAATAGATAAAATCAACGCAATTTCTTTAAAAAATATCTTTAAAATACTCGTGAGTATTATGATTAATTTTTCTTCAGATAATTATTTTAGTTCAGAGAAAACAGAAAAATATTAATCATCTACATTATTAATTAATTAGAGTACTAAAAACTTCTACAGCGCGTAGTTCATAAGTTACAAGTAATAAGAACAAACTAAGAGAAGATTGAAGATTGAAGAATGAATGGAGGAGACAGTAGTGATAATTGTAAATAAAAAATAATTGAGAAAAACCGTCGACAATTTAATATCTTCGGAGCCGTGATTCCATTTCATTTATAAAATACATTCACTGCACAACATATAAACTCACTTCTATAGACATATATTTATAAATAGGAAAGTTGTCTCATTAGAGAAAATTGATCAAGTTAAAGGAAGCAAGAAGACAAAGAGAATTCACTTCACCGTCGTGTAAATTCACCCAATATTCCGCTTAGACTTTTATTCAATAAGATTCAATTACGTAATTACATAACATTCGCATGAATTATTGGAAAATTTATAAAGAACTCGGTAAATTCACAAAACATTAATCAAATTTAGTTAACGTAAAAATAAATAATATTTACTCTTTATTTATTTTTTGTAATTCTTGTATTATTTTTATTATTTTCCAGTACACTCACGTCATTAGAGACAAATGAGAAAGCGGCCAAGGCGACGATCAGTAAGAAATAAAAAAATTCACAAGTCCGAAGGGCAAAAACCAAAAATTAAAAAAAAATATTGAGTCTATAGATCGCAGGGCCGATGTTCACGACAATTTCCAGTCACCACCACTAATTGCACGTCAGCCTCGATTTTTCGCATTTCATTCACACTGACCACCACGGAAAATTCAACAATTTTATTTTCACAATAAATTTTTATTTGTCATGTAATTTAAAAATTTTTACTACCGCTCCCAGTCACAATTACTGTTTCAAAATGACATTGAGATATTATATTACAAATAAAAATAATTTTTATTGCTGTCGGGCATTTCAACAGTGACCTTTCATCACTAATTAATTTTCTGAATTTCACCACTGAATTTATAAAATACGTTGTAATTAAATAGCTTAAATATTTCACGTCAAATTTTTATCTCTCTATGCTTTTAAATTAAAAAAAAAAAAAAAAAAAAAAAAAAGCTGTAAGTCTTTTTTCGTGTTTCAATTTATATAATAAAAATAAATGAATAAAAATATTTCTTTTAGTCTAGAAATAATAAAATTATTCAGACTAAGAATGAAAAAAAAATTAGCAAGTTAAATTAATGCGTGTCCATAATATAAAATCAATGAATAATTGATCGATATGTATTGAATAAATAAAGTTTAAAAGTAAAGTAGAATTGAAAAGTAAAAAAATATTCGTGAGAGGCGGCACCAACTGTGTTTTCCTTATTTCTCATTCAGTTTTACGAAAAAAATTAAAGCTAACTTGGTGAATAAATAATTCGCGATAAAACCCACCTTTCTGTGATACTTGTTTTGTTAGTCGTATACGCGGTTGGTAAATTGCTTGGGTCTATTGCAACCAGAGCTTTTATTTTATTATCTTTCTCTTTTACCAAATGAATGCCGACCTTTCGGCTTTATCTACACAATACAAGGTGACTGGAAGTTTCCACGACTGTGCTTATCGTCAATTGATTTACCTCTCAAGTTGATGCTACGAGATACCGCCTACACTGAGAGAAATTCCCAGAAAATCCCAAAAGTTGCCATAACTATAAAGGGACAACTATTTTTATTTAGTTGATGTAACTAATTAAAATAGTTATTACAACTATTTATTGTTCACATAACTATTAAAAAATTAGAAGTAAATTTGTGAGAAAGAAAAAATATTTTCACGATATTTTAGAATCTAAACTGATTCTGATAATTCATAAAAAATAATTAATGTATATCAGAATTTATTTTGAAATATTTTCTAACTAGGAAAACACATCGAGTTTAGTAGGAAAAAATTAGCTAAAACATGTCTTTCATATTATCGAACACAGCCTGAACACAGCCATAGCATAAAAGAGACCCGAATGAACTGGAATAACGCAAGCTCTGGTTATTTCGCTAATAGATTTTTCAGCAGAATGAAAAGATCGCTCCTGATACAGAATAAATGGAGTAGAAATATACGTGAAGAAAAATGAGTGGGTGAAAACGAGTGAGAACAGCGCATACCATAATATCGAATAAGGGAGAAAGAAAAAAAAATAACACGAGTAATAAACCGGGTGAATGTAGTCAGCTTTAACTATTATACTATTCCCATACTTTCTCTCACTCCCTCACACTTTTTTTCTACTCCATCTATTCGTTTTTAATCTCAGAATTATGTTCGACAATTATTTGACTAAACTTCAAGTATAGAAGTAAAACTACGATTTAAAAAAAAAAATTTTAGATAACCGTTAAATGTCTCAATATACTTTTTGTTCTTAGGATTTCTATTTTTATCAATATTAAACTTCAGATTTACAATTATTAGATTTTTAAAAATTTGTCAGTGAATTTTTTGGTTAAAGTTATTGCTTTGAACAAAGCTTTAAAATGTTACTAAAAGTCGAAATAAAAAATATAAAATTTTGACAAAAAAAAAAACTAAGAAATGAATAATTTTTTTTCAACTCACGATTCTTTTTTTTTTTTTTAATTTACATGTTTTTTTTATTAAAAAGTTAACCTTTATGTATATTTGCGATTGAAGCATATTTTTTAGTTTTTTAAACAGTAAATTTTGTTCTAAAAATTTCGTCGTTAAATCGTTAGCTTATGAATTTTTAATAATGCATTTCCTAAAAAAAAATTACAAAAGTTGGAATAAAACTTAACCGGTGAATCACTTAAAAATTTCAATACAATTCTTGAAACCCGTACAGCGCGACTGCATCTGAAGTATGCAGTGTAAATAATTAAGTTAATCTATTTCCTTCGTCTCTAGTCAAGTATACATGTACGCACTGAGAAGTTTATTGGAATATGTAAAGCTTCTTCCGCCTTGTATACCGAAGAACTACCTGCAGACTTTGAACGAATCGAGATTGACATAAAAATAAGTAGAATAAAAATAAGCTGTAAGGATAAATTCCACGATAAAATATTCATCACATCCGCATCTACTTCTGAAGAAGTACAAGGACAATAATCCTGTTTCATTATACTTTCCTATTTACTGTACATGTTTTTGTTTTCTAGTTCAATTTTCATTCTTTTGCCTGCTATGGATCCGCTTACATAAAACGAAGCATTTGATATATAAATAAATTATTAAATAGGAGCAGAGAATGCAGAACTCTCTCAAGAGACAGTAACATTAAACTTGGACATCAATTGACAAAACGTAACTCTGGAGGATGACAAAAGTTTGTTTGTTCGCAAACTATAGCATTATCCCTTTATACTCAAAGAGTTCTCTACCATTGAAACAGTATAAAGTGTAGAGAGAGTTTAGAGGAGCAAGTAAAAGGTACGCGCCTCTTCTACTCTTTGTCCTTGGACATTGTTCCACCAATTTAGTAAGTTTAAGTTTGTTCCTTGAATCTATCAGGCAATTATTGAGGGTCCATTCTATTCACTCGAATTCGAAAATATCGCCTCAAGTTTTCACAACTAAGCGTACTAAAGGCTTTTAATGTTATTGATTCACGAAAATTCACCATCGAAACTACCGTTTGCTTTTCACGGTAATAAAATTAAGGGGTAAACATTTAGCCAACTAAATAAAGTGCTATGAAATATTTAACGATTTAATTAAATCGTTTGGAACTCTAACAGTTAATTTTCGTGATAAAAACAGGAGCAAATATTTTTCCACTAGTTACAATTAGAAGTTGTGTAACATTTAAAAAATAATTGTAGTAAAATGATAATAAATATCAAAACTTGTTAATTTAATAGCATATTTTTTTTTTTTTTGATCAGAAACATTTCTCAGCTAGATCTGACTACCCTTCGTTATCTAATTTCGAATAGCGCGAAAGATATTACCGTGATAAAATAAAAGAAAAAATAAAAATTACGGTAAATAAATAAAGGTTATTTAAGTTAAACGGAATTTATCAGTGTAAAAGTAAAATAATTTTATTCGTGAATTAATAAAAGTAAAGCAAAGAGAATAATTAACGAAAATGTACTTAAAACATTGAGAATCCCCGTGTAGAAGCGAGGACGCTTACCCGGCCATTAGACAGGCGATTTGCATATTCTATCAGGCTTCGAGCGTCTGCAGTTCTGTTATTGGTGTAACTTTACCCTTTAAAGTACCTCCTAATATTACACCCAGCTATTCATGAAACTTGTTCGATGCTCCTGGACTTGCAAGCGTTATTATCCTAACAGATAACACTCTTTTGCCTAATATGCATATATACACTACTTACACTCCCATTTACTTGAGACCAAGATCTTGTTCCAGTTAAAACTTATTATCCCTCTCTTCTTACTGTAATACATTACCCGAATATATACTTGGATCTATTTCTGTTAAGTGAATCCTTCAATTATATTCTGATATTTATATATCTATCAAGCAGTCCCATCAATAATCGCAAATGGATTTCATCCAGTGATTTATACATCAAGATATAACACCCTCACCGCACTATTAAATCTCATTAAGAACTTATAATCCTTTCTCGTCTTCGAAAGCTTGATCTTAATCTTAATTTATCTTGTCATATACATATAACTTAATAACTTTAAATAATAAAAAGTTTTACTTTAAATTATACTGAATCATGACTCAAACCACGTTAAATTGTCTATATAAGTTATTGATAATAAAAATTTGTAAAACGTGATATGAATAGTTAAATTTAAAATTATCCGTGGAAATTGTAAGTGTAATATCAAAAATAAAAAATGACTTTTTTTATGATTATGACTTTAAACACCTAAAAGCGAGCATTAAATTTTTTATCTGAAGTAATGCACGCAATAAAACTAAAAAATTATTCTTTAGATACTAAAATTGTAAAATTTTATTTAAAGAAAAAAATAACGAACCAGTAGAAGATCTTGATGAATCCTTCGATCGGCCATGGTGCAGCTGAATTAATAATTGATAATTATAGCTGATAAAACTAGGAACAGTGGAGATTTCTGCATCTATAATGCGTAAAAAGAAATAAAAAACAAGAGTTATAAAAAAGTTCAATAGTATTTTTTTATGATTATAGCCCATTACTGCAATCCTTAGAGGATTTATGTTACGTGATATTGTAATCTAAGTACTTGAAGAGTTTTTCTTTTCTTAATAAGCATTTCAACAATGGTAGCTGCCGTTTTAGTATAATAAAAAGAAATTACTTGAATAAATGCAAAAAGCGTTAATGTTTTTAATAATCAAAAAGGATTGACTGTTAAAATTGTTTTAAGTATTCTGAATGAATTTTATAGAAAATTTTTAATAGGAAATAATTTTTAAATAAATATCAAAAATAATTAGCTTAATTTATAACTGAAACGTTTAAGTACGTATTATGATTTAATTTAAAGGTGAAGAGTGAAGTTTGCTACTCAAAGAAGCTTATTGACACAAGTCGGCACGTAAGGTCGAGCCCTAGACCTTTTGAATATTTAATCATTGATTCAATACTTGATAAATGATTTAATAATTTAATAACGAAGTTTGTAAACTATTTTCTGACAAACATCAGTTCAGTTTATGAGAAAACCGATGCAACAAATGATTTATTCTAGTTTGCCTGCCAGTAACCATTAGAAATTATTCATAATTTTTAAATGCTATATTTTTTATAAATTTTTTTATTCTCTTATATTTCTAAAAACTTGAATTTTTCATCAGAGCATTTAGTCATAATTAACAAAGAATATTACCTATTTGAATTTTCATATTTTGAAAATGAGCTTCTAGATGTCACGACTGTTCTCCAACGCATGTACCTATAGAGCAAAAAAATGTAATTATTAATAAATGTCATTAATAAAAAAAAATCCAAAAATTAAATACTTACTTTACAAAGCATACAGTTTTTTGATCATGTTCATAAGCACTATCTTCTTTAATAATTGCCACTACTTATTCACTTTTTATAAAATATTAAAGTTAGCCGACGTTTCTAATTTTTATATTTATTAATTTGGATCAAAAAAATATATGACATTAAAGTTAGCTGTCACTTAACAATTTTTTAATTTAAAAAAAAAATTTTTTTTCCAAAAAATTATTTTTAAAAAATGGCATTTTTAATTTATTAAAATTTCTACAAGTATATTTTTTTAATAATTTTTTTTTTGCTACAATTTATTTGTTAAAGAAAATTAAAAAAATTATAAAGTAACAGCTAAATTTAGTGTCATAAAGTTAACAGCCACTTGACAATTTTTTAATTTTATTTAAAAAAAAAATTATTTTAAAAAAATTGTATTTTTTTTTTTTTTTATTTCTACATGCCAATTTTTTTATCATAATTTATTTGTCATAAAATTATTAAAAATGTGCTAAATTAATTTTCATCTAAATTTAATGTCATAAAATTTTTTTTAATTACTCTTAAAGATTTTCAAGTTTTTGAAAAAAAAAAAAAAAAAAAAAAATTTTTTTTTTTATTTATTTGTAATAAATTTTTTAATAAAAAAATTCTAAACATTTCAAGATGTCGGCTTACTTAATTTTTAAACACTTTTTATACCCGCACTAGTGTTTTGAATTGAAAAAAAAAAAAAAAATGAAACACGGCAAATTTTTTTGACAAAATGGCGGCGCGGACTACTAGCATACTAAAAAATACTTTTCACTCAAAAAAAAATAAAAAATACTTTGAATTCATAATTTGTAATTAATAAATATTCTAAAACAAATGAAAATGACTGTTGAGAATTACTACTAATGGCTAAAACCGCGGACAACGCGAGAACTATACGACGCAATAATGTAAAAGTGACTCGATCGGCTTTTGTTTTTTTTTCATACTTATCTTTTCCGCATTTTCGAAATTATTATCATCGATTGTACGTCAGAAGCTAAGGAACATTATTCTGTAAAAGTTTTATTTAATTTTATCACGAAAACCTGTTAATTAATTAATTAATTCCGAAGATTGAATCCTGCGACGTGTCGACACTGCTGCTAGCGAAGGTTTGAGAGTGACCGTTGGAAATTGAAAATCGACAGTCACGCCATGTTGCGCAGTACGTTCTGCGCAACGCGGAAGTTTGTAACACTCCCTTATATGGACTCAGTTGTTTACTTCCTCGAAAAATATTGAAATCAACTACTTTTTGTTTTTTTTTTGCAATTCATTATTAATTAATGATTAATGAAAAACGAAACTAAAATTTTTTTCATTGAAAAAATTCTTACGAAAAAATTTAAAAAAAAATTCGAACATTTTTTTTAATAATTTTTTACTTGAAATTTAATTATTAAAAAAAATAAAAAATTGTTTTTATGTTTTTACTTTTTTACATTGCCAATAAATTAATTTCATTTTTATGAATTAGAAATAAAAAAATTATTTTCTTAATTCCCATCGATATTTTTCAAAAAAAAATCTAAAAAAAGACGAAATTTAAATATAATTAAATTTTATATTTTTAAATAAATTGAAAAATTTGTGAAAAAAAATTTTTGTAAATAAGTATTTATTTTTTTTTTTTTTTATTTAATTAACTTGAAATTTTTTAATTATTGATGCAAACGATCTTTATTACTATAAATTTTGATATATACCCAAATTTAATTTTTTTCACTGTTTTTATCTTCAAGTATGACGAAATTTTTTTTTTTAATTTTTTATTATGATAGTTTAGATAATTACTGGTTGTTTTTTTAGTAATTATTCGTGTATATACTTTTCAAACTTTTATTTATTTTATTTTGATGATAAAATTAAAAATTTATAGTGTTTTAATCAATCACTTGTATTTTGGACTATAAATATTTTTAAATTTAGTTTATCAGATAATTTAAAAATTACAAAAAAAAATTAAAATTTCATCAGTCATTCATCATAGAATAATTGCAGAAAAATATTTCAATAATTTATTTTCTTATAAAATAGCATCATTTATTATAAATTTTAACTGAATAACTCAGAAAATAATTGAATAACAATATACTTCCTCGATTACTGAAGTAAAAAAAATGTATTTACAGTTTTTAAGTATTTAAGTATTTAAATCTTCAGCTTTTCTTCTTGAGCCATCAACTGACTTTTTATTTTTTGCAATAACTCTTTTTTAACTGAGTCAGGTACAAGAGTACGGGCTCTGCTGGTTACAGTTGACAACATGCTGTCATAGGTGATATCATTTCCTTTCTCTTTGATCAATTCCTTACAAATTATTTTAACTTGGTCACGCCATCCGCATTCAACAAGGCGCCGTCTAAGGAGCTCTTTCAATCTGTAAAATAAAATCCCTAATAAAATCCGTAAAACAAGTTATCAGATGTCTGCTAATTTCAAGATTATTAAAATAAATTGTAAATAATCTAGAACAAAATAAACAATTGATTAATAATTAATGGGTCAATTATTTAAAATTTTATAACTAATAATAAAATGTATACAGACTTACCCATCACGATCACCAACCATAACTAATCTTTGATGCGGTGCAGTCTTCATAATGATTATTTTTCTAGAAATTATTTTAAATTAATGACAATAATTGGAATATTTAAATGACATTTAAGTTAGCATTCACTTGATCATTTTTTAATTTTAGTCAACAAACTGACTTGCTCCAAAAAATTATTTAAAAACAATTGCATTTTTTATTTTTTTTAAATTTCTGGCATTTTTTTTTACTGTAATTTAATTGTTACAAACATTTGTAAAATGATCAAATATCTGCTAATTTAAATAACACTGAAGTTGACAGACATTAAAAATTTTTTTTTTAGAATTTTGTAGCAACTAAATTAGTAAGAAAAAATTTAATTAAAAAAGATCACATGTGAAAATTAATAAAAATTTCAAATGAAAATTTTTAGAAGCATTTTTTTATTGTAATTAATTTGTTAAAAAAATTTTTAAATTGACAGCTGACCGCTAATTTCACTATTATTAATTTAATTTTCATAATCAAACAATAATTGATAATTAATAATTTACCTGTTTACTAAGTTGATGAATAAACAAAACACTGCTCACGGCTATTTGTTGTTGCTGTTGTTTGGAAAGTGTATTATTTAGGTTAGGTGGTCAGTGTATAATAATAAAATTAGGCAACGTTTAACAATTTTTTTCATCAATTACAAGTAGAAAAAATACTTTTTAAAAATTGCACTTAAAGTTTTTTAAAAAGTGAAATTTTTTTGCAATAATTTTTTCAATAAAAAAAATTAAAATTATAAAAATTTTGGCAAAAATAAATAAGAAACAAAAATTGACAAAATTATAAATGCAATTTTTTAAAAATAGTTTTTCAGAAAATGAAATTAAAAAATTATCAAGTGGCTGCTAACTTTAATGTCAAGAAGTTCACAGATATTATAAATTTTTTTAGAATTTTATAACAACTAAATTATTATAAAAAAAAATTAATTAAAAAGTTTCACATGTGAAAATTAATAAAAATTACAAGTGAAAATTTTTAGAAGCATTTTTTTATTGAAATTAATTTGTTAAAAAAATTTTTAAAATTGACAGCTGATCGTTAACTTTATAGTATCATCTTAATTTTTTAATAAAATGACGGTAATTTACCGATAGAAATCAAATTTAATCTTCTACGAAAAATCCTCACTAGATAGCAGAGTGATGTCGTGGAATTTGGAATCGTCCCAGTATTATTTTTATTATTTTTATTATTATTATTGTAGACAGTTGTTAACGTTCACATCTTCCGCTGTCATGTACTCCTGATGTATTTTCTTGTGTTTCATCAAATGTTTTGTGAATAATTACATTAAAAACAGCAACATTAACTGAACAAATAAAAAATAAGACAAAAAAAGATGAATCTACCAAGTGACGATGTTTTTGGGTTTACTCAACAAACAGCGATGATACTCGAAGGTTTCGAGGCCGCTGACTTGATACCAGAGTTCAAAAAACGTAATATATCAACATCAGTCCTGTCCGAGTTATCAAAAGAAGATTTTATGACACTAGGTGCTTCTGAAGAACTTGCTGACAAAATTGTCAAGCAACTGGGTTTTAAATTACGTAAACCAAAATTGCAGTTTAATTCTTTGATTGACAATTCAACTATCAGGTTAATATGAATAAAAATGACACTGAAATTAACTGACATTAGAAAGTTTTTTATAATTTTATAGCAATTAAATTATTTTTTAAAAAATTTGGAAAAAAATTATCAGTTGTCAGCTAACTTCAGAGTTAACGGTAAAACAGACAATTGGATTGTTAGAATTATTTTTAATAAAAATTAATTTAGCAGATATTTAATAATTTTTTTAATAAATAAATTATGGCAAAAAAATTGACACGTAGAGATTTTAAAAAATTAAAATGAAATTTTTTAAAAATAATTTCTGGGAAGAAATTTGTTTGTCAAAAAAATTTTTTAAACGATCATATGACTTCTAACTTTAATGCCATTTATTTTTTATTAATGATTAATTTTTTTATAATTTATTATTTGCAGAGAAGAAAAATTGACGGACATGTTAAAAAATACACACCAACAATTAGCACTTCTTCAAATTTTTATAAATTTTAATCGCGTTAAATTGTCTAAGCTAACAGATGACTTTGTAATTGATCTGAATAAAAATGTTCGAGCAAGTGAGGCACTTCATTTGGTGACTAAATGTGCGATTCAACAACTAAATGATCTTCAATCAGATATACGTCAATTGGTGACAATTGTTGAAGTAAATATTTTAATCAATAATTAAATACTTATGACACTGAAATTGACAGACATTAGGAATTTTTTTTATAATTTTATAGCAGTTAAATTATTATGAAAAAAATTTAATACAAAAATTAAAAAAATTGTCTGTTGTCTACTAACTTCAGTATTATAAATATTTTGATTATTAATTGCTTTATTAATTTTTTTTAGGCCGATGAAACTAAGAACCAATCACAGAAACATAAATTAATTGGAGCTGGATTATTTATTGGTTTAATTGGATCTTCAATACTTATAATTAATATTCTTAAAAAATCTCACTAGTTAATAAATTATTTTCTTACTTATATTTTTTATTAAATATTCTTAAATGTTTTTCTAGTTTCATAACTTTGTAAAGGCGTTATCTACTTAAATAATAATTAACTGTTTATTAAAAGTTATTAATTCATTAATTATTATCATGCTGTGAATATTATTGATTGCTAAGTGTCAAATTAAAAAGTGATTTTTAGAATTTTTTGATCAAAAAATTTTTTATGAAAAAAATTTTAATCTCTACTAAAATGAATCAATATTTTAATTTTTCACTCCAAAATTAGAGTTTCAGTTCCATCTTTTCGTAAAACAATACCATCTCGTCGTTTGTTTTCAGCAAAATTTTCAATTTTTGTTTTAAATATTCTGCAATAAATTATACAAATAATGTAATAACTCGTTAAAAAATTTTATAAATTATTCTTAAGTACTTACGAAATAAGACTCGTCCATTGGTGAGTTTGACTAACACTCTGCTTAAGTAATTCCTTCAAACTTTTTTCTTTCTCTTTCAACATTTTATATTTCTTCTCTTCACTAATTATAGACTCGTTCAACTTGTCCTGAAGAGACTTTTCACCATTAGGATTTGCGTAAGACTGCAGCAATAAATACAAAATATGAGTATCTTATCTTGTTCAAATTAATAAAATTTATTCAAGTGCTAGAAACTTACTCGAACTTCATCTTGGATATTCTTCTGTATTTTCTTCATTTTCGCAATTTTTTTCTGAAGCTCCGTCATTTCTTGCGTGTTCTAAAAATAAAATTACCACAAAATAGAAAAAAAAAAATTAATTTTTCTAAAATAAACCAAAAATTAGCAGCAATACCTCTTCTATAAGCTTCCTAGTACTTTCAACTTCGCTGATCAAGTTGGATATTGCATTTTGTGTACTTGAAGCAATAGAATCATAGCTGCGCTTTGCGCGTTCGTATTTATCATCAACATCATAATTTTTTTGTCTTAGCGGCTTCAGATCTTGAAAGTAAAATTATCAATAATTTTTATTAGTTACATTCTATTCGATTAATTAATAACTGCCGAGATTGATAGATTATAAATAAAAAATTAGTGGCTTAATGATGAAAAATTATTAAATAACCAATATTACCATTCAGCAAAGAAGATAACTTTGACTTCAACGTCAATAAGTTACGCGTCAATTGTAAATTAATATCGCTAGCATTGCTTTCATTAAAATTATCAGAAATGTTGTACTCATAGTTCATCATATTAACAGCATCCATAGTCTTGCTATCACTCAATTTATTCTGCAAAATGATATCAGTGCGACTCAAGATACCGCCTTCAGCTCTAAGTTCAGCCAATTCAGCTCTACAGCGCTTGTACATGCCGCTTTTGGTCTTCAAACGGGCGACATAGCGCTTTAGATCTTCACCTTTGGGCATCGAATCTTCAGCCAAGTGTTTTGTCTTAGCGCGTTTGTTTTCCAGCTTTATAGTCAGCTCAGCTAGATCATTTTCGTTTTTTTCCAACTTATCAAGCGTGGTGCGTTTTATTCCAGCAATCGCTGCTGCCTGCTGTCTGAATGGAGTTATCTTTTCGCTTCCGTTTTCAGTGATTTTGTTCTCTGCAAGAGTCTGGATTTCGCGAACTAATACGTCTAATTGCTGACGAAGCTTGATTATGTCATCTGGGCCAATGTAAGGCGTTTTCACGACATTGTTCAACGCATTGACGCGCAGTTTCAATGAAGATAGTTCTTTGGACATTTTTTCGTTGTAAATCGCCATGAGGATCATCACTTCTTCTTGTAATCGCTGTTGCAAAGACTGCGGGGTTAACTCAACGTCGGTTTTTTGTAATGTTTGGAGTTTTTGCTCGGCTTTTTGTAATGATAACTGAAAATAATTTTAATTAATTTATTCTTAATATTTTATTAAAAGCTTTAAATTTAATTATTCTGGATTTGAAATTGAAATTATGATTTAATAGAATTAAAAAGAATCTTAACATTTGAAAAAATGATTCTGATAGTTTTTAAATTTTTTTTTTTTGTATTTAATTTATTGAAATATTGATTAATTAGCTTTGAAAATTTATTAACTCATAATACGCCATAAATTTCTGTAATTTACATTATTTATAATACATTTTTTATGCCATTGAAATTGAGAGACAGCTGATCATTTTTTAAACAATAAAATATTGCAAGAAAAATTTATTTAAAAAATTCCATCTCTAAAAGCTCTAAAAAATTGTAAATGCAATTTTTTAAAACTAATTTTTTAAATCTAATTTATTTTTCAAAAAAAATTAAAAAAATTATTAAGTAACTGCTAATTTCAATGTCCATTTTTTTTTTAAATTATTTAATACACATATTTTAATTTCCTCACCACGTTACTACTTTTTAATTTCATGTTATGATAATTTACTTAATTAATATTTTAAAATAACAAATTTTTAACCAAAATGATTAAATGCTTGTTAATTCACTTCCCATAAAATAAAATAATATTAAAAATGAAATATCCAAATTTGTAAATCAGAAATTAAATACCTGTAATGATTCAATAGCTTTATTTTCTTGCATACGCTGCAATATTAATTCATGATCTTTATCTTTTTCCAGCCTCAATTCCTGGGCAATTTGTAACAAATGTGCCTGTGACGTCGTTTTTGATTTTATTTTTTCAATCCTGTCCACAAGTACTTGGCGTTCTTTTTCCATCGCTCGTAAATCGGATTTGAGTTCAGCGGCTGCTTCATTTCCCTTAAAAAAATGTATTAATTCATTGAACCAAAAATTGTTTAAAAAAAATCTAAAGACTTTTGAAATTTATTTAAATAATTACTTTTATACCAGCTTCACGTTCTTTGTGTACAATCTTAAATTCGTCAACAAGTTCTACATATCTATCATATAATGCCGATGTTTCAGCGTCTTGCAAATATTCTGCCGGTACTTCAATCTATAAATTAAAAAAAAAAAAATCATCAACTAGATAAAAAACTACAGTCTATAAGATTAATTAATTAAAATAGTAAAATAATTTACTTTTATTAAAAATCGTGATAAATAAGCTCGTTTTCGCGCGATGTCAATATTTTTAAACAGCCATTGAAAAATACCACAAATAGTATCTTGGTCTCCTTTACTCAATCTTTGTCTGCAAGAAATATTAAAAAAAAAAAAAAAAGATTATAAAGTGTGTCTACGGTAAAAGACCCAGTTATTAACTGGGTCTTTTACTTTGTCATTTATTATTTTATTTTTTAAAAAATAAAATAAAATTGAATACCTAAATAACGAAAAATCTTTATCTGTTTGATATTTGAGTATTTTTAATATTGACAAAATTCGCATAGTTGATTGTTCAACATTCTCATCGATTGTGTTTATCCTCGGTGTCTCTGTTATTTTTGATAACACATCACTAAGTAGCTAAAATCAGTCAATTAATTTATTTTTCAATCACTTTCATACTGAAAGCAATTAATTACAAATAATAAAAAATGATAAATATTTACTTGTAATAGATCAGTGGATGTAAGCGCCTTGAAAGATATTAATGATAAATTTTTATTTAAAAATTTATTTAAATCAATAATAATTCGCTTTAAATCTTCACCCATTTTTAAATTTTTGATTTTAGTAATAATACGAAAACTAATTATTATAAAACAATGTAATTATGACAGGAGCATGGTACTTGTTATGACACTTGTGTTGATATTAACGTTGCTATGGTAACACACACTCTTTATTGTGTAAATATACAAATATAATACATGTATGAATTTTATAAATAATTTTATTTATTTTATTTAAAATTGAACAGAAATTATAAATGATTAATTTAAATTTACAGATATTTTAATTTTTTTTATTTTTCAGTCTACTTAATAAAATACAATTTATATTTTATTTTAATGTGACAGAAACTGTAAATAAATATATCTTTTTGAATTATAGTCAGTAAATATAATTAAAAGAAAAATTATTTATTTATAATCTAATTTTACAGTCAAAGTTTGAAAGACAATTTTGATTTTATATTTAAAGTAATAAAAAATTATGTGTATAATTTTTATCAAATATAAATATTAAAATACATTGTCAAATTGTAAACTTTATTTTTTATAAAGTTTTTGTTTAAATTGGAAAGACAGTACAGAAAAATTTCTTAGCTTATAATTAATCTAGATAATTTTTTTATTTTTTGGTTTCTTAAATAAGTCAAAAATTAAAATGGCTAATAAAATAATAACTATCAGACTTATCGTCAGTCTGTTCGTAGCACCGGTCTTACAGGAGTTTTATTTCTGTAAATGTATACTTGTAATAAAATTCCCAAGTCAACAATTACTTGTAGAGCTCCGCAGATACCGAATTGAACTGGAGCTTCTCGGTGAAGAAAGTAACAGGTTTTGAATGTGTCACCCACAGTCCACATGGTGACCATCACGATACTGAAATTTGATTAAAATAATTAGTAAAGTTTTTTTTTAGTTAATTTAATCTTTATTATTAAGAGAATAAGAAAAATTTTATAAAAAATGTTTTAATATGATAAAAATTTTTTTTTTAGTGACATTTAGGGTCATTATAAAGGTCTTGAATTGAATTAAGCCGTTTCAAGATTTCATATCATTCTCACCGATAGTCAATTAATAAATTATCATAATAATGATAAGTATTTAGGCTGCATTCGAAAATTTTCTATCTCTGGACAGATAATTAAGAAATTACGTTGTATCTTGTGAACTATTGACATTTTTAAAGATATAAGCTCATCCAGATGTTACTCTCATCAAGAGCTTTCATTTGAGTACCCACATCAATTTTTCATATATTTATATATATTATATAGATATGTATATATGAAAAATATATGAAAATGCATGTGGGTACTCAAATGAAAGCTCTTGATGAGTGTAACATCGGGATGAGCTTATATTTTTTAAAAAGTCAATATTTAAGAAAGTACAGTGCAATTTAACAAAATTCATTATTTAAAAAAGCAAAATTTTATTTATTTATGGTTCATGAGTCACAGCAGTCACATAGTGACTGCAAGGTTACTAGTATATTTCATTCAAATTGATTTTTTATTTTTACAAGATACTTTTCTGTAAAATTTTACTGAAATTTCAGAACGATCTACATAAAAAAAAATATTATTTATTATGAGTTAATAAATATCAATTATCTAAGTTATAAATTAGGAAAAAAATTGCATATAAAGTGTGAAAAAAATTAAGTTAAAAATAAAGTTGATAAAGTTAGTTGAGATAAAGATAAAAAGTATTACCTCATTCCTTCAGTGGATTTGTTATCGAGATTACGTAAAAATTGAGGAACCCCAAGCATCGCTTCAGTTAAAACTGCTAATAGGCCGACTGTTTCAACGAATATCGGGTAATCGACAAATATATACATGGCAACTCCTCCAACAACGCCGAATAGCAAGACAAAATCCAAATAGGACTGGAAGTCTGTCCATTTCCAAAAGTATTTAATGTCCAAATCTATTTGAATTAGTTTTAAATGGAAACTACATGAATACAAACAAGGATGTTACAGCAATACATGATGCAACTAAATTTATAGTCAAATTATAATAATAAAAACAGTGAGAGAGTTTCTAATGCAATGATTATAAGGAAATGTTAGTCACAATTTTTTACTTGGTAAATTATCTGAGGTCAATCATTTTATAACTTTAGTCATATTTATATTAAATTTACAGCCAAGTTGTAAAATTATAGACCTCAATAATTTATATTTTTATTAACATACCTGTGAATACTCGATCTTTTAATTTAATTATCTGATTTTTGCTATTGATATTCACGCATAATTTTATCATGAATAACATTGTAATAATCATTAATATACTTTGGAAGAGAAGAGGTAATTCAAAACGTTTTCCGAACCTTGAAAATAAAAATATACATTATTAATGGCGTGCTTTTTTTATTCCAACAATTAATTACTTGATGGTAGTTATTAAATAGCCTTGCAGCTAAATATGAACTTGCATTAATTATAAATTACTGTTCATTATTAAGTAACAAGTTGTGAAAAATATTTACAATATTAAGTTGACTTAATACTAATACAAAAAAACATTTTTTATTATGTTAAAATAAATTAATTAAGTTTCAAAAAGAATTTATTATTTTCAATAAATTGATTGAAATTTTTATAACAAATCAATTATGATAGAAAAAAATATTTAAAAAAATTTGTTTTCATTTCATTATGTGGAATTTATTTTACCAAGTATTTTTCATAGTTATTAAATTGTTATACATCTCTTAATTTCATCGTTATTAATTTGTCATATTAGAAATTTGTATTCTAGAATTTAATTTTTAACTTAAACTAAATTTTTCTCAAGTATCAGTATTTAAACAATATTATTTTTTACATTTAACTCCATATTTTATAAAAAATTTTAATTGAATTGTTTTTTTAATCTTTCGTAATAATTTTTTCAATAAAAAAAATAATTATAAAAATTTTTAGATGACGGCTAATTTAATTTTCATAAAATTTTCTTGATAAACTTGTACCTAAAAATAAAATTGTCATTATTAAAAAAAATCAGATAATTATTAAAAAATAAAATGTCATTAGATCAACATAATAAATATAAAAATCATCATTTTTAAGAATGATAAAATGAAACTTACCAAAATAATATCCTCAGAGTGTTGGCGATTAAAAGCGCTAGACAAACATAAAGAGAAAATCCTTCAGCATCTTCCTTTTTTTTAATTTCTCTGTATTGTGGAATATAAGGAACTATTCCACCAAATATCATAGCACCAGATGCAATCCAGCTAGCAATATCACTAATCGTAATATCCATCGACTCTGCCATATTTACAATGCTTCAATAAAAATTTTTAAATCTTAAATCAGTCGAATAATAAATAAAATTTTTCTAAGTTCTTATTTATTATGTTACATATATTTTGATTATGTTATTTTTTTAGCTGTCAAATCATTTTTTGCAACTGCGACTAGAAACTCTCTCGGTATTTTACTATTTACTTCTGCTTGACATTCTGACAGAACAATGTTTACGTGGTTATGTTTATCCTAACCTGTAACTTACAATTGAAAAAATTAAAATTTTTATAAATATTTTCTTTTTCATTTTTACAGAAAAAATTTTTTAATTAATGTGAAAAAATAATTTTTTAGCCTTTAATCGTGAATTTTATTTTTATTTCTGATAAAGAATTTGAATAAAATTTTTTTAGTAATTTAAATTTCGCGCTTTTTTTTTTAATTTAAGATGGCTGCCGCGCAGGCGCACAGAATAGAGATGACTTGGCAATTTAGATCTCTAACGTATCAGTTCAATCGTCAAGTGAGTAACGATGAAGAACGTACACGTCGCGAACATCTCGCTCTGTTCATAAGTGTAAAATTGTTTTATTAAAAGTAATTGTCAGTAAATTATGAATATAATAGTCGTGAATGAATGATTTAATTCAAGTTACGTAGAAATGTTTTTAGTAATTTAGTTAAAGTTCGCAAAAGTACTTGTTAAAGATGGACGCGATAAATTTTTTTATTTTAATGTCTGAACATGGCACTGAAACTAAGATAGCATCAAAGTTAGCAGTTACTCGACAATTTTTTAATTTCATTTAATAAAAATTAAGTTAGCCGACATCTGAAAACTTTTAGCAGTTTTTTTATTGTAAAAATTATTATAAAAAAATAAAAAAAAAATTTCGTTTGTAAAAAACTTGAAAAATTACAAATGCAATTTTTAAAAAAAATTTTTTTGTTATAATTTAATAATAAAAAAAAAATTAAAAAATTTGAAACGTTGGCTAACTTAAGTATTGTTTTTATTTAAGATAAAAATTTGTTCCAAAAAATTATTTTTAATTAATTGCATTTTTAAAATTTCTACATGTTAATTTTTTTTTTGACATCATTAATTTGTTACAAAAATTCTTAAAATTATCAAATATCTACTAAATTAATTTTAATTAAATTGACGGACATTTGATAATTCTTAGGTTTTTTTTTTTTTAGAACAAATTACGGAAAAAAAATTATTAAAAAAATTCCACAAATAAAACTTGTAAAAATTTATAAATGTAATCTTAAAATTAAAAAAATAATCAAAAAAATTATCATGTTGAAATTTTAAAAAATTAAAAATCTCATCAATTAAAAATAATTTTTTGGAAAAAATTTATTTGTTAAAAAAAAATTAAAAAATTGTTAAGTGCTAAACTTAAACGTCATGCTGATTTCAGTATCATTCTGATAACTTGAGTATTTTAACCCGTCAGGACATGGGTGTTTTTTAGTATCTCACTTGCACTGCAGCGATATTCATTATGTTAAATGTTGTTGCGTGAGAAAAAATCTCATAGCCCATGTCCTGAAGAGTTAAGTGTGAAAAAATGAAAAAGTGAAAAAAAGTGTTAGAGAAAATCAACAGAGTTTTCAGAAGCTCAGGACAATTTTGAAATTTTCATCATCAAGAATTGCTGCGCGCAGTTGTACGGTAGAGAAATAGCAGTTAAGTGACGTAGTTTAGCTGACAAACACTTGCATCTTCCTGAAAATGTAAACCCTTCTGCGTATTATTTCTCTGCCGAGGTTTGTTGAAATTTTAACATATTTAATTAAACACGTTAGTAATAGTTGAAATATTAAAATTTTTCATCAACATATATTTGACAATTGTTTTTAAATTTTATTATTGAATTATATGCATCGCTTGTGTGCTTTTCTTTCCCATGATAAGTTTCTGCAAGAAATATTTTTAAGTTCTTGAAGCCCGGTAACTTTTTTATCGACGCCGCTTACTTGTATGTATGCGTGTCCATGTTTTTCATTTGTGAAATTTTGGGGGTTATAATTTTTGTTCTGTGAAATTTAAATAAACAATGAAAAATTAGTTTAAGGTAAGTCGTAAAGTGTATAAAAATTTTTATGATTTAATTTTTTTACATAATTTCGGCGAAATTGACTTTTGACAATTGCTATGTTATTATTAAAAAAATTACTTGTTTGCATTTTTACAAAAAACTTCACATATTAAATTTAGAAAATTAATTTTCAATTTTATTCAATTTAATTAATGATTCGTTATTTTCAGAATGGCAACAATAAGAGTACTAAATAATATTCTTCGACATAAATCATGTAAATACAATGGAATTTCATCATTATCGTCATTATCTTTTAATATTGATAAAATAATATTAAGAAAATATTCAAATGAAAATGAAAAGAAGAAATCAGAAATTACGTATTTTGATAATCATGCAAATGAAAGTCAAGTATCAACGTCATTTGCAGAAGTAGGTAAAATTCTTTTTAATATTTTATATTTTTAAACTTATCAAAATCATGAAACTCCTCACATTTTTTAGAGCTTTAATTTCTTAAGTTGAAAAAAATAATTTAAAAAAATTGTAATTATAAATCGAAAATTATTTTCCTGACTTTGGCAAAAAAAATCAAATTTAATGAAATCATAATTATTAATATAATTGATAATGTTCCAGTTAAAGAGAACACCAAGTCAGTATGGTACACGAGTGTGATAGTGGCTGGCGTGGGCATAACAGCATTGATGTTCTACACAATTTTCCGGGAACTGTTTTCAGAAAAAAGCCCTAACAATATTTACAGTAATACCGTAGACAGATGCATTAAAGATCCGAGAATTGTTGACGCACTCGGCGAGCCGATAAAAGCCTACGGCGAGGAAACTCGTCGGGGGAGACGTCAGCGCGCGAGTCATGTTGTTTTTACACGTGATGGTAGACCGCATATAAGAATGCAATTTTACCTCCAGGGAGAACGTAAAAAGGGGACCGTACATTTAGAGATGAGAGAAGTAATTGATTATTTTTATATCTATGCAGTAAGGTAAAAGACCCGATTATTGACATTGGCCCAGTTGTTTGACACTTGCAATTTTATTCTAATAAATAAAATTAAATGTTTTCAAAAAATCTATTTTCTTAAAATTTATAATTCAAAAATTATATTTATTAATTTATTAGAGTTGATTTGTTTTTTTTTTTTTTTTTTTTTTTTTTTTAATTAAAGTAAAATTGCAAGTGTCAATAACTAGTCCCGTGTCAATAACTGGGTCTTTTACCTTACCTTAAATTTAAATAGCATCAATTTCATTGGTATCGATGTTATGTTTATTAATATTTAAATTTATGAATTTGAAGATGTCATTCGAGGAATTTAAAATTCAACAGATATTCTAAAATTTATTTTAAAGTGCCATAATTTTAAATGAATAGTGTTTAATTCATCGCTGAAAATATAATAATAATTCATTGATTGTCAAGTGTCTTCAAACTATAACTAAGAATTTTGGTTCGCGACGAATTTTATTCCTTGATCTTATAAATTGATATCGAGCGAAGTACTCAACTTGTCAGTTCTCACCTTTTATATATTTCATTCACTATGTAATTTTAACAGAGAATCAATTATTCACAAAGTTATTAATTGAATAGGTTTCTGTATGAACATATTATTCTTGATCCATCAAGTTATTCTTATAAAAAACTCAAGATATTTATATTTAAACTGACATACGTTTGACTTTATACTATGAATAATTAAAAAAAATTTTTAATCTAATTGTTAAATATACTTGTAAAGTTCAATTCTGAAATTGCAAAACTTTTTTCTGGCGGAAATTAAAAACAATTTTTTTTTTTCAATTATAAAGAAATTTATTGTGTGAATTTAATTATTTTATTTTTTTAGAGTTTACAAGAGTGTATGGTGTATGGTTAAATTAAAGCAAGTAAATAATGAAATTTGAAAACAGTTCAATTTGTTGATTAAATATATTTTTTGTTACCAGGATGATAACGGAAAACTCGCCTATCGATACTTACTCGTCCAACTGGAAGATATCCTCCGTACAGTCATCGTTTTAGAAGACAACAGAGCAGCGGAGATCAAACCAAGCTTCGAGATGGAAAATTCTCCGACCTCATCAATCCAATAAATAAACAAATAAATTTACTTTTATCTTCATTGTTACACTATCTTTATAACTCTAGTCTTGAGTATGATGAAACAAAATTATCCTGTCATTCATTTTTTTGCCAATAAAATTTATACCGGCTTAAATTTTTTCGGATTTTCCGATGATACCGGAAATACAGTCTACTTCACACATGAGACATGAGTAATGTTACATGTCGAAGTGAATAATATTTAATCCTGAAACCGAATATATTTAAAAAATAGTGTATTGTACTAAGAGAAAATACAATCTCGCTTTCAATCAATCTTCTACATTAAAAATTGACACACCCATGTAGTTATCGCAACACATTTCATATTACTATCGACCACATTTATCTACACATATATACATATTCAAACTTATAGTCACACATTATTAATAATAATAATGTGAATTTTTTAAATGAAAATTATTATTATCTATATTATTAAGAGAATATAAAATCAGTTTTTTTTTAGTGAAATTTAATGTCATTGTAAAGGTCTTGACTTTATGCCTTTTCAAGGTTTTATATCATTCTCACCAATAGTCAATTTATTATGATAAGTATTTAGACTGTATTCGAAAATTCTCTATCTCTGGACACATAATCAAGAAATTACAGTGTATCTTGTGAACTATTGACATTTTTAAAGACGTAAGCTGATCCCGACATTACACTCATCTAGACCTTTCATTTAAGTACCCACATCAATTTTTCATATATTTATATATATATGTATATATGAAAAATATATCAAAATGCATGTGGGTACTCAAATGAAAGCTCTTAATTAGTGTAACATCGGGATGATCTTATATTTTTAAAAATGTCAATATTTAAGAAAGTACAGTATAATTTAACAAAAGTCATTATTTAATAAAGCAAAATTTTATTTATTCATAATTCACAAGTCACGGCAGTCATATAGTAACTGCGAGGTTGCTAGTTATTATTTTTTTCATTATCAATGACGTAGACATTCAAGAATGTAATTATCAGCCCATAAACATTTTTATTAATAATTAGTAATTAAAATTACAATATCACATGTTACGAAATTTCGTGATATGACTCTAGTATAATAATAAAATAATATTACACCTAGACTAGATAAGGATATTAAATTTAATTTAGCCTTTAGTAACAGTTGAAAGTTCAATTAGAACATAACTCGGTACATCGAACCTCTGCGTAATATAGTTGTAGTTATAAATTTATTAATGAATGAATGAATGAACGATACGAGTAGCTTCACGTGTGAGTATATAGTAGGGATGCCTCGAATTGAGAATTGAGAATTCTCAAGCTCTCAGTCAATGATACAGCGAAACTTTGTAGTGATGTGTTTATTAGAGCTATGCAACAGTCACTCTCGCACTATACCGGTATCAACACTGTTGCTTTAATTTTTTTTTCTCTAGAATTTTTTTAATTGAGAAAAAAAAATTATTAATTATTTTTTTTTAAGACTGATAAATATTTTTTTTTTATTTATCAATAAATTTTTGTGTAAAAAAAGTTGAAAAAAAAAATGGGTAATTGTTGCTCGACATGCTCGAAAAAATTTCGATCCTTATTTCGGTTTCGAAGACGACAACACAATGTGTGGATGAATAATTTGTGTACTAAACCCGAGTGTCTTCCGAAGCCACCGACAAGTGATGAGATTGGTTTGTATAAATTATTTATTAAAAATTTTTTAAGTAAACAGTAAGATCGTTTGTGTAAAAAAAAAAAAAAAAAAAAATTATGAAATTATAAAATTGAGAGATTGAGAGAAAAGATTGTTTTTATTAAATAAGAGAAGGTCGTAGATTAATAGTCTGTTAATGTAAAGTAATACTGACTCCCACGTGTACTTAATTAAATAATGATAATAGTATTAAAAAAAAAAATATATTCAAGTGGAATATAATATTTTATTATCATCGATAATACTGTTTGTACATATGAATAAAAATGACGCAGTGTACATACAATAGCTGTTAATGTAAAGAATTCATTATCAAGGAGAGTAGCTACCGTAATTATTTAAGAAATAATATCGAGTGTTCAAGGCTTTAAATTTGTCGTTGCATAATTCCGATATGTCACGGTTTTGCTGTGAGATCATAGCCGAAGATGGTAAGAGTGAAAAGCAGTATTGAAAATAGAAGAAATAAAAAATAAAAAAAAATTAAATCTATGCATACTTTAGTATGTATGTATTTATTAATGGGAATAAACAGGGCCAAAGTGTTTATATTATTCTTAAGTATATAATGTACTAATGTGATGTTAGAATAAAAAGGCCTAAGATTATTCGCGTGGGAATAAATAGGCGCGTGGCTCGAAAAGCCAACAACGTGTTTCAGTTTAGTTATATTACCTTGATCAGCCGAGAATAGATTTTCTGTAGATGCCTTTATCCGAGAAACATATGTATTGTGTATACAGTATACTACAACTTTACACATGCTGGAAATTTGTTTTGAAATTCTATCATTACAATCACTTTACTCGCATTTGGACAACATGTCGATGCGTTCAAAGGCAACTCAAAATAAATTTATTGCTTAATTCTTGATATATATCTATTTAGGAGTTATTTGTTTTCAGTCTGATTTTCAAAAGTTGAGTTTTTGTAAAAATTCAAAATTATGAGTAAATTTTTTAATAAATTCCTCGATTGAGATTTTTTGAAATTTCGGGTTCAATCATGTAAAAAAATTCTTTTGAATTCTATTAAAAAATTTTTCATTCCAAAACACTTTACCAGATTTAAAATTTGCTTAATATTTATCTTTAGCCAATAATCAACTGCCCAAACAAAATGTTTGGCTTAAATAAATTTTTACGGAAGACTGAAATAATTTTGACTGAAGTAAACATTTTCCGGAGGTAAGGAAATATTTTTGGCTCGAGAAAATTTTGCTTCGTTTGAGATAATTGCAGTCTTCCTTGACATTTCCTTCAGTCAAGATTCCTCTGATTTATCCAAAAAATTTTCCTTTGTGTAAGTGACTTTTCTTTTTGAATACTTCAATATATAAAAATTAATTTTTCAATCAGAAATTTATTATTGTTTTGCAACGAAAGATCAAAATTTGCTTATTTATTCCAATCTTCGAAAGCTTTGTTGAAAAAAAAATTTTTTAAGTTTGAAATAGTGTGAAGAATTAATTAATATTCTTGAGCTTGGAAAAAATAAAAAAAAAAATAAAATAAAATAACAGCGGAAAAATTTAGTTTATTGTTACAACCGGTTGTCAATTGCAATTTTCTTACTATATAAATATAGTAGACAATTTGTAATGGTGATTTAATTTGATTTAAACGTATAATTTCAACTAATCACCAATCAAGCGTATCTTCCGGCCTCTACGTCATAAAACATATTAAAGATTTTTTTTCAATTTTACTCCATAAAAGTATTAAATTTTTTTTTTTTACTTCTTGTAACAAAAAATTTGTATACTCTATTAAATTTAATTTAGACTAATCTTTAATAAATTCGAAACATAATAAATATTTATTAATGAATATTAAAATATTATTCATGACAAATAATAAATATAAAATAAATTAAAATAAATAGAACAGCGTTAGCTCTTATTTGCGTAATGAATGACTGCATAGATATATTTTTGGACAAAGTCTTATGTTATTAATAATAACGTAACTCATTGTTAATAAACTTCAGCTAAGTACTCTCATTAATCCTTCAAACCTTGTTGCATAATTTGTCTATACATAAACTGAGCAATGCATAATAAATATCATTAAAATTATTTTTAGCAAAAGTTTGTATCAAAATTTCACAAAATGAATTATTGATACTAAATAAATAAAAAAAAGAGAGATAAATTGATTGACAGAGCGACCTTGAGGATTATCTAAGTATGTGCGCATAAATATATTTTTGGTGAAACGTAAATTTATTTAGCCGTTACAGATTGTGTTTAGATTAGCTGGATATTTTAGATATTGCTCTTAGCGTTAATCTGCCGAGTAGAAGTCGAGAGAATGCGCTCCCAGTTGCGATTACGATATATATATATATATATATAACACTTAGTGCTCTCGTTTCAGCCGATGCATTCTGTTACATTATTGTCAATCAACTGTATCGGCTCATAAGTAAGGCCTGGGCCTCTACTCCTCACGTCATCCTTCTGCGATTTATAATTCTATTAATATAAATATAAATTTTAATATATTTGCATATTTATAATATTTACCGGGAATAATTAAGATCTTTTGATAAATTACTATTCAAATTTACTTCCATTTTTTTCGCTGGGAGCATTAATCAGTTTTATATTACATACATATTATTGAGTACAATTGATTTTTCAGAGTGATAATTTTTCTCATTATGGAGCTAAACATTAATAGACTACTAAATCGTTTTATAAATAAATTAAAATTTTAAAGTAGTTTACAAATTAATGAGGTCATTTTTTTTTAATTTTCCGAGCATCTATTTTTAATTGATTTAAAATAATTTATAAATAAAAGTTTAGTTTCTAAAAATAACTCTAAAGATTATTAATTAAATTAAAATTTTAATTACTTAGTTAAATTATGAGAAATTTGTGAAGAATTTTCATTAAAAAAAAATTACGGATAGAAATAATTATTTTAAAATTGACGGCGTGTAATTTGAAATGAAATATTTTTCTATCAATGACTTTGTTTGTTTTTATTTGGTAAGTCATAATTATTAAAAATAGAGTTAAAAATTTTAATCATGAGTCATTTCATTAAAAATTTAAATTTTATATCTGTTTAATCCTAAAACGTAACTCATAATGTATCAAAACTATTATATTTTCTTGATTAGGGATTCAAAAAAAAACAAATTTTTTTTACGTGTAATTTCAATTTTTTATTTTTTATAATAATTTCTAAATAAAACAATTTTTTTATCAAAAAAATAAAATAAATAAAGCTTCTTTATAAATAAATCTCGACAATTGACAATTAATCAACAGTAGCATCTCTGCCACCCATTAGAATAATCAAACACATAATTACAATCAATAACTAATAACAATAAATAAAATTTTATCCAGTAAAATACAAAACAAATAATGTAATAATTTATCATTAGATCAACTACAATGAAATAATGAAATCAGAAAAGACTTATCCCAACAAAGATTATTTGCCTTAATAAATTTTTCCACATCTACCTAACATTACACCTTACATTACATCTAAAGTACGCGTGGGCATTAAGTAGAATCTCCGAATATGGTCAGACATTTGAATAAGAGAATCTAAGGTGTTATTTTAATTCCCACATTAACAACAAATTGTACACTCACTCAATACTGAACATTAAATTACACGGTAACATTTATTGTATAAAATAAAAGTACCTAAATTTGGTAACGATTAATAATAATCGAAAGAGTAAACTCCATAATCGAACAAGGAGCTTGTCTCGCCATCTACTAGGAATTTATCGTACATCCAAGTTAAGTGGGTGACAGCTAGTCGTTACTTATATTACTCTCTCTTTCATTATATTTCAAATCGACATCGACATCTTTTACTTAGTTCCCGCCAATTATGGCGACACTAAATAAAAGTTGCACGTGTGCAAGGTGAAGCCTTGAAATGAGACTTACATCTCTCAGCTAATGTTAAATTATTATTGCGTGTAATTAATAGGTACGCGATCAATAAAATATACTATAATACAAAACTGCAGGTATTTTTTCCTCTTCTTCTTTCATTTTTACCTTTACGCCGCATCCCACCGTCGGTTCAATAAATATAATCTCAATGAATTCATACGACTACGCTTTGTTTTGTTCACTAACAGTGTGCTAGTATTTCACTAGACTTTTAACTAACATCAAGTATTAGCGGACGCGGAATTTCATTTTTAACTACTCGTTTGATACCAGACATTTATTGTTAGTTATTATTATCAATCGCCTACTGAGCTTCCCACGGTTACAAGTTTTAATTACTTTATTTTGTGAATTTTTATTATTTTTGCCCTTTTTTTTAACACTACACTTAAAAAAAAAAAAAATTGTTGAAATAATAATAATATAATTTGAATATTCAAATCACGATTAAGTCCCTGACAATTATCTCAATTACTTGAGAGGGTAATCTGCGATTCACAGGATTACGAGGATGTTTTACAGATTTTATGATAGCTACCGTGCCCCCAACGATGGGTCCTTCAGACCATTTCCATTTAGATTTCATTGTGAGTACGTGAGAACTAACGAGAGTACAATTTTGGTTTTTTGGATAAGAAAATTGTTTTATCTAACATTATTATTAATAATTTTTTTTTAATTTAACTTTAACACACTTATCAATTTACATTTTTAAGAATTATAAATTACAACTAAAAAAATTTATTTTAGAATTTTTTATTAATTAATAATAAAATTTATGAATTATTTGAATTTTTTATACTTTTTTTTAATAAGTTATTGTAAACAAATGAGTATACAATTTTTTTTAAGATTTTTTGACTGCTAATTTGTTAAATTAATTTTTCATTATTGTCAATTAATTATTTTTAAAACAATTTTGAGGTCTTAGTAAAAATATTAATGCATTTAATTATAATTTTCTTATTTATTTCAAAGGGGGAGATTTCGATATTCCAATGTTGACAATCCTGAGATTAGACCCGCTGACTTCCGAAAATGGAAAAGCGCACAACACTTCGCGGTATGAAATAATGAACCGCAAAGAAGGTGACTCGCGACTGGTGGTCAGACGTGGACAGGAGTTTTTCCTAAGGATTTTCCTAAATCGAGATTACGACCCCGAAATCGATGGAGTGTCGATCGTGTTCACGCTTGATGGAATAAAAAAGCCGAATTACGGGCACGGGACTTTTATGGTTACGCCTTTGCTGAGTCCCGGAGAAGAATCCGAAGACGCATGGCACGCAACTTTATTCGCCAAGGAAACTCAGGACATTGTGATAAAAGTATAAAACTTTTTTGACTTAACTTTATAATGGTAGTAAAGTATTAAAATAAAAGTTACGGGTTATACATGTGACGTGATCGTTAAATCGTAACGCAAAACGTAACTGTTATTTTTACGTTGCAATTAAATTTTATGGTATTAAGTTTTGGATTTCGGGATATGATTCCATTTGTCCTGAGCGATTAAAAGCACTCTTGATGTTTCAAGCTACAATTGTAGTGTTAATCTACTCCAATATCTTATTGTGTTCGATATAATATTCTAATGCGAAAAATATGTAATGACAAAAATTTTTTATCTCAGTACAAAAAAAAAAATTTTTTTTCGAGTTTATTATTAAATAGGTGGCATCATGTACTGTGGCGCCTTTCCATTACTTAGACCATAATGAATATAAATTTATTTTCGTACATGTCATAAACTCGATCGTTCATCAGATACTTACCCGTAAAATTACGACTTGCATAATATTTAAATTTACTTCTGGCATTTAACATAAGTATTCCTCAAGAAAATAACAAATAATTCACATTTATGACATCGGTGTAATAATAATTAGTAAAATTTAATTTAAAATCTTAAATTTTCTGGCATTCATTCTAACATTTTAATAATTGCCAAGTAAATATTAAATTTCAAAATATTCCAAGAAATTATAATATCTGAAATTAAAAACATTTATTTAAAAAAAAATAATTAATTAGAATTAACTTGCAGTAGTTTATTATTGGACTATTGCTTACTAAAAAAACAATTGGTGTCAAGACTACTTAATCGATGACTAATTAAGCAGAAAACAATATAGTCGCAGTGCCAAAATAACTGGCGCCAAAATAAGTAGGGCGAAAAATCGGGTGAAAATTTTTCTTTTACCTTCCAATTACCGTAAAAAATTAATTTTAATTTTAATACTAAAGAATTTAGTTATATTTTTTTTATAATTCGAGGGATATCCGTGCATTTACAATTACTCAAAAAATAATAAATATAAAAATGATAAAGATTAAATCAGAACAATATACTATAATATAAAATTCATGACTAAGTTGAAGTTGGTTAGTATCGAAATATATCGAAATATCGAAAAAATATGGTCCCCGATTCCTTATTGGTCGAAATTAAGGCGCGCGTATGCGCGCAATTTGAATTCCTAGTCAAATTTAAAATCAAGTGTTGAAGAAAAAAAAAATTTATTAAAATTAAAAAAAAAAAAAACAGGTATCTTCACCAGCAGACGCGCCGATCGGCAAATGGAAAATGGAAATAGACACGAAGCACAAAATTTCCGGTGGTGCAATAAGTTTCAATGTCAACGAACCGTTTTATTTATTATTTAATCCCTGGTGTCCAGGTAAAAATCAATTGCTTTTACTTAAACCCTTCAATCCGTAACTGCTGGTAATAAATAAAATAACACTCGAAATGTTTACAGAGGACGTAGTTTTTATAGACGACGAAGCTAAGCGTCATGAATACGTTTTACTAGACACCGGTTTAATTTGGCGTGGAAACAAAAACACAATAAGCGCTTCGCCATGGAACTTTGGACAGTTTGAACGTGATATACTAGATTGCGCTCTCTATTTAATGTCCGACGTAGGAGCTGTTAGAGCATCGTCACGTAACGACCCGGTTGTAATATCGCGAGTACTTACAGCGTCAGTTAATTCCAATGATGACAATGGCGCTCTGATGGGCAATTGGTCGGGCGATTACAGCGGAGGAACATCACCGACCAAGTGGCTAGGGTCCGTTAAAATTCTCCAGGAGTTCTACAAAACCAAAAAGCCAGTCAAATATGGGCAGTGCTGGGTCTTCGCTGGTGTCCTTGCTACTGTTTGTAAGACTTTGGGTCTGCCGTCTAGGGTTGTCACTAATTTCTCCAGTGCCCATGACACTCAGGGTAGTCGCACTGTCGATTACTTTGTTGATGAAAAAGGGAATATTATGGAAGAGCTGACTACTGATTCCGTTTGGTAACGTTTTAAGTAGACTTAGATTACAAATTTTGAAATTCCAGTTAGTGAGGGTTGACGAATTGTTATTAAAATAGGAACTTCCATGTCTGGAGTGAGGTCTGGATGCAAAGAAAAGATCTTGGGTCGGATTGTGATGGGTGGCAGGCAATTGACGCAACTCCACAAGAAGAAAGTGAAGGTTCTTTCCGTTGTGGGCCAACTTCAATCGCCGCGATTAAAAATGGTGAAGTTATGCGACCATATGATGGAGGATTTTTGTTCGCTGAGGTCAATGCTGATAAGGTTTATTGGAAGTACAATGGACCTACCCAGCCCTTGAAATTAGTGTCTAAGGATACTCAAGGGTAAGTTTATAGTTGCAGGACATTAGCTTCATTTTTGTTAGTTTTGTTTTTTAAAATATTCGATAACTTCATTTTTAGAGATTTGAGCTTCGGAAATTGGAAATTCTATAAATTTTAATTGATTAATTACAATTTTTTCGGAGTTAAATTTGCAATAAGTTAAATTACAAAAAAATTTTTCACACAAAAATTTGACCTTACATTTTTTTATTCTCGCCATCAGTCATTGAACTGATAATTATAATGATTTTAACACTCTCTTTTCTAATAAACTCAATCAATTTCTCAATATCATCAATAATGAATTAATTATAACATTAATATATATATATATATATATATATATATATATATATATATATATATATATATATATATATTTTTATATATATAAAACATGAATTAAATTTAATCAGAATCGGCCAATACATAAGTACCAAAGCAGTCGGAGTATGGGGTCGCGAAGATCTCACCCACGCCTATAAATATCCTGAAAGTAAGTAACCTCTCTATATTAAATTTAAATTTCAACATTCAACCGATTAATCAATGCTTCATTAATATGCATAAAGCTTCAAATAAGGAACGAGAAGCCATGTTAAAAGCTCTGCAACAGAGCGAGTCTATATTCAGTCGCTACTATCTTAATGAGCAGTTCAACGATATTATTTTCGATTTTAAGCTTATCGATAATGTTCTCGTTGGAGATCCTTTCAGGTTTGGAATTGATAATTTATCATTTAATTCAATTTTGTCTAATTATAGTTAACAGTATTTTGTTTTGTTAATTATTCTAGTGTGGTACTAGTGATGAAAAATCGCAGCAAAGAAAACAAATACCGTGTCTCGGTGATCTTGAAAGTAGACGTCGTTCTATACACGGGAAAAGTTGGTGGTTCTGTAAAAACTTTTGAAGCAGATCGAATTATTAAACCCGGTGCTTATGAAACAGTCAAGCTTGATGTATCATGGGAAGAATATGGTCCAAGAATGCTAGACCAGTCTGCTTTCAATATCGCTTGTTTGGCAAATGTCAAGGACACTAATTTTGAGTACTACGCTCAAGATGACTTCCGTGTAGTTAAACCTATCATTGATGTTGACGTAAGACTGTTCTTATTTATTTTTACTTATAAAAATTTTTATTTTTATTTTTATTTTTACTTGAATTTTAATAAAATTTTTTACTTGTAAAAATTCAAGATTAAATTTTTTTATTGTTTCCACAGAGACAATCAGAAGCCGTGGTAGATTACCCGCTAGAAGCGACGGCAAGTTTCATCAATCCTCTACCGATTCCGCTAACAAACGGAAAGTTCTTGATCCAAGGACCTGGTTTGGACACTCAATTAAAGATCAGAGTAAATAAGAATATTTTGCCTGGAGAAAAAGCCAGTTGCAAATTTTCAATGACGCCAAAGTTTGCTGGACGCAGTACAATTGTTGCTAAATTTTATTCTAAGGAACTTGATGATGTTGACGGATTTGTTAATTTTATGGTATTAGCAGTCCCTGTGACTAATGGATACCATTGAGTACAGGGTGACATGATTTATAGATTAATGTAATTGATAAAAATGTGTGATCGTTTGAATTTAAGAATCAGTCTATTTCTGAATTTTGAGCCCGTTGAATATTTTAGTTTTAAAATTTTTAATTTGAACTATTAAATAACCCAGGAAAATTTTTAAATTCTTTTTTTCAAATTTGGGAATGCAAAATAGTTAATTTTCAACAAGAAAAAAAAAATATTGATTAATTTTTATGTTTCTTATTATTTAAGGATATTTAAAAAAAAAAATAATAATTTTTACCGTAAAGAAAAATTAAAATGAAAAATTCAAACTGTAGTAGAGAAATTTGACCTGTGCACGGAAAAAATTAATTATTGAGTAGAGAGTAGAGAGAAAAAATTTTCTTGAATAATGATTTACATTAAAGTTTATTAACTAACTGGTACCTTAATTCCAGCCATAATTAAAAAACTAAATTTCCAAAAATGACATTAATAAAATAATAGTAAATTGACAATGAAATAAACTAACTCTTTTATAAAGAGATAAACTAGCAAATTTTAGTAAAAAATTATTTATTAACTCGATTAATTTATTTAAATTTCGATGTTAATTTACTATTTTTAATCCTCATTGTCATTTTATAAAATTCTTCTAACATACTTTTTTTTTTTTTTTTTCCAAAAATAAAAACTCAAATTATCTGAACCCTTCAATTCAAACTTTTCACATATCATTATCAACATTATCAACAAAGTATACATGCCCTAGGATGTACTTAAAAAAATAATTTATAATTTATAAAATAATATACAATCATTATCAGCCTTCCGTTACCAGCTGTCGTTTTTATCACTGTATTATTTATTATTACTGTCATAAATAATTGTAATTAACCATCGAAGCCTCATTTGAGTTCTGGAAATTGAATATTAACCAATAATCACTAATCACATACATTTCGAACCTACAATAATTGATGCAATTAAAAAGATGACTGCCTTTATTTGAATTAATAAAATTAATTTACTAAAAAATTAAATAAATAAATTCAGAGTAAAAAGTCTATTTTTACAATAAATTAGCTGCAATAAATCAAGAAAAAAAAATATCCAAGTAAAACTTGCTGTCACATTTGACGAGACGATTTTTAAATGATAAAAAGTAAAATTAAAAATCCTGTATAACCAGCGAGTACTTAAGAAATTTTTCATCTATGAATAAATTCATAAATACGTTTATTAAATAAATTACCATTTTATAACTGTCAGTACGGATACATAATAAATAAAATAAAATAATTATTCACTCGGACTACTGAGTGAATATCTTCTTCCGTCAACTTATTTATTAACTTATACTATATACATTAAATATTATTAGTATTAGTAACTTACCGTTCACCGCGTGGTATTAACGAGTGACAAATGGAATAAACGAATTCATTTTGAGAAATTACCTCAATTAAAATAAAAACAAACTACAATAAATAAAAATAAATGTCGAAAGTTTAAGTCCATAAAAGAGCCAAGAAGTTGAGACTTATTTTTAAAATGACGATGATGAGCGTCATGCTGACATGCAGGCATTGATGTCAGGTCATGTATCATCATTCGGAAAATTAATGTTGAAATATGTGCGGACGTTGAATGATAACTTGTGTTTTATTTTATTATACAAGATACAAGAAGTTAAGAAGAATAAGAAGAAGAAATAGAAAAGAGAGAAGATATTTTTAATATTAATACATCTGTGTATGTTTGTATATAAATGGATAAATATATAAATATATGAGTGGTCCGGTCAGTAAGATATGTCTAAATACATAACATTGACGCTTGATGGACGTCTAGCGGCCCCTGTCTACAGGGGTCTTCAGAGTAGTATAGAAGAGGACGAGAAACAAGAAGACGATGATCATGATGATGATGATGATGAAGAAGAAAAAGAAGCTTCGTACATATATCTCTGGCTGTATTTGGGCTTCTTAAGACCCAACGCAGGCTTGGGCACCCTGCTACGCGCTATGCATCAACACCCAACATCCCGGGCCATTGTATAACTCATTAAAATAACAAACACGCCTCTATCTCGCTAAATCAACATTCTTTTGTTACGGTTGAATTTTCATATTTATCAAAATTAACATTTATGTTTTGGGGTTTTGTTTTCTGGTTCGAGATGTGTATATATATATATATATATATATATATATATATATATATATATATATATATATATATATGTGTGTGTGTGTGTGTGTGTGTGTGTGTGTGTGTGTGTGTGTGTGTGTGTGTGTGTGTGTGTGTGTGTGTGTGTGTGTGTGTGTGTGTGTGTGTGTGTGTGTGTGTGTGTGTGTGTGTGTGTGTGTGTGTGTGTGTGTGTGTGTGTGTGTGTGTGTGTGTGTGTGTGTGTGTGTGTGTGTGTGTGTGTGTGTGTGTGTGGAAAGAGAGGGAGGGGGTAGATTAATTTTATGGCACAGAAGTTAATAGTTTCAAGGTTAATGGTACGTCTTTAACGGTACAACCGTTGATTTATTTGATATTTACAGAGATAGTGAGAAGTATTGTGATAGCTTGAGTTATTGGTTTCAAGAGCTGGGTTTCGTTTGAAATTAATTTACTAACAGAGTTTCGTCAGGTAGTGTGGTAAGAAGCGATTAGATGGCGGTAATGTGGTGATTTTTGATGTTAGCTTATTGCGATGGGCTGATTTCTGATATTTAGTAGAAAAAAATAATAATTTCACCATTAAATTATGTTACAATTTTTCAAAAATTAAAAAGATATACGCAACATATTTTTGAATAAATAATTTATCAATAAAAAAATTATAATTAATTTTTTACAATTTTAAAGATTATCCACTTAAATAAATATTACATAACACAGTTTAGAAGACTTTGATAATTAAAGCGTTGGATGGATAATTTAGCCGAAATTTAACAAAATAAAAATAAATAATGCAGCAATTTTAATTTTGAAGAGCAATTAAAAAAACATCAAGACCAATATATTTATCTACAATAATAATTATCAAGTATATCACCAGCTCGGTTAAATGTGTCTGAAAGTGCTGATATTTTTAAATAGTTAACAATAAGCAGTCAAAGCAATTACGATATTCCTCGTATTTGTAATTTATAAACACATTTTTCCGGTTAAATTCAAAGAAGATACATATCCATACATGCATACATAATTGGACAATTACATATATTTCCATATCTACTAGTTAAAGAGTACATAACAATAAATTATTCGAGAAGTTGTTAGCTTTTCAGAACTCACTTATTACTTTCTCATCAATAAATTCATCCTTAATTACACACACCTTTAATTATTTTCAGTAAAATATTTATTTTTTAGCAGATTAAGATTGAGATTATCCTTTTAAAATTACCCGTGAAATTATGTTAAGGCCCATGAATTTTCGGTTAACGAGGATCATTTGCCACCCGATAGTGTCAATCGCGATGAAATTTTAACAAAAAAAAAAAAATAAATAAACCAAAAAAAAAAGCAGAGCTTTAATTATCAAACTAATAAATATAATTTGGGTAAAAGAGAATAAAAAAGTATTTTAATAAAATAACTGATGACTTTAAATATTTTGTTAGATAATTCTATATATATTATCGAGTCCTACTTTCAAAAGTTCGGTTTCCAAAGTTGACCTGGTACCTGGTATAGAACGAAATTTCTAGTGTTATGATAAATTCCCTTTTGGAGTCGAATTTAAAAAGGGCGGGGCAAGATGGATTACCTATATTTATCGGATATGATATCATGAAATTCGATCTAATAATCAATTTTCAGTGATGTAGTCGATAAGTTTCAAAAATAAAAAATGTTCGTGTGATGGATCACCTCCTAAAAAATATAAATGTTATTCCATGAATAGAGAATTTTATTTTAATTTAATAAAAATTCTTAGAGTTTAAAAAAATAATTTTAAAGAGCAAAAAAATAAAAACTAGTTCTCTGAAATAAATTTATAAACTAACATCAATACTTCATTCAAATGAACAATAATTAATAACCCGCAATTATCTTATCTATATAGATAAATAAAACGCAATGATAATTTTTATTTGCGAAAACAAATGACTACCGGAGTTCTCTATTTAAAGCCAATTAAAAAGACATATACTTGTCAATAGATTCGACTTTATATGTATATTAAATTAAATGTCATGCAGCATTATAATCTATCTATCTATACACAAGGTGCAGGCGCAGATATACAGATGTAGATACGCGAGTAAACACATTAATCCATTTAATACGCGAATAACACACGAGATAGGTATTTTTAATTGGCATCGAGGCGACGAAAACAAATCGAGTCTTTACGATCAGCTGTAGAATTTATATTCGTTAAGCCCAAGTATATATATTATTATTATTATTATTATTATTACATCTAGTTAGTCATACACCATTATTATGATTATCATCTATATTTCTATATACTTCACTATAGTACACCAACGGCATTAATTTCTTTCAATGAGACTTTAAGTTACACCCGTTAATCTTACGTTAATCGATAGCTTGCAATCGCAACTAACAACACGACTTTATAATTGCGACACGATCGTTTCAAGTTTTATAATGTTGAGATTTTTTTTTTTTTTTTTATTGAGACAATTTATAAAGAGCAATGAAGTTGTATACAAGCTATCTAACGAGCAGTATATAAATAAAAAATATGCTTGATAAGGTGGACTTCAAACGAAATATTAGTATGTCATAATTTATGATAATTATAATATATTATTACATATGAGGCTTTAAATGCCATATTTGATCATTTAAAAAATTTTAATTTTTTTCTTGTGCTTATTTTTTAAATTAAACCACAATTAAAATTAAACTTTGAGCAATTTTTTTGATTGGGATCAAAGCCAGTTGAATTATAAATTTTTGAAAATAACATTTTTAATAAAAAAATGTGAAAAAATGATTGATTTAATAAATTGTATTATTTTTCGAATAAATTTGATATATAATATCTTACTTTGCTTGGATTAAGTTGTTCTACTAAATATATACAATGAGCGAGATGAAACTTCTTGCTACTATTTTTAATTAATGGCTTTTATTGTGATTAAAAATATAAGCAAGTGTATATATTTGTATGTATGTATGAGAGCGTGTGGTTAATAGGTTCAAGTTGACTTAGATCGAACGGCACAATAATCTTTAATCGATTATCTTGCGTGGAAATTAATTGACGCCATTTACTTATAATTGCCCGTCTGGTTACAATCCTTAAAGATTTATTACATTATGATAAGAACGATTAAACGTTTACACATACTTGAGGTTTAATCAAATTTGAATAATAATAGAGTGTTTATTATTAACTTTTAACTTCTAACTTATTTTTTTATTGTCGTTGTTAAAGTAATCACTAATTAATGATTTATGCGTCCTAAAACACACGCTCAAGATTTTATGGTAATTATTGTAGCATTTTAGGTAAATAATGTTCCTACGAAAATAAATATGATAAAGAATATTTTTAAGATATTTAGTCTTACAATATTTTTTTTACAAGTCAAAAAAATTTAGTATTTTGAAAATACATGAAAATAGTTTTTCATTTTTGTAGTAAAAATTATCTCAAATTTCCACAAGGTCATTAATTTTAATTTTCAAAAATTCTAAAAGATTGCGCTACTGGGCTCGTACTAGAACTATACGTGAAAATTATGGAGGGTAGAGATCTCTACCCTCCATAGTGAAAATGGCATTTTTTAAGTTGAAAAATATTGAATGTTTTCCTGAATAAAATTTAAAAGTATAAAAAATATAAAGTTTTCTAAATTTTATCTTACTAAAAATGGTTAAAATTAACGAATTAAAAAAAAAATTCTGATCTTTGATAATTAAACTAACTATCGTTTGGTCCCAAAATTAAAAAAAAAAATGTTAAAATATTTAAAACACAAAAGATAATTTTTCTATATTTTTTATGTTAATTTTCTCCGTCAAAAAGAACAATACATTAGTTATGTTAATGACTAAAATAAAAGCATTTTTCTCAAAACAAATATGAAAACTAAGAACTAAAAAATCTCTTTTCTAAATTTATATTCCTACTAAGAACATAATTTGACAAATATTATTTCTTGTATTCCGTAAAAGAATGTGTTAGTTTTAGTCTCAGATAAAATAGTTCAAAGCGTGTCCATAAAAACAAGATTTAATATACTGATAGGACTCAGCTGAGTTTCGAATACATTTAACTATTTCACTCTACTCTGGCTCTGGCCCCGTATCCTTACATACTTAAATATATGCTATGCATTATACACAACTGTATTATATGACTCTAGAAATGCATTCTCTTAATAAATTTAAATATTATTATGCATACAAGTGAGAAAAAGAGAGCCGTATGCGAGCGCAACATACCTAACACGAAAGATAAGCCCATCTAGAAACGAAAAAAAGGCAGAGTAAAAAGTAAAACCTTAACAAATGATCGTGCCCGCACATTTTAACAGATCTACGATAGGACGTAATATTACGTCCTCAGGACACACCTGCGAGCTAAAACGTTTCACGATGAGGTTCTCGAAGGACAAAAGATTGTAGACTGTAGCCGTAGAATGTGGCTGAATAAAGTGACGGAATGAGAACAACAGAACAAGAGATAAAGATTAGTAATATTAAATGAAAAAAGATTAAAATATTTTTTGGTTGAGTATAAATGGGTCTGTGTCTGTGTCTACGTGGAAAACAATAAAAAAAGGGATCGCTGAAGATCGTCAGCAGATGCGGCTAGACAATTTATCGGCTGACACCTCTTCCATCTTGGCTTTTACACCCCAGCCGATCGACTGACTGACTCTTGTTATACAACGGATTAACGTTTCGTCGAACCGAACTAGAACCATTTAGAGTTTATTGAAACCGGACCGTCTACTTCGACATCGGTGAGTAATATCTGTAGTGTAGAGAAAGGTTCACTGGACAGGGACTGAATCTAAATCGGCGACCCCTGTTTCCTTTTAGACACTATGCCAGAATAATATATGTATAGAGAAATGTGACCGCATGATTAGTTTAAGGGATGATATGTCCGATCTTCACTTATATTTTACATTCTTTCTGTACTTTGATATTGATGGCACCCCCTCTCTTCAGTTTTGAAATTTATTGATGCTAGTGTTGCGTAGGTTTCTGTTGGAGTGCTTTTTTCAAAGTTTGATATCTAAATACGAGATTAATAAGACAGACGATGTTTATGATGGGAAGTAAAAATTTTTCAATTTTTTCGAATGTCAAAAATTTAATTTAATAATAAAAAATCATTTAGTGTTGGAGACTTAAAATTTTTATAAAACATCAAAATTTTGAACTGAGGAATTTTCAAATCCAAAAACTTTCATGAAAACCAAACCATTGAGTTTTGATCGGTGTGCGATGGATGATTTTTGACAGTAGGGAAGTTTTGCCGATTTATATACTCATTGATGCCGTTACAATAGCCGTGACATCTATTTTATTCATAATTTTAAATTTAACCTTGACATTATTTTTCACAGCTTGTTTTTTATGGTTGTAGCATAATTACACTTGGGCTTATCATTTGTAAATATTTAAAAACGAGTGTGTCGCTATGTGAGTTCAATAATTTACATACATACATGTTTTATATTTATAATTCATCGATCGCAATTAATTATTTAATAAAGATGATCAGATGGATTTTGAATTGTATAATTTATAAACATTTTTGTTAATAAGTAAATTAAATGTAATGATTATTCGTATTGTCAAATTAAAAGCAAAACTATTGTTTTAATAGTGGTGAGGAGGTCAATTAAGCTGAAATTTGTTTTGTGATCAACTTTCAATAGTTTCTACACTTAGTTTTATAACTCTCAAAAATGATTTTCTTAATTCAGAATATTTTCTTTTTAATTTATCATAAATTTTTTTATTTTTCAATTATATAGTTAATATATAATAAATTTGAGATTATATACTTGAAAAAGAATTTCGGTGTTTTGTCATCTGAAGTGAGTTGTAGTTGTGATGTCTGAGAACGAATTCCCTTTTCTCCTATAACTTCATACCCCAGAGATTATGGCAAAGTGAGTATGCAGGGGATCTAGCCAATTAGGGTAAGATTTGAGGGAGTAGGGCATAGGGTGCAGAGTGAAAGAACCGTGAAAAAGCGTACACAAGGGCTTTTAGTTTATTTTTAATAGAAAAAGTACCGACAACTTTTGGCAAAACATGTTACACGTTACATGCTGTTAGTATATATTGTACTATTGTATCGTTTTATGTAAATTTACAAAGATACTTGTGTTTGTGGGCAAATATTTGACATTTGTAAGTTTATATGAGATGAACGGAATAAAATCATGATTTGCAGAACATGGTGCGGAGAAGTGTCAGTCAGTCAGTTTTGGCCGATGTCAGTCAGCTCATTTGAGGGTGAATTTGTAATGAATGCTTCACTTTATCCATCTTCAAATAACACCCTCTCTCTGTTCTTCGTATTATGTACACTGTACATTGGATTATTTAGGCAAACCCGTGAGTAAATAGACGCACCTATCCCTAAATTGACTTTCGGACAAAGAGATATATGTATTTTAAATGCTTTACTAAACTCTTTATAATTTGTTATCGGGTTTGTTTAGCTGTACTGCGTTTATACATAAAGGATAACAAACGGGGTGATTTTAAAACTTATAGACAGAACACGAGTCATTTAAAATTTTTAAATGAAAAAAGTGTAAGAAATTAATTATTTTATTAGATCATTTTTAGAATAAAATTTCATCAGATATAATTTTCAAGACAAACTAATCTTTATTAAAAAGTTAATGTGACGTTGTCATTATTTTCGCTTTTCGTTGCTATGGTAGCCACTTTCGTAACGGTTACCATGGCAACTGCTACCATAGCAACGGTTACCTTAGCAAGGGCTACTATGGCAACTTTTAAATATTAATGAATTAAATTTGTAAAAATATTGATTAATTAAATTGTGTTGATTTGTTAGTAAAAATAAATTTTACGTGAGACTTAGATTACGTACATCATAGACATCGATAATGAATTTATTAAAAAATTTTTAATTTATTTATCGGCGTGTTAACAATTATAAATGAATTTTATTTATTAATTTAATGATGTTCAGAATTTTAGACTCCGTTAAAATGAGTTATGACGTTTTAAAATAAAAATTAACATATCGTTTTTCCTTTTTATAATCAACAATCTATAGAAAGAAAAATATTATACGAGATCCAGCTTCTCAATTCTCGCTAACAGACTTACTACAGGTTTTATTTATTAGACCCCCGACGTTGAAATGACACTTTCGGGGGTGTCAATATCCCGCAGAGATATCATATCCGCTTTGTCATTTGCTTGCTTACTTTTTTTTACAACTTTCGGTATAAATTTATATTTATGTATTTATAGATTCTGTGGCTTTTATTTTCTTAGAATGAAAGTGTGTGGGTAAGATAGAGATCAGGGTCGTTTGCAATATAAAAGAGTGCGGTGGTATAAGTATAAAAAGAGCTGTTTGTCGTTTATTTGATCGTTCCACCTCGTTTACATGGAATATTCACGCTTCTTCGGGTAGTATCATCAAATGTCTCATGGACGCCGGCTGATGTTTGTCCGCAATGGCCGACCACCGTTTTTGCGGTCGCGGAATTGTGCGCCATGGCGTCGTTTAAATGCTTGTTATATTCACAATATATATATACATATATGTTGATATTTAATGTTAACTATTCGGAATCGAGTTCATTGTTATTGACTTTCTGGAATAAGAACAAAGGACAAATTTAATAAGAATATATTATTATAATTATTGTTTATTCTTACAAAAGACATGCATTCAAAATTTGTATTATAGTCGTTCATTTTTTATGCTAATATGTCTTTAAATATTTGTCTGCAATTATTTTGATTGTATGAAATAAATAATACATTAAGACAAAGAAAATTATTGTTCAGACGAAGAATTTATTTGGTTCAAGAATTTTTTGAAATGAACTATTTGAATTTATTAATTTTTTGATAAAAGATTGACAATATTTGTCTTTGTTAAGAAAGTTGAATGTATGACTGTATTAAATACTTTTTTGGTCACTTTATGTCCAAATTACTGTATAAGTAATTCTGAAAACAAAAATTAGTAATATTTTTTTACTAATTACCAATTTTACTAAAAAAATATCAATATTTTTCTGAACTTTTTTTAAATTGATTTAAATTTGGCGGGCAACAGCTAGTTTCTAATAAGTCTCTATTTCTTGTGTTATAATGATTACTATGAAGCCTAATGATAGCCATAAATTATCCTTAATTTAAATAATCAATAATAAAAAATTTTTTAGCACCTAAAAGCGTTAAAAAAAGGCCGCCCATTAATAAAGTAAAATTTATTTTCTCAAGAATAAGTGTCTCGCCGTTTATTCCCGTGGGTGAGATTCGAGTAGCGCTTGACATCGAAATCCCGTAACGTATCTAATTGGGGGCACTTTAGCGATGGGGCGGGTGAACAGGATGAGCCATAAGCCAGTGGAAGTCCGCTTTGCTCAGCTTCAGCTACTGCAGGAGATCACCCTGGGCTTATAACTGCCGGCTAGGTATCCTCAGGGTGGGCTGCCTCTTCAGGGTTGCGCTCCTCGTTCGCTCCCGAGCTGTAAACCACCTCCCTTTCTGGGGCTGGGGTCGGTTAACCGTTGTCCGACACTCTTATACTTACACACCCGCATAAACTTTACGTATATCACAACACAGCTCCAGAGAAGCTGAGAGTTTGTTGTATAAACGCACATATTCATCCTCTCTCTTCACTGGCTGTGCACTGGGCAGATAAAGAGAGAGGGCCGAAGGGATATCAGTATATACGAGCGGACTTGTATCTCCGAGTGAATCCATCGTAAGTAATGCCGATTATCCCCACGGCAATTGTTTTATCGACCGAGTATATGGTATAGTATGCTGTGCTATAAAATGAGACAAAGAGACTCGACAGTAGAGAGCGAGAGCAGGAGAGAGGTTTTAGAGGGTATAACCAGAAAAGACAAGGGAATGTTGTTAGCTCTTCTTCTCCAGACTTTTTCCCTTTCAGACTTAGTATTTATGTATTTCCCATCTTTTTTATACACATACATTAAGGAATTTAGATTGATGTGGAGAAAGAAAACCCTGGCAAGAATTTTCTGTGCGGTTTAGACCGGACTTAGTTGCGATATAAAATGTCGTAAATTGTTTGAGAATAAGAGGAAAATCTTATGTAAGTAAATAAGATAAATTAAGGAGAATTTTTTATGTTTACTTTTGTTTTTGAATTTATGGAGAGTTTAATCTCCAGTTAATTTATTTGCTTTGTTGTGTTTTATTCTGTGGAAGGGAAGGAAATTAAGTTAAGGTTTACTCTCAATTCAAGACAGTAAGACAAACGTCCGTGTTTAACGATATCGAGGGCCTAGATGGGGTAGAGACATTATTTTTAGAATGTAGTTACCAAATTATCCGCTAGATGGCTCTGGGTGGCGAGTTTCTCGCATGTACTAGAAATTCAGCCATTGAAAGTGATTTTTGGGCATTAAATAGTTGGCATATCTGTTTATTTAGTAGTCAGAAGTAGTTTTACCAATGGCTTGATTGTACATTGTAATTCATCTGATATTTTCGATGCAATTGGTTTGTCAATTCACTTTATTTACTTGCTTAAGGCATATGTTCGCCAATAAAGAATCACTAGTATAAAAGAACCCAATAAAAGGTTATCTGTTATCTCTATTAAACATTCTCTTAGGATAAATATTTAAAAGTTATCATCATAATTGTCTACGTATAACCCGAGGCGAGGACGTTGATAACTGATGATCTCTAATGTACCTCACACTTTAGTTTGCTTACTATTACTCCAAAGCTGAAGGTACACCAATACTTATTCAAGGCATTAAATATAATGTATCTATATATAAATGGTAAATGTGTATGGCTGTAATACAAGCGTGTATATTGTACAACAGCATTAACTGTGTAAGTACATGCGTATAATGGTACAGTTACAATGCTAAATAGTCACACGGGGACTCTAATCGAAATGACTTTTTTAATTGGCTAAACTTATTTAGTCGTTAACCGGCTGGGGAAAGATATTCACCCCCTAATTTTTCTTTTTACCGCTATTTCCACCCAAGGAACGAGAAATAATTTTAAAATGGTTCATTTGTAGTCTCTTTACTCTTCGGGTTGAATTTTTGGTATTAGTAGGATCTTGGATTTAATTTTACGGGAGGTCGGTAGATGACGCTAGTCGTGGAGACTTGTAATTGTTGGCTATACTTGAAAAAGGCGTTCCGTGGGTTAAAAGAGCGGGATTATTAGAAAAATAACTTTTATCATATCAAATAGTTCCGTAAAAATTCAAGAAATTATTTTAATTATAAATATTAACATTTTTCGCTCCATTATTCTTTTACTCGGCTCAAATATTTCATTACCCTAAAAAAAGTTAAACGTGGTAAGAATTGGCTTTATTGAATAATTTTAAATAATCGCATTTATTATATATAATAAATATTTACAGTAGTAATTATGAGGAATAAATGCTGTAATTATTAACATTTAAGACAATTATTAAGTTTGTATTTTTATTTACGCGTAAAATAATTACTTTTTATAGCGGCTGATCAAAATAATTTTTAATAATTTCACGGAAATGTTTAGTACTGACATGTTGCTATAGATGGCAGAAACAGAGAATAGAAGTTGAGGTGGATCGTCATTCCACTAACCGAATAAGTTTCTCGATGGTGTACAGCAGGGGCTAAAATGGAGGCTCGGGATGAAAGAGGGAAGAAGATAATGGGCAGGATGAAGACGGTACTGGAGCATAATTCGCGCTTCAACATTTATTTTACGAGCGAGGGGGGCAAGAGGTCGTTGGATAATTTTGGAGGTGAGGGCTGATTTTCTTAATTTGTTCCTGCGGAGTTTACAGTTTATTCTTAAATGACACAGTCTCGGGGGTTATGTTTTTATTAGGATTGTAATTGAGATGCCAATATTTTATTAAAAAACTTTTCAAGTTAATAATTTTATAAGTCAATTAGTAATTGCAGTATAAACTTTTTTTTTTGTTTTTAATTTTCTTGATGAGTATATTTCATTTTATTTAACAATAGAGAGGCAGAAAAAAATTTATGAAAAACAAAAATTTAATTTTTAAAAAAATTTTACCATGTAGAATTATTATAGTTTTTTCTATGGAATAAATTGACTAAACTGAAAATTTTTATTAATGATTTTTGTCAAAATAAAATAAAATTATTAATTTTTTTTTCTAATAAGTGCGTTAAATTTTCGAACTATGATTTTTCTAATTTTCAGTTAACAAAATAATTTCTTTAATTTTTTTTGTATTAAAAGATAAGCAAAAAAAATTTTCACCAAAAAAAATGTACTGCAAAAATTAAAAAAAAATTCTGTATCTCGGGTCTAAGATTAAGCAACCGATTGGCGCTTCGAAGCAGGCTATGAATTATTTTAAATTTTTAACTCAACGAAATTAAGCTTAAAATAATTTATTAATGATGACAGAGTTGGATTCTATGTGATATAAAATTTATTAAATTCATTATAATTGATCAGCGACATGATGACTTAATTTAATTTAAGTGCGATAAATTATTATACGGACATTTTATTGCATTGAAGCATAAAATTCGGTTTAGTTAATTTATAATACAATAAATAATTTAAATTTTAATTCAAATTCAGAACGGCTTGATAATATATTTACGTTAATTGAATTTGGAATATATAAGTTATTGATTATGAGAAGAAAAGGTTTTGGTTAATATCATTAATGTCATTTGTTATTAAGTAATATCTCTACAAAATTTAGAATGTGGAAGAAAAGAGTGATACAGTAGGTTTTACTTTGTAGAGTTAAAGTAACATTTCGAATGGGGTAATTATCATTTTTACTGAAATCGTTAAGATAATCTCAATGTGAAAACTCATTTAGAAACTATATCTTCACTCTTATCTTTCATGAATTGTCTATTATGTATAAGAAATGTTGATCGAGTAATTAAAGGACTAAAAAGACAAAATATGGATTAATTATGTTACAAGAGTTAAATATACTGAAACAAAAAAAAATTTTCAAACAAATTTTTTTCTTCAATTCTATAGAAAAATAATTTCGCTTAATGAATCATTAGAACATTTTTTATTAGAGTAATAAAAATTTTAAATAATAAAAAAATCTTCATAAAATTTTTCTAGATATTTGGAGGTTTATTATAATTTAGTATAGGCAAATGCATTTTATTTTCTACTTAATATTTAAATAATTATCGAGGTAAATATCTTTTTAGGAGAGTAGAGAGCTTACAATGGCATAATAACACGTATAATAAGCAGAAAAAAAATAAACGACTTGTAAAGATAAATAAATGGTCGAAATTAAGGGGAATTAGGAGTAGAGACTGTTATATGAAAATGTATTTTTTTAAAGGCACGAGCGAGAGTGAGTGGCACGTTTAAAAAAGTAAACGAATAGTGTTGTTTGTGTTTTGTATGGTAATCATCGTATAGGAAGGATCCAAATTAGCATCTACTTCAGGAGAAAGGTGTGAGTAATAAAAGATTGTAGAAATACATATAAACATTCACAAGAATAATATACAATAAAAATTTGTCTTAACCATTTACTATGGTTGTGTATTATTAAGTTTTTGATGAATATGTAACAGTTTTAATGTGGCTGTATTTTAAACTACGAAATTATAATTCAAATTTTCGGTGTTTTTTTAAGTAACGTTACAGATAATTATTGTAGAAAAAATTAAATTGTGGTTTCAAAAACTACAAAAAATTTGAAAGAATCTGCTATCGTTTTTTGAAAAATAAAAAAATAATTTTTTCTTCAAATCGTCGTCGGGATAATATTAAATATTTCAATAAAAAGAGAATCATAATAGCAAAAGCTACATTCAGATATTTAAGTTGAAATATTTGAGTAAAAAATATTTAGTATATAATTCTTACTGTTTTATCGATTATTAAACGAAAGTAAGTAATTTAATTAAATGATATAATTCGAAAATTTGGCTGATGTTGGCGCTATTTGTACTGAAATAAGTTTACATCTCAGTACTGTAAAATTTTAATTGTTACAAAAAATTCTATCAATGAATTTATTTGAAAAATTATTTTTATTTCATTCAATCGTAATATTTTTTACAAATATATAAGCTCAATTTAAGAGTGAAATTTTTTTAACTAAAATTTTTATCTACAAAATGATGAAAAAAAATCCATAAGTAAAATAAATATTTCCTTCAAAATAAATTTAAAAATTAAATGAGAATCGTGGAATCGTAAAAGTATTAAAAAAATATAAATGAGTATAGAACGAAATCGCAACTGGATTATCTCATAATTTACACATAATTCATAACTTCGAATAAAATAATAATAAAAATAATAAAGGAGGATTATAATTAAATAAAAATCTAAAATCTAAAATGAAAATAGTATATTACACACCGAGGGAAGTAAAGTAAGAAATGTCTCAGATCACATGTAATTGTTGGCCGAGGCGAAGCCGAGGTCAACAAACATGTGATCTGAGGCTTTCTTATTTACTTCCCGAGGAGTGTATACTATTTTTTTCCCTGACGAAGGTGTAAAGCGGAAACTTTGTTTAGCGCAGCGGGGCTAAAGTTGACGCTTTACACCCGGAGGGGAAAAAAATATATTATAGGTGAGTGGTGACGTGGCCCGTGCCCATCCGTGCGTGGGTTACCGGGTGATTTTATGCATGAATTTGTTTGTTAATCGAGATGAAAGGAGGATTAAGTTTAAAAAAATGCTCGGAGGTGACAGAGTGTCAAAACACATGTACAAGGAGGGCTGGCTTGTTCTCGATGAATAATAATCTATGATACTAAATTCTCAATAACAATTAGATAAGTTATAAATTATAAGTTTTATTTATAGAGATAAATATTCGATATTAGATATTAGATATTGGAGTATAAACTGTCTGCTGGTTAGTTTGAACTTAAAATTCCGATAGAAAATAATATTTTAAAAATAAGGCAATAAATAACAAAAATTTATTATCATAAATTGAATAATTATCGAATAATTATCGTGATGATTAGAGTACTATTGACTTGAGAAATGCGTAGCAAGTAGCTACATGATAACAACACAATGAAATTTAACAAAAAACCATGTGAAAACGCGTACATTCTCTGTGTACACAGATGTTTGAGGTATAAAACCTTGTAAACAAATGTTATGTCTACCGATTCCAGTGAATAGTTTGATAAGCATATTTACTTTACACTGTGTTATATTGTGCGGGAACATTTTTTTTCGTGCTTCTGCTTACTGTATTAAATCATTTGGTATATGGATATTACTTTTATTTTCAAAATATATATATATTTTTTTTTAATTTAATAATACTGCCCTTGTAAGTACTCAATACTAGAAAAATTTATAAGCAGGCAAAAAAAAATGTATACATCCCATACTTTTTTATAGCGATTTGAGGGTGTTAAATTTAATTTTTTATCAAGAACGGTTTAGGACTAAAAATAAAACCAACAAAATGAGTGTTTTCCAATTTTTGCTTTCTTTTAGCTAATTAAATCAAGTTGATCTTCATTCAAAGGCATTTCTTTAAACAAAAATCAAAAATAAAATTCTTGACTCTAGAATAAATTTTCTTCACTCCAAAAAATATTAAGAAAAAAAAATATCTGTCTCAAGAAAATTTCTTCTTGCTCCAAAATAACTTTAGTCTTCCTTACAATTTTCTTGGTCAAAATAAAATTTTTTTTATGTATATTTTGTATACAACGGAACAGAAAAATCTGATTAGTAAAATTTGCTCAGATCCTAGTTACTTTTTAATCTTCCAAATGGTACATTGGACTCTATAGACTGCACAGTAGAAAGTTTTAAAAATCAAATCTTAAAATAGTGAATTTTTTTTAATTAATATTTTTAAACAGGGTTTACGTGTAAAATGATAAACATTGAAGTTGGAATTATTAATTATTATACTTTAACTTTTTCTCCATATACATAACTTCTGTTACTATTTTAAATGATATTTTTTGCTACATAATTATTGAACTGTAGTATTCGAATAATAAACATAAAAAAATGATTAAAATCATAATTTTACTAATTGAAATAGTATTTATCATTCACTGACTATTAATTATTACAGTTTACTTTTACCACAACTCACTACTTTAACAAATCCATCAAAAAATTTCCGTTTATAAAAAAATCCTAATTTACATACACGTAAAACGTATCCCAATTTTTTATTTTAATTTATAAAAAAGTAAGAATTAAGAAGTGTTGAGGAATGAAGAATTGCCTGATGTATAAAAAGTACTGTACAGATCCTCGAAGAAAAGTGCTGAGCCATCATGTTAATATTTATTTATCGATGGTTTAGTCACCGAACCAAAGTATTGTACATATTATGCATACTCCAAAAAAAAAAAAAAAAAAAAAAAAAAAAATCCAAATAATACCCAGGTCGATAACGCTCGCGTCACTTATTTTTTTATACTCATTATATATTTCTGGATCAGCATAACTAAAATCCGACAACCGCTCCCTTTTCTGTCACTTTATAATCTGTGTATAGTGTGTATATATACGTATATTCAATTCCATTCAATTCAATGGTAAACACTGTTCCATATCATCATCATCATTATTGTGATTATTATTATAATTATTATACATTTCTTCAAAATCTACAAATACGATTATCATTTTTATTATTCTAATCAGTTAAAATGGATGAAAAATTGGGCCCGTCACTGAGACTCATGTAAACTGTGGAGGATAACTCTAGGTATGTTGATGTTGATGATGATGATGATGGCGTGTCGCTTAATATCGCTGCATCTATCCTGTAGAATACGCTCGCTGGAACGCGGATCACTGGCATGGGCAGTATAAATAAGACAGACCAACGTTTTGTTAGAGTAAGAGTATACATTTGGTATCACGCTGACCGTAGTACCGTCTATGGATGTATGTGCGGATGTATAAATGTAAATAAAATAAATCTATCTGTTTCTGTTTAGTTGGAATGTGTTAGATCGGTACGCTAGAATATCCTGAGTGGCTGTAGAATAGACCCTATGCCTATGTCTGTGCCTATAAGTCGTTTATCGTTTAATAGATTGTGTATGTGATGTATTGAGTATCACTTGATTGTTATCTGTGTATTTGTATTGGAGATCTGGCCAGTTGATGGTTAAGCATGTGGAGTTGATGAGGGATATTAAATTATTAGATGATGCTATCGCTTGTGGTTATGGGTTGGAGAGATTGATTTTTTTGAGAATTTTTTAGTTCGTCTCTAATAGAGTCTAAGCTTGAAGAGACGAAATCTGTCGCTTCATCTGACAATTTTAGAGTTTTTTTTTTTTTTTTTAATTATTCTAGAAATTTCATCATTGAGCTAATTGTTTGGTTTATTTCAGAGAGTTAATTGTTAGTACACAGAAAAAAATGAATTATAAGATATCCTCTAGTTCTTGTAGCCCGAGTTATTAATGAAAAGTATTTTATTATTTTAAAAAAATGATTAATTTTATAAGATTTGAAACTATTATTCCCGGTCTGATTTTGGACGGTCAAATCATTAACAGATACCATTTCAGCTCACAATTGTTAAAATTTAAGAAATCTGATGACCATATGTTACTTAGTAAAAGTATGTAATGATTTCAGGTCGTGATTTCACCCTAAATTTTTCCAATTTTACTTCACATTTGTTCAAATTTTTTTGAAGATTGCCTCCATTAATTTAATCGAATAGTAGAAATAAAATTTTGTAGCGTTTTATTTTTTCGTATTCAAATTTTATGCAACAAAATTTTGATGTCTTATGGTTAATTATTATGATTAAAAATACCTTTACATACTTTTTAGCAATAAATTTTCCTAATTAAATTTGGTATCATCAAAAAGGTCATAACCTGAATTTTCAAGATTTTACATATTTTTTGGTGACAGAAATTTTTTTATGCTATTTTTGAAGTAGTTTGTTTATTCTATAAAATTTATTTAGCATTATTGATCCATTAAATACTCAGTAATTAATCTTGTCATAAAAATATTATTTTTTAAATTTATTTCAAAAGTACCCTAATAATCTAGATTGTGATTAAAAATATTGAAAAATCTTTAAGCCAAATTTTTTTCGGTTTATAATTTGCACTTATCGACAGTCTTATATGGACTGTAAACTGCTAATAATAATAATTGATAATTAGTGAAAAATATAGTGAAATTATCCCTCCTATTTTAAATAAAATTTTTTTTAACCAATATCTTCAGTCAGTAAGTTGGTCATATTGCCCAACTTTCACCACTAAAAAACTAATTAATTTATTAAAAAAAAACTGTCGATCATAACTATAATTACCTTAATCAATTCCCTCGTCATATTAATTACTCCCCATCAGCCATCACCCGAGAGCAATAAAAAAGGCAAAAAGTGAATCTCTTTCACAAGTTAACGAATATATCCGCGTTAATTATCTCGACAAAAATTAAAAAAAATAAACTCTCTGGTGCACGTGTGTGGTTGAATCAGTTTGATATGACGATATGTTGATGCGTGGGCGTGTGTAACACGAGCATCAGAAATCAGAAGGCAGACCCACACATCTGCATCCGTATAATCCGTGTTCAGTGTGTAAGGGTCTTGCCACCGCTCTGCGTGGGTGGCCTTCTGTACACATTTACATTATACATCTACAACCACTGTTTTCACCACCACCATCAGCATCTACATCTACATTCATATCTTCATCTACATCGTAACCAGCTAAACGTCAGTAGCTTTCTACCATCCCTACCAGCATAAAGTTTGGCCCTCTACTCATTCTTCACTTATTTTTCTCTCACACCCTTTCGCCGTCTACTGTCTGCTGAATAAGTAGCTTTTCTTCTCCATCTTCTATCCATTTTCTGTGTATATAAACTTCGCAAGTCTTCTCTTCACATATATCTGACATGCATATATATTTCAAGTCTTTACTTCTATTCGGTTGAGATGATAAACGACCACTTTGTCCTCCGCTTTGCTTCTATTCTATCCGCGCAACTCTGCACCCTATTTTTGCAAAAAATTTTATTATTTAAGAAAAATGTGTTTTTTTTTTTTGTTTAATTCCAAAATATTCAGACTTTTGAATTTAAGAAAAGCAAAAAATATTTTAGAATTAGTAGAAAATTTTACTCTAACAAAGTAATTAATTGTTTTCTAATAAATTTTTTGTAAAATAAAATTTTATTCTTGACAGAAGTTCTTGACAGCGAATGAATTTATTTTTAGTTAGAAAATTGATGTTGGGCAAAAATTTCAATTTTATTAACTAAAGATAATGTACTTTTGAAAGAAATTACAATAGTTATCGACCATAGATACAAAGATCTTAATCCGAGAATTTAGAAGTCAAGAGAAGTCTTGAGCTTGATCAATTATTTAATTTATACTCAGAACTTTACACACAAAAAAAAACTTTACTTGAATTATTAAGTAAATAATTCTGAAGAGTTTCATCTTCTTGATTTGAGTAACAGAAAAATTATTAAACAAAAAAATTTTTCGTCTTTATTTAAGACAATAAGACTCTTCAAAATTATTTTTTTGGTTTAAGAATTTTTCTCTTGATTTAAGTTAATTTTTTTTTCAGCACACAACTGTGTGAGTCTAAAAATGACGGTGTAAAAAATTTTTCAACTTACATCAAGACAATGAAGCTCTTAAAAATGAATTGTTTTTTTTTTTTTTTTATTTAAGTTAATTTTTTCCTCTAAAGTGATAAACTTTAAAGAACTCTCGCGTATAACAGTGAATCAATAAAAAAAACCACCCTTAAAAACGTTCACGTATATGAGATCGTTTCTAAAATAATAAAAACCGAAACGACGTATCCTGTTGTCTACATTATTTTGCGCCTTTAGCAGTTTCGGTGAATGAGAAATTTCCGAGTCAATATTTAAGACTATCGTCGTTGAATATTGCTGTGCGAATGGTTCACCATTGACGAAATGAGTTGCCGACGGTTTAATCTTTGTAACAAAGTATTCCGCAGAATTCCCAGTAGGGAAGTAATGATATATATGAATGCATGAATTTTTACGGAAGAATAATAAGACAATTTACGTGAAAATGTGAGTCGAGCGTGTGGGAAGTAGCTTACGCAGAAATACAGAAGCATAAATATGTGAAAGCGTATAATATAATGTAAGGGTGGAAAATATTTATCTGTAGATGCAAACGGGCGTAACCGACGGAACCCTTATTACTGATGGCTCAATTCACCTCGTCGTTTACGCAGGCGTGACTTATTATTTAAACGGTGTCTCTTTATGTTGCGATAAAAATCACCCAGTTTTTTAAAAACGAGGGTAAAATACAATTACACTCACTCTGTAATTATTTCATTTTTTTTTCTGGTGAATTTATATTTATGAAATATAAATATAAATACGAGTTTAAATTATATATCATTTTATTTTATGTTTAATTGTTCATGTACCGCTTTGTTTTGTTTAATTTATAAATTAAAAAATTTTTAAGTACACGTTCGGCTTTTTTTATTATTAGTATTAAAATAATTAAGATATTAACTTCCGTTTGTTTTGTAAAATAAAGAAATTAATATATGAAAATTATATGTGTGATATCATTTTTGTATCATTTATTTTAAATTATATGGTATGTAATATTTTCGTATTAAAAAAACGTGTACGAGTAATTGTCATGCGTGTGGTCTCGAATAAATGAAAACTATCTTTTTTATCTTTATATTTATGAGTTTTATGGAAACATTTTGGTTTTATAATCGTGGATTGTAAATTTTAAATTTTTCGTGATCAGGACTCATATGTAATTTTATTTTATTCTTTGAATTTATGTTTAATTGAGTATGTACCTTATACGGATATGCTTTTTAAGAAATATGATGCAGACAATCTAGCAATCTAGAGTACTGATGGGTATATATAATACATGTAATTGCTTAATTTGTTTAAAAATACGGTTTGTTTTACTAATGGCAAATTATTGGTCATTTTTACCAACGGTTCGTCTTTGGCGGTTGAATTATTTTAATGTTGATTAATTAACGGGCATTAGTTTTGAATTATTCATTCGATTGAAGTTATGTACAATTAAACTAAAAGTATTAATTATGACTACAATAATTTTATAAATTATTGAGTTTGTATTTTAAAACAGTTGCAAGATTAGATATTTTCTTTAAAAAAATAACTTATAGTATTTTTATAAGACAATAAAAATTTTATTAAAATTAACATTGACTTGTCGTAGAGAAAAAATGTTTTAAAATAATCTTTTTGATTTAAAAGCATCAATTAATTTTTATATCAGTCTAATTAAATTTTTCTTTTAAAGATCAATTTTAGCTTGGAAAAAAAAATAGTTGAAGAATTACAATCCATATTACAATTTATATTACATTTTTTAAATTGAATATTTACAAATTTAATTCTTTAAGAAGTTAATTAAAAAACTGTAAATTTCTATTCAAAATTTTAGAATACAATTTTTGAGATTTGATCTCTGAAAAATGATATTTAAAACTATAACTTTTATGTTTTATTTTTTTTTTTTTTGCTTAAACTGTTGTTATTTGTAAATTTCATTCCTATTTTCTTATTTTCTTCAAATAATTTTTTTAAAATTTATTTTAAAGTCGCAACACCAATATAGTCTTTTGTCGCTTATAAAAATTACTTTTAAAGTTCATTACTTACTAAAAATTAACAATTTTATAGCATTTTTTTGAAACTACGATTTTAAAAAAATGTTTGCTATCAATTTAGATGAATTAAATTTTTTTTCATGACACTATAATAATTTTAATTGAAGTTATTTCGACATGGTTTTTTTTTTTTTTTGAAAAAATAAGCCACCATTTTTTATTAATATTTGCTCGCTGTTATCACTCACCAATCACACCACGTTTAATTTTTTCGAGTAAATTATAAGCAAATAGTGTTACTTCATAAATCTTATTGATTTTACAAAAATATATTTTTGAACCCCATTTTGTGAGCCAACTGTATAAATGTTTTTTATCATGGCAACCAAATTTTGTTTATTTTCTTGAAAGTGAGCCGAGTTCCCTCCCCTCACCTAAATCGCAGAATAAATTTATTCAATTCGATCATACGATAAAGCATAATTTAAAATTTATTACTCTTATTATTCTTATTAAAAATGAGACATTTCAGCATTCTTATCTACGGTCAATAAAAGGCACACAAAAAAAAAATAAAAAATTACGACAATAAATATCAATACAAAATTGCATATAATTTGTGAAACAAAACAACAATTGTTTTTATTTTTTCATCCATGGAAGATTTAAAAAACTAAAAGTTGATATCAGGATTGATATTGAGCTAATTATCCGCTATCGATCATCACCGGGCAATAAATTCTCTGAAGTTATATACAATATACAATACACCTTATGTACAATATAGTAAATATATTGAAGGTAGTAGCGAATCGAATTGGTGGAGAGTCTTCTTCAGAAAAGGCCCCGGGCGAAATCGTCGGAGGTACAAGTTAAGAGAAGAGATGAGTATAGAGACACGGTGGTTCTTATATTATGCAAATTGCTGCATCCGAAGAGGAGAATCTAAATGGGCGGAGAGAGGAAGTAAATATGTAATAATAAAAGAGAGTTTTATTTGGAAAATAAAAAAACAATCCCGGATCTATATTGATAGAAAAATTAGCTTCATTCAAGAGAAATGCATTCATAAAAAAGTAAATTTGATTCACGAAAACAAATCTTTAATCAAGATGCTAATTTTTAAAAGTCTGATCATTTTGAATCAAGTTAAATTAATTTGAATCAAAAGCAATTTCTTAGTTGAAGAATTTTTCTGCTTGATTTAAAATAATCAAACTATTCAAAATAATTTTGTTGGTTCAAAAATTTTTCCTCATTCTATCAAAACGTTTAGAAACATCTAAAGCCTATATTTTGACTCGATATCTTTACAAGTAGACACATCCGGTCTCTAAAATGTTCCCATATAATAGCCAATAAATAACGCGGGCCTAAGGGAAGAGAAGAGGGCCACTTTTGATAGCAATAATAATACAAGCGCTTCGAGCTATAAAGACCATATCAAATCAAGTATCAAGTCTTGTAATTTGAGTAAAGCTTCTTGACTTTCACCCCCTTTTTGCGCGATGCATCATTAACGAATCAATCGTTAATAATCATACATATATACCAACCAAAGTTCTATTCACAGTATAAAGAGTGTAGAACGTCTCAATGAAGTTTCACCAGACAATGATGAAGCTCTATACAATGTACACCAGATATGGATGAGTTTAGTCTAAAGTGAAAAGTTGTTATAGACATATTCAAAAAGACCCCCTTAGGAGCACCTACGGAGGTCTCAGAGTGGCTCGTTTCTTGATTTACGACGTGTGTTTAGGCGTTTAGCTTCACAGCTTCAGTTTTACCTATCGTTCTTTCCCCTATCGAAGAGCAGAGTTGTGAATTCGGTCCAGTTCATTTTATACTTTGGACTTTAAATTTTAGCTCACTCCCTTTCTCCATTTATTATACTAATTTTTAGGGTAGCAACTACCTAATGTAAACCGTGTCTATTTAAGTATCTTCAGGTAGTTTTTATTGTTCAATTCGGTTTCTGTACTGAGTTAGGGCATTTTACACGCTGGGTGCATCTATACTGGGTAACGAGGATAAAGATTCACTTTAAAGGGAAAATAAAATATGAAAGTTTGAGGTTACCCGCAGTTTTGAGATTGCCGTTTGGTAAAAGCAAAACCAAAGTTAAAGGTATAGTACATAGAAAAAAAGATAGCTAGATGTTTTATTTTATGCCAAGGCCACGATGGCCAAATAAGTCAAAAATATAATAATAAATAAATACATTAGAGATGGTAATAAAAATTGTAACTGAGAATTACAGTAATTTAAATAGCAAATATTTTACCAAGAGTACTCGTCAAAATGTTATCTTGGTTTAAGGAAACGGATATATTGGTTAATGTGAATTATTTTTTTTATCTTAAAAATGTTTATTTAGAAATTTTAAATAATTAAATAAAATTAAACTATTTCGTAATCAATACTTTTATTTCTCTGTTGTGTTGAATTACAAAATATTTTCGACTGAACAATTAAATACGTCGAATGCTGAAAAAAATACATTTTTTTGTTTATCTCTTTTAAACAATCATACATTTGTCGTAGAAAAAATAAACTACAAAAACTTCTTATATCTAGGTAATTTTTTGTTAATTTAATATAAAGTTACAAAATTTTTGGTCATCTGACAGTCCTAAATTGCTTATAGAGAGCTGTGTAGGAAAAAAATTTTTCATAAAACCCGACGTATACCAACACTGAATTGGCTAAGTGGTATCACTCTTTTTTAATAGCGCAATCCGATCAGGGTTCAAGCCCGATCTTGGCTATATTTTCATTATTTTCAGCTTGTAAGTAAAATTTATGTTTTTAAGTTGAGAATAGTTTCTTGAATTAAGAAACATTGTATTTTTGGATAAATTTATTTCTTAACACTATTTTTAAAAAATTTCTTTAAAAAGTTAGGAAAAATAACTTTTTTAGACCTAAAAATTTTTGAAAGCCCAATTGTTCTTTTTTTCTGTGTAGACTAAACTAGACCTCTCATATATTTTTTTAAAAATAAACTAGACTCAAGTTAACTTGTATTGCTCTTTATCTTGATCCTCGGTGCGGTATTTTTCTTTGATTATTTTCGATTTTTATGGTTTGCTCTTTTCCTCGCCCGGCAGAGCGCATTAGTATCGCGGTTTGCCGTTATATATCATCTTATACTATGTACATGGCTTTGGCTGAGTACTATAGAAGTATACTAATACCATCACCAACACTAGTACATAGTACATACACTCCAGGAGCCGTCAGGTCAACCAAGCTGTAATTTTATGATGGAAAGTTTTAGGGGAAGTTAGTTTTAGAAGAGAATAAGCTGTCGACGGAAACCACCAACAGGAATACAAACCTTTGTGTCTACCACACAAACCTACTACCCTTCTTGGGAAATTTATCAGTCACGGTTATAGTCATACATTTTTAGTTTACTTTCTTTTTTCTATTCATCGGCTACTGGAATTTTTGGTGCCGACTGCTCACTAAATTAGTTAACTTTTCCAAGTTTTGAAGAAAGTTAGCGGTAAGTTTTTTGGAATATCTTCATGGGGGATTATTAATTGTTTCTGGCGAAGAGTTATTAAAATTTTTACTACTTTTCACACGGATAATCTGTTGTAAAAAATTTTTCAAGCTGAAGGAAATTTATTTATTTTTTTTTAGAGAAGAAATTTCCAATTCGTCTAAGACAATTTTTGTTTTATGATTAATTATTGTGATCCTCATGATTGATAAACTTTTTTTAGACTCAGAGCAGGATAAAAAATTTTGGTTGAAGACGAATTATTTCTCGTAGCATTCAGTGTTATTTAAATACTGTCGGTCGTAAATTATTGTTCAGATATCAATGAAATTTGAAATATCAGTAGATTATGGTAAGATAATAATTTCATTAATTATTTTAAGAGAATTAGTTAGATTTTGAATTTTCAAATTCATGCATTTAGCATTAAGTCTCGTGAAAAATCACAATTTTTATTAGTTTTTATGAAAAGTACGAATTTTAATTAAAATTAAAACAATGAGGAAAAATATATATTAAATATTTTCCATAATTTAAAGTACAGATTTGAAATATGTGATAATACTGATTACATAAAAAAATTAGTCATATATCTGGCAAGTTCTATATCAAAAATTATCTCGATATATTAATTTTAGTAAAAATATACCATGAAAATATGGAAGTCCTTAATTTGACAATTCTTGAGATTTTACAACTTTTCATTTTTAGTAATGTTGTCAATTTCGGTGTCATCCTTATGAAAGTGAAATGGCTTGTTCCGAAAGATTTTTCTATCAGTCAATAAAAAAAAATTTTAGAAATGATCCTCATAACGCAACAAGACTTTAAAGTACAACATGCTAAAATTACAATAAAAATCCCCTTATAAGTGTCGAAACACGAGCAAAAACCAAAAACCTCAAAAAAAAAAAAATGATTCGCACGATCGTAAAACCAAAAACGTAATCTGTCCATAATCTCGAAATGTCTTTAGCAAAAACTTGGAGCCATCAGCGTGAAATTTACTCAATCGATCTCTTTCGACGCTCAACTCTGCAAAACCAGGCAAAGTACGGATGTTGTCGTACGTGTTGCAATTCTCTCCTCTATACACCTCACCACCATTTAATCTGCTCGTTTCACTCAATCCCTCTGTCTCTCTCTTCCTTACCATAAACGTAATCCCTTTCCTGACCCTTATCTAGCGCCCTCACACCAATCCGGATATCTCGGTGTCCTCTCCACTCGAGTGCACTTTACCTCCGCACCCATCCTCCAGACTCTTGAAATCCTTACCGGGTCATATACTCACCTTTTCGCTAGTCCCTCGATACGATGAAAACCCAAAACAATATTCTCGTAGGCGTGGTTTAGTGGCTGTCAAACCGCGCCCACTACGGTGTTATTAAAGATTCCTTTCTATGGAATACTACCTACAATGTTCCTCTCTGCAAGAGGCTTATATTACTAAATTACCATTGCACACACACACGTGTCTACTCTCAACTATCTACACCTTTCTCTTACACCAACAAGGAGCTAGCCGTACGCTTAGATTACACACACGAACAGCATAGCCCCGCCCACTCCGTGCTAGCTAACACCACTTGAGTAGCTGAACCCCAGTAGAGTTATTCTGCACACTCTGAGTGCGCGCGCACCGTCCTTTAAAGTCCTACCACACTATACTAAGTCCAAAGAGTGACGAGAGTGTTCTACCACTACACTTTACCACCCAACTCACACACTCCAGTTTACACCGTATAGCACGGAGGTGTAGAACTATACTTACAGTCTCTACAGTAGTTACACCGCAGAAGCGTTACACTGCGTGAAGAAGTGGAAACTTGACTAGTCTTTTGGTGGGAGGGGGGCTTATAGTGCCGTCATAGTATAGTTTGCTTAGTGTTGATGTCGAGTAGAGGCTGTGGTGGGGCGTGAGATTGTGGGAGGAGGAGTAGGAGATCAGTGGTGATCGAGAACTCGAGAAGCGCAGACGCGTTATGGTGTTGTGTTGCCTTCATACAAAAATATTTTCATATTTCGTTTATCCTTCGCATGAGTAACGTTCTCGCAGCCTCTGTTCTTCATTTTTTAACTATCGACTCCTCAAGGATTGTCATTAGTATCAATTGTTAATTGATAATCAATCATTAACCGCTAAAAGGTTATTTATAATTTATCGTACTGGTGATCTGTGAGTGAAGTGATAGACTTAGATATATATATATATATATATATATATATATATATATATATATATATATATATATTTGTTGGATTTTCGAGTGGTTTAAAGAATTAGGGATGTTAGCTAAGGGCGAGAGGGGAAAAGCGACGGACTTTAGTATCGCGGCCATAATGGCGCCCAGGGGTCCGTCCTTTGGACATTACCACCTGCAGGGACTTCAGGGTCTTGGTGATACTAGTAACACCAATGTTGAGTGTACCAACAAGTTTGACGCTTCACCTACTCTTGATCACCGTGAGTTTATGTTTATTATACCTTCCGACGGATGAATGCTTTTATCGCTTCAAATATTTATAATTTTATATTTTTAAAAAATCAAAAATTACTCTTCAAGATGATTTTACTTTTTAATTTTTACTCCAGCGGTATTTTTTGTGCTAGAAAGTAAAAATTTTATTTTCTTAAACCAGCTAAGTCAAAAAAATACTTCAAAAAAATTTTTTTTTGCATTAAAAATATTTTTATATGCAAAATAATTTTTGATGGTCATTAGTTATCATTTATAATTTTTTTTATCATACTTTTGATAGTTTTAATTCAAAATTATTCGTGATTTAAAAAAAATAAATCGTCAAAGTTGACTTTAAATCAACTAAAAATTTTTTATCATGATACAAAAAATCTAAAAAAAATGAAGGTTTTTGCCAGTGGTGACAGGATTCTGGGTGGTCATAAACTTCTGGATGTTAAGAGGGAAGCAAACGTTGCCCGAAGCCAGATCATATTTCTACATAACACTCCACTCGTGCTCTGCATAGTGTATTATATATCGTTGATTTTTTCGTTATAGTTATATAGTTGCTGTTAGCTTTAACTTATTCGAAGCTTTTTAGATCCTCCTTAAACACACATCATATATAGAATTCACACATGAGACCCGGACCACCCCGTCAGTGGTAGTGGGTAGTTTTTAGTCTGACAAAATGAGTCAGTCTGGTCAATCTCTATATAATTGATGGCCAATAAATAACAAATTTTATTTTTAAAGATCTGGATCACTTGTAGATTTTCCAGCCGCCACTTATCTAATTAATTTAAATTGAAATAAAAAAAGTTATTTATGTGAAGAGTGTCGTCTTACCGTCGGTGAAAGTCTCTCTAGACTCCAAACTGAGGAACGGTAATACTCACTTAGGCTTATGTTTATTCTGCATTTAATTATTAATTTCATTGTAAAATAGTTAGTTATAAAATTACTCAATTACCTGGAGACATTTAGTGAGCTAAGATAAATTTATTAGCAAATTTATGCCGGATAGTGTACTTGCCTTTTCAATTACCGATGCGGAGTCAATAAATTACTAAAATTATAAAAACATATCAGCACTTAACGGTGAATTATCATCAAATAATTCATTTATTTTTCCGATTAATTGGAATCGCTTTCTCTTTTTAATTTAAAATATTTTTTTTTTTTTTTTTATATTAATAATTACAATCGCAATCAAAGCAAAGCAAAGCTGTTCGCACTTGATATCTGAAATGTCCGTGTGATATTAATAGCATTGGCGTGTGTATAAATGCGTGGCTCTAAATGCACGCAACATTATTGTATATATAGCATTGTGTGCTCTCTGATGTGTTTTGTTATTGTACTCTTTACTCATGGAGAGATGTGTAAGTGCAATTGCATTACACACGCAATGGGAAACACATTTGGTACACATGAGGTTAAATTAGAGGTAGTGTGCTTATACTTTGATTCTTTGATGCATCTTTCACACGAGCCCTTACACCTCTTTATGATTTAAATTAAAGTAATTATAATTATAACTGGTGCAATATATGATATACTTCATGTTTTTTTTTTCTTCTTATTGTTGCATTACATGTTGAATAAATAGAAGTTTGTGTAAAGTTGGGTAATCATTTTTTTACATTCAAGGTTTGGAGTAATTTAAAAAAAAATTTTTTTAACTTTCTCTTTAAGTTTTTCTCTTTAAGCCAATTTTTTTATGAGTATAAATTTTTACAACGTCTGACCATACATCATCATATGTGAAACTAAAATTTAAAAATATTTTCAAAGAGAAAAACTCATTTTATAAAAATTATCTTTTTTCCTCGAATCAAATATTCAAAATTTTATCTCCTTTGATCGTGGTTCAAAATTTTTGTTCTTTGCTTGAAATAATTTTTTATCACTTTATGATTGTCACTTATTTTTTTTTGTGAAAAAAGAGTCAAAATTCCGTAATCTTTATGAAATAAATATTTAAGGACCAAAATTTTTAATCCAAAAATAACTAAAATTAAAGTTCTTCCAAGTAAAAGATTTTTTTTTTAAATCACAATTTTTCATAAATATTATAAGAGATCTATAAAAATCCATCAATGTTTCACTTGCAGGACTTTCCACATGAATTATAATTTATTAAGATAAAAAAAAAATTCGTGGTCAATGAAGCTATAAGTAAAAGTTCCCGTTCAGAACTTTTACTCTCTACAAAAAATTTCGCCAATAAAAATTAAACCATACGTATAAATAAATGTAAATGTTTGTCATAAAAAATCAATAATTAGGTGCGAAGTAAAATTTACCCATAATTTAAAAAATAAAAATTAATGAGTGCCTGATCACGAAAAAAAGCAATAAATTTTTTAATCTACATATTTTAAGTATAATAACATACATGAGCATGAATATAAAAAAATGAAGTTGAGTTGAAATAGTAATTTTTCCCAGTCGTCCAGGTCCTCGTACCTGGGAGCTCAGATCTTGTGATTATCTCTACTCAGCAACTTTCTTACACAAAGCCCGTCTGGTACCGGTATATCGACATCAGATCGACTCTTCAGTTAAACTTTAACAGTACTGCATACTCCCTACATACAACAGAAACGCGAAACTATTGCAAGCACGTAAGAGAAACAGATGCAGCTGGCTTATTCACTCGACTCTTGTTTTGTATATATATATATATCTATATATGTGTATGCATGCACCTCTACCATGATACTCCATAAGCAAGTGTGTATTCTCGCTCAGCAATTATCGGTCTTGATGCTTCCTGCGATGAGATACATCTGCAAAAAGGCAATTTTTGTTGCTGTTAATTTAACAAAAAGCTTGAAGAAAGAAAAAGAGAAAAAGAAGGCTGGAGGAAAATAAGAAAAGAGCCTTGGAGTAAGCAACCTCCGATTAAAATAATCATTATACTTAACAACACGCGGCTCTGTCGATGAAAACATCATATCTTTCCTCTTCTTGTGTTCCTTTAAAATGTAAAGAGTAGAAAAAAATAAGAGTAGCTAAGAGCTAAGTTTTACCGTGTTATAGCGAAAAGAGGAAGGAGGAAAAGAGAGGCTCGAAAATAAAAAATGTGGAATGATTTGAACGGCGAGTGATCTTTCTGCATAATTCGCTGTCGGGTGTGAAGCAAGTTTCTTGTAAATTGCACGTAAATACATATTTATATGTAATATTTATGCGGGCATGCCATCAACCGAGAAAATTTCAAACGCTTTGTGTTTACGTTTATTATATTACTTATTACTCTTTCTATGATTATCTTAGTATACATATATGTAGATTTGAGAGTATAGTTATGTGCTCATATATGCGCTTCAATAAATATACTTTGCTTATTTGGTTTATTTAGTTTTTATGCGCACGAGTTAATGAGCGATAATTATACACTGGGTCGAGTGTGTGTCCGTTATTAAAAATTTATGGGTTTTTTATTTTTATGGGTTCATTATATATGTTATATATGCATGATTTGTTATTGATAGGTTATGGGCCCAGGAAGAAAAAAAAAAATAATTTTACCATGAAATTATGTTCCAATTTTTCAAAAATTAAAAAGATATACGCAACATATTTTTGACTAAATAATTTATCAATAAAAAAATTATAATTAATTTTTTAAAATTCTAAAGATTATCCACTTAAATAAATATTACATAACACAGTTTAGAAGACTTTGATAATTAAAGCGTTGGATGGATAATTTAGCCGAAATTTAACAAAATAAAAATAAATAATGCAGCAATTTTAATTTTGAAGAGCAATTAAAAAAACATCAAGACCAATATATTTATCTACAATAATAATTATCAAGTATATCACCAGCTCGGTTAAATGTGTCTGAAAGTGCTGATATTTTTAAATAGTTAACAATAAGCAGTCAAAGCAATTACGATATTCCTCGTATTTGTAATTTATAAACACATTTTCCTGGTTAAATTCAATGTAGATACATATCCGTACATGCATACATAATTGGACAATTACATATATTTCCATATCTACTAGTTAAAAAGTACACAACAATAAATAATTCGAGAAGTTGTTAGCTTTTCAGAACTCACTTATTACCTTCTCACCAATAAATTTATCCTTAATTACACACACTTTTAATTATCTTCAGTAAAATATTTGTTTTTAAGCACATTAAGATTGAGATTATCTTTGTAAAATTACCCGTGAAATTATGTTAATGCTCATGAATTTTCGGTTAACGAGGATCATTTGCCACCCGATAGTGTTAATCGCGATAAAATTTTAACAAAAAAAAAAAAAAAAATAAATAAACCAAAAAAAAAAGCAGAGCTTTAATTATCAAACTAATAAATATAATTTGGGTAAAAGAGAATAAAAATGTAACATTAATGGTTAATTGGCCAATAATAGTAAAAATAAGTGTTAGTATTTTATAACAAAAAGTTATTTATCCAGAATAAATGATCGTAAATCAGTGATTATTTCTGCGTGGAGAACTCGAAACGCTGGTGGCCGAATTAATCACCCGACGTAAATCCTCAGTAGTGGGTTTTGCGCGAGATAGGTAAATAGTTTGCATATTTCACGTCAACGTGTGGGGGCTTATGTGTCCCATACTATATTCTACATACTATATTCCATACATATGTCGACATATATATGCTTTTTAATGGTTTTACTCACACCTATGCCACATGTCTGCTTATGTATGCGCATGAGTCTGTGTATTTTTTGCTCATATACGAACACATATGACTAAAAATATGTGTGGATGCGCAATGGTTAACTTACTATCGTCATAAGTATCTTTCCAACACTTTTAATGAGACTTATAGTATACATATGTAATAATAATAATACATATACATAATTATTATACATATATTATTATGTTTTTAGCCTTGACTTTTATTCAAATTATTTAATGATTATTGGTGTAATAATTTTTGTTTATTTGTTTTCATAAGGTACTTTCAGTAGCTTTTTAGAAATGCTGAAATTTTAATATATAGTAATTTGATTAATGAGACTTTTTTTTTTTTTTAAATGAGATATGATATTTATTTTAGATGAGAAAATTTAATTAAATTACTTTCTAGAGTTTATTTTTGTCGTAATATGTAAAGGGTAAAGACCAAAAATTTAATGATACGAAAACTAATTTTTTGCAAAAATATCTTTGACAAAATTATATTTTATTATTTTGATAAAGATATTTTTATCAGATTTATAAAATTATATTTTTTGGAGGGTTTTTTTTTATTAAATTTGATAAAATTTTTTTTTCATGCTATTTTTGAAATAAAATTTTGTAAAGAATATTTTTAAGAAAAAATTTTTTTAACAAATTAGACATGATAAGAAATTTGAGCTAATTTCAAAAATATTTTTTTTTTATAATCAAAAAATATTTTTCACAAAAAAAAATTATCTTAACAAAATTCCAAACTCAAACTTTAATAAAAAAAAATGAATATATTTCATACACTATAAAACCCAAATTTCCATAAACTTCAATATACATACTTCCAATTCTCTGACACAGAAAAAAAAAATTAACCATATGATCATTGATAAAGAAAAAGTAATGATTACAAAATTAAACAAACTGAACTACAATGCATTCGTTAACATTATGCATTCTGTAATCTTAGATCAACTTGTACACTATATACACTAATTACAATACATCTGACATAAATAAGCATGTAATAATAATTGTTTCCTCTGCATCATCTTTAATAAGTAATTAACACTTTATAATCCGCGTGTTTTAGCATAAATAAATTTATAATTAATCAGAAAATAATTAACTATTTTAATTCACAATAAAAATTTCAACTGTAAATAATTTATTCATTACATTATTATATTAACTTTGCCTGATTCAATTTCAATAAAGAATGATACAGTAATTACGACATATGACAGTTGAATCTAATAATCATCGCAAGACCATGGCATTTGACGACGTTAAATAAGGACTGTAATGATAGTTCATTTGCGTGAAAGGTTTCACTTAGATACCATCATTGCGATAACTACTTACATTGTGTATCTGCACAATGCAACTTTGTACAGACAATCGCTCAAATCAATACAATTATGTTAACATTTGAGCCTGATTGGGTTAAATTGCTGCATTAATATATGTATTTATTTTATTATCGAATATTTTGGAGGCTCACTAACGTCATACCCCGTAAATAATATTTTATGGTGTAAAATGTTAGTTTGGTAACACGATAGGTTAACTAAAAATTCGTTATTATCAAGACGGGAGAAGTTGTTATCAATTAATAATAGCTCTAAAACCTGTTTTCTCGTTTTAGAGTAGAATATTTAATATTATTACAATAATAATAATAATGGTCACAAAAAAAGTAAAAAGTTACTCTACGAGCGGTTAATCTTAATAAATAAAAATGAGGCCTATTTACGTGTTCAAGTTACATTAATTAAAGAAAATGTATGAAATGTAAAAGTTAGATTTTTTTAAATCGAGTTTACGTGAAGAAAATTGCTAAAAAATTATTTTTTAATTGTAAAAAATTTTTTTAACAAAAAAGATTTTGAACATTAAAGCTTTGAATTTTTTTTTTATTTTAATTCGATGATGGCAACTATTCTCATAGATATTGAACTGAAGAAAAAAATTTTTATCCAAGAATTTTATTTTTTAAAAAAATTACTTTTGTTAAAAAAAACCAACTTATAAATTAATTAATTCTAGAACTCCTATTTTGATTAAAAAAAATTATAATATTTACCGACTGATGATACGAAAATTTTAATCCTAGAATATAAAAATTAAAATATTGTTCAAAAGGATTTTTTAAAAATAACTATATTGGAACATTCTCATTCATTGCATCAAAAAAAATATTCTTGTGACTAAAAACATCCCTTTCGAAAAATTCTAGGTCAAGATTTACATTAGAATAATTAAAAAATAAATCAAATCAGCTGGCGACACACCCAATTAATAAATTAGCAAAAAAAAATAAAACGACAGATTAAAAAAATCTTAGCTTACATAAAATAAATATAAAAAAATGTTAACACATCCGTTCACTAATTAATACCGTGTATTCTACTTAGAATGAGTATATTATTAACTGTAATAAGTATTTTACAAAATATTTAAAAAAGTTTATTCCGAGTTGGCCGACGTTAATTGAAATAAATAGTATAAGGCAAGATATTATTTATTAAGAGTATTATAATAAAATGTAAAGCATGTAAATTGAAAACGTGTTCTCACTTTACACGCGTACACTTAACACTCCAGGGTATAACTATATAATTAGATATATTTTCATTAATTATTACTGTATTACGTAGCTAAATATACGAGACTACTGACAGTTTACATTTAATTACTTTATTTTTTCAGCCTGCAATTAATTAATTTTTTCTATAAATGAATAAATAAATAAATAAATAAATTGCACAGGTATATGCTTAATGTTTATTTTAGTTTTAGTACTGCAAGTAGTTGTATTAATACTACACTGCGTCAGTGTCAGTAGTAAATATGAATATTTTATTTTATTGCAGGAGTGTTAAGATCCTCGCCGGTTAATATCGTCGCGACGGCGACACTGGTAACTGGAGATGCGCTTCTAGACGACGAGGACGAGGACGAGGTCGACGAAGGTGTCGGGGAGGCGGAGAGTGTCGGTACTGAAAAATCAATTAATTGTGAAGACGATGAGGAAATAGATGTTGATGTCGAGGAATGCAGCAGTATTGATGACAGCCCTCTGGGCGGTGATGATTTGAGTGAACGAAAATATACCAAGAATATTAATAACAATAATAATAATAATAGTAATAAAAATAATAATGTTGATAGTAATGATAACAATAACAATAGCAGCAATAATAGAAATCGAAAGAACAATAAAAATCCCCACCACCGGCGGACTAGTTGCAATTCTGAAGAATTAAAAAATGTCGAGTGTCATCTTGAGACCAAAGAACTCTGGGATAAGTTCAACGAACTTGGCACTGAGATGATCATTACAAAAACTGGGAGGTGAGATAATTATGTCTAATTTTTATTTAGTTTTCACTTTTTTTATCATTGTTTAGAAAGTGGTTCAATTTTTTTTTTTTTTTTTTTTTTTTTTTTTAACGAAAGAATCGAATTATTAAATGGTTTGATTTTTTTGAACAGTCAGATATTTTTTTTTCTTGAAATTTATTCATAAAAAAATCGAAAGACAATTGATCATTTTTTTTTTTTTTTGGTGCGACAAGAAAATTTCACAGGAATTGTAAAAAACAATAAGTGAAATTTTTTAGATAAAAAAAACAATTTGGAACTAATTTATGCTCAATAAAATCCAAAAAAATTAATGTTTACTAATTTTATTCCCATAAATGGTATACAAATATGACTTTATCGAGTCCACATTACTTCATACCAACTTTTTGCAGATAAGTCGTAACATAATTTATCACCTTAATGACTCAGTGTAATTAAGAAGAACTAATCAATTCTTTAAAATCTGATGTATAATATTTTTAGTATCCCCTCTGAAATAATAATGTTATTAAAAGAAAACACGCGAGTTATATTAATTTAATCAAGATATTATATTAATTTAATCAAGATCAAGATGTAAAAACATTCTTTAACGACTTACATGTGTACGTGTTTTTTAAAATGGACATATAACAGTTAGGCTAAATTTATGTCTTGCCGATAGGCATTTAAAGATTTGTCGGATGTTTGTTTTATTTTTAATGTCCATGCAGGTAAAGGACTTTTGCGGTAATTTTATTGACACTTTAGCTTTGATGTATTCCTTCTCGATTTTTGCACTTTCAATTCTACTAATGCAAAATTAAACATGATTTTTATATCAATTAAAACGATTTTTGATTGAATTATCAGTTGCAATGTATGCAAAAATATTTCCGTACCTCGGCGTTTGTATTCGCCGGCGGATGGATGGAATTTTTGTATGCGTATGTGTATGTGATCATGTAAAACACACGTTAAACACGAATATCTTATAATTCCGGCGTGGTCACGCATATTCCGAGCAGCAGAAAGGCATGCAGCTGCGACGTACGACCCTATACGTACTTTACTTTTAATAAATTAGCATAACCTATAAAATTGGACACCATTTTGTGGAGCGAGCTTTATGATTGTACGACCTGTTAATTATTTTGAAATATTTTCTACGTATACAAGTTAGCTACCGATTGATAATTATAATGGATAAATGAATGATAAGTAATAAATAATTAATATAAGTTAGTTTTTCTGTAACTAAGTAGCCTGATCATTTCTATGGCTTATCCTTATCGACTTAAAATACCCCTGATAAAACAAAAGGAATCAAAAGAATTAGAAATAACTTGATTTTTAATCATTTTTAATGATATCTAATCCTTCCAATTCTTTCTCTTATGGACGTTTAACACGGAGAAATTCTTTTTAATTCTTTTTTTTAATCAGAGACATAAAAAAGACATTAATTATTCGGTAACGAGTAATTAATTTGACTACTAGACATGTTTATCGATTAATTGCCTCTTTTTTGTTATCAAAGCTCTTTAATCAACGATTTGATTGAGTTGTTTGTAAAATCTGTCACTTATCAGCCCCGGATGATTAATGGGACTCAGTTTCATGAAAATGTATTTTAGATTTCGAGTCAAAGGAACCGAATAGGCCTCGCTTAGGGTATAGAGATATTTTTATTTTAGATATTATTTAAAAGCTATTTATATTTATGGAAATTCATTAGCATGCAGTGTTGAACATACTTGGGACTTAATGACAGAATTATGGTAATTAATAAAGTATTTCTAATCATTAGATCAGTTAAAGTGTAACAATTAAAAATAAAAAAAAAATTTTTTATAGCTACTGAAAAAAATTAAAATAATTTTATTTTCTAGCAGATTAAAAAAATCATTTTCAACAATTTTACTGTTTTAAATTAAGATGAAAAATTATTTTGTTCAAGAAATTTTTTACTTGATTCAAGGAAAAATCAATTTTTTTTACTTCCATATTTTAAATTTCATTATTTTTAGTTTAAATATTCTGTTTATCTAAAAATGACGACAGAAAAATTTAATCAGAAGAAATAAAGTCACTTTTTATGGATAAAAATAAAGTATCTGAATTCAAACCACAGAAAAAAAAAATATTTTTTTGAAACAGTAAAAAAATTATTTTTGGTGTAAGATAATAATAAGTTTGCACCAAATTTAAAATACCTCGAATGATTAAAACACTGTACTTTTGAACATTCCACACCGAAAAAAATGAAATGAAAAGATAAAAAAGAGATAGAAAAGTGAGTAGGTGCGGACGAGCAGCTCAGACGAGACAGGATGCAGTAGAGTGTACAAGTTGGTCACGCGAACCCTTCATCAAGCAATACACATATATGTGGACGTATATATCCACATAGGGCACACAGTAGTCATGGAGCATATAGGCACCTACAAAACAATAAAAGACAATAAAGCAAAATCATCCAGTCCGTCTGCTATAAGTTCTGCATTATTATAATTATTATTATTATCACAATGAATACTACACCTATTGTATCTACGATTATAATTACAGCGACACCTGGCCGTCATTAGCCGGACAAAGGTATTGACACAAAAGTGAGAATACTTTTACTGTCTACGAGATGTTTCGATCTATATCTGCTCCTGGAATTACTCAAAATTTGATTTTGATCCTCTAACTTGATTGTGATATCTAAGCGAGTTAAGTTTAGTCAACACTTCTGTCATTAGTCGAATGTCTCCCTTGCAATTATATTAACCTCACAGTTGACCTTGTGCTAAAAAGGATCGAGCTGATCTTTAATGCGTGTTATTACTAATTGCTTCACAGTTTCCAAGTTTGATGACGATATTTTGGGATAATGATTATTGTGATATAAATTACCGACAGCTTGGAGTGGTGACGAATTAGTAGGCGGTGAACTTTTGACTTGAAGTTAGGGTTCCTAATTCTATTGTATTTTATAGGACAGTATTTTAACGGTTGGTAATAGACAAGTGTGAAGTTTGATGTTCTGGTCGTCGGGTGGGTGAATCAATTCAAACAAGTATATTAAATATAATTTCTTTGATAAAAAATACTCACAAATTTTTTTAACAATAAATAAAATTTGAATTTTTATTGTAAAAAATAATTATTTAAGAAAAACCACGTTTTTCTAGGCTCAAGATTTTTTTTTCCCGTAGAAAAATTTTTGTACGATAGGAGGGGATTTAAAATTATTTTTACACGAAAAAATTTAAATAGAGGAGATGATTCTGAGCTTAAAGTTCCTTTATTAATTAAAAAAATTTTGAGTAGTTTTTTAATTATTATATCTTTTAATTGACCAATCAGATGCCAGTAAACTTTTTTTTTAATTTCAACCTCTCTCAAAACATAAAATGTAATTTGAGAATATTTTAATATCTATGCTCATTTACTATTTTTATTAATCATTGTTTGTGTATTTATTTTTACTACTTATACACAGAAAATAATTCATTTGAATGAAGAGAGTAATTTTTGAACCAAAAAAAAAAATTTTGAAAAGTTTAATTGTCTTAAATCAAGACGTAAAATTTACTTAAAGCAAGAAAAATTTCTTAGTTTAAGAATTTTTCTTCTCAAATCAAGAAAATGAAGTTTTTCAAAATTATTTATTTGTTTCAAGTCAATTTATTTTATGTTTAGTCTCCAATTCTATCACTTTCAACGAAATTCTTGGTTTTTGTAATCTTGATTCAAGATTTTTAATCTACAATCGATAACTATGTACAATTCTCCGCCAATAAAATCAAATTATTAGATTAAATAATTTTGCTAATGTTTCCGAGGTCACTTGAAGTTTTTTATAGATTAAAAATTTTATATTACTTTACTATCGGAAGCAAAATATTAAAAACTGGTATTCTTAAGACATGTGTTACTACAATGTTATTATTAAGTTATTCACCGAAAAAAAAAAAAAAAAAAAAAAAATAAAATAAAACATTTAAACGAGTAGAGACTGAGTTAAATTAAAAGTGTTGAGACCGGCTGAGTGGAAGTTTTAATTTAATACTGTTAAATAGCTGGAATCATTATTACACCCCTTTAGCTTTTAACATTTTTAACTTAGGTAGTTCCTCACTTTACTATTGTATCGATTCCGGGCTGTTAATGTTAATTGTGGCTTTCATTGTGTTTCTGTAAATTATTTTTAGATATGTATACATATAATGTTTAACACGACATATGATGGGGAAATAAAAAGTGACTCACAGTCACAGCTACCTTTTTAAATACAATGGCATAATTTTTAACGGTTGCTATTGTGAAACGTTTTTTTTGTTAATATTTAATTTAATTTCACCTGAATTTGGTGAGCCAAGTTTTTTAATCAGTTTAATTAAGTGAGATAATAAATTTTTATCGGTACAATTTAAATATCAATTAATTCAAAATTTTAATATTAATCAGCGTGTCATTTTATCGCGGTTTGATTTTTAATAAAAACGAATATGGCCGCGAGAGCAAATATCAAATCAAATAAGTATTTATTCTAAAATATGCTTTTAAATGTGTTGTTTATTTTATATGTATATTTTTAGTTAAAAAGTAATTTAGATTCACTGTTTATTGCGAAAAATATCAAGTATTTAAATAATACAATTTTTTTATTTTGGAAGAAAAAATGAAAAATTTTATGGAGTTTTTTTTTATTAAGTATTTTTATAATTATTGTAAATTAAATTGAATATCACTTTTAATATGTCCATTCCAATGAATGTAAATTTAATTTCAATAATGATAATTATATTTGTTTAATTCAAAAAAATTTACTGTAATTGACATAATCAAAAATGTTTAATGAAGCAATAATTCTTTGATTGAAAAATAAATATTTTTTATTTAAACAAAACATTTGATACATTATAATACTTTTAATTAAAAATAATAATATTTTTTATGAAATAATAATAAATAATTCTTAATTTAAATTAAGATTTTTCATTTCTTATTTTTTTTTTAAAAGAAATTTCCAAATTTTTTGTTGAACTAAAAATTTCCAACAAAAATATAAAATTATTTATTCTGTAAAATCCCAATTAAGATTTTCCAATTAATTTATCTTTCATCAAAAGATTTCAAAAATTTTTTACTTTTACTCAATACATTAAATATCAACATTTCTTAAAACAAAATATTTTAGTTTCTTCTTCTCACAATATTCACAATCACCAATCAATATTCGTTAATCTGTAACAATCACCCCAACGTAAATAACAACCTAAAAATGTCTCACAATTGATTACTTATCTGCCGACAATTACATTTGAGTCATAGAAATTGCATACAATGATAAAAATATAATTACACATCTAAGTACTCATTACCAATACCCACTACTGCAACTATAATTGTTATCATTTTTTTGTAGTCATTTTCGAGCAATGACTAATGCTTTACTGGAAGTAGTAATCACCTAATTATGATTAAATGTTATTTCACAGCAGTAAAACTCATCAATTTAGCAAACACATTAAAATATTTTATTTTTCCGCTCCACTTTATCCCTCCCTTTTTTCCAAAAAAAAAAAAAAAAAAAAAAAAAAAAAAGAATAAATAATTAGTATCAAATTTTAAATTTTCATTAACTTACATCACATCCGTCCAAAAAATCATTTTCTAAAAAATACTCTATTGAATTTTTGTTGATATTTAATTTAATACAAGGAACAGAGTTCTATTCCAAAAATACAGTCTAACAATTTGTATTTTATTAACATTTGTATCCTAAAAAATAAAAAGGTGTGACCCTGTCAAAAGACGAAAAATTCAGCGCTTAATTCTGTTGTTGGCAGGTGTCCTTACATATATATACATATATATACGTCCTCGGACTCTCATACCCCTTGCTGTTTTTCTCAAGGCCTCGACCAACTAACCACTCGGTCTTTAGGCCTAACATCTAATACAACAAATAAAATTTATTTATCCTGGCATATAATGTGTGATAGGATAACGTATAACATATAGCACATAGCATGTTCTCCGCGGGGGTATTCCCAGACGTTTTTCTCAAGAGACTATGCCAGTTTTTCCATTACACGATTCTAGTGACATAACCCCAGGGAACTTATGCTAACGTTGTCACCCATGTTGTTGTAGTCGTAACTCCCCCATCTATTTTATGTTTCACCTTAGCCTTGTACATAAAAGTGTTTTTTTAACGTTAGTTTTTGACCAAGTTAAAATTTGGAAACACACTTATAAAAAAGCGAGAATCCTTGACGTTAATTTTTTTTCTTCTTTTTGCAGACGCATGTTCCCGACATGCAGAGTCTCGTTCAGCGACTTGAAGCCAGAAGCGCGTTACGCCGTACTTATGGACATTGTCCCAGTTGATGACAAACGCTACCGGTACGCTTATCACAGGAGTTCCTGGTTAGTCGCTGGAAAAGCTGATCCTCCTGCACCCGCGAGACTCTATGTTCATCCTGACTCGCCGTTCACTGGGGAACAGCTTAGGAAACAGGTTGTGTCCTTTGAGAAAGTCAAACTCACCAACAATGACATGGACAAACACGGCCAGGTAATTTATTAAAACAAATTTTAAATAAATCCGCTTGAAAAAATTTTTTGATCGGTTTAAATAAATTCACTTCGAAGATTTTATTTATATTTGTTGTATTTTTTTGCCCTTGATTTTTAACATTGCATCAGTACATATCAGAAAATTTTCTCATAAGTTTTGTCGATATTAAGTAGAACCAAAGTTCTAAGAACCGGTTTTCATTTCCACCTGCTCAATTTAAAATTCTATCGTTAATATTATTGTCATTGTTATTATTAATATCAGCGTTATTATTAATAAAAATATGTAAAAGGGAGTAAACCGAGAACTATAATATCTGGAGATTATGCTCGTAATGTAAAATCGGGAACAAGCTGATGTGAATAGGATTGTCGTAGGTGTAGGTGTTTTCAAGTTGACACCCAGCCAGTTAGCACGGTGCATTAAGTGTCTATACCTATAAGCCAATAAATTGAATGAATGTTTGCCCGGAGCTTTTGTCATGACCATCGAGCCCACGCCCGCTTGCTTTCTTTTCTCTCCTCGCTACTTATGTGTATAAGTGTGTTTTATATTGTACACATACATATATCAGGATCCTTTTCATCCGAATCAGCTTACCTCTTTCTCACATCCTCATACACGTGATAATATTTTATAACCCGTGTTAGTGGTAGTCATCAACTGTATGAATTATGCCTATGTATCATCATCATAAGTAGCTACGGTTGATGATACACACCTACGGATCACCAACAAGTGATTAAGATAGTAAACTTAGATACTTTTGTGTATATATCCTTTTCACCGAAAAAATTTTCATTTTTTGTTATTTTGGTAATTGCTTTTTAAAATTAGTTTTTGGAAATTTTGTTTGACGAATTACTTTTTTGAAATTAGATCTAAAATAAAAATATTTTAAAAATTTGGTACAGTAAATTTTGAAAAATTCGAACTGAAATTTCCAAAAAAAAAATTTTTTTGTAACTTGTAAATTAATGGTAACATTAAAAAAAAAATTTGTTTGCATACGGCGCAAATCATTTTCGTGCAAAAAAATTTTTGCATATATTTAGAATATAATTCATAAATTAAAAATAAAAAATACAAGGCGATAAACAGCGAAACCAGCAAAATCAGTATGTATACCATTCGTATAGTAAAGTTGGAGCCACGTAATGCCAGTCAAGTATCTCAAGAGTAAATGAGAGACATACTCAAGTGGTATAGCATATAATAGTTCTCGCTGTATAGATTATTGTATATAGACTCAACCGCGTGTATGATATCATATAGAATAATAATAATAATCACAATACTACTACTAATAATAATAATACTACTACTACCGATGAAAATGAGCATTCCTTTTGCTATGCATAGTGCCCATGCCACTATTTCATCGTGCTCGTATGACGTGATATTATAAAGTATGATGTGTATATAAGAGTTTTTATAAAAAAAAAAAAAAAAAATAAAAAAAGTGAATATGAAGGACCCCCGTCTGTGAATTGCTACTACGTGGTGGTCCAAAACCCAACTGTCTGATGGCGAGGATAAAAGTCTGTTTCATACCTGATGGAATTTATTTTTTTTATTTGACTCTGATATTCACACTATACATGTACATACGTGCGTACCTTTTATTTTCATTGATATTTTTAACAAAATAAAATGAAATAAAATTAAATAATTTAACTTGGCACTTTGTAAGAGACGCTTCTCGTGTTACGTTTCACGTCTTGTTATGTATAATATATTTCTATGGAAAAATTAACGTTTGGTTAATAAGTGTGTGTGAGTAAATTCTCACGGTTTTGAGTGTTACATTTCTTGGGGACACAGGAGTAATATGTTAAATGTAACACGTAAAAAGGTGAATACCAAAATTGATTATATTTTTTTTTGCGTGCATGGGAATTCATTGCAAAATTTTTTTGAATTATAATTTATTTAGGATTTTCGGGGTAGAACTTAAAAGCTCAGAACTTATTGACAATTATTTGCGTGTACACTGATAAAAAAATTGACGACTCAAGAGCCAAACTTTTGAACGAAGACTTCCATTTTGAAAAAAAAAAAAAAAAAAAAAAAAAGAGTCAAGTCAATTTTTTTACCAGTGTATGTATGCCTTAGATTGATCTTTGATGTTTGTATTTTGTATTCGCAACATTTAAGATACCGTACGTTTTATTGGTTTGTTATCAGGGTCACGCGGATAACCTTATTTCGCTGTAGTATAATATAGTAGTATATGCTTTGGCTTTAATAGTCGATTATGAGTACTAGTATTGTGAAATACTCTAAATCGATTGATTTATAACTCTTTAAATTATCACTTCCGCTCATTAAGGAGTTTAATTATCTTTTGTGATAGTTTTTAACGTTTTGCCGGGGAGTCTTTATCGTTTCTGAGAAATCGTCAAATAAATTTTCAATTAAATTTTTTAAGTTAGATTTGGAGTTCTTATTTTTTTTTTTATTCATTTAAGCTCGATAATAGGGTCACTAGGTAGTACAGAAGTCTTACAAGAAATTAGATAGTGAAATGATTAATGGGGATTTTTTCACCGAGTACGTTCATCATTGACTACATTGTTGCTATCAATTATAATAACAGTAATTAATTAAGTTTTTTTTTTTTTGGAATTAGTCAAATTTTTTTAGAATTTTTGAACTTGTCGAGTAAATAGTTGAATAATAATTTTTGATGCGAAAATTCAGCTACGTAATGAAAAATTATTCAAATTTTTGTTTATTTGAAATTTTAATACTGAAATTGACAAAATCTAACATTAAAGAAAAATAAAAACTAAATGGTGATATTTTAAAAAATTTATGTGCAAAATAAATGTTAAAGGCTAATTTTGTTAAATAAAAAACTTCTCAATTTGTATTCGAGTGTATGAGTTATGAAGTTTGGAGTTATGAATTGTCTGGTATAAAAAAGCTAGCAATTTTTTTTTCTCGCATTCTTTTAAAGAATTCTTGTTGTAGGTGTTTTATGTTTTAGTTATTTTTTGTTTATATCTTTATCGATTTACATACGCGACTGAAACTTGTGTTAGGCTTGTAAATGCGATAACACGACGATACAAACCGTGTATTTTAAATATACATATATAATATATATGTATGTGTACAGTGAGAGACCGGCCAAGCGTGTCGTGACAAGCTTCCTGGCAGAGGCCGAGGGTAAACGTCGCTTTTCTCGACAGCTTCTGGAATGAGGAGGACAGAGGAATATAAATATTATAAATAACAATAATTATCCCTGGAATTTTATCGAGTTAAGAAAATTAAGTGTGATTTGTTGTGTTATTAATTTCCAGTTTTAGTCAACATAAAAATAGTTGCGTATGGAGTAATTAATTACTCTCATTTTAGGCCTATCTAAGTTTTATATTATTTTGAGTAAATTTAGAAATGTATTCTACATAATTTTTAATATTAAATTTGTCAAAAAATTTTAATTTTCGATCTAAAAACTTTTTTATCTTTTATTTGTTGAGAAAAAATTTTTTTTTTAATTTTAGTGAAAAATTTGAAGGTTTTAAAATGGAAAATTAAAAACTTTTGATAAAAATATTGAAATAAAATTGACGTAAATAAATTCTAATTTTCTTATAAAAGTTAAAAAAAAAATAAGCTTGTTCAATTTTTATTAAAAAATTACAATAGCATAATGTCAAATTTATGATAAAATTATATTTGTTTTAAAATCGTAATTTTTTATAAAATTTGTAATATACATTAAAATTTTTTTGCATTTAATTAAAAAACAATTGTCATTTTTTATTTCAAATATTCTTATATTAATTTTTTTTAAACAAACCTAAAAAGCGACAAAAAATTTTCTTATCAGATAAATGAGTGTCATTACACCTGGAGGTCAAGGATGTATAGAAAAAAAAAATGATGAAAGTACCCAGTACAGTAGCAAATCGATATTTAATTGGTCTGCGTCTGGTAGGCTCTAAACTTTTATATTAGTCTTCTCAGAGGATGACGGTGTATAAAAATGTAATGATTGAAAAAGGTGTAGCCGGAGTAGAGCACGTTAAAAAATATAATGTAGCGAAATAAAAAATCTAAACGAGTGAGTGGTTATAAATCACGCGTGTAATGCCGCTATCAACGTGTATTACATGGATGGCGCGTTGTTTGATAAATCACCACATGCAAATCACGATCTTCAATACTTGGTAGCACCGATTATCACTGGATATATAAATACATATAAATATGATACAAGCAGAGCTAGAGTGTGTGTAATATTTTTTTTTTTTTTTTTTTAGAGAAAGTTTCTAATAGGCGTCAAATAGAGAGCAAAAAAAAATATGAATGATAATGGTAACTTTGTTTATGGATTATTGATTGACATATATTTATTGAAATAAAAATGATAAATCAGAAGTATCTTGTCGCAATAAATATCCAATAATTATAGAACAGTAGGATGAAATTAAAAAAAAAATTCAATGCGTAATTAGTTGAATTATAAAAAAAAGTAATTTACTTGATGATTTATGTGATTATTTACACTAATGAATATTTCTTAAGATACACTCGTGGCCTTTATATTAGTCAGCTACCGTAAGTCATTTGTATATGGCTGGCATCATCAGTAGCCACTCGTGTTTCTTGTTCATATTTGCACAGTCTTACCGAAATAAAAAGGAATAAAAAAATTTTTTTAAAATAGTATAGGCGATAGCCCATAGGTGACTCCAAGGAGCAAGGAGAAAATCAAGAGAATTTGTTGTATATACAAAATACATATACATATATATAAAAATATAAAATATAAATATATAAAAGTCATGACGTTGGAAGAATTTACCGGATGTACTCGAGTATGATTATGATAATTTATCGTTCATATCTCGAAGACTAAAAATTCAAGGGGAAAAAAATGTGTACCTATACTCGTGTATCGTGTATTTAATATATATTAATAATATCTGTATGTATGTGGATATGTGAATATGAATATACATTTATAGATGTATACACTTAACGCACCGGGCTTTTAAGTCAAGTAAGTCATCGAATTAAAGATAGCTATGACAGGTTTATCAGATGCCAAGAGGTTTTCTTTCTCTCTTCTCACCTATGTATAAATGTAAATTAGTTTTATCAAGTACGCGTACTAAGCCTGTGTGCGTGTGTTGTGGATATGGATGTGGTAAAATAAAAGAACAAGATCCTAAGGTGGCTGTTATGAGTCCCCAAAGCTTTAGGCCACCTGCGGGCCGTTAAACAGTTTCAACAGTTGCGGAGAATGCTTACAGCCGCTGTCATATTTTATATTAGCGATAATACATGTAACTTTTAGCTTTCCGTTCTATTTTCTCATAACTTATTTATTTCATTTATTTTTTTTATTTTTTTTTTTTTTCAAAAATAATAATAATAATGTCATGTAAAAATCGAGAGAAAATTCTCACTCCCATAACTCTGAGTATCGGAGTAAAGAAATAAAACAAGTACGGAGTTTTTTTTTTTAGCGGAGTGGAAATGTTTTTACTCAAACAAGTCTCAGATGCAAAATTGCTCAAAAATACTTTAAATAATTTATCTCAACTTTAATTCTGTGAATATTATAATGTAACAAGTAAATCATAATAAATTATTATTATTACGTTTAATGAAATACAATTAATTACTTTAATATTACTGCAATTTTTAAGATTTCTTAACAAAAAAATGATTAAGAAAATATATTTATATAAGTTTTACTTGAGACAAAAAAATCTTACTGAAGAAAAAAGAATAAATTATTTTTTAAAATTTCAAAAAAAAATTTTTTACAGTGTAACAATAAAATAATTATCTAAACTAAAATTTTCCCACATTTCTAAGCTTATTACAGTTGATATTTTTAATTTTATCAAGGTGTTATTTCGGTAATTACATACACGTGATAGAAATAATAGTTATGTATCAATGCGAATTTTAAAAAGATATCAAATATACAAACGATATTCCCGTATAATTCAAACTATACCACGAAGAATTACACGTCAATAGTAAGATAGCAGAGTGTCCTATATATTTAACAAATTGGTTTGTACACATACGGGTTAAAAAAAAGAGTGAAAAAAAAAAATAAAAAAATCCTTCGGTTTGATGATTTGCACGCGCTCGAGTACACATCGTTTAGGACAGGAAATCGATCATGAAGTTGACTATCGGCTCGATCGCGTGTTCACTATAAAAGCGCGTGCTCGGTTCTCGTTTGGATCACGCGAGCTTGATTCAACGTTATACGTCTGAATACATCAATGCACTTTATGTGTGTGCATACACTGAAATGAACACATGTGAACATGTGTATTTATTTATAAATGTTTTATGCATATGCATTTGCGCATTGTTCATACAGGTACAAATATATTTATCTAATATATGTATATGTATACAAATGTATATATGAGTGAGTCTAAAAGTTAGATACCCCGATAACAATTTTGATATTATGCGTCGATATACAAATGCCGTAGACTATTTTTTGATGTATCCATCAACGTCGCGATTTTAATTTATGGATTACATAAATTAATTATCTTTTAGGATGTATGCGGTTATAATAATGCGTGTCGTGTTATGTGTGCATGAGCGAGTGAGAGACGAACCCGAACCGGGATGTAAAGTATATATCTATATATATATATATATATATATATATATATATATATATATATATATATATATATATATATATATATATATATATATATATATATATATATATATATATATATATATATATATATATATATATATATATATATATATATATATATATATATGATGGGAGGGCAAGAGTGAAGAGAGTGAGTAAGAGGTTGTGATATGATGTGAGATCAGCTAACCGTGTTTTAATTAACGTTTTTAATTAATACATAAGTGATGTGTGTGTTTTTTGTACTAATTGTTTTTTCTTTTTATCATTTTACAGATTGTACTTAACTCGATGCATCGGTATCAGCCCAGGATACACTTAGTTAAATGTCGTGCTAAAGATGAAGATAAAAATCACAAAATAACAGATCTTCAAAAAGAGGAACATAAGACTTTTATATTTCCTGAATCAATTTTTACCGCAGTTACTGCTTATCAAAATCAGTTGGTAAGTTCATTTTAATTTATAATTATTTTAGTTATCTACTGTAGAAAGTTAAATAATCGATTTTATTTTCAAAGTAACTAAAAGATTCAATAAAAATTGTTTGTAATGAAATAAAAAGCGTCAAGTATTTTTGACAATCGGTGTTATAAAACAAGAACTCAATTTTTTGGAGCAAGATACATATTTCTTAAAGCAAGAGAATTAATTTTGTTAGAATAAGTGAAATTTCTTATGTCAAAAAAAATTTTTTTTTCGCTCAAAAAAATAATTAGGAAAAAAAATATTTTCTTAGCTCAAGTGAAACTTTTTTTTTGTATACATATAAAAACTTCAAACTATCTCTCGCCACCTATCGATCGTCACGGAACTATGTCTTGCCTCTATAATACTTATTAGAAATCTTAATTTTGTATTCTCTTTTTTCTTTTTTATAAAAACCAAACAAAATTCTGTGACAGAGATAATAAATAAAGTCCAAAATTTCTTTGATTAAAATTTTCATTTTGTCTTCTTTTCAGATAACAAAATTGAAAATCGACAGCAATCCATTCGCCAAAGGTTTCCGCGATTCCTCGCGCCTCACAGACTTCGACCGGTAAGTAACCCAAACTCTTATTATTCTCAGCTAAAACGTCCAATCTCCAATACGCCTCTTTCTTATTTTATTTTTGAACTTCTACAAAATATGAACACCAAAAAAATGAATATTGAAAAAAGCAGCTGGAGTGCTGTCTATACATTCGTCTATAAACAAATAAAAAATTCCTGTCATAATTTAGTGTTCTCACGAACGGGTTTTACACGTACACTTTAAAAAGTCAATTGACTTTTTGACTCTCTATCTCCTGCGTAGCATGATGTTGCTGCCGATGATGGCCCTGAGAGAATAAGAACTCGGAGTATAAGATAGAGAGATTCGATAAAACTCTTTATTTCCCATCATCATCATCATCATTATCATCAGGGCCCTCTCATCCTATTACCGTATATTCCCGACGAAACGTAACCCGCCCAAATTTCTCCTCCTCTTCTACAAATCAACACCTGTCGTCTATTCTACTTTTAATCTCCAAACTCAAAAATAAATATTCATCTAAAATCCTTCATTTCCTCTCTCCTTTTTGTTGCCCGAAAAATCTTTAATTCAAATCTTGAAAATTCTTATTTATATTGCGTCAATACTAAGGCAGAAGTCGAATGGCAAAATATAAAAATTTTATAGAATATAAAAATAATATCACGCACATATCAAATGACAGTATAAAAATTGCACCGATAAATGATAGCATTTTGAAGAGTTAGTAGTTTAATAACTCAATGTACTGAAAAAAAATTTTTTTTTCTCCTAAAATACAAGGGATAATCGAGCGAGGATTCTTACTGTAAGAAAACTTGTATAATCCTCACCGCAACACCAAGTTTAATCTTGGGACTAATACTCCATGGTATTATATAGGTTTAGCAAAAGTAGCAGTGGTGCCATCATTTTTCTCTTCTTTACCTTGTGTTGGTAATTATTATGCAAAGAGCAGCTGTTTATTTACAAATTTTTGAACGTTAAAAAAAGAAGCCCTTACACACTTATCAAAGTGTTGGTTAGTATTCATCAATTAATATCTGCAATTCGTGATAAGTCATCAATTAAAAAAAAAATAGGCTCCAATAAAAATATGTTTTGCTGAGGGGGATTAAACTTGGTACTGTTTTTACAAAAATACCAGAATTTTTTCACCAAAAAAAAAAAAATTACTTGAAGAAAAGATCTATTTCAAAATAAAATCAAACTAAAAGCTTTGGTCTTAAATTATTCTAGGCTTTGCACACTAATAATCTCATACGGCATTTATCGCCAGAGTCATATGGCTGATAATCCAAATGAATGCTGATAGGCCGAGGTACCAAAATTAGGTGCTCTAAATGTGTCATGATTATTCTTAGCAGCTGATGTATTTGACCGTCTAATATCCAAATCCTCTTGACTAAACCTCCATCAAATATCAAATTTTCAAATCCTGACCTATTGAACCACAAAATTTCCTTCTAATCATGAATCTCACCCCTTGAAACTCCGAAAGCTCGATATCAAAGACCCTCAGTGCGAATAAGGAATAAGGATCGAATAGAATAAAATACAATATTGTAGTGAGGTGCTGCCGCGGATAACACATAACTTTGGAGCATGCGCATTGCCTCCTTCTAAGTCGCGGCGTCGGCAAAGTTAATAAGAGAGCGGCCTTATATGCGGCAATACCGCGCATGCACCCGCCCACTTCACGCCGGCGCTGATAGATAGATGCCCCTCCGGCTATGAAAAGAAACAGGAGATACATACATACATATATATATATATTTCCCGAGCCTTTAGCTTTTGAGCGTATTTCTTTCCTTCTGTATCCTTGCAATCCTTTCTTTCTATTCGGTTCCTTCATTTGAAATCCTCTTCATTTGGGTTTCGCACGCTTTCATCCTGTTCCATTTCTTTAGTACCCTCCATCCCGAATTCTCCCCTTCCTTAAATATTATTATATTATTTAAGATTTTATTATTACTTTTTACTTTTTATCCTTTTTATTCAAAGTGCTTACGCCCTCATATTCACCGATACAACCGAACACAAGCAAAAGTACATGGCCAGTAGAGTAGACCGATCGTTCCCTGAGTGCAGCTTAAGGGCAAGGAGGGCAGAGCATTCATCTATATTAGCTTCGAGAGCAAGCGGCCTGTCATTATCGTAGCCGCCTTTTCAAGTCTCTTCTTGTCTTGTTTTTATTATTTTTGTTCTTCTTCTTCTTCTTCTGGTCCCTCACGTACGTCCAATCTCGACCAACACATCCACACGTTCAATGTGAGTGCAGATAACAGACAACAGACATTCTGAACTGATCCACCATCAACACATCTACTCACGGGCCCATTAGCACTTCGCATTACCTTTCCCCACATGCTCTATACCGTCAAAACAGAACGTTAACCAACATTTTTTTACCAAAACTACTCCTGGCTCCTTTGCCTAGGGTGAGAAAGCCGCGGGGTTACCTGCCGAGTGATCAAGCTCTACTAATAACTGCTGTTTAAAGGCTAATGCAAAATATCATCATCCTTTGATGATTCTTAAACATTTAACTGGCCACAGGCTTTTTTCTTACAGTCAATTGAAATTTGTGGATAATTGTTTCTTACAAGATTTAAAATAAATGCGACATTCAAATCTTCCAGATGTGTGAGTCTTATATTCTTTAACTTTTGAATCTAACGTTAAATATCTAATGAAATTTTGATTAGTGATCTTTAAACATTAAATTTGGGATCAAGAAGAAATTGTTGATTTAAATTAATTTTTTTTTTTATTGGGTTAAGCCTAGAATAGTCAGAAAAAGCTGATATTTTGGTCAATATACGGAAAAAAATAATGTAGTATAAAAACAAAATTTCTTTTAAAATATTAATTCAAAAAACAAATTTTTTTTGCCAATTACAATTTTTGTATCACTTGAAGAGATTTTTAAACTACTTTCACTTCATGTTCAAATCTTTTGAACATACATCTAATGATCTTGAAAATTAGTACACCAAAATTTGTTCAATCTCAAAAAGTTTAGTTTAAATCACAGTTTGTACATCTCTCCTCAGGGTCATTAAAGGATTAACGTAGTTTTTTTGAATTAACTAATTTTGATCTAACATCAGTGATAGCCTAATAATCATTTTGAGTTTCGATAACTCGAATTCCCTCCAAAATATTCCTCTGCTTAAAGTTGGCAAAAAATATGAGGGTAATAATGATGATAATCGTTTGTGCGATTAACCCTTGAGTAAAAACTGGGACTCCCGTGTATATGATATAGTATTATATTATATTATCGAGTACCTCAACTTGAGTTTGAGTATAAATAAAAGTCGTGTTAAAATAAAACAAGATGATGAGGTATACATCACATCACATCGTCCCATACCAGATCCCAGAGGAATGGACGTAGAAGATGAAGCGAGTGTAACGGCGAAGAAATTAATAGCCATAAAATATGAATAGAAATTAGCAGGTTCGGGGTGGCGTGACGCGTTTGCTCGCTCATTTCCTTTCGGCGCGTTGAAAAACAACAAAACAACAAAATATCGTTCGAGCCTGTAATTTACCCGGCTGCCGCCGACCGCGCCGGTTACTCTCTCTTGCACCCGTACAAGAAACTCTCCATCACGAAGTACATGAACATCTTATGAACCAGCTTACGTGTCTCTCAACACACTTACACTCACACACTATTGTCTTGATACATACAAGTTTGCCTTCAGATTTTTTTTCCATTTACCTTTAAATTGATAAAAAAATTCACCATCACCATAAGCTATTAAGGGAATTCAAATTCGATTTTTATTGTATCAATTTTATCATTTGCTATCTATTTTATCATTTTTTTGCACAGAAAAAAAAATTTACTTGAATCAAGTAAATAATTTTGAAAAACTTCATCTTCTTGATTTGAGTGGAAAAATTTTTAAACGAAGAAATTTTTCTTGGGTTTGAAATGAGATAGAAATATTGAAAATTATTTTAAACCAGAAAAAAAAATTGAAAAAATCATACCCTCCATTTTTAACCAAACGCGGAATCGAACCCTAGACCATAGAGTCGATGAATCGACTCATCAACGCTCAAGTATCCAATCGCACTATTCTTAAAAAAAATTATTTCTGTGTTGTAATTGCGAATGTCCAAGGCGTGTATTAGATTTAGATTTGAATCTTTTTTAGGAACACTAAGATTTTTTATTATCAATCCGAGGACCTTCAAATGGGTAAGAAGCCGAGTCGAAGTGAAGAGTCTCGTGGGATTAAAGTCCGAGGAGAGGCATATGATAGAGTAGGGAATCATATACCGGGGTGTAACCTATTATTATCCTACCACTTATCTAATAGCTTATATGTCAGCTCGAGGGTGAAAAATAACAGTCCGATGGAATTCGAATATTATTGCTCCGAACTAGTCTCTGTCTGCAAAAAATTTTTATTATTTATGTATTTAGCGCTAGTTTTACTAGAGATTTTTGGTTAATGTGTTTTTGAGAAATTCGGCTATGGAAATTATAGGGGGAGCTTTTGGAAGTTAAAGATCCACTAATGACATAATGATAATTATATAGATATTTATCTAATAGCGGTTTGGGTTCGAAATGTTTGTCAATAAAAAATTCTTTTAATTTCATTAAAAATTTATGACATTGATATTTTTGGCATTTGATCTAAAATTTTTATTCATAGTTTTTAACAATATCGAAATAAGGAATCTTTTGGAAATTCATTTAATTAAAAAATTCTTTGATTTTTTTTAACTTTAGTTTAGTGGAAAATTTTTGGTTAAAAAATGATATTTGTTAGTTTTTTTCAACTAGAGCCAAATATAATAATGTAAACATGGAAAATTGATTATTGTAACTTTCAAATGAAATTAAACTGACGGATTTATAAACAGAGATAGCAGTTATAAATTTTTAGTTGATTTCCTGTTGAATTATTTATTACTTTAAAAATATCAGAGGTTTGAGTGATTAATATTTCACTGCTAAAAATTGCAGTTTGTAATTTTTTCTTGCAAATTATTTGATGATAAAAAAAAATATATTAGTCTATGAATTATTTCTCAAGTTTTCTGCATCGAAACCTGCAATTATTTTGAAGACATGCAAAACATATAATCACAAAATGAACTTTTGAATAGGATTGCGTGCTAAAATACTAAATAACATAGCAATTAGTTACATTATACTAAAATGGATACTTTGTATCTATCTCATGGATAAAAATCCTTTCAGAAGATGCATTCTTATGAATGACAACAAAAACAAAAAATAAAGAAGTTAATCTACAACAATTTTCTTGATGAATGGAGAATAGTTCACTTGATCGATTTTTAAATATAATGATTTATATAATTACGAATTTCTATTTTTATACCTAACACGAATTATCGAACGGAAAGAATTGAATAGTAAAAATTATCATCTAGTTAGTCTAAAGTTTTTTTAAATTTAGCTAGATAGAAAAAAATATTACGATACTTTCATACAGAAATTTCTATTGATGATGACTTTAAATTACAAAATTACAAAAAAATTTTTATTATAGATAATATAATTAAATTTTCTCCGTGGAATAATAAAAATTAAATTTTTGTCGAATTGATTATTATAAAAATAACACATGGGGACGCTCAGGTGTTCTTCGCGTGGATCATGTCGTCGCGTTTGAAGCGGCTCTTTAAAAAAAATGTTAACTGAAAAAAAATAATAATAAAGTGTCTAAAGAGCCGATACTTCACACACTTAAACTGTCTTTCGTGTGTAATATCGTGACGATCGGGCGACCTGATCATGTGTAAAATGAGAGGATCGCGTGTGATGTAAGTGAGAAAAGCGATGATGAGAAGAGCATCATCATCATCATCCTCATTCTCATCATCCACCTCATGTACGTGGTAGATGGAAGATGGAAGCGTTTGTATCACGATTGATCTTTTTCCATGCAACGTGTAATGAATCGTCATTAACGGCAATCTTTTGCATACTCCTTATAATAACGTGTTCGGCTTCTATTAGCAGAATAAAATATTATAAATTTATAAGTATTTTATTTCTTATTTTAATTCTTATGGACCGAAGGATGTGTTGGTAGCATTTTCTTGAGGTGATGGGAGGAGTTGCAGATTTGAAATCTTTGATGTCTTTTACTTAATCATCGAGCTCTATACATATTTAAACAGCGTCTCTTTCTTTAGTTCATGCATAGAGATGTTTTTTGTGACGTGCCATGGGTGTGAGTGATTCATAGTTCATTATCTATTTATACCTCTGATCTGTACTTGTTTTGGGATAATCATCAAAATTTGGGGTCTAATGTTAAGCATTGAAGATTGTTTTTGTGGTGAAAGCAAAAAAAAATTTTTGTTGAGAAAATATGAGCAAAGAAGTGAATTTTAATCATTGGGGACAAGCTTGAATGGTTGCGGGGAGGTGTGACAAAAATTATTCTAAAATTCAATTAAGGCTTTTGGTAACAATTTTTTCTGTTAAAAAAAAATTAAAATATTACTAGAAAATACTCAAATTATGTCACGGTTAAATTAAAAAAAATTTTTGAATCTTTAAATTTCAATTTTAAAATTGTCACGCTCGTGCTTCCTTAATCAATGTGAATTTTTAATATAAATATTGCTTTTTTTTTTCACGGTACCTAAGACCTTCTGGGATCAAAGACATCTGAATGTTGAATTACAAAAGCATAGAAGGAAATAACTGTTAATGAACAGCTTGAGCCCTGTGAGACTCAATATCGTGAATGATTGTAATTATAATTTTTTATTGTTCCTTCTTGTTCATATGTATAATATAAATATGAGCGAGGAAGCTTCATGAAAACATTATAAGATAATTCAAGGCTAAGATTGCATCCGAGGGCCCGCTCGGATTAGTCTATTATAATGCACCAGAGCTGCGTCATTTCCGTTTAGCTCTCATCTACTCTTCACTTTATGATCCCACATCTATATTCATTTTTTATTATTCTATTTGTATAGACGTAATTGAGCTTTGCAATTTCCTTAAAAATTTTTTGATTAACTGATTATGAGGAAATTAAGTAATTTCAATGCTTAAGTTCCATAATTTCTTTTTGTTATTTTATGTTTAAAATAATTGAATTTTAAAATGGTTTACTTCACGGTCACTTAATTGTTTATACCGTAAAAAATTGAAAAATAAATATTTCAACATTTTTTTTTTTAAATTAAATATTTTGTTATCTTAAAATTGTTAGTAAAATGTCCTTACATAATTTTAGCAAGTGATATAATTTTTTTTTTTTGAGATTGAATGAATAATTTTAATTTTTTCATATTTTTAAAAAATTTTTATAAAAAAAAATTTTGAAATTTATTTTTTTTCTATTTAATAAAAAGAAAATATATAATTTTATTAAAAAAAAAAAATATCCAAATATTTTTATGGATTGAAGTATTGAACATCTAACTTCAGATTCGAAAATATAATTTTTTTATTTTAAAAAAGAGCAAAATAAAAAAAAGTAAACTAAAAAAAAATTTTTTTAATAAATTTTCTAATTTAGGCATTTTTGGAAAAAAAAAAAAAAATTCAAATTAAAAAAAAATCATTTTCAGCAACAGAAAAATCAATTATTTATTATTGATCACATTTTAAAATTCTTGCTCCTCTCAAGAGTTTGAAGTTGTACGAAGCAGAGCAAATTAAACCGGCGGCGATAAAAAAAGAAAAATCAATTGAAGCAGTTTGGGGTGGCAGTGGCCGGACTAATAGACATTGAAAGCTCTTTAGTGGTGATATTTCACCGGAACGTGTGAGAAAAGAAATGGAGTAAGGACATGTAGAACCAGTGGACATGACGGTGTGTGGTCCGGCACGTTCAGTGAAGGAACGATTAGCCCCAGGCACCAACCCTAATCCCTTCCTTCCTCTTTTACATTTAACTTTTACTTTTACTTGTACTTTTTCTTTCTCTTGTAAAAAAAATTTTTATACGTCTTACATCCGCAGACAACTGGTTGGATGGATAAAAGCAACCCACCTTGTACCTCAATGTTCCTCAGATTGAGTTCGGAGGCACGAGGACTCATACTCGTATCGTAATATACAGGGTTTAGGTCTCTATCGCACACGTTATACATTACACATTTTATGCCATATACATGCGCGCGCGCGCGCGCGCGCGCGCGCGCGCGCGTGTGTGTGTGTGTGTGTGTGTGTGTGTGTGTGTGTGTGTGTGTGTGTGTGTGTGTGTGTGTGTGTGTGTGTGTGTGTGTGTGTGTGTGTGTGTGTGTGTGTGTGTGTGTGTGTGTGTAAATGTATGAAGAAGTAAAGGGAGATTGGTATCAAGTTACATGCTAAGCAGCATGCCCGTTGTAACCGAGACGCGTTAACTTGGCACACCGGATCCATTGTTCTCTTTTTTATTTATTTTATTTATTCTTAAAACTCAATTCTCATCTACTGGTTTCCATCATTCAAATCCAATGAAAATAACAATCCAAAGTCCTTTGTTAAGACAAATCAAAACCCAACATACATGCACACATCACTTGCTGAAAATTAAATCAATTCTGAGTAACAAACAAAAACGATTGTAAATTATTTATTTTAGTTCTTTTAATATTATTACTTTTTATTTTAAGAGAAATTTGAGAGTCGGCTTATAGATTCTGCGCACCGCTAACCCCGAGGTGGGTGGGCTCTATTATCACCATGGATTTGCCGGGGTGGATCTTAAATTTCGGCAATATCAAGTCGCTAATAAACAAACTTTACATTTTTTTTATTTTTCAAAATTATCTTTTCTTGGATTTTGTGGGATAAAGTTTTAGAATTTAAGTTGCAAGCAAAATATTGGAGATATGAAAAAATTATAAGAAACCTTTTTTGTAGGAAATTCATTTTTATACGGAAATAATATTTATCATTTTTATCATAAGTCATCATTAAATCAGAATTTGAATTTTAAAGTTATGAAATATTTTGGAGTAATTAAAAATTTTAGCTATCAAAATTATGAAAAAATTATTGAAGATACAGGAAAATCATAAAAAATTTTCTACAAAAAAAGTTCTCATCAATTTTTAAGTATCTCTTATCATTTAGCTAAGATTTTTAATTTAACATTTTGAAAAAGGTACGAAAAATTAAAAAAAATTTTTTTAATCAGTCAACTGACATAATTTTTTGTAATTATTTTTTTAAATTCATAAAAAGTACGATCCTATAAAAATTGAATTTTATCTAGCAATAAGTTGTACAAAGAAAGCAAGAATGAATATGTTATTGACTTAAAGAATACAAATCATAATTGTTAATTTATTTATTGTTTAATATAACGGAGCCAGCGTATCTATAATGATATCGAACTGTGTATCAATATATGCGGTACATAATACACATGTCGCCGTAATGGATACAATATGGATAGTATAATGTAGTGTGTACGATTGCGTTAATTACGAAGGCATACCCGCGGCGATTAACTTCAGCAGTCTACGGGAATAATAATTCGCCAGTCAGCGCGGACTGTACCTGCTGATGTGTTCTCGTCGATAGTAATCAACCGTGAAATCGATTCACAATCGGCATCGTGATTGACCCTAATTAAGCTTGCGGATATGTGCTAATCAACGAGAAAATCATTCATCATTACGTTTTTTACCTTAATTTAATCCTCTATGGAGATTTTTAAGAGGTTTGTTTATTAGCGTTTCCGGCAAATTTCGACATTTCTAAATTACCTATACTCTTTACTCTTTTTACAAGATGTTATTTATCAATGTAATTAACTGAATTGTTGGGTAATTGTCTTATCGCTTTTTTTCTTTTTGCGTAATTTATCTGGCTTTTAAGTTAATTTATTTAGGCAACCATCGATAAATTGTTTCAAAATAAAAATTAGTTTTTTAATTTCATTTTCTTGCAATTTTTTTATAAATTTAAATAATGATACAATTCCTCTCAACAATTTCTTTTATTGTAACTAATTCTAAATTTTTTTTTTCACTAAAAACTAATCATCCGTAAAAAGTTGCTAGTTCCTAGGTTACCGCTAGATGGCGAAGTGATTAAAATTTCTCACATGCAGAGTTGTCAGTTTAAAAATAAAAATTTCGTTCTTTGAATTATTTAAAAAAATTTTATTTTATTTTACAATTATTTTTAAAAAAATAATAAAAATTGTAACTAATTAAAAAGAAAACTAACGAATAAAATATTTTTGTTCCAGAGATCCGATGGAACTAATGGAGCAGCAATTAGTCCGTTGCGGAGTGCCTCCAGTGCGTCTGTACGAGCACCTCGCGCTAACCTCCCCTGGAGCGAGTGCTCTGAGTATCCAGCAGCAGCATCAACAGCAGCAGCAGCCACCCTCACAGCAGCACCACCAGCACGAGGGTCATCAGCATGCTCTAGCCTCCTGGCTGGCTCCCTCCGCAGCTCTGCTGTACGGCTCGCGCACCACCACATCTTCACCTTACCCGAACACACCCTCGTTCCCTTACCCACCTCTCTCCTGGTCCTGGCAGCCCTCGCCCGTGGCAATCATCTCCCGGCGATCATCTCCCTCGTCCGTCGGGGTCAGGTACGCGCCCTATCCAACCCCCACATCCACGCCACCGCCACATCGCGCACGCCCAAACACCCCCAATTAGCAATCCCCTTCCCCTTCATTCACCCCCACAATCGCTTCTACCTCCTACAGCTCTATGTTTTTTATCGTAATACCCACCTACGCCTTTTTTGTTATTTCTCTTTTCCATCTTATCCTCAGACGCCATTTTATAACACTTGAATTTTGACTTGTTGTTGATGAAATCCGTCGATAGATAGATTAGTAATTTATTTTTTATTGAATCTAATCGATATTGTCATTGATTATTCATTAAATTATTGTTATTGTGTAAATTTTAATTTGCGATTATTCAATTTTTGGAATATTTATCACCTTGTTATATTTATAAACCAAAGAAATAAAATATCGCGCATAATGTTGATTTTTATCTTATCTGATTAATTATTGTTACTTTCAATTATTAATTATTATTTTTATTGTAATGTGTATAATGTAGGTATATAGTGTACAGAGTACGTTAAAATTTATTTCAATATTTTGTTTTGTAAAATTCAGAAATACATCTGTAAATAATTTTGGTTTTAACTAATAACAGCGATGTCGCAATTCAATTTAAGGATATTGTGATAGTTTGTCCTATAAATATCATTATAAATGAATAAAAGAAAACTAGTGATTTAATATTAAAGCTTTGTTATTTTATTTATTTTCCCAAATTCCAGACTATTATCCTTGATCACAATTTTATAATAAAAATGAAAAATTTCAATACGACCATAAATGATCAATTTTTAATGGCTGTATATTTTGGTGTATACACGCCTCCAAAGTTTCTGTGAAATAATCTTGTTTTTGGCATTTTTCGGTAGAAAGATTAAAGTGACGAAAACTGAACTTGAATTTTACGTAAAAATTTAATTTTTTTGCTAAAAAAGTCCTGTGCATTAAAGCGCAATTAATCTAATGGATTTATATAATTTTTCGATTATATGTAGCGTTTGAAATCTCCGACAGAGGGCGAATGATCGTTAAATTTTCTCATTACAAGAGAGTACAGTAAAAAATTTTTATCGCAACTCTCGACTAGCTCATCTAATAGTAGTTTGTAAAACTTGTTTAAAAAATTACTGATGAAAATTAAGTTTTATTTCGTCTAAAATTTTATTGTCTGCAAAAAACTATTTTTATTTTTATATCATTAAACTTTCAACTTGCGGGTTAAGTACCGATAAATTTAAACTAATAAAAAATTTTTATTCTTATTCTTAATCATAAATTACGGGTCATAAATTTCTGCATCGAGAATGAAACAAATTGAGACACTATTTTCAATAGTAATAACTACTTTAAAAAAATAGTTTTACTTAAAAATTTACGTCGTAAAATTGAAAACTTTTCTTTTTCCAAAATAAAAATTTTTCATTTATTTTTTATCACTTATATGAATTCTTGATTAAAAAATCAGTATATTTAAATATAAATACTAAAAATCATAAATATCTTTTTATTTTGAAATTAATAATTAAAAATATGTACAATAATTTTTTATGCATAAAAAAAAAATAATAACAACAATAATGGTGAAAATGAATGAATAAAATTGTGAGGTATAATTTTTATTAATTAGATAAAATAAATTATCGGTTACAGGCAATAAAAATAAATCTAAATAAAGGTGTTTCGTTTAGGCTTCTTGGTTATTCTTTCTTATTGACCACAACCACAACTATTATATTGTATATTGTGTATATGTAATAGTAAGAAGTATATATATAATGTATAGCAGTAGAGTAGAGTATAGAAGTGTAAGGCAACCTGCAGTCGCCACCCAAGCTTCATCGCACCTCCAACTGCCGTGTAATTCTGTTATACCTATCTGAAATTAAATAAATTCATTTCACGGCCTGTCAGCGCGCAATTATTTTTAGACGCGGAACCATTTTAAAGTCAGCTCTCTTACCGTGACTAACACCGAGCCCTCTGGCCTGAACCCCGGGAGCACGTCCCAACTTAAAGGTATATAATGCTTTAACAATATATCCATATATATATATGTGAATATTATTTATTGTATATAAATATCTGTGGAAAAATAAATATCAAGAAAGAAACAGTAGAAACTACTCGATATAAAATTCAAATATAAAATATAAGAATTATAATCAAACTTTTATATTACTTTTTCGAGGAATAGAGGATTTTTATTTATGTTCGTTGTAAATTTGTTCAAGATTGTCATTTTGGTTGGATTGAGTGTTAATATTTGATTGAATCAATTTTAATAGATGGCTAGTATTCCCGGCCGCGGTAAAATTGATCTGAGTTAACAATTGTAGAAGATAAAAGTTAGAGAATTGTATTTTTAATGACGAGGTGTCTAGTCGCGTGTGAGGGAATTATTTATTTTAGATTGTATGGTAATATATCGACGTATTAATGAACATCAGTAAACTTTAAACCTAATTATAATTAGTTGTGTTGTTTTTGAATTAAATTTATATTAAGAGTTTATTTTATCAGATAATAAATATTTACAAATTTGAAATCGAGATAAAATATTCGACGTATTCGTTAGTAATTTGGCATTTGAAACTTTTTTAAGTTGGTAAAAATTTATTTTTGAGTAATAACTTTGTACTCGGATGTTTGACAGATTAAAATACATATTTATTATAATGAAAAAAAATTACAGATTTTCTTTGTATGCGAGTGTTTTTTTTCACTCCGGTACTATTGAGTGCACGGTAAAAAATTTCGTGTCATTGCATCAAAAAAAAATTTGCATTAATTATTGCAAAAATTTGCATTAATTTTACTGTGTGGACAATAGCGCGAAAGATTAAAGAGTATTTTTTTTTGTATATTATTTTAATCAATTTTATTATGGAAAATGAGATTATGAGGCGTACACTTTTTGATTTTTCAAACTTTGTAATATTTTTTTGTGTTAATTAAAGAGAATTTAAACAAAAAAGTGTTAAATTTACACACAAAAGTGTTAATTAAAAATAAATTTATACATAAAAGTATTAAATTTAAAACCCAAAAATTTTTTAATATAATAACAAAATTTTTTACAGTGTAATGGTAGTTGAAATTAACTCCGGATTTTTTACAGTGTAATGAAATATGAATATGATATAACAATAAATAAAGCTTAATATAACATAAGTGTACGGTACCAGTACCAAAGTGTAGATGATATGACGCTGGAGGATATCGGCGATTTGCCGGTGAGCACCGCTGGAGGCTTTTTTAAAGTTCCAGCATTGCAGAGGTAAGGAGTAGACTGTAGACTGGAACTGGAGACTGGATACGGATGGTACGGTTGATGGTACTCTTTTCTTGCTCCAACCCAAGCTTTTATTTCTGTCTCTTACTCGCTCTTTTTAGTGGATGGTTTGCGGCTCGCCGCAGATCATTCGTATCAACATAATTACAAGCTGCAGGAGCCGCCTCTCTGTTTCTCTCACCTCGCTCCACCCATCACAACATCGCACACGCTCATATATACGACATAACACGCTTCTTGCTATATTTTATATTTATATTTATATATATATCATATTAGTCGAATGGAGGCTGGGTGTTTACTGTTGTAAAAAATAATTTCGAAAAAATATTGTTTTTTTTAATTATCATTAACTTTATTCTATTCTAGATGGAGACTATTAAGAAGCGATTTTACGGAGAGAATGATAAGTTGATGCTAATGGGTATTAACAGTATGCTGAAGTTATGAAATATTGTGATTAAAGATTAATTACTGACGTGATAAAATAGTACTGAAAAGGGGGTTAATCGTGAAAGATGGAAGATGGAAGGTAATGGTTCATTAATGACTGTTTAATTATATACTTGTCCCATCATCGATGATTAATTTATTTAAAAATTTTTATTTTGTTTTTATGAACGTATTTATTCGTTTTTGATTATAAACGCAGCAAAAATTAATTTGTAATTTATAGAAATATTGATGTTAAAATTTTTTTATTTTTAAAATTTTAAGCTAATCCTATTTCATTTTACTACTTTATGTTATTATTGTATAAAATGTTTTTTTTTTTTTTTTGTAATAAAAATAAACATCCAGTTAAAGTTATGATGCATGAAATTCAGTAAAATACAATTTTCCTTGATTTTACAATGTTTAATTGGTCATATCTTTGAAACTACGCACTCTAGCGATATAAATGTAACGAAAAATTTTGTAGGAAATTAAATTTATTAAAAATTTTTTTGTTTGAATTTTTTCGATAAAACTAACCATTTTTTCAATGTTTCCAAAAATATAATTTGAAAGCTGATACAATTCATGCGAATGATTTATAAATATTCAATTGTTCATCTGTTAAAAATCACGTGCTTTAGAATTATAAAAGTAAAATCTAATTTTATAGGAAATTTCTATTATTATATTAAACATAATGTAAATTTTCTATTTAAATTATTTTTTTATCAAACGATTTGTTCTTTCAATATCTTTAAAAAATATCCGAAAAAATAAATTTTAAATACAATACTACCCACGAAAGTCCAATTAAAGTAAAATTGTTAGAAGTCCTTTTAAAGAGCGTCCAATTTATTATGAGCATACTAAATTTTTCCTTGGCCAATTATAACAATATCTCACAATAAGAATATTAAAAAAAAAAAACATATCAAGATACTTTAATTTGTAACATCTTCGTACTTATCCTGAATCCCCATCTTGGTCTTGGTCTTGGTCTTGATGGAACATGGAACTGTTTTAAGTATACGAGGTATAAGAATTATTCCCTTCACTCGATCATAAGCATGGTCCGCGCTTCAGCTAAAGGACCATGGCGAAACCAGTTTAAGTGGCTAAGTGTAGATGTAATTGATTTCCATTTTACGAGTTTAAGTTGAGGTAAGCCTCTACTCGCGCTTCAACATCCAAGAAGATGCACCCCGCCCCCGTTTAACATCTCAGGCTTCAGATCTTTTCCGTGCATTATTTATGTAAGCAACTAAACCTCTTTATCTAAAATTTAACATTTCACATTTCATACTTTTTTCAAAGAAGTTGAGCCTCTGGCTCTAAAAGCCTTTCTTTATCTGCTTTTCCGATTTTCTTTACACCCATTTCTTTAATAAAGTTTCATTTGTATTGGGATAATGCTAATACTAATGCGTGGGTTTGTTTTCAGGCTTCCACTTTTGGGCGGTCTCGAGTTGATGGGTGCAATTATTATATTTTCTTACGTTGTGGTTAAAAGGGTAGTTTTGCCGGTGAAAAATGTCGATGGGAGATGGGACGGATCCTGAGTCCTGAGTGAAATAATAAAAAAGGCTGTGGGAGGGCGAGGGTGAAATAATATTATGGGAAAAATGCTCTGTAATACATTTTTCAGCGATTACCCACGGTTTTAGTTTTAGGGATATGTAGGTTCATGTTTTAGGGCGAAGAGTTATGGTAAAGGGGTCAACTTTTTTTTTTTTATGTTAATGGAAGATGCGCTTTTTCAGTTTGAGGGTTTTGACGCTTTAAACAATAATTCGCTTAAAAAAAAATTTTTTTTTTTCAATGTGTTGTTACTTACACTAGCAAAAATTGGGAGTGAATTTTCACTCTTGCGACGCGGATTACCGGAGTAAAAAAATAAAATACTCCAAGTTCGAAATTTTTATTAGCTAAAACAAAGTTCATATCCAAAATTACTAACAAATATTTTCAATAATTTATCTTAGGTTTGAATTTATAAATAAGAATTATATTTTTTATAAAAATTTGAATTTTTTAACATTTAACCAAATTTTAGTAAAAATTATTTTTCGTCTTGAGCCTCGTTGACAAATATTAAACTAAATAACATTAAATTATTAAAATTACTCCGTTTAATTAAATAAAATCAATTACTTTTGTTGAAATTAATTTTTACACAGCAATTTTTGTGATTTCTTAGCAAATAAATTATTATAAAAAGAATTTATTGAAAAAATGCTATTTTTAAAAATTGATGTAATTTTTTTTTTAAATATTAGAATTTATTTATTATATAAAACTAAAAAAAAGTTTATATTAATTTTCAAAATCTCTAAATGTACATTTTGTAATTTTTAAACATTTAATTTTATTTAAAAATTTTTTAAAGTTTTTACCAAAAATTAATTTCATAAAAAAAAAAAAAATAAAGACTATTTGTCAAAATAAAATTGAAAATGTGATAAAATGTTATTTAAAGAGTGACATAAAATTTAGTAAAAGCGACTGTACACCCTCGTATAATGCAGGTACTTGGTACACTGGGTTAAATAAGTGCCCCGGAGTCTAAACTTGTATAGAATAGACGATATTAAATGCGTATGTGTTATATTTATACACAAATAAATATATACATATATTTACTGTTTTATACATATATATCACTGTTTTATGTATACATTACATAGATATAGAGAGTAAGTGAGTAAGAATAAACGTAAGAATGAGAGAACGTCGGGAATATGTAAATTAGAAAGCCCGTGTGAATGCGGAGATTTATGAGTTCCATACACATTTCTGGGCGCAATAAATATCAGTAAGTAGCAGTCAGTATATAGCACCAGTACCAACACCAGCAGTCAACCTCTTGGGACTTGGACTTGGAGATCGAGTCGTGAGTTGTGACTAACACCCCGTATACAGATACACCATCATAGTCAACCATCAAATCAACCTTCAGAGTTTTATTTTAAAGTTGAAGTTCAAAAAAAACTTCTGAGTCAATGTTTGCAACACAACAAAAATTAAAGAATTAAATCTTCATCGCTTCCATCAAAAACAGGATAAAAATAAGCTAGAAAAAATTCTATGGATTATAAATGAAAATTTATAAAAATATTTCAGGCTTACAATTTTTATTCCTTCAATAAAAAAAAAAAATTCAAACGCGATAAATAAATTAAACTTATGTTTAATTAATTGTTATATTGTTCAATAAATAAAGCAAAGTGTGTGAAGGTAACAAAAATTTTAATATAATGATTATAATAAAAATAATGAGCTCTGAGGTGGGGGCGGGATAATTCAAAAATGAGAATGTAGCGGATAAAACACGAAAAATAGTGGACGTAGTTGGTGGTGTGGATGATGATGATGCTGGTGGTGCAGTGGCGTTTCTGCAAGTAAAGCTTTTGCTGACTCGCCGTGGGTGGCTGCTTCTGGTGTCGCTTCTTGCATTCATTTCGCGCCTCGCATGCCTCCACTCACATATTACAGCCCATATGCATATATATCTCCAAGTAACTACGGTGTCACGAAGTGTGTACGTGAATTTCCAGTTCCACTAACGCATGTCAAATAAAACCTTGTGTGTGCATGTATGCATGTGTAGAGAATGTATGCGGTGAGATGGAATAAGATGAGGAGATATAAAGTGAATAATAAAATAAAAATGGTGGAGGATATATGGGTAAGTGTGTGTAGACTGTGAAATGCAGCCCAATTACGAGATGAAAATGCTGAAGAAACTCATCGCTCGGGTTATAGGAGACAAGTCGCAAATTTTTGGTGAAATTGAGTAATGTACGGTAGCTAGTGAGTGAAATACCGATGTGAGGATTTCTCTTAAGATGAATATATTTTATGGGAGCGTTGGGATTGTTTTTTTGTTTATGAGATTTTGAATTTCGTTGGAAGTAATTAAAAAATTGTTTTTTTTTCTTTGTGGATAATTGAAAATTTATAAATTTATTGTTTTTTATATGGAGGAATTTTATTGTATCATTTAAAAATTTTATTATGGAAATAAAAATTTTTAAACTAATATTTTGTTATTTTTATCACACTGATTGATGAAATGTTGAGAAAAATTTACTTTCCAAAATAATAAAAAATCATTTTTTTTTTATTTTGGAAAAAAAATTTTTTTATCGAAAAAAAAGTCCTAAAATCATTTCAAAAATTTATTATGCACCAATCATATTAATCATAAAACAAAAAACTCTATTTAATATTTATAACTTATTTACATTTCATTAAAACTATTTATAAAACATTCACCCCAACTTAAAACAAATAAAGCGAACAAAAGATTAACAACCCATAATACATATAATATATAACAAACCAAAGATTTGATTTTTTGACTACAATAAAAATAATTTGGCGTCAGCGTTCTCTAATGAGATCTATTGTCTCGCTCGGACCCCGAGAAAAATCTTTACCCACTAAATCTAAAATATAAAAACGGCTCACACCTCTTTAAAATATTCCGTAGAATTTGTGATTTGGGTAAATTTATCGTCTACTCATAACCGTGGGATGACACTTTTAATATTTTTTATTTTTCGGGCTTCTTGTGGACAAAAGAAACGCCTATGCATTTAGGGTCTACAATCTACAAATATATTTATAAATACATAAATATAATATATAATAATATATACAAAGTCAGAAATACAAAATATACAAACGAAATAATACGATTAACACGATAGACAGATTTATAGCTGCTTATGGGGATTTAAACTCAACAGGTTGAATCCCCAGGATTCCATATACATAATATAAGCCTCTCTGATACATATAGCTACTTAACTACCTTATGAAAATATATATTCACAATAAACATCACGGCCATTTTTAGATTTTTATTATTAAAATTTAAGTAAATTTCGTTACCTATAAAACCACTAACACCAATTGACACATAGATTTTCGACATTTTATGATGTCATAACTATGTCCAAAAAATTTTTCGGGTCATTAAATTTATCAATAAAATATATAATTGTCATAAAAGTCGATAAAATTCAGTGGCATCTTTACTACAACTTTTTTTTTTCAACAGAAAAAATTTTACTACCCAAAAAATAGAGATTCACTAAAAAATATTTTCAGTCATAAAAATTAAAAAATTCACTGATTTAAAATTTTTATCTTTGGTGGATTGATATTTGTTGAAGGTATAAATTTAACTTTCAAAAATTTTAATTTGACAAAGATTTTTGGATTTGAAAATTTTTTTAAATAAAACAATAAAAATTTTTATGTATCTTCGAAAAAAAAGATTGAATCTAAAATTTTTCAATGATGCAAATATTCATCAAAAATTAACTAACTCAAAAATGACCTCTCAATCATAAATTTTGATAAAAACAATCGTAGTAAAAAAAAAAAAAAAAAAAAAAAAAAGGATGGAGTTTATTATTTACAGGCTAAAGGCGCATCACAATGGCATTGCGGGTTTCCTCTTAAAGTTGAACAATATAAACAGGATTTATGGGTGAAACTTTCAACAAAACTGTCAATGCCTGACCATTACCCTCGAGCCAAAAAATAAATAGGACAGAGGACAGAGCAGCGCATCTTTTTCTTCTAAATACTTTTATTTGAATGGCTCTTTATCTTCGTTACAAAATTTACAAGTAACATACAATGTTACAAGAACTCGCACTAGGCACAAATATTTTCACCATAAATATAACTTTTTTATCTTCACGTCTATTTACTTGGGAACTGTTTACGGTCTTGTGACCTAATCCACCAACAACGTGCTATTTACTGTTTTATCTGGTAAAATCTATCTTTTTCTTTTCCTTGTCTTTCTCTTTTTTTTTGTGTCTCTGGGTCTAGGTCTAGGCCTAGGTCTGGGTTTAAGTCTACGTCTGGGACCAAATATTCAGTCAAAGTCCGGAGAAATATAAGTTACCTCAAGTTCTTCAATCATCCCTTGTTGACTAGTTCTCCGAAGGAATTAAATGTGTTATTGTTATTATGGTACAGTCCCCGAACTATGCAGTAAGAATTGAGGCTCTTTGATTTTGTTGTTGAGGGTACCTATCGACTCCACCCACGATCGTAGAACCTCTAAAATAAGTTTGACACGGGACACATTTTTTCACACGAACGTCTTAAATATATTTAGAGTGATTATCGTTCGAGTTAATCTTATAAATATTTGTTAAGTTTCTGGAACTAAACAGATAATGTTAATAATATTGATACTGGTAGTTTACTGGCCGAAGATGCTGCAGGTAGTAAAGCCGATCAGCCGATTTGGATTTTGAAAAAATCAATGTAAATAAATAACAAGTTATTTATGAATTTGTTTAGGCTTAAAATTTTTTGATTATTATTTTTATCATGAATTTTTTATTTGGAAATAATTAGTTATTATTTATGAGAATTTTTCAAGATTAAAATTTTTTTTTTTCATATTTTTAAATCATTTCTTTAGGTGAAAAAAAAAAAACTATAAAAATTTAAAGTGATATTTAGAAATTTTTGCAGTAAAGAAATCAGTCAAAATTTTAGTATAAAATTTAATAAGATAAAATTCTATATTTATCAGTTAATTAATTTTTACAATTAAATAATTAATATTGAATGCAAAATTTTTTGTTTAAAAACTTTTAATATTATATTTCAAATTCAAAATTTTTGCTCTAATCCATCAAATATTTTTTTTTGTCTACATTTCTTCCCAATTTTCATTGAACAAAATCTAATTCTCCTCATTTGTTTCATATCTTTACTCGACTAAACTAAAAATAATTTGTTTCCCTAATTTTAAATTTTTTCGCGTCTATTTAATATTCTAACGAAACAAACAATTCACAAAATTAATTATCTCATCTCTTCTCTGAACCAGACAGAAAACAACCTCCACGAAAATCCCATAAGTAACATTAATGACAACATTAAGATTTCCATCTCCTAATTAAGATAAATGCCAAAGATAACGTCGACAAGATTTATCGAAAGTCTTCTCTTTTCTCTTTTTTAAAAAAAAAACAAAGTCTAGCCTTGTCCCATATATCGATCCCACATTAGTCTTGTATTAGTAAAAATGCTCAAAATTTATCGTGTCGACGTTGCACCCTAAAATTCAACATTTCGTCAGTTCAAGTACAAGCAAACTCAGATGTACTAGCTGTAACTACTATACATAGTAGTTAAGTGCACCATAACCCGGGGAGTCGGCAATGTTGAATGTTGACTCGAGGCTGCGGTTAACGAGGACAAAAAATCACCCGTCGATTCGTCACGGGCATTTCTGTGAAACTTTAAAATCTTAGAGTAAAAATGTACACAGAGTTTAAAAAGTTAAAATAAAAATAACTTTTCTCTGCAATTTAATGGCCATATCCCAGAGGCCAAACACCTTTTCACTCTTATTGCCCCTCCTCGACACTTATTATTGTCCCTATTCATTTATAAATCGTTAACTTTTTTCTTTTTCTATTTATTCAAGTTCCCAGGGCAAAAGTGAGAGACAAAAGTTATCGGAAACTGTCAAATAGCTGCTATTGAAATAATTTTCTTCCGTCACTCAGAATAGTTTTGAGAACAATCTCTTGTTTACTTTAAGTCGAGCCCAGAGAATTTAAGAGACTGGACCAGTTGAATCAAGTTTTGAGTGAAAAATGATCTTTTCATGGACAACTTCATGGCGAATTATCGAATAATACAAGACATCCTCCTACTTTTGGTACTCTGGAGATTAAACTTTGAGTTTTACGGAAAATAGAAAAGTTTAGCTCTAAAATAATAACAAAAATAACATGCTTACAAGCAAAAGGATAAATATATATGTTGAGTCGTACCATACATCAGATGTAAGTATAATAGGATGTGTATTTATTTTGAAGGGAACTCTTACACGGCAATCATGACTTTTAAATTGTAGACAATGGACAATGGTGACTATTGACAATTGACTGGTGACACACGCGGAGGCGTGGCGGTTTTTCTGACCGATTTTCCGCGATTGCTGTGTCAATGGAGCTGTGATTTCCGTCGGGAATAAACATCGTCCATTCAACATATTTTTGGTATAAACTTATCGGTGACGAATGTTCTTAACGGCTTCCTGGAGAGCTTGCTAATGCTTTCTTTTCATAGTCATCATGATAAACATAAATATTTGAAGTTTTTGCACTTGGGAGGATGATTCTCGTGGTTTTTACTGGTAAGGTGGACTTCTACCAGTGAGGTAAAGTGATTTTCGTTAAGCTGAATATTGTAATCAAGGACAAAAGTATTTATTTATTTGTGGTAGAGTAATCGATGGTCGTTGTGGGAAATGGAATATTTTGAGGTGAATTTATGAATTGTAGGGTAAATATTTTTATTGTATGGTTTAAAAAAAGTATTTTGTGAATGACTTAATAAAAATTATTGTGGTAAAAAATTGTAAAAAATTTGGGAAGTAGATGATTTTTTATTTTTTAATTTTTTTAAAGTAAAATTTACTCCAAGTATAATTTCTTCATATTAACAAAAAAAAAAAAAAAAAATCAAAAATGATTTTTTGTTTTTATTGAATAATAATAAAAAAATTATTATTCATTTAAATATGAAAAACAATGTATTTAAAAATTAAAAAAATTAATATAATAAATTTTAATATTAAAAATAAAAATGTGTAAATATTTTTTTTTTTTATTATAAAAATTTCTTAAGTGAAGTTTCAATAAGTCAAGACAATTACAATTTTTTTCTAATCTAATTTCATATTACATGTTTAGGAAAACTTTAGAAAAGCCTTTTTTTCTGTTACAGAAAAATGTATCCCAATAATGAGTTAATAAACAATAATTAATTGCCGTAAAAAAAGTTTTATTTTTTAGTTCTTTCAAAGTAAGGTCAAGGATAAAAAGATTTTTTTCCTTGAAAATCATGGTGGGTCCTAAAGAATTTATGTATGTATTCAAAACCGTCCTTGGACATACTGCCCTATAATTTGTTACTGAAATATCGATTATTGAAGACAAAAGTCATTTTTCATTCAACCTTCAATATTTCAACAACCATCAATATCAATAGTCCTATACAGAATTATTCAAAGAAAATTTAAGCTGAATAAACATACTAGCATCTACATTTACAGTCAAAAATTTTTTCCTGGTATGTAGATAATTGTAAAAAATTTTTTTTTACATAAAACTTCAACTAAACTGAAAATTACAAATTTCTTCTTCAGAAAATCTTAAAAGTAAAAATTTAAAGCATATATAACAGATAATAAAATAAAAGCTTCAGGTTGAGTTTCATAATTAAATTTTTCATCGCAAAAATTATTTTATAGTCAGTCAAATTTTTACAAAGATATTTTTTACTAGCACCCCGGCTTCGCAAGGGTATTTAATAAAAGTAGGAGTTTTAGTAAGTATCTCTAATTTTTTTGAAAGTGTAATAAAGCCTATGTCAGCCGGGGATAATGTAGCTTCCCAACAGTGAAAGAATTTTTCAAATCGGTTCAGTAGTTTCGAAGCCTATTCAATGCAAACAAACAAATAAACAAACAATCAAATCTTTCCTCTTTATAAAATTAGTAAAGATAAGAAATTAAATTTTTTTTTAATTATTAACTGTTACATGATGATATTAAATAAGGTTTTATTATTTTTATTTAACTCACACAAGAGCACTTCGCATCACAAAATAATAACGAAAAATCTATTGTATTATTTAATAATATTAAAAATAAAATAATTAAATATTAAAGTATAGCATTAAAAAGATGTCCCCGAGGACTGAGAACAACGTGTATTTATATATATATATATATATATATATATATATATATATATATATATATATATATATATATATATATATATACAGAAAGGTTCAGCTAAACTGGGTGTAGTAGTATATAAGTACAAGGGAATAAAGCAAGGCGGTTTACGGTGGCGCGAACGCAAGCAAGAAGTGTAGTAATGCCGGCGGGCAGGCGGCAGACTATTACCACTGCATGAATATGAATGAGAGCCAGAGTAAAGGAAGACAACTCTACGAAGACGACGACGAGTGCAAGAACAAGAATAACAATAAAAGTAAGACCAAGAAGGAAGAGCCTGAGCCAAATGTACAAAGAAACAGTAGTAAAAGTAACAAAGACAGTAAATCTAAAAGCTTTCGCCTTTTTTACCTCTGCGCAACAAGGAAACTGTCAAGTTCGGTTTGAAAGACCAGCAATATGGATGCGACCGAGCAGAGGGTACGCTGTAAGGTACATATAAGAGGGATGAGGTATGAGTTTGCGAATAACCGTGTAGATAAAAGAGAGAACGATACTCCACTCGGCAGACCAGCATTCAATTAGTCGCCTAGTAATTAGCCGGGAAATCTTTAGCTTTGTCGGCAAAGTATTTTTTTAGCCACTCTCTCCCTCGATCTTCGCTGCTTATTCAAGACTTCTGTACCCTGTGGATTATGCAGTACACCCTTTTACATTCTACACTTAACATCCACCATATATTTATTTGTACATTTATATTCTTACATTTCAGTAGTAAAAAAAAAAAAATGATTAAAAAATAATAATATGTTGTGAAAAATAGGAAATAAATTTTCACTTCCGTTATTCGGAAATTATTAAATTATAAAAAAAAATACCTTCAACTTTTAGTTTGTAAATATTACTTATATTTTTTATAAAAATTTGACTTTGAAATATTAAAGGAAATTTTTATAAAAATTTTATCATTATTATTTTATTCATTGAATATACAGTATATTAGTGAATTAACCCGTGTACCTATGGATTACATCGTAAATTGATTATTCTCCGCGTTGATATAATATTATACGCATCCGAGGCAATATGCAATTTAGCCTGACGAGATAATTATTTATTTTTATTTTTGAATGAAGCATGATACCGGGTTTTATTACTTTATTTAACATTCTTGATTATTATTCCGGAATAATAATTTGTCGTGCGCGTGGAGTGCATCCATTCTACATGATACTCTTTTCACTAAGCCTCACCTCAGCTTGGCATGGTACGCATTACCTTGTCTCAACTTTTAAAATAAAAATAAATATATCCATCTGAGTAAAATGAGTTAATTAACATGACAAAGTGACAAGTAACTAAGTACGGGGTGTGTTACTCTGCTGGGTGGTCCTCCTTTGCATCGATAACCGAGAACCGGGAATTTAGTATTTTATTTAAAGAGTATCGTTTATTTTTGTATTTTTAGAAATTCTGGGTCTAGTGAATGGAAGGGCGTTTCTATTTAAGGGGAAATTAATGGATAGAGAGATTGAGATTTTCTAAAATGCCTGCGGTGCAGAGTTACACTGACACTTTATCGAGTCAATATACATTTATGTTTGTCTGTGTCCGTAAATGAAGCTACCCTAGATGGCACAAATGCTACAAAACCACTACAGTTGTAAATCAGTGGGTAAGGGCTGCTAAATAGCAACTGGAGCGCTCTCTAGTGAGGCGTGTCCACGCCCGTGTGGTCTACTATCCTCACTCTTGTTCCTTTTTATTTTATAAAAACATCTAATGCTCAATTCCTGCCCTCAAGCTTCACTTCGCTTCAGTTTTTTACATCCGGATCACTTTTTCTCACTTCCGACTAAAAGGATCAGGAGGTACACTATCAAAATTTCCTGCCATGAGCCTGACTAATTTTTTGATAACCGTAACTTCCGAAAAGAAATTAACTGTGTCAACATATGTCCAACTTTCCTCGAGCGGTTTTTTTGTACCATGTTTTGTTACCTTCTTCATTTTTTAGGAGTTTTTAGAAAGTGAAAGTTAAAACTTTCGGTCAAATGTATACACATTTTCTTTTTGTATTTTACCACATTTAAAAAAAAACTTTAAAGTAATAAAATAAAAATAAAAATTTAGAATTCTTCATTTTGCCACAAGTTGTTCTATTAGAACTCCAAAATTTTATCACAATTATATAAAAGTCAGTCAGATGTTTCTATCCTAAAATTTATATCCCAATTCACTCAATAATCTCCAAAATTCCTAAAACTCCTAAATAAGCAGTCATTAGGGGAAACAACAGAGCCCCTAACGACCAAAACTGTCTCAATTCATAACCGCAGATGCGTGAGTAATTTCCTCCGATTATCATGTTATATATATTAGCAATATCTCGAGGGGTTGTGGTGTTTCCCATGACTTTTACCGCGGATTACCCAAGAGCCAAACCAATCGAAACCTTTTCCCGATTTGTGTGGAACCTGATACCCATAAGAAGGGTCCTGTAAATCAAGATATATGACATTGGAGGGTGGCCAGTTGTACTTACATCAATATCTGTTCCACACTGAAAACTTTCTAGTATTAGTGTATCCAATCGGCAAAACTCGTCTTTTCCAGTTATTTTATTTTACTTCTACCGTCTCAAATACAGCTACCCTTTCTCCGTCTCGCCCCATCACGACTCACTAATAAATATCAGGATCCATTTCTCCACGTTGACTCCTCTGTACACTTCTGAACATAATACTGATATGATGCGATACAGAAAAATGATCCACAGGCACGTGCTGCTCATCCCCAGATGACACCGTTTTTATTGGCATACTCTGGGTTCGCTAGACCCAATCATAGAGGCCACGCTCATGCTCAGCCTCGCCTCATTTTTTATTATTTTATTGCGAAATTTCCATTGTCTTTGCTTACAATTCGAGTTTTTGCAGCAGGTGGATCAACAAAAAAAAAAAAAAAAAAAAAAAAATTGTACATTTCACAATATATTTGATTTGATTCTTATTCTTATTGTTTCAGTTATACGAACAAGGTAAAAGAGAATAAGAAATAGCCGAGGAACGAAGAGCACGAATCCGTTGAATCAACAAAATGCTTTTCCATATCCGCGTATAACCACAGCAGTGCATATTTCACCGAGGGGATGAGTAAATTGATGTTCTTGTTCCCGTTCCGCGTATTCGGATCCTCTTCTATTCCTATTTCTCTACTCTCTAGCCTGGGTGGGCTGCAAACTACAGAACGTAGAAGCGCTAACGTTGAAGTTGAAATACACCCCAGACTATTACTATGTATTAGTACCAAATAGAGGGTGAGGGCATTCCGGACTCCGGTTGGTGCAATAGCCAAAGAGGGCCATTTCCATCGAACCGTGTACCTCCGTCCATAATTCCGTGAGTTTGTCCGCTCATCTTGCATGCTTACCCCTACAATCTTTATCTCCGTCTTTATCTCATGGTACATTTTAAACTAAGCGCTGTGCATCAGATTGTCCTGATGGTGAACTTTAGTCGAGCGTATCATATCCCCTATTTAGATTTAGATCAACCCACCAAATACTGTACACTCTCGAAAAGTTTACCCCAGCTTGCAGCGAAATACATAACTAGAAATGTATGATTATTAAATACATCAGGCAATTCGGAGCTTAAAATCACGATGGATACAATCGAGAGAAGCTTGGGTCAAGATACTGAGTGGACGCAACATTTCGAGTCCCTGAAGACTGGCTTCCAAATCTATCGAGCTCCCTCGTCGGCTACTTTACCGAATTATTTATTTAACTGCGGAGGTCTAAGTGAGTTTGGTCGTAAACCATCAAATCTTTGGACACCGTTTTGTATCATTTATTAACGCCTCAATGAATTTAGTGCTAGTTGCGTTACATGGATGGTCGTTTGTAAATGATTTTTGTTATTAAGGGTGTTGGTTTTTAGATTGATGTCTTGGTGGAATGGATGAGTGATTTTGAGTGGACTTAGTCAATTTTGATGGAACTTATATTTGGACAGACTGTTTTATGACAAAAATAAGTAGGAGGGAAGCATTAATTTTTAGATTATTTGATAAATAGGAAAATTTAATTGAGAAAAATTGAAATTTTGCATACAAAATTATTACGAGTTAATATCTGTGGACATATTTTTTATTTTTAATATTTCAATTATTTATAAAAATTCAAAAATTACCGGCTGTTTATAAAACATAGAATTTTTGAGAGTGAGAAAAAATTTAGAATTTTTTCAAGCCCGGTGTAAGCCTTAAATAAATAAAATTCCTCAAGAACTTATAGTCCTTAAATTATCAATACTGAACAAATCATTCGAAAAAAAAAAATTTCTGGTTTTATATCTTCAGAACAGTTTTCATTTGAATGAAGATCAAAATCAACATGGCATTATTCGTCGTATTTAAATCGTCACAAACAGCCCTTAAAAGCTTTAAATAAAATTTTAAAATTTCTTGACTTGCAAAACATAACTCTCATCCCCAAGTTTCTTTAACAGGCCAATAAATTTGCCGAAATGTACACAGGAGCGGTAATTCCGAGCGAGTTTTAAATGATTTGGATGAGCCGACAGATGGCTTTCTGTCCAGGCACCTTGATTTGTGGTTAAGCATTTTTTAAGCCCATTTGGCCGGTTGTCTATAATTTCGGCGGCTATCCTATCCTTTATTTCTTCTTCTTCTTCTTCTTCATCCTTCCCTCTTCTTCTTCTTTATCCCAACCCAAATGGCCACCTTATTGTCTTTATCCTTTTCGAGGGATTCTTCGCGTGTTATTTCCCAGTTCTGCCTTATGTTTATTTTCTTAACGGCCAAAATAATAAGCCCGTCTCCGTCTTGGTATCCATAACTCGAAACTTGAATTCGTTCTGTAACGGACAAATTAATGGTAACATACAATACAATGGCTCCACATAAATATATAAATTACCTGTACTTAGCTACTTAGTCACCTGTGGTACCAGTAATGGCCCTTCTGTCTTTTTGCAGCTCATCACGCGATTTCTTTCCCAAAAATTTGTACTTAACAATACCCACATATTCAATCATTCGCGTTGTTTTCAATTCCACTGTTATTTGTTGGTTCTTTATTGTCACGGACGCGTGCCTAGGGCAACCAAATTGCCTCAATTCGAAGACTCGAGAAAGAAGCTTAAGGAGATTCTTGTTATGGACACAACAAATTTTAGTCTCCTACACAATACAAAACCTTATATCATTATCTACAATAGCATCGTCATTGTGTCCAAACTTCATATCTTGTACAAATTAGAATACTTATAGGCATACCTTTTTGGCGGTGGAACGAAGCTAGCTTTGCCAATTGTTTGGATCATTAAATTAGTGGTCTAGAAAGTCAAAGTGTCTTTTGTAATCTGATCTGTGAGACTGTATTCAATTCTTCTTGATCTGCGAATAACAAATTACGAATGAGAATTGGGAATGGAGAATGTTATTTAATTCCGAAGTAACGTAATTTAGTTGTAATTTAGTTGATGGTGGTGTAAATTAGTTTGAGATATACAATTGGGGAAATTGTAGTGTTATCGACACGCGTATGGACAAACGAGAGAATTGTATCGAGTTACTACACGTTTCATCGAACAAAGTGGAGTCAAGTGTTGCTTGTTATCCCGCAGTGTCACACCCTGAGGCACAAACATTTTCGTTTTACCCTTATGGGTCACGTGCCACGCTCGGAAACCCAGATTAGTATTTATACTACACCAGAACTACGTATACTGTGTATATATATGCATTAAACCCGGATTAGCCCAAAGAAAATCAACAGCTGGCGTAAAATAGATCCTGCAATGTGCAATTGTATTGCTTTTTTAATACTCATGCCTTTTTTTATTGTTAATCAAGTGACTGAGTTAATTCTCCGAGTAATTTTGGAAATGCTTTCACTCAAATTAAATTATTATTATTTTTTACCTTTGACTTGAGGATTTTCGATACAAAAAATTTATGCAGTCTTAAATCGATAATAAATTTGAAACTCATCTTAAAATAAGCTTTGAAAATTTGAATTAAAAGGTAGAAAACAACATACTAAGGTGTATTCAAAATAAATGACGATACTGACTCATTTAGGGGTTTTGTCTCGAAAAAATCATCAGATTAGAAATATTTTTTTTTCCAGAGCTTCAACAAAACGCCTTCTCCGAAAAAATGAATTTAGAAGAGGAAAAAATGGGCTGTGAGTAATGGGACGGTATCAATCTTAGATATTACATTGTTTTCTTCAAGAGTCGACACATCGGTCAAAAATTTAAGGTCACTCGGATTTTTTCTTTATTCAGTAAATAGATTCAGGGCGTGTTACTAATCCGTCTTGCGGGACTAATTAGCTCGAAAATTTAATTTTGATTTATTTTTAATCTTCTTTGTTGAATCAAAACTTTTTTAAATTGAATATTTTTATGCTTTTTAACCAGCTGTTGCATTAAAAATATTTTTATTTATTTTCTGAGGAGTATAAATTTCCATTAAACCGTTGTTGTAAAATTTCCGAGATCTCCGTCGCCAGTTGGAATAATTGGGCGCAAAAAAAAAAAAAAAAAAAAATTAACCAGCTCGAAAAAGACGCAGCAGGAAATATGATTAAACAAAAAAAGGGATAATTTAGTTTTCTCTCGAAAAGAAATCGTGATATAATTATTTTATTTATGAAAGCAGCCATTAACCTCACGCGTGTCATTTGGGACGCATACCATCTGTTGGACAATTCGCGAGAGGCGTATGTCAGCATACGTAAAATTTAAAGTTATATGTAGCAGCAATACAAGTACTATACGTATACAGTTTATATAGTTCTATACCAGACGATCGATTCCCGTCGCGTTTCGCGAATTACCGTTTTCTCCCGGGCACAATCGTCATGGGCGTACATTCCGTATACCCACATGCACCGTCAGTAGATTAACACGCGTGCGCAAGATGAAAGATGAAAGAGGAAAGAGAAAGAGGAAGAGGAAGAGGAAGAGGAAGAGGAAGAGGAAGAGGAGTAACACCAGTTACAGCCAAGCCAGATACCAGCAACCAGCCTGACTCCCCGTTTTCATGTAACAGCCATTGCATCCCATCCTCATCAACATACTCCTAAAGACCCCCCACCCAAATTGCACTGGATCCAAAACTGCCAATTATGCCGTAAATATACTTGCCAAAATTCAGCACGCTATTTTGTCACCAGCATGTCCCGTAATTTTTATTTTCCGTCTCCAACATGTCAATGTCATCTGGGTAAAGACTTAAGTATACGCTTTTATTCGATAAATACAAATTTTAATGGTTAATAATTAAGGTTTAAACCGGATAAATGTGAGCCTCTGAAATGAAACTACCTGCAAATTAATTTTTTTTATGAGGGCAATAAGACTACCTTGAAATGTTTTGGGTAATATTTTTTCAATAAAAAAAATTGTTTTGAAGGGTTTAGACGAAAGTGAGTAATATAATTTTTTTTATGAAGAAATTATTTAGAAAAAAATGATAATTCTTAAGAAAAAAACTTGTGCCAAAAAATCATTTTAAAGAATTTAAATTTCATGATCGAAGTAAAATTGATTGAAACGAAGGAAAGTTTTTTTAATCAAGAAATTTCTTTTTTTCTTGAATCAATTGAATTTTTTTATCAATGTAGTCTTTTTGACTCAAATTTTTCATTTTGCTCTAATTTAAAATATTCTTTCATCTAAAAGATGAAACTTAATTAAAGATAAAAAATTTTGAACCAAAAATATTTTTTTGAAAATTAATCATTCTTAATCAACTAGAAAAATCATTGACCTAAGAAATTTTTAAGTTCAAAATTGTATTTTCAACAAATAATCACAAAAAATTTAATTAAAAAAAACGGGTAATCTTGATCCAACTCAATTTTTTGCGTTAAAAATTTCCCATAGCCGACATGCCATACCAAATTAATAAACCTTCTATCCACAAATAGAAGCTAAATTTGGCATCGCATTAAAAAACAGATAACTTTAGTAAGTAGGGGTGACTATTATAGAGATAACCGGGGTGACAAGGCGCATCTCTTTTAGACAAATTGTTAGGGCCGTGTCGGTTTGTCCTCCCCAATACACACATGAACACAATACATATAAATAAATATACATATAGGATAAAATGGGTGTAGATAGGGAGGTTATAGGAAGCGTAGCGTTTTGTCCGTTGACGACAGAACTCCACGACTGCGACGACGACAACCATACCAATGACTACAGTATATTCCAGTACGGAAGAGATGTTTAACCCGCCTCCCTCGTTACGTTACATTACATTTATCTTAAAATGGTTATCCCTGACGACCCTTACCCTTAACTCGATGTAACAACCTATGTATTAGTCGCACCACTATTCTCTGTTATATAATACACAGCATAGTATAAATGAAAGAGAGATAGCCTCGAGTATGGATAATGATTGTTGTTATTATTGCTGGCGGTAGCGCGGGCGCGGAAGATTCTCTCACTTTCTATCCGCTATCTCTATGGCAACCCCTCGTTGTCGTTCTTGTATTTATACATTTGGATGTTCTGTGTTGTATGTTGCACAACAGGACCAAAGAGAATCTACGAACCTATATCGGCGAGAGTAAGAGAGTCGAGCACGTGCCGGCCTTTTCCCACACGTCCTCAAAAACAGAGACAGATATTCGAGGGTTGAAGGTGACACGCGGCTCTAAATTCGCAACACCCACGTTACTAACTACCTATATATCTATATAAATGTATATATGTATATACATTTAGATGCTGGGTATGTTATATCGATTTTATGTGCAGACAGTAAAATTTTATTTTTTATGCCTGGTTAGAGACTCAATTAATTTTTTTGCAGTATTTTAGTGATAAATTTTAGTGAGAAAATTTATCGTGGAATTTATAGACGAAATTGAGTAATTTATGGTTACTAATTTTTAACGATTTGGAAAACTTGGCGTGTAAGGTGATTTTTTGAAAATTGATGAAGATAGAAAAATTTTATACAAATTTTTAAAGAAAGAAATGTGAAAAAATTTTTTTCAATGTTTCTTGCTCTAAAAAAAAAAAAAAAATTAGGTTGATTTAAAAAAATTAAGAAAGTTTAAAGAGAATTTAAAATTTATTTTTTTTTAATAATAAAAAATTTCCAAGAATTTGTCGAAAAAAATGTACTTTTTCTTTAAATATCTTTAAAAAAAAAAAAAAAGAAGAAAATTAGCAGTTTTGAAATAATAATTACAAACAGGTGAGGGCGCAAATTGTCTTATATCGTGGCCAATTATAATTAGATTAGGCTTGTATCTTTATAATACTTCAAAAAAATTATATTTTTTTTTAACAAAAAAATCCTCTCTAAAAAAACAAGATAATTTTTTTTTTAAAAAATTTTTTCGAATAAAAATTTATTCGAATTTTAAAAACAGCACGGAAAAGCGTGAAAAAATTATATTTACAGAGTTTCATCAAGCGTAAAACAAAATGTTATTACACCTGAAAGAATGTGGAAAAGTGTTGAAACAATTGACAATTATCTCATCAAACACAATATTTTTTCAACACTTGGAAATGTTTTAATAAGCAGTTAATCAAGATTAAGAAAAAAAATTTGTTTTTCACGTAATACAAAATAATATTTTATTAATTTTGAATACTCGTAAAAAGATAAATAATTTTCAAAATCATACTACAAACATTCTTAAAAAATTTCTCGGATTATAATATCTTTTCTTAAAAACATCCTACCCAAATAAATCAAATCAATTTAAAAAATCGGAGTTAAATTAACCGAAAGAAAGCATGACATATTTAAAATACTGCGCGGGATTACCATAAATTTAAAAATGAACCTAACACTTTAGAGGGCCTTAAATTCCATTAGATACTCGACGACAGATTAGTAACTTTTTATATAATACAATATAATAATAATTTCTCCACGTCATTCCTTTCATTCCTTTTACCTACATTATATTTACCTACCTTATACTCAACTTTATTTAGTTCTTGATAAAAAAGTTAGTCATGTCGATCTCTTACAAATTAGTCTGATGTATAAACATGAGTGTAAAGATCATCTCAAGATAAAATTCGAATAAGAATGCCATCAGAAGATAGTCCTGTTTTTAAAATTAGTCAGGGCGGTCAACCTTCCACCATTTATAGTATACATATACACATATTAAACTTTTTAGATCCCATCGGGATAAAACTAATTTGTCTCTGCGACCTGCAGCATTTATATTTAAAAAAAATTTTTTTTTTTTACTTTAATTCATCCATCGCTTTCTTTTTTTACGATAGTGACAATGTTATAAATAAAAAAAATGACTTTTGTTTTCCTGTGAAAAATTTTTTGATATGACCACACATGGACAATTTTCATTTATGACCATATCAGACAATTGTGCTTTGGTGCATTGCAGTAAAATTGCATAGCATTGAATTCCGATAAGTTATACGAAATTAAAAAAAATCCTATTTACTATAAATTTTAAATAGAAAAATTTTAAGATTAAAAAAAAGTAGTCAGATCTCAAATTTTTGGGAATTTTTTCTCAGTAAATAAAAAAACAATTAAAAACGAATCACTCTTTTGGCCATATAAGAAAATTTTTTCAAGATTCGGTGAATTAAAGTTTTATTTTATTTTTTTTTTTTTTTGTAAATTATTTTTAATATCCATTAATGACATGGCGTAAAAAAATGTGTAATTACTCAGCAAACCTCAGGTGAGTGTGTGAGCAAAAAATGAAAAATTAAGATAAAGATGATGAGCTATTAAATAAAAGTGATTTTAAAGTCAGACAGTAGCGAGTAACATTAAAGGTGTTGATGTACCCGTTGGCCAGTATCTCTCGTCGGACTTGTCTCAGACTTCCGGTGGGCATATCGTCAAGAAATCCAACGAGATTGCCGCCACCATCAGCATCAACATCAGCACCAAGAAGAAGACCAAGAGCAAGATGGGTACCGCGTGTGTTCCATTGACTTAAGTGTACGAGCATTAAGCCAGCTACCTTACCGTCCACCTACCGCATGATCCTTCTGGGCAGTATATGCTGCTGCGTATGTTCAATCCCAGACGCTTCGGGCTATTTTGCTCGCTGTTCACTTCATATAAGTATTGTAAGTTGTATATTGCTATTTAACTCTTATACCTGGAGGTACGAATAAGCCAGAACTTGAACTCGGCGATGTTGATGTTGGTACTCACATGTGTGCACGGAGTATGTATTTATGTGTTATGTGTTATTGAGGTAGATATATATCCTTAGCATCTCAAAGCGCCGCGAATCCTCGCACCTTACTACTCACTATGGAAGGATTTTTAATGGCGTAATAATAACCCGAGACACGCAATCTGTCGAGCGCTTATTTTTACTTACACTTTAAATTTTATCTTTCGTCGCTAATTTATCTCCAGACTTTTCGGCTTTTTTCGTAATTGAATTTGTTTCGATTGACGGATATGGAATGGGAAAAAGGAAAATAACAACTATTTTCAGGAGAGATCCAAATCTTAGTGGTAGTTTTAAGGTTTTAAATTACTCGAGGTGATGAAATTGGAGAATGCAATTATTTGTAAGACGAAAAAAATAATACAGTTTTGTAATCAATAGAAATTGCTTGAATATATAAATGTGAAAATTTGGATCTTTAAAATTGATTATTGAAATTTTCAAACCTTTGTTTATTAAAAAATTTAGTGGTCAAAAATATTTTCTGTGAATCATATTTTTGAGGTCAATAAATGTGACTGAATTTTGAACTTGATATTACAAGTTCAAAAATTGAACATATATAAAAATATATATAATATTTCCTAACTGAGGACAAAATTAAGTTCTCCTTATAGATGAATCATTTTTAACTGAACAACTATTATTTAAATAATTTTCCAAAAAATATTTCCAATTTAATCAACGTTTTCATCAATAGATACTTAATCCAGTAATTCGGTATTATCCCTGAAGACTTTAATCATTACTAAATTACAAAATAATTCATTCTCGGGCCATTGCGTACACTAATTTATTTCCCCAAAAAAAGTGAACCTTGAACAGTAAACAAACCTTAAATAAGAATAAGAATCTTATTTATTTTCTTATACTTAAGTACCAAAATAATACAAAATACTTTATTACCCCTTAACAAACGTAAATTTCAAACGTCTAGCATTTTGTATTTGTAACCAGCTCAAGCTCAGTATAATTAACTCGAGCGGACGGCTCCAGTTGCTTCCGTTCACCGAATATTCCACCTCGGATATTTCTTAATTGTGGGACCCCTCGAGACCTCAAAGGGTAGAGCGACGCGATTACACTCTTAATGGTTTCCTACTCAATTATCTCGCAATCTTATTGTCCTTAGCTTTTCCAAGATTGGTTTCACCCTCTCTATTCCCATTCCTATCCTCATCTCCATCCCTGTCCCTCTTGAGCCTCATACTACCCTCCATCCCTTCCCTGAAGTCCTTAGGCTTCATAGATAACTATAAAACTTCATATATACCCGTGAAAAAATTTTCATGAATGGCCATATCAAGTTATGAGATTAAGGAAATAATTTAGTACAATTTTTTTATTTTTTCTAACAATATGTGTGTCAATTAATATATTATATTAAAATACAAAAAAAAAAAAAATGAGCGTAAAAATTTTATTAGGGTTGAATTTTTAAATGGGAAAGTAGATTTAAATAAAATTAAATCCAATGTACGTCAGATGAACTTGTTAAAAGAGTGAGAAAAAAAATTCATTTTTTCAATTTATTTCTTGATAGTTTCCATATTTTTACAATATCTATATATTATTGCAATTCAATTGAATGTACTGATTTTTTATGATTCCTAAGCCTTTGCATCAACTATTTTAAATCTTGTGGTATTTACATTTTTTATTTTATGTTTTGATTTTGTTGTATTTATTTAGTTAAGCGACATATCATATCAAATATGTCCATATATGGCCAATTATCATATCCGGAAATCAATGAATATATGAAATTTTCCGATCTGACCATGTCAAAAAATTTTTCAGAAACACTACCGACGAAAACAGAAAAATCCAAAAAAAAATATAATGAGTGTGACCTGGAGTAGGATTGCGATGAGACCAGCACCCAGCAAACGGGCGGATGTGTCTGAGGTAATTGAGGCTAGGGGTCATCCGGGTCGAAGGAGTCACGAGTCACGAGCGAGCGGTTGCGAACAATGCCTTCCTTCGACTTGTTCACCCTTTGACTTTTTTTCTCTTCTCCAACTTACACTTTACTTATTCGACTCGGATTTGCCTCCACTCCAACGCTCGAATCGACTAAATTTTATTATTATTTTTCCTTTAAACCCCCTTCTTCTCCTCTTCACTCTGCCCCTTTATTTCCAATGAATTCTTCTTCTTAGATCTTTAAATTTTAAACATCTACCGATCATTGCAATCGGCAAACTTGTTACGAACCCTTCCCCTTCCCTTTTCGGTGCTCACAAAAGTAACAGAGAAGTTACTAAAGATCTCGAACTCTCTTTATAACTCTTTGATATCAAACCTCACTTCAACTTGGTACCTTATTAGATTATTTTGATCCGCGGTTTTGATTACCTCTGAAACAAACGATTATTTATGGCAATGTTTATCGGCAATAATAATATTATTATGAAACCGAGGGTTTAAGAATTGTTGTTGTTATTATTGTCTTTGATGACCCAAGATATACAAGCACCGAGTGGTCTTTAAGACTCGTGTCAGCCTTAGGGTTCAGGGAAAAGAGCCTTGATTTTGTATCAATGAAAAGCAATGTATATGTAAATGTTAATGTAAGTGCTGAAGAAACTTTTATTTTATATAAATCGAGGAATTAAAAATTAAGGTTCGCTTTTTTACGGATAATGTCTATGGGTGGAGCTTTTTTACCAAACAGAGATCTCCCACGCTGTAGTCGCCTGTTGTTGTCCGACAAGCAATCGAAGACAAATTAGAGTTGCGTGATGCGCGTTTGATGGCGGAACAAACGATTCTAGTCTTTAGTCTTTAGTCTTTAGGTTTTGTAGACGTAACATGCACTAGAGAGTAAGTAGACTAAAGGAAAGCTTTGTCCTGGTAATGTCACGAGGATTAGTCCAAGACATTTGCGTTTTTTGAATTAGTTATTGCGATTTTTTAGACTTCAAAAGAAAATTATTTATTTAAGGAATGGCTGAGGACCTGATAAGAATTGTGGGTGAAATTTTGAGAAAATTATTTTTGTCTTTTTATTTAAAATTTTGAGAAAAATTCGAGAGCTTTAGTTATATGAAATTAAATAAAGAAAATTAGGATTCTTAAGGATTAAACTGAAGATTTTTTTTAATTGATTAAATTTTATTACTTTAATTGAAAAAATAAATTTTTTTGTTTTCAAAATTTTTTTGGGGCTGTCCAAATTTTTAATTTTAAAATTTTATAATTTAACGTATTTAAAAATTAAAAACTTATTTTTAATAAAAATTCTAAGAATTAGATAAAATAATAATGAAACTTTAAACGCAAATTTTGTAGCTTGTATCAGTGAAATAAATTAAATAATTTATACTAAAAAATAATTTGAAAAAAATAATATTTTTCAAAATTAAATTCATTTTTTATTAAATTGTTATTTAATAAATTAATAACAAACGACTTCAACACTACTTCAATACGTCTACTGTTGAGGCAAACATGAACATAATAATAAAAAAATCCTATTGACCCACTAAGACCGAAATTAATAAATAGAAAATGAAAGAACGATAATGCGTGTAAAGATGCATGAAAAATCAGAGTGTTGCGTGGTTAGCTGGGCACCCATCAGATCTTCTGTTCACCTTTTACGGTTTTATTTATTATCCTGAGTATTTATTCCCTGGTCTTTTCTGATGATCTCGGTTGGTTAGTTCCTTCTTTATCTTATCTTATATTCATCCAGCTATACTTTACCTCTATACCTATGGATATCCTTCTGACTTCTCACACATCTCGCAGTGTCGTTCTCGCTGTTGGCCCGACGCTCAGCACAATAGGATCAATATCCCGCTGGGGTATATAAAACCCCGTAATCCCTGGCATCTGTGGGCCACCTGCAGTCGCGCGTTTCGTCACGGACACCACACGTATTTTGTCCACTACTCGTTTGCCACCACGGCCACCAACGATTTCCAGCCTATTTAGACAACATCCACTGCGTCTATTGTCCTTCTCATTCAACAAACTTTACTATTTATATATACAAAGAATTTACTTTTCCATGTAATGTATATTTTGACTTATTATTGTACTATATTTTTACACATTTTATTCAATATATTATATATACTATACTTTTTACCACCACTATTATTATTATTATGACATTTTTTAAAACTAAAAATAACTAGCAACCTTGCAATCACTAAGTGACTGCCGTGACTTGTGAACTATAAATAAATAAAATTTTGCTTTATTAAATAATGACTTTTGTTAAATTGCACTGTACTTTTTAAACTATTGACGTTTTTAAAGATATAAACTCATCTCGATGTTACACTCATCATGAGCTTTCATTTGAGTACCCACATGAATTTTGATATATTTTTCATATATACATATATATAATATATATATATATATATATATATATATATATATATATATATATATATATATATATATATATATATATATATATATATGAAAAATTGATGTCGGTACTCAAATGAAAGGTCTTGAAGAATGTAATGTCAGGGTAAGCTTATATCTTTAAAAATGTCAATAGTTCACAAGATACAATGTCATTTCTTAATTATGTATCTAGAGGCAAATTTTATTTATCTAGAGACAAACAGATCCTGGAGATAAAATTTTTCTTATTCTCTTAATAATATAGATAATAATAATATTAATTTTAAATTCTAAAAATTATTTATAATTATTATTATTTTTTCTCAATTTAAAAATTTTATAATGTGCAAATATTAATAGGTCATTCCATACAAAATATAGATTTGATTGACAACAAAACAAAATAAACCACGACAAAAACTCCTCACTCATTTTTATATAATCGATCATGACAGTTTAACAGGATAAAAGACTCTTGACAAAAAGTTGACGGATGAACAAGAGATTTGCTGTCGAAACTTAACAGATATCGATTCATATATTCTCATAGTATGTTATGTTATGCTATCGTTATACAATAATAATTCTCAGTATACACATTTTTTTTTTTTTGCATTTAAAAACGCAACATTGTTATTCAACAGTAGCATAATTGAAGAACCACAACATAAACATAAAGAATTGAAAACGGAAAAAGGTTCTTTTTATATATGAAGCGCCTAATGCCTGTTTATGGATATCAACTACGAATTTTCATGAAAGAAGGTTCAAAATATTTCCAGACACGAATTTGTCATATGGTTAAGATCATTTTGGGAAAATTTTTGTCAAAAAGAGTACAAGATATTCTTTGGTATTTATATTAAAAGTTTGTATTGGATTAGGTTTTTTGAAAACCGTGAAATTATTGGTGGAGTAGCATGAAATGTTTCTCGTTAAATGCTTGTCAAATAGGGCCAGACTGAATTACCGATATCAGACTGAACTACATGTCCTTCAGATATTTGAGGATCTTCAATATACAGGAAATTATTTTTTTCAGTAATCCAGTATTAAATGAATTCCGTTAAAATACTTGCGAATTAAATAATAATCCAATGGAAAACCAAAACAGATTTTTAAAATAATTATTCGGTGCAATAGAAATTGAATAGCGTGATCCTTTAAACAAAGACTTAATTTACATTTTATTTGAGAGATAATCATGATTGGGCCTAAATGATTTCAAAAGGAAGCTGCTCATTCACTTGAAATCACGACATGATGTCGGGTAGATGAACAAGTTACGGTTCTTAGATCGAGAGTTGGTGTTCGTGTCTCAAAAGCTTTTGTCTTTTTATCTAATCTATCAGTTGGTGTTCCAACACCAAAAAAGGTAGTTCTGATAATCTAAAAAGAACATCTATTTACTGTCAATCAATCACCCTTATACATCTCTTTACGACGGGCACCATCAACATGAATTTATTTATTTATTTACTATACAAAGAGTGAGGAATGGAGAAATTAGAAAAATAACAGCAAATCAGTCGAAATAGATTGAGGAATAAATGGCTCTGTCGATGGTCGTGTATGTAGTTCACACCAGATCGAATAAACAAGACAAAACGGGATTCCGTAAATTCCAATCCTGTTGGGGCCGTTACACTTGGAGAAGCACGAGCCGTCAGGAAACGAGGCAATTTGCCTGTCGCAGACGAGAAAACGAGCAAGCCTTAAACTGCTCCACTCTTTACTCTTTACTTCTCTTATTTATATATATATATATAAATATAGGAGTGAACTCTGAGAAGCATGTTCGATTCCTTTTCGAAGGGAATTTAGAATTGCACGGGCGTATCAAGATGGCACGCAACTTTACGAATTATCTCGTATGTATTATAAGGTGCAGTGGGAGTCGGTAATTTCTGATCGAACAAAATAAGGAAGAAATCTATCGAGAAAGCCAAAGGCCCTGAGAAGTCAATTTGCAAACACGGTAACGGGACACACTCTTTATTTTAATCCCATTTTCTTATATTATAAATAAACATCTTGAGTTCTTGTTTTATTTGGATTTATATTTGTGTTTGTGTTTGCACTATTAAAGTTGCTGTTTAGTATTTGATAATTATTATATTAGTTTAATAATGTATTATTAATATTGATGGTTATTTCAATGTCTTAATAATGGATTATTGATTTTATTTATTAATAATTACAATAATAACCGTCCCAGACGTCGCTTTGATGTAAATAAATTAATATATAGCCGGTATAAATGGAAATGTAATAGAAATAAATTGAAAATTATTAAATATTGCTACATAAAAGAATTTTATATGTGATGTAAAATAATTAAATTACAGATATTACAATTCCATTTAAAATTTTTTTTCTATGGACATTTCAGATTATTGATAAAAATAAGATAATAATTTATTGTAATTTGTAATTTTTTTGGAACATGTTTATCAATTAACATGCGTCAAAAAAAAAATTAATTTTGTTAGTAAATAAATTAAAAAATAATTTTCCTCGATTATTTCACTCTCACAAATTTTAACATTTTTCCTAAGAGAATTGAGGAGTTAAAATTTCTAGTGAAATTTTTTTCAAGAAAATTTTCTCTTTCTATTCATAACAATAACTATTTTAGTATTTTTCCTTGAATTTTTTTTTTAAAGCCAACTTTAAAAAAAACAGCTCCTAATAGTCACTGAAACCGCAGTGTATGTATACATAGAGAATATAGAAGTTTAAGGGTACAGTAACGTTAAAAAAACTTAACCTACGACCTTAGCTCTGTACATACGTATAACAGAATAGTGAGCCAAATTTTTTCATGTAAACTGTCGCGGAGGAACTTTTTTAAGGACGCAATGTATAACAGTAACAATATTTAATCAAATAATCATTAAAAATACTTACGAATAAAAAAATTATAAATGAAAATGATGGTAACCCGCAGAAAATACCACCAGGGCAATATAATAAGCCCCTCACTTTAAACTTCTAACTTTTACCAAAGCTATTATTATGAAAACTGTTAGCCACTCGAAAACGATTGATTGATCGGTTTTTTTTAATGAATGTGACTATGACATTAATACTGTTGAGCTTGAGATCTATCAAGTAGTACCCAGAATTATAAGTGTGGTATACATTTATGTACACACTCATATAAATACATGGATACATAAAGAATTTATTGATGATGCACACTAGTCTTCGTCCTTTTAAATCGTTTCTCAGGAAAAATGTCGCCCGTATACTGTGTAGCGCATACAGATCGGTAAGAACTCGTGACGTCTGTTTGCTTTTTTATTAAATATAATATACATATGTATAATACACAAGGTTTTGAACCACTCTTGTTATTTTCCCACAAGTATATTTTTTTCAAATTTAATAATCATTTATTTTACTTTTTTCTAAAGGAATTATCAGGGTATTTAACACTATTGTGACATATTTAATGCCTTGGAAAATTTTTTTGGTCGATATAATATATCGAGTCGCTTTGAATAATTAATCAAAATTCTATGGGCTGTTGTACTGTGGCTCGTGTGTATATAATATTTTCTTCATCCGGAAGATATAATTTAGTTACTTAAATATTAGATTATTGAATTATAAATAAAAATATCTATTTATTTTATTTTAAGTTTAAGTTTAACGAAAAATCAATTCAATTATTTGTGTAAATTTCTTTTTTGTAATAAAATTTTATGAAAATTTTTCCTTATTTATTTTTGAAAAAAATTCGCTTGAAAAAAATTCTAAATGTCAGGTTTATAGGTTGAAGTTATATGTACCGAAAAACTAAAAAATCAATTGTTAAAAAGTAAGACTTTCAATATAAGAAAGCAAAATATTTATAAATGACAGTGACTACTTTTTAAATAAAAGAGAAAAATTTTTGTAGGTGATTTTTTTTTTTAGTAAATGTAAGTATTAAATAACGGAAAACTCCAATATATATATTTATATTTATATACAAATCCATGGATGAGAAAATTGAAGAGGAAGCAACCAGAGAGAATATTTCGTAGGGATGTTGCACAGCTGCGAATATCGAGTGGATTTACAAATTTTATATGCATATATATGTTTATATTTGTATGTATATAGAGCAATTTAATACAATGTAACGCATATGGAGTATGGAATCATAGATTTGAAAATACACGTAGTGTACCCGAGCACGTATTAATTGATCGAATTAATTTGCGAACGTGTTTGGTACGTATGGCTTCCACAATTCGAAATACATTGTGCCTCGTGCGGCAATTACTATAGAACCAACAGCCCAACACACAAAGGCCCGTGCACATGCATAAAGACTCACATGGATCCAAAATATATATGGATGTTTAAGCCCCGTGTTTCCCAAATAACACACCCTAAATTTTGTTCGCTGATTTTACGCGACGGTTTTAATCCAATACGATGTCCCTTACAGCTCGTTGCACACTGTTATTATTTCCGCAGTGATTCTTGAATTAATTTAAATTTAAATTTTAAATGTATCTAATGTACATTATGAGCATGTTAAAATTCAAAATTTCATCCTTTTATTTTCAATTGTAATTTGATACCTTTATTTTAATATTTATAAATTGTTTTAATAATTAATTAATCCGGGCTTGTTTTTCTGTAATTATATGTTTGCAAACTGCTCGGCAGATCCATGACAATAGACCACTTTGTTCTCCAAAGTCCAAAGCGTTATTTTGAATGTAAAAGTCAACTCAGATTTCGCTTTTGTCGACTTGATTTACTACCCAGTTTTGACTTACATATTTTTGCCAACCTATTTTTTCCTTCCTTTTTTTTTTTTTTTATTTTTTTTTTTTTTAATGCATTATTGAAATCCAGCCGACAGAATTTTTTTCAATTGTTCAAATTAATTTCATAATTGCAGGAAATTAATTCAATAAAATGCTGAAAAGAGGAGATCGTTTTAATTTTTTTACGAAATATTAAAAATGATTTAAAACTTAATTTTTTTAATAAATAATTTTTTATTAAATTTATTTCAGAACATTTCAACTCTTCCAATGAAATGAAAAATTGTAACTGAAAGAAAAAAAAAATTTCAATCGTTAAAAATAAATTAAATCGTTAAATATTTTATTTTTATGAAAAATTCAAATTTTTAAATCAATATTTGACTTACACTACTAATAAATATTTCAAACTTCAAATATTTATATAAAGCGATGAATTTAACCAATTTTATTAAATTTATATATATAATTGACAATCACTTATTTTTGTTAAATTCAAAATAACTTATTTACAAAATATTAATGAACCGATGTAATAATAAACTTAAATCTTCAATCGAATTGGAAATATTGGCAGGCAATAGAAGTTTATTAAATACTAATGAATTTTAACCGCTCAAAATAAACATGTCAGTTAAGAAAAATAACTCAATAAATCTATCTGATGCAAAAATAATTTTCTGTGTTTAAAATTATAATCAACAGAAGTATTACGAATAAAGAGATACATTTTAAAAAAAAGTTTGCAATTTTTAATACAAAAATTTACATTTACAATTTTTTTTTGTTTTACAAATGTACAGTAAAAATTTTTTCATCAACAAGAGTAGAGTGTAAAAAATTTTTGTTTTGAATTTAACGAAAAATTTATCACTCTGTGTCCTATCTAAAATTCAGAACATAAAGACACACTCTTCCGTTTTCCATTAGTGCTAAATTTTTGATGAACTACACCTGAAATTTTTTAAATAAATAATCATAATATTTTGTATTTAAAATTGAAATAAAAAATTATTAAAAATAAAATGCTGCTTTATTTTTCGAGGTGAAAAAAATATTTAACCTTACACGCCTTTAAAATATAAAATTATAAAATATCATGAATTAAAAATTATGGATAAAATGGTACTTTTAAAAATTAACACCCACATAAAATAAAGATAAACCAAAAAAATAATAAAAATAATTCATACTTCAATGCGATAATTATTGTTGATTATTAAAAAAGTAAAGTAAAAACGAGGGTTTATCACACGCGATACTGTCGTAATCCAACGACATTATTTTACCGTCTCTCATTGAAATAAAAGTAAAATAAAAGTATAATGCCGGAGAATGCACAAAAAGTAAGTAACTCCCTCGTAAACCACCATCACGACCACACTTATTTCCGTAGCGTTGCTTGTACTGATGCGTGAGTTTTAGCAACAAATAACAAAATATTAGCTTCGCCCACGCGATACATGCATGTTCAAATGTTCATACATGACCATGTGTGAGCATCAGTATGTGTGTAAGGTATATACTTAAAATTGCATGTAAAACCACTTTTGTACAACTATATGTGTATATATTTTTACACATGTGTGTATATTTATGCGCGTAGTATATCTCGAGCAGTCGACACACACAACAATCCAAACCCCAGTACGATCAGATCGGATCGCTTGCTGATAATCGAGTTGTTGGCACCTGTGAAGCAGACATAATTAATGCTAGTCTACATCTAGCTAATGTAACACTACAACTATTATATTATATTATACACACTCAACATTTAACTTTACACACTACTCGCTGCTTTTGTACACACTTTTACACACCTCGTTATTTTAATTACAATAACAATTAAAATTATTAAGACCCGTTATTATAAATAAATCAAATTCTTAACTTTCTACATTTATAAAAAAAAAAATAATAATAATAATAATATTAATAATAAAAAGTAGCAATGTCAATAATTGGATTAGAAATTAAGCTTATAATTAATTTAAAAATTTCATTAAAAAATAATGATAACAATAATCAGATTAGTGAAAATGTGTCGACTATCAGCGAAGAGTGCATTAGAATGATAAATATGTATGCAGTATAAATAATCTTGGTGCATCTCAACTTGCGGGAATAAACTACCTCTATTGGCGGAAGTGGGCGTTGCGTTGCCGACTGACGGGCAGAACAACCGAACAAGCTGTAGTGTGTTTGTGCTGTTCTTGCTGTTCTTGCTGGTGAAGCCAGTGTAAGTGTAAGGCTACTCATCATGTCCTGCTTTTTCTTCGGCTGACCTGACGTACACCTAGAACACAGGGTAATTAACGATTTAACAGACACGCTGGATGAGCATCAACGTTCTGTGTTGTATGTTCTATCGGATCTCGGTCCGGCATCGATTAACTAACTAGTTATTAAGCTCACCTAAACTGGAATAAAAATTCTGCGCCGTGTTGAAATGGGGAACTAATAGTTTACTTCTTTGTTCGGCGATCACTTTTGTTTGAGAACATAAAATTCTTCAAAATTATTGAGAAATGTGTAAGAACAGTTAACATGTTTTATTAAAAAAATTGGTTTAGTAATTGATTAAACAAAAAATCATTGTCAGATAAGTTCCTAAAAAGCGTCAAAAATATAATTTTCATTTTAGAATCTAAGTATCTCAAACTTACCTCTCTTGTAGCGAGACGATTTAGCAACCATGCGCCACCTGTTGGATATTTTTAATACTAACTTAGGTTAAAAAATTCTACATGGACATATCAATTCATATCAGACCATATATGGTCGGACAAACTTTTTTTTATGGCCTTCAAAGCTTTATCTCGTCATTAATATTTATTCAAACAAAACAGAGATGCATTAGCACGTAAATTACTCTAAATACTGTACAAGACCTTAAAATTCATGCCAGCAAAAAATAAATTAAGACAAGCGAAAGAGGATAAACTTAAAGAAGGAGGAGTCTCGATCCTAATGACTTTATAATGCCTTAATTCCTTAAAAAAATCCAGCGACTTAATTTTCCGTGTTTAATCATTAAATTTTAATGTTTTCTGGATCTGAATTATTATTTTAATGACGATTGGCGACTGGTAGAGCTCACCTTGACACACTTACACCCGAATACATTTAGCAGTACTAATGTCTGCGTCTGATGTGTATGATCATCAACATCAACATCAACATAGGGCAATTGCTCGGTGGCCTTCCTCTTGCTGTAGTTATTTTTATTTCGCTGTTAAAGTCTCCGTTTGATTTTATGTCGGCGGGTTTATTCGTGCACGTAGTAGGTACAGATAATGACTAACTTTCGACGTGCTAAGTTCATCAGCGGTAGGCTGTAAGTTTCTGTTAAACTCGGATAGTAACTAATAACTAATAACTAATAACTTAACATTTCACGCACGCACATCTTTCCTGTTATTTACGGATGAAATAGATGGAGATATATTGCTGTATTAGCATTTAGGTGCTATCTTGGTATTAGTGGTTATTGTTATTGTTTGCAAGTCGGCTTTGAACTCCGAAGGTGCATGATACTGCGTACTGCGTGCAAGGCTCTGTTACATTGTGACTCGACACCTTTTCTTGCCGGAAGTTTCACACGAATCATTATATCCATACAATTTGATGATGTACATCCTTGTAACGAATTACCGATTTTACCTTTTTATCAAGTCTGACTATTGACTAGAGGCCTTTAAGGCCTTTCATGTTAAGATTTTATTACGGTGACATGAACCCAGCTCTTGTATGTATGAGAAAAGTAACGTTGCTTAGAATTCAATTTAGTTTTATAAATAAAAATTTTAATCTATGTACCTCATCGCAACTTCTTCAGAAAGAATTTTTGAAATTGGTTAATTCATTCAGTAGAAAATGCTGAAATTTTTCTACATAATCATTCATTGATACTTGACTTTAAATTTTGTATTTTTTTATAATCATTTTAAAATTTCTGAATGACTTTTTTTTTTTTTTTTTTTTTTTTTTAATTAATTTATTGCCTTTTGCAGATAATTTTCTAATTTATTTTTGAAATTTAAAAGAAGATCTCATATAATTTTTTTGGTTAACTTTACTTTTACATCAGAAATTTCTCTTAATTATTGTAATTTTGTATCAAAAAATTTTATTTGAAAAGTGTGTATTGAAATATTAAAAATAAATTAATTAAATATAAAACTACACCGTAAAAAATTTGTAAATGCATATTATTAATAAAAAAAAAATTTGTCGAGTTAATTCTTTATTAAATAATATTAATAAAATAATTGTTAGTCGTTTGAGAATAAAAAAGCGCGAATTTCGAAATTTTAAACATTAATACAACTTTTTTCTAAAATTCGATCACAATTTCAATAAAATTTCTTATAAAACTAAAAAAATGGATTTCGCGAATTGATATTGTAGTGTAGTAAATATTTAATTCGGCGAATCAAAAATTCGGGCAAAGAATCGCGTGATTTATAAGAGCGGTAACTCGGGCCAAATTGTTCCGGCTAACATTTGCCCTCGTATTGCTTCGTGAGTAAGTGTTTGTATATAAGTAAGTATGAATGCTTGCTACCCTGTAGAAAGGAAAGAATCACTCAACGCTCCTGAGGGGATTGCAGTTTATGGTTAATATGTATATACATGAACTATGATGCGCCTGCGGAGCAATTTGAATTAATTTTTAATAAACTCGACATGACCTTTTGTGTGTCGGGACAAAATGATGTTTGTAGTGTAAATAAATTTTCTGTAATAATTCTAATAATCATAATCATCCTACTAATAATAATAAAGATCATAATAATAATAAATATGATGTTGAATAAATGTTACTAATATGAAAATAATTAAGAAATGCAATGGCATACTTTTCGTAATGTTTTTTAAGAAATTGATACAAGATTTTTTTTTTTTTTTTTTTTTCAATAAAAATGTAATTTTATAATGAAGAAAAGGTGAAAAAAAAAATTTTTTAATGATGAAAAAAAAAAGAAACATTTGCTCAGTACAAGAGTTTTAGTTGTTTATTTTCGTCCACGGGAGTTTATTTACATGGGTAAAACAGCTTGCATATAGCGATCCATCGAAATAGCTAATACAGTTTTTTTTTTTCGTTTCGAAAACACAAGCAGTTTAACAATACATAATTAATTAATCATCCAATTAATTAATAACATTCAACTCTACACTATACTTCCGTAATAGCAATAATTATTTATATATATAAAGTATGCTGAGAATTGCCAATAATCTACATATAAATTATCTCTCTACAGATTACATCTCGGTACGTTATTAACAATTCTCAGGTACGGACAACATTCTGTTATCTTCAAATAATCAATAATGATAATAATAGTAATAATAAAAATAATAATTATTATAATAATAATAATAAAGAGAAAAAAACATAAATAACAATAATAACAATAATATTTATATTAATAATAATAATGATAATAATAATAAAAATTAATCACCATTGATATTAAATATAATACAGCTTATTATACACAATTGAGACTTTATATTTGCACATAACTCACATCTCAATTTTATTATAAATAAAGTATTTAAAATAACAAAATAAATCAATTTATTCATACACTAAGTGTCAATTTTTTAAATTAAACATTTTTTTCTCTGGTAATTTATTTTTAGTCAGTTGAATATTTTTTAGTACGTTTTTATAATTAACATATTTTATCACACAAAAATTAGTTTAGCAATTGATAAAATTAAAAATCATCGTCAGATGAGCTTCTTAAGAGAGTTAAGAAATTGGTTTTCACGTTAGAACATAAGTATCTCAAACTTAATTCTCTTGTAGCGAGACGATTCGGCAATCATGCGCCATCTGTCGGAAATTTCAAATACTAACTTTCGTAAAAAAATTACATAAAAGCATATGGCTACATTAAAAAATTTTTTTACGGACTGATAAACAATAACAAACATTTTTTTGTTGACTAATTTAATATTCTTAAAAAATTAATAAATCTTTCGAACGTATCACAAAATTTTCAACTGTGAGCTTTTTTAATTTAACATTTAATTACAAAACAAATAAACCAATGACAATGACAATAAAGATGAAAATGATGTGATGATTTACAAGATAGTCGATGACTACGAGGGTGATAAATCCTGTGCTTCGCGGTAAAGACTATCGGTGGGTGAAGGCGTAGCTCTCCTGGAAGCTGAGGGAGAAGGTGCTGAAGGGACGGAAGGTTTTCGTCCGGCGATGCCAGTCTGATATGGGGAAAATCTGTGATGAGCTAGCGCGAGAGCCGAGGGGTAGATCGGCCGCGGGGCTGCGGGACCTGGGGGAGGACTTTGCTGGGAACTGGAGGCCGCGAGTTGCTGCTGTTGGTGGTGGTGGGCCGCCGCGAAAAGCGTTGGTCCCAGAGATGAGGCCCACCAGAGGTGACCTAACTGTTGCTGCTGTTGTTGTTGCTGGTGTTGCTGCTGCTGGTGGCTAGATCCGGCGACTGTTGAGGCACTTGGGTACACCAGAGCTGGACTTACCAGCTGGGCGTAAGGACCCACTGCCGCGGCTGCAGCAGCTCTTAGGAGAATCTGCGATCTCGCTGCCCAGAGAGCTTTTTCCTCCAGGCTCAAGTTGTTCGTGCCGCTTTGAAGCTGCTCCATCTCGAAGGGAAATCGGTGGGGAAATCTCATCGACTGCTGCTCCGCCAACATTGACTCCATCGTCTCCCTGAAAGGAAAACTGCTCGATTATGCTTTTGGTTTTCAAATTTTTTGTTGGAAAAATCACGGGACTTTTTTTATTTAAATGTGATTTTTTTTTTTTTTTTTTTTTTTTTAATAGTGAAATGCAAAAAATTTTAAATAATTCAGGAGAGTTCTATTCATAAAATATTGTAAAATTTTATAATTAACACGGAGAGGCTAGTTTTAAATTAATTTGAAAAATTCAAATGAAAATAAAAATAAAAATAAAATAAAAGTAATTCTGTCAATAATGAGACTAAGACTCACCTCTCGAAATCCGTGAGACGTGAAGAGTCCCGGAAGCCCTTTGCGAACGGATTACTGTCTATCTTCAGTTTCGTTATCTGAAAGCAGTAAAAAGATTGATTGACATTACCAACTGGCTTGCACACTCGAGAAAAAATACTACCAGCAAAATAAAGCAGCCTTAAAATAGGGAGGGTAAAATAGAAATAAAATCGTCGCGTTTTATTGCCCGTGCAATTCTCTCAAGTCTCTATACACTACATACATATACATTGACACAGCACATAAAAAGATGAAGCTGATTTCTCGTCCTTGGAGGGTCCTCGTTATCGTCGGGTAGCTTGTCGAATGGAAATTCGTCCCGGAATTGTATTGTAGAACTGCGTCGCGACTAAATCAACGATCCGTATCGCTCAAAACTACGATCCAACGCCTCATAGAAATCTTCTATACACCCACACCAACGATAATAAATATAAAAATAATAATAATGGCGATAAGAAAAATTTTTTCTGTGAAAATAAAACCAATTGATCGGTTATTTTTTGGAAAAAATATAATTTTAAGTTAAACATAAAATTTACAAAATCAAAAAAAATTTTTTATAATTTTATTAAAGCTTCAAAAAAAATTTTTTTGATAGAAATTTTGCTAAATTTTTGATAAAAAAGTTGCATTAAAAATTTTTAAAGGAGCCTTTCTTGATTTTCTCACATAATAATCAAATGAATCCAAAGCAATACATTGAAACACGTTCACATTAATGCCCATCCCTAAAATCGATCGGAAGTCAACGGCTCGTAAAATTAGAGGCAGGGTACACGACACCCGACAAAACAAAATCACAAAGTGGAAATTAGGATACCAAGATTTCCTTGTCCTGATAGACAGACACATACAAATATACAATGTAATAGGGTGAATTGAGATTGCTCGATCGTTTCAATTATTACCAAGTGCAACAAATCTCTTTAGCCCTGTCATAGATATATCGTAATCACGATTACACTCTAGTTAATACCCCTTTATATCTTTTTTATACACCGCTCTATTCTCTATATCTATATCTACATTTTTATTGGCCTTTTATCTCCTCTATTTATATCAGGCCTCTGGTAGTGTCGGAGATATAGATAGATCTATACTTCAATCTGAAAGCGGAAAAGTTTAAGTATGGCTTAATTACCATAATCAGTCTCACGATTTTTTTCTTCAAGAAATTATTTTTCTTTTTAAGAATTTTGAATCTTTGATTCAAAGTAAAGTTTCTTAACGAGAAAAATAAATTAAAACTTAGTTAGTAACCTTCACTGTATCCAATAAAATTTATAAAACTTTTTTTTTATTGAAGCGAGAAGGTTCAACAATCACACGCCATCTGTCGGAGATTTTTAATACTAACTTTCGTCGAAAAATTATATCTGAACATATATGACCTTATACAGCCATATGAAATTTTATTAGGACGTATTACATCAGATACCTTCATATCCGACCTTACATTTCAATTCATGACCTTAAAGTAATTTTAATTTAATTTGATTAAAGAATTTCTCGAATCACTTCAAACCACACTAAAAAAAAAAAATTAACTTGATATAAGAGGGAAATTTTAGAGCCTTTATGATCTAAATATATGCATAGGAAAAATTCTTGAATCTAAACATTTTTTTTTTTTGCTTAAGTAAATTTTACTTGATTCCAAAATTTCCTTCTTAAGAAAGAATTCTGATCTAGAAGCCTAAATTTTAGACATTTTTCAAACTAACAAAAAAATGGAAAACATTTTTGGTTTTTCTATCAAAAAATTGTAAAAAAAAAATGAAACATCTAATAAATTTTATTTTTCAGAGTAAATATTTCAAAACAAGAGTAAAATTTTCTCAAACCAAGTAATATTTCTTAGTGCGCCTTGTTTCCACGTACGTATATTGTAATAGTAATGCCCTGGTGTCAGTATTGGTGTTGCGGTGTCGAGTTATACGACGTCGAACACTCACGAGAAATAAATATATAACATTGCAATCCATACATATGAGCTTCGAAAGACTAAAACAAAGCCATATAGGTGAGTGTGCGAATAACCAGCTCTTAAAGACTTGGCAAACTTACCCTAAGTCTCTAGTGCGCGACAAGGGACCCCACGGTGTTGCTTGTTACCCCACAGCCCACCCAACACGCACGGCGGATGTACAGGTGGCCTTGAATCACTAAACCGGCCGCCAGAGGCAACACTATGCCATACCATTAATACTTTTCGTATTGGTTCCATGTGTTAGTTTATACTACACATAATCATTCTGATGATAATGCGTGGGTGAGATATGTGTTAATTCGTAGGCACTGACAGCAAACATTACCAGATTGAATTGTCTAAAGATTTCTGCTCAGGAAAATTTTGAATTGCTCTGCTGTCTATTTTCATTGATGCTAAAAGATTATCATTTTTGATTATCATTATTTTGTATTTTTAGAGTTGGATTATCCAGATACGGAGACGTGTATGACTAATTGTGTGATCTTGAGATGTAATGTGTTCCATTGGTATATATTATATATGTGTGTATATAGTGAACGAACACCGCGTCGGGTTTCATTAATCATTTGCTCTGATGTAATCATCCAGAAGTGTCAAGATGGATAAATAAAACCCGACGGCGGAATACGGTGGCATGTCTCTTTTGACAGCTACTCTTCCATAAGATATCATTGTAGACGAGGGATTTTCGGCCCTAAGTAGTCTGTAATTTTTAAGTGGAACTTTGAGTACTTTTAGGGGAATATTCTTCAACTTTTTCAGCGGAATTTCAATTCAGTTTCTACGAATTTTAATTAAAATTATTTGTTGAATGTGAGAGAAAATTATGATTGAAATTTTGTTTTGTACACTTATAAAAGAATTAATTTGATGCAAGAGGAAAAATTTTGAAACTTGAAAATTTTTTAAATTAAGAAATTCTTTTGGAAATAAAAATAAAATCAAAGTTTGGTAAAATTAAATTTAAGTTTTTGATGGTTGATGAAAAATATTGAGTAAAAGGAATCTTTGTTAATTAAAATTATAATTCACTGATTTTAGAGTCTTATTTAGTACCGGAATCTCCGCCAGGCGCCTTCTCTTCTCACATGAACTAATGTCAGGCTCGAATTTATAATACAAAAATATCTAAAAATTACTAAAGATTTTTAACTGGGTTATTTCATTTAGTTTTTTTATATTATTTTTTATTGTGACCTAATCTGATAAAAAATACCTAAAATGGTCAAATTGCTTAATTTAAAATTCTGAAAGCTTTAAAGTAAGGTACAAAAACTGGACTATTGTGACAATATAACTGTTTATATTTGAAATATTTAAATTTAAATTTAATCAATAAAAATTTGAATAAAAAAATTAATGACTAGGTTGTAAATATACTGAAAGAAAAAATTTTATCGTTGGTGTTAAAATCCAACTGATGAAATCCAACAAATACATTAGTATCCCCAATGTAACTTGAGAAGAAAAAAAGACATAATAAGTCAAAATTAGTAACAGTTTCTGGTAAAAACATTAATAAAAATCCCTTTTGACAAAATTTTCCGATCATCCTAAAATTTGTTATTTCAACAAAGTACTACTAATACGGGTGTTTAGAGTGTTAGCGTTGGGTCCTTAATTTCCTTCCTCTTGGCGGTCTGATGGTGTTAGAAATGTGTCGGAAGGAAAATGTGGTAAATGAGGAAGAGAAATGCATTTTATGGGTGGTCCAATTACCCTCTGGTTTCGCGGCTTCACAAAACCTCTATCACTCTCTCTCTCTCTCTCCCTCTTATTTTGGCAGTATGAAGAGACTAGGAATATAAACTAAGCACGTGCAGCCTTTTACCCTCAACGTTGTTGCCGTACGTCTGGATCTGGGTAATAAGACTCTTTTCTTCAAAGACGCGGGTAAAACACACAAAACTAACTCAGTCTAGTGTAGTATACTTATACTTATACTTATATTGCCGTTGCCATTGCCGGAGGTTTTAGTTACGATTCCGCTGACATCATTAGCCAAACATCTGGCCCACTTGCCTACGACTTGTAGCCACGCTTTATAACTTTTGAATATAATATATGTACCCATATCTTATACGTAAATAATAATGATAATAATTCATAGTTACTATACTCAAGAATAATTAATTTTAAATTCGTAATATTAATTTTTTAATATTAAAGGGTTTCAGACTCTTTAATTTGACGTCAGTTTTATTGAAAATTTAATCAGAGCATTTTAGTAATAATTTTTCTCATTTTCTTAAATTAATAATTCGGAATTTACTGAAAAATTTTTTTTATTAAACCTTCCTCAGGCGTTCCGAAAATATATCATAAAAAGAATATGTAAGTACAAACATTCTAACAATAATTACCCTAAAATTATTCCACAACATAAACTGCCGTTTTGAATTTTTTTCTAAGGAAAAATTTATAGCAAAAAAAATTTTTTTAACTCCTGACTTGGATTTTCAAATTGTTTTTGTACTATTTATTGAATTTTTGCTATAATTTTTATTGTTAATTGAAAAAAATTAAAAAATGGCAGAAATTGTTGGTAAAACATTGTAATTTTAATTTTTAGTTAAAAAAAAAAAAAAAAAAAAAAAAAAAAACGTCAAATTAAACGATTAGGAAGGTTCCAATAATATAAAAAATTTTTTTTTAAATAACAATAATAATCATACGTTATTTCCATATGGAACCTTAGAAAAATGATTAATGATTCACATGACACCTCGCTGACGACGACATTTGATCAAGAATAATAAATTATGGAGAAACAGATCATTCCGGGCATTTACGATCGAACAGCTAACCGTGAGTTAATGTCTTAACATTTGAAGCGCACATTTTTCAACCTAGACCGCCAACAGTTTCAAAAGTCAGTCTGAAGTTAGAGTTAGTCTTTACTTATTCTTACTTTTAAACTAAATGGTTTTGCCTTTGATGATTGCAAGATGTGAGGCCATAGATTTATGGTAAAAAAGAAAAAAAAATAAGTAACGTGCTAAATGTTGAAGCTAGGATAAAACTTAGTTCTGAACTGGATTTACACACCCTTTTAACCGTGTACAAAGTCACGGAAAGAATTACGCGCTTTTTATGGTTACGTTGACATTGCTAAATACAACTCTTTCCTTGGTGACTGTGATCACATCACACATTTATTTAATTAGCACTATTATCATAAAATCCTTTAAAAAAATGATTAAATTTTTATTTTTAAAATTATCAATTAGAAAAAAAATTTTTGAAAATTCTATTAAAGAAAAAAATGATTTTTGATTTTAAAGAAACATAAAAAAAAGTGGAAATTTAGTTCCCAGCCAAAATCCATAAAAACTAATGAAAGCAAACGTAAAACCAGGAATGTTTCCTGTCAAATAATAATGTAAATTAAGTTGTGTCATTTAATTGAAATTAAATGCAAGGGATATGCCTCGTAAACTCGTTCACCATTATATATATTTCTAACAATAATGATAATATACAGCACCACTACACCAACAGAGAATAAAGAGAATTGCACTACTAAGGTTTCTAATAATAGATTTAATAGAGACACGCTCATTGAGGGAGTAAGTTTGCAACGGCCACCGGCATAAGTCGTTTCATTTCTCAGTTTTCAACCACGGTGGCCACAATAACACAAACGGGGAGTGGACACATATACATTTTATTCTCTCTACATTTAAACCAGATCCTTAAAGATGTCATATCACATAGTTTTATTTTTTTTCACTCTTGCTCTTACTTTTGAATTATTCGAGTGGCCGCTAATGTAGCAAGTTCCAAGTAGCAATGATACTGCATTTTATTAACCACCACAGTAGCACTTGTTTATTTTTTTAAAGCCCTTGAATCACTCGTTATTTACATATTGCACGTTATACATTCATAAATGTGGCCTTTTTAATTTATTTTTAAGAATTATTGTGAAAATTTTAAAATTTCGTTAAGGATTTTCTAATATGGCCATATATGTCTTCATTTGATCATATATTCGCTGCTCTTTTTTTCAAAACACAGTTATTGACATGTTTTAGATTTTTTTAAATTTTTCTTATAAGAAATAAGTTTACACTCGACATTAATATGCCTATATCAGGTCTTAAATGATCATATATACTCACATATAAATTTTCAATTAAAGTTAATTCTAAAAATCGCCAACAGGTGGCGCATGGTTGCTGAACCATCTCGCTAGAAGACAGTTAAGTTCGAGGTTTTTAATTCTACAATGAAAATAAATTTTCTGACTCTTCAAAAAAAATTATCTGACATTAATTTTTAACTTCATCAATTACGAAACCAATTTTTTTAGTAAAACATATTGATTAACGCACACATTTCAAAAAAAAAAAAAAATTGAAAAATGTATTAATCATTTTTCTATTTTCAAACTTAGCCTGGTATGGCCATACATAACCACATATGGAAATTTTTTACGGAAATTTTTCATTCTTGTGTAGATCGTCCCAAAACGTTTTGGCGATAGGTGTTAGACTTAATGTGAGATGTTAAGAGTTATGAGTAATGTATCAGTTAATATAGTATAGGGTAGCCGTCTTGTGTGGCTCAAAAACCAAAAGTGCCTCCTGTCTCATTTTAACTTGATTATTTATGTTTTCTTTCGTGGACCGCCGACGCCTGCAGCGACTAAAACCATCGGCTCCTCCTTTAAGCCCCCTTTTCATGTGCAGGAACACGCACTGGTGACGTACGACAAGTTATGTATTGCTACGTGCGGTTTGCTAATGCGCCCCACATTTTTATTTGTATCGTAATCGCCGCTACATCATTTTTTAAGCAGAACCGGGTACTGGGTGACAGCTTTCTATTGACGATTGATATGGAAATATAAGCTATAATATAATATAAGTTTTTAGTATTTACTCTTTTATGGGTGATAAATAGTTATCGCACGCGATAGAAAGAGTAGAGTCTAAACGAGAGTAAGTTTTTGTGATGTTGGAGTTGAAAGTTGCGGATTAGCAGCAGACGTTTCGGTTCTTTTGAATTTCAATAGAATACTTAATCTAAAAGGGTTTTAAAGTTTCTTTTTATGCAATTTTTGAATTTTTATTGGTTAATATTTTATTAATATATTTATACATTTACCAAAATTAAAAACGTGGGATAAGACACTAATTATGCGTGAGTAATGAAAAATATAAAAGGACACAAATAAATGATGAATTTAAAATAGAAGCGAGTTATTAGTTTGGTTTTGAAACTAAATAGTAGATCTTGGTGATTGTTGAAACTACCATCGGTTGATAGACAAATAGTCATAAGCAGACATCTAAAGATGTAATATACCTAATATATCTACAGTGCATAATACTTTAGTGCATACAGTGTATTCAAGATGACAAAGAGGCGCTACAGGTGATTAATTTAGCACCCAAGGCGATTCGCCAAAAAATATCAATTTAATAGCTCGACTAAGAAGATATTGGCTGCCAGCCAGTTTATCTCTAATTGTCCGGTGTTTTGGAAAGAAATTTATTTAAATTAATACATTTATAAATTATGCATTGTTAATTTAATTTCATGAGATTGAAATTAATTTCGGAACTGAAAAATCAATTTGTTATCTACACGATTTTATTTTAACTTCTTTTGTAATTATAACTTCAGATGAAATTAAAATCAAACGATGAATCTATTCAGAGTGAAGTAAATTGAGTGGAAGTATAGTTAGATAAAATGATTGGATATTCATATGCTTGGATTCAATAGAGAAGTCTTAATCTTAGGACTCATATCTTAATTTTCCTTTAAATATCTCACCGCAAAATTAAAATTTATGAATTAAATTATTTTTATATGTATTTTGATCGCTATTAAATTTATTGAATAGTCGGTTTAAGATAGTCAATGCTCGTATTCTATTTTATTTAATTTAACGATATTTAAGATTTAGTGAATGAATACTTCCTTTCGGATCAAAATTAAAAATAGGAAAAATATTTTAGCATGGTACGTAACTTTTTTCGTAAGAAAGTAAAAAAATAGTATTTTTTTTGTTTAAATGATCTCTGGAAAAATTACATCAAAAAATTTACTCCAAAAGTAATGAAATTTTTTTCTTTTTAAATTAAAATTGAAATATTTCTTGAAAAAAATTTTTTGAAATAAAAAATTAAGATTTTGTACAAAAAAGCCTTTACTTCACTGATCAGTTACAAAAATACGTAACTTTATAAAATTTATAATAAAATAAGAATAAATATGAGTTGAGTAGTATTGTAAATTTAAAATATGGTCCATACCAGAACAAGAAAGAAAGAGAGCAGTTAAGTTATGAATTATGACGTGGCGCGAGTAGAGCAAGAAGGATTATTGTCGGTCGCAAAAGGTCGTTATGAGATTCAGTAAATGTGCGTGTGGTGAACAAGAGGAAGGAAGCAAAAAGTAACTGCAACCAACAGAACCTTTCTCTTATTTTTTGTTCAACTCTTGTTCTTATTTTTTGGACCGGGTTTCTTGTCTCCTTCTTATAGCATATATATATAGTATAGCTGTACGAATATTTAAAAAAGTCCAAAAAATATCCAGTTAAACGACTGGCCACTTGATCGTTTCGGCGAGTGAACAGACACAAGAAATGCCGACGTGCGAATTGCTGCCGGCGATCATGTCAAAATTCTTCAGGATTATTCCATCAATCTATTTTCGCTGGATATAAAAATGTTCTAAGGATATATAATACATGGATATATGACGGGGAATTTACTAATTTGTATATATTTATGGGTTGTTGTTGAAGGTACACAATAAATTATTTTTTTGGGTAAACGTCATTGTCATTAAAAAAAAAAAAAAAAAAAAGGAATACATAGCTAGATAGTACATATTAGAAATTTTAGACGCGGATGTGTCGAGTGTGATAGACAGCAGTTATTTGGGTTGACAAACAACGCTTGCATGTGTTTCAAAATGTCACTTGTCGGTTTTTACTCTTTTTGTTTTTTAATCGATATTTTAGCAGTTTTTTTTTTTTTTTATAAATATTATGATAATTAATGAATTATTTTTTTAATTTTAGTGTGATAAATCTAAAAATAAAAATAATAAATATGTAGAGTTAAAAAATAATTTTTAAGAATTGACTATTCATAAAATTGAAATATTAAAATCAATAAAATTTTTGACATTTTTTTTCCAAAAAAAATTTTTTTAACATATTAAAGGCTTTATAATTAATTAAAAATGTATTTTCTCAAATATTTTTTATCATTATTATAGAATTGCCGTGAAATAGAATAAATAAAAAATATATTTTTAAATATTAATTATATTTCAATTAAATAAAAAATTTTTAAAAAAATATAGGAGTGTGATACTTAATAATTACAAAAAAAATTTAATTTTCAAAAATTTTTGATCACAAAAAGTCGCAATGATATTAAAAAAATTGAATACATAAATAGGAAAATAAAATTTCATAAATATGGATTTGGATGATAGTTATAAATAAATCAAAATAAGATTAACAGACTGTTCGAGAATGAGAATGAGAAGACGATAATGACAGTACGGAGTAGTGAACAGACGTGAAAAGTGAGGAAGAAAGTGGTGCGAGAACGAAGCGCGACCAAGAGCAAGAAACCCTGGGTAATTGCTGGGGCATCTCTTCGCACCTCATCATCATCATCAACAGCTAGGGCTGTTGTCGTCGTATAAACGTCACGAAACACGTCGTGAGAGGAAGTAAGACCACCCGTGCTAGTCCATAAGTATTTGAAAATATATTTTCACCTATTTTTTTTATCGTGATGAATGAAAAGCTCACCATTTATTATTTTTCAAATTTTTTTTTTTTCCACCTATTTATAGGTTTTGAGCACAGTGGCTCAATGGAAGAAGGAGAAGGCGAAGAAAGAGTTGGAAAAATTTTGAAAAATAATCGTTGACCCAGCATGTGTGCCGGACATATATATACACACAACATTCTTTGAATATTTTTTAGTAAATATGACATACGTCGCCGAGAATGCAACATTAGTCGTGATGTGCATCAGACCACCCAAGATGCTACCATTCTAAACGACCATAATGAAATATGGTAATTTGGAGCTCTGCTGTCTAAAGAAGCATTTTTAAAAAAACATATATATATGTTTTCAATATTTTATAAAACAAGAAAATACTTTGACGTTTTGAGTGATAATGACCAGAGTGATAAAAAAACGTTTACTTTTTTTTTTTTTAATTTCGCAACAAAAATATAATTATAATAAATAACAATCCGTAAAAGATAAATCGCATGCATTTAAAGATTATCGCAAAAAATCAATTTAAACGTCTTGGACTCGGAAGAGGAATTAAAAATGACTGTACATATGTATGAAGTATATATATATATATATATATATATATATATATATATATATATATATATATATATATATATATATATGTGTGTACATGTGTGTGGAAAAGAAATATATATTAAATGAAGGATCAAAAATATATTTAATAAAAATTCAAGCAGGAGCATATAACTCTTTCGTCAACGTCTTGCCTGGAGTGGCCGAGGCGAATTAATTCTTTCGTTTCATCTTGTGTGAAGGCTATAGGTGCTGTATACGGTTCGGAGAACGTTCAAGTAAGTGGAGAAGTTTCTGTTTAAGGTACTAAGGAGTTTATATTCATTTTGGGTATTAATGAGGCTAGTTTTAAATTTTATGTGAATTTAAAAAATATAAATGAAATGTTAGCAAACACTTTCAATAAATAAACGATTTTGATGGAGATATTATTGCTTATGGACAATTTTAATTTGATTATTTTTTTGGTATGGGCCCATAACCTGTCTGCGAAAAATTTTTCTATGGCCATATCAGGATATATATGAGATAAAGAGATAATTTTTCAATTTTTTATTATGTACAGAAATTTTGACGTCAACTAATATATTTTATTAAACAAAAAACCTGTTTAACAATTGAATAAATCAAAAACCGATCTCGAATAATCTTCTTAGAAGGGTTAGAAAATAATATTTACTTTAAAACTTAACTCCTGAAAATTAACTCTCTAGTAACGAGATAACTTGGCGATGATGCGCAATCTGTCGGAAAATTTTAATACTAAATTTTTTCGAAAAATTGTTTACAGGCATACATAATCATTTAAGGCCTGGTGTAGGCTTATCAAGATGGATAAATCACTATCAAGCCATATATGGTCCAATATGACCAATTTTCATAGCAGACCATATATGAACATATTAAATTATAAGATTCAGTCATTTATGAACATTTCAGGTCATATTAGGAAATTCTGATGATATTATGAGTAAAAATGTTTGACAATATTTTTTGTTTGAGTTCTTAACAAGCAAATTCATAAAATAATTTTTGACACGAAACATTTAAAGACTAAAGTTGTTAATTTGTCGGTGATTATAATACTTAAGAAATAAAAGTTAAAACCGGAATAAATAACATAAAAATCATAATGATAATAACTTGAACGGTAGCAAAGAGACATGTGAAATAATAATAAAAATAAAAATAAATAGCGTGTAAATAAAAATGAGACTTACGAGCTGATTCTGATAGGCGGTGACGGCGGTGAAAATGGCCTCCGGGAATACGAAGGTCTTGTGTGGCTCGCGTTCAAGATCCTCTATTGGGTCCTTGGCACCTGAGTCCGGTCGTTTCACCAGGTGGATTCGCGGCTGGTACTTGTGCATTGAATTTAATACCAGCTGTTTTATTTAAAATCAAATCAAAAATCATAAATTAATATTTACGTTTAATATTCAATCTTGTTTATTAATTTTGTAAAAAAAAATTTTTTTTTTTTTAGTTAACATAATAAAAAGAAATATCGATCTAATATTGAGTCAGACAGTCTGCAGACTCTCGAAATGAATTAAAGTGAATTAATAATGTCAACGATCGCGAAATAAGCTATTGTACGGAGATCGAAAATACACGAAAATTAAATGTCGTCTGATCATTAAATCATCCGATATAAATCGTCCGACTAGGATTAATAAATTGTTGAAGCTCGACTTAAATATTTACGAGCTTATTCTTGGAGCAGTACCTCCTGTTCATAAATATATATCCTGAAATTTACAATACCCCATTATTTATCCACCCGGTTAAACAATTTCCAATAATAAATCTTATCACTAAATCATAAAATTTTTTTTTTTTTCATTTTCCATTTCATTTTCAAATGTTGTTAAGCTACACTTTTTAAATATTATGACAGTTTACCCGATAAACTATCTTGAAATAATAAACCCAACTAAAAGGAAAATAACCAACCAAAGTCAAAATATTCATTGTTCGGCAATTTTTTAAATGACGCCCATTGTGGGCTTGAGAACAAAGAGAATGATCATTCATCAGACGGTAAGTATTTTTTGGTAATGTTAACAATTTTATAAACATTTTCTTTTAAAACAAACGCTTGTTTCTCCTCAACTTGTGATTTTACAAATATATAAAGAATATAATATGTAAATATATAATTTCCTCCTTGTAAACACTCTAGCCCCCAGAATCTTTCAAATATCAAGCCCATTTTTTTTTAATTATTTTCAGAATGACTTTAAACGAAGACATATTAAATATGGCTGCCTAATTCAATATCAATTATTTATAATTAACAAAAAAATTTCTATTCTTTTCCGACTCTGTACCTTTTTGTAAATAGAGGTCAGTTTTCAAGACGACATTAATTAGATTTATACTCTTAGCGCAAGCGCTGCATTTTTATCATCTGAACAGAAAACGGCGCGAAAATTTAAATAAAAAATGGGCCTCTATTCACACTTTTTTTTTAATTATTTCTGAAGTAGAAAAAAACTTACATGTCCATGTCGGTCCATTTCATTGTTAGTAAGCTTAACTTTTTCAAAAGAAACAATCTGCTTCCTCAATTGTTCTCCCGTGAAAGGAGAGTCGGGATGAACATAGAGCCTCGCCGGCGCTGGAGGGTCTGCTTTTCCAGCCACCAGCCACGAGCTCCTGTGGTAGGCGTATCTATATCTTTTTTTATCAACCGGTACAATGTCCATCAACACAGCATACCGACCGTCAGGTCTTAGTCCGTTGAAAGACACTCGACAGGTCGGAAACATCCTCCTGTAACAGAACAAATCACAGATCCGTTATAGTACAATCATAATAATGCATTTAAGTCGATGTTCCCGTCATGTATCAAATATTAATTCATGAAATTTAGAGAAATAAGGAAAATTTCTACAAAAAATAATAATAAAATGATTAAACTTCTGAGTTCGGGTATTTGCCTTGACATAAAAATTGAATAAATGAAATAAAAAAAAAAATAAATAAATAATAATAAAATTTTTTAGTTTAAATAAAAAAAATCCTACTGTCCAGTACATGAATAATTATTCCAGGACATTGAAACATAAGCGCTGATTAAATCTCATTGCAAGCTACTGGTTACCTGGTTAACTTGTTAGGAAGACTCAAAGACCCAAACACCCAAAGTTTAAAGATATTGTATACATGCAAGGGAGTGTGGTACACATGTGCCTTAATCAATTGGCTGACATTAACCACACCTACATCAGAACCCAGGACAAACATATTATTTCGTCCAAAAAGATAGTTTTTTGTTTGAGAATGATCACAATCACACTTCTCGCCACTGCTTGCCCACTTACGACTTACAACTGGTGGCTAGTTGTGTGTGAATAAACATATATGTACAATGTAGATGTAGGCCTACACAGCTTGTGTATATGGATATACACAATTTAAAACGTAAATGTTTCGGCTCCAAGGAATGAAAATAACATTAATACCGTGTCTGGTCTCCTGCTGTTTGATCACTAAAACGTATATACGGTGGACAACCCGCCGATCTTATCTTTTCTTCGTCTTCGTCCCTCTTCTCTATCCTTCTTATATTATTCCTTATACCCAATCGTTATACATAAATGTATGCATTCATCCAGTGAATGCATACTCCGCACTCTACATATTGTGACTAATGCTTTTTATTTATCAAAATCTTCTTTGTTAATTAATTTAACGCGACAGCGGCGACAAACAGATATATAGGGAGATTTATTTGCAATTAAGATTAATAAGTGAAAGAAGGGGAAGTGCTACTTCAACTTCTGGTGCATGATTTTCCAGAGTTGGTTGTAGGTAGCATGTAGTTGATGTAATTGATTAAAAACTAATGTTTGATGTTACATTAATCTGTTAATACATCATAATTCGCAGCAAAAGTTCAATTAGTTCGATTTGAAATTGGGTTAGACTAGATCTAAATGGATCATAATAAATATGCATCAAAATTTAGCGAACTAACATTTAAAGACCTCAATTTGTTAATTTATTTAAAAATTGGCCCTAAAATTTCAGGTAAACTCAATTAATTTGATTCGAAACTCAGTCTCTTTTCATCCGATCAATTTTTTTGATTCAATATTACATAACATTATTTAAAATTTCAATCAATTTGACCAATTTCAAACTAACAGTACGATAAAAAAATGTTCCAATTCGAATGAATAAAGGAAGTGAAGGAGCGTATTCTTGAAAGTGGATGGCAAATGAAGGCATAAGTTGACGGGTGAAAAGGAACTGCGACATAGATCTAATTACTGACGCCCGAGTAAGTGTTCAGCCGGGTGAAGTAACTTCTTCTTCTTCTTTCTTTTACTTTACGTCTTTTGCTGCTCCTCGTTCTTGGCTTTCTTATTCGTAGGTACTTTGTCCATTAAGCTGGTGGTGTAGTCAATGCAAACTTGGAGAGAAGTTGAGGGTGCAGCGGCCAATTAGGCAACCGTCACCCGCGTCGACTTCCACTAGCTATTCTTCAACGACTTCACTTACTAACCCTTGAACTCATTACTGCAGAAAATTTTTGAATTACTTTATCAATTGTTGTTTCAGCATTTACTTTTACCGATTCACAAAAATTCTTATAATTCAAATTTAATTTATGACTAAATGATAAGCTAAAAATAGCGAAAGCTAGAGCCAGCCGTGATTGAATTTGCTGAGGAGGTTGAACCAGCAAGTAGTCCAGCAAACAGTTAGCTCTTTATCTCGCCCCCTGTGGATAGAAGTCTCTGGTGTAGTTTCTGGTCGCTCAGCTGGATAGTGTAAAGGGAGAGAGAAATTCACGGATCAAGGCTGTTAATGAGAAAGAGTCGCCGCTTGTTGACGTTGACATTCCCTGAGTAGAGACATTGATGAATTAGGTACTATACCAAATGTACTGGTGCTTACGATTAGCGAACTCGGGCTTGGGCTCGGGGAGCAATTTACCCCTGGGACCAAAGGGTTGATATAACTTAATCGATCTGCCGGGTGGTAGTGTCGTTTTATTGCTTTTTCTTCTTTTGTTTTGCTTCTATCCTCGTGTTAAGGAGTAATATCCAGACAAAATTAAATCAAAGCAAGCTCACACATTTATTTATACAAGGATTTAGTCATTGACGTTTTAATCTAGTGATAGGGTTGTTAGAAAAATAACAAGATTGATTACCTTCCGGTTTTTGTGATTATCATTTCGGTGCCCAACTCGTTGAACTTGTCCCAGAGTTCTTTTGTCTCCAGGTGACAGACGACGTGCCTTAACTCCTCGCAATTCGAATGCTCCTGAAGGAGAGGGTTTGAAGGGGATGGCGCTTTTCCACTGGTGCTTCCGGCATCATCAGCTTCTATTTCGTCGTCTATGTCGACCGAGTCTTGAGATGCTGGTGGTATCCTGCTTACTCCTGATCCACTTGCCTCTCTTTCTGTAAAACAAAAATTTACAAGTTAAATATATTAAATTAAATCATTTAAAAATTTTTATTATTTATTTATTTATTTTTTTTTGCTTTAACTAAATAAATAAATAAATTAAATTAGCCTCTTAATATTTCAAAGCTTCCCTCTTTTTTCGTTAAAATTTTACGAGCGATAATTCGAACGCGACCATGCGCGACTCAGTCGCGATAATGAACCCAGGAAAAAAATTTTGTCGGCGAGTAAAAAACATTTTGAGATCTGGAGCTTAACTGATGTAAGAATAAGAGTACAAAATAATTAAAAAAATTGAGAGTGTGGTCTCCACATATCCACCCACATGTCGTCGAGCCACTGCAATTCGACCCCGATTTTTATTGCCAACTTTTAGTTTTTTTCTAGCCATTGCAGTGAAATTTTTTTTTTTTTTTTTTTTAATACTAACATGACATCTTTTTTCATTCATACCTTCACTCCGCTATACTAACCCTCTTTGTCTTTCTTCCTTTCCTTCTCCGTTTATCAGAAATAGTACAAGTACATAATACGTAAATATATAACATACGACATCGTGTGTGTCACATGCGGCTTGTAAACACACACCCAGATTTCATTCATGCCTCAGTTACATATCAACGGCTCACTCCTAATTAGTGTCTTCCATACATATAAATGTATAATACAGTAAAAGTACTTGAATATAATCTTCTTGAATTGCTGGCTAGTAACTCTTCGCATAAGCACCAGAAGAAAATATACAATACTATATACATATACATATATAGATATATATATAGATATATATATATATATATATATATATATATATATATATGCGTATAAAATAAAAAAATAATAAAGTTAAAAAAAGTTTGAAGGAAATATACGAGCAAATGCGAATCGAATTGAAGGCTACCGTTCGAAAATAAAAGTTTAAAAAGAAGAAATAAGAAGAAGAAAGAGCAGGATCTAAAAGACTTAACTCTTCTGAAGATAAAGAGAAGCTGAGATCGAGATTCTTTTTCACTCCTTGGCACTTAGTGCGGTAGTTTTTTTTTTTTTTTTTTTTCTTCATCTTGAACAGAACGCAATTAGGCTCGGCGGGACTAATTGCTCGGTAGACTTGAGGATGAAAAATATCAGGAAGAGGAAATAATGCAGAGATATCGGGAGAAATAGTATGAGCTAAAGATGTAATAACACCTACGCCTGACGGTTAGGCTACAGTACTTATTACTTATAACTATAACTAATAAAAAGGTGAAGCAAGGTAATAGGTAATAGCTTGGTTGAGTTTCAAGCGGCTTAAGTTCTTCGGTCTTTTGCGGTGTTTCAAGATAAAAACGTTTAATTATTAATTTACGCTGTGGCTTTGGTTTACGACAATTGTTGTTTTACTCTCATTCTCATTAGTTAAAAGTCGTCGAGCCAAGACGAGTAAACGAGCTTAATTGGTAAATTTATTCTAAGTACTTTTCTGATTGACGGATTGTGTTTTTATTATCTATCATTAGAAGTTTTAATTGTTGTCTAATAGATTAATTTGTGGCAGATTATTTCTTAAAGACGATTTTTAATAAAAAAAAAAACTGCTTAAATTTATGATAAATTTTTTACAAAAAAACTAATATTATTTTTAGTTTCTAAGAATTATTTTTTCAATAAAAAATTTTATTTAATCATCCAAAAATTTTAAAGATCGAAAAAATCTTCCTCTAAAATAAAATAATTTTTTTTCAGTGTAATTATTTTTACCACTACTGCTAAAATTGACGAGTAAAGTGCGTTAAATTTTTCCTTTCCCGCAAGAAACGATTGACCAAGATTCTAGACTAAACTTAAGACATAAAGCGATTTTAACATCTCAATACTATATTACGATAAATTAATAACAGCACCTGCGCCTTAGAAAACTGCATAGTGAGGAAAGAGAGAGCTAAGACGAGAGATATAATGTATATTATATAGCTTACTGCGGCTTAACTAACACCGGTTATTATGCGTGCTTTTATTATCGTTAACTCACCTATAATAAGTGTTACTTGCAAAGCAACATGACTCCATTGAATGAGCATACTTAAAAGTTTAAACCTTAAATGCACCTATTCTGCGTACACATATTATTTATAATTAATAATTCTAATCCACATGCCACGTATCAACTTTTCAATCTATTTTCAGGCACACCACCTCTTTATCGGGTGTTTTTACTCACAGTAACTTAATAAATAACGAGAAATAAATTATATGCTTCTATTGATTTTGGGTTTAGTCAATTCCCGTAATTTAACCAAATGGTAATTTTATTTTACACTGGAAAAATTTTATCACACCATCGGCCTTTATTTTTATAATTTATTGCTAAAAATTCAGCATAATTTTTTTTTATAAAATCCAAATTAATGATAATTTAATTCCACTCTTGAGCGAATAATTTTGATAATAACGTAGCATATTAATAAGCTCACACACTTATACATACTCTCATTAAATTAAATTAAAAAAAAATTAAGACATCAAATAATATGTTGTCGCAATCCAAATATTGATTAAAAAAACATTTAACTTTTTTTTTATCAAAATTCAAACTAAAGCATTTTAAATATACTTAAATATTATTTCCACACTATTAATCACCATATGTTTTTCTCGGTGAAACCCTGATTACACGCATATGCCACATACTCATAGCTCGTGCACGACAACGCCGATTTTGTCAATGCAAATCCAAGTACATACGTCCGTTACGTAAATAGTGTCCATTACATACATACATACATACATACATAGGTCAAGAAGCCGTCGCTCTACTTATATATCTCCAAGTAATATTTATTAACTGCAATTGATACCTGATAGTATCATTTTCTCAAGATCCGATCCGCATGTTGAGTCCCATATGTCCGATGAAATGACTTTAGTGGCACACGTGCCTGCTTGGTGACACACCGCTGATGAACCGCCCAAGAAAAGGCTCTTTTCACATACGCGTGACCAATTTCAAAATTCTAGCATATGCTTTTAATTTATTATTATATCGTAAAAAGTGCCATGAAAAAATAAAAAAAAAAGAAGAAGGAATGGGAGAAAAGCGTGTATGCATTTACACGTAAATAATGGGAAGGAATGACAATAAGAGAAGAAGCTGGGTTGCTTAAAAGATTGGTCTAAATTTGCAACACTGAAGTATCTCTTAATTGGCGAGAGAAGTGTCTATCCTTGGAGCGGTTGTTCATTTTCTTAATGTGTGTGGTCTATATCTTCCTCTTCTCTATGGCATAGGAAGGTATTTTTATTCGACAACGTCAACGCTAGTGTTAAACGACTGACGAAAAGCAAAGGACACCGAACAGAAAATAAAAAATTGTAATAGTTATAAGAGCAGACACTGTTACTGCTGATGACAAAGACCGGCACCTACTCCAACTTATTTAGAATGAGAGACGACGAATAAATAACAGTGGAGGTTCAAGAAGTAGAGGATGATGATGATGATGATGATGATGAAGACGGAGAAAAGTCAGTGTGTGAAAATGCGTGGGACGTTATTTACGAGAATATTCAGAAGGCGCATAAGAATGTCATCATAAAAGATACAACTGAATAGGAGTGCCGAAGGGAAAAAATATTTTCAGTTAATTTTAATACTCAAATATCAAGACTCTAGACAAGTTAGAAAGTTTTAATCATCAAGATTAGTAAACTCACTGCTATGCTCATGATTCGACTTTAAACAGATGGTGTGCTCGTAAGAATGATGGACCGGAGCAATAAAACACCCTAGCTTGGCCAAGATCACAGTCACGTGGCACCAGGCCATCTTTTCATGCTAGACTTTAGCTGGACTGCACTTTAAAGTTAGTACTCTAGTTTATAGAATCTGTTTCAAAAGGATTTCAATTCTTCACCTGGCTGCCAAAAGTCGAGCTGTTAACCGAAATTACGTGCCAAGTTTAATCTATAAAGATGCCTAATAGCTAAATATTTCGAAAAAGCGTCACTGTGATGATCGACTAATTTTTTTATAGGTTCAACTATAGTTGGATAGTCGAGTGTCTTTATTAGGCATTAGGCACTTCAGAAAAGGTGTATGTAGTGGAGGCAATTCATAAGGACGGAATGACTTTCAAAATCTCGAAAAATGACTGGCGTTTTGTTGAAAAAAAGTGTTGATGATGCCTGGAGTACTATTGTCCAGGTCACAAGTGCATCAGCTAATAATAATTCATTGAAGAATAATGTATGCCGTATCCACACAATGCTGTTTCATAAGAGTCATTTGTCGAGAGTCTGTAGTCTCTGTTCAGTACACAGGAAGACCACCTCACAAGTATCCTCATCACCTTGATCGTCATAAATTGAGCATACGTGTATGTGCCACAGATAAGAGACAAAACGTAAGACGTAAGACGTAATGCCTAATTGACGGTTAATAGCGAGTAAGTAAAGTATGAGAAAGAGTTCGTAAATAACCAGCATGTTGGTTGTTTTAGCATTGACATCCATCACTTAAACAATGACATAGTTTTGTCCCGTTAAGCTATTATTTGCATTGTGGGCAAATGTATACTTATTGAGTAACTGGCAACTGGTATAAGAATAAGTTCGCGTGCTGCACTTAGTCGTCATGGCGATCCGCGAAAAGGAATAGAAGGTTATCGAGTTTAAATTACATAGAAACGTGAATTGAACGGAAAACGAGTAGGATAATAGCTAATAGCTGATAGTTAGCCATCCACGTGGCTCTGTTCTATTCTATAATTTGCCCTTGCCATTCTGATATATGCAGTGCCGTTTACTGAAGAGAAGGCGGACCGCCACTCGACGTTTCAGCCTGAATTGCAATTGCGGCAAAACGTTGATACTTATTATTATTATATTACAAATACATATATAATATATAATAACATATTGCAAAGAGGACCTTTTGTGGCTACAGATTTCTAACATGCCACATGCAAATGGAATCCACTTGTAACTCTGAGTTAGAATTCTGTGGTTGCGGTCAATAATAAAATCATCGTACTTTCAGAATTGGCTATTATTGAATAACCTGATAATTAGCATTTACGCTCAACTGGGATTTAGTTATTTCGCGTCGTCCACCAGATGTCTTTTCTGGCTAACAGACTTTGGTATAATTAAGTTGTTGATTAGCTTCAATAATAATTGAGGATATTTTATTGAAATTTATAAAGTTTGAATATAAGTCAATTAGTGATTAATATGATAAGTGTGCTGTCAACATTAATTCTAACAGATTGTCGTTGATAATGTCTGAATTAATAGACGTGTATGCATACATTTAACCATGACTGTGCTTGTGATTGTCTGTGTGGTTGTATATATTTAGTAATAAAGATAATAGCTTTTAACCATTACTGATTTAACATTCACCAATTTGCATTCCCGCACATTCTTGGTCACCAATATACGTCGTTATTACGGATGATGCACAATACCTTGGTTATAGTAGTAGTGTAATTGTAATCGTCGGCTAACTGCGCTGTTGAGTAGTAGTCTACTGTATTCATGGCTTGACAATAAAAGACCAAACAGGAATAAAATAAATATTAAGAAATAGCTAGTAGCTGAGTTTAATAAGATTGAGATACGGGTTGGCACGTAGCCTCTTTGGCACACGTTTAGTTCTATATATCTATCTATATATTCAGTATGGTGTGTGTGGCACCAAGACGGTTCATTAGCGCTGTCATTTTACATCATGTGTGGCTTGAATATATGTCTCGAAGACAAGTGGACGATGAAGAAGCTATTTGCAGCTTCAAGCTTCAAAAGTTTTGCTTGATAAATAACTTTTCAAAAAGGTTGCCTTACCACTACTAGACCAGCTCACTTATTATTTAGAAATATTCACAACTTATTCTGCTGGTAGTTCATAGTTGGAACACGCTCAAAATTCATATTTTCCGAACTAATTTATCTGTCAAGAATGGAATCAGAAAATAGCATTGCTAGAATGCCTCATGCGGTTATATGATAACAATCATAATCATGTTCATGATCTATCCTCCTAGCTCACAATTTGGTGACACGGTCATAACTACTACTCGTCTCAAATTTTAATAACTATAAGCTAAGATATTAAACAACAAATAACTTACCAAGCTGGTGAAGCTTCCCGCCAATGGATTGTTGAAGATGCCTATTGGACTGCTGTTGATGCTGATGAGCCTGCTGTTGTTGTTGACGTGAATCCCGTGCCATAATGGCAGCAATGCTGAAGTCCGTGGCAGATTGCCGGCTTGAGTTACAATTACTGCTGCTACTGCTGTTGTTGTTATTCAAATTGTTAAGGAGGCTACTGTTCGGCGACCTGGAGCTGTCATCTCCTTCAGGACCGTCATCTCTCGTAGGACATCTGTCAGGAATGACTCCAGGTGTCACAGAGACAGGAGTTGTCTCGGGTTCGCCGCATCGCGGCATTCTCCCGCCGTCAGCGCCACCCCCGAGAAGTGACTGTGATGAGTCCTCCTCGTCCTCCTCGCTGCCGGGACCCACCCCGCCGTAGGTAGTCAGGGTCAGTCCGTTTCTCTTCCTTGCAGCAATTCCTCGCGACTCCAGCAACATCACCTATACCCGCAGACACCACCAAAATCCCCAGCTACACTGGTAACTATTTTGCAAAGGGTACTGTTCCTGGTCACTGTCCTAATCTTCAATCACCAATCACAGATCCGTCAGTCAATTCCTAACTAATCACACCAAGTCCTTTAATAAAACTTCAATTCACTTCCACTAACGAATACTTCAGCTAATCTTCCGAGTTTAAAACACTAATCGAGGTGCACACCAAGGATCATAGCTCCTCTATCAGTCTGAAGGGTCATAAGCACAGAGTGGATGCAGCAGCTAGGTTCTGATGATCACTCATCAAGAAACTGAGCATCCTCACCAGGTATCCTTATCAAAAAGGCCGCACTACCGCCTACTATCACTTCGAAACGTTATCAAGCACTGATGGGTAGCAAACTGAGCAACATGGAGCAAGGTTGGTGATCAGACGGCCCCAGGCTTGTTATCAGTATATGTGAGTGACGTGTGTAAGTGAGCCAACGAGACCGGTCAGACATTAAATAGCAAGAAGAGCAAGATGTGTTCAAAAAATCGTGAGTGTGAATGGGGTGGATCGAACCGTGAACGCGCGGACAGACGATCGGTTGGACCGAGTAACAGACCGGTTGCCTGACAGACTGACCTGCGCTGTTTACGGGATGGCTCGCACTCACATCCGCCCCCCGCGTTTCTTTCCTACCCTTCTTTCCCACTCTGAACCGACTCGACGACATCAACGAGAACGTATTACTCGGGTACTGACTCTGGGCGTTGTCAGGCGAGACTCCACCCATTGGGTCCCACCAGCCGGATACGCCCCCAAGAGATACCCAGGTCGTTATTGCTTGATCTGCAGGCTGTCAGAACGCCTCTTCACCAACACCAGGACTGTCTTTATTCAACACAAGCCCATTATCTTTATCGTGGTCGTTTACCACCACCAAAAGCGATGCCACCCCGTTGGAAGGGACGGCGTCTACGTGCGAACGTTCACGGGTGGCGACCCTCGTCTCTCTTCTGTCCTGGTTACTCTGATGTTGCCAAGCTGAGATACCCAGACAACACCTTTTTTTATCAAAACATCACCTTTCTCTCCTTAGTCTCCGCGTCGTCGTACTCCTCTTGGTAGTCGTCAGATGAAGCCTGTGGTGTGAGCCACGGTTATAAGTGTGATGCACGGTACACCACCAATATCATTCTCTCTCTTTTCCGAAAATAAACAACCACCTCTGAGTGAGACAGAACCTACTAATAGAGAGAGATGCTAAGGAAAACCAAGAAGGATTGGGGAGAAGAAAGAAGAGATGCTGTTATATACTCAATATTATGGTCTCGTACGCGCCATCTAAACCTACAATAAGCGGTGCCAGTTCACCCAGAGCCAGCTGCCATTTTTTCTTCCCAAAGGGATGTGCTGAAGAGGGAGCTGCCACCAGAACCAGGAGTTTCAGAGGTGGGAGGCTTTTGCTGACAGCACTCTGGACCCGGAGCAAACCGGTCCGAATCCCCTCACTCCTCTCTTCTTTTCTTTGCTGATACTTGGTTTACATCAGCCCTGATATGGTATGGGCTTCATCTCCGGCCCTCCAAGTCCTCGTTCAGTGGCCTCAACAGCCACCAGGTTTCAAAAAGGCACCGATTCATTGTTTTGCCGTCGACCGTCGGACTTGAAACTTGGCCCGCGGATCACTTATCAGGTCTCGGGTGTGAGAATGGGCGGAGGCCTTATCAACAGCGGGGGCGGCCGGCATTGGGCGGGTGGAGTGCGTTATTGTATTAACGAGACTTGTGGTGGGAGAAAGATGGACGACGCTAATAGAACTAAGTAGAAGTGGATGGACGGTCCGATAGGGCTTTTTCTTCGTTTTTTATCATTTTGATAATGTGGGTGGGGTCAGCAAGAGTACTGTAGACTATTTGCTATTTACTATAAGCTATAAGAGGAAAAATTCGCAAGACAATATTATAAACAATGCCTTTGTGCTGGGCATTTGACATTTTGAGCTTGAATTTTTCTCGGTAATTTTTTTTGTGAGGTTTTCTCATTCGGAGAAATTTCAAATTATAAGGGTGTTCTGTGACAGTCGACACCTATCAGTCCAAGCGAACCGACTTCTAAGGGATTATATGTCGCAAGTATTATTCCACCTCTTTTCTTCTGCTTTTCCGACGCCTTTGTTCATCCTTGTATACATTATATTGTGGTGTATATCGATGTGCTGGATGTAGATGTATTGTTGAGGCTGGCGCACATTGTGATACTCCAGCACTTCACTTCCTCACAACTTCTCCAAGGTTTTTATTGTTCTCATCGTTATTACTGCATATTCTCGAGGGGCTAAAATTGTAAATGCCTCGCCTCTCATCTTTACAAAAAAATTAAAAAAAAATCAGTCGTTCAAGTCGTAATTTTAATTTCATTCAACTCCTCTATTCTTTGGTAAAAGGAATAATGATATTTTTGTATAATTATAGAAATTTTAACTTTTAAAATATTATTCGCAATAATATGTAAGATGAATATTAACAATCAGGAGTGTACATTTTCATACAAGATGATGATTTGATTTTATGGAAAAGAAAGTACAGATAAATGTGAGCTTTTAAGATTTTGATTTTTTCTAATTGATGAATGGTAGTATATCTTAGATTACAAAATTTAATTCAACGTTAGAACTAATATTGACGTCAAGATTAATGTTTACATTCTTGCGTAAATAGTATACGTTCTATCTTTCTTATGTATCGTATTTTTGAGGTCGATGAAATTTTTGTGTTTGAATAAAAACACTAATGAGTGTAGCTGAAAAATATTGAACTTGACATTCCTGGTCGAAAAAATTAAACATAGATATAAAATAAAAGGTGAAGGTTGATAACTTTTAATTTTATTTTGATGATGTCCCATACAATTTTTCACTCTCACTTTTACAAAGATTACCTTATAAATATCAGTCGTAATGTTATCGAACAATATTGTAGATTTAAGAAAACTATTTTCTCAAATTTTATTCTTTTCGCTCTTTAGCTCTTTACCATCTGCAAAGATTTTAATTATCAAATATAAAAAATATGAAACAGTTCCCAAGTTTTTCCCAATTTTTCATAAATTAAACATCAAAATTGAAACTTACATTTCCACATTCAATATTAAAAATAAAGTACATCTTTATCTGTAATAAGGAAGTTATTGTACAATATACAAAACTATAAGCAGACAGATAATTTTTCAACAAGACAACTATTATTCGCAATAAATTTACAAAAAACATTTCCTCCAGTAATATTCCTAGAATATAAATAATATATGATGAATGATGTCTCGTACTTCAACGGCTAACAATTATTATTACAGACATTTGCACGTGAACTAGAATTTCCCGGATGATCTAGCTCTCAACTTCTGAATGTATACGTACATAGCAACAACATATCTAGCATCAACACAAGATACGAATTACTCGTACGACCAGGATAAAAAGAAATATATGAAGAGAAGATGATGGAGACTGCTGTCTGCACATCACTGAGTAAGCTTATATTAAAGTATATACACATAAATATAACATATAAAGATCCACGCTGTTTATATGTCACGTCGCTTTGAAGTGGTCTCCGGAGCGTTGTACTAAACATATATATCTTCGCCGCGTCTGCTCACGTTAATAGTCACTAGTCACATCCTACCTGATCATAATATGCACCAGTCATAATAATAAATGCTTCAAATGGCGTTATAATATCCTTTAAAAACACATACTTATTCTCATACATACATTTACATCAAAAATATTTTTTATAAGTGTATATATATATACAGGCGAATATGTAGAAATAAATAATAAACCGGAAGAGCGAACAAGCGGCTCATCTTTGACGTTAATTCGCAAAACTTCAAATGTATGATTAATATACTGTGTTTTATGTTTTGAATTTTCATACTGCCGTAAAGTTACTACGGCTCAGCGAGTCTTGGACTCTGCGATGGTCTGGACTAGTTTTATTACTTTTCTAAGTTAATTAGAGGCTTTTAAAATTTATACGAGTCTGACTGTTTTTATATATAAATATAAACATTTTTAGTTTCTTCGAAATGAAATTGTTTTATTTTTTTATTTTTTATTCGATTTAATTGTGGACTTCAAGATAATAAAAAAATTATTTTATAAAAAATTATGTTCAATTTTTATTTTCACGACAAAAAAGAAAAAATTGGCGGTCCCGGGTTCAAGCCCAGGGCGCGTTTTTTTTTTATTTATTGATTACAAATTTATTTTTTCGTTTGTTAATCAATTAGAATTTGAACTTGTGGATGTTAATTAGTTTAAATTAATTGCTTGATGAATAAGTGAGAAATTGGTGATAATATTATGTTTATATAAATATCTGCACAAACATATATAAGACGGAAATTATAACTTATAACTTATAACTTTAAAGCTGATATAGACTGTTATTAGTAGAAGATATAAACTAAATATAAACAGATAACAGACGTGTGTATTATTAAACGTATTACGGTGCATCGAGATGATAGCGAGTTACTCTGATTATAGGATAAATTATGAGATCAAGTGGGTATGTCTTTCTGGAAATAAATTTCACTAAAATTTTCAGTTATTTCGTCACTGTTTAATCCAGTTGGTTTAATTTTGATTAAAATAAATTTATGAAAATTTTAACATTGAAAAAAATGTAAAATTAAATATTTAATAATTAAAATTTTTGAAATTTACGATAAAAATAAATTAGCTAAGTTGTAGGAAAATAATAAGAAAAAATTTTTATCTTTCCTTTAAAAGTGCAATTTTTTAGTGAAAGGTTGAAAATAATAACATCTTATGTTACAAAAAAATGAAGGATAGGTATTTTTTTTTTAATATGATAATTTATAAGTACATCGACTAATTTGAATTTTATTACATCCAGAAAAAAAAAAGCAATCTCCTTGATTACATTTAATTATAATAATTAAAGAAATTGAAAGTATGAAAATTAAACAGATACCCTTTAATCGGAAAACGAATTATGTAGTTAACAAATGTGATGATCATGAAAAATTAATTTCAATAAATAAATTATTTTTTTTTTTTTTTTCAATATCTATTAAGGATGTAAAAATCGTGGGAAAGAGTATGATTGAGAATTTATATTTCTGTAATAATTATTGTGGAGTATCATTATAAGGTAGAATTTGCAATAATAGAAATAATAATTATTGAATTGTATGCATGAAAGAAAATAAAGTTATAGTCAAAAAAATCACACAGAAAAAAAACAATTCAATAATTACAGTTCAAGTCTAAATTTTAATTTTTAATTTTTTAAATGTACTTCTATGTTAAAAACTTATTTTATCTTGTGGGGACAGCTAACTATTAATATGGCATTCATTTTTTTTTTCGTACAAAAAAATTGAATTTAAAAATCAAAAATAATTTTTAAAAAAAATTTTTTAAATAAGAAAGAAACAGAAATTCTTTTGATCATATGTGTGACTAAATTATGGTGGATTAAAAACAAAACTTCTCGGACATCTGGAGCTCACCGAAGCCGAAAGTGTGTCTTTTGCAGCTTACTTACAAAATGAGCTTGTTATGAATGTGTAATAACATCAGAGAGAACAAAATAAAATCCAAAGAACTCTTTAGCGAACGAGGCTAAATCTTTTAAAGCTTTGCACCCTCTCCTTCTCAATAACATCCTAAAACATATCCACCTCTTGTCTGGCATATTATATTATTTCGCTATAGCACAAAGCGGCCGGCATCAAAGGTTTCAGTATGTTTGGACTGTTGGGCTGTCACGCGAGCCTGTTTAGCTCACTACACATAATACTACAGCTTTACTCTACTCATTTCATTTCAAACTTCTTTTTATTTACGTATTATCCCATTCCCATTATAAAATACATATCTAAACGCAAAACGAGACTGTTGGCACGCGTGTCGATTCCTCATTTCTTCTCTATGATATATGTTTGTTTCCTTTTTTCCGTAAATCGTTTATTCACTTGCCTGCTCGTCCAAATCAACCCTTCCGGGCACGAAGATTCATAAATGCCGGCCGTTTACCACATGTACCACCTTCTATCCTTTCTTCCTTAATCCTTAAGCATTACAATAGACGTAGACGTCAATCATTTTTTTAACAAGCTACTCTCCTATTGTTACACTTAATCATGCAGATACAATACATCTATACTGTTATTTTGAATTTAGCTTTTAAAGTAATAAATGTTTTCTAAATGATTTTTTGCGTGTGCCAAAAATAGTAAATTAATGATAATTTGACATCATTTCGGTAAAATTATTTGTCAGTCACGTTTTTTTATTTTGTTTCGAAATATTTTTACAACAGTCACTAAAATACAATAATACTTATCTAAATATTCAATACTTTTATTTATTACATCAATCAAGAAACGTTAAATATTTATTTCAATTACTATTAAAACATTTTTCAAAGTTTCTAGTTTTAGAATACTTTGAAAAAATATTTAGTATTTTTTTCTTAAAGTAATTGGGAAAACGATGATTTTGAAAAAAAAAATCAATAAAAGAATTATATTAAAAATTTTTTTCAACTCTTGACTATTTTATTACGGGCGTGATATTTAAAACTAAAAATTTTTGTAAGCTTCCAGTAAAAAGTTTATAAAAAAATCTTAACAAGTCAGACTTATCAAATCTATCGATCGAAAAAAATCCTGCAGACTCACGACATCCGGGCGTTCTTGGATATTTTATTGAACCTATTATTTAACTCGAGCAAAAAATGTAAACCGAATAAAATATGTGGCTCTAAGCGACAGTAGGTGCAGCAGTTATATTACGGATAAGTGTCGCGTAACCGCGCGGCGATTTGTCCGGATCAGCGTCAAGCTAAGCAGATTATTGGAGCCCCTTCAAAACGAGGTAGCATGAAGTGACATCAAAGAATAATACAGGATTCGACACGGGAGTTCGGTTGTCTGGTCCATCGGGAGCTGTGTTTGTAAATGAGTAAGTGTATTATCTATCTCGCCTTTAAAAAATATTTCACAACTATTTGTCTATTGTTACGTAGATAAAAAAATCCCACGAGTTAACTCCCTTATAAACTCGTATCATAGACCGTAAATGACATCAGTGATCGGATATCGGTCACTCTTCTCATCTCATCGATGAAAATCACCTTCTACGAATGGGAATTGTCCTCCTTCAATCTCGTCAATTATTGACACGATACCGAGAAAAAATAAAAAAGAAACAAGTGTGTTGTTCACATTTCACAGGAGCCTCAACCAATCAAGATGAATTTTAAATTTTTCTACGTCAAAAATAAAAGACCAGTTTACGTTTATGAATTCTATAACCGTCACTAAGTCGATTCTTATCCTCTTCTCTATCCAGCTTATGCTTGTATTGATATATGTATATGTAACGCACATACATCATGTCTATTTGAAAAACTAATATTTTTTTTCTTCAATTTGAGCTTTAAGTAGTCCTACATTAAGTGGATACATGATGAACTACTGCTGTGATATTATGAACATTTCTGGTCCTTTGTTCAAAGAAAACCCCTTTCAAGATTAACCATCGCCGTATGGAGCCATACGGAATCTATTTTTTTTATTTACTTTCTTTAATATGACTATGTAGTTAATAGATTAAATTCCTAGTTAAATATTTTCCTATTCAAGTTAATTTTACGGATTTGTTCTTCTTTAATTTAAAAGTTTTTATCTGGAGCTTTAACTATTAATAGAAATTTAATTTGTCATAGAAGTTTCAAAATATATCAATCGATAGATCATGTTATGATTAAAAGAATATTTTAAATAATCAATATTTTTACTTTTAAAAAATTAAACTTTCTATAAAAAAGGTCTCTTATGATTTTTCAATTAATTTATTTCTACAAAAGTTATTCAGAACTTTTTAAAAATTATACGATTATCTAAAAATATTTTTCAAGGGTTAATAAAAAATTCACATGAGTATATGATCAAACCCTTCAAAAATTTGATCTAATCGGGTTAATTTTTTTATCAGTATCCTAAAATGTGGACACAACAATGTGCAAGCAACATAAACATTCTAAAATAATTCGTTAAACAAGAATATGAATGCAATTCGAATTGTTGAACGAAAGTCAATTAGGAGCGAAGGATCAACACAACTGAATTAATTCGCTGGCACGTTAGATTCCTTCAAGGGTTGCACTGTGTTTGTTAGTCTTCAGCATACTTGGTACACATTTATACCTCTATATTCTCTATAGACGTTGCGGTTGGGGACGTGAGAGCCAGGGCGGATTTCAGGGATTACTTAGTGTTGTACTGAAGTAACTGAGTTTGAGTTTCGAGTGCCAACTGTGATGTTCTCGTCTCCCTTAAACCGTCCTGCTGTAACTATATACACATACAGATATACACTGACTTTACTCCACAAAAGTTTCCGTTTAGACCAGTAAATTTGTGGCACTTTTGCGGCCAAACAATTAAGTGGTCTTAAGTAAGAACCACCCTTGTCTTTCTGCTCTTCTGCCGGGTCTTATTTAATTCCTGCCTCTCTTTTCAGCCTGGTACACTTTTTCCGGCCTAAACTTCCAAATTAACAACCATTAATAATCTAATTAATTTCCCCAATTTATACAATAACTTTTTTTCTTCTTTTTCTTTGGTATACATTTTTTTTTAACGTCGAGTAAATTTTCTCTTCTCTTTCCACCCACTATTCTTCTCTGTTCAGATATTTCAGCCAATAAATCTATGATTGTTCGGATTTGCAAACGTCGAGCTTGTAAAATTAGCGGCAGACTTCTAGGTATATTTATAATTCTGTATGAATGTATGAAACGGAATAACGGCGTGATGGAAAGAGTGTGAGCGATTTACTGCGATTTTATTCACGCGGTTTCAAACACTCAAAACTCCCTTGCACAAGGTTACGATCGATCCATCATTTTAGTTTTGACGGGTTCGTTTGGTAAGTTGATCTCTCGACGCATATTTTTTTTGTCCAACGGGTTGTTTAGTTTTCGTGGATTTTAGTTTAGAGTTACATTGTTTTTATTGTTTTTTATCGCTACACGGACAATGTCACTATTCATCTTTTTTTATTGCAATTTTTAAAACTAAAAACTAACGTTTTTTTTTTTATTTTTTCTTTCTTTATACTAAAAGTCATCACATTACAATTTGGCAACATGAATTTTCATAGAGAAAATTTTTCCTATAGTAAAAAAAAATTTTTTTTAGTTGAATCATTTTGTTAAAAATCCTAATAAACAAATTGCCACTGGATCGAGGGTTACCAACGTTCAACACCTGAACACTCAACGTCACTTTACCCGAATAATGAAGCCATTTTTGACAATTTTTTAAATTCAAAACAACTTTTAGAATAATGTTTACGACATTGGCAAACTTCCGACGGGGTACATAAGATAAGGCTTTAAAAATTTTTTTCAGGTAAATAATAATTAACTTCTAAATTTATATTAAGTTTTCTTTTTTTTTATAAATATCTTATAATTAAACTAAAAAGAGAAATAGTGATTTGAAAAAAAAAACAACAATTTTTTTTAACATGTGTGCCACTTATCAATTATTCAAAAATTTTCTATGTAAGCAAAAAATTGCTCGGTTGAACAAAAATAATTTCAACACTATTGTTACGTAGCAGAAATTTTTTGTTTCATTTATTTTATAAAATTCTAATCAAAATAGCTGATAAAAAGGTTAATGAGCAAAAAGTGGTTAGAATTTATCTAAGCCACGTAAAGTCATCGGCTAATAACACCGCCTTAAAAGGTAGAAAACTTAGAATAAAAAAAGTACAATAAAAATTAGTAATTTCTAATCGGTATAAATTTCCGGTATTTTTATAAGTGAGAAAACATTGACCGGTAGGATAATGCGATTTTTTGTAAATGGATATTATTATTCTATAAGTTTATAAGGATGTTTTGTGTTTTTGCTGTTGCCGCGGCTCGAAAAATAGCAAAGAGCTTTGTAGTCTTTGTGAATGTATATATTCATATATATATAGCAATACGGGACATATTGTTGGTGTTGGTGTTTGTATGGAGGAAAGGAGGAATAAGTGTGAGCGAATATAAAGAAAAGAATATAATCTGTATAGAAAATACTTGTGTGGCTCTAAAGTGCAGTTGGGAACACGCCACGGCACGGTATCCCCTGGGATAAATATGATGTAAATAAATGATGAGGTGCCCTTAAGGGAGTAGATATTAGGTAGGGGTAAGAAGTGTTATGAAACATAATTAGCGGCCGCCGCCACTGACTCCCAATGATTACAGGGCGGTGAGCTAAAGTCACGGCGAAAAGACCCAACGAAAGACGTCCATAAGAGAAAGAGATGATCAAATGCTACAAAACAAAATATTAAGAATATATATAATAATAATAATGATAATAAAACAAAATAAAATAAAATAAAATGAACAGTAGAAGATATAGATTTTCTGAGCCACTAAATATCTTTTTGCTGGTATGGGCTTCAACTTCTTCATCACTTATTTTTCCCCTTTTGTGCTCCTCCTTCTCATCTTGCGCTATCCACTACTGATGATCATCGTCCTCTCTTGTGTATGGATATTCTTCATATATATGACTTAATATTTCCTTAAAGTGTTCATTGAACTATAATTATTTTTTTTTATTTTTTTTTTTTGCTCTTAAAATCTTCAAAAATTTTATTTTCTTTTAGCTTCTAATTTTTTTCGTCTAACTCGGTATTAAATTTTTGATTAATGTCATCTTGAACGTATGATTTATTTGAACGTTTATAGGGAACATTTTTGATTTAAAAAAAAAATATTTCAAGGTGCTATTTAAAACATTTAACACTTTTGATTTTTAGTGTAGAATTATTGAATTTAAATTTTTGTCGAACAAATTCTTACAGAAAAATATTAAAATTAAAAATAATGCATGACGATTTTTGAATTTTCTCATGAAACTTTTGTTAAACGATTTTTAGTGTAAAAATTAGAAAAATTAGTATCATTGAAAAATTTTTAACCAAGATCATTTTTAATAATTTTAATAAAAATATCAAAGTTTTTCAGCCACGAAATTGTTCTTGATTTAGGTTAATTTTACTTGATTAAAAATTTTTTTTCTTTGACTCAAAATAAAATAATTCTATAAACTAATTTCTATACAAAAATATTCCTAGTAAAAAAATTTGAAAATATTGAAGGGAAAAGTTTATTTTTGTTAGTAAATAATTTTAAAGAGCTATATTTTCTTGATTTGAGTAGAAAAATTCTTAAATTAAGAAATTTTTCTCGATTCAAGTAAATTTTAATTAATTTAAGAACTTTTCGTCTTGATTTAAGACAATAAAATCTTCAAAACTATTTTTTGGATTCAAGAATTGGATTCTTCTCTTAATTTAAGTTAATTTTTTTTTCTAAGTGGATATTTCAAATCATTATTGAAAAATATAAAAATCCAAAATTTTTCCAAGTCTCTCATAAGATTAGAATAAACTTAAAAATTATTCCAACTATTAAAGTAATGTTGTCGAACGAAAAATATTCCCCAGAATATATATTCGTATATTTAAATATTATAAATAAGAGATAATCCCAAAAAATAAAGTAAATTATGAGCTCCGCGACACACGTTGTAGCCAATAACAACGTAAGTTAGAGGCCCAAGAAGCAAATCTCCAATCCAAAATCATATATGTAATAAATATATTCAAATAGATAGAGCACATGATACGGCAAAATTGAGCAATAGAACAATAGAGATTGAGATATACTTCAAAACAGCTTGAACCCTCTTCGATTCCGCAACATATGTGATATGACTGAAGTGGAGGAGAAAGACACTACACACTACACACTTGTGATGACGCCTTAGGCACACACCAATAGTACTCTCTGTATCATATACGCAATGTCAAGTCTAAATATACGTCGATATCAATTGTATGACTGTGTCCTGTTGTTTAATATTGTTCTATGTCGATATTCTAGACATCCACATGTTTATGTCTATGGGATTCCCCTGTACTTCTACTCCAAATACAGCATTACATATTGTATGTGTGGTTACAATACCAGTAGCGAGCGAGAAGGCAAAGGCAAACAGTCCGGTTAGGTCACAGCTTGCGAGTATGCGACGCTCGACGCGCCCTCACGAATGTTAACGCGTCGCATTAGCCCTGATATTGGTTGTAAAGGCTATACTAGGCTATTCTGATAACGCAGCATGTTGTCATGTCGACCAGCATACCAAATGTCCTGTGGGGTTCAAATCTAAACAACATCTGAGTTCTCTCACTGTGTTGCGGAGATCGCAGTAATATAATCTTATTATTACTGCAAACTCGGTTTAGTTAATATCTTGTCTATATATGAAATACAAAAAAAAAAATTGTTTCTATTTTTTTGCTTTAAGTTAATTTTAATTTTTTAAAGAAATTTTTTTGTTTAAAATGATTTTCTTCGTTCAAGATTTTTTTTTATGAATTAATGCTAATTATGAAAAATTCTCTGATATATGAACATATATATTTTTTTATATTTTCTGACATACCCTTACATGGCTTGATATGAAAATTGGCCATATCAAGACAAATATGGTCATATATACCGATTTGTAAATTTTCGAACAAAGTAAGTTTTTGGAATCTCCGAGAGAGGGCGCATGATCGCTAAATCATCTCGTTGCAAGAGAGTTAAGTTTCAAAATATAAACCATTTTTTTAATTTTTTTTTAAATGCTTGTCAAATGTTCTTTTGTGGTTCAATTAACTACTCAACTATTTTTTTTTATGTCACTTTAGTTAACAAAAAAAAATTTCTAGACAATTAAATTTTTATTCTCGTACAAATATTTTCTCATCCAGCTATAGTAGAAAATTTTGTCATGGGTTCTAAAAAAATTACCATGATTAAAGAGAAAAAAATTCAATCAAAAAAATTAGTTTCAAAAATTTTTCACTTAATTTAAGAAAAAAAAATTCTTTAAAATAATTTTCTCAGCTTATAATTTTTTATCTTTAAAATTAATTTTTTTCAGATCAGATAAATTTGTAATATCAATAATTTGTTTAAAAAAAACTTTATAATCGTGGTTAAAATCAAAACTTTTTCTTAAGAATTAGACAAAATAAAAAAAAAGCAATATGATAGATAACAATTAACATTAATTTGACGTTGAGTTCCTGCTACTGTAACTGTTACTATTATTATAAGTTATGTATAATGTATTGAAAAAATTTAATATTTACATTGGTTGAATATAATTTATGATATTTATTTAAATATATAGGTAAATTTGCCTGGTTTTAAAGAATATGGCTGATGACAGAATTTGAAGTGATGTCAAATATTTGGATTATGGGGCTCTACATTGATTAATAATTGTAACTTATGCTAAAGTCTGCTAATACAAAGATAATTTTTAATGGCGGCAACTATGTGACGACAATTATGAGGAATGATAAGAGCCCCAAGTATCCGTATCGGGTAATTTATTAATTACGAAACGGTGCAATTAATTTGCTAATCGATTATCAATTAGGCGCCTCGTGATTATCGGATTTCGTAATTGTTTTTGATAAAGAAAAAGAGGGCAACTCTTTTTTTTTTCTTTAAATGGTAATAAAGTTATTAATATTTTTAAGTCTTTACTCTTGTAGTTTATCAAAACTTACAGTAGCAATGTTTGTTCAAGCTGTTTTATTGTCCCAGCGGAGGTATGTATTGTAGATATTAGATCATACGATATAGATGTTTGTATTAGATCATGAAATTTTAACTAAATTTTATAATTCCTATTTAATTAGACTGAATATATGGAAAAGTTTATTTTCTATTTCAATGTCACGATTAACGGCAGATTTTTATTTGAATTTATATAATTTAAACACGTGTTAATATTTTCTTAACAAAATTTTAATTAGAATTTGTTTAGCTTCATGACTATTTAAAATTCTTAATTGATACAATTTTCTACCATAAATACATGATCAAAAATAAAATTAATAGAATAATGCGCGGTAAAATGTTGTACCAAGTTTCTTGAATTGAAATAGAAAATAATTGATAAGAATTTTAATAGTAAAAATCAAAGATTGATTAGACACTCGCAATAATTTATTTTTTGGATAAATAATATGTATGTAATTTATAAAATATGTTTTGCAAAAAAATAAATGTTATATGTAACATATATAATTTTGCGCACAAATATATTTACACATGCGGGTATATATTTATATATTTAGTATATCTGTTGACATAAATGTCGACACATAAGTCAACATACAAGATACATACAATATTTATGAAACATATTTTTATTTTATATTATTCGTGGGGGTCGTGGCTTTCGAAATTAATTTTCTCATGATTCAACAACCTCGATAATCAAAACATACAGATTGCGAAATTTCAAGTTTTACTTAATTACGTAAGATTTGTTATAAATTTTCTTTGATAAATAAAAAATTGATTTTCAAAATAAAAATTTATTATTCATCAATATTTTAGGATGAACATTCAAAAAAATTTTGACTATACATATAAAAAAAAAAAAACAACTACTCGTTAAAGAAACATGATTTTTTTTTTTTTTTAGTATACGTTACCGTTGAAAAAAAATTTTTAAGTAACTATATATATGTCAATAGATGGTAAAATATGAAAATTAGCTATAAAAGCTTACATATCGGCACATCAGGACCTATCTGGCTTAATATATGGCCTGATATGGCCATACATGGCTATATCAAGTCATGTATGTTAACATCAGGCCATGAATGGTTATATTAAGTTATATATGGCCACATTAGATCATATATAGCCATATATGATCATATTAGGTCGTAACATGGCCATAATGAGTCAAGACATGGCAATATTAGATCATATACGGCCGTACGAGGTCATATATAGTCATATTGGATCATTTATAGTCATAATAGGTCATAATATTGCTAAATTAAGTCACATACAGCTATATTACATCATATATAGTCATATCAGGTCATAAGATGATCATATATTGTGAGATTGAGTCATAAATAGCCACATAAGGTCATAAGATGGCCATAAAGTTATATATGGTCATATTGGGTCATATATGGCTAGATGAAGAAATTGGCTATATCAAAAAAATTTTTTTTGCGGTGTAATCAAAAAACTTTTAGCTATATATATTTAAGTCTGAGAAAAATGATTGTCTTTTTATAGCTAAACAGAAATACACTTAATCCAATTGATTAAAATCAAAGTGAGGGAGTTTTATATTTTCAGGGGGATTAAATTAGCAGCACACGACAACTCAAGGGGTGAAACGGCAACGGATGACCCTTCTTTGTCTCGCTCCAATTTCGACAACAGTTGAATTCTCCACGGAGATTGAGATCCTGGATAAAAAGTGCGAAGAAGGGGAGAAAGATACCCCTTAAAATTCTACGTCAGATATATCTAGTTGTATGTATATTTGTCGTAAGTACGTATGGAGGTGATACAGCTCAGTAATGTGTGTAGAAACTGTGGCTATTTACTCCCTCTTATACACCTCAACCCCAATATTATTTAGTTGGTTGCGCGCGTCAAGCCCGTAAATCAAGGATTTAAAGCGGAAGCGTGTAATTCACAGGAGTTTTGACCGTAAAATGGTTAATCCTTTGTGACTTTAAATCAGCAATTGTCAAAACAAAAAATTTTATACGGTTCATTAAATACATATTTATTGGTACTTATGTGTTTATATATATGCACAATTTTTTTAATACCTCGTCACTAATACTGGAAATTATTTTTCAGGATTGAGCGAGCTAATATTCGATATGATGGCAAGGATGAGGATAAGGATGATAAAAAGTTAAGTAATATTTTTCTGTATTGATCGAGTTTGTTAGCTGTGGCGCAGGTGACGCTTTTAAAAGTTCTTCTGAATTGTCAATTTCAGTTCCCGCTTTCGTAATATATATAATACGTGGTATTATAAAAATTCAGTATTAAAAAAGCTAAACTTGAGAGCTGGATTTTTTTATCCACATAATGTGCGTTTGTGTAAATCATCCAGGAAAAAAATTATTCGGATGGGGTTTATGAGAAAAGTGGCTTGTGAGTTGTGAAAATCGAGATGTATAATATGGTAATAATATTTTTATTTTATTTTCGTTTCCAATATTAAGTTAAATTATTTTATAAAATGGTAAAAAATAATCGAATAAAAAGTTTTCTTAATTTACACGATTTTATTCCAATCTAACTGATAAAAAAATTAACTTGACTCGCGAAAAAAAATCTTGAACTTAGATAATTATATAAAAACTTTTTTCTCTCGAATTAAGCCGGAAAATTTTTAAACTAAGTAATATTTCTTGACTTAAGTGATTTTTTTTTAATTTAAAAATTTTTCACTTCATTCACAATCTTCAAGATACTTAATTCAAAAATAAACATTTTCTTACTTCAAGATATGAATTTTTTTAATTTATAAAACTTAAAAATTTTATTTAATTTTCGCTAATTTAAATTAAAAAATCACTTGTTGATTAACAAAATAAATGTTGTTTGATTTTATCGATTGAAGATAATATTCTCTTGATTTAACTTACAATAGTTATCGATCAAAGATAAATATTCCTTCAACCCAGACATCAAAATCCAAGACAAAAAATTTTTCTCAACATATTTTTGTTTTTTGGATCAAAAATTTTTTTTTTTGAGTACAAATAATTCTTCTATTATAGTAGAAGAATTTTTCAACAAAAAATTCTACACAATGTTTTCATTGAATTGTCTAACATCAAGAAATCACAGCTTGTGACATTAATGTGTGTTCCTGTGACTCCAAAATAAAGCTATCGCGCCATCTGTTGTAATAGCAACAAATTAAATAAAATTCTCTCCATATATTTTGCATTTTTGAATTTTTATAAGTTGACAAAAAAAATAAAATAAACTTTCAAGCACACAGAAAAAAAATATTTTCTAGATTATCAGTTCTGTTATTAAAGTAAGGATATAATTTATTTTTTCGTCATAGACAATTAAATTAATTATTGTAAAATTGAAGTTGAATTTAAAATTGAATTGAACGGAGTATGTACTGGTGGATATTTATATGAATGTATATGTAAGGTTGGATGGATGGATGATGAAGTATAGAGAGCAGCAGCCAAAGTAAATTGATTTGAATTAGTTCTCAATAGCGTGTAATCGTGCGTTCCGCGATCGAGCTGAGCGGCATCTTACACAGAGTACAGCTGAGCGAAGTTATAACGCGGAGAACCTGGTGATCGCTCCTCCTACCGACGCTTCAGATACGTCATTATATTGCCGCCTAATACTTAGGTCGATAGGTGATATAACGCTGGAATTATTGCCCCGCCGTGAGATACATGACCTCGCACGTACCAAGCACGACGTGCGTTTTGAGACACTTTTTTATTTATCGACACGGTACTCGGACTTTTTTTAATCATTATCCGCAGTTAATGGTATGTAGATACTGTCCATTAAAATTATGTGGATCAATAAGTTCCTCAATTACTTTCATTTTTAATTCATTATAAAATAATCACCCATCGCCGTCGATGTTTTTTCTTGTAATTGAATAAAGAACGTTATTTATGAGCTCGAAAAATTCCCGGTCATTTTTCTTCGAGGATATATCGCTTCAAGACAGTATTTTAATTTTCAATTTATTATTTTCAATATTTCATCCAAGATTAATTGCAGATTATTAAGTAGCAGTGATTGATAATTAAATCGTAGTGAAAAAAAAATTTTTTTTACACTGACGGGGATTCGAACCATCGACTTTCGGATTAGCGAAGATACCCGTTATAAATTAATTTAACTTAAATTTTTTGAACTGACATAATTATTAAACATTTCAAGATTCATCTCACATGTTGCACTGTAAATATTTTATTTATTTGTTTGTTGATAATTTGCAAAAAATAACTAAAAGAGGAATTTTTTTTAAAATAGACACATTTTTTGTGAAGGACAAAAATATCATCTCTGATTGATAGATTTTGATAGACAAAGTTTGATTGAAAAAATATTTTTAATTTAATTTGATTATTTAGGAATGAATTAAATGTATATTAATAAACTAAAAAAAGCAATTTCAAAATTGGAAATCGAAGAAACAAATTATTTAATTTTTTTTAACGAGTCACTTTTTGATTGTAAACTACTAACATATTAAATTTGCACTGAATAAAGTATTAAGGCTTAATTATTGTGTTCAAAAAATTTTTTTGAAAGTATAAAGTCTTGAAATATTTAATTTCAACTTTAGTTAATTAAAAATTCCTTATTTTAATGTATTTATTAACTCTAAAAAAATTATTTTTCATTTTTTTTTTTCAAATTTGTGAATAGAAAATAGTTTAATTTTTAAAAATTAATTTTATACAAAAGTTGAAGTTTTTGTTTTTGATATTTTCTGATATATAATCGCTCCAAATCATTAAAGTTTGAATTTAAAAATTTAACAAGGTACTTGTAATATTTGTAATGAAAAGATTGAAATCGTATGAATTTTTAATTCCAGAAAAATAATTTTTATAGATTATTAACAAATTTTGCGCTATGAAATCACAAAATAAAAAATTTTCAGGTTCTTGATTCTGGAAAACTCTGAAAATTTTTAATTTCTTACCCTAATAATATGAAATTAATGTCTATGAACTTCTAAATCTAATACTCATCAGTACAGAATTTTTATTACATTGCAATAACATTACGTAGCATTGCAACGTAACGTTCCGCGATGTTGCACTATCATCGACCATTAATTAGTATTCAAATATTTTGCAATAGTAATTAAAAATAATTATCAGTCATAAAAAATTTTAACGAGTAATTAAAGCTCATTAATGTTTAGAAAAGTTTTGATTTATTATTAGTTAGTAAAATAAATAAATTAATAAATTAATCGTTATTTAAATTTTAACAACCTCTATGGGTGTTTATCGAGAAACGAGGCATTTATTTTTATTTTACTTTCACAATAAAAATATCGAAGATTAGATAGAACATTATGTACATTGACATTGACATTGTATTAACAAGTTTTAAAAAAGGATAAAAAATGTTTACAGCTTGGGCAAAACACAAAACGAATTTTATTGGAGTTCTCAACAGTATTCACTTCATCAATTAAAGTTAAATATCACGAAATAATAAAATGGAAACTGGTTACTGTCCGGTAGTAGTTATGCTCGCATCGTATAGATATAAGGAGGAATATTACAAAAAGATTATAATAATAAAATAATAATAATAACGATAATAATAAAATAAAGTAAAAAAAGACGGGTATATATGATGAGAGAAGCTGTAATATATATCGAGAAAGACTCACAGCGTCGATGGAGAGGCGTCGAGCATAAATTCAGAAGGACGCTCGTTAAACACGCGGTAGAATTAATTTCGGCGAGACCCCGGGGATAGCTCCTGGAAATTATTAATGTATTCCAAGTTTTTTGGTCATGGCTTACGCGCGAACTTGAAAAACAAGCTACAATATCCATATTGTAAAAAAGAAAAACATTGAATGAAAGAAAAGAGAAAAGGTATAAACTTAAATAAAGGATAAAATAATACAACGTAAATAAATAAATAAATCCATTACTTTTTATAAAAAGAGTCCCGTATTTTTAATAAAAAATTCAATAAACTTAAATTTTATTTATTTATTATTATTAATAACAAAAAGTGTCGATAATAATAAAAAATTTATTGATATGATGATAAAAAATTTAATTTATTTTGAAGAGAAAAAATTTTAAATCAAGAACATCATTTTTGAGTTAGGTGTTTTTGAATTAAGCCGAATAATTTTTTAATAAAGTAAAATTTAATTCAATCAAGAAAAATTTTTGTCGATTTAATTTAATTTTTTTTAAGCATATTAATAATTAATAACATAAACTACAATCTGAAGATCCTTGATCCTTCTTATCCAAAACTTTTCAATCTCTCCTGTCTCGCATTCATTCAGTAATTTATGCAAGTAGCTTTTATATAGCATCATCACATCCAAGCTTCAAGCCTATTAGATCCCACTGTCAGGAGTCAGGAGCTCTTTTTTTTTTTTTTTTTTTTTTTTATCAACATTAGGTATCACAGGTGAGCAGGAGATCGTGAGTTCTGGACTCGTGAGTTGACGATGAGAAATACATATATTGTATTCTTCTTCGTACTTGTATTTGGAGATGAGCATACCAGCGAACCAACAAACGAAAGGATATTGTGTAGGATGTAAGCGTGATATACAGGAATATGAATATGAATATGATAGAGCATTATAAACTGAGTCTTCAGAGTCTGGTAGCTCAAGGCCCAGGTTTATATGAGGGTGGGCTGCTGACGAGTGGCAGGTTGTACCCAGAATACCCACCGCCGTGCTCACTCAATGGGGTCTCTCTTTCTCGCTCTTTCTCGCTAAAAACTGCAGACAAGAGCAAGATCGGTTTATACATAGCAGCGATCTTATCGATACATACATTTACACGCACACGTACTCACACGTGCACAGAGCAAGAAGATATTATGTGTAGCATGTACCGTTCAGAAATAAAAGCCAAAGTTAAATCTCGAGGCAACTTTCCGATGATACCGGTACTAGAGTGTCAGATACAATACTCTCGAGTTAGAGTTTACTTTTATTTAAATCCTTCCTCTCTTTCATTTTTTAGATGATCAATAAAAAATAAAAAAATAAATCTAAAGAGCTGAGTCGACGATCCTGATTATGATTATTCTCCGAGTGGGGATGGAATGTGGCAAGCCCTGAAAAACTCTCTCTCTTTTTTATTAACTTTGGTCACTTGTCTTCTCTCTGTTATACTGCTTACGAACCCCCTGCGGAGCGCCACTAACGTTCGACTAATCTCCGGGAGTTGGGAGAGTCGGAGGCTAAGTCTAAGCCACACAGATTTTTGTTTATTGTTGTTTATTTCGTTGTGAAAATTCAAGGTGGATTTATTTATTTACCTGTTTAACTAGTTGTCGTGAATTCCAATTGTTGGATGGAAGGGTGCTGAAGAAATTTATTTTCGATCAATGATAATATGATAATGATGATCCTTGATGAATATAATTGGGTGGAAAAATTTTGTACAGATTTTTCATTGAGTTAAAACAACTCGTTTTATTTTTCTGTTACTATTTTTTAACAAAATAAATATTTATTTAAAATTTATGGATAAAATACGCTGAAAAAAATTTACTTGATTCAAGACTAAAAATATTTTTAGATTTTTTTAAAAAAGATTTTTAGTAAATATTCTTGAACTACAATTTGATATTCATCAAGGTAGATAACTTATAACATTAAGAACAATTGTAATTTGTCACAATTCTTCATGCTACAATTATAAAACCATCCAATGCGATGTTTAACAAAAGTCTAGACGGAAAATTACTTATTCATTCAAGTATTAATAATATATTTAGTTTTTGGTTTATAAAAAGCGTCTTTCAAAAAATTGAATTACAAAAACAAAATTTTACACTTACTTTAAATTATTGTAAATATGTATAATTTTTTGAATACATTATTTGCTTAGTATAATAAAAGGACTGCTACCTTTTGATATAATAAAGTGAATTATCATTTTTCATTTTTACCTAGAATTATATATTATACACATATTAAAAACGAAGAGTTTGTATTTAAACTTTTTACGTTAAAAATTGAATTTAATTAACACGAAGAATATTGTCGTGACAAACATAATTTTGAAATGCTTCATAAACAATGTTTTCCTTGACAATACAAACTTGAACACAAATAAATGTTAAATTTAATTAACCATTAAAAGTGTAAAATACATTTAACACAAAATTTTTTGACCCAATGACGCAAAATTTTTTTCTACATAGTTAATGTTTCATTGAAGCTTTAAATTATAGAAAGAAAATTAATTCAAATTTACGTAAAAAAACTATTAATAATATCCAATTCATTCATAGATATTACAAAACTCAATAAAACCACATATTATGCTGGCAATTCCCAAAAATGAAACAGAGACTTTATCAACGTATGCGCTGTCATTGACTCACTTCTCCCGGAAGTTAGTTCAAGTGGTTTTTAATCTCTTTCACCAAACCAAACATCATGCAAGTACATTTAATTGACTCTAACTATTTATTTTATATAAAAAAAATGAAGCATGCATTCATTACATACAATGCCTCTTCCGGCTTGTGAATTGAATCAAACCTTTTCAACAATTGTTTGCCTTCCGAACTGTTTCTCCACTTTTCCACGAAAAAAAAAAATGAACATTGGCCAACTACCGAGTGTAGCAACAAGCATCGAGCAACAAACTCTGTCCACAAAAGGATTAATAAAACCGGGGTGAGAAACGATTTGGTGCGATCGAGTCGACTAGTCTGTCCACGGGGGGTAAACGCCAAAAGAGAAAGCAGCTGACAGCAACCAAATATTAAACATATATAATATATAAATAAAAATCCTCGAATATGTGTGTGGTGGTAGTAAGTGTAGGTCCTATGGTACAGGATTCAGTGTCAGGCTACTTTTACTACAGCAGAGGCAAACTACGGTCCCATAGCGATGGGCGATGGCACATACAAGCGATACCAATATAATGTTGTGAATGGTTTTTGAAGAATAGCCCGAGTGTGCCGTGGCCGAGGGCCATTAACCAGCCTCATCGTTAAATCATCTTCCCTGTCATCGTCTTCGTTATGTATCCACCCCACATTTCTATGTGCGATACTTAGTATCATCGTTTTTCAACCAACAACAGCCAATGATGACACGCATAAATTTCTAATGCACAAGGATGTAATATTCACCACTAAAACATCCAAGCGAGAAAAAATAAAACATCCACTTGGGATTCCGATACTGGATAAATATCCAGGTTAAAACATGACTTTATTATTTGGGTAAAGTGACGTTGAGTGTTCGGGTGTTGAACTTTGGTAAATCTCGATCCAGTGGGAAACAAAATCAATTTATTGCCATAATAAAATTAATTCGTGGCCGTTACAATTAGTTATTTTAACAAAATGATTTAGATACTTAAAAAAAAAATTTGTTACACAAATTAACTAGTTTATGTTACTACAACAAAATATGTTTTGTTAAACCAACAAAAATATTTGTTATCCCTCTGAAATAATTTTTTTACTTCAACAAACCGATTTTCTAATTCAGTTAGACTTTACACTGTTTTGTTGAACTTACTAAAGAGCTCTGCTACAATGACAACATTGTTTTATTATAACATATTAGTTATTTATTCTTTACTTAATTTTTGTCGAACACTTACTAAAATTTTCCACCAAAAAAAACTTATACACTGATAAAAAAAAAATTAACTTGAATCGAAAGAAAAATTTTTGAATCAAGAAAAAATATTAAGTTGAAGAATTTTTCTACTTAAATTCAGAAAATGAAGTTCTTCAAAATTATTTACTTCATTCAAGTAATTTTTTTTTTCTGTGTACTAATACAACTTTATCGTCAGTATCAAAATTCTGACTGAAAATAATTTGACTACATCATTTAAAATGATCGTTTGATTTTTTTTTAAATTATTTTCGACTTGTCCTTGTCCAACATGAGTAGAAGAATTTATACGCGGCGTTGACTCCATATCATATAAATGTGTGAAGAAAAAACATCTCGAAGATACAAGAGACAATATAAGAGACGTGTAGCCAAATTCCAGAAGCCCGAGCATTCCTCACTAATTTTTATATCTCTGACTGGATATATACTTGTAATTTTTTTATGATTTGGTTATTAATGCGTGTTTCTCAAAAATTAAATTAACACTTAGAGACTGGTGATGCTACCGAGGTTGGTATGCCTGAGTAGGAAACAAAAGAGCTTACATGTGTGTAATATATAAGCTGGATGTTATTCTATGAAAGGAGAAAATGATACGCGGTAGTATCGGTGTCCTGATCGTTGTATCATGTAGCACCCGAACCGGGTCGTCAATTGATTTGTGGATTGGAGAATAAAAGTTTATTCAGCATTGTTGTGTGGGTATGGGCGTAAAACCGAGGACATGTGTATGTGTATTGTGTGTATAAGGAGAAGTGTGGGCGGAGTTGGATTTCAAGATCAGATAAATAAAGTCACGTTGATCGTGAAGATTATTATTTTTGGGTTTAAGACACCTGCTATACGTCTTCACCTACTGGAATTTTTTATCTCCCTTACCTTACTTTTTTTACCTCGATAATCAATAGAGCACGTGGAACATGTAGACATAGGTATATAGAAAAGGTGAAGGTTGATAACTTTCAACTTTATTTCGATGGTGATCAGTTTTTTTAACAAATTTTCAATCTTTTCAAAATTTTAGTCACGTGATTTAAATTTGTTCAATTGAAAATAAAAATTCAAATCTGCAAAATTTGATTTTGATCCCATGATAATATTTGTCTAATGTTCATCAAAAAAATTCTTACTAAAAAAAAACTTTTGTTTAAAAATCAGATAGATTGATGAATTTTTTAATAAATTTCACGTACAAAATAATAGTCAGAGAATTAGGAAAATTTTAAGCCTTCTAAAGCAATTATTTGACGTTTGTTAATAATTAACGGCTGACAATAATTATTACAAATATTTACATGTGAACTAGAATTTCTCGAACGATCTAGCTTTTAACTTGTAATAAGTATTTATAATCTGAAATAAAATTTTAATATCATTAAATATGAAGATTTACATCAACATCATTAAAAAAAAATAATAATATGTTAGTTTTTTACAGAGACGATGTGCGGTCATTTGTCGCATTAATAATTATAAGAAGGTGTGACCCTACTTGGTTACACAGATATAGAGGCAGTTAATATTAATGCATCTCACAGCTCAGAGTGCGGTCTCAGCCATACTAAAAAAAAAAAAAAAAAATGCACTCTTTTTGCTTTTAAAAAACACAACCATTATGATTATTATTGCCGATATTATTTTTCTCGTACTCCCATTCACTTAAAAAGATATCCCGGGGTCCTTTTCGTGGCAAGTGAGCACCAGGGGGCGACGTAAACTAACCGCAGGTTAATTATTGTCCTCATCCAACTGGGAGCCGGTGGAGAAGCGAGCTGATACACCGAGACAACCGAGATACACCCTCAGTCTCTTGTCTTGTCTCTTGTCTTGGTTCGTACGGAGGAGCCTTAAGAGGTATTTCCTCGTTGAATTCAATATGGTGCTCTTCACCGAGCGCACACCGAAACTAAAACGGGATAAATTCAAGTTTAAACCCGTGACGTCCAGATGGAGAGCTAAGAAACTAACCAACTACCGTGGTAGCATTCAATTAGCTCCGTGCGCCACGTGAGATACATTATTGTCCGGGTGATTTTCATGAAAGGGTTAAGCTCCGAGGAGGAGAAAGCTTGGATTATTATTTCTCCGAGGTTGAGTAATAGCAAACGCAGATTCTGAGCAGCGATTAACGATCGACGGGTTTTTCAGTGGTTAATTAGTTTTTAATCAGCTTCTTATTATTATTATTATTATTATTTCTTCTTTGGGGATTATTTATTTTATCAAGAGTCTTGCATGCTTATTGCTGCTGCTCTTGTTTATGGTCTTTGTGTTTTATTAATTTGCTTTTGGAAATTTCGGTTGAGTTATGGTCAAAACATCAAGCCAATTCATTAAAGAAAAAAAAAATTCTTGATTGAAGAAAATTACTTTAAAAATATTTTTTTCAATCAAGTAGTTTTTCTGTGTAGGAAAAAAAGTTTAGATACATTTTTTATCACCGAGAATTAATTGCAATAAATACAGAGATTTTTTAATGACAATATGAAAAAAAGATTTTAATACTTCACACGTACACATATGCATACAAGAATTATCTCTGTTTATGTTAACTAGCAATATAATATAACACTTGCTATCTTGCAGTTTTAATTAAAATCGGAAATGATAACGAGTTGGAAATTACATCATAGTGTAACCTTTTTATGACTATCGTTGTGAGAATCTCGAATAAAAGTAGGTGGATTTAACTCCAGGTGGTTGCTATAAGGTGAAAAGATGTGCACACATGATAAATTAATTTATCGTATGTACATATATAAATTGCGAGGACGAAGGAGGTGAAGAGCACCCGCATAACGCTACTAATTAAGGAGCAACTGGGTAATTTCGAGTATTCATCAAGTGCCCGGTTGAAGCCTAGAATGGGTTGGGGCCGTCGTTGTATTATGAAATTGAGCAAAACTATTCCAAGAACACGAACGGGCTAAGATTGAATTAATCTTGGGCTTAGGTAGTAGTCACCGGATTCCCGGGATAATTAATTTTCGCACCTATCCTTCCTAATTTAGAGCGTATGTACTAATATATCAGACTTTCTTGTACTACTTGAATTGATAGTATGTTTCATTTTTTTCCTATATATCATATATTATATGTTATATTTAAGTCAGTTTTTTTTTATTAATGGCAATATATTCCAAAATGCCCTTTAAAAAATCTAGCATGAAAAAAAAACCCATTTTCCAGAAATTAAACATGTACTTGGATCTCCTCAAAAAAATTTTTAAAATCTATAAATATATTCTAGAATGTCCTTAAAAATCTATAAATTGCAAAATCGGAATGAAAAGTCTCATAAAAAAAAAAAAAAAAAAAAACAATTTTCTAATTTTTGCATCCTAAATCTGATCAATCACGCCGAAAATAAAATTCTCTTCAATTAATTCTAAATTTAGTCATTATATTTAAAAAAAAACCAGCGACATTAATAAAATCATATTTTTTACATTTTCTCATCTGTCATTTAAAATAACAACCAGTCACTATTCATTAAACTTACAAATAACCCAAAATAAACTCTTAAACCCGATTAAAAGCTTTTTGTTGAGTTCAAAAACTAACAAGATCTTTCTTCTATAATAAATGACATGCTCATATACCAAAATTTTTTGTATAATTCAATACTTAAAATGACATTTAGCACTCGTGGAAAGTACTATTAAATTAACTTCTTATACATCTTTAAAAATTGTCGTCGGAAAGAGTTTTTAAATGCAAAAATTTAAGCACAAATGTCAATATTTTAAACAATTTTCATCTCATCCGTTGACACATTTTTCCGAGGAAGAATCCATGCAGTTGTGTATTCGCGTTAAATAATTAAATTACATTACCTCGGAATAAAAAAATCGATATTCACTGTGCTCAAAATTTAAATTAAATTGAATAATTAAATTAATACAACCAATTATTAAGGTAAGCGAGAAGAAACAATTGAAAATAACTCTTGCAACGATGATATGCAAATGTTGAGCTTAAAAAAAAAAAATTGGACTGGACGTAATACGTAATGATAATTCGTATCTATATAATTTACCAGTTAATATCACATTTTCACGGATATTATCAATATCTCGGTGAAAGATCTCAATAATGATAATCCATCTGATCGGATCTTGGTGTTAAAAATATGTAGAATAAAAAAGGCATCATCAGCCCAAAAGCGATTTAGTAAATAATAACCAGCAACAAGGAACAAGCAAGACTAACGTCCTATGTTATGTGTTATTATACGAATATACAGTTTAGTTTTTGCTTTCGCTTCTTATACTTATGTATGTATATGTATGAGTATAAAAATGGGGATAAGATCTCTCTACTCGTCATCGAAGACGAAGAATCACCTGGCGATTTCATTGTCTGATTCTGACATTTCATTTTACCGTATCAAGTAATGTAGATAATCATTTGATTACATTATATTCTCCTTGAGGATAATTTACTCGCGTAGTTGTTACAAAAGGGCGTTATCAATCATACTCCGGCGGCTAGGCGTCTAACTACACCTTTTTTTAACGAACAGGAGATTGACGGGACGATTTGACTGTTTATATTTATATTTTATTATTGTCCATAGTCATAGACATACATATTCATCTCTCAAGAGATTTCTATCGCTATTACAATTTACTATTTACAAATATACTATAAAATAACCTTTTTAGTATATTACTAGATAATTTATTCCGCTGAGAGATGACAGCCTTTTAAATAACTCCTGATTAGATGAATGTAATGTAATTATCGGAATTAGATGCTATTTAGTCTAAGAAATTTTTGTAACAAAAAAAAAAATAGATTCTTTTATTGTCAGTATTCGGCTTTCTTGATTTGAAAAAATAGATTTTGAGTCGGGAAATGAGGAATTTTATAAAAGTAAGAAATTTTTCAATTTACTACAATTAACACAAATTTTTTTTGGTATTAAAAATTTATTTACTATTGAAACAGTCTTAAAAATAATTTTTTTAATCAGATTAATTTTTCCATTAAAGTTCAATATTTTTAATTCTCAATATAAATTTTAATTGTAAATTAATTTTATGGTAAAAACCAAAATCTGGTTACAAATTTGCAAATCATGTAATAATTACAAAAAATAAAGTCACTTGAACCGTAAAAAAATAAAAATTCGGCAGACTTTCATCATAGTTGATCGTCGACGTAAAAGATGCAGGAAGATTTAGAGCGAAGGACTTGTAAAAGATAAAAATAATAGCAAGGGCGGAAGAGAGACGTAAAGTGAAGAGCGTGGTACTACCTAATAAAAAGAGAGTTTAGGCTGAGTGGAGAGAAAGAGAGGATTCGTCGGAGCGTGTAATTGAGTCCTGTGTACGATCGCTACTTTATCGACTTTACTTTATCCATCTCTTCACCCCAGAATTCCATCGCAAACTGAACAACCCCCACCCACATCTCTGCACCATCCCTTCTTCCTTATTCGCTCTATCCCATGTGACTATCACCCCCACGAGTCAATTCCACCACATTTCTCCCTTGGCCTCTTTCTCTCCCTCGGCTGCCCTCTTTCTACATCTTGTGATAGACGTTCACCCAAAGAGCGTCGAGATGGCGATATACTCTCGCGAATTGCTGAATGCTTTCACATGAAAATACCTCCTCTGTCCAAGTGTATGTGTGTCAGCATTCTTTAAATTTATTGAAATCATTCTTTAAACTTTTTTTTCTTGCAAATATTATTGTTTAAATTTTTTCACTGTACAAATATAATTTTTTTTTTAATACAAACTTTTATTTTATTTTATAATCAATATTTTCTTCCAAATTAAAAAATTTTTTAAGTTTATTCAAAAAATTTTATTTATTATAATATTTTTATTTTTTCTTAAAAATTGTATGTCAAAATAAAAAAAATTTTTTAATACTTGCATGGTAAAACTTAAAGTCAGTGTTAAAGAGGCTTTTTAGAAAAAAGAAGAAATGACTTTTATTTTAAAACTTGATAACTTAGACTTAACTCTCTAGTAACGAGACGATTCAGCATTAATGTGCACTCTGTCGGGCATTTTTAACACTATTTTTAGTCGACAAATTTTTTTGTACATATATCGCGGCCCAAATGCCAGTAGGGATGTATGACAGCAACTAGATAGAGTTTCTTGCCAAAAAAAGCACGTTTAGAAAAATTTTCTCTGTTGATTTTGATATTGTTCAAAACGAAGAAATTGAAAAAAAAAAAAACTTTTAAATTCTGAAATTTGCTAAACAATTAGGAAAAAAAAATTTTTTAAGCGCTTCATAATATTTTTAAATTTCTACAAATTATGTTACTAAAATGTCTATTTAAGTATCACAATTCTTCGATGCACTAACACCAACATACGTTTACAATTTTACAAAGTCCCTAAAATATGAATGTGAGAGGTAACAGTAACAGAAAGATGATAACAATTTAATAGTAAATTTATAATCAAACTTGATGAATCAAGTAACATTAGTAACAATCTTGCAATGAGTCAGTGAAATGTCAAATTACGTTCTCGACGTATCGACATACATACATTTTTAATAATATCTATAAAAAGCTAGAATTCATAATTATCATTAATTATCAATATTAAAAGTCCCGTGAATTAATATTGTCTGCTAAAAAAAAAAAAAAAAAAAAAAAAGCGTGTGTAGAGTACACATGTTAGAAGTGAAATTTCTTTGGCAAACTCAATTTATAATTCATTAATTAATAGTTAATAGATATCAAAGACAGGTACATAAAGGATTTATGCATATATAGTATGGAAAGAATTTAACTGATATATAGTATTGAAAGGATTGAATGAGAAAAATTTACACTATTTATGTCACATATTCTTTCAATTTATTTCTTCAATATGTACAACCTAATCATCTGATGATATTTGTAATGGTATGATTGTCACTAAAGCCTTATATGGTAACTAAAATATGAAACATAAGTTCTTGTTTCAATATTTTCTAAATATTCGTATAAAAATGGCATCTATTGTGGTTCCGTATTTAGTTGTCGACATGTTAGAATTATTATTTAATTGCAGACTAAATTTTTCATATAAAAAGTTAATTAATGGTGTCGAATATTAAAATATCTGAATAAAAACGTTAATAAAACAGTATAAACAAACACGAGGTTATAAAATACATAATAATAATAATAACATTTAAGAGCAGTGTACCTATAATCTAAAATACAACGCATGTGCACATGAAAATAACATTTCTATAGTGTAAAAGTATAGAATTCCTTTATATCTTTATCTTTTTCTCTCCGACTACGTACATATATGCGTCTTTTAATGTGACGCTCATATTATGATTATTGTGACGCTCATATTATTATTATTATGACGCGACCTTGAAATTTTACCCTCAACGCGCGCAAAGAAGTTTCACTTCAAAAAAAAAAAATTATCGTAAGTGTTTACTTTATACATAAGTTTATATGAACTATTAACAATACATATTCGCTTATATGTGGGTTTAATAATTAATGAACCTCTCAAAGCATCCGCTAGGTGGCTCGCACGTGAATTATTTGTTACAACTTAGATACTTACGTCAGAAGTGTTAAATTTTATTGCGAACGTCACCACAGCATAATTACGATATGTAGAGGTTACTGCGATCATGAAGGCAGCTCCTCCGGAGCGATGTTCTTCCATTGCACTGAGGAAGAATTGACCTCCGCGACTATCCCTCATGCGGATAGCTCGTGCATTAATTTTTGATAGTCGGGAATGCGTTCGCGCTATCCCGGCAACAACTCTTTAGGTAATATTAAATTGTTTAACTCTAGGTCATTTTAGTTGTTGAAGTACGAGTGACTAAAAAATATTTTAGATATAAAGAAATTTGATTTGATAGAAAATACTTTAAAATTACTGTACTGTTATTTTTTTTAATCGACAATAAAAATCTAAATAATTAAATAAGTTGATTGATAGTTATTATAAATTTTTAGGATAAAACTTAATTCATGGTTATAAAATACGAAGGAATTATGGTATAAAATGTAATAAGTTATTTACTAAATTATATAGTACTTTAATAAAAATAGAGTAAAAAATAATCTGTAGTGCTATATGAAAAAATTTTATTAAGAATAATTGATTTTGACCTCTTCTAAGGTTAAATTAAGTTTATTAATTAAAAATAAGGCAGATGTTGAATAATTTGTCGAGCATACGTTGATAAATAATGTGACAATTGTTAACGGAAAAGATTATTGAAAAGTCTGGAAAAAAGGAAAAAAAATGTTAAGTGTTAAATTTGAAAAATAGAAAAATAATTAAAAAATCATCAGTAGAATTTTAAATTAAGCTCAATATCAAAATTATTAATTTAAAAAAATTTTTAGTGCAACCATAACTTATAAAATCTCTGACGCGCTTTTCAGAAATCTTAGCAATATATTAACAGTAAATTTACTTGCAAGTACATATAAAAATAAATTAAACTAAAACTTTCCTCTGCAAAACTTCTTCTTTTCTCTTCCCACGCTTTAAAAAAAAAAAAAAAAAAAAAAAAAAAAAACTAATTCTATTACCCGCGTTTAATAAACATAAAACCGGCGTTTAATAAATATTTTCCATCAATAACTAAGCTTAAAAATAAAAGTGGTTGACTAAAAAGCAAAATAATATCTCTAATCATACTTCAGTCACGGTATATAACTATAAAAAAATATAATATATATACATACAGAAGACTGAAAGTTTAAATTTAAATGTTGGTCTTTATAAGGCGTCTACTTATATTACATCAACATTAAATTAACGGAAAGGGGTACTTTCTTTGCGCATGTGCCAGTAAACTGCATAGCACTATAAAAAATTGTAAAAAATTGTGTTCTCGAGAATAACTCGCGATCTTTCAAATGACTATTAATTGTATCGACAATTACCGACAATTTTTTACCATAACTCGCGCTTTTACATGTTGTATGTGTTATTTGTTGTATAATAGCAATATTAAATCTCGCGAGATACTTATCCGTCTTCGTCCATTCATATCATGCACATATATGAACACATGTATATACTCATGCCCGTAAAAGGACGAGCAATTAACTCTCAGCAATATAAATACATAATAACAATAATGTGTCTATAAAATATAAAATTCTTGCAACTTGCAATGAAAATTTCAACTCGGAATGAAAATAAGGGGAATAAAAAAGGGCGTTATTAAATATTTAAAGGGTAATTGTAATTCCTGGTGCCGATGCGGTCAATAGACTCGATAGAATAATTGTAAATTGTTGTATTAATTATAAATAATCATAATTAAATCGGAAAGATTTAAACAAAGGTTTGAATAAAAATAAAAAAAAAGAGGCGATCTTTTATATTAATGGTTTGATTAAAATGTAAAGGAGTAGTCCGCGTGCCTTCTGTTTGCGCATTTCACGGTTCGTCTGTAAAAAAACGTCTAAAGTTGTATAGTACTCCAGTGAGTGTGTATTGTATATAGACGAATGGAACGCGCACCCGCGTTAGACAGATGGTAGTCGCCGCATTCAATGGCCTGAGAAATTGGATCGCGTTTTAACTCCCTTACGTTTCGACTCTCGATATTTAATGTAATGTGTGTAGGTGTGTATATAAAGCTACAAATTATGCTATAGATAGATGGATGTGTGGAAAATGGCTCAGTGATATCTAGATGAGTACTCAGTGTTGAAAAATAGATTAATAAAACTGCGGGAAATTATAAATAGTAGTTTCAAATGATTTTACCACGAGAGGGTTCGGAGTTTACGCTCTTGGAAATATTGAGAGCATTAATTTTAATTGTTTATTGTTTCTATGGTAATTTGAATTATAAAAGATGGGAGAGGGCCATTTGATTGTTGTTATTTTATTAAATTAAGGGGCTTTGCGTTTGTAGTTGGACTTTTAGTCATTTAAATGAGTTGCTTTTTTTAGAATTAAAATATTAAGAGTTAATTTTAGAATTGAGTAATTATTATTATATTAATATTAACACCCATAGAATTATTTAGTAACTATTAATTAATTCATTTGTACAGAAATAATTTATTTACGTATTAGAGATAAATAAATATTTTTTAATATATTTATTTCGACAATTTTCATAGCAGAACATAAATGGTCATAACAAAAAATTATACATAGCCATTTCTTCACAACTAATTTCATTTTCTCAATCGTAATTTTTTTATAAAAAAAATTATTGGTGCACCTTATCTAATAGAATTTTTTATTAAATTTATGGAGTAAATTTTTTTTATCGTTGGGGCACCGACGGCAACTTTTTGAGTACAAAAAAAATTATAGCTAATGTTAAGTTAATTTTATCAATTTTTATTTAATTAATCTCAATTTTCTTGTTATATTAAAAAGTCACATTTGTTTCAAAATCTATATTTTATATAAAATTAATAAAAAGTCAAACCTTCTTACCCGAGACTTTTATTACACAAAAAAAAACTTCAAAATGTTAATAATTATAACGGAGAGTTTTTAATACGCTTTTTAATTTCCTGGTATTAAATTTTTGAAATGAAATTTTTTTTTTATTGGCTAATGCACTAATGCACCATGTTATAACCTCACACCTGGTCGTATATTTCATAACATAGGACAATGATTTAAACTTAGTATCAATTAATGATACCAGCACATTCGTTCACTACAAGGTGAGTATCTAACATAATTTATACCCATGCGGACAAACCCCTTACCGTTTTCCATCACAACTGTGTTTAATACATGCAATTTATCATGTTACTTTCATTACAAGTTCTTGTAAAACACATAAGCCTATCAGTCATTAATTGCGTTCGGTTGTTGAGTTTACTATTGATTAACTAAACAGCAAAGCGTAAAAAATTTTTTTTTCAGTTACACATGCACTAAAAAACTTTCCGTCACTTCGTCAAATAAGTTTGTGCGAAAATTTTTAATGTCAGATTATTTGAAAATTTTTGCGCTGCAATTCAATACAATTAGGTTAATTAAATTTTCAAATATTTAACATTGAATTTTTTTTTACGCAATAAAAATTTTTTGCTGTGTAGAAAAAATTTAACATATTTTTACAAGTTAAACTTTTATATTATTTTTAAACTTCTAAAAATGACTATTAAAACTCAATAAAAAATTTTCTGGTGTCTCATAAGTCCTTTTATTAATTATAAATAAAATAAATTATTTCTAAAATATTAAAAGCTCTTAAAAAAATTTTTTTTAATCTTTCCAATTTCTTAATTTATTAAACAATCAAATTAGTTAATGAATATATTGAATACTGCATAAAATATATGTATACCTAGACACATATAGCATAACCACAACCAACAGGGGGATTACGTACGTCATCTGTATTTAATATGCAGCCATTACAGCTAATAATCCAAGTGAAATCGAGAGGACGCTAATAATAATATAACTCACGTACCACAGCGTAATGTCAAGGGTGGATCACGCACGCGTGTTTTAACCTAATCCTCAGAAAGTGTATCCAATTTTCGTTACCTCTCTTCCTCCTCCTGCACCCCTTCTGCTCCATAAGCAGTAAAAAATATTAATAAACCCCGTGCTCGGAATCTAACGAGCAAGCGAGGGACTAAAACCTAAAAAACCAATTGATGACCAGCCGGTAAATTCATCCCAGAGGACACCGAGCAAATACGTCCCATTAATTGGATTAATTCAAACGATCCGTGATCACTGGTAATTAAATTTAATCAAACAACCAAAAAGCAATTAACCTTTATTGACAATTATCTGGAACAACTCTTCATTGCCCGACTAATTATTATCTAATTGTTTCTCTTAACGTTGTATATATATGTTGTATATTGTTCTAAGATCGAAGGTTGAGTCGAAGCCACCAATAATTAGATATCTTATCGAGCAATGACAATGACCGGTGATTAAATAAACTCTGGACTGTATAATAGTCTTGAGAGAATTTGAACTAAATTTTGAATCAGATTTGGATTTAATAATATTAATAATAATAATAATAACAACTGTCAACTGTGCAGTCACTATGTGAACTATAAAAAAATAAAATTTGGCTTTATTAAATAATGATTTTTGTTAAATTGCACTGTACTTTCTTAACTATTGACGTTTTTAAAGATATAAGCTCATCCCGATGTTACGCTCATCAAAAGCTTTAATTTGAGTACCCACATCAATTTTTCATATATTTATATATATTATATATATATGTATGTATGAAAAATATATAAAAATGCATGTGGGTACTCAAATGAAAAGTCTCAATGAGTGTAATATCGGAATGAGCTTACATTTTTTAAAAAAATTATTATATTAATTCAGAAATTCATCATCATTATTATTATTATCATTAAAAATTTTTTTTTCATTCAAAATGTCATATAAATAATAATAATAATAACAATAATAATAATAATAATAATAATAATAATAATAATAATAATAATAATAATATTGAATAGGTTTTCCGATTCTGATGCTGATTAGAGTACTCTGGTTTAGATTTAAGCTGTCCTTATCCATTTAATAGACCCAAAACCGGAGAGTCTGTTGCTTATAGAGGTGTTACTTGTAGGAGGGTTAAATCAAGGGATGGTCGAGGCTGCTGCTGGTGAACGGATTGGCGTGCTCGCTCACTGGCGAGGACTCCCGAAGGCGTTGGCAAGGGGGTGAGACATCAACTAAACTACCACTACTGCGATTATATTGCTACTGCTGTAGATGTAGGCTGTAGACTGATACAACTAGGACACATAATACATATATAATATGTGCGGTGTACACGGTGAAACAGCGAAACTGTGAGGGAAGAGCTTTTGGATATTGTAGCAATCACAGTGAGTGCGACACGCGTTTCTCGTGGGTTATCAGCCTGATGAGCCTGCTATTTCTACTATTGCAGTGTTCCTATTCTACATGGAGATATTATAGGTAGGGATGCTGGTAGGTTTGTACTTGATTTTCTAGTATGAATTTTCCGAAATATAGAAGAAAATATTTGAGAATGGGTTGTGTGACTTGTAAATGGAATAAAAAAAATTTATGATGCTTGATAGATGGTAAAAACTGCAGAAAAATAAATGATGGGTTTTGAAACTAGAAAATTCGGGTAAAAATTTTATTTTAAAAAAATGTATTTGAAAATTTGATAAAAATATGCTATCAAAAATATTGTTGACAAAATGGATAAAAATGAGTCAAAAATAATATGAAAAATATTTTTTTAAAAGTGTAATAAAAATATCATTTTATAAATCAATTCAATATTAATTTAACTTCATATTATATAGGATCAATAATATCTGTTTAAAAACTTAACAGAATATAATTCTAAAAATGAATTTTAATCATCACATTAAAAATATACTTCTAAAAATTTGTAAAAAATATTTTATTAATAGTATTGTTTTAAACATATTCTTATCAAAAATCTGTTAAAGTGTAAACGTATAAAGATATTTTGGTAATGAACGAAATGAAGTTTTTTTTTTCATAATTTTTTTTTTTTAATTAACTTATATAGTACTTTTTATTGTTCTGAAAGTACAATATGAATATGCTAGAAGCGATTATAATAGGAAAAATTGGTTGAGCTTTATAAGTTGAGTTAAGAGTAACGCAGCGCATTATGAAGCGTGCAAAAATATCGCTACATCCTAGAGTTAGAAAAAAAAAGATAAGTTTATGAGTTTATCAGGTGGAGTTTAAGCCTCTCGTGATAAAGAGTAACTAAATGAAAAATGTTTATGGTATAATATGTAAAAATCGTTAAAACATAAATATCAAATTACGAATTAAATGAAAATTGAGACATATTAAGTAATGTGTGTAATTTATAGGTAATATTAGACATTAAAGAGCGAATGGTCCTTAATTGAGGGTCAGTTGTGCTTTGGTATAATTTTTAATATTAACTACTGCGAGTATACATGACTGCGTGACATTTGGGTAAGTTGCCCGATTCTCGGGAGACAGGGTAATGATGAGCCTCAGTCTATTTATTCGACATGTGCCAGTTTTATAATAAAGACCGTAACCAAACAATTAGTATTAAAATGCGCTTGGTGGTCACGCTGTCGCGTTTGAAATTAAAAACAAATAAAACCGTATGGATCTGATCCGTTAAAAAAAATTCAAAATAAATTGAGATCGCGTTTTCTGGTTTCTGGTGGTCTCCAAAAATAACAGTGTAATTGATGCGGTTTTTTCCACGACAGAATATCTGATAGACGTGTTACGTGTTACGGAACTGTATGATATGCGACGGATGGACCGAGGTGGACTTGCGATCCGTTTATATCTCCTCTGCTCTCTACCTCTACTATATAATACCGTGTGCTGGGTACGGGAGGGCTACAATGTGTGCAATCGATTGTTTCAAGCATGCGTAAAAATGTCCGGTTGTTTTTTACTTTCTGAGGGGAACAATTATTGCTCTTAGTTTAAGATTTTCTTTCTTATTTTAGCCATCAGACTGAGAATTTAAATGCGTTTGTGGAAATGAGCAATTTATGACTTTTTTTTTTGTGAAGTATTATTTTTATTTTTAATGGAGCAAGTTTTTTGTTAAAAAAAATTTCATTAAAATTGGAGCTCTATAAACTACGTGAAATTATTATTAAACAAATTATGTTGATAATTTTTTGTTTAAGAAGTCATTCGATTTTATTTTACGTAATGGTTGGTGACATCACAAAATATCCAACGATAAATTAAAGATTTTTTCTGTAAGAAAAAAAAAATTGTTTTACCAAATAAATTTTTTCTTTAGAATTATATTTAGAAAAAAATTTTTTAAATCGAAATATTACAAATGAGTTTTCTCAAAAATTCTGTAACTATAATGAACTGATCTTGACAGCACTTTTTTCCCAGTAGTATTATTGTTCTCTCAATGGAAATCTCAAAATTAAAATTAATGTCCCACAACAAAACATTTAACCACTTACATAATTTTTTATTAACACATTTATTACAAAGTTGACACAACAAGTTCTAAAATAACAATTCTTCTCTATAACACAACGATAAAATCAATAACCATATTTGTACCCTATAAAGCAACTCGATCCAAAAGCTAGCACCAAAATCCATCAGAATAAATCGAAAGACCTCGGATAAGACGGTTTAGCGAGGCCATAACACTTTTCTGAGCATGGTAGCTGATTGATCAAGATCTTCTCCTCGGATGAAGATGATGGTGTAGCATTTTGAAAGAGCGTTTTTGTTAATACAAAGCTTTCGAGATATGTGACGTACATGTGAACGCGTTACGGCCGATAGAGATCATATCAGTTATCGGGTGTTCTTCCTCTGATGGACTTGGACTCTGTCGGATCATCGTTATAGCCACAGTTTTTAGTGCACGTATGGATCAAACAGAGACACTAAATTGACAAAGAGACCCAATGAGAATGAAAATGAGAATAAGATAAATAATAAAAAACATAAAGATAAACCTAAACGTTTAAGCCTGAGGCCAGTGATTATAATGCGTGAGAGACAAATCGTGACACGCGCGTGTTACCGCTGGATCGATCATAAAAAGTTCGATGGTAAGAATAAGAAGACAAAAAATGATCCGGACAATAGGTTTACTAAGGAGTGAGTGAACGAGTCACTACCAAATTCTTAGGTAAAATCATCATCATCATCATGCTTCTACTGGTTGTGATTCTCAGTTCAAATTTTTTTTGTGTTCTGTGCTTGGTTAAATTCAAGAGCCATTATTGCCACCCACGATGAATACTTTCATGGGACTTTAATTCAGTTAACGATTTGTGGGTAATATTTATTATTTAGTACACAGTCATATATATTGGATTTTAACATTTGAATAACCCCTTGCCCTTTTCTTCTCTTGAGATTAATCCTTCTACCGATTACCGATTCTGATTAGATTTATATTATCCTTCGATTAATCATAAATGTAATTCGATAACCGATTACATTAAATAACATTTAGTTGAAATAATTAGGTTTGTTTTAATGAACTAGCGGATAATTGGTAATACTCCCGGTTCGGAGATATATAATAACTGGATTAATAATATTGATATAATATGAGCCAAGTAGATGATGGATTTAATCAGAAAGGATATTGTAAATTAACAATTTATCTGATTGATTTGATTACCGATGCCGATAGTCGCTCCGAGAGTAAGATAATCGATTTGAGTTTGAATTGTTAGATATAAATTGAAACCCAGTCGAAGTCAAATCCTTCATTAGTTTTTATTTAATATTACCAGACATGTCTATTCCATTTTATTTGATTGGGATGTCTTGGGATGTTAATGCTTGCATAGCTTATAAATTGATATGAGAGCAAGAAGTTAATGTATAGTATGTATTGTGACTTTCAGAATCGGTTTTGGTAAAAATTTTATTAATATCCGGAGTTGTATGAGCGAGTTTTTGTTTTATTTATTGGAAAGTTTTATATGGATAAGCCTGAAAGGAAATGGATCTTTGATATTCTGATCGAAAGCTTCTTATTGGAACGATTATTGTTATGGAAAATACATTTTAATTTTAAGTTAATGTACATATTCGGTAGACAGTTGCATTTGGGTTAGTTAAATAAAATTTTGAATAGCTGTGGAGTATTTACTTAAGTGGATAGAAGAAGAATCGGTTTGAGTTCGAAGTTCGATTGACGGTAACATTTACTAATAAAAAATAATTGCTATTAAAAAAATTACATACTTTTGTAAAAAAAAAAAAAAATAAATTTTAAAACTAACAAAGACAAAGACAATATTTATCTAGTAGTTTCACTAAAAGTCTCACCATCAATTTAGTATGTTTAGAATTGTATAAATTGCGCTATAACGTGTCCCGATCAAGCGATAATACACTTACTGCCTCATACAACAATTTTCGCGATGAGCTTTTGCCAAAGGGAAGGGGTAAGAAATGCGATTTCATCAACAATTCACCATCCATACTTTTATTTTATTAAAATATAAATATAAATAGCCGAATAGCGTGTTGCGCTCTTTCTAGCCATAATATCATCTATTTATTCATTTTATGCAATAGCAAAACAAAGCAATCCAGGGCCTGGACTTCAGGCCAATAAAATTAAAATGTCAAGTTACTTTCTACTTTTTTAAACACTCTACATTTTTGAGACAAGAATTTTTTGTTGATTTTTTGAATAAATTTCACTTGAATAAAAAATTTGAGGTTTTTTTTTATACTTACACTGATAGAAGGATTTCTTAGCATTTACGAAGATTTTTTTAAATTTAAAAAATCATTTCTTAGTATTTAAGAAATATTTCTTAACTAATAAGAAATATTTTTTAAATACAAAGAGATCTTCTTAAATATTAAGAAATCCTTTTATCAGTGTAAAAAAATTAACTTGATTGAAAAGAAAAAATCTTCAACTAAGATCACTTCGAAAAATATCATTTTGTTTTAAATAAAAAAAGAAAATTAGATATTTTTCTTAGTTAAAATTAAATAATAATTATACCTTTAAAAATAATTTTGTCCAAAAAAAAAAAATTTCTCCTTTTGAACCAAATATATATAAAAAAAAAATTTTTTTCTTTTTTTTAGTGTAATAAACATTGAGATAAACCAAAAATGAGTAAATGAATCATTTTCCGTTATCAATATCAAATACTACCGCACTCTAGCTCCTTTTACTGGCGGGTGTTATGTGGATGTACATACATCCATATCATATCACCAGGATGAAAACGACGAACAGATAACTCGAGTATAACGAAAACTAAAGACTGAATATGAAGCAAATAACTTTTTTAGGATATATAATGAGAACATTCTCAAGCAGCTCTGAGGATGCTGGAGAAAGCCATACCAGTGTATAATGTTCTCAACGAGCTAATCTTACCGGCGGGGGCCAGTTGGTGCCACTAGAGTACAAGCATTAAGAATATAAGAGCACCATCATCATCATCATCATCATCATCATCATCATCATCATCGTGATCATGATCGTGATGTCAAGTGCAGCTTGTAGCGAGCTATTATGCCGGGTAAATTTTTACATACACAGATAAACTTACTATACACCATAACCAGAGCCACTGTTTTTTTCGAGGACGATAAGAGCAGATACAAGTGGCACGTGTCGTCTATCGGAGCCCTGTACTCAAACTCACCAGAATAAAAATAAAAAATCCCGTTTGTAGCTTAGTTACTTTTTTTTTTATTTTTTTTATTATCATTATTATTTTTATTTTTAAATTAAGAAAAGTTAAGGTACTGTAACTATTATCTATAAAACGCTTCCTCTAAAAGTGGATTATACTTAACAATTTTTCCCATAAGATCAAAGGCGGTCTTGATTTTTTCACCAACTAAATAGAGTTCTCGACTTTTCGAGTGTTGTGTATATGTTGTACCGGAGTTTTGTAAGAATTGAGAAATAAAACATTTCCCACGTAGCAGACATCGCTCCCAAGGGACTATTATAATGTATTTATATACGTTTCTTATCTTATTATTTTATATATTATATATAATATAGGTTAAATTTTTTAGTTATGTGTGTTATGGATTTATGAGTGTCGAGTGCCGTTTTTGTGATCTTCTAGATTCAATCTCGAGTTATCTAATTATCCTACGGCATTTTTACATATGTTGCTGGTGGGTTGTTTTTAAGACATTTTTTTTTTATTTTATTTTTTCTTTTCTCAAGAAATTGATGTGTTTATTTAAATTTAATAACGAATATTTATATTTCTTATGCAAATGGTAGGTTGTTTTTAAGATTTAAAATAATAATCATTAATTTAGAGCCAATATTTAATTACTCAAGTACGTGTGTACTTTTAAAAATAAATTAAGTGGTAAACATTAGCAAAAACAAATTTTTTACCGATTATGTTTTTTTTACTTTTAATAAATTTTAAATTCTGTACCTGATAAATAATTGTACTAAACTTTATACAATGAATTAAACTTTTAAATCTTAAATTTAATTTTTTAATATGTTGATACATTAAGCGAAACCTTTTTTGAATTTTTTTAAGAAATTATTATTACTTTTACCAATGTAATAACGAAAAAAAATTTTATTAATACAAATAAAAGTCATCGAAGAAATTTTAATATAAATGTAAGTATGAAAAAGCGACATTGCATCAGCCGACGTACTAGTAGTGCGTTATAAATTTTTAATTACTTTTTTTGTGATTTGTACTATCGCGCTTTAATTAATTTTTTTTTTTTTTACTATTTAAATCATAATTTACGGCTGAAAAATCTGCTACTGCTTTAGAAAAAAAAAATTTTAAAGTAACAGTGATGATTTATTATCCGAAAATGTACTTTTTTTTTTTTTAATGTTTTATTGATTAAGATCAACCTTCTGTACATTTTTGGACATAAATAAACGTAAGAAAGAAAGTCCTTATTCTAGTTAACATTAATTATGAAATAAATTAGCCATTTTTAGCGAAATCTCTTTATTTTTGATTCGGTGTAAATTTAAGTTTTACATAACACTGTATAAAACTATATACAGCCAAAACTCTTATGTAATTACATGAAAAAATATTTTTCGGATGAATTATATTAATAAGTTAATTTTTACATCAAATTGATTCAATTTTATAATTCTCGATTTTTATTTCCATTGAAAGTATTCCAAAAATAAATGAATTAAAACTAACGACTAGTATTTTCCCAAGAAAGTATTTGTCCTACAAAAAGAAATAAAGATTTAAACAGCTTGAGTTGCTAAAAAATGAAGCATTGTCTAGTTGTCTCCATGGTCATCGTTACTCTATTATCAAGGTCTCGGTATTTGATGTGCCTTTGAAAAACGTCAGCAAGGACGAAGTGATAAATAACTAAAAGCATTAAGAAAGCTATCCTATAACCATTTGATTGGAGGGAACGTTTAAAAATGGTTTACCCATTGTTGAGCTCACACCCGGGCCGGCAAGGAGAGGGAGGGGGGCTGATCACCAGAATATATACAATCATAAGCGTTTGAAATATAAATAGATCTCATTCTATTTCATAAACACATATTGAATATAAAAAAAAATTACGTGACTACGAAGTACGTGTGGGCTTGATATTTATACACAAGCATGTTTAGAAAAAAATCGTAATAAAAACATTGTCACAAAAACCACGGGAATTTATTATCTCTAAAAGGTAAGTATTCAATCGTACTTTAAAAACCCTCACAGGATCACCCCATGGGGTGTTAGTTTACTCATATACAAGACACAACATACATATATTTATGTATTTATGTATTTATATACGTTTCAGGAGGGTTAATAAGTGGAGGTTGACGATGTTACTCGGGATCGGGATTTATTCGAGTGAGAAAGCTGAGACATAAATTATTTGGTAAATGAGAAAATATATTGGAGTTTAAATTTATCCGAAAGAGACAAACTACACAGGTGCTAAGGGTGCTAAAGAAAAAACATACAAAGATATTTTAAAATAACGTTAAATAGATTTCCTTTGTTGTCTGTCTGCGGGTAACAACAAAATTGGTGAAGGCGTGTGGTCGTTAACTTTTAAAACATGGCTATCATCGTCACACTCGAGTGGTGTGTGCTCGATATATATGTAACTAGATTTTCTCTTGGAGCGATAGCATCTCCTGCGGGTCCTAGTGTTACACCCCCCGATGTCTCACCACGTAAACCATCCAGCACCATTATTTATCCCAAAATGCCCGTGTTTTGTTATGTTTATATTTATATTTATATTTATATGTGAATGTGTATAATATAATATGCTAGCTTTGATATATAAACACTCGTTGACCAACGGTGTGGGCCGCCCATCGCGATACGCGTGGGATGATTTACTTGTGTCATAGTTTCTCTTTAACCCATCATACATTTCTATAAACGTTAAACGTCTGCTTCTGAAGAATATGGATATGAGTTTGTTTAAATTACTTCGGGTGATCGATTGTTCGAAACTTTGAAATTTAGAATTGTAAATAGTGTATAATGTTGAAAACGTTTGTTCGATTTGTCTTTGGATTATTGAGTTTATATTGTTGCGTTTTCTGCTTCTAAGAAGTTGCCTGTATTTTTTTTATTATTTAGTTTTTTATTGAAACTTTGGTGGTTGTTCGAGATGGTTTATGGAGGTGTGAATGCTGGAGTGGTCTTTAGACCTTATTAAGGGACTTTTCGATTTTAATGCTTCTAAATTTTAGAATTGTGATGCTTTTTATGAGATACTAGGCGTTTTTGATAAAAAGTTCATTTTAAAGGGAAGAAGAAAAAAATTGTATAATTAATTTTATGTTTTTTTATAAAAATGTAAATAAATTTTTTATACTCCAAAAACGGATTGCAGATTTTATCAAAATTTATATAATCTGGAATTTATAATTGATCATAAAAAAATTTCATAAAATTTAGTTGGTTCCTTTCTTTTTAATTTTTGTCTTAAAGAAAATTACAATGATTTATTGCCAAATTTGTTATGAAAGTTATTTTTATTTAAAAAATTAAATTTCATAAAGGATTCATAATTTTTAAGAATTTTGCCATAAATCGAGTAGAAAAATTCTTAAACTAATTAATTTTTCTTGGCTTAACTGAATTATACTTAATTAAAAATTTGTTCTATTTGTTTCACTCAATTCATAATTGAACACAATCATTTAGTATGAAAGCATAAAAAGTACGTTACAAAAAACATTAAAAAGTGCAAAAATTAACTTGCCAGTTCCAAAAGTATTTGTCTCAAAATTTATTTTCATCTTCACCAGCAATGCATTATTTTAAAAGCACAAAAAAATAAGAGTGCAATTTTTTTTAGTTTTAAATTTCCACAATCAATTTACCATTCTGCAATTTCATAGCAAATTTCCCGTAATGTCATCGTGATTACCGCAACCCAGTAATTTGGAATGTAAATTTTTCCCATGATCAATAGATGACCATCAGAGTGGATGGATGGACTCTGAACAGAGAATCCACCGATAACAACCGGTGTATCGTCATCGATTGAGATAATCTAAAGGGTAGGATCACGTATCAGTAAATTAGCGCGATCTGGTTGGCCCAGAAGACTACTACTGGTACAATAACTCAGTACCTGGTATCAGCTAGCATCTACTTCTCCTAGTGGAGATATGAGTGTAGGACGTTAAACTCATATCTGAATGAGCATAATGCTGATGGACTCAGCTCTTACTGGGGATATCTGTGCGATGGGTTAGTGCCCGTGAATTTACTCCCTTGTAAGCTGGTGCTTCTGCTGGTGGATCGGCGTCGATAAAGAAGCAGAGAGCACGATTTCACCTAATTGAAGTAACCACAGGGCGCAACGTTCACTCGTACCCGAGAGACACGGTGATGGCTGATTCCTGATGCCTGATGGCGTTCAAACTATATGCTTCTTCGGGTTCTTCATCTCCTTGATTCCTTTTTCTCATTCCTGGTTCGCTCTCCTATCGATTCAAGATGGGATGCAAGAGCAGACCCAGCCAATTCCATCAAATGATCAAAATGACTGCCTCCCGTTTTATGTACATCGACATCTATCTATATATCTCCAGTTTCCAGCCCTTATTTTTCCGTTCGCACGTGCCGGCTTCACAGGCACCGAACAACTCACTATGGCCGAGTTGCAAGTTCAAGCTGTTCATGCTCCCTATGTTTTATGTTTTACCTACGGACTTGTAATGCTCGATGCATCCACCTGATCTTTAAATTGCTTTTACCGTCCTGCTATTCGATCCAACTACAAACTACGCTAATTGCATTGAACTTTTCATTTTGATTGGTAATTCTGTAATCCAGTTTTATGACGCTTTCGGTATTGAGTTTTTAGTTATGTCTGAGATGGTAGTCAAATCGATCGAGTATTTTAATTATTTCTGTTGTAAATTGATTTTATTGAAGGATTTATCGCGGTTGAAATTTTGGCTATGAATAAAGAAAATTTTATTTTGAGTGAGGTTTATTATTTATTGAATAAAAATAGTAGAACTAATGAAGAAATTTTGAAAGTGAGTTTCATTAATTTTTACAAAATTTTGAAATTTAAAAAAATAAATAAATGATGGATATTTTTTTCATAAAAAATTTTAACGCCTATGAAAAAATTTCAACAATAAGCTATTTAAAAAAAAAATATTTTAAATTTTTCGGTTCAATAAATTATCAGCAAGCGACTGAAGTAAGATTTTTTTATTTCCATGCAAAAGTATCATAACAGCTTTGAAAAAAGAGATTAAAAAAATTGAAAATTTTTTCACTGGTTTAAAGAAAAGTAGTCAAAATAAAAATTTTTTAATTTCAAAATAGAATAATTAATTTTTTTATCAATTATCATATTGGTAAAAAAAAAGTTTTCAATTAGTTTTGATATTACAACACTCCTAAAAAAAATTTTCACTTTGTATTAATATTCAGCGCCATTAAATCCCAGATGTAGAATAATTTCAGTGTAAGGCATATATTATCAAATAATAATGATAATGATGGACTTCTACTGGTATCATTAAAGCGACCACGGATCGTTCCAATCATATATTGGAAATCGAGCTCCCATCCATACAGTGGACGATCAAGAATAGAGTCTATTGAATTTATTATTTGATCGCAATTGCTCGAGCATTTGAAACCACTTATTGAAGATTAATCGTGACAGGATACACGCAGATTGGTTTTATGCTTCTGGAACATGAGACTGAAACTTTAGTTATTGACTCTGTGATTCTTGCGTTGATATTTAGGCTCTGATCTCTGATTATCTTTAAATAGTCATGGGTATGTTTATTATGGGTTTCGATTATGGATGCATTTAGCGTTAATGGAGAGCTAGGGCATGTGTTTTCAGGAGACGATAGACGTAATCTAAGAAAATCTTCTCTGGCTCTGGGTGATAGTGACATGCGGACACATTTGATGTCTGGTATTTGATTATAAGCCAGGTCTGGATGGCGGTACGCTTAAACATAAAATCGTGGATGATAGGACCGAGATACCGTCTGTTGAATAGAATACTGAAGATTTATAAAAGAGAGAGAAAGGAGAAGATACTTAGAAAAGTACTAAAGGATCTAGGGTACTTGATGTGTCAGTAGTTGTGAATTTATTCTGAGAGCTGGTGATGAAATAAGCCCAAGCTACGTAAGATATCGAGTTATATTATGAGTTTTATAGTTTTAGTTGAGTGGCAAAAAATTTTTTATTGAGGATAGTCAAGTCTCTATCGGAAGATTATATTAGTTTTACTTTTTCAATTCGTGGAAGTAGATAAAGACGCGTTTATTTCGATGACGAGATGTAAATTCAAGCTGTAAAGATCATTTTTTTACTACAGTTTTTACTGTCTTTTTAAATTCAATCAGTTGATTTTTTATTATCTAGGATCAGACATATTAAAATAATTTAATTATTCATAAAAAGTTTATGTTTTAATTAAGAAAATATTTTTTCATGAATATATCTTAAATGTCTGTAAAATCCGTGGTGACGTCATTTGATGCTATTCCTGGAAAACCATTGGCTAGCGCCATCTGTAAGATAAAACAGGAATTGCATAAAAATTATTGCTCATTTGGTATCGTCGTATCTTACTGTCAGTTGTACAGCTTACTAGTCGAATTACGGAAGGTAATTTATGCTTGATAAGTAGAAAATAAAACTATAACTTACTGCCAATCTACGTCCGCAATTTGAAGCAAACTTGACGGAAAGAGTTGGCAAAGCAAGCGATTACCTATTTTTTACCTATAAATTTCCGTCAAATTGAAGTAAAGTTGAAAGGAAATTTAACAACAAGTTTGATTGTTAACTTGCATTCAAATTGCGGCCGTAGATTTTCGGCAATTTGATTACAACTATTATTCAGGGTGGTTTATTTGAAAAAAATTATTGTAAATTCTTATTCTAATAAGAGGGCTGTATGAATTCCAAAAATTTTTATTCTTTTTAATTTTACTTAAAATTGATTCTTACAATAAAAATAACGTTCTATAAAAGAGAAAATGTTCAAGTCAATCCATTAATATAGAACAATTTAGTAATTTTTTTTATAGTGATTTTATTAATACAATATAATACCTACTTCTTATTATAACAAAATTATTTTGTTTACTATTACTTAGCTGATTTTTTTGTGATAACAGAATTTATTTTTTGCCTTAAAAAAATCAATTTAATTCCATTACAAAACGATTTAGCTACTTGAACAATAAAATCTATTACAACTAATTTGTTTCTATACTTGCTGTGTTATTTAGATTAATTTCTCAGTATAATTTAATATTATATTATCATTATTATAAATGAAAATATTTAACATTTACTTGTAAAAAATTAACTATAATATATCATCCAATTCATTAAAAACATCCTCCATTTCAGGCCTATCTTTAGCGAACTTACTGGAGCACCATCTCCCCAGTTGAAATAAGTGGTAAAATATTTTTTTGTTTTTATCACCAGCTTTTCTATCTCTTTGGTCGAAGCTATTCCTATCACTCCAAGCGCTAACATAATCCCTGAGTAGTTTGTTTTCTGATCTGGAGGAATCGTACGCTGTCAACCCGGTCGCCATTTCCAAGCAAACGATACCGTAGCTGTAGACATCAACTTTTGTGGAAAGAATCTTTGTTCTCAAAAAATCTTCTGGTAAATATGCTCTGGTTCCTTGCAGTTTTTCAACCTAAACAATAGAAAAATAAATTTAAAAAAAAAAAAAATTTATCAATTTTTAAATGGCAAATTTACATTTTTTATGTAAATTAAAAATTTTTTTTCCATCTAAATTTAGATTTTTCGTAATTAAATCAAATTAAATCAAATTTTCTAGGGCCAAGTAAATTTTTTTTCCTTCAAAATAACTTTGGTCTTCCTAAAAATTTTTTAGACACAATAAATTATTTTTTTCTGTGTGTAAAAATTACATTTCTAAAAATGTAAATTTAAAAAATTTTCCCGTAATTTTGACCGCACTTTTCTTCCATGCCTAAATTTTACATATTTTAAGAATGAAGTAACATACTTGAGGAGAATCTTCATTAGGTTTTTCCTGAACCAAACCGAAATCTCCAATCCGGGGCTCAAAATTTTTGTCTAACAAAATATTGGCGCTTTTTATGTCTCCATGAATTAGAGGTCTCTCGCCGATAGTGTGCAGATATTGCAGCCCTCTGGTGATGCCTTTTACGATGTTGTGACGTTGAAGCCAGGTCAGAGCAGGGGATCTACCATCATGAAGCATCAGCCAGTCATCAAGCGACCCGTTTGCCATAAATTTGTACACGAGACAAGGAGCAGGTCCACTGAGATTGAACGCGTACAGTGGAAGAATATTCTCATGAGGCCGTGAATGAAGAATCCTTATTTCTCTGAATGATTGCTCGAGTGCGATACTTTCACTGTCAGTTAATTCCTTTCGGCCTAATTTCTTTATTGCGACTTCTGTGTTCTTCCACATACCTGAAAATTTTCGTAAAAAATCGGATTCGTCAGTGTTTTGTTTAATGCAATGTTATTATAATTGCTAGCAATACGTGCTACGTAGATTAATTTTTTGTAACCTTGTAATTGGCCATTGAGCTGTCGGGTTTATTAATAAATAAATAAATACATGTAAATACCTTTATAAACTACACCAAAACCACCTTTGCCCAAAATTTTATCCCTTCTCCAGCCGCCTGTCGCTGCAGTTAGTTCTTCAAATGATACTTGTGGCAACGAATTTAACAATGACCCAGCAAGGTCATTTCTTTTCTTCGCTGACACATGATAATATTTCTCGTCAACGAAAGGCTTCAATAAATCGGCTGCTTGTGTCTGCTGGAATCTACTCAGCAAAATGAACAGCTCAAGAATCGTGTGATTGTAATCACTCCACAAAGTCAACAATTTATCTACCGGGTCGTCTTCTCTCCTGAGAGCTTCGATTATCTGCATATTGAACTGCATCCCCCTGCCTTGTTTTTATAAGTAACAATCAAAAATAATTATTTTTTTTGTCTAAAAATGATGTTCAGACAAGAATTTTTTGACTCAAGAATTTATTAAATTGAATGATTCAATATATATTAAAATTTTGACAAGAAAATATTATCAATATCTGTTTATATCATTAGAAGTAAACGAATGAACAAGTAAAAATTTTTCAGACAATACATTAAAGTGTTAAAAATTTTCAAGAATATTAATTCTTGTGTTAAATAAATAAATTTTCAAAACAAGTATTTTTTTCTCTTAGTGAATTTAAATTATATTAAAAAAAATTATTCATTAATACAAAATTACTTCTTACCAGCAAGATCTTCCCATTTTCTACTTGTGTTCAATATACTGCACAATTTCACGCGTTCGACATACGGTAGATCGTATATGTATTTATATTTCTTCCACAACGGTACAAAAGACATTGTCAACTTTCTTTAAAACTTTATTTTTTAAAACTGAAGAAATAATTCAAGATTATAATTTTGAATTTCCGTAATTTTTTTAATTTTCGCACTATTTCATCACATTAAAAATTTTTATCAGTTTTGATACTTACATTACTTATTTTCTAAACTAAATTGTAACGCACTTTTTTTTTCTAATCAAGTTAAATAAAAATTATTTTGTAATATCTAAAATTTTGAAAAAAAAAAAAAAAACAGAACGCCCACAAGACTCTGTCTACCAGACACTAGACAATCAGAAATGACTTGTACTTACCTTAAACTATTCATTATGTTCTCGAAAAATTTTCCCCCTCTTTTTAATCCACCAGACTGTCGTTAGTCCTTCAGTATGCGTAAAATTCGAGGGAAATTTTCATTCATTATCTGGTACTTAAAGCTAGACATAAGCCTACGAAAATTGATACTGAAACTCGAGTAAGAACTTTTAATTCGTAGATTTAAGCGTCTTTTGTAGGATTTCATGATTTTTAAATTACATACTAGGATTTGTAAGCCGAGGTCTTATCCTTTATATTTAATGCAGTATTACTTAAATAATTTGTTTTTGTGAAAAAAATATATTGTGCAGTATTTTTTATTTTAAATAATCTTTATCGTGCATATTTGATATAATAATTTATAAATAATTATTTCTTGTAAAAAATCATATTTCACATGATGAAAAATATCGTCCAACGAAAATTCTTTAATTTATAATCTTTAAGTAATTCTTTTTGATGTAAAAGAAAAGCATGTAATTACACGTACCTAATAACTAAGTAATTGTTGCTAAAATAATTGATTTTGAAAATTAAAATAATTTCTAAAAATAATCTTTATCTTAGATAGGTGATAAATTGACCAGATAAAATTAATAGAAATAATTATAATGAAGAAATATTTAATTCATACATACATATACTTTTAAACAGTATAAATTGTTTGAAAATCAGGAAATAACAAAATTTTTCCAAAGTTCCGTCATGAAGACAATTCAATAGCTAGATTTCTATGAAATCTACTAATAATTAGTTATATTTAAGGAGGTATTCTGAATTTAAAGTAATTTTTGAAGTGTCGTAAAAAAAGGCAATCAATATTTTATATTGTTACTGTAAATTTTTTTACATTGAATTGTTGTTATGTAATTAAATTTTATAGATTGAACTTCGATTCACGACATAATATCATGATCGTGTCTTTTTACGTCACTAATTATTTTTAAACCAATTTAATTCACTTTCCCCATCAATTACAGTCCTCATTTGTTATCATACGTTTGCTACAGGTGTTAGATAAGTCAGTAAAACACTTCAAATTGTTTTATAAAATTTTCTATACTTCTAAAAAATTTTAAACAAATTACGGATGCAACATGTGTATAAGAAGAATTTTTATAATAGAATTACTATAACATCATGAAGAACAGAAGCTTCAGTATTTGTAACTTTAATTTTAAAATTTTCCACCATTACTATCCAGATAGATAGAAAAATAATTTTTTTCATGGTAATTTATTGGAGTTGTGAATTTTTGTTCAACACTTATTCACTATTACAGCTTAAAAAACTTTTCGGTAAAGTAATAAGAACTAGCTTGTATTGTTACAAGAATAAAATTGAACACTTAATGCGAAATGTTAATATTCTTCTACTTTTATTGATTGTAAATGACGTATAGTATTCTTATGAATCAAATGACGTAGGATTGATATTTAAACAAGTTGAACAGTGAATAGAGTGAATATTTTATTAAAAACCAATATTTAATGTTAAGCCTTCTTTTTCCACGATAAATATCAAATTTTTAATAGACAAGTTGACGTGCGTGACTACATTTTTATTTTATAAAATTATCATCGAGAGAATTAGGATGCGTGTACTAAATTTTTATAATTTATTTAAATTCGCAATCGCTTATTAATTCCTCTGTGCTGGATAAACATAAACCCAATCTCTGCTATCCGTCTCAATGCTCGGTACAATTTTCTACACTGTCTTTTTTCATGAAATTTCCGTACTTTGTTTCTAAAAATCAATTGTATTTTGGATGGCTTTTCAACAGCAAAACTAATAATTGCACACACATATCCAGTAAATAAAACAATGAAGATGAAATACAAATCTTCGATGACAATTGGCCGGTAGTAAATCGAAGATCTAGCATCTAGTACTTTTAGCTTATAAACATTATTTGCAATAGAGTCTTCTCGCCATTTCTCGGATAAGCCGGTCTCCAGTAATCTCAATACTACACTATCAAATTGTGACAATAGCGGAAAATTTTCAGTATATGCTAAATATCTGTACTGGTGGATGAAAGGTCTCTTGGAATACAATAAATTAAATGAAATAATTTCGTCTAGTAGCACTTTGGGATCGTCTGCACAGACAACTGATGTATCATTCTTTATTAAATCTCTACATTTTGAGTCTTCTATATCTGGGTATGAAAAAGTTACATTGATGTTATCAAGTGATGAAATATCCCAAAAATAGCGCTCTATCACATGTGAACCGTGTACTGCCTTATACTGCGAATCTTGAAGGTCTTCTACTGTTTCAACACTTGGCCGGTTTTCTTTTTTGGTCAAAAATTCAGCCAAATATCCTACAAAAGTAGCATGGATGATCAAAAAATACAGAAAAATCACTGAAAAAAATACACGCTTTGATGATCTCTTCATCGGAATTTTTATTTCAGTATTAATCAAAAGGAGGAAAATTTCAAAAAATGCAAATGATAACGTTGTTTTTCCCCAAAAAAATACTGCAATGAAAACAACCGATAAAATTATTATCAATGATACTCCAGTTGTCACTCCGTAATAGTTACAAATTTTTTCAAGAGGCGTTAATTGACCCGGATCATGAAAAATTAGGTGAACTGGCGCAAACGAAGTAAACACAGACAAGAAATAACCACCTCCGTAGCGGCCGGAGCGAAATAAGTTTTGAAAAATCACATCACCACGCTGCAATTTAGTATATTTTATTTTAACATTCAACGCTTGCAGAATTGCGCCTATAAATTCCCCATCGTATCCATCTACGTAATCAGTGTAATTTTTGTAGCTTAAGATAGAATCTTCGCTCAAAAATTTACCGTCTTTTAAATCAAACCCTACTGCTATAGAATATCCTCTAATTTCGGCTGTATCATATAAATTTAAATCTCTGCATAATTTATCTGCAAACCAATAACAAATTATCAACTAAGTAAGGAAGATCTCATGAAAAATAAAATAATTTTTTATTGAAATATTTATTTCAATTTTGTGTTGATAATTTTAATATATTACCTTTATTGTAATATGCGTAGTAAAATTCTCCGAAAGATTTAAAATCCGAATGTTTATGTGTTAAATTTATGTACAAATTGTAAGTAAAAATCAATAAATCATCAAAAGCACTATAACAAAATATAAACGAATTTAATGGGTGTCTGTCAAATGTGTAAGTGAAAAGAGTTCCATCGAGTAAACAATTATCTTTGTGAGTTACAAACATAAAGTATAACTTCGGTTTAATGTCATAAAATTGAATAAGTTTCTTCATTCCCGAGAGACGATCTGTTAATTTTTAAGGTGAATCGGCGATCAAAATAAATATATCTATTGGCTCCTTATCTGCTCGTTTGTTTGCTAAATAATAAAAAGGTACGTCGTTGGATGAAAAACTTATTAACGTCGTAGCAATTGGACTCAATTTTTCAAGAATTCTAACGTTTTTGTCTAAAAATAATAATATTTTTAGTGTGAGGATAACACTCTTCCAATATGTGTTCCTTAAAAAATTTTTAATAAATTATTTTTACAATTTATTTCACATAATTGTATAACATAGTATTTAAAAACCAAAAACTCACCAAAATATCACTTACAACCATTAATTCGTTCTGAACTTGAGGTAAACTTATTTTACTCATTAATACCACCCGAATTAAGGCAATCATCAATAAAACCGACTTCATTTTACTTTCAAAAGAAATTAATTCAAAAAATATTTCTTCCCGTTAAAACGTTGGATTTTATAAATTTCTGCTGGTGAGATATTAATCGTTGCTTCGATGGACGAGTTAGTCAATATGTTGAGCGTAGGCGGAGAAATTGTAGATATTTATACAATAAGCTGATAAAGTCCCCCAGAATATAAATATTCTATGTACTGTCGTAAAAAAAAAAATCTGATACCAAGTAAAAAAGTAAATGACAAAAATTTGTTATATTGATAAAATTTATTCAGGTTTACACCATTAAATTCTTAAAATTCTTATGTTTAAAAAAATCACATCAATTACGTTAAAATTAAATAAAAACATCAAAACTTAAACTCTTTATATTTCTTCACAGCTTTGGTATCCGAAGTTTGGAGCTGTTTCCTCTTGCTCTGACCTTTCTGCCGATTCAAATGTTCCTGCAACAAGTCGGACATGTCTTCTTGCCTGGAATCAGCATTTCTGATCCGCATGGTCTGCTCGTACTTGGAAGCCATGGCCTCTTGATTGAGATCAAGCTCACTGGGATCCAGTGCAAGCTCAACACTGTTCTTAGCTTTGATATCCTCCGCTCCAGAAGCACCTCTTCGAGCAGCAATAACCGAGGGAGGAACTTGACCACCAGCACCAGTCATATCATAGACATGAGTGCTACCCATCGTACTGGCCCCTAAGCCTTCAGTTTTGCGCTCACTGAGCACAGTGTACAAGGAATGAACATCGCGGCTCTCCATTTCCTTCTCAATCTTCTTCTTTCTCCACTCGATCGCATCATCAGGAGCTGCAAAGTCCTCAGCCGTTGGTTCAAAGTCACTGGCTGCCACGCTTTCAGCAAGCGGCGTTTCAAGTCCACTGGTATCATCAGCTTCCTCATTGTCATTATCCTTGTCATCGTCATCTTCTTCTTCTTCTTCTTCCTCTTCATCCGATTCTGACTCCTGCTCACCCCATAGCTTCCGATCTACTTCTTCAGCTTCATCCTCCTTATAAACACCAAAGACATCTCCGTACAAAGGCCTTCCAGCTTCATCAACTGGAGGCTTGCCCCATCCTCCAACATGGTACCCAAAAGCGCACCCTTCTGGCAAAGGCGCGTTCAGCCCAGGAATTTTTAAATCCGGGTAACTGGGCGGCGGTCCGTAACGCTGCATCTGAATAAAGTATGGAGGCGGATATTTGTGAGGATTGTGACCCGAAGGCATTCCTAGAGCAATTCTTAACTCATTAGACAGCACACCAGGCTTCTTGTCCAGATACTTCATCTCAAACTCTTTATCCTCGTGGTAAAGGTCTCCGTGAATAGTCAGCCGGGGCTTAGTTTGCCACTTGAAGAACGCGTCGTAGAGTTTCTCATACTCAATGTCAATTTTGCCCATTTTTGGCCTTGCTTTTTCACGCATCTTGCACTTCAACGTTTTATCTGCTTCAATGCTCTGCTGAGTCGCTCGCAGCTCTGAGATACCAGTACGTTTCAAGAAATCTGGAAGCTCAAATGGCGGCTTTTCAATTCCTCTTTTGCGCTGCAAGTACTTTGTCTTTGAGCACCAATGTCTTGGAACGGGAACTGTATTCCTCGTAGCCTTCAGTTGTATCAACGTAAAAGGATCTCGAGCAGTCACATCGTGCATTTCGACAACATCAGGCTTGCTCACTTGTCGCTTTAACCGGGCAATACTAGGACGTAAGCACTGTTTAAGCTTTCGATTGGATAATGTAGCTTCATTTTCATCTGACTGCTTAGTCTGCTTCTGATCCTCGTCATCAGAATCCTTCGCTGGCTCATCTATTGGAGTAACCAATGGAAGCTGAAACTCCTCAGTAACTTCTTCAGGCTTGACAAATCGGAAATTCTCAAAAACTGAAGCAAACTGACGATACATTGGTTCTAAGTCACTCACATCTGGTAAATCTTGAACATACTCAACTTCTGGTGCATCTTTAGCTTCAGACTTTTCTAAACTGTTCAATTTTTCTTCACTGGTCAATTTAATTTGATTGTGCTTCTTCTTCTTACCTCTTTTTATCTTCTTCTTGTGGACTTTCTTTGAAGGATTGTTGTTGCCATCTATTTTTTTGTCATCCGTCACTAATTTCACTGGAGAATCCCCACTTTCTACTGTCGCAGTTAACTCAGAATCCACAGGTGTGTTTTCTACTGGAGTTTCTTTAGAAATTTCATTTTTTAGCTCCACTGCTCTTTCAATAGACTCGGGTAATTCCACGTTTTTACTTTCACCTGGCTCGCCGGCAAAATCAATCACTTCTTCGTGCAATTTCATTTTTAATTACACGATTAATCGCTAAAAACAGTAATCACACACTTTTGGATGATAAACTGCACTTATTTTATTTGTGATATTTTTTCACTGACCACGTGTTGCTTTTGAGGTTGAAAAATCAATGAGTTGATGAACGTTTGAGGTCATACCGGCAAATATTTTATTTGTATTCGAACGACATATCCTGTATCAAAGTAGGTAGACGATTGAAATGTACAAACTTTAGTTCCGCTGCATAGATATTTTTCATGAGTATACCTAATGACCAAGTTCTTTGAGTTACTGCTCATTACTATGTAGACATAAAACGCGCAGAATCGAAAATTATTAAAATACGCATAGTCATTCACTTTTCCATTGTCCAAATTATCCAGGCCTATCTACTAGAAAATAAAATTGCTCTTAGTACACTTACAGAGAAAATAATATAAAAGACGTGTCTTTAAGAAATACTTATACAGAATTTAAAAATTTTTTCAAAGCAACAAAGTCTTTAGTGTATTTTTGTTTTGTAACTGAAATAGTGAACTGATAGATTTATTTTTCCATAAATAAGTTGAACATACAGAATTGATAAAATTTATCAGTCTCGTTACAATCCAGGAATGCAATGGCACCATAATAAAATGTAATAGAAAATTTCTAGCGCAAATTTTGTTATGGAATTAATAGAGTCTATTCATTTTCAACAAAAACAGAATATATTTAATACAACCATTGTTTATACGGTCAAACTGATTGCATCACTTGAAATTACAAGGGGTTTGAAAACCTTTATAAATAACAATAATTAAACATCATAATCATTAATACAAATAACTACGTCAATTTTTTAAATTCTTACTACACATTGTTATTAAGAAGAAATATTATAGAAAATTATTCAAACCAATTTTTCATCTTCATTTAGATTAATAATATAATTATTCATATTTTTCTTCATGCATAATTTTTCTTCTATAAAGTCTATCAATCTCCGATTAACTTATAATAATAAATATTTAAACAGTTAATTAACACGTCTTATTAAATAAAAGCAGATTGTAAACTATGATAAAGGTAAATAATATATAAATTGTCCAGAACAATCAGGAATGAATGAGCTTGTGTCGAGTCAAATGATTGAGAGTAACGCTCGCATATGGACAAAAAGGACACTTATAAGGACGAACATTGTTGTGAGTATAAAGGTGTTTCTTGAGACTACGCGAAGATTCACAAGTAAAATTGCAATGTGAGCAGTTGTGGGTGATATGCTGTTCGGCATGTGTCTTGATATGTCGCTTCAGGTGTGACAAATTGTTAGTTGCATAGTCACATTCTTTACACTGGTGACGCTTAAATTCTGTGTGCCGGTAAAGTATATGTTTTTCAAACAATTCTGTTGAAGTACAATTTAAAATAATTTATAATTTTCAAGAAATAATAAATAATAAAAATTAAAATTAAATACACTTACTGAAGACATCAAATGTCCTGTCGCACTTTTTGCAGTGATACTTGGATCCATTTTCATCAAACATTTGATTACTGTCATAATTGTCTTCATTACACTCTTCAGCTCCGATTTTTTCATTAATTATTGACTCGAAATTCTCGACATAGTAAGAGAGGTTGATAAACTCATTTTGTTTGACAAGATAATCAGCGATGTTAGATTTTTGATAGATTAGGTAATCATCAGTATCGACATTGCTGTTGTCTCCAGAGTAACTTTCGGAATCATCCATAATTATAGTTTCACTTTCAGAGTTCTCTTTGTCAAGATAAATTAATCCTTGCACTTTATCGGTTTCATTGTCCATGTTATCATTGTCCATCCAATCATGTTTTTGTTCACTCATCGAGCCGACCTCTGCTATCTTTCCACGGCTCAGTATTGCGGAATGACTTTTGTCTTGGTATTTATCTTCATTAAAGCGTATATTATCGTGATTCATTTTTAACACTATAACAATGTGCGGAATTAATATAACTGATTATAAATTGCTATAACTTTAATAATTCATTATTTACTATCTAATACTTTGTTAAAATTAAAAAATAACTAATAATATTTAATTACTGCGTAAAATAGAAGACGATGCTAACTCTCTCTTGTCCATCACTTTCAAAAATTTTTAATTATCACAGATAAATATTTTTTTAAATAAAATAAGATGATAAATATTTCCAGTCCTGTGAAAATTCATTAATTTGTTAATTTCTTGGAATTAATCGACATTAAAACTTCAAAAATTATAACCTCTTTACTTACTGATTTATCAATTATTCAGTAAGACTCAAAAAGTCTGGTATCTTGGAAAAAACTTATTAATGATGAACAAGTTGGTGTAAATATTTCAATTAAATAAAATTTATAAAGATGAATAATTCATTTCAATTTATTTATTAATTTTTAAGTTATATATTAATGACATTTAATGAGTTACGATGATTGAGATAAAAAATGAAATAAAGCATATTACGCAGTGTTCAGATTGAACAAGCAGTTGTTTCAAGTAAACATAGTTGAGATCACTTACTAATAAAAATCAAATATAATAATCATCGAGAAATTTTTAATTTTTTTTTTTACGAAAATCTAAAAAATATCGACGAAGATAGGTTTAATTTTTTTTTTGAATTTTCGTTAGAAACAAAAATTTTTAAGAAAAAGTTCAGACAAGTGAAATTTAAAAAAAATTCTAACTACACGATAAGAACAAGATTACACTGGGTATCATCCTAGATTATACTGATTATACAGATTATTAGATATTTTTCAAATGATATTAGACGGTGGAATAATGACACCAATGAAGGATTTCTCCATTCGTTTTGTGTTTTTGATTTCGATCGTGGTATTTTTCATTTTGAGGCCTGCATTAGAAGGAACCTTATCAGCCTTAATGTCGGGCTCAGAGAGTTATCGAGTGGAAAACTTACAAGACTTACACTACTTTAAGTACAAAGTTTACGTTCATGTTGCCGAAAAAAATTTCATCGAAAGCGAAAAATTATGGATAGGTTCGGAGAAGAAATTTTTGAATTACACAAAGGGCTCGGATATCAATTACTACTATCGGGTATTGAATAACTCTAAGGCTGCGTGCATTGCTTTTAGTACTATTTTACTACCGTATGCGATTAAGCATAAAAGTAAAATACATATGTCCGAATCACGAATTTTCAAGACGTATTTCACTTACTAGGCCCGGCGTAACTGGGCTTTGAAAAAACGAGTTAATCAGATAACGTCGAGACTAACTGAATTCGGGATAATAGATTATTAGAATTGGAAAGGTTACAAGTATCCGATGAAAAATTTAAAAGATTTAGAAAAGATTGAAGAGTCTTCAAAACTCTTTCAAATAGATTTTGAAAACATACATTTCGGTTATGTCTTTATGGTTATACTGATAATTCTTTCATTAATGGTATTTTCTATTGAAATATACTGCGGGAGAAAATTTCGGTATCGATATAACCGGGGAAAAAAATTGTGTCTAAAACGAAAAAATTTTCATTATCAATAAAAGAGTAAAAGAGCGCATAATTTTTTTTTTTTTACCAATCGACTGGTAGACATATTCTTCACCTAAAAAAGAAACATTGATTTCCTAAACCTAAAAGGGCGTATGTCTCTAATTATGAGCCCTTTTAGCTTTAGAAATTAAAAAATTTTATGACCTAAAGTTAAAGAGGCCTATAAAGTTTTTTTTTTAAGCAATTCAATAAAATGCTTATTTTTGGCCTAAAAATTAAAAAAAAAAAAGAGTAGATTCAAAGAGGCGTTAAAATTGTAATTTTTCCTACAATTTTTTTTCCGTGTATAAGCTTTTCAGTATATTTCCTATTTTGGCACTCAGTTTTAACATCAATAACTTTTTCAGAAGTTTGTCCTGGCATAATTAACTATCACAATTTACATTATAAACTATAAAAACTATAAAGATATAAATAAAAAATTTGTGATTTAATTAATTAATAAACGTTATACATAAATTAATGTAATCAATTAACTTTGAAGTATTAATAAAATATTTTTCAATTTGAATTAAGTTTAAGCATAAAACTATCGATGATGTTAAGAATAATATATTGCAGTGTTGTTAGTATTACGTTTTAATTATTGTAATTTATTGCCGAGCACCTGAGAGTATTTGTCAATATAGTTTACGAAAAGTTTAAATTAAAAATTTATTTTTACTCAACACCTTACCCTTCATCGTCATAATCAGTTCCTATATTCATCACCTTGAATCTCAAAAAAATTTCTTTTCCAACTGTTATCTATTAACTTTCCAAAAAATTTTCTTGTACTATCAATTTTGTACATTTCCTATTTTCCTACCGACCAGTTATATTATAAGGTAGAATTAATTAATATTGAAATTGAGTTACAATTAACAATAATTTGTGAACTAATGTCATCGGCTACCTTAATCTAATAGAATTTAATTTTTAAATGAAGTATCATATTTTAATTAAGACAGTAATGCTTTATTGAAGAAGTAGATTTTTATAAAGAGAGTTTTTTTTATTCTTAGTCTAAAAATTTTATGTTCTTAATTGAAGATTTAATTTCTTGGATTAAGATAACTGAATATCTTTAAACAAGAGTGAAATTCATCGCAAGTAGCAATAAATTACAAGATCAGCCGCTTTCCAGAATGTTTTATCATAATTTCGAAAATTATTTTAATTGTTATTTTTCTATACTTCTTTATCGCTTGATACTTACAAAGTTAACCATAAATAATAACAATTTTCTAAGCATCGCGATTATGACTGAGTGGAAATTTTCACCAAATGATAAGGGATACCAATGAGGTCACTTGATAAGAAAAAAAAATATTCTATCGGTATAGGTAATTGCACCGACTTGGACAAAGTATAAAAAGGGCCCGGACTCTTCGTGGATTATCAGTAATTTTCTTTCTCTTCATTTAGAGTTGAATTTATAAAGGAACTTTCAATTATGAAGACTTTCGGAGTAATGGCTTTCGTAGTTGTTCTACTCATTGTCAGCGTACTCGTTGGTAAATTCAATTTTAATTATAATTTTTACTCACGAAAAGAGAATTGATTTTTAGAAAAAATTTTTATTTATGATCGAAAAGTTTCTCATGAACCAGGACAAAATTTTGAACGTATGAATAATTTACATTAAATTTTCTGTGTCTTAATTTTCAATCACAGAAAGCTCCCACAACAAACGCTCACCACAAAATATGGGACCGCCAGATATGGGACCGCCAGACATGGGACCATCAGATATGGGACCATCAGATATGGGACCATCAGATATGGGACCATCAGATATGGGACCATCAGACATGGAATCATCAAGTAAAATATTTCTAAAATTTCACAGCATAAATCTTTTATTCAATTCTTAATCAACATCTTTTGCAGATATGTAGTAGAGTTCTCTTGCAGTGAAGTAAAATGATCGTTTTCAAATGGTAAAAGTATTTTCTTTACTCTTCAAAAATAAATTAGTACTAGAGTTAAGTACGCGCGCAAGCGCGCGCGTGCAAGTAGTCACGAATTAGATATATTTCCATGCTTAATATATATTTATTTAACCAATCACGTTACGAATAGTTTGTGCAACAACATATATTTTCATATTTTTCATCTAAATTATAAGTAGTGATCATTCTATCAACTGATAACTTTAAAATTAATTTGTGTTCATAGATTTCAACGGAAACGGTCAACTGTAACATCTGTCTACATTTATTGATAAGCAATACCCGTTAAAAAAAACAATTTTTTTTTTTTTTGGGCGAAGAAAAAGTTAAAAGTTATAAGTTTTGCTCTGGAAATTGTCAAAATTTGTATTTACTTATACATATCTTTTCAGTGTAACGAAATATTGTTTCAACAATGCTGAAAGAAGAATTTCACTTATAAAACCTAGAATTTAGAGTGTATTCGATAAAATTCATTTAAAGTGTATGTGACGAAATTTTGTGGAAAATAAATATTTCTTTGTTTAGTTGACTATATTTTTAATTTATTAATATAGAAATTAAAAATTTTTTTTAAATTAAAAGTTTTATGGTCCTAGGAAGCTATTTTAACTATTTGTGAAATTAAGAATAAATTATTCTGAAAAAAATTATGAAAATGAAGTTAGCCGACATTTCAAAATTTTTAGAAAATATTTTTTAAAAAAATTTCATTTAAGAAATTGAAAAAAAAAATTGTCACATATAAAAAACTTGAAAAAATATAAGTGCAATTTTTTGTAAATATCTTTTTAGTTGTAATTTAATTAATAAGGAAAATTAAAAATTTTTAGATGTCTGCTAACTTCAGTTTTAACAAAAATTTAATAAAAAAATTCAATGAGAATCAATTCAGCAGATAATAATTCATTTTTTTAACAAATAAATTATGGCAAAAAAATAAGAACAAAAAATTGACATCTAAAAAATTAAAAAAGTAAAAAATGCAATTTTTCAGAATTAATTTTTCGGATCAAATTTATTTAATAGAAAAAATAAAATAGTCATAACAATTGAAAAATATTATTAGTGGAAATTTTTTAAAGAATTTTTATGATGAGATTGAAGTTAGCAGACTATAATTTGTTATTTATTTTATTAAAAAAATTCTTAAAATTATCTGATTTCTCTCAATTTCAGTATAATTTTTTTTAATGTAATTGATTTGTTATAAAAATTAAAAAAATTGACAGCTGTCAGCTCGCTTCACTATCATCAGTTGCATACTTGTCAATCGATGAAATATTTACATGCAATTAAACAGTAAACTACTTACCCAACAGCTCCGTCGTGATACATTCCGCCAAAATTCCTGAACAACTGTCCTTAACCTCAAATAACAAAATAACTAACCACCAAGTGTTTGTATACAATCAGAATTTATAAAAAAATATAAATCTTAATTTTTTATCCAATTAACGAAAAAATTTTCTAAAATGTTTTATCACGTAAGTAATATTTATAATTTTACTCTAAATAAAATAAATACTTTAAACATTTTTCAATTTTTATAGATATCTCTCGAACAGGAGATTTTGCTTCACCCCCGTTACTTTGGTCCCCAGCTCTTGGATACAGTCAAACAAAAGCTTTACACCGAAGTCGAGGGCACATGTACCGGAAAGTAAGATTATGCTACTCATTTTATAATTTTAAGAAAATTACAAATAAAAATTACTTTCTAGATACGGCTTCGTAGTAGCTGTCACGACGATTGACAGTATTGGCGCCGGTATCATACAACCCGGCCAGGGTTTCGTTGTTTACCCCGTGAAATACAGAGCTATTGTGTTCAGGCCGTTCAAAGGGGAAGTGTTGGATGCTGTAGTGACTCAAGTCAACAAAGTAAACTATTTTTATTATTTTTTACTTCTTAAATATGTTTTTTAATTTAAATATCACACTAAAATTAGCTGACACTTGACAATTTTTTTATTTTTCTTTAAAAATAAACTAGATCAAGAAAATTATTTTTAAAGAATTTAATATATAATTTTTTTGAGCTTCTAAATATTGAATTTTTTTAACAAAAAAATTTGAAAAAAAAAATTGACATGTAGAAATTTTAATTGCAATTTTTAAAAAAAAAATTTGTTTTTTAAAAAAAGAAAATGGGTAATTGACTACTAACTTTAATGCCATTAATTTTTTTATTTTTTTCAACAAAAAAAAAATTTTTCAAAAAACTATTAAAAAAATTGCATTTTTAAAATTTCTAAATGTCAATTTTTTTATTTACTCTTTTTTGCTATAATTTATTTGTCAAAAAAAACTCTAAAAATTATCATGTCTCTCAATTTTAGAATAATAATTTAAATGATGGAATTTTATTATTTTTTTTATTTTAGGTTGGAATGTTTGCTGAAATAGGACCTCTTTCATGTTTTATTTCTCACCACGTAAATATATATTTTTTTCTATTTTTTTAATAAATTTCAATTACTAGCCTTGTATCTATTTTTTAATAATCAAAATTTTAACTTGCAGTCCATACCAGCTGATATGCAATTTTGCCCCAATATAAGTCCACCATGCTATAAATCCAAAGAAGAAGATGTTGTTATTCAAGCCGATGATGAAATACGATTAAAAATAGTGGGTACTCGTGTTGACGCCACAGGAATTGTAAGTTTTGCATGTAACTTTTTTTTTTAATTTTTCTTTGTCTGTTATGATACTTATTAAATTTGTTTTACGTTCCAGTTTGCTATAGGAACGCTTATGGACGATTATCTAGGTAATTTATCTCAACTAATTTTAAATCTCTGTAATTGTTCTAAAAATATTTATTCACTCGTTTATTTCAGGTTTAATTTGTCAATAAAATCAAAAGTCTTTAAAAACAACGCTATGGATACAATTATAACATATTTATTATACTAATAAAAGTAATAAGCTATAAAACAATATTTTATAATAATTATTTTTTCTATTGGTATTAATATTAAATGAACTTAACAATTGATGCTTTGATTAATTAAGTTTTCGTCATATTCTTGTAATAAATACAAAATAAATAAATTCGAAACTATTTAATAAAAAAAAATTATAGTAATATTGAATTTACTGATACTCAGAAGAAATAATGTGAATTCAAGTGCTAGGTGAATGTAATGTAAGATTCAAAATTTATTGTTGAACAACAAGATGTTGAAATCTCATGAGAGCCCTAATCAGGCAGCCAATTTAGCCGCGATGTCTGGCTTTCCTTTGTCTGGGGTCATTTCTTCATCGGGCATCATCTTATCAGCTACGTGTCTGTATACTTGACCCTGGGCGTTGACAGAAAATACAGAGTATCCATCATACCACCTGTAATGATATTTATGTTAAAACTAGTAATTCATTTTTTGTCAATTTGGTGCGCAAACTTTTTTTTAATAAAAAAATCTTAAAATTCTCAGTTACTGTGTTTTGAAATTAGGCAGCCAAACAATCTTGACTATTTTTTAATTTTTTTTTAACAAACAAATTTTTTTTGAAAAACTATTTTTCATTTATTAAAATTTCTGTTAAATTTTAATTGTTTTTTATTTGTTAAAATTATTAAATATTTGCTAAATTAATTTTCATGAATTATAAGCTTAAAATTGAAAAAAAAAAAAAAATAAATAAATAAATATTTAACTCACGACTCTAGAGATTGGATACCACCAACAGACTTCAACCACTTAAATTTCCAAAAATTGACGAACGCTTTATAAGTTGAAAGGCCTCTAATTCTCCACCTGACTCTGATGGTACTGTCTTCAGAGTGCATTGTAATTTTTAGTACTTCAAGTTTTATGTACGCATACGTTAAATGTCCACCCACCCTCAAAAATAATATTTGTTTCATATAATTATGAAGGCCGCTGAAATTTTTAAATAAATTAATGATACTGCAAGTCAATAATTAAGAAAAATATTTTTAAAAATCGAACATAATTTTTTTCATAATAATTAAATTACGAGTGTCAATAACTGGGTCTTTTACCTTAAAATTAATCAAAAACGAAAAAAAAAATTTTTTTATTTAGACTTACTGTGTAGCAGTGCCTTTAATGTGATTTATAAATTCAATTTCGCGTGAATAAATCCGGTAATCCATTGTTGTGACAAAAAATTTTGGGAGCTAAATTTAAAAAAATCTTTTTTAATTTCATAAAAAATTTATGAGCACCTAAATAATTTTTATCTACATCTGATGACATAAAAATTGTCATAAGTAAAGCAAAAAAAAATTTTCTATAAACTTACATCAGTTTGGAGAGTTTTGTAGACATTCAACAACGTTTCTGAAGTCGGCTGCCCATGATTACTATTCTGATCAGGATTTTCTCCTGAAAATTCATCCTGCTTCGGCAAATCAACTGATTTTTTTGGTAACTGTGAAGCAACTGCATACAATTTTATTTCGTTGGTATTTTTCTTAAAATTATTCAGACATTCTCTTGCATTGTACGCTGAGGGTATTATTAATTCAGGAGAACTTTTCCTAGGTACGCACTGGGTCTGTCAAAAAAATATATATGTAAGTAAAATAATTAATCAACATCAAATCAATTATGTCAGTAGTATATAGTAAGAGTTTATGACATTTAAGTCAATTTAAAAAATTTTTTTAACAAATCAATTTCAATAAAAAAATGCTTCTAAAAATTTTCACTTATAATTTTTATTAATTTTCACATGTGAAACTTTTTAATTAAATTTTTTTTTTTTAATAATTTAATTGCTACAAACTTCTAAAAAAAATTTTTAATATCTGTCAACTTCAGTGTTGTTTAAAAAATTGCAATTAAAATTTTTCTATGTTAATTTTTTTAAACATAATTTATTTGTTAAAAAAATTTTAAAAACTATCTATCAAATATCTGATAAATTAAATTTCAATAGTCCATGTGTAGTCCAAGTTATGTAATTATAGGTTAATAACACAACGTATCAATAACGTTAGTAAATAAATAAAATATTTATTGACAACTAAAACGCAGTAATCATGCAAATTGAGTCAATAAAATTAAATGGAAACAAATTGTTCATAATATTTTAATTGAATAATAAAAAAAACCTCATGTAAGAATTGAGATGTGCCAATGAGTCTTGCCAGCCGGCGATCGAGCTGCGTTTGACTTATTGTTCCAACAAAAGACAGTATTTTATTTGGAATTGCTCTTACACACAGTGCCATTTTTGTTTACTTGTTACTTTGTAATTGTTACCTAATTGGTTAATTAATACAATACTTGGTTTAATTATTTTTTGAGGCTAAACTATTTGGTGAATTAGAATAAAATTGCTTGTAACCACCATTTTTATTGGAGTATATAGTACGACCAGCGCGAAGCAACACGCTAAGTTATATTTTTTACCTCTCTCTTATCTTGCTTTCTAAGTCTTGCTCTTTTCAACGAAATTTAACAATGAAAATTAATTTAAGACAAAAAAAATTGTGAAAAAAAATATGACATTAAAGTTAGCAGTTACTTAACCATTTTTTTTTAACAAATAAATTTTTTCCAAAAAATTATTTTTAAAAAAATGCATTTTTTATTTTCTAAAATTTCTACATGTCAATTTTTGCCATAATTTGTTTGTTAAAAAAATTATTAAACACCTGCTAAATTAATTTTCATCAAAAAATTGACATGTAGAAATTTTTAAAAATTAAAAATTCAATTTTTCAAAAATAATTTATTGGAACAAATTTGTTTGTTAAAGAAAATTAAAAAATTGTGGTGACAGCTAAATTTACCGTGATTATTTAACTTAGTACTAAAATGAGCAGACATTTGACAAATTTTGATTTTTTAAATCAATAAAAATTATAAGAAAAAAAATATTTTTAGTAAATTGCACTTGAATTTTTTCAAATTTTCTACATGTCAAATTTTTTCTTTTAATTTTTTTTTTACTAAATGAGGTCTAGAAAATTATTAAAAAAAAAATTTATTTATAAATTTTTTAGAACTTCTGAAGCCAATTTTTTTTTAAGATAATTTTACCACACCATTTTAAAATCAAATATCAAGAATGTGTAATTACAGTGAAATAAAAATAATTCAATTATAAATATACATTTATTACTTAAAGCATTTGAACGTTTACATACAAGTGATAAAATGATGCAATAAGTAGCAATTTTAAATTTATAAATTACTTATAATTTATAATAATCATCAATTATTTGTTTTATAAATAATATTAATAATAATCTTTATAAATACAATTACACGATCCGTTATTAAAGTCCATTGTGAAACGATATTATTATAAAATATCATACTTACAATTAATTTCTCACAAAAATACAAATAGAAAATAATAAAATTTTGACCATAAATACTATATAAATTTATGCTCACAGAGCGTATATATATATATATATATATATATATATATATATATATATATATATATATATATTTATATATAAATTGCATTTATTAAAATTTTATTAACTGTTTAACGATTTATTATTGTATTTTGAAGATCATTTATTGGAATAAGTTGTTATTATTAACTTGAATTAACACCCAAGTTAAAAATCGGTTAATTACTTAATTAATTCCGCTCAATATTCTCATTAAAACTGTAAATCTTTAATGTGTTATTGTTATTGTTTATACTCGAGTAACTTAATCGAGGGTTCATCCGTCAATAAGTCATTACAATAATTTAATAATCGATTATAGACCATGGCATAAACAACACAAGCTATTTTATGTGAACAACTTTATAAATGGAAGTCGAAGCTTTTAAATCTTTAACTTTACAAAGCCTCATAAGCCATATCAATAGATGGTCGCGAAGCAGGTCCGTTTAAAAACTCTTCAAGCTCATCTTTCCCTTCGTCCTCATCCTTCCTCTGAGAGCGTTTCTTCCTCCTCTCGCTCTTATCACTTTTATCTTTATCCTTGCTCTTGTCCTTGCTTTTTTTCTTCTTCCTTTTTTCTTTGTCCTCGCCCTTATCTCGATGCTTCTTCTTCTCCTTCATCACCGGGCTGTTAGAATTAGAATTAGAATTAGCATAAGGATAAGCTTGCCGAATGCTCGAATTATCCAGCAGCTCCAGATGGACATTTGAACTGGTGACACTGACATCTAAACTCTTATCACTCACGTCCAGCTTATCTTTTCTGGTTCCAGTGCTGCTTACATCTTCCCCACCCTCGGGGCTCTGCCGCCACTTGGAGTCTCGACTTAACCAGCTGTTAAACCTGTCGGAATTTCCATCCTGGTGATCCAGCGACGTGAAATCCCCGTTCGAGATCTGGAGCTCTTCACTGGACGATATCGAGTCCCGTTTCTCCGAAGAAATGACAATTTTTTTATCCTCAGAACCAGGATCACGTTCTCGCCTCTTAGACTTGCTCAAGGGATTCTCCGCGAGCCTCGGTTCTACTGGAACGGAATGGTCGTCGTCAGCCGACGAGAGATCGTCTTCATACCCAGCAACAAGTGGGTTAGCAGTCTCTGTCTCACTATCTGTATCAACTACATTACTACTAGCCTGAGTTTTCTGAGGTGACTGATTATTGTCATCCAAAAAAGACCTATCTAGCATTCCGTCGTCCGGAACAAAGTCCTCAACGCTCGCCAGCGGAGAAGAATTTTTATTATTAGCTGCACTTGATGAAACTGTCGTAGCAGTTATTGCTGTTGTTGTTGGCGGTGTAACATCATCTTTTTTCCCAACAGCAAGCATTTTAGCGACGAAATTTTGCTGCTTTTCCTTCCTATCATCAGAAATAGAATCTGGTCTTACAAAAGACACATTTTTCCCGTTATAATCTGTCTGCGGGCTCTTGGTTTCTTTTTTTGGTATTACTTTGGCCTCAAAAGATTTAACAGGAATGGGCGTACCACCACCAATCGGACCAGGCATTGAATTAGATCTTCTGACGTCGTTAAAATTACCGTTATTACTACTGGAAGACAATGCGTGGTGTGTGCTTAATGATGACGTTACATTTGGGACTAGAATGTTCGCTGATACGGATTCAGCGACAGCACGTCGCCGATTAACAAGATTGTCCAAAAACTTATCGTAATCAGCGTCGTCGCTCTCCTGAAACAAATCCAACTCCTGAATAGTAAGCTGGGTTTCTTCTTCATTTTTTTTAAGTTGTTTCAACAGCGTCTCGCGTTGCAGCTGCAGGAATGGAAGATTGAAAAATTTATGCAGCAATTTTAATCCGAAACCATTACGCATCGAAGACTCTGCGTAACGTACTTGAGCAGTTCTATCAGTCAGAGAATCAATAAAATAAGTAACACGATCCGCGGTGACTGTACGGTGGTGCGACATGTCACAATGATTGCCCAGGACAATTATCGGTATGTGATCGGGAATTTTTGGCAACTCACGCTGCACGTAATCAAATGTCCAGGATTTAGTGACATCCAGCATCACGATGACGCCGTTGGTCCCCTTGTAGACATCCAGAAATTCTGCGTCGAGTGCCGGCTCTTCGATAATTGCATCTGATGGCGCGTTGTCCATTTTCAAGCCGTCTAACTTTCGCCTACGCCTTCCACGGTCAACTACGTCCCAAACTTCAACTTTCACGACATCGTCTGTAGTCTTATAATTCCATTGTATACTGGTTACTTGGATTTCTTCCGTTGGAATGTATTCTTCTGTAAATTTTTGGCCCTGCAGTCTATGGAACAAACATGTTTTACCAACATTTCTATCACCCTTGATGATTATTTTCACTGAAAATTAAATAAATTTAATTTTTCATTAATATGAAAATGAAGTTAGCCGACATTTCAAAATTTTTATAATTTTTTTATTGAAAAAATTTCAATTCAATTATTAAAAAAAAAAGTTTCACTCGTAAAAAACTTGAAAAACTATTAGTGTAATTTTTTAAAAATATTTTTTTAGTTGTACTTTAATTAATAAAAAAAATCAAAAATTTTCAAACGTCTGCTAACTTCAGTGTCATTTATTAATTATGTATTATTGATGAATAATTATTTATAATTACTGTTATATTGGACTCCTTTAGAAAATTTTCTCTGCAATGTCGTTGGCATTGATTGATGAGCAGGTCTAGGTGATGTGTTAACAAGCCCATCATGCTTACCAGCCAATCTCTTGAACGCTGACAACATTTTAACAAGTTCTCAAGAACTTGATAGTTATCTGAATCGCATGTAATGTAACTACCTGAATAAGTAAATAAATAACTATATAATTTTATTTGTAAACACTGAATAGAAGTAAACTTTGTTTAAACTTTGATCTATTAATTGTCAAGCTCCGTTAACCTCAAATCCTTTATCCACTGAGACATTTATTGAATTAAATTATTTAAAAAAAAAAAAAAAATTTACTATTATCATAATTTTTATTTATTACATTTAAAAATTATAAGTTTACCAAATATAAATATAAATATGTAAAAAAAAAATATTAAGTAAAAATAAAAACAGTAAAAAATGATAACTGTGTAAACAAATTTATAAAAAATGACTGAAGCGACTTACTGTGAAATTTATTAAATATAAAAAATATATCCCCATATATATATATATATATATATATATATATATATATATATATATATATATATATATATATATATATATATGTATGTATAAATAATCACTTGCTAAGACATCTTATATATACAGTTAACAATAAGATGACACGTAAAGTGAACAAGTAAGTGGCAATTGACACGAAACAGCTGTTCCGCTGCCAGTTAGTGTGGACGATGGAATTAAATTCAAAAGGGCGCCACTGGTCTTACTATTTATTTGTCAATAAATAAATAGCTGTTATCCACGTGGTGTATTTTTAAATAATAAAATATTAAGTACATAAATAAAATTTTAATTAATAAAGTTGGATAATTAACTGACAATAATTTTAAAGATACAAAAAAATTATTAAATCATCGAATATTACAAAGTGGATACTTGAATTACAATAACAGTTATTTATTTTAACAAATCAGTCAACGAATTGAAACATTTAGGTCAATGAATTAGCAATTAGTAATTAATAATTAATAATTAAAAATATTAACCAAAAAAAAAATGTATTTCCAAGTACAATGATAATTGCTCACTGTAATATTTACAATACCATCCTTATTAATATGTTGTATAAATAAGTCTTAAGTTGCATTTAATTATTATTATTTACTCTCATTACCCAACAGCCACATCAAAAAACTTACAAATTTTTCCAGCAATTATTTTCAAAATCTTTACACACCTCATGAAGTTTATATTTTTAATTTATTAATAAAATTATTTACTTATATTATTATTATTATTATTATTATTTATATCCCGGCCGATGTATTGAATCCACGATAATAGAATATGACATTTAAATTTAGTATACAGTATAAAATTAATTTATATCCGAGGATTTACGTGTCAAGTTTAAAATAGTGGACAGAAACATATGATCAAGGTCCAAGAATGAGTTCTTTTTTTAAGATTAATATAATTATAATCTAATTTCGAAGACATCTACCATTGCTTTTTATGTTCGTCCATCGACACACCACCTGGACCGAGTGATACAATCATGAAAAGTCCTCCAACGACAGATAAAGTCTATAATAAAATATTTAAATATCACTATTAATTTTTTAATCGTTTTTTTTTTTTTAATAAATAATATAAAAAAAAATTACCTGGAAGAAATCGTATTTTAGGAAATCTCTCAGTGGCTTGTGGTCGGGGATAGTCCACCATGCATTGTGGTACATATTTAACGCCGAGAGCATCAAAACAAGTAACAAGGCACTGAGCTTTGTTTTGTATCCAACAGTAACAAACACCATCAAAATACCTCCAATAATATTCTGCATTATTTGCATGAATGATATTTCGAAACGGATCAACGTTACGAACATAAATGCTAAAAGTATGCGACCAGCCAGCTGTAAATAATTTTTAGGTTTGTTCTCCCCGAGGGTAGGTACCCCAGCGAACAAAGATCTTCCTTCAACACGTGATTCAGCAAGTACCAGCAACAATGCACCGATAAGTGCCAAATTGCGGAATAAAAATTGTACATCCCACAGTATGTTGTAGGCAAGCGTTTGGAGTACGACTATGAAAAACAGGGCACCACAGGCAATCGAGACCTTAAATCTTCCAATTACCATTACACAGCCTCCGAGTTGTCCAATTAAATTTATCAAGACAAATAAAGTTGCCAAGAACTTTCCACAGTTCCATGTCATGTCTATGTATTGTCTTTGCTCGTTCCACTGGAACCACATCCGTAAGCCGTCTTCAAGAAACGTGGCAATAAGACAAAGCCGTGCAAGGGTTGGGAGCACATGTTTTCCATTACGAATTACCTGCAATTTAAATTATTTAATTAGCTTTTTTAGTTTTAATAATTTTATATTTATAAATCTAAATATAAATGTCGGAATTGACATTGATAACTTTTTTAAAAAATATTTATTATCAATCTTTTAAATATGTTATCACGATAAGTGATTACGTGGACATCTGCGTGTTTTATTATTTTTTAAATAATTATTATTTTTATTATTATTCGTAATTGGAGTACCATTATTGTTAATAATTATAATAAGTAAAGTATTTAAACAACAAAGTCTTGATATAAACAAATGTAGGTGAAGATCAGATTAGACAGCTTAAATTAAAATCATAACCTGCAGACTCTTAGACTGCTAAATTAGTGACTGGTAAATTGCACTTGGCACAATATGATAATGCACAATTAAATCACTGGTGTATAAATGAGCCACAGATGCTGATAAAAATATGCTGAGCTGAAATTATGAAGTATGAGTTGTATTATCTGGTCACGATGACGTTGACAGGAGAAACACACCTGTCCCACAGGAAAAAATACATACGTCGATTAACGATCACTCATGTGTTGATAACTCACCAATTAAAATAACGTTATTTATACCAGAGCTGTTTAATTATTCATCAGCAAACAATATATTATTGTGATTATTATTTAAATAATTACCTGATCGGCAACTTCCTCGGCTTTAGAAACTAATTCGGGTTGAATCTCCATCGTGCTTTTTTAAAAATGAAAAAAAAGGACCCATCCACATACCACACTTCGCATACACGCACGCAAAGAACCACAGCTAGCTCTTACCCGTAGCCACCTATAAAAATTAAATACAATTTTTAATTCATACACAATTTATTTATATGTATTACTTTAAACACAAGTTTACCTGTTTATATGTGTGTGCTCAAAGAGCCTCCAAAAGATCTTTTTCGAGCATGATGTGGAGATATACTGCGCAATTTTACACGCATGTCGTCGCTTCCGGTTCACGTGTCACCCGCCAAAATATTTTTCATTCAAATATAATTTATTTGTTGCTCCATTTTCTTTAGCACGTGTCATTAACGTTTATTTATTTTTATTTTTATTAGATTTTTTTAATTTTTAAATTTCCTGCCATTTATTCCAAAATTTAAATCAATAAACTACTGCACTCTGGAAGATAAAAATAAAATTAATAAATAATTAATATATGTCGTGATTAAAAATATATAATACAATAAATAATAAATATAACCTTGGACATTAATACGCTTCGATCCGGTTAATTATTTTAACGATAGTAGAAATACTAGACAAACAAGTTTTGTGTTTGCAGAAAAAAATTTTATTACAAAAAATAATTATGTTAAAAAATGTAAAAATCAACATCAGTCAATGAATTTAAAATTATCCGTACATTTTTTCTTTTTTAGTTTTTACGCTGCAACTGCTTAAAAGAATTTTTTAATTTGAAATAAACTTCGTTGCAAGTAATTTCACTGGTATTTCTTCATTGAAATTAAATTAAGTCTTTCATCACAATGAAGAATCTTCAAGACAATGCAATAACAAAATTAATTATTTAAATACACCAAAATATAATTGATCCTCATCATCATCATCGGTATGATTTATCTATTTTTAGTATCAATAAAAAAAAATAATTTAAGCTAAACGTACACGTGACGTCGCGGATCATCCGATGTTACGTCGATTGGCATTCCAGTGATAATTACCGGGAAAGTGCGTTATCTAAAATATAATAATCACTGCGTATTAAAAAAAAAAAAAATTAATTAATTCAACGCTCATTAGCATTACTATACTCATTCTCATTACATTACATTTGTTATTGCTATTACTCGTAACTGGAATTACCATATTTTTACTATTAGATTATTACCTGTGATTAATAATTCAAATAGTAATTTTGAATGAGAAGAGACTTCATTCTTACAAGCTCTGGTGGTAGTAGTTGACAATTTTATAAATAAATCAATTTCAATTGCAATCATCAATTTAACATATTAATTGGTGCTTTATATTACTGATGTTACGGCCCTGGTTCTACGTTGTACCCCTACTCATCTGAATGTACTTGTCGGCATAAGAGAACCAGCTGAACTCAACAATTTATACAGTTCGGTTTTACTATTTCACTTGCTTATATCGTACGATAATATAAGCATAATATAATTGCGTTTATACGTATCGGCTTTGGTCTTTAGTCAGTAGCTACCAATAAGTCAGTAACTGTGATTTTACATAAATTTTATTATTATTTATTAATTTTTTAATTTATAAATATTTAAGGTTAAAAATTTAACGCTTATTGTTTACTATTTATTATTAATTTAATTTTTTTATTTATTTATAACTTGACCGGTTTTTGTGTCAATTTAATTTTTCCAACTACATTAGTATATATATATGTATATATACACTTAGTTATACATAAGTATATGATATATATAAATACATTGTAGTGTAATAGTTCAAAAGTGCGTGGGTGAGAATTTGAAAGCCAGTTGGAATTGTAGCTAGGTCAGCTGGGCATGTGGAATCGTAGGTTTGTGTGGTATGTCATTGTGTTCCGGCTTTTTTAAAGACGTATCACATTTTATAAACTTGGCATTTTTAATTACTTAGTCATTTATTTTTATTAGACAGTCATATGTCAATATTCATAAATTTATATAAAATGTCTTCATTTGTTTTTAATTTTACGGTGTTAATTTTCACACGTCAATATTTTTATTTTATCGTCACAATTTGACTTAAAATATTCTTTTAGATAATTATACTTATCCAGACAGATATTTTAAAAATAAAGAAAAATTTTTATTTTATTTATAAATCGGTGAGATCCATTTTAATGTAATTAGTTGATATTTTTCTATCAAACAATTTATGCCATGTACATATGGTGAAATATGACACATCGGTTGATAAAAAAGTACCGTGACTAATTTAAAAAAATTAAAAAAAATTTTTAATTTACTTCTATTACAGATAGCGAAAATTTAAATCAACTAGAAGAAGAAAAAATAAAATCTGAAATGAATTTTGAAAATAATCATGAAAATGGAGATCATGCATTTCCTGGATCGCGGGACGATTCTCCTGTTGTATTCCCGGTAAGTATATTTGCATGGTTAATATTTATAAATAGTAATGTAATGCGATAATAAAACATTAAATGTTTCCGTTGTTGCTTGTCATAAGTCATAACACAGTTGACTAATCATTCATTATTACTTCATGTAGTATATAAAGTTTATCAGAACATTTGAATGCTGGTTGGACATTATTTTAACGTAGAAAATAAGTAATCAGTTTATGATAAATTTTTATTCATTCAATTATAAAATTGCAGTCAATATATCGAGAAGCACCATTTAGCGATGACCCGGAGGCCATCGCAGAGTTAGAAGCATGCGACTACACTAAAAAAATTGACATAAAAATGGCAAAGAGCGGGAAAGGTTTGTATAATTATTTGTCATTAAGTTAGATAGATTAATATAAGATATCATTGATAAAATATTCATTTTAGCGCCTAGACGGGTTCGAGTTTACGCAGACGGAATTTATGATTTGTTCCACCAAGGCCACGCTCGTCAGCTGATGCAGGCAAAAAATCTTTTTCCAAATGTTTATTTGATTGTCGGTGGTAAGATGTTTGTTCCAATTTTAAGTTGATTTATTTAAAGTTTATTTCATTAATTTAATCAATTGATAACAGTCACTTAATTAAATTTTAGTTTGCAATGACGAATTGACTCACACGAAAAAAGGTCGCACTGTTATGACCGATGATGAGAGATATGAAGCAGTACGGCATTGCCGTTACGTCGATGAATTAGTGCGAGACGCTCCATGGGAGCTGGATGAAGAATATCTAGCCCAGCACAAGGTATTAATAATATGTAACTCATAAAATAATATTCATTTATTATCATATTTGATTACATTATTATTGTAACTCGTAATTTTAATTTAATATTAACGTTAAAATAAAAATTTTTCAGATAGACTTTGTAGCGCACGACGACATCCCGTATTCAACTGACGAAGCTGACGATGTGTATGGCTGGATAAAAGCTAAAGGAATGTTTGCAGCTACTCAAAGAACTGAGGGTGTCTCTACATCAGATATTGTTGCTAGAATTGTCAAAGATTATGATATTTATGTTAGAAGAAATTTAGCTCGAGGTTACAGTGCCAAGGAGTTGAATGTCTCGTTTCTAAGTGTAAGTCATTGTTGATTAAATTGATAAATATGTACAATTATACATGTATTAATTTTTTAATGTATGTTCAAATAATACTAATAATTATTTAAATTATTCAGGAAAAAAAATTCAGATTACAAAATAAATTCGATGATTTAAAAGACAAGGGAAAACGAGTGATGGAAAACATTGAAGAGAAGCGTATGGATATGATTAGCAAGTGGGAAGAAAAATCTCGTGATTTTATAGACGCTTTTTTATTACTGTTTGGTCGAGAAGGTCGACTGGTCTGTACCAAAAAAATTTTTTTTTGTTTTTTATTTTTCATTCTATCTCTCTTTCTCATTGGAGTGGCTCATTGTAAACCCTGTCTCACAAGTGGAATCTTTCATATTTTAACAAATTCAACTCAAGTGATAAAATCTATTAATTATTAATCTTTTATCTATACCCACACCTATTTATTTATTTATTTGTCTATCCAAATTTGTTCTAAGTATTTTATATGTTTCTTTGAATAAAAACATAATTCATTAATCTCATTCATTTCTTTATTCACTAAATCTATGATAAGATTAATTTAAGATAAATAAATGTATTTGATTTTTGTTTTTTTTTTTAACTAATTGATTAATTTATTTACAGTCGACGATTTGGAACGAAAGTAAAGGTCGTTTGATGCAAGCGCTTTCACCTCCAGCAAGTCCTAAACGGGCGGGTAGTCCAAATGGGAGCAGTAGTAGTAATAATGACGATGATCAAGTCAGGTAATCTATTAATGTAACCATATAAATATTTATTATCAATAATAAATGAGAAGATTAATTATTTATAATTTATATATTTATTTTTACAGTCCACCACCAAAGAAAACTGGTCGCTACGATTTTCCAAATAATAGTAATCACTATTTGAGTGATGATTACAGTGATGACGAAGAAATAAATTCACATTCCAAATAGTTTATGAGTTTAGTTTATTATTTAACTTTCGATATATTTATCTTAACATCTTTAATAATTGTAATTAATTAATAATTAGACATTATAGATTTGTTTACTAAATTGACGTGTGATTTATTTACTTAAAAAAATCGGCACTATTAAGTTGCAATTGATGACTTATAAAGTTAGTATTGAATTTAAAAGCAATTGCAAGTTTAAATGACCTAGTCACTTGTTATTGCATTAATTGATAATTAAATTAAAATAATAAAGGTAATTAAAAATTATTATTTTTAAATTAAACACATCAAGATTGAATATTTTGGTAATCTATACAAAAAAAGATCAATTTTATTGTCACAATTAATTTATTTATATTAAAACTCGTTATTTTTATGCAATCCAGCGAATGAATTAAATATAATTAATTAGAATCTATTAATATAATTTATTGTGCGCATGAAAAAGTGTTTTGCAAGCGAGGGAAATGACATACATATATACAAATATTTATTTTTGCTATAATTGTCCATTGATAAGATTATTTACACTGCTCCTATAGTATCGTTAATGCACCGAATTGTTCATTTTTTATTATAATTACTACTACTATTATTTTTTTTTATTTTTAATTACTTTTAATTTACTGATCGAATATAGAAATAAAGGTAGCTTAAACTATTGTAGTATATAAATTAAAAAAAAAAAATATATATATATATATATATATATATATATATATATATATATATATATATATATATATATATATATATATATATATATATATATATATATATATATACTAGAAGCTTAATCGATGGCCCAACTAATACATAGATTAATTATGATTTATACTAAAAATCAGTTGATAAATGTCATCGTGATAAAAGGGCCATAATTAACCATTGGTGCCTATAAATTATTTCAACTAGTAATTAAGCGCCCCCCCATATAATATAATAGCATGTACATTTTTTATGAAAAAAATTAAATAATCGCTGTCAATTTTTTTAAAATTCATAAAATGAATCAAACTTTATTTCTTCATTAGTATATTATTATTATAAAAAGTTAAAAAATATTAGTTTACACAGAAAGAACAAGATGACACTGGATATCATTCCAGATTATACTCAGTGAGTTCTGTGGTGAAAAAAAATTTCAGATAGTAGCTAAAAAAAATCCAGATTATACTTGGTGATATTCTGGATTATACTCATTATAATCTGAATTATACTAGCTACTATCTGAAATTTTTTTTCACCACAGATATCACTGAGTATAATCTGGGATGATATCCAGTGTAATCTTGTTCTTACTGCGTACATTTAAAAAAAAACAAAAAAAGAAAAAAAAAATTCAAAAATAAATTATTATATATGTATATTTTTGAAAAATGACCGAAAAATATAATGAACAGCATATTGTGATGTGTTTAAATGTAAATATTGTTTTGTTGATGTGTATCTTCGTTACTTCTCAGCTCTACGTAAATAAATAATTTAATATTAATATTAATATCAATCTAAATATGTAAATGGTTGTTTTTAACATAAATTAATAAAATTTATTATTTAATGCCCAAGATATATTTATAAATCATGACAAATCCCATATTAGTGATTCATGTCACATTGATTTTAGTTTAAGTTTAAATTTTATTTTTTTTTTCCCCCGTTTTATTTAAACAACCGAGTATAGATGTCGCGGTAGTGCCAATCAAGCCTAGTGACTTAAGTGACATAGCTATGGCGAAAAAAAAATGTGGCTTATGTTTTTGTATCGTATTGTTGGTCTTCGTGAATCAGGAGTGAGTGTACAAACTATTTACATCTTTGTTACACATTAATTCCATTTTAAAAAACAAGTGCTAGAGAGAGAGAGAGAGAGAGAGGGAACAAATAATTTTTTTAACAATTTTGTAGTGGCAAGACAAGCTTGTGAGAAAGTTTTGCAGTGAACTCCCTCCGACTTCGAGTACTCAGTGATTTTGGTGTCTCACTCTATCATTTATAAACCTGATTTCTTGCTGTTTTAAGTTATAGTTATATAGTTATAAGTAATATTTTAACTATATAGTACATAGATGTATGTAACTATATAGATATAGTTCTGAGTTAAATGTGTACAAAAGTAACGTCAGTGTAACAAGGCGGGAGTAATAAAAATGTATTTATTATTATTAATAATGGTGGATTTATAAATAAATATTTATAATTTATAATGGATTTTAAATGATAAATATATAAGTGGAGTATATTGTGGCATATATTTTTAATAGTAATAGTTATAATAAAAGACTTTTTAATAATATTAACAGAAGAAGCTAACAAGTAAATATACATATATATTTGTTGATCGTTATCGCGAAATATATTCGCGAGGTACAAGTTCAGCTAACGGACAACAACGACGACGACGACGACGACGACGGGCGTCCTGATGTTGTAACGAAACGGTCAAAATGGAAGAACGCAGCGTTCACAGCAGTATCAGTGATATAAATAGTGAGGAGCCAGCTAAGACTGAACGTACGTTTTATCAACAACGTACAAAAAAAAAACTTTTTTTTATTATTATTATTATTTTTTTTTTTCATTTCAGCTATATATATTTATAGTCGTAGATGTAGCGGACGAAATAATAAATAATTGGCCTTGCATTTCGTCACACGGCTATTGTGCCGTTTATTCTCAAGTTCAAATTTATCAATCAACTGTTCGAACCCCTAAATACTTGCTTATTTATAAGGGATGTTTTTTTTTTTTTAATTTTTATTTTAGCATACATCAAAATAATTTTTTCCCGATTTTTAATCATTATAATTACAACAATAATAATAATAATAATTATTATTATTATAATTATTGTTTTTATAATGAATAATTTTCAGAACCGCGGTCAATAGTCCAATATGCTGTTAATGCCCTTGAAAATAAATTCTGCAAATTGAATATATTTTTTAGCTTTTTGTGCACGTCCTTGACATATTGGAGCCACTAAAAATTACGTCAGAGTTGCTAACAACATAAACTGTCGTATCATCGAAAAAATAATTACTCGTTTATTTATTATTATTGTTATTATTATTTATGTTTATTAGAGAGAAAGAGAGGAAGATATATAAATGTTATTTTGTGTTTACAGCAATAAATTTACCGAGAAAAAAGAGAATATGTTTAGTGGGCTCGGCCAGCACTGATCCAGCACTAGGAACTGCTGCTCAGCAGTTTGGTGTCCCAGTTCTAAAATCAGAAACAGGAGCTGAGTATATTGACGATACTACTTACTGTACGTACTTTGTGCTCAAGCATTTTGAAGGATCTGAATATGAAATCTTACACAAAAGCCCTCATAGGTAAATAAATTATTAATATTTTATTTTATCCGTATTAAATACAACGATTTAATTATCATTGAAAGATGCAATGTCTTTGAACTTTTTTAAGTTAATTTAATTATACTTATGACACACGTACAGATTTTTAATATTGACATTAGTATTATTATTTTTTTTAGTTTGACGACAATGCTTTATTAAATATTTTTATTTGTATGATGTTTATAAGTATTTTTAGGTTGCGCGATAAATTCCAAATAAAATATGGAAAAATATTAAATCTTTCAATGATACTTTTAGATTATAATTTAAATAGTATTTTTTTAATTTAAATAATTTTTTAATTAAATAGAATTCTCGGGCCTACGGCTCTCCTCCAATTGGCGGACAAAAAAGAATCTTTACCGAGTATCAATAGACCGATGTACTCAAGATCAATGTTAGGAACCGTTATAGTATTTACAGGCTTTAGAAAGAAAGATGAATTGGTAATTAATAGTTTTTTGTTTATATAATTATTTTATTATCTCAATAATTAAATTGTTTGTTTATAAATTTCAGACGAGGCTCATCAATATGATTCACAGCATGGGTGGTAGTATTAGAAAAGAAATGGGTGCTAAAGTTACTCATTTAATAGCTAATTGTTGTGGTGGTGACAAATATAGATATGCCGTTACATTTAGGGTGCCAATAATGTCAATGAATTGGGTTGTTGCACTTTGGGATGCTAAAAATGACGCAACACGTTATGGAAACAATGACGACGTGGTATGTTTTTATATTGATAAAAATCTAGAGGAAGTTTCACTTGTTTCGGACTAAAAAATTATTTTGCGATTAATTTATTTTAAAAAATTATCATCCGACAGCAAAAATACAAATCAATTTTTTTTTTTAAATATTATTTATAAAATTAAATAAAAATTATTATTTATTACGCGAAGAATTATTAAAGCTGTATTTTTATTTTTGACTTATCGGAACAGGTGAAGTCCTTCTAAATAATTATTATACACTATAATTAATTCACTTTTAAAGATAATTATTTTTTTATCTTTCGATATTTACATTAAAATTTTTTTTATGACAGATAAATCATTTTAAGTTAAAACCATTTTTTGGTGCACGAGTATGTTTCTTCGGATTTCCGGAAGATGAAAAGAGACATATGTGTGAAGTGTTACAGCAACAAGGTGGCGAGTCCACTGAAATTGACGATCCTGATTGTAGTCACGTTGTAAGTACTCAAAATAATTTTTTTATTTTTTATTAAATAACGAATTACAAATTATCCCGTCTAACGAAATTTAACATTATTGTATTGTTGTAACACTAACTTCTCCAGATCATCGACATAAACAGCGACTATCTCATCGAGGACTATCACCTAAAACTTCAAAAAAAATTGAGCTCATGCTACTCAGATGAAAATTCACCTCCTTGTCACAATAAAACATTCACTTATTACGATTCACAATCCAATAAATTGCACTCTATAAGTCCCAATGATGGTGATTGCGAGTCCGTCAACAGTAGAATCAACAGTGTCAGCTCATTAATGACACTGGACTCGGTTAATTTCGATAAATATCCAGCTAATATTATTACCAATAGTATTAACGATATCAGCTGCCAAGACTCTGCAATATCTCTGGATTTTAACTCTCGATCTGAATCTCCCGGTCTTTCTGACGAGCTTGACTTCCAAAGCAAATCGACCCGTGCCTCTTCACCCTCAAAATCTCCCTCGCTTGCCTATAGAGCTAAAAATTCACAATCGTTAATAAATGATCGCCAATTGATAGCTACTAGTGATCACAGAGCATCAGTTCGACGTTACGTTAAATGGAGGAAATTTAAATCATGTTTTTCACTCCCGCAAATGACGATGAATCAATCGCGATTCTCTAAAACTCAATTATTCAATGGGCCGTTCAAAAAATATCCCGAAGAGCATTTAACGCTCGAGGCAAAAGCCAAAACTTACCGCGTTAATCACCAGTCTCCGTCACAAACTCGTTGTATTAAATATAATTATCGTAGAAACTCATTATTAACTTCACTGCAAGGCATTACACTAGGGCCATCATTTAAACACACAATGCACGTAAATAATAATACCTGCAGTGATTCAAACACTGACACATATCGAGTCAATCTGATTAAAAACAAACGCTCGTTATCATGTGGCTTGCTTTCTATGCAAATTAAAAAAACTAAATTATTATCATCGACTTGTAATTTATTCGAACATACTGAGGGCTTTAATTCCATTGATAACATAGCAGATGACTGTAATACTGATTCACTGAGAGAGAAATATACCAAGCAGAAGGATCGCCCATTTAGGATGGTACTTTATTTATATTTTTTTTTTTTGTTGTTGTTATCTACGGATTATCACTGTCGGCATTTATTGGTGAAGGCACTAATAAACCCTATTGTCCTTGTCGTACTAATAATATTTTTATTATTATAGGAAGCAAAATCATTAAATGTGTTGTTCTGGTTTATTATATGTTATTTGTTTTATTTCATCAATAGTAAATATATTTCTAAATTTAATTTAATTTTATTTTAAAGGTTGTTGATGAATCAAATGTCAATACATTACCCGACTTGGCGTCAGTGCGTGCTTACATTGTAAAAGCTGAGTGGTTTTGGACTTCGGTACAAAATGAAGGCGCTGCTGATGAAAAAGAATATCTTTTTGAGGATGTAAGTATTTTATTTTATTTATTTTTTTTTTTTAATTGTTTTATAAAACTAATAATTTGTTTAATTTTGTATTTTAGTATCTGGAATCAATGCTATCGTCGAATGCATCAATACGCAAAGATAGTCAACAAGCTGCGACACCAACGACAGCATCAACTAGAAGAAAACGCAAACGTCTTGCTGAAACTTTGTCAAGTCTGGTGCAAAATGGTGCCGATTCGCCGGCTGTACATAAAAGAAGATCCAGCATCAGTGATGCAGGTCATCTGAGTGTTAGTGGAAGCTTCTTAGATTGCACTGCGAGTCCTGATAAGCAGATGCTAGATGGTAATAATAATAATCATTATTTTTTATTGTGTATTATTAACTACTTAAACTGAAGTAATTTTTGAAGAACAAAATATCCGCAAATTATAATGTTTTAATTAATTGCAAAAATTTATTAGATAATTAAAATCATATTCATGTATTAGAAAAAATTATTAATGATTAGATATTAAAATAAAATTAAATTAATTGAGATTAAAATTAAATTGTAAAGAACAAAAAAATTTTTGACTGATATTTATTTATTTGATGGATATTTTGTTTGAGGATAATTAACTGTGGTGGTGTAATAATTAATAAAATTTAAAAAAAATAATAAATAAATAGAATGTATTAACTAACAGATATTCCAGAGGTAGAAGCAGTAAATACAGAAACGACTCGTAAAAATTTATCGCCACGTCATCAAGTGTTTTTGGAATTAGTACAGACAGAATCTAATTACGTTGGCATCCTTAGCACAATAATGACCGTAAGTAATGATTAATTATGATAATAAAAATTAGCAATTATATAAATGATTAAATTAATTTAATAGAAAAAATTGTAGGTAGAGAATAACAATGATTGTTTAATTTTTTGTTTAATAGTTGTTCAAATCGCCTTTAGAGGATTACATCGAAACAAGCAACGAATTATTAAATAGTACAGAGGCTAAAATAATATTTGGTAATTTTCCACCGATATACGAAGTTCACAAGAAAATGTTAGAAGAGCTACGATATAGTGCGGCACACTGGACTGAAGACATAAGTATAGGAAATATATTTTTAAAATATGTGCCGGATTTAATGAAAGCGTATCCGCCGTATGTTAATTTTTTTGAAAACACAAAAGAAATGTTGGAGCAGTGCGATCAAAATAAACCACGATTTCACGCATTCTTGAAGATATGTCAAACAAAACCAGAGTGTGGTAGACAGAGTTTGAAAGAATTAATGATAAAGCCTGTACAACGATTACCCAGTATTAGTTTATTATTAACGGATATTCTTAAGCACACGAATAAAAATAATCCGGATCACAGTGCTTTAGAACTGTCAATCAGTAGTATTAAAGAGGTAATGACGTATATTAATGAGGATAAAAGAAAAACAGAAGGTCAATTAGCAATGTTTGATATCTTCAATGAAATAGACAACTGTCCGCCCCATCTAGTCTCGTCGCATCGTTCGTTTATCAGTAAATGTGAAGTTATAGAACTGAGTGAAGGTTTAAGTGGTCGTGGCGATCATTTAGTTTTATTTTTATTCACTGATACTCTTGAGATATGTAAAAAACGTTCTAAGGCTTTTAATTCACTCAAGAGTCCTAATACGGTCAATGGATTACATGCTGTTAAACTTAATCAGGGTAAACCATATAAACATATCAAATTATTGTCATTAAGTACCATTAAAAAAGTGGTAGACATTCGTGAAACTGATGGTAAGAATTTTTATTCTTTTTATTTTTTATATAATATCACGTTACAGATTCCGTAAAAGTGTATGGCACCTGCAGACCATAAGGGTGTAAAATATTTTTTTTTTTTTTTTTTTTTAATAATTAATTCAGATAAGAAGTCAGATTAAAAAAAAAAAAAACACAAGCATGAACTAAACTTAAAAGAATTTATAAAAATCTTTATGTAAATATTTCTCAATATTTTTTATAAGAATTGAAATTAAATTTAATTAAAAAGACTTTTTTATTGGTTACTTTGAGTTTTAACGCTATCAAGGGAAGAAATAAATTAACTTATAAAAATAAGTTGATAATTAATTCAAAATAAAATGACAAAACTTTTAATTTATTTAAAAAAAAAAAATTTTTTTTTTCTAATTTTTATCAACTATTATATTTTTTTATGGTATTTGTAACGTAATAGATAAATTAATTAAAAAAATAATAACTAATAAAATTTATTTAAACAGAATGTCAAAATGTGTTTGCCTTAATGGTTAGAAACAATCAAGAATTAAAAGAAAAGCTGTACTCGTTTACAATAACCGACGAGGAAGTAAATAAATGTAATTATTTACGGACTCTGTGCAGACAAATGGCCAATACAGTTTGTAAAGCCGATGCTGTAAGTATACTTAACTTATTAACTTTTTAGTTTTATTTTAAATTCCATAAACGTCTACGAGCAGTGCAATTATTGAAAAAGTTTTTTTATTTTTTGCAGGATACTTTCCTTATAAGTCTCGATTCACATCAACTTGAAATCGATACCAGTGACGTCGCACTGGGGACATTAAGTAAAGCATTTAAGTGAGTATAATTTATTATAATATCAGTAAAGTAAATGTTCAGCAGTAGATTAGATCGCACTTTATTTTATTTTATTTTTTTCTTTAAAATTCGCATCGTCGTAGACATGAGATAGACACATTTAAAAAAAAAAAAAAATAATTAAAAAAAATTTATTTAAAAAATAATTATTTTAATGTTAATTTTTTTCTTTCTTATAATGCATGGGTGCGGAACAATAATGGGACACCGTGACGTTTGGTTGCAGGAGCCTATTTCATAATTTTTACCTGGAGTATATGGATCCGTATGTGTTCCTACTCAATAGCATGTGTGAAACTACGTTACATGTCCCAATACCGTTAAGCCTATTTTTAATATATTATTTTATTTTTTACTTTGCCATTAATTTGACGATGTTGAATTTTTTTTTAATTAATTTTTACTCACTGTTATTTTTGTTATTACCATCACAACAATTTTTGTTTACAAAATTCAATAATATCATACAATTAACCGCATTGGCATGGTATTTTAAAATATTAAAGCACGCACCAGTGAGTTGAACAAACTTTTGAATTTATTTCACGGAGAATTATTCGTTGAAGGATAAAACAAAGAGTTGTGCTTGTTAATTAATAAATTTGAGGTTGCAAGTGAATTTATGCTGTGAAATATAATATCCATTAAAATAATGAATGATGTTTACTAGCCCATGCATATATAGTTACATCCATACATATACATTTGATAACAATAATAATTACAACAACAATAATAATAATAATAATTTGTTTTTTATATCAGGTTTGCATCGCGTACCAGGATGAAAGTTGGCAGAGCATTCAGCTTCAATAAAACGCCGAGCAAATTAAAAAGAGCCATGTCCACGATGATGTCGCCCTTCGGATCGACAAACAGCCTTACACCAGCGAGCCAGCAACTTGCACAAATGCGCTTGGCAAGTTGTAATAATATTAACGTTAGTTGAATTATTAATTACAATTTACTATTATTTTACATAGCGATGTAAAATTTATGTCAAACGCTACACTGCTTAGCTTCATCCTTAACAACTTTAACGCGCTATTTTTATTTAATTTTTTTTTTGTAACCAAGTGCGTTTGATTGCTTTGTTAATTTAAAATAACACACAATAAATATCTATCTTTGATAACTTTAAAATTAATGCACTATTAATATCTTAACCATGCAACTAATCTGGCGATATCTTTAACCTGTTATCATGCAAATGCTATAGTGTCAGGATAAATATCGTCAAGTTACAAGTGAGTACTTTATTCTGTCATAGAAAAATTTTTACTGTCTAATTCTAATTTTAATGGGTTGTTTGATAAAAAAAATTACGCAACTATTTTTTTTTTTTAGAGTAAATTATTATAAGTAATGACTTTAAAAAAAAAAAAAAAAAAAAAAAAAAAAAAAAAAAATAAATATCTCTTTTAGGAACTGGGCAATGGTGGTACAGATTCGCCGTCTAGAGATGAAGTTCTTGTAGCTCCGATGTCGGTTCAGCCGACCAGAAAGGCTAAGTGCAGCTCCTTGAGTATGGCTTCATTACGAAGGTTATAATTATTTTTATAAAATTTTTGATAAATCGCGAGACACATATCATCACTCGCTTGTATAACACCTGCGCTTTAAATATTATTATTATTATTATTACTATTTTAATTAATCATAAGCATTAAATTATTTAATGCTATCGTCAAACGTATACAAATTTAAATAATAACAAAACATTAATTGGTATTAATTTTTATTTTAATTATTTATTATTGACTGCTTTTTATGTTTATTATAAACATTTATTTATATTATTATACGTAGAGCACCGGTTTGTATGGTTTTCTAAGTGTTTTTCTCATTAAACTAATAAAATTAATATTAAATAACGATAACAATAATTTAAGTGCCTTACATTTGTATATTTATATTGCAAGTAATTAAGAATTAAAAAAAAAAAATAAAAATAGTATTAGAACTAGTGATATAACAGACTGCGTAATTATCCGTGCAAGTTAATTAACAAATTCATCATACAGCTCTTTGCCGCCAAAACTGCTTCATAATTGACTGCTTAAAATTTTAATTGGCTAATTACACTTGGATTCGATTCACCAATATCGACAATTTCAAACGTTAATTACTACTTAGCTGTTAAATAATATATTTTTTTTATAAAATTTTATTTTGTTTATTTATGTTCAGAAACTGTTCAGAGGAAACGATTCAAGAAAAAACAAACGTTTGAATTACAACAGTATCGTCTGATAAATTTACTTCAAGATTGTTAGAATAATTATTTAAATATTACAATAATAATAATAATAATAATAATCTTCAAAACATCAATCATGAAATATAAATTACAATAATATTTATACATATAAATTTTAACAGTCGCATTTTAACGATAGCTCAAATTTATTAAAAATAATGAATAAAAAAAAAAATAATAATTGTGCCATTGGATAAATTGGGAAATTTGTCATAAATAATTAAAAATCTAATTTTAATTGTCATTGTTTTATTTAAATTTAAATTTAATGACAAAATAAAAAATAATGACAATAATGTTTAATATAAATTATAACAATTAATGAGTTATTATAGGTAACGCATTTTGATTGTTTAAAGAGCAGTGAACAGCAGTTTTGGGTTAGCTGAAGTTGAATAATGAATATTAAAGTTATTTTAACGAGCTAATTTATAGTTAGTATTTAAATGAAACTAAGACAACAATTTGTCGTTTATACTTGACATCAATACAAAATTTTATTGAAAAAAAAAAAAATACTCGATATCACAGCAGTGCTGTACAAGTTTAATTTGAAATAGATATTTAAAGTAAGGTATTATCATTTAAATAAAAATTAATAAAATTACTCATGTCAATTAAGCTATTATATATCTATTTTAATACGTTTTATTGTAAATATACAAAAGGCAAACAAGAAATTTTTTTTTTCCCAGTAATAATTAGATTTAAAAATATATTTTTTATTATAAACTTATTTAGTTTTAAAAATAATCTATAACTATTTATATTTAAAAGTAAATAATGTAATAAATAATGGATTGTAAAAATTTAAGATCTTTAATATGTAAACTATAAAAAAAAAAAAAAAAAAAAAAAAATTTTAAGTTTTTTAACTTTATTATTATTACTTATTATAATTTAACTACATACGGAAAATAGATAACGATTGTCGGATTATTTGATAGTTATAAATAAAATAACTAACGTTGATAAAATTGAACATATTGTCACTGGAGAAAATAAGATGTGCGAATATAGGACACTTTGAGCAGCAGTAAATGAGAAAGTAACGACTAGAGAAGGAAGATTGAAGAGAAATAAAATAAAATGGCTAAGGGTAGATCGAAAAAAATAGAGTTAAAAAAATAATAGTCATGAATCGTGTGTAGATAGGTTGATAGGTCAATGTGCTCTGGTTTAGAGAAGACAAAAATGTTATCAGAACGGCTAGTAGGTGTACCATAGTGCCTCACATTGATTTTTACGGGGGTTGAGAGGATCCAGGGGTGGTTTAAACACGAATGGAAGCTGCGGCCTTCGTTCTCTGCCAATCTCTTCTACTTCTATTTCTACATCTACATCTTCTACCTCTACCTCCACCTCCACCTTTAATTCTCTCTTTATCTCCCCTACCATATTTTTCGGCCTCATTCTCTTCACCACTTTCTCCTTTATCCGTTCTTTTCTCCTCATTTATCATCTTCGTATGGTAAGCGCTACCTAAATTAATCATTTCAATCGATTATAGATTATAGATCACACCTAAAGCATTATATAAATTAATTTCCTTCTCTTTTATCCTCAATTTCACTGAATTATATTATATATTATATTCTATACATAGATAATTGATTTATATTTTATTTTTATTTTTTTTTTTTTTTAAATAATTTCAAATTTAATATCCAGATAATTGCTTAAAGTTTAATGTCTACTTAAATGGTCGTTTTAAAAATTTAATAGAGATTATCTAAAATACGTAATAATAATTCTTACTTTAGTCTTCTTAGATTTTTTATTAATTTTTTTTGCTAAATAGGTACTTGAGATAGCGATAAATTTGATGAATGAATAGTTAAAAAAAAAGCCAACAAGAAAGATTGAAATGTCGAGTGTCATTAGAAGTGAAAAAGTTTTTCGTTCTTTTCTATAGTCGTGCACCGACCCGACGACGACGTCGTCGACGAAGAGGCTGCGCCAACCGCGTAATTTAAAGAGTGCCGTAACCACTATATACTCTATCAACAATAATAATAATAATAGTGACAAAAGATAAAAGAAGAAGAAGAAGAAGAAAAAAAACAATATTAACGCCCGTTAAAGAAACACTAAGAAAAAAAAATTAAATATAAATGAGTAGATTAAAAAACTAACTTAAAAAAATCTAGTTAAGTAAGCGACGAATTATCAGGGTTAAAAAAAAAGTATGTAATTTTTTATCACAGGTGCCAGACTTCTCTCTAAGACTTAACGCATAATTTAGCGGCCTAATTTTATTTAATTTTTAACTTTATCTTCATCCCTACTTGCGTATATAAAAAATTCAAATAATAATAACAGCAGAAAAATAAAATAAGAAAAAAAAAAAACTTACATCCAACATCACAATATTTCTTTTTCTCATTCTGTTTTCTTAATAAAGAAAGTTTTAAACATGGATACGAAGTACGACTAAGTATTCAATTATTCACAATAAAATATATATTTATTACCATACCGTGGATTCTTGTTTTAAAATTTTAAATATTTTTTTCCATTATAGTGCATAATAATACGAGTTAAGTATATAAGTAAAGAGGGATGTTATCGTCAAAGCGTAATGACTAATCGATCCGTTCGTGTAAAGCTTCAGAGAGTATGTCGACGCAGTTCGACGCGCCGAATCGTAGACGCAATTTATTTGACGCGTGCTGATTAATTATAACTGCCTCTTTTTACTACATTAGGTCATTCTCTTTGCTTGAGTGTCCATATAATCCTTCTGTGGATTATATTACTCTTCTCTGATCAAATTAATCATCAATATCACGGCTATTATCATCATCATAATTATCATCTTCCAGCTATCATGTCACTGTAGTTGGCACGAGTCTTGACCAAGTCTCTACTTTGGATAACTGCAAAGTTATCATCATGATTTCCAACCTGAGGATAAAATAAAAATGATAGATTGAATTATTTTAGTAAGTTATGAATAAAAAAATATTTCCAGCGATTTATTATCCAGTTTAGTCGACAAAGATGAGCTTAAACGCGTGGCTCAGCAACGACCGGCATCAGTATATATCACCAGCATATATATAACTGCAGTCGCACATGGCGCAACGCAGTAACAGTGATAGCGTTATGACGCAACGTCATAGTCATACGGTCCAGGCGCATGAAGAAATAAAAGCATGAAGAAATAAAAAAAAGTAACTAACCATAAACTATTCTTAATATAAATTACTGCAGCAGCAGCAGTAGCATCATTATCACCGGACTTAGCTAGGTAGACCTGGTGACACACTATCAATTAAATAAGTAATAAGAATGTATAACTATCTACATAACGTAACGTTGATTATAGATATGACAGTAGAATAAGGAATAATAAAACCGGCAGAGCAGAGCCAGAGCCAGAAGTATATAGAGTAGATGTAGACCGATGACACGGTGCTCCTGCGCCCTGGATGCTGCTGGTGATCCCCCTATCTCAAAACTCTCTCCATCAGCCTTTGACGTCGACTGGTCCTGCGCGAAGATACGCCGTCACCCTTTAGCCAGATTTAACTGACGTTTAACCAGTGAGAGCCAGGCTGCCTCCATAGCCGCTTCCTGCTGATCATTAAATCAGTTTATTAACCCCGAGCCGGATTTATTAATTTCGTGTCGATAACCGACGAGCAACGTGCTTTGATATTCCTTAAAATTAATCACTATTAATAACACTGTCTTTGCTTATCATTCAGGATTTGTTCATTTATTGCTGCGGTTATGGATTATGTGAAAAACTTACCAAGTTATTTGTGCCAATAAAAGTCAAGTTTTTTGTAAATAAATATTTATACAATAATTACTTAGGTTAACAAGAGCTTTAATTATTTATTTATTTATTTATTTATTAATAGTGAGCATGAGCAATGAAAATCCAATTTCAGTTTATTCAGTGGTTGTCTGTGATATCAATGCAAGATCTTTTATTGTAGTGTCTTGCATCTGAAAGATAAATTATTGAATGTATTAATAATTTTTATTCGGTATGTACATAAATTGTAAAAATTTATTTTAGTTTTTAAAACGCGGAAAAATAAAATCCAGTGATAAACTACGGCCAATCACGCGTTCACGGTATCCCGCCATGTCACGGGTATCGTGAGATTCGAAAAAGCTTGATAATATATATATATATATATGTGGGTGAGTGTGTTTGTATATGTATTATGATATAATAGTATCGCTACTATACTGTTGAATGCAGGAAGTAAACTGTGTGTACAATGTGTCGGATGCTAATAATGATCAGAATGATATGTGAATCCATCGACAGGAGTATACCCTGTAAAATATGAATATGTTAATCAAGACTGATGGATTTTGTTTACATTTAATGACATCTTTATTTATGTACTTACTAAACGTCATATATAAAATATGATACAAATATACGGTCAGTGTACATTTGCTGTCATATCACTGGGTGTCGGTTATGTTACATTTAATATTAATGTCGTCCTCTCAACGTGGTGAAGATTATAGGTTATTAGACTAGTCTCGTTCTAAAACATTGTGGCATTGTATTAATGATGTGCTGGAATAAAAATAGTATTATTATTATTGACGGTAATGATAACAGTAATGGTAATAGTAAAAGTTTTAACGATAAAACTTTATTAATACTTAGAGCAAAAGTGAAGAACATTGATCTTAAGTTGTCATGTGGGAAAAATAATAATAGTCAGACTAAGTGCAACAACGATGGCGGACACATTCTGGGTTGATTAATCCCATTATTTTTTTTTTAATACCTTTTTTATTATCATTATTTTTCTCGAGTTTTTATATCCGAGGGCTTTAGATATATTTTTATCTCAAGGGCTCTTGTGTCAGTTCGAGATGAGAGTGACGAGGTGTCTCGGTTATACAAGTAAGTACTCTCTATATTTTTCTATATATGTCTTATGAACTTACATAGAAAAAAATACATATATATATATATATATATATATATATATATATATATATATATATATATATATATATATATATATATATATATATATATATATATATATATATATATATATATATATATATATATATATATATAAGTATTTATCACTATTGATGAAATAAGGTTCAACTGTATTTCAAGAATGTAAATTGCTTGGACGAAATGATACTGAAAATAGCAGAGCTAAAAATTTTTTTAACAAAAATACACATTGGAAATTTTAAAATTGAAATTATCAAAATTTTTTGTTTATAAATATTTTCTATGACATTAAATTTAACTGTCATTTCACAATTGTTTTAATTTTTTTTAAATAAATAAATTATAGCAAAAAAAAATTGACGTGTAGAAATTTTAATAAATTAAAAATGCAATTTTTTTTAAATAATTTTTTAAAACAAATTTTTTTGGTAAAGAAAATTAAAAAATTGTCAAGTGACAGCTAACTTTAATGTCATTTTTTTATGACATTAAATTTAGCTGTCACTTCACAATTATTTTAATTTTTTTTAACAAATAAATTATAACAAAAAAAAAATTATTAAAAAAATAGAATTGTAGAAATTTTAATAAATTAAAAATGCAATTTTAAAAAAAAAATTTTTTTGTTAAAGAAAATTAAAAAATTGTCAAGTGATAGCTAACTTTAATGTCATATATTTTCTAACTTTTTTTTTTTTTTACAGTATAAAAATTAAGTTAGCCGACTTCTAAAAATTAAAAAATATTTTTTTTTTTAATTGAAAAAATCATTACAAAAATTTAATTTGAAAAACTACAAGTGCAATTTTAAAAAAATATTTTTTAGTTCTAATTAATAAATTTAAAAAAAATTAAAAATGTCGGCTAAATTTAGTATTATAAATTATCGGACGTCTGGTAGTTTCTGCATTATTCGAAGAAATAGCGTTTGATAAGAAGAAATAAAAATAACCCGCGATTTCTTGAATTTGTCGTCTGATTTAAGAAGACGAACGGGTATCGATTGATTTTCTCGAGTGACTCGCGTTGACGTGCTGCTCGTCTATGAGAAAAAGGTAATAGGGAAACTAAAAAAGTAAAACTAAGACCTAACTTATATACTTATAGAGCCTTGTAAATTCCCTCGGGATTTTTATCCCAACTTCCATGTGTAGCCGGGCTGGAGCGTTCCTGGTTTATTAAAGTATGCCAAACGTTTCGGAGTGAAAAAATAGCAGTAATAGTGATGATAATAATAATAATGGTAGAATATAATAAAAGATATAAAAAAGTCAACGTTCGCTGGTCGAGGCAACTTTTGGAATTTCAGCATTTTCCGCAGAATTGACATTTTAGCTGAGAGCTTTTCTTCTTGATTTACGTCACACGTTTCAACTATACAGTGTGAAGAAAAGTTTATAGTTTTTTTCTTTCTCTTTTTCTCTGTGTATATGCATCACATGTGGACATATATATACTACAAGAGATAACATATACTGTCGCGCGGTTTTGCACGTGTTTTACGTTTATCTAAAACCTCCGAAAGCCTGGAAAATCGCCTGTAGTCTAGTAAACTAAACCGCACGCTAATTTACTCTTGTAACTGTTTAAAAAATAACAAGCGAAAAAATCAATTGATTGAACACATTAGCCAGAGTACTAATATAAAAATTTATATATATATATATATATATATATATATATATATATATATATATATATATATATATATATATATATATATATAATTATATTCACACTGGGGATTTTATGTAGTACCTAAAGGTCTTTATATAAAAATTCTCTTTAATTAAAAATTCTATTTTTGGCGTTTACTTGACCTAATTGGCACAGAAAATGGCGACGGGTGTTCTTGTTTAAATAAATTAATGTAGACATATTGTATTTTAGTATTACATTCTTAATAATTTAAAAGTTAATAATTAAAAAAGTTTTTAAATTTTAAACTGTTAAACTCTAACGCTCACGTGGTAGAAAAAAGTCACCAATAATGCCTAAAGAAAATATAAACTTTTATTTATATTTTTAAATTTCGCGGTTAAAATTGTATTGTTAATAAATAACTACTAAATGATATTATTAATTATGATAATACTAAATAATAATGAAGCTGTCAATTTAAAAAATTTTTTTAACAAATTAATTACAATAAAAAAATTCTTTTAAAAATTTTCACTTGTAATTTTTATTAATTTTCACATGTGAAACTTTTTAATTAATTTTTTTTTTAATAATTTAATTGCTATAAAATTGCAAAAAAATTTTTAATATCTGTCAACTTCAGTGTTATTAATTATGTTTGAATATACTTCACGTCGGCCTGCCAGTTTTAAAGATTGTTTTATTAATTATAATTTAATTAAAAAAAAATTAAGATTAGCATTTTCAATCATATTCTTCCTTTAAAGTAGTACTACCGTTACCACAAGGGTCAAATCCCAAGACCTAATCTTATTTGATTAACGTACTAGATTTCTCTATACTAAATCGTGTTGGAGAAAGAGAGACAGAGATAAAATTTTGAATGTTTTTTATTAAAAAATATTCTTGTATTCTCTGAAACTATATTGATTGTTATTAAATATGTTCTTGATATTATTTTCTCTCGTTGTCTTAATTTTTATAAGAAAGTGTGATTTTTCGTAAGGATCAATGGTAAAGGCAAAAATATGTAAATATTAATATTTTTTTTTAGTTCTCGGTAAGCCTAAAAAAATTTAAGTGGTTAATTAAGATATTGTTATGTACTTACACGGAAAAAAGAAAAAACTTTGAATGTTAATTTTCAAAGCTTTCAATGTAAATATAACATTTTAAAATGTAATTTTTATAAAATCTGTTATACTTACAATTTGAAACTGTAATTTTTCTATTTTCCTTTTTTCGGTATATATGCTCAGTTTTATAAAATTCTGAACGTCAATTCTAAAACCAGTAGTACTACCTTAAGAGATATTAATTGAATATAAAAATAATTGGATCGATTAATCACGTTGTTAAAAAGTTATACTTAAAAAGTTTAACAACTGACAGAGAGCATTTATATGTTAAATTGTTATTAAAATTTGTATACTAATTAATGGATAAAGGATAAGTATCTGAAGCAACAAAGTGCGCAAACATAAATTTTCCGAGGAATAAAATAGTTTGAAGTTTGCCGAGACTTGTGCCAGTGATTATTGTATTGTTGTTGATTGCACGGTGTACCTGTGCTTGCAAGGCGACCGAGTAACGAGTTTTCAGAATGATGGATGTCTCAAAGAGATGACAAAATAGAAAAGTATCAACGGTATATACATATACATGTACCTAACTATACTATGAAGAAAGAGAAGAGAAGAGAAGAGAAGAGTGTGGTGGAAAATACAATCGCCGTGAGCTCAACTCAACTCTATTCTATAATACTACTGTACAGCACACTGGCATAGTACACCAGCACGAGAGCGAAGCACGAGGAAAATGAGTGGCGGGGAGTTCGGACCGGGACGTTGTTTCAGTCTCCATGGTAACCCGAGAGCTATGTTGCTGGCTTTTCCCGGTGTAGTGGCGCGGTCGAGCTACCCTCTGAGTATAGAATACTATACCGAGTATGAGTGGAGAATGGAGAACAGAAAGAGATCGTTGAATAACGTGTAAGGGTAAGAGTAAGGGCTCTTTGCGTTTAGTTTCTCTGCGACCATTTTATCCGCACGCGACTACAAACTACGATGACTAGGATGTGACCCAAGGGATGACGCGGGTACACGAGTACAAACTCTTATACATTTTGAGGTATAGGTATAGGTATATATCGTCGTATATATCAAGATATAAATATCGGCAGGGTAGAGATTGTGCTGGGAGGGCAGATGAATGAAGGCGACGATCCTCCGTGACAGAGACTATTTTTCATTTGGCCCCTTGACAACCTTTTGTTGAACCTAATTTTGTACGAGTCTGCATGACGATAAATAACCGTTTAAAATACGGATACCGGTTTTTATGGTTATTCGTTTGTTCTATTGGTTTCATTAAAAAAAAACGAACGAAAAGGTTTAATGATGAATCTATCTGTCATGGTGAAGTTTGGAAAATAACTTTGCTGTTGTGGGTCGTAATCAGTCGACCAAACTCGAAAAAACTTGGGATTTTGAAAGTCAAATTAAGTTTTAACTTCATTGATGATTCATCGATCCAAACTATTTAATAATAGATAAATTAACTTAATTTTTAAAAGTTTCATTGTCTTGATTTAAGACAAAAAATTTTTCAATTTAAGAATTTTTTTACTCAAATCAAAAAAATAAAGTTCTTCAAAATTATTTACTTGATTCAAGTTAATTTTTTTTCTGTGTACAGTTCAAAAAATAATTTTTTTATCAGTAAAGAATCAAAACAGAATTTTTAGTAGATTTCATAGAAATCTAACTATTAAGAAATTTTTTTTAATTTTGCTGTATTCCGACTTAACTCGACGAGCTGAGTCAGAAAATACACATGGTTCAAAAGTTTATATATGTATACATATATATCAAATATAACGCGGCTTTTCACGACGATAGCGTTGCCAATTTACAACGGATCTTTACCAAAGTCAACATACTTATTCTGCAGACAAATACCGACGTCAAGTTCGAAGATGAGCTTAATCGATCAAGAAATTTAGTAATGCCAGAATTTCAAAATTGTCAAAATTCAAAAAATTCATTTTTCATCACTTTCTTAATCGAATAACTTTTGAATGGGGATAACTTATTGAACTTCTGTAAATTGCATCTAAAAGCTCTTTAAATAAGCTTTAATTTGAGTACCATATTATGTGTGTAGTCTTAAAATTAAGCGAATGAAATTTTCCAATAAAAAAAGTAAAATAAAAATTTTACTGAAAAAATCTAATTGCAATTTTGATTAATACGTAATAAAATGAAATCCATTTTTATTTCGGCTGCCGAATGATCTTTTTTATAATTATTCTAAATGTAATTTTCAAATTCGATCATAATTATAAAGTAAAATTCTCTTAATAATAATAATAATAATTTAAAACTTTAAAAATAATTATTTTTAACTATATATTTCTAATTAATGTCAAGGAAAAAAGTTTTTTTTTCTTAAAAAAATATGAAAAGACCTTGTACAGCATTTATTTATGTTTAAAACAGTCCTTTTATTTACTATACGAGCATTGGTTTCTGTGATATCAATGATCAAAGACAAAAAGATCCTTTTTCATTCAAAGTCGGATATCTAACCGAAAAATAGACGCAGAGAAAGTAAAAAAATACACATCGAAGCTGAATGAACAAGCTAGCAGATGCGAGTATTGGTTTAACTAGAAAAAAATTTCCAAATCTCTATACCCAGAAAAATGATTTTTAAATATTTTTCACCTGCTATTTATGGGGGTGGCAAAATATCAGTTTCACAAAGCTTTTTTTATTTCATCATAGTGATAATTATTTTTACTAAAATATTAAACCTTTACAAGCTAGAAAAATTTATGGAATTTTTTTCAGTATAGTATCGAGTTACAAAGATCATGTAACTGTTTGAAAAAGTTTTTTTAAATATCTATTTTTCACATTTTTAACAAGGCAACCTTTTAACCTACAAATAATCCTGAAATGAAACAAACCATTTTTGTAAAAGAGCATAAAAGCTAGTTTAAAGAGTTTTATTTTTTACTTTTTTGTTTTACAATAGTTTCTGTGTATTTAATGAAAACCTAAAGTTATTTAGCCGACTTGTATTATGTGTAAAGAATGTTACCACAATATCTATTTTACTTTTTAAATACACAGAAATAAATATATATAATACGAACTATTTAAAAACATAAGCTCTTAGTAGATAATATTGGCTTTTATTTACTTTTACTTTTTTAAGTATTTATTTATTTTATTTTCTTAAAGTTCAAAGATGAGTAGTCAAGTTCATTAAGTATTTTATGAGCGATACCCATTTTCAGTTTTCAAAGACAACAGAGTTATTTTAAATACCATTTTCTTGCATAACTTTCAAATGAAAAAAACAGATCAAATTTTAAACTCTTAAATTATTTTTTATTTTATTTACAATTTAGTAATTTAATAGGTTTATATATTTATAAAAAGCATATTTTTTTTATTTCCGGTTGCAGGGTGGCTTTTTTTTTTTTTTTTTAAAGCCAAGGAAGTTGTTAGCCAAAGCAATTGCTCTGAATTTTATAATTTAAAGTACCAATTAGTCTGATAATTATTAAACTTAAAATAAAATTTTTATTAACACATAATTATTTTTCAGATGAAGGGTTGTCATCGGTGATTTTAAGGCGGAGAAGATCAAACTACCGCGGATACCCTAGCATCACAACGCATGGGAAATGAGTTGGTCGTAGATCAGAGACACTTGTTGCTTGAGGGAGTTGTTCGCGACAAAGGCAGAAGCCGATGAAGAAAAGGTGTAAGTGGACGGGAACGTGGGAGGAGGAAGAAGAGGAAGCGGCCGGGTGGTTGAACTGGATAAAATATTATTTTTTGTCAAACAAGTTGTAGTGGTGGTGGTGGTAGGACCAGTGGTCACATTTACAGAAAAAAAAACCAAGAAATACAGAAGGAAAAGCTGGTGCATCAGGTATAACGATTCGTGAAGCGCTGACACGTAAAATGATTGAGGGCAAGTTGTGGCTCGTGCGGTGACATCCGGTCGCGCGCATTGTCCAATCCTGGTTGGACATGTTCGCGTCAAAAGACAGGGTTTAAATGGCCAAAATTATTGTATTATCTCAACAACCAACAGACTTGTTCAAGTTTCAACTTTATTAATTGATAATACTTAATTATTGGTAACTAAAGACGCAACCAAGTATGACTCAATATTAATAAATTATTAAAATAATAAATAATAAATTATAAAAGTAATTACACTTGGAATTATAAATTACGATTATGATGAAATGAATGGGTTTTTGGGAGGATTGCAGTGAGGAAGCGGCACTCGAGCAAGCTGCTTCCGTCGGCCGTTCTTCCGCCACTAAATTATTATTACCGTTTGTATATGATGGTGATGATAATGATGATGATTATAACAATAATATCGAGAAAGTAAAGTGTAATTATTTAAATAATAGTAATTTGTCAGAGGATAATCACACGTGGAGAGACGCGGCTACATTGGCGGCTGCGCCGACGACGATCGGAAGGCTGGATTACCTCCGTGGAATGTCTTCGGGCGCCAAGCGGCTCGTGCAGTCGCTGAGGGGCCGTAACGGTGGTAGTGCCAGCGGACAAACACCAGGAGGACACCTTGGTAAAAACGACTGTTTTGTTGTCCGTGGTGTTGATAATTCTGGAGCTGGAAGCACTAGTGCCACGCGACTCTGTTATTACGACAGCGGTCACGAGCTTGACGAGATATCGGTGGTCGGGGGTGCTGCGACCCCAACTACGCCCTGTCATTACTCTGGGAACAAATACGGGAGTGGACAAACGTTGTACAGTATTGCAACAACGGTGCCGCCAGCGGCTATTTCGACTCCTGTTGCTCCAGCATCCGCGATATCTTCCATCGCGCGAAGTTCTGCTACCACTGCTGGTGAGTCACTTCATTATTTATTTATTTATTTATTTATTTTACTATTGTGTTTCTCTTGTGTGTTTATTATTATTTATACTGTACTATTATTGCAACAATTGTTTTTGTTATTTTAATTCAAATGTTAATTTTTATGGAGATTGTAAATTCACGTTTGGTTATGCTTATCGAGTTACCGTAACAAATAATCATCAAGCGCAAAAGCAACATTTTGTATTTAACTGAATTTCCTTAGTTGAGCCCCGGTGACTAAACTGGAAACATCGTTCTGCTTCTCGGCACATCCGGGTGACAGAGGCTGATCCAATTAAACGACAACTCGATTCTGTCTAAACCGAGATGAGAGTATTGAAAGTTGCTCTCTACTTTGTATTTATCTAGTTGTATATATAAATACATTATATCGGTGGACGTATATAAAACATTTTAGTGTACTTTGAATTAGAATTTACCTTTAATCTATTTTGTTAGTAGTTTGAGTTTATTATCATTTCGATTTAATGTTAGACAAAATTTTCAGCAAATTATTTTATTTACTGTTGATAAATTTAAAGAGAAAATTAATTAATTTATTAAATGTTAGGAATTTTTTTTTTAATATTTAAAAATTTTTTTCACTTTTGAAAATATTATTGTTTATTGAAAATTTATTAAAATTACTGATGTTAAACGATAATTTTAAAAAATTCAATAGTCAAATTACAGGAACAAAAAAAAACATATTTTTATTAAAAAATTTTATCTATTTGCAAAATACAAAATTATTCATTTTTGAATTAAAAATTAATTATTTAATATTAAATTTAGCAAAAAAAAATTCAATTTTTTGATAGCTAGCTTAGTCTTAAAATGTCAAGATTTAAAGTCAAGAAAAATCAGTGTGATAAATGTTAAGGTCAGGAGTAAGGTCGCGGTTCAATCCGACATTATGTCGAAGCATAAGGGAAACATCAATTACTTCAGTCAGACCCAAGAATTTTTTTTTATTAAAAAAAATTTACAGTGTCTAAACTTTATAACGAAATTCTTTAATTTAAATTGCCGCCAGCTGTTTATTTTTAATAAAGGTTTTCATCAAACCGCAGTTTCTAAATAAATTTACATTTCCGTCTATTTGATCATTTTTTGCTAAATAATAACGCTGACCACGTTTTTGACGAGTTTATTTCATAAAAATAATATTAATCTAGATTTAAAAACTCTTTACATTCTTTTTTTTTGTCTTTGAAAGCTTAATTCAAGTTTATACTCGACATTTCTATATGTTATTCACATGAAAACCTTTGAAATAATTTATCTTCTAAATCAAAGGGATAATTTCCTGAGTTTGAGTAAAAAGTTTATTTTCGTAAATTCCTCATTATTTAGATTCAAAAGTAAATTTTTTTTTGTTTTTAAACTAACAAGCACTCTTTTGAATTTTAAATACTCACTTATTGTTACAGTAAATTTTGATAAATTGATACTCAAAAATTCAACTCAGTTATTATATCACAATGCCGCACACACACGGTAGTCCATTGCGAATATCATTCATAGAATCATACGGCTCTGATATAATTTCATTATCTTGAACATGAAAAAGTTCCATTGTTACCGCGAAATATATACATACAATCAATTAAAAAGTTTCGAGTCCATTTATCTAGGGTAGGTTTTAAATTCTATAAAGATTAAATTTTAATTTAAGGTAGATCTTTCCCAAGGTTTAGTTCATGCTATTGGTTCCTTTCTCACTTACTCGCGCTGCTTCTTTTACAAGCTATTAGATAGGGAATTTAAAAATTTTTATAGGGTAATTGTTCATTTATTACTATATATATATATATTATTCGAATAGTTTTTTATAAAGTTCTTAAGAACGGTTCCTATCTTTTTCTTTCCTTGCACTCTTTAAGAGAAACCGCACTATTTTTGTTGCATTTGCAACAGAAAAGCTATTGTAAATTCATGAATTTTTTTTAAATAAATTAAAATTTAAAGAAAATTCTCTCCTAGAAAATAGATAAATAATATATTGCGTAGCAGAGCGTCTTTTCTAAAATTTATCTTAGTTTAGAAAAAATTCGTGAACCTGTAATAGATGGGAACGCCTCTTGAAATTTCTTCAATACAAAAAAAAAAAAAATAATAATAATTTACCATTTTCTTACTCTTCTTCTATACCACCTGTGTGAAAATTTAATTTGACAATTTTTTTATTTTATTTCATAAATAATAGTTAAAAAAAAAAAACTAAAAAACACGCATTATATTTATTTAAAAGCACTAAATAATTTAAAATCCTGTGACACGGTAGTAACTTGTACCAAGTAACTATTTTATATTTTCTGCGTATAACTTCAAGTTTATTTTCCACAAATCACCTTCTCATCTTAAAAAATATATTTTTTAAATTATCAAATAATGAACCAAACAAAATAGATTATTTCTTCAAAATTAAATAAATTTTTGCCAACTAAACCCTCGAAATTTGCTTAAACATTAGTTCCTTAAAATTCCGAGTTCTTCCAAAAAATTACACATCACTCAGAGGTCAGTTCTTGAGCAAAGTCCACATCTACCATAATAATACAAATTTATATACTGGCAGAGCTTATCTTGCCGAAGCTGGAGTCGCCGGTCTTATTTGTTTGGTAAATTAAACTCTACTGGCATAAATGCTAAATGCATTCCCGTATACTACTGATCGATGGTTTAACTTTGGTTCGCCGGCAGTGGGATCAGTATATGCACCAGCTAGCGATATAACAAAGTCAATACTATACCAGTAGCTTGTACTATGTACTATGCAGGCTGGAATGGTGCCCAAAAATATAGGCCTGCCTTTATCGATGGATCCCACAGTGAGATTGTTCAATGCTATTGGCCATTTGCCAGTTATCGAATGTTATTTTATACAGAATCAGTAACTAGTATAGTATGGTTCTAAAAATTTTTGTGCTCTCTGCTTTTTGGTGTTATATCGGCCTAGCGATCGGTTTGATTTCACTCGCGTCAACCCCGAGGTTTTACTCGTTAAATAAAACAGAAATAAAATAAAATAAAGTTGAAACGAGTAAGCCGAACGTTGGAAATATTTTTTAACTTTTTTGAATGTATCTCTGTAAATGAATGATGAAGGATATCAAGAGTTTATAGTTTATAGTAACCAGTAACCAGTTACAGTTTATGCGGATAGTATTGCAGGGAGAGATCACCAGAAGCAGATTGACAAATTCGATTATATAGAGTCGATTGTTGTACTAGAACAGTAAATCAATGTAAAGTAAATTCAGTGGGGTGTTTAGGCAAATTAGGCCGAATCTTCTGGGTGATTACCGTTCGATATCCGGTTGGACACCATCCACAGAATACCGACACAAATTATCATTGCTGTAAATGTCTCTTAGGTCAAGCATCGACCGGCAGTTATCCGGGTCTGATCGGCGGCTATGGAGACGGCGATAAGCGGACCGGGAATAATGCCCGAACACCGGACATCAGACTCAGGGTCGAGGAAGACACCAAGAGTGTCGAGAGCACGGTATCGAGGTCCAAGCAGAGCTTGTTCGACACTGGCTTCGATCGGCTGGTTGGAAAATCCTCCAACCAGCGGTATTATAATCAACATCATTACCAGCAGCATCAACAGTCAAAAGACTCGAGAGGCCGCCATCAGGAGCAGCAGGTTTGTTTCATTGGTTACAAAAAATTTTTTTTTTATTTGTGTTTAATTTTGGTTTTTTTTTTTTTTTTTTTTTCTTAGGTAGTACTACAGATATCTCAAGTGTTAAATTATTTATACATCAGAGCCTTATTTGATTACGATACTGAAATCAGCAGATTTATTTTTTTTTTAAAAAAATACGGAAAAATTTATTTTAACTTTTTGTAAAATTAAATAAAAACTGTAATATCTCATAAGACAATCTTTAAAAACTCAATATTTTTTTTACTGATTCTTTTGAGCTTTCAAAAAATTTAGCAAGCTTATATATAGTCTTACTATAGTTGACAAAAAATATCAAATTTCATAAAATCCTGAGCGGTAAATCTCCAACCGAGGGTAGTATGACCTTAAAAACTTAATTCTTGTTCGAAGAAAAACTTGACAGAATATCCCCGTTAAAGTTTGATATTAAAATATTCAATAGTTTTTTCTGGATAAGCATTTTATGATCTGAAATGGTGAACCTTCAATGTGTCTTTTGAGGTTAATAAAAACAGACTATATATTTTATGAAAAAAGTTATCGTAAAAATTGCTATCAAATTTATTATATGAAAAAATGTCATTTTTGTACATGAAAACTCTAAAAACTTGTTGAAGTATTAAAGTTTTATTAAATATTGATTTTTTTTAACTTTAAAAAATAATAATTATTATTATTTTAATGATAAATAATTTTTTTAATTTAGCATACATCTAATAAAACATATTTCGTAGATTTACTCTGTTTCGCAGAGATACTTTGGCTCCTCCCGAGACTCCCTGCACGGGGGGTACGTAACTCGTGGTGCGAGTGAGCTAGACTTGAGTCGTAAGTCAAGAAGAAAGGATCAGCTGCGGGGTAAGTTAAAATTTCCAAATGTCGTGAGTCTGAGCTCGTCGCGGGACGCGTCCCACCTGCGCAGTTTGGCCTCCACGAATCATCTGAATGGTAACAGCAGCTGCAATGGCACTGAAACGTGAGTTGTTTATAAATTATCTGGGTATTTTTAGCAGTAACCTTAGCGGTAATTTATAGAAATATTTATTATGTAATCAGTAGAGAATAGTTAAGAGTTAAGAGTTGAGAATTAAGAATTAGGAGTTAGTCTTCCGAAGAATATAAATTAAAGTTTCGCTTAAAACTTTACAGAAGATATACGGCGCAACAACAGCAACAACAAAGAGGGAGCCGAGGATACCCGGGGCAACCTGGCCAACGAGGTTTTAGAACCGGCGCACCTAATTGGTCATTTGTCTTTGATCCCGCGGGACGATTATGTTATTACTGGTCGATGGTGGTCTCTTTGGCTTTTCTCTACAACTTCTGGGTCATCATCTATAGGTTTGCCTTCCAGGAAATAAATGGTTAGTCATCTAAGCCGGCAATCATGCTCAATAGCTTTATCATCTCGGAGCTTTCTGAGCTATCTAATCCGACATTTCATTCCGTCATCTCATCATCAACTTTTTATACTTTATACTTATCATCATTTCTTCTTTTTTATTTTTTTATTTATTTATTTATTTATTTTTTTTTTTCCCAGGTGAAACGCTGGTAGTGTGGTTTTGCCTCGACTACTTTTCAGATTTTCTTTATCTCGTGGATATTGTATTTCATTTTCGTACGGGTTATCTCGAAGACGGGGTGCTGCAAACTGACGCTACTAAATTAAGAAGTCACTACATGAACACTACAACATTTTATATTGACTGCCTGTGCCTGCTACCCCTCGACTTTTTATACTTATCTATAGGATTCAACAGTATACTCCGAAGTTTTAGGCTTGTTAAAATTTATAGGTAACTTTTTTATCTATTGATTTACTCGTTAGAAAATAACTTTACTTTTTTTATAAATTTTTTACGAATAATAGACTCTGGATTTTAATAATTCTCATTATATTAAACAATCATTTGGAATTCCATCATATTTTATAAAATAATATTTTTAATGATTATACTTGAATACAACATAACTTTTTTTTTAAATAAAGTTTACAGCCCAGTTTTACAAATAAAATTAGCAACTGATGAGGGCTCAACTTTTAATTACCTAAAACAAAAACTTGAGCATTTAAAGTTCATTGTGAATACACGCGGTGCCTGATAAAATTTTAAATATATTTCATTTGTTTTTCAAGTTATGTTGGAGCGTATGAAATTTGGAATTCAATTAATGATAGTTCTCAATCCTCATGTAGCGGAATTTTTTGTTCAGCTAATTTCACAAGAATAAAAAAATTCTTTATAAGGACGAGAAAAAAAAAAAAAAAGAAAACAAATATGCTTTGTTTTATTTTCGCTCGTAATTGAAGAGATAAATCCCAGAACAATGCTACAAAACAAAATTGCCAAGAAAAACATTTTGATGCTATAAACTCTTTTAAAATAAAAAGCTTAATACGTTTCAATAAATCCGTTTTATTGTTTTAAATTAAGTTAAAGGTCTTAACTCTGCTTCAAGTTCATTCACAATTTAAAATTGGTGCACCAAAATTTTATATACAGCCACCGAAAAATTTAATATAAAATTTATTATTATTACATTCAATTTTAGATAGAAAAATTTATAGAAAATCTAAAAATTAATGTCAGTGTTATTTTATAAAATAAAATCTATTTTTTGTTATTAGATTCTGGGCGTTCATGGATCGTACAGAGCGACATACCAATTATCCGAATTTATTTCGTTCAACATCCTTGATTCATTACTTACTGGTGATATTTCACTGGAACGGGTGCCTCTATCATATTATTTATAAGAACCACGGTTTCGGGAGCAAAAACTGGGTATACAATGACTCGGAGAATGCAGATGTTGTGAAACAGTACTTACAAAGTTACTACTGGTGCACTCTCGCCTTGACAACAATAGGCGATTTGCCGAGGTACCCATAGCCTATATGTCTACATTATTTTCACTAACGACTAGTTTCTACAACTTGGATCCCTTTACTCCATTCTATAAGCATCAAATTTTATTTCTTTTTATTCTATTAGTCATGTATTTTTATTGACGTTAATGTTACAGACCACGGAGCAAAAGCGAGTATTTGTTTGTCATCGGACAGCTACTGTTTGGTTTGTTGCTTTTTGCCACAGTCCTCGGTCATGTCGCCAATATAGTAACGTCTGTCAGTGCAGCGCGGAAAGAATTTCAAGGTATGTGCTGCTGTACGTAAGCTTACCTAAAAAAAGTAAGCTTTTTTTTTTTTTTTGTAGGTAACAAAAATATTATCTTAAAAACCGAGCACTGCATATTAATATTTAAAAGTTACTTTTTGCAATTTTTTTTTTTTTTTATTAAAAATATTTAAATTTGAGATCATTGAAAAGATTTCGAGTAACTTTGGCCTTTTCATGTTTTTTTTTTTTTTTTTTTTTTTTTTTTTTTTTAAATAATATTTTTTATTAATGTTTGTCATTGCTGAAATTTTGAAAACGAAACAACATAAATTAAACAATTATTTTAAAACGAGATTCTTTGCATAAATAAGATTAAACTTTGTCGGCCTTCGGCGTTTTAGTATATCATACAAATGTTCATATAAAATTCAGCTTACGATTTTATTGTATATAAAATAAGATTTGATCCCCTAGAAAAATATTAACCGGTCATTTCTGTTCACTTTTCCCTTGGTGATTTATAAAATTCAAAAGATGCCTACAAAAGTTTACCCTTGTTATTTAAATAAGAAATACAAAATTGTGGTTACACACTACTAAATATTAAAATCAAAACCATTTATTTCCGCAATTTTAAAATATAAAAATAAAATCCGACATTAAATTTCTGACGTATATTTTTATACAAATTTAATTCTCAATATTGCTAAGTCAATTACTACGAAATCTACCCTAATTTCGGATAAACCTGGCCCGTCGTTATATTACTTTCTAACTGCTTTACGATTTATTACTAACTGGATAAATATAACTCAGATAAATTTTATCTTACAATTACAAATAAAAACTATCTCTAGAGGTTGACAAAGTAAACATATTATTCAATTTAATTTTTATTATTTATCCAAGCTGTACAAACAATAAGAGTTTTTTTTTTTTTTTTTTTTGTTTGACAAAAGTTTATAAGAAGCTGAGTTTTTTCGATTATTATCAACGATTATCACATCATTATCTTCCAGTCTGGAGAAATTTTTTTTTCTGATGCTTGAAAAAAATCTTGTCGGTGAAAAACAAGACGCAGTGAAATTGATAGCGACTATTGGCAATAATTAATGAAATCTGAAACTTTGTCAAAGTATAAAATTACTTAATTAGCACTTTTTCATAGATTAAAAAAATTAAAAAAAGGAAAATAAAAAACTACTCAGAGAATGAAATATGATCAATTGATTTTAATTATTAAGAAGAAAGATTGAAATTATAATTAAATAACAAATATGAAACTTAATTCTTAATCAATAAGTCAAAAATAAAATTTTTAATAAAAAAAATTTTTGAGGGTAAGAGAAGCACAATTTATAGTACATGTAATGTAATTACTGTTGTTGATTATTTTTTAATTCAATACAACGTCAAAGTTGTTATAAATTGATATCGACTACAATATCGATGATGGTAGTGGGTGTATTAATAAAAAATTGTAAATGAAAATCGATCGACTAGATGTTAACTGATGTTATGTAACAACCAAGTTATATATTATATATTGTATGTTGTATATTATGTGATGTGTGTGGATGAATGTATAGATGTATAGATCGGGAATTGTGAAAAGTGAACGATGTATTGAACAAATGAGAACAATAAGTTGTCAGATGAATTATAGAAGAAGAGTTATAAATCAACGTCTGAATTATATATGATATGTTGAGTAAAAAGATGGAGAATCGGATTTTAAAGAAGCGCAAGGAAATAGTATCATACATACCGGCAAGTCGGGTCTTTGTGCCGGGGTAAAGAGTGAGGCATTAAAAATAAAACATTTTAAAATTGGTAGAGGTAATCCCGCGAAGATGCGGGAAAGAATATGTCTCGTTTCCGTCGGAGCAAGACTAGAAAAGTTGTGGAATAAGGGAGACGGGGTGAAATGGGGCTGCCGTGAGGATGAGAAGAGCTAGAGGTAGAATAATATAAGGAAAAGAAATAGCTTGAGGCAACTTGCGGATAGCAATCCCCTGCTACGTAGTACTTCTATCCAGGATAATTTCGAGATATATCTCGTGAAATATCCGTAAAACGCAAACTCTCGTGAGAGAGGTACATCGACCCTGAGGCGCCGCGTAACTACCCCCAAACCTTGATATTATTTACAGCTACGGTTTTTGGTATTCGTCATACCTTATCTGGTACTTGAATATTGTATTAATGCATTGTTAAATATATATAAATTTTTTTTTATCACGCAGAAAAAAAATTAACTTGGATCAAGTGAATAATTTTGAAGAACTTCATCTTTTTGATTTGAGTAGAAAAATTCTTAATTTAATTTGATTCAAGAATTTTTCGTCTTGATTGAAGACAATAAAATTTTTCAAAATTATTTTTTTTATTCAAATTAATTTTTTTTTTCTGTATACTGATAAAAAAAAATTAACTTTATTTAAAAAAATAAATCTTGAGCCAAAAAAAATTATTTTCAAGAATTTTTTTGTCTTGAATCAAGACGAAACAATTTTTATTATAATTATTTTACAAGTAGATAATTTTATAATCGATATTAATAAATTAATATATGAAATTTTTTAAATAATTTTATTTAAACTTTAGATGTTAAAAAATTATTTAAATTCTGAATTAATTATTTATTTTTATAAATAATGTATCGCTATTTTAAAAACATGATTTTTTTTTAATCGCATCAGATAATTCGAGATAAATGTTATAATGAAAAAATAATTTTTAAAGCGAAACACCGGTTGTTTATGATAAAATCCAACACACGATGTTCAGTTAAAATATATCACGCCTTTAATCCCAGAGGGATTCGACATTTTTTCGGCAAATCGTGGCTGAATAACTTTGAATAAATATTTAAAAAAAAAAAAAAAAAAAAATGTAAAATTATAATTTGTTTATTTTTGGAACACTGAAGATAAGATTAAACGGTTGTTTGAAGTTAAATAACTGTTTTCTGTTAAGATCTTGAGATAATTACCAGTAAACTGAGAAAATTATATGACGTTTCGCATTGAAGAGGTGATATTTGCTTGTAATTTAATAATTATAACGCAGCAGACAGAGATCAAGTTCATCGAAGCTTCAAAAAGGGTGACGAACGCGGAAACAGTATCGCGTTAAATTTAAATCTAAATTGAACTCACTGAGCTATATAATACGGGGGTGTTGTGTCGTATCTCGGTTCACCCTAAAGCTCGAAATTTAAACTCGAAATGCACATCAACCGTGCGAGAATGTGCCTATATAGTGTAATGTTGCCAGAGTATAATAATGTACATAAACCGACTTTGCGAAATAATTTATCGTTTCTCGACTCATAACGCCGATTATAAAAGCTCGTCATCTGAGCCTGAAACTGTCAAAGTAATGGTATACTACGGTTATGGTTAAATTCTTTATATAATGATCCATAAAACAGGTTCATACGCATCAACCATCTACCGTCAGATATCAGCCGTCCATTTCAGTTCGTTCTTTTTAATATTTATTAAAAAAGTATAAATATACGGTGAAAGCTTTTCAGATCTAAGCAATATATCTACACCCGAGAATTTAACGACTGAAATAAAACCGTTAGCTCTAACAATCTTAGTAATAAAAAGTATTGGGATTAAGTATTACTCGAAAAGCTCTTTGGTTTTGAAACTACCCAATAGAGTACATACGTTAAGCGTTTTTGTTACTACCAACAAGTTCACCGAGTCTTGTCTTTCTTCTGGTTGCAAGAAACTAACACCAAAATTATGATATTGCTAACGACTTTACTTTATCCAACTTGTTTTCCGCTTTTATTCTTATTTTATTTTCTTTACTTACTCGCTTTTCTATATATATATATATATATATATATATATATATATATATATATATATATACTTGCTCTTAATGCATACATACACCTATGCTCTCCTAGTAGGTGGTACTACGGAAGTTGTTCTTGTTACGCCATAATCCATAACGTATGTACTTGCTGTAACATGTATCCCAAAAATGTGAATAGCAAGAATTAAGTCGTAGAGGCTGTTTCTACCAAGTACCGATGAATATTTAGCAAACAATTTGTACTCCGTCGTCTTCAGGAACATCTCCAAGTGCCTTTTACTTTTAAATTCCACTTTGCTTCATGTACTGTTTACTACATGCTCGTACTTGCACTTGTACTTAAGCTTACATTTCCAAAATCTAAAAAAAATTACAGAATAAAGTAACTAGACTATTATTATAAATCGAAATTCTGAGGAAAAATGTACGTACGATAAATTTCAAGTCATCTTAAAGTCCAAATAAACGGGAACAAGATTTTACTTTACTTCTAATTTCTTCACTGTCAGTATTTTATATTCGCTTGATGTACATTATTTCACGCATCAATTCAGATTCCTAGAATTTAAAATTTACAAATATATTCAAAATATTGAAATTAACTGACATTAGAAACTTTTTTGTAATTTTGCAATTAAATTATTTTTTTAAAATTACATAGATGGAAATTAAAAAAAAATTTTTTTTTTTGTAATTGATTTTTTATAAAAATTTTATAAAATTGACAACTGTCAGCTTACTTCAGTATTATATATAATATATTCAGCTTTGAAAATAAAACTGACGCTGAAAGACAATAGAAAATTTTTTTATAATTTTATAGCAATAAAATTGTTGTTAAAAAAATTTTAATAAAAAATTCAACATGTGAAAATTAAAAAAAAATTATTACTGGAAATTTTTTAAAGCAGTTTTTTTATGGTAATTGATTTGTTGTAAAAATTTAAAAAATTGACAGCAACCTTGCAGTCACTATGTGACTGCCGTAAATTATGAACTATAAATAAATAAAATTTTGCTTTATTAAATAATGACTTTTGTTAAATCGCACTGTAATTTCTTAACTATTGACATTTTTTAAGATATAAACTCATCCCGATGTTACACTCATCAAGAGCTTTCATTTGAGTACCAACATGCATTTTTGATATATTTTTCATATATACATATGTATAATATATATAAATATATGAAAAATTGATGTGGATACTCAAATAAAAGGTCTCGATGAGTGTAATGTCAGGGTGAGCTTATATCTTCAAAAATGTCAATGGTTTACCAGATACAAGGTCATTTCTTGATCATGTATCTAGAGACGGAGAATTTTTGAATGCAGCCTAAATAATTATCATAATAAATTGACTATTGGTGACAATGATATGAAACCTTGAAAAGGCACAATTCCAGGTTAAGATCTTTCCAACGATGCCAAATTTAATTATAAAAACCCATTTTATCATTTAAATACACTGGTCACAAAATTTAGCTTATTCTTTTAATTATATAGATTCAGTGATCAGGTACTTGCTTAAACTCAATTTTATTTTGCGACTTATTTAATTGAGAGGATTAAAGTTAACAGTGAATTTGCATGTTTTAGCGAAATTGGATGGAGTTAAGACTTATATGCGGATGCGCCGAGTGCCAAATCATCTGCAAATCAAAGTGATAAAATGGTTTGACTATTTATGGCTGACGCAAAAGTGTTCAGACGAGGAGAAGGCTGTGAGTTGTCTGCCTGGTAAGTTAATCAAACCGACACTTAACTAAGCACTTAGATAGTTACTTAAAGTGTGATAGTGTCGATGTCTTGTGCCTTGTGTCTTTATATACATCGATGTGTTTTGAATCAATGTTACTGATGTATACCAGCTGTAGATCGACACTTCAAATGCATCACCACAAACTCCGTCTACAAAATTAATAGTTTAACTGAGTAGTCACAACTTTGTGGTGCTCTGAGAATAATTTTACTTAGCCGTAAGACTACTTGGGAACACAGTAAACTTGTATATTTAAATTAAAATTACTATATGTCTATATAAATTTGTGCATTTATAGATATGTGTATTTATGTAAATATATATATGTATATATATAGTATAATAGATACGAGAGACACTAATCGAGTAACTCTAATCCTCGATATCTAACGCTTCGTGCTAATCATTAATTGCTTTTGGCAGAATATATACAACATGTTATGTATAATTTATAGTATAATGTAATAAGTAAAGTTTGAATATTGGTGATTTTCAGATAAACTAAAGGCGGAAATAGCGATAAATGTTCACCTAGATACGCTCAGGAGGGTTGAAATATTTCAAAATACAGAGGCTGGCTTTCTGTGTGAGTTAGTGCTTAGATTAAGACCTGTTCTATTTTCACCGGGAGATTATATATGTCGAAAAGGTAAATTAAAATTTTTATCTATAAATATTTATAGTAATTAAAATTTTAATCATATCAAATGAAGATATGGTTACAGAAAAAAATTTTTTCTCGTGATGATAAAATGTTTTATAGTTATCTGACTGAATTACTTTACCGAAGAGAAAAGTATTTTAAAAAATAAAGTACCGTTTTTATAATAAAAACATTTTTTAGTAATTTATTTATTATTTATTCAGAAAAAATAAATAATTTAAAGTTTAAAATTGGAAAATTTATAAACAGGTAATTTATCATTTATAGACATAAATAAATGAAGTTTATGTCATTCAAAGTTATGAAACGAATAATTTATTGGCTTGAGAAAGTTATTTTTTTGAGAAGAAATATTTTTACGGTGTAATTAATAACTAAATTATAAAATTGACAGTCTTGCATTAAAAAGCGACTTGACTTTTGATTTTTTTGATTAAGTGAATTGCTTTTTAAAATTGAAATGTCTTCTTCAAACTTAATTATGTATTTTATAAAAATGAGTACGATGCATCATTTAATATTAAGTTTTAAAAATAACCAACTTGAATAATAATAGCAATTTTATAAAATTATTACCTCATGCAATAAAATTAATTTACCGGGATTAGTTAAATAAATATAAGAGTTTAAAGAAGATGATGATGTAAAATTTTATAAATCACTTGTTGCAGGTGAGGTAGGCAAGGAAATGTACATAGTAAATCGCGGACGACTGCAAGTGGTAGCAGACAACGGGAAAACTGTGCTGGCAACACTAAAAGCCGGCTCATACTTCGGGGAAATCAGCATTCTCAATATGGGGACTGCAGGTAAAGAGTGCGGTAAATATTCCAAGCAGCCAAGGGGGCCTTGTCAAAGCCACGAGCGCTGTCCCCCTCGTGTTTTCATTAGTGATCAGATCAGTCAATCAGATCAATCATATTATTATTAACCATAAATATCCACCAACTAAATTATCCCTCTCGTCGTTGAGCAAGACGTCGAGAAACCGGGTATGAGCCGATCATTAATGATACTTACTCTTCTCTACTTCAATGTATCATCAAGATACTCATTACTCAGTATATTCAAATACTCTTGTCTGGTAGTTAATTATTATACATATATTTTCTATAATCGACGTTTGGTTCAACCTTACTTACTCTTAATTACGTCCACTGAGTGTACTTATACACCGATTGCTCCTTGGCTATTAACCTTGTCAAATACTAAAAAAAAAAAAAAAAATTCAAAAATAGTTTATTAAAACATTAAGTACACCATTAATATTCCTTCCTTACATTTATTCATTCGCCTTATTTTTCATCTTGCTCTCTCGGTTGTAGTTTAATTAATCGATCATGACAAACTGGCTCGAGTGAACTTAGCATTATTTTTAACTTTCCAATTACGCGTAACAGTTTCCATAAGAGCAAATACCAGCTAAAGTATACAACATATTTTTTTTTTTAAATTAGTATATAATTAAAGTAAACTCTAATGAGAAATTTTTTATTGTCGCGTTATTCATAGTGCAATATATTTCATTAAAAAAAAAAAAAAAAAAAAAAAAAAATGCAATATAATTATAATTAACAAGATAGGCAGTTTGTCTTGATCAACAGATTCGGTAGAATCTGGCGCCAAGTTCCGTTCTCAAGCCAGACTACCGAGTGTGTATATACCGTAAGCAGAATCGTTTTTTGAGGTTACAAGTTTTTTTTCAAATTTAATTTGATTTTTTTTTATATGATATTTTATAATAGTAGTTCATGCTTTTTATTACGCGTATTACTTGATTATTATCAATTATCTTTATAATTTCTATTTAAAATTATTAAAAATAATCAGCACAAACTATAGCGACCCAGATTTTTAGATTTTAACTTTTTTCTTATGTAAAAAGCGGACGGCCAGAGACTAAATAATATAACGATGCATGCTAATCTTATAATAGATGGGAAACTACAGTGAAAAAAGATATTTGACAGCTTGCAATTACACACGCCAGGCGGCGCAAGAATAACTTTTACATGACTATAGCTTAAAGGGGATAGTTTGCCACTGGAAATGTATTAAATTAAAATTGTCAATTTTTATTATAATTACAAAAAAAACTGAAATCCGAACAAAAACAGTTTCACTGTAAAAAAATCGTGCCAAGTCCACGTTCATAAGACTATTAAGAAAAAAAAATTTTATTTCTTTACAAAAAGATATAAAATAAAAAATTAAAAAATCCAAGTAACCGATATGGTTGTATATGATTTTCGAAAATTAAAAAAAAATTTTTGTAAATTTAAAAATTAAAAGAAACAATTTTGGAACGTACTTGGTGTGCGTTATTGTGTACTTCAATTTTTTTTTAAGTGTCCTAGTAGATACAATTTAGGAATTTCATAAAAAGTGAAATATTTCGTAACTACGCACACTAAATACGTTCCCAAATTGTTTCTTTTAATTTTTAAATTTACAAAAATTTTTTTTTAATTTTCGAAAATCATATACAACCATATCGGTTACTTGGATTTTTTAATTTTTTATTTTATATCTTTTTGTAAAGAAATAAAATTTTTTTTTCTTAATAGTCTTATGAACGTGGACTTGGCACGATTTTTTTACAGTGAAACTGTTTTTGTTCGGATCAACTTATACCGCAAATATATTTTTTTACTTCCCCTGTTCTACTTATAATTAAAACTCTGCATATACTCTCGAACAAAATTAAACACGCTAATTTTTATACTAACCTATAAATATTTTTTACACATTTACCAAAGGCATTTAAAAATATTGATATTTTTATTTATATTTATGATAATAAAAAATAAAAAAATAAATTAATTAATTAAATGCCTGCGGTTAAATAATTATTTTATTTTATTATATTAAAATTGATTTGCACCACACTCTATTATACTTTGGCTCACATATTTTGTCTTACATATTTAACTCTACTATACGTAGCATTTAAAATAATAAATAAGTAGTCATATTTGTATTTTTAATTATTATAAAAAATTTGTATGTGCAACTTAATGATACAAGTATACATTATATATATAAATATATACATATACACTTAAGAGAAAGCTTTTTTTGTACATTTATCTTTGTAGTTATATTTTATTTTTATATATCGTACGTATGATGTAGAGTCTGAAGTATATATGTTTATATATTGACACAGATATATAAGTGTATATATATTTTTATACATTATATGATGCATTTGCTATGAGTAGAGTTGGGCATTTCAATTATTTTATAGAGAACTAATGAAAAAGTAATATTGACGCTGCGGAAAAATAATTGAAAATATACGTTTATAATAACAATATTGTAATCGATGTTCCATATTCTGGCTTACGCTGGCTGGACATGGTATATCGATAACTGATCGGGATTATTCCAAGCAAGGTGAGGATCTGATGAGCGATGATGCGAGATACTACCTCTCGTGTCTGCCATTCAAAGTGTTTAATTTTCAAGAGTATCGACATTTCGATGTCAAGAAGTCATTTCCGTAACGTCCATTTGCATATACATTGTTTATGTATACAATATGTCTATATTTAGTAACAAATATATCTATATTAAGGATGTGGTATTTTTTTTTAAGTTTACATGAACAAATGTTTGCTATAAAAATTTTATGAGTTAATTTATGGCCAAAGGAAAAAAGTTTTAATTTTTTTATTCTAGAAAATAAATTTTTTTTTTATCTTTTTTAAAGTTATAGATTAAAAAAAATTTTTTTAATTTTTAAAATATTTAAAAAATAATTCTCTTAAGACTCTTAAAATCCTCCAGGCAAACATTTATTCATGCAGACAAAAATATTGGTAGAGAAAATATCATGACCCTATTGTATATGTACATCTATCTAATGTCTATTATATAAATTATCTCAAAAGCATCCTCATTTTCTTGCTTGTGTCCGATAATATCGACATATATGTTCTTCTGCCGTCAATATAATTATTATTGATATATTATACGCTCATCAATAAATTTCTAAAGGATCATTCTTTGAGCCATAATACAGTAACTTTTGTATGAAGTTAAAATAGGTATTTTTAAAGTTTAAGTCTAGTATAATACAAGATGCTTTTAGTTATTTTAATATTTAAATTTATTCGGAAAAGTTTCTACGTCGAAATATTATTTTAAAAACATACTTGTATATATCTCTATTCTGAGAATATAATTCCTACCGTCGAAATAGAACTTCCTTTATTAAAAGCTTTGTTTTTTACAGTTATTGAATGCTTGTCTTTTTTTTATACTTGAGAGATATAAAAATATTTTCCATTTGATTTTTTATGAAAACAATATCACTTGCATTTCCGTCAGAAACACTCTAAAGTATAAATAAATTTTTAAGCTCAAAAAATTTAATCTTTGTAAACCCGTTTTAATTAAATAACAGTAATACATTTTTTTTTTGTAAATACAATTTATACCGTTTAAAGGATAAATTGAAATTCTCTTTAATACGTGATTTGTATTTAAAAAAAAAAAAAAAAAAAAAAAAAAAACTATAAATCTATTTTATTTTAAAACACTCCAACAATTTGTAACCGTTTGATTAAATGACAAAGCTGAGCGACTTTTGATAAAAACTGATCAAAATTCAGTGAATAAAAATTTTTAGAGCTTGCGGTTTTACCTCATAGCTTAAATTTACCTTCTGTAATAACCGACAGATTTTAGTTTTCATTTTTTAGGCATTGACTTGCAACCCCGCTAAAATTTTGATATTTAAATAATTAAAAGCGTCTTTTAAAAATTATTAGCTTAAAAATAAATTTACTTTCCGTGCTTTTGATAATATTATTTAACAAATTCATTAATTTATGAATTATAATATTAAAGAAATTAATATTATAAATTTTAATGCCACCGGGAATCGAACCAAGATCTTTTGAATGTATCTTATATGGTTTTTGCGCGTTGCCAGTATCTAATTATTAACAATTCAATAAATTAAATTTAAAGACAATTTATTTACTAAATTTGAGTTATATTTCAAGTTGAACTGTCTAAATATATAATTTTAAGAATTTTTGCTATAAAATAAATTAAAAGTATAAATTATCTTATAAATATATAAAATCCAAAAACACGATAGTGCATCGCGCCATAATGTTCAAAAGTTAAGCCGTAGAGCGAAAATTTAAATCTTGACTAACAGTTCTCAACTTTGTAAAATTAAAATTAACATATTTGTGTTTTTAAACCACTTGAAGATTAAAACAACAGCAAATCTTACAAACAGTTGCATATGAACTATCAGCCGTTTACTGTCGGGTTAATGCACCTTGCATATTACATTACGTTGTTTTGGCTCCGCTTATTCTACGGAGTAAAGGTACCGCACTTGCAAGTAGAGTACGTAAACATAAGTCCTACTTAGTAGTCCGCTAGTGTACTTGGGATAAAGTTTTCATATATATTTAAACACTTTTGAATATATTAAATGCTTATTATTGGGAAGAATATCACATCTTTGATATTTAAAAAGAGTTATTGTAAGCAAAGACATTTTATAGATTAAGGATAAATATAAAAATAAATTAGGGCGTATATTATAGATTTAATAGTGAGAATTGTAATTTATTTAATTAGTTATTTAGAGATATATAAAATTAATTATTTTTTATATTTTTACTGATTTTAAATACAGTCAAAAAATAAAAAAAAAATATTTTAAGAAAAAATTAAAATAATATAAATTGAAGAAAGTACATTAATTTTAATATAAAATTGAAAGAATTTAGTTAGCAATTATAAATTGTAAATTTGAAAAAATTTTGATTTTTATAAAAATCAAATAATTTTTCAAACATTCACAACTTTATAATTAATAGAAGAATTCGGCCCATTTTGAAACTTTACCGAAGATTTCATTGATACCACAAATTTCTTAAAGCTAATGTTATTTTCTGGCATAATTTAAAAAAATTTTATTTATTTTAAATAAAATAAAAGATATTACAGCAAAATTTAATATAAATTCCGGCATAAAAATTTATATTATTTATCTTTAGGTATTAAGAAGTTTAAAAAAATTTTTTTTTAATTCTAAAAAAAAACAGAAATGATCTAAATTTTAATGATGAGTATATAAAATATTATAAAAAAAAAGGCAAAAACTCAAATTTATTATTTATAGTATTAAAATTCTTATTATTAATATTATTGTTATAAATATTAGAATGCTCGTGATATGTTATAAGCTTGATGAACATCTCCCGATAACCGATAAATGGCTACATTATCGCAGGTAATCGACGAACAGCCAGTGTAAGGTCTGTCGGTTATTCCGACCTCTTTGTGCTGAGCAAGAAAGACATGTGGGACGTGTTGAAGGAGTATCCAGCAGCGAGGGTGCGGCTTGAGGCTATCGCGGTAAAAAGGCTTGAAAAATACAAGCGAGCGCCACTTGAAAAAGGTATTGTATTAAATAAATTTAACTTTTACCTTAGGTAAACATTTGCTCTGCATCATAAATTAATCACACTTTTATTAGCAGATAACTCTTTTTTAAATTACTGTGCAGCGGCGATGGGAAGAAGCCAAAGTACCCCAGGTTTGGTAGAATCCGAGGGACGGATTACCCTCGAAGATATGTGGTTAACACCCAATGAGTTACGTACTCCGCGTTCTTTATTTTCACCAAGTCCTAGTCCTATCACCGCTTCATCTCTTCACGGCTTACGTGCTGGAGTTGATACAGCTGTTGATACTAATACTATTGGAACAGCCGCTGCGGCGGATAGGACACGGACTGCTGCTGATAGTCCAGTGAGTGCTACCAGTAGTGCTCGCAGTAGTGAAGACCAAACTGCACGAGTTCCACACTCAACGACGACGCAGCCGTCGATAGGCCGGCAATCGACCCATTCTGGTGAGTGCGTCAGCAGTTTACCAAAAAATAAAAATTACATTTAAATACACCTTTTTTTTTTCCTTCTCTGTATCCATGTATTACTTGTGATTCATTAATATTTTATTAAGTCAGTGCCGGGGTACTAGTAATGGCTAAAGTTGGTTAATCCAAAAGTATACACTGCTAGCTATTGTGCAATATTGTAAAAGGGGCATCACTAGTGTAACTTTTCAAAAAAAAAAAAAAAAATAAATAAATAATTTTTATAAATTTTTCACAAGAAAATTATTGAATTTTTTTTTTTTTTTTTTTTTAAATAAAAAATCTTCAATATACCTAACTGTTACAGAAAAAAAAAAAATAAAAATTGTGATGATTTTTGGCAAGTAAAAATTAAAATTTTTTATGCAATTAAAAAACTGGAGAATCTTGCAGAAAATTATGTACTAAAAAATATTTTTAAACAATCCGATTGGATGATTTGTAATTAAATAATAACTACAGTAAATTTGAAAAACTCAAGAACTATTTAAGATATATCGTGTTGCTGATGCCATAAGGGCGTATAATAAAAATTCTATTTTTTTTTTCCAAGTCCAAAAAAATTTTTAGTTTGAAGAAAATTTTTTTTTTTGCATTTCTGCACATTTTATGAAAAAATACACCGATTTCTAAAAAAAAATTTTTTTTGGACTTGGAAAAAAAATAGAATTTTTATTATACGCCCTTTAGGCATCTGTGGCGATATAGTTAAATTTTTAGTGTTATTTTTAGAAGTATAAATTTATACAAAATACAAAAAAAAAAATTTTTTGAAAATTTAACACTAATGGTGCCCTTTAACAAATAACAGTAGCTAAAATAATTTTATTTTAAAAATCCTTATTCTATTTTATTGTAAAAAACTTGCTCCAGATGTCAATCTTATTTTATTATGTAAATAGTTTCCATTTAGTAGCGGATTGGCAATTTAAACTCTTTTACATTAACTACAATAATAATAAACTAATAAAAATTTGAATAGTTATTTTTAATAGAGTTCTTATCATAAAAAGTACAAACTCGATAAAAAAAGAATTGAACCGAATAATAATGTTATCTGAAAGTTTTAAAAAAGTTCCATGTACATTACATGACACTTGGCAAAAAATTAAATATGAATGAATCAGCAAAAAATTTAGAAGTGATTGTAAAAGTTTTTATCAAACATTCTATGAATATATATTTGTATTTTTTTAAAAATAGGTATGACTTGCAATAGTATGACACAATTAGTATCTGAGGGTGCAATGACACCGCTGTTGGGTGTTAGCAGTCACGCGGCGTTACTTGCTGAGATAAAACGACTGAGAGAGCGTTTGATATGCCTGGAAACGGAGAACGCAGCGATGAGCGACAAGTTAAATCAACAACAGTGGGCAGTGGAGCACAGACTTGCGGAAATAGAGATGCAGATATGTGGAGCAAGTTCGACCTCAAGTATCGAGGACACGGAGCGTAATCGCGAGAGCATCATTTAACGAGAAATCTGGCCGCGTAAAGAACGCGGCGATACTAAAATGGAGCACATCAGGCGATATATGGAAGGTACAATGACCGCTCCGACGACACCCTGTGGATTATCAATAGGCAGTCCCAGTCAGCGTTTATTTGACAGCGAGAGCGACAATGAAAACGATCCACATCGTCAATTGGGAACTTGTAATGGTTACAACTCCCATCCTGGAAGCAAATCTAATTTACTTCTCTGCATGCAGTGCGATATGGAATCACGGGACTGCTCCTACCGTCCACGTAAGTCGGTCAATCAGACCGGGAGGTACCTCGAGGAAGAACGTGCTCTGAGGTGCCAAGAGTGCTACGCCGCCCAGCAGATTTCCACCGACGATCGCTGCATACACTGTGATATTATGACTCACGACGAGCAGCCGGATTTGATTTGCTTCGGCTACGAGGACGATGATCGCACCACCGAGGAAGAGGGGATTGTTCTGTGTTCCAAATGCGAAGAGCCCAGCACTACTGAAACCACTGAGAGCCCCGGGCAAAATGGATCTGGAACTCAACCCTCATCCTCCAGTGAAGCCGGTGGTGCGTATCCCGTCGACGCGGTTGTTAAAATCCACGTTAATGATAAGTCTTTTGACGGCGACTCTGATGACACTAATGATGATTCAAGTGCGCCAATTAATAATCGCGAATTCGAACCCGTTGATCGACTATCGCCAATTGTTGAACACGTACAAGCGGTTGATAATAACGACGCAAATGGAGCTCAAAATGAGTCTAACAATGCTGGATTTAATACCCAGCACAGTAGATATTTTAATAGTATGCTAGTGCTTTTTTTGTAAATATTATATTTAATATTTATATTCATCATTTTAATAATTATAATAACGATGATAATAGTAGGTATTATTATTTTATCACAATACAAATATCACATTGTTAAGTATTGTGTGATAGACTATTTATTTATAATAATACTTTACGGTAGACTTTAATTCATTTTTACGCACTGTAAATATATATACTGCCAAAATAAAATTGTCTTCATTTTGCACGAATAATAATTTAGATTAGAAATTAATATAAGTGATAATTTACTTAACGCTTGAAAATTAAAAAAAAATAATAATTATTATTATTGTAATAAATAGAAACAGATAAAAAATTGATAATTGAGAAAAAAAACGAGGATAAGCAGGAAAGTGTGAACTGCACTATTAATTATTTAAACACGATTAACGGTTCGTGTTCGGGACCAAGAAATGCCTGAATTCGCAAATAACAAACTATAATGTCTACCCCCTTTAAAAATGAGTACAAGGACTGTGACAGGATAATCGATTGATTGCCATTGCCATCAGCCAGAGAAGAAAACGTTAATAGCAGTATTTATCTAATGAAGAAATAAAAAAGAAGAAAGGAAATAATTAGAGAAGAAAAAAAAGGTTGCCCCTGATGAATTTATCCATTTCTTAATTCTAACAGTGTCATTAATCTCCATTTGTGTGTTAATTGACGAGTGAATATTATGTATGCTGATGATATTTTGAGTGCACTATGTTGTCGGTATACGCAAACTACATTGCCGCTTTGACCTTGATCATTATAAATAATAGTAATAATAATAATAATTATTATTATTATTATTATTATTAATTGTCGTAACTATTAACGTAAATTGATGGTACTGAATAAATAATAATGATAATTACGATAGTCTTGTCAATACGTAAAAATTTATATTATGATGATGATCATAATTGTGATTTATGATGCCGATTGATAATATTTTACTAAATTGGTCTGAGTGCACCTGTACTCAATTACGGAATTTATAACGATATAGCTATATTTGCAATAAAATTTATAAATTAATAAGCACTGATGAAAATAATTGAGTGGATGACTCACTCGTCAATGAAATTTCTCACGCCCCCAACAATTGGCAAGAGTTTTTTATTGTGTGATTCAATCATGTGTCGACTGCCTTTCACAATACAACGACGTCATTAACAAATAAAAATACATAATTAGAACAAAAAAAAAAAAAAAAAAAAAAAAAAAGTGTGGTAAACGTAATTGTGAAAAAAAGAAAAAAAAATTAATAATAATAATAGTAACGTAAATTAATTCCAGAACGTGTCGATTCACGGCGACAATATTTTATCGATTTGCAGATAAAAGTAATAGAAAAAAAAAATTTATAATTAAAAGTAAATATTATTCTACTGTTATTTATGTTTTATAAAACTCCTCTTGTACGATGCCAAGAGCTCTGTTTGTACATTGATAGTTCAGTATGCATCGTAAAACAAAATCAGTAAAGAAATGGATTTAAAATTTATTGTAAGCACGTTTCACACTCGTAATTTATCTAATGTACGAACTAAAGCACTAATTTAATGTACGTGTATCATAGAAACTACCATACAATTTATTTATTATATATATATATATATAGAAAAAGATGAGACTTGAATTGTATAATAATAAATTTATAATTTATATTACACTAGATTAATAAATAAAAATAATCGTAATAATAAATTAATATTATTACAGACAAATCTAAATTTAATAATAGAAGTATAAAGAAAAAAAAAGAGCGCAAGAATGAATTGAAATATTATTAAAGTGTGAAAATATCTGAAAAACACGGCAGTTACAAAACACTATAAAAAAGTCGAATAAAAAATAAAAAATTAATCACAGTTGGGAGCGTAAGATTTTGTTCAATGAATCACGTACACATTAACACAAGCGTTTTGTTCAACAACAAACAATTCAAACTCATCAGTTAAATTGTTCATAATCTAGATAGAAAACAATCCGATTTTATCAATGTAAAATTGTGTCAATGGGATATGTGAGTGAGTCTGTCTGTCTGTCTGTCTGTCTGTCAATATCTATATGAATGCTTTTAAAATGGAGTTGAAAGGAATTATCAAAGTTAACGGATAACAAAACAAATATTTCACAAAAAATAAATAATAAAATAACGAATACATGGAATTAATACTTGAAGCTAGTCAAAGTGATTTAAATTTTTAGATGTATCCAATTGATCGAATAAACCGTAATGTACCCATTAATATGGTGAACAAATAAATATATATTTATTTATTTATTTATTTATTTACAAATTAAATAATTTCACGAATCAAGCGAAACGAATTTATGCGGCATCGCAACAAATAAACTCATCTATAAAAATAAAACAAACATATTAATGGTTAACAATTTTCATCATTCTTACTCATTAAATAAAATATATCTATATATTTGTATATAAATATGTAGATATGTTTATTTATTGATTTTATTACCAATTTTATTAATGTTGCGTCACATCAACTCCTCGTGTTTATAAAAAATATTTAAAAAAAAATGAAAAGAAAAGCCAAAAAAAAAAAACTACTTTTAAAATTTAACAATTAAATGGAATAAAAAATTTTGATGTAAATATACGATGCTAAATAGGATAGATCTGTAATTTAAAAATGATAATCAATCTTTATATGTAATAAAGAGAAAATGTTTCGCGTCACACAAGATATTTATAATTATTGATCATAACTATTATTATAATCATAATAATTATTTTGGACTCACCTGTAATATCATAAAGCGTATATTGATTATGTCATAAACCGTCAAGTGCCCATCCGTATAGATTATTATTTGACGGTTCGTACTAGTAATAGTGCTGGTACTTGCGACAGCTAAAATGCAATAGATATAAATGCCAAACAACGGTGTTGCAGTCTTCCTACTATACTAATACTAATACTACTACAAAATACATATGACAAACGCTACTCGATAAAATTGGTTGATGTCAACATATGAAATTTAAAGAGAAACAAAAATAACATAACAGAAAATGATAAAAAAAAAGAACAAAAAAAATTTGAATCGGTTAAATATTATATATTGCGTTCCAGTTTTTTCTTCCCTACGAATTTTTATCTCAATAAATATAAAATTTCAATCATTCTGTATTTGTATTATATTATTTTCACAGTGATAATAGTAATAATGAAAACAATTATTATTATTAATGTTATTATTATTATTAAACTATTAGTTATTAAATATTAATTATTATTAAAATAGTATTTCTTATACCTTATATAAGAATTTGAATATAAATAAAATAAAATATTGCAACAATTAATTTGATTTTTCAACTGAACCATGAAAAAACAGAGTCTGCAATTCTACCAAAAAATCCTTTTTTCTTTTTCGGGCACGGCTCTACCTCGTTAACACTGCCGCGATAATTAGTCCACAGCTGCGGCAAATTAACGCAAACCGCACCACCGCCTCGATTGAATTGAGTGTTCTGTAACAAGGATAATTGATCTGTCGTAACAATTTAATTCTTTTTTTTTTTTTTTTTTTTTTTTTTTTTTTTTTTTCAATATTGTTTCAACTTGTGTATATTAATAGCGATTAGCAACAATCCAATAATAATTTACCGCTCTATTGATGTCACCAATGCAAACCCAATTACGATTCTTTTTGTTGGTCTGCGTTACAGCCCATTTGGAATGATCCCGTGAGCTTTTGAAGTCTACATTCGCTGTATTTAATACTATCGATTGCACGTTCTGTACCCTGGAGTGAAAAAGTAAATATTGTCCAGGATTAATTACTGTAACAAAGCCATGACATTTCAATAACAGTCTCGATAATAATTGTTATTATTACTTGGATCCATTGCATTCAGAAGGCAGTTTTCCACGTCCATTCAGCCATGTCTCTGCTAATAAATTCGATTTTAGCTCTGGTGCTATCAAGTCGTCATATAACTCTAAAAGAATTATTTTAATATTAGTCATTATTTTTTATGGGATTATTTGTCATAGATCAGAAATTCTATTTTAATGTCTGAATATTCAACAAGTTAAGTTTAATATTCAAGTTTATGCTCATTTTAGTGACTAATAAATTTTGCAACTTACTATTCTATGTCGATTAATAACAGTATAAATTAATTACTTTTTGATATTCATAGTCTTGAGAGTTATAAATTGTTTTTTATTACTTTTTAAATTTCTAGGACTAAGTATTTAAATTCATGGATCATACAGTTTTTATCTTCCCGTTAAACTTCATTTAAATGACTTTACAAAAATTTTTTTTTTTAATTATTATCAATTTTTCTCACTGTTAAAACTATATTTTTAAATATGACTCTTCTTTTAAAAAATCGCTTCCGTGATAATTAATTAAAAAATTGATTCTTGAAATAATACTTGAAAATACTGAATTTTTTACCTTAAAATTTACTTAAAAAATTTTTATATAAAGACTAACTAATAACAATTTAAAATAATTTTTTTTAAATTTATATAATGTATAAAAATTGATTTAAAAAAAAATTTCCATAAAGTCAAATTGTAATTTGAAATAATTAAATAAAGTTTATAAACTATCAAATTAATCTTGGAGTAATTTAATATAAAATTGACGTATGAATAATTTATAAAATAAATCGCTTCTTAATATTCAAACCCTCAAGAGTTATGAATATGTATTTAAATAATTATTTTTAATTAATACTAAGCAAGCTGTTAATAAAATTCATGAACTACCTTTCTGCCACTTGTCAGATTTAGCAAATGAAATAAATTCTTGTCCTCCTGCAGAAACTAATTCTTCTTTATGAAAGTAAGGGGCCTTTTTGGGCCGTACATGTTTGGAGGCATTAACGAGGCTCGGGTATTCGTTGAGCATTATTTCGGGCAAATTGTACCGATATGTCATTATCTGATTGTACATTAACTGTAGACCAACAGCGTTCATCTGGTTGGAGACCATTGATATACACAGGAAGCTCTGTCCATATAATTGTCCAGACTTGGGATACGCATACTCACCATCGGGCACATCATTATGGATATCATCATTATCAACATCCATATTCATGTTACCGTCATTATTATGATCATCATTAGTATCATCATCTCCAGCTTCTCTGTGTTCCGAGTGTTTCGATTTTCGGGATTTATTTTCCGTTCCAGTTTTAGGCACAGGTGGATAATTTGGTACACTGTGAATCAGCCAAAAGCCGCGAGTGTTATCAGTCATCAATACACCTTTGGTATGTCCGTATCTAACTGTACTTTGATTTTTATTTGGTGCTTGATCATTGTATAAAATCCATAATATATCTGGCGCCAAATCCTAAATAAATAAATTATATATTAGTTTTATTAACGTAATAAAACGGTATTCTGGTCTAGAAGCATGAATTTCAAAATTAAAAAATTTTTAAATTCAAAAAATTAGCAGCTGATGAAGTGAGGGTCTCAAAAAATTAGCACGTGACCATACCCACGATTCCAACCCTCCTAGCAATCTGAAATGAAAAAATAAAAAAGATTATCAATCTAGAGTAATGTCGCTATGATTGAAACTATAGTCATCTCTAAATTTCAATTTTTACTATTTTTTAAAAATTCGAAAAAGTAATTTTTTTTCTCTTATTTTCAGGCAATTGCCGTTTTGTAAAAAAAAATTTTTTTTTTTTCAACTTTTCCGTCATTCCGGCCATAGCAACATTACTCTAGACTAATAATCTTTTTTATTTTTTTATTTCAGATTGCTAGAAGGGTTGGAATCGTGGGTATGGTCACGTGCAAATTTTTTTAGACCCCACCACTTCATCAGCTATTAATTTTTTGAATTTAAAAATTTTTTTATTTTGTTCTGTATTCTTAAATTGTTAATAAATTATTTATAATAAAAATATCGATTGCTTTTTTTTACGGCACCAAAAAATTATCTGAAATTCATGCTTTTAGACCAGAACACCCCTTTAATATTCTAGTCAGTATTGATTTTTTAACATAACTTGTAACCAAAGCCAATAATTTTCTATAATTGCTGCTATAAATTTATCAAAGTTTATTTGGTACACATATAAGTAATTAATATTTGATAATTTTCAATTAAAACAACTTTTAGTCTATATTTCTGGAGAAATCTCCAGTATGATATATTTTTATGTGTAATTAAGTTAATAAAACATTTATTGTCTAATGGCTCACAAATTACTAATGCGATGGTGATAACATCAATCAATTAAAAATAACTTTGATAATTTAATTAAGCTGTAATTTTTATCTACACTTCTCACAAAAATTAAGGGAGCAGAAAAAAAATCCAAATTTTTGGGGGATTTTCAACAGGCTGTAACTTATACAAAAATGGTCGTACAGCAAAACAAAAAAAAGCAAATTGTAGCTCTAAGTGTTTTGTTTTTGGATCTGAGTTTGAAAATATTTTTCGAGTAATCATAAGAAAACCACCGAAAAAAAAATTTTCGAAATTTTTTTTGTTTTTTTTTTTAATCTACGGACGTGGAAAAAATTTTTTCGACTCAACCTCCATATGGACCGGATAGCTTGTTTATTCAGATTTAATTTCGTTTTTTTAAAATCTCGATACGAGCATTTCTCGCTGAGATATCGATGTTTAAATGGAAAAAGATCATTTTGTCTTTGATTACCAATATCTCAGCAACCAATGATTGCACAGAAATTTTGAGGTTGGTTTTAAAAACTTGAATAAATTCTCTACAAGGATTGGCAATTGAATTTTGAAAAAAAAATTTTTTTTCAATCATTACATGAATTTGAAAAAGCATCCAAAAAAGGGCTTTTTGTCGTTTTTTGGAAAATCAAGCGCCCAATCAAAAATATTGCGGAAACCACTGACGTTAAGTGTGCCTCTTACTGTTCAATATACCCACAAAAACCCTACAAAGTTTCAATTCAATCCAGCCAACCGTTTTTTTTCCCACTTGATCGAATTTTTGAAAAAATTAAAGGAGCAAGAATTTCGCTCTGAAAATGTCATAATTTTTATCAAAAATGAAAAAAATTTTTTTCATTTTTCTCTCAATTCTGTATTAGTGACTTGAAAAATTTAAGGAAAAAAAAAAAAAAATCGAAAATTTTTGAGAAAAAAAAAAAATTTTTTTTAATTTTTTTCAATTGGCCCAAATCAAAAAAAATGTAGCGACTCACTTTCTCACCGATTTTACTCTTCCGCACTTTAAGTTTCCTAGTCACAAATTAATTGAATAAATTAAAAGTTGATACCCCCAAGGCAAGTCGAATATTCGTTCTACGAATATTGGGACAATAATTTTTTCGTGCGAATTCCAACAGTGTCTAAAAAAAAACAGTTTTTCTTAAAACTAACCTGCTTTCTTGGTAATCGAGCCAATCAACAGTTTTTCTCAAAACTACCGTATTTTTTAATTTTTAGAAAAGCAAATTAACTGAGTTTTTGCAAACTTTAGTTTTCTTTTTATTTTTTTTCATAATGCCTAGGCGGCATTTATCCGCGCCACAAGTCGCTCAGATAGTGACTCTAGTGGAAGAAGGGTACAATTACCGACAAGTCGGGGATCGTATGGACGTTAGTTCATCTGTCGTATCTCGCGCATACAATCGGTATTTGGAAACCGGTGGTTACCAACGACGAGTTGGCCAAGGTCGTCGTCGCGCAACAAATCCTCGTGATGACCGAGCGATCGTTCGGCGCGTTCGTCAAGAACCTTTCGTTCCTGCGAACGTTGTCGCCCGAAATTTTCCGAACCGTCGACAACAACAACAACAACAGCAACAACAACGACGACGACGACAACAACAACCGCGGAACATTTCAGTTCAAACGGTTCGAAATCGTCTCCGTGAGACTGGAGTGCGATCAAGAAGTGCCGCCCGAGTACCGATGTTATCACCCATACATCGCCGAAACCGTCTGGCTTACGCTCGTCAACATGTTCATTGGACCGTAAGGCAATGGAACAATGTTTTGTTTTCTGATGAGTGTCGGGTATGCCTGTTTAGAAATGACCGAAGACCCCGAGTTTGGCGCCGTCAGGGAGAGCGTTTTTCACGTAACTTCACTCGACCGGTAGCTGCTTACAACGGAGAGTCGGTGATGGTTTGGGGAGGAGTTTCGAGATTTTCACGAACTCCTTTGGTAATCGTCCACGAAAATCTAAACGCTACGCGTTACATTAATCAGATCTTACGACCTGTTGTCTTGCCTCTACGGCAGCAAACTAGAGGTTTTATTTTTATGCAAGACAATGCCCGGCCTCACACAGCAAACGTCACCCGTCGGTTTTTCCAAAGACACGACATAACGTTGTTAAGGCATCCAGCGGTAAGCCCTGATCTTAACCCTATCGAGCACGTCTGGGATATCCTGAAGCGCCGATTGCGCCAGAATTATCCCAATTTACGAACGTTAGCTCGTAACGAAAATTTTTTCATTTTTGATAAAAATTATGACATTTTCAGAGCGAAATTCTTGCTCCTTTAATTTTTTCAAAAATTCGATCAAGTGGGAAAAAAAAACGGTTGGCTGGATTGAATTGAAACTTTGTAGGGTTTTTGTGGGTATATTGAACAGTAAGAGGCACACTTAACGTCAGTGGTTTCCGCAATATTTTTGATTGGGCGCTTGATTTTCCAAAAACGACAAAAAGCCCTTTTTGGATGCTTTTTCAAATTCATGTAATGATTGAAAAAAATTTTTTTCAAAATTCAATTGCCAATCCTTGTAGAGAATTTATTCAAGTTTTTAAAACCAACCTCAAAATTTCTGTGCAATCATTGGTTGCTGAGATATTGGTAATCAAAGACAAAATGATCTTTTTCCATTCAAACATCGATATCTCAGCGAGAAATGCTCGTATCGAGATTTTAAAAAAACGAAATTAAATCTGAATAAACAAGCTATCCGGTCCATATGGAGGTTGAGTCGAAAAAATTTTTCCACGTCCGTAGATTAAAAAAAAACCAAAAAAATTTCGAAAATTTTTTTTTCGGTGGTTTTCTTATGATTACTCGAAAAATATTTTCAAAAAAAAATTTTCAAACTCAGATCCAAAAACAAAACACTTAGAGCTACAATTTGCTTTTTTTTGTTTTGCTGTACGACCATTTTTGTATAAGTTACAGCCTGTTGAAAATCCCCCAAAAATTTGGATTTTTTTTCTGCTCCCTTAATTTTTGTGAGAAGTGTAGGTTGTACAGATTTTTTAATATTTATCAAAAAGCAATCATTTCATTACAGTTAAAAATACGGGGAATTTAATAATAAAAAAATATTAGTTTTAATATTCGAAGCGGTTTAATTATTCAACACATACCCGGGTTTTATTTATAGATTTTAATAGAATTAATTAATATTGTCCTGGATTTTAAAATTATTAAAAAACCGCATCGAAAAAATTTAATTTACAAAAATAAAATTGATATTTTAAATGCTTTTCATTCAAATTCAAGCATGCTATTTTTTGATACTGCATAAGCATATTGTTTGTGTAATTTAAATAAAAATATAACTATGTCCAGAAATAATTAACAAATTAATATTTATAAAACACTGAGAAAATTCTAATTAATTAAAATTTATTTTTTTAGATAAAATTTTTGACGTTTTTTAAATCTTGAAATTTGTAAGAAAAAATTCTTATTATTCTTAAAAATTTATCTTCAAAAAAAGAATATTTAAAACTTATTGTTATCCTCACATCTTTGTACAATGAAGATAGAGTTTTTCCTGGCACCGAATCCTTGGATCCGATTTCTTTTTTCGATAATTGCCATCCATTAGCAACTGTATCACTTGTTATATAAAGATATGCTAGACCCTTTCTGATAATTGGATCACTACTTTCAGAAGTTTTTGGTACTTTATACAGAACATACCTGTCAAAAGAAAAAAAAGGTTTAAAAAAAATATTGAAAATTAAGTTAGCTGGCATCTAAAAATTTTTATAATTTTTTTTATTGAAAAAAAGACTTTAAGTATAATTTTTAAAATATTATTTTACGATGATACTGAAGTTAGCCGTCAGCTGTCAATTTAAAAAATTTTTTAAACAAATAAATTTGCTCCAAAAAATTATTTTTAAAAAATTGCATTTGAAGTTTTTTAAAATTTCTAAATGTCAATTTTTTTTATAAATTTTTTTTTGCCATAATTTATTTGTCACAAAAATCCTTAAAATTATCAACTATCTGCTAAGTTAATTTTCAGATTATTTTAAGTTCTAATTTAATAAATGAAAAAAAAATTAAAAACGTCAGCTAACTTAAATATTATAAAAATAATAAAACTATTTTGAAAAAATTATAAATGAATAAAATAGATGAATAATTACCAGTCGACATCATTGCCAGCTTCGTCCTTGCATTGTAATTTATTTTGACCACTATTAACAACACCAGTTGTGTAAATTATTAACAAAATGTAAGCTAAATACATTGTCAAGAGCGCGCGCTGATAAATGGATTCAAAAATCTACAAATCATCGAATCCTAGTCAAGTGTCAAGACTTTTTTTTTCACCAACTGCTGGCGCTTTTGGTAGTGTCAACTAGTCAGCTGACGGAGCTGATGTTTTATGTTATGTTTCCACTTCCACATTCCCACTCTTGCTCTTTTCTTTTATTATTATATTCTACTTGTGGTAGGTATGTTCGTATGTTATGAGTGATCTTGAATTCTCTGAGAAAACTACAAAGCGTGTTTTATTAGTAAATATGAGACAAAAGATTCATGGCTTTTAAGTCTTGTAACATATGTCTAGTCACGTGGCTGATAACTTTTAAATTGTTAAATCAGCATTTAATTTAAAAATTTTTTTTTATTTACTGCTAACTATCTTATGAGTCAAACGGCTTTGCGCATTAGATCTGCAGTCTGCAGAAAATAAACTCATCAGATGGAGATTGGAAGAATGAAAGAAATATAGTTAGAGTTATATCAGTTTGCGCATGGTATTATTTATAACTTCATTCTCGGTTATTTACATTGTTGACATTTATTTATTTTATTTATTTTTTTTTTTTTTATTATTAAAACTATTATTAATAATATATTCCATGAACAATGCTAAAATAAATTTAAAAAATATTTTCTAATAATAAATAATAAAGTTAGTCTTTATTTATTAAATTAGAACTAAAAAAATTTTTTTTTAAATTGCACTTTTAGTTTTTCAAATTTTTTACAAAATAATTTTATCAATAAAAAAAATTCTAAAAATTTTTAGATGCCGGCTAACTTAATTTTCATAAACATTTGACAGTTTTTCTTCTTTTTAATATAAATGACATTAAAGTTAGCAGTCACTTGACAATTTTGTTTATTTTATTTAGCATAAAAATTTGTTCCAAAAAATTATTTTTAAAAAATTGCATTTTTCATTTTTTAAAATTTCTACATGTCAATGTTTTTTTTTTAATTCTAGTAAATAGTAGACAAATTCTAGTAAAATTTGAATAAGTATCTTGAAGATATATTTTTATATAAGACTGTACTTGAGCTTTAATTAAACACGTTCATATTTCAGATCTCTACAGTAGAGTGAGCTAAAACATGGATGTGATGTTCACATGGGATTCCCATCTGATTATATTTCTGGTAACGTCATTATGTATCAACATAGCTGACACAAGACACTTGTAACAGAACTTCAACGCCGTAGAATTTGTCAAAGGCCTGAATAAATTGAAAACAAAAAATTGTGTAATGCGTAAATATTTGGTGTAAATAGATATAATTCATAAAAATTTTAATAAAAAATGATTTTAAAGCGACAAATTGGTGTGATGGTGTGCGCACTGTTGGCATTTACAAGTACACCGGTTTCTGGAGAAATAAACCCTGAAGCTTTGATAAAAGTCATCGAATTTGGATAGAAGGCTTATATCTTTAAAAATATCAATAGTTCACAAGATACAAGGTCATTTCTTAATTATAAATCTAGAGACATAACATTTTCGAATTCAGCATAAATACTTATCATCATAAATTGACTATTGGTGAGAATGATATGAAACCTTGAAAAGGCAAAACTCCAGGTCAAGATCTTTCTAACGATACCAAATTTAATCATAAATACCCATTTTATGATATAAATAAACTGGCAAAAAAATTTTGCTTATTCTCTTAATAATATAGATTATCTGTTATAGTTATTAAAATTTTTTCTATATAAATTCGTACTTGCGTCTTGTCATTTTTCTTTGCATCCATTAGATGTGTGCATGACTCATATGTATGAGTCATAGTCCATTTGTCTAATCTTCAAATCTATAAAATAATGGCAAAATGGCTTTTTCGAAATGTAAAATAAGTTTTAATACTGTAAGTACAGTCGTAGAAAATAATTATATTTAACTAAAATAATTACAATATTCAGTAATCGAAAATTATACTTAAAATATCAAGAAAGAGGAATATAAGTTTGGAGAAACAATTCAGTCTCTTAAAAATATTTAAAATTATTGATTATATTTACAATAATAACAATATAGTTTAAGACGTTGTTAATTTTGATTTTTAACATAACTGTCTTCAAGGTGAACAAAGGACACAATTTTTGTATAAAAGCAAGCAAGCTCTGATTAGATTGTCTAGTGAGCACTTTGAAAACTCAGAGTTTTTTTTTTTAAACTCGAGTAAAAAATCCAAAATACAGAAAAAGGTGATTAAATTTATTCAAAAAATGAATTTAAAAATTAAATTCAGCGCTTCATTATACGTGTTATTGATTTTATCAATTACGCTTTCTTCTTCGCAATTAAATCCAAAAACTCCGAGAAAAGTGGCTAAATATGGCTGGAAGGCAATTCAAAAGCTTATAGCAATTGATTCGCCAGTAAAAAATCACAAATTTGAACAAGAAGTGATCAACGCGTTAGATGAACTTCGTCAAATCACTGCGACGATTGAGCCTTTAATGACAGACGAAGAAAATTGTATAATTGAAGAACCCAATGTAAAAATTGATATGCTGATCGTGGATAAATTCGTTTTTGCTGTGTTTGAAATAAACGAACGATTTGAGAAAAAATTCTTGAGGTACTTCACCGACAACGATACGTATCAAGCTGAAACTATCAAAGATTATATAAACAAAACAATCTATTCCAAGGAGTATGTCTCTAAATCAATACTTGTCGAAATAAATATTATGCATATGAACTAGAAAGAAAAAACTGGGATACATGCATGCTTCATCAAGGTACACATGAAGCTTACGACGATCGATCGGCTTAAAGGACACGTATGCTTCTTTGGAACAGTACCAAGCTCTTTCGCACTTTTTATAATATTTCAGAAATTTTATCATTAATTTTTTATTTAAGCAGTAGCTCAGAATTTAGCTGCCAAAATGATTGCCGAAAGTTTGACTTATAAATTCAAGTTTAATAATTGTTGAATTGTAAATAAATTTTGCTATTTATTTTTATATTTCAGTTCTTGTAGAGAAGAAATATAGGACAAAATGTATTATACGTCTAAAAATTAATCAATACTTTTTACAATTATCATATGGCCAAACTAGAACGATTTAAAAATAGAGAACTAAGATATATTCTCTACACTATCCGTTTCAAATGAAGTTAGTAAAAGTTAAAATGATCGATCGATATACAGGACACGTCGGCTTATTACAGCTATGTGAAGCTTTCCGGTTGGCTTATAGAGAAGTGTATGAAATCTAGATGACAACAGAACCAATCATAAAATATTACTAGCTCGTATATGTTACGTGCGAAATTGTGAATGGATAGATGCTAATTTTTCAACAATTTTTTAACCCTTTCTCTACCTTTGAACAGTGTCGTATAAATTAAAACTGTTTTCAAAGGGTAATTTTTTGAGTTTAAAGTACAACATTTTTTACTAAACCTGATATATACGACACTGACTGTCTTCACCGGGGAAGTATATAAAAATGTTTAATTCCCCGGGTCAGCAACAATCGTTCAAACAGCGAGTAGAAATGTTCTCTAAAAATTCAGCCGCTCATTTCGCTATTATATTTAATATATTTATAACAAATATGAATATATTGATTCAAATTATTTAGTAGCCACTATAAATTATTTTAAAACTTTTAAGTTACTATTATTTAATTTTTAAAATAGTACTTCCTTAAAAATAATTTCTTTTGTCGTTTCAAAATTGTTCAATTAAAAATATCTTCTTATTTTGACAAACCATCAGCATCTTCCGTCTGCAAGGTAAGAAAAAATTTATCATTAATCATACTGTTAATTTTTCACTTAATTTACTTACCCATTTTATCATATTTTTCTTATTCTCTTAATAATATAGATTATATTTTCACTAATAGGTATAACTACTCAAGATTGATATCAATGTTGAATAACTCAAACTCACATTACATCGTAAATCATCATTCTCTAAATATGCACCTGTGTTTTTGTGGTTGGATGCTGTGAATTTCTTCGTGAATACGCTTCCTAAAGCCTTCAAATAATTCTAGTGACGCTTCAAGTGAAGACAATTCACAACTTTAATCTCATTATCAATCTGCCGTGATACTTGTGAAGAAGTAAATTCCGTGATCGACGAAAGCTTAAGTCTGTTTTATTCAAAGGTAAAATTTATAAAATTCATATCAATTGTTGTCGATAATAATTAATTTATTTCTTCACTATTTAAATATTATTCCAAATTTGAAATTATGTTTAAAATTAATTTTTGAAAAAACAAAAATTAATTTTAAAAAAAACAAAATTCTAATTTTTCAAAATTTTGAATTAATAATATATATTTATATTTTTTTTACAGATAAAAAACGCACCATATGCTTCCCGAAAAATTCAGCATATAATCACAGGATCTTCAACATTTTATCAATCGGAAATAATTCAATATTCAATACATAGCTCACCGTATTTGAAATTCGTCAAAAAAATTCGTTCTACAAGACATAAAATATAATTTTCCAAATTATCACGATCTAATGATGAAAAATTAATCAATCGCGCGTGCAGCATAACGGCTTATTTATTTATTACAACGCATTTTTTCTGTGTGGCTTGTATGGTATGTATGACGGAAGATATCGTGTTAAGAAAATATTTTGAGCACCGGGCACGCGACAATTGACTATTAAAAGAAAAATTTGATCGGGCGGCAAGGTATATTCTTAAATTTAGTTTTATATGATACTCTAATAAAAAATTGTTTATTAAGAATGACAAGTATCTAAAAAGTTTATTGATCGGAGTAACACAAACAAATACGCGTTGAATTTTTTTCATTTGTTTATATAATTATAGAAATCTTATCGTTTTTTAAATTATACCAATTATTATAATAATTGCAAGTATTATTTAAATAACTTTTAGTTTATTAAATAAAAAAATTAAATAAATATTTTTTGATCCACACATCAAGTGACAGTTATAATGTATACATTGATAATAATTTTAAATTGCCTATAGCTATGAAGAAATAATTTATGAATAATAAAACTCATTTAATTGATAAAAATATCAAAGAAGATAACATTGTGAAAAAAATGATCTATTATTAGTGTTGAATATCAATTTAATATTATAAAAATACATTATTAAATACATGATTAATTAATTATTTTATGTATTGAATGATAATAAATGTGTTTATTAAAAATATTTTAAGTTTTTGAAATAATTTTTATTTAATATTCATGAAATATTCATGAAAAATTATTTAAGTTCATCAGTTTTTCTAGTTTTTCACCAATAAAAATTTTTTTTAATTGTTTTGTAATAATTTTTTCAATAAAAAAAAATTCTAAAAATTTTTAGATGTCTAACTTTATTTTCATTTTTTTTACTTGCAATTTAATTGAGAATTGCAAGTAAAAAATTGCTTAATGACATTAAATTTAGCTATCACTTGACAATTGTTTTAATTTTTTTTAACCAATAAATTATAGCAAAAAAAAATTATAAAAAAAATAAACTTGAAGAAATTTTAATAAATTAAAAATGCAATTTTTTAAAACTAATTTTTTAGAACAAATTTTTTTGTTAAAGAAAATAAAAAAATTGTCAAGTGACAACAAACTTTAATGTCATAATTGCTTACCGTTGGCTAATTATATTATCATTAAAAATTACACTAATTATAGCATAAATTATATAACAACAATAAAACTATAATATATGCCACTGTCAATAAATTTGAATGAATAAATATTTAGCGGGTGTGAAACTAAAAAAGCGACATCTTACTCTTGACACGGGAGATAGTAGTAGAAGATCTCCATTCTGGACACCACGGAGGCTAGATATATATCTAGCCTCCGTGGCAGTGTGGCCAGAACGTGCTCTTTTCTTACCCTCACTTTGTAGGACACTCTCATCTGACTACATTGAAAGCGGTACAAAGTGGGGGTAAAAAAATCGCACGATCTGGCCACACTGAACGAACGTTCAAGGTCTCAACATCAAAATGGACTCTGCTTAGCACCTCGACTCTCCCCGCTTAGTTGACGGTGGTTGATGGCATTGACGAGTGGATTGGGCTGGAGCTCATCTAAACATCACCCTCTCAATCATAATATAAATATAAATAAATAAATAAATAGAAAGTGTGTGTTATAATAGGTGGTTAAAAAATAAAAGTGTAAGTTTTTGTGCCAAAAACAATATGAGTTCATCACTCGGCTCATATTGTCAAATGTACAATAATAATTACAAAATAATAGTAATTAGATACGAGTGTTACCCGAAGCTGAAGTTGAAGATGCATGACAATGGATCAGATGTTTGTCAATTGAACCGTGCATCCCATACTCAGTAATATTATTATAAAGTGATAAAGGGAATCGGGATGTGGTTGAATCTTCATTCTAATTGAAGGTAATTGTTATTGATCACTCGACTATCTTCACACAGTTAAACAATGAGTACTTGTTATTCTTATTTTTTTCTATTGATAAATAAAACAAACACTTTAATTAAAATAAATTGAACAATGTTGGTAATTTATTTATTAATATTTTTATTTTTCAGTGCCAATAAAACAAATGGAGTATTAATACACTTTGGTGTAGCTGATAAATCATTCCTTCCATGGGATAATACAATAACTAAAATATTGATAATTATACAATATACATACCAGTAATAATAATAGTATTATTATTGCTATTATTATTTTTTAAAAAGTAACAATAACTAAAGTTATTTTTTTAACACGGTTGCCAAAAGTACAAGCAGCACAATGAGTACAACTGAAAATGGTACTGACTCTGAGACTGGATGGCAGGAGTGTGCCAGTTGGTTGACAAGATGTGGAGCCCTTAGAGCTGATCACAAAGCCAACTGGCCGTCAGCTACTGCATTTGATTTAGCGTACACCCTAAGAGATGGTGTATTGCTTTGTAATTTTTTAAATTTAATAGATCCAGGATGCATTGACATCAAGGATGTTAGCCAAAAACCCCAGATGGCACAATTTTTATGCCTGAGAAATATTAAATTATTTTTAACTGTTTGCTCCTCAACCTTTGGTCTTTCCGATTCTGACCTATTTGAACCTTTAGTGTTATTTGATTTGTCAAACTTTCATCAAGTTCTTTGCACGCTGTCTGCGCTATCACATTCGCCGAGATTTCGTCGTAAAAACATTCCGTGAGTATTTTTTTTAAATTATCTTAGTATAGAAATCATTTTATTATCATATTTAGAAGATAAAGCTGCTTTAATTTTTTCATCAAACTAAATTTTAAATTCTAAATTTTATTTTAATGAAATTGAAATTATTTTTTTTAGATTATTAAATATTATGGCTTAAAGTTTTTTTTTTAATACTCAAATTTTTATTTATTTATTAATTAACATACGCCTATCGGCAATATACATCAATAGAAATTATTTAAAATTAAATATCATTAATTTAAAAAGAAAAAAACTAATTCAAATTTAATTAATGAAAAAACAAGAAAAAAAGTCTTTAAAGATTTTAATAAAATGATTTTTAAATCTGTTTATTTTATTCGTAATTACTAAAAATAATTTCTAATTACAGAGGATTTACTATTGGACGTGATCGGTCACAGGAAGATGCATACAAAGATCTTCAAAGCGCAGGAGTTGGGTTAGTACAAATAAAAATAAAATAATAATTAACCAAAACTAATCATCTAGCACAGATCATAAATTTATAATTAAATTTTTTTTTCGTCATCTTCCCACTACCATAAAAAGATAAATCTAACTATCTCCTCATGCTAATATAAATATTACAACAAATAAATTTAGTCCCACGAGTACAGAGGTGGGATTTACCATAAAACCTAGAGCAGTGGATCCTGATGAATCCCAAGTATATCAAGAGTTACTCTGCTTTTCAACAACAGCTCACCACGAATGGTCTTTTACGACAACCGAGGTACTTGTGTTGCTATTAAACACAGACTAATTTAACGTCTGTAGTTTAAAGGATTTGTAATTAGAGTACCTGATAAATCCCAGCGTTGGCAAATTTATTAAATGTTTTTTTTTTTTTTTTTTTTTATTTTTATTTTTGGTTCATTTTAAAAATCATGCTGCGTTATTGGTGATAAGCCAGCTATTTTGCGTAGTGCATGAGCCTTATTTTTGGTTTGTTGTTTTTTTTTTTATGCAATTAGTCGTGAGACTGAGGGTCGCCGGAGAAGATCGCGACGGCGAGAAGGTGATGAGGCAGGTGGTGAAGGAGGAGATGAAATTGAAGATCCAGTTGACCAGGAAGAGGATGGCTACGGGGCCTTTTGTAGTCACGCACAAAGCGAAGAGATCTACCATGACCTTTGTAGTCTACACCTGCCGCCTCCTCCAAGCGCCGCGCAGGTCATTATTATTTTTTTTATTTTATTATCATTATTATTTTACTTTGTATTTATGCCAAACGCAAAAATCCTGCATGAGGTCTAATTGTATATCTAAAAAATATATCAAGCATGTAAAAAAAAAAATTTATTATTTTTAACCGTAATTAATTATTCATATTTATGTTGTATTGATAATTGAATTAGTTATTATTAGAATAATAAATGAATATTAATTTACAGGGAGGAACTATTCCAGGTGGAGAAAAAAGAGATTATGTTATACAAGAGCTCGTTGAAACAGAGCGTAATTATTCCGAAGTATTAAATAGTCTTCTACGACATTTTGCACGTCCATTATCGACATCACTACGTCCAAAAGATGCAGCAAGAATATTTTTTGGTATTAAAGATTTATCTGAGATTCACGCTGGTGTGCATAGTCAATTACGTAAAGCACGTAATGGTGCTGCTATTGCTCAAGTATTTCTCGATTGGCGAGAGAAGTTCCTTATTTACGGTGATTATTGTGCTAATCTTACGGTAGCCCAAAATACCCTCCAAGAGGCTTGTTCGCGCAATGAACTAGTTAATCAAGAAGTTATTCGTTGCCAACAAGAAGCTAACAATGGAAAGTTCAAACTTCGTGACATTCTATCAGTTCCAATGCAACGAGTGCTAAAGTATCACTTGTTGTTGGACAAACTTGTTGAAGAGACATCTCGTGAGCTGGCTGAAGATTTACGTCAGTTAAGTAAAGCTCGGGAGGTGATGGTGGACGTCGCTCAATATATTAACGAAGTTAAACGTGATTCTGATACTCTCGATATTATAAAAGATATTCAAGCGTCTATTGTCGACTGGGACGTAAGCGATGGTACGCAGCTCAAAGACTTTGGCAGGTTATTGAGAGACGGCGAGCTCAAAGTAAAAGCACACGGAGATCAAAGAGTTAAAGCTCGTTATGCTTTTGTATTTGAACAAGCCGTACTGCTATGCAAAGCCGGGAGAGGCGATCAATATTGCTATCGAGAAACACTTAGACTTGATGATTATCGGCTCGAAGACCACACAGGCCGGCGAATCCTTGGACGAGATTCTCGGTGGTCCTATCAGTGGTTATTGGTTCACAAACAAGCCTACAATGCGTACACACTCTACGCACGCACCGAGGACCAGAAGCAGATGTGGATGAAAGCTATGCAAGATGCTATGGATAATGTTAATCCTGCTGCTTGTCGTGTAACTAATCATAAATTTCGGTTAATGACTTTTGAGACTGCTAGAAGTTGTCAGCGCTGTGGTAAATTTCTTAAAGGGCGTATTTTTCAAGTGAGTAAAATTTCATTCCTGCAGAAAAAAAAAATTAATTTGAATCAAGTAAATAATTTTTAAAAAGTTCATCTTCTTGATTTGAGTAGCTAAGAAATTTTTTTGGTAATTATTTACAAGTGGAGTCCACCCTATTTTTGACCATAACATTTAAAAATTTTTTTTTATTTTGCTTTCAAAATTATTTTCTTGGTTTAAGAATTTTTCTCTTGATTCAAATTAATTTTTTATTGTGTATGTTAATTCAAAAAAATTCCATCGCTATTCATTTTAATAATAAATGATAATTTTAATTTTTTATGCTTACTGGATTAGCAAAGTTGAATTGAGTTATTAACTAATTATTTATTTATTTATTTATTTTTTTTTTTTCATAAATATTAAATTGGCTCATGTTTAACGATCGAATCTCCTTGAAATATGTTGAATATTTAACTACGGTTTTATGTTACAAAAGATAAATTTCTGCTTAATCGTAAGTTTAAATGATAAATATCTTGTGATAGGGGTATAGCTGCGATGTATGTCGTTTGGCAGTACACAAACAATGCATATCATATTCCGGACGTTGTATGCCGGTACCTCCCACACCACCATTACCTCCTCCTCTACCGTGTGACCGTGCTCTCTCGGTTAAACTGTGGTTTGTAGGCGAAATGGGAAGAGATGCGGCTGCACATAAACTTGAGGCCAGAGAGGATGGAACATACATGTTGCGAGTGCGGCCTGCTGGGCAACCTCGATTAAAACATGAAACTAATTACGCCTTGAGTATCAAGTAAATATTTTGTTATAAATTTTAAATTAATTACTTAAAGTTTGGCCTTTGCTCGACTATTTAAATATTTAAATTAAATTAAATGTTTATTTCAGAACTGATGGAGCTGTTAAACACATAAGGGTTTTCAAACGTGATGTTGATGGTACGGAGCTGTATTATTTGAGCGAATCTCGATTCTTCAAGAGCGTCGTCGAGCTTGTTGAGTACTACGAGCGTGCATCCTTGTCGGAGAATTTCGAAAATTTGGATCAACGGCTTCTATGGCCTTTTAGACGCGTGTTAGCGAAAGCACTATTTGATTTTCGCGCAGGCGAGCGTAATCAATTGACACTGAGACGGGGGTGTCGGGTTGTCGTACTGAGCAAAGAAGGCGACGCAAAAGGCTGGTGGAAAGGTAAAATAGCTGATCAAGTTGGATTTTTTCCGAAAGAATACGTCGAGGAAGAATAGCCTACAGATATTAAAAGTAAAATTATTAAATAGTGTTCTTCCAAGTCAACTTGATTGCACGGCTTCTTTATTAATAAAATATTAATTATTGTAATTAATGAATTAGGCAAGCACTCATCCAAAGAAATATACGATAATATGTCTTTTGTGCAATCGCATTTAAATCACTGTTGAAACTAGTCCTTGGACAAACAGTTGACGTTTAAAACGTAGACATAAATTATAAAAAAAAAATTATATTTAATTTAGCACAATTATCAACGGACAATTCTGTCAAGCAACAATATGTCGCTCATAAAATACTTGAATTGTTGTTAAATATTCGGCATTAAATACCAAGTAATGAAACTGTTAAATAATTGTTACTCATTTTTGCTTGGAAATGAGACTGCTTGAAAAACAAATGCTTTTATGTACTAAAAAAAATTAAGTCAGAGCTTTTATTTGCCTATATATATATATACCACTATATTTACATAAAAAAATACAAATCAATTGTTATTCTTGACGAAATATATATATATATATATATATATATATATATATATATATATATGCTATTTTTTAATGATTAAGACATATTGTCCACTCGTGCCAATAAAATTTTAGAAATAAAGACAAATATAATGTATATATTTCGTTCTAAAAAATATAATATTATCTTTCTTGAAAAAGTACTTATTGTAAATCTAAATATATCACACCATGCATGAGTAATTATTTTTACGAGCGTGTGTACATGGTATGAGCAACTTTCTGCTCGATTCTTTTGCATCCAGCTTTGGCAAAAATTCCAACAGGCTCGCTAAAAGTGACATGGCGCATAACATTTTCAATTTGTTGATTAGTCGGCTGTCTACCGTGACTAATAAAAGCCGTTTTTATACATTTAATAACGTGCTCAGCTTCCAGTGGCAAAAATGGCACATAATGATCAATCAAACTCGTACTTATTGTGTCACTTTTGTGAAAGCCGCCCTTTTCATTGAAAGCTCCTCTAGATATCAAGTCTTCAAAATCTGAGAGTCTTGTGTCTTCTCGTTTACGTCCATCCTGCCACAAGTTGTGTAAAGTTTCAACAATCTCTTGACTCCCAGTATTTGATAAGAATATAAATATAGCTCTGTTTGTTTCGATATTAATTCGTCTACCCATGTACCAAATCTGCGGTTCTCCATACTCCAAAAAAGGTACCAGCACATTCAAAAGTCCTGGAGGTATCATATCTACTTCATCGAAGACAAACAAAGATTGTGGACATTGCTGAAGACTATCAATGATTGTTTCTTTTAATTCTTTCTGTTAAAATTTTATTTTTATTAATTATATATTAAATTTCATCCATTTAAAGTAGTGACTCTGCTTAGATAGTGAGATGCGCCTTTTTGGCATGAGTAACGTGATAATTGGGTATTTGCATGATTTTGATATTCATAAACTTTTGATATTTTTACATTCTATATAATTTTTTTAAATTTTTGGAAAAAAAATTTTTCGATTTTGTTCTTAAAAATTTAAATAATTTAATAAATAAAAAAAAGCAGATATTTAAATGAATAAGTAGCTCCATCTCGTGTATGTGACGTCATAGTGCTTATTTCATTTGAAATTTTAAGCGCCAATCTCTTGTAAACACGTGGCAGGTGTAAACAATTGTTGTGTTAATTGTGATTGATTAAAAAAGATCTGGTTGTGTTGTTTATAATAAAATAAAATTATTTAATTACTCGAAATGTCGTCAAAAATGAGTTTTATTGGTGTATAGTTCCAACGTGTAGAAATACTGGTAAATCGACACCAGAAAAAATTTTTATAAATGTTTCATTAAATTCTGTTAAACGGAAAAATCAGGATCCACTTTTCGCCGAGGCATTTTTATTAATTCGTTGATAATCACAAACTACACTGTTGAAGTGATGCTTCTCAAAAGTCTTAGTATAACAACATTGACATGTTCATAACCTCCAAACACATTCATTTTAAATTTAAAAAAACATTTCACAAAAATTTATTTCACTTTTAATTATTTTCAACAAAATCTAGCATTAAAATAGAATGTATAAAACTTAAAATTGAAAAAAACTTAACTTTAAGTTTTTAGCAATGTAAAATATTATACATACTTAAATGCTCATTCAAATATACGCGCTACAAACAGCACAATGACGTCACACCAATCACATCACGTTTTACATCACGTGACTTTTATGTAATTTAGGATCACTTTTATTTATTAAATTATTTAAGTTTTTAAGAACAAAATCGAAAAATTTTTCTTCCAAAAATTTAAAAAAATTATATAGAATGTAAAAATATCAAAAGTTTATGAATATCAAAATCATGCAAATACCCAATTATGGATGAAATAAACATACCTCATACATGAATGTATTTTTTTCCAAAGGAAAACTCAATCTTCCGGAAAAGAAGTGATAGTATTTACTTTTAGAACCTTCTTTGTAAAAATATTTGACTATATGTTGAGCTACAAAATTTTTTCCTGTACCCGGTGTACCATGAAAACTCATTGCTAGAGCTTTTGGAGGATATTCTGATTTAATGTGAGCACCCAAGGCACTTGTTACAACATCATGGGCTATATGCTGCCCAAATAATTTTTCCTCAAGTTTACGATCGAGGCCTGTCAATAACTATCAATTTTAATATTCATTTTTTAAATAAATAATTAGTATGATACTAAACTTATCAAATTTTTAACAATTTTTTTAATTAATTTAATTAGAACTAAAATATTTTTAAAAATTTCACATGTTGTTTTTTAAATTTTCTAAGTCTGGAATATTTTGTAATACATTTTTCAATAAAAAAAAATTACAAAAATTGTCAGATGCCTGCTAACTTCATTTTCATACAATTAATTCATGGTATTTATGTCTTTCTAACACAAGAACAACACAATAATAATAAATCTTACTTCTAACGTCATAAGGAATGTACTCTTCATTACAACACTCTGAAAATGAGCATTTTATCTTGTTGAATCCAAAAAACAAGCCAAACCCGGCAGCAATAGCACCACCGGTTATTGGATCAATTAAACAATTAACATTAGATACAAAGAAAATACAAATAAGTTTAATTATTGTGTGAGTATTCATTATTTAAAGAAAAAATCAGCGATTAGCCTATAAAATACGTCTGGTAAAAACTACCGGCTTTGATTTAGTTGATTTATTTTGCATGTACAAATGTGCGTGACATGTCACAAATGTGCATATTGGGAAATCAGCCGGGAGCGTGGCTTCTCCTTGCGGCAGAAGCAGTTACTACTTTAAGACGCTTTTTTAAATCAGCTGCCGTGTTTTTATATTGAATCATGTATTTACAAGTTTTATTAGAATCGAGTTTTTAATAGAAATTAAATAATTAATAAAAATCTCAATTAAAGAAATTTGTGAATTTGCATGATACTGAAATCAGCAGATAACGTGTCAAATTTTTATTTTATTAAAGAATTAAATTAAGACAAAAAATATATTTTAGAAATGTTTCACTTTCAGTTCTTTAAAACTTCTATATGTTAATTTTTTTATTTTTGTTTTTCTTCTTGTAAGAATCTGTTTATTAAAAAAACCTAAAAATTGACAGATGTCTGTCCCTTTCAGCATCATGAATTTGCAAGTACTAAGCCCAGTCATAAAAATTCTTAATTACTTAAAAATTATTCATGTAACTTATTTTTATTACTGTAGTTATAACATTGCAACTATAATTACGATTCTTAATTTTACAAAAATATTTATTAAGTTATTTAAGCAATGTAAGCCTATCGTATTACATTGTATTTTAAAAATTCACAGCTTATAATTACTGTTTTTTTGTGATTACAACAATATTTATGTTAATTGGTATAAAGTCATTTTTGATGAAATGTAATGGACACTCTCTTGAGCTGTGTAACTTCATTTCAGATTTTTAATGCATTTTCCAAGCTAATCGACGGTTTATAACTTCATCTTCACCAAATTTATTTTTATCACCACAGAACTAGAATTTGCCGGAGGAAAAGTATAAAATCAAACTGTATTGTTCTTACTAGACTTGCTAATGACATTAAAATTAGTCGACATTCAACAATTTTAGATTTTTTTATCAATTAAATTAGAATAAAAAAATATTTTTACAAAATTGCACGTATAGTTTATAAAACTTTCTACATGTGAAATTTTTTCAATTAATTTTTAATAAAAGAAATTCTAAAAACTTTTAGATATCGGCTAACTTTATTGTCATGACTTGCTATTACACCCATATACGCAGCAGAAAGTTTTATTTTTATTTTCTCGTAGAGGAAACTCAATGATTACAAATTTTTGGTCAAGTGTTAAAGTTGATCTTATTTTCAATAGTAACTAAGCTTATAGACAATAATTAATTACTTAACATTTTAAAAAGAATTTCAACAATTTTTAATTACAGCTTCGGCATATTATATGACATTAGCTGTTTATACTCGACCTGCATAGAGTAGTTCACATTTGATTCGCCAGGTGGCGTATTCAAGTGGAGGATTTTCCAATACATACATTCATATGTCATAGATTTTTTAATCACGCCGTATTGCTACGAGTACACAATAAGAAATCAACCAACAGGATATCCTGTATTTAATTCAAAAATTTTAACATTATCACCGAATTTTAATTTCATATGATTAAAAATTTAATGATTTTAAAAATTAACAAATATTTATTGAAAATGATAATAAAAAAAAAAAAAAAAAAAAAAAAAAGGTAAATAAATATATTTTGTTCACAATTCTTTATGCGACTTTAGTTCATTAGATTTAGTTATTTTGTAAACAATGCTTGCGACTTTTTGGTCAACTCTTTTGCACCCGTTTTTAGCGTAGAGATCATAAGGTTTGTCTCCGAAAGTAACATGAGATATGGCTTCTTCTATATGTTCTTCACTGGGGTCAATCTCTCTCAACCTGAAAGCCGCTTTAATGCACTGTCTGATGTGCGGCTTTTCAAGAGGCAAAAAAGGCACATAGTGGTCGATTAAACTAGTACTGATAGTGTCACTGCGATGCAATCCACCTTTCTCGTTGAAAGCTCCCACGGCAATTAAACTTTCAAAGTCCTCCAGTCTTGTCTCTTCGCGGCTTTTTCCCTGGGTACGTAAATCTACAAGTGCTTTAGCTATTTCATGACTACCGGTGTTGGATAGGAAAATGAAAATCGCTTTATTTGTAGGGACAGATTGTTTTGTTCCTTTGTAAGGAACACGAACTGGACCGTGGTCTAAAAATGGCACTAAAACATCAAGGAGACCTGGTATCATCAAATCCACTTCGTCAAAAACAAATAACGACTTGGGACATCTTAAAAGACTTTCTACTATTTTTTCCACTAATGATTCCTGTAAAAAAATTATACATTTTATTATTGTTAAATAATTTTAATTATTTATTATGATTGTGAAAAAAAAAAATTTTTTTTTTTCATGAAATTAAAATGAGATTAATATACCTTGTATAAATTTATTCGGTCCTGTAACAAAAATTCTATTCGTCCTGTATATACTTGAAAATGCCGGCTCTCGCAGCCTTTCATAAAAAAATTATTTGTTATTATTCTAGCGACAAAATTTTTTCCAGTACCAGCCAATCCGTGAAAACTCATTGCCAGAGCTTTTGGAGGATTTTCTATGGTAATATGTGCAGCTAATGCACTAATTACTGCATCTTGGGCGATGTGTTGACCGAAGAGATTATTGTCCAACTCTTTACGCAATCCTAAAATATTCAATTAAAGATAAGAATAAATAAATAAAATTAGATTAAAATTGGTAGACACTTTACAACTTTTTTTTTTAATAATAAACTAGGTCTAGAAAATTATTTATAAAAAATTGCTCTTATCATTTTTTTAGAGTCTATAAAAATGGAATTTTTGTTAAATTATTCTTGCTGTAATTCATTTATTAAAAAATTACTAAAAATTATTTAATGTCTCTCAATTTCAGTGATGACATTTAATTTAGCTGTCATTTCACAATTTTTTTAATTTTCTCTAACAAATAAATTATAGTAAAAAAATTATTAAAAAAATAGACTTGTAGGAATTTAAAAAAATTAAAAATGCAATTTTTTAAAAATAATTTTTTACAACAAATTTTTTTCTTAAACAAAATTAAAAAATTGTCAAGTCGTAAAATGAAAAATAATAATTATTAAAATTACCTGTAATATTTTGAGGTATATAATATTCATTACAGCAGTCACCCAAAGGACATTTTATAAAATCAACCGCCGACTCAAACCACCAAAATTTATTACAATTTACTTGACTTACAAAAATAAAAGATAAAATAAAAAATATTGATGATAAATTCATATTTACTTTTATAAATATTCATCTAGGAAAACTAGTTAATTTAGAATAACTGACATTTAATTTATTTGAACTGTTATTATGATTTTATTCGTTTGTTTATAAGTATGAAAATGTTTTGATAACAGCTGACATTTTTTTGTTTTTATTTCATTTCAATTGGCACCCATGACGATGAATCTCTAGTCATTTTTTTTTTATCATCAAAAACAGAGACTGGCTTAAAAGAGGCTCACCAAACTTAGCACCCCAAAAATTTTTTTTTTCGAATTTTTTAATTTTCATTCTCACATACCATTAGTTCGTTGTTTGTTCCTTATTGTTGGGGTGCTAAGTTTGGTGAGCCCTTAAAAGATAAATTTTATAAATTTGAATTCTGCGCTTTAAGCTTGTCACTTCCCACTGCAGATGTCGCTCTTTTTCACTCTACAGTTACTGCTATTAAGCTACAGTTAAAATGCCCAGATGATTCAAGACGTCGGACAGTTGAGATAAAATATTACTTTTGATTTCACATTTTAGACTTGAAAACTAAAGACTAAGACGTGTTCAATATTTGGAAGTAAATTTTTATTAACAAACTTCTCTAAAACTCTAGAATAAAATTTTAAAATAATAATAAATTTTTTATCACGCCACTAACTAAATAAATAAATAACTAACTAATAATGGAGACTCCAGCAAATACATCAATTCCATCAACTACTAAATTTTATTCTCGTGCTGAAGTTGCTACACATAATGACAGCAAAAGTACATGGTTTATTATCCATAACAGCATTTATGATGTTACTAAATTTTTAAATGAAGTAAGTATTATTTTTTTATTAATTATTTTATTTATGACGTATTTCTGACTCCATATTTTATAATCTATGAACTTGTTTAGTTAAATTTGGTGACGTTGCAATATTTTCTATTTTTTTACAATAGCATCCAGGAGGGGAAGAAGTTTTACTTGAGCAGGCAGGTAAAGATGGTACAGAACCATTTGAAGACGTGGGGCACTCAAGTGATGCTAGACAAATGATGGAACCATACAAAGTCGGCGAACTCGTTGAGGTGACTTAACAAATTTTTTTTTTTTTTAATTAATAATCAAAATAGCTTTCAGCATTTATTTTTGTAAACAAATAATATCAATATTATTTTTATTTTTCTTTACAAAATAATTTTATAAAAAATAATCAGCTATTTGGCTGCCCAATTGCAAAACACAGTAACTGACAATTTAAAAATTTTTCTTATTAAAAAAAAATTTGCACGCCAAATTGATAAAAAATTTGATTTATGAGTAGAAAATACTTTAATATAAATATTTAAAAAGAAAATTACTTGAAATTAAGTTCTTAGAAATGTAGCAATACTGAAAAAAATCAGGTATAAAAATTTTGTAGTTACTGTGTTTTAAAATTGGGCAGCCGTATTTTCAGTATTCGTTTTATAAGTTTAACAATTAATTACTCATTAAAGTGTTAATTTAAACTTAATTACAGGAAGAAAGAGATAACTCATATGATAAGAAAAAGAATAACAACTGGGAAAGTAGTGGTGACAGTGATGAACCCAGGTATTTATATATTTTATATATTTATTTGCTTCAATAATTACCAACACTCGTAATTGATTAATATTTTTTTGACTAATAACACTATTTTTTCATATGCTTAACAAGAAGAGTAAAATGGTTAACGCTAACTTAAATTATTAACAAAAATTTATTTAGTAATTTATTTTTAAAATCAAATGTAATATACGATACAAATAGTCGCTGCTGTATGCTGATGTGATTGGAAATTCCAGTGGTTCCTGGAGTTCATGGCTGATTCCTGTCGTTCTGGGTATCTTGGCAACCGTTGTCTACCGCTACTTCATTGCTGCTCGCTAAGAAAAATGATTATTTAAAAAAACATTCCCAAAAATATACACAAGAAGAGATTAACTACAACAGTGGTGAAAGTAATTAAAGAAGAAAGGATGGATTGGAAGAAAAATAAAAAAAAAAAAATAAGGTGAAAAAGTGCATAAGAAAGTGTTTTTGTTTTCTTTACGTCCATTGTTATTGGTTGTTTTGTAAACAATTGTTGAAAAAACATTTTCAGTTATTTTTACTATAACTATTGTAAGTATTTTTTTATGATGGGTATCTAAATATATAAATATCATTGTGGAATAATAATATTATTGTGCTAATGAAGTTAACAAGAGAAACTATATATATTTAATATATATAATACGGAATGCGTTCATTGATAAATAAATTAAATTAATTATGTTACATAGCACTTGTTTTATTGAATTTTAATTTTATTTATGTAAATTATATTAAAGCACTAGGTGTTAATCTGATAATTAATATCAATAAAAATTTTCTTTTTAATAATATGAAGAATATATTATATTATAGGGGTGTGTAATGGATTGAATTGAAGAGTAAAGGTTTTATGCGCGAGCGAGAGCGCAAATATCGAGCGACATGGGTGGACATATCTACGCCGACGCTGAGAATTAGCCAGCGAGTGCGGCCCGGTAGACAGTATAACATCTGCTACAGAAGAAGATTGTACATCGTATTTAAATGTTTAAAGACCACGCTGATATTAACTTATTATATTCTTCTGGCGAATAATAACTTCCAGTTTGCCGCGAGTCCTCATTCTTTCTACTTGGTTTCCGTGTGTGCTTCCAATCACATAATAACACGAATAGTATTATTATTGTTACCTTTTACGAATAATAATAATTAATAATAATAATCTGAAACGAAGCAATAGTTGATAAACATAAAAATTAAAAAATAAGAAAATATTTATCTGCAGAATTATTTATTTTTATTTTTTTTATTTGGAAATTATAAATAAATCAAATGTTTAGGCACAAGTTAGTTGATTTAATTTGTGCTTAATAAACTTCTGCAGATAATTATCTACTGCGTAATAATATTACAACTGTGATCATTTTATTTCATTTAAATCAAAATATAAAACAACGAATAATTATCATCAAAGATAATAATCTAAAGTTAAGGACAAAAGAAGCTAGAATTTTTAAAAGTCGTCAAGGTGTCATGAGAGGCGGTTTCACAATCCGCCCTTTTTATCTGTCCTACGTAGAGTCATGCATGTCGCGCCCTTCAAACGAGGTAATTGTTTTAATTGTTCACTTATATATAATCTAGTAACTAGTATTTAAGATAAGAATTTTCTTCATTTTATAAGTACTTTATTTTTAATTAATTAGTTGACATGCACATAAATTATTTCTCACGTTATTAAATACGCGTTCCGCTAATACATCAGAGCGCTTTGACGCCGTTTCAATCAATCCAATTTTGTCTAATAAATATCACGTGAACATTACAATATATACAATTTTGTTTTGTTTATTATTGTCTTATATTATTTTTATTTTGATTAAAGTTCAATTGAACTTACCATGAATGAAGTAAAATAGCTTAAACGTCATTGGACTTGCGCGCTTTTTAAAATACGTAACATATAACAGCCGCTTATATCATACAATTACAATGATTTTCATGCACCTACAAACATTCTTAACAATGGAACACGTGTTTGATTGAATGTACAGCAATTTATCACCAAAAATACCGTGTAAAGAATTAACTATACTAATTACTATGTCTCATTAAATTTACGGCAGACAATAGGTTGATTAATACTACGCGATCAGTCTGACACTACTCATTCACCTTGAATTCAATTGATTAAATGCTCGATACTTGATATAAAATCACTATACACCAATACTTATAACTTATAACTAATTACTATTTTTTCTTCATTATTAATTTATAAATTGTCAAGTTTTATAAACTTTTTACGTCTATGGAAAAAAAAAAAAAAAAAAAAAAAAAAGATAGCTTCTTTATAAGTATTTTTATAGAACGATCAATGATCTATTCACTCGTACGAACGTATAATTCTTTACACGAGTAATGTATTATAAAATTATTTAATCGTATGCAATAACATGATGTAGACCCCTGCTCTTGATTACCACGAGGCTTCGTACAATTGCGTCATCATTTTTAAAAATCACTGGTGACATTTCTTCCAACATTGCCATAGTGCTAATAATAATCCATTGTCTCTGTAAGCAAAAAAAAATTATAAATAAGGCTATTAATAAATAAATAAAAGTAAAAATTCAATCAATTAATCAATCAATAAGCATGAAGCGTTGACAGAAGCTCTTAACTCACCAGTTGTTTCTATTCATTTCAATATAAAGCTCATAAGTATATATTTAAATCAGCCGCCCCCGAGTGACATAAAAATAGTCATACTCATGTGATGGTTAAATTTTATCTGTTGTTTTTTTATTTTGTTTTTTATTTCAACAACTTTTTCTTGGAACGAGTCCATCCAATTTTGGTCTGTTGCATTGTCAATTAACAAAATGAAAAAAAGCATGAAGATATATTTAACAATGATTAATTGAGAGAGCGAATAAAGTTTAGCCAATAAAAAATGTTGACACGTTGTAGAGCAACTAATAAAATTTTTGCGACAATAAATATATAGATTAATATGAGACGTATCAAATTACCTCACAATCATCATTTAAATATCTATTTATTGATGCTATGATGTATATAGTAAATTTATCTTGATAATTAATTTTATAGCGTGTGATATTAATCTTTAAATGATTTGAATTGAATTCATTAAATTAAATTAAAATAAAATGATGTATATATTCATTACGCACAAACGTTACGAGACAGTTAAATATGGAGCTACCCTAATTTCGTGGTTACGAAAAATCTAAGCCAATAACTTTAAGCGGTTGTCTGTCTGGGTAAAGCTAAGCGCGATTATCATGGCAAGTAGTATACGCCAAGGTACTTATGTACGTCAATGTCACGGTTACGACTAACTTTAATACAAGATACGGCCAAAAAATTAATTTAGTTATAAGCCACTGCTGTTGAATAAATTATATCTGATTATAATTATAAATAATAATTCATGACGGCAAGTTAAATAAATATAAATGTTAAATTTAAAATTAAAATTAAAAAATTCATCGATTAAACGAGTTACCTTGAGTAAAAGTACCCAGGGAAATTGGCGACGATCAATTTTTAACAAAACTAGTGAAAAACTATAAAAAATATTTTTAGCATTTAGTTTGTATTATTTAAAGGTGAAATTTGATGTAACATTCTGACAGAGAGAGAGGGAGAGCTATTAACAAAAATACAACATCTAAATATGCTGAATTGTATTACGCTTGATGAACAAATGATTTTAGCCGTCCCGGCTGTTGTCGATCAGTAGTTAGAGGAATGTATCACACATCAGCCAATTCTGCTCTTTCGCTTACTCGCGTTCAGCCTGAAACAATATTAGGTTTTTATTTTTAATTACAATTAATTTTTTTTTTTTTAAATTTTAATACTTGTTATTTTTTTAATATAATTTAAAAGTGATAAAAAATTTTTTTAAATAAAAATATAATTTATTTTTTAGCAAACGTGGGATACGAGCAAGAAACGCGAAATGGCGAGACCATGGACACACTGTCAAAGCAATCAGGAAGCATCGGAGAAACGGGGAGCACATCGCCGACGCAAGACAACTTATCAGGAAACAGGAACAGATGGCGGCTTCGTAGGAGCAGCTCGACACAAGGCAAAAACAATGAACTGGCTTCTTGTCTGGGGGATGACGAAGACGGGGGTGGAAGGCGCGGAGGGCTGGAGGGGAAGGACCCAGAGACGAACGACCCTGTTCACCTCAAGAGACGGGTGGGACTCGTCAGTGGGGTGGCTTTAATTGTCGGAACCATGATCGGTTCAGGAATATTCGTATCGCCGACGGGTTTGTTAATCCGCACTGGCAGTGTCGGCATGAGTTTCCTGGTATGGACCGCGTGCGGAGTACTCAGTTTGTGCGGAGCGTTAGCTTACGCCGAACTTGGTACAATGAACACCAGCAGCGGGGCTGAGTATGCATATTTCATGGACGCATTTGGAGCACCGCCGGCATTTCTATTCTCCTGGACATCAACGCTCGTTCTCAAGCCCTCTCAGATGGCCATAATATGCCTCTCGTTTGCCCAGTACGCCGTTGAGGCATTTGCCGCGGAGTGCGAACCGCCAGAACATCTTGTTAAAATCGTCGGACTTCTTGCAATCACGGTTATTCTGCTCATTAATTGTTACAGCGTTAATCTTGCAACTGGCGTACAAAATACCTTTACAGCTGCCAAGCTCATTGCTATACTTGTCGTAATAGCCGGCGGCTCGTGGTCACTTGCCAAAGGCAACACTCAACATCTACAAGGTGCATTTAAAATGTTAGATGAAACCGACACCCTGACTATCGGAAGACTTGCGACTGCATTTTATACCGGTCTTTGGGCTTACGATGGATGGAACAATCTTAATTATGTTACTGAAGAAATAAAGGATCCTTCAAAAAATTTACCCAGATCTATTATGATCGGAATTCCTCTTGTCACCGTATGCTACGCTCTTATTAATCTTTCTTATCTGGCTGTCATGTCACCCATGGAAATGATTGAAAGTGAAGCTGTAGCAGTTGTAAGTCTCCTAGTTTATATAAAAAAATACTTAGTAAAAATTATGATACTGAAATTTGTCAAATGTCTGCTGATTTTAATATCATAAAATTATATCAATGTTGGGTATAATTCTAATTATTTTTACTATCAATTATTAGATAATTGCAATCAAAAATAATTTTTATAAATTGTCAATAATTTAAACCTTCAGTTTACAATATTAATTATTATTGCGACAATTGAATAAATAATTAATTAAAATATTATATTGCAGACCTTCGGGAATCGTATTCTTGGAGTAATGGCTTGGCTGATGCCCTTCTCAGTAGCTGTGAGTACCTTTGGATCAGCAAATGGAACCCTCTTCGCTGCTGGAAGACTGTGTTTCGCTGCCTCGCGACAAGGCCATCTTCTTGACTGTCTCAGTTATGTTCACGTCCGACGTTTTACCCCGGCTCCGGGGCTTATTTTTCACTCTTTAGTGGCAGGTAACTCTAAAAAAAATATTTAATGTTTCTATAAATGAATAATTATTAAATTTTTTCAGCCGCAATGGTGTTGTCTGGTAATATCAACTCACTAATTGACTTCTTTTCCTTCACTGCATGGATATTCTACGGAGGTGCGATGCTCGCGCTATTAGTTATGCGCAAGACACGACCTAATCATCCTCGTCCTTACAAATGTCCGCTTGTTATACCAATATTTGTGCTAGGAATTTCCATGTACCTGATAGTTGGCCCAATAATTGATAAGCCTCAGATTGAGTATCTGTATGCCGTCGGATTTATCGCTGCTGGCATGTTATTCTACCTCCCGTTTGTCAAATATGGATATGTACCCAAATTCATGGGTATGTTTTTACAATATAATTACTTTATAGTATTTACTTATTACTTATCACTTCCCAAGCGGCATAAAAAATTTTTTTATGATATTTTGTTGAATTTAAGTTGACAATTATTAATTTTTGACTTCTTGCTAAATAAAATTTTCCAAAAAGTCAATTTTTTTTTTTTGACGCTTGGAAATTAAAGAGACAACTAAAATTCAAAAAATAATTTAAATTATAATAAATTTACTCATTAAATATTTAACTTATATTTCAGAAGGGATCAACGTTTTTCTTCAGATGTTGTTGGAGGTGGCACCAACAGCCGCCTCATACGATTGATTCTTCTTATATATTGATAAATATAAAATACAGAATCACAAAATAATATAATTAAATATTTGGGTGCCGAATCATTCCACTGTGGCATTGGATATAAATTATATTATATAACTATATACATACTTACATACAAACAGACATAAATATAAAATCAATAATTATTTTGTATTTTTATTAATTGGAGATTAAAGATTATTAAGAAAAAAAAACATTTTAAAGGATACAGAGATAACGTTTTTATCGTTGACTTTGGTGAGGGTAATTTTTTGTAAGCCCAATTCTATTATTGATAAATATATATATATATATATATATATATATATATATATATATATATATATATATATATATATATATATATATATATATATATATAAATACATAAATATTATTTTATTACTCGTTATATGCTGCGTAGTCTACAACAAGGTGATATATAGTTGAATGTTACCAATAGCAATAGATAAAAAAAACGAAAATAAATGTTGTAAATCATGTGAGCAAATAATACTATTTAAATTACTGCTTTTTTTATTTCGTCCTATCTTTTAAACTTTTAGAAACCTTTCCATAGACTCCCAAAATTCCTTTGTCTTTTTGTACCCGCTTCTTCTTCGTCGTTTTCTTCAGGCTGTGGGTCAAACCCGATTGATGCTCCGATTTTTCCTTAGCAGCTTCTTCTTTCTCTTTGCTCTTTTTTAACTTGAGATTTTTGTAATTCATTCGTCGATTTTTTGGGGGCTTAGCTCCCAAAGAAATAGCCAGAGCGACTTTGGATTTTTTTTTATCTGTACCTGCAAGGCCTGAAGATCCAAATTTCAAAACTTCCCACCGCAGACGCTTCATTTGTTTTTCTTGGTCCTCTTCTTCTTGAGATTGGTTTGGATTGTGACTTTTATCTTTATCTATCCTGTCAATAGGTTTTTTTCTTTGTGGAGCGGTGTAACTTACGGCTACAAAATTATTTTCAGCATTCTTTTTCAACTGAGCAGCTCTTGTTACTATGAATCCACTCATTTTAACAGATGTCTAGAAATAATATTTTAGAAATTAGTTTAGTAACAATTGAAACATTTAAAATAACTTTAATAATTTTTTAATTTTATTTAACAAACAAATTTATTCCAAAAAATTATTTAAAAAAAATTTCATTATTAATTTTAAAAAATTTTTACATGTCAATTTTTTTGCCATAATTCATTTGTTCCAAAAATTATCAAATATCTGCTGTATTAATTTACATTAATTTTTTTTTTATTTACCTTGTTTACTTTTAAATAAAATCACCAAGACCAAAACCATCTGACACTTGTAACAAAAATATAAATTGATAACCTAAAAATTCAACGAACACATGTTTTCGCCTTTGTCGCTATCTAGTGAGCAAGTAAGTTAATAAAATTAATTTATATCAGCCCGGTAAAAAAAAAATATTTTTTAGGTTAATTTCAACACTTGCTCCGAAATTGTCAACACATAACGTTTGTTTATCAACAAATAAATAAATATTTTATCAACAATGGCTGATTTTCCTGAAATAAATATAAGACTAGCAGTAAATCGTATAGATACTAATTTAATATCAAGAGATAATATTCAACCACGTATTTATACTCCTGGAGAAGGTGTATTGACTCAAACAGACTACCTAAGGTATTTATTTTTTATAAAATTAATTATGAAAATTAAATTAGCCGACATCTAAAAATTTTTAGAATTTTTTTTTTTATTGAAAAATTATTTAAAAAAAAAATAAAAGAAAAAATTTCACATGTAGAAAATTAAAAAAATTACACATGCAATTTTTTAAAAATATTTTTTTGTTACAATTTAATTATTAAAATTAATTTATAATTTTTAAATTAAGTACCAATCATTTTTATTATTTTTATTTTTTAGAGGCCATGGTACATATGTTGACGAAGACGAATGTTTGAGAGCATCAGTAGCTGGAATACTGGAAAAAGTTAACAAACTAATTACAATCCGTCCTCTGAAAGCCAGATATCAGGGTGAAATTGGTGATGTTATCGTTGGCAGAATCACAGAAGTTCAACAGAGTCGTTGGAAAGTAGACACTAACTCAAAACTCGACTCTGTTTTACTTTTATCGAGTGTTAATTTACCAGGAGGAGAGTTGGTAAGCTTTCAAACGGCTGCATTAAATTATTAATAATATTAATTTTTTAACATAAAAATAAAATAAATCCTCAGAGACGGAGATCAGCAGAAGATGAACAAACGATGCGTCGTTATCTCCAAGAAGGGGATTTGATTTGTGCCGAAGTACAGAGTACTTACCAAGACGGTTCACTGTCCTTGCACACCCGAGTCCTAAAGTACGGCAAATTATCCCAGGGAGTGATGGTTAAAGTACCGCCGGCTCTGATTAAGCGCAAGAAGACTCATTTCCATCATCTAGCTAACGGCGCGACTCTGATTCTCGGCAACAACGGCTACGTTTGGATTGGCGCCAGCTCTCAAAGCACTGACAAATCTGAGGGTGGGTTCACCCAGGATCTAACCCGTGTAGCTCACGAAGACCGGGAAATTTGCGCGAGATTGCGAAACTGCGTACTCATACTCTCAACTTGTAATATTTTATTAACAGACACATCAGTTACGTATGCCTACGAAGAATCGGGTAAATATAAAGCCAACGAATTACTTCAACCTGAAGCTATTGTTGACGTTGCTCTCTTGACGCATCACAGATTGAATCAATAGCTTTAATATTTGCAAAATTAAATGTAATTTTTAATTACTATTTTTTATGTTAATAAAATAATATAAAAGATAAATTACTTTTTTTTTTTTTTATATGATCAAATAAGCGCTAGTAGATAGAAAAAATATATCTATCACTGATAAATTTATATTTACAGGCAAGGAAATAAAATTCTTATCACCAAGTTTAATTGTCATATCACTTAGGCAGTATTGCTGGCTTTAATTGGTATATTGTTATATGACAGAATATATTAAAGTACCTAGAGCTAAGCGGCATAAATATTCTTTGATGGACATTATATTGAACACGTGGTTAGAGGACGCATTAAATGTTCTCCCTCTACTTTTTTCTCTGTCTCGTTATTCCTCAGAGCCGAGCACGTGTGGAAGAAGGACCTAGCGTGTTTTACGCTATACTATAATTGTACATACATCAACAACCATATAAATATAAAGCCTAACGCGTCGATGAGTAAGTAAGTGGTACCGATACTAGTAACAATAACAAACCGAATAGAAGCGGCAGGAAAAAGTCGATCGAATACGTGCATTACGTATTCGTGGAACTAGCGTTATTATCGATTAAACAAATAACTTGGAAACGTTAAAAAATAAGTGGCTTGATATGGTTGATAGTCTGGTAAACCTCGACATGGACGCCTGTTTCTCAGCTTTCGATAGGGACGCCGATGGGTTCCTATCGATCGAAGAATTTGAATTAATATACCGGGCTCTTTTTCGCAATGATCGAGGTAAAATTTACGGAGTTGAAGACTATCAGTTACGAGAGATATTTGATATTTTTGATACTAAAAAAGACGGCGTAATTGATCGTGATGAATTTGAGGTAAATCATTTTATTAATTTATACCATTTAAATTGTATTATATAGTTGTTTAAACTTTTGGTTATTAAGTAAGTCTAAGGTTTTTTTTTATTTAATTATATCTACGGATATGTAGAGTTATATAAAATTGTGACGCCGGTACATCCGGTCAGGGACATTATTCTATTTTTCTTCTTTATTTATTTATTTATTTTTTCTTTTTTTTTACGAGCCAATAGTCAATTAATTTAATTATCTTTTATGGTTTCAGGTCTGTTGGAATAGGTGGATTAAAATTTGCACGAGACCAAGGAGTGCCTTTTTGATTGTTGATGTACAAAACGATTTTATAACAGGGTCATTGAATATAAAACATTGTGCTGCACAACACGATGGTTCGGAAGTTATCGAACCGATAAATCGTCTTCTTGATACAGTACCTTTTGATTCTGTTTTTTATTCATTAGATTGGCATCCTGTTGATCATGTATCATTTATTGATAATTTACATTTAAGGTAAATTTAATAATAATTATTATTATTATTAATTACAATAAATTATTAAATAAATAAATAAATAAACAATTATTACAATTTTTATAATAATAATAAATATTTTTACAGAGATGTTGATGAATCAAGTCTAATTCCTAAAGAAAGTGCAAAAGTCTATGATACAGTAACATTTAAAGGTCCACTTGGTCTAAAACAACGATTGTGGCCTCGCCACTGTGTCCAGGATTCCTGGGGCGCAGAACTTCACAAAGATTTAAAAATAGTTGATAAAGCTATTAAAATCTACAAAGGAACAAATCCGGAAGTTGATTCATACTCCGTTTTTTGGGATAACAAAAAACTTACAACGACAACGCTATCAAGTCAACTGCAAGATAAGGGAGCTACTGACATTTACATCTGCGGACTTGCTTATGATGTTTGCGTAGGAGCTACCGCCGTCGACGCGCTCACCAGCGGATATCGCACAATCCTGATCGACGACTGTAGCCGCGGGGTTGACCTCGTCGATATTGAAAAGACCAAGGCGATGGTGATCGCCAGCAATGGTGTCATCGTTAACTCGAGCCAAGTAAAGGCGATGGTAGAAGGCCGCGATCGCAGGCCTGAGCTCGGATACAAATTAGCTCTTGAAATAAAACAGTTCCTTAAAGAAGCAATTAATGATAAAGAAAAATAATTAATTGTTTCTCAATTTTTAGATAAATAAATTTAGTATTTAATGCGGAGTACTTAATGCTTTATATTATTTTTAATTTATTTATTTTAAGACAAAACAGTCTGTAAATAATATTTAAGGTAAAAAACCCAGTAATATTGACACTTGCAATTTTATTCTAATTAAAAAAATAAAATTTTTTCAAAAAATTAATTATCTTAAAATTTTTAACTCAAAAATTATAGTTATTAATTTATGAAATTTAATTTTTTTTTTTTGTTTTTTTTTTAATTAAAATAAAATTGCAAATTTCAATAACTTGGTTTTTTTATTTAATAATTTTTTTTTTTAACTTGTTAATATTTTCATGCTGTTGAAATCCGTGTCTACCATTGCACCTTATTATGTCATGCAGTTGTTATTAATTACTGTAAGAATTAAAAAAAAAAATAAAACGTATTATCATGTAAAATGATAGTGGTATTTTGCATACGTTCTTTTTTTTTTTTATTTTTTTTTTTTATTTTTTGTTTTTAGTTGTAAACATTATTTGTATCGTATTACACGTGGTTAGACTTAAACATAAGTATTTATATATTGACACGTTATATGTTACACATATAAAGTAATATAATAATATAAGTAAGTGCAAAAAGATAGAATAGGAGCGAAGCATGCGTGGCAGGTACTTTTTTATTGTATGCTCCGTCGCGACTCTAGTATTCGTCGTAACGTTGACGTCATAGACGTTAGTCATTAATACCGTCCGGTTACGTTGTTTAGTTGCATTTGTGAGGGATTTGTGCCCACTGCAACTGTAAGTTTAATTAATTAAACCCATTTAATTTTAAATATAATAATTTCTTATTTCTTCCTTAGAATATTTGCGTAACAATTAATTAATTTAATTATAAATAGACTGAAGCGTTAAATCTATCTGACCTTTATAAGTAATTTAAAAAGCTATTTTTTTATATGTTATCTATAATTTAATTAAAAATTCTCTGGGTTATCTAAAAGTTTAATATAATTAGTTAATTGTATAATTTATAATTTTTATTTTGGAAACTTCTTTCAGTTATAAAAAGTCAGTGCCGCATGACTGCATTAAATCGATAAATAAATGTATACATTGGAATACCAATTAAGGGTTGATTAATATTGACTTACTTTTTTACAATAATAATAATAATAATATTCTTTTTGTTTCAGTAGAAAGTACTTCCAACATGCTCGAGTGGGCCTACGACGGTGTAAATAGTTCAATTCCTCGAAACAGAGGACCAGAATGTGTTGAGTACTTATCACTAAAATACAGATTTATAGAAACTATTTGTGTGTCCATGCTGACTATCTATTTGATAGTAAAAGGGCTTAAAAGTATAACTCTGCCTAAAAATGTTAAGTATGTTAATCAAGACAGGACGGGGAAGAAAGTATTGTTAATAATAATGTCAATGGTACTTGGCTGTGAGATTGGTTTTAAGATAACCAGTCGTACTCTTGTTTATATATTAAATCCCTGTCATATTACAACGGCTATACAATTATATTTATTGGCTGCTAAACCAAGTTCGATGGTCACTGCGCTATTTAGGATACAATTGAACCTGATGAATGGGCCTGTACTTGCGTATTTGTTTCCTGAAACTGAATCTCGTAAAGTAAGTCATTATTTTATTTTAATAATTTTTAAATTTTAGGAAAAAAAAAAATTCTTTAATGTGCTACTAGAAAATATGAAAATTAAGTTAGCCGACATTTAATATAATCTATATTTTTATTTATAAAAAACTTGAAAAACTATCAGTGTAATTAAAAAAAAAATGTTTTTCAGTTTTAATTTAATTAATAAAAAAAAATTAAAAATGTCGGCTAACTGTAGTGTTATCTAGAAAACTATACTGACATTTAACAAATTAAAAAATTTTTCTAACGAGTGAATTGTAATGAAAAAAATTCAGCAAAAAAAAACTCTACTTATAAAAATTTAAAGAATATTTAGAGGTCTGCTAATTTTAGTATTATTATTAAAAGTTGTGAGAAAAAAGATGATACTAATATCAGCAGAGATCTGACAGTTCTTGTAATTTTTATAGCCAATCAATTATTATAAAAAATATATTTAAAAAAATTCGCTCTTTTAATTTTTTTTAAATTTCTACGTGTGGAATTTTTTTACTAAATTTTTTTCACTATAATTAAATTGTTAAAAAATTTTTAGATGTCCGTTAAATTCAGTATTATAAAAAAAATTGAAGTTTTAATCATAAAATGGATTTTTGAACTAAAAAAAGATTAAAGTTTATAGCCGATACTATTATTAGAATTTAAAATTTTTTTTTAATTTTTAGAAGTCAATTAAAGTAGAGAAGATATAAAAAATACTTGCAAAGGATTTTATGAACTTTTAAATATTTATCAGATATATAAAACCAAAACGAAAAAAAAAATTAACAAATTTTGTTTCAGCTTTTCGCTGATAAGGCAATGTACTACTTACAACACGGCCTAATGTTAGTAATTCCATACTATTTGACGCGAATCGGTGGTGTTTACAGCGTCGAACCATTATCAGATTTTAGTTGGAGTGTTCTTGCTTATGGATGTAATCTTGCTTATCACTGGTGGATCTTGCAACTGGCTGCTTTGGTAAATATAATTAATTGATAACACCATCAAAAATCTAAACAGTTAATTTCTGTAATTTTTACAATAATAACAATTAAATTTTACCTGAAAATAGCCCGTACAAGTTAATCTGAGCCACATTTTGTGTCCGGCGATGTTGGATCCATTTGAAGGCAGATTCTATCGACTGTGTGCAGTTGTTCATGAAGGATTGTTGTGCCCGCTGCTTGCGAAGCTTCTTTATTTAATTTTTAATTATTTTCTCACGGTGTTTCCGGTGACTAAAGTCAAGTCCTGCATCAATCATACCATCGAGCATAAGTTTCCACAAGGCGAGTGTAGTGATGAAGACTCGAACTCCAAAGAGCAGCTTAAAAATGGAGATTTACATGTCGAATAGTTGCTAATTCTCCAGTCACGATCTCAGCTATCAAGTATAAATATATAAATATGAACATAAAAAATGTCAATGAATGAAAAATTTCTGTGATCACATGATAAGTTTGTCTAATTAAGTTAGGACTAAACATCTACATCAATTCATAAAAAATTTATATTAAGCTCATTATTTTTGTTAATAGTATATTATAAATTATAAATAATTAATAATAATTAGAAGTGACGAGTAATAATAAACTTAGCATCATGAAAGGTGAATACGATAAATGAAATATAATTATTTTGATTACATATCGCTTAGCTGCGATAATTGAGTACATGAATGATAAATAAAGTAAAATGATTGGATGTTTTTACGCAGTATATTTGATAAAATTGTGTGACAAGTTACAAGTCTGTAATATAATAATACAAATTCTTTTTTTTTTTTTTTTTTTTTTTGATTGGTTTAAAATGGATTTGGAGTTTTTATTAAAATTCCAAAATTTAATTACGCATGGCCGAGCTTTATTAATTGTTAACTGTTAAATAATTATATTTTTCTGTCTTTTATTGGACGCTAGCGTAAAAATATTCAACTATTAAAAAATTACCAACAATCTAATTGCACGTATACAAACAATACTCACTCAGTACTGATAAATAATCGCAATAAAATAAAAATTAATTTATTTAAGTAATTGTCTTTTTAATTTTACTTGTTGCTTTAAATCCTAAATTGTTTTCCTTATTTTTCTTTATTATTATTATTTTATTTATATTTTCGTCAATTTTCTTTTAAAGTCATGTAAAAATAATCTGTATGAAATGACATTTACTTTGTTCAATATTTATGGAAGCTATATACACTACTTTGTACAAAACTTACTAAACTACATAATTTTATATGTAGATTAATAAATATTTACATGGAAATCTTTAGTTAGTACTTTAATTAGTTTCTTTTTTTTTTTTTGTATCCGATCGATTGTTTGTTTGTTACTTTAGACATTTATAGACTTATTAGTATAAAGACTCAAAAACAATTGTAATGTACAATTGTAATTAAATATTGCAGCAGCTAAAACAAATTTATCCGCAATCACATTATTTGTGATAGGAATAGTTTGGCATTATTACGGAAAACAATTCAACTATTTGATTGGAGTATTGTATAAAATAAATAAACTATTTACAAAGTTAAATAAATAAATAAATAAATACTTAGGACGTAATGAGTAACAGCAGTCACATTTTTGTACAACAATCGTAGATAAACGATTAATATAAATTGGAAAAATTACTCCTTTCCAAAAAATTTTTTATATCTAATATACAATCCAAAACGAAGTAATTTAAATGAGTATTTCAATGACTTTTGAATAATTTTGCTAAAATTAAGGTCTCGATGAGCAACGACATATGATTCGATGATAATCACTTTGATTATAACCATCAGAGCCACTGGGTATCACAATTTATTATAAACACCGTGAATCTTGTAAATTAACTGTGACAATGACAATGGCAATAACCAAATTTAAATGTCTATGGTGTTTCTTATGATTAGCCATCTAGAGGTGGACCTAAATACACCATTGATACTTCGGTATTACCGTAAACCGCAGAAACAGCTGGAAACAATTTTTTATCTGGTAATCCGCGGAATGCGACACCGAGAAACTCATAGTTTTTTTCAAATGACAGTGTATTGTCGTCACAATCAAGTATTACCCGGATTCTTTCACCAACCTAGAGTTTATGTATATTAATGTTAGTATTGTTATAAAATCTATTATTATTAACAAGATGTTTCGTTTCAAAATTTTTATAATAAAAATTTAATTTTTGTTATTAACCTTCGGTCTTTCATTTAAATAATTTACAAAGTAATAATTATTATGATACTGAGATCAACTGACACCTTAAAATTTTTTAAAATTTTTATAACAATAAAATGATTGTAAAAAAATATTTTTTTAATCAAAATTTATATTGTAATTAATAGTTTAATATTAATTAATAGTAATAATATAATATAATAAATAATATAAATAACTGATTTATTACAAAAAAAAATCAATAATTTTAATAAATTAAGAACAGGTGTCTTGAATTATTCCAACAATTAAATTGTTATAAAAATTTTCAAAACTCTACTGAATTTAATATTATAAATTATTTTATTTAATAAATAAAACAATTGAAAAAAATTCTGTTTTCGATTTTTTACTTTCATTATGGTCAATAACCAAATGACAATATTATTAAAAAAAATTAAATTTATAAAGAAAAAATTAAAAAACGAACACCTTTAAGAATATCACACAAGTACCTGATATTTTGGAGCATTATTAAGTAACGGATAATTTCCCTGTGCATCACCATTATGTAAAAGGTGATTGTCAACAAGGTTCCATCCCCAAGAATGTTCATCAGACCCCAGTAAAGCTACGTAACCATGGCAAATAAGCGATGCTTCTTTGGTAGCAATGCCTATTACAGCGACAGTACCAAGTGGACCTTCCCAAATAACTTCCCAAGCATGACGTCCATGTCGGAATCCGATTTTTCCACGACATCCGTCCGTACTCTGAGCCACTGGGTTCCTGAAATAAAACAATCAATTAGATTGTCGAATTAATCTATAAATTACCAACTAAATAATAATAATAAAATAAATTTACCTGTGTAAAGTAAATCCACTGGGTTTGATAAAAATATTTCTCGAACAGTCATTGGGATTCCAGGCATGATGAAGTGCTCGTAATTTATCTTTGTAAGTAGGTACTGATGATAATAATTCAGAGCTAAGTGCTTCTTGAGCCAATTTTCTAATGCAGTGCATCCGCCAAATTTCATTGTTTTCATCGTTTAAAAATCTATACCACGCTTTACAAACTAATAAACAATTTCTAATGGTATTTAAATCTAGATATGAAAATATTATTTCTAATACATGATCAGACAGCCTGAGTACTATATCGTCCATTTTAATGTCGCTGTCAATTATTTAAACTGATCAAGACAAAAACTGTCATAGACGCCGGCGTGAACACACACACACAACACAAACGTAATATTAATCAGCAATCAGCTGTTGGATTATTTTTCTTCAAGGTTCGTCTCTATTTTCATTTTTTCAACAACCTAACCCTCATTTTGCGACGGCAATTTTGAAAAACGGGCTGCAAAACAGCCAATCAAAATCATCCGTCCCAAAAATCAGTTTTCTTATTCGCTCACGAGAGGGCATCTGAGAAGGATCATTCAGAAAATAACGATCAATTTTCCCTGCTGAGTGTCCAAGTAGTCAAGGACTGAAATAATCGAGTATGGAACACGTCTCAGCGCGCGCATCTAGATTATACATGTATATTTAATATAAGGGTAAGGACAAGGACACAGTCCTCAGTGGAAATAAGTTAGAATGAGAAAAAAGTGGAATACCACGTGATATAATATCAACCAACCAGCTGTTTAGCTTTGTCCTGCCGCCAAGCTTATCCCCAGGTCTAGTTGCACGCAGAAGCTACGATTTCCCTGTTGCCTCATCCTAAAAAGTGTTTAACTACTTTTAACGAGGATGAGCTTATTGGTATAATAAATTAGTTAATAAATATCTGTTACTTAGATTATTAAGTGTCTAATAATATTTATTATTTATTATTATTTAGTGTTTGAAAATGGTACTTTAACAAATGTCGCCATTTTGGTGATACCGTGAGTTAGTAAGTGCGGCAGTATAATTTATATTTTTAATAATTGTATTTATTTCAGTTATACATTTGGGTATATTGAGTATATTATTACGTGGTATTAATATCAGTGATGACACAGCAAAATAAAACAATGAATTTTTATATACAAGACGCTAATGGTAAGTCATACAAATGCCCGCCAATACTTCAGACATGTATGCCTATTTTACGCTCAACTTTTACTCTGTTATAATAAATCCTTATAAATTTATTTTTTTATATATTATTTTTTTTTACACTCTGTAATTAATCTACTTTCGATATCACTACTCGGTGTAAGATAATCTACGGTCATTATCATATTAAAAAAATTTTTTGCCAACTCAATTCCTCAATTTTATTCCCCGACAATGTGGACATATTTTATCCTAATTGTTACGATGCTCCATTAGATATTAAATATTTTATTTACTATTACATTTATTTAACTATTAATTTATCTAATTTTGTGGAATTGAAGTATGGTATTAATTGATTTAATGAAAAATAAATGCTACGGTTAATTCATTTCAGCAGTTGATTTATCATACCATAAGATTATTATCTTTTATTCGTAATGTGTTATTTATTTATTTAGTTGTTTATTATTTATTAAACAGGGCACCCGCAATTTATTAAGGTAGTACAGAGTACACCTAATAAAGGTGCATTGACTAGCATAGTGGGAGCCACTAATACAAGTGGGATCAAAGTATTCAAGACACCTGGTCAAGACCCACAGGTTTTACAACCGGGAACACAAGTATTGAGGACCATCAGTTTGCAGAGTCAATCAACACCTGGTCAAAGTATGATTTTTTTTTTTTGTTTTTTATTGTCAACAAATATATCTTTTATACTGCTAAATACTATTTATTAAATTATTATAAAATTATTTTATTTTTAACACTGATTAATTAGGACTGGTGACAATACCGCTGCAAAATACTAAAATGACAGCAGTAAAAAGTGGAGATTCTCAAGGTTCTAAAACTATCCAGTTAACGTCTGCTCAAATGGTTTGTTTTATTTTTATTTTAAATCAAGATAACCTATATGACTGCATACTTTCGTTAGTACGTAGCACGATTTACGATTACGACAGCTATTATATGTACATATATATTTTTTTTTTTGTAGAGCACTTTGAAACAGAATGTTATGGCACATTCAGGCGGTGGTCAACAAATAATAAAAGATGCATCTGGAAAAACATTTGTCACTCCATTACTTGACCATTCAACTAATCGGAAGCGTTATGATGCCGATGGTCATGATTACGTGCCACAGTAATATATTTAATTAATTAATTAATCTTTTTTATTCTATTTATTTATTAACTGTAATATAAATTTAAATTTAATTTTATTTAGCAAACGAAGAAAATCTGAAAAAGTTGGTAAAGGTCTACGACACTTTTCCATGAAAGTTTGTGAAAAAGTTAAGAAAAAAGGCACGACGTCTTATAATGAAGTAGCAGATGAACTTGTGGGTGAGTTCACGAATCCAGCACACATGAATTCAATAACTGATCAGCAGTACGATCAAAAGAACATCAGACGACGGGTCTACGACGCGCTTAATGTTTTGATGGCTATGAACATTATTTCTAAAGAGAAGAAAGAGATTAGATGGTTGGGGCTGCCGACGAATTCACTTCAAGAGTGTGTTTCAATTGAAAAAGACAAAAAGAAAAAAATTGAACGAATCAAAACTAAAACTCAGCAGTTACATCAGCTTATTTTGCAACACATTTCATTTAAAAATTTGGTCGAACGTAACAGCTGTAATGAAAAATTACACGGTCCACCTAAACCTAATTCGGCAATTCAGTTGCCTTTTATTATATTGAATACTAGCAAAAAGACTGTTGTTGACTGTAGTATCACAAACGACAAGTAATTATAACTCTTATTTATATTTAATTTAATAATTATTATTAAATTAATTTGTTAATTTTTTTTTTCTATTTTAGATCCGAGTACCTGTTCAATTTTAACAATAAATTTGAAATCCATGACGATATCGAAGTTTTAAAACGCATGGGCTTGGCTTTTGGTAATTATTTTTTATTATTTTATTTATTCAATAAAATTATAAAGTTGATATTAATTATTAATAAATTATCTTGAATGAACTAGGTTTAGAAAGTGGAAAGTGTGTAGAAGAGAATTTACGGCGAGCTAAATCAATGGTACCTAAGTCACTGGAAAAATATGTCGAACGTAAGTTATTAATTTATATTTTGGTAATTATTTATAAGTGGGTCCACTCTATTTTTGGCGATATTTAGGTGAAAAATTGACATTTTTTATTTTTTTTTATTCTGATTGTTTTTACGGTGCATTTATGATAAAAAATATCGTGAAAGAAAAAAATAAAGATTTCGATAGCTTTTTTGCCTTCAAAAGTTGGAACAAATTTTGGCTTTCATGTTTTTAGATAAAATTTCTATTTTATCTTTTTTTGACATTTTTAATATATAATTTAAAAAAAAAATATATATCAAAATTAAAAAAAAAAATTTTAGTTTTAAAAAAATGAAAATTAAAATCGTGGACCCCACTTGTAAATAATTACCTATATTTTTTATTATCAAAGATATAATGTGACATGCGTAGATTATTTATAAATTTTGAACAGTAATTGTAGTGATGATAATAATAATCACAATAATGCAAATTAAAAACCGATTTATAGAGATGGCTTCAGGCGATTTAGACAAGTTTATCCCCGTTACTATTCCCGGACCAAGTGCACCAATAGAAGACGTGGAAATAAAAATGGAAGGTTCTGGCTCGCGGCCACCGTCCTCATCGCACACTTCGTTATCCGGAGAAGCGTCTCCTCCATCACATTACTTTTCGGAAGACGAAGAAGAGGAAGAAGAAATGAGTGAACAAGACGACACAGTTGACAGTGATGTTGATGTTAACTAGCACTCTCAAACTGATGAATTAATTTTCTAACATTAACTATTAATAAGAACAAAAAAAAAAAAAAAAAAAAGAAAAAGATTTCTTGCTTCGCGAAATCAATGATACCTATTAATTCACACAAACGAAGATCTTATAAGATCATTTCACCCAGATTTAAATTTAAAACATGTTCTTTACGCTATTATATTTCAATAATAAATATACAGATCAATTATTAGAAACTATATTTTAATTATTAATAGATCTGTTGTAAATGCCGTGATAATTTGTTACTGCATTAGTTAATGCAAATGTGGCTTGAACATTTTTCCTTTTTATATCATTAGACACGTACTGGATATTTTTGAATATAAATTTATCAACGAGATATTTGGAAAGCATCTGATTACTGAGATGACACTTAATAAAATATTAAAGTTCAGAACGATTTAATTTTATGATAAGTTATTTTTGAGCTCATCAGTGAGCTTAAATTTATTATTGTATTGTAAGTTATTATTTCTTCAGATAAATGAAAATAATAAACAATGATATTAAGAATTAAGATAAAGAATAATGATAATGATGATTAATAAAAAAAAAAAAAAAAAAAAAAAAAAAAAATGAGAAAGAGAAAGAAAAAAAAATACAATAAAATAACAATGGCTAATGTGTGGAAGGTGATTGTCATTCGGTGCTATTTTAATCGCGCATCGTATCACAGGTTTATATACCTAGAATGTATGTATTATAAATTATAATCCAATCAATATTATCTCGAGTACATGTATAAAAAAATATAACAATTTCATATGGCACATTTATATTAACATTTTAAAACTGTGGTAAATAACAAATTTATTAAAAGAAAAAAATAACCATTATTATGAAAAGTAATTTCAATTTATAATTCAATCTATTGGATACATTTAATAGTAATATAATTATATATATATATTAATACTTCATTTCAGATACAATTTTTAGAATTTATCCTTACTAATATTATTGTATTAATAATAATAATAATAATTATTATTAAAATTTTTTTTCTTACACATTTGTATAGTTATTATTATTAATTATATTTACTACTAGTATCTATAATTATTTTTTTCTTTAGTTATTAATTTAGAGAAATGGAATCTTTAAATAAAAACAAAAAATACCTGAAGATTTATGTTATTTTTTATATCCAATAATAACAAAAAATTTATTTTTAAAAATTATACGAGATCATTATCGTCATACAGGTCATCGAAATCTGAAAGGGTAAAGATTTAATTACCATTTAATGTTTTAATAATGATAATGTAAATTAATATAATTACCATTGAAAAAATCGGCATGAACAGCTTTTTCATTAGCTGCAAGGTCCATCAGTAGTCCAGTGGATCCACCGGCCTAATAAATAAAAAATAAAAATATGAATAAATAAATGAATCTATGATTTTTATTGTGACCTAACCTAGTGTATGATGACATTACCTCCTCGAGATCCATGTACGGACCAGCACCTTCAGGGAACATCTCATCGGCAACTTGAGTTGGTTTCATAGTGGTGAATTTTTTGTTGTCAAAAAAAAATATTTGAAAAATAAATTTTACAAAAACAATGTCGCTAAAGTTTATCACAAATTTATCAGACTTGTCAATTACTTTTATTCTTCAAGATACAATCCCTCTGGTGGGAATTTCCAGTAACATTGACATGACAAGTATTTATATCCCCGGTATATTCTCAATTTAAGTCACGTGGTGACGCGGATTAGCTCAAACTGTCAGTTATAATTTTTGATATTTATTTGGTTATGGTTTTTTTTTTTGATAGTATAAATATTTTAAATAAAATGAGTGATCGTAAAGAATCAGATGTCGATTCATCTAATGATAATGAAGAAAAAGAAGTGTTAGAACAAAATAAAAGAAGATCATCTATTTTTCAGTCCCGTGCTAGTCAACGCTACTTTGGTATTTATTGTTTGTGTTGTTTGTTTACAATTAGATGATACTAAAAATTTTTAGAATTTTTTTAACAAATAAATTATAATGAAAATGAAGTCAGCCGACATTTCAAAATTTTTAGAAATTTTTGTTTGAAAAAATTTCAATTAAATAATTAAAAAAAAAATTTTTCACCTGTAAAAAATTTGAAAATCAAAAAATTCATGACATTAAAGTTAGCTGTCACTATTATTATTGTCTTATTTTTTTTATTAAATAAATTTGCTCTGAAAAATTGCATTTTTACTTTTTTAATTTTCTAGATGCCAATTTTTTGTTCTTATTTTTTTTTGCCATAATTTATTTGTTAAAACAATTTTTAAAATGAATTACTATCTATTAAATTTATTGTCATAAAAATTTGTTGATTTGCTATAATAATTAAAAAAATTGACAGCTGTCAACTAACTTCAGTATCATAATATTATTGTTAATTTTTTTTTTTTTTTCTTTAGATGTTGACTCTCAAGATGAGTCGGAAGCTCAAGAAGGTAACGTTCAAAAAGAACCCGACGAATTTAATTTGGAGGAATACGTTAAATCGTTGAAAGCAGAGTATGAAGAATGGAAAAAAACGTTGAAAGAGAGAAAACACAAACGTCGATTACTTGCCAAGCAAGAAGAAGCTTTAAAAGGCGGAGTTGAACTTGACATTAATATATTCACAGAATCAGAGCGTGAATTTATTCAAGCGCGTCCCAATTATGAAGTGATTTGTGAAAAAATTAATGACCTCGTGCCAGTGGCTGTTAAAGTCGCTCAAGGAAATATTGAAATAAATCATTTGAACGATAATTTGCAACAGTTACTTGGAGAAAAAATCAAAGAATCAAAGATAAAAATAATTGAAAAATATATACAAATGACAAATGATACTGTTGATAATTGTTAAGTAATATTTTTAATTATTTTAATATTTTTTATAAATAACGAGATGTAAGATTTATTGAAATAAAGTGACAGCGTGATTTAATTAAATAATGACTAACAACATATTATTCCTATTATAATTATAATATGTATAATAATAATAATAAGTATTATTATTAGTATTTTATAGTAATAAGTAATTAAAAAATTTAACTTGGCCTAATTTGATTCAGAAACTCTGATATCTTTATGATTTACATTATTTTATGATCTTTGGAATAATTTAAAAATACATATAGCCAATACTTAGGTCACCTATGAAGATGAAAACTTTTTCGCCTCATTGATTTACGTTCTCTGTGAGCTATAAATTCTTTGCGCGCATTGTTTGATCGTAATTCTAATATATGATTTATTTTTCTAACTATTTCTTCGGCTATCGTTGACTCAGCTTCGAAATCATGGGTTTTGAATGACATTGATTGATGAAGAGATGGAGAACTTAGTGAAGAAACTGAAAAAAATTTTCATTGTATACTAACATGAATTTTTTTTTTGACTGTTTTATCAATAAAAAAATAAAATATTACCACTTATATTATCAGAAGTCGACGGATTAGTATATACTAAAGTAAATGATGTTTTAGATCCTTTAGTTTCCGTAATTTCACACCACGCAATGTTTTCCATTTGATAACTGACACGATGCTGACGATTCCAAAACCTATAAGCACTTTTGCTCGTTACTAAAGGATCTATTTCTATTTTATCACCTGATACACCAAGATGAATTTCAGTCTTTGCTCTCATTTTATGAAGAACATATACCCTGTAATAAATTTCATCAACATAAATAATGCTTTATTATTTTTTTATCACCACAATAAATAATAAGTAGGTGAAATTTTGTACCTATATAATTGATACAGCGGAGCCTCAATAGCTGTAGTATGACCTTTCATTCTCGCTAAATCTTGAGCGAAAATTTCTTGTTCTTTTTCAGTTGCCTCTCTAATTTCACCAGTACTCACAGGAAGAACGGGTCCAGTCGGCTCATGCCGTTGTCGATCACTCAGACGCATTTCCACTAAGCCCAAAGCGGAAAATTCAAATTTACCTATTTTTTCCCTTGGATCTAGACAAGGAAAGTCACCATCTACTTCTCCATCATCTTCAGCTATATACAAGCCATACTTATTTATTTCTTTTCTATAAGACAAAATTAATTTAAATTACTTTAATTATTAATCGAACATTTTTATTTAAATAGCTAAAAAATTACTTACATTAAATTATGGTTAGGATTTTCTGTAGCATACTTATAACAAATTAAACCGATAAATTCTTCAACCGTTGCTGAACACATCACAGTAACTTGCATTGGATAAACACGCTCTTCTTTCGGAAGTATACACATAAATATACGATATTTACGCACTGGTACTCCAACTAAACCCTGAAAAAAAAAAAAAGAAAAGAAAATTATCAATGCAATGATGGAAACAGCAGACGTCTAACTACTTACTAAAAAATAAAAAATTAACTTACACTGCCATCGAATTTAACGTATTCTATAAAACGATTAACAGGAATATATGGACATTTAACTAATTGTTCAGACAATAATGATTGATTTTTAACATTACTATTGTTTTTTTTACGAAAATCTTTTTGCTGAAACAACTCAGCAATTTCTTCCTTAGTCAAACGTACAGATCTTGACTCCCACTTTATATGTTTAACTCTAGCAGTTTTTTTACGCTCAAGCTCCATTTTTTCAAGCTTCTGAGCAGTATTTGATCTTGGTCTGTGACCAAAACTCATATCTAAAATTAACGATACCCCAACTAGTAACAAGTACAATAATAAGTAATTTATAGTAAATAAATAAATAAATATAATCACCCATTTGTATATCGTATGACTCAGTCAAAGCATCAAGATCTTCATCATCGCTCTCTTCAAATCCTAGATAACACTGGGCACCGTTGGCTTTTAGTTGCTTTGGTATATCTTCTCTCGGCATTACAGCTTCACACATACCTATGCAATAAATATTGACTGTATAATAATGTATTTTTTTCAGTACTATTGTTGATAAAACTATAATAACAATAAAAAGTTTTAGGTTGGATTACGAGTCGCAATACAAACCAGTGTCATCTGTAGAAATAAAACTGTCACGGATGTATGAAAGAAGCCAATGTTTATTGTCGTACAAGGCCATGATTATTTTGCCTCGACGATTTTATTAAGTTTAAATCATTTCTTGTCTTTTTCACATTTATTCAATTATTTATTTATGTAATTATATTCAGTTTGCCGCCCGCTATTTCGTTAGCATTTCACACACGCAAACTTGTTAACTCACAGACACTCGGATTATCATAAAAAATCCCCTTCCGAGTGTATGCAATCTCAATCGATAACTCTTCAGTCAACGGGGTTTTCTTAATCAACCGGTAGATGGCGATAATGATTAATTAAAATTTTTTGAAATTTATCACGCGTGCGCTGTAATTAGAAATCATTTTAAATTAAAATTATTTTAAAGAATAAATTTTAACAATACTATAAAAAAAAGTTAAGAGTTTATTAAGTTATAATATGACACTGAAGTTAACAGACATTAGAAATTTTTTTAGAATCTTAAAACAATAAAATTTTTAATTTTTAATAATAATAAAGTTAGTCGACGTTTTTAATATTTTCATTTTTTTTAATAATTAAATTATAATAAAAAAATATTTTTAAAAAATTGCATGTTTAATTTTTAAAATTTTCTACATGTGAAATGTTTTCTTTTATTTTTTTTTTAAATAATTTTTCAATAAAAAAAAATTCTAAAAATTTTTTAACACTGAAGTTGACAGATATTAAAAATGTTTTTGGAATTTTATAGCAATTAAATTATTAAAAATAAATTAAATTAAAAAATTCCACCTGTCAAAATAAAAAAAAATTATTACTCGAAATTTTTATAAGCATTTTTTTACTGTAAATAATTTATTATAAGAATTCAAAAATTTGACAGCTGTCACCTAACTTCAGTATCACAAGTAATAATAATTATATTAATTATAATTTATTTTTACTTGCTTGTCATATTATTTTTCCATTAAAAAATTTACTTCTAAAAAATTTAATATATTTTTCTAAATTTTTGTCACTAATTTCTCCAGACAAGACAATTTTCATAAAAATTAAAGTTCACCAACGCCATTTTATTTATTGTAAAGTGGCGCCAAAGTGGTAGATTTAAAAGCTCTAAAATTTAAATCCGGCCGAGCTGCGGACATGAGCAATCAGTTCTCGACAGGACTTTACCCGAGCAGGATCTCACGGCGCTAAAAAAAAAAAAAAAATTAATAGATATCACAAAAAGTCCTTACTTCATCTTAAATAAAAATAAATAGTCAGTTATAAAAAATCATACATAGTAAAAAATAAAAACAACACCAAAAACCACATGTGACAATGTCAATCATCATCAGCAATCCAGTGTTGATATTAATAACCTTTACCTGGACCTTACCTAACATTACTCGGATTTTTTCCACAATGTAGATGTAAACATTGGCGCCAAGGTGTAGGCGCCGTCACATCAACTTTAAAAATTTTAATTAGATAAATTTTTGCACTAAAAAATTAACAAAATTAATCCAATAACTTACATGGAGACGACGGATTATGTTGACGAAGCTCAGCGACGGCTGGAAAATATTCTCCGACGTGCTCGACATTTACGTTTACCAACGCGGGAAATCTTGACAACACGTCCGGCGAAGAAGCTCCTGACACGTACGAAAAATGCACATGCTTGGGTGGTTTTTCTTGGAACTTTTTTAATACTTTTAAGTGGACTTATTTATTTACGTTGGACGACTCCGGATGGAGATACTATCCACACAGTTATCAGGAAACCAGTAAGTCTATAAATTTTTTCTTCTATTTCATTTATTTTCTTCATTTTTTCCATTACATAATGTTGTTTTTTTTTTCTTCTTTTTTTAGCGTAAAAAAGTTGCTGTTTTTTTTTTATTCCGGCTCTTAAATGTAATCAATTAAAGTCTTTGAGTTGTAAAAGCTTCAAATTAACCCAGCGAGCGTGTTCGATAAATTTTAGTAGCATACTATGAAACTTAGTGTACTTTGATAAGTTTAATTGAGGGAGACTAATCTCTCATTTAGCCTCGTGGGAGGAAATCACTTTGGGCTGTAGCGGTCACCGGTAGTGAGCGGACCCTTCTCGTGGTCAATGTCACTGACAGTTAGTAATTGCTTTCACAATTTTATCACCATTATTTAATTATTGAATTTTAATTAAAATTTCAATAATAATTATGGCCATCGATTTATCATAGGTACCTATCGTGTATGAAAGTGTACCAGTTGAGTATCCACTCGAGCGAGCGAGCCAATAAATTTTCAATGAATAGCTTCTTTAAATACCTCGAATAACTTTTCTGATCATAATAATTTTTAATTATCTTGCTGAATTATTTCATATTGAAATTTTTATGTTTCATTAAATTAAAATTATTTTTTTTATTTCACTTTACAGATTTGATTATTAAAATATGCATTCTGTTAAAATGGGTATTGTTCCTCAAAAAAGTTTCGGAATTGAGTACTTACAGATAATAATGAGTTTAAGTACTTAGATTTAAACTTAATATCTGAGGGTTTAAAATTTTCAATCAAGTTCTACCAGAAAAAAAAAAAAAACACGGCTTTGTTTGTGTTTGTGAAGCTTAATTCGAGGACTTTCGCGTATAAAGCCGGATGCTGTGAGCCACTAGAGCTTGCTAGAGCTCTATATATACGTATAGAATAAACCACTTGCCCGAAATGTTGAGAAGTTAATTCCGTTGTATTACTCGCTGGTGCTTAATCAACTACAACTTAAATAACAGGAAACCTCTTACAGATAATTTATGCCTGTATTGGCACTGCAGAATACTTTTTGCTTGTTTTATTGAAAAAACATGTTGATTTATCGTTAAATTTTAAATCTGTATTAACTTTTTAATTTATTTTTATTGAATTTAGATTTTAATTTCAGAAAATAATTTATTTGTTAAACTTTGTCAAATTACTTTTTTAATTAACTAAAATTTTAATTTGGAGTTTGGATGTTGAGCTTCGTTAAAATTACTGAGTTGCTCAACTTCTATTTGACTTTAATTATAATCTACTGCAATTTTTGAAGTAAAGTTAAAATCAATAAAATGAAATTTTTGGTTTTAAAAAAATAATTTCTAAATTAATGAAATTGCACAAGCGTTTTTTTAACTCAATTTGAATTAAATAAGTCAATTGTTAAAGAATTTTATCAAGCTATTTGCTAAAACATTTTACATTGCGCCTTCTCATTTTAGCGGTATATATTTTTACTAGTCGATAGATAGATAAAAAAAACAAAAAAAAAAAAAAAAGAGATTAAGCTTCCTGATTTATAAAAGTGTTAACTATCTTGCACTAAAGTACTTAAAATTATAATTCCTTCAACATTAAAGCCTTGAATCTTATTTTTTTTTCTTTCTCTTCTAGTTTATATGCTGACTCAAAAAAAATATCAGCTTGCGTTGGCACGCTCAAGATAAATCTGTAACGCAACCTCTTATAATCTCATTGGTAGTACTGCGAGCACGATAAAACATAGCATAGTGTATTTGCACCATTCTTCCATATATATATTCTTCCTCCTTACTCATTTTCTCTGGGTTCATCTAAGGAAACATGAGAATCAAACCACCCGCGCTCATTTTCTCAACTCATTAAATATTCACAGATTTTAATCAAAACTTATATTTTCCCTCTCTAATTTTAATTTTTTATAATAATAATTATTTAATAACTTTATTTTAAAAAAACCTAAATATTTTCAGATGAGATTATGCATCCGAGACCGTGTTTGAGAGTTTAATGTCGGCACAAAGATAAAAAAATTATTCAAAAAACCCAGAGAGAGAGAGAGAGAGAGAGAGAGAGAGAGAGAGAGAGAGAATGATACAGAGCCCTTGGTGTCTTCTCCAGGACGGAACCAGTGCCAAGTGTAGATGAATTATGCACACATGATGTCGTAAATATGTGGTTTTCCGTTGGATATAGAATAAAGATAAAGGAGCCTTAAAGTGTGTTGACTGGTTAAGACTCAACGGTGTGTAATAATTCAAATGAGAGTACTGAGTACTGCTACTCAATTTAGACGCTCAACCCACCAGCGAATCTCATCTCTTTCAGTGATTCATTCGAGCAATTAATACAACAAATGTCATTGCTCTGCGTACCGAGAATTTCAATTCTGTCTCTATAGTAACGAAAATTAAAGATTTAATAAATGGCTTATTTAATAAATTTAAAAACCGTCAATTTACGGTATTGAATTTCTGTCTCCAGTTGCATAATTTACAGCAGTACGTTTTGGGTAGGATTTTTTTTTTGCTCATTGTCAGCCTCTTCTTATTCCTTAGTCTTACTTGGTATTCTCAGTCGTAAATTTTTAACCGAATTCTTTCTTCACTATTGAATAATGCACACGTGATAGACGTCCAGATGCTTTCTGCATCGGCTCTTATTTCTTTTTGCACTGTCAATATTCTGTGTATATCGATTTGGGATTCGATTCAAGTGGCCTGGTGGGAATAAATGCCGTGTTAGAGAGACATACGAAATTGGAAGAATTCTTGTTGGCTGAACACCCTAAAGAAATTCAATCATCTTGTTTTTTATTGCCATTTTTTTTCTGCATTTTATTTTTATTCTTTATTTTTTCGTTACCAGGCGTAAATTGATAATCTTTTTTTTATTATTTTTATTTCAGTGTGGTCCCAAGGTATCTGGGAAATTCTCGGAAAGAGTTGCAGCACTTTTGTACACTTCTTCAACCCAAGACGACTGCTAGTGCTGTTGGTGCCGTGGAATGCTGACAGGATCGATCTGCAAAAACGCTGAGTGTGAATTGTCAACGGAAAACAATGTATATACAAGAAATGCCGTCACAGAACTCTTTATGCTTTAGTAACAGAGCAAGAAATATAAAAAGAATATAACAAGAGATAAGAAATAAATAATAACTATAATAATCGTAGAGGCAAAAAATATCTGGCTTTCCGACAACAACGGCTATGACAACCAAGACAACGGCTCACAAGAGACTCGTGACTTTATTGTTATACTTCCACACAAGTTCTACATCTCAAAGTGTCTTCTTGTTGTTGATGAATGAACAACACAATGACTAGAAATAAAATTTACGTTTTTACTATTATATAATCGCGTTTTAATACTATAATCGCAAATTCAATTTTTTGACGACAGTAAAAATATTTAAACTATAAAAAAATAATTATTAAAATGTAATTACACTAAAATTTTTAATATTAATAATTAATTACGGTAATGAGTAATTAAAAAGGGTGCTGATATTTCCGTGTTGAGCAATTATACAAAGATTAATTAGCATTTTAAATGAATCGCATATATTACGAGTTTTATTAATGACCCGACTGTGTGGAGGTCTTTATTCTTTAAAAATATAATATTGAGCTTTTAAAATCTATTTAAAAATAATTAAACGGAAATTAATAAAATTGTTCACGGGCTTTTATCGTATTATAAATTTTAATAAATATATAACGTTACAACGAATGATAAGAGCTATTGTTTAGGACAACAGCGAATTATATAACTTGAAATCTAAAGCGTTATCATTATTATACTCTTGACAATGTCATCCGGACGATGTCTGAAGCGCGTACTTGTATAGTATTACATAAGGATCCATGCTGGTACACTCGGTAGGTTTACTTGAAAGTTAACAGTTTGTGGCGTTCTTTTCTCTTCACTCTATACCAGTTTCAATACACGAAAGCTCCAAGTAATATGTAAGTCATGCTCGGAGAAATTCCATAGAAAAGGATGCTCTGAGGCGTTAATTACATCACTGTGTATAATGTTTTTAAATTTATAGAGAAAGTACTTTAAAAGCGCGACGGGTTTTTATAAAATGTGAAGGGTAATGAAGAAAAGGAGGATATAAATAGAGTAAAAAAAATAATAAAATAGATTAGTAACCCTTTGTGTAAGTGCTTTCGTGCATTTGATATCGATCTAATCTCCTTGATGCCTTTAAACTAATTTTTTTACTATCTTTAGTTACATACTATGTACATACTTTTGGCTCGAAGATAAAACTTGTTTAAAAAAAATTTGCATTCTAATGGCCAGCAGATAAAACAGTCGAGTAATCAAGTATGCAAAGAAGCACAAAGAGTGAGGAGGAAAGATAAAGAGAAGGAGAGATTGAGTATAAAGAGGAGCTTCGTTAGGGTCGCCTGGTGATGAGAATATGCGAATATAGTAGAACTTCATACTAGCAGGTACAATTGATGTATGTTGAGTTGTATCCACTGTGCGACGACGCGGTAATAAACACCTGTTATACATTTTGATGAGTAAATTAACTGGATTTGTACACAGAGCGTATATAATCTGGATTATTAAAATTTTAAATAAAAATAACCTACCATGAGTTTTTTTTTTTTTTTTTTTTTTTATTAAATAAATAAATAAAAATATTATTTACACTTGAATTGTTGGTACCGACAATTATTAATAATTATTTGTTATGTTTTTGATCCATGAATTTTTTCATGTCTTAATAATTTTGATTTTGTAATAAATGTTTTACCGCAAGTCTGACAAATGTAAGGCTTTTCTCCAGAATGGTATCGCATGTGTACTTTTAAGTGACCTGACTCATAGTAAGCTTTACCACATATATGACATTTAAATTTCTTGAATCCTGTGTGGTACTTGAGGTGCCGGGTTAACTCTGGACGTGTCACAAACGACGCATCACAATTATTGCACGTAAACTGTTTGTTGTTCAAATGTTTTTGAACATGTCGTACCAATTCGGAATTTGAAAAGAATTTTTTTCCACACGTTTCACAGTTAAACCGACTGCCAAGTGTATGTCTTTTCATATGTGTGTTGTACGTGTTTATGTTTGAAAAATTAGTATTGCAGTGAATGCATGTCAGCGGCTGGGATGAGTGAGTTGCTTTATGACTTTTCAACTCCGCGGTTTCGTCAAACTGTTGACCGCACTCATCACACACTAAATTACGGTTTTGGATCAAACAATGACTAGCGTGATCATTTATCATGTCTGTCGTTAGTTCTTCGCTACAAAATTTACACAGTACAACACTTTCAAAATAACTGTCTTTGAATTTAAAACCCAAACAAATACCGCCTTGGTCAATTATTCTATCTAACTTATTTTTAACTCTCGGAAACTGTCGGTTCTGTGTTCTTTTTGTCTCGTTCGTTTTTTTCTTTCGTTTCTTCTGAGGTTTAGTAGCTTCAGCGGTCTTCGTTTTTATATCTTCAGATTCAGAATTTGATTTAACGATTTCTTCAGAAACAGGCTCAGAATTTGTTGTCAGAGCGTCTAATAATAATTGTGAATTGTCTGGTTCAATTGATTTCTCATCAAATTCATCCAAACTTGATTCTTCTTGTTTAATTTCAGTTTTCAAAGATATTTCTTCTTCAACTTTATTTTGAGAAGATTTATCATAGATCTCACTTGATAAACAGTGATCATCTACATGATCTTTTAAATCTTTAACCGAATTAAATTTTCTAGAACATAACTCACAAAAAATATCAATAGTTTTTTTCTGTTTCTGTACATTACTTATCTTATTTTTGTCTCCATCATTTTCGTTCTCATTAAATAAGCCCATTTTTACATCTTGATCGAATATTTCTACTTCTTCATCTGCATTTTTTTTCAATTCCAACGTATCAGCAGTGTCCCATATCTGTAAGCATTTTATTTTAAATAAGCTATTGATTATAGTAAAACTAAAGGACTGTAAAAAAAATTTACCTGCGTAGAATCATTGGGCATCGTAACTACGTAAGTAATTCCCGAATCATTATTGTCAGGGAAAATATTTTCTTGTTCACCATCGGAATCCAGATCATTTTCATTATTTATTTTCAAATAAGATCGGAGAGTTTTGTCTGAAACTTCAATCAAGTTTCTAAATTTGTAAAACTCTTCAACTTTTCTTTTACAATTCAAACAAATAGTAGCAGGTAAACCATCTTGCAGATTAATCTGTAATTAAATTAAACAATTAGATAATTATTTGTAAAAATAAAATAAATACTTAAAAAAGAAATTTATATATAGCATGTGAAAATACTTTTAAAATTTTAATATAATTTTTTACATAATTTATTTAAAAAAAAAAAAAAAAAAATCAGAGGTCTCTTTTTTTTTTTTTTACTTTTTAAGTTTTATTCAATAAAAGCATTAAAGAAAATAAAATAAATGCTATTCACAATTTAATATAATATTTTGGAACAGGTTTAAAATTTAATTTAGAGTAAGTTTATGACATTAAAGTTAGCAGTTGTTTTTTGTTCCAAAAAATTATTTAAAAAAAATTGCATTTTTAATTTGGTTTAATTTTTAGATGTCAATTTTTTTCCTATTTTTTTTGCAATAATTTATTTGCCGCTAAAATTCTTAAAATTATTAAAAATCAGCAAAATTAATTTTCATGTTAGTTTAAAAATATACAACTGTTACTGCATAGTAAACATTGTAATAAAAAAATAACCTTAAATTACCTGAACGTCTGCTAAATAACTAATAACATCAGCAATATTATTACTAGTGTCTCCAAATATCGGTGACATTGTTTTAAATCCTTGTTTAAGGCACACTCGACATATATTGCTTAAATTAATTATTTTTATCTGCGACATGTTTGGTATTGTCGTTATTGTCAACTGTTAGTCCGCGCAAAAGTGAATTCTTCAAACAGCACGAACACAGCCGATTATTGAATCACCAATAATTGAGCTCGACCACAAACAAAATCGATTCTTCTCTCTCGATTTAAAACTCCAAAGAATTGATTATTTTTCTATTTTAAATTCACCTAAAAATAAAATCGACATTTAATAATAAATTTCTTATCGATTATTAATAATCGGGTTTCATTAAAAATTGTTTGACAATAACTACCAAGATTTAGTAAAGTGAGAATGAATAAATCATAACTTGTTGAAGATGGCTAGTCTCCCGGATGAAGCTAAATACAAATGCAAGATGACGCTGAAGTTAGCAGACGTCTAAAAATTTTTGATTTTTTTTTATTAATTAAATTACAACTAAAAATATATTTATAAAAAATTGCACTTATAGTTTTTCAAGTTTTTCAAAATTTCTAAAAATTTTGAAATGTCAGCTAACTTCATTTTCATAAATGCAAGCGCAAAATACATATATGTAAGTATGTAAATGCATATTCGGGTAGGGTTCCAGATATTATATATACAATAGTTGCACACATATGCGACTTGGTGTATGTATACAATACTCGAGACACGCCTCACTCCTGCACAATAATCTCGAGCCCAAAAGCATCTTCAGCAACCTTTGAGCCTCTTTAAATGATTTAAATAAATAAAATAAAAGAAAAATGATCCCCAAGCATGATGACAATAAATTCCTGAAAATCGTAAGAATTATTTAAATAATATAAATTTTTCTAAATAAAATAAAATAAATGAATAAATATCTAATTACTTGATAATGAAGACTGTGGAGTGATCGATATGATGAGGGCGCTTGGTTCGAGACTACGGCTGGGAAGTAAACGCGCATGTCACTTCAGTTGAACAATCTCTTTCTGTCGTGGCATCTAGAGGTGAGTGGTTGTGCGTGAATATTGCACTCAAGTATAATCCTAAAATTAATATACCAAGGAATTAGCATCGACTGTTAGGTACTAAAAATAATTAAAATTAAAATATTTAAAAATAGTGCTGTGCTGTAAGTTTTGTTAATTATTTAATATTCGCGGTGTAATTATTAATTTCAAGTTCAACGCATGGTCTTTTTGTATGTTCGTATCTTGCCGGCTGTGCCTTACACGAGGATTTTTTAAAACTTTGTTGAAAAATATATTATTTATATCCGTTTTTATTTTTCAGATAATGTAAATTACTTAAGAAAATAATTACGAGTCTTGGGAATCATAAATTCACATTTTTTTTAATTTATTTTACGGTTCAATTCATTTTTCTTTGTCGCTACGGGAACGCAACGCTTCGAATCACGACCAACCGGATGCAGTATGGCCACCGATTGTCATAAATTACTATTCGCTACTTTCAATCTTCTCAATTTTATAAATGCACATTTTTCGCCGGTTAAATTTTATTAAAATTTCATTTTTTTTTCCAGACATTACTTCAATATTCAATATTATACTTATTCGCTCAATACTTGTAATTAGTGCTTGATAATTAAGTATTTATAGTACATACACCAAAGTCGATAGTAATTTCTAAGTATAAAAATAAATATTTTATAAGTCGTAGAATTTTTACATTACATATTGTAGATATTAAGAATTATCTCTATCATATCACTTCCGACATATTTGTACTAACACATGCATTAATGATTCATTGCCTCATGTTGCAAAATAATTTGCCGACTCAGTGACTAATTTTTAATTGATCCGGATGCAACTGTATAAATATGTCGGCGAGTCGATAGTTTTTTATTTTAAAATTCTCCATATCAGATACTTATTTTTTTAGTAATGATAACTTTTAACATTCAATACTAAATATTTTTAAAATTATCGATTAGAATTAGTTACGCAATGTTCAATTAAAGCAGCTTAACTCGGCATTATTGCAATACTCATAACATAAAGCGTCACGATTATAACAGTTATATATCGTCACCGTGAACTCGGGAATACAAAATGGCTGCCGGGCTGGCTAGTCTCGAAGGTTCAGAGCATCGCCACGTGGATGCTCCAAGAAGACCCTCGTTTTATCCCACTTTTTTTTTTAATTTCATTTCACAAATTTCAGTAAAAGTAATTTTTTACCAAGTATTTTCTGATTAAGTTGCACGTGTAAATTTTATAAAAATAATTTAAATAAATTAGCATGATGATGATGAAAAATTATACTTCATTCGTGGTTTCCACCAGAGAATTTCAATGATGGCTTAAGGCGTCTGAATGTTGATTTATTGATTTTAATTTTTTAGACTATTTTTAACTTTAAGAAATAAAATATATTTCAGATGATTTTAATAATAATTAATTTTTGTTTTTGTTTGATAGATTTTGCCGTAATTAACAGATTTTGACTCGACTGAAAAAAACCAAACCTTCAACATGGGTAAAGAAAAGATTCATATTAACATCGTCGTTATTGGACACGTAGATTCTGGAAAGTCTACCACTACTGGACATTTGATCTACAAATGTGGTGGTATCGACAGACGTACCATTGAGAAGTTCGAGAAGGAAGCCCAGGAGGTAAATTTTCATTTTTTAATTATTTTATTCGGGAACACTCGACAAATTAAATTTGCTTAATGATGAGTAGGCTTTGAAATCATATCGGATTTCGACCGATGAGCTTCGTTTAAGGTGCCGGGGCCTTGCTCAATGTTGGAATTTTAGTCATCTGATACATAATATAAATAATAACTTTTTTTTAAAAAATACAATACAAATTTAATCTCAAATTTTTTATTTTTTCCAAATAGATGGGTAAAGGTTCCTTCAAGTACGCGTGGGTACTCGACAAATTGAAGGCCGAGCGTGAACGTGGTATCACCATCGACATTGCTCTGTGGAAATTCGAAACTGCCAAGTACTACGTAACCATCATCGATGCTCCTGGACACAGAGATTTCATCAAGAACATGATCACTGGTACATCTCAGGCCGATTGTGCCGTCTTGATCGTCGCCGCTGGTACTGGTGAATTCGAAGCTGGTATCTCAAAGAACGGACAGACCCGTGAGCACGCTCTTCTTGCTTTCACCCTTGGTGTCAAGCAATTGATTGTCGGAGTCAACAAGATGGACTCCACCGAGCCACCATACTCCGAGTCCCGTTTCGAGGAAATCAAGAAAGAAGTATCTTCTTATATCAAGAAGATTGGTTACAACCCAGCCGCTGTTGCCTTCGTCCCCATCTCTGGATGGCACGGAGACAACATGTTGGAGACATCCAGCAAAATGGGATGGTTCAAGGGATGGAAGGTTGAACGTAAAGAAGGTAACGGTGAAGGAACCACCCTCATCGAAGCCCTTGACGCTATCTTGCCACCAAGCAGACCCACCGACAAACCTCTCCGTCTTCCCCTTCAGGTAATTATTATTATTATTATTATTATTATTTTTTTTTTTTATTTATTATCAACTATTAAATATTCAATCAATTTTTCATGATGATTTAAAGTTCAATTCATTCGTGGTTTCCACCGGAAATTTATTTAATGACGGCCTAACGCGTCTGATTTTTTAATTAAAAAAAATTTTTTTTTTTTTTTATTTGTAAAATGAATATTTAAATTAATGAAAATTGTTTATTTATTTTAGGATGTCTACAAGATTGGAGGTATTGGAACAGTACCAGTCGGTCGTGTCGAAACTGGTTTGTTGAAACCAGGTATGGTTGTTACTTTCGCTCCCGCTGGACTTACCACTGAAGTTAAGTCCGTAGAAATGCATCACGAAGCCCTCACTGAGGCCGTCCCCGGAGACAACGTTGGTTTCAACGTTAAGAACGTCTCTGTCAAGGAATTGCGTCGTGGTTACGTCGCTGGAGACTCAAAGAACAACCCACCCAAGGGAGCTGCTGACTTCACCGCTCAGGTAAATATCATCGGAATTTATTTTTCGAGAGCAATAAATTATGTTATTAAATTGATGCAATGATGATGAAAAATTTACTTCATTCGTGGTTTCCACCAGAGAATTTCAATGATGGCCTAAGGCGTCCGAGTATCAATTTATTTGTTTAACAATTTTTTATTTTTTTTTATTTTATTTAATAATTGTTTACTTTACTACAATTGAATTTTAATTATTAATTTAATTCCTTTTTAGGTTATTGTATTGAACCATCCTGGACAAATCAGCAATGGTTACACGCCTGTATTGGATTGCCACACAGCTCACATTGCCTGCAAATTCGCAGAGATCAAGGAGAAATGTGACCGTCGTACAGGAAAAACCACCGAAGAAAACCCAAAAGCCATCAAGTCTGGTGACGCTGCTATTGTAAACCTTGTTCCCAGCAAGCCCCTTTGTGTTGAGGCTTTCCAAGAATTCCCACCTCTTGGACGTTTCGCCGTACGTGACATGCGTCAAACCGTTGCCGTCGGTGTCATCAAAGCCGTATCATTCAAGGACGCTACTGGAAAGGTCACCAAGGCTGCAGAAAAAGCCCAGAAGAAGAAATAACCTGTTTTCGCGTAAAATTGAGCCGCCGGGTGTATGCCGGCATATAGTAGCACCAGTAATTTGTCGTCTCTCTTTGAGCCTCTCATGTGACTATCTAAGGAAGATGCATTCATTACAAACAATGACAACTTGCGTAACATCATCGATAATGAAAATAAATTCAAATAGTTTTAAGACTGCAAAGAATAGACAAACTAATAACGATATTAAAAGATCAAGACGGTTTATTATCACTGTTCAGTGTAATAAAATAGCCATGCCATATTTCAACAATATTTTAACTTATCCATCAAAACGTTCAATCCGAAATTCTTTTCATCGTAAAGAATTCCGTAGGAAAGGACGTCGGGAATCAATTATGGCTACTGCTGTTGCTGCATAATTAATTATATCTTATTAAATTTTGTCATATTTGTATTATTGTATACTTTCTTTTTTAGGTTTATAAAAAAAAAAAAAAAAAAAAAAACTAATAATCAACAAAAAAAAATCAATGAATAACGCGTCTCCTTGTCACCATGTAGGCACGAGTGGTAAAAAGATTGAATTCAAACTTACGCGAGCTATTATATAAACACCTGTTTAACAATTAACATCATAATTTAGTTCGGCTTAATTATATTTTCTAATTATACGGAATAATAAATCCTATATCTGCGATACTCGACAAGAACATCTTTTTTTTTTTCTTTGATTTTTTTTACTTTCATCATTCATCCTACTTAATAATAATTTTGTAATATTTAATTAGTTTTATTTGATCTTAAATATTGAAAGTTGCTCAATAAGCATGTATTTGTTGAGTTCGTTATAATATGAATTATAGTTATAATTGATTTGTTTAAATCTTCACTTGCTCTAATTAAGGCGGGGTCAATTTTATAATGTTATTAACAATTAATAAATACTTTCATACACTTTGCTGATATTTATAGCAGTATGCTGTATATATAATAATTATAAACAAATTACAAAGGTGGTTTTGTCGTAACATTTGGAAACCAATAAGTGCGGAACTGGAAATTAAATACTCTTGTTATTTATTTTTTAACTTTAAATATTGAGAATTTAGTTGTAAAAAATTTTGCAATTCTTAGCAGTGATCAGACAGCTGTCTAATAATGCTGATTAGTTCCTGTGTAAATTAAAAATTCTAGGTGGCGCCGCGGTTGCGCTGATCAGCTGGTTTAAATCAACAAAAATGACCAGGGGTTGTTCCCTTTTGACCCCCACTATATCTAATTTTGGCAGGAGAGCAACAAAGCATCTAATCTAAGAACTTGAAAGATAAAATAATTTTGATAACTTCAAATGTGACAGCGCTGAAAATAATAATAACAATTAAAAATTAGTTGCCGGAAAATCTATAATTCTTGCAGCCACTCTTACTGAAATTACGAGTGCTTAGAAATGGCGAATCTAAGGTCGTTGTGGTCTGCAGTATCTAAAATAAATTTTTTAGGAGTACGTAGCACTGTGGTAAGTATTTTTTATTTATTAATAATAATAATGTAATTAATTTTTAAATCACTAAAAATAGGTTTGATTTTATATTTTTATTTACAAGTAAATATAAAAAAATAACCTCAATTATTGTGTGATACTAAAATTTGAAGACATTTGAAATTTTTTTAATTATTTTTTTTTTTTTTTTTTGATAATTAATTCAGCAGATATTTAATAATTTTTGGAATTTTTTTTTAATAAATAAAATATGACAAAAACAACTTTAAATGCAATTTTTTGACACTGAAGTTGACAGATATTAAAAATTTTTTTAGAATTTTAAAGGAATTTAATTGTTATAAAAAAAATATTATTTAAAAGTTTCACATGGGAAAATTAATAAAAATTGCAAGTGAAAATTTTTGGAAGCATTTTTTTATTGTAATAATTGATTTGTTAAAAAAATTTTTAAAATCAACAGCTGACGGCTAACTTCAGTGTTATAATTTTTTTTAAAAAATTTGTTTAATAAATAAAATTAAAAATTATCAAGTGACTCCTAACTTTAATGTAATTTTTTTTAATAATTTTTTTCAACCAAAAAAAAACTGAAAATTTTCAGATGTCAGCTAATTTAATTTTCATAATAATATGATATTAAAACTAGGAGACATTTAACAATTTTTGATTTTTTGAATCAATAAAAATTATAAATAATAAAATATTTTTTTTAAATTGCACTCATAATTTTTTTAATTTTTTAAAATTATTGTTTAGTTACAAGTGAGACATAAAGCAGATATACCAATACCCGATTATGTATTAGCTAAGCCACCGGTACCAACACCCAAAGTTGGAGCAGCCGGAATTTATGACTATGACAAGTGGGTGAATGCCTGGATGAAAAGAGATGTAAAAAGACGTCGTGCTGTAAAACAATATGCTCCAGTTCGCGCTCGTTTAATAGCAATCAAAAGATGTACTTTCTTACCCAAGGAAATTACAGTATGTTGATTTTAATAATTATAAACTTCTTTCCTCTTTTCTATGGCTTTTAATTTGATGACATCTGTTTATTTTTCTAACATATGATTTTTTTTATTTAACAGGAAATTGCTGACAGACAAATGATAGAAGATATACCAAGAGTATCATCTAGAAGTCAGTTGACTGGGAGATGCGCGGTAACGTCTCGTAGTCGTGGTAATCTTTCTCGGTGGAGACTCTCAAGATTTATCTTCAGGCACATGGCTGATTATAATAAAATCGCCGGTCTCCAGCGAGCTATGTGGTAGAGTGATTAATATTTTATATGGTAAAATACAATAAATTAAATCAAGTATGTCAACTTGGTGTTTTTATTATTAATCTTTTCATTCGACGATGAATTTGTAAATTAGATAAACATCTGTCAACACGTAGGGTAACATGTCCATAAAAATGATCATCTTTATTCTCAGATCGTGATTTTTTTTCTATCTGATTTAACACGCAGTAAAGCGCAAGTGCATGCTCAATCGCGGGATTATGAACTTTTTACGAGTTAGTCTACTTTTAAGCTCAACGCTGGTAACTTCTTTTTTATCTTTTATGATTTCTATTTAGCATATAGTTTGATATTTTTTTAAGTACTTAATTTAGTAATATTATAATATAATTATTTATTTAATAATTAAAATTTATCAGTGATCATTGTCAAATGTCAAGATTATTTTTAAAAATTAGGTAAGTTTTTAAATTTTTATATTTTCAATTAATCTAATAATTATACACATTTTACTAAAAATTAATTTCTATTGATTTTGAATTAAATGTTAAAAAAAAAAAATTATTTATTTAAAATTTATTTTCCACCAAAGATAGAACAGATATAGTTGACAAATTTATGTGTTTAATCATCGCCAATACGTCGGAGCTCACAACTGGGTGTAACAATTAATTTATCAACATGATACTATCTATCCTTTAACTAAACTTTTTTTATTTTTATAATTAATTCATTCAAGATAAACATGTTTTTTTTTCTAACACTTGCAGTTTATTTATAAATACACATATGAGCGATTTAATATCTAAAATTAATGGACACAAATTGTGATGTTGAGTCCAAAAGGGTCTTACAGCAATACTAGACGCAGTGTTGATTACAAGAGCGCGTGTCGCAAGGCATGGCCATTTCTAGTCACTGAAGATAATAATATGAGTAATTCAAGAGATGACAGAGCTTTGCATCATTACACCGTTAATCGATCGATACCAGTAAAGAATTTTCTAGCGCCAGAAGTTAGTAGTAAACGTAACTCACCAGACGAGGTATTGAAATAAATTTAAATTATCAAGAGTGTGCATTGTTCTTTAAATTATATCCAACGTTTATTTATTTACAGAATAATGAAAGCTTTCACCAAGCGATTGGATCTATTTTGGCTGTGGCACAACTTTTTGGAGTTTTACCGCTCTATGGTATACGTGCTCCATCATCTCAGAAGCTATCATTTAAATTAAATTCACTTAAGACTTTTTATAGTATTACTTTAATGATAGCACTTATTTTTATGGCTGTAATTTCTATTATTCACATGGTTAGAACTTTGAACTCATATGCATTTCAAATTCATGGTAAGTTAAAAATAATTTATTAAAATTAATTATTTATTTATTTATTTATTTTATTACATTTTTAAAAATTATTTATTGATTAATAAATAAATAAAATTAATTATGTAAGAATGAAAAAATTTTTATATTGTCGCAAACTCTCCACTAAGGAGAATTTCCGTAATTCTTCTATATGTAGTTGATTAGTTAGGAATTGGTTCAGGATCTATCTGTTTAAAATAAAAGACTCGGTGTTGGGGTGAATAATTGTGATTAATTTATTCCCCAAGAGGAGAAAACTCTAGCAATTGCTAGAGAAAAACTCCTCGAAGATGTTACAGTTGAGAGATATGTGAATGAATATGTGTGTTGATATGAATGTATATATGTTTGCACTGCTGTGCAATGAGGGTGAGAATAGATCTCAGCCACCGTTAGGTTATTGTGGTTAACCGTCAACCGTTAATATCTCAGTAGAGATGTAAAATGTAATTATGATCAGAAAGGATCGTGTGTTTGTAATCGGAAGAGAATTGACTGTGTGTTTAGAATGGTTTGAAAGAACCAGTAGGTTCAAGTATTGAATTTGATCGCTGGGATCGAGTTGTGTTATAAGTTTGATCGCTGGGATCGAATCCTTGATCGCTGGGATCGAATCCTTGATCAGTGGGATCAAGTTATGTTATGATCCGAGAGGATCGAATTAATTTTGATTTAAATGATTTGAATATTTTGTTTAAATTAGTAGTTGAATATAGTTTTCTAATTTACGCGAGAATTTACTATTTAATTTAAATTACTTTCTGAATAACTCAACAAATTATTAAATATATGAATTTATTAATGTACTTGTTTCTTGTAAATTTGATTTGAATTTAACAATTAACACGATTAAATTTAATTAAATAAAGCACATCAATGAAGTTAAGTTAATAATTACGATTGACTAAATTCAATTAACACTTGCAAAATATAACTAATTAACAATGATTTTAATTATAATTGAATATTATGAAACTGAATTGAAGATTCTTGACAAACTTTTAACAATGATAATTTATTGCGTCTAATTTATCACGCGATTGAAGACAATGGCCGCGATGCTAAACGCTAAGTACGACGTACTTTTATTAGCGTCTTAAATATTTGACCACGAATTTATGTTAAGTTTAAAATTGATGCACAAATGTCGAATCAATGAATTTAATTAAGTATGAGAACTGATAATTAACTGATAATTAATTACGTTAGCAAATAATAAAACACAATGGAATAATTTCTTTGTCAGAGAGAACGCAGGTATATTGCACTAGTCACTAGTCCTAGTACAACTGCCGCTCATGGCGTCCCCACCGGCCTCGTGCCCCGGGCTTGCCGGTCTTCTTCCCGCTAAGTCATGGGGCGCATGTGCAGCCGCCATTTGACATCGCGTTCATAAGAACGATAATAAAAATTGCCATGAGAATAACCCATGTTAAATATAAAGTATAGATATTTAAAGTTTGAGTATACTCATAAGAGCACTCTAGTCAATCTCTTTTGTACCGACATCAAACAATTTTTTTTTATTTAATCTTTTATTATGTATAGAATTTTCAATAAAAAATTATTATTATTATTATTATTATTATTATTATTATTATTATTATACGAGATTTTTTCTAAATAAAAAATCATGATAATAATAATGAAAAAAATTTTGAATTTAAAAAAAAAAATTTTTTTTAAATAATATTCCAGGAGGAATAGCAGCAGCAACAGCAGGTGCGGTTTTTTATGGCAATAGTCTCTTTGGCCTTGGTTTATTCATGTGGTTATCTCCACGATGGATTAGCATTCAACAACAATGGAAATCTATGGAGTTACAACTAGATAGGTTTTATCTCAATTTATTTTAATATAATCAGATTAACTAGTCGAGTAGAATATATAATAATTGTTTTCGAAACTGACTTTGTTATAAAAAAAAGCTCGCATACTTATATTTTATCCTGATTCTACAAATAATTGATGAAAGTTTCAAGTAACATGTCATAACATAAATAGGCCTCAGTAATTTAGATATAATAATAGTTCGTGATAAATTATAGGTGTAAACAATCGCGACCGCGGCTTTGCTGGAAATTCCGCGTGATAACTATTACAATCATGACTCTAGCTCTTATTGAGCATGTACTGAGTATCCTGGTGAATTTACCCGATAATAGAGAACCGGAGAGCTCAAATAATACTTGGAAAGATTCACTGAGAATTTACAGTCAAAAATCTCATGCATTTATTCTCAGCAGCTGTGAGTAATAAAAAAAAAAAAAAAAAAAAAAAAAAAAAAAGATAAATAAGTTCATGATAAATAATTAATTTTTTTTTTTTTAGTAAATTATAATGTTGCATTAGGAATATTTTTGTTCACAATCAGCAAAATCGCGACGTTCACGTGGAATTTCACAGATGTTTTTGTTATGCTGGTGTCAACAGGCCTCGCTGAAAGATACAAGAGTTTGAATAAATATTTGTTGAAGACTTCGTCGATTAAAAATTCAACTATCGATTGGGGAGAATTTAGAGAGAATTATGCTACTTTGAGTAGTCTGGTTAAACGAACTGATAGTGGCATGTCACCTGTTATTTTGTTATCATTCGTTAATAATTTATATTTTATATGCCTTCAATTGCTTAACGGTCTATCGTAAGGCCCAGAAATTTTTTTTTCCCAGATTGACTTAAAAAAAAAAAATTATAAATAAATAAAAATATTTCTTCAACAGGACTGAAGATATGAGCATGTTAAATACAGTGTATTTTTTCTTCTCTTTTGCATTTTTACTATCCAGAACAATCGCTGTAACTTTATTTACAGCCAGGATTAATGATCAAAGTAAAGTTGCTCTACCAATACTTTACAATTCTACTGCAGCGAATTATACAGTTGAGGTATGACCTATTTTTAATATGTACTTTCCTAATGTCAATTATTAGATTTGTTAACAGATATTTTGTTATGGATTTTTTTTATCTAGATGCAACGGCTTCAGTTTCAATTAACAACTGATGAAGTAGCATTAACTGGATTGAAATTTTTTTATATTACAAGGAATTTTATGCTTGCAGTAAGTTGATTAATTAAATTAATTTATTTAATTATAAACAATTAAACTTCTTGTGATTTAGGTCGCTGGAGCAATCGTTACTTATGAAGTTGTATTGCTGCAATTTAATGTGGCAATGAAAAAATAAAAATAATAAAGTAACATGTGTATTAATATAATTAAAATAGTAATGAACAACGTGATTAAAAAAATTAATCAAATAAAAAACCTTTTATTTAATTAATATAACATCGCATGTTTTAATTATTTATTAATTATATAAATTTTACATTTTTATGTTAACTTTGAGAATATTATTGTATGATAATAAATTAATTATTTTTTTAAATTAATATCTCACTGAAAATTTAAAATATTGTTGATTTTTCATGATGTGTTGAAAAAAATGATTTAGATTTTATTAAAAAATAAAACTTCTTTTTAATGATGCACAAGAAACCCAAATTACCTTTGAATAGCTGATTAATTATTTTCCTTTAACAACTGAAAAAATATTATTTAAAGAAAGTAATGATAGTAGTATTAGATTTTATTACTATAAGTGCATTGATTGATTAAATTTGCCATAAAAATATAGGAGCATTGCGGTACTACTTCACCTCGCATACATTCGTCATATTTAAGGGGCTCGTTTGTTGAAAACTGTTAAACTGTACCAGTACCAGCTCATACGTGACAATGGTGCCGGCAACCTAAAATTGTAATAATTTATCATGAAATCCATTAATAATTTCAGATAAATTATTTTTAAAAAAATAAAGAAGAAATACTTACTGTAAGTACGAAGCTTCTAGTGATGGAAAAAAATTTCATACCTGTGAGACCAATATTATCTGTAGTTACTTGGGTTAAAAATCTTACTACCTAAAACAAAAAAAAAATTTTTTTTAAATATTAATATTTTTTTTTTATAAGTTATCATTGATTATACTTCTGTAGAATAACTCGATGCATGAACGCCGTATAAAATAGGAGCCGGTAATAGAGATTCATCATGAACGGAGGCTGCCGTAAGAGACACTGCGGTTGTTCTGCTAAGAAGAAATCCAAAGGAGTAACATAAATAAATAGTTCTCATCAAACTTGTCATGCGGCTGAAATATTGAAATAATTTTTTTATAATTGATTAATTTAAATTTAAAGAAGATTTATTATTCATTTGGTATTTACTCAAATGAAAACATCAATTGAATACAAATGAAGTAAAGATCAGTGCCGAAGGAAAGAAGCACAACATCCGCGACATAAGAATCTACTTGTCGGGTAAGATTAGCGAGATCATTGTAATCAGATCGAGCTTCTGCCCACCACCACTCAGGCATTGTCTAATAAAAATAAAAATTAATCCAGCAGATATTTGATCATTGAAAAAAATTTTTTTTTAATTAATTATAGCAGAAAAAAATTAAACAAAAAAATGACAAATAGAAATTTAAAAAATAAAAAATGCAATTTTTTGTTAAATAAAATAAAAAAATGATCAAGTAACTGCTAAATTTATGAAAATTAATTTTAGTAGATATTTGATAATTAAAAACATTTTTTTAATAAATAAATTATAGCAAAAAAAATTAAAAATTCAATTTTTTAAAAATCATTTTTCAAAACAAATTTACTTGTTAAATAAAATTAGAAAATTGTCAAGTGAATGCTAATTTAAGAGTCCTATAATTAAAATAAAATTTTTTGTATTTCTTCACTGTTTGTGATTATGTGATTAAAACTTTACCTTATTTTTAACATTATAGAGACGTTCATTCAGCTGATGAAAATGATGAGTTAATGCCGTGCATATTAAAATAAGAAACAGGTCCATGAAATTCCATGAAAAAGTTGTTAGAACCTGGGTGAACTGGACGACAATTCCTTTCCACAGTGCGTAAGATGTTTTAGTAAACACTTGGGGAAATTGATTTTTGAAGTAAACAGCCGTGATGTCAGAGTTGTCGTGAAGATCTGCACATTCGCGGGCGCTGATATATCCTGATGCTAGTGAAAAAGCATGTTCACCTGTCAATTTATTATGATACTAATATTAGCAGACACAACCAGTTTTTTTTTTAAATAAACTAGGTCTCGAAAATTATTTTAAAAAAAATTGTATTTATATATTTTTTAGAGTTTTTAAATAAATTTTTCTTGTTATAATTTATTTGTAAAAAAAATTCTAAAAATTATTTAAGAGAAGAAAAAGTAACTACTTACAAAATGCAAGCGTGATTATTATTACTGTAACTATTTTAAATCTTTTTATCAAAGAATATTTGGGTGGTTGACGATACCGGACTTTTATTTTATGTTCTACTTTTTCCCACGAGGCGGCAAATTCTGGCCACTTTCTTGCCAATTTCAAGAATATTATATTTGTTAAACAAGATGATACCGAAAATACCAGAGTTGCTGTAAAAGAAAAACAATGTAAGTTATTATGACACTAAAGTTGTAGAAATTTTTTATGACGTTAAAGTTAGCAGTCACTTGATAATTTTTTAATTTTTTTTTAACAAAACAAATTTTTTCCGAAGTATAATTTTTAAAAAATTGCATTTTTAATTTTTTAAAATTTATACATGTTTAAACTAAATAAATATCTGCTAAATAAATTTTTTTTAGAATTTTATAACAATAAAATTGATATGAAAAAAATTTTTTTATAAATTCCACATTTGAAAATTAAAAAAAAATTATTAATGGAAATTTTTAATAGTTTTTTTTTTATTGTAATTGACTTTTTATAAAAATTAAAAAAAAATTAATAGTTGTCAGCTAGCTTTAGTATCATAAATTATTTATTATAAAATTAGAAAAATAAATTCTATACTTTTGTTATCAATTATTAAAACTTACTCATTTTGGTAGTGTGAAATTTTGTTGAGATAATGCGAATAAAACTGCATACTGTCATACTCATCGACATAATAAGTGCCAATAGACAATACAAAATTTTTAAACTTCTCCAAGTGAATCTAAAAATAATAAATTCAAATAAATTAAAATTACATGAAAAATAACATTACATTGTCACTTGACAATTTTTTAATTTTTTCTAACAAAAAAATTATTTTAAAAAAATTGCATTTTTAATTTATTAAAATTTCTACAAGTCTATTTTTTTAATAATTTTTTTTAACATAATTTGTTTGTTAAAAAAAATTAAAATAATTGTGATGTGACAGCAAAATTTAATGTCATAAATAAAAGATTTTATATAAAACAGAAATTAACAGACATCTGTCGATTTTTTGAATTTTTATAAAAATTCTATTAAAAAAATTCGATATCCAAAAATTTAAAAATATTTTTTTTTTGTAATTTATTTTTAATAAAATAAAAAAAAAATGTCATATGTCTGTTGATTTCAGTATCATAATTTTAATTATTCATTAGATGACTTACTGAAGACCAGAAGTATCAGGTGCTCGAATTCCGTTGACTGGAAAAAGCCCAAAGCACTGGGCAAGAGTAATAACAGGCCTTAGAGCAACATGAAGACAATCTGAATTTCTCATTTTATCCGATTCTGCTAAACACTTATAATAAATAAATTAAATTATAAATTATTAATAAAATGTATCAAAACTCACTGACTTTTTTTTGGTAAATTCCAGGTATCGAATGCGGGTTCAGATGGCTGGCCTCTGGAATAAAAGACCGAGTAAAACTGCTAAAAAATATTGTGTTATTTACATCTCTAATAACTGTCTAGTAACTATTTACTCAATCGAGTAATTCGTTATTCTCGAGCACCAGCAACCAGAAGCAGAGTGACAATAGTAAACGAGAATTTAACGATTGTCAGTTCAGATGATTGACAAAAGTATATAAAGAAAAATAGTGATAAGTTTTTATTTAAATTTAAATTACATACACCGAAAACAATTAATAAAAAATTACTCACTTTTGTTTTATTTCAGCGACAACCAGAGCCAGCTGTCCAGATTTATCAGCCGGATGTATCATGGAAAAATTTTTAGAGCAGCAGAAATCAATCAGAGGAAAAGCCGAAGTGAAACTTGAAACAAGCTGTACGCGAGTTTTATTGTCGCGGAGGATTCTGCCGGACGATTAATCCTTCCGACAACCCTCCGCTTAGCCAGTGTGTAAACTCGCATGTCAGTAAAAATAAATATGTACAGTATTTGTCCTGCACTGCACTCGACGTGATATATCAACTGTTATAATTTTCTCTTACACGTGAGGTGTACTTAACTGAATTGTTAAACGGAATAGATGGTCATGTCTGATGCTTAACTCAAACTATTTGCTATTATTTAAGCGAATGATGGTTGATAACATACAATATTATTCTTATCACAGTAATTGGTATATATTTTTTTTTCTCATTATTTCAAGACAGCATTCACAATGTTAAGTGCATCCTTATATACATTAGACATGAATAACCGTGTCGAACACAAACAAGTTAATTTCATTATATAAAACGTGCATTGAATGACATGCTGGCGAGAGAATCTAATAACTTTGATAACAGCATTCCCTTGAACGCAAAGTTCCCACAGGAACGATGGATATAACAGACAATTGCACTGTCATCAGAGTTTACATTTTTTTTTTTTATAGGTGTTACGTCCTCGTAACCGCGCGGTTTGAGAAGAACCGGCCCTAAATAATATAAAGGGGTCTGGAGAATTAGGATGAGACGACCTCCAGTGTCGTCAGTAGGTGGACTCGAGTTTCCTCCGAAATAAACTGATTTAATTTGAAATTAATAGTCTCCGATTTATTTAATTAGTAATGCGATACAATTTAATTATCAGGAGGGAAACCGTCGTACAGTGTAATGTTTATCTAGACTTTGGAGTTCACGCTTCCTGCGTCATCAGGGTGAGCTGGCTCATCGGCTGATGCCACACCAGAGTCCAGTCCACGTAATTGTTTGTTGTTGACTTAGGACATTCTTTTCGTGAAACTTTCTGATGTTGCCGCGTACTGTACTCTAGTTTCCCTTTATATTTTATTATACATTTGTGTTATCGTTAAGCGTTCCTTGTTGGAATGTTAATGGTAACTTAAAAACAACTTTATTTGTTCTACTGCGTGTTGAATCATTGTTAGATAATTCTTAAGTGTTCTAGTATCTACTAGTTATTCTTTACTTATTGTTATGGTCCCTACTTATAGTTCTATAATTATAATCTATTATCTATATCTAATTATATGTTTTAGTCTAGTTGGTAATATTTGAGATGAGCGATAGTGACATCTGCGAATGAAGGTGAGGACGTAACATAGGACATGATCATAAGAAACGCTTACAGAATATATGTTACACTCTATTATTTAAATATACTTCTATATACATTTTTATTGATTAATTAAAAATCTTTTATATGAAAAAATGTTCTTTATTGATAGATACATTTAACTACATTCAAGTAAGTCCTTTGTTTATAAAAAATTTGGACGTGCCTTGAAAGTGGCCAACAAGAGGACAAATTTTCATATTTCAAGAGGCAAAGAGAGCGGTTATTTTACACAAAAAATAGTTACATAAAAAAACTTTTTAATTAATTCATATTACATTTTAACTTTTTAATTTGACTAGAGTTATGAAGTTATAAATTATAATTAAAAATATATAATATGTTAATACATAATTTTGATGAAGCTGTGTTTTACATAATAATTGTTATAACTCTTATAACTGTAATTATTATTCAATATCATTGTTGATCTCTCGTTTGTTTCAGTGAAATAACGTGGAATTTGTAGTGAGAGCTTTTGTCGTTAACGATCGATAGGTAAAAATAGTTTTCACTCAATGCGGGTCCTTGTCTATAAGTGTCTGAACGAGTCTTGAAAATTTTCAAGATTTTTAGTTTTACAAGTTATACATTCGACAAAATAAATAAATAAAAACATCATGACAGCAGATATATAGATGATTTTAAAGAAATATTTGTTTTTTTATAGAATTATAATTGTGCGATACAGACTGGTAGTGAGTTATAGGCCACAGCTTCGTTTAATATTAATACATATGCAATTATTAATCAATATGCATTATAATAACTCTAGAGAAAAATAATAATTTATTATTTAAATAAAATGAGTACCTAATCGGATACTAAATTTAAATATTTATAAAGTTTATGGACTAGTCAATTACATTGCAAATCCCGATTCAACTTACACTCACGCAATACAGATAACATTAAATAAATTTATCAATAAACTCGACGAGCCTTATAGCCGTAAGTAATTATCAGAGGTACAAAATCTGCGATCGGTGTAATGCGATACTAGAGAAAAATAATAAAAAAAAAAAATTAAGATGAAATACTAATTCCATTAACGAATTCAAATTCACGCACTCAAGTACTTTTGTTTAAAAATAATTCATCAATTATCACACAATTTTAATGCCGTTCCACGGCAATTAATGTACATATTTATAGAGATATATATATATATATATATATATATATATATATATATATATATATTGTAATGGTGGAAAGTGAGTGCGAGCGAGACGGCAGAGCAGCAGAATTTATTGTTGATGTATCATCATTATTATTACTATTATTACTATTATTATCGTTCTTGTCGTTATTAATACCGGAGTGTAGTTAATATACTAAAGATGTTTTATTTTATATAATTGTTCATTTACATTTCTTTGTTTAATGGAAAAGTTTATTTAGATTTTAAATATTTTGACTGCGATTTATTATTATTTGGAAATACGCGCGAACTTCTTTTTATAATTAGTACGCCGCCGCGGCGAGAGATGGCGAAGAATTTCGCCACTCGTCCGTTTGCAGTAAAAACCGACGAGCTAATATAAGCGAAACTGCGTGGCGATAATTTTTGTTCTTTTAAAGAACAAAAATTTATTTACCGGAAAGAAAGAATTAATTGAATTCTCGAACAGATTCAAAATATCTGAATAATTATTTAATTAATTATTTTCTTTGTGAATTAACTTGTTTGTACTTAAGTCCCAGAAATGAAATTAGTATGGGAAATTATGTTGGTGAAAATTTTTAATTGACAGATGTTATTTTTTTTCTAAGTCCCGAACGACTTTTGTATGGAATTGATTTTGTATGAAATTATTTTTTTATTGAAATTGATGGATGAATTTGATATTTGATCAGATTTAAATAAATTGAAAAATCTTAAGTTTGACGACGAGCGATAGATGGCGATAATTTTCCCAGATCTTTCACTCTTGGAGAAAGGTCTAGGAAATGACAAAAGCGATTTTGATTCACGGGAAAAGTAACCAAGTTTCCCAGTGGTTATAACCTTCCCAGTAGAAGACCATTCACTAGGAAGTACCCAAGGAACTCGTACCTTGTCTCCAACCAGGAACCAGGTAAGTGCTGACTTGTCCATTGGGGGAAATTTGGCCACCGGAAAGGGTTGCTTTCCAAGCACCCAGACTGGACTAGGGGTAAATAGGGCCGGGAAGGGTTGCTTTCCAAGCACCCAGAGGGAAGTAGGGCGGAAAGGGTTGCTTTTCAAGCACCCAGAGCCAAGTAGGGCCGGAAAGGGATGCTTTTCAAGCACCCAGACGGGATTAAGGGCAGGTAGGGCCGTGCGCAACTGTCGGTAAAATAGGAATACTACTGCGTAAAGGTAGTAGACAGAGTTTGGTTACCAGGTGGCACCGACAAACAGAAAAAAACAAACGGTGTGTACGGGTTATGTATGATATAGTAAAGTTTGACATAAAGTTTGTAAATTTTATAACTTAAGTTTCGATATTTGTTGTTTGCTGTCTTAAATAAATAGAATACTAATTATAATCAGGCTCAAATTTCATTTATAAGTAATATAAGCTATCCCTGAAAAGATCCTGGACTCCGGCGAGATTTCATTCGAGCTAGGGGATATAGATATTTGAGGAAGTTTTATCCAAATCACCAACGGTTAAAATTCACTCCTTTCGGAAACCGAAAAAATACCCGTTACAATATATATATATATATATATATATATATATATGTGTGTGTGTGTGTGTGTGTGTGTGTGTACATAAATTTGAAAAATTTTTTAATCTACAGTAATCAAGATCTGCGTTGGTTCAAGTCTTTTAAGATAAATTATTCTTGATGACGATTCATTAACAGTCTCAGTTTGTGAGTATGATTCTGGTTGTCGTTGATAACGCTTTAATTACATCGCCGTTGTCAGAATCAGTTAATATATTTACTTTTTAGCTGTTACTTAATTGATCCTTCAGTTTTGTCGGAAATATGTACGTCAAGACAAAATATCTTGGGAAATAATTATCATGAGAATGAAATTTTGTCTTACGTCAACCCATCTGTTGTTGAGAGGTCGGCGGGCCACTTTGATCCATACCACTCGTACTGGCTTGATCTAAAAATAATTAATCATTTATTAATTTCTTTAAAAACACATTATTGATCTATTTTTCGACATACTTTCAAGTTAAAATTTCTTAATTAAATATACTATCAAACAAAGTGACTTATCCATTAAACTAATTTAAATTTTCCTTGTAATTTTACAGTAAATAATTAGATTTTTTTTTATTCATCTTATTTGAAACTCCGTTAACTTATTATATAATTAAATTTCGTTCAAGTCCAACAAAGTTACTTTGTGAAGCGAGCTACCTAGTCAAGTTATTAAATAGTAACGATCGATATAAATATGATAAAATTACGTCAGGTCACGAGTTTAATTATATTCTTAGCATTACAATTTACTTTTTTTATTTCATTATAAAAATCAACTTTTATTCAAATACTCGTTTTAAATATTGAGTTGTTATAATCAAATATTGTAGTTAAAATCAATATTACTAAAGCGAACTTTTTTTTTGTCTATACATATTATCTCGAAGGTGATCGATAAAAATATTTCTTAAAAATTTTTCCATCATTGATCTTGATTCAATTTACACACCAATTGAAATTGTCATACATTTTGTACTATTTCCATTAATTGGGTCAATTATTTTTGGTTGAAGTAATACCATTTAAATAATACCTTTATTGTTTCACGAGCAAAGTTAATTGGAATAAAAATTTAAAATAAAAAAACTAGCTTTTTTTATTATCAATTGTCTAGTACCAAGTCTTTTGTGCTCATAAAATAAATAAAGTAAAGCATCAATGAAATTTTTAACCAACCCGATAATAAATTAAAATTATCATAATCTAAAGTAGTTGACAGTAATTTATTTCGTATAAATTATTTAAAATAAATCTAAAAATAAAAAAAACTAACAACCTTGCCGTCACATAGTGACTACTGTGGCTTGTGAACTATAAATAAATAAAATTTTGCTTTATTAAATAATGACTTTTGTTAAATTGCACTGTACTTTTTTAACTATTGACGTTTTTAAAGATATAAGTTCATCTCGATGATACACTCATCAAGAGCTTTCATTAGAGTACCCACATGCATTTTCATATATTTTTCATATATACATATATATAATATATATAAATATATGAAAAATTGATGTGGATACTCAAATGAAAGGTCTTGATGAGTATAACATCGGGGTGAGCTTAGATCTTAAAAAATGTCAATATGTCACAAAAAACAAGGTCATTTTTTATTCATATTAAATTGCACATGATGAATAAAAAAAAATTGTAAAGAATATTTAATAAAGTTTCTTTTAATATTCTAAATAAATTTTTAATTTATAAATGTTGAATAAATTACTATTCTATCTCGAAAATAGTTTCTAGTCGCAAAGTCACTTTATCTAATGACATTAATATTGATACAAAAAAGTCAATAGTACCTGATTTAGTGGTAAGAGCCTCAAGACGCGAGGGTAAATCAGCTGTCCCTGTCTCAGCATGTTGACCCAAGATATCAGGCATGGCATTTCTCCTCCCCGTCCTCCCGGTTGAAAGAAATTCTTTAGTACTTTCCCCATTGGAAACACTCCCCGGCGTCACAGCACCCTCAGCATCTCCACCGCCTCCGCCAGCTTCGCTCTCAGCGTCTGACTCCGTATTCTTCTGCGACAGCATTCTCAACACTGAAACAACATTCGGATTTTTGTTACGCTTTTACAACAATGCAATTTAATAATAGAGAATAAAATATAATAGAACAGAACAGAATAAAACATAATTCAACTCATGATACATCGGCATGACGCTTTTGTACTCTCAATAGACACGTGTACTTTTGTCACACACGTTCGATGGAGTTTGTGTCATAGACGTTTGTAAAGTTATTGAGCCAAGAATAATTGGTTTTTTTTTTATTTTATTTTTTATTCAATATTATTATATTAAAATATTACCATCATTATTGTCAGTATGCTCCATTTAGCTTTTAAATATTTCCATCAATTAAACAAAGTGTCACAAGATAAAAAATAACTAACTGAATTTTGAATAAAAAATACGTAATCTAATAAATCAACGTAACGTGAGAAGAAAATTAATCATTGACAAAACTTTATCTGCTGCGTAAAAAAGCGCTGGGAATTGATTACTGACAAATCTTTTCCATTTTATAGTGTACGTGATAAAAAATGTCCACACAAATTTTTAATAATAAATATAAATAAATTCCAATTTAAAAATTTATTTTTAGTTAATTTAAAATTTACAATTTTTTTTAATAATACATTATTCATAAACCGGAATTTGTGATCAAAATGTATAGCATACATTTATGTCAGATTAAATTATAGATCACACACGCATCCAATTACTCCGGGCTCTGTACAATTTGTTAGATTACCAAAATTGCATGTTATATTATTATAGCTATTGACGTGCAATAAAATAAGTAAAAGACTACTATCGTTAATCTATCTATTTGTCTAAGTAAATAAATGAATAAATAAGTAAAATGTTATAAAAGAGAGCATTAAAAGTGCGGGTTAATACGTAAAAGGGTAAGTTTGTCACGTATAATTAAAAGCCTTGATTCGTTTAGATTACTTAAAAAATATTTTGTTGCTTGTTGTTTCTTTTCTTCTACCTTTGGCAGCACGAATAAGTTGTTTTCTTCGAGCGCATTTCTTCTTCTTGGAGTTTAATTTCTTGAGTTTCAGGGCTCGGTCACCATCATGTGACTCTTTATTCTGCTTCACCTGAGTTTTATTTTCAAATTTAACTAATTTCTCTCTAGCCATCATTATCAAGACCACAAATATTAATATAAATAAACGCCTATTTAATTTTTTAATTTTTTTTCTTATTACGGTGTGTGAAATTAAAACCCTTTGAGCACGTTCCAGACACTTGGACTATTTTTAGAGGGTCAGGTAGTTCACAAAGCTCTCTTTGTTTCATCAACCCGTAGTATCATTAATTGTGCAAGCTAGCTTTTTTTATCAACTTTGTTTTGAAGATTTTAAGTATATAAATAAATCAATTTACGCAGTAAAAACCGTAGATTTTTTAATGAGAATTTTTATAGACTAGTCAAAAAAAAAAAAAAAAAATAAAAGATAGTTTTTACAAATTCGAAAAATTCAATGTCAAACTTTTATTAGACAGTTATGTCTAATAATATCAGACATTAATATGACGACTGCCAACAATAATTTTAGAGTAAATGATACTGAAATAACTAATATCCAAAAATTTTTTACAAAAATAAAATGAATAATAATTCATTAAAAAATAATTATTAAATAATAATTTAAAAAAAAATTTAATATTTAAATAAATTAAAAAAATTATCTAGTTGTCAAAAAAATTATTAAAAAAATTTTTTTTTTAAAGTACATTCAATTTTTTTTCTTCTATTTATTTAAAACGTATGTCTGCCAATTTTAATATTATTTACTTTAACTAGTACTATTTTTTATTTAATTGTAATTTAATTAAATATATTTTTAAATCCCTTGAGTTATTAAAAAAAATATATATATATATATATATATATATATATATATATATATATATATATATATATATATATATATATATATATATATATATATATATATATATATAATTCGCCGACAAAGAACCGGCTAAATTTTTTTTTGTCTGCTGTTACCATTATCATAAATGTAATTCTGATAAAATTACGAAGCTCGGAGTTTTTCTACTGGACATCTGGATATAAAATTAAAGATAAAAACAATTCAGCACATTGTTTTTTCATGCTGATTGATTTTAAAATCTCCAGCGTAATATAAAAATAGCTAAAACAACAATATTAAGTAAATAAATAATTAAATAAACACAGTAACATATATATGTATTAAAAAATAATAAACAGAAACAATGACAACACGCGAGAAGACTATAATATAAAAAACAAAAATGAATCATCGGTGATCTTACAATGACACGCGACTTTGACATAATAAAAATACTGAGTGTTTTACAATAGATATATTTAAGTATATATGTATATAGGTATATATATACAAATATAAAATTATGTACATACTTTATTGTAATAAATGATAATAAAATCCAGTGGGGCAACGAAATAACACATGGCACTAACCATAAAATAATAACAAACAAACGTAAGGTACTTACCATTGATAAAGTTCTCTTATCTTGGCTGCCTAAAAACCAGCATCTGTAGACTTAATACTTAACCATATAACTGAGTAAGCACGTAGGTTAGACACCGACGTAACTCCTTACACCTTAAATACAGAAAAATATATTGTTATTATTAAATATTTATTGTAGATAAATATACGTTTATAACCAACCAAGACGGGCAATGTAACAACTCGAGCGAGCGTCAACGTCTGAATAGAACGAATCGATGCTTTTCGCGTCCAACTCCTTCGCTGGCACAGAGTCAGCTTAACTCAGAATTTCTTTACTCCAACCGAAAAGTTACACCTTTATTCAGAGCCATCTATACTTCAAATTGACTTTACTCAAATTGTATGACATGCTTATTCAATAAGCATGTCATACAATTTGAGTAAAGTCAATTTGAAGTATAGATGGCTCTGAATAAAGGTGTAACTTTTCGGTTGGAGTAAAGAAATTCTGAGTTAAGCTGACTCTGTGCCCCTTCGCTGACGGCTAAATTATTACATAAAAATTTTTCTTACAAGTTATTTTTAAAACTCCAACTGTAAACTTGCTAATTTTAAATATTTTTTTCTAATACCGAATACTGTCCATTAATTGTTAACTTGAATGAAGACAAGGTCAACGTTTTTAGTGGAAGCAACGACCGTATCGATAATGATAATTATCATATTTGTCAGCTGCTTGTGTTATGTTCGACGCACATATGCACTCATGTGATTATAATGTGTGTCAATGAAATTTTGCGCGCCAGATGACAGCACATACGTTTTTATTTTTTTATTTTGATTTTATTTTCCGAATTTTTTTAGTAAAAAATAAGTACTTGGGGTAGTTTTAGAAGAAATGTTGTAAATTTGTTTACAAGTTTGTAAATTTAAAATTTATTGAACCAATAGTGATCTAGCCGGTGATAAGAAGTTACTGATAAAAAACCATGTGCCGGTGAATTGTGAGAACGGTTTTGAACGAAGATAAACGAAATTATTTCTGTTAATCCGGGGAGCTACGAAAATGTACGAAGTATTTGTGCATGGATTTAAATGAACGACTTCTGGATTTTCCTATGTATTTCAATGGCTGTTACGTCCTCGTAACCGCGCGGTTTGAGAAGAACCGGCCCTAAATAATATAAAGGGGTCTGGAGAATTAGAATGAGACGACCTCCAGTGTCGTCAGTAGGTGGACTCGAGTTTCCTCCGAAATAAACTGATTTAATTTGAAATTAATAGTCTCCGATTTATTTAATTAGTAATGCGATACAATTTAATTATCAGGAGGGAAAACCATCGTACAGTGTAATGTTTATCGGTTTCTAGAGCAGTACTTAGTAGCTTAATGATATTATGAAAAAGGCCTCGAGTTCCCGATGCAACTCGCTTTTATAGACTCCCCAAGGGACGCGCCCTTGTAGGAGTAGGGTTGCTTATCAGGTTCTCGAAAATATAGAATGTTCTAGACTTTGGAGTTCACGCTTCCTGCGTCATCAGGGTGAGCTGGCTCATCGGCTGATGCCACTCCAGAGTCTAGTCTACGTAATTGTTTGTTGTTGACTTAGGACATTCTTTTCGTGAAACTTTCTGATGTTGCCGCGTACTGTACTCTAGTTTCCCTTTACATTTTATTATACATTTGTGTTATCGTTAAGCGTTCCTTGTTGGAATGTTAATGGTAACTTAAAAACAACTTATTTGTTCTACTGCGTGTTGAATCATTGTTAGATAATTCTTAAGTGTTCTAGTATCTACTAGTTATTCTTTACTTATTGTTATGGTCCCTACTTATAGTTCTATAATTATAATCTATTATCTATATCTTATTATATGTTTTAGTCTAGTTTGTAATATTTGAGATGAGCGATAGTGACATCTGCGAATGAAGGTGAGGACGTAACAGGCTTCCCAGAATGGTTTACTGTAAACAAGATAAATGTAAATATCGTTAATGATATGTAAAAATTTTATATTTGTATTTAAATACTTTATTTAAAATACAAACTTTAAAACACGATTTTTAGGTTTAAATGAATTAATGACATTAAAGTTAGCAGTCAGCTGTTAATTTTAAAAATTTTTTTAATAAATCAATTACAATAAAAAAATGCTTCTAAAAATTTTCTCTTGTAATTTTTATTAATTTTTACATGTGAAACTTTTTAATTTAATTTTTTTTTATAATAATTTAATTGCTATGAATATCTAAAAAATTTTTTATATCTGTCAATTTCAGTGTCATATTTTTTTTCATCAATAAATTTGCTCTGAAAAATTATTTTTAAAAAATTGCATTTTTAATTTTTTTAATTTTCTAAATGTTATTTTTTTTTTCTCATTTTCTTTGACAAAATTTATTCATTAAAAAAATACTTAAAATTATAAAATATCTGCTAAATTAATTTTCATAATGAATTATGGTAATTGTCATCATAAAAAAATACGTTTTACGAGGCAATAAATAATTTTGTTGTCAAGAAATGTTACTAGTTTACTTACACCATCTTTAGTTAGTGAAGTAATTACATCTATGTTAAATTGGTGACATCTTTGAAGTTGAAGATGTTATTTGCCATCTTTTCTCATTTGCACGCATGTCAACAACGGAAAAGTCCTTGCAAAACTTTCACAGCGATTGTTTATTTTAAATAAACTATTTTAAAGGTAAATTGACAATGGTAAAAGAAAATTTATTTAATACTTAGATGACTTGCTTAAAAATTAATTATTTCAGAAAAGTTACATTATTAAAAAATTTTTTATTCATTTTCTAAGACAAGTAATGAGTCGTAAGTAATTAATATTGTTCAAAGATGACTAAAAAAATTATATATGATTATTTATTCTGTTTTTTTATTAGGAAGAAGAATTGACTTCATAAGAATGATTTTAAAAAATATAAATACTTTTTTATTGAATTTCTATCAAACTTTTAAGCTCGGAGATTGCAGGGATAGCCTTTAGAGTCAACTGTTTTCCTAATTGTTTTCATAATGATTAATTGTTATAAAATTATAGAAAAATTTTTTAATGTCTGTCAACTTCAGTGTCATGATTATAAACCAAGGCAAATAATATCTGCTTTACAGAGAAGTTATAATTTCTATCATCAATTATTTTTACCCTTGACATCGTCAATTGAATTCTAAATTTATTCACTTATTTATCAATAATATGATAAGTAGTTATGGTAAAGATGTCATGGTAATTGAAGAGATGTTTTGGGTAGACTCTATAAAGAGGTGTCCTCGAGATTGCAAGAAGAAACACCACAATACCAAGATATTGAGTACAAGAAGAAACGAGGCGATGAAAATTCTCTGAACAATGAAAGCTTCCGATGGAATAAATGATTTATACGTTCAATTTAACATTAATATTCACGAAATGAATGCATGATTACACTCTCTAACTTTCGTTTGTTCAAAACAGTTTAAAAGAACATTTTTTAAAAATTTTAGTTACATTTAATTTATAAGTAATATAATATACAATTACATTATCAGTTTGATTAATTGGTAATTATTAAGAATAAAATTAAAAAATAAAATCAGTTATTTTTTACATTAGAGATGACTCGGATCTTTTATATTTATTTGGAGAAAAAAAAAAGAAAAAAAGTTGATTAATTAAGGACGCGTAACTACTTAAGATTGATTGTATGACTCTGAGTACTCTCAAAACGAATTAGAATAATTAAAGATCTTATTTCTAGGTATGTACATAGGTATTTCACAAGCTCCTTTGAAATAAGTAAAGTAAGTAATTTTATTGGTATACTTAAAGATGTTAAGATTAACAAGGTCTCGCTTCTAGATCAATGCGTATTTATTGATACAATCACAATTTATTATTTTCAACTTCTAAAATTGAAAAATTAAATTTATGAAGATTTACCTTCAAAAGTTGGAAAAATTTTTGCCGCTAACACGGAAAGAACAGGATGACACTGGATATCATCCCAGATTATACTCAGTGATATTTGTGGTGAAAAAAATTTTCAGATAGTAGCTAGTATAACCCAGATTATACTGGGTGATATCTGGATTATACTAGTTACTATCTGAAATTTTTTTTTTAAATTTGTTATAATTGTGATAATCACCTTTTTTTTTTTTTTAATTGTTCATTTTTTTACGTATTTTTCAAAAAAAAAATATACAAGATTTATTAAAAAAATATTTTTGTTATTTCTTCACAATTAGAAGTGACATCACGTACTTAAGTCAAAGAGCTTTTAAGTTACTTATTATTGCAATCTTATAATAGTCACGTGATTTTGTTTATTTATATTTTATTTTTAATCAAAGTTTGTTTATTTGTGAAGGTGTTTACTGTCTACAATAACACCGTGTTGTTCTTTTTGATTGTCCAAAGCCACAAGTGGGGAGTTGCACAGTTAAAATGTACCCCTCTTTTTACATCTGCGACATAAACTTCATCGAACATATAACAAGTGATTCTTAGTTTACTCCACGTTCAATCAGAAAACGTGTTTGTTCTTAGAGCTACTCTTTATTAAATAAATAATAATTTAAAAATGAGATGTGATTGATTAAATAATTTTTATTACGCTATTTCTAGATATTTTTTTCACTGTGCTTAGTCAAAATTAAGCTGGAAGAATTCAAAAATATTTTTTTAATAGTTAATAAATAAGTTAAAATGGTGAAATTCAATTTAAAAACACTTGTATGGATAAATTTTATTTTTTTAAGTCAAGCTGCAAGGAAAACAGTACATATTATCCCGACATCTGCATTAGATCTCAATGATAACGATATCATCAGAGTATTTACACACAACAAATCAAATGCAAGGGATTTTGAAAATTTGACAATTGCTGTTAAAGATACCGAAGAAATTTTTTATCTTGACGGCAAAACTGATTCTTATGTGACAGGTTTGTGTTTTTTTTATTGTTATTTAATAGTAATTAGGTAATCGACAAGTATTTAGAACGAAACAAAACAATCACTTGTTGAAATGTACTTGTTACGGTTTCTTTTTCATTGAGGCTTTCTTGAGCAATTGTAATGTATATTTTAGAGATACATAAATTAGTTCTAAGAATAAGAGACTAAATGTCATTTTTTAAACACAGCAAAAATCAACTCAATAGTAAATAAATTTATTTAAAAAAATAAAGAATTAACATAAAAATTTTTTAATTAAATAAAAGTATAAATTTATTAAGATATTATTTCTTCTTTCTTGGCTTGATTTTTATTGTTAAATTATTTTTTTTTATAAAATATTATAATTTATTGAGTTGTATTAGTAGTACTTAAAAGTTTTCACATTAAAATAAAATTATTACACACGGAAGCTTTTAAGCGCATTGTTTTAAATTAACAATTGCAATCACGTTTTAAAAAAAAAAAGTATTTTCATTTATACATAAATGTATAATGTGTAAGAAATATAGTAAATCTGAATATCAGATAAATACAGTGATTGAAGGACAAATTATTAAATATTTATTTTGCAAAGCACGCGGGTGCCTTTCTCGCTAGTATTTAAAAATGATCGCGTCTTGAATGCAAGTAAGCTGTTGGTACTCCCAAGTAGTAGTACAACTCAACTAAATGTTACTGTGACTGTAATAAGTAGAATAAGAACCATTACTTTCAATTCCATCGATCAAATTCCAATCGTTTGATAAAATAGTTACAGTTTAAACTATTAATGTCAGATATTAATTATGATAATGAAACAATTAAAAAAATTATCATAACAAATAATTAAATAGGTAACACTGTTGTTAATACTATTTATAATAGACGCTGTTGCAATAAAAGCAAATTTTTATATTCACAATTGCAACACTCAGCCGACAACTTGTCAAAGTCGTGCGTTTTTAAGCAATCTTATTACAGATGAAAGCCCACAGCAAGATTTACAATTGAATGGCAAATTTTTAGTGCATAAGCTTCAATAAATTTATTCGATTTCACGTTATTATAAATATTTGCATACCGTAATTTGCAATTGTGTCAATTATTTCCGTTGTTACAAAACGATTGTAGAAGCTAAATGTTAACTTTATACTTAAATCGTTTTTACTTTTGTTATTTATACTTTTTTCATTCAGATGATGCGCTGTCAATGTAATAGCGAATTCGGTTCGTGTAATTTTTTTATATTAGTATTTAGGACGCGACGCACGTACGTCGTTGGTGCAAGAATCATTCAAGAGCGAGCAAGACATTACGCACACTTTTACATATATAATGTCATTGTATGGGACACCTACACGATCGTAATTGTAACTCGTACAATTTTGAAATCTTTTTCTATTCTATTTTATTTCTAATACCCAACTCATAATAAGCTCTTAATTAGGCTCAAGTGTTTTCATTACTTTTGTTCTATGACATTTAAATTAGCTCATTTAAAAAACAAATTTGTTCCGAAAAATTATTTAAAAAAAATTTTATTTTTAATTATTTTAAATTTTTTTTCTCATTTTTTTTTTGCTATAATTTATTTGTTAAAAAAATTTTTTTTTTAAATTAATTTAGCAGGGATTTGATAATTTTAAGAATTTTTGTAACAAATAAATTGTGGTAAAAAAAATGGACATGTATAAATTTAAATAAATTAAAAATGCAATTTATTTTAAATAATTTTTCAGAACAAATTTGTTTGTTAAATAAAATTAAAAAATGGTTAAGTGACTGCTAACTTCAATGCCATAAATTTTTTAAATTATTAAATATCTGCTAAATTAATTTTAATTTTAATTTTTTTTTTATTTTATTTTATTTTTTTTTTTTTTTCAGTTTAAATTTAACTTATGAGTTATTACTAATTTTCCAATTCAGAGTTAAGTCACTAAAAAATTAAATAAAATTATTTGTACATAATTTAATTTTTTAGAAGAAATAATCGGTACCGCCGAATTTAAATCAAAAGATTTATGAAATTGAAGTTAACAAACATCTGTCATTTTTTGGACTTTCACAACAATTAAATTACTATTTAGAAAATATTTTTTAAAAAATTACAACAATAATTTTTTGACACATCTGTAGAATGTTTCATAAAATATACTAGAAATCATCAGATGACAGCTATCTTCAGCTATTATCACAAATATTTTTATAGTTAGATAAATTATTTATAATTTTTTAATTTAAGAATAATTTTTTAAGATAGTTCTAAAAATATGAATTTATTCAGAAATATAAATTATGTAAATAAATACAAAGAAAATCAAATAAACTTATTGTACGTTTTTTTTCCTTTTTTTTTTTTTTTCACCAGGAAATGGAGAAACTCAAGAGATAAATACTCTCATCAAAATAGTTCCTGAGTTTGATTTAAGTGTGGAGAATGTAAGCGCGCAGTGTCGGAAGGACTCGGAGTTATTTAAGCGTGAACTGAGAAAGATGAGTCTTTGGGCTGTGAAGAGTAAGTTTTAATAATAAACTAATTAAGAATGTTATTATATCTCAAATGATTATGACTTATGGCGATGCGGTATTATATTTGTGTACACAAATACACTCAATGCCGATAGATTACATAAAACACATAAAACCCAATAGATGTTTACCGTGTAGACATGATATGAACAAAGTTGTCATAAGAAATGCGCTTGGTATTTAGTAATGTAACAAAAGACACGTGAGCGTTTACAATTGTCTCGATTTCACCTACTCTCTTCCTGATGATCGAGCTCACGAGCTTAATATAAGGTCACGTATTGTGATAGACAGTCATGGTATTTTAATAGTATTTATTTTTATGACATTGAAATTGACAATAGCACTAAAGTTAGCCGACGTTTTTAATTTTTTTATTTATTAAATTAGAACTAAAAAAATATTTTTTATAAATTGCACTTGCATTTTATCAAGCTTTTTGACAAATGAAATTTTTTTTTATTATTTTGTAATTATTTTTTCAATAAAAAAAAATTCTAAAAATTTTTAAATATCGGCTAATTTAATTTTCATAAATTGACAAACATTAGAAATGTTTTTATATTTTTTTAGCAATGAATTTATTATGAAAAACATTTAATAAAAAAATTCCACGTGTTAAAATTAAAAAAAAATTATTTGTGGAAATTTTTAGAAGCATTTTTTTATTCCAATTGATTTATTATAAAAATTAAAAAAATTGACAGCTGCCAGCTAACTTCAGTATCATTTAATTTTATGACATTAAATTTAGCTGTCACTTTACAATTGTTTTAATTTTTTTTAACAAATAACAATTTTAAAAAATTAGTTCCAAAAAATGATTTTTAAAAAATTGGATTTTTAATTTTTTTAAATTTCTAAATATCAATTTTTTTTTGCTATAATTTATTTGTTAAAAAAAATTATTAAATATCTGTTAAATTTATTTTCATAGAAATTTTAATAAATAAAAAATGCAGTTTTTTAAAAATAATTTTATAAAACAAATTTTTTTTATTAAAGAAAATTAAAAAATTGTCAAAAGACAGCTAACTTTAATGTAATTTATTTTTCAGTGTACGATGCGACAGCTAAAATACCATCAGGATTACTGAGTGGTAATGTAAATCAGTTGGGTGATTTTGACGAGTGTCTGAGTGTTAATTCGCCGGCAGAAGATCAATTATACGAGCAAGTTACCGGGCAGTACTGTTTGGTTTATCTGCAAATAAATATTGACAAGTCCCGGGCAGATTTGACGTATCTTCATCGCCTCACGCACTCTCACTACGCATTTCGGAGTAATTTAACAGACGTAAGTATGATTATGAGTAATATGATATAAATAAAGTATAAGTTCATTTATGCATACGGTATTGCATGGTTTAGAGAGTTGAATGTACAGTAATAAGGTATTGAGTACCTCGTTTGAATTTATATCAACCGCTAGCTGGTTCGTTAAAATATTTAACATGAAAGTAAAAGCTAGTGACTTATAATTCAGGTCATGTCCTTGGTTAAAGATATTAAATATCTGTAATAGTTATTTAGATTTTTTATTATTCATTACAAACTGATCATTTTATTTAATTAATTCGAATTTATTGCAGCCAGGCCACAGGGTACCGCGTTTCAGCACTGTTAACTGGGCGGTGTGCACACCAGCTAGCTGTTCACCTCAAGATGTTGAAACAAGCTTCAAGGATAAGCTCGCTAAGTACACAACAGGGACTGGTCTTGACGTAACCATTAGAGTCGACCGTGAAATGTGCCAAGTTCAAAGGACCAAGTCACTTCCTATTGCGACAATCATCGTTGGGTATTTATTATTTTGTTACTTTTTAAATTAAATTGTTGACACATACTTATAGCAGAGAAAATTATTAACCTTTGTTATTTTATTAATACTACTTTGATTTTTTATTTTACAGCATTTTCTTCGCTGGCGTTATAATTCTCTCTATTGTTAGCGCTGTTTGCGATCACTACAATGTTTATGCTAATGAGATCTTACTGTCGTTTTCCCTGAAACGTAATTTCCGTAAACTTATATCATTACAACGCAGTCAGAATGACATAGCAACTGTCCATGGTGTAAGAGCAATTAATGCGCTGATGTTAATAGTAGCACATAAAAGTATGGCTATTTTTTTTTATCCTTACGCCAACAGAACTACTATGGCCGAGGTTTGTCTCAATTATTTATTTATTTATTTAAATGCCAATCGGCTTTATACATATTGATAATACAAAAAAATTTATTTTTATTTTTGAGAGAATAAAATTATTAAAGAAACAAAGAAAAAAAAGTATTGCAGCATTTCGGAATTACAAGGTTTCTTTTAATTTAGCTAAGAATGTTTTATAGGAACCATCGAAAAAATTACTTTCATTTACTTTGGTAATTGTTTACAAATGGGGTCCACCCTAATTTTGGCCATATCTAGGTGAAAAATTAACATTTTTTATTTTTTTTTATTTTGCTTCTTTTTTCGGCACATATATTATGAAAAATATCTTGAAAGAAAAAAAATAAAGATTTCGATAGATTTTTTGCCTTCAAAAGTAGGAAAAAATTTTGGCTTTCATGTTTTTTGATAAAATTTCTATTTTATCTTTTTTTGATGTATTTTTTTTTTTAAAAGTACAAAAAAATGAGTAATTTAAAAAAAAAGTTGAATATCACAATTTTCTAAAAAATGTATAAATTTTTTTGAAAATCTGTAAAATTTCTTAAAATTTTGGTAATCAACTTTTTTTTTAAATTATTCATTTTTTTTATGTATTTTTCAAAAAAAAAAAAAAATATATCAAAATTCTCAAAAAAATGAAAAATAAAATTTTGAATTCCACTTGTAAATAATTACTTTTACTTTACATTAGTAATGAATTACATATTATTTAATTTATGTTGGTTTTATTAAACAGTATCTTGGTCAGCCTTGGACAGTATTAGGTCGAGCAGCCAGTCTTTATACGGATCCTTTTATCATGTTATCAGGACTTTTGACCACTTATTCGCTTGTACAGCAATTAGATAAGTCAGGAAAAATTGATATTAAAAAAGAATATTTATCAAGATTACTAAGGTACACTTTTTTTTTTTACATCATTATAAAATATAATTTGCATGATACTTAAAATGAATCTTTAATTGATTTTTTCTTGGTATTTTCATAGCATTTAAAAAATATATATTCTTCCCAGATTGGTACCAACTTTAGGAGCGTTAATACTTTTCTGCACTTTTGTAATGCCGTACATTGGTTTAGGACCTCAGTGGAACTTGGTAGTAACTCATCATGCAGAAATTTGCAAAAGAACTTGGTGGAGAAATTTATTATTCATTCACAACTATTTTGGATTTGAAAATATGGTAATATATTTTATTTGTTATTTATTTATTTACCTTTTAACTTAGTAATTTGTTTACAGTGTTTGACGCACACACATCATGTAGGCATTGATACTCAATTATTTGCATTATCTCCATTACTGATATTGACACTCTACAAATGGCCGAAGTTTGGAGGACTTACACTTGCTGTTATTGCTTTATTATCAACAGCATTGCGATTTTACGTTACTTATTACAAACGTCTTAGTAATTATGTTTTCTTCGGTACATCGTAAGTATTTTATTTTTATGGATTTATTACTTTCTCGCAAACAAATAATGATTTAATAATACTAAAATTAGCCGACGTTTATAATTTTTTGATTTTCTTTTAATTATTAAATTAGAACTAAAAAATATTTTTAAAAAATTTCGCGCATTTTTTTTTTCAAGTTTTCTACAGATGAAAATTTTTTTTTATTTTTTTTGCAATCATTTTTTCAGTAAAAAAAAATTCGAAAAATTTTTATATGTCGGCTAACTTAATTTACATAATGATTTATGATGTATAATGGATATATTTAACATTGCCTCAGCATACGACAGTTGTTTGATACTGCAAATCTTTCATACATATTGCCATCTCATCGATTGACTGTTTATATAATTGGAATTTACCTCGGTTACTTGCTTAGAAGATACCCCAAAGGATTAAAAATAAACAAGGTAATGCCATCGGCACTTTTCTTGATGAAAGTATTATATATATATATATATATATATATATATATATATATATATATATATATATATATATATATATATATATATAAAGTATTGCGAAATAAACAGCTGCTGTTATTTATCTTTAATTTGACAGTCGATCATTAGACTCGGCTGGATGGTGACCTCTTTAGCAGCTCTTGCTGCCTTCTTAGGACCTGCTGGTATGGGTTCCATCCACTACGTCTACGATCCAATACACGCAGCAGCTTACAACGCTTTCGCTCCAATCGGTTGGTGTGCGTTATTCGCCTGGATTGTTGTTGTTTCTCATACAGATAACTCTACAAGTATTTACTTATTATTAAAAAATTTTAATTATAACGACATTCCTTGATTAAAGGGGATACCTCGAAAAATATTCGAAATTTTCATATAAAAATCTAGACACATATTTTTTAACATATAAACTTTGATTTAAAAAAAAAAAAATTTTTTTTTTTTAATTTCACAGTGGCTATCCCCCTTAATAACTTGAATTTATTTAGTACAAATAAAACTTTTTTTTCCAGCACTGCTCACAAGATTCTTCGGATGGAGAGGCTTTCTAGTCAGCACAAAATTGAGTTATGCTGTTTACTTAACGCAGTTTCCGGTATTTTTCTACAATGTCGGTGTAACTCGTACTTCAGAGACGTATGAATTCGTCAGAATGCATTTCAACTTTAATGAATTTTTTTGGATTATTACAACAGCCGCTGTACTTACACTTTTATTCGATACTCCTTTTCAAAATATTAAAAATTATTATTTAAGATCTAAATCGAAAGACTCAAAGGCTAATGAAATGATTTATAAAAATGTTAAAGTCGAATAGATCTTAGTTATTTAAGCGTGTACATAGATCTAATTTACCTTGCCTTTAAAAGCAAAACATTTATTTATAAGATAAATTGTGTTAGGGATTGTAAATATTTTTTTTTTAAGCTATTGTAACTGATTGCACACAATAATTCATTTATATTGTTTATTTTGATACAATCACGATTAAATAAATGACATTAATTATTAATTACTTTCTTCTGTAAGCGTTATAATGATATTAATTATTATACATAATAACAAGAGTATTTTGTGGGCACTAATTAATTATTATTGCGCACAATTATCACGTTGAAAAGTCTAATTCAATATAACTTTATAACTGGATACGTTATTTACAAGCTTACTCCGTAATTTTAAATGAGTCTTTAATTATTACATTAATTATAATTGTTTATTATTAAAAAAAAAATACTATTAATAGTAACTTAAATAATTAATTATAACTGTAAATATTGGTAAAAATACGTAGTACAAGGTAACATTACATATTAAATATTTAAATCAAAAAATTTTTAGCTGTTTGATTAAATTAATCAATACTTGATTAATCTCACGGCGGTTTTTATTTAACGATTTACGAAAAATCGCGATCACGAAGAATTGTTGGAGCAACTAATGACCAAACATACATTCCAAGACACATCCATGATGAAATTATTTTTACCCACATGGAAGCAGGGTTGGAATTCAATGTTTCGAGAGTCGAGTTTGGCCTAAAAATTTTGATTGTTTTATTTAGCAAAAATAATAATTAATAAAGTAAATAACGATAAGAAGATAAATAAATTATATACTTACTTGTACCAATTAGTAAGCGTCATCATAACATAAAGAGTTGCTAAAGCAAACATCAAGTGGAAGAAACTCCAACTGTAAGCGACAGAATCTTCTTCATTGTCCCAGACCTTGGGTTCAGCTCCAGACTCAGCGTCATGATTACGGCCATCTATTGCAACATAGTCTGTTTTCATTTGATAAACAATAAAAGTAAAATAAAAATAAATAAAATCAAGATTGTGAATTTAATTTCATTTAAATAGCAGGCTAAAAATAAAATAAAAAACTAATTATTTTTATAATCAAGTGACGCTGACACTTGACAAGCGACAGAACAGCCATTAATCCGATATCGGGATCAAAAAAGGCAGGCACACACATTCTATGTGTATACTACTATTTTTATTTTACTACTTCTCTGTAGGCTGTTTTGTCTTAGGCTACTGAGTTTGTTGCACATTACTCTACAGTCCTTAGCGTATGTGCGTACCTTCGTTGTCGATTAGAGAAGTGTCTCCATTGCGAACTGCGTAAAATTAGCGAGATAAAAGTTAAGAGATTGGGTTTAAAAATATTATAATACAAGTTCATTATTTACCAGCTCCATTGTCGTTGATGAGAACCTTATCACTCATTGTAATTTTTGAAGACTTAGATGCTGTACGAAGAGAACTGTAAAGTACGCAAGAGAACCAAATAATCAGACCAATTACACTCTCTTTGTCGAAGGCAGCTTGGTTTTGTTTACGGATGTCATTGCTAGCAATTATTCCCAGCAGTCCTGGATTGCACTCATGGTCTGTAAAAAGAAAAATTTTTTTAAATATTTATTGCTTATTATTATTATTATTTCAAACTTTGTTGAAACACTTACATGGGCTATTGGAGACACCACTCCATGTCAGATAGACAACGTATAGAGACACGACGGAAGCCTGAAGAAGTCCACTGTGTGGTTGAAACTCTTGGACACTCGGCAAAATGGATATCGCACTGACTATTACGCAGAGGATCAAATTGAATGAAATGAAAAATTTGTTGAGCGAGCAGTCTGATGGCAGAGTGAAGTAGATGTAAAGCAGCGCTACTCCACCAATTGCTAAGCAGTAGTTGAAGAAAGTTGCGCTCAACAGTGCTGCGTACCAACATTTAGATTCTGTTTCTTCATAATTACTAACCCAAGCTTCAGCCCAAGAATGAGCGAAGTCGATTATTAATATTAATTGAATAATTATGAAGAAAAATCCTCCTATCATTCCGAAGTACATCCATACTGGACCAAATGAACCTTCAGGGATGAAAAACGCTCCTATTACTCCACCAATTACAAGCAAGAATTTTATTGCCCAAAATCTAGAAACAAAGATTTTAAAATTACAATCATTACTTTTCATTATATGAGTTTTGACTCTTTTGAAAAATGTTTTCAGAAAACCAATTATAAAATTTATAATTTACAAATTATATTTTTTAATTTATTGGGGTTGGCTTTTTTTTTAATTAAAATAAAATTGCAAGTGTCAATAACTGGGTCTTTTACCTTAATTTGTTTGTTGAAAAAATTAAAAAAATTATCAGATGTCTCAATTTTAGTACCATTAGGAAATATTAAAACATGTAATTATCATTATTGTTATTATTGTCAGTAAATTACCCATTTTGAATAGGAGCTCGATGATCTTTTGAACTTTTGACCCCTATCATCATCACTGACATCAGTAAGAAGAAAAGTGAGACGATGAAACATATCCGGTAAACTGCCAAGTATCCAACAGCAGACTCACAATCAATTTTAAATGTATCTGGGACGTAATTTGAACTATTAGAACAAAATGGAACCTGGCAAGAAAACAATACAAAAATAATAAATAATAATAATAATGTTAATAAGTGTCAGGATTTCAAATTAATCTGAAAACATACTTTTTTTAGGACATCTTGAAGCCCTGGAGCTAAAGTGATGCAAGCTGTTATTGTTCCCAGCATCAACATCAATGCGTACATAATTCGAGCACTTGTACTGTTTCTGCATGACGGGCATTGTGAACAACAAAAACTGCAGGCTGCACTTCCACACAGACAAGCCGTCTGAAAAAATTATAACAAATTATTTTTCAATAACCTACTTAACAATTTATAAAAAACAAACACAACAAAGAAAAAAAATTACCTGAGCTGCTGAACAAGCTATACCCATTTTGAAGTTATTTTGAGTCTCAAACTTTTATCAGAATTACTGAGTGACACTGGTGCTTTTGATGGTGCAATCTTAATGATCTCTACGCCTTTAATTATTAAATGAATCACTAAAAACAATTCTTCGACTTTCAATGGCGGAATCACTTGACTTGATTCTCACTCTGACGCAGTTTACTAAGAATCCTGATAATAATATTGACAAAACGTCAACTGTGACCAACTTCAACTCATTGAATATTTTTTTACCTACACATGTTATAACACAAGTTGACAGATATTAAAAATTTTTTTAGAATTTTTTAGCAATTAAATTATTAAAAAAAAAAATAATTTAAAAGTTTCACATGTGAAAATTTTTGGAAGGATTTTTTATTGTAATTAATTTGTTAAAAAAATTTTTAAAATTGACAGCTTATCGCTAACTTCAGTATTATCACATGTTCTTTAATAATTTTAACTAACTTTTTAAATCAAAATAAAACACTTAAAAATTTTTTAATTAAAAATTAAAAAAATACTTTTAAAATTAAATTGTTTTTTTAAAATACTTAAATTAATTATTTAAAAACAAAAAGAAAATTTTCAATCTTCTTTATCATCTCCGATATTTCAGATCCGAGTCAGCTGATGACATTCAGCCTTCGAAAATTCTCAACAACTTTAGAATGGCGCTGAATATTTTATCAGCAAGTTATTTATTTTGTTGAAATTTATTTTTTTCAGTCGGCGCCGGGACGGCTGACAATTAAGTCGATATTGTTGTTTTTCTTACTCTAAATACGTACCAGTTGATTTCTGCAAGTTCAAGTAATGTCTGAGGTAAAGCTTACTCATCAGTTATTAATAACATTTAAAATATTAATTAATTCCATTCTTTATTATTTTTCAGAACAATTAAAAGCCATTATAGATATTACTTGGTTGATATAAATTCAATTAACACAATTAGACGTCAATTAGTGTTTTAAAATAATTAAAAAACAATTATTAATATCTGCTTTGCTCTAAAAATTTTCGATTAAGAAATAAAGTAGAATAATGCTGGAAGGTTCCCAACTTTGATAGTTATCACAAAATTTGTCAAACTTGAAATTTTATGATACTGACGTCATATTTTTATTTAATATTTAGCTCATAGGTTGTCATATGTTGAAGGCTAATTCAATAGACACGTTATCTAGCATTATATAGGTGTTTTAATGGATTGTTCTCACTATATTAGTCGCGCTATGAATCATTTTTAGCTTCATAAAATTCTAGACAGTTATTTAATAAAGGTGTTGACGTTTGAAAATATTATTGTTCCAGGCGTTGGAGTGATTTTAATTGTTTGTTGAGTGAATAACGGTACCATGGGTGACAAGGAGGAAGAAAATAAATTAATTGAGCCAGCAGAAGAAAAAATTAGCTGGCCTTATATGACAATAAAGTCATTTTCAACTTCTCTGATTTTAAAAGTAGCTGCCGTTGGAGCTATTTGGGGATGGGGATACATGAACTGGAGTATTGGATGGCTCCTTCCTCCAGTGATACTCTCTGTATGGAAAGTTGAAAATAGCAGAAGCTCGGAGCTTAAGAGACTTACGGCGCAAGCTGCCGTTATGGCCAAAGAAAAAGATATTATTACAAGCAGACTCGATGAATTACCATCCTGGGTTTATTTTCCTGATTTCGACAGAGTTGAATGGCTCAACAAAGTATGCCTTTATACATACTTTTAATATTTTGTTTTTTATTTATAATTTATTGTATAATATGATAATGATAAATATTTTTTATTTATGTAGATCTTATATAAAGTCTGGCCGGGTATGAATCATTTGGTTCGAGATATTGTTAAAGAAAAAATACAGCCCGCTATTGTTCAATCCTTATCAGAATATAAAATGACGGGATTTCAATTTGGTCGATTAGTTCTAGGCAGAATTGTAAGTTAGAAAAATTAATACCATCTATTTTCGTTTTTTTTTACTTTAAACATGACGTCAAATTTTATTTTTAGCCACCCAAAGTTTATGGAATTAAAGTATACGAAACAAACACTTCAAGAAATGAAATTGTTTTAGATTGCGATATATTGTTAGTATATTTAAATTTTTAATTTTGTATATAATTTATATTAAAACTTTCTAAAAAAAAAAATTATAATTTTTGATAGATATGCTGGAGATTGTGACATATCTTTTTCATTGGGTAATATCAAAGGAGGAATAAGAGATTTTCAATTACGTGGAATGGCTCGTGTTATTTTGAAGCCAATGCTAAATGTTATTCCTCTAGTAGGAGGATTTCAATTGTTCTTTTTAAACAATCCATCGATTGATTTTAATTTAGTAGGAATTGTGGATGTTCTTGATTTTCCTGGATTCAGGTAAAAAAAAAATTATAATATAAAAATATTTTTGGTAATTATTTATAAGTAGGATCAACCCTATTTATTTATAAATAAAATCAAATAGAAATTTCGTTAAAAAAAATGAAAATTAAAATGTTTGACCCCACTTTAAAATATTGACTATATTTTTCTGTTATTAAAACAATTTTGATCTTATGTATTGATAATTTTAATTAATCAACAGCCAAGCATTGCGAAAAGTAATAAAGGAACAGGTTTCCGCGATTGCAGTGTTACCAAATAAAATAATCGTACCATTGAGCGAAGATGTACCTGCTGAAGTTTTGAAAATGCCAGAACCGGAGGTAAATTTATATTTGATCCTCTTTGAGTGAAGAGACAATCCCATAATTTATTTTTCAGGGAGTGTTGAGGATTCATGTTGTTCAAGCGAAGCATTTGATGAAAAAGGACATCGGAATGTTGGGCAAAGGGAAATCCGATCCTTATGCTGTCATCAATATTGGCGCCCAAGAATTTAGGACGAAAACAATCGATAACACCGTAGATCCTAAGTGGGACTACTGGTGTGAGGTATGCATCGCTTTTATCGTTTATTGTCAGAAATATCGGCTGTTTGTGCACGTGCTTAGCTGAAAATTTGCACTCAAAGATTTTTCGTTTAGCCTTTACTATTTTAAAGTCCAAAAATTATCTTCGAGTCACGTCAAATGTAAGCTCTTAGTCAAATTACTTATTACAATAGATTTCATTTTAATTTTTCCAGAGGAAAAATTTTTAGCGTTATTGAAAGTAAGCTTCATATAAATTTTTTAATTCATCTGAAGCAATCACGTACGATAATTGATTTACCAAATTTTTTATTAATTAGTAAACTTACTCATTAAAAAAAAAAAAAATCCTAAATTTGTGTGTATGCTATGTGATGCGTGTATATTTGTATGGGATTAGTGTATCGTGACATCAGCCGTCGCAAGTTTGATCACCATATCTTTGTGGGACTACGATGACACAAAGGGTGACGAGAGCCTTGGAAGGTATGCTATAGATTTATTATTATTATACATTTTATAACTCTTCATTCATTTTCATCATACTTTTTATTCAAATTTGGGTAAATGCTTCTAAAGTCCTTTTTTGAAACCAAAGTATCCAATAAAATAAATTGAACAAAATAATTATTTATTAAGAAGTAATTATCTTTACCTAGAATTTTTATTTTACGAAATTAAAAAATGTTATCATTACTTAGCCTTCAATTTTAATTACAAAGTTTTTATAAAAGCTATTATTCATTCTTTATAACTAATATTGATTAATAGTAACCTATCGTGACGATGTCACTTCAAGAGTTTGAATTTTAGAACGTAAATATTGATTTTTAACGAAGTTCTATTTTTTTTTTTTTTTTTTTTTATTCAATACTTTATTTTTTGATTTATTGAGAACATAAAAAATATTTATGCTTCACGATATTGACTAAAGTAATTTAAAAACACTTGTAATATTTTTTTGTATTATTTTGATAACATAAAAAAACTTGGAAACATCTATCCTATTTTTTTTTTTTTTTTTTTTTTTTTTTTTGGTAATTATTATTTGCGCTTGCTGTATTAAGCTTATGATTTTTTTACTGCTTATGCATTCGGTGGATTAACACGCATTGTGTTGTTAATTACTAACAAAAGTTTTGTTTATTGTTTTTTTGTCTACTCGTCCTAATTGTTGTCTCTATTTGTATTGTGTATTTGAAAATGTCTTATTTGTTTGTTATTTATTTGTTAAAAAAGCTATTTAATAAATAATGAATTATCAAAACATGTCGATAAATAAAAACGGTGTTTATTGTTAAAATTATGCCATACAGGCAATCATCAATACACGAAGCTCAGGACTAGAAGTTGCTATAAGTCTTTGGGATTGGGATCCAAATTTTCCTGGGGTTGAAACTGACGATTTACTTGGAAGGTAGTGCCTAAAATGATCGGTTTGAATTAATGCATAGTTATAACGATTAATAAATTAGAGCTTGTTGTCCGGCTACTGACACTTTTTTCCAATTTTTTTTTTTTTAATTTTTTTTAAGGATAGTCAATAATAAAAGAGTAAAAAATTAATTAATAATCCACAATACCTTTTATAATTTATTTTTAATTTGAAATAACAAACTAAATCCGCTTGTGTGGTGGCAGTTTATAGTGGAACAGAGCTCAGGAGTCAACAACAAAGTCATAACTCATCTTTTTGACAAAGACAAAACCGGACAAGATGATCAGCTCGGAAGGTATTTTGTTTATTGTCAAAAACAAAATTAAATAAACGAGTAATCCCTTGAATGTACTTAGTGTTTAAAAAGTATTTATCTTAGTTTATAGTAAATTACATTTAATTAATTTATAAAAGAAGAAATGTATCTAATTCGTAATTATTTAATTAGAAATAGAAATAATCTATTGATTTGCACTTTACTAAATTTATAAATTTCATTTCCATTTTAATTTAACGCATGATTTTTATATAATTTTTTAACATTATTATTAATATAAAAATAACTTATTACAAACTGGTGTGCTAAAATGTACAGTTTTTTAAAAGTACACTGTGGGTTTTCGCATGAATTGCTGTGTGTATAAAAATCAGCATTCTTTTTTTTATTATTTTTTTTTGCATACCTCTAAACAAAAGTAATCGTTATATACTAGTTGCATTTTATGCCATTCATTTTTACTTATTTTTTTTTTTTTTATTTTCACAAAACACGCGACATTCATTAGTACTGTTATTTCATTTCACAAAATGTTAATATTTAGGATAAGTGCATTGAATATTTTAAATAATCGAATTTATGTACATGTGAAGAGCCAGCATCGAGGTCAGCAAAGTCAAGAAAAGGGGCACAATCGATAATGTAAGTAGATACATTCAAAAATTTTTAATTATTTTGATGTTTAATTTATTAATGAAATTTTATTTTATTTTTCAGTGGTTTACACTCGAGTTTGCTAAACACGGAATGGTACATCTCCGATTGACCTGGTTGAGTCTTTCGAAAAATGTTGCTGACTTACAGGCTGTATGATGAAATATTCGACGAGACAACTATGAATCAATAGATTATTTAATTAATTAATTATTTTGTGGTTTATTTAGGCGTTGGTGGAAACTCAGCAGCTACGTGTTACGTCAATGAGTACTGCGATTTTGACATTGTTTGTAGACTCAGCTAAAAATTTACCTTGCCTCCGGGGTAGCAAACAGCCGGATGTTTACTTAGAAGCGAGTGTTGGTAATAAAACAGAGAGAACTGCGACAATGTTGCGGTCTTGTGACCCGATTTGGGAGCAAGGGTTTACCTTTTTAGTCGGAAATCCAGAATCAAGCAGTTTGAATATCAGAGTAAATTTTTAAATTATTTCACTGTAGTCAGAAATTAATTTTTTTTTAATTTTATACAATTTTATTTCTTAGTTGAAAAAAATTAAAATTTTTCTTACAGTAATTTTTTTGTTGAAAAAAAATTTTATAGATTCAGAAAAAAATTTAGTAGTACAGTAGAGTAGTTAAATTAATCAAAAAAATTTAATACTGAAATTAACATACATCTATCAATTTTTTTGAATTTTATAATACAATTAAATTATTGTGAAAATTTTTTTTTTTAAATTCCACGTCTAGAAATTAAAAAAATTATAAGCACAAATTTTTTATCATAAAAAAATTAATCATTGAAATTTTTTAAATAGATTCTAGATGACAAAACAGGATCAGTAGTAGGAACTCTAACGTACAGTATCTCAATTTTAATGACTAAATTAAATCTCGAAGACATGCAGCATCCTTATGATCTCCAGAACGCTGATCCTGAAAGTAAAGTAATAATGTCGATGTCTTTACACGTTTTAAAATATGAAACACCGGAGATAAATATCGACGAGGAAGGAGACGAAGAGGATTTCAGTCAGTTGCAAAAAAAAATAGAGCGTCAAGAATCTAACATAAGTTTTTCTCAAGGCAGCAGTGGTAAATTATTAAATTTGAATTTGAAAAAAATTTTTTTTTTCAAGTATCATAAATATTAAAGTTAATTTATGTCAATTTAAATTTTAGTACCGTCAACCCCTCTGAAGAAACAAGCCTCTAAAGAGTCGATTCACAGCGTTGTAAATAGCACAGTTTCAAGTTCCGCTGCAGTCCCACCTGCAGGCGAAGTTGAAAAAGATATTGACCGCGAAATGATAATCCTATCGGAGTCTGTGAACACTAGTTCAGCCCATCCTGAATTAATTAAACGCCATTTTAGTATAACATCGTCTACTGGAGACTGGAAGCTCGGTAGAATTCAGCTGACACTTCGTTACAGTGTCCCCAGGCAGAAATTAGTGGTTGTAGTTCATAAAGTTGCGTAAGTATTTATTATTTAAAAATCTACTTAAAAAATAAATTTATTTATTTATTTAAAAATAAAATTCTTAATCAATTAATTAATTATTTCAGCAATTTACCTCTGCCTTTGAATGACCCGTCAAGTATTCCTGACCCGTATGTGAAACTTTACTTACTCCCAGATCGGCATAAGGAAACAAAACGCAAGACAGCTGTTCTCAAGGACAATTGCAACCCAGTTTACGACGAACAATTTGAATATGTGGTATCTCAGGGTGACTTGAATGAACGAGTTCTTGAAGTTTCAGTTTGTACGCAAAAAGCGTGGCTTTCTTCAAGCAACAACATTATGGGTCAAGTTCGTATAAATTTATCTGAAATCGATGTCACCCAAGCATTTACAAATTGGTATGATTTGATGCCAGAGATAAAAAAGAGTAGTTTAAAAGTTCTCTAACTTAATCTCAAAGTTTACTTAACGTTGACGGACTAACTTTTTATTATTATTATTATTATTATTATTATTATTATTATTATTATTATTATTATTATTATACTAATATATTAATATAATATAATGCTAATTTTGAATATTAAATTTGATTAAAAAGTTTATATAAAAAACTAATGTTAATATCGAAGGCAGGCCTTTACTTCAGTTAATCTATGCGAAAATCATGTTAAACTAAAAAATATATTTACATAAGAAATTAATAAATATAACTTTATAATCAATCAAATATTAAAATTTTTTTTACACTTTTATTTGACCCATTTTTCTTTGTGAGAAATTTTTTTTTTTGAAAAAATTAATTTAAAAAATTAATCGTCATTTTTTCGATATGATAAAGTCTTGAAAGAATAAATCAGTAAGTCCAAATGTTAATAAAAAATTATGAGGATTTGCGCAGTTATATATTTCAGATAAAATTAATAAATTTATAAGTATACTTTATGATAAAAATTTTCAGAATAACAACTTAATTTTAATTGTTAGTTTATTCAATTTGTATAATACTTTTTTTAATTTTTATATTTGTATACATAGACTTTTTTTAAATAAATATGTTAGACAATATGTAGACGACATTCAGAATTAATATTGCAATACATAATAATTATATTATTTTATAATTGTATAATATCTTCAAGTTAAATACCTTAATTTAACTTTATTAAATAATAAATCGAAAATTAATTATTTAAAGCAAATATTACAATACTTAAAAATCGTTAAAAAATACTTTTACATTATTAAATATTTTGAGCAAAAATAAACTTGAGAATAATTTGCTATCACAATCTATCACTGGTAAATAATTTCAATTATAAAAATAGCTTGATTAATACTCAAATTCATGCATGTTAGTCAAAATTGAATTGATAAGTAACAGTTGTTCCGAAGTCATTTTAAGATTACCAATTTCATTACAAAAAAGTAATTTATAATAAGACTTACTTCTCCAAAATGGAATAATACATTCAATACACTTCGCGGCTGGACGAAAATCGACAGTTGTTTCCTTACACTTATCACAAATACGACCTCTTAATTTTCTATTCGACGTCAATTTATGATTGATAGAACTTTTGGAATAATTTTTATATTCATCTTTATCATCTTCATAGCAAAAGGTGCAAATAATTTTACCTTCGCAGACCCGAGCAATATCTTCCGAACAGAACATTCGTCCAAATGGCGCCCAATTCTTATTCATCAACATATCATCCAATAAATCATCTTCAGAAGTAGCTTTTTCAATCAAAATATCCATCGCTCGTCCGAACTCTTTTATTTGATGTCTTCTGAAATACTGTCGAATATTCTGGTCCTTTATAAATTGTTTACACTTGCTAAAAACCAATTTATACTCTAGTATTTCTACATATTCCTTCATGTTAATATTCTTATTCACTGGTTTAACAGGTGATGATTCTAGTGATAGACAATTTGTTGGTGATTGCTGAGCATTGATGATCTCGACATCAGTAGCAAAAGTTACCAATTTAAATGTTTTCTTCTTTCGCTTTAAATGTTGTTCTTCTATTTCTTCTTTATTTTTCTCAATTTCTAAATTGTCCACTTCGTCTTCTACGATAACCATTTCATTTTCTTCATCCCTCATCACATGAAAATTTTTCACTTCGTTTCGAATATTTTCTTCGTCCTCTATTTCTTCTTTTCTATTATTTTCTTTTTTTTTATCTTCTTCGACATTGATCATTAAATCTTTATCACTTAGTTCTACTTCTTGTTCTTTAGATTTATGTTCTACCTCTTCTTCACATTCTATCGCCATGATTTTTTCCTTCATCTCTTCTTTTTCATCGACAAAAACTTCCATTGTCGCTAGATTTACATTTTTATCTTGAACTTCTTTTTCTTCATCAGTTTCATTGACAATCAAATTTTCTGAAACATTCAAGTCTATAAATAAACCACATGAAGATGAATCATTATCTTCATCCTTTTCTACCTCTACTATTTCTTCTTCATCTTTTTCTTTTTCTTCGCCATTCATAACCAAATTTTCTTTATTTACTTTGACTTGTTCTTCTGTCATGTCATCAGCGTCTATTTGCATCTCTTTATCAACATTTATTATTTCTTCTTCTAATTTATCCAAAACCAACTTTTCTGAAACATCTGAGCGTTTTAATAAATCGTATGAAACTGAATCGTTGTTCTCATCATCTTCCGTATCAACTTCATCTTTCTCTTTTTCTTCCTCGCATTCCTTTTTTTCATCTATTTCTTTTTTTATATTTTCTTCTTCATCTATTGCATTAACTTCCCTAATTTCCGTCCCTTCTACTTTTAAATCTTTTATTTCTATATTTTCTGTTTGTACATTTTCTAATTCTTTCTCGCCGATTTCTTCTTCTAATTCTTGTTGTTCATAATCTTTCCGATATTCATCTTCATCTTTAGCTATTTTAACTACTTCTTCTTTTCAATCATCTTCGACTTCTCTACTTACTTTCTCTTCTCGTATCAATTCTTTGTCAAGTAATTCTAAAGGCTCTTTAATTTTAATATTATTGACCCCGAATTTTAAATCTGATTTTAATAATGATGATGATGATGATGAAGAATCACTGTCTCTAATTGAAGCTAAGTCACATTTTCTTACACTCTCACCATCAAGTCCAACAATGCTCGATGATTTTTGAATCACTGATTTTCTAGTCATCGAAATCGATCCCCCATTACTATTTTGATCTTCTGAAGAAATACTTTCACCTCTACCTTGTTTCTGACACGGAAGTTCTAATATTTTTTCGTATTTTTCATCAAGGCTTTCTATTTCATCTCGTTCACAATCTTTTGTTCCAATTTCTTTTAATTGATGTTTCTTTGAATCATTATTACGACGATGGCAGATTTTTTGAACTTGATAGCGTTTTTCAAAAGAACAAATCCAATGATAATGCCCTTTAAAATAATACGTATGACTTAATGATTTATGTAATTTTAATGCTTCTTCTTGGAACATTTTTCCGTTAACTTCAAGACGCTGACTTCGCATTTCACTTAACCAATTCAAAAGATTTTGATCAAGCTCTTTTTTTTGATCGAATTCAGTTTTAAAACTAATAATATCACTTCTTCATTTTCTTCCGTCTCAACTTCTTCTATTTTTACTTGCGCTTTATTAATTTCTTTGTTTCGATTCATTTTTTCTCTTTGAGTTATTGAATTATCCGAAAGATAAAGCCAAGTTCTTTTTGATGGTTTTATTAGTTTATTAACTACTTTGATGTTGTATCGTTTTTCGAAACGATAAATCCACATACGACTAGCCGTAAAATAATTTGAAATACCAGATTGTTTATAATATTTCAATGCTATATTTCTAAATATTTCAACCTGCACAGTGAAGCCGATTTTTCGTGCATTTTTTAACCATTTCAGCAGCCTTTGTTCAAATTTCTTCTTTAAAGCAGAATTTTTGAGCTTTGCATTTGCTTCATCTCTTAAATTTTTAGGTACAATTGAATTTTGTAGGCCGACATCTAGACACACTTGTTTTTCATCATTAACATTTTTAGTAGAATTCTCTGAAGTACTAGAAAAATCACACAAAAATTCTTTTTCTTTTTCTTCATCATTTAAATCATTTGAACCAGCAAAAACATTCATCAAACTTTTATTTGATTCATGAGCTAAAATTTTGATTTCTTCTTTTTTATTTTCTATTATTCAAAATGGAAATACTTCATTACCTGTAATTGGATTTGTTGTTTCTGTATCGTCTTCATTCACATTCCTCTTAAAAATTGGTGGATTTAAAAATTCAACCGTTTTTACTTTTATTTTTTTTCTATTTTTCTTCTCTACGTCTTTTTGAATTCCTTGTTCTTTCTTTTCTTCGCGACTGACTGCCCTGTTTTTAGAAAGAAGAAACAATTTAAAAAAAAATTTTTCTTTTTCTTTTTCCAATTCTTTATTTTCATCATTTTTTGCATTCATCGTAGCTTCTTCATCAAGTTCTGTTAATTTTTCATCCTTATTTTCAGACTGATTATCCTTGATTTCTGAATTCGATTCAATTTGCACTACTTTATCTTCTTCTTCTTCCTCGCTTTTATTTCCTTGGAAAGTAACTTCAATTTTGTGAGTTCTTTGAAAGTGTCGAATCCAAATGTGATAAGCTCTAAAAGGATACGACGGTCCCATCTCTCTGTACCAATCCATAGCTTTTCTTTTGAATGCTAATTCATCAAGTGAAAGCCCTTGACTTTTGAGCTCTCTTATCCAGATGAGAAGACGTTGTTCAAGTTTTTTATATTTACGTGACATAGCCATTAATTTTTTCATTTTTGAAAATGACAAAAAAAAACTTCTTTTGAGCTTTTTATAATTATTGCGATTTTTTTGGGAAAATTAATAGTTTTGATTTAGTTAAGCCGAATTTTTTCATGATCTTCTCAGTTTTCACCCCGGAAGTTTTCATTTTAATGAAAATTAAGCTAGCCGATGATCTAAGAATTTTTAGAATTTTTTTTTTATTCAAAAAATCATTGCAAAAAAATAAAAAGAAATTTTCATTTGTAAAAAAACTTGAAAAAATGTTAGTGTAATTTCCTAAAAATATTCCGAAAGTTTTCATTTTAATAATATTTAAGTTCTTCACTACTGAAACTCAATCATTAAAATTTTTTTTTTAAATCTTAATCAGTTAATCATTAATTTTTCGTTTTCATGATATTCACTATTTTTTAAATTATTTCTTCACGTAAATAATAGCTTAATTTCTTCTCATTAATTTGTCATCTTAATGATATAAATTCACTATTTTTTAAATTATTTCTTCACATAAATAATAGCTTAATTTCTTCTCAAAATCACTGATAATTCGGCGTTCTAATCAATTCTTCAACTAAATCACTGTAATATATCAAATAATTTTGATTATCAAACAAATTATTAAAGATAGTATTTACCGATTGATGATGAAAGAAAGTGCTTGAATAATTCCATTAATTATCCTGAAAATGAAAAAAAAAAGTTTAAGATAAATAAAAATTATTATTTCACTGAAGAAAATTTATTTACTAGCTTACATAAGAAAAAATTGCAATAGTTTATCAAAACATCACAAGAATTTCTAGTTACAGAGTCGTAAGTCTATGTTCTGATGACGAGTGTAATATTGATTAGCCTTCAGTGTGATATAGATATATTTAACTGATGATGCGCAACAAGATGAATTTACAGATGTAATACCAAATACCAGTGCCGACTACTAGGTATTACTGTACCTAGTCAGACCTGACTGATAAGCTTTTGCGCACACACATTAAGATTTGTAGAAATTAAAATAATAAAAAAAAATCAAAACTTATCAGTAATGATTATAAATATAAAATTAGTCAAACTTTTCAATTAACTCAATGTCGTTCTGTATAAGTGTTGTTTATTCCGAAGTGAGATTTCAAATTATCTTTTATTTTCCAGAATAAAATAATACAAAAATGCATTTAGCAGCCGGACGGCAATGAAGAGTTGATTTCAGACAAATACTGCACGTTCTGCACGTTAGATTAAAATCGCAATCTAACCGATGGGACTTTTCTGTCTTTGTTACAGATATTCATATTATAGAAATATTTTAATTTCTCACGACATAATGTACAAAAAACAACTTGTTCATTTTTCTCTTGTAATTCTTTTCTATTTTTATTACATATTTTAATTGGCAGACCCAAGCGACGTCTTTCAAACACAAAAATTCTCCAAAGGGCCTCCAAGATTCATTCATCAGAAGATCATTGAGTAAATGCTCAAAAGAAGTCACTGTTGATATCAAAACATGCAATTCACTTTTTAGTTCTTCTCTTTTGTCATTGGATAAGAATTCAGTAACATCAGGATCTTCCAACAAATGGATGCAATAAAAAAAAGTCCGCCAATATGATGATGTGTTTTCAAAATGGTTAAGTTTATGTGTATTATGTATTGACTCAGTGTTTCGACGAGACTTATAATCAATTGAAAATTGATTTTCCGGGTAACTAGAAGTAAAGAAGATCGACGCGTCATTAATTGAAGCATCTTCTGGATCTATGAAAAATAATAATTATTATTACCGATAATAAGCAATCAATTGTTCAGAAATATAATTACTTTTAAAAAATTTCGTTTACCTATTTTATAAACTTGCTGACTTTGGTCGTTGTCATCTGCTTTTTTAATTTTCCTTTGCCTAAGAAAATTATTATTATAGCTTGCATTTAATATATCGTCACGAAGAAACTTACAACACCAACGATTTTCAAAATAACAGACCCAATCATATCCAGGATCGAAGTAATAAGTGCCTTTCAATTCCTTATAAACTTCAAGTGCTTTCGCTTGAAACCCTGCTACGTTTACTGGAAGTCCCTTAACGTACATCTCATACAACCACATGTTAAGATAATCTTCAAGTGGTCTGAGTTGAATCAAATATTTTACATCTTTTAATATTTGTATAATCTTAAAATTCGCTTCTTGTAATTTATTTGCTTTCTGAATAATTTTTTCTTTTTCTCTCATTATATAATTCACATACGCACGACGGGTACCGAATTCTTGAGCGATGTTCTGGATTTTTTTTCCAATCAACATTAATTTAATAATAACTAACTTTTGTTCCAAACTTAAAGTCACACGTGGACATCTTTTTTTCTTTTCTTTTATAGGTAGATTGTTTGGTAGACTTACAATGTTTTCTGGAGATTTTCTTCCTTTTGCAGACATCGTCTGTTCCAAAGACTCACTAATTTCTTCATTCTTTACTATATTGTTTGAAGAATTTATTTTCTGTTCATTCATGATATCAATATATTTTCTTGACACACACAAAAATCTGAATAATTATCTCAAACGTTTCTAAAATAAATTGATAAAAGTGTATATAAATTTCATAAGCTTGCACGACACAACTCTGGTCAGTTTGTATAAATTATTTTCTTGTTCTAACCGAAGTAATTTGTGTTTATACTATTAGAGAAGCTCGAGCCTTACTGTAATGAAGCAATTGAAGCTCAAATGATTAGCTTGGATTATTCCCACCACTTTCATACTGTAAATTTGGCAGTTTTTATTGTAAATATTTTCCTAAAATAGATATATTGTGTCTTTACAATGGTCAATCTGCACTTCTGAGTAAAATAAAATTTAATATTATACATTTGATAACAAAATACCTTATTACTCTATTGACTAATAATATTATCTTAAATATTTATCACTTGTCATAAATATTAAGCTCAAGAAAAAAAAAAAAAAAAAAAAAAAAAAAAAAAAAAAAAAAAAAAAAAAAAAAAAAACGATTTTTCATTTTTATGACATATATGTATTACTCTATAAATTTAATCTTCACGTCAATAATAAAACCCTTATTTCTTCTACAAAACCAATTATTCCTCAATTTTATTAATGTAGTATAGTAAATAATTTTGATTATTGAATAAATCCGTGAACTAATTCTATAAAATAATATTCACCAATTATTAATGAAATAATATAATTTAATAATTTCATTAATAAAAAAAGTAGTTAAAGATAAATAAAAATTGTTTCTTCATTAAATAAAATCTATTTATTTATTTACATGAGAAGAAATTCAATAAGACAAATTTTACTTATGATGCGCAACAAGATAAATTCATGGATAAAACACCAAATACCAACGCCAATTAATAGTTATGACGATATATCTAGTCAAACTTGACTGATGAGCTTTTGTGTATTCACAAAAAAGCTTACAGCAATTAAATTAATAAAAAACTTGAGTCAATATGAATTATTATTGATGCAATTTGTCATAATATGTTTTATCCACTTGAACTTTATAAAATTGACTGATGAGTCTTTACAAATTTTACAAAAATTAAAAATTTTAAATTGAATTTATAAAATTGTTAAAATAAAAATTTATCATTAATGATTATAAATATAAAATTAGTCAAAGTTTTTATTTCAGCCAATGGTGTTCTTTATTAATTTCGTTTCTCGAGTGCAAAGATAATACAATATTTTTTGCTACCCAAAACATAATAATGCAAAAACAGCACTGAGCAGCCGGCCGATAATAAATAGTCGATTTCAGACACACACTGCACGTTCTTTGCATTATATTGAAATCTAAATCTAACTGATGGAACTTACTTTCCTTGACACAGTCATACTTTTGATAGGAATCTTTTAATTTTTCGTAACATGCTGTACAAAGAACAGCTTTTTGATTTATATTACGTTCTTTACTTTCCTTTTCTATTTCAATTTTTAATTGGCAAACCCAAGCGACGTCTCCAAAACACATAAATTTTCCAAAGGGTTTCCAGATCTCATTCATCAGAAGATCATTGAGTAATTGCTCAACAGAAGTCATTGTTGACATAAAATATCTCAAATTGTTCTCTAAATCTTCTTTCTGGTTGTCGGATAGTAGATGTGCAAAATCAGGAACCTTCAACGAATGTATGCAATCATTAAAAGTCATCTTATATAATAATGTGCTGTCATAAACCTCAAGTTCGTTTGGATTATACTTTGTAGACTCAGTGTTTTGTTGAGACTCACAATCATTTGAAACTTGTCTTTCAACGTTACCAGAAGCATTGAAGTTCGATGTATCATTAATTGAAGCATCTTCTGGATCTATGAAAAATAAAAATTATTATTACCGATAAAAAACAGTCAATTGTTCAGAAAGAAAATTACTTTTAAAAAATGTCTCTTACCTTTTCTATAAGCTTGCTGACTTTGGTCGTGATCATCATCTACTTTAAATCTCTTTCGCATCAAAAAATTATTATTATCGCTTGCCTTTTTAATACCGTCACGAAGAAACTTATGGCACCAACGATTTTCAAAATAACAGACCCAATCATATCCAGGCTCGAAGTAATAAGTGCCTTTCAATTCCTTATAAACTTCAAGTGCTTTTACTTGAAACTCTGCTACGCTTACTGGAAGTCCCTTAACGTACATCGCACCCAACCATTTGTTAAGATAATCTTCAAGTGGTCTGAATTGAATCAAATATTTTACATCTTTTAATATTTGTATAATTTTAAAATCCGCTTCTTGTAATTCATTTGCTTTCTGAATAATTTTTTTTTTGTCTCTCATTAAATAATACACATACGTATGAGGGATACCGAATTCTTGAGCGATGTTCTGGATTTTTTTTCCAATCAATATTAATTTAATAATAACTAACTTTTGTTCCAAACTTAAAGTCACACGTGGACGTCTTTTTTTCTTTTTCTTTTATAGGTAGATTGTTTGGTAGACTTACAATGTTTTCTGGAGATTTTCTTCCTTTTGCAGACATTGTCTGTTCCAAAGACTCACTAATTTCTTCATTCTTTACTATATTATTTGGAGAATTTGTTTTCTGTTCATTCATGGTATCAATATATTTTCTTGACACACACAAAAATCTGAATAATTATCTCAAACGTTTCTAAAATAAATTAATAAAAGTGTAAATTAATTTTATAAGCTTGCACAACACAACTCTGGTCAGTTTGTATAAATTATTTTCTTGTTCTAACCGAAGTAATTTGTGTTTATACTATTAGAGAAGCTCGAGCCTTACTGTAATGAAGCAATTGAAGCTCAAATGATTAGCTTGGATTATTCCCACCACTTTCATACTGTAAATTTGGCAGTTTTTATTGTAAATATTTTCCTAAAATAGATATATTGTGTCTTTACAATGGTCAATCTGCACTTCTGAGTAAAATAAAATTTAATATTATACATTTGATAACAAAATACCTTATTACTCTATTGACTAATAATATTATCTCAAATACAAGCATTGTCAATACTTATTACTTGTCATAAATTTTAAGCTCCACAAAAAAAAGTGTCCTTTCAATAAATTATAAAGTATTAAAGCTTCTTTTAATTTCTTCAGAATAACCATGTAAATCATATTATGCTTATTGAGGTCTTTGAATTTGTTATAATATTTTATAAAAGTCAAATTACCCGACATTTAAAAGTATTTATAATTTTTTTTTATCGAAAAAATGATTACAAAAAAATTTAAAACGTCGGCTAACTTTAGTATTAATATTTTTCTTTTGAATATTGACAGTTGAGTTACTTTCGTACATAGCCGAAATATTTTCGTACTTCCGAATATAGCCGAGCTTAATTTTGGTGGGAAATCTTTTTATTTATTTTGAATACCGCTCTAGTGTCGAAATTGTGAACTAACACCAGTCAATAAAAACATTCCATCTGATTCTTAAATTTACCATAATAATTGTTTTTCTTATTAAATTATAAGAATTTATTAATTCATTGATTAGTATCAATAAATAATTATAACAATTCAAAAATGACAGCACCGACACAACCAAAGTCGCAGTTAAAATTACCAGAACCTCATCACTATGGAAATGAGCCGATTGAGTTCAGCTTTCGAGTGGGTAACCTCTTCATTCTTGATTTTACACCTAAAATGTTTACAAAAAATGAATTTGACGTTACTTATTTTCACCAATGTCTTGATGTAAGTATTTTTTTATTTATCTAGCATTAAATAATGACATTGATGCCGGCTAACTTTATTGTCATCACTAAATGATATTAATAATCAATGACAATAATTTTTAATTAATTTTTTTACATCTTTGCAATGCAGACTTACTTGAGCGTTTTGAAAAAAAAGCTGTCAGCAAATTCCGAAGATTGGATGGGTCTGATATTATGCAATGTAAATAAAGATCTAGTGGCAGATGAATATCCACCAGATGATGAAAATGATCCTGAGCCGAAAAATGTATTGACATTACAAAAATTTCAACCTGTTAAACGGGAAATGTATATGGATATCGCAAAAATTCGTAAGTTTTAATTTTATTAATATGATAATAAAATTAAAAGACATCATATTAATAGCAGATATTTATTTCGATTAATTATAAAAATTTAGCAACAATATTAATTAAAATTTTAGGCAATGGAGATATTGATCACTTCAAACAGCTATGTTCTGATGATTATTCAATATCAGAGGCCTTTCTTCACGCGACCCGAACTTACAACCGAGTGAAAAAAATAATGGCATCTCGTAAAGTATATTTTCTAACTTGCGAGGACAACCCGGAACCATCCGAGCCCCAGGAGCTTCACAGCATCCGAATAAACGCCAAGGGTTTCAAGGATCTCGCTATACGACTCCATGTGATCGGCTTAGGCGACCAGTGGAATTACGATCTCTTCTTCAAGGAAATAGAAGAAATATCTGAGAATCTTGCTGCTAGACAATTCCGGCGAGTTGATTTGAACGAATTGGAAGATAATATTACTCACAAATCTTTCGTCGCTGCTAATTTACGTTTAAGGATCCAATCTTTAAAAATTAAAGTGACCATCCAAGCATTTTCTAGACCACCGAGACCAATGACCAAGATTACTGCAAGCAAAGCTACTAACGAACCGCTGGACAAGTATACTTGGTGGACATTCGATGACATGTTTGATGATGAGGAAAATGACGGAGAAGAAGTTAGATTTGCGCAAAATCCTTACGAAATAAAACGTGCTCAGAATTATGGCGGGAGAAAAATTTTGTTTACTCCAGAAGAAGTCAGGGGATTACGTCATGTCCATGAGCAAGGAATTGATTTTTTAGGGTTCAAACCGATGCCAGATCGAGGACCTATGGAGCAAATAAGCAACCCGTATTTCCTTGGATGTCACAGTCAAGCCAGTAAAGGACAGATTGAGTTCTTTGCTGTCCTGCTGTCGAAAATGATCGAGAAGAAGCTTATGGCGGTCTGCTGCATTACGACCAGAAAGTTGGCACCTCCTAGATTGGCTTATTTGATACCATATGTTGAGTACGGTGGCTTTTACCTCTTCCGTATTCCGTTTAAGCACGAGGCGAGAGACATTGATGAAGTAACGGATAAATATTTCTTCGATGATGAAAATCCGGCACCGATAAACGAGGAGAAGCTGGGATTGATGAAAAATCTTGTCAAGAAACTGAGTGTCAAGTACGACGTTACCATGTTCCAGAATCCTAAATCTCAGAGACAGCAGATTGTCTTGGAGAACTTAGCTCTGGATTTACCACCGCAGGAGCTACCGGCTGATACTACGGTTCCCTCGATGGAGGACATTACCGATCGTCTCAGTCAGGGGAACCTTTATGACCGGTTACAAAATGTGATCTGCACTAATGTCCCGCTTGCACCATCTGCAAAAGTTATCAGGGCCGATGATGAGTACGTCAAAGAAGTTTTGGAGGCTGGAGACTTTGCTAGACTTACTAATGATAAGTTGAAGGCGGTTCTCAGAGCTCTGAACTTAAGCATTCAGGGAAAAAAACAGGATTTTGTTAACAGGCTTGAAGAGTACAAAGCTACGAACCTATAAATATTTTAAGTCGTGGATTTTTAATCAACCATTACCTCTCAAAGAGTATTTTAAGAGTTTAACGTTCTATGAAAACAGTTTATTGATTTTTAGTTTTTTATTACATAAGATTGATGTTTTTTCAGGGCAAAGCTTACTTTTTTGTATTTTAAAATATAATAATAAATGATATTTTGATGTAATCGACTGTTTATATGTTTTATAATCTCCGTAACGAATTATGTTAATGATTACCTAGTAGTCTCAATATTTACATCATTCTACAAGTATTTCATTTTATTTAGGCTTTTATAGTTCTTTAATTTTACAGTAAAGTTTTAGTGAGAAAAATTTTTAAAATAAAATTTATATTCAATTTAAATAAAAATACTTTATTAGGAATGTAAACCGCAGTGACTAATATTACTGCGAAAGTTTAAGTACTTTATTTTAGACAATAAGCGACAACAAGTTTATCTTATCATTTAAAATAAGAACCATTTAATAGTAAAAATAAATGAGAAAAAAAAATGACATTTTATTTAATCTTGGTTTAATAATTTCATTTAAAAAAAAAAAAAAAAAAAAGCAGCTGTCAATTTTGGATTACTTTTATTTTTAAAATTTAATTCACTATGAAAGAATTAAAAGGCTGTTTGAAATAGACACCGTCACCAAGGTAACGAAATAATATGTGGCTCAATATATAAACACACTTCTCATCTAACAATTTTGACGTCTCACTATTGTATTTAATACCAAACAATTAAAAACTTACCTTGATACCTAAAATATGGAAGAAAAAAATTCTTATCGTTCATTAGCCGTTCCTCCTCTTCCAGGCTACAATACCAAAGCACCAGTAAGTAAAATCTCTAATTTCATGTTTAATATAAATAAAATTGAAAAATGATAAAGATTTTATTAAGGCTGAAAAGAAAAACCACCATATAAGTCAGTTGTTTGACAAAATTCACGACGGAGTTTATTACTTGACCGAGCGATCTAGTATCAACCAAATTCGCGACCCGTCATTTTACCCGTACGACGAGGAGAAACGAATTCCACCATGGCTTGCCTACGATGGCCAAAGACTCATGTTCAAGGCATTTTTTCAACAGTCCGATCAAGAGAGAAGAGAATCCGGTCGCCAGATTCGGGTTGTAACGATAAGTTTTTTTCTGGAAGATGGAACCATGAAAATTGTCGAACCGTCTGTTAATAATAGTGGACTAGAACAAGGTATGTACTATCCCTGATTAAAAAAGATTCAAAATGGCTCATTAAATCATTTTTAGAATTTTTTTTAACAAATAAATTATGGCAAAAAAAAATTAAAAATTAAAAAAAATTAAAAATCATTTTTTGGAACTAATTTTTTTTTTAATTAAATTTAAAAATTCTCTAGTGACTGCTAACTTTAAAATCATAATTTTTTAGGTTTTTAAAACAAACAATTTACTAAAAAAATATTAAAAAAAATTGTATTTTTAATTTTTTTTAAGTTCTACAGATCAATTTTTTTTTGCCACAATTTATTTGTTATAAAATATATATTCTTAAAATTATTAAATAGATGCAAAATTAATTATCATGAAAATTAATTTAGCCGATATTTAATAATTTTTCTAACAAATAAATTGCTGCATAAAAAAATGGGTATTTAGAAATTTTAATAAATTAAAAATGCAATTTTTTTAAAATAATTTTTCGGAACAAATTTTTTTGTTAAATAAAAATAAAAAATTTTCAAGTAACAGCTAACTTAAATATAATTTATTAATAATTAATTATCCGAATTATTAATAGAGGTTAGTCACTGACTTTTACAGGTGTATTAGTGAGACGTCAAAGAATCCCAATGCCCGATCCCGTAAAGTATAGATTTATCGATATAATTGATTTAAATATCGGGAAAGAGCCAGAAATCTTTGGGCGAGTGTACAAGATTGTTGATTGCGATATATTTACCCGTAGATTTTTAAATCGCATGGGTATCGCAGTGCCTGATCCAATAGAAATTCCATCAGATCCTTACAATGATAACCGAAGTATTCCCGTATTTCCGAAGAAGCCCAACAGAAAGCCCGATAACCTCGGTAAATTTTTTAAGTACGATCGCAAGGTTTTGAAATTTACTGGCTACTGGGACGACACTGTCAGTGAGTATGGAGTCATTCATGATCTAGAATTGAGATTGTATCTGGCTGATGACACGATTGAAATCAAGGAAATATTGCCAGCAAACTCTGCAAGAGACATGAGCTCGATGTCTATTAAGCGGATGAAAATTCCCAAGGTAAAGAAAAAATAATTTGTGCAATTATCAGCTTAAAATTATTGATTAAATTTATTTCAGCAATTTTATTAATTAGAGTGCGGTTTTGATTCTAGTTCTACTCTGGCGTCGACCCCATAGGTGTCAATGATCCTTTCACGGTACTCAATGTGCTAGGAGAGAGTACAGAGCAAAGTTACTTGATCGCAGATTCATTAAACACCGGCAAGCTGGCCAATGAGTACTACAAAGACAGCGATCTGGCTATTGGTGTTAGGATCAATGTGTTTGGTCGTGAAGTCGTCATTACTGACCTTGATCCTGCTACAAGAGAATATTATAGGTATTTTTTTTTTTTTTTTTTTTCATTTTATTTATTATTATGTTTTTTTGTTGTATTCTAACACAATAAGCTCGTTGATTTTTACTCTATTAATTCTTATACTCCAATTCTTCTAATCACAAGGAACAAGTATGGCATAGAAGAATTCAAACCGCTTGAACGGCCGGATACAAAGCACGATTACTATTGCACGAGTGCCGAAAAATACAAGCCACCGCCGTACAATGGTTTTGGCTCTTATGATGATTCGCTGGGTAACTGCTTTAGGGTCGTTCCCAAACCACCTAAACTTGACTACGTGAGACTATTCTCATACGATAAGTATGCTTATAACATACTGTGATTATTTATTAACTATATTTGTAAGCCAGTGTAAATTCACTCATTTAGATCTAAATTTTATACTTTTTGGATTTTTTAGCAGCATTCTATTTTTTGGTAAATATTTACAAGTGAGGTCAACCATAGTAATTTTCATTTTTAAATAAAATTTCTATTTGATTTTATATATTTATATTTTTTTTAATACATAAAAAAAAATGAACAATTAAAAAAAAAAAAAGTTTATTATTACAATTTTAACAAATTTATAAATTTTTTAGAAAATGGTGATATTCAACTTTTTTTTTAAATTGTTCATTTTTTATGTACTTTTCGAAAAAAATGTATCGAAAATATGAAAAAAAGATAAAATAGAAATTTTATCCAAAAACATGAGAGCCAAATTTTTTTCCAATTTTTGAAGGCCAAAAAGCTATCGAAAATTTTAATTTTTTATCATAAATGTGATGAAAATTAATTTAGTAGATATTTTATAATTTTAAGAATTTTTTAACAAATAAATTGTCAAAAAAAATTGACATTTAGAAAATTAAAAAAATTAAAAATGCAATTTTTTAGAAATAAATTTTCAAAGAAAATTTATTTTTTTTTTTTTTTTTTTTAATTAAAAGTAAATTTTTTACTGGGTATAAGATCAAATTTTTTATGAAATTAAATTACCATAATAATATAAATTTTTACAGGGAAGACAAAGATAGCCACATATTAAGATTCGGGGCTAGAATGATATCCGAAGTCCCAGAAAATGCAGACCGGTTGTTTGTAATTAATACCTACTTACAAGATAACACGATATCGATTTTTGAATTAGCACCAAAAAACACCGGATTTCAACAGTGTTACTTCCAGAAGCGTATAAAAGTGATGCTACCGGAACAAAAGGTTTATTCAAGTGATAAACCGAAATTTTATGATCCCTGCTCTTTTTATGTCGGAGCACGTCTCAACCTTGGAAAATTTATCTTTGAAATAACTTCCGCTGATGACTACGCTATCCATTACATGGAAAATAATTGTGAGAAATTTCCCAAAGCTAATACCAATTTAATTATTGATAAAATTCGAGCCGCTCTTAAGCCTGTTTACGGGCGATTTATTCAAGAATTTCGACCAATTACTCAAGTATCTGGTACTCTTGTGCTTTCCTACGATAAATTGAGGTATTGGTGATTAATTTTTAAAACTAACCAACTAATTACTATAACAATAATAATGAGTTTAAATTCATAGAGAGGCTTTGTATAAGTATCTGGGTAATGATATAGTAGAACACGAAATAATAACAACAGCAAGGCACTACGCGATGAAAGAAAAACCTGAACGTGATTTACGAGAAGACATCAGGTAGTTAAACTTTTTTTAAAGCTATTACGCAATAAAATGGACAGCTAATTAATTATTTAACTAATTTGTATTTAATGAATCATTCTGAGCGAGTGAATGAACATATAAATGAATGATCTATAGGCGTTTGATTCATAATGAGCTCAAGAGATTCTTGTGGGATGACTTGGATCGTCTTGAGGAGGATATTAAGCACTGGGATCCTGCAGGTAGTGGTTTTTTACCTCCCAGCCAAGTTTATACTATCTTACGTGGCTGTAGAATTCCCGTTGATCCGAAACTTATTGATGAAATGCTTAAAAGGTAAATATTTATTAGTAACTCAATTAATTATTGATTTTAATTTAAATAATTTAAACTAGCAATCTTGCAGTCACTACGTGACTTGTGAATTATGAATAAATAAAATTTTGCTTTATTAAATGACTTTTGTTAAATTGCACTGTACGTTCTTAAATATTGACATTTTTAAAGATATAAGCTCATCCCGATGTTATACTCATCAAGAGCTTTCATTTGAGTACCCACATGCATTTTGATATATTTTTCATATATACATATATATAATATATATAAATATATGAAAAATTGATGTGGGTATTCAAATGAAAGGTCTTGATGAGTGTAACATCTGGATTAGCTTATATTTAAAAAAATGTCAATAGTTCACAAGATACAAAGTCATTTCTTTGCAATGACACTAAATCTAACTAAAAAAAACCGATTTTATCTTAGACTATTCTGGATACAAAATTTTTCTTATTCTCTTAATAATATAGATTTACATTTTATAAATTATCATTATAGGATCAATAAAAACGAAGAGGGAAAAATAGACTGTCGAGATTTAATACAATACTTGGATGTTAAAATAAATCCAGTTGCTCCAATTGTCCCGATGTCTTTGAAAACTTCGCTCGGGTGGGTTTCTGAAGATAAAGATTACTGTCCTGGATTGGATTGGTGCAAGTTTTTAGCCGACCTTGGTATAAGTGAAGATAATCCCGTTTCAGCGATACCAGAAACTCAATAATTTTAATAGTCAGATATTGAATATTTAAAATTACATTAATATTCATCTTTTTTATGCATTTATTTTTTAATATTATTATATTATTATTATTATTATTATTATTATTATTATTATTATTATTATTATTATTATTATTATTAATGGATAATAATAGTAGTTTGATACATCGAGGCCGACATAACTATTTACACTCTACTAAAAACTAATGTCGACATCTATTATTCTTATACAATATAAATACGCGTAAATATAAATGACTTGGAGCACAAATACAAATACTGGATTAATAAATATCGCTTACAATACAGTAGTACAATTAATTAATTATTAATAATAATAATTAGTAATATAAATAACGATTTGGTACAAGTACGGTATTAATGAAAAAAAAAAAAAATTAATTGTTTAAATTAATAATTATACTTGAACCTTACGAATGTTTTAAAAAATTATAAATTAATGAAAGAATGAATCGTTTGATAAACGTCCGTAGTATCACTTGTGTGCTGTGTAAGTGTATTTATAATTAATCAGAGAGTGAGTGAGTGTGTGAGTAATGAGGAAGTGTGAAAGTGAAATTTAATTGCACTCGTAAGTGGTGATGGTGTTTTTACAGGTTTTGCACTTTACACTGTAGCAGCAGCTTATGTATTTGCATTCACACCTCTCGAGGATTTCACGTGTCTTGGTGACATGCCCGCGACCGCAGCAGAGATATTCACAGCCTTCGTATCCGGCGCTGCTGCCATTGCATTGCCTGAAAAAATGATATCAACATTTATATTGTGCTAGTCATGATTAAAGACTGAAACTAAACTCAGAAAAAAAAGAGAAAGTGTAAAAATTAAGAAGGGAAAGATGATAAAGAAGAAGAAGAAAAGGAAGATGAAGAAATATTGAATAAAAAAAAAAAGAACAAAGGACATATTCATGGGCTTAGATGCGTGATGGCACGAACATAAATCTGAGAAAAGATTTCTGTTTCCAATAGCAGGATCTTGGAACCAACAACTAAGAAGTATAGAATCAGCGTGGCTAATTTGAGGGCGCGGTAGGTCGGGTATAGGTCGCCATCGATTCCTTCATTTCCTCGTCTTTGGCGGTAGAAAATCCGTAGCGAATTCAATTATGAACAAAAACGCACGTCTTCGATATGGTTCTACAATATTTTTTTTATTTTCTAACACAATGAAAATCACTCAACCCAAACCACTCCCCTTACTTCGAATATACACAATGAATCATTTGTATATATTTATTTATATATATCTATATGACAACAACACAACAATAACAACAACAAAAAAAATTAAAATGAATACGTCTACATATTTTTCTATATATAAATAAATATCTGATTAGATTCTTAAGTACAAGAAGATCTTGGGTTTCAGCGCGGGTTAACGTCCCGTTTGCGAATTCGCCAGGTTTTTTAAAAACTGGTTTCCCAGATACTAAAGTTAATTTTGTAAAATAAAATAAAGAAAATTATTTAAGTATAAATAAATGTACCTCCTATCTCTTGAGCGTTCATTTTCACTTATAATTACCTTCACGCTGACATAAATAAAGAAACGACATCGAGTGAGATAACGCGTGTTGAGATATTCGTTGTGTGGGCCTTTAGGTTTAAACTCAACTCTTGTATTTATACAATATTGTAAGTATGTATTATATTGCTGGATATAATACCAAACTATTCGTACATACATCAATGAGATAGGAGCCAGTTTAGTGTCTATATACTGAAGAAAGAGCTCGAGTGAAAGAGAGAGCAGAGAATCGGTTATTAGCACCTGAAATAAAATAAAAGCCTCTTTAAAATGTTTAGCCATTTATACAAATGCATTGACCACCATTGTAAAATAAGTAATTTCCTGTAAAGCTCGTGTCTGAGTGTGATCAGTACAAACTCACACTCGGGTAAATATAAACAGACATTAAATGCCTGAAGAGATATAATATCAATGCCGTAATGATAATGAAAATAAATAATTGTAATAAATAAATCGTTAAATTTAAAAGGCTTTTTTTTTTGGGCTAATCGATAGGACCAGATATACGGAGAATATTCTTGACTCCCATTGATGCCGTGGACGTTAAAAGCGTCGTAAAAGTTAATCGAGTAAGCGGTTTTTGCCGAGTGTAGTGTAGTGAGGCACACCTGGATCTTCTCTCCCTAGGCTGGATTTGTCGCGTTTTCAATACACTGCCACAAAACACCTTTTTCGTCTTTGTCTTTTCCTCTTTCTTTCTCTTGTTATCCTTATTCTGGATCCTTTCTTCTTCTTCTCTTCTTGTATCCGCCTGATGGCTAACTCTTAAGTCTTTGAGTTTATTTTTTATTTATTTCTTAAACCATCATCATCATCATCCTCGTCACGGAATGCTCGTTTAAATCGTTAAAAAGTTTAGCTACTGGTACAGATCATATCTAAAAGCCATCTCTTTATTGATCTCGTTAACGATATATTTTAAAACTGCGACAACTACACAACAAGAATATCCCGTCGTGAGGTGATTTATCGTTTCATCCTCAATCGACGACATATTATTCGTAATGAGCTGATTGTCATTTGCACAAATGATTAATCGATCTTCATCATTTAGGTTTATACATACCTACTCAATTTTTTTTTTTTTTTTAAATAGATATTTAAAGCTAAAGACCCATTACTAAAATGATTAAGAGTATACGGTTGATTTTCACCACTTTAAACATCATTAAATTTAAATTTATAATTTAAAAAATGACTTTACTCATCACTCTTATAAAAAATTTTAAACCAAAAAATAATTGTAAAAATTTATACTTAATTTATCTTCACATTAAAAAAAAAAAAAAAAAAAAGTTAAAATTAAAATTTTAAATAACATCTTAAAAATTATTTAAAAATTTTTTTACCATATTTAATTGAAAAGATAACTAAATATAAAATAATTCCCACACAATCATTCCACTACCAGGTCTTTTAATACCTGGGTTACCTTTTTTCTGTAGCATTTAAAATATTAAGCAAAGAAGAAACGTCAAAATAAAAAAGAAAGGATGATGACTTCTTCTCTTTATCTTTATCTGCTCAACGAGGATTATTCCATTGTTTATTATTATTTTTTAGGATTTCTCCCCTGATGCTGGTTCTGCACAAAAGTCCGACTTATTTAACTCTATTTTATTTTTATTATTCTTTTTAAAAAGACAACCCCCCTCTATCAAATCTTTTATACTTATCCCCCGGGCACTCGAAGCAAAGGATTTAATCCTTAACAAACCGTGTATCAGCAAATTCCACGGCTGGGTTCAAGGCCACATTGTCATTTGATCGATAATAATCCCACGTATACATTTATACATAAATATGGATGACGGCTCACCTTCCAATAGTGCCTAGACTGCCTCTTTTCTTGTCTGGTAGACAGTAGTCCGGACTTTTTGTCGTGTACAACAAATTATCATGATGATATAGCGGCGGCAGACGACTCCCCGACTTTGGTCTCACTTCTGCGGCGGTGGCATACTTGCGAAAGAGCCGTACGCCAGCAGCTGCTGGTCCTTTAGAGTCCAGTCCTCTCCAGCAGGTTCTTACGCTGCATGATCCTGATACACCGTGACACTTGCACTCCAGCGTTAACGATTGCTCTACTGCCTATTGAAAAGTTTTAAAAAATTAACAAACTGAATTACAATAGAACGTGAATTTCTTTCACTATCAATCTCAAATCTCATATCTTCTACATACATGATAATGATGATGATGATCAAGATAAAAATAATAATGAGCCGAGAGATTGAGAGCAAGATACTGACCCTTCGACCGGCGCGATTGTTGTGCATATTGACAGCGTGCAAAAACTTGCTGGTGGAGCCAGAACCAGTTGGACTGGAACCTTGAAGAAACCTTTTGGCCATACGCGAAGCTGATCTCACGTCGTCCCCGCACCCGCCCCATTTGAATGAGTTTCTCGCGGACATTGCGTCGAAAGACGCAGACCTGGAGATGAACGAGCTAGAGGAAATAAGTGCCGAGGGTGACGGTGGTTCTCTACGAGGTGGTGTCGCGCAAGAACAGGCCGCCAAATTTCCCAGAGCACATCCACGTGCCAGTCTCCAGACAGCCGCGGCTGCTGACATCGCGTAAACAAATGCTTGCTCTCGGGTTCCTGAAAAAAATAATTAAATTTATATATACATATAAAGTTTTTATTACAGAAATAAATGATTATGTTAGTGAGTACTAATTGTTTGATCAAAACTTTTGATATACATAATTTAATACAATTTTTTTAGCAAGATTTGAGGTCTTAGACACTGAATTAAAATTGGAGTAATAAAAATTGATTTATATATTTATAGAATTTAGCGAATAATAATGATAATTGATGGAATAAAACAGGTAAGTATAAGCCGGTCTGAAAACACAACTGACTCAGTAATAATAAATCTCATTGACTGTTTAACTCTGAGTATCTCCAAGTCCCAGGTTCCATAGCCAGGACTCTGTTGGAATTGAGTACTAATTAAAAGCCGAGCGAGGTTGGAAGCAGAAGTAGCAGCAGCAAGTAGAGAGCTGAGTGTGGTACGTTGTTGAGCGCATCAGGAAAAGACCTTTTAGGAAGTGAGAAGGTAGATAGAAAGAATACGATGAGGGAAGCCAGTTTGGCGAGAGTAGAGAACGCCTAATCTTTTTCGTTTGGTAATAGCCTCTAATTACGCAGTCGCTTCGGGGTCTTCCCATTGAATGGCCAACTCTCTGCTCTCCGTACCATACGTTTTTTACTTTTTATTCTCATCTCCTCTCCTTTTTTTAAACTCCTCTTCATTCTTATTCTCTTCCCATCTTGAAAGGGAACACTCGTACACAGAAATTGCCCTGTGAGTTATCGGCTCCGCCTCTCTTCCCACATAATAATGAAATCCGAGTGTTCGCCATCAATACAACCAATGAAAATACATTTAACCTGAGATATTTATTGTTTTTTAAGATAAATACACATTTAAATCAATAAAGATTATCATTATTGTCCTATACTATATTTATAAATATGTATTTTTTTTTATTAAAGAAATAAATTTTTGGATTACCTGAGAGCAGCTCTGGCGTGTAGTAAGGCGCCCGTTCAATGCTACTGCAGTTCCATCGACGATTTCGGAAAGCCTGTTGGCAGACAAAAGATGTGTCTCTTGCCGCTTGTATAAGGCTCGGCATCACATCTGGGGCAGCACGACATGCTCGCGCTTGTTTTCTCTCCAACAATCCTGAGCTTCTTGCGCTCGTACACAATTCACGGGTCCAAACTCGTCCGTCGGATGTCTTACCTAAGGCCCTGAAAATCACAAATTATTTTACATGTTAAAGAGGTTAAATATAGGTTATAACTACGTCAGTCAAATCAAGTTGTTTATTCAAAAATTGAGAACTCAACAATTACCAATAATGGGATATACTGAAGTTGGCTGACAACAAGAAAATTTAACCTCAATTTATTGTGACAATATTATTTTGGAAATGTTTTTGATTCTTTAAAATTTTAATAAAAAGGTATTAAATAAAATTCAATCATTAAAATTAATTTAAAAGATTTTTGATGATTTTAATAATTTTTTTAAGCAAAAAAATTATGGCAAAAAAAATGAGAAGAAACAATTGACATTTAGAAATTTTAAATGAAAAAATGCAATTTTTTTTTTTTTAATTTTTGGAACAAATTTTTTTGTTAAATAAAATTAAAAAATTGTCAAATAACTGCTAACTTTAACGTCGTATTTCAATATCTTTTTATAAAATCTAAGAAACTAGTAATTTTTAAGTTTCATAGATCACAATACTTTAATTTATAAAAATAACAATTAAAAAGTTTTTTTAGTTTCGTTTTTCATTAAAAATAAAATTTTTTTTTAGTCAATTTTTTGATAAATAAAAAATTTCAAAAGAGTTGACATAAATCTAAATGATTATATTTAATTAAAATTCATGATGAACATTAGAAAAATGAAAAAGCTCTCACTTCAATACTCATTTCAATTTTTAATGAAGAAATTCTATACTGCATGATTTAGGAGAAGAAAGTGAAGTAAATATGGTCGGTAATTAAAAGTTGGTAAGAATCTCTGCAATACTGTCAGCTAAATTGGGATTATTTATTTTTTTCAAAGAAATAGCTTCCACTAACCATTAAAATTTTATTTTTCAGCATGAAAAATTTCCACTCATCAAGTTTCTGTTCAAAAAAATTTCAAGAAAAAATATCATGGAACACCGTGCAATCATTCAAAAAATAGTCAAATTTTCAATGACAAGTATTTGCACGATTTATTTGAGAAATCTCAAAACAAATTTTTTTTAAGTCTGCAGTAAGTAAGATTTACTTCACATCACAACTACATTAACATTGCTACAGTTTTATAATTGTATTAAGAAGTCTAGATTTATTCTCCATGTGAACACATATAACATCTAAAATACCGTAATAATGCCACACTCAATCAAGCTAATAGGCAGAGTGTGATCCTTTTCACGGAATACCATCAAACCGTACTATATTTTATTGTATATTATATATTATATACACATTTTATGCTCATAAATCTCGAGGATCTGAGAAATTATAGGGCAACAAACTCATCTCAGATGTGTATGTATGTTTTCGCTGAGAAGAAATATACCAACGGGTCGTCCTTAAAGCTTACAGAATTCCTATACAAACATGAAGAACACCTTAAAACATAAAATGATCCTTCAGGAAATATTAAATCAGATGAAATATATATTATAGGTTGCGACATAAAACTCCTGTCAGTTTATTGTATTATTTAAATGGCCAAGTTGCCAACCGTGGGTTGACGCTGACAATTCACCAATAAATGACCCTATCAAAAAGCTTGTGATATATACAGACACATTTATATATAAATTGTATATATGCTGGTGATGTCAATGTAAATGTATATAGATGTAGAAGTGATGAGTTAGCGATACACAACACGTGCCATCTGTTTTCCCTCATCTGACTATCCATCCACACACACACACTCAGCCTGGAGGTTTGGGTATAATTATTTGCACGCCTACATTAATCCGCGATCGATTATCAATGATTGCCAGATGTGTCAGGAAAAAAAAGTAATGATAATAAAGCGACATTTTATTTATCGCTCATCGCTCGTGTGCTATTAATCGGGATAAATATCAAAGCTGTAATTAAATGCGTGATAAGTATACATTTAACTTCCAATTTTATTCACGTGACAGGACCAATTCGATTGGCCTACCTGATCTTAAGCGCTCATATATACATGTTAATATATGATATATAAATGTATTGAAGTAAACGAGAATGAAAACCTGTTCAAATACTTTATTTCTAGATCATCGTTTGCGATACGCGGAAGAAAGATGATCCCCATTGGCAATATTTAAGTAATTTCTATCTCATACCCGTAAGATATATATATATATATATATATATTAATATACATATGGCTAAACTTGTACATCAAGTAATTATCAGTTGTAATTAGTGAATATTGCAGCAATAAAACATTCAAACGGCGATAAAAGATACCGAATAGAGTATGATGGTTAATGCTTACAATTATATGAGTAAAAATTATGACATCACTGATTGAAGATATTGTTTAATTGGAAAATATAAAATAACAAAAGATTATTATTAATAATGAAAAAAAAGACATAATGTAAATTTTTATTGTCTTAATTTCATTTAAAATTTGGTCTCAAATCAATCTTGCACTGAGGCTAAATAAAAATAAACTAATGAATTAATTTGTTACAGGTTACAATGACCATTCATTAAATTAAAGAAGAAATGAAATACTTTTAATTTTTTTTAAATATTTTCTTCAACCCAAAACTGTAAATAACTTAACTGATGAAAATAATTGTTTCAAACAAAGGTCAAAGTTAGTCATTGACGATCCGAAGATATGCATGTATAATATGAATGAATATATGTATATTTATATAAGAAAGGGCGTAAAACTACTGACGTCCCACGAATTTGAAATTAGTACTATAATGCTGGGACATGATCGTAAAGTATAAGCTTTATACACATTGATAATAGGCGCCTACGACCTTGCGGAATTCGGCCACACGAGGCGACGTTAATACGACGTAATATCCTAACAGGGATCGGATTATTTATTTAACGTGTAGAGGAACCGGGTTATTGTAAACTTTCGTAACCAACGGTATTTATATAAAATGCTATTTTTTTTTCTTCTTTTTTTTTTTTTCATTAATAACCATTTAATAATGTTCTTCTTTCACATGACAGCGAACTGCCCGTGCATTAGCGTTAATGAAGTTTTATTGAAGAAAATAATGACTTTCGAAGAAAGAAAAAGAAGAAATAAGAAATAAAAATCGGGGATTAATTTATAAACTGAAGGTGCGGTTGTAATTAAAAGGAATAACCGAATGATGAGATAGCGATTGTAGTTGAGTTGATAGAGCAAGATAACCAGAGGTAAGTATAGAGGTAGATGTGGTAGTATAAGCTTTTATAAATCACAATCGGCAAGAGTATGTAGTATAGAATAGTGGATAGTGCCCCCTTATAATCTCACTCCCTTTTATTTCCTACTCAACTCTTTGGCGTTCAACTCCCCCTGAGGCTTCAATCTTATATCTCGTCTTATATTCAACCCCGCGGACAGTTTATGGTAGTAGAGTGCACTGGTATAGGGTATTATGTGGATTTTTTTCGAGGTTCTGTTCTCAACACGCAAAACCACCATCGCTCCTTCATTCATCATTCCCTCTTGGCCCCAACCCGCGTGTCTGATCAAATTCAACGTCCGAGCCTAACGTCCAAGTCCAAGCGAGATCTTACAGTAATTACGTCGACGCTTAAGCTTTCTCCACTCTATTCAGTTCTACAACATCTGATAGTTCTACAACATTAATAAGACACACAATAACTCGGTATTTATAGCTTAAATTAGTTACTCATACAATACAATACAATATGATATAAAATAAAATATATTAATAATTTGCTGGGAATTGTCTGGTCTACCTGCGTGATAAAAGAACGTCTGAGATCACCCGCGGTTGCTTACCCGGGTCGCTCTCTCGATCATTCTATTTGTTTCTCATTAAAGTGGGTACATTAATCACAGACAGATGGATCCTGCGTGCGAACACACGCCGAGTAGACTCGTTATATTTACTCCAAAGGGATATTGGTTCATGGACCACCGGTGTGTACGATTTAACAAATATTTTTAATTATTTTTATTTTCATTATATAAGTATTAAACTTCAAGCAACTAATTTAGATTACTTTTTTTTTTTGTCAGGTACTTACAACCACTTGATGCACGATCCATCTTGGATGATTGACAGCGAGAACAATAAGAGTAACATGACTTCTGATGTCTTTACACACTTAATTACACGCATTTTTTAAAATAACTCATAAATAATCAGCTATTATTCTTCACATTCTTATTCTTCACAATAAACTTCAATAAAAAATATTCTTCAATCATCCTTTGGTAAAGTAACAGCTAAAATCAATTAAAACAATAAATAAAATAAACACTTTAAAACTATTTTTAGGTAATGCAATTCACAATTAAAGTAACATGAGAGCATACATTGGAAAAAAAAAAAGAAGAAATAGATTAAAAGCTTGACGCCTTGCCGACGACTAGTTTTAAACTCCCCGGGTGAAACTCTGGCGAAAGAGAGGCGGCCAACAAGTTACAGGTGTCCGAAATGAAGCGTCTTACTCGAGGAGTGACGTTAGTGGTAGTTACAAACGTATGGTGGTGGTAATCGCGTGATGGTGTGTATGCTTGTAAGCAAAAACGGTGGTTGAAGAGTGGATGCGCCCTAGGTGGAGTCGGCGCGTGGACACGAGGCTAAAACACAAACTTTTATCTACAATACGGTATCTGGATACCCTGACAAGTAGACGTCCTTACTGAGTAGAAGCTCTAATAGATATAGAGTAGATCCAGCCAAAGAATAAAGACCCGGTACCTAGGTACTACGTACTACGTAAATGTAATCCAGAATGTAGAAGGAGAAGAAGAAAGTTTTGATCCGGCCAAGGTAGAGTGGAGGCAGAAGAAGGTGGAGACGAAGGAGGATCCAGGATACCCCACCATATACATCGGAATCCAACCACTATCCAATAACCATCTGTCATACATTATACTCTACTGATGCTGAATAAACGTGGTCTCTACTTTACTCATTCACTATTTTTCGTTTAGCTTTGATTTTGTTCCCGCGCCTCCTCGTTGGATTCCTCTGGACATACGTGTGGAAAGCGCCCCACACGTTGAATTCATATAAATCTTCTGTGTATCATCTTATTTTGTTCCTTATTTATTTATTGTACTAGTTATACCCAATAACTTTCGATGTCTCTATCAAAGTTTCGGGTATAGGCATCGCATTATTCTTTAAACACGTACCATCAGGATCACCTCTATGCATATTTATGCAATAATTTTTATAACAAGTATAAAAATAAAATTATAAGTATCACAAAACCTGTACAAGTATATTATAATGGTTAAATTATCAACAAGAGTGCGAAGCAGGTAAGAAGAAAAATATATCGTGACAAAGAAGCCGCCTGGTAATTACCTGCCGGTTGCCGTGTGGTATAAAAGGGCTGACTTGAGGCCACTCTTATTCTCTTTTATTTCACTTGCACTCCATACCACTCCTTCTTACTTTCATTTGTACTCGTATTATAGATTTCTCAAACGATTAACAGGGTAGTCATCATTTATAAGCTAAAAAATATCATCTCGCCCATAACTATTACCTCTAAATGTTATTACCTCAGATGAGCTAGCTACCAGCTGAAGAGGTGCATATTATTCATACATAAATCCAACTGGTCTTCCTGCATTAACATCAAATGAACGTCAATTGGTCTGCGCCCTGAAAGAGCTAGCATTCATATCAATAATTAGTACGACGATAGTTACAGTCCGGAGCAATATTTAACATATATATTTCTTCATTATTAAAATCTTATTTTGTCTTACCATTTTTAAAATCCGATGTTGTTTTATCCTTTTTGTAGCTCCTTCTCCTCTTACTTGTTCTTCTCAGCAGCGCATCCCTCAGATCCTCGCGGCCGTTACTCCTTCTGCCGGGTTATTTTTTTTTCTTCCATCGCCAATAAATAATCCTCTGTCAGACGTTCATTACGTTGTTAAGTTTCGGGCCAAACTTATTCCGCACCTTCTTCTCTCTCAACTTCTCGAGCGTCGAACCTAATAAGCACGGGTATACCTGAGTTTCATACCTCACCTCACTCAGTTATATTCCTCATCCTGTCCGTCTTACCAGCCACCAGCCACCAGCTACACTTACACCGGACCAGCACATTTTTCATTTTATCATCCCCCCGAGGAACTGTAAAGTGACTTACACTCAAAACCAATGATTTACACAAGCTTCCTCAATTCGTTGACTTTTATGCCCTCGTCTCATGTCATGACTTCTCAATCCTCAATAAATACTTTTTTGTACACGTCCGTAATCCCCTAAATCTCCTGTGGGATTAAAAAATTAAATAAAATATTTTGCGCATATATTTGAATTATTAAAACAAACCATAGCAGCCCGTCGTTAAATCGGGCAAAGAAAAGGCCAAAGACACACTCTGTTGAGAGTTTGGGGTGGAACGCAAGTGAGTAGCGGCAGCTGCGAGTAGTTGGTCGGCTATTAAAACCGACTTACTCAACCCTCGCGGGCGTACAATCCGCGGGATCCCCTACTACTAATTCCTCTCTTGCGTCTCTTGTCACAAACCCCTCAGCAGGCTCCAGTCTTCGATCCTTCACTCATCATCCTTGTTTTATGTCCGTTCTGCTCACATAACCTATAACATATACAACCTACAATTAGCCTATTGTGACTGTCACACATTTATTATATTAAGGCTATTATTAAACGCCCCCACTTTTTTAGATCTGATTATTCTAAAATATCACAAATGTTTTTATTTTATAGACTGTAAAAAAAAAAATACTTACAATTATTGTGGGTAATTAATTCGGTGAAATTAGATCAATTAATTTTCAGTTGGGGGTCATAATTCAACATGGCGGATGTATGAAAATTAAATTAGCCGACTTTTAAAAAGTTTTATAATTTATTTTATTGAAAAATAATTTTTAAAAAATTAAAAGAAAACGTGCAATTTTTTAAAGTAACTTTAGTGTCATGACGGATCTATTTTTTTATTTTCATTATATAAACTGTGTCAAATATTACTACAGTTTATTGCAAAAAAAATTTTTTTTAATTATTAAATTGCATAAGTATTCTATAAAATTTTTTGTGGTTATTCTATTTAATATCCAAAAAATATAATAATCAAATTTTTTCAGATTTATATGTTAATCAAATTATTATGAAAAAAATTTAGAAAAAAAATTCCACATGAAGAAACAAAAAAAATTGTAAGTGCAAATTTTAAAAATATTTTTTTATTATAATTAATTTATTTAAAAAAAATTCAAACAACTTTCAGATGTCAGCTGATTTTAGTATCATCATAAAAAGTGGGGAAAACTGTCTATTACAATCTTTTCAATAATACTTATACTAATAATAATATAATATAATGTAATATAATAATAATAATACATATGAACCATGACAATAGGCACGAGAAAGAAGACACAAGTCAATAATGTAATGAAAACAGAAAAGAATAAAAAGATGTTGAGGAGGAAAAATTTATCACGCATCGGCGATGCATGCAATCGACGCTAACCGCCCTGGCGTTGCGAATCGCTTGGCTATGATTCGTCAGGGTGAAGAAAGGGCCAAGTTGACAAATGCACACTTTTAGTTGTAGGAAAGAAGAGTACGCCGCTGGGGTGCGAGTGACGTTTTAACTTTGTCAGCTTTCAGGGCTACGGGGTACAAAAAAAATAATATAAATTGCTGTTATATTTTATACATATTAATATATTTGAACAATCCGTAGGATATAGACAGAGTCTGTAGGATAAAACATAGTCTTCTTCGACAATTAATGTGCGCGGAAATTTATGCACCGGACCAAGAGTTTCTGACGCGAGAACGCGGTTATTAAAGCGATATCAAGGTATAACTCACCGATAAGCGATTCTCATCTCCATAATGTTTATACAATGACAACACAGGCGCCAGTACAAAAATCACCAAAACGAGTTGATCGTTTTACCATTTTTTTTTTTTTTTATTTTAATATTATTTTGAATAAAATTTTTTTATTGGCTTTTTTTTCGTGATTTATTTAAAAAAGGTAAGATTTATTGCTTATTTCAGTTAAAATTAATTCTATAAATACAAAACTTAATTATTAATAATTATAATTAATAATATTAATATTAATATGATAATAATTGGTGATCATGATTATTTAGCCAGGGCATCCACACGCCGTCAAAATTACCAGGATAAGAGCTTGGATCCACCGGATTTTTACTTTGTTCTTTCATTACTCCTCGGTAGCTATCAATGTAATGCTCGAGTGTTTGAACCATCTGTAAAAGGGGACAGAGAAATATAAAAGGGATGAAATATAATTTGTCACGTGTCGAGTTAAGTTGTAACGGTAGTGGTGCGTTTGTGGCTGTTGTTGTGTTGTAAAAGGAAGTAATATAATAAGGATGAAGAGAATAAGTTGATGGATAGTCTACTTACCTCAGGATGTTGCTCGGAAATGTCAGTCGTTTCGCATGGATCAACTCGGAGATCGAATAGACAACGACTCGAACAGTTGGCGTACTTATTAAATGATTTACATACAATCATACTATTGGAACGTAATTGTAATATTTTTTTCGGCGTCATAATGATACCAGTTGTATCTGCAATAGCCTGGCTGGCGGGTGAGGATATTACTGCATCTACATCATACGCCGGGGCTGACGGATCGTTATCATCAACATTGTCACCGTAATAGCCGTTGTACAACCGACCGGCTCCTAAAAAAAAAATATATTTTAATATGTAAGTAGGTATTTGTATTTTTTTTTATTTTTAAAATAAGTTTTTTTTTTTTATTAATTATAACTTTGAATTTTTTTTGTCTAGATGTTACACGGGTAAAAAATTATATTCATCTCGATGAAGTATTTGTAATGCCTTTGGTATGCGTTTAATTAAAATTTACGTAAGTAATAAGTATTTAAGTGAATAAAAAATATCATTTGTTACCTTTGAGTAATTTGTACTGTCCAAAAATAGCTGCTTCAAGATTTTCCTCGTCAATATTAACCAACAAGGAATTACGTCTACCGAATTTTCCTCGGCTGATGGTGGGCCACTGATTAACGCCATCGATCACTCCCAAGTCGGCGGTCTTACCTCCAGCGGCGCTGTATAGAGTAGGCAGCCAGTCAGTCATGTGGAAAAGATCATCGATGACTTGGGCCTTTTGTTTTATTAATGGGGAAAATATACAAGCTGCTCCGTGGACGCCTCCTTCGAAGAGTGTGAATTTTAACTGGTAATTTTATTTTTTAAATTAATTATTTTATTTTATTTCATGTAAATATTTATTCAATAATTTTAAGATAATTTTTTTGATTTTTATATAAAAAAATTTCACATTATAAAATTTTAAAAATTACAAGTACAAATTTTTTTATAAAAAAAAAAAAAAAAAAAAATTGTCAAATGTCTACTGACATCAGTCTCATATTTTAAGATTTAAATACTCCAGGTGATTTTTAAATTACTAATGAGTAAATGAAAATAAAAAAAAAATATTGAAGATATTCCAAAACATTATAAAGATATTAAATAAACTGCCTATAACTTTGAAGATTAAGCATAAAAAAAAAAACAAAATAAATAAAAAAGCAGTGAATCAAAACACTGGTTATTATAAAATTATAGTAATTACTGATAATAACTTACCCCACGTAATGGATAATTAGATCCATGATTCTCAAGGAATCCTACGGTCTGAGCACCATTATCAGCCATAAATAAAACGATTGAATTTTCAAGCATATTATTCTGGCTTAAGGCTGCAACAACTCGTCCGACTGATTCATCCAGCGCGGTCATCATGCCTACGATAATTATTGTCACCAATTAATAGCAATTTATCGCAGTGAGTAAAAAAATATCGCTAAATTACCAGCATATTTACGCCGCTGAAGGTCACGTATGTAAGCGAATGTGCGATTAACTTCTGCAAAATCACGTGTCTCGAGTGTTTCCTCGGCGTCAGAGGCATGTGGAGCGAGATGAGATATGTGAAGATACAAGGGCTGACTTCTGTCATGTTTGTCAATGATTTTGATAGCTTCGTCCGTGAATACATCAGTTGCGTATTCATTTGTGTGAGACCAGTCAACTTTTATTTCTTGAGCATCATCTCGATGCATATCGTAGCCTGTTTGGCCCTTTATTATTCATGAAAACATAACACAATACAAAATGGATAATTTATGCATCAGAAAAATTTTATTTTTTATAAATAAATATGTAAATACTTACACGTTCTGTTATTGTATAATTAAAGTATGTAATGTAGCCATTGTAGTAGCCGTAAAAAGTATCAAATCCGCGTCTTGCTGGTGTGTATTCATCTGACTGGTATCCTAAATGCCATTTACCGACCATATGTGTCGAGTAACCGAGACGATGGAGATGTTCAGGAAGTAAAGTTGTATTTAATGGAATACCTCGCGCCTCTCCAGCTCTCAGAGGATAGCCATACATACCTGATGATTTTAATCAATATTTATAATTACAAAGAATATTATTTTAATAGTATTATTAATTCATGCAAAAATAAACAATCATATTTAAACTGCGATGCTTATATTAGATTAGTATAATAGTTATTTTGCGTACCGTCTCTTATCGGATAACGCCCGGTAAAGAATGCTGTTCTTGATGGCGTACATACTGGCAGGACATAGTGGTTTTTTAATATTGCACCGTTGTATGCCAATGCGTCGATGTTTGGCGTGGGAATTTGATTTGAACCGTGGAAACTTACGTCGTTCCACCCCTTAATTATTGATAAACAAAAATATATTTTTTGATTTAATAATTTTTTATCATCTTCATAAATAATTTGTGTAATGTGTTAGTAGAAATTTTTTTTAATTATAAATTAACAAAGGACTTTTTTACTTTGATTCTTAGCATTGATATATATCTCTTTAATGGTAGTTATGTTAGTAGTAAATTGTTTCAGAATATAAAGTTATTATTGTAGTTGAAATTTTTTTATTTTGTGATTATATTTACACTTTGAATTATTGAATAATATAAAACTGTTTTATCTTTTAAAATTTTTCGTAAATATGTCAGGTGTTAGTCTGAAGTTGTGAATAATTTTTACAATTAAATTATTTTCGGCTAATGAGAGATAAGAAATCGCTAAACTCTTTTAATCTTTACTTTGAGAATGTAACAATCAGTTGAGTGGCTTATACATGAAATAATATTGACCTTTATACTCGAGATCGACGATACTTACGAAAATTATTGATTGTTATTAAATATTTAGTATTAAATCATTTATATTCAAAATTTATTTTTGTTAAAAATTTTTTTTAAATAAACAATTTAAGATTATCAATTGATAAAAAAATATCAACACTTATCCACTGCAAAGTGAAAACATACGAATAGCTTTATGTAAATTAAATAACCACTATTTCTATATAATTATGAAAAATATCTTCAAAAAAATTTCCTTATTAGTATTTTTTTTAGTGTAAAAAAAAATGCTAACAAAAAAAAATTTTTTTTATCTCATAATTTTTTCGCATTTAAAATTTTATAATTACAATTGAAATTTTTAATTTTTCTACACACAATTTTTCTTGTTTGCTTAATTGCAAATTTGATAACACCTGTATTTAAAATTTCCACAATATAAACCACATATTTTACTTAAATCAAAATAAAATAACATTCTAAATACTAACAAGATCATCGGCAAGCATAACAATAATATGAGGCTTTTTCCTCAATTTAAAAAGTTTATTAGCATTTAAAACGTCATCAGCTACAGTAAAACCAACAGTGATAAAAAACAAACTGAAAAAATTTTCAAAAATCATTGTAACGCTTAATTAATTAATCAACCCGTTCTCTTCAAAAGTATTATAACAACTGTCAAAGAATATATATTTAAACCGCATATTAAATTGACAAAACATCCTTGACTCAATTGTGATTACAGATAATCTAAATAAGTATTATTTTTTTCTTGTTTAAACATCACTCATAATTATTAATATTGACTTGAACACACTTAATAATGCAGGCTTTTAAAATTAATTACAACAGTGTAAATAGTAACTTACCATATCATCAGTGATAATAACAATTATATGAGGTTTGACCGTTATCTTTTTAAGTAATTTATCACCCCACGGAACTTTAGATCTTGAAGCGGCGATACAAATAAATACAGAAACTAGAATCACAGCAGTAATCACTGATAATATTCTTATTAAATTCAACAGTTTTGAAGACTTCATGTTTAAACAATGTGATATCATTCAGCGACTGACTATCCACCGTTCGAATGTTAGGATTAAAAAATAAAAAAAATGTTAAACTTGCCGTTGAAGTCTCGACAACCTCAGTGACAGTAAAATTGATTCGGATATGCTTTCATGAGCAATACGGAAAACAACATGAAAATTTATTTATTTCCGCTATATTTACTGAATAAATGTCAAGTACGAAAGTTTTTTTTTAATTTACATTAACTATTTTCTATTTCATTTGACATTAAATCATATAATTAAAATAAATTATTTCATTATTCTTATTATTGTCATACAATTCGAGTCACGGCCATGCGAATCAGAAAAAATTCATCCGAAGAAATGAAAGTAAAAACTCTATCTCTGTTTCTATAATTAGTTCTGATAAAATCGAAGATTTAATTTATTTTAATTAATTAATCTTCATAATTAATTGTCTATAACAAAAATTATTATTTTTGCCCACCATACAAAAGCTTAAAAAAAAAAAAAAATCTTAAATTATGATACAAAAATAAAAAATGATAAGTTGATCAAGGATTCTATATTGAAAACTCAGGGTTACATAAAACAGGTTTGTGTATTTACAATTATCTTAATCTATATGTCTTAAACTGTTAAATTTAAAATGGAATACTTTAAATTGGTAAATAACAAATTATAAATAAATAAATTTATATAAAAGAAGAAATATCAGGATTAAGATATTTTAAATATTTAGCCAATTAAATAATATCGCTACTAGTTTTGTCTGTTTTTCAATCTCGACAATTGATCATCAATTATTAATTAATTAATTTCTAATAATTACCATGTTAACTAAATATTTAATAATAATAGATGCGCTCAAGTATTTCGTTATTAAAATTTAAATAAATTTAAACGTTTTAACAATTGAAAGTGAAAATTGAAGAAGAAAACTTTCATTTGTAAAAAAATTAAGTAATTATTTACAAGTGGAGTCAACTCTATAACTAGATGAAAAATTAATATTTTTTTTATATTATATTATATATTTTTTTTTAGCATTTATGATAAAAAAATGTCGTGAAAAAAAAAATAAAGATTTCGATAAGTTTTTTCCTTTAAAAGTTGGATAAAAAATTGGCTTTCATGTTTTTGGATAACATTTTTTTTTTTATGTTTTTGATATTTTTTTTTTTTTTTGAAAAGTACATAAAAAAAAATCAATTTAAAAAAAAAAAAAAAAAAAAAATTACATGGTCCAGCTTGTAAATAATTACCAAAAATTAAATCTGAAATTTTTTCATGTTATTAGCAAAAAAAAAAAAAAAAATAAAAAATTGAACGTATGAAATCCTTAAACCTGCTTAGGTAATACTTGAACACTTCCTAGTAAGAAAAGAAAAGAAATTGTTGCAGAACAGAATTTTTTTTAGCTTATGACAGAGTCATTGAGTCCAAAGAATGCACTTATACTGACAATAAGTAAAGCTATTCCAACATGAACACACACTGCTAACGTACAAACTGTAGCTGCTGCATTGTTCCCTGGCCAAGGGTAGATAGTTGGTCCCTGATCAAGCCAGGGTGCCCAGGTGTCGTTCCGTCTTTTAGGATCGGCCATCTCGTCAATTGGTAGCTTCGGCTGCCTCACTAATACACTGCCGTATTTTTCCAGGATCATATCCAGCTCAGAGACAACCTATTATTATTTATAAATCATAATTAGTCATTCCTATTATTCTGAAATTTTTTTTAATAAAATACTTAGAAAGTAATTTGTAAAAAAACCTTTGGATATCTTTTAGCGATGTTTGTTCTCTCGCAGGGATCCGTAAGAATGTTGAAGAGACACTCTGTTTCATTGCAATAAGAAAAAGTACTTTTGTGCTCGCACACAACTGTCGCATTCTCCCATAAGTGAGTCATATAAGTCGGCTGGGTCATTGGGTGGCCCAAGTGAGCGTGGATCGCCGAGGAGACCACGCTGGTGTGGACCAAAGTGAAATTATAGGCCAGTGCGTCGTGATTTTTTCCAGACTCTCCGTAATACTGATCGTAGTACCCGCGCTTGTAAGTACCGCGGACTAATTTATAATTGCGCTTAATAACTCCTTCTGTTTTAGACTCCTCGTCGATGTTGAGCAGCAGTTCATGACGGGGAGGATCTCTGCCCCGGTTCAAGTGCGGCCAGTGATCCACGCCGTCGATTCCGCCCAAATCTACGACGTTCCCTCCAGCTGCTGAGTACAAAGTCGGTAGCCAGTCGGTCACGTGCATTAGGTTGTTCGCTACACGAGCCATTGCGTGCAATCGTGGAGACCAAATTGCTGCTACAACTCTCACACCACCCTCGTACAACGTATACTTGGTCTGAAAAATTTTATATCAACTTTTATTGTGTTTTAATTACTTTGCTTTATTTTATCTATAAAAAATTTTTAATTGTTTAATTATCAAACTTTTTTTGGTCAATTTTTTATAAATTTAATACTTTATTTTTATATTTACGATTAAAATTATTAAAATGTAAATTTTTTTTAATTTTCAATCAATACTTTAACAGACCGATGAAGTTTTAAAAATTTCGGTAAATCATAGACTTGCTCATGTGAGAAGAAATTGATATACATTGTATTTTTAGCCAGCTAGCGGTACAAATACGCAAGACAGAAAGAAAATCATTTAAGAGTTTTATTTTTTGAAAAATTATTGAATAAAGTAAAATTTTACTTAAAACAGGAAAAATATCTCAATTAAAAGAATTTTCTTGGTTCAAAAATTTTTCTCTTTAAAATAGAATTATTTCTTCCAAATTAAATGACTGAAGAAATGAAAAATTCAATGTGAAAAAATTTTTTTTAAATACTTACACCTCTCAGGGGCCAATTGGATCCAGAATTGCGATGCGTTCCAATAGTTGGTGCTCCATTATCAGTCATAAAAACAATTATACTGTCTTTCAACATATTCTTATCACCTAAAGTCGCAACAATGCGACCTAACGACTCATCAATCCGTGATACCATCACTAAAATCAGTTTAAAAATCCAATTAATTATTTTACATTATATGTTATTATAATAATAATAATAATTCTAAATAAACATTCAATTACAGGCATATTTCCGGCGATTTGGATCACGAATATGAGCAAAGTTTTCCATATAAGGATTGTCGAGCGGTGCTTCTATCGGAGCATGAACACCAAGATGGCTCAATTGGAGGAACAACGGGTTCGTTGTGTCGTGATTTTCAATTATACGTACTGCTTCTTCAGTGAACAAATCCGTGGCATATTGGTTGCGAATGTCGTAAGCGGGACAATCATCTCGGTGCAAATCGAACCCACTGGCATTCTGAAATATTTGTAAGTTATTTTAAAATTTTATTAGCAGTTTATAAAAATTTTTTTCTCAAGAATTCAATTTTATATTTTATAAAATTCAAGTTTTAAACTACTAGATGTCATGTCATTAAAGTTAACCGACGTTCTAAATAAAAAAGGTTTTTTTTTAATAATTAAACTAAAACAAAAAAATATTTTTTAAAAATTGTACTTGCAATTTTTGAAGTTTTTTGTACGTGCAATTTTTTTTTTAATTTTTTTGTAATAATTTTTTCAATAAAAAAAAATTCTAAAAATTTGTAGATGTCGGCTAACTTTATTTTCATTCAGATGTCGGCTAATTTCAGTATAATTAATAATTACTCCTGAAGGTGAGTTGTATCTGTAGTCAAAGTAAGCAATATGGCTGTTATAGAATCCAAAAAAGTGATCAAAACCCCGCTCCAGAGGAGTGTGTTGCTTGGTGTAGAATCCCAGGTGCCACTTGCCGATAAGTCTGGTCGAGTATCCAAGATCTCGGAGATACTCCGGTAGAATTCGTACGTTTAATGGTAGTCCACGTGGTTCACCGCCTACTATTCCTTCCCCTTGCATTCCTATTGATTTAAATAACAGGTATTTTAGATTAATTACAATAATTACATAAACCATCTGTTTAACTGTTTTCGATTAAAATATCTACAAACCCATCCGTATTGGATATTTCCCCGACATAAATGCAGCTCTGGTCGGCGTACATGACGGCAGCGTGTAATGTCTATTCAATATTATTCCGTTGTAAGCCAAAGCATCGATGTTCGGCGTAAAAATTTGACTGGATCCATGGAAACTTACGTCATTCCATCCCTATGCATTTAGAGACTAATTAGTGAGTGAAAAAATTAATAATTGGCTCGAGTTATTTTTAATTGCTGAGTAAGTTATATATTATGTATAGAATAATGTAAAGATAGTTGTAATTCATGTTTTGCTTGTAATGCATAGGGGCAAGTGTGGACATATGAAGATGATGATGATGATGATTACGGCGTTGTATAACTGGTATAGCGGTGCAGATGCCTTTGTGACTTTGAAGAAAATAATTGTTTGTTGTGTCGGTTGTTGTGAGTCATCATCCGAAGAGCATCCTCATTGACCATGTGGGCGTTGATAACATAACGTGTCAGCCGTTAGTAATTGTCTTAACTAAGGCTCTCATTAATTCAAGACAATTTTATACTACAGAGTAATCATATCAAATTAAATATGTAGATATATGGAGGAAGAAAATATTTTAATTTCCTATTTTGTTAACTTTAATTTGAATTATGATGCCTGAAAAAATACCAAGTGGGCCAGATTGATAATGGCAAGAAGAAAGATAATGATGATGATGAAGGTTAAGTTGGGCATTTATTTTGAATCATATTTATGCTTCTTGGTAATTATTTTTATGCAAAGTTTACTACTATTAAGTATGTGATAAATAATAATTGTTTTTACATCAATAGAGATTTTTAAATATTTAAATATTACATTTTTAATCATGATTATTTGTTTTTTACAGACCGGTGTCGAGAATCGAACCCAGGTCTTGCGCGCAAGACTCCTGCTACCTCTATGGTAATTTAGTATCGTGTTAATAATTTTAAATATAAATAATTAGACATACCAAATCATCCACCATGAAGATAATAATATGAGGTGCAGTTTCATACTGTCCGTCATGAAATTTAGCACAGAATCCGGAAGAAAATAAAAGAGTAAGTGTCCAGCAAACGGAAAAAAACCGCATTTTTGTAATTAAAATACCAGGCACAACTAAATTATTTATTTACAGGCACTTTTACTCAGATTTAAGTGAAATGTCCTTAGGGTTCTTGGGAAGAATATCAAAACATGGTAAACCAGCGACTGGAGGCCCTTGATGAGAGCCATGAATTTATATACTACACCCACAATTAAATATTTGTGTGGGTAAGTGTATGTATTTAAAGTTGAATGAAATGTATGTAGGGGATGTGGAAGACTGGAAGATGCTCTTAATGATTACATCAATGAAACAAATAACGTAGCTCAACTTGTTACGTTTATCATGCGTCATGTATACTCTTCTCTATTGCTCTTTCTCGTAAGTCTAGCTTATCAGATTACTTGCATAGTCTAATAAATTTTAGATTCGTTTTTTTATTTTTTAAATATTGGAAATCATACTGTAGGGAAGAAATATGCAATTTTTTATTTGGGAGCCGGCTAATTGTTTTATACGGGTAGTAGATTAAATTGATGTATATTTTTTAGATAATATCAATTATATAACATTTGCAAACATTTACAAAAGTATAACTATAAAAAATTATCATAAAGATTGCCGCTGAAAATGTTTGCCGACGAATAATCGTCAAATTACCCATAATTGTCTTTTAATGCTCGTATCAATATTTATTTATTTATTTTTTTTTTTTTTTTGAATATAAAGTCAATAAATTTTTTTAATTTCAATTCGAAAGAGATAATAATAACTTTATATTGTGTAGTTATAAAAAATAATTTAAAAAGTGTCCTAATCACATTTGTACGAAACTAAATAATAATGATGCGCTACAAAAATTATTTTGCGATAATTAAAAATATAAAATATATATCATAATAAATGTTCGGCAACTCTTTGGTCTCAATATTAACCATTATTAATCTTATTTATGAATCCTATAATTAAAACAACGAAATAGTAAGTCGCCCTATGAAGGGTAAAGGTCAAGTGAAGTTAAGTAGTAATACCAATTACTTTATTCATCGTTTCCTTCCCGAAATACTGGGCGTTTTTAAACCATTGCATACATCATTCATGGTGCACAACATATTACACTACTTTTAATGGAATTATCGAATAATTAAATAATTCAACGTGAAATTAGGGCCCCTATTTTACTTATTCTCTCAAAACCCGTAAGCTAATTAACAAGTGTCAGGTTGTTAAGAAATTATTAAATAATAATTTTAACAAATATTATATTTATTAAAATTTTAAATTATAAAATTGAATTGATGTAAAATTTAAATTATGTGTTAATTTATTAATTATATAAAAAATTAGAAAAATTTTTTTATTTCTTCTTTTGTAACATTTTATTTATCTCTTATAAATTATAAATAATAACCTAAAAAATTTTATAAATTATTTCAAAAAGACCTGAAAATTTTTTATATTTCTTCACATACATTTATTAAAATTAAAATTTGATAAATATTGAAATTGAAGAAATTGTAATTTTTTTAATGTATTTTCTGTTTTTCACTATTTTCATAATTATTAAAACATGCATAATCAAATTAAATTAGTTTAATTAATTGAAATAAGAGATATTAAAAAAATAAATAATATTCTGTTTAATCTTGGATTTAAATTTACGAAAATAATTTCCAGATGACGCTAGCCTCCAATCAGCTGTAGTGCGGTGGTGATGGTAACTGTTGATGTCACGTTACCTTGAAGGTTATTTTGTTTTTAATTAAAAATTTTATTTTATAAAATGGAATAAGAAATGTTTTCTACAAAAAAACAACTAATTGAACGCACTGGTTACAATAATACAGGTCGTTATGATTATTTAAAATTATTATCGACGGAATTTAAAACATCAAAGTCTAGAGGTAATGTTTATTGTTTTGTAAAAAAAAAAAAACAATAACAAGATCACAATAATAATAATTATAACAATATTTATTTACAGAAGCTAGAAAACAAGTATTGGCAAATTTATCAAACTTCGCATATGACCCAGTTAATTATGATTACATGCGACAATTAAGAATAGTTGATTTATTTTTGCATGTACTCTCTGAGTCTGATAAAGTTTTTGTACAATATGCCATTGGAGGACTTTGTAATTTATGCTTAGGTAAGCTTATAACTTATTATATTATTAATTTATAAAATACTGAAATCAGCACAGATCTGATAATTTTTATTTTTATTAAAAATCGAGTGTGAAAAAAAAATATTCATTTGTAATTTTTAAAATTTTTAGATAAGGAATATTTTTTATTAAAATTTTTTTATAACAATCAAAAAAGTTAACAGGTGTCTGTCAATTTCAGTCTCATTAATTTATGCCAAATAATTATATTAATTATTTTTATTTAATCACAGATCCAATAAATAAGGAATATATAATTCGCAATCACGGAGTACAGTTAATAAAACCACTTCTTTTATCAGATGATGAACCATCTCTGCTATCGGCGATCACTACGCTAATATTTTTAATCACAGAAACATCTAGAGCAGAAATAATAACACCAGAACTAATAAACCAATTAGTTTCTCTATCTCATTCGTCAAATAATCGCGTTAAAAATTTAGCGACTATTTTTTTACAAGACTACTGTGGTTTTAATGACACTGAAACATCTGCAGTATCAAGTACATCAACTGAATAATAAATAAAAAATGTATTTATTAAAATTAACAAGGCGACTAAGTATTTCATCCAGAAAATTTACTACGTCAAGTGAATTTGACTTTGAAAGAAAATTCAAAGTTGGCGATAAAGTTTCGGTAGTTAGAAAAATAACCGACGATGATGTAATAAATTTTGCGAAATTAACAAATGATTATAATCCCATTCACGTAAGTGCAGAGAAGAAATTAGTACACGGCGCTTTGCTAAATGGATTTTTATCCGGAGTACTTGGGACGAAACTCCCTGGACCCGGGACGATTGTCGTCCACCAGACTCTCAATTTTCCAAAGCCTTGCTATGCGGGTGACACTATTGACATAACAATTGAAATTTTGTCAGCAAGAAAAATAATAAAATGTGGGTACAAGCTCGTAACTGATGACGAGCGAGTTGTCTTAGAAGGAGAGGGTACATTTGTTACAAGTAAAGTTTTAAAATGATATGACCTAAAATAAATGTTTTTATTTGGTTATTCATATTCTTTTATTACTTAATTTTAATAGCGATAGTTATGTAAAAATGTTATTTACTTTTGTATCAATAATTGCAACGTTGCATTTTTGCAAGTTCATTATTTCATAAGTTTCGTTTACTTTATTAATTACGTTGCTGTCTGTATAAAAAGAGTTTCATCCAAACTTAACTTTCATTGTCACTTGATCTGCTTTCTAAGTATCTATGGTAAGTATTTAATATTTTTAATCGTTTAATTATTGTTCAATAATTAATTGATTTTTTTCAGATGACTTTGCGAGTTTTATTACTTTTATTCTGTGTGTCTGCTGTTCGTGGAAGAGAACATGAAAATTCGGTATTAGCCGTCAACAACATTACTCCAGATTGTACAGATGATAATTCAACAATTACAACAGAAGCTCCTTTGGGTTGCGTCTGCGGTATCTATCTTTTTGAGGCGAAGAAATGGACCAAAGAATTACCAGAAGGAGATCCTGTCATCAGTCATAATATTTCTGAAAAGTTTCCTAACAATCCCGATGGTCATAAATCGTGTACAAAAAAATGTCTCTCAATTGTAAGTCGTGAATTTGATTATTTAAAAAAATTAACCATAAGATTTTTTTAAAAATAGTTTATTTATTGTTAAAAAATTTTTTTTCATTTTCAGATAATAAAATATTTACCTAACAGTCCAACACTTATCTGTAGTGCGCTAAATCGCGACTGTTACAAAGAACGAGTAAGTATTATTAATATTGATTTTTATGAAAAACTTATGAAGAAATAAAATATATTTATTGTATTGTTATGCAGGCTCATTTATTTATAAGGAATGGCAGTGATAAATGGATCCGGACAAACTTATCGGCTGGTCGAGAGTATTGCTGCAAAAACAATCTACCTTATAAGTGTTAAAGTTGAAAGAAATAGAAATATTTTTTTTTTTTTATCAAATTAATTATTAATTTTGTACCTAAAAGATGGAATAATATGTAAGTAAAAAATAATGTAAGCAATTTATTTAAATATCCCGCGGTAATTCTAAAATTAGCTCAAACACCCTGAACTCATTTTTAAACATGCAGCTGATGTATTTTAAAGTCTATTTACTGCAGCTTATATAAATATTTGTTCTTAAAAAAAATTATTTATCAAAATTTGAATTATGAAAAAATTTTTTTATTCAAATTAAATAACAAAACAAAGTTTAAATAACGGCAATTAATTAGTTGGGTCAAGTTTAAAGAGAGCGTTTAAATTAAATTAAATAGTTTGAGATAATAATAGTTTTGGTGATGATGTGGTGAGTGCACTTGAAAGATGCTATCAATTTTCTTGTACTGCGTCTAGTGATTTGTAAATATACTGAATAATACCTATAATTATAATAGCATATTACTATAAAGACTGGATAAAAATAGTTAAAATAAAAAGTAAGAGTGAACTAGCAGTACTGATGGTTAATTTATGCTGGATAAAATGTGCGCTCAATTATTTTCTTGTCCACTGTGTGCTCGGCCTAGTTTTGAATCATTGGATTCACTGCGAATAGGACTTGTCAGTGTAGCAACACGACCACTGCAGTGTCCTGTTTGCAGTGAAACACTTTTAGGCATTGATAAATTGACAATTCATTTATTCGGTCATACGATAAATACACCTGAAGGAACAACAAAATTAATTCACGATAATCAAACTAAAGCAATAACAAATACAGACTTTCTCTATGATAATTCAGTAGATAAAAATCAAAATCAAAATGTTAATTATCAAGGGGATTGTGGGTTGAAAATTGACTTGGAACAATCGACCCGTACAGAAAATTGTTTAGGAAAAATAGTCAATTCATGTGTGATTCAATCTAAAGACGTTGCTACAGTGTCTATAAATAGTTTACACCAGCGTGAGCCACGTCAACTACCATCAGCTTGGTCGAACGATTTATCGCTACACGGTATACAAAATCCAACATCTACTATTAAATTGTCTAATATCGTAGACGTTAAAAGTTGTAAAAATATCTCGCGGATCCAAACCACGGAAGCTAAATTTTTAAATGATAAAATTGGATCAAAATTAACTTTACACATTCCTGAAAGCTCTACGTCAGTTATGATTAATAATTTAAATGATCTTAGTAATTATAATGCTAGTACTAACAGTAATAGCAATAGTAATAATAATGAGGTAAACATTTTACCACAGTTAAAAACATTAAAAAATAATTTAATGGCTAAAGAGAAAACTGAACGGTGTAATATATGTGGCTTTCACTTTCCCGATTACAATATTTTAATGTTACATAAACAAATAGTTCATATGATTGACGAAAAAGATATTGATATCAAACCAGAAGCGTTGTTGAAAAATTATCCTTGTCATTTGTGTCATAAAATTTTTAAGATGCGTGGGAGTTTGATGGTTCATATGAGAGTCGCTCACACTGGTATTAATTTAGGTAACTATTTCAATTTATTTTTTCGTTTCATATATTTTAATATATTTTAATTTATTAATTTTTTTTTCAGGTTCATTATCAAAAGATAAAGATTCAAGTCAAGGTTGCTGTGAAAACGGGTTCAATTGTCCAACTTGCGGTAAAAATTTTCGCAAGGTATATTTTTTTCTATTGGGAATCCCACATTTGTATAAAATTTATTTATTTAACGCCATCTGAAATTTAGAATAATAATATATAAGTGTGTTAATTTGCTCAATCATAATTTGACTCAGTATATTTAATATTTTAACACAAAAATTAATCTCTTAAAAGTCACTGAACTTTTATTACTTCTTTTTTAAAATTATCATAGCTTCTATTAAAAAAAATTGAAGATGATAAATTAATAAGTCTAGTAATTTAAATTTACAATTAATTGATGAATAATAATGAATTTTATTTTCAGGAGCAACATGTAACCCAACATTTAAAAACTCATGAAGCAAAGCAATGGGAGTGTGATGTATGCAGTAAAATGTTTACTACAAAATATTTCCTGAAGAAACATAAAAGATTGCATTCTGGAGAAATGCCATACAAGTGTAATATATGCAACAAGACATTTACATTTCAACAGTCTTATCATAAACACAGATTGTATCACAAAGATGATAAACCACACACGTGCACCACTTGTGGCCGGTCCTTCAAAGAGCTTTCGACATTGCACAATCATGAGAGAATTCATACGGGTGAAAAACCTTTCGCATGCGAAACTTGTGGTTTGTATTTAATTATTTAAATGTATCGTTCAGATTTATAGATGTTGGGAGATTTTAAAGTGCTTTTTCAAATGCTTTCAGTCATTAACTAACTAATCATCGTGTGAAGCATGATATTTATTTTTGTAAGTTTTTTTAAATACTAAATAAATAATTTAATAATTCCGCTTTGCTAATTCAAAAATAAGTAATCATCTTTTTATCTTTATAGGAAAATGCTTCAGGCAACGTGTGTCGTATTTAGTGCACAAGAGGATCCACACTGGAGTGATGCCTTACTCTTGCACTTCTTGTGGAAGGAGCTTTCGATACAAAGTAACTAAAAAAAAAAAAAAAAATTAATTAAATTACTTTTTGTTATAATTACAATTATAAAATTAAAAAAAAATTTTTTTCTCATCTTAGGTGAGTCTAAGAACTCATAAGTGTCCAGTTCAGACAGCGGAAGCCAAAGAATCATTATCAGATCACTCTGAAAATTCCTCCGGTGGAAATGAAGTCACCACTGAAATAGATAACAATAAAAATCTCGGAATCTCAGAAGTAAATCAAGAGAATAAATTTGTCCTGGTAGTTGACAATGGTCAGCCAATTTTAAAACGCGAACAGGAAATAAATTCAACTTTGTCTCAAGAGTGTAACCCACTGTTGCATGAATCACTTCAAATAAATGATCCCGATGACTTTTACCCATTTGTCGCTATTTCGCCAGACCTAAGACCCGATTTGTCCTCACCATCTACAGAAATGAAGCAATTAAGACTTTCATCACCTACTAATGAAGATAGTTATCAGCATCAGAAACTTGACGAGCCTTTTCAAGAAGCTCCAGATCTTCATAAAGACATAAAACATGCCATCGACGGTATCCTGCAAGAAAGACGGGAAATAAATGCCCTGGAGACGATAAACGATGAATCATTCAAACAATTGTTGTATGAAATAGACAAAAAAATTTGACTTTTATTGAATTTATTTTTTGTAAGCTTTCTAAACTGTCAAAACACGACAAATCAAAATTTGTCAAATTTTTTATTATTGTCTCAACTGTAATAAATTATTTTGCTTATAAATTTTCAGCCTCACCTTGAATAGACAGAATAAAAGTTTCAATAAACAAGTAGAATCCTTAATATTTGATATTATCCATCGAGTAGGACATTAAATGTTGAATAAATTTGGTGTTTCGTGTTTTACACGCTAGGCGGCTACATCACGGAAATTGAAGGCCTACTGCAAGAGCTGCTAGAGTTCGTAGTTGACTAGCAAGCAAGGTTGTGAGTTCGGTCATTTTTTAATTTAACTATCGACTATCTGAAAGGACATTTTAAAATTATAAAATAGTCATAAAAGGTTTATCGGTGAACCTTAAAATATCGTTCAAATAAAAAATACCCATTTGAGACTTTGTTATTCTAAATAATTCCACGTGTTCATAACTTTTATTATTTATTGCGTAATAAATTTGAGTTCCACCTTGGCGGAAGGAACTCCCTTTTTTGGTAAGTCGCAATAAATCATAAATATATTTAAATAATTACATTATTATTTTATCTTCGATAAATCTAAAACAATAATTTATTATAGACAAGCGTAAATAGGTACTCACTGTAATTCCAGACATGACATTTTATTAATTGTTAATTTTATCCTGTCACACGTGTTTTGTCAAATGAAATTCATTTAAAATAGATAATGGTGTAAAAATAAATTACAAGATTATTAAAATGATGAAACCTTGGAGATTAATGTGAATAATAGGTTGTGTTTTGATAGAGGTAGAACGTTTTTGATAGAACACGAGATTTTCTTTCTTGCTCAAGTCAAATACAAATCAACGACCAATGAAAAGTCTCGGGATGATCTCCACCAATCGTTCCTCGATTTGAAGGCCGAGACTGGACAAAAGGACCAGCATCAAACAGCTGTTAGATTATCGACGTTGTCATATATATAACACGACAAACGACAATACAACTACTTAATAAATTGTTCTCGTCCTCGAGCAAACTGCAACTGCACGTTTAATTGCGAAACAACGTATTGTATTGATTATTACATCTTATAAAACCAACAGTGCACCAAAAATCATCATAACACTATTATTGATCATCTGAAACAATAATTCATTGTCATTAATTTTTTTCTCCAGATTTAACTTACCAGTGTTTATTAATTAACAATTAGATAACTCGTTATCTGAAAGTACGTCGTTGACATTTTTTAAATGGATGTTCCCGCGGTGAGATCGATGGAGATTTGACAACACCGCGACAGCCATCAACATATACCTACACATAAAGCAAGCAGTAGATATATATATATATATATATATACACAGTATCACACACATGGATACAGTAGAGTATAACCAGCACAATATATTTCTCTGTTGAGTATGAGTCCTCAGTCCTGTTGAAATAAACATGCCGCATACACACTGCACGCCACGCACTTTGGCTTGCTTTGGCTTTAGGCTGGTTTCAGGCTCTACCTCTACCTCTACATCTACATCTACCATCTACCATACAACATACAACAACACAGTTCTACAGTTCAGTTGTGTTTCATTAAAAGTAAACTCGTTACAACGTTCTATCCGATACTCTCCAACACCTGCGCATTGGTACCTTAGGTAACGCACCAGCACCAGACAAGAGTTTCTCCGAGTATTGTATCCAAGTATCGCCTTTGCTGTTGTTGACTGTTCACTACTCAGCACACAAGCTCTCCATAGCATCCATTAATTAATATTTATCAATCTCCAATGAATTCAAAAAACCTACGGACTAGAAATTACAAACAAATAGTGATCAGTGTCAATTTGATAAATAGTTATTGATACAATAATTACCAGTACAGTGTTTTATTGTGGTGGATTTGATGTCTTAGCCATGATTGAACGCATTGTCAGGCTGTCTGAGGCCACAACCAACTAGTGGCTCGTCATCCATTATTATTATCATTTTTTTTTTGTTTAATTTATTTAATTTTTTTATTTACAAATTTTTTTTTTTTTTAGTTTATTCCTTTACTGTATTATTAAAAATAATATAAAATCAAGAGTTTGTTCTCGAGTCTCGAGGGAGTATGGTAAGCAGAAGACATTAAATATAATATTGATATTTATTTAAAAATTTTTAAATAAACTCTAGGTCGTATTGCATTGTCTGAATTTTTATTACTTAGAAGTTGATTGCGTCTACACTGACATTGTTCTTGTCTTTATTTTTTTTTTCTCCAATTTTTCAGCCGTTTATCAAGTGGGCGGAGCGCCTCCTGTAGGCTCCCCAATCCTAAGTCTGATAACCCGTACATTTTGATAGTACTGTAATATAACAGTAGAAGAGTGAAGAGTTTCATTTGGTCGTCGTCGACCTCGTCGGGGTAGTGACTTGGTAGATTTTTTTTCCTTTGTATACATATATCTTCATTGTACATACATATAGTTTGTGTATATGTCTGCTGTCGAAATCAATTGTGTGTGTTGTATCCGCGAGAGCTACCCCCTACATTATTGTGCATGCGTGTACTGCGCTACACACACTTAAACATCGTACATCGTACACCGTGTCTCAAGCACTTCACAACCAGTACAAGCAGAGAGCGGACGATCATACCTCACATTCGATTTTAATATTACTAATTTAATTATATTGTATCACAATGGTTTTCACGGTTCTCAATACTCAGGTAAATTCATTTTAATTATTCTAAATTATAAAAAAATATTATTTTATAATATTTATAGCTATTTATTTATAAACAGTCTATTTCTGTTTGTGTTGTAGGTTACTTAGGAAAGTGTGCGTGGATTTAACTATCTGTATACGTGTATGTATGCATATATAGATATACAATAATTTAATATGGTATATAGGGTCACACATTGATAATATATACCAAGTTGCATGATTCCCTCTCTCTTTTTAGCCTACCTCTCAGTCCCTGAGCTCTACTCACGGGTTCTGGCGACAAGAGAATCGGAGAAAGAGAGAGGGAGAAACAAACTCGTCCTCCATTACTTTATACCAGCAAGCAAGCAAATGGTGGCTTGCTGCTGCTGTGAGGTCTGTGAGTAAGGGCTTTGTTATTCACCTACGTTTTACTTCTTCACTCTTCATATCAGCCACTGTTTATACAATTACACAGTACTGAAATAATAAACGTGTGTGTTGTAAGTTCCAAGATAGATATCTATCAACAATTTGATTTTTCTCATTACGTTGACAACCTAGACCATGATCATCATCAGTTGCTAGCTGCTGGTGGATTCACTCTTATTGCCGTCGCAGTTACAGTTCAGTTTTAGTTTCTCGTGGTTTCCTCATGTGTACATTCCAGTGATTCGTCAGGTTTTACTGATAATTTATTTTATTTTATTGTTTTGTCATTTTTTATCATACTGTTGATTGAGACAAACCAGACCAGTAGTTATTATTTTTTTTTTTTTTTTTTTTTACGATGTAATTGTTTTTTTTTTTCTGTATGTTGCTTTTTTTTTTTTATCTTTTATTTGTTTCCATACATAAAACATTGGTTTTAGAGGAAAAAAAAAAAAAAAAAAGTGTTAATTGCGCATCTAACTACAAAACATCACAATTTTATTCACTGAATTAAAAATAATATAATTATAATATTTTATTTAATATTGTGATAATTTAATAACAATGTGATGTTATATACTGGGAGCTTATATATTTTATATAAATGGTAGTAATCAAGTTTAATCAGTTTGCGAAATTTTTTTTACGAGCCATCAACTCGTGTAGAATAAATATTACACGTAACCTATAATATGCATATATGTCGATAAAAAAAAAATAATAATAATAATAAATAAATAACTAATGTATTAGTTTGTTTACGCAACGTTTGATTATTATTTTTAATATTTATTAAAAAATAAAACATTATAAAATAAATAATAATGTTATCAATTACAATGATAATTACAACCATTTATTATTTGTTTAATTTCAGACAGAATAGTGGCATGCGTCGATTAATCTATGGCAGATCAACAAGATCAGTCGTCACTCGGGGGGTCTGTAGAGAAGGCTAGTGCTTCAGCAGACGCCTCTAAGTTAAGGGGGAAAAATAGCAGCTCGGCTGGTTCGAGAAAGCGTCAGGGAACTACCACCGTTGTTGCTACACTAGGAGAGAAACGTCGTAAGCAACAGCAGCAGCAACACCAGACCGATTCACAACCCTCACAAGCTTCTGCTATCCCCGTTCATCGGCGCTCAATCGATTTATCCAAAGGAGAAAGTAAAGCCAAAGGAGATCGTAAAAACCATGGAAGTGGTGTAGGATCAGTTACTGGTAAGTATTCCAATAAATACAATCAATTAATTTTATCACCCTTTTTTTCTTCATTTTTTTTTGTTTTAATAAATGAATATTAACTCTAATATTCTTTCAGACGCGGATAAACAAAAAGCACATAGTTCTAGTAGCAACAGTAACTCTGGAAGAAAATCTGCTGTTAAAAGTACTGTATTTGAACTTAATTCAGCGCCCATCGATTGCGTGGCTTCCCGGACTCGGTCTCGTGTTCCTCAAGTCCCACAGATTATTCAAACCTCGAATAACTTTCAAGCTTCACTGGCCAGCATTTACAATAATATTTACAATAACAATAACAAAAAATCTTCCACTACGCTGCCAAATTTAGCAGCATCACCAAGCAATTCCTTCATCAGTCATCCGTCGACGTCTCGTGGACGAGGTAATTACACTAATTACAATATCTAGAAATTTTCTAAACCATAAATAATAAATAAAATACTAATATTTACGTCATAATTAATAAAGACTTTTTGACCCAAATATTTTTAGGTTCAAAATTGCAAACTGTTGGAGGTAATTACGCAAACGGTGGAACGGGTAGTCAAGTTTTGGGTGTCAAGTCCAGCATCAGAGTGGGTAACGCAGCTAGCAACTCTGTGGAGAGCGGAGGGGGGGCGTTGGCACATGACGGGGCAGGCACAAGTGGCGTTACAACGTCCACTGGCGGCAACCCCCCGGTGTCTGCCTCCGCGAGTGCCAACTTTGCGCACCATCACCCAACGCACAAACATTTGTTACGTTCACGAGTGAAATTATCTGGCGAACAGTCTAAAGAAGTTTCTGCTACAACTACTGGGGCTAATAAGTCACTGAGTAAGCATCATAAAAAAGACAGTACAACGGGATCCTGTTCGAGCTCACGGCATCGTTCCCAGTCACGTGCTAGAAAATCCGCTGCTGGAGAGAGTAGTACTTCGACTGCTGCCATTGCTGCTGCTGCTAATGCACTTGTTATGTCTACGAGTGACTCACTGACTAACAGCACCGCGATACCAACATCTGCGTCTGCGTCCGGAGGACAGTTGAATCTTTCTGTGCCTGAAGAGGTGTCTGCAGCCAGTGCGACTCCTGCGGCACCAAGTGGTGGTCCCTCTGGAATGTCTGGAACCACTGGAGATAGTGAAAGTGATGATGGAGAAGTTGGTCGGCTGCAAGCGTTACTTGAAGCACGCGGACTGCCTCCTCATGTATTTGGAGCTCTTGGTCCACGTATGCAGCATCTGCTTAACCGCAGTATGGGCGCCAACTCAGCTGCCAAAGCACAACAGCTCCTACCTGGATTACAAGCCGTTGACGACGAAGGCGAGCAGCTGCAAGCGGTGATAGGAATGGGTGAAATCCTTGTGATGGGAAATGAAGACACTCTCGCTGGTTTTCCGGTCAAACAAGTTGTTGCAGCCTTAATAAACTTGCTTGGAATTGAACATAATTTTGTAATTATGACCCATGCTTGTAGAGCTCTTACTTACATGATGGAAGCATTGCCGAGGTCATCGACAGTGGTGGTCGACGCGGTCCCTGTTTTTCTTCAGAAGCTCGAGTCAATCGAGTGTATGGACGTCGCTGAACAATGCCTCACAGCTCTTGCTATGCTGTCACGCCGGCACAGTAAAACAATTCTTCACGCCGGTGGTGTCTCAGCTTGCTTAAAATTCGTCGACTTTTTCAACATAACGGCTCAACGTGCTGCCCTTACAATCACTGCTAATTGTTGTCAAAATCTTCATCCCGATGATTTCCATTTGGTCAGTGATAGCCTAACTCTGCTCACCACTAGACTGACCAATCAAGACAAGAAAAGTGTCGAATGTGTTTGTCAAGCTTTCAGCCGATTAGTTGATAGTTTTCAACATGATCCTGTGATGTTACATAAAATTGTTACACCCGAGCTCTTGCAGAATTTACAACAACTGGTAAATATTAATATAAATTTTGATTTTTTTTTTCCTTTAAAAATGTACTTAGATTTTGAATACAATTAGGACTTAATTTTTTTTTTTTTTTTTTTTTTCAATTACAGCTTATGATTACACCGCCAGTAAATAGTATTGGCAACTTCATAACTGTTTTACGAATGCTCTCTGTGATATCAAATCGCTGTCCTGATTTGGCGCAGCTGCTTCTTCAACAAAATATTGCGTTAACGTTGAGTTATCTATTGACTGGATCTCTGGAAGTTAAAACAGAAGATGTTGAATTAGTAACAAGATCGCCTCAGGAGTGGTTTGAAATAACTTGTCTGATTGAAGAATTAATGCCTCCATTGCCAACAGACGGTATATTTAGTGTAAATAATTTACTTGAAAGAACAACCAGTCACCAAGAAACTGTTCATTGGGAATGGCGTGACGAAAGACACTGTTGTCATCCATTTAGCACTATTGATTCTCGAATTATAGAGGTTTGTTAAATTATTCTTAATATATTGCCTATCTAAAGCTATGTACATGTTTTATATTTTATTTAAATAAATAAATATTTTAATAACAGATGGCTTTTCAAAATGGAGAAGACGAAATTTGCCTTTCAACATTGGGTAGAACCTACACTATTGATTTAACTACTATGAAACAAATAAATGAAGACATTGGAATGGCTCGCAGTATATACCGTCGTGTAATGACTGATCCTGCCGAGAATAAGAGCCCTACTTGTTCATCAAGCATGGATGTTATACCGCCGGTAATTGAGACAAACGAGTGGCTAGTATCTTTCATCAGAACATTGTTTTCCGTTTTATATGAGGTCTACAGCAGTTCTGCTGGTCCTGCTGTAAAATGTAAATGTCTCCGTGCTCTTTTACGCATGGTCTACTACGCGTCTACTGATCTTCTCAAAGACGTACTCAAGAATCAAGTTGTATCCTCTCACATTGCTGGGATGTTAGCTTCACAAGACCTCAGAATAGTTATCGGTGCGCTGCAGATGGGGAGCATTCTAATGAAACGATTGCCTCAAGTATTTGGTGTACACTTCCACAGAGAAGGAGTCTTACATCAAATTAGACAGTTAGCTGATCCTGAGGTTCCTCTTGGCGTATCACCACCCAAGTGCCCTTCTGGTAAATTTATTATTTTATAATACCTAGTTTATTTTATTTATTATTATTATATTTAATAAATTATTTTTTTATTGCTATAGGTACATCATTACCAAGTCCACAACCGGGTCCATCAAACACACCAATTTCATCAACAATGACTTTATCTTCAAGCAGTGCAATGTCCCCAGTCGCATCGCCCACGACTAATGGAAATATTTTATTCGGGTCTATTGCAACAAGTCAACTTAAACCAACTATTGCTTCACCGATGGAAACCCGAAGCAAAAGTGATTTAAATACTAATGCTGAAGAAGCAAACACACCACAAAGTGCTCATTTGTAAATATAATTATTATTAATAATTTAATTTTCAACAATTAATACGTACTAATTATTAAATTTTTTTTTTTTTTTATCAAGGTTTGGAGATGTATTGAAACGAAAACGACAAAATAAAAAAGGTAGGTTTTCTCGTTTGGGAAACACAACTACACCACAACAAACTCAACAACCAGATTCATTATTTACTGGTTTTACGCAAAAAAATAATAGATTTTTGGGTAACTTAAATCCCGCAAGATGGGGTAGAAAATCATCAGGCTCAAGTGGTTCTGGTGAAAAAAGAGATTCTACATCATCAGCTAGCCTTACTAAACCACCAAGCAATCCAAATTTAACTGGTGGTAATCGAGATAAAGCTAAAGCATGGGTACGCGAACAAGCGTCAAATTTCCTCGCTAGGTATCAAGACGATGCACCGTGTACACATCCAGCGCTTACGGTACTTTCACGTCTCACCGCTGCTATCCAACGCTTACAATCAAACGAATTGGATGAAATGTTATCAGCGTTAACAGAACTGCGTGATATTGTGCTTGAAAGTGATATTTCACCGTTTGAAATGAATTACAGTGGCCTAATAAAGGCATTATTAAATTACCTGACAACAACCGACGCACCGGGTAATCGTTACGACAGATTGCGAATGTTCTGGAAACTATTTGCAGAATCGACAATGCAACAGGATGGTATTAACATCATTGAAGTTAATCCAGGAGCATTTGGTGCTTTAGTACATAAATTAAATAGTTGCGTTGCACAGTTGGAACAATTTCCAGTAAAAGTACACGATTTACCAGCTGGATCTGGAGCCGGTCGCGGAGGTACCAGTGCCCTTAAATTCTTCAATACACATCAATTGAAATGTAATTTACAACGGCACCCAGACTGTAATAATTTGAAACAGTGGAAAGGCGGCACAGTTAAAATAGATCCTCTTGCATTAGTTCAAGCTATTGAACGTTATCTGATGGTACGTGGATACGGTAGAATTCGTGACGCTGAGTCGATGGTCAGTGACGATGAAAACAGCGAAGACGATATCGATGATACCTTGGCGGCTGTTTTTATAAGTCAAGGGTCTAAGCATAAGCTTCAATTTTTAATTGGAGATGAAATCCTGCCATTTAATATGACTGTTTATCAAGCTGTCAGACAATTTAGCTGCCCGGGAATGGATCACTCAGAGGCCGAGACTGATAGTGAACCGCCTCTGGGTCATGACGCTGTTTGGGTTCAAACTCACACTATTTACTATCGACCAGTGCCCGAAGAAGAAGTTTCTGCCTCGCCTAAACCGGGCTCTAGCTCCCAAGGTACTTCAAGCAGAAAAGGTAAAGGTAAAAGTACAAAAATTAGTTCTAAAAGAAAAGAAGATAGTTTTTGGCTCGAAGGTGTCATACCACCACCCAAGTGTCCTCTGGCTCCGTATTTATCGCCAGCATTGCCGTCGGTCACTATTTCTGACGCTTCTTTAGACGGTTTGTGTTTACTTCGACTGCTTCACGCGTTGAACCGTCACTGGGGTGTATTGTTCCCCCATTTAAAGAGCCCAGCTCTACTGTCTTCACAAGATTTTATAAATACTAAAATAGCCGCTAAAGCTAATAGACAATTACAAGATCCACTAGTTATTATGACGGGTAATTTACCCTCTTGGTTGCAACAAATAGCAACAGTATGTCCATTTTTATTTCCATTTGAAACGAGGCAATTACTGTTGTATGCAACGTCCTTTGATCGTGATCGTGCTCTGCAGAGACTTCTTGATTCAGCGCCTGAATTATCTGGCTCAGACAGTCAAGAACGCGTGACACCACGCTTAGACAGACGCAAACGCACTATTTCACGAACAGATATTTTGAAACAAGCTGAACAAGTTATCCAAGATTTAGCATCAAGCAAAGCTCTACTCGAAGTGCAATATATTAATGAAGTTGGTACTGGATTAGGTCCAACACTTGAATTTTATGCTCTAGTTTCCCGCGAATTGCAGCGTGCAGATTTAGATCTGTGGCACGGTTCTTCAAATCCTGATGCTACGGGTTATGTTAATGGATCTAAAGGATTGTTTACAAAGCCAGTGCCGTGGAATACTAAAATTCCGCATTTAGCTAAACTTAAAGCTAAATTTAAATTCTTAGGAAAGTTTATGGCCAAAGCGATTTACGATTCGCGTATGATAGATATGCCATTTAGTTTGACATTCTATCGTTGGTTATTGGGAGAAGAACACACACTTACACTTGCCGATTTGGCCTACGTATGCCCAGATGTTTATCGTACGCTCAACAGACTTCAGGAAGTCGTAAGACGAAAAGAAGCCATCGAAAGAGACCAAACTTTAAGACCACACGAAAAGGCTCAATTGATAGAGTCACTTGATCTAGACAATTGTACAATAGCTAATCTAAGTTTAGTCTACGAGTTACCGGGTTACGAAAACATTGAATTGAGAAAAGGCGGAAGTGAAATACCCGTTACAATTCACAACTTGGATCAATATATAAAGGTAAGTTTTGTACAATTTGTCGAGTATGGTGTTGGCAGAATGTTTGAGTATTTTTTTTTTTTCAGCTTGTGGTTCATTGGTTCCTCAGTGAGGGCGTTTCAAGACAAATGGAGGCATTCCGAGAAGGTTTTGAGTCGGTATTTCCAACAAATCAGCTAAGATTATTCTTCCCAGAAGAGCTCGAAGCAGTATTTTGCGGTCATGGACAAAGTGGCGGCCAGTGGGATGTTAAAATTCTTATGGAATGCTGTCGAACTGATCATGGTTACACACCGGAGTCACGTGCAATTAGATTTTTGTTTGAAGTTATGTCGGAGTATAATAGCGAAGAGCAGAGACAATTTATACAATTTGTTACGGGATCTCCTCGTTTGCCCGTTGGTGGTTAGTATTTTAAGCATTTCAAAAATTATTTTATTTACAATTAATCTATATTATTAAGAGAATGAGCAAAATTTTGTGGCCAGTATATTTATATGATAAAATGGGCTTTTATGGTTAAATTTGGTAACGTTGGAAAGGTCTTGACCTGAAGTTGTACCTTTTCAAGATTTCATATCATTCTCACCAATAGTCAATTTATCATGATAAGTATTTAGGCTGCATTAGAAAATGCTCTATCTATAGATACATAATTAAAAAATGACCTTGTTTCTTGTGAACTATTGACATTTTTAAAGATATAAGCTCATCCCGTTGTTACACTCATCAAGACCTTTCATTTGAGTACCCACATCAATTTTTCATATATTTATATATGTATATATCAAAAATATATCAAAATGCATATGGGTACTCAAATGAAAGCTCTTGATGAGTGTAAAATCGGGATGAGCTTATATCTTTAAAAATGTCAATAGTTAAAAAAGTACAGTGCAATTTAATAAAAGTCATTATTTAATAAAGCAAAATTTTATTTATTTATAGTGATTGCAAGGTTGTTAGTATTTGATTAATTTTTTTTGTTTTTGTTACAGGTTTTAAGAGCTTAACTCCACCATTGACAATAGTACGGAAAACATTCGACGCTTCAATGAAAACCGATGATTTTTTGCCTTCAGTAATGACGTGTGTTAATTACCTTAAATTGCCGGATTATACAACTTTAGAAATAATGAGAGAAAAGTTGCGGATAGCTGCGCAAGAAGGCCAACACTCTTTTCATCTGTCCTAGAAATTCATTTTTAATAATATTTGTATCCCTTTTTTTCTAGGATAGGGACCATAAAACATTTTTCGCAAAGCCAACGTAATATATAATTAAAAAACAAAACATAAAATTAATATTTAATTTAAATAAAAATTAAAAAATAACGTCTCTCACATAACACCATCAATGTTAAATTGTGAATTTTTTTTTTGGTTTTTTTTTTTTTTTTTTTAGTATCATTTTAAATGACTTTATTTCTTTTTTATGAGCTCGAATTTTAATAAATTTAAATTTAATATAAGTTTGATCTTACATATAAGTCTCGTTAATTTATATATATATATATATATATATATATATATATATATATATATATATATATATATATAAAATAAAAAAACTTCAAAAAACTTCAAAAAAAAAAAACTAAAAAAAACCAACAATAACGATTTAATTGATAGTATAAATTTAATCGCGCGACCGAATTGCCGGATACAAAGAAATGTTTAAGTAAATTAAAAGCAATGTCTTCAACGTATTATAACTGAGATAAAGCAAACATAAAGTAAATAATAATTATAAAAATAAAAATAAACAAAAAAATCATTAAGAAACATGTGGAGACAAGGAGATGTAAATATTAATAATAGTTATTTCAGCATAGTTTGATATACGCAAACAAATAAATACTTTATCATACAGCCACGAAGCACTGATACTATTGGAGTTATAAAAAATGAATACATGTGAGGACGATTAAATGTGTTAAGTCAAGTTTTATATCGGTGGTGCACTTCGGTCACCGTGCATCGCCAATGCTCATGTTTTATGTCAAAGACATGAGAATATATAAAAATAATTTTAAAAAATAGAAAAAAAAAATTAAAATTAAAATAAAAAAAAAGATTCAGTTAATAATGTGCGATAAGGCATAAATTGTAGGTATAAGAAATCAACGTCCCTTGAAGATAGATGAAAAGGAAAAAATTTTAATAACAGTGTCTTGCTCGTTGTGTTGTAATTGATCTCTTGTTTGCTGTCAGATATTTAGCAGAGCTTTTGTGCACTGCAAAATATCACGCAACACTATTTAAGTTTACTTATGAGTTATTATTATTATTGTTTATCATCATTATTATTTCTTATTATTATTATTGTAGATAAGGTAGCGAAATAACTTTAGTTTAAATTAAGGGTGCGTTATCATCGTCAGACGACCCCGGCTTGCTATTAAATAAGTATTTTAAATAAATCATTCAATTATGGTGAGTTTATATACATAAAAATATAAATTACTAATTATAATTAATAACCAATAAGTACCAATATAAATAACACTGTCGTTTGTAACTATTTTGAGATAAAAGATACTAGATTATTTATCATTTGTTTTTTCGTTAATTTTAAGGATAATCATTAATTGATACCTTTATTTTTTTGTTTCTATGAAAATAAACGAATGAAAAATATATATATTTTATAATTTTATTTAATATCTTAATAAATACTACTTATACTGTTTTATTTCTGCCATCATACTTTAAACTGTACTTTTATGAACGTCTGACGATGCTAATTTGCTTTATTTTTTTTTTTGTTAAATGTGTTTTAATTTTTTAAACAAAAAAAAATATAACAATTATATTTTATTTCTTTGAGGATTAATTAATAAACTCAGAATTTATATAATATTTAGTCACAAATATTTTTTAACTCATAAATCCTTTATCTTCGAAGTAAATCCTAAAATTTTATTTTATTTTTACTTACTAATGCTAAACTTTCTACCTTTTTTTATTTAAATAAATAGATAAATAAATTCAGGATAAATATACTTTATTTCATAGAAATTAAATTGTTTCAAATAATTTTTTAATTTATAGTAATTATATTTACTTATTAAAAAAAGAAATCAATTCCAAAGAATCAATATTTACCTTCTAGATAATTGAATTAATTTTAATTAAACAAAAAAGAAAAGATATGATTTTTATATTTGCTATTTACTGATTTAAATGCACATGGTCAGCCATCCAAGAATAAAGCATGTTCCTCCAAAGGGAGTTATTTTACTCAGACGCTTATCTCCAGTAAATGCATAGTAGTAACAACTTCCGCTGAACATCATGGTTCCTGACAACCAAAATGCTGCAGTCTGAAAATAGATTTAATAATTTAAATAAATTTCAGAATAATACTCGTTAGCCGACGGTTTTTTTTTTTTTTTTTTTTTTTTTTTTTAAGTAATTAAAATAAAACAAAAAATATTTTTAAAAATTGCACTTACAGTTTTTGAAGTTTTTTACAAGTGAAAATTTTTTTATTATAATTAAAAAAAAAAAACTAAAAATTTGTAAATGTCGGCTAACTTAATTTTCATAATTTTAGATAATACTGACAGACATCTGTTATTTTTATATAACTAAATTATTATCCAAAAAATTATTTTTAAAAAATTGCATTTGCAGTTTTTTAAAATTTCTAGATGTCAATTTTTTTTATAAATTTTTTTTTGCCATAATTTATTTGTTAAAAAAATTCTTAAAATTATCAACTATCTGCCAAGTTAATTTTCATAAATAAATTTAGTGGATATATTATTTTAAGAATTTTTCAACATAAATTATGGCAAAAAAAAAAAATAGAAAAAAAATTAACATGTAGAAATTTAAAAAATTAAAAATAAATTTTTTTGTTAAAAAAAAATTAAAACTTTAGTATCATTCCGAGATTTGCAGTCTCATTATATATCAATAGTATCTTCAATCTATCTATAAATATATGGGTAATTAATTTGACTTACGATCATCGGAGCACGGCACAAAGACAATCCAAGCATGGCGAGTGCATGATAAAAGTGATAGCGATTAGCAGTTTCAAATACTTGTTTCAGATTATCGTCAGGAAACTTTCCTAAAATAATTCACAAATTAACAGTAGTACACATGAAGATTAATTGTTATGAATAATTAATAAGCGTACTGTGAGCGCCGTAGGCACCGAGGATAACAGCAGCGGCCCCATTAATACCAGCAAGCCTAATAAATGGGCCAGACGAAGCGGCTAATTTCCATAAAGGCTCTGGAGGGATCATTTTGTATTCAACTTTCGGAGTTAATCCTGAGTAACTAACGATCTGTAATAAACAAAAATTTAAACATTTATTCTTTCTTTAATATTATTTTAAAATAAACTTACAGCATGTGCTGTTGATTTAGCTAATTGTCCAGCAGTTGTACTCAGTGGGTTTGTAAATACTACGTAATTTATTGCATCATAAAGACTCATTTGTAATGATTATTGGTCAACAAGCATTGACACGAACTTTATACTGATAAATATTGTAATTTTATCGGATTTATTTTAATAAGTCACGTCGCCGGTTTATTTATTGCAATTTGCAACAGTGCAATTTTTAAGTACTCTGCAGGTGATTGATTAATTTCGTGCGCAGAAAAAATTTTTATGTACAATTAGTGAATTATTAAAAGCAGAATTTATATTATATTATATTTATGTACTGACACTTTTATTTACTTACAAAATTACTCTCAACGTCTTCTTAAAAAAAAAAAAATAGTAATTGATCAATGTTTATGGTCTTGGCAATTTTTTTGCAAGTGACTAAAGTGACGTTTCACCACGTGAATCCAGTCTTTCGTTATTATTGCCGCTGATTGCCTCATATTTCTTAAACAACAATAACAATTGCGGCGTTTTATAAGTTTTGACAATAAAAATGGTAAGATTTATTAATTTTATTTATTTTTATATTTTTAATAAGATTTAATATTTTTTTTTTTTGTCAATTTAATTAATAATTGGTAAAAAATTTTTTTTCTTAAAAATATAACCTATAAAATTTAGTTTGAAGGATTAAATTTTAATTAAAAATTCAAATTTTTCTATTCATTGTTCATTTTTGTATTTTATTTTAAGGTGATTGTTAATTTTAACATTTTTGTGGTCAGTGATTATTAGTAAAAAATAAATTCCATCATCAAAAAGTGAACACGTGAAGAATGATGGAATTAAAAAAAAAAAACATGAAAAAAGTAGCAGATTTTTAACAATTAATTAAGGCAAAAAAAATTGACATGTAGAAACTTTTAAAAATTAAAAAATGAGTGACATTAAAGTTTGCAGTCACTAGAGAATTTTTTAATTTTTTTAACAAACAAATTTGTCCTAAAAAATTGTTTAAAAAATTGCGTTTTATTTTTTAAAATTTCTACATATCAATTTTTTTCCCTAATGTTTTTTGCCATAATTTATTCAAACAAAAAAATCCTAAAAATTATTAAATATCTGCTAAATTTATGAAAATAAAAATTAACTTGTGACTGCTAACTTTAATGTCATAAATTAATCTAATAAAATAATTTTTTTCAGGCTAGTGCTGCAGTTGTAGCTGGTATAGGACTTGCAATAGTAGGATTTACTGGAAGATACATCGTAAAGTCAATGCCAACGTTATCGAAAAAAATGGCTGAAGCTTACAAAGTTTTACCTAAATTAGATGCAAAAGTAAATTAAATTCTCCTTATACATATAATTACATATGGCGATAAAACGAGAGATTGATCTATTTTTATGTTTAACAGTCATTAGCTAACAGCAAGTATTACAAAGGAGGATTCGAGCCAACAATGACGAAACGAGAAGCCAGCTTGATACTAGGAGTATCGCCAACAGCTAGTAAATCTAAAATAAAAGAACGATACAAAAAACTGATAGTCCTTAATCATCCGGACTGTCAAGGATCACCTTACCTAGCCAGTAAAATATCCCAAGCGAAAGATTTGTTGGAAAAAAAGTAGTTATTTATTTTTACAAATTTTATTAGGCAACAAAATGTACATACTTAACCGAAAAAAAAAAAAAAAATCACAAATGAAATCAAGATTATCCTATAATTATTATTAGTAAATTTACTTAAAATTATCGATCCAGCGATTTACACAATTAATAGAGAGAAAGAAGGAGTAAAATATTTAAATACAATTTTTAAAGCTATCAGAACACTGAATTATTTTTACAACGGTCTAAAAGTTAACAATTCATTGAAATATTTAAAATGAGTTACCAAAATATTGATTTGTGTATATATACGTATAGATAATTAAAAAAAATGTTTTAAGAATTGCACGTATTTTTTTTTTTAAACTAAAACGATAGGTTTGACTAGAGCCTGATTTAATTATTACTGTATACTGGTGTGAATTTTAAATGCTATCGTTTTAAATTTGTTTTCTTGTTTTTCGCTCGTTCCTGAGATACTTTTGTCCGCAATTTTGCGATTGTATTACCAGGTAATGATCCAGGTACTTTAAAAATACTCTGGAACAAATTTTTTAATTAGTATTTTATTTATTCATTTATCAACAGGCGTCTATCAGCAATATACATCAAAAGAAAATATAAAATTAATTTAGAAAATTAATTAGAATTTAATTAAAAAAAAATGTTTAATTAGTAGTTCAAATTAAAAATTTTTTTAGTTTATTTTTAAAATTAATCAGGACCAAGAACTTGGATAAGTAACTGATTAATTTTTTTTAAGTAAATTAATATTTTTTCTAAAATAATTTTCAAAACAATAATAATAATATTTACCTGCATAAAATTGTGACATTGTAACACTATACTATCTTTAGTAATCCCTTTAAAACAATCAGCCAATAACGCAAAATCATCACAGGCCACCAGATTATTTTTATTCCTCTTAATAAGTGTTAAAGCAACGCGAAATATTATTTTGTTACCTTCATAAAAAAGACAGTCCCATATCCTGAGAGTTGTCTGCAATAACAATCAATTAGCACTTTACTCCTAAGATAAACATTAAAAAAAAAAAAATTATTTAATTTAAGGTAGTTGTCATGGCACAATATTGTCAAAAAATTTTCTGACGGTGTGCCTTAACCACGACAACTACCTTAATACAATACCTCTATTGGTAGGACTTCAGCGAAAAGGCATATAAACCACTTGGTCGTAATAACAGCCCAGGGTAGTCCTAAATTAGTAACATGCTCATAAACTTCAGGTATCTTGAGCTTAACAAGTTCAGCTAGTACATCAATGTCCGTAAGCAGCCCATCCATCGTCGGCGTGTAATAATCCGGGAGTATCTTCTCAATTAATACTTTAAGCAGCCAAAACGCAGTTTCCTCGCTCTTGGTGACAAGCAATAGCAATCCCGCGATGTAATTGAGACCCTGGCAGTAACCTACAGTCTCATTCTGGTGTGCAAATGCTAGCAAAATATTATACAGCTGGTGCTGATGATTAACAGTGTTATTAAAAAATATATTATCAGGAAAGGTCCTCGGGAGATCAGTCTTTATAATTTCAGTAACCTGGTCATTGTGAGGCCCGTTCAATAATCTCTGGTACAAGTCTGGGTTTGCGTTTTTCAAGTCCTCGCCTCCGCTTACAGCTAACCACACCTACTCATAAAATCATTCGTTTAAGTTCATTGCAAGTCAATGACTCACTGCTTACTCACTCCGTTAAATAATTAAACAAAGAAAGTAAGATGAAAAACAATTATTTTACGTACCATTCCTCTGTACTCTCCTGGAATACCTTTTCGCACATATCTTTTTACAGTGATACTACGTTCCAGCGATTTTCCATCTCCAGTAATGTCAGCCCATTTTTTTGCTCTCTTGGCCAGTACCTTCAGGTATCCAGACATGAATTCTTCGTACGTTCCATAGTCAAAATTTTGAGGCCTTTCAAATCCATACTCGTCCACATTGCTACAGTTTTAATTACAATAATAATATTATTAAATCACTTACGTTGGCTCGTTAATTAAATGCAAATATGATTATGGTAATTAAGAGATAACAATTATTGTTATTATTATGATTTCGATGACAGCGATTAATCAAATTAGTTAAGAAACGAATGTTTACCTGAAACACGAGGTGGCCATACCCTGCGTGGGAGGACTGATAACATTGGAGCCACTTTAGTAAAAGTCTACTGCTACAATTTCCTGTTGGTAGTATTGGTACCTGCTGGTACCAAGCGACAACCAGCTGTCTTTGTTTAATTTTTTTCTTTCTAATGGAAATTTAAATTTCGCGCGCCCTGCGCGCGCATCTCAATATCAACCAATAGGAAATCTCGAGTTATATTTTCGATTTATCGATACTCAGTTAACTTCATGTGTAATCATCTAGTTTATTTTAAAAAACTAGAAATGTAAATAGCGCACTACGCGTTTATAAACTTCAAGACTTTGATGTATTTTAATTTATAGGATTTTATGGAAATTAAAGTAGCATGAAAAGAAGGTATGAAAATTAATTCAGCAGATATTTAATAATTTTAATAATTTTTCTAATAAATAAATTACTACATTATAAAATGAAAAAAAAAAAAATGGACATTCAGAAATTTTGATGAATTAAAAATCCAATTTTATAATAATAATTTTTCGGAACAAATTTTTTTTGTTAAATAAAATTAAAAAATGGTTGTGTCAGCTAACTTTAACATTATAAATAAAGTCATCCGACATCTAAAAATTAAAAAAAATTTTTCTTATTGAAAAAATGATTATAAAAAAATAAAAAAAAATTTGCAATTTTTTAAAAATATTTTTTTGTTTTAATTAAATTATTTAAAAAAAATCAAAAAATTTAGAACGTCGGCTAACTAATGACATTCAAAATTTTTAGAATTTTTGTATGAAAAAAAATTATTAAAAAAAAATTAATTATAATTAAATTACTCCTAAGTCTTTGCCTTTTAATCAATCACTTAAATTATTAATATTATAATTATTTTATTTTCCATTATTTTTGACAGTATAAAAATTACTTTTTACAGCTCAATTTTTTATCGCAACATTGTACTTTGTCTTTAATCTTAATAACATTCATATTAATTATTAGACTACAACAAGTTTTACATTTTAGTAACCTTACAATTAGAAATCAATAGCCGAAACGATATAATAATCTAAATAATCTAACAGCACAAAAAATATAAAATCATATGAATTTCTTCGAGATACATCCATACTTCAGACTAACACTTATCTTGCTTATATTTTAATTATAAAAAAATATATTAATCAAAGCCTTAAATAATTTATATTAAATGTTATACAAACGGTATCAAATTTCCTTTTTTGTCAATACCAACGGCTCTAACGTTATCCAAATGACAACAATCGCGATAATATTGACTTTGTTCGGGTGTGCTAAGTAAAATTAAAAACGGTGCATCGATATCCTTATCAACGTCTATAGACTCTTTGTTATTATTATTTTTAATATTGTGATTATTATTAATTAATATATTACTACAATCAGCTTTTAAATTTATTTTAACGCCAGAATCTAAACATTCGTCTTGTAATTGTTTTTTTGCAGTACTAATTGTACTCGTATTCGGAATCAACGGACAGTTTTTTTGAGGCATCGTAAACTCTAATCGTTTTTTAAGATTAGTGGTACCTTCAATTACAGCAGCTTGAGCAAACTCTCGTCTTCGTTCGCCATTCAACGGCCGTTTCACATCTTCATGGTCTTCCATAGTCGTATTTCTGGTCCTAACGCGTAAGCAAAGTGATTCATTAGGCTCTGGCTCCATTTCAGCAACAGCGTAAAATTTATTGCCACACAGTTTGCTCCTACATTTTCCATTAATTTCAATAAAATACTTCGAAGTAGGATCCTTATTAACGTAGCCTTTTTTAAACACATAAGCACATGGTAATCCATGCTGTTCCCAAAATGTTATTGCGATAATATTAGTCCATACATTTTTTCTCAACGGAGGTTTCTTCAATTCAATTCCATCCGGTGGTTTTATCTCAGACCACTGTTTGTGAGTTAAAATTAACTCAAACCATGATTCTTTATCAGTATCAAATTCATCTACATAATCGCTGTCATATATATCATCACCATCAAAGCTTTCTTCATCAGATTCAGGTTTTTTCGCTTTTCTAGACTTTATCGGTGGTAACCCGGCTCTTTTTCTCGCTTCAGTTAATATTCCACGTCTATCTTCACGAACATTTGTAAACCACGCGTGGTTGTTCCACACTTCACCAGAATCCTTGCTCATTTTTTTCCATATTTCAGAGGACCATGGTGGAAGCGACTCTTCTGTGAAATTGTCCACGTATTTAAATGTTATATCTATTGCTATAGATCTCGGTAGACGTGACACTGGCGGCATTTTGGCTTCTTTAGGTCTGAAATGTATAATTATTATTAATTTTTTGTTCAATAATTTTGCTACTTTCATTTAAGAAAATAAAATTTTCAAATACCAGCATAACAATGAAGTTGACAAACATTAAAAATTTTTTTAGAATTTTGTAGCAATTAAATTATTAACAAAAAATTTCACATGTGAAAATTAATAAAAATTCCAAGTGAAAATTTTTAGAAGCATTTTTTTATTGTAATTGATTTCTTAAAAAAATTTTTAAAATTGAGTATACATTATAAATTTGTAAATATAACCTCTTTGCAATAATATTATAATGGTAATTAATTAAATTACTAATAAATCCTTACCGATGTTTGATTAAATATTTAAAAATTCAGAAGATATTTTTATGATAGTTAGAAATTCACTTTAATTATAAACTCATCAAAATTGCTTAAAAAACTAAATATTTTGGTGGGATACAAACGTGTGTACTATGTATACCTGGATAAGTTTATGTGCAGACATTGTACACGTATACATGAAAATTTTTTTTTATCAAGATTTGTATATATAACGAAAAAAAAAAATTATTTTCAAGCGTGATGTATTTTTTGACGTTTAAAATACTAACTGATGACTAAAGACAATGCAATTAAAAAATATTGTTAGAAAACTTACTTGAGGATTATTTTTTTTGCTTGATTAGTTTCTTTTTCCTTTTTTATATTTGAAAAGTTCGTTTGTTTTTTATCATTTGTTTCAATTCTGCATGTATGTTTTTTGACACTTGGAGTATATATGCCATTACGAAATATACCATGGGCTGGACATTGTGTTCGGCTTCTATTTTTACAATAGAGATATCTGTAATTAAATTACTTTATAAATAAAAAATAATAGTGTGCTCAATAAAGATTAGAAGTAATGAAGAAGCAAAAAATTTGAAAAACTATATGTGCAATTTTTTAAAAATATTTTTTTATTGCTAATTCAATTGATAAAAAAAAAAAAAAAAAATAAAAATTTTATGCTGTCGGCTAATGAGTTTCATAATTAATTTTTATGTTGTTTTTTCAGTACTTAAAAATAAATGAATTACACAGCATTCCAATATCGAGTTTTGATAGAATATGAATATCCATCAAAGAACCATTTTTTTCGGTTTCTTGATGGTTTTAAAACGTTTTCTTTTTCAATTTCCATGCCTCCAATGAATAGTAACAATCACTGCAAATAAACAAACATAAATAAAAATGATACTGAAGTCAGCAGACATCTGTCAATTTTTTTAATTTTCATTACAGGTCAACGATAAAAAACATACTTAACACAAATTTGCACTTGTAATTTTTTTTAATTTTTAAAAGTGGAATTTTTTAAATGTCATTAAAGGTAGCTGTTAGTTGACAATTTTTTAATTTTTTTTAACAAATAAATTTCTTCCAAAAAATTATTTTTAAAAAATTGCATTTTTAGTTTCTTAAAATTTTTAAATGTCAATTTTTTTTTATAAATTTTTGTTTGTCATAATTTATTTTTTATAAAAATTCTTAAAATTATCAACTATCTGCTAAGTTAATTTTCATATTTTTTAAATAAAATGTTTTCATAATAATTCTATTGTTGTAATAGTCCAGAAAATTGACAGATATATGGTAATTTAAGTATAATAAATAAAATGACAACTAAAGATTCACTTGAAATTTGCAAAACCAATACTAAAGAAATTTAAAAGCATTCAAACTATCATAAAAGGAATAGTGTATAGCATGTAGACCGTCACAAGATTTTTTATACATACAATTATTTATGATAATAAAATTAGCCGATGTTAAATAATTTTTAATTTTTTCCGACAATTAAATTACAACTAAAAAAATTGCAAAAATAATTTTATAATTTTCTAAATGTGATTTTTTTTTTCAATTTTTTTTACAATAATTTTTTCAATAAAAAAAATTATAAAAATGTTTAAATGTCGGCTAACTTTATCTTCATCAATTATTTTACTGATGACTAAAAAAAATTACTCACTTTTTTTTATCACTTCATTTTTATAAAAATTTATAAATTTTTATCATTAACCTAAATGTTTTTAATAACTCTGATTAAAAATGTATATTTTAATTCTTTAGTTATTTACTTGAATATTTCTTATCAAATTTTAAGACTAAGAATAAAATTATAAAATACATTTCTCAAGTTTAAAAGATTCGAATAAAATTTTTAGGTTATTCCGCTTTGTATTTATTATTAAATAAATATTAAATATTACTCCGATGCGTAATAAATATAAATAAATTCTATATTTAGCTCTTTACCGTAAGATGGACGGTGGTGTTTATTACTCGATAGGCCTTATTAGGTGACTGAATAGTAATTACGGATGGTGTCTCGGATAGCTTAACTGGTAAAGCCTTTGGCGCGTAACCAAATGATCCGGGTTCGATTCCCGGTCGTCTGGGCTTGTCCGAATTACTTTTTTCAGTTACCGAAAATTCCTACTGCGTAACGGTCCTCCCCTTCCCCCTTTATCCTTTATTTCCATCAGTTTCCAAAAAATTTGTCTTTAATGACAAATTTAGCTGTTATATATGGCTAAATTAATATATATGGATGCGTTATGTATTTTTAAAGCTTACCGCGTATATATACATACACAAATGTATAAATATTTTTCATGGTTTTTACATAGTTAGTTATCTATTTATTAAAACAATAATTAACATAAAAATTTTATCATTCAATTAATATAGGAGTAATGAAACCAATTTTATTTTAGTCAATAAATAAAATTAATATTTTTTCATTTTATTTTATTAATTCCTGTAGTATTAATTAATGATAACAAATAATGAATTACGATTGTAATTCATCTTTTTATTATTATAATTATTGAAATAAAATTATAAATAAAAAGTATTTTACTAGTTGTCAATGATTGTACATATCTTGCTAATGTTATTTAAATGACAAGTTAAATTAAATAATTAGAAAAATAAGAGAAGTTACTGGATCTTAAATTGAGTGACAAGCCTGTTCAATTTTGTTTGGTCATATTATAAATATTATATACTCTTTTAGAAATTAAATTATTGGAAACCTTTGATCATGACATCAACAAAAAAAAAATGAAATTATTTATTTTCTTAAAATTAATTATTAATTTCTAGAAGTGAACACAAAGTGTCCATTTTTCTCGAAAAGACTCGTGTTATCGTCTGGCCAAGGAATCCGTGTCTAGTGCTGAAATAAATAAATTTAATTAATATATTTGTAAATTGATTAGTGATCAATTAATTTTAGTAATTTTTTATTGCTTACCTTTTCCGTCACAAGCGACTATTTTAACTTTACGAACAGTTGCAACTTCTTGTACTTCTCTGAACTCGACATCATTCAACATGAAGGTCCATACATTATCACAAAATCTGTAAGTGTTCAATTTTCCAGCCTAAAAAAAATTTTTTTTTTATTAAAATTTTTATAATCGATTAAGTAATTTTTTAATAGAAAATTGATAAAAAAATTTTTAATTTTAAAATTAAATTTTATATTGATCAACTTTTAGATATTTTTATGAATTTTTTTTTTTATTTTTTTGTAATAAATTTTTAGAATAAAAAAAAATTCTAAAAATTTTTAGATGGCTAAATTTTCATTAAAAATTATGTGGTTCATTTTGTAAAATTTTAATTATATTTCAAATAAATAATTTATAAAATCACATCAATTATTTGATTTACTATTTTTAATATTTTGAAAAAATTAATGTTGTGAAAAAAATAAAAAGTTGGGTTAAGCTAGTAAATTTTGCATTTGCTTGTATAAAAATGGAGAAAACCAACACCACAAATTCAAATAAATAAAAATATATTACCTTGAATGTTAATCTAGACTTAACTCGTGTCGCTAAAGCTTGGTTAATAGCTTTGTCGAATTGTAGTAAAACTTTAAGAGCGTGTTGAGGAGTAATTTGTCCATACTAAATAAATAAATAAAAATATTAATAAATTTAAATATCATTTATCGAAATATAAAAATACAAAAATAAATATATGACTAACCTGTATTAACTCATCCAAACTTTCCTGGAGAGTATTTCCCAATGTTGTATTTCTGTACAATTGATAAGACATCTTTTTCTACAATAATTTAATACTTTTTATTAAAATAAATAATTCCAATAAACACGATACTCAAAAAACTGTATTGAGGTATTTAATGAATTAACTATTAAAATATTAGTAATTTTAGTAATTATTAATGTCCACAAAAATAATATTTAGACGAAGGCAGAAGCAGGTAGTAAAAGGAAAAAACCTCTCAAGCCTCAAGCCTCTCCAGAAAACAGTGTGTCAACCATTAAGTTGGTGATAACAAATTATAAATACATGTTAATTACCATAAAGCAAAAAAAAATTACCTGAAGTTGCTCATCTGTCACTCAAGTTCAGTTTTCATGAAAAACGACAGTCGCGTTTTAAAAATCATCACCCCACACTTTTTCTCTATTCACAATTACAATCTACAATTCAGTATCGGTTTACGTTAAAGAAAGTATGTACTAAATTTATTTAGATAAACTTTCATAAACAAAACTTAAATTTATAAAAGTTGTTATTTTCATTTTTAAACATCAAGTTTGTTTTGTTATTATATAATAGAAAAAGTAAATGTAGATTTTGTAAATTAAAATTCTGGTGATGTTGGTAAGTTAATAAGCCGCGGATATTTTAATTTGTTTTTAATAAATTGCTTTTAGTTTTAAATGTCCAAATTTTTAGAGAATGTACATAACCTCAATATAATTATTAAAATTTAATTTTTCTTTGATATTTAATTTCTATTTAATTATTAATGGAAATTTTATTACTTTTAGGTTAAATTTGCTGTAGATGCTGTCAGAATGTAAATTTGTAGCTTAAGTATTGCCATAAATTATCAGAAAATGTTTTCAAAAAATGTTACACGTAAGTAAATAAATTTTTTATTTAAAAAAAAAAAATTGACGTATTTATTAATGCAACATTTTGTTTGTTATAGATTCCAAAAGTTAAATTTATAAACTGTTGAATGGACAGTATTAAAAAAATAACTTATTTTTTGTATTATGAAAAATTGGCCTTTGATACTGAGCAAGATGATATTTAATTTGTTACGGAATCTTTTTAGCTGGGCTGAGAATAAAACACGAAAACGGCGTGCTCATTTTGAGTCCTCACCATTTGATTTTGAAGAAGACGAAGATTTTTACAGTGTGCCAGCTAAGCGACACTGCTGCAATCACATAATGAGAAACGGACACGAAGTAGTAGAAGTCGAGGACGACGACGATGATATCATTGAGATACATGAAAGAAATGGTAGTAATAACGCGCCTCACAAGTCAGCCCGTAAAGTTCCATTGAATGTAAATCGGCATTCATATCTTCGGCACAAAAATGAAACGGCGGGATCCAAAAATCATTTATTTAATCATGCTGGACAGCTTTCTGCTTCAAAATTCATTAAAAGGCATCTTAAAAATTCCTCACAAAATGGAAAATCCCGTAACGCGGCACTTAGTGAATCCTACCGGCTGCAAGATAAAGAAAAATATGGACAGCTGCTTCAAGATTTTCTGCCACAGACAGTTCAAATTTCAAAACAAAAAGAGAGTCGTCGCAATCACCTACAGCCCATCGAAGTTGTCGACGTCGAAAATGAGCAGTCATCAATTAAAACTCCGGAAATTTTTTCCACTCCAAAATACGCGACTTCGCTGTCACAGAGCCGGAGATTGTCAACACCCGGGTCCAGCAGATACTCAACTCCCGTCAACTCTTCGATCTGGTTCACGCCAAAGCAACACGGGAAACAAAAATCCATCGAAGAAATAAAACTAGACAGTGATGACAGTTCTACTGAATCTACTCACTCTGTAACAACGAAAAATAAGTCAGTTACACCAAAAATATTGGTGACGCAACCGAGTCTCAGAGCGATTGTTGCTACAAATACTTTGCGTGATAAATTGTCAGCACATGATGTAATTAAAAAAGACTTTGTCTCGCGTATCAACAACACCTACAATGAACGCACAGAGCAGCGTCACCGAGAAGCTGAAGAAATGAAACGCATGGCAAATATTTTGTCGAAGCAAAATCGCTTGACCCGTGAAATTGGTCTTGAACAGCAATTACAGCAGTCGATGAAAATAGCTGAAGAAATTTTAGTTGAAGATGATTATGATGAAGAACCATCGTTGCCAGAATTGACTGACGAAATGCTTGATCAAGTGGCTAGAGCATTAAATCCTAACCCGCCGAACCAAGTACTTGTTGAGAGCTTTGGATTACGAATCACGTGCAAAGATATTCATACCTTAGCAGGTCTTAATTGGCTCAATGATGAAGTCATTAATTTCTATATGAACCTGCTGATAGCTCGCGGAGGCACGGATAAGTATCCACCCGTACATGCTATGAATACATTTTTCTATCCCAAATTGTTGTCTGGTGGACATGCGTCGCTGAAACGGTGGACTCGAAAAATAGATATCTTCGCGAAAGATATCGTCGTTGTACCTATTCATCTTGGTGTCCATTGGTGTATGTCGATTATAGATTTCCGAGAGAAGTCGATTAGATACTATGACAGTATGGGTGGAGAAAATCCTAAATGTTTGTATGCGTTAAAACGCTACATCGAGGACGAAAGTCTGGATAAGAAGAAACAAAAATACGATGCAAGTGACTGGACTCTTGAGAGTATGAAAGACATTCCTCAGCAAATGAACGGCAGTGATTGCGGTGTTTTCTCGTGTACCTTTGCTGAATTTATTTGTGCGAACAGAAAACTTAACTTCTCTCAAGATAACATGCCGTATTTCAGAAATAAAATGGTTTATGAAATACTAAATGTTAGACTTTTGTAAGACTTAATAATTAAAAAAAAAAAATTATATAATAATTTTTTTTGTGTGGTTAAAACTAAATAATTTGTTTTATAGGACAATAATTAATTCAAAGGTTGTAATTTTTTTTTTAATGTAACACAAATTAACTTGAGTGTGATTAGATTAATTACATTCATGTTATAAATTATATAAAATACTTTAGGATGTATTTGTTTAAGTAATAAATTATTAGTTTCTTGAAAAATAATACATTTCGTCAGAAATTAGTCTTTAATTAATAACTATACATTAATTTTGTAGTTTTGATTGAAATTTAAAAAAAAAAAAAACCATGTTATCGTTTATAATTATAAATATGTAATAAAATAAAATAAACAGTAGTAATACAGACACAAATGTTATTTATTTTTCGGTAAGAATCAAGCATGCATTGTTTCTTTTACTTTACATCGTTTACAATAAAAATAGCATAATTTATTATTATTAATTTTAATATTAATATTACTTTTGTTCTGTAATTAGTTTCACAATAAATAAAATCTAATAAAGTATGATCTGTTAATTTTTTAAAAAATAATTAAGAAAAATTGTGAGTAATTTGGACGGGTGTTTTCTTTTTATAAATAAAATATATTACGAATTATTTAACAAATAAAATGTGCGTAAAATTAAAAAAACATTTCATGTTTATTATAAATAATGTGACTTTTTTTTTGAGATTACAAAACAACGAAGCACGAATGAATTTAATTCTAAAGAAGACATTGTAGATATTATGATTTAATATTATTATAATTATTATTATTTTTAAGTATAAGTTTATCTTTTTATATTGTATATAAGCAAATAAATTCTTATATTAAATATATTTCTATACATATTACTTGTACAATGACTTATATTTTCATTCAATAACACAAAATATCTAAATAGTCGTTATTTAAATCGACACAGTCAGATTTTTTAGTGTCATTGAGCTGCTCTTATTAACTAACATTAATATTATTAATTATTAATTAATTGATACTTTATCCTATGATCTATTACTTTTATGTCAATTACAATGGTGTAAACTAAAATTGTTTTGGTAAATAATGATTTTGTGATATGAGCTACACGTTGTTAATTCGTATAACTTTGAAAAATAAAATTTACAGTCACATTTTTTTTTTTTTTTTAATATTACAAATATTTCTAAAGCCTTAAAAAAAATTAAAATAAAATTTTTTTTCGGCTGTATACTGTAGAAATAAAAATCGTCATTTTTTAACCCAGAATTAACATACCATGATTAATAATTTATGTATATTTAAAATTCAATCTAATTATATATACACTGTTATGTAAATAATAATTATCGATAATAAAAGTCGTATCAGATTGAAAAACACATTATTTTTTGAAGATATTTACAATAAGCCAAACATCATCCTAACGTTTTAACAAAAAAAAAAAATAATCTAACGCTAATTCCAGTAATTAATTAGCAAAAATTTAATTTTGATCCTTATAATTTGATCAACAGACTCGAAATAAATAAATAAAATAATTTTGTTCAATTTTAAATAAATAAATAATAAATTCGAATAAATCAAAGCTGAGATTTATACCACAGATAATTTTTAAAAAAATTAATCTCACTTAAATTTTTAAAAATTAAGCCAAACATTACAAATAATTTTGTCTTTCTTTTTTTTTTTTTTTTAACAAATCACTAATTTTAGTGACATAGATAGAGACTGATAGAGTATGATCTTAAAAATACTAAATTCGATTATATTATATTTATATTTATATACACACACATATACCCTTATATGTATATATATATATATATATATATATATATATCATAAAATTAGTTTGGCGACTTTAAGGATATACGTCTAATATACTTGTGACAATAGTGAGTGCATTTTTATTACCTATTTATGTGTGAGCAATATAAACGTAAATCTAATAGATCGAACGATGAAAATGCAATAATTATTATAGTATTTTTGTTATTATTTTTTTTTGTTTTTTAAACATAATAAAAATAGTACAAAAAAATAAACATAATCACAGCTTAATTGGCAGGCAGCAGGCGAACATTTCGGTCAGGCACATACTGCCTCAACTCGATTGTATTCTTTTCGGTATATATTCATTTTTCTTATAAACTTTTCCAATAATCAATTCTTCATTATTTCCATTAGCTTTTGTTTAATTTCTCAGCCCGCTGTCTTTACGATTTTATTTTACGTTACGAATTTTAAACGTAGTCATTGGTGCCAGGGCTTGTGAGCGGTTCTTGTGCCTAAAAAACACAATTTATTAATTAATATCTTAGAAATCAAAACTGATAAATAAATAATATAAAAAGAAAAAAATTATATAAATTACAATATAAAAAAGTTAAATTTTAATTCAAATTACTGAATTAAAAAAAATAATATTTGCAATAAATTATAAATATTTAAATTACTATAAAAATGTATCATTTTCGTTATTATTTTCATTGTAATATATTAATTTAATCAATGATATGTACGAACAATTATATGCAAACAGGTATGTAAGTTTGAACACCTCATTCATTCAATAAATATATTATATTAATACATATAATTTATGATACATGTCATTGTTTACAATAAATTTGATCAATAAACAAAAGTTGTCAACACAACGTCCCGTGATTGGCAGTCAGTTTTCTGGCATCGACAAGCGGAAATTAAATGAATTCATTAATTATAAATGAATAAATAAAATTTTCTGACGAATTTATTTAAATGGTTAATTATAACTAGCAATAAATAAATAGAATTTTGTTTTGTTAAATTGCACTGTAATTTCTTAACTATTGACGTTTTCAATGATATAAGCTCATCCCGATGTTACACTCATCAAGAGCTTTCATTTGAGTACTCACATGCATTTTGATATATTTTTCATATATACATATATATATATAATATATATAAATATATGAAAAAATGATGTGGGTACTCAAATGAAAGGTCTTGATGAGTGTAACATCGGGATGAGCTTATATCTTTAAAAATGTCATGTCATTCTCTCAATAATATAAATAACTTAAAAAAATTGAATATTAAAAAAAAATCTAAATATTTTAAAAATGTAAAAAAATAATTTTATTTTTAAATAAATAAAAAGTAAACTTACTTCTTCGCCAACAGTAGCCGTAGGTAAGGGGAACCTATTTTTTTCAAGGCTAAACTGATCTTCAGTAGTTTTTCTGTAGACTGGATTATCGAAATTCATACTTGTAACATTGCGATGTAAATAATGCCTGTAGCATAATACTGCCACCAGGGCAAGTAATAGAAGACCTAAGGTTACTACACCAATAACTATACCAGCAACCAAGCCAGGATCTGTTGGCTCGTTGCCTGGATTACTGCTTCCGTTAGCATCAGCTGCATCCGCAGGTCCTGAAACTACAAATCTCATTTATTATACAATATATTATTTTAAACATGACAATGTAGTTTTGTAAATCATGAATATTATTACAATACTGTCACACTAGATAAAAAACATTACTCCAAATGATTTACACATTACTTTTGTAACAATAGTAAACAATGCTAGTCATTAACATTTAACAAACACTTCAGGCCAATAAATTACTACTTTTTTTTTTTTTTTTTTAGTGATTGTTATGTTTAATACCCAGAATGATGAATTATTATAACCATGCTGATATATCATTCCCTGGTTATAGATAATGAATAATTATTTATTTTAAAATGAATGCCCAAATTCTTACCAGTTGTCGTTGGAATAATAGGTTCTAATTTCCTGAACGGCCGAGTTGATTCTTGTGTCGTAGGCTCCAACGTTGTTGTTACTGATCCCAATTTATTTTTTTTTTATTTCATGCACCATTGATGCAAATAATAGATGCAAAATGAGAAAAATAAATAAATATTTAAATTAATATAAAATAAAAGTATGTAAAATTTTTATATATTTAAATTTAACTAATAGCATTTTCTTTTTTCAAATAAAAATGTGAAATTATATTAAGTATTTCCCAATACATTAGCATGCACTATTTGAAATTCATTCCTTTATAGAATATCGCATCATTGCATATTCATATATAATATATCGCATTACAGATTCCATCAAAGCGTATAAATATACTTTTATGCTATTGAAATGAGGGTGGCCATTAAAATTTTTTAACAATTTTTGTAATATACACGTCGTTATACTTTGATCTGCATTTATAACTATATTTTTATCAATATAATATGATAATTTCTAAAGAGTTTAACGATTTATGTTGAATTAAATTTTTAAAATAACTATTAAAATTTTTTCATTGAAGAATATTTAATAAAAAAAATTTTTTTTTAATTATTCTTCAAAATTAAAAAAGATAAAATTTAATGATACTAAAATTTATCAAATATTTTTTAGTTTATTTTTACTTGCATCGTAAAAATTCATAAATGAACTTAATAAATGAAAAAACAAAATTTTTTGTACCCTCATAACTTGTACAGCTGCTAAGAAAAGCTCTAGTAGCTATTCTAATCTGTAATGCGATGCAAAATAAACTCTATATATATACCAAGTGAGAGTAAGAGCACATCCAATGTATTGTAAGCAGTAATTAGCAGTGAACATCCCCTTGAAGCTTGATAAAATTAACTTACCGTTTTCGACACACATTAGCCCATCGGGTAATAATCTCAATCCGTCGGGACAAGCACAACTGAGAACAGGCGATCGTGAATTTATTTTAGGAGCTGGTAAGCACAAATGACTACAGTGTCCATTGACAGCCTGACACTGGTTAGTGCCGTCGGGTTGTCTGTACGGATGATAAACGTGAACAACCATTGGATTTTGCAAGGACCTGAGCGGTGTCACAGACTTAACTTCTTTTCCCGTAAATTTATTAGCCTTAAATATAGTCTGTTTGTCCCAATCAGACCAATAAACATAATCTTCGAATGTCGTTATACTGAACGGATGTCTTAAATTATCTTGTGAATACAAAACAGTGCGTCTTCCAGTTCCATCGTAATTACACGATGCGATAATGTGCAATTTAGCGTCAACCCAGTATACTTTTCTACCGATTAAATCTAGCGTGAGACCATTCGGCCACGTGACTTCACTTCCAACAATAACCTGAAGAGAAAAAAAAAATAAATTACCAGAGTAATTAATGCTATCTGACAAGATAAATAATGGTTAAAAAAAAATTAAATAAAAAAGCAGAGAGATAAAATACATACTGATCGATGAGATCCATCCATCCCGGCTCTTTCAATGCGTGCCTCATCACCCCAATCTGTCCAAAACATCCATCCCTCCAGTGGATTCAATGCAATAGCTCTGGGCTCTTGTATTTGATCCTTAATCAACGTTTTACGCATATTACCTTCAAAATTAGCAAGCTCAATGGTGTTCTTCCCAGCATCCGTCCAATAAATATGATTATAAATCCAATCAACAGCAAGCCCATCAGTTGTTGTTGAATCCTTGTCAATAACCACCGTCCGCTCATTACCCTCGTCAATTGGAGCTTTGTAAATTTTTTTCTCGTGTACGTCACTCCAGAATATCATCCCCGTACGAAATACAAAATCTAATGCCGTCGCCATTTTAGTATTATTAACAATAGCCGTCATTTCTTGTCTATCTAGTGCAACTTTTCTGATGTCATGTCGCCGAGCAAACAATAGACTGGCATGTCCCTCGGCAGCTTTACACCTCGTGACATTCTTAGGGTCTCGAAGATAACCAGAAGCACACGTACATTTAAATGTGCCCTTTTCATTGAAACAGTACTGCGAGCAGCTTCCTGGCTCAAGACACTCGTCTATGTCTGTAAGTAAATTAGTTTATCGATTATTACCAATTCTAAAAGCAATAGCAATCATAATCATAATGATATTAGGATTAGGGCTTGTAATAATAATGGTTAATGGAAGTGATGATCTATATATGGATGTAAATTTAATTGAACGCGGTTTTGATCGAGTTGGGTATAGCATTGTAATTTATGATGTTAAGTGAGCGTGTACCGTGTACCCAAATAGATAGATGGATTAATTTAACGTATATACTGCGGATAGAATATAGCTCGATTGATATAATAGACGAGAAGAGAAGAGATGAGAATAATCGTAGGTGGTGTTTAATCTCACTTACCGTCACACGTACGATTATCGATGAGTCGATAACCAGGTCGACAGGTACATCTGTAACCAATTGGCATATCAACACATATTTGCGTGCAGTCGCCGTTGTTTTTCAAGCATTCATTGACACCACATCGCTCTTGGCTCTCGTCTTCCCAACCAATACAGTCTGGCTTCTTGTCACAAACCCGGTCCAATGGTATACAAGACCCCTCGCTACACTCAAACTGTGTATGTGAATCACAGGGCGATGCTTTTGTTGAGCAATTTTTCTCGTCGCTGCTGTCTTTACAGTCGGGCTTTTCATCGCAATATGAGTGGCCTAGATAAACAAACAATATGTATTGTTAAAAAACGTACCAAAATACATGATAGCCAAACTACCAAACTAAAACTAAAAATAATAATAGTGGTGATAACACTAAAGTTAGCCGACGTTTTTGATTTTTTTTTATTTATTAAAATAAAACTAAAAAATATTTTTTAAAAATTACACTTATAGGTTTTTAAGTTTTTTACGAATGAAAATTTTTCTTTAATTTATTTCTAATCATTTTTTCAATAAAAAAAATCAATTCTTAAAATTTTTATAACTAATCAATGATTGTAAAAAAATTATTTTTAAAATTTCTACATATAGAATTTTTTTCATTATAATTTGATAAAACATTAAAGTTAGCATCCACTTGACACCATTTTTTAATTTTTCTTTAACAAACAAATTTGTTCCAAAAAATTATTTTAAAAAATTGCATTTTTAAATTTAAAAAATAAAAAAAATTTTTTTTTCTAATTTTTTTGCCATAATTTACGTTTTACAAAAATTCTTAAAATTCTAAAATATCTGCTTAATTAATTTGACAGTTATAAAAATCTAAAAAATTTATAAGCCTATTAAATACAGTATCATGGATAAAAATAAAAAAAACAGTAACTCAGTACCTGAAATGCATGTCCGATCTCCACATTGAAACTGATCAGCCCGACAAGTTATGTTATGACACCTCTCGGGAGACTCGTCTGATCCGTTCGGACAATCTTTTTCATTATCGCAAACCCAAGTCCGGTGAATGCAAGTTAAGTGATCACCACAGTGAAACTCGTGCTCAACACAATAGCTTGAATGCTTATCGATGTTTTTACATCCCAGCTCGTCGGAATGGTCCGGACAGTCGTAATCGCCGTCACACCTCCAACGAGACGTGATGCAGTATCCCTGAGCGCACGCGAAATCAGTTCCCGGACGACAGGTCGTTGGTGGACAATTTTTCTCGTCACTCCCGTCGTCACAATCTTCATCTTGGTCGCACACCCAGCTGCTTTGGATGCACTTTTTGTTTGCACAGGTAAATTGATCCGACCGGCAGGTATCATCTAATTTAAATTTCATTATTATTATTGCATTATGAATTTTTTTTTTAATGCAATTAAATATGTAATTATTGAAGAAAAATTTTTTCCAACAAGAAACATTTTTAATTACAACTTTCATTTAAATATTATTACGTTGGAACAAACTTTTTTTAAAAATATACATATTTAATTTTTTTTTCTTTTTTTTTTCAAGTTAAATGAAAGTAAAATAGTAAAATAGAGAAGAGAGAACAAAAACAAAGAAAAAGGTAGACAAAGAATAAGCTGATTAAAGTACTCAACATTTAGCAATTTAAAAAAGCTTTAGGTATTAAATAAAATTCTAATTTATGTTTTATTATTAAAATGACTGTTTTAACACTCAATACTTAAATTGTTCAGTGTCAACATTTAGTATATATACAAATTATTGTTAAATTTATATTATAAACGCGGAAAAATGTTTAGTCTATGAATATATTACTTAATATTCAATAGTTCCGTTCATTTATGATACGAATATTATTATTGTCATTTTAATAATTTTTTTATTTCGTTACTTTATTATCAGTACGTGACTGAACCAGGAAATTCGAGAGAGTTTGCTTTCACATTAGCAACGATAATATTGGTATGTAAATATTATATATACACAGAATTACATGATCTACAATATATATTCAACAGGCATTTTAAAAGCACTGATATGTCTACGGAAGAGACAACAGTCTATTTATGATATATATTAATATACTTTAATTAGTAGTGAAAACTTTTGATAGTACGACAGTTGTAATTAGTGTAACATGCTTGATTAAAAATTGATGGATCAGATTAATTGATACTTTGAGTTTTGTCCGGTTAATTAAATTTTGCTTTAATATGAAGAATTTTTTAAAATATTAGAGAGAAAAAAATAAATTAATTACCAGAGTAAACACCATTTTTTCGGGTGAAAAATTACTGGTCAAATTATTGACTTTGTAATGCGCATGCGCAGGCGCTATTCACTCGCTAATTTTTGCACCAATTATCAAAATTAAATCAAGTAAAAAATTCTAATTTTATGACACTGAAGTCAGTAGGCATTTGACAATTATTTAATTTTTCTGGAAAAATAAATTAGGTCTAGAAAATTATTTTTAAAAAATTGCATTTATAATTTTTTAAAGCTTTTAAAGATGAAATTTTTCTTGCTATAATTAATTTATGAAAAAAAATTCTCAAAATTTCATTTAATTTTATAAAATTATTTTAACAATCTAAGCTCACTTTTAGCAATTATTTTTTAAAAATAAATCAGTATTAAGCAGGCTTACTTAAAAATGACTTTTTATTTTATAGTTGTTTATGAAAGTACACTTTGGTGTGATTAAATGGAGGAAGAATGAGAGAACTCATCTTTTTAAAAGATTGCTTTTCTTATCGAAATAGTTAAGAAACTCGAGTTGTTTCGATAAACTCAAGTAAATTGTTTTGCGCTTCTCAATGAGCTGGTGTTTTACTTACAAAATGAATAAACAAAAGGTTTAATTTAATTTAATTAAGAAATTCTTTGCGTAAATATTTTGTTTACTGCTAATAACTGTTTTTCATTTCAATGAATATTTAAGATTGTATAAAATTTATTAATACCAGAACAAGTGGATTGAAAATAATAGATATCAATCCTTATTATCTATTTAAAACTATAAAACTATTTTCGGATAAATTCATTATTGATTCTTTGAATAATTAAAAATTAATACAAAAACTAGTAATTTATGTTTGGCAATATGATAATCAAAAATTATTAAACAAGTATTTTTAATTTTAATAATTACTATTATTTATTTGTCAAAACAAGCGCGCTACTAAGCTTCATTAAAATATTTAAATATTTATCGAAAATAATTGTTATAGAAGAAAAATTAAATTTTTACAAAAATTTATTTTTCTTTTATTAAAAATTTCATAAATAAAATTTTTTGTATTTTCTAACGCGTTAATTCTTCTCAGGTGAATAACGCGTGCGCAGAAGGGCCTTCTTTATAATTAGCCCTTGATTATTCAAAATTAAAAGCGTAAATTTAATGAATAAAAATTAAAAAAAATGTTACAATAAATTTTTTAAATGTAAACTTCACCCTTTATTAATTTAATTAAAAAATCTGTCAATAATGTACGACTGAAAAGCATTTTTTCCCCGACACATTTTAATAAAAAAAAAAACTCTTTTAACATTGAATGTCCACTATGAAAAATCTAAAATGTAAGTAATACTTTGAAGGGAAATAGAGTTGTCAGCTGGAATTGAAAAACTAAATTTGACTTTGGCAACTCTGACATGAATCGGTTGATATTAAATATTTATTGAAAAGAAGAAATGGACAGCTAGCATAACATAGCTGATAAGTGCTCCATTACAGCCAAATTGAAAACCATTATATTGAAAATAAGCTAGCGGCCTTTTAAAGTTTTGACCGAAATTTACCCTGGAGTGAATGGAAAGATAAACTTGTTTGAGTAATCCCAATATTTATATTAAGTAATTAATTTAACATAAAGTAGAGGATCATGATAGTTAAAAGCTCATGCATATAGTCAATAAATGGCCAGAGAAATACAAAGTGGTAATGAATATTTGTTGAGTGTACTTTCGTGTATCCTTGAGAGTGGAAATTCATGATATAAACCAAACAGGAGACGTCGAAGTAATACTATATACTGTATACCACATACATACTATGAATTGTTGAGTATTAAAGATCGATAGTTCTATCCTTGAACATAAGGGTTCCTATGTGTATCAAGTTTGTACATACTAGCCACTATGTATGTACTTTTCTACATAATAAATGTATATGCATGCAGAATGCAGTGATAAGTATACGTTTTGCAGTAAATTATTTAAAAGGCAAGGTTTACTTTTATTTATATAAATGAAAGAATGAATGAATGAATAGAGTCAGATTTGAAAGTGTTAGACGAGATTATCAAAGCGAGGATGCTTGTTAAGGAGAATTGAATCTACAGATATTAAGTGACTGGTATTATATTATCATTATAATTATAATTGTTATTATTATAATTATAGGTTATAGTATAACACAAGGCATTAACGGTGGGTGGTGCATATTAAGCAGCTTACTGCAGTCAGCCTCATCAGAACCATCTGAGCAGTCTGGGTTATCGTCGCACATCCAAGCCAGTGCCACACATTCACCGTTGCCTGAACGGCATGTGAACTGGTCCACTGTACAATTTTTGGTATCTAAAATTCCCAAATTAATGATGATATTATAATTATTTTTACTGTTATATGTGATAGTGTGTGTAATTATATTTTAATAATGAGACTTGATATTGCTTAATTATTTTTAAATGATATGTATAAATTTGATACCAATTATTTTTAATGTTGAGAAAAATTTTAATAACGAGATATGTATTTTCATTTTGGTTGTTATTTGAACAATAGTGTTCAAAATTTGATTAATTGAGAGAGATATTATGTAAAATGATATTTAGGGTCATAAGATATGGTTTTAGTGTAATTAATACAAATTCTGACTTTTGGAGATTTAATTATGTTTAATTGAAAACATATTAAACAGTCTTGATTATTTTTATTGGAATTAAATTTAGACTCATGGTTTTTTGTGTTTGTAGTTATTTTTAGCACGATAAGATAAATTTTTGTTCAGGATACTGACAAAAAAATCAATTTGATTCAATAGAAAAAATTTTGAATCAAGTAAAATTTTTTTTCAAGATTAAAGATTATTAAAGTTTTAAAAATAAGTTTCTTGGTTCAAGATTTTTTGAGTTGAGTTAATTTTTTTTTTTTTTTTTTTGGTATTTTTATCTTGAAATTTAAAATGAAAATTTTTATCTTGTTTTAAATTGAAAATTTTCAAGTTCAAAATTAGAAAAATGATAAAATATTTTTAAAAAAATCAAAAATAGAATTTTTGAATGAATATTAAATCAATTAAAATTCTGTAAAATTTTCTAAAATTAAAAAAAAAATTCTCGATATTTTTAATTTGAAATTTTGATTAGTTTATTTTATAATTTACTTATTTATTCAAAATACACATTAAATAATAAAAAAAAATTTAATTTAATCACAATTTGTATTAATCATCATTATCAATAATAATTTACATTTATAACAAAAAACATTAAAATATTTTTCATTTTTAGTTTAATTTCAAAAATATAACTTGTCAAACTTTGATTTCCGACTTTATAACACAAGCAAGAATAAAGTAGTTATGTAACAAAATCATAATAGGATTTGTGGATTATGGCAGTATTGTTGTCTATGATATTGACGTATCCTCAAGTATATAATATATAATATATCGTTCATGGAATGTCATGTAAAATGCATTGTATACTAGTTTGCAGTAATAGAATTAATTCGGTTTTCGATATTGAGTATTCACACTATTAATATACAGAATTAGTATCAGTTACTAATATTGTATAACTTTTTCCGTAAAAGAATTTTATCGCCATTAATTATTAGTTATTAATACCGATAAATTTAAAATAAAATAAGTCGTACGCATATCTTGTAGTTGAAGCTATGGTTATGAATTATGAAAAGAAAAAGAAATTTTGTAATTAATTATTTAAAAAAAAAATGAAAAGGTCAATAATGATAGCTCACGTGTGTTATTAACTGGAGCATATATGGCTGAAGTCCATAAAATAATATTATAATTATACTCTTGAGTTTTAAAGTTTCATGGTCACTTAAATAGCTTTTATGAATGTTTGAATATTTAAATAATGTGTGAAATGAAATTATCTTTGGATCAATAGTTCTGGTTATATTTGAATTTTTCTCAACATTTTGTTTACATGCATTTCCACAATGATTATTATTATTTGATTAAATAATTTATCTCCTGAAAAAAAATAAAATAAATGGTTATAAAAAGGGAAGTTTTCATCATCTGTTCCGTAGCGGATCGTAAATCTAAAATAAGAAAATGAATGAAAAAATATTTTCTACTCTCTCAGATTAAGATTTCCAAAATGTAATATATTATACAAACATAGTGTAATTTATTCTCTTGTCTCTGACGCAGAACTATATTATTATCGTCGGATGCTTCGGGATCGATCGATAAACTTACTGTGACAATTTATCTCATCTGCTCCATTTTGACAATCATTTTGGTGATCACAAATCCAGAATTTAGTGATGCATTCACCTGGGCTACATTGAAATTCTGTTTCCCTATTGCATGGTTTCAGCCCTTTGGTTCAAATTTTACCACACACATTAAGTAATTAATTAATTAATTAATTAGAAAACATGTAATTTAATGAGAATTAAATTTTAAGTACAATTGTATTTTACTTATCTAATAAAATAATTATTATTATACTAATTTTATAATTATTTCCAATAATTGTAGTTACATTATTGGTTATTACGATTTAGGATTTGGGGTACTAATTGAAACTTGAATTATTAATTATTTGCAGTATTAACCATGTGCGCACTAATAACTTAAATAAATTTAACAGATACGCTGATTTTCATTGCATCATCACTATAGCGCGTAATCAAACTAATAATTAGAGTGGAACTATGATCTCAATCTGTTTTCAAGTGAACGCAAAAACAAATGACCCGTTTAATTTTTCTGATAAAATTTTTACTGAGGAAAAATTTTCCTGGCTTATATTTATTTATTACTTGATATTAAATTTTTATTCATTTATTTTAATTATTTGTCATAAATATTGATTCAATTTTTATTGTTTTTCCAAGATTTGATAGCCGCCCGAAAAATTGACGACACATACAAAAATTATAAATAAATATTTAATGATAAGTGATAATTGATAATATACTGATAGAAGGATTTATTTTATTAACTATTAATAATTTAATTAATTTAAAGACAATTCTTCAATTTATTAAATTTTAGTAAATATTTTTTTAACATTCAACAAATATTTATTAATACTTAATAAGTATTTATTAATTAAATTTTTAAATTATTTCCATTAATTATGTTACATTATAATAACGTTTATTTTAAAAACCAAATTCTATCACAACTCATAATTATCTTTTATATTTTTAAATACTAAAAACGTTAATTTATTTAGTGAATTGAATTATCATCATGTATTTCAGCTATAGAGTTAAAAAAAAAAAGTGTCAAAAGAAAATTCCTATTTTTGCTTTTTATTTTAATAAATATTTGTTAAATTCTATAATGTTAAAAAGTCATTTATTAACAGTTAATATAGCTTATTAAATACAAAAAAATCCGTCTATCAGTATACATTTGCTATTCTTAAAATTTTTTATCAATAGTTGTTAATTATCATGGATATGAGTATAATAATTATTGATTCAAATATATATTTTGATAAAAAATAATAAATAATCCTTTTTTAAAATTACGTTTACGTTAAAAATTTTTTTCAACAATTAAAAATCTCAACATTGTTTAAAAAACATCAGTAAAATTTTTAATTAAAAATACTCTATTTTTTATTTTGTTAATTAAAAAAAAAAACTCACTGCTCAAAAAGTTAAATTGAAAAAAAGTTTATAGAACGCATCATAAAAAATTTTTTATTTTTTATATCCACAGTAAATTAAAAAAAACTTATTTAGTTAAAACGATAACAGTTTTAAATAAAAAATTATTTTATCTCATAAATAATTTTCTGGTCAGTTAACGCATAGTTGAATAAATAATTATTTGCAAACGGTAACTTCTTTCACAATAATAAAAGTAAATATTATTATTATTGTTTGAGAATTGTATTAAAAAGCGTTTCCATTTTTTCCATTAATATTTACTTAAAAAAGTTTCATTGAGCAAACTTTTAATAAAGCGATCTAAAGAATTCAATCTGATAAAGTAAATATTGCCTTTAAACTCGAATATTAAAACACAATTGTTTAATCTACTTATAGTGGTTATAATCACAAACACTCTCTTGAAAACAATTAAGGTACAAATAAATAATTTTTTGGTTTTAATTGAAATTAAAAAAATCGGAGAATTTAAAAAAAATTTCAAAAGGCGCGTGTAGTGATAAGATAAATTAATGCTTAATGTCAGAAAAATAAATATAAAAAGGAATGTATTTATGAAAATAGAAGAGATAATATATTTATGGTATATATTCAACGGTAGCTGCTGAATAAGCTAAACAATTTTACTATCTCTGAGTCTCGGGCTTGCCATTGTGCGCAAACTTTGAATTAATACTGCATGTATATCATATATGGGTTTTGAAATATCCAGAGAGATATATAAATTTTTTGTATATGCTCTTAACATATTGAATTTTTAATAAATTATATAAAAGTGCTCGTATGCAGCTTGATAATAAATGCGAGTGCGTGTTATAATTGAATTTATCTTGTGTACTGGAGAGTTTTTTAGACATAGATATATGGATAAATATGTACATAGTTATCTTTGATTTTTTAGCTTTGCGATACACATGTACACAAAAATATATAGCTTTGGTTGCACTTTGGTATAAAAGATCTCGATTGGCCCTTGTTATCATTAACCCAGCTACTTCCTGCTTTCGTATTCTATGCAAATGGATACCTTTCTACGTACATTCATACTGACGTTTTATCTGTTTTAAAAATTTACATCCTACATTCAAAAATACTGCTTTTATAAATTTGAGCATGAGAATTCATGCTCATGTAATTTTATTAATCCATTTTCTACGTATGTTTGTATTAATATTTGACCAATTAATTATTTATTGTAATTAATAAAAAAATCATATTTTTTTTTCTGGCTGAAGTTATTGAATATCTATAGTAATTTTAGTAACTTTTTTCACGAATAAAAAAAATCAACTGACACCGATAAAAAATTAATTTCATTTAAAAGAAAAATTTTTGGGTCAAGTAAAATTCATTAAGATCAAGTACGATTACTTAATATAATAGTTTTTTCCTAAATTAATCTATTCAAAATAATTTTGTTGATTAAAAGACTTTTCGCTTTTTTGTTAGTGTATAATCTAATAAACTTATATTGATTGTATAATAATTTAAGAAAAATTTTTTTGAAAAAAAAATAGACTAGTACTAAATTTTTACAAGATTTACTGACCATCAAAGTAAAAAAAAAGTTGAAAAATAATTTGATCAAAAATATGTATACAAACTAAAATTTTTTTATAAGCTTTTTAAAATTTATTTTATTAATTTACGATTCTTTATTCATATTTAAATTTATCATTATATCTAATTTTTATTAAATTTAATTTAATAAGATTAGTGTTTTCTACAAGAGCATTTTAGAGCTTTTTTTTTTTTATTCATTCTTTTAATAAAATAAAAAAAATATTTCATTTTTCTAAACTTTAGTATTAGTATTTATCTATTTTAATTATTAAAATATTTTTTTCTTTATCACTAAATTATAAATCGAAAAATATCAAGTTAACATTAAAAAAAAAAATTCCCCCTTTGTAATTTTAATAACTTTTAGTAAGAAAAATAAATTTTTCGAAACTTTCAGCAAATAAAGCCCAGCTTATCAACCTAAAAAACTAAATTGTCATTATAGAAAAAAATTTTTAATTAAATTTCCGTAAATACCTGCCAACTAAAATCCTTATTACCAAGTTAAAAATATGAAAGTAGACAAAAAAAAAGTAAAAACTTACGGCAAACAGCAGGATCCTCGTCAGAGCCATCATAGCAGTCATGTTCTTTGTCACACTGCCAATTTCCGGGTATACACTTGCCACTCTTGCACTTGAATTCAGTTTGGTTGCATGATTTCGCTGGAAAATGGTCGTAATCATCAGAACCGTACCCAATTGCCGTTCCACAAAATATAAAATAATAACACACGTAAAGTAATAAAAAATTCTCCATTTTATCTTTTATCATTTCAATAAATATTAAATAATAATAATAAATCACAGTTGCAATTTACATTTACGTAGGCGAACAGAGAAAAAGATACTTTTTTTTATTTTTCATTAAAAAGATGTAAACGATCAAGCGTATCGACGTGGATGGTCGTGCGATGGAAGCCGCGAAAGCTGTAAGCCGCCGCGTGCGAACCTGGCTTATATATAGTCTCGGAAGGAGACATTACATATATTACACATATCAGTATCTGTGTCTATAGGAGGATGATGGTGTTGACGCTTCTGTGTGGAGAGAACCAGATCAAACGATCTACTATCACGCGCGCAAGTCTGGTTCTCTCTATCATGCTCCTGATCCTTCAGTATCCCTGATTCTTCTATTTGTCTCTAGGATTCAGAGACTCGGGTCTAGGGTGCTACTTTTGCCTTTATATGACTGTATGTAGACGTAGACAATACTGAGACACTCAGATGAGAGCAAGAACAGAGGACAGGAGTGATGTGAGGGTTGTATAAGAACCTCCACTCTCTCGTAATTGTGCTAGTACCCGTGCTGGATCTATTCAAGTATATCAAACTCAAACTCTCCAAGGATTCTTGACGATAGTGTTGAGTATTACAGTCATGTCTATCGGTCAAACGACTTCTTATCCAACACTTTGAATTCTCTCAATAGCTTCTACGTAACTATCTTTTAGTTTCTATGGACTTGAACCGATATGCTGCATTAGAACTATCATTAATGCTATTTAGTCTTCTGTTATATACAATAGTGTTATTGTTGAAAGAAAAAAATACTTTTTTTACAAATATTTAATGGAAGTTTATTTTTGTGACGGTGTTAGATTTATTTGAAATTTAATAATTGTATTTAGTCTTATAGCGGAAGTTACAGAAAATTTTTTTTTTTGTTTCCGGAGAAAAAATTTCTGTTGAGAAAAAAGAGCTTTCTTGTAACAAACATGTAAATTGTTGGAAATTAAAAAAATTTTTTTTTATCAAAAAAAAAAATATAAAAAAAAAAAATTTTTTTTTTAATTATTTCATTCAAGTTTTTGGTGACAAATTATTTTTCTTGTACTATATTTAATTCTACTAGAAGAATAGATTAAGTGGATGAAAATTTTTGATTTAAACTTTTTTGTATAATAAATAAAAAATGATTTAAAAATTTCAACTGCGACCTTTTGGCTTCTAGGATTTGATATATTCAATTTGTACTATCAATCAATCGGTCAGTCGGTAAAAAAATATTTATTTTAAAATTAAGCTCAGTGTATATTAAAAAATTCAACCGGAATATGTATGTTATTTTTTTTTTTTTTTTTTGGTATCTATTTATTCATTTATTTTAAAATGAGAAATGAGAGGACACTAGATATTCTAGGCGACTGGGGATTTGTCCCACTGGATAAATTGAGACAATTAAATTACTGGGATGAAAATTCGTTGATTGGTTTTATCGATAGCCGTTTAAACAATTTTTTATGAAATTTACTCTTTTGGTTTGCTTTGAATTTTTTTTTCTTGACAATTTATTTATTTCTGACGGCTTATTGATTCAATCTAATAAACGCCTGATATATTGTTTCATATATTTTTTATTTAGTAGGAGGGATGAATTGAGGAGAGAATTTATGAATATTTATTGGAAACGAAAAAGGTAAATGCATGAGTAAATATTCATTGGAGAAATTACGGATATTATTAAAGCCTTGGAAGTCAATCGAATGTTTATATATTATTTGAATAAAATTTAGAAAAGTATGAGGGACAAATTTTAGTTAATTTTTTATGAAAACAATTAGTGTTAACTAAAATAAAAGGAGAAATTACGGATTAAAGTTATATTATAATGGAACAAGTAACCTATTAGTTAGAATTATAATTCTTCGAATAGTTAAATTTTGTTGTATAAAAACGGTATAATATTGTGGGAACTGAGGACAATATTTGGCGCTTGATAACTTGTTAGTGACATATATATTGACTTTGAACTTTTCCTTAACTAAACACAAATGTCAGCGGCTAAGATGCCAAAAAAGGATATTGAAAGAATAATAGCTAACTGTATTAGTTATTTGATGGTATATATATTGATATTGATTTGATTATATTGACTACCATGTGATCAATAACTTAGAACCTTGACGGGCCAAATTAATCAACTAAATAAAAGTGAAAAAGTTATCAAGCACACACTGCCTTCAATTCCTACTGTATTTTATTAATTATTAATTAAATTAATAATCATGGGCATAAACGATTCTTGTTATTGATGGTACAAATCTCATTATTTTTATTTTCTACTAGCAAGTAGTAGTTTTTTCCCGTGGATAGTAATTAGTGTCCGGTAGAACGCAAGATTAAGGGGATTGACAGTCAAAATTTTTTTTTATCCAGCTGGTTGTTATTAAATTTTACATTAGAAATAAAATTTATTTATTTGAAGCCTTTCACAGTTATTTTGGTTACTAAAATTATATGTTGAGTATCAAGTCGAGTTGAAGACCCACAGAAATATATAACAATTTTTCTGAATAATTTTTAACGATTTAATTGCTTGGAAAGTCTAATTACGGAAGTTTACGATACTCCGCACCTGATTTTCAAAATTAGAAGCTCTAAAGAACTAAAAAGTTTCACAGGATCGCGTTTTTATCCATGAAAATTATTGAAGATCAGACGTTGTAGTTTTCATTTGAAAAATGGGAATGCGCTCGTTAGTTAGAGAATTTTTAATAAAAGAATAATTCTATTACCTCTATACCTGATAATTAATTCCGCTTCTGTTTTTTACAGCTCTCGCGTCTATATATAACTACATAAATAAATAAATAGTAATTTATCATCAAAAATACTATTTTTAACAGTTTTATTTTGCAACTTCTTTTCATATCTGCATTAGATATGTGATACCAAAATGACGATATTAAATTACTCAGAAGTTTCAATTTTGCTTTCATTTATATCCGGTTGGATATCAAAATTGAAAACAATATCGCCAATATAAACTCAAATACATAAATGGGATCAATGGTTGAAGTCAGCTCAATCCAAGAAAATCCATAAATATATAAATTGTATCCTATAGAAACTATTCACACGAATAAATCCGAATATCTCGAAAAAGCAAATTAAACAAATATAGAACGATATATATTAGTGTAATAGATTTTGAGTTATTAAATGATCAAACGGAATTATAAATCTCAAGATAACATGACAATGTAAAATGTCGTTTAAAAATAAAGTAAAAAAAACTAATAAAAACGATAAGGTCATAACTATAACGTAATATAAAGTGGTACACATAGTAGGTCACTTGAAAGATTCATCTCCGACGTAATTCTGAGAAATCATCACGAGATGGTATACATTTCTTAAGGGAATATTATGACCCGTTTACGTGAAGATTTCTCTTTCTTCAATATAAAGAGCGCGATATTAAGAATAACAAAAGTACAGAATAAAAAAAAGTTTGTTAATTAATTAAATAAAAAAAAAAAAACAGTTGAGTCGAGTTACGTTAACTTAATTATCTTTTGTTATCTATACTACAAACGAGTTGAGATGGAAGAAATATAAAGCAAAAAGCGCAATAAAGAAGCTAAAAAATAAAACACAATATATAAGGGTATTTCAGTGTAGATAGTTCATAAAAATACATTGTAGAACAACATTCTTCTGAATTCTTGGCTTAGTGTACCGTGACTTTATTTTTCAAGACATTGTTCTGTTGGTACATTTTAAAAGCTTTTTTTTATTATTGCTCCTACAAATTTTTCTTTATATTTGAAGATCAAAGTTATTTCTACTGTTGTTATATTACTTTTTCATATCAAAGTTTCATTGGTATTTTTTTAATTAAGTTTAATTAACGTTAGTTTATTAAAATAAATTTTAAATAATTTTATGCACAGTAAAAAATGAAGAAATTAAAAATTTTAACTTAAAAAAAAATTGATAGTGAAAATATTTCTATTTTATATTATTATCTTGAGTGATGAAAATTGAATGATTATCAGTTGAAAAATATTGCATCATCATTAAGCGGTTGACTTGCTGTAGGCAGCAAACCAGTTCAAAAGAGTTGGGGTCGATATTTTTTTTGGCCACAAGGACATTTTCAATGAAATTAAATCCGATCGTGTTTGTTGTTAAAACACAACCGGGATGGAATCAAGATATATTGAGCATATAAATTCATTGTTAAACATTACCAGGTATATAATAGAAACAAAGCGGACACGAAATAAATAGAGCTAAAGTTAATCACAGTAAACAAGGGAAAAAATATTGCTTTGAATAATCAATTGTTAACTTTAAAGTTTAATTTTATATATTTATATTTAAAAAGTGAACCATGAGTTATTATAGCTAATTGCTCATTCGGTAATTTCTATAGATTTTAATTAAAAAAAAAACGGATTTCATGTTAAAAAATTTTTTTCACCGATCAACAAACGTTTTTGTACTAGAAACAGCGTTTTATATCTTGATGGGCAGGTTTTCCACTATTCATAACTCTTCTATTAATTTTTGATCCATGATTGATACATGAGTAGAGATATTGATCACCAAAGTGAAAATTATTTTTGCTTTGATGGTCCATCATTTTGAGCAAAAATAAAAGTTGAATTGGGTTACCAATAAAAAGTAATTTTTTTTTCTTTAAAATATTATCAATGTCCCAATTCATTTATTTTAGCATTCATAATAAAAACTATAATTAAAAACAGTCTAATATGAAAAAAAGGCCACTCGGTAGCCGAAATGAATGTAGATTTCATACTTCAATAAAAATAATAAGTTTAAAGGCGTTTGATCAATTAAAAACTTAAAAATTTTAATAATTTTGAGAATAAAAACCAAAAAAGTCAATTTTCGAAGTTTATTGTCAATTCAACAAATTTTTAATAAAGGGATAATAATTATTTTTAAATAAGAAATTAGTAATGTAACTTTGAGCTCATTTCATTGGTGACTACGTATTCTTAATAAAAAAAATAAGTGTAATTTTTCCATCTAAAAGTTATTTGATTGAAAATATATTAGATTTTCCTGCAATTTCATAACTTTTATTTTTATAATTTTCTATTTTTACCATTTCATCGAATGGGCTGTATCAAAGCTTTGACAGAAACGTCTTTTAAATCAAGCTGAAATTATTCATAATAGTAAAATTATTCTTGGTTCTTGACTTTTGAGATGTCAATCTGTTCCAGCGTAAGTTAATAATAAAATAATCTGCACCAACTAGTACTTTGAAGAAGTATTTATATATGTATAGTAGAGGGAGTAAACTATTATATTACTCTATAAATGGTTTTGTACCGCCGTTATATTAGTCAAGTTTCCATATAAATTATCCATCTGGCTCGCATGCTGTAGCATCGGGAATTTTTATGGAATAGTTATTAAGTAATGGAGAACATCTGTTATATTTTCTCGACTCATTAACTTCATAATTTTTTAAACTTTACCTCCCCTTTTTTTTTTTTTTTTTTTTTATTTATTAATATTTAAATTTACTTTAACAACTTTCTTACAAACTCAATAATTCAATTTGAAATTTATTGTAGGCGGGATTTTAAATTAAGCCGAGTTTGCTTGTACTTCTTCCTTCTTGTCTCAAGTATTTTTACTTCTGTCAAGTATACAAAAAATAAGTAATAATAAATAGATAAATAAAAAAAACTATTATAACGTTTATAAGTTTATAAGTCAAAGAGAATAAATTTAAAAAATATAACGGATGTATTTAATTATTTATTATGAAAAATACTTTAAAAAATAAACGATAATTATAATGTAAACTTGTGAAATAGTTTTATAATTAAAAAATAAAAATTCATTCAGTTTTAATAGAATTTTTTCTTCTCAGTTTCTTCAATACTTTTTTACTGACCATAAAAAATCATCATTAAAAAGTTTTTTGAATACTGAATAAATTTATAAAACTACAATACGGCTGTGAACAAAGAATCACATTATTTTTTTTTTTTTATTTTGAGTGATGTGAAATTAAATTGAATATTAATTTTTTAATATAAAAATTTTTAATTTTTAAAAGATTATAATTTACATAATTATAAAAATTTAAAGATCTTTTCTATAAATCCGCAAGTGTCCGATCCGAGGTAAAAAATGGAGAAAAGTTTTAAAGTATTTGTTATCTGGGTTTTCTTAGAAACCAAAACAATACCTCTCCAGGGTAACATAACCACTGGAAAAAAGAGAAAAAAATTCGACTTTGAAGACAACTGAATTCCATGTAGTTTGTCACCAGAAGGGAGATTGTAAATTAAAATTTTCTTGTGTAGATAACCATCTAGATTATGTGTAATTTTAGTTTCAAAAGTTTCCAAGAAGTGTAATTTAAAAATTTTTTTAATTTCTTCATTCTCGCTTTTAGTTACAATAAAACAATAACAGTTCAAAATTTTAATAAACTTAAAAAGTTATAATTATTTGTATTTGAATTTTTCTGTACTTTTATAAACTTACGAGTATAAAAACTTAATTGAAATGTAAAACCGAAAATTTGTGATAGATTAACACTTTAACACATCATTTTATCTATATCGTAAAAAGTAATTGGCCTACGTTCAGAAAATTATGCTATCATCAAATTTTATTACCTTAAAATAATTTGCAAAGGTTTAATTTCAAATTCTGGGTTAAATTTTCTAAAATACAAAAAAAATGTAAGAATACTTTTTTATAGAAAATTCAATTTTTAATTAATAAAATCCTTATCAATTTTTTCGAAAATTTAGTTCTATAGAAAATACAATTATTTTTACGAAAAAAATTTCAAGTATTTAATTATGTAAATTTCCGAAAAAATTATACTCTAAATTTATAATTAATTAAGAATAAAAAATCATTTAAACTTCCATATCTTCCAGCAACAACACCATCAAAATTTCACATTGATAGAAATTTTCCAACTTATTCTTATCACATCAATTTACATTATCAATTATCTATATTGCGTGCATGACCTCTACAAGAATTATCCTTTACTTTACAAACTGAAATTTCCAAGCATTAAATCACTTGTCCGACACTTCGAACGGTCCAGTTTTAATAGTAATCATTTATAATCTCAACAATAAATCATCAAATATAATTGAGTTCAATAAGTTCTCAATCTCCAACATTATCAGCGACTAAAACTAAAACACGGAAATAAAAATTTTAAATTCTCAACAATTAGTGTCACATTCTATCCATCATTTAATAATAAAATTTGCCGGAAGTTATATTAGCGAGCCTGACAACAAATCAAGTGATTACAAAATAGAACTAGTTTTCAAAGAAAACGCCTCAACTACACTCCTATATCTACAGTTCTCCTGGAGATAAAGAATAAGAATAAGACGATCAATTTTTTTTCCGAAATAAAAATAATCAATACAAAAAAAAAAGGAATTAAAAAATTGTCACATCGTAATCCAGGACCAGACTTTTAATACCTTCAGTTTAATAATTTAAAATTTTACGATGTTACATCGTAAAAATTCGTACAATGACTATTTTTATACGCATTTTTACGATGTAACATCATAAATTTGAAAATGTAAATTCATGAAAGTGAAGATGGTGAAAGTCTGGTCCTGTATTACGACGTGGCAATTGTAATGTTTCCTAAATTTTTTTTATCTGTTTATTTAACTCTAAAAAAAAAAATCAATAAGCATCAGTGACATAAAATGTGAGTTCGACAAACAATGTATTCACGATCGTAAATTCCCAGGGCTTAAAGTTGAGTGTAATGGAGTTAAATACATTAACAGGGCACATATAGGGTACAGCCACCTGATGACTTTACTCTGTTTCAGTGTTTCTGGTCTTATGAATACACGTGTCGTGTATACTCGGTTGGCTTTCACTGTAATTATATGGTATGGTATTGGGACGACTTAGTTGCCTAGTATGTGGTATTAATGTGAAAATATATATATATATATATATATATATATATATATATATATATATATATATATATATATATATATACTTATATATAAATGATACGATTAAGCACCTTACTCTATATAATAACTAACGATATAAACGGCATTGGGAGCTGGGGACTAGAGACTAGAGACTGGGACCTGGCCAACCAGTCTCTGATGCAACAGTCAACATTGCCAGACCTTGCACTATGAATTACAATAGCCAGGAGGCAGCACACAAGACGGTACGAACAGCAGATGAGAATAGACAAGACACAAAAGGGTCATGCTGAATGTTCAATACTCAGCTGTAAGCTCCAGTCTCTAGTCTACTGCCTCAGCTTCAACACTCTGGTTACCACTAAATTAAATACCTATTGTCAACCAGGCTAAGTCCAAAACTCTATATCGCATTGATCGGAAATCACATATCGCATTTACATTCGATGACATTACATGTTTAACAATCATCCTCATTGGACCCTAACGATAATCCTTATCGATGGATCTCCAGATAAAGACTTAGTAGTAGTTAAGGACAACTACCGGTGTGGTGTCATGTGGCGCCAAAACTAGTGGTCCAAATATTAACAAGAAGAAGAAAAAGATTATCAAGAAAAGCATCAAACAGAATAGAGAATCAAAAGTCAAAAGTTTTAGAAAATAAAATAAAAGAAAGATAAGGGCGTGACTACTTTTGTCTGATGCAAGATCTTCAAGAGGCTGCGTGATGTACTCCACGTGGAGGTATATAGATATATATACGCATATACAGGCGGCTTACTTTGGAATTAAGAAAATAACGAAACAAAAAGTAGAAAAGTAACATAAAGACGCCATACAACTGGAATCTTTCATCATGCTTGAGATATACAGAATAAGATGGTATTTAGAGAATTGTCGGAGAATGTAAGAATAAGTATATTGATTGCTTCTTAGACTTTTGATTGTAATATTTGTTCTTTTTCTGTACTAGTTTTAGTTTTATCTTTTTACTTTTAATTTGGTTTTGTTATTTGTTCAGTAAAAGCTTTTTTCTTGTTTATTTTATTAATGCGGAAATTGAGGATATTTGGGAAAGAGAAAATGGCTTTTAGCTTAAGGATAGCTCTGGTGACCTAGAGGAAAATAGATGGAAATTTTATAATTGTACGTTTGGGAGTTATGTTGAAGGAGATACTGGGATTTTTATGGACACGTGATGCGGGTTGTTGAGAATTAATAAATTAATTGGTCTTGTCTTGAATTACTTGTAGTGTTGAATCGGTCTGTGGCTATGTCTATGTTTATATATAGTTTTGTCGGTGTTGTGTGGTTATAGTAGAGAATAGAGACAAGAAAGAGTGAAAGGTCGGATCCTCGACTCTTGTACTAAGATAACCTGATGAAATGAAGCTGTTAAAGTAGAACGTTAAACGTTAATGCGTATTAATTTGTTGATAAAGTCTTATTTTAAGAATGTTCTATTTTAAGATTTGTTTTATTATTATTTGTGTAGTTGAGTAACATTTTTGTTATAGATTAGGTTTATATGTAATTAAATTTCGTACTATCGGAGAGGTCGACCAGAGCCTTGTGTCTTCTTAATATTTTATATATTTTTTTGGTAATAGTTAATTATTTGATTAAATAATTGGTAATTGATTTTGTCATAGCAAAATTATTTTTAAAATTTATTTCATAAGTACTCAAACTTTGCATAGTGTGATTAAAAATATTGAAAAATTATTGAGCCAAAATTTTTTTCAATCATAATTTAATAAACATATTTTATTTTTCTTTTTTAGTAAAACAAACGTGTTTTAAAAAAAAATTTTATTTCAGAATTACTTTAGATTTTTTTTTTTGTATGATCTGTATTATATTTTATAACTTATTATGTATTGCATTTGGTTCTAAAGGAATTCTGCCCTTCAACTAATTCAATAAATTAAATTACATTATCACTATTATAAAATTCATTATTGATGAATTCATTCAAATTAATTAAAATGAAAATATATTTCCACTTCAGAATTCACAGTACTTAACTGTTACCAAATTTTAATATTTAATGTTAGAATTAAACTCAATAACTCTAAACTTTATGGAGATCATTCAAAGTCTAGAATTGTTTACAACTCATAGTTCATTTGTAGTAATATTAATATTTACAATTAATAATAATCTGAATAAAATAATTAATGAATGGTAATGGTCGCAGAGTCACATAATAATATCTAAAATTTAGTAAAATTTGAAATTTATCTTTCATTATAAATTATGTCATAAAAATTAGAGTGTAGCTTAAATTATATACCAAACCTTTGGATAATAAAATGCAAAAATTATCAAAGCACATCTTTCATCTAGTGTGATCCATGTAATTACGAACATTCTGTAATTGAGTTTACGTTATACGCGAATTATCATAAAGTAATTAGTAACATAATCGAAATTTAAATTAGAATTATATGTATCCATTACTTTTTTAATATTTGTAAAGTTTCAGCCACGTTACTAATAATTATATTATTCATTATTGCCATACATTTAATTTACATCATTGATGATAATGCTCAATGTAAACAAAGTCGTGTCAACATTCGTTATATTATTTGATTTGCACAATAATAACAATAATTGTTTATTCAGAAATTTTTTATCCTTCAAATACGCGATAATAATCATCAAATTATTATTATCGTAATTGTAATTGATAATAATAATCTAGGTTAACAAATTCTGGTTTGAAAAACTCTTGAATCTTTTATTTTTATAATTCGCAATAAGAAAAATTTATGAGAAACTTGTATCACTTTTTTGTTATTTAAATTAATATTGACAGTACAATAGCCTTTACTTATCAATTATCATTATCACAGTTTTCTATTTTATTTATTGTGAGTAATGAATATATTATTCTTCATCTATAACCATTGTTTGGCAATGATCTTTAAGTAGTTTTAGATAAAACAGTAAATATTGTAATTATATTTTTTTATGAATTCATTATTTGATTCAGTATTTCGCATATTTTAAAGTAACATAAAATAATTATTATTTATTATTAATTATTATTATGTAGAATTTAAAAAAACAAAAAACTATGGATGCAAATTAAAAAAAATTATTCCTTAATACTAATTTAATTTTTAAATAAAACTTAGAAATTATTAGATGTCATTAAATATCATGGAAATAAAGCGACATAATAAATATTGACGAGACGCTGTTTATATTGAACATTATCATCAATAAAACGATGTAAATTTAACGTAGGACGATGCAAAATAATGCAAATATTTTTCAAAAGTTTAATTCATTAAAATTCAAGTAAGAAATCAAAAGCTCTAACTTCTGTGCATAAGTTTTCATAAAAAAGCAGAAATCTCATATTCTCAAAGTTATTGCTCTTTACCAATTACTCTAATCATAGCTATTCATAACATAACACTGTTGAAGCGCGTATAGAATACTGTAACTCTGTAACGATTAGTTATTATTAAAATAACAACCTGACCTGCTGCAGAAGCTTCAAAACTGAGATATCGTATGTTACAGTCAAATTAATAAACGCAAGTACACACACATAAGAAATATATGTATGTAGGTATGTGTGTAGGTGAGAGAATGGCTTCATACAGAGTATAAATTCAATAGCGAATGGTCCATAGTGGATCCGAAGTTTCATATTATGGTCAATCGATATTCTCTGCCACATTTAGGTGGGATGGAAGTGTGCTTCATATTTCGTATAAGTATTTATAATAATAGCGATGATTAATGTCGTGAAGACAAGAAGGAAAACTGATGGAATATTGGTAATCCATTTGGATAGTGACTCACGAAATGATACAATTAAATTTTTGAACAAATTTTTGAAAATTATAAAAACTTAATACCTGAATTCGACTTTATTTTAAGGAATGAATTTATATATTTGATTGTTTCGTTTTATCAAATATGTCTTTTTGTTTATGATCTACTATATTATTGTATGAAATAATAACCACGTTTACTTGAGGAAAGAGCAACGTTGACAATAGTGAAGGATAGGAGAAAAGCATGTCATCCTATGATTAAAAAATCTAATTTGAAATTATTTAATCCATGCGAAGTGTATATTTATATATTAGTGAACTAAAATCATTTTATATTTTTTTTAATCATTCCAAATTAGATTTCTGAATCAACAATTACTGTTTTGTGAAAATATCAAACATTAATAAAAAATTATTATTCTGCGAGAGTTTCAGGAGCAGTTTCTGGAGTTATTTATAAAATAAATAAATATAAATGTAAATCCATATTTTTTTTTTCTTTCATATTGAGTCAAAGCATTACCACGTGATGAAGTGATGAGTATTTTGTATTTGGAATAAATGTTATCGATCATTAATATTATTTAAGTTATTTCAATGCTAAATGGACTTTATGTAACATAATATGTTTTTTTTTCCAAAGTTTTGTCTTGTTCCAGTGTTTTGCGTTAGTCAAGTAGTAACTTCTTGTTCTATTGTAATTTCAAGGCAAAAAATTTTGCCATGTTCCATCTCGGTTTCGTCAGTTAATTTGAAAAATAACTTTATTTATGCTTCTGGCCATGGAATAATCTTTTTTATTCATATAATCTTGAATAAATGAGATAACTAGAGAAGATGTGGGGTGTTAATAATTTTATAGATGTTAAATTGCATTTATTGATACTCTTTCATCTTAAATAAAGCATCTAACTTATTTGATCTATATATTACTAGTATATTCACTTATTACACCGAATCCGTCTTATAGCTATCTTCAGCACAATTTGCATTTACTTCAACTAACTTCATTATAATTTCACATCAAAGTACTCCAGTATTCCGAATAAGCTCAAGTTGAAGTTTATTCAAAAGATTTTTAGTGTTACTAGTTATAATAAATAATTTAATGTGGAACTCTTTTGATTCTCTTGCAGCTTTGTTGAAACTATTTATCAAAATGTTATACGGTATTATTATCATTACTACCATTATGATTAAATAACACACTTTGTAAAAGTTAAAGAAGCAAAAAAAAATTCCATTTTTTTGGTGATTTTTGATTGGCTGTATTTCAGTGAAAAATTGTCGTATGAAGATCAATAAAGAAGTATTTTGAAATGAACGAAATATGGTTTTAGCCAAATTAAATCTGTATGAACGGACTATTAGCTGCATATGGAGACTCAGCTGGAAAAAATTTTGCCAAGACCATGGATTGAAAAAAATTTTCAAAATTTTTTTTAATATTTTTTGCTACTTTTGTAGTAATTGTGAATTTTGACTTTTCAACGTCCGCGGTAGTATAGTGGTCAGTATCCCCGCCTGTCACGTGGGAGACCGGGGTTCGATTCCCCGCCGCGGAGAATTAATTTTTTTTTTAATTTGTAAAATTTTAATCGTACATGTATTATAGATTTAATGATTCACATCCTAAGTTTTGTAAATTTCTTAAAATTTTTTCTGTCAAACACGTGCATAACATCTGTTTTCGACTTATTTCCTCCATCTTCTACTTACTTCTTTACGCCGACAATTTTCAATTACCAATAATTTTGCACAAGTAACGTAACGACACCTATCGAACCTTTCCTAATTTCGTGAAACTTTAACCTTCGACTGCATTACCTGAAACTAAAAGTGAAAAATAGTGAACTATAGTGAGAAAATGTACAGATGATAACTACTTCTATGTAGACTGTAGTGAGGACAATCTTCATTGAACTGAGTCCCATTTCGGATTGAATTGAGTTCTACGAAGAAATTCAAGTATACTCTAGTTAATTTATTTAAATTAAATAAAATTCAAAGCAAAAAAAAAAACATAAAAACAACACTTTTTTTTAATTTTTACTCAATCCCTGGAGACTCATATACTTTTTCGATTGAAATAATTGGACACATATCATCTGAGATTTCTGGTAGTGCTGGAAGACGGTCAGGGGAAATGTCTACGTTTTCTTCGTCTATCCACTCCAAACTTTCGTCCACAACACACAGAAGCTCTTTAGCACGGCGCTTGACTACACGCATTGGTTGAATCCTGACAACAGTTTCTCGTCGAACCGTATGAAGAGCTGTCCTGTGCTTCTGCAGCTTTACACACGAAGCAAAGTAAATGCCGCATATCTTACAACATCTATTATCAATAATTTTATCATTTTCTAAGAGAGATGCACAGTAATAATCATATGCCATTTATGAATAGCCTTTATTTTTTAATTTTGATGGAAAATTTTTTTTTCAAGTTTTATGAATGGTCTATTTTACCTCAAAAAGTTTCATTATAATGAATTTTTGTAAAAATGTTTTTCATAGAAAAACATAAAATAAAAAATTTTCCTAATTTTTGAGGGGGCTGCAATGCCTCACCATCTTCTATAAATCTTTGTGTTTCTTTTTTACTACGTCCACTACTTGTTATAAAAGTAAACTTTACAGGGGAGTAGAAGGATGGAATCTTTAATAAAACACGGCAGCAAAAGCAAAAGCTTTTCACTATCATGTATTACTGCTGTCAATGACCCATATGAATATTTAATTTAACGAGAGAAGTGCAATAAAGAAGCGTACTTGAATGAGCGAGTAAGCTTTCGTTTATTCATACCTCACTTAACCCAAATCGACCTTTTAAAAAGCAGCTTCATTTAATTTTTCATTATATAATATAACTCCTGTTTTTTTGTATATACAGTTTTATAATATATTTTTTATTATCCATTATTTTATTTATGAGAAAAATTTCAAAAGACATACACGTTTTCATAGATAAAAATTATTTTTGATGCTTAAATTGTATTTAATCTGATTAGGTATTTAAGTCTTATATAGTCTCATATAATTTTCGTAAGCTGCTTGATTTTAGTTTTATTGCTATGAAATAATAAAAATTTTAAGTAGATCATTAAATAATCATACCAACAACGAAAACAATATAATTTAATAATAAAAATAATAATTGAGTATGTTAATTATAAGTATAAAAAAATAAAAACACGATAATTTTTAAGTTTGTTCTTGTTTGTTCCGCGTACAAGAAACTTTAGTTGAATAATGTAGCAACGTAATATTTGGTTCATTGTTACTTTTTATCTTGTTATATAAGTAAATGTATGCATAATCTCGTGAATAAGATACAAGATAAAATATATAGGTATACATATTTTTAGTTATATTTATATAAACAAATGCATATAAGTTAAACTTACGTTTGCATATGCTTGGAATTTCATCTGAGTTATCTTTACAGTCGTCTGAGCCATCACAGACCCATGGCATAGGCAAGCAATTACCATTTTTACATTGAAACTGCCTCAAGGGACATACTTTTTGAGCTGAAAAACAAAAAAAAAAATATTTATTTTTCATATTTCATATTACATGCAAATAATATTCTTATCTGTAGTATGCATTAAAATTTTCGTATACTTCAAAAAATATTTAATGTGTTTATGTTCGGTGAATGACTATTACATAATAAACGTATATATAAATAGATAAATAAACCATTTTTATATTTTGATCATGAACCTTGATTTTCCGTTGAAAAAATATTAAAGTATAAAGAACCTTTATTGCCCACAGTACAAGAATGCGAAATAAGTGATTTTTAAAATTTTAGCGATACTCAATACAAGAAGTGTCAAGAGTTATCGATCCAATAAAGCAACTGCGCAAATACACTTGGTGTCGCCATCTATCTAGTGCAAATGAGTTTCTTCTTTCGAGAGGAAAACGGCTACATACATAACTATATAAATATATCTATATATGCGAAAATGCATATACGTGATTACTCAAGAGTGCAAGTATTAGTAACCCCCGGTGTATTTTAGCTCACTTGGTTCACTTATACTCTTTTTTATGCCAATATACACGTGGATACTCTAAACTTGTACTAGCATAGTTTTCGTATTTATATGAAATATGATAATAATAAATACAAATACATGTGTATTTATTCAAAAAGTGAATTTATGCATATATGCAAATTCAAATGTATAAACAGGAATTTATTATTGAAAACAACTCGTCCGTCGTTTTCAATAACATATTTTGTTTGCAGAATTCTCACTTTTTGGCTAGGCCGTGCCAAACTTTTGAACTATATTTCACGGTACATAAATAAATATTGTACAAGCCACTAATTTTTTTTTACTTATAATTGGATGATTTTGAAATATGTTTTTAAACTATCTCTCTGATTACTTTCGGTCTAAGTATAATTGTATTTTCTTCAATTTAACTTTTCAAAGTTTCTTGTATTATTTTTTAACTTTCAGCGCTTACTATTGTTTTAGTTACTTGAAAAAATTGGTAAGTTGTTTTAAATTAGTAATTTTAATTGAGCACCGTAAAATCTTGGGAAAAAAAAAAAAAAAAAAAAAAAAACATTGAATTTTATTTAAATAATAAGTTTGGAATTTATTATTTATTATCGAAAGAAAAAAAAGTATATTTAAATCGATTGGACCTACTGAAATAAAAGTTGGAATGCTCTAAGTAATTAGAATTTTCGATAGCCCATATTAGCAAGTATAATTAGTCCACGGGGTAGTTTTTCTAATAAAAATATAAAAAGGAAGTAGAGTAAAGCAAGTTGAGTCCCGGAGAGTAACTGCCGCGATACGATTCTTTTGCTCTCTGCTTTTTCCCCAGCGTGAATTTATTTTAGCACTTATTTTTTTTATAAAGAAAATAGTCAAAATAAAAAAAGTAAAATCCATCAAATTTGCACGTTTCAATCTCTTTAAAGTACTTTGCATAATGCGTGCGCAAATATACAGATATTTATGTTTAACATAAAAAAATAAATTATTGTAATTATTATTATTCGTTCTTTTATAATAGTTTACTAATCTTACATTTTTATTGACTAAAATCTTTTTATGGTAATAGTTTCCATTTTGTATATTCAAAATGATTATAATCATTTAATTTTTTTGTTTTGTAATTTTTTAATTCATTTTTTTTTATCAGGATTAAAAAAAGTGTTTTGGATCCAATAAAAAAATTATTTTCAGATCTAAAAATTAAAATCATTTCTTTTTCTCAAAGAATTTAATATTCATGAGCAAAATTTTAATAAAAATATTTTTAATGAACCAACTAGTTACTTTCAGTTTACTTTAAAAAAAAAAAAGTACCTTATCATGTTCGATTAATGTATTAATCATGTATGGATGCAGTCATAATTAATTTTATTTTAAAATCAGAACTGTCGCTCGGACATATTCATGACGTCAAGCATTAATTATTAATCGAGGGTAGAACTAAATTATTCTGTATATAACAATAGTACGTTCGATTCCAATCAGTCACTTGTTTTTTTTTTTTTTTTTTTTTATTTGTATTTTCGGTGAAAAAATCTATAGGGAGTTTGTTATGTCGGTAAATACAATTTATATATGCCTCGTAATTAGTGTATTGTAAAACGAAACGGTATATGGAGTAACATATCCAATATTCTGTTGTTACAACAAATTCGATACGAATCTACCGGCGGGCAACAATGCTACACCCTAAAACACAAAGAAAACTTTTATACTTATATCTATGAGCATTTGCATACATATTTGTTGATAAATTACCTCATTATAAATTCACCTCATTTACGAACAAATTCATACTTGATTAATGTATTCATCAGACGAATACATTTTTTATTTGAGATATTTATAAATATTTAAGCTCGGCAAATTTCATTCATCATTCTCTTACATGCTTTATATTACTTGTGATTTATAAAGAAACTGCATGCACCAAAGAGTCAAAAAATTTCAAAAGCATATGGTAATATTAATACAAAATACAACTAAATAAGTAACAAACGGAATCACGTATATTCTAAATAATTTATGTTAAAATCAATTAAATTATTTGTTTTATCTCCATTTATTAAAATTTTTACACCTATTTTTAAATAAATTTCTTTACAAACGATTACATTTTTTTTTAAGTCAAAATTTCAGGCATAAATTCAAAAGTCAGCCAAATCAGTCATTTAGTTTAAAAATTAATTAAAAGTTAATGTTGAAAAAATTTATTGAAATTTACAAAAATTAAAATTGTTCGAGTTTTGAATTAGAATTTAGAAATATAAAACTGACAAAAACATTTTTTCAAAAATTTGAATTTTTTTATACTTCCTTACGGCTGAAGAATAATTTGTTAATAGTAATAAATGCTTATTAAATATTAAAAAAAAAATCTGTCTGTTACTTAATTTGTTTTGACATAAATTGTTCCAAATATCCGTGATTGTGTTTTTAAATTGTATATGCTTATCTGGAGACGATCATCATAATATCCAAAAAAAACAATCTGTTGTTTATTATTTTAACTATAAAAATCCAGTCAGTGGATTCAAATATATTTAACCATAAAATTGTCATACAATTTTTGATTGCCGTAATAAAACTTTTATCTCCTATCGACTGCTGCTTTCTAGAAGATAAAAAAGTCAATAAAAAATATACACTTCTAATGTGTATAAATATTTAATTTATTTATGATTTCTATCCGTATCCGAAAATAATACGGCCGATATTAATTAACGAAAAGAACATCTGGCAGCTAGAAACTGGAAGTAGACGTCTCAATACTAGCAAACTTTTATACTCCGTAGAGCGACAACTATTATAATGTATTTGAGAAATAAGTCGATTAATTATTCAAATTTCCTTCGCTGATCATTCCCCGGACTAATGGACCGACTTTGTTCGCCTGGAAACATAATCAAGGCAATTGACCAAAGATAAGTTTACAAAGTTCGATTTCGGTCTTTTCAAAACTTTAAATTGTATTTCGGTGTTGTTGGATAATGAAAATCAATCGAGGAAATTAAGACATTGATTATAAATTATGAATAAGAAATAAAAATTTTAAATTTATTGACTTCGACAAAAACGATTCTTTTAAAAACGGATAGAAATTATTTTAAAAAGGTACTTGGAATCTAAACATTGAATCATTTTGTTTATTTTAATACTAAATAGCCTTTTAGACAAATTTAGTTATTACTTTGTAGCGTGATCAAGATAATTATCATAAAAATAAAAATTTTTAGAATTTATTTGACTGATTGAAATATTTATGACAAATTTTTATTAAAGTAGTAAGTAGAGAACATTTATGTATATTAATTTCTAAGAAATTTAATTCAAAGATTAAATATCATTTTTTGACACCTATATAATTAAATTATCTATTTAATTAATATTATTTTTTCATTTATAAAATTATTTTAATCGTCAAGATATGGACTCTATTTTTTAGACTAGAGTATTTTTATTGATTATTATATCTACGTCTACGTAATAAATAAAATTCAATAATTTATGATTTAACTTAGAAATTATAGTGAACATTTTAATTTGAAATTATTTTTTTCCCGAAAAAAAAAAAATTGTTTTAATTTAAAAATCATTAAAAATTTGGACTTGGACAATTTTCGGATAAAAATGTCAATATTTAATTTTTAACGCACTAATAAAAAAAATTAAGTCAATTCAAGAGAAAAAAAAATTTTTTTTTATCAGCGCGTTAAAAAATTTCTACTTGCTTTTTTTGACATCTAATAATTGTTTATCTTCAAAGTAATATCAGATATATAAAATTCTCCAAACAATTTCAAATTTTACCTGCGTAATTAAAATAAAAAAATGAATAAATTTTTGAATACTATAGATTCAACAAAGATGAATAAATTATTACTGTTTACACAATAGGGAAAGAAAACCAATACCCTGCCCCAAACTAGTAATCACCACTCGACATTTAATTATATCCATATCCCTATTTGATTTTTTTGATCCTATGTTTAATACAAAGCATAGGACCAAGGCCAGCTGACTATTGGTTAGGGGCTGAGGACTGCGGTTCTTACCCCAGTTCATTTGAAAGAATGATTTGTAACTAAATTTGTAAAGAAAACAGACCGACAGAATGATCTCTTGTAGTTGAACAAAAAATTTATTATCTTAAATTATAGAGAATCATTATTAAAATAAGTTTAAAGTGTTAAAAAATAGTTTAGAGTTCAAAATCGGTGTTATGATTTTCAAATGGAAAATCTAAGACAATCATTTATAGTGATGACGGTATAGTAAATTTATAGTACATCCTAAAATAATACTATAAACGCATCAATGTAAAGAGGGAATTCTAGTAAGACAACAAAGATTTTAATAATTTTTATTCCAAATATTTTTGATAGAAGAATTGTTATTTTCAATAATTTATATGTTAGTTTCAGTCTCTTGACAGTCGATATAGTGATATGTCTTTAGAGTATAATATGAGAACGAAAATCACATATTCACTGAAAATCGAGACAAAGCGTCTTTTTGTATTAGATTCATGCGATACCATCCTAACTTGAATACTACTAGGCTAAACGTATTAAGTTTCTCGGTTGGCCCATTTTTAACCACAGTAATTGATATTTTTTAGATTTAGAAAATTTTTTTTCTTACAAGAAAAAAATTTACCCTTTAAATTAATTGGTTAATTTAAATTAATTGATCAAAAATTTGATTTATACTGATAAGATATAGAGAAAAAAATTTTACAAAAAACAACGTTTGAAATAATTAAAAATGCAACAATAAAAAAAATTAGATCAAATAATTTTGTAGTTACTGTATTTTAAAATGTCTGAAGCTGCTGTTTGAATAATCATCTACTGAATTTTATCTTTACGTCAAAAAATCATTTGATTCTATTTTTTAATCGATTGGTTAAATTTTGTGCTAGATGCTGATATTTGTGATTGATTTACAATTTTAAAATGATTAAAGCTTTTGAGAATTCAAAACCAATCAGGTCAAAAAATATTGTCTCTTACTTTTATGAGAATAGTAAAAACACAGCGACCAACGAGTTATGACGGCCATAACAGGAGAGATAGAGGTTCAATTTGAAAAATAATTTGGAAATGTGGCATTGCAAACTATTGAGATTCATTGTAGTATAGATTTCAAATAAAATTCTTTGTTTTCAATCGGTAATAAAATAAAATTATAGATAAATAAATTTACGAAGTGCGATTATTAAAATTTATTATTCATTAGCTATTAAATAATTTTCATTATTTAATGTCAAATAATCTCTCGTTTTATTGATTTGTGTAAGCTATATTGGTTCTTGTCACTGTAAAATATTTAGTTAATCTAAATGTTCAATATTTTAATATATAATTTTTTAAGATTTAACTATTCCGATGATTATCTTGAACTATTTAACAAATTTTCACCGAAGATAAATGATATATTTAAACGTCTTAAGTTTAAATGAAGGCTTTAATAAGTTAAATCAATCAAAGACGTTTTACTGAATTTAAATATATTGTAAGAATTCAAACTCCAAGCTTTTAATCAATATCTACATACTAAAATAGAAAAAAATCAACTTGATTCACGGGAAAAATTCTTGAACCAAGAAAATCATTTCAAAGAGCTTTATCGTCTTGATTTAAGTAGAAAAATTTTTTAATATAAATTTTTCTTGATTTAAATTTACTTGATAAATTTTACTTGGATCAAGAATTTTTCTCTTGAACCAAATAAATTTTTTTACGGTTAAATGACATATTTCTTCTGTATTTTTATACTTGTACCCGCATCACTGAAAAACTGCTGAGTATTTTCCCCTTAGTTTGCAGCATGCAGATAAAAAAAATATGAAAAAAGCCTTTAAAATCAACCAAATGTTTGCTAAATAACATACAAAAATATCAACAAGATTTTTGATTTTTTATCATGTCGTTCGACAATTCGAATTTCTACAGACAATTTACAAAATGTTATATTTCCTCTATTTACATTCATCAATATTTATTCACCGGTAGAAATAAATGTCATTTTTATTTTAAAATAAAAAAAAATTTGCATTTTTTTTTTTTTATGTAACTGAAATATTCCGGTGTCTAAAAACCGATAGTACGAAAAAGTGTAGTATTATTTTCTAATAGATTCCTCGTCAGGTTGATTAGAAAAAAAAAATTCAAACGAATTTTTTTTTTTTTTAAGGATTATACGTGTGACCGCATTTATATCTATGTAAATTTGAAATCTATAAAGAAAAAGAAGTGTGGAAAAATATAAATTTTTCTAAATTTAATCGATATCCAGCGAAGCGATGACGAGAGTCTCAAAACGCGGTGCAATTTTTAATACGCTTTTTTTTATTTTTATTTTCATAAAATCAAAAACAGAGGTTGTGAAATGTATTACTAAACATATGCAGTACGAGTTTCTTAATAATTGGCTGAGTGCTTGAATTATGTACTACTTTTAACGAAGTTTGATATGAATACACTAGAGTAATGAATTTAAGATCATGTTTTACGAAATCTGAATCAGTTTTCCGAAAATACACTAAAAAAATTTTTGTTTAAAGAAACTAAAAAATATAAAATTTTATGTATATTTTCTCATTGCTATTTGACCTTGGCTTTGGCATAATTATAAATAAACTAGACCAAACTTTAATTAATAACAAACCGAACTAAAAGTGAAAAATAATTTTTTATAAGTTTAAAATAATAATTTAGTAATTAAAAAAAAAAGTAATTTTATTGTAAAAAAGTGTGAAGTGCGTAAAATTTTAATAAATATTTTATTGGTAAAAATAAGGATATGACAAAAATATCTTATAAAGCAGCTTACTTTTTTTTTTTTTAAAGTAAAGTTAATTTTTTTTTTTAATTATTTTAAACTAATTTAAATTTAATTTATTTAGTAAATTAACTTAAATTCAAAACTCCAAATCTTTTAAAAATTATTATCTTGGTTCAGAAATTTTCCTTTCACTGCAATATTAACGAGCTTTAGTAATCTTATTTATTATTAATTATGTGGAAAAATAATTATCCTTGATTGATATTGATGAATTAAATTTAATATAAAAATTAATTAAATTTTATAATAACAGGGGCGATCATGGGGAATAAGATGATAAGAAAATTTTTTTTTTAATTAATAGAGTGTAATTAATTAAATATTTACGTGTTACGACGCCGTAAGGGCTTATTATGAAGAAAATATATATTATTAGTAATGGTTATATTTATGGCCACGATAGACAGGAGATGTCGAATATTTTTATGCAGAAGAAGAAAACAGAGTTAACCCTCATCAAAACAGTAGTCCATCAAACTCATATTCTAACAAGATAAAAATATTTATCGCCATAAATTTGAAAAAAAAAGTTGCTCTTTTCGGCATTCATAAATAAAAACGGTACGCGAATAAAATTTATGGGCCGCGACTTGAGAGAAAAAAAAGAAAAATATATTAAATATATTGAGTTTTAAATTGTAAATTGGAAGTAAAATACAGAAAGTCTCAAGGATAAGGACTCGCTTCAAGTTGGCTTTATGTACTATAATAATAACAGTAATGTACTTCAATAAAAATCAATCGCGTCTAGCCGCAACGGATTAAATAGCTAATTTATACAGTCAACAAAATATCGATTGATACTTTGTTTTCTAGAGCAAAAATAAAATATAAATAAAAAGTAATGTGCTTTTCTTATTATTACAAGAAAAAAAAAATTCCGACACATTGGTTATACATTCGGGGCGTTGATAAATTTTTTTAAACTTTTCAAAAATTAACGGAGGGCAAAAAATCCATTTATATGTGCGTACAAGTTAACAGGCTATTGAAGTTCATCGTTTTTAAATTACGTGTGTAAATACTTATTATTAAACAATTAAAACATGTGACAACTGATAATAAAACTGAATTTTCCAATAAATATACTATTTTTAATTATTTACATTTATTAATCATGAATTGTGAGCAATAACAATGTCAGTTAATTAAATGTATATGTTGAGTATGTTTGTTAAATAATAAAATATTAACAATTTTATGTCATTTCAATTGGTAATTTTATTTTTATAGTAAAATAAAAATGCACACAACGGACTGTAGTAATGTCAATATTGACCATATGAAGACTCGTACCTTATTTTAATTAATGATAATGACATTCGCTGTATTTCTGACGATTTCAAATTCCACGATTTCTTTAGCTTCTAAAAAATAAATTCTCGTTTCTTTTCGTTCTATATTTATAGTCAGTTCGAGAAAACTACTGATAGAGGGAAATTTTTATTTTTAATGAATCAGTCAAAAAATTTCTTCTTTCTAGATTTTTATGAGAAAGAAAATTTACTCAAAAAATACAAGTAATTTATGATTTAAATTTGATTGTATACAAAAAAATGAAAAAGTTATTATTATTATAATTATTATTACCATTTTATCATAAAACCAAAGTAATGAGAATATTTTAAAAATATAATTAAATCAATAGTTTTTTATCATTTAATTATCGCATAATTTGTGCAATGAGGGCATGTAACTAATAAATTATAAGTATTCCCGTCATTAGTTATTCTAGACAAAAAAAAAATGTAAATAAAATTTTTTAATTATATCTACGTATAATATAAATAACCAGAAAAAGTAATTTTCTGAAACCCTTTGGGCATTTAATTTCCGCAATATTTGTTCCAAGTCAATTTGTATTTCACAATTATAAAATCTTTCAGTCTATGCTCGAAAGTAAATAATAAAATTACAACGAACGTAATTTTTATATTTTCATCAAATTCAATAAAAATATTTACAAAAGCAATGACATTCATTGACATTTCATACCATAGTTAAAAAAAAAAATTTTATCTCAATTAAAATCGTGTTCTTTGTGATTGACAGCATTTTACGTTGAAATTTTTTTTATCTTTTTATAACTTTTCCACAATCGTCCAACGAATTGATGTTAAAAAAATTAAAACGTCCACCAACTAGCTACGTACCGGCACTTGCTTTCTATCCAATCATTTGAAATAATTCACGATAAAATTTATTTGAAAATCTAAATTGATTTTCCAACTTTTTCATGATTACTTTTGAAATAAAAAATAATACCACAGCCATTTCATAACCTGTCAGTTTATTTTATTAATATTAAAGTTTATAATAAAAGCCCTGTCAAATAAAGTTTATTTGCAATTTTAAATTTTAAAAGCCCGCGTTTATTACAAAAATGGTGCATTTAATAAAAGAAAAATTGATGAAACTAATAAAGAATTTTAGTATCAACATTAATTGATATTAACACGTAGCGACTTTTAATTGATAAAAAAATAATACCCAGGACCATATTCTGCCTTTATTAAAAAATAATTCGACTTTAATAAAAGCCAATAAAAGTAACGAAGCTGTGCAGCGATGAATTTTAAACCCAGAGTTGAATCATCGATTTAAAAAAAAAAAAGTGTCTCTTTAATTTACCAATATTTTAATTTACTATTAATTATTCCTTTTACTCTAATAAACCCTTACATTAAAGAAATATATCTCTTTATTTATAAATAATTAGTACTCTTAACAAATCCTTATTCATAAAATATACACGTATATTTTTATCGCAGATAAATAATTAAAAAAAATTACTGCTCTTTATTACGTCTATATTTTTCTTTCCGCTCTTCTAATTGGTTTAGACGAGAAGTGTTTAAACACAAATTATCACGAATTAGTTTCCTACAGTTGGAAAAAAAATTAAAAAATAACATCTTTTATTATTACCACCTACTTAACTCGATCATGTACTTTTCTGGTAGTGGAGATATAAATTTTTTTATTTTAACGAGCGTGAATGTGTGATGCGTTTAAATTTTTATCATTACACTTTTGAGGAAAAAAAAAAAGAATTTCAACGGATGGAAGGATTGTCCGCAGGTTACGCTCATTAGAAAGGGTCTAAGGAATTTCTTCCAAGACGTTTGAAAGATTTTTTATTTTTAACAGGGAAAATTTCTGTCATGACAGCTTACTGTGGTTAGTAGTTAACGATTAATACTTATTTAATTAATTAAATTTCACTTTAGATTCCGTTAAAAAGTTTTTTTGATAAATTTTAGTTAATTTTTTATAAAAATAATTAGTGTTAACTAAAATAAAAGGAGAAGTTAAGGATTAAAGTTATATTATAATTGAACAAGTAACCTATTAGTTAGAATTATAATTCTTCGAATAGTTAAATTTTGTTGTATTAAAACGGTGTAATATTGTGGGAACTGAGGACAATATTTGGCGCTTGATAACTTGTTAGTGACATACATATAGTTGACTTTGAACTTTTCCTTAACTAAACACAAATGTCAGTGGCTAAGATGCCGAAAAAGGATATTGAAAGAATAATAGCTAATTGTATTAGTTATTTGATGGTTTATATATTGATATTGATTTGATTATATTGACTACCATGTGATCAATAGCTTAGAATCTTGACGAGCCAAATTAATCAAATAAATAAAAGTGAAAAAGTTATCAAGCACACACTGCCTTCAATTCCTACTGTATTTTATTAATTATTAATTAAATTAATAATCATGGGCGTAAACGATTCTTGTTATTGATGGTACAAATCTCATTATTTTTATTTTCTACTAGCAAGTAGTAGTTTTTTCCCGTGGATAGTAATTAGTGTCCGGTAGAACGCAAGGCTAAGGGGATTGACAGTCAAAGTTTTTTTTATCCAACTGGTTGTTATTAAATTTTACATTAGAAATGAAATTTATTTATTTGAAGCTTTTCACAGTTATTTTGGTTACTAAAATTATATGTTGAGTATCAAGTCGAGTTTAAGACCCACAGAAATATATAATAATTTTTCTGAATAATTTTCAACGATTTAATTGCTTGGAAAGTCTAATTACGGAAGTTTACGATACTCCGCACCTGATTTTCAAAATTAGAAGCTCTAAAGAACTAAAAAGTTTCACAGGATCGCGTTTTTATCCATGAAAATCATTGAAGATCAGGCGTTGTAGTTTTCATTTGAAAAATGTGAATGCGTTCGTTAGTTGGAGAATTTTTAATAAAAGAATAATTCTATTACCTCCATACCTAATAATTAATTCAGCTCCTGTTTTTTATAGCTCTTGCATCTACATAACTATATAAGTAAATAAATAAATAAATAAATAAATAAATTAGCATGTACGTATATAATAATACTGTATAAAAAATCTAACTTCAAAGCTTAACTCTCCATCGACGAATAAAGATTGTACCGAGATAGCACTTTTGCTCATCCCATGCTTTATTTTATATTTTTTTACTCCATCCATTCTCTTTCATTCTGCACTATCTGGTTTTCATCGTACAAAAAATATAAAAAAGCGTATTAACTTCATCTCTCGCTGTAGCGCTTGTATGTAGATATAGTTATAAAATATAAATATATATAAATATATACACATATGTATCGTAGCAAAAAATATGTAACATGCGCATAGAATATATCTCTATAAACAAAAAACAAGTACCCTTGTATAAAATCAAGTCGATTACTCTGCTACCCAATAGACAAAAATAATAACAACAATTTTAAAATGAAAACTAAATCTAATAAAGTAACTCTAAATCCAAATGTGTAATCTCGGTACAAAGCGCATTGTAAATTGTCAAAGACATTGTACTTGTGTATGCATTGTACTACTTCCTGGAATTATTGAAACACATGAAATTCGAATAAAAACTCGGGGGATGTTGCGAACATAAAACTTTTTTAAAAATAATAGGAAAAGAAGCTAAAGCTATTTCACCCTCACAACGAATACGAGGGTACGTAAAAATATATATGAAACAGTGGATTGGATTTGTCACCCTTGTGCTTGTGACAATGATCCTGAGAATTATGTATTGAAAAAAATAAGAGAATAAAGAACCAGAACAAGGCTGAGACATTGGCCAATTTAAAGATCTTATTTCTTAGTTCTTTCCTTTTCTTACCAATATGTATTTATGTATATAATGATATACACTCAATTATTTTTATTCAAATAATTTAGAATAAAAATTACAATATATATTCCGGCAGATCTTCATGAATAAACATACTCAATATCCAACAATTAAAATGTAAAAACCGTAGACTCGTTATGTAATTGTTACTCAATAGTCTAAGTAATGAATAATTGTCTGAGTACCTTCTTGTGTACTTTGTTTATAAATAAACGCTTGAAAAAAAAAAAAAAAAAAAAAAAAAAAAATTAAATAATGAATTAAAAAGCACATGGTTTATTATCTATCACTGTGATTATAAATGTTTGTAAAATATACTCACGATCTGCGGGGATCCCATCGGATGCTCTTGACGTTCCGACAATAAAACATGTTAAAATAATCGAAGATAAAAGTAAATACACGCGATATGGATAAAGCTCCATAACCCACCCTCACTTCACACTCACGTAACACTATATTATTTGATTTTGTTTTTTTTTTTCAACGATCTCTTTTTGTAAATTTTAATAGCCGTGTTTGTTTGTTTATTTACTTATTTTTTTTAAGGGAATAAATTATCGGCAATTTCAGCCCAGTTAGAATTTTTTAGCAACATCCAGTGCGCTGACAAACGTGCATACTTGGGTTATTTAATTGATGATGATAATAATATTTAAAATTATTATGTGTGTGTAATATTGTAAAGTGAAAGGTAATGATGTATACATATATATATATATATATATATATATATATATATATATATATATATATATATATATATATATATATATTAATGTCTAATTATTGTTTATATTTGGCGTTATAAAACGCGCCGGGTACTTGCGAGGGCGTTTTGTGTTAAAAATTAACGATAGCATGGAGACCCCGGTTCGTATTTGTACTGAGTCTGATTCACGATTACCATCGTTGTAGCAATTACAACCAAGACCAGAGCAGAGGATATAACAACTACCAATAACGACGTTTCTCTCTCCCGGGCGAGACAGGAGTCACTGATATTCTGACGCACCGACATCGCGCCACCTGCGCGCGCATTTTGAACCTCTCTCTCTTTCCCGCTTTTTTAAATTTTTTTTTGCACTGTCTCACTTTTGCTTGATGCTGAATGCCTGTCACGAGTGTAAACACGTTCATGTGAGTGAGTATATATACTCTCAATCTCAATGTTCAGTGTGTATTTTATTTATATGCATGCATGTATTTAATATAGATATGTAATATTTGGATATTTATATTATATTGTTTTTTTGTATTGCAGATTCTTCATGATTTTAAGGTGGATTTTATAAATTCGTTATTTTTATCAATTTTAAAACTTGAAACTAAAAAAGGATAAAAATATGTGATGGAGAAAGTGGGAAGAGAAAGAGTGCTAATTCTTCAGTCTAGCCTAACCTGGACGATAAATTATTTTGGTATTCATCTTGCTGTAAATTCTCGACAATTGATGTCTTCCATCAGAATTTAGCTGTCTTTATTTTTTTTTATAGTTTTTGTTTTATTTTTTTATTTTAATTGTCATTCTTGTCAGCTTATTTTTTAATGGATTGTTTTAATTGTTTTTGAGGTTAATGTCGAATTTTTTTCTGATTTAAATTTATTTTATTTATTATATTTTTAGTCATTGCAATTTTTAGATAATTTATTCTGTTTTTTTAAATTTAACCTCTAGTTTGTAAAATAGTGTATTTTTTTTATTTTTATTAAATTTAGAATTTTATTTAATAATGGAGTTGCTGAATTAAATATTAATTGTTAATTTTTAAATTTTATTCGTTGAAATAAATTATTTTAAAATGTAGTTGTGTTTTAAAAAATTAACAAAGTGACTTTTAACGTTATTTTTTGGTTAAATAAATAATTTAAAAATGGAAATAAATCCATTGAGTATTATTCTTGTAAAAAGAGATAGCAAAGGTGATAGAATGTTATTTAGATATCCGCATATGGATAATAATAAAAAGGATTCTAATCAGTGTACAAAAAGAAAGAATCCTTATTCATTGATAATAGCTGAAGATTCATTACAGGTTAGTATTATCATTATTAATAAGTATATAAATTATAATAATAAATGAATTAATGATTTTAGTCACTGCCGTGTCCAACATCAAATATCACTAATGGAAATTTATCTGGATTATCTGATGAAGTATTGTCGACGCTGTTTGCTGTTAAACCGGAGCTTTGTGAAATGAAATTCGAGTTAAAATTAAATAACGTACGTTTTGTTGGTCATCCAACTTTGATACCATCGTCGAGGGGAAAAGAAGTTAATTCTTCCATGTTATTTAATGTTGTATTTGCGTTACAAGCACAAGCTAATCAATCTGTTGTCAAGTGTTACCACGACTTGAGCAAAAGGTCAGTCTTTAAATCATTTGAATTGTTAATCAATAACAAAACAATCATTTTAAATTATTCTCAGATTATTCATACACTCTAGGTACTTATTTATAACACAGTAATTATTGTTATTCCTGGTTGTATTTTTTTTTATGCAGATTAGGCATAACACTCAGGCACGAAGAAAAAAGATGTGGATTTATAACGGAGGAAATAAAAATGATGGTATCTACTCTTGATGAAATAGCGACGAGGTAATTTTTTTTTCTTATCATAATTCTTATTAATACTTATTTAGATGCGAGATTTTTTATTTTAAAATGCTACGATTATTGTTAGTAATTTCACAGAATAAATGTTTCGTTTCTATTTCGGTTGTAAAAAAATTAAATTGAGCTTTTATTGAATTTTTTTTTCGTATTTAGTTTCATAACAGGTGGATAAAAAATACGCTAATAATTGTTTACATGATAATTTTTTAATTGTAATTTTTTTTTTTTTTTTAATTAATTGACTAAAAAAAATTTTAGTTTTTTTAAAAAAGAAAAAATGAGCATAAAAGTATACTCTGTAATTATTTTATATATTAGAAGAAAAAAAAAAAAACTAGTTTCAATCAGCTGAAAAATTGAGTTAGGATCAAAGTCGGCAACTGAGTTAGAAAAAAAACTTTATAAAATATAACTTTGAGATGAACTTGGAAATTTGAAAACTTTGGAAATTCTAGCTCTGGTAAATCGAAACTTTTATTAATCTAAATTTTGAAAGTTTAACTTTCCAATGTTAAACTTATCTAATTTTGACTGTTGAAATTTTATCTTAAAAGTTTAAAAAGTTTTGAATTATAAAATTTAGATAGATACTTTGAAATTTTTTATTTAAAAAATATTTATTTAATAATATTTCAGGTCTGAAGAAGAAAGTGAAGGAGAAGAATCGCCGTATGAATTGATACTAAAAAAAAGTTTGCTTGCGAAAGATTTAAAATCAGCATTTGACAGCCTATATAACACAGGAATCGTCAACCTGATGATTAATAAATGGACATTGGTTAATTTTTGCCTGCCTCAAAAAGTACATCAAATCCACAAAAAAGGGTTCATAATGAATCCTGAGATGATTGATAGGTAAAAAGATCTTTGAGCTGTTTACATGGCAATACTGAAAGAGGTTAAAATAATTGAACTGTTTTTATTGTTCTAATTTATTTTCTAGATGTTTAAATAGTTTAAGACCGTACCACGGCCTACTTCTGTTAATTGAGCCGGTGGACTTATTAGAATCATTACCAACCGATGCATCTCCTGCACTGAGACGCATGATTCATATGTATAATCCGCTGAAAAGTCTTCAAACTCTGGCTGCTGATACAGATTTATCACTAGCGCAAATTTTTCAACTAACCGGACACCTGGTTTATTGGGCAAAAGCAACTGTTATATATCCGCTGTGCGAAAGCAATGTTTATGTAATTTCGCCCGACGCTGTCATTTCTAATCAACTTATGGAGTCATTCACTGATCAATTTCCGGGATTGAATCTTTTACAAGTAAATATTAAGCAAAAAACATTCATTTATTTTGAAAAAATTCATAAGCTTTCTACAAACAGTAATTTTTTTTAATTTTAATAAAGCTGCTATTTATTTATGCAGCAGCTGCATCATAAACGTCTTTTGATTTTTAATATTCAAGTTAATTTTCACAAACTTATGTAATTAAATTTAGTGACGGTTTTGCAAAATTAATTACTTTAAGACTTGTTTGATTAAAAATTCTAACGTAACTGTTTACTAGATTTTAATTAAAGTGATTAAATTTAAAAAACGTAGGTAAAAAAAATTTTATTAACGGTATAAAATGTAAAAGCTGTGCAATTAAATATTTAAATTTCTGTCCCGCTTTGACATTTTTTTTTTTTTTTTAATATTTTCAGATCATTACACAATATAATTAATTTTATTTAATTATGTAATGTAATAACATTTATATTATTTTACAGATTCTAAGTGAATTTTCATTACCGACGTCAATTAGCGAGAAATTGAATCCATTAGGACAACCACAGCAGCAACAACAGATAGTAAAAATAATTGTTTGGTTATTAAAAAATCGTCTGCTCCTGCAATTGCATACATATGTCCAATTTATGCCGACCGATCACGGACAAGATTCAGCAGTAAATAAATTTAATAATAATTTTATAAAATAATAAGGTAAAAATAAAAGCCCCAATTATTGAAACTATTAAAGACAAAGTTATGATTTAATTTTTTTTTAAGCAATCAAATATCAATATCGTTGAATTTTGTTTGTAATAATATCTCAAGTAATTATTAATTTTACTAATCATTTTAGTAATCAATATTATTAAAGTTTAATAATAAAAATTTCCATAAATGATAAATTGCTATTAAAAATATAAAAATTAATTTAAAAATAATTTATTTAATCAGAAGAGTTCAAACTCTTACAGTAAATTTTTTAGATTAAAGTAAAAAAAAAAGGCGTCATAGAGCTGTCAATATGAGATTCTTATAACAGATGATTATGTAACATATTTAAAAATAATTTAGAGTGTCAATATTTAAACCAATAATTGGAAATTTTACCTTAGATAAATTGAACTTACAAATATTTATTTTAATTTAAATCTAAGGTGACTTTCACTTAATATTAAAAGTTAATCAAAGTATCAATAGCAAAGACAATGCCAGTAATTGAAACATTTATCTCAGTATTGATTTTAAAGAATAAAGTTATTTTTTTGTCATTGAGTAGTTAATTATTGAGTGTGTTTCACTATCAGGAGACGAGAAATCAAGACTGTTCGAGTCCAAATAGAGCCACGGAGAACGACAGCAGCTTGAGTTATAATAATACACCCAAGGGAATATCTAGCGAGATGAGAATCGATAAATCAATCTCAATGTCCAAGGAAGAAGAAATCTTCGAATACCGATCTGAGAATTTTCCAATCTCTTCCGAGGACATAATGCTGCTCGATAAGCTTTGTGGGCTGAATTATTTTGACGGACAGCACCATCTCGAAGAAATAATGTATTTAGAGAATATACGTCGATCTCAATTGTTAGAAATTTTAGAAAAATTCCGTAATATTTTAATAATTTCCAAGCACGAGGATCCAGCAATAACGTTGTTTTATTCTCAACATGGTTTTTCATAAATCAATATCACTGTTTTCATCATTTTTATAATAAAAAAAAATAAATCGATATATTTTAGTACGCAATAGTATTATTTAATAATAAATTTAGTTTTAATTTTTGCTGTAAAAAAAATAAACCAAAATGATATTGTTTAGATATTTATTTATTATTTATAAGTATATATAAATAAACTTGAAAATATATTTATAGAAATAAAAATTTGTTAAATTTTATATATAATAGTCCTGTTCGGCCGAACTAAGTCCTGAGTAAACTTAGTAAGATATGTATAGTATAGTAGATCGATACATGTATAGCTGGGAATGCTTTGACAATACTTAGGCTAACTAATCAGTTTACTCAGGACTTGGTACGGCTGAATAAGTTCAATATCTGTATATGTAATGTATATCCACGCCATACATTAATTAAAAAAATTACGCTTTAGCGGGTACTTGAGTACCAGGTTTTGGGCCAGAAGTTCCACCCGTGCCGGTTTGTTTGAAAATTAACTTAGCAGATAATTGATAATTTTGAGAATTTTTGTAACAAATAAATTATGGCAAAAAAAATTGACATTTAAAAATTTTAAAAAGCTACAAATGCAATTTTTTAAAAGTAATTTTTTGGAGCAAATTTATTTGTTAAAAAAAATTTTTAAATTGTCAAGTGACAGCTAACTTTAATGTCATCCGGTTTGTTCTTTTTCTGAATAATTTATTGAAGCGGAGAATAATTTATTGTCAAACTTTAAATTAAACAACGACTGTACAACTAAAAAGGTAATTTTTATAATAAATTAAAAATTATTTTAGTGTAATAAGTAGGGCCAGGACTTTTGCAGTTGTTTAAATGAGCATTCATACGTTTAACCTAAAAATTGAATAAAGAATAAACGCCAACTTCCTGGCCTTAGTAATAAGTTAATTTAAAAATAATATTTTTATTAATTTTTTTCGCATTACTTGTAAACACGTGGTTATAAATTGATGGTTAGAATTAATGTTTGGTTACGTTTAAAGTAATTATTAAATTAATATTAAGCATAATTTTGATTTTAAAATCAAAAAGATACTAAAATTAGCAGACATTCGACATTTCTTGAAATTTTTTTGAATCCTTTGATTTACCTTTAAACACAAATTAATCAGACCGAAAATTTTGGAGTAATTCGGAAAAATAATTTTTTTTCGATTTTTTCGTCAACGACAACTCACAAACGAATCAACCGATCTTAACCTGCTCGGCGGCGATCAATGTAGTTTTTTGATATTAAAAGCTGATTAGTTTTTGGAATCGATCGGTCAAGCCGTTCAAAAGTTATAAGCGGTTCACTTACTTTCACACTCACACATGAATACAGTGACAGACATAGTGACAACTTCGCGGGAATAGTCAGTGAAGCTTCCTGTGACCTTAAAACTTTGGGATCTGATGAAAACTCGATTTTTGCAAAACGGGGTAAAACCAATAACTTCCCGATTTTTTTAGCGGGAAATTCAAAAAAAAATTTTTCTAAGCGGGAAGTTCAAAAAATTTTTAAATAAATTAATTTTTTTTTCAGGCGGCAAAGAATTCATTATGAACAAGAAAATAAGGGCTACAAAACGGACCTACACCCCAATTGGTGTTCACCCTGAAAAAAAAAAAAAAAAAAAACAGTAAGAGAAAAATAATATGTTACTGCAATTTTCGTGATCAATTAATAGCCAAAGGTGTAAACATTAATATTAAATACATATTTGCTTTGGAAAATGACAGCAGTATTCTAAGTCATATTATCCAATGCAAAGATTACGACCTGATTGAGCGCATTATCATGTATTACACTGTCAAAAGTGTTAATTCCAATACTACGTCTTCTGCATTAGAAGTTACTTCAAGTCGGTTCAATGAATTTAAAGAAAATATCCACTTATTTGAAAACCTTGACTTATCATGTCACGGAAAAATCATCACATACATAAGCGGTAAATTTTCATTATTGGAGCTGGTCATACATTTGAACGATTACCACCTTGCTAAGCAATTGATCGAGCAAGGAGCCGATATCAATGTGATTCATTATCTAGGTCGATCACTGTTACATCAAGCCATCGATCAAGAAAACAAAGATATAATCAAATTGCTGCTTGAAAACAATGCAAATCCAAACGTTAAAGACACATATGAAGAGAGTGTTTTCTTCAGAGCTGTGAAAAGAAACGATTATGAATTAGCGGAATGTTTAATCAAGGCTGGCGCGAGAGTCGATGATCCCTCTGCTGAATTTTCTCCGTTACAATGGGCGATATCGAAGAGAATTCACAAAATGACTGACTTTATAATAAAAAATGGAGGTGACGTTAATTTAGTCTGTTGTGGTAAAACTCCATTGTATTATGCGGTAGACGTTGAAAGCGATTACATGATTCATTTGCTTATCAAAAACAAGGCTGATATTAATGCAACTACTTGTGTAGAACGCAATGAAACGGCTCTAGGTACAGCCATAAAAAAAACACAATCTTAATTTAATAAAAACAGTAATAAGTATCGGCGCAGATGTCAATTTATTTTCCAGGTACGTCACTCCTTTGCAATTCGCGATTATTAAGAGTGGCTACGATAATTTCGAAATTGTTGAACATCTGATTAAAAATGGGGCTAAAGTAAACGCAGACAGCAGTCCTGAATCAAAATATTTTGGACAAAAAGCACTGCACATTGCTGTTCAAAAAGGAAATGAAGAATTAATCAGATTACTCATTAAAAATAGTGCCGATATTGAAGCTGTCACGAAATCTGGCCAAACAGCTCTCGGAATCGCTGTGCAGAATAAAAATTTTGGATTAGTTGCAACCTTAATCGAGGCTGCCGTTGATGTTAATAAATTCTCGGCAGGGATTGCGCCGTTAAATTTAGCAATTGCTGCTGAAGATCACAATCTATTTAAGTATCTTATTATCCGTGGAGCTGATATTAATGATATTATTGCTGATGAATCGAACGAACAACTGAAGTCTAATTACGTTTTCAAGAAGTTGATCCAAGGAAGGATTGTTATGTTTAAAGCGGCTGATTTTAAGATTTCAGATGTTAATTTACCACCAGCTATCGGTGGAGCAGAGTTTTATAATTTGTTTGAAAAATGTCGTAATGAAGTTACACTGATGAAGACAATGAATGTAGGTACTACAACGTTGACTTATTATGATACATTACATACTTCTATACACAGTATGGCAATGCGCTTTAAATATGTTGATGATAATGTTATTCGTGATTATAAAAATTTGAACCTAAATTTTCCATTATATACTGACATTATATATAGTCGGATGGTAAAAACTATTGATAGGAAAAAATTGTTGGAAAAATCTAGTGACGTTATTAGCGATATTTTTTACCGTGAATTACCCGATACTTTTATTAGAGAACTGTTTTGGTATTTAACTAATAGGGATCTTAGAATATTGACTGGTTATTTTATTGATTATTGATTGATTAGTGGTTATTGAATTGATTTTTCTGTTTTAAAAATTAAGTTAGCTCAATTTGTTGAATGTTGACATGAGATTAAGATTTCGTCACAATAAAGATTTTGTCGTATTAAACTTCTTGGTACGTACTTTGACAGCAAACTTCGATGGAATATACACATAAAACATCTGAAGCGAAAATGCCACCAAAAATTTTTAATAATTCGCACTCTCATGTCCAAAAACTGGTGATCAGACACTGATACATTACTAAATCACGTTACAGATTCCATAAGGGCGTATAATAAAAATTCTATTATTTTTTCTAAGTCCAAACAAAATTTTTAGTTTAAAGAAAAAAATTTTTTTTTGCATTTCGACACATTTCATACAAAAATGCGTTCATTCCCGAAAAAAAATTTTTTTTTTTGGGAACCGGCGTATTTTTTCATGAAACGTGCAAAAATGCAAAAAAAAATTTTTTTCCATACAAAAATTTTTTTTGAACTTGGAAAAAAATAACAGAATTTTTATTATACGCCCTTGTGTCTAGTCTAATAAATAGGTTCTAAAAAAATGTCAATAAATAAATAATAATTGTACATGTTGTAAAAATATTCAATAAAACTCACTTTTGAATTCATATTTAAAACAGCCATGTGTTTTTTTTTTTTTTTTTCTAAATTTTTTCCAATAATTCAACCAAATATTGATTAAAATTTCATAATTATAGAAAGTCATTAAAATATATACCTGATAAAATTAGTAATTTAAATTTTTTATAAAAGGAGAATTATTTAATATTATCTTATTTAATATAATTTTTTTTTTTTTTTTATAGTACAAGTAATTAATATACTTTACTTTTAAAATGATTCCGATATTTAGTGCGTCTCAAACGCATTATCTACAAGAAATAAAATGTGTATGTACATGACAATTGATTTTTCGAATAAACGCAAAATTTGCAAATGTGAAAAAATAAATTTTTTAATTTTAGTTGAAAATAATCGCGTTTTATAATTGGAATGCACTTTTAACCAAAGCCAATATTTAATGCATGATATAATTTTAACAGGAATAAATAAATATAAATAAAAAATTATATTTTTTTTTTTTTTGGTAAATATTAAAATGAATAACAGAGTTAATTTTTTAATCATAGTTATTATTATCGTTAATATCCATATAATTATCAATAACTACAGCAAAACACAAAACAAAAAAAGTTATATCTGTACATTGTTCTTATGTGATTAACATAAACGTTTTTTTTTATTATAATATTATTTTATTTTATTTATTTTTTTGCATATCAGTAGCCTAAGATAGGACGAAATTAAACCATAATATTCACAGATATTATACAAGATAAATAAGGTCCAGGGCATCGACACACTGTATTTATTAAACAAAAAATAATCATAATAATAGTTGCCATTATCATTATCAATATTTATAATCAATAATAATAGCAAAAATATTAAATAAAAATAAACTTAAAATACAATATTTTTTTTATCTAAGCTTTAAAAATAATAATTATTTTTAAATAACCGATGAATTATTTAAAAATTTTTCGATGAGCAGTGTGCGAGCCCCATCACCAGATATCCTTATTTTAATATTTATTTAACTGTAATATATGTAATTATTTTTTTGTATCGTTTTATTATTTTTTTAATTATTTGATCCTTTAATAGTTTTACTTCTATATACTGTACATATGAACAACGCATCTTTTACACTGTACACGCATACGCTCCACGAGTATCTGCGCTGCCTTATTTTTATCTCATTAGTATTTATTATTATTATTATTATTTGTTCATATTTTTTTTATTTTATATTATTTACTTCTTTTACATAAGGATGGGCAGGATATTTATGACTATTCGACTATCAATTACACTTACCATTGTCATTAAACATTAAATAGGAATAACTTGTTTCCTACACAATTTTTTTTTATTTTTTTTCCATTATTTAGTCTCTGTTAATAATGACTTTTTTTATTTCTTTTCAACTACTGAGACATGAGCGCGTTTATTTTTATTCATTTATATATTCAATAACTGGGTAACTTTATTTTTTAAGTATCTCAATATTGTCCAACTGGAACTCCCGATAATTCGTACATTCAAACATGAAAAAATTTATATATATATATATATATATATATATATATATATATATATATATATATATATATATATATATATATATATATATATATATTTTTTTTTTTATCTATATATATTTTTATAATTCTTTCGATAATCCTTGTATTAATATTTATAAGACAATTATCGTGTAGAAAATTTAAATACCACGATATTACAATCAACAAATGAATTTACATTAATTTTATTTTATCATTTTTTTTTTTTTTTTTTTTTGTTAATGAATAGCAATATTTAATTATATAAAAAAGTGTAAGAGCATTATTTTAATTTTTATCATTAATAATTTTGAATTACTCATAATAATTAATATTACTATAATTTAATTAATAATATCATTATAATTATTAATCATTTTTAAATCGGGAGAATCAGTGTGCAATAAAAAATATCTAGTCGCACTCAAGTCTGAATTATTTATACATAAATGCGTTTTTCTTTTAAATAAAAATTAATCATTTAAATAAAAAGATCAATAAAGTAACAAAAAAAAAAAAAATAATAATAATAATTTACAATACAGTTCCGCCCATCGCTCATTTTTTTAAATCTTTAAAAAAAAGGTTCTTTTTATCTCTACAGGCGTGTAAGCCCTACGCGCAGAAGCATATCGTAATATTTATGTAACATAATTAACTTTTAATCTATTTAATTAATAATTAATAATATTTTGTTTACAGTTTTCAGGGCTGCGTCTCTTCAGCGCACAACCGAACGGACATAATTGTTAAACTTTATTGACGCGTTGTTTATAAATAAAAAAAAAAAAAAAATAATAATAATGTGCAAATTGCACCGTTCAAATATACTCGTTTATTATTCACTAATAATTTATTTAATTTTCTTCAATTAATTAACGCGGGATGGAGGTTTTTAGTTTTTTTTTTTCAATCATTATTTTAGCAGGGCGGCGTCAATGGTCATTGAGATCGATCATACTTGCGTATGACAATTTTTTAGCCCTCTATTTTTTTTAAAAATAGTTTTTTGCTATATTTATTTTGTTCAACGTGCAAATCGATACGTAAACTAGCTAAGAGCTTCAATAACATTAGTAATAATCGATTGCAGCAATAAGAATAGTAGAGTAGTAGCTGATAGTAGTATTAGAAATAGTTTTTTTTTTTTTTTTTTTTTTTTTTTTTTTAATTAGTGATAAGAAGTTTTATAATCGTAGCATAGTAGTGGTAGGAGCGTAGTGTTTAATTGCAGTAGCAATAGCATTAGGCAATAATCATGAATTAAAATTTTTCATGAATAATAATAATAATTAATAACTAATAAAATGATAATAATAATTAATAAAATTAATAATAATAATGACAATAAGATTAAAGAATTTAGAATAATTATTAATTAATATTATAAATTCTTCATAATGTACATAGCTAATTATAATTGTAATATATATTTATATATAATAATAATAATTATCAATAATAATAATAATAGTTGTATTAATTATAATTGAAATATGGTACATCCTGCTAGAGGAATTTATTTCTTTACAATAAAAATAAATCCTATTAAGGTAGTCCTTGTTAAAAAAAAAAAAAACCATTATTTTCATATTTAATGTCTAGATTAATTTTAAATAGGAATTTCTTTTTTAATCATTATCATTATTAACATTTTTTCTTATACGCTATCATATTTGTTTGTGTATGTTTACTTTAAAACACTATATCTTATTTATCATTTTCACTTTCTAGTTTGACAGGAGCAGCGGCAGCGGCTTCGGCGGCGGCAGCAACTATTGTTACAATTAATATAATACATTCATATTTATATTTATATTTTTATATAAATATGTAATATATATACAATACATCATATATCATATATTATATATATATTACATAAATATGTATATATAATATGTATAATAAGATAATAATTATTATAATTATTATTATACAAAAACACATCACATATCGCGGACCTCAAGTGGTCTCTTTTTTTACTATGTTTTATTTATTTTTTTTTTTTTAATTATTTTTTCTTCTTTTTAAATCGTTAAATAATTAAAATCACAGTAGTCATGCCTTCGCTGGCTCCTTATATTTATACAATATTATAATCTAAGCCTTAAAAATTAAACTTGTTTAAAGATTGATTAATTTGTTATTTTTGTTTCAATTTTTTTTTATCTATTTTTTACTTGTAATTGTAACTTTAGTTTTGCTAAAATCCGCATAGTGCAATTAGGAAGGTATACATTGTATTTTTTAATGTTTTTGTTTTTGTTTGTAATATTTTTGTTCAAAGGAACAAATACGGAGAACTTATACTCGACAATTATAAATTAACAAAATTGTCTTTGTCACATATCGGAGTAAAAATATTTTTTAAATAACGTTATTATTATTATTATTATTATTATTATTAATATAATAATTTACTTATAGGGTAGGAGGGGGTGTAACAAGCAAGTCAGCTTGTCGGAGAGACCAAGAGTGAAGTCGGTCGTTCCCACAAACATAACAAGCATACTATTAAATTGTTTTTTTTTTTTTTTTTTTTTTTCAATCAAGATTCCAGGACACAGATGCCCAAATATAAAATTACTGTGAAGAGGAACGCAAGGATTTCATGTAATATTAATAACCGTGCTAACCTCCTCCGCGTCACAACCCCGACCATCCTATCATTAATTGTCATTTCTGTAATTGTAATAATTATTCATATTCTTGATGATGATGATCTTAAGAGTTACAATCAGATGTACAATCCTAGATAACTTGCTAAGCCAGTTCTCTTTATGATTGTCAAACGGTGTAAGTGAGAACAATTTGTCTCATTATTGTTTTTTTTTTTTTTTTTTTTTCGTTTAAATAGTAACATTTGTCAAATTCGGGTAATTAGTTTCTACTATCGGTAATTATTTTCTTAAACGCACAATGATCATAAGTACGCGGAGGTTTCATGCCTCCCGTGACACTCAAAAATCATTAACTCGGTGCGTTTTGTACGCAGTCGACAAAATTTATATAATGACGACCAGTGACGGAGGACTAATATTGTAAATATCAAGAGATTGATCACGTTAGCTGCTTGACCGATGACGTTGTCTCAAACTGTGGCTATTACGATGACCAGGTGAGCAATCTCAGCTACTCGATGCAGCAAATCTGGTGCTATTCGGGCCAGGCTCTCATTGGCAAAGTCGCATGATGGAAAGATGTGGACTACGTATGCGGGCTGAAATTTTATTTATTAATTTTTATTACTGTCATTTATCACGATTTAAATACGAGTGAATATATAATTTATTTTTTTATTAATTTAATAGTAAATAATATTTATTTAACTAACCTGCTGTGAACCCGGTGCAGCAATATTTACAATACCAGCTGCCTGTTTCTGTTGTAAGTAAGTTATAAAACCAGTTTGAAGATTTTTACTCTGCTGAAGAACATCCATTTGATCTCGTCCACAAGGCAATGCCAACAGCATACAATGTTCATTGTCAGTCTAACAAAAATTTAGTAAATTAATATAAATAAAAATTTTTCACTGTTAAAGTAATAAGAAAACTTGGTGTTTATTAAAATGACCTTGTATTTTGAGAACTATTGATGTTTTTAAAGATATAAGCTCATCCCGATGTTACACTCATCAAGAGCTTTCATTTAAGTACCCACATCATTTTTTCATATATTTATATATATTATATATATGTATATATGAAAAATATATCAAAAATGTATGTAGGTACTCAAATGAAAGCTCTTGATGAGTGTAACATCGAGATGAGCTTATATATTTAAAAACGTCAATAGTTAAAAAAGTACAGTGCAATTTAACAAAATTCATAATTTTATAAAACAAAATTTTATTTATTTATATTTCACAAGTTACGGCAGTCCACATGGTGACTGAAAGGTTGCTAATTTAATATTTAATAAATAATTTACAAACCTGCATCTTTCTTGCTACTCCATCAACTTGAGTCTGTTCTAGCCTCATCCGCTGTGCGATTCTCAGTGGCGGAGTTGACCTGTCACTGTTACATGGAAGACTCTCCGTGGCAACATTAGGATTACCAAAAACAAAATGCATCTGCACAGCGGCTTGATCGTTCTTCAAAGCCAGCAGACCCTGCCACATGACGGGGTACCGCCTGAGGAGCATAAGAAGTGAGTCCGCTTGAGGTGGAACTTGCGAAGCATGAGGTGGTGTAGCTACTTGATGCTTTCTGTGTCGGTCTGGCGTCAACGCGCGATCTGGCGCTTCACTCGCAGCCATTGGATACTGAGAGCGAATGTGCGCGGGTGGTGGCTCATAATAAGGACCGCGAGCACCGGTGGGTCCACCAGCAAAAACAGGATTACTCCCGGTATTGTACTGAGGTGGTGCTGGCAAACGCTGACCACCGTGCATCATATAGACCTGAGCGACCTGGGGGCTGTCTGTTGTCCGGTCGTGAGGAGTTCTGGTCGCTCGTACCAGCTCTAATGGTGGGCTGTGGCTTTCTTCACCGCTGGCTTCCATTTTAGGATCGAGTGGCAGATGAGGCGAACGCGCGTCGGGTACGTGATACGCTATACGTGGTGTTGTCAATGCTGCCTCTTGTTGAGCTCGCAAGAACTGGTACTGAATAGGAAGCATGTAAGGTGGTGGTAATTCACCAGCTCTTGATAGTCCACCGTAATGATTTACTACGTCACCCTAAAAAGTAAAATATTAATATTAATATTTAATAAAAAATATCAGTCAGAGGAAATTATAATTTTTTTTTTTGACATTATTGAATTTATTTTAAAATATTAATAACATTGAATTATTAATTTATCAAAATTTTTTTCTTTTATTTTAAAAATTAAGGCAATGACAACTTCAAACAGTTTATTTGTGAATTTTATAGAAAAGTAGTAGCTTAGTGTTAAAAAAAAAAAAAAAAAAAAAAAAAAAAATCCTTTGATCAAATACAGCTTTTGATACTTTTAATATTCCACACGACGTATTCTACTTTTTATAAAATTTAAAAAAATTTATAAATTAAAAAAAAAGAATTTTGATTAAATTTTCTAAAAATAAATTTTAAAACTATCCAAGTTAATAAAAAAAATTAATTCATTTACTAAAAAAATTTTTTAAAAATAATTATTCAGTCCGGCTTTAAAATATCTCAAAAACTATTAAATAAATTACATATAAATTATAGGGAAATATTATCGAGATATTATACTTGAAAAAAAATGAAAAAAATCAATTTTTAAAAAATTTGACTACACCTTTCTCAACCATCAGTTTGTTTCAGTATTAAATTTAATTTTAATTCCAATCGTGTAAATTATATAGCTCTGTAAGTACCTGAGAAGCATTAGTATGATGATGAGCAGGCGGAGGTAATGGAGGGCTCTGTGTTCTGTGTGGTGGAACGAGTCCGTACTGACCTCCTGGTGATGGAGCTGCGCCTGGAGGTCCATGCTAACCAAAACCAAGCAAAGATTTTTGTTAATGCCGTTTATTTCTATCACAATTAGCATTATTAATAAACTAAGATTTTTTTCTCTATGAAATTTGCTAAATTACATATTTAAAAAAAAATAAATAAATGAAATTTCTTAAAAAAAAATAACCACCCAGCAAAGCGAGGTTACTGTTATAACAAATTCAGGCGATTATAAAGCCAAAATAAAAATACTTACCAAAGCTGCTTCGTAGGGAACAGAAACCCGGCTCGGACTAGCAGTAGGGACCATAATGCACCCAGACATCGATACTTCAACTTTGGGTGGTTCCATCCCAGCGATTTGTGGTTTCGCCGCAGCAGATCTCGAACAACTAGCCACTGAAACAACCGCCTGTGCTCCAATAATGTGCGGCTGGGTAGGTGGACTGGCAACTCCACCGCTCATTATCGGGTTTGGAACGACAGCTTGGAGCAAATGAGCTTTCGGGCTTGGTAGATGAGTTTGCCCGTTAATTCCCTTGAGATTGGTAGCCTGGGAAATGGGGTTGTGGATCCTCTGGACCGGAGTAGTCGCTACGTTGCTTGGATGGGCATTGATTCCCATTTTCTGCTGCATGTTCACTATCGTCGGTGTCTGTTGTTGCTGTTGCTGTTGTTGTTGTTGTTGCTGCTGCTGTTGTTGCTGTTGTTGCTGTTGTTGCTGTTGTTGCTGCTGTTTAGCAGCCTGGAGAAGATGTTGCTTGGGGTTCGGCGGGATATTCGAGCTGTTCAGCACCGGAGACATTGGCTGTCCCGGTTTTCCATTCGCGCTGCTGATAGGAACCGGCTGCTTGCTACGCGGACTCAATCCGGGTGAAGAGACTCTTCCAGCAGGAATTTGCAACCTCAATCCAGACATGACCTGGTTCGGCTGCTTGATGATATTCTGAACCGCGGGCTGACTCGGAGTCACCGGCTTGGACACGACGATTTGCTGAGCCACCGGAGTGCTGGCAAGTTTGCTGGGATTCAGCACGTGGGCCTTCAAACTGGTCGGCTTGCACTGACTGGTCACCAGATTGGTCGGCGTGTTGGTCAGCACAGACGTAGACACCGGCGAAGTCATCGTCGGCTGGACGACCACCGAGGAAGTCACCTGAGCAGTAGTAGGAACTGGAACAGAAGCCTGGGACTTGGTGATGACACTCGGCTGGACCTTAGACGGCTGGCTGAGATCAGCAGGCTCCAGATTAGGCGGCGCCTCAGGAACTTTAGCCTTGGGTTCTTCAACAGGTCTGGGATGGGCTGGTTGCAACGTCGGCGGGAACTTGTCTCCCTTGATGTCAGTTGTTGTGCGAGTTTCAACCAAGCTTCTGGGAATATTCTGGATCTGTCCGGAGGCTGTCGAGACTGGAATGTACTGGCCTTCCTCGGACTCTCTCATGGGAATTAGCATGCCAGTCACCGGGTCGATCAAAGTCATTGGCTCTAAAGAAGACTTCTGTCCCAGAGCAGCAGGCATTGGTTTGACCGGCTCTTGCTTGACCGGAGTCTCAGGAACGGCAACAGAAGCTGTCTCAGTGGTTTCGCTGTCACGAGTGATAGTTGTCGTGGTGGTGGTAATTGAAACCGGAGACGGTGCTGATGTAATTGCTATCTCTGGCCTGGAATCCTTGCTCTTTTCTTCCCCGCTGTCTTCATTGGTCTCGGAAGTTCTGCGCGAAGTTCGTCGCCCGCCTCTTGATTTTCTGGTTTCAACGATCATAAGTTGCGGCTGGAGAGGCTTGGAACCGTTGTTGTGCCTGGTGCTTCTTCGAGTGGCTTGGACACCAAGCAGAGCCTTGTTGGGAGTCGATCCGCGGACCACGTCCTCAATGGTGTCATCAACAGTGGTCCTGCTGATGTCTTTCTCCGCCAGTCGTTTGGATTTCCGGGTGTTGGTCGCAGGAGAGACAAACTCTTCTGCAGCGACTTCTTTGACAGCTGCTACTGGTTGTGCATTGGGTCCTGCAGCTGCAGTCGGTCCAGGTGATTTTATCGTCAAAATAAGCCGCGGTCGACCCGCGTTGTCTTCCTCGCTGTCATCGTGGAATTCATAAACATCAGCAGGCAATTTGTTCTTCTCTTGCTTGCTGTTTCTCGGAGTACGTCCTCCACGTTTCCCAGAGGCCGCTGTTCTGTTGACCCGCCTGCTGGATACTCCACCACGGCCACCACCGCGACGAGTCTTAGACCTGACGCGACGGGAGCGAGGTTCAACTTCGCAAGATGTTTCAACGCCTTCGTCTTGCTCATCATTGTTGGAGAAATCTTTCTTACTATCGCCCTCTGTGGACTCGGTGTCAGGCCAGTCTTCGCCCTTGCTGGTGTCGTGGGACTCGCCATTGGTCTCTTGATCATTGTGGCTGTCTTCATCATCGTGAACCTCATCATTACCTTCTCCATCGCAGAGCGCGTCGACAGTTTTTATCACACTTTCGATGTTCACCTCCTTAGCAGACCAATAATCACTGTCTTCCTTGCTGTCCGTAGGATCTTCGCGGGCGCTGTCGATGGCCAGGGGATCGTTTGACTCTCGAGCTTCATCAGCAGTATCTTCCTCGTCTTCTTCACACTTGGGTTCTTCTTCCTCATCCTGTTGTTGCTTTATCTCCTTGGGCGGTTCAGTAATCAAAGGTTCCTCTTTCGGTACAATGACTTCTGGTAGAACCTTAGCCGGAGCTTCGGTGCTTTCACTCTCAATCTTCTCGACTTTAACCTCAACTTTCTCAACCGGCTTGCTTTCTTCCTTGATAAGATCAACTGGAGGTTTAACATCTTCTTGTTTGACCTCTGGAGATGGTAAGAATTTAGTTTGGACGGTCGCTGAATCAGTAACTTCTGTTTTAGGTTTCTGGATCTCTGTGAATCTTTCTTGGCGCTCTGCCAGCGCTTCTGATGTCGTTGGTTTCGGTTGAGGGGACGAAATCATGGGAGTAGCCATTGAAGTGACACTTGTAGACACGCGAGTTATCGATTGGGAGACTGTTGAGACAAGTGGAATGTGAGGTTTTATCAGTAAAACTCCTTGAGAAATTGGTGGTCGTTGCTGCTGTTGCTGTAGTTGTTGCTGTTGCTGTTGACCAGCTAAGGGAACTACTGGCGTTACTGCCGGTTTATCAAGAGCGACGTGGGATTGAGAGAACTGGCTCACCACCGGAACCACAGTCTTGATCAGCGGTTGGTTGGGAATAGAAACAGTGGTGGGTATCAAAGAGTGCACCACTGATTTGTGAACCAGATGTTGACCATGCGCGACGATCACTGGACTGGGCGCAGATGTGTGGGGTGGATGGGTGGTCAGCAGATGAACGTTGGTCAGTTCCGGTTTCTTCGAGGACAATTCGCTCTCAACAGCGTTATTAACCGGCAATTGTTTTTGCCTTGGTGACAAAACATTCTCAGCAGGCTTACTGATTGCTGGCGTAGATGTGCTCGCAGATATTTCAATCTTGGCCGTTTCAGGAATGAAGGTGGGCGGCTGGTTAGGCGAGGGGACCTTCGGTGACGTAGAGGCCTTGCTCGTTGGCTCGGGAATCACCGCTGGTGACAATTTGGGCTCTTCAAGTCGTTGTGGCGACTCGTTAAGATGACCGGGAATTAGAGTTTCTATAACAGACTTGCCACCAAATGCCATAGAGTCTCGTGGTTTCCCAGAGTCCCGTGGAATTCCCGATACCAGCGGGGGCACTGACATGTAAGGCCGCGGTGGAATATTCAGCGTCAAGGGCGGAAGACCACCACGAGGATAGCTAGGCGCAAGTGCCCGCATTCCTGGTGCGTGCTGGATCACCGGCTGCTGACTGGCTGCCGTTGAGTAGATGTGCTGTGACGACAAATCTCGATGAATAGGAGCAGTTATCGGAACACTCACTGGGATCCTGCAGGTTGTTGATGTTATCGAGGGAGTCTTCATGCCGTGAGATAAGTGAGAGCTTATCGGGATGTTCCTGGACCACTGTCCGTTCGGCGACAAAGATGGAGCTTGTGAAGGGATGACCGTGGAAGGACGTGGCTGGACTGTCATAGTCGTAGCTGGAACTGTGACTGACGGAGATGTCGTTACAGCGACTGACATTCTTGGAGGCGTTTGTCGAAGAGGAGGCACCATCTGGCTCTGCAGCGAGACTGGAAGTCTCTGATAGAGAGGCTGCGAGGAAGTTACAGGCGGACGTGGACTGGCCGCTGATAGTCTTGGGGCTTCGTTGCTGATTATCGGCAGACTACAAGGCATTGGCGGCTTGTACTGACCTGGAGGCGAAGATGGAGTCGCCACTGGAGCTCTTTCTCTTTCTCTGTCCTTACCAGCTTCGACTTCTGGAGTCTCTGCTGCCTTTGGAGGCTTGTGCTCGTCGGTCCAGGAGTGGGAGATGACGGACGCTGGCGGACTCGGCGACCTGACGGCCACCGGTGAAGGCGTCGTGCAGTTCGGTGTCTTTTCTACAGGAGTCGTCGTTGTGGTAGTTGTTGTGGTGACAGCTGTTGTCGTTATGACAGACTGCTTGCTGACTGGAGACTTGTAGAACGACGGAATATCCGGAGTCTTTGGTGGCTGAGTTAGATCGAAAGACTCGTAATTCGGGTCCTCCTCGGTGTCGGTATCGATTTGAAGGTCGTGCTCGCTCTGAGGCGTGTCTGGTTTCAAATCAGCGTCTGTTTCGGCACCGGTGGAAGCGTTTAGACTGTCAACAGCTTGCTGCATCTCATCGACGTCTTCCTGAGGTGCGTCAGGCGGTGGTACGCTGGCACCGTCACCTTCCGGCTCTTCTTCATCACCTTCGTAGGAAAAGTCCTCCGTAGATCCGCCAAATGTTTCTTCGAGCAGTGCCGCGACCGCGTCCTCGGTTTCTTCTTGCGAAATAACCACGCGGGGCTTGTCCTCGACTTGTGGAGGTGGAGTAGCTGGTGCCGGAGGCTCTGGTTCGTGGTTCCCAGCACCAGATTGTCTTCCACTTTCGCGCTCCTCGGGTTCTGAGATGCTTTTGATCGCGTTCTCGTGGATCTTCTCGTCGATGTCCATTCCGAATCCGGGGATGAACTTGTCCTTCTTCTTCTCGGACTTGTTCGAGACAATGGTCGGTGACGTGACCACAGACGGAGAAGACACAGTAGGAGTGGTAACCGAAGTCGTCGCTGGGGTAGACGTAGTGGTGGGTGTCTTGGGAATTGGACTGAGAATAGTGTCCCTGGAAACAGGCAACGGTGGAGGCGAAACTGTTTTGCGAGAGATGGGACTGCTGGCTCTTGGAGGACTCGGATCAGCGCCCAGGTAGGGTAGCGCGCCGGCTTTGTCGTGATGGTGGTGATGATGGTGGTGGTGATGGTGATAATCCTTCCGGCTGCGCTCCTCTTTGGACTTCTTTCGCTTTTTTTTCTTCTCTTTGACCTTCTCGGGGGCGGTGGTGGGCGTGGAGGGCTCCACGCTGTCATTATCATCAGTGAACCTGAAGACGTCATGGTCATTGCTCTCGTTACAGACGGCCGCGGGCTTGGGCGAGACAGGGAGCCCGAGTAAGTTGGCTTCAATCTCTCGACCGGCTTCCACAAGATCAACGCTGTTCTCGTCCTCGATTTGGTGACGGCGTTTCTTCTCAGCCTTACGTCTCACCCTGTCGACGTCCAAAATAGGACTACGCATGCCGTCGCTGTCAGACCCGTAGGCGTTATTTTCAGACGGTAGACTGCCAAGACGATTGAAGAAGGGCGCTGTTGGCGCATCATCAACATCGTCTGACAGGGGACCAAAAATATCCTCCATGCGCTGTGAGTCTCTGGCCTCTTGTCGGTTTAGTCTCTTTCTCCGAGTTTTGGCTTTGTCCTCGCTGGTTCTCTCTCGTCTTTTGTCCTTCTTGTTGCGTTGCTTTTTCTCGGCTCTGATGCGCTCCTCAGAGGTAACAGAGACTTCAACGGGAGTCGAAGCAACTGAGGAAGACAAAGCGACAGTTGTAACAGTCGTAGAATCGTTAACATGATTAACACGACAGTCACCGGAGGTGGATATGATATTTTTACAGGTCTCCCTTTTGTGCTCGTTACTGTCCGGTGATTCAATTTTAATGTTAATACTGCCCTCTTCGCTGGAGATTGATAGCTTCTGTCGTTTTTGTTTCTTTTTGTGTGATTTTTTCCTCGAGTCACGCTGATGATTATTAACAGCCGGATGGTTTGACGGAAAGGATACCACAGGGATGCGTTCATCATCGTCCGATGACCTTGGTTCCTGCTTAACAGTACGCAAGCTGTTGATCGAAGAGCTCTCCGTGGGTGTGTGTTTCTCCTCGGTGTCTGCGAACCCGAGGTCAACGTCACTCTCAAGAAATCTCTCGGTTTTTATTTTGTGGACTTTGTTATTGAAGGACTCGTCTTCTTCGCTGGTGTCCGAGTGGATGCGTGATCTTGAGCCCTTACGTGACAGCGATTTGGCACGAGTTGAGTCTGATTCAGAAGTACCCTCGTCTTCAGTTAATGCCTTGCTGCTGACAGAATCACCGTCCCAAGAAGTACTTTGTTTCTTTTCTTCTCTTCTGGCACGGCTCTGCTTCAACTGTGAAAATTTGTCTTTTAATCTGACCTGACGTTTTTCCTCCTCGAGTTTCTGCATATTTTTAGTCGACCGGGCTTTTACTTTGTCGTACATACTGATGTAAGCAGGCTCGTCATCGACAATATCGAATATCGAGTGCTTCTTCGGCTCGTCACTGTCAGTGTCCGTTTGAGAGGGGTGCCGTGTCTGCATCTCGTGATTCGAGGAGTGTCCATCATCGTTGTCGCTGTGCAGATTTATCGGGACGTGATGGTGCTCGCGCTGAGACTCCCGATGATGATGGTGGTGATGGTGATGGTGATGATGAGATCCGCCTGTTTGGTTATTATTCGGTGGACTGCCATTATTATCCGTTCGCTTGGCAAGTTCGATCCTTGAAAGAAACTCCTTGTCAAGTTCATGAGAGACGCGTGGGCTGCGGTCCTTCTCCATTCGCTCTCGTTCCAATCGATTTCGCTTGCTCCGTTGTTTATCTTTGTTACCGCTATTACTTCCACTACCACCGCCACCACTTCCACTGGTCGCAATATCCCGATTATTATCTCTATTTTCACGACTGTCTCTGCTTTCCCTCGACTCACGACTATCGCGACTCTCACGATTTTCTCGACACTCCTTAATTTCTCGACTCGAAGAAATAATAACATCTTTACCAGGTAATTCATTGCTGCCGTGAGACTGCAATGACGGTTCTCTGCTCTCACGACTCTCCTGGCTCTGGGTCGACGTCGAAGAGTCTTTGCTGTCCCGGTTCTCCCTGCTCTCCCGACTAGTACGATGTGAATCATTCCTGTGCTTACGATCTTCAGATCTCCGATTTTGCCGAGGTCTGTCTTTGCTATCACGCCGGTGGTCAGATATTTTCATCCGCTTGTTGCTCTCATCATCCTGAGGAGTTTCCTGAGAAGAGCATCGTCGCTTGAGCGAAACAGGAGCTGGCGAAGAAACTTGAACCTGGTTCTGGTTCCCCATATGATGATTTTCGACAGGCTGCCGCCTGGTTTCATCGCGCTCGCGTTTGCTATCTTTATCTTTGTCCTTGTCCTTGTCATCGCGATCACGCCTTTTGGCATGTTCAACAATTTTTTCCTTCTCCCGCTTCTCCTGATCCTCTCGTTCTCTCCTCTCGCGTTTTTCCCTCTCGTGTTTGTCTTTCTCAACTTTTTCAACTTTCTCAACTTTCTCAACTTTCTCAACTTTCTCCTTCTCTTCTTTCTCTCGTTTTTCCTTCTCCACCCGCTCGCGTTCTTCCTTTTCTTTCCTTCTCTCACGTTCCTGTCTCTCTCGCTCTTCTCTCTCACGTTTGCGTTCTCGATCAATTTTCTCCTTCTCCTCCCTCCTTCGTTCCCTCTCAAGTCTTTCCCGTTCTTCCTTTTCCCGTTTCTCAAACTCTTCACGTTCCTTCCTGAGGCGTTCTTTTTCCTGTTTTTCCCGTTCTAATCTCACCTCACGTTCTTTACGTTCCCGTTCTTCACGATCCCGTCGTTCTTGTTTGTCCTTCTCCTCCCGATCTTTACGTTCTTTCTCCAAGCGTTCTTTTTCCTTTTCCCGCTTGTCTTTTTCCCGAGCTTCAATTTCTTCTCGTTCTTTTCTTTCTCGATCTCTCTCTTCCCGATCCCTTCGTTCTTTATCGAGTTTCTCTTTTTCACGTCGCTCTTCATCTTTTTCCCGTCTCTCTCGTTCCTCACGTTCTTTCCTTTCAAGTTTATCACGGTCTTCTTTATCCCGTCTCTCTTGACGTTCACGATCTTCTTTATCTCGCCTCTCACGTTCCTCTCGTTCTTTACGTTCATAACGAGCCTCTTTGCTCTCTTTAATGTCTCTATTATTGTGAGTGTCTGTCGCCGTGAGAGTATCACTCGACGATTCAACTGCTGCATTAAGACCCGAGGATGACGATAACGACAAGGATCGTTCATCTTTGTCATCCCGTTCTTTATTACGAATTTTCTCACTATCATTGTCATCTTTTTTTGTTTTTCTCGAGCCGTCTTTACTTCGACTGTGCCTCGAGTCTCTGTTTTCTTTACTGTCTCTGCTTTCTCTACTGCCGCCGTCTTTTCGTTGTTTAACACGTGATGGATCTACCGTCGACGTCGTTGTCGTCGTCGTTCCCGCAGTTGTTGTTGTTGCTGTAGAAAATATCAAAGTTGTCGCAGTCGCGGTTGTAGTTGTTATCGTCACCGAGGCCGTCGTTATTGTCATAGGTAAAGAACAAATAGAATTATTATTATTGTTGTTGTTGTTGTTATTATTGTTATTATTGATCATCGACGTCGAATCACTAGACGAGGATGAAATTAACGTTGAATGACGACTATCACTAGCTGATGATGTCGTTATAGTTGTCGTCGCAGTAGTCACTAATGCTATTGTACTAATTACTGCCAAATTCGCCGAGGTTAATGCCGAGCCAGCTGACAAGCTAGACGACATTGATGTCGATAATGATGTTGTTGTACTAGATAACAACGAGGTAGATCCAATGTTTGTTGTACGCGCGGTTTGAGCCGCATTATTACTCCCAGATGAAGTACCAAAGCAGCTACCAGCCGCGGTACCGCTTCCCAATCCAATGGGCAGTGAGACCGGCGGTAATTCTGGACTGGCTGTTTTTATCGAAGTTCCCGGCGTAATAGGAGTCGCTGGTACTGGATGCACACAGTTGTGGGCCGCTGTTCTTGGATCAGTCTTTAGCGATGACGACACCAGTGTTGTCATCGGAGCAATTGCCGTGGTAATGACAACAGACGATGAAGGTACGACCATACTTCCAATACTAGAAGAAGATGTACCCGCGGACTGCTGTATCGGCGGATGACTAGGGAATGGATACTGCAAACCAACTTTGCTATTACAGGAACTCTGAACTCCTAGAACCGGTCCAATTCCGGGTGAAACTCCAGTCGCAGATCCAGTCATAGCTCCAACAACACCGGGTGGTTTATTATTACTGATAGTTGTGCTACTGTTACTGGTACTACAGCTAACTAATGAAGAAGATAAACTTGTGGTGCTTATCAGCGAAGAAGAAGGTATTCCAGTAACACCGGTGAATTCACGTGGTTCATACTTTTCACTGAAATTCTCCAGTCTCTTGGAATCCTCGTCAAAGACACTTCTTTTAGCCAATACTGACTTAACAATGTCCGAAGGTTGTACTTCATTGAGATCAAGATCCAGTAATTTGTGACGAAACTTAAATCTTTCAGAGGTGGTCGCGTCGAGTTTGGCTAATGCATCACCACCAGCGGCACTCAGTGCCCGTGAACCCGACCACTTTTCGTATTTCTCGTCGAGAGATCGTATTCGCTCTTCGAGACTAGGCGACTGTGGGGCTGTTTCGCTGTCTGAACTTGTTGGGCTCGGACTCGGGTGTCGGGGAGGCGGTGAAGCCGGTGGTTGGGCCGCCGCACTTGGACTAGGTACCGATAATGACAAACTCACTGCACACGTTGGACTTGTTACTTTGGACGCTGGTGCACTAGTTGTTCTCACACAACTACTACTACTAACATTTATATTATTGTTATTATTATTATTACTATTGCTATTATTAACACTATTATTAACATTATTATTAATATTATTATTACTGTTATTAACATTAACATTATTGTTGTTGTTGTTGTTGTTGTTGTTGTTGTTATTGCTATTGCTGGTATTATTATTATTCATCATCTGTGCAGCAAACCTCGGAAGCGGTAAAGAAAGCGGACCTTCTTGACTGCGTTCTCGAAACCTCCTCGGTTCACTTGGAATGATATTTTCCGGTCGCTCGTCGACGAGAGGCGTGCCAGGTCTCGAGCTGTCATGATGCTCGTGATGCCTACTGGAAGTGTCTCGTCGCCTTTTGCAAGGCCCTGGCCCACGACCTTCGCAACTCCCGCGCCTAGTATTGTGATGAACAAGAATTTTGCTATCGCTGACCCTCCTGACGTCCATGCCCTTCCTACCGGAGTGGGACGTCACGAGAAGTGAAGCTATTTCGGGCTCATCGTCGTCGCAGAGGATCGCTGAGGAACTATCGAGCTTTGGCCGTTTTTTCGGCGCGAATCCCTCGTCGCCGCTGCTATGACACTCCTCGAGCTGCTCGAGTAAATGCACCCGTTCTTTCTGGAGATGTCGAATGTCCGGCGGTGGCAATAGCAATGAAGATGGTACTGGAGGCTCGACACTCGTTACCACACTCTGAATAGCATGACGTCGGGGCGGTGGCAGTAAATCGTCATCATTGAGTTTACTGTCACCCAGGACACTGCTCTCGTAGTCGTCGTGACTGGCACCGCTCCCTTGACTGAACTCATCGTAACTTCTGAACCTCCTGGACGTTGGCTCTGTGTAGTCACCCTCGTAGTACGGATCCGCTTGATATGATCGTCTGCTCGTCCGTGACATTGCCGTCGGGTGAGCTGGACTCGCGCCAGGTGTGCTACCACCACCTGGAGTACGAGAGTAACTCGCTGTCCTCGCTCGTGGTGGCGTTTCATACCTGGTAAACCTGCTTCCTGCATTAGGCACTGTAACAGCCGCTTCAAAGCTTCTTTCTCGCCTGAAATTTATCAAAAAAAAAAATTTTATTAGTTTAATTTTTTAATTTTCTTTTTATAATTTAATTAATTATTTTATTTTTTTATCAATTGTTTAATTTAAATAATTCATAAAAATGTTAGGGAATTTGGTACTAGGCTCTCAATTGTCACCCTTTAATATTGATAATAATTAAAAAAAAAAAACATTCAATGAAATTTCATTGATTTTTTAATTTTATAAAAAAATTTTTAATAAAAGTCAAGAATTTTATTTACATAAAATTTTTTTTTTTTTACATAATTGTGAGTAAAATCAAAAAGTTGTTGATAGAGTAAGAGAGGTGAAAACTCCTTGGGGACTTGTCGTTTAATTATACAACAAATAACAAAATAGTTAACAAAGTTTATCAAGGTAAAGTGTAATTGAGTTGTCTTAGTTTTAAAAAGTCGCGACCTATGCAGTTAATATGAGTATAAAAGTAAAGTAAAAGACTCACGCAACATCAAATGTCGCCGCAGGTGACGGTCGAGAATCCCATGGCTTCTCGCCTGTGACACCCTGTCTCTCAAGATGTTCGTAAAATGACTCTTGCAATTCCCTCGAGGCAAAGTCAACTTGCAGTCGACGTCCTCTGAGCGATGCACCTCTCATTTCTTTGACCGCAACTTGAGCACAATTCATTTGCTCATAAAATACAAGCGCGTGGCCTCGCTCACGATCAATTACCGCTTGATTAATAGGTCCAAATTGGTGAAATTGCATATTCAGGTACTTTTCCGAGACGCACTCGCCAATACCGTCAACCCAGACGCAAGTTGTCGGCATGGATTTACCAAACCCGAGTTTAATGCGATTCGAGCCAAGATGCTCCCCGTCCATCGACCTCATTGCCTTTACGACACTGCTGATGTCTGCATACTGACAGAATGCATAACTCGACACGGCTCCCTGTTTCTTAATATCGATTTCCTGGAAATAAATACAACAGTAATCAATGCATCAGTGTCAATTCATTCAGTACCAAAATATATACACTTAAACTTTTTTTTGTTTTGTCAATTCAAATATGCCTGCCTCAAGCATTTTTTTTTTAATTAAATTCATTATTTAAAATTCCTAATTTAATTTTTTTCATTTAAAAAAATCCGCTCTTTTAACGCATGAAACGCCATTTTTAAGTATTGTTCCAATATGGGTTGCAGTCAACTATATTCTGAATAGTTAAATATAGATTGTATAAAATTCTAATGAGTTTAAAATGAATAAAAAAAAAAAAAAAAAAAAAAATTCAAATAAAATAAAAACCATTCAATAATTAATTCATAAAAAATAGAATTTGTATAAATCAATAAAAAATTATAAATTCTAATCAATCCAATGAACTATTTTTACTTAAGTTCCTTTAATTAATACTTTCAGATAAATTATGATGCGTCTATTTATCCATTAAAAATAAAAATTTTCGTCATTATATTAATCTAATTATTGAGATTTGAGTATAAAAGATTTTAACTGAAGTAGCTTCGAAATTTTTCTTTTCTGATCTTTAAAATCCATAGTACTTTCTATTTCTTTAATAGTTCAGAATATTGTTATATTACTCTGACTAGTTAACTGCAACCCTCTCCTTGCTATCATCAGACCAGCGTTTAAGGCAAAAAAATAAATAAAACTTAACAAAATACTTACAATGATTTCGCCAAACTGCTCAAAATTATTTCTGAGATCAGTCTGGGTAACATCTTTCTCCAGGTTACCGATGAACAGTGTCCTGGTCGCCTTAGGATGATACTCATCCAGCTCAGCCTCGTAGGGCCTAAACTCGTTGTCCTCGACGTCATAGCCCTGGTAAGGCGCGACCTCTATTTTACATCCGAAGAACAACTTGTCGTGGGATACTTCAAGGGCCTTTTCGACATCCTCGGGCTTCTTGAAGCAGACGAGCGCATACCTGTCGCCAGCCGCGCCGACCACCTTAACCCAGGTTACTTTCCCGTGTTTTTTGTACTCATGAAAGAGTCCATCCTTTAGTGAGGTATCGCTGCTCCTGGCGGGTAAGTTCCTTACGCAAATGGCCAAGGGCCTCCTGTCGTCCGAGACGGCGGCGTTTCCGGTACGATGAGGAGAACTCCCGGGGGAACTACTGTCACCCGAGGTACTGCCAGCGGAGCTGTTACTCCGGCTACTGCTGCTGCTACCAGAACGACTTGACCCGCTTGGTGAGCTGCTGCCGCTTCTCGATTTTCTTCTCTGTTTTTTGTGCTGTCTCATGGAACTGCCGCTGTTCCCTCCGCCGCCACCACTGCCGCCACTGTTGACTCCGCCGCCGGTTCCGACTACTCCTCCGCCCCCGCAGCTGCTGATACTGACGCCGCTTCCGCTATTCACTCCACCACCTGACAGAAAAGCAGAGCGTGATGGTATGTCCCACGACGGTCTAATTGACGGCTGGCCAACTAGTTGTGTGGAGAGTGAGTTTATGTTCACGTGTATGTCTAGCATTCAAGTTATCACAGAGGTGTTTTAGTGAATTTTGTTATTTTATACAATACAGTTATAGTATTTTATGTTCATTTGAAAGGAGAGGCAAAACGGGGTTGATAAGAATTTTTATTTTCTCTCTAAAATTAAATTAGTGAATAATTACTAATTTACAGTTAATTGTTATTTTTTTTTTAATTTTCATATCAACTATTTCAATTAAAAAAGATAGTCATGTTTTAAATTAATAAATTTTTTACTAATTAGAAAATGAAATACCAAAAATGAAAAAATCAATCATTTTGTTCTGAATTTGGATACTCTGACTTTTAAAATTAGTCAAAAATAATACTAAATTTTTAATATTTTCAAACTTACTACAGCATTTCAATAAGTTAAAATTTCACTAATTCAGTTTTAGAGAATTACTCTGTACACTGATAGCCAAAATTTTATATTTGACATAGGTACTCTGATAAAAAAATTCACTTGATTCAAGAGAAAAAATAATTTTAAAAAGTTTGATCATTTTGAGTTAAGCAGAAAATTTTTTAATAAATAAAATTTACTTAAACTAAAAATTTTTCTTTTGTCAAGTTAATTTTAATATTAGTGTACATAAATATCGAATATAATTTTATGGAACGAAAACGATGGAAGTTTGATTTGAAAGAAAAATAGTAAAGAAGTGCAGTGTTTTAATGTATAAACAAAATTTGTATAAATTTTATTTGTGAGAAAAATTAATTTTGTAATGAAATTGTAGTAGAAAATGTAACAAATATTCGAAAAATATGTTATTCTAAACATTTATTGAGAAGGAAGTTTAGAATTTAAATAAATCATGTATTTTTATGTGCATTTTTTTTTTATGGAAATTTTTATCATAATACTAAAAATGACAAATATTTAATGAGTTTTTTTAAGTGAATGACAATGGAAATTAGAAAAATATACAATTCTAAAAAATTTAGCAAACTGTATGTTTACATATTTGAATTATTTGCTTTCAAAATAATTAATTAAAAAAAATTACAAGCACTGCTCAAGTATCTGCTAATATTTATATCTTAAATCATCGAATTTATTTGTCATTTTCAGTGTCTTAGTAAAATGGAGTATCTTCAAAGAATATAAATATATTTTTCCAAGCAAAATAAAATCTTTGATACACAAAGCCCAGAATATGATTTAAGATTAGAAAAAAATTTTTTATCGTATTTTCAAATTATTTTAAATGATGAAAAATTTTGTTGAAATTGTAAATTGATATAGAAATTAATCAATAATTATTAATTAAAATTTTTTGAATAACTTTATAAAATTTAAAAGTACTCTGTTTTACCTATACACCCCATTTTGCCCCGTTTCTTGAAGAACATGAAGAAACAATAAAGGAGAAAAAGGAAAATAAAAAAAAAAATAGAATTCAACAAAGTCTTACCAGATTCTTCTTGATAATTATCAGTGGCGGCTGGTGATTGCTGTGGGGGACCGGTGCTATACCTCGTGGAACCCGACTCGTAGCCGAGCCAGGAAGACATGGACATAGCACCCCGATGGCGATCTAGGTGTGACGAGGGCGGCGGACCGGTGACGTACGAACTTGTACGCGGATATAACCGTTCCCGCGCCCTGGGCGCCGTCACGTGGTACCCGCTAGAAGGGGTCGGCCTACTACGGGATATGTAGCTTCCCACCGGATCAACCGCCGATGAGTCGACCGAGTGCTCCACCCGGTTACTTCGCTCCCCCGGGTAGAAATTTCCGTGGGATACGCGCGACTCGAAAGTCTCGCTAACTCTTTCGACTCCGCGCTCGCTGACGCCGACGTTGACGGCGTTCCCTGAGACTCCGCTACCGACGACACTGACGCCGACGCTGGTTCCATGATCCTCGGAATTTCTGTTAGAAAAATTATTTATTAATAATCACTCTATTTGATTATTTTATTTTATTGGTAAAGTATAACGATAATAATTGTTAAAACAATTTAAAAAAATTTTTAAATAAAAAATATAAATTAGCAATTTGAATATTTTGATCAATAAATTCAAAAAAAATTATGCTACTCTGATAAAAAAATTAATTTGGTTCAAGAGAAGAAATCTTAAGCCAAGAAAATAATTTTTAAAAATTTTATCATATGAAATTAAGTGTAATTATTTTATGATACTTAACAAATAAATTAGTTCTAAAAGACTATATTAAAAAATTTGCATTAAGATTTTTTTTACAATCTCTAACATGTTGAATTTTTTATTTAATCTTTTTCTATCATAATTTTGTTATTAAAAAAATCCTAATGCTTAAAATTGTCTTTTAATTTTATTTAAAAAATTGATTTTCAGTCATAATAAAATAAAGATTTAATTACATTAAAATTATTCAAAATTTTCAAAATAATTCCATTTAAAAGGACTAAAACGTCGTTTAAATGGTAAATAATACACTTGTCGAAAAAAAAAATTTCATTACTGTCCAAAAACAAAGTAAACTTCACTTTTGATTAATCTCAAATCTCCTTCCTTCAATTTTCAATCACCAAAAAAATGTATACCTTCTTCTCGAAGATTTTTTACTTTTTTTTGACATATCTTCACTTTTTCCTCACAAAATTTAAAATAAAAATTTTAGAGTCACAACAAGATAAGCTTTTCATGTTTACTTTACCAAAATAAAATAAAAAATTAAAATACTGTTAGATAATTTATAATTAAAAAATTTTCTTACAATAAATAGGTATTAAAGTACAGATAATACTTATTAAATATATCGTCTGTTACATAGTATAACAATACTGTGAAAAATAAAGTGAATATCTGTGAATATATATCCGACGGTATAGTTGCATAACAGACACAGTTTTAACAAATGGAAGCCTTATTACTTATTCCTATATACCGTAATGTCATGTAAGTGGAAAATAAAAATATAACTAAAACTAAAACCGCTTCATGGAAGTGATGAAGCCTAGTCGAGGTCGCAAAATTTGTATTATATGTCCATTATATGCATGTATGTAACGATTTTCGCGATATTATCTTTAATGCACACACATGAACATCAATAATGATCGTAAATAAAAAATGGACACGATAATAATAAAAAATAAAATAATTGAAATGCACTTGTGATTGCTTAATTTGTTATTAGAAGAAGAAATAAAACTTATAGAAGAAATAATAAAAATTATTTTCACTTCCCGATCCCATCCCAAGCTAGCAAATATGTTAGTTTTAGCATATATATGTTTTATGGATAATATATATGAACTGTACATACTGTAGTGCATTAAGCGACATTACATTCCGGGCGAGGCACTGGTACATATCATCGGTTAGAATAAATAATACTGTAATTTGTTATGTTTTGACGTGCAACATGAGTGTTACTGATTGCCAGGTGTATGGAGGATAAAATAAAAATAAATAAATAAATATTTGAATAATAATTATCATTTATGTGAAAGGGGTTGTATGTAGATGTATGTGAATGTGTCATGTTATTAACCGATAAAAATATTATTAGTAATAACAATAATAATGATAATGACGGTGAAGGAGGAGAAGAAAGGTACGATTGTGTACATTATGCACGTTGTATCAGTACTGACAGACATGTAACGTATGAAAACAGTCGATTCCAAGGCCATAAGATATATCCAACTCGATATGATGCGATAACATATTCAAGTGTATGTCATTTGTATTTGTTATACGTATGGAATTATTTTTTTGTGTTTTATATTGTACAAATGAATTAAATCGGCAATCGGTTGTTCAGGTGATGTATGTATTATGAAGATGTATGATGATTTTAATGACAAGGTTGGAAATTTAAATAGCATAATAGTTTTATCGTAATATGGTGATTTGAGTTTTTTGGAATGATGTTTATGATTGTCTACGGCGATGAATTATTGAGGGTTGATAATGTGAAATTTTTAGTGGTGAAAAAGAGTTCCACTATTTCGTTTTGTATTTTTAATTGATTTAAATATTATAAGAATTTCTAATGGATCATCTTTTTAATCAAACATTCATTTAATTACATCTCTTAATCCTAAAATATTTTTTAAAATAACTACATACTATTTATAGCCAAAAAAAGATCTACTAACTCTTTATTTGAATAATAAATAGCTTAAAAGTATTTATATTATCTTGGATAAATAATTAAATTTTTGTTAATGTATCGTTAATTGAAACCATCTCACTTATAAGTGACTTACAAACTTTCCTAAAATTTATCTCATCGACAATAAATTCACAATTTTCCATTGAAAAACTTGTATCAAAATTTACTTTATCTCTAACCAGCAATTGTTACAAATAAAATAGTAACCCACCAAAATGAGCAAAACAAGCAACGAAATTGCATTAGCAGATTCAAAGTTTAAAGTTTATAATTCAAAAGTTTTTTTAAGCCCCTGGAGTCAGGCCAATAGTTTTTAATCCCGGAATGTTTATATTAAAAATACATTTTCAATAGCTAACTTTTAGATAGTTATTGCAAATATTTTATAAATATTCTAACTATAATAGAAATACATTAAAAATACATAATAAATATGTAAAAATAATAAAAAAAATTATTTTAATAAATTTGACCAATTTTTCAGACAAGAAATGTTTTTTTAAACTAATTGAATTTTTTTTTCTTGTATATTTTTTAAAATATATTCTAATTATATTTAAAAATGAACCGCAATTAATCAGTATCCAGTACAAGAAAAAAAATTATTGTTGTTTATAAACAAAATATGCTTTTAGTATTTCAAAAATAGTTGAGTCATATTTTATCGAAGTAAACACTGAGTTGATAACAGCAGCAATTTTAAAATTTATTGCGATACGACATTGTCGTGATAGCTTATCGTTGTTGTTAAAATAAATGATATTTATTATATAGAACAAAATTTGTATCAAAATTACCAGTTCAACTTATACCGTTTCCTCACCAAAATCTTCAACGTTTAATTGCGTTTTATTTTTAAAATCCGTAACGCGAACAAAAAAAATTATAATTTTCACAAATTTGTCTTTAGTTTTTACATTTTTTTACCATCTACAATTGTTTTTGATTCTTTTACTCACATACTGATGCACACATATAAACAGCATAATTTTACACATATGATAAAATTATCACGTCATATCATATTATATCAAGAAATCACCGGATTGAAGTGCGCAGACATACTGACTCTCTTTAAATAAAAAATGGCAACACCGCATTATCATACGATCAAACAGTCATCACGGTCACACGATTCTAAGGTGAAGTAATCTATAATACAACATACAATGTAAGTGAAGACATTACTTTGTCGCTCATAAACATGTGCTCGATCACGAACGTGTGATTTTGTAAAAACGATAAGTGATTTGTTGTTCGTTTAAGATTGCCTTGTTCGTTAAAATAAATTCGACTATATATTTTTAATTTAAAGATACTATTTTTTTTTTTTTTTTTTTAGATAAAAAAGGAAAAACAGGGGCCAAGTATCTCTGACACATCACTGAAGTTATTAAAATTTTATTGCAGACGTGGTATAATTGACGTGGCAGCAGGAAGCTAATTCCTTAAATATAACTCTCAACTAAGATTATTGTTAATTTTTATTTTCTTTATTCTAGGAAGAAACTCAAGTTTATAAACATTTTAGTAAAAGTTCTGCCAGGTAAAATTATTTAAAATAATTATTAAACTTAAGTGAAAAAAATTAAAAATAAAAAATTTCAGGCAAAATCAGTGAATATTTTTTCAAAAGGTAATACAACACGTTATCAAAAAAGTGATAAATGTTTTCAGTGAGACTTTATCAAGGTATTGCTTCACACGATAATTATAATTTGTCAAAAAATTAAATTTATTGATTTTATCTTATCTACCACGTTTTTTTTTATCCTACGATTGTAACATTGTAACATTATGTTATTAATTCTAATGACAATTATTTGAAAGTTATTTACGAGACTGCTGCATCAATATTTGTTTAGTATCACGATACAAATAGAAAAAAAAATAAATTACACATAATTTACTTACTTATTTGGAAATACATTATAGTCGGCAAAATAATCAATAATATTTTTGTAACGCGGTTGAATATTAAATTCAAGCCACAGTTTTTTACTCTCCCAATCGTCGTCACTTTTGGAGCAATCTACCGAGTTATCATCCATGGATTTGAATTTATAACTACATAACAGCACTATGTCTCTCAAGGAATATATTATTGTAATGTCCATATTATTATTATGAGTATTAATTATATAGATTCAAAGGCATCCAAATTCGAAATAATCCAGGAACATTTTCACTATTTTAAACGATAACATTGTTTCAATATTAATATTATCATTATCACTTATAGTGAAGACAATTCATTTAACTTGTGGCTTAATTTAATACATATTGTCAACATATGTATTAGTATGTGTACGTGTGTGCTCGATGTACAGTAACTGCTTATTTAAAAAAAAAAAAAAAAAGAAATTACAGTGTACAATTTGTTATATTAATTTTATAATGTATAATATTTGTTGTGTTGAAGTAAGTTTTAAACCTTATGGTAAATTATACAGGACAAGAGAAGAAAAGGTTGAGAGCGTAATCGGGTCTCTACTCTTTACATCGACTATACAGCAATTAAGATAATAATAGTAGTAGGGGAAGACTAAAATATGTAAGTAATTAAATAAAATTCCGTGTTATTTTGTTATTAATAATTAAAATTTTAGTTATAATTATTAATTAAATATTTAATGTTAAATATTTAACAAATACAATTAAATATTAACTTCAAGTTAATATTACGTATTAATTATTAAAAATAAGTGTTTGTTCAAGGATATTTTCGGATTGTTCAAATATTTCTTCATTTAAGATAACAATTACACATACGTTAAATTAATGTGTGTGCCGGTGTTTAATTTAATTTGATTTAATGTAAAGTGAGTTTGTTATTGAGTTTGAGTCAAATAATTATATCAATAATACGGCTTCTGAATCTTGTAAGTTGCGTGTAACAAAAAATTTAATTCCGGACGCGTCGGAGGAGCCTTGTCAGGTATTTCGATAACACTTGATTCGAGTCAACGGAAGATACGTACGAACTGCTCAGACACGACGTGCCATCTAATTATTTCACACTACGTTTACTTTGTGACTCATCGTAATTTTAATACCGTAAATACACACGGAACACCATACCATCCAGTAACGCTATATAAATATTTACCTTCTTAATAATAAAACAAAACTTTTTTTTTTTTTTTTAAGTACTCCATGTAATTATTAAATTCTATGGAATAATTATGAGGTTATTATTGTTCGAAGAGATATGAGTTTTTTAATGTTATTTTATTAATGATGTTTAATATTGTCGCTAAGTGTCTCTACTTTTTAATCATTAATTGGAAATTTTCAATTTTAAAATTTTTTTTAAAGGAAATTATTTGAGAATTTTTTTTTTAATTATTATTAAGCTTGTAAATGTTAAAAAAGGTTTTTTTTTCTAAATAAACTGCTGATTACATTTCAAATTGAAATTATAGATTAAATTAAATGTAAAAAAATACAAAAAATCATAGAAGGCTTTTTTTGTAGAAAATTTAATTCTTCATAAAAAGATCTTCATTAAATTCTTTGTATCTCTCATCGTTTAGCTGGAATTTGAATTTTAAAGTCGTAAAATTTTTGAATCAAATATTATTATTATAATAGGAAATTTTTTTATCCCTAATAAATATTTGTTTCTTAATAAATATTTAGTCTTACCCGTGTGAGGGAAACCTGTGTTGAATAAGTTGAGGTTCGTAGTACTGGGTTGTAAGGGCTCGTTCGTCCAGGGTGTGCTCAATCGCGTGAGCCTTCGCTGCGGACTTGATATCCATGAACGCCACCGTCGCTGAAGCACCCCCGCTGCTCGTCGAGCCACCACCGGCACTTCCGCTCCCGGAGCCCGTGCCAGAACCACCCTCACTTCCCTCGCCAAGTGAACCACCGGAGGCTCCGTCCACGGGGCACTCCTCGCCCCGGGGCAACAACTTGACGCTCTGCACGCGTCCATACCTAAAAAAAAATTCATATTTTGTTAGTATGAAAAATTTCAAATTAGAAGAATGAAAAAAAATCAAAAAAGTCTGTTTTTATAGAAAACTTAATTTTCTATAGAAAAGGTCCTGAATATTTTTTTGGTATCTTTTATCATTTAGCTTAAATTTGAATTTTAAACTTTTATAAAAAGTCGTAAAATTCTTTTAGCAAACAGACAATTCTATTACCAAAAAATTTCACTTAAAATCCGGCAAAAATTTTGGAGATATGAAAAAATCATACGAGACATTTTTTGTGGAAAATTTAATTCTCTGTAAAAATCTTATCGTTAATTCTACCGTATCTCTAATCATTTAACCACAAAATCAATTTCAAATAAAAAACTCTAATTTAGGAACTTAATTTATTAAAAAGAAAAAATGATTAAATTAAATTATAATTAATTTATTTGATAAAATTAGTCAATATTAGATACTTGTCCATAAAACTGATTAATTTATTGAGTTTTTTTTTATCAAGGTTTATGTATAAAATAATTATTATTGTTTTTGTGAGTCTGCAAAGACAATATACTTCTATTTAACCTTCCTATAAGGTTGTAAGAATAAATTATACAATTACTTAGTAACTGTAAGTAACTGACATCTTATAGCCTCCCTCCTTCCTCCATTAATTTTATTACTCAGCGCTGACTAATTATACTCTAATTTGCAGAATCAGGGATAATTATTGCCAAGGGAACATAATCCGCTTATAATAAAAATTTTTTTACCCAGCAAATGGATTTTTTTTCTATAAATACATTTGCGACGTTCTGTTAAAACGTAAAATAAAAAACCGTCTAATTATTAATAATTGGAAAGTTTAAATGGTGCATTGTTTGAGAGATTAATTAAAAATAAAGTGTGTGTATGTATATTCTATATATGAAGAAGAAAAGCGAAGAATATAAGTATAGAGGGTTTCTTTGTAATTTTTCATCGAGTGTCATAGAAATAGAACATTGAAGTAGAATGAATTTTCTCGGATGAAAAATGACAAAGAGAGAAGGAGAGATAAAATGTAAAATAAAATAATAATAATGATGATAATAATCCTTTTTCAAGCAAGAACTTGGTTTTACGCTAGCGAACTCGGGCTTTCTATAATACCACGAGCCGGTGAAATTGAATCAAGTTAAAAAAAGTTTAAATCAAGGAAAAGGAAGAGGAAAAAGAAAATAAAAATAACTTAAATTAGAGATTGAAAAGGTATTGAGAGAATGAATAGAGAAAAAAATAAAATGCAATGATTCGAAAAACTGACTAGTTCCAGGATAGAACGAAATTTAAGCCAACATTGTATGTCAAAGATTTTTACTCTTTGGATAAATTTTTTATTCTCCAAAAGAGATATAAAATATTTTTAGGGTTTTTTCATCCAAGAATTTTTTTAGTGCATTGAAAAAAAACAAGTTCAAAATTTTTGACTGAAGAACTTTTCAAGAAAAAAAGAGAATATTTTTTTTTTAAGTTAAAAATTTTCATTGAAGACTAGACAATTTGACTTGAAAAAATTTCTTCATTCAATATTTTTATGCTTCGTGAAAAAAAATTCAAAAATTTTAAATTAAAAAATTTTTTCTTGAATCAAATAGTTTTTTTATTTTATTTTATTTTTTTTCAATAAAAATTAAATTTTAATCCTGAAAAAAATTCTTTAGTCAAATTATTTATTGAAATCATAAAATTGTTGAATTTTTAAAAAATTTTCTAGGATCTGCTCAACAAACAAAATATTTCCACAAAACTGATTACAATACCGTGCATTACTAACAGACAGCAAAAGAGGAGTAACTCCGCCAGTTTTTCGCGTGTAAGAGTGAGGTATCGCGTCTACGCGCGCGCATATCACACATTAAAGTAGATAACGCTTTACTTGAACAGAAAATAAAACTACAATGATAATAACGATGATACTAATGGTTATTCATGAGTTAAAGACTGGAGGGGAATTTTCTGTTGGATAGATATAGCTGATGCAGGAGATGGCGTTGGTAAAGATTACAGTAGTAGTTACTGTAACGCGTGAGGTGAGGAAGGAGGTCGAGGGGTGCTAGCTGCATTATATATACTACTCAGGTCACACAAATTTAATATTGTATTGTATGTAATATATATATATATATATTTTATAGAGAGGGGTGGTTGCTATCAGGAACGATCTGAGTGGGGGATTTTGATCGACTACGTGGACGCGCAGGCGCAGAGAACCCGCCCGTTCGCCCGACTCAACCAGGGAGTCACCCGTTTCTCTTCGCGCGAGTTACACGCACTTATCGCTGCCTCCTGATATCATTTAAACCGTTTTTTTAAATTTAAAAATCAACAAATTATCTATTATTGCTTCAGCGTTAAATTAATTGAGAATTTTTGATATTTTTTACTTAAATGTAATTAAAATAATCAATGTGAAATTATAAGTAATGTTTATTGAAGTGGTAAATCATTGAACATCTGGAAGCGAGGATTTCATTAATTTTTATTATTACTATTACTATTAATTAAAGCTCCAATAATTTCTTTGTAATATTAATAAAAGAATGAAATATTGATAACAGAATTTAATTATTTTAAATGAAAAAATAAATTTCATTGGATATAAAAGGAGTAATTAAATGTATAATATATAATTTATAACAATTTAATATAATGTAATAGTAGTACAGGGCGGAGTTCCTCATCAATGTTATATTAAACTGACACAAGTAAAGCACCGGGTCCCCTCACGAATCAAGGCGCTCTCAATTCTCGCTACCACGTAATCAATCCAATTAATTTCATTTATATTTGTCTCTCTTATCGTCTCTATCTTCACATTTATTTTCGTGATTTTTATTTCGATTTACTCGGGATTATTTTTCCTTAAATAAAGGATTATTTTTTGTGATTTTTAATTAGAATTAATTCTAATATGTTTTTTTTTTGTTTTCACTATTTAATCGAATGAATGGATGTACTTTTCTTAAACTTTATATTGGATCATAATTTAATGGATATATTGATTTTACCAGCACAACAAAATCCATTACATCAATTGAGGATTTTATAAATAAAATAAAAAGGTGAAGGAAAAAAGTGGCTGTTGCAGTTGAATATAAATAGTCGTGGCACGAAAAGGCTTCAACGTAGTAGATACACAAAATGGCGGACATGATTACGCGATAAAACCTCCGTCTACATCTATATATATATACATCAATACATATTACATGTTTATCATTACTGTGTTTTATTTTCCTCTATTACTTAATGTGTTTTTATTCTATTTTAGCTAATTTTATCAGAATTTTTTAACCGTACAAAAAATATGTGAATGGTAAAAAAATATTCGATTTTTATGCATAAAATTTTTAATAAATATATATATTTATTTCTGAAACATTTTGGTGATTTTTTTGGAGCGAAATAATAATTTAAAGGTTTTTTTTACAAAAAAAAAAGCGCAATATCCCGGAGATATGTGTTTTATTGGAGTAAAAAATGAATTTCAGTGGTGGAAATCAATTTAATCCTCAAGCAAAAGCTTATTGTGGTGCTCAAACCGCAACATCCTATAAAATATATATATGAGAGTAGATGTGCTTATTTCGATGGATGATCTCTTTCTTGAGGGTAAATTATTTTGTGATGGATAATAAAATAAAAATAGTTAATTTATACTAGCATAGAGAGGAAATGAAACAAGTTCCGAGCGTATATAAGAAAAGAACAAGTACATGTACAGTGCATAGTATGTAATATTGTACAGTAGTGAAGAAATCTAACCACTGTGATTTGAACTTTTCTCAGCTTGACGCATATCCGCAATCTTACTCAAGAAAACCCACTCGTAATCGCCTCTAGGCTTCAATTGTATTTTTTATGTACAATAGACATGCTCTTTGTATTTATATATATATATATATATATATATATATATATATATATATATATATATATATATATATATAGATATATATATAAAATATATTTATGTATAAGCACAAATCCCCTTACGCCGTGAACGCCCTTTGGAACTACCACCACAATTGACGCACGCGTCGCTCGAATCGCGAATCTTAGTATCTCAGTGCTGGTATAGTTTTATATTGAAGTACATAGAAGTATGGACGAGAGTATAGAGTATAGAGTTCACATTTAAGGCGGGGAGGGTGTATTGAGTACGGGTAATGGTAATAGTAATGGAACAAGTAGTGAGAGAAGTTGAAGTCGGATTGGGGAGAATCAGGGGAAGTTCCGCTGCGCGCGCATTGTGCGGAGAAGGACAAGAACTTCAGGATGAGCTTTGGCTCTATATATACGTATATATATGTAAAAAGTCTATATATTTATGATGATACGGGATATAAGTTTAAAATGGAGAAGAAATTAAATGTGATATGATATAAAGAATAAGTCACGGTAGGTGATTGGAAAGAAAACTGTCAATTCGTCTCTTACTCAAGTTTTTTTTTATTTTGTGTGTATTGAAGACGGAGATGAGTCGAAGATTTTTTTAAGGAAAAAGAGCTTATAACTGAACCAAAAAAAAAAATTTAAGAATATTGGGATGAAGTTAAAATTTTATTAAATTATGATTTTTTTTTTGTACAGCGCCTGATAAAACTCGAAATAGGGTGAATGTGTACTTCAATCAAAAAATTTTTAGAAAATTCTTTTGGAGCAATCAGAAATTTTTAAAAAGATTTATTTTTGTAAATTGAATTGTTTTTAATGAATTGAACAAGTTATTTTTTTGTACAATATCCAAGGAAAAACACACGAGAACCTATCAAACAATTTAAAAATAATTATTTACAATAAAAAATCATGTCTTAAAACTTTTTTTTTATTTTCAGAAAATTTCATTAAAAAATGTTAAACTTGATAATTAATTTATATATATATATATATATATATATCTCGAATGTAGTATTCACTTATCCTTGTTCTTGTTTACTAAGTGAACTCAATATTTTGCGCAGTAGTTGAACATAAAATAAAGGGATCTGAAGAATACAATAAAAAATACATATAAAGTATACAGAGTTAAATTTAATCACAGAAAGTTTTGTAAGTTTAACACAAATGCATAAAGCTTTAGAACAGTTATAACTTACAGCTTTAAGCGATGACATTAACGCCAGTCTCTAGGTCAACCTCATATTAATCTTTTCATATTGAGAAATTGTCAGACTTTAAGATTGATATATATTTTTATATAAAAAAAATTCTACCCGAGGATTACTGCGCTTGATAATGACAAATGATATTTATATCTACCGGAGTAGGATTATGATATGATCATTGAATTATCTTATTAATGGATCAGTTGAAAATAAGAAACAGGTTGTTTACGTAGGTCATATGATAACGCGAGTGAGCAGCGATAACCGAGTTTTTTATCGTAAGAAATTATTTTAAATAATTATTTTGAATATTACATGGAATCTCCCCAGCTGATTATTATTATTATTATTATTATTATTATTATTATTATTATGATAACAGCGTTTACTCGTATAATAAGTGATCAAAGTTGAAATATAATAATAATAATAATAATAATAATAATAATAATAATAATGAGGATATTGAAATAAATACAAAAGTACATAGAAAACAATGAAATTATATTACTTTAATCGTTTAGAATGCATGCGTGAACGTATGCCTATAAATATATGATATATTCTGTTGATTCAGAATGATGTCTAAGTGAATACCTGTATTGGCATTGACGACTGAGAGGACAGTGGATTGAACGTATGTAGAATGTTGAATGTAGTATGTAGTATATGTTGTAGTATTGCGATCGTTCTGTCGTACATCCGGAATTCATTTCCGCGTGAATTCAACAACGTAATTCTGGCAACGACGATCTCTATCTTTTCTGCCGGTGCGACGATAGAGATCGAAGTTGAACTCGAGAGAGATCATTGGACCGATAAATTTAACAAAATTCCGCTGGCCACGTAAGCAAACGTGTCACACAGTAGTGCCTTTTCTGTGTGATCTCTATTACGCACTACCGTTTTATTGTATTTCGTATATTGTATTTGTATTTGCGATTGTCTTTTTACTCTTTTGCTTTTGTTTCTATTTCACTTGTTGTAATTTTAAATAGGAAACCAGTAGAATTTAACAGAACACAGTAGAGTGGAACAGAACAGAACAGAACACGAAACACACTACGAGAAATCAATACATCGGCCAACAGTTGAGCGAGAGAATTCCAGAGCGAGATAAACTATTAGGGGTGAAAAGAGGAGACGCCAATGATTAAATCAAATATTTTTTCTCTTTTTAACCTATGGCTATTTCGTTATTTATTACTTTTTATTGTTCAATAAAATTTTCAATTTTTATTATCTGTAAAAAAGAAATTCAATGCTTCTTTTGAAAATAAAAAGTATTAGATAACATAAATTGATTTTTTTTCTGATAATATAAATCACAAATTTTACAATAGTTTAATTTTGGCTGACTTAACTGTAAAAATGTTAAAGAATTTTATTATAAAAACCAAAATACCAAAATTTGTCCCGACCTATTGATTGTAATTATTTTATGTGAATTTGTACAATATTTTAGAATTTGGAACAAAGTTTCAAAAAGTAAATCAAAAAATAAATAAATGTCGGTTGTACTTATTTTAAAGTTGCTGACACTCATAGAGTGATTTTGATAAAATAACAAAATACGGGATTACAGAAAAATACAAATCAATTACTTATAGTAATAAATTGATTAGTTCTACTAACAAAGTGAACTAACTTGCATCAACAAATCAGTTTTTAATACTATCAAATCACTCTGTTGTCTCAACAACAATCATTTTGTTGTTATTACAAAAAAATTATAGCTGATTTTGTTGTGATAACAGAATTTATTTTTTGCCTTCACAAAATTAAATTATTGCCATAATAAAATTAATTTATTGCCGTTACTATTAGTTATTTTAAAACAAAATGATTTAGCTACTTGAACAATAAAATTTGTTACACCAGCTAACTAGTTTATGTTACTGCAATAAAATATCATTTGTTATCCCTTTTGTAACAGTTTTGTTGCTTCAACAAACCAATTTGTCTATTCAGTTAAACTGTTTTTAAACTATCTAAAAGATTTTGCTACGATTAAAAATTATTTTTTAAAACCTATATTTTGTTATCATATTATAAAATTTGCTATCTCAATAATTTGTACCCACAACTTGTCTCGTGTCGTCCTAACAAAAAAATTTTTCAAGTTTACGTTTGATCCTTATAACAGTGAAACCCGAGAAACTGAATTTAAAATACCTAATACTTTTATTATTGAGATAAAAGTAACAGAAATATCTGAGTAATATGTGTAACAATTTAAGTTAGTTTAGTTATTAAATTTTTTCCCAACAAAAAAGGAGAACTCAATGCCCGGAGAATGATAAAGTGAAGAACCTCGAGTCTGGGGTGCAGGCTCAACGATTCTGCGAAAAGTAGATGGGTAAAAAAGTATAATGAAAAAATAAAAATAAAAGAAGAACAATGCAGAACAAACGCCGTTGGGCTCTCGCGCGATGTGGACGCGGCATCAACGGCGAGCAAGGGGAAGAGGCTTTTGTTCCTTGATCCCTGTCCGGTTTAGCCCCGCTTCTTTGATACTCTGCTGCTGGGCTCCTGCTTCTGCTGAAGCACAAATCCTCGCTGCGCGTGGTCAAGTCTCACGGTCTCTCTTTACTTCTCTCTCTTTCTATTTCTATCTTCCTCTGCCTTCCTATCTATATATGTACATATAATATAAGACTGATCTGGATAAGACTATTTTCTCTTTTCTACTCATCTCATACCTGGATTCATCATATTATACGAGACTTTGAAGAAGCAACCTTGCACAATGCACAAGAGCTAAGCGAATCCTCTAAAATACAAAATACGAATGCGAATTTATTCAGATGAATATTTTTAATTATTTAATTTTTATAATTTCATCCTCAAAGTGATTCAAAATTCAGAAATAAATTTATATTTTATTTATTTTTTAGTTTTTTCCTAATTTTTGCTTTTTAAAAATTTTTCACTTATTTTGAAAAATGTCACTTTCTGTACTCAGGAATAAAATTGAAAAATAAGTAAAATCAGTTCCAATACTCCAAATTTTAAATATTAATTAGTAAAAAAAAAAAAATTAAATAAAAAAAAATCAGTTTTTACTTTTTTGGTAGATTTCATTGTAAAGCTTTTGAAAAATTGAAATAGAAAAAAGTTTTGAAAAATTTTGTTATCTTCCAACTTAACTCGTCGAACTAGTCCAAAAAATACATAAAATATTCTTTAAAAGTTTATATATCAATACCAACGTTCTAAGATATAACCCACAAAATTTGAATTGATTTTTTTCTTTTAAAATAAAATCACAACAATACTATGTAGCTCATCGTAAAAATTTAAAAGTTAAATTGTTTAACAAATATTTCTATTAGTCTAAACCCATTTAACCAAGTACAAAAATGAACCATTTTCCACAATTCTTCCAGTAGTAACTTTTCTTCTAATTTTTAATTCGACCAAAAATCCTCAATTGTATATTTTCGATAAAATTACTCTAGAAAACTAAAATCTCAATCCTCGCATCAACAACTAATTTCCAAGATAAATAATTAATTTTCCCTGTTTTCTTAGAATTTTCCGTGTACTGTTTATTATTAACATTAACGTGAGCCTTGCTTTTATTGTTAAGCCATAGAAGCATCGATGCAAGATGCAACGCGGGTAAGTATAAAAATACACACAAGTGCAGCCCAGCGAGAGGAAGAGAGAGATAGCCAAGTAAAGACGAAAGAAGATTGGTAAGACAAGTTTGTTAAGTAAAGAGAAATAGTCTCTTCTCTCCCTCAGGACAGACGTAGACCGTACGAGCAGCGAATCATCCTCTATCCTCTCAGTCCAGAGAAGCACGAAAGCGTAAATTCCCAACGTGGCAACACTGCTATGACTCAGCTCTCCACTTTTGTTCCTCTTTTTTCATCTAACCCTCTCTCTCTATCTTCCACACAAATACACACACACGTATAAATATAATATGCTGGGTCTCTCTCGTGCCCACGGTGTTGCTCGACGTCAGGCGGCTGACACTAACACCCAACCCCATACCAGTATCAGCTCGTACTTGGTGACTCGTGGCAAATACTCTCTGTCTCTTTCTTTCATGCAAGATACCTCTGACCATTCTCCCTCTTCCTCTTTATCTGGTACTACCACTGGTGCTTCTATATCTGCACTAGCATGTAACCAGGAGTCAGTCAGATACAGTTCTATACAGAGTACATCGCACAGGGTATCCTTCCACTTTTATTCCTCGTGCCCCAGACTCTACTCGCGTTTCCCATTACATTACATCTACGTGTACTGACAACTGGTTCGTTCTCCTATCTTATACCATACCATCATTGTAATAGCTCTCTCCTTTTCTAGCTCAAATTCAGTTGCTATAATTTCTCTGGATGTCTATTATAGTATATATTTTGCTTCGCAGAGCATTGGTTGCATTTTATATTACTTATTTTTATTGTTGTGCTTGCACATCTGATCACGGTTCAATTTTTTACTGAAATTCACCGGTGATATGCCTGTAGATTACTGATAGAAAAATTCATTACAATAAACAGAAATGAAATTCATTGAAAAAAAAAAAAAAAAAAAAAAACTAGTTGATTAAAGGAAAATGTTATTCAGTCCGAATTGATTCAAAATCTCACTAATTGAGTGAAGTTCTTGAATTCTAAAAAATTTGAATTTTTACTACTTTTATAAAATTCAGAAATGTCAGAAAATATCTTTCTCTTCAAACGATCATTACTTTAGGAAAAAAATTCTGTGATTAGAAGAGTTAAAAAATCATAGATATGAAGGCATGTCATTGTTCGAAGTCCCTTACTTTTACCAGCTTTTAATTTTTTAGGTTTTCAAGTTGATAGTTTAAATAATTATAATATTTATTTGTATAATCTTAAAATATCAATAAATATCTAGTTAAAAATGGATTAAAAAAAATTTTATATCCTTTTTTTTTTACTGTACTTGAAATAACATCTAAAATTTGTGCTTCTAGACTAAAATACCCCCTTAAGAATACCAAAGATCTTTGAATTTCTATTATTTAAAAAAAAAAAAAAAAAAAAAGCTTTGTTCTTGAATCAAGCAGTTTTTCTGAAATCTATTCTTAACTAATAAATTTATTTTTTTTTTTCTAAAAAGTAATAAATTGAAATTAGATTAAAAATTTAAAGGATTGGATAGGAAAAGGGTTTTTATTAAAGCTGGTTTTGGTTTAGAAGGATCACAAACTCCAACTGGTTTCCATTCTCTGAGTAATATAAATGGATAGGCATTGTTGGGCTTAAAAAAGGTAACAATGCCGTAGATGCACAATGGCAAGTTGGTGGGTATTGGGCGTGGGCAATATAATATATAATACAAAAATGCATCGAAGATACAGCCGAGATTGGGTATATATCTATATATAACGATTGTCGCTGAACCGTGATTTATGGTCGCGATTCATGGCAATACAGGTTACTGCTTGCTGCCACGTTCACTGATTCAATGTTGTTATTATTCAGCATTGTTAAGCTGTTATGTTTGGTAAAAGATTATATGTATATTTGGATTGTATTCAGGTACAGATACAGGTGCTTCTTCAGTGAATAAGGACTTACATATTTTAATCAACATACTGGAGCTCTTTTAAAAACTTACATGTTAGAAGAAAATATCTTACAAGTCATTTTAGGACAAATATAAACATTTTTAATAGAGTCTAAGCACTGTCAATACTTCTTTGGTGTTACGATTTTGTGACTCTTCATAAAATTAAGTAAGTAAAGTTAAAAAATGTTGAATTAAGAACTTTTTTAGTTGACTTGTGTATGTACAAGATTTCAACACATCCTCATTCCTCATGTATAAAGACTCTGGCGTGTGCAAGTGTTTTTAATCAACATTAAATCGATTATTGGTCAGAGCGTTATCGCTCAGGTGATAGACAATTGGAGATTGGATTATAATTAATTACATTAGCCATTAATCAACCGAAACAGCCTCTGGAAGGACGTTCCAAGGACCAACTTTGTGTTGTTGTTACTGATAATTTCATTTTTTATTTTTATATGGATATATGCTCTAGATAAATGATTATTATTAGTGACCATGATGTTAAATGTTAAACGTTCGCCGTTGCTTGAAAATACGTGATCGTGAGTAAATAAAGTTAAAATAAAGAATGAAATTTGTGCTGAAATGAGAGAAAATGAGGGGAATCGAAGATTGTGGCAATAAGGCAGGAAGTTCCCTTCCTGCAATTTTTGTGGTAAAAGTCGTGGGTCATGTCTATATAATATACAATGTATATAATGTAAACATTAACTAAAGTCTTGCATTAGTTTCTCGCGAGTTAAATTTCGTTGCATTGGATGTTGGCTGTTCTACTTTCAAATGCTGAGCTTAATTGTGGATATGGATTAGATATGAAGTGGATGTTGATGTAAATGTAGACGTAGATGTAAAATAAAAATAAAAATAAGAATAAGAATGATAGAGATGAGGTGGATTGGAAAGGAGTAAGAAGATGGCAAGAGTTGAGAGTGGAGAGGCCAATTGAGAATAAGAAAAGAGAAGACAAGAGTTGAGTCAAGTGCCAGTTTCGAGATTTGGCAACGACGCGCTCTGGTCTTTATCTTGTGCACCTGTGAGTTACCCATGGGTTCCTTAGCTCTTGTTATTTATATTTATACATTTTTTTTTTTTATTTTGTTTTATTCCCGGGCAAACAACCCGCTATTTTCTTTCACTCACTTTGCTCGTATTGCTTTGTTCGTTCCTTACTTTAAGCAGACAACTGGCATTATATCCTCCACGTTTGCACCTAGTAAAATCTCCGCCAACCATCGGAAGGTTAACCCTTTCTCTTTCATGGACATATTTTTTTTTTACGTTTTTGTTTACATACCTAACGACAAATTGTTTATCTATTTATATCGCAATATTTTTTTCTTATTATTTAATATTTTAAAAAATATTTTTCAATATTTTAAAAAAATATTATTATTATTCTAAATGAATTTAAACATGTTGCAAAAGTAATTCCATTATACGTTGGCTTCAAAATAAAGAAACAAAACAAATATATGTGTTATGTTGGAAATACACATTCTGGTGCTGAAGCTATTGAGTTTAAAGAGGCTACACTGTACTATACACCGTGGGTGTCTGTTTGTGTTCTTCTTCTTGTTCTATTCATACATATACATACATATGTACATATTGATAATATACTATATTATATGATATGATATTTATGTACATGTTAGGAATAGAAATACCTAACGGACTGACCATATTCAAGCATAAGACAATTAGACTCGCTGTTTGGTAAACACAGTCGCAAATAGTTCAATGATATTATTAGATTGTGAATTAAAAAAAAATTTTTTTTTCTATTCCAATACACTTTTTATTCAAGTAACAGTAATAGTAAGAGAATTTTTATAATAAAATTGTATTTTATAATAAAAACTCAACACTTATTACACGTTAGATCCACGTAAACATATTTATGCACGTAGGATATAAATCTCTCTGTCCTCGATAATTTGCCGTTGATTTTTTTTACAGATAAAGATAAATCATTGAGTTCTAACAACGTCACTGACCATGGACGACAATATCACTTGTACGAATCAATGTATCCGGTAAATCCAGTTCATATGTTTTGATCAAGTACTTTATATGTATGTAGGTATAAATATAAATTAATGTGTATATGTAGATGTAGATGTAGATGGATGGAGTGAATGTACAGAAAGTATGTAATGTATAATGTGATAGTGACGAGAGCTGCTCAAATTACATTTATAATGCCTATTATACAATTGTTTATCGAAATTTTCGAAAAAATACTTCCAATCATTTAAGATTTTAAGTTTCAATTTTTAAATTGATATTCCAGTTACACAGTAAGAGATACAAAAAATCATAAGAGACCTTTCTCATAAAATTTTTAATTTTCTACAAGAAAGATTTCTTATGATTTTTTTTTATCTTCAATCTTAAACCCCCAATTTCTAATTTAAGCTTTGACCAATAATCAGAATTTAATTACTTCAAAAATTTTGATAAAATTCTAAACTTTTGCATTATTAATGTCGTAAATTTCCACACAAATTAATGGCTTTTTACAGCATAAATGTCTATAAAAGTAAAGAATAATAAAAAAAATAAATATACAGATGAGAAGAAAAAATGTTACTGGGTAAGGAAGTAACGGTAGTTCGTTTTGTTGTTGCGAGTACGATGGCCCTGATTCCTCATGTTTATGCATCTTTTTAATGTCACAGAAATATTATATTGTTTTGCAGTGACTCATTCTCACAATAGTTTTATACATAAATATTTTTTATTTTTCATTATTTTATTATTTATTCTTTTGGCAAACTCATTTCTATTTAAAAAAAAAAATAAAAAATTAAAAATTTTTATTCAAAAGTAAATTAATAAAATTATTCAATCATTTAATAATTGCTCATACCTTTATCAGTGATCAATTGTCCTAATTAATTAATTGTAATTGCATGCATACAGAAAATTATGCAATTAGTATTTAAATATTTACGATAATTTACAATGTTACGTTAATGAATTTTTAATTATTTCATTGAAACTCTTGATTGTTCATTGTAATTTATAATAATTAGGTCAAGTAGAAAAACAGGAATTGTGATTTCATTGATTGAAGTATTGCCTTTTTTATTTAATAATAATTAAATAAATATATGCATAATTAGTAAATTTCATAAATAGATTTTAAACTTTAAATGGTAATATCATTATATCACTATGCATGAATAATAAATTTGTTTCGTAAACTCGATATTTAATTTTAACATACATTTTTATACTAAAATGTTACTAAATTTACAAATTTTTTAGCACGCGTCAAGTTTTGGCTGATAGTTCAAACACTTGAAATATATATGAAAAATTACCCGAAAATAACATTATAAATTCATGGTTTTTTAAAATGCACGTTGTGATTACAATAGTCATGTGTGTGCTATCGTTGAATATGATCAAAATATATGATTTTTTTTTCATTTAGAAAAAAATACTGTAGAAAGTTTTCGCTATTTTTTCACAGCAAACTACGAAGTCTATAATTGTTGAAAAAAAAAGTAGTAAAATATTGAATGAATCAAACATTGACACAAAATTATTAAAAACAGAATTTCGTATAAAATTTTAAACTATAAAAAGTAAACAGTAAAAAATCAAAAAATTCCAACTTTTTTATTGTGTCTTTTCAATTGAACAAACAAAAGTTTGCAAAATTTTTAATCAAAAAATACTCTTCAATTATAAATATTGCTAAATTCTGCTTAAAAAAATTTTTTTTGTTAGTTTCTATCACAGTCCTCTTAATTACGGTGATTAAAATTTCTTAATCTCGAGATCTAATGTCCATTCAGTATAAAATAGAGACATCATTGAAATTATTTACTATTTGTTTATACTAAGTAACACACGAGGATTACATGCTGTTAGAATAAATAGGACTATTGTACATTGCATGTATGGATAATAATATGTGAATAGAGAGCGCAATTCAACAACAAACTCTTATATTGCAATAGCAATTGCACTGTGCATGGCTAAGCGTGGAATGGAGAAATCGGTGCATTGAAAAAGAGCCTCCATAAAAAGATAAAGAGAGATATACATATATATGTGTTTGATATGTATTATGCGGACAGAGAGGAGAGAGGAGAGAGGGAGGGAGGGAGGGAGAGAGAGAGAGAGAGAGAGAGAGAGAGAGAGAGAGAGAGGTCTGGTAAAAGACTCGAGTTAGCACTCGAAGCACACAACACCATCGACTCATATTTTTTGCAACCCCTTTTACCATGACACTCACAACTCACAACTCACCCCATACTCGGCCCAGAACTCACCGTTTATGACTCGAGTACTCATTCTCCCGCACAAATTACAAGAGCGAGAGCCAAGTACTTGGTTTCTATTCGTTTTATTTCTGTTCATTCTTTATATTTTATTTTTATTTTGCTGTTTTTTTTATTCCCTTTTTTATTTTTTTAACATGGAGTATATTTTATACCTAGCACGCGCCGGACACTGTCTGGCTTTCTCTATTGCCATCACGATTACATTGCTACTATATTGTATACTAGTTTTATTTAGCTGTGTACTCTATTCTATCTAAAGTTGACTGCAGTACAAATTGTTGTAACCAACTTTTAAGTTTTATCTGTGGAAAGTTTTGAAATATTATTTCTGGACTGTTTTTCTTTCATCACACGTCGCATTAGTGTTGAATTTTTTATTAATAGAAATATTTATGAAAAAAAGACAGCATCATTGATTTTTTTTTTTTTAATAAAAAATTAGAAAAAAAAATCAATGTCAATTTTTAAACCTAAAAAAAATTTTTTTTAATTTTTCGTTGGTTTGAAAATTATTTATATAATTGTATAAAAAGACATACATCTGATTAAATTGTTATTTTTGTTGAAATCATGTTTTAAATTAAATGACCGTTCCAAACAATCTTTGTAACAATCGAAAGACTTTATCAAGGCTTGTACTGTATCCGGTAAAAAAAAACTCGATTGAAAAGAATTGACAAGGCAAACGAATCAAGTTGACAACCGAATAATAAAGAATTATAAGACTTTTAGATTTTCTTCTGATTCTGACGTTTTTAAATTGACAGGTAATCGTGCTTTGAGTGTATCAAATCTCCGGTAGATCTAAAAAGAGCTCAATATTAACTCAAAAAATATCACTCTGATAAAAGAAGTATTTTCTATGTTCAGTCGTTGGCTATCAATTTTTCTATCCATGTTTTTGTATTTTTCAATAGTTGTCATCATAGGTAATAAAATTTTGTAAGAAAAATCAATTAAATATTAAATTATACGAAAAATTTAATTAAAAAAATTTTCTGGTTTAAGTAGAATTTTTTTTTTTTTTTTTTTTTTTTTTTTTTTCAGTGTCTTCTTAAAACTATAAAATTAATTTTTTTTTAAATTGCCTCCGTTATTATAGCAGCACTTCTAAATCTCAATAAAACAAAACTTAAAGAACTGGTTAATATTCGTAGCTACTCAACACATCAACCTTGTGAAATCCAAATATAATACAACATCAACATTAATACACTACACCAAAGTAAACAGGAGCGAGTGCAATATGAGAAAGTATTATTTAGAAATAAAGCTAATGTTTCACGTGAATGATGCATGAAATATCAGCTGGAAAAAAAAAACCAGTGGATCCTTCCGACAGGTGATTGCAAAATTTTTTGCTCTGCTCATAAAAACAAAGCATTCACAACACCAACAAAAAAATTAAAAAAAATCACATTATAATGTGAAATGAGGTAGAAAGAGAGAGGGCGTTGCTGCAATAGGTTTCAGTGGTGGATAGTATAGCTGGATGAAGTTAATAGTAATTTAACATCAGGTGGGAAATAGATTTTCGCGATAGTCGCATTGAATTTCCGGCGCCGACGCACAGGTAATTGTGACGATAGTCATTACGTTACCTACGAGTTTAGAATTATATTTCATGCCTTTTTTTTTTCCAGTAGATTGTAAAATAATTGCAATTCAGTTGCCATTTTTATTTTTTTTTTTTTTTGACGCAAGAGTAAAAATACTTGACAATTTTTTCCGGTTTCAGCTTTTATTTAAATGGAGGATTTAAATGGAAGAAGAGGAAGAATGTCAAGAACTCGCGCGGTGTTGCGAAAATTTTCCGCAAAAGGAAAGAGAAAAAAATTTGTACGGAGTTTTCCACTGAATTGGGAGAGTTGACGAGAAGATGCACATACATGCATGTGTGGAGTGTGATGTGTGTAAAAATGTACACACATACAGTAGGCGCGAGTGTTTCGACACGCCATAATTCCTCCGTTGCTTTTGGCCCGTTTACTATATATAATAAAAGTTGAGAGAGGCAGATATATATATGTTAGTTATATGTATGTACATACAGCAAGCAGGCGTATGGCCACTGGCAATGGGCGGCAAGCAAAGCCTCGAGTAGCTGCGAGTCAGGTATTATATCCAGGTGAGGTCAACGACCCGTTAGCAGCGCGAGCGCAGAGGTAGCGGATACTCAACTACAACTTTCACGTCTCTACGTCAAATACTGCGAATGGAAAACGCCCGGTCACCCAAATTATTCTCTCAATTACTGTGCTCGATACTTTTAAAGTTTAATCGTCTTTAGTATAATAATAATAATAATAATAATAATAATAATAATAATAATAATAATGAGAATTTTTGTTTATTTAGAGAGTATGGGTCGATTTATGCAATGTTTTGAATTTAGCACACGAGGTATATTGTTGATATATCTAGATGTTGGATTTTCAAGGTTGAAAGTTGATGTGGAAATTAAAGATATAAAGGCAAATGCGAATGACAAGTAGATGATATATAATGATGGTGAATCTCTTGAGTCGACACCTATTGTTATCATGTCAAAATTGTCAACGTTATTCCGTTTTCACGCGCTCATTATAATGTCTCGATCTATACGAGTATTATATATCAACCAAGACGTTTTCCGAGATGGATAAATGATACAAAGACAGCTGTCCCCATTGCAACCAATCTTGCTTCTATTGTCAATACTCAACAACAGAATCGCCACCATTTAACTATACATTTCTACAATCTTTATTATTATTATTATTTTATATATGTATTATTCATATCCATTTTTTTAATAATTATGTTCACGATTTATTGGATAAAAATTTATAATTAATGTTCATTAATAATTTATGTATGACATTTCGCTGGTTGTTTAGATTCAGATTCAAGTACTGAAAAGGACAATTTTATCAAATTAATAGAAATCTATAAACTTCAAAAGGAAAATTTAATTAGTTAATTGAATTTAAATAGTTGAAGCACAATAATTAAAATAAATACCCATATTACTGAACATTAATTATCAATCCAATTCATGACAGTAATAACAATAAATTAATCCTTTTCTCCAACCTTCTTTCACATAAGGTGATTTTTATTTTTTATTAAAATAATTAATAATTTTTTTTTAACAAGAGCAGTAAGATTTGAGTTTTAAACTATAATAATAATAATAATAATAATAATAATAATAATAATAAACATTGTATTATTATTATAAGCGTTTTAAAGATAATCTAAAAAAGAAATAAAGCAAAGTAGAATTTACGAGACTAAGAATTGTATTAAATACGCTTCGATTTTTAATCCTCACAAGTACAATTGTTGAATAAATTTTTTCTTTTTTACCGTAGATATTTTTTTTTTAAATAATAAAAAATGTATAAACTTCTGCAATTTTTTTAATTTTACAAATGTGCTGAATAATGCTGTGATAAATTTTTAATGATGTAGCTTATAGCTAAATAAAAGATTATTATTTTTGTTTATAAAAAAAAATCAACCCCTCCTTTGACTAAAAATTAATCAAATTATCTAATAGTTAAAAGAAAATCATTGCTCTTACCTACTTACACGCAAATAATAAATAAAATCCTTGAAGGCCGTAAAATATTAATTGCTAATAAAATAACCAAGACAAGATAATAAGTTATGGAGTATATGACATTATTGGGTTGTCCATTTTAAGAAGTTCGTAAAAACAGGTCGAACGACGTCGTAAGGTTCGCGATTTGCGATACGAGTAAAGCATGCTAAGAGTTAAGAGTAGTTATGGAGCATACATATATTTCTAGTTGTATCCACATTATATGTGTGCGAAGAAATGAATATAATGTAAATAAAGTAGGGAATAAAAATAAAAATAAAAATAAAAATAAATATAAATATATTTAAGCAGTGGGGATGGTTAAACACGTAATAAATTAAAACCGTCATGGGCGGTACAATTTCTAAGTTCTTGAACGCACTGTGGGTGGTAAACCGGACGCATGCTTCGCTCAAGTTATAACTCTTTCTATTACTTGTACTTGGCCATACTATTCATATATATTTTTATGTATATGCATATGCACATTACTGTTACTGTTCTATTCTATTTTGTTCAGTTCTGGTCTATTTTTATTATTCACGTGCTTTATTTTCTCAGCTTGATCATTTGCACGGTGTAATCCCAGATATACGGTATGCTTATATTCACGTTTTATTTATTTATTTTTTTTTGTTTACTTTATTGCGCAGCATTTCGTTTGTTTAATGCAACAATAATGAAATAATATAGAATATTTATGTGCAGCAGCACAAAGTAAGGCAATTGTTGGTGTCAGAAGTTCGCAATCTTTGTCAGAGATAAAAATATAAAAAATTGCACTGGCACTTTATTTCACTATCAGTTTAGTTTAATTGAATAATTTAATTCCATTTCCATTAGAATTATTATTATTAGATTCAATTGCAGATATTTTATTGAAAAACTCGGCAAAACTTTGTTTTCATTTGTAAAATTCAGACCAAATTTTTTTATTTTAATTGGAAATACTGAGTCATTTATTTTTAAAATTAAACTTCATTTAAACACTCAAATGCCGTTCATTGTGAAATTAACTTTATTTTTTTGTGCTCCAGTTCTGGAGATTTTTAAAATCACTCCACAAATGGAGCGAACGCAAGTTTGATTTTTATGAAGGTTTAAAATGGTATAAGTATGTTAACTATAACTTTGCCAAGAATTATTTTTTATATGTAACATGCTTTGGAAAAGTGGAACGAAATTATTAAAAATGATAAAAATTGATCGAATGTCTTTTGCTATTTAATTGCAGTGCACAGAAGGAAAGACTTGGATTTATTAAAATAATCATAAATTTTTTAATTGACATTAATAAGTCTAAATTTTATGTTGATATTAATTGTGAGAGTTCTAATATTAAAAATATTTACATTTGCTCGGATTTTAATAAAAGCAAATATTAATAATTCCATGTTTGCTTCGTTACTTTTTTTTTCTACGTATGAATAAATCTGTCAAAAAGAGTAAATAGTGAATAAAAATTTTTTGTAATATAAAACAGTAATAAAATTAAATAAAACAAAAGTTGGAATTATGAAGTGCATAAATATTGTACAAATTACATCGTTAGAGTTTATCAAAAAACTTAATTAAATGATGAAAATTTGTTTTAATTTAAAAACTATTTAAAATATACGAATACGTGTTTTTGATAATTTAATGGACACGTTATTCAGTAATGAAAAGTTATTTTTCCATGTAATAAAACAATTTAACTGATATATTATGAATTACAGTTATTATCAACATAAATTTAAATTATAAGACAGTTAATTGTTTTAAAAATAAATGACAAAAATTAAATGAAAAATTTTTAAATCTACACATAAATTTTCTCAAAGAAATTATTTAATTTTTTATTTGAAATAATTAAGCATCTCTAATAATAATAATAATCATAATAATAATAGATGACCCGAACGTCCAAAAGATCGTGAGACTTAATAAAAAGAAAAAGATAGTTATTATAAATAAAAGGAGTGGAAAAATAATAAATGTCGATTAGAATAGTGATTATTTAGCGGTTAGGAGTCGTTCAGTCACACGCGCTTGTATACTATACATTGTAACTGACGTGACTAGCTCTCTGATCTTTAATACTACTTTAATAGTATGTTACCGTATAAAATATACCTATATAAATATAAATACGTAATAGTAACAACATCAGCATCAACTACAGCTACTCTTGTATGAATACCCTCAGTGGCCTTTGACGGTGAGAGGAATATTATCGTGCCACTCATGTTTTACATTAAACATCCATTGCAGCATCCACAAAAGACTAGTCTACTCTCATATTTTTTATATTACTTTAACTTTGCCCTATCTATTATCTATATTTAATTATCGACCACCGTATCGGGAAGCCATCAAGTCTAGGGAATAGAATAGAAGGAAAATTCTGAAAGCAGAAAGCTACTTTTTTAGATCGAGAGAGTTATTAAGATTTTTTTAATAACTGAAAAATTACTGTTTACAAAAGCTTAGTTATCAGTAAGTTGTCTTTAGTTTTTTAAAATTCTAATTCTGATCAAACGGTAAGAGATTGACGGAATTGATAAGGGATTTCCTTGTAGAAAAATTAATTTCCTTCAAAATTATCTTTAAAATTCAAAAAAATTATCTTTAAAATCAGAAATCAAACTTTAAAAGTTTTTAAATGTCATTATCGTAAAAAATAAGATCCGATAATTTTGACAAGTATTTAGTTTTACAACAAAAAACATAAATTAATCTTATTCACCTGCTACGCCCAGCAGCTGCACTGAACTCCCGCTCACTTTGATTTTTAAACACACAAGTACAATAAAAGAGAAAAAAAAAAAAGCTAAGTAAATGGCCGCTAAGTGAAGCGTGCGGGTACTGCTTAATTAATAATTCAAAGTAACAGATAAAAAATGATAATTCAAGGTCGCAGCAGTAGATAATAATAAATAATACATGTTAAAATAATTCAAACAAAAAGACAATAAACTTAGATTTGTGAGTTAGACCGAAAATGAGGAGCGATAATAAAAGTAATATAAATGTGTAGCGAAATGACTAGACGATAGGCTTTAAATCACAGCTGCGGATATTTACTGCAAAGTGTACAGTTATGCGTTGGAGGAATAATATTGCGCTCGGGGTCAGTCGATACGGGACGTGGTAACCTTATCCTCACGTGCATGAGCTGGTGCACATTTCATATATATATATATATATATCTGCATAAATATGAGTATAGTTCTAAATATATATATATATATATGTATATGTATAAACTTCGATCGAATCGATTTGATATCTACCAACGTAAATAATTCTTTCTCTTTTGTCCTTAATACACCCACTGAATTATTTATTTGAGTTAGTATTGTCCACACGGGACACTTTTATCCACATTACAGATATGCGATATGCGATATACATATTACAGATATTTTTGTATAAATATTACATACACACCTAGTAACATCTCATGACATTTTAAAATCGTAAATTTAATCGTCACAACCTTCGAGGAAAGAAAAAGTTGTATGTTGTCTAGACACTACTATAGAGAATATCCAAGTTTTTAAGCTCCTTAATATAATTAATATAGTTCCTTACCTGTAACAAAAAAATATAAAAAATACATTAGTTTCATCAGTTGACACATTTATTTTCATAATTTTTTAATTAATTACAGTTAAACTTCGCAATTAGTAATAGTTTTGTATTAAATTGATGTTTGTAAAAATTTATAATTTTGAGAATACGAAATTCTCTTACAGAATATTTAAAAAATCATAAGTTCAATTTAATAAATATTAAATTAGTCAATTAATAGCAAAATTGTTTAATTTTATCCAACAAAAATTTTTAAATAAAATTTTTTGGATAATAGAATGCGTTGTCATCAATTAAATGCCTACAATAAAATTCTCATTGAATTTAAATAAATTTTTGTTAATTCATTCTATATAGACCTTAATCAAGGACGAAGATGATTCAAATTTGTAGATCAATTTGAAAGTAATAAGTGGTAACACTGAAATTTTATAAAATTATCATTTTAAGAATTTTTGTAAAAATATTAAAACAAATTTTAGTCAAGTTTCATTTTAATTAATTAAACAACTAAAATTTACTTTAAGCTTAAAGAAGTTATAAAAAAAAAATTATTTTCTAATGGACAGACTTTTTTTTATTGAAATAAATAAAATTTATCATTTCTTGATTATTCTCTAGAGTGTACGATGCAGTAGCAACCGGTGGGCTTAAGTTTTTATTTCACTCATGAGAGCTTTAGAAACTGTCTGCGTCTGTTCTCTGTTTTAGAAAATAAGTACGGACGGCATTGCCCAGTAGAAAAGAGAAGAGAAGTTGGGAGATAACGTCAGGAGCCAGGAGGAACGGGATGCTGCGGAACCAGAATGGGAATGGGTTTGGTCAAAGGCGAAAGAGTAATAAAAATAAATGAAGATGAGAAGAGAGTAAGTCGAGATAAAAAGAGCGAGAGAGTAGGTGGACGAACGAGAACATTTATATGTACCAATAGCTACATGTGCTTGTTTATAACGGTCGTTTTCCTAATGTAACGCGACTTGTTTGCTTTTTTTTTTTTATTTATTATTTTTTTTTTTTTTTACTTTTTAGTATTCTCGATCCCTTTATAATTGCAATCTCGTGACCTTATTTATATAATTTATTTATTCACTTGCAGTTTGCAGTTTGCTTTTTCATTAGATGTAATGTGGATTTAATTATAAATAAACTTATTAGCTATAATTATATTCCACCTACGTAATATATAATTTTAGAGCAGCCTCAAGTGACTCGCGGTTTATGTTTTTTAGGTGAATAATTATGGATTGAAAGGTTTAGTAATTAAAAATGCGTTAGTGCTAAACAAGTTAAAGCAATTAATTTTTTTTTCGATAATTTTATAAAAAGAAATTAAATTAAAGTCTAGTTTTAATTATTTATGAAAAAAATATTTAGTTCTTATTAATTTTAATGTGATTTTTTTTGGTGACATTATTAATTTTTTTTATTAAATTAAAATCTAAAAGGCTTTTGTGTGAATTTTCATTTTCTAATTGATCGTCACGTTTAATAACATTCACTGAAAAATTGTGGAAAAAATCACTTCAATTCTTTACAACTGAAGAAAATACTTGTTTGAGTTTTCAAAAATTTAAATTGTTGAATTTGTCTAATTAATTATAAAATACCGAAATGAGTAAGATTTTAATTCTATACCATTAAAGTAACACTTTAATCATATTATTGACATTAATATACCTCATAAAGAATTAAACTTTTGTTTAAGCCGCACCCTATCCTGTAATTTCGATTAATTTATAAATAAACTCATTAAAATTACAATAATTGCATATTGCCTACAATATGTGATGTACAATTTAATATATTTATAGTCGACTGGTAGATGTGAAGTGTGTAACGTTCAATGTAAGTTGATTTAATGACACGTCGTTAAATCGTTATTATTGTAGTGTCTTATGGGCATGGGGGTCATTTGTGCTGAGAAAATTACGCATCTACGATATTTCAATGACTACCATAAATGTTTACTCTAGTAAAACACACAGTCATTCTTTTGCCACACGAAAGGGAGAACATTCATTGCATTGAGATTTCATTATTTATTATTTACATATCATGCGTGTATAATCAAACGCGCTGTAATATTCTATTGCAATGTTTATTGTTATTATTTAAGCGAATGAAATTTTTGAGATGAATCTTATGATAAATTTTTTTTTTTTTTTTGTAAAATTTATATGATCACTTATAAATTATATGTGACCATATATGGTGAGAAATTTCTTGAATAAAAAGAAATTATTTTGAGTCAAACTGCAAATAATAAATTCTAATTAAAATTATAAAAAATTCTGCAATCATAAATAGTATTTTCCGGTTATATAAAACAATAAATAAATGCAATTTCGATAATAGCCAGTAAGTGTTTAAAAATATATTTAAGGTGAAAAACAGTCAGCGATCAGCGGATACTGTGATATTATAATGAAAAATGAAACTGTACTTTTATAATCCATAATTGATATTTACTTCCGTGGAGAATAAGTTTAAGTGTTCAAAGCTTGAAATACTTTTAACGAATGGTAAAATAATTATTGAGCTGGAAGACAATAAATATAAATGATAAATAATAAAATAACAATAAAGATAAAATAGTTTAAGTAGATAAAACTAAAATGGACATTGGGAAATCGAAGAAGAATGCCATTTGAGGCCGTCGCCCTAACGATCAACCGTATCCTGGGAGTGGACGACGACACAAGAGGACGATGCTCTTTCGACCTTATCGGAAATTCTTAGCAACGGGAAAGCATAATCGACCGTGACGAAAATCTTTTTTTGCAAAAACAAAAAAAATAAACATTAAATAAAGTAACAAGATAAATTTTTATTTTTAAAAATAAAGTTAAATAAATTACATGATACAGAAAAAGAGGCAACGTCGTGTTACTCGGTACATTGACTAATGAAACTTGATAGTAAAAAATTACCTCTTACATTAATCTTATACATTGATTATTAGACTGCTCTCTTATTTTATAATACAACTCATTAAATCGATAGAATTAATTAATTAACTATCTGTTAATGTTATCAACCAATTAAATTACTTCAATAAAAACAATAATACTGTAAGAAACAAGACGTGTGATGCATATACGGTCATGTACAGAGATATGTGATCATACAAATAGTCATATGTTGTATTTATGGCAATATATGTTTTATATTATTATTCATAACTTTAAAAACTGTTTCAAATTGTTTCTGTTATGAACATTAACACTCATGAACAATTACTAAACCAACAACGAAAAGTTTGGCGTGCAGTAGATGATAGCATGCAGCGTACAGAAAATTTAATACACTAGAACTACATAACAGTATTATTAAAGCTCTTTTTCTAGGTATAGAGAGCAGTTATCGTTGTCTTTCTCATGCTCTTGTCAACGAGAAGCTGGTGTGTGGATGCATTTGCAACAGGTGGGCATTAGGTGTCAGCCGCCGATTGTTTCTCCCGGACGCGCGAGACCATCTGGATCAAGTCTCGCCTGCGGACGTGTTCAGTTTCCTCGAGAGGTATTTTTATGCTGCACTGCAACCTACAGTACACCCCCACACCAGCTTGATACACTTTCATTTTATTAAAATTTCTGACTTGGAAAATCCCTAGGCTCTAATTTCAGAATTTCAAGATTTATTTATAAATTCAAGAGTTTATAACGCTTTTGGACTCTTAACGTTATTGAAAGTCCAAAAGTGAATATATTCCGGTTACTATGCTTCTGTATGATTAATCATGGAGATACACGTTTTAATTGGAGTTTTTTATTATGTGCAATTAAATTTATTTGCATACTATTTATGATTGAAATCTGATCAACAGTTTCTTTAAATCACAGTAATAAAAATAATACATTTATCTGATAAAATGATAAACAAGTAGTTATAACTCATAACTACATCTAATTAACTACTTTTTAAGGAGTTAATTATTCAATTTTTCAATGACAGTTATTATTATAATCATGACTAATATTGTTATTATTATTATTGTAAAATATAACTTTTAATTAGTAATCACGTACTTTAGTTTGATAAAATCAGAATAAGTTTATGAAACATTAATTAGTTTGCTAAATGTCTCAATTAAGACAATTTAATGAGTATTATTTAAAAATTATACACTGTTGTTCATAAAAATAATAATAATAATATTAAAATTTATATTTCAACTGTTCGTTTACTTTTTTAAATAATAATTTAAAAAATACATAGTTTTATTCAATATTAATGTTTTAATTAATAATTATTAAAAATTAAACACTTATTAAATTTTCCTCGATTTTTTTCTAGTTCAAAAGTGAATTGTGTGCTAATTTTTTTTTTCTTTTATATTCTTAAAATTTCAATAAATATCTTGTACAAAAATTCATGAATAAAAACATTTTTTATATTTCACTAATTTTTAGATAAATACTAAAAACATAAACGATTTAACTATTTATAATCAAGCTATTGCAATGCTCGAAAATGTAAGTATGTATCACACATTTACATACGCAACAGTATTTGTTACCATAGCACAAATGACCAATGTGACCTAACAAAACCTCAATAATAATTTCCATTACAAATAATTATCAATTGACAGAAATAACCCTTTTTTTTTCAGAACAAAAATAAATTTAAAAAACTCTTGTATGATATCAGTAGAAATATAACAAAAACCAAACCCGATTTTTGTGCTAATTCCCAGGTATTAGAAGCAAACTTTAATTTAAAATCAAAGAATTTTGAGTTGAGTTCAAGAATTAAGAAACGTCAAGTATTATTGAACGTCCTGACATAAAACGTCTCTACTCATAACAAGCAATTTATAACTAGAGTCTACAATCTTCAAACACATAGATATATGTCACCCTCTTGTGAGTTGTCTATTGCAGCAAGTGCAAGCTTTATTCCATCCACACTCTTGTCTACTAAAGACATATATGCAGCCATTCTATCCTACATAATACATAAGTGGTTGCAAAAATAGAAAAGGTGACCTTTACCGAGCGAATGTGTGTCATTAATTGTAATTGCTCGATCAGGAAAGTGTCAATCTGATATACTTTTTATTTTTTCGCAGACCTTAAAAATATCAATTCTTTTTTGAGTTTCCCTATTTTTAGGTTGTACCTCCGTTGATAAAGTAAAGTTGTTGTAAAGTAGGACAAAAAAGAGAAGAATGACAAGAATTGAATAAAAACATAAAGTATATGACATATAGCTATAAAAAAAGAGATATAGAATGAAAAGTTTAAAAGTTTTTTATTTCACGTCCATATACCCTGGAAATATGCCGCGAAGGACGTATGTTCATATATATCTATATATATATGAAAATTTATTAACATTGTAAATACTTTTATTAAACATTTTTCAATTGCAGTGTCAAGACCGCAAATGATGTCATACTTTCAATACACACATCCAAATACCTATATTTATATGTTGGAGTTTCTCGATATCAACAGAAACCGTTTAATTATATAGGTCATGTATAATGTAGAAAATTGTTTTTATCATTTAATTGAGTAGACTATGCTATTAATTTTTTATATTCATATTATTTTATTTGTAGTTATTTTTATTATCAGCTTAACGCCTCGTTTTTCTCTTCAGTGATAACGTGGCACTTGTCACGCAATCCTCGATAGCATAAAGCATAAAACATATAATATAATATGCACATAAATATTTTAAAAAGTCATATTCATGAACCAAGTTATTACGGATGCTAAAAAATATTTTCTTGGAATGTATATCATTGTAACCGCATTTATTTATTAAAAATATGATTTTTTCTTAAATAAATTTTTACGGAAAATTTTATTTCGTTGTATGAAAGTTGAACGGTTAAATTGTAAAAAATATAAAATTTTATTAATTAAAAGTTTTTTTTTTTATTGATTTAAAAGTAAGATTAGGTTTTGTTATTTACAATTCAAAGCACGATAATTTTTATTGACTCGTTTTATTATTTGATGTAAACTAATGAATGGAAGCTTTCTAAAACTTTACCTTAATTTTCTTTTAAGGAACGTTTGTTTAAAATTTGTATAAAAATATAATCAGGAACGAATTTTTTTGTTAAACCTTTTTTTTTAATTTAGAAATACCTTCACCTTTTGTACGCCTCTCGCGTGAATACCTATTAAAAGTTTGCCACAAAAGAAAACGTCTTTGAGAAATAAACTATGAATGATAATTAGTCATAGAAGCAAAATCTAAAAAATTGTTTGACTTAAAGAATTACATTTTCTATTCCTTCCATCCTTCAAATTATCACCTGTCAAAATAACAAATAGTTATTAATTATTAGTTACTCAGAGTACAATTATATATCAATCAAAAAAAGAATAATAATAATTATCATGTTTCCCGACATCTTACAAGATTTCTAATCTTTTCACATGACAAATATTTATATTAATAATAATAACACGATGTTCTTGAAAAAGAAAAAAAAAATAAATGAGTGTGTATAAAAGTATACGGATAAATTTGAGAGTAAGATCGTAGATAATCTTGAAAGATAACTAAGCTCACCAAATGACTAATTCAATATACGGACATCTTTTATTTTATTTATATTTCAACACATGCTAGTACTGGTGGTAGTACTAAACAAATAACTAGCATGCATGACTAATTCGGCATGAATGAGGTGTGTCACATTAAATTTGTTTAAAACATTTAAATTTTAAATAATTTATTGTTATTGTAAGTGGTTTTAGTTTCTCAAGCGTCATTGATCTTTTCACGAAATCAGTACCTGTTGCCAGAATTAAAGGCTATAGTTACTGTTTCATTGACTTATTACATAACATATTGCATCATAGCATAAAAAATAGTCTAGAGCTTCTATTTACAAAACTATTAATTTTCTTCGTTTTTATTTTTAAATTAGGCGGAGTTGTCATCAATAATTTTTTAAACTCAAGAATGTATTCAATTATGGCATTTTTTTTTTTTTTTTTTTTTAATTGTATTATTTCTTTTAAAATATTAAATTGATAAAATTTTAGCTTGAATGTTTAACATAAATTCTCATCAATTCTGTACTTTAATTATACAAATTTAAATTTTAAATAAAAATTTTGTAATTCTATTAATTTAAAGACTATTTGCTGATTTGACTCTTTATTGTTGTAAATAATTAATTTTTTTAATTTTTACAACACTTTACAACAATTATGTTAATCCAACGTAGAATAGTCAGTTTTACGATTAAATATATTTTTTATTCAAGTTTAAGTTCATTACTAAAGTTTTATCTTAAACTCCAATACTCGCATTGTCGGTAAAATAATCTTATTTCAAGTTTCCCATTGAAGGCATCGTCTTCGTGTTGCTATGCGGACTTATTAATGATGTTTAATACCTAACGATATAAAAAATTATTCTAAAGATACAAATATTATCATTGATGTAATTAATACAAAAATAAATCGTCAGTATAATTTTTATCATTCGTTTCTTGTAATGATGATTAATTTAGCCTTAAAAAAATATTTTTGCATTAAATTAATTACAATTTAAAAATTTTTAACACCTAATAAAGATATTGTATATTTATATCTTCAGTATATATTACGTAAACGTAATCAATAAAATAAAAACAGGAGGTCTTACCATACCAACCAGCCTGAACCCTAATATAACCCGTGCAAAAAAAGAACAATGCAACAAATCCACCAATGCACGTTTAAATTGAATGAAAAATAAATTAAATCCAAATTTAAAAATACACTCGTCAAAAACAAATTAACGCACCTCGTAATCCGTATAACGATTTGAAAATTGTTGTCTTCAGAATCGGAGTCTGAATCAAACATGATTCATGAATATAACAATAATAATAGTATGAATAACAACAACAACGTACATTCATGATAGATAAATAGAATACCCGTTAATTAATTCCGTTTTGAATTGCCGAGAAGAATTCAATGTAACTCAATTTAATGACCTTGATATCATGACCAATTTTCTCATCGAGCTTCTTTAAAATAATATCACCACGTGCACCAAACTCAATACAATAATAATCAAATCAACATCATCAAACTATCAAACTACACCGTCAGTCAACTGAACACTTATCTCGGCTAATATATTCATACTGGAGCCAAAACTACATACTATATATTATATTATATGATATGAGGAACAAAGTGTCTAGCAGTTTACGAGTCGGGCGCCGAAACTCGACTCAGAGCAAGGAGTAACCTCATGTTTCATTTTCAGAGCCACGTCAGTCGTACGTCGTTATCATCGTCAGCCGTCGTCAGGCCACACTCGACAGCAACAGTGTGTTGTGTGTTGTTTCCACACAATGTATTATCATCGGGATCGTGGAAGGGACAAATTGCCAGGAATTAAAGGTAATAGTAGTAATAGCAACGGGAAAGGGAAGACAGATACAAATACTAAATAGTATTCAACCAATAATTCTTCCTCGCGTGGACTAGAATTTCCACTGAGGTTAGGTCTAGCCCTCTTATAATATAAGTACACAGAACAAGTAAGCTGAAAAAAATAAATAACACACATGTGAAGCAATAAAATTTATATGTTTGTTCCCACTTTTCAAAAAATAGAGTACTTTATTTTTATTTCCTCATTATTTATCAGTACTGGGGCTATCGCACTATTTGCTTCTTTTGTTTACGAGTTAAACCTACATGTGTGTTAGTAAATACATGTCTACATGTCTAGTCTACATATGATGTTGCACAAATGAGAGCTTTCAATTGAAAACGCTAGATAAATATACATTGGGACTGAACTGGGGAGGTGTAATGCACGCGGAACTTGTCTAGTCACGTAAAAGTTGTGACCATAAATGGAACAATGCATGGCACATATGAATATGATATTTATCAATCATCGACAACTAAATTTGTAATGTTGATATTTATGGACTAAGTCCTGCAGTTTGTGTTTTGTTGATGTTCAGCGTGTTCTGAAATTATTATTATTATTATTATTAAAAAGCCATTCCGGTCTATAAAGGTAATAAGAATCACAACCAAGCCGGGAATCGAACCCGGACCTCTCAGTTACATGTGAGGAGCTCTAAAACTCAAACTTTTTTTCTCTCAAGTCACTTTTGTTGGTAATGTCCGCATATTATTGTAAATTATGAGCATTGTATCAATGCATTACGGTAGTAGAAAGAGAATGGCATGAATTTGCCAGAGTATAACTGATATAATGGAGAAATAGTTTATTACAAGAGTAGACTGCAGAATATGTGGAAATCGAATGGAATAGTAGAGAAGGGAAGATCCCCAGAAGAGAAGCCGCAGAAACGTGGTGGCGAGAGCCCACTGTGGTTTACAGGCATTCGAAAATGTGTGTATATAACTACCACGTGGATGCTATCAAATCAACACGATATATTGAAAGTGCTTGCTCTGTATTCTGGATGGATGCTGAGGACCAACGGCACAAAAATATTTATTTAACTGCTGTAGTGTCAAGGTGTTTCATGTTATTGGATATATTGATGATTGTTGGTTGCAGTTATCTCTGTAGTTTGATATTGTGCTGCTCATTTTTATCGGCTTTCAAAAAGGCAAAATTTATTGGATATTTGAAAAAAATTTTTCTTTGAATTGGTTCAAAATGAATGTGAAAAATTAAATAATTTTCTGCCTATAAAAACTTTTGTTTTGGTCTAATTATAATTAAAAATAGTTTTATTGTTGGTGATATTTTTTCATGGACGCTATGAGAATTTTTCATGTCTCTTTTAATGTTTATATCTACTGCAGCGGCATAAAAGAATGAGGCTAAAAAGTGAACAGTAATTACAGTAGACAATAAAAAGTACACTAGTTTTGATTCAAAAAATTATTATCTACTTAATAATTACTATTGTAATTTTCTGATGAATAAAATTCCCATCAGCGGTTTCAGTGATTAAAAAAATATTAACTTATCTTCATTTTTTTTTGTTAAATATAAAATTTATAATTTTTTGTGTGATCCTAAATTTTTAAATATTCTATTGAACTTTTGATCATATTTTGTGTGTATAAAAATAAAGTTATTACGACCTAATAAACTTATATAAGGCATCAATTTACTTGATTAATGTTAATGAATCAATTTAGCTTACTTGAACTAAAACCAAACAATATATTGAAAATTACACGATTTTTCTTTTACAAAGAAAAAATGCTGCAAAATAATATTGTAGGGCAAATGTACATAAACTAAAAAAAAAAAAGTTAAATTTTTTCCAGACGTATATACGATATTTATAAAACAATTAGGCTTAATCATGCATAGATGTCAACATATTGATACGCTAATGGAAGTTGCCCGTGGCTTTCTAATAAATTCATATTTTTATCTATAGTAATAAAATTAATGTAATTGCATAATCGATATAGTTATTATAGTCAGTACATACTTGTATAATGTGTATATAGATTGGTATATAAATAATATAAAGTAGAAGATAGATATTCGATAGGAAAAAATAAAATAGATGATCGGAAATATAAAAAGAAGAATGTAGAAATAAATTATGGATTATTTTATATATTTTCCAGAAAATTTAATTGTAAGCTCGGTGTTGTGAAGTTATTAGTGTACCCTGGATATTTATACTGGGGATACTGAGGCGAATATTGAGAGTTGATGTACCAAGTTAATGTGCGGATCATAATTAGAGATTGTAAAAGATAAGCCTTCTACTCGATGTTTGAAATTCTACTGATGTGCCATGTCTCTGTATATTTAATTTTATTATTATTATTATTATTATTATTATTATTATTATTATTATCATCGCAGAAAATTTGAAATTTCTTTATAATAATAATAACAATAATACTAAATTTTTAAGTTGATAGTTATATAAGACAGTAAAAATTCGTGTCTTTATTATTAAAATTCTTGTTCAAGGGTTACAGATACGATAAAATTGATAAGATTTTTTTTTAGGCAGAGAATTTAATTCTCTATCAAAAAGATGTGATCATTTTTTTGTATCTTCAGTCCTTTAGCCACAATCCGTATTTTCAGCTTTTTAAAACTGCAAGTAAATTAACAATAATAATAATTTTATAAAATTAATTAAATTATTATTATTAATATTAAAAAAAAATGATTAAATAACAGAATACAAAAGCAAGCGTCAGGGCCGATTATGAGAAAATCTATTGAAAATGTTATGAGAACTCGTAATATATAATGTCGATCAATTGTTCGAGCATTCAATAGCAATCGCTGACGTGTTAACTTTAACGATCAATACAATACAGAGAGTTATCGAACTTAGATTTATTCATTATATAATTTGTATTGTTATTTAGTTCCAAGTCACGGACTACCGATCGTTTATCTTTAGCGATCTGAATAAATAATATGCTTCGCAAGTCTCAACTTAGACTTTTATCGACTTCTGATTCCTTCTTTATATAATATTATTAAATTAAATCATACTTATTTGATAAATACCGTTATTAAAAATCTTTTATTATACCTGTAGTTCAGTATCCTATAATACTTAGAAGATATTTACTGAATACAACTTCTGTAGTCGTAGAATTATTCAACCATTTAATTTAATTCCAAAGATCCTACTTTGTGTCTAATCTGAGAAAAAATTTTTATTTTTATCAATTGTTATCAAATTGTTAATTTTTTTAAATAAAATTTGTTAAGTAATTCATAAAAAGTTTAGAAAAAATGAATTAAGATTCAACAATCTATCGATTCAGTCTAATAATAATCGGGTCAATTGAATTAGAGTTTGACACATGCCGGTAACGTAATTATTTGGCTAATAATATCGATAATGAACGTCAGTTAATCAACTCATTAGAGATCGACGGATGTTTAATTATTTATGCAATAAAATTCATAGTTTGTTTGCTCTTAGATCTGGGATATGAATTTTTAGAAAAATAATCACATCTAAAATATCAGTGCAATATAGATAAAAAAAACTACTTGTTGATATTTTGATAAAAGTTTTAGAAATAAACGAAAATTTTAATTTTAATTTTTTTTAAGCGTCAGGTAATTATACCAATTATTGTGATTCCTCTATTTAAAAGTAGATACCAAATTTAATCTACCAAAGATTAAAAATTTAATAATGTCGCTACAAAAAATCACAATGAAAAAAAAAAAAAAAAATAAATAAATAGAATCTCTACGTAAATAAGATACACGTAACCTTTTTTTTTATCTACGATTACAACCTCATTATATTTTTTTTGCGCAGTCATTAAATAATTTAAGTTGTTTATGCTATTTAGATTGACTAAAAAAACTGATTCGAGTATAAATGGGTTCTTTTATATGAAGTTTTGTTAAAAAAATTAACAAATTTTTGTTTTAGCTAAATTTATCTTAGAATGAAACTAAAAAGTTAATTAATTTATTTCAAAGAAAGAAGTAATTAGAATTATATAAATTTTTTTAATTCACACAAAAAATTAATGGTATTTATTATTGAATGTTTGAATTTTTTTTTTTGGGAAATTAATGCTACAGGTAAGTTTATTATAACGAGTAATGAGGTAAGGGAGTACCGAGAAAGCCGGATATTTACGATTCCATCGAAATTAAGAGAAAGAAATACGGGACGAACGACCTGCAAACAATGAAAGGTGCTACGACGGATCTCGAGCATAAAGACAACAAGATCTCTCGTTACGCACGGTTAACAGTTGCGAATAAAAGCAGAAGAGCGTAGGCTAACAGCCGAGTCCTTATATTAATATTTATAAAAAAAAGTAATCCTGATTCAACAAATTAAAATTCTAACTATTTTTATTTCAAGCTTAGCACAAAGGAGGCGCAGTAGTACGATATTTTTCATGTGCATTGAAAGAAATAAAATTTTGAGTTGAAACTTTGCAGAATTGATACTTAATATTTTAACCGCTAATTTATTGCGTTCCACTTTCTACGAACCGTAATTATTTTGTATTATATTATTGTAGATCTGATGGAATTGTTTTATTATTGATTATAGTAATAACTAGATCGCTATGACAGGTTACTAAATTGTAGGCTATTCTCGTTATGATGATGAGCTTCAATGCGCAGAAGGTCTAATTTTCAATGGCTATTGGTCGTGGTGTTAAAAAATTACAAATTGGTAATATGCAAGGGAAAATTTTCTAATTTGATTAAAGACAATGTATTTTTACTGTATATTTATTCGTACTGTAAATTTGAATGAAATCAAAAATTATAAAAATGAAGAAATTACGATTTTGATTATCTTACTGCCGTTTTTTGCAACTTTACTTCAAATTTATATCAAGAGAAAATCATAATGTTAAAATTACAATTTTGAAACTTTGAAATTCATACACTAATAAAAAAATTAACTTGAGAAAAATTTTTAACCAAGAACATCGTTTTGAAGAGTTTGATGATTTTGAATGAAGCAAATAGTAAATTTTTCTTTATTTCTAAAGTTTGACGTTTATAAAATTATTTATACAGTGATTTAGTCATGGAGTGATCAAAAATACACAAACTAAAAACAGACTTTTTGCTCTAAAATTTTGATAAAAAATAAAGAAAAAATTTTAATTAAGAAATTTTCTAGAAAAGAACTTTTTTCCTCAAGACAATCTCAACTATTAGTCATTATTTTTCGTTGAAAATAAAATTATTTAATTCAAATTTTTGTTACTTCAAAAAATTAGAATACAAAGAAGACTTTAAGAATAATTGGGAAATTTTTAAAATCAATTAATTTCAACAAAAATCAAATGAATAAAATAAATTGTTTTATGCAGGTAGTTTTGTTTAGGAATGTATTAAAGGCAAGATGAGACAAAATTATATAATTACACCCGCATTGTTAAATAAAAAGAAATTTCTATCGACTACCTTAGCTATTTAAAAAAATCTTTTTATTCTCGTATCGCTTTTTGTACTGAATTTTTTTCAAAGTGTGTGGCTTTCAAAAGATACAGACAACAAACGTAACTTTATATTTAGCTGCAGGTGCTTTTCAAGATGGTGAAGAGAAAATAAATGCTAAGTATCTTCTCTCGATCTACCACATGTGAATATACACTCGACGAACTACACCTGCTAACACTTTTATTTTAATTTTTTTTTTTTTTTTTACATTACATTCATTTACGCCGCACGAGCTACTGCGTAAGCCATTTAAATTCAATTAAAAAAAGATATAAATAAAAATAAAAATAGTAAAATGAAAATAATCTGGACACTTTAACAGATGGAAAATTCAACGACGGCTGTACAATTAACTTTTATAATAATATGAATAGAATTGAATAGAATAATAAAGAGTATATTGTTTTTAAAGTACAATGCACCTCTATAAATTCTGTTGTGTCCGTGTGTGCGTCATACGAATATTTTATAATAAATTTTAATTCAAACGTCAAATCCTTTTAAATTTATATACAATACGTCAATCAATTTTCGGTTTTAAAATATTTTTTTCTGTCAATAAAATGAAAAGTTAACTGACATTTTAATTATTTTTTTTTTTTGCTAAAAAAATTCAATTTTATAGAAATTTAATATTTAACTTTTGGAATTATGATTTTAAAAAAATTATTTTTGCCCAAATACTAAATATTTTTTTCGGAAAAATTAATTGTCATATTTTTTCTGCTATAAACAAAAATTAAATGTCAATCTTTTGTCAGATTTTTTTTTAGGGAAATACGAAGTGTCAAATTAAAAAAAAGAAAAGGTTAAATTTCAACAATTTTCTTTCCACACCCGAGTAATGAAAATGATCCAAGTCATGAAAAAAAAAATTCCGCGTAAGCAAACTTAATTTCATTGCAATCTTGCAAAACGTTTACTACCAATCAGCTTTTTTGTTCTGTAGGTATTGCACTAAATTTTGCAACGTAACTCTAAATTGAAACCTTGCAAAAATACTGCATAGTACATAAAAATATAAATGGATCAAATATCCATAAACTTCAATTAATTATTGCAGAATCAAATTTTTAAAAAACTAAAAATGTTCCTCTATTATTATTCCAAAAAAAAATTATTGGTCAAGATCAGTTTCAACTAAAGATTCCTGAGGCTAAACATAAAAATAAAATTCTTCAGATAAATACAGCATTTAATTTAATAATTGGTCAATTTTTTAATAAAAAATTATTTTTATAACATAATTGCGCCCATAAAAATTCGAAATTTAAAATAATACGATCGTAAATAGATATTTTTTAGTGTTTAAAATTGAATTCAATTTCATGTGATGAGACAATAAAAGATAATTATTTAACCTCAAATAAAAAATTGTTTGATGTCAATTGTATAAATATTTGAAAGATTCTCCGATTAGTTGAGCCTCGTCCAATCATTTGGATGATGACGACGATGTTACATGGAATTTATTTCCATAAGAACATTGCATAAGAACATTATCTAACAGAAGAATAAAAGATAGATCTTTTTTTTCATGCAATAATTACAATTCAAACTCTGTTATATAAAATAAAAAATACAATAAGATAACTTCGCGTGTTAATGCCGTAATAAATAAAGCCAAATTTTGGGCATCGAAAAAATAAAAAAGATTAATGGGCAATAAGAACATGTAATAGCGCTAGCAATAAAAATAGTAAACATCAAAGATTAGTGCTTATGCAATCTAACTGACAGATACATGCATCAGATTAGATAAAATTCAGTACTGGTACTATTCCCACGTAAAGTATAACCAACTAAAACCGCATTAATGTTATTAATGTTACGAATACGGGCATTATTCTTCTGACGTCATGGACTCTTTAACATGTCAACTTTTTCAACAACGCAGTCGCCAGCAAAGGCTATTTAAACGTTGCTATTGCTATACATTTGCCCGGATGTCTCTGTATTTAACTAACTGCTATACTATGTGGTCTGTAGTAAGAAATATGTACATCTATATATGTATGTATGTATGAACTACTTACGTCTGTAATAAAAGTATACAAAAGCTAAAGAAATCCCGCGAATATTCAAAGCGTGTCGCCGGGTGTGTTTTGGTTTGCATAATTTACATTTTAAGAACGCAGGAAGTGTGCTGAAGCATGCAGATTTTAAGAGAGATTCGTCTTTTACATTTTTTTTCCTACCCGGACAATATTTTTCCCTAGTCGTTATAAATATATAACAGCTGAAAGTTATTGCTACGAAATATATAAAACGAATATTATTTTTTTGGAGAAAGTCTGTCCTACGAAAATTCTAAATCTTCAATGTTGTTCACGTGTTTAAAAAATATTAAAGAACTTTTTTTTTTTTTTTTTTTTTAATTAAAAGTTGGTGTGGCAGAAAATTTTTTCATCAAGTCATATCCGATTTATTTTTTTTTTAAGTGTGGAATTATAATTTTTGAACAATTGCAATCACTTTAAACACTTTTTAAAGTGTATTATTTGATTTTATCAAATTTTTTATCAATTTTTCATAACGCCAAATTTTTTAGATTTCTTATATTTCATATCAAATAATTATTTCCCCTTAATTTCACATCGGTGATTTTATGAATTTTTATTTTTAATTTATCAAACATGATTAGCAAGAAAAAAAATTCAAATAATTTTATGACGAATTATCCCAAACTTTTCTTTAGTACACATCTCATTACTTTTAAGCTCTAATATAATGTCCAAATATTACTACTAATTACACGAACACAGAAACCGTCCAATTTGTAAATCTATAATGATCATTATTATTTCCTGCAACAAAGCTTAATATGGTATTCAATTACCATAGAATGATATGCAAACCCAATCATTAATTAAATTAATTATACCCGACACTAATGATCCTCTAAAATTGAAACTAATTCTAATTGAACTTGTTCAAGATTAATTTTCCAGTTGTGAATATTTAAGTCTAAATAAAATGAGTAAAATAATTTAAACTGTTGTTAAAAAATTCAAAATTTTTGTTTAAAACCTTTAGTAGGATTCCTTAATTATAATCGCACCTATAAGTAAACTTTCCGACTTTACATCTAGTGCAATGTGTCTCAAAAATTCAAATATCGCCAAAACTGTATTGTTAGAAAATTGTCATTTTGTGCGATTCAATGCAGAATTATATGAAAAATCATCTGCGTAAATTAAAAAAAAAATCCTGAAGACTAACTTAACCAAAAATTGCAATGACACTAAAAATAATTTAATTGCAAGCCTTCATTTTCACCAATTGGTGTGGTATAATATCCGGATCGCTACGTTGACATATCATCATATCATATGATATCATGTCATATATGTTCTCACACACACACACATACCCAAGCAAATGTATATATGTGACAGAGTGTTTATTCACTCATTATACAAATACTTAAATATATAAACGATAACAAGTTACGGCCTTGTGGGTACTTACGCATTACGATTAAGTCCGAGGACTCGTTGTACAAATACGTACAACGATAACCAATCGCGGCCTCATTGCGTATAGATGTTAACGTTGATGCTATACACATTATTCTATATTCTGGGATCTATACATACACATTATGTATAATGTATACCGCTTATTATACACCCTGGCATGCCAAGTGTTTACGGTTCGTAATCGAGTTCAATCGTTTATTGAACATCCGTCCAATCCATTTATAATTTATAAATTAAAATTAGAACCAACGTATTATATAAAAATAATATTGATTATATTTATTTTTATATTTATATTTTTATTTTCCATTTTATAGCTTCAGCATTTCATCAGTCATGTGTTTGGCTCTTATGCGATGCAAACAATTTTTAATCACCGCTCAGCTAATGTAAGAGGAAAAGTTCAATCTATATCTGGCTGCTATTTCCACGCATCAATGCCAACTCCCGTCGTTACTACGATTATTATTGTTTTTACATAAGTTTGAAATTTTCCAGAATGTTATGTCATTTAATATTATGATTGTTATTGTTATTATAACTGATAGATAAATCATTTATTCTATTATTTGAATTTATAAATTCTAATATTGGAATCATGTCGTATTATATCAAAATTTGCTATCTCACGTGTAAGTTAATTTTATTCGCAGACAAACTGGTATAAATAAATTATGAAAAATTAAAAAAATCCAATTGTTCATTTTGTCTTCAATAGAGATGATGAAAAATTAAAAAAAAAAAAAAAATTTACTTTTTAGTTATGAGTTATGACGTTAAAAAGTTTATAAATATATAAGGCTGTATTGATTAACCTACTATAAGTTGATTTAATTTTAACAATTAACTCTTGAGAATAATTTATGATAAAAATAATTTTCATTTATGGAATAAAATTGCAACTGAATAGACTTATAATAATTTAATAATCCAAAGACAATTTAAGTTTTGTTAACTAAATTTAAAAAATAGGTAATTTGATTTAAATTATTGACGGATGTTAAGAATAAATTAGAGATGTTGCAATTACGTCATTAGATCAATGATTACTTAACGATAGGTAAATTAACGTCCACGAAGCCTTAAAAGAGAAAATTGATGTTGGTAATTACTAATTAGAATTAGTTAATTTCGTAATCAAGATCATTTATAAAAGAGCAGGATGTCTTTTGAATAAAATTATTCTAACTTTTTTTTGAGTTGCTCAATAATTACAAAAAAAAAAAAAAAATTAATGAGCAATGAAATATTTTAATCTATAAAAAAAATTTTCTTTTTTTCATTATGAGTAATTTTTGATATGATAAAAATGCTAGCGAATCAATTCACCCCACTTTATTTTATTGATAAGCATAAAAAATTTAATATCAAGTACAATTATATGAACTTTGCATTGGACGTAATTTACTCAATAAATTTATTCTTTATCTCTGTTATAAAGAGTGTAAAAATATATTTAAACTGAACTATAGACTTGCGCAAGAAAAATGTGATAAAAAAATCAAAATAATTGTTATAATAATAAAAATAATAATCACACCAGTAAAACTTGCATTAAACCTTGCATTAAATATCCATACTCTTGAGTCATGGCCTATACAAATCAGTAATTTAATTATTTACGCAATTATATTGTTTTCGCACTGATCATCACGTTCCTCAGTTAAAAAAAAATATATATTAAAATTTCATTATTTTGAATGTTTGAGTCATCATATGTTACAAAATAATAATAAATATTTTGTTAAAAATTATCAGATATTTTTAAACTTTATACGATTGGTAAATTATTTTACACTAAAAATTCTTTAAGTAAGTGATATAATTAATGAAATTATGTCATGAATTTTTTTTTGCTGAACAGAAAATTTATCGCAATCCAATTCTTAAAAAATTTCATATCATGTTAAAATTATTATTTGATAATTAAAATTTTTTTTATAAAAAAATTTCAATATTAATTTTGTCAATTTTAAAATTCAAATTTTTTTGCACAGAAATTTGGAGCTCTATTCCACAAATATCAATTTTTAAATATTTTCTATTAAGAAAAAATTCTACAGTGTAAATGAAATTTTTAACGAAGGAAAAAAACAATAACTATAAAGAGGTAGCTTGAATTATTTTGAATAAATAATAACAAAATAAGTAAAGAAAAGCCAGAGGTAATTTTTTAATGTATCTGCGGGCATTGATCGCGTTCTCACCTCTCGCTCTCTGAGATACAATACATATATGTATATAAATACAGACAAATACCCGAGGCTAAATCGTGTTACGGTCAGCTGGTAGTGGCGCACGTTCGCGGAATACGACGACAGCTAAACGTTCGGATGTAGCAGTATGTAGAGAAAACACGAATGGAGAAGTGAAGACTGGCACAACAGAGTATGAGAGAGACGTACCATATGTGTATTATAAGTAAAATCTTTTATGTAGAAATCTATAGGGATATATTTGAGCTATTCATGCTGTCAGCTATTATGGATAAAAAAATAATCGATAAAAAAGTTAAATAATAAATGAAGCCGTCGCTTCTTCCACTTTGAATATAAAAAAAAAATTAAAAAAAAAAAGTAGTGTGCAAGTGAAAAGGAACAAAATTATCACGAATGACTGCTCATTTTTCTTTCGCTCCAGACCGTGCGAGACACGTTTAACCTTTCAAAGTCACTTGACTAAATACAGAGAGCATAGTCTAGTGTGCAGGGAACAAGAAGGACGTCTGTACTTTGTACTGGTGCACTAAAGAGAAGCTTCGCTATTATACATAACACTTGAAGAGTATAAAGTGCAAAGGGAGTCATGCTCCATCCAAGAGTGGAGGTGCTACATGCAACGTGGGACGAACACGCACATTCAACTTAAACTCTACCGACTATGACAGAATGCACATCTGAATTTAATGAAATAGAAAAGTTAACGGGCGATACTGCAATATAAAGTAACGATACGCTAAAAAATTGCAAAACTATTTGGCACATATATGCTCATATGTGAGAACGAGGTATGCTTGTGAATATTTATTCGCATTCGAGTAACATTACGAGATGAAGCTGATGTCTTTTGCTCTTTACGTATGCCGTTTTATGTCGGAGCCAAATATTAACTGTCGCTATTCTGTTTCATTGGTAATGCTACATTACTGTTTATTGTAAGGTGGGGCTATTTAGCTTAATAGTTATTCAAACTTTCAGCTGGTTATCTTTATTGTCACTTTGATGGCTTATGGATGTTATTTAGTGGTGCTGTTCATTATCATTATTCATTATTCATTAAAAATATTTAAGCTGAGTAATTTATAAATTTAATGTCATTACTGTTTAATGTTGCTGATTACCACTTTTTAGTAGCACTTCGAATTCTCTTTGAACCTGACGTTTTAATTATTTTTTTTAATTATGAAATTTTAGCACTGGCTTACCTGTAACAAAAAAGAAAAAAAATTTATTAGCTTTTATTTATAAATTACTTTTATGTGTTTATATTTTGGGACAATTAAAAAGTAATAAATGAAATTGTTTATTTTAAGAAAATTGCTTCACTCAAAATTTTATTACTGATAGAGGCCAAAATTATTATTATTGCAACAATGGGAGTATATTACTAGAAATTAAAATTAATTTCAAAAATTTTTAAATTTATTATATTCATGATTAAATAAATTAAAAAAATAAACTGAAATTAATGATTTTATGAAAATAAAAATAAAAATAAAAATAATATCAATAATAATGAAATAAAATAGAGGTTGTGTTTTGTGTATTCAAGAGCCTCTTGAAGAAGAATATTGCTTGTAAAGGTACATTTACGGTGATGTCACTGAACTACAGTCTAGCTCTTATTGTACTAGACTTTACTGAAAAAAGAAATAAAAATAATAAAAAGAGGTGCGATATTTCTTAAGACTATGGAAGCTAAGAAACAGGAAACCGGAACGTGACTTTTTGCGAACTTAATACATTTGTACAAGTATAAATGAATGGTAAAGTCAAAAAAATGTATATACATATACCTATCTAAAAGAATAAAGTGGAAATAGGAGTAGAATAAGAATGATTTAATGACATCATAAAAATTAATACTGAATGAAATGAAAAAACATTGCCCGAATGAATACAAGCTTCACCGGATATATTTTTGAAGATATTACTTTATTTAAAGTATCATCACACGCTCGATTAACGACTTACTTTTTATTTTTATTATTTCAACATTCTTCTGCCAAAGGTAATTGCCAAACATTTGGTGTGAGCGGCTTATGATCTTTGATCGTTGTTTTATGAAGAAAATTTTACGTTAAAATTGCCGTTACTATCAGAAGTCACTGTATTATCAGGATTGTAAAAAATTACTGTTTAAATAACTTGAACAAATACAATTTAATAGCAAATAAAATTAAAAAGTAGAAAATTTACTAACAGACCTGGTGTAAAAAAATACATCACTGTTAAAAAATAAACTTCTGATACATTTTGGTTATAAACTTTTATTTTTTAACAGTGTAAATACATACAGGTCAAATCAATAAAAAAAATATTTCAATGGTAATTTTCTATTTTATTTACGTCAATAAAAAAAAATTTCGCAATCTTTGCACGCAAAACTTGATATGTATTTTATCAAAAAATGTGAACGTAATTAATTAGTTTTTTATTGTCATCGTTGGCAAAAAGTAAATAACAACATTGGTAAATTGCATGCAACTGTCAGGGCATTTTTGTTCTCGCGTTTATTGAAAAATCTCACGCTGCGCCGTTACAATGCGACGTGGTTACGCGTTCTCGCGTCTCTCGAATAAAATATAAATATAATAAAATATAATAAAACAAACAAACAAAAAACTATTGCTTTAGATGTGTCGAGCACAATGGCGATGACGCAACTACGTATAACAATAAAAACGGCACAACAAATGCCTGGCACACAAGTGTCAACCGGGGGATGAAATCTCGTTAAAAATGTCAGACAAGATCTTAATCATACTCTAGAATTCGCATGTATTATTTTTTAAAATTCATTTTATATACCCTCATCTATTGTTGCTATTGTGTGCCACCTTGACAACTCTATCTACTATTTATTCCAGTTATATTCAACATTATATCCGGATTTCATACTTTACTGCCGTGCTCCATACCAAAGGAATAATATTTTTTATTTAGAACTCTATGCTACGTTAGCGAAAAGAATTTTCTAAACAAAAAATATTTCAGTTTAATTTAAAAAAGTTGTATCATTTTCTAACAATCTTGATATTTTTTCCTTCAATAGTATTTTTAATTTTAATTGTACTTTTAAATTGTTATTATTAGAATTATCATTTTATGTACTTTTAAAGAAGTTGAAAACATTGATAAAAAGATAAAATTACAGTCGGATTTCTTTATAAGACTATTAATGGTCTACACTAGCAAGATGTTCGGTATTTACTTTTTAAATTGCAGAGATGTTATGGATAGGAAAGTTTCCAAATCCAATTATATCTTGAGTCAAAGTAATGATACATTAAATTTACGTTGATGTGAAAACATTAACTTAATAGACTCAAAAATTACAATAACTGAAATTATTTATCGAAATTTGCTGAAAATAAACTAGTTTTCACAAAATTTTATTGGACATAATTTTTTTTTTTTATCTCAAAATAAAATTTATTTCAAAATAAAATTTTCACAAAATTTGTAAGAGATATATTTTAAAAATTCCAATTTCAAATAGACTTTTCATAAAATAAAATTCTAAATACAGCTTTTTAAATTTTCAGGTTCTAGCGATGTAAGGAACTCACATTCTGTATCAAAACTAATTTATCAAGCTTCTACTATCCAATACAATTCCAGCAAATGATTCAGAACAAAACTAATAATTCCTAAAAACGATAAACTTAACAACTTCTCCTAGAATCATTTAAAAAATCACCTCCGCTGCACAAATTACTCCTCAACTATTTTCATCCATCATAATAATTTCTCTTCAAAACCCATTCAGAAGTTAATTTTCATATAAATCTTCCTCTTCGTAATATTCTGGCTCGTTTATCGCCAAATAATTTCCTACAACATCATTTTCTTGAAAACACCTATTTTTCCTCCACAAACCAAAGGTAAAAAAAAATGTAAATGCAACTTTCCAGTTCGCCTTCCTCGAGGTCACTCAATTTTACCAGCAGGCACAATAAAATTTTATTTTTCCCAAGAATTCAAGGACTTTCTTTTTGCATTAAATTACACTATCCAAAAACAAATTTGAAGCTTGGTATGCGTTATAGTTTTACCTTATTCCCCGAATATCTGAATTCTCATGAAATTCAAGTTTCGGGTCCGTGTATCGTAGAATTGCGTGGGGCGAGTATTCTAGCTACTAAGAGTAAAAGAGCGAGAGAGAAAGAGTGAAGCAATACAAAACGGGAGAAGAGAAAAGCTTGTGGCCGTATTCGAGGCAAGGGAGAAATGGGAAATGGGGTAGGATGTAGAATGTAGAAGCTAGCAAGGCCGGTGTCCGTTCTGTTCCTCAGCTCCTGCCTCCGGTGGGTTTAAGTATAAAGCGGAGAGGGAGAGTAGAGGGAATAATGGCTAAAGGGGTTGCAAACCCTAGTCGTCTACTGGCACTGACGCAGTATCAGTAGAAGATGCCCCGTCCCTATCCCTTGCATGGGTTTTGCTTCCCCTATCTTCCTTTCTCTTTTTCTCTCCCTCATGTTATGTTATATCAAGATATATAAAATCGACACAAACACATCCAAGTGTTAGCGCCGACTCATGGCTGTTTTCCCCACCCGAGTCGCTGGGATATCCCGTGAGCACCCAGTGGTGTTGTCTCTTTCCATCATTGCAACGGACGAGCCCTTCTTTGGTTCACTTCTATTCTACTCTATTCTATGTCCATACATACATAGATGCACACATTCTTTAGCATCATATGTACTATACCCAGCCCGGTATATAGAATCAAATACAGAATATACAACACCGTCCAATCCTCTTTTCCACTCACATTCACATTTACACTCACACGCACGTCGACTTTGGCTTAGCCCTCCATCGCTATATACCATGTACTGTGTAGTATGTACTATGTACTAGTATATTATGTGTGTGTTCAGTTTCAATTCCCCTCAACCGCCCTGTGCCGGCAACGTTGCCGGATGTTACATAATAGTCTGACGAGCGAGGTTGCCGGATTTAGTTGAAATGTGTGGTGTTGCCAAGTCGACACACTCCACTGTATTTCTGCTCTCAACACCACATCGAACCTTGCTGTGCTCTATTCCGATCTTATTTCACCGAGTAGAGCCTTTCCTACTATACATATGTACTATACATTTACAGTACTTTGATACTGTAGTATTTATGTATGGATGTATATGGATGATTTTACATATTATACATTAGGGTTTAGTACTGGGGTGCCCCTTATTTTCGGTTTCTCAATTTTAATCTTGCAGATCGGCTGCTGATCCGTAAAAAATTCTCTAATTTTAGTTATTAGGATTAATATTAACACGTGCTAGTAACCACAGTTCGTATTTTAGATTTATATTTTTATACTATTTTTGATTATGGAGGTTTTGGATGATTGAGTGGAAACATGGGATAGAAGTCGTATTTTGAGAAGTTTTTTTTTTACTTTAAACCAAGGAAGATTGTTTTTTAAAGTTTTATTTTTTTAGTTGACAATGATTCAAAAAAATCATTACTATGTTTACCAAATTATATTTTAAATACTAGTAAATACATATTGATAGAGTTCAGTTGTTTTAGGAATTGATCAATATTATTTATAAAAAAAATAATTCTGTAAAATTTATCAAAAAGTTTTTAAAATTTATAAAATATTGTCTTAATTTTTCGATAATTGAAATTGTACAAATTTGTTGTAAGATGATTAATTAAAAAATTAATTATTATTTTTATTACTATAAATTAATTTAAATATGATTTTTATCCACTTTTATAATTTAGATGAAAAATATGAAAATATATCGTGTAAGCAAACTATTCGTAACGTGATTGGTCAAATATATCAAAGTATAAAAATATATGCAAACCCTAAATTCATGCCCGCGATTGCGCGCGCAAATTTGAATTCTAGTTATACTCTAATGTTTAATAGTAATATAAGTGTTGAGTATATATATTTAAATATATTGAGTCTGTCTTTCAACGTCACTCAGTCATTAATACTAAATCCTCTTGAATTCAATTTCGTGAACATATGTACAAACAACTTGACATTTTACCAACTCGAGTGAGTGATATTTCTGGGGAATATTTAATTAAATATTGTTATTTTTACATCAGTATACACTTTTAAAAGTATATGTTTGCTCGATTGTATTTTTACTAAGAATTGAATAAAAACATCTTCCTTAGAAAACCTGATTGTGAAACAAAATTTCCCGGACCGATCTATTTGAAAATCCCGATATTTCAGGTAAAAAATTGTTCAAATATACCTAGAATTAGTGGAAAGGAAAGTAAAAGTGAGTTTGGTTTAGGTCAAAACCAACTACTATTTTTTGTCCTTATATATATATATATATATATATATATATATATATATATATATATATATATATATATATATATATATATATATAAAAAACTAACAGTATGAATGTTTTCTCAGTTTTCTAACTTGTAACATCAGAAAATCTAACATTTGTGATAATATTTATTCGTTATCACATTGAAAAAAAAATTATATTTCTGAAACATAGAATAATATTATTTAGAGCCAAAGCAAACTTAAGTATATGTATTTATCGCAAGAGTTTTTCTAATAAAAATTTGTGTTACTTTGAGGAATATTCCCGATGATCTCATATTGGGATACAGCTGTTTCTGTTTAATTTCAAAACCTGGTAAAATTGAAGGCCGAGGGTTCTTATAATTTTATCTTTATTTTATATATTTGTCTTAAAATAGTGGATAACTTTTTCCAAAAATTTTAAAACGCAAATGTAACAAATAAAAAAAACATTTTTACAAAATATCAATCTAAAAAAACTTAAAAATTTTTATCCCATTTTCCGAATCAGTGAATTTAAATGGCTAAAAATTGAAAAATTAATCCAACACAAGTTCCCGGTATCAATTGACATTTCACAACATTTGTTATTATCTTATTTGTGTACTCTCGGACAATAAAAACCTTTCCCTTTTTATATTTTGGTTACAGTACATATATAAATATATAGTTAAGTATACTATATTCATTCTCAGGGTCTCGTTATTTATTACATCCGACTGTTATTTAAAATAATTCCAGGTATTTATATAAATTTATAATTCAACCGAATAAAAAACACCAATTTCATAATACAACACATTGAATTTTATTCCGTCGTAGTATTTCATATCGGATTCTACAAGCATCAATATCAACATGGTTTGTATAAATAAAAATAAGAATAATTGTTGACATGTTTGCGATGTATTAAGTAACTCTATTTTGTTGTTATATTCATAAAAACCTCGGGTATAAGCGTATTAGTAAAAGTATGTAAGTATTTAATAATAATAATATAATATAATACAATATGAAATGAGATAAAAGAGGTTAAAGGTTTTTAGAACGATCGTTAAAACGATACCAACGATCAAAACCGATAAAGAATTATTACTAGCTCATTAGAGTCTAACTAACATGCTATTCATGTCAATTAATAGCTTAATCTACACCTATTTTAAGAAATAACCTTTTATTGTTTAATCCGATAAATTAACTGTGTATTTTAGTATGGCGAAAAATTTTTAAATAAAAATTTTAGTAAATAATTAGTTAATATATTTGTATGAGATCTTTAGATTTTTTTAATTTTTACTTTAATGCCTAGCATACAATTTTCAAAAATAAGTTGTTTTTTTACTATTTACTTTTTTAACAAGAAACATTTGTTGGATAAAATACAAAAAATCTTCCATAAAAAATTTTTCACACAAGTTTATATAAAACTGATTTAGTGAAGATAGCCAGGTACAAAATTCGTTCTTGAAATTTTTCGTATAAAATAAAATCAATTATTCAGACAGTGTTTTAGTTTAATAATTTTATAACTCATTAAAAATCAATAAAACTAAGTGATTAGTTTCTAAGAGAATAGAAAAAAAAAATATTAACTTTGACGACGGAAAAATTCAAATTTTTAATTAATCTTTTGAAGTTTAGCAATTGCATCAGTTTTTCAAATTATTAACAATTATTTTTTGGTTAATCGACTCAATCACGTAAAATTAATGCAACAAAAAAAGAAATTTGTGAGATTAATAAAAAAAAATGAACTAGAATAATATTCAATTTCTTTAAAAACTTATGTATAATAAAGTATAAATGAGATAGTTTGATACTCCGCAGTTCGTGAGCTCGAACCCAAGCGTCAGCAAGATACTGTCCTCTGTACACAGAAAAAAAATGTTTTTGAATCAAGTAATAATTTTAGAGAACATAATCTTTTTGATTTGAGTAGAAAAATTCTTGAACAAACTTTTTTTAATTCAAGTTAATTTTTTTCAGTGGACTATTGAATATTATTCATGATACAAAAATATCCAATGGTTTTGATCTGAAGTCATGGCTCTTATGTAGATCAAAAAAAAGATCACAATAGAAAATATAATAAATGCAAGCTAATATTTAGAAAAATTAACCTTCGGATCAATTTTCACAACAAAAACAACCAATATACGCCACACGTTATTTTTGTCCGGGAATTCTAAGGAATTGAATAAGTGACAATTGATTTCGTAGAGACAAGACAGGAATTAGGGCGAGACATTAACGGCAAAGAAGCAATTTTAAAGCATAAGGACATGAGGTATGACAAAGACTCAAGAAAAAGGTGTAACGTGACACAATTAGGTCGAGGTAGGGGCCCTATATTTCGATTGCAACCCCCCTCTTTTTATATATACATATATACATTTATACATTTAGACATACATTATCCTTCTCTCTTATAATCTCTCACTTTTTTGTGGGCACACAATACCGAGCTCATCTCTGGTCTCTTTCCTTCGCTTACTTTCTGAGTTTCTTTCATCGGTTCTCATTTTAGTCTTCTCTCTCTTTTACATTAGTCGGCTCTAAATTCCCCCCGCGTACACGCGAGAGGGTGAGGCCTTGAAAGGCACAAAAACAAGCGTTCAAACTGGCCCCGAGATACTCAACTGATGCGACGTTGCCAGTTCTCTTTTTCTGGGGCCTTTTTTTATTCATTATTATGCTTCTTATTCTGTATATATTGTGTTCAAGACGACTAAAAAATATCCAGGCCTACACAGCGAGGCCCGTAATATTATAAATTCTTTTGTGTAAATTTTCCCTTAAATTATAATTATTCTTGTTTTCAACCAATTCTGATATCTATTCGCCGTTAGTTTTGATATAAATTGCAATATTGACATAAATATGTAAGTCTAGATGATTTATTGTGTACAATGTGATGTGTTGTTTAAATTTAGTTTGTGAATTGCCAGCGTTCGGAGCACAATTCAACAATAGAATAATAATCAAGGATTTAAAATAATAATTACTTCAAAAAATGTTTTGTTCGTGCTTTGGAAATTAAATATAAATTTTAAAAATTAATAATTGAACTATATTAAAGAATTTATATATCAGTTATTTTAATAAAAAAATTTATAATTAAAACGTTACCGCAAACGCCATTAATAATAATATCAATAATTTTAAATTTTTCAGTTAATTGGCTATCCAGTCTAATACAGCAATTTTTCTCTATTTTTTATTTTTTTTTTATAGTAATATTGTTAGCCTGTATTCTCCTCCAGACATAAACAATTTAGCCACAATTAATATCTAAATTTGTTATTAAAGATAAACTTGACTGAAAAAATAATTCGGACGGCCCAGACCGTCTTTAGGAGAAATAAATATTTAATTATTAATAATAATCAAATAATAACTGGGTCTAATATTAATTGAATGAAATTAAAGTAAAGTACAGTACAGTAAGCAACAGGCAATAATTTAACGACTGCTGTAAGTGTATGACGACACTGACGTTAATGTAATATGTAAATACAAATCGTGCACCCTCAATATAATATTAAATATTATTAAACCACTAATGCACGCTGCAGTGTTTATTGTAATTATTAATGAGTATTGTGTGTATTTGTATGTACTATGTATAGATATAGAAGTGTATACTGAAACGAATTGACGAGTGAGTATGAGATATAGAAATGAAACAGGTGTCTCGAGTTCTAAGACTTGAGGAGCGAGTTTGCAACACATCGAGGCGAACAGCCTTGTCGGGAATACACAAACGCCTTAGGCGGAAAAGTACGTGGGAAGTTGTGGTGGGTAAGACACAGCATAAGACTCTTCAAGATTTAAGACCACATTGCAAAATGCTCTTTACAATATTACAGTATTAATCACTCATTTTATTTTTATTTTCATTCTAATACTAATCACTATTTTTTTAAAAATATATTATGTATATTGTGCTGATGAAAAGAGGTTAAATGTTAACTGGGACTGGTTATTAATGATCCTTATGTAACTCACTACCAATTACAGCGATAAAAACAAATGCACGATAATTAGAGAGACGCACGAACTTCAGTTTTACTGAAGAATATGATTCCGTCATTGTCATTTTTAGAACATAAGTTTTAACTAATAATGAATTTGTAGAAAAATTTAATGGGGTAAAAAAAAACTAAAATTGAAAAATTTTCATTGATGTTTTAAATATGTTAGTAAATACGTATTGACGATTTAAAAAAAATAATAACAATAGTTATAATAAAAATTTGAGCTTTTAGAAATTTTGTATTAGAAGAATAATATATAAATTGATATTTTGTTAAATGAAACGCAAATATTTTTCAGAGACATTGTATGTTAATAAACAAAATTAAATTAAAAAATTTTTTTAATTTTTGAGTGAAAAAATTAATCGCACTTTATCAAATCTCAATATTTTTACAAAAAAAATTCAAATAATTACACGCAAATATTTTCCATTAAAATACTCTTTCCCTTCAAATTATATAAAAGAGAAGCATAAAATCACGATACTATAATAAAGTTCGTATTAGCGTTCACGCTAAAGGCGTTCAAAGCATATCTTACAGCTATAATTTTAATTTTCATGCATTAATTCAATAAAATTACATCGTTAAACTTGTAATAATAAATTATAGATCATAAGCTTGCAATTAATTCCATAGAAGCCGAATAATTCATTAAAACTTGAAGGAATAATAAGGCTTAGTCGAAAACCGAAAGACATAACAGATGAGCAACCTAACAACCTTTTATCAAGACACTAAAAACTATAATTATATAAGCTCTACAGGTAAATTAAGGATATACGAATTAAAACATAACTTATATCAGCAAATCAATAACATAGAGATAAACTTGCGTGACTATTTGCAAAACTATTTTTCAACTTTTTTTTCCAAAGTTATTTCCTGCAATGCTATAGAATGTATCCGGTTATTATCATCCTTACCCTATAAACAACATACAAACTAATTTTTGTCCATTACATGTTTATTTATACCCCGGTATTATGTTCACATAATACAAAGTAATACATATGGGCTTACAATAAAAGAAAATAAAAAAAGAACCAGTGCACTGGCGCTTGATAAGTTAAAAATTCAACAGCACTATTATCAAACTATTCCTCAACGACCGCGACCTTACTTGTTAACATAAAGAGCATGAAACGAATGGAAATAACTGCATTACCATATATATAAATATAAAATTATACGTATTTACGAAAACTTTTATAAAAAAAAAAAAAAAGTTATTTTATCATTTTTTAGTTTTTTGCATTTTGAACTGTTATTTGTATCAATGTACTGCCTACTAAATGTAAGATAAAAGTAGACATGACTAGACTAGAATTATTCGACTTTGAAGCAATAATAACAACAAAAAATAATAATCTTAATAAATAATGATAATAAGAAGAAGACTATAACACAAGAAGAAACCCGTTCGTGGCCGAGAAACACGAAGAGGGTCTTGAGAAAATGAGGCGACCATTTTTTTGTAACATATTTTTTTATTTTTTAAGGTTTTTTTTTACAGAACGTCATTGCGGTCGACTTTCGGACATTTTTTAACCGAGTAGACTGGTTTTAATATTATGTGTATGCATCGTCATGGGATATAATAAACATCAGGATTCATATATTCAGAGGGTCGATTTTTTCAAAAGAGCTTGTATAAACGAGAAATGTTAAGATTTATCAAAAATCAACTCTTTCGATTCGTAACTTTGAAATTTAAAAAAAAAAAAAAAAAAAAATTGCCTTGATTCAAGAGAAAAATTTTTAAACCAAAAATCATTTTGGGAATTTTTATGGTCTTGTTTAAGTAAATTTAAAAGTTAACTTTTTTTTTTTTGTGCAAATGTGATGTAATATATACTTTACAGCACGGTAGGTAAAACACATAGTGAAAGTTTAGTGATGCGATACGAGAAAGCCATATCACACACGGCAACACCCTGGCTGACAAAAGCCCTCTCTTAGGTCTATTGTTTGTACGTTTATACGTAATACTGCAGTACGTGTACAGAACTCTTGTTACTGTAATGACAGGCAGTGCAGAGTATTAACACTTGTACTGATACACTTTGTTGAAATTCGACGTATGTAATACAATGACGCGCTTTTATTAATTAACATTTACATTGTACAGTAAATGGAGAATTTGGTCGGCTAGTATGAAGTTAGTTACAGAATTTGCTGCTATGCGTTAGTTTGGATTTATATTACATCGAATTACGCATTACATATTACATTACCGTATGTACTCAGGTAAGTAATAGTGTGGGCATTATCTTCAGACGTGAGCTAAAGTTTGTGAGCATACTTAAATGTTGAATTGAGTAAACTAACATCCCGTAGTATTACTGTCTCTAAAGTAATTTCGTAAATATGTAGAATATAATTATAATTGTGTATCGGTATAATGGAAGACATTAATGTTCGCAGTGTGTTGTGTGACTTTAAGGTATAGTTGGTGTAATTATATTGGTGAGTAGGATACCGCAAAACCTAGAGAGCCGTATTATGTCACCATGTGTTATAAGTTTATACTGCACTACAACACACTGTATAGATGTGCAATGTACATATTCTTATATTACACATTGCACATATAAGGGTATTATATGTGTAGACAACTGACGGTGGTTTCGCTCACATTATTATATTTTCCTCATGTTATCACCTAACCAGCAGCGGTTTAAACGCTAGACCTTTATCCTTTGTTGCGCTATGTTATTGTTATTAGTTTCTTTTCTAACGGGTTTTTATTTATTTTTTTTTTAGTGATAAAACAATATGCAAGATGACATTTTTGATTGCATTCATATATGAGGTTACCGTTAACCGTGTCATAATTAAATAATAAAATAAATAAAATATAATAAAAAAATAATAAAATAAATAAAAATTATTTTTTATACAAAGGAAAAAGTTAAAATTTTTAATTTGAGTTTGAGATTTAATTTTAAAAATTAATTCCAAATATTTAAGTGTTATTTTAATTTTTAATTATATACTGTTTATTAATTATGATTGTAAAATGAAATTTCTTTCAAATGAGGACTTTGTACTTGGGCTATTTAAGTTATAACAGGAATTATATGATTAATTAGTTAATTGATTCTCGGATTTAATGAAATAATCTGTTATTGTATTAATTGTAGATATCAATTAAATTAATATATATGATAAGCTGATCATCAATTTACGATAGAATGCTCGATAATTTCAAATTATCAGAAATTATAAAATTAGTACAATGTAAGTTTTAAAAAACTAATCAAAAATTAATTAGGTAAGAAATTATGATTAGATTCTTTTAAATTATTAACTTTAAAATTTATATTGAACTTTTTAATGGAAATTATACTTGTAAATAATATTAAACATTCTTTAGAAACCTAAAAAAATTTATCTAAAGGTAGAAAATATTTAATGAATTTTTAAATAAAATGTAAAATATTTAATATCATTAAATTAGATTTTATTTACCAATTTTTAACCTTTCAGTTTCACACCGATAAATTGGCGCAACTATTTAAATGTAAGCAACTATAATAAAAAAAATTTAATTCTAGTAAAAGCATAAGAAACGCACACCTCTAGTCTCTATAGGATTTTAATTTAAAAATTAATTTAAACACGCTACGATACGAGTAATATTTATCTAACCACTCCGAGTAAATATTTACCATAAATTTGTGCGTCAACTCTTAGGAATGTTAATTAATTATTAAAAATAAAAATAAATTCATCTAGTTGAAATTTATCCAAGTGATGTTTTAATTATTTCTCAGTACCTACTTTTAATATATGAAATCCTAAGTAAACATTTGAGGTCGCTTAATTTTTAGATTAAAACTTCCATTTTTTTTTAACAAAAAATTAAATTAATTTTCCATAAAATTCATGATAAGATATTTATTTCAAGATCCGAATTTCGTAATCAAAATTTTTTTTATGTATACCAAAAACAATAATTAACAATTCTCACCCGTATTCGTACAATATAAACAAGAACAACCTACATCCAAAGAAAACATCTCATCATAAAGATTTATACATCCCAGTAGCATCAACAACAATGATCATAAACACATCCACCCAACTCTCATCCACATACGAACTTTATCTCGTGGAGTTTTGCCACAAAAGGGTACTTTTCACACGAGGTGTGGCAGACACTCGTGAGTAAATTCGACGAGGATCTCACTTCTCATCATACCTAGCTCTGTCTCCCCAAAATTCGAATGTACAAGATAAGGACAGCGAAAATATATACACAGGGGGAATTAGTGACGGATTGAATAAGACTCTGGCACTTATGTAGGATAAAGAGTCCGCGACATCTATGTCTACACCAGCGAGGGGTGAAAAAATATCTAACAACTAACAAACAACAACCTAGCCATCCAGCGAGGGAAGACTTCGAGACTGTCATATCCAAAAAAGAGCCAGTAGAGTAGAAGTAGAATAGCAATTTTATATATCTCAGAGATATATTTTCTGGTTGGTCCGAGTACCAACTACCAACTACGACATACGTACTCCAAAAGTATCATCGAGACACAAGTGCTTTACTTGTTCTCTATCTCTTCTTACGCTGTCCTCACTTATACTCGTCTGTTCGAGTCTTTTATTTCTATTACGGAGTACATATACTGATATGATGCTCTCAAGCTTCTCTGCTGATGCTAGTACTAGTTCCAGTGCACAGTATGGCACAAAATACAATACAGCTATAACTAGTAACAGGGCAAGTACCTAACCCAACAACCACGCGTCAGAGTTTCCACGACGATTGGCATTGCCATATATATGATACGGAGAAAATGCATTCGCGCGAACACGTATCACGACGACAACTGTCTATGTATATATATATATATATATATATATATATATATATATATATATATATATATATATGATAGAGACAGAAGGAAGAAAAGAACAGAGCAGACTGTGCTAGAGATGAGAAGAGAAGAGACAGCACATACTAATGAAAGAGAAGAATAAGCGTCGTACTTGTGCTGCTGCTGTTACTTCCCTGCTGCTGATGCTGAGGTACTCTCTTTGGTACTACAACAACAGAGAAAGATGAAGCAGCGTTGCCAAGAGTGTAGGAGTTCCCCAAGCTAGATATAGGTATTTATTTAGGAAGAAACCTGGCAACTGCGCACGAAGCACCCAGCTAGAGCAATTGTACCAACCATGCTTCCAACCAGTCTCTTTTTCATCATATTACCTTTACATACTTATGTTCAATTACATTCTCTTTGGTTATTCTTATTATTATACACTTGTGATGTATGCGAATAAATATTAGTCCTCTGAAGACTGTTACGGATTATTTTTTATCAAAAAAATGTTGTTTATCTTTTATTTTAGAATTTATGTTGTTAAATTTTTTTGCATTCAATTGTCGCTTTAATAATATTTATGTTATGTTCGATTCATTTAATATTTTACTAATTTTTTTTCAACAATTATAGACATCGTAGTTTGCTGTGAAAAAACAGAGAAAACTCTCTACAGTATTTTTCTCTGAATGAAAGAAAAAACCATACATTGTGATCAAATTCAACGATAGCACACACATGACTATTGTAATCACAACGTCATGAATTTTAAAAAACCATGAATTTATAATGTTATTTACGGATAATTTTTCATATATATTTCTAGAGTTTGAACAAACAGCCAAAACTTGACACATGCTGAAGAATTTTTAAGTTTAGTTACATTGTAGTACACAAATGTATGTTAAAATTAAATATCGAGTCCACGAAAAAAATTTATAATTCATGCATAGTAATATTACGATATTACCGTGTAAGTTTAAGATCTATTTATAAAGTTTGCTAATATTTGTACGAAAAACTTGACATGTATTTTATGAAAAAACTCGAGCATAATAAATTACTTTTTTTCGTTTTTTAACAATGTACGGTTATAGCCTTCTAACAATGATGAAAAATAAAAAAAATCATTTTGTCATTTAAACAATAAAATTTAAAGACCTAAATCTTGCATCACTTTACTCAAAAAAAAAAAAAAAAAACCTTTATCTTTTCAATTCTAAATATAACAAAATTTCCATATTCAACTAAAGTATTTCAAACTCAAAGTCTCTAAGTAAGTTAATGTAAAACAAAAACTGTTTTATGTGTACCTAAATGTCGTGTATACATTAATGTATTATATATTACGCAATAAGAATTGATTTGTAAATAAAAGTTTTCTATATATTACATAGTTTGAATAAATTTAAACAAGATATCATCAAATTTCTGTAATTATAATATAATCTTGCATGGGATTAAAAAAAAAATTATTGATATTGATTAAAGAAAAATTTTAACTATTTGTTTTATCCAAAACTCAGAAAAAAAATTATTTTGATCCAAGAATTTTTCGTCGTAATTCGAGTTATTTTTTTTTTTTTTTTTTTCCAGTGCACTTGAATTTTCAATAGACTTTTTTAATTAAAGATACACGCGTAGATAATAAAACAATGCCTTACCAAGAAGGCTATTGACTTAAAATTCACAAGTATGTACGCATGAATTTTTTCATTAATATTTGTTTTAATTAATATTTGTTTTAATTCCTCCCGTAATATTCATTTTTATTTTATTTCCATTGACATTGCCGCGAGTCATATTATAGAATGTGTATGTATGCATTATATATGACATGCATGATGATTAATATGCGTTGTATAACGCCGACACACTGTCGCTAGGCAGCGATCGAACACCTCCCCGGGAAATATTCGATCATAAAGGTGTTCTCACATCTTTTTTATTTATTTTTATTTTACATTATATTGCGGCTGTAAATATATTTTTATATGAGTGACATCATTGAATTTTTAAACAAAATCATCTCCGTTACTGCTGATAGTTTATGGAAACAAGACGCACGCCTAATAATTTAATGAAGGACGGTCAAAGACAAAACACTAAAATAAAAACGACAATAAATATAAATATATAAATTTATATAAAGATGATACTTGTAAAATTTTAAAAATAGAAATTTTTCGGTACGAAGTAACATCCAAGTTCACGGATAAGAGATCAGAGAAAACTGGACAGCTTTATTGCACCCCGAGGATAAAATTATTAAAATAGCTCACTCGTTATTTTATAAAGCTACTTTTCATTTTATTATTATTAATTTTAATGCATCTCGAGAAGAGTATTTTTAGTTTTTTATACATTTTTGCTCTATATAGAGCAAGTTTGTTAAGAAATGATATTAAATAAATAATTTTGTGTGTAGAATAACTTTAAATCGGAAAATTTTCTCAAATGAATTTGCTTTCGAATAAATAATTATTTTTTTCATGAGACAAAGTACATGTTTGTTGAATATGTAATTATTATAAGAATTAAGTGGAGTAATGAGCCATTTATTAAATTTTTATGTCTATATTTGCATAGTAAAAGAATTAATCAAGTATTCAAGTGATAAAATATAAAAATTATTAGCTTCGAATTGATAAATAATGAAAATTTTCATGTTTATCAGAATTTTATTTGTTTTTAATGAATGATGAGAAAATATTAAGTAATTAAATTTATAAACTTGAATGAACAATTCTTAGAATAAATTTTGGTGACTCAAAAAATTATTTAGATGAATTGTATTAAAAGAAAAAAAAAAATATTTAAAACGTAAACGATAAAATTTTCAAAAATAGTTTTTTACTTCAATTATTTTTTTATTAAATTCAAACTACTCATTATGAAATCTTAAAACTTTTTTATTTTTTTTTTTTTTTTTTTTTTTTTTAAAAACAAAACTATAAAAGTATTATTTAAAATTTTTATCTATTGCATAACAGTTACTGATATATCAGTCGGCTGTCTTATTTCAAAATTCAAAAACTATAATTTCAAAACCTGTTTATTTATTTATTATTATTTCTTATTTTATCATTTTGTATTTTTCCATTCTTTAAAATTTTTTTATCAATACAAATTCTATTTACAGAATAATTTTTCAATTAATCAAAAGTATAGATCTTTTTATGATTGAAAAAAATTTTTAATAATCAAACAATTTACAGCACAATAAAATTATTTTCAGTTTTCTCGTTTATTTCTCTTTTAATTACTAAAAAAAGTTTTTTATATCAATTTGATAAATTGAAAATTTAATCAAAGCTATCTCTATCTTTTTTTTTGATTGAAATTTTTTAATATTTAATTAAAAAAAAAAAATAAAAATGATCTATTTTCCGTACAGTAAATTGATAACTATATTACAAAATAAAAAAAACAACAAATTAAATTTAAAAAAAGGCTTTCGTGAATTTAAAAAAAAAAAAGATGCTCTGAAATATTTAACAACAGTGTAGTAAGTGATGAAGAAGGTCATCTCACCGGTTTTATTCTTTTCTATTTAATATTTTTTTCTTTATTCTACTGTACTGAGTGAGTCATCTTTTGTATTTTAGTAAGGACGCTCGAAATAAAAGAATTGTGCTCTATAAGTTAAGAGAAAAATATATAAACCACATGTACGAACATTCTATGTATACTGCAGGAGAAAGACAGTAATAAAAATGAAATATAAAATTGTACATTCGTGACGAGTAGCAGCACGAGATGCGATGATGTAGATGGTTGCTGACAATGAGTATCAGGACGATCTTGTTGATTGTTGTATGTTGTTACGTACCGTATATTTACAATGAACTTATGGGTGTATAGTGTGTAGTGGGTACTACGATGGTGATAATCACGAACGCGAAGGGAGAGAGAAGTTAATTGCGTTGTAAAAGCTGCCCTTCGGGAGCCCAGAAGGTAAAGGGCACATAAACGTCCTATGTTATAATCGATAGTCGGGAATATTATATCGCTTTAAATTCAAGCTAACTACGCACCTACGCTAGTATATATTATTATACATTTTATAGTGTAACTTGTAATTATAAAATCATTTTCATTGATCTATTGATCGTTTAGGCATTAGCTGTAATTCATTAATTATATATTATACATTACGTATTTCATAACGTTAATTGCTGCGGTTAGGTCGTTCAAAATGAACGAAGAAATTGAGAAATTTGTGGTTTTTACTTGGATAATTTTTTTTTTTATCAAGAATCTAAAATTAGGGCTTTTTGTTAAAAATTTATTGTTTCTTGTTATTTTTAATGGTCCCAGTATTCAACTGCCATTATTGCATTTTTGTTAATAATAATGACAAAGTAGTTATTGATTTTATTTGGAATTGTGGAGAGAATCTTATTAAAATTAATATAATATGAGTCTTTTAATAATACTAAAGTTAGAAATTGACAATTTTGTAATTTATTAAAAAAAAAAATTTTTTTTTTTCAATTTCTTTGTAAAAAAATAGTCGATTTCTACTTTAATGATATTTTTTGGAGAAAAAACTTTTTCAAAATTGTTTTTTGATATTTTTGGTGCATCATTTTATGTTTTTAACTAAATAAATTATGTTCCAAGTAGATTTATTTATTTTTTGCAGAATTTATTTTTTTAAGAATTTAATTTGTCAAAAAAAAAAACGAGATATTTATAATTTTTTTTAATATATCAGTTTGTGATTATCCTGTTAATGTTAAAAATCAAATTATTCATAACTTTGCTGTATGATATTACAAGCTTTTTTAAAAATAAATTTATAAACGTCAGAAAAATAAATTATCCTCCAACTAAACAAATATTCTTCCCAAGATGGTACGAAAATCCCTTTTAATTTATTTCTAACCCGAAATTCATTTAACCCTGCAACATTAATGCTCCTAAATAATATCAACAATAGAATAATACAACAAAAAAATGTATTCGATGGGTGAAAATGCGTGACATGCGTCAATAGGAGCAGTCTAGATCATCGAGGGTGAGACAAAATACAGAATACAGAGAAAAATTTAATATTTATAAAATATTCCCTGAATACAACTCACACTAAAATATAACTGGTATGTACCTTGTGTACTTAGCATTACACACTAGACAGTTTATAGGAGTGTTAGGCATAGTACATAGAATATATCAGTATAGCAGTATAGGCAGGATCGGAGTCGGAGTAAAAGATATTGAGCATATACATATAATAGCAGTGATGGAGAGAAGAGAAGAGAAGACGTATATATGTTGGTACGGATGGGAAACGAACGAGTAACGTCCTATCCCGGAGGGAGAAATGTAAGAGACGAAGAAGCGCAGTAACAGAACAGCGAACAACGTTGGACGATGGGGGCAGGCGAGAATACAGAGCCCATGAAGTAGAAGGCGACGTGAAACAGAGTGAGAGAGAGAGGTAAAGACAGAGTGAGTTACTGAGCGAGTCTCTTTCTGAGCGAGAGCGAGGGAGATAAATATAGTAGACCGCGCGCGATCAATATACCAAAATACGCCGGCAAGCCGCGACACATACACACCCGAATGGCCGCGCACGGACGCACGTACACATGCGTTCAGCGGGCGGGGGCGCGCGCGCACCAGTACACCAGTAGCCACGCATACAGGAAGTATCGTCAAAACGTACCACCCGATATATATGTGTGACGGTATACAATATAAAGACCAACTTTACTTATACATTATTATTATCATCCATCGTGTATCTATATATTTTTGCCAAAGTATGTAGCCAGTCATCGGTCATAGTGCACTATATGTTAAATTTTCATCCAAATTATTTATAATAAATTGTTGTATTGTAAATTTTTCCTCCATAATTTTTATTTAGGCTCTGATATCTTGATTTTTTGAAAAAAAAAAAAAAAAAATTTTTTAGGTAATTTTAAACTCAGTGATTATAAAAAAATTGAGTTTGTAAAAATTTTTTAGTAAATTAAAAAAAAAAAATTGGACCTGCGGCAATAATAATTTTTTTTTTCGTTATACAGAAGTTGGAGTCTACAAAATAAAATATATGATGATGTAATGTATGATATATAATAATAAAGTTTAATGTTCAATTTGAGTTGGATGTTTTATTATGAGAAAAGTAAAGTAAAGCGTTTCAGATGCATCATCAGAAGATAGAGATAGAGAGTGGGATGATGAAGCAAATGATGATTTTATTTTAGTAATAAGATCCAAGAGCGATGTCCCGAAGGCCCCGATCATGTCGAGGTGAACTGAGAACAGATAAAGAAAATGAGAAGAGGAAAAGAGTAGGCGATGGCGATCTTAAAGCTTTATTTCGATGAATGCCGGGGTCACGGCTTACACAACTAAACTTTACCGCCATCTTGAACACCAGCCTTTTCAAGATGCTTAATAAGTATTTTTACAATTAGTTTATTTTATTTTATTTTGCATTTTATATTATTTTATTTAACAAAATAAAATAAAATAAATTACGCAAGTCCAGGTGACATACTCATCTGTTGAGTAAAATAAGAGAAATGTAATTGTAATAGTAATTGTAAGACTACAGCAGCACAATGTGCTCGTCCATGAGTTTTCGCCCTCGTCGTCATATACGTCGAAACGACCGTTTAATATCGCCAGCTGGCACGTGAAGCGGCAATGTACTGTCTGGCATTGCAAACGTTGTCAGCCGTCCCTGCCACTGCTATACTAGTACAGGCTACTACTATATACTATACTATGCCATGCCATGCCATGCCATGCCATGCCATGCCATGCTATGCTATGCTATGCTATGCTATGCTATGCTATGCTATTATGCGATACATACTATTGCTGCTGCTTATACTGCGTTCAGTTCGATTTGACTAGGCCTCAATTTATCGTATGCTACAATGTACATAATGGAGCGGTAAGTCTAGCCTGACAACTGGCCCATCAACTCCATTTTAAATATTTATGACGATGATGCTATACTGTTTCCGTTTCCTAAAATACAAATTATTGTTCCCAGACAGCAGGAGCAGAGCAATAGCAGAAGAGACTCTGGTTTTCATTACAGATATTGAGATTTTTACACGAAATAAAAATCCAGATGAACAGCTAGAGCTTCCCTCTTTAGAATTTACAGAGATCAAGAAGATGATGATGAAGAAAAATAAAATTGGTCGAGTAACCCTCCAGATTGAATTAAAATTCGAATTAAATTTTATTCCAGAGGGAAACATGACCAATGATTTCTAAATGAACCTTCCAAATGAGTTTTTGAGATCCAGTGAACCTTTTTTACCATAAAATCATTAAATTACTGTCACACAGAAGAAATATAAATGAATTATTAATGATATTGTATTAAAAAATGTTAAATAAAGAAAATATCAAGCTTGTAAAAAGGATCCCCAGGTTGAGTGACACTGAATCGTGTCACCGTTAGAGTACTGTCTCTCTCTTGCTTTTGTAAACTCACCAGCCTTCTCGGTCATACTCACAGAAAAATACCGTCTGTCTTGCTCCCACCAATGACTACACTCAACAGTATTCGTAAATTTCATATATCCAGAGTAGAGAATCAATATAGATAGGATATTGGCAGTGAATACAAGGAACCTACAAAGTAATTTCAATAAAAATCGCCTTTAAAAAGGCAAACTAAAGTTTTATATTAAACCTTTATGAATAAAGATAATATTGTAGTATAATATTAAATATTTATCCACAGTAGTGTGTACTGCTGTGTACTATGGCACCATGTATTAAAGTTAAGATGAAGGGTAGCCCCAAGTTGAGCCGCACTGTCGAACAATAACTTGGTGCCGCCGCGAGCTCTCAAAATGGCTGTCCTCTGCTATTATTACTTTGGAAAAAAACAAACGACGAGAGGCGCGCGCTGGGGTGTTCTCTTCACGCTACAAGGAGAGAGAACAGAGAGAAAAAAAGAGAGAAGAGGACACTAAACAGTATCCAAGGCCCTGGTGTCGATTTATACTCAGGATTATACTCTCAACTCTTTATGCTTACTAAAATACACCCAACATATTATAACTATACTTTTGTATTTTTTGTATTTGAACACTCCACGCTCTACAATTAAATAGATAAATATTCCTGCCCTTTGCAAAGAATTTCTACGAAAGCATGCTGGATTAATATAACCTATAAGTCAACTCTGGATAAATACACATGCTAAATATTAATATTGATATAAATATTTTGTTTAACGTACGACCGCATTAACACACGGCCATGCATTATAAATTATATTGATATTTCAGCATGTGAAAATTCCTCGTTTCTGTTTCAGCAATTGCAAGGGCGTTCCCCGTATATCAAACGCACTTGGCAGAAAATTCACTCGTACTCCCTAATACTCTTTAAAGATAAATAAATAAATAAATAAAAGTATTTATATTGGATTTAATTTTTTTTTAAATCCCACAAGTCATCAGTGATATGATTCATAAGAAGTATTACGATAATGATGACTACAAACATTTTTTTGTTTTGACAATTTTATTTATTAATCGAACTGAAAATTAGAAAAAAAAAAAAAAAATTAATATAAATATGGATAAAATTCATACCGTTTGAAATGCTCTCTTATACGATCCTCTCGGATGTTTTCCGGCAGATTTCCAACCCACAGGTGACGTGTCTCTCTAACCATTTTGCTCCGAACTCTTCATTTGGGATCGGATGTTGTGTTATCGTTTTGCGGCACTGTACAACGACACACAACTACAAATCAATATATAAATCAATTTATATATATATATATATATATATATATATATATATATATATATATATATTTTTTTTTTTTTTTAATAATAAATATATATTTGCTTTTATATATATATTTTTTTTTCACAGGCACACTTTTTCACCATTTGCAAAAAAAAAAAAAAAAAAAAAAAAAAAAAAGAAAAACCACACAAGTGCCAAGTAAAGGGTAGAACTTGACTCCTCTGGTAGAAACACACGCGTTATACTTAAAACTTTATCTTATATATTTCGAACCGTACTGATTAAATAGCACTGATTAAAATGCTAAACTCTTATTCCTTTATTCCTTTATTTTTATGTATCACCACTAACCAATCAATCAACACACTGGTCACAATAAATCACTTGATGGTAAAAGGTGATGACCCCGTAGTAAAACGGGGTTGATTACCTATGCTCTTCTCGCTGTTACTATAATTATTATATTTATTATTATTATTATTTAAATATTTTTCCGCTGATACATATTTGCAGTAATTCACAAATATATCAAATAAAAAACATAAACCATTAATAATGCGTTCGCGATAAAGTAGCACCGCGATCGCATAAATTAAATAATTATCAACAAATAATAATAATAATATAAAGAATATACCACTGACATTAACAGTAGCATCAGCAATATTAACCGTTGTTGCTGAACGCCACATGGTACAACAACACACTCAAAATCTAATAAACCCTAATCTTACACCCCACACCACCTTCATCATTATTATTATTATTAATCACCATTACCACCAATTACCATACGTTTAATTACAATAACGTTCAAACACTTGCTGCCCCGTATTCCAATTTCAAATAATTACTTCCACTTGTTATACATTTATAATAATAATATTAATAATAATAATTTAAATAATGATGAATATTTAATAAAAAAAATAACCAAACAAATAAAAATACTTTTTTTTTCCTTTTTAAATTAAACACTGGTGGTTAATTCCTTGCTTCACATCGTAATCACTTCACAATCTCCATTTCGATTAGAATTTTATTTCCATTGAAATATTTCACTGGATACTTTTAATACTTTATCCTTATTATTTCTCCAAGCAATTTAATCAATTAATAATGATGTATTAATACATATACGACTGATTAAACAAAAATAATAAAAACTCGTATACACTGTTATATAAATATTATAATTTAGCAAATAATTAATAACTGGGATATCGAGTATTATTGTAGTAATAATAATAAGTATAATATGTGTATACAGTTTAACAACCGCTCTTTTAATTTTAACATGTACACGGACGGAGCTGTGCTCGCTCCTTCTCACTGCACTACACTACACGAAGTGACGTCACCGTGGCGGGCTCGTAATGTGGCTCGCTGGCCAACCGATTCTACATGCTAGTAGGGATATGTAGGGGCACGGTACGAGTCTACCTCGAGAGGCGGCTCACGATCACGATCTAAAGTCCCCGCCGGGAGGTATACTCACTGTGGTGGGGGGGAAATGCTTTTGACGCTACACATACACTCACACATTTTATACATAGTATACAGTGTAGTATATAGACTTGCTATACATAGGTACAGCGAGTACATACTACATTTATGTGAGTACATACACATACAGTATATGTATAAACGTACGTATAATAGATGTTGATGTATTTAGGTGGGTAAAAGAGGTAGGGATAGGGAGAGAAGCTAAAGCTAACTCAGTAGAATTCAAGCAAGGACATGTGGGGTGAAGAGGGTGCTAGCACGGGATTCAAAAGGAGGGATAACGGGTCGAACGAGCTAACCCAACCCCCGCACCGCGGCCTAAACCCAGGCCATTTTTTTCACCATCCACATCCACCATCTCTCTCTCTCTCTCTTCTCTCTTTTAACTTGTATATATTTATATGCTGATCTTTTATATACTTTCTGTTGCTGTTGCTGTTGTTGGATCCAGCGCAACTAACACCCGGTATTTGTTGCATTGCTTTTGCTTACATCGAACATTTATATTTACTCTGATTCTAAGGAATCGCTGGATTAATTGTAAATTTTACTGAGATTATCGGTGGATGATTATATTTGTGACCAGGAACTAAGACATGTGGAATTGGATTAAATTTAAGTTCATCTTTAGTTTTATTTGGAGTTGTCTTACCTTACACCACGCCATTTTATGAAACATTAAAAGTATCAGGATCAGGGTACGCTGTTCTGGCCTCCTATCGAGACATATGCTGCAAGTTTCTTGTTTCTCTGGATTATCTGTTATTACAGAATTTTATACTTTGCGTTCTTTTTTTTTTTTTTAATTTTTATTTTTTTTCAGGAATACCGCGTATTTTTCTCCCGGGCGCGTGATGACGTAACGGACTGAGAATTTTATTTTTCATAAAAAAATTTTACGGAACGAGTAAATAGGTTGTTTTGTCTCTAAATTTATCAGTGAAAGGTCAACTTTGTTTTCGGTTATTAGCATTATTTCGCTTAATTGTTTTTATTTTAGTTTCAGATAGCCTATCGATTTACTTTTTTTATTTAGCGGGTCAATAAAATAAAAATGTTATTATTTTTGGATGATTCGATAGTGATGGCTGACCCAGAACGCCATTACGTGAAATGTGAGATGCGGGATGAGTTGGTAGATAAGTGCCGCCATCTGCGGTTTGTTTCTTTCGACTGAAAGTGGCGCGCTTATCAGCGCGTTTTAAAAGCCCGCCAATATTTAAATTAAAAAAAAAAATAAAATTCCTATTTTTGTGTGTAATTGTGTAAAAATTTTTATTTTATAAATAATTTAATTAAAAAACTTTTTAAAAAATAACATTTATTTATAAAATTTTATAAACTTATTTTAGTTTTAAAAAATTAATATTATTTCCGTTTTTTTTTATGTAAAATTTTATTTTTAATAAAAAATTCAATCTACAAATTCTTTTTTTTTTTTACTTGATAAAATTTTTAAATTATACCGTTGTCTTTAAGTAGTTATTACCGTTCCACTAAGAACTTGAATAATATTTTATAAATTTAAAATTCAATAAATAAATAAATTACATATTTCATTAATTTTATTTGTTTAATAATTACAATTATTAAGGAATTTTATTAATCACCAATTATAATTAACTTTTAATAAAAGTAAACATTATTAATATACCGCAGCCAATCATTTTAAAAATAAATTAATACTAATAAAGTTATATTTATGTATTTTAATTAATTGTTTTATTACATAAATCTTAAATTAAAATTTTAATATGTTTATTTACTTTGAATCAATTTAAAATTTACTTTTAACTTAATAAAGAAGTAAGTGAACTAATTAAACTTGTATTATTGACCATAAACAATTGAAGATAATCAATACTTTTCATGTAAAATTATGTAATTATTAAAAATTGAATTAATTTTTATAATAAACAATCAAATTAAATATTTTTATAACTTTCTTTATTGTAATAATCATAAAAGTGTTGATTGTGATGATCTTAAATATAAATTTTCTAACTTCATCATCTTCAGAAGAAAATTAACGTTTCCGAAAGTTTATATTGAAAATAACAATTATAATTTAAAAATGATTTTAAATAAAATGAAATACAATATTTTTTAATTGAATAAATATACAAAGTGATTATTTTAATTAATTAATTATTTGCGCTAATCACAACAATTTTTATTCAATAAAAATTATTTTTAATTTATCACTGGAATAAAATGAAAGTTTTGAAATTAAACGGTATACATTTGTTAAAATATAAAAGAGTTTGTTTTGTTATACTATTTGTATACTTAACTGGAGGTTTCTAATGGCAACCAAAAGTGTTTATGGTAAGTTAAATATAATTACTCATTCCTTTCATGGCCGTAAATACTCTTTCAGTTGACGAGATTAATGTTTTTGTATTCATAACAATTCAATTAAATAGAAAAAGCATTATTGTGTTACATAAATAATAAACGTGGCTAATAATAGATTAAATAAATAATAAAAATGTCAGAGAGTAAATTAAATAATGAATATAAAGAGCCATCTGTTATGTCAAAAGATCCTAATGAACGGATTCTCGCTAGAAGAATGCGGATACAGAAACGATTAGAGACAATTAAAAAGTAAGAACAATATTTTATTTTATAATTACTTATAAATAATTTAATTAAATAAAATGTTTAATATTAAAATTTTTTTTATTCATTTTATGAAGGCAGGATAATAAGGAGGATAAGGAATCAGATGAGAAAACAGAAACGGAAAAACAAATAGATGCAAGCGCTGAATTAATGCTAAAGTTAGTTGCCGAAGGTGATGAAGTGGTAGGTTAAATAAAATATTTAATTCTCTGGTAAATATAATTAACTTTTTATTTAAAATTAAGTCTGTACTTTGTGTGCTTTAAATTAGATTTCAAATGTGAGAATAGCTAATGAAGCCCGTGAAGTTCATCGGCAAGAAGAAGATTTTGCTATACGCAAAAATTTATTTGAAAAATTAGAAGCTGAGCTAAAAGATTCGCTGGAAAAATATGAAGAAATAAATTCAAAGTGGCCTCAATTACTTCAATCAAAAGATCCTCTTGACATTCATGATGGTATTCACTCTCAAAATGAAAAGTGTCAGAAAGTTTTAGCGCAAAAAGATGTTATTATTGGGGAATTGAAAAAAGCGCTTGAAAATGCTGATATTAAGTTTGCTGAAGATCAGAAGAAACAAGATGAAGATATTGATATATTGATTGACCGAATTGACTCTCAAGTATTTTTAATTATTTTAATTTATGTTAAGAATTTTTTAATGAGTTTTGTGATTATAATTTACACATAAAAATTTTTTTTTATTCTTTAATAAATTTTTAATTAATTTATTGAATTAAAATTATGAATAAGTATTTAAGTTAATTTATTTAAATTAGAAGATATCTGATAATTTTTTATTTTATTTAACAAATAAATTATTTTTTAAAATTTTCATTCATAATTTTTTACATAAAGACTTTTTTTATAATTAATTTTTTTAAAAAAATTTATTAAATTATTAGATGTCTATTTCACCACAATTTCAATTAAAAAAAAAAAAAATCAATAATTGTTTTAAAAAATTTTTTTTATAGGTAAATATAATAAATAAAGGATATCACCGGGAACTAGTATTGATAGAAGATGCATTAAAAAATGAACGGAGTAAAATACTGGAAGATATTACCAAGAAGTGGGATTCATTGTACAAAGACCGACAGGATAATGAAATTCAAGGTGTCGAACGTAGACGTGAAATAATGCGTGAATATGAGGATGAAATGAACCGTGTATTGATTGAACATCAAGAGCAGTATCGAGCACAAAAGATTTGGCTGGAGACTGAATGTCAGAAACTTCAGCAGGATGTTGAAAATATGAAAGCATTATGTATGTTTAATCTCGAGAAACTGGATTACAACTGTGCTGTTCTCAAGAAACGTGAAGATGAAAACGCGATTATTAAAAATCAACAAAAACGTCGGATCAACAAGTACGATTATACTATTAGTGATGTATAAATTATTTTAGTCACCGGCTAGTCTCATTTTATAATGATCAGACGTTTATTTCAAGTCGCAACACATCAAGATATGATCTTGACATCATCCGGCGCGTTACATAAAATACATTACAAGTCAACAAGTTGAAAAATAAAGACCGCAGTAAATACAAACGGGTTTATTTCTATAAAGTCATACTTTAATATTTATCTAGATTTTTTTTTTTTTTTCAAAATTAAGCTATTGATTCATTTATTACAAAGAAAAATTTTTCTTTTAACAAAACTTATCAATTAAATTTTTTTTTATAAAAAAATTGAAACTTTAAGATTACATTACAAAGTTGACATTATATATGTTAAAGTTTAAAAGTTCAACTAAAAGTTATAATTGAAATAATTATAATTTTGTTAAAATGTCAAATTTTAAAGTTCAATTAAATACTTTTAATTCAGTCAGTGATGTTACTAGTTTTCATAAGTCACATTAAACAGAAATAAATCAATGAATATTTTTTCAACTAGTATTTTTAACTTGAAATATTAATAGAGAAATTAAATTTAAATGAACCGACTTAAAATTAATTGATAAATGGTTATTTATTCAATTAAATTGGCTATAGAAATAAATCATTTTACAATTATAATACTTAAATATTGTAACTAATAAATTAATAAATCAGTTTAATTTATTTCCAGACTTCAAGATATTATTACAGAATTAAAAAAGAATTATGCAGAACTAGAAAATTCAACGCGTTTAAAAATTGAAAAGTTACAAAGTCAAATATTAAAAACCCAAAAAAGTATTCAAGAATTGGAATCTAAGTCAAATCATTTCACGTCGGTCAATGACAAACGATTTATGCAAATTTGGGAAATGAATACAAGGAATGCCGATAAATTATTGGAGCAGGTAAAATTTACAAAAAAATACTATTGTTTAAATATTAAAATATATTTATTGTGTAATTGAAATTTATTAATTAATAAAATACATATTAAATTAAAGATATTCAAAGTGGATAAAATTTTGTATGAACAAATGTTAGGATTAGAGTGGGAGCCACCGGAGGAGAGTCTGCTAAAAAAAGAAGATTTATCGTCGTATCAAGAGGCTATGCGTATTATTAATCAAAGTAAATATTCATTTTAATTTATATATTTATTTCTGTCTATGAGTATTGCATTTATTATATTTTATATTTTAAACCGTAGGTAATGAAGATCAAAATATGATGACGAAATTATATGATCACCAGAGAAAAGATTCGTCATCAGAACGAATAAATTTAGAAGGAAAATTATTAAATCGAATAATGAAAAAAATTGCCGACGAAACTGGATTTATGATTGAGGACAAAGTTCATGAACTTTTGTCAACGCACACTAAAAAAGCTCAAATTATTTTTAAACTGGATCAAGTCTTCCAAGTAACATAATTTAATATTTTATTAATAAATATTTAATAAAAGATAGAAGAGTTTAAAATTTTTATTTAAAAGTTTTTCTTGCTTAAAATATATGATACTGAATTTAACAAACATTTGAAAAATTTTTTTAGATTTTTATAGAAACTAGCAGCAGCTTTGCAGTCACTATGTGACTGCCGTGACTTGTGAACTATAAATAAATAAAATTTTGGTTTATTAAATAATGACTTTTGTTAAATTGCACTGTACTTTCCTAAATATTGACGTTTTTAAAGATATAAGCTCATCCCGATGTTACACTCATCAAGAGCTTTCACTTGAGTACCCACATCAATTTTTCATATATTTTTCATATATACATATATATAAATATATAAAATATATGAAAAATTAATGTGGGTACTCAAATGAAAGCTCTTGATGAGTGTAACATCGGGATGAGCTTATATCTTTAAAAATGTCAATAGTTCACGAGATACAATTTTTCTTATAATAATTATTTTATTAAAAAATTTTTAAATATTTGCTAATTTCAGTATTATTTTAAAATTTATTAAAAAAATTTTTTTATCTATACATTAAAATTTTTGTTCTCATACAATTTATTTATTAATAAGTTTAATTAATTTAAATTATTTTTGTCACAAGAATATATTTTTTACAGGCATTAAATATAACGTCGACAGATCAAATTTATTTATTAATAAATTTTTTTTTACCTTACTCATATTGCTTGACGTGTTCGGAACAAAAAGACAAAGATACTGAATCATCGGATGAGTTTAAAAAAAATCAACTATTAGAAGAATCAGATAAAGGCAATTCTGATGATATGACATTGATTATGGATGAAAAAACATTACGATTAAAAGAACAAGTTTTAAAGTATATTAGATCTGAAGGGAAAAATGATGATAAAGCAGATACCGAATCAAAACACTCGAGTGATGTAATATGTGCTGGTAGTAAAAGTGAGCTAGAAGAAATAAAATTGACGTGTGATAAGGGCCACTTGTTGGATATTAAATCAACAAATGTTATAAAAGCTCTTCGTGAATTCGTCGAAAAATACAGTAAAGTGACACGTGACTTATCCGATAATTTCAAACAGGAAAAAGTACTTGCAGATAATAAGATTGTACTGTCACGATGCATATCTGAGAAAGATATTATTGAGTACTGGCGACGTTACAGAGAAATATTCGATGACAAGAAAGAAAAACTCTGGGATGCGATGATTATTGGATTACAAAAGTATCATGATATTTTAAAAGAAAGGCATAAATTGATGGGAGATATTGAAGGCATCCAGCGTCAAAATGCTGAACTGCGCCGACTGCTCGAGAGTTGTAGAGTCAAAGTAAATATTAACTATTCATTATGTATTTTTGATCATAAGAAAATTAATGTTTAATTAATTATTAAATTACTTTCAGCCTGACGCTGGGTCAATGCACCGAAAAACTAAATCAGCTAATGTATTTAATTAATTAATGTAAATAATCATATAATTAAATATTTAAAAATGATAAAACAATCTTGATGATAAGCAATATTGTATTGATTGTGATGTTTAAATTCACTTTTATTACTCAGACGGATATAATAATTACTGACACAATACTGTAGAATGACTTTTGCTTTGCACTATTTCATTTTTCTTTTCCATTATTAAATAGTCTATTTAAAATTGAATCATTTAAAAAGCGTATTAAAATTATTTAAGGCTTATAACTATTTTTTAATCAGTAATTTTAAAGTGAGATAAACGCATAAAATATTTAAAATGTGATGTAAAATAAAATAAAAATTTTATTCGCGTTCTTACCCTGGATAAAAAAAAAAAGTATTGAAACAAAGAAAAAAGTATTGAAAAGAATTGGATTGACTAGAAAACCAATTCTTTCAATAATTTTTACTTTGTCTCAATACTTTTTTTAAACCAGGGTATCCATAGTATAATACAATAAATCGGTTCTTGTTTTCAGGATATTTAATATTTAATATTTATTTAATTTTTATACAACGTTTCGTCAATTTCGCAGCTTCCTCAGGTACTCAATTATAAACATCAACTGTTAAGTTTATGTATAATAATCTCGTCATTCATACGACTTGTAATTTTTTCTGTTTTTAGTATCATCTCACAATAGTTAAAAATAAGATAAAATTGTCAATTATTAAATTAATAAAATAAAATATAAAAATATAAGTTTTATAATTTAAAATAATTTTTCACACCGTCTAAATTAATCTTCAAAACATATAACAGCTGAGGAAGCTGCGAAAGTGGCGAAACGTTGTATGAAAATTAAATAAACATCAAATATTAAATATCCTGAAAACAAGAACCGATTTATTGTAAAATAAAATTTTTTTTTTAATAATTACTGGTATAACCGCCAGAAATAAAATTATTTGCAAGCGATGGTATGACATACGATGAACCATCGTAAGGCTGCATACTTCTTTGTGGTTGATACTGGTGATGTTGTTGGTGATGATGATGTTGCTGGTGATGATTTTGTTGATGTTGATGTGGCTGTTGATATTGCTGCTTATTTCCGTACGGCATGTAACGTTTTTTCTTATTAGCCGTTTTTAAAATAGGTTTGTACACTTTGTGCAGGTGTTTCTTCGACGTAATATGCTATCGGGTTGAAAAAATTATAATTAAAAAAATAAATTTAGAAAATTTAGATAAATTATCTCTATTTACAGATAATAGTTAGCCATACCACATCGTATTGCTGTTTAGAGTTAAAGAATTTATTGCACTGTTCACAAGTCAGTATTTCTCCTTTCTTTTTAGGAGCAGCCGCTGCTGTAGTTGTTGTTGTTGTTGTAGAATCGGCTTGAGTTCCTGGAGATTTTGCTGGCTGCTGCGCAGGCTTGCCGGTGTCGGTTCCGGTCCATCCACCTATGCATCAATGTGCAATCAACACTATCTATCTATCACAACTGCAATAGATGCCATTTGTGATAATAAATTAGCTTGAGCTACATTCATGCCCCAAAAAGAATACTCATTAATCGAAAGATTGTTTTTTTTCGTAACACAATTGACGATAAAAAATATTCATCCAGAATTTTATTATTTTTTATTATATTTGTGTTGCGTAAAAAATTCTGACGATGCTTTCAGGTCTAAAGAATTTTTTTTAGCAGAAGAAAAAAAAACAAAAATTAAGCAATTGTTATAAAAATATAAATAAAGCTTTTTTTTATTCATTTAAATAGAAATTTTTTTCCATAGAGTTTTGAATTTCCAAATGACATTAAATAAATAAATTAATAACAAAAAACAAAATAAATAAAGAAATACAAATAATTAATTAATTATTAACAATACATATGAAAAATAGAATTTTAATTTTAAAAAAATTAAGTAATTTAATAGATTATAAAATGGCAGACAAAAAGTAATGTGAATATTAAACATGCAAAAGTAAAAAGTTGTGAGCAGCAAACTATCACTAAGGCATTTCTATTGGACCACTTATTCAATTTAGTAAAACGTTTTATTTCACGTTTACTGAACAATAAATTTTGATTTTCATCTAAATTATTACCTTTCTCAGCTTTTTTTTTGTGTCTGTTTCCTGAAACATCAAACATTCAATTTTGATTAATATTGTAAAATACTAAAGTTTGCCGACGTTTTTAATTTTTTTTTAATAATTAAATTAGAACAAAAAAAAATTTTTTTTAAATTGCACTTACAATTTTAAAATTTTTTACGCATAAAATTTTTTTTTTAATTTTTTGTCGTCATTTTTTCAATGAAAACAAAATAAAAAATTTTTTAAATGTCGGCTAACTTAATTGTTATTTAAATTAATGATAAACATTAAATCTTATTTAAATAAAAATAAAATTACCATTTAAGTGAGTTTGAAGCTGTTGGATTGAATTGAGACTAACATTACATACATTACACTTTAATCCGCTGGCTTCTTGGTCTTTGGAGAATGCTATTTTCGTTCCTCCTAAATTTTCCATAATTACTTTTGAACGTATCTAAAAAATTTCAAGTGCTGTATTAATTTACCGGCTGTTTATTCTCTAAATTGCATGTATAAGAAACACTAAGATGTATTGGTGATACTCTAGTTTAATATATCCCTTAATAAAATGAGTAAAAATGTAGCTGTCGATCACTACTTATATATCAAAATATTTTTTTTAACATCTACAAAAATAAAACGAGTAAAATAAAATTAACCAGCAATCTTATAAATCTTTATAATTAATTACCAGGAAAACAAAAAAATACCTGTTTTGCATGTCGTGCTCCTTGTAAATGAGCATCTAGGACAGTTTCACTAGTGAAACACAAATCACAATCATGACACCTAACTAATGGTTTTTTGGTCGGCAAATTTCCCATAATATTATCAACTACAGCTTTTGTGACAGGATCAGTGATGGACTGCATGATTGCTTCTGTAAATAATATTATTTTAAATGACACTGAAGTTAACAGACATTAAAAATTTTTTTAAATTCTTATAGCAATAAAATTATTATTAAAAAAAATTCTATATGTGAAAATTAATAAAAATTACAAGTGAAAATTTTTAGAAGCTTTTTTTTATTGTAATTGATTTGTTAAAAAAATTTTTAAAAATGACAGCTGACGGCTAACTTCAGTATGATTATTTTAATCAACACTCAAATGAACTTTATTTCAATCTAAATAAATTAAAACAAATGAATTACAATAATTGATAAAAAAAAACGAACAGAAAAAAATCAATAGAATCTTGGCATTAAACAAATACTTACTGTACTTAAAAACAAACTTTTTTAATTAAATAATTAATAATAAAAATAGCTGAGTTTAAATTAATTAGCTTATCAACAATAATAATTCCAGCCTTTTATGTCAAGATTTATAGTAAAGTGTATATTTTTTAAATAAACAATTTTGATATTCGACAGCAAAAAGTTAAATATTGAAGGCTGAAGCAAAACTATAAATCCCTGAGCGAATGTGTCAAATTTCCAATGATAAACCCGAGCGACAGCGAAATTTGCGAGAGCGACTTAAGCCGCTAGAGCGACAGAATTTTTTAATCGCCCAGTCGGTTCGACCAATCAGGATTTATTATAAATAAAAATAATTCTTATATATTGAATGAGTAGGAGCTTAAAGTAACCAACCAATTACACGACTGGTAGCTGGTATGTAGAAGCGTGAATTGACACACACCAAACCGAGGAGTATATCTATTTGTATATAGCTTATATATATATACTTAATACTTATATATAACTTGTATATATATACCAATGAAATATATATATATATATATATATATATATATATATATATAGGTATATATAAATTGTCTTCTCTTGGTAGGTATGTATATATCTGGTAATATATGTTGGAGATGATATATATATGTGTGTGTGCGTGGTATCGTGAAATATAGCAGCAGCCATCTTATATTTTGTGTTGAAAGAAAAACATTATTTGTACAAATGTATCGGCTGATAGTGTTAAATTAACTTACGTTAAGTGTACGCTCGATGAAGCGTATCTTTTTTACTGTTTACCTGGACCACTATATTAGCAAAGGTTTGTTATTATATGTTTATTAATAATAATATATATTTTTCTTTTTCTAATACCAGTAGCATCATCTCGTGTGTTGGTGTGATTATACATCAAGTCAGCGCGCGTTGTGTGAATCAAGAATCCGGTTTTGGCGTCAAAATATCATCACGCTGCACTTAAAATATATATTATTTTTATTATTTATTTTTATTATGATATATTTATTGTTAATTAGTTTTATTATTAATATTAATAATTTATTAAATCATTATTTAATGCCCGCGGAAAAACGTTATGCAATCAGCTGATCTAGTAGATCTCTTTTGTCACTTGTCAAAAATGAATGTCAAAGTAATAAGATCCCGGTAGTTGGTCAATGTCGCGGACGATCATTGCACTATTACCATTGTAATAATAACAATACTGTCAGTACTGATAATAATTACAGTTTTATTTATCATTATCAAATAATAATAATAGTTTTAATAATAATAATAATAATGACAATGATGATGATAAAATAGTTTGTGTAATGATGGATGGTACATACTATTATTAATTAAATTGTGTAATACAGGTGGATTGGTACGCAGGATATGAGCAGTTTGTCAAGCGCAATCTGACTCTGCTCCCCAATCAACATTTAATACATCAGCATCACCACCACCACCACCACCACCAGCCGCATCAGCACCAACAGCCAGGACCTCAACAGCAACAACAACAAGCAGGGCAGCCGCCTCCACCTCCGCCACCACCACCACCACCACCACCACCGTCTGCTTCTTCTGCTCCAACATCTCAGCAACAGCAACAACAGCAGCAGCAACAACAGCAACAGCAACATCACCAACAATCACAGCACCACCACCAACAGCAATCTGGCGGGCCAACGTCGTCAGCTCGCCGTCACGTTATGACATCAATGTTTGACCCCCAAGTTAAAAGTGAACCAATGGGATTTTACTCAGTGGCATCAAGTAGATCAGAGGGTTCTAATTCTATGGTAAATTTGTCAGAGGATCGTGAGGATTTGTCACAAGAAGAGCGAATTCAAGCACAAAATATGCATCAGCAACAGCAGCAGCAGCAACAACAAAATCAAGGAAATCAAAATACACAGGATGGACCGATGCGTCAGTCTAGTAGTCAACAGACAACTAAAGAGGGTAGCAGAGCAAAACCACAACCGTGCAAGGTATGTGGTAAAGTATTGTCATCGGCCTCCTCATATTACGTACACATGAAGTTACATTCTGGGAATAAGCCTTATCATTGTACTATTTGTGAGGCTAGTTTCTGCAGAAAACCGTATCTCGAAGTGCACATGAGAACTCACACCGGGGAACGCCCGTTTCAATGTGAATTATGTCTCAAGAGATTTACACAAAAAAGTAGTCTCAATACACACAAACGTGTCCACACAGGGGAGCGACCGTATGCGTGTGATATTTGTCAAAAACGTTTTGCTGTTAAAAGCTACGTAACAGCACATCGTTGGAGTCATGTTGCTGAGAAGCCACTTGTTTGTGACCGTTGTTCACTTACATTTACATCTAAAAGCCAATTTGCTATTCACATTCGTACGCATACTGCCAGTACAACGTACGAGTGTAATATTTGTGGTCGCACATTTGTACGTGACAGTTACTTGATTCGGCATCAGAATCGAGTGCACCGTGATTTGAGCCAAAATAATTCAAATCACAATCCATCAACTCCGCAGAGCAGTGGTGGTGCTACAACTCCTGGTACTGGCTTTGAAAGTCCTGTTTGTGATTTGCGTTACAGTGAGGGCCCCTCATCACTTGACGGACTCGGCGGTGGTAAAGGTATATCTCCTGAAATAGCAATATTAGTTAAACATAACAGTCTTCATCTTCCGGTACCACTTTTACATCCGCAGACTATCAACTAGTGTTTAAACGGCAGCGCGTCTGAGTCTCTGCCGCTGCATCAGCAACAGCAACAGCAACACCAACAACATCACCACCACCACCACCACCACCACCACCATCATCCGCAGCAACAGCAACAGCAGCAGCAGCATCGTCAGCAGCAGTCACCGCCAAATGTAACACCATCTACTACAGTAGCGGCAATAACTACTATTACTAATCCATCTTTGATTCAGACAGCAACTACGGCATCATCCTCATTGTCATCATCATTGTCGTCGTCATCGTCATCACCTTCACCATCACCATCACGATCAACAGCAGTTACAGCAACACCAATAAGTGTCTACCAAACTCGTATTTCATCTGGTTCGTTACATACTTCTGAGCCTTATCTCTATCCTCACTATATTACTTCCACAGAGTCCCCAAACTCTCATTATTCGCACCACCATCATCATCATCATCATAATAATCATAATCATACTCATCCTCATCCTCATCCTCATCCTCATAACCATAACCAACTTGATCATGGTCATGGTCATATTAATCGCAGTGGTATTCCACCACCAGGAATTCATCCCGCATTATATTTGTACGCTCAGTACACTAATACAACTCCTTCTATTTCTTATCCTGAATACATTCAGCGCAACAATTGAAGCGACTAATTTATGCTAACAATTTAACATTTTATTGTTATTATTACTATTGTTATTTATATTATTATTATTATTATTATTATTATTATTACTATTATCTATCATTTTTTGTTTAAAAACAAAGAAAATGAATATAATTTATATATTGAATGAAAGTAGTGATAATAATACTTAAATGATAGTATAAATCGGTATTCCAAATCTCTACACGTTTCCAATGAAATCGTATCAGCACTTTTTGCTTAAACAATTATTTTCAGATATATACGTATGGAAATATGTATATTTATTATTGCTAATTACTAATGATTAATGAGAATAGTAATAATAAAAATAACAATAATAATAATAATAATAATAATAATAATAATAATAATAATAATAATGATACGATCATCATACATATTTATATTATATTTTTAAAGGAATTTAGTCACTTGAATCTGTGATATAGATAGTAATTATTATCAGCAAGATTTAAAATGAAAAAAAAAAAAAAAAAAAAAAAAAAAAAAAAAGTACCGAAATATTGGTTTAATATTTTCATGTTAACAGACAGACTATTTAAATATTATAAAGCAATGTCACGGAGCGGTGTAGTTATTGAATTCGATATATATTAATATCAACAATTACAATAACACAACTAATAATAGTTCACAGTACTAAACACAACACAATCACTAAGAAAGAAGTAAAAAATAGTTATAATGATGGTCTCTACTTGGTCTCTACCGACAATACTTGTTAGTATATTTTCTTTTTATTAATTAGTTAACTACTTAGATAGATATTAAATAGTTTTAATGTTGACAACTAGAGTTGTTGATATTATTTTATTTTCTTTTAATTTTTTTCTCATTAAAGTTTGCCGCGTTTTATTATTTTTTTTAATTGCTAATTGAAACTGCTTAACTTAACATAAAAAAAATTCATTTTAAAAAAATATATATACTTGAAATGAATATATATAAAAAAATTATTAAAAGAGGATTAATGATCTACGTGTGTGTGAGATTGAGGGTATTGGTCATGGTCTCTCATGGGCTTTTTCCTTATTCATTTCTATCACAATTAATTTTTAATATAATAAATAAATAAATAATTAATTAATTGATTCATTCATTAATTGATTATATTACTATTTTCTATAGAGATAATTATTTACATATTTTAGTTGTAATTGACAATTATTAGATGTATAGTTATAATTAATTGCAATAAGGTTATTATATCTATTATTTCATTTGAAATAGTTTACGCAAACAATATTATTTTATTTGTATAGTACTTATAATTACAAACATAAAAAAAAATAGATATGTTCGTTTTGTCGCATATGTCATATTAATGCCGATGATAGAAATGTAAATATAGAAGTTACGCTGAACAGGGATGTTATATCTAAAAAATGAAAAAATGAAAAAAAAAAAAAATGTATGTCCGCTTAGATTTTATTTTTTTAGAATAACATTAGAGCCGCTTTATTAATATTAATGTTCTTGAAAAAAAAAAAACAAAAAAATTTGTTTTCACTGTAAAAATGTCTATATTTATAATTATATAAAAATTTATTTATTTTTTCTTTGTGTAACATAAAAAAAAAAACTAAAAATTTTATTTAAAAATTTTTATAAAAAAAATTAAAACAAATAAAGAACATTAATTATTTAATTTAGTGGTTGTACTTATCAAAATTAAATAATAATTTATTTATAATTTAATCTCTTCTAAACAAGCGAGAAGAGCCATGACAATTGCGAGCTAGGATAAAAATATAATTCTATTTATAATTTAAAACAAAATTTATAAGAAACTAATATCCGTTTATTTTAAATAATTCAGTGATAAAAAAAAATAACAAAATGTTCTGTTGTTTTATAATTAAATATTTTAGTTTTTTAAAAAATCAGCTCGTAAATAATTTAAATTATTCTATTCAAATTTGAGTTATTATTATTATTTTAATGTGTAATTGGCATAAGTATACTCGAGATTGTAAATAACATTTAAAGGTATCGGTAAAGACTGATTATAACAGACTGTTGTAATAAAAAACGATTATTCATGTTGAGAATAAAATCAAACATTTAATCAAACAAATTTAAAATGAACAAATGATAATAATAAACTATATTGGCTAGTCATCGCAGTCCACTTTTATGTAACTAAATATTTAAATGTTATATTTAATCTCTCAGTATACTTGTGTTACTTTATTTAATAGTTTATAATAATAATAATAATAATCAGGTTTAGTTGTTATTTATGTATAAACTTTTATATTTTTATTTCAACACAAAGTAACTACTGAAATAATTAAATAGTCGCTTTGATTTTTTTTTCTTGTCAGTACGCTTGTTTTATAATTTTAAAACTTTTATTTGTTCAGTAACAAAAAAGCTTAGCAATCTCGTTTTTCTTATCAATAATTTGTTATATTATTCTAACTGTACAATTTATTAATATTTGTCAATTTAATTGACAAATAAATTTACCCACCAGATTTTTATTCAAAATTAAACAAAAATATATCGACCAATTTTTACAAAAGTTTTTAGAAAACTTCATGAAGAAAAAAAATATTATTTATAAAAAAATATCAGCTTAGCTGTTTATATAATTGTCAATACGTAAAAAAAAAAAAATAATATTTATTGTGTAGTAAAAATTAACTTGTCATTTATTTTAATAATTTAACGTAATTTTATAAAACTAATTCGATTGTAAATTAAGTGATAAAATTTTTTTGGTATTTTAATAGTTTAGGATTAGTATTTGTAAAAATACGTTAAGTTATTAATTATTAATTATTTAAAATAGTCTGCTTAAACAGCTAAGAAAAATTGTAAATAAAGAAAAATTTTTTTAGGCATAGAAAAATAGTCGTAGAAAATTTCATTTTAAGTAAGAAAAAAAAAAATCTTAATTTTAGAAAATTTACCGCTAAATTTTTATGTGACAGCACTTTAGTAATTAGAATAATAAAATTACTTGAAATTTAAAATCTAAAATAATATTAATAATAATAAACAACAATTATACGATAAAATTGTAATTTGTGTTACGTATACACAAAAAGTAGAAAAAAAATAGATGTGAATTCGATAAGAAACATAATGCGAGATTAATCTAAAATACTTTTTGATAGAGATTAAAGGAATATCGAGCGAGATTGGCAGGCAAAATAATTAAATAATTAATTACTGAAGTAATTATGGAAAATAATAATACATATGATACCTAATAATAATAATAGTAGTAATAATAAATAAAAATAAAAATAAAAAAAAAAAACTAAAATAATGTCTACGTCGCTCGAAATTGCGCCTGTACCATTTTGCTTCGTTAGCAGAATACGATGCCATTTATTTTTGTAATACGTTTACGTAGGGATAGTTATTATTTTTATATAGAGGTTTATTACCGTGCTACCGTAAGTCTTAGAGGCCTGAGTAGGGTAGATCATTAACAATTAGATTATACCGCGGATATGAATCGCCTGCATCAAAATACATAACACTCATATACTCTCGCTTCTTTTAAATCTTAAATCATTAAATTTAGCTACCAATTCATTAATTATTAATTATTAATTATTATTATCAGTTATATAATTTATATTGTTATTTTATAATTATTTATTCAGTAAATAAAATAAATAATTATTTTTAAAATCAAGACAATAGTTTAGATTTTAAAGAAGCGAGTTTTTGTGGATGTTTAACAGATTTATCGTTGGTGGGTGCCATTTAATGATAATGAGTCGCGTGCCATGATAACAGAAAAATAAAAAAATAAATATACAAAGAAAAAAACAGTTAATAAATATACGTGAATTTATAATCACGCGATATATATTATTACAATTGAAACTAAACAGTCGATACGATATTATATTTATAAACAAATATAAATATATGTATTAAATAAAAAAATAAAAAACTACGATTAAGAGAAAATCGTTTTGAGAAGACGATACGCGCTCGTGCTGTGCCGGGTATTGCGTAAAAATGAAAATAAAAGTTTTAATATTTGAATAAAAAAATAATCGACGTGAAAAAAAAAAATTGAACGAAAAAACTAAAATGATTAAATATAGGGTAATTATATTAAGGCATATGCACGAGAATATGCTGTGAAACGTCTGATCCACCGAAGTAATAAAATCGACAATGAATAAAAAAATTTAAAAATTAAAAAAAAAAATACAAAAAAAAATGTAGGTAAGCATAGGTCACGCGATTATTAATAAATATGTATCTTGATCAATGAAAATGCGTGCAAGTAAATTTTTGTAATAGCAGATAATGATAACAATAATATTAATAATTATAATGATAATAATGGTAATTAATAAATAAATAAATAACAATAATATTAATAATAATTAATTAAAAAGTAACAAAAAAGATAAATCGACGCTTGACTTTAGCTCTCACCGACATATCCTGATTTAAAACAAATAAAAACACAATTAAACGTACATACTGCATACATTAGCGAGTATAAATGTTCTATAGGGTAAATATAAATGCGTATAAAAATAAAAATAAAACTAAAGGTATACCCTTAAACAGAAAACAATAAAAATAATTTACGAAAGATAATTAGAGTTCTATTATATAAATATATAAATAAATATAATATTAATATTAATAATAATAATAATTAGTACAACTAAGAAGTATGTACTGTAAATAGCTGTCATTTACTTCCCTATGTCCATTATTACGGATAATATGATTAATAATTAATTATATATAAATATAAATAAAATACAAACTCATTGTACTGCAAGACATTAACCACTGTTGTAATAATTATCTATTATTAATTATTTTCATGATTATTGCTATTATACATATAAAACAAAACAAAAATAATTCATTGCAATTTTTTTTTTTTTTTTTTTTTTTTTAAGTCTAAGCGTAGTGAAAGTAGACCCTCACTATCAGCACTGTTCTCTTAATAAAAACCAAATTATAATTTAAAATAGTTGCATCTGAAAAAATAAATTGGTTTCTACCTCAATTCTACATAAATGATAGTAACAATCTTTCTACACAAAAAAAAAAAAAAAAAAAAAATTAGAGAAGATTGCTGGTGATGCTTAAAAAAATTTTTTTTTTAATTTTATTTAATTTACAAACAATATTGTTTATTAAATAAATTAAATTTATTGATAATTAGAACAGTCTCTTTTAAGAATTAACAACTGGTGAGTCTGCAACGACCTCAAACTGTGATAATAGAATGAATATTATTTAAATTATAAATTAAAAAAATAAACCTTATAATTTTTTTTTTAATTTATTATTATTGTTAAATATTTAACTATCAATTGAATTCATTTTTATTTTTAAGTTTTATTTTGAATTAAAATTTTAAATTATAATATTTGGAATAGAAAATTTATTTATATTTTTTCATTATTATATATTATATATATAATTAATATTATTATTGTTATATATTGTGATGTTAGATTAAGATACGATATATGTCAGAAGTGTGAATTGAGGTCGTTTTAGTCAAACCGGACGCTAGTGTGAGGGATCACTTTCATAATTATCATTTTTGTTTGCTTTAGTAAAAAATTTTAAAACTATACAGAATAATTATGTTGATTTTTTTCTAGCTATTCAATCGATTAATCAATTAAAAGTGATTGAGAAAAATGATAAAGTCAAGCTAGATGAAGTCTAGAATATTCTCACAACAAAAATAATTAAATAAAAATAATGACAATTGTATATTGTGATCGATTAACAAACTACAATGTAGTTTGCTTGTAATGTCATTAATAACAAAAAAAGATAAAAAATGTGTAACATAAATTTATCCATAATTTTCTTCCTTTTTTTAAAAACAAAATTTATTTGCTTAAGCTGTAATTTATCAATCTTATTCTACTTTGTACAATTTTATTTAATTAAATTGGCAAAGTAATTATTCAATCTCGACGTTGACAGCAGCATCCTCAACTACCATTTGTTCAGAAACGAGAATTGGTTGTATCAGCGGCAACGGATTTGGTGATTTGGTGTAAATATTACTTGCCGAGTGTTCTTTTAAATATTCACCGCCCTTTTCGTCGTACTCTTGACGCGTTACCAAAAATTCGGGCAAATTATCATTAATACCAAAGTCACGTGCTCCGTACCAACTGTCGAGACTCGGATTTTTAGCTATACTAATTTTAAAATCCGACTTAAATGGCCTTATCTCTTGCAACTCGCGATTTAAACGTCCGAGCAAACCCGGAAATTTGGCGGTTCCGCCGGTTAAAAATACATTGCACACAAGCAGTGATTGTACTTCTGGTGAATAAAGCTTCAACACAAAGTCTATCGTCTCAGGAATACCAGCTTCTACCAATCCAATCATCGAAGGTTGAAAAAGCACTTCTGTTGCGCGTATGCGCTCCAATCCGACGTGCAACTGATGAGTTTCTCCAGGTATCACCGGTGTATTAGAACCTGGACCGTCAAACTCGGGATCGTGTTGACGTAAAATTTCTTCAACTTCCAGGAGTCGTTCTTGCTCCAACTCAGAATCTGAATCGCCACCTTCCTATTTTTATTAACAAGAAATAATTTTTTTTTTTTAATATTAATAGTAACTCAGGAGAGATGTTTTATATATAACTCACTCTATTAATAGCTTTATACACATCCCAGTCTTCGTCTCTCATTCCAAAATCGTCGTCACGTTTTTCTTTCCTCGCTAACTGACTTATTATACGCATTCTCTCTTGTGCAGCAGCTGTTCTACGTTTAGCCATGTCTTGCCTACGTTGTCGCTTGGCTGATTTTTTATCTAATATTTCTTGTCTTAAAAAAAAAAATTATTAAAAAATTGTCATCTAAATAAATATTTTGATACAAAAAAATTTTTAAATTGAAAGAATAACTTTTATAAAAATAACATTTTTTTTTATACAATAGTCAAAAATTTTTATGACTAGCTATATGCTTAAAAAAATAAGTATAATAATTATAAATAAACTGTACCGTCTTTTCCTTAAACTAGATATCCATTCGTCAAACTCAGCTTGATCTTTTGGCTGCAAACTGGGTTTTATTTTAACTTTTTGTTCTTCAGTACCAACATTATCTTCTTGAGAGTTAGCAGCGACTATTTTTTGTCTAGTTTTCTCAACTTTGGCTTGCAAATTATTAATCATTTTAGTTAATTCAGCCTCGTTTGCTAAATTAAATGATTTAATAGCCTGTTCAAACTCCTCGAGCTCGCCTTCTTCCACTAAATCTTGAATCGCCAGCAATTGATTGAGCTGCTCTTCATCTTCAGCTAGCTGTTAAAAATTTATTTTTCATGTTAAATTTTGTTAAAATAAAATAATGAATATTAGCTAATTTTTTTTTATATATAGATACTCTTTCTTCTCGTTTACGAGCATTCATCTCCATCAAGCGACGTGCCAATTCCCGTTTTCGCTCTTTTTGCTGCTCTGCTGTCAAACCAGATGTTGTTGCTGGCGCTACATACGGCAATTGTATTCTTAACACATTTGCGTCATAGTGATCTGGGTCTGACCATCTCGTTATTTCATCTTGATAATCAAGTGCAATGCTTGAGTATTCATGTACTATTTCCTGCGTAATTATTTATATTATAAATTTATTAATTTACTTCAATATGGAAATTATTGAGGCTTAATTTTTAAATAATTTTTTTTATCTATTATCACTAAAGATAAATAAAAAAAATTTTTTTTTTTAAATTCATAATAACTTACTTCAGACCTACTAGGTGTAATAGCATTAACATGAACAGGATATTTAAGTTGTAATAACCTGTGCATGTATGATATAACATGAAACCCGCCGACATTTATCCTACGTGAATTTACAGTATCAACTTTACCATCGATGATAGGTATTACATGTGTTGTATGATACCCGACATTAATTATGAGCCCATCAGGAGGACAATTGTTGTGTTGATATGAAAAAAGACAGTCGATACCGTAAGCTATTGATGGAACACTGTAGCATTCAAAAAGTAACTCTGCCATCACTAAAAAAAAAAAAAAAAAAAAAATAACAATTAACTGTGTGAAGACTTATTTACAAAGGTGGATTTTATAGTAATTATAGGATAAATTATTTCAAAGTTTTTTTATGATTTTTCGTGATCAGATATTCTTGATTAAATAATCTATATAATTAAGAAAATAAGCAAAATTTTGTGGCCATTGTATATATATGATAAAATGGGTTTTTATGGTTAAATTTAGTATCGTTGGAAAGGTTTTGACCAGGAATTGTGTGAAACCTTTTCTAGGTTTCATATCATATTAAATTCTTATAAAAATTGGTTGAGAATTACATATGTAAGCCAATAAAAATTTTTAAAATAAAAATACTTGATGGAACTTACAATTTCTGGAGTAATTAGGATTCAAATAAGCTTCTGTCAAAACGACAGGATGATTAACGCAGCCCTCAGTATCAATGCCCATATGAGTGAAAGTGTAATCGAATATTTGTTCTTGAGCTTCCAGATGGGTTATAATATTGCGATCAAACTGGGTTTTCAATTGAAAACGCACTGACTCGATATTTGTTATGTCATTACCGACCTGTACTTCTCCGTCTTTTTTACCACGTTCTTTACGGGGTTTGGCGATTAAATTTTTGAATATCAATTGGGGCTCGTTTTCTATTGCCCAACCAACCCGGCAATTGTATGAACCTGGAATAATAATTATTAAGAAGCTTCAACTGATTTTTATATCAATTGTATTTTTTTTTATAAATAAGCGTGTTAATTGGAGTAAAAAAATTAAATTTTAAAATTTATGATAGCTAAAATAGTAAATTAGAAAAAAATTTGTAATTTTATAAATTTTATAGTACAATACAAAAGTCAGCAAACAAGTGATTTTTTTTCCAAGGAAATAATTAAAAAAAAAAAAAAAATTTGAAAATTTACATAAATAATTTAAAAAAGTATTTATAAATAAATTGTAATATTTTTTTTTTTTTTCAAAATGATTTGTAAACAAATTTTCGGTAAGTATTTAGTATTTTGAATTTTATAAATAAAATGTAAAATAAAATAAAAATACCATTGTCAATAATTAATGGAATTGATTCATTCTTTATTTTATCTGGATAAAGATGAATAATATCTTGAATTGTTTTTACATCTTTTAATTGAACTATATCCATTGTTTAACCTAAAATATTGTAAATAAACGTTTGCTTGTTATTGTTATCAAATTGTCAACTTTTAAGGTTATGAGTGAAAACTGTGACGCGTAATAATAAATAAATAATAAATACCCTGATAGTCAGCGCTTTCTCAGTAAGTGTTGACTTCCAGCAGTTACGGTTAATTTATACATCAAGTTGGCGGTAATTCTTCTCTCAACAACAGTTGTAAGCAAATTAACGGAAATCTACGGCCGCAACTTGAATACACTCTGATAGCCACCTTACCTATAACTTACTGTCAATCTACGTCCGCAATTTGAAGCAAACTTGACGGAAAGAGTTGGCAAAGCGAGCGATTACCTATTAGTTACCTATAACTTACTCTGCAAATAGACGTCAAAACTTGCTCTACAAGTATTTCCTTCAAATTGTAGTAAAGTTGAAAGGAAATTTAACTACAAATTTGATTATTAACTTGCAAGTTAATAATCAAATTTGTAGTTAAATTTCCTTTCAACTTTACTACAATTTGAAGGAAATACTTGTAGAGCAAGTTTTGACGTCTATTTGCAGAGTAAGTTATAGGTAACTAATAGGTAATCGCTCGCTTTGCCAACTCTTTCCGTCAAGTTTGCTTCAAATTGCGGACGTAGATTGACAGTAAGTTATAGGTAAGGTGGCTGTCAGGGACCATACAAAAATGTATCTATAGAAGAGATGACAAACTCCTTTTTTATCGATTGATGATACTCAGTTAAGAATGTTTAATTTCGGTGGTAAAAATAGATGGCAATAAGCTCTAGATTAAAAATTGGCTAAACAGTGATAGTTCTTAAAAGTTACCCAGGTTGTCTTTCTTGCTCTTGTTAGTGTTTTATGAGAAATTGAGACAGAACCACGGTTTTGAAAAAATTTTGACCAAATTATTGTATCTTCAGCAATTTAAATACGCAAAAATTATCAAAAACTTCGAAAGTAGCAAAGCTTTGGCATAAAATCATGAAAATGAAGTAAGCCAAAATTTAAAAATTTTTTATTAAAAAAATTTTAATTAAACAATTAAAAAAAAAAAATGTCACGTGTAAAAAACTTGAAAAACTGTAAGTGCAATTTTTTATAAATATCTTTTTAGTTGTAATTAATAAAAATTAAATTAATAAAAAAAATCAAAAATTTTTAGACGCCTGCTAACTTCAGTGTTATATAAAATCGTCTGACCCGGGAAAATAAGCACTAAATTTCTTCCATTTATATGAAATTATAGAAAAAACCTCTAATTAAAGCATTTTAATCAACATGAAAAACATTTTTTAGGTAATTATTGTATCTTCGGCAATTAAACATGTTTTTAAAAATAAACTTCCTTGTCAAATCATCTGTTCCTGAATTATAGCGGTTTAAACAATTAAGTCGTTATTAACAATTAATTTGTTAATAACAATTAAATTTACCATTGGTGAATAAAATAATCTAGTTTTCCGTATTCTTCAGCAAAAAATACGTAAATACCAGTTATCAGAATCCGGTGACCTAAAAGTGCATACGGGCTTCCCTCTTCAGTCGAGGGACTAGCAGGTAAGACAAGCAGGTAAGAGACGCTCCCAAACACGACCAGGACCATTTACTTCTTCTATCCTTATAGTTTCTTGTTAAAATGCTCGACATTTTAGGAGTCAATTTTGCGTCATCGTCAACCCTTCAACCCTTTAGCAATTTAAGGTGTATTTTTTGCTTAGAGCTACATGAATCACAAGAAGTAAAATTTTAAATTTTAGTTTAAAATTTATAAATTTCAATATTGAGCTCATTAGAATGCATTTTGGTATTAGGGTAGAAGAAGCAGAACGAAAGTGGCATTTTGGTCCGTCAAAAAGGAAAAATACAATGAACAACACAGAACACAAAAATAGTAAGAAATAGTTAACTCATCCTTATACCCGGAGATACCTGCTACTAATAATACAAGTAAGCCGACATTTTTAATTTTGAGATTTTACTTTATTTATTAAATTAGAACTAAAATATATCTTTTTAAAATTGCACTTATAGTTTTTCAAATTTTTTGCAATATTTTTTTCAATAAAAAAAATTTTTTTAATTTTTCGATTTCGGCGAACTTTATTTTTATCTGCTACTATACAATGAGTTTTCTGAAGTTTAGGGTACAAAATATATTACCAATACTTGGATAAAATTTATTGCGCGGTAAAAATAATTGTAAATATTATTATTATTATTTTTAATATTGATGTAATTAATTAATATAGTTTTTGATAGACATTACAGTTTTGTTAAAGACAGAGAAACTAAAGACGTAATTGATTTTGTATCTGACTATAATTACAAGAATTTAGAAATTAATTGTTTTACTTTTTTAATTTTTCTCGATCTGGATAAACTTGTAATATATTGAATAAAAGTTATCATAATAAAGTTACAGAAAAATTATTTGAAAGATAGAATTCAATGAGTAAATATTAATAATCATAAAATCAAGGATATATATCGCGTTCTTAAAGTAAAAAAAGCCGATAAAAAATTTTTTTTGTTGCAATTAACTAAAGATTGTTCAAATTGTAAAAATTGATTGAAAAAATGAATTTTTTTTTTGTTTAAAAAAAAAGTTCTTAATGCAAAAAAAATTTACATAAAAAAAATTTATTTTTTATTTTTCCGCATTAGAAATTGAACGTCTTGAATTTCTGGTTATAAAAATTAAAAATTTGAGAAATTGTTAAATTTAGTTAAATTAAAAAAACATGAAGTATAAAATAAATTCTAGTAGTTAATTATAAAATTATGTATTCTATGTATTTTTTATAAGATTTCATAAATGATACTTTATTAAAATTTTTTGTATAGATTAAAATTTTACTTGAGATTTCATCAACAGATTTGTCGCTAGTCTTCTTGATATTAAAAATAATAATTGATGAACACATATGTATATATTATAATTATTAAGGAGTAAAGAATGAAAAAAATAAGAAGAAATAAAAAAGAAACATTATTGTTATGATACAGTATTGTTTTTATTAAATTTCACCTAGAAACAACGAATCACAGAACGTTACATTAGAGTTTCTTAATGTTAAATTTATATTATAATAATATTATCAATAATAATAACCTTAAAAATAATAATAATGAAATAATATTAATAATAATATATTCACATTTACAATTAACGTATTCTACAATTTATATAATAAAGTCTTAGATTAAATTATTCCAAATTTTACTGTGATCAAATATTATCAGTTATCAGTTACAAATTTCGGACCTAAAAAATAGGTACTAGTTAATAATTCCATGTATTACAAATATGCTTATGGTTGTTTTGTATTCAATTGATAAATGTTTATTTATTGATGTAGGTACTTGCTTCGTCGATTGTACTGTTTTCATTTTATTTTACTCAATAATCAATATATATTTTTATTTATATTAATATTATTATATAATTTATTTAAATATACGTAATAATATATCGCTTCCAAATATTTGCGTATTAAAAGTTATCATTTATAATATTTTATTCCATTTAATCAATTAATTTTTTTTTATTTTTTTCATGTTTTTATTTTCTTTTTCGTCGTTAAAATCTCTTAATCATTTTGAAAATAATATATAATTGGGTCAAGGGAACATGACACATATACTTCGTTATTTTTATTATTATATTTCTTCTTAAGTACTGACGATGAGACAATTACAGTATCGTGATACGTATAAAGGATTTCATATTTTTTTTCTTAATATTTCACTTTATTATTTTCTTTTTTTCATTATTTTTTTTTTTTATAAAAGGCAACGTGTCTTTGTAATTCATATAAAGGCAATTTGCTTTGTATCATTAGTATGTCTGGCGTCCCGGAATATTAATTGTTATGCTGATTTAATATTAATACATTATTATTAAAATTATTACAATAATTATTATTTTCCTCACTTTAATTTTTTTTTTTTATATTCTATTAAATTTCAATCAAAATTTTATTTAGAAAAAATGCATGGGACACAGGCATTATTGGCAGCATTTAATCACTGTAGTTATTTGTTTGGATTTATTTAAAAATAAAATTAATATAAATTTTTTTTCTATTTACTTTTACATATATATTTTTAAATAATTGTAAAAGTCTGAATTTAATAAAGAGAGCTATGAGTTCAACACATTCTATATACCCAATTATTTATAATTATTAATTATGTTTCGTAGGTAACACCGGTACGTACCCAATATATTTTATACAATTAATTATCATTAATTAACTCAATAATAATATTAATAATTAAATCGTTCATGCCTTAATACGTCTTTATATTAAACAACGATTAAAACTATGATAGATATTAATATTTCTTAAATGATTTTTATATACAAAAATTGTTACTATGACATATAATTATTATTTTTAATTCTTAAAAGCTCACAACGCGCGCCAGTGCGTGAATAAATAATATAATAAACTTTATTTATTTATTTACTGTTACTGTTATTAATAATTAATCGTTAATTCATTAATATTTATATTTATAATATTACATGTCCCAGGTTGATCAGGGAGAGGGTAACGCACTAATTTTATAACAGAAGGCTTCGGTATAAAAACATGGAAGCTATTTTTTTTATTTTTATTATTATTTTCATGTGCGCTGAATTATTAATGCAAATTTATTATTTAAACAATTAATCTGAGCATTGGTCAATTATGAGATTGGTACAAATATTGTACTGTGACAATATGTATATATTTATGTAGTAATTCAGTAATAGTAATAATAATAATAATAGTAGTAATAATAATAGTAATAATAATAACAATAATAATAATAATAATAATAATAATAATAATAATAATAATAATAATAATAATAATAATAATAATAATAATAATAATAATAATAATAATAATAATAATAATAATAATAATAATAATAATAATAATAATAATAATAATAATAATAATAATAATAATAATAATAATAATAATAATAATAATAATAATAATAATAATAATAATAATAATAATAATAATAATAATAATAATGATAATGATAATGATAATGATAATGATAATAATAATAATAATGATAATAATATTAATAGGTAAATTTTAACCCACAAAAGTCATATATGTATTTCATTTGTTTCCTCGTCCTTGATCCCTGATGTGGTGTAATACATCTCACAGAGACACATCGACACTCACTATTTTAATGACAATAACATACAATATATATTTATATTATATATCATATACATATACAATTATATAATATTTTAATAGAAGTTACGAAATATTTAATTTGTATTTATAATTTTTTTTTTTTTTTTTTCGTTACTTTTTTATATAATATTTACAGAAATTTAGTTGTCTGTTTTTAGACGTAAGTTATAATTTTTTTTTCCTTTTTTTCGAATCGTAATTAAACAAATTGCTTATAACACTCTTGGACCTCTGTTGCAGTTAGCCAGCACCAGCTTTACACCTCTTAAATATTATTATTTGTTTTTGAAAAAATATACGGTGTAACCCTCCCTGAGCTCAAGGCTCCCTAGACACACTCATTCGTACAATTTAATATTTATTATTATTTTTCTACATACGTCCACACTAACAACCCCTCCGAAAAGGATTTTAAACCATTTCACAGCCCACATTTCATTAATTTTCACTTTTTAGTTTTTTTCATCCGGTTCAATCTTTAATTTCTTTTTATTCCGATTAGATAACAATTTTTATTACATTTTTTTTAGACTTTTTTATCATTATTATATTATAAAATTATTAAATAGACAATAATAAATAATTATAGAATTTTATAAATTTACAATTTCGCTTAAAAATTCTATATCAGTTAAGTAAATTGCCAGCATTTTTCATTTTTTTTTTCTTTATTCTTCACAAAATTACAACAGTACGAGCACCATAATTTCGTACGACTTAAAATCATTTATCCATAAATTTTTTTTTATTCTCCAACATTTTTATTCAAAAATAACAAAAAAAGATACTAGAGTCAACAGAAATTTTTTAATATAATTTTAACAAATAAATAATAATAAAAAATATCAAAAATTCATTAAAAAAATTTTTAAATTTCATTTTTTAACTTAAATTCTCAGAATTTTCAATATATGTATTTTTAAAACAAATAAATTAAATTTATTTTTCTAAAAAAAAAATATATATAAAATTTTAAATTCTTGATAACTCCAGTACTATAAAAAAACAATAAATTTTTATCAACATTTAGTACCAAAACAATTAAAATTTCAACATTTTTGCGCTCTAACGTCAATTAAAAGTTTTAAATCTTGCTTGTGAAAGTATCAATAATTAATTGTCAAATTTTTTAATATTTAAATTAACAATAATATTAATAATAATAATATTTATAATAACGGAGTCAGAGAGGGTACATTTTAGTAAGATGTCACTAAGAAGACATTATTTGGCAGGAAGAGCTCAACATTGAAATTTATAAAAAAATTAATAAAAATAATAATAAAATCCGAGGATTATCGATTACTTTATTGTTAATTAATTAATTAATTAATCATAAATGAAAGAAAGCCTTGTTTCACGCTCCTGTGCAGTCGATCTCGATGATGTCTTTTGGTACGTCGACAAACTGGTAAACAAGCCTCTGCCCGTCAACCTTCGCGAGGATTCCCCGTTGGTAGTAATATCGCAAAGCGCGGCCCATTGTCTCGTAATTCATGTCCGGTTTGTTCTTGTGAAGGCCCCAGAGACGGGATACGGCTTTGCTGTCGACCAGCTTGAAGACACCTCGCTCGCGATTCGTCCACTTAATGTACCGCGGGCAGTATTCTCTGTCCTGGAGCAGCTTCAAAAGGAACTCCCACAGGTAAGTCGTTGAGCCTTCTCGGGATTTTCTTTTCACGGTGGCACCATCTCCTTGTCGGGCTTTCTTGAGCTTGTTTTTCTTGGCGCGCGGAGGGAATCCGAGCTCCAGGAGGTACAGGTCGTCTGAGACAGAGCTGGTAGCCGCCTGGATCACGCTCGTTGGTACTCCTGGTCCTCGTGGTGGGCTCAGGGTGCAGGGTGCCGCAAACTGCCCGTTACCGCCGTATATCGAGTTAACATAACTGTTATAACTCTCCGTTACTGTAAACATAAAAATTTTCATTTAATTATTGTTTGTTGTAATTTTTTATAATTTATATAAATTTAATGCTCATTTTAATTATTTATAAGGAATTGAAAAAATTCTCGTATCAATAATTTTCAATTCTTTGTTTTCTAATCAAAAATATTTTTTTTTTAATTTTTTGATTTATCATTCAAAAAATTTTTTATTTTTTGTCAATTCTGTTTTTTTTTTTTTTTTTTTTTTTTTTTTAATTTATGAATCCAAAGAAAAAAAATATCTTGAATCAAAAAATTTTAAATGAAAATTGAAATAATTTTGAAAGAAGAAATTTTTTTTTTCGAGTTAATAAAATTTATTTTTAGTCAAGAAATTTTCTTTCTATGCACGGAAAGAACAAGATGACACTGGATATCATTCCAGATTATACTCAATGATATCTGTGGCAAAAAAAAATTTCAGATAGTAGCTAAAAAAATTCCAGATTATACTGAGTGATATCTGGATTATACTCATTATAATCTGGATTATACTCATTATAATCTAGATTATACTCATTGTAATCTGGATTATAGAGATATAGTTTTTATAGTTTCTTATAAGAAATTAGTATATTAATAAAAAGTATGAAACTCTAAAATTGTACCATAAATATTAATGACAAATTTTTGAAAATAATTTTTTTAATTATTTTTTAGAGTAATTTTAATTTAAAAAAAAAAACCACATAATTTTGAAATTAATTTTTTAACGGACAATAATTGATTAATTCGAGAATGATAAAAATCTTTTGAATTATTAACCAAAAAAATTTTTTAAATTATTCTGGAGTATAAATGTCAAAATTTTAATTTAAATAATAATAATAAAATATAGTCATTCATGCATCGTTTATTTAAACAGATCAGACATCGGTTAAAACCTAAAAAAAAAAATTTTTACTTTCAATAAAAAGTAAAAGTAAAAACGAAATAGCCAATAAAAGAATAACAAAGTAGTTAAAGTCTTAACAGTGCAGGTCTACAGTATATATAGCATATACAACACATATAGTCGAAGGATGGACTTCGATGGAGAACAGAAAAGAACAGGATTGGTGATCTCGTGGGAGCTGAAGAGCGAGACCGTACAGAAGCATGACGAGTGAGAAGGGAAACACGCGGGGCGTGAAGAGCAAAGAGCGAAGAGAACTGTCTGCTGCAACACACCATCACACTGCTCCAAAGACTGCACAGACTGCACACAACATAGCAACATACTGACAAACACCATCTTCCATCTTCCATCTTTTATCTACCATATAATAGTTTATACCAACATATAATAGCGCTACTCGTCAACGGATTGGATAGCAAACCCACCACACTACTACTTTTATACGTATACTACTTATATCTTACACTTGGTTGTACAATATAATATTGTTGTATGTTGTATATTGTATGATAGAGGACTGACCCGAGTCAAGGCTGCATGGTGACGCCATCAAGTTTTAGTGCATAATGACAGCGTTTTATGATAGCTCCGAGCCGATACTAATACCAGTTGAGCCAACTAGTACATACTCATACACATATGTTCACATATCAGGATGAAGGTGAAATCATTACATATAATACTCTGAACTTAAAGTTTAAGAATAGAAGTGAAGATATCTGCATAATAGCTATATGTATCATGTTTATAATAATCAAATCACTGATATAAGATATTAAGATAAGTATTTATCATTAATCCCAAAATGTATGACATATATTGTCGAATTTTTAATCAGAATATTTTACGTGAAATAAGAAATGACAATTTACTCAATTTCTTTTAATATTTTCTTGATATCGACAATATTTATTTAATTACGCTACCGGTTTCTGTTACACAGAAAAAATAAAAATTATTTCTAAATACCAATCCTCTATTAAAAAGTTGATGTAACGTTTTCATTGCTATGGTGACCACTTTGGCAACAGTTATCATAGCAACTGTTACTATGGCAACGGTTACTACACAGAAAAAAAAATTAACTTGAATCAAGTAAATAATTTTGAAAAATTTCATCTTCTTGATTTGAGTAAAAAAATTCTTAAGCTAAGAAATTTTTCTTGGTTTAAGTTAATTTTACTTGATTCAAGATTTTTTGGTCTTGAATCAAAACAATGAAACTCTTCAAAATTATTTTCTTGGTTTAAGAATTTTTTTCTTGATTCAAGTTAATTTTTTTTTTTTTTCAGTGTATAGCAACAGTTAAATATTAATGAGTCAAATTTGTAAAAATATTGATTAATTAAATTGTCAATAATAAAAATTTTGACAAAAGCGCGTTTGATTTTCTTGTTTGATAAAATTAACAATTCAATATATTAATTTTTCAACAGAAGAATTATCAATCTCTGTTATTGTTGTAAGAAGCAAAAACACAACTAGCTTCACTTGCATTAAATAAACATTATTTTAATCAATTATTAGATGATGTTTTCTACAGTTTTTTCTAAAAATTTATAATTTGCTTATCGAAGCCTTGTTGGCCTATTTTTGACTATATTCTTTCATAAAAAAGTAATTTCAAGCTGTTGATTAAATTATTTATATTAATTAATTATAAAAATTTTGAACCAAGCTTAAATAAATTTCACTTGGTCCAAAAATTTTTCTGTTTAATTAATGCCAAAAATTTTTTTTTCCGCTTCAAGATTTCTTCTCTCTAATTTGAGGACTCCAAAACTAAAGCTGAAAGTTCTCAAGTAAATGATACATGCGTATAATCTTGCAATTGGGTGTATTGCAGGAATAAACAATATTTTTAGGAAAATAATATCGAAAAGTAAAAAATCCGTGTATACCTAACCAGTAGAGTAAAAGGCATTAAATAAAACCCGTATGCCCGAAGAGCAGAGACCAGAGACCAGAGATGCTGCAACTGAGACCAAAAAAACTACAAGATATCCTGGTGAATTCTTCAGCGAGTATCGAGTGTGTATGTGCTTGGTCAGAAGTATAAGTAGTGGTATCATCTAAAAATATATAATATAAGAAGACTGACTGTTGTCTCCCTTCTTTTTCTCAGCTTCAGCTTCAGCTTTTATCTTTTTCTCTTACTATTACACTTAACTTTTCCGTAGCACACTCTACACACTGTATACTGGCTTGGCTCGTTATTCTTCATCTTACTTTCGATTTAGTTACTTATACTTGCTATGTTGTAGTGTTGGTGGTGGTCTTTTATTTTTTGCAGACCCCAGGAGCGTCAGCGTCAGCGTCAGAGAAACGAGTTAGTGTATAGAATACAACTATACATATACATAATATATAACATATAACAGACTCGATTCGAGTTAGAGATGCTATGCAGGAAATTTCGCGCAACACTCCACGTGAATACTCAATATGAACAAGCGGATAGTTATATGTATTGTGGATTCGCTTTTGCTTCTGCTTATTATTATCATCATCATTATTAGTAGTGTAACATAGATGAGTCAATCGTAGACCGTTGTCTAGGATTCGGGTGGGGAGTCGTCTACGGTCTCTGGCTTCACTGACCTACACCACTATCAGTGACGGTGATGAGGTAAACCGAGGCCACGGGAACTCGCTATCATTCACTATACTCTGCGTTGTTATTATCATCATCATCATCATCATCAACGCCGTCGTCATCATCATCAACGCCGTCGTCATTATTATTATCGACATCATTACCATCGGATTTACCGCTAAATATAGAATTTAATAGAGTTATCTATTGCTCTGCTTATCACGGAACGCTCCAAGTGCTTTGCTGGCTTAGAATTGGTTTTTGTACACATACTCGTAAATTTTTTTAATAGTCCCTTGTGGTTAAAATTTTTGGAATTTAAATTCTGGATAATCGGTAGGAGATAGGGTAAAGTTGACAAAGAACTTTTTTATAGAGGATTTAATTTCCTGTAAAAGAGGTTTTTTTTCGTATTTTTAATATTTTGAACAAATTTAGCGTTTACTATTCAAATTAAAACGATCAAAATAATATTGTTTGCTCCGAAAGTTTTGTAACTTTGAAACCAAAATTTTAAATAAATGACAAGAGTTATGGAAAAATTAATAGAAACCTTTTTTGTAGAGAATTAAATTTTTTACAAAAAAAGATTCTTGTCTTTTTTTCGTATTTTGATTATTTCAGTTGAAAATTGAAGTTTAAATTGTTGAAAAAAAAAATATTTGCTCAAAAAGTTTTATAATTTTTTTCACATTCTGGATAATTGATAAGATATAGAAAAAAATTGACAAGAACTTTTTTTGTAGAGAATTAAATTTCTGAATAATTTTACTTTTTTAGTATTAATTTACTTTCAAGTACTTGTTATTTGTTTTTTTTTAATTAAAAAAAAAAAAAAAAAAAAAAATGAAATTTAATGTGAGAAAAAATATGAAGAATTTTTTTTGAGGTTCGCAATTTTATAATAAATGTTTTGAAGGTTAAAGATCGAGAAAAATAATGGGCAATTGCAAGCTGCATTGGATCAATTACCCGGTAGTCTTTCTTCCTGACAGTCATGACAGGAAGTTTAGGCGAATGTGAAACGCGTAATGGAATCAGGAGGTTAAAAATACATGTGTGTAAGTACGAGAGCAAGTGTGAGTACGAGTAAGAGTGAGTGGCATTAAGTTGGGGCGTATACGTTCTACGTCTGACAAAAGCAAAGAGTGAAGTAAAAAATGAAAGGAAAGAAAAGGGAAAAAAGTATATTATAAAAAACAAGGTTGAAGAAGGTGAAGAAAAGGAAGACTGAAGACTGACGGTCGTTTATTTTGCGAGAATTTGCGCTAGCCTCGCGACCGGAAGTACAAGTATAGCAGAACAAGAAGGGGAAACCATCCGACTAGTCGATAAATGTACTATGCAGGAGATGTAAGAGGCAAGAGAAGCTTTGGGACGATCGCGCTGTACTGCCGAGACCAGAAAGAACTATCTAAGGTGTAGTGGAGATTTCAGGGACAGGGCAATCTTCCCATCTTCCCGGCAAGACAACGCGAGATCAACACCAAGAATCTTGCTATAACCCAGACCAAGGCGAAGATTCTCGATCTGGGTTTAAAGGGTTCTGCGCAAAAACTCTAGAGACTGCCGGAATAGAATCGAGGATAAAAAAATTACAATAAGTTCCGAAATAAAAGAAAATATTTATAAGATAGCTTTGTTTTAATTGAATTGTCTGCCGCGTAATAGACAGTTCAGTTTACATCAAAAAGATGTTGAGTTTACTTGATTTTAAAACTCTTTGAAAAATTTTTTGATCTTAGTATGACATTAGTCTTTCAAAGAGTCACCAGAGCGCCACTTTAATTCAAAAAGTGACAAGCGCTGCCATGAAATCAAACCAAAAAGTAATCATTGAACCAATTTTGATCTATAATAAATTTTTTAACCGATTTTACTACGAAAAAATGAAATTTTCTATCATTTTATCATTTTATGCTCGTCAAAATGGCCACCATAAATCAAAATGGCAACTTTCTACAATTTTGTTTCTACTTAAGCACCACCTAGCGGAATTTTTTCGAAATACACCCCAAAAGCGGCAACGAAAGCCCGTTCTGTCGGTAAAAAAAATTTTTAAGTGTCAAAACAAAATTTTCTTGAGTTAACTATTAAATACCCCTTTTTCAAGTAACTTAAAATGAAAATTTAACCATAAAAAATCTAAAACGAAGCATCCATTTGTTTTTTTATTTTTCACCGAGTGTCTTATCATTAAAACAGTCGTCTTGATTTTTTAAAACATAAAAAATGATTGCATATTTATATCGACAATACCCGGATGCTTTTGCTGGGTATTTAGCAGTTAACTCACCAGTCTGCGGTCTGAGCGTGTGTGTGTGTGTGTGTGTGTGTGTGTGTTGGCGGGTATCTTTATCCTCAAGTCTTAGAATAACTTGAGTGTTTATTTTTTGAGAAAATAAAATATAAATATGTATTTTATTGTGGTGGGAGTCTCGAGGAACTTTTTTACAATACACATAAATATTAAAGGTCCATACTAATAGCGAGTACTGAGAAGGACCAATTATAAGTTGATTGACACGAATGTTGCAAAAATCGGGGATATATTTGAGTTTGATGGAGAGTTTTAGCAAAAACGTTGAAACTTTTAGGATTTTATACATGATAGCGTTACATCGGTGCATAGAAGAGCCGGAGACGGAAGGGAGTGAAGTAAAGATGGAGGTTGATGAGAGAAGGGGAGAGTTGACCTTCAGCTGCGCCGGGAAAGTCAGCCAGTCACTGACCGACAGACTAACTTAACAGCTCTGTCCTTGTCTCTCGCGGTTTAGTTGATCCCCCGTTTGCTCTAACTCTCTCTTTCTTCAGCTCTACGCCGATTCCCAACTGCTCACTCTCTTGCTACACTAGTCTGATGCACCATATGCTTACATATCCCCGTTCTTTCTTCCTTTTATTTTGTCTCAGTGGACTGCTGCTGCTGCTGCTGGTTAGTATATAGTATATAGTGTAGCTTCCATCCCATCCCGGCAATACGAACAGAACCAAAGCGCTTATTCTTTCTCGCTTTAGTTGTACGACCCGCATCCCCGTTCCTGGGCATCCGCCATCCGCAAGTCGTGCACCTTCATCATCTAAACCTTCCTATTGCACTTTAATCCCCCGTTCTCTATCTCAGCCATTATCTTTTGTCTCTTTATTTTTCTGTTATTGGTAATTTAATAACAAATAATCGAGTATAAATAATTATGACAATAATTACGATTACTCACATCACTGAGCAATTATAAAAATAACTTATTGATAAGTTCAATGGAAAACAGTGATGCAAGTTGTTTTTTATTAATGTACTAATAGAGAAATTATTGAGGAAAATGTTTCTTGGAGTTTGATTTTGATTTATGGATTTATGGTTGATACTAAATAGGGGAAAATTGATAAGGAATTTTTTTATTTCCTACAAAAAAGGTTTCTTATCATTTTTCTGTAACTTCAATAATTTAGTTAAAATTTTGTCTTTAAAGTTAAAAAAATAAAATTTTTTATTACTCCAAAATATTTAGAATTTAAAAATTGAAATTCTGATAGGATAATAAGAGACAAAAAAGTAAAATTGATGGAGAAATTTTTTTTTTGGAGAGTTAAATTTTTTATAAAAAAAATATTCTACGTTTTTTTTATATCTTCAATATTTCATTCAAAAATAAAAATTTTCCTTCAATATAATTCCTCTAATTAACTATAAAAAGAATAATAAAAATTTAGTATTTACCTAATTTTTTTTAATCGATTGTTCACGAAAGTAATAAAATAAAATTATCAATAAATAAAATAGTGATACAAACGCAGAGCAATTTGTGATAAGCCCGCAAAACAAGGTATTATTTTTACAATAAAAAGCAAATACAAGTGAACATACGAGAAAAAAAGCACGTATGCACGTAGTCTTCCGCGTTTCATCTTTATTTTACTGATTTCACTTTCTTCGGTCTCTGTTCTGTTGATAAGCCGCAACGATCCACATAACATCTTAACTGGGTTTTGTTCCTTTTAGCTTAAGAGATATATAAATATATATATGTTACTTTTGCTTTAGCAGAGATCTCGCGACTGGTGACGTCACACGGTGTTGTGGAGGCAAAGAGGCATACCCCCACCTAGACAAAACTCTTCTTCGTCTACTTCTACTTCTAGTCCTACTACTTGTCGTGTGGTGTTTAATATAGTAGATATAATAGTAGACAAACTAAACTCAATGGGTCTACATATAACACCGAGTCTAGGTCTAGGTCTAGGTCTGAGCCTTGTCTAGGTCTAGGTCTAGGTCCGCCTGAGACAGACTCATACTGAGACTGAGATGCCGCGAGCGCTATATTATACCAGTACATGCCATCACTTACTACACCGTTTAGTTTTGCTCTATTCTATTGTCAGGGATATTTATTTTATTTTATTTTCTTTACCTCTATTCTCATTGTTTGTCGCACCAATCCAGTCTGACCCAACTTTATTATTATTATTTTATGTATTTTTTAAATGCTGTGTATATATAATATACCCTCTTGGTTTTTTTTTTTTTTTTTTTTTTTTATTGTGTGTAGGTAATTAATGAGAGTGAGAGAATAAAGAAAGTAGGTAGAGCCTTACGTGACAGACTGCATTTAACAAGTTTATTACATTTTATTTTATTAAGGAAAAAATTGTGTGTTGAAAAGTTAATTAAAAGTGTTTTATTACTATTATAATTATAATAAGTAATCGATGAATGTTTGTGTTACAATGAAAAAATTTTTAAGAAGACTTGAATTGTTTTGGAGCAAAAAAAATTGTAAAGTAGATAATTTATAAATAAAAGTTGCAAAAGATTATTTTTTTTCTTCGCATAAATATTTATGAAAAAAATATTATTTATTGAGTATATTCATTTTAACAAAGAGTAAAATTTTGATTTTAATTTTAACTCTATAAATTTTTGGTAATTATTCTTGTTTTGGTTCAATTTTAAAATCTAGTGCGAAAAAATCAAAAAATTGCAATTATGGTTCTTTTGAAATTTCTGTGGATTTTTTTCAAAAATAATTTGGACAATTATATATTTTTAATCTTAAAGTTCATGAAAAAAATTCGGATTTGTCACTGTTAAAAATAATTTTTTTTTTTAAGACGTCAAAATTATTATTTCTCGCGTCAGTAACTCACAACAAAATAAAAATAACTCTTCCTTATATTAATATTAAGCAAAGTCTTATTAAACTCCTCCGCAAAGTTTTCTTTCCTCTGATGTGTGCATCTTACACTCCAATACCGAGTTTCTAAATATATAATGCACTAGTTAAGTGTTAACCGTCCCTCATATGCAGAACCAGATATATGTACTACGATTATATGTAATATATGTGGTGTGATGATGAAAGAAATTTTTTTTAAGAAACAACAAAACTAACTCATTTATTATTTATATCCATAATTCTTTTTTTCTCAACTTTTTGATCTATTGGTTTATTTTTGCAACTATTTACTTGTTAAGATTTACTTTGAATGCTTTGTACATTTTTCTATTTATCAGTGAATTTAATAATCAGACCCTGATAATTTTTTGATAAGCAATAACTTAAATTAACACGTTTCCGAGATATGAACTAGACTACCGTACTGAGAATTTTGATATGATAAAGTTGTAAATATTAATTAATATTAATGATTTTTTTTTTCATCACACAATATGTATTACTAACTCACTAAAAATTTTTTTATCTCAACATTTTTGTTTTGATAGTATTCATTGATATTTTTAACTTTCTAGTTAAGCATTTTTCTTTTGATAGCTTCATTCATTAAAAAAAAATTTCCGAAGACCAAAAATTTTTTTGTGATCTAAAAAATTTTGAATATTAATTTAATAAATTCATTCAAAGTGAATGAATTTATGTAAATTTTTAAAAATATTATTGATGACACACAAAAAAATTTTTTTGTTAAGATTCATTGATAATTTTAAGTTTTTAGTCATGGAATTTTTCCATTACTCTTTTTTTGTAAATGAACAATAATAAAAAAAAAAAAAAAATCATTCTTAAGAGAAAAAATTGTTTAATGTTACTTTAATAAATTTATTAATTTTCAATAAAAAAATTTATATAAATTTTAAGAAAATTATTAACTCAATATATTAAATTAAAATTTTTTTTTTAAACCGAATAAAATTTTTTTAGTTTTTTTTTTTTTTTTTAATTTATGAGTTCCGGCAAGGAAAAAATGACAAAATACATCCGCGTATTTTTATACAGTTTAAATAAAATTGAACAAAAAATGATTACGGAACTTATGTTGGGAAATACCGTGAAAGCATGGTATGGCCAGTTAGAGCTCGAGTGCTATAAATATATAAATATATATTTATAATAATTTGGTTAAAAGAGTAACATAAAGTAAAGTAAAATAAAGTGGATAGCATGAAGTAAGTAAAGCATCAGCCATCAGCCGGCAGATCCGTTCCCCAGGCACACATAGCATACATTATACCGGAAATGAATAATTTTATAATTTTTTATTCGCCTTTGGGAGTATGGTTTTTAAATAAATGCACGGGGTTAAAAGTCGAGGATAAAACAAAGTTTAAGTTAATATTTAAAATAAAAAAATTATTCTACACATCCAGAAGCTGATAATGAAATGAACACACAAATGTTATTCTATGAGGATGTGAGACAAAGTAAGCGAATATAATTAAAATAAAAAATAATAAAAAATGAGAGTAAATCTTAACGATCGACGGTGGGGTGGCGTGCAAGCAATACAAGGGCGGAACTCGAAAAAAGGTTTAGTTGGGAGTCGTGAACTGAACGGAGAGCTCTCGATTGCGGAACGGGGAGTGGTGGGAAGCAGTTGCCACTGCCTAGCATTCGATTTGATGCGGAGTTTGCCGGTGAAGCGGAGTGCGGCGTTAGGGGAACGGGCAGACGGGGTGAATTGCCGACGACAAGGTCATCGTCTATACCTCCTGCTCTACACTACTTTACCCGTACACTCTTATCTCCCTCTTCTAACCACTCATGTTTTATATATAGATATAGATGTGATGTGTGCAGGGTGCTTTACTATTATACACTTTATTTTTTTAAAAAGCTTCAAAGTTACTATAATATAAAAAAATTAAGCTCAAAAATTTTTAAGTTTTTTTTTTTTTTGAAAAAATTTATAAAAAAATGTTTTTTTTAATTTTCAATAATCGATACTTGTAAGAAATTTAATTCTTTTCAAAAAATTACTCATTGAGTATTATCGTAATTTTAACAGGAAAAAAGTTACAACTTTTTAAAGTCTAAAACTTGGAACAAATCTTCTTTGATTGCTTCTTATATTTTTTATCATTAGAGATAAGAAAAAAAATTTTTTTTCAATTTCGGTCAATTGTTTCTTAAAAGAAATTAAATTCTCTACAAAAAGGTGCTTATTAATTTTTTTCCTAATTTTAACAGAAAAATTTTTCCAGCTTTTTGAACTGTAAAACTAAAAATTAAATTTACAAAACTTGTAATAGGTTTAAAATTTTTGAAAATTTTTTCTAGATCCAAAAGTAGCTTTTGATCTTCTTTGTATAGCTTCTCCAGTACTCAACGCACAAAATCCTTTTAGTTTTGTTACACACAGATACACATTTGTATAAATATGCGCAAGTATATGTATGCCCGTAGGTAGTTCTCTCTACTCCGCGTCCGCATCCGCGAAGTTCTCATACACACTGGCTGTATATATGTGTGCCTCAGATGCACATATGGAATGAGGAAAGTGACACTCAGCGTTGCCGTCGAGGAATTCGGTCATTAACTACTTATCGCTCTTCAGGAAATAATTGTACATATATTTGTGTTTTTTTATTGAGTTTCAGAAATAATAAACCGGTAAGTTAAGATAAATTGCAGAAAAACAACAAGCATAAATATTATTTATTAACTTTTATTTATAGTATGTAAAAAATATTTCTGACTTCTCATTTATCTGTAAAGCCTAGGTTTCAAATTCAAATTCTGGCTCAAAAATCGATAATACCAAAAAATAATAAGAAACCTTTTTTGTAGAAAATTAAATTTTCTATAAAAAGTCTCATTACTTTTTTCCATATCTTTAATATTTTGGTCAACATTTTAATTTTAAACTTCAGCAACTAAAATTTTTGATTGGCTCCAAAATATTTGAAGTTTTAAAATTCAAATTCTAAGTTATTAGAAATAGGTAAAGACCTAAAATTGGTTAAGATTAGTAAAGACCTTTTGGTAGAAAATAAAATTTCTTACAAAAAATATATCTTATAATTTTTTCTTATCTTCAATATTTAACCAAAAATGAAAACTACAAACCTATGATTAAATTTTAAAAAATTGATAAAAATTTTCCACAATAAAATAAAACACTTAATGTAGCGTATACACGAAACCATTACCACCGGGAAGATTAATTTTTTCCGAAGTGTATGTAGCAAATAGACGGTTAAGTTGATTCTATTCACACTTACAGGGACGAGTATCGTCAGTCCTTGAGACAAATAACAGCGGGTTTTATTCCCAGTCGCTATCAATTGAGATTGAGATTATTTTTATTTAAAATTTTATTTTATTTTATTTTTCACCGATATCAGGCGGTTCTCCGTTAGTATACCGCGTTCACTCTCGATCGGATCGAGAACTATCGATCATCCGTACCATATAATGTACATATACATAACATATATATCAGCACACATGATATGATGAGAGACACATATGTACAAATGAGTGGTGTGAGTTGAGAACCGTTGTCCCTCTCAAACGCTTTGCTATGCATTTTTCTCCGACGACACCACTGTATGTATGTATGTATGTATGCAAGTATGTATGTATGTTTGTCGCACTACAAATGTAACATTCACACATGTGTGTAGCGATAATATGTGGAGTGCAAATACACAATGCCATCGTGAGTTGTAGAGCAGCACAGGGGCAGAGACCCAGGAAGGACACGCGCCAGTCGCCGGCACACCAAGAACCAACACACAACACATATGTGCATCAACACACATTAAGTGTGTGCAGTATGTAGCATGTATTATCCTATACGAGCAAGACCGCTTATTTCTAGGTATAACGCACAAAGAAGTTATCTTAGACATCGGATACGCTGCTGGTACTGGTGCTAGTGAGGATGCACTAAATAACAAAATCAACTTTTTTAACTCTTTTATTATTTAAGACCGAGAAGGTCGTCGAATTCTATTTTCACTTGCTGAGCCTTTTTTATTTTGCCAGCTTAGTTTCGAAAATATTCGGCACAGATTTTAAAACTTCCCAGTACTTGTTATATTAGTTGTATGTTCAACATTCAACGTAATTTTTTTTTTTTTTTTTTCCAATCGTTTTGCAGATGTATTTATTATTTTAAAGAGTTACGAAGGGAAATAGTGGAAATTTTATTTTTTTTAGTTAAATTTATTTAATAAGTATATCATTTAAATTTTTATTTATGACATATTTAGTTTTGTTTGAAAATAAAAAATTTTTTTTCATATTTTTGATTACACAAATTTAAATAGAAAAAATTAGAGTTGAAAAATTTTTTAATTAAGCCACAATTGAACTCTTTGATTGAATTTAAATTTAGTTATATTCAGAAACATATGTTAATTATGATTAAAGGAAGCATGAAATTAATAAATTCACTTATTGGTAATATTCATGAATTATTAAAAATTATTCGGAGCGTTAGAATAATCATATGATAATTTATTAATAATTTGTTATCAACTGATTAAATTGTAAATAAAATGAAAGTAAGGTAAGAGTATTTATTTTTGTCATTGACAATAAATTTATTTTTATTTTTGATTAAATAAAAAAAATTTTAATTTTATCATTTGTAAAAGGAAATTTTTTTAATTTTTCACTGTTATTATTTTTTTCTGTTTTTATCTTAACAAAAATATTTGATATTTTTATTATTAAATTTAATAATTACTTCTTAAAACAAAAGGATTAAATATTATAATTTTACAAGTACAAAAAAATTTTTAATTGAATCATAAATTAAATAAATCAAAACAAAAATAAATATAAATTTGTTTGTAATAAATGTTTGCAAAATAATCAATTTTAACTTTAAGATATTCTAAATTAAAAAAAAAAAAAAATTTCTAATTTACTGATCAAGTGCGTATGAATATGAATATAAATATGGAAAAATATAAATATAATGAAGGATGTAAGATAAGGTGGACATAAATATACAACTAGTGTGTTGCGGCTGTGCGCTAATAACCGACCTAGACCTAGACTACGATAGTGTAACGCCGGCGAATAGAATTTTTATTTATACCCGCGGCGTTTTGCGTCATGACATCGCTGTCCTGTACCTACCATGCGAATCTTTTTAAAAAATAATCTTGAGAGTACGATAAATATATAATAAATAAATAATAAATGAAAGTGTGTCCGCAAACACAGAGACTTACTATCAATAATTGAGCACATAAATATGAGTATAAGTATGATACGAAAAATATCTCTCAGCTGTATTCTAAATATATAATAACGTAGAATAATGACAATAATATAATATGTATATGTATAAGATAGATTCGCTTATATCATTATTGCGTGCGTGGGTCTTGCGTATATTATATGGCAATCTTTTAAAAATATCCGCGAGTACTTGATCTGGGACAACCGAAACGTTCTTGATCTCCGCGTAACATCATCAAGGTATTATGTTTAAGTATATATTATTATCTTAATAATTAAATTCATTAACACTCGCGCTGAGGTAGTTTACGTTTAACGGGAACGATAAATTACCGCGGATTTTTAAATTTAACGCTTTACTCTTTAAATATAATCTCTCTGCTGGTAAAAGATATTATTTTATTTTATTATTAAAAATATAAGATATAAATCCTTGAAACAAGTGAGAGATAACTTTGTTGTTGTTATTTTGATCATTATTACTTTTTTCTTAATGCAATTAAGTTAAGTATAAATTAATAACATGAAAATATGTATGAAATTGATAATTCATCACATCACACACTCCAACACTCCAACACTTTACTTGGGCAAGTATTGCGTCGGTGTTATACCAGACAGTGAATCCGCTTACGATATCGAGAAGTGTAGTGTCATAAAAGTGAAATCCACAGGGCCATTTCGTAACGTTGACACTGAGGCCGTGCAACGTCATAACCATAACTATTTAATTATAATCACGGGTTATTTCTTTATATCATGTTAGATTGGAAATTTTTACTTTTTTATTATACAGTAAAAAATTTTCTTTTAATTGGCGTGGAAATTTTTTTTTTCTTAATCGAAAGAAAAGTTGGGAAACATTTATTTTAATGAAAAGTTTATTTTGAGGAAAATAAAACTACTGCCATCGGTGGAAATTTTTAAACCTTCACTCCTAATTTTTTTTTTTAAATTATTACTTTTTAAAAAAACACTTTATGATTAATTTAGATTGTAATTTTAATAAATAATTATTTAAAAAATTTTTATCAATAAAAATAATTTTTTTTTTTAATTGAAGCCTTCAGTTGTTTCATTAAATGATAAGTATGATTGAAAACAAAGAGAACATTTTTAATTTAATATTTAAAAATTAAAAAACTAAACTAAAAAATTATTTCTAGTATTTAATTCAAATTAATTGAAAAAATTAGCAAAATTTTATTTGTTTACAAAAAAATTGAGGAATCAAAAAAGCTAAAGGCGGATAAAGTTCTATAAAAATTATATGACTTGTTTAATAAAATTAAAAAATCTATCTTAAGGTTCTAATTTTAAAAATGAATTTGGAAATTCATAAAATAATGTTTTAATTATGTGGACTAAGTAATTATGTCACATTGTAGTGTTCTGGATATTTAGTTTTAACATAGCCTATGCTAGCAATAAAACGTAATTTCGTAGTAAAATGTGTGATTAAATTTTTTGTTCTACTTCCTGGTATTTTTTTATCACATTACATATTATTTTATTTTTATTACACTATTTATATTAGTTTGTTCCTATTTTAAAGATAAGATTAACTAATGGAATTTCAATGTTACGTTAAAAAAAAAAAAAAATAAAGAATTTTCCAGTAGAATGAAGACAAATTTTAATTAAAAAAAAAAAAAAAAAAAAAAAAAAAAAAAAACTAATAATTGAAATGATTAGAATGAAGAATGAAGAAAAATTTCCAATGAGCTAAATTCATGAAATAAATAAATAACTAAATATAAATTAGATGGTAATATTTCTTGACATTACATTGTTAGCAGGCGATTACGGTAATGTGTCGCGATTATGCGCGGCATCGCAGTGATATCTGTTGGCATAGTATCCGCAATGGGAACACAGCGGCAGCGGGGTCTCTCAAAGTTACCAAATCGTCGTGGCGCAACATTTTGCTTATTCACGTTCGATTATACAATCCGACACACTTTTACTCGGCATCCCGTCACTACCGTCTGTAATGCTTATGCTGTGTAGTACTCAGCTATGTACTTATATACTTGTATATTGCTGAGCAGTGGGCTCGGCCAGCTAAACTCGGTCTTATTCGTCAAACTATCATACATACACATAAACATAAACATAAACAAAAAACTTTTTTTATTTAAATAATTAACTCGGGATTTCGCTGGCATTTCCTCTAACCTGTTACCCTTTACTTATAATTAAATACATCTACTGCATTCACACTCCATCAATTGGTAAAATATGAACGCTCCGTTTCCTCCTTTATATTACTTATTGTTATTAATGTCTTTATCTTTGTTAATTTTCATTTAATTATTTAAGTGCCATAAAAAAGTTAACTTAAACTTATTAATTAATTTTTACGACACGACTATTGATATTTATTGAGAGAATTAAAAAATAAATTTTTTTTTTTATTAACGCCATCTATGTACGTCATTTCCCGTGTTACCAACATTAAAAAAGTGTGATTTTATGTAAGCGCTTAATTCTTGGCTAATTATTCTTTAAATTGAGATTTTAATAAAAATTATTCATTGACAAATAATTAACAATTGAATATTTATAATATTATCAATGTTATTCAATTAAAAAAAATTTTTTTTTTGAATTTTTAAATTTTTCGCGCTTAATATCGCGCCCTCTATGTACGTCATTTCCCGCATTACATTGAAATGAAGCCATTTTGTTTAAGCGCTGAATTCTTGACTGACATTTTTATAAATTGAATTATTAAGAAAAATAAGACTTCAATAAGAACTATGCGGCGTATGATCGAGAAGTAATTCTGAAGATTTAAACGGCTGTTTAAATAAATAAATTTTTTAAGCTTGAAAAAAAGTTGAAAATAATAAAAAAAATTTTAAGAGATGTACGATCAAATCCATCTTTTTTTTTTTTGCTGATCGTAGTCAAGTAAAGAAATGATAAAAATAAATAGTAATTTTTAGAGAAAAATTTATCTAGGACAGTAACAGCTATCGAACGACATTTAGATCACAAGTCTTCTATTCGAAACGTTGCTTTTATACCAAGTAACTTTATTATTTTTATTTTTTTAGGTCTATTTTTATTTAACCGGTGTCTGATCTGAGTTGGGGCAGTACATAGAAAATAAACTAACGTACGGTAAATAAAGAGTAGACTAAAACTATTTTACTTGTTAAATCTTATTCATGCGTAGATAAAATAAATATTAAATTTAGATAAGAGAAAATAAAAAAAAAAAAAAAAAACTTACACGTCGATGGCTGCCGATAGTGGAGATGCTGAAGACTCTGAGTTTGATGGTGGTGATGGTGATGCGGTGGTCCCATTGCTGACGGCATACCGTGGTTACCGTGGGGGTGGTGAGGCGAGCTTCCTCGATGAGGGTGGTATTGGGATGTGTGGTGCTGATGAGGGTGGTAAGAGGGTGGCAAGAATCCCGTCGAGCTCGAATACACTCCAGGGCTATGGCAAGCCGATCTGGCGATCGCTGCTATTTCGTAACACATAACATATCAGATATGTAATATTAATTGTCTATTAACATTTTTATTTATGAAGTTGATTAATTTTATTGAAAGCTAAGGTATACTGTACGTGTATTATTGTTGCGTAATTTTTAATTTACAGTGTTGTTTATTTAGTTAAACTTCTTCAGCATTTTTATTTATTTTTGTTTAAACGGTCTTATTTAATTGATGTATGCACATTTTTATGATTGTGTATTTTGTGTCAGAAGTTCAAATAAATAACTTTAATGTTGGTTTAAATTATACAATGTTAAATTTATTTTTTATAATTTAAAATAATTATTTTTGAAGTTAAAAATTATAATTTTATGATTGCAATTTTCGAAAATAAAAAATTATATTAAAGTTAGAGAAAATTGAAATTTTCTTACAATATTATTTAGAAAAATTTTTATTAACCAGTGATATATAAAGAAAAAATAATGAATTTGAATAAAAAACATAAAAATGAAAATTTTTACTCAAGTATTTTTTTTTTATGATCGAATTTTTGTAATTAAAAATATAAATATTTTTTTAACATTAACTATAAATTAAAAAATATAATTTTTGTAAAAATAAAAAAAAATAAGCCGTTCTAAATATTTAATCACCAAATGATCTTCGAATGAAAACTATTTAATCGTAAGAATATTTAGTGATTGCACGCCTCAAAAAAAGAAACTCATGTATGAAGGAACAATAGCTTTCAAAATCTTAAACTTTCAAATTAACCAATCAAATCATAATCATATTAGCTTAACAGAAAGCAATTGATTTCTTTAACCTTGCCACGAAATTTATTTTCCTATTGTGACAATTTTATACTTATTAAAATCTAAAAAAAAAAAAAAAAATACCTGAGGGCATATGAGAGTGATGGGAACCAAGATTTTGTTGTAAAGATGAATTAGGATTAAGTCTTGCTTTGAGCAATAAATTAGCATCTTCATTCCCACCGGATGATGTGCTCGACTCGACGTCACTGACTCCACTGTCTGCAGGACTCGCTGGCAGTGATCCACTTCCTAATTAACAGAAATAATAATTGAGTAAAAATGAATTAAAATTAATTAATAAGAAGAGAAAGAAAAAGTGAGACTTGATATGACAGTAATGTCGTTAAGCTCAGACTTAACTCGATCGAATGGTATATGGGTAACGCAAACTCGTTTTCGCGTGGCTGTTCAATTAAAGGTATCTTTATGCAAGAGCCGAAGGTCATCTTGTCATTTAGTATGCATACAACAGTAGTATTCCCACGGTAACCAACCCGAGCCATAGCTGTTTGCTGTTGCTACCAAGACAATTATTTAAAACTTGTTCAAGCTGAGACTATGCTAAGTAAATCCAATGCAAGTAAAGAAAGAGTAGTCGAGCTCGAGCTGATCCTGATGCTGAGCTGGATGATGTCGGTACCACTCACCAACGACTTATCATCTCTGTTTTTATCATACAACTGTCCCGAGAATGACCAACAGCTTTTCTTTTGCCGTATAACATGTTCACCGAATTAAAAAGGTCGAAAATTGCTACTTTGTCACTGACAGTAACTGCAGGACGATCAACTGTCAGATAAGGAGTTTATTTTACTTTAAGGTTCTAGAAAATTCCTATAAATTCCTAGAAATTTTGTTTTAGGTTTTTTGTTCAGTGATAGAAATTTTTAATTGAATATTGATAAAGAAAAAAGGAATACTTTTTTATTTTGGTAACTAGGCTGATTAAGAAATTTATTTTCTTAGGGATAAAAATTGATTGGTAGCGACTTTTATGGCTTAAATTCTGAATATTATTTTAACTTGTAATTTTGATTGATAAAAAAATCATAATTTTATTTTTCGGTTGAATAATTTTGGTTCAAACGAAATTTCAAGAACCTCGATAATTATTTGGGTTTTTTGCTAATTAATAATGTTGGAAATATTTTACGATAATTAATAATGTACCATGTACGTAATATTACATGTTTTAAGCTCTATGTAAAATGCGAATTTAAACTATGTACGCTTATTTTCTTGACAATTTTATCGAAATGGCTACGTTGTTGAATGCATTGTGTTATACATAAATAAATGATCTGAAATCAGAAATCTGATTTTTTGTTTTCAACAAATATTAAAAAAAAAATTGCATATACAATTTTTTAGAAATTTCTAAAAGTAAAATTAAGAAATTTATTTAAAAAAATTTTAAAAAATTCAATATTAAAAAATTTGATAAAAAATAAGAAATTTCCTAAAACTATACGATTCTAATTTTTTTTAGCATCAATAAATTTTCTTAAAGAAGAAAAAAAAATATCAAAAATTCAGTGCCATAAAATAAAACTCAGTTGAACTAAAATAAATTTTCTGGTCTTTCATATAGACAAGTTTGACGAATTTGATATTCAGGCCATCCCAGAAGATACCCCTTTGACCCTAAACATAACGTTCGAGCTACATATCTCCTTATTTACCTGGTGTATTTGTGGTGGCGATTCCATTAGTGGTGTAAGGAGGTTGTCCGAGCTGTATATGATTGGTCAAATGCCGATTGTACCCTCCGTTGGGCATGCCAAGATTGTGCTGGGGAGGATGCTGTGATAGAATTCCATGGAGCAAACGTGTTCCTGTAGTACTACCTGGCTCGGCCTTAACTGTCGCGAGGGCCATCGCCTCATCAGGGTCCGCTGAGTCATGTGGCGCTTGTATTTCCCTCGTATCCACTGCAATTATTAAATAACATTCCCATTAAATACCTGTTTCTGTCTTTACACTCCTGAATATTTGTTACGGGTTACGGATTACGGGTTACACCATTTACAACAGTCACTACCAGTTGAGATAGCAGCAAGAAGTTGCCGATTGAGCAATCGCCAGTGCTGGCATTCAGTAGAGGAAGGAGGGATAAAAAATGGGATATTGTTTTTATATTTAATGACGCGGAATATATGCAGAGATTTGCTCGGAGCTCGGAGGTTCTATTGAGATTCCTGTCTGTATTTATGCCAGCAACCAGCTACCAGCAATAGCATTACACAGCAAGTGAGTTGAGTTGTGCTGTGTTTAAACCGCTGGAGAGGAAGTGAAAGCCACTGTAGACTCTCCTTGACCCACTGCAATATTTCTACCTTCCTTTCAGCCACTACCAGTACACTACCATCAGGTTCATTAAGCAATTTCTCAACGAGTTCATCGATATCAGGGAAAATTGTTATGGAAAATGATACCCAATAACTCAATTATTTATAAAAACACAACTTCCTTTCTATACGAGTAAATGGAACCTATTTTGCGCTCTAATTAGTTCAAACTATTATTCACATTTTATTTTTATCATTTTTAGTCAGTGAACTCCTGGCCAATTGTAATTAAGAATTTGTATAAATATTCTATTAAATGCTAATAAATATTATTATAAATTTTTATCATTTTTTAAATAACATTCTTTGCGATTATTAATCTGAACTTTGAATATTTTCTAAATGACTTAAAGTGACTGTGGCGGCGGAAAACAGTCACAGAAGTCTAGTACGGGAGGACAGGGTTTGATTCTCGGCGACAGTAAAAGGAAAAAAAGAATTATTTATTTGTAATAAATAGTTTTTTTTTGTTTAGTGTGTAAAGTTAGATTATTTAAATAAATTAGACTGTAAGATGATAATAAATTTAATATCAGATTTTGAACATAACGACGTGCTCCATACGCATTACTACTAGCTACCTTACAAGAAAAAGCAATTCTCTTTGTTATTACTCAGTAAATTTCAGCAGCGCCAGTCATTTCAATTCGACAACGGATGATATAATATAAATTTTATTAAACTATTTACTTTTGTGAACCCAAAGGTTATTATTTTTCACAAAAATTTATAACACTCTTGTTATTTCAAAATTAAATTTTTAAAAACTCAAAATTTTTTATTACTTAAGTTAATAATTAATTTCATAAAAAATTTATTGTTTAGATATTTTATTAACTCGTAAAAATTTCTTTATTTGTGGAACAGATTGGGTAACTAATTTTATTTTTTTATATTATTTGAAGTTTTAAAAAAATTTTTTTAAAAGTGTCATTAAAAATGCGATTGAAAAGTTTTTTTTTTTTTTTTTTTTTTTTTTTTTTTTTTTACTTAAATCATGTGACGAACGCTTATTTTTAATCGTATAATGGATTTATCAGAACACTAAAAATTTATGAATTTTTGACTTCGGATGGTTAAAAGTTATTAAAAAATAATTTAAAGCAGAGTTTAAAAAATTGTAAATGTACACGACTATGTATTAAATATAAATATGAATATGATTTTGGAGTTTTGAGAGTGTAGGTGTAATTTACGTTATTGCCAGAGGGTCAGGCAATAAATGCTTTAGAATGAACAGTCAAAATATTGAGGGCAATTGCCCATATCCACCGAGTTCACTGATACTTGATGTGAGTTGTGATATATTGTTGCGATTAATTTATTCATCTTCATTGAAGTATACGTATTCTTTTATTTATTTATTCATTTATTGAGTACGAGCATTGTTGGTTGTTATGTCAATAGATTTTTTTAACCTTTCTTTAGTACAGCGCTTCCTATATCTTTGTACTTGTTTTATTTCGCCTGACGGCCAACGTCAAGTATCACGAATAGAAGTATAAACACATATGTACATATATATAAATAAAATAAATGGATATACAGTCAATAGCCGAGAAAGATCAGTATGTGCCAATGCCACGTAATGAATACCAATGCTGGTTTACTTGCGTTAAATGCACCTGGTGTTGCGAAAAATTTTCACACATGTTCAATGTTGCTCAAATATCTTGTATCATATGTCGCTCTTTATTCAAAATCTATTGAAACCTTGCCACTATCATTTTTGCGTAAATATATTTACGTGTTTCAAGCGTATGGAGCATAAGAAAAATATTAACATCACAGATTGTTAAATTGATACTACCAGAATTTTACATGATCATCTTGAAATTCAAATGTAATTTTTTTTTTTAAGTAATATTTTTAGATTGCTCCAAAATTTTTATTATTTTAAAATTAAAATTCTGGCTTAATGGTAAGCCAAGTAAGATAGGATAAAATTAACAAGAACCTTTCTTGTAGAAAATTAAATTTTCTATAAAAAAAATTTTTTTATGTATTTTTAATATTTCAACCAGAAATTGAAGTTTAAATTTTTTTAAATGATATTGTAATTCAAAAATTTAAATCCTAGATAAATAATAAGAGTTATGATAAAATTGATAAAGTCCAATTTTGTAAAGGATTAAATTCTCTACAAAAAAGGTACCCTGTAATTTTTCCGTGTGTCGAATATTAAATTCAGAAAATCAATTTAAAAATCCTCAAGATCATTAGCATTATTCACTACAAAAAGGACACCTTGGCAAACTAAAGAACCTCGTGCCAAATCAAACTATAAAAGAGAAGCAAAACTGGGATCAATTAATCCAGGGGTTGATAAAAGGGCATCCGACCTTGGGTGACATTGCTGATACCGTAGGTGAGCACTAAAAAAAACTAATGTCAAAAGTCGAATAAAGATAAAGAGTGAAAATGCGGTAGCGGAGAAAGAGAAAAGATGAATAAATATAGATGAGTGGAGGACGGAGGGTCGAGGGCGATGGACGTCTAGCCACATCGATCCATGGATATCATCTATTCTGTATATGATTCTCTATATGTCTCGTCCTTTCAAAATTTAATCAAATAAATTAGTCGCTTGTCACGTGTTGTTTTTTATAATTATGTTATGACGCCTACATATCAGCTATAAATAATTTTTCTATCGTTGTCTATTTATAGGTGTAATGATAAATGATGTGTGACTTATTGGGCCATCAGAAACCAACAGCCAGCAGACGAATATTATAAGCGTGCGTGCGATGTAATGTAAAATAGTAAGGTCAGTGTTGAGTGTTTGGTCAGTAGTATGGACGCCGGACGGAGGACGCTACGGGATAACTTTCTCTGTTAAATGTAAACATAATATATATATATATATATATATATATATATATATATATATATATATATATATATATATATAGGTAAGCTACATGCTGGTACATACATTTGAGTCCGGCATTGCGTAACGGTAACGCGAGACTCTCTCTTTCTATGTGACATCACGAGCTCTCAGACGTTCAAGTACAACACGCTGGGTTATATCTTGTATCTTATATGTTATATATGTTATGTGTGTTTAGTTATGCTTGTCGTATTGACGTAATGTATGGTAAATATACGTGATTTTATGTCGGTATATATTTTATATATTTTGTCTGCTGATGTACAGTCAAATTCATATATCAAAAAAAAAGTTTCATTTAGCTAAGAAAATTTTCGGGAGATTTATTAATAAGTTGTTTTGGAAAAAGAATATTTCTTGGTTCAATGAAACTTCGATTCAGCCAAGAGAAGTGAAGTTTTCATAAATATTTTTTTATTTGCTTTATAACCATGAATTTTTTCTTTCGAGTATTTATACAAAATTTTGTAAAATGAAATTTTTCATTATCAAATTCGCTCAAAATTAGCTGCTATAGTTGTAGACGATTTTCGGGAAAATTTTTTTCAAGTGATTGCAATATTAAAGACGCAATTTGCAGTCAACTAACAATTTATTAACAAAATAAATTATTTCTAAAAAATATAATTTTTTCAAATTGAATTTTTTTTTTTTTTTTTTTTTCCAGTAACAATCATGAAAGTTTTCAAATGCCTGTTAATTTTTATGAAATAAATTCTAAATATATTAATTATTTGAGCAAATTAATAAAAATTTTTTGCTCTTATTATTGCAACAAAATTCAACTTTTAACGAACGTATTCTTAAAATTGATCCTAATTTTGTTAATAAAAAATTTTTCTAATTTAAATAAAATTAATTCATAACAATATAAGTATTTATAAAAAATATATATGTAGTTCTCAGAAAATAATTATTGAATCATTGATCCATTTTATAAAAAATAAAATTAAATTGATGATTACAATAATTATGATAGTTATATAGAAATTTATTAATAGGTAGTAATGAAAATTGTAGATATAAATTTTATTACCATTAAAAAAAAAAATAAAGTAAATTTTTTACTGAGGGAAAAATAATTATTTGACTTCTGAAAGATAGTCAACGGAAATAATACATCGATAAGAAGTCAAATAAGTGAAACAATTATATCGAAGACAATGTTGCGACCGCGATATTCATTACATGACTCGACAATTAAAAAATACAGCACGTGGAACAATTATATTGTTATCAAGTTTATTGTTAAAGTAAATAAATAAATATAACCATAAACATAAACATGTTTAGCTTCTGTTTTGCCCTCAACTATTGTTGAAAACTTTCGAATTGTTTCTCAAAGCAAACAGAAATCATTTGAGCGTGAATAATTTCTATAAATGCCGGTTGATTGACACACTAGTTATTTTTTTCCGGCAGTGTAGTAGCAATAAAATACTTTCGCTGTTCTACTGCACTGTTATGTGTATAATGAGTCCAATACAAGAAGGAAGTGCTCGTAGAGTACTTTTATATTTCTTTAGTCCAACCCTGACCTATTTTCATACAATTTATATTTATATTTTTCGTCATGAATGCTTGCAAACGGTTTAAACGCCGTCGTCACTTCATTGTCATCGTTTGTACGTATAACTACTCGCGACCTCACATATATACGCCTACTTCCTTCAAAAACTCAACACAACAGGAAGAGAACGGCTTGAGAATTTAAATAAATCCTGTCTATGTACTTTATTTTATTTTTTTATTATTTATTTTTACTTCAATCTCATTTAAACGAACCTCGACAAACACTGCTATTTTTTTTTTTTAGTTTTTAAGTTTTTTTTTTAATTCGCTGTTTTTACCGGAAAAAATTATACATGTCAAGGACAATAAGAAATATTAGACACTTTTTTTATTGTAAAAGCTCGAAGTAGAAATAAACAGACATAAATTCGCTATTTATTATTATTATAATTAATAAAACTAAAACTAAAAATAAAAATCACAATAATAATGTTTTATTTACAAAACATGTGTAATTTATAATGCAGAGAGATCATCAGATAGAGATAGAGATAGGGATAGATAGTCGACATGAGTGAGTTAAGTAATAGTAGTATAATTGTAATTGTAATTATAATCATATTGCTACTTTAAATATTTACTGTGTTAAGCGTATCGGTGATTTATTTGAATACCGCCTATATAATACTATACTGACAATACTTCCGGTAACCGGTGAAGAATTTTAAATTTGGCCTTCAATTTAAACAACTTTTATTTTATCTGACAATGAGTTGAGGTAATATATAACTATACTATTATACAATTGTTACGCCAGGCTATGAACTACGAAAGTGAAAGCTATTATGGGATGTTATGTGGGAGAGCCCAAACAAATTGATTTTAGTTTTGTTCCTTTTTAGATTGCAGTTACAGTTGTAGGTTTATAGGTTGTTGGAACTAGGAAGAGATAATTGGGGCAAGATTTTTTAGGTTTTTAGTCTAAATTACTTGGATGTAGAAAAATGATTTTTTACCGACAGTTTAATTTTTTTGGGCTTTGTTGAGATAATTTATAGAAGGAAACTTAAAATTTTTATCAAATAAATTATTATTATTATTTTATAATAGAGATAGAATAGATTGAGGTGACGCATATGTGTATTATAGTAAATGTGGTAGCGCGAAATAATTCGTAATTCCGCGACAATAATAGACTAAACGTGTGTTGGTCTAAAGCATGCTTTCTATGTATAATAGTAAAACTAGTAGCAGTATAATAATAATAATATAATCCATCTAACTCATTAGCTACAGAGTCTCGTATTAGACATGGACATAAACATAGATATAGATATAGAGTAAGAGTAAGAGTGCGAGTGTGTAGTCAGCAGCAACGTGCATTATTACTATGTAGGTCAGGGCTGGTGCATTAAACGAGCGGTTGTCTCTTCCTCTATGCACCATGTATATATATTAGAGTGTATCAAAAAAATCGACTATTTTTTTTTTTCAACGAACATTGAAAAATCGTTAGAGTATCTCTAGAAGAAGATCCTCTGAAAATATGAGCTCTTAATATTAATATTTAGAGATGGCGTCATGTGATTTCTATTTCCCATTTAAATAACATAGGAAAATTTTTTTTTAAAGTTTGGAATTTTGTACCATGATAACGAGCTATCTCATAGGTTAAACACTTATCAGTCCTTATAGGAAATTAAATGCTCTACAAAAAAGGTCTGATTGACATTTTGCGTAAGTTAAGCCGTTTCAAAGATATCAAGCGTCAAACTTCAGATTGATAAAAATTGCGCTTAATTTTTTTTTTTAAAGAAAAAAAAATCAATTTATATGTATTTAAAATCAATTATCATCAATTTGAGAATAAATATATGAATATATTCAATAGAATGCATATCCGAAATTCTTAATAATTTTACAAATGCTAATTTTTATTGGTTTTCAGCGAAAAATATTTACTTACGTAAAAATTGTGGTACAAGTTTCAAATAAAACTATTTATATTATGTAATAATAATCCATTTCAATTAATAATAATAGATTTATTGGTTTATTAATAAATTAAACAGTAACAACAGTAAAATACAAGATCTATTGAAACATTTTTAGTGAACTTCTTAGCAGTAAAATCTACAATAAATTCTTTTTCATACAATTTGGATAATCTTGTCGATGTTTTTTCACAGTTTGTAACAAACCTTGAAACTGCTCCTCATTTTTAGTTAAGCGTTGATTATATTGAGAAATTAACGCAATATTTCTTTCAGCAACATCATTCACAACTTTTAACAAATTAAAAAATTGAAGATTATTTTGATAGCTTTCATGAATTGGCCATAAAGTTATGTCTACATCAAGAAAATCTGTACACAAACCGAACCGTTCAAATAAAATTAAAGATTTTTTAGATACAAAGTCGCTCAAATCTTTTTTTAATAATGTTTTGAAATTTTTGCCTTTTATTTGAAAACGCTTCTTATTTATAAGTGTGCCTTCATTCGATTTTAGAGCTGTAACTATTTTTTTTTTATTTCTAGCGACACATTCATATCAAATAATGATAGAGCAGCTAATTCCTCTGAGAGGTACCATAAATGCTTAGCCATTTTTTCAGATGCATTTTTAGAAACAAGTGGGTTTATTTTATTGTAGGAAAGCAATTCTTGCATTAGCTTCAAATCATTATTTGGTGCTGTTATTGCCGATGTTGCTGAAAACCATATTTTCACATAAAATTTTATTATAAAAACACAGACCTGCCGCACTCCTTTCATTTCAGAATTCGTAAGTTTAAATTGATTTCGAAATAAAAATATTTTCAAATTATAAATTGCCTTGGCCATCCACCTTGCGTGATGTACCGCTCCAGGTCGTTTGAACATTACTCCGTTAGGTGGTATCGCTCCCAAAAAAATAAAAGCCAATTCCAAGAGCTCTCTGTAATCACCTCTTGGTTGTGATATCTATTTAACATGAATTAATAACATTATTATTATTATTATTATTATTATTAAATTGCAATCAATATTAATATAATTAAAGTAATTATTACGGGAGACATGAAATATATTTATTTTTACTTGTGAATAATTCGTAAGAAGAATCAGTATTTGTTCTTTGGTATCACCTATGACTCCAAATACTCCCTGGTCTGAAATTCCTGCAACATACTTTTGTTGATCTATTTCGCTCCACTTATCTTTGAATCTGGTGAAAATTGGGACATTAGGTCCAGATGATGTAGGCCAATATGATTCAAATACAGATCTTAAAACCAGCTCAAGAATGTGGTGACGACACGGTAAATAAATAAGCTCTCTTTTTAATGCTTGTTCTATTAAAACGCATGAACCATTGTGTACTCCTAATAAATAAAAAATTTTCAATTAATTTTTATAAATAAATAAATGACAAATTGAACAATCAAAACATGGCTATGAAAAATTGAAGACATCTCAAAAAGTAGATCTGCCATAATTCAAGTAAATAATACCTGTATTTGTTGCCGTAGTATCGAAGCATAACGCTTTAACTTTGTCAGTGACAGACCAATCCCGCATTTTTGAAACAATTACTGAAGCTTGATTTTCACCAGTTCCAGACGAAATTTTGGGAGCTTCAAGAAATGTTTCTTGTCCCGAAGCTGTTATCACAATTGCCAGTCTATCGACATTCCCAGGTTCTTCATTATCAGGCATTATTTTTCCATCCCAGTGTAGAACGCAGTTATCAAGTGCTAGATTGTTTTGTAAATTCTTCACTACATTTTCCCTCATGGATTCACGCTTTCGATGGACCGTCATATGACTTATATTGTAATCGTTTATATCAAGTCCTACACTCGTCAACGTAGCAGCTATGATGTAAGTAGCATTTCTGTCAGTCACATTCGCACGATCAAGTGTACTAGCAAGTAGAGGTGTCACTACGTCCTTTTTTTTTGGCTGTTGCGAAAATTTAACATCATCTTCATAACCAGAAATTGAGTGTGAAGTTCGACTAAGACTGGAATCGGTTTTTTGACTTAATAAGCCGGTATCGTTGACAAAAGACTGATTTTTTTCTATAAGATAATCAAAATTTCAGTTAAATTCTTGATAATTTGTAAAATAATTCAAAATTTTAACCGCAAGAAGAAATAAAAACCAAACATTGATAAGTTACATAACAAACTTGACTTTCTAATTTCAAGATTCGTTAAAACATTTTAGCAATTTTTTAGATGCAAATTAAAAATCTTGGTGAACTTAAACTTTTATGTTCTTTGCTGATTTTCAAGGATCATAAAATACTCATGAAAAAGCTAGTATCAAGAATGAAATAGAAAAGCCTAGTTATCAAGAGAACATTCTAAAAGATCATTTTTTATTATCTAAAAAATAAATCAGTTAAATACTTTGAAGTTTTTGAAAAATGAAGACAATGTACGATTCAAAAGTGAACGATTTTCTATATAATTTGTATGCAAAAGTTACCTAAGACTGCGAAAAAGTAAAGAAACACTTACCAATTTCATTTGGTTGATTTACATCACTATCAGATATTAGGTCAACTTCCATATTATTTTGAGGATTAATATTAATAAAACCTCGTCGGTTCAATTGCCGTTGGCCTTCCAAAAATAACTTCTTATCTTTGTCAATAAGTTTCGTTGCATTATGATGAGCAACGTCAAACAATTTTTCAATTAGCACACGAAAATGTGATGTTTTATTATGAGACTGCTTTTTATTTTTACTTTTTACCAAATTGTTCCAAAGAGTATGACAATGAACAAGCTTTCTTATTGCAGAACTTTGGGTACACGTCGGAATTCCAGCTTCAGCCCATAACTCAAAAACGTTTTTAATCGTAAATAATGCACTTTTGTTAATTGTCATTCGTTGAGAACTATGATAATGGAAAAAAGAGACATAACCTCTTTTAAACTTGGCAGTTTACGTCCCACAAATTTTGTTATTTGGTAGCCAATTAAATAAATTTGTTTTTCCATCTTTAACACTTAATAAATAAACTTAATTCTTCGAAGATTGATAAACTAACGGTTAATTTAAACAATCATCAGAATAAAATGTAATCAGTAACATTAAAAAGGGAGAAGAAATGTATAATAGTACAAAAGCTTGGAGTTAATTATAGACAATAGCTGGTAGAGGGCGCAAATAACAATTGTATAATCTATTCTACAAACATTTGGATTACCGATTTACTTAAATAAGTAGATAACAAAAAAAAATTGATATGAAGTGAAATGGACTATTAACACATTAACATATAATACTATATAATCAGAATATTTATTATTAATACAAAATTTGAATAAATTTACAATAAACTTGTGAAATATTTTTTATGTAAGTAAATATTTTTCGCTGAAAATCAATAAAAATTAGCATTTGTAAAATTATTAAGAATTTTGGATATGCATTCTATTAAATATATTCATATATTTATTCTCAAATTGATGATAATTGATTTTAAATACATATAAATTGATTTTTTTTTTCTTTAAAAAAAAAATTAAGCGCAATTTTTATCAGTCTGAAGTTTGACGCTTGATATCTTTGAAACGGCTTAACTTATGCAAAATGTCAATCAGACCTTTTTTGTAGAGCATTTAATTTCCTATAAGGACTGATAAGTGTTTAACCTATGAGATAGCTCGTTATCATGGTACAAAATTCCAAACTTTAAAAAAATTTTCCTATGTTATTTAAATGGGAAATAGAAATCACATGACGCCATCTCTAAATATTAATATTAAGAGCTCATATTTTCAGAGGATCTTCTTCTAGAGATACTCTAACGATTTTTCAATGTTCGTTGAAAAAAAAAAATAGTCGATTTTTTTGATACACTCTAATATATATGATATATGGACGTATACATGCACTCTACTATACCCAGAGGAGGCTTGTCATTACCTCTATGCCTTGTTCTATTCTACATACTATCCGCAAGTAAACCCATCGAGAGGGAAACCAACAAGCGAGTAACGAGTATGCACCATTATGTGCTGTGACAAAGACTGACTAAGTAAAGACTCAAGAAAAAATTACACGCTTTAAAACGTTGATCCATCGACGTATGCTATTCATCTAACTATAACTATAACGGGTGTAGTACATACACCACGCCAGTCTCTTTACTTTATATTAATTTACTTTCATTTTTTTACCTCATATATATTATATTTATTTATTTACTTTTATTGCCTTTATAATTATTTTTTTCTATATTTACTTGATTTAGATATTTATAGACGGATCTTTGTAAAAAATTCAAGTTTTTTTTTTTTTTTTTTTTTTTTTTCATTAAATTGGATAATTTTTTTTTTAAATCGAATAATTTAAATAAAAAAATTTCAAGTCAGAAAATTTTTTTTTAATTATTTACCGAAGCTTCAAAATATTTTTTGATAGAATTTCCAAGGGAGCTTTTGGAAATGTATAAACTTTTTTGGAGTAGGAGGTCTAAATTTTATAAATGGTTGGCATGTTATATTTATAAGACAATGTATTAGAAGTTTTTTTTTGTAAATTAATTAGAAATACTAAAGTTACATTTTTAAAATTTCAACACTGACATAGTAGATAATTTTAATGAGTTTGGGATAATTTTAAGTGTTATTGGGAGTATAGTGAACAAAAAACATTCCGTAGCGTTAAAAAATGATTACTTTCTTCACAACAATTTCAAAATGTGATTATTGTAATTATAGATTAAAAAAAAAAATCTGAACTTAAATTCTTATAATCATTTTGTAATTATCATTTTGTACAGTTTAAAATTTTTTCTATTTGGAATATTTTAATAGACAAATTGACTTGATTTAAGGAAAAAAAAATTGAACAAGGATATTCATTTAGAGGAGTAACTTCAGCTGAAGATAAATAAAAAAATTCTTAAATCAAGCTAAAATTACTTTTAGTACAAAACATTTTCTGATTACTTCGACATCTTCTTTTTGATTCAAAATTTTTCTTTTAAAAAAATTTTTTTAATTATCTTACTAAAATTTAAAATAAAATTTCCAATAAAAAAAAAATATTTTTCGTAATTATAATTAAAACTGAAAAGTTTTTTAAAATAATTACGAATATTTATATAAAAATTTGCAAAATTGCAAAATAAATTAAAAATAACCAGATTTTTCCGTGCAATAAATAATAATTGATGATTGTAAATAAAAAATAAAAATAGAGAAAATATAATATAATCGGGATTGTAAGTGGGACAGCGACAGTGCGGCGTGTGGTACGTAGGAAAAAAGTAATATTGGATTAGATTGGATTGAAATATATAAACAGAGCTTCCGGTGTGCTCACCGTGTAGATGAAAGTAACACGTCTTCGTGCCAACGTTCCAATAACCCACCAACAAACCATTCGAGAGAGCACAAGGACAGCCTACCCTAGTTTCCTATTGCTGACCCGCCTACGGCCTGCGGGTAAATCCTCGCTGTACTTTACTTATACTGTCTATACATAAACCAATACATATATATATATTCATACTATTACTATTATTCTACTGATTGTGCGCATGCTGGTGTTATTAGTAGCAAATAGTTAACTTTACTTGTAGATATACGTGTACATCTTCCGGGCCGATCGGCGCGGAAAATCGATCCTTACCTCTTTAAAGGTGAAAATTCGTCAGGCGTGTAAAGTAGTGATGCTTACATATACAGTACAGGGAAAATACTATACCGAGAGTCTTTTAGACCTAGCTTTTTACAGAGATCGACAAAATGTAGGCCGAAATTATATGCATGATTGAAAACCGTACCGGGAAAATAAAACGAGGGTATGTAATGTAATTTGTAAGGAAGAAAAAATTTTTTTTAAATGTTAAGGGTTGGTTCTTATTAACTAGACGGTATGAGGGTTCATAATTATTGTGGCAAAGATGCGAAAATTTTTAATTAGATTAGAAAAAGATCATTTTTATCATTAAATGTTACACTGACATTTTAATATTTAAAATATCAAAATTTTGATAAAATGTTTTAAATTTTTCATTTTGTAAAACTATTATTTTAAGTTTGTTAATAAAAAAATTTCATACATATAGATTAGGAAGAATGAATGAAAAATTTTATTTTTTGTCTCGAAAATTTTTACACTAAAAAAGTAGCAAAGTTATTCCCGTTTTAGATTTTTTCAAAAATTTATTGAAGCGTTAATAATTATTGGCTATTATTTATATTTTACTGTAAGTCATTATATTTGTACTCTAAAGCAGAAAAAAGGCTATATAATTAAGTAGTTCAATACTCTAGAATCATGCTCAATTATTATCAATTTTCAATAATAACTTTATAATTTTTACTTTGTGTGAAAGTACTATTCTACGCCCTTAATTACTAATTATTTAGATCAATTCATAAAAAAAAGATCTTATAATTCAAGCCAAATTAAAAAAATTATAGGACTGAATTATTCATTTTTTTTCCTAATAAATGTGTGAGTAGTTGTGGGGAGTTGAGGGTTTTAAATTTTAAAAATCACAGATATATTACATTATTAGGTGGGCGTGTGACATTGACGGCTATTTTAATATGAGGATGATGAAAAATAATGAAATTGCTTACACAGACCGGAAGTTGATCCTTCCTTCCTTACCAGCAAACCGGCGACCGGCGACTCGACTACGACTACCGCGGACCAATATATCCTGAATCACAATGAACATTTTTTTCTCGGAACAAATGACGGTGGTTTTAAATAAAACCCAAAGAAAAGAATTAACATTTAACGAGCTATCTTTGGACATCCATCTATTTTTATAAACATATATAGATATATACACCTCAATAGATGTCCGATGTATGGTCATGTTTATGAGTCGGTTATTTCAGGAAGTATCCAATAAATGTTATTTTTAAAAAAGTGAAAGTCTTAAATGAAAATTTAACGTTGACGAGGAACGAGATAGAGAGTAAATGGAGCCCGCTATGCGGTTAGTGAGAGTAATTGTTCATACTATAGATATAATACTATGGCAATTGTTGTCTGTATTTTGTACTTAATTTTGGCTCAATGGCACAATTGGGGTTCGACTGTGACGAAAAATGAAAAATGGGAGAAATTTTTTGTTGCTGGAAAAATTAAACTTTCACTTTCGACTTCCGTATATAATTCCGGTAAAGCTTTTTATTATTATATTTCAATATTTCTGATGAGTTTAAATTTTTTTTTAATGACACAAAAATTTATAAATTTTATTTAAAAATTGCATTTTTTAATTTTTTAAAATAAATAAATTAGAACTAAAAAAAATTTTTTGAAAAAATTTTTTCTTTATGTGAAATTAAAAAAAAAAATTTTATAATATTTTGTTGAGAAAAATTGTAATTTTTTTTTTGAGTTTCAATAAATTTGTCTAAATATTTCCAATATTGAGATTGAGGTAGGTTGTAAGTAAAAATTTTTTGAAACCCGGTTTGGGTTTGTAATGAAAGAATAAAAATTTAGCATTGTATCTTCTTGATGGAATAAAATAAAATAAAAATTGCGAACATTTGTGTGAAAAATATACATATATTTGTATGGTAATGCAAATTCGGCAAAACGACCTTGATGAAATCAAATGTGATTGTGTAATTTTTTATCGACGGAATTATAAACTCACACTTTTATATTGTAAAATAAAATATAATATAATATGAAATAAAATATGTATGCATGTGTATACATATTTTTTTTTTTTTTTTTTTTTTTTAATAATACTGAAGATGTCGACGAGCACAATTGCGCATCGCCATGCCTCTCTCTTGTATAATTTTAGGCGAGGTAAATTAAATTAAAGAAATAATGAATAAATCATAAATCAGTAATCAGACAAAGAAATTATAATATTTAAAGACTATTCATAATAATTAATAAGTTTAAATATTAAATGTAAGATAAACATATCCATATTATATTAATTAGTTGTATGAGAATGAGCGACAAAATCAAGCGCGAGATTTCGACAAATGTTAAATATATAATTTGTAATGTATAGTGTATTTTACCAGTTAATTGTTTTATTTTTTAAAACCGACCTATTTAGTTATCTACATGCTTGAAATCGTAATAACCCGGATTTTAATCGATATGTCTTACTAAATGCTTTATCGTGATACAGATGTTTTACATATTACGGTAAATATTTCAGTAAGATATATTTGATTACTTCCAAGTGCTTTCTTTGATAATCGAGATAATTGATGCTTCTTTTAAATCGAACACCAAATATGACTGTTAATGCTTTAAACTCAAATTCCAACTAAATAATAAGAGATTGGGCGAAATTTATCAGGACCTTTTTTGCAGAAGATTAAATTCTCTACAAAAAATACGTCTTATAATTTTTTTGTATCTTCAATATTTTCCCTCGAAATTCAAAATTAAATTTATGAAAATAATACTGTTCAGTTACTCCAAAATTTTTTTCAACTTTAAAATTCCAATTATGTCCAAAGGATCAGAGATACGAAAAAACTATAAGAGACCTTTTTTGTAGACCACAAAATTCTATCCAAAAAAATTTCAACAACTTTTTAATATCTCCACAATTTCACCTCCAAAATCGCACCCCTCGTAATTCTCAAAAATCGACTCACGATATCGCCGCATAAGATTCTTTTTGTAAGGTTTAGTCCCCGGAGGCCTCGTCCTGCTCCTGGATCCAGCTCCGGGTTCCTTATGATGGTTATCTGAGCAGGAGTCATCAGAGTCCTCGGAGCAGGTCCTGTCTTCAACCTGGTACTCCCCGGAGGAAAGTTCCCTTAGCCTGATCCCTGCATTATCGCAGTCCTCAATCTCCTTGCGATCTCTGTGCTGGCCCTCAACCTCTCTTTCCCTATCCTCTTCCTCTCTTGCGTACTCCGCAAAGTCGCCCACGCGGACGCTCAAATCCAGCGGCTGGTCTTCCAGCATTTTTCTTATTTTTGTCCTTTCTTCCCTTTAAGCTTTCTCCTCTCCCTTTAAATCCTATCAATTTTATCAATTTTCTAGAGACACATTTTTATAACATTTATTATTATTATTCATGACACCCACTTTTATCACTACTGTCACTCACAATTAAAAATGTCTCTTTTAAAAAATCAAATTCAAATTCCAAACAATTTTTATTTTTTTAGTTTATTTTTTAATCCAAAATAAGTCACACCTTGCACTTAAAAAAAATTATCGGTCAAGTACCTTGAAATTAATTTAAAATTTTTTTTAGCACAAACCCGGCACTGTCAAAAACTAAACAGCTCACCCACGGTTCTGTGTTTACTTTTTACCTCGTAATTTTATTTGACACTTGCAAGTAATAATTTGTTTTTTTTTTTTTTTTTCTTCAAAAAAAATTTTTTTCACTCGACGGATTAAAATTCACGGACGGTATTTTTTATTAAAATTGAAAGATTAAAAATAAAAAAATAATATTGACAGTACTCGAGCACAGTAATGACATTTAATATTATTGTAAATATAAGTAATGTACATGTATATATATATATATATATATATATACATATATTTATGTATATATGTAATGAGTGGAGACCCACGAACTATACGCTCGCCGTTGGCACACTGACTGACTGTACTCAGCGCTTACAAGCCGGAGAGCCGCTAGTCGGTAGTCCAGGCGCGCTTGTTCACTCACAACTCGCGACTCCGTACTCGTATCCGACTCCTATCCTATAGTATCCTATCCAGACTCGCTCTCGACTCGAGACTCGAGAGTAAGTCGCATATTGGGTTTCTGTGTATGTGTGCCGATACAGACACAGACACAGACAGAGTCACAACAGTCGCACCGCTCAGTAAGCAAACCACTCGGGTGGATTCGCCGAAGCTCGTTTTTAGCCGACCGCCGCCCGCCAATTATTCTCACTTGCTCTTTACTTATATTATCTGCTTATAGTTATATTACTTCCACATACTCCTAGCACACCTTGTCCGCGACCTAACCATGTGTGTCATGTGTATCATGTGTCGATGTGTGGAACGAGGTAGATTGTAGAGTATAGTGTGGTAAGTGAGTAATGTAGGTAAGGCACTTGCCCGTTTGTCAATTACCGGCGTCGCGACGCTGAGAGCCTACCGCAACGTTCCCTAGGAGCTTCCTTACCGAGACAGAAATGAGAAATGAGATATGGTGTACTTAGTACTTATTTGTTTTTATTTTTTAGTTTTTAGTTTGAAGAACTGACCTTGGTAGTTGTTATCAGAAAGATAAACTTGAAATTTTTTTGGAGTTTATACACAAAAAAAAATTTTTTTTTTCAAACTGAAAATATTTCGGTCTTGAGCTAGACAAAAAAAATGAAATTGATTGAGGAGGAAAATTATTAAACCAAGAAAATTATTTTAATACAAAAATTAAAAATTTTACCATTTTTTTTAAGCAATAAATTATTCTAAAGAAAGCGAAAGATAAATTTACCGAATAATATCAAAAACTATTTAAATTAACATTTAGAATAGCAATAATTTTTAAAATAAAATCAAAAAATGGTTAGATACAAGAATAAAAATTTTTAAGTGCCTCAAAAATATGTTCTTTACTTAAAGATTAAATTTTTTGGTTCAAAAATTTGTTATATTGGACTATTTACATTTAATATTAATTTTCCGATTAAATATTGTAATTTTTCACGAGCAAAAAATTTTGCTATAAAATTTTAAATAAAACCAACTTTTAAGTTTATAACAAAGAAAAATATAAATTAAAACTATTTCTTTCAGCTTTAAAAAAAAAAAGAGCCATTCGGCAGCCGAAATGGAAGTAGATTTTATTTTATCACTTATTAATCAAAAATACAATTAGATTAACGTATGATGTATATTGTAATCATTGTAATCAAAGTTTACACAGTTATTATATAAAATTTATCATAATTAATCATTATTACATGAGATTTGTTAATATTAATTATTATTACATGAAATTTGTTATAGTAAATTAATTTTTTATTATATTGACTTAATTTTGTGAACCTAACAAATTTTTTTATACATTTATTGTTTTATTATAACCGTAATTAGAAAATAGTTATAATCAACGTCACAGTCAGTTTTAGAAGCAAACGAATTGTGGTGAATTTAATAACTATATTCTCGTTAATTAAATATTCCTAACTTCACATAATAAACAAATATTATTTTGTTATTTAAGAAAACTGTCATTGAAATGATTATTAGATTATCAGTAATCAGAATGATAATTGTAAATTGATCTATATTTGAAAATATGGTTAAAATAAAGTTTAATGAGAGTCAGGAACTCAGATTGTTTGAAAATGCTGAAGAATCAAAGTAAGTGGTATAATTTAAAATTTTATCATTTTGAACTCATTTTGTTGTTTAAAAACTTTTGATAATTTTTTACAAGGTAATGTTAATTTTTCTTTTTTAGTTTTTCAGGATTTGTTACGACAATAGTTGGAATTCAGTGGGTAGAATTCAAATATGGCTTCATTTTTTTATTACAAAACTAGGTAAAAACAATAACTTTTCGATATTTGGAAATCGTTAATTTTCTATGAAATCTACTAAAACGAGTGCAACAGCAAATTTCATATTTGGCATAGCGGAATAGGACCTAATTTTAAGACTACACATATGATTTGGTACTCAAATTAAAGCTTATTTAAAGCACTTTCAAATGCAGTTTACAGAGATTCAATAAGTTATTCCATTCAGAAGTTATTCGAGTTAGAAAGTGAAGAAATATGAATTTTTATGATTTTGAAAATTTTGAAATCTTGGCATTTCTAAATTACTTGACCGATTAAGCTCATCTTCGAACTTAACTTCGGTATTTATCTGTAGAATAAGTATGTTGAGTTTGGTAAAAATCCGTTGTAAATTGGTGACGCTACCGTCGTGACAAGCTGCGTTATATCGTATATATATATACACATATATAAACTTTTGAACCATATGTATTTTCTGACTCAGCGCGTCGAGTTAAGTGGGAATATAGCAAAATTTTTCAAAAATTCCGTCATGAGAACCAATGCAATAATTAGATTTCTATGAAATCTACTAAAAAAAAATTTCAATATCATGTCGCCTCTTTATAATTAAGTACTTCTCATCCAAAAAAAAAATTAGTGTAAACACCAAGTTGTCTAATTACCGCTAAAAGAGATCGTACATCGATCATTACACATTGATTCCCTCATTAAACTTAATTGACAAGTGTCTCTATATTTTTTCAATGTAAATATAAAGTAAAGATGCGAAGAGAAACGTAAACGTGCCGAGCTGAGGAAAAGTGCACCTTAGTCTCGGCCTGAATCGTTGGTTAATACTCCACTCGTTCCACCTTCCACCTCCAGATCGGAATTACTGATTCTTAACTCGCGATTGTTTCCCCCTTTATTACAATATCATCCATTACCTTGACTAATATTTTTAATTTACAGCAAAGAGCTCTTCCGAAAACATCTGATCATTTATAATTATAATTATAATTTAACCTCTTGCTCCACACATCTGTCAATTTATTTTTATTATTTACTGTACTAAAAACTCCATTATGTTTTAATATTATGCGAGTTTTTAGCGCTTAGAAAAAACCCAACAATCGAGCAGAGGCTATTTTTTATTTTTACTTTTTCGCGGAGATTTTTTGTGTCTACCCGTGCTGAGTAACAATAGAACCTGGTTCCGGTTGTTTGCACGATTACGGTCGCGTTCCCTACTCATCGGCGAATGAAACTAAATAAAATGGAATACATAGAATAAAACTAAACCGAGTAGAAATACAAATACAAACGAGCACACTTACAACCTCAGTATCTTGGTCTTACATTATGATGAATTAGAAATCGGTTGTAAAGTTGTCGTTTTCCTGGATTGGGCGTCGTCGTGCTGACGTATCCTACCTCATACTTCATGCCTGTCTTCAGTACCACGAGATAGCACAGGCAAGAGTCACTAGTTTCTCTCGGTCACTGGTCAAGTACTTTTTTGTATGTTTAGGTATGGCACATTTCAGGGAAAAAGGAAGTTTACACCTTACTTGTTATTATTTTTCTCTCATTCGGATTGGTTATTAGCACGGTTATATGGTTTTATTACATGGATGTCTTTTGGAAGAAATTATTGGTCAGCAATAGGATAGAAAATTTTTTGAAAGTTTTAAATTGGAACAGAAAAGTTGTAAAAGAAAATTTTTGAAGGAATTCAGCAAAATTGTTGATTTAAACGATTGTAATGGAAATTCTGAAGAAAATATTGGAGATATAGAAAATTACTTAGATAGCTTTTCTACAAAAAAAGATCCTTATCAATTTTATATTGTCTCTCACTATTTAACCAGAATTTAAATTTCAAAGTTATAAAATTTTTCTAACAATTATTTTCAAAATTTGAATTTAAATTTCTGGCCAAAATATTTGGAATACAAAAAAATCATTAGACTTTTTCTGCAGGAATTTTAACTTTCTGCAAAAGAAGTTCTTATAAATTTTCTGTTATCTCTAACCATTTCACCAAAATTTGAATTTTAAAGTCATAAAATTGTTGAAGCAAAAAATTAATGAAAGTATTATTGACAAACATTCCAAATATCAATTTAAAAAAATATATAAAATGTAAGAATTTAAAAGTATAAAATTAAACAGCGTAGAGGAAAATTTAAGGTAATTTTCCCAGCAAATATATTAACTCGCTATGAATAAAATAAAAATGTAAAGTTTAATGTGTAAGTCAGCGTTTATACGGTACGGGATGAAATCTCCGGCTGGATAATCGTGTTGGGGTACGTGGTCGCGGCCCCAACGAGGATAAGATTGCGGTCTACCTGATACTCTGACGTTCCACCCCCCCACACAGAGAGAGAGAGAGAGAGAGAGAGAGAGAGAGAGAGAGAGAGAGAGAGAGAGAGAGAGAGAGAGAGAGAGAGAGAGAGAGATTTATATATGTATAAAGAGTGGAGGAGAGTCAACAGAATTTATTTAAGACTGTTTCTCTACTCTACAGTGCGACTTAGTCGTCTCGACTTAACTGCTATCCAATACATTGTTATGTCGCGAGTTAATACGGAGTAAGTATTCACGTGAGTAGCATAACACGCCTAACCCGAGAGTGAGAGAATCTCAACAGTATCACTACGTAAATGAGATATAGCGAGCGATAACGGGTCTCCGACGATAACCCGGACAATTTATATACGATTACTCGTTGCGTGCGACGTTTTAAATAAATAACTGAGGACAAATAAAATAACTAAATACGGCTCATTGTAGATAATATTATTGTATCTGAAAGCAATTGTTAATAACATAAAACCACACCCCAATGCTGCGACCTTTAATCCGTTAAGAAATTGAATAAATTTTCACGGATTCAAATAAAAATTTTTAGCTTTTAAATTTTGGTAATAATGATAAATGATAAATGATAACATTGTTTCTTTTTTTTTTTCATTTGATTCACGGATCAAGGCAAAAAGAGCGTACAAAACTTTCTCTACTTGCAATTCTACTCAGAAGTACTTTAAATGCAAACATTTATGAAAAAAATTGATTTTAAAACTACGAGCTGCCCAAAAAGGTAAAATTATGTATTTTTATTTCTTCAGAGAAATTGATGCGACTGAAAGTTATTGCAGAACAATCAGATAAGAAATTCATTTTTAAATTTGAGGAAAAAAATTTGAAAATTTTTTTTCTGGTAGATTATTATTGGTTTAAAAATTAGGAATTCAAATTTCATGAGAAAAAATTTTATCGCAAGAAAACTGGCTTTCATGTGAAAATTTCATGGTCTAGTTTTTTTTTTAATTCTTCCGATCTTATGTGAAGAATTTTTTTAACAAAATACACAGTGGATCTAAACAGAAAATAAAATTAATTTTGTACAAGAAATTTTGATTTTCTAACAGAATTTTTTTTTAATAAATTTGGAGCAAAATTGTTTAAAAAAAACTTGAAATTTTTAAGAGTGACAATAATAAAAATTTATTTAAAAAATTAAACAAAAAAAAATTTTTTTTTCATATTTTCAAATTTACTCCCTCAAAAATATGTACTTAAAAAAATTTTTCAAATTTTCTTGACTTATTATACTTCTTTAAAACTTACCAAAATCTAATCACAATAAAAATTGAGCAATCTAAATAAATTGAAATTTATTAACCCACTATAAAAATAAATTAAAAAGAAATCCCCAATGGTTAAATTTTTCCTTCAGAATCATAAAAAATTAAAAGAGCAATTTAGTAGCTATATTTCCTCATGCATATGCACAATAAAACTCTCATAGCACTTAGAGAATGAAAAACATAAATAAAATGAGAGTAAATGAATTTCCGTATGCGTAACAATTGTTAAGGTAGACGAAAATAATAACAACAATGAAATAAAAACAATAATTATCCTGTAATGTAAATGTAAAATGTATACCAGAGCAGCAGCTAGCATATTTGCACATTATTATAAATATAAATATATTTGCTGATGGAAGCTAAGCTCTGGTTATTCTCGATACAGTTTCTCATGATGTGAGAAAAATAATTTACTTTCCTGTCAGTGAAATTCTCGGCTTCCGGTGCGGCGTGCAGTATACAAGCTCGCAAGAGCCATCGGCAATTATTTTTCACTTTGCACACAGACATCGGCCTCAGAAAGTGTTTCCAGAATAACTATCAGGCTCGCACACATGTCCAGATCTTCACGTATCCACATAAGCTCATGGACATATCCAGGCATACGACGTACAACGTACAACATACAACATACAATATACAGTCGAATAGAATATATCAACATCAACATCAACAACTTATATTAAGCCGGGTACGAGTATACGAGTAGAAGCGGATGACGCCTGGTTAGGTATTCCTTTTCCCATGCAGCCGTGTGGTGGTTGCATCTTTCTGTTCCTCCATACTCGTGAGCAAGGTGTCGGAAACCGTGAAGAAGTCGAGAGTTAGTTGGCTCCGGCTCGCACGACTTTTCAAGGGCACCAACAAGAAACCCTTTAGTTTGTTGTATGCACTCCTATCCGCGAGAACCGGAAAGATTCCCCCGATCCGCTACTTCCAAGGTCCCGCCACGGCAACTCCACCTCTACTCTCTATCGCCTCTATCCTACCTCATTCTCATTTTATTTTTGTTATTTTTATTATATTTATATTTAACACACTCACACATTTCAACCAACAACACACTATTCCTCCTCTTTTCTTCTTTAAAAGTCATTAATCGTTAACATTTAATCTCGTCGAGTGTTTACGACCATTTTTAATTGGGCTTTAAATGTTACTCAATTCAAAACAACAGACAGCTATTTTTAATTGCTACTCCAGTACGGACAAATTAATTAATCTTTATTTTTATTGTCAGTATTTCAATTTCAGTGAAATTAGATTTGTGATAGATCATTTGAATTTTTTTTTTGATTTAAAAAAAATTTAATTTTTTATAAAACTCTTCAATAATTTTGAAAAATTTTTTTCAAATTTTTAGCCTGAGCAAGTATATTAGATAAAAAATTTGTGAATTCCAATCCGAAAAATATATACAGAAAAACTAATAATGTAGAAAAATAAAAAGAATTTTTTGGAAGAAAATTAGTTTTTTCTTTTGTGTAAATTTTCTTTAGACAAAATTATTAACAAATTGTTTTTTTTTTACTAAAAAAACATTTTTGTGTAAAACAAATTAAATTGGTAATTATATATTTTTAGAGTCTTCAGTGACAAAGTTCATTTTTCACGTCAATAATAAAAGGCGTTAGTCCGCTAAAATAAAAAAATCGACATTCTTCTTTAAAAAAAAAAAAAAAAAAAAGTAGGAATATTTTTGACTTTTGAAATACTTATATATTTTTTGTTTTTGAAACAAAAGTTTGTTGTAATGATAAATACATTGAGACTGTATATTTGACATATGTACTTATTGATTTATGATCTCTGTTATTGAATTAATTATAATAATTAATATTTGTTTTTTCATCACATAACAAAAGATTATAAAAATACATAATTAAATTGATCTCTACATCCTGAATTTTCATCATCGACAAAAATTAACTACTTTTTCACATAAAAATTAAAAAAAAAAAAAAATTGTGGATATCAATTTTTCAAAAATGAATATCAAAAAAAATTTTTCAGATCCCATATTTGGGTTTAAAAATGCTTATTAATTTAAAGTACATAGTCAAAAAAATTTTTAAAACATATCAATGCTCATTACAGCTGAAGTCAGACCTTCCTTATAATTTTTGGTTCCAAAGATCCATTTTTCTTGTATAAAATAAAAAAAAATCTCTAAAAAATGATATCAGCGGATTTAACATCTCATATTACTAACAAGAAATAAACTCTCCGTACATATTCTCCTACATGCAACATAAGTCTGTCTCTGTTGGTCTTACTGTAAAAATTACTAGGGTTCTTGGGCGCGAGACACCAGTGGGCCAGTGTTACTCGTCACACCGCGAGTCGCACGATCATCCAGAGCACGCTACACTGCATCACATCCATTACATTCACATGGGTCTACATACACATGCAGACAATCCACATATGTAATATTAGCATGCTAGCTGATGCTTCTTATTTTTATATCTTCTTTACTTATATTAAGCTTACATACAATGTATATTATATTATATTATATGTTAGATATACATAAACATAAACACATGGATAAGTACATGTGTGATGATATGTGTGGTTGGGTGGCGTTGCGGACACGGTTGCATGTGCAGCTTGGAACTCGCTTGAAAAGGGGAAGTCGGAGTGTATAGTAGTCAGTGTAAGCGTACGTAAGCTAAAACCAAAGCTAAAGTGGCAAAAACGCGAGGACGCCAGCTACAGCTACAGCTATAACTACACCAGGGAAAAGAGAGAGGGAGGGCGCGAAGACGACGCATCGATGGACGGGATAGGAGGTGCAGCGAACTCTTCCAAGGCCTAATCCCCACTTTTCAAACATCCTCGATGCAATTCTGCTGTTGCCTGTAGCTGAAGCTGAAGCTGAATCTGCTCCTCTGCTACTAAGCTATATGCTATATGCTACACGTATTTTTGACCCTTCCCCTGATCGCCGGTACCGACAACTAAATAAAATTACAATCCCAAGAAATTACATTTGCTAAATTTCATCTCAAGTTAATAATATTCAATATTATTTTATTTCAATAGATTTTTTATTTTTAACCCAAATTATTAATTATGCTTTCAATAAAAAATACCTATTTCATATTTTATCAGCATCGGCAATTGAAATTATTTTGATACTTCCGCTAGGCGATAAAAAATAATCATTCTGATTTTTTAAGAATATTTTAAAACGTTTTTTTCTTTGATTGGGCAATTAAACTTTTTAGATAATATTTATTCCTATATTTGGCCATATAAATTTGTTATTGCTTATTGCTTAATACTGTAAATTGGTATTTGATTAATTGTAAGATGGTATATGTGTGTTATTTATATTTATATGAGTTTTAATTTATTTTTCACGTCTGTTAGCATTTCCGGCGGAGTGTGCAGTCGTTTCGTGGAAACTCGCGGAAGGCCATCGGCTCTACTCGTCGACTTGGCATATCCCTTTCTCATCCTTGAAGAATACCACTACTATGCTTCTCGTCATGCACGGCCTAAGAGGAGCGATGTAAGGTTTAAGGAGGAACAGAAATGTTACTTTAAATAATAGATTATGATAATAATTATTATAATGGGTTGCACGAATGCTATGTGCGATAAAGAGTTATTGAAAATTTTTACTGAGTATTTACTTGGTAAGAGGAAGATATTTTTTGGTAAAAATTACCGTTAGTATTTTATGAATGTTTGGAATTCAAATATTACACTGAGAATTGAATAGTAAAAATTATCATCTAGTTTTTTTTTTAAAATATTCTCGATGGGAATAAAAATAACTTAAGCATTAAAGTATATGCTAACCGTACAACAAAATTTACAATTATTGATATTAATAAGAGCTGATAAATTTATTTTTAGAAAATATTCATCTATAGAAAAATAAAAATTCTTGATTCGAGGATAAATTTTTTTGTTTCAAAAATATATTAAGGAAGACTGAAAATTTATTGAATTAAATCGAAATTTCTTGAACAAAGTCACATTTTCTTGAGCCAAGAAAATTTTTTTCTTGCTCCAAAATAACTTTGGTTTTTTTCAAAATTTTCTTGGCGCAAAAAATTCCTTCATACTGTATAATATTAATATTATTCATTAGAATTTATTTATTAGATATACAATTAAAAAATGTAAATATTGTTATCAGTTTTATAATTTTCAAAAAGATATTTATAATACGAATAATTGAAAGATGGCAACAGTTAACATTAAAAAGTATCATAGTTCTTATAAAAATAATTATTTAAACACAGAAAAATTTTACTCCTATCTTAGACGACAAATACGAAAAATTTTGTATTTCAGATGATATAATTTCTCTCCGTTTAAAGAAAAAACTACAAATTTATGACCTTTAGATTTGTTATTTTAGTGAAAATTATGCTAAATTTATTTTTAACATTCTAATGATTTGTAATTTGAGTGACTTAAATTCAATTATTTTTAATTTTAGCTACTTAAAATAACGACACGAGTCTACGATTATGGAGCGGATATAAAAAGAGCAAAAGCTTTATTTTAAAATTTTTAAAAGAAATTTTGAATTAAGACAATAAATTAATAAAAATATGCAATGGTTTCAAATTACAACAGAAAAATTAAAACAATATATCCTAAATAATCGTACAATAAATATCAACATTAAAATTGAATTTCTTTAGGATATTCTCTTTAAAGTGAACTTATACGGTTGTCAATATAATTCATAAGATAAAATCAAAGTAATTGAACCTTTTTATCTAAAGTTATAACTATATTGAATAAGAGACATATAATATCCGCGGGTGGATTATAATGGAGTATGTTATCATGTGTAAGAGCATTAAAAGTAGAAAGTTATTTATCGAGACGTTTCAGTATCTGAATAAGGATTAATGACACGCGTGGCAGATTTTACTTTTTATTATTAATACTTGTTTGGTTTGTTTGAGTTATTGAAAATATAAATGTAAAGATAAATAGTAATAGTAATCTCAGTTGTATTACTGATTGCTGTACATAGGATTGTGATGATGATAGACATATTTATACAAAGAAGATCATCGGTGTGGTTCGGTACGCTGCATTTGCCAGTGGGTACATAACGCGGCCGCACAAACGCATGCTAGCCATGGCCTAGATAAACGCTGCCACTACTACTCGCGACCAACGATCCGCGATGATGCTTCTACTACTTTCCGTTGCATAGCATACCAGCGTTCACTTTATCGCGTGGTACCTAATTCTTTGATCCTTTAATTCTATTTTTTTATTCAACTCGACAATCAAAATTGGTATTTTAAATAATAATTTATTGAAAAATTTTGAGCCGCAATTATATGATATGATTGAGTAATTATTGATATTAAGTAGTGATTGAAATTATTTTTAAGAGAAATAAATTTAAAGATAAATATGTACTTATTATTTATTCGTTTACTCTCCTGGATTTTACAGTTAATTAATTAGTTGTAAATATATTAAAAATAATCAAGTTTAAAAGTGTTTTGATTTAATTGCAGATTTTTTTTTTTTTAATAATTTAGTAGGACTAATTAACATTCATTTTAATTGATAATATTGTTTACAGAAACATTGAAAAAAAAGTGAATTAGAATTGAATGATTTACAACTATTCATAATTTTTTTTTACAAATAATTTCAATGAATTTTGGACGGTAAAAAAATACAAATTGATAAATTTAAAAAGTAAATTTTTACACGAAAAAAATTTTGCAAATTAAAAAAAAAAATAAATTATATGTAATAAATGATTAATGATAAATTTTCTATTAAAAAATTTTTCAAGTAAGTAAAAAAATAATTGAACTAAAATATTAAAAAAAAAATTTTAAATATTGACCTAAAAAAGCTAGTACTCTTATAGTAATTGATGTAGAAGCAGTAGCGACTTAAACGTACAAGTTTCAACAGCGATTTTACCGAGATAAAGAGAGAATAGGAAATGGTATCGACGGGGGATTGCATGAGTTTAAGTAAAGCAATATCACGTGAGTTTAATTCTCAGTCAAAGTCTCGTGAATTATAAACATAAACACACACATAAACACCAACTAGAGTATAGTAGAGTGAATAAGTAAGATCGCACAGCAGATCTCTGTGAAAATTAGCGCGTCTATATACAACAATATAAAGAAAATATATAAAAAATCCACACTCAACTCATTTTCATTTTACATGTATAAATATAATATCAACTTTTGTTATGGATAAACACAAAAAAGCGATGTCTCAATAAATAAAATATTAACCGGCAAATTTTGATCCAATATTATAAATTAAATAGTACGTTCGTGACACGTAATGAAACAGTCATTGCAAATATTCGATGATCGTAATATATAATATATAATAAATAGCATAACATATAACATGTGTAGAATATTAATATTAATAATTAAAATGATTAATTGATTGTAATATTAAATTATTAAATTAAAATAAAAAGGCAGACAATAAGTAGAATTTGATAAAAAAAAAAAATAATAAAATTGATAGCGATTAGATATGCAGTGAATCGCGAAAAAAAAAGCGAGATCGACGCATGCGCCTCGGTAACGACGCACGTGGTAAGTGCAAGTGTGTCAAGGCGCGACCTGAATTTTCCTATACTACTGTACTCTCGGTACTCTAGTGCAGAAACTCTCCTCTCTCCCTTCTTTAGATTCTTTATAATATATATCTCTATATCTATATCTATCTCTATATCAAGCTATGGCTTATTATTATTATTTATACTTATACTTACAAGCCAAGCTGATCGCTCACTTCTCTCCTCACTGACGTTTCTCTACCTGTTACATCTACCTGCTATCATCTACAAGTATGAGTCTGCAATAACTACTATTTATACAACTACTGTACAACGTACTAACAGAACGATAATATAATATAATATAATATAATATAATACAAACATATAAATAGACTAATCGACAAATAAATAATAACACACGGTGTAAAGTGTGTATTGCTATTTATGATATGATAAGTGATAAGTAATGTCATTTTTACTAGCAATTACTTCCACATTTAATTGAATTGTTGTGGATGTCAATTAAAGTGTAAGAATAAGGTGCATTGTGTTTATAGTTGATAATTGTATGAGTATGAACAACATAAACAGCTGAAAGCCCCTCACTCTCATGTAAAAATAGCGAGAGTCGTCACTGCACGGTACCGTGCGTCGAAAGCGATTCCTACCCCCTTCCGCAACGCTCTCGAACCATTTATTTTCAACTTTTCTCAATTATTTTCTATCGTGACCTATTTAGTTTTTTCATTAGGGGAAGTTGTGATGCATGCTTCTTTTTAATTACTTACTTGGAGCGCTGAGTAATTAGAAAAATTATTTTTATTCATTTTTAAGTAAGAATTTAATTTAAAATGGTAGATTTTTTTTTTATCTAAAAATTGAATTTAAAATCAAAATATAACAATACAATTATTTTATTTCAGTGAACAACTGAAGTGAAATTTGCAATGAATTTGATTGATTGTTATTAATCAATATTGTAAAATAAAAAAATAATTGGAGTAAAAATGAAAAATATGGGAAGTGTAAAAATTTTTTAACTAAAGAAATAATGTTCAAAAATTTTAATTAGTGTTTTATGTCAAAAAATAAATTTAAAAAAAATGGAAAATTGATAAACAAAAAAACAAAGATGCATTTTAGAATTACTCAAATTTTTTTAAATCAATCGGTTTAAAGTTTTTAAAAATTTTAATGTAAATCTTCTGTTTTCTAGCTATTAAAACCTGATTGAAAATTAATTTATATTTTTAATAGTAGAAATAATTAATTTTAAATTTGATATTATACTGACTTGAAATTAATTACTTTATTTTAATAAAAAATATTTGCATCTACTTAAAAAAAATTGAAGACATGAGATTTTTTATTTTAAATAGAAGAAAACTGTCAACTAGACTTAAACTTTAAAATAAATAAAAAATAATTACTTATTTAAATAAAAATTTTTTTATCAATAAATTCAGTTTGTATAAAATATTTAACTAAAAATATTTTATTTAAACCAAAATTTTGGTTTAAAAAAGATTTTCAATAAAAAATTTAACCTCTATAAAAAATCTATTTACAGCGAACATTGAACATCAAACAGCAAAATATTCTCCTGATATCAACTGCACGCGGTGCAAATGGAGTTATTTATTTTTGCGATGAGTAAATGTTTGGTCTAACTGTTACGTGTATCAGAAATGCGATAAGATGGATACAAGTAAAGCGTCGTAATCTTAATCGGCGATAGTAGAGAAAGCGAATGAGATAAAGACAAAGAGCAAGACTAAGATCGAGACTGAGACTAAGAAGAATTGGAATGTTCGAGAATAATTTAATCGAGGGTGTATTGATTAAGTGTAGGCTGTTGCTGACCTAGACCTATTACCCTTGACGAAATTCCCGACGTCCTTTGAGTAACCTTCTTATGTGTTGACTGGGCGACGTCCTATCCCAACCGTTATATTATACTTCCAGCTATTTTTCATTTGCGATAAAGATAAAACACCGCCCTTGTCTGTTCACGCAACGAATAACCTTTTTTTGCTCTTATTTAGTTTTTTTACTGGCGCTTTTTACGGACCCTTTATCGTGACGGTCTTACTTTAGTAAAAAATAAAAGCAATAAACTTGTTTTTGTTTTATTAAAAAAGTATAAAAAAAAAATAAACAGCCAAATAAATAACCGAGTTTAATGTTTAATTTAACTCAGTTAAATTTAAATACATATTATTGTGTATCGTAAAAACTTTAATTGCTTAATTTATTTCTTATCGCTGGTTTTTGTGTATAAATTGGCTAGATACCGAAAAATAAACAAATGATTGCGTGTAAATAAATAAGATTCTTTTAATTCAATTTTAGTTGACATTGGAAATTTATTTTGATAGAAAAAAACAAAAACAAAACAATGAGATAAAAAAATTTCCAACTTCGAGAAAAAATTTACTGATTAAGAATAAATTTACTTATATGTTTTGTTCTATTCTGATAACTTCAACTCTCACTATACTCTAGTGCATTAGTTCTTCAACGCTTTCGTTGATATAAACGAAACTTTCGCACAAAAATGATAAACATGAATATAGGTACGCCCTCGTTTTAAAAAACACTTTTTCATTTTTAGTAAACTCTTTTCCCTTGAATTGTGATTCCGCAACACCAAACGATAAGCTGTGACCTCTCGCAATTTTTTATCGACTACTTTTGCTTATAATAAGACACTGCGGACATATAATGATAACAAGCATACAACTGCGACGTTTTTTTTATTATCGAAGCTAATAATTAAGCGCATCCCAGGACCTATAACATTCGGGGTTCAATTAAAAAAAAATTTATTGTTTAGAATTATAAAAAAAAAAAATTACGATAAATTATTTCAAGTGTTTTCGAATGGAACATAACTGAGAAAAAAAAATTAAAAGTAATTTCCTATTAAATTTAATTAATTATTTTTGAAGTCTTCGAACTTAAAAATTGTTTTATTTCCTTCATAAAACTTCGGTTATTTTTGAACGATTTTTATTACTTTAAAAAGCAGAGATAAGACAATAATAATTTGAAGAGAAAAAATTAATTTAATAAACTAGAAAGCCAGAATTGTTTTTCAAACTGTTGAACAGAGGCTAGAATACACTTTGATGGTCCATGTGATGGGAGGGTCCAATTCTAACCGAAAGACTGCGATGAGTTTAAGTATAAATAATTAAATTTTTGCGGGAAAAACGTATTGGGGTAACTTGATCCGTACCCACGGGGATGATCGAAGGTGTCAGACAGGGCGTGGTCGTCCTTGAACTTGGTTTTATCCACCAGAAAGTGGGAAGAGCGTAAAAATCTCAATTCATTTTATTTTATCTTCTGTCTAGCTTTTCGCTTGCTCCACTTACGGGCGATGAATTTTCTGACGTACTTTTATCCCCATCAATCAAATTACCGCCCAAAAAATGGGAGACTGTACTGCTATACTATGTGTATTATTTTTATAAAAAAATGTCATCTATTTTTTTCAAGTTTTAAATTAAAAAAAAAAAAAAAAACTTAAATATGTTGGAAATTTATGAAGCTAAAATTCACAGATATTTTTTTATGATTTTTTTGATAGATTTAAAAAAAAAATTCAACTTGTGTAAATTATAAAAAACTGAGTAAAATTTTTCAAAAATAATATTATGGCATTTTTTTTTTCTTCCGTAACAAATATAAGTTTCGAAGATTCAAAGGTCTATTAATTATAACGATGATTGAATTTTTTTAAAAAATATATTAAATTTCAAATTTATTAAAAATTATTGAATCAATGCATACTTCAAGTATTTTGAAGTTTATTGTATATATTTCATGTACAAAAAAATACTGAAAGGGATAAATCGAGTCTATTTAAAAAAAAAAATATCAATAATGGATTTTTCGTCAAATTGGCTTGCTTCAAGGCTAAAAGCATATTTCTAATATTTGACGAGGAACAAATTTTTAGGGTATTTTAATAAAAATAGTTGCAAAGAAGAGGCGAAAAAAGTTTTGCTTGAAAAAAAAGAGACAATAGTAAATTTTTTGATATTTATCCTTAAAAATTTTCTAATCAATATTGCCTTATAAAAAAAAAATAAATTTCTTACAACAAAACTTTCCAATTAAAAAAAAAAATCCACGATCAAGTTTAGTTTTTCATCCAGATTAGCAGAATAATTACCAACTAGCCGGTGGTTAACCAACCAATTAACAATGAGGTATAAAAAGCTTATGGATTAAAGTACTGTGGGTAGACGAAGGATTTATTGGACGAACTATTCTACGGTTTATGCCTTAAGGTAATATCAAGGGCCAGGCAGGGCGTATCTTAATTGAGATTTAAATATTTGGCAATAACCTTGACCCCGATAGATCGATCGACCACAACGAGTTACCCAGCAGTCGCCATGACTACGGGATAAGAGGAGTCTTTTCCTACTACTCACGCACCCAAGCCCCAAGCTCTTACGTGCGGCGTAAAAATAATAAAAGTCTCAATGTCAAATTTCTTGACACTCTTTACTCTTTGGGTTCTATGCGATACTTTTTTTATAGCCACTAATACCAATATAAGTATAAAAGACAGATAACGTTTGCTTTTTTTTTATATGTCTTCAAAGTTCACCGATGCATATTTTAGGGTTCTATTATATTATAATCAACCGAAATGGTTATTCGTCTGGATATTGGATACTGGATTTTGGGGGACATGATTGTGATATGAGTGACATATAGAAAATAAGATAAAAGAAGAAGAGAATAGAGAGTTTAAGTTGTAAAAGTTGAATTTTAAAATTGATGATGACAAGCTTAATTGTAAATAATATTTATACTTGAATTGATTTAATGTAATAAATTGTTTTTAATGAAAGGAAAATATTTAAGGTGACCTTGATGAGTTAGTGTCAATGAACGAGTACTAAACCAGCTTTTAAAAACAACACTTGTTTGTTTGAAAATAAATTTCTAATTTAAGATGCCATCTGATTTTTTATCTTTATTATTTTATGGAAGCAATTCTTTTATTGTAATTTTTTCGTAATAGTTTATTTAAATTGTTCAACTTTGTAATTCTCTAAATTTTAAAGGCTTTGATTTTATGTTGAAAAATAAATACCATCCGGTAGTCGAAATAGAATTAGAATTTTTGGAGTTACCAAATAGTTAAATGACTACAATAGTAAAATTTTATCAAACAAATAGAAAAGGGTGTTGGATAATTTTTGGTTCGAAAAAATAATTAGATATTGCAATTAAAGCATATATAATGAGCTTTCATATTTTATTTTATGAAAATGTGATGAATCATTGTATTTAGAAGTTTTTTTAAAAAGAAAAAGTAAAATTTTGTTTTCTTTTTTAATTTTATGCCAATAATTTTTTTTTTTGAGTAAATTTTTCATGGTTTAAAAACTTTTTTCTCAAGTCCAGAAAATCAAATGAAAATTTTTTTCTAATTTCAAATATTTTTTCTTGAATTTCATCACAATAATCCTTTTTTTGTATAAATTCCGAATAAATTTGTAAAAACTTGAAATTTGAACAAAAAATTACCAATCTTAAATAAAAAAGGATACAAACAACCCCTCTGAGGTCCATCTGGGCACACCAAACACCAGATAAGTAAGTTTTATCTCAAGCAAAAGACTGCGTCATAGAATTCCCACCAAATCGAATCCAACATAAGTTGACTTGGAATAAAAAAGATAAAAAAACTAGATGTTTACGATGAGCGTGGCTAAGGGGTCAAAGTATAAGTCGTTGAAGCAGCCAGTCAACTATCCGCCAGCCAGCGACCGTGACCTTGGTGTGTGCGGGTTATCGAGCGGCAGGATTGCCAGCAGGATAGTATGGAGGACTTTCACTGTTTCTCGAATCGAGCCTATTCCACCATCCACCCACTTGTATACTTGGATACTTGCCAGTACAGCCGCCGGAACTTTCGCTGTTGTCGTTTACCAACCATATCTTCCTTCTCTTCTCTTCTCTAGTTTCAAAGATCCCCATTCTACGTTATATATTATGATTATAGGTCCCTATTGTAGATATTACACATACGCAAACAAAACCTGAGCTAAAACTCGAGAAGTAGATCCTTTATGCTTTGCTTTACTTCTTTGCCCGGTCTGACCCCTCATCAGTCTAGACTTGAGACATAATGTCTCCCTCTGCGCCCTCCATATAATATGCCACTTCAAAAAACGAAAACGACAAAACTCTACAACTTTTTAACCTCGGCTTATTTTTCACCCTCCGGCCTCACTGATTATTATTTCATTGCTATTAGCCATTATATATTTCGCCCTTTCTGCGTTAATTGAGGTTGATAGTTACATCAGAGACACGGAACCACTTATATCTTTTATGTTATTGATCGATGAGACACTAATAGACAAACTTAATTTTGGAAAATTAATTTTAAATCGAAAAAATACTTTAAAAGATTTTTGGTTTAAATAATTTTTTTTCTTATGCAGAAATTTTGATTTAATCTTTTTTGATACTAAGTTCAAAAGTTAATAATTGGACAAGATACCAAATTCTTTAATCACTAAATTTTTTTTGTAATGTTCAGAACTCCGAAAGTTTTGAAAAATTTAATTCAAATTTTTTTAGTAATGATAGTTCTATTTTTTCATTATTTCAATGTCTACACTGATAGAAAAAATGAATTTGACTGATGAAAAAAAATTTTGAATTAAAAAAATTGTTTTGGAAAATTTGATAAACTTAAATAAAGTTTACTTGAACTAAGAAAAATTTTTTGCTTGATTCAGTAAGAAATTCTTCAAAATTGTATTTTTAATGAAGATTTTTGTGTTTGAATTAAATTAACTTTTTTTATCAATGCATGAAAAATTAAAAAAAAATTATCTTAGCTGATAATTGACTCCTAGAATGTAAATTCAAGCCCAATTGTACTTAATTAAAAAACAAGAAAAGAACAGACCTATATTTTGAAATATTAAATTGTTTTTTTATGATATAAATACAAATTTTTGGAACCATGTGTTAAACGCATTAAGGGGAGGATATTTTATTCTGTTTACCCGTACTGGTTTGTTATACATGTTATTTATTATTTATAGACCGGGAGTTTACATTCTATTCATCCGTCGATAATTGGCGAAAAAGACCGCGGGAATAAATATGATTTTTAAATACAAGGGTTGGAAAATGAATTTTTAAAAATAACTACGACAATAATAATAATAGTAATAATATAACAATATTCATAATAATAAAAATAATACTAACAATATGTGAGAAAAGTTAGTTTTTGAGGAAACAAAAGGACATTAGTTCAGCATTAGTTATCTAAAAAAGTACTTTGATCCTTTTTATAAGGAAAGGGTGTAGAGTAGTTGTAGTCGAATTTATTCTGGTCGACTCGTTATCTAACTAGACCCGATTCGAGTCCTATTACCTGTAATATGGGTATATATATATATAGCTTATAAAGCGGTGTAATTTTTAAATATTACTTTTAAAAATATAATGGAGCGTTTAAGCCTAACAGGTGATCGATACTTGGGAGTATGTCGCCTGAAGGGTGATTTGAATAAAATATGAGATGATTACAAGGTATAAATTTTTCCTGGCGTATTGACGCAAGTCTGCGTTTCCTACAGCAACAGTAATATAGGGGAAAAGGGAGGGTACGCGAAAACTGCGACGCGGCAGTTCTACATACGTCGGTTAGGGAGTTAGGCATTAGCTAGTATGGTGAAAAGAAAAGGAAAGGGAGGAAAGGGAAAGGACTCCCCGGGGTAAATCGATAGAATCGCCCCAGACGACCTTGGAAAGAGCAACCACCCTCCACCTACCCTCGAGTCGCCCGGCTCACAACCTCCAAAACGTCCGGACGTCTCGACGCCTAGTTTCTACTCAGCTTAACCTTATTTTTCTCCCGGATCGGGTAGAGCTTCTTTACTTTACTTCTGTTACTTATTCTTTTATGTACGCAACACACAGACATTACGAATACTTTCTCAGGGAACTTGTACTCGTTTCCTTCATGTCCTACCTCACATCCTTAACATTTGTCATATGCCGAAAATTATCTGTTATACAACATAACGACGTTATAATTAGCAAACTGTCTCAATCAATTTCACATCATTAATTTATGCGGAAAAAAAGGAAATTATATTTTTTTTTATGTCTAAAAATAAATTAAATATCTAGGACATTAGATTACTCAAATAATATTTTTATGGATTATTACGATCCATTTTCTGAAAATTTTAAATAATCATATCCTAAAAAATATGAAATTAGACAATTTGGTAATTGGAAAGTTGATAATAACTATTTTTGAATTTCAATTATTATTTCAGGATGGATTGAAAGTTTATCCTAAAATTCTCTGACTCGAAATAAAATTACAAAACCAGCTGAAAAATTAAATACTAAAATTTTTGTGACTATGATTTACTGTCAATTTTTTTATAAATTTTTTTTTTTTGAAAATAAAAAATTTAATTTAATTAAATAAAAATCTGTAAGTCTATAAAATCAAATAAATATTGAAAAAGTCATCATTAATTTTGTATATTAGTTTAGGCTGATCGCCACCCTGCATTTGATACATTTTTCTCATATAAAGTAGCAGAAAGCTCAGTATAAAATATGAATTCTGATGCTGATTAATATTTATGCTAAAAGGTGAATATTTTAGAATTTTTTCTGGATTTGAAATCGACCTGGGAAATGGCAGCATTAAAGTTCAAAAGTATCAGAAATAAAAATGATCCCAATGCATATTTGATTTATTTTATCAATTCAAAAGAACAGTTCTACTTTTTGTTTAATATAAAATTTACTGATGCGAGACAAGGCATACTTGGGCATAATGATTTTTAAATGAATTCATTAACTTGATTTTTTGTTGAAACTAAGTTAATTTGTTGAGATAAGAAATATCGAACAATACAGACATTTATTTATGGAAATTCAAAGAGAGATACATCTATTTGCTGCGTTTTATTTATTCTACTGAGTTACAAGTAATTCAATAGTGTCAGAAATACTTCAGGTGAATGATTTAAATGTCTTCAAGCCAGGGCTCAGAAATACTTGCCTCATCTCTAACAATAATTATATTATTCTCACAATTACATTATTTAAAATTTTGCAATGAAACCTTTTCAAACCTTACTCATACGTTGATAAAAAAATTAACTTTGATTCAAGAAAAAAAAAATTTAGACATAAGAAAATTAATTTGAAAAGTTATACTGAAAAAAAAAAAAAAAAAAAAAAAAAAAAAAAAATTCTTTAAATCAAGAGCAATTTCTTGGATAAAAAATTTTTCTCATTGATCTAAAGTAAAGAAATTCATCCAAATGATGTTCTTACCAGTGTGGCCAGAACGTGCTCTTTTCTTACCCCCACTTTGTAGGACACTCTCATCTGACTACATTGAAAGCGGTACAAAGTGGGGGTAAAAAAATCGCACGATCTGGCCACACTGGTTCTTACTTTGAAATTTTTGTCTTTCAAATGAAATTAAATTTTTTATCACTGTATATTAATCAATAAAGTTCAAATACAAAAAATTCTAAATTTTTCAGAGTAAAATATCCAAATTTTCAAGTACAATTAATCAATCATAAATCTAGATTCTACTTCTATAAAAAAAATATCAAATAATTACTTCTATAGATTTGAATTAAAAAAATAAATAAAAAAATTTCTTATACTAACGACAAATGGTTGACAGCTTAATTATCACAACCGAAGCTAAAGTATAAAATAAAAATAAAACACAACAATTAGTAGGCACTCAACAAAGTTAACTATCAACTGAACTAACGACTTTTTAATTAAACATTTTTTTTTTAGAATTCAGTCTCTAAACCAACCTATTAATTTGTTTTAAAACAATCAGCTGTTTTTGTTGTTTCTCATGAAGCAAACTCCGGAGGAATTAATGTAACGTAAAATAATGTAATGTTCTTTTTTAGGTAACATGAACAGGAATAACGGATACATTGAGTGTTTTAGCGTCAATGGTCTGTAGAATTGATTCTCTGGTTGCCGGTGTAGTACATATATGTGTATATATAAGTTGATACATTATCCAGAGGACAATGTAGCCGTACATGTGCTGGTGGCTATACTAGTACATAATAGTGATCGAAGCTCACTCAGACATGCTAATTTGCTTTAGAACAGAAGACCGTCGTCCCTTGTTGTCCCTTCGACCTACGGACTACCGTTCACATTTTTTTCTCTTGTCCGCGTTCTCCACATACAATTATCCTCTGTATGCTATATATTCGTTTACCGTATCCTATACCTCTACCTCTACCTTGAGTTACCAGCTAGCTGGCATGTATGACATGTATGTCTTTTGTGGTCGTCGATCGTACGCTGGTTACCAACTCATAACACGCGCTTCATGTAATTTTCATCGTGAAAAACTTGCTAAATTATATTATCCTCCGGCTTAGTACATCATTGGACAACAAGTAGGGACATAATGTATAGAGATATAAAAAAAATAAATATAGGGTATAATAAAACGGGAAAAGAATGAAAAAAGTTATTAATAAACAAGTAACAATAATAATACTAAAAAACAACCGGTGACTAAAGAGGAGTATCAGCAACAAAGTTTTTATCGATTCCTTGTGTCTCTGTTTTTATTATTATTTTAGTATTAAACGGTGGAAAAAGTTCATTTTCAAAATATTTTTAAATTACACACTTCCGACTTTCACTAATTTTAATACCGATTATTATTTTTTATATTCATTGTCCTGTCATATTTATTTATGAATAGAAATTAGGAAACGAGCCTGTGAGTTTTACGGACGCAGATTTTCACTTTGAAATTATATTTATAATCTTATTTTTTTAGTAGAAATTAAATTGTTGGATTTTATAAAATTTTAAGCCCTGAATATATTTTGTTCTTAATTTTTTTTTTTCAGCTGTGTGATTTATTATAATTTATTATAGTTTGCTCTGATAATTTTTTTAATTGATTAAAGTTGCATAAGATTTTTAATCAATTGATGTTTCGAAAATTATTAACAATGTAATCAATAATCAAAGTTGAAATGTTAATTTATGGTCTAATAGGTTTTTTCTGATCTTCGATTAATATTTCACGGAGAAAATTTTTATCTTACCAACAAAACACTTTTTAGTTATTATTAAAAGTCTGAGTTTAATTTTTGGTTCAAACATTGATAAAATAATCTAATTAATTTGATTGAATATAAAGTTTGATTGATTTTTTTAAATAAATTTTACTAGATCGAAGAATTTTTCCGCTTGATTCAAGACGTCTCAAAATAATTTTCTTGGTTCTAGAGTTTCTCTTTTAAATCAAGTTAATTTTTTCATCAAGTTTTTAAATCAAAAGTAACATTTATAGAATCTATTGAAAAAAAATCTGTCTGGGTCCAAAAAAACACACTATAATCTATAAATCAAAAGCTCTAAATTAAAACTCATAAAATTTAAATAAAACAAAATTATTTTCTATAAAACAATAAACAACAAAAAAAAAACAAATCACCACCCCAGTTTGATAATAATCATCTAAGCTTTTAAAAGTAACACTAAATGTACTAAAATAAAGATAAAAACATCAAACAAAAACATTAAAAAGCAATAATTATAACTGTAAGAGGAAAAAAAAGTAAAATGTAATTTGTTTAATCACATTTGTCCGGTGTTGTACGTGCTGTATATCATGTAATCCAAGTAAAGATTGTCCAGATATGTACCATACATTATCCGTCCACACATATATTTGTAATATGTATTTAAAGCCTGTAAATTCTCAGACGTGCGTGTGTATCAGCAGTCAGCTCAGAATTACCGATAAATCGTGATAAATAGATTTAACTTTTTGTTATCGCATGTAATGCTGACGGTGGTATGTGTCAAGGCCCTCGTGCATGGCAGTCTATGCTCTATGCTAATAGACTCATTGCAAACGCACACTATTTATAAATAAATAACAACGTCTAAAAAATAACAAGTATTTTATTTATTAACATTAACACTATCGCTCATACTTAATGAGGAAGTTTCTTTATTATTAATAAAATTAATTGATCGATTTGTAAACATAATTTTTAATGAAATCCATTGATTGATAAGCATTGATTTACTTTATTCGATAAATAGATATCTATTATGTTAAGTGAAATGTTTTATTTATGTTACATTTATTGCAACAGTATATAAATGATAAGTGATAAGACACACTATTGATTGCCCGTTTATCCATTCCATTGATAGAAAATGTGACCCAGACAAAATCTATTTTCCAAATATAATAATTCCCGACGAGACTCGTTATTAATTAACTCTATATTAACAAATGGATTCGAGAAGTCGCGAATGAGGTCGCGAGTCAAGAGTCAGATAATCATTTTTAAATTCAATTTTAAATCACAAAGATGTTACGTGATTTGTATTGCTTTTGCCTTAATTTCACTTAAAATATAAATACTCTGTCTGGATGGATGTTCCGGCGACCAGTAAAACATAGAGGGTTATAGAAAAATATAGATATATAGACTTTATTATGTGTGTGGAAACATAATATGCAGATCGATTGTCGCCGACACATTAACTCACCGACGATATTACATTTATTATAAATTTTCATTGTTCTACGGAAATAACTTTATGAAATTTTATAACTAGCTATTTTTATTCTTTATACACGATGCTTCAATATTTCAGTTTGATATTGAAGGATTCATATGTATATGCAATCTCAGATGTCGCGTGAATGACATCTTCAGACACGTCTGAAGAAAATTTTTTTTTCGTTTTTGGAAAATTTTTTAAAGAAAATTAAAAATATACTTTTTTTATGGTTATTGAACTCTGTGTCTGGTTAACAATCAATACTTGTGCATTTTAAGGCGTGGTTAATTATTAGGTCCATCATTTGAATGTAATAATTTATAAAAAGGAAAATTTATAGAAAAGCTGAATTCGATTGATGAAAAAAGTTGATAAAATTAGTAAAAAGATAAAAAACTTAGAAACTTGATTTTCGAAAAACGGGGTAAAACCAACAACTTCCCAACTATTGAAAATTTTCAATTTTCTTAGCAGGAAGTTAAAAAAATTCTTCGAAATAATTTTATATAAAATTTTTTTAATTGATCCAATATAATTATTTTTTGCGCTCAACTGTAAGGTATTCAATTTTATAAACCCAAATCTGCCCATCATTTCTCATAAAAGTTTTGAATATTAATCTTTATTAACAGGAACTACCAACCAGATAAAACCTTCCCGACTTCCGTTGTGTCAAACTTAAAAAAATCAATATCAATACCTCAAAATTATAAAAAAATAATAATTTCAGTTATCCAGGCCAGTTATGAATAAATGAATCCTTCAATTTTAATTTCAAATGCATATAAAATGTAAATAAATTAAATATCAACCGAAAATGAATATCTAAATTAAACTGTCTTGCATTTCGTGAAATTTCTATTAAAATTTAAAAATTAAGCTCGGATTCGTAAAAGTATCTGAGAAGTGAATTTTCGAGACAAATATTTTTAAAATTTATTTCCAAAATGAATGCGTTTCGGTTCATTATATCCGAAGAAAATTATTGAAAAGAATTTCCGAACATATAAGTACATACACACCCTTGATTGCTTCAGAATACTGAAGGGGTACAAATGCAAAGTGTGATTTATCTCGAGAGAGTTGATTACACTTTATTGTTGCGTTGATTCGGGATCGAAAAGATGCGTCATAATAATGTATGTATAGAAGTAAGTCCGTATAGGCTTGTATCATAAGCGAGTATGGAGACAGGGCTTACAGGTTAGCCTCGGCCCACATTGGCATAACACTTTCACTGACGTAACGTACTTGGTTGTAAACTGTTGCGTTGCCATTCCCTCTTTTTTTTTTTGTGCCCAATGTGTCCATGTGTGTGTATATATAGGTATGTCGGTAAATACTGTAAATACTAAATACTAATGTGATTGTAAATTGTGAGAGAGAAAGAGAGACGTCGCTCTACGTATGTCAAACCGCGAAAAGCGCTCACGTTAATTCGCCACACGAGCACACGTGTGTTATGACAATCTTGATCAATTATTTCCGTACATAAAATATAATATTTATTTATTAATATGTGTAATTAAATTTATCAATTACATACACAATTGTTTAAAAACAAAAACGAATAATGTTTGGGAATAAATTAATCGCAAATATTTACCGAGCTTTCACAAATAAAACGTAATATTTTTTTAAATAATGCAATTGAGTTAATTAAATTTGTTGTTTATAAACGTTAATTATCGAGTTTTAATAAAATACGGCAATGTGATTCTAAAATAAATATATATATATATATATATATATATATATATATATATATATATATATATATATATATATATATATTTATATACGTGTAGAGATGGATATGTTGAGAAGGAGAAAAAAATATAATAAAAGTACGTTAAAATAATAAAATAAAATAAAAAAAAAAACAGATAAAGATTGCGATTGCGCTCGATGAGTGAGTAGCTAACCGTGTATAAGGAAATTCTCGATGGCAAACCGCGATTCTCTTGCGAAACTGTTTACCTGCCGGCACATAGGATAGGGTCCAAGGATAAAAGATTACATGGTTCACGATAGATCGACTCTTTATACACGTACGCATTTCCATCGGGTTTATTATTATTTTTATTTAATTTTTTTTTTTTTCACCATTAAATTGTCACGGATATGAGAGGTCCCGCAAATTAGCAATTTTGCGATTGATTAACTTGTACAGCCATTAAGAGTTTGAACTTGTTTTTGAGAGGCTTTTTCAGACGTCAACTTTAGTGTAAAAAATAAAAATTTTAAAAAATATTTAATTTAAAAAATATAAAGTAAATAATTTTTTTTTTTTTTTTTTTTAATTATTAGCAGAGTTAAATCGACAAATATTGCTTTAGGAAGTTAATAACTAATTAGATCATACTCGAGAGTAACTGTAATTTCATCGCTATCACTGATGTAAAGGGGACAGAAACAAAGTTTTCTTGTTACATGAAATTTCCCCAGAGATTAAAAAAAAGTTACATTTTTACGTAAAATTTCTAAAAGACTTACTGATTCATTAAAATTTTTATTAAAATTTTTAGTGTAATTAATTGAAAATTTATCGAATTTTATTCTGCTAATTTTTTTTTTCAATAAAAAGAGTTTTCAATAAAATTAGAAAAAATGATCATTTAGGTTAAATTCTGTTTGCAGTTGGAGCGAACATTCGAGTTAAAATAAAATAAAATAAAAGCCCGGCAACAGAGAAACATTGACGCTCAAATAAGTGAATAAAAAGTGAAAAAAGAAGCGGCAATAGACTAAAATGATTGGAAGCCCTGACCCCGATTACACAAAATGTCAACACTCCTGTCAATGTAGCATACCAGTTAGCGACGTGTGTTGGAAGCGATTCCTTGCGTGGTATAGTGCGAATCCGAGCATTAATATTGTACAAGTAGCCGTCAGCTATCATGCCACTACTCACCGATTCACCGATTCACCGAGTTTAAAGCATCTCTCTTGAATATATAGGTACATAGATGCATATATTGTGGGATCTTGCGGTGTTTGATGTGTAACTGTATGTATGTTTATATTATGCATGTAGATTGTGGTGTCAAGCTCTAGCTGAACTAAGACGGTGTGTACATTGTATATTGCATATTGTATATTGTACATTGCATATAATATACATGTTATCGGGCCGTGAGGCAATACTAGGAAGCCAGTTGCTCAATTCCCGGATAGGAGGCTAAAGATACTCCACATCAACAACATTCTATCTCTTTATATCTATCACTATTATCTCTCACCCTTTCTTTATTTTTTAATAAAATATTAATTAAAGATCATTTTTAATATTTTATTTTATTAAATTCTTCTTCAACCTTCAGTGTTAATATTATTATTATTATTATCATTACTATTACTATTATGTGAATATGACGGTATGACGTACTTGGAAAAGTTGAGCGAACTGGTAACCTTAAGTCTATTTTTTGTTTGAGCAGACGTAGACTTGTATGTTATAGATGTTTTGATTATAAAACTTTTTCAGAGGACTTCTTTATAATTATTTTAATTATTTTACAGCAATAAATGATTAATTATGAAAATTAATTTTAAAAGACTGGTTCTTTTATTTGACGTCATAAGTAATGACGATAATAAGTACCTGTTATTAGTTTGCATTGTAATTTAAACTAGTTATTTTTAATTATAATTATCAGTAGAGACAGTTTACAGGAAAGTTTTATTGTTCATTGAAATTTCAATTTTCATTGCCGTGTTATTTTTTTTTTATTGTTGTTATTATCAATTTTAAATTATTTTTTTAATAAAATATTTTATACTTTTTAAATAAACTAAAAAATTTTTTTAATAATAATTATTGTTATTGAAAAAAAAATTTTAACTCAATTTTTTTTAAGTTCATAAAATAGACATTTGTCAGTCTAAATTTTAATAATAAAAGACTTAGTTCAAAGCAATATTGAAGTGACAAATGTTTGAGTCCCTAGTGACATAGGGTAGAGATCGGGAAGTCAGAATTTATTTTAGGGGTCCGACATGAGGTCTTGGAGCTATGAGTCCAAGATTTATGGCAACAAAAAGGGTCAAGGGAGCGCAGTAACAACTAACAAGTGCAAGAGACAGGGGTAAATCTCCGCGGGAGGGTCCAAATAGTTCTACCGTTTTTTGTCTACTAAACCAAATAATATCCACATCTATAACTACAATCACCGGGTTCTGTTTGGGCAAAAATAGTTAACTTTCTATATCCTCTGCAAAAATCAACACTGAACTGAGAATAAAAACATTACTTTTGTTTGAAAAAATATTACTTCTTCAAGATGAAAAGACAGCGGTAGTTATTAGAGTGTTAAAGAGGAAAAATGAAATAAGTTATTATCTTAATAAATGCAGTGAAAATAAGTGTTATATGCACGTGCATGTATGAAATATAATATATAATATATTAGTGATTGATGCGAGGATCCGGTGAGATTTGTCACGGAGTTGTAAACACAGCGAAAGTGATACACGCCCTAAAAACAAGTAAAGTATCCATAAACTACCTACGAATTCATTGCGTGTTAGTATTAGATCTTTAGTTGATGCTTTATGTCGCTTTTTTTACTTCTAATTTATTATTATTTTCCTTTTATAACACACATATATATTAGTACAGAATGTCTATATATCTATAAATCTAGAAAAAGTATTTCAATGTAAAATTAACTTGACTATTAAGCTAAAAAAGGATTATAATCGTTGAATCAGAATTTTTATTTCCACATTTTCATTCCTTTTTTTTATTCACTAGACTTAACACGCTCGCTTCGCTCGCCTTCATTCTTTTAAAAATCCCGCCACTATCTCAGTCGACAAATCAACAACCGAATAAAATAGTCACAGAAGTGACGTAAAACGATACGACATCCGGCCATCAACTTTTTAGAAAAGGATTGCCTTTAAATACTATTTCCCCATTTGGTTTAATAGATATTTATGTATTAAAAACAGTGTCTCTCCCGACAAATGAGTTTAATTCGGTGATTTGAATTGCGACAAAAATTTACATGAGGAAAAACTCGACTAATTTGTAATTAATTTTATGCGTATCTTCAATGAAAAAAATATTTGTAATTAAAATTACAACGGCTTATTTAAAAAACGATGAATCACGAATTGAGATAAACGAGACAAAAGGTTGATACCGCTGGTTAAAATTTAAATATATAGAGAAAAAGTGACAGGAGTGTAATTGATTACATTGCCCAAACGGTAGTATAATTTCTCTATACGTGTTACTGAACAATAAATATTAATGTGATAATAAAACATATCAATACCAATAATAGTCACATATATCGAGGATTTTCTAATGCAATCTCGTATCTCAAAAATGACAATTTTAGAGATGATTTAAAAAATGAATAGTTATTTAAAAATAATATTTATCAATTGTATCTTCGAAAATCGTGATACGTAATTGCGTTAGAAAACCCTCGATATAAAAGTATCCAATAGATAATAAAATGACATTAAGACACGTACAAGTAAAGATTAAATTGCGCGATCAGAGTTACTTTACGTATAAATAATTTGTATATATGTGTGTATGGATATATAAGTACGTAATGTTACGAAATGATTGTAAATTGTTGAAATTGGGCCACGCATAAACATGATGCGTAGAACGCGTGCGCCGTTTACCTTTACTCAAGTAATTTTTAAGTATGAGAATGGCTACGCAATTATTGCTAACGCGGATGCCCGTTTGCAATTTGTACGGGCCTTGGCCGGTTTCCCTTTCAGTATTGCTAGTTACATACCGGTTTGTATTACTGATCTGATCACGACATCACAGACACAACCAGATACATATGCACACGCATGGGTCTTTCGATATGTAGATGGAGATGGAAACGAGTTTATAATAAACAACATCGAGAACATCCTCGTCCTCGTATGCTAATTTCGTATCAAGTGTGTCCGATCCGGTTTACCAGTTCAGAGATTGCTGTAGTACCGGTTGGAAGTGGTTGGTAAGGTCGTGGTCGCGGTGATCGAGTGAAGATTTATTTGGTTTGCTTGGTCGGTAAGGAGGTCACAGCCGGTAAAGAAAATAATTATGACAATAGATTGCAGGTGATAAAAAAGAGTCTTACCTTTGCTGCCCTCGGTGATGATCTCTTCAGACTTGATCTCTGCTCGTGCGGCATAGGATGTAGAAGACACTGGTGATAATTGAATAGACGGAGCGGCTAATTTTTCTGAAATTCAAAACAAATATGGATTCAGATGAAAATTAATACCTAGTTCTATAGATAAATTGTAAACGAGTACGCACCGGCTAGAAGAGGATTCGCAGCGGCGATGTTATACCTCTGCCGCCTACACGGGGTTATTGTACTGAGCGGTGTGGTTGTTGAAGTCGGTTGGCTCGCTTCCGCCAAATCGGCTTGCAATTCTCGTAAAAATGTATCCAAAGTATCAAATGGCTCCTCGCTAACACTTGATACACCTTCCCCGTCCTCTGAAGGTACACTGGAGGCTGTTGGCGCACCCACGAAAGCACTCAGTTCCATTGCTGAAAATTCGACTGATTGTGCTGGGTTATTTTCCTGAAAAATAAAATTATTTTAGTCAATTATCTTTATTTTTAGGCTGTTATTTATTAATATGATTCTTAAAATTATTTAGACGAAGTTATTTATCAAGTAAGATTTATTTTGAGTTTTGACTTCATTAGTAAAAATTTATATTTATTTTGAACATTAATTTTTGAATAAATTATTATCATATTAAATTTTTGGATTTAAAGTATAGCTTTTGATTAAAAAAAAAAAAACAATTTAACTCTTGAACGTGACTTTAAATAAAATAAATAGATTTTTTGTCCTATAAAATTTATAAATTTACTCATCTTTTTAACTTTTATTCAAACTTCGAAGATTTTTTTATCATTACTTGAATGAAAATAAGAGTTTGAGATCTAAAATAATAAATTTACATTGAACTTTTTTTGATTTCATCAACTTATATAAGATTTTTTATCTTACTTCAATAAAAATAAATTTTATTTAGAGTAAGAAAAAAATCCAGATAGTAGCTAGTATAATCCAGATTATAATGAGTTATAATCCAGATATCACTGAGTATAATCTGGGATGATATCCAGTGTCATCTTGTTCTTTCCGTGTAGTGTCAACAAGTAAAAAGTTCAAAATAAATTTATCAAATAATAAAAATACTTAATTTCATAAAAATACAAACTTGTAAACATTGAGTTAAATCAACCATTTTGCCATCGTTGTCAGGGCACCATAGCAATTCGTCGTCTATGAAGGGCATGTTTGATGATTCCTCCTTGGGTACCAAGCTGGAGGTTAGCGAAAAAGTCTGTGATATAGGGACCGGCATCGAGACCCGTGCCGGGCGGCGGGGCCTTTTTAGCCACCCCCGCGCCTGCTAACATCCAAAACCACTGGCAAGTCTCTCGCACCCGTCAGCTGGATCCCAGCTTCCCTCTGGAATAGAATAAACTCTCTTTAATATAAAATAATATAACCATAATGATAAAAAAATAATATTTCCATAATCATCAACAACTATTACATAAATATAAATTTACAAGACTTAATATATTATAGTTTATTAATATATAAGATAATTAGACAGCTTAAGCTTGTTTAATAGCAACTTAAGTTTCTCTCTTTAACTATTCGTTACACGTTATTCGGTGAAGCTATTTCATTATATGAACTTAGAATTATCAGAGTAAAAAATGGTAAATTGTAAATAGTAAATTACAAATTGCAAGCCTCGTATTTGAAGCGATGCCAGTAAAGTGTAAGTAGTCAGAGCCAATAGTTAGTTAATGATTAAGTGATTATACATAATAGACAACAATAACGGGTAAATGTGCAAGCATAAGTTAAGTATAAGTATATATAAGTAAACCTGACATTTCCATGAAAGTGAAAACTAAATGAAAACTTTCTTTCAGTAGGTTGTTTCACTTCCTGCGCGCGTAATCTTACTCTCTTGCTATCTAGTCGATGCTTGGTGCATTCTATGCCCAGTAAACAGAACTTCAACTATATATTTTATTTGCTAGTTTTTAAACTGACTCGTAGTTGTGGTAGTAGTTGATGTTGTTGTTGCTGTTGTATTTATGTAATAGCCAACCAAGAAAGAAAGTTTCTACTTCTCAAAGGTGAATATCCTTTCTCGTTTGTATTTGTGTAGTTAACTGTGAAGTTTTATTACTATCACTGGTATTAATGCAGGTACTCAGACTTAAATAATAAATTTTATTTATTATTTTGTAAAATGCTATTTCAAATAAACAAAAGTACCTAAAATAAAAATTATATTTAATTCAAGATTCATCCATCATTTCTTCTCATATTCTGTAAAATGGAATATCCGTTATCCATTTAACAGGTTTGTGTCAGTTGTTTTTAAGATGGAGAACGCCGGCAGTTCGCCCGACGAAACTCTGGACCCAACCTCTCAATTATTCGACCCTCTTAAAGCTCTGTACTCGGACAAAACCAAAATACCTGTAAAAAAAGCTCCTATTTATGATAATATCACTAAATTTGAATCTGTGTTGAAGGGTATTGCTGTAAGTATTTACGTTTATCAATCCTTGATTTTTTTCGGTGATTTTATTATTTTCATTTTCATTTTCAGCCGACTGAGATAGGCCAGGGTAGAAAAAAAGAAAACAGAACTTCAATTGCAGGTGAGTTTTTTGAATTATACATTATTTTAATGGAATTATTTATTAATTTAAGTGGACAAAAAATGAAAACGTGTTTACAACATACGAGTTTATGTTACGAGACAGACTGAGGTTAGAGTGCCAGGTCTGCTTTTTCTCAACAGGTGGCGCCTCAGTGGGGGTTTGGTTTAAATTCGAAGCTTGCCGTCTATTGGTCAGGCGAAATTCTGATGACATTATTAGTAGTCACTTGATAATTTTTTTTTTTTTTTTAACAAACAATTTTGTGCCAAAAAATTATTTTTAAAAAATTGCATTTTTTAATTTTTTTCAATTTCTACATGACAATTTAAAAAAAAATTTTTTTTGCCAAAATTTGTTTGTTACAATTTTTAAAATGTTATAAATATTTGCTAAATTAATTTTTATAAGATTCTGAAGTAACCGAAATATTTTAAAATATGAAATTTTTAATTTTGATGACATTCAAGTTAGCTGTCACTTGACAATTTTTTAATTTTTTTTTTTAAATAAATTTGCTCCAAAAAATTATTTTAAAAAAATAATTTTTTAAAACTTCTAATTGTCAACTTTTTTATTAATTTTTTTAGGCCATAATTTATTTGTTACAAAAATTCTTAAAATTACTCCAGAAATTTTCATAAATGAAATTTTACCTTAAAAATTTTTATTCGGAACACGTAAAAAAAAAAAATCAAATGTAATTGGATAAATAATCAATAACTTTTGGATAAATTTATTATTCTAATGTTTACATATTCTATTATGTAAATAAAATAGTTTCGTAATTATGTTTATTATTATCTGAAGTATTGAACTTGATAAGTTAAAATTTTTATAGACTCTTGTATTGAATATAATTGATAAGAAGTTATTTTCAATAACATAATGCTTTTGATATTTTTTTTTCTATTCAATTTTAAAAATTTTAAGTATATTCTGAAAAATTCTGACATAAAAATTACTAATTTAAAATAACAAAAAGTAAAAAATTTATGAATTATTAATTATTAATCCAAAAAAATAAATTACATTTAATTTTGTTGATATTGAAATCAGCATACATCTGAAAATAATTTTTTTATTTATGTCTATAATTTTTAGAAGTGAAATTTTATAAAACAATTTGTATAAAAAATTCTAAAAATGATCAGATGCGTCTGGCATAATTTCATCCTAAAACGCAAGAAGATTTCATACTTTCGAATATTTACTTAAATCCGAATCTCAGAGCATGCAATTGCCGGCAACCCAAATTAAAAAAATTCATTTCACTTCTTGGATCATAAAAGTAAAATCGGAAGAAAGTTTTAAGCGAGTTTTGGTTGATAACAGAATAAAAAATGTATAAGCAAAAGATTAATGAAATACTTGTAATGGAATAAAAGTTGCTAATTTAATTAATATGTGTGGCAATGAATCTTTTAAATCGGGAATGAATGACTCACGAGTACCGCTATCTCGATCTTACAGCACCCCCTTGTACCTCGCTCTCTCCACCAGGTTTCACGGCCTCTTACACGGACAAAACTCGATATTGACTCTCATCCAGATATTAGCTGGCTCAAGTTACTATCTAACGAGCAACCACCAAGGTCATAATATAATCATAATATATAGCATATATCTAACCGTACAAATAATAAAACTGTATAAATATAATAACTGATAAAAAGTCACGTACTATTACATCCACATACAATATTTGCACGGAATTAAAGTCCTGACCTACAGAAAATTCAAATTTTATTTAATTAAAATAAAATTAAAACCGCGTGACTCTAAAAGTCTAGCAATAGTAAATAAAATACGTTTAACTGTTATCAGCGAATTATTTAACGATTCCGGTTAAATGTTTGATGATATAGTTCCTTAAATGACCCCGAATAATGATTTATCTATTGGCCGGCGGCCAATTGCACGCGCCGCTCGATAAATCATGGATCCCTGACCCAGTGTAGTTTTATATTTACGTGATGCATCCGTCAGTGTAAAAGTACATGTGTGAAAGTCACGCACATGTGTGTACATTTATCTTCATCACTCTTTCTCTTTTTGTTTTATTATTTTTATATTCATTAGAGTGTAGTTATTGAATTATCTTTTTCCTTTTTCTTCTTTGCTGCTTCTTCTTTACTTCTGGTACGTACTTCACGCAGACAAGATGTAATCCCAGTAGACTGTTCCGAACATTGGACACATAATTGGTAAAAAGTACAATTTTTTAGAATATTCTTTTGATTTTTACTTTTAACTCTAATTTCGACTAAAACATTTAAGTTTTTATAAAATTGATAGAAAATTAAGTTTCCTACAAAAAATGACTCATAAATTTTTTTATATTTTCAAAATTTTGATTCTGTTCTTAGAAAACTAAAATTTTTTATTTTTTATTATTTTATATCTTTAGAATTTAAATTCTGGCGGAATGATAAGAGATAGGACAAAATTGGCAAGGACTTTTTTTAAAAAGAGTTTAATTTTCTACAAAAAAGATCTCTTATAATTTTGTCATATTTTAAATATTTTACTCAGAATATTGATTCTAAAATTATATAATATAAAATTTTATTAATATTTCAAAAAAATTTTTTTCAAAAATTTCTAACAATTTTAAAATTTTTCTTCCAAATATTACAAAAAATTTATAATGAACCAAACTAAAAGTTTCCCATGCACCGGATCCCCAAACCAGTAATTTTTCCCTTATACAAAACCTCCGTAACAAGAGGCCTGACCGACAGAAATAAAGGGTCGGGTGCTTGTAGATTCGCAATGAGAACAACAGCAGGGCGGGGTAGGGACGTGGGGTGCACGTAGCCGGTATATGTACCGAGTGCAGCACTTGTTGCGTCGGCCGTCGACCTCAGTTCGGCTCGCATCTCTTAACTCAGTAGTACTCTGCACATTCGCCATTTAGTTTTCGCTTTTGGTCCTATTTCTTAAATCTTAAAGTTTAAAATAAAACTACCTACCGACCAGCAAACCAGCAAAATCCATACGAATAATATCAATTATTTGTCAATAATTAGAAATTATAAACGACTAAAATTTTTCAGGTTTGCGCTAAATAACAAAACTTGCTCCCTAAATAAAATAACTGAGTAATGCGTTTTAAGAGCTGTTGCATAATTTAATTTACGTTCATTTTATTTTAGCTACACTACACATGGAGCCGAGGTTTCCGGTACAGTAGCGCTCGGCAGAATATACCACCGCGAATACTTATCCCGTATGTGTATATGTACACTAAGTGATCCAATTCCATGGGTCTTAGTGTGCTGTACTCACGTTAGTCACTGACCTATCCTAATAATATATACTACATACTCAAAATTACTATTAGCATTGTTATTATTATTAATATTACTATTTTTATCATAATTGTTACATTTTTTATCTTATCTCGGAACGAATTAATTTATTCGGATAGTTATAAATTTTTTATAGAAAATTTTTAGACGTTTTATGTAGGAAATTTAATTTCTTACAAAAAAAGTCCTCACCAATATTTCTTATCATTTAATTAGAATTTGTATTCAATAATAGTAATATATTTTGAAATCAAAAATATTTGTCAAAGTCAGAACCAAAATTTTGAAAAAAATATTAGAGATACGGAAAAATTATCAATTTTAAAGAATTATCAGCAAAATTTACACTCTAAAATTATAAAATATTTCCAAATCAAAAATATTAGTAATCAAAATTTTGAGAAAAATATTTAAGATACAAAAAATTTGCCTGAATTATTTTTGGTAAAAAATTTTCTAACACAAAGCTTCTTATCAAAAGTTCACACAATCTCAATCTATGATCTGAAAAAAAAAAAAAAAAAAAAAAAAAAAAAAAAAAAAAAAAATCGAATTTCCTCCAAAAATTCTTAAGTGTTATTTTTCTACCATTACTCTTTGTTTTTCTCATACACTTCCCATCCCGCAGCTCCTCTAGATGCGATAACACGGCCTCGCCAACATTTGTGCTGTATAAAATAAACCGTTAGGTTTGCACACGCTAACACACACGCGAAGCGATAAAAATGTAAAAAAATTTTCATTAAAAACAAAATTTTCTTCCTCAATTTGAATTGCAAATTCGAAATGAGCGATCGATTGAAATAAAAAGTATGATCCATGATGGATAAATCTCGCGATATATATTCATAATAAATCTTTTGGTAAATAATGCATCATTGATATCAATAAAGTTTAAGACTTAAAGACTTAAATAAATAAGTAAGTCGGAGTTTGCGTCGGGGGGAAGTAGTGGTCAGGTGAATAGCGATTAGATCAAATGAATCCCTCGAATTTATCTCCTACCAGCAGATGATCCCCAAGTTGAGTCGCGCTGGGTTCAACGTCCTGCCGGGCAGCGCACCCGAGAGGCAAGCGAGCGCACGAGCAAGCAACCAAGCGACCGCACCAGCCCACATATATCTATATACTATGTACTATATACATACACAATGTACAATATACCTTTACTGACTTTGCTCACTACTCGGTACTCTGTACTTGTGTTGCTGTACTGACTGGAGTTGAAGTGAGCTAGCCGTAGGTACTGTTACTTTCGCGACAATATGGCCCTTTGGATTTACACAAGCGTTATTGCGCTAATATAAGATTTCATGAATATAAATATTAACAAAAAAAATTTTTTTATTTTTGCAGATGGTGTATTTTAGTAATTATTTATAATTGCTTCATATTTTTTTTTAGTATGTGAATTTTTTTTAAATGAATTAAGATTCTAAACGAGATTGATTCAAATTTTTATTGTGAATTAATTAATAGAAGCTGAAAGAATTCAAATTGAAAAAAATTATTTCTTATTTAAAAAATTGGATTTGTTAACTAAGTTTTAAGTCATGAAATCTATGTCAAAAATTAACTTGATTCGAGAGAAAAATTCTTGAACCAAGAAAATAATTTTGAAGAGGATAATTGTCTTGAATCAAGACAAAAAATTCTTGAATCAAGTAAAATTTCCTTAAATCAAGAAAATTTATTAGTTCAAGAATTTTTCTACTCAAATAAAAAACATTAAGTTCTTCAAAATTATATACTTTATTCAAAAACATTTTTTTCTCTGTGTAGCAATTGAAGAATTACAGTTTATGTAATAATAATGATAATAATAATAGAAACTCCGAAGAAAAAATTATAATTTAAAACAACATTTCTATGAAATAAAATTCCAAGTATTGACTTTTACACTTTTTAAATGTTCTTTTTACAGAGTTTGTAAAAACTGTAATTTTTATATTTTCAAACTGTGATTTTCCAATTTTTTGTTCAAGACACTCCGTTTTTATAAAATCTCTTTACAAATTTTTTCACCTAGTACATATCAATTTTCAATTATAGTAGTACGACTTTTCGATAACTAAAAAGTAAAAGAGCGATAAATCAAAAGTGAAATTACAATTTTTTCTCGTTAACACATGCAGATTAAGTAAAACAATTATAATTGATTCTAAAGAGATTTATCGTCTTAATTAAGAAAAAAAGTTCTTTAATTCCTACAAAATTTTCACTTCATTTAATGATTTTTCTGCTCCATTCAAAACGACGAAATTCCTCAAAATAATTTTCTTAGTTCAATAACTCTTCTCTTAAATCAATTCTTTTTTTTTTGTTTCATCATGAACATAAATATAAACAATTGTATTTAAAAAATGTCTATACGTATTGTTTTAATTTTTAAGTAAAACTGAACCACAAAAAGTGAAATTTTGATTAATGCAGAAGCTCGCTCGGTTCGCTATGCAAATGAATAAAAAAAAATAAAACTATTTTGTTTGTAAATTTTGCTGGTAATGGTAACAGCAAAGAACATTCTTGTATATTATGTCTATATATATATATATATATATATATATATATATATATATATATATATATATATATATATATATAGACGTGTACTATAATAAGTAAGTCGGTTAAATGTATATCATTAAATGTTTCGATAATGACGAGACTAGATTGCAATGAAGTTCTTCCTCAGCTACTGCTCTCATGTCACGTAGACACACGATACGTAGTACGTTAAACTCTTGCTCTCGTCTTCGCCATTTGGATCAGGCGATAGTGAAAGTTTGTTACCTAGTCCCTCTTTGCTCTTCACTCTTTCCAGTAGAAATACAGGCGTATCATATAAAAGTGTACCCACTTCTTACTTGTTCTATTGAGCTCCCCCCGGGAGTTGGTGGATTGTCGAATGCCAGAAAGAAAGAAAGGCGAAAAATAACTAAACCGCGGTTTATTACTAGTGGGAGAAAATCCTGTACAAGTAATAGTAATAGTAATGCAGCTGTTTATGTTATCTTTATCGAACTTTGTTTAGTCGCGTGCGCTCCTCTCCGTCAGCACAACCAGCCTCTGTACTACTTGTCTGCTGTACTGGCTTTATATTAGCAGGATGAAAGTTATCGGAGAAAGCCAATTGACACTGTATAACACTATACTAGTACGTACGTACTCCACACTCTAGACTCTACGGTTAAGTGTATATATGTATGTACATGTACTTGTACTTGATTTGCTCCCGAGGGGCTTGTATTTCTTTACAGCATTTTTATTATACCTCTCGACCGCTCGCACCTGATGCTGATCGTACAGATAATTATTTTTTAACCATCGACAGTAAAATTATTTAATTTTTATGGTCAATATAAAATAACTGTTTTGATTTTAATTATAATTAATGCGTACTTTTACTCTCTGTTAATTGACCGGCTGAATAATTATCGATAAATAGTCTTTTTGTAATTTTAATTTTAATTTGCCGGATGAATAAGTGTTTATTAATTTTATTAGTTTTCATTTTTAGATTGAAAATTATTTTTTTTTATGGATGGTTCTATCCGATGTTGATTCTAAATTTTTAATGAAAATAATTTATATATTTTTTTTAAGGAAGAAACCGGTATTTTAATTTTTCGATCACTTTAAATGAGAAAAAGTGAATCATAACCTTTTTGCAAAATTTTTAATATTAAAAAAAGGTTTTAATTCAATTTTTTTTTTGTTATTTTGAATTTGAAAATTTCAATAAAAAAAATTAAAGTGCAGTTTCTTAATGAATTGTTTTTTTTTTTTTAAATGAATTAATATTAGAGCTTACAAAAAATAACTTAAATTGTTGTTTAATAAAATTACGATCCATATAATTTTTGTTTATAATTTAAAAACCATTTTGATAAAAGTTGCACACTGATAACAATATTGAAAAAAAAATAAGTGATGTAAAAAAATTTGAAAAATTTTTTACGAGAGTTTCTTTTCTTTTTTACAATATCTGATTTTTTTGAATTGACATACAACTAGAAATAAATTAAATTAAATTGCCTTACAGTAAAAAAAACGAAAGAGAAGGAAATAGAAAAGGAATACGATGCTTTCAAGAGTGGCAGAAACGTTTTATCACGTATGACAAATACGATTGGGCCTCTACAACTTATTTACACGTGTATGGAGACAAAGTCACGAGTAAAGGCAAGTAACTAACATATAACATACAACACTACATAACATAAACATGGTATTTAACTAAAAAATAACAATATAATGTGTGACTTGTTTCAAAGCGCCGACAAATTATCTATACATTAAATAATCTCCTTCGTTCTATTTAAAGCTTCTAGAAATAAAAATGTAATACATTATGTGTATGTGTTTGTATTTGCAGCTTTTTATTGCCGCAATAACATAAAAGTAGTGACCATTTTATCGGTGGAATAAGTAATAATACAAGTTCTAGCGCAAAAATTTACGTGACATAGTTTTTTAAAACGTAAGCCTTTTTACGCGGCGGGCGATTACTCTAGGGTCAACATTCGTAGCCATGACGACAGTCTCACCCTAAGCTAGAATGAGAATCCCATCGAATGCGAAGAGTATAGTATTATAATATACATAGATATATAGAGCTATCTCCGATGCTTTGATACTTTATTATATTTTTTCGGGTGAATCGAGTTGCAAAATTTATCATCCACTGTTAAGGTCACATTTCAAGTTCAAAATGTATTACATCAGCTCCTTGCTCATCTTATATTCGTATAAGACGGAATAAAATGATTACTGATGATGATGATGATGATCATCATCATCATCATCATCATCGTGATCGTTGTCATAGTCGTAAAAATTGAGATTGTATAGATATAGTGAATGTGGATAAAAATGAGCTAAACATATTGTATTCTAAAGAACAAATTGATGGAAGATGAGATGTAACAACAAATAACGATTTGTAGTATTATTTTCTATTTGCTATATTATGTATGCCCGATACGATAAATTTTTCGGCCCCTATAACCCACATATTGCATGTCCGGACGACTAATCATCATGACATTACATCGCTTATATGGCCTTGTAGGCCTTGAAGGCCATCTCGTTCATACTGATGCCTGCTTGCCTGCTGCTAGCAGTCACTACGAGGTCATATTCTATTAAGCGTTAATGAAAATAAATAAATAAATAATAATTTTTCTAATAATAATAATAAAAAAAAAAAATAATAATCAAAGTAATAAATTTGTAAGAATTTCAATTTTAGTTATTATTATTAAACCTTTAAATTAAAACCTTAGCTAGTTGGTTAAAAAAAAATCAGGTCAAAATAAATATTAAAAAATTTGTACTTATAGTACTAGATGATCAAAGATTAAATAACAACAGAGAAAAATGAAAAACAATGTTCTTTTTATGAATCGATTATTCTTCCGTACTTCGATTATTGTAGTTCCATAGTCTTAAATTATAACAAAATAATTATAACTATGCTACAAAAACTTTAAAATCAAGAAATGAGAATAATTCTAAGTGCAAATACATACACAAATATTCAACTGATGCTAAATACTCTCGAATGGCTCTCAGTGAAACAAAAAAAAATTTTTAATAGTTATGTTAATTCAAAAAGTGATTATTGGATTAACACCAAACTCCACATTAATTAAAGATATATATTTTTATGATACAAGACAAAAAATCAATTTCAAATAGACAAGACAAAAACCCATACTGCTGAAAAATCTATCATAAAATTCGGACACAATTTATACAACCAATTACCTAATCATATCAAATACATATATATATTTTTTAAAATATTGTAAAAAAATATCAAATTGCTAAAAATGAAAAAAATAAACATTATCATTATTATTATTATTATTATTATTATTATTATTATTATTATTATCGCGTTGATTTAAAATTTTTAAAAATAAATACTGATTAATAAGAAAAAAAATTGAATCATTACCAATTAAAAAAACAAATCTAGATAACAAATAAAATATAATAAAAAATTAATTAAAATAAATACATGTTTGAATAATTATTCCCGACGCGTATCGTATGTAAAATCAGTGCAAACATCGACAGGACCTTGTTTTTGCAGATTATTTCCGGGTATCACCTTTTGATTTAATTTTATCTCTATCACTATATATACTAACGTTTTTCTCTTTTGCGTAAACGCAGTGACAATAAAGAACCATTAAGCTTACGTCTCAAGGTTATCAAACAATTATTGTTAGTTATTAGTTATTAGTCATTATTATTATATTAAAAATAATATAATAATCAGCAATTATTTGTTATAAAGATAACAAATAATTTTTTAACAATAATAAACTATTAAATTGTTATTTATTTAATGACATTGAATTTTTAAATTATTTCCCAATACGGAAACATTTGGATGTGATTGAGAAACAAGTATTGTCCTCGGCTAATTAAATATTTACATTAACTTCATGAACACACGATAATAAACGGTAAATTACGAAGGTTTAATGATAACTTTAATCATTTATTATATATTATATTAACAATTAATAATTGTTAAGTTTTAATTTTTAGATCTACACAAGGAGCGCGAGAGGCGTCAGAGGATTCATCGAAGCTTATGTCGCGGCTTTTGATAAACATTGGAACTTAGCTCTCGAAGATTGTTACGAAGAGTGGACACGTAAGGTTAAAAGAAAAGCACCAATTTTAGGTAATTATTTTTAACTACAAAAACATTAAATGTAAATAACTCCAAATTAATTTAATAATAATGTAAAAAAATTATTTTCAATAGTTACATTTTGAACAAACTAAAAACATTTTTTATGTTTATATTTTACCTTTAATATATATCACGTCATTAATCTGCTGAACTAATACAATAAATCAACTAAAAAATATTAGTATTCTTTTTTTTAACAAATTAGTTCTTATATCCTATAGCCGAAAAATTTTTCTGTCACGTGTCTCCTATTTTTAAACTCTAAATTTATTTTTAATAACATTTGAATTCTTTCTGTCATGTTAATTTTTTAAACTTCTAAACTTGAAAATTGTAAGATCGCTCGGAAAAAAACGATAATTTATTCATCTAGAATTTATTTTTACCCTCGTAAAATATTGGAATTCTCTTAAATAACTCATCAGTTTAAATAGAAAATGATCGATGTTATAAAAAAATTCATTTATTTTTAAAAATTGAACCTTAAACAAGCCGGAATGAATTTTTTTCAAGCGGCGGAAAAAGAATTTCTATTTATAACTTAAAAAATTATTATCAAAGTTAAATACAGAAAATTTGCGAAACAAATGAATTAAAAATAATTTTAAATAATTTCTTGTCATAAATAGTTTTAAATGAAAAAATACTAGAGTAACATAACGTTAACTATTTTAAAAATAGCAAATACATATATTTCACTGTCAAAATTTTTTATCCCAAGATTTCGTATTTTTTTTTTTAGCAGGAATGAGAAAGTAAATAGAAAAAAATAACTGAAGTGAAATAAATTAAAATAAAATATTTTTCTAGAGTTTGCAATTTATCTAAAGTTCTTATCATTAAAATATATATCGTTAAATATTTACTCAAGTGCAACCTTGAATGTTGAACTTTAAATAAATATGAATATACTCACGTATACTTTTAAATAATTGAAAATGAAAATAATTAATAGTAATTACGATGTTATTGTCAACCATGTGAAATAGTACGCTATAATTATTATTATAATAATATATAATATATATTGTATAAAAAAATTAAAACTATCACTCAACTAGCGACAGATAATGATAATTTCCGTACTTTTTTTTTGTGTAAACATTAGCCGGTAAAAAGTATAGAAATTGAATAAAACAAAAATTGAAGCAAAAAGGCAAATAAGAGTGAAAAAGAAGAATTGGAGCACGAGAATGATAGAGGGTAGAAGAAATCCGAGGGCACGTGGGCTGCGATCGAACGTAATAAACACAGACACATACATGTATAGTCAAGGCCGGTCTTTGCTCCAAACTCCGAGCTTTGACCTTTTAGGTGTATCGAATTATTATATCACACCCTAGTCCATTTTCCGGTCGTACTTTTTTTAATCGGTTGACGTAACACTAAAGATGTCATTTTTTGCAATGGTTGGACTAATGACGGCTTTTATTAGAATAATTAAACGTTGAAGGACAGTTTGGTTACTTACAAATTACTTATAGGTGTAAATATTTGAGCCAATACTTTTAATTATGAAAATTTGAGAAAAAAAATTTCATACATGTCAAGTTATTTAATTTGAAACTTCAATTCTAAGCAAGCTATTGAAGATACGAAAAAGTAATAAAAAACCTTTTTTGAGGAAAATTTTATTCTCTACAAAGAAAGTCCTTATCAATTTTACTTTATCTGTTATCATTTAGCTCAAATTTGAATTCTAAAGTTATAAAATATTTTAAAGTCAAAAAATTTTAGAATCAAAAGATTAAATTTTTAGACAATTTAATCTTCTACAAAAAAAATAATTGTCAATTTCTCCCCATATTTTATCATTTCGTCAAAATTTGAATTTTTAATAAAAGAGATGCCCAAAAAATTTTGATCAAAATTTTCGGTTACAAAATTGAACCGTAAATATTTTCCAGCAAATGAAAATACTTTTTGATGTCCTAGTAACGCACTGACTTATCGTCCAGCTCTGGAAGGAGGTTGGGAGGTCATCGATATAAATTTGGGGTTGATAAAAGCCAACGACCTTGAGGCGTGCCAAAGACTATCCGGTAAAGTAGAGAATGGATCGATTGTTGTACACGTGTCTGATATGGAACCTTTATATTACTAGCGTATATTGTATATCGTGCAGTCTTTTGGCCCTAAACGGCATGAAACCTCTCAAGGTTCCTTTTCGCCTCTACTTAACTTTTTTTATTATTTTTTCCCTTCCATTCTAGATTTTGCTCCTTTCATCCTATTCTTCTCATATTAAACATATCCATACAATATAAGTATACATAATATGTACATATATATTTCGCGACAGAGACCACCGGATAGGATAGGAGTTTAACCCCTCGAATACGCAGCTTGTTTTTCTCTGTGTCAATGAACTGCTGAAATTTTAAAGTGACTCTTCTATCTTTTATCTATGCTTCTACTTCACTCTACTGTCGTTCATTTTTTCCTAGTAGACGTTTATATGTTTCATATTACGATATGTTTACCAAAAAATGTTCACCTAATTACACAAAAAAATTTTAGTAATTTATTTTACAATTACAACATTCAATTCTCGATATGTAAATTAATAAAAAATGTTATTAAATAAAAATATTATTAAATTAAAGAGTTATTCAACTAAAATATTTTTTCGTTACTTATTGCAGGTATCCCGTCAGTAAAATCGGAAGAAGCTAACGAGAACGTGCCAAAGATGATAGTGAAGACGTCTAACGGAAAGACAGAGACCTTGAAGAGACACGTGCCGCAGATGATGCTACGGGGAGAGCAAGTTGTCATGATCGTAAAAATTAATTGACCCACATAATTATTTTGTTATTATCCAATTAATCTACACTGCACGCTGTGTGTTTTGTTAATGTATTTATTTATTTTTTAAACTTTTCATTTTTAAATAATATCAAGTTTTAGAAAGACAAATTGACAGATCGAATTACTCATTGCATCATTTCTGTTGTAATTTAAACTACATTTTTTTAATTGTTCTGTAATAATCTTTTTAATAAGTTTTTAATGGAAAAAATTACCGATTTTTTTTTTTAAATACAATGAAGTTTATAAAAACCTAAACAAGTTTTTTTATTTTATTGAAAATTATTAATTTTAAAAAATGATTCGAAAAATTTTAATTCTGATTTTTTCATATCTTTAATATTTTACTTAAAAATTTAATTTCAAACTTACTAACTAATTTTTTTTTATTTCTAAATATATTATACCTTTCAAATTGAAATTTAGACGAAATGATAAGAGATAGGGTAAAATTGACAATGACCTTATTTGTTGATAATTTAATTTTCTGAAAAAAACTATTCTTATGATTTTTTTATATCTTCAATGTTCCGCTCAGAATTTCAACTTTAAAATTACTCTAAAAAATTTGAAATATTTTTACTGTTAATAAATGTTTTCTCAAATTTATTGCAAAAATTTGACAAGTCAACTACTATAAAATATGTAAATATAAAAAAATAATCCCAAAACACCTGTAGCTTTATATAAATTAAAAAAATTTCGATTAAATTTATATCCGGTGAACTAAAGAGTGAATTATTCTGGTGAAAGCAGCCTGTAAGTGGGGCGAGGGTGCTTCTGATTCTAGCGTAGGAATATCGTTGGTCTGTCAGGGCCATAAGTATCTACATATACACATATATGTTAGCAAAAATATATACAGCAAAAGCAAAGACTCTACAAGTAGGAGGGCCTCTCACTTTCGCTCTCCTACTTGATCAGAGAAAGTCTAGCCTTACCGGGGAATATAAGTTATCATCTCTTTCTCTTTCTTTATACCCAGCGGACCACCTCCTCGACCTCCTGGGTTACAGAGAACTCCTCCTTAAAGTCTCTATCCTCAGCACTTTCGATTTGTCGAGAGAGTTAGCCGTCTACGTCTACAATTATTCGTTACCAAGTTAACTCAACTCAGCTAAACTAAACTTATATTATTACTCTCCTAGTGTAACTCTACACTCGGATCTTGGTACCCGTGTAGTTGCGCACCCATGCCTCTATACTTAGTGCCAACGTTAAGAGGTTAATGCACTCCTAGAGTCATAAGTAACTTATTTAGTTAGCTACATTTCCAACCGTGTTAATTGTACATTGTATCGCTTTACTTTTCTCTCTTTTATTTACCCAACACCTTTATTGTTGTAACTTATAACAATGTTACTCTCAAATATTTCACTCATTGCCGTCCCATTCTACCCGCTATTCCCTCTTTTATTTATTCATACTCGAAATTTGACATTGAGGATAGTGAATAGCATGTATGTGTAATTTTATGGAAGCAATTATATGCGCAACCACGCGTCAAGCTGTTAAGGCATAACAATTATTATTATTATCACCTCCTAATGAATAATTTTCGAATAATATTTATTATATGCTAACTTCTAAATAGTAATAATAATGATAATTTGTAAAAAAAAATTTTTTTTATCATTGAAAAATTTTATGCCTGACAAATATTTTTTTTAATACTGTAATTTTATAAAAATAAAAATTTATCTACACAAAAAAAAATATTTGATTCAAGAAAATTAATTTGGAGAAAAATAAGTTTCTTAATTCGGGAATTATTTGTCTTTAAACTGAACTTATTTTCTTAGATTGAGAAATTTAACGTCTTCAATCAAGATTATATTGCTTTAATGAGATAACATCTAATTTATTTGCTAAAAGTTCAGTTTTTTAAAACGAACAATTGTTTTTCTTTAAAAAATTTTTTATATTCTCGGTCTGAGAAAAAGTTTTTGAATTTTAAATATCAAAAATAATCTGAAAGAAAAAAAAATTTAACCTGAACTTATTCTGAAATTTGATACTTATGTTTGACGATAAAAAAAAATTGTAGAGTGAAATATAAATTATTTTGTTTGAAAAAAGTAAAATGTTACATCAAATTCGTAAAATTCTTAAATTAATTAAAACTGAATATCTCAAAGCGAGAATAAAATTTTCAAGAAAATATTTTTCTTGAATCGAGTAGTTTCTTTTTTAGTGTAAGATTTTCTATTCGTAGATATCGAGTTAAATCCCATGGGATACTCTTCTGGTCTACTAGGACTCTTAAGTGTCAGAAAAATAATATATTATATAAGAGATAAAAAAAAAAAAGCCCTAAAAAGACTCAAGTGAAGAAATAATACGGATTGAAGTCTTAATTTTCAGCACTTTAGTTTTTTCGGCATCTTCAAAGTTTTGGCAAATTTTTTATCAATAGATATCGAGCTAACTCCAATATAATACTCTTTCCATGACTTACACGATAGAAAAGTCTATTAGTGATAAAAAAAAAGATCAATAAGGTCTTAGAGAGAAAATTACTTTATAACGTAAAATTAATTATTTGTGAAATTAATTAATTATAAAATTATTGTAAATAACTTCCGTACACTCATAAAAAAATTATCTTGACTCAAGAGAAAAATTCTTGAAGTATAAAAATAATTTTTAAGAATTTTATTATTTTGAATCAAGATGAAAAATTATTTGATGAAGTAAAACTCAAAAAGTAAACGAAAAAAAAATTTTTTACTTAATTTAAGATGATAAATAATTTTTAAAAATTATTTTCTTGGTTCAAGAGTTGTTTTTTGAAGTCAAATTAATTTTTTTCATTAATGTCGCAATTTCTTGTGGCCGAAATGAAGGCGTGCGATTAAAATTTCTAGTAAAAGTAATAAAATTATCGAGTATTTGTATTGAGTATTAGTGAATTACACGTAATGGTTGGCAGCCAGGGCCAACCGGCCAGTACCTTGGAGGTGCAATGATGCTAGTAAGACCTCGGCAAACACAGAGATCTTCGTCGATGACTCGAAACTCACCATCAGACAAGGTCAAAACTTTAGCCGCGAGTTGTGAGCCGCGATTAAGAAAGAGAAAGAAATAAGTTGAGCGTTTCAATGATAATTAATAATTATTGTTTTATAAAGAATTTTCACAGCATCTAAACTACACTACACTGTCATATACATGTATATATGTATACATTAACTTCACTACGAATAAAATATGAGTACAATCTACGCACCCGGTACCACGTACTCCTATCTCCCCACAGTAGACAAAAGAATCTTTAATAGACATTCATATTTTTCCACATATGTCTACTATTTTATTCCATCTCGTGAGAAACTTTGGCCTCTTGCATTAGACACTTTATCTTTCGAGGCCAGACCTTGACTATCACTAAATGAAAATACACTTTTACACCACGGAAAAAAGTTTATAGCAACGTATAAAAATTATAAAAATTTAATTATTAGATATTACTTGCTGGTATTAATTGTAAATATTATTTCCATAGTTGATACGAGTAAAAAAAATTTTTTGGAGTGTAATTATAAAAATCTATTCAAGTAAATTAAATGTCACTCGCAAAAAATTGACCTTTTTTTTTTTTAATTGAACAACTCGTTGAAATAATCAATTTTTTTATTTTTTAGTCATCAATCCTAAAGAGAATAAAATGGAAAAAAAATATTGTGATCGTTTATTTTTAGATTTTCCACAGTCAGAAATAGAGCGAACCCCACTTCCTCAAATTATTTATATTTTAGTCGAATTTTTTTAAATAGAAAAAATTTTATTAAAGCGGAAATTGAAAGCCTTTGATGCATAAATTGATTCTTTTTATAGAGTTCATAATATAAAATTTATTAAATAAATTACAAAACTAAAGTATTGTAAGAAATTTCAGGATTTTAGCTTGAAATTAATTTTTTCAACTAATTAAAATTTAAATAAAAAACTTTCTACCAAAAAATCTGGAAAATAAAAAAAAACTTTCTTGACCATTTTTCAAGAAAAAAAAATTCTAATTTCCAACGATTTAAAAAAAGGATTTTAATTTTTTAATTATTTGTTTTATGTTTTTATTGAAGTCTTAAAATATTTTTAAATAAACCGAAAATTTTTTTAAATATATATTTTTGTGTCCAAAAGAAATCCGGATATTTTCTCGCTTGTATATTTATTTACTTGTAATAAAATCGTCAGATAAATAAATAGTTAACTTTAGTGTTTAAATATACGAGATATGTTAACATTGGTACGGCCTTCCGATCGTCTAGCCTTCCGCAATTGCGCGGCAAGTGACGTTATTATACGCTCCTATGTACATATAACTATCTATCTGTCTATATATATATATATATATATATATATATATATATATATATATATATATATATATATATATATATATATATATATATATATACGAGTAAGCTGACCAGCCCTCATAGAGAAACACTCCAGCTTATCTCAAATAGATTCGAGTATTTAATTTTTTATTTTTATTAAAATTTTTTTTTTCTTGGTAATATTTTTCTCATAGAAAAATTTATTCAATGCAATTTTGAAATGTTCAAACAAATTTTCATTTGTAATTAATTTGTTGATAAGTTTTTAGTGTATTTATTTGAATGGTTCAATTGCGTTGAGTAAATGAGTTATTTGCGATAAAAAAAGTGATAGCTGATGTAAACATTCTACTAATGAGGAACGAGTATTACTTGGCATCAATAACATCGATTTTAATTTATCATACGAAGAACTAATAACACAAGTGTTCAGTTAAATATTTAATCGGTTACTTATCATAAAAATTTATTAATTTATGAAAAACTTTTAGTTTGAAAATAAAAAAAAAATATGACGTTAAATATAAAATTTTTGAAATGGAAAAAAATTTTTAATTGAATTTTGCTTCTGCTTACAAATTTACAAACTTTATGTCATCGGATATAATTTTTTTGTGGTTCAAATTGTTATTTAATTTTTATTATAATCCAGCAAGACGTCAATCTAATAGTTAATCATGGAAATATTGGTGAAGAATTGATAAAATAAAATTAACAAAATACTAAAATCAACTTTGAAAATTAAAATAAAAATTTTTTTAAAATTGTTCATCAAAAGCAAAAGATAAATTCATAAAAACGAAAACTTCAAAATTGAAAAATCAATATAAAATTTCCCAAGTATAGATTTATCGTGGGATTGTAACGGCCTTGCAAGTATAAGGTCGCGAGTTCGAATCCAGCATAATCTTACCAGTATTTAAATCATTTAAATCATTAATTTTCATTAACAATTTATAAGTCTGCATAGAAAATTTAAATAAATAAATACAAAACATAAATTCTACAACTAAATTCCAAATTTTCAACAAAAAAATTTCTTCGTAGAAAAAATTAAAATTGCAAGATCAGCTTTTTGGATTTCCCAAAAATTTTTCTATTTATATTACCAATTGCGCTTTTGGATTTCCCGAGTTTTTAATATTATTTTCATCATTCGTTATATTTAACCGGAGTTATAACTTAAGACATATTTACCCGTCACGAGATAAAGCCACAACTGAATTAGTATTTTTGACATAATACTTTTTTTTTGCACTTATGCATCAGTTATGATGGGCTGTATCGTTAATTTTACAAAGTGACGACATACGTAAGTGAAATGTAAAATAGTATTACTATACCGAGAGGAAGGGTTTATGCACTTGATTTATGGCCTGAGTTAATATTATTCTGGGGGGCTTTTCAAGGTACTAATATGTATATGTATGTATATATATATATATATATATATATATATATATATATATATATATATATATATATATATATCGCCCCATGTTGCGTCATTGATTGCCAGCTTACATTAGTCCCTATTCGAGGTTACAGTGAAGGTCAACGATTACATATAATATAGATACAGATACAGATACAGATTGGGTTAAAAGAATTTTAGACGGTGAGATGGGAATCAGAAGGACTAGGTTGGGCTGGAAATGGAGAGAGTCAAGGTCTTGTCCCAAATCGGGTTCGAAGACCCACTGGTCCAGAGGATAGGTCACATGGACAAACTAAACCCATGCCTTGAAGTCTCTTTTTTGTATTTTGTATTTGGCTTTACTCTTATTTTTTGCATCAGCTCTGGCTGTATGCTGCGGCTTTGGACCTCTACTACTCGTTATATTACGTATTATATCGAGTCAGTCTTTCTCTCGTTAGTTGCGCGAAGGCTTAAGGTCAATTACTTTTACTGTGCATTCGGCCGGACTCAAGGATACCTTTTTTGTTTTACACATTTTTTTTCCATGTCCTTAAAACTTTTTCTCCGGATTGGGAGCGAAACATTTGACTCCGATCTAGGGCACTAATTTACTTCAAAGTTATCACGGTCTATAATTGCAATTAATTTACTGATAGCCAACTTGTCTATGAAGATTGATTATTTTCAATTAATTAATAGAAAATACATCAAATTTGTGTAAAATTTAATTCAAAATGAAATCAAAACTCTACACTGATAAAAAAAAATTAACTTGTTTTGAGAAAAAAAATTATTTTGAGGGGTTTGACGAAGCAGAAAAATTTTTGAACTAAAAAATAGTATTACTTGATTGAAAATCAAAATTTTTTGAAATTATCTTCTTGATATAAGATTTTTTTCTCTTAAATTAAATTAATTTCTTTGCGTTTAATTTTTTAATTTTTTAATCAAAATTTTTTGGAGCAAAAAAAATTCATTTGAGAAATTTAAAATTTTGCATGATTTAAATATTTTTGTTTTTAAAATTTCTGGATTGTATTGAAGATAATCTTAAATGAAGTATATTAATTTTACATGTAAAGAATTGTTTTTTCAATTGTTTTTTTTTTTCATTGTTTGACATTGAAATAAAAATAAATTAAATCATTCATGTTTAAAATTTTTCATAAAATTCATATTAAATTAATGAAATTAATTTCTTCTATGAGTTTAATAATTTATAATTTTCTCAAATAAAATATATGAGTAGTTATTTGTACAGCAAGCCAAAATATAATGAAAATGAATGAAATTTTCATTTACAAATTATAAATAAAAATAATTCACTGATGAATTTAATTTTTAAAGACCTGACAAATTTTCTGGCAAGTTTAAATCCAACGTTGTTTAGCCGAGATTTAAAAAGACAGATAAAGGAGGTGTAAAATCACACATTCGATATGTGTGAAATAGAATAAACTCGCGGCAACGTGAAAAGCTGCGTTTGAAGGTTGACCTAGACTTAAAATAATTTTATAGAAAATATATACATACTTATATGTATTAACTATACACCAACTATCCGTATAAATATATCCCTATTCCGCCGTGACTAGTTTTTTACACAAGATATAAATGATGATTCATTCACTACACGGCTCTAACTCGAAAAAAACAAACGCATATTGGATATTATTTAAAAATATATATTATATTAATAATATCAATAAAAATAATGTATAAATGACAAGGTCTGACGCCAGAAGCAGAATGTTAAATCTATATGTTTTTAATTGGCAAAAACTAAATCTGTGCAGCCTTGGCGCGCTATTCAAAACCAAATTACACACTTGGCACTTTCACTAAAAGTTTTGACAAAATAAAGTACAAATACATATACTTAAAAATTGTACTGAAATTACCAGATGTCTGACAATTTTTTTTTTTTTAGAAAAATTTATAAAAAACTGCATGAATTTTGTTTTTTGTGCTATTTATTCAACAAATTTTATAATTATTGAATAAATAAATAAAAAATTTTAAATGATATTTAAATTAGTAAATATTTTAAATCAATTTAGTTTTTTTTTTTACAAATCGATTATTATGAAAAATATTTAAAAAATTTGAACTTGTAATTTTTTTTATTTTTCAATTCAAAAATTTTTTCTTTATTTTATTTTTAATATCTATTGCATTCAGTAATAATTTATTTTTAAAAAATTCCAATAAATTTAAAACAAATTAAAAAATTTTTAAAATGTTTTTTAATTAATAAATTCTGAAAAAAAAAAAATTCATAAAAAATTTTTTTTAAATAATTTTCTAGAATTAATGTATCCGTTAAATAAAATCGAAAAATAATAAAGTGTTGGCTGAAATTATAAAAAATTTTAACAAAAAGAAATATTTAAAAAAAAATGAAAAGCCAGTTTTTAAATTTCTCTATAAATAATTTACTAATAAACAAAACAAACTAAAAAATAGTCAAATCTGGTAATTCCACTACACAATTAAAAACTAAAAAATAAATCAAATCAAATCTTACCGAATAAAAAACCTCCAATTGTAATCACTTAAACAGCAACCAAAAATACAATAAAACAAAAATTATTGTCACGTCGACCGTTCAGGTTCACCATCAACCGACAACTAATGCAATATACATAACAAAACTTCACTGTCAGCACATGAATTCGTCTCACCTGCGATTAAACAAATCTTTATTTAATATTTAATATTCAAATAATAATTAAATGAAAATAATAACATAAAAAAAAAAAAAAAAAAAACAGTAAACAAATTTCGTAACTCATGCACAAATTACCAAATTCAGTGTTGAATTTTAAAACAGTAGCATTAATTAAAATATACAACAATATAAAATGTATATTAAAACATCCATGGATTTACAGCGAATCTTGACTCAACTTGCGACACTTATTGCATAAAGATCGCGGGGAGGACGCACATTTACGTCACCGATTATTCAAATCAAGGAAGTTTTAATTAACCATACAACCATAATATTATCTTACTCAAAAATTCCTCAAACTAAAACAAAAGTTTTATTTCTCTTTCTTCTTTTTTTTTTTAATCAAACATTTTCGTAACTGGCATTAAATCACTTGCGAAGAATGTCTTTGCGACACTTGTTATCACTTAACAATCAATTTTAAAATCAATTATAATTATATTCATAAAATGTCTCCACTTATTATCTATGCAGTGACAGGTTCACAACCATTCGCGACACTTATCGAGTTGTAAAAGAGTTTCATATAAAAAATCAGCTACAAGTATATAAATTCACATATATATATATATATCAAAATTTTTTAAATTATTATTATTATTATTGCCTATGATCATATAATATATATCATGTAAAACATATATAATATATGTAATAATAATAAACGTAAAAGATAGTAAATAAATTTTTAAGTCTATGTGAGTACAATGAATGGTACGCGCGAAGAAGGAACACTGAACGCAGCCGCAGCGTCGAAGCGGCAACTACTCGATCGAGAGTTTGCCTAGCCTAGCCACCGCTAAACACCACTATCCTAGGTTAGATACTCTTTACACCCTCCCGGACCTCTCTCCCAGAAGGAAGGTTTACTCCTCTTTTCTCCTCGGCCTGAGATAATTCCCTCTCTGTTTTTCTCTGTTCGGCTCGCCCTCGCTACTACACAACTACACAACTACACTAGTGTATCATATATAAACATGTATGTATGTATGTATAAATATATATATATATATATATATAATAGCACAGCTCTATAAGTTAAGTGCTACACTAGAGTCTAGAGTATGTACTGTCTCTACGCTTGCTCTTACTAACTCGAGGTACGTATAGTCTTCATAATACATGCGTCTCGCTTTTGCTCATTTATTTACCGCATATGTGTGTATATATACATATATAAAAATAGTACATCTAGTGTATAGGTGGAGGTACCTGTATGCTCTGTCTGTGTGAGTGAGTACATTAAACACAATGATAATGACGATGAACGACGACGATACACACAGTGCACACGTCGCGTGGATTCGGTAAGACGGAGGGGGCTAGTAAGGCCATAGCCACGGCCACCGAGTTAAGTTGCGCTCACACATTTTCTACTTTAACTACAACTACAACTACGCTATGTAGAATAATGTCCAACTACTAAACATACTCGAAACTCTACACGCAGAGATAAGTGAGATAGTTTTACAGATTTTGTTATCTAATTGAAAGAGATCGAGCATCAATAATCACTGGAGACATAAGACACATTAATTGGATTAATATTTCATTTTTTTTAGGTTCTATCAACGTGAAAATTAACAGCAGATAGTTAATCATTTTTGAAAAAAATAAATTATGGAGAAAAAAAATTGACATCTAGAAATTTTAAAAAATTACAAATGCAATTTTTTGGAGCAAATTTATTTGTTAGAAAAATTAAAAAATTGTCAAGTGACAGCTAACTTTGATGTCATTCTATCAAGAGTGTGCAGCTAATCTTTAATGATATTTATCATTGAATTGGGGCGGTACTTAACTGCCAAACACTTTTTTAGGTTAGATTTTGTGTATCAATGGATAACTTGCATGGTTTAGTGCGTAAGGTAGTAATTGGTTTTTTATTGAATGACGCACAGGATTTTTTGATAATTAACTTGAGGGAGTGGGTTTTTTTTAAGTAATTATTGATTGAAATTGGTTTTTTAGGGTATGAAGGATCTTTTTTTTTCAGGAAATGAGCTTGGGGAATTTTGTAGAAAATTAAGTTTGATAAGAAGAAATCAAAAGATGATTATAAAGAAGATATTTTAAAATGACATTAAAATTGGCAATTTTGACTAGTTTTTAACGAAAATTGTTTTTAAAAAAATTGCATTTTTAATTTCTTAAAATTTCTACTCGTCAATTTTTTTTCGCAATAATTTATTTGTTAAAAAAATTATTAAATGTCTGCTAAATTAATTTTAATTATTTTAAATGTTTTAGAGTAAAAATTAAACTCTTTTTTTCAAAAACTTAATTAGATCTCGAATTTTTTTTTTTTAAATGGCGCTTAGAGTTTTTTACTATTTCTACAAGTAGAATTTTTTCAGTTATAATTTCTTTAAAAAAAAAATATTTTTTAATTTCAATATTATTTTTTTTATATTTAAAAAAGAAAAACAAAATTCTGTAAAATTTGATTCAAATTTCACAAAAAAGATAAAAGTGGAATTTCTATAAATATTCTAATAAAAATTTTGTGATTTATTTTCATAAATAATATAATGTGTTTTTTTTTTTAACTAGTTTTTCTAAAAAAAAATTAATGGAATAATTTTATTCTTATAAAAAATTAACGTTTACTTTCCATTAAAGAAATCATAAATGATAATTAAAAAAAGAATCGATTTACTGGAAAATAAACATCAAATATTTACAGAATAAATAAATAAATAAAATTGAAAATATAATTTTTTGTAACCCTGATTGATTTTTTCCTTTTAACTCGTCAAAGGATTATTAAATATTATGTCAAGATCATTTTTATATTTATATACACGCACATAACAAGTGAGATGGGTTTACAATGTCAGTACTGAATGCGTAGAGGTGTTTGCTATTATAGACATTACGGAGCTTTTTAAATTACAATCTACTCGACGCTAGGAATTTAATTTAGGTACGTAGCCTCGTAGACACAATGAATAATATCACATTATATATAGATATAGATATATATTTTAATATATTATTTATTGTTGCAACACACAATAGATTTACTTGTCAGCAGAGCACTAAAAAAAAAAAAATTATATGGCGTACTATGCTGGTATATACGGAAATGTATAATTAAAACGTTTGAGAAGGTCCGTGGTTAAATTGCAACGGATGGTGAACGATTCAAAACTTTCTAACGAAAGTGCAAGTATTTTCTGCGGGTCTGCGTAACATCTAAACCCAATAACAGCCGTTGAAAAATACTTTCCCGCGTTTACTTGTGAAGTTCTGCAGTAAACACTTTTCCATGATTTCCCGAACAGAACGAGACTACCGATAACCATCTACATTACTTCCGTTTTTTTTTTTTTTTACACTTTTTACTCTTTTGCTCTTCCGCGTCAATTAATGGCGTTATTAAATTCATTATAACTTAAATATGGATACAATTTTATAAAATGAATTTACATATTATATTGTAATTTTTATACAAAGAAAAGGGAGCTAAATTAGCGCTCATTTAAAAAAAAATTTTTTTAAATAGAATTTACTTTTTAAATAATTAATTTTTCAATGAAAAATATCTCAACATTTATGTTTAATTATTAAATTACCTTTAATGTTTTAAATATATAAAATTAAAAGGTCTTTTTTTACAAAGCCTTGATTTCCCTGGTTTATTATTCTTCTAATGAACTTATCAAAAGCCATTCTCTTTTTTGTTTTTAAATATTCAACCTTGAATTGGCGGATCCGACAGATTCCTAATATTTTATTTCAACGGGCACGGACTTGCCTAAGGCATAAGGTAACATAGTCAAGGTTCATCAGCCAATGACTTGCCGTGACATATAAATTGGGGGGTCCACGGTTCCTATTATCTCATATTTAACATAATAAAATGTTACAAAATGAAGTTTAGGTGTTAAAATACAAGGTAAATTAACAATATCAATATAATCTATAGAGCTATTACAATAATAACACCTATTACAATGTTAATTCGTAAAACGACCTCGAGTAGATAAAATAAACTTTTTAAAATATTATTTTATTTTACTGCACTCTAAAAAATATTATTACTCATTACCATTATATTAACTCGTGTGACGCAACTCGCCACAGATTTAATTCCGATGCTTCAATTTTATTTTACTCTTATTCTAATCACTAGTTAAATAATCTTGTATCGGCTAATTAGTTTAAACATTACCGTATTATTTCTGTTTTCTTAAAATTGATTTTTTTACAACCGTCTGTCTGTTGTACGGCTTCGCTCACTATTATATTTACTGTGTAAATCTAACTAAATATAAAATTCCATAATCTATCATGTCTCTTTTTCTCGAATTATATTGGCGATAGTGAAACAGATTATTTATACATTATCCACATGTACCTCGTACGTTTTACTAGTTAGTGTTCATATCACTCGCGCCTCTGTAACGTAGGTGTCGTTCAAAGTTTGACCTACAGTGAACCGATGTTAATGTACGAATTGTGGGCCAGTGTCAGTCAATGACACCTCCGTATTCGTAATATAACTATATACATATAATACTCTTAAGTTAAGTTAATACTTATACATACATGTATATATTTATATGACTCAGAAAAGTGATGAGCCGACAAGCCGCGCACATTTTGTTGGGATCACTGGCCAATATTTGGGCCAATGTTACTAACAAATTGCTCAATATCAAGTGTTCGTTAAACTCTCAGGTATTTTTTATATCTAATATTGGAAAAGAAAAAAATAACAATTTAAAAATATAATACAGCGTTCAGTGTAAATTAATATATAAAAAAAAAATCTTTACCAAAAATAGTTTCTCTTTTATCTAATCTTAAAAAATTTTAATTTTTAAAAAACTTTCAGCTTACTTAAAAAATTGCATTTAATTAATTGAAAAATTTTTAATTATTATTTTTTTTTTTTTTTTAATTTATACTAAAAAGTGACCTCTTTTATATTATTCACTCATTAAAATACTTTTAATGAAACATTTAAAAGTAAAAACTAAATGACACATTAAATGTATCAATGAAAAGCATTTATTAACACTTGATATAATATTAATAAAAGCTTCAAGTGCTACGCGCTTTCATGGATAACTTTTATGTACCTCTATAAATGCATAATAACAATAATATAAAATAAAAAATAATAGTATATGATACTAGCAAACGTTTGCTCTTAATGTCCGTAGCTGGTGACCCGTGTGGTGCAAACTAAACCCACTGGAGAAAGTTGCCGACTTTCTCGCTGTCTCTCTGCGCAGCAATGCAATCGCTCAAATCGTCTTGTATCTGTATAGTACACAGTACATAAATATAATATATATATGTTCCTATCAGTGGTACATAATGAAAGTGCAGCATAATGTAAACGAAAGGCAAAGAAACAACAATAAATATCGTAATTAAAATCAAAGTCAATTGAAAGAAAAATTTCGAGTAAAATTTAATTAAAGTGTCCTAATTCTTGTAAAAAAAATGCGTTTTATTTTTCAATACCTCCCATAACCCATAGGGATGCAACCAACCGTGACGTGAATTTCTGCAGTGCTCGTGACGTCACTTATTTGATGACGTGTGGTCAACTGCGGTCAATGCACCAGAGTCGGGCGCGTTTCTTTCTTGCGGGCACTGCCTGAGCGGGAGCTCTGCCCGTTCTTCGGCGAGCTGTTTCACCAGAAAGCTAAGCCGCAATACCGCCAGATAACACGTACATACATACATTCATACTTAGATGTATTAAAAATTATTTTTCAAACAACTTTAACATTATTTTGTTTAGACTACTCTATTTTCTCAATAAATCCCCAGTCCAAATAATTCTCCATGTTATTTATAATTACTCTGACGTCATCTGTCTCGCATTATTCCACGTATAGTATTTAGTTATATATACATGTACATAAACCTACATTCACAACAATATATAGATATAAATTTGACTATGTAAGCTCTAATACACGACGTTGTTACAGTAAGTCTGGGTAATCGGCACAATCTATTCTCAGCAGCAATGCGAAATAGTACCACCTAGGAAGACCACAGACAAGGGAGAAAATTAACGCATTAAATATATCTACATACATCTATATAAATAAATATACATCTATTTTAAATTAATCAAGTCTAATATGTTAAACTTATAGCCAAAAAAATAATTTACTGAATTAATTTGTTTATTATTCCGGAGAATAAAATTAAAAATTAAAAAGTTTGCTTGTAATTTTTTAATTCTGGAGTTCGAAAAAAAAAAGAAAAAAAAATCTTTTGATGTTGATATTGTATCACATCATTGGCACTTTCTTCTCATAATTAATATCGATGTATAGTAATGAATAATGACATGGAATAATTTATCCTCGTGAACTCAGCATCAGCATAACAGAGACCAGAGAACAGAGCGGTCAGTTAGATGTATACTATTATGCTTTTGCGAACGAGCATTCAATCGTTTCTTACGTAACGGTCTCTTCGAGAAGTTCTCATCCAGAATATTCTTGCCCATACACTAAAAATGACTTTGGTTTGCTGTTGTATTATATATTATTATTATATATTACTTAGTAAAAAAGTATGCACGTATGTATCAATGTATAGAAGTAAGTATATTAAATTTTTTCAGGTAATAATATATACGGTGATTCCACGTGCACGAGTGATGCTTATCTCGGCTATACTACATAAACATCTGAATTTATTTTCACGGAGAAATTTACCGGGGATTTTTTCTTTCTCATGATTTTTAACAATTTTTTAAACTTTAAACCAACCATCAGATATTTTTTTTTTTTTTTTTTTTTACACATCTCCATTAATAATAAAAATAAAACATTTTGCTGAATAACAATGAATATAAATCATCAATTAAATGCATTTAAGAAAGCTGAATAAAAAAACGAGATAAAAAATACCACAATTTAAAATGACGCAATAGTCGCTTGAGATAAAATGATTTTCTGCGGTTTTTAAATTTTACAGTAATAATAACTGAGATTTTATAGCGAAAAGTTTTAATTTTCAGTCAATCGCGCTTACCGAATATTCGTAGTATCTGTGTTATGTATGATAATAGCTAGCTCGACGACGATGCTGCAGAACGTCGACAAGTTTAAGCACACAAGCTGTATTCAGTATTATACCAGAGAGCAGAGCCGAGTTGAGAGGCGCGGACGCCCGGTCAGAGACCCCGCAGAGCCGGTGCAAACAGTACAACGTTACCCACTCTGTTCTATCTTAACCTGGACCCAACAATACTCAATAATGTGCCTCCTCTAGCTCTATTTAATACCGCGAGAAAATCCGTCCGCGCTTAAATATTACACAAGCTCCCTTTTTATTCGCACAAGCCAATTCATTGAAATAATCCAATCTTGAGGACTGTGTTTCAATTGAATGGAACTAATCATAACTAAACTAAAGTATAAATAAAATATCATTAATGTTTATTAAATTTTAAATCTTACCTTCAGAGAGAGAAGACAACAATCATCCACTGATGGTTGATAAAACGTAATTCCTCAATTAAAACTTGATATTATATTGATGTAATTAGTGAATGTAAATTTTCAAACTTAAATAAGTCACCATTTGTTGTAAAATCACCACGTGTTGGTTGGCAAAAGTGTTTAAAAAATTCCAATGAACAACAAACACTGAAAACAGACAACCGGTAGGCGGGTAGATCTCGGTGATAGAGAGGATAACAACTAAAACACAAAATAACAACAGTAATGAACTAGCCGGCGATCGAACGGCACGTGGTCTTTTGCAGCGACACTTCAGCCTTGCTAACCACGCGTATCTCGTGTAGGCTGTTAACGTAATATAAGTCCGAAGTATAAGAGCGAACCAGCCGCGATACGAGCAAGAGTGAGTTCTGGGCTGACTCTACTCTGTTCTCTGGCTTGGCAAAGTTCTGCCTTTTCCTACTGTCCGTCTCGCTCTTGGACGTCTCGCGGCGTCCCTCTTTGCTTAACTTGCGCACCTTTTCCTCTCAGCGAAGCTCCAATACTCTTTCCCCGACCTTGTTTCGCGTGCGCACCTATCCACTTCTCATCTCGCTCCGAACCGCTCCTATCCTCTATTCATTCTTTCATCTGCTTTCATTTCATCCACTATCCAGCATCCACTATCCTCCAGTCTTCTTGGGCTATTATATATTATATATGCTGGTGCGCTGGATACGAGTACACGAGTACGAGGCTCCGATCTATCGCGTAGAGTTAACTTTGCACTTTTTTCTCTTGGTTTTTCTCCCTCTTTAGTTTAACTACCGACCAGAAAGTTTTCCCCTTCTGTAACAATAATAATAATAATAATAATAATAATAATAATAGTGGTAATAATAATAACAAGTCACCCCGTTGCAACCCTCATGCTTGTTACCCAACATTATTGTTATCTTTTACTCTTACACTCAATTATATTTTCTCTTTACTTAAACGTAGTTTGTTGACTACACAACAAACTCTTTTTACATATTTAGCTAACATTATTTTTATTATGATTATGAATTTTTTATCCAATCACTGTAAAAAGTTGATCGTGTGAAATTTTCTCAGCGAAAGATTTTTTTAAATTTATGTTTAAAGAATGAAAGTTGCATTAAAATTAATAAAAAATTTTTTTTTCATTAAAAAATTAACTTCAATTTTCAACAATTATAAAATTAAATATTGCAACGTAACTATTACACCATTAATGGTAATAATTTTCACACCATACAGGAAACCGGTAATTTTTTATCGTGTATATTTTCTAAATAAAATTTATTACAAACTAGTTTCACCTAAAATTAATAATTTTTCTAAACCTATTTATTAAAATAAAATTCAAACTTATAAATCAAAATAAATTTTATTTTTCTATTTTTTTTACTTACCTTCTATAAATGGTTTAAAACATTCTTTCATTTCATCATTCCTTATATTTTTTTTTCTAAAAACTCTTCCACCTGCACACATACAAGTCTTCCGACATAATATCGATCCATCCTCTCTGTACCCCGGTTCTTAACTTCTTCACCAGACACCAGTAACCCCGCGGTTTATTATCTTCTATGCTGTAACATTTAATATTTATTTTTTTTTGAGGCAGGTTAGGATTCTACTCTGGATATTAAGATTAACTTTCGGACCGAGTTTCGTAATTACTTTAGACCTCACACAGGTTTTAGAGTGAAAGGGGTTTTATTTATACACACATACATACATAAAAAAAATAATACATACATTGAAACATTTATACATTGAGACCATTAAAACTGGAAGATCAAAGAAAGAAATTTCATCTCGATCTAAATTGTTAAAAACATTTAAATTCATTAATTGCTTTTATTATTTTCGGAGAACAAAACCAGTTATTACATTTGCCCGCGAAATTAAGTAGAGAAACTTATTTGGGTTTTTAAACGAGTATCCATATGATTATTATTTATTTTTTATTTTAATTTATAAATTCATAAGTAAGTATATAATTTAGTATTAATGTTTATCTTTTATTAATTAACTTTTCGCGTGTTTTTTTTCGCCGATTTAAATACCGTGACGTCAGAGGCGAAGGCCTTTCGCGGAGGACAGAGTTGTGTGAATGTATACAGTATATAGAGAGAAGAGAAGAGGCGGAGGTGCTTTGCTTGGGATCGCTTTTGCCTGAGCGTTGCCGTTCGTTCACCCTACCGGGGGCACCAACCTGGCTTTACTTCAGTTACTCGCTGAAAGACTCGACGCGCTCTATAGGTACTACACTTTCACACACCTAGTGTATAGGTGAAAATCCAGTGAGGAAGATACCATACCATACGATGCCATACCATACCAAACCATACACTCTTTTCTAACTCTCTTCTATTCTAACATAATACATAATAATAAGTAGCCCTTGCTTACACTTTACCTTCAGCTTTAGCTATAGCTTACCTATACTCAGCTTGAATGCCTCCGTGGCTTTACTGTGCCTTTGGTGTACTTGTATGCTCATGTAAATTGCCGGAGTAGAGACTAGTTGCCCAGTTAACTTGATAATAATGCTCGTATGCAACTAGTTATTTAGTAATTTAATAATCGGATGTTAAAAAAAAATTCATTATTTAAGCTTTTTTAAATTCAAACCATACGTGCTTTTCTCGCTTTATGACAATTTAATTATTATCTTTAATTTAACGAGCAGAGCACCGTAATAAAATAAATCCTAAATACGCACCTTCATTTTTACATACACCACAACGCATTTAAGACAGCCTTCTTTTTACGGCTTTAAATATCCATTTAATGGTTTCACTCGGTAATAAATCTATGTAATTATAAGTAGGATTTATATTATTTTAAATAATTAATAATAAACCACAACTTTGACAATTATTAACTTTAAATTAAAAATATATTCCAATTATTATTATTTCGTTAATATAATTATTTATTTTTTGTTTAAAAAAATTTTTTTTTCAAGGAAATTGCTTACCAATGGATCAGTAGGATAAATGAGAAGAATATTTTCATTCAGGATCAGGAGTTACTTAACTACATCTGGTTTCACATCTGTAAAATTATCACAAGTTTTATTATCTAGCAATTAGCATTGTTATTTACGACGATTGTTTGGTTAATTTTATAAACTTTGCTTCTTTATAATTATTAAATAAATTAATAAATAAATAAAGTTAGTAAATAGTAAATGATTTTATAATTTTAGGTTTTATTCTTATGAGTATCGAGAAGTAGTCACCATTCTTATGGAAACTGGATCAGTAGGAGTGTCAGTTGGGCTAGATCTTTGCTGTTGATGAGTGTAGCTCACTTCCATGTCAATCTCATCAAACTCTTCTTCCTCTTCTTCATGAGTGTCTGACTCTTCTTCTTCTTCACCTTCGCCTTCTTCTTCCTCTTCTTCATCGTCCTCTTCCTCTGAGCCACGGAACTAATTTTAAAATAAAATTTGCTTTAGAAAATATTTTTTAAACAATTAGAAAAAAAAATCACTTACATCACTTGCTGATTTTCCAATAGGAATTTGATCACTGTACAGAGCTTTGACACGATCTTTCTGTAAATTATTAAAAATAAATATTGAATGACATTTCAACATTATGAAATTTAAGTTAGCAGTCATTTGACCATTTTTTAATTTTTTTTAACAAACAAATTTCTTCCAAAAAATTATTTTCAAAAAGTTGCATTTTTTAAAATTTCTACATGTCAATTTTTTTTTCTAATATTTTTTTGCTCCAATTTATTTGTTAAAAAAATTATGAAATGTCTGCTAAATTAAATAAAAATAAATTTTGCAGATATGTAATAATTTTTAGAATTTTTTTTTTTAAATATATGATGGCAAAAAAAAATTAGAAAAAAATTTTTTTTAAATTCACTTGTAAAAAATTTGATAAATTGTAAGTGCAATTAAAAAAGAATATTTTTTAGTTTAAATTTAATAAATTAATCAAAATGAAAAATGTCGGCTAACTTAATAATTAAAACAATTTCAACTTTAATAAAATAAAAAATGACTTTTAAAGTTTCCTTTATTAATTTAAATATTAAAAATAATACAACTAATTTAAATATCAATAATAAAAATACACATACCCATGCCTGGTTCATAGTTTCAAGTTTTTCTACCTCCTCTTCATCGTCAATAGGTTTGTCAACATTGAACCACAGCGGATCTGTAGCTCTCGGCCGAAGATTCGGCCATTGTGGCATAAAAGACATTATTTTAAATATTTGTTAATTTTAAAATACTAAAATTCATGAGAATGACAATTGACAAGTAGCAAATAAGTTTGTTATGAAGCTTCCAGAAAAAAACAATGGCGTCTATCACCAATCACAACATTATAAAAATTATTCTCTGCGCATGCGCGGCTTAATTTGAAATTCTAGTTTTCCACCAATGACAAGCCTAGATTTCTTCTGAAAAAAAGTTGCCGACTGTAGATACAAAATCTGTAAATTTCAAACTTTTCGCGCGCCATCTCGCATCAAGACAAAAAATCTATTGAAAATATTTGCAATGTTGATCGATTGATGTCGTGTTATCTCCGCTGCATGCGGCATGTGACCAGACCAACACATTGACAGTCAACATTTCTTAGCACACCAACATTGGACATTATCACCACCACCAAGATTAATGGCTGGCTCCAAGTCTTGATTTCCTACCATCTACCACCTCTTCTACTTGCATAGAAGCTAGTCAGCAGGGGCAGGAGCACCATCACCACCAATATATTCACCAGTTATTTTATTACTCCGCAGTCTCTTAAATGGTGCTTATGTTACGCGGGCCACAATATAATTCAACACAATACAATATATTTAATTACTTAAATTTAAAACTGGAGTAGAAAGTTGTGCTAGTTTTTACAAAAGCAATCCGTTCTCCAGTCACTTCTCAAGGCATTAACATTACTTTGTAAAAAGTAACAGTACCGGAGATTGGAGATTTTTAGCAGACATTCTCGCATTGGACTATCGTGACAACTGTTACTGGTATATATATTTTTAAAAATACATTGTGATATAACCTGCGTTACTAAACAGTAAGTTTATTATTAAATCTTATTATCATTGACATTCGTACTAATGACCTCCCAATCTTAAATCACTCATTAATAATTCATTATTTTAATTTTTTATTAATTTAGCTTGGATTCATGGATTTTATTATTATTACGTAGGCTAACTACGTGTTTACACACATTAGTATCTCATACCATTCTTATCAATAAGATATCTAGCAATTTAATACTAGATATTGTATTAAACAAGGAAATTATAAACTAAGTAATTACTTATAAGCATAAAATAATTTTTCAATAAGCAGAAAATCCAATTCACGGAATAATTATACCAAGATTGTATTATTTTTTCCTTATTAGTTACCAATACGTGTTTACAATATTCCACGTATGAACTTTCTACTTGTATTCGTTTAAAACAGGATAAAATCAGATCCTTGAACTCACATATTTCTCTGACATTCATTACGTGTAATATATCTTTAGCTGGACTGCTAAAGAAAGATAACTATGCACATTCTCCTTTATTTCTCCAACTGATGATGAAATTATTAATTGTAACATGGGTCTTATTGATTCAATTGATATCAATAAGATCGACAATGTGAAAAAATCAACTTTATTTTAATCTGTGTCATTGATTTGGTGACGCAATAAATAGATAAATTCTGATGATAAAACTCCTGAAGTATGTATTGATTATAGAGGAATGCCATTCAAAAAGCCCTAATACGAAATTCTTTTCATCAAATATTAATATATATTTTTTCTATTTTAATTGAGCAATAACTCAAATAATTATTTTAAATTTAAACATATGTATCATTAATTTATATCTGACAGTTGTGGTTTTTATTTTATAAATTGTGGTAGCGATTCTCGTTGTTGATAAACTTTAAAGCCATCTTGAGGTAAAAGTAATATAATACACTAATAGATAGTATATATTTTAGTTACTCATTTTTTACTACATTAGTATTTTTTTCTTTTTAATGTTATCCGCAATTTTAAAAAGATAAAAAAAGCATTTTCATAAAAAAGATAACAATGTTTTTAAATGTATTTAAATTACGTCTTCAATATTCCGTCGAATTGTATAAAATTAAATTAATTTTATTAAAATTTTTTCAGAAATGTCGCAAGATCATATCATGGAGCATTTCAATGCTTCGGGTTTTTTACATCACGATCATATGAATCACGGATCGGCTGATCATAGCATGGATCACAGTTCCATGCATCACGGAGGACATTCAGAAACGGACCATATGGCTCAAGTTGTTGCCAGTGATCCAGACTCAATGTCTCACCATAGCATGATGGGCATGCATAATATGCCTGGAATGACGGTAAAAATGATAACGATTCGCTAGTTAATTACGATTGACAATAGAAGTCATAATGATGATCATTGTTTTAATTAAAATTATATAATATAATGTAATATTTTAGATGGCTTTCCACTTCGGGTATGTTGAAACAATTCTCTTTGAGTCGTGGAAAATTTCAACGCTTGGAGGCTTAATTGGCTCGATGATAGGTATTATTATAATGGCTGCACTTTACGAAGGACTAAAGTACTACAGAGAATATTTGTTTTGGAAAACATACAATACGCTGCAGTACAGAAGCGTTACGTCGCCACCAGAAAAAAACGTAACTGCTGAAGACGGTCGCGTTGTACAGTACGTTTTAAAATTTTTTACTTAAATAATGTCACTAATTTATTACTAAACATAATAACTGATATAATAAAATTCTATTATTACTGTAATTTTCATATTGTATTTAACGTTGTAGTATGGTTGGAGAAGTTATTCACAGACAACCGTAAGTAGAAATAATTTACTTGTTTTTGTTTACAGCTACTCTGCCTGCATGACGTACCTTTCACTTTTTTTTTATTGACTGTTTTAGTCTTTAAGCTATTGAAGCATCAATTTTATCTTTAATTTTTTATACAATCAAAGCATGATTTTTATCTTTTTCATTGTATTGTTTTATACGCATGACTACTATAAACTTTTGTAAAAATATTATTGTCTTATATTTTTTTAGCTTTTTTTCATACATTTTTTTTTGAAAAGTACATAAGAAAACGAACAATGTAAAAAAAAAAGTTAAACATTACAATTTTCTAAAAAATTTATAAATTTTTTTGAAATTTGAAAAATTTATTAAAATTGTGGTAACCAACTTTTTTTTTTTTTAATTGTTCATTTTTTATGTGCTTTTCAAAAAAAATATATTAAAATTTTCAAGTGAACCCCACTTGTAAATAATGACCAAAAATTTCTTAAAAGAATATCTCTATACAAGTGTTAGTCAATGATTTGTTTTTGTTTTATAAAATGAATATTAATAATTTTATAAACATAATTATTAATTTATGTTTCAGGCCAACAATGCTGTCATGGATGCACACTTTCCAAACATTTTTACACATCATACAAATAATTCTGTCGTACTTTCTCATGCTGATATTTATGACGTACAACGTGTGGCTTTGCGTCGCAGTAGTATTTGGTGCGGCAATCGGATACTTTTTATTTGGCTGGAAAAAATCCGTAATAGTAGACGTTACAGAACACTGTCATTAACAATATGAAATACTGTGTCATTAACATAATTATTGTACCCGCGCACATCAATTGATTTGTCTTTATTATTTTTTTTTTTTTTAATTTTTTTATGATACGTATTTCATCGAACTGGCGTGGTTGCGAGGTTGATGATATTAATACGATCGATACAAGTAGAATTGACCAGGAAAATATATCCAAGACAAAATTATCAACATTTTTTCAATCCATACGATAAACAAAAAAAGACAACGTATTTATTGTACGTTATATTGTGCCTAATTAGCTAATGTGGAATTTCATAAAAATATATTTTTGAAAATGATGTCGTACAAAGAGGAAAATGATTAAACCTTTTTTATCAGTATTTTTAGTATATCGGTTGGCAGTTTTACTGCTTACTTAAATCAATTTATTTATTCTTTATCTATTGAATAAACAAAGTATCAAATATTATTATTGTGAGGGATAGAATCTTACAAAAAAAAAAAAAAAGTTGCTATTGTAATGAATTGTACTTGTAAATATTGTTGAAATATTGCAACATAGTATATTGATAATTGTATGTAGAAAATTATTGGTTTCGTTGAATATAATTTTTTAAAATAATAAATATTTATAAATAAAATTTTTTTACCTAATCTAATTAACTTTATAAAGTGTAAAAAAAATTTATTAAACAGAGAAAATTAATTTTAAATAAGCATAGTTATTTTATTTATCTTAATTTTCTAACAATACAAAAATTTTCATTAAGGCGCAGTCAGTAAATATTTTATCTTATTATAACGTTATTTTTTTTATTTAATTTTTTTTTTTTTTTTTTCATTTAAAAAACGTATGGCGGCAGATAAATATATTTGCGTAATCATTATCATTAAATACAATATATTTTATTTATAAAAAACATGACACGCAACATTTAATAGATTTTATCCGAAAAATATGTGATGAATTTAACTACCGATTTACATATATATCGTGATATGATTTTATTTGCGCATTACAAACAGCCAGAATTATAAATCACTGTTACTGTCACTTTTATTTTATTTCAATTATTATTTTTTAATGTGTATGATAAAGCACCTATTACACTTATTACGTAAATTGGGGTAAATTTTTTTTTTTTTTTTAAAAAACAAAATTAATACACTTGTACTCAAAGGAGGTGCAAAATTATTAAAAATATGTACAAATTTATAATAATATTTAGTAATACAAAAAGATTAATGAGTTAAATAATTAGTGAAGCTATACTTGAGTATCACAAGCCGATCGTATGTGAACTTTTAAAAATCTAATACTGTAAATAAATCATAAAAACAAATAGCATTAATTGATAATACATAAGAGTTTTGTTTTCTTTGATGCCTTGATCACACGGTACGTGAGATTACTCTTATACTATTTATTTTTACTAGAATTCAAATTTGCGCGCGCAAGCGCGCGCCTTACTATAGCGTTTGCATATATTTTCATGCTCATGATATATTCGACTAATCACGTTATGAATAGTTTGATGCCACATACATTTCATCTCAATTTTATATAAGGACTAGAATTCAAATTTGCGCGCGCCTTATTATAGCGTTTACATATATTTTCATGCTCATGATATATTTGACCAATCACGTTACGAATAGTTTGATGCAACATACATTTCATCTCAATTTTATATAAGGATCTCAATTTTATTATGGGATAACATTAAATCTGTTGTATTTAATAATTATTTTTCAATACCATGAGCATTTTTACAGTACAGCATACATGTACTTTCTTCAAATTATTTTGTTACACCTAAAACATAAGTCCTGGTAAAATAACAGTGCTTTCGTTAAAAAAATTGTGAATATAAATAAAACAGTACTTAGCATTTCTACACTAAACAAAAAAATGAAAATAAAAAAAAAAACATAACTATATGTTCGTATTAATAAAACTTTAACTAACACAATTCACCAAAAACTTTGGTTTAAATCACAAAAAATGTTTAATTAATAGTTAAATTGTTGGCTTGGCAATTTAGTTACAAGTTATGAGTGTAAATAATAGTTTTGCACATGCATTATTACTTTATTAATTAATTAATAAACGAATAAAGTATGATATTTTGAGACACCTACTCGGCACTAGACAATGGCATACAGCAGCTAGTACGTTGAGGCGAGTGCTGCTTTGAGAGATCAATAGTATCCTCTACAATCGGACGTTCAAGTCTAGCTTCTAGCTTAGCCCAAGCTGCGACAGCTGCACCAAAAGCTGCTTCGACATTAGTTGCGTTTTTAGCAGACGTTTCTACTAGAGGTGGGTTACCGTTTTCTGCACACCAAGCACGTGCTTCTTCAGTTGTGATTTGTTTTTCAGACTCAGCTATGTCAACCTAAATTTATATTTATTTAAATTTAATACCTTGTCATTTAATTCAGAGTACATTATAAAAATAAAAACTCACTTTGTTACCAACGACAATAAATGGAAACAAAGTGCCTTCTTGCACATCTGCATAGTACAAAAACTCTGATCTCCATAACGCTAAATTTCTAAAGCTAGTCTGGTCGTCAATAGCGTAAGTTAATAAACAAATATCAGAGCCTCTGTAAAATGGTGTTCTCAGTGTTTTGAATCTTTCTTGGCCAGCTGTGTCCCATATTTGCAAAGTATAAGCTTCGCCGTTTATCTCAATGTCCTTGTTGAGAAATTCCACTCCAATTGTATGGAAGCTGTGTTCGTCAAAATGATTCGACACAAATCTGTTCATCAAACATGATTTTCCGACTCCACCGTCTCCCAGGATCACCACCTTCAGCAGAGTTGATTTGTGCGAATTTCTATTCGGCGCAGTAGCACTTCGAGGTGAAGTTGCTGTCAATGAATTGCTTCCAGACATAATTCAACTTATCCGTCTTCATCAAATTATCATCTATCAAAATAATTAAAATTTTTAAATATTAAAATATAATGTGACACTTAAATCATGAAAATTAATTTAACACGTGTTTAATAATTTTAAAAATATTATAACAAATAAATTATGGCAAAGAAAAATTAGAAAAAAAATTTGAAATGTAAAAATTTTAAAAAGTAAAAAATGCAATTTTTTAAAAATAATTTTTTGGAACAAAATTTTAAAAATTGTTGTGATTGCTAACTTTAACTTAATAATGACATTAAAGTTAGCTGTCACTTGACAATTTTTTAATTTTATTTAGCAAAAAAATTTATTCCAAAAAACAATTTAAAAAAAATTGCATTTTTTATTTTTTTAAATTTCTAGATGTCAATTTTTTTATTTGTCTTGAATAATAAACTAGGTCCAGAAAATTATTAAAAAAAAAAAAATTGTAATGAAGCAATTTTTTAAAATAAATTTTTGTTGTCATAATTTATTTATTAAAAAAATTATAACACGTCTATAAATTTCAGTATAAATGTAATAATTAAAAAAAAATAATTACTTGTTACTTGTTAAGTTTTGATTATTATAAATTAGCTAGACTTCCTTCTATGTTTCATTATTTGTACACAATCACTCAGCTTCGGAAGTTAGTGAATTATCCGAAGGTCATATGACTTGTTGTTGCATGTATAAGAATCATAAAAAAATAAGTATCTCTCTTTGTTTGGTACATAAAACAAATCTATGTAATTATAATTATCATATATTATAGGTACACTCATACATTTTAAATTTTTATCCACCTTAGTAAATATTTATATAAAAAATTTTTTATTTTCACTTTTTACTATTGATTTAAATAATTGTAACAAAATATAAATTGGCGGTCAGCTGTCATTTAACATTCTTAAAAAATACTATTTTACTCCGTCATTTTGTTTGAACTTTTTTTTTTATTTTATAATTTATTTTTGTTTTATAAAGTAGCAATATATTTATAAAATCTTTGGCTGCTTAGTTAGTGTTAAAAAAACACTTGACACATCACTGTTGCTTAGACTGGCACTGATAATGAAATAGAACAAAGAACAGGAACGCCCATGCTGTTATAGAACAAACTGAAGTTATCAATACACCAACAGCTAGAATTCGATATCAACAAATCGATTATACCGCTGCGATAATAATAACAGTACCAACAAATATTATCATTATTATTATTCGTTTCTTGATTCTTATAAAAACTGAGAAAAGACACATTACTTTCTCACTTGCACACAAGTTTAGTAATGCGCATGCGCAAATGGATACAATCATTTAGTTCGAAAATGTGACCATAACCTATTGTATTATTTACATCCTTTTCAGTAACCTAATTTATTTATTTATTTAAGTTAAAAATTTTCAACACACGTAAGTTTAAATAATTTTTAATTATTTCTTAGAAGTAAAAAAAAAAAACTAATAATTAAAATTTAAATCAAAAATATTATTACATTTAAATTTTGCAGGTATTTTAAAATTCTTTAAATTTTTTAAACGCAAATAATTATAAGGAGTGGCTATTCTTAAAATGAAATAATTTTTTTTTATAGCTGGAATTAAAATTATTGTTTAAAGTGTGTCAATATTATCGAAGTACTTTATAAATAAATTTTGAAAAGTAAAAATAATTTGTAGTTTTGTACATTAACATCTCAATAATCTCAATTTATTAACATACATTTTTTTAGTACGAATTTATTTACTATATATGTATATTTTATTTCAATGCATGCTCTTAGAATCCTTGCATATTCCATACATTTTACATGGTTTTAATCACTTTGTGTTATCACTCATGTTACTATTACATTAAGTTTTTATGACATTAAAAAATTCAGCTGTCACAATTTTTTTAATTTTCTTTAACAAATAAATTATAGCAAAAAAAATTATTAAAAAAATAGACTTGTAGAAATTTTAATAATTTAAAAATGTAATAATGAACAAAAAAAATTTCTATGCTAAATTAAATCAATAATTAAAAATTCTAAATTTCAGATTGTAAATATAGAAAATGAACCCAGCAACTACAGAATCAACATGGGTTCAACCAGAAGTAAATTATTACTCAGTTCCACCACTAGTACCAGTACCTCCGCCAAATTTCGTCTATCCTCCACCGTCATTCAACGTTCCACCACCTCCAATAGTAAAACCACCTCCAGTTGTGAATACGCTAGCTCCAGTGATGAGTACACCGCCTCCAGTAATAAGTACACCACCTCCAGTAATCAACAACAGTTACTCCAGCCAGTATGTCAGCAATCCTTATTACTCAGGATACCCAAATAATTACTCGTATTCATACCAAAATTACCCTGAGATTTTAAGCCATGGCTACTACACTGCCGAAGCGAGTAACAATACTCAGTGGAAAGCATATAACTCTACGGATCGTTGGCAATCCACGACTACCAGCAACAGTAACAACAATTGGAGTAATTCAACTGCTGACAGTACTTGGAAAAGTGCGCCGAAAAAAGACCGTTGGTGTAACTCCGAGCTTGTTAAAAAAAACTATCATCAAAAAGACAGAAAGACTGATCAACAAATATCGGACAGAAAATCCGGTTGGACTTCATTGAGGCGACCTGAGTCTTCTCGGTCCCCGAGCTACGGCGGTAGATCCGCTAGCAAGGAGCATCGCGATCGCTACAATGATCGTGACGGTAAAGACAAATACGTCAGCGAAGACACTGAGAGAAAATCGCGCAGAGACGACAGTCATAGCCGAAGCAGAAGTAAAGATGACTATTCGAATTCCAGGTCAAGCAAAAGAAGGTCCAGGACCCCGGAATCACATTCTCATTCTTCCAGGGCTCCATTTAGAAAAAAGAAAATGACTGAACGCGAAATGCTCTTGGAGAAGTATCGGCGTAATTATTGTGCCACTAGTTACGACATCGAGCGGAAAATCGACGAGCTGGGCCCGGAAGGGATTCTGGAGTGTGACAAAAAAGTTTGGACACGCGCAGCTCCTGCTGATCTGTACTACACCCGAGATGAAAACAACCCAAAGATAATGAGAGCTACGTCCAAGCTCAAAGAACTTACCGACAATTTTAAACGGTCGCTTTTAGATAGGGCTAATGCGGCTAGAGCCAAACACTCGCCGTACGAGCCACCGCCGAGAAGAACCAAAGCAAGGCTGTGCAGGCACAAGTCTGAAGCTTGCAGTTCTTCGGACAGCGACAGCGACAGCTCAATTGATGATGATGACCGGACTATGGAGGAATTGATGGCCAAAAAACAGCACCCGCAGCGGCTACATCCCGAGATGTGGTTCAACGATCCCGGAGAAATGAATGATGGTCCACTGTGTAGGTGCAGCGCTAAATCTCAGCGCTCGGGAATTCGTCATGGAATTTATGCTGGTGAAGGATCTGTTTATAATTGTGATTTGGACACTAACAATGCTGATAAGTTGTATCACTACCGGATCACAATCAGTCCTCCGACAAATTTTTTAACCAAAACCCCAACTATTATTGAACATGATGAGCATGAGTTTATTTTCGAAGGATTTTCAATGCTTTCGCACTTTCCGCTTGTAAAACTACCTACTTGCAAGGTAATAAGATTTAATATTGAGTATACAATTTTGTATATTGAAGAAAAACTGCCAGAAAATTTTACAATTAATGAATTAAATTATTTTCAAGAGTATCTTTTTAAAGAAATTCTAGAGCTTGTAGATTTCAATTTACATTCCGCGCAAAATTACTCTGGGTGTGGTCAGTTTCATTTCATGCCGAGGTTCGTACGTGACCTCCCGGATAAAGGACAAGAGATACTATCCATGAACGAGGTCCTGAACTATTTGATAAAAAGCAGCACTCCTTTGATCGACGCCGAGGAGCTGGATCGTCTTATAGCGATGCCGCAGTACGAATGGCAAAATTATGCCGACCTGGTAAAAGGAATGGTGGTGACTTATCCTGGTAAGAAGCCCTGCAGTGTTAGAGTAGATCAACTAGACAGGACCCAAGGAGACCAGCCACCTGGAATTACCGCTTACCCCGAAATAGTTCACTTCGGAATCCGCCCTCCTCAATTAAGCTACGCCGGCAACGCTGATTATCAAAAAGCCTGGCGAGACTACGTCAAATTCCGACATCTTTTAGCCAACATGCCAAAGCCTTCTTTCGAGGACAAGAGAAAGTTGGAGGCCAAAGAAAATCGACTTCAGGAGCTCCGAACTCAGAGCAAAATGAAGCGAGACGTCACTGTCGACGTCAGTTCTCAAGGATTCTACCGAACTGGGATAATGTGTGACATGGTTCAGCACGCGATGCTCATCCCCGTGCTGGTGTGTCACCTGAGATTCCACAAGTCGCTGGACAATCTTGAGGAAACCTTAAAGTACAAATTCAAGAACCGCTACCTACTGCAACTCGCACTGACGCATCCCAGCTACCGAGAAAATTTTGGAACGAATCCAGATCACGCGCGTAACTCCCTAACTAACTGCGGAATCAGTCAGCCCGAGTACGGTGACCGTAGGATTCATTATATGAACACCAGGAAGCGTGGAATAAATACTCTTATAAATATTATGTCCAGGTTCGGTGCTAGAAAAGAAACGGAGTCTTCAATTGCACACAATGAAAGACTTGAATTTCTTGGAGACGCTGTTGTTGAGTTTCTTACCTCGATACACCTGTTCCACATGTTTCCTGATCTTGAAGAAGGAGGGTTGGCTACTTATCGAGCAGCTATCGTCCAGAATCAGCATTTGGCTGTTCTAGCCAAGAAACTAAACCTGGAGCAGTACATGCTTTACGCCCACGGAAGCGATCTTTGTCATGATTTAGAATTAAGACACGCGATGGCCAATTGCTTTGAAGCGCTTATGGGGTCACTGTTCCTTGACGGAGGCATTCACGTCGCTGACAGAGTTTTCGGAGAGACTCTGTTCCAGAATGAACAAGATTTAGGCAATGTTTGGGTGAATTATCCGAAACATCCGCTACAAGAACAAGAACCTACTGGCGATAGACAGTGGATTCCGAGCTTTGAGTTGCTGCAAAAGTTGACCAAGTTTGAAAAATCTATCGGCATTGAATTCAAACACGTCAGATTGCTCGCAAGAGCTTTCACCGACAGGAGTATCGGATACACTAATTTGACTCTCGGATCGAATCAAAGGCTTGAATTTTTAGGAGACACTGTTTTACAATTAATTGTATCAGAGTATCTGTACAAATATTTCCCGGAGCATCATGAAGGTCACTTGTCGTTACTTCGTAGCTCGTTGGTCAACAATAAAACCCAAGCTGTTGTCTGCGATGATTTGGGAATGACGCAGTACGCGTTGTATGGGAATCCCAAAGCAGAATTGAAGACAAAAGATCGCGCTGATTTGCTGGAAGCATTTCTTGGAGCTCTTTACGTCGATAAAGGTTTGGAGTTTTGCCATGTCTTCTGCAATGTCTGTTTCTTCCCGAGGCTCCAGAACTTTATCATGAACCAGGACTGGAACGACCCGAAGAGTAAACTCCAGCAGTGCTGCTTGACATTGAGAACTATGGACGGTGGAGAGCCAGACATTCCGGTGTACAAGGTGATTGAGTGCAAGGGACCGACCAACACACGGGTCTACACAGTCGCGGTTTACTTCCAAGGTAAGCGGCTGGCCAAAGCCTCTGGACACAGTATTCAGGAAGCTGAGATGAACGCTGCCAAGGAAGCTCTTGAAAACTCACAGGAACTCTTCCCGCAGCTGGATCACCAGAAACGTGTTATTGCCAAGAGTATGAAGATGCAGCGCTGGCCTAAGTCTAGAGACAAAATAGCTGGCTCTGAGAAGTCAGACGATGATGAGTATTCACAGAGCCAAAGAAGGCGCGAGAGAAGAAGAAGAAAAAGTCACAGTCGTGATGTTTCTGATGATAGTGAATAATTGTAACTTTTAAATTAGTTATATAAACAATGTACATTTATTTTTTGTTATATAAATACAAATAATCTAAGTCAATTTGTTTTTTTATTCTCAAAATACTCCCGTAAAATTGCTTCTTGATTATCTTCGCAGTATAAGTATTTATTTTTGCTCAATAGTCTGCGGATTATCAGCAAATTTTTCATTATATTTTCTATTGACCAGTCTCTTTTTAGCAATCCTAAATTTGTTGTAAATATTCCGTATTGATAGCACTGGATTTGACTACAAGTAGCATTGGTTCTTGATAATAAACCTAAGTTGTGGATGAGACTTTTTAAAAACATGTCATCTTCGTTAATACATACTATTTCTGAAATAAAAAAAATGTATATTAAATATTAGAACAATTTTTCACTTACGTAATAAATATAATACTAAAGTTAGCCGATGTTTAAAATTTTTTTATTTATTAAATTAGAACTAAAAAAAATTTTTTTTAAATTGCATTTATAGTTTTTCGAATTTTTTAAAAATGAAATTTTTTTTTATTTTTTTTGCAATAATTTTTTCAACAAAAAAAAATTTTTTTTATTTTTAGATGTCGGCTAACTTAACAAACATATTATAGAATATTTTACTACTTTTGTTAAGAATCAATTACTAACAAAAAAAATTAATTATAAACAATAATTATTTTCATTGTTCTAGTACTTGGAATAATAAACTACTTTATTATCTACTTAATCTTTTATGAATCATTTGTAATTATAGATGATTATTCTGAGTAAATTATTTATTTTTTACCTAGAGTAAAATCGGGAGGATCAAAAGCCACGCATTTTATACTATAGAGCATCGGAACTTTATTATCCGATGGACGAATTGGACCTTGAACAGCTAATTCATAAGCCGCTTGTGACTGAATATCTAGGCCGCATAACCTGTCGAATAATTAAATTATAAATAAATAACTATTATGATGATAAATAAAATAAGAAATAAGAAATAACAATTAAAATTAAATTACTTACTCAAACATTTTTTTCTGATGGGATGATTGCATTGAAGCGCAAATCATATCAACGTGATGCCTTTTGACTTGCTTGAACGTAGATCGTTCAACAATTTTACCAGTTGTAAAATAATTATCAGTGGCTTTTCCTAAAATACCTTTTACTTTGTAAAACCGAGTAGAATTGGCTTTTCTCATTAAATGACTAATAAGAGCTCCTTTATTTACTCCCCAAAGCTGGATCCCGGATGCTTCGGATGACAAGTAATTCACATGATGCATCTTCATTTCTGATGGCTGGTACCTGGGTCCAATGACTAATTCATGGTCGGCGTAACTAGGTTCCACTTTGATAGTCAACTCTTTGTTTGTCTCACCTTCTATCCTGACAAATGGTTCTGGTTCTCTGACATTCAGTTGGTTTAAATCTAAAATGAAAATTAATTTAGCAGATTTTTAGTAATTTGTTTATCAAATAAAAATTGACATCTAGAAATTTTAATAAATTAAAAATGCATTTTCTTAAAAATATTTTTTTGTTAAAGAAAATTAAAAAATGGTCAAAACTGCTTTAATCTATTAAATCTGAAATGAAAATTAGTTTAACAAAGATTTTATAATTTATTTAACAAATAAACTATGGCAAACAAAAATTGACATGTAGAAATATTAAAAAAAAAAATTTGTTTGTTTGTTAAAAATTAAAAAATGGTCTAGAAAAACTTTTATCTTATAAATCTTGAATGAAAATTAATTTAGTAGATATTTAATCATTTTTGCAATTAATAAATAAATTATGACAAACAAAAATTACAAAAAAAAATTGTCATGTAGAAATATTAAAAAATTAAAAATGCATTTTAAAAAAAAAATAATTCATAAATTAGCTTTTATAATTTATTTCATTTGAAGGTAAAAAATTTTTAACCCAGAGAAAAACTAACCTGTACACAAATGCGCTTGCAACATTTCTCTTACTTTAAAAGTAGAAAACCCGGATGGTTTGTAAATAGCAAAAATACCGTTTAATCCTTTCCATATTTCTTCAGCATTTGATGTGTACTTTGTTATATATTTCAAAGGTTTTTTGACTAGCGACATTGTTTTCAAAATATAAACATGTGAGAATAACAATAAAACCACGGAGTAACTACTGACACCATGTAGCGCGCTTTTAAAGTTTAAGTCGACAGTTAAAAATTTTTTAGAATTGTTATAAAAAAATTTGATTTATAAAAATTAAAAAAAAATATATTGGCAAATTTTTGTTGAAAAATTTTTTTTTATTATTTTGATTTGTTATAAAAATTCTAAAATTTTTCAGATCAAGTAAAAAAAAAATAATTCAAAGGAAATTTTCATCAAATTAAAAATCTTGATGGTATCAAAAGTTTTTTAAAATCAAAATTTTAGCCTTCCATTTTTTTTTCTAACTTAAAATTAAAATAATTAACAAAATAAAAATGGGAAAGAGAAAAAAAGTACACTAAAAAATAATAAAAGTCAACAATTGATTGTAAGATAATGTAAATATTATTTCATCATTAAACTGTGTAACAGAGCAACTTTTTCATTAACAATAAACCTTTGTACCAACTCATTAATTGAATCTACGGAGTCTCGAGCCGCTTGTCTTCTCATCGCTTGTCTGATTTCTTCACGAACACCTTTATCAGCACCTCTAGTGGTGATTCTCCGATTTTGCAGTACTTCTGACCCGATGGCAATGTCTAAAGAAATCCCACCGCCATGTTCTGTCCACAAATACGTCAATTCTTCCAGGATATCAATGTTTATAATATAATCCAGGAAGAGCGGATACTGAAAAGCTTTGTTAGCATGTATTCGATCGGTAATAATTCCCAAGAAATTAGACTCTTGAGGCCAGTCCATTTGCATGAGAACCAAAGCGTTTCCTATCGCCCAGTCTCCAGTGTCTCCTACTACTGACAGTTTATGCTGCAAGTATCATTTAATAATCACAATCGAAATCAAAAGTCAAGTATTTAATCATCAAAATTCAAGTTACCTTAATACCAGCTAATAGTAATTTCGAGCAATACTGAAGAATTGGCAATTCTGCTAGCGGTAAATAGTGCAAGTGTCTTAAACTTGGGATTGTCAATTTATTAGACACTTTACCTCGAATTTGAGGCAACGAGCTTGCTATCATCACAATGTAGTCCAACATAGCCTATTAAATTTAAATTATCAATTAATTATTACAAAAATTAAATTTAAAAAAAATTATTGAATTTAGGCTGTAATAAATTAATTTCCAGAAATTAAAATTTTTTTTAATTATGTTTTAAATAAATTTTGAAATAAAATAAAATCAGGTTTCCAAAAAATAATATATGACTAGCTATTGCAGAAGCTTTATAATAATTAATTTAAAAATTTTTGTCTTTAAAAATTGGAAAAAAAAAATTGGTTTTCATAGTTTTGGATAAAATTAAAAATTTTTTTTTTTTTGATAAGTATCTAAAAAAATTGATCAATTTGATAAAAAAAATATTTAACATGATCCAGCATGAGTTGACCAAACTAGTAAATAATTACCAAATAAAATTTTATAAAATATATTCACTACGGTCCATCTTTAATAAATCAATAAAATAAATATTTTACCCCGTAATCTTTGATACAACAATACGTGCTAGCTAAGCGTAAATGTACAGCAAGAGTTCCACTGGTATCTTGCGGTAACCTTGCTAGCAAATCGTGATGTAAGCCCTTATACACAGCAACGTCTGTTAGGAAAGGATTTATCCAAGTTTCAAGATGCATTTGCTGGCTGAGCTTAGTTATTTCTCTTTGCATGTACTCAGTACTGTGTAAAATATCCCACAACATTACTGCTGAGGTTAATCCTTGCCCGTCGTACTCTCCATCGCTAGTCAGAACTATTCCTGGTCCCTCTTCTCTCTTACGTTTTTTCATCTTTGTTTCTGTAGAAAAAAAAAATGGAATTAATAAATTAGTTACAAAAAAAAAAAAAAAAAAAAAAAATAGTTTTAAAAATTGAATCCAAGTACCTGAAGAAGGGAATGGTTCAGCAAAAGCTTCGATGAGACAATAAGGCACGTCGTCATTTTTAATTTTACTATAATGTCCACTTAAAATCCTAATTAATACAACAACTGTACATATCGACAATTGTTTTATTGTTGGTTCGTCATTTAAAACGTTAGTGTGAGTTTTAATGTACTGTTGAATTCTTTCGCAGTACAATTCTTGATTCCAAGGCGTAGCGAAAAGATTGCCTAACTCCCAGCCTAGTTTTGCGCCCATCACTTCCATCACCTGGAACAGTCTATCCCAGGGCTGTTGGATCTGTGAGTCCAGCGGCTGCTGGATATAAGCCAGATAGAATTCTATTGCTTTGCAGAGCAATCGCAAACTCAATCGCGGGCTCAATTCAACGGGCGCTCCTCCCAACAGTGGCAATGCATCGCAAGCTAGTAGACGTCGGAATCCATTCACTGCTTGTCCTGGGTGGCTGTGTTTTTCTGCCGTCAGTAATGTCTCAATCAGTCTTGGCTAAAAAAAATAATATCATAAGAAAAATAAAAATGTTTAATAAAAGAGATATTGAATAATAAAAATTGTTGATTTCTTACTCCGTGGGTTGGGATTGTTTGCGGAAATCTTTTTAATAGTAACAACAATAATTTACAATGCTCCATAGTATCTTCACTGTGATCAGCTGTCATTATCAACAACCTGTGCTGGAGTTCTTGAGGAATATGTTGGAACATTTGACATAATAACTCACAATCAGCATCTGGTTTTTCAGATCTTAAACATGCAGTTATTGATTCGATTTCTGTCCAAATTTCCCGGCTTTCGGAAAAATTCTGAAAACTACAAAATTAATTAGACGAATAATAATAAATAACAATAACAATAATATTTTTATTATTTGATATTATATTAATTTTTTTATTTTTGTAATTTTTGTTATTTATGTAACTTGGCAAATATTTATTAATTTTGAGTAGTTTTGTAACAAATAAATTATAGCAAAAAAAAAAAATGAAAAAAAAAAATTGACATTTAGAAATTAAAAAAAAATAAAAAATACAATTATTTAAAAATAATTTTTTTGTTAAATAAAATTAAAAAATATCCGTCGCCAAGGACCTTTCGGTTTGAGCGACGCTAAATAAATAAAATAAAAAAAAAGAAAAAAAAAAAATTAAAAAATACTTAAGTGACTGTTAACTTTAATAACTTACATTTCACTGAAACATTTCGCTGCTTCCTTGACATTTTTTGACAGTTTTTCAATTCGATAAGCTTCAAACTAAAAATAAAAAATTTATTTTATTAGTAAACATACTTTGATTATTTTTTTACCGTCGGCATAATTCTAACCTGAACTTTAGCACTGTGTGGAAATAATGATTTAGCAGTGATTAGCCATGATTTAGCAGCATAAATGTCACTGGACATAGCTTCTTTAGCTCGTAATAATAAATAATCTTCTTTGGACATTGTGTTATTCGTAATTGGATGATTTTCAAACATTTTTCCATTTGTTGAAACTCCAAATATTTTTTTACGGTACAAAGTAAATAAACACAGAAATTACTATTATTATTATTATTATATTATTGGCACTACCAAATCATCGGTAGGTTAGTTTTCTTGTTTATCATTGAAATAATTTTTGCCGGCAGAGTAATTTTGAAAAAGTTAAAGCTGAAACTAGATGACGTTACCATGAAATTAGTGACTACTGACAGAAAAATCGTAATTCATGAACTGACAGAAATCGAAGGTTGAAAGAAGATTACCAAACAAGATCAATAGAAATGTGAATACAAATATGTAAATAAAAAAAATATTTAAGGGAGTGATATATTATGTTGATAAATAGATGAGTATTATGGAAATCTGTATAAGATATATATGGAGCATCGTAAAGTGACTACATTTATAAAGGTATAACCATGAGCACTCAACGACTGAAAGCCGCTTATGCTTTTTTACGTTGAAAGCGTTATTTCGGTTATAACTTAATCCGAGGGTCAAAGTTCTTAAGTGGTTATGACAATCTTTAACTGTATATTTTTTTATATTTATATTTTATAACATCAAAGTTAGCAGTCACTTGATCATTTTTTTATTTTTTTTTTACAAACAAATTTTTGAAATGTTATTTTTTAAAAATTGCAGTTTATATTTTTTTTTTTAATTTCTACATATCAATTTTTTTTGCCACAATTTATTTCTTACAATAATTCTTAAGATTATCAAATATCTGTTAATTTAATTTTCATTTATATTTCTACTATTATTTAAAAAAAAAATAATTTTTAGGCTATATAATGACGCTGAAAGAGAATGAATAAGTTAGCTGACAATTAAAAATTTTTGTAATTTTTTTGATTGAAAAATTTTCTTGGTTCAAAAAGTTTTCTCTTGAATCAAGTTAATTTTTTTTTTCTGTGTATGGTAACCATTTCTATAGATAAAGTTGCTATGGTAATCGCTGCCAAAGTGGTCACCATAGCAACAAAAAGCGACAACAACAATGAAAACCCTACATCAATTTTTCAATAAAGGATTATTTTCGTTCCAATTTAATAAATGAAAAAAAAAAATTACAAAACTTCGGCTAACTTTATTATTATTGATAATGAAATTGAGAGGTATCTGATACTTTTTAAAAATTTTTTAAGTAATAAATTATAGCAAGAAAAATTTTTCAAAATATTCTATCTTTAAAAGCTTTAAAAAATTATAAATGCAATTTTTTAAAAATAATTTTCTAGACTTTATTTATTGTTCAAGAAAAATTTCAATGTCATGCTATATTCAGTTATCATCATCATTGCCACAGAACTGAAGACAAAGAAATTGACAGATCAAGGAAAAATGGAGAGTCAATGTCTGATAATTTTCACGTCCGTGTCAATTTAACATTGAAAGTACTTTTTACAACTGAATAAATTAGCAGTAAATTAATAAAATATTATAAATTATAAATAATTGACAGATCTTGATAATCAACGCAGAAGAGAACGCTGTTGATTAATTTTAAACCAATTGTTAGTTATATTGGGTTGTGAGTATAAAAATTAGATTAGTATGAATATTGAGTCAATAACAAGACTATATACTATACAAGTATATTGTATCGAAACTGTTAATATTATTAAACTCGGTTTGTATCTACTCTAAGATAGCTTAGAGGTTGGTTAGTTAGCGAGCAAGTACACGTATCAAAGGCACTCAGAATCCGAGTTTAACAAAGCCAGCAGGAAATTTACCAAGCGTATCACGTAGAGCACGTAGCGTACCTTGTCTGCTTATGCTCCGATAAACCTAAATCACCCAACGACTCTTCTTATTCTCAAACTTTAGCCTTGATATTTGTCTAGGGAATGCAACGCAAGCTCTCACTAATGCCAAAAATCGGATGAGTATGACTTGTGTGTTCTAATGCTACTAAATGACTGCTTTGCTTCGTATTACATACATTTTATTCTGTTTATTTATTTACATCCACTTGTTACAGGAATAATTACAAAATACGTCCACTTGTGTTTAATACACTGAAAAAAAAAATAATCTGCAGTAATCAAAGCAACTAATGGAAGAGTAATCAGTAGGTACTCGGTGAAAAATTTTGCGTTAAAATGAACACAAATCGTTTTTGAAAAAATGAACAATTTTTTATTCAACAAATTACTTTTTTAACTTAAAAAATTGACATTGGTCTTGATTAAAAATTACACTAATTAGTGGTACAATTTTTGCAGTTAAATAAACTTTTCATTTAGATAAATGTCATTTAAAAAAATGACATTGGATCATTTTACTGTCATTTTAGTGATAGTAATCTCTAAAGTTTATTTTTTATGCACGTAAATATTATATTAGAGCTAAAAACCCTCTCAGTATATTTATATTCACATATATCTAGCAGAGAAGTACAGAGATGATCGTGTTGATAACTCTGGACGGGTGGCATCGTATAAAATTTAAGCCAAATGTGCAACTAAGTACCTACTTAGATCCATTTGACGCAGGGGATAAAGATCGTATTTGAATAGACGATTTTGTCGGCGGATTTACAGCTTGCAGATTTGGTTATTGTTCTGTTTAAACTTTGACCACCTGACGACCCTCCACGTATGTTATACTCTGAATATTTAAATTATAATTAGTTATACTGACATATACATATAATTTTTCTCTTAATCATAATTTTTAGATAAATCAATTTTTGGAATGAAAAGTCAATAATGTGAGTCATTTATTTGATGTAAATGTAAATGAAATTCCTGAATAACTAAGATGAAAACTAGACGCATAGAGAAGTGTGATTGTTAATGTGTCTATTGTAAATGTGAAATCGAATTTGTCAATTAGACGTTAAACATTTACGGTTGGTTAGCCAGGATCTGGTGGAGCACAATGGTCATCGAGCATCACCTTTATTCCTCCTCCTCTTATTCTATTTAATATACGGTGTACTATATTTACGATGTGCGAATACGCGTGAGATGACAGCTGTAGTCGAGTTTTGCCTTAGGCATCTGATTTCACATTATAATACATATGTACATACCCTGGGTCTAATTGAAACAACTCACAAAACCGTAGAGAATTGCCAATGGTTTATTTCCCGTCCACATCACCATTACCGTGACATCAGGACTGGACGTAGGTCTACTGAGTATTACTGTTATTATTATTATTATTATTTGTTATTAATTGCTCAGGGGGGTTTTCCCCGGAGTCCGACTCTCCGAGGGCCCAGCCTGAGCGCCATCCATTACTGCTGCACCACTCCACACAACAAGGCGGTTAGTGAGTGCAGCAGGCCAAATTCATTTGCCTAAGTAGATGCAGGGATCCCAAAATGACAGCCTTTTGCATCCGCACCGCTAGAGACACGGCTGCTGAACTGCAAGCCGGTATCTTCGCAAGTGAAGACACAAAAGACTGTTTCATCCCTCCAAGGACGCCGACAACCAAAACGACGAGCTTGACACGGTAACCTGGGTAGAGTTTGCCAATTTCAAACAGGAGATCCTGATATATCTGGTGTTTGTGCTCTTCTTTGGCCGAGATATTGTATTCGGCTGGGGCCGAAAACTCAATGACATAAATGTCACGAGTAGCCTTGTCAAAGAGCACAATATCAGGTTTGTTGTGGTCAATCCGCCGGGTTGTTGCGAATGGTATGTTCCAATAAATTTTGGAACTGTCATTCTCAACAACCTGCGGAATATCTCCTGGCAGATAAGGCAGCACTGGTGTCTCATCGATACCGCAGCTATATCTGAGATGATAATAGAGTACTCGCAGGGCAGCATTGTGACGCTGTATGTAGGCACCTCTTGCCAGCACAGGACATGCCGACAAAAGGTGCATCAGCGTCTCCGGATGTTGTTTACACGTCCGACAGGACGTGTCCGGAAGCTGCGCCTGGAGCACCTTGCTACGGTATTCGAGAGTGTTGATAACACCATCTTGGCAGGCAAATATAAACCCTTCGGTCTCGGACATCAGGCCAGCTGACTTCAAGAAGGAGAATGTCAGCTGGGTGGACAAGCCATGGTCACGGACGTGTTTGAAATACACGCTGTGCATGGACTTGTCCATGTGTTCACCGAGGAGTTTTTTTCCTCGGCTACCCTGACGACGCTCTTGAACTCCTTTTTCGGGAGTTCAATGAGAGCGTTTATTTCTCCGAGACCTAAGGTATTTGCCGCGTAGATTGCTGCCTTATACAAGAACGACCCCTTCCGCGCATTTTCATGACTATGAACAAATTGCATCAGGAAGTCGTCCTCGTCTGCTGTGAAATTGGCAACCTCGTATGTTAAACCCAGAACCAAACGATCGTGAAGCCGCTCCAAGCTCTGCAATCCTCTCCCTCCGATGTTCCGGGAGAGGTACATCCTGGCGACTGATGAGTTAGGGTGCATGCTCTGATTCATATTGATGACTTTACGGGTTTTGATGTCGAGATCTTTCAACTCATTTCGAGGCCATTTCAGGATCCCAAAAGAGTAAAGTAGGACCGGGACAGCGAGCATGTTAGTAGCTGAGACTTTGTTCTTGCCGGAAAGTTCTGATGACCAGATCTTCCGGAGTCTCCTAACATACTCACTGCGAAGAGTTGTTCGGACTTCAGAGACGGCATGCATTTGCCGCTCTTCAATCCCTAGATATCTGTACAACTCTCCGGCGTCTAATTCTCTTAAGACGCTCCCATCCACTAATTCGACATCTCCACCCGTATCAGAGCACTTACCCTTCGCCAGGTGTACGACCGCACACTTGTCCAACCCAAAGACATTCCGACATCTCGTGTGTACTCTGCTACGATGTTGATGGCCGTTTGTAGATGATCTTTGTTGGCACTGTATATCTTTAGATCATCCATAAACAGTTGGTGAGTGATCGAGTATACTCGATCACTCGGTAGCCCCGCAGAGTACCCACGAGTTTGTCGGAGGGCAACAGATATTGGCAGCAGTGAGATGCAAAACAACAGAGGGCTCAGAGAATCTCCCTGAAAGACGCCTCTCTTGTACTGAACAGTTCCGGTTACGTGCAATGCATTTCCACTTCCTATGTGAAAACGCGTTCGCCAGAGCTGCATCGTACGTTGTATGCATCCCACTGTTTGGCGATTGATTCCGAGGCATTTGAGCAGATAGAGAATCAACTCATGTGAAGTTGAGTCAAATGCCTTACGGTAGTCAATCCAGGCCATAGACAGGTTGCGTTGGTAGTAGATTGCGTCTTGAATGACGCATCTATCTACCAACAAGTTGATCTTGCAACCTGACACGCCCTGTTTACTGCCACGTTGTTCGTATATCTGTTGCCACACAGGCTCTATCTCCTGCAAGATACGGTTATTTAAGATTTTTGTAAAAATCTTGTAAACCGCATTCAAGCAAGTGATAGGCCTGTAGTTCTTTGGGTCGGACAAGTCACCCTTTTTAGGGATGAGTACGGTTCGCCCTTCTACCAGCCAGTCTGGAATTGGTTCGTCGCCCTGAATGTATGATGTAAAAATCCGGGCCAGATGAGCATGTGTAGAAGAAAATTTCTTCCACCAGAAGATGTTTATGCCATCTGGACCCGGGGCAGCCCAGTTCTTGCTGCCATTCAGGGCTTTACGAACCTCTTGCACACTGACTGCAGGGCTCTCTTCGGCGATATCCTGCCGTCGGTGTTCTCGACAGAATGCCTCGAAGTCGTGCAGAGCTGGAGTATCCGGGTTGACGTTTGGTTGATCTCCGTACAATTCACTCCAAAAGGCTTCCACTCGCTCAGATGATGGATAATTCTCGGGAACAGCGGTCTTAGGTGACAGAAAGCGTGAAGGGTTGGATCGAAACAAAGAGTTGTCGATCAACCGCTTCAGCCTTTTCTCTAGTGACTTTTTGGAAGCCACCAGAGCCCGCAACCTGTTAAGAGACTCTTCTTTGATGACAAGAAGAGTACTCTTGTTCAGTGTGTGATGTCGCCTTCGAAGTTCTGCCGTCAGGCGACGAACTTTTGGCGTGTACGGTCTTTGAGTACTAACATACTCTATCACACACTGAATGCGGGAGACTTGTTTCCGAGAAATGTCAATTTTGTGTCCAAGTTGATTATTATTATTATTATTATTATTATTATTATTATTATTATTATTATTATTATTATTATTATTATTATAATATGCAATGAAATGCATTAGAGAATTTTCTGAACTATGAAAAATAAGGGAGATTAATTAAGTTATCAGCAGGGTCGCGCACCAGAAGATTGTAATGCCGACAGCGACAGCATCAAATAAGAGTTGAGAAAATGCGAAAGCCTTTGAATAATATGTTCTTCGCTAATTTAGTTCAGACAAAAGGAGCATTATTCACTCTTCGTCTGTCCGTCTAGTTGCTCTACAACGATCTGGTTTGACGCTCTTACTCTACATTATTTGTCTTATTCTTTATCTTTCTCTTTCTATTCTTCTGGGATATAAAGTTTCTTGGTACGGTCGTCCTGGTTAATCACTATAATTGATATTCCGTTGATATCACCTCGAAGAGTAATGGAGTAACCCGATAACGAGGTAACCGCACTCGGGAAGTGGAAGATGAATCCCTTATTGCCACGTTCGCCAGCTCGTTTGTTTCTCCAATTCAATTATATTATATTATACCGGGAACTGCTCACTAAGACTCTATAATATCCTTATTTTATTTTTTTCTTTAAACAATCACCATTCTCTAAGTAAATACGTTAATTATATAACAATTGTTTATTACAATCATTTTTATTTCATTTAATTATTATTTAAAAAATTTTTTTTTATTGCAGGACGAAGATATTTCTTAAAACCCAACAAGTCATAAAAAATTTTTTGGTAATTATTTACAATAATGGAGTCCACCCTATTTTTGGCCATATCTGCGTGAAAAATTAACATTTTGTAATTTTTTTTATTCTGCTTGTTTTTACGGCGCATTTATGATAAAAAATATCGTGAAAGGAAAAAAAAAATTTTCGATAGCTTTTTTGCCTTCAAAAGTTGGAAATAATTTTGGCTCTCATGTTTTTGGATAAAATTTATATTTCATCTTTTTTTGGTATATTTTTTTTTGAAAAGTGCATAAAAAAAGGAAAATTAAAAAAAAAAGTTGAAAATCACAATTTTCTAATTTTTTTATGTATTTTTCAAAAAAAAAAAAAATATATCAATAAAATCAAATAGAAATTTCGTTCAAAAAAATGAAAATTAAAATGATAGACCCCACTTGTAAATAATTACCAATTTTTTTCGAATCATATCATGAAGAAATGAATGGAAAAAAATTAACACAAATTTAAAAAATAAAAAATCTTTCAACCCTCAAACAATTAATTTGCGACATGTTCAACCGACAGACGAGACTGTTTGTCGCATTGTTACAAAATACTCACGGCCGCAGGAAACAGCGTATCATAGTAATAACCGTCATCAAGTGATGATCATTTAGTTGTATGTATAAATCCTAAAAAAAGGTAAATTATGATTTTTATTATTATTAGTTAAAGAGCGGTAATAACATTGATATTAACGTAATCTTTATTGTGTGTATGACCAATAAATAATTTAGTTTATTGACTCTTTACATAAATCTAGCTGGTGAACGTAATATGTATATATTTTTATTTTTATTTCTAGGAAGTTAAAAATATATAAGTAATGACAAAAAAAGACAACGGTGCGTATATATATTACACGCGGTTTCAGTCATCCACGTCGATGTGATATGTAGACATTCGTGCACGACTCACCAACTAGCTCTACTCGGTTTTACCGGTGATTCGATTAAATTAAAGTATCGTCAACGACTAACGAGCATGCATGACGGTAGCACGACATTAAACTGTCCGCAATATCCGCTATCCACAATTTTGAAATAAGCCGCCAGGGTAAAAATATGAGAAGAGAAGACCGGAGCTCGGAGCTGAGTAAATGTATAGACAAAGACAGCGAAAAAAAGTCACTAAAAAAGACAGGACTATTACAAATGAGATTAATAAAAGAGAGCGAGCAAAAATTACAGCTGCATGCCGTTGAGTTGAATATTCAGGAAACGAGGTATTCTATTGTGCTTTTGTCATAGTTAAACTGTCAGGGTAATTCTCTCGTTTCTCGCAATCTCTGGTTTAGTTATGTTTATAAACAACCTGGTTATAAACAGCTCATTGTTGGAATCCATCGTTCATATGATTCGCATTTCGCATTGAACTTGATGTTCTACTGCTCCGGTAAATAATTATTAACAACTCATATATAATATCAAATATACATATATTTTTATAGATAGTATACTTTAATGGCTTGCATTGGAAGTAGTATACAAATACCACGCCTGTAAGTGCATACATGTATATTTTTTATTTCTCATAACTCATAACTAAGTAATGACTGACTCTCTGTCATCGTGATTATCATATCTCTACGCAAATCAATTATTAACGATTCAATATGAAAATACCTCGGTATTAAGCCCGGCAATTTATAAATTAATTGAAGGATAATAGATATCTATTAACTGACAATACAGACTACAGACACGAATAAGAATTCAACAGTAGTGTAGGTATATTAAATATTTAAATATCTAAATTCCAGCGAATGAAACAATGATTTATTATTTATTTAACTTTTTTCAGTATTCTCTCGACTAAATTCATATAAGAATAATTTTTCGAGGCGTTGAAATATTTTATGGGCCGCGGGAAAGAGCTACATTTAAATATCTTTTTTGGTTTACACTGTGGACGTGTATGTGTGTATATGCTCTTCTCATGCAGTATGAATAAAACATCTAGCTGGAGTATGGTACAGAATTAAAGAAGGACACTTGAGGCTAACAAGTCTCTTTTATCCTTGTGTATATTTGACTCGTTGATTAATTATCATTTTTTTAGTTAATGGAAAAAAATTAATATAAAAAAGTGTTAATGTATTTACCATCAATTTATAATTTATAATTTATAATTAATCATTATTTTATTTTATTTATTTATTTTCAGATTTAATATTCTCGAGATTACGGATAATGCTGTAAAATAAATGGTTGCTAGATGGGGTAACAACGGATTCTCTTGACATCTTAAAGTGTAGTGTCTGGTGGTGTGTATGGGTTGTTGGATGTCTTCCAATCAGATCCGGTGTATTACTGAAAGCTAGGACGCGCAGTCGCGCAGGGATGAGAGTACGTTCACCCCCTTGGAGAGAAACTCGGGGTGTAAAAGAGAGTAGAGTGGATAGGATGAGAGCTGTGAGCTGTGAGCTGGGAGCTGGGAGCTGGAAGACGAAAGCTTCGAGCTTGTAGCTTGTAGCTTGTAGCTTGGAGATGGGAAAGAGAAAAGTGGATGAGAGGAGAGGTTTAACGGGAATGGCAAGGCAATACCCGGGGTGTGAAAATGAACGTGGGAGGGACATGGTTGAGAGGGTGAGAAACCGAAACACGTATCCCCGCGGGGTCCAGCCTCAAGCCTTGGATACGCGGAGGGGCTGCCGCACTAACACCGAGTGCGAGGTTCGGGGTTGGCCTCCAATGCTATGCTCGTCGACGCAGACCCAGAACCAGACACTCTATGATCTGCTACCGTACACAGAAAGAGACCTGCGATCTACGACCCAACCACTTTTAAAGAGAGTAACAGAGATAAAACCAGTGGTAGCTGTGATATTGCCGCCATTTTACAGCATCGTGAATCTGCATAACGATCAGAGACTCTCGTGTCTTTTCTCAAAGCTTTTCTCCGCCATCTCCATAATGTTCTATTTGCCTCTACTCTCTATATAAAGGCTGTATATAAGAGAACACCTTCTATTCCTTTGTAAGCGTCGTCTTGTTTTATTTATTTAGTGTCACTTGAGACAATTTAATCATTTGTGTAAACATGTTTTTATTTATTTATTTATTTATTTTCTTTTGCTCTTTAAGATCCGGAAAATGAGGAGACGAAATATTATTCAAGATCTTGGTTTAAATCGCGGGTTAATTCCCAGCGCGACCGTTCGAGGAGAAAAATACTTAGTGACAGGTCACGAAGGGTGGCTTGGTTATTAGCCTGGCATATGGACTATGGACTAGCACTGAGCCCGTAGGGACGAGATAACAATCTATATCAGTTCATCAAATCCTGTAAATGTAAACCGGCTACTGAATCGCTACTGTTTCAAATAGACTGTTCATATCTGCAGGTCCTGTGTCAAGGGATTGTGTGTATTCGGAAGCAATCTCCCATGGTAATCTTGTGATTTGACATTCTACATGCAAATGTCCTTTAAAGCTCAGCAACCACATCTAAAAATAGTCTGTTAATTTTTAATTAAATGATACATGACGTATAAAATAAAAAATGAGAAATTGATGACAGAAGAGAACAATTATTATCAGGATGATATTATGTTTGCTGAGAAACGGGTAAATTTTTATCATATCAATCATTTCTCGTTGACATTCAAGGTTACCCAAGTAGAAGAATAATGAGTAAAAGGGGTAATAATCGTTAAATTATAATGTTTAACGGACGAATGGATGCTGCGGGATATTGCTACATCGTTTCATATGATTCGGGATATATACACGTATATATAATAGTAATCATATAGGTATAGATATAATACCAGAGACTGCGAATGAGCGCACAGGTTGACGGGGGTGAGAGGGGACCAAATCAACAGAGGAGGACGCTCAATGCGCACGTTGACACTTTGATGCAGGATACCGCGTGTCTCGGGAAATTGCCCACTCAATAATTCAGTGAGCTCGGTAATGGAACTTGTCCATGAGCACAATCTATCATACAGCAAATTGCACGAAGCTCTTTTATCGCTCACGTGAAACATATTAGAAAAATAGCTGAGGCTTGTTCTCTTCTATTATATTTATAAACATTTTTTTTCTGTTTTTTTTTTTTTTTACACAAGTAAGTACCTATGTGTATTATCATGTGTATTATAGTATATAAATTTTATTTCCTCGCAGGCATAACCACGGTGTCGCCAGTCTTCCAAGAATTGTCAAGTCCTTGAAAAATAAATTGTTCGTGCCCTATTGAGGTCAGTATAGCTATGGCTACATAAATGTATACGTGTAGTTATTAATATGTTATTCGAATTGGCAAACAAGTATTTAACTTGTTTATACGTATGTGCATAATAATCGATGATATGTTGAGTTATAGGTGCGGATATCTATAATCACTATTATCTATTATCTGTAATGCTTTTGCATTTATTTATTACAGAGCCAGTACAAACACACCGTGTAAAAATGATATGTAATGTGTGTAATATAAATAGGTTGATGAAAACACTTGATGATATGAGGACTAAAGACAGTGGTGCAGTATGAAGATAATTAATGTGAATAGTTTTCACAACATCTCTCGCTTATAATAATGGGATATTCCGTTTGAATGATAACTTTTTTAGCGGAGTGTTTCTCCAGCTCCTCAATTTCCCCTTACTTACCTTCAACTCGCGAGCAGAGTACGCGTTATACGGGATAAAGCTCTCATGCTCATGGAAGCTGGTACTCTTCGGATGATGGCGCTTGTGCTTTACGTCAAAAGCAAAGCTCAGAGGCAATCATGAGCTTTCGAATGCAAAACAGCAGCTTTCCACGGTACTCGCGACACTTTTACATTTAAATGTAAACTCGTAGAGTGCCGTGCCACACCAGCCAGCAGCTGGTGAACAGAGCTGCTCTGTAGAAGCACGGAGCGAGACAGAGGGCGGCAGATATAATCCTGTGTGTGTATCCAGGGTGTGTATGTATCTGCAGGAACTTTGCCCAGGCAGAGGCGTCGAGATTTAATATTTTACACCTCAAATGTTGGGTGTGCGCGAGAAATGCAAAGTAGTCCCCTTTTAGCTTGGATTGGATTTAAAACGCGCTAATTTGTCGACGCTGCTACCAAGCCCACGTACGACACCCTCATACTCTTTCTGCCTCCACTTTGCTCTCACTCTCTGCTCTGTATATTTAAATCTGTATGGATATAGATATATATGTATGTGTATTTTATCAAAACCCGTATACACTGGACACTTCACCCACCAACGTTGCATCTAAATTTAAAATCTGTTTTGCATAATACCAAAGCCAGTCGAGGAACCGGCACCGCCTAATTGCGGCCCGTTCAAGCTACATCACCCGACTCGCGTTCAAAGAGATCCCTCCGACACCTCGTTATTACCTTTTTATTTTTTTTATTTTTAATAATTCTGATAATTATAATAATAACTATGAAAATACGTTTTAATATTTAGTAAGAGCTTATGCGATAAAAAAAAATTTATAGTTTTACAAAAAATAGATTAATTGCAATGAAAATGAAATTATCAGGCATTTTATTATTTTTAAGATTTTTAAAATAATTAAATTATTATAAAAAAATTCCACTTGCAGGAATAAAAAAGAACTAGCAACCTTGCAGTAACTATGTGACTGCTGCGACTTGTGAACTATAAATCAATACAATTTTACTTTATGAAATAATGACTTTTGTTAAATTGCCGTTTTTAAAAATTTAAGCTCATCCCGATGTTACACACATCAAGAGCTTTCATTTGAGTACCCACATGCATTTTGACATATTTTTCATATATACATATATATAATTTATATAAATATATGAAAAATTGATGTGGGTACTCAAATGAAAGGTCTTGATGAGTGTAACATCGGGATGAGCTTAAATCTTTAAAAATGTCAATAGTTCACAAGATACAAGGTAATTTCTTATTTATGTATCTAAAGATAGATCATTTTTGAATGCAGCCTAAATTTATAAAAATATTTTTTCACAGCTAATTTATTTTTTAATGATGATTTCAGTATCATTGATTTTAATCATAACAATATGAATTTTTTTAATTTTAATACCAGTTAATAGATCCTTTTGTAAAATGTAGGAGTAATCCATAGTGTGGACTATTACCATTAGCAGCAGTATTAGCCAAGGAGAATATCGGCGGGTGCACAGACAATTGGCGACGGATAGTTTCCTGGGTTGGCATTATATTATATTATTGAGAAATACTGCTGAACAGCAAACTAAAACCGATCAAGCGGTATTACTCGGTGCACATCGTTACCCTTACTTTTTCTCAATAAAGTTAACCGATAGACTATAGACCGAGTAAGGAAAATCATGGGCCGTACCGTGTCACCGAGAGTTGAGAGTTTATGTTCGCAGACCGTCGTAACCAATGTACTATTAAATGCGGCCTATTGTTGTCCATCGTTCATCGCCTTCACAAATTTACTTCCGTAGGTCCATTTCCCTCGTAGTCGCGGAAAAAGCCCAACACGTGCCATAAACATCCCCAAATAAATTCAAAAGCAATAGTCCCTCCCTCGACTTAACATTTATTTGCTACTTCATGTTGTCAGTATTTTATCACTGGCTTACAAAAAAAAAAAAAATTATAAAAAGAAGAAACCAAAAAAAAAAAAAAAAAGGAGAAAATGAGAAAAAACGTTAGATAAATATATAAGTAGTTGGCATTTATCTAAAGCTTAAATTTCAGCGGCCAATTCCCGTGGCCTCTTTGGCAATACAAATAAAATTGAAACTCCAACGGATGGAGTATCACCGGACCCCCATTTCCTTTAGCTGGATATTCACATATAAATGTTAATTAATTCCCGGGTTACATTAGGTATTTTATTATTGTACATATTAGATACGTAGGCCTTAATTCTTTTAGCTTAGTATATTTTATCTGATGTACATTGGTAGAAGATTTACATCAGAGAGAAAGAAGTGAACTACCCGGGTAGTTTATAGGATGAGCTTAAATTATCCATTCGGTATTTTATATGGTTATCGGACAATCGCAGGGGATACAGAGGCCACAAGCCCTTGCACTCTCAGTTCTCTTCGCTTCCCACAACAATACCCACACAATGACTGGCCCAGCATTACGAATTAGCTTCGGTTACGCGTTTATTGCGGATTCCGGTCGGGAGGAGGTGACTATACTCGTATTTTGATGTTACTATCCATACCACAGGATCCAACATTTTCAGTTTGGTTACAGAATACTGTTCTGTGTTGTTCCACACTTACGACTAACTATTACTATTACTATTATAGATACAAACGAAAACTCACCCCCTGGACACGTCGACGCCAATGCGGAGATACGAAGTATTAGCATTGGTTAGCTTTATGGACCGTTCAGTTCCGCTCAAGTATCGCGGATCAATAAAGACCGTTCGTTTGAAAGTTTCATGCCAAAAGTCAAAGTCATTCTTTTATTTACTCATTATACAATTCTTAATGCATCTGGGTAAGCTTTTTTGTAAATACACTATCTAAAATTTACAATCATTGACAGTTACATTGTATTGTGTCAAAGATCTGACCAGGATTGTTTATTGCTCTCAATATCAACATCAACATCAATACTAACTGTTACTTTTTTCTTACAGGGTTCCAGGGAGCAAGTTAATGGAGCAAAGTATAGGACCTATAGACGACGAGCTGAGATTTACGAGATGTTTGCTGTACCCGTAAGTTTTATCGTCGCTCCTCGTATTATATCGTATCGCAATCGGGTCCAAAGGTAATTGTAACTTTTCCGGGAAAGTTACTCTTTATTATTGGAACTGGACATAGACACTTGGTTTGATGAGGGTGGTGGCGGTGGTGGTGGTGAAGAGATTCTCGTTGGAAGAGCTGGAACAGAAGTAGAGGACGGAAAGCTCTCGAGTCTCGAGGGAATGAAATTTAGTCCTGGTACTTCTATTCGTTTCCAGGCCACGAAAAAGCCAAGTTAGTTTTATTTTACAATCCATCGGCTCCCGCGACACGGAGGGTGGACTCAACAGGAATGTCAAGGCACTGGGAGTAGTTCAGCAAGAGTGAGAAACTCGAGTTTTAAATCCCGGGTACTTGATAGAAAGAGTAGACCAGATAGAAACTGGTTAGGTTGTCAACTAGTGTTTTAAAAGTTTGCGACAGACTACAAATTGACCCGCTCAGTTCTTTTTAAAAGCACGAGCAACCAACCGCGGCGTCTCGCTCTCTCTCTCTCTCTCTCTCTCTCTCTCTCTCTCTCTTCAGCCCTCTTGTCTATTGGTATAAAGAATATAGATCTGTGTACAGGTTGTATTATACATATATATATATATATATATATATATATATATATATATATATATATATATATATATATTTATATATTTTTAAGTTTGTGTTATGTCGGTGGGTGATATCACCAACGAATGATACACGTAAGAGCAAGCTGAGTTGAATATACCCGGCTATGAATTTTGATAAAGTTTTTCCATTTCATGACAGCGCTGATCGTTCTGATACGAATAATAAAACGATGTGGTATTGACAAGACATACGTGTAGATCATCAAGGGAATTGTTGAGCTTGAGAATTTTAATAATTATTTTTGGATTGAATTTATTAAAAAATCAAGTAGTTAAATTTTTAAATAGATAGATAGATAAAAAATTTTATTTGATTCTGAAATCTAAGCTTCCTCAGAGCTATCAGTATTCAAGATACATTGATTTACATTTTTATATAATATAACTCAGCACAAAATTAATAAATTAATTAAAGGCTTACAAATAAATTTTAATTAAATACAGATAGATCATTTAATAATAAAAAAATTATTTTAAGCCATAATTCAACATTGCTAATAGAAATTAATATTTTAAATGAGACCAAAATGACAATTGCAATTATTAATTATCATGTTGAAAAAAGTGATTGGAGGAAGCATTTTAAATTCAACCAAATTATCTACAGCCACAATCTCAGCTGGCAGTGCATTCCAAATACGTATGCTATGAATTAAAAATGAATTGTCATACATGACTCAATTAGCCTGCGGTATACGGAGATATTCTTGTCTGACGTCATCTCTACGCAGTGCTACACCTAAAAAATCTAATTTAGTCGAATTTCTTTATAAAACAGACAATCAATGAAATAATCTCTTCTAGTACCAAGGTTTAATTAATTTGTTAAATTTTCACGCACTCAATCATTTACATCACACAAGACAATGTCAGACATTTTTTACAGTGCAAGCTCGAATTATTTAACAATATAATTTTATTTAAAATTTACACTAAAATGATACAATTGATAAGATAAGCTGGGGCAACTGCGAGGATATGATTATGTATTAAAATTAGTCGTTTGCACATCAATAATAATTAATAATGACGAATGACTATTAATGTTGTCGAAAGGCAAATAATGTATTTAAAAAACTCATCTTTTGTATTATTGTAAATTTGACAATATCACAAGTTATACTGTGTCATATTTATTATTTAAATTAAATGATTATAATATATATTTACATTTTAATTCGGTAAACATTTAAAATATTTTGCCAGTACTGCGTTGTATAACAGGATTGAAAAATTTAACGAGTTTAAAAGTATTTTGACGTAAAACGCAGACATTTCTCATATTTTCTATGCTATCATGCTTCAACGATCACGCACATTTGATACACGCTATTAGTTGTATGTCCGCCTTGATTTATCGTGACTAACAATATTTTTATACATTCAATTGTAAAAAAACTCAAGCGCCACTGAACTTGAGTTTATCGTCTGTCATAATCATTTATATTATATTATAAATTTTATCATTTAGATTTTTTTTATACATATTTATAGGCGCTTATATTACAAAAATATTTACAATTATTTATTTATAAATTTACAACTTAATTATTTGTAAGAAAATTTCATAACATTTTCAATTTCTTATTTAAAATTTTAACTAAATCAAAACGAAAGAAGTAATCACTAGTCACTATAGATAAAGAACTAGTTGTTTGACTGGCGTATTTTATTTTTATGGTATTCTTTACCTTATTATAAGAGAGCTATTTGATAATATAATTTACACGCATTTACTTTTAAGTCACGAGCCTTAATATACAATTAATTTGAGGCAATTAACGTCAGACTAATTATGTATTTATATTGTATTTTAGGTAATTAAACTACGTTGGACTTTGAATAAAAATTATCAGACATAGGCTGCGAAAAAATCCCGCTTTGTGCGAGATAAGACGGCGTTTTAGGAACGTTTGAATCACGTGGTAAATTGTCTTCTATTGTCGGATAAAAGTTTTCAAAATTAACGGTCCTACGGATGTGATTTTCCAGCCAACTTTCACGAGCCGAGAACACCACCATCCAAAAGTAAGCGGAAATTACTAAAAAATAAATTATATTTTAATTATTTTTTTTTTTTTAATTTACAAGTTTAAATAAAAATATATTATTTATACTTACAGAGAAAAATACTGGACAGTGAAGAATGCCAGTACAGAGGTGACGACTGGCTATTATTAGAATTCGAATTAGCCGTTAAATAAATTACTAAAGCAGTTATTTGATCGGCTATACTGATAATTTGTAAATACATCCATGGTAATGCACAACTTGGTTTTCTCTAGAGTAAACAGATAAGGGTTTGATATCGTTAGAAAATTTTCTCCTTATATTTATTATTATTTTTATTTAAAGTAAGGCAAATAGTTTATTACTTACTAATATTGTTGCGAAGGCGAGTAAGGTAGATGATATCAATAACAAAAATGCATAACTTAGGAAACAGAAGAAAACAGCTTGAGCTAAAAAATATTATTTTAGTAAATTAAAAATTTCTTTTTTTCCATTAAAAATATTATTAGAAATCATTTCCATATATATCTTATCTATTTAACGATCAATTGATGTCATATTAATAGAAATCACTGACGTTTTTCAATAAGAAATAATTTTTAGATAAAATATAATTTTAGACAAAAAATTTCTCGGTAGAGTTTTTTATTAAAATGATTAGAATTTATTAATAAAATATTGACGAAAATTTATTGACCTTTTTGATAAATGTTTTTTTTTTTTTTGTGATAATTTATAATCAAGTAAAATAAAAACTTATAATAGACTTATTACAAGTTATAAAAATAAAACGAGTATAACGTTTAAAAAAATAGTTAGATTTAAATATATATATGTTATTCATACTTTAAAAGCTATTTAACTTTAAAATTATTAAGTTTACAAGGACGAATCAAATTTTCCCATCAATTCACAGCTGCAAAGATTAAAAATAAACAACAATTGCAAAAAATCTGAGAACTTTTTTACGGACAGAAAAGCAAAGGTTAATTACTTTTATATTACACTAATAACTAATAACAAAACAAACAAAAAATAAAATTACCTTCGTTAGATAAATTAAACTTTTTAATATACTGCGTCCAATTTAGTCCTAATATGGTCCAAGTTTTAATAGTCGAGTAAAAGTCATCAGATTGAACTTTTACAAAAAAAGCGCTCATTACCACATTTATCATAAGAATTGAAATTGACTAAAAATAAACGAAGAAAATTCAAATAATAATTGTAAATAAATAAGCCCAATTAAATTTAATAACAGAGTGATAAAATTGAATGAAAAAAAAAAAAGAATCTCACCAATCCTAATGCCGCAATTATTCTCGCAGCGATCGTTAAACTAACACAACACAAACTATTCATTTTTATTAAATAAAATGTATATATTTATATAACTATTTAATTATCCAAGTTAGTAAAATAAAAAAAAAAAATTAATGATAATAAATTTCACTTGTTGCAGAGCATGAAGAAAAATATAAACTCTATGAAAATATAATAACTCGGAGTATGACAGTGTATTTAAATTAATTACACGCCGCAAGACAACTGTTAAACGAATGACAAACTTTTATTCTATTCAATGCGACTGATTTCGAGGACACTGAGCGATGATAATGATTATAGTAAGAAAAGTAAATACCACATGGGCCACACGCAAGTTTAATAATATAATGGATCTACAGTTTAATGTTTAAGATACACAGCACAGGTATTATCGTTTATATTTATTTTATTTATCGACTTTTATCTAAATATTTATATTTACTTCCTTGAAAAAATTTCCTTTAATTAATAAGTTTATATTAGTGAATTTTTTTTTATTTTTATTTATTTATTTCATTGTGTGATTATTTTTACAACAAAACATCTGTACTCGGTTATAAAAATATAATTAATCATTGTCGTGATTTTATTTGCTATATTCTGTCATCTCGAATTATCTGGATTTTATTAAGTGTTGTTATTTGCATAAATAATTCATGAATTTATTAATAAGTGTTATTACTTTTTTTCAGAGTTTGAATTGCGGAGCGAACTGGGAATAGAGCGCGCATGCGCTGGTACAGCTGATGTCAGTCAGTGCCTGGTCGTGATTACCACGTGCACGGAATTAATTTGTTGTTGTTGTGCATTTCTATTTATTTCGATATTTGTTGAGTTATATTGATTGTTGAAAGTTGTAAAAATAGTGAAATTTATTAAATGACACTCGGAGATATGAGTCTTATGTTAAATATTTCTTCTGCCTCTTCGCCGAAGACAGAGGCGCGGAAGGTAAGTTTTGGAGGTTAAACATTGTGATCCTGGAAATAATTTTTAAATAAATGATGTTTTATCAGTAAAAATTATGAATGTTATGTGAAAAAAATTGAAAAATTTTTCAGTTAATAAATTAGTTAAATATTTACAAAATTGATAGCTAATTAATAGTATTAATAATAATAACAGATGTTTATTGATTATTTTATTGTAATACTGAAATCAACAGAAATTTTATAATTTTTTAATTTTGGAGTTTTAATAAAAAATTAATTAATATGAAAAAAATATTTTTAAGAACTCGCATTTGTAATTATTTTCAATTTACACGTGGGAAATTTTTTATAAAACTGAATTTAACAGACATCTATCAATTTTTTGGATTTTTATAAATGAAAATTAAGTTAGCCGATATGTAAAAATTTTTAGAATTTTTTTTTTATTGAAAAATTATTTTAAAAAATTAAAAGAAAAAATTTCACATGTAGAAGATTTAAAAAATTATGCGTTCAATTTTTTTTAAGTATTTTTTTACTTGCAATTAAATTTTTGAAAAAACTTCAAAAATTGTTAAACGTCGGCTAATTTTTGTATCGTAAATTTCTTTTGTATTTTTTTTTAATAATTTTTTTCAATAATAAATTTAAAAAATTTTTAGATGTCGGCTAACTTAATTTTCATCAATTTTATTATGAAACAATATTTTAATTAAAAAATTCCACATTTAGAAATTAAAAAAAATTACAAGTGAACATTCTTAAAGAATAATTTTTTTATAATTAATTTGTAAATTCATTTTCATAATTTTTTTGATAATAATTTAATTATAAATATTTAAAGAGCTGTCAGATAATTGTTAATTTTAGTATTAATTTATTGAAAAAAAAATTTATTGTTTTAGTATTTAATGTCATTATTGAATTTTTATTATAGATTCTATCAATTTTTATCATATTACTTTCAGTATCATTTCATAAAATATTGTACTTGATTTATTAATAATTTTGTATTTATCCTCTATTATTATTAATCCTCTCAAAATTAAAACAGGGCTCAAATCAAAATAATACCACTAAAAAATCAATTGAAGACAAAAAAGTGACTAATAAAAACGAAGATAGTAAAAAAAGAGTCAAGCAAAAGTCGTTGGCGACAATTGTTGCTCAGAATCGAAGCCGTGTAACTAAACTTGCTGCGACAAATGCAGATTCTAATACAAAGTTAACTGGAATTTTAAAAAATAAAAGTAAAGATAAAGAAGAGAATAAAAGTAGTGAACTGATTACTTTTGTAAAACCTTCGTCGACTGGTTTAAAAACAATTTTAGCTAAGCCGAAAGTTGACAAGGCTAGTAAATCTTTGGCTGATATTTACAACACAAAATCAGACAATAAATCTAGTAAAGTAGCTGATACTTTTAACAAAAAATCTAAATCAGATTCTAATTTGTTACTGAATTCTACTGTTACGGATGATTCGCGAAAGGAAAAAATTGAAGAGTTACCCGTGAAAAGTTTTATGGATGATAGACCGAATTTTAAAAACAAAAGATTTGGCGATAACTCAAGAGCTAAAAATAATAATGAAAAAAAATACGATAAAGAACGAGTTTATAATAACAAACCGTCTGGAAAAATATCCTCGCTGTTTGGAAATAATCCAGATATTCCAAAAATTGGGCAAAGACTTGTTAAGCCGGTTAATGAACCAGTTTTCAGTAAAGTCACATTCACTGAACTTGGTATTCATCCACATGAAGTTAGTTATCATTATAACTTTTTACCTAATTATTTTATTACCAAATATTTAAATAATTTTTTTTTTAATTTTTAGGTATCGAATTTAGAGAAAAATATGGAAATTCTTTATGCAACAATAGTCCAACAAAAGTCAATCCCTAAAATTTTATCTGGAAAGGACGTTTTAGTTAGATCTCAAACAGGTTCCGGTAAAACTTTAGCCTACGCACTGCCGATTGTTGAGTCATTGCAGAAAATAAGACCCAAATTATCGCGAAATGACGGACTAAAGGCTTTAGTAGTCGTACCGACCCGTGAATTAGCTCTTCAGACTTACGAGTGCTTCATAAAACTAATTAGAGTAAGGGTTTGATTGGTAATTGATAAAGAAATCCTTTTTTGTGGGTAGGGGTACAGAAAAATAAAAAATTTATTTTATTTTAGCCTTTTACGTGGATTGTACCGGGATACTTGGTTGGTGGAGAGAAGAGAAAAGCTGAAAAGGCTAGATTGAGGCGTGGTTGTACTATTTTAGTCGCTACACCAGGTAGATTATTGGATCACATAAAGAACACTGAAGCCTTAAGAGTAAATGATGTCAAGTGTTTGGTGTTGGATGAAGCTGATCGCATGCTCGACATGGGTTACGAGAAAGATATATCCGAGTAGGTGGTCTTTTAATATGACATACTTAATTATTACAGCCGATAATTTTACAATTCATTTTGATAAATTACTTTATTACACCGTTAAATGTATTTAATAAGTTAATTAATTTTTTTTTAGAATTGTGTCTGCGTTAAATGTATCACAGTCGAACGAGAGCTCTGGGTATGATCCGATGAAGTTACTTCGTCAGAACTCCGTTAAGAAATTTGATGATGAAATTGAGCAAGACCCCACGGTACAATGTGTTGAAGAAGAAAAAGAAGAAGAAGAAGAAAGTAAAGAGTATCATTCAGCCACAGATAGTGACAATGATTCTGAAGACTTGTCTGTTAAAAAACAAAAAGCCAAAAAATTAAATAAAGAAAAAAATAAATCCAACGATAGCAGTAATGAGGAAAATAAAAGTACGACTGTCAGAGAAGGTAGACGTCAGATTATTTTGTTATCGGCAACTTTGACGAACGCGGTTGAAAAACTCGCTGGGCTCACTATGACCAATCCAGTACTTATCGACGCCGCTGCAGATAATTTAAAAAATTCATCCGGTAATATGAGTGACATTAATGAAGATTTAATTGTACCTCAAAGTGTTATTCAGAGTTACGTCGTTATACCGCCAAAATTAAAGATGGTTACATTGGCCGCTGCTATTATAGGGCTTTGTAAGGTAAGTAATTATTTTTATTGATTTACTGAGGTCCAATTGAAGAAATAAAAATAATGTTTTTTTTATTTTTTTATTTTTTTAGCGCGCTGGTCAACATAAAATTTTGGTATTTATGGCAACCCAAGACATGGTAGATTATTACACAAATATTTTGTCTTCAACGCTAACTAAGTTAAATGATAATGATAATGATGATGATGATGATGATGATGAAGGAGATGAAGGCATGGATCCTCTAATAGACGTTGAATTTTTTAAATTACATGGGAGCATGACGCAAAAAGAAAGAACGGAAGTCTTTAAGACTTTTAGACTGTCTCGTACAGGCGTTCTTCTCAGTACGGTAAGTTAAAATGTGTATTTTTTGCTAATTTGTTGTTCTGCTTGCACAATACTGTTTGTCACGGTAAAAATCGGAGAATAAATAAAAAACAAGTATATCAGTTGATCAAATATATACGGTGTGTGATCATCGTGTGATATAATTAATTGAATAAAATAATTAATATTTAATTCGGTGAGAAATACTATCTGAGAACGAAAATAAATGTCCCGGATTATTTGCACAAGAGTATTTAATTTAATGGTTAATAAAAGTTGTTATACAAGTATGAAGTACACATATTAACGTACTTGTCATAATCACTTGTGCTCTTTGGCAGAGAACGCAGCCGACCGCTGGGTCTCATTCAACTGGCGCCGCGGTTTAAGCCGATACGAACAGCGTAGCATCCATTGAATTAATTTAATCGGAGTTAAAAAAAAATAGCAATAAAATAAAATAATTTAAGGTGAATAAAAAAGTTGTTTGATAGTAAATAAAAAATAGAATTAAAAAAAATCCATATATTTTTTGAATAAAATATATTGATGTATAATCGTTTCGTGAAAGAATTTTAGTATCCACTGGACGTGCCCCCCTACTGCTGCGAGACTTTTCGGACCATCAAGTGGAGTCTCATATGCTCGCGACATTAAATCATTAGCTAGCCAAACATAGAGAGCGTTTGAAGGACGAGCTCGCTTTCAAACGTTCACCGTTGGAGTCCTCAGCGGGCATTATATATTTCGAGCGCGTTGACTTATTGGTCACTGGGATCAAAACAAAAAATCCTTTTAGTCTATCTATAAGATATTTTTTAAATTTTTAAAACAAACTCATATAACGGGAAATTATTTAGTTCATTATAATTATAATAAATAATTAATAGTATCTAGTAACCTGCAGTTACTACTCGATGATTTAAATTTTCGAATACAACTACTGACTTTTGATGCTAATTTTTTTTTTTTTCTTAATTAGAAATATTAAAAGTATTTATACTGAAAATTGAATTATCTATATTATTAAGAAAATAAACAAAATTTTGTGGTTTTAGGGTGTTATACTAACTATTGATGCAAAAAAAAAAATTTGATTTTTTTAAAATTTTACATGTATCTCCCCCCTTAAGAAATGACTTTGTATCTTGTCAACTATTGACATTTTTAAAGATTTAAGCTCATCCCGATGTTACATTCATCAAGACCTTTCATTTGAGTACCCACATGCATTTTGACATATTTTTCATATATACATATATATAATTTATATAAATATATGAAAAATTGATGTGGGTACTCAAATGAAAGCTCTTGATGAGTGTAACATCGGGATGAGCTTATATCTTTAAAAACGTCAATGGTTCAAAAAGTACAGTGCAATTGAACAAAATTCATTATTTCATAAAGCAAAATTTTATTTATTTGTAATATCACAAGTCACGGCAGGCACATAGTGATTGCGAGGTTGCTAGTAAATTTTTTAATCCACTTTATTTTATTATTAACAAAAAAATGATTTTTTTTTAATTCCAGGATGTAGCAGCCCGTGGTTTAGATTTACCGAAAGTAGACAGTGTAATTCAGTACACCGGACCTTTGTCAGCGCGTGATTATGTCCACCGAATTGGACGTACGGCTCGTGCAGGTACCTCAGGCACGGCGATTATTTTCTTGACGCCGCCGGAAATAGAATTCATCCGGATGCTCGAGTCACGTAAGATACGAATAAAACAAGAGGACATGGATGAGATATTGGCGAAGCTGATGGGACCGCTGTCGCGACAGCACACGATCCAAGAAGCCGCCACAAGTCTGCAGAATAAATTTGAGAACTTTTTGTTGAATGACAGTAAGCTGTACAACGCGGCTTGTAAGGGTGAGAATCTAATAAAAATATTAACTTAAATGTGTAATCAAGTGTTAGAAATAGTCTCAACACTGATTTCGTTTGATCGGAAACTAAATTTTAGTGACTCGGAGTTGGAGCTGGAGCTAGAGAAGGATATTAAAGGGCGCTGAGCCAATATTTATAGCACCCTCGCAGCATATAAAGTCACCCCATACGCTCTTCTCTGTATATTCATGTATCTCATTCATACTCATTTGCTCTTTCTCTTTCAGATTTTTTTTCGCTTCTTGCAGTTATATTTACATAGTATATGACCAGGGAGGGATGATCTTGTTTGTCAAGCCATAGTTACTCTATTAGGGTTGTTTCGGGGAGGAATTTATTTGCTGTAATAATAAATCTATTATAAGACTACTCGAATTCGTTCAGTGGGGTGTTATATATATATATATATATATATATATATATATATATATATATATATATATATATATATATATATATGTATGTATTATATAGAATATGCGTTGACATGCATTTAAATAATTCCTCCCCAAAATAACGATGTCTTCAGAACGAGTTAGCTGTCTCGGGTCTTTGCTTACTGGCAAAAATAAAATTTTCGGATCGTAAATCTCGGAGAAAAGGACGAAATAGCTCGGATTTTTACACGAAGGTTAGCCACACTTTTTCAAAGCTGTTAACAGTTGAGAATTTTGTTGACTGACGCTACACGGTAAACCACTTGACCATTTCTCTTCACACAAATGACTGATAGATTAATTGCTTGAAGCTATTCGTGGGAATAAAAATTGCCAGTCAATTTATATACATGAAACATATAATGTACACACACACACACACACACACACACACACACACACACACACACACACACACACACACATCAAATTCACAATTTGTCATGCCTCTGGGAAAAATCTATAAAACTACATTTAGACTCAATTTATTATCCAATTGTGGCATAGAAAAAAATATTTAGCCAAGTCATCGATACGTCCTTGGATATACTGATCAACCAGTATATGAAAGTTGGTCTATTTCTATTTTATAGGACGTTCATGCTTCCGGATTATTATTAGACAAATAATATAATCTTTAATATCTTAAATTTTTATTTTTAAATTTCGCAGTACACTGAGAAAAAAATTTCTTAAAAAAAAAAAAAAATAAACACTATTGTAATAAGAAATTAATTATTTTTTAATTTTTAACAATTTTATTTTTTAGCTAAAAAAATTGAAATTTTTTTCACAAAAACTTTCTTGTTGAAAAAAGGTTTTTTAGATTTGAGAATGAATATTTTTAGATGAAAATTCGCAAGTTGTTTACCTAAAATTTTTTTTTTACAATTAGAAAAAAAATTTTTTTTTCAATAAGAAAGTTACTGCAAAAAAATTTTTTATTATTTGAGTTAAAAAATAAAATTGTTTAAAATTTTCAAAAAATTAATTTTTTGACAATAATGTCAATTTTTTAAAAATAAATTTTTTTTCTTAGAGTGTGTTACTTCAAAATTTATAAATAAATTTTTAAAATTTCTAAAAAAAATTCCACTACCCCAATTACTCAAAATGAAACTTAAAAATTCTCTTCGTGTACGAAATAAAAGCATTGAAATCGATCCCAGCTGGTTTACAAGAATTGTCTACACTATTACCATTACCAGGAATAGTTTGGGTTGAATTAATTCAATGTGATACTGATTGTGGTGGTTTTAGTTGGAAGTAATAGCAATATAACGTAAAGGCGTAGAGTGGAAATCTCGCTAATTCGTAATATTATCACCCCAATAGAGCTGAACAGCCCTTAATAGCAAGTATTGCTCTATAGAACAAGCAACCCCCTGGGTTTGGATCCCTCGGCAGCCGCCACTAAGCCAAGGGACTCATCCACTCAACCCCCTTCTCTTAGTCTGGTCGTATACATACCCACACCCTCTTCACTTAGTGTGAACTACACTAGTTTGATGGTAATTTTTTTATTCTATTTATTTTTATTTATCCATTGTTGAGTCATTAGTCATTAGTCTTTCCGCTAACAGCTAGATTATTTCCTAATAATTGTTTAATGATTGTAAGTTTTTTCTCTCTTCCATTAATGATTAATGGAGTTAATAGCAACCTTTTCAGTGATGTTATAGAGTAAGTAGGTAGATCTGATTGGACTTAATAACAAGTTACTTTGAGTGTGGTTTTAGCTAGCACGAACGGCTTTTGCACCAGCCAGGGAATTTTTGTTCCTGTTGTTGTTGTTGTTGTTGTTGTTGTTGTTGTTGTTGTTGTTGCTACTGTGCTGCTCCTGTCTACATACTGAGTATTGGGATATAAGGGTATAAAGTTGTGGGTGTGAGGACCGACACAATCCAACCACTGAATGTGGCTTCCGCCGAAACCACTTACGCTTTGTGGCGAAGAGAGTCTTAACAATACGATACAGGATACAAATACAATAAGACGCAGTTACATCACTTAGGAACAATGCTTACCCGCCGCTGCGAGGCTTCTCCACCCATCACTCTCTCTTTCTCTCTTAATCTTATATTAATTCTTCTCACTCTCGCCACCCTCGTCGCCGCCTCCGCCGTTCTAGATTTATGTGTTAAATCGAGAAAAACATTTATTCCCTTTTATACTTAGTGACTTCTTCAGGATTATTATATTATATATATAATATAATAAAATAAAAAATAATGTAAAAACTCCGAGGAAATATTGCAGCTCGTATAATAGCTATTTCTTCCCGTCACTTTTTTTCCTTCGTTTGCGCTTTTGGATATCCGATGGATGTGACGAGGAATAAAATTTATTTATTTACTTTTTAGTGGCTTTGTATAGTTTTAGATTTTTTTATGATATTAATATGCTACTAGCAACCTTGCAGTCATTATATCACTGCCGTGACTTGTGAACTATAAATAAGATTTTGATTTATTAAATAATGACTTTTGTTAAATTGCACTGTATTTTTTCAACTATTGACGTTTTTAAAGATATAAGCTCATCTCGATGTTATACTCATCAAGAGCTTTCATTTGAGTACCCACATGCATTTTTGATATATTTTTCATATATACATATATAAACATATATATAAATATATAAAATATATGAAAAATTGATGTGGGTATTCAAATGAAAGGTCTCGATGTGTGTAACATCGGGATCAGCTTACGTCTTTAAAAATGTCAATATTTCACAAGATATATTAATATGATATTTCATATTATTTTTCAGCTTATTCCTCCTGGGTACGTTTCTACACGAGTTATCCGCGGGATATGCGCGAGATTTTTAATCGGCAAACTCTTCACTTGGGTCACTATGCCAAGAGCTTTGCTTTGAGAGATCCGCCTCAGCGAATTGGCTCTGTCAACAAACAGATCCGTGAAAAAAATTCTGAGAAGCCGGTTCATAATAACCGATTATCTAATAACAGGTACTGATGAGATATTATATATTTAAATTTAATGAAAAAAAATTTTTTTCAGTTAAAATAAATTAAATAATTTTATTTTTATAATTTAAGATTTTCTTTTTAATTAATTTGTTAATTCCTAAAATTAGCAAATTAAATTTTATTTTTGTGATTTAAAATTTTAATTTATTTTTTGAAAATAAAAATTTTTTTTCTAAATTTAATTAATAAAATTTTTACACTTTTCAAGTTTTTATTATTTTCTAATTTTTATTTAAAATTTTTCATGAATAAAACGGGTTCTAAAAATAAAAAATTTATTACTACGTGTACACATAAAAACATGTACTTTAGGTAACACTTGGAAAAAAAAAAAAGAAAAAAAAATCAGAGAATGAATGCAGAGAATTTGAAACCGGGGTAATGGTACCACAAATAGTAACGCAGTAGGTAGAGATACGGGGGTTTGTCGAGCCGTGCATACAACCGAGTTTCCGTAAATGACCGAGTTACAAGGCCGGAAGTGGCGGTCGCATCAGTCTGTTTAATAGCCGTATTGTATAATTATGAACAATGGAGAGACCTCGAGAACGCCAGAGAACGGCATGAACGATGCTTATGAGTGGGGAGGACTGCCAGCAAGTGCGAATCCGAGTATTCACGTTCTATTCACATTGACTACTATGCTACGAATGTGATACCAAGTGCAAGCTCGACCTGAAGAGCTCAGGTGGGAGGAAGAGAGATAGAGCGAGATAAATAGTGGCGACGTATGCCTGCTACCATACGACATCATGTCCATTTGTCGTACATGACGAATGACACCTTGACGCTTTTCACATTACTATGGTTTAGTGCCACCCTTAGTTCAAGTTTACAACCCTATCTCTCTCGTTCTCCTGGGGTTGTAACGATCCATGAATCCTTTATTAATAAGCAACTGATTCACTGTCATTGTTAACAAAAATTTATTCCTAATTGGCTGAATGTTTAATTTAAATTATTAATTAGGTAATTATGCAAAGCAAGGCTCCCATCTTCTTAAGAAAAAGTTAAAATAAAACTAGAACAATTTGAGAAAAAAAAAAAAAAAAAAAAAAGTATTAAAAAAAAATCAATTTTTCGATTTTTTACAATCAAAAATGAGTGGAGCCTCACTTCTGCATAATTACCATTAATTATTCAAAACAATATGAAGAAATTAATGAAATAGAAAAAAATTATCAGGCAGAATCTTTAATTTTTTTTGTCTTGAATGAAGCAAAAAAATTTTTTTTAATTTTGATCTTGGTCCAAAATTATTTCTCTTATACTAATTTAATTTTTTTATGATTAAAAAATTAAAAATAATTGAAGATTAATGTAAAGATACAAGAAAAATAATTTAATTAATCTAAATAATGAGTTTTTTAATTTTCTAAATTAAAAAAAAAGAAAAATAGAGATCTAATGACGCAATTGGGGGTGAAAACTATTAATATATACAATACACAATCCATTAAATTCTCACGGTTGTTAAATGAGCCGGGAAAATGGTTGGAAAAATTTAAATGTCAGCTTGTGATGTAACATCACACAATAACTGATGACACTTTTATTTAGTTATTTAATGATGTTACCGCTATTACTACTGAATCCCTTTCGAAAGAGTCTCTCCCTTCTATTGAGGCTGTCTGTCTGTTGGTGTATTGGACTGTGCGTCCTCAACGATTTAACCGTAGGCGGTACAGATATATGATGAGCGTGTGATGTCGCTGAGCATACCCAGAACAGTCGCTAAGAATATGTATACACACAAAAAATGAATGAGAATATATGAGAAATAAAATAATTCGGCACGGCCGTTGGTAGTCACGCTCTACTCACCGGTATAATCTCACTTTGAAGCGAATCATTTTTTGTCAATTTCTCATTATAATGTCCTGTCCTCACCGCCGTTGGGCACCCCCCAATGTGGACCACATGTCGTTTACATCGAATCATCAAAATTACCCAGTTTTAATAATAAAGATGAGTGGGACCACTGATTCTAGCTCATATTCATATCATCCTAAAATTCAGACCAGTAAAATCTTGGAATTTTTAAAAAACATTTTTTTTTTTAATAATTTTAGATGGATAAAAAAAGTCCTCTTATTTCAGTCACATAACTCATTTTTTTTTTTTTTTTATTTCAGGCCTGAAAGAATAAGGCACAAACAATCCAAGGAGCATAGACTCGGTGCCGGCGCATTAAAACGATCACGAATGCTAAATGTTTCCGAGTATGGAGATGGATTGGCGCCTTTAAAGAAATCTAAAAAATAATTATTAGGTTTATTTTAATTGTAAAAATATTTAATAAATATTTTTAATAAAGAATCATTTGGTTGTAAGTGATTTTTTTTATACTGATGATAAAAAGTGTAAAAAAATTTTTTTTCAAATTAACACACTAAAATTTTATTAAAAAAATTTTAATTAATTTATTAGATGTAAACTACTGTTAATATTTTTGCTATATACGGAAATGCAACATCAGCCGATTTATATAATTAATATTCTGATTCATTTTTTGATCTATTTCTTCAATATATTTATACACTAATGTCTAATTGTACATTTGTATTAAATAATTCGTCAAAAAATTTTGTGTTAAATATTTAACACTTTTTTGTATTAATTTAAAACAATAAATGTTAAATTTATACGTAAAAGTGTTAAATATTTAACACAAAAATTTTTAACTCAAAATTTTTTGCCACAATGACACAAATTTTTTTACTGTGTATGAAAATGCAAAATTTTCCGAACTAGACTACTGGAAGCTTAAATACAGAATATTAAAACACCAAGATTTTCGTAAATTTTCAATTTTAATAGCCAGAAGCTTAAAACAAACAAGTTTTAAAGCGAAAAATAAATTTTTTATGCCCTTATGGTTTAAAGAATTTTTTTCAATGCCAAAAAATTTTTTATTTTCTATTATTTTAGTAAATTTTTACATTCTTAACATTCCTAAGGTGATTGAAAAAAAAAAGTAGTTGATTTATTTTTCCACTTATCTACATATTCAATAAATGCGAACGCCGCCATTTTGTAATCAGAAGTATCTCCAGACATTTTTCCATTTATTGCTTCACACTTAGAAAAAAATTTTAATTTAAAATAAAATTAATTTATTAATTAAAACATTAAAAATTTTAGTTAAAAATGAATAAAAAATAAATATTTAAATGATCTAACTTGTAGTTGAACATCAAACTCTGAATTTTAAGGTCAAGTCCCGTAGCGACGCCTTATAACCACACCGTGGTGCAATTATGTAAATAATTGAACTTAACAATGATTAATGATCTGAGTAGCAACTTATAGAAACATTAATAAACCCTTGGAAGTTAATAAAGTCTCATAATTGTTGTGCCATAATTATAACCCGAAGACGGTAAAGTAAATGTATAGCAAGTTTGAAGAGGGCTGTTAAAGGAGAGAAGATAATTGTGATGGATAAGATTAATACCTTAGCATTATTTTGAAGGCTTTTTGTGAGTGAAAATTACTTGCAAATAAATCCGCCGGTGAAGTTTCAAGTACAAGTACACTTGCTGGGCCATCTATCTAAACATCTCATGTAGACATATGCAAGTATAAAGTAAAAGATTTTAATTGAATTTAATTTAGTCTTTTTTCTTCGCTATCATTCTATTATTCTGTTGGTTGGTAGATGGATCGCCTGAAGGGTTGAAGCGGTATCTTGATGGCTCTAAAGTTCCTCAGTAGAGTACTTTGTTCTGGCGATGGTGATGGCGGTGAAAAAGAGCAACGTGACAATAACGTATTATTTAAAGCTAAGGCAAGGTGATTAAATTACAGCTTAATTCAACAATTACTTTTAAATTATGTATCATCCATTGTTCTCTTTTATTTTATTTTATCTGTTTATTATTTTTTGAGTGTTATTATCAACATCGGCACCGGAAATATTTACTTGCAGGAAGATCATCAAATAAGTATTAAAGCGTACCTCTCTAGTGAAAACATCCTGGTGAAAATAAGATAAAAGTAAATTAGCATTTTATAGAGACGCTAGTTGTAAACCGTGGAAACGGTTTATTGGCCTATCGTGCAAAGAAGCCATAGACTAACTCCGGTTAAAATCTCCACACATATAACACCTAACGTTACATATATGTGTAAATTAAATACGTTATTTTGCACAAGGCAGGTAATATTACCCTTAACTTACTTCACAAACATTAAATTTGATATAAGCTAAACCAAAATTTACTCTCATTGGTTAGTTAACGTTAACTAAATTTTGACTTAAGGTACACGGTAAAAAATTTCAAGTCATTGCGTCAAAAAACTTTGTGTTAAATATTTAACACTTTTATGTGTAAATTTCACATTTTTTCTGTTTAATCAATACAAAAAAGCGTTAAATATTTAACATAAAAATTTTTTGACGCAACGACACAAAATTTTTTACTGTGTAATTGTCATGGTTAAGGCATAACGTCAGAAAATTATAAATTTTTGGTAAATATTTACAAATGGGGTCAACCATTTTAATTTTAATTTTTTTGAACAAAATTTCAATTTGATTTCATTGGTATATATTTTTTTTAAAAATACATAAAAAAATTAACAATTTAAAAAAAAGTTGAATGTCATAATTTTCAAAAAAATTTATAAATTTTTTGGAAAATTGTGATGTTTAACTTTTTTTTTTAATTTTTCAGAAAAATATACATCAAAAACATCAAAAAAAGATAAAATAGAAATTTTATCCAAAAAAATGAGAGCCAAAATTTTTTTCAACTTTTAAAGGCAAAAAAGCTATCGAAATCCTTATTTTTTTCTTTCACGAAATTTTTTATCATAAATCCGCCGTAAAAATAAGCAGGAAAAAAAATTTGAAAATGTTAATTTTTCATCTAATTATGGCCCAAAATGACCCTAAAAATTTGAAATCGATTCATTACATATAACTCGAGATAAATTCAATTAAAAATTGGATATTTAACATTGATTGCATACGCTCTCTGCAGTTCTGTACCAGTTTCTTAGTTATAAAAAAAACTAACTGTCAGAAACTTTAAAAAAACTGACAGTTGTTTAATAGATTTATTGTGAGTTTAAAAAAAAATAAAAAAAATTTTTTGACCGTCTAATTATTTATAAATAACGGGATTAAAGTTCAACAATTTATGAAAAAGTAAATGTCGACGGAGTAGGACAGAAAAAATTGTATGCGTTGCGTCTTCACGGATACAGTTTTGCGTAAAAATTAAGGATTACTTAGCTACAAGCTTATATACTTTTGCGGCGCGTAAAATCTCTAATTTTTTGACAATATTGTATCATGACAACTACCTTAACACCTGAGACGTGTTAATTCATAATATAATTCCCGCATGATTCATGATTATCGCTATCGCTATCGATCTCGCTCACTTGTTCCTATGAATTTTTAATTGTTTTAATTCACGCTTCCACGTGTAGTTACTTTTTATTTTAATCTCTCGTCATCGTGTCACTCTGAACGGCATTAATTATGCATGCATCTTCCTGATATGAATTATTGTTTTATTTTCTTCTCTCTACACTGTATACTTCATTGTATGTTGTATTTTATATATTGTATATTAAATGGATTATTTTTCACATATACATTGTCACGAAGGCTTCGTGATTTTTTCTTGTACCGGAATACACGTTAATAGCTCGTTATATCGGCATTACTTAACTTGCATTATAATTAACACGCTCTGTGCGTAAACTTTCCCAGGAGGAAAGTGAGAGCGACGTATGTTTGTAATCACGTTGTATATGCGTTTATAATCCTGCTATTTCCTCAAAGATATAATAACACAATGTACATCTGAGGATTCTTTTTATTATTGTTTATATTTATTGTTATTGTTCTAGCTCTTGCTCTTTTATTAGTTTCTTAGCTAACAACTAAGTGAAATTATAGAGATAATATACTTATATACATTTTATTAATTGTTATTGTAATCTTGTGTGAGCATATAAAAGTTAAGATGTAAAAAATTGTGATGTGAAAATTTAAATTGTTTTAACTAATTTACAGGTATCATCTTCATTGCTCGTGTGAAATTTTTTATGTACAGAATACTGAGCTTGACGCCACTCGAGGAAATAGTTTCAATTTTTTTAAGTCACTAAAAAAATATAAAAATTTTAATTTTTTTAATTTTGTGATACGAAGAAATTTCAAATAATAATTTATTTTTATGTTAAAATTTTAGATGCAGTTTCTAGAATTTTTTTTTTATATTTTCTATCTTGTTTCATCTAAATATTACCTAATTTTTTCTTCTCTACAGTTATTTAAAATTTTTTAATTTTTCTAACTTTTTTAATTTTCACATCAATAAAAATTTCATTAGAATCTTATTACGTTATAAAATTAATAGAAATTATTATCATTATTACAATCATTAGATATTTAATGAATGAAAGAAGAAAAGTTTTATCTTTAAATTTGAATTGCGCACAAATGTAAAGGTTTAATTTTCTTTAAATTTAAATTTAAATTCTTAAAGATATACGATAAAAAAATTATGAAGGATGATTTTATAAAAAATTAATTTTTTGTATCTTCAATATTTGAGCAAACATAAAATTTTAAACTTTTACACATATTTTTAAAAGGCGCGCAGTAGCCTATCGGATCCAGTCCTTTCTTACCAAAACATTGGACCAGGTTCGAGCCCGGCGTACACCAATGAATATTTTCAATATTTAAGTGTATTATTCTGCTCAGCCCAAAAAACAAAACCCTAGTCACTCATGACCTAAGTAGTTTATACGACTTTAAAAAACAAAAAAAAAAATATTTTGAATTTCTTTATAAAAAATAAAAAATTAACATAAAAATTAGCGCATTAAATTTACACCGTCAATAATTTTTCTATCGTGTATGTAAAAGTGTAATCATATCATATATATGTTTAGTTGAATGATTATACCAAGTAGTGTGAGTGATTAGTAAGAATGTAGAGTATATAACAACAATTAATAAGAGCAATTGAGACATCTAAATTAATTAGTTATAAACTCATGGATTGTGATCTGAATGTAACTCATAATTGCCGCGGTTCTCACAGAGTGAGCACACACATTCGCGGGCTCATTATAAGCATATTACTTTTATATATAGATATAATACACTTATACACAAACGCGGATAATTCCGTGGTATTATTGCATTTGCGTTTGCGCACATTCTGCGGCTCGGTGAGTTCAGCCAAACACGCGCGTTCTTACCTGAAGTAATGGCAACAATTACTTTATTTTACCCATCTTCCCGGTTCTCAACTATGTGTATAATATATAATATAAATTTATACATATATATGTATTTATATTTGTGTGTATGCATAAACTTAGCGCCGACTTCTCAACAGTAATTTCATTTTCTAGCATTAATCACGCGCCAATCTTAAGTTTGTTTTGAGAAATCCTCTGTTAACTTTCTTTTCACTTTATACTATTATATTTAATATAATAATAATTATAATAATGTCCATTGAATATAATAACCCGTTAAATATGGATTTTTCATAATAATAACAAAAACAAGAACTATTATTTATGTGTAATATGTGTAATGTAATTTAAGATGTTACGCCGGAAGTAATTAATGTATTAATTATTAAAAGATTTTAATGGGAAGCAGTAGTGATATAAATAATGGTAATAATAATAAATAAAAATAATAATGATAATTTATCTTGTATAAAGTAAAGTAGCAGAAAGACATCAGGATGATTTTGTATTTAGCAAATCAGCGATGTTATTTCTGGTTAGCGAGTAGGAGTGTAAAAAAGGGACAAATAAAAATAAAAAAGTAAATTGTAAAAGAAAGGCGGGAGGGGGTCTCTCGAAAATTATTCTGATATGAAACTCATCCCGGCACGTTGGCGTCAAAGGAGCCAATTTAAAAAGCCCCTTCCAAGATTATCAGTTTCTCCCTACTGGTGAACCTTTTTTTATCCTATTCGTGCGTTCCGCTGCTGTAATAAAAATAATAATAATAATGAAGAATAAAGGTAAATAAATAAAGTTGAAATAAAAAATCAAATAGCAGCAACAAAAAATATCGAATTGGTAAACTTCCAGGTAATTTATCCAGCCACTACTTTGAATATACTTTACTTCCTCCTGCGGTTATAAATACTTCTAATAACTTTTCTCTCTTTATTTACTTTTATTAAAATAAAAATAGAAAAAAAAAACTAGCAATTATTTTTACTGAAATTTTTAATTTATTCAAAATATTTAATTGAAAAAAATTAGTGTTAATATCAAATAAAATATAGTTTAAAAAATTACATTGTATTCAAAATTAAAATTTTTTATAAATAATAATAAAAATTTATTATCATTAGGTTTTGATTATCTTTAAAAAAAAAGTTTTATCAACAATTTTTTTTTATTTTAAATTAATTTTCGTATTAAAAATTACAAAATTACAAAAAACACAAAAAAAGTGTTAAATGTTTAACATCAAAATTTTTTGACGCATTGACGCAAAATTTTTTACCGTGTAGACTTTCTCATAAATTTTTTAACTTTAATCCGTTATTTATAAATAATTAGACGGTCAAAAATTAAAAAAAATTTTTTTTTTAAACTCACAACAAATCCATTAAACGACTGTCAGTTTTTTGAAAGTTTCTGACAGTTAGTTTTTTTATAACTAAGAAACTGGTACAGAACTGCAGAGAGCGTATGCAATCAATGTTAAATATCCAATTTTTAATTGAATTCCTCTCGAATGCTAAGGGGTCAATCGACTTCAAATTTTTACGGTAATTGTATCAACATATCCTTAATAAGTATAAAAAAATTTAGAATTTTCTGACGGTATGCTTTAACCACGACAGCTACCTTAAACGTAACATTGTTCCATTTGGCAGCCAATCTCTCGGAACGTCTTATCGAAATTTTTCACCATAAAAATTACAGCCAACTGAAGTAATAAATAAATTAAATCCAGCATGGCAACAATTCTTCTCCCCAAATGTTTCGACAGTTGTTGGGCCGTTAAAAAAGTATAAAATTAAGAGTCAGCTCATTAACAAAAGTGCTGGCATAAAAAAGGACTGAGCTGAGTAAAAACTGAAACTAAAGCCGGCAAGACGCCGCTTTAACTTCAACTCTTTATATATATTTGGCAATTTTTGAGATAATAAATAAAAGAAGAAGAAATAAGAGCGTTTATATGTTTTTGGAGCTCATGTTATATTAACACCAGCAAACCTTGAGTAGTTTAATTGAATCGCTTCGAGCGATTGTTAACAGCTCGATGACGGGTCTTTGAGCTCACGTGAGACGCCGTGAATTTTAAAAAGCCTCCGAGTAAACCGCACGCGAGCCGACCATCCACATGTCGACATATGGTAAGTCCTACTATCATCAATACACTATTTGCTATTTCCATTATGTTTTACACATTGTTTGTAAATAAATAATAATAAAAATTGAACGCCTGAACCGAAAATAACAGCGAAGCTAATCGGCACTTTTTCGCTCTCAATGTGTTAAAATTACTCCAAGTTATAATTAATATAAATTTGGCACTGGAGCTCTAGCATGCAGGGAAGAAAGAATAAATATATAATGTATATAACAACCTTTGTAAACTATCAGTTGGTATTTGGTTCTAGATTTTGGATTCCTCGAGGCTATCAGCGATTTAAAAGTACAAAGAACGTGTGAACAATGTGATAAATAACGTGTAAATGACGGCTGTCGGAGCAAACACCCATTCAAGCGATAATGAGTATATCTACATGATTGTAATGGTGGTGGAGTAATAACCAATGGGTAAATGGATTTACCGATAAGGTTTACATTATTATATTATTATAATATATATATTCTGATTTATATACATACATCGTTGATAATGGTACTTCGTATGAGCACTAATGACTCACATGCTGGAAAATAACCAACGGGAGATTCGATTAATCGTCAACTAGGTACTTATATTGGACACACTACCACTAAACAAGTCATAGTCGTACATATAATACTTATATATATTATAAACAATATCTCTCACATACATTCTTGTTCCGTAATTATAATGAGGGAATAGCGTGCAGTGTAATTCAAATCTAACTTGCTATGAGATTTTGTTTTATTGTGGAAAATTATATTGTCTCTACTTGTTTTGTTATTTGGACTTGTTTTCAGATTTTTTTTTATTTGGATTAGTTAATCATATTTTTTTTTTTTTTTTTTTAATAAACTGGATAATTTTGAAAGAAGAAAAAAAATTTTTTTTTAATTAATTATTATTTAGAGTCGGTTTTTAACGGCGGACTTTAACTGTTGGGAGTGGTACGTTGGGGTCTTTTTGGGTTGTGAAAATCTAAGAAGAAAAATTGTAAAAAATTATTAAATTTCAGTATCATACAATTTTTTAAAGTTTAGTTTAGTTTTAATTGTTCTCTAGAGCTTTTTAAAAAATTAGCAAAATTTTTATCTTGTATTTTTTTTTCTTTTTTTTTATGAACTCTAAATAGTTAAATTAAAATTAAAAAATTAATTTGAATCAAGAGAAAAATTCTTGAGACGAAAAAAAATTTTTTAACTCAAGTTAAGACGACAAAAATTTTCGGATTTAATTTAAAAAAAAAAAAAATAATAAAATTTTAATTCTTTTCAAGAATTTTAAATCAAATTTATTTGATTCAAGATAAAAATTCTTGAACCTCTAAAATAATTTTTAAAAGCTTCATCGTCTTGATTTAAGCGCAAAAATTTTTAAACTGATAAATTTTCTTTGATTTATTTTACTTGCTTCAAAAATATTTTCCCTTGAATCAAAACAATGAAACTCTAGAAAATTATTTTCTTGATACAATTTTTTTTCCAAAATTTAGTGAACTAACATCATCAATCGTTTCGAATCCTTTTTTCTTACCAGTGAGCCTTAAATTCTAACAATTGAAAAAACTTGCATCTCCTGGCCCTTGTGATACTTTAAGTATCACAATGATAATTGGTGTCCTAACAATAAAATAAAGTTAAAATGAAACAAAAATATGCATAAACGAAAAGTAGGAAAGAGGAATAGTAATGAGAATGAGAATGAGTTAGGGTGGTGTGGTGTTGAGTGAATAAAGAAATAAAATAAAAGAAAGGCAGTAAGAGTAATGCCTTTGGGAAGCAGTTAAAACCGTTGCATGTGTGCCCCGGGAGTCAGAGTCGGAGTGGAAAGCCAGAGAGCTGGAGAGATTCAGAGGCTCTCGCCACACGTACCCTTTGTCTCTGCGTTAGCTAATATAAGCTTTTGTTTCGGTTATACGAGCGAGGATACTCACCACCACTGGCAGTATATACAAGTATATAGAGTATCGCCATCAGCATCGCACCCGTCACTCTTTCTCTCTCTTTCTTTTATTCTACATAACCAGCGAAATGCGCTTACCAATAAAACGAAAAACATCACCCGCACACTTTACAATGCCTCAGGATTTGCATAATTTCGCGTAATCTCCGCCATTTTGGGTCTCTCGCGATTTTAAACTAAAGTATTCTTCTTCGCTGCTCTGTGCATACTCTGTACTATGTTGTTGGGATTCACCAGTAGAATCAGTAGAAGCAGCAGTTGTTGTTATTTTTATTGTTGCTGCACAAGAGACAGTTCTCTATGTAGCACAGTACTCTATTAAACTAAACCACCCCGTGTCTTTTTAGCTGAAAAATAAAGACAGATATATAGAGTGAGTTACCAGCGGCGTACCAGGAAGAATTTATATTCTCGAGAAGAGCTTTTCCCCCGAACGCTTTTATCGCGGCGTCGCGCAGGCACTTTGTCTCCACGAGAATGCTTCCGTAAATAAAAATAAATGGCTTTAAGAGAAAGATAGATATATAGATGTGAAGATGCTTACAATATATTTATATATATTTTTATACTTACTCTGAGTTTGGAAAATTCTTCTCTTTGTCAATCCAGTTTCAATTCTTACTATAAATTAGTTACAGGTGATTTATTGAAAATTGTTTTCATTGTCCGTCTTTTAAGGGTGAAAAAATTCAGTACGTTTAAAAGACCTTTTAAAGGTTCAATGAAACTTAATTCTTCATTTAAGAAAAAAATAGCAACCTGCAGTCAATATGCGACTGTCGAGATTTACAAATTATGAATAAAAAAACTTTGGCTTAATGATTTTTTTACATTTATAATCACGCTGTACATGGTTTGGGTACTTTTTAAATTAATTTTAAAATAATAGTGTTATCACAGGATCAACTACAAATAATTCAATGGACAAATGTGACTGAACAAATTTATAGAACCAAAAAACTATTTAAAAACTCCTCCAAAACCTTGACATAAAAAATATATAAAATCAAAAAGAATAATTCTTATCAAGATTTTTTTCACGATACCAAATTTAACTATAAAAATTTCCTTAAAAATAATAATATGCTCTTTACAAAATTTTTCTTACTCTCTCGATCATTTAAATCAAAAATAATTATCACTAAAAAATATCAAACCCAATTGATGATGATGATATATACCTTTTTAATAAAACCTATTTTTTCATATAAATACACTGGTCACAAAATTTTACTTATTCTCTTAATAATATAGATTAGTAGTTGAAAAAATTTAATTTATACATACTCAAAAAAATCAGATGTTTTCTTCAAAATTTTACTTTTTCTTCAAGAATTTATTGATTAATAAATTTATAGTGATATTTAAACTGCTATCAAAATATTTTTCTTATTAAATCTTGAAAACAATTAATATTCTTAAAAAAAAAAGAAATAATTTCTTCAGTGACTATAATTGTCTATTTCTTCAGATTGATTTCAACAACTTAAAATTTTTCTCCTTCAAAGTTCCCCAACTCAACTTAAAAATCCAATAAATTTTATTAAAAAAAAAAAAAAAAAAAATCAACCAATTGAACATAAATAAAATCGGAAGATAAATAATGATAGACGTCACTTACTCTAAAAGGTGGGTAAATCAAAGCAACAGAGTTCCAGAATTTCCAGCAACTTAGGATTAATTAATCGAGTAGTCCCTCCGACGAAACACTTCTGAACCTCGTCTTCATCTTCCTCTCCTGAGCTCTCTCAGTCTATTTCTCTGGCTCAGTAATTCACGTGCGGCAAGTCAAACCTAATTAATTACCCGAAGCTCTTTGTGGACAGCCACGAGGATTAGAAACACGCCCGAATGGGATTTAACTCTCTATCCAAATGAATTTACCGACCCCACACACTAATTTACTGTACGTTCGTGGCTCTACCGTTATTTAATTATCCATAACTTTATATTAATTTACAATATATAATCGTTATAAATACGAATTCTAACTCTATTTCTAGTGAATAAGTAAATAACTAAATATTAAATTAATTACATTTTAAATATACTCCTTTGATAAAAAATCAACGATTATCGAAATTAATGATAGCTAGAAAAACTTTTACTAATTAATAATGTTTAATAAAATAAAATAATAATTAATACTTGTTTTAGTGGATGAAAAGGCACTCTGAAGAGCTACCAAACTGTAATTACGATCGATCGAAGCTAAGGGAAGTCTCATTAACCCCGCTCGCGGTCTTAAATGACGGGTTCTACGTCAATCTATTGTTCGGTCTCATTCATTACCAGTTCCAGTTGCCTCAAAGCATGTAGCCGTACCGTACCGGGGAATTGACTCGATCAGCCGAGGGTCCGAAGAAGAATAAGCCACCACATGTATCTGCTAGAAAAAAAAAAAAAAACCTATATAATATATAATATAATACAATAATAAATATATAAGAAAGAAAGAGAAAGATAATGCTGCTACCGGACAGTTTTGACCCCCGGCAGCCAAGAAAAAGGCCTTCAAAAGTACCGCCTTCAACCTCGGCTGTCTAAAGCTCATTTGTTACCTCCAACTTCACCCGTACCCTTTTTCTTTTCTCCGATCCGATGATCTTTGATATCGTGGATGTAGATGAATATATGGATGAAAAAAATAACCAAGCTTCTCTTAATGTTTTGTAAAAAATGAGGATTTAAATTATCTACAGATATTTTAGCAATAATAATAATAATTTCAGCAGGAACCATTTAGGCGTTTATCACGTCCACAAGGGAAGAATATATTGAAACAATTGCCTTGGAATTCTATTATCGAAAGAGTAGATTGTTTTTACGGATTGCTACCGAAAAAAAAACCACCTACATTACTGGTAAATATCGTTGTTATTTTATTTAAGATTATTACTTGTTGTTTTTTTAGTAATATTGTTCGGTATTATCTTTTCGATCTGAAGCAGAAGCATGCACAATATACATACTGCGAATTTATACACTTATTTTATTTTTATGTTTACTCAGCATAAGGTAGATTGGTCAGTGTAAAGGAAATTGCCCGAAGATTGCGGCCGACCGACGTTTGCTCTGTGGCCATCATATTTTTGCCACCACAATAAATATTACTCTCTTTATATTATTTCTTGAGTACTTTATCGATATATATAATATAGATATAATATGCATATGGAATGCGCAATGTAAAATGTGCAAGTATTTTTGACTTTTTATTATTATTTCTTCGTTGTGTGTTGGGTAAAATAATCATGTGTAGATACTTTTATTATATCTTCATTTTATCCTAATGTATATTGAAATTTTTTAGGATACTCAAGATTGGTCTTCGTTGTGTTTCGATCATTCATCTTATTCAAATTTGCGCGGGTAAAAAAGTCCTGTCTCAATTATAAAAAAATCTGTTAAATTTACTGGTTTTCTTCTGTTAAGACGTAGCTGTCAAGATTACGTTTTTGTAAATGTAATTTTTAGAAAAAATGCAAATTTTACATTGTAAACAATTTTAATTTAGCATACAGAATTAATTTAATTGAGCAATAAAAAATTTATAAATTTTATATTCAAAAATGCATTATATTTGAATCTTCATAAAATCGTATATTGCTTAATCTCTTATATAATTTTATACAGTGAAAAAAAATTAACTTTAATAAAAAAAAAAACTCTTGAACCAAAAAAATGATTTTGAAGAGACCAATTGTCTTGAATCAAGTAAAATTTACTTAACCCAAGAAAAATTTCTCATTTTAAGAATTTTTCTACTTAAATCTATTTATATAATTATCTGGACTATTTACTTGTCATTTTGTATCATTTGCCATTCGACCATTGCATTGGAATTTAAATTAAATAAATAAGTAAATAAATAAATATGACGTTCAACTAAAAATTAAAAGAAGAAATAATTCGATAAAAGAGCTCATAAAAAAATTGTTTATTTATATATATTATATGTTAAATTAAATGTATATAGATACTTTTCTCAAATTTGATCGGAGCCGATGGAGCATGTACGAAGTTAACCACTCGAGTATTGTGTGTCAGCAAAATGATGAAGAAACCGGTGAATAGAAGATGATGTTGCTCTTAATACTTAAAAACAACCCGCCGCAATCATATGTGTATTTTATTTATTTATATATATGAATTATAAATATACACGGGATAAGTTGTCATGTAAAGAAATTAAATTGCAACATGATATTGGTTGTAAGCGGCTATCGACGGTGATAAGAAAAAATGAAAGATTCTACGGGTAGTAGGCATTGGGAAAAAGTGTATTATTGATCAAAGTGGTTAGATCACTGTAAATATGTATCGTATTACTCAGTTGCGCATGTTTTTAATTTTAATACCAATGATGAATATGTAGTGTATGAGTATCGATTCATGGATCAATTGCAGAATTACGAATCTTTCAGACTAGACGTATTGAGAAGGACGATAGATTATATTACCTATAAAACGACATGATTAATGCAAGGTAAACGTATATAATCTCCAACTATGACCGCTGGATTGCTGCGAGACATTTCTAGATATTATTGGTTGTTTAAAGTTTTTTTTTCTTCTTTCAGTGTGTCTGCAATGCAATACGTTAGTGAAGAAAAACTACTTGATTCAAGAAAAATGTCATTTTTTTATTTTATTATTTTTTTTTTTGAGAGAGTCAATTTGAATTAATTCAAAAATTAACGAATCGAATCAAAAAATTGAATAGAATTTCATTATGCTACACTGATAAGCAAATTAACGTAATTTAAGAGAAAATATCTTGAACAAAAAATATTTTTTGACAAGTTAGAGTCTTGTAAGCTAAGACGAAAAATTTTTGAATTAAGAAAAATTTATTCAAGAAAATTTTGAAATAATTTTTTAAAATCAATTTGTGGTGATTTAAATATATTTTTTAAATGTATTTATATTCTTATTTCATGTTTAATTTATTTCTTCTTTTCAAAATTAATGAAATAGTTTATAGAATAAATTTGAAGACGATTAAAATGAAAAAAGAAATAATTTTTAGAAATTGTTTATTTTATAAAAATTACTCAAGTAAAATTATTCCAAAATTTTATTTCTGTAAAATTTAAAATAAAACTGCAGAATATTCGATGAAAATTTTATTGAATAATTTAATAATATTTTTAATGACTACTACTTAACAGTATCATCTCACACCAGAATTTTTTTTTTTTAGGCACAGAATAAAATAAAAATGTGAGGTAATGATCGTTACTGAGCTGGATCTCGGAGAAAATTGTCTACCCCACAAAATATGCAACACACGATACATATGGGAACGTTAGGTTCTGTGGTCTGAAGCCTGCCGCGTGGACACTCAGTGTATAGATGTCACGAGCAAGAGAGAAATTATAACTTAAACTCATAAGTGGAGTAAAGAAGACCAAGAAGATCAAGAAGAACAAGAAGTTGGACTGAGACTAAAAGGAAGAAGAAGATGAAGAAGAAAGGATGAAGAGAAGACAGGAGCAGAGGACACGCGAAACGAGCAAGAGAGACGTGTATCGTGTAACTGATGTGACCTGAGCTCAAACGACTTATGCTCGAGCCCCAGGACTAAAATTGCGCAAGCAAGAATAATAAAACCGAGAGAGAGGACGAGGTGATTCGAACGATCAGTTACAAAGTATAAAAGTTGCGGAACCGCATTCCGTATCTTAACCGATACCTTCGCGCCTCGCTGATCCGATCATGCCCATCCACCCAACTGTCCTCTTATTACGATTTTTTATTTCCAACTGTCCTCTGATTTATTTTTAGTCTTTGATTCGATTTTAATAATCAATAGTCTTCCTTACGTTTCTTTAATAAGTTGAGGAAGGACTTTGTGAAATTTAAAGGGCGTAATTCATCAAATGAGGGGCTAATTGAGTGACATATTCTTAATATAAACAAAGTATACATGATCGTATGATTCTTAAATATTAGTAATAGAAAAATTCGTTTAATTGAAAAAAAGAAATCTAGAACATGAAAAAATTTTGAATCAAGTTAATATTTTTACAGGCGTATAAAAATTAGGAAATTTTTATTTTTCGTCGGTTCAATGTTTAAAAAGTCAATAAATAAAAATTTTTCTCTATTTCATTGAAGAGAAGGAATTTTTAACGAGTTAAAATGTTTTGATTAAATCATCGAATTTTTTCCAGGTCGTAATACATTGATTTTACAAATTTAAAGATATGTGACCTTCTATAATTTTTTTTTTTTTTTTTTTTTTCAAAACTTAAGACCTCAGTTTTAACTCTCTAGTAAAGAAACAATTCAGCGAGCATGTGCCCTCTGTCGGAGATTTACAACACTCTATTTGTTTTAATTTTTCCACTTGTACAAATTTCACTTCAATAAAGATTAACATCTTTTTTCAAAAGTGATGCTACAGTCTAGTAGCAATCGCAAGTTTTCGATTTCGACTCGAGTGTATTAATGGTCTGTTAAATAAAAAAGGTTTCTTCGCAAAAACAAGGACCAGGAGAATTAAAAACAGTGTGTAAGAGGCCCAGCAAAAAAGTGTCTCGACAAGTTATCATCCATTTTTCATCGGTTCTAGGTTTTATTTGGCAGAGAGCTGACCAGCAGCAGCAGCAGCAAAAACATAAGATGTTGATGCGTGTATAACGCAGCATAAGTAGTTAGACGGTGGCAGAGGTGATCGCATTTGCAGACCATCCATCATCCATAAAAGCAACACTGAGAATTACAACGTCAGAATTATGATGCGGGGGTGTGATGTCGGTGTGAGAATGTAAAAACTTAATTACCTTTATTAACAAACGAGCTGCCGTAATAACATCGGCATCCTTGCTTACATGCATTCTTTTATTGTTAATAAATTCTTGTTATTTATATTGCAGAAGAAATTATTATAGCGTTGGACGTAAAAACGGGTAAACTGGTAAACGCTGTTATTTGTTGTGTTGTTGTTGTGTGTATAGACAAGAAATCCTCGGAATATGAATGTAAATACAAATACAAATACAAATGAAAATAAAAGACCGAGGATAAGTCGGTCTGTTTGTTGAATGCGGCAATCAGAGGCAATTATAAATTATATTATTTCGCTCGTGCCGGTATAGTAACGCAGCTGCGGTGAAACGCAAGGTTGCCTCTGGTTCTACTCTTCCTGCACATAGCATTCATGCTGCCGATTCAACTGGTAACGCACGAGATTGTACAATACAATACAATACAATGTTCATATAAGGTTTATACCTAAACCTTATACCTTAATTTTATCTGGTTCCATCCATATAAACACGGTGCAAGCCCCGAAGCGGGGGAGCCTGTACCCACCCTCAATCCTTCGGCCTCTTATCCCCCTCCGTTTCCTCCTAATGACTCGGCAAGAGTGCCGCCAAAGCCACAGTTTCAGCCGTTTTATTAAACTTTCTTGGGCACCCTATAGCTCACTATTAATTGCCGTCGTTCCGCGCCAACTTTGCCACAAATCCATCTCGCCCAGGAGGCTCTCGCGAGGCCGCGGGGTTTCTTTTATGCACGGCAATCCTCTGACTGAATTCGCAGTAAGTTTAAATGTTAATGCATCTGAGTTTCGAATAAAAACGAGGTAATAAAAATAAAAAATGGAAAATCGGATTAAATGGAAAAGGAAATAAAAAAAAATTACGATAATTGTTTTGTTTCACGGTTTGGAATATTTATACTCATTAAAATTATTTTTGAAATTTTTATTTTTTAAGTTTTTTGAAAATTGAGTGGTTGAAAAATTTTTTTATTTAAAAAAATTAAAAAATTAATTTTGGGAAAACTGTTTTTATTTACAGAATTTGGAAAAAAAATATTTATATTTACTATTAGACTTTAAATTGTTGTTGATATAAAAAGTTATGTAATTCATTTTTATGAATTTTCATAATTGTTATTTGAAATTTGCCGCGAAATAAAATAATTAAAAACTGTGTTTCAAAATTTTAACTTTTTAATTTTTCAAGCCAAAAAATTAGATGACCGTCAAACTAAATAAAATTTTTTAAAAATATTTTTATTAATTTTGTAATATTGTTAAAAATTAATGGTAAAAAAATTTTCCAGAAACGATCGATGAAGTTTATTTTCTCTACTCGGAAAACAAGCTTAGTGCTATAGACGTCAAAATTTTGAGAATTTTATTTTTAATAAATTGCGTATAATTTTCTATAAAAGGCGCGACATTTGAAAAAAAAATTTTTTTTTCTAAGGAGCTTATCTGTCATTTAATTTTATTAACTACTAAACCAATTTTTGTCTTACTCACATAATAATTGATGTACAGATTTTTTAATAGAAAATTTATAAAATTAAAACTAATTTTTTATTCTCATACAGTCCGAAATAAAAAATAGTCATATAAAAAATTTTTTTTCAAGTGTTTTTGTCTTAAACAAGCTTCTAAACTAAAAGCTAATTTTGTTTGTTTATAAAACAATTTCTAATGACATTTTTATAAAAATAACTATTCAGTAATAAATGTAATTCTGGGAAATAATAAAGCACATTACATGAAGAGGCGAGGGATGCAGGAGCGTACATACTAAAGTTTATAATATAATAAATAATAAAATAGGTGTACAGTGATAATAATTCCAGTAATAAAAATAAAATGAAAATGTTGAGAAGAATCGAGTGAAAGAATAAAAGCGACATTAAAATAATCGGTCATTATGTTCCTTATTTAGTTGTATATACTTAAGACTCGTTACTGGATGTCGTTAAATGGGAGCAACCAGTCAAGAGCCCAACTTGAACTCTCGTTACAGAGAAATTGCAACAACAGCAGTAGCAACAAAGTATATTTATTTATGAATTCCCACATGCTCCCTATAATTGACATTTTCCCTGGTGCAGTGTACCTGCTTATAAAACTGCTACTCAAGTACACATCTCCTGCTACTAAGTAATATTAATAATACTTGACGATTATAATAACAATAACAATAACTATTTAATGTATAACCTCTTAGCTCGGCTATTTATAATCTTTCTTCTCTACTCAGTAAATTAGAAACCGCATAAACTTGGAGCTTTAATTAAATGATAAATGTAAACTCTGGCTCGCATTAACGTTAGCTTTTATCTTTATTATTGTTATTATTTTTCTCATTACATCGATGATTTTTGCGCTTCCATAATGCAAAGTGTTAGGTGCGTTTTACGACGCTCCAGAGATTTCCGACTGATTTTCTCAAGCTTAATCACTTCTTCGCTCCTTATTGGCGCGAATGTGTATTATGGCGGGAATTTATTGAGGAACTTGGCCATAAATTTAAAAGTTGTAATTTAGATATTGATTTTTTTTTTTATTTATTTCTATCTAATCTGTGGCAGTAACTTGGAAATTTTTTTAAAATATCAAATTTTTAAAAAATAAAAACAACACTTTTTTTATTTTTTTAAGAAGGTTTTAGTCACTAGAATGTAAAGGTTTTTAATTCAATTATAATTAATTAGAAAATTTTTAATTTTATTGATTTTTAAACTGGAAAAGAAATATTTTAAAAATATTATTTCATTTTTTTGTAAATGAATTTCGCCAAATAATTTTTTTTAATTATTTTTACGAATTTTGTGGATGTTCTCTCTTTAAAAATTAAAATTTCCTAAAAATTGGAGCTTTTACGATCAAATTATTTTGGAAATAATCAAAAACTAAAACAAATTGTCGACAAAAATCTGCCATCGATTTTTGAAAAAAAAAATTTTTTTCTCTCCTTTCCACCATCGCGAGTCTTTTATTAATACACTAATAAAAATTGCCTAAAATAAGTTTCTTTTTAAAAATTGCTATGATGTGATTGAGTTAATCTCAAAACTTGAAAAAAAAAAAACTCCAAGAAAAATTATTTCAAGTAAAATATTTTAAAATGGGTCAGATAAATTTTTCAAAAAAGTTAAAAAAAAACCTAAAATTTTATTAATTTTTGGAGAGTTCAATTTATCAAAAACATTAAGAACTCTATTTTTTTACAAGCATATCTTTTCATCCTCTCAAAAATATTTCAGTGGAGTTTTGAAAAAAAAATGCTCGATTTTTTTGAACCGGTCTAATTTATACGTAATATTTCTTGCAACTTTGGTGGCGTGCATCAGTAGCAATGATATTGGATTCGCGGATGATTGTTCCTGACCGCAGAGAATTTGTCGGACCCTGAGAGAATGATCCTCATTTTGCAGATGCCTTATTTGGTTAATGATTAATTCTAACGGAGCAAACTACACCATACAATGCGTTCTTCCTTCTGGATTCGCTTCGAGAGAGTAAAGAGTAGAGAGAGAAGCTTGAAGGAAAGATCAAGATGAGGTTAGAGCCAGAGGGGGCAGGATCAAAAGATCAGCATAAACGATCCAATCAGTCGAGTAATTCACGGTGATTGCGCGAAATTTGTGAGGCTGTCTAAGCTGCAGCTACCGTGCGCACCGCTACATAAATGGGAATATGTTGGAATGTTATACAATATGTAATGTCAAAAGGACAGACGATAGATGTGTGTGCCATCATAATTATTAATTATTATTATTATCATAATCATAAATGAGAAAAAATTTGCAGCAAGATGGAGATTTTTTGTCGTTAATTTTATAATCAAGTCGATGGTCTTAAAACATGAATTAAAATAAAAATAAAAAAACCGTGGATTGAAAGACAAAGAAGGAGAGTGGAAGCCTCTTATGAAATCCCAATGGCTCATCCTGTTGGAAAAGATGCTGGAGACCTCCCACGTGGTGGGTAACTCGATACATAGAGAGTTGAACCGGGTGACGATCCCCATCGCTAATTGACCGTGCCCGGACTGAAGCGATGATCTTAAAGCGTTCCACGACTGGTATAATCATTCGGGACGTGGGACACTGTATCATCCTAATTTAATAACTCGAGCCCTTATAATCGGTAACTTGAGATACGTGCTGTCTTTTCTATATTCTAGAAAATAGTCCCCGAGGTACTCAATATAATTTAATTTGTTATTTTAAAAAGAACTACAACTGTTACTAGTTTATTTGTTCTAACTCAGCCCGGACCTTAATCGCTTTTATTTAGGTAACTATCTGAGTTATCAAGCTACTGGTCTTACTGTTTTATGTTCCGCTTACGAACTTTTGAGGTTCAAAAACTAATCAAATATTGATCTGATCGAATATGGTTGAATATGATTTAATATGAATTATATATGATGTCATATGTGACCATCTTACAATTTATAAATTGTGAATGATCATGTGTGATAGTATATAAATTATAATATGTGATTTCATAAAATGGCATATTTGATCGTATATGAATCATATAAAATGTAACATATACGATCACGTTTGCTATTATGTGATTTAGATGAATCACAAATGATTCATGTATCGTTACATGTCATATGTGGTAGTATATAGATCATGTGTGATTTTATAAAATTTGATATTTGATTGTATAGACTGATAAAAAAATTAACTTGACTCAAGAGCCAAAATCTTGAACTAAGAATACCATTTTGGAGGAAATGATTTTCTTGAGTCAAGAGAATAAATTCTTGAGAGGCAAGAAAAATTTATTTAAATCAAGAATAATTTCTTGACTCAAGAAAATTATTTTCTCCAAAATGGTATTCTTGGTTCAAGATTTTGGCTCTTGATTCAAGTTAATTTTTTTATCAGTGTATGAATTTTATATAATTATATGTGATCTAGATAAATCATATGTGATATTAAATTTGATCATATGTGCAATGAATCATATGTGATCATATGTGATTGTATATGAATCATATATGTTCATACGTGATCATCTATGATGTCATATGTAATAGTATATAAATCATATGTAAGTTTTTATTATATTTGACCATATATATGAATCGTATAAATTTTTACATGGACTGTTATGTAAAAAATCTGTTGATCATATATGACATTATAAATAATTATAAATAAATTTTTTATGATCTTTTAAAAATCATATATAATCATATATGATTAAATTTAACAAATGAATCATATATGATCGTATTTAAATATAAAGATTTTTCATCACAATAACGGTAGTTTCATTTCTCCACATCAAACATCATTGAGTATCTGATCAATTATCTCAATGAATAAATAAATGTTATTTTTATGAGAATAAACGACTGTAACTATATGATAACTGTTTGTAATTAATTCAATTTAATCATTATAATACAATCTCAGCTAATTTTAAAAACAAGTTAAAATATTAAGCCGTGTTAACCCAAAATAAAAATGTGGAATCTAGCCAAGCGAGAAATCCTTCACCGATCGATGTTAAATTTTTTTTGGACAATTTATAAATAACATAATAAAAATAAATAATAAATGAACGGATATAGATTGACTGTCGTCAGATAATGGTGATCCTTGTGGGTATTATATACTAGTCGTTATCCGGTCTGTCTCTGGCATACCAGACTGGACCGTTGAATCAAACTTTCATCTGGGCGACGAACCGAGTGTCCAAACGTCGTCGAGGTGTCTCACTCGATTATAATCTATTAGCATAATACTTTGCCTAGAGATTTAAAATGTTATTTTTATAGCTCTATCTCACCTGGCTCTAGCTTAGAATTGAGTTAAATAACCTCAACAAAGTTGAGGATAAGGAAAATGTTTGATAGTCAAACGTGAATAATTGAGTCGTAGTCTCGTAGATTGGACGCGCCAACACGAGATAAAACCACAGGCTTAAAATACTATTATATACGATGGTTGTCTTTGTGTATATAAGAATAAGAAAATGAATAAATAAATAAATAAATATGTGTAGATAGGTACTTTAATTCTTGTTCGAGGATGAGACTGTAATAAATTTCGAAGGAAAGGTCTCTGCTGCTTAGACTGTTGGATTAAGTAAAGGCTAAAAGTTGCGGCAGGGCCGTTGCGAATCAATGACAGATTGCAATTCGAGCGAGAAAAGTCTCCATCGAAACCAGTCCTTGTAAATAACAGAATAACTATAGTATATACTATATACTATATACTATATACTATATACTGTATATATATATATATATATATAGTGTGCCAGGATCTCTTGGTAATCATAAAGACACGCCGAGAAAACTTTAGAAACTATTATCCTCATAATGAATGGACGGATAAATGAATGAATGAATGAATGAACAAACCGACAAATTGACCGTAAATCTTTAGCTTGTTGGGTAAATAAAGGATAACGAATTAGCTATTTAAAGGACTTAACGTTTCTGTGGTTAAAAGGATTAACATCCATTTCTCATCAAGATGCTATTTCTCACGTTATGAGCTACGGAAGTTACAAGCCTTTAGCAGCTTCAAGGAAATTTTTGTTTTAAAGAATAATGGACGGAAGTTTAAGGAAAAAAGTACACTAAAAAAAAATTAACTTGAATCAAGAGTAAAATTTTTCAAAATTATTTACTTGATTCAAGTAAATTTTTTTTTCTCTGTAGGCAGAGTTTAATTTTATCAACCAAAAAATTTGTTTGAAATCTTCATTTGAAAAGTGTTAAAATTTTGAAATTTTCCATATTTTATTAAAATTATTGACTGAAGAATTTTTGTTTTGAACCAATTTATTTTTTTTTTTTGTGTAAAAACTTGCAGAATTGCTAAAATTAATGTAATATATATAACTTTATTATTAATCATGTTAAAAATTTATTTAAAAAAAAACTGTGAAAGTGTGCCAGTTAATAATTTACATTTTTTGATAATTTTGAATTTTTGTAATTTTTAAACTAATCTACTGATTTTGGCTTATCTTAAAAATTGACCTAAAAAATTATCCAAAGGATGAGTATGTTAAATTTCATTAAGATCTGTTAAAAATTGCGTTCGCTATCGAATAAATAATTATAAACATAAAATTTTGAACCGAACATAATTTTAATCTCGACGAATTAAGTCTGAAAATAGGACAGCTTTCAAACGTTCCGTCATGGAAGACAAATACAATTACCAATAGTTAAATTTTTATTAAATCTAAATATAAAATCCATTAAAATAGAGAAATAATTTCAGTTTACTGAAATGTAACCTCAGAATTAAAAAAAATAACAAAATAGTCTCCTGAAAAAAGAATTCTGTAAAACTCAAGAGAGTTATTCCGCCAAAATTTCTTTCACCGAATGTCGTTTTTAAATGAAACCGATTTACAAAAATACTTGAGTAATTGTAAACGATTTATTTCTAGACTTTTTTTTTTGCGTCATGATAAAACGATTCTGCATTGGCGAACGATTACGTGGACGTTAACACGCAACTAAAGATCGAAATGTTTGATAAATATATGGTATAATAAGTAGATATATCTGTATGAGTGTATACATATAAAATCGTATTTAGTATGTATGTGGATGGCGATCATTGGAGTAGAATAATTCGTAAAGAAGGAAAGAGAATGACACATGGATGTAAAAGAGAATAAGGATTATATATTATATGTTTGGTCCCCGTTTGTGCTTTTGACGACAGTAACTGATTTTTAATATGACTTTCGTGCGACTGCAGCGACATCGACCAAAAAAATAAAAAATAATTCAAATGAAATTAGCTTTATAAACAGCTCAAAAATGAATAATAATATTACGATTGTTATTACCGATTTCGATTTCTGTGCTCGTATTTATGGAAATATGTTCAGTTTTCGCGTTCGGTATGTCGGTTTGTAGAATAGAGGTTATGCCGGTATGCGACCACGATCTAAGTACACAGTATATGTATATGTATATCATTTTTAATACTACTAGGAGCGCTTATATATGAGTGGCTGTAATAGATAGAAAGATTATATTGCAATTGGCAAAGGGATAATATTTTCTTCTCTGCGAGCCAGAGGATTAGTGTAAAATTACAGAGAACTGAATATGAAGGGGACGTGCTTGGCGTTGGCGCACATTTGTTTCTCTCTTCTTTATTTTATTTTCTTTCTCATTTGTACAGGCTATTTTATCAACCGTAACTGTTTCAATTTCAATTCTTCTATTGCTGCAATATTCATTTATTCATACATTGGGCTGTCATTTTAGAGATTTTCTTTCATTTAAATTCTTTAATAATTGTTGATTGTATATATTGTATCACAATTTTAGTAAGAACTGTGATTTCGGATTAATTACATTTTTATGAGATGTATCCGTTGAATAATGTTCGGGATTGGAGAAGTAGATTATCATAAAATTTAATCACTGATAGTTTAAACGGACACTTGCAAAAATGTATAGATTAAATTCAATTCCCGCTTTATTTTATGTCTTTAATTTTATGCAATTGATAAGGTTACAAAAACTAATTTGATGATCAAAAATAATAGAAAAAGACTGATTCAATAAACGAGTGCTGGAAAATTTAAGTTTAATGAGTATATTCAGAAAAAATTCCAATTTTTGATTTTTGTCTGCTGATGATAATATTAAGAACCAATTTTCGATTAAAATTAAAAATTAAAATCTCAATATATTGTCACATTAAATCATACCAGACATAATAGTGAACATATAAATGATACAAAAATCACAATACTATAAATAAAAATGATCGCCGAATTTGTCAATAATTGTTAAATTGATTAATTGCTATTTTTACAAGAAAAAAAAAAATGTTTTAATGACTTACGATGTAGATTTTAAAAGTTTTTATTAAAAATTAATTGCAGTGAAATATTATTTTGTTTAATTATAATTAATTTTTTTCGGCTGAATGAGAAATTTTTTGTCCTTTGAGCAACCATGTAAGCAAAACTTACTTTTAAATATATATAGCTGATACTCAAAGAAATTTTCTTCGTTCAAAAATTTTTGTTTTGGATCAATTTTTTTTTTACAATGTACATTTATGCAACAAATCAAATAAACTGTATTGAGTGAAGAAAGTACTCCAAACTGTAAAATGACGTATTAAAAATAATTGAGAGCCACTGAGCACATATGTCGTATCTTAATTAGGCAGCTTAAGGAAAAAAGAAAGGGTAAGCCCAATTTATCGTTTACGAAGAATTCACCACAAAAATTACACGTTCCAGAATCCTCAAAAACGGAATTAAAGACAATTCATAATGCTACATATTTTATACTTAATACTTTATACGACTGAGTTATTTATACTAACTGCGTACAGACTGCTCGTTATATTAAGTGTAAGTCGTTTTGATCCTGAAAGCCCTGTATACCCGGCACGGGCCATGTGTACACGCATGCCTTTTATATATCAGTGAATCCTTTAGGGCCGATCATGCAGCTGCCCCAACACTGAATTAAATGAGCTCAAATCCTCGATCTCAACTGCGTGTGCCGTTTAAATTTTAACTGCATACCAGTAATGCTTCTAATTGGCGGCAAAACGATTCCCAAAATATGTATCGAGTCACATTCATTTTCTATCCAGGTGCTTTGACATTTGTAATATTTACTGAGCATGTGTGAGAAGTTTTATCTAAAATTATGAATTATGATATTAGACATGACAAAATAACCACAAACTTTATCTATAGAAAAAATGAACTTTTTTGGTTCTCATGCACTTGAAATATATATATATATATATAGCGCAAATTCGGCGATGGGACCGACTCCTTCTTTTACAAACCGTTGTTTACGCGTCGGAAGTGGGCTATAATCAGTCTGTGGTGCTCAAAACCGCAACCCAGCAATATTACTGTCATTTGCGGCACCAGTTTCGGAATATGAGAATGACCCTCGCTTCTTCCAAACTAGTATAAGTCGAATCGTTCTATTTCGCCCGATATCATCTCCATTGATTCAACTTCTACACTTATACTTATACTTACGCTCAACACCAAAATATAATACACGCTTGTTGTTTTGATTTTTTTCAACTGAGCCCGAGATTGTTGAATCTAAACCAATGATAAAATTAAATGCCTTAAATCATTATTATAGGGGATAATATAGTATAATGATAATAATATAAGACAAGATGAAAAAAAAAATAGAGCTGGGAACAATAACTTCTCATAATTTTGAAAATTTGTGATATTAAGTTTAGACAATGATTTATTTTCTGGTAAATTGACGCTTCGAGATATGTTTAGACAATTTACGCTGATTAAAAAATTATCTTTAATAATCTTAAACTTACGCTTTTTCTGTTGTTGTAAGTGATCGCGGGGGTAGTCATAAAATTGAATACATATCATTTTATTAAAAATATTCTTTATAGCTAGACCTCATTACCCTCCAGTACTTTATCTTTCATACTGAAAAAATGTTAATAAATGTTAATCAACTCTGCAAAAATATATTACAAAATTTCTAAACGAAGCACTGTCATTGGACTTTGCGTTTAGAGTGTGAAATGATTTCAATGGTCTAAAAAATAATAATGAAACGCTACCGATAGGTGGCGATGTAAAACATAAAGCGAGCAACTCATATTCTATCCAGACTCGAGACAATCGATTGAAGCGGAATTATTAACGATGCGCCTATAACTCTGACAACAAAAAGCGACATCTAAGGGAAGTAACGGTCCCCGTTCCCGATCGGGTAATAATATTCACACACTATTATCCAACTAGTATTGGTATGTATGATAGTTTTTCGAGAGAGAAGACTATAGAAGGTTGAAGAGGGGGATGATGGGTTTACGCTTGCCCGCAGTCTCTCCGCGGGGTTTTAATTTATCGCTTTATGGTCCACTCTTGTATTTCTCTTTTCTATCGCGTGGTGCGCTTTCGATTGCATATTTCTTTCCCTTTCTCGCTTGTCAGTTAACAAGCTCTTTTTATCTTTTATCTCTGTATCTTCTCCACCACCACCACCACCTCCAACTCAGCTTCTTCTCCTCTTCCTTCTCTTGAGGTTCTATTCGGTGCTTCATGGACAGGATATCCACCACAGTGTATCTATATACAGAGTACCGTAATTTGTAGAAGAGTGGGCAGACCGAGGAGACAAATGAACCGCGAAACAAAAGGCGCGTAGCGGGGGTGCATCCAGATAGGGCGTGGCAACCCGAGAGGGGTATTTACTTCTTCTTGGTTAGCTTTCGGGATTTACGTGTATTGTGTTGATAATTGTCAGTGTATTTGTTGAAAAAACCTTGAAAAAGTAAATACATTGTTCCTTGTAACCACTGAGTTTAGTTTTAATTCGATTTAACCTCCATAACCCTTTCTTTGCACTTTTAAACAGATATTATACACTTTTATACTTAAATACATAGGTATAAGTTGTCTTAACACTGGTTTAATGTTAACATTACCTTTTTTATTTTTGTTTAATCTCTTTCAAGGTATTTACAAATACTATTGTTGGTGGGCGTTTATATTTAGTGATAATTGTCCGTGAATTTTTAAGCCTGAGTTATGAAAATTTTAGGATAATCCCTTTATTTTATTAACAAATTCAATGGTTTGGAAACATATGGGTTTTTAAATTTATAGCAATATCACACTTAGGGAAAATTTTATCAGATGTAAGAAAATTGATAATATATTCAGGAAATTTTAAAAATTTAAATACGATGAAAAATTATTTGCTATTTAGTTATTTTTCAAGTTAGGAAAAATGTAAATTGTTTTCATTTTTTTGTTTTTATTTGTGATAAATTTGTAATTTATATTTTATTAGGAATTTTTATTAATTATTTACATAAAAAAAATTTTACAATGATGTTGAAATAAAAAATTTTTGGGATAGATAATAATAAAAAAAAACATTTTTAATCTAATTTTTGAATTACTAAGTCAATAAATTAATTTTTGAAGGAAAATTAAACAATTTTACAGCACATCCATTAAAATCACAATTACACATATTTAGGATCAAAAATAAAAATTAATTTTTTTTTAATTATTTGCAACTTAATCTTAAAAAAAAAAGATTTAAATTTCTATTAATTTCATCAAATTTTTATTCATTCAATGAAAAATATTTGTGAAAAAACATTAAAATTTATCATTTGATAATTTAATTTTATAAAATACCATGCAAGGTTAAAAAATTTCAACATTTGTCACTAAATAAATTTTTGAAAATTCTTTCAAAAGTAAAAAATAAAACATGTATTTAGCAGCATATAAATTGATGAGTTTAATTTTCTTAAAGAAACGGGCTATGTCCCGTGAAATTTGTCCTTTCTTGGTGCACTGCCCTTTGCAATCGCTTGGATAAAACGTCAACGTGTTACTTGTTTAAATTTTTTGTGGTTCATTAGTGGGAATCAATAGCGCCGTATATTCATCTTTAATATACGAATAAATATATTCAAATTCATATAATTTATAATTTATGGTGTCCCACGGGACATTGTCCCCTTTTTTGACAACTGACAAATTATTTATCGGTACGGATCCAACGATAAGGAAATCATTTATTCTCCAATAAATAAATAATTATAGAAACATATCTTACAATTCAAAATGCTTTTTTCTAATTTATAATTTACAATCTACAATTAAAAAAAAAATTGTTCTCGAGCAGCGAGCTATTAATATTATAACAACAATTCGTCTTCTTCATTCTTTTCATCTGACGAAAGTTTTAACGGATTATTTTTGTAATTAAAATTAACAAGCGGTGCGCTGCCAAATTAGTCTCTAATACCTCTTGTCTATCTCTCTTCATTTGTCTCTTGGTTTTATTTCTTTTTTGTTGTTTCATCTCACTCCTTTATTCTCACCTTAACCCATCTCTCGCCCCTTTCACGTGATCCTCAACGCTGCGGTAGTTTTAAGATGGCAGTAGTGCTACCATCATCAATAAATGTCACTAAGTTATGTATTCCGCCTCGATACACTACACGTCACACAACCTTATTTACTACTACATTATACCCACCTTAATTATCACATCCTTCGATTGCCCTCAACTAAAACTCTTCACATCGCCTCCCTCTACGCCTTTACCCCATTTACGCCATAGATTTTATTAACCCAGTGCATTACAAGGCAAAAAAATATGTCGCTGCACCGGAACTTTAGGTATTGTCATAATATCAAATGGAAAGTTTAGGATATATTTTTATAATAGTTTTGTCATTGTACAGGGTACTATATTGGATTATTCATTGGTCCTGTAATTGCTGAAAAATATCAGTCCACTGTAAAAATAGTCCAATGAAAAAAATCATTTTTTTTAGTTAAGAGAAAAAATTTATGAGCCTGAAAATTATTCTTAATTCAACTTGATTTTTTTTGGTTCAAAATTTTTTTTCTTGAATCAAATTTACATTTTTATCAATGTAAAAAAGAATACTGATTTTTAATTAAAATAATTTTTAAGTATAAGATGAAAATTATTAAAAAAAAAAAATCTTGTACCAAGATTATATTGAAGAACACCCGAAGAAAAATTTTCTGATTTGATCATATTTGACTTTATGAGGTGATATTTGAAATCACCACTGCTATTGTCATTGCAGTAGAAGGCTCAACGAAGTTTTATTTTTTATTTAATTTTATCCTACCTTAAATTTGAATTCTACAAGATTATTCGAAGGAATATGGGAAAGCGGCATATGGAAAAATAAATTAGTAACGGTCAAAGACATAAAAGCGTATTTATCTTGAGAGATTTGTCGAAACGATTATTCCACTTACTCACTGCGGGAGATTATCATCGAGTTAAAGATAATAATAAAGCAATGACAATAACAATAGTAAAAGTGAAAATAAAAAAAGTAAAAAGATGATCGAATACAAGTTGGCTACTGAGGCTATCTGAATATATTTAATTTGCAACGACAAAAAGGCAATAATGTTTTCAGTACAGTATGATGGGCATCACACTGAGGACTGAGGGAAAAGAAAACGAAGATAAAGATAAAGAGTAAGAGTAAGAGGGAAAAGAGTGAGCAAGAGTGTGGCTGGACGAATTCAAATTAATATTCGGTGCTGACGTACGAAATTACAGATGAGCTCGAATGCCGCCGCCGCCCGCCAGGAAACAAATGGATGACGATCATGCTGTCTACAGCGACGATCAAGACAATGCCGGAGAGTCGCTTGCCACCTCATCATTGCGGTCTTTTATCCTTTCTCTTGGTAATTGCGTGCTCATTACAATTTAACTTTTAATTTTGTCATATTTTTATTTTTCCGCCACCTTTGAATAATATATACATATTTCTTTCTTTCTTTCTTCTTTATTTTTCTCATCTTTCTCTTTCTTAGCTTTTTTTTTATTTTTTCCATGTGATCGATCATCATCAGTTTCATGTGTACGAAATAACCGTAGCTGCATACGGGTGAAATTTAAAGAGTAGCATGTGTTCGTCAGATGAATTTTGTTCGTATGGTAATCGAAGTGAAGTGTATCCTCATCTTCATCCTTATACTCAATATACTTAACTCATTGTTTGACGAATAATTTGGTTAAAGTAACTAATCGTTTGGGTCTTTCAAACTCGCCGCTTACACTACGGGAAGTCTTGAATACTACGATTGCCGGACTCTTGCGGTTTCTTTGTCATAATTAATAGTCCTTCCCACCGAGCCTACTACTTTTACCTAAATGATTTACCATTTATCTTCTAACATCCCACATATATATATATATATATATATATATATATATATATATATATATATATATATATATATTAGTCTTTTGACATCCGGATCTCTATTCTCAGAAAATTTCTTATGACAGTATTTCCGGTATTGATCTTCTGATATTTCAACACATCTATTAATTTTTTTACAACTTACTATTATTATTAATAATAATAATACATTTTTAAGATAATAGTTACATAAAACGATGAAAACTTAAATCATTATTTACAAAATTATTGTTCAAAAGTTAAAAATTTATGAGAACTTGTGAGAAATTTTCAGGCGACAAAATAATTATGTTTTTTCCCACGGATACAATTTTCAACAAAAAATTCTCATGACTGCATTACCTCTTTGTATAATTACAAAATTTATGTTTTGGAAAATTTAATATCCATTGAAACTTCAAAAATAATTAATATTAAAAAATACAATATAAAATTTTCCAATAATTTAATTAATTCCAAAATAAAATTTAATTTTTCAATCTCAAAAAAAAGCAATTTATTTATAATTTAAATAACGAGCAATAACAATGTAAATAAAAACGATGATAATAATAATAAGGATATTATCTCGATTAAATTAAAAAAAACTTTCTCTATATAATTTACTCTTAATTATATTTAAAAATTCAATGATCATGTTTATATTTATTTAAACGCATTACTGGCATATTATAATTGAATATAGTGGGCTATAAAAAGTAGGATACAAATTAATAATGAGCCCGATAACGAAAAAAAAAAAAAAAAAAAAAAAAAAAAACTCAAGCTGATTCTCTGTTTTGTGATGGTTTGCTTGTACGTCTTAAAAGACGTAAGATTAGCCGTTTGGAACGGATCTCAGTGAGCGATAAGACTTGAGCACTTTTACCGCATTCCCTCATACATACACCCAACACAGACAATTTATATTACCCATAGGTGTGGGCAATATAACTTTAAGTTGTAGCATAATCGTGTCTAAAAGGCGCCATATGTTTACGCATTTTAGCCGTGTAGAAAAACGGTAAATGTTGAATGTTGACGGCAACGATGAACGAGTATAAGTAGGAAGGAAGCTTTCATCTCACGATTAACTCCAGATAATGATCATACTCAATTACAATATTTAAATTTTAAAATACTACAATGCTATATATGTGCCTACTGTAACCGACATGTGTGCTTACACTAATAAACTTTTACCAAAAATTAATGCTACGCAGTGATAATCATGATAGAATAATACATTTTAATTATAAATATAGATATAAATAACTACTAAAGAGAGGAAATAAAGGAACGAACCCACTCTTCTGCTCTGATCACTGATCTGCCATCTATATCTACGCTTTAACAAAACATATACTTCATATGTAGACGTTCATTTTTATCGTGATCATAATGACTCATTAACTTTTATTTTTAACAAGATTCAACTTCCTGATACTCGCATTTATAACCATTTATAATGCTTCTAGCTTCATGGCTTTTTTCCTTAATTTACTCAAAACGGCTGTCCGATTTAAAAATAAAATTACGACTAAATTTTTGGTTCCATTTTTTTTTTCGATATGTATTTTTTAGTAAAAGATATGATACGAAATTATTAGCACATTCATTCGATTCTACACATAAAAAACAAATTTTTTGCACTTAGAAAATTTTAAGGAAGACAAAAGTTATTTTGGAGCAAAAAAAAATTTTCTTGGCTCAAGAAACTTTTTCATGTAAGAAATTTTCAATCTTTCTTTATATTTTTTTGAGCCAAGAAAATTTACACTCCAGTCAAGAATTTTTTTTTTTCAGAGTAATAACCTTTTATCATACCTTTTTATTGAAGAATTGGATCTTATAAAATATACTATCAATTTTTCAGTACATTAAATAAAAAATTAAATGTTTTTTTTTTTTAATTATTTTTTTTACTTTAAGTATCTGAGTCAAATTTTTTATCTTTACATTTTTCTTTACATTTTTTAAAGCTATCAATAGTGTTAGAAAATTTAACATAAATCAAAAAGAAAAGTTATTGAACTAAATAAGAATTTACTAAAACCCACGATAAATTCCCTTCTTCAAAAATAATTTTTCACAATTCAAAACAACAAAATTATTTTTTTGTTTAAGATTTTTATTCTTTAAATCAATACTTTTATCACATCATAAAAATATATTAAATAATTGTATCTCCGTTGAAAAAAAATTTTTTTTTCAACTTCATACAAACCATGTATTGATTTTACTCACACCTCTACTCAACGTCTTGGCAGTATATCAAAGATGAAATCCTCATAAAACATTTGAATAAAAATAAAATATCAAATAGTATTAAATCAACAAAAATTTGTCTTTAACTGTTAGTAGCATTTCCACTTACGAAGCTAGACCCATTCATCAAATCAGCAACCAACTAGGCGTTAGACAGAATAATGATCCTTGGTGAAAATTGAAGCAGATGACAATCGATCGAATATTGGACATAATAGCCCCTGAAAATGAATAAATTAATCAGTCTAGTCTCTCCATCCACTAATATTCTATGGGAATTCCAGCACATTGATTGTTACAGCTGAATAACATCTATAAAATTGCTTATAATTTAATGAATAAAGACATGGACACGGGCATGGAGGTTGAGCTGATTGTATGCTAAGTTAATATACATTATATTAAATAAATTAATGGTGAAGAGAATAAGAGTAATAAAAGTAATACCTCGGTTATAGAGATAGATGATGTAAATGGCGCACGCCAGTGGATAAGAGTACGTGCGCTGAAATGGTGAACCGGAAGTTGGAGCAATTAACGATATAAGTGGTCCGCTGGTCTTGGAGTAAAGATAAAATCACGTTTAGCCCGTGGAGTCTAGCAGCTACTTCTCGCCACTTGTCGATCTACAGATAACGCAGTGTATGTATTGAGCAGGTGCTTTTATAAATATACATCAGGCCGATGGGTGTGTGCGTGTGTGGATGTTTCTTCTCATTTGTCTCAACATTTTTTACCTGTACCCTCATCAGTTTCGTGATGGTGATGAGTATAATGTCGTAATTGTCTTGGTTTGTTCACAGATACACATCGAGGCTAAGTTGCCATTGATGTTATATGTGTGAGATTTTATAAAATAAAAGGCCTTAGCCTGGGATTTTTGTTTCAACGTACTTTAGACTTTGCAAGTTCGCTGTCGAGAGGATGCAGAAGCCTTGCAAAAGTGCGATCTAACCGTGCAAGGGTTAACCACATCCCGTGTGCATGGAACTTTGCCGTCTTTAGTTTCTATATCAACGGAACAACGTTCCCATCGCTGCACTATTATATTTATAAATACACACTTATGTGAGGATCTATACTCATTACATGTGAATTATGTAAGACCGCCGGAAACAACCTTTTGGATCAAGATTGACATCCAGTTATTTAGTTATTACTTTTGGGTTGCGTCGGGCAATTCAAGTTCGAGAACTGGGTGTTGCCTGTAAGAGAATTTCTTGGACATGGTGGGTGAATAGAACTCTTAAGTGTCTTGCTTCGCTGAGTTTACTGGATAGAAAATCGTTAGCCCCAAGCACAATTTTGTTCTGACCACTAATGGCCATTAAATTAATTTTAAGTAAGGTATTCGCGGGTCGTAAGGGGTAGAAGTGATTAAAATTATTAATGTTTCATTTAGTCAGCAAGTTTTTGTATCAATTATTATTCAAGTGTATTTTTTTTTAATACGAAGAATAAATTATTATTTTTACTATAAATAATAAGAAAATTAGTCTTTTTAAAATATTATAATTGTTAGGTCTTATTTTACCGTGCAGAGAAAAAAATAGTTTTTCAATTTTAGAAAGAAATTTCAACTACGCATTTGTATGGGTATTTTTCTAATGAAAAAAAAAAATACTTTGTACTATAGAAATTTTACAAACTGTTATAAAAAAATTGCCCTATATGTACACAGAAATTTTTTCTACGTAAACAAGAAAAAATTTCCATGTCAACATAACTGAAATTCTTCGAATGATAAGATATTTTTCCAAGGTTAAAATTAGATTTTTCTCCATGCAGTTTTTGGAATTTTTCTCTGTTGGCATAAAAAAAATTTCTATGACGACATTTTAAAAATAACTATTCTTTTTTTTACAAGTCTTAAATTTTTTAGTAATAAAAAATTTAATTTATGTTAACATGGAAAAAATTTCAATTTTATGGTAGAAATTATTCTTTACTTTGAAAAATAACTGGTAGACAGATTAGGTTGATTCAAAAAAACAATTTTGAGCCATTAAATTTTTTTTATGTTTTTTAAGAAAATTTTACTTGATTCAAAATCTTTCTTTCTTGATTCAAGTAAATATTTTTGTATCAGACTCTTTCATAAAACTATTATTCTAATTAATTTTTACAAAAATTTAATTTCATTGGATTCAAAAATTTATTTGAAACATAATGAGAAAAATAAAATTTTCGAAAATATATTAAATTTACTACAGCCTATCCTGAAATTTTTATTTTTTTTGTTTATAGTAAAAATGATCATTTTTTGTAAATATTTTCTAAAAAATGTCCTTAAATAATTATTACCATTGAAATTTATTGTTTTCTTTTTATTACAAATATCTTATAAAGTAACTGGTTCTGATTACCTTAATTACAAGAGGGAAAGAATGAGAACTACTGGACGAACTGCAATAACTTAACCCTCCAAGAAGCTAATTATCATAATAAAATAAATTATCCAGGTTTTGAAAAAAAAATGAAATAAATAATAATCAGAATAAATTTAGTATAATATATTTTTTCATATAATAATTTTTTTGCTATACAGACATTATTATACAAAGCATAAGTTCGCTATTTTATTTTCGATGCAAGATTTAACATTAATTGCCCGGCAAACTCACAATTATTTTTTTCAAACCCATTGTATGTGCCTGAACTGCAAGTGCCGAGCAATTTATAAACACACTCATCTTTACCCATCTTAGTCTACTTTTATACACTCATAATACTGGTAATTTTTTGTTTGTTGTTATTTTACTTAATTAAAATTTAAAAATAACGCAATTGTACTGCGAAATTTAAGTAAGTGCCGAAACAGCGCCATGCGCAGTATTTTTAATCTGAAAAATATCTTTAAATATATTTATATTTATTTGTTTAAAACTTATCAGAATCTATCGGTATTAAAATTTTTCAATTAATCAGATCACCATTCGCACTTAATTTTAATTACGTCTATAAATGTTTATGTACACTTTTCTTCTTTATTCAGAACCTTAAAATCCTTCTTAGTTTTCATTAAAACATTTTGACAAAACTCACAGAGTATCTCTATTATATATGTACAATATTTGTTCAATGCATTAAATATTACTTCACTATTTTATTTAAAATATAAAAATTAACTTTAAGTACAATACAAAGTTTATTAATTTTAGTTTAATCTCTACGTACAATAAATTATTACCTCAGGTAATAAAATATCAGTCGCTTAATAAAAATCTTCCTGAATGAGAATCTGTGGTTTCGTGAGTTATTCTGATAACAAAACCTTCAAGTTTCGCAAAGTAAATTGCACATATTTATAATATAATACACTGTAAAAATATGCGGATTAAATGATTTGTTATTAAATTAAACCCCTTCGATATAAAATTCACTGCGAAAAAATTTTTATTTATATCATTAAAAAAAAAAAAAAAGAAATGAAGAAATGCGTATTTGAAGAAATCACAAATTGCATAATTTTTTTTTCAATTTCTCTAATTATCATTTTTTAATAAATTTTTTTTGCAATAATTCGTTTATCAAAAATCTTTATTAAAATTTAGTTCAATGTTCCAAAAGTCAAATTTTTGGAAAAATATAATTAATATTTACAAACTTAAACTTGAAATAAATTGCCTGAAGTGTATGTATGAGTAATTCGACATAAAAAAATTGTTTTAGCGGAATAAAAATTTTTTCTTATCTAAAAACACCACGATCGGATGTTTTTTTTAGTAAAATTCTTATTCACTAAAAAAACTCCAGATTTACTCCATATGCAGTGTTCATTTCTTCACCTCCGACTTTTTACAGTGTATTAACAATGATAGTAAAAATAATAATTACAATAACCATCAAATAATCCCTTTAAGTTAAATCCAGAAATAAATCCTAACACACATTTTAAATTTTTATTAAAAATCACCACAAACATTGGATCGATTAATCAGCATCAGTTTATTATTCTTCTGTTCTTAGGCCTTATATATATATATATATATATATATATATATATATATATATATATATATATATATATATATATATATATATATATATATATATATATATATATATATAATATCGGTTAACCGCACGTCACATCCTGTCTTATATATTTATATAACATTATATTTTCTCGCAAATCTCGAATGTCTAAAAATGTCAAGCCCTGGCCCCGTATCATGTTACTATTTGTCGTTTCCTTCGTCCGGTTGTCATTAAAACCGGCACCGACACTCGACTTTGATTCACTAAAAACAACTTTCGTCTGTACAACAAATTTATTAAAAACAAATAAATTTAAAAATTGAATAATCAACCAAAAATGATCTTCAATTCAATTTCATTCACTGAATTGGCTATTCCAGGGACTGTCGGGGTCAACATGGAACCCATCAGCCAAGTCCTAGATGTCGTTGATGCTTTCATCGTCGCTGTCATTGCGATTACTCTGCGGACTGTCATCCCGAGGCGGAGGACTCCTTTCCAGGCTTTTGCTCCTCGCCCTGAGCGCTACACGTTCCAGATGTTCCCGTTCCCGGTCTGGCATTATCTCTGGACTTTCGCGGTTGTAGTAGCTGCTAAGGCTGGAGAGACTCGAGCTGGCCGCGAGGTTTCCAAGGGGAACATTTGCACTAGGACCCGCAAGCATCTGCATCGGCGGGTAAAATCGGTGGGGCATCGGTTTTTGCAGCGTTACTGCGGCTGCCGCTGATGCTTGTCTGTAGAAGAGCTCATTTGGTGGAGGTACTCCTACTGGTGCTCCAGGATACCAGTAGGAAGGCTGCGTCGGCATACCAGCTCGGCCGGCGTACACATTTCCGAAGGACACGTAATTACTTGCCTCGGCAAGGATTTCGAAGCTTACTATCGTTTGTCTTTTCCATTTTGTTCTGAAACAGAAAAGTAATTTCTTTTTAGAATTTATTTTATTTGCTTGAGTTTTGACTTTAAAATATTCTTTTGTATCATTTCAGTGTTCGGGTATTATATAGAGTATTTAGTACATAATTTGTTATTTCTTTCTTTTTATCGTCGATTTTTTTTACCCCGATAAAAAATTTTGCCATTTATGCATAAGTTTTTAAAGTAAAAATATATCCTTAAATTTTTATTTCAAATTTATTAATATAAAATTAATTTATTATAGATCATGGATCAAAACTAATTCATGCTGAATTATTATTGTAATCATGATTAAAAATAATACTAACTAGCTGCACTTAAATTCATTGAGTACTAAACAGTGTTAAGATTTGATAACTATACTTTAGAGCCAGTTTTCAATCCAAGATAAATTTTCATCTAATGTAAAAATATATTTCACGTATATTAATATACAATAGCAATAATGATTTTATTCTAAATTAAAAAAACTAGGCTTACAGTTAATTGTTTTTTTTATAGATTTTCTTAATTCAAGAAAAAAAAATTAAATTTTTAAACTATACTTTGTTAGAAAATGATTGAATAACTATTAATGAATTTAAATGTATAATAAAAATAGATACTAAATGAAAAATGGAGAATCCGCCATATTGAATTACCATTTAAAGATTTTATTAAACCGTAATTACAAAGCAAATTTCTAATTGATAACAACATTTTTTTATCTACTTGCTAACAAAGTAACAATTAACAGTATTTTTAATCTAATCGTAAATTATGGTTCGAGTAAAGGTTAGGTGATATGAGTAAAAACTAACCTAACAGGTTAGTTAATCAACATAAAAATTGAGGTTACGTTGAGAAGCTCATACAAAGTAACCTATGAATAATAAAAATAAAAACTGATGATTATAATATTTATTAGTTTATAACGAAGCATAATATCTGAAATTCAATAAAACTCTAGTGTAGTTTTATAATTCCGGAAAGCGATAAAATAAATTCAAGAATAAGCAAAAAATTAACGCTCGTTAGACGTATTATTACGATGTTTGTACTGAGCATGGAGATTGCGGGACTGGTTTAGACCTAACGTGTAAAATCAACGGAAGCTTATGTACGAATCGTGTGTGGGGTGACTTTTACCGAGTATTGAGGGTGATGTGTGCGGTGGATGATAGCCGAGTGGGTGGAGTACTCTTGAAAGCAATCCTATGAATTGCATCGAGTAATCACAATTTCCACTCCCTCATCTCTATAAATACATATATAAATGTGGATATATGTAGAGTAACGTTTAGCTCTCCCTTACGTCCCACGTTGACCCACGACCCGTGTATGTAAATTATCATCTGAGAAAATTACGCTAAAACGGAATGGCGTGCTAGCAAGTGGTTACGTTTGCCACACTGCGGCCCTTATTATACTAACAAATAGCCCATGGAGTTCAGTGGCTAATCATCACGTATCATGCCACGCACACTGACGCCCAGCGCTTTTCCACTGTCCACTATCAACTATCAACCGTACTCTCCAACGCCGTGCTAATAGCATGAAACCAAAGGGAGACAACCCTAAGCTACCGATCGACCTATCAGCTTACGATCTTCATTGCAAAATAAATAAATACTCAGTAATAATAATGTGCTAAAAAAAACTACTGGATTTGAGAAGAATAGTCTTCAAAATTTTATTCTTTTTTTGATATATTTAGTTGGAATTAATTAAATTTATTCTAGGATAAACAGAGATTTTTTTAAAAGAGTTTTTTTGGTTGAAGAGTAAAATAAGTACAGTTAACTCCCTCTAAAGGCACTTGCTCTTTAAAGGTTACTAGTGCAGAGATATTGTTCTACCCTGAATTTTAAATGGCGTATCAGAATTGAGAGATCAAGCGTACCTTTGAAATATATGTGGGAAAACTTGTTTTACACAGTAAAAAATTTTGTGTTAAATACTTAACCCTTTTGTGTTAAATATTTAACCCTTTTTCGTGTTAATTTAAGACAATAAATATTAAATTTACACATAAAAGTGTTAAACATTTAAGACGAAAATTTTTTGACGTAATGGCGCAAAATTTTTTGCTGTGTATATTGCGCATCTAGAGGGCACGTCGGGGAATAAATACGTATGGTGGGGATCACGGGAAAGAGCACTTTTAATTTTTATTATTGCTTAAAAAATTATTTAATTTCTTAATTTAAGAATTTTCCTATCTTTAAGTAAATTTAACTTAGTATAAGAATTTTTCTGATCAATTCTAGAGCATGGAATTTTTTAAAATGATTTTTGTAGGTCAAGAATTTATTTATTTTTTTCTTTAGTACTTATTTTTCATCCAAGAATGTCTTCGTTATGGATTAAGATAGTAACATTGGCTTAAGATATTATTAACTTGTTTAAAAATTGTCAAAAAATGAAATTATTTGTAATTGAAGAGAATTTTTTTTTCTTGGTTAATTAAAGTTGAGGATAATAAAATAAATATCCGTTAGATGCCAAAAAATTGATACAGGTCAGGTGCGAGAATCTTGATCTTCATAATATGTAAGTATGATGACTCGATGATTTGGAAAATTCGCAAGGGTATGGTATTAAATAAAAAAATATAGGCCACATTTAACATACACACCCTTTACTATGATCTACGATCACGATATACGGCATCGAGGTACTTATTCATTGGAGCATTGTGATATTAAAGTCGTTTATGAATTTAAAACAGGCTGATCATTTCTCATGTCCGTGTGCGGTTTGACGTCGAAAAAAATCCCCAAGTATAATAGAGCAATGCTCGCGATTATGTGATGAGTAATGTTTTTTAATACTCGGTTTGCTATTATATTGCTCCCCTCGTGTTTCGTATCTTGTACTTTACTTCTGAAGGAGGTTAAGTTTAGATAGTTATATTATTATTTTTGGTACTCTAAAACACCCTTAATTGGCCGCGTACCCTCAGTGCACTCGAGCGTTATTGATTTATCACATGAGATATGTTTTATATGAATGTCTCGTACAAACGGTTTATTTTTATTGCCAAACAATGAATTACTATTGTAATTGGTGGTAATAAGAAGGACCAGTTCTTTCTTAAGTAGTTGAATTTTTTTATTTTTTTATTTAGCGAATAAGAATTTTTTAAACAAGGATCTAGTCTAGTTAAATAATATTTCGAGGGTATTCTGACGTAGCTTTGTACCCCAGAAAAGAAAAGAGATTTTAAAATATTCTTAGTTATTATCAAAGTTTGATCATTTTTTTATTTAATTGAATAAAAATGTAATTGTATCAACAGATTTACATTCATAATTAATGGATTAAATTTCGTTAAAAATTTTACTTAAGTTAGATTCTCTTAAATTACAAAACATGACAATATTTTTGAATGTTTGGACATTGTAAGTTCAATATTTAATTAAAATTTTTATATGCAGGGAACAAATCAATGTTACTTAAAAATTTGAATCATATTTTATCGAAAACAGTAAAAATTTTATATCTCTTATTAATTTAAAATTTTGAACTCGGAAAATCATTAAAAAAGCTAAATAATTAATGAATAAATAAAATTTAAACGGAACCTATAATTTAAGTAGAATAAATTAAATTTTTTCTTTAAAATCCGTCACTAAAACAAACTTCCTGGTCGGTTAAATAAATAAATTCAATTACCACCGACAAAAAGCGAAATCCTTCAAAAAAGCTATTTTAATTACAACACAAACAATTTTTTACGTATAATTATGATTAAAATGAAAATATGAGCATATTGCGCAACAAAGCAACGTATATATGTAATATGTAATGTAATATTTACAGGAATACGTTATTAATTTGTCGTTTATTGAGTAAACGAAGTATTTAAATAATAGTAGTAAATATAACATAATACATAATATAACATACACTTGGATTTAATGTATTTATAATGGCATCACCAGTTTCTGGTTTCAAGTTTGCGGTCTACGGTCTACCATACGTCACATTGATACCTACAAGCACGCAATAACAACTGTAATAATAATAATACTAGTAACAGTGTAGTTTTATAATAGTAGTCCGACGTATTTGGAGGAAAAAGTTAAAATTAAAAAAAAAAAAAACTAGATAATAAGGGGACACATTTGATAGTAATTATCTAAACTAAAATGTCTGTTATTAAGGTTCTATCGTTAAGCGCATATGCTTGATGACAATTACATAAGTAGGGGACGCTGACAGTGACGCTAACCTCAAACTATTAACTGTAGTATATTATATCCTTGGATAGATACCATAAGTTGGAAATTACAATAAATAAATGCCTTCAGCTCGTGACTATTCTGATAATAAATAAATACATAATAAATAAATAAACGGTATCGAGTTATCTATTAATCGTCGCGTTAGCTGCTTGTCCACAAATTGACCAAAAGATACCCTATCATAAATAATGCAAGACAGCAATATTTCAAAACGGTATTATATTATTGACTCGCGGTTATATGCTATGGATATATATAAGTTGCTCGTGAGTAATGAGGCCGAGTTAGGAGATATTTTTAATGAAGAGAAAATTATATAAATTTTGATTTTAATAATTATTTAGGAAAACTTTCAGTAAAGCATTAACAAAAATGCTAGTTTTTGAGAAAAAAAAATTTTTTCAACTTAAAATAATATTTATAAAGAAAATTTTGAAACTTTTGCAGAATAATAATCATCATTTAAAGTTTCGTAATTTTACAAAATTTTTGAAATTTTAATCTAATTGTAACCCGTAAAAGATTTTTCTGATCCTGCTATGTATAAAAATAAAAAAATAATTCATGAAATATTTTATTTTTTTCTAGAATGAAATTACCATGTATTGAATAAAAATTAGATTAGTAGTTGATTCAACTGAAAAACAATTTCAAATTAGTTCCGTGAGGTCAAAATAATAATTTTTATTGTAGAAATTAAGACCTTAGAAATTCAACTCTCTTATAAAGAGAAGATTCAGCGACCATGCGCTCTCTGTCGGAGGTTTTCAACACTAATTCAGTAGAAAAATGAAATTGACGGTCTAATTAGCAATTGGTCTAACTCTTTATTTTTTAGAAGATAATTTTTTAATATTTTGATACAGCAATAGTTTAATTATAATTTATTTGAATGATCTAAATCAAAATATTATACTTCTATTGGATATTACACCTCTAAGTTGTGAATGAGCGAGCAAAGTCGAAAGACGTATTTGTAATTTTGTATTATCATTGAATAAACGTAAACTTAAATTAAAAGCTATTTCCTTACTTTAGCAAAAATAATATTCATTAAAAAAAAAAAAAGATCTCACATAAATTGCTTTTTAAAGTGACAATAAATGTTGAACTAATTGTTTTTATGTAAAAATGGAGTTGGGCAATTTGCTAATTAGAACATAGATGTATGGAAATATCACAGTTTATCAAGCCAAAATATGTCCATGCATGATTTTGTAAAATGTATAATTTTATGTTTGTTTATGGTAGAAGTAAAAATTTCTTGTTGATATTTAAAAGAAAATACACTTGAATAATGATTAAAATGAATACTTGTTGATTAAATTATATATTTTTTTATTTAATCACAAATATCCTTCTAACTTGCCAGTACTTAAAATGTATGAATAAACAAAAATGTGTATATTATATTTGTATTTACGTAGATTATTAGTAAGACTGTGGCATGGACTTTAGTAAAACGAGAACGCATTACGATAATGATCGTGTGTGGCCGTTATAACGTTATAAGGATTGGTGTACAGTAGCGTGGGAAGTGAAGCCAAAGTCTTCCTGGATCATCCTCGAGAGCAAGACTTATAGCACACAAGGTAGAAAATTCTCACGGTGGATGGCTATTGGACTGTAGTGTCACTCTGATGCAAAGCGCAAGTAGTAAGGACCGTAGGAAATGGAAATCGAAATGGAAGTACAATTCACATTTGCAGGGAAAAAATTCCTCCGATTGATGCTGAGGTAATCGTTTTTTTTTTCTTCCTTTAGTTTTTTATTCTGTTAATAATAATTCATATTTATTGTCTGGTTTACGGTATATGTATTATTAATTTACAGTCTTGAAACGATCTGTCATCGTCTTTCTCAGGAGCCGCTGACTCTTTAATCATCAGATGGGAGGTAATAAATTGGAGAACAAGAAATATTAAATCTAAAAGGATAATGGTAAAAAATAAAGAATTCGAAAGAGGATAAACCAGCGTGAATAACGTGTAATAATTTTCCTTAAGGTTCTGTACTGTCGAGTTTACTGGCTCCAACATTCAAGAGTATGAGGCATAAGGTATAAGGCTGTATATATACGTCATCCGTCAACGTTCTCGTCTAGCAGCAGTAGTCGATGCGTGTAAGAGGATCCTGCCCTCGGGACGGACTCTTATAATTCTAGAGTATTATGCGGTAGCTGGTTTTTTACCGGCTGACGGTTTGGTTTTGCCTTTTTTCGTCAAACTATCTATTTCTTAGATTTTTTAGTTTGTATTTTAAGATTAGTACACGAAGTGAAAAATATTGTCAAAATTACTATCCAACGTAACCTTGAGTGACGTTTCGTCAGAAAAACAGTCCGTTTAGTTGATTTTAGGTAGTATCCTCAGTTATAGAACTACCGGTCAGAATTTAATTAAATTTGGCATACTAGTACACTATCATAATATAAAAAACCAGTTAAATTTTTAAAAAGCTTCAGAGAACCGAGAGAAAAATATTAATAATAAAAAAATGTTTGACTTGATTATTGATCCTTGTAAAAAATCACAGGTTTTATTTTATTTTACAATTACCGTTCAGATTTCAGGGGTTTGAATTCCACTTACTAAATATTTATAAATATACTAGTATAATTTGAAAATGGAAGTCAAAGATATCTAGTGTGATATGTATAAAATAATTCCAAAGCGCAATGGAGAGTTGATGTAAAGAGGAATTGAAGGAGGAGCTTTAATTCAGACGCATTCTCAGCAGCCAACCGTGTTTGTATATACAGTTGAGAGTCGAGGAAACAATCACGACGACATAATACATAATATACAACAAAACATTAAAACTCAACTCGTGCATTAAACGTCACGCCATCTCATTTTGACCATACGTCCATATACTCGCGTCCGTGATTAGCTGATAAGTCGGAACGATTTCTCGGGGGGGTTATTTAACGACCCGTAACGATTGCCCGCCTACAAACCTTCGTGGAATATTGTGTGAATGTTAATAGTTTTATCAAAATTGTTTTTGTTCAAGTTCAAATTATTTTCCTTGAAAAAAATTTTTCTCATTTTTAAACTAATATTGTCTAAGATTTTAATAAATAATGAGCAAAATAAAATTTAGGCTTCAAAAAAACTTTAATTAATAAATAGAAAGTAATCTTTAGTAAAACAAATTAATTTAAAAATTTTTAATACTATTTTATAAAAAATCCAAAATAAAATTTTCAGCTCTTACATCCGGGGGTTTATTTGCAATTAATAACAAGAAATATCCCCGACACTGATGTATTTTCTTTTTATAAAATAAAAAGCTAAGAAGCAACATTTTAAATTAAAAAATGACTAATTACAAATTTGCTAGATTATAATAGTTTAATTAATGTTTCAAAATAAACGCTTAGTCACTGGCGCCTGGTTTTATACCGTGATACTGGCCCTCAATTTCCAGTCCTGGTCCTCAATCGGGGTTCAGTTTCTTCAGCCTTCAACCTCAGAATTTAGTATAATATAATTAAATGAGTAGAGTATTAAAGTGTACACTATAGCTGGACTAGAAACTCGGGACAAGCGATTAGTCAGGTTGTCTTGTAGTTGTTATTACCTAAATAATGCCGGAATGAATCCGAATGACTTGGTGGATGTTGTTTTAAAGACGCCAGTAAAAACATAATATCTTACATAATGGATAATGGAAAAACAAGTTTAAGGATAAACGAGCTTGACTGAAAATAATCCCAGTTACTTTTACCAGAATAACCGATTAAAGTGTTTAGTTATAGTTTAAGATGATGCGTTTAACTTGTTAAACGAGAGCCTTTTATCGAAAGCCGCGATTTTCATTCTCTATTTAGTCACGGGTTTCCGTTCGAGGATCAATAATCAACCGACACAAATTTACCCGAGACGAAAGACGGTAACCCCAACAAACCAAAACCTTCTGTTCATCGGGATACACTGAGTAATTATTCCCGAGATAAACTTTTGTATAATCAAGAGTATGATGATAATGTAAAAAAGAACTTCTTGCTTCTTATTTCTTCTTCTTTTGAGCAAAGTTTACCCCTGCAGAAGCTTAACCTACACCGATAATTTACCATTTCTTTGTTCTCTAATTATATACATCAGCAGCCGCCGTTCGCTGAAACTTAAGATCGGCTTCAAAAGTCTTTAAAGTATATACATTGTACCTAATTAAATATAAAACTAAAACTGAGTTTTTGTTTTTGGCCTTTTTTCTCCGATCTGTTTGTATAAAGACGATTATTATTATAATAAATTAAAAAAAAAATACCTTCTATTTTGGTACCACGTTTTGACCTGCGTATCCGTTAATTGTAACTTGGCCGCTAACTCCATCCGATCCTGAACGCTCAGGTACTTTTGCCGCTCAAAACTCTTTTCGAGTGTTTGGAGCTGGTTGTCTGTGAAAGCCGTCCGCGCTTTGCGCTGCTTTTTACTTGGCGGTGAGTTTTGGGAACTGGAAGAAGACTCTTTTTGATCGTGTTCCTCTTTAACACCTGAAATTATTATTAGATTATTTATTTTGGTAAAAGTTTTGTAAGTTGAGATATTTTTATTAATTGGATGAAGAATCATTGTTGTTAGATTATCAAAATTGTAATGACGTGAATAGTTGTGTTTATGAGTGGGAGTTACATTTTTTTGTATAATCATAATATCTAATAACTGCGGCTATTTCGTGACTACCTGCCCCTACGATAATTACCTTTATTGACTTTTCTATTTATAATGTCATATTTTTTTGATATTATAATTTTATGTTAACTTTATCGTACTACTTATTGGGTGATTATTTATTAATTCATTATTACTCTCATGAATTTTTTGAATTCATCCCCTTTTATAAACGGTGGTTTTATAAAATAGAAATGATTAAAATATACTGTTGGAAATTTGATAAAATGTAATTAGAAAAAAAAATTTGAATGATTTTTTGGTTTTTATTCAGAATGTTTTTTAAAAAATTTGGATAAGGATTTGTAAAAATTCATTAATATTTTTTTTCTAAATCTCAAGAAAAAAAAAATTGGATAATCATTTTGTATTCAATACATAGAGAAAAAAATTTTATATAAATTCATAGAATTAAAGACAAAAAAATTTGTTCTAATTTTCAAAAAGAAAAATCAAGTTACAAAATTTTTTAAAAATGTTTTATCAGTTGAAGATTCAAAATTGAGAATGTAAACAATAAAAATTTTTTCTATACTTTCTATATTTTTCGGAATAAATGGAGTATAAAAATTTTTCTTAATTTCGAAGCCATTTACATCCGACCCAAAATCCAAAAAATATTCCAATCCGAAAAATGGCCACTTATATTTCAATTTCTTCCGGAAATTGAAGTTCTATTATCTAATTTTCCCTCGTTTCCCTCCAATTTTAATCCTATATAAATCAATAACTCAAAACAAAAGAGAAATTATTAATAGCTTCCCGAATTTACTCTATAATAATGTTAAATTAACTTTGTCGAGAAGTAAAAGCCCGAAAATTTTATACAATTTTCAACAAACAAAAAAAAATATCTCATCAAGAAAAACTTTAAATAAAAACAAGCTTAAAATTTAATAGCAATAACATTAATTAATAATAAATAAAACTACATTTAATCCAAACAAAATAATTGATTACTTTCTTGCTCATTATTTCGTTTTACTTTATTATTTTTGCGCATACCACTCGAGACACGATTGGCTGAGTTGCTAAATTGGACCACGCAGACGCAATAATCGCGTGAATTAATTTTAACGACGTGGGTGTGGATCTCCACCATCGTGTACTTGATATACACATATACATTCTTATATGTTTATTCGAGTCAAGTTGATCCATGTTAAAAATTTTATCATCTATTTTTAAATTTACATTTCCAAGCTTATCTTTTGAAGAATTTTTTAACCAAAAAAAAATATTTTATACGAATGAAATGATGTAAGAAAGAAGACTCAGTGCTCCTATTGCATTAAAAAAAAAAAAAAAAATTCTCGAGAATTAAATCTCTTTCCACGGGGAATGGTTCGCAAAGACTCAATCGTGTTGTAGCGGGTTGATCGATCGGAACCGGCGGATAGTTGATAGCCGATATAGCCGGGAGTCGAATAGAGGAAAGCTATATATTGTGCTGAAAAATAGAAATAGAGCTAATAAAAAGTAAAATAAAATGAAGAATAAAAAGTCAGTCAGCGCTGAGCATGAGAATTGAGATTGAGTTAACTCAGGCGAAAGCGCGGCTCTTACTCCCCCGTTTGATCGGACAGATTCGCTTGAACGATCTGACTCGGCCACCATGTTGGGAAATGGCGGCCATTCCTCCGGAGGAAAAATTCTCGGTGGATAGTCTGGTAGATAGGAGAAAAACCCTCCGGGAGAAAGAAAATGGGAGAGACTACCCGCGGATATTCACCACACACACGTAGCACATTGCGCTGTGGATAGCTTAAGTTCGAGAAGAAGATAAAGAGTAAAAGGCTGTAAGAGTTTTATTGAGGGAAAGGGATGAAGAGGAAAATAAACTTCTTGCACTGAAACGGAGGTTGGAAAACTAAATTTACTATGTGATACACTTAGAGAAGTCCCGCTGGTGAGTTTTCTTTTTGAGACACTTCCAAGACGTTTGTCGGATAGAGTATACCAGAAAGGAGAACTTTTTCTTATATTAGTGAGTTTTTCACGTAAGAGATAAATATACAAACATATATTCACATGCAACTTGAGTTACTTGACTCTTTTAAATAAGTCTTGCTTGCTGGTATTTTCAATTTTCAATCCATGAAAAAATTTTTTATTAGGCTATATACGTCATTTAAAATATCGTATCAAATAAAAATTGATTATGTGGTTAATTAAACTGAAAATCAATGTTAAGTAAGATTTTTAAAGGAGCGGAAGAATTATTTTTGTTTTATAACTTAATATATTATATATATCTAAAACTCAATTCTCTGGTATTGAGAAGATTCAGCGATCATGCGCCGCCTATCGGAGATTTTAAACACTATACTAATTTTAAAAAATATTTATCAAGTCATATTAAGATATATCAAGTCAGATATGTTTATTTATGTGGTTATATACGAAAATTAGCCAAATATGGACTTATGTAACCACATATGGTCATATATGGCTTGATATAGTCAATTTATAAATCAGACCATATACATTTTTGTAAAATGGCCATATACAGTCATATATAACTATATTGAAAGATTTTTTCACGAGAAAATAAATGAATCCATATATATGTGTAGGATAGTATGTATTTTCCTTGGACATGTAACTCATAAAATAATAAAATAATAGCGGTGGAAAATAAAGAAAAAAAAACAATGCGACTCATAATGATGATTAACGGATGTTTATCAAACAATTAAATCACTGCAAATTAAATGTGATGTATGTGAAAATGATTGCGTAAGTTGAAAACTAGTCTCATGGATAAATGTATGTATGTGTGTATGTATAACTATGTGGGTAATATATATAAATAGAGAGTAAAGTCAAATTGTCGAACGTGAAAAGGTAGAGCGTGAAAAATGAATCGGCATTCATGAGAGTTTACCCTCTCGAGTAGTGTGTTCTACACGCTCTACCGCAACCCCTGGATGGGATACTATGTGGAATTTTTTTATTTCATACATAGCACACAACGTCGGCTGCTCTTTGGCCCCTAGTCAATACCTACTCGAATCTGACCCCAGTTATTGTGTGTTACCTTTCGACACCTCGGGGACTGCTGTACATTTTTATTTATTTGCGTCTGAGAGGGAGAATTGGCTATTGTCAGGTTTTGATTAGCGAATAAATGTTTTGTGTTGGTACAGCTATTTTATAGATTTGACGTTTGGGGATGGGATGAGAAATGAGGATGAAACTTTGGCTTTTATTATATTTAAAACAATGAATTGCCGAGAAAAATCATCGTAAATGAATATTTTTTACTGTACTTGAAATATTAAGTAGTAATTTTGGCATCATTTTTTTGGAAAATAATAGAATTTATAGAATTTTTCTATAAATTTTAATGATCAATTTTTTACTTGCAAAATTTATATACATTTGTAGTAATAATTGATAGAGATAAAGATTAGCTTGGAAGAATTATATTTCATTAAATCTTTTGTAAATGAAAAAAAAATATTAAGTCTACAAATAAAAAGTTGCCAAACAAAAAGACCATTAGTTCAAAAATTACGATTAATGGCACACAATAAACATTTAATTTGTGATTTATCGATAAAAAATTCTGAAAAAAGACTCAAATATTCTTCACGCCTTATCAGAATTCTACCGGAAGTTTATTATTTAGTTCACCGCTCTACACGTGAGAACTTCTGGGCACTTGGCCACCTAGCGGCCGTCCTGGAACTATCTAAAGCGTCTCCATAAAAACCAATCGCACTACTTTCTTTCCCTATTACCGCTTAATTGATCAATTTAAATTGTAAAAATAATTCTAAAAATAAAATAAAACTATTTGGCGTGCAAAAAATCAATCAAAAGTAAATTTCATGCTATTAGTTAAAAAAATGTTGATAAATTGAACCGAAAAAAATTTCTAATGGTTACATATCTGAAATAAATGATTTCTATTCTGGGTATCTGTGTCATTAAAGTTAAGTATTACATTTAATAATAAAAGATGAAAGCTAATGTTTGATTTGTCTGCAGGAATCGGCACCACACCGAGTACACGAGTCGAGATTCGAGTGAAGGGGCTCTTAGTTCTCTTACATTACATTAGCCCGAGGTACCACACTAATATAACTAATATAACTGGGTACTAATACCAAAACTACTCTCATACTGACAAGTCTTGACTTTTACACATACATGGATACTTTTAGTCACGCAATAACCCTGTTAGCGAGTCACCAAGTGGTTGGCTGGGCTCTGGGCTGTTCTGTTAACGTTCACAACTAAAACCACATGTTATATTGGATGCGTATGTACGAAGGATCGCAACTACGCGGGGAGTCCAGTGAGTTTGTCCAACAGCAGGGTGCGCGTTAGTAACCGCGTCGATTTGTGTATTATAAGTATACATGTGTACACATATATATTTATATTTATATTTATATGTATGCAGATACTTATTTATTCAAACATGTAATCATACACAACTCTATACTACTGGCTTACTAGCTATTTTTTATTGCAGACACTCATGGATCGCTCGCGTGCCAATAACATGTATGCATTTTCCAGTTCGATCTAATACTTTATCCTTATATATATTAATGTTAATTAATAGCAATGGTCGAGTGTAGGGCCGCTATTGGACTATGGACTGCCGAGCATTGACTTTTATACTTTTAAATAAAAGGCATTTTTATTAAATCCCATTTAAATACCTTTTTTTTTTATCAACTAATGCAATCTAACTCCTGCATTTAAATATTTAAATTTTCTCAGTCTTCAGGCAAATAAAAGTTGCGCTGAAATTATTGCATGGTTAAGCGAATTATAAACTTGAAAAAAATATTGCCCAGGGTAGAACTTTAAATTGTACTTTTAGATTTAGCATATGGCTTTTAATTTATATTTATTGTATAGAAATGTATTAAAAAGAAAAGTTATATTCTTTTTATAAAATATGAAGGGAAATTTTTTTTTTTCATGAAAAAGTTATTTGTTAAATAATTTAAAAAATTTTTTTGTTGACTATTTTTTAAATCTTGATTAAAAATTTGTAATATTAATAACAATCTAAATTTAAAAATAAATCTTTAAAATTTAACCCTTCTAATATGGTGTAAATGATAATACAATTATTAAGCTTGGGATTGAATAGAGTTAAATCTGTCCAGAGACCAGGGGCAGGGAGCTGTTGCCCTCAACAATGTGGGGTTAAGAGGCTTTCGCGAATCTCGTTATCGGTGTTAAATACACATGCAAGTATGTACGTAGAGAATTTACACGACTCCCCGTCTCCCGGCCAGACTGCCCACACACTCAAGCACATGCAACATACATGTATACACAACCTACGACCCCGTCAGCATTCACCGGTGACAGCGTTCCGTCTCGACAGATAATGATGACTACGTCTGAGTAACATCGTGTTCGAGGATCATTAGCATTTTATTTTAATTTTGAATTTGAATTTCTGTTATTGTAATATTAAAATACTGAATATAAAATATAAGTACTTTTAATTTTACTTTAGCTTATTATTACAAGTAAATGGTAAATGGTAAATCTTTTTAGTAAAAAATTTAATTTTCTATAAAAAAGATCTTCTATAATTTTTTCCTAGCTCAGATATTTTAGTCAAAAAATCAAGTTTAAATTTATACAACGAATTGCAATTTTAATAATTACAAAAATAAACATTTAAAACCTAAAATTTTCCACTTAATTTATTTTTTACACCATTGTCGCCTAGTAATCGTCACACATACTTATCCCGCGACGGTACAAGTCAAACTGTGATTTTTTAATTTACACTTCCGTACAACTGTCAGATTTAAAGCACCCTTCTCTGCGCGACGTTCACATATGCCTCGTTGACGTACATCTCTGTCCAAAAAATCAGTATTTATACATACTTATATATGTGAAAAAAAAATTAATCCTGCAGGTCAAGACGTTGACAAGCGTTAAACAGTCATAGCCAGATTCATAACAGTATTCTTGAGCGATCTCTAAACGCTTGCCAATCATTTCCGGTTTGGGGATTATAAATGGGACCGTGTAGTCCCGATCGTGACAATTGCTACGACACCTCTGCTTGAGAGTTGTTAGTTGTTGGTTGTTAGTATGCACGTATTATGCGCAGAAATACACAGCGACAGAGCGTGAAGCAAAGTCGGGTGCCTGATAAATACATAACTACAACTACAACGGGCAAGGCAAGCTTTAAGCGGATTATACTTTATTTGTACCCAAGCCCACACTTTATATTTCATATTTATATTATTCTTTCTTCTATTATTATTATTTTTATTATTATTATTTTATGAAAATGATTAAATATTTATGAAATTAATAATTTCGTATTTTTTATTAAAAAAAAAAAAAAAATATTTTAGAAAAAATATTAATAATATATCATTGATATATTTAGTCAAATATAAAACTCCAACTTACAATAAAAATTTTTTTTAAATGAAAAATAATTCCTTAAAAAAAAAAAAATAAAGTTTGTTTATGTTTAGTATTTTTTATTAAATAAAAAAAAATAATTAGTACCAATGACAATAAAATTTTTGTTGAGATTATCAAAAATTAAAAACGTCAAGATTTTGCTACTATTATTTTTTAATTTTTATTTTTATTAAAAAAATACAATATAAGATTCTTTAAATTTTATTATATTATAACATAAATATATACACGTTGATTTTTTCCTTTAACAGAATTACAGAGCACGCGCCTCTAAACTAATCGTAATCACGCTCATTAATTCTCTTTGTTGCCGTACTATACCTACATAGTATTAGTCCAGTCCCGTTTAGAGTAGCGTATTTTATGTCTAACCACGTTTTTGTTATACCACAACCGCGTCCTCGCGATAACGCGAAACAGCTTAGCTTGGTAGATAAAGAACGCGATTTTTATTGTGCAAATAAATATATTATATACATATAATATGTTATATACAGCAAGTAGTCTACAAGCTTGTTTTTACTCCGAGGTTTTTTATACTAATTGCACGGGTAATCAGTTGTAATCGCATGGGACGCTTTTGCCGCGTAAATGGTTGGATTTTATTTTCATGTTAAATGTGAATGTAAGAATAAAATATAATAATGGGAAAAAATTATAGAAGGGTTCTATCGGATACGGTTGAAGCTATTTTATGTCGTTTCATAGTATTTAATTTTACTGATATACGTGCAAGTGAAAAAAATTGTTTAACAAAAAAAATCAACTTTTAAAATTGTAAAATTTTTTTATGATTCTGAAAAATACAAAAATCTGAAAATTTTTTATTTTTTTAAATAAATTTTTAAAAATTTACTTGTAAAGATTTTAAATAACTGTAATTTTTCTAAAATCATTTTTTTTGCACTGATTTATTTTTTAAATAAAACCAAAAATTTTAATTATAATTTTATTTATAATCTATGATTTATTTAATTGAAATTGTGAAATTTATTGAAAAAAATAATTCATAATTATTCGATAAATTATATTATTTTACATAATTTTTTTTTCAAATAAATTTTAATAAATAAAATTACCAACTCTACTCCACTAAGTAAGAACCAAATTACATACAAACTAATAAAAATAAATGAATTTCCAATGATTTTACTCGGCGTTTTCCGTGTAATAACATATATTACTCCCGAAATAAAAAAGGGAGATCCGAGTTAAGGCTATTAACCACCGTGATTGTGTATATTTAGCAGAGATGACCATGTAACATCTTTTATGTTAAAACACACGCGTTTATATTAGTTCTTCCGCGTCAGGTTGTCAGGTATATATGAACCTAGAGTATACTAGAGACTGTGGGATATATATGAATGAAATCAGAAACAAAATGAGGGTCGGTAATTATAGATAGAACAAAAAGGACAAAGGAAGTCGAATAACTAATCTTAAATTATATTACCTAAACGTTTAAACGTTAATTTTTTTTTTAATAACTTAGTTTGATCAAGGAAAAAAATTTTTAACGAACAAAACTATTTTTTTTTTTTAATTTCATTGTCTTGATGAATGAAACATAGAATTTCGTGAATCACGTAAAATTACGATATCATATTAATGTGCAGGTTAGTTAGTTTTGCGTAATGTTAAAAAATTCGCAATAAAAAATTAAAAAATTTTTAAGTTCATATTTTGTAAAAAAATTTTTTATGGTAACTTTAAAAAAATTTTTAAATAATTTTTAACAGTGTATAGACATAGAAAAAAAAATGTATCATTGGAAAATTCTTTAAAAAATAATTTCTTGCTCCAAAATAATTTTTTTCTTAAAAATTTTTTTGACGCAAAAAATATTTTTTTTTTTTTTTTTTTTTTCAAAAAAATTTTTCAAAAAAATCAAAATGAAAAAAAACTCACCATTGGAAGACATAGAAGTGGCATCGTGGTGACTGGCATCACTGTCCTCGTCCCTTTTCCTCTTGATTCCGCCAGTATTCTTCCCCGGGCGAACACTGAGGTCCCTGGGAGCAGCCGGCGGACTCAAGGGTGGCTCCTGGCATTGCAAGGACGCGGGACTGGAGGCGTCGGCCAGGATATCAGTGATCATGAACCTCGACCTGTGCGGCATCGTCGTTGAGGCATTATCCGCGCGGTCCCCGTGATTTCCATTCAGACTCAAACTAAGATTATGACTATGACTATGATTATGACTATTATTGTTATTGATAACATCCGCCCTTGAGTCCAAGCTCAGCCTGTCACTTTCCAACCTGTGTGCCTCGAGACCCGGCATCCGGGTGAGATTCAACCCTCCGGCCCCGGCCTGCACCGTGATCCCATTCAACGCAGCTACGTGGTGACTCTGGTGGTGAACTGTCATCGCGAGTCGCGACCCCGGCTCAGGGCTTTTCGCTCTCTGCTTTTTTGTCGCCACCACGTCGCTACCAGAAGTCAAAATTTTTCCGAGAGTCTTCCGCTAAAGTCCAATTTTTTAAACCAACTATTTTTTTTTTATCAACACAAAAAACTCAAAGCTTCAATTATAAATGTTTATTAATTATTCTAACTGCGATAGTTAAATTATCATTGATTGGGGGCAATTATTATTAAAAAAATAATGTTAAGATCATGACTCGTTAATAAGAATGATTCGTTTGGCCGCGCAGCAATTAAGAAGGTGCGCTTGCTCGATTTCTTACTTAATTACTAACTGCCCACTTAACATAATTACCGTGCACAGAAGCACACCCGTCAGCCATTTCCGTTTTTATTATTATTATTATTTTTTTTTTGTTGCAAAAAGGGGTACCAGAGTCTATTAATTTAATTAGCGACAGTGATTTTTAAAAATCATTTTTTTAAATATTTTTATTCCAGTGAGAGATCACAATAATTAATCACTTATCACAATCAGTAACTTAATCACTTATTATTATAAATAATTTAACTTATTTTTAAAGTTTTTTTCTTTATTTAATTAAAAAAATTTTTTTTATTTCTTCCTTTATTAATTTATTTTACTTTAAAGTTTTTTTCTTCATGTAATTTTAATTTTTATCACTTTTTTCTTTGATTACAATAATAATTATTGTTTAAGTTTTTAATATTATATAAATGATTAAATAGTTTATAAACAAACAGTCACTTGAATAAATTTAAAAAATTCGTCAGTTCGTACTCCGATTTGTGCAAAAATGAAAAAATGAAAAAAATTTAATCACTACACATTTAAAAAATCACGTTAATTATTATTATAATTATCGATATTTAGGTTCAATTATTGGTAATAATAATACAAGCAACACTGAGAGTAATAAGAAGCGTGTGAAGGTTTCGATAGAGCTGACTCGACTGAACGAAGCGTTTTCGTAGCAAACGGCGGTAGCCCCTGAGTTCTGGGGCGGCCATACCGCGGAATAGAACCGCCCCGACTCATCCCCACCAGAGGGTAATCTCAGCCAATGCTTGAGAAAGACGGTAACGCTTCGGCCAATGAGCAACTGGGAAACCTCGGCGTTCCATCATCCGCGAGATACGCCCAAGTAATTTGAAATGTGTTTCAGCAGTAATTCGATATAAAATTGTAGTTAATATCTTTCATTATGGTCGGTCGTGCCGAGGAGGATTACTGGCGGGGGGCCAAGAAAAAACCCACTGAGAGTGACAGCCTGATATGCTTGCTGAGAATACTTTGCTGGGGAGGGTTAAGGTTAAGGGTGAAAAACGCTGGAGATGTGATAGGAGAAAAACATAATAATTAGTGAGAGCGAGCTAGCTTAGGTTTTACCAATTTAAGCGGGAGGTTATTTTCGACTGTGGTTTAATTGAGGTCTTTACACTTGAAAAAAATTCACTTGAATTAAACGAAAAATTCTTGAACCAAGAAAATATTTTTAAAGAGTTTTATTGTCTTAAATCAAGACGATAAAATTCATCAAAAATTTTTTTTTTGATTCGTTAAATTTTTTTTTTATGTAGGATGTTAAATTCTGACTTATAAAAATTTTAGGGGTTGTTTTGTGATTATTGATCATTTAAATGTAATTGGTATGAAGAAAATTTTAAGTGTTAAGTGAGTAAAGACTTTAATGAGTGCACATTTGATAATATTTTTTTAATTTAAATTAAATGTTGTTGAACATAAAGTTATTTTCATTTTAAATTCTAAATTATTTCTTACACAAAAATAATTAACCTGAAGAAAGAGATTCAAATGAAAAAATATTAAATTGAAAAAATTTTTTTTTTTTGTGGAAAATGAATATAGAGTAGCAAAAAAAGGAATATTTTAATTGTTGAAAAAAATTAGTTCGATAATAATTACAAAAAATTAAAATGATCATATAATAAGGAATAACATTTTTTTTTTATTTTCATTAAAAAAATTATAGTTCCACATTCTGTAAGAAAATTCTCATGCTAAATATTTTAAATTCAAGAAAACGTTTATAAAAACTGAATTATGATACAAAAAATTTTTTTTCAAGTTAAAAATTTTGGTAAATAATTTTGAAGAGATGAAATTTTTCATTTTTAGATGAAAAAAAAATTTTTTTAATTAATAAGTGAAACAGTAAAAAAATAACAAAAATAAAAAAGAACAAAAATTTGATTAGGAATAACTTATGAATATACATTTAAAAAAAATTGAGAGTGAAAAATAGAAAAAAAAAAAATTGTATATTTAATGAAAAATAAAGTGATAAAGATAGATGTGATAATGAAAATATTTAATAGTTTAAAACAGAATAAATAAAACATAAGAATTAATTAAAATGACTATTTTCGATCGAAAGAGATAATAATATTAGAATAAGCCATCTGGACAAGTTGGTTGTCATTTAGAGTAACACGGGCGGAAATGACTTGCGCCCTGCAGCAATATTTTCAGTTAATTATGTACATTCTTTACTTATTTCCGAGTACGAAGCTTTTATCCAAAGCAATCGTTCTGTGAATAGCAAATCAACTCTGCTGTCAATCACGGTCACGACATGCCTATAAAAGCGTTTACGGCATCACGCGTGCGACTGCCCTCCACTCTTTGTGTCGCTTTTGTTGTCATCGCTTATCACTCGATGATGCCCGATAAAAAATAACCCGCAAAATACTCCAAGATTGACTCCAATAGAAAAAGTCAAACAAATTAATTGTCTTAAGACAGTTTATAGATTAAAAAAAAAAGTTAGGCTGATAATAAAAATGACATTGAGTCGAGGTAAAAATAAAATATATATAAATGTATTGTATACCTGAAGCGTAATCTTAAATGGTTGGACGACAAAACAACACGTCGTTCATAAGAGTGAAAAAAAAAGTTAACGGAGCTCGTAACGTGATCATCAAAGCGTAACATTGCGTCTTAAGTCTTAAAAGACTAAGCGTATATATAAATAAAAATAAGTATATATAATACTTGATAATCATGCTTCAAGATACTCTTCTTTAAATAATATTGTAAAAAGAGTTTGTACAAGTATTAAAAAAATAAATAATGTAGTGAAAAAATTATTTGAAAAAAAAAAAAAAAAATTTTTTTTAAACTTTATTATTGTTTTGTGTTTTTTTTCTTTTTAATGTATGATGTACAAATAAAGACAACACATACTTTAAAGTATTCATTCCAGAATGAGTAATTGCTCGACTCATAATCAAGTATGAAAACGTTAATGGCATATTAAGAATATAAAAGTAGTTAGCTAATTGTACTCCAATTAATGTTTATAAAGCTCGTGGGAGTATTACACGCTTACGCATTATTATAAATAATTAATAATGATAATAATGTACACTGACCAGTTTAGTTTTAACAGAAGCACTAAAAAATGAGCTGACGCCTATTAGGTATTATACCTAAAGAAACTTAAACGAGTATAGGTATACATACTTGGCAGTTTTATTTTTTCATAAATAAAAAAATCTAAAAAGGCTGTCGGATGAACGAGAATGGAATTAACGAGCGTTTAAAGCGTTCCTGAAAACTCAAGAGATAAGAATCCTGCCGGGAAGTAACACATGTGTTCTTTGAGCAATAAAGAACGCTCAGTACATTTACATGCGTTACATTTATGTTGGTTACCTCGGTAGTGAGTATCGGCAGTGTATCCGGTCGAGCAAAACGCCCAGACTATTTTAAACAATAAAACTTTTTAAGTGATATACATATTCAAATTTACAAGGTTTTACTTCCATAAGTGTGTTATTATTATAAATGTAAATATCTTCTAGGGAGGGTAAATTAACTACATATAGACTCACTGAGGGATTTTTTTAAGGGAAAATAAATATTTGCCATCAATAATTTAAAATATTGTTCATCTAAAAATGCTCAAATTCAATAAAATTTAAGATCAGTTAAATTTCAAAATAATTAAATTCTTGGTTAATAATTATTTTTAAATTGTTATTTTTAGTGAACGGTACAGAAAAATTTGACAGTTATTGCTTTAATTAAAATTCTAACAACGTGTAACACAATAGCACGTTAAACTTTTTTATTTATTGTTCAAATACTCATGAAAATAAATCTATTTACTTATTTAATAAAATTTGTAGACCCTGAAATTTGAGCGCCATGAGGGTCTTCAATCACAATGTGTATTGTTAATGTTAATAACACATTTGACGAATACAACCTAACTTAACTTATACAATATTCATTGTAAAAAAAATGTTACACAATAAATAGTATATAAATGAATAATTACATACTAGAATGTATAAAAAATTACAATTTTAAACATTTTTCCATTATTTTAATACTCCCTCAAAAGTTATTTGGCTTTAAAAAGTTAAACGACCTGACAAATTTAAAAGTATAATAATATTTAAAAATGACTAAATTTGATTTTTCATTTTCACGCTTATAATTCACCGAAAAATTTTTTTCACGCCCTCAAACCTTCTGCTAGTGAACGCCCTTCTTACAAAATATTTTTTTAAACAGCACTTTAAGATTTACTTTTAGAAATTATCTTACCCCGAAATTTGACGAAACATTATTAAATTTAATAAGGATCTAGAATGACTTTTTGTAAGTTATAATATTCTTCTTGTGAGAAAATTTTCGTATATGGCGTTACTTTAAAAAATACGTTAATTTAAAAAATATCAAACAAAAATTGACTTAACAGTTGATTTTTAATCAATCTTAGAGAAGCTAGTCAGAAAAGTAAAAAAAAAAAATTTTTTATTTAGACCTTAGGGCTGCAAAATTAAATCTCTTCTAAGAAGACGATTGAGCGATCAGGTGCCCTCTGTCGGAGATTTTCATCAACTAAAATTAAATTAAATTTATTTGAACCAAGAAAAATTTCTAAGTTCAAAAATTTTTCTTCCCAATTTAAGATCATGCTCTTTAAAATGATTTTCTTGGTTTAAGAATTTTTTTCTTGAATAGTTAATTATTTTTTGGTGTATTATGTTCATATTTTATCATATGTGGCTATATATGACGATGTCCAAAATTTTGTCACAGATTTATGATAAGTGAATACTTAAATTAAATAATCACTTCAAAAAATAAATCTAAATTATATACTATCAAAAAAAAAAAGTGAATTATTCGATAAATAGCCAGCCGAGAACGAAATTTGAGCCAATAAGTACATCATAGCCCGTAAAGTAGCTTTTAGATCGGTTTTAAGCCGGTTGCTCATTCCTATCAATGCAAATTGCCGGTAATGGAGGCTCTTTGGTCGCTGTAGATGTAACCCGAGCCCGGGCTGATAATCCGAGTTAGTTTTAAACAGCTCGGCACATAACAGAAGAGAGAAGAGAGCAGAAGACCAACAGAGCTCTTGGTATAGCAGAGTATTATATCCTCTAAGCCCGTATTCCTATTCCGCAAGTACAAGTAAAACCAACCAGTGACAGGCTGGAGTTTGCAAGTAGCAGAACACACTTAAAGTTGGTACGCTTGCGCATACACCGTGGAGGATATATACTTCCAAGTTGGCCTTAGGGAACACCGCTTAAGTTTAGCCGTTAACTTAACCAGCGTTTACCTTAATCTAAGATCGACAAGCCGGGCTGGCTGTATGCCATCGTAATTCGTAATATATGTTCATATGAATATGCATTCGACACGGTAGACAGGTCATACGTCGACGGACTGGGTGCTGAGGGTATATAATAGTAAGATAGAGGGGCTAAGTGTAAGCGTGAGCATAAACAAACCGATCTATCGCCTATTGCTTTTTATATTTTACCTTGTCATTGTCATTGTTTCGAGTAAAACTCTAACGCGTTATGTTCAATTATTTGATAAAAGTATGCTGAATTAATCCCCTACTATCTTCTATCTTGTGATTGTTGGTGGTAAACCTTTTAGCTTTACATTTGTTTAGTCATAAGTCCTTCGTTACCTTCCGACCAGAAGTTAATAAGTAATGAGTAATGAGTTATGATAAAATGTATTAATATACGGATGAAAAAATTGATTCGACTCTGGAAAAAAATTTTGAATCAAAAAAGTTGGTTGCAAGATTTTTATTTTAAGAAAAATTTTTTTAATCTTTTCAATTTTAAATTAATAAAATAAAAAATCAAAAAATTTTAATCAAGCTAAATTTGTTTTGGCTCAAGAAAAATTTCAAGCTGGAACTTGAAAAAATAAAATTTTTTTGAAGAATTTTTGTTCCTTGAATGAAGCAGAAAAATTTTTAAATTAAGTAACATTTTTTCATTAAAAAAAAAAAATCGAGGAAAAATTTAATTTGAAATTTTTTAAGAGATTTTGAACCAAGAAAATTATTTTGAACAATTTCTGACCCTGCAAATTAAGCAAAAGAAATTTTTTATTCAATTAAATTATTTCTTTGAAAGATTTTTGTGTTGAATTTCGCAGAAAAAATTCTTTGATTTAAAAATTTATTTTGGTTCAAGACATTTTTTTGGTTGTATTACTCACTTCCTTGAAACCAAACGACGGCGGACAGTTCCTGCCTCTACGCAAGTACAATACATGAATTTTTAAAATTGACCATCATCAAGATTTAAACTAAAATTTTTCGCCAAATTAACTGAATCTCTTAAATTAATATTTTTCGCACCTGTAAAAAATATTTTAAAGTGATAATAACATATCTAATTCCAGGTACGATGTATGAACAAAAGTATCATTTTTTTCGCACCCTCTAAAATCTATAGAAACATATAAATGGTAATTTTTTCCGTTTGCACGCAATTTGATGTTGTAAAAAAAGTTTAACAAGTGTAGAGTCAATATTTGAATCTTTTTATAGAACAACTTGTACTGCAAATTCACTTTCTTCCGTGATTTTTTTTTCTTTTTTCTGGCAGTTATATGCAATCTACAATTTAACTTATTTGCACGATATATAATAAAAAAATACTAATATCGGTATCGTGCATTTAATTTACAATGAAAAGTGCTTTCATTTCTTTCATTTCTTTTTCTATATAAGTGATAAAAAATATTAAACTGAACACGTATTGTCTCCTTATAAACTTTATATAATATAAAGTAACACGTCAATATTTGTTTAGTAAAAAAAAATTTACCATTAAGTTATTTATCCGAATTTTACTATTATAAAATTTAATTAAAAATTATTTAAATAGAACTTAATTCTAGGTTCTAAAATTAAAAAAATAAATAAATACTGAGTAATAAGCATTAAAAAATCAAACTGACACAACAATAATTTATTAAAAAAATTAATTAAATCCGGTAGATAAAAAAAGTTTTCAACAATCACGGTAGTAAAAGTATAAATTAAAAAAATAAACACGTCGAGATAATTTGATATTTCTCGTGTTATTTTCTCAAATTAGACATAAAAAAAATATTTACATTTATGATTGTGATTTCCTGCAGGTGTTTGCTGGTCAAATGCAGCCTTTGGGGTGTAATGCAGTGTCTAAAAAAATGGCTGTTACGACTTATAAACACCGAGTAGAGAGTGGAGGTGGTTAATATAGATGAAAAGTTAGACGAGTGGCGTGTATTTGTATGACACATCGTATGTTATACAAGAGGGTGTCACTTGTGTCCCACTGCGACTTCACCGCATACTCTTTTCAACTTTATTCACAGTATACTGTTATGTAGGTATATTAGTATTAACACGTAGCTACCTACACTCATTCGCTCTTACACTCATGTATATCACTGGGGTGAGAATTAGACTTGCTGCAGGGAGGTTCTCCCCCATTATTAGATCTTTCTCATGCTGATAAAACTGTATAATGGACTTAATCGCTTTACTCTCTTTGCCCCACTTAAATTTTAGTTATTTTTCATGGGTTTCTGCTCAACACCCTTATCAACACGATAAATCTTCAGTTCCTTCTTTCTGTTTTTTTCTTTTGTTGTGTAATACTTTACACTCAAAATACGCACATTTGCACGGACAAAAACTATTTCATTTAAGGAAATTATTTTTGAGAGAATTGATTGACTTAACTCAGGAGTTTTGGTCTGGGAAATTATTTCCTGACACTGATAAAAAATTAAATTTGTTCAGAAGATAAAATTTTGGACCAAGAACATCATTTTGAAGAGTTAGATCATCTTCTACACAATTGAAAATATTTGTAAAATTCAGGAACAAAAATGTTCGAAATTTCATAGCTGAAATAGTTTAATAAAGGAATTTTAATTAATTTTTTAAACATGCTTGAAAATTAAAGAAGAATTGTGAAATTTCAGACTTTTTTTTTAATATTCGACAGAAATTTTCTTGTTTTAAAATATCAAAAAAACAAAATTAAAGAAAAAAAATTTTTTTACTTAAACTCGTTCTAAAATATATTTAAGATTCATTATTGATAATATGAAAATAATAAAAATTGGAGTATTGATTCGAGAAAAATATTCTTGAGTCAAAAAAATTATTTTATCGTCTTGATTTAACTATTTCGTAATAATGTTGATTAATTTTTTTTTTCCTAGAGTAGAATATTTTTTTTGGGAAAAAAAAAAAAAAAAAAAACCTGCTCCGTTAAAATATTAAATTTTTTTAATGTCGAAATTTTTCTCATTATTCCAGAGTTTGATGTTTTTAATTTATTCCGCAAATTTTTTAATTGAATATTTTGAAGCAAGAGTAAAATTTAGAATATTTTTCTTGAATCAAGTAATTTTTTTTTGCAATGTGTCATTAGCAGTTTGTTAATTATTACGTTCTTATAAAATCAGGTAATAAGCTGTAAAGTAATGAACAAAATTACAAAAGTCTTTTGTAAAGTTAACTAAGATATAATCCATGCCCACAATATACACGATACACGAGCGTCGGTGACTTATTCATTAGCATATTAACTGGAAGTAGCGGCATGGAAGACGGAGAAAAGAGAAAAGTATATGTATACAGAGTATGTAGAGCTTTAATCTAACTTAGCGAGGTAACAGCGTGTAAAATAAGCGCTAAGTTTCCAAGTAGACCTGACTAGAGAAGTATATAGAGAAGTCAAAACACTTGAATCACTTCTCTCAGTTTCAGCTGTACCTTTACTGTCTAAGACACCCAAGAGTCTTCTACTCAACTTCCTTCGCTTCTCTTATTGTCTCAAGTTGCTTTTCCTCCATATACTCGGCTTTAACTTCCGTCCGTCTATTTTGCCCTTTTGTTTGCTCAAATCAGTTGCTAAAGTTGTTTTTGTTCTTGAAGAAACTCGGGTTATAGCTTCTTGAGGTTAAACAGTAAGGTAAGGGGTAAACAGACCAGAAGATACTCAGTATATTTTTATTATACTTTATTTCAAGTTTAGGTTTTCTTAAATAATAATAATAATAGTAAAATAATTAGGTAAAAAAAAAAACAAACAAAAATTGGTACGTCGTTCATGATTTATTCAATAAATTATTTATAAATATTGTATGAGCAAATATTTTATTTAATTAACAATAATTAAGTTATCAATTATTAAATGATTTTTACATTTTTCAAATAAAATTTACATCGTTTCAAGAATGTAAATTTTAGTTAATTTTTTATTGATTTTTTCAAGCTTATATTAGTGAAAAACTGATTTTTTTTATTAAAAAAAATTTTTTAGTAAAATGTATTTAAACTGAGAAACTTACACAAAAATTTTACTTAATTTAAGACCAAAAAATATTTATTCTCAGTTCAAAATTTTTCCTCTTAATTAAAGTTAATTTTTTTATCAGTATGGCTTAGGAATTATTATTTGATTCAAAATTATTTTTTCTCTTAAATTAAATTAATATTTTTTATAAATTCATTCTAAAAATATAAAATTACACCAAATACTTAAATTTCAGCTGTAAGAACTTTAAAATAATAAAATTGTTTTCTTCATCATTACATAAAAAATTTTTTTTCATTTTCACGGAAAATTATTAAATTTCCTACAAAACTAATCTTGAGAAAAAATCTTCTTTATTTCTAATTAAATCTTTTAAACATTATTAATCGCCTAGAAGAAAAATCTCTTTACTATTTTTACAAAATTAAAAATATAAAAAACTCACTTTCAATTTAAGATTTCATTAAAATATTTTCTATTTAAAATGAAAGTAAAAAAAATCATCCCCTATCGCCAATAAGACCTTTGAAACCATCGCTCCTAATCCAAGAACTAAACAAAATTACTAACAAAAATAGTCAACCTACACAGGTAGTGTACCACGTGCACGCGTGGTTACCTCCTTCGACCCTGGGATTCAAGTTAACACGCGATCTTCTTGTTAGTAACGTTATATGCCGTTAAAACCGACATAATCGCGCCTTCGGACTGAGTTGAACCAAGTAAATCTGTTGGACTTTTGCCCATCATTACCCTAAAAATAATTTTTTCCTTCCTTTCACCATACTTCTACACGTCGACCAACTAGCGAATAGGTACAATGACTTTGTTCATGTATAATATACATTATTTTAAATTAAAATATTAAAATTATACATATTGTTATTGTATACACATATTTTGTAATGCTAAATTATTTTTTGTAGTAGTATGAGGTATACCTCATAATAATAATTATTATTTTTCTCTTTCATTACACCCGCAATTAAATCAATTACGATGCAATGCTGCGCCAGCGGTAGTGCCGGAGAGAAATTAGGCGATTCGTGTGTAAAATACGATTCTTGTTGTTATTAATATATATATATATATATATATATATATATATATATATATATATATATATATATATATATATATATATATATATGTATTAGCAGGAAGAGACGGGGTTACGTAAAGCTAATTGGTTGCTCCATCGTAGATTTCCTAAAACGATAATTAACGAGTTATTAAGAGCCCGCCAGAGCTAAAATGCTCTACTCGGTTGAATATATGGACGTATATGTTGCTACTCGTCGTTATCATTACCACCACTTGCGTTTCACACGGTCTCTAGCTCCACATATACAGATATATAAGATAGATATTATTACATGGAGTGAAATCTATTCTAGAGCTCGATTGTTCGACGATAATCTTTGTTGTATATACAAAATTACCGTCTCTTTATATTTATAAATATATATATTCATATTATGTGTGTACATCTACATCTACATCTGTATATTAACCATTACATTTATGAGCGCTATTATTTAAAGTTAAACATGAAATGCTTGACGTATATAGCGTTAATATTTTTTACTTTGTGTTTGGAAGCAGGATGCAATTACAAGTGTTATCGTATTTCAACAATAAAATGTTTACCGAGTCTGATTATCCTGCTCGAGTATTTCTTCTCATTCCATCGCTCATAATAAGACCGAGACTTTACGCTTTATTTTATTGTTTGGCTATGAGTAAACAAAATTGAGCTTAATTATTGTGACGCTGAGAGGTTCTAAAGTCTATTAATTCACATTCCCCAGATTAATTACTGTAATTATACTGGAGATTAATTTTTTTTAATTAATTAAATGGGGGTAGAATGAAAAAAAAAGAAAATTTTTGCTTGAGAATGATTTTAACGGCGGCTAGGATCGAACGCAGGTCCTCCGTGTGAGTTTTAAGCAGCGTGGGCCTAAAGCCGATGTATAAACCAAAAATTACGATGTATTTTGAGAATTAAAATTTTTTTTTCAAAAATATATATTTATAGTTTGTTTTTGCTGATTTTAAAATGGTTATTCTATCGTTACATTTTTTATTCCCTTAAAAAGTTTTTTGACATGGCCATATTTGTTCTATATCAAGATATAACTGACTTAACATGTCCATGACTGGTTTCAAATGTTGATATAAGACCATATATAATTTTTCGATCAAAGGTAGTGCTCAAAATTTTCGACGGAGGGCGCATGATCGCTGAATCTTCTCCATACAAGAGACTTAACTTTGAGATCTTAAGTTATAAAACAAAAATAATTATTTTTCTTTTAAGAAGCTTCTATGACATTAATTATTAGTTTAGGCAACTAGTTTGCTTCATAAACAATGATAATTAGAAGGAATAAAATATTGAAAAATTACAATAAATTATTTTTTCACAACTCATCGAAATAATTTTGCTAAGGAGATACTTTATTAAATCGTGAATTAATTAATTTAATTAATACTTATAATACTGTTTAAATAAAATTTTAAGTTTTTTTTTCAACACTAAAGGGACATAAAAATTTCAATTTGATTTTTTTGGATGGTTCTTATGTTGCAGTGAAAAATAATAACTTAATTCCGACATTCTATTGTTAAGAATTTTATAAAATAGAAGAATTTTTATTATCAACAAATCTTATCTGAAAAGATCTTAATTAACATTTTAAAAACAACTTTTTCATAAAAAGTTAGAGAACAACACACAATGACACCTTCAACCGAATTTTTTTCTGATGTTGATATCACCTTGAAATCAGCCCCTGAATAAAAATATGAAAAAGTTATTTCTCGGCGACAAATGCTATCAAGTTCCTGTGGATGACTTAGCTTTACTTACTCACTAATTTGAGCATCGCCAAGCCTGGAGTTTTGTAGCATATACTCGCGTGGTGTTGCCAGGTACACTCTTGGATCCGGTAATTAGCTTTATGAAGTCGACGGGCGGGCGCTTTGGTTGGTCGATCAAATTACTGGATAAGACACTAGGAACAAAGTTACATACCTGGTTTCTCGGCAATTTCTGTGTTATACATTATAACACTACACCTATGGCAATATTCATGCATTATATGTTCCATGTTTTGCGTTCTTATATACGTTAATGCGTGTAAATTATTCCCGATGTGAAAGTGTCCGGACAATTTTCTCGGGTAAATTACTATACCACTGATTTCCACTTATATTTAGAAAAAATAGATTCTATAAGTTATAAAATTTATTCACATTTAAGAAATTTTTCCAACTAACCTCACGAAAAAAATTTAGACCCAAGGTTGTGAAAAATTTATAACTGTACCTATGAAAAATTTTTCGACAAGCCTGATATAGTTATGTATAACTTTTCGATGGCAAGTATTGAAAATTTCCGACAGATCGCGCACGATCGCTGAATCTTCTTCCTATATGAGAGTTAAGTTTGAAAAGTTAAATTTAGAACTAAAAAATTCTTTTTAGGCTCCCCTAAGGAACTTATTTGGCATTAATTTTTAATTTGATCAAATTACAGATTTTTTGAAAATTTCGGAGTTTTTTTAATTGTATGTCAATCCAAAGTATATGAGTATTTTATTATAATTTTATATTTTTTAAACATACATATATAATCCAAGTTCTTTCATAAAAATTCATATCTGTAGAGCATAAAAAATCCGTGAAAAAAAGTTGAATTTACGAAATTTTGTCACAAATAAAAAAAATTTTTTTAACTACCACCGAGATATTTGCAAAATTGGGAAAAATGTATTTCCTATTGATATTAATACACTGATAATAAATTCTCAAAATTTTTATTTTTGACACAGATATTCAAAAGTTACTCACTGCCAATTTTGAGTGATGTTACAGGTCTTAAATATGGTACATGTCTAAAGAAACTTCGTAAAATCGTAATTGAGCATTTGATATTAAAGTGTATATATACGTACATAAACAAATTAAATAAAATAATTGAACAAATTATTTAATAAAAAAATTACCGACTTTCTACTACATGTATTAATTTTCTGGTCAGTAATTTCTCCAACTTTGTATGAGCCAAAAAAACTCGATCCAGATCAGTGGTGTATTTTTAAAAAATTAAACGACCGAATAAAAGAAACATTTCAAGATAGTTATAGCCTTATAGATCAGTCACGATTCAATATCTCGAATTGTTTCGACCTCTCTCGCCGGACTCGGAGTGATACAATATATATACCATATATACTATAACCCCTCATATTATTATCGGTATATATAACTCCAAAACTGTAACTGGATCGAGTTGCAGTTCCCATGATCCATGATTCGTCGATCATTATAAAAATTAAACGACGTTCATGCGATTGATTATTAAAATTACACAGGCATCATCGTCTCCGTCTCAATAAAACTTTCCAAGATCCACTGTGTCATTTCATTTCATTTCAGCAATTTTGTACCCACAAAAACAATATGGAAAAAAAAATCATCTCGAGTTGTAGAGTTAAAGATTACACTCATTCAGTCGTAAACACTTTTTTGGTTCTGGTGTCTCCGAGTTTTTTTGCTCGCTCTGCTCAAGACCGTCCATTCAGATCCACTCCACACTTTGCCTCTACTATTTGTCTATATATTTTTTTATTTTTTTCAGGCGCAGAACCTCGCCTCGGGGAAAGTCACTCGCTTCATTCACAAGAATAAAAATCACCGTCAATTATAATGCTTTTTTTTTTTTTTGTGCTTGAGTTTAAATCTTGGATCTTTAACTTGCAAAAAAGGAAACTGTTTTTTAGTTTTTTATAATGTACATATAAGAGTTTAATTTAAAGATGAACTGAGATGAAATAAAAGTTATCTCTGATGGACAATAATGTCTAATGCCGAAGATGATAGACCGAGTAATGACAGCTCGTTTTATGTTTTACGGTATCGGATCACTGGATGGCATCATCATCATTGGTATCATCATTGGTATCATCATTGGTACCACATACCTCTTCACAGCGTATAATATTCTCGGCTATTGGATCTCCGATTTGGTCTTCGGGACGCTAAAGAGTAAGATGGAGAGTAAACTGCACTCGGAGGGAGACCGTATCATTATACTGAAGAGCCAATAGCCGAGCTCAGCAGCCATTATGGTCCAGCCCGAGACGTGCAATCACGCGTTTCAGTGCTCCATAGTGGAAATCCCAACTCGCAAATAATCTTTGTCTCGGCCTGATAGCTCAAGGATAATATTTATCCAAATGCCCTTGGAAATATCATTTTACCGAGACGTTTTATTGGAAAATAATAAAAATACACTTATGGTAATAATAAGTATTACTTCCACGAGGATCGATATTTAATACGCTAGATCCGAGAGGTATCTATTTTCATTATTTTATCATTTTAAAACATTAAGTAAGAAATTTTATTTACTGATAAATGTGTGTAAGATTTTTTTAGAAAAAAATGTAAGTTTTGGAAGTTTTTAATTTTTTGACTGAATAAAAAATTTTTTTTAAGTACTTACATTGTTATCTTCAAGATTTTTCAACTTCTTGCGGTGAAAATTGGGAAGCTATTGTTTTTGCCAAAATTTTTAGATCTATACTTAAATATGTTAAAAATTTGAAATAATTTGGCCCGATAAATTTTGAGAAATTGCAAAAAAAAATTTTTTTGATAAAATTTTTTTATTGAAAGAATTTTTAAACTACTGTATCGGTCAATTTCAAAACTTATTAATTTTTTTCATTAAGAAAATTATGATAACTTTAGAATTAATTGATTTTGATTAAAAAAATTTGTGAATAAATCAAAAATCAAATAATTACTAAGTTTCATATTTATTTGATTTGTTTTTATAAAAAGTTGAAAAGTTTACAATCTAAATTACAATCTAAGATCATAAAAATGATAAAAAATAAATATTTTAATGTTTCAAGGATTTGAGACTGAAAAATTGTAACTTTATCACGATAAAAAAATGTTTTTTCTTTGTTTTTACATGCAGAATACAAAAAAAAAATATAGTAAAAATCTCTAGATTTATATTGATCGAATTTTATAAAGATTTTTGTAAAAATCCAACAAAAAATTCCTTATTGAAAAGAAATATTACAAAATTTTTCTTCAACATTAATGATAAAAATTTTGAATCTAGAAATTAATTCTCAAGAATCATTGCATGTTAAATCTAGCATAAAAATATTTTTGAATCAAGTAAAATTAACCAAAATAGAACAAAGGAGAAGGGTAGAGATAATTGGCGCCAGTTATCCAGTAGTGTCCATGTCAAGATCCAAGTGCTCAGAGAATCACGTCTGGATAAATATTCTTACACAGCAAATACTAGCACCAGCAGAGCTCCCACGAACTTCTCTCCAACCCGGACACTGCATATAGAGTCCTAAGGAACTCAGATGTCTGATGGTCTCGGTCTCTTATCAAAACACGGAAATAATGACCCCCGGCTATCTTAACTCACCAGGCACCATGGTGCAGGCAACAGGCAACATGTCTGCTAATAAGTCCTTTATTTTCACCCAACTTTTACGCTCAACTTTTAAGTGTGTATTAAACGTAAGTATTTTTAAAAATGATTGCCCATATTCGCGTTTTTTATTTAACTTTCAACAAATAACTGGCCATTGTCTTCCTAATACTACAGTTGTCAGTTTTCATAACAATAGCAGCCAAACATCAAACAACAGAAAGTATCCACTCAGTTCGGTCATATCAACTTTGCACTGCATGTTTGAATAATATGGCTCGCTGCTATTATCTGTTATGTACACAGTTGGACAGTCACGTTCGCTTAGTGAAACAATTAGGTGATTTTATCTTGGTTCACCACCTGCAGGTTGTCTCCCTGTCCCGAAGCTGGTGTTGCTTCTATTCACCATGAGTACGAGTTCTGCGAACCCCCAGCCGAGCCGGAAACCCACAATAAGGAGGGGGTGAGGAAAGGAGAAAGAAATACTTCCGCTGGCGCTCATTAACGCCTGCCACGGATTTGTATCCCGGTAATTGCGCCCGCTTAATTCGATTTGACGCATTACGCGTCATTTTCACTCACGTTTATTCTTATTCATTTAAACTCACACTGATACTTTTACGCTCACATTTACATTTATATAATTATTTATTATTATAATTACTGTGAGGACAAGGATCCAAAGCCGTCTTTATTCTTTATGGGGCTTAATTGGCTCCACCAGGTGTGTGAAACAATGCTGCATACTATGTACTACATACGTAATAATATATGTCGTGATAGAATAATATTACTTGAGAAAAATTTACTTTTCCTTGTAAAGTATGTTTATTTTATTTTAACATTGTAAAGTTAATGACAGTGTATAATATTTCTGTTGAATCGATTATTAAAAATTTATTTTACAGTATCAAGGGCAAGTTTTTAAATACAATTTTAAAAAAAAATTAATTTGGTTAAAAGGGAAATTTTTTAAATATAATAAAAATTATTTCAAAGAATTTTAATTAAATAAAAAAGTTTTTAGACTAAAATTGTCAATGTACTGATACAGATTAATTATTTTTAATTTAAACTACGATTAAAGTACTTAAATAAGCGATATTTGTAATAAATTAAAAAATATTCTATTTAATAATGATTCAAGTAAATTTTTTATGATTTATTAATAAAAAGCGGTCAATTATACTAAAAAAAATTAAAATTAAACAGTTTAAAAAAAAAGGAAAAAATCAAATTTGTACAAAATATTAATAAGTAGAAGATAAAAAAATTCTTCCAAAAAAAATTGAATAATTGTGACAAAAAAAGAAATAATTACAATTATCAATACAGTATAAATAATAATAAAATTAATTCCATTAAATGAAACATGGTTTTAAAATGTTTAAGTTGATTGTAAATAATAAATATTGTTAAATATTTACCGCAAAAATAATTATTTATACAATGAAAAATTTCTTACTGTGCAGATGGAACAATGCTCCGTCTAACAATAAAAAATATACGTGGTTGTACAATAAAGAATATATTTTTTCATATATAATACACCTACAAACTATTAAACCAACATCAACTGTCGGTCAATTAACTTTAAACACCCACTAATTACCAGTGGCTCTGTTTTTTCAGTGACTCTGTTAACATAGAACATTTTTCATGTCCAATTTCCGACGCAGACCGAAGACGGAAGACCTCTAATTTTCCTCAGCAGTCGTTTAATTTTCCTTAAAATTATTCCCCCGACAATGAAGAGGACGAACCGGATGCGCTGCATATCAACTCAATCTGATCTTCCAGGAGCATTTAGAAAAGGGCCTGAAGGGAGGAGATCCTCATCTTCTACAAAAAAAGATTCGAGCAAACTACTGACTATTAGTTCCCAGGTAATGGGAGGATGTTTCTCGGCATTTCCTCAAATTTAAGCTGTATAAAGCCTTAGTCGTGTTTCTTTAAATTTATTTTTTTAATAATACTTATTAATACATATTTTGTATACTCTTTTGATTATTAATTATTTTTCGGTAGTAATTTGTGCAGGTGACCAACAAAAGTCACACCCCCGCGGAGTGGGCCACACGCAAAATATTTAGGTAGAAGAAGAATATAATAGTAAAAGGAAAAACAGATGGCTGCATTGAAATTTAAAAACTAATGAATTTGTTATTGTTATTGTTCACGAAATAAAAGAAATATAGATCTCTAATATAATTAAAGTTAAAGTCTATAATATTGTTATATCATTTTTAATACGGCTTGATCCCAGATGATGGAGCCGGATATCAGAAGAGTGCATTTTTTTTAATAATAATCGCCGCAGGCACTAATTCTTATGGTTCTGGTTGAGGTTCTATATTCATACTTTGACTCTCTGTTTCTATTTTCATTTCCATTTGTATTGTATTATCTCTAAATAAAAATAACAATAACAACAAACAGAGGTATTGCGTCTAAACCATCGCTTTGGAGACAAAAGGCCTTTACTCAGATATACGAACTGTCAGTTGAAGAGCGAGATGCCGAGATATTTAGACAGAGAGGAGAAGAGAATAGAGGCAAAAAGCTAAAACGGAGGAAGTTGTGGTTATGGCGTGCGGCTGGTATCGTGCTTTCGCGGCCGAACGATCACGAACAACACAGTATGTACACGAGCGAGGGGACAGCCAACCTGAGGTACTCTCTTGTTTTAAAACAACATTGAAAATTCAAATATTAATAAATAATACTCAGATAGAATGTGCACAGGTCTTTTTTAAAAAAAGTCCAGGAAAAAAAATTTATTTGATTTAAGAAGAAAATTCTTTGACTAGAAGATCATTTTAATGAGCTTTTTTAGCTTGAATTAAGTAGAAAGTTTTTAATTGAGAAATTTGTCTAAAGAGTCATTTTTAAGAGTAAACTATTTGATAGAATTTAATACAAAAATTTTTTTGGCTTGATTTAGGATCATAAAATTTCTTGTTCAAGATTTTTTTCTTTAATTAATTTAATTTTTTTTATCAGTGTATTTATTTTTATTTTGATTGGCAAAAATTTTAATCCTATTGAAATTTTTCATTTTCAAAAATTCGGAGATACACTTTTGAGTAAACTAATTAACAGTTATTTAATATTTTACTAGAAAATTAAAAAAAAAGTACTAATAGTATAATTTTTTTTATTTAATCACGAATGTATGATTCAATATGAAACTTCATATTCAAAAATATATTATCAAATTTAGGAAGATTTTTGAGAGTTAGACCGAAACATTTATTAAATTACATGTATCTAAAATAATTTATAAACTTTATTAGTATCGTTAAAGTCTCTGACATACTTGAAAAAATTTTTAAAAATAAAGTTTTATGAAAAGAATCATAATTTTTTTAATTTTTAATATTTTCAGATAAAACCTTATAACTAGTTAATTAAAACTTATAACTTATTTGTATAACTAGAACAATCATTTAATTTTACGCAGATTAATTTTAACTGTTTTAAACACTCAAAAATTTTGAAATTTACAATTCTAATAAAAAAAAAGCCAAAAGTGTAAATTAAAAATTTTGCAAATTAATTTTAAAAATTATTTTGCATTATTATAAACAATAATTGATTAAATCACTTTAATGAGGTTGAATCTATTATTTTAAAATTTTTTCTCAATATTTTATGTAATAGATTGAAGATTCTATGATTAGTCTTTGATATTTTGAAATTTTACTTTCTTAAAATGCTACGTGACATATTAAAAGACAAATTGACTGCAATGTAGTGTATTTGAGTAACCATAATCACTGATCATGATCGCAATATGTATAACCATAAAGTTTACATCTATAAAAATGCTCTGTTTGTGAAGTAGTGAATACAAATTCAAATATTAAAAAGAGCATATGTGAATGTTAAAACTATACTTACCATAAAATATGCCGTTCAGATCGGGAATGCACGCGCGACTGCACGCCCCACCTGAGTCCTGTAATTGTTATTTAATTATCCGGGCGTCGGCCATGCTGCGGTTTATATTATATGCATTGCCGCGGTCAATTATTCTGTATGCTGGACTAATTCACCAGCACAGCTACAACTAAGTGCATGAGGCCGTACAATGATAATGATAATGGATAATGAGCAACATTGATTTTATTTAATCAATAATAATACAATAACGACAAAATTAATGATTTTATTTGTCAATTACATGTAATCAGCGACAAAGTTGAATAAATTGATATTGAAATAAAATCTATCATCATCATCCAGCTCTCATGAATTCAATTTTTGGTTTTATTTATTTCTTTTCAGGGTAAATAAGTTACGGATGGAAATAAAGTTAACCGACGACTATAATAACCGGTCGATTACTCAGATCGTTAATAACCGAGTGGCTACTGTAGCAATGTGTCTGCTGAATAAGGTAGTGGTGTATCGTAAGCAAACCATTTGCATCCTTTTTCACTTCTGCTTTAACGTCATCTACTAAAATGGTCGTTTGTGTCCTGCGTTCGGATAATGTGTCACTTTAAGCCTTGCAATTCTTTCTACAAGTTCTCGATAAAAAAAAAAAATTGGACACATATAATTAAAAAAAAAAATTATTAATAAAACTTTTGTAACATTAATTTTTTTTTTTTTAATTTTAATTACAATTTTTATCATTTTTGTCAAATTTACAATTAGTTACAATAAAAATTCACCAAAAAAAATAATAATTTTGAAATAATATTAGGATTGGATAAAGCCAGTAATCGAACCTGAATTTTTTGAATTTCATTATAAATTTAATTGTTAATTTAATAAAAATGGCAAAAATAATCTCAAATTAAGGAAATGGAAAGTCTTTACACAGAAAAAAATTTTGCGTCAAAGTGCCAAAAAATTTTGTCTTAAAAATTTTTGTGTTAAATATTTAAGACTTTTTTGTGTTAATTTAAGAATTTTATGAGTTAATTTAACACAATAAATGTTAAATTTACACATAAAAGTGTTAAATCTTTAACACAAAATCTTTTGACGCAAATTTTTTTACTGTGTACCATTAAAAAATTAATATAAAAATTTTTTCAATTCATCAGTCTTAAGCATATTAATAACTACTAAGAATGATAATAACAATAAAGCTTCCACTTGCCACACAGGACTTGGAAGAGTGTCTTCATTATAGCTGTGTATATTTTAAGTACTTTATTATATACAAATATGTGTTATATGTGTAAATGTATAAAATGTATAAAACTTAGCTCAGATGAGGTCAGTCCGTCTCTATCTCGTTAGTGTCGAGGCGTCTGGGCTCTTTGTTGGACATAAGAAACAGTGGGGATGATTGATGTGACGTCGTTATCAGTAACATGGTCCTTCGAGATACCCCGTATACCCGGACTCTCATTACGACGACATCAAATGCTCATATTATCATTATTTTTATTAAAAACCGTTCAGGTCTCTTATCTCACGAGGTATATATTTATGTATTTATTTATTTATAGACATATTTATCTAAATATCCAATTATCAGATCAATTAGGTTTTAGAATTTTTCAATTTCATTTCACTTAATTGCTGTTAATTATTTTACTATTTAATTATGAGTGTAAAATATTTTAGATAAATTGCTGAGTTTGTAAAATTTAGCTAACGTGTTGATGGTGTGTATTTTATCAGCAACATGCTTTACTAATTTTCTCTGGCGCCTTTAATATATATATAGCTGTTAAAACAGTCGTACTTTTGCACCGTTTATCGTATTCTTTGTCTCTCGTCCCATCAAACCCGTTTTATCCAGATTTTTATGCAAACATTTTTGTTTATGTCTCTTATTTATTTATTTTTATCTCCAGGTTTAAGAATAAGCCTGTAGTGTTTACAACAAACTACAAAGTTTCTTTTATATAAATTACTTGTACACTTATATTAAAAGTATTAAGAGCCGTTTAAATAAAAAAAAAAAAAAGCGCACCTGCAGATTTTATAACTGAGGTGCTACAAAAATTGTTAACCGACGGGTTTTTAAAGCTGTTAATTCTGACATTAATTATTGTGTTTTAATTTGTTGGACATTACTTGCACCAATGATGAGAATTATTTATTTCTTTAAAAAAATTTTCTTGATTTATTCGTTAATAAATTTAAATACTATGTCATTATTTCATATTTAAATAAATAATTGCTGGTAGAATAATTTTAGTACAATTAATTTTTATAAATTATCAAAAAAAGTTTTGTTTGATGCGATCATTAATTTAAAGTATAACTTCAATAAAATTCGTTAAAAAATTTTCAAGTCTACAATTCTCTTAACTTCTGTAAATTAATTGATAAAGAAATAGTTAGGGTTAATAAAAAAATTTTTTTTCAAAAAAATTATTTTGTAAATTTTTACCTTGCTTCAAGAATTTTTTTTTTCCTTAAATTTCAAACTCTTGGTTTAAGAGATTTTTACCTTCGGTCTATAACTATTATAACTTTCTAAGAAAATGTTATTTTCAATTAACAAAAATTTTTTTTCGCCAAAAATACTTTCGTTTTTTTTTTTTTTAAAGCCCAAAAATTTCTAAATCAACTAAAATTTACTGAAATTATCAAAAAGATATTTTTTTGAGTTAAGTGATTTTTTTTTAGTTTAAAAAATCTATTATCAATCAATTAATTCCAATATTTCTTCTAGAATTGACATCACAAAAAGAAAGATTATAAATTTAAAAAAAACCGCATAATAAATCGATAAAAGTGATACCTACACACTTATTGTCATATTATAATATCCGTGTTTAATGTGATAGTTCGGTATCTTTTAAATAAAAAGATACAAGATACAAGAGAGAATATTAATCTAAATCACAGATATAATCCTAAAATATTTAAAAAACAAATTTTCAAGAATGTTAAAAAAACATAAAAAAAAAACAATTTATTAAATCTAAATGTGAATGTTTAAATTATGGCTTATGGCCAGAAAAAAAGTAATGTTTAACAAGTACAACAGTTTAAATATTTCCTCTCGCACCTCACTTCTACTCGGGTTGTATTATCTAAGGACCGAAAAACGTTATTCTTATTCTATTTGTAGAGGAACGATGAGACGATTAGTATACGGTCACTTTTAAAAAAGTTATCGGAAACACCGTTCAGGTATTCGGGCTGTCCTCTGTCCGTTTACTTTTAGTGTTATTTTTATTAAAGTTCTATCGTCGCCCACCTAATCACGGCTCTATTTCGACGAGGGATTTCCTCTTTTAAGAGGGTATCCGTGTTAAGTGGCTATTTAATCGCTTTAAATTTGTTATGATCCAGTAAAAACGTCTTCCTGGCATCCATTACTTCCTTAAAAAAGATACAACTAGTAAATTATCCCGTCTCTTATTCTAACTTTCAACTTATAACTTAAACACTTAGGCATTTACAAAATCTCTGTCTTACAATCTTATAAATAATTTATCCGATACACCCACAAATAAAAACAATTAATATAAATTGAATTAGTCCTCTCTTTTATTCTCTTAATTTATATATAAATGGACAAATATAAATATGTACAAGTTATTTTATAATGAGCTCTGTAATTATTGACACCCCGGCTCATTCTTAGTTTTTTTATAACAGAACATAATGCACTTGCTCTAATTACTGTGATCGGTTTCCGTCCACCTGCCTTCTCCTTCTCGCCTCGGATCTCACCCCTTACTTTTAATAATTTGCGTCTCTACACTCTGATAACTATCTTAGTGGTGTGTGCTACGTCATTACAGACACATTTTTAGTTTTACTTTTATTGTTATTGTATTAATTTAACATTTATAATTCATTATTTAATTATTACTTTTATTTATTGCCCTATCACAATTACAATTAGTGGATATTATTTATAAGCTATTTAATTTATTATTTTTGACATTTATAAATTTAATTTATTTTTTTAAACATGTACTATAGATATTTTTAATGAAGTAAATTTTTTTTTTAATTAAATGCCACATATAAATTAAATATTTAAATTTATATTAATTGATTAAAAATTTTTTATTCTTTACTCACGGTATGTTTTTAAAAAATCATAATAATTAAAAAAAAAAAAAATACCGTATTTTTTTGAGATTATGTATCTTGTTAGAAAACTGTTCAGTGCTTTGTAATCATTTTTTTCTTTCAATTTTCTACATTACAAATATTGTAAAAAGCAATTTGTAAAACAATTGAGCCAAAAAAAAAAATAATTTTAAATTAACCAAAATTTAACTGGAGTTAAAAATTATACGAGAAAATTTTTTTATGTATAAATAACGAATGAAGTTAACAAATAAAATTTTAAAAATTGAAAAAAATGAATGATTTAATAATGAAAAAAAAAAAAAAAAAAAAAAATTAATAATTGCAACAAATCTGTTAAAACGCTTGTTAATCAATTTATATTTAACTAAAATAATAATTTCTTTAATTTTAAATAATTACAGCTTATGCTGAGTTATTTGTTTCACTAACGAAAAAAAAAAAAAAAAACTCGTATTTTAATCAAAAATGAACAATCTAATAAAAAAAGATAAAACAGTTACCGGTTATTACTTGGAAAGAAAATAATAAATTAATAATCTTTATTATTTTTACTCGGAAATAAGGAGATATCAATTTAATTCGATTTAGTTTCTCGATAGAAGTCAACGGTTTGCGTGATGACCGTTCTATAAAAATTAATAGCATGACGATTGCGTGGCTGCAAATATAATATAAGGTAAGCAGGTGATATATATCATTCATTATTGATTTTTATATTTTTGCAGACGCATAATGAACATAATAAATTCCTTTTGCAGGAGTATTATAATCCTGAATTGACTTGAGAAAAGATTTTTTATTCTCAATATTTTCGACAAAGGACTTCCGATTTCCGGAGCATAATTATTATCGGAAGAAAAAAGAAATCTGAAGCCCGGATTTGTTGTCGAATTAGCTACAGGAAGAGTATTAAATTTTTCATTTTTTTCGAGTATTGTATAATAATAATAAGATTGAAATGAGTTGGATCGCGTGCTGGGGATCTTTAATGATTCATCGATGTATTGCGGGCAACAGTTGGGCAAATTGAGCATTGTGGTCAAGACGTCATGTGCTCTTCTTCTATTCAGAATCCATGCGCAATCCAACATTGTAACTTTGACTGTAAAGATCAGGTCGAGCGCGTTAATAAAAAAACTAAGAAGATGTTCAAAACATAATGGAACGACAAATTGAAAACACTGGCACACATGTCTAATGCAAGATCACGGATAACCGCAGCGAAATCTGTTGGATTTTGAAAATTAAATTAAAATGAATGTATTTTTGAGAAAAAATCGTAAAACACCTGTCTTCCATCAGAACTCAAGATAAATTAACATTTTTATAAAGATATTCTCGAATAACTCGCTTCCATTATTCTGTTTTGATAAACCATTCATCGGCAAATTACTTTTATATAGAAATAAAAATGTTTTCTTTTTGGGCCCTTATGCTTTTTAAATAAATCGACGTAATATCGTGAAATTTGGATCATTCTAATGTATTGTTAAGAAATTATTTTCAAGGTATGCCTTTTATTTTATTTGTATGTTATGTCTTATAGGTAGTATTGAAGAAGACTCCAAAATTTGACACGGTATTGATGCACAAAAGGCGTGATGTTTTTCAAGTTGTTAATTTTTTGATCCTGAAATCTGAAATTATATTATTTTTACGATTTTTTTGTAACTCTTAAACATGAAAAAAAGTTGTATTTTAATCTATAATAAATATTTATAAAACTACAAGTCCATTTATTTAAAAATCATTTTTTTTTTTGGTACTAAAAACTAATCAAAAATTTACTAATTTTAGTTTCACAATTTTTTGATTTTTACTTTGTCTAAACAGAATAAGAAATATGATAAAATTAATAACACTTTTTGTCGAAATTTAAATTTCCTAAAAAAATTATCTTGATGATTATTTTGTATCTCCAATATTTTACTCAGATTCCAGCTTCAAAAACTTGAACAAATAATTTTTTTTTCTTATAATTTATAATCTTATTTCAAAGTTCGTAGAAAAAAAAATAGTTAAAAAAAATTGAATTTACTCTCAGACAAGAATATGAATAAATCTGAATAATTGAAGGATTTACAGTAAACAATAGCTTCGATAAATAAAACCTCTTTATGAGTTTACTGAAGACGTTATTAAATAATAAAAACATCTAATTGGGAATATTTAATTTATTAATATTTTTAATAACAAATTACGCGGAATACTTGTTATCTTGATAATAAATGAAAATAATAATATAATTGGATGAATAATAGTGTGAACATGATTATTTATTAAGTAATAATGACGTAATTAAAGAAATAAATACTAAACTCATTGTTCGGAAAACAATGCTACTATTTTTATTTTAATAACTCTTTAGGTGGATCAAGTATAAGTAATATTACTGTCTGCTCATTAATTCTTTATTCAAAAAATAATTATTTATGTTGCGTAGATTTAAATATTTAACCAGACTGGGAAAAATTCTTTTATACGAACGACGAAATATAAAATAAACATGAATTTTTTCGCTGGCCTTTCGATATTCAAATCTCAGATCGAATAACTTATTGCTGTATATTTATATCGTTTCTCTCTATACGCTTATTTTCTTGTCATATGACCCCAAGGTGGTCTCGAGCCATGAATATCATGACTGACCAAACGCTACCCCCTATTTTTTTTTCACCTTTGAATTATAAAATAAATTGTTTTAATCAAAATTATTTTTTTTTCTTCTTTCATATTTAAATTAGCTCATACTATCGAAATTCTTACGATGTTTTCAAAAAGTGTAAATTTACTCTAAACCTCACTTACAAAAAAATAAATTTTAATTTTTTCTTTTGTACATTTTAATTCTTTCTTTAAATATATTTATCTTTACCAAATTTCATAAAGAAATTTTGAAATTGCCCGCCAATTTTTTGCACTTTTTGAAAATTTTTAAAAGCCATTAAAATGGTAATTTTTCACAGAATTTTTCTCTGTAATCAGTTCTTATTTAAAAAAAAATCAGGCTACTTAATAAAATATTTTGAAAGATATCATGCTTAAACATCTCGTCTTAAATGACAAAAAGACATGCATCATGCATTTGAAAAATCTACGTTTATTATCTCCTATTGTTAAAATCTACCTAATTTTTTAAATTGTCACATTTACATTTGTTAATTTCATGAAAAGAATCATTTCAGTTTTATCTAAAAACCTTAAAATTATCAATTACCATAAAAATTAAGCTATTTAACTCAAAAGTAAACGTAACGAAACAATTAACCAGAACTCATTGTCTCATACTCTTCCGCTTCCGTTTATTCAAATCCGAATTCCATTTTATTAAAAAAGGCCGTTCCGTTGGACACGTCATTCTAAGCACAATAAATGAATTTTCACATTCTCTAACAAAAAAACTCTCAAAGTGTAAAGCATCCGAGAATATGACATTAAAAGCAACGTGGGCGCAATATTCTTCCGAGGTTCTTTATGCATATGACCCGACATAAAACTCAATATCTGACGAAGAAAATAATTTAAACAGAAATTACTCATGAATATTAAAATTAGTTGATTAAAGTACCCCTCGAAATTATCCGTGTTAAAAATAAAACTAGTAAATAACAATAATAATAATGAAAATAATAAAATACTGGAAAAAAGATTTCTGATTTGGCCAGATTCGACCATATATAATTTTTTAATCGGAGTATTCAAAATCTCCGATAGATGGCGCATTGTCGCAATATCTTCTCCCTATAGGAGAGTTAAGTTTGACGACTTAAGTTTTAAAACAAAAATTATTTTTCTGACTCTTAATCAACTACTGAACCAATTTTAATTGAATTCAATATACTAATTGACGTACATATTTACAGAAAAAATAAAAAATTGCAATAACTAATTTTTTTATTCTTATTCATAGCTTGATATAACCATCTAAGATCAGATCGGGTCATGTGTGCCTATATATTGTCATATAAAAGTTTTTTTACAGAAATAATAATAACAATAATGATTACAAATGACAAACGTGAGCTTAATTTTTCTACCATTAAAAAAAAAAAAAGTATTATAAACTCAGCCTGAGACTTGAATTCAAAAATGAACATTTTGACCACATTTGATCGAGTACAAGGACTAACTTAGGGTAAGACACGTGGCTTCACGTGTCGACGATTCGGAATCAAACACGAGATCCTGGATTACACCAAGAGAGCTAAGTATCGAGACTAATGCTATCATTATAACGGCCACGAATTAGATTTATTAATTCTGAAAAACTATCAAGTACTCAGTATTACCATCAACATGAACATAAACATCAACATAAATCTAAATAATAGCAAGTATTAAGAATGCATGACTAAATATTTCACAGCAACTCTCTCTCTTTGTCATTTATGTTATTTTATTTTATTTTATTTAATTAAGTCTTACATCGAGGCCTGACTCTGTATGAGTAACTGTTAAATATTTTTTGCAACCCAACTCTTCATTCACAGATCCTTGATTCCACTGAGGGGCGTATTGCGACAATGAGTGCTGCCTAACAATCTTAACAGCTATTGCTCTATCTAGGGCCCGCTCGAAAATTAAAACAATGGTTAAAAACAACTGGCGGGCAGTTTATTGTTACCATTGGATGGTTCTCGAGACATTTTGCTTTTCCCCAGATTCTAAGTAACAATAAACGAAGTACTCAATTGACCAACGTATCACGTATTGGCACGGTGTTGAAGTATAACCTACATAATACATAACATTAGTTATATTTTTTGCAGTGGCATTGGCGTGGTTTAGCGTGTCACTTGACTACGTCGTCATACTACGGGATAATCAAAGTGTTGTAACCCATGGGAAATAGTAACCCTCAATTGGGCGACTGTATATTAATGCAAGTACCCCAACATATATGTAGTATGAAGTATGTAGTATGTAGTATGTAGTATGTATGTAGATGTGGTTGTATGTAAAGACAGGGAGGAGAATTATTACACAATCCCCTTCTCATGAAAATCCCTTGAAATTGGTGTACACACTCCACTTTGCGGAGGGTTAATGTATGTTGAGTGGTTGGTGTCAAACAAAAGTCAATTGTTGAAAAATGACCAATAATTTATATTATATGTTACTTATTGTTCATTACATTAATATTGCTCCGTGAAAGGATAATGCGGTAATGTAAGACGGTAAATTTATTCTGAACGTAGGTGTAAAAGCCGTAATTCGATGACTATTAAGTGTCATTTTGTAGATTGTGTTATTTCCGTGATGGGTGTAACCATAATCTAGTGCTGTTATGGTTTATCAGAAACTACATACACGTATACGGGTTTAGTTGATTCTGGATTGCGGATTCCGGAAAAAGTATTACCAGAGAGAAGAGAGATTGCTGGTGAGAGGGCTCGGCCCGAGGCTCCATAGTCCCAGCCCATGCATACCAATCGCACCTAACACCGGTTAACCGCAACACTCGAGCCTCCGCTAATCAGAAAATCACTCCCAGGAAAACCTCCTGGGTAACTATCACCTATTGATTTGATACTGATTTTAGTTTTTCGATTTTATTCAATCGTTTTGTTATTAAATTGGTGTTGATTTTGTTAGAAAAATTTATTAGAAAAAATATAAAAATTCAAAATAATTTGAACCAAAATTCAGTTTTTATGATCATATAGGATAAAAGTACCGATTTTGACTCTTAGGATCATTTTTGGCCACTTGATATTTTAGTATTATATTTGTAAAAATTTTAACTATTCAAGTAGAATTTTTATAAAATCTATAAATTAGTACATTTATACGAATTGAATTCTTAAAGTCTTGCGTTTATAAAAATATTTGTACAATAATTTGAAAATAAAGTGGCCAAAAAAGGTACACTGGCCACAAACGGTACTTCTATCCTATGATCTAAACTGGTCATATTTAATAAGATCTGAACAGCGAAATTAGCTACAACTAAAAGATTTAATTGATGAGACAATAAAGTAATATCACCGAAATAGATTACGATAAAAATGATCTGACTACGAAAACGTTGATCGATGACTGACTGAAAGCATACGGTTAATTTGGCAGCACTTGGCTCCAAGCAAAGTGCCGTAATGACTCCTCGAGTGTTTGGAGAGACCCCTACAGTTTACTTTGAGCTCGAGGGTTAAAACTCTCACGGTTAAGGCTGAAATTGAGCAGTTACTAGTAGCGCCCGAGTTAAGGATGGGAGTGAGTTAAATCGAGTCAAGAGCTCTCAGCTCTCGGAGTTACATGACTCAAGAGATTGACAATATGCAACAATGAACTCGCCAGTTAAATACATTTATAACTACTAGTTATTGTTTTGAAGTGATCAAGGGAAACCAACTTGCCACAGCAACTTGCAAGTGGCAGGGTTTGAGGTTACCATGAGAATTATCGATGGGGTGTTCCCAGTTCCTGCAGTGTAAGGGGACACATTTATATTAATGATCCCAGAGAATTGCTACCAAATGCCCGGCACTCTTCAGACTTCAGACGTGCTCAATAGTAATACCTCGCATTACTCTAATACTCGCGTCTTTTATGGTTAGGTGCATTGTTAATATTTTATAAGATGACATATTGATTTTTATTGCTCTGGATGTGCCGGATAGCACAAACGAATGGATAGATAAAGTGCCGTGAGGAGCCCAAGCTTTTCCAGACTTAAAAGAACCATTTGGACGCTTACCCCTCGAATTTCCGGGAGTCGAAAATCCAATTTGTTCACTTTTAAATTCTATAAAACTTTCTTCTTCTTTTCTATTGTCGATTTTGTTTTTTACTCTTGTTTTACATCCCAAAACGTCCAACATAATTTACTATTACAAAAGCGTATCATCAAAGATGACCCTCAATGCTTCCATTTCTGTTTGTTTTCAGCACTATTGTGACATTAATGAAGAACTGGCAAAAAAGGACGTGAAAAGACCGAGGAAAGTTTCCGCCGGATCCGGAATCAGGAAAGTTTTACCGTATTCGCGTATCCGGGCAATAAATAACGGTTTCTTTGCCCCTTCCCCTTCTTACTCCCCCAAGTTCGGCATTGCACAACAGCCAAATCTACGGATTTGCAATCGTAATTTTTTACCCTTCTTTAATTTATTGTATACTTATAAATACCAGAATCAAAAAATTATTATAAAAATTTCGACTTTCAAAACTCTTCTCAATTTTTTTAACTTTTCTTCACTGATAAAAAAATACTTGATTCAAAACAATCATTTTGAAGAGACTGATTGTCTTGATTCAAGAGTTTTTTTTCCCTTGAAATTGATTTTCTAGCCAAGGGATACGAAATTTTCCGTCAATAGTATATTATCATTTGTCAATACATCACGGAAAAAAGAAAAATGGAAAAATTACATTATATGATGTAAATCGGCGCTCTGTGATTAAAACTGCAAAAATTACAGTTTTAAATTGGGCTCTTTTTCTCTATTCATAAAATTCTAAAATAAACAAATTAGTTTCCTTATCTTTTAATTTCATTTTCTTGATTAAAGTAAATATTTGAATTCAAACTTAATATTTTTTACTACGAGTAAAATTTTGAAGATATTATATTTTTTTATACTAGATCTCTGCATCCATGTATTGCAATACAAATATAATTATAAATTTATAACTAATACAACAACAAGTAAGATATGAACCACCTGGACCATGAACCCTCGCACAAGGTTAGTGGCCATACGCGTGACGATAGAATCCGATAAAACTAATCCCGATTTTTTAGCGTGTGCTCACCATCAGGATCAGCATCACCAAATTCACGGGAAATATGTTTGTAATCCACAGCAGCTCTGTCTACACGTTTAGTCACGGAGTTATTGTTACAGAATAACTTTTTACAGATTATTGATGGTCGAACGATACTTCCCCCTTTTTCATCCTCAAGCCTAGAGTTCGTACTCCAACGTCCACCCACATGCGGTATAATATCATAATTACCAGTGTGTTGACAAATTGAATTGATACCAATGTATTCTTTTGACTATTCTCTTATATTTCAAAACCCTACACTGCTACCATAAGCCATAAATATTTCATACTCTCGATTCTCTTCTATTATATTCTCTTCTTATATTAAATTTATCTTCGTGTGGCAAAATCATTACGCCGGATTTTTTCAGGGCTTTATAAGTCCGGCGATCATCTTTCATCAATCAGTATCAAAAATTCGTCTTGCTCGAGCTCTAGTCCCACTCTTCCGCCTTCTACCACAAATCAATTATACTTTTTTTTTTTTATATTTTATTTGTACATCTTAATTGAAATATCTGCCCACACACTAATAGAAGAGCCTGTTGATATTTATTAAACTTTTTTAACTGTTAATAAATGATTTTTTAATATTGCTAATAATTTTTAAAGTTAATTTAAAAGTATATTTAGAAGAAAATTCCTTTCCACGTATTAAGCTTCAACTGTTAATAAATTTTCTTATACTAAGTGATTCAATAAATGTTTATTAATTTATTAACTGTTGATAAATATTTGTTAATTATTAATCAATAATATTTTTTACCAGAAAACATTTTTCAGGTCAAAAAAATGGAATTTAAGTTAATAATATTATAACGTTAAAATTTAATGAAATAGCCGTTGTTGTTATTTATTATTTATTATTTACTACGAATAATGGGGACAAATATTGAAGCAGTTTGTTGCTGGATAATTAATAAATTCAATAGAGCAATAAACAAGGGTGATTATCGGCGGTGAGGAGAAAAGAGAAAAGAGAGAGAGAGAGATCGAGAGATCGAGAGAGAGAAAGAGAAGATAAAGCGAATTAAGAGATAAATTCACTGTATCCAAGCGTAGGCAGCCAGTTGCTGGTTGAAACTATTCGAGTCGGCTCGACGAATCCGATCGTATTTTCATCGACGCCAAATTGGCAATATCCTCGCAGTGACGATTCTTGAATTATGCATTACCCTGGAGGCCAGTCGCTTCAAAGTTTATCCGTCCCGCTCATTTCCATCGAGCGAACCCATCCGGGACTCTCTTTTCCAAGCCAACCCTCCGCCTCCACTCGGATTATCCCAGCACTGGAATCGAACACGTCACTTACGTTTCGCGAACGATAGTGCCTCCGAATTTACCAACTTTGGGTACGGCGATATAGACTACCAGCCAATCAACTTACGATTCGATATTGCACGCCCAAAACAACAGCCAGTGTGTTTATTTATTTTTTTCTACAGTAGTTTATATTGAAGGCACAAATTGATAGAAAAAATTCATTTTATCCAAAAAAAAAAAAATTTTTGAAATCAGAAAATCATTTTCAAAAATTTAATTGATGAGTTTTTTTTTCACTTTTTTTTGTAAATTATTTAAATAAAGCATATTTTTTTACTTATCATGAGCAAAAATCGTTTTTGTAAAAAATATAGGACGGTACCAAGCCAAATATATCATTAGCAAAAATAAATTAACTTGATTCAAGAACAAACGTCAAGAGTTTGATCATATTGTAAAGGGTAAAAAAAATCTTAAATTAAGTAAAAAATTTTACTCCGGTAAAAAACAATTTTTTAATTTTCAATGCCGCTTGCCGCACAGATGGAATATAATTATTATTGTACGGATTGTTTCAATGGAATCAATGGAATATTATTATTATAAATTTTAAACGATTTACGTTTAAAAAAAGTGGATTTTAGTTAAACAACATTAAATTTTTAGTTGATTTTATCAATTTTATATATATTTTTTTATACATTAAGTTTCTGTTTTTTTTACATTGTATGAGTAAATAATTATTGAAAGAATTGTAATTAGATCAGGAATTGTCGAATATCCCACAATTACTGTGATTTTAACGGTAATTTTTAAAGAAAATTTCTTTCCGTGCGCTCAATTAAAATATTTTTCAAATATCTTTCATATCTTTTGACTATTACTGTCTCTAGAGTAAAAACTATCTGAAAATCTATTTAGTGATCCTAGATTAATCGTATTTTTTTTACTGTCAATAAAATGTAAGCTTAAGTAACTGCGCTTATCTTCAATCTTAATGAACAAACTTGACATTGTTCCATCTATTTAGCACAACAATTATTTTAAAAAAGCCAATGAAACAACACTGTTATTGATATTTGTTAGTACATATAATAGCTTGTTAACTAGACATCTCACGGAAGACTTGATAAATCTTTCTGATTTTTTTTTATTATTTATAAATTCATGCAGACACAATTCAATATCACTCCTTTTAATTTTATTTCTATAATAATGAATATGTTTATGAATAAAATTTGATGATATCCAAAATATTTCTAAACACAAACATGCACTTAAGTTATTAATTGAGCGTTCAGTTATAAAATGAACGATAAAATCATTCTATTCGATGCATGAGTTATCACAGATTTGTTATAGGACACGTACGGGCGAAATTTGTGAGCAGTTATGAGCGCAAATAAAATTTTTGGCTTGAAGCTTTGTGAAAAACAAAACTTGCTATTACCGGGTTTTATTTTTAACATGAGCATTTAAATTGGATTTTTTTTTTTTTAGCTATACTTGTAAAAAAATAATTTAGACATTTTTTGTGTTTTCGTACTTTCAGTTAATGTATTTAACCATACATTCTATGGAAATAAATTCTTTCCCTATTTTTACTCCAAAAATTAAATTCTCGAAATTGTAAAAAATTTAATGAATAATAAAAAAAATGAAAAAAATTTTTTTTTTAATCTAATTGATAGAAAAAAAACTCAAATATTTTGAGTTTTAAATTTTCAACTTCTATTTTATGATTTTCTCAATTTTTAATGTGCGTAAAAATGATCTAACATGATTTAGTGATTAGTGATAAATGTTGTAAAATCCTTTATTCACTAAAAGTCATCAAATTGATAAATAAAATTTTATTTTTGTATAATAAAGCAAAGTAGGAGGAAAAAACAGTTGACAGCTCGTTAATGCTCTTCACTGAAGGATAATCGTGTTATTTATTACAAGCGCCTCGAGTGTGCCAGGAAAAAATGCTAAAAGACAAGCCGGACAATACAGAGACGTGAAAGAAAAATGCTGAGGGTGTGCGGTCACCCCCAGCGAGTTTTTTATACGCAATAAAATGATAGCTGCTTTATGTTATATATGTTGTCTTCATGACATCACACGTATCCGGTAAACCTCACATTTATATAAATAACAATCACGATTATCACCGAATATATAAGTCATTTATTTCAATCAACTTTGACACTGTTAATATAAAATATTTATCATTATTCAATCTATTAGCGCTTCCAGAATTTTGAAAACCGGTAATTTGGTCGCGGACTTGGAAAATCTGGTTTCGAGTCTTGAAGGCTGTTGGTCGCGATCTTTGAAACTCGAGGACAGTCGGGAGGCAACTTCGGGGGTGGCGGACACGGGCAGAGAATCACTGGGGGTGATGGTGGTTTCGGAAGATTTGTTGCCAAGAAGAATTTTTCGTGGAAATTTTCATTCTTCTTTTCAGAAAAATTTATTGGAGTTGAAATTGAAAACGGACACGGATCTGGCGGGATTAATTTTGGAGGCGCACATTTTGGGAGTGCGTAGTTTATTAATTCGTTGGCAAACGCTCCGGGGTCTATGGAATTTTTTGGAACTGGACTTCCAAATTGTTCCGGCTTTGTTTTGTAAATTTCACTCAATGTTTTACATTTTGATTTTAAATCGGAGTAAGCTCGCGAGTTTGGTAATTTTTTTACGTGATACAAAAATTTATTTGCTGAGTTCATACTGATAATTTTAATAGTTACTTATTTGGTTGTAAACAATCGTTGCTTGGTTACCAAAACAAAAATTTCAAAGCTATTTATTTATTAGAGAAACTTCATACAATTTACTCATAAAGAGTCGATTAAAAAAATTCTTGGATCAAGGTTTTTTGCTCTTTAATCTTTTTATAAAAATAAATTAATGAGAAATTAAATAAATATGAATAATTCAGGAATTTTGTTTGTCTATAAAATATCATTAGAGTTAAAAATCTAAAAGTTGGAGCCCTAACTAATCAACCATTTTCTACACTGTAAAAAATTTTTCGTCATTGTGTAAAGTGTAAAAAGTTTTGTGTAGAATATTATACACTCTAATATATAAAATTTCATATTCTCATGTGTTGATTCAACACACTAGAATCAGGAATTGACATTAGTTTCGGTAAAAACAGTCAGTAACACAAATAATTGTGTCAAATTTGATGAAAATTTTTTTTAACTAATTTTTCTTCCATTTTTCTTGCACACGACTGAGTCTGGTGCAGAACACGAACTAGTCAAGCTCTAATCTTTCCGTGTAATAATCGAAATGACAATTTAGTAATTTTTTTCTTTTCTAAAAATATCTGAAGACATTTATCAAAGTCTAAAAAAAAAATCTTTGAATTATCTAATTAAATCTTCTCTGTATTCAATACCTATCAGCTAAATTTCATGCAAAAATGAAAGCTTTGAGACACAGTATACTCCATCTTGTAATAATATTTCCAAGAAGTACTATAAAAAATGTACTTTAGCACACTACGGTAACATCGACTGTTGAAAAAGAAGATTCCTCGATAATCAAAGCAAAATATTATACCCGCTGTAAGTATGTTTTCTATATTTTTTCTATCGTATCGTAAATGAAAGGTCACTAATGTACCGACAGCGAGGTCAATAATGCAAAAAATTACTCGTAAATAATTTATTTGAATGCGGCTTTTGCAGAATTGAAAATACAATGAATATTGTACAATATTTCCGATTTAAAGAGCTTATTAAAATGTACTTGCTGGAAAATAATGTAGCTGCTCCTTCTAATAGCCTTCATCGGACCAAGTGATTGTGTAATCGGGGTACTTCTTCTTCAGCAATCCAACCGCAATAGTGTGATCAGCTTTTCCGAATCCCTGGAATGATATTCGTGAATAAATTTAAGTTAATACATTCACACATAAAATCAAAGATTTCCTTTGAAATAAAAGCGTCTGGAAAATTCAGAGAGGCTTTTTTATTCTTTTAGGCCAGTATACATAAAATACGGCCGTTGTGAGGATCCTTTTTGAATTTTTTATTAGAATACATTAAATTTTGACGTTTTTCTGTAGTATTGATTTATAAACGAGTTATTAGTTTCAAGTAGACAGCCGTCTATTATTGATGAAGATGTTCAATTAAAAAATCAATCTTTAAACAATGAGGGGAGTTGTTTTTTATTTTCTTTTGTTAAGAGATTAATCCGATAACGAAACTTTATATTTTCTATAAGCTGGTAACTTTCCAGAGCAAGCTGCGGAATAGAAGGTGAATTGAAGTGATGTTAACAAATGTTGCTTGTTACTTATTTAACTTTTGACAATACGTATAAAAGGTGAAGGGGATTCGGTTTGTTTGAAAAAAAAAAAAAAAAAAAAAAAAAAAAAAAATTAAAATTAAATAAAATAAAATAGAATAAATTAATAATTGTTGAATGTTTTAATGAAAACAATAGAATTCACATTTTCAAAGTTTGTTTATTCACCGAACCCATGGTAATAATGTTATTTTAACCGTGCAAAAGTTTAATTTTATGTTGAAAAGTTTAAAGGTAACAGGAATTAATTTTAATTTTGATTTTATTTACTGACAAAGGTTTTGTAACAGATAAAGTTTTTATTATTTAGTTAAAGAAAAATAAAAGACCAAACAAAGTGAAGTTAAAAATCCGAGCTTTGAAAAAATATTTAAAGTGGTGTCAGTTGTGTAAGTGCTTCAAAGATGCTTTTATTCGCCTATTTCAATGTACAGAGAATAAAAGCTCTTTTTCATTTTCCGCTGTAGTCTATCTGGATGGAATTATTGTTACTATTAAATGTACCTTTATTTTATTTTCAATTGCATAACCTCTTATATAATTATTTAGAGGAGCGTAAAAAATTGAATGATCTATTTTATAAAAATTAATATGTTTTAGTAGCTTGTGTATTGTACCTCTATTTTAACATCAATAAATTAAATGTTTTTCGCCTCAGGTACCAATTCGATATTCTTTGCTGAAAGGCTATAAGACTTGGCCGGCGGGCTTATAAGGATCAAAATAAACTGGTAAAAATCCTCGAAATCCTTGGAAAAGAAAAAATCCCCTAAAGATCTTTATCTTATCCCCTATTAAATTTTATAGCATTCGAAATAGATAAAGGCCTTCTTAGCATTATCAGCACTTCAGAAGGCTCTAAATTACTGTTTCTTCGAAACAAAGACTCTTGTACTGACAAATTAATACGTTTACACTGAATGTCAATTGATATAGCAGATAAATGTCGAAAAATTGAATATAGATCGATGAGAAGACAGATTTTAAATAATTTCGAAAATATGGAAAATATTTTAATGCAACAAAGTACATTTTTGAAATTATCATAGAAATTATTCCTATATGATGGCGTAGTAATTTTTAATATACTTGCATGGGGGAAAATAGCTATGCACTGAAAAGAAAAATACGTCTTTTAAGAATTTATGTTCTTAACATAAGAATGTATATTTTTAACAATTTCCAACAATGTCTGGAGAATTTTCTCTTGTCTAAAGAGTCGATCGAATTGATTAAAATCATGTTTCTTCAATTCAAGTGAAGCATTAATTTGTTTGCTTATAATAATGGAAACAGATATTGATATTCTTTTGTCCAAATATTAATACTCTGATAATCACAATACTTTTTTTATAAGAACAATACCTTTTTTTTTTCAGTGCATATTACTTGATATTTTTTTTTTTAACCAAGATCCAAGATTTCGTAATTTTAAAATAAATTTTAAAAAATTTTCTAAAACGAATAACTAAACAAATATATTTAAAGCTCCAAAGAAAGAAAAAAATTCCTGACTCCAAATTCCTGAGCCAAAAAATTTTATTCTTGCTACAAAATAATTTTGGTCTTGTGCAAAATTTTTTTAGCGTAAGAAATCCTTTTTTTTCTGTATGAAAATTTTTAACTCCCGAAATTTCACACCTTGCGCGTGGCCAAATAATTTTCCAATGTACTAAAATATCTATAACTATCAACCTCGAACTCTTTCGTGACCGAAGGAATCGATAACTTTCCCCTACCTGTGAGTATCCGTAAACCTTGATAGTTTTTCCCTCGACATTATGATTGATCCTGCCACCCCCGACGCATTCAGTGTCTAGCCCAGGTCCACACTTTTTCATTTCCTCTTCTCCAATCGTTTCATAGATATCAGCTGTAATCAAACAAAAGAAAGATTATCAATAAATAGAGAAACTGAAATTAATCACCCGCAACTAAACTTGCTCCAATTCACCCAGTCCTGTAATTAATCCCTACAACGATTTATGCAATAATGTCGGCAATATTAACTTCATGGATCGCGGAATCCAATATTTCTGTGAATTCGATAATTTTACAAATTAGCAACTTCGCTCTCTATCACCACGTGCTTCATGCATGTGAGAATATTTGAGATAAATTTTAGCTATCGTAAAAAATAACTCACTATTCAAATATTAAAAAAAAAAAAATAACATTTTCCCTCTCGAGTTTTTATAAAAAAATTCTCATGTACTTCCACTTCACAAAGTATTAAAAATACTGAATACATTTATGAATACGCTCTCTTTCCGCTTTAATAACTTTCAATTAATTACTACACTAAACTTTCAGTATCTAAGTGTTTTTTTTTTGTTTTTGTTCAATTAAAAAGAAATATATATTCATAAACGACAAGGTCAACACTATAAACTCTTTTTACACTGAGAGAAAAAAACTTTTACGGTTGAAAGCAACTTAGAAGTTACACTTTCAATTTTCTCCTTAAAACTTGTATTGTAGGAAAAGAAATTTTACAATGAATTCAACGTTCATTCTGTATTGTATTGTTGGAAGTATCGTTGATAACATTAAACATTATATATTCAGCTGAAAAAAAGGTTCTTACTGGTATTGCCGCAGAATGGAATATCACTTTTTAATTCACTTAGATTCCAAAGAATTGATTTATAAATTTTTTAATAAGCTTTTTATTTGTATTTTATAGTATAAATTTATAATAATAATAATAATTTATTTGTAAAAATAAAATCAATATAATTAAACTTACGACTTGCCAAAATGATCAAAATCATTTATTAAAAAGTTGATGTGACATTTTCATTGCTATGGTAACCACCATGGCAACGGTTATCAAGGCATCGATTAAATATTAATGAATAAAATTTGTAAAATCATTGTTTAATTAAATTGTCGACATTAACCATTTTGACAAAAGCGCTAAAGATTTTCTACTTTTGTATAGAATTTCAGAAATATATACATTTTTTTTTTTTGTATCATTAAAATTAAGTAAGTAATGAAACTACCATCAATCGATTCAATAACAATTAATGACAAATCACTGCACAATAATCAGAGTAATAGCAATGACATATCTAACATATTTGTCATCTGTTCATATTCATATTTGCTTCATAGCATTTATTCATTATGTTGCATTACACTAAAATTAGCGAATAAATACAAACAGCAAACAACAAGTACACATAACACAGAAATCGAGAAATATTATCTATTGAACGAATTCTCAAATGCCCGAATTGATTTAATTTATTCAATTAAGCCATGTAAATTACTCCAATAAATAAACATTGGATGAAAATTATTCAAAGCAATCTAACCATTAAATGTGTTTATTATAGTCGTCATTATTATTATTGTTATTTCCATTGTTTTTAATATTGTGCACTGAACAATAATTGTAAAAATAGCAGGAGCTTTAATTTAATCTTGGGTGAAAAAATTTAACTGTTATCTAATGGAATAAATTAACTGGTAACTATAGATTAATTTATAGAATGTCCTTGCTCGATCTTCTCGTTCCAGGTGTAGTTAAAATTTGTTTTTCTTTTTTTTGCTTTTACACAGGTCAAAATGAATACAGGAAGTGTATACCGGTGAAGGTAAACTGAAAATTACTAGAAATCGATCAAGTTTTCGCAGTGGGTAGTAAAAGCTTCACCGAGTCTCTACTCTCTAGTTAAGTGCAAAACATCGTAAAGTTTACGTTTTATGTTTTTTTTTTAGTACATTTAATCCAAAATAATTATTTATTATTATTTCAATTTTATAGTGCACATTTACTATTAATTAAATCGATAAATTAGGAACCATTAGTTGATTTAATATTTTTATTCGTATTGGCCAATTGCCAAGTATTTTGGCTTTGATCGGGAAAATTACAAATGTAGCTCCGCTTTTCCCGCTCGGAACTATACTCACTTTATTAACCTTGAGTTCCATTCCAGACGATCAAATGCATAACGAAGGACACATGAACGTTGGATTAATTAATTAAATTTGAGATTGATTTGAAAAATTCGATTAAACAGAGCTTATAGCTACCTGGAATCATGAGAAGCAATAAAAAAGAGTATGGTATTATAATTAAAAGACGTCTGATAAATTTTAGATTGGTCCTAGCTATTGCAGTTTTGTAAATCTCTCCTAAATAAAAAAAAATTTTAGAAAAAACTCTCTAATACTCGATGGATTATTAAATTATCTTATTTCGATCAGAGAATTTTTTACGAAATTTTTATTTTTTTATAGAAAATTCATAAATTTGCAATAGCTTTGCTGTTGCAAGTGCGACAAAGATAGTACGGTTTCTCTCGATGAGTGCAAGGAGAGAAAAATAAGTAAATAAATTTTTATACAGAATATGAATAAAAAATTACAGCACAATAAAAAAATACAGGCGGAAGTTGAAACTTTAAAAAATTTGCAGAATCTATTAAAAAAATGCAACAGTAAAATTTCTTTAATTAGGTGGAAAAATAGGTCATTGTTGATCTAGAAAAAAAATTAGATCTGGAAATTAAAGCTCATTCAATGAGCTTTTAGATGTTTAAAAAAATTCAATAGGTCTTTACTTTCAGAATTTATTTCAAGAAAAATCAGTGAAAGTATAGTAGCATTTTATTAAAATTTTGAATTGCAATTATTATTGAATTATTTGACAAATTTACGTATTTTTCAAGTTCGATCAAAAATCATTGTCTCAAAAAATGGGTGTCGAATTTAATTTAAATTTGAAAAATTATAAATGTAATTTATATAAAATATATTCTCAGTCCTAATTTATTTATCAAATAAAATTCGAAAATTTTCAAATGTCCGCTAATTTTAGTATCATAAAAAGTTTTATCGTCGCTCCGAATCAATATTGAATGAATAAATATAAAAGATTGTATTTATTAATATAAATTGACTTGGCTTGATCAAACAGATGGAAATAATAAATATTTAACAATGAAACAATTCACATTATTATTGCGGAATAGTAAATATATATATAAGGGTCCTCCCTTCAGTCGCAAATGAGTTATTTGCTCGATTTTACGGCACGCAATTACAATTTGATGGCTATTGGGGATTGAAGTTCAAGAGGCGATAATTATGATGTATTACTACTATTATTATCGTCATTATGATCAATATTGTTATCATTATAATTATTTTAATTTATAGTTTAAGTTATATTAATAGAAAATAGTGAGTATCAAATAAAGGTATGCGTTGCGTAATAGGGATGGTTTTGTTTGCTAACGAGCTTTACACAACATTCCGACAACGAGTAGTACCATCGGATCTACTTTTAACGAGTATAAAAGTTGTGCAAACACTGCTCATGGTATGCGAAGCGATGAAAAACGCAAACTCTAATGCATTTATATAACGTTGCTTTGAACGGTTTATACGAGTTGGGAAATTCAAATAAAGATAAAAGATGAGAAGATAGATTTGGGGTTGCAGTTTGTAAAAGGTGATTTGTACAACGATTAGCTTTGTTTCGAGTGGTACAAGGTACGTAACAGAGCAGGTGAGGATGAAGAGACTAAATGGAGTAAAAAAAAATTATTTTAAATGCTCGAGATTGTATTAGGTAACCCTTATAAATTTTCAAGAGCTGCGCCAGTAATTGTTATTTTCGATGGATCTGACCTTATTCGACCCTTTTAATATTAACCGAGTTATCTTGAGACACAACAGAGAGGGTATGAGGAAATTAGGAAGGTAGATTATCATTATATTATCATTTATCATGTTCCTAAAAATTTACTAAGGTTGCTATTTATCATCACAACTCGGCGATCGTTTCTAATGTTAAATTTGAGTCACTTAGGATGGAAATAAAATTAATCGTTGCTATCTTTGGAAGTTGGAATGTTATTACACTGGAAGAACGATCTAAGTTAGAATATGAAATGTAGATTGAAGGTTAAATCAAGGAGTTTAATAAAAAAATTAATTCAATAAAAAAATTTCTTAAACAAAATAAAATTTGTTTTAAGCTGTAAGATCGACGGTGGAGTTCTTAAGAAGGTCCACGTTTACAAACATGGAATGTGAGTGTTATCCATACATGCTTGTAAATTAAAATAAAATTAATTTTACAAAAAAATTAATTAAAAAAAAAATTAATTTAATAAAAAAATTAATTCAATAAAAAAATTTCTTCAACAAAATAAAATTTTGTTTGTCTTTAATGTATCAAAAATGTGACAATGACTATTAAAAACCTAAATTGTGAATATTAAAGTAGTTTATATATGAATTTTTATGTAAATTTTGAAATGTAAAATTCTCAAAATAAAGATATTGAAAGTCTGATCCTGGATTTCGGTATAACAATTGTATTTTTTCCTACTTCTTTTCCGTGTAGACTCTTATTATAAAAATTATTATAAACACATAAATTGCTAGCTCCAAGTCAGGAGTGAAAAATTCAAATCAAGTATATGAAAGATCATTTTTCTTTAGTTCCCTCATTTCTGCCACCCTTCTCAATGTAAAAAAATATATATAAATAAGTAATAAATTAGGATGAAATAAGAGTAAACGTAGGTAGACTGATATCAGAATATTGAAATAGATTGATGACAGAATACTTGCCAGTAGCGCTCACCTAAAATGGTTTAACCTGAGCTGACTGGATGAGTAAAAAAAATAGGACAGTTTTTGGCGTCATTGAAGCGCAAATAATTTCTATGATAATCCGGTGGTGAGTATGCTAACGGAAGCAAAGACTCCCCCAGTATTTTGTTTTTAACGATCGATTAAGGGTTCCTGCTGATTATTAACACTCATTTTTATTTATTGATTATTATTCACTACAGATGAATTTATAATCATAAATATGAATTTGAAGTTTAAAAAGTCACGTTTACGGACTTATTTGACAGTCACAAACTTTTTCATATTTATCAGCATGAATATGCCCATAAATGTCAGGTTTTTTTTCCACTATCCGCTGCCAGTTAATGAAAAATTTAGAAATAAAACGCAATAAAATCTCGACGTTTCATAATTCGCTATTTTCTCTGGAGCATTCCTCGCTGAGAAAAATAACGAATGTTAATAATAAACATGAAAAAAATCAAATGTATATTTATATACAAACAGGATTTTGTGTTGATTTGATTTTTTTTTTGACTTCTTTAAATTAGAGAGTGTTTTTATTTTATATTTTGCTATCGGGTTTTGCTACTAACGATATTATTTGGCCTGAAAAGGTAGATCTAACGGATTGAAGAAGCTGCTCATTCAGGGTAGCTTTTTACGGGTAAATTCCTCCGTCGGAGTTGTGAAACTTTGTTAAAATTGAGATAACCCAACAACGGGTTATATTGTTTAAGTTTTTTTTTTTTTTATTACTTAATACCGAAGCGGTATTAAATACCAACTGGGAAATTAAATTTCTTTGTTTTCTTTTAGGGAATTTTCCTTCACTAAGTTGAGAAGTCAACACTTGTCGATCGATTTGTTATAATAGACAAAAGTTTATCCGAGAAGAAAACATCCGCGAGTAATTGAATGCCAGAAATATAAATTGAAATATAAATAAATAATTGCTCGGAAAAAGAAAATAGAGATAGTATAGATTTATCCAAGTAATTCCATCAACAACTAAGCTCATTAATGGGGGATCCCATCGTAATTACTAATTAGCATGATTGCGTCAGCCATCACAAGTTATTGAGAAACTTTATGAAATAACTAACAAATATGTATTATGCTTTAATATCCCGGCAAAATATCTCGTTTAAGTTTCACAATTATAGCGTTTATATTAATAAATATAATTCAAGAAAGTTTTCAGCTCAAAAGTACTCTATAGCGGTACTAATGCTCATTGGTTATGGGATAATTGGAATGTATCACAGAAATATGATTAGATTTTGATGTCAGTCGTTCAAGCTATTTCAAAGAGAAAAAATAATTTTTTTTCTCCAATATAGTTTTAATAATTTTTTGCTTAACGTTAATACGGTGTGTACCAAAAAAATTTTTAATTTAATTTTTGCAGTTTATTTTTCTATTTTTAAGATTTCTATTTCGGATCAGAAAAATTTTCAAGCAATCTATTATGAGTACCAAAAATAATTAGAAAAAAAAATTTGTTTTAAAAAAGTTCTTAAATTAACTAATTGGATAATTTTTGAATATTTTGAGCTCGAAAATATCAAAAAATTTTTAAAATGTTCTGCAAAATTAGCCGCTTTTCACGCTATTAATCAATTAATTTAATTCACACAATGGTGAAAATAGAATTGAACTATTATTCTTGATGTTAACTTGAAAAAAAATTATTGTTACATTTTTAATTTTTATTTATACTTGTTTTGATGAACATACTTTTTTTTTTTTTTTTTTTCCAGTGCCAAAGAAATAAATATTTAATTTCACAACAAAATTTTTCATCGATTTTGATTCGTTTAATCACGAGTTAACCTTCTATTTGGAATAAAATAAAATATTGACAAAGTGAATAAACTTTCTAGTTCTACCACTTGGTTATTTATACAGCGCTCTGTATAGAGTACATCAAAAATAGATTGACTTGTTGTTTAAGTAATCAGATCAATTGACATAGTCGGCAGGATGCGAAATCCGCAAAATTATTTTTGTGTGATGGAAAAGAAAAAATAATAATAATAATAATCGCTGGGCTGTTTATTAACTTGATACATATTTACTGCGTTCAACAACATCAATTAACTCCACAATAAAGCTCTATTTTTAACAGAAACATAATTTCATTGCCGATCGCTCGTGCGCGAGATTTTAAACATTCACCGCAACTCATATTCCGATCAATTTAAAATCAAGCCTCCATTATTAGTTAGTATTTATAATTTATATTGAAAATTTCCATCACGTCTGTGAGTCTATTCCGGCGCATAAATGTCATGTTAAAATGAATCATTAGATTTTTTCACACGTGCCAAATAAAAGAACAAAATTAATAGCTCGATAAAGAAAGTTTAACATTAAGCCAGCTTATTAAAGTTGGGTGTGCTTGTAATCAAATTTATACTTATACTTGTATTAGAAAAGTTAACCGAGATCTTAGAGGTAACATCCACACAATGTTAAAGTAGAAAGAACTCCGTAAAAAGCTTTCTCTTATCCCGATTAACTGCTTCCTTTATTCCTCTCTTGACACTTATAATTTCCGGTAGGACATTTTTATTCTCCTACACACCGATCCTGTCATTACATCATTCAAATACGCTTATCTGTCCATGAAATTCAATATAAAATATCGTTTTTACGTTTTCATGCAACATCTCTTGCGTCACAACATAATTATAAAAAAATATTTATAAATATTTCAACTTTGCTTCCTACTTTAATTAGTTCTCTTTGTTGTTAGTAATTGAAGCACTGAAAACAAATGCTTTACTCTTGTTCTTGTTCTGTTGTGTAATAAAATTATTATTATAGGTATAAATATAAATATTTAGAACTATATTACGTAGGTGTTCAGTGTTGATATTAAAATTAAAATTAAACTGGGAGTGAATGTATGCATAACTTGTTATTGTGGTAACGTCTTAATGAAAATATGGATTCTTTATACTGACAATGGAAAGTGAGGACATGAATGCTTTAATTATAAATTATAATGCGGAATTCTGGGTAAAATAGAACGCCGCTTCTGAGATGAACAAGGGAAGATATTGTGTTACTTTTTATAAGAATAAGCCCCAATTATTGACACCCTGTTCTTTTATAGTTTTACTTAAAGTTGTTGGAATTAACAATGGGTCTTGACTATGACTATTAAGTAGCAAGAGTAAATTTTTGATATTTCAACAGGTTATAGGCCCAGTAGAGTCTATAAATAAAATATGAAACTTTGATTTCGCTTAAGTGAGTTTTTTTTAATTCAAAAATTTTTTCCTTAAATTTGTTAATTTTTTTTTTTTCAATTAATTTAAGCTAAAAAAAAATATTTATAAGTCGAAAAAATTTTATCCTATCGAATAGAGAAAAAAAATTTTAAATGATTCAAAAATTTTTCTTTTAAATCGTTAACTTTGTTTTAAGGATACTTACGATTTATTGATAAAAAAATTGACTAAATTTAAGAGGCAAAATTTTAAGCCAAGAAAATAATTTTGAAAAAATATTGATCTTAGTTAAATTGAATTTTTGTTAGATTAAAAAAAAATTAATTTTTTTAAATAATTAAAATTTTTGTAAGAAATTTTTACGCTTTTCAAGTAAAATTTAATAAATTTATAACTAATTACTTAAGATATTTCTATCAATTTTTTTTAAGGTACAAAGAAAAATTTAATTATTTCAAATTCAATATAAAAGCCCAGAGTTTCTTTTATGATAAAAAGCTTGAAGTATATTGATAAAATTCAATTAACAATAAAACCTTATAAATAACCGTCAGTACTTTTGCGGCATTGAAATATCTTATAAAATAAATATCATAGAAATACAAATATGAAATATAGAAGTAATATTATTGATTAAAGTAACAAAATTTGATAAATAAATTATTTTTTTAATATTACTATTAAAATTCTTGCTATTTATATTATACATAAATAATTGTATTCGAAACTTGCATTTAAATAATTGCTTTATTTTAATGCTAAATAATGCAATAGCTTAAAATATAAACACGGGCTTCAGCCGCGAATCATACGGACGAATAATTAATCAGTTATATGAATTAGTCCCATTGCTTTCATAATTCGACAAACTTAGTTGCCATTATTATTATTAATAAAATAATTAAGTTAAGAATGTATATTTTCAATGAAACTGTATTTTATTACAAATAAAAAAATTCAAATTTTCATTGTAAATTGTAAATAGTTTTTCTAACTGCTAAGCGCAACAGCTTAGCTTAAGTAGTTGCGTACACATAAGCTAGAGGCAAAATCTTGTACATGTCGGAGACGAATTTGGAATACTAAAGACATTGTTGCACAAATAATGCTTTCGTCTATTACATTCATGCTGTGCACTAGTTTATTCAACACATGTTGGGTGTCGTATCGGTTACCGGATAATTGACTCCTTTGAAATAGATTTAGAACAATTATCTACACAGATAAAAAAGCTAATTTTACTCAAGAGTAGAAATTTTGAACTAAAAAAATTATTTTGAAAAATTTGAGTCTAGCTGAAAAATTCTTGAGCCAAGATAAGTTTTAATTTAGTAAATTTTACCTGGCTCAAAAATTTTTATACTTCATTTAAAATTATCAATTTCTTCAAATTAATTTTCTTGGTTCAAATTTTTTCTCTTGAAGCAACATAATTTTTTTTTTTAGTGTATATAATTAATAATTAAGAAAATATAAAAAAATTTTTTTCTGATTTGTTTATAGGATAAAATGTTTTTTTTTTTTTTTTTTTTTTTTTTTTTTTAGTTAATTTAATACAATTTGAAAGGTGTTGACCCGAATCTATCTTTTCAAGGTTTCATATGCTTTTCAGCGATAATTAATTTATTCTGATAACTTTTCGCTGTAGTTATAAACAAATTATAATTTCATGCTAGATAAAATTCGTTTACTTATTCATTTTATTTCAAACACGTGGATGTAGTTACATTGTAAAAACTTCGACGAAAAAAATCAAAATAAAAATGATGATATTTAAAATATTAAAAAATGTTCAACAGTTGCTTTTAAGTGTTAAGAGTAACGTGTCAATTATGAAATAATGCCACGGTAGGGAGCCTAGAAATTGACATTGCCTTTTTATTGATTACAAAACGCCGATCAATAGGCGACCACTTGGGGCTCACTTGTGCATATGTCCATTGGAATAATCAATTCAATCGAATAAATTTCATGATTATGCATTTAACCGTCCGCATACATCATAGACGCATATTACGTTTTTTTTTATTTCTGCATTGAGAAATTTAATTAACTATAAAAGGTTTAACATTGATCGTTAATTTTTAATTGTTTTATTGTCAGCGAAAATTACTCCATCGCGTTTTATATTCTCGATTATTTTATAATTGATTTAATAAAATCTTTGTTGAAGATTTTATATTGAAATAAAACTTGTAATAAAAGCTCTGACCGTGAAAAGTCAGGAGTATTACATTGTACTGAGATGATAATAGTCCAAGTTAGTGTAATATAAGTGTTCGTTATAAAATCATCACTAAAAATGACTCAATAAATGTGACAATGATTTGATATGATAATATAAGTAGAAGATTATTTTATAATGGCAATTTTGTAAATTTTTCACTTAAAAACTATCGACAAGATTTCATTTTTCTATTTAAATGACTCATACTCTTAAATTTGACTTTTTAACTTTTTACTTGTAACTTTTAACTCTGCAGAGTTTTGACATTTTAATGGCGGGTAACAGCGGAAAGTATTGGCTTTGGGCTTATGAAAAAGTTGTTTTTTAATTGATAAATTTTGTTAATTAAAAATTTTCTATCAGAAATTATTCGGTTTTGTCAGTTTGACGCTAAAAATATCATTTATCAATTAAAAAATTTTTTTTTTTTAACAAATATAGTTGTGTAAAAAAAAAATTGAAAAAAATTCCACGCGTAAAAATTAATTAATTAATTTTTTTTAATAAAAACGAATAAATTTATGTAAAAAAAAATATACGCGTGTAAATTTTAAAAACCTTGCAATCATTTTTTTTTTTTTTTTTTTTTTTTTTTTTTTTTAAAAGATTTTCTATTTAATTAATATTTTAATTACAAGTGAATTTTTTTTTGTTAATGAAAAAAAATTGAACAAAGCAAATAAATGATCAAAAATATAAATCACTAGATTTTCTTCCCAGCATTCAATAATTTGTATTAGTAAATTAATGTCATCATTAGTAAAGCTAAAAGAACCCCAAAAAGTTGACAAAATGTTAGCAATAAAGTAAAAAATAATTGCACATTAATAACAGGACCTTATTTCCCGTTAAAACTTTTTCGATCCAAAAGTAATTACCAAGTTTCTTTCACTGTGCCAAAAGAATCACACATGACAAGCTTTAATCTTAAAAAAAGAAAAAAAAATACGATTTTGACCACCAATTTTCATATTTCCGTTTTGCCTCGGTTACTTCGTTCATCCATATTTATAAAAAAAAAATAAAATAGAAAATAACAACGCAGACTCCTATTATCATAAGTTTGTTCATAATATAGAATAACGTGATATGATGCCGAAACGCCTGCGTGAGCTTCCCTGAGTTGCCTTCAGTGCTCGACGAGCCGCTTCAGATATCGGACCGGTCTGATGTTACACCGACTAGTTTCACTTGACATCGTAATTAAGCTAATCCAACGAAATTATTTACAATCATCCGATCAAGAATTAAACCAAGAAAAGTTTTTTTATTTAATTGTAAAAAAAGTTTCTTCAGTTCATCTATAGTTAAATGATGTAAATATTTTATTTATTTTTTTTCCGTATTTCATTCGGACATTAATCATGAAAGAAAATAGGTAAAATATCTTTGTGCGTGACTTGAATAAACGAGTAGGGAAAATTACGTTATTGATATTATAATTTACATTTGTATCTATATTTATTATTACAACAAATAAAATAAAATAAAATAATGGTAGAGCTCGTGAAATTTATAGGATATTAAAAGCCTATTCAACCGGTATTTTATTTACTTATTATTTGTAAACATGGTGGTTGATTGCAGTGCCCATCGTTATATCACTCGATCGAACGTGCAGTGAATCAACAGAACAGAAATAATAATAAAAACTTTAACGTGCAGTGCAACAAGCGAACCTTACTGGTTATACTATTACAGTTAATATAATTTGTCATATAGCAAAATATAGTGCTAATATCTTATAGCTAGTGGTACGAAGATTAAATCTTCTAAGGTAAATGATTTATAACAAATTTAAATTATACTTTTCCAACTTTCTCCTGCTTCGGATTATAAATATCTGTTAGATTAAATGAAAAAATATCACGGCTGCATTTTGTTGGAATGAAAATTTATACGTGCTGTCCCTTGTTTTTATTTTTTTTTTTTTTTTGATTAATTAATTAACAATATTTGATAGGTCGCTGACAAGTTATAAAGTTTAAAAATTTATTTTTTACTCAACTTTTAAGATGATTAAGAAATTAAAGTCTATTAAATTTTAAAATTTTAGACCTTTTTTTTTTTTTAGGTAAAAATCACTTTGTCACTTTTGACAAAAATTTACTAATTTTTCATTTTAAAACGTGAATTTTTTAATTAAAAATTGAAAATTAGAACTTGAATGCTTCATAAATCTTCAATTAAAGTTGTAACTTGTAATAACTTAAATAATTTAGAAACAATGAAACTAATTTAACAAACTTGAACTTCAGCACATGTACTTTGGATTGAAGAAAATTGGTTATTTATAATTTCGTAAATATTCAAAGGAGATCGATTATTTGAAATATAAATCATTAAAAGTTTTTTTGATGAGGGTTTGATCATCGGTTAGTCGCGTTCAAAGAACAGAAAGTCGGTTTCGACCAATAAAAGGGAGTCTTGCAAAAACGTAAATCCTTATCAAGCTCGGCATCGACCATTTGATTAACCGAACGAGTCATGAGATACATTGTAAATCTTCTAGTGATCACCGAATGATCGGGCACTATCGGTGTTCTTGAACTCGCTAAAAAATAGTCGTAAAAATCGTGGCCAATAAAACTATCAACTGCAGAAAAAGTTGGCAGCTTTTTAGATAGACATTTTATTGATCTGATGAAATTTCTACATGGAAAAAATTTTTGGTTAAAATTACCGTCACCAAGAATTTGATTTTTTTTCTTGACAATTATAAATTTTGTTTGATATTTTTTTATTTCTTTTTGATAATGTATCGAATAGAATTTATACACAAAAAAAATTAATTTGAATCAAGAAAAAAATTTTCAAAAGTTTTACTATCTGAAATCAAGACGGAAAATTCTTAAATCAAGTAAAATTTACTTAAACTAAAAAAAATTTTTTTTAAGAATTTTTTTACTCAAATCAAAACAATGAAGTTCTTCAAAGTTATTTTCTTGATTCAAATTAATTTTTTTTTAATACACTGATAATAAAATTAACTTGATTTATGATTAGAATTCTTCAAATAAGAGCAAAATTTTTTTAAGTTTGACTATCTTAAATCAACTAAAAAAATTCATTTTTGATTTAAATAAATTCTTCTTGATTTAAAAGTTTTACTCTTCAAACTATTTTTTCATCTGTTTAGTTTTAATTTTTTACAAAAAATTGTTGATTAAAGAACCAAATTAAATTATTATATTTAAAACAATAGTACGGCAAAGTTAATAAAATTTGACACTTATTTGACTCTAAAAGTTTAAAATAATTCAAGAAAAACATTATGGAAACATTTAAGATTATATCACCTCATATCTCACAGTTTATTAAAAAAAAAATTATAAACAAATAATTAAAATAAATGACAAAAATTTAATAAATGGCTCTGACAACACAGGTGGAGTGAAAATAAAAGTTAATTTAATAGCCAAAAGCATCTCGAAGATGGTCGTCGTTAAGTCAAGGACAAGTTATGAAAAATGAATAAACTTTTTAAATTTAGTACTTTTCCCAAGTAGCATTAATATATATAAATATATATTCATCTGAATACTATACACATATAAGCACACTTAACTTAACAGGTATACTACACAGTACACGAAATGTTCCACGAGTACTTGTTGAGTATGTATTATGTTTCGAGGTCGGTAGAAGTTATCCGGCATGTAATGACGTAAAGTCCTTTGGAAAAATACAAGAAAACGCAATAGTGATAGTCGTATTTCATACGAATCTTCGTTCTAAATTTTCAGTTTAGTTGTTTTATCAGCCAGGTGGAAATGCGCTCCCGACTAACTCGATTAACTCGCGTGTGTAATCAATAGGGGGATTCAAAAAATATTTATTTTCATTTTTCCTCGCAAAAAGGTTTTAAAATTCCATTAAACTATAAAAATAAGTTGTTAATTTCACTATTCAATTACTCGATATCAAACCTTTCAATTTTCCATTAAAGAAATTTAAGAAAAATTTTTTTGACTTCTGATTCTTGTAACTATTTAACTCTCTTATGGTCATCATAAATTAATGACCGACGTCTTGCTCAAGCTCAATTTCTTCCTGCTATTTACACGCTTAGCTATTACTTAGTCACTTCATCACTTTTATTTTTTTCCGCGCTTTGTCTTCGTCGCTAAGATAATGACACTTCTTTTTTGACTTTGACACGAGATGATGATGACGGGCTTTGTTCGGAATCTGACTCCAAGTAACACTCAAGAGACTTCAAACTGTTATTGTTATTATGCACAATCAAACAATTTATTGACTCTTTAACCACTTTTAGCCAGAAACGTTTTTTAAATTTTTTATCTTTCACTATGTGGTAAAAAAGGACGTATGATGGTGAGCGTGTTCAAAATTACACCCATTCTTTGAATTGCCGCGCTGGTGTGGATGCATTAACCAACAATTTATCTCGATACGGTTTGTGGATAGACAAAATGGGAATCAGAGATACTAGAGCTATAAACGGTGGCTTGTGAATATTTACTATATTATAGTACAGTGTGTATTTGAAAATTAATTAAAAAGCTTGGCTATAATCGTTCATTTCAATGCAAAAGAGGCGTTGGTTGAACTAGATTTTATAAATTACCCACCAGTAAAGCGTGAAGCTCTTTTCGGTTTGTATGTATCACTGTTAACTCTCTAATATAATTTAACTCTGCAACCATTTTGCCGGGCTTCTGAATTTGTGATAATTATACTAACACTTTTGACACTTTAATTCAAACAATGTAAAACAGTTGAACTAATTAAAAGTGCACAGTTTTTGCTGACATGCTGAATTTTTTAGGGCTTTAATGAATTTAATATCTCCATGATTATAAATTGGATTAATTATGTTTGGCTACCGAAGTTATATTTTTATTTACACTCTAGATAATTTCTTGAAAGAATAGATAAATGAGATACTTGGGGTTGGAAAGTTTGTTTGAAATTCTTTTGCCTTGAATCTTTTTTTCATTACAAAAATATTATCATATAGTTAATGGAAAGACTTTGATCAAAACATATTTATATGCAAAAAAGTAACCAAGTTAGAAAGCAAACATTTTTAACTTCTGCGGCAATGAAAATTGAATAATTTCTTACAGTAGACTCTCGGAACATCAAAATGTTGGAATTTGATAAGAGCTTCATTTTTATAAATTTAACCAAGTGTTATAATAACTTGAATTTTGTTTTTTTAGGCAATTTTCACATTTCTAGCACTCCTAAGTTGATTACAGCAAAAAACAATTTTTTTAACGCTCTTTTTGCTATAGGAGCAAGAAATGTTTTATTACAAAATTATTTAAATAATATTTTGTTTAAAACTCCATTCAGTATACAGAAAAAAAATCACTTGATCTAAGAAAATAATTTTTAACAGCGCCTTTTTTCTAAAAAAGTACAACTATCGAATATTAACAATCATTTCATTTAGAATTTTATAATAAATTTTTCTTTGATTTAAGAATTTCATATTTTTACTTTAAAAAGATATTTTTTCATTAAAAATACCAAAGAAAAATAAATTTTTTACTCGAAGCCATTCTAAATGAATTTAAGACTTATTTTTGATAATATACAAAATAAAAAAAAAATTTGAGCATAGTTAGTATTCTTAAAACAAGTCAGGACTATCTTTAATCAATGTTACCGCCGATTTTAATTTTAAAGAGAAAAATTGTTGGGTGAAATAAAAGTTATCTTGTTTACAAATAGTAAAGTGTTTCATCGAATCCTTAAAATTCTCCAATGGAAAATTTTTTCTCTTTGTTCAAAAGTTTTATTTTTTCGATTCAATTCATGAGTCAATAAATTTAATTAAAGCTTATTATCTCAAAAACATAGTGAAATTTATGAGAGAATATTTTTTTAAACTAATTAGTTTTGTTTCAATATAGATGAATAAAAAATTCCTTTGTAATAAAAAATTTAATACAATATAATTTTTCACCTATGAAAAAATTTATATTTCAGAACCGGATATCAATTTATCAAATTCTTTTTAAAAAAAAATCTTTGTAAAATTACTTAATTTTACAAATGTAACTCCGCTTCTCCCACTTAATGCGATATCTCTTTTACCCATTAATTTTCCGCCTCTTCACAAGAGATTCTAGTACAAAAAATTGAAAAATTAAATAACTAAATAAAAAATCAGTCAAATAAAAATTGTAGAATAAAGCTCTTAAAATCCATCGAGTGCATATTGTAACATAATTGTTTTTCCAATACATCAATTGGAGCTAAAAAAAATAGTATCATATCCCTCTTACTTAAAGTATCACGAAAATAAATTGTTGACAACACGAAAATGTGTATAATCGAAAAACAGATAACATGGAAGCACGCTCCTGTAAAGATAAACCCCAATGGACAATAATCTCCTTTCGATCCGGATTTCCGAGGAACACGCATCAATGTACACAAGTTAAGTCTTATCACCTTTTATCACGCCCCATTCTATTAACGGCCGATTACCAAGTCTATTATTCATAAAGCAGGAGCTGTGTCTTCAATAATTAATAACCTGCCAGATATTTATCATTTTTTTTTAGAGTAAAATCCCATCGAACAACGTCATAAAACAGAATAAAATAACCGACAACAGAGCGCCGAAATTTTATACTTGTTCTTATTTTTATCCCCCATAAAATCGGTAGGTGAAAATAAACATTAAGTGTTTGAAAAGCCCATAAATTCCGGATTGATTCTTTAGAATCAATCCCACAAGTTTCCATGGAATTTTTTCATCCTATTCACATTTTTTCCTTTTCATTTCCTCCGGCTAGCTCTCTCCACGGCATATAGATTTCAACCCCCAGAAAATCAATCTAGGTTTTATATAAACTCTGAGGAGCCTCTAAAGCCAGACCGTTTTCAGCTAAGCCTCTTTACAACATGAAAAATTCAACCAGTAAATCATGAGATAAAAATTTAACCAATATGACAAATGATTAATCCTGACATCGACACAATCGAAGAATACACCAGAAAAACTGACATTTCAAACCAGGAGAATTCTTGAATGAATCAACTTTTTTTATTTTTAAATATTTAACTTTCATTCAAATAATTTCAATATTTTAGATCAGATAATTTTTTCAATTGTTCTCTCGGAAGAATCTTGTATGCTCAATTCTAAATCCCAGATCAAAAGTTGTTTTTTTTTTGTACTCATTTTTTTAACAAAAATATTTTTCTCAACCTGAGAAAATTTCAGTTTCCAATCAAAGGCTGTAGAAAATTTTTTTAAGCCAAAAAAAAAATTTCTTGAGTCAAAAAATCCGTTTTTCTGGTGTACAAATTCTTATCGTATCTTCGATCTATCCAATATTGTGTTTCAAAGGTAGCATTGGAATTGGAATTGATGTTGCTTTCGATGTGTCACTAATGACAATAAATCAAATTGCAGGTGCTTTTAGGATATTAAATAAAGGAAGCTTATCCACAATGGACAGTCTCGATGCCATTGAAAACGCCAACAGCGATGACAACGAAACGCACGAGGAAACAACCAGAAATGTGGGTCAGGAAGAAACATCAAGTGAATTGCAACATCACCTACAGACAGACATGGAATATTCTGCGAGGTAACAGACATACGACCCTTTTACTCTTAATTACATTGTCATTATCACTACCGTAGTCATTGTACATGGTATTATGTCAACTACTATCCTACTTTGACATTATGAACCACTTTAGCGAATTTAAAACTCTAACCAAGTAAGCCACATTCTGAACGCTGGAGAAACTTGGTAGTTAATGTTCTTGTGGAAACTTCCCATCAAAGCTCCTTAAACTTTCGATAAACTATTTCGGATAATTAATCAATTTATAAATAACTGGTTTCTTGTACACATTTAACCTTAAACAAGAGAACTCAAAAACGTGGGAAGAATAACAAAGCTAGTCCGACAAAATTAACACCAACACTTGGGAATAGCAACCCCTTTTATTGGATTAAGTCACCACCTTTTTGCTGACAAATTAAATTAATCAAAAGTCCGTCAATTTGTTGGGAATAAAATATGAGCAGTAATAGAAATATGCGTGCCTTAGGCGCTCTTGTAATTAAGTAATTTGTTAAAAGAATAAAAAAGTTTAAAAGAGCCGCACAATTTTCGACCCGAGCCATGTACCGAGGCGATCGACCATTGAATCATTGTTTCCATCCAATTAACCCAGACAGGAATTTGATAACTAAGGTTGTATTTAATGAGATTAGGTAACCTGACTACATACTGGGATGCTTATCACATTGCATGTTTTATTTATGGACTGTAACTAGTATAGTATGTAGTTATATCCTTGATGAATATTATATCAGAAATGTTATGTGCCGGCACGTTGCTGTTCTTATTACATTATAACATCGCTAACGGATAGCTCCACCAGCAACAGAGGTATCGCATCGCAATTACGAGTGGCAGCCACTCGGAAACATTCGGAAAATAAGGCGTTTTATCGCTAAAACTCTACAGGTTGGAGTTTCAGGCACTATTCTCTGATCTACTAAAAGAACAACCCAGGTCATGATGGAACGAAATGTCTATTATGTACTGGGGCGGATATCGGGCGGAAAATAATGATAAAATGTGGAAAAAAAAGAGTGATACTTCCTATAACAATGAAATTTCCACCCCTATACAATTCGATGATAGCGCCAGCGGTAAAGTGTCTCCGTCTTAGACCCGCTTGTCACTCTCATCCTTCCATTCTATCTTACCCCTCATACAATGTATATGTGTCCTTTATTTCCTTTCATATCTCATCATTTATTCTGCCGGTAGTTTCTTATAAACCCGGAAAAAACTTATAATATAGACACGTTGGTTTAAATAAAGAATCCTTGTTTAATCCACGCTGATAAAAGGAATTGTTAATATTTGATGAGATTTATTGACTGTTAATAAACGATTTTTTAGCATGAAATTATTCTGTAAAATATTATAAAGATTGTAATATAAAATTTTATAAAGATTGTAAAATTATTTATCAACAATCTTTACATCAGAGGCGCGCAGTAGCCTATCGGATCCGGCTCTTGCTTACCAAAGCATAGGACCGAGTTCAAGCCCGGCGTACACCAATGAATATTTTAAATATTTGTGTATTATTCTGCTCAGTCCAAAAAAAAAAAAAAATAAAACGAGTCCAACCACAAAAAGTTTACTCCCTACAGTAGACGCTCATGATTTTAATAGTTTATGCGACTTTAAACAAACTAAAAAAAAAATCTTTACGTCACACTAAAAAAAAAAAAAAACATTCACTTAAAAAAAAAAAAAGTTTTAGTACTGTTCATAAATTTTTGTTGAAAGTTAATTTCTATGAAATCTACCTAATAAGTTTGGTCAGACGATCCCTGTGTGGTATAGAAATTAATCTAAAGCTAATGACGATGTGACAAAATTTCGGTCATCGTGTTAAACCACGAGAGTAATTAGTAATTACAGAATACTAAACATGAAAACCACTCTACAAGATAAAGCGTGCTTGAGTTTATCGGATCTTCGATATCGTTTTATTGCTAGGTATCATGAAAAAATGGTTTTTAGGCAGGGAGCGGTTGATGGCAATTACCCAAGACGAAAATAATTAATGAAATGAATATTATATATCTTTTGAACACGCTGTCATTTTAGTTAATCGATACACCAATAATCTATATTGTGTGTGCGTGTTTGTTAGACAAAGTGGCAAAAAGGTTACGCGAGTTCGCCAAAAGTAGGCCACCCTTGAGCTTAAGGAAAATAAAAAGATGCATTTAAGATAAAAGATGTTATAAGTGTATAGGTGTAGATGTGGGTGTATTGATAAATTTATATTGAAAGCCGGCTGACAATGCGCACAAGGACAATTTCACAATATTTGTACCGCGGTTATTGTTTTGAATATAGTATTGCGAATAAATAAATTTCCTCTGCGTGTCATATGTCTTGAAACTGCAGCAGAAATTTCAATCGACTAGATTCTTTTTCTTGATACAGGTATATAAATATTGAGTTTTATGCTCTTATTTTAGTTGTTATTCCCAAGTGTTTGCTTGTTTTCTATTCCCTTAGCGCGAGAAATACATCTGGACTTCTTTTTCTTCTCTTCGAAAAGAACAGTAGAGACTTTAACTGATAAAAAGCGTACCATTGAATCTACTATTTTTAGGTTCTATTATCTTGGAACTTAACTTTATTACTTCAAGTTAAGTATATTCTCCGAATAACAATAGCTAATTTTTACGGCTTCCTAACGTTCAAGATTTCAGCGGGCGGATGATGGAAATCTCTCGTTCAATCAAATATTTTTTACAACTTTTTATATTACTTATTTTCTCGAGTTCTCATTCGGAAAATTGAAAATTCAATGTCGGAATTTTTTACAGATGAATGTCTTAAGCCGATATTTTCAATTACTTTTAATGTCACTAAAAAAATGATACGCTATTAATTTAAGATGATAAAATAAATATTTATCAAGCGAAATATTTGGTAGATATAAAAACGTCAGTTTGATGTTTAAAATTGAAAAAAGTAAACGTAAATAATATTTATCTTTAATGAATCGATTTAGATATCACTTTTTCCCCAAGTATTCAATTTAAAGGAGTAAATATGTTTGTCCTTCAAATATAGAAAGATATATTGTAAAAAATTGAAAAATTTTTTTGTGAAATGGTTTAAAAAAAATCATCCAATAGAATACCGATTTTTTTTTACTTTCTATTGAAGCTCTATCCTAAAAATTGATAAGAAAATATTTTTTAGAAAGTTCAATTTTCTTCTGACGAAATCTCTTACATTTTTTGATAATGTGCCCAGAATTTTCAAATCTTTTTTATTCCATCAGAACTTTTTAGAAACTTACGGCAAATTTTTTACAATAAGTGATATAAAATATCTAATTTATATCCTACAACATGAAACACTGTACATGTGTCAACTTTAGTTAAAATTTACGCACCAGAAACCAGAATTCTCTCAACGGAGTATTTAATTAGCTAGTACAAATAATTACCCTACGTATACGTGGGTACCGTTGAGTGCACAAGTCGTCAAGCTAGTTACAGCAGTTTTTATGCCCAATGATCAAAAAATTTCACAATACATGGCATTAAATGATAATATTCAGCACATAATTTTCACTTAAAAATCTGACAAGCATATTAATAAAAAAAATTAACTTTAATAAATTGTGACAGGTTGGTATTGAATAAAGTTATGATAAAATTGACAAACGTCTCAACATTTGTGAATACCTTTAGCGGACAAGTTCTCTTTTCATAGTAGATGGCATTAATAGTCTCATGAATAAAAATTTCTTAAGAGGTTTTTTCTCCCCAAACAACATTTCAAGTGTCTTTGATATCACCATTTTCAATTTTTGAAAATTTTTATAGCAATTTAAATCGAAAATAATATTGCAAGATTCTCTCCGGTTTCTTGAAACTCTTTTATTGCAGCAATAACACTATAAAAAATATAAAACTGTAAAAAAAATACTTTATTTCTAAAAATGCAATTCTCTGAAGAGCTTTTCACGAAAAGCAATTATAAAAGAAAATCCAATTGGAAGAATTGTGATGTGGGTGTTAATTAATCTGTAGTTCGAATCAACGAATGTAGTATTGGATGACTTTATTAATTGACTTCATTTTTCTCCATTGTATCTGGATTTATAAAAGGTGAAACTCTGTCAAATATCTGTTCCCGAAATGTAAAAAATTATAGTTAAAAAAAAACAAAATTTAATTTTTAACAGCATAAAAATAAAATAACAGAAAACTAATCTAGATAGTAAAAAAAAATTTTGAATGATTTTTAGAAAGTTTAAAATTATAATAGAGCGATCAATGAAAAACTTTAATTGCTTGATATTAATTTTTATAGATATTTTGGAATAAAAAAATTTTTTCTATTAATGACTTTATAATCTAGCCATTAAAAGTCAAAAGTCAAAATAAATATAATTACGAAAAATAAACGATACGGATTACTTCAGTGATATTCAATAAATTTTCCCGTTAAAGAAATCTGAAGCAAATAAAAAAATAAGGTCAGTTCAAGTCCTCTGGGAGACGTACCCGAAGAAATAAAGAACCAATCGGTCCATAAAATTTTTTCTAGATAATTTATATTATAGGCCTAAAATAACATCAAGTTCACCTCTCAAGAGTACACTTGATTCAAGTGTACTTCTTATAGCAAACCATCGATAATATAATTAGAAATATAAAACTACCTCACATTTTTCGCACAAGTTTTAACTACAAAAAAAAAATTTTTGTTAACTATTTAACAAAATTAAACAACTTATTCATCAAGTTAATTTAGTAATATAAATGATTCCGTTAATACCGTGGTGAAAACTGATAATTGCAACTTTCATGTAAGATAATTCGATTTAGAAATCAATTAATCAAGAAGCTTCCGAGTCATCCCAAGAAAGTTAAAATGAATAAAAATTAACAGAAAACTTTTTCATTAAAGTTTCCACCAAGTTTTCGAAGTCATTGATCTTAAAATTAAATTACACTTGCCAGATAGTAACTCTTAATTGCCTCAGTTAAATGCAAATTGTTTTAGTCGTTAGTAAGACATCTTTCACAAAAGTTTGAAATAAATATTTTTCGTCTCAAGATGGAGAATAAGGGGAACAGTTTGAATAAATCTCACGGCAATTTACTAATTTAAATGTCATTTTAGTCTGGTTTAAGTCTTAAATTATTTTATAAATAAGACCACAATTCAAAGGTACTTTTGTTGCCTTGAAAAAGAAGAAATAATAATGAAACCATAGCAGTCAATTGGAAAATTTCTACTCTATTTTTATAATAATTACATCCTAAATTATTTCTTACTTCTTCTTTCTTTTAGATACAGTATATATTACAATACAATAAGCTAAGACCTAAAGCTGCATCCATTTTCTCATTAAACTTTTCAACAGCTAGCGTATCTTGCTCATTACACGGTCGATTCTCCGAGGAAGATTAATAATAAAAATAGAAAAATGAGACTTGAAAATCCGGAAGTACGAGATGAGAGAAAATCGATTTCAATAACCACTAAATCTCCAAGTTAGTCTTGTAACTATATACTTTCAATGAGATGATTCAAATTCCTTACTTATTTCAATAAAATGTACATTAAAAAAAAATTAAATGAATTAAAAAAAAAAAAAATTAACTTGAGAATTCTACGCTAGCTTCGAAATATTCAGGTCGAATTAATTCAAGAAATATCGAATTAATGCGCGAGTTAAGAAAACAAAACTTGAGCGTAAAAAAAAAAAATTGACATTTGAGAATTTTAAGAATTTAATGAAGCAATTTACTATTTTTGAATAAAATATCTTATATTTCACTTAATTTATTTTTTATTAACTCAGCTGCCTCGTTTCAAAATACATTAACTAAAATTTCTTAAATTTTTCAAATTTTTCAAATTATAAAAAAATGTGCGCTCTAAATTTAAAAAATTTATTAATAAAAGTCGGTGTAAGAAAAACATATATTAAATTGTTTGCTGAAAGTACTAAAAAAAGCAGTAAGCAAACAAAAAAATAAATTTTTTTTGTTTCAAGAATACTATGCTCAAATTTTGGTTATTTTTTTATATCATCAACAATAAGTCTCAAATACTTTTCAGAATAACTTCAAGTAAAAAATTTATTTTATTAACTTTTCTTGGTACTTTGAATAAAAAGATTTATTCGTGAAGCGAGAATATAAAATTCTTTGAAAAAAAAAATAAAATTATTGTTAGTTTTGAAGAATTGTGTTTTTCGTTGAAAAATTCGATAGTATCTCAAAAAAATATAGAATTTTTTTACGTTGCTGGGATAAAGTCATTTAAAGATTCAAGAGCAAAAATCTTGAACTAAAAAAATCATCTTTAAGAATTACTTCACTTTGAATCAAGAATAAAAATTCTTAAATTAAGTAAGATTTCCTCAAACTAAGAACAATTTCTTATAAAGTTTGTAAAGGAAAACGTAATTATCATTCATTTTCAAGAATTGTATTTTTAAATGATGAATTCGAATGTATATCTTACTAAAATAACAATCTCTTGATAATATCTCTCTCTTAAGAAAATAAGTTTAAAGAAAAGAAATTCTTAAATTGAGCCAGTCGGTTCTCTTCAAAATAATTTTGTGATTAAGAATGTTTTTCCTGAATTAATTAGTTATTTGTCAGAGTACAATATCAAATTACTCTTCCCTTTTCCTTAATAACCCGAGTGAATCAGTGAATCAACAATAAGCACGCTGCTAACTAACTTGATTAAAAAATAATAGAATATTAAAAGATAAAAATTCAATTTTATTATAAGCATAGACTGTATCTTCTCTACTTGCTATATGTATATTTACACGAATACCTGCGCTATATAGTACCCATCCATTATTTATATATACTTATTTTATATAAAGGTATCTCGTTATGCGAAAGTGCTTTCCTACCAAATATACCGTACAAATATAATTATCCAACGGTAAAATTTAATGTAATAGCAGCTATATGAAATTTTTACGTAGCTTCCTCTTTTTCTGGTATGCAGCAACGGTAAATTGAATAGCTTATGCAAAGCATATTAAAGCATCAAAAATTTTCCATTGTCAACAAATTCGTCCACGTAGAACACAACCCCAATTAAATTATCATGTACAATGCATATTTATTTTAAATTTTGCAGCAGTACATCAAACTTTTTTATCAATTGACACGCGATACTATTTTCATCTCATATTTTTACGACTGTTATTTATTATTTACAGAGCCACCCACCCCATTTCGCCATCTATCAATGCTTCAACTTTTAGCAATCAATGGTATTCATTCATTTATCTTTTTAATTAATACCTACACGTAGGCAAGATTTTTTTTTTTTCGAAGTATTAGAAGAAATGTAAACTTTAGTCTTGTAGTTATTAACTAAAATAAAAAACTAAAGATCTTTCCGTTCAATCAAATTAATTTTTTTATCACTGTCGATCATTTTTTTTTTTTTAATATAGTATTTAAAACTGTTCGTGCAATATTAGTTCATTTCCTTCGTACAGCTTTCTGTGATAAATACTAACGAACCGTTGTATTCAACAAATTTAGCAACACGTTGGTCTTCATTATGATACTAGAAATTTTCAATGTTAAATACTTTTCATTGAAACTTCATTATCAGTTTAATTAAATTCACTAATTTTTATTTTTTTCCATGTATGATCAATACTACAAAACATAATTATTAATACAAGGTATAAATAGTTATTTTAACCCATGTTCTGTTTAACCTCTTTATGTGTATCAAACACACGCCCTATAAGTTAATACTCATATCCATAACTTTGACTTCACAAAATCCACAACTGCATCGAACAACTAATTAAATACTTTAGAGCCTCAATAACAAACGGATAACTCAAATGCTGGCCTTCAATGAAAAGCAAAAAAGTTTTTGAAGAAATAAAATCAACTTGATTAAAAAAAAATTTTTTAAGTTTTCTACTCGATTCTAACCAAGCGGAAAATTTTTTTTAATCTTTTTAGTGATTATTTTTTTAAAGTGATTCGTTGAAAAGTTACAAAAATACTTATTAATAATATTTAAAAAAAATCTACCTTTTCTAAATTGAATTTTCAAATAAATAAACTTTGAAGTTAAAATTTAAACTTTTAAAACCTTTACTTCAACCCTAAATTGGTAAAAATTTTCAATATCTCAAATTTCTAAACTTCACTTTGATTTTGTTTTGCTAAATTCGGTATTTAATTTTAACACGTTCTTGTCTTACAATCTTACCAATAAGTAGTTAATTATATAATAAGCTGATTTTGAAACCATTTGTACACAAATATTAGTAAACTTTATAAATAGATTATAAACTTGCAAGGAAACACCATAAAATTACAATGCATGAATTGTAAATTTTTTTCGTAGACTCAATACGTAACTTCAACATATTCGTATATTAACATGACAAAATTTTTTATCAGTGTTCGAGATTCTACTATACATTCTCTCTAATCATTGAAATTCCAGATGAATTGGTTATAATCTCGAATCTATTTGTTTCAGGTACTTCAGAAAAGAATCGAGAAATGAGAAGCTAATCCTCTACCTAATTAATCGGGATCTGATAGTGAACAATGGTAAAATAGATAAGCTGTTTGGCGTAATAAAGGCTGATCCAGAATACATTAAAAACAAACGGGTAAGTAACTTTCGTATTGATATATAGATGATGCACAATGGACCATATGTACGAACACATATATGCAAGACTGTAGACATAGACATATATGTGTGGTGCATACTGAGTACCAAGAATGTATTGAGGATTGAATCAACCAGATGAAGTACTCAATAGACAGGTATTTCATGCTCGATTGAATGCTCGGTGTGTTGGTAGGTGTACGGACAAGTCACTTTGACCTTCCGATATGGACGAGAGGATGAAGAGTACATGGGAATAAAATTTTGCACCGAGGCAATAATCTGCTTCACCCAACTGTATCCTCCATGCTCTGACTCGGATCACCAAGAGCCATCGACAGCTCTACAGGTATGCCTGAGTTCTCTAAAATACATCTACTGCGACACTTCGATAAATTATTCGATTTGTCATCATCAACACATCTGCATTTCATCTATATGCTCATACATATTCAACCCATGATAGTCATACATCTACGTGACTATCTACATGTATGGATCCTGGATTCTGAATTCTGAACATACATAACATGATTAACAGGTATTTACGATTACAACGACAATTATCGGGTATCATCCAAGTGGGAGTTATTACATAGTTCGTCGCATTTATTATTTTTCATAACCCACTTGTCCGCACTGGACACTAACTAATGCAACGGTAACAGTAATGTAACATAGCAGCACATTTCGATTAACCCCCAGCTCACCTGATAACTACTACTACTAATCGGGCTGTTCATTAATCAATTTAATGAGAATAACGGCTACAACAAAATGACCGACTGCTTTTGCTATGAATATAACCATCAACAACATAAATCATCCCCGAACAGAAAAATTAATCCCAGTTATTGAGATCAAATTAAATTCTTTACAGATATAAATATTAATAATTTTTGCCCTTGTAGTGTTGATTATCGAGGTTGGAAGAACACAAATGACTATTTTTCAAAAAATTTTTGAAATTGGCAATAAACGGAATTAAATGCATTATACACATATTGTTAAAATTTGGAACCCGTTGATCTCTTTCAACAAAATATACTTGCAATAAAAAACAATTCTATTCCATTAAAACAAAATATAACAAATTTTTGTTTTTTTTTTTTACACTGAAAGAATTTCAAGGTTTTCATGAAAAATTAATATTTAATAAATTCCCGTAAAAAAATTTTCTAATTGTATGGCATTTAATTAAATATAGTTATTTTAAAATTCCTCTTTTTGGCTCAATTTTTTCTCATTTTGTTTTATTTATAAATGTTCATGTTCTCTATCATGTATTTGTTATTCTTATGTAAGTAAAAAAAGTCTAAAAAACCTAATTAAATGTTTTTAGAGTCAAAAGAAATTATTTTTATTTTAAAAACTTAATACTTTAAAATTAACTCTCTTGTAAGGAAATGATTCAGCGACCATGCGACCTCTGTCAGAGATTTTAAATACCATATTTTGTCAAAAATTTGATACAGTCAATTTTCATATCAGGGAATAAATAAGAATATAAGAACATCAAAAATTATGTATAGACAGATCATAAAATTTTATCAAGGGAGACAAAATGTATAAATACCCTAAAAAATTTGGTAAAGCCAGACCTCATATTTTTTCGTAAATTATCAGTAAAAAACAATCACTATGAGAAACACCAGATAAAATATAGACCATGAGGAAGGAAGCACTAACGAGTAAAAAGGAAAATAATAGAATATAACAAAAACCTTTATAATAGAGGTACTGACTTAAATGGAACTTACATTTTATTAAAAACACATAAATATCCCCTTTTCTATTTCGGCTTTATACTTTTTTCCAGCGTTTTTAAAAATGAGTAATTGCATGCATGAACTCATTTTTCTTGTACTGGTTTTTCGTGTTTAAATTTAAATAATTACGTTTTATTTAAATAATTATTCGCATTTGAAATTCTGTTTTACATGACAATGTTGCAAAGGATAAAAATCCAACAGTTCACATTTTTTATTTTCGTTTTTTTTTTTTTTTTTTTTCATTTCGTGAGTGATTGTTACAAAATTGAAGAAATTTATGGAGTGAAGGACTATTTTCAAAAGGATAATATTTTGACAAATCGAAACGTTCGATTACCGCTTCACTGTAAAAATGGCAAGGTAACAGAAAATAATAAAAAAAAAAGCACAGAATAGTCATTTCGAGTTAAATTGATTTCGATTTCGATCTGAAGGACAAATATTGATACATTTGTTGCATATCGACGTAGAAAAAGGATTCGATAGGTTTTAATTGAGTCTAGTTCTAAGTGTGGCATAACCTTGGACAAGAGTTGTCAATTTAAGTCTACAAAGCCTTGATTTTTAGAGCGTTTGTTAAAACTTTTTCTGAGGATTACTTCAAATTTTTAATACAAGCGATTTGATCTTTACAAAATAAACGAAAAAAATTTTTAAATTCAATTAATGGCTGTAAATTTAAAAGAAAGAAAATCTTCATAGAACATAATTATCATCATAACAAATATCTCAGACTGTGAAGATGATAATACCCTTAAGGAGTTTCCTTTTGACTCTCAGGAAAATTTCCAACAGTATCTTCGTTAATTATCTAACGTCAAAAGTCTATCTCCTTTTTTGACGATTATACATGAATTCCATTTAATAATAATTACAGTACCCGTAATCAATATCCGGAATATTAAATCCAACGACCGTCATAATCCTCCTTGACTTTGTGTTGCCGACATTCAATTTCAAACTCGAATTCAGCTACTATTTTGTCTTGACACATTACTTGACTCAGCGAAACGAAAAAATGTAAATGTAATATCGAATATAAGATCCATTGAGGTTTTGATAATAAAAAATATATCAAACGAATTCATATATATCTTTATGTATATATATTTGAGTATACGTGATACAGGCGTGACCATAGAAAAAAAATGAAACATATTCTTTTTCACCAGAAGAAATAATAAAACGTTTTTATTTTTCTGCATCAGAAGAGATGTACACTCTGACGTCAGAGTATCGGGACCTGACCTTGGCCTCTACTCGATAAACCCACCGCGAATTTAATCGCGTTTACCACTTTACGACAACTATATATAGATAGTTGAGAAGATTGTGTACCGTATTTTTTCTTTCAGGTGTAAACTACGCCATTTTTTAGAAGGCCATCAATTTTAGCTCTCATCTCTAGTCGATATATTGAAACAATACGAGATTAAGAGGATGTTTTGATAGGTCACAGAGTCAAGATTACTAAGGACTACTCGCGAAATTTATTATCTCGAACTTGTGTCCGGAAGGAGTCTCGCCTGTTATAGATGCTACTACCTACTTAATTATTTCTGACCGGCTACCGAGTTACAACATCACGGCCGAGAACAATGTACAATATACATCGACAATGAATAACCGAGAGCTTTATTGATGAGCGGTGTAGGAAATTTTTTTCAACAATAAAGAAAAAATTTTTTGAAGCAAAAATTCACTACGTTTAGAGAAAAGCTATCTTAATTTAGAAGAAATTTTTATTTCTATCTAAAAAAAATTATTTTTGGAATTATTGTCTAGTTTCAAAAATTTCTGGCCTTGAATTTTAACTTCTTGGTTCACAAAATCTTTACCTTGAGTCGATAAAGAAAATTCTTTTTTACTAAAAATACTTGCGTTTACTTTTAAGAACTTTTTTTTTCGATTAGTCAATTGACGAGTACTGAATATTTAAAATTATTTTTTAGCTTTCAAAAAATTTTAATTTAGTCAATTTCATCAGAACAATTTTTTAAAAATTTTTCTCAAAGATCATCATCATGAAATTCATTATTTTTTTATAGTTGTCAAAGAAATCTTCATTATACTTTCGTTTTATTTAAAAATCTTACGTTGCAGTTCAAAAAAATTTTCTTTATTCAAAATAGGTGAAAAATCTTTTTAAAAACAAAATTTCTCCGTCAACATAATCTAAAAAATATTTTCAACTTTTTATATGCGAGTACACTGAAAAAAAAAAATAATCGAGAATCAAGTAATTTCTTTTGCATCGTTATATGTAATTTATCATACTCGGAGAATTAAGTGCTCAAGCACTGGTTAAAGTAACTTGGTAGAAAACTTTCACACTAAATAATTTACAGTGGACCGGAGACTAGTAATTATTTACAGTGCATTCATAGAGCATATTTGAGTTGATAAAGTAGCTTAACTTGGTATCTCGTGTCACACGCCATCTGTTCGCCCTTAAATTTCCGTCCTAGTGGGAACTCACCCGTAAACATAAATCTTTTCACCTTTATTCGCGCTCGCGATATAAACGTACGAACAGAGACAGAATAAGGGTGGCAACCGCCCGCCGGAAGCCAGATATAATACATATAGCGAAGAAAAGCAAAGCTTGTATGAACTAGACTACAATGCGCTGGTGGTTGAATAGAATACGCACCGAATACAAAGTCCAATATAACTCAGCGGTTTGTACCGCTCAAATAGACTCATACTACTGCTCTTCCATCTATCTTCTATCGCCTCAATGTATTCGGTTTTCGGTCGATCACTATAATATTCTCTCTCTCTCTCTCTCTCTCTCTCTCTCTCTCTCTCTCTCTCTCTCTCTCTCTCTCTCTCTCTCTCTCTCTCTCTCTCTCTCTCTCTCTCTCTCTCTCTCTCTCTCTCTCTCTCTCTCTCTATCAACTTTGATGGATGATCGCTTAGCGCTCTGCTAAAAGCTCGTTTTATTTAGAATAGCTTATGGCTTATGTTAAGATAAAGTTACTTTTATTTTATTTCAAATTTGTTTTATCTGTAAGCTCCTTAAAATATAATAAGGATAATGTAAAGCTCAGCTGGTAAAAATTCCGTTTTTAATGGAATAAAAATATGAAATAATAAAATATAAACTGCACAATGGATTGTTATTTTTTAACAATAAATTTTGGCATGAGTTGAGATTCTTTACGCTTCCATTCGATATTGCTACACCTCGTACAGAATTTTTTTCGAGTCGCGAACCCGAAACCTTCGTCACCGAGAGTGCTTTAAACCATTTTTATAAAACTTTTTTTTATATTATTCATAAATACAGCGTCATTATTCAATTCACTCGTTACACACTTTATTATGTACAACTGAAATGAAAATAAAATGAAAATGTATAAGCATGTCATTGTCAATCCATGGAATAACCAGCCTACTTTTTTTATGCAAAGTGACTTTTGTAAAAATGAAAACTCTAATGTATGCTGGATTGAAATATATTAATATAATAATAATTATTATTATTTTTATTGAACAATTGGTAAATAATTTTATGAAAAAATTTTTCTTAACATTATTTTTAAATTTATTGTTATTGTAATTATTATTATCATTTATTTGTGTATTTTATAAATTGGTTGATATAAAATAGTTATTTTTTATACATAAGTACAAAATTAAAAATTCTGATTAGCTTTGAGTAACGTCACGAATCTACGATTATAGTGCGTTCCTTTTTTTTTCTTTTTCTAAAAAAAATTTCATAAGATTTTGAAATGAAAAATAAAATTCTATGAATATTTTCAGAATTAATCAAAATATATATATTTCTTATCATTTGAAAAATATTTTTGTTTAATTTAATTCTTATAAAGTTTGTAAAAATTCGATTTTCATAATTGTAATTTTTGAAATTTTTTTTTCTCGGAGCACCAACCTTCTATAAATTCTACTTCAATTGGTTAAAAAAGAACTCCAAATTTTAAGAAAATAACAATAATCAATTAAATAAAAATAATTTTCAGTGAAATCAGAGGTATTAAAAAAAAAAAGTAACATTAACCGTTTGTGTAAAACTCAAAGAAAAGTTTAAATGTCACCCGTCTGAACAATTTGATAAATGAAAAAAAAATAATATAAGTTATATGCATCGAGAGGAATTCTTTGAACATGTTTCTAGTCGACAAACTCTTTAAAAAAGTTTTTATTTTATCCGCTGGCATGAGCAATTTAAAGTGGAAAATAAATAGATAAAAAAAATTAAATTGTTTAAATGCTCACAGCTGTCCATACAAATTATACTAGATATATTCGTGAATTAGAGAAATAGAGGTAATAAAGTATAATAAAGTCGAGTTCAAACAAGCCGAACAAACTTTTTAAATTTACCCATGCGAGTTTCACAAGTGTTAATCACAAAGATAATAAAAATAAAAATACTACTTGTATTAGTGATAATTAAAAATTAACTTTAGCAATAAGAAGAAAACCTTAACACTAGAGGTATAAAATATCGCGTACTTCCTGTTCCCGAGTCGGTGTCTTCCGTTATTAAATGGCTAATCAATCTATATCAACCTTGTGACAAGCATCGCCCTCATGTCTCGCAATATTTATCCCAGCGATATACATTTCACGATAAAAGTTATATATCCTCATCTATAACACGGCAAACGTTGGCATCGACTGCCATCAAAATTACTGATAAAACATCCGACTGAAAAGTATCCATCACTGTTTCGTTATATGAGAAAATTACGTAAGATTGATGGCTTGAGAAAACTAAACTAATCTAGTTCATCGTTCATCGCTTTTATTTTTTCATTTATTTTATGTGTTATACAGGATCTTATAATGAGAAAAGAAGGACCTACAGCTCATGCATTTTCCCTGGAAATACCATCGGTAGCACCACCTTCTGTTCATCTTCACCCGGCTAAAGAGTATAATGGCGCGCCCATTGGCACCAGTTATCTTGTTACGATTTATGCTGGTAAAATTTAATTTAACTTTTATAAATAAATAAATTATTTTTTTAATAAGTTTAATTTTTTTTTAATTTAAAAATTTAATTTGAAACGAAATTTAACAATGTGGAAATTTTATTTGATAATTTTTCAATTTGAACTTCTGAAATTAAACTTTGGTTTGATCAATACTTTTAGTATCAATTAAATTGTTGTTACAATTTTATTAATTGGTACTCTGATCATGGATCGGTTTATTTGATACTGAAATAGAGAGAAAGTATTTTCAACAAAATATATTGTATTTAAACGATTTATTCTTTACCTGAATGCAAACATGATGTGTAATTAAAGTTATCGGTAAATTTGCATGAATTTTTTTTATATAAAAAAATATATTTACTTCGGTATATAAAAAATTTATTGACATTCAAAGGATATTTTTTGCTAAATATTTACCGCGCTGTAAATAAAATACCGTTTTTATTTATCTGATTGAATAAAAACCAGTATCATATTTTATTATTAAAAAAATGTGTATTCTGTGAATTATTGACTCTAAGCGAGACAATGATTTACCTTACCATATATTTTTTTAATTTTTCTTTTGACATGAAAATATTTTAATTAAAAAACACGGTTAGATAAACTAAAATAGTAATTTAAATTTAAAAAAATGTGATATTAGCGATAAAAGTACGTAAATTTCTGTAAGTACATAAAAGCATTTAAAACTCATTGGTTTCTCTATAACATTAATGCAAGCGCATAAATTTCCGAGCATAAATTACAAGACCCTAAAGTTCATATTCCAAAGTTCAAATTAATTATAGAGACCAATTTTCCAAGGTCTCATTTCTTTTGAATTGATTTAATCTCTTTTAAATTTAATTTCTATCGATGATAATTAATATGAAATATCATAAAAAATTTGTTATTAACTTTTACAATAACACGATCAGTTTATCAATAAAAGACAGGCAATCAAAAGTTGATAATCGTAAAAAAGTTTTCCGACTAATTTGAGTCATAAAAAATTTACAATTTCAATAAAATTTTTTTCATTTTAAGAAAATTTTTTTAAAAAGACAAGTTAATAAAAATTTAACACCAAATGACATACACTACCTACCCCAGAGACAAATTACATTTTAAACACAATAAATTCCACGGTAAACAAATGTATCTTAAATATAAATGTAGTTCCAGCTGAACGAGCGGACAAAAAAGTAGACCCTGGTTCAGAAGTTAGAATGGAAATAAACGTAATACTCCGTACAAATTCACCACCTGTACCGGTGAATAATCTCTCGACGGTTTCACCACAGGCAACAATTCAATCTGAGTGCAATCCGCAAGGGACACAAATACTTGGGAGCGAGAATGAAGTTGTTGAGTGTGACGGTGAGTAATATTCTCTGAGAATTGAACTAAACAGTTAACCAACTTACTTAGAAAGAAGATTTAACTCAATTTTTAAGCATCAACCTAAAACATACAGCTACATTGTCTCCGCTGGCTATTAAATTAATCAACCCCTAAAAATAAATCCACTCAATTTATTTTTATTAAATCAGAAGTAATGCTCTTCTAATAAATAATAAAAAAATTTTAACTACTTCCAGAGTTCCAACCGCCCCACGCAGTTGTAGAGAAGCAACTTCTGCTTAACGCCGGGTCAATACGCCTAGAGGTGCATCTAGACCGCGCTAATTATACTCACGGAGAGGATGTACAAGTCCACGTAACTGTGAATAATGATAGTCACAGGTCCGTAAGGAGGATTGAGGTACATTAACTAATCAGCTAGTCACTGTACATTAACGGAACAAATTATGAGATATTCCTATTTATCCCTCTGAATGCTAAAATTAAAAAAATCTGTTGCTGGTCTGATCTAATTAATTCTATTAATCAATTAATTAACTAACTAGCAACTTGCAGTCACTATGCGACTGCCGAGATTTACGTATTATGAATAAGAAAGCTTTGGCTTAATGATTTTTTTATATTTATAACACTACACATAGCTTGGGGACTTTTTAAATAAATTTTAAAAATAATAGTGCTATCACAGGATCAATTACAAATAATTTAATGGAGAAATGTGACGGAAAAAATTTATAAAACCGAAAAATTATTAAAAACTTCTCCAAAAAATTTACTATTAAAAAATATGTAAAGCCAAAATGCTCTAATTCTTATCAAGACCTTTCTGATGATACCAAATTTAATCATAAAAACCTATTTTATCATATAAATACACTGGCCATAAAATTTTATCTATTCTCTTAATAATATAAATTATTAAATTAATTTACAGATCATATTACTGCAACATGTTGACGTCTGCATGTACAAGCACGGTAAGTTCAAAAATGTCGTAGGAGCTGAATCAGAACGTGAAAACTGTCCCCTGGCTCCTGGGGCAAAATTTTCAAAAACTTACAGCCTGAAGCCGGCGCTGATTTCAACGAAAAACTGGATCGCCCTTGAATACAATTATACGAAGAAAGAAAAGGAAAAATGTCTTGCGTCGACGATTATTTCTCCAGTATACAATGAAGAAGACAGAAATCCTTATGCTATAAATGTCTCCTACTATGTACAAGTAATTAATTAAATGCATTAAGCTCTGAGTATTAAGCAATGAGTTTGTGTAATGAGTAATGCAATTACCTAGTTAAACTTATACAACTATTCAACCTTGCAGGTAAAACTTCAGGTATCGCTGATGTGTGGCCCAGTGTCTCTGAAGCTGCCTTTTACGTTAATGCGACCGGATCCAGATCCCGAATTATCGATTTTTTCTCCGTCACTGAAGAGCCCGCCGGTAGAAACTTCAAACGTAAATAGCGGAGGCGAAGATAAAAAAAAACCGCTAGCAGTAATGGAAACATCTATTCAGGCTAACGGGAACAAAGTTACCACTGCATTGGTGCAAGTCAGGCAAATGGCTGACGTGAATCGTAAAGAGAACAATAAGCTCTTTGAAAGCACCTGAGACCGGGTTAAAGCTAACACTGTCGTAAGTCAGCCCTGTAACATTAATTCGAATAATAATAAAAGTATTCAAAGTACTGCTGTGAGAACTCTCGGTAATACCAATCACGGAGATCGTGACGAAGGTTTCAGTATACAAAGAGCTTGTTTCTGCTTTCGACGAGCCTCCTAGTGTATATTCATTGGTGTATAAATTTAATTAACTTTTATGTAAAAAGTTTATTATAATTATAACTAAAAGAGTCAATTTTATTCTTAGGATTATTATTCTCTTGGATATTTTCACGATGGTGATACGAGTAGAGGGCAAGTGACTCTTGCGCGGGAAAGTCGGGATCGATTCTCGGTCCCGGTAAAATTTTTAAGTTGGATGTTTTTTCACTGTAAGAATGATTGTCTATTTTGGTTCTGTAAATTTTAAAATTTCAGTGAAAATTTCGATCTGAAGTAAAACTGAAAATATTTTAGAGAATATTACGAGTCTTGTAGAAATTTTTAAGACTAGAAAATCTTTTTTGTACAGAAGCCAAAGTAGATATTTAAGAAAAAAGGATTATATATCTATGTATATGTATATTTGTTTACTTAATTAATAAGCTTTTTTTTATTATTTCTGGTAACAGATATATCTTTTTACTGCCATCGATATTTAATCTGTCATAAAAAAAAAAAAAAAAACTCTACCTATTTTTCTTACTCTGCAATTATTTAAGCCAGCTGAATTTATAAGATAAGTAAAGTCCTATTTTGGATTTGTACAAAGGAATGTAATTGTTTAATTGTCAAGTAATGTTCGTTTAATAAATTGGATATTATGCACAAAAATGAATAAATAAAACTATTGACTGTTACAACCCTGTAGTCTACGGCGTTTCCTTGGTTCCTGAATAAACTATCAAATTTCATGAGCTATTGATTTAATTCCCTAACCATATTCCTCAGGCATAATTTATTAGCCATAAAATGAATAAATTAGCAATGATTACTTACCATGAAATTTGCATTTCTTGTACCCTCGAACTATCGGTTTGCTTTGCTTAGTATTGTCGTCGTGGACATACACTAAAATGTACTTGAAAACACCATTGGGATCAATGTTTACATCAGGAATTCCATCCAATGCTGTTGCCATTTTTGACAGACTTCTGATTGGAGCTAAAATAGAAAAATTTAATTGGAATAAAAATTTTTGAAATTGATTTCATTAAGCTTGTTAAATAATTTTGTATCATAATTAGTATATTTATATTTTTTTATCGTCTGGAAATTTTTAATTATTTAACAATACATAAAATTAAAAAAAAAAAAAAAAACTAAAATTTTTGTTTCTATAAAATTCGAATTACTCAAAATTAAAAAAAAAAATTTTTTTTATGAAAATTAAGTTAGCCGACATTTAAAAATTTTTAGTTTTTTTATTGAAAAAATTATTACAAAAAAAAAATATATTTGTAAAAAACTTGAAAAACTATCAGTGCAATTTTTTAAAAATATTTTTTTATTCTAGTTTAACAAATTAAAAAAATTAAAAAATTAGAAACGTCGGCTAACGTTGGTATTATATTTTTAAAAATACATTATCAATTAAAAGAAAAACTTGTCATACTTTTTCAAGTGTCAAATTCGCAAAATTTATAAATAAATATTTCTGTAACCCTTGATGTTAAAAATAATTTTAATTATTTTTTAAAAAGTACTTTATATATATAAATATTTACATACAATTATTACAATACAAAAATAAAATTTGTCATTTCTTTACAAATGTCTTTACCAAATAATTGTCAAAAAATTTTGAATTGTTTAATTAAATTAATTTTAAAAAACCGGAAAAAAATTTTATAAATTATTTAATACAAAAAATGAATTTAACCTCAACTATCAATTTTCTAATTGAAACAATATAAAAGTAATTGCATAAGTAGTATATACATTATATTCAATAAATACGATAATTTAAGTGTACCTTTGTTAAATTTTAAGCCGGATTGTAAACCACGAGTAAATGTTGACAGAATAACAGAGACTGCCATAAACAGACTTATATCCTTTTCGTATAAGCGTAACTTGTTTATCCGAAAAAACAAAAACCGAGTCGCCATCTACAGAAAAATTTTATCGTCACTTGAAAATCAGACATTTCCCGATAAAACAAAAAATCCGTTACTGAAGTCGGAACAAAAGCAAACATTAATAATAACACTTAAGTGAATAAGACAAACAATAAAATAACTTATTGAAACTGATATTAAAATATTTAAGGATGTCTACCAGAGGAATTGGTATTTTTCACACACCAAGAAAAACTACTTCAGAAAATCAACTCAATTTTCGTAAGTTAAAGTATTAAAACTATATTGCAAATATTTTAAGGTTATCAAAGTAAACCAGAAATATTTATAAAAATTACAGTAGCAGATATTTAATAATGTTTAGAATTTTTTTCAAATAATTTTTTAGCAGAAATTTTTTTTGTTAAATTAAATCAAAAAATTGTGAAGTTACTACTAACTTCAATGTCATAAATTTTTTTGAAATATTTTCTTCAATCCTAAAATGATTGACATAGACGATTAATTGCATACATTTTTTTTAATTAGATGGAGCTAATTCACTAACAATGTCGAATTCAACAAAAATGATGTCCAACGTTAATTATCCATCAAAATCATTCACGCCGATTGGAGCAAAACCCAAGGGCTTATCCATCAGGTCCCAGTCTGACTTGAATATTGCAGTGCCAACGAAACCATCATCGACTATTAAAGTTAATGAAGCTAAAAAAAGTACATCAACTCTCTTGAAGAATAAAGTATCAAAGGTTAGATTGTTATTATTATTATCATTATTTTAGATAGAAATTGTAAAATTATTATTGAGTCAATTTAATTTATAATTAAAGTACTATTGACTTGAAAAAGTTCAACTTGTCAGACATACTCGATCAATATTGGATCTCTTAATTTATTTTATTCTATTGTCAAGATAATTATTGTCATACTAGTCATGAATTTCTTCTCATACCAAATATTAATAATTAAATTGAAAAAATTATATATTAATGTATATTGTCGTTAAAAAAAAAAAATAAATAAATATTCAAATAAATTTTCTGTGAACAATTAACGTTGAAGAAAAGTCATCATTAATTTGACAAAGTTAGAAACAATCAATTCTATTGTATTGAAAAACAAGTGATAACTTATAACTCATGATAAATTTTTTCTCTAGACTTTACTGCAGAAGCAAAAACAAGGATTATCTCCAAACTCCAAATCGCCGCACAAAGTAGTAAGTCCAGTATTTAAAAGACCTTTGCCACTTAAAGTCAATACTCAAGTTTATCCACCGCCAGAAAAATTAGCAGGCTTTTATAACTTTGAAGAAAATTTTGGTAATTTACTTAAACTATTATGAAATTTTATTAAAAAAATAATAAAATATAAAAATTAATTTTAAAATATTTTTTTTTCACAGATCGAGTATTACGCCGAGTCGATGCACTCGATAAAGAAGCTAAACAACTTTCAGCAATTCATAAGCCCGTTAATAACGTCATAAAACCTTTTGAAGACGACTCCGAATCATTGTTGACAGTTGTAGAACAAGATCATCCTTCTCTTACGGTTAAAAATAACGATCTTACTTGTTTCGATGTTGAAATTCCAACTCTTTCTGACGAAGATTAATTGAATAAGGAATCGGAATTTTTTTTCATAAATGCTGGAATAATTTTGTATAATACTTTTAATTTTTAATTTTTTAAGTTTAACTTAATAATAATAATATTCATGATTAATATAAGTTATATAATTTAAATAAAAGTATTTAAGATATTTAAAGAGTGATTTTTTTTAATTAGATACCTATTATTAGTTTTGAATAACTAATTAATTAGGTAACATTCTTTAGACGTAGAATAAAAAATTTTTAAATCTGTCAAACTGTCAAATATTTCTTCAAATTTTATTGGACAGTGAGTCTAGCTGCGTGAATATTTTCAACCAATTAAATAAAAGAATAAAACTCCAGAAAATTGACAGATGCCGCTACCATCTCGACTACCAACTCCAAAATAAAATAATTTTCATTGTTGTCAAGCTGTCGTGTTTATTATTTAACCTCCCAGCTATAATTCCAGGTCATTGTAAATAACTATCAATATTATTTAACAAATAAATTTGCTATTGACTTACTAAAATGCCTGCTACGTCAACACACAAGTTTATAACATGGATTGGATTTATTTCAATACTTCACACTGCTTATTCTGCTGCTCAACGTAAGCATTTTTTATTTAACTCAAATTCATGTCAATACCAATAAAATAATTATTTAAATGACAAACATTAATTTAAATGTTTTTTCAGATCGATCTTACCTTAGAATAACAGAGCAGGAATTCACAACACTGCCGATTGATGTAAGAATTTTATTTTTATTAGTTAGAATTATAAATTACTACAAAATTCATCAATACTAAAGTTACCCGACGTTCTTAATTTTTTAATTTTTTTTCATTTATTAAATCATAACAAAAAAATATTTTTTAAAAATTGCATGTGTCATTTTTAAAATTTTCTAAATGTGAAATTTTTATAATACTGAAGTTAGCGATCAGCTGTCAATTTTAAAAATTTTTTTAACAAATTAATTACAATAAAAAAATGTTTCTAAAAATTTTCACTTGTAATTTTTATTAATTTTTACATGTGAAACTTTTTAATAATTTAATTGCTATAAAATTACAAAAAAAATTTTAATATTTTATTTTTAAATAATTTTTCAATAAAATAAATTATTAAAATTTTTAAATGTCGGCTAACTTAATTTTTATATAAAATTCATCAGTACTAGTAAATTTATTACATGTCACTTTTTTTTTATTGTTAGATATTGATCCAAGGAATAATTAGTTTGTTTATTGTAATGTACGGAGTGTTACATATCGCTGGAGACTTTAAAGAAATTCGCGCAGTTGTTGACCTAGAGAGCAAGACCTGGGAAACAACGAGAAACTTGGCGTCATTCCAAATATTTAATCATCGAGGAAAATGTTTATCACCGGACTATACACCGTATTAATAAATAAATAAATAAATAAATAAATAAAAACTAGCTAAAAAATAATTTTATAAATAAAAATAATTAAGGATTAAAGGATTAAAGAAGACAAGTTAAGTAAATTTATCCAGCAATGCCGAATAATACATTATCATTATTATTATTATTATTATTTATGAATGAGAAATATATAAAATAATCAAAATAACATCACTCGATCACTTTTTTTGTTTTTTCTTCTCGGCTTCAGCTTCCTTCTCTTTTTCTATTTCAGTTACGTACTCGCCTATCGTGTCTGAGTCAAGCATTTGCATCGGCTCGTTGCGACGCATGATAGCGATCTCCAGGTTCTTTTGTCCGGACGTTACTACTTCAAGAAGTGCTCTAATCGCGAGTTTTATTGAACCTCGCTCAGTGGCTACTTCTTCTGGGGTGTAGTATTTCTCTAGAAATTCCTTTACAGTCTTAGCAGCACGTCCAGTTGCGTTAGCCTAGAAAAATAATGTATACAATTAATTATCACTTATAAATTTTATAAATTTTAATGTAAAAATTGAAAAATAATTAATTTTTACCTTCCACTCGTGATAAATGCCTGAAGGTTCTGTTTGAAATAAATGCGGGCTTCCATCATAATCAAACCCAGCTATTAAACATGATATTCCAAACGGTCTACGTCCGTTGCTCTGAGTGTACTTTTGTTTGAGTCCAGCAACATGACGAGTTATATACTCTATTGCGACAGCATCTTCAACAGTCAATTTGTGACTTTGACATTCTATTTGAGCACGGTTTATCAGCACTCTGGCGTCCGCAGTCAAACCTGTCAATTTAATTACTCATTATTAATCAAGTACTGAATTATAAAAAAAAAAAAAAAAATTAAAATTAATTTAAGTAATTAAATTTAGCTGTCATACTTGACAAGTTTTTAATTTTCTTTAACAAACAAATTTGTTCTAAAAATATTGCATTTTTAATTTATTAAAATTTCTACATGTCAATTTTTTTATTATTGTTTTATTGCCATAATTTTTGTTAAAAAAATTCTTAAAATAATCACATAACTGCTGAATTAATTTTCATAATGAATTTAACAGATATTTTATAGTTTTAAGAATTTTTGTATCAAAGAAATTATGCCAAAAGAAATGAGAAAAAAAATTGACATATAGAAATTTTACAAAATTAAAAATGCAATTTTTTGGAACAAATTTGTTTGTCAAAAAAAATTTTTTTAAATGGTTTAGTGACTGCTAATTTTAATGTCATGGAAAAAAAAAAAAAAAAAAAAAGATATAAAATACTAACCAGCAAAAGCCATGACAACATGATCGTCAAGAAGACAAATTTTCCTAACAGTACGTTCCTCCTGTAATTTAGCAACTGACTTTTTCTCAACACCCAGGACAACTACATCGTTACCGCGTACTCCGACCTAGATTAAAAAATAAAAAATAAATTTTTTAATTTATAAACAAATAAATTTCAGTAAGTAAACAAATATAAATTTATATTAATTATAAGGTTAGGTTGTCCATATAAATGAAACTCACGGCAGTGGACCCTTTTCTCACAGCTTCCTGGGCATACTCGACTTGTAATAAATGCCCATCAGGAGAAAATACTGTTATTGCTCTATCGTACCTAGCTGACATTTTAGTGGTTTAAGTTATAAACTTTTTATCAAAATAATTTTTTAACAAAATGACTCGACCGTTTTTAATATTCCGGCAGGGTGATGTTTGGTTGAGTATATATAACTATATACCAGTAGGCTAAGGTTACAAGTTTGACGACTCACTGTGAAACTTATTCTGACGTCGTTAAATTGTCAGTAATGCAGAAATTCTGTTTATCAATAATTGACATGATGACACTGCAGTTGCAACTTCACGACAGACATTAAAAATTTTTTTATAATTTTATAGCAATTAAATTATTATTAAAATAAATTAATTACAAATTCTACATGTGAAAATTTTTAGAAGTTTTTTTTTTTTATTGTAATTGATTTGTTAAAAAAAATTTTTAAAAATGACAGCTGACGGCTAACTTCAGTATGATTCAGCATTGTAATTTTTTTTTTTTTTTTTTTTTTATAGAGATACACGTGTATAAGTAGTCTCCATTGTTTTTTTGTATTTCACCAGTGTGTTTTGTTTACAATTTTTTTTTTTTCAACAAGGTTTGTAAATAAATAAGCACTAAAATTAAAAAAATTTTTGAAAATAGAAAAGAAGAAATCATTTGAATTTTTTAATAAAATTAATGATCATAATAATAATAAAGTTTTCAATTAGAAATTCAATTATAACAAAAAAAATATTTTTAACAAATCGCATGTGTAATTTTAAAAATTTTCTACATGTGAAATTTTTTCTTTTATTTTATTTTTAATAATTTAAAAATAAAAACATTCTAAAAATTTTTAGATGTCAGCTAACTTAATTTTCATGAATCAATGTTAGTAATAAATAAAATTTGAAAATTTTTTAGAATTTTTCTTTAAAAAAAATTAATAACAAAAAACTAATAAGAAGAATTTAAAAAAACTATAAGTGCATTTTTAAAAAAATATTTTTTTATTTCTAATTTAATTAATGAAAAAATTAAAAAAAAATTTTAAACAGTTTATTTTGTATTTAATTTTAAATAATAATTTAATTGTATACTTTTTTCAGATTAAATAATTAAAAATGTTAAAACGAGACAAAATAGTACTAAGTTATCACGACAGTTTGTTGAGAGACCGCGACGTATTTTTATTAAAAGATTCACATTGGCTCAATGATGTGATAATTGGATTCTACTTCGAGTACTTGGAGCAAACTCTTGAAGCTAGTAATATCTCAAAAAATATAAAATTATTTAGTCCTGAAGTAACTCAGCTGCTGAAAATGACAGCACAGGAGTTCCCATTCATTTCCACAGACATGGATTACATTTTCTTCCCTCTGAATGATTGCAAGAAGTCTGATGCAGCTGGTGGGTCCCACTGGAGCTTGCTGGTGTATTCTAAAAATGAAAAAACTTGTTTTCATTTTGATTCTGCTCATGGAAATAATAATGCTGAGGCTCGTTCGTTCGGGCTTAAAATATCAAAGCAGTTGCTTGGTGACAAGACTGCGAGTTTTAAAAATGTTGAATGTCCGCAGCAGGACAATGGTTATGACTGTGGTATTTTTGTACTTTGTTTCACGGATGCTATTTTGGAACACTTGAAATCTAGTTCAAGTGTTGAAACATGTAATTTTTGTAAAGTTAAGTCTTTAAGTATATATAAAAGACGGAAGTTGCTTGATCTTATTAATAAATTAAGCCAACAAAATCATCAATAAATTATTTTTTAAAACAATATTTATTTTAATTAATCAAAATTTAATAACACTAAAGTTAGCCATCAGCTGTTAATTTAAAAAATTTTTTTTATAAATTAATTACAATAAAAAAATGGTTCTGAAAATTTTCACTTGTAATTTTTATTAATTTTCACCTGTGAAACTTTTTAATTAAATTTTTTTATAATAATTTAATTGCTATAAAATTCGAAAAAAAATTTTTAATATCTGCAAACTTCAATGTCATAAAATTTAAGATTTTCTGATTTTCATTACTTTTTATGATATTAATTAAAGTTAGCTGTCATTTGACTGTTTTTTAATTTTTTTTAACAAATAAATTTGTTACGAAAAATTATTTTTGAAAAATTTTATTTTTTCCTTTTTAAATTTCTAAATGTCCATTTTTTTTTTTTTTTTATTTCTTCAATACAGTAATTTATTTATTTAAAAAATTATTAAAATTATCAAATATCTGCTAAGTTAATGATATTCTATTTTTTTATTTTTTACACGTATGAAAAAATTAAAAAAAATTTATGAAGAAAATTCTTACCAGTTGCTGAAAAACAAGCAACCTTCAACTGTCCAGCACAAGCTTCCGCAGGAGCGCGCCACTGAAAAATCAGTTGTCATAAAGTGGTCGTTCCTCCCCAACCACACATTTAACATCCAATCGTGTTTTTTTCCCGCAGAATTGTAATAATTTTGCTTTCGTCATCAGTTAGAATCGCGTCGTGGCCTGCGATTGACGTCTGCTTATACATCCATGTGCAGATATATGTATTTTAAAATTGACGTGTTGGTTAACGATTCGCGAGCGAGTTATTAAATAGCACAAGTGGTACAACCTTACTCCGCAATTCGACTATTAACCATTAAAGCTCCACTTAATCAGTCTAATTTATTAACTATATTTATTCCATGTGTTGGTGAAATTAATGTGACTGGATTGTTGATTAAATATTAATTATTTACCGCCAAGTTCATCAGTTCACCAGGACAGCTGATTTAAATCTACATAAATATCAGAGAGATAATCACCTGTATTTTTATTCGCAGAATGCAAAAGGCCGGCTAATTCAAAATCACGTGACAAGTGAGTATCACGCGTCTATGATGTGACAAACGTTTATCTGTCTATCTTTTATTTTGTAAAGTCACTCAATATCATTTGTTTTTTATATTAATTTTCAATTGTTTTTTCAGACTCTATTTCAATTACAGACAAGACATAAAACAGACAGATAATAATGATAACATCAACAAGTCATTAGTCTGAAGCGAATAATTTATTTTTAATTTTTAGCTAACTCTAATTCCCAAAGATAATAGATCTGAAAATGAAGACTGTCATTATCATTAAAATATCATTAAAAATTAGCAATATGATAAAAATGAAAGATTGTGATAAAATATTAATGAGTTTTTACGATACCAGAATGTACAATCGATCGGATTGTATAATGCAAGCAAGCTAAAAATACATCCAATATTCACGAATCAATCCGCTGCAGTCTGTTGTTTTTCATCATCTTGTTTATCTATGAGACTGTCTTTTTTATTATCAAGTACTTGTTGATAAAGTATAGTTTACAATCTTGTGTTGTAAAAAAATAAGCATACTGAAATTATTTGTGAGTATTTAATGACGACATTATTTTACGGGTATTTAAACTCCATGATTTATGCTGACTGATAATATTTAATTTTATTAAACTTTCACTTGATATTTCAATAATGTATATTTGCGTGATGTAACAACAACTAAAAAACATTGCGATATAGTAATTTTAAGGAGAAGGAAAGTGACCTGACATAATATAAAATTATACATAACATTAATCAATATGTCCTCGACCCTACGTTTCGTATTCTCGATCTCGAATTACGCTTGTAATTCTAGTTTTTTGTTAGCAGTATCAGCTAAGAAATTAATACAGATTTATAAATTGTTAAGACATTATTTTACACGCAAGCTATTTAGATAAATTTAAAGACTTGTTGCGAAATAATATTCATCATTTTTTTAAAATAACACTGAATAAAATTATAAAAATTTTTTTTGGATAATTTTAGAATTTTCCATTTTTTATTTCATTAAATTTTACTGAATATAAAATTTAATGATGCTGAAATTAGCTGACATATATTTTCTAGGATTTTTTTTTAACAAATAAATTATTATAAAAAAATTTATATAAAAAATTTCACTCATAGATAGGTCAAAAAATTTTTTAATAATTTTAATTTTTTAATATTTTTTTTTTTTTAATTTGTTTATTTAGTAGTCACATAAACAGTATGGTCATGAGCGACTTCAAGATTATAAACAATGTTAAATAATATTTTAAGAAAACATAGAAAAGAATAAAATGAATATTTAAGCAATTATACATGCATGAAAATTTTGAAACCATAATAACTGGTGAAACAATACAATAGTTAAATATTTGGATTAAAAATCTAAAAATTACTTTGATCGGAAACGACGATAGCCATAATGAATACGGATAATTTTTCAAACTTAACATTCTTATTCTACCGATAAATATGAAGGTCATGTTCGAAAATGAGCTAAATTAGTCTTGTTATTTCCATCTTAGGATAATAAGTATTATTATTTTATTTATGTTAATATTTGCGGATATTTTATTAATAGTATGAAATTATAAAAATTTTTATTCAATAGTGTCAAATTGACAATATTTTATTGATAGTAATTTTTTAACAAAATATTTGTTTCACTGATATATATTTATAAAAAAAATATAAAATTTACAGACAAATTATATTGTCATAGTACAAACTTTTGAACCATATGTATTTTCTGACTCAGCTCGTCGAGCAAAATTTTTCAAAAGTTTCGTTTTCCGGACCATTGCAATAGTTAGATTTTTATGAAATCTACGAATAAAATGACAGACGTCGGCTAACTTCAATTTCTTAAAATTTATTAAAAATTATTAAGCAAAAAAAAACCGGGTTATCATTTGTACTCATAAAATTAAATTCAAAACAATCAGTTCAATTTCACATTTAATTAAAAATTAATTTATGATAAAAAAACTCTCTTTGTCAGTATTTTAAATGCAATTCACATAATAAAAAATACATAAATTTTCTAATATGTATTAACCCACTAAATTATAATTTCAGATAAAGAGAATGGTGCAACAAAGAAGTGAAAGAGCACCTTTATCGCTGAGATTAAATCAAAGTGAAAGCCCGACTTCAGGAACTCGCGCCCCAATGACGTCGCCGACGTCACAGCCGTCGTCCCCGAGACAAACGGGAGTAATCGGAAACTCGCCTCTAGGTGCAGGATCACCAGAGGCCCACAGCACATTAAATTCGTCAATGTCTCCTGGGGCCGGATCCGGGAATAGCAATGCCGATTCGCGCATACCTCGGCCATCTCCGACGGCTCTGCGTCGCTCAGCGAGCATGCGCATACGTGGAGAACGCGTGCAAAACATACGCACGACAGGGTCACTGGGTCCAGGTTCCTTGTCTCATCATCACAATCAACACCATTACCATCGACACAATCATATCTCGCACCAGACGGAAATCTTCCCAGCAATCACGGAGAATGGTCTGGACTCACCGCGACACCGCTCTCTTGTAAGTTTTATTTTATTTAATTACTTGCTTTGATCTGATTAATTTTAATTAAATTTAATTTCACGCATTAATTTTTTTTTTTTTTTTTTTTAATTGCAAATTTTTATTTTGTCACGTGGATAATTATTTCTTGAGATCTTTTTGCTATGGCAGTGAATTTAATAGACATATAACAATTTTTTTAATTTTTATAAAAAAAATTTCGCATGTAGAAAATTAAAAAAAATTATAAGTGTGAATTAAAAAAAAATATTTTTTTTTTATAATTATTGATTTTTTATAAAAATTTTAAGAATTGTTAGAAGTCTACTAATTTCAGTATTTTTTTTTTTTGCTTTTAGAATAGTCTGACCTGATAACAAAAATTTATCGACAAGACTTACTATCAATCACATCCGACGTTTTAAAACAGTGTTATATTTTTTGACATTAAAATCAGCAGATATCTGACAATTTTTTAAATTTTTCTAACAAATCATGATGCAAAAAAAATTTTTTTAAAAATTAAAAATAATAAATAATAAATAAATAATTTTTTATAAATTTCTTGTAAAATATTTTATTTTTTTAATAATTTAATTATTAAAAATCTAAAAAATTTTAAGATGTCTATTGATTTCAGTATCATTATATTTCAAGTAAGATAAGAAGTTACTTGGATCGATAAAATTTCTGCTCGAGGATCCTGCGTACCTGTTGCCTTCAGACAATTATCTTTAAATAAATAAATGATACACAATACTGAGACATTGATAAAATCTAAACGTCAATAACAGTACCAATTATTTTAATTTTTTTTTACTCCATCTCGGATATTTATTTTATTTAGATAAAACTGTTCGGTTGACTCGTACCTTGTTTAAAGAAGACAAAAGACAAGACCTGGCGCGCACCCTCACGATTTGCTCCAATTTTCCTAGCTACTTCCTGGAGAGGTTGTAGCGACACCCTGACCTTTGGTAATTTACGCGTCGGCGCAGATTCACCGTGTGTTAATGTCGTGTTTCTTAATTCTTTTAGTGGAGTTTATCGTGGAGTACGTCCGAGTAATAGCTTCGTATATCACAGTCAGTGTTTACTAAGCTCCGTTTAACTCTAATTTATAATATATATTAATTAAATCAGTTGATAAGAAGCCAGACATGTTTTAAATAAATAAATAGCCAGAGAGATATTGTAACAGTGTTTACTCTTGTATCTAATGGAATATTATTTTATATATTTTATCAGTGGTATTCAATACCTAGATGTCGAAGAGTCTTCGGTCGGACTCGCGGAGTGAAAGAAACTCACGCAGTTGCCCTTCTGTGAGTTTTAGTGGCGTGAATTTAGAGAATGTATAATTTAATTAAAAAATTTTAATTTATTTAATAGAGCCAGGATTTTTGCCTTAATTTCAAAATATTAATTAATAATTAATCGTGTTGAAATTTTGATATTACGGCGAAAATATTGGTTTTATAAAAAAATATTGCACATAAACGTTCTTCAAAATTTAATTTTTTTAAAAAAATGTCTCTGATAAATTTTTTGAAAAACCAACAGGAAAGTTTTAATTTCAAAAAAACTTTAATTATTCAATATTTATTTATTTATTTGTAAATAAACACCCTCGGCAATTTACAACAATATGATTACATTTTTATGTGTAGAATATTTAGTAATAGTATTAGTATTTTATACAATATATAGCATCTGCAAAGAGAAGATAAATTTAAGAAATTAAAAAAAAAAATTTTTTTTTAATTTAAAAGAAAAAATTATAAAAAAATTTGAAAGAAAAGGAAAACATAATATGTCTGATAGTTTATAATCATAATTTGTATAATATAAATTATAATACGGGGATAGTGTAGCTTCCCAACAGTGAAAAAATTTTTAAAGTTGGAAAAAAAAAATGACTTTCATGTTTTTGGATAAAATTTCTATTTTATCTTTTTTTGATGTTTTTATATATATATATATATATATATATATATATATATATATATATATATATATATATATATATATATATATATATATATATATATATATATATATATATTTTTTTAAGTACATAAAAAATGAACGATTAAAACAAAATTGATCAATTTGATCAACAAAAAAAAAATTAACATGATTTGTAAATAATTACAAAAAATTGATCTTATAAAAAAATTATAAAAGACATTTTTGACAAAAAATTAAATTTTCCACAATTTTTTTATAAGACTAATATTTTTGGTAAAAATCTTGGACTTAAATATAGAATGTTTAATAATTATATTTATATAAAATAAAAATTGCAAATGTTGATGTTAAATAATATTTCCAGAGTCTCTCACTGACACCAGCAAGGCCGCGTTTGGGACACGCGGCGCTGAACACAAGTGGAACTGGCGAGAGTTTATTATCATCAGGAGCTGGGGACGACAGTGATGTTGACAGTGTAAAGAGTTATGGTAGCGCTTACAGCACAGCAAGTGCCTGTGATCACGCACACTTTGCGCTTAATGGCACCACCTGGTCTGGGCGCTCGCGCAAGTATGTTGTTCACTGTTCAAATTACAATGGAGATACCGAACAGTATCTCACACCAACGCAACGAGCCGCCAGACAAGTGCGTAAATTGCAGAGCTTGCTGAGCGAGGCGAGAAAGGAGGTTGAGGAGAAGGACCGAGAGATACTGAGACTGACGAAGGAAGTCGTTGAGCTGAGACTCTATAAAGCCTCGCTCAACAGTCCCGATGAGAGAACGGACAGCAGTGAGGCATTAACCGTCCGTGAGAATAATCCTTTCTCACCAGAATCACCCTACAAAGATCTTCCTGAAGAAAGTTCTAATTCTGAGATTCAAAGTCCACGTACGCCTGATAAATCTCATCTAGCTATTGATAATTCTAGTACTAATAATAATAATAATAATAATAATAATAATAATAATAATAATAATAATAATAATAATAATAATAATAATAATAATAATAATAATAATAATAATGCTGATAGTACTCCTACGCCTAATAATAGTGTTAATGAATTCGGAGAGTGTCTTGTGTCATTAGCTGACTCGGGACACTTTGAAGATGACTCTATTCATTCAAAGGATTCTGTACTTGGTGCTTCAACGGTCGACGGAACTTTCGGCGCCAGAGATACTAAAAGTGTCGCTTTATCTCGGAGCAATAACCCCGCGACGCTGTCTGATGAAGAAAGGAAGAAAATAGTTGATCTTTATGAACAGAGGATTGAAGAAATGCACCGAAGACATATCGATGAGCTCCAAGAGCTCAAAGAAAAGCACAATGATAAGGTTTTTATTATCTCAATATTAAAAAAGATAATTTTATTTTTCTTTATTAAAACCCGACATTCATAGGTCAATGACAGCGTCACTTGAGACAGATATTTATAAATAGTTAATAATTTCTGCAGAGCTATAAAAAATTTTTTTTAATTGTTTGATTCTATATAAATGACACTGAAATTAGCAAACACTTGACAATTTGGTAATTATTTACAAGTGAGGTCAACCCATGCTGGGCTATGTTAAATTTTTTTTTTTTGATCAATTTTTTTTTTTAATTGGTCGTTTTTTTAAGTACACGGAAAGAACAAGATGACACTGGGTATCATCCTAGATTATACTGAGTGGAATGTTTTTTTTAGATAGTAGCTAGTATAATCCAGATTACAATAAGTATAATCCAGATTATAATGAGTATAATCCAGATATCATGCAGTACAATCTAGATTTTTCTAGCTACTATCTAAAATTTTTTTCGCCATAGATATCACTGAGTATAATCTGGGACGATATCCAGTATCATCTTATTTTTTCCGTGTACTTTTTAAAATAAAATAGAAATTTTATCCAAAAACATGTGAGCCAACATTTTTTCCAACTTTTAAAGGCAAAAAGCTATTGAAATTTTTTTTTTTTTCCTTTCACGACATTTTTTATCCTTTCACCACATTTTTTAAAAGCAAGCAGAATCAAAAAAAAATTTGAAAGTATTAATTTTTCACCTAATTATGGCCCAAAATGTGGTTATCCCCACTTGCAAATAATTACTGACAATTTTTGGATTTTTCTTTAAAAATACATAAATTTTAGAAAATTATTTTTAAAAAATTGCATTAATAATTTTTTAGATTTTCTAAATACGGAATTTTTTTAATAAATTTTCTTTATTGTAATTTATTTTTTCAAAAAAATTATTATATGTCTCAACTTCAGTATCATCTATATAAACTAGAATTAAATAAATAAATAAATTAAATCTAAGTTATGCAACATATCAAGATAGTTACAAAAAATAACAGATATAGTTACAATTATTTGAGAATTACCAATTTTTTATTATTATTTTTCAATAATAGTAATAATGATGTGATAAGGCTCTTGATACTAAAAAAAAAATTGATATAAAAATTAGGTGGAGAGTCTACTGAATCAGCTTTCTGAAGTGAACACTCGTTACTGCGAGTTACGTCCGTCCTTGGATACCGCTGAGGTGAAGGTACGAGATTTAGAAGCGGAGCTTGAGCGTACCAAGACACAACTCGAGGAACAAAAGGCATTGTTCGAGGAGGAAGAAGAGAGGAACAAGCAAATGTACCTGAAAATGTATGCCAAGGGTCAAGAGGCTGCAAGACTTGAGCTAAATGATCCGGTATGTACTCAGGCCCAGACTCTTTATTGCTCGCTCCGAGCCAGACATCCATGGCATGCTGAGCTTTTTACTTATGTGCATTATATTCGAGCTGAATAAGAAGATTTAACATATGAATTGCTTTCAGGCTTCGGAGCAAGCACCAGAGACGCCAAATGTCACTGTCACCGAATTGTTGCAACAATTGAGCGTTACTCAAGCGGAACTGGAGAACGTCAAGGTGAAATAAAAATTACTTTTTTTTATTGACATTTCAGTGGTTCGTTGGGTACTTTTTAATACTTACTGTCAGTAAGATTACTAAGGCTAATGGCAAGTAAATAGTTATTCAATAGAGAGCCAACGATTATTTTATTTGATAATAATTATTATAAAAATAATAACATTGAAAATATCAAGATAGAGATAGAGATAGATAGAATAAAGGGAGAGACAGATCCTCGTACTCTTTTTTTTTTTTTTTTTACTTAGTCCTTGCTTTCACAATCTCGCCCACTGACCACGAGCCCTTATTTGAATTAACTCTCTCAGCATTGTCTTTACTAACAATCTGCCACTTTTTGTCGCGGCTTGCATTCCAGGGTACAAACTACTTGCCACAACTTCACATTTCAGTCGCTCGTAGCCAATGTTTACTAAGTGCGCAGGAGGCTGTTTCTCTTTGGGTACTTGCCACACGTAAGGTCTGTATTTACGGGACGTCCACCACGTGAATTATTTCAGTGCCAATTTATACTTATTTTGTATTTTACTGCTTATTATGTATTTTTTATTTTGCTTTTTTTTTTTTTCTATTTCATTTGCAGTTACCTCGTATTAGTATTAAATACTGAATCGCGTGCACGTTCGCTATTCACCATCGCACCAAACTCCTTAGTGTAATTTTAATAACATTTTAGTGTAAGCATGTACGAAATTCCTGGACTGAAACAGCCTCTTTTATTTTGCTTCTTTTTGTAATTAAGTGAATGGGTGCATGAAGATGTTATGATGCGGGTTATATTACAAAAAAAAATAAATTTATTAAATATATTAAAATTAGCAGACATTTGACAATTTTTAAGATTTTTTTTATTATTATTAAAATAATTATTGTGAAAAAATTCGGTAATTATTTACAAGTGGGGTAAACCCTATTTTGGGCCATAACTAGGTGAAAAATTAATATTTTCAAATTTTTTTTTGATTCTGCTTATTTTTACGGCGGATTTATGATAAAAGAAAATAATAAAGATTTCGATAGCTTTTTTGCCTTAAAAAGTTGGAAAAAATTTTGGCTCTCATGTTTTTGGATAAATATTATATTTTATCTTTTCTTAATAATTTTGATATATATTTTTTTGAAAAATATAAAAAGAAAACGAACAATTAAAAAAAAATGATAAATATTACATTTTTCTAAAAAAATTATAAATTTTTTTTTAAATTTGTAAAATTTTTTAAAACTGTGATAATTTTTTTTAATTGTTTTTTTTTTTTTATGTATTTTTCAAAAAAATAAATAAATAAATCAATAAAATCAAATAGAAATTTCGTTCAAAAAAATTAAAATTAAAATGGTTAACTTCCCTTGTAAATATTTATCAAAAATTCTGCATATACATAGAAAATTTTAAAAAATCGTAAAGGCAATTTGAAAAAAATTTTTTTTTTAGTTTTAATTTAATTTAAAAAAAAAACCAAAAAATGTTTCAATGTCTGATTTCACAATCATTAAAATATGTTGTGTTGATTTTATGAAAAAAAAAGTTTAATAATTTAAATAAGATTAAAAAAAAAAAAATTTCAATAATTTAAACAAAATTTTAAAACAAAAATTTTGGTAACACCTTCAACTACTCATGTTTGCAAATATATTCTTCTTTCTGTAATGTAGATAAATTTGTCGAGGGTAAATATTTGTAGCAAACATTAAAGAAACTTTATTTTTCCAGGCCATGTACAGAAGAATAATCGAGTCTCGCAACAAGGCAGCAATAGATCCAGAAATAACTCTACAGTTTTTGAAATCCGCTATTTACTACTTTTTAACCGACAAAGAAAACCATCACGGGCACTTGAATGCCATTGAGAGTATTCTTGGGTTTACGGACAACGAGAAGCTCAACATTGATCGGATTTACGGGTCAAGTCGAAAGTAATAAGTTTAAGTTTCTTCCTTTATTTATTTATTTATTTTTATTATTGCATTATCAATATTCTTTACCTGCCGGTATTGAGTTATTTTATCAACAGACTATTTTAAATATTTGACCACTAGTTTATCGAAGACTTTATTTAGTTTTATTTTTATCAAATGTTTTAATATATTTTAAAATATCAAGTTTTTAATTATCAGATTAATATTGTAAAAAGAGAATCAGCGTGTTTGTGATTTGTAACGATCAGCTATTGATTAGCTGTAATTTATATCAGTAGATAATAGCTTTAGATTAATTATTATGCATTATTCCAAATATTTAAAAATATCGGGGGGAATTTTAAATATTTATAATTAAAAGAAATATTTGATAAAAATTGTTATTTCTAAATATTATCAATTATGATAATTGCAAGCTCTGCAATCTAGTTTTTCAATTATTTAATAAAACATCCAATTAATAATTAATGTTGACTTTTAAAAATATATTTCACGGCTGTGTTTGCTTACGATTGCAACACCGACTAGATTAAGCAAATCATTATTTATTTATATTTCAATTAATAAATATAAAGTAATATATTTAACGAAAGTTGGTGGAGACTGGTGGCTCATTCCTGGACACAGGAATAGATTATGATTGAGACTGAGGGAATATTCTGCCTTTATCAATTATACTAAGATAGTTTGTCCTTCACTTATAATTGTAATTAGTATTAAATATGTACGAGCGACCTTATTTTTAATGAATAACTTTATATGCCTGCATAGATACTGTCCAAATAATAAATTTAATTATCAAAAATATTTAAATTAATTTTAATTATAATTATAATAAAATAAAATGATTCAAAAAAAAAAATTTGAGCTTTTTTTTTTATATTCTTTTTTTGTTTTATTTATTGTTGTAAATTATTTTTTATTTATCAAAGTCACACAGACCGTAAATTACTTTTTGCTGGCTATGATTATACCATCATATTTCTGCTGGAACCACTTCATCGCGTCTTCTTTTGTCAAACGATGTTGGAATCCAACTTTTCCGGTCTTTCTCCTTCTGTGAGCTACATTGAATCCTACAAAATAAATAAATAATAAATTATTAATAAATTTTCAATGTTATTAAAAAAGATATTAAAATAAACAAAAATTTTTTTAATAAATTGTCGCAACATTTAAGTAACACCCTCAGTAAAATTAGTGAGCATGTGTTGCAAACATGAAGCAATTTATTTAGCACATGTTTTTTATAAATAAAAATAGACAAAATGTAAAACCAATGATGTCCACAATGCCAGAAGTGCAGATTTTTAATTTAAAAATATTCATCAAATTAATTTATAATAATAGTTGTAAAAAATATTTAAACATACCGGGACGACCGAGGACAACGTAGAAGTCAAGACCGTAAATTCCAATACTGGGATCGTACTTGATTCCAAGATCGATGTGTTCCTGGATACCAAAACCAAAGTTACCAGTTCCTGAGAAGTTTTCCTTTCTCAACTCGTACTCACGTACCTAGACAATCATATTAATTAAAAACAATATTCAAAATAGAAAAAATTAATATTATTATTGACATTAAAATTGGCTGACACTTGACAATTTTCTATGAAAATTAATTTAGCGAATATTTGATAATTTTAAGAAATTTTTAAAAAATAATTTGTGGCAAAAAAAAAATTAACAAGTAGAAATTTAAAATGTCATTTTTTAAAAATAATTTTCTAAACAAATTTGTGTATAAAATAATGTCAAGTTGCTGGTAATTTTGATATAATTAATTTCTCTGGAATAATAAACCAAATTTGGAAAATTATTTATAAAAAATTCCATTTTAATTTTTTATGAAAATTAATCTTGCAGATATTTGATCATTTTAATAATTGTTTTAACGAATAAATTAGAGCGAAAAAAAAATTTTAATGTAGAAATTTACAAAAATAAAAAATGCAATTTTTTGAAAATAATTTGTTTGCAAAAAAAATTAAATAATGATCAAATAATTGCTAATTTTAATATCATTATTTTTTTTACAGCTATTAAAGATGAAACTTTTTAAATAAATTTTTAATGCTATAATTGCTCTCAATTTTAGTATCATTGTTATTATAATAAAATATTGACTCAATTACCTTTAAACCACGTTCGAGGATTTCCTCAGCTTTGGCACCACGAACAGTGCAGTGCACAGCGATCTTTTCGTTTCTTCGGATACCGAAGGAACGTACAGTGTACCTGGCCTTGGAGAAAACGGGCTGTTGACCGGTCAACTGCTCCAACACCTTGGCAGCACGGGTCAGTCTGTCTCCAGATTCACCGACACAGATGTTCAGGCAGAGCTTGCGGATTCTGACCTCTCTCATCACATTTTTCGACGCATCCTTAGGCTCTTTTTTGGATTTGTCTTTCTTTACGCCGGTCTTTTTGGCGGGGACAGATACTTTGGCTTCCTGGATCACAAAAATAAAACAATTAATTTAATTTATGATTAAAATATACAGAATTAACTTTATAAATAATTCACTGCAAGTTAACGTGGAACATGCTGACGCAAAACACCAATGGCTAACCTCACAAGTGTCATTATTTCACCGAGCGCGATTTTTTTTAAAGATTAATCATCGAAAGATTGACTTTTTTGTGCAATTTAATGATTAATTTATGGGTTAGAATTAAAATTTTTTCATTGTTTAAACAGATTATTGAGAAAACAATGGATTTTTAAAGATAATTTTATAAAAATAACATGGACTCACCACCATCGTTGCGGCAGCGGATCAAAAAGAATAAAAAGAAGCTCTTCTTTCTCTATCTGAACGGAACACGTGCTCACTCTGCCGTTCACTGGCGTAATTAAGATTTCATAGTCGCCTATTGGTCAGCTGTAAGCTAATAGGAATTACGCGCGAAAATTTAAAAATTGTTTTTTACCCGCACCTGGAAAAAAAAAAAAAACAATTTTATCAGCTTTGATAAATATTTAAAATAAATAAAAATATTTATTGTTTAAAATTACTCAAGCTGATATAAAAATTCGGATAATAATAAAAATAACTCACCAAGGTTAAAGATAATTTGAAGTTACTGTTTATTATTTGAAATATTTGTGAAGATATGTAAAATAATTATATTATGAAAATTAAGTTAGCCGAAATTTAAAAATTAAAAAAATTTTTTTTTATTAAAAAAATTATTATAAAAAAATAAAAAAAAAAAAATCATTTGTAAAAAACTAAAAATGCAATTTAAAAAAAATTTTTTTTTGTTTTAATTTAATTATTGTTAAAAAAAATATTTTTTTGTTTTAAATCAATTATTAAAAAAAAAACTTTAGTACTATGAAATAATAACAGTGGAATGTGATAAATGATGAGTAATGATTTTATAATTTAAATAGAACAAAAAATAAATTTAATTTAATATTTAAAATTTAAAAAATCGATTAAAAATTATTTTTTTTACCGATGACTCACTTTATTTTACATTTAAACCTTTTATGGCCTGAGTCATAAAACAAAATTAAACGACAAAAAAACATAAAATCTACTGAAGGTTACTTTTAGTAAATATAAAACAAATTTATAAGATTTAAAAAATTCTTAAAAATTAACCAATTAATATATATTAATTTATAAACTTTTAAAAAAGATTCGTTTAGATATTTGTATGTATATGTAATCGTAAATATATAAAATAAAGTAAACATTGAAACTTTGTATCCAATCTTCGAGATAAAGTTCGGGAATGAGTAAAATCGATTGATTAGTTTACGAATGGCAGCTATTTAAACTTTTTGATCAATAACTCCAAATTGAGTAAAACTAAATTTTAAAAATAACTCTGAATTTTAAAACTTTTATATCAAAATTTTTAGATTTGAATTTTAAAACTTTTATATCAAAATTTTTAAAGAACCGGTTGAAAAGATTGTTGAATAAAAAATTCAATTAAACTAAATTAAAAAAAAAAATCTTCGAAAAAACTTGAGCGCGTTTGAGCTTTTGTAAACTAAGATCGAGTGATAAAAAAAGCAAAGTAATCAATATCTGTCGAGCACACTCCTTTGACACCGTAAAACCCGTATCTAAAAAAAAAAAAAAAAAAAAAAAAAAGCAGGAGCATTAATACATAAGATGAAACGTGAAAATTGGCAATAGTTAGGTATTTATTTATAATAGTAAACTGAAGCGACTGGTGTCGCGTGATAAAAACCTTGAAACCACTACAGTACCTTACACTTAGAAGGAGCAGGACGGTGAGCAACAACACAGCCTGGCATAAAGCGGGTGGTAGCCAAGAGTGAGTGGGTCAGTATAGTACGGAGCCGAACATAAACAGAAAGACCAAGTAAAGTACCATACCCCCAACAGGAGATGTTGATGTTGATGTTAGTCTGGCTCCACATACATCCGTACCTACAAACAAACATACTTATATAAAGTAAAGGTATATAATACATATATTTACACAAATACTCTTGCAGATAGGTATGTCCACCCGCGCTTTACTGGTAAAATACCAGAGGACAGAAAGAGAAAGAGTTTATGCAAGACCAAAGACCCAAGAGCTAAAAGCCAAGAGCTAAGAGCCTTTGGATAGGAGTCTTAGCGCAAGTATTGAGTAAGAGTGAGCAGAGAAGTAAGGAGGATGCTTGAGTTTTAAGTGAAAGAAATACCAGGATTGCTATTTAGATTATCAACACTTGAATTGACATCTAATAGTCTCTATCTCTATCTCTTACTCTATTATTATTTTAATTAAATTTACTGTTATCATTATTCAGGATATAATAATAATAATAATAATAATAATAATAATAATAATAATTATTATTATTATTATTATTATGAGCCTATGATCGCTATTAAATTAAAATAGGTACCAAGTAAATTTAAATATCAGCAGACCCGGATTTAATTTAATAGCCCGAGCAGAGAGTCCACAACAATCAAATTCCAGGTTGGATATTAGGGTAGCCTTTCTGGTCTCTCCTCTCTGGGTTGTTTGTAAATATGAGCCTCGGTAGTTGGCGGGCGCCTCTTTGGGAAGAGGAAGAACCACCATCACTAACACCGCCACCACCACTAGCACCAGCATCCTCAATCCTCGTCAGTTGATCTTCCATCCTGCATCAGCATCAGATCCTCATGTTACCACCACGGGCCGAGTAAAGTTGTTTGGCGCATTAAATAGCTACAGTAAAGTTACCGGGTAGGACTACGGCTCGAGAAAGAGCACGAAAATCACGGTAGGCAACAAACCACTGTACTGTTCTGCTGGTGGGAGCAGTACAGTACCAGTACGGCGGACCCGAGTAGGATAGAGTTAAGTTGAGGCAACTAAACCAAGAGAACGTGCCTTTGCCAGGCCAGTATCCACGTGTTCACTGTAGTAGCGCGTTATGACCCGGATGTTAGATTGCAGCTGCAGTTTCGCGAGTACCTGCCGCCGACCCGGATGTCCCGCTCGACGTCGTACCCCAGTACAACACTAATGTCATCCCTTTGTAAGGAAAAATATGTTCAATCGGTAAGTTTATATTTTTTATAATTGCTACCTGCAAAAATTTTATTTATTTATTTTTTTTTTTTTTTGGAAAAAGTTTATTACAATTTTTTTTATTGAGTTTATCGTTGTTACCTGTGAAGTGATATTTTATATTTTTGATCCATCAAATATTAAGTGACAAAACGGTGTGTTCTTGAAGGATAGATTCAAGCAAATCGACGAAAGGCGCCAGCAAACTACGAAGGGACCTGATAAACGCCGAAATAGCTAATTTACGTGATCTTCTGCCTTTACCACCCTCGACAAGACAGCGACTATCCCAGTTGCAACTGATGGCTCTTGTTTGTGTTTTTCTGAGGAAAGCTAATTATTTTCAACAGGGTGAGTCAATATTTTTTTTATCATAGCTAAATATTTAAATTATACTCATGATTTTTTCGTACTTCGAAGAAATAAAGTAAGTGGTATATATATAAGGTTTGGAAATTAGTTGTCATATTTACCAGAGACTTGCTCAAAGCCGGTAGTCTTGGTTGTAATATTTCAGTCGTTTGATCGCCAGCAAGAGAGTTGAGAATAAGTATAATACGGAGGCTCTGGTACTTTGAAATTATACCGACATTCCTCGGAACGTCTTTCCAAGATTCGAACCTGGGACCTCCCGGCAACGGTCGCGGTCGCGTCTCTGCGGTGCTCGACCCCCTTGGTAAACTTTAGAATCTCTGTACCGTCACCTCTTCATTTCTTCGTCATTCGTCCTCAAACCTCCGAGTCGCTTTTTAAGAGATGAGATGATACTGAAATTACAGATATCCGGGAACTCTTTTTTTTATACTGGCTCAGCATCAACATTATCATTGTCATTAATGATTAATGAGTTTGCTCGGACCTGTTATTAGGAGTAAATAAATAATAGATGCTGATAAAAACTTTTTTTTTAATGTCTGCATGCATTTTCGTTAATTCTCTCACACATAAATATTTAAGCTGGGGTATAAATTAAGAACTTTTCGTCACGGTCTAGAGTTTCGACGAAACTTTTTGTTTTAATTTGCGGGTAGTCTGATCTGATCAGGATATCTGGAAAATTAAATTGGGTGATTAATTATTGATCTTGTTATTTTGTAATTTTTCTGTTGTTTTTAATCACACTCACTTTAATTTTTATTTAATTGGCAATAGATTTTTACTTTTTTTCAAATCTAGAAAAGTAAAATTTTAATTATTTTCATTCTTTTAATTATTTATAAATATAATTTGAAAATTAGCAAAAAATTTTTTCATTTTATTTAAAAAATAAATTAGTACTAAAAAAATATTTTAAAAAATTGCAATTATAATTTTTAAAATTCATATTTGTGCTAAGTTGTAAAAATAATAGACAAAACCTTGTTAATCTTTTGAAACCTTAGAAAAAATATGTACAAAGTTTTAAAGTTTTCAAACAAGTACAAGGAATTGTACTTTTATAAAATTTACATTAAAGTTATAAAATTCATGTTTTACTAATATACATTTCTTTCTAATGTATTACATACTTCAAACATGAAAAATTTTTTAGAATTTTAAAAAGTTGCATTTATTGTTTTTTTTAAATTCATAAAATTTATTTGTAAGAAAAATTGTAAGAATTATCAGATGTCTGTACAATTGTAAAAATGAATGATAAAATCTTTTAAAGTATGAAAAAAAATATTAAAAAAATTTTTAATTTTTTAATCAATTATTTTTTTATAAAATTTAATTAAAAAAAAAAAAAAATTCATGAGAAATTTCAAAGACAATTAATTACAATATAAAAAAATTGCATTAATAATTTTTAACTTTAAACAAATCTAAAATTTTCTCTAAAATAATTAATAAAGAAAATGTCAGTAAAATTTGCAAGTATTCTTCGCGACACTAAAATTTATTATTATTCTTCACCTACTCGCAACTTATCATCAAGCTGTAGCACCGTCTTGTCTCCCAGAGAACAATCATCCTAAACCAGGACAAATCTCTGAAACATACATATTAATATATTAAAATGTAAGTACACGAAGACATTTAATTTGACGGGCGTCGAGGGTACTTTATGGAAGCCCGGGAAGAAATAAAAATGAGTTTAACAAAAGAAGTGGGACTGGGGACTGAGGACTGAGGACTAAGAAGTAAGAAGTAAGAACTGGAGACCGTGGACCCGAGCAGAGACCAGGACTGTGCACACACATATATATATATATTAAATAGTATTATAATATATAGAGAAGGAATAGGTTGTGCTGGTAAAGTTTAAAGTCCGAGCAAGGGAGAACGCCGTGGATGAAGTCCGTGCACAGAACAGAACAGAAACTCACCAGCACGGTTCGTATCCTCGAGTCTCAACTCTACTCGACGTTTCGAGCACCCAGAACCAGAGAGTATAAGTTAAGTCTAAGCGCGAGTTCCGGGTGATCCGCTGACCTCTCGGCCTCTGCAACAACACTCTCACGCTCCTGTAACCCATACTCCCCCATCGGGGCGCCCGTGCTTTCCTCTTTCCTCGCCTCACCTCATCCTTGTCCTCTCTCTTTCTTCCTCCTTCGCTTCCATAAGGTATATATCCAGGTACATCGTACATCGTATGTACTATACGTACACACATATTTATATATATATATATATATATAAAAGACGGTTGTGTTTTTATCCAGTACCTCTACTCTCATCTATATACTTTTACTACTCTCTCTCTACTCTCGTATCAGTCTCTTTGTCCTCTCCTCGCTCGTTCCCTCCTTCGAGCATGTATCATGCAAGAGGAAGACTATGTACCAATACACCGAGTACGGGTACGAGCACCGGTGGTTCCTCCTATGGATGTAGATGCTGTACTCCCAGAAACTACATCCCCTTTACTGCATCAATACAACCTGAAAATCCCAACGTTTAGCTCATACTCATGTGAAAACCGTTTTATTTGATTTACCGGATAAATTCCGTTGTTGGAACATTTTTTAAGCGCATACTTACTTTAACCATCCTGGCCACACATTTTGTTAATTTCATCCCCGGGCTTCTCTTCTTCTCTTCAATACATTCAATACTTTTTATACATTATAATTCTCTGGCTGAAATTTGTGAGAATTAATTATTAATTATAAATAAAGAAGAAATTTTCTTCCTCCAAAATGACATTAAAGTTAGCAGTCACTTAATAATTTTTTAATTTTTTTTTTAACAAAAAAATTTCTTCCAGAAAATAATTTTTTAAAAATTGCATTTTTTATTTTTTTTTTATTTCTACATGTCAATTTTTTTATTTATTTTTATTAACTTAATTTATTTGTTAAAAAAATTATTAAAATTTAATAAATATCTGCTAAATTAATTTCCATTCCTTCAAATATGAAATTTGTGAAAGATAATTATTAAAATTTTTTATATTAAATATAAATAAAGAAGAAATTTTCTTCTTTTAAATAAATAATACATTGCAATTTTTTTATAAAAATATCCTTTATACTTCTTTGAAAATTTTTAAGATATTTCTTCTCATGATCCCAAAGATTGACCTATCATTTTTATTTGACTTTAATTTTTCCAAGTTTGAAAAAATAAATTAAAATCTTCCTGGATTAATAATTCTCTATTTCCAAGTTTAAAATCTCAAGATTTCAAAGTACTGTCGAGCATGTTAAACGTTTATCATTATTCCTCCTTTTTCAACAAACAGCTCTGAGCTCAGAGCTAAATAGCCGGCCGCTGGCGATGATACTCAACTTTGATAAAGAAAAACATAACTTTAAGATTGTATAGTATTTATTATTAATTTATAACTTTATTTGTTTTTTTTTTTTTTTTTTTTAGCCTTGAAGAGCAGTCCATCAGAGTCAAATATTCCGACGCCAAATATTGGATTTTCAAAAGTAATAACTTTGTTTTATTATACAATATTTTTTTTTATTTTTAATAAAAGAAACTGAAACAAAATAAAAATAATATAAAAAGTTTTAATAAAGGAAAACAGTCAAGGCTTTACGAGGCTAAAATTTTTAAAATAGTTTGTGGCAATAATTTTTATCACGTACTTATTTTATAACCTTTTTTAAGTATACGATAAAAGTCAACTTACCGTCTCGCACTTGCTATCAATATATATATCAATGTTAATGTAAATATAAATATACAATTAAGTAAACATTTTGTGTGTTTTATCGAATTTTATAAATTTTTTTTTGCCATAATTTATTTGTTACAAAAATTCTTAAAATTATCAACTATTTGCAAAGTTGATTTTGATTAAAATTTCTATTGTGTCTTTTTTTTATGTTTTTGATATATTTTTTTTGAAAAGTACATAAAAAAAACTAATAATTTAAAAAAAAACCTGAATCTCACAATTTTTTAAAAAATTTATATATTTTTAAAAAAATTTGTTAAAATTGTGATAATTAACTTTTTTTTTATGTATTTTTCAAAAAAAAATATATCAAAATTTTCAAAAAAAATTTCGTTCAAAAAAATGAAAATTAAAATAGTGGACTTGTAAATAATTACCGAATTAGTATGAAAATTAAGTTAGCCGACATCTAAACTTTTTTAGAATTTTTTTTCACAATAAAACTCTTACAAAAAAATTCAAAGAAACAATTTCACCTGTAAAAAATTTAAAAAAACTACACGTGCAATTTAAAAAAAATTTTTTTTATTGTTAATTCAATTAATAAAAAAAAATAAAAATTTTTCGCTGTCGGGTAATTTTAATTTCATAAATTAGCTGACAACTGTTAATTTTTAAAAAATTTTATTTTAAATCAATTCCAATAAAAAAAAACGCTTCTAAAAATTTTTTTTAATTTTCACATGTGGAATTTTTTTACTAAATTTTTTTCATAACAATTTTATTGCCATAAAATTCCAAAAAAATTTCTTATCACTGCAAACTTCAGTGTCATTTAATTTGTTATGAAAATATATTAATAAAAAATTTGTCTAAAAATTAAAAAATAAGTGGAAATTTTTTTTTATAATTAATTCTATAAAAAAAAAAAAAAAAACTGTCAGATGTCAGCTGATTTTTTATTGAATTTTTGTTATTTTCTTGTAGGCCATGTCAGGATTTATTATGATGATGACCCATCAAGGAAAACTGCTGTACATATCTGAAAACGCGGCTGAGTATCTCGGGCACTCTATGGAAGATCTGCTGATTCACGGAGACAGTGTGTATGACGTTATAGACAAACAGGATCATATGGTAGTCCAAAATCAATTGGCGAGAAGTGGACCAATGTCCAGCAACGACAAACGGTTATTTCTGTGTCGCATTAATGTGTCGAGAAATTCACGACGTCAATTACGATTTGGCGATCAGAAGGTTAAATCAATCAATCAATCACTTCATTACTCTAATTATTTATTAATTAATTAATTAACTAATTGATTATCAAATTGATTCATTATTTGTCCGAGCAGCTTTATGATATTGATATTGAATTATAATTTCAAATTGTAACCTGTAGGAGCTTACCGCTAAGTTATTAATAATTGCTCTAGTGGCAGATCAAAACAGTGAGCTTAAACTACTTTGTTATTTTCATTTAACTTATTATTATCATCTCATCCGATATTCAGGTATAAATATAATCAATTATTTAATTAATAATAAACAAATACGTCATTGAAGTTTTTACCGACTTAAATAGCAACTTTTTCAGGTGACTGAAAGTATAAACTGAATATAATTCTATTATTTTAAAGTGAAGTAATAATGAAACATTAGTTTTTAAATACATTTCTTATTATAAAAATTATTAATAGTTACAAGGTGTCAAGTTATTGATTTTTTATATTTAGAAATTGTTTTACATACTTCATTATTTACAACAGTTTATTTACTCTAGAATTTGTAAAAGAAGAAATAATTAACCGCAAAAATTTATGGAAAAACAATGAAATAATTTTTGTCGAAGGGATTATAGATTTACAATTTAATTTTTTATTAAAGATACACGGAAAGAACAAAATTACACTGCATATCTTCCCATATTATACTCAGTGTTATCTGTGGGAAAAAAAATTTTCAGATAATATCAAATATAATCCAGATTATACTAAATCATTTTTGTATTATTTATTTATTTATTCATTCAGACGCCAATCGGCTTTATATATTAGATTTACATCAATTAAATTTAGTTATAGGTGAAAAAAGAAAATAAAAATAAATTGAGATAAAGTATTAACATTTCAATTGAACAAGTAATTTTTCTGGTTTTACCGCGTAAGATTACACTGGATATAATCCGAAAAAATATCCCGTATAATTTGAATTAAACTCAGTAGAATCTTGAATTATACAATTTTTTCGAAAATTGTGATATTTAACTTTTTTCTGTTTTAGTTTAAAAATTTTTTTGAAAATTTGTGTAAATTTTGATAATCAATTTTTTTTTAATTGTTCACTTTTTTTATGTATTTTCCAAAAAAAAAAATATATCAATAAAATCAAATAAAAATTTCGTTCAAAAAAATAAAAATTAAAATGGGACTCGAATTGAAAATATTTACCAAAAATTTTTAAACTCCAAATTAACAGAAAAAATGTGCTCAAATGTTCCTTAAATATTTTCTATTATGCATTGCATTGCATTTTTGAAAAATACATAAAAAAATGAGCAATTAAAAAAAAAATTAATTATCACAATTTTAACAAATTTTTAAAAAATTTTATAAATTAAAAAAGAAAAAAGTTTAATATCACAATTTTCGAAAAAATGATATAATCCAAGCTTCTACTGAGTATAATTCAAATTATACGGGTTATTATTTCGGATTATATCCAATGTAATCTTACAGTGAGTATAATACAAAAATAATTTAGTATAATCTGGATTATATTTGACACTATCTGAAATTTTTTTTTTCCCCACAAATGTCACTGAGTATAATATCGGGGGATATGCAGTGTAATTTTGTTCTTTCCGTGTAGTTGTCAATAATTAAAAAAAAATTAATTTTTCCAGGTGGTATTAGTAGAAGGTCATTATTTACCATTTGTACCTCTATGTAATCGTAACGAATCAGTATTTTTGGCTTCATGTACACCAGTAGTATTACCTGAAACCCGTGAAAGCGTTGTACAGGGTGCAACAAATATATTTACGACAATCCATTCAATGGACATGAAATATTTACACATTGACAAAACGTAAGTAAATAAAAATAAGTATTGAGTTTTTAAAAGTTTTCTTAAAAATATCTTCACCGCAAACTAAAGCTCGAAACGTTAAAGCGCTTATAAACTAGCTTATAAAAAATAAAATCGACTAAAGTTAAGTAAATGGCACTCAATTTCCTGAGTACTCTCTAATTCTCTTAAAGATTGCTAGTTTAAAGGAGTTTAAACTTTATGAATAGACGGTGATTATCGATCAATTCAGCTGATATAGTTGGCATTATCGATCTCAACTTGTTTTCCTTTTATTTATTTATTTATTTTAAAATATTTCTTCTTTAAAAAAAAAAAAAAAAAAAAAAAAATCCTAGGGCCGAGAGTCACTTGGAATATACCAGATCTGAGTTAGTTGGCGTTTCTTGGTACAACCTCCTTCACTGGGATTGCATAAGGACTGCTTACTGCAAGCATCAAACGGGTAAAACACTCTATATAAATATATAAAAGTAAATAGCTAAGTGAAATGAACTACATTGCGCAATGAAATAAGTTATAGTTATATTTATATATCATGATTATAATTAAGCATGTGTATATACGGCTTACGTCTAATGGATTTGATTTATTCAGTTATACAGTCAGACCAAGAGAGAACGAGCACAGCGCTACTGAGGCTACAAAGTTGTTCAGGCAAATGGTTTTGGATTCACTGTGTTCTACAAGTAAAGGAAACTTCTGAAGAATGCCAACATCCTATTATCGTATGCACAAACCAAGTGCTGAGGTAATCCATTCCTTTTCTCTTCTCCTTATTGCGGTTGCTTTAACTCTTTCTCACCATTTTACTCAAGGTGCTAATACCTATAACTTGTCTTCTCTTTCATCTGAAACTACACTTAACAAACTTATTGTTTAACTTAAACTTGCATTCAAAATATCACAAGAACAAGAAGAAGAAGAAGAAGAAGAAGTAACAAGTAATCTAAACTAAACTAAGTCAAAGTTAACTTTGCAAAACTTGTTTGTTATAGTATTATTTTATAACACATTATATTATATTATTACTTGTATCTTGTGCTATATTTATCCAATGCATAATATATAATAGCAAACTTCACTCAACGACAGACTGTCCGTGAATTTAATTATAAAATAAAAGCGATAATTATTCAGACTATATTCTTATTCTTCTTCAAAAAAAAAAGTAATTATTTAAAAGTGAGGTCCGATCTATTTTTGGCCATATTTGGATGTAGAAAAAAATTAAGATTTCGATAGCTTTTTTGTCTTCAAAAGTTGGAAAAAATTTTGGCTCTTATGTTTTTGGATAAAATTTCTATTTTCTATTCTTTTTTTTTAAGTACATAAAAAACCAACAATTAAAAAAAAAAAAAGTTGAATATCATAATTTTTAAAAAAATTTTAAAAATTGTGATAACGGTTTTTTTTTAATTTTTTATTTTTTGATGTATTTTTTTAGAAAAAAAAAAAACATCAATAAAATCAAATAGAAATTTTGTTCAAAAAAATGAAAATTAACATGGACCCCACGGCTGCCCAATTTCAAGACACAGTAACTGACAATTTAAAAATTTTTTTTAATTTTTCTTATTTAAAAAAGTTTGCGCGCCAAATTGATAAAAAATTTGATATACACTGAGAAAAAAAAATACTTTTACTCAATTAACAATTTCTTAGTTCAAGATACTCGATGATGAACAAATATTATTATTAATTAATAATTTCTGAAGAGAAGAGCATCAATATTTATTTTTGGATAAAAGATAAATAAGAGAATAGCTTCATTTACATTAAGTAAAAATTACTTGAAATTAAGGTAAAAAATTTATAAGAAATGCAGCAATATTGAAAAAAATCAGGTACAAAAATTTTGCAGTTACTGTATTTAAAAATCGGGCAGCCGCCGACTTGTAAATATTTACCAAAAAAAAATTTCTTCTTGAAGAAATAATAAAAAAAAAATACTAAAAATTTCAGTGATAAAGAAGCTGAAGTGATGCGAGCAAGTTCCTGGTTATACCAATATTCTTCCCAATCAAAATTTACTTACGGAATCTGCCCCTCGTCGAACCAGTCTTCGCACTCGAGCACGATGTCGTATCAAGAGTCTTACAGCAGGCCGGCTCTGATGCAGCCCGTGCACCCCAGCGAAGCATCCGTAAGTTCGTACAGCTTGGATGACAATCACCGAGCGCGAATTGACGCGGAATATCCTCCGGTACCAAGTGCGTCGACGCTTACCAAAGTGGAGGTGACCAACCAAGAAGACATCGAGCCAGTTGACATGTCGATAAACAGCAGCGGAGAGCACGAGACACGAACTCTCTACCAGTTGTCTCACCCGATAAACATCGAGTTCCCGAAGCAAGTACCCGGACAAGTTCCAGCGCACCATCATCATTATCACCAACAACATCAGCATGCGAGGATGACGCCGAAGTTTTGTGGGTACAGGGGTAAATTGGCGGTTCATTACCTGCATGGTCGCCAGTATTCGTCGGCTGCCGAGTCTCCGAAATACACTGACCTGGACTCAGCCTACGGAGATGCTTGTGCTGAGAGAAACTCTGGACACAAGCGGGCAGGCAAAACAAACGGAATTATGATGCTTGATCCGCATGAAACTATGGACCAGTGGAACTCCAGTCCAATTTGGTCCGACGCCCTCCAGAGGGTTCCTGATGTCGTTCACCAGGATCTCAGTCCGATGTACATCACTACCCCGACCACTCCTGTAGACACTCCAGACTCCGCGGACTTGCACTCAGAAGTCCCGGTCTTTAACTTTGACTGGACTCACCACGAGCAACATGTTCCTAGTTCCAAGATTATGGTCCGCAAGAACCTGGAGCAGAGGCAGGACAGAGACAATCAGCAGCCGCTTACCCTTCACCTTCCCAGGAGAAAGAATCAAACTGATGCCAGTAGCAAAGATTATGAAGACAAGTGACGTATTACCATTTTATTATAATTTAAATAGTTGATACTTAGATTAAGTAGAGATCAGAACGTGATGATTAATGGTACTTATTAGACTTTTAATTAATTATATTATATTTTATATATATATATATATATATATATATATATATATATATATATATATATATATATATATAAATATATTATATTATATATTTCTTCCGTCCGGAATAAACAAAATGTGCCTTATTCTAATTAAGAGTATTATTAATTATTAATATATGTTTTATTCCCACGATTTAAATCTTGATTTTTTGGCAAAACAATTCTCTAAATAAAAATTTCTTCAAATATTTTTATTTATAAAAACCAAAATAATAAAAAAAAATTAATAATGTAAATCTAAAAGACTAGATTGAAATAAAAATAAAAATAAAAAAACCACACGTCACTCGTCAAATAGCATTTATTATCATCGTAATCTGCACTTTAATTACAGAGTAAAAAACATGAATGTCTTTTATATGTCTTATCGAGTTTCTCACCGAAAATTGTCTGGGACAATCGCTCGACAGTATTACATAATGCCTATAAACAATTACAAGCCCATGTGTCTTAGATTTTATTTCTTCTCATTTTGCCTACAGTCGTACCTTAACTCGTTACTCGTAACCATAACTTTGTATTTGTATATTAATAGTGACACTTAATCACCATTTTAAAATTCTATCTCAAATTTTACACCCGCGACAAATAAATTTATAAATAACTTTTACATTATTTTATAATTTCATTTATTATATTTTATTTTTATCTTTCTTTTATACAATACATAAATACCTGTCGTTGCTTTATGCGTAATTACATCTCTTTACGTATTTTTTTTTTTTATTTTCTTTCACTGTATTTTTCACGAAAGTAATTATCTATATAATTAGCAGTACTTTTCACAAAAAAAAAAATCACAAAAACTTTTTTTTTTTCATTTTTTTTTCCTTTCTTCTTTGTATTTATGTCCATCGCTCACAATTTTATATTTTTATTTTTTTTTTTAATTAATTTATTATTTCTTTTTTTATTAATATAAAACACGTATATAAACATAGACTGAATACATCGGTGTTTAGAATATACATATGTCTGTATAGATATATTTATAATGTATATTTATCATTACAATAATAATTAAATATTACTTTTTAAAAAAAGTACAATACAATGCATATCTCCGTTTCGAGAAGCGCAGACAGGTAGAAACTAACGGGTACATATTTCACATTTGTTTAAATATTTCTTCAGTACCCATTAGAAATGTTTTTTTTTTTTTTTTTTTTTTTTTATTTAATATTTTATAATTTAATTTATTTATTAATTATTCTTTAAATTTTGTGCGTAAATGTGTACTTGTGTATAATCGCGGTACAGTACACGAATGTGCAATTCCCACGCTGTACAATTGCACCCACGTGTGTTTATACCCCCTTGGGCATCATTAATATGACTATGTATATTCATGTGTATATACATCCATACATATATAACTACATAAGTATATATATATATATATATATATATATGTATATGTATAAAGTTTGTGTGCGTTTGTAAATGTATTATATGTAAGTTTGTGTGTTTGTTTGTATACAATGTCTGTATTTAGTGGGTGTACCCCTGAAATAATTTAACCGACTGTTTGTTACAGTAGTCGGATAAAAACCCTGTTTGAAAAGTCTCACGAGTGCTCATAAAAGTGGATAAACGTGATAAAAGAGAAGAAGTATACTGTAGCAAAGTAATATATAACTTTAAGTTGACCTTTTTGTTAATCTTAATCATTTCTTCTTTCTTATTTCTTCCTTGTTCTGTTTTTCTTATCCGTCTATTTGCGTGTTTACTTGTACTTGTACTTGTACTTGTATGTCTAGTCCACTACAAGTAATGCAACCGTAAGACACTTCGAATCAGGGTTCGTGAGTTGTTTTTCTTTATATATATATATATATATATATATATATATATATATAAAAAAAAAAAAAAAAACCGCGTGCGTACAAAACTAAAAATTATCTCTTGGAAGAAACGCCAATGGCGTTTAAAACATTTCGCACCCGAAAATCTCGCTTTGGCTTCATATTTTATAATTATATTTATATATTTTTTTTTTTATTTATTTACTATATATTTGTATAACGTATAAATATGTTTATTTGTTTGTTTGCTTTATTTAATTATACTTTTTTTGGATCCATAAGTATGACTATGATCGCACAACCTTGACGAACTACAATCGATAACGGATAACCGTTCTTCAAATGGAAATTCCTAAAGCATTTTATTATTTGTTTTTATAAACGCGTCACAAATTCGTTACGTCGATATTAGTTTCATTTATTTTGTTTAATTTTTTTTTTTTTTTTTTTAAAGCTTTGTTTGGCACGTATTATAATTAGAATGTTTTCAGTACGGAAGCAATCGATTTTGTGTAGTATTTTCCTTCATTTTCAACTTTATATATAATAAATACATATATATATATATATATATATATATATATATATATATATATATATATATATATATATATATATATATATATTTTATTTCATTTCATTATATTTTACTTTATAATTCTTAACATTATTTCCTCTCATCAATGATTTCTATTAACTGACGGTATATTTCCTGCCACTCCACCGTTTGCTTCTGCTTGACTATATTAATCTCTGATACTCCACCTCCCATGAGTTTACATTTAGAACATTCATTTACAATTTATTTGTTATTATTATTATTATTATTTTTTTTTTAATATTAATTTATATCACTTGCTACGGGCTTACAATGTACAATGAAGTTAACGTCGTTGCGACTTGTTAATAAATCTATTACCGTACACTCAAATAATTATATTCTTGCTTTTTTATTTATTATTCACTCACCCACTCACGCTCGTACTTATTCACACGTTATTTATTTACTTTTTTCTTCTTTCAAACTACCTTTTTATTTATTTATTTATTTTTTGTTATATTTGTTTTTTGTATCATTTCTTCCTTCACGTTTATATTTTAACTATTTTGTGCGGATTTATCATTTTTAATTTATCATTATTAATCCAACAAAAAGACAGTGACCTTTTTTTTTTTATTTTATCTGCCTGTATAGTGAATCGATTAAATCTCTCGATGAAAACAATTTCGGGCGAACAAAATATATATTATGTAGATAATTTCCCTTGGCAGTATCTCACTTGCGTTTTCGATTCATATATGATTCGTGTTTCATAAGTATTCTCAGTTTAATTTATTACTTTTACAATAATTATCAATTATCAATTATTATTTATTATTCATATTAATAACAATATTAATAATTGTTATTATTTTTAATATACTTTTTTTAGTATCGCGCCCGACGAGACTAAAATTTAAATAATTTTACCGTTTGATCGCGAGTAAAAAATTTTCAAATCACTCATTTTTTTTTTTTTAAATAAGCCAAATATGACAAGTCTTTTATTTATTTATATTTATAAATATTATTTTTAAAAGTTATTCTTCACGATTGTCCGCGATAATCGTCTCTCAATTCTCGTCAATTGTTGGTGATAGACAATAAAGTGAGAAGAGAGTCTGAAAATAATTAATCGGTTCGCTTATGAAGAACAGAACCAGCGCTAATGGTGGTTTTTTAATAAATAATTATTATTTCTTCTTAAAATTTTAATTTTAACATAAAATTTGGCATTTTCTTGGCATTTAAATTAATTTTTACAAATGAGATGTAAAATAATTATAATTTTATAATTAATGAAATTTTTAATAAGTTATTTTATTAAAAAAAATCATTAGAATTTTTTTAAGTTAAAAGAAGAAATAATAACGCGTCGTAAGTTATAAATAAAATCACGGATAGCGATGAGTCCGGTTCGACTTAAAACGAATATCCAGCATTTATGAAAAATACCCGATCGATAAATTTATTTATTGATTGATTGATTAATAAATTGGACATAAATGCACGCTTAGGAGGGACAATAGGCTCTGCCGGCGCCTCTGTTTCTATTTTGCCACTTGCACTTGAGAATCCTAACGTAAGTTCGTCTGAAAGTGGCATTGCACAGGGCGTAACACATCGGATTAACAGTGCTGTTAATGTAGCAGAGATAGTAAAAAAAAGACCAAAGTTCTTCAGGAATCTCGACGACACACGCCTTAGTAAGGGGCTTCAGCAGCACGAGAATGTTGTACGGCGTCCAGGTAATTACAAACGCCGCTAAAATAGCCGACAACGTTTTAGCGGCCTTTTTGTCCTGCGCGCGACTCTTTTTCTTTTTGTTTGGCTGTTTGGTAACAATACCTTTAGCAGCCCCAGCTTTGTTAGCATTCTTGGTGTTGAGAGGTAGCCTGACATCCGGCATCTGGGATGGACGACGTATCATCGACGTCGATTGATTTGACAGAGAATCGACGCGACGACTTGTTCTACTGACACTGTCCTCCCCAACTCCAGTGCTCGTTTGCGGAACGTGAAACATCAGGTCATCGTACAGACGTATTCTACCTGGCTCGTTTGGCCCCACATTTATCAGAATTGTATACACCTTAACACACAATTTATCATCTTCATTAATTGTAAATTCAATTATCATTAAGGATTATTAAATTTTATCAAATCAAATTATCTGAATAAATTATGAATAAATAATTTGGAAATTTACCACCTCAAAATTTTTTTACTAATCTAGATTATTCGAAAATGCTTTCTCTTTAGATACATAATTAAGAAATTACATTGTATCTTGTGAACTATCGACATTTTTGAAAATATAAGCTCATCCCGATGTTAGACTCATCAAGACCTTTCATTTGAGTACCCACATCAATTTTTCATATATTTTATATATTTATATATATGTGTATATGAAAAATATATCAAAAATGCATGTGGGTATTCAAATGAAAGCTCTTGATGAGTGTAACACCGAGATGAGCTTATATCTTTAAAAAGGTCAATATTTAAAAAAGTACCGTGCAGTTTAAGAAAAGTCATTATTTAATAAAGCAAAATTTTATTTATTTATAGTTCACATAGTGACTGCAAGGTTGCTAGTTTTTAATTATTCTTTTTTGATGATTATTTTCCAAACTTAACAATATAGAAAAATTCAAACATAATTATTAAAAATAAGTAAATATTAGTTTATTATTTTTAATAATAAAAATAAAAATTTGAAATAACAATAAAGTTTTGTTTTATATTATTAATAATTTTTCATTTGAAATTGAAATGAATATTTTAGTTTTGCCTTTCAAACTGTCAAAAACAAAACAATTAATCAATATTAAACAATCTGAACAAATTAGAGCCACTCAAGAACTTTGAAAAATCATTTATCAACAAAAGTCAACTGTGATTTTATATAAATTAACAAAAAAATATTAAATATAATTGAATCGCAGTACAAACTAATTATTAACTTTAATCAACTTTCGAGCAGTAAATAATTATTTTCGACAGGTGTTAATAAATACAAATTATATTATAATTAATTAGCGACAATTTATAATTAAAGTAATCAGTAAAAATATTATTTTATTTTTCAAGTAAATTTAATTTACCCCAGTAATTTTGTAGTGATTAATCGTTTTGTTTCTAATGAAAAATATCTTTTTTACTTGTTGGTGATAGTTTGAGGTGATCCATCTCTACTTGCAGTATATTAACTTTAAAAAAAAAAAAAATTAATGACTTACTTTATCCCCAGAAACATCTTTACTAAGTTGACTAGATGTCTGTGATCTTCGGTAATCTTGATGCTCGCTCGTCAACTGCGTGCTCACGGACATCCCATCAAGAGTTTGCCCGTCGGTGAACGGAGTTTCAGCAGAGACCGGCGTCAACGTTTCATCGCACCCGGGATGTACAGTCCTGCTGCTGACGTCTGTCCCACCGACCTCATCGTCGTCGTCATCGTCGTCGCGACCGCTGTGCCACCACGCAACACACCACATCTTCAAAGACGTCCACGAAAATGGTCGATGCTTCTGGGAGAAATGAATAAATTTTGATTAAAGCAAGAAGCTTTTCACGCAGCTTAATAATTAATTTAATTAAATTTAATTTAATTTAATCAAATTAATAAGTGCGTACATTTTTGTAATCAGGATAATGCTTCTCGAGATAAGACATGGTCAGATTAGCGTGGCCGATTTCATGAGCGCCAGTGCTGGATTCACTGCGACCGCGTCTGTATCCGTCCATATCTAACGCCTCATCACTTGAGTTGCTGCGTTTGCTGGCATCCTGTTTTCCCTCTTGCAAATTCGTTAGGTCCTTTTTCCTCTTCTCCGTTTCACGCCATATCCGCCAGTACAGAAATATCATTACGCTGACGGGCACGTAGAATGCGGCAATAGCCGTGCCAAAGGTGATGTAATGATTTGTCTCGATGAACTGAATATAACACATTGTCTCTGGTACTGTTCTCTTGCCCTCGATATAAGGCCAGGCGTAGATCCAAGGTGGCCAGAGTAACACTGATATTCCCCATGCGCCAGCTGAAAAAAAAAATTTATAAAATTTACAATAATTTTTTAATTTATTTATTTATTTAATATTCATCCCATTTGTTTTTATATTTAAAAAAAAAAAAAAAAAAACAGAACAATCTTTCAATTTTTTTACCAAAAATATTTGATTATTATTTACAAGTGAGGTCAACCCCGTTTTGGACCATAACTGGATGAAAAATTAACATTTTTTCATTTTTTTTCAAAATCAAAACATCAAAAAATGTCGTAAAAGGAAAAAATAAAGATTTTGATAGCTTTTTTGCCTTTAAAAATTGGCTTTCGTGTTTTTGGATAAAATTTTTATTTCATTTTTTTTTTTTTTTTATGTTCTTGATATATTTTTAACTTCCCGCTAAAAAAATTAAAAATTTTCAAAAATCGGAAAGTTATGACCCTCTTATAACTTTTGAACGGCTTGACCGATTTCATCTCGGTTGACGCCAATCGAAAGGGCTTGATCAAATTTAGATTTTGAATACAATTTAGATCGATTCGAACCAGTAGATTTTGAAAAATCTAAAAAAAACTACAAAAAAAACCTTTTTCAAATGTGGTTTTTTTGGAATAACTTTTAAAGTATATGAAATACTTTAAAAGTACATGAAAAAAAAAAAATTTAACATGGCCCAACATGGATTGACCCTACTTGTAAATAATTTCCGAATATTTATTTAACCCGAAAGAAGAAATAAAAAACTTTAGAAAATTCCATCTTTACCAAAAAATTTTTATAATTCATAAACGTATAAGTAATTTAACAAAATTTCAATACTAAAAAAAAAAAAATTGTTATTTAGCATGAAAATAACGATCGTATAAGAACCGATTTCCAATTACTCCAGCAGATGACTGCAAAATTATTGACCAATGAAATTTCCTAAAAATAATTTACTACACTTTCCTAATGATAACTAAAAAATTAATTAAACTTCACAGCTAATAAAAACTTCCATAACAACGAGCTGATTTAAAATAAATAATAATCCCGTAATAAATAAAAGATGTCCTCATTCGTGCGCCAAAAGTAAAATTTCTTGATATAAATGATTTGGCGCTCGAACAAGGACTCGATAGAAACAATGGCTTAACAATAATAACATTAATAACAAAAATAATGACAATAATGAGAATAATAATAATAATAGATCAAACAATGAGGACAAAACGAGAGACATTAGGTCGTCATAAAGACTCTCTCGAGGTTGTCGAGTCTTAGGCAGCAGTGTCAGTATGTAAGTACTATTACTATGTAGTAGGTGCACCAGAGAGCTGTATAGTACCCCAGTAAACTGTATAGTATTACAGTGTTGTGTAGGGAATGAGTTGAAGAGACAGACAAAAGAACAAAGGGAGAAGCTAAAGCGATTCGCGTATAGCTTCAAGTGTGTAAGGTGGTGTTGTCTCGAGTCGCAGCCAAGTATAAATCTCGACCTCGGAAGTGCCATCAACGTTTCTTCTTTGGCATATATATATATATCACGTATCTTCTTTGGCATATATCTATATATTTATATATATAAATGTATGAAATGCAGCACACAGCAGCCAGCATACACCAGTTGTTGGTTGTCGGCACGTGACTACCGACCACGCGCTCTCATTTGGATCTCAACGACTCTGCCACTCATTCTCGCCACCGCTCGTCATCTCGTTTCATTCCTAAAGCACAAACCAACAACTTTTTATCCATCTCTTCTCAGTTACTCACAATAACACACTCAATACGCAAATAGACTATTTATGTCCTACTCCATACGTACCTAGTGTATGTATTTTGTATTTTGTATTTATATATACTTCACTGATGTGTGTAAATGTAAATGTAGTTGGGTGGGTACCAGGTATTTATAAGCACATAAATAAGTGAGCAAGAACACCATCCGGTGGATGGTGATGTGTGGGTGCATTTAAAGAGAGAAATGCAAAATAGCACGTCGTCCATTGTCACAGCATGTCGATAAGTCGATACAGTTCTTCTTTATATATGTCGGCAACAGGTGTCAGGTAACGCAGTATTTTAACTCAAGATATATAAACACAAGCCACAATCATCTACCGTCGTCCTCTACGCCTGCCTGCTATTATTTACCACTGCTGTCGGCTTTTCACGTACATCTATCGTCGACGTAAACTATCATAATACATAAACGCACATCCAAAGCTTCATACTTGATATTATTTTTCATACCATACACATACCAGCTATATCTCTTTCTGTTTATATATTTTATATTTATGGATATTTTTAAAACATATATGAGCTATGTGGGTCGTTTATTATCATGTAACAAGGATTTCTGCTGGGGAAATCTCCTGGAACAATGTATAACGTTATCGTCTTCTTTTTTATAAACTATCCATTCATTTGGTAGTAATTATTGTGGTACAATCTGCTTTTAGAGGTAAAAAAAATTTCAATTATATAAATGTCTAAATTTTAATTTTTTTTTTTTTTTTTCAAAGTCTCTAATAATCATTTAATATGTTTTACCATTCAGGCATTATTATATTTTTAAACCAAAAATTTAATTACTTACATGAGTGTTTTACGCTGCAATTTTACAAGCAATAATTTAATTTTTATTTTATAAATTTAATAATTTAACTTTGAAGAATTTAATATTTTTTTTTGCTACTATAAATGCATAAAGAATGACAGACAAATTATGTCATAGACAATAACTCCTAAGCAAAGATTACAATAATTATTTTTGATGATAAAACTGATTAATTTAACTACAAGTTAAATCATAAAAAAAAATTTTTACAAAGTATTTTCTAAGAATTCAATGTAATAGTAGCAAATTAAAAATTAAAAGCCCAAAGTTTAATTTAAAGTCTTTTTAAATTATCTAGTCATTGCTTGTAAAGAGCGCAAAACCAAGCCCTGTTTTATGAGGAGTGAAAGAACCGTATGAGAAATAGCTCGCAACTAGATTGTACCACTATTATGATGATGATGATTATTATTTTTTGGTACGGATGTCAACATAAGTATCCACGGAATTTCAACAAACTCATCGTCAATGTTATCATCCTCGCGCATACACCGCGTACTCACACGCCTCCACTCTAGGTATGTCTGTAGTTGAATCTCTCTAATTATTATATAATGTCGCAATGTGTCACGACAGAGTCTCTTACAGGCGCACAAGGATAACGATAACATCGGAGTAGTCGGCAATTACGCTTAGCCCGACCGTGCGTAAGTTTGTACCCGGTAGTCCATAAATAAGTAAACATTAATAACATTAATATTAAAAAATAATAAAATAAATACAAATATAAAAAAAAAATTTTGAAATATTTAAATATTTAAATAAAAAATGAAATATGAAATATAATATTTACCGATCATAACGCCAGCCTTGTGGGGAGTCCTCTTGGCCCGGTAGGTGAGAGGTCTGGTGACCGAAAAGTACCGGTCAAAGCTGATGATGAGAAGATTGAGTACCGACGCGTTGCTGGCGAGATAATCGAGGGCCAGCCAGGTGTCACAGACGTGAGGCCCAAGGGGCCAGTACCCGAGTAAAGTGTAAATGGTAAACAGTGGCATTGAAATAAGCCCGATTGCGAAATCAGCAACAGCGAGACTGAACAAAAAGTGGTTTGATATTGTCTGCAACTGTTTGTCTATTTTAAATGATATCATTACCATACTATTCCCGATAACAGTAAGCAGACTGAGTGACAGCGCTATAGATGTCATAACAACTTTTTCCCAAATTTCGTACTTATGCTCACTGCTGTTAGAAGTGCCGGTTAAATTGCATTCATTTTCTATTAATGACGCCTCAGTTACGTTCATTTCGTCACTTATGAGCGTTTAAAACCCGCTCAATCTCTCTTTCTCTTCTTCTTAATATTTCTTCTTATATTTTATTGTATTTTTTTCTTTTTTCTTTTTTTTTTTTTTTATTATTATTTTTCTCTCTTAAATCTCGGTTTAGTTCCAACAAACGTTTCCACGGCTCTCTGTAACAGTTAATTCTCACCGACGTTAATACCGTCGGCGTAAAAGTTCTCAGAGTAGTTTCACCCTCCAGTGGGTCGTCAAGTGAACAGAACCGTTGAGGATACAAGGGCGCTGCATACAACGCATTCAGCACCCTCCAAAAATTCCGAAAAGTGCCTAATCCACCCTTCTATAATTTCCAACAGCCTTCGTCCGACTTTTTCTTCCTGTTTATCCCCTATCCTCAGTATATCTTGCTTCTACTTGTTACTTTTCTATCAGACTCGCCACCCTCTGCAACGCTCACTCGCGTTCTCTCCGGAGGGACGAGCAACGTCAACTACATCCTACGGATCTTGTCCTCGTTCTCGTGAGCATCCAATCTGAAAATGAGTAAATAGAAGTATCAGTATCAAACATAAATAACAGGATACTATTTAAGACACTTAATTACATCGAGGACCCAACTGATCTGATATCATCACGCTTATGATATATATATATATATATATATACAATTATACAATAATCTGAGGATATTAATCTATCTGAATGTGTAACTCTCCTATCTGGACATTTGATCTCATCTCATTCATTAACATTTCATCTTTCCGCTATAAAATTATATAAATTTTTATTTTTTATATAAAATCAACACACAAATACAAAGAAGAAATAACTATTTAAGATTCAAGATCCAAGACACTTAATGTAAAACTTGTTGCCTGAGTTAAAAGTGACGGCCCCCAGATCATCAACCAATGATCTCAGTTCGCGGTTAAACCGCCAACTCCCCTCCTCATATTCTTCTCGCTTTACTCCACTAACTAAATATATATATATTACCTTTCTCTTTTATGACCACGCGAGTACAGATTACGAATCGTGTGTGCGTAAGTTGAATTTTAAAATGGTGGTTTATAAATTTACTCACCATTTTATTTAATTATACACTACACACTCGATTATTATTATAATTATTATTATTATTATTATTATTATTAATTAATTAACAATTACGACGGATAATATTATTATATCACTAAAATAGTATAATAAAAATAAATAATAATAAATTATGTAAATTTAATATAATAATAAATGTATCAATACACACAAGCAGACGGAATATACGAAATATAATTATAATCCTTACCAAATTGGCACTGATGTAATTACTCGAGAGTAGTCGACTTGCTTACCCGGCAGGCCATTGAATAATGCGAGCCACAGGAGCAGACGGTGCTCCAGTAACCGAGGATTTAAGCGCGCGAGAGAGTCACTGGATCTGTACGCATGCCCGTATATCCCATCGCCTGGAACTCTCAATACTGGGGTATACTAGCATCAACTTTACTCCTCGACTTGACTAATACTAATACTATAACCAGCAGCAGCAGCAGCAGCAGCAGCAGCAGTAGCAGCAGCAGCAGCAGCAGCAGCAGCAGTAGCAGCAGCAGCAGTAACAGCACCACCACAGATACCAGCACTAGTACTACCAACAACTACCCTCATATCATCATATAATACTGTACTCTTTCTGTACTCTCGAAAGCGCCCTTCCTGTATCTCGCCAAAACGCAATCGACCCCCTATACCTACACTGAGAACCACGGTACGGCTCCAGATACCAATACCACTGGGCAAAGTGGTGTGAGATAAAAACTGAGAGAGAAAATCACCCCTCGAATCCTCTCTTTCAATCATCCCCTTTCGTGCCTCTACTTTTCCTACTTTGCTATATAATATATAATACAATATACATATCTATATAATATCTATGTGCGATGTACGGTACCTATACCTACACCTACAGCCCAAGCCTTTATACCATATCACTTGCGCTCCGACACATTTCTCTTCCTTTCACACTAAAATCTCTTCTTCTATTTCTTCTTCTACATTATTCGTCTTCTTCTTCTTCATCTTCTTCTTTCATCCAGACTCTTTCTCTGTCTTTTCTTCTGGTGAAAGACACACCAGAAGCCTAAAACTATAAAGCTTCGACGTAGTAAGTAACTCTGATTCACTGACCGAGAAGAGCCAGATAGTCCACGTACTGGTGCTATATACTGCGAATTTAAAAAAAAAAAAAAAAAAACTCTAGTCTAGCCTAGTACAGACAAGTTGGACAGGAAGAAGAATCTCTGTCACGTTTGCTAGCGTGTCGAGAGCATGATTGTCGTGTAATTGTCTGGGACTTTGTGGCATAAAACGTAGCGGGATCTGAAAAGTCAGTTTTAGATTATATATTTCTTCTTTTTAGTTATTTTTTTTTTTTTTTTTTTTTTTTTCCATACCACCAACATAGCATCGAATCAAGCTGGCTGATAGATGTATACCTATAATATAATACTGTCAGCTATCGAGTGTCCGTCAGAGTTTTAAAATTGGCTAATTGATTTATCGATAAAACCTTAACTCATTGAATTACTTATCGGTGGTACAGTACTATTTTTCGCTGGAACCATCGTTATTAATCGGATAAGCGAGAACTTGAATTGCTATCGATACTGACTGAATGACTGACTGGCTGACTGACTGACTAACTAACTCTTACTTTTAAATTTTCTCCCAGCAGTTAAGTTAATCTGGGTTTTAATTATTCACCAGGATAACCATTATCAGTGATATTGATAGTGATAGTGGTGAATGGTGAAGGACACTTACTCAGCAGTGAAATGATCCTTCCAGTAGACATTGTAAACCCCAACATCGATGTTGAAGTATATGAGCGACTGGTGCTCTTGTTGCTTCTACTTCTTCTGATGTCCTTGCTGGGGCTCGAGCTGATGACAATGATAATGATGATGATGATGCTGATGATGACGATGATACTGCACGGTGATACATGTTGCGTTGACGCGACAACGCGTCTGGACCTCCGTTAACCGCACATCGCATACTGCCCTCCTGTGATAACAAAAATATTATTGTTTTAATTTTAATTAACTTTTAATTATTGATTATTTTATATCAGGTCAGCTCACAATTTTATCATTATTATTATTATAATTATTATTTATTAATATTCGTTTAATTAAATTTATCTGTCAAAATTTTTACATCAGAAATTTCTACGAAAAATCGTTTAATTTACTTCTAGGAAATTGATTACACTTATTGGGATAATTGAATGTATCTAGTTGAATTAATCTTGGCTAGTTTAGCAGATTTAGTAAGATAAAATTGATACGCAAGACAAATTACGGAGATATTAAGCTCGCATAACGAAAATTTTCTTACAGATTATTTTATTTGTTTATTTTTTGCTAAATTTATAAAATAGTATAACTTCAGAAATTTATACATGTAATAAAATAAATAGGGCATTGAACGCTTCAGAGTTTAATAAATTGAATTTTAGGGTCTCTTGATTTATTAAATTTTAAGTAATTATAAAAAAAAAAAAAAAAAAAAAAAAACGAGGTAAATTTACAAATTTTTTGTGAATAAAATCAAATTTTACTCGTTTTCAAGCTGACTTTGTTTTTTTAATTCTCTTGTAAGATATTTGATAGAAAAACATTTCTATATTTTAATTAATGTTAATTTAAATCACAAGTTTTTTATTTTTATGATTCTTAGAATAATTTTATTGATTAAAATATTATTTCTTCTTATAATAACTTCAAATTTAAATATTTACTATAAAAAAATCAATATTAAAATTAAAAAATTATTTAATTCTTCACATAGAATTTAATAAATTAGTAAAAAAAAATATTAATATTAGTTAAACTTACAATTTTCTCATTTTCAAAATTATTAGAACAATTTTTCGAATTAAATTATTATTTCTTCAGATATTAATTTTAATTATAAGAAATCATTTAAAATTAAAAAACAATCATAAAATTTTTAAATAATTTCATCTTTAATTTTGCGAGTATCTTCATTTAAAATTCATTAAATTGTTAAAAAAAAATTGTGAAAATATGATAAAGAAGAAATAATATAATTAAAAACGAGCATAATTTAAAGTCAGATAATTTCCAATTATAAAAAAGTAATTAAATAAATTAATACCAGGTCAACTAACAATTTAATAATAATTATAATTGTAATATTAATATATAGATAAATTTTTATATTATATTATTAATTATTAATTTATTAATAAATTAGTTTGTAGTAGTGGGTAGACGAAGAAGAGGAAAAATAGCTCGATGCTTAATACAGAGGAAAAATTATTTCGTGCATGAAGTGATTAATAATGAAAGCGGAAAAATAACAAGAGTGACCGAGTAAGTGAATTAAACAAGGAGGAAAGATACTGACGTTATAGATCCTGTATATTATGTTGATGTTGATATATGTTTATATTTAGTTTCTGTCGGACAACAGGCTACTGGGATAATCATCGCGCCTCATGCAACATGCCTGCCATTTTGATATATCTATAACTACATCAATGTACCCCATCGCTTATACTTCTGAGAGATATTTACACCTGTGTACAAACAATAGGTGTAAATACATAAACACATAAACATATATATATATATATATGAGTGTGCGTGCGTATCGTGATCATGTAAGCATCAGCAGCATATACACCATTACAGATCGCAGCATCCTGGCCGGTGCAAAAATAAATTTTCCAATAGCTCCTGTTAAAGAATTACCGCTCTGAGGATTAAAGTGAGCGTCATAACGCCAAGCGATAATTAGCAGTACACTTTTTTATACTGGCTTAGTTTTTTTAAATTATTTTTTTACCGGGTCTCTTTAGCAGTCTTTTGTATCGTTACTCTGTCCCCCAGGGACTTTCTCCCTTAGTAAATGCCCGAGTCACTCTCAGAGCTGCAATACACTCTCTTTTATCATTAATTTCATGAGCCACTCTCGCTCCAAAGGATTCAAATTATATTATGATATATTATATTATAATATAAGTTACATTTTATATTTTATATAGATTTAAATGCAAATGGGAAATCCAATAAAATGACATCCTGAAAGTGAAAATATTAATAAATAGAACAAACAACACTGGGCACGCATGCGAGATGAAATTGGAGCAACCTGACAAAGCTATTTATTCTTTTAACACCAAAAATAATAATAATAATAATAATAATAATGCAGAAAAAAAAAATTAATTTGAATCAAGAGAAAAATTCTGAAGCTAAGAAAATAATTTTTAAGATTTTTATTATCTTGGATTAAGACGAAAAATTCTTGAATCAAGTAAAATTTACTTAGACCCTAAATAATTTCTTAGTTTAAGAATTTTTTTACTAAAATCAAGAAGATGAAATTATTTACTTGATTCAAGTAATTTTTTTTTTTTTTTGTGTACTGTCACTACTACTTCTACAACTTGTTGTTTCTGTAAAAGAAAAAGAAGAAATAAAATCGTAGAGATAAAATTAAAAAGTAAGATAATTAGATTAAAAGTTAGAAGACTACTTACTGTTATTTGGAACTAAAAGGTACAGGTAAGGCGAGTTTGATTCTTCAAAGTTAGTAGTCTGATTAATGTGGCCTCTACGATGTCTAGATCTTCGTCGATACCGTCTCCGGCACAACCCCATCGCACTTATTATAATAAATATTAAAAACTATTTTTTTACAGTTAGTCCTTAGATTAAAATACGAAGATATAAAAAATGTATACATCGGACACACGTCGACAGTCCAGGATTATCTCATGGAGGGAGTACACACAGAAGCGCAGGACAATTGTCGAGTCCGCACAGATAAAGACCGATTAACTGGTGGCTCGTTACATAATAACAAAAATACTGGGAAGATTATATGAGAATATAATCCCCAATAAATATAATAAATACAAATATAATGTTGACTAGAGTCTACATGAAAATGATATCTCCCCAGTTAAAATCTAGAGTGTTGACTGATACCCGGTGAACGATAAGTCTCTGTAACAGAGACATTGTGCTGAGGAAGACAGTGATGAATTATTATCCTCGTGTCGAAGCAGAGTGTCTCATTGCTCGACCGGATATAATGTTGTGACACGTTAACTCGCGCCTTACGCTCACTCCCACTGACCAACTGTACAACTGTACAACTGTACAACTGTCCGTGAAGGTGCTCACGAGGGTGCGGTTTTCTCCTGGATGCTCTCACAGGGTTCACCTCTTACTCCCTACGACGCTGCTGCCACTACGGGGTCGTGCTGAGACTCTGTTGTCTGTGTCTATTCTCTATCTGTGTGTATACGGTGGGGTCGTCACGAGGTCGCGGCTGACCGTTCCGCGATGCGATGCGATGCTCGATGTTGGATGCTGGGTTAATCTTTTTCGACTCACCTCCTATTGGGTTGGCTACGCACCACCACTAGGGCACATACTACAACACCCACCAACTTGCTACGGGACCAATGTTATTTACCACCAGCACTACGAACCGATAATTTACCTCGTGCTGTACACTCGCGGATTTATTACATCACCAAACTTTATTACAGATATTTATCTCTGTAATTTTATTATTATTATATTGTTTCATTCTGGCAATTATTTTTATTTATTTTTTTAATTTTGTCAATTTAATTAATCATTTAAATTTATTATTGCAGATGATGTTAAATCATTGACAATTATTAATAAAATAGCTCCAATAGTGAGTTACGTTGACGGAGCGGGTGAATGGATCGCCGCGATTAGCAGGATCTTACTGGCACACATTGGCTGTCATCCAGAAAGCTACCCCTTTCGCGCAGTTGTCTCAACTGATGATGTAGCCCGAATGTTGTGGATGTGGAGGACCGCGATGGACTAGGGCGTGGGCAATCTGAGCGAACCGCGCGAGCAGACTACATTGATTTTGATTTTCGCAGGCGCGCGCACTTGCCGAGCCTTTCTATCCATTCCTTCATATCATCTCTTCTATACTACTCCACACTCTACTATACTCAACTTTACTCCCACAACTCCCGTCCCCATCCTCTCTTGGTTAGAGAAAATTTTGCATCCCCCTACCTCTGCTGGTGGCTTTTTATACGAGGAATATCCGCGGATAATAGCCGCCGATCTACGAGCAAACGCACCGATAGAAGAGACACCACAGCTATCCTCCAATGGATACCAAGAGTATTTAGAAGATACCAATAAGTTACATCTCTTTCGAGCTGGTGTAATCTTCTCTTTGCTGGTACACGTACGTAGTACAATTGTAGCCTTTTACGTACTACGCACTACGCCCCGCACTGCCCATTCATGCCAGATAGGCTCTCTATACTCTATTGATAGGAATAAGATTTTTTGTGAAAATTTTATCAACAGATATCTAACAATTTTTATCACACTGAAGTTTGCAGACGGCTAAAAATTTTTGATTATTTTTATTAATTAAATTACTATTCAAAAGATATTTATAAAAAATTGCACCTATAGTTTTTTAAGTTTTTTACATGTGACAATTTTTTTTTTTTTTATTTTTTTAAGGAAATTTTTTCAAAAAAAAATTTATAAATTTATTATATTTTTAGACGTGGAATTTTTTTTTTTAAATTAGTTTAGCATATCTTTAATAATTTTTTTAATTTTATAGCAAATAAATTATGGCAAAAAAATGACATGTAAAAATGAAAAAAATTAAAAAATGCAATTTTTTTTAAATAATTTTTTGGAAAAAAATTTTTTTGATAAATAAAATTAAAAAATTTTCAAATGATTGCTATTTTTTATAATAATGAAAATTAAGTTAGCCGACATTTAAAAATTTTCAAAATTTTTTTTCATTAAAAAAATGATTTAAAAAAATTAAAAAAAAATTCACTTGTAAAAAACTGTAAGTGCAATTTTTAAAAAATAATTATTTTTTCTAATTTCATCATTAAAAAAAAAAAAACAAAAATTTAAAACGTCGGCTAACTTTAGTATCATTTTATAAAAATTGACAGATGTCTGTTTATTTTATGATATTAATTTTATTTAACAACTGTACATTTTTGTACAAATCAATTGCAATAAAAAAATACTTCTAAAAATTTTCAGTAATAATTTTTTTTTTATTTTCACATATGGAATTTTTTTATTAAATTTTTTCATAACAATTTCATCGCGATAGAATTGTTGAAAAAATTTTTTCATATCTGTCAATTTGTAGTGTCATGATATTTTACTATTCAAGTATTGTAAAGTAAATATTATATAATAAATATAAATGAAAATAAAAATAAATCAGCTTTTTTACTTACTGAATTATCAAAGTTATTCACTGTCTCTCTTTACACAGATTTATCAAAGTATTCATGATAATAATTATTATTAAAGAGATTGTTTCCGCACAGGTTGTTCCACGGGAAATTGTTTTCATTTAAAACTTGCTCTCTTGATAATTCACTTTTATTAAAATCTGTAAAAGTTATTAAAAATTTATAAAAAAATTTAATCCTGTTGACAGCTGACATCGACAGGTGAATTATTACATCAATTGATAGTCGACGAGACATATATAATTTGCAATTTGTCACACTCGGCTGACTTACTTCACCAGATAATTCTTTATATTAAATATACATATATCTTCATTTTATTTTACAACTCATCGGTGATTATTTATGAAGAAGTAGGTCGTAAATAATCAGTCAGTATTCATAATAATGATGACATACCAGGAAGTTTGCGGTCTTCATATTTTAGGACATATATCATAGATATATTAATGAAAATTAATTTAGCAGATATTTTATAATTTTTAGAACTTTTTTTAACAAACAAATTATGTCAAAAAAAAAAATTATAAAAAAAATTGACATGTAGAAATTTTAATAAATTAAAAATGCAATTTTTTAAAAATAATTTTTTGGAACAGATTTTTTTGTTAAGGTTTCTAAAAGTTTTCCAGTATACGGGCTGTTTATACTCTGTCAGTCTACAAATTAATCAATATTAAATTCACTGTGTAAATAATATCGATTAATTGAATAAAACTTTAAATCAATACCATTAATATCTTATGGGACGTAGGAAAAGTTATTGTTCGATTTAATCGTTTTTTTTTTTTTTCTATTTGTTCTTATATGTTCCTCCTACATAGTTATTTATTTTAAAAATATACCTCTCGACCAGGAGTGCACAAACAGCGGCATCTCGCGAGAGTTCGTCGGTAAAGAAGATAAAAAATAAATAACTAAATAAATAAGGAAGAAATAGTTTGGCTGATTTTTTTTTTATTTAACTAAATCATTAGTGTACAGAACACTTTCAGCATTTTTCTTATTTTAATGGTTTTGTTTTTATTATCAATTATCAATTATCAATATTTAGAACTTATCATATAAATTTGATGATGACATGATCGTCAAAAACGGTAGTTTCAAATCCTGCATTGATTTGTCTTTCTTTAAAGTTAAATGAATAATCAGATTAAGCTTTGATTAAAATGATAAAAATTGTGTGTATAGTTCTACCTATTTAATTATTAAATAAATACGTATTATGAGAAACTTAGATCACATAAAATAACCAAAACCAAAGGTACGTTTTATAGCATCCCAGTAGTACCGATCCCAATTCTCTTTTGTTGACTCTTCCTCACTGAAACAATGAATAATTAATTAGCCAACAGTAATTACTTTGTTCTCAGTGTAGAAATAAGCATCAAATAAAACTCATATGCTATTTAATGCGATATTAAAACGATAATTACGTTGATGGTACTTCGGTTTGTGTGAGATTAACTTCCGTGTGGTCGCTCTTCTCGTTAATGTCAATGGTTACTTCGCTAAAATGCCCGTCAGGCCATTGTTTGGTGCGCCATTTTTGGACTATTTTCGTTGGAGATACTTCTTCAAATTCGCCGTATATGTTTCCTCCGAAAAGCTCGAATTTTCCGGACTTTCTCGGATCTACCTTAACGGGACCCTTCGTGAACGCTTGTACCATCTGGAATGTATAAATATTTTATAAGTTACAAACAACCTTGCAGTTACTATGTGACTGAAATAAAATTTTGCTTTATTAAATAATGACTTTTGTTAAATTGCACTGTACTTTTTTAAATATTGACGTTTTTAAAAATATAAGCTCATCCCGATGTTACACTCATCAAGAGCTTTCATTTGAGTACCCACATGCATTTTGATATATTTTTTAAATATATAGATATATTAGGGTGTGCCAAAATGTGTTTGGGCATTTTCTGAGATATTTTGGAGGGAGAGGATTTATTTGATTTTCATAGAATTTTTTAGGTCAAGATCTCCAACGATATCAAATTTAACCATAAAAACTCATTTTATGACATAAATACACTGGTCAAAAAATTTTTGCTTATTCTCTTGATAATATAGATAAGAACAAATTGTTTATTGTGTAAATAAATTTTTTAATGTTTAAATTTACCTCAGTTGTTGTAAATACATTGTAGAACTCCTGACCTCTACACTGGAATTTTTGCTGCTGCTTAATTGTCGTTGTCGCTATCTTGTAACCTAATGATTTATTTGACGAGACAACAGCTTCGTTCATTTTTGCTTTGATGTTAGAAGCTGGCACTGAATTTACAACATTTTTATTGACTCTATTTTTTTGAGGCAGTATCATCCCTCGGGAAAATTCTGTTGATTTATAAATATATAATATATTTGTACAAATAAATATAAATCTTTAGTGACTGGAGTCTCAAACTTTTTTTACGTAGTATTCATGTTTTTTTTTAAAAAACTGTAGAAAGTTTTTATAAGACTTTAAAACTTTGAAGTTTACTTATTATATTTTTATAAATAAATTTTTACGTATTAAATATTCTTCACGTTCTTAATAATTTATTTTTTCTTTTTTTAAGCAAAATACATAAAAATTACTTTTACTTTCAGTATCATTTAAAAAACTTCTTGAGTGTCTTTATATTTTCCAGTCATAATAATAAAAGTAAAGCTTATTTCAAGAGATTATAAAAATAAAATCTAACATTACCTTCTTTCAAAGCAGATATATAAAGAGCCAGCCGGTCTCTGAGTTTCTCTTTTCCTTTAGTGTGTAAGAAGTGTTTAACTTTTTCCCCCTCGTTTGTACTACTCTTCAATGTAATTTCAATCTAAAAAATTCAATTTAAATATTCATTATCTGTACATCAAGTGTTAATAAAAATAAAATCAATAGACATAAAACTCACATCAACTTCCGAGATATCGTTTTCTTCCGACAAGTTTGGAATATTTATTTTCCCACTGATATCCGAGTCGTCATTGGAGTCCCACTTCAACGCAATGTTCCATTCATAGAAAAATATGAGCTTGCCTTTGCGATTATTGACAACCGCTTCTCCATCGCAAGTTTCCACTTCTTTAACCGTGCAGCTGACTGAATTAAATAAAATAAAAATTAATCAGCTGATCTATTCGTAAACAATAATAAATAATGATGAGGCTGAAGTTATCAGACATTTAACAATATTTTAATTTTGCTTGAAATATAAACTAGGCATAGAAAATTATTTGTAAAAATCTCATTTTTAATTTTTCAGAGCTACTAAAAATAACAAATCAATTACAATAAAAAAATGCTTCTAAAAATTTTCACTTACAGTTTTTATTAAATTTCGTACGTGAAATTTTTTAATTAAATATTTTTTATAACAATTTAATTACTATAAAATTCCAAAAAAATTTTTAATGTCTGTAAACTTCAGTATCATAAATAATAATAATGATAATAAAAAATTGACTTACTTCCGTCACCTTCAATTTTAAAATTCTTAAACAACTCTTTGATTTTTTCTTGCGACCAAGCACACGCATTTTTCTCAGTCCAATGCCAATTATTGACATTTGTAGCATCAGGTCTCTCTTCTACAATCCACCTTGGATCTCCTTCACCCCACTTGGCCATTTTTTACGATAGAAAAAGTAAAAGTCTACTCCAATTTTCAAAACTCTCTACCCTGAAATAAAAAATTAATAAATTGTAATTAAATTAAGTGAAGGCGTCTGAATAATTAATTCATAAAAAATCATGACATAATAATTAAAAAAAAAAAACACACACACGAATAAATTAAATATTCTTACGGTGACACAACTCGAATGACACAACTGTATCCGTTTATTCAAAATTCAACTAATCAAAAGTTTGGCTAAAAATAAAAAATGTATCACCGACTCAGCTGTTTTTACTCAATCACAAATAACAATTACTGACAGTTTGTCGAGCTGATAATAATAAAAAATTACTAAAAATTAACAAATATGTACAAATAATTACACGAAAAATTAAATACGACTTATGCGATCGCAATAGTAACAGTTCTAGTTCTTGTGAATGTGAATAGTGTCTATGCTTTCGCTGGATGAGGTTAGAGACACGCTTTTGTATTTTCTGGAAAGTTCAAGAACTTTATCGGAAGTTGTAACACGCGTTGGAGAAATCTAGACCGTTTTTATCGGCGCGCTTGTGGTGAATAATAAACTTGCGACATCTTTAAAAAAAAAGCGGGAATTATTTAAATAAATAAAAATTTAATTTTTATAATTTTCTTTAATAAATAAATTATGGCAAAAAAAAATGATCCAAAAAATAGACTTTTTTTTAGGAATTTTAATAAATAAAAAATGCAATTTTTTTTAAATAATTTTTTAGAACAAATTTTTTTCTTAAAGAAAATTAAAAAATTGTCAAGTGACAGCTAAATTGAATGTCTTTATTTTTATTTTTGAGAGAGTATAATATGAGTAGAAATTATAAAAGAAACAAAGGATTAAGTATATAAAACATGAAAATGAAATTAACTGACAATTCAAAATTTTTAGAAATTTTTTATTGAAAAAATTACAATTAAATAATTAAAAAAAAAATTCACCTGTAAAAAACTTGAAAAACTATAAGTGTAATTTTTTAGAAATTTTTTTTTATTTTTAATTTAATCAATAAAAAAAATCAAAAATTTTTCAAGTAAATCAATTACAATAAAAAAATGCTTCTAAAAATTTTCACTTGTAATTTTTATTAATTTTTATATGTGAAACTTTTCAATTAAATTTTTTATATAATAATCTAACTGCTACAAAAATCTAAAAAAATTTTTATATCTGTCAACTTCAGTGTCTGAAGAGTTTCTAATTTACAAAAAAAAAAAAAAAAAGACCTGAGACTTAAAAAAAATATTCACAAGTAATTAATTAAAAATAAAAATCTGTATTGTATTTTCTAATTGATAAATTTATAAGAAAAAATGTAAATTTTCGCGTCATTTATTTTTAATTTATTTGGCTCTGTACATTTTGCTACAAATTTATAATTAATACAGTAACATAGATTATTAAAAGCAGATAAAACTGCATCCAAGTATTTAGTTTACACATAAGATTTTGTTTTATTTGTTAGTTTTTTAAAAAGTTTACTTATTAATCTTAGCCACGTCCTCATACATAGAAAATCGTAAAAATTACCAGAAATCGCACCAGATCGTCTGTTACTTTATTTTTATGACGTTATTTTATTAATAATTAAAAAAAAAATTTTTTTTAAATAAAATATTAAATACAAGACAAAAATTAGTTCCTACAGAACAAATACTGTCGTGATTGGCGATTCAATAATAATTAATATCCTTAAAATCGATCTAGTTATTCTACATTTATTTATTTATATATTTATATTTTTTTTATATTGTGTACCATAAATTTATATTTTCATATTTAAACATATTACAGAGAAGCTTTATCCACTAATTGTTCACAAATACATAGAACAATTACTTTTTTTTTTTTTTTTTAATGGATAGAAGGCTCAAAAATAATTCAATGTACATGTATACTTGTCGTTGCAGATGAACATTTAAACTAAATATAATTTTAATTATTTAACTTATAGTGATAATAGTAATCAATAATTTTTTGGAAATCCAAAATTACTTACAAACATTTTTGTTACGTCACTTACAAATGGAGTATTTTGGTTTTATTTCTTTTTTATTCATTAATTACAACTAAATTTTTTTATTAGTCATTTCTCACCTCACGAGTTATAAACTTGGAGGAAGACTCGACATTATATTGCGCATCATCTTCACAATTATTTATATTTATTTATATTAATAAGTAATCATAACTAGCTTTCGATGATGATTCATTTAAGCAAATTTAATATATCCTACATATTACTTATATTGAAACAAAAAATTTATATTTTATTTAATAATAATTAACCGCTGGATTTGCATTATAAAATTATTTTAATCTATATCATGCAAATATAATTATAATGATCAGAATAGTATTAATAATAAAAATAAAAAAAATAATAATAATATATGCAAAAGTACTTATAGTACTGCGGAATGTACAAGAGAAAATTAAATGTCCACTTAATTCCGTAGTTACGTAATAGCGATTACAATATGTACTACAAAAAGTACCCATATTCATAATAATGATAATAATAATAATAGTAATAATAAAATAATTTAAAAGCTCTGATAAATTACATGAGTGTAATATCATATCAAACGCGGAGAATATCATTAAAATTTCTGAGGGTTTTCATTTGTTTGATACAAAGTTAATTTATACCTATATGGATCAATATAGACAAAATGTATTATTATTAAAAAGACTGGTTCACTCTAGGAGGCAGATGCAGTTGGCGGAAATGATACGGGTCACGCGATACTTGAGTCTTGTTCACCCCATCCGTCGCTCTCGCACTCACTTTCTGATGCAGATTCGCTGTCGCTGAATTCAACAGCAACTCGTCGAGCTAATATTGACGCGACGTCGTTCAAAGCGTTTACACGCTCCACTTCTTTCTGCTCAATTTTTTCTACCTTACGTAACTTAATTCCTGTAATAATAAAAAATACATTATATTTTAAAAAATAAAATAGAAAAAAAAACATTTCATTAGCTTACTGATAATATCTATAAATTTTTATCTTTTAATTAATAACACAGTAGCCAAGAAATTAATGAAATACAATTTCTCGACTCTTTGATATTTCAAATACTTTTAAAGCATTTACTAAGTAATAATTTATCCTCCTTATTCTAGTAATGATAATAATAATAATAATAATAATAATAATAATAATAATAATAATAATAAATTTTGTTAATAATAATAGTAATGACTTTTGTTAAATTGCACTGTAATTTTTTAATTATTGACATATTTTAAGATATAAGCTCATCCCGATGTTACACTCATCAAGAGCTTTCATTTGAATACCCACATGCATTTTTGATATATTTTTCATATATACATATATATAAATATATAAATATATGAAAAATTGATGTGGGTACTTAAATGGAAGGTCTTGATGAATGTAACATCGGGATGAGCTTATATCTTTAAAAATGTCAATAGTTCACGAAATACAAAGTAATTTCTTAAATGTGTGACAAAATTTTGCTTATCCTTTTAATAATATAGATAATAATAATAACATCATAACCATACGAGTAATTATAATAACAGTATCAAAGGATCCTCACCGTCACGAATAGCTTTGAGCAAATCATTACGTGGATCAACAATCGGAATATTGGGGTTTTGTGGTTTCCTTAGTTGTCCATCAACTATGCTTTTCAGTGGCTTTAATTTCGGTGGATTATTGGCAATTATCTTAGCAATATCACCGTTGCTAATTGGTACGCATGATATGGGTCCATTAAGCACAGGAGGTGGTGGTGGTGGAGGAGGAGGCGGTGGAATGTTGCAAGGCGGTGATATAGGCCTTGATGGCGCTGGATCTGGAGTAGGTGGAGGCGGCGGTAGATCCTGAGGCGCAGGATCCGGCTCATCGATCCCAGCAGGTAGAGTGTGATTCGGTGGAGTCGGTGTCGATTGATGGCTCGGTAATGGACTGTTCGAACGACTACCATTTCTATTAAGCAGGTGCGCCGGTATCGTGCCGTTTATAGGCGGTGGCGACATTACTTCACCAGGAGGCGGTGGTGGAGGTGGTAAAGTATCTCTTCCTGTACTCATAGACCTTCCACGAGTCGGTGTGTTATTAGCTGACGCCACTGTGGGCGTTGAATTGCTGGAAGCGTTGCTCGGTGGCGCCGGTGGCGGTTGAGACGGTCGCGATCTTCCACCGCGACTTGGTGTACCTGGTCCAGGACTTTGGTAAGCCTCGCTGCCGGGCTGTCCTTGTCCAGGTGCGTAGTGCGAGCCGTATAAACTTCCATCGTCGTAACCTTGGGTCATGTAATTTGCCGCTCTGTAATTGAAATAATTTATTAATTTTTATCTTTTAATTTAAATGTTTAATAAAATAAAATTTTGATTTATTAAATAATGACTTTTGTTAAATTGCACTGTACTTTTTTAACTGTTGACATTTTTTAAGATATAAGCTCACCCCGATGTTACACTCATCAAGAGCTTTCATTTGAGTACCCACATGCATTTTGATATATTTTTTATGTATACATATATATAATATATATAAATATATAAAATATATGAAAAATTGATGTGAGTACTCAAATGAAAGGTCTCGATGAGTGTAACATCGGAATGAGCTTATATGTTAAAAAATGTCAATAGTTCACAAGATACAAGGTCATTTCTTAATTATTCATTTAGAGATAAGTACCTGTAATGATCCGTAGTAGGAGGACTGTACAAATGCTGTTCATCTGGTGGGTAACTTCGCCTGAGCTCAATACTATTTGGTCTCGGAGGTCGTGGCTCGGTCATCACCATCCCCAGAAGCGATTCATCTGGAATATTATGGGGTGTCCTGTATTGCACACCCTGGGTCGGCATGATATACTCTCCATGTCCAACTGCAAGCTGTCGTTGTCTTTCTCGTGTATTATGAGGTTGCCTTACACGTTTCTTGTGTCTTCCACCTCCACCAGAATTACCACCGTCATTCCGAGGTCTATGAGGCTGTGGGATAAAAAATACAATTAGTAATAGCTCTGATAATTTGAACAATTAATGACTGATAGTTAAAAGTGCATGTCAAAGAAAACATAGGTAAGCCAAAATTTCCAACTTGTGATTGAATGAATTTATATAAACGATGATCACACTCAATGATTTTTATGATTGATGGCAAGAGATTGATTGAAAAAACTCCTGCATTTAAATAAAAAAATTAGCTAGTTGATCAACTTTTATTGAGTCAACTACTAGATGGGTAATATATATTTATGTACATAAAGTTTTTCATAAAAATATGATAATATGCATGGTGGCTACAAAATTTACAAAATTACATTCTTAAACTTTATTAATTTTTTTTTTTTTTTTTTTTTTAAACATAATGTAACCATCATGAATATATTAAGTAGACTATTTCCTAGCGGAACTACATATAAAAGTTTAAAGCGAGCAGCTAGAATCAAACAACTCTAACAGCGCAAATAAGTTAGTTAATAAAAAATCCACACAAGGTTGTGAGCTCGATATTATGTTCGTGAATAGTGATTCAACAATCAACAGTAAATCGATGACTTAAAAATTTAATACTGTGAAAAAAATATTTATATTATATTAACCAATAATTAATAATTAAAATAATAAATATAGTAAAAGTAAAACTACAAAGATCCAAACCATCGACTTGCCTCTCTGAACGGTTCGGCATATTCTGACTCGGTCTATAACCAAGGGGATATTTTCGACGGTTAATCATCACATATTTTTGTTTATTAAAAAAACAAAAAAAAAACCTAATGTATTGTGTATTTTAAATTTATTAACATATGATGATAATAAGCAGTAATTTCAACCCCGAATGTACTAACAGAATATCGGATATGTAATATAAATTTAAATTATTAAATATAATGTAACTGTTATTTTTTTTTTCTAATGGAACCCGCTTAATGGCTTTGTTGTAGGATTCAATGTATTGTTTAAAATAATTCAATAAATCAATAAATACACTGACAATTTTTTAATTATTAATTGAAATATTACTGCTTATTATTATCTATTAAATAAAATTGAAGAGTAATAAAAACCAAAATTACCTTCTTCCCTCTATCATGTAATTTCTTCTCAGTGTCTTTCAGCATTTCTTGACTCCATAAATCAAAGAAGTAATTTGGATCAGTATAAAATTTCAATCCATCCTTACCGTCCTCTCTGAAAAACGATAAAAAAATTAGTAAATTCGAAAAAAATAATTCATAAAAATTTCATAATTTGAGGAGATCCTTTCGCCATTAATGTTAAATAAAAAATATTAGATTGTACATAAAATTAATTTTTATCTAATAGTTAAATTTCTTATTTATCTACTAGTGAAGTTAAATTTATTCTTCACCTTGCAAATTTTTGAAAAAAAAATTTTTAAAAATGTTAAAACTTTTAACGTTTAAATTTTTAAAACTGCAAAACCTTAAACGTGATTAAAGTTATATTGTGCGAATGAAAATGTAAACAATCGAAATATAACGTTGCAAAATCATGGACAAATTACTAACAGCTGATTTACAAGAGTCAAATTAATTTTTGTATTTAACAATTTTTTTTTTAATTTTCAAAATTTCAAATTTTCAAAATTTTTAATTTTAGGAATTTTTATGAGAATTTTTATTATGATTTATCGAATATTGACTACTAGAGTTGTTGTGACTCAACTGGAACGAAAGGACCTCCTTAAATTTAATAATTCAACTTTATACAGTTTAGTTAAAAAAAAAAAAAATAATAAATAATAATAAAGCTTGATTGGTAATTGGTAGTTAAAATAAAACTGGTCTTCTTCCTGAAGTTAAATCATATATTTACCTGTAAACATTGAGTTTATCTAATGGTGGAGGAGTATCACATGCTTGATAAGTCTCACGCATCGCCGTGGGCATGGTATCACGTGAAACGACTTGCTGATCGAATACAACCGAGCTCTTGAATGCCTTTCTCATATGAATGTCTTGAAGTGAAACTGAAAAACAGAACAAACTGAATTATTACACATTCTAAATAAGATCTTTAAACTGTTCTAGCTCCTGAAAGTACACATGTGTAATACCAAGAAGCTATAGAATAATAACTAGCGAGTAATAAAATCTATTTTAAGTTACTACTAAAAAGTTAAGTGTGTAATATCACATATTCCTGGAAAACTAACCTTCCTCAACATTGCTGTCCAGCTGGGTAACTTTAACCGCGAGTCTGTCTATTCTTGCTTGCAGAGAGTTGGCTCGATCACTTAATGTATGAGCTTCACGTGCCAGCTCCCCGAACAGGTCCTCGGCGTGTCGCGATAAACTTGACAGCTGTCTAATAGTGTTGGCCAGGGTCCCATTCGTCGCGGCCTCCAGCTCCGATGGCAAGGGAAAAGCTTCTGGGATCGTGCCGCGGGCAACGTGGACAGGCTCCACCAGCCTCTTCGGGAGCGGCATCTTCGAGCTTTAAGCTCTCTGGATTTATTTATCAAGTCCACTCACCGCAGTCTGGTTACCTAGAAGAAAAAAAAAAAAAAAAAAAAAAAAGTATATTAATTTTAATATTTATTATTTCTTCTTATATATAGCTAATATTAATATCATTAAAGTTAGCCGACGTTTTAAATTTTTTAATAATTTAATTAAAACAAAAAAATATTTTTAAAAAATTGCACTTGCAGTTTTTGAAGTTTTTTACACGTGCAAATTTTTTTTTAATTTTTTTTTGTAATAATATTTTCAATAAAAAAAATTCTAAAAATTTTTAGATGTCGGCTAACTTTATTTTCATCTAATATTAAGCTCCTTATATTCTTATAATAATACTAACATTAATATTAAAAGAGTAAGCTATTATTAAAGTCCCTCTGTACTTTCGAATAAAAAAACAGAGATCGGAATCCGGAAACAGTTGATTGAAATGCATAACACTGTTCCGTATCCTAGAATAATTCCAAGACAGTTAATCTTTTTCAGTCTTCCGAGAAGACTATTCATTGAAGACAACTGCTCCAGGAAGGAGGTATGAGTGTACCGTTTGCTTGGAGGTATAATACCATTCGAGTATTATATAGTTGAATTATATTGCTCTTCCAGACGATTGATCTTCGACCTATCTGATCTACGTATACAGGCGTCTATTAAAGGTCAAATGTTTAAAGGATTGGGCATACCACTTACAGACTCAACACCTCACGTTTTAAATTTATATCTTATCTTACTCAAAACGAAGATAATACTAAAGTTAGCTGACGCTTAAAATTTTTTTTTCATTTATTAATTTAGAAATAGAAATAGAAATAACTTAAAAATATTTTTTAAAAATTGCACTTATAATTTTTCAATTTTTTTACAAATGAATTTTTTTTTTATTTTTTTGTAAAAATTTTCTCAATAAAAAAAATTCTAAAAATTTTTACATGTATTTAACATATAAAATAAATAAATTTAAGTGTTGAAGTTTTAAATTATTTCTTGATGATTAAATTTAATAAGTTTATTAATAGAAGAAAAAGCGTGAACGCTCGAGATATGTTTTACGATCACGTCGAAATTTCTCACTAATTTGCTCGTGATAAATCAGTAACACTCTTTCCAGCATAAACTATAATAAAAGATAAATGATATAATATCTTACAGATTTATCGACTATTTTTAAGATAATTATAAATAAGCGAGTTTAAAAAAAGTTATTTCAATAAAGAAAAAAATAACTTTACAACAACTATCGTGTAAGGAACTTTTTAACGCGATAACTTGAGAACGGAATTATTAATTGACCTAATTATTTTTTTTATTAAATTGATATTTCTTGCGACAAGAAGCCTATTGAAATTCACTATTACATCATCAGTTATTTAATTACAATTAAAAAAAGAATCTTAAAACCGACAATGACACTTAACATAAAAAGTTTATTAATAATGACATCCTCAGTTCATTTTTAGCACAAATAAATTTGGCGCGCATTTAAAAAAAAATTTTTACGATAATTAATTTAGCAGATATTTAATAAATTTAAGAATTGTTTTAACAAATTATGGCAAAAAAAAATTCGAATAAAAAATTGACATTTAGAAATGATAAAAAACTACAAATGCAATTTTTTTAAAATAATTTTTCAAAACAAATTGTTAAAAAAAAATTAAAAAATGGTCAAGACTGCTAACTTTAATGTCATAAAATTTTTTACTATTTTTCTTAATCATTTAATAAAATACTTCTTAGTATAAAAAAGGAATTCCAACATTTCCAGAGTTTCCAGCAGTGTGGGCTACGTAATATAATCCTTCTAAATAATTCAACGTCGGCAAATCTATAAAACCATCTCTGCTCTGATTTACTGGGTGTTTTACAGCTCGCAAGCATTATATGCACATACATTATAAAAATAAGATAAAAACACTCTATAAATAGAGAAACTAAGCGAAGAATATAAAAAAAAAAAAAAAAAAAATAAAATAAAAAAATAGAGGTCATGACAAATGGTTTCTAAAACAGCAACTAAACGACAAGTGACGTCACTTGATGGCAGTTTACCTCTCTTACGTCCCAGTCTTGGTATAAGTAATCCCATCGGCCTCAATTAATGCGTGTCCCGGTTTGTGTTATCGAGAGGCGTTTTTGCAGGCCTACTAATAAATATCTACACATAATACAAGCCTATATATCCCGATATCCCGATACTTGGTGGAGTTTCGCAGCAAGTACACGTTACTATCTACTAATGTAATGTAATGTAATAAATCCAACGGGATAGTCAGGTCTGTTAACTCGCTGGTAATGAGTAGAAGTGAATTCATGGTATTATAACGTGGGAACGAATTTTAAAAATGATAAGCCTTATAAAACCGCGAGCGTGACTCTATCCGGCGACTCACACTTTAGCTCTATCATAACTTAAGTTATTGTTATAACTTATAACTTAAAACAACTGCGGTAGTAGATAAAACATAATTATAATTACTATTAGGGGCTTGGTCTAATTAGCATTCTCATTGCCAGTCGACGACAACACGAATAAATCGTGAAGGTAAACAGCGCATTGCACCTGCACTCCAAGTGTGAAAGCGGTAATGTTTTTCTTTTTTTTTTTTGTTTATGTTATTTTTGTTTACACTCATGTAATATAAATATAAATAAAAAATAAAATCGCGGCTCAGGTTAACAAAGCGGCGACACGGACATTTGCATTGAAATGGTAAATCAAAAGCAACCTCTTGGAGCAAAAAGTTATTTCATATCTGAGTACTGTTTCTTTGGCCTGAGGACCATCCACCCTTTTTTCTCACCATCCATTCTTATTATTATATTCCAGTGCAGAAAAACAAAACGAGAAATATGAAGAATAAGAATGAATGAGAAAAAAGTTTTACTAGAGGAATTGCTATCAAGTTTAACTATCGTGTGCCTGCAAGGCCCCTGGATTCTCGCCTCTCATTTTACCCACGTTAAAGACATCATCCTCCTCATAAAGAGAGTGTTACTTGTAACTACTCCAATCCTCTCAATGAAACTCATTGCGTAGTGATTACTATCGGCATCACGCGAGTAACTATCTTGCTAAATTCTATTGCTTAATAGGTACGCAGTATTTTTAATACCAAAACGGCCATAAGTATTATTTGTACAATTACATCAAGATTCTTTTAATCTATTATATAAATATTCAATTTCTTTTAATTAAAATTAGAAATTTGTCAGATATTTTATACTTTCTAAATTATTTTATAAAGTTAAGACATATCTGATAGTAACGGAAATTCTATGATAGATACAAACTATAAAAAAATTTTAATATCAAAACATGTATACTGAGAAAAAAAATGAGCAATGTTGTAATAATAAATTAATTTAAGAAGAAATAAACATTTTTCTTACAGTAACTTTTTTGTAGAAAAAAAAAAAGTTTAGCTGATTTGGAAAAAAAAAAAAATTTAGATAGACAATTTGTTAATTTTCATCCGAAATTATTTTTTTATAAATCGATACTGTCATTCTAATACGTCGTATCCTACATTTAGAAAATTTTACAACAGACGGTAAAAATGGTTAATTTTTAACATTGATTAAATGGGATTCAACAGATAAAAATATTTATTAAAGTATTTGACCTTTAAATTTTAAATATGTTTTGCATAATATTGTTATGATTTTATTTTTCGAAAAAAATCAATTTGTCAAATTTTCGAAATCTATAAAACTTTTTTTCAACAAAAAAGTTACCGTAAGAAAAATTTTTATTTCTCTATCTAAAAAATAAAATTTTTTACCAAATTAATTTTTTGTCACAAAAATGCCCATTTTTTCAAAATAATTTTTTTTCTCAGTGTAAATTAATATTTTTTTCAATTAGTAGATGATAGTAACAATGAAGTCGATTAATTTAAAAAAAAAAAAAAAAAAAAATTTTAGAATATTAAAATTTTTAAGATATTGTAAATGTATAAAAAAAAATTTTTTTAGATTTGTAATTCATCAAGGACAATACTATCTTGATAGAGACAATATTAATATGTCTTCTATTTAACGTATATCTAGACAGATTTAGTTGTACATGCGTAGCTGGTGACTTTATAGAGTCCAGTGATAGCTGGACGCCTCAGAATAATTTATCAAAAGCCTCCCACGGATTTTAAAGCACCCCTTGGCTTACGGCTTACGCGAACTGCGCGTGAGTCAGACTAGTGTAGTGTTCACCGATCTACAATATATAAGGCCTGAAGCTTGAGTATGTATATATAATATGATAGTGTATGGTATTGTACAGGTCCCTCGACCCTACGCCAAGATTTATATATAGTACAGAGTCTCCCACGCGTTCGACGCCACCGGCGATTCCTTCCTCGTTCACGACTCTCGACCCTTCTATTCTATTCTTCTCTATTCGAGGCAACTTCTATACCAACTGCTTTCTTATAAGAAGGTGAGTCGAGTATAGCTCCGGTACCTGCAAGATAATAGAATATAATCAGCTCGAATGGTTCTCATCTAGTTCATCATCGTCTACATTCAGAGCAGACCGTTTAATTCCACTACCACCGTGTCTTTTTCTTACTCTTATTTTATTAAACCAAAAAAATAGTTGACGAGTGTCTCCGGACTGATCCCCTTACATTAAGTTTTCTCGATGCCGCTAACCGACGAGCTTGTCGGCACATGCTGTCCATATGGTTCTTTAATTTTTAATATGTGCACATACGCACAAAAACCCTGAATTTTGCCAGTCTACGCTCTATAGATCAGTCACTTAATTTTTAGCTTCACAAGCAAACTCTAGAACATGTGAAATCCGGCCTTGTATTTAATTTCTCACTTAAAGATGTAGAATATAAAGCCATTATTAAAAAATTTCAATTATCAAATGTACTTCAATATTATAAATTAAATGTGGTATGTAGTGTACAATAATATTAAGTAATGAGTGAAAACAGAAGGGCGAAATGGGAAGTGAGTCAGAGCACTTATGCGGGCAGTTTAAGTTTTAGTTTGCCAACTAAACTCTCCCCTAATATTTCATATCACGCGAGTAATTTATATACTCGGTATGTATATACATATATTTGCACTTTTTTGTCTCTTTAGTCTATCATCCGGAAACGGACACCGGTATTTCCACAAAATTTAAGGGTGAAACCGGATATGACAAGAGCACGATGCCAAAGAGAACACAGTCCCTCAACATTGCTTGTAATCAACCCTGTAGAAATTTTATTATCTATTTTTTCATTTCTTAATTCTCTTGCTCTAGTTCCAGTTCTTAAATTTCATCCAGGAATTTATTTTCTGCTGATTGTGTTACTCGTAATCCAAGCCTAGTTGGAGATGATCCAAGACACTGCTGTTTTATTCCTTCAAATCGGCAGTGTCGTTATTGATAATGTTGATTTGATATAAAATTATTTTTTAGTCGACAAAATAAGCATCTAAAATGGATGAAATTGAACATTAGTTTGTGCTACGTGATTTGAGAGATAAATAAACAAAGTAATGTATTAATATATTTTTTTTTTCGGGCGGTAGTCAGGCTTTGCGCTCTCTCCGCAATATTGATCAAGCCGACATAGACAGTGTCGGTGTTAGTTGTACGTAGTACACACGTAGTAGTATGATAGGACAGGACGGGAGGGTTGGACGACGTGCTGGTTGTTATAGTAAGCGCACAGCAGCAGAAGCAGGGTGAGTCGAGTCGAGTTGAGGGAAGGAAAGCACCCTCGTGGTCGTGAGTCACCGTGTAGTACCCGAGTTGAAGTAAAGTCGAGTCCACAGCGCTCAAAGCCCAACACTGAAAAGGAAAATTCAACAGACTGTCAATCCAAAGTTAAATAAAAGATGAGGATAAAAAAAGCCAAAGTTGATAGCCAAACCCAAATGTTCATGTTCTGAGAAATGGGATCGCTCTGCTCTGATGTTACGAGCATTCATGATGGCCAAGGATTTTCTATCAATTTTATTCCTATTTTTTTAGATGAAAAATTTTTTCTAAAATTAACAAAGTTTGATTATTTAAATTTTTTCTAAAGCAAAATATTTAACAAAATAAATTACTGTTAATACGCGTTATTGTTTACTTTGTTCAAAGTTATTAGCATAAAATATATTTTATCCGGAAATATTTTCCCCGTAGCCCTAAAAAATGTTTATTTTACTGAGAGTTAAGATCTTAGATTACTTGCAAGTTGTATACAAAGTCTTTGACGTTGAATTAAACTATTTTAAAACTTTAATATCTCTTTCTGTTTAAAATTTCTAAAGTACTTTTATGATAGTTTATTTATTGTTATAAAATAGTAAATCTAATTCAAGAATAGTTCTGACTTTAAAAATAACAATTATTTTAAAATATTCATAAACGAATACAAATTAATATTTAAATTCTACAATTTCATTAAAAATTTACTATAAAATGTATGAATGAATGAATGTAAATATATACCGTTGTAAACTGTTATAAACTTAAAACAAAGAATAACTTGATAAGAAATCCGATAATTTTTAACGATGAAAATTATTTAAATAAACTCTGAGAAAAATTTCCTTGGATGAATAATTCTCCATTATCCAGCTTTTTAATATTTTCCAGTAATTTGGCCAGCGTGTCATTACAAGAGTAACCTTAGCGTGTGTGAATGATATTACATTTTGCCTTATAACTTATCATCATTAACTTTGTATTCTTTATAATCCAGAAATGTTATTATTATTTAAATGTACCTGGGGTAATTTTTAAATAAAACTCAATCAAATGAGCTGAGGAACACGTAGAACCGGTTGTAATCTTACAACAACCTTGCACGAGTGAACTGTTTACACGCATTCGTTGATACAAGAGTGTTACACTCTTAAATGCTGGTTAAGACATAACAGGTTGCTTTTTATTAAGTGAAGAAAATCCTTAATAATGCATAGAAGCTGGTGAAAACACCTGGGGAGTAGTAAGCTTAACTTCCTCTCCTCTCTACGTGAATCCGTTAAAATTTAATAAACTGATGAAGCGAACTTGAACCTTATTCTTGTATTATGTCTTACGAAATTATATATACATGTACGTAATTCTGGCTCTGAGATAGAGAAGTTTATGTCGAGCACTCGTCATGCTGCAGTGAGGAGACGTCGACCTCTAGTCTTGGAAACAAGTCTAGGACAAAGTCAATTGAATGCCAGTAAAAGCACCGCTGACGTTAAACGGGCCGGAGCTGTAACTTGTCAGACGTGAGACCTCATTTCACTGACAATCTTTTTCTCTAAATAATAAATTGTTTTTTAGATCTCCAAAAGGCTGTCAACTTTGATACTGCTATCGCCAGATTAAATCTTGAATTTCCATTTGAATAAATGAATAATAGCAGCAACAGCAATAACTAAACATAACAAGGAAAAACATTTAAAATTTTTCTATTCTAAAGAGAGTATCAGTTATCACATGTCAAGCTCTTCGTCATGACATTAATACTCACAGTGACATAAAAATCTATCGGCTTTACAACCAGAGATGCGTTAAACATATTAAATAGTAATAGAAAAACTTCTCAATGGCTTCGTATCGTATCGGGTCTTGAGATTAAAGTGCTTCTGCATCATGATTGAAAAATAAATCCTGACGTCAACGGTAAAAAATATTCCGCACAGTATGCTATATAATAGTACTTTTTACAATAAATATACTGGTACAAATTTACCGATACAAGTACACTACAAATACTGTGTACGTCTACACATTCGTATTGGGTATTTTATACTTATATATCTTTATAAAATAATATAAAATCCAAGCCAGATGTAGATGGAATTGCAGGCAAGAGAAGGTAATGCTGAGGTGTGCCTTTGTTGCTGGAATAGAAATAAGAGGCAATGAGTTCTCTCTAGATCTTAGTCTATCGATTAGGTATTTACGTTTGAATCGTGGCCAGCTGTAGATTGCTGTACTTGATTTCTTGTTTAATTTTTTATCCAACTGCTGACTATTTTTATCTTTCAACAATCCGTTGTATATACACAACATAACATAAATACATTGTAAAGAGCACCGAGTACAAAGTACATACATCTTACTCTGTATTTTGACTCCATAAGGAAGTAAAAGAGTTGTTTTACACCTCAAGTAATATCCGAGTAATTCCTCTTCCTACTCACGTAGTCTAGGTGTCGGTCTTATGCTGGAGAAAGGATGTCATGTGTCTTGCTGCTGATGAAATTACTTCAAATGTCATCGATGTTCATATTTGATCATATTTATAAACTCATATGCGTAACGTTCATAATGACGTGTTCTGTATGGCAATAGCGGTTTTGCTTTTCGAGCGTATGTGGGCGGTGATATGCTTTTTAATTCAAGATAAAGCATACAACTGGAAAAAATGGCAGAGATTAAATATATAAAAATACATTTGTTGTTTACTTATGAAACAGTAAGACTTTATACAAACATTACAATTATGTTCACTGACTTTTTATAATTTTATTTGCTACCTTTAGAATAATTTTTTTTTATTTTTCATTTTTTAGGAGTATCCAAAAAATAAAATTAAAAAAAAAAATTACTACTAAATTAAAAGGTTCATCTTATCACGTGTAAAAAAAACTAGAAATAGAGCCACGAGGCCTCTGTGGTTTTTGAGTGGAAAAAATGATGATCCGAGATTAGCCTGAGGCTTGATGTGGATGAGTATAGCTCAGAGGTGGGGAACTCGATTACCGGATCCTAGCAGATACAAGAGTTTACTCTATGGAGGGAGGACGTGGGCTGGCTTGTCACATGAGGGTAAAATGAGTAGAATACGACCCTCGTGGAATGTCAACCGGGCCAAATGGGGTGATGCATAATTAGCACACTGTTGACCAACGAGCACAGTTTGTCGCAATACAAATGCGCTACAATGTACATACAAGGATTCAACATCAAGGAGTCAGGTACTGAGAGCTGAGACGCTTTACAGACATCTAATCAGGAATGCTATTGGCATTCAATCCGAGTTTTAAATACTCATTTATTTCCGATCGCCGTGCCGTAATTGTTTTCGTTTAAACACACTTATTGTATGTAAGTATGTACTGCATATATAATATCAGCAATGCATTTTTTTTTTCCAATAAATCCTATCCTCAATTACCTGGAAACAATATGCAGTAATACAATTGTGTTATGATGAAGATAATAAATATTTACGGGGATTAGTCATCGTTTTTAAAATGTTAATATTGATATTTTTTTTTTTTTTTTTCATCATTGCTTTCGTCATTATCGTGTTTCTATTATCTAATATCTACTCAAATGGTATTTACTTTACAAATTTACAACAGCCATGGCCAAGTGTAATGTGTAATGAGTAGTTAATGAGTAAAAAAACGTAATGGGCTTTCTAAGGTACGTAATAGAAACAGTCACGAACAATTTCATAGCTATTATCCTCAATTACTGAGTTAATTGACTATCGAACTCTACATTATGATTTTTTTTGTTTTTTTTTCATCATCCACCGGCACCTCGACCTAATGAGCCAATTAATTACAGATAAATTAAATTTAGATCTAGGCCATATTATCTGTTATAAATCATAACGAGATATTCCAACTGAAATTCAATAATAGAAAATTTTAGCTACATAGAAGTACGTGAAACCTGTACTGGTACTAGTGAGAGCAGACTTAAAAGCCGGGTGAAAATTCACCCCCTGAATGGTGACTGGAAACTCTTGCTGTCTCTCAAATAAAAAGCCTCCACTCGAGTCGAGGCTGTCACTCGTATAACAAATTAGCTGGCAGCCAAATCAAAAACAATATCGGCTGGTTGCCAACTACAATTCACAAAAAAAAAATCCACCCTTAGAATAGTCGAGTGCACTCTGGACGGACGCCCTCAATCTACAGAATAGAAACGACGGTTGCAAATTAAAATAATAATAATAATAATTGTAATTAAATCGGTAATAAAATAATAAATGACAATAGTAGTCAGTTAAATAAATTAATAACAACGACAATACTACTGTACCGAGCAATTACATCAATAATGATTTAATAAAATCACCAATCAACCACAATATTAATTCAAAGACACTTACACACTCGCCACACCTACTAAAACCTCCCCGTCTACATCTGCGTAGATCTTGCTACTGATGTTCCATTAAAAATTTTCTTTTACGTAAATTATAAAATAATTATTTAATATTTCTGACTGGTGAGTAAATATACTACCAGATATTACGGGATTTTATTTATATGCGTAGCTCGTGAGACCCAAATATTTAAAATATCTACGAGCACAACACACATGATTGTTATTAGTCGGAACAATAGTCTTAACTATTTCTTAGACGTGATACCAACACCGTCCGCGATGTCACGAGTACTACGCTTTTACACGCACATTAAAATGTTACCTATACATAGAAAAAAAATAGAAATGAATAATATACAGTTATAATCTTGGAATAATGTTTATCTTAAAATTAATCTCCCTGGGAGACAAGAGAATTCTTACCATATCCGCTGACGCACCCCCAGTCGCGTGTCCGGGCATCGCCCTCGTTATTTCCTAGTTTCACAAATATTTCGATTTATTGAATGATATTTAAAATAATAAATTATTTTAATAAAATTCAATATCTTCACTATGAGCACTACAGTAACAGTTAAACTCACTGAAAAATCCACCAATTAATAAAACAACACCAACATATTAAATATTACATACTAGATCACGTCGAATTTAGACGATGGATAGTAAATTTAAATACTGCCTTTACTTGGAAGAGACAGTTTCAGCACCAGCACTAGACCTTGTAAATAGTGTGGTGTTCCTGGTGCAGTAGTGTTGGTGATAGTTTGCAGTTTGAGTTAGTGTACTAAAATCGGGGATCCGGCGCAATGGGTTATGAACCCTCTCGCGAGAGCACGCAGAAAATGGCGTTTCGTTGGTTTGGCTGCCACCGTTCACGATCACGAGCAGGTACTACTCCGTTGGCTGTTGCTTACACAACTACACGACAGCACTTCAGCTCACACATGCTCAATACACGGACACGAGCTGCGGAGGTGTGTGATGTTGATGACTTGATTGTTTGTATCAAAGCGCCTCCTATGTAACTTTAACAATAAATAATTATTCACTGGATGGTGCTGACATCTTCCAGCTACTTTTGTCAGCCAGCCGGTAGCTTTAATTCAGCAGATCAAAACAGATTAACTTTGAAATCTCGCGCAGTTTTTTATTGATTTAAATTAACAACAAATAATTGTTGTAACAATTGTTTTTGAGGAATTATTTTGTTTAAATAATTATTACTGAAAAAATGGCTGATGAAGCCGAGCAGGTAACTTTTAGTTTTGACTTGACTGAGTCTTGGAAGACGATTAAAAAATATTCTAACCTATATTGTTGTTTTTTTTACGCAGATTTTGGCGATCAATGTCAAGGAACCTTTGGATTTAATTAAATTGAGTATTGATGAAAGGATTTATGTCAAAATGAGGAATGAACGTGAATTACGCGGACGTTTACATGTAATAATTTTTTTATAATTCATGATTTTTTGTTTAATAATTTTTTTTAGCCGACATCTAAAAATTTTAAAAATTTTTTTTATTAATAAAATTATTACAAAAAAATTTTTTTTAAAATTCCACATGTAAAAAATTTGAAATACTATACCTGCAATTTTTTAAAAATATTTTTTTATTGCTAATTCAATTAATAAAAAAAAAAAAATAAAAATTTTTCGCTATAGGCTAATTTTATTTTAATTAATTTAGCATAGGCAAAAAAAAAATAGAAAGAAAATTGACATGTAGAAGTTAAAAAAATTAAAAAATAATTTTTTGGAACAAATTTTTTTGTTAAATAAAATTAAAAAACTGTAAAGTGACTGCTAACTTTAATGTCATAAATTTTTTAGATTTTTGTAATTACCTTAAATTAAATTTTTAAAAAATAAAAATTAAATTACTTTACAGGCTTATGATCAACATTTAAATATGATCCTGGGAGATGCCGAAGAAACGGTAACAACTGTCGAAATTGACGAAGAAACCTACGAAGAAGTTTACAGAACAACCAAAAGAAATATCCCAATGTTATTTGTCCGTGGAGATGGTGTTATTTTGGTTTCACCGCCAAGTATGCGCGCTCAGTGTTGAAATTAAAATATATATTTACCCAAATGTCAATCAACACTCAAAGACATTAAATATGCTTTATATAAAAAATTTCACCGAGTTTTATTCATCGTTACAAACTTTAATCTAACTATTTGCGCAGAAAGATCCTCAATTTTCTGTTCTTTCAGCTGAAGAAGACATTCTAGGTTCCGGATTTTCTCATTGAGCTTATCAACAAGCTTACTTTTTTCTTCTAGCTCCTGTTTGAGCTTCAAAATCACTTTTTTGGGCTTAACCTTGCTCTGGACGTTAAGATTGAAAATCGTGTGGACTCGGTCGATGTCCTGCTCATCAACAGAGTACAATGACGCATTCTCATCGTTACAGTCATAGCAAATTTTATTTTTAACTTTCAACAACAAATTTTCGATTGCCTTATCTTTACATGTGGCAAGTTCGTTAATTTGTTTATCATCCAATTTAAGATTTATTTTTAATAAAACTTTTTTATTAAGCGTTCTCCAATTGTCAAGTTTCTTAGCTAGACTGTTACCATGGTAATAATTGTGAAGATCAACGTATCTCGGATAATACTTTTTTAACAACTCCGCCATAAATACTAGATTAAATTTAAGTAAAACAAACAAAAAGTGATGTCAATATCTTAAAAATATAATGCTATGATTAGATTAAATTAAATACCAGCATTAGAAAAATCTCTGGCGATATTTTTTCGCGGGCGTGAGAAAGTTATTTGATCCAGCCAGATGTTAATTCCGTAAAAACTTTCATCACTTAGCTCATCTGTATTAATACAATAGCTCATTATTTATAAGAAGAGCGACAGCTTAAATCTCGGTTAATGTCAGTTGTATCTGTCATATTTATGTTCTATATACTCTTGACCGTTGTTAAGGACACAAGTACTTTGAACTTGCAGCTTATAGTTAGTAGTTTAGACAATTGCGCAATCCATTTGAACGTGACGCGTTAAGTTGATGTAATAATATCCTTCAATATTTCGCTATAACAGCGCAATGCTGCATCATCCCTTAAAAGGTTTATAAATTTTAATAATAATAATTATTTTAATAGTAAAATTATTAACAAAAATTTACATTTCAGTTTTTTGGTTTAAAAAAAAAAAAAAAAAGAAGAAGAAGAAGAAGAAGAAGAAGCGGCTGATATAAATTAAGAAGAAAAACTTAGAAGAATCGATGAACCCTCGACTCACTGATATAATAATGATAATAATACCCCATGTTACTTGTATTTGACATCGAATACAATTCAACAAGTCTCACCCATGCGCATTTTACCTGTATGAGTGATGGATACTGGTAGTAGTAGTTTGTAGGGTATATTTATAGACGCGCACGCTGCCGCGCCCGGCAATGTTCTTCCAAATCTCCAAAAGACCCAAGTTAAGTCACATCTCTGCGTCTTCAGTACGCACGTACGCAGTTGCTGAGTTTAATATTAAACGGTATTTATTTTAACCATCTAAATCAATATTTTTTTTAATTCAATAGTAATCTAATACAATAATAATTAATTCTGCAGATAAAGTGCCGGTAATTTTTGTTTAAAAGTTGCGATGGCTGTTGAAACTCCTGATTGTAAGTACTCTTTATTTACAAATTTATGTAAAACTAACTTTTTTATCCAAATTTATTATCATTACTAAAAATTAAATTTCATTAATTTAAAGGGATGATGGATAAAGTGCTGAAATTTCATAATTCGACCTTTTGACCTTGTGTTTTTCCCCTCCAGATCGATGTAAGCGCGCGAAATCTACTACATACGGATCTTTAAACACTTTTAATTTACATTTGAATAGAATTAATTTGTTTGGAGTTGATTCAATTGTTCATTTAATTCAATTAGAAAAATAATATTAATTATTTTTATTATTATTATGAATAATTAATCCAGATTTGATTAAGTAGAAAATTAGTTCTGGCATATATTGGTATAATGAAAATCTACGTGAATCCATTGCATCATATCATTTATTCCTTCTAACTGCTTCAACGATAGCCTCATAAAATAAATGTATAAAACTTCTTACGCCCAAAAGCGTCCTACGTGACTGCTAACACGTGGCCCCATAATTCCTTTTTCATCTGTACTGCTGATGAAATATTAATGAATCAAATTTATATCATTGTCATACCGATATTTATTTATGAAGGATTTTTATAATAATTTGTGGAAAATAGGAAGGATGACTATTCTAGTAATAATATAACACTTTGATTATATATGCGTCTATATGTAGTTGCACCTTTTGAACTTCTAGATTCACGTGTGATCGGTACAGAGCTATATATATATAGTCGAGAGTGAGTATGTCACAATGTAAGAGACTACTCTAGATGCCTAGTAATTACTTTAAACGTCTAATAGATGGTGCCTCATGTATATGAGCAAAGTAACATATTTCTGACAATTTATGACATTAAAGTTAGCTGCCACTTGACAATTTTTTAATTTTCTTAAACAAAAAAATTTGTTCTAAAAAATTATTTTTAAAAAATTACTTTTTTAATTTATTAAAATTTCTACAAGTCCATTTTTTTAATAATTTTTTTTTGCTATAATTTATTTGTTAAAAAAATTAAAACAATTGTGAAGTGACAGCTAAATTTAATGTCATTATTTATTTTTTTTCTTGAACTTTCAAAAAATTAATTCTTTTATTTTAATGAATAAATTCTTACCATAAATACGAATTATTTTTCAATCATTGATATTACGCTTCACTTAACATTTTTAGTGATTGATTGACAGAAAAATTTATGACGTTAAAGTTAGCATAAATACATTTTTTATCTCAGGAATGTGGACAAGATAGGATTCACGTTTTTAAAGTTAACATTCACTTGATCATTTTTTAATTTTATTTAACAAAAAAAATTTCTTCCGAAAAATTATTTTTAAAAAATTGTATTTTTTATTTTTTCAAATTTCTTCATGTCAATTTTTTTTCTATAATTTATTTGTTACAAAAATTATTAAAATTATCAAATATCTGCTAAATTAATTTTCATTAAAAATTTATCTTTTTTTGAAAATTTTTTATCCCAAATTTTTGCATACAATCTTTGAAAAACCAAAAAATAATTTTTAAAAAATATTTACATAACTTATTTGTACTTCTATAAATAAATAATGAGTAATAAGTAACACAACATGACCTTATAAACAATTAATATATTCTTCTCTCTTTCAGCGGCAGGAGGCGTCCATCAACGGACTCCACCAAAATCATGCTTCGCCATCCGATATCTTATGGCGGTAATGGGTTCAATTGGTCTGGCAATTATCTATGGGTTCAAGGTCAATGTCAGTATAGCCATAGTGGCAATGGTAAATCATACGGGACTTAAAGGCCCGGAAAATCTCACATCAATCAACGAGACAGTGAACTTCAATGTGACATCTAAATCTAAAGAAGTAAATATAACTACCAAGTGTAATATAAATACACCAAGTTATAAATACAAGTATACATACTTTGTTTTTCTTCTTTAACTTTACTGCATATTTAAAAGTAGGGCATATTATACGCACGTTTTTTATAAATATGTAGAAAGTCAATTTATCTAGGAAGTAGAGCGGTGAGAATAATTGTAAATTATAATTTACAATGCTTCATTATTATTTTCTTCTTTGCTCTAGGACGGACCATTCCTCTGGGATGGAAGCATGCAGGGCGTTATTTTATCAGCATACTTTGCTGGTTATTTAGTTTCGATGCTTCCTGGCGGACGGATGTCTGAATTAGTATCTGCGAAGTGGGTGATGAATGGCGCAGTTCTTCTCAATGTTGCGGCTTCTGTGTTGTCACCACCCGCAGCTTACGGGCATTACTGGCTATTTGTCTTCATGAGATTTCTTCAAGGAATCGGCGGAGTAAGTCTTTAACATAAATTATTTATATTTCCTCTGACATAAATTTATTAATTTATTTATTACATCTACTTCAGGGTGTCAGCTTCCCAGCGATGCATGTTATGATTTCCAAGTGGGCGCCCCCAAATGAGAGAAGTGTCTTGACGTCAATCATCTACGCGGGAACGGCACTTGGAACTGTGATCGCGACATTACTGTCAGGGATTATCGCTGCTAGTATGGGCTGGGAGTGGGTATTCTATATTGAAGGACTCCTTTGTCTTATCTGGTGTACTGCCTGGTGGCTGATGATTGAAGACTCTCCAGAACAGCAGCGTAGATTCATCAGCCAGGAAGAAAAAAATTACATCCTTAAATCGCTTGGTCAGAGTGGAAATACGGAGCATCATAATTTGGCGGTTCCTTGGGGACAAGTTCTTAAATCTATACCTTTTCTCGCTATCTTGGTTTCACACTTCTGTAGCAATGTTGGCTGGTATATGATGCTCACACAACTCCCAACCTACATGAAGCAAGTTTTACACTTTGATTTAAAATCTGTAAAATTTTTTTAATTATTATGACTTTTAAACTAGCAGGCATTTGATAAATTTTAGATTTTTCTTAAAAAATAAACTAGATCTAGAAAATTATTTAAGAAAAATTACGGTAATTATTTACAAGTGGGGTCAAACGTATTTTTGGCCATATCGAGGTGAAAAATTAACACTTTTTAGTTATTTTTTATTCTGCTTTTTTCTATGGCGGATTTGTAGTGGTAATATTAAAAATATCAAAAAATTAATATTTTGATAGCTTTTTTGCCTTGAAAAGTTGGAAAAAATTTTGTCTCATCTTTTTGGATAAAATTTTTATTTTATCTTTTTTTGATGTTTTTAATATATATTTTTTTGAAAAATACAAAAAAAAAAAAAAACAATTTAAAAAATCACAATTTTATAAAAAATTTACAACTTTTTTTTGAAAATTTGTAAAATGTGTTAAAATTATGGTAATCAACTTTTTTTTTTAAATGTTCATTTTTTATGTATTTTTCAAAAAAAAAAAAATTAAAATAGTAAACTCCACTTGTAAATAATTACCAAAACTACATTTATAATTTTATAGAGCTTCTAAAGATGAAAATTTTAAAATACATTTTTTTAGCTATAATTTATTAGATGAAAAATTTATTTAAATTATCAAATGTCTCTCAATTTCCGTATTAATAATTATTTTAATATTGATAAATTGCCTACAGAATACAACACTCTCTTCTATTCCGTACTTATGCATGTGGTTCTTCACGATGGCCATCAGTAAAATATTAGCAATATGTGAGGCAAAGAACTGGATTTCTAGAACTCTTTCACGAAAAATTGGAACCTTCTGCAGTAAGTAATTAAATTAAATTTAATGAATTAAAATTGTTAATTAATTATTCTAATAAATAAAAAATTTAAAGGCTCTGTAATACCAACAATCTGCTTGATTATCGTGGCGTTCGCTGGAAATAATCGAGAAGTTGCTGTTACATTTATGACCATTGGAATAACTTCAATGGGTGCTATGTATAGCGGATTTCTAGGCAACCACATTGATATCGCTCCTAACTTCGCTGGTACTCTTGTAGCAATAACAAATTTCTTCGCCACTATTCCGGGAATTGTTATGCCGATTATTATTGGGCATATTACTTCAAAAGATGTAAGCATTAAATTTATTTATTTAATTAATCTCTTAGTACTAAGTATGATAAAATTTTATAACAATTTTTATTTTCAGCCATCAATCGCAACGTGGAGAATTATTTTCTTCATAACTTCTGGCTTTTTGCTGATCGAAGTAGTTGTCTTCAGTATTTTCGGGTCGAGTAAAGAAGAATCTTGGAATAACGTTGAGTCCCATGACGAAGAAACAAGCGATCAAACTCTTCCTCTCGAGGAAAAAAACAGACATTAATTTAAATTTCATTTATATATAACTTATTAATCAATGACATCACGTTGATTTCTTGCATGAGTATGGTAATTGATGAAATCACTAAAAAAAGTATCCTTATATAAAATTGAGATGAAATGTATGTGGCATCAAATTATTCATAACGTGATTGGTCGAATATATCATGAGCATGAAAATATATGCAAACGCTATAGTAAGGCGCGCGCTTGCGCGCGCAAATTTGAATTCTAGTTAACTAAAAATATATATTGCTGGATATATAAATGTAGATAAAAATATCTAAGTGGGAAGTTGATTTCAGGGATAAGTTTATCAAATGCGTAGACTATATTTATTTTTAAGTACAAAAAAAAACAATTTGTGTAAATAATTAATAAAAATTTATTACATTTAATCTTATGTACATTTTAATTAACCCGAACTATTTTACAAAAATAGAGAGGACCCCAATTATGTTTAGGAGTCGGTACTACGATGTTACCGTATTTTAATCCAAAGTCATTTCCAAAGCGGTATATACAACGTAGTGGTGCCAACGCTTCATATAAGTCTCTGTAAATAAAAATAATTAATTTAATATTTTTATTTCTAATAACATTTTTAGTAATTATTTGTAAATGGGGACCATCCTATTTTTGACCATATCTTGGTAAAAAATTAATGTTTTTTAATCAATTTTTTTATTCTGCTTGTTTTTATGGCGGATTTATGGTGGTGATATCGAAAATATCTTTTTTTGATAATTTTTTTTTTTTTTTTAAGTACATAAAAAAACAAACAATTCAAAAAATCACAATTTTCTAAAAAATTTATACATTTTTTTGAAAATTTGTTAAAATTGTGATAATAAACTTTTTTTTTAATCGTTCATTTTTTTATATTAAAAAAAAAAAAAAAAAAATATATATATATATATATCAAAATTTTTGAAAACAAATTTTGTTCAAAAAAATGAAAATTAAAATGTCGAACTCCATTTGTAAATAATTACCATATTTTTACTTAATAAGTTATAAAAGCTTGGAAATAAAATTATATACTTGACAATCATAGTTGACTGTGTTTCTTCCCAACATTTTTTCAAAGCCATCTGAACAACTCCATCATTTTGAATAGGACTAAGTGAGCACGTTGAATAAACCACAGTACCTCCGACAGGCATGATTTTTAATGCCTGTAATAAAATTTCTGTTTGAAGTTCTGGCAGCAGAAGTCTTTCCCTTATTCTAGATGGTTTGAATAAATTGTTTTCTTCCGTATGAAGATTGAGACGATCAGTGGTGCACGGTACATCAACTAAAATCTAAAATAAAAATTGTAAAATATTTTGCTTAAAATAAATTATTTAAAATAAAATAATCATTACAATTGATCCACTAGAGGGTATACCTTAGTATAAACATTTTTATCTTCAATTTCTCTGGCATCCTTATTGGTTAAGAACAATCTTTCTTCCCAGTGATCAAGATTACCCAAGTATTCGTTCATGACATCTTCTAAATGATGTAACCGACTCAATTTAATGTCATTACAGACCAAGATCTGTGGATATAGAGTTTGGAGCGCAACAAGAGATTTTCCACCTGGTGCAGCACACATGTCAAGCATCGTATCACCTGGCTTGAGACCCAAAGCCAATACAGGAAGAATTGAAGCTCCATCCATCAAATAATAGTCTGAATCAAATAATTATAACAATTAATTTCATGATAAGTCAAATAAAAATAAGTAAAAACCTTCAATTACCGAAAGTGCCATTTAATGAACGTCTAGGAGAAGGAAACCTTGAATTATTCCCTTCCTCGAAAGCGAAAATCTTTAAATGCTCCGGAAATTCAATCGTTGGCTCAGGCTCGACCCTAATTTGAAAATCAGAACCCTCTTTGTAATGTTGATAGGGATCTGACTCGAGAATATAGTCGTCCAGACCTTTGAGCTTCGTCGCAGGAATAAATTCTTGCAAAGCTGCAGAGGTCAAGCCAATCGACGGTTTGACAATACGATTCTCGTCAGCCTTAGCAGACTTTAAATCCTCTTCTATCGGTCTCATCTGCGACGGCTCCAGTAGTTTTTTTATTTTCGGCACTTCATCTTCATAATTTTCGTCCTCATTGTGTTTTTCCTTATTGTCCATGAACTGTCCAGCAGCATCATAGTCGGGAGGAAACAGTGACTGCAATTCTTCTTGAGCTTTTGATTTTAATCTATTAACAATCGCTGATTGACTAACTAGCTTTGGCTCTGAGTCGGGTTGTGGTGAAACTTTGTCATCTCTTCTTCTCAATCGTTCTTCATAGTTTTCTTTATGGACTCTATGCAAGTCACTTACATTCAAAGCTCCTAATAACTAGAAATAATAGAGTATGAGTAATAGAAATAAACAATTTTATAACACTGAAGTTAGCCGTCAGCTGTTAATTTAAAAAATTTTTTTAATAAATTCACTAAAATAAAAAAATGCTTTTAAAAATTTTCAATTGTGATTTTTATTAATTTTCACATGTGAAACTTTTTAATTAAATTTTTTTTATGATAATTTAATTGCTATAAAATTCTAAAAACATTTTTAATATCTGTCAAGTTCGGTGTCATAAAATTTTAGTGTAAAAAATATTTACTTGAAGCTTTTGAACAATTGGTTCAGTATCTGCAAAATTATTGACAACTGCTACATATTTATGAGTTTCACACAACATCGCTTCCCTGATAGTTGGCCACATCGACCTATATATTGTCTGATAAAAGTCATCAAAATAAGTCAAAGCTTTTTCTTTTGGTAAATTTTGCTTATTTCTCAACGCTACCTGAAAATAAAATAATTGAAAAATTTTTGTGTGAACAAAGTAAATAAATATTAAAATACACAGTAGAAGACATCTGACAGTTTTCTAATTTTTTATGAAACTGAAGGTAGCTGGTTTCAACAAATTAAAAAAAAATTTCACATGTAAAAATTAATAAAAATTACAAGTGAAAATTTTTAGAAGCATTTTTTTATTGTAATTGATTTATTAAAAAAATTTTTAAAATTGACAACTGACCGCTAACTTCAGTATTATAATTTTTATACTAAAATTTAATTAAAAATAATTAAATAAATATCAGACGTCTTTTAGTGTTTGTTTAAAAAAAAAAAACCGACATACCCATTTACCAACTCCATGTTTATACCTCCTGGGCTCTGTAATTAAAGAACCAACTCTAATCTTCCTTAAAATATATGTCATTCTGCAAAAATATAAATAAACAATTATTAACTAAACAATGACAACATTCTATGTCCTGAAAGGTTAAAACCATGCTTGTTTTATCTGTTTTACCAACAATCAGCTGTCTCAGAAAATCCCTAGCTAGTAAAAAAATAAAGAACTATCTAGTGAAATCAGTTGGCAGCCTGTTCTATCAGTCGTAATTATATTTTTCTGCGTACTCGTCTGCGTCAAAAAGGATGACAGCTCTCGAGCGGCGCGTTGTTGACATTCGAGTGAAAACCGCGATAAATTTTTGATCCCGTGTGTGACCGATTCCTGTTTTAAATAAAACTGATACCAGCTGAATGCTACAAAAACAAAAACAGTTATCATTACTGACTCAATGTGTAATTAAACTATATTAAAAAAGTGTTTATATGTTTTAATGTTTTAGTTTTTAAAAAGTGAGTAATAGAAATAAAACTTTTTATGTCACATTATTCCTGCTCCCACTTCCCGGTTGAATCGACTAGTCTAGAGGTTGAGGTTTTTTTATAAAAAGGCGCTGATCAAAGGGCTTGGCCTTTAATCGTGCACTCTGCTGTTAAATTAATGTAATGTCTAATGTCCATGCATACACTGGCCCTGTAGACGCTTTTCCTTGTTTACCTTTCACAAGCTCAAGCTCCATATTGATCAGTTAAGTAATATCCGAATTAGTCGTGAAGGGTGTCGTAATTAAACCACACAGGAAGTTTTTTTTTTTTTTTAATTTATTATTTAATTATAACACTGAAGTTAGCGGTCAGCTGTCAATTTAAAAACTTTTTTTAACAAATTAATTACAATAAAAAAATGCTTCTAAAAATTTTCACTTGTAATTTTTATTAATTTTTACATCTGCAACTTTTTAATAATATTTTTTTTATAATAATTAAATTGCTATAAAATTATAAAAAAATTTTTAATATCTGTCAACTTCAGTGTCATATTTAATTAATTATTTTTCAAATATTTAACATTTATTTTTTTTTTTAATTTCAGATAAAGAAAAAAAATTTGCATTTTTTTTATATTCTTCACATGCAATATGGATTAAATGTAATTCATTTGTTACGTTATGTTTTTGTTTTTAAAAAACATCATGCCCGAGTGATTTGAGAGTTAATATTACCACACTGCACAGTTTTCACCGCTCATACTTACTTACAAAATCTAAATCTATATGTGTATAATAGAGTACATAGACCAAAGAGGTAGATAAAGACCCGATGCTCTGGAGAGTATACTCTTTAGTTTTAGTGTAGTATTCCAGTACCTAGTACCGAGTAAAATGCATGTAAGTGTAAGTTCATCAACATCAACATCAAACATCAGTGCAGCAGCAGCGTCACTTTCTAACAAAGCGCATCACCGTTTCCTAGTATTAGTTGTATGAATAAGTCAGTTCCTTTTATTTATATTTTTTATTTATATTTTTATTTACAATTGTATTTGTATTTATATTTACAGTATTATATTATCATGTGCAGTACATAGGTACTCAGTAATGGTACATAGATCCGATCGTGAATCATGAGAAACTGGATACGGATAGCAATAGTAAAGCGAGCCCCACGGGTCTTAGGAGTGGTATGGACCGGACTGATCACCGAGAATAATAACGATAATAATGATACTACGTAACGAAGAATAAAGAGAGTGAGCGAGCAAGATAAATAAAAGGGAGAAAGAGAAAGGAAAAATAACGAGGGGTCCCTCTCGCATGACTCGCCGTCGGGATCGATTCGCTCTCCTAAAGCCCGCGGCCTATAATTAGAAGAGCTTGCCCGTGGTCTTTTCCCGCTTTTTTTATTTCACTTGGTATAGTACTACACCGGGGTATAATAATAATTATATATATTTTTTATCATCGGTGTTTACTATTGAGATTTTATTTAGCGCTGATAGATGTTCATTAAGGGCATGACTCGAGGTCCAACGTTATTCAATACAATTGAATTACGTGAGTTCATTGACAGGCTTTGTCGATACAAGTATTGTGAAAGACTTACTTATTATAATCAGTAGTACAGCACTAGCAATAGTATTGACGTTAAACTAACGTGTGTTAATTTTTTTTACAGATAAGCTCGGTGTCTAGTCTTCAAATAGAAGCGAACTAATTTAGATATTAGAAGCTATTATCATAGACTTAATTCTATTGATATAATATCGCGTTTAGCGGTGTGATGTAATATATAATAATGAATTGATTATTGTTATTATTATTTGTCATAGTCGTTAATTATAAGCAGAGTATATCGTCCTGGATAATCGGCAATTAATCATGCCGGTGAATAGGATGAGAATGTGACACCTGTTAGCGCATTTACTGGTATGCAAGCTCTTTGGGCGTGTAGTGGATGCGGAGCCAAAGCTTTGAGTAGAAATCAATGTCTCGTGATGACGTTGTGTTACATTGGTGTGCTAGCTCTGATGTATGAATGTTAAGCACTCTCGTTACTTTGTGCGTGCATCTGTGTTGCGCATGACGTATTTTTATCATAACTCATATCACTGGTTTTTTTTTCTATTTTTTTTTTTTTTTTTTTTTAATATTTTAATAGCATACCATTTTTCATTTTATTAATTTATGTCTCATTTTTTGGATTATTTTTAGAGTGACAAGCGTGATGGGGTGTGAGGAGTGATAGCATAAGTTAGTGATCTAATAAGAATCCGGCATGATCAATTTTTGGAAAAATGTGTTAGAAACTTTGGGCGGGGAGGCATGGAAGCTGAAGGTAGCCGGCTGGCTCATCAGGGGCTCCACCACCAACTCACTTTACCACCGGGCATCCCCGGACTTGATGTCGTAAGAGCCCTGCACCAGGTGTGTTCTGTGACCAAACATCAATCCATTATATATTTAACGACAACTCGTAGTATATATATATGTATATATGTTTAAATATAGTACCGTTCCCACTATTATATTATTATTATTATTATTACTATTATCATCATCATTATCATCAATCCAACTAAGCATTTATTTGCGCACTAATGTATACTCCCACTTAAATTCAAACGCAATGAGTCTTTACTTTGTTGTATTTTTACGTTGTATATTATGTAAAGTTACGATAGGAATAATTGCCCTATCTGTTGACTTGGATGATAATTAGTTATAATCTTAAATGGTAACGGTAGCTAAAATAATTAATTTTAATGTAAATGTTAATACCAATTTGATGATTGATGTTTTTATTATAAATTTTATTTTAGATTTATTAATAATTTTATATTTTATGGAATGAATATAGACAATTATCTCCCTGCGATCTGCACTGGACTCATCGCGGGAGGAATTGCGTCGACTCCGAGAGATTGTTGGCGACTTTCGTGGAGAGAGCTACGTTGAGACAGTTGAACGTCTGTCGCTCGAGAACCACGTGCTGCGTCGCAGAATTCTCGACGGAGTTAAAACCGAAGCTATTAAGGATGTGTCGATTAGTTCTGCGGAAGCGGCCGCGAGGTCTAAGCTTCAGTTGTCACCAGTTTTAATTATTGAAGAGTGAGTTATTCATTTTTCATATTGTATTTATATATATATATATATATTTTTTTTTTTTTAATGTGAATTATTTTATGAATTTTATATTCATTTTCTCGGCAGAATTTTATTTTAAAAAATTTTTTATTTTAGATACTTAAAAAAATCTAATTGTAAATTCAAAATGAAACATACGATGTAAAATTATTTAATATTATTAAAATTAAGAATGAAGGCTGGATCGCCAGAGAACCGGAGATTAAAACGTTAAATAACAATTAAAATAACAGTTTGCCGCGTAGTGTTTCTATAAATAACTTTATTGCGTTTGCTTCTATATAACCGAGTTTTATCCATTCGTTCAGTTTGTCAGAAACATCGCAACCAGTAGTGAGTACTGTCATGGACACTGAACCAGAGAATACGCCAAAGGACTTGGACCAGGCGGAGAGCCAAATAAATCTTGAACAGCCGTCAATCACAGAAGAAAATAAAGATGAAACAAATGTTGAAAATACTTCTGTAGTAGTAATAACTGAGTCGCCTAAAACTCTGGAAGAAATAACTCCGGAGGTAAATGAAAATACAGAAAAAGAATCTGTTGACGTTTTGGATGCTCCCGCAACGCCTAAAGAAATTTACGAGCCAGCGGACCTCCTCGACGTTCCAGATAAAGATCCTAAGGACATGAGTCTTCGCAGCGTTTCTGACGGAGACAATTCCGTTATTAGCGAAAATCTTCAGCTGTTCACGCCAGAAGTAAAACAGGAGTCGGAAAACGAGTCTGAGGAATTGGACGATATCGAGTTGATTTTCACCACCGAGGAATCCTGTCGCGACGTTGGACTCCAAGAAGACTTGGTTTCTATCACTGATACTGATCATTGGCACGGTAACAATTCTAATAATAATAACAACAACAACGACTCTACCACCAACAATAATAACACTGGCGAACAACCAATGTTGGTGAAGTACAAGTCCGCGGACGAGGCCGGAGTCTGCAGTGGCGACAAGACTGTCGGCAGTTCCGTCGACGAACCGGTGTCTTCTCAGAGCTCGTCAATCGACCGTGAAGAAAGTGTCGATCGCTTTGACGAAAGTTCAAACACGCGGTTAAACAAAATGTGGTCACAGTGTTCGGTTCTTGTGGAAACTGACATCAGCAAGTGTGGCGTTGTCGAAGAACCAGAACACGCGGCGAAACATGCGGCGAGGAGAAATACTCTTGCTGCTCCACCGACCGCATACAGGTGAGATTTTTTTTTTATTTTTTTTTTTTTTTTTAAAGTATTTATTTATCATTTTATATTATATTGTAATTTTTTTTTTAATAGATAAACGTATTCAAATGAATAGGTGTATAGATATGTGCAAATATAATATTCAAATTTCACATGGAAAGTATCATATCGAATTTAAAGCAGTATTATGTAATAGGCATCTGTTTCTCGGCGTTTGGATTCTATATTCTGTATATATGTATATCTATAATAGTAATAGTATATACTGGAAACGAAACGTTTTCTCTACTCCACTATGTCTAGTATTGATTAAATGCAACTGTACTGGAGTATTAGAGCCAACTCACCGTAAAACCTGATTGCTTTGAGATAATAAGCTCAATTGAATAATATAGATTGGCCACCATTTTTATTAATCGATTTATCTGTATTTATAATTACATAATATTGTAATTGAAATTTAAATTTAAATTTAAACTATTTTTATTTTTTCAATTTTATATACTGAGAAGAAATATTATAAAAAACGTAGATTTACTCGGGAAAAGTATCTCTTATTCCGGAGCACTTTATTATTTTTTATTCCAAGTTATAACTTACAAGTATATACTTATTATTTTTTTATGTATAATTTTATTCAGGCCCATAATCCATCGTGAAGCTCTAGCAGCAGGTCGTAGAAAGAGCTCGACACCATTACGCCCGGTAATGGACCGGAGTTGTGGCGCAAGACGTGAATCCGGTGCACAAACAGACATTTCAGCGCTTCCTGCCCAATGGCGATCAGAAAGTTATCTGGCTCATAAAGTTGCCCATACGTTTACGACTCTGCCGAGCAAATTTGCTCTTCCGACGGGTGTAGCCGGCAGACTTCGGCTTTCAGACAAGACACGTGAGGCCAGAAGAGTTATGCTCTCCGACATAAGTTTCACTAGCATGGTGCCTGAATTATCTCGCAGTGCTGATCATCTCTGTCACGATCCACATTCTCAGGTGAATATTGTTTGCAAACAATCGCTACCGTTTTACTTACATTATTACCGCTTTTTATTACTAACACACACTTGTGCGGGAATAAAAGCGAGAGCCAAGGAAACGTGACTCACTTTATTTTGATTCGCTTCCATGGTCTCTTAAACGCTGACATGCACTCTACTTGCCGATGACTAATTACCACATTCATTTTTTTCTCAGCAATGTCTTTACAATTTACAATAGGTGTGTTCTATCTTCTATTAGCCGTAATAACATGCACTCACCGTGTATTTTACACATATCTCGTTACTACTGATGCCGATAATAATAATAATAATAATAATAACAATAATAACCATGGAGAAAAATAAATGTCCTCATTTAACCCATTTACGTTTTATATTTGCTACTACTTTGTAACATCCTTGTTTATGACATAATGGAAAATATTTTTTTTTTTTTATTCCGAAATCAAGTTTTTATGTAACTATTATATTTTTTTAAATATTTAAATAAGGTAAAAGCTCCCATTATTGATACTCTATTTAATTTTATTATTTAATTATTAAAATCTGTTGATAATTTTTGATATTTCATGGCAATTTTACATATTTTTAAAATTAAAAATATAAACTATTTATCGTAAAAAAATTTCATTTTTTCAAATGTACTAAAACTGCTTATACGTTTGTAATTTCTTAACAATATCGTTAAGAAAGGAATTATTTTCAAATCCATACTTCTAAATGTTTTTTTTATGTAATTGCATTGTTTAAAATTATTTTAAATTATTTATAGTCTAAATAATCATTTATTTATACTTTATCGAGTTAAAATTAATTTTAGCATAGCGGATGTCAATAATGGGAATACAAAAAAAAAATTTGACAACATTGATTTGAAACACGATAAAAAAATTCAAATATTCATGACCACTCTTACAGTGTCAATGATGGGGGATTAATTTAATTTTTTAAACAATTAATTGTAACTCTAAAATGAAAATTTATCTGAATAAGTAAAACAATTATTGTATAGATGTAATTATCGGTAAAACGTCAATCTAAATTTTCTCAACCGTAAATTAATTAATGAACTACAATTGAATTTATCTTAGAATTGCTTCAATTCACGTGGATGTGGAATACGCACCCCGGAGGTCAACAGACGTGAATCACTGGGGTCACCAGCAAGTTATTGGCCCCGGTGTAATCTCGGGGCCGGATTATCAAGCCCTTGTGACTGTCGATTATCAACAGATCTCTACTCCTCAAGATATCGCGGCTCCTTGACCTCAATACCCTCGCCGGGGCTTGAAGTTGTAGGAGGACCACCTCGAAGACATTCCTGGCGGGTTAATGCCGCTTCCTTTGACACTTGGAAAGTGCCAACTGCGACGTCGACACCTCGTCCAACTTGGTCTTCGATGCCCTCGTCGCCAACTCACGTCCATCCGCCTTCAGTGTCCAATAGAATTATTAAGAATCCTCCCAAGAGAACTAGATCCAAAGTAACCTTCCAAGGTATTTATTTATGTATTTATTTATTTTTTTTTTTTTTTAATAAATAATAAATTGTAAAAATTTTTAATAACAATTTTTTTTTTTTTTTTTTTTTTTTTTTTTTTGTATTTATTTCAGAGTGTCCGATGATACGCGGAAGCTTGCCAAACTTACGATCTGATTTAATTGTCAGTGAGAATAGTGGTGATTCAACAGAATCGCTGATTGATGAAGCCGAGGACTACTTGAGACGTAGCATCGACTCCATGCTAACAATATCCAGTGCTGATTATTGGAGCCGACAGTCTGCTAGACGAAGAAGAGCACGAAGACACTCAGAGCCTGATTTATTTAGTGAATGGAATCCACCCCAAGATGCTCGACCTTATTTACCAAAAGTAACTTTCTTATTTCAATTAGTGTTGTTGTTGTTGTTGTTGTTGTTGTTGTTGTTGTTGTTGTTGTTGTTGTTGTTGTTGTTGTTGTTGTTAATAATGATGATGTTGGTATAGTAACTAAATTTATTCACGAGATTAAATTATAATCAAATTCCCGTTGAAGGATATTCAAACAATTATTAACAATCTGTTAAGGTTCCACGAGATCTCAAGTTAGATCACCTTGTAAAAGTAATATCACCCGAAGGCCGCGTACTTCAAGGCAAAGTACGATACGTTGGTTCAGTTCCCGGCAGAGAAGAGATTCATGTGGGTGTCGAATTGCCAACTGAAAGCGGCTCCTCAGATGGCACGTTTCACGGACGAAGATTCTTCGACTGGTGAGATTTTATTTCTTCAACTAATTTATTTCTTCTTCAATATTTAATTTAATTAAAAATAATATTTGTAGTTGTGAAACTGTTAATTACCATTGTGAGTTTAATTTATTATATTGCTACCATATAAACATATTTATTTATACAACAGCAATACACATGTGTATTGTATCTAATTTAACAATAGTTGTATGCTTTTAAACTCTTCAACTACTGACTTAGCTTCGTGACAGCGGCTATTTTACTGCAAGATAACTCGTTCGTGCTCTTTGGTGGCCTTGCTGTGAGAAGACGTGCTTGTTTTGACTTAGGTTGACGGTGGAACTGGAAAATATCAAATATTTACACTGGGGAAATTATAACCCACCATTACAAATATAATAATTAATAACTTTTAATTAAATGTGTGTAACGTTCTGGATTTTCCAGGACATGATTTTAATATTTTTAATTCCAGGTTGGTCTCATTAGGGTGTCAATAGACCTCAGGTGGGCCTGTTGCTAAGCTCTCTTTTAACTTTTAAGGATTTTATCATTGTAAGATTTAAATAAATTTAAAGAATATCAATTCCGATTAATGAAATATATTTTAAGAAAACTTTAACAAATAGATAGAGAAGTCATCGGAGTCCAGCTCTTACGATGTTTAGGCAGTTAAAATTTTTAAATTAAAAATTTAATAAAATATTATAAATTTAACGGGAACGTTACAAATGTTTGTTTAAAAAATTGTTACAGTGAATCAGAACGTGCTATCTTCGTACCATTTAAAAAAGTGGTGTTAGCGTGGTGCACCACCTGACCCGAGTCAATGACCGGTTCAACCGGTACCACGATATTTACAACGCCCCGAATTTTGCTGTCCCAGTACACCATGTAAGAGAAGTTGAATTGGTCGATAATCTCAAGGAATAGTACTCTACTGATTCTATTAATATTTACAGTGAGTAAATACAAACAAACCAACATGCATACATTCTGTGCTACATAAAAACATTAATATTGAGTTAAGTTTAAGAATAACTTGAGATAATTCGTCGGGACATGCAAGTTGAGTACAGAGAATTAAATAGGGATACGAGAGTTTAATAATGACAACAATGACGACCATGACTACCACGACTACGACATTGACATTTTATTTAACCTTAAGCCGGCGACTGGAAGGAAATTATAATAAAAACCCTTATCGATAATAATCAAAAGTATTTTTAAATGCGTAAGAAAATCATTTGTGCATCGGCAATGGCACGGAAATTTTATTTAAATAAAAATTTATTAATTAAATTATATATTAATACTATTATTAAATATCTAACGTATATAAATAATATTGATATTGTCATGAGCTTTTTATTAATCATATCGGGTTGTGTATAAATTTATTCAATGATGGATACTTAACGTAAATTTTGTGTAATAAGCTATTACAGAGGCTGAAGCTATATGTATTTATGTACTCAAGTAAAAAAATTTAAAAAAAATTATAATAATAAGAATAAGAAGAAGAAAAAGTAAAAGAAGAATCTAACATTGTCTGTTCTTTGGATTAACACTTTGTGAGCATAATACTGTCTGTATGTATATATTATCCATCACAATTGATGATCGGTTCAATAAGTCTATTGATCTTTATTGTGTAGAGTAAATTCTCTGTTAGAGTTATAAAAATACTCTGCACTGAAAATAAATAAAATAAGTTAAGTATTTATGACAAATTGCCAACGAGGGTACCTGGTGTCAAGATTGGTGTTAACTTTATTATCATTATAAGTATAATTATGATTATAATTATTTTTTTTTTTTATTAACTAAAGTCGACAAGTTTAATTTAAATTGTAATAACGTGACAAATTTTTTATATTTTTTTCAACAAAATTGTTAGATCGTTAACTTCGACTCCTTGGAACGATTATCGTAAGAACATCGTACCTGTTTTATAATTTATTGTTATTATTATTAACTATAATTAGCATCACATTTGAGCATGCCAATTAATTATAGTTTATGCCATTGCAGTACAACATGCGTTCAACGCACTACCATTTTTGTTTATATAAATTTAACAATTATTATTTTGTTTTATTTTATTGTGATCGCGCTTTATACATCAATTAATAAATTAATTAACTTGTTAATTAATTGTATTTCATAACTAAGATGATAACTAAGTTAGTTTATATTAATAATATATATGTGTATTGTAAAAGCATATTTCAGTCTGCAGTATTTAATAAGTCATTGACTTGCAAAGATTAAGTAATTCTTTTTTTTTTGTAATTAATTTTTATAAAATTATTTTGAGATTAAGAATTTAAGGACATTCTTAGATTGTGCCTTTTTTTGGAACCAAAAAATTTATTTTTAAAATATTTTAATTAATTTTTTTATAAAGCAAAATTTTAATAATTAAAATTTTTTTATTATTTAAATTATAATAGATCTAAAATTTTTTAATTACTGAGGCGCTATCTAAGAATAGGCTTAAAAAACAAGTATTTTGCTATGGTGCAAATTTCCTAAAGTAACTACTTCATTTTAAAATTATTGATAATAATTAATATATTTTTACAAAAAAAAAAAAAAAAAAATAAAAGAAAATCTGATCTCGTTTGTTGTAATTATTTTTATTTATTAAAAAAAAAAAAAAAAAAAAAAAAAAAAGATCATACTTATCAAAAAATTAAAGTGTTCTGGAGAAAAATAAATCAATTTATTGTAGAAGAATATTTAAAAATAAAAATAGAAGAAAAAAAAATATATAAATATAATTATAGTGCCAGAGCTTGGATGGTCGAATTTAAAAATTATAATGCGATAAAATAATATTATGTAAACGGATAAATAACATATATGAGGGTAATTGAGCTTATCAACGACCAGAAGAGCGAGAGCAAATATATTAATAGGAAACAAAGTAACAAAAAATGTTAATTGATGTTAAATTGCTATAATTATTATGTTAAGTGTTTCGATGTACCATATTGTTAACAGAAATATTGATTGCGTAATATTAAAATACATTCGAGCTTGAACTCGACTTGGCTTAAAAAAAAAAAAAAAAAAAAAAAAAGACTATTGAGTTTTAAAATAAGGAAGAAGAAATGTATAAGTATAATGTAAGAAGTATTTTTATTGTATTTTCTTTACGTCGATTTCAATCTCGAAACGTGAAAGTTAAGCGTGACTGGACATGCTCTCTAATTCCTACTCGGCAGAATTTATCGATTTTTATTATAAAAAGAAAAAAAAATATTTAAATACATGCATAATGTAAACAAACAAAGTATTTTCCGTTTGTTTGCACAGTCAATATTTAAAGCGGTCTTTTTAAGTATTATAAAAAATCTTTAGCACTGCAGAATAATTATTTGAACTACCCAAAATATTATTATGTGTATGATGAATAAATGAAAGAAGAAATAAAATAGTAATTTCAAAAAATCAAAGCTTTACTGAAAAGTAAAAAATTATAACAACTATTTATTATATATGAGGAATTGGAGTGATGTAATTTAAAATAAAACAACTACATAACTATTACTGTAAATCTATTAAAAATTGTAATTCAATAATCAACTTATTTTATTTACAGATCAACAGATTGGCGATATGGTAATGATAGCAATTGATAATTATCAATCAGTAATTAATAATTGTTGTTGCTGCTGCTGTTGTTGTTGTAGAGAAAATTAACGATGAGCAGGATAGTCAACGAACCAGTTATAAGCCCCATTATTCCCAGTTTGAGCGCCAAAGTCTACGTAATCGAGTATGGGTGATCTCTCAATTCGCGGTTGCTGGCGTTCTTGCTGTAATTGCTGACCGTGTGACAAAATTTGCGGTATATAAGCTTCTGTTTGTCTCGGTGGTCTTTGCTGAATCTGCTGTGGGTGGAGCTGCTGTTGCAGCGGATTAACTTCAATTATGTCCATTCCGTCGATTGGTATCGCGAGATATCTTGTTGCCGCGGTGGTTATGGAAACACTGCACACTACTATCAAGAAATTCTAAACAGAGTTCATCAAGTAAATACATTTTTTTTATGAAAATTAAGTTAGCCGACATCTAAAGATTTTTAGAAATTTTTTTATTGAAAAAATTATCACAAAAAAATTTTTTAAAATTTCATTTGTAAAAAATTTGAAAAACTATAAGTGCATTTTTCAAAAAAATTTTTTTGTTATAATTTCATTATTAAAAAAAATCAAAAAATTAAAAACGTCGCCTAAATTTAGTATTATATTTTTTTCTACGTTATATGTATTGGTAAGAAAAATAATTTTTACAATAATGATAGTGAAATTAACAGACATCCATCAATTTTTTGGATTTTTATAACAACTTTATTATAAAAAAATTTTTATGAAAAAAATTCTACAGCGAGAAATTAAAAAAAAAATATTATGTTAAAATTGAGACATGTGATAATTTTTTAAAATTATTTAAGACATAAATTATAACGATTAAAATTTTTTTAATAGAATCTACAATACTTTTAAAAAAGAAGTAATAAAAATGTTAAGTGATTTTTAACAGATAAATTTTTTTATTAAAATATTAAATATACTGAGTCAAATTATAATTGATACACTCATATATTATTATTGTAAACTAATAATCAGAAAAAAAATTTATTTAAAAAATTCCATCTTTAAACGCTCTAAAAAATTATAAATGGAATTTTTTAGAACAATTTTCTCGGCTTAGTTTATTTTCCAAAACAAATAAAAAAATTGTCAAGTGTCTGCTAATTTCAGTATCATATAACAAAAAAAATAGACATCAATATTAAATAAAAATATTGACGTCAAGTCATGAAGACTTGTGAGAAGTAATTAGCATATACAGAAGAAATATAAATATTTTAATTTTTTTTTTATATTTTTCAATACCAATGCCAATATTTTTATGTAATCAATAAATCAAAATAAGTATGACATTAAAAATGAGTGATAAAATTTTAAAATACAAATTATGGGTATTATTTGGCCCCTTTAAATTTATTTACAACTTAATAGTTAGTAAACAGCAAAATAAATTCTATTTAACTACTAAGGTCAAGGTATTGTCCCACAAATGCAATCGCATAGAGCTGTTTTGTATTGGTATTGGTATTGTAAAAAATTCTAAGCGCATACGGAAATTCTAGAGTGTTTGTAAATGTAATGGGTACGTATGGCCATTATATATTTATTGCGAACAATGGACAGCGGTGAATTGGTTTTATTGTCGAGGAACATAAACCAACTGACGCTGAATGTAAATATAATATGGCACGACTCGAGGGTGGAATATAAAACATCATACGCTATATTGACTAATGTTAGTGTAGTGTACTATACGCAAAAGGGCAAATACTACTTCTCAGTAAATACAAAGTGTTACTCTGCTATGTACAGTGACCCAATTCTGGTCTTAGTATATTGGATCGAAAAGTTTAAAAAACATTGTCGTGTCGTGTCGAGACAGAGAGACGGCGCCTTTAATGTTCTTTCGAAATTAATAATACTTTTTAACATTATTAATATCAAATGTAGAAAATAAATCTTGATAATTGTATCTTACATGCTGATAAAAAAATTTATTTGATTTAAGAGAAAAATTTTTAAATCAAATAAAATTTATTTCAATCAAAAATAATTTCTTAGATCAAGAATTTTAGTTTTTTTTTTTTTTAAATTAAATTAATTTTTTTATCTGCACATAAAATATTACAAAAAATTTTTTTACATCAAATCTTTAAATTTTAAATTTGTTAAAATTTTCTATAATTCTCTCCAGCAACTTTAAAGTGTAATTATTATGAGTAATTATAAAAATTAATGGCAACATATGTTATCGTTAAAAGAGAGTATGGGAGACGTGTTTTAATTGACCTATAACACGCTAGTTTATTTAATAATTGATACTAGGAGACGACAAGTAATTAAAGCTGCCCTGATAAATTAATGCCGTCACGTGTGTGTGATAGATGTTGCTCTCTAGACAATATAGAGCGTGTTTACTATTACTATTATAAACTACATACGCATACATAAAATAGAGTGGTGCGTTATACAGGAAACCGCAGTAGACTACAATAAGGGACAAATTGTTCTCAACCACTAATTCAATTTCCTTATAACTTAAAACAATGAGCTACACGGTCTATACAATCTCGATAAATTTTATTACTTGTTTTATGTTATTTACCAGATAATTCATGGCGCCGGTGTTGTTGTCGATGTTATTGTTCTAGCCGTTTTACTTCACTGACAAGTACCAACTGGTAATGCTCGATTACTGACAATCAATGACGAAGAAATTAAGCAAACCCGGATTTTATAGAGACATCACCACAGCTTTCACGAATTTTTCTATAAAACCCGGGTTTCTTGTATCGCTTCGTTCCGCTATCTCATAATCGACAACTAGACACGACCGCAGCCGCAAAAAAAAAACAGATACTGTTGACTTCCGATCACGTTTTTATTTTACTTTTAAAAGTATTGTTGCGACAAATTTCAATATTTTGTTTGTTATAATAATTACTTTTATTCGTTATTTTTTATCTAATTATTTATCACACTTTTTTTTTTATTTTATTTATGAATCTTACGTATAGGCAAATAAAAAAAAATCATTAAATTTTTTAGTTAATAATTAAAGCAAAAAATTAGTAATTAATGAATTAAATAAATGAATGGTAAGTTGACAATTAGTTGATAACACTATAAACAATCTTAATGACTTATAAACATTGTAAAGTTTTTTTTTTAATGTATAAAAATATAATTTAATATTTATACCTCTGGATAATGAGATAGTAAGGCACGGAGAATAATTTTTTTTCATAATAATAATAACTAATAACTAATAATAGCGACAATAATCTCCTGTATACTTAAACTTCCGTGAAAAAATTAAATATTTCTTTTTACGCAGAGAAAACTTTCGACCAGCGAAAAAACTTCTTACTAAATAACAATTAAATAAAAAAAAAAAAATAAATAAATAAATATCTTGAGATTCTCAACAAGTGTTAATCAAAACATTTCAAGTTTATCAGAATATTCGTCGTAACTCTCTTCACCACCTGGCAAATATTTATGCGATTGTGTATCAACAGGAAGTTTTTTATCAGTTTCATTTTCCTGTTTGGTGCCCTGTTTTTTCTTGTCAAAAGTTGATTTTTTCTTCCAGTTGGTTTGCGGAGTCACCAAATCGACTTCTTCGATGACTCGCTTGCGTGGGGTGGTCAAGTCGATTACTTCTGGAGTGATTTCGCGTTGCGGTGAACTGGATTTCGTGGTCACTGGTAGCGTGCTGTCCCGAGAGGGACTCGAAACATCTTGCTGCTTCAACAATGACGCGGTTGAGCTGGCAGTCGACCAAGAGCCGTCATCGAGAACCGCTAAATTTTCCATCACCAATTGTTTGCCAATATCAATATCCTGTGTAAATATTAAATATTAAATTATCATTTGCAATCTTCTGAGTAAATATTTATATTGAGAACATGTAGTACAGTCTGATTTCGGTAATTCAGTCTAGACCAGTGACAACATATCTCAATTGAATATATTGATTGTAAATTTAATTTTTATTGATAATTAATTTTCTACCCTAACTAAACTGCATTTTAATAATTCTGTCTTATAACTTATAAGTAATCTAAACTAAAATAGAGAATAATAAAAAAATTAAATTAATCTCAAAGACTATATTGGTTGTATGTTTATTAGTAATTTCTTTATAGTAGAGTTTATTTACTTGAATATGTGATGAGTCTTAAGATGAGACAATTTTACACGCAAATACTACCTATTTATTTATCATTTTGTTATTTTTTTTTCCAATGATTAAATTTGAAAATTCTCCTCAAATTACTTTATTATCTCAGTCTTTATTATCCCCTTAAAAAAATTTTTTTTATTCTGCTTTTTCTTACGGTGCATTTATGATGAAAAATGTCTTGAAAGGAAAAATGAAGATTTTGACAAATTTTTGAGCCTTTAAAAATTGAAAAAAATATTGGCTTCTATGTTTTTGGATAAAATTTCTATTTTATCTTTTTTTGATGTTTTTTAGATGTTTTTTTTTTTTTTTTTTTTTTTTTTTAAATATAAAAACAAACAATTGATCAATTTGATTAAAAAAAAAAATTCTATGGCTTATAAGTAATTACCAAAAAGCGAAATTAATTATTGTTAATAATATTTACCCGTGTCTCCAAATATTAAATTAAAAAAGTTATCGTCGAGAATATCTGTGATGATTTATATTACCTTCTTATCATTTTTATCATACAGGTCAACACATGGAATAGGTGAGCCTTCTCTTCGACTAGTCCCTTGACTAATGACTCGCTCCTTGAAGCCACGAACTTTAGTAATAAGAACTTTCCACTGAGCGACCCAAGATAAATCACTGAACCTATCACAAGCTTGGTCACTCCACTCATATCCATTTCTGAAAATAATTAATAATAATAATAATAAGTAAAAAAATAAAAGTGAGTAAGTTTAGTTTTATTTATCTCAATTAAACATTAAGTACAATAACATGTTATTTAATTGAGTGTATTTTAGTCATGGATAAGCAGTCAAGGTTCTTCCATTTCCATTTAAATTTTTAAAATTGACTTTGTCTGACATAGTTTCTCTTGAGATTTATCCTCAGTATCATAAAGTCTTTTAAATGAAAAATAATTGCTGTAGAAAAATTTTTTAAGAAAAAAAGTTATTGTCTTTTGTATGAGTTTTTAGTTTTATCTTTAAATTGCTGGATGTAACTACTGCTGGTACTTAAATATTTACTGCAGTACTCCTGCAGAATATAAAAAATTAATTATCTTTTAAATAAATTATTTTTTAGAATTGACTGGAAGAATAAAAATAAAACAGTAAATAGGATATAGATTAAAATATATTGATTGAAAGAACTTATACTAGGTAAGTCAAGGTCCTGTATTATATTTTGTCCTCAAGTCTCAAGATCTTACCGAGCTTTTACACTCGGGAAATACATGAGTTTTATATTATCAACGATAATCGATTAGAGACTTAGGGATTCAATCTTAAAATAGTTTCCGTTGAGGAATAGAAGCACATACCAATGCTGATACTCTGTAAATGTAATATATGTATTCACGAATATTAGTAGCGGATTGAATAAAGTCATTATTTCTCAATTAATTACACTACTTGCTCTCTGTATATTAATGATTGGAATCGTACTCGTAAATCATCATCATCGGAATATTCGTGTGCATTCGATAATTATACTGCAAACAACCTACTCCAATTAAGTCGTGAAATGTTAATCAATATCTCTATCAACGTCCATTCAAATATTTATAAATTTATGTGGGAGTTTATTTGAAATTTACATACTTTCACTTAAATTCTCCGATAACTTAATTGTCATCATTAAAATCAAATCAAATAATTGGTTGTTAAAAAGAAAAGTAAATATTTACAAGTGGGGTCAATCATTTTAATTTTCATTTTTTTGAACGTAAAAAATTTCTATTTAATTTTATTGATTTATATATTTTTTTTTAAATATACATAAAAAAATGAACAATTAAAAAAAAAAAGTTGATTATCACAATTTTAACAAATTTTCAAAAAAATTGTAATATTCAATTATTTTTTTAATTTTTTTTTTTTATGTACTTTTAAAAAAAATGTATATTAAAAAAAGATAAAATAAGAATTTTATCCACAAACATGAAAGCCAAAAATTTTTTCAACTTTTGAAATCTTTATTTTTTTTCTTTCATGACATTTTTTATCATAAATCCGCCGTAAAAACAAGCAGAATAAAAAAAAAATTGAAAATGTTAATTTTTTACCTACTTATGGGTTTGACCCAACTTGTAAATAATAACCAAAAAAAAAATTTTTTTAAAAAACATTTTTTTTATTTTATTGGATTGAATTTATGTTAAATTTTATTGTAAATAATTTATAAAATTGTTATTGTTACTTTAGTGAAAAATATCCAAGTTTTTGATAAATGATAGGTAGTTTTAGTTAAACTTTTAGTTTTAAAAAGTATACTGTAGATTCAGACTAACGATAGATACGGAAAGCAGTTTAATTACTTGTTTCACTAACGATCTGATGAAAGTACAATTGCACTTCCTGTGATGCCAAACAATTGCCTGACCCTATCTATAACGTACGAGAGCGCACGCATGACCGAAATAATTTTCATTTAAATTACTTAGACTCTTTTATTCTATTTTTCTGAATATAATAGAATATTTTAAATTATTATTACTGTCACAGTTATACTGCGAAAATTTACATAAAATTGTTCTATTCTTTAGTTTTATGAGAATTACTTGCATATTTAATTTTCTTTTAAAAAGAAAATTCTTTGATTTAATTTTTTATTTATTGAATTTTTAAACAATAATTTTTAATTTAATTTTCTTATTCATTGAATGATTAAAAAATTTTTTAATTTCCGCAGATTATTATCTACAAATCTCACCAATTTTTTTTATCAATTACGTCAACAATATCTTGAAGATAATTACAAAATCTTTCTTCTCTCTCTCACAACAATTAAAACAAAAATAACGTCTCATTTAAACGATAAATCTGAATTCTTAACAGATTGAGATTAAACTTCCTCTAAGATTTCGGGGGTCAATATCCCAATCGATAATAAAAAAACCATATTATATCATTCGTGAATTTTTAATGATAACTCACTTCTCATTACTCACGAGATTGATTTAAATTCGGCTCTCAGTGAGGTATAATTATTTATATTAGAAATTAATACTTCTGGATTATTTTGTCAAATAATTATTAAAAAATGTCGAGTATCTATAAACTGAAATAAATTAAGGTCAAGTGTACTTTACATTCACTTTTTTGCATTCAAGGCAAGCTGCAGTGAATTACACGGACGTACAGTAATTTAATCATATTCATTGAACAGCCTATGATGATACTGCCTCTATTGTAGAGATACACTCAGTAAGTAGAGATAGAACGTATTGAGAGTGAAAGTTAAGAATGGAATTACTCGTCCCGGCTATTTCGGATATTATTTTCCAATATCCGTGGACCATAAAAAATTACAAGAAAATAATCGAGAAGAATACTTCTATCGACAGTCCAGCTTTTGACCTCAATGTTAATGGAATTCACAGTTCATGGAATCTGTCCATCAGATTCTGGAAAGGACCAGAAGGTAAATTATCTTCTTAATTCAAAAATTTTTTTTAAATTATATAACGTCTGCTCCATCTTAAAAATATTACAAAAATTAAATTCAATGTTACTATGTGACTGCCGTGACTTGTAAACTGTAAATAAATAAAATTTAGCTTTGTTAAATTGCACTGTACTTTTTTAACTATTGACTTTTTTAAAGATTTAAGCTCACCCCGATGTTACACTCATCAAGAGCTTTCATTTGAGTACCCACATGCATTTTGATATATTTTTCATATATACATATATATAATATATATAAATATATGAAAAATTGATGTGGGTACTCAAATGAAAGGTCTCGATGAGTGTAACATCGGAATGAGCTTATATCTTTAAAAATGTCAATAGTTCACAAGATACAAGGTCATTTCTTAATTATGTATCTAGAGATAGATCATTTTCAAATACAGCCTAAATACTTATCATAATAAATTGACTATCAGTGAGAATGATTTGAAACCTTGAAAAGCTACAACTCCAGGTCAAGACTTTTCCAACGATACCAAATTTAACTACGAAAACCCATTTTATCTTATAAATACACTGACCACAAAATTTTGCTTATTCTTTTAATAATATAGATAAGCGATACTGATAATAAATAATTTTTCCAGGAAAGAGATTAAAAAATCCAGTTGTTTTGTGTTTAAATATGTTAAACTGTAAAATAAACTCTTCAGAGCAAGCAAAAATTCGCTTTCAATTTGGAATTTACAATGCTGAAGTAAATCAATGGGAGTACTTCAACATTGGTAGAACAATTATCGAGCTAAAGTCAACAGCGGACATTGTTTCTCTGGGATATCGAGAGCTATCAGTCGTGGAGAGACATTTGAAGAATGGAGCGATCAAGCTGGTAGTAAAAATACAAATGACCGAGTACGACTCCGATAAACAGGTAACTGATCTGCAATTACTGGTTAAATATTGAAGCATTAATTGGTAATTCCCAGTTCCATTGATAGGAACCAGCGAGGTTGACCAGGCATCTCAGAGATGCGGACACCAAGTTTATCTGTAGCAAGGGTCAAGACGAAATTCCAGGGCACGCAAATGTCAGAGCTTCTCATAGCGACGTGCCAGCGAGTATTGACAAATCTGCCAGACAAGCAGGAGATCAAAAGACCGAAGTGAATAATTTAATTACTCACCGCTAGATTATATTGTATTATAAATTTTCATATTCATTATTATTATTATATAGATATTATGATTAATAAAAAGACCCGTCGCTTGATATTTTTTATAAAATCCGGAAGATTTTTTTTTTAAATTTAATATAAAAATCTAATTAAATCATTAATTTCCTGTAAATTGTATTATAATAATTATTAAAGTTAATTTTTTTAAATTTGTTAAGTTATTAAAAAATACTCAAGCGCTAAATTGATAATAAATAACTTGACTAACATGACTAATACTCACGGAGGTCTTATATTTGCCAAAGAACATTCAACAGCCTGCAACCGTAAACTCAGAAAATCTGTTCTAAGTTCATATAAATCCGTCCCTTCAACAATTTCATGGTCTCCATAGTCCAGAAAGTGAATATTGAACCCTTCGTCCATGACTGCTATAACTTCAGCCCGGTAGAAGCGGTTATCGAAGCTAAATTTAGCGGCGACTGTTTGTCCCACCGAGATCTGGAGCAAAATAATTCAACTTAGCCCCAACAAAAATAAATAAATAAATAAATAAATAAATTAATAGCTTACATTTTTCAGTACATGAAGCTCTTGGTTTTCTTTTTTGGAGTAATACTCGGTCATCTCATCAATAAGTTTGTCCAACTCAAGGATACTATTTCCTACCACCTGAATCCAGAACTGACTGGGACTTTCAGAAGCACTGACGTAAACCTCCATCACGCCGTCTGCAAGAAATTTATCAATTAATAAAAAAATAAAGAAAATAAAATAAATAATAGCAACCTGCAGTGACTAAGCGAAATATAGATTATTTATTAACTTACCTTGTGAAGAATCAATAGCTTGGACAGAATCCGACTGAGTAAAAGTACTTCTAGGAGAAACTCTTCCCCTGGGAGACCTAGAGCTCTGACTGACCTCCAGTTTTTCTTGAGTGTCTTTGGACTCTTGTACAAGTTCCTCGAGATAGCAAACAGCGGATCCAATCTGCTCGGCAGTTCCCTTGATGATAATGCGTTTTTTGTCATCAGCGCTAAAGCCTTTTTCTATTATCAACTTGGCGTTAGAAGTTGCCTGAATCGTGTTGATAACTTCCCCGCGATCTGCAAGAAGCAATGACCGCACTCGCGTGGGTACAAACATTTCATAGGTCTCTATAACCGGCTGGTTTTCGACAATATCTATAATAAAAGCTTCGGCGAGCTTGATACACTCAAAAGTGCCCTTTATGAAACAGATTCTCGTTGAGTTATCAACATTATCTTCAGAGAACTTTATCTTAGTGGAAGTGCGCTGTTCAATGTCCTTTATCGTTGATCCACCGCGACCTATTACTGCGGGCACTAATGCTCTGGGTACTTTTACCTCGATGGTCATGAATTTTTTCTCGCGGACGGTTATTGGAGCCTTGGACTCTTCTTCCTTAAATTGCAAGTATTAATAAATATAATTATTAAATAAAATTATAAATGATAAAATTTTAATGTAAATGTGTACGTCATGTAAATTGAGTAATTGAGTAACTAGTTGACGGCATTTCTAAGCATGACATCATAGGTATTTCGAGTACTTACTTTTTTGTATAAATAATAATACAATCCAACAAAGACACCTGTTAACGAAAGACCAATGATCGCGGGTATCGACACATGTCTTGCTGCCCAACTCATCTTAGCTGTCGGTGATAGTAAACTGCTGCTAATTTAATAATCTCTATTTTACGTAAGCTAGGGCTTTGTCAACCCATGCAAATGCTTCTGAACAAATAAGAAACCAGTACAGAGTAAATTTAGTTTTTTAAATGCGTCAGTATGATGTAATTGCGCATACTCGATAACCTACAAATAAAACAAACTTTAATTATTTACGAGGAATTTTAGTGGTTAGATGTTAATTTCTACATGATAAATTTTTATTTATTCTTATTTACTTACAATGACTTTTTATTTTTGATTAACTGTCGTAGGAGAAATAATTTCATAGAAATTGTAACGACTTTTAACAGTTGATTGCACATATATAGTTGTTTTTTAAAAGTTATCTCGGGAACACTGGCGCTGTCATGTCATGGAGACTGCACTAAAATTCAAAAATGGTATTAATTATTCATGTTACTATTTTAAAATTAAGAATCATAAAATTTATAATAAATAAATAATATTGTTAATTATTCTTATTATTTTTATTTCTTAAAAAATATTTTATATGATTAAAATATAATTTTTGTTGACATTTTGTACTGCGCGCGCGTTTTAATTTCAACCAATAACAAATCAGATAAAATTTTAATGTTTTTAATCATTTTAACTAAAAAAAATTAACAAATTTTTAAGTGACGGCTAACTTTACTTTAATGTCATAAATATTTTTATTTACTGTATTCTTAAAACTTTGTATGGCACTGAAGTTAGCAGTTGTCAAAAAATTTTTGATTTTTTTTATTAATTAAATGACAACTAAAAAGATATTTATAAAAAATTGCATTTATAATTTTTCAAGTTTTTTACATGTGACATTTATTATTAAATTGCTTAATTGAAATTTTTTTAACAAAAAATTTCTAAAAATTTTGAAATGTCGGCTAACTTCATTTTCATAATTTTGTAAGAAAAATGATAAACACTTGATCTTCCATTATAAATATAATTCTCTCTTAATCAAGTAAACAAATTAAATTAAAAAAAAAAAAGTTTAATTTATCAAATATTGTATTGAAAACATCAAGTATATGACATGAGAAATTATTATCAGACAAATACCTATGGACGCAAGTACGTACTTTACTATAATATACAATAATAATATAAATACAAGCAATACTCAAGGCAATTGACCGGGTCAAACAGACATGAACTTGTCCGTCACTCGGAGAAAAGTAACGCCTGATATGATCAGGGTAGCAGGAGCGCGAGGAAGTAACAACGCTGCTTGATTTTCGCGCGAGCCTACTCTCCCGGTACAAGTTTCTAAATTTCCTTCAATTTTATTTAGCTCTATTTGCGTTATAACATTCGCGTAAATTACAATTACCCACAATAAGAGTTAAATAAAATGTTTTGTCCCGCACTATAAACTTTTATTATATTTTTGTTGCAGGAAATTTGCAGTGTGGTTAATTAATTAATTTTTCGGGAAAGGAAAAAGATATGAATTATCGCGGTAAATTTACGCTTGCGCACTGACATCTGTCTTTGATAAAAGATTCTGTAAATATAACAAAAGTGGATTTAATGCAATAAATATTTGATAGTTCTCAAGGTCGTGAAGACCTTAGTCAACTGTATATACTTTTGTTATCAGTTGAAGTATTCATTAGAGAAACTCTTTGCTTACTGAGAAGTTATAAACATGTCGAAGCCAAAGGTTCTAGTTAATCGAGACGACATTCCTACAGCTGGCTTAGATCTTCTACGCACCAAGTAAATTTTTTTTTTTTATTATTAATTTTCTTTATTAATTAACAATACTTTTTATTACAGATGCGAGCTGACTATTCTTCCGGGTTCGAATTCAACCAGGGAAGAAATTCTTCGAGCTATACCTGGACATGATGGATTTTATTTTTTTGGCCATGTTAATGTCAATACAGACTTTTTAGACATTGCAGGTAATTTTTTTAATAAAAAATGTATAATTATTTACAAAAAAAAAGGATGTAAGTTTTCAATTTAATACTGAAGTTAGCTGACAACTGTCAATTTTTTAATTCTTATGATAAATCAATTACAATCATAAGATTGCTTTTAAAAATTAAATTAGAAAAAAAAAAATATTTTTACAAAATTTCACGCATAATTTTTAAAACTTTCTACATGTGAAATTATTTCAATTAATTTTTTTTTTTTTATTTTTTCATGTGAAATTTTTTTCATAATAATTGAATTGCTTTAAAATTATCTTAAGAAAATTCTGTTTGTCGACTTCGGTGTCATTTTTTATCAATATATTGATGAAAAAAGGTTATGTATAATTTATAAAAAAAAAAATGCAAGATATAATAATTCATTGCTAATAACTTGATGGATGAAATTTCAGGACCTTCGCTGAAGGTAATTTCAACAATTTCTGCTGGGTTTGATCATCTTGACGTTCCAGAAATTAAACGTCGAGGAATTAAAGTAGGGCACACTCCAACAGTGTTAAATGCAGCAGTTGCGGAAATTGCTGTAATGCTACTTCTAAATTCTGCTCGACGAGCTCATGAAAGTCGTTCATTACTTGAAAGGTAACAAGATATCTATTGTAAATAATGAATAACTTTGATAACTTAACAAGCTGACATTTTAGAGGCAAGGTTGAAGCTAAACCACAATGGCTCCTGGGTCGGGATGTCCGAGGATCTACAGTGGGCATCGTGGGACTAGGAATGATCGGCCTAGCGATCGCCAAAAGGCTAGTTCCTTTTGAAATCGGGCGATTTTTATACACCGGTCATTCTCCTAAAAAATCTGCCGATGAAATAGGGGCTGAGTTTGTGTCCCTGGATGATCTTCTCGAGCGCAGTGACTTTGTCATCGTCGCAACTCCACTGACAATCGAAACTCATGGACTTTTTGACGACGCAGCTTTTGACAAAATGAAGAAAACTGCTGTGTTCATCAACATCGGTCGTGGAGCTATTGTAAAAACAGACGCGCTTTTGAGAGCGCTCAAGGAAAAAAAAATATTCGCTGCTGGGTTGGATGTTGTTGATCCCGAGCCTCTACCCAAAGATCACGAGTTATTAACACTCCCGAATTTAGAAATAGTTCCTCATATCGGAAGCGCGACTGTAAGAACTCGCAATAACATGGCAATCGTCGCTGCGCAAAATCTTATCAACGCTCTCGATGGAAAACCACTCGTTTACCCTTTATAAAATAAAATTTAATTTTCGTAAGAATTTATAGGTGTCAAATTAAATATCTAATTTTATTAAAATAATATTAGAAAAAAATATTATTATTTCACGGCGCAGTCTTTGATATAATGAAGAAAATTTGTGTTTATTAACATTGGTCTAATATTTTAAATAATTTTATATCTAACATACCTTCAAAATGCTTACTTACAATATTTAATAAAATGTATACAATTCGATATACAATTACCAACAAATCATACATAGTCAGTAATAATTATTATAAATTACTATTATAAATTAATAATCATAATCATCATTATATATTAATTCTGTTAAATAGCAAAATTAGCTTACAAACTTCAGTTAGGCTTTTCATACCTGATGTATATATGTAAATTTGTTTCGTTTAAAATATGTATGTCGTCTCCTCTTAAAAATTATTTTTAATCATTTTCATTGTCATTAATTATGAGTCATAATCCATTACTCGACCACGTAGATACTTCCGGTGGTAAAAAATTGACAGATTAAGATTAAGACAGTTTATCATTCATAGTGGACTATTGGTAACCATCAGGCTTCCACGACAGCGCATTTTAAGTTACACAGGATCGGGTCGATACGGTTTTCAAGCGCCAGAATATGTCCTGTATTACAGGATTGCGATGCTATGAAACTGACTACGAGAGGTAATTTATTCATTTGGATTACCTGAAAAATTATTATTATTATTATTATTTATTTATTTATTCATCAACCATGAAGTCGAAACTTCTTACGGCTGTCCATACAAAGATAATACATAGTATATAATTTTATGAAAACAATCAAAAAGAAAAATAGATATAAAAATAAAAATTGAAAGTTTAAATATGTTATTAAAGTCCAAATTATGTTTGAACAATTCAATCAACGTAAATCATTTAAATAATTTTTTTAATTATCACAGCAATAGATCAAACATTCTTTTGCGTAAATTAATGATTAATTTTACCTGGTAACTACTGTACATGCACATAATAGTTTTATTCTTCCCTAAACCCAACTTGCTACCCTGGTCCGTGGCCATTCCGAAAGTTGACAGGAAACTTGTTCTCATCGCCAACTCTGGAGCCGTATCTGTAGATACTGACACAACTGGAACTCCATCACGGTCAGTTATTAAAATACTGTGCAGTCCTTCTACACTTGTCAATAATTGATACAAAAATTTTTTCAGTTCCTGGACAAAAAATTATTGTTAATCTTTTGGTAAAAAAAAAAATAAAATATTAAAAAAATTCTACTTACAACTGTCATGATGAAAATGATAAAATGATAATATTAATTAAGTGTAGTAAAGTTGAGTAAAAATCTGAATCATATGTCACGTGTGATTATGCTTTCTTGAATTTTGTGAAAAATTTTTTTAAATAATTAGGATTTTACTTTTTTACTTATTTTATTTTTTTTAAGACTTACAAGTTTGTTTATTTTAGATTCAAGTGATACAAAAACAGTCTTTTAGGTTTGTTTTGATAAATATTTATTTTTTAGTATTGTCAGAAGCGACGCAAGTGTTAGATGTTCGAAAAACTTGAAGCGGGAAATTCAAATTTGACAATAGAAAAAAAAATTATTTTTAGTTTTGGAATTAAATAATAAAAACTAGCAACCTTACAGTTATTATATGACTGCCGAATTGTGAACTATGAAAAATTAAAAGATAATAATAATATTGAATGAATGTAATTTATAAAACAACACTTTATTTAACTTAAACGAATTTGATGATTTACAGGAGGTATAAATAATTATTATTTATCAGGTATCAATTATGGTAATAAAAACTTAAATTACAAAATATATTTAATACTTAAATAATTAATTATAAACAAATTTTAAACTTCATTACTCTTATCATCTGCACTAGAATGAACACCAAGATTCGGGTCGTTGGAGCATCCTCCCATTGCAAACATCTTGGGTATGTCTTGCCCGTAGTAGATCTTAGCGTTCTTGGCTAAGGACTCGTACTTCTTTAGTTCCAGAAACTCTTTGGTGAGTAATAATTTATTAGCTTCAGCTTGTTTTTTCATCTGGTAGAAATCTGCGTCAGAGCGACTTTCCTCGCGCGCTAAATGCATCGCATCTTCAATCGAAGCCATACGTTGCAGAGATTCTTTTTCCATGATCTTCTGGTTGTACTGAATCGCCGCAACCTGGGACTCTTTTTCCGCTTCAATTAACGCTTTTTTTCGGTCTGTCTCTGCGTCTTTTTCGACAACTTTCTGGTGCTGGATTGATATCAGCAGCTTAGTTTTTTCGCCTTCCATCAACTCGTAGTTTTTCCGTATTGTTTCGGGTATTTTGGGTTTTGTTACCCGGACTGCTTGGATACTTAGACCTGGAGCAAGCTCATTCAAGTCTTTCTGCAGCGCATTCTTTAGATTTTCGTCTATTTGGTCGAATAAATCAATGTAGACTTCGTGGAGAGTGTGAATGGAACAGAATTGATTAAGTTCGTGGTGAACTTTGTTGAAGATTAGCGTCTTGTCGTAGTCTGCAGTGAAATTTCTTACCATATTGTGAACTAAAAAATAAATTGAATAATTTATTAATTATAAATTAGTGAAAATAATTATTATTTTATACTATTGATACATTTATTTTAATTTCAAAATTCTTGGGTATAGTTAATTAATAAAATATTGAAATAAAAAAACACCTCACAATTTTTAGAATTTTTCTTCTCAATCAAATAAATATAAAATTAATTTAAAAAAAATTCTACAGGTAGAAATTTTTAAATTATGAGAAAAAAAATTGATATGTAGAAATTGAAAAATACAATTTTTAAAAATAATTTTTCTGAACAAATACGTTTGTTAATTAAAATTAAAAAATGGTCAAGTGACTTCCAAATGGGTGATTCTCTGTAAGGGTGTTTTTTGCTGACCCGGACATTTTTTTATTATTTAAGTATTTTTTTGGTATCGATTTTCTTATTTAATAAAGTAAAAAATTGACAGATGTCTATTAATTTCAATATCATAGAATTAATAAATCAAAGTAATGAACGTTTTAATTAATTAAATTACCTGCATTAGAATCTAAAATATTAACAACTTCAATCCTGTCAAAATAAATCATTACACCACCGCTGGTACCACAAGGAACATTTTTAACTTCATCAGTTTGTAAGGTAACTTGAACAGACCTAAATGTAGTTAGCAGTGGGATCATCATGTGAAATCCTGGTTGACTAACTTGTGGTAATAATGCACCTCCCTAATAAAAAATAAAAATAAATAATTTAAAAAATTAACACTAGATTTACTTCAATGCAATGACTTACTCGAAAGTAAACACCGACGTGACCCTCATCAATTTTATGAATTGAAAAATTAAAAACCGCAGCCAAGGTGATAATAATACCAAGACCGATGATACTTTGATCCAGCATGGCTATGAATAATTATTAATTATAATTACTATAAATTACTACTCGATAAGAATACTTGAAAAAAAATACAGCAGTTAGCGGAGGTTATGTACGAAAATGATAGCTAAAAAAATATAATTGTACCTGAGAAGTCTAAATGATACGAAATAAAACTTGGCGGGTGTGCTTAGTAGTATTGGAATGGACGAATAATTTAATTAGACGTACTTATCATATTTTTATTAAGTATAATAAATCACTATGCGTTTACTGTACCGGCTGGCATCGCTCACTATATAAACAACAATGAGGAAAGAATTTTCGTACTACGTCATGTCCGATTATGATATTATTATTGGGGTGGATGGTGTTCATTGGTGTTTCCACATTTTCCAAATAATAAAATTTAAATGGCGCATGCGTTTGTTTATTTTTTCCTCGACTCTAATTGATATTGACTATTTTAGATTATTCAAATGAACTTTTTGTTCTTATTGACTTTTACATTTAATTTATAATCTTTAATGTGTTTTTATTTTTTTATCATGCAATGTTTATTTTTATAAGCGATAAGGAAAACAGACTTTAGATAAGAATTTCAAATACTTGTAAGAGAGAAAAAATAAAGAGTATATTTTGAACAATTAATGATACTGAAGTTAGCTGACAGCTGTCAATTTTTAAATTCTTATAACAATAATTAAAATACTTTAAAAAATTTCCTCTTATAATTTTTTTTTTCATTTAATTTTAATTTCACACGTGAAATTTTTTAAATATTATGTTTCATAATAATTTTATTACGAAACAATTCCAAAAAAATTTCTCACGTCATGAAAATAAAATTAGCAGAATTCGGATGATTTTTAGAATTTTTTTGATTAAATAAATTAGAAAAAAATAAAAAGAAAAACTTTTGACACGTTAAAAATTTGAAAAACTATTAGTGCAATTATTAAATGATATTTTTTTAGTTCTAATTTAATTTATTAGAAATATAAAAGAAAATTTTTAATGTCAGCTGATTTTCGTGTCATCTTATAATACTGAAGTTAGTGGTCAGCTGTCAATTTAAAAAATTTTTTTAACTAATTAATTACAATAAAAAAGTTCTTCTAAAATTTTTCACTTGTAATTTTTATGAATTTTAACATGTGAAACTTTTTAATGTAATTTTTTTTAAATAATTTAATTGCTATAAAATTCCAAAAAAATTTTTAATATCTGTCAACTTCAGTGTACGTCATTTTGATGTCTGTTTAACTTCAGTGTCATAAATTAATGCTACTGAAGCTAGCTGACAACTGTCAATTTTTAAATTACAAATCAATTACAATAATAAAAATTCTTTTAAAAATATTCTCTGATATTTTTTTTTTAATTTTCACATGTAGAATTTTTCAATTAAATTTTTTCCACAATAATTTAATAACCATAAAATTCTAAAAGACGTTTCTGTCTGTCAACGTCAGTATCATAAAAAGTAAAACAAATTTCTTCCATAATTTATTTTATAAATTTCATCTATCAATACAAAAGCAACTCATTTAATTTTTTTATTTTTCCGCTTTTTCATCATTTCAAAATCAATTTTTTTATAATCCAACGAAGGCGGTAACGATCTAACGTCATCCAAATTTTGTCTCAGCACTTTATATTCTTGAAGAGCGCGTTTCGCTAAAACACCTTCAGGAGTTGATGCCGGCTCTATCAGCAGCATGCTCAGCGATTTCTTCAAATAATTTTCAGCTTCTTCGAGCCGTTTTGCCAGATCTTCAGAAGTTATTTCTTTAAGTGCATAGTCTTTATTCGCTATTATTATTATCGGTAAGTGAATTTCGTATAATATTATCCCTAAAAAAAGAAAAAAAAATCAACAATTACATAAAATCTACATAAAGAACAATCTAACCTTTTAATCTCGAAATTCCAGGCTCGACAATTTCCAAAACCTGCAGAATTCCTTTGCAAAGTTCCATCATGCGCTGCAAAATTTTTTTCTTCGGATTCAAGCAAGTTATTTCTTTCCTGTACAATGCCAGCAATTTTTGTTTCAAACTCATCATCAGAAAATGGTTTGAATGCAACATAGCCGAAAAGTTCTTCAATAAGGTCTCTAGTTCCTAAAAGATGTCATTATTTTAAATAACAATTTTTTATTTAACAAACAAATATTACTTTAATTCTAGATTCATCAGCTTGATCAATCCGTGTCTTGGTCAATTCCAGCGTAGTTTTAATTAGCGCTCCAGAGTAGAACCTCTGACATTTCTTGCACTTCCATTTCTTCTCTCTCAAATAAGGATTCATTTTTTTGCCTTCATACCTAATTAATCCCTCTTTACATCGAGGACAATAAATGCTGCTGAGATTCGCACCAAGCTCTTCTGGGTCTTCGCACATCGGACAATTGCACTCAAAGTATTTACCTTTTTTTAAATGCTCTCTTCTTTCAGCAGTTCCCTAAAAAATTAACATTTAACAATATCGCATTCCAAATGCCATGAGAGCATATACCGGCAAAAGGTCCCGGTGAAAAGCCATAAGGGCGTATAAAAAATTTTTTTTCGGGCATCGACGTAGTTTTGTTCGAAATGTGGAGAAATGCTAAAAAAAAATTTTCTCCAAACTAAAAATTTTTTTGGATTTAGAAAAAAAAACAGCATTTTTATTATACGCTCTTATGGAGAGAAATACAGACTAACAATATTACGAAAAATTAGAGAAAAAAAAAACTGTTGTACAAGACTGGATAGCCAATCAACGGAAAAATCTGAAAAGTATTATAAACCAGTCTTTTGGAATAATAAATATTAAAATTATAAATTACAGGGAATAAAACTAACCAGTAAAGAAGAAGTATAATTAAATAGAATTAGCTCTCCGTCATCGATAGACTGACTTGCGTAGACAGTAAGCTGGAAATCATCATCCACAGTAAGATGAGTGTTTCCACGACAATCATGAGCCATCAAAGCAGCTTCCGCATACAATCCCCTTAAAGCAGAATCAAGAGTACCTGGAGATCTTAATTCAAAGGAATTTACATCAATAATTCCACACAATCTTTGAAGATCTTCATCGTTTTCAAAAAATTCAAACGACTTCAAAATTTCTATTTCTTCTTGACGTTCCTTCCATACAAGAGTGTTTCTTCTTTCCTCCAAATGAGCTTCAAGATTCATTATCTGGTTCCACTGCTCAGCGTTTCTTTTTTTTATCAATAGCAATCGAATCAGCAGCAATATTCCTCTAACATCCAGATTTACTGACTCAGATAATTTGTCTTTTAGTAATTTGCACTCTTCTGGCGTATGGAATGACTCTCGTGTCTAAAAATATTCAAGTGAAAGTCTAGTTTTAGTGCAAAGTGATGTTAATTGAATACGGTAATGATAAAGAGTAAATATATTACCTCACAATTTTTTGAACAGAAGATTGCGACTTTGCATTTAGGACAAGGAAACTTCAAGCCGATAGGCTTTGGTTCTATCACACGGAAACATGAAAAACACAGAGAATTATCGTTGAAAGACGCAGCACCAACAACTATTGGGTTATCACGTAGAATAACTTCGCCGGGAGATATTTTCTTAGCTGCTACTAAGTAGCGGCCAAGTTTATCAGAATAAGACTCTTTATATTTAACAATACCGGTAGTTACTTCTTCAATGCGCATTTTTTTATAATTAACTTATAAAATACAGAATAAATAAATGTATATAATAAGAATGAAAGCACAACAACGACTTTCTTAAGAAGCGTTTAAATCGACTCGATTACTGTAGAGAGTACCAATGAGTTATTTAAAATTAGCAACACTTGAAATATAGTACGTCTGAAATGCATTTCGCTTATTCTGTAAGTTAAAACTAAAATAGAAAGCATTTATATACTAACTCTTACTGATGTGATAAATGTTGATGTAAATAAGCACAATATATGTACTACTTTTCAACATATTAAAATTTATTAATAGATGTCATTTAATAATTTAAAAATATGTATTTAATTTGCAAAACAACAATAGTAAGTATATAGATTAATATAATTAATATAAATATAAATTTACTTGGAATTATATATACTATAAAATATAAATATACAATATTTATAAATAAATATTAAAGATTATTAATCGACTCTTCTAACTGCGCTAATGATTCTTTAGCGACATTGGCAAGCTGTCCTTCAATGGTTACGGAAGGCTCTAAACTCAAAATAGTGACTGCTTCTTTGAGAACACTAGCAGCTTCGGTCATCTTGGACTTCAAAGCTGCGTCATCAATTGTTCCAGCGTTCCATTGAGACTTTGCGATGAAGAGTAATGGCGCGTGAAGCTCATAGAGTGTCAACGCTCTTGCTCTGGTGTACCCTGGTTCAATAACATCCAAGACCTGGAGTAGCATTCGGCAGATGTCTATTTTGTGTTCAAGAACGATGTCCGGCAAATCGTCGAGATTGTACTCGTCAACTCGGCCGTAAAGCTGCGATAAGGACATTCTGAGAATTGAAAGAAACGCGTGTCTAGGGTGAAGAACAGAGTGGTATTTCTTCATTATGTTCTCGCGGATGTGCACTGCATCTGCGCCGTCTAGAGCGTTGTAGGACTCGGCGGCTTCTACCTCGGCGTTTATCACGTCGAATACTTTTTTGACAGCTGCTCCTGATGTTGAGAACTCGCAATGAGTGCATTTCCAACCGCTTTCTGCATCTATTAATTAATATTTAATGCTTAATAAATACTAATTCCTTCTCGGGCATTATTATAGCTGGTGAAGGAAGAAATTAATTCTTACCTAATGAGTCTAGAGCAAGTACAACTCCATTGTCACATTTGTTACATTTCAAAGATGATAAATGCGTTCCCATTTCTGTTGGATCTGAACATCTTGCGCAAGCACAAGAGAAATGTTTTCCTTCCAATAAATTTTCTCTTCTCATCAATGTCGGTAACAGTGAATGTGTGTAACTTCCAAACAGTTCTTTGCCTTTGGGAACTTTTACGGTAGTTCGTAAAATTACTCTGAAAAATAATTAATTTAAAAAGAAAATTTTTAATTAATTCAAGAGAAAAATTTCAATATTTTTATTTTTAGATAGAAATTTTTATTTCTAGTAGAAATTTTTTTTAAAAGAATTTTTTTTCTAATTAATTTTTTTTTAATTTACAAGCATGTATGAATAATATTCACATTCCATAATTGTAAAGGTGGACCATCTTAGGAACTTCACCATCCATTTTACGGCATTAAATAAATATTTTATTTCTAGTAAAAATTTTTATTTCTAGTTAATTATTTATAAAAACTAAAAAATCAGAATTTTTAAAAATCACGATCATAAATTTTTTTTCAACTTACTTAAAGTCATTGGAACAAACACTATGACTAGTATTTGATATACAAGAATGACTCATGATAGCAACTGTTGGATACAAAGCACGAGCACTGAATCCCATGGGAGTTTTAACTTCATGAGAATTTATTTCCAAAATTCCACAGGCTGTTTGAATGGTTTCTTCAGAGAACCTGTCAAGTTTCAACCGGTCTCTGAGATAGCAAACGATGTTGACATTGTCAGTTTTCCATTGCTTCTTATCCGAGCGATTTTTGTTGTGAGCCTCCATAATCCTAACTTCTTTCTCCCATCTCTCAGGGAACTGTTCCATGGCGAGAAGAAGTCTCAGCGGGGTTATACACTCAAGCTGAGGCACGTTGGTGACATTGGATTCTTCCAAAGCAGCGGAAACATTGAATTTCTCACCAACTGCTGCAAAAATTGGACACTCGTAATCCTTGTGGATTGAAGCGTTAGCACAATCTTCGTTACAGACCGGCCAACTACATCTTGAACACAATGTCTTCTCTGGAGTTTGTGGCCAGGAAGAAAAGCAAGACAAACAGAGTGGGTATGTCGATGCTTTGGGTCCTACCACAAATGGCATTTCGGACAGAATTTCCTCACCCGCTTCCAGGTCTTTACTTGCCACCATGTATCTGGAAAGAATTATTATTGGTAGTGTCAAAAATATTAAAATTTAAAAATTATGACAATTTATAAAAATTTTTAATTATAAAATAATGTTATGTCTTAATCATCAGAATGTCGTAATATTTAAAATAGAAAATAGCACAGTCAATGAACTTACCTTCCAATTTTATCATTCTGAAGAACATTGTATGTTGATGTTGACAAAAGCGGCTTACTCTAAAAAATACCAATAAATAAACAAGTAAGTAAATAAATAATAATTGTTTGTGTTGTAAAATAAAATATTTAATTGAATAAAACTCACTTGTGAATCTATCATATTTATATTTATAATAATACTTGTTGTTTCTGACTAGCGTTATTTGCGACTAAACCAGCCGATCAACTCAACACTTTTATACTCTTATCAAAATTAAAAATATCTTCCATCTGCAAGTCGTTGGGTAGTTTGCCAAAATGGATGTATCTAGATTGTACTTCACAGATCTACCACTTTCTAAACGTTTCGTTTTGTGTTAAGACGAAATTATTTTTTAATTTACTCGGAAAAAATCATGAAAGTAATGACACTGAAGTTAGCAGACGTCTAAACAATTTTAAAATTTTTTATTAATTAAATTAAAATTAAAAAGATGTTTCTAAAAAATTGCACTTATAGTCTTTTAAGTTTTTTTACTTACGAAATTTTTAAAAAAATTTTTGATGTTTGAATTTTTTGATTTTAAATTTTGACGTTTTTAATTTTTTGATTTTTTTTAAATTATTAAATTAGAACTAAAAAAATATTTTTAAAAAATTGCACTTACAGTTTATCAAGTTTTTTACAAATGAAAAATTTTTTTTTATTATTTTGTAATCATTTTTTCAATAAAAAAAAATTCTAAATTTTTTAGATTTTTGCTAATTTAATTTTGAAGAGCACTTAAAATATTAATATAATGAAAATGAAGTTAGCTGACATTTCAAAATTTTTGGAAATATTTTATTGAAAAAATTTCAATTAAACAATTAAAAAAAAAATTTCACCTGTAAAAAAATGGAAAAACTATGAGTGCAATTTTTTAGAAATATTTTTTTAGTTGTAATTTAATTAATAAAAAAAAATTAAAAATTTTCAGACGTCTGCTAACTTCAGTGTCATTAAATTTAAGTGACCCGAACAATAAAATACCTGATCTTTAAAAAATCAATAAAATGAAAAATGCAATTTTTCAAAACTATTTCTTCAATTATAAAAATTAAATTGAAAAAAAAATAAAACGAAAAAATAGTCTGAAGTTTGCTGCACATTTTTAAATTGAACATGTCAGTTAACAGAATCAGAATTTTCAGACAATCAAAATTGAAAATTAATCAAAAAAAGTCCCAAGTGGTTCCATCCATCGGAACAAATTAAAAGTAACAATCCAGGGGATGTGGTGACGTAAAAGTGCGCACGCGCCTTAAAAATCTCCTGACGAGCAATTTCCTTGGCCGGCAGATCGTTCATCGTTGCGCGCACGCAAATTTGTGAATATAATCGTTTTCTGCATCAACTCCCTTTTATTAACATTTAACGTGAGTATTAATATAATTATTAAAACGTATAATTAAATTAATTAATTTCCCAGAAAAGTGATCAATTAAAACACGAGCATTCATTCATAATAAATTATTTATCAGAGCTTATTGATCGACCGGTTGGATCCGACAAGTAATGTCGTACTAGGTGACCTTCGAGCAGAATAGCCTACGCAGCGAGATCAAGGCTCCCGTTGAGAAATTTAACTTTGTCTGAAAGTTTATCGTGATTTAAATAGTTCATATCACCGCTGGAGCTATTGACTGTTCGGCCTGGTCAGTTTTTGGGAAATCCCAGCCTTGTCTAATTTATATCTCTGATGTTAGAGAGAACTTCAACCTCACTCTTATTTAGCGTTAATATACACGATCTACGGCTTATGTAATAACCGTAGCAGGTCAATAATGCTTATATGCAACGCCTTGTGACGCCAACCTTTTTCAAGAAGCCTTAGATAAATTTTTTTTCATTTTTATTCTTGATAATAAATTATCTAGACGTCCAAGTAAATGTTGATATTAATATTTATTAGTTTTTATCAAATATGACATTTTTTTACGCGTACAGTTGGTATTTTTTGAAAGACGGGTGACAGTGATCAATTATTCTATCAAAATTTGTTCAGTTAAAACTAGAGCAAACTAGACTGGGAAGCGGTCAATTCTCCATTTTATTCTCATTTAATTTTATTAAACACTGTAATTCAAAAAATTGACATAATTTTTTTTTTTTTTTATAAAAAATTGACATAATTTTTAAAAAATTACAGAATGGCTCCTCCAACGTATGGTGATTTGGGGAAAAGCGCCCGTGATGTCTTCGGCAGAGGATACCACTTTGGTTTACTGAAGCTCGACGTAAAGACCAAAACCGAATCTGGTGTTGAGTTTTGCAGCGGAGGATTCTCGAACCAAGACACTGGAATCGTCGTAGGAAACTTGGAGACCAAGTACAAGATCAAGGAGTATGGATTGACTTTCTCTGAGAAATGGAACACAGACAATCTTCTGGGTACAGATGTCACCATGACCGACAAACTTCTTCAAGGACTCAGTATTGGATACAGTTGTACCTTCTCTCCCCAGACCGGGTAAATATTTATTTTTATTTTTATTCATTTCAATATTACATTAAAAAACATTAATGTAATAGTATTATAATTATATTATAATTTATAAAAACTAATTCTCAAATGCTCATTTAAATTTATAAAACTTATAAAAATTTACTTTAATTTATAAAAAAAAAAATTTATAAAATTGCTCACGATTTAATTAAATAAATAAATAAATAAATAAAAATTAATTGCATTTTATCATTTAGAAGCAAGACTGGAAAATTGAAGACTACGTACAAACACGAAAATGTATCAGCCACAGCTGATTTTGATTTAAGCTTAAACGCTGCTCCTTTGATCCATTCAACAGCTGTCATTGGTTACCAAGGTACTTTTTTTTTTAATTATTTTTTAGGTTTACAATATCATTAATTGTAATTTACATTTAAATTGATAATGATTAATAACGTTTGTTTTAATGATACATAGGATGGCTTGCTGGATATCAAACATCATTTGACGCTCAAAGAAACAAGATAACCAAGAACAACTTTGCCTTGGGCTTCACGGCAAAAGACTTTGGTGTTCACACTTCCGTGTAAGTCAACGTACTCTTTATTACGTAATATAATTACCATGTCTACCATAACTACAGTTGCCAACTTTTAATTTTTATTCAAAGATAATTGCCTTAAAAATTTTTTATCACTCTAAAATAATTACAACATTTTTATTTTATTTTTTAATGGATAGATAATTTAAAAATTAACATCTTCATTAACAAACAAACAGCTAAATACATAAAAAAAATTGTTAATTTAGAAACAACGGTCGCGAGTTCAACGGATCCATTTATCACAAGGTAAAACCTGGATTGGAGGGTGCCATCAGCATTGCGTGGAATTCAAGCAACAATTCTACACAATTTGGTCTTGGTACCAAGTACGATCTTGACAATGATGCCTGTGTAAGAGCCAAGGTCAACTCTCAACTCCAGATCGGGTTGGGGTATCAGCAAAAAATGCGCGAGGGTACGTAGCTACTTTAACAGTATTACAATAAAAGATCTTACTGCATAGCGGGAGTCTTTACAAACTTGAGCTGCCCTTGTCGAGACAAAAAGCTGGTAGACTAACTTCAGTATTTATAGAAGCTTCACGTGCTAATCTATTTATATTATGTCTCGTATATTTTCTTAAGTACGAACTAGAACTCCGAGGCTCAGTAGCGGTTTTCAACAGTGATAATACTTATGAATCTTTTTATTTGTTTCAGGCGTAACTCTCAGTCTCTCAACGAACATCGACGGCAAAAACTTCGGCTCAGGAGGCCACAAGATCGGTTTGGCTCTCGATCTCGAAGCTTAATAACTTTATATATTTTTTCTCCATCTTAACACCAACTTTCTGTTCCATTTGACTCTCAAATAAATATCGAGATTAATAAAAGTCGTAATTAAAATCAAGAGAAGAAATTACGTTTGATGTGGATCAATACCAATAATTCAAAAATTTTAAAAATAAAAACAGGTAGATAAAACGTTAATCAGAGTAACGTAATGAGCGACAGACTTAAATGATAAATAAAAATGAATTTAAAATAAAACAAATCTTTTTTCTGTCTACGTATTCGATCTAGGTACAGTTAAATATTAAAATATTAGCAGATGATTAAAACAAAGATTAAAATAAATAATTAAAATTGTTGCGTTTAAAAACTCTAAATTGGATTTTCTTTTATCGCTTAAACGCTCTATGAGTTTAATTAGTATGAAAATCTTTAGGAATAGACTTTGCTTTGTAAAACACCAGCACCGTTATTTTAAAATTTTTAATTATTATTATTGATATTAAACTATTATAATTATTATTAATGATTTAAAATCAGGTCATATTGGGTTTTATTTTATGTTACGATGACACGAATCTTTGTTTAAAAATGTGTTTTATTAAAGTTGTCAATAAAATTAAAAAAGACGCTTAAGTTAAAAAATAAAGTTAAACACAGTTGTTATGTTAAGTATCAAGTATTCATTTATTTACATTAACTTTAGAAACAGGAAAAATAATATGTAACTGATTTCTTTAACAATGTGTGTTTACTGCAGAATGGAACTTTACTTTGGTAAGCAGTTTTATTGAATCGCTTAATAAATTTTTTTTTACATCAAAACACTGCATCAATTACAAAACTCATTGTTTTTTTTTCTTTTTAATTTTTATTCATATTATTATTATTATTAAAATTAATTTATGACGATTAACATTTGTTAATGGACCAATTGATCCTCCATGGCTTGAGCAATCCAATCTGGTTGTGTTTGAGCTATTTTTTCAATTATTTGGTTTACTTGGTAGCAAAGAGATTGTATTTGTTTGTCCCATGTTGGTAAAATTTCACGAGCTAAAAATAAATAAATAAATCAATCAATTACTTGTCTGCTAATAATATAAACCAAGATTATTTTAACTTAAAATAAAAAAAAAAAAACTTACTCTCAAAATGAACCACTGAATCAATCTGATCAATGTAACCATTCATGCGGCTCTCTGTGATCATCTGACTGGCAATTTTCTCAGCATTAGACGGGGGAATTTCCAGTAGAGCTCCTAACTCTTCAAAAGTAATATTATTATAAAGTTTACTGGCCGAGAGGAGATTGTGTTCGATGACAGCGCGGTCGAGAATTGTTGATCCAAGTCCATCACGTGTCAAAGCTTTCTGGTGAGGCTGTAGCAGCGCTTCGAAGTCTTGTAGCTCTGTGCGACGGATTATGCGGTCCAGGTACATTTTTTCAAGGATTGCGTACGCTGGAAGCTGCTGACAACGCTCGTCTTTGAAGAGAGTAGCGAGCATCCGACTTCTTTGCTGACCTAATAATAATTAAATAAATTGATTAATAAATTAACTAGCAATCTTGCAGTGACTATGTGACTGCCGTGGCTTGTAAACTATAAATAAATAAAATTTTGCTTTATTAAATAGTGACTTTTGTTAAAAAATTACTTTTTTAACTATTGATGTTTTTAAAGATATAAGCTCATTCCGATGTTATACTCGTCAAGAGCTTTCATTTGAGTACCCACATGCATTTTTGATATATTTTTCATATATACATATATGTAATATATATAAATATGTGAAAAATTGATGTGGGTACTCAAATGAAAGGTCTCGATGAGTGTAACATCGGGATGAGCTTATATCTTTAAAAATGTCAATAGTTCACGAGATACAAGGTCATTTCTTAATTATGACTATTAAATTGTAATAATTACCAGCTGAAGCAAGGATTGTGCAAATAAGAGCGTTACGAAGAGCTGTCATACGCTCGTCTTCGTGAATAATTGACCTGTATGACAGTTCGTTGTATCTTTGCGCAGCTTCGATGAACTTCCTACGGTAATCCAGCACTCTGGCGTAGCAAACCTTGTAATAAATCTGTAGCTGTTCGTTTTTAGTTTCTGCTTGTAGTAATGATGCTCGGTTTATAAAAGCTTCGGCTTGAATCGGATCATCATCTTCCAGATAAAGTCTTGCTATTTTTAAATAAGTTTCAAGCTTATAATCTACTGTATATTGCCTGTAATTTTCAATCATTATAATTAGACACATTTCTTCATGTAAAAAATAATTCATAATAAAATTTATAATTACTTTTGGCCAGTTTCTAACGGGATTCCCACTAGAACATTGGCGGCTTCTCTCCAGTCCTGTTTTCTTTCATAAATATTAGCTAAATGCTGACGAATACTAGCAACTTGTTCTTCGAAAGATATTACTCTAGGTTGTACCTGAAAATAATTAAAGTTGTTTATTAATAAACTGACGGTTTTCTTAAAAAATTAATTGTAAAAAAATAAATACTTTGTCTAAGGTATAATGTGAGACAGCCTTTGATATTTCATCATCTAACTGTGACAATCGATTACTAACATCAGTTAAAACTTGTCGTGAAATAACTAAACTCACATTTTCATTAACAACTGTAACAAGAAAAAAAAATTATTAATTAAAATTATTTTTAAACTGACTAATAATTGGTAAGAGAAAATTGTCAAAATAAACATAATACTAAAGTTAGCCGACGTTTAAAATTTTTTTTACATTTTTTCATTTAATAAGGAAGTCCTTTGGCTCCGGTTGAATCACAAAAACTGGAGTAATCAATATTCAATAAATTATAATAAAAAACCTATAAAAATCCCTAAAATTAAAAAATAAATAGAGGCATTAATCGTTGAAATTTTTTAAATAAAAAAAAAAAAAAAATAGTTAAATACAAAATTAATTTGACTGTGATCATTTTTTTTTTTTAAATAAATAAATTTGCTCCGAAAAATTGCATTTTTTATTTTTTTAATTTTCTAAATGTCAATTTTTTGTTCTCATTATTTTTTGCCATAATTTATTTGTTAAAAAAATTTTTTAAATTAATTATTGTCTCCTAAATTGATTCTCATTAGTCGAATATTTTTTATTTAACATTGATGATGAAAGAACCTCCTTAAACAATAATTAAAAAATATTTTTTAGAAATTGCACTTTTAGTTTTTCAAGTTTTTTACAAATGAAAAATTTTTTTTCAATATTTTGTCGATAAAAAAAATCTAAAAATTTTTAGATGTCGGCTAATTTAATTTTCATAAATAAACTTACTGGCTTCAATAAAAATTTTCAAATTATCAACAAGATCATCTTTTGACGTTGACAAAATTCCGTCTAGGATTGACCGGTATCTAAAAACAAATAATTAAAAATAAAATTAACTAGGTAAGATAAAAAGTAATTGACATCAAAGATTGGTTATGTAAAATAAAAACAAAATATTACTTTTCAGCTTGATCCTTGTGAGATCCGCCGGAATTAGCGAGATTTGCCAATTGTTGGCGCACCACGGCTACAGTCATCGCCATCCTTACGCTAATTAACTCTTAAATATATAAATATAAACGTTTATTAATAAATAAACGGTTGGTTATTTATCTGGTTTTACGCATCAAACGTGCAATTGCCTCTAGTCACTAAACCATAGAGCATTTCAATACAATCACAGATTCCTTCAATCAGGTACACAACCACGACCTCTAGTTTTTTTTTTCTTTCATCTCAGATGCTTTTACTACTGCGTGACTCAATTCCACAACTTTCATTTATAAATTTGTTATCATGAATAAGTTATTTATTAAATAAAATTTATCCATGTTAATAATTTGTTAAATTCCAGTCGGAACTTTCTTCATTTATTTTAATTTTAATTTTTTTTTTATATGTCAACAGCTAAAGTATCATTTTATAAAATGAGATTCTAGAAAAAAATTACAATCAATTGTTTAGTTTATGATACTGAAGTTAGCAAACATGTGGCAATTATTACAAAACAAATAATGAAAAAATTGATACATGTAATTCTTATAAAATTTCTTACATTAATAATTAATTTAATGTATACCTTAAAATCATCAGGTGTTTGCTATTTTCAGTGTAATTTATTATTACAGTAATGTTTTTTAATGAAAATAAAGTTAGCCGACATATAAAAATTTTTATGATTTTTTTTATTAAAAAATTGTTACAAAATAATAAAAAAAAAATTGATTCATTTTTTAAAAACTTCAAAAAGTACAAGTGCAATTTTTTAAAAATATTTTTTAGTTATAATTTAATAAATTAAGCAAAATAAAAAAATCAAAAATGTCGGCTAACTTCAATGATACTGAAGTTAGCGGTCAGCTGTCAATTAAAAAAATTTTTTTAACAAATTAATTACAATAAAAAAATGCTTCTAAAAATTTTCCACTTGTAGTTTTTATGAATTTTCACATGTGAAACTTTTTAATAATTTAATTGCTATAAAATTTAAAAGAATTTTTATTATCAGTCAACTTCAGTGTTATTAGCTTTATTATTATTGTTTTTTTATAAATATTTACCTTGATGTTGATCATAAATTACAATCAATGATTTAAACAAATATAAAAATTATTTATTTAAAATTCAGTTGATTTTTCATTTTAAATTACTGTATTATTTACGTTTTTTATTGAATTGCAAATACATTCAAAAGTCTGGGCCATTTTCAATATTGATTTGCAATTTTTCTTTCTGTGAAAGTAAAATTGAATCTGAAAAATTTTCATAAATTAATTATAAAACTTTAAAGTGTCAAAGACTTTTTTGAAGTTGGTACAGTTTTTTTGAAATTAATTTATAAACACATTAACAGAAGCCAGGTGCTATACTTGAAAAAATAAACTTCGCTTCGTTGAAGTATCAATCTTACCAATAATAAGTGATAATTTTTACTTCTCTCCCTTTTTAAAAACAACGTAAGTCAGTACAAATAAATTTCTTGAAAAAAAAAAATATTTATATGCATTTACCTTAAAAAAATAAATTTCATTAAATTAAAAACAAAAAACATAAATTAATTATAATAATTACGAAAATTAATTATAAATACTCATTATTTACACTAAAAAAATAGAATTAAAAATTTTTAGGTTCTCAGAACTACTCAAAAATCTGCCACCAGGCGTCAGGACAATCGTAATTTTATTTTCGATTTTAGTAGGCGACGAACTTTATTGTTTTTCCGTTTCCCGCGAGAATACGCGTCACATTTGCAACAAATTAACAAATAATTGAGCTTCAAAAGCATTTGTAAAAATAAAAACAACAACCACCAACTCTTCATTGACTTCTGGTCTCCACGAATAACCTGAAACAATAAATAAATAAATAACAAGGTAATTATAATATTTAAAAAAAAATTTTTTATTTGAGAAATCTGTTGATTTGATTGGGCGCAGAGATGGCGGTAAGAGGCTGACGTGTTTTTAGCCGCGATGCAAAGCAAATAAATGGTAAAATTTTACAAAGTGCGCGAAAAAAAATTCAACAGAATCCAGATAAATCGAGTAATTAATTAAATAACGCCATTGATTAACCATTATTAATAATTAATAATCAATATTGAACAGCATTTTAGGCTTAGTACCAACGATAGACATTTAATTAGGACAATTGGTGATATTTTATAAAACGACCTTTGCTAGTGTTTATACATTAGATATAATACATTATTTAACCCACCAACAGCAGCAGCGGTTTACATTCCAGTGCATGCTGGGATAGCAATGGTGGGCGCGTGATTTTGAACAAATTCCGTGATAACAATATAACTAACCAGGTATGTTCTACTTATTAAATTATTAATATTATTTAAATAATTCAACAGGCACAAGTAAGTGTTCTCAAACAGTTAGTGGAAATTAATACAGCTGTTTAATTGTCGTTATTAAGTAAAACGCTAGGCACGCCCCCATCTTGCATAATGAACACAAAATATCAACTTTTAAAATAGTGAGGTTATGTTTACTATTTGTGTTATTTTTTTATAATTTATTTATTCTAAATCAACTTAATTCACTCTTAGGAGTAATTGTCAATAATTACGCGCTGTAGTTATTTTTTTTTGCAGATAAATTGAAGAAGTTTTTTGGAGTTGGAGTTTTTAAAACTCTAAAAAATATAAATTATAAATATTTGTTAAATGGAAAATGGCGCGTTCGAGCAATAAATGGCGCTAATGTCTCTAACCATTGGAGTGTTCCTTCGAATTTATCAATATTTATAACATTTTTAAGGTTTTTATTGGTGATTATTTTAAAAATATCCGATTATTTCGCCCAATTTAATCATTTTTGAGGTTATCTTGTAAAAATTTTGATAAATTTTAAAGGAAGGTATTTTGAATTTGAATTTTTGAATTTTTAAATTTAGGCCCAATGAATGACTTTATCGCTTATGATGTAGGCCCCGTCTAAATCATTACAATTAATTCAAGAATCATGTGTTACTTTTTGTTACGACATTTCATCCGGAAAATTTAAATATCTGAGTTGGATTGTTATTATTTTTTTTTTTTAAATTACTAATCACAATAATAATCATGATGATGATAGTTATATAAATAATAAACAAGTGATTTTTAATTCCAGGATTGGCACATTTGTGCAATGGCGAGTATAAAATCAGAAACTGCTTTGGAGTCATCAGGGGAGGACGCTCTGAATATGGAACACAGTTCTGAGCAGTACACCAGCGAGTATGACCAATTTGCCAGCATCGAAGCCGAGCTGGAGTCAATGAACGCCGAGGAAGTGACGACCACTGAAGAGGAGATTGTTACGGTAGAAGAACACGTGGAGACCGAAGAAATTAGTGAAGACGTAGAAATGGCTGACGTCTCTGAAGAGCACGAGGAGACTGAAGAAGCTGAGATTGAGAATGAGATTGAAGCTGAGCACGAACCTGAGCACGAACCTGAACATGAACCTGAGCCAGAACCAGAACCAGAGCCAGAGCCAGAGCCAGAGGCACAACCAGAACCTGAACCTGAACCAGAGCTAGAACCTGAGATTACTTTTAAGCCTGTTTCTAAGGTTACACAGAATACGTATCAAAATAAATCAGCAGCTCGAGCTTCTATGTCTAATATTCAGGTATTTAAATATTTTTTTTATTTATTTATTTAATTTATTATTAATTTTTTTTAAATACTAGAGATAAAATTAATAATGCATTTTTTTTAAATACTAGAAATAAAATAAATAATTAATTTTTTTTTTTAATAATTTAGCCAAAAGCAACATCGACACCATCAACACAGAGCCAGTCAATTATGCTAGTATCCCCAGCAGGCCAAGGAACAAGCCAATATCTCAAAATATCCCACTCGACACCAACATCAAGTTCTCAGTTACAAACAATAGGTCACTCGCTAATAACTGCCAAGTCTGCTGAGGGAAATATAGTACACCTTCGATCAGCTCACCCCGGAAAGCCTCACGTCGCTACCTGTCAGTCTGGAAACATAACTCTGACCAACGTCCCGCCAATCTCAAAGATGACTGCGACGTCAATAAAACGACCAGCGCAGTCTCAGAACAAGAACGTGTTCGCCAAGATGATAATTTCTGGAAGTAAAGGCCACGAAGTCGCCGAGGGTTCTCCAGCAGGCCCTACTTACAAAGTCGTAACTTCTGGAGTGAGTCAAGGAATTTCTAGCTCTACCAAGACAATAACTCTAGCTCAAGCCCAGCAGATGGGTCTCATGCCACCTGGGAAAGTCCAACACATTCTACCGTCTCCTCAGCAGAAGGGAATTGTCAACAAAGTCATCCAGACTTCGTCGCAGCCGCCAAAGTTGACTCTCATCCCCACAAGTTCCATGAAAACTCCGGCTAAAATTCTTCCCGCTCCAACTACTCAGGCCAGGTCCTCGCAGTTCGTAAATTCTAAGCCCGGAACGCCTCAGAACTCGCAGAAGGTGATAATCAGACAAAGCGCGCTGAAACCCGGGTCAGTTGTCAGCAGCGGGCAGATAATAAGAATTCCAGCTAATCAAAATATTGTTTCGTCGAACCAACTTCACCAGATTCAAGTTCCAGGAAGGCAAGTCCAGTATGTGAGATTAGTTAACACGGCTCCAGCGACGACGACTAATGTTGTTACTGTTGGTAAGCCCAAAGTTGGAGGGACAGTTCAGTCGGTTGGAATCACCCAAAAAATTGGTGGTCAGCAACAGATTATCAAAGTTTTACCGCTCAACACTTCTGGGAATCACCAACTGAGGACAGTTGCTCCTAAATCGACGATCACCACCAGTGGTGGAACTCAGAGATTGCTGATACCTGCATCAGGAAATTCAACGAAAAATGCACTGGCCATTCCAGCCTCTGCTTTGAGCCAGCTCACTTCAGGACAAGCTGTTCTGTCGACTGGTTCCAACATGGGAAATATCGTGGTCTTGCCCGCTCAGTACATTCAGCAGCAGAATGCAGATGATAAAAATAAATCTACTGTTATTAGTTCGCAGTCCTCTTCGGGAGGTAACGTTCAGTCGATAACTATCAGCGATGTTCCAAAAAATAAATCTAATTTGGAGCCCAATGGTATCAGGCCACGAAAACCCTGTAACTGTACCAAGTCGCAGTGTCTTAAATTGTAAGTGTAATTTTTAATTTAGTCCGTCTAAAAGTCTAAAGATATTTATAAAAAATATTGACTTACTCAACAGATAAAATATTTATTCTATTTTCAAGTAATTAGAACGTCAATTGTTTGAAAGGCTAGTATTGACGGTTGTCTTTTATTAATTATTCTAAAAAAAAAGACTATCAGGCTTTGCATTAATTACTGAAAATGAATTAATATTCTTTCTGTTGAATAATATTTATAGTCCATTTATTAGCATCGATATGTTTGCTTTAAGGTACTGCGATTGCTTTGCAAATGGTGAGTTTTGTCACATGTGTAACTGTAACAACTGCTCGAACAATCTCGGCAATGAAGAAGAGAGACAACGTGCTATCAAGTCATGTCTCGAACGCAATCCAAGTGCTTTTCGTCCCAAGATTGGAAAAGCTCGTGAAACTGGAGATGATATACGAAGACACAACAAAGGATGCAACTGCAAACGCAGTGGATGTCTTAAAAATTACTGTGAATGTTATGAGGTAATTTTTTTTCTTTTACTATCTTATTGATTTATCAGTTTATTTTTGACATTTTATAATTTTATTTATTGTGTTTTCTCTTTACAGGCAAAAATTCCTTGCTCAGGTAATTGTAAATGTGTAGGCTGCAGAAATATTGAAGACCCAGCTGTTGAGAAGAAAACTTTGAAAGATTTAGCAGAAGCTGTTGAAGTTAGGGCAGCTCAGTTGACACTAAACAAAACAAAGATTCAACAACTTTCGGAAATGGCTTTCAGAGTTCCTGCTGCTTCTAATTCTGGTGCTAGGTATGTTTTACTTATTTTTATGCTGTACTTTATATTTTATGACACTAAAATTAGCAGATACTTGACATTTTTTTTTTTTTTTTTTTTGAAAAATATACTAAGGTAACAGACCCAGTTATTGACACTTGCAATTTTATTCTAATTAAAAAAATTAAAGTTGATTTTTTTTTTAAAGGTCTAGAAAATTATTTTTGAAAAACTGCATTAATAATTTTTTAGAGCTTTTAAATATGAAATTTTTTTTTACTATAATTTATTTATTTTAAAAATTCTAAAAATTATTACATGTCTCTTAATTTCAATATCATTATATTTTAGATTTTTTTTATTACTTAAAAATTAATAATTAATAATTGAATAAAATTTTTGCAGACAACCATTCAATTTCTTGACTGACAAAGTCGTAGAGATAACATGCCAATGTTTGATGGCGCAAGCCGATGAAGCCGAACGCAGTATGTTCAACGAAGACACATCCGAGAGGATGATAATCGAAGAATTCGGTAGATGCCTCAAAGAAATAATTGACTCAGCCCACAAAGCCGAGACAGCGACTTAGCAAATGACCTATGAATCTCCATCTCTGGGGTAAACGATTTGAGGATTCTGATTACGTCAGACACCATGTGTACAATTTATAAATATTAAACGTTTAATTAAAAGTAAAACATCAAAATAATAAGTATGTGGTGAACTAACGGGCTAACCAAAGACGGTTAGAGTATGAAACACTTATTGATTGTGTTCTACAAGTATTTTTGCATTTCTTATTTTACAAGTGACAGGACACAACATTTGTATTGAATTATATTAATTTTTCGAAAGGATTAATGTTAAATACCTTTAATATTTATAATTATTATTATTAAATTGTCTAAAAGGTTATTTTTATAAAGTGCTATCGTATGATATTTAACTACCATTAGTTTCAATATTTTTTTACACTATATAAATTTCATCACAAATTAACCGTTCGTAAAATAATTATAATTTTATTACTGATGATGGAGATATATAGATAATTATATAAATGTTGGTAAATGACGTAATTAAATGAATTAATAACGATATTGTAATATAGGTGAAAATATAAATACATTTAATACAAATATTAAAATAAAATATTAGTTAAATTAATTATTGAATATTACAAAAGATATATTACGTTAATTATTAAAGATTGCAATGAATTTTTTTTTTTTGCATAATATCTATAGTAGAGTAATGATATAACAGTAATTATAAATTGTTGTTATTATTACTATAATTAATATAATATTTAAATTTTAAATTATGATTTAATATAAATGTATTCTTTTAATACAATTACCATCAATGAAATTCATTTAAACAATTACTTATTGTAGCTATGATATTATTTCATCGGTACTTCATATATTAAATAAAAATTTAAGAATAAAAAATTAGCGGCTTTTATTTCTATCGTAAATTTCAAAATATAAATAAATTAGGTGATCGGTAAATAAAGTGTATTAAAAATATGTATAACTCATACATGTAATTTTAAATAAATATTATTCATTTCATACAAATTAATTTTATTTATTCAATTTAAAGTAAGTCTTAGTGTTTTATCTTGTCAATTTTTTTCAGAATTACGGGTGAATAGCCACTGTGAAGATCGAAAAAATAGGTGATTTTTGGGAATTTTTTTCACTGTTACAAAAATGACTATAACTTGAAAAATATTCGGAATTTTTATATAAAACTTTAGATACATATTTTTTAATGTATAAATTTTAATAAAAAAAAAAATTTTTTTTAAATTTCACCGTGGCTATCCTTTTTAATAACAAAATTAGTGAATCATTGAAAAAAAAAAAATTATCAAAAATATAATGATGTTTACCTCAAAAATTAAAATTCACTTTATACAAAATTTATTAAAAAAATTTACATTAAAATTTAACAATTTTCTTGCTTTTCTTCTCAACTTCGTTCTTTTTACTATTATCTAAACCATCAATCGTCTCCACGGAATCAACATCAGCAATAGTACTAAGCGTAATCCTAGCTCCTTCTTTCTGTTCTATCAAAGTAGGACAATCCTTCTTAAGATGCGTAACGTCTCCACAACTACTGCAAGCACCTCCTTTAGGATAAAGACCATTAGGATTATCTGGACACTGCTTAGCAATGTGACCTTGTTCCCGACAAATGAAACAAGTTGCGAACCTAAACTCTTCCTTCTTATTAACTTTGCATTCAAAATGCGTGTGCTCAGTAGAACCGCATTTGAAGCAGATCCCAGTAGCAGCTTCTTCCCGCCCCAATTCAGGACAATCCGACAAGTTGTGACCGGCCTTCCGACAGTGAAAGCAAACATTCTTCCTAATCCTTGCCAAAGCTTTCTCAGCTTTACGTCTCTCCAGTTTCATCGCCCTGTCAATGTCAGGTTTGGGGATTCCGTTCATCACCAACTTCTTCCTTAGTTCCTTTAATCTCTCCGCGTCGTCTTTTCTCACCGGAAATCCGTCGTACAAGACTATTTCCACTTCCATTCCATTAATTATCACCTTTTGTGCTCCAGGTTCTGGTTTTCTTCGCTTGTGCTCCAAATTATCGCGGATTTTCGCTGGTCTCTGTTTTACTACCTTCTGGTTAAATCTTTTATCGTTGTAATTGTTGGGATAATTTTTATTCTCAGGTTTAGAATTATCATTATTATTCCTAGGCTTAAATTTAGATTTACCATCACCGGATCCGAATTTAATGTCGTTATTCCAATCATTTCCTTCGACATTAAAAGTAATTGGTGTACTAACTTCATCTTGTTGATTAGAATTATCATTTTTTATTTTATTTTTCCTGTTACGTTTTTGTCTTTTACTAAGTTTAACATTACTCACTTTTTTTTCTTCTTTATTTTCATCAACTTTTTTATCAGCAGTTGAATTTTCTTCAGAAGATACAGCAGGTATATTTTTTTTCTTTTTAGAAACATTTTCTTCTCCATTATTAGCAAGTTTATTTTCCTTTTTCTTAGGAACATTTTTATTTTCTCCAACAACATTTACTTGATCATTAGCAGGTTTATTATTTTTCTTCTTCTTCTTAGGAACATTCTCTGTTTCACCAGCAGACTTTTCAACTTCTTCAGGTTTCCTTTTTCGAGATTTATCATCATTAGAATCGTTAAGAGATACTGAATTATCAAGACTTACTTTTTTCGAGGCACTTTTTTTAGGAGAACTTTTTTCAACTTTACCAGGGTTATTTTTTTTGACACTTTTTGAAGGTCCGTCGGTATCAAGCTTCGCCCATTCAGTCTTATTCACTACTGTGTCCCAGTAATAAGGATCATCCTTTTCTTTCAACAGCTCTTTGGCATTTTTTGGCTTCTCCGAACTTTCCTTGACCTTAACAGTATCCAGCTGCTGTTTCATCACGTGCCATGGAGTCGCTTCGCCAGGTAGCCGTTCATTTGACGCCTTGGAACCTTTCGCTCGTGCAAATCTTGTCATCTGTAAATAATATTTATTATATTTACCATCATAGAGAAAAAAAATTTTTGGATTTTTAGTGAAAAAATTATTACAAAAAATTATAAGAAAAATTCCACATGTAGAAAATTGAAAAAACTATAAGTGTAATTTTTTTTATATATTTTTTTATGACACTGAAGTTAGCGGTCAGCTGTCAATTTAAAAAAATTTTTTAACAAATCAATTACAATTAAAAAATGCTTCTAAAAATTTTCACTTGTAATTTTTATTAATTTTCACATGTGAAACTTTTTTTTTAATAATTTAATTGCTGTAAAATTCCAAAAAAATTTTTAATATCTGTCAACTTCAGTGTTATATTTTTTTAGCTGTAATTTAATAATTTAATTAATTAAAAAAATGATCAACAGTCTGCTGATTTCATTATAATAAATTTTTTAGATTATTTTCTTTTAAAAATTAAGAAAAAATAAACTGTTGTTATTTTTTCAATAATTAATATCGATATTAAAAAAAAAGTTGGTAGATATTTTAATAAATAAATTTGGAGTACTTACATTTGTTTTTTAATTCTTTAATAAGTAGATTATTCGATAAATATTAATAACCAAGTATTACCGACCACATGGATGAGAAATAACCTCACTTTTTACAGAGATACTAAACTTTGAATAATTTCTGATTTATTTAGAAATTCTTCTGCGCATGGCTTGGAATAACCACGTGTCACAATACATGAAAGAAAAAAAAACATGAAAATTTGTCAAAGTAGCAAAAATATTAACTAGTGCAAAAATCTAAAGTAATTTATTTTTATAATAAAGACACTGACCTTAACTGACATTAAAAATTAAAAAATATTTTTTATTGAAAAAAATTATTACTTAAGATTTGATTTGTAAAAAACTATAAGTGCAATTTAAAAAAAAAATTTTTTAGGTCTAATTTAATAAATAAAAAAAAAATTTAGTATCATTAATATTATTATTTATAAATTAATTTAAAAAGTGCTTAAAATTTTACTTAATACTTTTTTGTGCTCTTAGAGCTCAAAAATATGGTAGAAGTTTAATAAAACACTTCCCAACTTTTAAAAATTTTAAATTTTTTTTAGCGGGAACAAATACAATTTTTTAAATAACTTGACTTTTATTTACTAAATTTCAGAAAACTTCATAAATTATAAATTAATAACAGAGTATATCTTTATTTTTCTCCAACAATAAAAACTATTTAAAAATAATTTACAATTAATAAATTATTATAACAAAATTCAGTCTAATTTTAATCACAGATCATTAAATTATATTACTACTTTTTCTTCTAGATTAGTTTCCGAATTTGTATCCTCAGATTCCGGAATCATGATAGAAAGAATTCCAGTAGCGAATGCTAAAATTCCGCAAAGAGTAGTCGGCGCCCACCAGGCGACTTTTCCAAGCAAATGAACAACATAAGGCGCCGCTAGTGAACCTATTTGCGCCATCAGCGAGCTCATTCCTACTGCAGAGTTCCTTACTTCTGTAGGAAACAAGTCCGAGGTAATTAGTATAATGATACTAGAAACTGCGTTCAAAGCGAACCTTCCAGCCAATGTTATTCCCACTATTAGACCTTTATGATCATGTGGAACGGCTACTATGCTTAATAAGCAGACACAGGTTATCAGGTACAGAATTACAGTAGACTTGCGTCTACCCATAAATATCAAAATTATTGATGCTACGAAGTATGTCGGCATCTCCGTGATACCCATCATCAGCACGTACAGGTAACGGTTAGACTTGTAATTATCGATGTTTAACACTGAAATATTAATACCACTATTTTAGATTATGAAGAAGAAATAATTATACTTGCTTAAAAGAAGATAGATGATACTGAAGTTAGCTGACAATTGTTCATTTTTTTAATTTTTATATTTAAAATTTTTTAATTAAATTTTTTGGCAGTAATTTCATTGCTGTAAAATTCTGAAAATGTTTTAATATCAGTTAACTTCAGTGTCTTTAAAAGAAGAAATAATTACCGAGAACGAAACTTGTCATAGAAGAAATGAACCACGAAAAGTTCATAGAAAACAGTCTTTTTCTCAATTTTGAGCTTGAAAATAAAATATTGAGATTTTCGAGGCTATTTTTGGAATAAGTATTATCAATTTTTTCACTTTCATCCTTCTGGAGATCAATTTGAGATATTTTTAATTTTGTATATTTTTCTACCATTGTTTTAGCCTCTTCGAAGCGATTTTGCGTTAGAAGCCATTTCGGAGACTCGGGAATGAAGCTAAAAAAATATATTTTTAATTAAACCAGAACTACAATCAGTCGTTAATTTAATTAAATATTTAATTTGATTACTATGTATAAAACACCATAACAATTGCGCTGATAGATATCGCAAGCTGTAGATGACGCCAGTGAGGTAAATAGTAAGCGATACCAGCAACAATTATCGTTCCGATAGAATATCCGACATTGAAAGCCACTCCAAGCCATCGTTTGTACTTTGAAGTTGATATTTCTGTCACTAAAAAATCAATATGTAACTCGAAAAATATTTAATTTTTTTCTTCAAAAATTTTACAGTGTATTTTTAAAATATGTATAAATATACTTTTAAATTTTTAAAACAATTGATACAGCAGTTTTTTTTTTTTAATTCCCAAAAATCGCCTTTTTTTAAACTGTCACACTAGGTGTGCCCCTTAATTATACTTACAGATAGTTAATGAAGAAAACTGAATAGCTGTCAAACTCATACCGATAATGAATCTGAGCGATAAAAATGCCCAAAACCAGGGCACGATTGCACAAAGAGGCCCAGCAATTATTTGCATTAACACTCCGATAATAATTGACCTTTTGCGACCATACGTGTCGGCAAGTATTCCGAATATTCCTGAACTCACAAGCTTTCCAAGTACAAACACGAGGTAGGAGTTTGCTCGATACATTTCTTTTTCACAGACCAAGTCCCACTGTAAAAATAATTTGTGGTGATTAGCATTATAATAAGATTAATTGAGCGGAAGGCTGGTTCAATAGCCGTATGCAAGCAGATAAAAAATTGAATAATTAATGTCTTCTTTAGAATTACTTTATTTTGTAAAGCCGTTAACCTCAAGATTTATTTTTCAAGATCAATGTTAATTAATCATTCAATTTTTTTTTTCTTCTACGCGAGTAATTTTAGGAAAGATTTTATTAATAAGAACAATTAAGAGAGGTACTTACTTCTTCAACAATTGTCAGCCATTTACTATCTCCAAAAGTAAATGTCGAACAAGTTATCACTTCTAGCTTAGATTGTAAAGGTTTTGTCTGTTCCAAAGCATCTTCAAAACTCAAATCAGCTAGATAAGTGTAATTATAATTATATTTTTTACAGGATCCACTTGCTGTTGAGATATTTTTAATTTCACTTGCACTCCAATTGACACTTCGAAGTTCCGGGATTGAACATGCGTACTCTGGAATCTAAGACATAAATTTTGCAATTTAAGAATTTTAATTAATCAAATAATTGTGAACAAAATACATAACAATAATAATAAATAAAATTAGAAGAAATTTCACCATCTTAAGAATTTATTTAATAAATAAATTGCATCTAAAAAATTATTTTTAAAAAATTGCACTTAAATTTTTTTACAATTTCTTCACGTGCACAGAAAGAACAAGATGACACTGGATATCATCCCAGATTATACTCAGTGATATCTGGATTATAGTCATTATAATCTGGATTATACTCATTATAATCTGGATTATACTAGCTACTATCTGGATTTTTTTTTCACTCAGTATAATCTAGGATGATATCCAGTGTAATCTTGTTTTTACCGTGTGGAATTTTTTAAATAATTTTTTTATTGCTACAATTTATATGTTAAAAAAATGATCAAATATCTCTTGATTTCAGAATCGTTAATAATAATAACAAAAATAAAACTTGTTACCTCAGCAGTAAATATATAAGACACAGTGTGCAAAGCACTGAAGAATGTCGAGAGCACAGTGAAGAAAAACACAGTCCAAACTAATTTTGAACCTCGTCCTAACTTATCGAGCGCTACCGAAATATCTACATTTTTATTTGCTCCACTGTCCATAATTTAATTTAATTTGTTGATATATTGATAAGACGAGAAAAAAAAAATATGTTATTTAACGGTGATAACTGAAACTCGCGGAACTAAGAACTAAAATAAACCTAACTCGAGTTCGGTCGTTTGAGAACTGACCAAACTTTGGGAAATACGCAATAATATAAACTCTTATTTATAAACCTAATTCAGAAAAGTTTCATTCAATTGGAAGCAAGCGATTTATCATTATTTTTAAATGTTTGTTTGTCTTAAAAATTCTTTTATCTGCTGACAACACAAAAAAAAAAAATACATTAGCATATTTATTGTTTAATTTCGTGCTTTTTAATAAAACACGTAATAAATCATTTCTTTTGTCAAGTAACAAAAAATAAAAACAATTTTATATAAGGCATTGTTTTTATTTACTGATTATGATAAATAATATGCATAATAGTATAAACTTTTTTCACAGCATTTAAAAATATATATCTAATTACACATTACAAATATATATTTATACTTATTTACTCAGGTAATTTCATAAATTACTGAGTTTGACTTACACAAAGTCTACATCAATTACAAATATCATCTACATATACAATCACAGTTATTTTTTTAAATTTTTTCTATCAACATTTTAATTGATTTAATCAATATTAATAACAATAGTAATAATAATAATAATCAGTATAAATTCCAGGAGTGCTGTCATCTCTTCTTTTTTTTTTTTTTTTAGGATAAGTTTTGGCAATTAAAATTTAGCGGTTAGTCATACTCGTAGTAATTCAGTAAGCGTGGAACTCTTCTTAGCATTGGAACGTCATAGACGAGGTAAAAAAATGCGTTGGCAATGTGACCTAGTACACGCCACCAGGCATTTATTTTGTAGTTCAATTCCTTCATTATTGGCCATCCGGATCTACGTCTTGCTGATTCGGGATTTCTGGTGAGCAAATTGCAAAAAAACACTATTGTTAATTAATAATGAATAAATAATATACAAATTTCAGGAAATTCCCGAAAAAATCTTCAAAAGATTTGTCATACATTTAACAGAATATACTATTAATAGTTTAGAAAGTTGAAAAATTTTGATCGAATAATTTTATTGGATTGATATACATCAATTGATTTTTCGTCGCTATTTTACAAGGAAGTTTTTTTTTTTATTTTTTCTGGCTCCTACCACAAAGATTTTTGTACTAATTAAGAATTTCCTTTTTTTTCTTTCTCAGAAGATCAGAAAGGTGTACCTTTCCCATAGGAATCGTGACAAGATGGACACGCTTTTTTTTCCCCTCTACTTCAACAGCGTGTAACTTTGTGAAATATATATATATAGTTTTTTTTTTATTTTTTTGTGGATTTTTAAAGTATAAATCAGCACAGAAAAAAAAATTTACTTGAATTAAGTGAATAATTTTGAAGATCTTTATTTTCTTGCTTTGAAAAGAAAAATTTTTAAACTAAGAAATTTTTTTTGGGTTTTGTAAATTTGACTTAATTCAAGACAATCAAATTCTTCAAAATTATTTTCTTAGTTCAAGAATTTTTCTCTTGATTCAAGTTAATTTTTTTCAGTAAACCCGAGTCGAAAAAATGAATTCACATGAGCTTTAATCAATTGTTTTTTATAGCAGTTAAGTTTATTTAAGTTAAGTTTTTCAACTCGGGAAGATATGATAAAAAATTGATTAATACTGTTGATTATTTCTCGAATTTATATTTATTAAACAGAGACTGAGCCAGATCCTTTTTTCTATTTACCTGTTACGCTAAATACAGACTCATTACTATTATTACTATTTTTTGTTTTACTAATTACTATTGTAAGTGTTATTTTTTCTTTTTCTAGTGGAACCCGCTCAATGGCTTTGCTGTAGGGTTCAGAGTATTATTTAAAATAAAAATAAAATACTCAAAAAAACTTACTGATCAATGATCTCCAAATTTTGTCTCGTCTGATTGGTATAAGTGTACATATAACAAGACGGATAAGCACTGACAGTCGTAACTTCATGCAATTTCCCACAAGAAACTCCCACACTGTGACCCTTGGCAATCGTTACTTTACTCTTCGAGTCTTCTTCAACGTAAGTGACCTCTCCCTCGAGAACTGTCAGCGAAATATTACTAAAATCCTCACTGAAGTAATTTTCCAAGACCATTCCAGGGTAGTCAGCCACAAAGAAGACATCTGTGTAATTAGACCAAGAGTACACGTGCCTCGTAATCTCGTCCATCTTCTTCCGATACCCACTGAACTGAGTGAGCAGCGGCATCAGAAAGCTGACCGGCTTAAAGGGGTGCCAGTCAACCGTCAACATGTCGATCTCGGGATTAAAAATCCGTTGCTGGAATCTCCCATTCAGAGAGCACCGTACATCAATATAAATACTCAGATTTCCAGATATCTGGGACCACTCGTCTCGAGCGTGACTCATGCCAAAATTTCTTTTCTTCAATATTTCTTTTTTCCGGTGTAGCAAATTATTTTTCAAACACTGAGCGTACTGTATCGTCATGTCGCCATGTTTTGACCACTTATCATTCTGGACCCAAGCCTGTGGGTCTACAAAGTGGTCCTCGTTCTTCTCATTATCGTGAACTCTAACTACGATTAAAACCGTGTCCCAGGAATGCACCATCATGTCCCAAGAGTACCCGTACAACCCAGGAGTCCAATTGTTGTAACCTTTGGTGATAAAGTGGGAGTAAGGTAAGAAAAATTGTAAAAAAATATGAATTAATAATAAAGTGACTACAAATTTTTGTTTTTTTGTAGGTCTTGGATCCTCAATTTCTAATTTTGATTCAAAACTCGGTTCCTTTATTTTAAAGGGTATTTTTTCTTCGCACAACGAGTTTTCTTCATTTATTAACGAAGTTTTTGTACTTTTTTCACTAGATGCACAATCACAGGCTTGATTAATTGACTTTGAACTAACAAACAATGTTTTTAATTTACTTTCAACTTTTCTAGGCCAGTCAACATGACAGAAAAGCGGCATCGTCGCTAAACAAACGTAAGGAAACATCCCTATGCTGAATAATCTTGAATTCATAAGATGAAAAGTTGTGCAGAAAAGCATCGCAGGAAGTCTAGTCTTGTCAAAAAGCATCCAAAACCCGACGGTGAGGTCGAAAATGAACCCAAACCAGTGAACAACAAAGAAATCCGTTTGTTCGGTGGTAAGAAAAATCTTGAAGGGGTCAAAGACCCAGTGGTCTGATAAATTAGTCATCGCATAGCCTTCCAGCCACTCTCGGTTGGATTTTTTTAATCCTGCCAGGAAGTACAGGGCAAAAAACTGAAACTTTATGATGAAGTAATTCCACAGAGGAATTTTTTGGCTGTTTTTACTGTCTTGACACAGCAGCGCGTCGATGGAGAAATATCGATTCGCCTGGGTGCCTAATAGCAACATTGTGACAATTCCGTAGAGGTAACTGTGATTGTTCCACAAACTTTTGTCTAGAAGAAATATGTACCAGTAGGGAAGGAGGAATGAGATGCAGGCCAGCTTGAACCAGAGTCCTAGCATGATTCCGAAGGCTCCCAACCACATTACCGTGAATAGAAGGATCATCCAGGGTAAATTTGGCGGACGCATCCCGTGGATTAGAGGAAAGTGACAGCTGTATGGATCTCCCCATTTTAGATCAATGTCTGCTAAACCTCGTTCCTCGACCACGTCTAACACCATACATAATCCTGTAATTATGTTTTATCTTTTAGTTTCAGGTTTGGAGATTTTAAACAAGCTTATATGTAAAAATTGAAGATAATTTGTTTGAATTTTTGTTTATTCTATAGTAGCTGGACAAAGTTGCAAATCGAGAAAAGTTTTATTTTAAAACTAACAATTGTTAAGGGGTTACTTATTAAATGGGGGTCTTATTAAATTCTACAAAATCTCTAAAATATTGTCCTAAAGTTTTAAATCGATTTGAATAATAGTTTCGGAGATACAGTTTTAAAAAATTGCGCGCTCAAGGAACTGTTGTATTCAAAGACGGTGACCAAGATTTTTCGAGAATTACTCAACCGATCTTGATGAAATTTTAGACAGGTCTTTGAGATATAATTTACAAAGTCTTGAACGGAAGATTTTTTTTTTCAATTACAACTATTTAAAAAAAAAATGCCGCGAAATTTTTAATTTTTTTGTAAAAACCTCTGCCACAAATTCAATTTTCATTTTTTTTTCCTCCGTTCAAAACTTAGTTTGAAGCCTTAACTAAAGCACATATTTTTTTTTAATTCCAGTAATCTCTTATTAAACATGTATCTTTAATACAGTAAAAAATTTGAATAAAATATTTAATTTTTTTTTATTAAAAAAAAATTGTTGAAAATAAGAAATTTTTTTCCGGAGGAAACTTATGTGACCCCTTAATGTAAAAAAAAATTTACTTACCAAATAATGCTCGAACAACTCCCAAACTAGCTGGATCAGTTGGGCGATACAAAAGAGCAACAAACTTATCAAAACTTTTCAAATCCTCAAACTTGAACCCGCAAGCACTTTCAAAATTCCTAAAAAATTTACTACCACAAAATCCAATTCCAAATTTACTTTCATTTTTATCAACTTTCTCAAGTAAAAATTTATCATTCACTTCAGTGTACTCATATTTTAGCTTCTTTTCAGCTTTCTTCCCTTTGATAACGTCGACTTTACTTTTCATTGTCATAATTTACCTTGAGTACCTGAAACACGCAACAACTATCATAAGCTTAGATAGATATTATACATTACTTATGACTATTAAAAAATGTTTAGAGAACAATAATGCCAATAATTGAAAGATTGCTTAATCTCATATGCAGTTATGACTTATAGCCAATTGACATTTTTACCTTCCCTCTTTTGCTCATTGACTGTAAACTCGCGTGACAATTGTGTAGCGCAAGTGCTACGTAAGCTAGTGTGTGTTATTTAATTCCGTGATTTGTAATCATAATCACATGTGTCACATACGCGCTACCAGCACGTGTATGGTAAGTCCCTGCGGAATCGATTTTGATTTATCGCATTTTTAATCTCAAATATTTAAATGAAAATATGAAAATAATATTTATTAAAAAAATAAATTGATTATTAATTCATTGCAAAAAAATGAATGAATTTAATTTTCTTCATTTTTTGTATAAATATTTTGCACAAATATAAAAAAAAAAAAATAAAACAATTTCAAGTCTTATAAATGAGAAAAATTGGAAAATTACCTGGATCCAGTTTGCAAAATTGATTTAAAACCACGAGACACTTGTAAATGTACTGAGTTTAAGTAATACAAAGTTAACTATTGTATGGTATCGTCTGTAGCCGTCTCTAAATTATGTGTAGAAGGTTTCGCGATACAGAGTAGACGGAGCAGCCGGCGTCGGAGGCAGATGAATCAGTACCGTCACGTCGCCGCGGCAACTTCGTCTGACTATTGACCCGCGCCCGCGCAATTATATTTTATCGTTACTAGATTGATACTTGTACGTCTTGAGGTTGTTTTAAAAAGTGCATGTGCACTTTTTGCAATCAGCTTCATGCACTGGAATCGAGTGTCAAGTATCGGTGCATCTATTGTCATGGCACGTAAACTATCGAGTTACGGAAAATGAGCAAAGATTTTATCAACACTTTTATTTTTTAATTATTATAATAATACTAAAATTAGCAGCAATTTAATAATTTTTTAAAAAATAATAATCTAGGCCTAGAATATTATTTTTAAAAAATTGCATTTATAATTTTTTAGAGTTTTTAACGATGGAATTTTTTAAATAAATTTTTCTTGCTATAATTTATTTGTTGAAAAATTTTTAAAAATTGAATTTAGAATTTTTAAAATTTTCTGAATGTCGAAATTTTTTTTAAATAAAAAAATTCTAAAAATTTTCAGCTGTCGGCTAATTTAATTATCATCAATTATATTATTACTCGCTTTTTAATGATGCTTCGCTTCTTATTTTTTTTTGTCGCAAATAATTTTATAAAACGTGACTGCTTTGACTTGAAGAATAAAACAGCACAAGTACCAAGTAAAATCACTCAGCAGTAGCTAAAAAAAAAAAAAATGGACTCACTGACGTGTCAAATTAATGTCTTAGTCAAATACACGCAAACGAGGAACAAGAACCCTTGAGCAGCAATGTAAATTAATTTTCTCGCAGCTTATTGACAAAGATCAAAGCTCCGAATGAATATTTGCTCAACTAAAAATATCATACGGAATATTTTCGAGCACCTGGATTCGAATAATTCGAGTCTATTTGCTAGGCTATTTATCACGGTTTATTATTTTCTATTGTCACAAGCCAGACATGTATATGTGTATGTAATATAATGCAAGCGTGTGCCAGGTCCAATACAAGTCATTGTCGTCATCCAACCTCTTCTTTTACTGTATGTATATTACATTGGCTCATGACAACAACAAGGGCTCAACACTAAATTTAATGTACGAATCCTAACCATGTCCGATCATATTTGCATATTGTATTTTTGATGCTCTTTCATATTTTTCTTTTTCAAAATCCCTCCCTCGAGTATTGAATTTCGAGTTCGTTTAACCCTACATGTCTGTCCTCCATCACCCCCCAAAAAAAAAATTAAAAACGTTGATATAAATTTAACGCTTTGTTCTAACACCATTTTTTGGTTTTTTTTTCTCAAAAAAATGATCTAACTATAACATTAAAGTCAGCAATTACTTTACTATTTTTTAATTTTTTTAAGAAAATTTCCATTTTAAAAAAAATTGTGGCTGATTGAAAATTTTCTTACTATTCTTACTGTTTTTTTTTTTTGTTTTAACCCGGTTAAAAAAATCTTTAAAATAAAAATTTTTGAAAATCCGTACGTGCGACGATAACTACATCCTTACTGATTAAAAAACAATTTAGGTTTTTATTTTCAGATGATCCGTTTTTGAATTATCGAACCGACCATGGAGGGGAAAATTTTTTCTAGTGCTCTACGAGATTGTTAATAACTTTGTAATAATTAAATATTTTTTAATAAAAATTTAGGGTCATAATCTTTAATGTACCCTTAATGAAATAAAAAAAATCCGATCCCCAAATTCCTTTATTTTCCCTGTCAAAAAAATTCCTGAAAATCACCTTTTTTTCGATTGTCACAGTCGTGTACCCCTTTAAAAAATTGCATTTTTAATTTTAAAAAATTTTCAAATGTCGAATTTTTTTACGACTTTAAAGTTAGCAATCACTCACTAATTTTTTATTTTTATTTAACAAAAAAATTATTTTTAAAAAATTGAATTGTTCATTTTGCAAAATTTATACAAGTCAATTTTTTTGCCATAATTTATTTGTTAATAAAAATCTTAAAATCATTAAATTATCTGTTAAATTCATTTTCATACCTAAGCTGGTCTAAAAAAATAAACAGCCGCACTGACATTTTGGAGTCCTCTGCTCGTCAAGGTAAAAAACCTTTGGGCAAGTTTACTGTAGCATTACCCAGTGCAATAAAAGTATTTGCTTGCGTAATATTTCACTGTCCCCCGCGGCTCGCAGGACCTCGTTTTCCAGGGGGAAGCCAACAAAGGAACCCTTTACCGAGCCCCTAGCAGCCAGCCAACATCTCATACATCATCATTCATGGGTAGAAAAAAAGCCAAGGGGCACCTTGTGCATTAACCGGGGGACCAGCTTTAACATCTCTCAAAAGCTCCGCACTACTGGTACCCGCTTTTTATTTATCATTTATTATTTATTACTTATTCTTATTATTTATCGTTGTTCTTTATAACCTTCTTCTGGATGTAAAGAAGCAAATAATTAATTTTAAGTTTTAAAAAATTAATGATTAATAAAAATTTGACGTTGTGGTTTGCTTTCCTGTTTAGTAAAACGAAGTTTAGTGTCTTTTCGGAAAAGGGCGGAGCGGACTTGGGCGGGATAAACAATGACAGGCAAGAATCCAGTAAAGGGTGAAGTAAAATGAAAGTAATTGTTTGTTTTTTATTTCAGATATCGATGCATCAAAGTGTCCCAGTGGAAGAGAAAGTGTCCTAACGAGGCCGGTTAATCTGACTCTTTCAGTTTAAAGTTCAGGCAACCCCTTATGCATGTCAAAGCACGGATGACTGATTGTAAAACCATGGAGTAACCCACAGAAGGGTGTCCACGTAGTACACGGAGTTACCGGCAATGAAAGATGAGAGTTTTAAATTAATCCTTGTAATCGACGTGTAATCCTTTAAAGCGCCGTGACGGTAGGGTTTTGACACGTGCTTTGCTTGGTCAGCGTCTCCACGGTGGTGAGCTGATTTGTTTGTTTGTTCGTACATTTATACGGTTATTGATTGTAATTGGTTATTGTTTCAAGTGGATTATATAACCTGTTTTTGGGGTTGAAACATTTTTCGGGAAGAAATTTTATAAGCTCCATAAAATGGCTGATATTAGAATGATAAAATGTTTGTGTAAATTAATTTAGCAGATATTTGATAATTTAAAAAATTTTTGTAACAAATAAATTATGACGAGAAAAAAATGATTAAAAAAATTAACATGTAGAAATAAAAAAAAAATTTTAATGCAATTTTTTAAAAATAATTTTTTGGAACAAATTTTTTTGTTAAATTTTTAAACTAATTAATTTTTTTTTTTTAATAAAAACAATAAATAAGTATGTATTTTTGAAATTCTTAATTTTAAGACAATTTACTAGTTTTTTAAATGAAAATTAAAATACATTACAATTCTTGATTTTTTTTTATTAAAAACAAATTATAATAACAATTTGAATTGTAGATTTAAAAAACTATAAGAACAATTTTTTAAAAATATTTCAAAAATTTTTATTTAATTAATGAAAAAAAATAAAAAAATTTTCAAAGGTTTTCTAATTTTAGTCTCATGTTTTTATTTACTCCTTTTTTACTGATTTAACAACTTAAAATGAAGAATATTTGAAATAAAAATTTATTCCTTTAGAAATCATTAATTTTCTATTTTCTGAAAAAAAAAATTTCCCAAAGTAAATTTCACTTTTTCCCAGGATATTTCCTGGTATCAAAACAATCTTCTAATAACAAAAATATCTTTTTCTTCCAGGTGTCCTTCTCACCATAATTGACTATTGTCAAAACCGGTGTGCGTTCTTGACCTCCAGAGCCTGAAAATAAAAAAAATTGAATCATAAAACCAAAATAAAATGTATATTCAAAAACATTACCAATAATTGATCTCGTGTCAAGGATTTCCAGCCGTTTACCCGCTCACTCACCTATGGAAGATTCATTGAATCTATACTCAGCTGCAGATGCTCCATCATTGGCTCTTCTCCGTACACATAGAGTACAACTACGTCCAGACTCTTGAAAATTAAGTGGACCGTCATCGCAAGTGAAACAGTTGCTTGATAAAAATAATACATGCCAATAACAAAAGCTCCACGCATGGCTTCCTCATATTTTCATACATCATACACTCCCGAGAACAATGGTCCTAAAAAAGTAAATAAACAGAAGCGTGTCATTGTCTCTGAATTTTATTATAAACCAGCATCCCTACTCTTAATATTTTCATTTTATTTTTTTATGTCCACTCGAGGTAATAGCCGAACAAGGGAACAAATTTTCACCCTCTTACATCCGACCCCAACTTCAAGGAACCCGTCTAGTCTCTCTCCCAAGAGACTGCAATTTTTTTACAACTTTCAGTTTTTAAATTCCCCGGAGTAAAGTCCTGAGTTATCTAGAGCATCGGAGCTTCAATCTTCAATATCAATTTATAATAAATGTCTTTTTTGTTGTAGTGGACCCCCAGCAGAACTAGACACTTTATTTTTTTGTTGTACCTGCCCTAATGCCAAAAAGTTGTCCCTGATCGTCTTTCCGGGCGAACGCCCACGAAGAATAGGATTTACTATACGCTTTATATATAAAATGAATAAGGGTGCAGTAGGGCACGAAGGTAAGAAGAAAAGGGGAGTTAATCCTGTTCCTCAGATTATCAACTCATGCTAACGAGTCGCTAATACTATCATCAATAAATTACATTTTATTTTTCAGATCGATTTTACGTTAGAATGTTTCGTCTATTAAATTTGCAAACAACCAGTCAACTGAGGATAAATATTCTAGTTCACCTTCTGGAAGACTTCATGCGAATTATCGGAGTATGAATAGTTAATACCTTGGAATAATTAATTATTCATTTAGATTTTTTAATAAATTTTTTGAATTATTTATATTTTTCGTTAGAAAAATTTTTTTTTCAAAAGCTCAGTACGAAATAAAATTCTGTGAATTTATTTTACACTCAGGATTTTTTTTTTTTTTGAATCAACATTAAAAACCTGGGAAAATAAAATTATATTTTATATAACTAAAATAAAAATTTTTTTCAATAGGTGATTACTGAAAAAAATCTTGGGAAAAATTCAGACGTCATTGAAATTCAACGGAAATCTTGAGGGTGAGTTCCCTCAGCGTCAACCGTAAAATTAAATAGTTTTTAAAAAGTAATATTTATGAAAAAAAAAAAAAAAAAAATGATCTTGAGGTAAGGGTGACTTTTTGCTGTGATTTGTTCAAACCTCTTTGGTTAATCAGGTAATTATTACGCTTGTTGTACAGAAAAATAATTTTTTTCATTTTTCTAAAAAATAATGATCCTTGTAAATAGTGATTTATGGTCGATAAATATCAGCAGGGATTTATTTTATTACCAAGAATATTTTTATAATTTCTTAGATGATCGGTCTCAGTCGTAAAAACGATAATGATCATGAAGGGAGTTACGAGCAGGACTCCCCAGGGACTTGGAGTCTATCCTCGATTGTAGATCGCTCATCCCAGAACAAAGGATACATTTGCCGAGGAAGAATATAGCATATAGTATATAGGGAGCTGATAAAATAATTTCTTCTTTTAAAACTCTCCATACATCCATCTCTAATAGCCCGTTCATGGTGGATATTCGCCCCAAAAACTGCGTGGTAGTTGAAAAGAAAATGGTGGACAGATCGTTGCGGATAGCGGGTAGTGGATGGTGGATATGAGTCTGATGGGGGATTCATTGACGTCCTTTGATCCAAGATAAGTGAAATAATGAAATGATAGCCGCACTGAAAATATAATACCAAGTATATACTATATATTAAAAGCTTAAAATGCTAAAATGGCGACTCTTAGAGAATTAAAGCACTGGATATTTACAAGTAAATACAGGAGATTTTGATCAAATCATTGTTAATAGTTCTTTCTGTTCATGCTCATGCCAAAGGAATCTCATTTTTTATTTTCAGGTCTGCCATTCAGGATAGGATTGAAAGATAAAAAGAAATAGTGGCATTAACGTCAAAAGGCGTCGTGCGCTCCGGTAAACTCACCTGGTTCTTTTTGTTGAAGACTACTATTCAAACCACTAATAAGTTATTTAATAACTTTTAAGATCTGATTTATGATATTCAAAGTATCACTCAATTTAAATTTATTTTGTCATTGAATTTTAATAGAAGACAAAATTTATATTTAATCATTTTTTAACTTCTCTCTTAAAAATCTGTGATTTATTATTATTTCTTCAAGAGTAAATATATGATGAAATCTCAAGTCAAAAATTGATTCTTTAATGACTGTGATAAGGATAAACGGTAAATATTTACAAGTGGGGTCAACCATTTTAATTTTAATTTTTTTGATCGAATTTTCTATTTGATTTAATTGTTATGGCCCAAAATACGATTGACCCCCACTTGTAAATAATTAATTACCGGATAAACTCAGTGCAATATATGGAATTATTAGTTGAACTAAGTAAAAGTGAAATTAAGACTTTTTACCTTAAATTCTTGTTTTTTCATAATTGTTTACCGAGTAAATATCGATATAGTTGTAAACCAAATTTATCTAACATATTTTTATTTTATACAGTTGTACTATAGTACTATAGTTGTGAGTACATATATGTACTCACAACTATATGTTTCTTTATGTAATAATTTATTCCATGGCAAATGGCATTAATAAACGAAATTCTAAATTCTAAGAGTTACAAATTTTTTCAGATAATTTTTTAGAATTATCTCAGGTAAATATTGTTGATTAATGTTTAAAATTTTAAATAAAAAACTTAAATATTACTTAATAAAAAGATCTATTTAAACAGATAGTTCCAGTTGGCACAACACAGTAAAAAACACCCCGTTGAAAATTAACTGTGCAGATAATTGACAAAACACATATCAACCGGGTGTCAGCCGCGTGTCCGGCACGTGCGTGACCACGTACTTTAGTAACGTCCCAACACTTCTATTCCTTCGATATCACGCATCCTTTGGTGTGGATTGTGTATTAATAGTAGAGCTTAAAGCTGAAGAGATACTGATACTTTTTGGGATTGATACGATATCGCTTCCGCGGATCCCTAAGAAAACACAATAAAATAATAATCCTATCGGCCGCGTGCCGTCTCGAGTGTCTTAGTGGCAATATTAATGTTAATATCAATATTAATAGATATACAAAAGCTTTATTCCCACAAATTATCCATATGCGCGAAGAATATACAACATACAATATTTTTTAACAAATATGAGCCGCTTTTAATGTAAGTATTATCATTTATGATAAAAATAATACTAGCATGCCTAATATATCCCATATAATGAAGGGCTTTTACATTACAGGCACGTGTATCAAGGAAGTGGCTCATGCTTGTATCACGGTGTGAAATTATCGGCTCGGCACGTGTTAAAAGTTAGCCGTAATTGAGATATCATTACTTTCAAGATAGATCGTTCATTTTATATCAAGGATTTCGCTTATGGAACCGCGACTTAACGCCCTCGCACGTGTCTCCCCAAGGCTTGTTGAAGCATCAGTACCATAGTTAGACTATTTATGTTACATTTTTATGATACTGTCAATTTTTCAAAATTTTTATAACAAATCAATTTTATTAAATAAAAAAAATTTCCACTGATAATTTTTTTTACAATTTTCACACAAGGAATTTTAAAATAATTTATACAGTAGTTTTTTTTTTTTTTTTAATTCCCAAAAATCACCTTTTTTAGGCTGTCACACTAAGTGTGCCCTTTAAGTTTATTTACTTTGAGTTTAATTTTTCATTACTGTAGCTAGATGAAATAACTGGACCAAAAATAAATTTAAAAAGAAAGCTATTTATGTTACATGTTAGATGAGATGTAACAGCGGTAATTTGCATCATGCAATTTGCGATTGACACTTCATACGTGATGCGTAAAATTAAATTCTTCGTAGGTACAGTATATTATCAGTTTCATTCGGGGGATGGGTAACTTAAATACCGCCTTGGGATATTTAAATGTTTAATGTTCAACAGAAGTCGACAAATATTTAGTATTTAGGTACCACGTGATTCGCCCTGGGCTCCTGGCCGAAGAATACGCACATTGTCGGTGCGTGTATATCTATGTATTTATCTCATCAATTACGTCACTCAAAACGTTAATAAAAGTAAATTAAACAGGAGGCATCGTGATAACTTTTTGTAAGTAAACAGCTGACTCATTGCTATTATAAAATAAATAAAATGTTTTATTGTATTATTAGTATCTTTATTTATGTTTATGTTTATTGTTTAGGCTAACTGAGGGGAGGACTGGATGACGGTGAAGAAATAGTTATCTTGATTATTAGATATAAAATTTTTTGAAGAGTCTTCAGAAGAAAGAGAAATTCTTTTTAATTAAAAAAATTTTTTTTCTGTGTAAGTTAAAATAATATTATTTGAAGAGGATAAAATTTAGAGATCAATGATTGATTATATGTATGTTTGACCCGAACGTTTGATTTAAAAAATCAAATATACCTTCATCAAGTGTCCATTAAATTGACTTTTGAATTTAATCCGACTATTAAAAGCATTTGACTATTCATCAAATGATCTATCTCAAATAATATGACATCCTTTTAATACTAAACCCCTTTTTTAAAGTTACAGTTGGGGGTATAAATAGGCTAGGTAGTAAGTAAACATTTTTTGTAATAAAAAAATTTTTTATTCCGAAATATTGTCTTGAATTAAAATTTTACTTGTAAAAAAAAGAGGTAAATATTTACAATTGGGGTCATTCATTTTAATTTTCATTTTTTTTAACGAATTTTTTTTTTTGATTTTATTGATATTTTTTTTTTTTTTAAGTATATAAAAAAAATGAATAATTAAAAAAAAAAAATTGATTGTCACAATTTTAACAAATTTTCAAATTTTTTAGAAAATTGTGATATTCAACTTTTTTTTTAATTGTTCGTTTTTTTATGAATTTTTCAAAAAAATATATATCAAAAATATCAAAAAAAGATAAAATAGAAATTTTATCCAAAAACATGAGAACCAAAATTTTTTCCAACTTTTTCAGGCAAAAAAGCTATCGAAATCTTTATTATTTTCTTTTATCATAAATCCGCCGTAAAAATAAGCAGAATAAAAAAAAAATTTGAAAATGTTAATTTTTCACCTAGTTATGGCCCAAAGTGGGGTTGACCCCACTTGTAAATAATTACCAAAAAAGATCAAAATTTTTAACAAAAAATTTATTTTCAATAATTATTACTGTTTATTTTCCATAAATCTTTTCTTACTAGTATTTAACTTTAACACAATAATTAAGTGATTGATTTAAAAATGTTGATCTATTTTTTCTCAGGGTCTCAAATTTCTGGGTGCAGACGTGGTAGGTGTTCGGCGTAATAGATCTTAAATGTGTTAACTGTGTGATGTACAAGGAAACCGGTGGTTTACAAATGAAATGTGTGCCCGATTTCACAGCTACTTAGCGACAAAGAGCGGTGTCTTTGAAATCCACCCTCAACTACAACTACTGCCGGCGGTCAAAGAGGCAGAGCCGTCTTAGTCGGATTTTCGCGCTCTTGACTATGTTGTTGGTTCCCACTGTAAATTTACTTGTTACTGTTACTTTTATTTATGGGTTTACACTATTTGTCTATTTCTTTTCGGTAAACCTATGAAATTTATCAACTTGAGCGTGAGATCTCGGGGTTTCCTACTTCTACCCCCTGTACTTCAGTGGATTTGTATGAAAACATTTTTTATACAATAACTATAACTATTCCAGTGATTTAACATCAAACTAACAAATCGGGGTGATTTTGATATCATGTCTAATTAAATAATGAAATTTATAGCCGGAAACTTTGGTTGATTTGATTTCCTGCATCCGGCAGATATTATAACATATTGTGTATCATAAATGTATCTAATATTGAAGTAATTTTTTGTTCGGCTATTTTATAATAAATATAAGTTATTTTTATTCGTGATTAGAGGGTTCGATTGGAGTGGAGGAGTGGAAATATTAATGCTCAAACTTTCGTTGTATGCACATATACTTTGAATTATATGCCCGACGTGAAAGAGCAGCGTCGAATCGATTAGACTTGGTTCTGCTCGTACGTGAAATCACCCGGTTATGTAATTTCAAGCTAGTTAACATTAACTTACATTTTGAGTGACTTGATGCTAATGAAAATTAAAAACTATGGATAGTTTTATCTGAAACTAATTAAATGCCGGGTGTTTTTTTTTTTTTTTTATTTATACAAAAGGCTACCGCGTGTTTCTTATTACATGGAAATTTGATCCATATCTGTAAAATATTAAAATTAGTATTTTAAATAAATTTAAGTAATATAAAAATTTTTATTAGTGTTCAATAAATAAAAAAAATAATTTTTAATATTAACTAAAACTTGAACCTACATAGTAAAAAATTTTGCGTCATTGCGTAAAAAATTTTGTGTTAAATATTTAACACTTTTATTTGTAAATTTAACATTTATTGTGTTAAATTAACACAAAAAAGTGTTAAATATTTAACATAAAAATTTTTTGACGCACTGATGCAAAATTTTTTACTGTGTAATAAATAAAAATAAAAAATTTTTTTAATATTAAGTAAAACTTGAACCTAACACTTCAGTGAAATAATCTCTGCATGCGATCACAATCAGCGAACACGTCATTTCTGCATTCAGTGATTCTCACTTTGTATATTAATTCAGTTTTTCCCCCCGAAAAATTTCCGTTATAAAATATCCAGCAAACCGTGATATTTTTTCAAACATAAAACATAAAATTAAAGCTACGCATGATCTTTACTCCATTAAAAATTATTTATTTTCATAATAATACAATGCAACTTCCAGCTAACATATAATTTGATTTTTTGTAGATTTTGCTGGCGAAAAAAAGCACCACTGTCATTCGTACGCATACAAGTACAGAGTGCAGAAAGTACGGCAGATGGCTGAGTCGTTGCCCCAGTCTATTTCGTCGTACATGTATGTATATATATATGAAGAGTGAACCCCAAACAATGGTTAAATCAGGGTGTGGGTCCTGTCGAGGGGTGCCGTGGGTGTTTAATGAGCTGCCGTATAACTCGAATATGAAGGGTACTACATACCCAATGCCGACTTACCAGGGCTTAACCAGAGTTTCGCTGGTTTCGTTCTATTGATAGTAATAGTGATGACGACGAAATGAAGGATACTACCAAGGGGAAGGGGGAAAGGGTACCTTGGTCGTTCGTGACGTTAAGCACTTGACTACTACCGGGTCTGACCGTATAAAGTGTTGAAATAACACACTTGTGTTTATCACTTTTCGGTTATTTATTTTTGCATTTCAAATTATTTTACGGCTAATTTATCGATAGATTTTTTTAATCTGAAAATTTTTTAACAGAAAGAATTTTTTTAAATATAGTACTGAAAATTTTATAACACTGAAATTAACAAAAATCTAATAATTTTTATTTTTTTATTGTAAATCAATTATAAAAAAAAAAAAAATATTTATGATAATGAATATAAAATACATTTGATAATTTTTTTTTATCAAATAAAATTGTAATAAAAAAATTCCATACGTATATGTAATTCCTACAGGAATTATAAAAAACTATTAATGTAAGTTTTTTAAAATAATTTTTTATAACTTATTTATTTGTTTAGCAAAATTAAAAAATGCTATAAATGATTTTTTTAAATTTGTAACTTAAAAATTTTTAAATGTTGAATTTTTTTTATTAAAATTTATGTAATAACATAATAATTTAGAGATAAAAATTTAAAAAAAATTGACACATGTCTGTTAATTTTAGTTTCATAAAATTTTTATCAATATTTATTTCAATAAGCTTAAAAATTTTTTTTAAACGTTTTCTTCTAAGAAAAATTTTTTGCAATAATTTTTATCCATTGAAAAGTTTTTTAAGTGTACAAAAAATTTGACGTGCATGTTTAATAATTTTTATTAATGCTTCATTGTTGATGTAAAGTATTAATATATGGAGTTTAAATTCAAAAGCGTCAATTTAGAGAAAAACCAGAAGCCCGTAAAATTTGAAATATCAAATTACGCAAAGAAAAAGACGTCCAAATATAAAATTTAAGATACATTGAATAAATAAATAAATAAAAACTAACAAATTTAAGTTAAGGTAAATTAAATTTTACTTTCATATTAAATTTCCATTATACGGGTAATTTAAAAATATCGCGAAAAAAGTAACCTGAGACGTGAGATCGCCGAAGCGTGGCTAAAGTGAATTTTAATAAGGAAAATCATTTTTAGTGTTTAGTCTAGCGCTCTCGAATTCGAGTGAGTGAATTTGATATGGGCTATTATCTGTGGATGCTGAACTTCTGCTGGTAGAATGTACCTCCTGCAGCTCAACTCGGGGCCCAGTTCGGACCCTGATAAACCAAGATAGAGAAAGAGATGGGAGATAAAATCCACTCAGTTGTAATCCGGCTTAAGTTTGCCCCAACGGCCTAATAAAATGTTTTTTATCTGCTCGTGTTAAATATCATCGATTTGGTTTGAGCCTCGTCACAAATGTCAAATCTCTTCTTTACATCAGATTAAAACGGGGAAGTGACATTCAGTAAATTATTCAGTAGTTTGTTTAAATAGTTCCGAAAGAAAAATACAAACATTTAATTTTTATTTTTATTGTTAAAATTGAGAGATTGAATGCACTTGGAAGGTCACAAAAAATGATTTTTGGATCATTTTTTCTGAAAAAGATTTTTAATTAATTAACATAAAAATGAAGATATGTATACTAGCCATTTTGAAATTTAGTTTTGTAAAAGATTTCAAAGAATTTAAAATAAAAAAATCATAAGAATTTAAAAATCCAAAAAAATTCTACTAAAATAAAATATAATCTAGTAATTCATCGAAGGAATTCTTAAAATATTTATTTTTTACAAAATCGCAAGCTCACAAAGAAAAAATTTAGATTTTCAATGAAAGTTTTAGTTTTTCATTTTTAACATAATAATTGAATTATTTTATTATGAAATGTAAAATATTACCGTATTAATTAATCTTTTACTGGAAAATATAGTTAAGAAAATTTTGTAAAAATTAGAGATTGATTTAATCAGCCGTTTTTGATAAATCTTGCTTAGCGATTTTAAAAAGACAGTTTTGAGCAAAAGGGATTTGAAGATTTTGACCTCGGCCCAAGTCGGCTCTACAAGTATATCTTTGAAAGTAATTATTCAATTGTCATTAAATTTTCTGTGTTTATAGTCAAATATTTCCACATTAAAAGAATGAAATTAAAAAAAATTGATCGGTTCAAAAATCTTATCCAAAATAATTTATCAAAAGTTTGTGAAAATATTTTTGAAATTAAGTCATTTTTTTAAGAAGAAAATTGAATGTAAAGTTGAGTTAACTGGATTCGCGGTTGAATGCTGAATGCTCCAGCTCATGCTCCAGAGTAGAGGGTATTCTTCAAGTAAATTATAGTCTTGAATGGCGACACGACGGGGGGTTGGTTGGCACGCGCACGTCAGCCTACACCTGCCCCCCATAGACATCTGTCCCACTATTTCGTTCTATACTATATATATACATAATATATAATATATATTTCCATCGCAAAAGTCAAACTCGTACACATATACCTTCAACAATGTCCTATTTTTTCAGCAGTAAAATAATTAATGGTCAAGTACTAAAGAGCGAGAGTAAGAGCCTTTTTCTATTCATCGTCCCAGTTCAGCTTTAGTGTGCTCATAATTTATATTGTACATGTAAATATATATCTATATACTTATACATAACTATTAAATGGAACCAGCGTTTAATTTTTTGCCCGCAAAAAATTATATAAAGTTTATTTGCAGAATAGTTTGGGCAGGAACCTCCCGAGTTCCATTGAAGGATAATGAAAAGGAGAAAGAAGAATAGTCGATGGATAAATGATAAAAGCAAACAGAATTTCCATATTTACGGAATTAAGAGAGTCGCCGTGATCGAACGCAGTCGCTGTCAATGTCAAAGGGACGACATATATCCCTGCGGTGGTCTCTAAGCTCTTTGTTCGTGGTTTAACTACAAAAGCCTGCAAATGCCTTGCCATGAAAAGCCGCGGCCACCCCCTTGTACCACCAGCACACTCTATTCTGAAAGATATTCAAACAGATGCGGAAATTTGATGCTGAAGATGCTTGTCTAAATTTTTCTTTTATCTATGTCTATAGTTATAGTCATAACCAAACTCGTCTTTTGCCAGATGAGCTTGTGTTTAAAAAATTCTATTGTTTATTTGCTAGTATTTTTGGTATGGAAGAATCAATTGCGCTTTGGAAAGGGTCCCTAAATTTTTTTTTTCAAGACTATTTTTGATGAATTTGACAAATAAATAAATAATTTGATTAATTTTAATGGATAATTTTGGAAAATATAAAAAAATTTTACGAGAATTTAAATCATTTTTTAAATCTTAGAATTTTTTACATTGACAAACATTTTATAAAGGATTAGAAGATTTTAAAATTACACACAAAAAAAAAAAAATTATTTTAATCAAGTAAATAATTTTGAAGAAGTTCATTTTCTTGATTTGAGTAGAAAAATTCTTAAACTAAGAAATTTTTCTTAGTTTAAGTAAATTTTACTTGGTTCAAGAATTTTTCATTTGATTCAAATCAATTTTTTCTTCTATGCATAGGCAATTTTATGAAATGTTAAAAATTTATTTATTTTTTGAAATACTTCAATGCAATTGTACATGAAAATTATACTAAAAAAAAAAGAAAGGGTGACTTTTAAAATATAAAACATTAAAAAAAATAATAACAATAATAATTCCCAAAATAATCAGTTTAAAAATACTTTTGTAGCTTTCTTTCTACTAAAAATGTTACCCAAAGATGCTTCGAACAAATTTACGTCAGGAGCCCATTCATTAATAAGCCTGGATATCTTATATAACGAAGAGCGCGAGGAAAAGTGCGATCTTACATATGGAATATCCATTATTCTCTTTGATCTCAGATTTATGTTAATCACAGCAAAACCCAACCCAATTAGCAGTTCAGAGACATAAATTTTGGAGTAATCTAAAATCTTATTTTAAGCCAAAGCGTTTTTTTATCATCAAAATTCTTCTAAAAATTCCTATCAAAGTTTAAAAAAAACTCAAATTTTTTCTAAAAATAATATTTAAAAAGCAGTAAACAATTTTTGACTAATCTTTCTAGTTAACAACCAATCAAATATTTTTCGGTATTAAAATAAATAAAGAGAACCAATCACTCAAAAATGAAACCAATGATTAATTCAGAATAAAAGAGCTATTTGCAAACAAACTTGCAAGCTGTGTCGAATCCGTTAGTTCCACGATTCAATCGTTTCCCCAAATTCTCTCTTTCGTTTGTATTTCATTCATGCAACCACCTAATACCCAATACCTCTGTATATAGCGGGAAAGTGACAGCCGGCGTTTATGTTTGGGGTAGCCTTTTCATTAAATTTTTTTCCTGCTCATATCTAACACCATACTTAAAATTTTCCAGGTAGGAAAAGAAAGAGGAAAAGCAAGAAGGAAAGGAAAGGTATTCATATCCAAAGTACTATCTGACGGCATGAGGAAGGAACCATTTAACAAACAAGACTGAGCATTTTCTGATACTTAATGTTTCAAAATCAATAACACGATGCCTACGAATAGAAATCAAAATGTCTGATGTCTGTTTAATGGTAGTGATTTAGGAGAACCTCTCTCCCTCTCTCTTTCTCCGTATGATCGTTACCGTCGAGTGCACATATCGATCGGACTAATAATATAATACAAGTTGGTAAAGCATCTGAGCTGTCGGCTGGTTGATACTCGGTAGAAAAGCAGTTCGCTGTACTGTACGAAGTATATAGCAGTCAGTACACACTACTACTACTGGCTGTTGATTGTACAGGGGTGCTGGTCTGTAGAATGACATACTGGTGGCATAGGTGACCCTTTAGCGGCGAGGGGGCCAAGGGGAGTGCGGACCAAACTTGTATTGATATGATGTGGAATTGAGTGTGGAAGAAAGAGAAAATGACTAGTCCAAATAACGCCTGGGGGACAAACTTTCCCCAATTCACGGAAATTCACAAAAATTACCCTGACCAATCACTTTGAGCACTTAATCGATGATTAATGACTGCGACTATAACTGCTGTAACTATAACTATTACTTTTCGAATAAATTACATGGATAAAGTTAATCTTTATATTTTTCGGGGTTTTGTTTTTTGTTTTTTAGGTAAATGCTGGGTAGATTTATTTTTATTTTTTTGGAGGGTTTGAAGGAAGTTGGGAATTGATTTCAATGTTTTTTTTTTTAGGTAAGTTGTGATGATATTTTGATTTCGATAATTAAATGATTGAATTTTTGGAAGTTTTGGAATTTGAAGAAAGGGTAAGATGATTAGTTGAGTTTTTGAGAAAATTTGGATATATTGATGCATTATAAATATTTTTATTGAATTTTCTTAATTTAGCTATAAAGTGCTATCGGATATGAAGCTATAATTCGATTTTAATTTAAAAATCTTCAGAATTCTCGAAGTAATTAATATTTAAATGCTCCTCAATTGATGATTAGTTGAATGATGATTGAAAATTTTGATTAATTAGGTCAAAATTTTAATTGCTTTGGTCTTGAAGAAAGAAGACTAGAAGAATTTAAATTTTGGTGGGGAAATTTTGAGAAGTAATGAATAAATTGATACATTTAAATGGTAACTGACTTTAATTATGATTAAAGAAGTTTAAATTTAAATTTTGATTATAATTTTTGAATATTTAAGCCGAAATTTTAATGTTTTTGCGTCTAAAGAAGAAATACATAAATTATTTCAATTTAAGTATGGAAATTTTGAAAAAAAAATCAATAAATTTTGATACATTAAATTTGTGGTGATGATTAAAGAACATCAAATTTGAATTTTGTTCAAGTTTTTGTTTTTAAAGAAGAAATAAAAAAATTATTTAAATATTCAATCTTAAAATTTTTATTATTATGATTATAGATATAAAGTTTTCAACTTTAATAATAATTTTAAATAATAATAACAATAAACTTTTTTTTTTTCTGAAGAAAAGACAAAAATTAATTGAATATTAAATTATTTAAACCCATTAGAGTCAATGAATAGTGAAAAAAAAATTTCAAAAGTTCAAAACAAATTTTTAAACAAAAATTTTGGACAAGTCAAAATTTGGAAACACAATTAACTATCCAAAAGAAAAAAAAATATTAATATTATTGTATAATTAATCTCAAAGTTAAATCGAGTGTTTTTTAACTGATCAAAACGTCAATGTTTATTATTTCAGGTTCAAGTAGGGTACCCTTGTTATGGAAATATGTTTTTACAATCCCGATAGTCCTTCTAACACCTGAATGATTGATCGGCTCGATTGGTCATGCTATGACGTTCCACATGTCTATACACGAGTAGTATCAAAATCTAATTATATTAAATATTATTAATATTAATATAAATATAAATCCTGCGAAAATTTGACAAACATGATAGAAATGTAATCCGATGGATTACCAACCGCATCGGAAATTACAAACTCGAGAATTAGTGATACATCTGTCCGTGATTTTGATCTTCACAAAAGTATAATAAGCGGCACGTGCCCCGGCAACTCAGGCACGTGTTATCAATTTATTCCATTCCTGTAAAGTGGATTAATTTTTTCACTCACACTCGTGCATACTTTATTTTAAAATCATAACACCAACAATTGGTAAAATATTACTTTATTCAATATTCATTATAAATTTATCTGTACAATATTTATTATTAATACATATATATTTTCCCTGAATAGATAAATTTTAAGAGCACTGTCATAGGCATTATCTTATCAATAGTTAATCTTAATTTTAAGTTCTGATCAATGGCAAGCTTATATTTTAATAGAAAATATTACGAGATCATTTACATATTAGTTCTTTGACTAGAAAATATTAATGCAGTCTGATTTATTTGAACTTTAGTTGATCAGTCAAGCATTAGTAATTAACTATTAACTATAAACTATTTATTACTAATTGCTAAAATTAATGTATATAAATAAAACATCTCTTACAAAGTAGATAACATTGACATTTTTTACTGTAAAAAATTTTTGGTGTCTAACAAAATTATAAAACTGAAAACTTTACTTTTTGGGCAAAATATTGAAGATATAAAAAAATCATAAGAGATCTTTTTTACAGAAAATTGAATTTTTTATGAAAAAGATCCGAGTCATTTTTTCCGTATCTTGTATTTTTTCGAGAAAAATCAAAAAACTTCAACAAAAAAATTAAGATTTAAAATCAAATAATTTTTTCCTAGCGTTAAAATTCAACTTCTCGGTAAAATATTAAAAATTCGGAAAAAATCACTGAATACTTTCATAGCAAATTTAATTATCGATAAAAATGGTAATTAAATTTTTCACATCTCATTTCTTGCAAACGTTTTAAAAAAACGATCTAATTAATCAAATAATAATAAAGAATTTTCACTTATTAAACATGAAAATTATAATCAAATCACTAAAAATTTTTTACAGTATTACATAAAAAAACACTGCACATTAATTAAATTTATAATTACTCATTTCAGAGATAAAATTAAAACCAAAAAATAAAAATCAGAGACACTGGTACATATTAGTGTGATTATGATGAGCAAAGTGCGTCTGATTGATCTGTTGATGAGGAATCGAGTACATCGGGGTCTGATCGTAGCAGTGGGCCTGGTACTGCACTGGAGGGCTGACACTTTGGTCGCTGTAGCAGTCGTACTCTTGCCACTCGGGGACGAATCTCTCCTGGGGGTAAGGAAACGCAGGATGGCTGGGTCCTAATCTTTTCTGGGCCGCGACTGCACAGCTTCCAGTAGAAGAGGTGATCATGTTGCCGGTCTCGCTGATGCTAACGGTGACGTTGCCGACGTTGACGGTGATTTCCCCGGCTTCGCTGTTCCCCAAGGTCTGGGATAGCGCCCATATGTAGTTGTGGGCGAATCTCAGAGTCTCGATTTTCGTGAGCTTGGTGTCCTCGGGAAATGTGGGCAGGGCCATTCGCAGCCTTTCCAATGCGTCGTTCAACGTATGCATGCGGTGACGTTCTCGGTCATTGGCTTTCATTCGCCGGTTTCTTTTGAGCTTCAGGACCTGTCACAAAATAAATATTTTTTTAGTATTTTAGTCCGGGAAGCGTTGGATTTTTTGTTTTTATTTTTTGGACTCATTATTTTTTTAGTTTTATATTTTTTATTAGTTTTCTGAGTACAGGAAAATATTTTTGATTATTTCAAGTGTGAAAAGAAATCTTTTAAATAAAAATTTAAATATTGAAAAATTTTCAATTTTAAAATAATATTAATCCCTACTAATATTATAAATGTGAATGTAAGTTTGTTTGTAAGTACTTTTTATTAAAAAAAAAAATTTATTTTTTACAAAAGATAAAAAAATTGTTTGTCAAAAAATTAGGATCACTTTGATTCAGTTCTATTGGTATGTAATGATCTTTGATATTCGTTTAAAGGCTTCAACGCCAGCGAAGCCGCGGGTAAAAGCTAGCATGAAATAAAATAACAGAAGAAAAATTTTAATAAATTATTAAATATCAAAAAAAAATCTTTCAAGTATTGAAGTTACTTTAAACTAAAATTTTTTCAGTAAAAATTACAGAACTTCAACAAAAGTTTTTATAAAACAATATTTTATAGATGTTTCAACTTAAATTCCTTTAAAAAATATTTTTCAGAGATTTTTTTATACATTTATTTTAAAAGTTAAATTTATACTTTTTACTTTCAACTATACTTCAATTTATTTTCGAAGTAAAAAACTACTGAAGTAAACTATCGATCAATTTTCTGTATAAAGAAAACTTTTTTTCATCGATTTGAAAATTACAAGCATAATTTTCGGTATGTATTCAGCGCAAATCAAACTTTCAAATATATTATACATATATTATTTCAACTAGTTTTTTTTTCTATGACTCAAAGTAACATTATTCATTTTTTTTTATTTTTCTAATGTATTTTTGTTTTAATAATTTATTTTATTAATACTAAATAAATTTTTCACTCTTTTCCTTGAAAAAATTAAAACAAACTTTAATTTCCACAACAAAAAAAAAATATTTTTCAATACTTGTTTACAATTAATTCTTCAAAAAAAAAAAATTATCTCATTTTTTCTTTACATTTTGCATACCTAGATTTCTTTACTCTCGCCTAAAAATCAAGATCCCGTGTTTCGTCAAAATAATTTTTTAGTACTCAAATTTTTAAAAAAATTTCCTTCAATTTTAGATAAAAAAAAAATTCAAAATTATAATTTACCTGCGTTGGACTTTTGCACCTTGTGTTCCTGGTTTTCTTCTTCTTCTCTTCCTTGATCGGCGGAAACAGAGAATCAACCATCGAGTTAATTTCGTGTTTCGGGGACTCAAAACTGACGTCAAACCCCGAATCAGACGAGCTTGACATCTCGTCGAACCCGTTCTCACTGCAGTAAGAGTACTCCGAAGACATTTCTTCTGAACCAATCAAACAGAACAATGACAATTGATAAATAAAATGTAAATTTTCTTCCACTCTGTTTTACTTGAATTAATCAGCACACTTTTATTATTTCTAGGACACCAGAAACTAGGACCAATGTACAAAAATAAAAATCTAAAAATATACTGGCAATAACAGAGTACTCGAAAGATCGAAATCACTGGTAACTGACAAGGAACCTTCCAAACTCGGGGTACGACTCGTCACTGCATGTGCTAAGGGTCTCTCGAGATATATATATATATAGGAGTAGCTCGAGGGTAGTTTATAGTACCCCCCTCCATAATCAACTACCGTTGGGGTACCCGTAAGCACCCGAACCTACCAGTTTTACCCCGTAATCGACATCACGCAGTCTACTGAATAAGAGGGGTCCTGCTTCTTTCTATATATAATATATGTGTACGTATATGTGTGCCTCTACCTTCTATCTGATGTGCATCTACATCCATACACGGTCATACGGTCATAACACACAAGCGCGTGCTATACGTCCTAGCCGATAGAGAAATGTGTATAATATAAAAGCTACTAGACGCCTCATTTTCGGATTAGAGGTTTCCTGCACAATTTCACTTGGCTTTTACTTTTAGGTTTGTTTTGTTCGCTAACAAACCACCCACGTTTTTTGACCCTAATTAATATTTGAGGGTTAATTAATTTACTATTTTATGATTCATATAATGGAAAATTTTATTATGGTAGTAATTATCGGTAATTTAATAGAAAAATAATTATGAAAATTAATTAATTTTTTTTTTTAGAGTATTATAATTCTTATTTTAATATACATTTTTGTAAGATTTTATGGATTTGTTATTATGAAATATAATTAATTTCAATCAAACTTTAATACTTATTTTAAAGAAAAAATTTTTTAGTTTATTTTTTGATTATTTATTTGACTATTAAATAAATTTGAATATTTTTTATTACACCTTTATTGTGAAGAAATAATTTTTAAAATAAATAATGATAAAATTTTTTTAAGTATTAAATTAATTTATTTAGCACTTTAAAAAATAATTTAAAATTATATCCTGGAAAATTCTTCAAGAAAATTAATAAATTTATTCTTAAATATTAAAATTTGTAAATTACTTATATGAATTTTCACTTTACACATTTTCTAATCAAAAAATTAGTTTATTAATTTATTAAAAAATTTCTTTTGCTCAAAATTATGACGACCAAAAAAGTTATAAATGTTTACATTAAAATTTTATTACTAAATCAAAAAAATTCGAAATTTGATAAAAATATTGAAAACTAAGATCAACAATTTTTTTTTCTTTAATAATTTATTAAAAATTTTGTTAAAAAAAATTATATCTATGTACAAATTACAAAAAAATTATTAATAATTGCATACTCACTCTTCAGATGCAGAATAAACGACCGCAGAGTTAGAAATAAAAATGCCGTACCTCCGTAAAAAATAAAAATACTGGAAGATAATCCTTGACCATATGTCGCGTTCGATAAGAAATTGCCATAGAAACCGGTGAGCTCCATTATCATTATCATTATCACTATCATTAAGTATTAAATGTAATATCATAGTCAGATTGGATTGGATTACATTTCTCTTTTACAGTTACTTAATTTTTAAACCCCCGGCGTAAAAAGTCTACGGTACAGTGGCCCACTTTCGGTTTGTCATCTCTTTGTCGCTATTTTACGATCCTCATTCATTAACATACGCCTCATGAATCAGGTAGTTTTTATTGTCATGTACATATCAGGCATTGTATTATATTATACTAATACAATATACATACACATAAATATAGAGGACGTACAAGAGGAAGAGTCTGCAGGTTGAGGATTACGCACTCTATTATGTAGATCTAAAATATTTATGACTGCATGAGTATAATATACATATATTTGGGTGAATTTTGTTTGATGCCTCTCATTAGCATATGCATAATAAGCAGTGAATTTTCGGGTGATTGGCTCTGCATTGATATTGATACGTAAACACATATTCATGTTATATTGTATCACATATGCTACTATGGTACATGCTATTTGTATAAAATAAATGTGTAAAATGGATAAAGGATTCGACGACATTCTGTGACGAATTATTGGTAATAAATTTATTTATATATTGGGGATCAATGATGATAAGTGGATAGAAAATTATTTAAATTATTATTATTGTTATTAAAATTTTCATTGTAATATACTTTTAAAAAATTTAATAAATTTTTGGTATCCAAAAATATGTTAAAATTAAATATCAAGTTTACGAAAAAAATTTACAATTAATTTATTGCAATATTACACGGAAAAGAGAAAAGGTGAAAAATTACATTATAAATAATAATGAGCGTCGCTTCATATAAAAAACTAGAAAAATTGCACTTCGAAATAATATTTTTATAAATTCAAACTTTGATTGTTAATTTTCCGAGCTTTTAATGTAATATTTATATTTTACGGTGTAATTTTTACAAAATCCGTAATAATTAAAATCTGAAACTGTAATTTTTCCAGTTTTTTTAAATAAAATACATTATTTTCTTATTTACACTATTAATTAGTATGTATTTATTAAAATTTTTTACACTGTTCTTAATTCAAATTCATTTTCTATTTTTTAGTTTGGTTTTCTATAAAAAGTGTGTTTTTAAACTATTTTTTATTTATATGAAGAAATTGTTGGAAAAATTAAAGTTTGAAATTAAATTCTTATAAATTTAGTTAAATGTTACTTTTTACAGTTTCAAATGTTTATAAAATTTGTAAAAATTACAATTTTAAACTGTAATTTTTTTTTATGTCTGAAGACTAAATTTTCAAAAAATTTATTATTAGACGTAATAAAAAATTACAATACATTTTTTTTACAATAGTGTAATTTTAAACTAATAAAAAAATTAATTTAAGAAATAAAATCTTGAACTAAGAAAATAATTTTTAAGAATTTCTTTTCATTAATAAGAAAAATTCTTAAAACAAACAAAAATTTTCAATGATAAAATTCTTTAATAAAGTTAATTTTTTATCAGTGTAGTAAAGGTCATTGGACGGAATAATTATAATTACAACTATAATTATATGATAGCTTTAATTTATGTAAATAAAATATAAAAATAATCTGGGAAATTCGCGAGAATTGTATCATACATTATATGTGATGCATACAATAGTAAATAATAGTTAGATAGTTATTATAAGCATGAGATACAGTGAGTTGCATAGAGAAGGGTACAAGCGAGTAGAAATGAGAAGAGGGAAAGGCACTTCGGATTTCGTGATGCAGTTCTGAGGTAAACGGCAAAACATATCCTGGGAAATGCCGGACATTATAAAGTTACTGCATGAGAAGATGCGAAAAATATGAAGGAGTGGAGGTGATAGACGGTTAACCCACTTCTCACGATGCCTTTTCTCACTCTGGATCCCATTTATGGAAAAATATAAATATTTTATTTGTTAATTGTAGTTTTCAAAAATCATTTTTATTTTTATGTAATTGTTATAATTTTAATTGTAATTCGCAATATTTTATTTAATGTAAAAGGTCGTAGTGTTATTATTATTACGGTTTGTAAGACACAGACAGAGGACATCTGGCAATCAATTACAGGAAACCCATGAGCGATAAATTACACGATCGGAGCGAATCGTTATATAGAAGCGAAAAAAATTAAAAAAAACCCTTTTTATTTGATCGAAAATTTTTCACGCCCCGCGAGCAATCTTTCGTGTAATTTTCGATATTTTTTATTATATTGCTCCCGAGTGTCGATTTCACGCAAGATATTTTATGTATTGCGATACTGTAACCCGAATAGGTTTTATTTTTTCGTAAACCCTAGTCAGTCGAATGGTTTTTTTTTCTTTTTATAAAAGAGTTCAGCGAACAATTTTCGGTAAAATTATTTTAATTTTAATTGTTTATTACTTGAAGCCTGAAGCGCAACACTTGTTGCGCGTCAATTGTTCTACATGAAAGGAGAACGTTTTTTTACCTTTTAGATGATGTACGTTTTACATAATTTATTTATTGTTATAATTGGTGTTACGTATTTTTAACATTTCACACGTTCTCAAACCTATTATAAGTCATCTTCATCATCATATTATTATTATTTATATTTATACTTTGTTTAAAAATTAACTTCTCAATATTTATAAAGCATTCGGAACTTTTTTTCCTCTCATATATTTTTTAATTGGTTATTTTATCAATTATACCTTTTTTTATCAAAAAGTATGATCAAAAAGTTTTTGATATAAGTTTTTTCCTTTTCAAGATCTTATATATTTTTTGGTGATAGTTAATTTTTTATGTCAAGTTTTTGAAGGAATTTTTAATAGTTTTTTGGTTCTATACATTTCTTCCAATGCAATAAAAATTTTTTATTCAAATGTAAAATTAAAATCCTACAAAAAACCACCAATTTTTTATCAAGAAATTAATTCATTTTTAAAAATTTCACCACTAATTGTTTTAAAAAAAAAAAAAACCAGAAATTTCTAAAATCTTCTTCATATTTTTCAATCACCCCCAAAATACTGAATTCATATTTTTTTCCAAAATCACTAATTTTTACCAGTCCAGTAAAATTCCTATTAATAAATTTGTTATTTTAAGACAAGTTAAAGAAAACTTCAACTCTTAGGACTCTGATCCTTGAACATAAACAACCAAATAAATTTTTTTATTCTCTACAAATTCAAAAAATACATTCTTTTATCTGAACGTGTTGATATCTAACAAATTTATTACTCCTTTAATGTTTTTGAAAATTTTCAAATATTCAATGATTTCAAGCATTTTTTTTTTACATTAGCCATTGTTTATTAATTTTTTACAGGTAGGAAATTGTTGCTGCTGACTTTTTTGTTGATAATTTTATCTTCTACAATTGTTATTAATGAAAAATATCTTTAACTCAAGCCGTTTGTGAGTGACGAGCTGAAAACTGATAAATTACTGTTTTTTAAGACTTTAATAATTTTTTTCAGCAACTTTGGGTCATCCTAGAAAGGTGCAAATTTGACAGATTGTGTATCATGCCCAAATAAACGTTCCTTAAAATTTGCACCTACGTCTGACTCAATAGAAATTAGTATGGTCCAATCGACTTAATTTGACTGGTTTGCTTATCTAGGACTAGAATTATTTGAGTTTCTAGTTCTCCTGTTTCACGTCCTACCAGTAAGTTATGGAGCGTCTGTAGGTGAACGGATAAGATCTCTCTTTCTTCTTTCTTCCTTCTCTCTCAAATCTCACTCTTACTTACAATCTTGCTACACACCCAACCTTATACAAACATATATATAAAACAGCTCCTTAATGTACTATATCGTAGATCGCACACCTCCTTTTCCTTCTCCAGCTGGATCCTGGGCAGTCACACCGGAGCGCACGATCACGATATAGGATGTTAAGTCCTTACCTCCACTCGATTACCTGTTTACGTTAATACAGCTGGAGTATACCGAGAACAACTCGACTCTAGCCTTATTTTCTCTCTCTTTCTTCTTGTCTTCTTTTCTCTCTTTCAGTCCTTCTTCCACTCCCCAGCCAAGTGCTAGAGACCACATACCTCCTTACGATGCAGTGTGCGCCTGTCCATAGCCTCGCTGACACCGGCTTAGCTTTACCGAAATCAATTTAAAATTTCTTTGGTCGAAAATTAAAAAAAACTCCAAAAAATTTGTGATTAATCAATTAATTTTCTGTCAAAATAATTTAAATGATTTGATAAATTTGACTGATCCAGTTCATCAGGATCCAAAGGATTTATTCAGTGAGGATGAGAGTGAGGTGACTGGTGACCTTTTACACCACTGGTGGATTTAGTGGTGAGTTTTTCAAGGACGAGAAGATTTTTTTTTTAAGTATGTTGAAGTTTCATTCAAAAATTCAAAAATTCAAAGCTCAAAGTTCAAAGTTGGAGTGGAAGCGGGCAGGGAAATGTTCGGTTGAAGTTGAAGTTAAGATTGAATGAACGATGACATATTTCAAGCATTCCAAGGCTCCGTTCTGTAACGGTACTTTTTTATCCGTGATTAAGACTCTGGGACAGGAGGCCATCGAGTTGTGGTAAGACAGTTAGAACTTGCCGTTAATCATGTCCCGGTGTCTAGTCTCTAGTCTTCCCATCAGATCAAATGAAAACGAGTCTTCTTGATACTTGACACATTATTATTGTTGTTGTTGTTAGTGTCATTGATATTGATATTTGTTGTATACTGAGTTTCGATTTAGTTATCGATGGTATTCTAAATGACATAAAGGAATTGTTGGGGATGAATGTATATTTGTATAGACGATGTTTTTGCTACGGGTAGTAACCCCGAAAATACGAGCTACGGAGATTTTAATGACTGCATAAGTCTGAGTTAGATTACGAACTTTGAACTTTAATTTTTGAAATTTCTTCAGTAGAGTTACTTTTGGATAGTTGTCATTTCTTCTTTTAAATTAACATTGTTGTAATTGGAAGGGAAATTAGAGAGAGAATTTTATAATAATTGAAGAGAAATGTTGAAGCAAAAAAATTATTTTGAAATATTTGATGATCTTTAATTAAAAAAAAAAGTACTTAAATCAATAAATTTTTTTTTAGTTAAAATTATTATTACAAATTTTTTAATGTTATTAAACAAATAAATTAATGCTAGAAAATTATTTTAAAAAATACTATTTTTTGTTTTTTACAATTTCTTCGCAGGAAATTTTTTCTTTTAATTTTTTTTTGTTAAAAAAATCATAAAAATGATTTAATGTCTTTTAATTTTATTGTCATTATTAATAAAAACAATTTTACTTGATTCAAGATCATTAAATTTTTAAAAAAGATATTATTCAAACATTTCTTCTTAAATTAATTTTTTTGTTTACAAAAAAATCTTTTTGATTTTTAATTTCTTTAATATGCATCTTACAATTTTTGAATTTTATAAATTTAAAAAAATGCTTCTAAAAAAAAATCTAAAAAAATTTTCCATCCCAATTAATTCAAAAATGAAAAAAAAAAAAAACCACAGACTTTTAACATTAAAATTTTTCTAAGTATCCACATCAAAGTTCATGTCAGCCAGCATGCTTTCGTATTAGAATCAAATACGTTTCGCTCTTTAAATTATTACTAGTAATTATAATGATAATAACAATCACTATTTATTTAATTTTTCCTTCTAGAAAATAATTACAACTTTTAAGTGTAAAATCAGTCATGGTATTTCCTGGTGGATAATTAAATGCACATATAATATGTAACATATAACTTTAACGTGAAGGGAATAACAAGGAGGCTACCAAACGATAACGGAGTTTTAAAAGTTATTCTTCTGTATATTATATATCCACCCAGAGTGTTTTAGATTTAGTTATATCACGAACCATGATACAACGAATTCTCAGTTTTATAACCTCGGTTTCTAGAGAGCTCATTTCTTCATTGTTCTGGATAAATAAATGATTATATTCCGATATGATTGTATCTCTTATTGCGTTTCCAGATGGTGATCTTATGTACCGATTGCGCAACATCCCTTTGCACTTGAGTTGATCCACCATCGATGCGAGATGCGGGATCAGTTGAAAGTATAGTAATAAATAAAATAACTTGTAATTGTATAATGAAAAAGTCGATCTAGGAATTTATTATCACTTCACTTTCGCCATGGTCTATGAAGATAACTAAAGTAATGACTCATCTGAATGCGGTACGAGCGCATACCTCGAAAATTACTCATCATTCTCATTCGACAAATTTACCAACCGATTTTTTTACTTCACTTCAACTTCTGTTTTCTCTTCAGGGAATGAAGTTTTGTAGAAAGTCTGCTTAATGCAATTCTGGATGAAATTAGGGACGAACTAATGCCTCTGATCCAGAAATGGGTTGATAATTTCTAACGGCTTTTCATATCATGCGATTCCGCGGCCACGAAACCGGTAGCGTTGAGCCGACCACAAATTTCCTTATTGGCAACTTGCAATTATAGTTATTAATACTTAAGTGTTTGTTTTTGTTTTTTATTTACCTTTTTAGTGCATCCGTTCTAAAAATTAAAAATTATTTATTTCTTTTTTAAAAATTCGCATTTATAATTTTTTTTAATTTTATCCATGTAAATGTTTTTTAGTAATTTTTTTTTTTTTTTTTTTTTCATAAAAATTTAATTATTATAAAGACCGAAAAAATTGTTAGAGAGTTGAAAAAATAAATTTAGTTTTTAAAATTAGTACGTAAACTTGAGCAATAAATTATTTTTTTATTGCATAAAATTTAATTGATTTTTAATTAAAAATTTTATTAAAATCATTTTTCAATTTTTAATTTTAATTACCTATTCGAAAATATATTGCAAAATTTAGAATACTTAAAATAGTAAAAAATAACAAAAATTATTGATTAAAATACTTCAAGAAATGGAGAAATGTGAAGTAACTTGAATTGAAACTAAAGAATTTTTATAATGATGAACAGTTAACAGTTAACATTACTATATTGAGTAAATAAGGCTACAAATAGCTAGAAATTAGGAAATTTAAAAACTTTATACGTCGAAAATGATGTTGTGAGTTTAAATTAAGTTGAATTTACCAAAAACAGAATTTAACTTTTCCTCCCATAAAATTTTTTCTTTTAACTTTTTTTTTATAAATTATTTAGAATTGATTTTCTTTTTATCTAATGCGTGGGCGTAAAATAAACAAATAACTTTCTAAACCATAAATTATTAATATACTTTTTAAAAGTCAACAGTAATGAATTATTATCTTCGATTTAAGGAAGCGATAAAGACAATTGAGTTCCGTCACAAAAATTATGAACTTATAAAATAGGGGAAGTTTCACAGTCATTAAATCATAACTTATTATTTTATTATTATCAACACTTTTGAAGACTGTTTATTATGTAATGCTAATTTAAAATAATTTTAGGTGATAATGAGGATATTAATATGGCTTGCATTGCTGACCTCTGGAATCAGAGGTCAAGTTATAAATCGAGCCCCTCATTTCATCCATGGAGGTGATATGTCGCGTCTCGCGGTCTCCGAGGGTACTTTGCCAGGTGTTGCGGTTTACACACTCCAAGGAGAAGACCCAGAAGGTTCAAAACTCCATTACTCGATCAGCGGGGAATATTTCACGGTCAATAGAGATAATGGAGTGGTCACGCTGCGTAAATCTCTAGACCGCGAAGCGCAGGATATCATTGAGGTTATAATTAGTATCACAGGTATTTATGAAGAAACCTTTTACATTTTGCAATAAATACATGCTCGTAAACAAATCTTACATATGTAAGAAAAATAAATAAATAAACCAATTTTTTTCGAGCACGAAATTTAAATTTATTAATAACTACTCCGAAAACATCATAACTAATTAATTAGCTATTTTAGAAAAGCATACAAAACCTTTAAAAGGTACAAATCCAGGTCAAGACTTTTCTAATAATACAAAATTAAATTAAATAAAGCTATTTTATCATATAAATATCCTGGACACAAAATATTCCCTTGTTTATTCAATCATCCACTGAAAAAATATTTTTTGATTCAAGAAAAAATTGTTGGCCCAAGATACTCATTAATGAATTTGAATGTCTTGAATCAATACAAAAAATTCTTGGATATCAAGTAAATTTAAGAATTTTTTTACTTGATTCAAGAAAAACAAATCCTTTAAAATTATGTTCTTGGCTCAAGAATTTTCCAAGTTTTTTATCAGTGTAAATAATATAGATAAATAATTAATACCTGATAATAATTTTTAGATGAAGGAATAGCGGGTTCGGAGCCAAACACAGTGTCTTTACGCCGCGAAATCGCGGTTTTGGACGAAAATGACAACCCCCCGGTCTACCACGGACGACCGTACGCGACGCGGATCCCTGAGAGCGCCAGCGTTGGGAGTTTGCTGCTCCCAGAGGGGACTGTTACGGTGAGCGATCACGACGGGGGCGTAAACGCAGACGTTGATGTCAGATGCGTGACAGCTTCTACCGACGACGACACTTGTTCAGTCTTCAGCGTCACGACCGAGAAAATAACCGATGGAAAGTATGACGTGAGGATAAGTGTCTTGCAGCCGTTGAATTACGAGCGGAGGAGCTCCTACCTGATTACCCTCCTGGCCACAGACGGAGCCAGCGACCCAGCAAAAAGATTGCATGCCAAAGCAACAGTAGCTGTTGATGTTATTGACGTCCAAGACCAGCCGCCAATTTTTCTGAATGCTCCCTACAGCGCCGCGATTCCGGAAAACACTTCCCCCGGGTACACGGTGATGACCATCAAGGCCCGGGATGGAGATACTGGACAGTCACGCAGTGTTCTGATCACTCTAGAGGGTGATGATCTTAATCATTTTGATCTTAAGACTTCTAGGGAGGGAGATATCACTGTGGGGACTCTCGTTACCACGGAAATCCCTCTAGATAGGGAGGAGTCCAGGATTTTGCGTGATGGAGGCATCTATACCTTCCGTGTGAGGGCCACGGAGTTGATCAATAATGAAATTCCCGCGGATTCTACGGTTTCTGTGGTGACCATTGTTGTCACGGATGTTGATGATCTCTCCCCAAAATTCAGCGATGGTTTTTATAGCATTAAAGTTCTGGAAGATATTGGGGTGGACACGCCTTTGCCAGGTTCGTTTGTTGATTGCCATATTGGAATATTTTTAGGCTGATTCGTTTTTAAACACAGTAATTGATGGCGTTTTTAAAAATTTCCTTACATGGAAAAAGTTTAGATTATAAATTGATGAACAATTAGATTTAGAATTGATATTTCTTGAAATGTTTTAAATTTTTTTTATGAGAAGAAATTGAAACTCTAAATTGATAAAAAATTGAAATTGCAATAAATTTTTGCAATTTTTCATATTTACAGTATAAACTGAAAAATAATTCTGCTTTTACAAACAAGATTTTCAATTGAAAAATTCTCAAATAATAATAATAATAATAATAATAATAATAAACTAAGAATTCTGCTGTTACTGTGTTCTTAAACGACAACTCAGTTTAACTTCCACAATAATTTTCTCCAACATCATCTATTTTACAGGCCTCAACATGGTGGTGAGCGACGACGACGTAGGAGATAATGCCAAGTTCCGTCTATCTCTCCGAGACGCTCCAGGCTACCCAGGAATCAGCAGAGCCTTCCTAGTCACCCCAGAGTACGCTCAAGGTCGCGTCCCAGTAGTCATCAAAGTGCGAGATCCCCAAGTCCTTGACTACGACGTAGAAATCCTGACAAAAAGGGAACTAGAATTTGACGTGACTGCTTCTGTCGGCGACCGAGTCGCAGCATTCTCCAGAGTCCACATCAGTATCCTGGACGCCAACGATCATGCTCCAGAGTTCACAGAAGCAGTTTACAAGCTTTCAGTTCGCGAAGACTCAAAGCCGGGGGTCAAATTCGGCGATATAGTCGCCATAGACTTGGACAGCGGAACCTACGGCGAACTAACCTACACCCTTCGAGGTTTCGGAGCCGACAAATTCAGAACAGACTCCAAGCAAGGAGGAATCTGGGTTGCGAAGCCTCTGGACTATGAGACCCAGAAGTCCTATTCGCTGACAATGGAAGCTCGGGACGGGGGCGGAAGAGTTTCTACAGTCAACATTCTGATCGAGCTGGACGACGTCAATGACAATCCTCCAGTTTTCGAGCAGAAAGAGTACTCCAGAACAGTCCGCGAAGGTGCTACCAGTTTCGAGCCCCAGATGTTCGTTCGCGCGATAGACATTGACGGTCCCGCTCACGGAAATGGCAAGGTGACTTATTCCATAGCTCGGCACAACGGAATGACTGAAGATGTCTTCAAAATTAACGCAGAAACTGGCGAAGTCTTGATGAACTCTCCAGCTAAATCTGGAGACACTGAACGAGGACTTTATGAGCTGGACATCCGAGCGACTGACCATGGCTACCCTCCCTTGTACTCCGAAGCAAAGCTGCTGGTTCGTGTCGGAGTTCCTGGGAATCAGCGGCCAGTCTTCAGAGGAAACTTCAAGGGAGGTCCTCCGGGTCCCAACAGCTACCGCGCAAGACTTCTGGAGAACGCAAGTCCCGGGACTGAAGTTATTCGGGTGGTAGCGAATGATCCTGATGGAAGAGACAGCTTGCTTCAATACTACATCGCTTCGGGGGCTAAGGACAACTTTGTCATCGATTCGAGCTCAGGAATCATCACAGTTTCGCCTGACGCGCGTTTGGATCTAGACAGTGGAGGAGAAAAGTACGAAGTTATAATCTACGCAGTAGATTCCGGGACTCCCGTTAGAGAAACAGCGACTACGACTGTCACGGTGACCATCCTGGATGTCAATAACAAGCCGCCGAAGTTTGAGAACTCAACTTACCTGGTCTACGTGTCGGAACGCGTTACGATAGGCGATTCTGTGCTGAAGGTAACTGCCGCTGACCCTGACACTGATTCCAAGTTGAAGTACTCGATAGTAGAGCCTATCAACGCAGTAGACAAGACTGGGGTGGCCTTGAAAAGCACCTCTCCCTACGATTACAAGAGCGCGTTCAGGATAAACTCAACCAGCGGATTGATTTCGGTGAACAAAGTTCTGGACTACCAGGTCGCGGCGGTGATTATCCTGACAGTCCAAGTGGAGGACGTCAACGCGATAGTAGACAAGAAACAGCAGGTCGACAGAACTGAGGTTACCATCTACATCCAAGCTTTCAGCGACGACAATCCAATCTTCCTTAACCCCGGCTGGTCTGTCAACAACCCGGTGATCAGAGTGACTGTCCCAGAAGAGCAGCCTTTGGGAACAACTTTGCTAATGCTGTCTGCGAAGGAACTCAGCGGGCACGCGGTCCAAAGGTTTGAGCTGGTCAGAGAAGATCAGGACCACGACTTCGTCAACGTTGGAGTTCAGAGTGGGAATGTTGTCCTGAGCAAGCGGCTGGACTACGAATCCTTGAGCCAGAAGTTCATTCAGTTCAAAGTTCGGGCCCTAGCGCTGGATTATGACATCACTAGAAGGATGTCCGAGGCGACTGTGATCGTCGAGGTCCAGGATGTCAATGACAATAGCCCGACTTTCACGCAAAAGGACTACAAGATCGTGGTTCTAGAGGACTCTAAACCAGGGAAGATCATATTGAACATCAAAGCGGTCGATATGGACAGTTCGACCACTGAACAGGAAATCAGAAGAGGATTTGGCGAGGTGAGGTACGCTCTGACTGGAGAGAATGCTAATCTCTTTGAAATAGATCCCATGAGCGGGAACATCCAGATCGCTGAAAACACCAGTCTTGACCGCGAAAGGCAGTCTGTGCTGAGGTTCTTCGTCATTGCTTCGGACATGCCTCAAGGAGGAGCGGAACAGAAGACTGCTCGGGTCCTGGTGATGGTAGACGTACTCGATGTCAATGACAACGCTCCTAGTTTCCTACAGCCTTCTTACACGGCAGTGATCCCTGAAAATGCGCCGATGAACGTCAGCATTGTGAACATCACAGCGACTGATCCTGATGAAGGCAAGGGTGGTGAAATTCACTTCGAAATAATCGACGAAGGGGAAGCTAATGGGTTGTTAAAGATCAACCACAAAACTGGGGAGATTTCCTCCAAGAAGAAGCTCACTGGAAAAGGCAGAACCGAACCCTACATGATGCGCGTTAGAGCTCAAGATTCAGGGCAGCCTGTTTTGCACTCTGATGTTTCATTGACACTCTACATTGGCGATGTGGTCAGCAACGATGGAGTTCCTCTGTTTATCCGTCCAACTCTGGATGAAGTAGCCTACGTTTCAGAGAACTCAACCATCGGCAGTCCAGTTTTCCAGGTCGTAGCTTCAGATCCTGATGATCCGAATCTGCCCAATGGAAAAATAACTTTCAAGTTTCTGGAAGACGGAAATTTTGGCAACGATGCCAGTGCTTTTAGGATCAACGGAGATACTGGATTGATCACTACTAGAAAATTGTTGGACAGGGAAGCTAAGGACAGCTACACCCTGATTTTGATCGCCCAGGACCTGGGAGACCCGCCCCAGCAAGCTTCCAGGGTCTTGCAGGTCATAATCAATGATATTGATGACTACAAGCCTCATTTCAAAAGATCTCTAGACAGCCCGCCAGTAGAATTGAGCATCCAGGAAGAAGTTCCTGAAGGAACGGTCATTGGCGTGATCGAAGCTATTGATGAAGACATCGGAGAGAACGGAATGATCGACTACGTGATTATTTACGGGAACGAAGGCAGCCTCTTTGCTATTGAGCGGCTTCCAAATAACTCTGCTGTTATTAAAACAGTTGGTCGCTTGGATAGAGAAACTTCTGCCAAGCATCTGATCACTGTCAAGTGCTTCAAGTACCCGGTCCAGAAGTCTGACGTGGTACCCAAGCCGTACAATCGCCAAGATCCCTCGGAGAGACAGGTGCTCATCAGGGTGATAGACGTCGATGACAACAAGCCTAGGTTCAGGAAGGACAACATCACCATAGGTGTCAGACTGAACGTGCCAATAGACACCAGTCTGATCACTTTGGAGGCCTATGATGAAGACTCGGACGCGCTTCCTATTAACTACACCATGGGTGAAGTGTCTTTCACATCCCTGGCAGAGCCTTCCATGGCCAAGAGGAAGATCCCTTCCTACTTGGCGCTGAATCCTACCACTGGAGAACTGAGAACAACTGGCTCTATGGCTGGTTTCTCGGACGGCTTCATGGAAGTTCCGATCACCGCGAACAATTCTGGGGTTCCTGGGCGGGAAACTAAGGTCACCTTGAGGATTTTCCTGCTAAGGGACCGAGATATGCTGAAGTTCGTGTTCTCCAAACCGCCGGTTGAGGTCAGGAAGACTTTGGAGGAGTTTGAGAAGGCAGTCCAGCAGGCGCTGGCTCTTCCCATCACTGTCAATGTCTATGACACCCAGTTCTACTCCAAGGACGATAATAGTCTTGACTTTTCCTCGACGAGTTCCTGCTTCCAGATGGTGGGAAGAGAGGCCTATGATCTTGCAGAAATGAAGGCGCTGCTCAGGGATCCGAAGAATGATGAGCTAAAGAAGGTCTACGAGAAGTTCCATGTTGAACGGGTCCAGCATTGTGCGGCAACTGTTGCCAGGGCTGATGCTTCTAGGACTCAAATGTGGGTCCTGGCCATTGCGGCCTTGGTTGGGGTTGCTGCTGTTGTTTCCAGCTGCACGCTTTGCTGTATGCATTCTAAGTAAGTTTTTTTATTGGATGATTGATGAATCTTAATTGTTGGTGTTGGTGATTGCTAATCAATTTTTGGCTTTTAGGTACAAAAGGCGAGTCAAGCGGGCCAGAATCAGGGAACAAACTCGCCCGCCATTGAGCTACGTCTCTTCAGGGTCTGGAATGGTCAATGCTCAATCTCACACGACCTTGGGAACTCTGCCTGGTACTATGGTGACGATAGAGCCCCATGAAGGCCCATATGAGTGGGGTGCTGATACGACACTCTATTATCCTAGCACTTTGTCTAGGTCTTAGGTGTTGTGTAAATTTACTATAAATAGTGGTGCTAATTTAAATTTTCTTCTTTGAGGTTGGCAATGCCATAAGTTTTTTGGTTGAGTCTCTAGAGTTAGGTTTTGATTAATAACTAACATTATTTTGTGATGATACTGAAATCAGCAGACGTTTAAACATTTTTTTTTATTAGTTAAATTAAAACTAAAAATGTATTTTTTAAAAATTACATTTATGGTTTTTCAAATTTTCTACATTTTATTTTTTTAAAAAGAAAAATTTTTAAATATCTGCTAATTTCATTTTCATTATTTTGTGTCATAAATGATAAAACCGATATTAATTTATGTAAATTTTAGAGATTTTTAATTTATTTAAAAAATCTTATAATTTTTTTGGGCTCTACATTTTTTTAAATAATTCCAGATTCGAATCCTGGCTTGGTTCGATCTTAACATTTTTCTAAAAAATATATTATTTCCAATAAATTGATATTAATTCAATAAATTCAATAAATTTTTTTTAACTGAGCCTAAAAATAATTTTTTTAAATGAATTGAAAACTTTTAAAATTCACATAAATTAAAATACAATCTAAAGATATATCTTGAATATGTATATTAATTTCATCTATAAATGTAATATTAATATTAAGAAATTTTTTACTTTGTGCAAAATATTCTTACTTGTAAAAATCATACTTTACTTCTTAGAAGTTAACATTTTACGCTCAATTTAATGTGACAGCATTGCCAAACCCTCAAAGATAGGGACCAAGTCCCACTAAAAAACTGTACATTAGAACGTAATTGCGTTTTGTAATATAACTTATAAATTATAGCGTAATACAATGCAAAACTAGTTTTCGAATATAAATAAATTTATATATAAGTATAGTTAAAAAAAAAAAATAGTTATACGACGTTATAAACTTAAATAGAAATATAAAAAAGAATGTATATGTATATTTTACAATATTTATATAAAAAGAAGAGATAAAAAGCTTCAAACGATGTCTTGAGTGTTAAATTAAAATTAGGATTGATATACCTTCTATGAAAATGTCAAGGTAAAATTACTAGCAACATTAATTTATTTTTTCTCCAGCATGATTTACTCTCATCTATAATATACAAGCGAGTTTATAAAATATAAAATATATAATAATATTTATAAATGAAAAATAATTAACGAATCACTCATCCGCTTTCCGTGCAGAGATTAGTAGAGAGCTGATATTAACAATCGATTAACATTAAAAGTTACAGATAGTGAAATGGTTAACCGCTTTAATTTCATACTTTTTACAATTACAAATTACAATCATCAGATTAATAATATACTTTCACTTTTAATTGGCCAAGGTCTGATTATTAAATTATATTTCTTCTTTTTCTTCTTCTACAGTAAAATTCCATTTTAGTCGAAAAATTTCCAATTAATCAATTGCAACAAGCCCGTCAGCGAATTTCTGACTTTCCGTAGTAGTGGTAAAAATTTTTGCGGTTCCATTTTTCAGATCATCGGGTGCCATTTTATGATTGTGGTTGTGATTGAAGAGGTTATCAGTTTTGTCAGCGGGTTTCTCGTTAGGCATTTCTAGAAAGCTCTCTTGATCCCGGGTTCTGATCAGCGGAAAATGTTTCGGAGTATCGTCGCTATTATGCTTTAACTCCTCGATGGCTGACTGGTCTGTCAACTGTTTGGTGATGGTATCGAACGGAGACATGACCTTTTCAATGAACTGCTGCTTGTCTTCGGTAGTCATAGCCTCCGATCTCTGGCGTACGTCATTTCTGGAATACACAATAAATAAATGAATAAATAAATATCTAAGCACAGAAAAAAAAATCATCAGTTAGTACTTTGATTCTCCAATATTATTACTATATTTTTCGGATTGCGTCATATGTAATGTGATGACATTTCGCTAATCATCCGCGGTCATGTTACTACACGGAGGATTACGTTTTCAGTGAAAGTCATTCTGTTTATTCTATTAACGACGCTCTATTAGCGCAAGTCTAACACAAACCAAAGATAATTAGAGAAACTTTTGTTAATTGACGTCTTTTTAAACTAACCTCGGATTTTGCTGTAAGAATAATAAGTAATTACGAAATATGAATCACCTGTTGAGCTTGGCCTTCTTCCGAGGGTACAAATTGAGGTGAAAGATCATTTGTTTCTTTTCTTCTTCTTCGGAAGTCTGCCCGTTCTGGGTTGCGGCTGGCAAAGCGATTAGAGGAATTGGTTGGGCGCCATTTGAATAGTAGCGGTTGGCGCGGCCGAAAATGGGCCTTATGCTTTCGGAAAACTCTTCGGAAATCGGTCTAGGTCGGGCGATTTTGTTTGAAGGCTGGTCATTTAGGTCTGTGATAGGGTAAATGTCTAACATTACGCTGAAAGGCTTCGGTTTCCGCTTTTTTCCGTAGTTTCCAGCGTTGATGGAATTTTCGTAGCTGGATTCTGCAGTGATTGGTCGGTTCAGAGGCATTGGTCGGTGGTATGGAGGCTCCAGGTATGGATTGTAGCGGTGGACTCCTGTAGGAGAAAATCTACGAAAATTCAACTCTCATTAAAAAAAATAAATTAAAAAGTATTGGAAATAATGGAATTTTTATTCTTTTTAATACTTTTGAATTTTTTCTTTTATGAAGAATTAATATTGTCAATCATTTTGAATTTTTTTTCCAACCAAGGAAATTTTTTATGGTTAAGCATTAATTTATCTAGAAATTTTTTTGGTACTAAGAAAATTAAATTAAATCGAACAAAATGAAAGACAATGTTAAATTTATAATAGTAAAGTATTTAAAAAAAAAATTATTTATTATAAAAATTTGCTGATATTTTTAAATACAAATTTCTTATTTTGATGTAAGGTACTTGTTAATTTTTTTTGAATTTAATTTTTTATTAGAATTCATTTTAAAAACAGTGAAGAAAAAATTTTTTTTCAAATAGTAAAAAACTTAGACAACAAACCTAACATTAGCGGGTGCTAGAAGATTAACATCTCCCGGAAACTTTGGCTTATACGGATAAAACGGGTCATGTCCTCCCGAAAATTGAACAGTTTCATCCTCAGATTCTTCATACTCTTCAGAATCACTTGCCATTTCCGAGCGATCGCTGTTAGAAACTAAACTTCCCATTTCAGGAAAGTTATGTTTTTTCGGGTTCATGTAAACTCCGCTGAACTTAATCCCGTGTTTCGTAGTAGCAGGATCGTTTGTCAAGTATTTTATGATTTCCTGGATATTTCTTGAAGGATGTGGGTACCGATACTGCGTCAATTGCGGAAATTTTATTCGTCTGAACGATGTAGGTTGAGGAGTTTTTAATTCAAAGTGGAATGGCGTAGGTTTGGATTCGAGTGGCTCCACTTGGGCTACTGGTTCCGGATGGAACCTAATATAATTTTATAAATAAGTAATTATTTATCATCTTAAATTAAAAAAAAAAAAAAACATTATTATGGAATTGTAAAAATTACTCATCCGAGAAAACAAATTTCATGTAATTATATAAAAATATATGTAAATGTTCATATAAAATAACATATAAGTTTTTGACCGCATATAATTTTATCGAGTTTTATCGAATGAATTTTTTCGTGAAAATTTAATATTTTTTTTACTTGCTAAATTTACATTTTATTTCCGTGTAAATTTATCGTTTTTTTTTTTCTATGATAAATTTTTACTTTTTCCACGTAAATTAAAAATTTTTTCCACATGCCAAATTTTTATTTTTTGCAAACTAAAATAAAAATTTTTCCAAATTTTAAATTTACATTTTTTAAAATGTAAAAATTACATTTTTAAAAATATAAATTTGAGAATTATATGTTGACAGTAAAACTATAAATTTCACAGATTTTTCAGAAATTTTGACAGTACTTTTTTTTTCGAATATAATTACATTGACATTTGACTTACATTTGCCTGACTCGATAAACAACCGCGTGATTGTTAACAACCTCTTTACTTTCAATTTTTTCTTCGACATTGTCTTCCGAGTCCATCATCCTCTTCCTTAGTTTATAATTCTCTAAATTCTGACTCCTTACTTCCGGAAGATCGAAGTCGATACTTCTGCTCCTTCCGCTCGCGTCTACGTAAGAAATATTTCCATCAAAATCGGACCGATCATGTAATTCTGCGGTCGATTTTTCTGCATCAGGTTGCGGGGACTTTTTCAAGTAATTCGGTTTCTTCAGAGGATTTTGGAGGATGTAGACATGTTTGGTCTCCTGGCTGACTTTGCTACTCGCGACTGCTCCGGATGCAAAATCGTAGATGAAGATGGCTGCCTAATAAATTAATGATAAAATTTCCAAATTTTAAATCGAAAGTTTGAAACAAAGACTGTGATTAAAATAATTAGCATTAATTTTCAATGAATTAAATTTAATCCTGTATAAAGATAAGCAGTAAGGTGTTTTTCTGTGTTGTTTAATTTAATTTCACATTGTGGAATTATAGTGTCCAATGTGTGTCAAAGCACTGTTAACGCCCTATATGTGAAGCATGCAGAAATCTTCTTTCAAGATAAGGACTATTGTTATTCTCATTACATTGTTGTAAGTATCTTCAAGCCATTCCGATCCGCGTCATGCTCTAGGGTGTTAAGAGAAAATTTTTATATCGCATAATCATTTTAATTATCACGGATTTTATTACTTTGAAATAATTAGCTCGATCTAGAAGTTTAAATCGAATTTTTGATCATTTTCAGATTTTATTAATTTAAATTTTTGATAATGAAAATTATGATATTTTTTTTGTAAAAACTTTTATTTATTTATTTATTTTTTTTTTTTAATAAAGTGAATAAATATTAAAAATTTATAAAAAATGAATATGAAGCAACTCAATTTAATTGTAAAAACGATTTCTTCATTTAATTTGTCCAAAAAAATTTTGAAAGTCTCGTCGATGTTGTAAGTAGGTTCAAGTAACATTTGGTTTAGAAAACGATCCATGAAAAGAAGCAATTAAAGAATTTCATAGCATTTAATTCCAATAATTCAAAGTTAATTTCTAACAATTACTATTCTCCTTGTATTTTTATTATTTTCTAATTGAAATAGTTATTAAAACTGCAATATATTATAATTAAATTATATTTTACATTTATTTTATTTTAATCTATATGTAAAAAAAATTTCGCTTCGTAATAAATTTTATTCTGAGAAAAATACGACATAAAAACTAATTTATGACAAAATAAATATTTTAAAAAAGTGATTTTAATTTCATTATTTTTTTTTTAATGTAATTAATATTAGAAATATTTATATCTTTTTCATACGACAAAAATTAATGGAAGAGTAGGAATAAATTACCAAAAAATTTATAGAGACTATTACAAAAAAAATTTAACAAATTTATATTGAGTTAATAATAAGTATAAATTTTTTTTTTAAGTTTAATTTTATCATAAAAATTATTTCATATATTTTTAGGAAAATTAAAAAACTTTTTTTTAAAATTTATTACAAAATCTAAATATCGTTTCAAAAATGACATGAAAATAAAATAAATACTAAAACAAAAATTTTTTCAGAAATTTTAAAAATAAAAAATTCTACTTAAAAATAAAAAATTTTTACAATTTAAAAATTTTGAAAAATACAAAAATTATTTATTATAATATTAAATATGTATGACTTAACGATTACATTATTCTAAGTATAACAATTTCTTTTCCGCATGACTACGCTAATTTAACTACTGAGTAACAAGTAGCGTAACAGTAAACACAAAACGTAATCTCACCGCTAACATCTTTTAAAAATAAATCGATGGATAATTACCAGTATTACCGCAACGACGGCCATAATCCCAATTACAACTTTCCTGACAACAGGTCCGTACTTATTGTTATTGTAATAATCCGATCTGTCTGAGTAGAGTCCGAGCTCCGAGCTGCTGATTGCCGATCTGCGACCAGTTTCAAACATTATTTCCAACCTGTTACTCACAAGCCATCGTGATTTTTCACATTAAAAATCATTGACAATTATCGATTAATTAATTAATTGATAAAAAATTGATACTTGATATAATGATTGTGAAACTTATGAAGATCTCGAGACTCAAGAAGATTAACACTGAGAGAAGACAAGAGGATCCTAACTTGAGGATAATTTTCACCGGAGATGAGAGAAAACACTAAATTGTGGGGGTTGAGGTTTGGTAGGGGAGATTTTATGAATGTGTGAGCTACTTACCTAATGACTAAATTCTAAATACTTTATATTAAATCTACTTGTGTAAGGTGTGAGGATAATAATGAATAATGACACTGAGACTGACAATTATTCTTAATTACATCTTACATATATGTAATTATTTAAAAAAAAAACAAAATAATAATAAACAGTTTATTGAATTAAAAAAAAAAAGTTTTATTTTCTTTAAGCGATTACACTTACTTAATTGGATATTTTTACATTTATAATCAGTAATCAGTATAAAAAGTACAACGTTTAGTACAAAGTAAAAAAATTCAGACAATCTGGCGGTATCTTGATGATTATGTGCATATGACAAAAATAGTGAATTATATCTCTGTTTAATTAATCTCTTTACCCTAACTTAAAATTTTAATATTTTATTAATTAATTAATATTTATTTAATTATTTTTAAGTGTTAATTTTTAGTTCTTAGCTCTTATAGATAATAAGGCAGCATCCGCAATCAATTGATAATTAATTAATTCATTCATTTTTATGATAGCCACAAAAGACATTTGACAATTGTATTTTTACTCTTTTTGATAATAAAATTAAATTAACTACACGAAGAATTATTAAAAACTTTAAGACACTTTCCACAAAATGGAATTACGAAAAGAAAAATTATAATTATCTGATTAATAAATCAGCGTTGGCAATTTTTCTACTTCTTTTTACAAGAAATAAATAATTGGTGATTGAACAATCGGTAAGATCGAGATCCACAATATCTGGTAGATTCTACTGTACTTCTTTTTCAAAATGTCTTCCATGCATCATCGTAACTTTTAGCGTTTACGGAACTCGAAGGGAATGTCAGGAATGGGGTAGTTGTATCCCGAGGGCCTGGAGGTTGGAGGAGGTAAGGTTGGAGGTGAGTAAGGTTTGCCAGTCACGGGTCTGTAGGTTACAGTGCTAAAGGTTGAACTGTAGACTACGGTCGGGAATGGAGGAGCGGTGACGGTTGAGTAAGTTGGTCTTTGAGTTGAAGGAGGCAAGTATGGCGGTGGTCTTACACTTGGAGGTAGAGGAGGAGAAGTTGGTCTAGTTTGAGTCACTGGAGGAGGAGTGGGTCTAGTTTGGGTAACTGGAGGAGGAGTGGGTCTGGTTTGAGTAACTGGAGGAGGAGTGGGTCTAGTTTGGGTTACTGGAGGTCGAGTTGGTCTGGTTTGGGTAACTGGAGGAGGAGTCGGTCTAGTTTGGGTAACTGGAGGTCGAGTTGGTCTGGTTTGGGTAACTGGAGGAGGAGTCGGTCTAGTTTGGGTAACTGGTGGCAAGTATTCAGCTGGAGTCGTAGATCTGCTAAACGGCCTTGGAGTTGTAGTAGTAGGTGGTGGTTGATACCTGGTAGTCCTTCTAGTTGTTGTAGTCGGAGGTGGCGTGTACCTCGTTGTAGGAGGAGTTGGAGGTGGCGTGTATCTCGTAGTCTTAACTGATGGAGGAAGATACTCCGCAGGAGTCGTCGATGGAGGTATGTATGGAATCCTGGTGGTGGTGGTGGTTCTTGGAGTGACTGGAGGGACGTATCTGGTGGTTGAAGGAGGTGTTGGTGGTGGTTGGTACTTAGTAGTTCTAATGGTTGTCGTTGGAGGAGGAGTGTATCTGGTTGTTGGAGGAGTTGGTGGTGGTTGGTACCTGGTTGTTTTAGGAGCAGTAACTGGAGGTAAGTATTCGGGGCCATTGGTTGTTGGTTTTGGAGTCGAGAAAGTAATTCTAGGAGAAGTTACTGGGTATGGCGTTGTTCGGGTTACGATATTGTTGGGAGATGTTTGGATTGGCCTTTGGGTTGTTGTTGGTCGTCTAGTTATCGGCCTCTGAGTTGTAGTAGTTGGTGATCTAGTTATTGGCCTCTGGGTGGTTGTTGTTGGAGGCCTAGTTATTGGTCTTTGAGTTGTAGTTGATGGTCTGTTTACGGGGGGAAGGTAATCCGGAGCATTTGTAGATGGTGGCCGACTTGGTGGGGATGGTCTGGAATTAAGATTATTTTAATGTCAAAGAAGATTCTAGAGTGATAAATTAATATTAACACTTACCTTCTTGTAGTTTGCGGCGGTGGAGGGTTGTATGGAGCTCTAGTTGGTGGTTGAGGTTGTGGTGGGTTGTACGGTGGCCTTGTTGGTGGTTGAGGTTGTGGTGGGTTGTACGGTGGCCTTGTTGGTGGTTGAGGTTGTGGTGGGTTGTACGGTGGCCTTGTTGGTGGTTGAGGTTGTGGTGGGTTGTACGGTGGCCTGGTTGGTGGTTGAGGTTGTGGTGGGTTGTACGGTGGCCTGGTTGGTGGTTGAGGTTGAGGTGGGTTGTACGGTGGCCTTGTTGGTGGTTGAGGTTGTGGTGGGTTGTACGGTGGCCTGGTTGGTGGTTGAGGTTGTGATGGATTGTATGGAGGCCTGAAAAGTCATCGATAGCTTAAATCTTAAAATTTCAAATAAAAAATGCACTAAAATGAAAAACTTACCTTGTTGGTGGCCTGGATGTAACCCTATCGGGGTTTGAAGGGAATGGCACCTTTGGAGTTTGATAAGTGTAACTGTCTTGTAGCGTTGTTCTTGGAGTTGTTTTTCTGGTAAACTCAAACGGTGGTGGAGTTATATCGAGAGGCGTCGATGGTCTTGGAGTGCTTGGTGGCCTTCTTGTTGTTTGAGGAGGAAATTCCTGTTCCGGAATCGGGTAATTATATGACGGCGGCTGGGGTTGTCTTAAAAAAAAAACATCTGAATTGTACTTCTGCTATCATATTATTCGATCGCTTGAAATTTGTCAGAGTAAAAATACTTACGGAGGTTGTTTTACTGGAGGTTGAGGTGGAGGAGGTGGTCTTCTCGGAGGTTGAGGTGATGGTGGTCTCGCTGGAGGTTGTGGTGGAGGAGGTGGTCTTCTTGGAGGTTGAGGAGGTGATGGTGGTCTTCTTGGAGGTTGAGGTGTTGGCCTTGGTGCAGGACTAGGAAAGGGAACACTAGGAGATGGATAATTGTACTCTGGAGGAGGTCTAGAAGTTGGAGGTGGTTGTCTAACTGGAGGCTGAGTTGGAGGAGGCGGTCTCACTGGAGGTTGTGGTGGAGGAGGTGGTCTTCTCGGAGGTTGAGGTGGTAATGGTGGTCTCGCTGGAGGTTGCGGTGATGGCCTTGGTGCAGGACTAGGAAAGGGAACACTAGGAGATGGATAATTGTACTCTGGAGGAGGTCTAGAAGTTGGAGGTGGTTGTCTAACTGGAGGCTGAGTTGGAGGAGGCGGTCTCACTGGAGGTTGTGGTGGAGGAGGTGGTCTTCTCGGAGGTTGAGGTGGTAATGGTGGTCTCGCTGGAGGTTGTGGTGATGGCCTTGGTGCTGGACTAGGAAAGGGAACATTAGGAGATGGATAATTGTACTCTGGAGGAGGTCTGGAAGTTGGAGGTGGTGGTCTAACTGGAGGGTTGAAAGGAATTTCAGGAGTTGGATAACTATATCCTGTTGTTGGCTGTCTCGTTGTTATAGGAGGCGGAGGTCTCGTTGTACGAGGTGGTGGTCTCGTTGTGACAGGAGGTGGAGGCCTTGTTGTAATAGGAGGTGGTGGTCTTGTTATTGGCCTTTCAGTTGTTTTTGTCTCATCGAAAGGTATTCCTGGAGTAGGATAAGTGTACTCTGGAGGAGGTCGTGTTGTTGTTGGCCTAGTTGGTGGATTTGTTACTGGCGGCCTAGTTACAGGCGGTCTTGTTACAGGCGGTCTTGTAACAGACGGTCTTGTTACCGGCGGATTTGTTATGGGCGGTCTTGTTATCGGCGGTCTTGTTACTGGCGGCCTTGGTGCCGGCGTAGTCGTTCTCCTTGAAAATGAAAATTCAAAAATGAAAACTGGATCTAAATTTAAAAAGAAGTCCAGATAAAATAAAATACTTACGCAGGTGGAAAAGTAAGAGGATTCTTAGGCTTATCATAGAAATATCCGTTACTCTCCTGACTTGGGTAACTATCAATCGCCCGCTTGCTCTTAGCATCTACATGGCACGTGGAAATAACCGCCACTACCGTGGCGGCCCATAAGAGCTTCCACTGTAAACAAAATTGTCATTATAATAACAGCAATAGCAATTACTATTATTTAACACTTATAAGCAAATTTAATGATAATCAGCAACTATTAATTAATCCTTTTTCTTCTTATTTTATCCGCTAATAGAAAGTTATTGGAATAACGCGCATCTTTGCACTAAATACTAATATTACGCAATTACGGTGAGTATTATCGTTGGCTCGTGGGATAGTCTCACGCCTCTCCTTCAATGGTAATTCATACATACATCCATACATATTTATTTATATATATACAAGGCCTTATATAAGAATATCCCGACTACTCCAAGACGACATCGAATTAACCAAGTGCGGTATGATCGTGAAAGGTTTTTGTCCGCGATCTATTGGACTCTTCTGATTTTTTATTTAATCATTTATTTTTATCGCCAATTTTTACTGATTAAATTTCTCCGAATTAAATTTGAGTTTCGTCAATCGGTGGATGAATTAAAAATAAAAAAATAATAAAATTATAGGACTTGATGCAGCATGACCCGCACTTGGCGCCCAATAACCTTTAGCGTAATTTATATAGAAGATTGAGTACGGCAAAGGACTAGCACGAGTGTTTTATAAGTTATAACTTAGAAAGATTCTAGTCACTATTCGTGAGCACGATCTTCGAAAGGTCATTGCAACTTTATATATTTGTATTCGTAGTTATGGTTTAGAGGTAAAAGAATGGAACTCGTGGACCAGAAGCCGCCGCGACTGACTCACTGCTTATTAACAGCCTTGTTCATTCATTTATTTTTAAATAATTTATCAAATTTAATTTAATGTTGCGGGTGTTTAGAATACAATGAAACTCATCTTAAGTTACTCGGCCCATAACCTATTTGAAGTTTTTTAAAGGCTGAAGTTTGTTGTAATTATTTTTAATTTATTTAAATTTAAAGGTTAAATAATAAAATTGATGTTTAATGTCAAATTTTTAAGATTTAAATTAGTTTGGGAATGATTTTCATTTAAAAAAATTTAATATTCATCTTGTTAATATTTAAGAATAATTTACGGGTTAGAATTATTTGTTTTTTTTTTAACCAAATTTTAATATTAACTTAAAATTTTTTTTTAAGTTAAAATTCAAAAACAATTACTGTAAATTTATTATTTAATAATTAAGAGACTAGGGTTCGATTCCCCGACAATATCTTCATCAATTTTTGCAATTTTTTTTTTTTTATTTTAATACTTCAATTAAATCAATTGTCGAACAATTAATTTTAAAAGATATTTAAAGGATAAACTGTAAATATGTAAAAAAAAATAATTTCGATAATAATTATTATCATACCGATTTTCACGCGATAATTTTTAACCACGACAGAGAAAGTTATATTATTATTATGGACGAGTTGCTGTACATCCTCAGTACAGAACGATAATGGATGACCAATATACGAGATGGCCTTTATAAAAAACCCACCGTGGGCCAATAAGCGCTTACCGTTTACGTATAAATGGTCATCTTGCATCATCAAATGTCAAAGTTGGTTTGTCGTTACTTAATATATATATAATTTACCACAAATACATTTTTCAATCCTGCTACCAACAGTTTAAGTTTAAGTTAATTATTAATATTTTTTCGAATGAGAATAAGTACACACGTAGCGATCTCTTCAAAGAACTTCAAAGAGAAAGTAGCTCACTCTTTTATTTGGAAAGTTATCTTATCTTATCGTTGCAACATTTAACATTGTCCAGGGAAAATTCACGGAATTGTTATAACCATCGTAAACTTGTCGTAATTACTCAAGTACAATAAACGGTATTCCGATTGAAATTTCAATGGCTTTTTGTTTCATTCAATATTCAACTTACGATAACGACCAACAATATTACTATTTTCATTGTTTTATCTTAAGAAATTATTATTTACAAATAAAAGAATATTTTCATTATTAAAATTTTTTATGTTTAATTTCCAATTCAAATATTGAAAATAAAAAAAAATAATATCAAACCTTTCGTATGAAAAATTTTATTTTTTAAAAAAAAGTTGTCAATTTTTTTCTATCTTTTATTTTTTTTTTAAATTAGAATTTAAAGTTAAAAATTAAAGTTATCAAATTTAACTGAAGATTTTACTTAAAAGTTTAAAGGCCTGTTTTTGGCTAAAATATAAAAATTATGAAAAAAATTTTTTGTAGAAGTTTAAATTCTCTACAAAAAAAATTTTCTTGTCAATTTTACCAAGAATTTTGAAAATAAAGACTTAAACTTTTATTGTTTCGTATAACTACCTTTAAAGTTTATTATTATTGTAAATCATTTGTATTTACTTATGCTCATATGATATGACCACTAAGCATACATAAACTATGCATATTGTTTTTAATTTCTGAAGTTCACACAAACTGATTCATCCCCATGCCATTCCATTCAGTCCCAGTCTATAATTACAAGGATAAGGATTAGATCGTGACTTAGAAGCGTGTATCGTATGCATCGTATAGAGTAATAAATTGTTATATTATAAGTTAAGATTCGCCACATGATCACAGCTTTTATCTCACTCCTATTTTTTTATTTTATCAAAAGGTTAGTGATGACGATGACGGGTGAAATACGATGACGATGTGTGACGGTTACATGAAAAAAGTTTTCTGATAATAATTAGCCGTGCCATGATATTAAGATTTTATTTTATTTTATTTTATTTTATTTATTGGCTACATTGAAACCTTCACCTTTCGGAAGCGTGGCTTTCAATCACTTAAGGGGTCGCGTCTTGTAGATTTTTAGAAACTTTATTTTTTATCGATATAAATATTAAGTATTTCGTCTTCAATAAATTTTATTTCAGGATTAACATTTCAATCGGTGATTTATGTAAATAATTAACAGTGAAATGTTCCATGTTTAAGTTGAAATTTTTTAAATATTCTTCATTTTTCGTATTACGATTATATAATTTATTATTTATTAATTTTCAGAATTTTTAATTTTGAATTAATTTACACATTCATTAAATTTTACGTCATTCTCTGTAAAATTTAAATAATGAAATGTGTGTTATGCAAACTTAAAGATTAATCCATAATAGGTAATTATAATTATAATTACTATTAGGTTTAATTATAAAAGAGAAAGATACCTTTTATAAGTCTTAAGTTAAAAAAAAAAATAGTTAACGTAAATTTTGAAAATAAATAAAAGATCATTAATAAAAAAAAATATTTTTTTTTCTTCAGAAGAATATATAACTCAAAATTTCCATTGATTGAAAAAAATTTTTTAAAATTCCTTTGAACAAATATTTATTATTTTGTTTCATTAAAAAAATGTATCCTGATTAAAAATATTGCATAAACAATTTTTTAATTAAAAAAAATTCCAACTTATTAATTTTTTTCTATTTATTAAAATAAATTTTCGAAAATTTTTTTATTTTTACGCTTTTCGTTTATTAAAAATGACCTTTAATTTGGTAAAAAGTAAGTGTAATTATTTATAAAATTAGAGAAAAAAAAATTATAATATCCTTAAATTACGTTCAATTAAAAAAAAACTTTCTAAGCGTACTATGACCCCAAGCACAAACGATTTATCCGGCCTGAAGCCTAAATAACCAATTTCAAAAAATGAAAACCCTCTGGGAGCAAAAGAATAATGTCACGTTACGTAACGAAGATCAATAAGCAGGAACATATTCTAAGTCGTTAGGCAACCTGGAACCTTTGCTATAAAACTCTTGTGAACCAATGGCTTGTCGACTAAAAAATCTCATTTAGTTACAATCCCAATAAACTAAACCCCAAATTGATAAATACAAAGTAATGTTGTACGTTTTATATTGCGCAATCGATTACCATAAAATTAACTGAAACCTCGGATTTGAAACATCTACATAATGATGGAAAGTTATGGAGATTCACATTCTGATTTCAGGTTGACCTTGCCGATCGGTACCGAAATATTTTTTGGTTTTATTTTTATTAGGTCCGGGTATGAGTCAGAAAAATACTTTAGGACGATAAACTAACAGAGTTTTTGGTATGCTATGTGAAAAATAAATGATTTAATTAGCGATTTAAAAAATAATTAATAATAGAAACTTTTAATTTTTAATTATTTTCAATAATTTTATGATTTTTTCAGTCTTAAAAAAATTTGCTTTTTTAAAATTGTCCTTAAAAAAAAACTTGATAATAATTATTAATAATTAAAATTTTAAAATTTCTGGATAAAAAATTTCTTTTCTTTCTTTTTTTGGTCTTAAAAATTTTCCTCTAAAATTTAATCAAATTTTAATTTTATTTTATAAAATTCTATTCTTTAAAATTTCATTAAATTTTCTATATTATTGTAAATTGCTCTATTGAAAAAAAAATTAAATATTTTTCATATCTTATATTTTAAATAAGCCTTCTATAAGAATTTTGTACCAAGATTTAGAAATAAAATTGTTATATGATAAAAAATGAAACTGAATGCACGAAAAAAAAAATTTTTTTATTGAAATCAATATTTTGAAGAATTTTTTCATTTTTAATCAAAGAAAACAATTTATTCGATAATTTCTTTTTTAATTCACGGTAAAAAAGTTCTTGTAAATGATTTTTTTAGTTTGAAAATTTTTCTCTTGAATTTAGTGAATTTTTTTTATTAATCTATGCATTGCATTAATTCAAAATATTTTCTGTAATAAAAATCAATTAATTTTTTATGATGAAAATGTAAGCTTTAAAAAATTTTTAACAATTTTTAAAAAATTAATTAATAATTCACTAGAAAAAAAATTTTTTTTAAATAAGAAAAATAATATAATAAAACTAATGATTAGTTTTAAATGTTACAACAGCAATCCGTCACTGCGTTTATTCATATAAAATGCATTCACTATGGGCATTCCGAAGACATCAATAAGAAATAATCCCGTAAGTATTTTTGCAATCTGTAACCTTTTATACAATCAGAGTCTTTCATTAATCGAAAGGTTCATGGCAGAAAAATCACAATTTCCACAAGTAAAACAGAAAACATAAACATTATTCAATAAACCACTGCACATTTTTTATAATTGCACCACTTACCATCTTAAACAGGGTGCGATCCAGTGATTAAACAAACATTAATAAGTGTAAAAAAAAGTCCCGAATGCGGGAGCACGCGTCCCGGGAATAGACTTCTTCAAAACGGTTATCGAGAAGCATTTATAGGATTCTCTGGCCCCCGGGTGGGGGGACGGCAAACGGTCCAGTGATTACAGGTGTGTGGAAGATGCTGTAACTTTTTCTTCTCGTCTCTCATCTTGGCCTCGCAAGTGGGGACGATTCTCCCCGGTTTTGACCCAGGGCCGCGCTGTTTGCGACAGGATTTTTTGCCGAAATAATTATTCCCCTCGGTGTAGTGGGCTTTAATTGGTCTAAGTTATTTATTATTTTCTAGGATTGTATATTTTAATAATTCTCTTGTTAATAACCAAATTTCTTTGGGGATTTCCGTCCATCAAAATTCGCCAGGCATTTGATTTTTTTTTTTTTTTTTTTTTTACTACAAAATCTTTAATACTTTACATTTATAATTAAAAGTAAATAAAAATTAATTTATTCATTTTTAAAATAGTTTTTTTATTTTTTCTTCTGGAATAAAAATTTGAAGAAAGAAATCCTGATTAGAATAACAGTTTCTGAACTTTAAGCTTGAATTCTGGGCGAACTATTAAAGATACAAAAAATTGTACTAAACTTTTTTTATAGAAAATTTAATTCTCAACCAATTAACTCCTTATCAATTTTTTCATATCTCTCTTCCTTCAGCCAGAATTTGAATGAAATCTTAAGAATAATTTTTTTGGAGTAATCTGATAAAAAATTAATTAGTCAAAGTTTAAATCAAAATTCTAGGTTAAATATTGACGATACAAAAAAATTATAAGAATGTTTTTTTGTAGAGAATTAAATTTTCTATAACAAAGATCCCTGTTGCTTTTTCGCTATTTCTTATCCTTTAGTCAGAATAATTGAAATTCTATCAATAAAAATTTTTTATATCGACCAACGCCATTTTAATCACCGCCATATTGCCCCATTAGTGTGTTAATACTTAAAAACTGCTACCTTAACCTCCATTGAAGTAGCCCGAGGTGTCGAAGTTTTTGAGTCAGCAAGGATAATGTCAAGTTTTGAGGTTAAGATCGCAGACGATACTAATGATTGTAAAAAGAACATTAAAATTATAAAAATCGAGGCATAATTTGGCGGAGTAATAATTTTGATAAGCATCGTCCGATTTCGACACCACTAATGATGACCTTTAAATTGCGCAAAACATCTTAAAAATGATTTAGTATTTAAGTATTAGAATTATTGTTACGGAATCAGGCATTAGATTGTTATGGCCTAAAGGCTGATAAAGTAAAAAAAAAAAAAAAAAAATAAATAAATAAATAAAATTTATTATCGTTATAACCTATTACTGTCGCAAGCGGAAATGAAATGGAGAGTTGCCGATCTAATCGTAATGGAGGTTCGATTTTTGGAGATGACCAAGGTCGCCTCTCACTGAGCGCAATAAAGGTCGGTCATTTGGGTCGAATCTTAATTTTCTTTAGAATTTCAGCCGGTTAATTATTTATGATTTGGAGATTTAATATGTAATGTGATGTGTCGTGATGGTAAGGCAGACGGCATTGAACGTCTTCGTTCTTCTTTATGTTATTTGAATGCATTTAAATATATTTAATAATTTATATTTTTATTGAGAAACTATAAAATTCAAAATAAAATACTTTTTGAAATTTGTTATTTTTATTTTGTAAAATAAAATTAAGTAAAGAGTAATTAAATAACACTGTAATTGTGCTGTTGACCTTTATTTCAACGTTTCTGTATTGTCATTTAATCATTTAATAAAAATTTTATTCGTGAGTAAGAGTGACATGGTAAATATTTAAGAAAAGTTTATGCAATAGATTTATTTTTAAAAAGTCACTGATTATTTTTTTTTATTAGAAAATAAAATTTAGTTTTAATAGTCAGATCAAGTTCTTCAAACATTTCTAGTAGTTTTTTATATTAAATATTTATATTTATGGCCAGATAAAATCACCGGTGAAAGCTTCAAATATTCATCTTTATATTAGCTTCTTCTTCTTGGTAATAATAATAATATCTTTAGATAATAATACTTGTATATATTTACAAAGTTTAATGTGTATGAGGTTACACAATATCGTAAAATGCGCCCGATTAACAATCGCATCTTCGATATTCACAAGTTAATTTGCAGGAAAAGATAAATATCATCATCTTCATCTTTGTAATAAGTCTTGATAAAAATTTAATTGTTGACAAAGAAGTGAGATTTCTAAATGATAATTAACTATCTCGAATTATCGTGATTAAGTTTTTAGCACTGTTATTTCACCGGCGAAAATAATTAAATTTATTTGGTGTCGTGATTTGTGATAATGGCAGTAAATCTTTGATAATCATTAACTATAAAGTTAATTTTTTAATTTTTTTACTTATAATTATTTTTAAATAAATTTTTTAGTGTTAAAAAATTTTATGTTTTTTAAAATTGTTTTGTATAAAAACGAAATTGGCAAATAAAAATATTAATAATTAAATTTTGATTCAAAATTTTTGAATATTAACGGAAAATTAAAATTTAGATCTTACAAATTTTTTTTTTATGGAAAAACTATTTAGAAATTATGAAAAAAAAATATTTGTCATGCAATTTTTTAAATAGATCGCGCCAAGTGATATTCTATAGAATATCATGTAGTACGTCGGTGCGGCATACTATACCTCCGGCTTCCGACTTCTGACTTCGAAACTACCATGTTGTTTTGGCATTAAATATTTGGCCATTTAGCGTTCAAGTAGTTCAGTTATTGAAACGCATTTTAATCATTGCATTTAAAAAATTGAAGTGTATTTCACAACACAACCTCGAGTTATAACATTACATCTGCGGTCTTCAAGGCTTTAAACAAAGTTCATCATCAAAAATGGTGAGTTATTACCAATCTTTAATTATCTATAAATCTTTGAATAAATTTTCTAACACTAAAAAAAATAAGATTGATTAAGACAAAAATTCTTGAAAGAAAAAAAAAATAAAACCGATAAAAATTTCTTCATTTCATAATTTATGAGTATGAATTTAGAAGTTATCCAACAATTAAAAAACTTTAACCATCAATATTTTCATGAAAATATCGACTCGCACGATTTTTTAAAGTGATAATGATGTGTATTTGAATTGTTTACAACAACAATTTTTTTAATTTTTAATTTTATTAAAATTTTTTCATTTTAAATGACAATTAAAAACTTTAACAAGTATCTTAAATTAAAAATCTGTCAAAATTACCAAAAATAACAGTTTGCTCGTGAAACTTAGAAAACAAAAAATTGTTAAAATAACTGAATTTCATCGATTTTGAAAAACACATATTTCCAATATTCCTAAATAAAAATTTAATTTTAAAATTGCAATTTAATTGTTGTTGGCTGAATTAACACTCATCATAATTTTTCTACTTAAATCAAAACGTTGGAGCCTTTTAAAATTATTTTTTTGATTTATAGTAAAAAAAATTTCAAATAATGTCAAATATACTCCAGATTATACAATATTATTTTTGTATTATACTCAGTGTAATCTCCGATTTGACCAAGTAATTTTACTGGTTATGCCACGTAAGATTACACTGGATATAATCCGAAAAAATATGCCGTATAATTTGAATTAAACTCCGTAGAAATTTTGATTATATCCACGAAAACTCCGCCGTCTTTTTTCCTGTGCCTGCCCGTGAAGTGCTGTTTACAATTTGTAAGTTATAGTCAATCAGTATATTGAGCATTAATAAAATATAAGTCAGTGAATTATTTTAAAGAGTGACCATTTAAATTTTTTTTATGTAAAAATTTTTTTTGCCGTGATAATACAAATTATACAGCATATTTTTTCGAATTATATCCGGTGTAATCTTACGCGGCATAACCAGAAAAATTACTTGGTCAAATCGGAGATTACACTGAGTATAATACAAAAATAATTTTTTATAATTTGGAGTATATTTGATATTATCTGAAATTTTTTTCGCCACAGATATCACAGTATAATTTACGAGGATATAACTTGAAAAAAAAAATTTTTTTTTTTAAATTGAATTTATTGAGAAGTTAACTAGTAAAATTTTGAATGTTTCAGGAATCCTGCAATTGTAGATCTGATTGTATTTCCAAGACAAACGACCCTGTCACCAACATGCGCTTGATCATCACTAGCCTCTTCATCAAGTATGCAACTCTACAAGATAACGAAATATCAATTTCTGACTATGTTATAGAAGTTGCAAAGGGTGTCACTGAGGAAAGATTCATGGAGTTGAAGTTCAAGTGGCTAAAAGCAAGATGTTGTGCAGCTAGTTTTAGGTTTTTTTTTTACAATATGATTAGATATATAGATAATTGTAAATTGGCTCAAACTCTTCTGCGTGATTGAATAAAACTACCAAAATTCAAAGAATATGTGGAGTTTAGAAAAATACATTCAAAGATGATTGAAAAGTTTCTCTCCACAAGAATTACGACCAGAGATTGGGAAGAACTGGTTGAGGCCAAAAAACAAGAGTTTTTGGCTTTTAAGAAAGAATATTTGGTTTTTTTAGCAGAGAGAACGAAGCGTTTGGCTGAATCAACTCTGAATGATAAGGAGTTGATCAGAATTAAAGAGCTAAAAATTGAAAATTAATTTTTAGCTCTTAATATGTTAAATATTTTAAATTAAGGTAGTATGTAATTAAATTATCAATATTGTAAATATTTATTAAATATTTAATTTTTTTAAATTGTAAGTTTTAAGTATTTTTTAAATGTTAATTTATAGATTGTAAATTGTAAATATTTTTTAATTATAGATGTCTAGATTGTAAAATGTAAATATTTGTTTATAAGTATTTAATTCTAGAGTGTAAGTTTTAAATATTTTTAAGACTATTGTTTATGATTAAGGAAAAAATAAAAATTAATTTAATCTATGAAAATATTTGATTATGCTTATTAAAAATAAATAAATCATTAATTAATTCAAAAAATTTGAGTAATTTATGTAAATTTTTCAATTATGTTTTCAAATAATTCTTTTTCTATTTATTTTTGTAATTTTATTATTTATTTAATTTTTGGATAAATATTTTTATTATTGTTAATTCCAAAATTTTGTATAGTCTAAGAGTAATAAATAAACTAAAGATTAAATATAAACGAAAGTGTTTTAATATTTAGAAAATAAAAAACAAATATTGCATGCATTATTATTATATTTATACCAGATGTACAGTCTGTTCTATAAACTTTGCTGCATTTCGATATTGCATGTAATAAATTTTAAAAATTAGTTTGCAATATATTTAATAATTTTTTCATTGAAATTCAGCTGATTCTTATTAAAAAAGATAAAAATTATCTAATCTATTGTTCAATTTTAGAAGAAAAAAATTCATTTTTCAAATAGTTAATAATAATTAGTTTCAAAATATTCCCATGATAGCGCTAAGTGATCTTCTGTATGTATTATATTTTATAATTAGCTCCTCAAAATTTAACATCTTATAAACTTTCTCACCCATACTATACTTTCCAACCGCTCAGTTTGAGATAATGTGAGAGCTGTGTACAATATATAGTTTGGTGTCGCATTACGTGTAAAATATAAAAATAATTTTCAAAAATTAGCATCTATATAAATACGTAATTAATTTAAATAAAAATTTGAACAAAGTTTAAATAATTACTAATTTTTAAAAATCGTAAGAAAAAAAATTTGTTTTTTTATTTAATTCAAAATTATCACAACATATACTTAAAAGAATGAAATTGTATATTTTGTGCGTGTATATATTTTTAATCCAAGATATTTGATGTAAAAAATTTTTTTTTAGTTATTTTGTGATTGTTCACCCCGCTGCATGGTGAAAATGGACGACTCAGTGGAGGAAACGGTCACGGTGATAGAAAGAATAGTTTTTTCACATACAGACATCATAAGACAGGAAAGATACATGATGCATTATGCTCATTTAGTAGTCAAGGGTGTATCGCCAGAGCGATTTCTAAAATTGAAATGGATGTGGTTGAAAGCAAAAGTAACCAGAACTCAGCGTATGATTAAACTGTACAGAGATATCAAGTACTTAGAGGAGTGTGAGGCAGCGCAAGCTATGATGAATAATTTCCACGAAGACGTATGCTTTAAGTATTTGGGGTTGAGAAAAAAATACGCGAAAACTGTGGATAAACTTCTATCGCTGGGAGATCAAATTTCTGAAATTTATGATGTAGATGCTGACCGGCGAAATCTTGCAATTTTTGGGAAAAAGTATTTTGAATTGAAAAAAAAAAATGAAGGATTAAAAATATAACTGTCAAAGAAATTGAAAAGTTTCTTAAAAATTGTAACTCGATTTTAGATGTAAGTAATTGAATATTGTAAATAATTATTTTTTTATTTTTTAAACACTTTTTTTTTTTATTTCTGTGATTTATTTTTTATCTATGAAAAATAATAATGTATTTTATGAAAAAATTATACGTAATATGTAATTGAATTTGTTGTAAATAAATTAAAATATATTTTTAACATTAATGTTTTATAATTTTTTTAAATTTCTATAATTTAATATTATTAACAAAAAATTTTAATCACAGATGAATAAATATTCAATGAAAAAAAAAAAAAATTAACAGAAAATATTCAAATTATGGAGAAAACACAATTTTTTTCTCAGTAATAATTATTAGGGGAGGAGGGGGTCAATTGAACCAAAAAAAACTTAGCAATTTTTTATTATTTGAATTAGAACTTAATAATAATTTTTTTTTCTTGGAATAGTATTTTATTAAGTCAACTTCCATTATCAACACATAAATTAGTCAGTAAACAACGTGCATTTATAAAAATTTTTAATTTATCCAATGATGAAAAATTTTTTACTGTGTAAGAGCACGAAGCATTTTTTCAATTCTTCAAGTCGAGTGGTTCAATTGACCCCCTCCTCCCCTACCAAAATTTCTTCACAAAAAAATTATTGAACATGAAGAAAGACTTTTTAATTACCATTAATTTATTTAAAAAATGAACATTTGAAAGATAAATTTCTGACGGACGAAAAGAAGAAAATATAATTTAGCGTCGCAATTCGATACAAGTTTCTCAATAAATAATGTATTTGCCACTCCTAGATGTCTAGCTGTTCAGAACAAGAAGACGAGTCTAATAATATGAAAAAGATGATGACGCTGGTGGTGGGAGCGCTGGTGATGACGGTCAATCATCTGTCAGATAATAAGAAACTTTGACCGACTGTGATTAATTGTTTATCTTTCTATCGCTATCACTATTACACTATTAGCCGCTTCTAATAAATTATTTAAGAATTAATTTACGAGTAATAGACATTTAATTAATCGGTTAAATTAACTTGCGTAAGTCCATTCAAATTATAATTATAAATTATAATATACAATATGATAAAATAAAAAATTGAGACCAGACACCATTTTTATGTCGGACATAAAAAATAATTATGTTAATATAAAAATAGAAATATTTATCTATTTTTAACGCCGACGAGTTTCTAAAACTGGCAAGGACGTCTGGTTTCCTGGACAGGATTTGTCATGCTAATACTCTAATTCATAAGTATACCCAATTAAATTTGACAAGGTGAAGGAATTAAATGATAGATCATATTTTTTTTTTTAACACTGCGTTTATTAAAGCATTTTATCAAACAACAAACAGTAAAAAAAGAAGTTTTAGGAAGAAATCATATCAGCCGAGCAGTCCGAGTAGTCCTAGGTTGGGTAAGCCGCCTAAAGGTAGTGGTAGCCTCCGTAGCCGTGACCGTAGTAGGGATAACCTAGGATGAGAACCACCTTCGTTTTTAAAATTGTAGATTATTTTTTATAAAAATTTAAATGAACATTGCTAGCAAATTTGGCCAATGCTTTGCAAAAGCGATCTTCAAACTTCAAATAAAAAATCATAAGCCTGTTTTTATGCTTTGAGATAAATTTTTAAGTTTAAAATTTCTTGCAAAATCTTTAAGCGAAAATTCAAACGAGAAATTGCAAGAAATAGTTTTAAAATAATTTCCAAACGAAAAATTGAAACTTTTTAAAAATTTTAAATGAAAAAGAATTGAAACAATTTTTTTTTCATCTTAAATTAAAACTGTCGAAAGAAAAATTGTATAGAATTGTATAAAAAATATATATATATATATATATATATATATATATATATATATATATATATATATATATATATATATAAACTTCATAAGAAAAATTTTGAATTAGAATTTTAAAATGCAAAATAAAATTTTGGAAACGAAATAAAATTGTCAATGATCAATTTCTGTATGAGAAGAAATTATTAAATAAATTAATATGAATAATGTATGATAATAATAGTAATTGTTGATAAATAGATGTTTATCTAATGAGAATTGTCTTTGCTAAACACAACTCGATGATTCACTCTTTCTTCAAAGCTTGATACTCGGTGTTAATTATTGACAATGCTATTTGCTAATTATTGACACACCGTATCATTGTATTGCGTTGAAGAACTCATTTAGAGTGCTTGGAAATTTACTGCGTATATTAATTTATTTATATAATGATTATTTCAAATTTATTAACATCTCAAAAAAAATAAGTTGAAATTTTTAGGTAAAATTTTCGAAAACTCACCCCCGTAGTAATGGCCATAGAAAGGATAACGGTAGTATCCGCCATAGTAAGGATAGTGGTAACCTAACCCATATCCATATCCAAATCCACCATATCCACCATAGAATCCACCAGGGCGCGCAGTAGCAACGCTGATCATCACGGCGATCAATAGCAGTGAGAGCTATTTATTTTAACAATAATTATTATTCCAATTCCAATTATAAATTAATTTAAATTGTCAATTTTGATGAAAAACAATAAAATAAAATAGTGAAGAAATGAAAATTGTTTATATTGATCAAAAAAAATAAAACTGTGAAGAAATGAAAATTAATTAAAATGATTAATATTGTTTAAAAAAAGAGTAAAATTGTAAAGCAATAAAAAATATATTGAGACGAAATGGAAATTAATATTGAAAAAAGCTTACGATCTTGGTGCAGGCCATACTGTCGATGGATCAAAGATTTGAATGAACAATTTGAACTATAAGATAAGACAGTGTCAGTCTTAGTGTACTGATCAACCTGCTGGGAAGTTCTTTTATGCAAAAAGCACTTCCTCCCTGACCCCCACTCGTGACAATGCATTGACATTTGCATAGCTTCCCCCCCTCTTATTTTTCTCAATAAACACGCATGCGAATAATAATAGTCTTCATTGTCAAACAACGTTGGTCTTCCTCTAAGAAAAAAGTATATTTGTGCGGATTATGAAATAACAATAAGTAACTAAATGTGTAAAGGACACTGAATACTGTACACAGTCTATCGAATCACCCCGCCCATATATATTTAATATTTTATTATACACGAGTGGTTAACGCACCTTGACATCCAAAATAGTTCCCACCCAGAAATCAACGCTGATAATCTGGGTGCATTGTGTGTAACCGTTGTCACCAATTATTAGTGTATATCCATGACAGAATTACATGCCAAAGATATGTTTAGATTTTTCTTTTGTTATTATGTAATATGTGTTATTATTTTTTATGTTATTATATTTTAATAACTTTATTGAGTTTATTACTAAGTTATTGTTATTGTTTATTACTTTGTTAAGTTTTTATTTTCCGGAGTTAATCTTCACTCATAAGCAGTTGACTAATTTAAAGAATTTTAACGAATTTGATTTTTATTCTTAAAATACTAATTACTGATTTAATTATTTTAGAGATTTAAATAAGTAATTAAAGGATTTTGATTTTTTGTTTAAAAATATCAGAAATTTTAATGAATTTTTAAGATGACACCTTAAGAATTTTAATTAGTGATTTTAAGGCTCGAAATATTAATTTAAAGATTTTAATGAGCACTTAAAGGATTTTTGAGATTTAATGACCCTAATGTGGTTTAAGATTTTTCTTTTGTCTCTTAAAAATTTTAATTTGTACTTCAAAGATTTTTGAAATTTTAAATGAAATTTTAAGGATTTAAATACGTGATTAATTTTCAGGAATTTTAGGAATCTTAATAATTGTTTAATATCTTTGAGATTTTTTTGTTCAGTATGGTTTCTATCTTTATTGTAGTTTTAGGAAGTTTAATAAGTAATTTAAGAATCTAAATTTATTTTTTCAAGATTTTGCCAAGTAGTTTAGAAATTTTAATACCTAATTTCGGAAATAAATACGTAATTTATTGATACTAATGATTGATCAAGGGATTTTAAAGATTTCATAACTTATTAATGAACTTTAATGATGTATTGAGCGCTTATTTCTCTTATAATTAGAATTATTACAGAATATTAATACCTAATAACAATTATAAAATAAATCAATATTTGTGCTTAAAATATTTTATTAAATAGCATTTTGCAATATTCAGATTTTGTATTATAAAAAAATCAACAACTACATAAAATTATCTTTTATAATTAAACTGCATCAATATCTGGCCATTATAGGATATAAAAAGTGTCTTACTATCTACATTAATTCATCCGATCCATTAAACCTATCAATAAACTACTTAACTAATAATGATAACAATAATTTTTAATAATTATTTCGAATAAATTAATTTATTTTCAATACTTCAACTTATCGAAAAGCATCAATTTATTTAAAATCCCGCAATTGATCACAAACATGGTAATAAATATTAAAAAATCTCAATTATAATTACCATAGTAACTACAATATTCCACATTTTATTGCTCCACATGATGATTACATTAACATAAATAAAAAGCTGGGTTAAAGTCACTCTATCATCCTCAAAGTTATTAAGTAACAACGATAAGATTAAGAAACTTTTTTATTATACAATAAAATAAACCTGACTATAATTAAAAATCCAGCTTACAACTTAAATAAAATCTAATTAAAATAAATTCTTTGCTTACATTAAAAAAAGACAAATTTCGTTGCAATAACATTTATTAAAACTTTAAATACATGTAAAAAAAAAAGACAATACAATTTTACAATCATAAATCGCTAAAAAATTTATACAATATTAGTTTTTGGGTTTTTATCAACAATATTGGCGCCTACCGAGTGCTGTTTGAAGGCATCAGAATTGATACGAACATCTGAATAATCATTAACCGGAGGGTAGAACAATTTTTCAATTTGTAGACTCTCTACTTCGGGAATTGTGGTGGTTGTTTTTTGTGTCGGGGTTTTTCTCTGCGAATTTTGGGAAGATTCTTCAGATCTCCGGGAAGAATTAATCTGAGGGTTGATTGGCCCGTTGATATTCTGTCCGTTGTTGTTTCCAGGAATTTGCTGGGCTTGGGCGCCATCAGGACGGCCCTGGAAGAAGGGGAAGTTAGGGTTCAAGCCTTCTTGTTCGTTTCTGTCAAAGTTTCCATTAAAAGGTAACTGGAATCTTTGATTCTGCAAGAGGTTGAAATTTGGCGCGTAGTTCTGCGGGTTCGCGAAATTCTGTTGCTGGAAGGCTCCATTTACCGGTCCAATGCCCTGTCCTTGACCTTGCCCTAACCCTTGTCCGAGTCTAGCCTGATCAGGGTTTTGGTAATTGACCCTCGGGTCCTGGAAATTCTGCTGGTTTGGCCCCAAGGCTCTGGGGTCTTGCGGGAAATTCAAATATTGGTTCTGTCTCTGGGAGGGATCGAAGAAACGATTCCCCGGAAACTGTCCATTAAACCCGAACCTTCCGAAATCTTGGAACCTGTTAAAGTCCTGTGGGTTCGCGGGGTAATTGAACTGCCTATTAGCGTTTGCGCCGTTATTTTGGTTCGCTGGACCCGCGAATTGTTGGGGCTGGGCGCCATTGTCATTCGCCCGAGAACCGTCGAGCGAAGCGAAAGGTCGGTAGATGTCGGAGTTAAAGGGATCTCCAAAGTTTCCCAATCCACCATTGAACTGCCCAAATTGGCCCAGTTGGTTGTTGAACTGCCCGGAAAGTTGGCGCCCAGCTCCTTGGTACCCGGTACCGAAATCACGGAAGTTGTTCCTTATGTCGAAGGGAAATTGGTTCTCTAACTGAGTTTGTGGCGCTCGGAGAGAATCCGTTTCTTTAGATTTTATGAGGTGGGAATTTGGGACCACAGCAACTTTTAGTTTTTTTGAGGTTAATCTGGTTGGCTTGGGCTTAGTGGGCGTTGCGGGCAAGGCTGTCGGGTCGTTGTAGAAAGATTCATGGCTTTCTTTGTTGCCGGTGCGGTTTGATGCGCGGTTTTGGATCTCTTTCAGAAGGTTTGGGGATAAAATGGCGCCCACATTTGCTGATAGAGATGAAAGTAAATTTGGCGCTGGAACAAAGTTTGAAATTTAGTCATTTTTTATGAGTTTTTATACTACTTTTCTTTCAGTAAAGTTTGGTATAAAATTTGAAATTGATTTAAGGCGAGAAATTCAATTTTGAATAAAAATTGATTAAGTACTTATTATTTAAAAATTGTTTGAAATTTTTTTAGTAAAAAATTCTGTATTATTATCATATTTGGAAAATTTTATTTTTGGTTTGGTAGATTTAATTTAGGGCTAGAATAAATTTGGGAATTGAATTATTACTCAAAAATTGCTTAAATATTATTTAATAATTTTGTAGGATTTTTTTTTGGATAAAAATTTTGTAATAAAATTAAAAACTTTCGTATTAATATATTTGAATTTTCAAGTTTGAAAATTCACTTACTTATAACTGGATGTTCCACTGTGTATCCATTGTCAAAAATTCCCAGGCAAATAATTCCACATAAAAAAATCTGTAAACCAAATATTTCAAAAATTTGTTATTAACTTGAAGTATCTGATAAATTTTAAAAACATTTTAAGAACACTAAAAATTTATTTTTTTTTCTCAACAAGCTTAGGATTAAATTAAAAAAATGTCTTCTTAATTTTTTCACTTAAAATTCAGAATTCACAAAAAGAAACTTATAGTTGTATTAAATCATTACAAAGTTTTATGTTTTGTTAATAAATCAACTTCCGCAATTTTTTTTAATCACAAAAAAAACTTCTCAATTTAAATTTAAAAATTCAAGGACACCAGGATCGAATATAAAAAAAATTGAATACTTAATTCAATATTAAAAAACTTCCTTTAAAAAATAAAATTTTGAACGTAGATTTAAATAAAAAATAAATGCATCAAAAAGCCGAGTTTATTTCAAGTAATTTATAATTAGCGATTAAATTTTATTTATTGGCGAATAAAATTTTGGAGGACACTCACGATTAAAAATAAATACATTTAAATATTTGATAAAAACGTCCGATGATTTTTTAACAGCAAAAATTAAATTAAATTTAAAATAATTAAATCAAATACAGAAAAAAAAATCCGACAAATTTTGAAGTACTCACATGCAAAGTACGACACATGATTCCTTATTTCTGTAGAGACTAAAAGATTTTGATGGTGCTCCTAGTCATATATACTTCGGCACTCATGACTCGCGAAAACGTACAACAATAATAATAAAAAAAAAATAAATAACTCGCATATTTTCACATCCATTCCCATTCATTAAAACGAATGCTACTTGACGCGGAAAATGTTCATACACGACAGGGACAGGATGTCGCGTTTGCGGTCATCACGCTTTTTGCCAAATACTTAATTTCTTCCATCTTACATTTTCTATCCATACGTATTACATACTTTACATACTTATAATTATTATTACCTACTGCCTAGTTTGCTGATCATTGTAATTTTTTCTACTTAACTATTGTGCAATTATTTTTATTATTATTTATGATAATACATTAGATTACAATTCTTTACATATTATAAATTATACATTATAATTTACAGACCGCGCCTAATTACTAGCATAATTAATTAACTATTATAGTATAACATAACTAAGTACAATAACATTAACATATTAAAAACATAGTCGATTTAACAATTTTTTTATTTTCAAAATTGAATTTTTTTAAATTCTTTATATTTACATTTTTAAAAAATTGTTGAATCGATATTTAAATAAATTTTATGCAAATAATTTAAATTAAGTAAAAAAAAAAAATTTAATGAATATTTTCAATAAATTTGTCTCAGTAAATAAAATCAAAAAAATTTTTATTATTATTAAATGAATAAAAATAATTTTAACTAGTAAAAAAAATTAAATTAATTAGAATAAATGATTTATTTGTTCACTGATAAAAAAATGAACTTGACTCAGGAGTCAAAATCTTGAATCAAGAATACCATTTTGAAGAAAATGATTTTCTTGATTTAAGATAATAAATTTTTGAGTTAAGAAATTATTCTTGGTTTAAGATTTTGACTCTTGAGTCAAGTTAATTTTTTTATCAGTGTTTTTATCCAACCAAATCAGGCTATATAACCATATTAGAAACTTTTTCACGAATATTACTTTTAAGTTTATTTTTAATTAAGAAAAAATTAAGAATTTTTAAATACACTAAATATTTTTCTTGTTTGCCTTAAATTTTTCCTCATTAAAAATGCACTTTAAAAAATATGTACATACAAATTTCTTAAAATTGAAATAAATATATTTTTTAAAATTTAAACGTCAATTTTTAATTTTTTTTTTTTCAAAAAAGACTTAACTATTTTTTTTTTTTTTTTTTTTTAATATTTTCGCCGATTTGTTAAAATAAAAAAAAAAAAATAAGTTAAAATATGAACAAGAAATTAAATTTATTTTTTGAACCCAATCTGAGTCAAAGTTCCAATAACACCAGGAGCAACAACCCCAGGAAGTTTATAAATTTGAACGGGTCCTCGTCGGCGTCTTTCTAGTCCCGGCGCTCGGTAATTAGGCGTAATAACGACAGTAGATCCTGGTTCATAGGCAGGCCGAGGTCGGTACTGGTTCGGATTGTACCCGGAGTAAGACCCGAGGTTTGAGTTTTGCCTCCCGACATCTCCGGACCGGCTGCCGTAAGGAATTCCACCTAAAAAACAGGAGTTTAAATAAATAAATCTGTTAATTATTTAAAAGTGGTATTTATCATACGATAATGATATAAATTATTGACAAACATCACTGAATATGTTAATGAATTGTTTTTGAATAAAAAACGTCTGTTGGTGATAAATGTAGTCTATAAATTTGTTATGCTGAAGGCGTTTGTGAATGAGGTTTCTTATATACATATATATAATATATAATATATAATATATAATAATATTGTATATAATATGTTATTACATTACATTATATTACAGGTAAGGCGGGAGCAAAAGTGAAAGGAGTCGAGAATGACAGAAATACCAAAGATTATTGTCACAAAAGAGATGAACTTTTGGTGTTTACAACAAATATTTTATTACCAAAGTTACCTTCGGTCAAATCGATAAATTTTTATTTGTAATTAAAGTTATTTATTATTTATAATTAAACTTTGGTGACTCATTTATTTGCCAGAGTAAAATTTTGTAAATATAAATTTTTATATTAAGACATTTAACTTGGTGGCAATTTAGCGGGATTTGACATTTAGAGCTGTTGCGCGAGATATTTTATTATTTTTAATAGTTATATAGTTCAAAGCGATTATTAGGAATAATAACACTAATTACTAGTATTATTTATAGCTTGTAGGAATCGAGAAAGTACAACCGGTTGATGCCGCGCTCTCTGAGCTGATCCTCGAGCTACGGATGAGTATTTTTATCAACTGTTGGTTTTTTATCAACGAAGCACTGAGGAAAATTAGTGAATTATATTATCATTGGGAATTTTTGATAATTTAGTTATTTAGTTTCGGAGGTAAGTGAGACATCTTTCGATGGCGTGGGGTAAACTTTTATTTTAATATTGTAAGGTAAGAGACCCAGTTGAAGAGCTGATTTTTAAAAGAGTTCCTTTTCATATTTAAAAAAAACCGTTTTTTGATCTTTTAAATATTAAGTACTTCGAGAATTATAAATATTTCTGTATGAAAATCGAATTGTAGCTTTATAAACAATAGCACTTTGTAGCTAATTTTTGAAAAAGTTCAATAAAATTATTTGTGATTGAAGATAACCAGTTTTTTGTCTCGATTAATCAAAAATGAAAAGATACCCTTTTGAAACTCAACGCCTCAGTTATTGACACTTGCAATTCTATTTTATTTAAAAAAAATCCAAATCAGCTCTAATAAATTTATACATATAATTTTTAAATTATAAATTTTAAGAAAATTCGTTTTTTGAGAACATTTAATTTTTTTAAATTAACTAAAATAAAATTGTAAGTGTCAAACAACTAGTCCAGTGTCAATAATTGGGTCTTTTACTTTATTAGAGATTTTTGAAATGTTTAATAATTAATGATATGAAAAAAAAAATGATAATTTATAAAAAAAGTGATGATTAATTAATTATGAAGCTCATAAAAAAATTTTATATAAAAATATATTAAAAATAAATGATGAACATAAGAAATTAAATTAGATGTTTCTAAAAAATAAATTTTCATTTTAAATATTTTGAAATTATATAGAATTTTGAAAAAAAATATTTTCCTACTTATATATTTTATGTATTTTTAATATAAGTTTTTTATGTTTATCTTCTTGGTAAAGTTTGAAATATAAATTTTTATTTTATTTTTATACTTATATTTTCTGTAGTTTTATATAATATTAATTTTTTTTAAATAAACTTTTTTAATTGATGATTACTGCCAGATAATAATTATAATTAATTGTTTCAATTTCTGCACTATTTTAAACTTCAAACTTTGTCCTTTTAACTTTTAATATTATTCATGAATTATTATTAATTTACAGTGTTATATAAAATATTGTGCTCTTATTACAAAATTTTCCGTATAAATAAACAAACTCTTATTTAATGATGTTTATATTTAATGTTTATTGAGAAATAACAAAAAATTAAATCAATAAAAATTATTTTGTAATTAACCGGACATAGAACTGTAACATACCTAATTTTGTAATGATTATTGATGAAAAATGATAAAATAGTATTACTCACCGTAAGCAAGTCCATTAACCATTTCAACGATACCTGCACTGTCTGGAAATGCGTTGATACCAATTATTGTAAGGCTAATTAGAAATATCTGGAATAAAACACGCTTGATTTATTCACGATTTATTGATTTGCATTTGCAATAAAGTAATTATTAATGATTGACGTAGAGCTTGCTTTGTCATTGAAATATTTATTAAAGATTTTTTAAGTAAAAAAAAAAAAAAAAAAAAAACTAGTTGAAGAATATACTTAACATATTTTTTTCAGAACTTGTTTATTTTTTATCCATTCTTTTGTATTTTACCTCAATTTCTTTGTTTCTCTAATTTATATCCGATAACAATTTTTTTTTTCATCTCAATAGTCAATGTCAATTTTTTTGTTTTCAAAACATTTTAAAAAAATTTTTAAATAAAATAAAAAAGTTTCGTGTTTATAATTCTTTATAAAATTTCATGAATCACCACAACAAAACACAAATTATACTATGTAGCAGTTTTTGTTACGCTTCGTTTCATTCTTCACACAAAAAACAACAACTATTATAAAAGTTACATTTAATTCATCCCACTCATTTATTATATTCACACCTTTTAATTCAAAGCGCGGAATTTTAATTCATCAAAAAAAAATTATATGTTTCATACGTTTCTTTCTTTTAGCATTTTTTTTTTATTTTTAGCAGTTATAGAAGTATAAAAAAATAATTAAAATATTTATTTCTTCTTTTTAAAAATTTATTTTTTATAAAAAAAAAAAAAAACTATCAACATATTTCTTCTTTTAAAAGATTTTTTGATCATTATGAAAATTGTTTTTTCCAAATTGATCTACATATTTTGTATAAAAATTTTTTTCATACAAAAACAATTTTTTACCAATGAAAATCCTTAAAAATAAAAATTTTCTAATTTTCCTAAATAAAAAAAATTTTTTTAATGGTTAAAAAATTCTCAAAAGAAGAAATGAAAATCTCGAAAATTTCCGTAGTTGATTAAAAAATTTTCGTCTACAAAAAATAATTTTTTAAAAATAACTCTAAACTGCACAACACCTACCTTAAGTGAAACCATGACGACAGATCTCGCCCGAACAAGCGACACTAATGAAACGACAACAACCAGCAAAAAGAAGTGATATGATTCAGACAGTCGTCACCAATGATCTGAATTACATACATACAAAACGTATCAACATCAGCATCAAGATCAACTTATACTTAAGCGTGCTTTGTTTCTACCAATAAGAATCTAGTATTTAGTATTTCCTTTCGTACACGATCGGAGATATCGATAACTATCAGCTTCCATACGCACAACACATCAGTGACTATAATAATGCAAATGGTGGTTTGCCATCCAGGTATATCACTGGTAGCTCGTTGCTTATAACGTAGTAACAACTCGTAACTAGTAACTCGTATTACTTGTAACGCCTAAACCTTGAAGTATAGGTTCTACCTCTCACATCAGTGCCTTTGGAGACGATCAAGGCTCTACACTTACTTCTTAGTCGCCTTATCCTCTATCTATGTCCTCTATCTTCTGTTTACCCCGCTGATACAATTTAAATAATAACTCATTAAAATAACAACAACAATGTCAATATCCATCACTCACCCGGACAATTATCCATTTATCGACACAATCCTCGCTCCTGACACCAATCAATAGTCATCAATCACGCGACTGGACCGACTATCGATTCCGATCCTCAAATGCATTTCTTAATAGTCTAGACTACTTGATCCATTTCCATATTATCATTGTTCGCTCCTTCTTCTTCTTCTTCTTCTTCTTTTTCTTCTGTTATTTCTTCTTCAATCTTATCTTGTTTTGAATAATTAAATTGGGTCGGGGTCACCTGGTCAGGATTATTGACCGGAGCAATTATTTCAGTACAAGGTCTTGGCTAAACTGCTACTTTTACTCAATTAACGAATTCTTTTTAAATTATCGGCAATTACCTTTACCTGGGCTCTATAAGTCGTCTTTTGTTGACGCAGTGATAGTTTGCTCAATAGAAGAAAAGGGGGGAGCTTTGGGTGGCTTACAGAAATACATTTTTTTGGAAAAAAATCAGCCAAAAATATGTAGATAAAAATTTCAATCTTCTTTGGTGTTATAAATGATTTTATCAAAAAAAAAACTTAACTTGATTGAAAAAAAGAATTTTTGACTAATTTTTAATTCTCGAAGAACATTTTTTTTGGTTTTAATAATTTTAACTTGATTTAAAATTTTTTGTCTTGATTTGATTAAAAAATTCTTCAAAAGATTTTTTTAATTAAAAATTTGTCAATGAAAGTTTTTTAAAGTTTCAATAAATCATAAAAAAAAAATCTTTCAATTAATCAAACGAATATTTTATAATTACTTAATTATTCTAAATTATTTTTAATTTCAAAAGATACTTACCGGTATTGACTAAGATAATATTAATAATAATAATAATAATAATAATAATAATAATAATATAAAATTTACAAACTTTGATAAATATTTTTTTTATAAATATTAATTTAATAAAAATAAATAATCTAGAACTATAATTACCAATACACTTTTTTACGCTGAAACATTTTCCTTTATTTAATATAATAATATGTTATATACATGTTAATACAATATTATACTATAATAAACTAAATAAGCAGTTAGCAGTTATCAACTATCAATTAATTTCTTAATTAAACAATAAAATTAGTAGTCGTAATTCTCGGCAATCCAGGAAACAGACGAAATAACTTTCCGAGTGCCGTGCTCAGTCAACTGGAGATTTTTATTCAACGGTAAGCTAATATCTAGTGTATACTGTTCATTATTACCATTATTATTATTATTACCGTCATTACTATTAATATCAAGCCGGTCGATAGACATGGACTTAAGCGAACCGGTTCTATTATTCGGAATAACTGAAATGATAGTGTCCCTAACGCCATTCTTGTCTATTTCTTGGGTGCGGTAAATGTGCTCTGGAGTTTCTTTGGTGAGGATCGAAACTTTCTGGACGATTTTCCCGGCAGATGAGTTGTCTTTCACTTCTGCAGACTCACTACTACCCATTTTTGGAAACGACATCGTGATGATCTCTTCTTTCGAAACTTTTGACCGATGCTCCACTTTCCTCGACGGCGGCGTTGTATTATCTAAAAACTTTCTAGAAGGCCTAGTCGTAGCACTTCCCCGAATTCTTCGATCACTTGGAACTTCCAAATTTGAACTATTCGCTTTTATAGTTCCCCTGTTCGCCGATTTTCTGAATTCAGGCACCGCTTTTACTGCCCTAGGGCTGGAATGTGCTTTTGCCTGATCTTCCTTCAAGCTCTCAATGGTTCTCTGCGTGACCGGCCTCCTAATTCTGGGCCTAATCGTGTAAACAATCGGCGTCGTCGTGGTAAAAATCAGTGGAGTCGTAGCTTCAACTTTAGACATTTCTTCAGTCGCAGGAATTTGCGGCGTTGAAGTCGTCGAAGGATCAACTTTTCTTCCCTTGCCTATCAGCTTCTTGAACTTGAACTTAGATTTAGGATAAGTGTGCTTACCACCTCCTTGTCCTTGATCTTCATCAGGCCAGAAATGTCCCCTCCTGCCTCCATATTTCCAAGGCACAGAATATTTTTCCCAAGGATAAGCTTTCCTAAAATAAGTCTTGCTCTCCGAAGGACTCCACTCAGGCCCATATTTCTTCCCCCGCTCTCTCCTCACCCTATCTCGGCGTTCCCAAGGGTACTCATGTCTTCCCGTGAACCTTTCATGCTTCCTAGATTCCTCAGAAGCGTCTTCCTCATCTTCATGCCAAGGAAAAACGTATTCTTCAGATTCCTCCGAGTCTTTTTTATTTGATTCTAATGAATCAAAAGAAGGATGATGGAAGGCAGGCTTATTGACCCTCGGCCCCAGGTGCGCGTACTTTGGGTCATAGTAACTCTCATAAGACGAAAAAGGCCTGAAACTGAACCTTTCAAACTCCTTTTCTCCTTCAGACATTTCTTTGTAATTCCTCTCTGCATCTGCAGACACTTCTTCTGACTCTGATTTGGATCCTGAGTCTCCAAGATACTCCGACCCATCATTTTCATCCGCCTCTTCTTCATCCCCACTATTGGCTTCATATTCCTCCTCCTCCTCCTCCTCCTCTTCATCATCTTCCGTCCCTTCAGTATCCTCATTCTTCGCATTCTCATTCGCAGCAGGCCTGTAGATTTCCTTTCCTTCCTCAACCTTCTCAGGAGCTTCTTGAACGTCTTCATGAACATCATACTGGTCCACCTCCTTCTTGGGCTCCTGTCGCTTGGTTTCAACCTCATACACCTCATCAAACTTCCTCACTGCAGTGTATCTAGGTTCATTTCTCCTTTCTTGACCTCCAGGGTCCTGGAACCTCCCGAACCTGACTGCTCCTCTGGGCCGGGAATTCTTGTCCTCTCTGCTGAAATTCTTCCCTTCTACCCCGGAAACATTCCTAATCTTCCTTGAATCAAAAATCCCCACATTCTCTAAATTAGACTCAACATTCCTTAGGTCCCTCTTGTGAACCCTTACCGTCTTAAAGAACCCCACGACCTTTCCGTCCGTTCCTTTGAATCCTTTCACCATCGGCCTAGTCCGATAACTGACCCTGTTTGTCCTGTACCCTCCAAGCTTCGGATGCCTGGTCCTCGCCCTTAAAGGAACCACAACATCTCTGGAACTAGTGTTGATCCTCACCTGGTCATTCTTCTCCCTAGAATCCTGCCGCTTCTTCTTCGGAGGAGGGCGGGTGCTCAGAACATGAACTCCTTTGTACATCGTCGCCAAGTTCTTGATGGTCCCCATTACATCATCATAAACTTCTCTCTGATAGGGCGAAACTGTAGGAGAAACCCGCTTTCGTTTTCGATACTTCTTAGCATGATTGTTCCACTTCCCTTCCTGTTTATCACCACTCTCTTCAATTCTGCTTTCTACAGACCTAAGGTCAACTGGACCTGACATCCTGCGCAATGAATTGTCTTCATAGTCTTCCGTCAAGCTTTCAAACCTAGCTCTCAATGCTTCTGGGTCCATTTCTGTAGGCATGGTCGGAGGTTCTATCTGCTTCTCCACAAACAACGGATTGTCTAATGGCTTCTCGTCAAAGTACTTCTCCTTCAAGCACAGCAGCTTGTCTCCCAACCCCTTCAATCTTGGGAGATTCTTCTCCGTAGTACCTGGTTCCTTCTCTGGAACTTCTTCCGATAAATCAGGCTCGACATCTTCACAGCTCATGTACTTGTCCCTCGAATCGTAGAATTCCGAACCTCCCAAAGTCTTTCTTGGAACGAAACTGGGATTGATTACATACTTCAATGCCGTTGAATGCTCCATTAAGTTATAAAAAGGATACTTCTCTTCATCAATCCCATCATCAGTATCACCCTTATCATTACTTGCAGTCTTGGACTTATTATTCTGAGCAACGACTTCTGCAAAATTGAATTCCGGCACTTCGACCTCAACCTTTTCTTCTTTTTCTTCTTCTTCCTGATTTACCTCCAAGCTCTCTTCACCACTTTGATCCTCCCCGTCTTCAGAAAACCGTTTGTCCAACTCACCATTAACAACCTCATCAACCACAATCGGCGCACTAAACACTCCCCGTTTTTTCCTTAAAATGACAAACTTCCTCGAGATAAACCGATTGTTCTTCCAACCTTCCGATACTTTCTCATTGTCACCTTTTTCACGGCCTGTCACAAAATAACGCGGTCGCGATCCACCGAACCGTAACGCCGATTGATGACTAAGAGCCTTAACCATCCGAGGCCGATCGTGCTGCGGTTGAGTACTCCCATTTCTCCGAAGATTGTGATACTCTGCGTACTCGCTTCTGCTGGTCAGCGAAGGCGGAACCATTTTAGTCATAGCTACCAATTTGTCCCTATTAAGACCCAGCCGAGATTCCTTCTGTTTTCTCTGATAACGGTAACTGGGAACTGGCTTAACATTTTCTTGCAGCCCACTTTCTGTCGTCGAAAAAACCGATTTCTTCTTCGGGTCCAGATTCGTTCCGTTGCTCTCCATCTTGGGTCTCACCATTACCAAGTACGTTTTCTTAGGCTTCTTTATTTCGTCCACTCTGTTTAGTTTCTTATCAAAGTCCTCCGCAGATTCTCCCCTGGATTCGTACATCCTTTCGACCCCCCTCCGCTTCCATGTTTCATAAATCTGCGCCAGGGTTGGATAGACATAATTCTCTTCCGACCTCTCTAAATTTTGGACATTCTTCTTCTCTTCTCTCCTATCCAACTTCGGTGCATTAACAACCAAAACTTGCTTTTCCAAACTCTTTTTTGGCAATTCCGTCGTATAGATACTGCCGACATAAGAATCAACAGTTTTAGCTGTAGCAGGATGTTCAGCAGCAACAATCCTAAACTTCGAGCTCCCTCCGTACTCAAAAGAATCCTCATCATCATGATAATCCTCTGACGACCTATCAACTTCTTCTTCTTCTTCTTCTTCATCATAATCAGAGTCTTTCAGCTCCCTCAAATTTTCCGGAACTTCTGTCTCGGCTCCCTTTTCAGTTTCTTTTTCTTCCCTTTTGATATCTTTTTCCAGCAAATCTATCTCGTTTTCCACTATCAATCTAGGACTCACTCCGAATCCTCCAGAATTTTTCCTCGGGTATATGATTTTGTCATACCTTCCCCTATTTCTATCATAATCATCGAATCTGTCCCTTGTTCTAGTTCGCTCACCAGATTCCTGCCACGAATTGTAAAAGTTCTTCCTTGGTTCTTCTTCACTATCACTGTCTTTGCTTTCTCCCTTGAGTTCCAAGCCCTTGACCCTGTGCTTTCCTTGGTCCTGCTCATAGTTCTCTTTAAAATCGGCATCTCTGATGTGTCCCGCGTGGTCATAGGCAGCATCTTCGAAGCCTTCCTCAGTGTAAAAGGTGTTGATCTTCTTGTCACTGACACTTTCCTTCAACCTGGCAACTTCTTCCTTCTCGATATCGGTCTGAGCTCTTCTTAGGGCTTCTTTCCGAGGGACTTTCTTCACCGAACTCGATCTCCGGACCTGAGAGTAGAGTCTTTGTGGGGTAAAATCCAATTTTGTGCGGTTCTTTAACGGTTTTAGCCAATTTCCGGGCACGTATTTTGGTTCGGGAACATGTTCGTGCGAGGTATGTGGAATTATGTGATCTGGAGGCTCGTTTTTGCGAACTTCGGGGTTTCCCACTGGGACTTTTATCGACACCAGGCACTTGAAATTGTAATTCACTACGAGATAGAGCAGCAGACAACGTAACATTATGCTTCACTGATGAATAAACATTTTATTATTTATTTATTTATTTATATAACGAGATTCGGCGATGCTTGTTCACAGGCGGTAAGTTTCACAATGATTGGTTGGTATTTTATAAGAATCGTTCACCAGATCTGTTCCGTTACGAAGCGAAATCGTTTGTGGTTTCTAATCATCCTGAATCGAGCTCTTGTCACGGACTAAGCAAGAAAATTGTGTTGATCTTTATTTATATTTTGTACCATTGGATGCTTTGCCGCCAGACAATGGGACTCTGTTTGAGCAGAGGGGGCTAATATGATATTTATTTTTATTGTCATAAAAACCGAGATTGTTATTTTATTTGGTTTTGTCACGGTATTATAGATTAGAAAATAATCGTTGGGGAGATAACTTAATCATTTTTGGTTGATGATAAAATAATAAGGAAATATTATTTAAATAATTTATTTTTATTAATATTTATTGATTTTTGGGTTAATTGTTGTATCAATTATTCGATCACGGAAATTAAAAGAAAGTTTTTTACGCATGATAGGAATCATTCGTGATCTTTTGAGTTTTAAGTTGAGAATTTTTAATTGAATTTCGATTTTATGCTTTCTATGCTTGGATGGAGTAAGCAAATTTTAGTTATTATTTGTTTGAAGTGTCCTGGAAATTTAAATTGCAGTTATAGGAATGAGTGATCTGGAAAATTGCCAAGAAATTGATGAATTGTAAATTTATAACTGTGGTATTTTCTTTTTGGTAAAAAAATTGTTAAATGATTTCCGTAGTTTCTTTTTTATTCGGGTTTATTATGAAAATTTTTTGAAAAAAAAATTATTATTCAATTCATTTTTAATTTATGACTGCAAAAAATTCTTGGAAAAATTTATACCAAAAATTTTTTTATAAAAAGCCTAAAAAATATCATGTTACAATTTTATTGGAAAAAAAAATTTTCGGTCCATATAAATAAATTTTATAATTAAAAAAAAAAAAAATTAATTTTAAATTGTCGAAAAATTTTTAACAAATTTTGAAAATAAAAACTTTGAATAATTTTTCCATAAAAATAAAATATCAAAAATTTTGAGGATTTAAAATACAAAAAAAAAAAAAAAAAAAAGAATAGTAATATTATAAATAAAAAACTATATTATAAAAATAAAAGAGATAAATAAAGTTAACATATACTTTGTAATAATAACTATAAATAAAAAATTAACAATCAACAAATCAACAATCTCTTTATACAATAAATTATTAATTAATTAATTATTAAATTATAAATTAAACCTTAATTACATTAATATTAAAAATAAAAAAATCAGGTAACTTAATCAGACATGATAAATAAAAAATAAATTATAATTAAAGAGCGATCATGGGCTTCCAAGAATTGGAATCCCCGTTAGCCGTCAGCTCAATTGAGGATTTCTGAGTACTCGTAGGGTCAGAAGCTTTCAGCATGGAAGCTTTTGGTTCAAAGAACTCAAGAATCGGATGGTAATTATAATTGACGCGTCTACCGGGTTCCTCATAGTCATCTTCGAATTCTCCATTGGGTCTTGTATGGGCATCGGTTCCTTGGTCGAAAGCTTGCTCGAACCAGTTGTTGAGATTAGGATTGGTGTTGGTGTTAGTGTTTGAAGAACTTTCGTCCAGATCGGTAGATTCTCTCCTGAAAGGCCGATTGGGTCTTGAGGGTCGCTTGCTAACTTTCATGGGTCCTTTGTATCCTGGCGCTCGAGTATTGGGCGCATGTTGCTGCGGGAGTTTGTCAAACGGCCGTGAGGCGGAAGAAGATAATGGTTTCTTTGGTCGCGGTCGGGGCAGAATGAAACTTGGGTGGTTTGAACTACTTGCGTCCAATGGTTTTGATCCTCCTGGAAATTTGAGCAAAATTTAATCAAATATTTGTTTTTAATTCATTTTTTATTTTTTTGAATAAAAATTTAACTTTCATATTTTTGTGCAATCAAAACTCGAAAAGAATTCAAATTTTTACACAATGCTGCTTTAAAAAAAAAAACACACATTTTTCTACTCAGTTTTTTTTTTCGAAAAATTGAAATATAAATAAAATCTTCAATTTCAAGAAGACAATAAATATAAATTCAAAATAAAAATTTACCCGAAAAAAATATTTAATAAAATTTCATTGAAATTTTTATAAAAATATTGGGAAGATCCGACAGAATTATTGGTATGAAATTTATATATAATATCAAGAAAATTTTATACAATTTTATGAACTCATAAAATTCTTAAAAATTTTATTAAATTTTAAAAAAATCAGTAAATCGACTATTTATGTTTAATATATAATTAAATTACCATAACTACTGTCATAAGTGGAAGGTAACTTCGACAAATAGCTGGAAGGTCGCTCGAATCCCTTGGAGTGGTCAGTAGAAAATTCAGCGCCCGGGAAATTTTCTTCTCCAGGTAATGACGGGTCTTTTTGCAAAGGAGGGTACAATTCGGCGTATCCGTGGACATGACAGCTACAGCAAGATGGAATCTTGAAGATGTCAATGTGCAGACCGATATCGTTGTCCCAGGTTAGTAGTCGGTGGTAATTGTACACTTGGATACAAGATGAGCGGTAGTTGTCTGATATAAATGAACAACTTGATTTTGGTTTTCTAAAAATCAATTTTTTTGTTGTTACTATTATCGTTCATAATTATCAATTTTTTTTTTTAATGATATTTTAACAATAAAAATTGAAATTGAATTTTTACAATGATTTTTTTTTTAGAACTAAATATTAAAATTTAATAATAATCTAATTAAAATATCATAAAAACAAGTCGTACTTTTTTTTTTTTAATTTTGCCAATATTCAGATTAAAAAATATTAGCTATTTAAAATTTTGTATTTTTCAATAATTGATGATTAGTTTTTTACATTCTTGTACATTTAAATAATTTATTATTTTTAATGAATTATAATTCTTTAATTTTTTTAAATAAAATGATAATTATCAAAATTAAAAAAAAAAGAAAATTTTCACAATTGTTTTTATGAAATTAATTCAAGTAGAAATTTTGAATTAATTTAATTTTAATAAAAATGAACAATTGTTTAATTAAAACACTTACGAGCATTTTTCTAACCGCAATGTTTGTGTATGATCACCAGTATTTATAATGTACTTCCAAACGCCAGAAGCCGCTCTAGCTAATTGAGGTCGTGCATACATTACTTGTGACGGACAGGTAAAACCTTCTTCAACGTTATTGTCGATCGCTAAAGGATAATCTGACCTTCTGTAAATAGAAAATATTAAACGATTGTTACTCTTGAGAAAAAAATAAAAGATCTATCTTAAAAAAAAAAAAAAAAATACATCAAGACTGATTTCTTCACAATTAATTTTTATAAAAATTTTAAAAGTTTAAAATCACAAGAATTATTTTATTGTTTTTTATATAGTATTAGTTTTTAATGATAATTTTATATAATTACGAGGAATAAAAATATTTTTATAAATATCTAATAATAATAATAAAAATTACTGGCATTAATCTAAAGTATAGAGACATTTCACTCTGACAATAAGCTTACGTGGGAGAGACAAATTTTTTATACTCAAATGTCCCAAGATTACACTAAATTGCAGAGTACTTATTATTGATAGTTTTCTTCATTATTTTTCCTACTTGACAAAAATAATAATAATTACAGAAATTTTTAACAAAATAACTAAAGTTCAGCAAAATAAATTTTTTTTCTCGAAATGTTTCTTCATAATCTTCCACTGTATATTGTACAATTAAAGAATAAATATTTAAAATATAAAATTGATTGACAAATAGAACAATAAAGATTGCTCAAGATTAGCCAAAGTTTTTTAGTAAAACAGGCGTCCTTGAATGAGTGAAAAATGAAAAAATAAATTAGAAAGCTTGACGTTAATCGAGACGGCGATCTCTACCGTGATTTAATGAGTTATTTAATCTACTAATTTACTACAACTGTACAACTATACTGTGTACCATACCTTCTGATCTCATTACTCTCGTACCGCTCGTATCTAGTTTCTAGTGGGAATACATCAGCTTCGACGTCGTCATTCCTATCCTCTCGCTGGATGTTGTAATCCTTTAGCAAGTGGTCAACCATATCTCGGTTTCCTCTTATGCTTCTCAGTATCGCTTCTCTGGTTCATTCAATATATTAATTTATTAGTAAATCAATAATAAAAAAAAAAATAAATAATAATAATAATAATAATAATTGTATAAAAATTATTTTTAGACTGAGATTAATCAATTAACTTTGACTAGTAAATTAATTTTCAAAGAAATTGATGACAATTTAGACTTAGTAAAAAAAATATTAATAATTACATGCAATATTTCGGATGAAACTGTTCATCACTAAGCTTCTCTAAAATATAAAATTTTTTACATAAGTACAAAATTATGATTTTTTTAATTAAAAAACTATTTGATTCATAAAAATCCATTTATATAATTATTAGTAGATTTGATAGAAATCTAACTATTATATTTGTCTTCATGGTGGAGCTTTCGATAAATTTTTTTTTCTGACTCAGTTCGTCGAGCTGATTCAGAAAATACATATGGTTCAAACATTTATATGTGTATGTATTTGTATATATATATATATATATCCTTTCTGGACACAGCTCCTGTTAAAAGCGGAACTCAAAATTCCAATTTTAAAAGGTTCCTCACGGAAATTGAATTTTGGCGCTCCCTAATATATACATTGAAAAAAAAAAAACTTGAATCAAGACGAAAGTTCTTGAACCAAGAAAATAATTTTGAAGAGTTTCAATGTCTTAAATAAAAAAAAAAAAATTCTTGACTCAAGTAAATTTTTTTTTCTGTGTGCGATATAATATTATTAAATCTACTTACATTTCAGCTGCCGAATAAAATTTTTTTTATAATTACAGATTTTTAATTCATGATTTTATACTTATTTAAAAAAATTTTTGTAAATTTAACTTGTACGATAAAATTTTCATTTTAGATAATCTTAATGATGGATCACCATCAATTTATCTAAATAATAATAATAAATAATAGTGCGATACTTACTGTGGATAATTCAAAGTTTTTAAACAAACAGTTTTTCCAAAAAATGTACAGTCACTTGTCGTTGGTTCTCTTTTGTTACTATCAGCTGGTTTACGAACTGGTCGTTTTGATCCTCTTAATGGTTCTAAAAAAATTACAATTTATTATTATTGTAATTCAGTAATTAATTATTCATTACATATTTAAAATACTTTTAAACTAAATTTAAGAAATAATTTTTTTTATATGATCAATAAATAAAAAAATTTAATGAATTATGAAATGAATAGCATCTAGCTTGAATGCTATCTAGCTATTCATAAATAAGCTAGCTTAAAATTCAAATCTATTTAAGACTACTCCGGAAATTTATCATAATAAGTTAAAAAGTACAAATTTAATTAAAGACCTTTTTTTTTTTTCATCCTAAATTAAATCAAAAAAATCCGAAGAGAAAATTTCCCTTATTTTCTAAATTATATAAATTAAAAACTTTCTATTTTTTTTTTTAATTCAAAAAATATTTTTTTAATATTAAATTAATAGAAAAATATATTTTTATACCTGGAAGGACATTCCTGCGATTACTATTCGGCGGTCTTCGCATAGGAGGTCTGTAGAAAGGCCGTCTTCGGGTACCGACTCTAGAATTCCTGAGCTCGAGCGCCTGTTTGGTACAAAAAGTATATAAATAAAAATAAAAAAATAAAAAACCATATCCATTATCCATATGTATGACGGAACAATATAGTTATCGTTCTAGCAATGACTTAATTTAATTTTCTCCAGTCACGCGCTAATTAGTCTGTATCCTTAGCTCTTACTCTTTTACTCCCGCGATCATCATTGTTAATGTTAATGGCAAATAAAATAAAACCCACGCACGAATTGAATCTAATACAATAATTTGTCTTGTAATAATTCACATATATTTATCACAACACACAAGCGTGTGGCAAAAACGGATGGAAAAACTTTCTAAGACGTTTAAAACAAGAGTTTTGACACTAGTCATTAGTAAAAGTAGGCAATTATATGATTATATACAATACACATACACTTGTATACCTCTTGTGGTTTTATAATCATAATCGTGTATATAAATATTTTTTAGATACACAATTTCCATTCGAAAGTTCATACTTCTTGATCATAATTATGATCACAATCATAATCTTGAATACAGTTAAATATATATATTTTTATTTTAATTATAATTGTATGCAAATAATTAGATCATTGATAGTACCTCTGGTAAGGCTTCGGGCAATTCTTCATGGTCAATTGAGTCTTCAGACAAAATTGGCTCTGCATCCGGATCCGGTTCGACCGATAGCTCTCTAGCATTCTCGCGACTAATTACTTGTTCGCTTGAATTTTTTGATGTCTCTATCGACTTTTCTGTCGAAGAAATCTGAGAAAAAAATCGAATAGATCAATTATTGTGAAAGATACATAGTGCAATTTATTTTATTCTGTTTAAATTAATTTTTTTTTAAACGACGAAAGATACGAAAAAAAAAAAAAGAAAGAGAACTTTATTGATAGGAGAGTAAATTTTCTATAAAAACATAATCAAACAATTTTTTCATATTTTCAATATTTTGGCTAGAATTTTGATTTTTAATTTTTAAAAATAATTTTTTCATTAAATTGCTCCAAAAAAGGTTTTTTAAACTTTGGATTGAAATTCTGACTAAATGATGAGAGATACCGAAACTTTTACAAAGAACATTATTATAGAAAATTAATTTTTCTGCAAAGAAGTATTCATATGATCTTTAATTATCTTTAAAATTTTGACCAAAATTTTAATTTTAATTTTGAAAAAGTGAATTTCTCAAGGGATCACTCAAAAAATTATTTCTTGAGACTTATTATTTAAATTTTGACGAAACGATGAAAATTATCAAAAAATTGATGGGGATTTTTTTTTTTAAATTAAATTTTTCATGAAAAAGTGCTCTTGTCTTTTTTTTTGTATTAAATATTTAACCTAGAATTTTAAATTTAATTATAAGCAAAAAACTGTGAAGCTATAAAACGGATATAATTAAGTATTTACCGTTTTATTGTCAACGATTAAGGACGCGGAGATCTTGGTTTCACTTTTCTCGGGTTTTTTCGCCAGCATCTCATTTTTATCAGCTTGAGCCAAAGAGAAAAGCAGGACCGCCTGAAAAAATTTCACATTAGAATTTTCTCGCGTGTTTATTTATAAATAATTAACTGATCTTGAACTTGAGCCGTGGGTTGTGATCAATTAAATCAAGTGAAATCAATCGGAGATTGGCTGCAACTTTCGTCGCATTTATGATCGAAAGTGAGAGCAATTATACGGTTTTATTTATCTTCGATCTTTATTTTGTTTATTAATTTTATTTGTAAATGAAAAATATTCTATTCGTATATGTAAATTCAATCGAAATTTATTCATTTTATTTGCACAGTCACCGGCAATAAATCGATTAGAAAACGTTGTATTTATAAACAAACAATCGTGAGTAACAGAAAATGAGAAAAATGAATGGAGCGTAACCTTGAATGAGTTTTTATCAAAGTCTAATAAGTTTCTTATCAAAAAACATGGATGCATTGATTGATATTTTTTTTTAGAAAAAAAAATTGTAACTATGAATCTACAATTATCCAAAAACTACGAAAAAAATTAATTAGATTTTAACCACAAAAATATTTTGAAAATTTTTATCTTAAATTAATGAAAAAAAATTCTCAAAAAAATTTTTTTGTTTAATTTTTTCTCTATTAAAATGTTGACAAAAAAAATCAAATTTTTTCTTTTCTGGTTTTGTAGAAATAAAATTATTTGTACTTTTATTTTAAGCTACACAGAAAGAAAACAAGTCTTGAATCAAGCGTAAATTTTCTTAAATCAAGAAAATCTGAAGGAAGGCTGAAAATTTCTTGAATGAAGTTAAAATTTTTTGAATGAAGTTAAATTTTTTTAAGCCAAGAAAATTTCTTCTTGCTCCAAAATAACTTCAGTCTTCCTTATAATTTTCTTGGCTCAAGAAATTTTTTTTTTCTGTGTATGATAAAATTTTTTTGCAACTAACGCACGAAATGTTTTCAATTTTAGTTTCTTAAGTTGACCAAAATTTTGCTTACAAGTTGACAATTGTCCAAAAATTAACTTAATTTTGAACAGACAAAAAATTTTTATTAATAATTTTCTGGATTTAATTTTTTATCAGTAGATAGAATATTGTGATAGAATAAAAATTAAATTGTTTCTTCTTTAGTTTTATCAATAAAAAAGCATAACTTCTACTTTATTATCAAGACATCAAAAATATTTTTAACAATTTAAACCACAAAATATTTTCAATTTCATTTAAAATTGTAATCAAAATTTCCACTTACAGATTCGAAATTATAGAGAAAATAATATTGAATAAATTGTCAGATTTTGAACCAAAATGAAATACTTAAAAATAATTTTCTGTGTTCAATTATTTACCTGTAAAATTTTAATAAAAAAAAAAATCACCTACTTAACAAAAAACTCTTAAAAACCTAAATTTCACTCTCATAGCGCGGTTTACAAATTAGTGGGTCAGTTCTACTTTTATAAACAATCCAATTAATCACATCTCACAGGCTGCTAAAAATGTGCATAATTAAAACTAAAACGATAAATATAAATAACTAGCAACAGACCACTCTTACCGTAACCAAAGCCTTGTTCCACTCAAACCTCATTTTGAGTCAATCCCAAAAATTCCAAAAAAGCGTCACCGATGAGTGCAATCGTTAGTTTTCCAATCACTTAACACAATAGAGGCACATTAGAGCAAGAAGATATAACCACTAAAATCGTGTTACAATATTAAATAAAACCGCGTGTTCTCCTGAACTAGAGAGTAATAATGAGCGTGCCGTTGATCTGCGCGTACAAGTGAGTACCGTCTTCTCAGCTCGTTAGTTTTACCGCTCTGGGTACAGGTTTTGTTACTCTTACTATACCTGCCTCCGTCGTCCATCCTATTTTTTTAGGTCAAAAATCACTGGAACTGGACACATTCATCGAAGCGGGGACGTCCAGAAATATCGCCTTCATTCGGAATGTTATTCTTATTACAATCATAAAAATGAAAATAAAAATTACAATTTTTGTTGAAGAAATAAAATCTTGAGCGCAACTGAAGAGATATTCATCAAGATTATGACTTTGATGGGCGGCTTAAAAAGGTCGAGAGAGTATTCGAAGGGCACGTAGAAAATTTTCAATACTATTTTAATAGAAGAAAATTCTTGGGCTTAGATTTTAGATTGTTATTTAAATTGTATTATTAATCTCTCCTTCTATTTACTAGTGTAGATGGTGATGGTGAGTGTTATTCCTGCGTCGCATTAGCCATGACCGAGAAAGCTGATACGAGTGTTGGCTAAGAGGAAGTCGGTCATCGACATCCAGAGAATAAAGGTGTTCTGATTCTTGGCTTTTAGCTTGTCATACAGTAAACAAAGAAATGTTTGATACTTTTTATTTAAATAACATATCGATAAATTTTAATATAAATTGAATAAAATAAAAAAAAATTAATTTGCTTTAATATAAAAATTTTTGAACGAAAAAATCATTTTGAAAAGTTTCATCTTCTTGATTTAAATAGAACAATTATTTAATACAAAATTAAATTTATTTGATATTCGTAAAGAAAATTTATTTGATAAGCGTAAAGAATTTATTTGATATTCAGAGAATTTTTTAACAAGAGCTTTGTTTGGATTTTTCCTCTGAAATTTCAAAATTTGGCCGGAAGTATCCAAAAAAAAGCTTCTGTAAAACATTCTCTGAATATCAATGATAAATTCTCTACTCTCAAAATATGTCAGGAAATGCCCAAACACAACTCTTATTAAAAGCAGAAACCAAAATTCCAATTTTGAAAGGTCATCATCGAAAGGCCATCATCGAAATTACATTTTGGAACACCCTAGTATGTTAGAGTGGCGTAAGAAAACCGACTATTTTTTTTTTTAGTCTTGAGTAAAAAAATATCAATTTTTGATGTTTTAAGAGCCCTCACCAAAGGATAGCTCAAAAAAAAATTTTTGAGGTCGCTCCAAATTTTTTTAAATTTCAAAAATTGAATTTTTTAACTTCCCGTTAAAAAAATTAAAATTTTCAAAATTCGGAAAGTTATTGGTTTTACTCCTTTTTTCAAAAATCGAGTTTCCTAGGAAGCTTCGTTGTGTAGCCATGGCTCCACAATCAAATAAAGCGATTTATCTATCTATTATTCTTTACCAAATTACTTTTGAGTTTTTAATTTCAATTTAGTTTACGATGACGTCAACTAATTTGACGTTAATGCCTCAGGGAAAATTCACCTATAATGCACTACCTATAATAAACTGAACATCGAAAATACTCAAACCAAGTCATTAAAAAACAGTGTGTATTCACGATAAAAAAAAAAAAAAGGAAAAATGTATTGTAAAATATTTATAATTTTGTCGTTTATTTGTATCACATTTTGCACTGAAGAAAATAAATCTGTTGAATTAAAACTCCCAACCGATAACAATTGGCCGTCGACAGTGCTACGACATTATCACGAAATGTAACCCAAGTTTACAAAGCGCAACTACAAGTTATTAACAATGAAAGACGGTACACTATTCTATTCGAGCTGGATGTTGATTCGATGTTTTTATCAAATTGCTTCATGTTCGTCAGGACTAATAGTACTCCAAGATATTTCTATAAATGTTCACACAAAGTTAGAGATGTGAGTTTATTTATACTTTTATATTATTATTAACGAACTGAGCGAATTTTCTTCTCCAATGAAGAAGATAAAGTTTTTCAACATTATTTTCTTGAGTCAAGTTTTTTTTTCTGTGTAAATAATTATTAATGTGATTATTCATTTTTTAGGGGTTCTCTACTGCTTATAACGATATGATAAATGTATATGAGTACTTGTATCAGACTATGCCATGACAATTGTCGCTTACGACACTTATAAGATTACCGATAATTTAGATTCTAGAAAAATTAATATTATGTGATGCAATTGTTAGTATTAAATTATTTTAAATAAACACATGCTTAAACTATTCTCCATTTTTATGAAAAAAATTGAGAAAACGGTTGACCCTGAAGCCATCCCTGCAACTTCCCGCTAATTCCATACTTAAGCGCTCAAAATTGCACTTATTGTGTTTTGAAGCTCAAAAACATAATTTTCATGTCATTTTGAGCTCTTCGAGCTAACAAACAAATTCGTTCCAAAAAATTATTTATAAAAAATTGCATTTTTAATTTTTAAAAATTTTTATGTCAATTTAAAAAAAAATTTTTTTGTCATAATTTATTTATTACAAATATTATCAAAAATCTGCTAAGTTGATTTTTATTAAAATTAAACAGCTCAATATTAATTAATTATTATTTTTTTTTTTTCATTAAAAATATGAACTTTCCAATGTCAACCTAACTTCTTCAATATTGACAGTTAGATTGTGTTTTTTTCGTTATTTTTCTTAAAAGTTATCAAAACAGAAGAATTAGAAAAAAAATTTTTTACAATTTCGTTTTTTTTAAAGTAAAAAATTTTGTTTTATTTTCAAACTTCAAGAAAAGAAATTTTCATGTATTTTCAAGATTTGATATCATTTTCATCGATAGTCAATTTATGATGATCAGTATTTAGGCTGCATTCGAAAATTTTCTATTTCAAGATACATAATTAAGAAATGACCTTGTATCTTGAGAACCATTGACATTTTTAGAGATATAAGCTCATCCCGATGTTACACTCATCGAGACCTTTCATTTGAGTACCCACATCAATTTTTCATATATTTATATATATTATATATATAAATATATGAAAAATGCATATGGGTACTCAAATGAAAGCTCTTGATGAGTGTAACACCGGGATGAGCTTATATCTTTAAAAATATCAATAGTTAAGAAAGTACAGTGCAATTTAACAAAAATGATAGTGACTCCAAGGTTGCTAGCAAAAAATTAATTATTTACTTGGATAATAAATAAATAAATATTTAATTTTTTGCACTAATTTTATGAAAAATTTTAATTTAATAGTTCTATCACTTTTATTCTACAAAAATAAATTTTATATTCTTATCCGCAAAAATCCCAACTAATTTTCTAATAATTTTATGACGAGTAAATCGTTTAAAATAATTAGCGTAATACCCTCAGTAATTTTCTCGGTGTAAAAGGAACAAATCCTCTTGAACTTCCTTTCTTCGAGCAATTACATTGTATTGTACTGTACATAATGTCTTACGTCTACTGCATTAACTTTATTCGGAAATGAAATAAAGGGACGGAGTTGATAGGAGGATCTCGTTGTATCACGAGTGTTCATTGCATTCTCCAGTGAGGTAGAACGAAGCTCTGGCAGCCTGCAGCCTTGTACCACCCTCTTGTACCTACCGCGATGCCAGAGAATGTTCAATGGTCCGAGCGATTGTTGAGACCAAGACCAAGACCAAGAAGTAAGCTTCTTATCTTTCGCTGATTTTTATTCCTCTGCTGAGATTATACGCTAGAAAATGAAAGAGAACCACGGACAAAGAATACAGAATAAGATCTGAATTCTTATAAGACTTCTCTTTTCTCTCCTCTGCATGTGGATCCATAAAAGTTACTGGGATTTATTGTATTATCGGTCTCACCTTTTTTAGATCATCGCATTGATTCTTGGTGAATTACGACAGGCAAATTGTTGCCAGACAATATCGACAAGCTTATCAAATTTTTCGAGCTTTGTTTTTTAAGACAAAATGTGAATTTTAATTTTAATATTAATTATAAACAGTTTTTAAATTAAAGCTAAAATATTTTTTGTCAAAAAGGTAAAAGACCCCATTAGTGGCACTTTTTTTTTTTTAATGAAAAAATGTTCTACTTGGAATAAAAATTAAAAATTTTTTTCATCTAAAAATCTTAAAGATTAGAAATAATATATTAATTATTGAAATTAATGATTTCATTAATTGAATAAGTACCAGAATCAAAGAAAGTGTCAGAAAATAAGAAATGAATAGTTTTGAACCACCTAAAAGAATTGGAGAGAAAAAATTAAATATTTAAGGAGTTATTGATTATATTTAAAAACAATTAAGTCTTAATAATTTTTAAAATTTCAATTCACGAATAATTTAATTAAAAATTTGAAATTTTCACAGATTTAAAAAAAAAAATAAAAAATGAATAATTTTGAACCATCTAAAAGAATTGTCTCCCTTAAAACACAATAAATAGATAAATTAATAATGTTATTAATGAAAAAAATTAATATAAAATGACTCATCTTCCGAAGCTAAGAGCAATCATGAATTTCAGTTTTCTGCACACGGAGCGTAGTGAAAGCAAGAAAGCTGTGAAGAATCATGACACACTTTATAATTCGATACGTTTAGCTTCTAGTATTTGATTTTAATTTATAAATTAAATTATGAATATCTATATAAATAAAACTGAATTGCTGTTTGTTGGTAAGCGAATAAATTTAGGACAATTGGATCGATTTTTTTTTTTTTAATGTTTGTAACAAGCCAAATCAGCTTTAACGCAATGACGTTTGTTTCTACTATTATTTTCTTGTAAATTTAATTATTTACTCTAAATTGTAAGCTAAAATTTTAAAATAAAAAATTATCGAAAAATTTAATTTTTCTGACTTAATCCTCAGCAAAGCGCACAGCCATTGCTATTAATTTTTATAATTATTATATTATACAACAAAAATGCAGAAAATTTTTTTAATTTCTTCTTTAATAAGCTCAGCGACATATTGAAAAAAAAAAAAATCCAAAATTAAAATAAAAAAAGATAACAAATTTCTTAATTCTAAATAAAATTATTTGAACTAGATTAAATGACTCAAGCCCGCAGACAAAACAATCAATCACCGGTTAATTAAATCTCAATGAACTGATAAACCAAATATTAACTTTTATAAGCGGCGCGATTGTTCAACATTTACACGTGCCCGTTTGGATCTACTATACCAGCAATTTGTTCAGCTGGCCGATTAAATTGGCGCACATGGAGAACACGCGCTAGCAGGTATAGCTTCACCCGATGTCCCGATGAGAAGAATAACCAACTCTTTAATTAATTTAATTAGCGCGGGCGTTCCGAGGCGAGAGATTGCAATCCTACTGGTGTTCTTGTCGAGTTTTCTCCTATCCCAAAGCTCCTTACTTTTATCTCAGGTTGCTCCTTTAATCGTATATCGTATTTAATTTTTACCAAGAAATCAACTCAACTCCTCTCGGTTAGGTATGGCGCTAACCTTGACATTTTTCCGGGCAATGACTCTCTCGATTAAAAGTAAACAAACAATGTGTTTTGTTGTTTTAAATAACAAACGCTTTCTCGATTCTTTTATCTTTTAATATATAATAACATTTACTGGACATTTTGTTTACAATTTAATAATTGTAAATTACTGAATGTGCTGATCGTTTTACAAAATATAATAAAACAACATTTTTTAATTATGTAAATTTTCGTTACAGTGAAAATTTAATAGCGAGTGGTTTACAATTAATGTTTAATATTATTAAGTAAATAAAATACTTATGCAAAGTATCAGCTGACGGACTTGGAGGTTCATCGAGTATCGAATTTTTGATTGTTTTTAGTTTTTTAATTTATTTTTATACACAATTTTTTTTTATTATACTTAATTTAATTTTTATTTTTACACAGTAAAAAATTTTGCGTCAATGTGTCAAAAAATTTTGCAATAAAAATTTTTGTGTTAAATATTTAACACAAAAAAATGTTAAATTAACATAAAAAAGTGTTAAATATTTAACACAAAAATTTTTAACAACATTTTTTGACGCATTGACGCAAAATTTTTTACTATGTAATTTACGAATTAGATTATTTATTTTATATCACACGATTGTGCTCGTCCGCAATAAAACATTCGATAAGTCGATCATATCTCCAGGACGTCAAAAGACTAGAATGATTAGAAGTAACCTTAGGTTTATACACACGTAAAATATAAAATTTTAATTTACATACATATATGTAATAATATATATATGAAAAAGTTATTTTTAAATTGCCATTAACGACTGTCTTTTATAATTTTAATTTGCGATTAAACGTATCATCGTATTTACAGATTAAAAGACCGCCGCAAAATGGAAGACGTTTTTTAAATTAAATATTAATTGATTTTTTATATATTCATGTAAATATAAATGAGACAATAGGTTTGTTTGACGAACAAAGTTCTTGGTATAATTTTTTTGCTTAAACAAAGTAAAATAAAAATTAATTTGTGTCTTCTATGCGACATAACTTAATTTTTCCAGTGCACAATTTTCTTCTCAATTTATATACAATTTAAAAAAATTTATTTTTAAAGAAAAATTTAATTGCGTATTGTAAAAAATTTGTTCAGCCAAACAAACCCAATTTTTGGCCCCAGTATTTGAAAATAGTGTCTTTGATGGCTATCACTACACATTATTGAAAACATCGCACTTTAAAACTAGTCGGTACATTCAGACGCATAACTTTCAAGATCTACATAGTGTCCGTTCATATTGTCTTCAAGAAGTTGGGCCAGATCGCGTCTCAGAAGCTGGAACTCTGGACGGCGGTCTGGATCCGCGTGCCAGCACCTTGCGATCACCCTGAATAGTTCGCTGCGACAGTGCGAGGGACGTTCCAGTCGGTAGCCATCTTGTACATTCCTCATTACTTCTCTGGCCGCCATGTCGGGATACGGCGTCGAACCTAATTAAAATATTAAGTTTTAGTTTGTTTTTATTGAAATTATTTAATTGAAAATTATCTTTAAAATACAAGTTCACGGATAAAATTATTCAAAAATTACACGGCTTTTTTTTATTGGATCTACAAAAAAATGTTAAATTTAAAAAAATTGATTTTTAAGAATAATATACCAAGGAAAAAACAATTTTATATAATTCATTAAATTATATAAGAGTTTTTGGTCACATACACGGAAAGAACAAGATGACACTGTATATCATCCCAGATTATACTCAGTGATACTGTAGCGAAAAAAATTTTCAGATAGTAGCTAGTATAATTCAGATTATACTGGGTGATATCTGGATTATACTCATTTTAATCTAGATTATACTGGGTAATATCTGGATTGTACTCATTGTAATTTAGATTATACTGAGTGATATCTAGATTATATTCATTGTAATCTGGATTATACTAGCTGCTATCTGGAATTTTTTTTATTCAATATAATCTGAGATGATATCCAGTGTCATCTTGTTCTTTCCGTGAATAATTTTATATAATTCATTTTTTCAATGTAAAATTGTCAGTTTTTAAAATATAAAAATCAAAAAGTCTTAAAAAGAGTAAAACTGTAAATTTATCAAATTTTTTTGTAATTTTGACATTACTTCTTTTTCCGTGTAAGAATAAAAATTCTAAATTTGGTGTATGTATAAATTGGCATGGAAAATTGAAAGAATGATTGACTACTCATTAAATACATTTATGGCTGAAAGTAAATTATTGTACTTAACGTCTAAAACTATAAATGTCTAACAAAGATGTCGGATTACATAATAGAAAATTAATATTTCAAATGGCGAGGCAACAATTTTGCAATGTTCAAATATAACCATTGTATTTGAAATTTATGATTTTCCTTAAAAAAATTCCTGTTTGCCAATTTTCTTCCATAATTTTTCCAAATTTACTATCTAAACCTCAAAAATTTTAGTTTTAAATGAAAATTCTTAGCTTTGCTCCTAAATAATTTCAAAAAAAAAAAAAAAAATTCCCACACAATAAAACAATGATGCTCACCAAGAGTTACTATTTCCCACATAAGAATTCCAAAACTCCAGACGTCTGTTTTAGTCGTAAACAACGAATAAATAAGGGACTCTGGAGCCATCCATCTAATTGGCAAAGCATTTCTCCCATGTCTCGTCTCAATGCACTCTCCATCTTCATTGGCGAACCTCGACATCCCAAAGTCTGCTATTTTGCATAATTTATTGTGATCTACCAAGACATTGCGCGCCGCCAAGTCTCTGTGAATTATCTGAAACAAAAAAAATTCATTAGTATTCAAAAACTAACAAAAACAAATATGCTAATACAATTAATTATCAAAAACAAAAAAAAAAAAAAACAGCACTTAATTGACATCATTAGTCAAGTCACGTCAAGAGTGTCATTACATTTAATTGACGCCTTATGCAACAAATAGCGACGATTAAAATTAAAAAAACGGTGTTTCTATCATGAAAAAATCTAATTGAGAAGATCGCTGGTTGGTGGAAACTTATGCCCAACTTATGTATTGTATGCTAATGAACGTTACCAGGAGATGTAACCAGCGATTAACGATCTCGAGGTAAATTAACTCAGCAGTAATGAAGTAGAGACGAAATGTGTTGTTCGAGTAACAGCGAGTATCCTCTTCTTTTAATTTTTTTTAAATCTTGTCTTGATTTCTTCTTGGCTCATTTTTTTGCAGGATTTAATTCTTAAAAAATAACGAAGAAGGCGGAAAAGTAAACGTTAATAGTTAATCGTTGAAATAACGTTGTAAATGTCGGAGCTAATTTGCTTTGGGTTTAGTTCCCATGTTAAATTTTAACTGTTAATATATTTAAATAGCAAAGTATGTAACATCCTTATTACTTTATGTTTAATTTATCGTCTTAATATGCAATAGGTTATTAATGTTGGATGTGCTGGCAAAATTATTACCACTGCTACTGAATTAACCGTACAACCATAAAACCTCGTGCCCGTAAAAATATTAAATTGCTCGAGGATCTTATGTTTATATTTATATTTATATTTATAGTTATATGGAAGATATAGAACCGAGATGAAGATTGAGGAAACTGAATTTTCTGTTTATAGTTTTTATTACAGATGTTACACGTTCAACGGAGAGCAGCATTCTTTGGTAGAAGAGGATCATCCAATTACACGTATCCATAAATGTGAATGCTTGCTCCCTCCAATTAAAGTTAATCGAACTCGAGGAGTATGTATTTATATACAGTATTTGTCTTGTAGTTATCATTCTTATTCTTATTGATGTAGTATTCTTTTTTTTTTTGTTCTATTATTGATGTTTATGTTCTTCTTCATTTTTTTCCTTTGTGCTTTTATTATTCTTCCCGTCACTAAAGTCGTCATTGAAATAATAAAAGTATCCATGTCCATTGTACTCGTTCTGTCTATTGTAAGGTATTTTTTCATTTTATTGAGACCTTGATATTGACATCTGAAGATATCGATCTTGTGAGGATTTTTTTTTTTTCGGTTTATTATGTTTGACCATGTAGTCAAGCCCATTACATAAATTCTTATAAGATTTTATTATAAATGCTTAATATTATTGTAAAAATTTATTTGATGGATTTTTATTTAATTTTTATATTTTGTATTCAATTTGTTATTCATTTTTTAAAACAATAATTAATAACCATTATAAATTTTAACTAAATAAAAAAAAAAAATTAAAAGTTCAATTATTTTATTAAAAAAAAAACTTCAAATTAATGATTTTTTTTTTATTAAAAGAAAACTTCTAATTAATTATTTTTTTTTTATTAAAATCAAATTTTGAAGTTTTTAATTATGTTTATTTTTATTTAAAATTTAAATTAAGATTGTTATTTTTTTGTTCTTAAAAAAATATTATTTTTTCAAAAATTTTTCTTAATCAAAAATATGTAGACAAAATATTTTCAACAAAAATATTGCATTTGTCAAAATTTGTTCAATTAATTTTCTTCATCTAATTATTATAATTCTTCTATTAAAAAAAAATTATTTTTGTTATTTTTGCAACAGTTAATAACTAATAAACACTATTGATTTTAACGGAATAGAAACAAGAATTAAAAAATCGATAATTTTCAGCTCAGTATAAAGAAAAATCACACTGTTCGCAGTCAGCGCAAAATACTGCTGATCTTTAGAAATTAAAATATAATTTTTCAAACTATAATCAACTTTTTAAGTTTTTTAACGTAACAATTTCTCCATAAAAAGTACGATAACTTTCTCCATCATCAAAATTTGATATTTATTGTTGTTAATTCTTGGTTAAAAATAAAAATTTCTTAAAAAGTGTTCCTCGGCTAAGAATTCGTAAACAACGCATATATTCTCAATTTCAAGTACCGTTGTGTGAGCCCTTTACAAGTGACTTTCTCTTTCTCTGGTCTTACTCTTACTTTTGTTCTTGCAGAAACCCCAAAAACCGGTATCATAACCGAATCGACCTTGATCGAAACTCAGCCAAAAAAAAATCTCAACTTGATTAAATCTCGAAAGCTTATCTAAAAAGAAATGATATAGAGCCGTTAATTGCATATGTTACCTTTTTGGACGCGAGGTATTCCATGCCCCGAGCTACGCAGTACCCAAACACAGTAAGGTCTCGAGAGGTCAATGCTGCTGAATCTTCACTGAAGTTGTAGAAATCCTGTCTTGTCCGGTGATCTCTGAGGTAGGCCAATAACTTCCCATACATCACGTACTCAAGGATCAGGTAGTGCGGTTCTGATTAATATAAAACATACCTCTATAAATATACATATATGTATTTACATTGAATTTATTGTAATAAGAATAAGTGACTTTGTTTGCTGAGCAATCATATTTCTACAGCCTTGAGCGTATTTGTTCATTAAACACAAAGAATACTGGGAATAATTAACAAAAACTGGTGTATCGTAAATATTTATCGATGCAAAGACGTAAGTTGCTAAGATAACATTGTATTAGTGCTTGTATTATTTTTCAAAAAATCTCTAATTTTATTTTGTAGCATTCGTTTTTGCCAAATTTTATTTATTTATTTACTTACTTCCCAAAATTACATATGTAGTTGTACAAATAACTACAAATAATCCCTAGAGAGACAAATGATTTGATTGTCTGTAAATAGGATAGAGAAAAAAATATATCCTTAATGCCTAGTGATATACAAAAAATATTTATTACTAATTGAGTCACTCTCTCATAAATAATTTTTGATTTATTTTATAATTGGTATTTTTAGTATTTTACGCCTTATTTAATTTTATACTCAAAAATTACTAAAAATTACTTCAAAAAATTTATCTGAAGTCAAAGTTGATAAATATTAATTATTTTTTTCAAAAACTTTAATTTTATTTTGTAAAATTAATTTTTAATTAGCTTATTAAATTTTTATTTAGTTAAAAATAAGAATAATTTTTTACATTATTAAAAATTACTTTGAGCAATTTATCTTAAATTCAAATTATTAAATTTTAATTACTTTTCTCAAAAATTTTAATTTTATTTTTTAGCATCAATTTTAATCTAGCCAATCAAATTTTTATTTAGTTGAAATTCAAATAATTTGTCAAGTTATCTCTGCGTAGAGATATATATATATCTATATATAGAGATAACTATATATAAAATCTCTTTTATAATGATCTAAATAATATATAACTTTTATATTTCAATTTATGGAAATTCTGAACAAAAAAATTATTATACAGAGAATTTATCAAAAAATTCTACTTTTAGAAATCAAAACTAATATTAACGCAATTTTTTTTAAATACTAAAATTTATTCGTCAAATTATTTGTTAAAATTTAACAAATAGTAATTATTTTTTATTTAATGAAGATCTCTGTAAATATTTAACAGTAATGGGTAAAAAATAAATATTTAAAAGTTTTTCATGAATAATATGCAAAATAACTTATCGCCGATCGTCATTAGATTATTAATGGCCGGAAAGTATCGTCGAGTGATTAATAGCGAATAATAATAAATTATAAATAATGAATAACAAATATTAAATAAATGAATAAAGATGTAGAAACTAAGAAATTAGCGTTAATAAGGCGATATGTCACGTATTAAAAGTACGCGGTGTCTTGTATGCAAAACGAACGCTATCCCGCGAATAATATTGAGACGGGTGAAGCTTATCGCGTATATTTTAGTGTAGAAATTAACTGTGTATACTTAACGTCCGATTACACCAGAATTAAGACTTAAATCGCGATAAATTAACAAGCTTACATTAGTATTTTTTTTTTTATATTTTTTATTAATTGCGAGGCAATTTGTCTACGAGATTCATCAGGTGTAACTTGTTTTTAAATTTTGGGGTCGATGAACTAAGACTCAGAATGTTAAAACAACAAACATTAAGTTTGGTAAATTCAATGATTTTTTTTTAAAACAATCAGTTAAATAAATAAAAATTTTCATTGAAAATTATTTTGTTTTTGAATTCAATTTTTACTTCAAGTTCAACAATGAGAATAGAATTTTCTTAATTAAGTAAAATATTAAATTTACTACGTATTTTTTACACTTAAAATATTATTAAAAAAAAAATCATTTGTTTTCTTCCTGTTTTTAATATTTATACCGAAGAATTTATGACGCGATAGCACTATCGGCAGAATCGTGACTGTTAATGCAATGACTCAAAAATTTTATGAGCTAAAAATACGTCAAGCTGTCAGACATTAGTCTTGTGGACTTGAGAGCTATCAACTGCACTCACGAATTATCTCTAATAACTCGGTGGTACCGTCACTCGGATCCAAAGATTGTGACCAATAAATTCGTCATTCTTTTTGTTTTTATATTTTATTTTTTAGTCATAAATTTATAAAATTTTGCGCCGTAAACTTTTGGTTTGCGGTGAACTATAGATGCGTTCGGATCCTTGAAACCGAGGGCATTCGAGCTATTTAGGATCTAAATATCTTAAGGTCCAGACACTTAATTTTCAGTTAAATGGGCGGTTAGGCTACATAAATATTTAATAAATCATTTTTAGTGTTAATACGTGGTCAAATTTTTTTTTTTTTTTTGGTTGACCCTGCAATTGTACTCAAATATATAGAATGGGTTATTTTTTCTTAGAATTTTTGTAACCTAAAATTATAAAAATTACAGTTGAGAATTTTAGGTGTTACATTCATTTAACAATTTTTTTTAATATCATACTTTTTTTTTTTTTTTTTAACTAAACTAACGTCAAATATTATACATTAATATTTACCAAATTGAATAAAAAAAATTGATATTTATAAAATAAAAATCAAGGGATTTAATGATAAGAACCAATATTTAATGGTTTTTTGTCAAAGAAAAGTTTTTTGATAAAATCACCGCCATAATATAATTTAGATACTTTAAAGATACTAAAAAGACAGTTTGGAAGAAAACTTTGTAATTAGTTTGATTGATTCGCTAAGAATATGAAAAAAATTACACATTTTGTAAATTTTCTAAAAAAAATGACTATACAGCGTATAATTAGAATAACGATAAGGATCCTTATACTAATGACATTTCTTCTCCGTGAATAATTTTTTATAAAAATATGGGCTAATATTACTATGATAAGTAGTAAATCAAAAAGTTACAAAATTCGAAAAAATTTTAAATTTCAAAATTTTCCTATACTAATTAAATTAAAAAAAAAAAAATGCAATGAAGCTACCATTTCCTCGATACTTTGAAAAATATTTTCTGGTTATTATAAAAAAAAAAAAAAAAAATTCCCTGAAAAAGAGTAAAAATTTTTTTTGAAGTGCCACATTATATTATAAAACGTAATTTTTCTTATTTCCATTAGTCATTTTGACACAGCCTAATTTCCCATTAAACTTTTGGATAATTTTTACCCAAACAAAGACAAAGTTTAAACTCTTAATAATTAGAATATTATAATAATTACAATAAAAATGTAAATGACTAAAATAACAGGTATTCGTGGCACAGAGGTTAGCTAAAGCCATTCTGCTTGGCCATGAATATCACGTGAAAAATTAACAAAACAAATGATACCGAGTGTCTCGACGGATCACGCGAGACGCTAGCAAGTTAATAGTTGGATTGTGAGAAATATTAAAATATAATATAAATATAAATACAAATAATAATATACATAGTACAGTCTAAGCTTAGAAGATCTCTTACGGACAAGTTGATAATGCGCATATGTAAATTGTTCGAGAACACTCAGACGTAGCACGTAATGCCGTCATTATTTTACCTTTTTTCTGAATCGCGTCATTGATATAACCTTATATATACATACATATAAGAGAAATAAAATAATAACCTTCGAGAAACATCAATCTCAGGCTGGAAAATAATTTTCCAATACGTCAATGCACGATCTTATCTCTGATTGCAAAAAGTTGCTCAATTTGATGAGTCAGTTGAATAAAAATAAAAAAAAAAAAAAAAAAAAAAAAACTTGGTATCTTCTTCATCTGATATAAAGAGATATAACACAAACCTTCTTCAGTGCAACAGCCTAGTAATGTGACGACGTTCGGATGATTCCCCAACTGCTGCATAATTTCTAATTCCCTGACAAGATCTTCCTTTTCCCTGGCAGAAGCGCCTTCTTTGACAGTTTTTACGGCAACCAGTCGGGTCGTTCCTTTATGACCCGTCAAGTCATCAGCTTCTGCTTTCCATACTTGTCCGAAATTACCCTGTCCTAGAACTGTTTGGAGCCTCAGCTTGTCACGAGGAAACTCCCATCTTGACTCCTGTTTCGCTGGAGGCGGCGGCTTCTCTGCTTCGTGGCACTGCGGTAAAAAATACTTCATTTGAAATTATAATTTATAGTTAATTTATGAATGATTATTATTCATAACTAATTATGAGAATAATTATTTAATTATCTGACTAAATTAAATTTTTTTTTGTCAATAATTAAAAAAAAGAAGAATATAAATTAAGAAAAAATTATTATTAGATAGTAACGAGTACATTTTAAATTAAGTGCGCTTACCGAAGCGCCATTACGCGGTCGTCCTAACATAAAAATAACGCCATTTTGTCGTAATGCCTGATTCTTGACCGATCATCTTCTGAATTGATGATATTATCTAAAGTATAATTTTATAATTCAAGAAAATAGTTGTAGAAAATTTTCTATGTTTGTATGTAATTTTTGAGTTAAATTAGTACTGAAAAATTCTAATAGAAGTCGCATGATTACTAAATTGTTTTCTTACCAAAGAATTAACTTCTAAAATATTACTCATGTTTTTTACTTGGTGGATTAAATTAGACTTCTTGAAAAATTATGCCGTAAAATATAGTATGTCTTGAAAAGTTAAAAAAATTAATGTATACATTATCGAGATCGATTTGACTCCACACGGTCAGAAATTATTAATTAGTGTGAATTTATAATTATAAAAATGTTTTTTTGAGATGTCTGTCATGATAATAAAAAAAGAATATTAAAATTTAAATGAAAAATTTTTTTTACTCTTCTAAAAATTTTGTAAGTCATTTATAAATTTAATCAATTTCAAATTCAATTTTTATTGAACTAAACATATAAATTACCGTAGAAATTTCCTATAAAAATGAAAAATTTTATTTTTTATTCTCATTTATAGCCCATATATGACCAGATCAGGCCAAATATGAAAATTGGTTAATTGGCCCTATAAAAAATTTTTTCATGAGTTAAATAAACGTCCAGTAAAATGTACTCGGGTTTACAAATATAAACTTTCACTCGAATAAGTAAGATCATTTGTCTTTGCTCATTCAACTCACGAGATGCTGTATCCTCGGCAATTTGGTTATCGCCTTTTCGATCGAGGTCTTGAAGTCCCCATTCTCGAGATTCAGCGCATCCTTCCTGCAGCTTATCTCTGATGATGTGTCAGACTCCTCCAGCACCTGCAAGCAACATTCACATAAACATAACCAATTTCAGTAATACGTCACCACTCACAACTCACCAATCAGTCATTATCATTATCATTATCATTAATCACAGTAAGATATTTACTTAGTGTAATAATATATGTATTTACAGCCAATTATTTTCAACGTTCTATCATCATCTAAATTATGTACCACTCAATATTTGCAATTTTATCTTTTTCATGTAATTTTGTTGAGAGAAGAAAATAAAGACAAAGATGAAGATTGAATTATCTATTATGTAATTTAGAATCCCGGATTGTTATTTGTTACGGGCAATTATTGTTGCGGTTGATTGGATCCTGCTAATTCTAATTGGTTTTCCGGAATAGTTTGATTAAAAATTCATAAATTGAATATTAATCATGCAAAATTATGATTACGATCATGATGATGGGCACTGGATGCAAATAAACGCGTCCTCGAAGGTTTTGCGGGCTAATTTATGTGAGTAACAAATTAGTTGGAGGGGCTTCAGCTTCCAGCTTGTGAACAAAGCGTTGGCGATCTGAAGGCGTCGGGACTGTCGTAAATAGTAATCACGAACGTCATTATCACCTGAATCGCCTTGAACCCGCTGGATGCTGGATGCTGGATGCTCGATGAATGACAATGCAAATTCGAGGTATCGGCAACCTGTCAGCGGGTGCTGAGGCAAGATCATTATTTATGGGCTTTCATCAATTGTCAATCATTGTTTGGTTGTTGGTTGAGAAATATGCAGCGGCTTGTTTGTTAAGTACTTAAATTCGAGTGTTCACTTCAGGTGTTTCGCAAAGATATGGTTTTAGTTGTGTTTAATTTAAGGTGAATTTTATTTAAAATAGTGATTTATTTAATTGACGGTGATGAAAGTTGGAAAAAGGGATATTTGCTATGACAATTATTTCAATAATTTTCTTTTAAATATTAACAAAAAATAAAATTTAATATTTATAAAAATTTTAACTATTTCAGCCGAATTTAATATAACTGAATAATTTTAAGTATGTTTAAAGTTTAAGATCAATTATTTAGAAATTAACATGATTTTTTATTTTGAATATTGAAGTATATTAAGTAATTATCAATTATATAGGTAAAATTTTAAAACTTGTAAAATTTTAGGAGAAAAACTTGAATAAAAAATATTTATGATGGAATTAAAAATATTCAAAGTAATTAAAAATTTTTAATAATAATAAACATTATTCAAGAATATTTTGTTTAACTTATGAATATATTTTTTATATAAATAATAAAAAAAATAATAAAATTGATTAAAAAATTTTTTAACCACAAAACAGTGAAAAGTTGATAATAAATAAATGAAAAAATAATTTCATGTTAAATTCGTATAATCAATAAAAATATTTATCTGATTTCCGTATTGAATAAAAAAAAATTACAGTGTAGTAACAAACACTTAAAATAAATATTTGATTTGATTACAAACAACAAACATAAATATTTTATTAAAATACTTTCTTGCTAATAAAATTGAGGAAGAAATATTATAGCATAACTTTTATTTATAATGAAAATAGTATAATGTCGTTTATTAAATTTCTCTTTTAAATTTTTCCTCACAAAGATGAAGATAAAAGTACAGAAAATTTAAAATAATAAAAATTTAAATAAAAATACGAAGACGTTTAACAAAAACGAGTGCGTACTTAAATTTTTAGCTGGTGTTAAAAAGATCGATTTGAAAAGAATTTAAAAGTTAAGTATTACAACAAAGTCGAAAGTGTTTTTTTGGTGCTGCAGCCCTTTGCAGAATGAATGCGATCGTAAAGCATAAATTAAGTCCGACAGCACGAAAATTAAGTTTGAGTAGTACATTGAGTTTTAGTGGAGGGCGAGAAAAATATAAAAAGTGATGCGATGTTATGTTATGTTACGTGATGCAATGGATTGGTATTCCAATATTTTAAACCGCCAGACTAAACAATTGCCCGCCTTGCGAAAAACTTTATTGTTTTCTTTAGACAACGTAATGGATTTACGATAATTGTTATAACGATGATGATGATGATGATGATGATGATTATAATGGTGGTGATGATGATGATAAATATTGATGTATTGAGTAACACAATAAATACTGTTAATATTATTTATTATTTATAGTATGTATTGTAAATTGGGATTACTCATTTAATTGAGTACCCTGACCTGTTTTCTGATTTGATATGATATGTAAAGTGTTATAATAATAAATTTGAATAAATAAATATTATTAATTATTAGAAATTTATTTAACTGATAGTCGCGATTGCTGTCATTATCTTTCGCCGATTAAAGTTACTGAGGACGATTAATCATAATCGTTTTTTATCGGGTGTCATCATAATTAATTTTTTATGTATATGTTCGTATATAGGACAATTTTGTTTTTTTAATTAATTATTGCGAAATTCGATAAAAATTACTAATTTTATTATTATTATTATTATTATTATTATTATTATTATTATTATTATTATTATTATTATTATTATTATCCAAATTTAAAATAAAAATCAATTTTAATCAAAACAATGTTTATGTTCTTTGTATTGAATTTTTTCTTGTTATTTTATCTCTGATCGCGTTTTATAATTTTTTGTTTAACTACGTAAATGACGTCTTAAACCTTCATAATAGAATACATAATAACCTTCAATTTAGATAACTTCAAAATTAACAAAAAAAATTTTTTTATGTTCACAAAAAAAAAAAAAAAACTCCAACTAACAAAAAAAATTGAAAAAGTTTTCAATGTAAAAAAGTTCCATACAATTTTTTTTGAGACAATATTTTTATTCGAAAATAATAACTATCAGGTTTTATATTACGTTATTTATAATATCTCTGTATCTCATAGCCCAAGTTTAATAAACAATAAAAAATTCAAAAATATTATAAAAAAAAATCTATAAATAATTTTTCCAACACCAAATTTTTCCACAAACAAACACTGTCTGATATTATTAAAATTTATTTTATTAAAATTCAAAGAGCGCGAGTTTAATGACTGTCATAAAGGATTAAAAAAAATTTCCTCTCTGAAGAATATCTTCGCAGTCAATGGAAATGTAAATCATGCATGTGCTCATTTGAAAGGTATTAATATCCCTCCTGACGTCACAAATGAAAAAAAATAATAAGATCAAGAACGAAGATGAAAGTCTTGAAGATGACACCCGTCAGGTCATCAACACTATCAATACTACAAGGCCGTAACATTGTTAATTAAAAGATGTGCAAGCCCGTAAGCCCAAGGAAATCCAACTTTTCAATGCAATGCAAAGCGCTTTATATAGATTTTAATAATATCGTTAATAAATTGTCTGACTTGTCTTAAGAAAACTACGCATACATATAAATATGTTGCGCATATGTGCTGCTGTATCTTTGGAGATTGGGCACAAGGATAGTGAGGATTAATGGTCTATAATCAAAATTAAATGAAGATTCACCGTGCATGGATATGCCTACTGTGTCATTACGAGTTAAACCGTGGAGCATATTTGCAAATATTAAAGTTAAACTGCTGTGTCGGGGAATAATTTGCAAGATCGCGTGTCCGTGAACGGTCGGCAGTTCATTTTTTCATCCCGGCTTTGCGTCGACGGTTGATGGCTTAAAAGTTAGAGTTTAAATCACGAAAATTTTATTTTTATTGTTACACTGTCTACAGACGCGCTCGTTAACGATCGAAACCATAACTCACTGATCTCGCGACGTGGGGTGACCGTGCAGTCAAAGGTTCATCATAATCAAGGTGAACATGATCCAGAAGCCAAAAAAATCATCTTTCGTTTTTGAAATAAATTTATGGATAATTTATAGAGAAATTTTTTTTTTTATACTTAGAAAATATAATATATTTTTTAGTATAAAGTTATAGTTTAATTTTTATAAAATTATAGTTTTTAATTTTTTAAATATCTTTGAAACGGCTCGACCGATTGACTTCAAAATCTAATTAGCTCGGAGTTTCAATAAACACGTTCGAACGCCGTATCGTTCATCTTGATCGGGTGATACGTACGACAAAATTTTCTTTATAAATATACACACACATATGGCCGGACGTTTCGTCGGAAATGGTCGTAACGTCTTCTTACGACCTCAAAACATGGAGATCTGATGAAAACTCGTATTCTCAAAATCGGATCGAAATCTATAACTTCCTACTTTTGAGAATTATTTTCAAAACGGGAAGTAAAAATTTTTTTGGTTCACGAATTTTTCTTTTAAATCAAGTTAATATTTTTCTTTAATGTATTCCCCCCTAAATAAATTAAAAAAAATGTTTTCTCACCTTGCGATTCTTTATTATCAGTCTTCTGAAGATAAGCACCACCCCAACAACAATCGGGAAGAAAACAAGTCCCGCGAGTATGTAACTCACGATAACGACCGTTTCCTGGGTCGCCAAAGTGTCTCCGTCGTGCCTTTTGGTGATTACTTCACTCATGTTTATCGGGTCGCGCATAGTAACCGGAATGATCCCGGGTTCGTAATAACTCGAATTCACCTGATGATACCCATTGGGTTCCGGGCCGGAAAAGTAGACCGGTTTGTGCCTGGTTTTGTTCCCGAAAGATCCAGAGGCCGGATTCGAATTCTGGACCTTGGCTGTAGAATTCGACGCGGCTTCCTTATTTCTACCCTTCGCACTGACATTTTCTTCCCCAGTCTTCACCTCCACCGTTCTGTTCTCTCTATTTTCCAAATCCTTCATCGTCCCATTAAAAATATCCGACGTATTGTACAAATGCATTATCGGCAGAACATCATCCTTATCCTTGGTCTTGTCCGAGAGATTTCTTCCCCTGACCTCTGGCGACCTCTCCCCGTTTTTCTTCGCTTCCATTTTCGGAGTTTGCGGAGAGGTCACCAGGTTTGTCTCCGGAAGCGTTGTTCCTTCCGGCTTCAAGGTCGTCTGGGATCGGTACATTTTCTGAATTTCAGAAGGGTCCAAGTCTTTCGCGATTCCAAACGGTCTGTCTGGAGCTTTCGCAGTTTCTTCGATTTTTTCTGCGACTTCCTGATCCTCACCCTTTTCCATTTCCTTATCCTTATCGTCTAAAATCATCGGAGTAATAGGAAAAACCGGAGTTTTCACGGTTGAGCTGACCAATTTTGAATCACCAAATCCAGTCTCACTATCACTTTCCCCGTTCCCCTTCACCGGCTCGCTCAAGTTCAGCTTCACACCTTCAAACTTCTGGCCTTCACCAACTACAGGCAAACTAGACCCAGAATTCGCACCAGATTCCCCTATCATACTGCTATTCGCCATAATACTGCCAATATTATAACTATTATTAGTACTATCAACCAGTTGAATCACCTCATCTTTCCCGTCAATGGACCTCGAGCCGACCCTTTCATCAACACGTCCTTTGGTGTTCCTGCTTCCACTTCTGATATCACTTCGACGCCTCTTAGAATCTCTAACAGATTCCTCCCCGGTGATCCTCTGATTGAGCACTGCGCTGGCCGACTTCCTCAAAAGCCTTCTGTCATTAACCTCCTTTTTATCTAGCACCTTTTCCCCACTTTCGGTGGTCAACTTCAGTGTTGACTTTCGTTCGACACTTTCTGGAGTCGTTGATCTGGGCAGATTCTGGTCAGCTTCCTTTCTTTCAGAACTAACTGCACTGGGGGTAGTTGACCTAAACAGTTTTCTGTCATTGGTCACTTCTTTGTCAACAATTGCACTTACAGTAGTCTTCTCTTCATCAGTCACTTTTTTAAGGTGTCCCTTTTCTTCAGCAGAGGTCCTGGTTGGTTCAGTGGAGTTGGGATTGGAATTAGAATTAGAATTAGAATTAGAAGAACCAACAACAACAGAAACAACAGCAGGATTATCAATCGAGATTAGAACCACAGTGGATGCCTGAGAAGTGTTGCGGTGAACTGAATACGCGGCGACTTGTTGCTGTAAAGTAGTATCGTTAAAAGTTTCTCCCACCAAGAGCGCAGCAGCAGTTAGCGGGGTGCTCTGCTCAGTTGTAGCACTGTGTTCAACGGCAGTCGGAGCAACACTGACTGGGCCGGGCGTGCGCGTCGAGTGTAGTAGATCCATGCCAGAGGTAACAAGAGGAGGAGAAAACCAAGAATTTACTTGTTCTTTTAACGTTGTCAACGACGGGTTGTCATTTGACCCAGGTCCGGAGTAGTTTCCTAGCAGCCGAGTTACATTTGTGATCGTGTAGGCATACGGGTGCATCTGCTGTGCTAGCGCAACAGGTGTTTCTTCATTAAGAATCCCTGTTGCTGAAGTAAAATTATCCGTTACTGTAGCCGCTGTTGTAGTCGGTGTTAATGTTGTAGTTAATATTGATGATGATGATGATGATGATGATGATGATGTTGATGTTGATGTTGATGTTGATGGTGAAGGCACTAAAGTAACAACATTCTCAGCAACGATATTTACAGGCTCTAAACCAGACGAATTTCCCGTTAGTTCTGATACTGCTGGTATCTCCGTTACAACAATTCGCAATGAGCTAGAAGAAGTACCTACATTTTCTCTGTCCATCGAGGGTGTCATTGGGTCAACGTTTATGGACAGCCATGTCGAAATCCTACCGAGAACCTGAGAAGACTCTGAAGGCATCATCAGCCCTTTTTCTTCTTTGTTATTTCCAGTTTTTGAAACGCCTGTTTTCTTGCTACGAACGGGAGAACTTTTAGGCTTTTCAATTTTTAATATCAAGGACTCATCTTTGGTGTCATTCAAAGCCAAAGTCCTAAGCGTAACGTCATTAGAAGCAATATCAAGCTGGACAGAATTCCCTTCGGTGCTTCCGTTTTTGGCAGTAACATTCGCCGGCAAAGAATCTGACCTTTGGCTCTTTCTAAGATACAAATTAGTGCCCCTTAAGAGGTTCTTGGTCTTGGGGATCTTGTTCTTCTCCACAGTAGACTTATCGACGGCGATGTTCATCTCTTCGTTGATCATTTCTTCGAGTTTAGATGAAGGAGTCGCGGTAGTGCTGAACCCTTTGATAAAGAATCTCCTCCTCTGCATAGGAGAAGCAGAAGTGCTGGTAACTTCGACAGAATTATTGCTAGTGGTGTTTTCCGGGCGAATTTTCTGGCCAAAATACCGAAATTGCGTCATGTCTTCTATAGGAATGTTGCTTTCTACTGGCCGGAAGTGATTGTACAGTGACTCGGGCATCACCACAGTGTTCTTTCTTCTCATTTGCGATGATTGAATCAAAGACCCGTTTTTGGGCGATGAGTTGCGAGATAATAAACCAATTGTGCTATGATCTTCTTCTTCTTTTTCGCTCTCCTCATCAAGAGTCGGCTGGTCGTCCAAGTCTAAGTCTGAAGGGGCAGTTACGTAGACGCTGTGTCTGGTTTCCTGGACCTCCAGTAAGTCCTGGGAATTGTTGAGAGAGGATTTCAAAGTGGAATTCAGGTGGCTTTTCGGAGAAACAGAACGGGTCAAGGCCTGTCGACGGCGGACTGCCAAACGATTTCGGAATATCTGCTCGCGTTTCGCCTTCGATGTTGGGGACTCGGTGTTAAAAGCTGTCCTTCCTTGTCGGTGGTCCTGAGCCTCGTCTAGAAGCACAAAAATAAAAAATTAAATTGACTAGTGACCTAGAAAATTAGAATTTGAGATGGGAGAAAAATTAACGATTTAGATCGAACGATTAAGATGTGGTTTGTTTTTGTTGCTCGAGTAAAAGTGTCGACTCACGAGGAGCAGTCGTGACCCACGTGCATTTACAACAGTCTAACGGTCCTAGTGTATGGAGAGGATCTTTAGACTACAGACTATAAGGTTGTATTTATGGTGGATCAACACAGAGAGAGGACTTTGTCTTTTACCGCATCGCTAACTCGCCTCATCGTTCATCCTACTAGTCTCAAGGTTGACTTTGATTTATTTTTGCTAGACACTAGACAATGCCTATTTTTTGGTTAAATCAACCGCTAATTGCTGATTGATATTGATGATCATCATCTTAATGTAATGGAATACAATGTGATGTGAACAGCTATTTTGACGGACGTTTTGACGGGCAGATTGACCCTAACCTTTTAATAATTTGTTAAGATGGGGGCTTTTATTGTGCAGTGGGTTAGACGATTAATTTTTTAGATGTCCAGTCATTAGCTTTTAATTACAAGGAATTGCTTGTCTTCTGAGAAATTAAGTTAGAATTAATTAATGGAGTTTCTTTGATGAAAATTGGTTGAGAAAGAGGTTTTTTAACTAATGGTTGATTGAAAATTATTTTAAGTAATCATTTTTGAATTAATATGTGAAGATTAATGCTCTTCTTGATGATTTTTTTGAATGGGTAATTTTTAAAAAGTTATTGATAAATTATTAATTGCGATAAATTAATTTTTGAATTTTTCAAAAAATTACAGTTTAAATCATTTAATTAATTAATTATTTAGGAGATTAAAAATTTTTTTAAGTTAATTTTTATATTTAATAGAGAATTATTATTTTAAAAAATTATCAAGTGTATTGTTATAAATTTTTATATTTACTAAAAAATTAACATATGTATCATAAAAAAAAAATTCAACTAAAACTATTTTTTTTTTTTTTTTTTTTTTTTTTTTTTTTCAATATAAAAAATTTTTAATAAATGTTTCTTAATCCTACTGTGTACTGACTTCACTATTATACAATTAAAGTATCATGATTTTTGCGAATCACTGAAATAAATTAAAGATAAATTATTTAACAAGTACCATCAACTATAATTGAACCAATAACTCAAAAACATACTCCAACGTATTAATTTATAAATGAATTGATTTAACTCAGACCGGAATGATGTAATAGGACAACTTTATCACCCGATCACTCGCGATTAATTAATTCAATAGTGAATTATCAACGTAATAAAATGAATTCCAATTAAAATAAAAAAGAATTCAGGAAGTCAAAGCCCTTTGAAAAAAAGTAACGCGAAATGACCACCCGGTACGCTCTGACAATTTAAGTCACCTCGTTTGCATCCGAGTATTTGACTACTATTACACGATATTAATTTACGGAGTATGTATGTGGAGTAGAGCTCAAGAGATGCAAAGCTATAATGTCTATATGTATACGTTATGCAAACAGTACAGGATACTTACGCCCACACAACCGTAAAGTATATTCTGGTCTTTATAGCCATCGTAAGTATGATCTACGCAGCCATACCCAGACGTAGTTGTACCAGTAGTTAAACTTGTCTCTCTTAGACTTTTATTAATCTTTAATGCAAGTAAAGGATCCTTATACTTCCTCTTTCTTACTATCCGCTATTCGTAGTCCGCAGTCCGTTGTCTGTATGGTCTGTATGGTCCGTATTTACAATCTTGCGTACTGAAACACACTGTAAATATCACAGGGCAACCTGCTGCTACTACTGCTGAATAATGTCTCTCAGTACTGTAAATCATCTAGACATTCAGACCCGTGTCTTTCTCGCTTTAAGATACTCCAACTGTTGTGTTTGTACCTACTGAATTAACCTGTACCCTTTTATTGATTATCAACTCATACATTCATCACTTTGCATTTTATTTTTATGCATATGTCGTTTATTGTTTAGCAGGTTCTTGTTATTTATCACTTGTGTTACGTGATTTTTTCGAATTTAAGTGATTTAAATTTACAAACAAGGAAGTCATAATTGATTTTGATATGAAATTACACGTAAAAAATTTTGCGTTATTGCGTCAAAAAACGTACACTGAAAAAAAAATTAACTTAATTCGAGAGAAAAATTCTTGAACCAAGAAAATAATTTTAAAGAGGTTTATTTTTTTAAATCAAGACGAAAGATTCTTGAATCAAGAAAAATTTATTACTTCAAGAATTTTTCAACTAAAATTAAGAGGATTAAGTTCTTCAAAATTATATAATGATAAAAAAATTAACTTGACTCAAGATTTTTTACTGTGTAGATTACAAAAATCAAATATAATTTTTTTCATGATTCAACGAAAATAAATTTTATCAGATAATATTTGTTGGAAAAAAAAAATCACTGAATTTTTAGAGACAAAAATCTGGTTGTATTATTTTTTAAAAATTGGATTTAATATAAAATCTTATTATTATTTTTATTACTAATGATACCACTAATTTAACACAACCAAGGTTCCGTTAATTGATCAAAACATGTAATTTAATCTTAATGAATTTAATTTAAAAAAAAATATTTATTGAAAAAAAAAATAGACATATATAAATGGAGTTAAACTTCACTCGTTATATAAGCAAAGATGCTTTTTATTACTTTATTTGTACTGGGAACAATGGACGGTTATATTTGTAGCGTTAAAAAAAAAGACTACGTAAGAACGATTGTTGGCTACAGAAAATATAATTCGCGTTAGTGATTATTTTGATTTGCTCTTTTGTGGTGAGTCACAACAGAACAACAACGAGATGTTATTTTTAATTTTTTATATATATTTTATGTAAAAAGTGTGAGTATGAACGTGTAGATATTGACATGAGATACATGAGTTGGGCTTTCGTGGAGCGTGTATCCGTTTCCGGTAAACTGATGGAGAACTCGGTACCAGTGCAGTGGAGTTCTGCGTCGCAGAGGTAAAATTAAACAGAAGAGCCGCGAGCTAAAGGACACTCTGGTCAACGAGTACGAGTTAATTATATAACCACTTAAACTTTTGTTTAGCTAAAGCCGAAGCTGATGATAATTAACGATCCTGGTTCGTGACAGAGAAAATTAGCCGGTGATTTAATGGTCGGTGAACGCGAATCGCAGATCGCGAATCCGGAATTCGAGTCAGTATTTGACTGGTATTTAATTATTTTTAATTGCAGGAGTCGATATAATTCCATTACGGCGTCTGGTCTCGAGATCTCTTTGGTCTCCTGGCTTGCATTAAATTATAGTTAAGTACACACAAGAGAGTTTTTGTTTGACGAAGTAAAGCTAATTTCATATTTTTATATTTTTACCCGGATGGCTCGTTACCTACAACTTATAACTTACAAGTTACAGCTTACGGCGTATTACGCAATTTAAAGATTCCAAAGGAGAGGAACAATGGGGATCAACGTCCTGGAAAAATCTTCCGGGCATTCTCGAGTCATGAGTGAAACCACGCGAGACCTTTTTATTGTCCTTGATCACATCTGTCTCAGACAAATTGCCTTTATTTTTTTATTTTTTTTTTGTTTTAAATGAATTTTAATTTAATTTTTATGTTAAGTATAAAAACTCTTAATATCATAATTGATAGTAATAATAATAATTGAATTTCTGGTCAAAATATTTTTGTAAAAAATCGAATTCTCTATAAAAAAATTTCCTTACTAATTTTAATATTTATCTTATCATTTAATCAAGATTTAATTTTAAAGTCACAAAATTTTGAAACATCTAAATAATATTATCTTCAAAAATTTTAATTTTTGTCCAAAATATCGAAACTACGGAAAAATCATAAGAATTTTCTATCGGGAATTTAATTCTTGTGAAAAAAATTCCTTATAAATTTTATCGTATCTCTTAATTTAAACTGTGATTCAAATTTAAAATGGAATTCTTAAAAATCTAACATTTTTATTATTAGTAAAAATTATAAATTTAAAATTTACTAAGAAATTAATTAATAGATTAATTCTTTATAAATAATTTAAATTATTTGGACGATTTTTATTGAATTTAGTCATTATTATTCCATCTAAAAATCACAATTATTATTGTTATGATAAAAAGTGTGTTACTTTATAGATAAATAAATACTTTAAATAAAATATTATTTTAACTAAAAATTTGATACTAATTTTAAAGTATAAAAAAAAAAATCTAAGATAATTGAGATAAGTAAAGTAAATGGCAAGTTAATTAGGATTTATAATTTTAAATGGATAAGATAATTTGAATAAAGCAGAGATAGCTCGAGTGGTTGTTGCTGTTATTATTTATGCAGCATGACGAAAATTTATCGTAGACATAACATTGTGTTTCGTTTATGTATTATATATTTATATGCATTTATGTGTTTATATATATGAGGAAAATAAAAAAGGTGACGTCGAGAGTTGAGACTGAGAGACTCTTAGGCGACTGGTTTAGCTTGGTTATCGCTGCGGCGTGACCGCATAAAAGCCCGTAATATTTTATGTGAACACGTGTATGAGTAAGGTCAGTGTTGCTCCTGTTATTTAAGTTAGGTCTATGTGCAGTGCATTACACATCACCAGCATAACAATACTACTCGCGAAACGCTCCGATGCCCATGAGACAACAGAACTGTTTTAATCATTTTTATTTATATTTTTTATAAATATCTTTAACCTCCCCATTGTATCCATGATTTATACTTTTTTCTCGCTGTAATAAATATTTCACTTAAATTTTTTCCAATGTCTAGGCCATAAAACATAATATGTAATCTCTCAATCTTAATTGAACAAAAAAAAATCGATGCAAATATTTATTGCTCGTACCAAAAATCCTGTTTTGCTTCTTCATCAAGTTTATTTGACTTTCAAAACTATCAAACTTATTTTAAAATTACATTTAATTAATTTAAATCCTATGAATAATAATTTATCATCTTTTGGAATTCGATTAGAGTTTTTTTTTTTATTTGTTCTGTTATAATTAACTACACTTCTATCATTGAGATATAAAATTTTTTTTAATGACAAAAAATGATCAGAGTTAAATAATGAATCAATTATTCGGTCAATTTTCAATTCTAATATCTACAAATGGGTAAAATAATAAAAAATTGATAAATTAAAGAAAACTTTAGAGATAAAAATAACTTCGAAAGTTATTATTTTTTTTCCTGTAAATTTAATAATAAGTAAACTGAAAAAAAAAAATTGAATTAATTAAAAAGAAGAATTCTTGAACTGAGGAATTTTTTTTGCGTCACTTAATTTTTATTAGATTAAAGACAATGAAACTCTTCAAAATAATTTTCTTTATTTAAGAATTTTTGTCAGGAGTAAATTGATTTTTTTTTTTTTTTTTTTTTTTTTTCAGTGAACATTTAATTATATTTTTATTTATTCTTTCCATTGAATAATAAATAATTCTGAACATTAATCATAAAAACAAATGTTATGGTTATGGAATTAGAATTGAAATTAAAAAAACCCAAATTATAAATCGTCAATAAAATATTGTACAATCTTAAACAAATAAGAAACAATCATTTATTGAAATCCAGTTAATTAAACGTAACAGGTATAATTTGCATGCCTCTAAAATTCAAAAAAACGTTTTTATACGTATTAGCAATACTTATTTATTTATTTACTTTATATATAATACCCAAAATGGACAGGTTTTTCTAGTTTCTTTACAAATTAATTAACATTAATCTTGTTTTGCTTCTTAAAGTTACTTGACCTCCAAAGCTAGACGAATTTATCTCACAATTACAGTGACTTAATCATGCAAAAGCAATAACCGATGAATAATAATCATTCGACAATCGATTAGCGTTCTCACGAGATATATCTCGATACGGACTCGGAACTTGCAAGCAAATATATTTATTATTACTGTTATTACGATCATTATTAAGAACAATATAAATTTTTAAGAATTTTAATCATAATTTTAATAATAAGATTTTTAAGAATTCCATTTTAAATTTGAATTTCAGCTAAAAAATAAAAGATACGATAATATTAAAAATAAATTTTTTTTATTAGAATTAAATTGTCTAAAAAAAAAGTCGCTTATTAATTTTTCGAAACTTCAATATTTTGAACGAAAATTCAAGTTAAAATTTTGAAAATAGTATTATTTGATAGCTTCAAAATTTTTTTACTTTAAAATTCAATTTCTCATTAAATGATAAAAGAAACGATCAAATTAATCAACAATTTTTTTTATAGAAAATTTGATTTTTACAAAAAAGGTACATGATGTTCTTTTTGTATCTTTGATATTTTGACCAGAAATTAAATTATTGTAATTTTTACTAGCAACCTTGCAGTCACTATGTGACTGCCGTGACTTGTGAACTATAAATAAAGAAAATTTTGCTTTACTAAATAATTAATTGTTTAATTGTTTAATTGTGCAATTGTTAAATTGCACTGTACTTTTTTGACTAATGATGTCTCTAAAGATATAAGCTCATCCCAATGTTACACTTATCAAGAACTTTCATTTGAGTACCCACATGCATTTTGATATATTTTGTATATATACATATATATATAATATATATAAATATATGAAAAAATGATATGGGTACTTAAATGAAAGGTCTTGATGAGTGCAACGTCGAGATGAGCTTATATCTTTAAAAATGTCAGTAGTTCACGAGATACAGGGTCATTTCTCAATTATGTATCTAGAGATAGAGCATTTTCGACTGCAGCCTAAGTACTTATCATTATAAATTGACTATTGGTGAGAATAATATGAAATCATGAAAATGCACAACTCTAGGTCAAAGCTTTTCTAACAATACGAAATTTAACCATAATAACCCATTTTATCATATAATACACTGGCCACAAAATTTTGCTTATTCTCTTAATAATATATATTATTATTGTAAGCAATACTATTAAGAGTGAAGATCTCTCAACTTAACTCAGTGAAATAGAATAATATAACATATAAGTAAAATAAGTAAGAAGTGCAGAATATAAGGTGAACGGGCGCATATGATCACGATCAAGATCATTGACTTCTCTTGAACGTAATACGATCCACCCAGAGTAGAGTCTTGTCGGATGCTGATGCTGATGTCTAGAGCCGATCTCATGAGATATATCTCCCACACCAGATAGCAGATACCATCGCGACAATTATAATAACAATGCCCGTAAATCTAATCCTCTATCGATCAATTTCCTTTTCAATTCAAAAACATTGAACCATTTCTTATTTTATTTTATTTATCGAGTCAATGAATTTATTAGCCTACTATTTGCCAAGAATGTGCTATATTCTGTCGAGAGTTTTGGAAAAATTCCCATGAGGAAATGAGTATTGAGGACTCTGTGCGCGTAACGGTATACTAACTGGATGAGTAGAGGTTTATCCAGCAGCATTAGTTGGGATAACGAGATATCACCGGGAACTTTGATTCTCAATACCGATAACCAGTTAAGTCGAATCCTCGGCTCTAAGCGCTATATTTATACATATATATATAACACTGGTTACTGTTCTATTCACCGCATTACTGCTATCTATACTGTGTATATATGTTCTGTGGCCTCTTCCTGGTCTTAGGCTGTTTAACGCGATCTTATGTATAACTGCACTCTGACCAGTTATTTTGGTCCACTTATTCGCTAATAAATATCTTATAACTTTATATTATATCTTTGCTTCAGTTTGTACCGTATAATTAACTTTTGTTATCAGCTGCTACTTCTAAGTATAACTTCACATTCTAATAACCGTTGATAATATTTATTTAAATTCGAGATATCGGAAAATTTTTTATTATTATTAGAATTAAGTTATCAATTTAAAGGAAAAATGAAAAAAAATTATTTGACACATTACTGATAAAAAAATTACCTTTTCTAAAATAAATACAATTTTTAAGAGTTTTAATTTTATAAAATTAAAAATTTTAAAGCTTTTTTATTAAATAAAATTTATTTAAACAAATAAAATTTTCTTAGTTTAAGAATTTTTTCGTTTGATTAAAGACATTAAAATTCCTCAAAATAAATTTATTGGGTCAAAAAAATTTTTTTTTATCAATTTAATATTAAAAAATTAATGATAGAGAAATTCAAATTTTTTCCAAAGTAAAGAAAAGTGTTTTTTAATAATTAATTTTTTGTTTAAAATTTTAAAAAATATTCTTCAATTTCGGTTTTTTTTTTTTTTTCAATGTAAACCATAAAATTTCAATGAAAAAAATCAGAAAAATTGACCGATTATCTGAAACTAATAATTGAAAAATTACTGTCATTTCTTCAAGATTTACCAACCAATTATTTTCCAAATGCCCAATTAAAAAAAACTGAAACTCCCCGTTATAATACCATCAAACCCTGCCTGCTTCCGCTAATTTAACAACATTTCTCTTATTTGTTAGCCCGCGATCTTCAATAAAAAAAAATAAATAAATAATAGCAAGAAACATACTATAATATAAGGCGGATGTGAAATGTTTAAGTGAAAGTAGACGAATTGCGGTATTCCCATGTCCGAGATCAGAAGACGAAATTGGTGAGTACATGCAGGTGTGACCGGTCCAGTAGGAATATCATAATAAAAGTTAAAATAAAATAAATAACTACCGAGAAAAGTATAAAGACGGCAAGACTGAGATCCAGATCCAGATCAATACACGATCGCCATAAACATTAACATTAAAGAGATGCTGACGTTAAGTGAGGGAAGTGAGGAAGAGAAAGGGTATGTATATGTACTGTATTACTACATACTACATACCGTATTTTATAAATATATATGGATATATATAATACCCAAGGCTTTAAATAGTATGTATATGTTTCTTCATTTCTTGCCAGGCCTTTCCTCACAGCTAAGAGCAACAGCATCAAGATCACGGCCACATCTTACTCTGCAGCGGCTAAAGCTGGACAGTTATTCGCGGTCAACGCTCGAGCGCAATTTCCGATAATCGTTTGAAATGCCCCCAGGTTAGACTCAACTCTTTTATTTATTTTGTTCCTCCACTAAAGAGTTATCATTTATCATTTTTCATTGTCGCTTGTCTCTGGTTGTTGGTTGTTGTCCGAAAGTTTAACCGCGAGGACAAAAAATTAAACAGCTAAATGATTTTTTTTATCGAAAGAGGCTTGCCGGTAAATTTGCCGATGACACTGATTATTTTTTATGCGCTTAAGTCTTAAGGCTAAGTTATTGAGGCACCGAAAGAAAAAATTCGGATTGCGGTTGTGATAAATCACTTGATGGGCTTAATGAGGAACTTTACTGACGGAGAGTAAAGTAACTGTAGGCCAAACGCGGAAGTTGTGTTTATTTAATGGATTCATTTTGTAAAAATTAACCGAGACTATTTTCTGAAATTTTACGTTTTTTTATCACTGGAAATTATTGATATCAGTGAATAACTGTTATGAAAATATTTTAACTAACACTCAAGCCTTTTTTAAAATAAAATTAATTTTTTTGTTACTTATGCTATGTTTATTTTAAGCTTTTTAGTTTGATTTTCGATTAAAGCGTGTATTTTAATTTTTCAAACATTTCTTTAAATTATAAAACATGTAGGAAACTCCCCGGTTGATCCTAATCATCCCCTTGAGTTTATCTCAAAGGTTAAACTAAGCATGTTTTAGAACGCGCCTTAAACGTGTACTTGGCGCAAGCCACTACCATGTCTTCAAAAATGAAAAATTGCTATTCCAAAAGGTCCTGATCCAGACAATGAAACAAATTTATTAAATAAATTGATAACTGTCTAAAATTTCAATTTAATCTGATGTTTAGAAGCTATTAAAAGTATATTAATAAAATTGAATCTTTTCAAAAAAAGGTTCCAAAATGTTTATTCAAAATTTTGAATAAATGAACAATTCCAAAAAACTTTCTTCCACACCTTCTTATTCTTTTTCTTCCTCTATCTCTTGTCCCTAAAATCTTACATTGTATGGCTATAATAAGATCATTAACCTCGTCACTTATCCAAATTTATTAACCCAATAATTCACGAGGATTCAAGTTAAAATTCCCCCGAAATATTCGGACGGTTCGTTGTACCGATGCATCATCTTGTCGCGCTGGGAGGTTCCACCGTGCCGTGAAGAACACAATGGAAAGAACATCGATTCGCGATTCTCAAGAAGGAATTCAAGACAGAGTCCTTCCTGTATCTCCGGAAGATCGGCCAAAGACCATATCCAGTCCCTCTCTTCCTTTTATTTTCTTTACTACTTTTACTCCAACCTCCACAATAATAACAATAACAATAACAATAATAACAACAGAGAGAGCACTACTTAACTTATATTTAACATTACAGCCATCACCGACACAACGGAGCGTGTTTATGGCCTTTTGTACATCCACTGGCAATAATACAAGAAAATAATAAGTATAAGTGCTTTTATTAGTAATAGATGCTGGTAAAGGTACTGTATGTAGTCTACACAGTGTATGTAGACTGTCGTAAACACATACAACACAGGCATCCCCTTTGGGCCGAGGTTGGTTTACGTAACTGGCTCACCGGCCACGTGGCCTCATTAAGACTACAGGCTTCAATGCCGGAAGAAGATCGTCTGTAAATTATTGCCGTACATGGTCGAGGATACTCGATCGACTTTCGCGGGTCGCAGGTCCATCGATCTTCGGCTCTCTCGGCCTCATGTATTAATATTATGCATTGCTAGTATCTATGCATGCTGGTTTGAATGGTACTTGCTGATGAATATTTAATTTTACGTTATTGTATTTCATTTTTTTTATCAATGTGAACATTAATTAATATGTTTGACAAATCAAAAATTGGTTTAGTAATTGATTAAACCAAAATTATTGTCAAATAAGCTTTTTATGAAAGTTAAAAGAATGATTTTTGCTTCCTAACTTGATATTTCAAATTTAACTCTCTTGTAGTGAGATAATTCAGCAATCATACGCCATCTAGTGGAAATGTCTCAACACTAACTTTGATAAAAAAATTATACAGGGGCATTTATGACGATATAAAGTCATATATGTCCATTCTGAGATAGACAATTTTGATATTTGAGCATCTGATAAAACAAATTTTCCAATATAGCCTTATAAAATTCTCTCACAGAAATTTCTAAAAAAATAATTGCATAAAGATGATCTAGTAGACGAGTTGTCCATCGGCATTCCTTGAGTGACATTATAAATGACCGATTTACATCTTGGACGGATGCTACTGTCGATTTGAATAACAGCCCTTCCGCAAATCCGCTTATCTCTCTTTATATTCAATTCAATGTCCTTCTTCTTTCTTCTGTCTTCTTTATTTTTCTCCCAACAACTACTACTTCTACTTCAATGTACATCAATGTACTCCTTACTCTTAACTTCTGACGAGTACTAGTATATATAATAGTAATAATAGTAATAACAGCAAGTACGAAGGAGGCTCGAGCGACGACGTCTTGTCCATGTCCACCCACGCATGTCTTCTTTTCTGCTTCTACAACTCGTCAGTCATCCATCCGTCGGAAGGTGCTGAAGCTGAGAGGCTGTTTTATTCACTCGGGCTATCGCTAGGGAAATCAATCCAGCGAACCCTTTTACGCTTATTGCATTGTGTCATTTAACTTGTCTGATTATTTGTTTTATCTTTTACTTTATTTTTGTTAAAACTTCAATAAATTTTTTGTTCTTTTTAGGGATGATGCGAGCTGGGTGTGGTTGGGTTCACCGACAGACTCTTCCTGCCCACGCAGTACGCAGAACCCTAACACCAACTTTCTTCCTCGATTTATCTTTTCTCAAGACAATGATATCGCGAGTGTTTTTACTTTTGATTTTTTTTTATTCAAATTCAAATTTAAATATTTTTTAAGCACACGCTGTTAAATTGTTCCGTGTTTTCAGTCTTTTATTGAGCATGCACTCTTCACCAGGTCAATGTTCGATTGCGCAATGAATTTTTTCTACAAACGAAATCGATTCCGATGTATATATACGATGTTACTCAAGTAAGAGCATCTCGGCATTCCTCGAATGCTTCGAATACATTTCAAATTCTTTTCAATGCTTTTACATTTTTTATTATTACTTTTTTGCAAGGAAACTTTACTTTCTCTTCTTTCGAAATCGAACAAAGCTAAAATTTAAATGAAAAAAAAATTTTTGAAACTTTGAATATTATTCTTTTTTTAGTTTTTATTACGTAAAAAAATTATTTTGAAAGTTTATTATCTTAACTCCGTATGAAATTAAAACTAGAGGGAAATTTTTTCAAATTTTACTTCAAAGATTATTTTTTGTAAAGAAAATATTTCAAAAATTTTATATTAAGTCACTTTAGAAAGGTTAATTCAATTTTTGAAATTATTTTCTTAACTGTAATTTTTTTTTTTTTAATTCGTAAAAGAGAAGACAAAAATTCTAATGATAAAAATGATCGAACCTTTAAATTAAAAATTACAATCTTTTCAATTTATTTAATGGAAATTTTGAAAATTACACTTTTTATAGTTTTTATTATTCTAAATAATTATTTTTATTGAATTCTATGATTTTAAAATTTAGTAAAAAAACTTTTCAAACTTTGCTTACGAAATTATTTATTAAAAAAAATTCATATTGATAAATTTAAAAATCTTAATTCAATTTTTCAAATCATTTTTTCACTTGTAACTTGTAAAGAAGACACAACAAAAAAAAATTTCTGATCTCCTGATTTTAATTTGTTAAATTTTCTACAAAAAAATTCTATGATTTGTTTTTTCAATACTTTCTACTTCAGATTAAAAAATGAAGAAAAATTAAAATTAAAAAAAAAAAAATAAATTATCATAAATGAAAATTCAAAAATTCTCTCATCCACCTACCGACAAGACATTCCCGTGAATTCCACGATGGGAAAGGAGTGATTTAAATAAGACCCGATTATCACTGTGTGAAAATAAAAGAAGAGACAGAAAAGACAGATCCGCGGATCAGGTGGATTCAAAGAGTGTCCTTTACATAAACATGAAGCCGAGACTTGGCTTGATGGCACCGTCTGCAATGTATTGTACCTCCAGCGATTACTAATCGCCCTCACATTGGAATTATTCCTTCGGTTCTCAGGTTCCCCAATTGAAATGTTTATGCCGTCAATTAAATAATGTTCCTTCCTTAAGTATTTTCGGGCTGGCGAACAGAGACAGAAAGACAGAGGAACCACCAGAATAAGAAAACTCCAAGTAAGTTTAAGTTGTTCTTTGAGAATTTACGAGGCTCGGGAGGATGTTTTTTAGTTTGCAGTAAAAGCGGGACCCAGTATCTTCGGGAATTCTTTATCGCATTTACTTTTCAGCTTTTCTACTCGATCACAGGTTATGTATTGGTATTCTCACGTATTTTCAGTGTCCATTGTTTCGTGTTCATAGTACAGCACAAAACCACTTACCAGTATTATATCGGAATCGGTATGTTACATAACATCTCGAACCCGCAGTCGAAGGAGCACTAAATAAAACTCATGTGTGTTATCTTCAGCCGTATTATTCCGGTGCAAAAAAACTGACAAGAATTTCTGACAATATAAAATACCGCATCTGTTTCCTTTAAATATTTTCACTCGGAATTTATTCGAGAAAGCCAGCATTGTAATTTTTATTTTTTTTTTAAATAATCCATAAATTTTACTTACATTTGCTCTTTTCAAGGAAGAGAAAAAATTCTATTCACTTTTACGGTTCCATGCACGAAATTTTATAAAATTATATATGGCTTGATATGAGCATAAATTATTTTTAATATGTGGCCACCACATCAGAATATTTCTGGCTTAATATGTCTTTATATATCCATAATTGTCCTTATATGTTCATAAATATCCTTATATGCCCATGTATAATTTTTTGATCAAATTCAATGTCGAAAATGGCATATAATTACTCAATTTTCTCCTTACTATAGAGTTAAGTTCTATCTGCACACATATGATAATATCAATAAAAGAATACCCAAAAAAAAAAATATCTTTTTACTTAATAAATTTAGCTAAGTTTTTTTTTTACCAAATTTTTCTCCTAAAATCAAAGAAAAAATGTTATTTTTCACAATAATAAATCAAATCAAATTAGAAAATTTTTATGAAACATAATTAAAGCCCGATAAGTAAAAATCATGAAGTAAATATTATCAAAATCGAAACAATAAAAAATATAATTTAATAAAGTATTGAATTGATCAAAAATTCAATTTTGACATGCCTGATATTTTGATGAAACAGAAATTCAAAATTCAAAAAACTCATCATAACTCATTCCGATTGACCAAAAAAACTTTGTTCTTCAAAGAATTAGCTCCCCCTTCAAAAGCAGCTTCAAGACTAGGATTGCATAAAAAAGAGCATTGCATCTCTAAGATCGCTGAAGAAAGTTCCGTCAACCTTGAACATTAATTCAAATATTTGTAGGCATTGCATATTCCTTGAATCCTTGGCGTATCCACTGGGAAATCGGTAGTCATGTGAAGACAAGCAGCAGTAGTAAAATCGAAAAAAGGCGCGAAGGACTTAGTAACGTGAGGATCTTGCCAAGCGTTCATGGATATTTATTGTCTTAAACTGTTGGCTGTATCCTCTAGTCCGTAGTCAAAACGTTTTTAGTCTTTAGTCGATAAAAATAAATAAAAGGCAGTGTGTTCTAAGAACTGGAAAGCAGCCGTTTAAAAAGTTATTTCTCGGTGTCTATGTTCAGTGAAATAACGTCAGCGTCAGATAGTACTTTTCTTGCTCGGAGTCCTCTCCTCTTCTCGAGCAGAGTATCTTACGAGGACCGGATCTAGTAAGTAGCAAGGAATGGAAGTAACAAGTCGTTGATCCCTTTGTGGCGACATATGGCGACTTAACTCTCAAAAGAAACGCGTCCAATCCAATCCAATCCTCGTTCTCTTATTCACTCAAGTTAACTAGCACCGTACTCCCGGATAGTTTTCTTCTTAACGGAGTGACAAAGTCACCGCTGGAGTGCACAGGGATGGATAAAACCATAAGACCTAAGTACATAAAAGTTGGGTGCCTCGAGGTGCTGGGGTAAAGAAGACCTGGAGAATGAAAAGGTGCCTGTTCTGCTGGACGGTGGACGGAGATTCAAGAGTGACGAGAAGAAAACCGACGTACGTTTATTTTAATTGGAGCCTCACGTTCTCTCTCACCCAACAAGGACTCTTCTTAGTTTTCTTCTTCGTAGTCTTGTTCTTCTTCTTCTTCTTCTGCTGTTGCTACTGGTTCTTCAAGGCTGCCGCTTAGTGTGCTGCTCTTCTTCACTTGTCTTATTATTTTTATTTCCCAAAGTCTCTCTATTTTTTTATCAACCCTTTTTTACCTCATTTTAACTTAAGACATATATAATTCAGCCACGAACGCCTCCGGAATATTTGGTGACATTTTTTCGCATTCTTCAGGCTGGACAGAAGCATTCTCATAGTACTTTTGATGCATTTCAAAATTTTTGTATTTAGAGGTCTTTATTCTTGAAAATTTCGATCAAAAAAATTGATCTAGTCTTTGATAGTTTATTTGTTGAAAAATATCAAACATTTTTTTTTTTCAAATTATTATAACTATTCTTTTAAATTTTTAATTTGAACCAAAAAGATCAACTTAATAAAAAAAAAATGTATTCTTTATTTAAAGTAGTTTATTTTTGAATTTTTCAATTTTTTTAATGATCGATCTGAAGAAGAAATAAACTCCTGACAATTAACTTTGAAGCATCATTGCGAATCCGTGTCGGACTTGAGATTCTCTAGAGTTGGAGTTGAAGTCGCTGTTTAGTTGTACTTCAGTTTGATCGGCAATAATGATGATGGTGGAGATGTGTACTGAGAATGGTGGCCTCGTAAAACCCCTTTGGCGATGAATTCTTCCGAGTAACTTATTCTTGGATGCTACTATCCGGCGTGTAGCTCTGACATGACTGGCTATTAAAGTGATTACGCTGATAGTCCCTCCACTCGTAAAGTAATTATTATAGTAGGCGAATTAACATTTATTCATTGGAAAAATCCACGCGTCCGACTACCCCTCTTACATACGCGTACATACGCTTATACTCACACTTGAACTTACTTATGTATAATATTATTAAGTATTGTATGATCGGTTTTTATTATCAGTCTTTGTTTATTTGTGGGACTCTCTCGGCTCGGTCGCTTCATGCCTTCATGCCTTATACATGACTGGTAGCTAGCCCAAGACTTTTATGGCTCCACGCTGGATAATACAAGCATAATGTTGTATATTTCTCCAGGTTATACCAGTCCTCTATCTTCCAACCAGATATTCATTGTACATGCCGCTGACTATTCTTGTTTTTTTTTTTTTTTATGCATCTTATCTTAAGTTATGACTTTAAACGTCACCTTTTGTTTCTACTGTGCCGAACTCGGTTATGTAGGGCACAAAAAAATCTTTATTTCTATACGATCGATTGTAAAAATTTTATGATAAGCATTGCTGACTTTTAAAATATTATTTTTCGAATCACTTGGCACAGATTTGACTCAGATATTTGTTTTTACAATCCACAAAAATTCAATTTAAAAAAATATTTATTATTATTATTTATAATTTTAAAATTATCAAACAGCTGATAACTTTTTTTAATTTTATAAAAAATCAAATATTATAAAAACAAATTATTTCTAACGTTTTAAAAAAATTCCCGCTTATAGAACATAGATAAAAATAAAAATAAAAATAATATTATAAATTTTAATGAAGCATGACTTTAGTTCATGCAAGTCATGATTCTTTTCAGCTTCTACTACATATACATAGTATGTTATTTAGCGTTAACTTCAATATAAGACACAAAAAAATCTAAAAAATTTCCATCATTTCTTATCCCATTTAATTTTTACAATAATTCAAGTCACTCAAGATTAAAGACTATTATTATGATCTCAATGAAAACAAAAGTCTTTAACATATAAATAATTCGCAACGGTACCACAAGGAGTTGAGTCACGTGGCAAATTAACGGTCTATTACAGATCTGACTTTATGTGAATATTTATCCACACATATCATTTTATGATAAATGCAAAGTAAATTATTATTCGTGTGTGGTTCTAAATTTGCATGCCTGAAGCGTGAAGATCCGAAAAATCTAAAATTCGATATTGTTTTGGACTAAATAAAAGAAAAAATACAAGTTGTCTCTCTTTAATCATAGTCGTACAAAAACTCCGCCTCGATTATCAACCAAATCTGCAAAAATCCAAAATGGCAGGCTATAATTTAATATTGAAAAAATTAAAAAAAATTATAATAAAAATGATATTTTAAAAAATCTCTCGGCGACATCAGATAAATTCGATATTTACCCCGACTATTTTCGCCCTATAAATATCTGATAAGAATCAGCATTCATAGTTATTCCCCGAGGCGTTAGTGGTAAATCGATCGTTGTACCGATAGTCCCCATAAATACGTATGTCACAATAGAAAATATTTTTACTTAGAGCAACGTCCCATATAGTTCCTCATGCCTTATTCGCTAACCCGCTTGTATTTCTCTCTCTTTGTATTTTTATTTAAAACTATTTATAACAATTTATCTTATAAATGTCTAGAGACTGCGTCCAGGTCCCAGGTCTTGGGTCTTAGGTCTTCAATCTCTGGTCTCTAGTCTCCGGTCTCAGGTCTTGAATCGCGAGAGTTTACGTAAGCCCGCGGCTATGCCCACACGTACCTTCCCCACATCTTACGTCCTTACATCCTTACATCCTTGGTACCTTTTGCATAAACAGATGCGCGATACCTTATTCACAACCTCGGGATTTAAATCCCGTACAATAACGGCCTCAAAAATTCATTTTTTCACGATCCAAGACAATAAAATTCTAAACATAATTTTCTTTCACGTAAAAATTTATAAGCAAATATATTTTTTATTTAAATAAATTTTTGCCAAAATCAAATATGAAAAATAATCATATTTTATGTTAAATATATCCTTTTATATTTAAAAAAAAATTCAAATTGTTGCTTAGAGTGTTTTTTTCGCTCGCAAATAAAAATTTTGCGGTCAAAAAAAATTTCTTGAACATTTGATCTTTTTTATTAAAAATTCTGTTTTTTCACATTATTTCATAATTAACTGAATTCAAAGAAAAATCGTAAGAAGCAAACCCTAAGAAATTTAATTTTCTACAAAAATGGTCTCTTAAATCAAATCTCTAAAATTTATATTTCTTGAGATATGTAGCGTTGACTTTTTCTCAATTTGAAATTTTTAAAAATGAATCGTGGAGGTTTCTTCAAGATTTCATCTCCTAATTTTTCTAAATTTATGAAAGAAAATTTCTTTAAAAAATAATAATTACACATCAAGTATCTAAAGTGACCTTTAAATTTCTCCATGTGTCTTTGGGTTACACTTAATGTGAGTAGAAAGAGGCTCCGGGTGATTATTAAGATCTAATATTATATACCTAGGCAAAAAACCAGCAGATGTACTTGAGTATAAGCTTGACAAGGGTTTTATTATCCTGTAACTTTCTTCTCGATTTATTTTACATTTATAAAGCAGAATAAAATTTCTCGGTGCAAGAAGTAATCAGCCTGATGCGGGTCATGATGCGGGTGACGCACCCGATAACCAAGAAACAAAAATCACTCTCAGCATTGCCAACATTAGAAAGTGTAAATACTTATCCGATTCCTGGTGGCTGATGTCTGATGTATAATGTGTGATGTATTATGTATAATATATAATATACAAGATTTAAATAAGTGAAATGTTTATTTAGAGAAAGTCATTGTCCCCGTGGGAATCCTATTGATAATAGCAATAGCATATAGTAACGTATATTGCGGATGAGAGAAAGGATTACTCTATTGCGTTTAGAGTTATAGTAGGAAGTCACGAAGGTAAAGGTGGGCACCTCCTCTTATTTTTTTTTCTTATTTTACTGTTTTCTTTTATCTATTTCTTCTCTAATATAATATAAAAATAAAATTATATCGTACATAGAAGAAAAAATTAACTTGAATCAAGAAAATCATTTATGAAGTTAAAATTTTTTGAACGAAATCAAATTTTTTTAAGCCAAGAAAATTTCTTCTTGCTCCAAAATAACTTCAGTCTTCCTAATAATTTTCTTGGTTCAAGAAATTTTTTTTTTTCTGTGTATGGTTCAAAAGTTGATATAAATATGGGATATAACGCGACTTGTCAGGACGATAGTGTCTACAATTATCAACAGATCTCCACCAAACTCAACATACTTATTCTACAGAGAGGTACCGAAGTCAAGTTCGAAGATGAACTTAATCGATCAAGTAATTTAGAAATGCCAAGATTTTAAAATTGTCAAAATAATAAAAATTCACATTTCTTCAATTTCTTACTCGAATAACTTATGAATGGGATAACTTATTGAATCTCTGTAAATTACATCTGAAAGCTCTTTCAGTAAGCTTTAATTTGAGTCCCAAAATTATGTCCTATTCCTCTACACCAATTATGAAATTTGCTGTTGCACTAATTTTTTTTTTTTTTTTTTATACAATCCTAGTAGTTTTTCTTTCTATTCATTATGAAATCTACTTTCATTTCAGCTGCCAAATTGCCTTTTTTTATAAATGTATTTATAGATTATAGAATAATTATAATATTTTGAAGTTTTAATATAATTTCGGTTGAACTTTGAAGACCATGAAAAAAATTTTTTTTGATAAAATTTATTAAAAATAAAAATTAGTTTGGACTAATCTGGCGCGAAGTTCAAAAGTGCAGCACCTGTCACTCTTTCTTTATTGATGTGAAAGAAAATAATTGATTTTTACTGCTGTATGATTTATGCCTGGAAAAATAAATTTTTGAAACTTTAAGAAGTATGAAATTGAAAATTAAGTGAGCTCATTAAAAAAAAAAATTTAATTTTTAGAAATTAAAAAAAAAGACTAAGGAGAGGTCTATGACACAAGATGAGACATGTTTGTGCTAATTACCGAGATTGCTCGTATCATAGTCTCCAGCTACACTAGACAGACTTTTTATTATTATTACTACAACTATTAATATAACAAGAATACAAGGCTCTCGGTTATAAGTTGCCCAACGTAATGAGATCACTGTACTGAGAAGTAAGTAGATATAGAGGTTACTGCACTTTTACTTGAAACTTATTTCATATATTATTATTTTATTTATATTTAGAATTAGGATAGAAGCTGTCTTATTCAGTTCCCACTGAGTAGTATTGAGGAAGATGTAAACCGTAGGTCATGACATGACGAAAGATATAATACAAGTTTGTTGGGTACAAGGCCATTTTTCGCTTACTAGCTTACTATTTGTTGTGTATTTATGTTTAATATAATGTATAATTTAGTGGCCTCTAATTAACAAATTAATTGCGAGATGCATTGTTTGTTCCTTTTACTTCTCCGCAATTTATGGAACTCTTTTTTCATTTGTTACGTCAGTTTTATTTTAGGTTGTTGTGTATTTATGCTAATAATTGTTGTTAAGATGATTGACATTTAGTGTTTTTTCTCCTTGTAGATTTATTGTCTATTTAAATAGGTAAATAGACAATTTAATAATTGCCTTACTTAATAGTAAGGATGCTTTTATTTTTATATATAGTTATTCTCAAAAAAATTTATTTTTTCTATTTATAAAAAAATTTTTTAGAGATATTAACTTATCAAAAAATTTATTTATTGTTTTCTAAAAGTTATAAAACTTATCTCAATTTTTATTTTTCCAAAAAATCTTTCCTGTAAATTTTTTTTTGTGTTTAGCTGTCGTTTATAAAAAAAAAATTAAGTTTAATATTTTGAACCTAAAAAATATGAATAAAAATTTAATTTTTTTTTTAGTCTTTTCAAAATTAGAAAACTGTACAAATAATTTTGAAATTCTAAACCAAAAAAAAATTAACAAAAATTGAAATTTTTAGCCAATAATCAATTTGACAAAAATCAAATATGATCTGTAAATTTCTAATAAACTATCCTTGTATTATTTTCTTCACATAAAACCAAAAAATCAAAACCTACTTGGGTGGCCGAGCAAGTTTCTCCTCGAGTTTGTCAGAAGGCTGAAAATCGCGTCCGCGAAAGATATGAGTAGAATAATGCCACGAGACTTGAAAGAGTGTAACTGATCGGGATGACATCAGAGACAATGTTGGGCCGACGCCTCCAATTTGCCGGATATCTCTTAACCATTTACTGACTGTTCTGGTTGATTTATTCGCTTAACAAGCCTCGTGTTATCTCGAGATGAGTCTTATGCAGGCATTCCCGGAGCATTATCTCCCGAGAAAAAATAGCGGCAGTGATTAATGAATGCAGATAATTATCATTTGTGATTTTACATCTGACATTCCGTGGTTGGTGGTGGCTTCTAGGTTTTATGACGATCTATAATCCAGTTTGCCGGGCCGGGTTCTCTGAGGCGGTCTAATTAAAGTCCGGTTTCCTCTTCTTGCAACAAATGAACAAGTACACATACTAAGAGGAGGTACTGGGGCTTTGAAGTACTGAGTACTCGGAGATACCTCGGCGTAATGCACTCGACTATGCTATTACTATGCGTATATATATATATGTACTATATACTCTATACGATATACGAGCATAAGTAAAGCTAAAAGTAATAAAGGATAGTATAGAGTCAAGTCTATAGAATGTTAAATAAGGACTCGTGGGAAAAGCCACCGGAAATCCAGTACCGGTCTACATCCGTTCATCTTTTACTTTTTTACTAAAATCGGGTTTTTACACTCGAAAATCATAAATCACTTTTACTTTGTTGATGACTGATTTTTTGCTAACCTCTTGTAATTTTATCGGATATGAAACTCGTGAGTTTTAATTGAGGAAAATATTTTTTTTTTCTCTAAGTTTAAACTATGAAAATTTTTCATTTTAAGTAAGATTATTAAACAAATTTTTTTTTATGAAAAGTATCGTTTTATTTGATCTTTTTTCTTCTCCGAGAGACAATAATCATATTTTGATTAAGTAATTGTTTAAAATTTTTTCCATACATGGAAAATTAAAAAAAATTTTTTTTTCAATATTTTTCGATACTGAAAACTATTAATTAATGAATTTATAAAAAAATAAAAATTTATTGAAGTAAGTTCAATTTATAAATTTTAAAATTTAACATTTTAATTAAATTTTTTTTGAACCATCACAAATTTTTATCAAACTTACAGCAATTAAAAAAGATAAAATCTTAAAGAACTTCAACTCTGCAATTTTTTACGATTTCAAAAAAAAATTTTACATAATTAAAATTTTTTTTTTAATTACATTATTTCTTACTAATATTCCCCAAAATCTGTCTTCTCTCAACGCCGACACTTTTATGATTGAATATGTTAAAATTTGTCACACAGGTGGAAAGAGCAAGGAACATTAAATTTGCATATTTTATGATCTTGATACTGTACGCCCAGCGATAAAGCGATGGGCGGGTTTTATATAATACCGCGTAGAGAGTGTATAAGCATATCGCGTCTTCTCGGTCTTGGAAGAAGCTACATAAGAACATAGGTTCTATATAATACTACACAGATATAAGAGAAGTGAAGCTTGCACGGCATGGCATGGCCTTCCCAGCGAACGAACGTTCAATTCATACCACGTCTTTTCGTTTCATCCAACAATAAAAAGATTATGCACTTGGTATATTCTCTCACTGTATTCTGCCCCGCAATTATATTTTGATGCGCCGGGATTTCGGGTTAAAGGTCGAGGACAGCAATATGCTGCAAACTTTTATCCCTAAATTTCTTCTTCTTCTTTTTCTTCTTCTCCTCAAAAAACTTCCTTATCAAAAAAATTTATATAAATATAAATATGTAACTTATAATTCATTATTTACAATGTTTCCCACGTGTTCCAAGTGAAGTTACAATATAACTGTAGCGCATGTAACACAACAGGTGAGAGGCGAACTTCTCTATCGTATATCTCTTCTGTTCCGATATATGCGACCTGAATACCTTCTTTCCTCACATAAATATACACCAACTTTATTGCTCGAATAATTTACAATCAAAATAAAAGCTCCGTCATATCTCAAAATTTTTTACGGCATCCAAGAGGTTAACGATCTCTATTTTTTTTTCTTTTTATAATCATAAATTTATGGCTTGAATTTTTATAACAGTAAATTTTACTAGAACGCAAGACCCGGTCTAATCATTTCATAATTATCTGTACGTTCTGTTAAGTCTGCCATTGACATAATTTTGTTAATTGTCTTAATTATTTTTCGCAGAAGCGTAATCATCATTATAATTACATTATATAGTTCAATTTTTGATAAATTTTAATCTTCTGTTTCAATTTCTTCCGAGAATATGAAAAATAAAAGACTCATTTTATTTTATCCAAGAATTTAATTAAACTAAAAATAAAAAAATCTAATGATTTCTTCTTGAGCCAAGAGTTTAGTCAAAATTTGACTAATTTTGGGTTTTCAAAATTATAAAATCTAAAACAAAATTCAAAATAAATTTTTTTTCTAATTAATAGTGCAAAATTTTATGCAAAAAATTTTTTTTTGAATTTTACATGAATTTATTTTTGCAAACACTATAATTAAAATTTTCCGATAAATTCCATCATTTTAAATTCAAAAACAACAAAAACGATAAAAAAAATTTTTTTGAGTCAAGCCTGTAATTGAAATTCAAAAAAATTTGATTAAGTTTCAAAAATTCTAGCATCAAAATAAATTTCTTTATAATCGATGATACAATTTTTTATCAAAAAAAAAATTCTTTTTGTACTGCAGACACGTTGTTAAACGAAAATATATTTACTGTATGCACTTTGTTTTTATAACGATCACTTAATCACATCTTAATTAACTATAGAGACGTTCAAGACATAGCTGTAATCAAAATGATTTAGATTGTAATCGTAGCGTAAATAATTGCATGCGTTGGCTTTTTTATCCTTCCAAGGGAATTAATTTTTAATAATTTATCGTTATTATCCGACGTACTGCGAGGAGTGGTCCTGTCAGCCAAAACTAAATATATTTGCCCGGTTAGTTGCATTCCGAATCCCGAGAATGGCGCCACGCAAAAAATAACAGTCTACGAATGTTTCAGCCTTACGTATATCTCATATCACTTTTTATTTATTTGTCAACGATCCATTAATCACACACATATAATTTAGTACATTTGTGAACTCAGAATTTTTGATTTTTCAGACTTTGAGATTCTAATCGACACGCGTCGATTTAATCTGAGTACTAGGATGGGAATAATTTGTACAGCGCAACTACTTTGAATCCGACTGATTTGAATCGTCTCGGAAATTCTTACTCTTACTTTTATTGTTCGGGTCTTTCTCTTATCTTTGTTTTTGCTCTCGTTCTAGTCGCTGGATTGTCGATTACGATACAAGAGATCGCGACACGTGTTCGTCGAACTAGCAAACCTGCTCGCTGGCTGTGTATGTGATTAACCCTAATGATAATGTATTAACATTAAACCGTTATCTTTCATCAGAAATTCGACAGAACAATTGATATTTATTTATTTTTTATCGCATGCCTCGGAGTGATTTATTGATCTACTTTTTTTAAATTTCACACTAAGTGGGCTTATGAGTTATTTGGTTTAAAATTTTTAAGATATTATTTAAATTTATATTAATAAAAATAAATATTTAGAGTATATATTGTACAAAAAAATTTATTAATTGTACTATTTATTTTTTTTATGACTTAATTTTTTTAAAAATAATTTACATAAGTTTTGAATTTTTAAGAAAATCATTGATTACATTTATTAAATAATAATTCGTAATCTGTAGTAAAAAAATTAACTAGATTCAAGAAAAAAATTCTTTAACTAAAAGTTCAAGAAATTTTTTTTTGATTTAAGTAAATTTTTCTTTTCAAAATTTTTTTGTCTTAATTTAAGACAAAAGAACTCTTCAAAATAATTTTTTAAGTGTCTAAATTATTCATAGTGTCTAATTATTAATTAATCTATTAATAAAAAAAAATCTTAAATAATAAATTTCTAATTAAAATAAAAAATTACTTCTTGCTTATTTTCCTAAATTAATTTTTTAAAAAATGTAAATAAAAATGAAAGGCAATAACAGTTACACTAAAGATAAACCGAAGTTAAATGGATAAATAGAAATATCTTCATTGACGTTTAAATGCAATATATATTAATAAAAAAATAGATAAAAAAGGCAATAAAGCTCTTAGATGCTGTGAGGAACGCAAGCGAGTGTGAATTTTTAGCAGGATAAATGCCGGGGCAAAGGACGAGTTAAAGTAATAGTTTCAGTACGGACGATAATCATATTAGAATCTCAACTCGAGTGTAGCTGCTATGCACGAAGTACCAAGTACCAAGACTGAAATACAGATATGTGCATCTTGTACCGGCACAAGAGTGGTGCATAAGTGCGAGGTGTTTCACGTACCCAGCTCTTGAGTCTCTTGAGACTGAGTCCTATAGTAGATGCAAGTTGCTCAGCCCAAGAATTTATTAGCGATCGTACGCGCGAGATACACCCGGCACCCTGCAATAACACTTCTCCAGCCAACAGGTTTCTTTCGATAAAATCGTCGGTTTCACTGAGGGGGATTGTACCCCCGGTACTGCTCGACCTGACTCACTTTGCGTGCACACGCACCTGTGCTTACTCTTACTCGCGATGCTTTTCATCTCTTATTGCCTCAAGTAATCCCGTCCGACGAACATCTGATAGAATCCAACGTATTCAAAGATTCTAGTCTCGAGTTGTATTCTCAAGCATTTTTGGCCTTAGTTTTGTATGGATTAATAGATCTGTTCGTATTGAGCGCTTTAAGAAAGTAGAACTTGTACTGCACATGCGCGAGAATTGTTCCACACGGAACCTTAAGATGGGTGAATTTAAATCGTGATTTCTAGGTTAAATATTGAAAATACGATAAAATTATAAGATACCATTTTTGTAGAGAATTAAATTTTCGAAGATGACGTCCCTCATCAATTTTCTGTCTCTTGTCTTTTACTCTGAATTTGAAGGAAAAAATAAAAATATAATTTGGGAAAATTTTTGTTTTTTTCACAAAATTAGTCGAAATAATTAATTTACAATAAGAAAATTCTTCTACTTGAAGATAAATAAATTCACAACGACTATGCTAATTTTTTGCACTCCGTAATTGCAGTTTGTATTGAAATAAAATCGGGATTAAATGAATTCAAGTATTAAATTGAAATGGAGATTGAGAATGAGAATGAAAATGATCATGGTGTATGGAGATGTTTAAGATTTACCGAGAGATACTTGGAATATAAGTCTCAAACGAAACGGCTAGGCGTACGTAGGTACGGTACACACGTATCTGGGGACTTATATCCTTGAAAGTAAAACGATGCCTCTCGCTTTCGTAGTACTATCATCTCATCTATACCTGTCTACACAATTTTCCGCGAAGTCGTTCGTCCAATGAATCTCCTTCTTTACAATCCGACCACATAACAATGTTCACGTAGCACTACTATTTATATTTCATCGCGTTTCAATATATACTGGCATAGGTGAATTTATTTATTTATTATTGATACTTTTTCTACATACTGATAAATCCATTTGCCTCAATCCATTCATTTATTTAATTGGCCTTTTTATTTTAATTCTCAATGAAAAATCCCCGTATCTGATCGCGAATAAATTAATGAATTGACGTTTCATTTATATTTACATAAAAAAAGTTTTAATCAATTTTTTGTATTTTTAATCTTTAATAGAATATTTTTCTTAATTTTTTTAAAGATTAAAAAATTAAAATCTCTATCCCTATAAAAATTTATTTACTAACTCGATAAGTATCGCAAATATTGACACATATTTATTGTTCCCATTATCTCCCACAAATTTGATCTATAATACGTATCCATAACAATGTAATATGTATTTAAAAGTGAAGATAATAATAATTATATGTGAATAAATGTAATATGTATATTTTTATTTATTGACGCAACTCAATATCGGACATTGATGGATCAGGCCTTTAAGGCAAATGTGTCCGAAGATGTAACTCATTTTTAGCTGGTCTTATTATTTTAGTCTCTGCTCTATCCTCTTTTTCCCTCTCATCTTTGTTCTTATCCTTATCCTTATCCTTAAGGCTTATATTCGACGACTAAGAGTAAAAATGAAAGTCACGATCGCTCGCCGGGAGCTTTTCGATCAAAGTCGCTTACTCTTCCCCACAACCGGATGTGCACGCAATTAAGTATCCCCGGCCGAGAAAATAAACTTTAAACTTCACCGGTAAAAAATTGCAACAAAAACTCTATTTTTTTTTTTTTTTTTTTTTTTTTTTTTCAAGAAGTTAATGATATAACATAACGAAAATTGGACGCGATTAAAGATCTATTTATGTTACCTCTAATTTCGTAATGATTTTATATTATATTATGGTTCCGGTAATGAGTGAAATTTTTTTATTTGTTGAAGAGTTGAATAAATAGAAACCAGATTCTAATTAGTTGTGGTAAGATTATTATTTTATTTTATGTTTTTTAGGAGTTGGGTAATCTCCAATGTTTAATTAAGTTATCTCAATATACTTTTTTATAGACGTGTTTGTCGAAAAAATTAAAACGAAATATTACAGCTAATAATTCATCATTTTTTACGGTCTTTAAAAATTAATAAATCAACATTTGTTTTGATTGAATGATTAAATAATTATTTATAAAAAAATTTTTTTTTCACTCTTTAATGTGTTTTATCTGTCTAAGAAATTATAATTATAACTTTAGATAAATTAAAAAAAATTTTTACTGACAAAAAATTCATCAATTATTTTTTGAGTCAATAATTTGATCAAATGTTAAAAAATTTGACTAATGTCAAATGTTCAAAATTTTCAACTTCCCGCTAAGAAAATTGGAAATTTTAAAAAATCGTCAACCGTTTTCCTAATTTTTTTATTTATAATTTTAAAAGTTTAAATCAGAAAAAAACTTTAAAGTAAAAAAATTTATATTTCTCTGTATGCCGAAAAATATTTACTAATACAGAGAATATCAAAAATACAAAAATTTATATGCTTAAAACAAGTAAAATAATATCTTAATTCAAGAATCGCGCCATATTTATAACAAGTCAGTAATATCTTGAAACAAGTCAGTAATAATATTTTATATGATTGACTCTTACCAGGACTGCAAAGACTGAATGCATTGCCGTGGTAGCCTTCTTCGCAGCTACAATCAGTACCGTGATTCGTGTTGATACAGACAGCGTGAGCAGCACAGGGGTTTTTGATGCGACAAGGATCCTGGCAGATATGTCCAACGCAGATTTCCTTCAGCAAGCAGTCTTTGTCGCTATTGCAACCGGCTAAAGAAAGAGAGAAAGGTGCCCATAAAGACCCATCAAAATGACACGAAAATTATATTTTTCCTAATTTTTTTTTTTTTTATCATTTTGACTAAAGTAATTTTTTCATCTTCTCAAATTGAAATTTTGAATAAAAAATATTGACATTTAATTTTGTAAATTGTTAACATAAAAAAATTGATTTTCTGAAAAAACTTTTCTTAAGTACACAAATCATAAAAAAAAATAAATGATTTACGTTTAAAGATTTATTCAAGCAAACGAAAAATTTTGTTCAGCATCTCAGATGAGGAAGAAGCGATCGGTCTTACCCACACTCGAGATGGGTGTAACAAATCATCCCAGCACGTAAGAACTCTTACCTTTTCCCTCTTCTATTCCGCGTAGAACGTGTCGTCTTATTCGTGCGTTATTTCCACCATGTGCTGCAACAATAAAAATAATAAAACCGTAAATAAAGAATAATGAAAAAAAAAAAAAAAAAAATGCAAAAGGGGAGGGAATGCTGACACCTCCACCAGTTCGCTATATGCTATCAACCCACACGGCCCGGTCGGCACCTCTGGCTCTTTTCACGACGGAAAGTCCTTCATTATCCTCGCAAATACGACTGCAAATATATACGATTGCCTGTGAAATTTCCCCTTTCATCTTCCCCTTTTTTCTCCGGCTGTATTTATATACGCGAGAAATGCGCGGGCCAATTAGCTCCTCTTGACAAGTTGCTAAGGCCTATCATTTATTTTCCACGCTCTAGACTATCTCTCTGCATTTATTAAATATACAGTTCTTACATTACAACTTTTTAAATTTCCGCGAATATACATTACACACAACACATTACACATCATATTCTTCCCTTCGTTAGCTGCGACTAAAGACCGAAATTCGAGATCCGTCTTATTTATTTAAATGACGTTTTGTTATTTTAATCGTCGCATTTTTTACGGTAAATCTACGATTAATTTTCAACGGTTCGCGTGAAAAAATAAAAAATAAATTTTTTGCACCTTCAAAACAAAAAAACTTTTCTTTTTTCAATTTTATCTGTCATTATCAATCAGTAAAAACGGATTTTTTTTCATATGGATCATTTTTACTGTTACAACTAAGAATTTTTCAAAAATAAATAAGAATTCAATGATACAGTAGTAATATATCATTAAGATAAATTAAGATATTTTACAAAGAAAGTGGAAACAAGAGGAGCTTAAAAAAAAATTTTTTGAAGGAAGTTATAACTATTAATTATATTGTTCGAGAAATGGAAGCGTACATGCTTTTGAAAGAAAATAGGATTGAATTGAAGATAAAAATAAAATTGAATGCTATTACAAAAAAGTAAAATTTTAAAATTTTTTGTAAAAATATTAGTCTTACTCATTTTTAAATCTGGAAATATTTTTTTAAATTTTATTCAAGGTCTTGTTTCGGAAGTTGACTTTTCTTAACTTTTAAACTTATGCTCTGAATATTAATTTTTTTTTCTCGTTTATTTTATTAGTTGCAAAAAATAATATCCCAGAAACTTAAAAAAAAGTGTTAAAAATAGTCCGAAAGTTTCTGAAGATTTTTGAATTATTTTTTGACTGAATTTGAAAAATTACAAAATTAAAATTGAGAATAATTATGACTCTTGATATAAAACAAATAAAATTTTGAACCTCTAAATAAATACAATATAATATGTAGTAATAACAATATAGAGTTGAAACTTTTTCCGAGGATTACCGTTGAACCCGCCTTTATTTACAGTTACACTTGACTATCTAATGTACACTATAAATACTCCACCTTCATCATTTGTGTACATAATAGAACAAACATAATGAATAATGAATAATGAAGAATATACATATTTCATAAAAGTATTAACGTGGGTGTTGGAGCTTTCACCTCATCCAGCGTAATACTTCCACGTCTGCTATTATATCAGTTTTCAGTTCAGTTAACTTATATTCATATTTGATTTATAATTGCACGCATAACAACGATTACAACAATTACAACTATTTCATAGCATTTAAACAAAATTCGTGGAGGTATGTAAATAGCAAATCGCAATTAATCTTTCATCATTAGCATTACATATATCAGCCGACCAACTTCCGCAATCATTTTCAGTCATTTTATAATTCTATGTTGTGTTATGTTATGTGTATTTTTCATTATCCATTAAATTTAATTCTTCCTCATAATAAAGAATTTATACCAAGAATTTTTTTTTTTTTTTGAAATATCGAAAATGTATTAATAATATTTGAAATATCTAAGATATGTATTGGAAATACATTTCTAGTCGCTAAATTTATTTAAAAAATTAAAAGATGATTAAAGAAACAATTTTGAACCAGTTTGTGACAATCGATATGATTTTTTTTTAAATATTTATTTGATGTAAATATTTTCAAAGACTAAAATTTTAAATAAAAATATTTGTTTTATTTAAATTATTTAATAATTTAAATTATTTAATTTATTTAAATTATTTATTAAAAAATTTAAATAAAAAAAAATTAAAATGATTTTTTTTCTGTACAGACACAATTTATTTATTTTTAATATATAATTTATATTTCACTATATATCTTTGAATTATAAATTTTTTCATGGGGTCAACATCAAGAGCTTCAATAAAATTTACCTCTATTAATAACAAAATCAACACGCTTAACTAATATTATCACATTACATATTTTTTAAAAATTAATTCAATTACGCAAATCATGAATCATTTTTTTATGTTTATTTATCCATACTAAATGTTTATTAGCTTATTACCTATTAAATATTACATATGAAAAAAAAAAAAAAAAAAAAAAACCGAAAAAGAAATCGTGAGAATTGGATATTCACACGATCGTATTTTACGTATGTTTATCGATTATTGGCGAATAAATACTAAAAGTGTGCCGATGCATCAGTATAAAGAAAAGAGAAGAGAAGCATTACATTACATTACATACACTAGCCTCTATGTACAGAGACTTGTAAAACTTGAGGCGCTTATAAACAACGACCGCGATGTACCTGTCGGGGTAGCAAGAGCCATACCAAGAGTTTGTACCCGCACGCGAGCCACTACAAACCTAAGCGCTTTATAATAATCTTTTTAAAAAGGTTGAAGAGGGTTGCCGGTTGCTAGTTGCTAGTTGCTGGTTGCTGGTTGCTAGACCCACTATCCACTATTTATACGCTTGTGTGTATATAAACTTGAATATATAGATTTTTCAGTGCTGCGATGTATATGGATATGGATATGGATACGTATAAAGTGCAGAATGCAAATGGATGATACCCTCGGGCATCCGGTAGACGATTCGCGTGCAGACTCCACACGCGAGGAAGCATTCACTCAAGAGAAGTATCTCGGGTACTTAGAAATTTTTTCTAGGAATTTTTTACACTCTTATATGGTAAAAAATTTATTCTAACTAAAATAATTGACGAAGATAATGAATCATGGAAATTTTCCTTCGATTAAAAAAATTTGATTTTACTCAAGATAATTATTGTTTTTATAAAAACTTCTTTTTTGGTTAAAAAATTTTATTCTCTATTAAAAATTGTGAAAAAAAAAAAAACAGTTACTAAATTTGAAGTCTTTTTTTTTTGAAAAATTATCATAAAATTTTTTCAGAGAATTGCGAATCAAAGATCCTATCAAAATTTGAGCCCTTGATAATTATATTTAAAAATTGTGAATCGAAATTTTTATTATTTATTTAAAAAACATGAAATAAATTATTTTTAAGATTCGAGATTTTATATCATGTCATACAAGCAATTTACAGAATAGTGTGATAAATATTTTTTGTACACTTCACTCAAGAGCCGAAATCTTGAACCAAGAATACCATTTTGAAGAAAATGATTTTCTTAAGTCAAGAGAATAAATTCTTGAGTTAAGAAATTATTTTTGGTTTAAGAAACTTTTCTTGTTTCAAGAATTTTTTCTCTTGACTCAAAAAAATTTCTTGTAATTTTTCAATAAATTTACTTTTTCAAAATTTATTTCAAGTTAAAGTTGAAGAAATCCTGAATTGACAATTTTTCTTCGTTTTTAGTAAAATAATAACGATTTAAATAAAAATTCTTTTTGTAGTTCAACTTTTTATTTTACTCGTGTAAAATACTCACTATAAAATAGCCTACTTATTCACCTCTAGTCGGCTGTAAGGACGAATTTGAGTGTATAGCAATTGAGTTCCAGAGACGGACAGAAGAAATAATACCAGAAGACACCTGCCGGAGGCGCTGCGATGATCTTCCATTAGTACTTAGTAATAGTATGGGACGTTGTAGGCTATTATAGTATAATACTGAGTGCGAGTATGGGATTATAGAACCAGTACCTAGCTGAGGACGTGGAGGCTAATGGCCAGGAATTATCATACGTGCTGGGAAATATAGAATAGAATAAAGTTAGAATAAAACAAATAAAGAAAAAGCCGGGGTTGCGTTTAGCTGGACATGCTCGAGTGATTTTCTTCGAGCACTTTGCAGAACATCTTTAGATAGGGCTTCGTCCGAGAGGATGGGAATGACTATAGCCTTGCTGGGCGCAATCATTCCGAGAGTTATTGACGGGATTACTTAGCGATTTAAATCGACTGTATCATCAATAGCTTCTAATCACGGATAATAATAAATCCGGGATAATTTTATCGAGAAAGTAATGGCGAGTTGAGTGGATAAAATTTTAATCCCGGAATTATTTTAAGATTTCAGATAAGTGTTAAATTGGTAAAATAGGGGTAATAATACTGTAATGATTATCTGGCTGTATATAAATAAATTCATTAGGATGGAATGTATAGGGAGCAATTTTACGGACTATTACGGACTGAAGTCAATAGTTTTACTATTTAGATTTTTTTATGATTATAAAAAAATCCGATGTTCATTTTTTTATTTAAATGAAAAATCATTTTATAGACACATTTTTAATTTTTATTTTTCATGTAGAAAATAATTGTCTCGGCTCAGAATTCTTCTTTTTAAATTAAACTAAGTTGATATTTCTTCTTCCAGATAAGACATTTTTTTACGGATTATAATTTTTAATTTGAAAAAAAAAAAAATTTTTTTTAAACAAAAAATTAGTTTTTTTGTCTAATAAAATTTATTTTAATCAATATAATATTAATTGGATTTTTATTAAATAAATTTATTAATGACATTCAAAATTAAAATTTTTTCTAATTACAAATAATAATAATAAGAAAATATTGAAGGAGTGTAACAGAAAATAAAAATAGAGGAATAGGGTAAAGAGTAAGCATTTCTTCGATCAAACTTTATATATGAGGATCGCGCGACTCCTTTCACCAGAGAGTTCCCATGTACCTCGTCTGGAATCGGGCACATCTGCAATCCTCTCTCAGCTCCTAACATTACTCGTACTGGTACTCATACAATCCAAGTCCAAGTATCGCAATGTTAATGTAAGACCAAGACTAAGACTTAACTCTAAAGAGTCTTTAAACGCTCATAGAGGCTGAAAGTATAAATAAAGTACTCGAGTAGAGTCCAAGTCAGGAAAGGAAAAGGAAAAGAGTATCGTTTGTCGGCCGGAGGTCTTAAATCCCGGCGACAAGCTTCCAGGTCCATCCTGTTGTTAGATGATTGCGCTTTTACCGTTTTAACTGGTGAGTTTAACGTCCTTTGAGAGTAAGAATGCACTTTGCCGTTTAGAATAATCCACTGGTTGCCGCCGGCTTACAAATCCATACACCCCTACCATACACCATACACCATTCATCCTCCTAATTTATAACTTATAACCTTTCCTACGAGTTATCTACACTGAGGAGACTTTTACGTGCCAAAGTACTTTATATATTTAGTAGAAAGTCTGGGGAATTATCATTATACCGCAACACACAAATCACCCTACGCAATAACTTCTAATCGCTCTTTTAGAACATGCGTTAAATATTGAACATCAAACATTACATTATAAGTATTTAGTATTGAGTATTGAGTATTGAGGTTTGAGGCAGGTCATCGGTATCATCAGTATCAGCAAAGTTATTTCAAAAAACGATTAACGATGCGTCCAGTGAAAGTTTTTTGTTAAGATATGCACTATACGCACTCTCATTTAATGTACAAATACCTACAACACACAGACTACAACACGGAAGTCTACTCTAGTCGGCGGCTTACACGCGACTGGAATTAACAAAACAATTTATCTTCAATTATATTCGACTCACCACATATTTTTATTCTTATTTTAGAATTTTAAAAATCATCAACAATGAAAACTATTCGGTAAGAATAATTCAGGATTTGTATTAAAGAATTAATTAAAAAGTTTTTAAGAATTTAATAATTTTGAATCAAGTAGAAAAATTCATAAATGTAAATTTTTCTTAATTCAAATTTATACTTTTGAATCAAATTAATTTTTTTTCAAGTTTAATTTAAATGCAAACGAAAAACCCTTATTGAAGATTAAAACCGTTTGAAGATAATTTAAAAATCATTTAAGCATGATTTAACTATATAAGCTTGATTTTACTATAAACGAAGAATTAAAAAGTCATTTGCAGATAGTTTAAACTTTTATTCTAAACAAGTTTAAGTTTATTTGCATAATATATAATTAAATTACTTGTATTTACAACTAATGCAAAAGATGCGGTTTTTATACTGTCAGATTTAATGATTGATTCATAATGTTTGATGATGCTAATTTCTATTCGATGTGATGATGTAGAGAAGTACATTAATTATGGTTTTAATGAATTAATCTCTATTCAAATTATAAACATGTAATATGAGATGAAAGGCAACATCTTTATTATAACTTCTCAAGCATTTCCTTATCTTCTTGGTATTCATGCTCCAAAGTTTATATAAGTTCAACAAAAGTTAAAAAATTGTAGACAATTCTTCACCAAAATGTATTGAATTATTGAGTGACAAAAATTATTTAAAATATGTGTCATAAAAAAATTTCTTCGATCTTAATATTGTTCTATTTAAAATTCAGAAAAAGATATTGCATTTGAATATTAAGAGAAAGAAATGTTTTTTGTTTAATTAATTTACAGATTGGTCAAGAAGATGGATCGCAGTTGATGTTATTAAATTAATGCTCGAGAAGATTAGAGTAAACCGAAAACAAAAAAAAATAAATACATGTCGCAAGTAAGATACCATTGATGGTGATGGTAATTTTTATCGCCTGGTGGTACAGATGATGGAGAGTGCCAACGTCAGAACACGAAAGTCCAGACAGAAGACACGCAGGGAAGAGTCATTAAGCCACCATAATTTTTCCTCGGTACATAAACAATAAACTCGATGTGTACATCTCCGGCTACGACATTCAACATTTGTAAGAGCGTTCACTAAAGTAAGACACCCCGCGGGTATGAAACGCGTGCTCATTTCAAGTGCAACTAAATTTGAACACGCACTTTTTACTTTATACATATGAAAAGTCGCAGCCTGAAGAAAAAATTTGTGTACATGTTTAAGTACATTCCGAATTCTCATTATCGTAAAAATGAAACAGGAGCCACCGCGTGAAAGCGACATCGATATTACACCGAGTTTTTTTTTTTTTTTTTTTTTTTTTTTTTTTTGTTAAATGAGGAGGGTCTCTTTGAATTTATTTATTTATTTTTAGTATTTATCTTGTTGATTAACTTAAATATCCTCATTCTTTAGGATAAAGTAACCCTATCGCATTACTAATTACTTTTTTGAATTTATCGATACTATAACACTTGCAGAAAATTACGAGCTTTTAAAATTTACTGTATTTTAATATTTAAAACTAAATGTACCGTAAAAATGACAAATTATTATTATTTTTTTGGTATTATGAATCATAATATGAAATTCATGTATTACGCTTTAAATTTTTTGACATTAAAGCAAACTGTTTATTAATTCAAAATAAAAATGCGCAATTTACTGTAATAAAAATATTTTTTTAAAAGCGCTTAAGTACGTAGTCCATTAAGTAAATAGTAGCTTGAAAGCATTACATGCAATTGTTGTTTAAGTTTATGTAAATTAACAACTTCAAGACAGACAGAAGACATTAGCGAGATATTTTGGTAATGTCAATTCGTGTAAAGGTAATGGATAATAATCCTTCCGTGTCTTCTCTGTAGTTTGTACATAATAATTTACCAGAAAGTAATATATATACCGGTTGGAGTATACTGGTATTCCTTATATTACTATTACTATTACTGTCTCGAACTGCATGTTTTATGTCGTGTATGTACATGCCTATCTTGCTAAGTACTCAGTACTCACTACTCACTACTCACTACTCACTACTAATACTAGTACTTTGTGCGGAGAGCAAGTCATCTCCGGAGTTTCAGTAAGAGCATGTGATGTGTTTGAACATACCGGACAAATTAGTGTCTAAGGTTATCGAACTTCTTGCGCTTACACTTTTACACGTGCTGTATTATATGTACAAGTCTTTTATTTGCGCGGCTAATGAATGAAGAAATATTTTTTTAGCTATTTATGATAATGATTATCGTTGAATTTTTTAAATTTAATTTTAGTGTTATTTTATATTTATCTTAGTGTCTTGATTTTAGATCAATATTTTTAAATCATTAATCACTATAGATCCGTGAAAAAAATTTTATATAAAAAAACATATGTTGAAAAAAAAACTTCTATGGAAGATATATTTTTAAATACATCAAATTATATTAAAAATATTCAATTTATGCACAGTAAAAAATTTTGCGTCATTGCGTCAAAAAATTTTGTGTTAAAAATTTTTGTATTAAATATTTAAGACTTTTATGTGTAAATTTAACATTTATTGTGTTAAATTAACACAAAAAAGTGTCAAATCTTTAACATAAAAATTTTTTACTGTTGCTGATTTTCAAGTATACTTTATAATAATTGAAGTTATAAAAAATATATCTTTGAATAGGTAAGGTAAAAAAATATACTTCAAACCGTATGAAAAATATAGTTATAGAAATATATTAAAAATATCATGTAGTTTAAGTTTAAAATCAATTTTTTTATATTCTTTCCATACTTTTATACATGTATTCTTAATATATATCAATAATAATTAAAAAAAAATAAATTATAAAATGTGCTCACATTTTTGTTAATTTTTTATGATTCAAATAATAATTCAAATTATAATAAATAAATGATTAAAATCAAAATTTTACTGTCTCAAATAGTACTAATTATTATGTATTACAGTTTATTTTAATCCGTTTGCTAAAAAAAAATTTTTCATTGCTATTGTCCATAGTTTTATAAATTCTTTATTAATTTTTATAGCATTTTTCATATTTCACCATCCATTTATCACAAAAAATTTTCGATTAAGCTACCTATTTCTTCACCAATAAATCGATCAATTGTTATCCCCATAAAAAATTTCTCGAACAATAATTCACACGAAACACACAGCAACACGTGTTAACGAAATCTACACCGTTATTTACAGATCAGACGATCAGTGAGGCCGCGATCGATAAAGTAAATCGAGTATAGACCGTATTACTGTAATAGAATTCAACAACCGAGAAAATCACATGATTTATCAAGAGATCTTATCAAGCTGGCAAATCAATTGGAACAATAAGCCGCAAAATTTCCTCTTTCAATATCAACTAATAAAGAATAAATAATATTAATAACTCGATATGATTTTTAAATCGGCACAATAGCGCATTAAAAAGGAGTTGAGGTGTAGCTCAGAAATAAAAAAAATGGCTGTGTTTTCCCTGGTTGGCCTGAGAAAATCCGGCGGTTAAATTGAATAAAACCAACCAGCAGGAAATCAAATAAGGAAACGAGAGGTATTTTAAATTACGTAATTGTTGACTATCACTCTATACTTTACTCACACCCGGCTGTGGATATTTTACATTTTAATATTGCTGGTAACTATAGACTGCAGAGTACTTGTGCCGAGTGTGAGATCTTGTGAACCTCTACCTATCAATCTTCTTTTACACTCGAGTCTACCACTTATACTTGCTGTAATAAATAAAGTGTTGAATAAAAAATTATAATGATAAAAAATTTATTAACAAGCACACACACACACACACACACACACACACACACACACACACACACACACACACACACACACACACACACACACACACACACACACACATATATATATATATATATATATATATATATATATATATATATATATATATATATATATATATATATATATATATATATATATATATATATATATATATATATATATATATATATATGTGTGTGTGTTGAGTTGTTTGATTTTATCAAATTTTAAAATCAATGTCCTGTTTGAGGATGATGATGAACATCTTCGAGGTCGTACGTCTGTGATGCGTGTAATGCCAAGTAAAGACGCCAGATGTGCGATAGTGGATTCATACTATATTCATATTGTACATTGAAAAGAATTGAGTATGTGCTTTTAGTAAAATAAAAAAATACTTGTACATACATTGTAAAGAGTCTATGAGTTGTTTAAATACTTGTTTTATTCGAATAAATATTTGTTATAAGTTTAAGAGAGACGATGATCACCATGACCGCAATTTAAATTACAACAGAATTAAGTTTGCTTATCTTAGACGGGTCATCGATCGCAGCGCAATCGCGATACACGGACGAATTAACTAACTTTTAAGGATTGTATTATAATGGTTAATGTAATAATTTTAAACCAACGGAATTCCGTAGAGTCATTCGAGTCATCAGATTACTCTTTTTATTAGGATTTCAATTTAAATTTTTATTTTTAACGCAATATGGGCGGTTCGTGTTTTGGTGAAATTTGTTCCTTGTTTATCGGGTCAATAGGTCGAGGAATGTTTATGATAGGTGAGAATTTTTTTAGGTGTGAATTATTGGAAATTTTTTTAATTGTGAGACTGATTTAAGGATAGAAAATATGAAAAAATTTGTAAATGAGGTTGTACAAATTTTGAAATTAAAGTTAAAAGTTCTATTTTGGTTTTAAAAAATTTTAAAATGTAATATTTGTTTTAAAAATTTTTGAGTAAAACATAAGTATTTACTTTTTGGTTTAAAAGCTTGGAATAAACTTTTAAAATTCAATTTTTAGTTAAAATATTATCATTAAAAATCTAAAACTTAACATTTGATTGAAATTTTAGAATCAAAAATTAAAAAATTAGTATTTGGTCTTCTGTATGAAAAAAAAATTTTGTTTGAGACAAAAAAAAGTTATCTTTCAAGTGTTTTATATTCTTAATTTTAAAACAGAAATTTTGATTTATAATTAAATAACTTATAACAAAAATTTTAAAAGATAAAGTTCAGAGTTTAAATAGACATCCATCAAGAGAAGTGTAATTCACGTACGTAATCGAGGCGTTTCCATATGTGTGTATTATTAAATTGCGTAAAGGTTAAAGCTTATTCGCAAGAATTAAAGGAATAATAGAATAGAATATAAAATATAATAAAATAGGCAGCGGTTTACGGCCAGAGAGAGTTATTGCCTATTGATTATTTAAAAAGTTGTTAAATGTTTTACCGAACTACATGAGAAAATGCCGAGTTTCTCAATCCGAACTTGGCTTCTATACACCACACTCTGCACACTCTAACTCGAGAATTAAATTGATATAATAATGATCAGCTCTGCTCTTTTTAAATAAATTCCTTTAGTACAAAGGCGATTTAGATTTTAGTAGGCCGGCAATAAAACGGCGCATGTAAATTAGACAAGTATTGGTTAATTTTTAGAAATGATAAAAAATTTTTGTGGATACTTAGAAAATATTTTAAGATGTAAAAATTGAGATTTGGAAAAATCCGATAAAAAAAAAATAAATAAGCAAAAAAATTGTTTTCGGAAAATTGCCACTGTTAGAATAAAAAAAGTCGATTTTCAGCCAATTTGTTCACTCATAAGAATTTTTTTGAAAAAAACATATTTTTAAATGTATAAATTTTGAAAATATAAAAAAAAAATTATTTTTGCAAAATCAAAAAATTCTAATAAATGTCAGTGAATATATTTTAAAATGGTACAGCTGAGAAGATTTTGTGATTAATTATAGAATATTTAATAATAAAATCATAATAATTTTTAGCGAATACTTGAAGCTAATTAGCTAATAAAAGTTTATTGATGTGTGAAAAATAAAAAGCAATTACGAGTTTAATCTGTAGCTACGCTATATAACGTGTTTATCGGATAGAAACAGCCATTAGATGTAGAAGTTGAGTTTTCGATCAACTGAAAGATCCGTGGACTTTACTTCGCGTAATAATGATCTCAATGCCCAATGCTCGTCATCTCGACGCAGATACTTGTACTTATACTCGTAAAGGCTGTCCAGTATATTGTATAGTAGGCTATATAGTAAACAGAGTAAGAGGATAAATAATCTTTAAATAAAAGAGTATCAGTAACATGCTTGCCCGAGACCGGTTGAGGATTTATAACCGAATCATTTTATTCACGACGTAGTTAAGGGCTACTGAGGAGATCCGTTTTAACGATGCCCATACGAGACGTCTGACCGTCAATATTCAGGAGACGACTTACCGCCAAAAATGGACGTCAATCCAATGCATGTCAAAGCAATTACTGTGGCGAACCGAAAAATTTATTATGTTATTTAAGCGAGTTTTGAGGTCAAGTCTGGATGGATGATTTTGTGGTTGATTGAAAATTTGGTTGGTATATCTCTGGAGATGAAAAAGAAAGTCATTGAGTTGAAAAAAAAAAAAAAAATTTTTAAAGTTTTACGATTTTTTATTGTAATTATTGAATTAAAATATTGAGAAAAAAAAAAAAAAAAAAAAAACTAACAGCTTCGATGAAAGTTTAAAATTTTTAAGAAGATGAATTATTTTTGGACATAAAAAATTTTTTTAGTAGAAGAAATTGATTTTAGCGATTGAAAATCACTTTTTTTTTTCCCCAAGTCACATTTATCAATCAAAGGTACGAAAATCTTAATCCAAGAATTAAAACATTAAAAAAATCCTCGAGAAAACAATTCTTATTGAAATTTAAAGAACATTTAAATAACATGCAAAAATTAAAATAATTTATTCGTTAAATTCAAACTCGGCCAAAAATTTAACATTGAAAATTTAATCTTCTTCTAAATTTGATGTATTTTTGCATTTCATTTAAATATTTTAAATTCCAATAAAATTTAATGCAAATAATTTTTTCCAAGAATTTTTTTTATGATAATTATATTGATTTAAGACAAATTTTCTTACTATTGAACCAATAAGCAATTTCAAGATTATCCAGTTATAAATTTTGATCTTTTTTCCATCACAAATTTTTTTTGAATCAAATTACTCCAAATGTTCAATTTGTTCATATCATCACACATCCCAGACAAACTAAATATACAGCTGCATAATACAGAGTTGCCTATAGCCAACAGGCGTAGCATTAAATATAACACTATATAATAATAGCTGAAAAAAATGATAACCGCAAATAACTTGGATGAGAGTCCAAACGAGTGATAAACGTTCGAGCACCTGCAACCAGAAAACCCTTGGGCTGTAGCTTAGACTCTTCCTCTATTCCTTATTTCATATTCATAATGTCATCTTCCATCTTCATTCTATTTATGCTAAATTTCCACTCTCTCAATACGACTGGAACGATCGCTGACCGCAAATGACGAGAAATGTGCATCTCTGCTGGACCTGATGAGCGAATCTGCTTCGATGGTAATAAAACAGATATACACAATAAACATGCAACACACACACACACACACTTTCAAACACATGGAGGAATAACCATCATCAATAAAAGGGTAATATCGGTGCAATGAACTAAAAAATTAACGTCTCATTAAAACGGAATTTCATAGTTTATTTATTGCTGAAGTTATTGTTATCATTATCACCGTCATCGGCGTTTAATCAAGGCAGCTCATTTGTCAGGTATTTAACTGCGCCGTAATTCTTAAGAAATTAAGTGATTGTAAGTAATTTATAGTGGTTTTGATCTAGTCATAGTCAGTCAAAATTACATCTACGTTTAATCCGGTTTTATGCCAGCAAAAAATTTATCGGATTCCAATGATCATGCTGTTGATTTATCGACCGTTAAATTCTATCAGCTTATACAACATAATTTTTTAATTAAAAATTTCTGACTAAGAATTTATGTCTAGGACTTTGATTAAAAAAAAATGCTTATGTTCATTTTCGATGTCCTGATGATTTTTTGAGGTATTTAAAATTAAAAGTATTAATAATTTCATGCACAAAATGATAAATATTGTTCCTCTAGTGATACAAAATTAATAAATAAAAATTTTAAAGGAACTGGAATTACAAAATCTCTCGCTCTGTAAATTTTCTAGTTTATTTCAATAAAATTTATAATAAACTAATGAGTTACGATTGAAAAGAAAGAAGATTAAAGATCCATTTTTTCCAAAGTTTAACATGTACTCCGATACCACATGATGGGTTGGTCGTGCAGAAAGGATTCATCGAAACCAATATTTACTCGCTTGAATACTTTATGTCCGAAGCAAACTGGACTGTATCGAGTTTTCCCACATATTGAATAAGTCCAAACGGGATTACACATGGGAGGTAAGCGTTACCGGTGGCGTGAGTTCAGGCAGTAAGTTTCAGCTCAATGGCCTTTAATTCTTATCGGACTGGGACTCCTGAGGTAAGCTTCATACTCCATACTTAACCGTGAGTTAAGACAACAACTTTAGAATCCAGATCCAGGCTACAAACTACAAACTAAAGGATACATACATTCTAGGTTCACTTACCCGCGGGATTCCCAATAGATCCATAGATAACTCGGTTAATCGGACGTTAATTACCTCGCTCACCAGGGCTCCTCAAATCGCCGTAATTTCTGACATATATAATTTATATCCAAACCTCGATGTTAATAGCGAATTATAAAAAGCAAAAAAATTTGTATTGCATACACAAATATAAATTTTTTTTTGCTATAAGACCGATTGCGCATCGAGTGCGAGTATCTTACCGATCTTAGTCCGAGTATCTAAGCAAGAGGTTGATGTTGAATAAGGACAAAATAGAAGCGTTGACAATCCTATGATAATTAACTGGAGATTGACCGCAAAGGTATGATAATAGTTGTAACCGATTTCGAAAGCTATTGATAGATACAGATAGTTATATTAAGAGGTTAGGGGTAGTCAGAATTTTCAAAAAATCGATTTTTTTTTGCATTTTCTTAAAGTATAATATTTTAAAAATATTGTGTGAAAATTTGAAATGAATCCGACAAATTCTTTTCGAGTTATTTAACAATGACCAAAGGACACTCGGGTGCTACGTGGCATTCGAGAGCAGGTAGCTAGAAACAGCTGCAAGCAACCGACCTTTCGGGTTTCATTGTCATGAATATCTCCCCATTTTAATGTATAGATAATTATATATATATATATATATATATATATATATATATAAATCCTTCTACATATATTCACAATTTGTAGGTAGTACAAGAACTGAAAAATAATTTTTGGTTGCCAGTATACCTGTAGTCGTTGCACTGATCAGTCGATAGTTTTGTGATAAATTATTTCTCAAGTGAATTAAATTATTAACCATGGGACGTGATTCTAGAAAGGTTTCAAGAGAACTTCGGAGTTCTGAAAAAATTAATAAGTCGCGTTCAGTCAAAAGAAAGAATGTTTTTAATCCGAAAACAGCCGAACGTGATGAAAGTATTCAGAATACATCTTCTAAAAAATTAAAACAAAACACTGAAGATGATGTACCTGAAGACAGCAGTACTGAATTTCGAATAATAAATTTTATTCAGGTATTCACTGCAATTTCTGCTCTTATAAAATGTAAAAAATGTGATGGAAATGTAGTGTTTCAAACAGCAAGTACACGTGGGCTGGGATTCAAAATTGTAGTTGCATGTAATAACTGTGGAAATGAATATATTCCTTCCTGTTCTTTCGTTGGGCATTCTTATGAAATAAACAGACGTTTCATTTTTGTAATGAGAATACTAGGAATAGGATACGAAGGATTGTGCAAGTTTTGCGGCCTGATGGACATGCCGTCTTTTTTAGATAAATTTACGCATACAATTTTACTGAAACAGATTTTGAATTGTAGTAAAACCGTCGCAGAAACCTTCATGACGAAAGCTGTAAATGAAGAAAAGCAAGCAATGCCAACAACTGAAAATGAAGATATAAATCATCTAACTGTATCGGGAGATGGAACCTGGCAAAAACGGGGATATACATCGTCATTTGGAGTTTCTTCTATAATTGGCTATTTTACTGGAAAGATTCTTGACATAAACATTAAAAGTGCATATTGTAAGCTTAGTAATGAAAATTTACTTTCAAGATGTGTAGGTGGATTCAATCAGAATAATAATGAAAGCTTTAACTAACTAATATGGAAAATATGTCCAAAAACGGTAAATACTAGTTATACTATCGTACAAATAGCTGCATACGTTGCTATGTGTATATTTAATGAGGGTATAAATTCATTATTAGTCTTGATGAATACACTAGGACTTAATTGTGGGTCTAATTCTCATCGGTATGCAGAAAGAATGGATGCTGCACGTATGAAAGTAGCAGATAAGCGCGCTAATGATAACACCCGAGAAGGTCGATTACAACGTAGGCACCAGCAAATCGATATTTTGGAAGCTGCTATGACGGCTGAAGAGCTATTATATGGTCCAGGAATAGATGACTCAGTGTAAGTTATTAAATAATTCTTATAATTCGACATAAATCCATAGCAAAACTTTAAATGCGTTTTTCTCAAAACTATGTTTTCTGAACTGGTGATCACTGTAACATAAAAACGGCTCGGTAGATTTCAATAAAATTTATTGTACTTTTGAAAAACATTAAAAACTCGTGCCTGATCGAAGGATTTTTTTTTTTCAAAAATTTCGATTTTTTTAACAATAAACTGTCGGTTTTTTCTCGAAAATTTGAAAAAAATTTCCTGAAGCCGCCATTTTGTTAATTTCGAAAAAAAAAAAAAAGCTTCGATCAGGCACAAGATTATCTATTAATAAAACTAATTTTTCTTGTCCGATTGATTTTAGATGAATCTCCAAGGACTTATGATGATCACCGCAAAGGACTTCGGGAGGAACAGGCTCTACAAAAACAGCGATAACTTTTTGAATTATTAATTTTTTTTTTTTTAATTTTCGTGAAGTCAAATCGAAACGTGTTCTAATAAAGCTATGTTTTTATTTTTGTCAAATAAAGTAATTAACTACAAAAAAAAAATTATTGAAAATCATCATTTTTTCAGGCCTCTGAGTACCCCTAACCCCTTAAGGCTCTGGTAGACGTTAGACATCATGGAGACCGGTTTGGGTTTATTATAAATTAAATAAGAGCTCTGAATTTCTGCCGCTCGGCTTTCCACTGGGACATTTGCGTTTCATTTTGTCTTTGTTTTGCCGATCTTCCGTCCTTCTCTTTCGGTTGTTTGTTATTATTGCTTTTATATTTTATATGATCTGTATTTATTATTATGCTATGTGGTACTACTGGATTGGGATTGAATTAGTTATTAGTGGTATTATTGTTTTTATGGGTGTTATTATATTAATATTGATCGGCAAGATATGCATACCAGTTGCAGCCTGTTTGTTTTTTAATGTCATTTGTTATTAAATTTATATCGCGCGTTCGAGTCCCTGTTCGATTAGACATCAGACAATCCGGTTTTTTCTTCAATTATTCTGCACTGATGATCTCATGAGTGAATCCAAGTGACGATACCAGTTCTTATGAGAGATTCATCGAGGGAAAGATTTAAGTTGAGCTAAGAAGTTGTTCAGAGCCAAAAAACCTTTTTTTTTGTTCGAGAATTTTTTTTAATGAAATTAAATTTATTAAGAATAATTTTTAATTAGTATTGAAAAATTTTAATCAAGAAAATAATTTTTTTTTACTTTAATTTTTTTAATTTAAATTAATCAAAAATTTTCCTAACACTGGACTCGAACCCTGATCAGTCCATGCGCTTAAAAAAAAATAATGCAACTTTACCAACACAATTTCCGTGTATACAAATTAAATCTTTAAATATTTAATTAAAATTTGCAGGATGAATAAAAGAATAATTTCATTAAAAAAATTGATTTTCTCGTGCAAAGTGTTTAATTTAAAAAAAAAAATAAGAAATTATTTATAAAATAATAATTTTACTTAATTTAATTTTTAGAAAATATATTTGTTATTATTTTAAAAATGTTATTGTGAAAAATACATTCCTCGAGCAAGAATTTTTTTTTTTCAGTCATTAATTTATATAACTCGATCAATAAAATCAAAAAAGATGAAAAAAAATTTTGTTTACTTTCGAAAATATCAAAAAAAATATTTATAAAAAAGAGAAAAAATTAATGAAACTAGGAAACGGTTTCAGCATCGATTTAATTATAAATAAATTTATTATTGTCCGATGGGCGGCATAAAAGGCGAAGCCTTGGGAGGCATTAAATATTCAACGATTAAACTTTTATCTAAAAATTAGTGAATTACGAAATAAATTCAAGTTCTTGAACAATTATAAAATTCTCAAGCTCTAGATTTTTGTATTATTAACCTGATCTGTGTAGAAATAAAAATCATAATAATGAAAATAACAATAAATATGACTGCATAATACTTAATATGAATATCATATAAAGTAGAGATTTTAATTAAATAAATAGTAAAAATGTCGTGTAAGATGTAAACCTGTTGCCTTGATACAAATTAATGGATAATAAAATCGCGTCACTTGCACTGTTATACGTGAGACTCGATCTCGATCATGATCATATAAACTCTTTTAGTGCATACTGCAGTATAATATAATATAAGTACACTAGATCGTTATGTTCCTGGGATACTTATGATTTCATAACGAGCTGTGGGCGTGCCACGGTCATAGCCTTGTATCCGTACTGTCTTCATCAAAATGAAAAAATCCTATTATATATTTTATTATTTCATTATTTATGCTCCCGTGACATTTTTAAACATTCTTGTTTATATATTTATATTTAAAGCGAATATTGATGTCTTTTTTATGACTTCATTTTCATTACTAAAATCAATTATTATTGACCATTAATCTGCACAAGAAATTAATTTTTGACAGTGTAAATTTTTTGTAAGATTTAAAATTTTGCTAAGAATTTTTTAAAACAAAAATGATTTTAAAAGTTTAATTTTTCGTGGAATAAATCCTACGAAGGCAAACAAAAAATTTCCAATAAATTCAACGAATGAGGTGTTTTGAATAAATTGAATGAATTGAATTAATAAATTATAATAAAAAAAACAATAAATTTAATAGTTCTGACAGACACATTTGCTTGGGGATTATTTTTTCTCCTATATTGTTTATAACCGAGAACTTTTCAAAAATAATTTATCTGGCTATTAAATTCCAGGCATAAATAAAAACATCAGACACTATATAAATAACGTTGAATGTTTTGCAGACATACATGATATATATATATATATATATATATATATATATATATATATATATATATATATATATATACAATAATTTTTTATTATCGGTATTTTTATGACGAGAATGTAGATCACGGAGAGCATTGAACGAAAATAATAAAAAAAAAGAAATGAATCGAATGTTTATATTTAGTGTAGACCCTGAACTTGAATCGAAAGCAGGCCCATGTTCATGAGTATCAGTATGAGTCTTTGCACCGGTCATTGCAACGTGAAAGTTGCCTCGAGCATTACACGCCCGTAATTTAAACTTTTTAGTGCAACATTAACTTCTATATTATTAAATCTTCTATCGATAAAAAAATCGAGCAAAATAAATTCTAAATTTGAAATTTCTAAATTTTTATTTTTATTATTATTTTACTAGAAATTTTATAAATCTTACTTTAAACTTGAATATGTACGATAAAATTGACAAAAACTTTTTTTTTAAATTTAATTTCCTACCAAAAAACTCTTTTATGATTTTTTCGTTGCTTTAACATTTTCAATAAAAATTCAAATTAAAATTAAAAAAGATAATATTATTGGGTAGCTTTGAAATTTTGTAACTTTAAAATTTAATTTCTCCGTAAATGATAAGAAATATGGTAAAATTGATGGAAAATTTTTTTTAAAAAAATTTAATTTTCTACAAAAAAAGGTATTTTATTATTTTTATGCATCTTTGATATATTAGCCAGAAATTCGATAATTGTTATCATTAATTTACTTTATCGACAGTTTATAATTTTAGAAAGACTTTGCGAAATTTAATCTATAATTGTAACACATGACATCTGTTTAAACATTGAAAAATAAATGGAAGAAAAAATGCAATAAAACGAAAAAAGTAATCTTAAATAGCGATGTAACGAGTGAGAGTAATGAGTGAGAGTTTATTGGCAATTTATTCTTATAATCGGTATCGGTAATGAAAAAAGAAAGTCGATCGTTTAAATATTTGCATTTTGCATAATTATAAACTCTAAGTAAGATTAAAGTAATCGTGTGAATTATAATTAGGTGTTAATTTTGTAAATAATATTATTGGATTGTTTGAATAGCAAATTTGTATCTGTATAACGGACGGTAATAAATATTTCGATGGCTTGGATAGATTAGTGAAGTCGAAATACTCCGAGTGGAATATATATATGCTATAATATATACTATAAAAAACCAGTTGAAGTTAAGTGGATTAAGAAGGAAGATATAATAGTCGAGTCGATTACGAAAACTGTAAACAAACGACTTAAATTCCAGAGTACATTCCTTATATTATTTTTATGTTTATATTATTTCTTTTATGTGTAAGTATTGAAAAAATTATTGAAAAGACTTATTATATCAGACTTCAGATTGTTGGTATTCTTTATATTTTTTATTTTATTTTATTTTTTATTTTATTTCATATTTTTTATTTTGAAAAATTTTCTATAAATTAAACTTATGATTGATTTTTTGATTGGAAAAATTCAAAGTTATATATACTTGGTTTTTATAAATTCAAAAAATTTGTCAAATTGTATAATTATTATTTTTTTGAAATTGAAATTTGCTTCAATAAAATGAAATAAAATTTAATTTGTAAAAATTCGACTTTTTATGTTTAAATTTTTAGCTATAAAAAATAAAGTCAAAATTAAATTTTTTTTAATTTAAAATTTAAATAATTAAACAAAGAAGTAAAATTTTTTATAATTTAAATACTTAAAAAATGGAAATTTTTATGAGTTAAATTTTAGAAAACTTAATTACCAAATTCAAAGTTTGGGTGACGAAAATTCACAAAATTTATAGAATCTCTCAAAAATTTTCAAAAAAAAAAATTTTTTTTAATTTGTTCAATTTTAAAATTCAATTTCATAATTTACAGATACGTAAAAATTTTATTTTTTTTTACTAAATTCAATTTTGATTTTTAAATCAATTTTTCTATCAAACTGTAATTTCCGATCTAAAACTCAAAGCTCATCAAACATTAAATTCCATTATTACAAACCAATCTAACTCCCACAAAAATAAGAAAAACCACGACAAAAAATGTTTCCCCAACCAAAAAAAAATTCCTGCGTGTAAAAAGTAAATTCAACTCTGCCTTTCATAATAGGTCAATTACTTCAATCTACAAAAGATATTTCCATTAAAAATAATAAACATTTAACCGTTCTATTATGAACACTAACAAATCATTTATTCAAAGCGTATTAAATATAATTTCACAGTCTTACCGCTTAAAAACGCCATTGTATCTCTAGTTTCTAGAATCTCATCGAAAAAAAAAAAAAATTCCAATATAATACAAGAGATAGTTATCTGAAAAATATTAAACCATCTCTTAATTTAAATAAATAAATAAACAGAAGTTATAAAAATAATAATGTCGAGTTTTTTATTAGCTATTCATCTTGCGAGTTTGCCTGCGGTAACAGTGTGAGTTTCGATACCTCAATAATAAAGAAAATAATAATAATAATATTTCCAACGATGATTATGATGAGTTTAAAAGAATAATTGCAGTAAAATAATAATTGTAAAAAATTAAAAATCTTAACTCTTTATCTTAGCGTGAGATTGTTAATAATTCAACGAAGAAAATACACATAATAGTGATGTACAGGTGTCGATTGTTGCATAAGCCGTGGTTACGTGAGTTCATAGTAATGTAAATAAATAAAAATAACTATAAATAATATGTGTAAGATGAAATAATAATAATAAAAAATAACTAATAATAAAAGTAACTGATAAATGAGAATAGTGGTCGGAAAACAAATCTAGTAGAAAAGGACGATCGCGGTTTATACGCGCATTTAAGACAAACATGAAATCAAAACCGCGCTTTCTTTTTGCTTACAATTACGATCTATTTAAGTGACTCATAAAATCTTGATATTTATTATTATCAATGTATTTGTTTTGATTTTATGGATTTGATGACCTCCAAGATCCGAGACAGAAGTCTAGTTGGATTGAAAAAAAAATTCCTAATACGTAAAAATCTTTAAATAGTTTTAATGCAAGGCGAATTCCGATAAAAAAAATTATCGAACCTGATTAAGGCTCGCGTTGATATCTGTGCCAAGGTATTCGCAACCATTTAAGATAACTGTTATGACACGTGCCGAGGAATTGATATCTAGAAAAAAATTAATGATATCCGAGGGGAAATAAATTCATTTTTGTTGAATAGATTGATTTATACATAATAACCGATAATAGATATAAATTTGGGTGATGGATAAAATTTTTGAATGTATGAATAAAAATTTTTTTCATGTGCTAGTGTTATTAAATGTAAAATTTAGAATTAAATATTATTGAAGAAATAAAACATTAAAAAAATTAGATGATAATTAAAAAAAAAAAATTCCTCACATTAGCAAGTTTTCTTTAGCACAAGGTATATAATAACCGTAGCAAAGGAGTGTTTGTTTAGCAAACTAGTTAATAGATCTCATTGGCACATTTCGAGTCACTGTAGTCGATTGTGTAACTGCAATCCATTGAAAGATATTAAATTGAAACGTACCGGATTGGATTTAGCCTTAACTCGTGAAGACTTCATCGGTATTGACAATTACGGCTCAAACTAATCGAGTCCTTGATTTTGTTTTGAATAAAAGCAGGTCGTAGTGTCAATAATTACTGATCCTTACCTGGAACAAAGTAAAGATATAATTTATTAAGCATGATCAACGTAGTTACTTTTTTTTTCTACAATTATGATTTTAAACATTTTATTTTTTAAAAATTCTAGCCAGAGGATACAAGATACGAAAAAATTGAAGAAAAGCTTTATTTGTAGAATATTAAATTTCCTGTAAAAAAGGTTTCTTATCATTTTTTTTCAATCTCCAATATTTAACAGATAATTTGGATTTTAAACTTGGATAAATAATTGTTTTATTGGAATGCTCCAAAAAATTTTTCTGGGACTCTTGACCCAAATTGTGGATAAAAAGTCGAAGACAAGCAAAAATTGATAAGGAATTTTTTTGAAAAAAATTAAATTCTCGACAAGAAAGTATCTTTATGATTTTTTTATATATATTCAATATTTTTGCCAGAATTAAAAATTTAAGCTTTAGAACCACACAATTTTTTCCCATCAAACTGTTAATGAGCATGAGTAATTAATCCAATAAAATATAAATAAACTAGGATAAGAAGGGATGACGATGATGTGGTCGACCTCGCCCTGTTAGCACCTTGTAAGAACCTTCGTGGTTACTGCGGTACCGAGGCTACTCTCATTTTCTCAATTTGTCATCTAATCACCATCCACACAAGAGACAAGTGAGTGAGTAAAAATAAAAATAGTAACACCATTGCTATTACTGTTACATAAATTAAAAACAAGTTTATCGGCTAATTGGCATTTATTTTTCCATGACTTTGAAAAGCTTCCCAGGAAGGAAGGCCGTCATCGCTCCGGTATTTAAAATACTTAAATATTTATTGCTTATGAATAATCAAACGCTTTTTTGAATAATTACCCAGTACACCGTGTCGCATAAATTACCCACTAGAGTCGCTACTTGCTGGAACGCGAAAACACATTTAAATTATTAATAATTAATTTTAAATAAAAACAGCATTAATAATTTTTTAATTTTCAATTTAACTAAATTTTGGCTAAAATTTTCCGCGATTTGATAAATGCACGAACGGGTCAAACATGTAATAATTCAGTAAGGGTTTATTCAAACTCTGACCCAGGTTCATCAACCAAAAAACCCAGTGCAGTCTTTTAAATTCTATTATCGTATTCTCAATTTAATTCAAGAGAAAAAAAAAAGAAATAATAATAATTCTCCGGTAGGATGTTAAAGGTTCGAATGTCGTGACCACCTAGGAGCCAGCAACCTAGTGCATAAATCCTCGAGACGTTCTGAAATATATTTCTCAGGTTCCTTGGCTTCTTATTGTTTGCAACAAACGTGTCCTTTTATTATTCTTGTTCTTATTCTTATTGCTATTGTTGTTGCTGTTATTTTTATCCGAGGTTATACTAATGCACAACACCAGCGCTGGAGAATACACAAATGGTTTATTATTTTTTCAGTCCTGCCTACGCGACGCAGAAGCAGCTCGGTGATTTGTGAACGAGCATTACTGGACTCCCTCATGTATATATTTATTTATTTATTATACTTACACATATATGAAGGGAGATTTTTGAATAATATTGACTAGACTTTAGTTAGTCGAAACTCATCTCTGGAATGTAGAATCTGGAATTTCACCGTTTTGTCTCGTGTTTATATAGGTGTTTTTTTAAAACTTTTATTTACCGTTTGTCTTAAACACCGCAACGTATTTGATTTTTAAGAACTGGTTCCAGGAAGCATTTAACTTACAAGGACGCAATGCTAAAACGCGGTTTTTATTTCAAGGCTAGAGGCTACCAAATTGTTTTGGCCCTTTTTAGTTCATGGTCATTTCATTTTTAAAAGTAACAATAATTTTTATTATTATTATTATCATTATTATTAATATATAATTAATAAATTAATTACTAATATTCGAAAATAATTACTATAATGAATTTCACGTTAAAAAAACAACACATCAATCTAAAAAATTAATATTACTACACAGAAAAAAAAATTTACTTGAATCAAGTAAATAATTTTGAAGAATTTCATTATTTTGATTTGACTTGAAAAATTCTTAAACTATGAAATTTTTTTTGGTTTAGGTAAATTTTACTTGATTTAAAAATTTTTCAAAATTATTTTCTTGGTTCAAGAATTTTTCTCTTTCAAGATAATTTTTTTTTCAGTGTACAAAAATTAAAAATATCAACCTATAGTATAAACGAAGAAACTTGGTTAAATGATTTTTCGATGTTTTTAATGACAACCTAAATAATTTGGGTACTTTCGAATGATATTGCCAGCACAGAATCAATTATTAATAATTTAATAAAAAATGTAACGAAAGAAATTTAAAGAACCAACAAACTATTCAAAACTCTTCCAAAACCTTAATAAAAAAAATTAATTATCACAAAAAAATATATAAACTCGTTAAAAGGCACAAATTCAAGTCAAGAATTTTCCAATGATAATAAATTTAACTTTAAGGAAAGTTCCATTGTATCATCTAAATACACTGAAGGAAAAATCTTTCTTATATCTTCTCAATTATATGAATGAAGATAACTATTAAAAAAAAAAAAATTAGTAAAAAGATGAGACACGTAATGTAACTTAGATTAAGAAAGTACTCGAGTACTTGCAAAAATATCAAAGCCATTAAATGTACTGTGGAAGAAACATTAAAAGCAATCATCAGGATAAAATTAGCAATAACTTTATAATATTTCAAAGAAGTAACTAGCATCTATAGCCCAAGTGTTTTACTTTTCAAATATATTATTGCTCTTAAGCCAGGAGAATTGAGTTAAATAATAGTACATATATTAAACGTTTACAGCGTATAGCCCTTTACCGCTGTATTTACGATCGGTTTTAAAACTCTGTAAAACGAACAGGATAAAAAGACGTCGATGAACCGTAAACTCAACGTCTCCATTCGCTTTTGCTTTGCGTGGGCAGGAGAGTCTTTTCTCTATCTATCTCTCTCTCTATCTTTCTTTCTATATGTGAGTACATATACTAGAACTCAGTTTTCAAGAAGCAATACATGTATTGCAACGTCCAACTGAAGAGTAAGTAAGAGTAAGCAAGCAGACGTACGTACGCCAAGAATCTCGCTCGTTGCTTGCAATAAGTAGACAGTTAAGATGTGGGTGACCCAGTCACAGAACGGGTTTTCGTTCTTCTGGACTATATCGGTCCTCTGGTATCCAGGAAGCGACAATTTTAAATTAATATCTATATAAATATACATATTTATCGATACTTAGTATTAAACGATATCCTGATTATTGGGTCAATATAATTTCAAATTTATTTACTTTTTTTTTTATTTTAAGTAAAGATGAAAATTAAACAAATGAGATATCCTTATCTTGAATTATTTAAATTATAAAATAATATTTTAGAAGATTTAAGTTGTTTTAAATCAAGAAGAAAATTTCTTTGAATTAAAAAAAATTTCACTTTGATAAAAAAAATTTTAATTTTTCGAAATATTTTTTTTTTATTTAAAAAATAATTAAAATTTATAATAATTATTTATGAGTGGGGTCAACACATGCTAGGCCGTGTTAAATTTTTTTTTGATCAATTTTTTTTTTAAATTATTCGTTTCTTTATGTACTTAAAAAAAAAATATACCAAAAACATAAAAAAATGAAAAAATAGAAATTTTATCCAAAAACATGAAAGCCAATTTTTTTCCAACTTTTAAAGACAAAAAGACATTGAAATCTTTTTTTTTCTTTCACGATATTTTTTATCATAAATACGCCGTAAAAACAAGCAAAATCAAAAAAAAATTTTAAATGTTAATTTTTCACCTATTTATGACCCAAAATGGAATTGACCCCACTTGTAAATAATAACCAAATTTATTTAAATAGAAAAAAATATTTAAATTGTTTTGAATCAAGAAATTTTTTGAAACAAGAAAATTTCAATTTTTCTAGATATTTTCTTTAGCCAACAAAATTATTTTATTTTATAGTAAAAAAATTTTTTCTTGTTAATTATAAAAAATTCTTTTAATTAAAAAAAAAAAATTATTTTAAACTAATTAAATAGATACATGTCTTATTTGTTATTATTGAGTTGGCACGACATAAATACAAATAAAAGTTAAAAGAGTCAACAGAGTTGACGTTGTATGGTATAGAGTGTGGCGTATCTTGGTAGCGGTACAATGACCTAGTTGGAGAAGAGGCTTTGGGGTCTTTGGAGTATTGAGTCTAGAGCCAGCTCAGGTAAAAACTCCATTACTCTCAAACGTGACCCACTTGGATCGGATTACCCGACTCGAGATTAACTGGACTTTGCGATTGTATTTATAAATATGTATTTTATTATTATATGTATTAATTTATTTATCGTGATTCATAATCGTGACGCGATGACTCCCAGTGAATGGAAGAAAGGAAAGAGTAGAAAGTGCTTTTAATTTATATACGATAAATATTATTATTTATTATTAATCGAGTTTCATTGTTGATAGGTTTATATTATTTTTATTAAGTTAAGGAATTTATGCATATAGATTCAGCATTAATATTTATAGACATTGAGCATCTGTATAGAAGAGTCATTAAGACTCTTTATAAATTTTTTTTTTTAGATTTTTTATTGTGGACTTTAATAAATTATTTATTAAAGTTCAAACTTCCCAATATTTTATTATCATAAAAATATTTTAGTTTTAATATTTAAAATGTTTATTAAAATAATAGGCCTTAGACGAATATACTTTTAGAATTAAAAACATTTTTTTTCATTAATAAATTTTTATAAAAAAAATTTTTGAAAAACTTTCAATGCAATTTTTCACAAATATTTTCTTATCTCGAACTGATTTTTTTTTATTTTTAATCAAGAGGCCTAAACAAATTACTTATTAAAGTTTAAAATTTTATTGATAAAAAAAAACTCTCGATTTATATAAAATTTTTTTTTTAATTTGGAATTAGATATTATACCAAAATTTCTGAAACAAAATTTTGAACTATTCATAAATCAGATGAACTTATTAAAAATGTAAAATGCAGAAAAGTCAATAGAAAAATTTTTTGGGTCTTTAATTTGGAATTTTAAATTTCCCATGATCTAACTTTTTTTAAATTTCGGCAAATTTTTTTATCAACAAATATTACTCCGAAATTTCCGATCGTTAATTTTGAACCATTTTCGCGACATTTGAATACATCAAAAATTTTTTAAATGAAATATTTTGAATACATATCTTCACAATATAAATTAATTTTACAGACAAAACATTATTACGTATCTGTCGATATCTAAATTCTTCCAAACCACTAAAAAAAATTTTTATTTTAAACTTAACATAGCGGATGTAGAGTACAGTTAATTGATCTCGACAACTCCAATCGTGTTGGAAAGTATCGAAGGGAATAAAGTGGTGGGTTAAGTCAGTAATGAAGATGCTTTAGCACGACTTGCGTTTCCTAGAATAAGACCCGACTGAATATAGCTCCTAACGATGCGACCCTTTCTCCTGTCATCGAGCAAATACCCTCCCCGATGCATATCTTCATCTATACATACATATATATATGCTCCTTAAATGCATCCAATTTGTTATTTCGACCTAAGTTATTGTCCTACCGCCGACGTCTTCATTTAATAGACACGTAAACTCTTCCCCGTCGCCCGCGGTGATACTAATCCGAATCCGCATCTCGTTAGTCCTTAGTTCTTAGTATCGAATTTATGCGTCTGCTCCCGCTCATAAAATTGAAAAAAAAAAAAAAAATTAATAAAAATGTGTACGTATATTATTACAGTCATTTAATGGACATGGGCAATATTTAATTTATATATTACGAAGTTTAAATACTTGCCTCGGATTGGCTCGCTAATTGAACTTCTACGTGCAATATTTAACAAGTAAACTCATATTAAGTTAACCGATCGCTGCTTTCACTCGATGGAAATTTTAGTGGACATATTATATGATGCATTTTAAATAATCCATCAATAAATGCTTTACATAATATTTCTACTACTAATAATGATATAATAAATTAATTCAGACTGATACATTCTCGTAGAAATAAAGATATATTTTTTTATGATCGAGATACGTTAATGATATTTATTATGAATTATAAAACTATATTACTTATTTTATTAAATGGGTTGTCATTTTTATGGTGGGAATAATATTAATTTTATTACGGAATCTCGCACTTTTATTAAAAAAAAAAAAAATAATAATATCTTATTTATTGATAGTAGATTAAGTATTTATTAGATTGAATCATTTAATAGAGTTTTAATATTTTATAAGTTATTAATGAGCATTTGAGTGATTCAAATTTTTTTTAATCTACTACTAACATATCAATAGATTTTTTCATCAAAAAGATTTTCTTCAATATTTAAAAAAAATTTTTTTCTCAATTAAAAAAAAAAAAAAATTATAATTATTCAAAAAAATTCTAAATATTATTTTTGTGTTGAAGTATTATAGGCCGTAAAAAACTAAACAATTATCAAAATAAAATATATATATATATATATATATATATATATATATATATATATATATATATATATATATATTGGCTTGCGAAATGAATCATTTAAAAAACACTAAAATGAATTTCGTTACTAATTACTGTGAAATCAATTATTGTTTAATATTTACCGACGTAATGTGAGAAATATTTAATAAAAGCGAGTAAATATTTAAAAGGTTATACAACAAAAAAGAAAAAAAAATTTCGAAAAAAATCTTTTCACAAATAAACTAAAAAGAATTCCGCAATAGGTAAATACAAAATTATTATTCGTATTAATCTTTTGAAAAAACTTAAATTTCTCTTTCAATTTTAATTAAAGTGAACTCATTAATTAAAACATTTGTCACGATTCATAAAATACTTTCATTCCAATATTTATTTTAATTGCGCAACAATTCTCACCTCTAAAAATTATTTTCCTATCGTAATTACCGGAACATCAAGTAAACAATTCTTTACTTTTTTTTTTTTTCATCATATGCTTCTTGTACTCACTAACATAATAACTTTACACACATGAATGTACCCAGGACATCAAAAGTAATCAGTCGGTGACAAAAGAATCAGCAATAACGTCCTCGTGCCACATTCTGAGAGCGAACGTCAACTCCTCCGCCAACTCTCTTTTTTTTCTCTCTATATACTTCTTCTCCTAATATTCGTGTATCCTTATATTTTACATTGCCAATTTTTTACACCATATATAAGTATAATATAAGGGATATTTCGAGCTAAATGAGATGATTTAAAAAATTTTATTTTTTCAATTTTTGGACGATTTATAGAAAAAGAAATTTTTGTAATTTTCAAAAGTTGAAAAAAAATATTAACTAAAAATACACGGAAAGTACAAAATGACACTTGATATCATTCCAGATTATATTCAGTGATATCTGAGGTGAATAAAAATTTCAGATAGTAGCTAGAAAAAGCCAGATTATATAATAAGCCAGATTATATTATACTGCGTGATATCTGGATTATACTCATTGTAATCTGGATAATACCAGATACTATCTGAAATTTTTTTTCTCTCAGTATAATCTGGGATGATATCCAGTATCATCTTGTTCTTCCCGTGTAGACAATTGCAGTTTAGAAAAGTTAAAAAAGTTTGAACTCGAATTTTTGGTCAAAATATTGAAGGTACGAAAAAATGATAAGATTTCTTTTTTTTTTTTAAATTAAATTCTATACAACAAAGGTTCTTATCAATTGTACCGTATCTTTAATCATTTAACAAGAAATTGAATTTTAAAATCATAAGTCATATTTTGAAGCAGACAAATATTATCTGTGAAAAAAATTTAATTTCTAGCTGAAAGTTCAACGTAAATTTCTTGCGAATCTTGCAATTTCCATAATTTTCAAATCATATTCAATCAGTACCCAAAAACAATAATACTAAACAAAAATGGTAAGTTGGCAAGCAGCCCTCAACTCAAAAAAAATTCCTTAATTACAATATATTTCATCACACCCTTAAAAACATGAAAAATTTTTTTTAAAACGAGACAAAGCCATAACGTCCTTACAATATACATTATCCGTTGAAAGGTTTTTGTTGCCAAGGCAAGTACCAGACGTTGATGGAGGATAGGTTCATGTCTTACGAGTGTTGACGAGGGACGTTTACGAATGAAAAATCTATGAAATTATTATTATATTGTCTTGGCTATAAATACACGTAAGTAGGTGGCAGAGCCATATAGATGCTGATGGTTACGAGCCGATTAAGCACCATCAACCATCAGCAGTCCCATCACCATCAGCTGCTTCACACATCCTTGCATATGTGTAAGAAATTGGATCCAAGTATATTATACATGTACACATTGTCTAGCATTGTTTTATTTGGTGTTAGTATTAGTATACTTACGGGCGGTGTTACTTCGCGAATAAGACGGTTTCACAATCAAGCGTGGAATTATAAGAGTCACTGCATGGTACTACTAAAACTCTAAAGCGAATGTATGTGCATCCAGTGTGTTGATCGCCAACGCAGTTGCTGTACCCATACAACATTGCTACTCACTTTTATGTGTTGTGCGACAACAACTGGATGGTATTACATGTAATGTGTAATGTGTAATGCTGGATAGATGTATGTACATATATATTACATATTTGAATACTGAAATTGTTCTGCTGGTACTGATACGCGCAGCAATATTAGTATTGGTAGTCTCTCTAGTGAGCTCTCGGTTGAATTCAGCATTAAGGATTACGGTGGTGTTTCTAAGAGGCGTTAGACGGAATTTATGCCTGGCAACGTGATTGAGGAGGCAGCCAACGATTAATGGACGGGAGATCACTCGTTAAATTATTGCGCAAATCCATTTAACGTTAATAGAAAATTCTTCAATCCTATACTTGCGCTAGTACTACTACGGGCATTTGTTTTAAGTGATTTCTATTTAGTTTTATTTACTGAAGATTTATATTGCTGGGTATATAAATATTACAAGAGAAAATTTTGTTTATTAAAATTCTTCTCTCAGAAATAACAAGATCTTGAGAGTCTATTAATAAAAAAATAAATGAATAATTTACTGTAAAATATGTGACGCTTAAGCTATAACTTGATAGTTTTTTTTATAAAAAGTTTTTGTCTAAAATATGCATGATTAATTTATGACTGACTGGGGATTATTTAGTGCAAGAGATGTTTTACTTGACATTTTCTTTTCATGAATATTGTCACTTAAATTTTATGATTAAAGTCAATTTGAAATTTATGTTGAAACTTTTGAAAATTAAACCTGTAGACCTTAAATCATTGGATTAGAAAAAAAAATTATTAATAATAATTGAATTTTTGGCTGAAATATTGAAGATAAAAAAAAAATAAAAGGATACCTTTTTTTGTAGAAAATTGAATTTTTTACATAAAAATTCTTTATCAATTTTACCATATCTTTTATCATTTAATGAGAAATTGAATTTCAAAGCTCCAAAAGTTTAGAGCTAGCGAACAATATTATCTTAAAAATTTTAAACTTGAATTTTTGCCTAAAATAGTAGTTATGAAAAAATCATAGGAAATTTTTTTTGCCGGAAATTTAATTCTTTAAAAAAAAATTCCTCATCAATTTTATCGTATTTCTTTATTTCTTAGCTGCAATGCAAGTTTAAAATAAAATTGTTAAAAATTTTAAGTTTGTAGTTGAAAAACTTTTTAAATCATATATATAAAAAAATAACAATAATACAATAATTACAATGTAAAATGAAAGAGTGAAAAATACAATAGTAGTTGCTTGTAAATGTATGTAGGTCTGTATTTTAATAGCACAAATACCAGACACCGTCCGTAGGTGGCGCGCGCGATAAACTCATGTTACATATTTATTCTCTCATCTGCATATTACGAGCAAGGTGTGCCTAGGCCCTGAAACCCGGTATCATCTCACGATACACAATCAAATAAATTAACTCTAACTCTGCAAGCACAAGATAAACGAAACACTTCTATGGTACAAGAAGAGTAAAAATGATAAATTTAAGAGAATGAGTGATACAAGATTTGCATGGATCATGATCCATGGCCTCACCTTCTTCGCTTCTTACATAAAAAGAAGATATACACACAAACAATGTCTCTTGAATTTGTTTATTAAAATCCTTGGCTCTAACAAACCGCGTGGCGATTGAAAACTAATCCCTATACTAGAGCAGGATTAAAAATAGCTCATAGACAAACCACTAAAACTTTATTTCCCAATGAAATGTTATCTGTGTTTATTTAGAGACGCTCTATACGGTGACCACGATATAGTGTTACGTTCTAAGATCCTGGGAACGTTGATCTACGCGTATAGGAGAGGCGTTAAATCTTTCGCGCGTTTATTTTTAGGTGTTAGGTTGGTATCATTGTTACGGGCAGACTCGAGATTTAAGATCGCCATTTTATATACGTGAAAGACCACCATATTCGCGTCAGGGTACACAATCTTAATCTATAAGTGTATAAATGTATAAATGCGCAAACGCTTCAGGGAAGACCGAGTAACCCAGCCGGAACGAGGATTCACGGTTATTTCTCTCGGGAAATATTGTAAGGCAAGGTGGTTTAAATGCTACAATCTACTGATACACTACAGACTGCTGTATTATGTGTATGAAGAATTACACAAAAAAAATACCGCTTTCGTTACGCACTTACAACCAAATGTGTATTTTTCTTTACTGATGTGCATTCTGATTCGTTTGTGTATTCTGTTTTATTACGGAAACTCGCTTCTATATTATAACTTTGTATAAAATCTTCATTTATATAGGAGGGCATCGGGTATAAATATATTTATTTTGACGGGAAAGTAAACGGAAGGAATTTTATTTTAATTTTCCCGGAAATGATTCTCAGATAAAAATGTTTGATGTTTGCACTTGTAATTATTTAAATAAGTGGACGCGTTATTTTTTTAGCGATTAAAAAGCTAATTACAGAGATGATTCATGTTTAGTAATTGTTGTTTTTAATTGTCAGATGTAAATAAAATTTTTTTATAAAGATATGAACATTACCAGAAAGAAATTCATGGTAAAAAAAATTAAACTTCGATTTCTGGCCAAAATATTAATGATACAAAAAAAATTCAATTTTCTAAAAAAAAAGTTTTTCAACTTTTATTATTTCTTTTACTCTTGAGCTGCAATTGAAGTTCAAAGTGAAGCTTTAAAAAATCCAAAGTTAATAATTTCCAAACTTTTCAAATCATATATCATCAGCACTTAAAAATAAGTACTTATCAATCAAATTCTTTACTTTCTACTCGTTTTATAACAAACCTCCGATAATACCATACAATTTTAATTACAAAAGGAGTAATTTAAAAGCAATAAAAAGTAAAAAAATAATCAATCTAACCAGCCGGAGAATTACTTTCCATTATATTACTTTTATCTATCTCCTGGTGCGTTATTACACACTGAAGATATAATTCGTATCCTCCGAGCCGAGAATTTCCAATTGTCCACCTCAGAAGATTGGAGAGATCGGTATCTCGATCTTTCTTATTAAGAAACCGCCCTCTTTTTTTATTAATCCTGAATCTTCATCATACTTAAACCCGTTCTTCCTTTCATTAGTTTCGCTAAGCCGATCAAAGACAAAAATCCAAACAACAACAACAACAACGCTACAACTTAACTCGTAATCTTTCCCGTATTTTTATTTTTTAGCAAAGTTTCCTAGACATTATCAGCAGCTCGATCAGCGGCAACCAAACATTGAAATCTGGAAGCAAAACCTTGGAATGATGTTGGTTGCTGGAGGTGATCATCATTATATTATCAGAAAAGAAAAGACATCAATCACTGTCTGCTTTCTTGAGCCCTACACCTCAATCCTTTCTCCCATCAAACAATTTCAATTAATTGCCGCTAATGGGATTTCCGCGATTAGTCTAAAGAAATAATGATCGGACAAATAATTGCTCGCTAATCAGCGAGATTAATTAAATAAAAATGAAGGAACAAAAATGTTTCACAACTGAAAGTTTTTAGTGGCCGTTAAATTGTCAAAGCATTTGCGATAAACATCTAGACTGTGATGAAAAGAATTACCGGGTACTCGTATGAGGATCACCAGAGGAGTTTAGCTCAGCCAATTGAATTCCTCCGGAAGAAATAAGCGTCGAGAAGACGAAAAATGAGAGCCGTAATGCGGAACGTGATCACCCCGGGACACGAACCGAGTTTACTTTCAGCAACAGTTGAGTCGAGATTCAACATTAAACTTGAGTTGGTGAGTTGTTCCAGAGAAACTTTACCAGAGAATATTGTTTATCTTTTTTATCCTCATGATCCCGTGAGCATGAGCTTATGTCTGATGTGTGCTGCGAACTCATTCGTTCGTGATCGTGTTCAACCCGTGTTGTGTGTTCGTGATTCACCAACACGTGTTAGAACTCTTTCTTACCAATACTCTAGAACAGAGATCCTGATCATCGTGCATTTTGATCGTGCGCGTGCCTATAACCTCTCCTTCAAATATCGTGTACGCGTGTATCATTTATTGCTCGGATAGGATAATACTGTATGAGATATTTAGATACTTTTACTTTTAAAAATGTAATTGTTTTGTGCTAGAGGACGATTGTTTGTTAAAGAATTATTATTAGAGATGAATAATCAAGAAAAATAGCAAATCAATTGAGTAAATTGGCTGATTCATCGATCGAGACCCTCATGGAAATTACTCGGTATAGTTTGATTAACTTTTTATAAGAAAAGGGCATCATCATCATCATCAGCATTATTATCGTCATCATCATTATGTTTGTTGTTATTTTCTGAGAAGAAATAAATGTAAAGAATTGAAAAAAATTTACAAGACCCCGGTCGGGAATCGAACCCAGGATCTTCGCGTATCAATCTTGTGACTTTATACTTTTGCTATCTCACATTTTCTCATGGTTTGAAACCGAGAAAATTTTGATTTTTTATTTTGGGGAACGTAGTTTTGGAGTGTTTTATTGATATTTGACGAAGTTTTTGTCATTTTGACTTATATTTTATAATTAATATAGGTCGAGCTATTTTTTTATGGCTCCATTTATTTTTCCTAGTAAGTACTTTCAAGTATTTTGTACATATTTAACAATAAAATTTTTGTTTTAAATATTTTTAATTTGATAATTTTTATATGGATTTAATGTTTAGTTCTTTTTAAAGTATTTTGAAAAGTGACGCCTAGTTTTTATTACTAAATATAACTATTAATGATCATTTTAATAGTTATGGATATTTAAATTAGAGTTTTTATATTTAATTCATACTATTTTTTATTTGACTAATAAAATTAAAAATTTATAAGTGGAAAATTATTATCGCAAGAACTAAAATTTTGAAACCTTTCAAAAAGTAAATTATTCAAAAATTCCATTTCACGTGTAATTATTTGAATAAAAATAATAATAATATTTAAGATTAAAAAAAATTCTAAGAAAATTAATTTAACGATCTAACTACGACAATTCCTAGGAAGTAAATAAAATAAACCATAAAATATTGAATTAATTGATAGCAAATTTAAATCTAAGAAAACGATGTCTGTAATTTATTACGAAACGAAAAATTATTAATAAAATAATTATAATTATAAGTGTGATTGAATAAAATATCTGCATAGATTTATATTAATGGACAGTGCTCAGACAGGGTCTGGTCATGTCACAAATACGGAGTATGAGTGTTACTCTTACAATCTTACTAAGAGACCGGTTTTCACGTAAGACCCGATTTAATTCCCGATGGAATTTCATCTGCTCTTGACCCTGTCGAGAAGATCGTGATTGCAGGTATGAGGAGTGCCCTGCAACTATTATATTATCTTTTATCTTTTATGTTTTGTATTTATTCTGATTCTCATTCACCGTTTTCGAAGTATAAACCTTTAATAAACTAACATGTAACGCAACAAAGCATTAACGCAACAGCAGGTATCAGAAACTGCTGACTAATTGTTTAAACTGGTGATCTCATGGCTTCCTGAATGGTACCTGCATATCTAATAATACAACTAATACATAATATATAATAATATATAAAACGTTATCCACCGCGTACAACAAAGAGGTGTAGCCTTCAACCGCGGACAATGATTTAGAATCGATGCACGACGTTTAGAACTTTGTTGCCTTGATATGTCAGTCTCGATATCTCAATCGAATTCCATTGACATTATTTTAGCACTCGATATTAATAATAATAATAATAATAATAATAATAATAATAATAATAATAATAACAATATTGCTTTGTTAATTTTAATTATTATTGTTGCTGTATGACAAAGTAGTAATTAAAAAAGCCTAAGTCGTAATGAATGAAGTTTTAAGTATATGTAAAGGGATTTGAACGGTACTGCGTAGGAGAGAATTATCATCGATAACAATGACGCCATTAGCCAGCTGCTCGAGGACTCCAGGAAGACAACCCACGCGTCCAAAAAATACAAAAGTTAGATGTGCATCACAATAAGTCCTCTATAAGACATTTACTATTTTTTGAGCGGAAATATATTAGTCGGAGGGATTTTAAAGGGGAAGTTTATTGCGTCGTTAAACTGCTTTATGGAGCACTTTTTGTGGGGTTTTATTGGTACAACTATAATGAGAAATTGATTTTTTTTTAGTTATGTCGATTAAATGACTCATACTTATGATTGATCTGACGACTTGGTTATTCAAATTTTAAAATTTTTATGAAATACCAAAGCTTTGAAATTATTTTTTCTTCAAAATAAATGGGACTGAGAAAAATTTGGTAATTGATATTAATTTCAAAATTATTTTGTTCGATTCAAATTATAGCAAAATATTAAATTAATATCAAATTTCAACGATTTTATTTCATTTTTTTAAAAACAAATAGTACTGAGTAAAATTAAAAATTTATTTCACAGAAATTGAGAATTTTGTTTTTTGGTGATTATTCTACAGAGTAAAAAATTTTGCGTCATTGCGTCAAAAAATTTTATGTTAAATATTTAACACTTTTATGTGTAAATTTAATATTTATTGTGTTAAATTAACACAAAAAAGTGTTAAATATTTAATACAAACATTTTTACTACAAAACTTTTTGATGCATTGACACAAAATTTTTTACTGTGTACAGTGACTTAAAAAAATTAATGTTAAGTGATTTATAGTACTAAATAAATAAAGGTGACTCGCGATGAACTAAAGTGATTGATGAAAAATAAATAACGTGAGGTAAGAGGCCTTGAAAAGATCATATAATATTATATTTTTCCATTATAATGATAATGATTTGAACTTTTTTTGAAAACTCAATGACTAAACTATTATATTTTTTTTCCTACGAACATTCTTTCGTTGATTGAATATTCTGATACAGATATGAATATGAATATGAATATATGAAAATGATACGGCTGAATTTAAGAGAAGGATAAAATCGTTAATAAACATGTTCTAGGCGGTAATGATGATGACCGTCGTGTTCTTTTCTTACGCGTGCAAATAATATGGTAGATTTATCCAACGGCGAGACCACAAATCATCGATGTATGATGTATAATATGTAATATATATGAGGGTATCCGCGGATGCGACTCCACCTTCTCGGTCTTCCGCATTGTATCGGTTAATCGAAAGATGTAACGGGCGTTGATAACACTGGAAGGCTAATATAAGGCGAGCTAAAGTGAAAACTGCCATCTTGTATTGAATTGGATATTGGATCTGATTACATTATTACTGTTATTATTATTTTATGTTCGGTTTAGTTCAATGGCTTTTTTAGTTTAGTGTTAAATATTTAGGTATAGGCATATTTGATGCATGCTAGAAATATATCGCCGATCTCGATTCACATGCGAACTATAAAGTCCTCCTCTGTTAATTACCCGGTCTTTCTCTTTTTCTCGCGTGAGAAACGATTTTTGCATCGATCGCTGCACGAGATCTTTCAATGAAACTAACTTCTTGTATATACAGGTATACTCAAGTATACACTGAGGATAATAAATAATTCTGTCGTGAGAATGTCGAGAAAGAGGCTAAATAACACTAAGCTCGAAAATGGATCGTAAAAATATTTTTTATGACTCTGTCTTCGGAAAAATTTATTGTTTAATGTGAGATATTTAATTTAATATTTTAATCAAGAATTTTAATTTTTATTTTGACAAATGATTCGAAATTGTCATCATTTTTATTTTAAAGTAGTACGAGCGCTAGGCGAGGTGGGGATAGGTATCCACTCTAGCACGATAAGGGGAGAGCAGTAACCATATGATTTTTCTGAATATATAAATATACATTTAACGTTGGCTAATGGCGGCATTTATTTTTCTTTCAATTAATGCACTTTAATTATTCGAGCAAGTGTATATTTTTTTGAATTAAATTTATTACTAATATATTTACTTTCATCTATAAATTTTTTAAAAATATTCACAGACAGTTTTACGAGAAAAATACAGAAATATATCAATTTTTAAAAGGTTCCCCATAAGACCAATGTTAAATTGCTCAATTTCAAAGTTAATTATTTATTTAAATAACCGCGCAATCTTCTTCAAATTTTCGGAAATTATTTAGACTTATTTAAACTTTATATTAAAAAAAAATCAAGCCTTTTATCCCAAGTTGCCTTGGTGCTCGTAATACCTTAAGTAGTATCAGAGAAAAAAATTTAGTTCAGACTATTGATTCGATCTTCAAAATTATTTTCTTGATTCAAGAATTTTACTCTTGATTCAAATTAATTTTTTTTTTTCAGTGAAGAAATCAAAATTTAAACCAGTCAACTTAAATTCTACAAAAAATACTTTTACCAAAATAAAAATTTATTAAAATTCACTAACTTAATTAAAACCAATAAATATTTAAAAATTACTAAGACCATCTTATGAATAAATTATTTATTTCCTTTAAAAAAAACTGAAATATTTTACCAAGATTTATTTGAATAATTAATTTTTATCAGAAAAAGAGACAGTTTGACTTGTATATGAAATAATTATGCAGTTTTTTGTATCAATGACGCTACAACGGCTGTAAAAAGAAGAAAAACATTTACCCTTTTCAAGTTATACAGAATATTAGTTCAATAAATCCTCGGTAGTCATTATCATGCATAACTACTGCAACCGTGAGTTGAGTTGAGTAGAGTTAAAGGTTCGATCAGCCTTTAGACACGATAGAGTGGGCGTTCATTCATGGCTAGCCACTTTCCACCTGACCAATCCTTGTTGTATTTTTTGCAAATTATTTATTTAACTTATCTCAATCTGCTTTTATTTACACAGTCGGTAAATAGCAACAAAACAGAATTGAAATAAATTAAACTCTTCACTTTCAACGGCATTCCGGAAATAGATTCAACGTCCAACGATCGTGAAAGTTGCTCAAAAAAATAATTACTGTAATTCTTTAATTGCATTTGAGTTAACTTTTATCTAAAAACTCTAATTATTTGATTGATATCAGAAATAACTAATTAAAGTAATTAAGTGGTATATTATATGTTATTTATGAATTTAAATTTATAAATCGAAATCGAATTACAAAAGGTATTTACACGAACAAGAAAACTAGATTGTCTGAGATCAAGTTTAGTTGAGAGTTGTCTCTGATTTTTTAAATTAAGAGTTTTAGTTGTTGGTTGGGAATCGAAAGTTCGATGGTTAATATATATGTTATTCCAACGGATATGGGCGCCACTTCCGCTAACATCCAATCCCATCCGCAAGTAATTGCTACGAATGAAAACTGTGTAGAGTAGCGAGGAAATAAGAAAAATCAAAATTTGATTTAAAAATTTTTTTATTTAAAAAAAAAAAACCAAAAGACGTTGTATTGGTTTAATATTTATTTGAAATATTATTAAATTTATAATTACACTGATAAAAAAATTAATTTGAATCAAGGTAAAAACTTTTGATCCAAAAAAATTATTTTAAAGAATTTCATCATCTTGAATCAAGGAGAAAAATTTTTGAACTAAGAAATTGTTTTTGTTACACAAAAATTTTATTTTGTTTAAGAAATTTTTTTATTAAATTAATTTTTTTTTTTTCAAATTAATTTTATTTTAATTTACAAGCATGTATGGATAACACTCACATTCCATGTTTGTAAAGGTGGACCTTCTTAAAAACGTCCATCTTACGGCTTAAAACATCTTTCAAGTGAATTTTACTTGATTCAAGAAAATAAAGTTCTTAAAATTTATCTTTTTTATTTTTAAGTTTTTCCTCTTGAACTAAATAAATTTTTTTTACCAGTTTAAAATAACATTTAATGAAAAAATTAATTAAAAATTCTAATTAATTTTTTTTTTTTATACAGCTTGAAGATTTTATTAATAATCTTTCAATGCCTCTTGTTAAGCGAAATATATTTTTCGATAAGCTAATGAAAAAAATGTCAAAATTCTCCAAAATTCAAATCCAACGTTTAAATTTCTAAAAAATCTCCTACAAATTAGAGTAAAAAATACAGAACTTCAATAGAAGTAAAGGCGCGGTACCTTTGAGAAGCAAGCTACTCTTTTAATTCGTGGATTTCAATGGGCATTCTCTTACTACATACTCTATGTACAAAACGAATAAGCGTGAGAGTGGATGCTTCTTCCGTGTGTGGCGTGTTCCCGAGTGAGAGAGTTTGCTGTCAACGCACAAGCTTACAAGGCGCCTTCTGCATCTTTCAATTCATGTCAATTCCACTCGACTATTCTACTCCTACATACGCTCTTTTATTTACAATCGAGAAACAGCATTCTATATATTCCCTCGATGTACAATTTACAATAAATAATAAATAATAATTACGAGCGGAAAAATTCCCACATAGCAAACAGGTTAACATAAATGTTACAGATGAAAATGAATATCGTACAATTTAATATTTTAATGGGTAACTATTTTAAATTTTAACGCATGTTAGTTTATAAAGCGATAAATTCCGAGTAACGAGCTACCATGTAACAGTCCGAGCCTTGATTATTTCCCAACTGAACTTTTATTAATGTACGCATTTCGTTTGCTATCGAGTTAATATTAACCAGTACGCTCGTATCATCTGTATTGGATGTTGCGGATTTGTATCATTATTTTTATTTTATGTCTGCACAGATAAATAAAGGGATTGCAAGGTGGAAGTATCGCGGATGTTCTGCAAGACAGGTGAGACGGGGTCTGGGTTGCGGGGTCAATCTCGTGCGTCGCAAGTGAAGTTCAACCTCGAAAACTTATGTTATATACATAAGCGAGGAGCGTGTATATTGTATATATTCTATATTGTATATAGGGGTACGATAAGAAACGCGGGACATGGCAAGGCTAGACACGATGTAAACGTGATGCTGAGACGCGGGTTACAGGTGACAACGGACAACCAAGTCTGAGGTTAAGACTGGCTATGTTGCTGACACTCGTTATTTTCGTAATATATTAATCAAGTGATTAGATAATTTCATCATTTTTCAGGATGACAATTCATTTGTTTAAAAAGATAAATTCAATAAAAATTATTTTCTGTAAAATTATTGAAATTGTAAAATGAGAAAAAAAAGTTGTTTAGAATTTTTTTGTCAAAATCAGTTTATCAGTTGTTGATTTGCAAAGTTTTGTCTTCAGTTTTATTTATTTATTTATTGATAATCAAACCCAACAGCTAGAGCCATTTACAGGGTTAATAATTTATACACTGAAAAAAAAATTAACTTGAATCAAGAAAAAAATTCTTAAACCAAGAAAATAATTTTAAAGAGTTTCATTGTTTTGATTCAAGACCAAAAATTCTTGAATCAAGTAAAATTAATTTAAACCAAGAAAAATTTCTTAGTTTGAGAATTTTTTTACTCAAATCAAGAAGATGAAATTCTTCAAAATTATTTACTTGATTCAAGTTAATTTTTTTTCTGTGTATACAGAGTACATTGATAAATTTAGTTTTTAAGTACAAGATAGCAATCTGGCGCGTAGATATATTTAACTAAGTTGAGTCCATAATTGACTCATTTATATTGCGCAGCTATGAGTAGAGAAAAATAAAAAATGAAAAACTGTAAATTATTGATTAAGAAATATAAATTAAATAGAGATAATAATTGCACATTTAATGGCGCATCTAGCACTATTTAATGACCAAGTTGCCAAGTTGTGTAGTTCTATCCCCGGTAGGGCAATCTAGTGGATCAAAAGATTCCTCCATCCTACAAAAGCGGTTCACACAATCAGAAATTCTAAAAACCGGCACAGACTGAGCTAAATTGGAGGTTGCGTGTTTTAGCACACACACTTTACTCGTTGCGTCAACACACCGATAATCAATATTTTAATCCGTTCAGTAACATAGTTAAATAAATATTCAATAGATGACATGTTTAATGATAATATATTTTTATATTTATTACTAACGTTGAGAGCTTGAGAAAGTCTTAATAAATTGAGACGATATATTGCAAGTCAACAATTTGTTCAATTAATTTTGACTGGATTAATCGAAATGACAATTATAGTTTTACTTACAAAAACAATTATTTGGCTTTTTGCCCTAATTTTTTTTTCTCGGTCATTAATAAAATTTTTCTAATAAAAAAATAATAGACTTTTAGGAAAAAATAGTGAGTAATTGAAATGCATTTATTACTTCAAGCTGTGATAATTACTGGTAATAAAAATTTATTGTACAAATAATTGGATAATTGTTAACGTCTCTGTTTTCATGGCCACTTGGACTTGGTATTAAATAAATTTTATTTTTCTTAAAAAAAAAAACCGGAAAATAATTATTTAACAACCTTGTAATTTTAAGAAACTATTTTGTTTACCTAAATGTCTTTGGCAACCAGATAATTTAGTCGTTTAATACTTTTAATTATATATTACCATTATACCTTGTCATTAGAACTTCATTTTCATTTACTTTCCGGAAATGTGATCACGATTATAATTACAAATGTAAATATTGAAGATTTAAAAACAAAAATAATTAAAATTTACCTGAGTCATTTACTTTATAAAAACAACTTTAATAATAACATTGCCGAATATACCGAGGAGTAGAATAGTAAATATGATTCTGAGGATAGAGTTGATTTAACAAATTTTCCCGAGATCACTCGGTAAGGTTACGAATAAATTATTGTTATTTTATATGAAAAAATTCAAATTTAGCCTTACTTGAAATTTTAAATGCGTCATTATAAATAATAATACACAATGCGGCTTTGGTCTATCCAAATAACGAGAATAATTGTGTAATATTGCATTAAGCACATTTAATTAATTTTTTTTTATGTTTTAGTTTTAGGTTGAAACTTAATTTTTTTCTAAATTAAAAAAAAATCAACTTTTATTTTTTTAATTTTATAAATTTTCAAAAATCAATTTAAAAAACAAATTTAGGTCTAGCGACATAAAATTTAAGCTATTTTAAAAAATTTTAGATTATTTCTGTAAAAAATATGATTCTTTTTTTTGAAGAATTAAATTTTTTATGATAAATTAGAAATTCAAATGTCTAACTCCAGAATATTTTTTTTTCTTTAAATTTATTTTATCTGAAAGATTATCTTTTAGTATTTTTACAGTTTTCTGGATTTTTTTAATTTGTTTTTTGATAAAAATGATTAAAAGCAGAAATTAAAAAAATTAATTTGATTCAAAAATTTTCAATCTTAATTCTAGATACAAAATTTCTTCAAAATTATATTTTTAAGTCAAGAATTTTTTATTGAATCAAGTAATTTTTTTTTTTATCCGTGTAATTCTTGGCTCTTTTAAATGTTTAATGCTTAATCGCAAAAAACAAATAAAAAGTCTTGAATTAATTATTTTAAAAAATGTATATTTCGGGTTAAATTAATTATAGTATGATAAAAAAGTGATTGGAATAGTGAGACAAATTATATGGTATCGAGAAAGTATTTGATGATACTGTATCCAGTAACACCAGAAGAGACCCCTTGAAAGCCTTGGGAGAGTAATGTCAGTGTCAGGGCCATCGGTCCCCCAGAGTTAAGTTGGGCAAAGTAAAATAACTAAAAAACCAGTTTCAATGTCGAATGACGAGAGTGGAGACATACCACGGGTCTACGGGTCTCTGTATATAAAAGGTATTATATACAAGGAACACCCAGTCCGGTTCTCCCCATGCACCATCATAACGTCTTTTTAAACAATATCACTAGTTCAATGTTACGTTAATATAAATATATAATGAAAGGGCTGTGACGTAGCTTCGCACCGTCGCACGTGAACGCGTTCCATGTGATCAGTTTGCCCGATAATTCGAGAGACAGTTCTCCTTGCCCGATAAATATCAGTGACGATCGATTTTGACAGCCGGGAGAACAACCCAAACTAATTATTACACTTATATGTTCCGACGTACCTTTATACTTTATACTTCTATTTATATTTATTTTTATATTTTTTAAAGAAAGGTAACGTATCATTAATTAACGAGAGCGGCGACTTTCGCTTCTTCCGCAGTTTTTTGTTAAATTGCCCGAGGATTATTTTTTTAAATGAAATAAATAAATAAAAGAAAAGGAGAATGGGATAAATGTTCGTCAATTCATTTTTTTATAATTTAATGTCGGGAATTTAATGAAATTTTTTAATTTTTGCCTTAAAAAATGACTTTTTATTTTTTTAGATGCAATTAAAATTTTTTTAATTGAATTTTAATGGAAATTAAAATCTCATTTTTTTTATTAAAAAAAATTATGATTAAATTTTAAATGAAAGAAGAGAACTTTTTTTTATTTTTTAGGTCTTCACATTTTTTATTTTCAAAGTAAAAATTAAAAAAAAAATTTTTTTTTATTTTTTTATTAAAAAAAAAAATTGAAAAAATTTTAAAAGTGGAGGAAAATTTTTTCATTTTTTAGGTTTGAATTTTAAATTTAAGTCGCGGGAATTTTATCAGAATAATTGAACATTGACCTCAAATATTCGATAACAATAATAATAATAAAAATAATAATAAAATTGGACAAGAGTGTCGGTATTGTGTGTCAAGTTCAATGCTCCTGAAGCTCTAACATCCCCTGGAGTAACACGAAACCATGAACTGTTCGCGCGGTTACAAGACAAGAGACGGCTACAAGTTGCCTAGTGAGTGAAGAGAGTGTGTCTCGTGTGAGTACCTCGTCTGGTATCTCGCTCTTTTCCTGGACGATCCAGAGCAATAAAAATTAACAAGTTGAGTAGAGACCTGTTTCCTATCTCAAGACCGGCATTAAATCAGAATACTTCTCTGACGACTACGCAGTTCTTCTTCTTCTATTGCCCCCCACCACCTCCATTCACTTACACTGTAATCGCTATTGCCATTATCGATGCATCACATCGCCTTTTTTCCCGCTCGTGTCTGTGACAAGCCAAACTGCGAATTTTTCCTATCCTTCCACTTTCAATCCCTCCCCTTGGTGGTAAAAAATATGAACAATTTATATTTATAAATGCAAGTCAGCGACACTATATAAGGTAACTCGACCAATCTATTGAAAAACGGAGAGGATTCTTATGTATCTTCAATAAAATATCAATTTTTTTTTAACTTATACGTTTATAGAAATATTGAATAACTTTCGCGTATTTTTTATTTTTATTCATCATTTTTTCAATTATTTGACCTGTAATACTATTTTATACAAGCCTGGACCCTTAACCTGTTAAAAATTTCATAAAAATTTTTTTTTTAGCTCATAATAAAATTTTATGTTGATACTTTATCGAACAATCTTTAAAATAAGGTTGTAAACAGTTCGGCTACCCAGTTTTAAAACACAGTAACTACAAAATTTTTATACCTGATTTTTTTTAGTATTGCTGCATTCCTTATAAATTTTAGATCTTAATTTCAAGTATTTTTTCTTAAAAATATTTATATTAAGTATTTTTTATTTATAAACCAACTTTTCCATCAATTTGGAGCGCAAACTTTTTTTTAATAAGAACATTTTTTAATACTCTTAAAATTGTCAGTTACTGTGTTTTGAAATTGACTTTTTAATAAAAATTATGTTGTATTTTTAAACCTATAATAATATTTCTTATGTCTGGGCCCATGACTTGTAAAAATTCAATAAAAATACTACAAAATTATTTTTTAAGTCAAAAATAAATATCATCATTTCACTCGTTAATTTAAATAATAAAATTTACTACAAAAAAAATGTCTAAAGCTTTTTCACTTAAATTTTCACCTTCCTCACCATCTAGCTTGGTAAATTGAGAATGTTATCCATCAGTATATCCATTAATCGGCCAGGTCTCTATTTCCAGCTATTACATCGATCCATTATGCATCAGAAATCGATTTATTTAAGCATTTAACTTCAACTAAAGCGAGTTTACGAGTGAAGTGCAAAAGATTTCCTTCTCTGTAGAAAAAAAATAAGAATAGTCAGTGGATTATTGCCTTATTGGAGTTGAAACTTCTTGAGCTCTGATTCAACTTGAAAGCTGAAGTTATCTTCTATAGTTACTCAGCTCACCAACTATTACTGAATCGGGATCTTTAAACAGCTTTGCTCGTGTAGTTGGGTGCTTTGCTACGTGTTACGTTGTTTCTTGCGGTTCTTAGAATTACATCGAACCCTCAACCAACGACTCGTGTTGCTCCCGAGAAACAGGAATTTGCGCTTAAGACTTTTTTTTACCTTATTATTTCTTATTATCTTTCCATAAACGTACTTCTCATTTTTTACTCCTTACTTATTTATATTTCATAAATATAATAACCCGCGAACTCTTAGTCCTCAGTGACACACGTCAGTTTTCCTCGCGTGGGTGTCATAAATAAAATCTAAAAGACTCATAATTACTTTAATTGCCTCTCAAGCCTTAAATACTCTAATTTGTCGGTGATTAATTTTGTAATTTTAAAGTTATACTCTATTCTTGTTTCAACTTTTCCTGCACTTACTTGGTAATTTAATATATAAAATAAAATAAATTGTGATTGTGGGATAGACAAGAGTCTTTGAGGGAAGAGAAGAGATTCTTCTTGGGGAAAGTCTGTGTACATAACACAACTTATTCTCATCGCACTTTCATCGCTCGTCAAATGCTGACCCACCGTCGACAGCATAACAGACAACGGCAATCTTGAATAAAAAATAGTCACTTGTCTACTGTCTTATGTCTACTGTCGTTAAATTGCTGGGAGTAGTTATGCACATTAAGTCGCTTTTTTATTTGTTATAATAAAATTGAATTAGATTTTAAGTATGACGTTACTAGGAGGAAGTTTTTATGCTTCGCAGCATGGCAGGTGCGTGCATATAAATCTTGAGTATTTTAATTTTATTTAAAATCAAGTTAGATTAAACCTTCAAGATTTTTTGATTGAAAATTTTGATTATTTAATTATAAAATAAATATAAAATAAATCAAATGAAAGTAGTTGTTGTAATTTAGTAGAATTTAAAACACAAAACTTTAGAAATGTAGAAAAAAATTTCAGTGTAATTTATAAGAAGTCAATTCATAATTAAAAAAATTGAATTTTTGGAAGTATACTAGTAAAAAAAAATTATTTTGATTCTAGAGAAAAAATTTTAAACAAAAAATATTATTTTGATGAATTTGATTTTTAAAATCAAGCAAAAAAATTATCAATTCAAGTGAAATGTTTTAAAAAATTTTTTAATCTAATTAATCATTTTTATTAGTGTAAAAAAAATTATTTGAAATAGTTTATAACAAAAAAATGCATATCTAAATTTCACAATTTAAACTAAAGTACATAAACTAACCTAAACACAAAACGATAAAATCTTTTTAGAGAGAATCCAGCCGGGAAACATAAGAGCCAGCAAAAACATCTCTACCTCTGAAATTTAAAATAGTAGAGCGTCTTAGCTCGTTGGAGTATGGAGTGGAGCCAATTTTACTCATTAAGCCTAGATTCCTGCATGAAGTGGAACTACTCGACGTTGTTACACACGTTCTGGGAATAGATCCTGCTAGAGGATAGTGTACTTTGCCTACCGACAAACATGACCAGCCAGCCACTCACCCTCTGAATTACAACTAGGAAAGTTAGACTAAGCCTTTATCTCAATCTAATTTTTATTATTTTGCTGCACGGAGCGAAGCTATTTGCATTAATATTATATCAAAACTTAAAAAAATCTCCAGGCAATAATAAATAAAATTATCCAAGTGACCCAGTGGCTCCTGGGCTACGGAGTATGAAACATCGCGATATGTCTACCTTGATTCCCTAATCCTGGATAATCCTGATCCTGAATAAGTAATCCCTATCTCCTATCTTTTCTTCTCTCGATTTCATTTCTTCTTCTCACACATGGGTATAATAATAGCACGTGTCCGTCCAAACATGGCGAATCGAACGCGTGGGATTATTCCATTCGCTTATATTATATTACATTACATTGCTGTTGCCATTAGACTCCAAACAACTAAACGTTTTATTTCTATTCGTTGGCAGAAGCTAAGTAACATAAAGGTATATTTTATGCACAGTATTATATTATACCGTATCCATATATCGGCTACTGCATACGCACATGTGCATATATATTGAATTATCTGCCGCGACAATCGTTGCCGCTGTACTGGACAAGAAGATATCACTACGGGTAGTATAGACCCGTGAAGCTCAACACAGATGTCTCGAGGTGGGTATAAGATATAATAATCATATTTAAATTTAAATATTTTCATTGGGAATAATTCTCAGTCATTTATTCACCGAGCATTGGTTCATTTATCGTTGGCTCTTTGGTATTAGTATTAATATTAATAAATTATTTTATTTTATCTCAACAATAAAGGATGTCTGCTCAGTGATAGCCGAGTATTTGAATAATAAAATAGTAATCTCGACTTATTTGCATTAGAAAGTAACGTGCTTTTTTAAGCGGATCTCCGGCGTGACTTGTTACTTGCTTTTATTTTATTTTTTGTTTTGTTTATTGTTAATAAAAAACAAATACGCTGCTTACACACTTCAGTTGTATTTGTCATCATTATTCGCCTTTGTAATTATTTTTATTAACGACCGCGGTGACCCGAGAGTCAATGCCGCGCGATTGTCCGAAAAGATCAGAATAATTAGTGTCATTAATTATTTGAGAGAATTTTTGTGTGAAAAGGTTTGATTATATTTTATTCAGATGTAAGTGTGAAATTTTTTTATAGCTTTTAGAATTTTATTTAAATGATGAAAAATTGATAATAAACTTCTTTGTAGGGAATTGAATTTCCTGCAAAAAAAAATTTCGTATCAATTTTTTTTTATCTCCAATATTTAATCCAGAATTTTAATTTTAAACTGTGACAAATAAACTTTTTATTGGATTGCTCCAAAAAGTTATTTCTCAAAGATTAAGATTCAAATTTAAGCTCAAAGATTAAAGATATCAAAAAATTCATCAGGAATTGTTGTATAGAAAATTCAATTTTCCATAAAAAAGGTCTCTTATTATTTTTTCCTAACTCCAATATTTAACCCAGAATTAAAATTCTAAACTACAACAAAAGTTTTTCACAAATCACAATCATACTCAAGGGTCAACGTTCTGAGCATCCCCGTCGTGTAAACTTTTTTCCGATGTATATTATTTTTAAATCCTATAATCCCGAAGTACAAAGCCGGGACCCGGGGAACTCGATCGACGACCTCTGAACTCGGCTAATCGGTTGAATCGATGCCACGGCATCGTGAGTTACCTCAATATGCATCTTCACACTCTCGATCTCCTTTTGCACGATTGTAAGAGACTAGAGGGTTGTCCGTAGCCCGCAGACCAGTGAGAGTGTATTAAATTTTATAAAAAAATTTTTAAATAATTTAACTTGCATTCGTATTTTGTATTTAAATAAAACTCAGTGTGGGTCGACGACTTTCTCTGAAATAAAAAGGCCCTGACTCATCCGCAAATAAAATTTATTTATGTTTACGCATGTTTATTATAAACCCTTGGCATGTACTTTGTATTAAATTTATAAATTTATAAAAATATTTCCAGGAATATTTTATTATAAGTAACAACTCCCTTAAACCTGCCAGAATTCCTAAAATTTTAAAACAAAAATAACCGCGATCTATTATCTTCACTCGAAAATTACCGCGGGCCTGTACTGGCATATAAATATAAGAGATTCGTTCCATTCGGGCTTCAGGCATAACTGCATTCATACGACAAACTCTAGACAAAAAAAAATAAATATAAAAACGAGGTTTTTAAATTCTCCGCATTTTATCCCGGTTATGTCACATTTCCTGCAAGTGGGCCAAGAGCTTTAACCTCCTTTGTTGCCTCTTACTTGTATTGTACTGCATCAGTTACTTACATTTTTTCACTTCTACTCACTCCATTTTCTTACACTCTTACACTCTGTTAATACAGAATACAATGATAAAGATGTTAAAGATAATAATAATAAGAATAAAAGAGACGAGAGTGAGACTAGACGCACAAACAATCCCTTTCAGCCTTATCTGATCCCTTTGTAAACCGTGACACACACACATATCATACTCATGCTCATCACAGGTTAACTTTTTAATAATTCATATTTGTAATTCAGGTTTAAACTTTTCTAATCGGCGTATCAAGTAATATAAGTGATTATACTTTTAGTTAACATTTAAATTTTAATTATTATTAATTTTTTCTTTAACTAAAATATTTCGAGTGTTAGCCTGTAAGTGTTTTTATTAAAAATAAATTATACAAAAAAATAATGATAATAAATTTTATGTTAACAAGGAAATAGAATTTATTTTCATTCAAAATTTTTAAGTAACGAATTTAAATTTAGCACTTTAGTATTATTTACATTATTTTATCCTTATTAATTATTTATTTATTTATGTTGTCATGGCGTTCAATTCTGGTTTATTTTTTTTATTTATTCGTCATAGAGACGCAGTTATCAGTTCAGTTGTTATTATTAATAAGATGGCATATTTTGTAATTCTTATTCTAAAATAAATAATTTAAAACGAAAATAAAGTTTAATATTTATCAAAATTAAATTTTCCTTATTCCAGAAAAATTGTTAAACCAAGAATATCATTTTGAAAAGCTTGATTTAAGTAAATAAAACTCGGTAATTATTTACAAGTGGGGTCTACCTTATTTTTGGCCATATCCAGGTGACAAATTAACATTGTTTAATTTTTCTTTTGATTCTGCTTGTTTTTACGGCGCATTTATGATAAAAAATCCAGATAAAAAATTTTTGTAGTTCCCTTAATGCATAAACGATAAAATAAAAAATGTTTCTAAAGAATATGCCTTTAATCAATCTCAATAATTAATTTTACTTAAAAAATTACTAATATACGATTGTAGCAAGCATATAAATTCACAAATAATGAATCCATCGAGCCCACGAATCCGAGGTTTGAATTCCAGCTATGAGGATTCAATTCTCAGTAAATGACTAACCCAATTCGCGGATAAAAACGAGATATTAATCGTATCTTTATCGGCAAGGAAGCCGAAGAGTTAAGTGTGTAAGCGGTGAAAAACGAGCACCTGGAGTGCATATTATATCGTCTGGCGGTTACCTTCGAAACAAAGGGATGCCACCAGAGTGAGTTACAACTTGGAAGCAAGCGCCCGTGATGCGGTTTCAGGAGGAGAGGAAGAAAGCCAAGCAGCTAACTGGAGGATTAAGGAGCATAGCAAGAACATTGGTATTGGTATTGCGGAGCAGAGGAAGACCCTTTCCGCTTTATGCTCCCGTGAGTCAGACCTTAAATTGTTTCTCGATAAAAAAATAATTAAATTTAAATTCAAATTAACGGAAAAATAAACAAGTCTAAGTCCAAGAGTAAGTAGCATTGCATTGGGCTCTGGAAAAGATTAAAAAGAACAAACAGATGCTCATTGATGATACGATTGCGATGAAATTTTCAATTAGAGGTGAGCAGATCTGTGGGATCCAATTTACCGGACACAAACACGGCGATTACATCGCGCAGTTAATATAACTCTGGCGCGTGCATCTACACTAATGTAATGTAACGAGTTATTGGTTATAGTTATATATATATACTTAATAACGTATAACATACAACATATAATATAATAAGCATCACTCTTGGCTGTTGGATGTTAGTCTGCGGTTGTAGATGTATGTTATAGAATCTCACGGGGCGAATCTCTCGTTAACTCTCGAGGTCGCGGGTTATGTCTATCATATTGTTCGGATGGTTGTAGAATAGCGTATCCGTAATAGCTCCGCTATAACATTGTTTGTACTCAATATAAATTTATACACAGCACACAATATACTCTTTTATTTAGTTGGTGGTTGTTTGTTATGTGCTGAGTTAACTATAAGTATAAACAACCAGAGAGCATCAATGCACGCTTGAGATAACCACTCGTAACCAAATAAAGGGGTGGAGATAACAACATGGAAATAATATAATAACAATGTTAAATGGCCAAGTAACCGCCTATCATCATAGATTTAAATCTAAGGATACCATGAATATATTATACAATTATTTCTATATATAAATGCATAGATATTTTATGATTGTAATTATAAATACGGAGATAGGAATTTTTTTTTAATGGTAATTGAGACTCGCAGGGAATGGAGATTATATATTATAGATTATAGAAATGCGTCTTATGCAAATTTTGAATTTTTATTTAAAAAGTTATTAGTTAATTGAAATGTTTGTTGGCTTTGTTTTAATTTTAAGTCATCAAGTTTATTGTGGTAGATTATTGTTTTTAAAGAAACATTTATTTTTATATTACTTCTTTTTTAAGGAATAATTGGATTACGTCAGAGTACGCATTATTTTAGATAAGTGTTTGTAAATTACCGAGTAAAAGTGTTAAATTTTTTTTGGATGTAATATAAATTGAAGTTTATGTTTAAATTAACTTGATAAAAATTTCAATTAACTTTGGAATTAATAAATTATATATGGTTGAAAAATTTTTGAAATAACAAATTAAAAATTTTTAAGAATTACACTTTGAACTTGAGTTACATCTAAATTGTAGGAGATACGACAAAATTGATGGGGAATTTTTTTTTGAAGAATTAAATTTCCTACAAAAAAAATCTCTTATGATTTTTTCGTAACTATTATTTAAGGCAAAAATTCAAGTTTAAAATTTTTAAGATAATATTGTTCACTAGCTCTAAACTTTTGTGGCTTTATAATTAAATTTCTCATTAAATAATAAAAGATATAGTAAAATTGATAAAGAATTTTTATGTAAAAAATTCAATTTTCTACAAAAAAAGGTATCCTTTTATTTTTTTTTTATCTTCAATATTTCAGCCAGAAATTCAATTATTATTGTTAATAATTTTTTTTTCTAATCCAATGATTTAAGGTTTACAGGTTTAAGTTTTAAAAGTCTCAAGATAAATTTAATATTGACTTTAATCATTAAATTTAAGTGACAATACTCATGAAAAGAAAATGTCAAGTAAAACATCTCTTGCACTAAATAATCCCCAGTCAGTCATTAATTAATCATGCATATTTTAGACAAAAACTTTTTATAAAAGAAACCATCAAGTTATAGCTTAAACGTCACATATTTTACGGCAAATTATTAATTTATTTTTTTATTAATAAACTCTTAAGATCAAAATGAAAAGCGATATGGTGAAATTGATGATGATAAGAAACTTTTTTGTAAAGAATTAAATTTTCTACAAAAAAGGTGTCTCATGATTTTTTCGTATCTTCAATGTTTTGGTCAAAAATTTGATAATTATTAATTCTCATAATTATAAGAAAAATTTTCTATGTAAATTGGAATAAATTTTAACATCACAAAATAAAATGAAAAACTTATCAACACCGCCATAAAACCTAATCACTGACTTTGACATTTAATTAATGATTAGAATAAAACAAAAGCATGACCTGGTATTTAAAAAGAATTAATTTAAAATCAATAATGAATATGCATTATAAATGATAATAAAAATGAATTAAAAATCTAGTGAGAGGTTTTTAACGAGTATAATTGTCAGTGTGTGGATGTACAGAGTAATATAAAGACAGTACAGGAAAGAAACTTTCTAATTAGGTGCGAGAGTGCGTCTCTGCACACCCACATGACCACATTACATGTAATGTACAATGAGCGGATTTGTATGAGCTTAAAGTATGCGGGAGCACGTGTGAGCGCGTTGTTACTTGTAGCAACGAGCGATACTAGTTGAGTTGAGTTGAGTTGAGTTAACTTTAGTTGAGTTGAGTGGCGTATGAGCTCAGAGGAAACGTCATTTAGCAAGTATCCTCATTGCAGAGTCAAGCCGTTACGCTTACTGAGTATTTAATAAAATATAAATAACCAGGTAAAAATAAATAAAGACTAAGAATAGATTAAGAAGCAAGATTGGAAATTGTTATTCTTCGGTTTAACTACGAGCTGCAGGTGCATTTATATTATCTTTATTTATTTTATTTATTATTTGTATTGGCGGGTGCCGAGTGTAGAGTGCAAAGAAGCGATCGAGGGACTATCGATTAATTCAAAGAGGAGTGTAATGAAAATTTTATTGGGTATTTTATCACGATTTATCGCGATCTTGTCGCTTCAGTTAAATATTATATTGTAATATAGTAATACATTGCATGTATTTTATACATATAAAAATACATACACAGAAGATTAACACGAGTAAGAAATAAACGTGATTTTGTTAAGCAACAAGAGGTTTAAAAACCGGAGCGGCTTCAGACACGCGATCATTTCATTTTAAGGTTTTGTTTCACTAGACTAGACTATTATAATATATTATATTATATGAGAGTATTGGGATCTTTAGGATACAAGTAGCTTTAATATAAGGCCTCTGGTGGTGAAGAATTAACGAGGCAAAGTAGGCTTGATTTGATATTTACATCATGAAGTCAATTTTATTATGTTTTTCTGATTAATTAAAATATTTAAGAGTTCTGGGAAAAATTAAAAATATTGGATGGTTATTTTATTTGAAAATTTAATAAATCAGCAAATAGATCCAATTTTTACACAGAAGAAAAATAGTTTAATTTTTTGGATAAATAATGTGCTTAGAAAAAAATTTTTATCATACACATCAGTAAATTTTTTGATGCAATTTAAACATTTTTATATGTTTATATTGTAAATTTAAACGTTATAAAAAATTATTAAATGTCTCATAATTTTTGTATATGATACACCGAAAAAAAAATTAACTTGAATCAAGAGAAAAATTCTTGAACCAAGAAAATAATTTTGAAGGGTTTCATTGTCTTGAATCAAGACGAAAAATTCTTGAATTAAATAAAATTTACTTAAATCATGAAAAAATTTTCTAATTTAAGAATTTTTCTACTCAAATCAAGAAGATAAAATTCTTTAAAATTATTTGCTTGATTCAAGTAAATTTTTTTTTCTGTATAGCAATAAAAGAAGTTAGTGTAAAAAAAATTTTATTTTCAAAAATCGTGACCATTAAACAAGTAATTTTGTTCAGATTATTTGTTAAAATAAAAATTTATAGTTGTTTTACCCCCATGTTAATATTCATATCACAAGTCTACCTTGACTAGACGCATTTTTCGCCACTAGATCGCGTATAAAGATTCAAAGGGGTACAAGCTTGGCAAACACACGACCAGGTCTCTGGCGTGTGATCAGGGCGAGAAGAATGTGAACAAGAAACACACGGCGAAACAAGCCTCAGGAGTGTCATGCTCACATTTTTTTAATACGAGTTAATGACTCGGGGAAAGAAATAAATAAATAAAAAAAAGTAAAAATACTTGAGACTCATTCTCATTCTATTCCATAATTTAGTTATTTTTTAAGCGCAAATGCTCCCCGGTCTTTTCATTATTTTTATTATCATTCTTAGAAGGGGTTTTTATTATTCGAAAGAAAATAACAACGACAACGTTATTTCATTTATTTTAATGCTTTTTACCCAAGTGCAGACAGTATTGGTATTTGGTGCTTGGTATGTTATTATATTAATAGCCAAGTTTCATGAGCCAACGAGGAGGCAATGATAAGATGATTTTTCTATAGCGTACTTTATACTACTGTAACTAGATTGTACATTGGGAGTTTCTGATTGGACATCGGCATTTTGTACGTATCGTACTAAGTTTATTACTCATTTTTCTTTATTGTCTTCAATTGCCGGTCTTGTTTGTGATGTTATGGAATGAGAAAAATAGATCGCCAAGAATTTTTCATTCCTGGATAATTAATTGTGAAATATTTTATCTTTAGTACGGTTGATTTTAATTAGAGAAATTCAGAATTATTTTTAATGAGGGAAAAAAATTTTTTATGTGAAAAAAATTACGAGTAAAAAAATAATAAATTTTTCAAAACGTTTTTTTTTTGTGATTTGAGATACAAAAAAAAATTTTTTTTCAATAAATTAATTGAATTTTTGTTCAAAATTGTGGAATAAAAATTAATCCAATTAACATCAAAAAATTATTTTAAAATTAAAAGATAATTTTTCATAAAATTATTAATTAGAGTATTTTTTTTATAAATTATTTTTAAGTTAAAAAATTAAATTTTTCTTGTTTTTAATTATTAAATTTTTGTAAACAAAAAGAAAAATTCTTGAATCAAGTAAATTTTATTTTCAGTGCTAAAACGCAATACTAAGAATAATTTTGATTATAAATTATCAATTATTATAAAAATGCAAAATTATTTCTCAACTCATTAAAATTCACTTGATTCCAATTTTTAATATCTACTTACACTAAAATTATAATACAACATATCTATAGACACATATACTTAAAAAGGTATATAATAATATAAACGTCATGACACACGGCGTTATTACAACAGAAACCGGTATAAATCGGACGATGAAATGCAACGCGGATTTGACTATTGAAAAATATAATATTCAACGGAGAAAATTACGCAGGAAAATGTTATACTTTTTTTTTTATCTCCTTGGAATGCGCGCTGTTCAAGTGAAATACTATATATATTATTATGTATAGCATACGGGTTATAAAACACGACGCAATGTTTTACGTCAAGAGCGATTTGGTGCGTCGACCGGGTACCGGGTAAGTATAAAAACTCCTAACTATTCATTCTTCATGTAATGGAGAGTAAGAGCTGTATTATATACCGCTGAATATAGACCAAGACTATACACCCGAGTTTAAGTAGCGAAGAGTCACAATTTTAATGTGTATCCGGTTTAGTTGCAAGTACTCGCACTTATACTCATTGCAAGAGTGAGAGGCAGCCCAAATATAATAACAATGATACTGAAAAATAATAATATCATTTTAAATGAAGTAGAACGAAAGCAACACCTTCCCTAAGAGATTTAATGCCCCTAATTACGGCTCTACTTGCCGGAGGAAACGAGGGTGTTACTGCACATTCTTTGATAATAATTTACTGGATTAAATAAATAATTATTTAATTTGTTTTATAAAATGCCATAAAAAATTATTCTAGAAGGTCAATAGTGAAAACTTTGGCGCGAAATTATCCGAGTTTGAATCCAGATCCGGATAATTTAATTATTTCTTTGACAATTACTTTTTTTTTTTTTTTAAATAAATTTTAATAAAAAATTTTTCTAATTTTTAATTAGATATAATTTAAAAAATTAAAAGTATTTTTTTTATAAATTTTTACTTAAAAAAAATTAAGACTAATTTTAGTATTTATAAAATAATTTTCAATGACAATACAATTTGTGTGTATTATTTGCAAACAGTACCGTAATTATCTATTCACTAAATTTAAAAAATTTTTACGGCAAAAAATATTGAAATTTTTTTTTCGTAAAATAAAATGATTAAGCTTTACAAATGAATAGTTTTCTCTGTAGGCTTCTCACGCGGCTTCATGGTACATTACGAGTGTGTACTCGTCAATAGAAAGTGAATATACCGTGTGTATATCGCCCTCGCAAAAGGATTTTGCAATCGGGAACCGACCATCTGAACGCTCATCAACCTGTTACTATATATATTTATATATTTATTATATCAATATAGATATACACTGACACATGTAAAAATAAATAATACGTAAACATAAATATAAATTTATATTGTTCCATTAAAAAGAAAATTTTATTTTGTTTTATTTCTCTTCCTCTAAAACTCCCAGAGATTTAAAACTAAAAATTGAAACAACAAACTGTGTCATGAGAATGGAGAATTTTATTACTAAAAAAAAAAAATTTTTAAACTTTTGTCGATTCGATAAAAATCTACACAGAAAGAAAGAAAGTCTTGAGTCAAGCGTAAATTTTCTTAAATCAAGAAAATCTTAAGGAAGATTGAAAATTTCTTGAACGAAGTTAAAATTTCTTGAACGAAGTTAAATTTTTTTAAGGAAAGAAAATTTCTTCTTGTTCCAAAATAAATTCGGTCTTCCTTACAATTTTCTTGGTTCAAGAAAATTTTTTTTTCTGTGTACCTGTCTGTCATAATCCTGAAATTAGTGTAACTTTTATTGTTACTCCTGACAATTTAATCTCAATTATCTCGTTAAAGAAAAATAAAATGTTAACTCTAATTGTAAGAACAAGTGCATCTTTTGGGTGTAAATTAAACCATAAAAATACAATTGAAATTAAGAGTGATATAAATTACGAGAGCGACATTTTATTGTATATTGTATATTGTAAGTTAACAGTTGTAACACATCACATGTCGATGTGTTATTATATTATTTTCACAGTCAGTTATAATATAAGAACTCTTTTCTCAACAAGTGAAACTTAATAACTACATACATATTATCGTTATGTTACTGCACGGTTGAATTTCTAAATACTATTCGTTGAAAATAAATATAATGTATTGCTTTCATGTCTGATGGTTTCAATTTTCCATATCAACAGTTACCGAGCTATCAATGAATACATATGTCATCACAGCTATTTACAATATTAACAAAGTAAAAAAGTTACCTAACAGTTTTGTTCAAGAAAATAGTATAGACGCATCAATACTCCGACTAAACAACTATATTTTTCGCTTATAATTATTTTATAATTTTCATAATAATACATTACACGCCTGTGTTGCTTAAAATAAAATTATTTACATATTAATTGTTCAATTTTAAGAGTTTAAATATAAATCATACTTTTCAAACTGAGACAAGCGTTGAAAAGTATTTAAATTATTTCATATTATATAATTTCCATCCAGTTTTAGTCATAAAATTTTTTTTTCTTCTACAAAAAATTAGTTAGTTAAAAAATTAAAATTTGTAGTAAACAAATAGAAATTATATAATTAAATTTAATTTACTGTAAATTATAATTTAAAATTTTTACAATGAAAAAAAATTTTATAAAATTATAAAGAAAAATTTTTATAAAAAAATTATTTACGACTTGAATCAATGAAGCTACACATTTAGGTAATTACCATTACAATAGAAAAAAATATGAAAGATTTTACGACTTTTTAATACCCTTGAATACATGAATTTAAAATAAAAATATAAAAAAAAAATAAAGTCAGAAACATCATTGCTTTTAACGCATTACAATCCTATAAAAGTATAAAAGATAAGAAAAATATTCAAATCCTATTAATCCAACAGCAAAAACCCATAATCAAGAAACAATAAAATTAAGTTAACAAACAAGAGTTTGCTTTATATATTAATTAATCGTGCTTACATTAATGCACTCATAAAATTATAAAATGAACGCAACCCAACAAAAGCATCTTTTGTTTACTTTAGCTCCAATTTAAAATTAATAGAATATAATAACAAAATGGATTCTATCACAATACAGGCAGCTCAGTGCAATGTAATAAAATGCAAAAGTTGGTACTTTCACGCGAATAGAAGGAATAGAAGGCGAGAGCAAAGGCCGCGCCGCTCATACCGCGAATAATGTACAGCCTGTGTGCTCTACTCGTGCTAATGTAACAAAGTTCAGACGTTCACCATCGTCATCGTCCTCTCTCGTCGTTCTCTAGCTTCAACATAAACAGCAATAACAGCAACACAACAACAAACTAAATACACTCAGAACAAACGACTAGACCACGATATTCCATGACTAGCTCAATCTCACGTGACCCACCACTCGGGATAGAATCCTTTTCCTTTTCTTTCATTTATATTTTATTTTATTATATATATTTCAATTTTTCGTTTTATTTGTTATTAATGCAACTATTTATCTTTTCCGTTTATTATTTTTGACCAAGACATATAGAATCTCATAAATCATCCGCATCATTTAGATTTATTATTTGAGTAATAACAGTAAATCTTTTTCAATAAACATTCACGCTATTGGCTTTATAAATATCCCAATAAATAAATAAATAATAATAAAAATAATAATAATTATTATTATCAATATTATTGCCGATTATTATTAAATTAATTTTAATTAATGCTCATTACCTTTATCAACCGCCTGACGATCTTTAGTTGTCGCGACAAGTTCATCCCGCAGCTGACTCGTTGAATTCCTGATCCCAAGAACAAGTAGAAATAATGTCGTGGTGAGCACCAGTCGAACGAGCATCATGATGGCGTGATAAAAAATAATTTAACAGAATAAAACTAAAATAAACAATCACAACATTTAGAGCTCATATAATCGGAGCCCATAACATTACATTCACTTCGTTTAAATTACGAAGCGCGGTCCCCGTTATTACATTTTGTTTATTTAAAATATTGTTAATATCGGACCAAAAAAAACAACAACAACAACAGTTGACCGGTATCCAATTTTAGTATAGAGTAGTTTCGTCCAGAGTACTTTAAACAATTTGCTTCAATAATTAACTCTCATCTGTTATCTTAATCTTAATTTATTTAATCATTTTGCCGTAATGTTTATCAAGCATCCACTGTCCACGTTATTCTAATTGTATCAACCGAAGAAAATACAGATGTTATTAAATAACTAATCTGTTATTACAACGTATTACAACTGTTTGTTTTTTTACTGTCAATTAATATTTATAAAACTTTTATCATTCCATTTGACAGATAAGTATTGTTTTTAATTGTTATTGTTTTTTAAACAATTATTTACACGAGCTACCTGTATTTTAAAAGGAAGCGGTTGGCGCACAAGTCCATGCCGCACTGCTGAAAATCGTCAGGTGTTTTCAAGCGACCGCCACAAATCGTAACTCGCGCCATCTGCCATCCTATCACTTTATTAAACTTTTACCTACAAACAAATATATTCTTCTTCATTATACTATTACTACTACAATTACAATTACAATTGCAATAGCAATTACTTTAGATTTTAAAAATGTAAGCGTGAATGTACGTACTCACCGATAATAAAATACCTCGACAGAAACCACAGTCGTATAAAATACCCATGGTATTGTGTTGTATTGTATTTTTCAGCGTTTCATTCATGAGAATTATTCGCGGTACACGTTTAAATTTATGTTAATAACTAGCTATTAAAAAAATGTATAATTTTATCATGACCGAGTGAAGAAACGATTAATTGTAAGGTATTAAAATTAAAATTAAAATGAATATAAAAAAAAAAAAAAAAGTTATTTAAATTAAAAATAACTTTTCTTAGTTGGTTAGTTAAGTTTAGTTTCATTAGTAGCTTCTTTAATGTAATGTGAAAGCGCAACGTTTGTTAAATTTTAAGTTGCAATCGGAAAAAGAGAATGACAAAGGAAACAGATCGACAGATCGCGTGTCGTATCAAGGATTGTTGCAAAAAATATCACTAGGATAGTCCACACTTCCTGCACAATGGACTATGTCCCGTTCCCAATGGTTAATACTTTCGTAATTTTTTGACGACACATCCGATGCGCTCAACGTTTATGCTTTATTAAAAAAGTTAATCGCTTTTATTTAGACTTTTTATTTTAAATAAAATAAAATAAAACAAGTCCGTGGCTTTTGACCCGATATTTTACGTAAATACAAACAAAAAATCCGATTATTAATTTTAATTGTAACTTTCTAAAAATTAAATCCATCGGTTCTGTTTTCAGACACCTACTTTCACGTCTAGATCCAAAAGTACGCAAATATATACAATATATAATAAATGTATATATATATGGGATCATTGAACACATGAAAGGACGAGATTAAAATCGGATACTAAATGATTGAGTCGGCTGAAATGAATCTCCTTTCAAATTGGCCATCGGTCAAGGCGCAGCGACTTCTTATAGAAGACTTCTTGTATTAGCGATCGTCCGTTTCGGGCACACGATCATTCAATAATCTCTCTAGAATTCCAAATCGGTTGTTTAAACTCCGGTCATGCTTGCAATGATAAATATAAAAAGTATAACCACAACAAAAATAGACTAGCAATTTAAACTCAACTTACCGATTCATCCACACGCTGCATACAACAACATCACTAAATTGGAATGTAATCGACACTATTATTGCGTAATCACGATCCACATATGATTAAAAATCTTGTAAAACTAAACCCATGAAATTGGTTATGAGTTCTGCAATTTTATTTTCAACACGCGGAAAAAATAAAAAAATACACCGGCAAGATACCGAGAATCGTGGAGCATGAGGAAAAATAATAAAAAATGAAATAAAAGAGTAGAATAGAGTTAACTTTCCATACAAACGATATATGGAAATCATATGCATTAATGCGTAGACATGTCAGGATCTTAGGTGCAATCTCTGCTGCTGGTGCTGGTGGTCGGTTGTGGTGAAGTTGGAAAAATAATTTTACGAGCGTATTGTTCAGTTAATATCTCCGTTCCGTTGCTGTTGCTTTGTATTTTTATTTATTTTTTTTAGATTATGTATTTTGTATTATATTTATATTTATTGTAACTTTTAAATTAAGTTAAGATATATATTTGTATATGTATATTTCAGGATTATGACTCAGGATTTGAAATTACTGCGGTTCTACAGCCACTGAAGGTTCACAAACTCAAAAAAAAGTAATATAAGTGAATAAATGAATAAAATATATTATTCTTTGGTTAAATTTATTGCCAGGAGACTACCAGAGGGAGAGAATGTGCATCACTTGACAGTAGAGAGTGTTAAACGGTATATTATATTATATTATATGTGTTCATTGAACGCACCGAGAGTTACTCAATGTACTTGTCGTTGCGTTTTTATTTCGTAACGACGTACAAGACAGTGAAGACGATTGTCGGTAGTCTTTGCTTCTATACGAATTCATTGGATCGACATCGACTCTTTAGTGTTAAAGAATTTTTAAAGTAATAAATATATATTTATATATATAGAAAAGGTATAATTTATATCCTATCCAGCAATCGATTCTTTCAAAATCGAATTTAAAATACATGAAACTTGTTACTTGTGAAATATAAATACAATCATAAAATAAAAAGTACTTTGTTAGTTTAAAGTTAAAATAAAAATAAACAAATACCTTGTAGTGCTTTTACGACGACAAAATAGTTAAATAAATTACGAAATTCCTGTCATTGATTTTGTGAAATCAATTGCTGGATAAAATGATAAAATTAATTCTTTGATGACCAGTGACAGGATAATAACTCGAGTCCTATCGATTTAATATGGTAGTTGGTGGTTTGATCGCGGTTCATCTGAGAAAATTAACATTCAATCGATTGAAAAATTTTCGCACGGTCAGAGTCCTCAGGTCGACATTAAGTAACATCCTGGAGGGCATAGCATTTTAGACCTAACGGATATTATCTAGCTTTAGCTGATGTTGATGGAAGCGCTGGACGTTGAGCAATCATGGAACAACATCAGTAATTACTCTGATCACGAATAACTGGTTATTGTCATGGAATTTTGATTAATAAATACTTTTGACATCAGTTCTATTGAATTTCCCCTTACCTTACTCAGCTACGCCGCAGACTGACAGCTTCCTGACTCCTGTCACACGTTGATGGGTCCAATTTTGATGATGAGTAATAAAAATTTTGATAGTTTAAATACTAGGTCACTTTACCCTGGTTAAAAATATTGATTGAAAAGGATTGAAAATGATGAAATTAGAATACTTTTGAATAATTTCAATTCTTTTTCATGTATATATAGATATACAGTTCACATAGGGTGACTGATTCCCAATACTTTTCAATCAATATTTTTAATCAGGGTAAACACTTAGTCACTTTAAATACTGGATTATAAAAATTAATATGATACTAAAATTGAACAACATTTGACAATTTCCAGGATTTTTTAAACAAATAAATTATAGCAATAAGAGTTTAAAAAAATGAGAGTTTCTTCAAATTAATCAAAGCCATTGTTTTGTTAATTTATTAATTAATAACCTTATAGTCACTAATTATGTGGCTGTCGTGACTTGTGAACTATAATAAATAAAATTTTGCTTTATTAATAATGACTTTAAAAATTATTGAAAAATTGCATTTCAATTTATTAGAATTTCTACATGTCATTTTTTTGCCATAATTTATTTGTTACAATTATCAAATATCTGCTAATTTCAATGTCATACAACTGTTAATGTGAAAAAATGAATACTATTTACGGAACACATGTAATTTAAGCAAAGTCTCAAACTTTTTTTAGTAAATTATAGGTTTATTTACGCGGGAGAACATTAAATGGTTAAAACGTACTGTCACTCACTCGATATGGCCGGTTTCTGTTTAACAAACTGCGTAGATGCGCAGAAGGCGCCACTCACTCGGTACGGACGGTTGCTGGTTGAAAAAAAGGCGTAGTTGCGCAGATGGCGTTGCGCGGTGCAATTTGCGGCATCTGTCGGAGAAAATTAGAAATTCATCATGCAGAAAATAGCAAACATTAAATATTTTACGTTTTAGAAAAGAAAAAATTATTGCTTACATATTACGCTTATCAAACGATTATTAACAAAAAAAAACTTAATTTATAAAAATTTTTTTGTCAATAAATTATAAAATTTACTCTACTGATATTTAAATGATTTATTTTAAACTAACAAAAATTATCAAATGTCTGTTAATATTGATAAAAAAAATAAAATATAAATTTCCATGGTAGAAATGTTAAAATAACGTTTTCCTTATTCTTAAAAAATACATTTTCAGATTTTTACAATTAAAAAAATCTATTTCAATAAATATTATACGTCGAAGATTAAAAATATACATTAAACCTTAATTATATTAAAAACTAAATTAATCTTATTTATTTAAATAATATACATATGAAAAACAGTTTTATGATTTAAATTAATCAATTCTCTGTTCTGAATTCCTAAATTTCCATTCTACAATGAGTCCTGCGTTTGAGAGCCTCTAACACGATCTTCGCTAGTCTTAATCCGCTGTAATTGATCCATAGCACTAGGTAAAAGTGACCTAACACTAGTAATCTCCATCAACGTAAGATTATTCAACAAAGCATGCTCTCCATTCTCATCTCTAAATAACTCATCAATCGAAGTGCGAAGCTTGGACATCCTTGTATCCCAGATATCCTTTACAGACGTACGAATGCTATCTACCTCAACTAAATCGTCGGATGCAGCGTTGAGCAATATATGAGCTTGATCCATGTAGTGATCATTGGGCATCCTCGTGAAATCTTTCGATTGTTTCTCATTTTCTTTTATCGACTCGAGATTTTCCAGCTGCATCCAATCTGGAGACAGAATTCGACACTTTTGCTGCTGTTTAAGAGTGACGGCTAACCAAATGGGAACCTTGACAGGCAAACCAGCTCGGAATGGACCAATGGAACCAGAAATTAAATGGACTTGACCGAGATTGAAGTTGGGAACTATTTCTACTTGCTTTTTTTCACCTAGGAATTCTACTTCATGGGGATCCATTACTGTGGTACTCTATGAGAAGATTCGTTGATCAACAACCTATAAATCCTAGAGATACCTTTTTTAAACTACTTCCTAAAAACTAAAAAAAAAAAAAAAAAAAAAAAAAGAAAAGAAAATAGATCAGTTTCTTGCTATTAAAATCAAACTAACTAAATTATTTTTTAATAATGAAATGAGTTAATGTTGAAAATTTTTTAAATAAGATGTTACCTAAAGAAGATCTTAACGTGAAATTTCTAAAATGAAAAATCATTCAAGTAAATTTTAATATTTTAAAATTAAGTGATTGACTAAATTAGATATAAATAATCATTTGAAAGAATATTTATGTACTAGTTATTAAATAAACAAATTTTTCTTGGTAAAACAAAGAAGAAAAATAAAAAATACTGTCAAAATCAGTTTAGAAGATTGATATTACAAGTAGTTAAAAAAAAATAAAAATCTTACCATAGAAAAATTAACAAAAAATGACTAAAAAATAGGTCATAATTCTTTGGATCTCAATTTCTGGAAAAAAAAAAAAAAAATAAAATAAATAAATAAATAAAATGTTAATTTTTTTTTTGTTAAAAATTTGAATAATTGATACTTGAAACTAGCAGATACTGAAATTTTTTTTTTATGACATTAAAATTAGCTATCACTTGACAAATTTTTAATTTTGACATTTAAATTGTTTTAAAATTTTATAATAATGCAATTATTAAAAAAAAAAATTAATTAAAAAGTTTCACGTGTGAAAACTAATAAAAATTACAAGTGAAAATTTTTAGAAGCATTTTTTTATTGTAATTGATTTGTTATTAAAATTTTTAAAATTGACAGCTGACGGCTAACTTCAGCATTATACAAAAGTTCTAAAAATTATTAAATATCTGCAAAATTAATTTTAATTTTTTTTTTTTACAACAAAAATTAATTAATTAACAATCAAAGAAATAAAAAAACTCCAAAAAATACTCAATGTTAACTAATTCAAGAATCATAAATAACAAAAATTAAACATAAAGTACCAAACAATAATGAAAACAAAAAAAACTACCTCAAACAATTTTCGCAAAAAAAAAACGATGGCGAAATTTAAACCATATCTGGTTAAAAAAACAAAATCTCAGTAGAATCATCAGCGACAAATTAATCCGTAAATCTATCAGAGGTTATGCGTAATTTTAATTCAATTTTAGTCCCGTCGTTTATTATTATAAGCCATTATTATTATCAAACATTTCTCATTCTTCACTCTACTGAGCGAGGAGCGCGAAATCAAGATGGCGACCAGAGTGCAAGTAGGAGCTGGGCTCTGGCGGGAATGCACTGTACTAACTGAAATGTCGCTTGGTCAGCCTGAATAGAGCAGACTAACAGCAGCCAACTCCGACACAAGACAGCAGAAGTACACACACAGTACACAACTCCGGCTCTCGCGGTCGTGGTGGTTCCAGAGGCGAGAAGAGTCGGAGGTAGAGAGGTAGAGGTAGAGGCTCGAGGTCCGTGGCGGCGCGAGTGGCTTTGGCTTGTAAAATCCGTTGTAACGTAACGCAAAGGTGTGCCGTGGAGCGATCGTCATTGACCCGTTAGCCGTTCACCAGTTTACGAACCACGCATTGTCATCGCCATCGTCGGTATCTGGTAGCTTGTTGCTCATTATATTTTTATTATATTCCACATAATACAATCCTACATCAACATTATCATTATCATTATTATAACTACAACTCATTTTTAATTTGTTACTTATTATTTATATTCTTCCTGGTGCAGTGATTGTCGAGTCGAGGTATTTAACAGTAGAGGTGCACCGTACCTACCAGTGGTGGTGGTGGTGGTGGTGGTGCTGTTGCTGGTGTACCACCTTCCAACGATCAGTGTGTGTTGTTTTACCGTGGAAGTGTGTTTTAAACTTGGTGAAGGTGTCCCAGGAGTTTACAAGTTACCCGGATATTTTTCAGTCTTCCGTCAATTTTTTCCAAGTATTGCAAGGTACGTTTTTTTCAATCATTTTATTTTGTGTGTCTTTATTTATATATTTATTCACTTTGTTGCTTATTTTAAGGTAAGAATAATTTAAAAAAAAAAAAAAAAAAATATGGATGGATTATTTAAAAAAAAAAAAACCGCGAGGATTTAAAAAAGTGTACAAAGAGTGCGGGTGAGAGAAAGAAGGAACAAGCGGTCGCGAGTAGTGCTGCTGGCTTGGCGAAGTAAAGGCTTTCGAAGTAAGGCTCGGTGCGAGGTACGAGGTATGAGGGGCAGACTCGCTCGAGTGAGACAACACGACGACGACGACGACGACGACGACGACGACGACGACGACGACGACGACAAAAAGAACGACACCGCGACCGAGAACCGAGCTCGAGAAGGAGAAGGAGCTAGAAAGAGAGTGCGTGGCCCCGTGTCCCGGGTCCTGGGCCTATAAGTGTGTGAAGTTTCGAATGGAGCACATAACACACATAACACACCACACGGGATACCGTATCTACACTACTCGAGTTTAAGTTCTGAGCCCTGGTCTGGTTCTTATTCTTGTTCTTGTTCTGGGTATGGTATGAATATCAGCATGAGTATGAGGAACCACAAGAGCATGAGGTAAGTCACGAGCGAGGCCGATCCGGTGAGAGTGCTCCTGAAATCGCCGCGAACAGCGAATATGCTCTGTCTATATATTATTTCTTAAAAGTATGGGTATTTTATTTGGTATGTATGTGTTTACCTTACGTACTTGTGTCGAATGGTATTTTATTTAATCGCGCTTTTGTGTGTCTTTATTTGTGGGTACGTGTGTGTACTGAGCACATACCATATATACCGGGTAAAAAGAGGAGACGCAGGGAAAATATACTGCTTCCGCGGATGAGGTTATGTTCCTTTGGTTTACTTTACTTTTATTTTGTTTGAAGAACCGAGTCACGATCGTTGTTATTATTATTATTATTATTATTATTATATGATCGTTCTGGCGCTATGATAAAACCTGGGCAAATCTAATCTGCTGGGTTTTAATGTAATAGACACACATCGCGAAGTTTGAGTCTACATCAAGATAAAAAACGTAGCGTTAATACTGACAATTGACATAATTCTTTTTTTTTATAAATATATAAATAGAATTTTCCATATTATTTGTTGTGTCTTGATGTTGACAGCTTGGTATTCACTAAAAACTTTATAAAAAATTATTCAATATAATTGGAGTTAAATTATAGTGTGAAAATTTTTATAATATTCAAAGAATGAAGAATTATTTTAATTAAAAATTAAATTTTATCATTTATATTTTTAATATCAAAATTACTCCAAAAAAATTTTTTTTATTTACAATTTAAATTCTCCGTAACAATTTTTAAAATTTTAAATTTATTCATATTACATAACAAACGAAAGAAAAAATTTCACACTATAAATTTAAAAGCCAATAATTAAAAAGCAGTCCAATGGGAATAAAATAGTCCTTACTCAGTCTCCTGAGCAAAACAACAATTCTATTCACAGTCCGTAATGAATAACGTATTTATTTATTTATTTTTTAATGAATATAAGCTTTATCTACTTGTACGCCTTTCTCTGGCACGTGACGACAACTCTAGCAGTATCAAACCTGTCGAGAGCGAGCATAAGGCAATAAAATGTCATGGAACGTGTATGCCTATGCCTATGCCATAGTGTGGAGTGTAGTGTTCACACTGAGGAGAAGAGAGCAAGAGAGAATAATAATTTGAAGAAGGAGGAACATATGTATGTTGATATTTCGGCTTGTATTTAACTACATATATACCCACAAGTATACATTCATACATTAATACATTGATATATAACGTTGGTTAGGCTTCTGACAGTCCAACCGACCTTGAGCTTCCCCTCGTTCTCTCTGCTGATTCGTCCCGTCATCTATTCCCCCCGCGCCAACCACCGGGTTCACCACACGATTCTCCTCACCTTCCTATTCGATATAATCCCTCTGCTCTTTCTTATCTTTCTCTTTTACCTCTCTTTCTACCTCTCTTCTCTGCTTTTTATCCTTTTTATTGTTATATATTACATTATATTATTTTTCTATTATTATATAGTACACAGTAAATTAACGAATAGAAGTGTAGCCCCATGAGCCATCAGACATGATAATACCTAAAAGTATCGTCTCCACTTCAACTAGATATCACACATTTATATTTATACACAATGTGTATAAAATAATCGAGGTTGAGACCAAAGACTGGAGACTGAAGACTAAAGACTAAATAAAAGGTTTAGCGTTCCCATGAAGGCAATCGACCCGCAGGGACAAAGACAAGGATGAATTTAAACGGGAACGAATCAACTCCTTGCATCGTTAACGCACCAGAGTCTGAGTAGTCTGAGAGACAGACCAACTTAGCGGTATATTGCCACGATTACGGTAATACAATTGACGCTCCTGTCGGCACGACTCGTACGTGCCGGATTCTTGGATCTCGTGTGACCGACCTCCAACAGAAAATACGATCGACAAACATGTACTCTGACTTTGTGCTCAATACTCAGCACATACCATCTCCATCTCCATCTCCAACTCTATCTACTCCAATCCCAACGTAATCTTCTTCCTCTGTATTCTGTGTGCTAATACTACCTCTGGCTATACTCAGCCTCTAGCTCTGGCTCTACCTGATTAACAAGAAAGACCGAGGAACAACACAGCAATATAAAGACGACCTTTCCGCGATTCTACCCGGCACAAAGCAATAAATCCTGTAAATCTCTTCCGCCTCCAGTTGGTGGCTCGCTATTATTCTATCTTAACTTGTACGATTACCCAACTCTCACTTGTCACACAATATCTTTCTTTATTTTCTTAAGTATTTAACCTTTTTCATGATTTCACAAAAATTTTTATTTTATGCGTCATCATAACGCTTTTGTTAAATTTTGTCATTTTCCGGATCATCATTTACGTTTTTAAAATTCTTTTATATTAGTCATTCTCAATAGAAGACTTAAATTTTTTTTTTCATCATTTTTAAAGGCGGCTAAAAATAGAATGACTTTAAATTATTTTTCTAAAATTAAATTTATTCCTTTTTATTTTATTCTTGATTAAAAAACTTTTGTAAACAAAATAAAAAATAATATTATTCTCAATAGGAAATTAAATAATTTTTTTTATCTCTGAAACTAATAAGTTTCAATTTTTATTTTAAAATTAAATTGATAAAATTTCTCGATCAATGTCACTCCAAAAAAACTATTGCTTTAATCCATTAATTTTACTCTCAACTTAAACCAGGAAGAATCATTACCAAAAAATCAAATTTTTCCTCAAGACTTTAAAACCTAAAATCTTAAATTTTAATTCTTCTTATCTCTCTAAAAAAAAAAAAAAAAAATATTAATCAATTTCCATTTCACGCTTACCCAAACATCTATATATTTTTCTTCCTAATAATCCTCCCACGATAACCGCCTATAAATCCGTGTTTCCGTTAAATTTAAAACGTATTTTATCTCGTGCAGAGTTGATTCATAGCCAGGGCCAAGTCACGTGCTCAAACTCAGTATCTCTTTTATATATTTCGCCTCAACTCTTTCGACTTTTTTTTTATCTTACCTTCTGGTACGGTAGTTGGCACGTAACCTCACATACACACACAACATCCATAGACCCACATATTTAACGACTCACACAAGAAGATATCGTACATAACATACAAGATCCAAGATCCAAGATCCAAGTAACATACGTATATAATGCAACCTGAATCTCTTGGTCTCGCTCAAGTCTCTCGAGGGTGATTGATGCATACTCCATGCTCTTTTATTATCTCGTACAGTCTACATACTCACTACACGTATATCACCGAGAAGATATTACAACTCTCTCAGCTCAGTATCAGAGCTTACATGCTACATCGAAAGCTTAGTTATTCACCACAAGCTCTTCTTACTCCGGACTCAAGACTTGATAGCTAAGCTTGTTCTTTTTTATTTTGGCTTTACCTCAACTTCCATACTCAAGAGTACAAGTAAGTACTCTCTAGGCATTTCCATAATCGCCGCTACGGGGATTTGCGCAAGTTTACGCGTGATTTTATCGTCACCCATTCCATATCACACATCACACATTTAAGCATATAATATCATTTTACTTAGGAGATGATTCGTGGAAGCGTCTCCACGCTCTCTCACGCTTTTTCCTTTGAGCTTAAACCGTCGTGTGCTCTTCTTTGGTGATCCTTGGGCTTGGACAGGGACAGAAAGATGCTTATGAATATTGATGAACTCTTGAGAGTCGTATCGTCGGTGACTACACCGTGACCGCACCTAAACCGCACGTCTCCAACTTATTCTTTCTTTATTATGTTCTTCCATCAACCTAACCACTCATGCCTACTTTATATTCATATATAACATATAATATACATAAATATACAACATTAATTCTAAAAACTTTTCCTTCACTCAATTTACTACTCATCGCACCCAAGTTCTATTCACTAAATAAAACCATACAAGAATTCATATTTATTGTATTATTATCAAAGGATAATTCATCATCTAATCTAAATATCTCTATTATAAATTTTTATTACTTTTTCTTTTCAACAAGCCCGCATAGTTTTGTTGGGAAGACTATGGGTTAGAAATGAAATTTTTTGAGTCAACGTTGAGTTAAAATTTTAAATAAAAATTAAACTTTTTTTTCACTTCAGAAAAATATTTTTTTTAATTCAAATTAGTTGGAAAATTTTCATTTGATTAATACATAATTTTTTTAATTAAAAAAAAAATTTTTACTCTAATTTTGAAGAAAATTTTGGTAATTGTTTAGTTTTATTTATTTCGCATAAAAATTTGAAAAATTGGCATTTAAAAAAATTTTTTAATTTTCAATTACTCTATTTTTATAAATTTTAACAAAAAAAAATGTAATTGTTCAAAAAAAAAATCTAAATGTTAGTTTTATGGTTTAAAATATTACAGACTGTAAAATTGAACAACTACTCAAATTTTATAAAAAAAAAATTCTTAATTAAACTAAATTTTAATTAAATTGAGTTCAATTTTTGAATAAAAAGTTTTTACAAATTATTTCTTCATCATAAATGAAATAAAATAGAGACATAACTATTTAAATTGATTTATAATTTTTCTAAATCAAATCAAAATTCTTTTCCCACCAACTAATAAATAAGCAATAAAAGATTTAAGCTGCAAAAATTTTATTACCAAAGAATTAACATAAAATTTATTCATAAGATTTATACTTTAATAGATACATTAATGTAATTATCCAGCAATTTATATTCGAGTTATTTTATTGCACATAACATACTTGTTCACCTGTTGTTGAGTCTTGAGATCGTCCAACTAAAACTCAATCTCAATAATGGTATCTCATTTTTATCGTCTGCGTAGTGGTACTCGTACGGGTGATCATCACTGTATTTCACCCTAGACACATTGGCTTTCGCTGACCCCTGAGCCCGGCGATCCTCACTCTTTAGCTCCTCGTATAACTTCTCTCGCCCGCACGATCAACAGCTAGCAACCTATAGTAATATAACTGTACTTTCTGCTCTCTTGCGCTAACGACCGACGACCTTACATTTTATAACGTATTTGTATAAATATATAAACATACATTTAAACTTATATTTACATACACACGTATATACTTATAATAAACATTCATTCGCTCTTTCGTTCCACATGTCCATGCAAATAAATGTATAACACATAAATTCTTGGTTTGCTATAAAATTACATTTTCTCACTATATATTATATTAGAAATTATAAAATATAAATTGTAAATTATATCGTTATGTAAATCTGTGTTTACAGTATGCCGAGTCATTAATTAGTTATAATTTATTATTTGTAATGATTTTATATAAATATATAACATGTGTAATGAGAGTGAGGGTCATACTGTATATTTACTGAAGAAAAAAAAATAGTTTATGAAACCAATAATTTTATTATGTAACTCTGAAAATCTTTAATCAGAAAATACTAACGTGGAGTAAAGAAGATATTTTATTGTTAAAAATTTAATTATCTTCAGAAATTTTATTTTTAATATTTTTTATGATATTAAACAATGTGTTAAAACTTAAAAATTATAAAGTGTTAATTTTACACCTGAGCGTGAAATTCTTATCAATTTTTTACATTGTAACAAAATATCTGAGGACAAAACAAAAAATTGATAAGAACTAAAGAACTAAGTAAATTATGCTAAGCTATATTTTTTTTATTTTATTTACACAAAATATTATTTTTTCTTTTTTTTATATTTTTTATTTTTAATGTACAAAACTAAATCAATTAGTTAATTCAGTGATTGAAAGAAATTTTGGATTTTTACTTCAATATTCTAAAACTAAACTACATAAAATGAATTAACATAAAATATTTCTTATAATATTTCTTCTTTTTTTTAGACTTTATACTAACGGAAAAATTTGATTTATAAAATAAAATTAATTAACTTTCTTATAATTTTTAACTAAAAAAAATCAAAGTAAGAAATGTTGAATTTTTACAATAAAAAATGAAAATTTTTGGAAAAAAAATTAAATTAAGAAAAATTATCATTAATTAAAATAAAATGTAAAAAATTTTTTTGGCTCCAAAGCAAAAAAGTTAAAAAATTTCTATCAAAATCCACACATGAAAGTATTTTTTTCAGTGTAACTCCGAAGCTTACATAAAACATGAAACATATAAACATATACATAACATAATACCACATATATAGCATTGCATTAAATATGAATAATATACGCAAGCCGGCGATGATTGTAAGTTATGCCGGTGATTTCCCCTCGCTCTCTCTATAAGCTGTTACCTCTTAAAATGAAATAAAAGTATCCAAGTACAAGTATAAGTAAAGCGAAAAGCGAAAAGCGAATGAATGGAACTCGCGGCGATGTAACACCGAGAGACAAGTGTGCCGGTGGCTGATCGAGGAGAACGTTCGTCCTTTTGATTACGACTTTGACATCGTCCTCGAAGACGTTACGTAAGCTCACACAATCCTCCACACACTGTTCGTCAATTCTCGTACTTGCCTGACCCAAATCTACATCTTGCATTAAATTGATGAATGCAATCATAATCATTTTCATCAATTTTTATTTCAACCATATTTTTCTTCAATTTATTTCCAATAATTAAAAATTGATATTTAAATATCGCTTCCTAGGTATTTTATTTATTTATAATAATTGCGTATTAGGAGCTAAATATTTATCTCGACAACCGGATTGTCGAGTATTAATTGATTATTCTAATCAAAACCAGTATGTATGAATTGAATTACTAGCGAGTGAATTATGGGCTGGAGAATTGCATAATTATAATTAGTTTGCGTATTTTTATCATTATTATTATTATTATTATTATCATTATCATATTATATTACACATAAAATTTTTTAATGTTAATCGCGTGCATAAATTAATTGTAAAAAAAGTCTTTTTGATTAATAATTATTTTATTCTGACAGTAAGTGAAAGAGATTCGAAGAAAAAAAATTAATAAATAAAAAAAAAAACGTGACTTGAATGGACAAACGAGCTATAAAATCCTTTTCTCGCTCTCTCTTTCTCTACTCGCGGTCGCTTATTATTATTATCATTACATATATGTATATAATATGTGTACGAACGATATTAAAGATATGCTGTGTAGTAAGTGCCATACCACGCTGCAGGATCGAGAGTCTGGGTGAAAGGAAAACACACATGTGTTTGTATGGATTTATGCATGTATGTGATATTATTATAAAGTTAAAAGCAGACTGCAATAGCGAGTTAAGTGAGAAAGGTGCAAAAGGTGTACTCAAATTGACATACACGTAACACAGAAACAGAGAGGAGGCTGATGTGAGACTGAGCCTGGTTGGCATTTCGACAAGAGAAGTTGCTCTTAAATTACTCTTATATTACTCTGTACTCTCTACTCTGTACTCTTTACTCTCTGTTGATGTTTATGTTTATATATAATACAACTTGTTTTACGTTCTCGGGGGTTAAAAACTGATCCGGAGTATGAGTGAGTTTTTAATGCAATTTTTAGTGCAGAGGGGGAATATGGTATTTCGCAACTGCAACCGTCCACTCGCGTTTTAATCACTAAATATTTATTGCTGATTCGAACACTTGCGCAATTTCAAACAACTTCTTCCAGCGGTACTGACTTTTTTTTTTTTATTTTTTTTTTATTTATTTACTTTGAGGGTTTTCATTTTTGAGAATTAACCTTCCGTTGAGACTTCCGGATTTATAGCCTCATTTTTATTCCAGAGGGTGTTTCGCTACAGCTACACCTGTCGCTGGATTTCGGAGGAATATTTATGCTTGTTTTGTACATGGAAATTTTTTTTCCGAGGGACTTTTCGAAAGTTAATTTTAGGTGGAGGAATTAATTTTATTTTCGATGGAAATGTTGAAATTTATTTTATCAGTAATTAAATATTTAGATCTTGATAAATTTGAACGGAAAAGTAATTTTGAAATTATATAAATTGCAATAGAGGAAATTTGGAATTTTCGAAAATTTTACAGAATTTATAAGAAAAAAAATTATCAAAACGTTGAAAATTTTTTACACACCAAACAATTTATCTTAATCGCAAATTTTATTGAGATACTTTGGAAATTCATAAAGAAAATTAAAGATTTTATTAGCTGTCATAAATTATTTACATCAAATCATTAATGTTCAATTTGTTTTTCTTTTTAACAAGCTTTGTATTTATGAATCCTTTTTAATATTTATTGAAATTTATTAGCTTCATTTTACTTAAAAGCTCATTTGAAATTTTTTATATAAATTTGATATTTTTACTTAAGTTTTTTGCAATTTCTTCTTACACGATAATTCTTGCATAATAAAATTTATTATTTTCTGCTTTTCTCTTTAAAAAATTTACATGTAATTTTTTTTATTTTTAATTTGACCAAAAACTTATTTTAATTAAAATATTTTTCAAACTTATCCAATAATAAAATACAAATATGTTGAAAAATCACTCATTTGATTATAATAATTAATTTAAATGTTTCATCATGATTTTAATAAAATACTCAATTCATACTTAATTTTTTTTAATTTATTAAAATTGTTCATAAAAATTTTGATAAATTAAAAAAGAAAATTGAATTGATAATCAATTTTTAGTAACTTTACCTCAAATTTTACAATTTTTTTAATCTTGGTTTTAATAAAAAAAAAAAAGATAAAAAAAGAACACTTAACAGCAATCGGAACTTCCGGACTAAATCCGCTCTGAATTTACCCACCTAAAAATTTCACCCTAAAATTATAAAAACGAAAATAAATACAAACCATAAAAATAAAAACTATCTGCACAATAAATCCTAATGATTTGTATTTATCTCCTGACTGGATTCTCCGGCAGGTATCGGATGTAATCTCTGAGGAAGAATAAGAAGCGAATAAGTTTAATAGAATATTTATTTTATGACAGAGGGTTGAAAATACAGCGACAAGAACAGAGACGAGGAGTATAGTGTAAAAGTTTAAAAAAGTAAAAAGTTGGCAGTAAAGAGACGAAGACGAAGACGAAGACGTGGTGGTACTCTCGGGCGTCGCACCGGTCCGGCTTGAGTGCACGCGGCACGACGTAAAAGAGGGGATAGGGGACCTTGAGTGTTGTCACGTGACCGCTTAGGTGCATTGGGGGTAGAGCGACGAGGGCCTTGACCTTACCACTGATGCGATGCTGCATCGGGCAGGCGGCTCCCCGCTTCCTCTTACTGCATCCCCGATCAGATCCGACCAGAGTCTCTGTACTTATACTTGTACTACTCAACAGAGAATAGAGAATCGAGAATGTCCCCCGTATGGTTAGCATAGATATAGTACTCTATTCTCTCATCTGTATCTTCCATACGTGAAAGAGTTGAGGAAGAAATAACAGAGCAGCCAACACTGAGACAAACTCGAGACTCGAGACTTTAAACTTAAACTATAAGGAAGAATATAAAAACAAGACCAAGAGCAAGATGATGAGCATGCGCGGATTCTACCAGCTCTCACGACCAACACTCAACTCCTATCCACTCTGGTATATTACTATACATATTCTTCTTCCTCTTGGTACTCTTACTCTGTTACTCGACTTACTTGCAACTGCTTCCAAAAACGTTGACCTCTTCATCCCCTTCCGGTAACATTTTTTTTTTTTTTGTGTCAATTGTCTTCTTGGACAATTAAAGAGGAGACTAATAAAGGCTGATGGAATTTTTTTTTAAATAATTTGATTTAGGAGACAAAAATTTAAAAATTCAATTATTTTTGGTAATTTTTTGAACAAATTTTTTTTTTTTAATTTAAAAATTTTTTTGCAGGTAGAAAATCAAAAAATACATATTTGTCTTGTTTTTCGATAACATTTTCAAAAATTAATTCATACACGGAAAGAACAAGATGACACTGGATATCATCCCAGATTATACTCAGTGATATCTGTGGTAAGAAAAATTTCAGATAGTAGCTAGTCCAATCCAGATTATACTGGGTGAAATCTTGATTATATTCATTGTAATCTTGATTATACTAGCTACTATCTGAAATTTTTTTTCATTCAGTATAATCTGGGATGATATCCAGTGTCATCTTGTTCTTTCTGTGTAGAGTTTATAATTTTTTGTTTTTTAGTTTTTTTTTTTTCAAAAATCACAAATAGAAAAAAAAATGTATGTGATTTGAAAATTTTTTAAAAGTTTATTAACTATTTAAGGACGATATAAACATTTTATCGACTAGCATGACATGTACTTTTTGTATAATATTGAACAATCTCTCTAAATTTTAACATTTTTTATTCAATTGGAAGAATATGTTTTTTCTATACATAACGGGGAGTAGAGAAGCCTATAACGAAAACTCTTACAAAGTACATAATAATAAATAGAATAAATAATAAAAATCTAATATCTGAATGGCAGTAGTGGGAGGTGGGAGGTGGAAGCTGGGGAAAAGTTAAAAAAAAATAAAAAGAGAGATAAGGATAAGGCGAAGTAAAGTGGTGTAGAGCAACGCCCAAACGAGATAACCGGTCGCTCAGTGTTCAGTACTGTCGGTCTGCGTGTCTTAGAACCAGAAGCGAGAGGATATATATTCCTATATGTGTATACGTAAAAAAAGAAAGAGAGACCGATACCGACGAGGTGGCCCGGCAGGAATGCAGGTCCTGCGATTATCTATTTATTTTATTAATCGATAAAAACTCCGAGAACAGGTTCCGGCAGCTGTTGCCCGTCCGGTCCCACAAGTTACCGATTAAAAATAATATAATAAACCAAATCCCTTTTATTTTCTCTATTGAGCGCTAAACGAATTCCAAACGTAAGCTAGATACAGATACGCAAGATTAAACTATTTTCCCTCGGGTTCTCCAGTTCCCTTTTATTTCCCGGTTTCCAGTTCTCCGTTCCCAGTAGATACGCCAGATTTCCTAAAACGGAAGTTAATAAATATCACGAGATTCTCGGATTATTCTCCATGTCGGAAGAGTGAAATTGTCGTATAGGACATGTAATGCTGTATAAAGTATTAAGTATACTTAATTCTCTTAGATCTTCCGTCTACGGAAATACGAGTGTTGGTACTCGCTACCGACGCATGCAACTCTTTTCTTTATAAATGTCTCTTTATATTACTGCACATGGAAATTAAAGAAAAAATTACTTGCAAAATTTATGAGAATCTCAATTTTTTTATTTAATTTTCAGATTTATTATCTTAATAAAAATAAAAGATGAATTATTAAATTATCAAAAATAATAAAATTATTTTTAAAAATTGAAATAAATTTTCTTTTTTTTTTTTTAAATTATTTGAAAAATTTGGAAATTATTCTGCAAAGAACAAAATTTCCTGAATCAATGAAATATTCTTCAATTTTTTACTCCAAAATTAAATTGATCTTAAAAAAGAGTCTTAATCCAAATCAATCATATTTTTTTTTATTGCAAAAATTACTCTTATTTTATCAAGAATTTTTTGGATAGCCCAAAAAAATTTTTTTAATTCATATATCAATTTTTCTTAATACCCTTTCGATTCAAGTTAGAATTATTCTTGTAAGAAAAAAAAAAGATAAATTGTTAGCTAAAAATTTTTCGTCTTAATTCAAAACGTTCAAACTCTTCTAAGTTTTCTTGCATGGTTAAAAAATTCCTCTTTGATATCAACTTAATTTACAAAAAAAAAAAATATAAATCAACATCATGAGCTCCAAATTACAATTTCTACCATTTAATCAATAAACAAATATCTTCCTGCTCTTATAATTTTACAATCCAGAAATTGAATGTAATATACCGCTTATATGTATAATATACAAACATACATATACATTATATATATATATCTAAATCTCCATTACCACACACTAATTCTTAATCCAAATCCAATATCTTCCAGCACAGGAATCCTTCGATATTTCATTCTTCAATTCCTTTCATCTTTCATCTCTCAGCATACACATGTATCGCGAATGTATAGACAACACACCAGTCCCAAGAATGCGTAAATCCCCCTGTCGACCTCGCGTCAAGTCTCCCTTCCAATATGTACATATATTTATACACATTTCCACATACATTCAAAGAATCTTCCACCCATGGCTTTTACTCTTACACACACACACACACACACACACACACACACACACACACACACACACACACACACACACACACACACACACACACACACACACACACACACACACACACACACACACACACACACACACATATATATATATATATATATATATATATATATATATATATATATATATATATATATATATATATATATATATATATATATATATATATATACATACTCCCTTTACATACATGGAATATGACATATGTGTGCGTATATGCGTCACATCGTGGCTAAGAATTTTTTATAAGCCGGCCCAAGGCAACCACCGCCTCGTACCCTGCTGTCTATCCTCTGTCCTCTCTCAGTCTACGACTTACACTGTACAATACATACATAATCCATTAAACACATATGTCTACATATGAAAAGTATAAATATAAGTATATGAGTATTTATAAAACAAATAAAAATAAAATAGAGTTTAATTTATAAGCAGACGTAGATTGGATGAGTGAGTCTCTTAAATGTCGGTAGCGCCCTCAACTCTTTGCTTACCATTTCACAATAACAATTACACATACTTATGTGAAATATATATATATATATATATATATATATATATATATATATATATATATATATATATATATATATATATATATATATATATATATATATATAATATATATAATAATATATACATATATATATTTGTATGTATAAATGTATGAATATGTTCACATATGATCTATCTCTTCTCTATGTTCTTCCCTCTTTCTCACTGTTGATTGTATTTATATCGTCTGCCATGTGCGTGTCCGTTTCCGCGCGAAGGTCGTTCGCGGGACCGGAAGTGGGCCGGCCTTGCACGGACGACCGTTACGCACGTTCGCGAACCTTAACTATGATTAGTTTTATTTCATTGTAAATTTTTATTATATTTATTTATTTATTTATAATATAAATAAATATTTTTATTTATAAACAAATACTTTAATCATTATTTATAATAATAATAATAATGATGAATGAGTTGTTTATTTAGCATTTGCTACATACTTTACAATTTTATAATTCTGCAATCACTGTTCATGTATGCTTCATTATAAGTAAACTATTATTACGCATATTATAATTATGATTATTGCATATAAATTCTATTTGTTCATTCAAATAATTGGGTGAAATGTTATGGATCATCTTGAATATAAACAGACAATAGTTGTGAAATATCTTTTGCTTTAAAGATGTGTGTCTAACATCAGATTAATATTAGTGTACCGATTTACACTTAAAATTGCTCATCGCACCATTCTGAAATTTTTGTAGTAATTCGATTTTACCTTAATTGTAAATAAGCATCACAGCACTATATTAATCAAAATGCAGAGCTATCATAGATTTCTAGATAATAGTTTTCGCAAAAATTGTTATTATTATTATTATTATCGAATTTTTTAATTTTTTAATAGAAATAATAATATTATTGTTTTGATAATTATATTCATTTTTAATTACAGAGGAATTTGAAAAATAAACACCTAAGTGGACGAGAGTAACAGCAGGACTCTGGTGTGCTCAGGATGCTGAGCATCAGCCCAAACAGAAGCAACTTACGTGACGCGAGGACTGTCTGGCGGAGGTTGATCGCCAGCTGAGGATGTCAGAGCAAAACGGGCCCACGGAGGGCCCGGGCTGGTGGCCACCTGCCCAGTCCTGGAAGTCCAGTTCGGGGACCACCGCCTCCTCGCGAACCATCGACGCGGGGAAAAATGTCTCTGTTACGACTATCAATGTTCCACCTGTTCAAGAGATGCATGATGGTAAGTCATTTTTAGCCTGTATTTATTTATTAATACTAGCAACCTTGCAGACGCTATGTGACTGCCGTGACTTGGCAAAATTTTGCTTTATTAAATAATAACTTTTGTTAAATTGCACTGTACTTTTTTAACTATTGACTTTTTTAAAGATATAAGCTCATCCCGGTGTTGCACTCATCAAGAGCTTTCATTTGAGTACCCACATGCATTTTTGATATATTTTTCATATATTTATATATATAATATATATAAATATATGAAATATATGAAAAATTGATGTGGGTACTCAAATGAAAGGTCTCGATGAGTGTAACATCAGGATGAGCTTATATCTTTAAAAATGTCAATAGTTCACAAGATATACGGTCATTTTTTAATTATGTATCTAGAGAAAGAGCATTTTTGAATGCAGCCTAAATACTTATCATCATAAATTGACTATTGATGAGAATGGTATGAAACCATGAACAGGCACAAATTCAAGTCAAGACTGTTCCAACGATACCAAATTTAACCATAAAAACCAATTTTATCATATAAATACACTGGCCACAAAATTTTGCTTATTCTCTTAATAATATAGATTAAAATAATGAAAAAGTAATAAAAGTAAAATTTCTACCTGAAATTGGTCTAACTCCTTTTTTTTTTTAAGGTTGATTTTTTAACATTTTGATATAGCAATAGTTCAATTATAAATGATTTGGATGATCCAAATCAAAACATTATTTATACCTCTAGTAGATATTAAATGGTTGTTTAAAGTGATAATAAATTTTTAACTAATTGTTTTATCGTACAAATGGAAGATTCTCTAAGAATTAGATAATTTGCTTATTAGAACGTCGATTATTATTAATTATTTTTTTTTTTAAATCATCAGTTGTTTTTTTTTTAATTTCAGTATCACTTTATCCATATTAAAATTGACTATGATTTGATCTAAATAATTTGAGACCGTCAAGGTATATTGACGTACTAGTGAGTCATCATCAATTTAAAATTTCCAAAAATACTCTATTAAATTATATTTATGTTTTTTGATTTTTTCCGTCAACTTATTTCATAGTCAACATACCAAAAATAAAATTTATTTTCTCTAAACAAGTGGTCGATTTTAATGAAAACTCATATTATTATTGCTAAATTAAGATCTCGATACGATACAATATTATTAACTTGCAGTGATGTCAATTTAAATCGATCAAGTTATAAATAGGTTCAATATGATCAAGTTAGTTATAAATCAATCAAATTATTGACGTTATTTATTGCTCAATTTTTTCCAATAAAATGATTTCAATATATAAAAAAAAAAAAAAAAAGCTCTGAAAACATAATACAAGCCTAGACCCAGAGTAGGGATCGTAATTATATTTATTGTACTGAGAAAGTGCTTTGGCTCGTTCTCTTTATCGGCAGCACGCTATCGACGTGTAATATAACCAGCGTAGATTTTACTGGCGTATCAAACGCAGGTTTAATCCGCATTCCCTCGAGTGGCACTTGAGTAAAGTGCTTTCTCACATCAAAACACAATATCATTTAACTTCAAGTATAAATAATAATCTATGTTATTAAGAAAATAAGAAAAATTTTGTTTCCGGTATATTTATATGATTAAAATTATTTTTTTTAGTTAAAGTTAGAATTATTAGAAAGGTCTCAATTTGAATTTGTATATTTTTAAAGTTTCAAAGTGCTTTTCAGCTGTAATTAATTTATTACAAGCTTTCGGAATAGTAATAGATTCTAATTTTGCGTTAGATAAAATTTGTTTATTTATATATTTTTTTTTTACATGCAAATGTGAGTATATGTCAAACATCAATCCATTAAATTAAGAGAATAAGAAAAATTTTGTGACGAGCATATTTTTATTATAAAAAATATTTTTATAGTTAAATTTGGTATAAAATTTGTGCTTGTTCACGATTTAATATATTTTTTTGTGATAGTAAATTTTTATGTTAAGTTTTTGGAGGAGTTTTGAATAATTCGTTGGTTCTACAAATTTATTTCATAACATCATTAATAAATAATAAATAATCTTATGATAGAAATAATATTTTTTTTTAACTTATTTTAAAAGAAATCAAATTAGTTTTATTATAATTAAAAATATTGAAAAATCATTAAACCAAAATTTTTTTTAATTAGAATTTACAATTATTGGCCGATAATAAATGCAGGTTGCTACACAAAAAAAAAAAATTACTTGAATCAACTTAATTTTGAAGAAATTCATTTTCTTTATTTGAGTAGAAAAATTCTTAAACTGAGAAAATAAGTAAATTTTGCTTGATTCAAGAATTTTTCGTCTTGATTCAAGACAATGAAACTTTTCAAAATTATTTTTTTGGATCAAGAATTTTTTTCTTCATTCAAGTTAATTTTTTTTCTGTAAAGTGTATTATTAATTTTAATAAGACTATTCTTAAAGTTTATTATTTTTTTTTTTATCATTAAATTCATTATTATTATTTTTTAAATTATTCTCAACATTGTTTTCAGTATAAATATTTTTACAAAAAAAAAAGTTTCTAAGCTGACTATAAAAATTTTACAGTAAATAAATAATAATGATAAATTACAAATTTAAGATTAACCAAAAAAATTCTAATTTAAATTTCTTGTTCCAGGCAAAAGCGTAAAATACCTAACCGGGCAGAACGGCGTGACAGTGTCAGTAGTATCTTCCTGCAGTAGCTCGAGCCCCCTGGAGGCCCCGATCGACGACGGGGACAGTGACGGGGAGATCAGCAAGATCGACTTCCGTGGGGTGAATCTTCGGACGAAAAAAAAGCGCGATGAGTCAGAGTGTCCGAGCGTGGAGTCCCACCAGCAGCCGGAGCGACCGATGTCCTGGGAGGGTGAGCTCTCCGACCAAGAAATGTCTTCCAATACCCTGACGAACCCCGAGGAGACCTCCATGGAAGGGGTCCAGGTCTGCGGCGCTAGTCCAGGTCCTCAGGAGCAAAAGTTCCCAATAAAGCCCGAGCCAGACTTCAGGTCCAGTCCCGGTCTGATCGGGCACGTCGACGCAGCCATGCCTTTGCACGGCCAGCACCACCATCATCAGCAGCAGCATCCCCAGCTGGAGCAAGCTCAGCAAAGCGACTTACCTCTTCTAGTGGGGAAACTCCTCGGCGGATACTCCTCCACGCCCAACCACAGTCCAGTTTTGAACCCGCGACACCACCTCACCAAGCACAGCCACACCAGGTCCCAAGTTCCGTCCCCAGACTCTGCTATTCATTCTGCCTACAGCGTCTTCAGCTCTCCGACTCAGAGTCCTCATGCGGCACGACACTCGGCCCTTGGAGCAGGCAGTCCCGTTCCTTCTTCCTCGTTGTCGCTGTCCAGACACAGCTTCAACAATTCTACGTCTTCGCTGTCGTTGTCCTTGTCACACTCGCTGTCCAGGAACAACTCCGACGCTTCCAGTAGCTGCTACAGTTATGGGTCCTTGAGTCCTCCCACGCATTCTCCTGTTCAGCAGCCACGACATCACCACCACCAGCACCAACATCAACATCATCATCAGGTTAGAATTTTTTTGATTTCTGAGTTATACGTATTTAGAAGTTTTAAAAGGGTCAATTTTTTATTTAAATAGAAAATTCAATAACAGTCGCACAGATATTTTGAAATTTCAAGTTCTTGAAGCTAAAACGAGGAAAAAAAATTTTTTTTGCTCTAACTAACTTAGGAATTTGAAAATTGTTTGAAAAAAATTTTTTAATTTTTTTTTAATAACTTTTCATGTCAAAGATTTAATAAAAATCTTTAATTTTTACACAGTTTCTTCAATTAAAATTTTTCAATAACTGATCCAAGGATTAATAATTCTGATGAATACTTTCCGTTGTTAAAAATTGGTATTTTGATAATTTCTTGAATTAATCATTCGACGATATCTTATATTAATAAAATTTTTATTTTATCTTTTTGATGTTTTATATATATATATATATATATATATATATATATATATATATATATATATATATATATATATATATATATATATATATATATATTTTTTTTATGAAAAGTACATAAAAAAAACGAACAGTTAAAAAAAAGTTGAATATCACAATTTTCTAAAAAATTTATCAATTTTTTTTAGATTTTCGAATTTTATTCATTTCAAAATCATTATTCATAAATAAAAAATACCCATTTTAATTACTTAAACAATCTTTTTCCAAAAAATTGTTCTTTAACTTCATAAATGCGTATAAATAAAATTTAAATAAATAAAATCTTATAAAATATTTCCTAACAAATTTCAAACTTCACCAGGTACCTCAAGGAAGTCCGCTCCACCTAGCATCAAGCGCCCACCACTCAAACTACTCGAATATCTCAGAACTGGGTTCAGAAACCCACTCAGAAGTCGAGCAGGAGGACTGCAAAATCCCTTCAGCACCCGCAGGAATTTCCACAAGGCAGCAGCTGATCAACAGCCCATGCCCGATTTGCGGGGACAAGATCAGCGGGTTTCACTACGGGATTTTTTCCTGCGAGTCTTGCAAAGGATTCTTCAAGCGAACCGTGCAAAACAGGAAGAACTACGTCTGTCTCAGAGGCGCAGGTTGTCCGGTAACAGTTGCCACCAGGAAGAAGTGTCCAGCTTGCAGGTTCGACAAGTGTCTGAACATGGGCATGAAGCTAGAAGCGATTCGAGAGGACAGAACTCGCGGTGGCAGAAGCACTTACCAGTGTACGTACACTTTACCCGCTAATTTGATCGGCACAGTTCCTGGTGACAACAAGATTACTGGCGGGAGTTGCGGCAGTCCGGCGCCTTCTGAGCACCATCATTCTACTCGGCACCACTGGAACCACTCCCACAAGATCCAGGTAGTGCCTCAGCTGCTCCAGGATATCATGGACGTCGAGCATCTCTGGCACTACAACGACAACGACAGAGTTAGTCAAGCTGCCAACGGAGCTAATCCTGACTCGTGCGGTATCGACACTTCTAATGCCAATAATTCTAATTCTAATAACAGTAATAGTAATAATAATAATAGTAATAGTAATACTAGTAATAATAGTAATAATAACAACAATAATAATAATAATAATAGCAGTAATAACAATAACAATAATAATAATAGTGATAACGTAGAACCGAGACGAGAATCGAGAGCAAGCTCCGTGGGACCGACGAATCACGAGCAGCTGAGCTCGTCGAGCAACGAAAATTCATCACCTGGTACAGGGAGCCAGCACCCGGACCCTCTGTCAAACCTGTGCAATATAGCGGACCATCGACTGTATAAAATAGTTAAATGGTGCAAAAGTCTTCCGTTGTTTAAGAATATTTCGATCGACGACCAGATCTGCCTGCTGATAAATTCCTGGTGCGAACTACTGCTATTCTCATGCTGCTTTAGAAGCATGAGTACCCCGGGGGAGATCCGGGTGTCGCTCGGGAAATCGATCACCCTGGAGCAAGCCCGACAATTGGGGTTGGCGACCTGCATCGAGAGAATGCTGGCATTCACCAACAATCTCAGGAGATTGCGTGTCGATCAATATGAGTACGTCGCGATGAAGGTGATTGTCCTACTTACGTCAGACACCAGCGAGCTCAAGGAGCCGGAAAAGGTGAGAGCGTCTCAGGAAAAGGCGCTACAAGCCCTTCAGCAGTACACTATTGCGAGGTATCCTGAGATGCCGGCTAAGTTTGGGGAGTTACTGTTGAGGATACCGGATCTCCAGAGGACCTGCCAGGTTGGCAAGGAACTGCTTAGTCAGAAACGCGCTGAGGGAGAGGGCAGCTCATTCAATTTACTTATGGAACTGCTACGTGGAGATCATTGATGGTTTTATTCTTCTGGGGCCTAAGACTCCGGTAATCAGGTTGAAAGTTTATAGATTGTATAACTTATTAGGAACAAAAGTTTTATTATTATTATTATTATTATTATTATTATTATTATTATTATTATTAATATTATTAATATTAATATTATTATTATATTATTTATGATTATTATTAAAATTAAAATCCGTACTAGATCGCTTTAGCTCGTGGTGAGGGGACTACTTTTTTATATAAATTACTTTACGCTGATAGATCACTACGATAATATATATTATTATATAAATGAGGTATTTTGTGGTAATTAGATGAACTAAAAAAATTTATTTTTGTTATCGATTAGAATTAATTTTTTTATTTTTTTTAAAATAATTTTTTAAAAGTAAATTATTTTTTTAATTAATTATTACAAATATTTTTTTTATAAATTCAAATTAAATTTCCTGAACTGTCTTTTTTACCACGAAATACCTTGTATATATTAAAAGATAAAAACTTTATATATAAATATATTTTCTATCAAAATGCTTCCAGTGAAGATGAACAAGGGTCTTGCATTCCTGTTTTTGTTTCTTTTTTTTTTTTTTATACATATTTTAAAAAAATTTCTATAGACAGGAGTTCATTGCAACGGCCTTATTACGGTAACGTTTGCATCGTCCAAGCGTGCGTCCTGGTGCGAGTGAGACTGAAAATTATTAGAGGCCCGTAAAAACTCAAGAGGATTGGACACGCGCTAAATAATTATTACAACAATTATATTATATTTTATTTTTTATTTACAAGATAGTTAATAAGTACTAATGAAAGCGTGAGTGCAAAGAATGACTAAAAGCTAATTATTAACAATAATAATATTTTTATTATTGTATTAAAGTTTTATTGCGATTAAAATTATAAATCACCAGTATTTCGTACTGTCTAAAAATACTTAACGCATAATGTATCCCCGTGGATGATGTACTTAACAAAAAAAGTGAATTATTGATATATATTGGGGAAAAAAAAAAAAAAAAAAAAAAAAAAAAAAAAAAAAAAAAAGTGAACAAACATTTATAAATGCAATTTATGGATCTAAGTTAGGTAGAGTGCCTTTAAAGGGTGCCAATTAAATGAATTAAAATACATAATCTCATTTTTTACGTCACTTTTATTCGTGCTCTATAATTCAGCCGTTGAAATATAATTTTAATGGCCTTATTATATTAAACATTGATAAATGATTTAGATTAACAAAACATAAATATATATGGAGTATATATATATATATAGATTATTAATAATAACAATATGTGTGTGCGTACCTAGCGTGCCGTTGATAAGCAACTGGTTGTTGCTGAATGCGTGAATAAGTGAGAAAGCACATAACATAGGTGTATTACCTTGTTGGCTATAGTCTTTTATTAATATTATAATTATTATTTCTTTTTATCATCATAATCATTATTATTATACATGTGTCTATAATACATCTCACGCGCTACGTATCATGTGTGATACGCGTTGAACGCGTGTGTTGGCCTTTTAACTTGCGCGGCATTCCCAGCGATGTCGTACCGAGTCTAATGTAATTGTAGAATACTTTATAGTTATGTAGCAAAGTAATTAATTATTACTTTTTATTAATTTTATGTACGCCCGTTTTTAAAAAGACTGCGATCTAAAGTTTACTTTTTTCATTTCATAGAAATTGGGTAAAAGTACCGTTTGTCGTCAGTTTACGTTCTAGTTAGTATATAAAACATTGTAATTTAATTTATTCTTCTTCTTTTTGTTAAATTCAGCGATTAGTTAATGTTATTTAAAATTATGGCAATTATTTGAAAAAAAATTTTTTTATTTGTTACAATTTTGATATAAATTTAAAAAAAAATTATTTATGGTCAGAAAATAAGATATATGTATATTAATGTGTATAAATATACATATGTACAATAGAACAAGTTTGTTATAAAATTACCGAGTGAATTAAAGGGAGAGAAAGTAAAATTTAAATGTCTAATATCTAATAATGCTGTGAAATATTTTTGCAATTATATATATAAACGTTTTATGTTTGTACATCCTCAATACTTGAACATATATATTTGTTATATATGTTATAATGTAATGTGTGTGTAAAGTTTGATAATTTTAATTTGTCTTTGAATTTTTTGTCAGAATAATCAAATTTTTAATTTTGTAAAAAATTCATGTTTATAATTTTTTTTTTTTTAATTTCCTGAAAAAATATTACTTGACATTTTTATTTTATTTTAATGACATTTGAAGATTGGAAATTAATTTTAAAAAATTGTAAACAAGTAGAATTAAAATTAGAGGACAGTTTTGAAAGTAATATATTGGTAAAATATATATTAATATCCGGGCGTACATAAAATGAAATAATGAAGATGAATAATTATTAATAATAAATAAAAAAAAAATAAATAAATAAATTAATAATAGACAAATATGATAAATGACAGGCCAACTTTGTGCTGGTTGAATATAATTTATACGTTTGTAATACAAACTAAATTGTATGATAATTAATTTTTTAAAGAACAATATTGTGGTAAATCTATTAAGATTTTTAGATTTTTATAAAATTATTTTTTTCATAAATTTATAGTTTGAAAATGAATATTTCTGCCGTGAATTTATTTTTATGTTTATGTTTGATAAAAAAAAAAAAAAAAAAAGATCTAAATAATAACAATTAAACGTACTTGCAATTGAGAACAAAAGATTTTTATACTGGATATTTTTTTTATAAAAGAATAATAAAAATATGGGATATAGGAAGTATAAAATAAGTGATAATATCTTACATTAGATGTTGTGAAAGTTGAATCAAATAAATCGAAATATTAAATATTAAATGAGCTTAATTACGACAGACTGTAACGACAATTAATATACATAATGGAGTTATACATTTATAAATATTCAATAGAGTTAATATTAAGCGTACGTTAATTAATTATTAAATCGATCAATGATTATATTAAAATACAATAACTGTACTATTATATGGACAATATCTCTAGTATTTTATATACACACGTCTAGTATTAACTAACGTACTTTAAATTTAACATGAGCAAAATAAATAGATGAAATCTTTTTTACGTAGTTTATAAAACTAAATTGAAACAATAAAATTTATAAATATAAAAGTAAATGATGTCATCAAAGCTTGTAAGAATGGTGATAATATTAAACCAGTTCATTGTATCGTTTAAATCATTTATTCTAAAATTTATCATTTACATAAATGTAGTTTTATACATTAAAATAATTGTCATTGAAAATAAATCACTTTTTATAAAAATAATATCAAAGTTTTTTAATTTTTTTGATGAATTCTAATTTTGATTAGCTATTTAATTTCCTTCAAGTCCTGTTTTTTTATTGATAAAAATACTTATCATCAATTTATGATGATAAGTATTTAGGCTGCATTCAAAAATGCTCTATCTCTAGATACATAGATACATAATTAAGAAATGACCGTGTATCTTGTGAACTATTGACATTTTTAAAGATATAAGCTCATCCTGATGTTACACTCATCCAAACCTTTCATTTGAGTACCCACATCAATTTTTCATATATTTCATATATTTATATATATTACATATATGTATATATGAAAAATATATCAAAAATGCATGTGGGTACTCAAATGAAAGCTCTTGATGAGTATAACATCGAGATTAGCTTATATCTTTAAAAATGTCAATAGTTAAGAAAGTATAGTACAATTTAACAAATGTCATTATTTAATAAAACAAAATTTTATTTATCCATAGTTCACAAATCACAGCAGTCACGTAGTGACTGCAAGGTTGCTAGTAATTTATTAATAAATAAATTTCTAAAAATTATTAGATGTCTCTCAATTTCAGTATTACTTACTAAAAAATTTTTTAGTTTTTTCAAATTGTTCCATTTTAAACGCGCACTAAAAAAAAAAACGATTGTATCACTGTCAAACTATCAATCAAATTCAAAAATTTCAATTTTTCAACTACTTAAAAGTTAGCTTAAAAAATGGCGGAGATATTTAAAAATAAAAGTCACTAGTATACTAAAAATTAGTGACATTTAGAGTCTCACAGGTGGCGCTCCTATGATCATTAAAGTCTTGTGATCGAACAACAGACCAGCACAGAAAAATAAATCATTTAGTGGTGTTATCTCTTAAAAAGTGTCTAAAAACGCCTATTAAAGGCGAATTAATTAACTTAAAAGGAGTTTATTGCTAAAAAAAATAAACAATGGCAGACCGCGCGAATATAAATCAAATAATCCCAGCTTTGCCTGAGGAAAAACATGGTATTTATTTCTAACTATTTTTCAACCTCACACTAGCCACTCCCTCACTGTATTAAAATTAATTTCTTTTTTTAAACATTTTTGGCAATTCTATGTGTCATTATATTTTACTTTATTTATAAAATTCTTAATTCCATTGTTTGCGTCACAAAATTTCCGTTTCATTTTTTTCCCTAAATAAATTATTAATTGTATCGTGATATGTTAGCAGCTACCAGTGTCCTCCAGCAGCAGGTTGCTGACATTAGGAGCCAGAAAATCAATTGGCAGTCTTACAACCAGTAAGATTTACATTTTTTAAAAATTTTTTTTATAAATACCTAACCTCTATATCTTCATTTACTTATATTGCGAAAAATTATATTTATTCAGGTCCCAGATGATTTCTCAAGAGGACTACGACTTCATAGTTGGCTTTGACATCAGCGATTCAGCAGTCAAGGATGCTAAGCTCAAGCAAAACCCTGGACAGGCTGCCAAAACTTTTCTCAATTTACTGAGTCACATTTCTAAGGACCAAACCATTCAATATATTCTCGTTATGATTGACGATATGCTTCAAGTATTATTTCATTTTTATAATTCTTAAAGATACTGCAAGATATCAGCAAACAGCTGACAATTTTTTTAATTTTTATAACCAGCCAATGATAAAGAAAATATTTTTTTTTTCTTTTTAATTGGCATTTGTAATTTTTTTTAATTTATGTGTTGAATTTGTTTATTAAATTATTTTTATATTAGTCAAGGTAGCGATTGACCTGGAAAACATGGAAATGTCAGGGAATTTGAAATTTCTGGAATAATCAGTTTAATTTAATTCAATTTAATTTCTTAATTTATTTTTCTTCTTTTTTGTGATCAATAATATTAAAAAAACTGGATAATTAGTAACTTCTCAATGATAAATGATGATAATAATAATATTAATTATTATATTTTTAAAAGTTATAAACATTTAATTGAAAGAAACTGATCTTTTTTGAATATTTGGAAATCTACAAAAAAAGTATAACATAATTTACAGTTCTAAATTTTTACTCAATTCTGGGTATTAGATATGAATTCTAACAAAAAAAGATTATTTTTAAAATAATTTGCAATTATAACGAATATTTGAATAACAATTATTTTTTTTGTAGGTTCTGGAATTTTATTTTTGGTCTGGGAATTTTGAAATTAATGTTCAGTCGTCACCCTGTTAACTAACTCTTGTTATAAAAATCTAAAAAATTGTCATATTTTGAATTTAAAAACCATTTTATAAATATATTATTAATTATTAATAATTCTGCTACAAAATTAACCAAATAATTTTTTGCTCTACAGGAAGACCGTACCCGTGTGGAAATATTCCGCGAGCATGCCAGCCGTAAACGTGAATCAGTCTGGTCTCCATTTTTGAATCTGCTGAACCGCCAAGATGGATTTATCATGAACATGACGTCTCGCATAATCGCGAAACTCGCCTGCTGGAGCCACGCTCAGATGGAGGAAGCAGATCTTAACTTTTATTTAACCTGGCTTAAAGATCAGTTGAAATTGAGCGTAAGTTCTTCAACAAGGTGTGGCAAAAACGAGAATTTTAAACACTAAATTCTCAGTAGCTTTGAATAATTTAAATTTGTTTCAGGAATTATTTTATTTTTTATTTATAATTTACAATTTAACATTAACAAGCATGCTTATCGCTTATCACAGCTTGTAGTTGTCGCACAACACCAAACACAGCTGGGTATTTTTGGAGTCTAAGTGTCGTTGTAGAACCTGTACTAACATTTCATACTCTAACGTAACTAATATTTATTTTAGTAGATGAGTAAAATGTTTTTTTTATTATTATTATTATTGATGTTAGTAATTTATACTATCCCCGAAATGCAATGTTGCTTCAGCGGATCGCGGATTGGGAATTAAATCACTAAAATAAATATTTATAAAAATAAAAACTATTGAGAAGGTCGAGAGAAAATTGAATGGGTTTTTAGTTCGAAGCCGTGCAGGAGTCTCAAATGCATGCTGAGGTGCTGCAAGACGTCGTACCTACTGAGCCTGGAGAGGCTGGAGATCTCCACGAAATGCCCAGCCCGGTTCGTTTGTTATAACAAAATCGTAACAATTAATGACTTATGATCTAGATTAAATATTAATATTCAAGTATTCTATCAATCGTTATTTTGGGAGGCTAATGTGTTCATTTTGGCGCTGTAGATCGAAATTTATTTAACATTTTTTATTTAATTTTTTTTTTTTTTTTATTGATTATAATTCCATACTAATAAAATTATTTTCATAAAATAGAACAACGAATACATTCAATCAGTGGCGAGATGTCTCCAAATGATGCTACGTGTTGACGTCTATCGCTTTGCTTTCATCTCGGTTGATGGAATCTCAACACTTTTGAGTGTCTTGTCAGGACGAGTTAACTTTCAAGTACAGTATCAGCTAATTTTCTGCTTGTGGGTTTTGACTTTCAACCCACTTCTTGCTGAGAAGATGAACAAGTAAGCATTAAATAATAATAATAATAATAATAATAATAATAATAATAATTTTGAAATTATTATTATTATTATTATTATTATTATTATTATTATTATTATTATTATTATTATTATTATTATTATTTATTAGTAAAATACTAATTAGATATTTATAAATTAACATTTTAATTCAAAATTTTTCGATATCAAATTTTTTAAATAAAAAAATTGATTTTAGGTTCAACGTTATCCCGATATTAGCAGACATCCTCAGCGACTCAGTAAAAGAAAAAGTAACACGTATAATTCTCGCTGTATTTAGAGTGAGTATCTCTGACTTAATTAATTATTAATTATTATCATAAATTTTTTACTTTTCTGTAAAAATTTATTAATGAAAATTTTTCCAGAATTTAATTGAGAAAGTAGGTGACAGACAAGTAGCCAAGGAGCACTGCATTGCAATGGTACAATGCAAAGTTTTGAAACAACTGTCAATCCTAAGCCAGCGTAAATTCGACGACGAAGATATCACAGAAGACATCGAGTTCTTGAATGACAAGCTTCAGGCTTCGGTTCAAGACTTAAGTTCATTTGACGAGTACTCAACTCAAGTTAAGTCTGGACGATTAGAGTGGTCACCGGTACACAAATCGTCCAAGTTCTGGCGTGAGAATGCCAGTAGATTAAACGAGAAGAATTACGAGCTGCTTCGCATTCTCGTACACTTGTTGGAGACTAGCAAAGACCCGTTGGTTCTTAGTGTCGCTTCTTTTGACATCGGGGAGTACGTCAGACATTATCCTCGTGGAAAGCAGTAAGATAATTTATAATTAAATTTTTATCAAAGATAAAAATTTAATTTAGTGATTAATAATGGAATTTTTTTCAGTGTAATTGAGCAATTGGGAGGCAAACAACGGGTGATGCAACTTTTGAGTCATGAAGATCCAAATGTGAGATACGAAGCTTTGATTGCTGTTCAGAAGCTTATGGTTCATAACTGGTAAGATTTGTTTAATTTTATATGTTTACTCATTTTCATTTATTATTAAACATTAATTATTTAATTCTACTTCTTTTTTTTATTTGTTAATATTTTATAGACTTAAAAATAATTGATATTAAAAAAAAATTTTTTTTGAAGTAGAATTAAATAATTAATAAATTGACAAAACAATGGCATTGATTAACATAAAAAAACTCTCATTTTTTCAGTCAATCAATGAAATTTTTAGACTTATTTGCGCGCAATGAAATATCGTTGTAACTAAAAATTCAGTTTCAAATATAAATATTAAAAAAAAAAATTTACAGGAATTCCAACAGAGAATTCTTGAAAGCCATACTGAGTAATAATGGCTAGATATGTAATTTATATTTATTTATTTTTTTTTAAAACCAATAAACTAAATAAATTGACTGTCTTTTATTTTTATTTTTTTTTAACATTTTATATATTAAGACTGTAATCATCAATATGTATTTAACGCTTATTTTTAAAAATAAACCCATGGAATATTTACCTGTAAAATGAAATCATGTTGAGATTATTTATAATAAAAATAAAAATTTTTCCTTCCAGGGAATACCTGGGTAAACAGTTGGAAAAAGAACAAACCGGCACAGGTGGAACTTCTGGCCCAAAACCTGGTGCTCAAGTACCCGCTAAAGCGTAGAATTTTTTTTTTTATTAATGTATGGCATGGATATACATTACATATGCATATATTATATTTAAAATTTAACAAATTGTTATTCCTGTTAAAATTATATCATGTATTATGTATTGGCTTTGGTTAGAAGTGCATTCCAATCATAGAACGCGATTATTTTCAATTACAATTTAAAAAATTTATTTTTTCGCATCTACAAACTTTGGGTTTGTTCGAAAAATCAATAGCCATGTACATACACATTCTATTTCTTGTAGATAATGCGTTTGAGACGCACCAAATATCGAAATTATTTTAAAAGTAAAGTATATTAATTACTTGTACTATAAAAAAAAAAAATTATATTATATAAGATAATTTTATCAAATTATTATCGTAGCAAATGGATTGAATTAATAATTAATTGATATTATGTAAGTCGGAAAATCTTAGACTAAATTTCTTGATAAAAAATCTGAAGATCTTTCTGGATAAGAAAATTTCTTCAAAGAGTAATATCTAGTTGTGAAAAATTATAATTATTTTTAATAAATCAATTCAAGTTTTTATCAAGAAATTTTTGTTGGATTCTGGCTTGAAATCTATGAAAAGTATTAATATAAGAAAATAAATTGTTGTATTATATTACACAAATACTGTTTTTAAAAAATTAATTCTCCTTTTATAAAAAATTTTAATTACTAATTTTTTCAGGTATATATTTCAATGACTTTCTATAATTATTTATTTATTTATAAATAAATAAATAATTATAAAATTTTATTTAATATTTGGTTGAATCCTTGAAAAAATATTTAGAAAAAAAAAAAAAAAAAAACGGCTCTTAAATTAAATAAAAATCATTAAAATAGATAAAATATGATAAATAGATTTTTATCTTACATTTTTAATAGATAATTAATTAGCCTGTAAGGAAATTAAACATAAGATAAATTACGACATAATAAATTTTGTCCTTGAGAAATTTTCTACCTGAGAAATTTTACTAGATAAATTATTATGTCATGAGAAATTATTGCTTGAGAAAAAAAGGGTGGACGCCAAACAAATTTACTTTAATAATTACTAGAAATTTGAATAGCGCGCTACGCGCGCGCCTAAATTTCAACCAATAATGAATCGTGGCCCGATTTTTGCGAGTTTTGACCTTTGACTAACTTCAAGACTATCATCATGTATTTTAACTTAGAGGATAATACTAAAATTTCAAAAACATCTAACAATTTTTGAAATTTTTATAATAAATCAAAATTTTAAAAAAATTATGCACTAATAATTTTTTTTTTAATTTTTGCATATAATTTAATAATTCAATTATTATAAAAATCTAAAAAATTTTTAATGTTTTTTAAATTCAGTATCATTAAAAACAACCGAGTTTATTATTTATCAAGAATTCTAAATAATAATATTCTAAACTAGATCATGATTAGTAAACTATAAAAAATGATTAAAAACTAAATGAAATTTTAAAAATCAAAAATTAAACTTAAAAATATTTATTCTTTACTTAGAAAATATTAAATTAGCCTTTAAATAAACTTAAAATCAAATTTAACTTTAATATTAAGCGAAGCAAGTTCAGTAACAAAGTATCTAAAAATATAGGGAACATCAATGTCAAAAAGTTCTCTATCATCATTACAGAACTTGCACCTGGATCTGCACTCTCCGAACTTCTTGATGAACTCAGTAACAGGTCCAAGAAGACTTCCGCACTTCCGACAAACTGTCGCGGTAGATTTATCCGAGCAATGAAACAGTCTATCCCGGAGCAAGTAAGAAGTGCCATGAGCGATTAAAGCATCGCGCTCCATCTCACCAAATCTAACACCACCACCTCGGCGTCTTCCCTTAATCGGCTGCTGGGTCAGAACGTCAACTGGGCCAGTGCTCCTCACTTGAGCCTTGTCTTCCACCATGTGCCTTAATCGCTGATAGTGAATAACACCCATATAAATATAAGCTTCAAACATTCTGCCATCCGTGCCAGAGTACATCACCTCCTCTCCGTAGTAATCAAACCCGCCCATCTCCAGCAACTTCCCGAAGTAATCTATAGCAGTGTCCTTCTCATTAAACCTAAAAGGCGTCGCATCATGAACCAGTCCATGAGTCGCGGCAGACTTCCCCGCCATGAACTCGACCAACATAGCGATTGTCATCCGACTGGGGAACCCGTGAGGGTTGAACATAATATCCGGGATCATCCCCGACTCTGAGAACGGTAAATCTTCAGCTTGGAACTTCATCGAGCAAATACCTTTCTGCCCAGCTCTGGAAGCGAACTTGTCCCCAACAGCCGGGTTCCTGGTCACCCTGAAAGTAATGCAAGCTCGCATGACATCTTTGACATTCAAAACTTGGCACATCCTGACATTGTCCACAATAGCGTCTTCCTTGGACTTCCAGTAGCCGATTTCAAATTTCTGCTCCAGATGGTCCCACTTGCAATAATAAGGGTCGCCCTTGCTGATCCTCGTCCCGGGATTAGGCAAGCCGTCATCCTGCAGAGTCTTTCTCAGGCTAGGATTCTTGGGGTCCAGTCCAAAGAAGCTTTCAATTTCACGGGCTCTATTACCATGCTTATCGTAGTTTGTCTTGCTCTCGGTGCAGCAGCCCAGGTCGATGAACTCAGACTTGTAAATCGATCCGTGAGCAAGTCCTCGTTCATAAGAAGCCTTGTTAATCACCATTGCATCCTCCATATCGTACCCAGTGTACGAGCACACAGCAACAATAGCGTTGGTTCCCATGGCAAATTCATCAAGCTTCATGTTGTCGTGTTGCACTGGTCTGACCAGCGGTGTCTGTGGAGTCTGAAGTCTGTACAACTTGCACTCTGACTGTAAATTGTGGAAATGTGTGCAAGTACCCATAGTTTGCTTACCCATCTGACACTGGTACATATTTCTCGGACTCGGATTTTTATCCGGCCAAGGAATTAATTTAGCTATGTTACTCATAAATGATACTTTACTGATCTCCTCATGAGTAGTGTATTCATGTCTCTCGGACTTGGTAATCGATATGTGCATGTAGGCTTGCTCAAAAGTCCCAATCAGCTCTATTTTTCCGACCTTAAGATTCATTACTGGTCTCATCATCCTAGCGGGTCCTGTAAAAATGAACAATCCGGGATACTGAATGGCATAGTCACCTTTTTTGGGGACTTTAATAATTTCCGTGGTCGGTGGAATTTTTCCTCTTATCTTAGACTTTCTTAACTCATTAGTTACTCTATCAATATCCTTGTCGTAAACGATTCCAAGTACTTTGCCATCAACAACAACGTCGTAATAATTTTCCCACTTGGTGACACCGGTGAGCTCCCGCATCCCCAGTTCAATGAGTTCCCGGGGAATTTGCTGTACTTGCTCTTTCTTGGGATGCTTCGTGATAATACATTTATCCGACAAGTGATTCAGCAATCCACAGGGAGCACCATCGGGCGTGTGAACGGGACAAATGAATCCCCAGGCGTCAGGCAACAACTGCCGAGCTTCGGTGGTTCTCATTTCCTGAAAAAAGGATCCTCTGTGAATAGCGCGAAAATGACTCATGTACCTGCACCTGTTGATGTTCTCCGCGACTATCGTCAGCCCGGTATTCTGCATCAGTCCAAGCCCAGTGGCAGTTTTAATGGTTCCGGTAGCGAGAAAATTTTCCATCTCGCCACTGAAATTTCCGCAGTGTGCGATTGCGCTCGTCATTTCTTGAGCAGTCATTCGGAACTGGAGACCGACTTTTTGGTTCTTTTTGATAATTAATCTCTTGAGCGAGCTCAACCAGGTCTGGCATTTTTCCTTGAGAATCTGAAGGTACAGGTGTCCTCCCAGAAGACATTCGTGCATCATAATTCCATCAGCACCTTCTACCTTGGCTTTGTTGTTCGCCAAAGCAAAAAGTTTCTGCGTCATAAATACCAAGAGCTGAAACTTATCCTCGGGGTCGTCCAGGTGTATCAGGACGCACTTTTGCATCAGATAGTCGCAAACCTCTGCGTTAGTAGCTTGATCGTGAAGCTCATTTCCCAACTTTACTCTGAACCGCTGACCAATAAAGTTCTTAACATCCTCACAAGTTAGCAGTCCTTCGTCTTTGATGCTACGCAGCATGTTCTGTATGCAGGTGCAGTAGTAATGATCGTTTTCACGACCTCTGGTCAGGTTAACGTAGGTCCATCTGTCCACCGAATTGTAAAGGGCCATCATCACCGTGATAACCGGCATGTAGAACATTACTTTGCGATGCGAAAACATCAAAAATGCTGATCCATTTGTGGCGTAATGCAAGACGTTGGTTGTTGCTGTGTTGTCATCGCGTACGCACCTGATGCTCACTCCAAGATCGCTGTACTTCTCTCCTCGAGTCTTCCACCCGGATCTTTTGATGGCGATTGGGTAATTTCTTCTGTTCATTTGAAGCATTCTAATTAACCTCTCGTGACCTTTTATTATAAAATACCCACCCCACTCTTGTTCGAGCTCCTTGTGCTTCACCAACTGTTCTGGATTCATGCCGTTTAAATTACACTGGTTGGATTTTACCATAATGGGTATTTCGCCCATTTTTCTGTCAATTGATTTTTGCTCCTGGCCGTTTATTGACCAACCTATTTCAACTGTCAGCTCACCTTTGTAAGTACTTCCTCTTTGACGACATTCTGAAGGATAAATCTTTTTATCCTTGACTCCCTTGGTGCCCAAAGGAACAGAAGGCTTCTGAACATCAAGTTTATTAATCCAGACCTTTATTAAATCATTGCTCATCAAGCGCGTGTAAACTGGCACGATGTCCGCTGCACTGACACTCAGCCCTTCCTCCAGCAAGTAATTAAATGAACCGACATGTGGGTCCCCGAGTGCTTGAAGCGGCTACGGAAATAAATTAGGTTAGAAATTTGAAAGTTAAAATAAATGTTTAATTTAATTTTTTTAAAAACTTACCGGGTGTTGATGATCTGGGATTTTACCAAAATCTCTGCTGAGATTAGTGAGCTTTGGCTCGTCTAACATTGTTTTATTTTTTTATTAATACTTTTGCGGATATTATTACTCAAATCCTTAAATGAAAACACATGTGGTTATTGTCGGTATTTTTAACAGGTTACAAACACTTTAAACATGGCGGCACTGATTGGTGGATTAATATTTTTTGAATTATACCGGCAATGTACAGTTGCGCCATCTATGGTACATACACTTACTATAATACTGAAGTTAGCCGTCAGCTGTCAGTTTAAAAAATTTTGACAACAAATTACAATAAAAAAATGCTTCTAAAAATTTTCACTTGTAATTTTTATTAATTTTCACATGTGAAATTTTTTAATTAAATTTTTTTTTATAATAATTTAGTTGTTATAGAATTCTAAAAATTTTTTAATGTCTGTCAACTTCAGTGTCATCATTTACTTCTAAAAAAGATGAAAATTAACTTAGCAGATAGTTGATAATTTTAAGAATTTTTGTAACAAATAAATTATGGCAAAAAAAATTTAGAAAAAAAATTGACATTTAGAAATTTTAAAAAACTACAAATGCAATTTTTTAAAAATAATTTTTTGGAGCAAATTTATTTATTAAAAGACATTAAAAAATTGTCAAGTGTAATTTTTTAAATTATCTACATGTGAAATTTTTTTAATTAATTTTTTAATAAAAAAAATTCTAAAAATTTTTAGGTATCAGCTAACTTTATTGTTATAAAATTCGTTACAACATTTTTTTTTTTTTTTTTGACAAGTAAATTATTTGTAAAAAATTATTATAATATCTGTAAAAAAATTAAATTATTAAAAAAGGTAAGCTTTAAAATTATTATTTTTAATTAAATTTTTTTATTATCAAAAAAAAAATACTTATCCAATCTATTTTTCTTTAATTTATTTTCCTGATAAATAAAGGAAAAATTAATGTCACTTGATAAAAAGTTGATTGCACTACCGAGCGGTTAATAATAAAATGAGTTCAACAAATAACACCAGTTTCTTGCTCTGAGCCTGATTGTCAACATGGTAAGTGAATTTTTTATTTACAAAATAATCTTCATTTTGTCTAATTGATTTTTCTCATTTCAGATTCCTAGTGCGGTGTTTACAAGAAAATTTAATTTGCAACACGCAAAGAATTATGTCAACATCATCCGCAATATTTCTGCAGCTTCTTCAAAATTTGACTTACCTCTCCGGTACCAAGGAAACGACAAATCTGTCTGGTGAGTATAATAAATTATTGTTAAATAAACCAGCTGATTAATAAATTACAATTATAATAAATTGAAGGGTCGATTACATTAACTTGGACCAAAAATACAAACCTCTGAATCTTGGACAAGGATTTCCAGATTTTTTCGCACCGACTTATGTCACTGACGCGCTCGCTGCTGCGACTAAGAGCAATGATCCTCTTCTTAATCAGTACACAAGATCATTTGTAAGTTGGAATTAATGAATGTCAATAATTAATTTAATAACTAATATTGTTATTGTAATAATAATAATATCTGTTTAGGGACATCCAAGATTAGTCAACATCCTTGGAAAGCTGTACTCTCAGGTTTTGAACAGACATATAGACCCGTTCAGTGAAGTTCTTGTAACTATTGGAGCTTATGAAGCTGTCTATGCAGCCCTGCAAGGACATACTGACGTCGGGGATGAGTGGGTGGTCATAGAACCTTTTTTTGACTGCTATGAATCTCTTGTTAAAATTTCTGGTGGTGTACCCAGATTTGTTCCTCTCAAACCGGTACGTGTTTTGTATTATAAATTTTTCGGATTAATTATCCATCATTTATTTGATGTTTTAAATTAAAATATATAATATTATTAAGAGAATTTGTGACTTCTCAAGATTTCATATCATTTTCTTATTTTTTCTGGCAATCATTTTCTGATTTTTAGAAAAAAACATCCGGAATAATCAGTTCATCAGATTGGGTATTTGACAAAGAAGAAATGGCCAGTCTTTTCAATCAAAAGACAAAAGGAATTATATTGAATACCCCGATGAATCCACTGGGAAAAGTTTTTACCCAAGACGAGCTTGAGTTTATCGCTGATTTAGCAAAAAAATGGAACGCTATTGTTATATCAGATGAAGTCTATGAATGGATGGTTTATGAAAACGCTAAGCACATTAGAATTGGTAATTAAATCTAAAAATTAATTCCTCAAATAGTATGAATTAATTTTTATATAAATGTAAATTTAAATTAAAATCAAGAGAAAAGATTCAGTTATTGACACTGACCTAGTTGTTTGACTTTTGAAAATTTTATTCTAATTAAAAAAATTAAATGTTTTCAAAAACTCAATTTTCTTAAAAATTATATTTATTAATTTATTAATGTTCATTTTTTTTTCTTTTTTTCAATTAAAATAAAATTTCAAGTGTCAATAACTGGGTCTTTTACCTTATTATTTAATTTAAATTTAATTATTAAATTTTTTTAGCAAGTCTACCGGGTATGTATGACCGTACAATAACCATCGGATCAGCTGGTAAAACTTTCAGCATAACTGGATGGAAGCTCGGCTGGGCATATGGCCCAGAAAAATTGCTCCACAATCTTAAAGTCGTCCACCAAAACAGCGTTTACGCCTGCGCGACACCTCTCCAGGAAGCAGTAGCAGTCGGATTTGAACAAGAGCTTGAAAGATTCGGTCAACCTAACAGCTACTTCAACACACTACCCCGAGAATTGCTCCCCAAGCGTGACTTTATGGCCAAATTTCTTTCCGACATAGGAATGTCACCTTCAGTTCCTGATGGCGGGTTCTTCATGATCGCCAACTGGAAAGCTTTAGCTGACCAAGTGCCTCTGCACGAAGAGCCTGACGAGTTCCGCGACTATAGATTCACCAAGTGGATGACTAAGCATGTAGGTATTCAAGGAATACCTCCGTCAACTTTTTACTGTCCTGAACACAAACACTTGGGAGAGGACCTCGTTCGTTTTTGCTTTATTAAAAAGGACGAAAATCTTCAAAAAGCTGCGGATATTTTATACAAGTGGAATTCTTCGTATTTGCGGCAAAAATCAGCTGGCGCTTGAAATTATTTTTAAATACTTCTTTTTATTGTTGTTTTCAATTAATCATTTTCAATACGTAGTTGTTAAGTCTACTCTTTAGTTGATTAAAAAAAATCTCCAACACTGATTATTTTTTTATTATTAAACAATTATATATCAAAGACTGATAAATTAATATTTTTAATCTTACATATTCACGACAATATTTTTTGTTTTTATTATTTATTAGTAACTTAAATAATAACAAAAGCTCAATGATAAGGGAATATTGAATCAGTAACAAAGTCCGTGCATGATAATATTGATTAAATAAATTAACAAATTTACAAAACAGTGATAAAAACAAATATTATTAATTTATAAACTTTTTACTAAATTTAATAGTATTAAACTTGGTAATTTTTTAGAATAACCGCACTTTTTTTTTTTTTTTTAAATATAATAACGCATTTTAAAATTAATTAAGATGTTAAATTTTTCCTTAAGATATTTAACTCTTCAGCAAATTTAAAAATATGGCAAAAATAAATGAGAAAAAAAAAATTGACATTTAGAAATTTTTAAAAATTATAAATGCAATTTTTTAAAAATAGTTTTTCAGAAAAAATTTATTTGTTAAATAAAATTAAAAAAATTATCAAGTGGCTGCTAACTTTAATGTCATAAAAAATTTATTTAAGAAATTCCATCTTTAGAAGCTCTAAAAAATTATAAATACAATTTTTTTTAAACTATAATTTTCTAGATTTAGTTTATTTTTTAATAAAACTAAAAAAATGTCAAATATCTACTAATTTCAGTATCATTTTTACTTTTTTTAACTAAAATTACTTTTAAATATTTTAAGTTTCTAATAATTCTTTCATAGATTTTTTTTTCTAATAAAAATATTTGTGTGCAGTTTCTGAATGTCTGTCTAGCGCGCAAGGTCCTTGAATGTGTAGAAAGGTGTCTTTCTACACATGTGAGGTAATATATAAACCATATGTATCAGTGAGCGATAAAAACATAATCTGTCGAATTTCACTTCGTCGAATAAAGAGAGTATAATTACTGGCATTGTTGGTAATATAATAATGGCAACGCAGTTTATGATAAATAAAAACATGTGATGTGTGACGTGCATTAATAAGCTGAAATGATAAGCAATGACCCATATCGCAAAGTTTGTAATAGATAATAATTAAAGTCGGCTTACAGCTTCAGCTAGTCTTGATTCGTTTCCATTCTCATTTTTACTATCTTAAGCTACGCTGTTTGTTGTCATTATTAATTATAAATTTAACTGTTGAATATTGTCATAAACATATTGTTCTGTCCAAAAAGCTCATGTCTGTTAATTTATGCAGATATCCACTGGGCATCATCAGGCAATTGACTCAACCTGTTGGAAAAACAATAAATAATCTCCGGTATTTATCATCAGCAATGTCGAAGTTTGATTTACCAGAACGCTACGTCGGAAACGAAAAGAATGTTTGGTAAATATAACATTGAAGTTATAAAAATTAATTGAGCCGGTATTTGATTTTTTTTTTAATAAATAAATTATAGCAAAAAAAAAATTAAAAATGCAATTTTTTAATAAATAAATGATGGCAAAAAAAATTAAAAATAATTTTTCAAAAAAATTTTTTTTGTTAAATAAATTTATTCAATGTTTAAATGGCGGCTAACTTTAATGAAAATTAAATTTAGCAGTCACTTGACAATTTTTTAATTTTATTTAATTAACTAGTTTATCCCAAAAAATTATTTTTAATTTTTTTTGTAATTTCTACTTATCAATTATGCTTTTGATTTTTTTTTTTTCTATAATTTTTTTTTTGTGACATTAAATTTAGTTATCACTTCACAATCTTGAATTTTTTTTAACAAACAAATATTTTCTTTTAATTATTTAAAAACAAAATAAGATTTTTAATTTTTTTAAATTTACACATGTAGTTTTTTTTATCACAATTTATTTATTACAAAAATTCTCTAAATTATCAAATATCTGCTAAATTAATTTTAATTTTTTTTGCTATAATATATTTTAAAAAAAAATTATTAAAATGATCAAATATCTGCTAATTTAATTTTCATTTGGTAATTAATAATAACTATAAATTTCAGCATCACTAACTATTACATATTACATAAATAAACCACTGAATATTTAATATTATTTATTATAAATAATCTTTATCATTTCAGGGTTGAGTACATCGCACTGGACCTGAAATACAAACCATTGAACCTGGGTCAAGGGTTCCCGGATTTCTTTGCGCCCAGCCACGTCACAGAGGCACTGGCCGCAGCTACCAAAAGTGAAAACCCGCTGCTGAATCAATACACCAGAAGTTTTGTGAGTTGACGGCTATAAATCACTTACAATAGATACACTATTGTACGTGGTTATCTTATCTTGATTTAGATTTCAATATGAGTAAGTGATATTTCGTTGGGAATGATTCGATGGTTAATTTTTCCCAGGGTCATCCGCGGTTGGTCAACGCTCTGGCGAAAGTCTACTCAAAAGTCTTGGGCAGGGAGCTGAACCCCCAGACTGAAGTACTTGTCACATCTGGAGCGTATGAGGCTATTTATTCAACTATCCAAGGTCATACTGAAAAAGGAGATGAATGGATTATTATCGAGCCTTTTTTTGATTGTTATGAACCCTTGGTCCGGATTTCTGGTGGAGTTCCACGGTTTATACCACTCAAGCCAGTAAATATTTCTTTTTACAATACTGAAATTAGCAGATCAATTTGACAATTCTTGGTATTTTTATTACCAATCAATTACTTTAAAAAATTCACATTTATAATTTTTTTCAATTTCTAAATATAGAATTTTTTTGAAAAATTTTTTGATACTGATAACAGTAGACATCTAACAGTGTTCTTGATTTTTATTAAAAATAAATTATAAAGAAAAAATATTTTTAAACAATTTACATTTGTAAATTTTTTTAATTTCTAGATGTGAAATTTTTTATTAAAATTTTTATAATAATAATTTCATTGCTATGAAATTATAAAAAAATTTATAAAGTCTGTTAACTTCAGTGTCATAATTTTTTTTCATTATAATTTAATTTTTATAAAAATTAAAAAAATTGTTAGATGTCTGTTAAATCATTTTTTTACTTGAGAAAAAAAAAATTAAACAATTTTATTTTTGTAAAATTCTTCACACAAATATTAATTTTTTAGACAAAAACATCAGGACTTATAAGTTCAGCAGACTGGATTTTTGATCGGGACGAAATGGCCAGCCTATTTAACAGCAAAACCAAAGGAATAATAATAAATACACCGCATAATCCAATTGGCAAAGTATTTACAATGGATGAACTAACATTTATCGCAGATTTAGCTAAGAAATGGGACGTTCTGGTGCTATCTGATGAAGTTTACGAGTGGATGGTTTATGAGCCAGCACAACACATCAGAATTGGTGATTATATTTCTCAAGATTGATAACTTTAGCCATAAATATTTATTTATACCTGTTGGTTTATTTATGCTAACGGTAATCAAAATATTTTTAGCAACACTGCCGGACATGTACCAGCGCACAATCACCGTTGGATCGGCTGGCAAAACCTTCAGCGTGACCGGCTGGAAACTGGGTTGGGCGTACGGTCCCGAAAATCTGCTGTACAACCTCAAAGTCGTACACCAGAACTGCGTTTACACCAGCGTTACTCCAACTCAGGAAGCCGTCGCCGTGGGATTCGAGGAAGAGTTGAAGAAATTCGATCAGCCTGACTGCTACTTTAAGAGTTTAGCCAAAGAGTTATTGCCCAAGCGTGACTTTATGGCCAAGTTTCTCGCGGATGTCGGAATGTCGCCGACGATACCCGAGGGTGGCTATTTTATGATCGCTAATTGGAAAGCTTTGGAGAATAAGGTCAAGCTTGATGAGGAAACTGATCTCTGGCGTGATTATCGGTTCACCAAGTGGATGACCAAAAACGTCGGGCTCCAGGGGATTCCTCCGTCGGCTTTTTACTCCGACGAGCACAAACACCTTGCTGAGGACAATGTTCGTTATTGTTTTATTAAAAAAGATGAAAATTTGCAGAAAGCTGCCGAGATTTTGAAAAAGTGGAAGACTAATTTGTAAATTATATTTTTAAGAATTAAATTTACAGATTAAACTGAGAGAAAAAATTTCTTTTGAAAAAATGGGCAATTTTGTGACAAGAAATTAATTTTTAAAAAATTTTATATAATTTTAAATAAATAACTTACAAATTTTCATTCAAAATTTTTTTTTCCAAATCTGAAAAATTTTTTTTATTAAAAAAGTTACTGTGAGAAAAATTTTTATTTCTTCAATGAAAAAATAAAATTTTTCAACAAAATTAATTTCTTATTACAAAATTTCTAATTAAAAAAAAAAAAAAAATTTTTTTTTTAGTTTACTGAAAGAAAGAGATTAATATATATTATATAAGTAATGTTTGTATATTTTTATAAAAATATTTTATAAAGATTAAATAGAAAAGTCTCCTCTTAACCATCTTTTAGCGTCTTTAGTGTCTGCTCCGAATGTTTTTCCATACCTATAAGCAGCACCGGGTACATGACCAAGATAATTTGGAATAAGGCCAACATGCTTGTGATATATTTCCGCCGGGTGAATGTGATAAGGTGGATCTGGACGGGAAATTGTGGCTGGTGCCCATTCAGTACTCTGACGCATTCGATAATTAGTGGTAAAATCACACAGAGCGCTATTCGTCATTGGCACATGGCTTGACCCGAAATGCGAATATCCGTATGGAATATGCCCCGTGTATCCTACAACAAAAGCGAGACAATTAAATACAGTAATTGAAGCATGAATTAATGAATTAATTAGTTAATTAAATAATTCATGCATTCAGAAACTGAAAACTTAATAAAGTTATGGTATTAATATTAAAACAAAACTAAACAAACTTCTTGCATTCTCACGAATGAAACAATATTTCATACGACTTTCGCTATCCATTTCCGTTAATTAACAAACTTTAAAAGCTCATTATCGTTATAATATTAAGTTAAAAATATACGAGAAAACTTTTTTTTCATAATAAAACAATATGTGTAAGTAAAACGGAAAATTGTGAGACAATTGACGGAAGAAAACAATTGCAATATAATACCAATACAACCCATGTAAAAAAAAAGTCGTCTTAAAATTGTTGTTTGTTTAAGCTCTTAAAGGTGACACAAACCAAAACTATTTTAAGTTTTTTTTTAAGACCCAAAAAAAAAAATTCCGAGAGCAGATTTTTGAAATTTTGTTCTCGAACTTGTTATAAAAATAAGACGATATCACGGCTACAGCTCCGGAAAATTATTATAGAGAGTTTTAAAATAGTCTTAAAAAAATCTTAAAATAGTCTTAAAAAATTTTTTTTTTTAATTTTTCGAGACTATTTCAATAAGAGCTAACCAGAGACAAAATATTTATCAGGATCTGAATTTTCCATAAAAAATGGCGAAGGTGAATGATCTCTAGGTACTTGATAGGCTTCGTCAACTGGCAAATTTCTCATCATCATTGCATAATCCGGCCTGACAGTAACCAGCGGCATTTTGTATTCGCTTCTCAGGAGCTGAAACAACAATACAAAGAAAATAAAAAGTTGAAACAAACATACAATTAAAGTTAACTTGTCGATCATCCAGACTCCGCGGCTCTCCATAGCCGTCATGCAGCGCCCTGACTTTCCTCAGATGATTGAGAGCAGCTCTACTTTTCATCTGCTGTCTCTCGAAGTCCGCGAGTCCCTCAGAAGCAATCACGCTGTACCGATGACCAAGCCGCGCATTTAAATTAGGCATGAATCCTAAAATATAAACATCTGTTTTAAATATACATTCTATTATGGTGATTGTCATTCAGCTTGCGTAATATTTCGGAAGTTGACAAGGTTACATATATGGAATGAATAAAATTATACCTTGATACCCGGGTATCATCGGATGCGTATAAATGACGTCTCTGCGCCTGCTGCGGGCATTTACTATGTCTATGTCATCTTTGGGAGGTCTCAGAACCTGTTGAAAAAAATTATTACATCAATTTGTAAATAATCATTAAGTTTTGATATAAGTGACAGTTTAAGATATTTTGAAAATTTTATTTCCAAAAATGAATGAAAATTAATTTAGCAGATATTTAATCATTTTTAGGCAAAAAAAACAAGAAAAAAAAATTGACATGTAGAAATTTAAAAAAATTAAAAATGCAATTTTTTAGAATTTAATTGTTAGATAAAATTAAAAATTTATCAAGTAATAGCTAACTTTAATGTCATAAAAATGATGGTGATAAAATCAACAGAAATTTAATAATTTTTTAGATTTTTATAATTAAATTATCAAAAAAGTTTAGTAAAAAAATTCCTTATGTAGAAATTAAAAAAAATAAATGCGAATTTATAAAAACCATTTTTTAGTTCTAATTTAATTAATAAAAAAAAATATGATGCTGAAATTGAGACATATCTGATAATTTTTAGAATTTTTTTAACAAATATAGCAAGAAACATTTATTTGGAGAACTCCAAATTTAGAAGCTCAAAACAGGAAAAAAAAAAAATTGAAGTGTCTTCTAATTTCAGTTCCATTTTTTCTACTTTAATTAAAATTACTCTCAAATATTTCAAGTTTTAACTAATTCTTTCATAGATTTTTTTTTCTATTAAAAATATTTCAAGTTTCTGAATTTTAGTGATAAAAATATTTAAATTTCTGTTGATTTCAGCCTCATCCAAAAATATCTTCTTTTATAACCTAAAACCCAAAAAAAAAATATTTATTCACTCCAATGAATCTCAACAACTAAAAACAAATAACCTCATAATCATCCTTGACTCTATTAGACAAAATCAATCTCTCCGAGTGGTTGATAGTCGGATCAACCAGAAGTTTATGAGTCAAGCTGCCATAAGTTTCTCCACACCTGTAGCGATACTGCGGGCAACAGCCCGTATACCTGTGTAAACAACAAGAAAAAAAACATCAGCACAGATAACGTCACTGATAATTATTATCTCATAGTTAACATTGTCATTACTATTTATACATTTTAATAAAAGATGATTTTTAATTTTTAATCCTTACCCCGGTATCAAATGCGGCTGCGGTGTGTTCAGTAGCTCCACTGTTGCCATTATCGTTAAACGTAAGATATTTTTATTTATTTACCAAAATTTAATTACAATTTTTATTTTTTTACAAGCTAATTTTTTTACTAATATATATTTTTTATTTTATTTCAGATTTATTAACAAAAAATTTTTTTTTAAAAATGAAACGTCAGAATCTAAAAGCCGGCCATTGAAAACAAATGAAGAAAAAAATATTTTTAGAAATTTAAATGAAGTTTATATTAAGTATTCCCTCTCTATTATATATCCATGACCATGGTTATCTAGACGGTGGTACACACACGTGTAATGCCTGAGTGGGGAGCGTATGAGTGAACACGCTGCAACAAAACAGAATACTAATGTAAATGTAAAGTACAGTAGTAGCGGCAACACGCGATAAAAACACATTGCTTTCCAGTTTTCTGAGAACCACGGTATTGTTAACATCTCGCAATATTTTTAAAACCCGAAATTCGGAAAGAAGAAATATAAATAAAAAAGACATTGTCATATATTTTGGAAAAATTTTTTTTTTGGTGTGCAAGTTTTTTGCTGATAATGCTGAAGTTAGCCGTCAGCTGTCAATTCTAAAGTTTTTAATAACAAATCAATTATAATAAAAAAAAATGCTTCTAAAAATTTTCACTTGTAATTTTTATCAATTTTCACATGTGAAACTTTTTAATTAATTTTTTTTTTTTTAATAATTGCATTATTATAAAATTTAAAAATAATTTTTAATGTCTGCCAACTTCAGTGTCATTTTTGCTCGGTGTTGAGAATAAAAAATTTAATTAATAATCATGATTTATGGTTTATAATTTATAATTGCGGTTTCATAAGAGTGATCAAGTTAATTTAATAATCATGTGGTATCATCAGGAGAAAAATTCAGTGTTTTACGTCGACTCAGACTACGACTCCCTGAGTATTAATAATTCAAAGGTAAATTAATTATTTTATTAATTCATTAATTGTATATATTTTCATAATTATTGCCATTAATTATCAGTAAATACTGAAGCTAAATAATTAAATGTAAATTAATATTAACTCTTTCCCTTTTTTTTTTTCTTGGAGAGAAACTCTCTAGTTTATTTAGATGATGCCCACGTGGAACGTGAGTATGAGACTTAATTGAGAATAAGCTCAAGAAAAGTGAAAATTCTATTCGCTCTGGTGAACTTGATGGCTTTGTACTCACAAACATACATATGTATGACTACTAATGACACACATTCACTGTCATGCAGTCGTAGGCGTTTGATTTTTTTATTTTTGAAAATTATTTATGTTGGATTTATTACGAGATTCAAAGATTCTCATGTTATTCAATGGTATGAAAGCGTTGGAGTTTCTTCAACATAATTACGGCATGTCGATATATATTGCCTTCAATTAATTGATTCATATCGTCTTGCATAATTAGATTTGTAAGTTCATAGAATTATTGAACTAGCAATAATTCTTCAGAAGATTACTTAAAATTTTTTTCTTCAGTGTTACTTCATAGTTGTTTACATTAAATTTAGATTAATTCTAAGTAAAGGTTTACGAAACTTTTGGTGTTAATGAGAAATTGTAATCAGAAATTTAAATCTTTAAAATGTCTACACAGTAATTTAATCTTTAAAAGTCTAATACATTCATTACTAAAATTTAAATAACCTTCGGTCTGTGAAGAAATAATATTATTAAATTTATCGGTGTATTTACAAACTATAATTTTATTGTTTTCGCAATTTTATATACGGTCAGTGAAGGTAAAAATTTAATGATTGGAACAAATAACAAAATTATTTTTAATAATATTCATGTAATATTTCATGATAGTATAATTGAAGTCTGAAAATTTTTTTTTTATTTTTATAACAAATTAATTATAATAAAAAAAAATACTTAAAAAAATTTCCACTTTTAATTTTTATATGTGGAATTTTTTAATTAAATTTTTTTGATAATTTCATTGCTATAAAATTATAAAATAATTTCTTATGTCAGTTAAGGGGCTATATGGGTTTCACGGTTTCAAAAAATTTTATTTTAATGTTTTAAAATTTAATTTTAATTTTTTTTTAATATTTTATTAAATTCTACAACATCTCTAGAATATTGTCCTAAAGTTTCAAATCTATCCGAATAATAGTTTCGGAGATACAGTTTTAAAAAGTTGCGCGTTTATTGAAACTCAAAACTTTAAACGCGTTTTTCTCAAAACTATGTTTTCAAAAACGATTCCTTGAGAACTACTCAACTGATCTTGATAAAATTTTAGACAGGTCTTTGAGTTATAATTTACGAGGTTTTGAACCGAAGATTTTTTTTTTTTCAATTACAATTTAAAAAAAAAAATTCCGCTAAATTTCAGCCAAATTTTAAATTTTTTGTAAAAATCTCTGCCAAAAATCCAATTTTCATTTTTTATTTTTTTTTTTTCGTTCAAGACCTAGTTTGAAAGTCTTAACTAGAGCACATATTTTTTTTTTTTTTTTTTTTTCACTTTAAATGATCCTGATAGGAGTTCTAATGATCACGCGGACGCATATTTTTTCCGAGGGCTCGCCGGACATGACGTCACATTAGCAGAGTTTTTAATATTTTTTTTTTTTTTCAAAATTTCAGTAATTCCTTATTAAACATGTATGTTCAAGATAGTAATAAGTTTGAATAAAATAATTCATTTTTTTTTTATTAAAAAAAAATTGTTGAAAATAGACCATTTTTTCCCGGAAGAAACCCATGTAACTTCTTAACTTAATAGTGTCTTGATATTTCTTCTATTTAAAAATTTTTTAATTGAAGAAAATAATTTATCCGTGATAAAATATTTGTCTAGTAAAAAAATCAATACAAATAATTAAAATTGTGAGTAATTAGTCAAATATTGATCGCTAGTGGGTACAATGAAATAAAAAAAGATTGATTATAATGATTATCTCATTGTTATTGCTACCAGGTGCAGTGAATGAAAGCTGTGTCGCGTACGTGAGTCAACGGGGTTTTTTAAAATGGAAAACACGAATCCTTACAAAACCAAGGGGGTAGAATGGATAAAAGCAAAAATGCCTACTGACAGCCAGGTGGTAGTCGACGTCCGGTGGGTGGCACGCGTGCGTGGCTTACCTACGACCGGAGTACACGTATAAGTCATAATACATGCAAGCGATACATTATAATTTTTTCCATACTGCATTTTTATTTTTTTTTTTCTTCTTAACTTTTCTGTTATTGCCGCTAAGGTCTCTACTCTGCAGAGCATTGCGTTTTGTTTCGTGTATAATAGACCATTGTTACACGTGTATGCTCCGTACATTCATATATTCGTACATGCATATCAAGTACACGTTATATTAACGCATATGTACTGTTTAATGTACATTTAGTTAACTAGTACACAGGAAATGGCATTATCATTGGTGGTTCGTTGACTTGTACCAGTCTTGGTATCTTCTATTATAATTTATTATAAAAATTCTATTTATAATCATTTTAAAATAATAATAAAGTATTTACCAAGAAATAAGTCTTGGAGAATTATTTTATTGTTATTATATTTTAATTTAATTTAATTTTTTTATATTTATCATTCAGAAAATGAAAAGAAATTCTTATTAAAGAACCGTTTCATTTAAATTTAATTAATAAAAATTATTTTAATTAATTTTACCAATTTTTTAGACAAAAAATATATTTTTGATAATTGTAAAGAATATTTTCTTAATAAAAGTATTTTCTTCTTTCGGAACACTACAAAATTAAAAAAAAAAACTATTTTACTAATTTTATGATCAATATTATCAAGAGAAAAAGCAAAATTTTGTGGTCAGTGAATTTATATGATAAAATTGATTTTTATGATTAAATTTGGTATCTTTGAAAAAGTTTTGACCTTGAGTTCTGCCTTTTCATGGTTTCACGTCGTTCTCACCAATAGCCAATTTATGTTGATAAGTATTTCGGCTGCATTCGAAAATGCTCTGTCTCAAGATACATAATTAAGAAATGACCTTGTATCTCGTGAACTATTGATATTTTTAAAGATATAAGCTCATCCTGATGTTACACTCATCGAGACCTTTCATTTAAGTACCCACATCAATTTTTCATATATTTATATATGTTATATATATGTATATATGAAAAATATATCAAAAATGCATGTGGGTACTCAAATGAAAGCTCTCGATGAGTGTGACATCGGGATGAGCTTGTATCTTTAAAAACGTCAATATTTAAAAAAGTACAGTGCAATTTAATAAAATTCATTGTTTAATAAAGCAAAATTTTATTTAAAAATTTTTTATCTTATAATTATTCTAATAAAAATCACGACTTGATTTTTCAAGACAAAAAAAATTTAAATATCAATTTAAAATAACAATCTCGATTTCTTCCCGATTTTTAACTAAAATTTTCTCTCTATATACTTAATAATAAATATATCTAACAAAAATAAAAATAATCTGGCATGATTGAATGAGTAGGAGTCGTTATGAATATTATTAAATAATTTTTTACGGGGCAGTTAATTTGTTGAGAACATTGTTCTTGGAGTTTGCGACCGAAGACAAGAGTAGAGTCCATTGTGCTTGATAAATAATAACAACAATGATTATGATAATAACAAATAAAAGTATAAAATATAAAGAGGTGGATCTTTATGGCCGTGGGGTTGTCTCTAGATCTCTCATAACGCAGGTACATGTATTTAGTTTTTTATTCAGTGACTCATCGCACGCGTCTTCAGTATTTTCTTTTGTGCACCAGGTGACGCGGGTTGTTGATGTTCCAAGTGATACGTGGAATGAATCGCTGTTAAATTATATTCGTGATCTTTCGTCCGTGGTTGTGATTCGTTGGCTGATGGTTGATGGTACTATATGGGCCTAAGAGGAAGTTTAGTTCTGTTAGAGTTGATATGAGTTGAGTTGATATAACATCAGTAATACGAAGAATATATATATATATAATATTATATTATATACTGTACTACAGAAGAGAGAAGTTAATAAAAATAATAAACTGACAGTATATATGAGAGATAACGGATGATGATGGACGTACCGGAGTACGGGATACGGGATATGGAGAAATAATTATGATAAAGCAAGTAAAAGAATCGGCAAGGCAGTACAAGGGTATTAAGGATATACTAAAATAAAATAAAATAAAATAAAGTACATACATGTAAGGTGATGTCTTATCGGTAATCGACAGAAGGAATGGAATCGAGATTCAAGATCGGAGATCGGACCCGATTATTTCGAGTTAAAGGTCGTGCTTCTGGTATTTTATTTTAAATCGCTAATTTCCTTTTTATTCATCTCGTGCTATCTTCTACTAAGTAAATACAATTCAATAATTTATATTATATTTAGCTTCATAAATAATGTATGTAATTTATTTAATTACCTGTTGATGAATGCGTGTCTGGATTATGGAGTCGATTCCTTGAAACTTGGTTAAATTTTTTATATTAAATCCCGTTATCAAGACCTACTGAATTTATTTACAGAGTTTATTCTGACACGTGGACATGTTCAATTCGTCTTATACTCGTGTATCAAGAACTGCATTCCTCGATGGGAGGAAGGTCACTAGGTCACCGAGTCTTGCATCTATGTCTCTAGCTCTTCAATTCTTGGCTTTATACGTGTGAATAAAATTTTGAAAATTTTTTTAATTAACAAGTCTTTCATGTCAGATCGCTTGTGTTTTTTATTTCAGTACATTCTAAAAAGAATAATAAAAAATAATGTTATTATCCAAGTCGTTAAAATTACCTTGAGGTTATAATAATTTAATTATTTTTAATTTTATGATACTGAATTTTTTATATCATACCTAACAACTAAATTTTAATATAAAAATTTAATTTTTTATATTAATTAATTCATTATAAAGTATTAGATATCTATAGCACTGAAGTTGACAGATATTAAAAATTTTTTTTGGAATTTTATAAAAATTAAATTATTAAAAAGTTTTACATGTGAAAATTAATAAAAATTACTATGACATTAAAGTTAGCTGTCACTTGACAATTTTTTAATTTTTCGTAACATATAAATTTGCTCCTAAAAATTATTTTAAAAAAATTGCATTTGTAGTTTTTTAAAATTTCTAAATGTCAATTTTTTAAAAAATTTTTTTTTGCCATAATTTATTTGTTACAAAAATTCTTAAAATTATCAATTATCTGCTAAGTTAATTTATGAGAATTAATTTAGCAGCTATTTATTAATTTTTATAATTTTTTAACAAATAAATTATGGCAAAAATAAATGAGAAAAAAAAATTATAAATGCATTTTTTTAAAAATAGTTTTTCAGAAAAGTTTTATTTGTTAAATTAAATTAAAAAAATTATCAAGTGGCTGCTAACTTTAATGTCATAGTAAATTTTCATAAAATTACAAGTGAAAATTTTTAGAAGTATTTTTTTGTTGTAATTAATTTGTTAAAAAAATTTTTTTTAATTGACAGCTGACCACTAACTTCAGTATCATAGATATCTATAAATTTCAGTATAATTTACTTTAAAATTCCATGCACCAAAACACTAATTAATTTACCTTTTAATATTCTTCATATTAAAATTCTTTCTCACCGAACATACCAACCAGCCAAAATTCCCAACTAAAAGAAGTGCACCCAAAAGTTAATTACACACTAAATCTCAGATAGGCGTGTCCGATGCCAGACTGTCTGCCGCAACCCGAAAGTATCTATTTCAAAACGTTCAATAAATCATTAAATAAATACTATTTCTTCTATCACTATTTATCTAGCGATAAATTTCTCAAATAAGATTCAGATAGTACTTACAACCTTGATATAAAAAAAAATTCCCGCGGGCATTTCTTCATACATTTATCAAACTTGTAACTCCACGTCACATCACTCGTTTCTGTTCTATCCCTTAAACAAATTAATAGTTTATACATAACCTACAAATTTACAAGTTTATAACATTAAAAATAATAATTTAATTAAAAATTAAAAATTAGTTTTACTAATTTTAAAAATACTTACAAAATACTAGTTTTTGTTTAGAATTTTCCCGCGTCATAATGCGCGCATCGAGTTGCGCGATCGCTTGTCCTTCCAACATAACTTCTTATGCACCTACTCCTCTATCCTCGACGTTATTATTTTCTTACCGTACTGTTCTGTTTTCTACAACTACCAGTATGTACAAAGTAACCATAACATCGAGTCAGTGACGACGAGATCCTGTCCGCGAATGGATTAGTTCTATTTAGCATCAGCGTTTTAAAATTTAAACTGTCTACTACATCTAGCAGTTGTTTCTTGCATTATTTTATTTTACAAGTTAAAAAGTAATGAGTTTTCTTCAATATTAAATTTCTTCTTGGATTTAACAATTTAAATTAAAGAGCAGCCACCTGGAAAATAATAAAATTAATTAGTAGAGATAAAATGGCCTGAGATGAGGATTATAATAGTGAGTAAAACTAATTAAACAATAGATTAACTTGAAAAGTTAACTGTGGAATGTGATTGCATCCACTTATAATGTCAAACTAAACTCTCACTTGACTTTTGGGTCACCTTTTCAGCTTGCGGAAAATTATAGAACTAAATATAAAGACTAATCAAGATATATATTATATTTGAATGTGTAATTAATTGATAAGCGGTGAAGAAAATAATAAAATGAAGTAATGTTAAAAGGCGTACTGTAAAATGTACATATACCTTTTAATGGGTCTGGTGAGCGGTCAAGAGCAGCGGAGGAAAGAGGGTTAATTTTCTAATGTCAAGGGTCGTATATTTACGTACCTTACACGTTTAAACGGTATCGGTGTGTTGTATGTACCACGGTATCTTGGTAGCTTTATACTCAGTAGAGATAAGCCCGAGTCTGAGTCTGAGAGCAAAAATAAAGCAAAGGTAAAGGTAAAGGTAAACTTAATGGACACGAATGTACTTATGTTGAGCCACTTGAGTCCTTTCAGGAAATAAAGTGTCCAATGGTAGAAACGTGCACATTTCTTACCAAGCACAACAAAGTTCATTACACTCTAACTCTGGATGATGAACTCGAAAAAAATTATATGCATATCATTAATCACTAATAACTTGTTATAATAATTCAAGCATTAAGGACGTTTCCAGAAAGTATCTTTTACTTTGAACCTTTATGTTTAAACCGAATGGCCGTTTTTTAATTTTAATAATATTGAAGATAAGAAGTTTCTATGAAATTGAAGTTACAAGACCTGTCTTTTTTTTCAACAACTAAATTACTACTGAAAAAAAATTTTTTTTAGTAATCCATATTATTAAAGGGGAACACCACTGTAACGATCGAAAAAAAGAGGTGATTTTCCGGAATTTTTTTGACAGCGAAAATAAAGGATTTTGGGGATCGGATTTTTTTTTATTTTATTGAGGGTACATTAAAGATTATTACCCTAAATTTGTATTAAAAAACATTTAATTATTACAAAGTTATTAACAATCTCGTAGAGCACTAGAAAAAATTTTCCTCTCCATAGTCGGTTCGATAACTCAAAAACGGATCATCTGAAAATAAAAACCCAAATTGCTTTTTAATCAGTAAGGATGTAGTTATCGTCACACGGACGGAATTTTGAAAATTTTCATTTAAAAAAAAATGGCAACTGATTGAAAATTTTCTCACTATTCTTACTGTTTTTTTTTTTTTTTTTTGTTTTTAACCCGACAAAAAAAATCTTTAAAATAAAAATTAGTTGACAAGTCACGGCAGTCACATAGTGACTGCAAGGTTGCTAGTAACAATAAATTTTTTACACATCTGTCAGTGGAATTTTTCAGAAACATTTTTTTATAATTATTTGCTTGTTGAAAAAAGTCCTATAAATTTTCATGTCAGCTGACTTCAGTATCATGAAATATCTGACAATAAATGGGTGTTTTTTGATGAAGTGCTTATTGTTGAGAAAAAATAATTGACAATGAGAACAAAATGTTTTTAGAATTTTTGCGCAGTATTTTTAACTCGAGGTTCGTTTCAACCTTGAGAATTTGACATTTTACAATGAGTGTCGCATAAGACGATATTTTTTAATTTGGTTCATTTTTATAGTACTGAGAAAAAATTAGCAGATATCTGATAGTTTTTAGTTCTTTTTGTTAAATAAATTAGTATTAAGAAATTTTTTTTTTTTAATTTTTATTTAAAAATTTTTGGAATTTGGAGATTTAAAAAAAAATCTTTATAATAATTTATTTGAAAAAAATAATTAAAACTATTAGAGATTTGTTTTCAGTGTCACTTTGGTTGAAATTTTGATATTTTGAGTTCTATTAAATTTGAAATTGCATTTTTATAAAAAAAAAAAAAACAAAATTTTCAGATTAATTGGTAAAATCCAAAATAAAGTGTGTTTACATCTAGTCGCCTACGCAACCGACAGAGACCGTTAATCCGTTGTATTGAGATAAAAATCATGGTTGGGTTGAACCGTCTCAAAGTCTGAAGACAAATTACAAAGGTTGATGGTATGAGTATAAGTACGTTGAATTAAAACGGTTTAGTTAAAAGTTGAGGAAACGGGCGAAACGCTCGAGAGATCAACAAACACCTGTCGGCCATGACATTGCAACCTCGAAAAAACAAACCTGAGACAACATTTTTTATTTTTCTATTACAAGTATACTTAGTAGTATTTATAAATTATAAAAAATAAAAATTCACTGTAACAATCATAAAAACAATGCCTTTGAACTTGTTTTAGCGTAGCGGTTTTATGACTTCTAAATAAAAGGTCCGAGTTTTTTATTTCTAGACATGAGCGCAAATTCAAGACTGCTTGTACTTATGCGAGAATGCGTCATACGCATGTTGAAAGAAGAAACTAAATAAAGTAAAAAACCGTTAACCATTGTAAGACGTCAACAAAACGTCTTGTTCGTTAAGAACAATTAAAAATACGCCAGCACTTGAGCACGTCTCAATTGACAGTATTATATTATTGTCGTAATATACAATATAAATTTTACTCTCAATTGAATTTAAGATCATGCGATATAACATCCATATTATTTTTATTATTATTGTTAAGTTACAATACTTAATACTTACTACTTACTACCTGATGGTTAATTAAAAAAAAACTCTGTTTCATTTCTATTACTCACGTTCTTGTATTCGTGTTACAATTTAAGTGCGCCAACAACAAATTATTGAAATTCACACGCTCTAAATACCAGTCAGTGCTTGTAATGTATAAAGTATAAAGTAATTATACAAAAAACAGATTCTCTGTAAATGACCAAGCCAAGTAAATGTTTATAAGGTATGATAATTATTTATTACAAGAAAAAATCATAGTATGCCAAGTATGCTTATTTAAAATTGTAGAAACTCATAACAGTATTTTTTCGTTTTAAATAAATTATACATTCATTTATTATTATTAATTGGTACAAATGATGAGCCAAGTAACTTCCACTAATTTAAATTATTAAAATTATATTTTTCAAATTACCAACAATCATACTTGGCATACTTGTATAAAATTATAATCTTTAAATGACTAATTTCAAACATTTTCATTTTCACAGATGGAATACAGAAGCACACTCTGCACAGTGTACTTGGTTCAAGAACCATTTTAACTCAGGATTTCATTTCTCGTAACTTTACCTTCAAAGCTGTAGTTAAAGTCATAAAACATAATAGTAAATAGTTTTTTTACTTAACTTGGGTTCTGTCGGTACCTAACTCACTTTTATTTTATATTTGATTTATTTTCAGCAGAACTACTGGGTTTACCCTCAATGTTTAATGTTTTAAATTTATTTAAGTTGTTTACGGCGTACCTTGGTTATACAACTTCTTAGTAAGGGACAAACTTTAAACAGTTACCGTCACAAAGAAAGACCAATGGCTAGTTTACAACCAAAGTTCGTGGGAAGGAACAAATTCAATTCTCTCAACTATTTTCTTCATACTTCACGTACACAAATTCATTCTTTACAAATCTCATTTCATTTTACAGCCTTTAAAAAAGCCGTACAATAAAAAGGTTTCCGGACTGAAAATAAACAAAAAATTATTATTTTTTAAATCTCAGGTTTGTTTTCACATAATTTATAAAATCATTCAATTTTAATCAATCAATTAATTAATTTAAATAAATTTCATTTTTTAGAACTGAATAAGGGGCTTACAATAAGACATAGAAAATAGTGTATCCGGGATTGATCGTAATCGTACATGATTCAACGAAAACCGGATGTCTGTACGCGAGTGAATTTAGTAATAGTTGTCTTGGGTTTTCTGTTTCATTTTTCATTTTCATTGATATTAATTGCGCAAGCGATCTCTTTTAAATGAAGGTCTAATCGTTGCTTGCCGAAACTTAAGTAGCTAGTATAAGCCCAGACAATTAAATTTCATGATAATAAAGCGGCCTACTTACGTTACATTATTAAACATAAAGTAAAGGTAGTGAATTTCTGAGTGCAGACAAAGATTATGATTGTATGGAGATAAAAAGTCGGGTGTATCGAGTCGACTGTCTTTGTAAATTTAAATAATCGGCCAGCAAATATACCAACGATTTGCGCAAACGTCTTGATCGCAGGGATATCAGGCAAACATGAGCTAAGTATAATATATAGCTCACTATCACAGTGTTGTTATATATTTATATACATATGTATAATAGCAGTGAGTCACGAGACGACAGTGAACAACTCTGTGAACGTGAATGCGGAGTTTGTAACACGCGCATGTTGTTGCGCGTGTCAGTTTTACCACTTGGGAATAAAAGTTAATATAACTAACTAATATTATGTTATGTTACAACAAAGCAACAATCACACGACAATGACAGTAATATGTCTGATGTGAAACACTAATAATAACTATTAATTTAAGCTTAAGTATTTCGACGTAACGCCAAAGCCGCCCGAAATTTCTCAAATGTCTTCTGGAGGGTAAACAAAATTAATTGAATCTATCTTGATTTTTTTTTTAGTAAATGGCTTTTGTATTTTATTAAAATTTTTTTTCAAGGATCTAAGCGTTATGTTGCGTGCTATGATGAATATATTTTGTTTATTTAGCCTTAAATATGAGCCAGTGGGAGCAGAATGACTGTCGATGCCGATGGGCATGTAACGGTACTCAATGATTAGCATACTAACCAACATTAAGGTGATTTTTTTCAATCTTGTATTCAAAATTTTTTATAATCAAAATAATAATTAATTTTTTTACTTTTTAGGGAAAGTATAAAATTAATAATTTTTTATTAAATAGCAACGTTTAACCTTAACAAGTTTCACCAAGCTTCATTAAGAATTTAGGCGCAATCACGGCACCCGCATTATAGCGCCTACATACATTAATTTTTCAATGAATGGTGGTTTTGAAACTCACTCTACTATTCAAAAGCTATATTCTGGCAAAATTGTCAGTAAATTTCATCATGAAGACAAATTTACAAAAAATGCTAGAATTTTTTCACCGATAAAAAAATTAACATAAGAAGTTAATAATATTCCATTTTTAGATTGTAAAATTCAATGCATTTAATGTAAACGTAGTTTGACTGAAAATTATTTGATTGTTTGTTAGTTTTTAGGCGGTGAGCTGACCGCAGAAGGTTGCGTGGTTGACATGAGCGTGAGCTTAGAGAAGATAATTGGTGAGGTGAAGAATGAAGACATAATCGCGCAGACGTATGAGTACATGTATTACCCGGAGAACAGAATCAGAATTTAAGTAACTTGAATGGAGAGCATAGTATAGCAAAACCAACTAAACGCAAATAGATATTCAAGTTGGACGCGTGTCTTAAACCTGACCATGCGCTTGTATGTCAATTATTTGTTATATTTTTACCGCGCGACTTGCGCTCTACTTATAAAGAGACATGATTATGTCAACGGTCATTAACCATTAATTCACTATACACTTCAATTCACTTAATGTAACTCATTACCATTACCATTACTCGTGCTCATATGTTTAAACATATAACGCATACATTGTAACACAGACATTAACGTGGGACTCTATTTACATCAATTCCGTCTTGGCATTTCATTCAAGTTCAGTTCATTCGCTCTAATCGGTACGGGGATCCCTTATTTGTCAAATCAAGCTAATCACATTTTTTCCCACACTATGTCGATGTCTCTATCCACGAAACTCTCATTACTCATTATTTTAGTTATAAATATAACAACAAGCCTTTATGTAACCGCGATTTACTAATTTTATGAGAGTATCTTACATTACGTACATACTTTCGCCCCATATTTATTTACGTGACATGAAATATTTAATACTGGATACCGGTGTCCCACTGCTCGCATTCTTTTCACATTTTTACTCATCACTGCTGATACATATACAACACTGATACAAATCTATCTGTGTGTTTATTATTAGCTTCTTAAGACTTTTATTATATATTACACGTCATATAATTATTGCACGTATTTTTTCATCAGAAAAAAAAATCGCGAAAGCGTGACACGATTATAATTAATTCAATCCCGGAAGGAAGTTATATTTTTATCATTTTGTTTTAATTATTGAACAAAATTAATGCAATAGAATTGGTAATTTAAAATTAATATTCTGTAAAAAAAAAAAAACTACTGATTAGTGTGGAGTGTTGTAAAAAAGTTATTAATTAAAATTTTGAAGAAAATTAAATTTTTTCCAAAAAAGGTTTAAAAAAAAATTTTCTATCTTTAATATTAAAAAAAAAAAATCATTTAAATTAAAAATAAAAAAAATTTTAATTACAAATTTAAAACTGAAAACTCCCTCAGTGTTTATATATTTGTAAATATATTAACATTAATATTTATATAAATTTATGAACGTCATTAGCATATCTCTCGTTATCAGTTTTATCTTTTAGTTTTCTTTTTACGCGACATTCCATGTTGACAAGGTGAACTAATATTAAACTCCGTTTTAGAGTAGAAATACACAAAGTATAAAGTATAAAGACAAAAAGTGCCTCAAAAGCCACACAGTATATGCTAGATCGATTATTAAAACTTGAATAAGTTTGTGTTATCAGTCCTTTTAGTTTCTTCACGGAGTTCTTAATTTTAGTCTAAAAATAGTTAAACTTTAAAAGGACTAAGTAATAAAATTATCCGGTTCACTTGATCGAGGCTTTGAATTATAAATATAAATTGCACTTGACTAACCGTACAACGCAATTTATCGGTTATATTTATTGTCATTATTTTTATTATTATTTCAATATTTTTTAACGTGTCATCGCGTCGAGCGGTCTCCAACCTCGCCTTCTATCCATATGCCGGGGTTCAAATTAAATGACGTGTGTAAGAGAATAATCATTGGAATTTCCAACTTAAATAAATATACAATGTCTTCATGCATGTACAAATCATAATAATAATTATTTTTAAAAAATATGTGGGATTCCTTTTTTGAACACTTGAACAAAGAAAGAAAAGGAGGTAGAGGTACATCACTTAAACTATCAGCATGCCTTATCCATATCAATATAAATTTATGTAGATGTATTGGTAGTATATATATATATATATATATATATATATATATATATATATATATATATATATATATATATATATATATATGAATGTATGTAACTTTGTATTATATCCTATTATATACCCTAGGAGCATATGTACGGTGACGCAATTACTGGGATGTATGTACGGTGTACCATCGGAATAGACCGGAAGCCCAAGTACAAGCTAACTGGTTCGTTGTGTGCCTTCTCAGCCAATGTAAATAGTCGAAGAAACTATTGCGACTCTGACTCCTCGCTCGGGAAAACTTCAGTGGCCATTCGTCTCTTCAACAAACCAGAACAATTTCTTCTTCGGTACAAACTTTCTTCCTGTATTTATTTTTTAAATTTCCTTAAAACAAACAATCGAATAATATTATTAATTGTTATAATTTTTATTTATTTGCAGTGAAGTAATCCGAGTTCAGTTGTTAGTGTGAAAAAATTAAAAGTTTTTAAAATAATAACAAGAAGAAATATAATTGAATCGGCTCAATATAAATTTTTATTATCGCCATTATCAATACGATTATTATTATCGTCGAAACATCGCTTGAGATAATATAACTTTTTGCCAGTCGCGCTGAGAACTCACCAATACAAGGTGCTTAATAATTATTCGCACACGGCTTTATTATTATAAACCGATAAATAATCGGGTCAAGATACAGTTTTTTTTTCATCAGATATTCAATTTAACTTAATTAATTAATTATTAATTATTTGAATTATATTGTGATTAAGTTCTCGGATAATTGACTGGGACTGTGTATGAACAACAAGTGAACCAATGTGGGATTTAAAAACTCTGAGACAATGTCGTGTCGTAAAAAAATTGACTCCAAAATATGGGTTGACTATTGGACGGTAAGAAGAGGTTTTTAAATAATTATTATTAAAAATATAAATTTGTTCACGGAAGTGCTATGGCAGTTTCATGTCGGTAATTTTTAAAAACCAACCAGTCACGCCGATAATGTCTAGTTCGTTTTCTTCTCCTATTTTATATTTCTTCTGTTCTGTTGGGTACTCACCTACACCGTAGAGAACGAATAGGAAGAGAAGGAAATAAACCTCCACATTTATTCGATACGATTGCTATTATATACTCATACTTATTCTTGTACAGAGTATTAAGAATATTTCATAAAGCATCATCGATATATCGGCAGTTCGTGCTTATAAATATATTTTTAATGCATATCTACTCCATAAATCAAGATTACAAGCCTCTTTTGGCTTTATTAAACTCCGAAATCAGCTGACAGCATCAGTATCCTTATTTTATTTTTATTTGAACAAATATAGTTGTTTTTTTTTTTTTTTTTTTTTTTTGTGAATTGAAGGCGTCAGTCGATTAAGGTGTTATGCATTTTTACATTTTTATTATTTTATTTGTTTTTAAATGTTATGTAAGGTATGATTGTTAGTGAAATATGGTGGAAACACTCATGCGAAGAATATTTGAGAATCTCTGTATTGTTTCAAGTAATTGTATTTAATTAATGTGTGATAATAATTATTTAATTTTCTTTTATTTGAAAGTTTGTACATTGTAAATTTAAGTTTGAACTTGTAATTTAAATTCTGGCTAAATTATAAGAGATGTGATAAAATTGATAAGGACCTTTTTAATAGGAAATTTAATTCTCTATAAAAAAAAAAGTTTCTTGTTATTTTTTTGTAGCTTCAGAATTTGAAATTTTAATTTTAAAAAATAATTTTTCTACTGAATTACTTCAAAAAAAATTTTTTTTTGAAAATCTTAATTCAAATTCTGGTTAAAAGATAAAAAATATAGAAAAATTGATAAGGAATGTTTGTAAGAAATTTAATTTCCTACAAGAAAGGTTTCTTATAATTTTTTCACATTTCTAATATTTATCCCACAATATTAAATTCTAATTTTTACTATCAGTACACAGTAAAAAATTTTGTGTTAAATATTTAACACTTTTTTGTGTTGCTTTAACAGAATAAGTGTTAAATATTTAAAATAAAAATTTTTAACATAAAAATTTTTGACGCAATGACGTAAAATTTTTTTACTGTATAAAAATTAGAATTACCGTAAAATATTTCTAAATTAAAAAAAAATTTTTTGTAAAATCCAGTTCGCATTCTTGCTCATCGATGTCTAAAATAACAAGGTACAAAACTATTCATATATAAAAGGCTGAGGCTAAGTAAAGCTAAGGTTAAAAAATCTATTTCTTGTGTGCCCTTTCTTTATACTTTATACATAACATAAGTATATAATATAACACATAACATATATAAATATATAGGTGCCTCTACCTCGATAGGATACAGATACACTTTTCCCTTCCACCCCCTCTGCTTACAAGAAAAGACCCGAGAGAGTGACCAGGACCAGTTTAATCTCGTCCGGCAGCGAGAGAAGATCAAACAAACTAAAACACTATTCAAAAGTATCTACGCAGTATTATAAAATTTTAAATTACACCGTACTATGAAGAAGAGTTATTACAAAATAAATAATTTATCGGAAGAAATATTGATGTGCGTCTAACGAGACTACGCCGTAATTAGAGGTACTGTTTAGTGATAAATATAATTACCTTCGATAATCGATAATGTAATAACTTATAACTAACAACCTAGAACCTGGTGACGTAAAAGCTTATTTTTCCTTTTTATTTTTTTTGTTTTCTTCAATCTTTTAATGTATGTTATTATTTTTTTATTGATCTAGGGTAAGAGGAAATTCAGATGATGGTGATGGTGTTGAAGATGATGATGAAGATTGAGATTACGATGATGATGAGAAAATTTATAAAAAGAAAATGCCACGTTGAATAGACCTTATAATGGATAATGTAATGTAACAATGGCGATTAAAGAGAACGCGGTTTCTTTATTCTAGTGTAATGTATTTTTGCGCAATCTTCCGCACTCTCTTTAGCTGTTGTGCTGCCGGCATTACAACCGCGGATCACGGGTATTGCCACGCGATTCGCGGAGAAAGTGTTACTAGATATTTTTATTTTTTTTTTATTTCATTCTATTGTGATAGTGCTAAGTAAATTTAATCATAAAGTTGAATTTTAAATAGCCAAAAAAATAGTCAACTTTGTGAAGAAATTTTTTTAGCATCACAAAAATAGCTTTTTTATTTTTTTTTTTTCGAGAAATAATGTTCAGTTTGTTTGATACTTAAATATTTTTTCAGGATTATTGAAAGTTGGGTGGTCGGGAATCTGGAAGACTGGATAGAAGATCCCAGGACTTGGGATAATATTTATTATTCGTAATTTATGACGTTTAAACTAAATTGTCTATTGCTAATCATGTAGCTCTGGAACGAATTTCACGCACCTGTGAGGTCTGAGACCGTAAATACGCGTGTGAATGCACCTTTAGGCGTCTCGGAGACGAGTTTTGGTCTTGGCTCTCAAGTCTTAACGTCGCTTGTATTGCTATTACTTGTGCTCTGGCTCTGGCTCGGCGCTGTATGCTGCTGGACCAAAACGAGTTCGTGTATGTGAATCACGATACCAGGGAACTTTTTTTATGCTTATGCCTACAACAAGACTCCCGCTAAAAAGATTTTACTGAGACAATGATAAAAAAAAAAACTTCGGTTTGTTTTTTTAATTTAATTGAAAGGTCTTTTTTTCGTTTATTTGGTTTATGATTGTTGCGATGACCGATAAGGAAAATTGGTGACGTTTATGAGAACTATGGACAAGATTTGTTATCTAAAGTAGAGATAGAAATTTGACTCTTGTAAAAAAAAATTATTTTTTTTATATCATTTTTTTCTTTGTATTTTACTAAAAAATTTGAGGTTTTAATTTTAACTGTAGAATTTCAGGTGAGAAAAATATGCTAATTATTTTTATTATATACAATGTTTCGTTAGTTTTATTTCAACTTGGATAATTTATATCTATTATTGGTAATTATTAATCTGGTATTTGTAAATTTTAACATTTTTACTTTATAATTTAATTTTTGATAAAGTTGAAATAGAATTAAAAAAACGTTGTATTGAATAAGAGAAAATGAATAATTTTTCATTTTTATGGTCACTTGATTTTTTTTGGGATGAAACTCATATTTATAATTTTTCTTGAATTTTTTTCTTAAAAGTTTATCAAAAGTAAAAAAATTAAAAAAAAATTATTTTGAGAAAAGTCAATTTTTTGATGAAAAAATTTTTGAAACATAAATAAATTATAAAATGAATACTTTTAAAAAAAAAAATTTTTTTTAATTATTCTGTTTTTATAAAACTTAAAAAAAAAAATTAAAATTATAATTTTTATGCCAAAGAACCAAATGAACCGTAAAGCTAAATAATTAACTTAAATATTTCACAAGAAACATCGAAATTCTACAACAAATATTAAATTTCAATTAATCTTACCCAATTATCAAAAAGTCAAAATAAAAAAAAATTCCCACAGAATTATACTATTATCATTCCTAAAAAGTAAAACATATGTCCAAAACGTTCCACTACAATTATGTCCAGTACTTTAAAGGTTTCCCGTGGTAATCTGAAAATAATCACCCTACAAAATTGGCCTCCAGATGAGAAGCCCTTGTAAAAACCAGTAGGACAAATCTCCAGGGTTTCTATTTCAAATTTTCCGCTTTAATTAGTTAATTCCACTCGTAAAATTCCAACAAATGATTCTTTTTCAACTTAACAGACCTTTAGACCTCCAAAAAGTAAAAATAATTTTTTTACAACAAAATAAAATACTCCATACTTAAAAAGCGCCATTATCAATAAAAAAAAAAAAAAAAAAAAAAAAATTATAAAATTAATTGTTATCTCAATGTAGTCATCAAGTTTATTGCTTTGACATTTTTAACAAAATCTGATGTAGAGATAACTAAATTCCAGAAAGACAATATAATTTTATTAACTCTATAAATTTATTTATGTTCCAGATGGAAACTGAAGTAAGATCGCTGAAGCAGGAGCTGACAAGCACTCGAGATGCTCTAAAATCAGCGACGAAGCGTTGCCGGGAGCTGGTCCGGGAATTGGATTCTCTGCACGTATGCCACGAATCCGAGCGCAATTTACGTGACCAGCAATTTTCAAAAATTCTACGGGCATTATTGATCTTGGAGTCACGTCTGAGGCAAGAGCAAAAATCAATCCGCCAGCAGTTATGTGAAAAGGACACTGTGATAAGAAATCAGCAGATAGAAATTGCGCAATTGCGGAGGTACACGAAAAACTACTTAAAAAACAAACGAGAGCTGGACTCTTACATAAACTCCGAGGACGTTACCATTAGCAAAACCAGCGAGGCCACCGATAACATTCGGTCATCGCTCAATGACAGCAATGTCGGCAAAGAGATTCAGCAGCTGAAGCGTGAAATAATCATAAAGCTAAACTGCGAGGAAGATCAGATTCTAAAGAACAAAGAGTTTGGTGTTAAAAAGACGGATAGCTTCGCCGGGAGTGACGTATCCAAAGAAAGTGTTACCAGTGAAAACACCGACGCTTCTATTGTTACAACAACCACCGAGGGAAGTCCGTCTCTATTGAGCACTGAAGGTTTTTGCGAAGGTGAAAGTTCCGATCTTTCGCCTGGTTCTACTTTAAATAAATCATCCCGGCGCATTATCTCTGAAAGTGATACCCAAGTCACGAGGAGCCTTCGTGAAAACGCGTTCAACTTCAAGGATAGTAATCGCCATCAAAATGATGATGATGATGATGAAGATGATGATCAAGTCATTTCACAGAGACGGCTTGGTATTATCAGATCAGAGCCTCTGGAAATTTATGATAATGAAGTCACTAAAATATCACGCAGCGATAGCAAGGATGACGGAATGGATTGTAATTTTGCTTCTGATGAAGATGATGAGCCGATCTATGTCAACGCTTGCGCGGGAAATGATAATAAACTTAAGAATAATAATGTTTTAAGTTTTAGGGAAGAAAGGGGTGTTGCAAACAGTGATGATAATAGATTAAATAATAATAATAATAATAATAATATTAGTAGTAATAATAATAATGAAGAAAAAATAGAAGAAGAAAAATGCATGGAAGAAACCAGCGGAAATTGGTACAGCGACCCAGACGAAGATAGAATAACCGAAGAAGTAATCCAGAATAACTCTTACAGACCAAACAGCAATCACAACTCGGTGCTAGAGTGCGTGAACCAGATCCTGCTGAGGGACAGAGAGGAAGAGGAAAACGTCCGATCGATACCGAGGACTTTCAAGCACAAGGGAAGAATAGTGAGGTTCCAGCCGGCGAGATTGTCGGATATTGAGTCTGTCGGCTCGGAAATGGAGAGGAAAAATTCTGAAGAGGCTATTATGGACAAGGAAAGCGAGGTTGGAGCGGATGACGAGTACGGGATGAGGATTATCAGTCCGAATATTATGAGGATTACCAGCTCGGAATCTAATGAGGAAGAGCTGGATACCATGGGGGCTATTCCAATTGCTATCATCGAGCCGCAAGTTGATATAGACGCTCAGAGTGTTATTTCTTCGGTGTCTTCAGCGTCTCCGGAATTGTCTGTCAAGTCGAAATCTTCAAACAGGTCGAGTAGTCCGATCTTGAGGCTGGAGAGGATTGAAGAGAAGACTTGTATGTCTATGTCCTCCAAGGGGCTGACTATTGCCAAGAATTTGGACTATGAAGACATTGAGTCGCTTCCGGAGATTATTTCTCCGCTGCCGAAGACTCCGCCGGCGCTGCCGCCGAAACCGCAGTTTAGAAATAATACTTTGGTGCTGAAGAAAATTCCTAGTCCTTCGTTTTTGATTGACGAGACGAGGAAGAAACACTCGGGGCTGAGTGCTCCAGGATATGTTAGAAAAATATTTGGAATTTCTACGCCCTCCAAGTCTTTGTCTTCGTCCTCCAAGAGCTTGCTGTTTGATAATGATCATTTGAATAAGTCGCTGACCAGATCGCCGGGTTTGAACTTTATTAATAATAATAGTTTTAAAGAAGGTATATTCAGGTCGCCGAAGAAGGACAAGCAGAAGGACCTCTACAGGGAGAATCAGAAAATTCCCCGGGTTCCTAACATGGTGAGACACTTTGAGGAGTTTAAAATTGGCAGCGATATTAACTCGCGCTGCAAAAAGTCTAAAGACAGAGTTTCACAGTTTGAGATTGAAGAAATGGACATCAGGCAAAATTTTGAAGAGTTTAATTTGGACGAGTGTGATTTGTCTGATGATCCGGATCGTCCTGAAGGCGACGGGTCAGATCGGCTGGGTAATTTGGGCCTCAGCAAGCATCAGGACGATGACATTTACTGTGTCATTGATAACAATAATTCAAGTTCCAGCGCAAATAGTAACTCTAATTCGAGTGGCATTTATGACCACTTCTTAGAAGCAACAGGACTCAGTAATAAGTCTATTTTAACTCCATCACGACTGCTAAGCAATCACAAGAGTGTGCTCAAACCCAAGGACATCAAGTACAAGAATAAAATAAAGGCCGTTTGCGAAAAGCAAATTGTCAATCCACTGCCAGCGGCTGGAATTAATAACAATAATCATCATCATAGTAATAGTAATAGTAATAATAACAATAACAATAATAATAATAATAATAATAATAGTCATATACATAGTCATACACTCAATAGACACTGGACTGGGCCATTCGTATGATGACTAGCAGCCTCGGTTTTCGGTAGTAGCGATCGATTAACCGAAAGTCCGAAAAAAAGTCACAATTCTCCGCTACGAAAAATTCAAGCTTGGCGCAAAGGAAACTTTAAATAATTATATAAATTTATAATTTTAAATTATAATTACAATATTAAATATGTATGTATATTACTATTATATAATATCGTTTTAATTAAACGCGTTTAAAATTTATTAGAATTTTATCAAGTCATTCTCGTAAGAGAATTTCATTATCTTGTCATGTTTAATATATCTTAATAAATATATACTATATATTTAGTAATAAGTATATAAATATAGATGTATCGTTTTAAAATTCCTGTAGTTTACATTACCGAAAAGTATTGTAAAACTTTTTTTTTTTTTTTTTTAGTAGATATTATTTTATTAATTCGTTGATTTATGTTATTTGCCGAAAAATAAATAACACATTTATTTCTTATAATTATCTAACTTTTTCATTGCAAATAATTTATAACTTGTTTATTTTTTTTAAATAAAGTCTTATATATTTTCTTTTTTAATTACAGTGATGTGTCGATTGCAGAAAGAATGAAGTGCAATTATAAAATAATAGTAATATTAATGATAATAATAATAACTAATTAATTAATATTTAAATATTTGTTTAAGCAACTAGTACATATAATACACTTATTATATAAATGTCTAATAACTATATAAAAATACAACGAAAGTCTATAAAAATACAATACTAATCATCATCATCATAATTATTAATTATCGGTATAAAATTCTAAAATGGAAGATATGATGAAACAGACACATCGTAGATGAAAACATCTTTAAAAATAAAAATGGAGAAACCCATTTAATTATTATTACGTATATCGAATAGATGTCTGCATTGTTTTGTTTTGTTTTATTTTGTTTTGTTTGTTTGTTTGTTGCTTGATAATAAGATAATTATTATATTATAACATATACAATTCACTCGTTCAGGCACTCTATTACACATGGCTACGCTATATTGTCGATACAAAACGCTCGGATATAGCTGCATTGATTAACGGTAATATGGTACTTAATTGGTACAATTCTCGTTTGGCACGATGACATTTTTAGAATATGATTATTAATAATAATAATTATTTAGATTTTTAAGTTTCCTTTTCAGCACGAAAGTCGTAGTAATACTCTTGATCTATTTCTAAGCGAGTTCGTGCCTTAATCACAGGAAGTGTCTGTAAAAAATATTATCAATTATTATCAGTATCTTTAAAGTAGGACGTAAAATTATTTTTTTCAGCTAATTTAATTAATTATTAGCGTCAGGATTTTTGCCGCAAATTTAAAAAGACATTTCATAATAAATGGTTAAAATTTTTGGAATTGTGGCAAAAATTTTTTTCAAACAAAAGTTAAAAATTTAATTTTATAATAAAAATGTTTCTTGTTGTTTCTTTAGGATAAAAAATTTCACGATAATTTTAAAAGTAAGATTTATAATTATCACAAAAAATTTTTTTTCAAAAAATCATAAAAAAAATTTTTTTTTTATAAAATTAAATTTCAAAAAATTTTTGTTTAAAAATAATATCAAAAATTGAAACCTTTTATTTTAAATTTAATGAAATATTTTGGTCCTATTAATTACTTACAAATACAGGCTCACTGTCAACAATGAGCAGAGGATTGAGTACAAAAGGAACGCCATCCAAGTCAGAGCAACCTGGCAAAGTGCCATAAAGGGGTACCGAAGAACAGCTACTAGTATTACTGTTCGTGTGGGAAGACGTGGGAGGCTGAGGTGCTGGTCTTGTAGGTTTGTTGATCCTTGCGTTTGGACTCAACACTTCATAGTCACGGTCGTTCGTTTCATCGAGCTCTTTTTTACTAGCCACAATACCTCCTGGTATTTGTGGATAAACGTTGCTGCCACCGTTCTGCGGTTTCGGTGAGAACTTTGGCTTCGGCGGTCGTTCTGGCGCTGCTCTGTGCGGTACTCCGTTTGAAAGATTCGGTGACACGCTTTGAAGAATGCTAATAAAAAACATTTTTTTTTTTTTTTTTTTATCAAACATAGATAGTAAGTAATTAAAATTAAGACATAAAATAATTAGTACTAACTTGATATTTTCGTAAGATTGTGAGCTAGCATCGCCATTAGTTAACTCGCTAAGTTTGTAACAGATAATAACTCCATTGACCTCGCTGTAAAAAATAGATGGCAGATATAGAACCATCAATATTAGATATAAAATATATTTCTAAAGTCTGAGAAATAAATAACTTTTTAGATAAAAGTATAATCTTTAGTTATTTACGAAACTCTCTTATCAGTTTCAGTAATAACTACTTACCCGGCATATGTGAAACCAGACGGGGCTTTTTTGATTCGGCTACACACGATAATGTCCGTCACAGCTAATGAACACAAGTCTTTATTCTGGAGTTTGTAACACACCTGCTTTTTCCTCCATGCTTTTTGATCTAAAATAAAATTTTAATAATAAACGCCCTTTAAAAATCAATATGAAGTTTTAATACATAATAAAGTAATAATAATAACTAGCAACTTTGCAGTCACTATGTAACTACCGTGACTTGTGAACTATAAATAAATAAAATTTTGCTTTATTCGACTATAAATTTTATTAAATTGCACTTTATTTTCTTAACCATTGACGTTTTTAAAGATATAAGCTCATCCCGATGTTACACTCATGAAGACCTTTCATTTAAGTACTCACATTAATTTTTCATATATTTATATATATATATTATATATATGTATATATGAAAAATATATCTAAAATGCATGTGGGTACTCAAATGAAAGCTCTTGATGAGTGTAACATCGGGATGAGCTTATATCTTTAAAAACGTCAATGGTTAAGAAAATAAAGTGCAATAGAAATAGAGCATATTCGAATGCAGCCTCAATACTTATCATAATAAATATACTATTTTAAAAAAGTATATGAAACATTGAAAAGACAAAAAGAAAATAATAATAATAATAATAATAATAATAACTAACCAGTGTCTAGTGTTTGAGGTATCATACTAAATCCATCCTTCGGCAGCTCTCGTTCATTAATAACAGTAATTTCTTGTACAACATAATTCGGTACACCTTCTGTTTTTGAGTGACAAATATAACGACCTTTCTTCTTGATAAACAGTCCACTTTCTCGCCAAAGGTCAGCGTCAATATCTTGATCATATGTCTTGGAAATCTGATGATGATAAATAGTCATGATTAAATAATTAAGCAATCAGTTTACTTTATAGATAGAGATAACACCCCACAACTAGATTAAATCTATATTATAGCCGTAGGCAATACTAAAAAACATAATAGATAACAAACAAAGCGGATAAAATCTAGGGCTTACCACAGTGAAGTTCGGTGGACATTTGTCAATGTCCTCGACGACACTTATGGCTGTGATTGGTCTGTCATCCGGCAGCAGTGATGGATAGCCCGACGTCAACCATTTCTTGGAGCTCATTTTCAATAACGCCATGTTTCGGTCCTAGGGATTGTGATAAAAAATTTATTAGTCATTATTATTAATCAATTAGGATAAGAGTAATATAATATAACTTTTGTAATCAATAATCACTGATCACTAATCACCGCTAAATATTGTAAATATTTATTTACTCATTCAGGTCTTGATAAGTTAACAGTAAATTCCAAGTACTCGTTCGTAGTAAAGCACAACTGTAAGATCAATATTGATATTTGCTGAGGAACAATAGCCTTTTTTTATTAATAGCTGCTACCATTACTGGAGTTTCAGTTTCAATACTCTGGCAGTAACCGTGTGATCTAAATACGCTCATTGTTTAATATTTATTTTTGCTTAATTCTTGGAAATAATTTTTACTGTCAAATTACAATATTAAATTACTTTTATAAAAATATTTCACTAAAAATAACAAATATTTTATTATTATTATTAAAATTTTTTTTATGCAATAAAAAAATTGTTTGAAAATTAATTGATTTAATTTTTATTAAATTAATTTTATCTATTTTTAATCATTTTAAAATTCAAAATTTTCATCACGCACCTCACGGACTTTAAACAGGAAAAATCAATTTAATAAATTAAATAAAAAAAGCCTGTACGTTAAAAAAAAAAAAAAATAAATTTCTAAACAACTCAATTAATCAACATTAAATTATTTATTAACTTGCCAGCTCAGAGCCGGCAGTTCTAAATTCTTCAAGGTTATTTAAAACGTGACTCTTACTTTTCACAGTAAACTTTAATGAAAACTTCTCTAAACACACATGAAAAATAAAACCTCAGTAACGTTAAATTCACACAATGCAAAAATTAAATAACGTAATGTAAATGTAAGAAGGGTTTAACCGGCATCAATTTGCACTTTGTTACATGAGAATGGAATCTGGAGATCAATGAACCTTACCGTCGACTTGTCTGTTTTCTTTATAAAACACTTGGCAAACATTTATTATATTTCACCAACAAACTAAACTAAACTTCAAGTATTATTATTATTATTATTATTTATACAAATCAAATTTAAACTTTACAAACTTCAAGCTGTAAAAAACTTTTCTTATTAAATTTAATGTCCATTGGTAATAAATGTCTTAAGGTCAAGTGAATCAAGTATCAATACTGAAACTAATACAGAATATTAAAGCTCTGACGATTGCGAGTAGCCACATTCTAAATACGTTATCTATAAATAAAATGAACTTAAATCTAACTCAGTTATTCGTTCTTACATATGCATGTGTTGTGTATGAGTGTTTATTTACTTTACGTAGGTATGGAAACGACTCACCTATTTAAGGGACACGGAAGCAACATTTATTTTACAAGTTACAATTCCGGCATGTCCAGAAGTCCAACATGCGTCAGTAGAAGTAGGCTTATTAGAGTTACCAGTGAGACACAGTAAATTAACGTTAAAGCTGACTAGAGAGACAGAGTAGAGACTGTGATATGACTGGAATTCTGAACTGACAAGTACTGAATACTTTAGTTATTTAATACTTAATATAATACTGTACAGTTATATTAGTGCTTACTTTTGAGAAGAGAGTGTCAGCGGGCTGAGTCAGTCATACAATTCTCTTTCAGAATTATTTCCCAGTGCAATGCAATAATAATGACACAAATTCTTAACGGATGTACCATAAAGAAAATTACACTAATCCAATTTACTAGTCAATAATAGCACGCTGGTTGATGATGTGACGTTCGATGGTCAATGACTGGTGAAGATGATAATGATCTTGATGATTAAGATGATTAAGTCAACGCCGGGATGTGTTGTTTTATGGAAAATTGTAATCAGGCGCCAGTTGACGGGTGACAGATGACATCACGGGTCTATTGTCTGGAAACAGATTATATTAGACGTTGGGTCTTGGCAGACCAGCAGACACCGATAGACTAGTGTAGAGAAGAGTATAGTGTTGTAATGATGTAGCGGACTGAAGCTTAGGCTCTAGCGTCTATGTGTATGTGTGTACTTGCTCGCGGTATTGCTGACTAGGGTAGTTGTGTGTTCGATAAGTTAACCTCTGTTTATTCATACCCCCTCTTAAAATGTATGAACGGTTGTACTTGGATGTATTGTGTTACTTGCGCACGTTGAAGCTGTATTTTGTTGAAAGGAATGAATTTGCTCGGTTGGGAGCAGCTGGGAGTGTTTTTTTTTATTGAGTCGCGGGACAGCGCCACCTTTTTTTTTATATAAAGGCTAATTTGTAATTGCGAGTTTTGATGTTTTTGATGGTAATGTAGAGGGCTCTGTTTGCGGTTGAGGGTTCGGGTTTTTATTTTAAGCGTTTTTTTGAGAGAGCTGAAGTGGCCGGAAGGGACAAGTGGGTTTTGAGGGCCATTTTGTGGCAGGACGTGGAAAATTAAGCATTGTTCAAGCGTGATTTTATTGAAATTATTTTAAGTAAGTTTTTTAATTGTATAATGTAATTTTATGGACGGTGAATGTTATTAATTATGGATAACACTGAAGTTGACAGATGTTAAAAATTTTTTTGGAATTTTATAGCAATCAAATTATTAAAAAGTTTCACATGTGAAAATTAATAAAAATTACAAGTGAAAATTTTTAGAAGCATTTTTTTATTGTAATTAATTTGTTAAAAAATTCTTTAAATTGACAGCTAACCGCTAACTTCAGTATTATAATTTTGGTTTTTATTTTTTAGGAATAAAAGTTCAGAAAGAGAGAGAGAGAGAGAGAGTTATTTTCGAGATTATCTACAACTCAGAAATGGATTTATAGTTTCAGAGGTTGATGGATCGTGGTAATAATGTTAAGTATTGGTCTAAGGTTGAGTATTATTAATTATGGGTGTTTGATATTATTGAATATATTTTTCAAAGATTGAATATTACAAATATTAGTAAAATATATTAATTGAATATTGCAAAAAAATTGATATATTTTAAAAATAGGATATTGCTGATAGTGGATATGTATTTCAAAAATTGGATTTATTAGAATATTGCTAATTAATATATTTATTGGAAATTGAATAATGCTTAAAGAATATTTATATTTCAAAGATAAAAAATTATTGCTGATGATAGATGTATATATTGAAGTAATTGAATATTGCTAAGAAAAAATATATTTCAAATATTGCGAATCATAGATATATATTGAAAAAATTGAATAATACTTTGAAAAGATATATATTTCAAGAATTACTAATAGATGTATATTTTTTAATTGAATTTTACTGATAGATATATTTTGAAATAATTGAATATTGCTAATAATAATAGGTATATATTTTTAAAATTATAGATATGTAACGAAGAAATTGAATAATGCTTTAAAAGGATATATATTTCAAAAATTAAAACTGACTAATAGATATATATTTTTTACTTGAATATTGCTAAGAAAAAAAATATATTTCAAACATTGAATATTGCTAATAATAGATATATAAGTTGAAAATCAAATATTGCGAATCATAATAGATATACATTGGAATAATTGAATAATGCTCGAAAAGGATATATATTCCCAAAATTGAATATTGTTAATAGATAAATATTATTGAATTGAATATTGCTACACAAAAGATATATTTCAAACATTGAATATTGCTGATATTAGATGTATAAGTTAAAAATCAAATATTGCGAATTATAATAGATATACATTGGAAAATTGAAAAATACTTGAAAAAGATATATATTTCAAAAATTACTAATAGATATAATTACTAATTTAATAATTGCTTACTATAATAGATAAATATTTCTGAATTGAATATTGCTAACTAAAGATATATTTCAAAAATTGAATATTGCAAATAGACATATATTATTGAATTGAATACTGCGAAAAGATATATATTTCATAAATTAATTATGACTCGTAATAGATATATTAAAAAATTGCTTATTGCTAATCTTAAACATATATTTTATGAATTGAAAATAGCTCAGTAGAATCATTTTTATCTTTAAGTATTGCTAATAATTTACAAGGTTCATTAGCACATTACTTCTAATAGATATATATTTCTCAATGAATATAATTTTCATAGGTATATATTTCAAGGTACATATAACATGAATATTTGCAAAATAAACATTGAAAAATAGATATATATTATCAAAATTAAATATTGTAAATAATTAAACTAAATGTTTGCTTGAATTTATTATAAATTCACTAACCTTAACTTTCTATTTTTCAGACAATTTATACTTCTGGGAATTTTCATCACATGTAAATCAACTTTTATTTATAAATTTAAAGTGTAATTTAAAATATAGATTTTATAATTGTTAATTATAAATTTTTTTAGATTATAAATAAAATTTATAACGCTGTAATAATATATGTTTTTATTATTTTATAATAAACTCCTTTTTTCCTTCCATTTATTTCCTGTCAAAATTATTAATAAATAAAATAATAAAATTTTTATGGTACGAGCTCAATAAAATTAATTTTTTTTAATTAAAACCCCAAAAATTTGTACAAATTTTTTTTCTCTAAATTTTATCTTATACATAATTAAAATTAAATGACAGTATAATTGGAATACATATAATTGAGAACTTAATTTAGTGTCAGAAGTGCCGCAAGGCGCAAAACATCTAATGTAAACAAACTTGATAAATATAAACATTAGTCTAACACTTAGAATTATTTTTTTACTTAAATTTTAACAAATTAATATTTTTCAAGCAATTAACGAACAAAATAGAGACTAATTAATTTAAACTTTAATTCAATTAATGAAATTAGTGTAATATAGGTTATAAAATGCAGTTAAATCAAATTTTTATAATAACAATTAGTTGCATCAGTGTATTAGCAATTGATGTTGATCCATCAAAATCAGTATTATGGGGTCCAGGATTAAGTCCTGCAAAAATTACAATGCGTTCTCGGTATTTTTTTATCCAATTAATTGATTCTGAAGGCAAAAAGTCAGTATCTATTTTATTTTTAATTTTTAACTTATAATTTTTAATTAGTTTAGTCAAAATAATTTTTTTTTAACGTCCAGTTTGAATGACATTAAAGTTAGCTGTCACTTGACAATTTTTTAATTTTTTTTAACAAATAAATTTTCTCCAAAAAATTATTTTAAAAAAATTGCATTTGTACTTTTTTAATATTTCTAAATGTCAATTTTTTTTATAAATTTTTTTTTACCATAATTTATTTGTTAGAAAAATTCTTAAAATTCTTAACTAATTGCTAAGTTAATTTTTATCCAGCTTGACCCGGTCTCCAACAGAACCAATTGTTCAAGCCAAAGTAACTGGACTGAATAAAAACAATCATGGATGCAGAATCTGGACCCAAGTATTGGATTGCAATGATGGAAGTTTTATAATTAGATATAAGCTGTTCGAGACTTGTTATAATTTAAATATTAAAGTTGTAATTAATAATGAAATTTTACCTGCTGGATCAATACACGAAAAAGGTAATTAGTAATTAGTAATTAATTATTTAAGCTAGTGATATAACAAGTATTGGAGTAATTTATAATTGATGATTTAAATAATTCAGGTCCGGTGTATGAAGAAGAGTGCTACTGTCCAAATAAATCCGTAGAGAGCTGGATGAAAAATTATGAATGTTTTGAGGAATATTACCAAATTACTGAAGACCTCAAAATATTTCCATCAATTAATTTTGATGAACTAAGAGACGATCTGATTAAAGAGTACCATAAGCCTCATGCTCATAGTTTTTGTCATTATGTTGTTAAAGATAGTAGGGTACGATTAGATTAACTGTTTTATGAGTTTTAATTATTGTTAATTGATATAATTAAAATGCATTAGCAATTTTAAATGGCGGTAGATTTACAGGAATTGCTATGGACAACATGTTGGGTTCAAGATGTTCTCGGATTCGATTTTACTGTCGCTGGCGAGAAAAGTTAGGCTGCCTGATGTGGAGTTTTTTATAAATTTAGGAGACTGGCCGTTGATGTCTAAAATGAAGAAAGCTTATCCGATGTTTTCTTGGTGTGGGTCTGAGGAAACGAATGATATTATTTTGCCTACTTATGATATTACTGAATCTTCATTAGAAAATATGGGAAGGTAATTGATTTTTTATTTTAAAATTATTTTATGATATAAAAATATTAATTTTAGAAAAATTATTGCAAAGCTTTGATAAATTTATTTATTGTTTATTTTAATTTGTTATTTTTTTTTTAATATTTTATTTATTAATTATTTTTGCAGAGTTATGTTGGATATGTTATCAGTACAAGGAAATATTAAAACACCCTGGGAAAAGAAAATTGAAAAAGTATTTTGGCGTGGTCGTGATTCAAGAAGAGAAAGATTAGATTTAATTGATATTGCTAGAAAAAATCCAGACCTTTTTAATGCTTCTATAACAAATTTTTTTTTTAAAAATGAAATGGATAAATATGGACCTGGAGAGAAACATACATCATTTTTTGATTTTTTTAAGGTAGTTAAATTAATTAATTCAATTTTTAGAAAATTAAATTTATTTATGAAATTTTTCATTTATTTTCAGTATAAATATCAATTAAATATTGATGGAACTGTAGCGGCGTATCGGTTTCCATATTTACTTGCTGGAGACTCGTTGGTATTTAAGCAAGAGTCAAAGTATTATGAATATTTTTATCACCATACAGTTCCTGGTGAACATTATGTTCCGGTGAAGCATGATTTATCAGATCTGGTAGAGAAAATTAAGTGGGCTGAAAGTAATGATGGTGAAGCATTGAAAATTGCTAAAGCTGGTAGGAGATTGATGAGAGACGTTGCGTTACCACGAGATGTATTTTGTTACCATGTGCATTTATTACAGGTATTTATAAATTTTAATAATAATTATTTAGATAATGTTATGTGAGTTAAATAATTTGGGGTTTTATTTTAGGAATGGAGTAAAAGGATACAGAATAAAATAAAAGTACTTGAGGGGATGGAGAAAGTATCTCAGCCGTCTTATGATTGTAAATGTGTGAATAACATTGAAAAAAGACCAGTTAAGTCTGAGTTTAAGAATGAATTATGATACCTATTGTGAAATAATAAGTTTTGTATGAAAATAAATTAATAAAAATGATTTAATGTTTGGAAATGTATATCATAAAAATTTTTCCTAAATGACGTATTAGAAACAACCAACAGATGGCGAACTGCTTAAAAATTTTTTTGTAAGTAGAGAAAATAAAAAAACTTTTATATTCATAAATTTTGAACGACCGAGGTATCATTATACGTGATTTGGCTAATAACGGTATCTATACCAACCGGTCAAAACCTAATTTAATTTTTGAAGGCGGATCAAAGACCATCCCATTAAATTAGTAAAACATACTTCGAAATTTTCAGTAAATTTGGTAAATAGCAAGGAAAGTACTAAAACTTCATTAGATTATAAATATGGATAAGTCAAGTATAAAAGATGATTTTTTTTTCGTATTTGTAGAGTAACTTATTTTAGTATTCTAATGCAAATTCTGTAAGTATAAATTGTTGATTTTTGAAAAAAACATTTTTTCATGTTGAAACAGATAATTCCGTAAAAATTGTAGATGGCGTTAGGTAGCTTTTTTTTCTGCAAGTAGAAAATGAAATAAAATAGATATATTCTAAAAATTTTCATTTTTCTGTGCATAGGAGATGATGCATCTTACTTGACGGAAGGTCTGTGAAGACCGATGCGTCAATTTACATTCGACTAATGTATGAACAATTTTTGAAGGCGGATCAAAGACCATCCCATCAAATAAATCAAACAAAATTACCGTTTCAGAGTTTGGGGTGAATCGTAACACAAGCTTGATTTTTCTCATCATGATTTAAACTCGAAATAAGACTACGGTATTATACATTCACTAAAGCATCATTTGCGTATGTAATTATATCACAGAAAACAATACCATTACTATGGTAAAAAAATATTCAAACTCAGAAAAACTTGGTTTATTTTAAAAATTTTGTGTTATATCGATTTTTATAAATAATGAAATACATAAAATAAATTAACACAAATTTTTAAGATTTAAAAAATCATTTTTATTCCACAAACGACCCACAATTACAACAAAAAATCCGTTTATTAAATCCATTATCGTTAAATTATTACATATAAAATATAAAAATTACAATGCAAAAAATCATTACATTACACATTATTAAATAGCACAAATTTTATAATCAAATTAATTAAAAAAAGTCTCATTCATTATTTTACTGCGGCGGTTGTTGATAACCATATCCAGCATACTGATTCGGCGGTGGAGGACCTTGAGGACCAGGAGGCGGTGGCATGTGACCACCAGGAGGACCACGAGGAGGGTACTGAGGATAACCTTGACCAGAAGGTGGTGGCGGATGAGGCGGGTAGTTTTGAGGAGGATACTGCGGGTGTCCATAATGAGGTTGACCTCCTTGACCCGGAGGGTGAGTAGGATAGCCTTGAGGTGGTTGACCAGATCCCGGAGGTACATAAGTTTGCGTCGTCGCTGGATGAGATTGAGGAGGTCCGTATCCTCCAGGAGGTTGCTGGGGTGGTCCCGGCGGACCTGGGGGTCCGGACGGTGGACCTTGAGAAATTGGGCCTGAAGTTGGAGGGAAATTACTCGGAACTGGACTCGGTGATTGTTGATGTTGCGATTGCGGAGCTCCTTGTTGAGATTGTTGCTGCTGAGGTGGTCCTTGAGGAGGAGGCCCTTGTTGTTGTTGCTTGCTGCTGCTGAGGTGACTGAGCTGGTGGTTGTTGCTGAGACTAAAAATAAATTAATTATTAATTGTCATTTAAATAAATTTAATTATTAAAAAAATTAAATGATCAAAAAATTAAAAAAAAAAAAAAAAAATCAAATTATGAAAAAAATTAAAGTATTAAAAAAAATTAATTATTAAAAAAAATTAATAAAATTACCTGTTGCTGCTGAGGAGGTTGTTGAGGTGGTTGCTGCGACTGTCCAGGTGGCTGAGACTGAGGAGGCGGTCCAGGTTGTGCTTGAGATGGAGGCGGATGCGGAATCTGATGAGATCCAGGATGAGGACCATGAGGTCCATGAGCTTGATGCGAGGGTTGATGAACTGGATACCCAGAAGGAGTAAGCCCGGGAACGTAACTACCAGCTTGAGAAGTAGCCGGTGGAGGTCCACTAGTCGGTGGATAAGTCTGAGTGGAAGCAGAAGGCGTACTCGTCGGCTGGTTACTTGGAGCATACGTATTAACTCCACTCACATTACTAGTACTAAACGGCGGAGAAGTAGAAGACGGTCCATAAGGAGCTGGAGGTCCTCCACCAGGACTCGGTTGACTCGCGTAGTTTTGGGGCGGACCACCCTGACTCTGCTGTGGAGGACCTTGGCTAGGTTGAGCAACGTTATTGGAAGTAGCAGGTGGAGGAGGATAATTCTGTGGAGGAACATTGTTAGGATAAGCTTGAGAGGACTGAGGAGGATAATTACCAGGAGTTTGACCCGCACCGTAAGCATTCTGGTTGGGACCTTGGGAAGGAGGTTGATAGTTTGGCTGAGGACTAGGACTTCCGTACTGTCCAGGTTGCTGCTGTTGCTGCTGCTGCTGTTGTTGTTGTTGTTGCTGTTGCTGCTGTTGTTGCTGCTGCTGCTGTTGCTGAGGATTAGGCGAGAAATTCTGCTGTGTGGTTGGTGGAGGGTATCCTTGCTGGTTCGGCGGGGGTGGACCGTAGCCTCCTGAAGGCTGATTGCCTCCTGGTGGTGGGTAAGCACCTGGTTGACCACCGTAACTATTAACAGAAGTTGGAGGACCATAATTCTGCTGCGACGACGCTGGGTACCCTTGCTGGGGAGCATTAGGCGGGTACTGGTTAGGCTGGCCAGCTCCATAAGCACCTCCTTGAGGACCCTGAGGGTAATTTCCACCAGGATTTTGTCCTCCGTAACCTGCAGGGTAACCTTGCTGACCTGGCTGTTGAGGGTAAGCTTGAAGACCACCTCGGTACTGCTGAGGTCCAGGTCCCGGGTTTGCTCTGTTCATTGGAGGACCTTGTCCAGGCATCGGACCACGGTAGCCTCCCTGCGGCATCGGTTGTCCCTGATTGAATCCTTGCATTGGCATTGGTTGAGGTGGATTCGGCGGCATTTCACCTCCAGGGCCTGGAGTACCCGGAGCGACATTCGGAGGACCTTGGGGACCCATCATTCCATGCTGAGGGCCATTTGTCATCGGCGGTATTCCCTGGGGTGGCTAAATTAAAAATTGTTACAAATTTTTAGGATTTAAAAAATTGTTACAAGTATTAGTAATAATTAAAAATGAAATAATTTTTCTTTAATAGTAATTTTTTTAAACAGATAATTAAATGATATTGGATTTAATAGATATATTATAATTTTTAGAATTTTTATAACAATAAAATTATAAAGAAACAAATTTACTAAAAAAAACCACATGTAGAAATTTTTAAGAATTATAAATGCGAATTTTTTTATAATAAAAATTCTAAGAATTATCAAATGTCTGCTAATTTCAGTCATATAATTAATACAGTGTGGTTTTTATTTAAAATTGTTATAGAAGGAAAATCTGGACATTTATAACTCTTCGTAAATTTAAATAAATATTTTAAAATTTTACAAAAATAAAATACAACATTTAAATAATTTTAGTAGAAATTTAAATAATTTTTGTCATTAATTTTGGAGTTTAATTATTTTTATAACTCTGAAAGAAAATAAAGTGAAAAAAATTATATGCTCATTAATTGTTCAACAAAAAAAGGATTAATAGTAAGAATGAACCTTTGTGATACAACAGATGCGATAATTTCGGAGCAAAAATGAAATTTTAATTCAATAATTTAAATTATTACCGGTAACAATGCCTGGACATTTTGGTTCGCGTCAGCAATAGAAGCGAGATAAACTAAATTCCGATGTAATATCTGTTGATATTGTAAACATTCCTGAGGTTTTCCTTTATTCTGATACTCCTGGATCGTCTGTATCAGATGACTATTTTCATCCAGCATCTGAAAAGCAAAAAATTACAAATCGGCTCATACTCCAATTGGCAAACTCGCAACAATATAAATATAACATAGATATTTTTTATTTTTTAAATAAAAAAAAAGGTTATATTAACAATGGAGTAAATCACGTACCTTCTGTATTTGAGCTGGTGTTGGCGGTACACGACCGCGTTGTATAAAAGTAGCTGACATTTTTTTCTACTTAACTTAAACAAAATTAGCCACTGGCGAGTGGCTTCCTCAAGTGTGTTTTTTAAACGATACCACGTTTTACTTTTTGCAGCTCTCTCTCCTCTCTGGCAACACAATACCTACACCCACACGTTAAAAGTAATTTATTACAATGAGATTTATGACAATAATCTGACAATTACGTAGTGCTCTTTTCTTTATTTGCGTGACCAAACGCTCGCTTGGGTTGGAGCGTTTTCTACCGTTGGAAACTCGTACTAATTTTACAACATGGACGTCAACCGTCATAATTATAGCAATAATAATAATAATAATAATAATAATAATAATAATAATAATAAAAATAATATTAGCCACAATAATCATAAAAATAAAAATAATAATAAGTATAAAAAATAATAACAATAAAAATCAAATGAAATAATAGAAAATACAAATAACAGCTGTAAAAAAATGTTAATTAGGTTTAATTAATGTGTCATACGCCTAAAAATATCAAATAAGATATAAAATTATTAAAAATAAATTTTTATATATATTTATTTATTGATAAACATTTTTCATGTGTCATAAATGAATATTTAATTGTTATTGAGGTTAGATAATTCATTTATAACAAAAGCTAAGTGTCAAAGTCGATTTTTAATCAAAATAAATTTATATGTGAATGCTAAAATAATTATTATAAAAATAAATTGTAAATAATATTAAATTAAAACAATGGCTAGTCCAATCGATTTTTTACCTGATGAAATATTGGAATATATTTTGAACTTGATTCCACCGTACAAAGATTTAAAAGAATGTATGCTGGTGTGTAAACGTTGGCATCATGCTGTCAAACGTTAGTATAATTTACAACTATTTTATTATTTACTTATTTGTTAATTTATAAAATTTGATAGAATGTTTATTAATTAATTTATTGGTTTTGCAGATGTGATAGAGCATAGAAAAGCTTATTTCCAAAGATCAGTAGCCTATGGATCTTTGCTATGGAACTCGCCAGCCATAAGCGAAAGACCATCAATAATAACAAACCGCCACTCGCATTCAGCTTGTACATACGAAAATTCAATGTATATTTTTGGAGGGTGTACCAAAACTGGTACAACTTTTAATGATTTATGGAAGTTAGATTTAGATACTCGAAAGTGGGAACGTCCGATACCTATGGGTACTTATCCGTCACCAAAAGCTTGTGCTAGCATGGTTTATTACAACAAATCATTTGTATTATTTGGTGGTTGGGCGCAACCTGCTACCTTTCCTCCTTTTCAGGTAAAAATAATAAAAATAATAATTATACTATCTGATAAATGTATCAAAAAAATTTTTTTATTATTATTATCGTAGAGGAGAAAATTATTCAATGAATTGCATATTTACTCAATAACAAATAACAAATGGACTGCCATTGAAACTTTAAATGATCCACCAGCGATGTGTGCTCATTCAGCGACAGTTCATGGTAATCTAATGGTAGTTTTTGGAGGAATCAGTACTTTTTTGCAGTAAGAAACATTTTCATTTTTTTTTTAAACTAAACTAAGCCGACGCTTTTGATTTTTTTTTTTTATTTATTAAATTAGAACAAAAAAATATTTTTAAAAAATTACACTTATAGTTTTTCAACTTTCTTACAAATAAAATTTTTTTGGTAATTATTTATAAGTGCGGTCAACCCCATTTAGGGCCATAACTAAAGAATAAACAGCTTTTCGGCCTTCAAAAGTTGGAAAAAATTTTGGCTCTTAAATTTTTTTTTAATTTTTTCATTAAAAAAAATTCTAAAAATCTTTAGATGTCGGTTAACTTAATTTTCATCTAAATTTTCAATTTTTATTAAAAAATTAAATAATTTTTTTATAGTTATAACACCTCAAATGACGTTTGGTGCTTTAACTTGGAAACACACACCTGGCACGAGCAAATAACAACGTCACCAAAGCCTCACCCGCGTTTCGGGCACTCACAGATCGCACTGGACGATAAGAACCTGATGATAATAGGCGGTTGTACAAATCCAACGGTAGGAATCGACGACGCGTGGCTTTTAACAATGGAAGGAACCCACTGGAGGTGGACAAAACTAACAATAAATGGTCTGGAGTGGGCACCGATGATGATATGGTGCCATCAAGCATGCAAAGTCGGTGAACATTTAATAATTTTAAGTAAGAAAAAGCAAGCGAGCGCGTTGTCCAAGAATGTAACCAACGACAAAGTAATTTGTCATGGACCCAGTTCCTTGGCGATGGCGGAATGCAATCTTCCGGACACTCAACAAAAATCCGTGCCAGTTGTAGACAAAGACGAGAATGTAAACGGACGTCGTGGAAAGTTTAAACCACGACCGGGAGTAGTGGTCAACTCCGCACGTGCAATTAACAACACAAGACCTCATCCGGGAATCCGCGTCGCAGTGGAACGAAAATTCGGGCCAATGGCTGCTTTCAATCCCGACTTGGGAACTCCTAGTCCAAACCGCCTTCGTCAACTTGAAGACCTGAGAAGAATGGAGGAAAGAATTAACCGCCAGCGTATGGAGGCCAGGTTAATAAAAACTAACATCAACAGGTTGGCTATTTTTGTGTTAAACATCGCTAATGTCTTACGCGAAGATCATTCCGCCTCGTGGATTCAGAATAGTGGCAAAGATCTCACTGGTCCCGAGGAACGTGTGCTTTATTCTCTAGTGCTAGGTAACGCCGAGTTAATATTTTTTGGTGGGACGCGAAAATTTCCTACCAAACAAGGACAAATCGAAGGCGAAGTGTCTGAAGTTTACAACGACGTTCATTTTATAAATCCACCTCGCTATGCCATTTAACAATAATTATTTTTATCACTGTCAAAAAACATGAAATCAAGTACAACAATATATACAATACTTAAATAAAAAAAAAATTTATTGTCTATACAATTATTAAAAATAATTAAGAATACTTTTAATCTTGTTCCATTTCTTCAACAGGCTTCAACCCTCCGAAAACTTCCGAAGGAATCGCCTGTTTTTCCACCGGAACTTCTTCCTCTTCAATGTCTTCTGTCTCCTCATCACTGTCAAGATCCAATTCAATCTCATCCGGATTTTTCACTTTTCCATCATCTTTTCCTCCCTCAGTGACACCTCTGACGAAGCTGATCGTGCCTCTTGGAGGAGCTGGTGCATTTCCTTGTGGAGCTTCTCCAGAATCAGCAGCCTTCATGTCCAGCAATCTCATCGCGTCAACAGTATTTTCCGTAGGAGTGGTACTGTTTAGCATTTGCGCCGTCATCATGTTAATTTGAGTGTTATACATAGCCTGCACACTCCTCTTAATCCTCAACATCTCACGCATCGTTTCCTCGTTCCCATGACGGACTTCGAATTCCTTCCAAATCTGCCAGAATCTCGAAGTAACTCGAGGGTCGCAAATTTCGCTGCAATGGATGTAAATAGTCCTTGCTCGGTCGACTTCACCAAGCTTGGTTTCCATCTCCGCGAACCTTAACGACATTTCTCGGGACTTGTCTTCAGGAAGGACCTCAATAGCTTGGGTGTAAATTTCTCTGGTCTTCGGCATGCCGTAAATCTCAGCGACTTTCTTAATATAAATATTGAATAACTCAAACTTCTCTTCAGTAGGCACAGCTTTAATAGCACGATCATAAACATTCATCGCATGTCTGGCAAGTCCATATTCTTCTTCGAGCTTTGCGTACAATAAATAAAACACTTTTGCATATTTTGGTGGACAATATTCTAAACATTGCTCGAACAAATCACGTGTCCGCTCCAATTTGGACCCCTTGTACCTGTTTAAAAATTTAACCAAATAAGTGTTCCAGATATCGAAGACATTCGGCCACTTGAACATCGCAATTCCTTTCTCATAAGCTCTGAAAGCCTCTTCAAAGTACTTCTGATCCTCCAAATACATTCCATAGTTGATGATAATCTGAGGCGTTGCTATTTTCAAGTCAATTATATTGTCATAGACAGCCTTGCAAGTTTTTACAGTCCCAAAAGTCTCTTCCAGGTCAGCGTACATCGACCAAACCTTCAAGGACTTGTACAACCTCATCTGAACCGTCTCTGTCTCGTCGTAGTACCCAACTTTCCTGGACGGCATCGCAGTGGCGCGATGCATCAATTTCATAGCTTCCTCCGGGCGATTGCCGGTGAAGTGACGGAGCTCCATCTCCGCCCACTCGCACCACACAGAAGCTAGATCATCAACTTTAGTGTACGGAACATGAGTGGCCTGTTCAAAGACCACTCTCGCATCAGACAACTGTCCGTTTTCTTCGTAGAATTTAGCGAAGGCCACCCAGAGGGTGTGAAGTTTTCCTACAGCTAATTGAGGCTTCACTGTCTGGACTGCTTCTGTAAAAGTGTTTATTATTTCATGAGGCTGCCCTTCGTAGAGTTTCACGCGCTTGTGCCATTCAGGAACGTTGTGAGGGTTCTGTCTTAGCAGAACTGAGTTGAGAAGCAGAGGTCTTCGCTCCATGAGGTGCTCGAATCTCTCGAGACGTAGATCTAGCTCCACATCGTCGTCTTCAGTCCTGTTGGGGTTTTTGCTGACTTCTTCCATGCGTTTCTTCGTCGCTATTTCTTCAAACTGCGAGTAAGCGTCGAAAACCTGGGTGAAGTCTCTGACAGTCGATACAGTTTGAATCGCTTCCTCGTAAATGTCTCTGGCTCTTTCAAATAAGCCGCTACGGATGTAGTAATCGGCTAGGGAGTTCCAGAGAGACCCAACTTGGTCAGTGTACCGCCTGAGACCGCCTCTGATGATCGGGTCGACCTTCAGCGATTTGATTTTGTCCGGATTTTTGGAAATCAAGTCGCAAAGCTCGTTCCAGAGCTGGTGGTTTGACTTACCGTGCTTGGAGATGAAGTCATCTTGGTTTACGATATGGGCAAGCTTGATAGCGGATTCATCTAAACGGCCGATTGAAATTAAATACTCGATATAGTCTTCAGTGTCTTCTGGAGCGAGTTTGAGGTATCTCCTGAAGACTCTGATGCCGGTCTCGGGAATATCATGGCTTTTGACGAAATCTAAATACAAAGGCCAGATACGGTGATGCTGGGTGATCGGAAGGGCTCGCAGAGCCCGGTCAAATATGTGTCGAGTTCTCGTGATGAAGCACTGCTCCGTCATCAATGTGCAGTAGTCGATCCAAATACGTGGCATTTTATGCATGAAAATCAACGCCCGTTCAAAGGCGTTGCTTACGTCTTCGTACAACGGATCATCAAGTCGACGATTTTTTAACTGACTCACTCGGTGGCTCAAGTATCCGTACCATAGTTTGTAACTACCAGGGAGTTCTTTTAAAGAACGCTCATATACGATGCTTAAGTTTGTGCTTTTGGTGGACTTCAGATGGTCCAGGTACCGCAGCCAGTGTCTCACCGAGTGTTGATTGCGGAGAATTTCTTCTTCGTATGGAAGGTCATCATCATGCTGAAATAAATAAATTCAATTAGTAACAATGTTCTATAAATTTAATCTTGTTAAAAAAATTCAGTAATAAATTTATACTGTCATTTTTAATTAAAAAATTTTTTTTTTATTATTTTTAATCATGAAAATGAAGTTAGCCGACATTTAAAAATTTTTAGAAGTTTTTTATCGAAAAAATTTCAATTAAACAATTAAAAAAAAATTTTCTCATGTAAAAAACTTGAAAAACTACAAGTACAATTTTTTAGAAATATCTTTTTAGTTGTAATTTGATTAATAAAAAAAAAATCAAAAATTTTTAGACGTTTGCTAACTTTAGTGTCATTTTTAATCATGTAAAATAAATGAAATTGATTAAAAATGAAAATGAGATTTTTTAATGATACTGAAATTAACAAACATCTGTAAAGTTTTTTGATTTTTATAACTTAATTATTATGGAAAAATTTTTTCAAAAAAAATTCCACAACTAGAAATTAAAAAAAATTTTTTTTTCATAATAAACATAAAAAAAAAAAAATTTCAGATGCTTACTGATTTCAGTATCATGATTTTTAATAATAAATAAAAATAATCTCAAACCAATTGTTGGTTTATGAAATTTAATAACACAATTGAGGAAATAACAATAATGTTTGTTAAGTTTATAATGAAAAAAAAATTTATTTATGAATATTAATGTAGAAAATATACTTACAAATTCGTAAACATTTCCATCAAAACTAATTTTTTGATTAGTGTTCATTACTTTAATTTATTTATAATAACACTAATAACAAACCGCACTCCACAACTTTGTAGGTTATAAACCTGATAAGCGTTTGATCACGTTTGAATACGTTGGAATATGTAGCTCAAAAATATAAATACGTCTTTATGTCGCCAGAGCGCGACAGGGTTGTTGATTTGCTTTTTTTCCTTTGTTGGCTATCGTCCCGATGAGGCCACGTGCCAATGTTGTTGATTTGTTACTATTATCATTATTTATGAGCGCGGTATTTTTTTTATGTGAAAAATATATTTGGCAGACATTAAAAATTATTTTAAAATTTTATAACAATGCAAAAAGGACATTTTACCGGTATACGCCCTTATAGCATCTGGAACATGATATTTAATAGTTTGCTTTTAGAATTTTTATATAAATTTATGAAGAAAAATTTTTAAGTTGTGCTAATTTAAATATTTTTACAAAATTCATATTTTGCATTGATATTTAAAAATTATTAATTTATTATTTCATTGTAACATTGAAATTTTTTTAAATTCGAATTAAAAAAAATTTTTTTTTAATTTGGAAAAAAAAAATTTATGTAGATAATTTGCAAAGCTTTATCCAAAATTGTTTTTTCACAAATTTAGAAAACTTTTTTTTACCAAAAAAGTCACTGTGACAAAAATTTTGATTTCTTCAGCTAAAAAATAAAATTGTTTAAAATTTTGAATAAATTAATCTCTTGTCACAACAATGCCCTTTTTATTCCAAAGAAATTTTTCTCACAATAAGTATATATAATCTAATGATAACTTATATTGCCATGCCTTTCAATTTTTCATTATTCAAGGTTTTATTTGATAGTACTCTCTTCACTTTATGCTTTAATCACCTATGTGTTTTGTTCATTTTCCAAAAATTCACAGTCAAAATTTATTTTCCGCATATTTGCACATGCGCCAAAAATCATTTTATTTGAAAAATTCTACCTTACTTTTGTAGTTTTCCAAAGTCATTCGTATTGACCAAATTGATCGAAGAGGAAATCAATTTTAAAATTTTATTTTTTAATCTATGACGAAATAGTGCTTTTCGTACGCAAACATTTTTTAAGAAATTTACGGGATAACTTATTTATAATTGTTTTAATTTCAAGGATACAAAAGTAATTATTTTTATTGAATTCATTTTAATTAAGGCTGAAGGGCTGAAGATATAATTCGTATATTATAAGGTAAAGTACCCAAATACAGTTACATCATAAGATTTATAATAACTTTTTGCCTTTGAAAGTTGGAAAAAATTTTGGCTCATGTTTTTGAATAAAATTTCTGTTTTATCTTTTTTTGATGTTTTTGATATATATATATATTTTTTTTTTTTTTTGAAAAGTACGCAAAAAAACAAACAATCAAAAAAATAATAATAATAATCCAAATTTCAATAAATTTCAGTGACAACTAAATTATTAAATCATGAAACCCGCTCCAGCATGTAAATTGGATTGCGAGAACTGTGTAATCTCAAAAACGCTATTGATAAAGATCCAAGTAAGGCTGTTTCGCTTCATCCAACATTTTTCGAGAAAGGGCGATATAAGGACCGTAAAAGGACTCCACGACATTTATGAAGGCGAACTTCACCTTCCATTGACAGTAAGCCGATATGTTTGAATATTTTTAAAACTTTTATTTATTAATTTTTTAATTTCAGGTATTCGAAATAGATGAACGTAAATGCCTCTTTTGCCAAATATTAGATTTACACATTTTAGAAATTAGTTATGTAGCATTGTGTTTACTCAGGGACCTCGGACGGGATGTGGATTATTATTTAAGCCAAAAAGATACAGCATGTAATAATTTTTTTTTTTAGACTTCGGCTTAATTTTCTTCATTTATTTCGTTTGTTAAGCAAATTGATTTTTTGTAATTGAGAAAGAAGTTGAATTTTTACTTTTTTATCCAGAAAAATTGTTTTCTTAACTTTTGAATCTCACATTCTTCATTAAGAAAATTTATTTTATTAATATTGTGAAATTAATTTAATGAAAAAATTCTTCTGTTTGCATAAACTTATTATTTTAACGTTACAATACCGTGCATAATTTTAAAAATCAACGATGATAATAATGACGATGAAAATTGCTGATAATAAAATAATTTGTAATAATGAGGTCTTATAATCGCAAGGATAATGAAGTACAAAGTATAAAATTATATATTTGTATTTTTGTAATGAAAAAAAAGACACTAAAATAATAATTGTAATAAAATAATGAGTTGAAGTTTAAAAATAAATAATTAAAAAAATATATATAAATGATTCTTTAACGCATTTTGACCTGTGATAATTATAAAAATAAAAGTTACCATAAGTAAGTATGAAATTTTTACAGTTTGCAGCCTTACCAACGCCTTGGAAAATAAAAATAAAATTTCTAACAATTGTCAAGGCTGATAATATTCTTAAATTATTTTATTTTTCTCAACAATTAATTTTTTTTCAGCTTAATAATGATCATAATCAACGTCCTGAATAAGAGAGCAAAATTGTGAATAATTGGAGAGAAACAAAATAGAAAAGCTAACCTGATGACGTAAAACGACAAGTAGTTGATGAAAATTCCCTTTTAAAATTCTTCATATGAGCATATATTTATAGGTAAGTACTTGTGTTTGAATGTATTGTATCTATATAAGTACGTAGGTATAGTTAAATACTACACGAAGCCTAACCTTCTTTTGTTATAGATTAACTATTTAGTGACAGCTGTCAAGCAGTGAGGTAGTATTAATAAGGTGAAATGAAGTGATAACTAGCCTTTTATCGACCTCATGTTGTGGCTCTGAGACCACCCAACACTGTCGATTTAAATAAACACCACTATCAACTTTTTTTTATCAAAGTGCTGCTGCTGATGGTTATCTATAAAATTAAATAGATTGTACATACATGATCAGTTAGGTGTAATAAAAACACATTTAGATCAGTATAAATAATTTTTATAATACAAGAATGACAATGGGAGATGATACACCAGTTACATCACTTGTCCTCCCTGTGATACTACGACCAATATTATCCAAGGTAATGGCATTTGCAAGACTTCCTCTTTAAGTAATAAATATTTTAATACTCTAGACTAGAATATAGTACACTCATTATATTATATTATATTATATTATATTAAATTAATTGACTTATTATTTCACTTGATTTAATTTTTTTATTTAGTTGGAAGCTCAAAATATCACAGCAGCTCAAACATTAAGATCTGCGTTATCTAAAGCAGAAAGTAATCATCCAGGTATTACGTATGATTTGGTAGTAGGAATTGTTAGGAGAGCTGAATTGAGCCTTGATATGAATGCTAGTGTACTTCGTTTGCAAGGTGTAGCTTCCGATTGTGATGGTAAATATTTTTAAAATTTTTTAATTTAATTTTTGGAGCATTAAACTTCCTAAGAAGGTCATTAAGGATTTTGATAAATTAAATTAATCACTAAAATTTTATTAGCCATAGAATATCGCTCAGCGAGATCAGAAGATGCATTCCAGGAATTAAATCGTAAGTCAACAGCATTAAAAAGAATATTAAGCAGGATTCCAGATGAAATAACTGATCGGAAAACATTTTTAGAAACCATCAAGTAAAATAAATTAAATATTTATTTATTTAGTAGCTTTTGCTGAGAGAAATCTTTTTATTTATTTATTTATTTTTATTTACAGAGAAATAGCGAGTGCAATCAAAAAGTTATTAGACGCAGTGAATGAAGTAACGGCATTCATTCCTGGCACTGCTGGTAAACAGGCTTTAGATCAACGCAAAAGAGAATTTGTTAAATACAGTAAACGTTTTAGTAATACGTTAAAAGAATACTTTAAGGAAGGACAGTAAGTTTTTTTTATGTAGTTATTTATTTTATAAACTAATGAATGTTTTAAAGATAAGGATCACTGGTGATATCATTTAAATTGTTGATAATAAATTATTTCTTTCACTTTGTAAGTAAATTTATTACTTACAAATATTTAAAAGTAATTAGTTTTTAATTTATTAATAAAAGTTATAAGTTTATATATTTAATTGACTTTACAGTAAAATTATTTTATTAATTATGAGAATAAAAAATTTGAGCTTCAATGATGAATAATTACTTAGTAATTATCTTTATCTTTAAAAATATAAAACATTTAATAAATGTATAGGTATAAATAATAATAATAATTTATTTATTTTATTTAAAAATTTTTCAGAGCAAAAGCCGTCTTTATAAGTGCGTTATTTCTGATTCGACAAACAAATATGATAATGGTTACTGTAAAAAATAAATGCGAATAAAACAATAAATCTTCCGGGCTGTTACAGAAATTAGTAATAATCTATTAATAATTATAATAAATAAAGAATAATAATTATCATTGCCCAAAATAAAGTATATGTGATCTGTTGATCAAAACCGTGGATAAATGGTCAATCCGACTATTAATATATATATATATATATATAAATATATAACAATGTTCAGGGTAACATAAAATAAAAAATATTAATTTGTACTTTTCCTTACTGCATCATCGTGTTATTTCTTATGTAATCGTTATTTTAAACAATATATGTATAAAATAATAATTAATTAATTATTTAATATAAAATAAACAAAATGAAACGTTGATTAAAAATGTTAACATAAAAAAAGTTATGAGGATTTGTTTTTTTTTTTTTTTTTTTACATAATATTCTATCAAAGATTATTTTTTTTTTATTGACAACCATAAACAATCCTATTTTTTAATTTGTCTTTATTTTTAATATTAAACTCTTTTGCTGTCAGTAAACACTCGAATAATACTTCCAATACCACTGATATTGTAAACTTTTTCATGCCACAATAATAAATGTGAACTGCTGTCTTTAGATGGTATTTCAAAACCACGATAAATGTATTTCATCAAAACATCCATAAGTTCTCTATCCAATTGAGCAATAACGTCGTCCATTTGATTTGATTTTATACTTAATAATATTTTTTGTGTTACATTTCTTGCGTTATCCTATAAAATAAAATATTATTCATTAATTTTTAGAAGTTACTTAAACTAAATAAATTTTTAAGTAAAATTCAAGTTGACAGACATTTATGACATTAAAATTGGCCGACGTTCAACAATTTTAGATTTTTTTTTATCAATTAAATAAGAACAAAAAAAAATATTTTTACAAAATTGGACGTATAATTTTTAAAACTTTTTACATGTGAAATTTTTTTTTAATAATTTTTTCAATAAAAAAAAATTATAAAAATATTTAGATGTCAGCTAACTTTATTGTCATCAGACATTTAACAATTTTTTTATTTTTCTTGAAAAATAAACTCGGCATAGAAAATTATTTATAAAAATCTCATTTATAATTTTTCAGAGCTTCTAAAGATGAAGTTTTGAAATAAAATTTTCTTGCTATAATTGTTTTGTTAAAAAAATTCTAAAAATGATCAAATTTCTCTCAATTTCCCCTAACCATAAAAATAAATCAGGTCTAAAAATTATTTAAAAAAAAATTGCTTAGAGCTTCTTATTAGTTAAAAAATTTCTATAAATTATCAGATGTCTCTAAATTTAAGCACCATAGTTTTATTAATTTAATTGTTAATTTAAAGCTTAAAAATTGTCTGTCTTTTGTTTTAATAATTGCAATAATTTACCTTAACTTGTTGATTTTTAGACTCTAGTGGTGCGGCTTTTAACGCCGATATCAAAGCTTCAGCATGTTTTCCTTTGAACATTAATTAAGGAAAAAGTCTAAAAGTTCTTAAAGCTAAATTAAAATAATAAAAATAATTAAAAAATAAAAAAAGTAATCAAATAAATAAATAAATTAGTTATTAAAAAGGATATTGGCTAAGTAAATTAGATATTTCATTTTCATCAGGACCAGTTGTTCCTGTCAAACTAGCATCAGCCTCTTCTTCTTTAAAATTATTTTCGTTGAATTCGTCGATATCTATTTTGCGAAATCCCGTTCCCATTGTGTCTTTCTTGTCTTCTATACGAGACATTTTTAATAATTTAACTTCCTTTGGATTTTCACACTCCAATCGTTATTTTACAATATTATTACTCACAAACTAACCATATCAATGCATACGCCTAGATAATACTTAAGTACTGTTTACAAATCGCGAATCAGAGATCTATGTGATAATTTTCATGAAAACTAACCTTCAACTTCGAGCACGTTGTTCTCCGGTTATTTACAAATGGTGATACAAACTTACTGGCATCTAGTTGCAGTCTACTTATTTTTTATAAAAATTTTAAATATAATAAATTAATTATGGATCCTTGGCCGCTAAAAAGTCGAGCGTTAACTCCTAATATTTTGTGGTACCAAGACGATGGTTCCGTTGTTTTAAGAATCATGTTAATTGATGTTGATAAATTTTTCTTGGACATTGACTTAGAACGTCTCAAGTTCAGGTATGTTTACATTCAAATAAATTAACAAGTTTTTTTTTTTTTTTTTTTTTTTGTAAATATTAATTGTAAAATTTTATTGTTTCAGTACCATTCACAACGACAAGAATTATTATTTATGTTTGTATTTATTTGGCGCGATAATTCCTGAAAAATCAATTGTTGTTAATCTTGGAAGAGAATTGCGGATAAGATTGACAAAAGCTTTTAAGTGTATGATTTTTTTATTCAAAAGATTATGTAAATTAAGTTAGCCGACATCTAAAAATTTTTAGAATTTTTTTTTCTGAAAAAATGATAACGAAAAAATTAAAAAAAAAAAATTTCACTTGTAAAAAACTTGAAAAACTATAAGTGCAATTTTTCAAATATATTTTCTAGTTCTAATTTAATAAATTAAAAAATTAAAAACGTCGGCTAACTTTATTGTTATCAAAAGATTTCGCGTTCTAGATGCCATAAGGGCGTATAATAAAAATTCTATTATTTTTTTCAAGTCCAAAAAAAATTTTTTTTTCCGGAATCAATGTATTTTTGTATGAAACGTGAAGAAATGCAAAAAAAAAAAAAATTTCTTCAAACTAAAAATTTTTTTTGGACTTAAAAAAAAAAAATAATTTTTATTATACGCCCTTATGGCATCAGTAACGCGATTAATTAATTTTATTTTTGTTTAATCAATTGCTTTAATTTTTTTTTTAGTTCTCAAGTGGGCCAGATTAGAAGTAAGTAAATATAAAAATCCACAGATTACAATGGATAAAGAGAAATACGAAGAAACTGTATGGACTTTGAGAAGAGTTAATCTTCCTGGTAAGTTATTTATCCAGATAAATATTTACTACTAAATTGATTATTATTATTAGTAATATTAGAGAATAATTTGATAATTACTTATAATTTTATTTATAGAGTGGGATAGTATTGAAGAATATAAGCGTCGGAATAATATCGTAAATATTCTACCAGCTGATGATAGCAACGATGAATCAGATGATGAGAGAGATGCTGTTCTTAGTGATTAATTGAGTTAAGAAATAAAGTGAACTAATATATATAAAAATAAGCTAAAATATTTTTTACTGATAGTAAAATTTTTGGAGTAATAATTTAATATTCACTAGTAAATACTCGAGCTTTAATTGAAAAAAATATTTAATACGAAATGTATTCATTAACTCACTTTGTCGTTCAGAAGCTCAATTATTACAAATATTTTGTTGATAAATTAATATTAAATTTATAATTAACTAAAAGTATTATTTGAATAATCAATCAGGATAATTCAAGTCTGTTATTGTAACATTGTCTTAAAAAAATTACAAGTTTTATTTATTTATAATTATTAGACCGTTTAGAATAAAAAAGTAATGAATTAAATCTTTAAAATAAACCTGTAAAGCTTTAAAGCGTGTGTTGTTGGAATTATCCTTATTGAAAATTAACTTAATTAATAAAAAAAAAAAAAATATAAAATTTATTGGCAAAAAATAATACAGTAATTAGGTAATTGTTATATACACCTTGTGATATATATTTATAAAAACGAAAAATAGTTTCCTAAACTGTACATGGATATATACAAATTTGTAAACACTGTATTCTAACATTTGTGTATAATACCGAAGATAAATGCTTAAATTACCGAGCACATAAAATATTGTGCTCAATAAAAATAGTAAAGTGAGTGTCAAATAAATAAAAATTATTAAAACATTTACAGCTGCGCAATTAATTAAATATAAATTAATAATATAATATCGTATAAATCTCTCGTAAAATATGGATACCAAATGGCAGTACTGCGTTATTAATATTAAATTACAAATCCTACTTGTGAGATTCCTCATAGATAGACTATTTATAAATCTTCAAAATAATAATATTCATTGATCAACAACCTTCAAGTGCTAGTCTTTGATTAATATTTTCCACTCGTATTCGCATCTCCCGCCATATATCTTCTGCCAGCTCGTCAATATTTGTGTAGCGTACTTTGAAAAAATTAAAAATATCCACGAGAAACTCGACAACTTGATCTCTAAAGTACTGACATGTTGAGCATAGAGAACCTTCTGGCCCTAAGAAGCCCCACACCAGCACCGGAGACACTTGCTCCGATATAAAGTAGAAATGTGTTAAGAATCCTTTGTTGTATTTCAACATCTGGCGCTTGCTGGCCAAAATTGACCACACTGCAGTACCCACCGCCTATAAATTAATTTTATTCCAAAATTACAAATATAAAATCCATATAACTACTAGGGTGTGCCAAAATTCAACTTCCGTGATGGACCTCTTAAAATATGAAAATGAAGTTAGCCGACATTTCAAAATTTTTGTTGAAAAAATTTCAATTAAACAATTAAAAAAAAAAATTTCACATGTAAAAAACTTGAAAAACTATAAGTGTAATTTTTTATAAATATCTTTTTAGTTGTAATTTAATTAATAAAAAAAAAATAAAAAAATTTCAGACGTCTGTTAACTTCATTGTCATTTTAAAATTGAAATTTTGAGTTCCGCTTTTAACTGGAGTTGTATTTGGAAATTTCGTGAGATATTTTGAGGGTAAGGGATTTGTTTGATTTTTATAGAATTTTTTAAAAGGAGTTTTGTTTGGGCAAATTTTAATATTTTGAAATTTCAGCAAAAATATCTAAACAAAACTCCTGTTAAAAAATTCTATGAAAATCAAATAAATCCCTTACCTTTAAAATATTTCAAGAAATGCCTGAGATAACTCTTGTTAAAAGCGGAACTCAAAATTCCAATTTTAAGAGGTCCATCACGAAAGTTGAATTTTGGCACATCCTAATAACTACCTAAAAAAATTCAATAGACATATCCACTTACGGTTTTTCTGAAGCTTGCAGAAATCCATCGGTTTTGCAAAATGGCCTTGATAGAAGACGGTGGTTTATCGACTTCATCAAAAGAGTCCAAAAGAATAAAGTCAATTACAATATCGTAAAAATTAATACATTTGACACCTCGAGCGCTTAATTCTTCATGCATGATTTTGTGATTGCTTGGGTCACCCAAAAATTCAAGCATATTCTCATAGTGTACCAAATACTCTTCAGGATCCTGCAATAAATATTTATTTATGGTAAGCATTTTATATTTTTATTACTATTATTTTATTTTTTATTTATTTTTTTTTACATCCTTCAACATTTATTTATTTTCAGACTCCACTGACTAAATTAAAAAGAGTTATATAACAGAATAAAAATATTTAACAATACAAACCCTATCAGCGTAGACAATCAAGTCGCTGATGACCTGACGACCAATGTCTACAATCCAGGTCGCGGCTCCAGGCAAAGTAAAGAGTCTGGAGTATGCCTGACGTAAACAGTGAACCTTAGCAACGTACTCGACATCCGAGCCGCACTTGACTAACTCCGTGTGAAGCCGCCTGTTTAGTATTATTATATATTATATATATTATGCATATTATAGTGTACTATATATCCAAGTATTGTACATTGTAATGAAGGATAAAAAATCAGTGATGAGATTGAAGGACACTCAGATGTGACCCACTTACATAGAAGATATATGTTTACCTGCACTGAATGCCTTTGTCCTCGTGCTCCTTCAACGCGGCGTGATACAATTTTTGTTGCTCCAAGTGTGGGAAAAATTCGAAGAACTCTTCGAATTCTCTAAGGTCCGCTACCTGAAAATGAAAATTACAATCAGTCCTTTCCGGGATTTAGAGGTATAAATTTTAATTTAATTATTCATCGAGTATTTTACTCTTAATTTGATTTTTTCATTTAATTACATAATACTGACATGAATAAATATCTGTGAATTTTTATAGTTAAATTATTATGAAGAAATTTTAATAAAAAATTTTGACATCTAGAAATTTAAAAGAATTATAAATGCAAATTTTTAAAAAATTGATTTGGAATAAAAAATATGTATTTTAAATTTAAGAAAATAATTATTGAAAAAAATGAAAATTAAAAATTTTAATATAATTTTAATTGTATGTAATGATTGTAATTATCGATAATAATTGAAATAAAATAAATTTACCCCATCTTTAGCAGACGCAAAGGACTCTGGAGACGACGCGGCTTCCGCTTTATCTTTTTCCCGTCCATATGAACGTGCGGTTGACGCACGCCGGTTACTCGCTTCACTTCCTTCATCTTCGTTGCAAAAGAGTACCGAGTGCTAAACAAATATACACACATAAATACATATTTACATTTGCACACATAAGTAAGTACATTTAAATAAAAGGATGGTGTCATGTTTTATTTTATGTAAACAGTGAAACCCAATTGAATTGATTTGTCCCTGACACAATGTGCTAATGGAATTATAGTGACAAAATGCCATTACGACTCATCAAATAACGGGGACAGCATCATGAATTATTTAATCGATGACAAACTTTTCTTTTTCACTTTATTTGCTCAGTAATTTTTGTTTGATTGTATTATTAGGAGCTTGGATAATAATATCAAGATGTTGAACCTGGTCAATGAACAGCAGCTCAGCGGTGCTCTGCATTTGGTATCCCAGATCGAGAAGTTCCTGGACATCGTGTGTAAAAGCCGCGTCGGCTTTTGAAGGCAATGCAAGCGCATTATTTCCGAGGGTGCAACTAAATGCGGTGAGAGCGTCCTCCCAACAATATAGAGCCTTCTCCAGCGCTTCCAATCCTGCGGAAAATAAAGAGAAAACCTTTTACTGTGTTATGTTCAATAGTCTCAACAATACGGCTTAATACAATTGTTGTCAGAATGGTATTAGTATTTATGTTCTTACATGTTAAGTCTTTTGCGCTCATAGATATTTAATGAACAGTAATAATAGTTTTTATTTTATTTTTAATAAAATTAAATTTTAAAAAAATTTCAATGATTTTTTTACATTGAAATAAAATCAATTTAATTCAAGAAAAAAATTTTTGAACCAAGAAAATTATTTTTAAAAAGCTTCATCTTGATTTTAATTCATTTGAAAAAAAAATTTTTTTTTATACCAAATTTTTTTCATCAGAAATAATAATCTAATAAAAAAAATCAGACAATTTAATGATGTTTTCTAGAAGTGATTATGTTTACAAACTTTCGGACGGATAATTGACATGAATGTATTTTTAGATTACATAACTTTCCTTTACGACTATATATTAATTTATTGATTTACAATACTGTCAGAATCAATTCTCAATTAATTATCTTTGCTGCAGTGTGTAATTTATTTGACTTTAGTGTCCTAAGAAGTGTAAAAACAATTTAATTTAACTAAATCAACAAATTTTATAACCATCGTAAAACTCAGCACAATGGGCAAAAAACTCTTCTGAGTATATTATATTTATAACTGTAAAACTTTAAATGTCAGTTGAAACAAAAATATTTTAGTTTTTATTTTCGTTTTTATGTTTGCATGCTAGGATAGCTTGAAAAATAATTTCATTGTTTGTTTAACCTTGGATTACAATTTGTAGTTCATAAAAAAATAATTCCTTTGACCCACCCTAATGTATACATCAATGTATATTCATTTTTAGAAGTAATTTAGATAAGTTTATCATAATTATTTTCATTTCTTCTGAAGTAATAAAAATAAATAAATATACTTACAACATATTATAAAATTTTATCAATGAAATTATAGTTAAAAATATAAATATATTAAATATTATACTTTATACGCAATTACCATAATTATGAACTAAATTAATATAATTAATAGTTGATAAAAAAAATCTATTTTTCATTAAAAAAAAAAAAAAAAAAAAAAAAAAAAAAATTAATAAGAATTATTTTTTGATTTTATCTGAAAATTAATTAATTAAAAAAAAATATTTTTAAGAATTCATAATTGTATTTTTAAAAATATTTTTCATGTAGAATTTTTTATCAAAATTTTTTTTAAATAAAAATAAAATTTATGCAAAAGCAAAAAAAATTTAATTTGTCTATTAATTTCTATCAAGTATCATTTAAAGTTATGAAAATCAAATTAGCTGACATCTAAAAATTTTTAGAATTTTTTTTATTGAAAAAATTAAAATAAAATTTTGATTTGTAGAAAAACTTGAAAATCTATAAGTGCAATTTTTTTAAAATATATTAAATTTTAATTTAATAAATTATGGCGACTAACTTTAGTATTATTTTAATGACATTAAAGTTAGCTGTCACTTGACAATTTTATAATTTTTTTTTAACAAATAAATTTGCTCAAAAAAATTACTTTTAAAAAATTGCATTTGTAGTTTTTAAAAATTTTTAAATGTCAATTTTTTTTTACCATAATTTATTTGTTACAAAAATTCTTAAAATTATCAACTACTAAGTTAATTTCCATATTATTTTTTAGTTTCTTGAATTTCTAATTATAAAATTTTTTTTCAACATTTTAATAATTTATTTAAAAAATCCGGAAAACTGTCAGCTGTCATTTAATTTCAATAATTTAGACAGCAACAGCAATTTACCATCTTGAATATTTTTCCATCTAGAAAGTAGGAAGTGATATTAATAAAATATAATTATTTCTAAGGCATAATCAAGTTATCAAGAATAGTTGATTAAGACACTTCTCTGTACCAAGAAGCGAAGATAAATAAAATAAAATCCAAGCAGAATCTTAACTGTTAGCAAGCGTCAATAACACGCATGTGACGTAATGCTTTTAAAAATTCGCATTGGCGGATGTGTCATCGAATGGGGGCCCAGAGGGGTCGATATTGAATAGACAACACATAGAGCAGACATTAACAGATATACATCTACACATATAAATAATATAATGTAAGGGAAAAAGCGCAGACTCGAGCCCTCTTAAAACATCCCCTCGCGCGCTCGCGCTAAGCGAAACGCGCGCATCGGTGCGTTCATCCAACACCACCAGTTACCAGTTTTACGTCCATTCCTCCTGTGTGTTGTACATATAATATAATATTATTATTATTATATACATATATGTTGTATATCTTACATTAAGTTTGCATATAATACGCATTTACACTTTCTCTCTTGATGTTTGTACGCAGATAAAAAAATACAGACCGAAGAAGAAAACAACACCGGGTTTTAGGCTTGCTTGCTGTTGGTCTACTCGTCTTGCTTCGATTGTGTCATTGAGAACACGCAGAACAGTACCGAGTATTATTACATACAATATATACACAAATATACACATATATATCCTCCATATTTCTCAGCGTAGCAGCTAGCAGCTTACAGAGGATCATTCAGCAAGCTCAGAGCGAGAAAATTCAACCCGACGCCTAGATGACAATGACCAAGACGAAGAAAGAGAGTGGATACTCTAGCTAGTGCAGAGTAGGGAGCTGAGCTTGGTTCCACTGAAGAAAGGGAAAGATAACGGTCACCGACGAATAGAACCGGCAGGAGTACGCACCGAAAACTCTTCTCGCGTCAGTCGCGTTCGTTCGGCTTATTCGCGCGCACGTTTTCCAGTTGTTATATTTTATATAAAAGCAAACTTTTCTTTTTATTGTAGTTTCAGTTTTTGTTATTATTATTTTCGCCATAATTATTTTTGTTTGTTTGTTGTTCACCCAAAGCAGAGGGTAATTACTGAATTGCTGACTTGGTGCCTCAAGAGTTTGTGAAAAGTTGTTACCGGCGTGGTGCATGTGTGAGAAATTTTAATTGGAGATTTTAATGCGAAAAATCAACGTTTAATTTTGTGAAAATAATTCAACTAAAAATTATTTGTAAGTATCTGAAAATAAAATATTAATAAATATGTAAATATGTCGATTGTTTGCAGGATTTAAAATCATGAAAAATAACTTACGGTTATGAATTATGAAGAAAGCTGTGGATTTAGACTTGAGAACGTGACATGGAATATTTTGTGCCGAATTATATTATTCTTTTGTTTATTATATTCAACAATAAGGAGCTAGTAAAAGTGAGAATAGAAGAATTATTTAAGTCTGGATCTTTATTCTTGCTGTTATACGATTACTTATAACTTAAACTATTATACTTATACTGTAGATATTTTATATTATATGTACATGTGTGTATGGATATAATATATGGAACTACATGTATAATAGTATTGTAGATTTACGATGACGGAATAAGCAAAGTTATGGTTGGGGAATTTCAGAGACCAGTGACTAAGTCAATTGAATGGAATTAAGGGTAGAAAGAAAGCGAAAAAATATATATTTATTATGGTGTTAATAAATTCCTTTTAAGAACTAGTGACTCAAGAAGAGCGTCATCACTTCTTGGCAATTGAATTTATTTTTTTTTTTTTTTTTTTTTTTCAGGACTATTCATCATGATTAATTAAATTTTAAGAAAAAGAAAGAAGCCGGCTTTGAGTTTTATTAAATCTCTGCTGCTAATTATTGTAAAGAAAAACCAGTACTTGGTGTTTGAATATATATATATATATATATATATATATATATATGGAATATACAGATATCAATATCGATATATAATTATTAATAATAATATTGTATATGATACACTCTCAGGGTTTCGTCAGAGCGGAAAGCCCTAACTCAATAATATCTTACAATTCCGGTATTTATATTCATTGGTGTAGAACGACTGACACAGAATCTCAAATTCCAATTATCTATCATATTTAATATATATAACAAGTATATATGTTTATAGATATTTCTCTCCCGGCATTTCTAGGATAAATGGATACGAAAAACAAGTGTTGCGCAATCAGCTTGGGAATTTAGTTCTACAAAAAAAGACAAAAAAAAAATGTTACTTGAGCGTGTTTGTGAGCGCGCGCACCTGTGATAGTTTTTTTTCCACAAAAGTGTAGCATACGGTAAAGGCTAAACTGGCATAACAGCATAGCAGCAGGAGGTTTAAATTCTGGGGGTTTTGATTGCCAGGGCCTGACCTTGAGGTGCAAGGGACGTAGATACGTGCCGAGGGGAAGTTGAGGTTGAGTTTCCAGCCCCTCGGGAGTTCCATTTCCCCTTTCTAGCTACCGACGTTTGCGGAAGGATCGATAGTAAAACATAGCTAGGATACCGCTCGATTAACCGGATATCAAGAATTCTTAAAGTCACGTTTTATTCATTGCGGCCTCCAATCGTTCCAATAATTTATTTTATTTTATTTTATTTTGTTCTATATTTTGTTTATCAAATACAAAATCTTATTTTGAGCTGGTATGCATCGAACATTAAATTACATTACCGCTACACAGCCCGGCACACATCAGTTCACTTTGCTGTAAAGTACATTAGCTGAAAATTAAACGGAAGTATATTAGATGACGAGGGAAGAGGCTTCTAGAATAGGACACACGCTCGAGGATAAATTGATTGAACCCGATGGAGCCTAATGAGAGTCTGACACAGAATTTAAAAACTTAAATAAATTTCCTCGGTTAAATTTACCGAGTCTACCACTCAAATAGTGTATTCATAGATCACTTATAACGTAATTATAATTATTATCATCATAATTATTGTTATTATAGATCTAATGGAGTCTCTTACCCATGCTAGTGTAGCATGAGCGTAAGGTAACGCCTACATAGAGCATGCATCACAGTCGACCCCTGGACTAGACTTTATTATTATAAAATGCGTATAAAGTAATTCAATATGACCCGTGTAAAAGTGCTCGTTAACTCATCACAGCTCAATGTCAATTACAGAGATAGGTCAAGCGTCAGCAACCTGCTGACGATTCTCATCTAAATCACGCAATATACCATTAATTAATTAATTATTATTATTATTATTATTTAACATATTTTAAAGTTGCTTTGATGTCCTTATTATGTCAAGCATTTTTGTCGTTAGATTAATTAACGAAGAAAAATAATAAAATTCCATTAAATATTAAAAATGGCAAAGAAGAAGAAAAAATGATGATGAAAATTTTTTTTTTTATCAAGACCAAAAAAATTGAAAGTTGGCAATGAATTTCTTGTTAAAGGCAATATTATTATCGGATAATATTTATCAGGTTTGTTTATGCCTCAATAAATATTTAATAAATATTATACATTTAAAAATATAATGAAATCTTAATTGAACAATCGGGTCTCGCAAGTATAACTGTCTTATTCACAAGTTTATTATAATTGCGGGTAATAATTTACGATTAGCATTAACTGAAGAGATAATATGGATAATGCATAATACATAATATATAATATATAATATATAATATTATATATATAAATAAAAATATTGAAGGAGAGAAAGAAGAAAGCATTACAGTTATAGATGAATGATAATGTGAATCTCAATGTAAGATAATCTGTCCAATTATAATAGTGATGGTGCAATAGCCCGTAAATTAATTGATTGGTGATTGGAAACAATGGGGGCTCTGAGATTGAAACGTCCGAGCCATAGAATCAGAGATACAAACTACATATATTAATACAGTATATATTGTATTTACTGTGCAGACAGGCGTATGTAGAATGTAGAAGAGCAGACATACACAGACGCTGAGGGAATTGGGTAGACAAATGGAAGAGGAAACCGGCCTCTGTACCAATCATCAATGAATAGCAACAGTTGTCGTCATCTAGTTGATGATCCAATGTTTAAAAACATTGCGCCTCGATATTAATGCAACAACCCAAACTGAATATAATATGCAACATATAATAATGTATGAATTGTATGCAGTTGTTATCATGGCAACGTTAACTGCATGGTCATAGGACCAGAGAATCGATATTCCTTTTGGCACAGCCGACGTACTTGTTCGTTTATTGCACTTGTTTCATTTCCGTAAAATAAATTTTTTATTTCATTCGATTTGGCTCAACTCCTGGTTATTTTTCCAGTCAATGCTTTAATGCAGTCGAGGTGATTACCCTCAGACTTAGCATTGCTGATCATTTTTTATGTCCCATTAGACTATAATGGTAATTCATGTTAATGCAAGTGCGATACCACCGGCATGACCATTAGCGTGAAGATAAAAATATACATAAATGTATTATCAAAAGCAATAATCTCTGTTTGTTTTCAATTTAAACTCTTGAGTGACTTTAGTCTATTATCTTTATTCATTTCTTCCTTTATATTATATTAAATTAAATTTATTTATAAAAATATACCCAGGAGTTTTTAGAAAAAAATCAAGACATTGATTATTATCTTTTCTCAGTGGATTTATTGCCCACGGCGATCCCGGATTGCGAGGATTTATTTTTCTCGTATTTCTTGTTGTGTGTTAAGCATACTTTGCTTTCCAGACTATACTCTGCACTACTCACAAGCTATCATAGAATAGTAATACACAACACACGGTGATCTTTTTTGCTGAGAACCAGGTACGTAACCAGGATGTGGAACGGCGCCGAGTAACTAGTGCCTGGTGCCGAGTGGTCACGGGTCATCGGTCGATTAAACACGATTGCGTCAATTGCAGAGCCTCTTAGAGCTTTTCCTGATACCAATATCAATACCAAGTGCGCTTCGTATCTCTACGGCTCCAATACTCGGTCAAGGTTTCTCAGCACAACAAAGCTAACCAGTTACACCAACCAGTATTGTGTCTAATGCAGTGCTTGCTGCTTGATACGTATAAGTAAAGCTATTCTTTCATTCGCAGCACCTATAACCAAAAGAATTTAATACAATTATAATTATTATCATCATCATCGGTAGTACAAGTGGCCGGCCGTTAATGGTACCGCGGAACTCAGCACCGTTACACTGCACCGTGTTCCGTGACTGTGAGAATAGTTTACGTTCAAATCAGTAAATCTTCTTCCGTTTCCGTTTCCGGTGGGTTCAAAATTTCATTTTTGGTGTTCTTAACTTTAAATTGTCAGCTCTGAACAATCCAAATGCTCTTGATAGTTGTCGTCTTGAATGACTGTCTAGTCAGCAGCTAGTTTCAGATCTTCTTTCAGCTTATCTGGTTAAAAATTAATAATTCGCTGGGGTTGCAAGATTTACTTGCGGTTACTGTGGCTTAGGCCTACGAATAAAATGGAAATTAATATATAATTTTAGTTGGTTTTAATTAAATTTATCAATTTAAGTTGTAGTTTTAATTTAATAAAATGATAATGTTATTATTTTGTTTGTTTCAGATGATGTCAAGCACTTGTAATCGGAGCGTCGTGCTCTTATTAATACTGTCTGTCGTCACGTTTTCGAACGGTGACAACAGTGTCCACATATATTCTAAACTACAGCAATACGTAACATCCAGTACGCTTAATTGGCTTCCGGTAAATCATTATGACCCATCAAAAGAGATTGTTATTGGTGGTTTCCAACGTGTACCAAACGGTATTTATAATTTACACGGTTATTTTAATAATTAAATAATTAAGTTATCTTAATTGCGTGAAAAAAAAAAATATTTCAGTAGTTTTAAAGCACTTGAAGTTTACTCAAGAGGATTTTAGATATTGAATATTTATTTTTATCACAAAATTCTTTATTGGTTTAAAAATTTTTATCTAAAAAATATTCTTTAGATAAAAAAAATTTTTTTTTTGCATAATTTTCCAATGTAGAAATTATAAGCGTAGAAATTCCACTTTAAATTACAAAAAGCACGATATTTAACGATGTAATTACCGCATGAAATAATTCTTTTTACTTATTACACTGTACATAACAACTTTTTACACTTAAACTCCAGCAGTTATTCCTAGCAGCGTAAAAAGTCTGAACAATTAACAAGTAATGATTTTGCTTTGCAGTTGAGACAAATGGTCAAGATCCCATGACCAAAGAACGGGCAATGTTTGTGTGCCGTGTCTATCACGGTGGCATATGGGTAGCCGGGAGCCAGATTCAAGGACAAAATCGATGCACCGTTACATTACTAGGCAATTTTCATTCTTATGAGCGTTATGAATTGCTTGAAAATGTGGAGAATTCAGCGCGACTGAGCTGGATCCCTTGGGACAAGTTCCACAAAATTCCAACGGGTGCTGTCGCCGCGGACACGATGTTCGTCGCTCGACACGTTGTTTCCGCCGAAGATGATGAGGAGGAAGAAGAGGCCAAGAATGATAGCGTCTCGCCAAGTTACACCCACTACATTGGAACGCTTGATCACAAGGATAAACTCGGGACAATCACCTACGTTAAAGCCGTCAGTTATACTACCAATTTATTATTATATTTTCATTTTATTTTCTGTTTTTATTCATTCATTCTCAGCGTGATTCATCGCTGAGCATAATGCGATATTTATGATTCATTGTTCTCATTTTTATCCCTCTATTTATTTTTCAATCTCTGCCATCAACAGAACGGAGAAACGGGTTCAAAATCAAAAGGCGAGGTCCTTGTCGAGACAGAGCCGCTTTACTACGACCTGAGGTCCGTCAAGCTGAATCTTCGTCGTAAGCATGTTATTAAAAATGAACCGAAGATACTGGGCGAAGCAACAATAATCAATTCACGCGATGAGCCAGCCAAGTTAGCAGAGGCGTTTGGATACACCTACAAATACTCCAGTTACTGGGGACAGGGTCACGCAATGATTAAGGCTCTCAATACTTCGATCATGCTTGTCAATGGTTCCAGGCTTCCAAGCATTGCTTGGGGAATGGAAGAAAAATCCGAACGCTCTGATTTGTACACGTACGTATTAAACAAAAATAAATCTATAAAAATAAATGCAATTAATTAATCAATAATATAATTTAGAGTAATGAATAAATATTTTAACGAGCATTTATAAATTTATAAATAGTGATGATGGTGAGTCACGTGTGTAATATAAAATGTTATGTTTACAGCGTGGAGATCAATCTTGAACCAGGAACAGCAGTTAACGTAACACTCAAGGCTAATTATATGGATATGGAAGTACCATACACTGGTGAACTTAATTCACATTACGAGGACGGCCAGCAGAGATCGCGAGATATCGTTGGAATGCGTAGAGAAGAAACAATGCGTGACATAACTCCAGTGTTTAGTCCGATATATTTCATAAGCAATTTTAGTATCGTGCCTACGACCTTGGCCCCTCCGACGACACGTGGAACCACTACTACTTTGAAGGCCAGCACCTTCAGCAGTAGCAGCAGCGCAATTACAAGCACCACCAAAAACAGCGATACGTCCTTGGAGACCACTCCTGATATGTCAATCAAGAGTGAAGATGATGAAAACGCAATTATTCCACCGCGAAAAAGCGACCCCAGCATGCAGAATGATGATGGTGGGCCTGAATTGCTGAAGAACCAAGAACCAGTCGCTGTTACGGGATTCTCTAATGTATTTAAATCAAGTATTACGTTATTATTAACGTCCGTCTTTGTAAGTCTGTACAGGATCACGTGAAGTGTATATATATATATATATATATTTGAATTTAAATATATAAATATTGATTTTTGTTATTAGAAAACTATTACAATTGATTTAGTTATGGTAAGATTATTATTATGAGTAGAAAAAATATTCCGCTGGAAGTAAATTTCATAAAAATGAGGGAATATAAGATTATTAATAGTTAATTGTTATTCTTACAATCTTTGTGCGATAACGCTTTTAAATACTCGAGAAACAAAAGTTACCACAAGTTAAAATATGAATAAGAATTATGAATTTTTTTTTAGTTAAAAAAAGAACGCTCGTAAAGTTTATTGTCTTAAGTTAGTATTTTCTTCATTATAATTATTATTATTATTATTAGTGTATATTTTTTAATAGTTTTTTTGGTATTTACATCGAGACTTAAATGCGTTATTGACCACAACTTATATGCTTGCCTTTGACAAAACAAAAAACTACTAAATAATAAAAAAGAGAAAGCTTGTGAGTTTAAGACATTGTGCATGAAATTTACTGCACGTTTTAAATAACCAACGCCTTCTTGACAATGTAGCATTTTAAGATAAAAGAAACTAAAAAATTATATGAATATATATATATTATAAATTATTATTATTATAAACTAGTCTTATTGAACTTCGAGTACAAGCAAATATAAGCCAAGAATATTAAGTATATGTATATTCTATACTAATTAAAATATTGTTAACGGAACTCACACAAACGTTAAAGAGAAAAAAAAGTCCACAGTCCAGTGATTAATAAAAAAAAAACTCAGTAGCTGATTCCTTGTTTAATTATAAATTATTAATTATTAATAATTAATAAGGAATAAATGTCTAAATATATTTAAAAATAAAAATAATTGCGATTATAAACTATAATTATGAATTATAAATTATAAAAATACAAAGAAGGCTTTTTAAATAGACGCAGTATTTAAATTATTTCTGCGTGTAATTATTATTGATAATATAAATTGTATATTCAAAGATATGATGATAATGATGATGATGATGATTAAATTGTAATGATAGGAGTAATTTAAATGATGGACATAAGTAAAGAGAGGTAGATGCGTAGATAAATTTATATGCAGCTACATTAATATATTTTTGAGACCGGGATACAATTGATGATTATGATAATGATGATGTTTGTAATATTTTTAAGTAAATGAGTAGCGTGTAAGGATCGTGCAGATAATAAGGGCTTATTACTTTATAGCGTTCCTAATTATTCGAGTTATTATTAATATTATTCGTTGCTTTACTTTATAATTAGTTATTATTATTAATCATCTTATTGATGTTTTTGTTATTAATTATTATTGATTATTTAATGGATAGCAAAAGTTTTTCTTATATTTTAGTATTTTGGTTACTAAATTCCTATAGATTTATATTTATATTTATATATATATTTTTTTTAAATGATCATTATATTAGAAGTTACCTCGCACAAACTATTATTAATTTAATGCTCTTGATTTTTATTTATTATATTATTAATATTTTAAACTATGAATTTATCATTTTCCCAATCAAAGTTTCATATCAGTTAGCCCAATTGCAAGCAATAATTGGTACTTAGTATACGGATTTTTGCATTCATTATTTTATTGATTATAATTAATTGATTGATTATAATTATATTGGCAATAAATTTATTGCGATTTAGATCAATTGATAAATTTGTTCTTGAATTAGATCAGAACATTATTTGGGCTTCGAAAAAATAAACTTATTCATATTTAATAATTATGTTATTTAAAAAATAAAGCTTTTCTATGCTACTAGCAAGTATATTATTTTTCACGTATCCCAACAAATTCCTTGTGTTTAATGACCGTTAAAAAATGCTTATTCCTTTAATTATGTAATTGAAATTTTTTCTTTGAAAAATACATAAAAAAAATATTTATGTAATCTTACCATAATAATTTTCAAAAATATAAATTAATATTTTTTTTTATACATAAAAAAATGTCAATGTGATTATACAATTTGAAAAATTTATAATCAAGCAATTCAAGTATAAAAATCTTGTCAGTTTCAAGAAATTTAAAAATAAAGCCTTTAATAAAATACTTTTTAGGCATTTTGATAAAAAAATCTTATTTATAAATTGCGAAATTAAAAACTAAAAAAATTCTATTTATGTAAACGTATAACTGACCGCTTAGTAAAAAAATTCCACATCTCTAATTTCAATTCCAAAATAATTATTAAACATAAAAATAAATAAAAAAACTCACCGAGAACGCCATACTGTTGTGGAGTTAATTTAATATCACCCTCAGGACCTCCTGGAATCGACGAAACAAGAGATGCCCGATCGCTTATATGACTTCTCGTACTAGCTTCACTTCTTTTAGCCCATGACACTTGAGAAACAGCATCTAAACATTTAATAACAATTTATAATAACAACTTCTCTTTGAAATATAATATTACTACAATTAATTACCGAAATTAGATCCTTTGGAGTTTATAAATCGCGGTCGAATAGTCGGCCGGCGTATATGAGGGTAAGGTGGTCGCCGCCGCCGTTTCAAATATTTAGCTAGGCTTCCTAGCAGTAACGTCCCTCCCGTCAGGCATATTATCAGTATCTGTAATATTAGATAGTCTTATGAAATAATTATACGGTGTTTAATAAATAATGTAAGTCGGTAGATAAATAAATGAACTTTAACCTACTGACACATTGATATTTACCTTTTGAGACCGCGATAAATTAATTTTTGGCAATGTAATAGCTGTACAACGGCTAAATATTTTTCCAAAGATATGCTGTGCATCGAATGTGTACATTGTCACTTTGTTATTCTCTTTATAATTACCTTTTTTTTAATTACAATTTTATTATATTCTACTTAACTATTTATTAGTGACATAACCCATTTGATTGTGTTCGCGCACTGAATTTTTTTTTTAATCGGAGTGCCTGTAGACATTTGGCATGCCGTTAAATTCACGGAAAAATTAAAAAAAAATCATAAAATTTCCTGTATTGCGGTATAAAATTATTCTATAAAAATTCATTTAAAAAAAACTTGTTCAATAAAAATATAAGAGAAAGTCAATGTCATTTTTTAGTCTTGCTAATTATTAATTACCTTTATTTCAAAAATTTGAATTTAATGGTTACTCTTTAGAAAGAAGGAATTTATATTATCGGCATAACACTAAAGTTAGCCGTCAGCTGTTGATTTAAAAAATTTTTTTAACAAATCAATTACAATAAAAAAATGCTTCCAAAAATTTTCACTTGTAATTTTTATTAATTTTTATATGTGAAACTTTTTAATAATATTTTTTTTATAATAATTAAATTGCTATAAAATTCTAGAAAAATTATTAATATCTGTCATTTATCGGCTGCGTTTATTTTACTATAGTAAAATTAAACTAACTATATAAATGCCTAGCGTATACTAACTTGGCTAAAAACATTCTTTTTTAGATTCTTTTGGTTAGAATCGCTATTAAGGTTTGTTATATCCGTATTTATTAATCTTTTTAATTAAATAAATAACAACAAAAATAACTGTAAACATAACAAATATTTTTTTTATTATTTTATCTTTCATTTAAAATATTAAGAACTCTAATTTTACTTTTTACTTATCCAATAAACTCTAAAACAATACCCGTGAATTTCACACGTGATAACTAGCAAAGTAGTATTTATTTATCCTCATAAAATAATAATTAAATAAATTCTGACAATTAATTACAGATGCCGTCGGTAAATTTAAAAGACATTCCCCAGGACAAAGCCGTTAAAGGTATCGCCTTTTTCCTAAAAAAGTAAGTTTCATTTTATAACCTAACTTTTATTCATGCTGTTGCACAGTACTTGGAATATTTTATGTAAAAATGTCTAATTAAAACTGACTAATGAAAATTTTTACTCCAGGACTGGTAAATTGCGCGTTCCTGACTGGGTAGACATTGTCAAGACAGGCCGACACAAGGAATTGGCGCCCTATGACCCAGACTGGTACTACACAAGATGCGCGGCTCTGATCCGTCACATCTACTTCCGCAGCCCCGTTGGAGTTGGTGCTGTCAGGAAAATCTTCGGTGGCCGTAAGCGCAACGGAACCCACCCGAGCCATTTCTGCGAATCTGCTGGAGGTATTGCTCGCAAAGCCCTCCAGAGCTTGGAGCAGCTTAAGCTCATCGAGAAGACTCCTTTGGGTGGTCGCAAACTCACCAGCCAAGGACGTCGTGATTTGGATCGCATCGCTGCTCAGATTAAAGCTAAATGCAAGAAGCAGATGAAACTCCAGGAGACTCTTGTTCTTTAAATGATTGTATTTTTTTTCAAAAATAAAATTTAAGTTTCCATTCTAAATAAATTTGTTTTTTTATTAAGTAAATGTATTTTTTCTTTTTAATTTAGTAATAAGTAGTTTTTTTTTAAATATTTAAGTACAAAATTTAATGCTTAGTAGTATATTTTTAAAGTAATTGATAGTTAAATCAGGGAAATATAAATATTATATTCGATAAATAAATTATTATGTTGAAAAAAATATAATTTTGATAAATACCAGTATTGTCATTTATTTATTTGTGTTTAAAAAGTTTAAATTTATAATACGCAGTTTTTATTTACAAATAAAATTAATTTATTTTGACATTAAAAAAAATTTTTTTAAATAATTTATATAAAATTTAATTTAGCAGTTATTTATTAATTTTAAGAATTTTTTTTTAACAAATAAATTATGGCGAAAAAATTGACATGTAGAAAATGTAAAAAAATAAAAATGCAATTTTTTAAAAATAATTTTTTTTTTACAAAAATTTTTAAAATTATCAACTATCAGCTCAGTTAATTTTCATCTAACTTTAATGTCATATAATTTATCTATTAAAATTTAATTTAACAATTTTTTATTTTATCAATTGATTTTTAATTTCATCAACCCCCGCGAATCATTCAGAGGTCGCATGTTTCCTCTCCAATACCCGCAATTATAAACTCTACCAAAAGATGGCGCTGAAGTTTCAAAAAGCCGTTGTATAGTGAGGTAAGTACGGATACATGTAAATCAGCCTCTTTTACACTGACGTCGCTCAACATGGTAGGCCATATTTTATTGTTAAATTAAAATAATTAATATCAATTAAATCTTTCCTGTTTTTCACCAAAAAATTGCATATTATCAAACCTAATTTTTTTACTAACAAACTGAATTAATTATTTTTAATCTACCGTTTATCTTTAAACTGCTAGGGCTTAATTTACGGCAGCATGCGTCTTTGAGGTTATGATTTCGCGTATAAAATCATTAGCTTATGATTGTTACTTTTCTTAATAATAATATTTATTTTTGTTGATGGTGAAAATTAATTCAAAATAATTTTTTGGTTTTTTAAAATGAATTTGTAGAATTTTAGTGCTCCGATATATCTAAAGATATTAAAAAAATGGATGATAAATTAAAATTTTTAATGATTTCAGTCGCTCATCATCCCAGAAAAATTCCAGCACATCCTTCGTATCGTTGGTACGAACATTGATGGTAACCGTAACATCATGTTCGCGTTGACCAGCATCAAAGGAGTTGGAAGACGTTACGCCAACATTGTATGCAAGAAGGCTGATATCGATTTAACTAAGCGTGCTGGAGAATGTACCGAAGAGGAGGTAAATTTCTAAATTTAATTACAAATTTTATTAAACGTTAAATAAATACAAGCTTAATAATAATAATAATTTTTTTTTTTTTTTTTTTTTTTTTTTTTTTGATAGGTTGAAAAAATCATCACCATCATGACAAACCCCAGACAATACAAAATCCCAGACTGGTTCCTCAACAGACAAAAGGATATTATTGACGGAAAATACTCCCAGGTATTAATTGTTGACTATATAAATAATAATCCAATCTACTGCACAGATACACGACCAGTTGATTGTATTTTAATTAATCTATTTGGTTGGTAATCTGTGCTAGATAAACTGCATTTTAGTTAACTTGAATATCTATTCATTTATTTGAGTAACTTGTGACTTAGATCAGCATGCAACATTAATATTAATTAATTTGAAATTTTATTTTCAACTTCATCAATGTCGTGTAAAATTATTAATTTTTTATTGTAATTTTTTATCATAGCTCACAAGTTCTAACTTGGACTCTAAATTGCGTGAAGATTTGGAACGCATGAAGAAAATCCGCGCTCACCGTGGTCTTCGTCATTTCTGGGGTCTCCGTGTCCGTGGTCAACACACCAAGACAACTGGACGACGCGGTCGTACTGTTGGTGTGTCCAAGAAGAAGTAATCTGTCATTTTTTTGTATCAAATATTAATATTTGATTATAATAAAAATTTATAAATTCAATATTTGAATCTTTCTTATAGAATTTTCCATCTTATGAATAAATAAAAATTAATAAAATTTATCTTTTATTTTTAATTATATTTAATAAAATTAATTCTCATAATTTTATTTAATATTAATATTAGTATTTAAATAATTTAGTCACTATTAAATTGCAAAAAAATTAGAATTTATCAATAAAAATAATTTTTTTTTATTTAATGCCTGTAACTGAAGTTAGCAGTCAGCTGTTAATTTAAAAAAATTTTTTAATAAATCAATTACAATAAAAAAATGCTTCTAATAATTTTTACTTGTAATTTTTATTAATTTTTACATGTGAAACTTTTTAATTTAATTTTTTTTATAATAATTTAATTGCTATAAATATCTATAAAAATTTTTATATCTATCAACTTCAGTGTCATTTTAATGCTCCAGTTTTTTGAAAATATGAAAAATATTATGATACTAAAATTAAGAGGCATCTGATAATTTTTAGAATTTTTTAGCAAATAAATTATAGCAAGAAAAATGTATTTAAAAAATTCCATCTTCAGAAACTTTAAAAAATTATAAATGAAATTTTTTAAAAGCAATTTTTTATACTTACTTATTTTATTTTTCTTGAAAAATAAAAAAAAAAAAAACGTCAAGCATTTGGTAACTTCAGTGACATAAAATATTATCTTACCTAAAATTTTATTTAAAATATTAAAAAAATATTGAACAATTTTAACTGGTATTATTTGGGATTAAAAATTACACTTAAATTTCTTTGAATGATGGTGTAGTTTAGATTCCATTTGCCAAAATAATTAATCTACAACACCACTGTCGCCATCTATATTTCACACGCTAATGAGATCTGATCAAAAGACGTGGTTTCAAATTTCAGTTTTTTGGTCGACGCTTGTGTTCAGTTTGGTTGTTTACACACGTGGTATTTGGTATCAGCGTCATTCAGTTCTGCAACAAAAAAAAAAAAAAAAATGAAGAACTTAATCAATTAAATATATCAAATTTATTTAAATTAAACAATGGTTGTTTTATTTATTAACTTGTCTATGTTTAATTGTTAATTCGTGTAACTTTTATCATCTGTAAATTAATTATGGGTATGTACACAAAAAAATATCAACAAAATCCTTTGTTTAACTTACTTTTACCAAAATTGTATGTAATATTAAAGTTAGCTGACGTTTTTTAATTTTTTTTTTATTTATTAAATTAGAACTGAAAAATATTTTTAAAAAATTGTACTAATAGTTTTTCAAGTTTTTTACAAATCATAATTTTTAATAATTTTTCAATTAAAAAAATTTTTAAATGTCAGCTAACTTAATTTTCATAAATTAAATTCATATTTTTTTATCACATATTTTAGTTGTTATAAACAATAAAATTCCTCCCCACGCTGTGGAGGTAACTGTAGAAAAACTAACTCACCCAAGCAAGATACTTATCAGAGATGTAAACAAAGTGGAGGAAAAATTAAAAGCTATCAATGAAAAGCTTATCGTAGTTGCTCAGAAGTATAGAAAAACCAAAGAAAATGTTAATTACAATCCAATTCCTCTTGGATCGGTAAGTAAAAATTTTTACATGATCAAAAATTTTTTATTAATTTATCATTTACTAAATTAATATTTTGCAATCATAGCTAGTAATAATTAATAGAGACACTCCTGATGGCATTAATTTACCGGCATGGTATTCTCGAGCTCTAATAATCGGCTACGATCACGACACTCTTAAGTACGCGGCGTTTTTAGTCGACTATGGTGTTAAATTTGACTTGTGCCGCCAGGCACTGATCGTCATCCCAAAAGACGCAATCCCTAACCACTATTTAACTGAAATGGTAAGTTTATACAGAATTATCCCCGCAATCATAAAATCCAGCAACGAAGATTTTGTAGAACTTTTAGCCAAAAAGACTTGGTGTCCAGAAACAATCGATTTAACAAAGCAGTTGGTCTGCGCATCCAAAAAATGTTACTTCGAAGCCCTGGCTTCTGGAAACTCTGGAAAAAAATACGGCGAGCTCTATTTGATCATCGAAAACCAAATTATTTTGCTGAGAAAAGCTTTAGTAAAAGCACACCGAGCAATTTTTGTGAATAACGATCTGCTGGAGGTCAAAAGTAGCGACTCGTTTTCTTCAGCCAAGTCTTTTAGCTCCCCGGCATTTGATTCAGACAATAAGACTGATTCAAATGATACTTCCGCTTCTGTTAATTCGGTGGCTCAACGAGTTGGATTTGAAGAAATATTGGTCAGTGGTAACGAGCAGTGTACTCGCTTACACGATATAGCTAGTGCGAAATTCACTCGACACATCCATTATGCATTGAACAAAATATCCGTGAGAAAATTGAGGAATCTCCAGTCCTACATGTGGCCTGCGATCAGCAAAGGGCTGGATGTGATGGCTGTGGGTCCAGCAAAGAGCGGAAAAACTTTCGGATTTGTCGCGCCGATCGCTAACATGATAATAAAGACACGACAGTACCAAGAAGATGGACAACCTATGGCTTTAATTCTCTGTCCATCTGCGAAAGAAGTCTTGTACACTAAAGAACATTTTCGGTTGCTTCTATCCGAGTACAGCGACATAAAAATAATTGGAGCTTTCAACGGGTGTGAATATCGATCTATCTCAGCTCAAATTTATAATGGATGCCATATTTTCATCGCGACGCCGGCCTTTTTGTTCCGTTATCTCGATGATAAAGACAATTGTGCTCCTGTCAAATTTAACAGCATAAATCATTTGGTAATTGATCATCTTGACGATTTATTAACCAAGCATTTGGACTCTTTGATGCTGCTGTTGAAAAAATACACACCTTTTGAGAAGCAAAAGTCTCAAACTTCACGGCTGATGGCTTTGCAAACGATCGCTGTTGCTAGACAATGGTCCAGGGTGTTAGGAACTTTCACAAAACAATTTTTCAACAATCCATTTTATTGCATTGGTTCTTTTGCAGACGCTACGATTTTTTGTGGGATTCAATTGAGAACCAGGTCTATCCTCAAAGAGAATAAGCTTGCCAAGACTGAGGAATTGTTGGAGAAACATTACAAGCTGGTTAAGACGATGATAGTTTGTGCAGAAGGCGAAGAAGCGCGTGAGCTGAATGATTATTTGGTGAGTAAAGGTATTCGCACTCTGTATGTTCCCGAGGAGATGGTCAGAGCCGAGATTGGAGATATCAAGCAGTGTTGGGACAGAGAAATATCTGGAAACTATAGAGTTTTAATTTGCACTGACAAACCTTTACCAACTCTCGAGATAACAAATGTAGACTGGCTGATTCATTACTCGATCGCGGTACCCACTAAGTCAATTTTCCTGTTCCGGTTTTCAACTTTGATAACTAATCTGCAGAACAAGTCGACCAGCACTGAGGTCACTATTTTTATCGACGAAAGTAATGACATCCAACTTAGAGGTATTCTGAATTTAGTCGAACGCTCTGGCTACAAATTGTCTGCTGAGCAGAAGGATGCCTTTGAGCGAGTTTATGTTAATTTAGAACGCCAGAAGAAAGCTCACCCGATTTGCGATGGAATAAAAGCGTTTGGAACCTGTGAAAAAGGAAACGCTTGCTTGTACAGGCATTGTTTTGTTGCTGAAGCTGATGCCCCGACAACGCCAGTGAAGGTTGGAGATAAAATAAAAATAAATATTACTTATCTTCATGATGCAACCCATTTCTCAGCGAAGATCCAAGAGTATGTTGATAGCGAGGGAACGAGACACCTGATTTCGCCGGCTGCGCATATTGAAATTGAATCGAAGGTTTATCAGTACTTTGCAGCGACTCGCAACAGACGCAAGTGTCGTACTGTTGAAATTGGAGGGATTTACGGGTATGATGAGAGGCTTGATGAGTATTGTAGAGCACAAGTTATTAATATTGTTAAAAAGGTTGATGATGTACCTCAAATTGTTGATTTGAGAAATATTGATTCTGGATTGGTTTATACTAACCAAAATGTAAGTAATTTTTATTTATTTAATTTTTTATTAATTAATTTACTGAAATTGAAAATTTACTAATTGGTTTATTTTTTTATGCAGGTGAGTCGGTTAAGAGAATTACCCCAAGAATTGGCAGAAGCTCCTGCTCATATTGTTGAAGTGTTCCTAGTTAACGTATCGCCTTATGACAAAGAAATCGACTGGAATGTTGGGGCTAATCAAGCTAGCAAAAGCTGGTTTACTGAACATTTGGAAGCTCCTTGTACTTCATTGAGAGGAACAGTAAGTATTTTTGATAAAATATTGTTCATAAATTTTTTACTAATTATTTTTTTTACTTTTCAGGTTGTTTTACATTTTGGAAATACGGTCTGGGTTGATCCATTGGAAGTACGAATGCAAATCAGCATTGCTAATAAAGAATTGCAGAAAAGTTCTTTGAAGGACTTCTTGATCAAGAAGAAATTCGGTGTTGCGAATGATAATCACATTCAGACACTCAAAAAAATGTGCAATTATGCAGATATGTTAGAATTAGAGTAGAGCTCTAAGAATTTATTCATTTACGACGTTAAATAGTTAATTTTATTGTTATTAGGTAACAAGATAAAGATTTTACTTAATGAATTTTTTAAGAGATAAAAAATAATTTGTTTTATGGGAAGAATTGAAAGATTATTGAGAAAAAATATTTTTACTTTCGTATTAATATTGTTGGGATTTTATTGAAAAAATTAAAAAAAAAAAAAAAAACGTCTAGTTGTCAAATTCTGTAGGTTACAGAACGTGTGTATCGCTTTTTCGAATTATCATATTGTGAAAAAATGAATTTACATTGAAAAATCATGATTGAAGTTAGCAGACACTTGACAATTTATTTTTTTCGATAAATAAACTGGACACAGAAAATTATTTTTAAAAAATTGCATTTATAATTTTTGAGAGCTTCTAAAGATAAAATTTTTTAAATAAATTTTTCTTGCTATAATTTAGTTAAAAAAAATTCTAAAAATTATTAGATGTCTTTCAACTTCATTATTGTAAAAAATTAATGTCAAGTTCAAATAAAAATAATATAAAGTAAGTTATTCACTTATATCAACGTATAATAATCTTTCATGAATTAAAATTTTATATTTAATTTTTTACGTTTAATTCAATAAATATTTGTAATATATATGTGAGGATTAATTTATTTTTTTAAAAGATAAAAAATATATTTTTTTTATTTCTTTTTCAAGCTCCATGCTTTCTCATTAATTCGTTAATATTTAATTTTTTATTTGGTATGAAAAATAGATTTTACAAGATAAAAAAATATATGATATAAATTCTACAAGATTTTCACAAGTTAATCGTCGAAGTTTCAATTAAAAAGACAAATAAGATGGATTTTGAATTTTCCATTGCGTGCAGCTACTGTTACGATCTGTAGATCCGCAACAAGACCAATGTTGAGCTCCAGGATGTCCAAAATGAGCGTGTCCGCATCCTCGATATCCACCTTCAAAAATAAATTCGCCTGACATCTTTTTTAAAGTATTACATTGATTTACTTTTGAACTTCATAACTATCGGACTTACCAGGCATAGTTCCCTGACAGAAACACTCAGTTTCCTTTTTTCCTCCGCTCGAACAAAATGTACAGCAATGAAATACTCCCGGGTGGTTTTCTCCTCTATACACACCACCTAAAAATTTGTTAAAAAAATAGTTTACCGATTAAAATACTCTGCTAGTTCATTAAAGTCTCAGTATGTAATAAAATCCTTACTTATTCCCAAACTTGATTGTACAGGTAATCCTAATTTTTGGAATCTCTTTAGGATTACCTTCGATAGGTAAAGAATCTCTGCTTCTAAACCTTCAGCAAGAAGTTGTTCAGCTAGAGAAATAGCATCTAAAAGATGTCGTGAAGTTTCAAGTCTTCTAAATTCTTCAATCCTTTGTTTCGCTTCTTGGGCATGTAAATATTCTTTTTCATTTTCTTGCAAGTTAGTTGTTTCATTTCTTCAAACAAAAATTGAATGAACAAAATAATTATTAGTAAAAAACTATTAAAAATAAATAATTTAAAAAATTCTTAAAAAGATCTAATTAAAACAATTATTAAAAAGAAATAATTTAAAAAATTCTTAAAAAGAGCTAATTAAAATAATTATTAAAATAATAATTAATTAAAATTTTTATTAAAAATAAACAATTAAATTAATTAATTGAAAAAAAATAATATGAAGATAAAAAAAATTCAACTTACAGAAAACTACATCGTTTTCGATACAAATTCGCCGCCGAAAAAGATTTCGGTGTATAATTCACAAGAAGACTATTCAATAAAATTCTAGCATCTTTAACTGCATTAGCTAGTATTCTCGCAGCAGTCCTACCCGCTGTTTTATGATTCTCACACGCATGTCCTCGGTGTGATTCTCTCCACATGCACTCGCAGCAAGTTACCTACAATAAATGACAAAAATAATTACCCATTAATTATCAGATTATCACGAATCATTATCACAATACAAGGTGTTAATGCAAAGACAAAATATAAATGCAGTAAGAAGTATATATAGCGCGATATTATTAAACAGTAAACGAACGTGTGACATATGACTCAAACCTGTTGGCAAGCGATGCAGTAAAATTTCAGCGAGTGTTGAGGATGATCTAGACATACGTTCGTTCGTCTGAACCGTTTAGCTTGCCAAAGAGCTACTATCTCATGTGTTCCAGTTCTCGTTCGTATTTTCTGATGCTCTGCGCCACAATTTTTGCAGAAGTTTCTCAAACAAGTTGAGCAATGTAGTAAAGCCTAAAAAAATTTTATGTTTTAAGTAATAATTCATCAAAATAAATATATTTTAATTTTAATTGGGATTGAATATATTTACCTGGACTTGACCGTGACATCCATCGCAGTAACACAGCAGCTGTTGAGTGATGATAGCATCCATGAGAATTCGATGCTGAAGAGGATAATGAGGTGGTGGTAGTGGTTTTTCTGGTGATGAAAATGGATGATCGCAGGTTGGACAGCCTTTGGTCTCATCACGACGTCTCCAGGGCGAGTCTTTTTATTTTCAATAAATCAAAATTAATGTAGCACATCTTTAATCATTTTTTAAATTTTATAACAAATAAATTATAGCAAAAAAAAAAAATAAAAAAAAATTGACATCTAGAAATTAAAAAAAAAAAAAAAAATGAAATTTTTTAAAAATATTTTTTTTGGAAGAAATCTTCTTATTAAATAAAATTAAAAAATTATCAAGTGACAGCTAATTTGAATATCATTTTCAACTAACAAACTGATAGAATTTTTTTAAAAATTAAAGGTTGTATTAAATGACACTGAAGTTGACAGACAAAAAATATTCTTAGAATTATATGGCAATTAAATTATTAATGAAAATTAACTTAGCTGGTTTTTTTAAATTTTTAAATGTCAATTTTTTTTACCATAATTTATTTGTTACAAAAATTCTTAAAATTATCAACTATCTGCTAAGTTAATTTTCATAAAAAAATTTAAAAAAAATTGACATTTAGAAATTTTAAAAAACTACAAATGCAATTTTTTAAAAATAATTTTTTGGAGTAAATTTATTCGTTAAAAAAAAATTAAAAAATTGTCATGTGACAGCTAACTTTAATGTAATAAATTATCATTAAAAAAATTTAATTTTTTTAGAAATTTTTTTAATTAACAGCTGACGGCTAACTTTAGTATTATTGTATTAATAGTGTTTTAGAACAGTACCTTCATCTAAAGAGCGACACGCCTTGACGCAGTTCAAGCAGAGTGGATGCAGACAATCTAGGAGACGAGGTTCCTGCATGCGTTGTTGACACATCGGACATCTGGACCAGCTGTCATCTGGCTGGTTTCTTTGATCGTTTAAAACGGAACTTCCAAGTGACGCCAGATTTTTTTTTAATTTTTTAATTGTCAAGTTTGAATTAATGATTTATTAATTAATGATCAATAGTCAATAGTCAACAGCTAACTGCGTCGTCGATCGTTAATATTATAAATGAGATTAGAAGTCGTGCAGTGAAGTGGATGCTAGTCGGCAGTAAACTGGTCCAATACTCCAATGTATATTTCTACAAATAGGTAATCATCAAGACCGCGAAAATGAGCCGCTGGCATTCGAGCGGGGATCAGCTGGGATTCCAGATCGCCGGAAATAGATATTTGAGGTGGATTTATTTTCTCGTGACTCGCTAGTCATCATTACACAAATAAATCTTTATTTAACAGTCCTCTAATTCAAACACGTATTTAGAGAAAAAAGTCTCCAAGGTTTGTTCATTTTAATTTAACTAAAAAATTAATTTGCTTAAATATTGAGGATTAATTTTTTCAGATAGATGAATCATGGCATATTTTTTTATAGTTGTCAAGATTATACGTAAATTCAAATTTACCCGCTCAACTTCACTGTACCACGTGATTCTCGGCTTTCCTAATTTCATTTTAGAGGAAAGAGGTTATATGACAAGAGATTTATTATTTAAAAATAATAATTTGTTGACAAGCATTAAAAAATAATGCTGCAAGTGTTTTTAGTTGGATTATAAGTTTTTAAGTATATTTTTATAAAACTCCACGATGTTACGAAATATTATACGTGGAAGTTCTCTCATATTTCCTAGAACTTGCTCTGCTAGAGCTTTTTCTAGTTCATCAATTGTTTATAACAAGGTAATTTTTTTAATACAAATTATTTTTATCAACAATCATCATCTTGTTACTATTTATTTATTTTTTTTATTCCATTGTACTTTTAATTTTTTTATTTTACGAATTTTTATTTAATTAAAAAAATATGATACTGAAATCAACAAACTTCTTATGATTTTTTAGTTTTTTGTAACAATTAAATTACTATTAAAAAAAAAAAATAGAAATAAAAAAAAAATTAGATGTGCAAACTTTTTAAAATTAATTTTTTTTTGTAATTGGATTTCAATGAAAATAAAAAAAATGGTCAAGTCTCTGCTGATTTCAGTATTAAAAAAACATTAATTAAAAAGTTTCACATGTGAAAATTAATAAATGTTACAAGTGAAAATTTTTAGAAACATTTTTTTATTGTAATTAATTTGTTAAAAACATTTTTTAAATTGACAGCTAACCGCTAACTTCAGTATCATAAAAAATAACTATCACTAATTATTGTATTATATTAATATAATTTAGGACAACCAAGAAGATGATGACTTCAAGAAAAAATTGATAAAAGATAACGAAGGTGATGACTACTGGTCAAAAGAACCTGAAATGGAGCATCCAATTGAAAGAACAGTTCGAGTGATGGGTAGACAAATTCGTGATATAAAAGGAAAAATATTATTCTGGAAACAACCAAAGCCTCCAGAATGGGACGAATGGGAAATAGACTCGACAGGATTCCCGACCCATATAGAAGTTCTTATTATTGGTGGTGGTGTTATGGGAATGTGTACAGCATACTGGATGCAAAAATACGGTGGAAAAGGTTTTCAAGTCGTCGTAATGGAAGATGAACCTCTTGTAAAACAATTTTTTAATTTTTTATGTTAAACATTTTTCTATTAATTAAAAAAAAAATAATAATTATTTAATTCAATGAAATTTTAGGAAAGTTATACGTCTTCAATGCTTATGACAAGCAGTGTCATAACTCAGCAGTTTGCGCTGGAAGAAAACATCGAGTTGTCAATGTACGGGACACAGTTCTTTAGAGACGTTGACAAGTTCTTAGGGTTCGACAAAGAAGACCCGTTAGACGTAGAGTTCAGACCCCATGGTAACTTGATCCTAGCCAGAGAAGAAGATGCTGAGAGACTTGTACAAAATATCAAGCTCCAAAATTCTTGCGGTGTTTCTTCATCTATTTATACTCCAACACAGTTACAGCGAATGTTCCCTTGGCTCAACACCGAAGGAATTGCTCTCGGGTCTATGGGAGACGAACAAGAAGGATCTTTTAATCCTTACGCATTTCTTAAAGCTTTGAGACGCAAAACTAAGGCAATGGGTGTTGAATATGTTACGGCTGAAGCCAAAAAATTCATTTTTAGTAACATTCAAAATTTCTCTGCTCTTTCACCGTCGACTGCTGATTTGTACAGCAAATTAAATCATGTTATAGTAAGAATTTTAATGATATTATTTAAGCTAAATGTTAATTATTGATTACTTTGATTTATTTATTTGAACTGATAGGTAAAAACAGAAGCTGGAGAAAAAAAAGTCTTGCAATTCGCTGTATGTGTAATTGCTGCCGGCGCTAAAAGCGGACATCTTGCTAACCTTATGAAAATTGGACGTACTTGTGGTGTACGTTCTGTTCCATTACCTGTAATTCCAAGGTATAATCATTATTTTAACAAATATTTACATAGTTAATTAATGATACTGAATTTAATAGACATTTAAAAATTTTTGTAACAATTAAATTATTATGAAAAAAAATTTAACAAAAAAATTCCAGTAATTATTTACAAGTGGGGTCCACCGATGCTGGGTCATGTTAATTTTGCTTTTTTTTTTTTTTTTTTTTGTCAAATTGATTAACTTTTTTTTTTTAAGTGTTCGTTTTTATACACTTTTAAAAAAAAAAAAAAAAATATAAAAAAAAATAAAAAATAAATTTTATCCAAAAACATGAAAGCCAAAATTTTTTTCAATTTTTAAGTGGAAACACTACAGAAATTTTAAGTTTTTTTTTTTCATAATAATTGATTGGTTATAAAAATTCCAAGAACTGACAGATGTCTACTAATTTTAATATCATAGTTAATTATATAGAAATTATAAATAAACATTAAAATATTAATCATCGTTTCAGACAAAGACATCTGTGTTATTTTGAAGCACCAGATGGACCAAGTCTCAATTGCCCGGTACTAAACGATCCATCGGGAGTATTTTTCCGACGTGAAAACTTGTCAAATCTATACATGGCGAGTAAAATTCCTGTAAACGAGCAAATAGACCCTTCAGCTGTGACCGTGGATGAAAAAGATCTACCCATTGATGAAGAATACTTCCACAGAGAAATTTTACCTTCGCTTGTGAAGCGAGTGCCGGCGTTTAAAAATAGCAAGCTGATTTCTACCAAAACTGGGTTGTATGATTACAACTACTTTGACGAGAACGGAGTAGTTGGCCAGCATCCTATTTACACGAACATTATGTTCGCTACAGGCTTTGGAGAGACAAGCTTCGTACTTGCACCAGGAGTCGGTCGTGGACTTGCAGAGTACATGAGAAACACAAATTACAAGACAATCGATCAGTTTAGATTGGCCTTCGACCGGTTCATCACGCAAGAACATATGAGAGCTAGAGTTATATAATTGTATTTAATATTAATTAGATGTATTAATAAAAATACGTTGTTAATATTTATGATAAATTTATTTGACTTAAAAAATTATTCGCGGGAATTATGTCACAAGGATTTTGTTCTGATTGTTTCAATTTTTTTTTTTTTTTAAAGCGTTAATGCTTTTTATTTAAATTGTTGAGGTGGTGGCCCGAATATACTCCCACTTTGTTTGCTAGCTGTTCTTGACGGTGCGAATCCAAGTAATTTTTGGATATTCTGCAATAATTATTATTAATTATAATTAGATATAAATTTTTTTAAAATAAAAAGCTGTCAATAAGTTTTTTTTAATTACCTGTCTAATACTCATGGTACATAAAATATAGAGAAAAATAAATGAGCATTCTGTGAAATCATCACCCGGTAAATTTCTATGTGACAGTCCTTGAATCCAAGTGATTGGAACAAATGGTAATTTGGCAACAACTTTTCCATCAAATATACTATTAAACATACTGAGCAATGCTGTAAAAGCGAAACCAATTGCAAACATTGATTTCATTTTAACTAACGATAAATCACGGTTATTATTCTTCAACCTCTCTTCTTCTCTTTCTATTTTTTTCTTCTGTTGCTTGTCTAGTGAGTCTCCATGTGCTTCCTTACGCTTTTCCACTACAAATAGCGACAAATCAATAAAATAAACAATTAATTTATTTATTAATTAATTACAAGTAGAGGTTATAGCAATAAACTTACATTTTTTACTCTGTTTTTCAACTTCAGTTTTCAGCTTTTGATATTTTTCAGTTCTGTACACCATAAGCCACGTTAGGCCTGCAAAAAAAATAATTGTTTAATTTACAATGACAATTAAAAATAAACTTAAATAAAATTAGCCTTAAAAAATGAATTTTTTATTTACCTTCTCCTAATAGAGCTGTACAAACACTTATAAATACAATTAACACCGTATCTGCCCACATTTTTAATTTTAAAAAACTACTAACACCTAAATTTATTGCTAATGTTATCTATAAAATATATAACAAAAAATTAGAACATGTAGAATTATTTTAGTCAACGTCACCGTGTGAACACGTATCTCAGCTGTTGTGTGGCGTGCGCATCAGTATTTAAATCCCTCTATTTACCTTTTCAGCCCGAAATTCAATAATTTAATTAACTAACTCACATTTTTTAATCAATACATCGTATTTTCACTAAAAAAATTACTTAAAAAATTTATTTATCAAAACATCTGATTTCTCAATAACAGACTTATTTTTTTCTACTTAAATTAATAACAATAAAAATAATTAAACAATTTATAATACTTTTTTTATCTCTAGACCAACTGCTTGAGCAAGTAACGGAGGTACTGCATTACCAATTTGCCGGTATTTATCAATAACAGATCCATGGAAGATATAATTATCCTTAAAGCCTTGTGATCTCGCACATTCACGAACGCTCACTACGCGATTTTCTTCTGGATGTAAAACTCTGCCCTGTAATTTAATAAATAAAATTATACATTTTTTTTATATTTACTCTTTGATAACAAAATAGCAGTCTACTAAATTTTATTTAAATGAACTAAGCTTAAAGACCCAGTTATTGATACTTGTAATTTTATCCTAGTACTGTTTTTTTTTTTTTTTTATTCATTCTGAAATCTACTTCCATTTCGGCTCCGAATGGTCTTTTTTTAATTAGAATAAAATTGCAAGTGCTAAACAACTAGGACAGTGTCAATAACTAGGTCTTTTACTTTACCTGTTTCCCCAAAGGTTCAGGATTGGTAATAGTCGTTCCGAAAAATCCATTCCAATCCAAGCGACCATAAGTACCAGCCCATCCATTATGCCGGTGTCCAGTATGAGGTAAGCACCAGGGAATCAGTGTGTTTTCCTGTCGATCTTTTAAATCACACGTTTTCCCCGCAGCGCAAGCACAAACTCCCCTCAATTTTCCAGTTGAATCTTCATACCGATACTCCAATTTTTTGGTGCTAGTTCCATCGGCCAATTCTACAACAATATTAGGCAAATCACGCCAATCTGCACCGGCAGTGCTTGGAATCTTTGAAATCCGTGCTTCAACAAGCAAGGACATTTTTTTGCAAACATGATCTGTAATAAAAGCTTCATTTTTCCGCATTCTTTTCTGAAAATGAGACGTCGCATCTTTTTGATGCTTTATTTGCTCCCGATTTTCTCCATTGCTGATGCTAGGAAGGTCCTCAATAGCATCTCGAACACAGATAGTGCGATAAGGAGCGGACTCTTTCCATGAAAAATTTCCAGAGTACTTTGTTCCATCAATGACAACATCCAGTTGCCAAGCGCGTTTGCTGAAGACGTGTAGAGGCTCCGGATACGCGGGTAATTTTTTCCCAGGCGCTGCTGCGAGAAGAATTATTCTCCTGCGCGACTGAGGAACTCCAAAATTACCTGCTTGGAGAATCGCGAATGAACATTGATAGCCGATCTGCAGGAAGCAGTACATCGCGAGCTTCAGCATCAGACCTTTGTGGTGAAAGACGAAATTCTTGACGTTCTCCATCACGATGTACTTAGGCCTGTAATAGTCGCAGTAAGATAAAAATGTAAAGAGCAACGCGTTCTTTAAATTTGAATACTGACTAGCGTTAAAGCGGTTCAATCCGCTGAAACCTTGGCAAGGTGGTCCTCCGCACAGTAATTCAATGTCGCCTTTTTGTGGAAAACTTACTTTTTCCTTTCGCATTATAGAATCTAGCAAAACATTGCAGTCTCCCTCGTACATTTTAACGTTGGAGTGATTTTTTACAAAAGCCCTAGCAGCTGCTTGGTCTTTTTCTATCGCCCATCGCACGTCAGTAACTCCAGCGTCTGATAGACCTTGAGACAATCCTCCACACCCGGAAAATATATCTAGAGTCTTCAGAGGTTTAACTTTTTTTTCCTTATCCAGAGAAAGATTTTTTAACGAGCTCTTAATATCTTCCGAAAGAGCTTTGAAAGATTCTTCCTTAGAGTTGTAAGTTGAGGAAACATAAAATTGATGATTAGCGAAATTAAAATCATCTTCTGATTTTAATAATATTTTACACTTGCCCATCACTTCTGAAAGAGGAATTTCTATCTCTTCATCACTCCAAAACAGCAGATTAATATCTGCAGAAGGAATCAGGGAACTCTTATGTGTGTTTTCACTTCTGTACATCTTATTAACAACCAAAAAAATATTTTCCAACCTAGGATTGTCTTTAGACGTTGTATAAATAGTTTTAATACATCCTATTGCAAAAGGATCAGGTGTATCGTAGTTAGAACCCTTTACATGATCTCCAGTAGCGTATTTTCTGTAGTACTCAGGGTACAATTCTTCGTCAACTTGCTTCAGTTTTTCAGGAACAGGTACTGAAAATTTGTACTTAAATTTAACAACCCCTGGGTTGATGTACACGCCAGTTCTTGCTCGATATTCCTCGTATTTATACAAAAGAACACCGTAAGATGTTCGACTATCCAGAATATTTGGCTCACCAAGCTGAGGTTTCTCAGCTTCCTGAATTTGAGATTTATTCAAACAAACAGGACATGAATCCTGAGACTTTACACTGAGATCCAAATCCAGATACTCGAACCTCGCAGTTTCTGGAGTGTAATACATTTGATAATAATATTCATTAGAATTTTTCTTGATTTCTTTGACGCTTTGCTCGGTATCTCCCAGCTCTGACCACTTCACTGGAACATTACGTCTAATAACTTTAACAAGACTATCTACACACTTTAAAAAAATATCTGCACATTGGTTGCTGGCAAAAAGTTCTCGACTATCGCCAATATTACCTAAAACAGTGTCTCTGCTGTTATAAAAACAATTAACGTGAGCTTTTTGTTCATTATCTTCTTCCCACATCGTGACAATTTTAACAATAAGCTCAAATTTTGGATTATTTGATTTTATTTTAACAAAATCATTAACAGTTATTGTCGTAGAGTTAACCTGAGCTTTACTGTAATAACAACGATTATTTTTACTTCTGATTGAAGAGCTTACCCACTTAACTTTTCTAGAAAGGACTTTCATCTTTTTCAGAATCTCGGGAATGCTCTCAATCTTCTTCAGAGACTTATTCTTGTCAATTGGCGACTCAGTGTCCGAGTCAGCAGCTTCAATGGCTTTGTTCGGACATCTCCGCTTCATACAAACAGAATTTTTCTTTCTCGAGTTTTTATTTTTCTTACAAGCTGCACAACGACCGCATCCAGGTTTCAAGCATTCAGTGCACGTACCACAATTCATCAATTGTCTCGTGGTAAAAAGTTCTTTACTGTCAGTTTCTTTGGAGAAAAATTTATTGACTATTTGGTAAACTAGCTTCGTGAGAATCATTTTGGGCATTGCTTTTTTTTTCACTGGAGATATTTCATTGTTTTTGGGTTGTTTGATGTCATTGCCTACAGTAGCACCTGTCAGTTTGATGATTGAACGCATGCAAGAGGTAGTGAGGAGTGGAAAATCGCTCTCTTCTTCAGTTGCGCTGACGTCGAATGATGTCACTTGATCACAGACAAATTGTGCGTTTTTTAACAATGATTCTTCAGCAAGAACTAGTCCGTCAGGCAACTTAACAGTCTGAAAATAAATTAAATTATTAAAAATTTGAAGAGTTGAAATAAAAATTTACAAATTACAAAAATACTTGTAGGTGATCTAGAAGATCTTCGTACGTCGGGTCGTCATCTTTCGAAGCAAGAAATTCGATAACAACTTTACTCAAATAAATTTTTTCAATGACTGGATCCATAAAAGATTTATACGATTCTGCTGGAGACATTAAGTAATACTCAGCATAAGGTGTACTGATTAAAATCGGCTGATTTGGACCACCGTCGAATCCAGAAGTGTACCATTCATTTATGGGTCCTATTTTCTGGGTCCAAATACCTGGAATGCTCTCTGAATCTTTGTCGTGGATCGGCAATATTAATCCACAGCAAAATAAATAAACATTTGATTCTATTAATCCAGTATCAAATCGACACAAATGATCATTGACATCATAAACGCTGTAAATAAATTGAATTGTTTAATTTTTTGTAATTATATTTATTTTATCATCCTGAAATCAGCAGACATTTAAACATTTTTTGATTTTTTTCGTTAGTTAAATAAAAAAGAAAAAACTATTTTTAAAAAATTGCACTCATGCTTTTTCAAATCTTCTAAATATGAATTTTTTTTTTTTTTGTATTTTTTTAGTAAAAAAAAATCCTGGAAATTGTCAGATTTCTGCTAATTTAATTATTAAAATTAAGTTAGCCGGCATTTAAAAATTTTTAGAATTTTTTATGTTGAAAAAATTATTACAAAAAAATTCTTTAAAAATTTTATTTGTAAAAAACATAAAAAACTTTAAGTGTAATTTAAAAAAAAACTATTTTTTTATTTCAATTTAATAAAAATAAATCTAATTTTTTAATTCTAAAAAAAATTTGTAGAATTTTTTTTTTTTTATTGAAAAAAATGATTACAAAAAAATTAAAAAAAAAATTTTATGTGTAAAAAACTTTAAAAACCGTAAGTGCAATTTTTAAAATATATTTTTTTTTGTTCTAATTTAATAATTAGAAAAAAACAAAAAATTAAAAACGTCGGCTAACTTTAGTATTATTTAATTTTCAATTTTACCTAAAGTTCATTAGTTTATAAGTAGGCCTAAAATCCTCTAACAAACCTATATCAGTTTCAAGAGACAACTTGGTGTCAGCCAGTGCGACAACCTCATCGACAGCATTCTCAGGAAGCGGACCGAGTAATTTTAATTTATTTAATTGTTGATTACATATTTCACACCTCTTGATTTTGTTTCCTGTGGTATTATTATTTACTGTCAATTCATTTGGTGATTTATTTTCTTTGTTTACTTTTCGACGTTTTGAATTATTGACATGTGTTGACTCATCCAGGTTTCTTTTTCGCGAATTTTTTTTCATTATTCTTGCTGACATTGTTAATATTTATTAAAACATTTAACTGTGTTGTACAAAAAATAATAAATACATTCAACAATCAACACTCGGCATTAAAAAAATTTCTACTTGTCTAAATATTAAAAGATAACCCGAATTCCGAATTGAAAATGTAAACAAAAATCACTAGCTCCTCTAGTGGCATTGCAATTAATTACAGAGAATGTTGAAATAAATAAATTTAAATGGCTTTAGTGAGATTAGTTTACAATTTTTTTGTTTTTTAAATGAATTAAAAATATATTTTAAGATTAAAGATATTTATAGTAATTTTTAAATTATTTAAGCTTTTAATCAGCTTAATTAGCTTAGGACTGATTAAAAAATAAAAATAATTATTTATCGCTATGATTATAGTGTTATAAATAAAAGACAAAAAAAAGTTAAAAATAAAATCAAATAAAAATATTATTTCAATAATTGAATTTATTAGGTAACAATAATTAATTTTTAATACTATTTTTGTATCCAATTTACACGTGTATATTTATTATAATCAATTGTTATATTAATTATATTTATATTAATTAATTATAAATGTAAGAATTCAAAAATAAAAAAAAAGTAAACATGATTGTGGATACAGTGGTAAATATGATAAAATTTACCTTTACGACGTATCAATAAATTCACTTAAATAAAAAAATAATCACAATGAAACAAAAATAATGATTACAATTAAACCGTAAATGTATCAATAATAATTAAAGTTCATAATAAACAAGATTTATAATCTGATAGAAAAATTAATTTGATTCATGAAAAAATGAAAATAAAATATGATTTTAGATTTTTTTAAATTTATACGTAATTGTACGTAGCTTTACATACTACGGTATCCACGTGCCTGACTACGCCGGCGTCCAACGAGGTAAGCGACCAGGACGATTATTACGAGAGCGATCAAAGCACAGCCTACGGCTATTGGTACGACGTCTTGGGTTTCGAAAGCACAATCTTCAGCTGTAATTGATTTGAGAAACCGTATAAGTACATATTTAAATTTCAATTGTGTAATAAATTTAATTAGTCAAATAGAAAAAAAAATAATAATAATTACCAAAGCCAAATGCTGTTGAGTTATCACTTCTGAATGCCTGGAATTGGAGATCAGATACTTCGAACACGGCTGTTGTGTTCGGTACGTTTGAATTGAGATTTAATTTTACGGCTTTAGTACATCTGTATGAATTGCTTAAGGGGATAGGGTATTCACTAGTAGTGTTTACTATCATCAAAGTAGTGTCTGCAATAAAAATTATTCGTTAACATAGAAAAAAAAAATATACTTATACATCTAGTAGTTGACAAAAATTTTTATGCTACTAAAATAAGCAGGCATCTAAAAATTTTTTTAATTTTTATAACACGTCAATTATTATAAAAAAAATTTTTACATGTTATAATTATAATTTTTTTAATTATAATTTGTTATAAAAATTTTTTAAATTGTTAGCTGTACGTTAAATTCAATATCATAAATTTTTTGGTATTTAAGAGCCGGTCCCTATGATTGCAGCTTTTCATTTCTCTTCTAAACAAAGAAGTGTTACGTTCTCGCAAATTTTTAATATATTTTAAAATTTATTAATTAATATTTTAATTAATTAATTATTATTTGAATTTTCCCAAAACGTAACAGAAGATTTTTGAAAAAAAACGCTCTGCTACGTAAAAGATTTTTTAATTATCTATTTTATATCAGAGTGTTTTTTTAGAAATTTTCATTTGTTAAGAAGAAAAACATAAAACTGCAATTAGCTTTATCATCACGAATGCAACAATGATAGTGCCTTTTCTCGCCGTGAGTGCGACGCGAGAAAAAGATGAAATCGGCTGTTAATTCTCTGAATTTACTTCCTGACACTTCCTGGTTTCAGATTTTCATGTCTGATATCAAGCAAATAAACAAATATTTACTAAATTGGTAGCTAGGCAAGTCCTGAGGTGCCAAGGATGCCTCAATATGATGCAACGAGTATTTAGTTCCATTTTTATTGAAATGCAACGTCAGAGAATCATTCAAAGCCATTGAAGAGTTCCACGAGATTTTGATAAACTGTTTATTAGCTCCACAATCTCCAGTCGCGTTACTCATGGTATTATTCGGCAATGTTATGAGTTGATGCATAGTCTAGAGGGAAAAAAAAAAAATAAATAATGTTTAGATTACATGTAGAATTAAATTACGTACTTTGTTTTCTTTGTTGAGATATGTCACGTTCAACTGCGCAGCCATTTTAATCATGATACATGTTGTGTGGTTAGCACCGTTTACGACCCATGTTCCAGTGGTAGGAGCTGGGGCTGGTCCAGGTGTAGGTGTTGGGGTTGGAGCAGGAGGTACTGGGGCTACCGTTGATGTTGTAGTCGCTGGTGTCGTTGTTGTTTTCTCGGTCGTCGTTGTGGCTTCCGTTGTCGTTGGAAGTGTAGTAATTGGCGGTGTAGTAGTTGGCGGTGCGGGGGTAGGAGTTGGGGCAGGTGTAGTTCCATTTTTTTCCGGTTCTGGAGGGTACTCTGGTTTGTCAATTACTGTTCCTCCAACTGCACCAGTTTTTTCTGCTGAATTGCCTGAAATTTTACATAAATTATTTTTTAATTACATATAAATCAAATTATGGGTAAAAATAAATCTCTTCAGTTCATAGAACTAATAATAATATATCTCTGAATAATTTTCCATCGTTATCTCGATGCTTACGCATCAATGTTACGTTCCAAGTACGTATTAAATTTACATCTTGCAACAAAGTAATGTGTGAATTAATAAAAAATAATATATATTATTTTATGCTGCGTAAGGCTTCTTAAAATTAATTCCATTTAAATTCTACCTCATTTAGAGCTCTACCCGAAGGGTAATTTATTATAGTATCAATAGATTTAGTATAAATAAATAATAAATATAAATATTATTTAGATGGCTTGCTTTGCAACATTAAAATATTGCATATTAAATATTTGCGTCCTCTGTAACTAAACTATGAACAGCAGAAAAGCGATAAGTTATCTTAAGTACTCGCTGAAGTTATATATAAAAAAATATAGATATCTATATATATATATATATATATATAAACATTTATCAATGGGATAGACTAGCGTTTCAGTCTAGCTCAATATTTGATTTACAATATATCAATACGTCCAAATATTTTTTAGTTGAGCCCAGTACAAGGCCGGAGATATTTTTTCTTGTAACTTGAGATTTTAAAATACTCGAGAATACAATCACTGATTACAAAAAGATAATAGTAAGATAATTTAATTGAATATAAACAGCCTGAGTTGAATAATTATACAAATAATTTTAAAGCTAATACATGGTTTATATTTTAATTTCGAACGGAACAGTAGTTTATTAGAGATATTTGGGAATAATATTTCATTGATAATACAGAAATATGACGACATAAGTCAACATACAAATGTATTGAAAGATATCATATTCTTTCTCCGTATTCTTTTGCGTTCTTCTACTTATTATATCTTCTATGTGTAGACTAATAATAAAAAAAGCAATAATGATGATGATAATAATAATAATAGGTATTGGACAAAATTAAACTTGAAAAAAAAACCGAGCAACGATCGTTTATCACGACCAAAAAACCGGTTCACTATTAACCAGTTTGATTTTTTAAAATTTCGATCATAAAATCCCAAAGAAATAATTTTTAAAAATATTTAATTAATATAATGCTAAGTCACGTCGTCCTCTGCCATAGTGAGATTATAATTGATCTCTTTAAAGAGTAGCGTTGGTAAAAAAAAAAACCTGAAACCTCAATAAAATAAATTAGTTTTTAATTAGGACAAATGGTTAGTAAAAATAATGATAATAAATAATGGATATTTTTAGACGTAATTAAAAATGTCTGATGTGTTGTTACCTGATACTGAAATGACCAGCAAGCAGACACTAAATAAAACAACGGAGAACTTCATTTTGTATAAAATAATTATTGCACAATAGGTTTAGAGAGAAATCATAAAGTACTGGTTTATTTTTAATTACCAAACAACTGTGGTTGTAATTAGAGTTAAGACACTTATTATTAAAATGGCACTTTATTTTTGTTTTTTTGTGCTACGCAAAAAGATGATGAGATTCCTTTGATGTCTGTTCGGGGAAGAACAAATCCACGCAATTGTTGTATTATTTTATGCACTATGCTACGTTATGCTAGTACAATACGTGCTTAAGATTGATACCAGCCACAGTGGAGAGTGACGACGAGAAACGAACAAAAGCGACCAACAAATTATACAAAATGAACGATTTGATTGGACATAAAAAACTTTTGGCTGGTGGTAGTGGTGGTGGTGGTGTCGTTTTAGTATGAAACTGATAATGAAGTTAGCTGACATTTAAAAATTTTTAGAAATTTTTTATTGAAGAAATTTCAAATAATTAAACAATTAAAAAAAAAAAATTTCACATGTAAAAAACTTGAAAAATTACAAGTGCAATTTTTTAGAAATATTTTTAGTTGTAATTTAATTAAAATAAAAAATTAAAAAATTTTTAGATGTCTGCTAACTTCAGTGTCATAGTCGACAGACATTAAAAATTTTCTTAGAATTTTATAGCAATTAAATTATTGCTAAAAAAAAAAATTAATTAAAAAGTTTCACATGTGAAAATTAATAAAAATTATAGTTGAAAATTTTTTGAAGCTTTTTTTTTTATTGTAATAGATTTGTTAAAAAAATTTTTTAAATTGACAGCTGACGGCTAACTTCAGTATGATGTTTTAGTCGCATTGAAAAGTCGGAATTAAAACAAGAAAAAATTTATCTTGTTGACTATTGGTAAGCAGCGCCCCTACTTACCTGCTAGCTTTTTATTTTTTGGGTTGTTATGTCTGGGTACTGCAGGTTAAGTGTAAATAAAAAAAACAATTTTGTTGAGTGAAAATTTACACCATTTTTTTTTTTTAATTTATATTAAATATTAATCCAGTGAAAGTTGAGAAGAAATGTCTGAAGAAGTAAAAAAACGTATTGCAGGTAATTTTGTGTTTTATTTTAATGTACAATTTTAATTCTAACCATTAAATATATTTCTAGATGATGATAAAAAAATAGAGCTGACCGAGGAGCAGAAATTGTTTTTGGCAGAGTGTGAAGAAGAGTTTAAGTTTCTCTACACTGATGATGATCCTGAATACGTAAAAAGCAAGCAGCTTAGAGACGTAGAGCGCAAGGAGCCACCGATTGTGGATCCTTGGTATTGCAAACAGCCGCGAAATGCCCGCGGGAATTATAGACCCAAAGATTTCCGCGGTATGAAGGACCGCGAACGTGGTGATAGGGTTGACAAGCACTATGGCAGACACCACATGTACCACAGAAATTCACGTCTTTATTAATATTTTTTTTTAATTCATATCTTTTTGCATGATACTAAAAATAGTAGACATAAAATATTTCTTTGTAGAAAAATTAAATTGTTTTGTGATAGTTTGCATTATTAAAAATTTGTAAGTAAAAGTTTTTGAATGTCTACTTTGTTTGGTATCATGTTTTTTTAATTTTAAATACTAACGATATAACAAGGGTGCATTTAGTTATTTTATAAAATATTCAGGATCAATATTAATGAAGACAACAATGTTTTTTTTTTGTTAAAAATAATTATCGTATCATTTTATAAGCAGCGTACATAGAGTTATTTACAAACTAAATATAAGAATGTACAAAAAAAATCATGAAAAATAATGTAACCATTATAATTATTGCTTAACACATCAATTCTAAATTTGTAATGTTAATGTGAGCTAATAAAATATTGAAAAATCAAAGAAGTAATTGTATAAATTTAATTTTAATAATCACTCAAGATTATCATTTTTTTTTTGTTCAAATTATTTTTACAAGCCTTATCATTAGTAAAACTTATAAATAAAATTACTTCTTCTAAATGATTAATATTAATAATATTTATAACTTTTCAATTATAAGACGTAAGATAAATAGTTTAATAAGAATTCAATTCTAATTCTATTTTGTTTATACAAAAATGATACATTATTTACAAGAAATGTACATTAGTCATGTGAAAATTTTAATTTATACGACCGCGAATACCTCCAAGACACATTAAGAAATTAGTCCCTCGATATAATAATAATAAAATAATATTAATAATAATTTTTTGTATTTTTGATATCAAATGATAGCAATAGCGGATCTAGTGACGATCTATCACAGGTAATTCATATTTAAAAGTTTATCCACAATAATTGCACGGCAGTGACTGTATCAATGAAATCAATTCAACACACCAAACTCGATATACATTATAATACAAAGTACTTGTGATGTGCATTAAGGAAGACGATTGAAAGACGACGTCTCCATTTATATGAAAATGGTTTCATACCATCACTGTAAGATTTCAAAGTCATAAGCCATAATTATAGTTTGTGCATTGAAAGTTCGATCCATTGATAACATAGGCTATTAACAAATAACTTCTCTTCAGAATGGCGGGCAATTAACACCTGGGTGAAGATACTGGCATTTATCACCTACGCGACAGTATCCGCTCTTGGTAAACTGTCGACAAACTGGAGGTTGCTTGCCGTTGCCCCTCCAGCCACCTCGACCACCCCAACCACCGCGCATTGGTGGTCCGACACCTGGATTGCCACCACCACGGAACCACCCTGGAGGTCCTGGAGGCCCACCTCTGCCGCGGTTACCGTGCATGGGACCAACACCACGAGGTGGGGGTCCATTGGGGAAGTTAGGCCCTGGCCCAGGTCCGGGGGGCCCAAACATCCCAGGTCCTTGGAAGTTGTTGGGCATGTGACCGAAGGATCCGTCCTCGGGCATCATATTAGGATAGCCGTCTTGCTGGTTGAACATTCCCGGAGGCCCCATCATGTTCGGTGGCATCATTGATGGATCCATGCCAGGAGGCGGGTAATTGTGATTCATGTTACCGGGCATGTTGGGAATATTGTTCATGGCTATATCTGGTACGACAACTTTACCGTCGCCGGTTCTCCAACCACCGGCTCCAGAGACGTCCTGAATCGGCTGCATGTGGTTCATCGGCGGTTGAATCATAGGCGGTGGAATCTGCTGCGGCGGCATGTTCATTGGTCCCATTTGGTTCGGCATTGGCATTCCTGGAATCACCTGGTTGTGTTGAGGGAATGTCGGGAAGTGAACATTAGGAATCACCGGTGTCGCTTGCTGGGGTTTGGGTTCCGGCCATGGTACTGCTGTGAAATCTTTGTCACTGTCCTTGCTGGCGTTCTCAGAGATATCATCAAGAGGAATTATTTTCGGGTCGGTGAAAATATGATGGCGCTCTTCGTCAGGCTCAGCGGGAGAATCTGGTATCATGTTGCGATTGAAGTAAAGCGCTTGCAAAATTCCTTTCTCTCTCGCGTACTGAATGTCCTTCTCTTTGCTGTCCTTGCCAGGGTCGGCTAACGGTGCCGGTAAGTCAATTGGAATCAAAGCTTTCCACCGCGTCTTTTCTTCCATAAGATCTTCGGTACTCAGCTTCCTGGCCATTTGGAAGGCCTCGCGTTCGTTCATCTTCTCCATATTCTTCGCGTCGGTGAACGTTTTCGTGACATTTACACGCTCAGTCTCGTCCAGCTCAAAGTAGCGCACAGACTCCAAGTCCGTCTTCCACTTGAGACTTTTCTTGGGTCCTTTGCGCTTCTGAAGAAGCAATACGCTCCTCAGTCCGTCGACGTACCTAATATCTTCATTGGGAGTCGGCGCGCGACCCGAATCTTCAGGATCGTCGGGAGATGCCGGGGCTTTAACTTCTGACTCGTCATCGCAGGTTGGGGTTCTACTCCGCTCATCGTCTTCATCATTTACACCTTTGTTGTTCACCTTGTCATCAAGTAAATCGTCATCTTTATCGTTCTGCACTCGTTCCTTGTCTTCTTTATCTTCGTCTGTCTCGAGCGTATCTTGATAAAACTGAAAATTAATCAATATAAATTAATTATCGTTGTGTCAATAATTTAAAAAATTTAAGATGATATGGAGCAAATAAATTAAATACCTTAAACTCAGGTTTCATGGATACAGGCGATCTATCATCAGTATTATGACTTGGCGATGTAGGCGGTGGCGTGGTATCTCTTGCTCCATGATCTCCTGATACTGAATTAGTACCATCCGATTTCTTAGCATCACTACTACCATCCTTTGATACCGATGTCCTGCGTTTACGCTTTCTTGGCTCTTTGCTTTTGGTTGACGCAGTCAATGCGTCCATAAACATATCACTCTCTTGGAGTACCATCGCTATAACATATTTATTAAAAATTATTTTATTTGTTTGACTATTTACTAAATTATAATACAAATAATAATAAAAAATATTTTATTCATTTAATAGCTCTCCGTATTTTTGATTATTTATTACTATTTATTCTAAAACTTAATTAAAAAGTAAATATCTGGAACTTGGCATTAATGTTGTGTATTTGCTGGAAATAAATACATATTATAGAACTGTAAAAAAAAATAATAAATAGCAATAATAATTGAAATATTAATATTTAAATTATTACATTTAATTGTACATTTTATTTGGAATGATTTTAATTTAATTGTTACTTTTGTTTTAATATTTCTATATTAATATCGCAAGAGTTAACTAGGAAGAAACAAATAAAAACTTAGAATTGAAATATTAGTCAGAGATAAAAGTAAATAGGTAAGCAAATTTATTTATTCATTTTGATTAAAATAATGGGATTGTCTCTTTATTTAGGGAATGATATTATTTTTAATATTACCGAATGAAAAATGCATTAAAAAGATAGCTTCATGAAGGTAAGAAGCATTTAATTTATAAAGAGATTATTTTCTTTTCTTTAATAGGAATATAAATAATAAATATAACTATTATAATTATTAATATCGTGGTAATTAATTTAAAATTATATTCTTAGTGATTGATAAATTAGTTTTGATTAAAAATAATAAAATAAGTATAGAAAAAAGCCATCTAGGTAGATAAAATACAAATTGATATATATGTTGGTACAGGAAGATGATATGTGAAACCCATCATAGTAGTAAATGTCTGACGATTGGTTAGTACACAAGCTATTTCTCTCCTTGTCTGGTACCCACTCTCGAGTGACAGAGAAGTACGTGACGGTGTGACGTCGTCTTCTGTGAAAACATTGACTCGTACGTTTTATTAGAGCTCGAAAATAGAATCCAATGATACAAGACACGCACTGGTTCATCATCCGCTACATTATTTTCTATGACAAATAAATATTCATTTAATATTTTTAAAAATTAAATCAAATCATTCTAATAAAATTGATCTGTAATCTCTATAGCCCTTGTATTTTTGATAAAAACTTAAATTTTTTAAATTACAACTATATAATAGAAAAAAAAAAAAAAAAAAAAAAAAAAAAAAAAAAGTAATAATTTTTGTAATAAATCTCGTTAAAAAACTTGGCGTTACATTTGAAATGATTTTTTTAAATCAATATTTACTAGTCGTATCTTGAGTAATTATCATTTTATCGGCGAATATTGTCCTTAAAGCTGATTATCCACTTGTACTAGGAATTTATCGACTCGATGACAATTTGATAAATCCTTAATGAATCATCCTTGAATAAAGACATCTCGTACTCTGTTTTTCTCCCTTTAATTATTATTACTTTTCTTTTAATAAAATCTTTCTCTCGAATTCTTGCACTCGCTCTTTCTCTCGTTTTTTCTTTCGCACTCCATTCAATTTTCCATTCACGAGAGAGCTCTTAATTTTTTTTTTCTTTAAGTAATAACTATAATTAAACAGATGTGATTAAATAGTACGAGCAGGATGCCAGATAACTTCTTACAGCAAACTAAGGACCAAGTATAAGGAATAGAAACAACACATTTCTAATTCTAAACAAAGTCCTATTAAATAATTAATTAATATTAAATATTAATCAGACATTTTATTCTACATTGAGTCTTCAATAATCAATATTATTTTTTTTTTAATTATTTAAGTGGGCTGTAGCGAAAACTCAAGTTCAAATATTCATATTTTTTCCAAATGTTTTTTAATGATAAATTTATTATTTTACCTTTAAAAAGATGTACATGTACAAGACAAATCAAGGAAAAAAAAATAATTAATAGTATTATTAACGAAGTAGTTTTTTTTTTCCTTACCCAGGATGAAATAGGCACAAGCCTTGATACTTCAGTGATGAAATATTCTTCAATAATAAATACTATCCATCGTTGTTTCTCTTGAGATCTTCAATCACTTTTTTGTAATGTTATCTTTTTTTTTTTTTTTTTTTTTTTTTTATTTACTATTTATTAAGTACCCGCGTATCTTTTTTTTTATCACTATCATACTTTACATTACATTAATTAATAAATTGTTAAATAAAAAAAAAAATAATCAATTAACATAAATAAATTACCTGCTAATTAGAGATAATTATGAGTAGAGAATGTTTCTTTCTTGTTTCTTGCCATTATTTACATGGGTTATCCATAATATTATTACCGTTTTGTTATTATTTTTTTTTGCATATATATTTAAGAAAAAAGTTAATTAAAAAAATAGATTTATAAAAAATATTCTGTAAAAAAATAATATAATTTTAAATTATAATATTGGAGACAGATGTTTGTCCATTTGTCCCACCAGAATTCACCTGTAAACTCAATAGTAAGTAATTAATAAACGTGCAGTCAATAAAATAACTTGTTAACCGTGAGATGACAATTGCTAAAATATTATTATAAATATTAATAGTAATAAATAATGTGTTATACGGAGAGCAATTAATAATTAATAAACCGATAAAACTGATAACTAATAAATGATATAAGTACTTACGTTTAGGTTTCGGTGCAATAAGTTTAATAGCTCCCTTCTTGTCCTCTGATGGTGAATTCGTTGGATCTAATGACACTTTAGCCTTTTTCTCAGCAGAGGCACCAGATTCGCGTATTGGAGACGAACGTTTAACTGGCAATTTAGGTGGTACTATTTTTTTATCTGCAGTAACCGTTGTTGTAGTCGTCGAGGGTTTTTTACCTGCAGTACGAGGTGGCGGTGGTTTAACTTCTTCCTCAAGACCTGTAGATCTAAATTTAGAATTGAAAGTTTTAACAGTTTTAGGGCGAGATGATTCCTGTGAATTTTTACGATTTTCAATAGAAATCGAAATATTTTTCTTCTCCAAAATAGTGGGACTAGAAGGTTTCTTCGAATCACCCTTGTCTTTATCCTTGTTTTCCTTGGAGCTGTCTCTAGAGTCAGTCGACGTCTTTCTAAGCGAGTCTCCGGATTTTTCATCTTCAGGCTTCTTCTTAGGTATTTTACCAATTTTGTTGCTCAATGACTGACCCTGGACCTTCTCCAGTGTCGCCTTGTCCTTCTCGGCCTGATCTTTCTTCTGCTTCTCTTTTTCTTTATCCCGTTCTTTCTCCTTGTCAGATTTACTTCTCGAGGAGCTGCTGCTAGAGTGTTTGCTACTACTACTCGAGTGATGTCTATCTTTGTCCTTGGAAGATTTACTAGAACTCGACGAGCCCTTGGACGAGCTACTGCCAGCACGGTGGGACGAAGAAGACTTGCGTGAACTGGATCGCGATGAACTCGAACTGTTTTTCGAACTACTTCTCGACGACGAACTATGACTACTCTTTTTATCCGAACTACTACTAGTATTACTCAATTTATCGTCTTTTTTTTGTGAGTCTCTATTCTCCTTATCACTAGATTTATTATTGCTTTCACTATTTACATTGTCCTCTGTATTTACTTTAGAAGAATCTACTTGATCGTTAGTAGCTACATCAGCCTCTTCTTTCACAACAGTACTATTATCGTCTAATTTAATTCCAACACCATTGTCATTATTGCTATCATAAACCTGACCATTTTCTAACATTTTATTATTATCATCATCATTAAGAATTGAATCCTGTTTAATATCCATTTTATTATCTACATTACTATCACTATCATTATTAATATTATTAGATACTTTAGAAGCATCTGTTTCGAGTTTAGTAAGAACCTGTTTACCATCGCGTAATATTATTTTATACCTTATAGAGGTCGATTGATTTTGATAATTTTCAACAACAACAAATTGACTTTTTATTTGTGAAGATTGCAATTGTCCAGGTAAAGCTTTATTTATTAATTGCAATTGCACAGGCTGTAAATGAATTTTCTGCGGCTGTTGAGGCTGTAGGAACTGTTGCGAGTCTTGAGCATGAGAAGTATTTAAAGCAAGATCTTGAACTCTAACAGTCGTGCTTTCAATTGAATTAGTAGCCTCATCGGTTTTAGTTTTATCTCCTTGCCGAGATACAGCAGTTGCGTTGACTAATGAATTAACGACAACAGACGGCGTGTACGTTGCATTCGACGTGGATACATTATTTACAACTGAAATTTGCGTAGGAACTGTATTAGGCGGGGTTTCTCCTTTGACGAGTTTCAACCACTGCTCGACCAGCTTTCCTGCAAGCATTCGAACTCCTTGATGACTTCCTTCTTTTGAAAGGCCCTTGATAAGCTTGGGACAATTGTTGCTTTTTAGCCGATCGACGTCTACAGGACAGAGCAGCAAAAGCTCTAGAAGTTCTTGGACCAACGCCCAATTTTTGGCTACTATTCCGTCCGTCAGCCACATGTGAATCAGGTTCCATCCTCCAGCACCCATAAATCTGAAACAATGATTTAAAAAACCCGGTTTAATTTATTGCTTTCTTGCTCCGATTTTTAATTAATTTTATAATTGTAAATTAAGTAATTGTTGGACACATATCAGTAAGTTCGGCTTCCTGAATAAACCGCCCAATGGTTCAGTGTTCATTAATTTTATTTTGCACGTTTTTTTATATATTTATCGTACCAATACTTGATAATCAAGTAACCCGTACGTCTCAACGTGCTGATTAAAAATTTGAATAAATAATTATTATTATTATAATTAATATAAATGAAACTCACTGGCTGAGAAGTTCTGGATCTGTTGACTTAAGAATTTGAATGTAGATACATTTGGACACAAGTTTTTTTGAAAATTTAATCATAAGGCCAGCCAAGCGTTCGACTTCCGCTTTACCTTTGATCCCTCCATTAGGACCCAGTAAAACGCCCAGGCATTTCAGCAATGACAATGGATCTATCCGCGGCTGCAATAAATTAAATAAAATTTACGTTAGCAATCATTCAATAAAATCTAAATGAAAAATAAAAAATATAACATAAGTATCAAGGACATGAATAATAACCATTGCAATGGAAGAAAGAAAACCGAGTCACGAGTCAGTGTAAATTACATATATAAGAATTCACACATGAGGTCATTGTTCGTAGTCCCTACTTTGTATCGCCACTCGGGTGGGTCGGAATCTATTTAAGATCAACGTCAGCAAACGTTTTATCACAGCTTGTGGCGCCATCTTATCCGACATTTTCTTTCTCTCATTCCAACTGATATATTTATTCTCTAAGCAAATGAACAAAGAAAAAAAAAACGAAATATCATGTAAAACTCACCATGTTTAATTTTTTTTTAAATTATTTTTTCTAGCTAATTATTGGATGATGATTTTAATGGACGATTACTTCCAGTGGATTTTCATGACGAATCTGCAACGATATTCATTAAATATAATTTATAATTATACGAAAAAAAATGCCATGTAGTGTCACGGCTTAGTAAATGTTAATTACTGTTTTATATCTTTAAAATTATTACTATGTCACTATTTTTCATGCTCGCTGTGGAACGCTATCACAACGTAATAAATTCTTACACCAAATAATTAATTAATAATCGAGCATCCATACGTTTAATAAATAAAAATAAATAAAAGCCACATAAGCTGATTTTTATTGCTGAAGGCAGAAAATAGATGCCCGAATAACACGGATTGGTATTGATCCATACGGAATACCAAGCAAAATTATTTCGGTACTCCTAATTTATATTTCGCTTATGATTTAATATAAATATAATACTTAATATAAATAAATTAGTATCTGACGAATCCTACCCGTTATTTATAAATATAAAAATATGTTCAACATTAATCTGTTGAGTTTTTATTTGCCTATATGACTCTTGAGTTAAATAAATGTTTGATAAAAGTAACGCGCTGTAAATGGACAAATATGCGAGATGTGAAATGGCGTGTTCTTGGGAGACGGTTCACGTCCACGGACTGCAGGGCTAACAACTGCGCAGTTACTTTGCGCATGTCTTCCCCCACTAAGCTAAATAACCAGGTTAAGTTCCTGGTGGGAATACCAGGACGACCAATTAAAATTCACAGGCCATTTTTATTTCTTTCTTTATTATTATTATTTTACCCGACTGGAGTCAACGTTTTTACCAACGTACGTAACTTTTAATTTTGTAACAGAAGGGATAACGGACTTGCCCCTCTTTTTTAACCGAAAGAAAAATTACTGTTGTATCATGCACAGTACTTATGACAATAATAATAATAATAATAATAATACTCTGAATAAAAGTAATAATAATAAAAAAAAAAAACACTAATATAACGCGCAACACAGACACGACTACAAAAATGATCGGCAAAACTCGACAAAGTTCGTTAAATGCCCAGCCTTTTTTCTATTTTTAAAATATAGCCCATTAGGTCAACGCAATTATATATTTTAATATTTATAATTATTAATATTAAGAATAATAAATTATAAATAAATAATAGTGAACACTACCCACTCTCACGCTAATTAAAATTCATAAAATAAAAATAAGCATATGTCTCACTTTAACGCGCTCACGTTTTTATATATCACACTAGTGTGCGTAAAATATTATTTATAATTAGAGATGACATGATAAATTTATTAAAGTCATCGTAAAGCTAGATCACGTAAATCTTCAGCTTGTGACGTAATGAATGTTTTTTTCCTTTTTCTTTTTTTTACAACTATTAAATACTAGGAATTGTTTTAGCAACGATTCGGGCAATCGATAAGCCACTTACATTGTATTGCAATTATTTAATTCCTTATCCATAAGGATAAATGGTTATCACGGTGCGATAATTATATAATAAAAACTATTTGATTAAATAATATTTGATGGGCACAGTTATTTTATAAATCGAAATTTCCGATTATTTAAAATAGTTGCAGAGATAATGTTTTTAAGTCTGGGGTAGTGTCGGCTGGCTGGAGATGCTACAAAATCCTTTTTGGAGTAATCCCTATGTAACCTCTCGCCAACCTGTCATCTGCAACCAAAAACCCGATAAATTTTTATTATTTTACCTTACAGATGATTATTTATTTAATTTATATTAATTTTTACGTTTATTTTGTTCACCGATAATTATTTTATTGTCAACTTATAACTGCGTTATTTATTTTCTCACCTAACTACGTATCACCAGCTGCCGCGACCAAACGGGAAATAGACCTCCGGAATCCGGATGTTCATTTTTTATTTTATTTTTAGTCAAATTATATTTACTTCCGGCGCATATCCACAATTATTGTTAATTTTAATTATCAGAAAATTATTTTTAATTGTTTAGATTATTTATTTAGTTATAAATTTTAATTTTTTATCAATATTTACTGCGATGAGGCAGAAAAAAAATACTTACACAGTAACTGGCTTGACGATGAAGTAAAATGGCGAACCAGTGGTTCTCAAATTGTGGATAAAAATATATTAAAAAATAAACGTGGAGAACTAACTTCATAAAATATACATTTATCACCACGGAAATTGAAAACAAAATTATTTTATTTTGTCTGCTGTTCTGATAATTAGATATGTCATTTGTTATTACGAGACTTCAAGAAGCACTGAGACACGGAATCATCAACAAGGTAATTTTTTTGGTGTAAATATTATTTTTATTTGAGTATTATTTATTTATCGGCTATTTTTTGTAGGTTGGTGTAAGATGTTTTTCTCGGGGAACTGCGGTGTTTCAAGAAAAATCTGAAGCTCCAAATAATGAACCTCCAGTTGACCCAGCCAAAGATAGACGTAATCCTGTACCTGTTGAAACAAGTATTCGTTATTTAGCTAGTGACGGTAAGTTTAATAATTGTAGTTTTTAATTTATTTAATGACAGTGAGATTAATTTTGAGATTTTTGGTTTTAATTTTTAGCATATAAAGAGACTTATGGGAGTGAGCCAGTTTGGAAACCATTTCGCAGAAATCACAAGGGTGCAATCCCTCCAAAAAAAACTAGAAGAACTTGTATTGTAAGTATTTTATTTTATTTTATATTCTTTTTTTATATATTTTTTTATTGTTAAATTAATAATTTTAATTATTTTACATTAAGGGAGTTTGATCCCCTGGTTTGATGCTCTGATTTATGAGCATTTTTTTGGGATTTTTTTGTAAAGACCAATGAAAAGATAGAACTTTGAACTTTTTACCATTTATTTATACATATTTTAAGAGTATACAGTTAAATTTTTAGCTAAAAACATTCAGTAGAATTAAAGTTATGGTACTCTGAAGACACTCGCCTCAAAAAAAATTGACGTTCACTTCCTTCATGATACCAGTTGATTCGCTAATCTGAAACAAAAAAAAACCCGGCGAGGTTTTATTCTTTATACTTAAATACGGTGAGTGAACTAAGATGAAAAAAAAATTTTGAAAATTTGATTTTTGACAGACTTTGGAGCAAAAAAGTCAGAATTTCATTTTTTTTTTTTTTTTTTTTTTTTTTAAATTAAAATTCACTCACCGTATTTAAGTATAAGGTACAAAACCTCGTCGGGTTTTTTTTGTATTAGATTATCCAATCAGCTGATATCATGGAGGAAGTAAGCGTCAATTTTTTCGAGGTGAGTGTCTTCAGACCACTATAACTTGAATTCTAATTAATGTTTTTAGCTAAAAATATAACTGTATACTCTTGAAATATGCATAAATGAATGGTAAAAAGTTCAAAGCTCTATCTCTTTATTGATCTTTATAAAAAAATCCCAAAAAAATGCTAAAAAATTATTGAAATCACTGAAATCAATAAACATAAAAATTTTTTAGATTTTTATAACAATTAAATTATGATGAAAAATATTGAGTAAAAAAATTCTAGTGTATTTTTTCAACTATATTTTTTAATATTCCTGACTTATAAAAATTGTCAGACATTTGCGAATTTTAGTATCATTACAATATTTTATTTTGTAATTTATTTTTAATTTTAATAATTAAAAAATCTATTTTTATAGAGAAGCGGTATAATATCAACTGGTAGCCCATGTCCAATTTGCCGTGACGAATATTTAGTGATTGATCATAGAAATATTGATTTGCTGAAACAATTTATCTCTCCATACAACGGCGAAGTGATAAGTTACGAGTAAGTAAAAATAAATAGATTAAATATTACAAAATATTTGTTTAAACTTATATTTTTATCAATTGTAATTTTTTTTTTTTTTAGAAAAACAAACATTTGTCAAAAACAACATAAAAATCTACTCATAGCGCTTCGTCGCGCACATGATTATGGTACTATTACATACGACGTGGATTTCAGACAATACAATTACTCTGATTGGTACAGACCTGAAGAAGATCAACAGAAAAATTAATAAATTATTTAGTTTAAGTATTAAGTATATTTAACGATGGAAGCACCTTTTGTTGTTGTTGGTGGCGGAATCGCTGGGGTATCGTGCGCGGAGAGCATATCATTTTTAGCTCCCGATGAAAAAATAATACTGATAAGTGCGAGTCCGCTTATTAAAACAATAACAAATGTTGAGCCAGTTGGAATGACGATGATGAAGTTTGATGTCGAAGAAAAAGAGTCCACGTCTCTGTCTGAAAGAAATTCATTATTAGCAGTAGTAAATGATGTTGTGGCGCAAATAAATATTAATGACAAGACTGTTGAAACAGAAGAGGGATTAGTAATAAAATACAATAAATTATGCCTTTGTAATGGAGCCAGAGCTCGTATCATTAACGAGAACAATCCGTATGTTATTGGTATCCGTGATACTGAGTCTGTGGAAAACTTTTCACGCAAGATAACAAATGCACGTCGAGTTATAGTTGTTGGCAATGGTGGTATTGCTACAGAGATTGTTCATGAGGTAGAAAACGTTGAAGTTATTTGGATAATTAAAGATAAACATATATCAGCAACTTTTGTAGATCCAGGAGCTGCGGAATTTTTCCACGACAAATTGACCAAAGATAAATCTTCAACTGCCGAGAAAAGTAATGTGTGTAAAAGATTCAAGTACACTATTACCGACGGAAAAAATAGAAGTGGACTTGGCGCTGCTTTGGGTCCTAATTGGCATGAATCGTTTGCTCGCAGAGGATTAGCCGCCGACGCGATAAAGGTTCAAGTTGAGTATGAGTCTGAAGTAAATAGAATTCTCCGGCCTGACCAAGCTCCAAGTACGTCTGATGACTGGCCTGTTTATGTAGAGCTGACTAATGACAAAATAATTGGATGTGATTTCATAATATCAGCGACTGGAGTCACGCCTAATGTCTACGTCAAGGGCTTGGAAAATCTTGTGCTTAGTCAAGACGGTGGATTTTTAGTCGACTGGAAATTGGAGACCTCCGCTAGTGACGTTTACGCTGCTGGAGATGTCAGCACAGCTGGATGGGATCTTGCAGCACATTGGTTCCAAATGCGTCTGTGGACTCAGGCTCATCAGATGGGTCGGTATGCTGCTAAATCAATGGTGTCGAGTTATAAAAATGAACGATTTCTTCAGGATTTTTGCTTTGAACTCTTCACTCATGTAACTACTCTTTTTGGCTACAAAGTTGTACTTCTTGGGCTCTACAACGGACAGAAACTAGGTAGTGATTATGAGATTCTGCTGAGGATGACTAAAGGTCTTGAGTATATTAAACTTGTAATCAAGGATAACAGACTTCAAGGTGCGGTATTGATCGGTGATACTGATCTGGAAGAAATGTGTGAAAATTTAATTCTTAATCAATTAGATTTGAGTATTTATGGCGAGGATTTATTAAATCCAGACATTGATATCGAAGATTACTTTGATTAATTTTTTTTTTTGTTTTATTTAATAATTATTTGCGTCGCAACATTTATGAATCAAAACTTCATCATTGTACTACTATACCTATCATCAATTATAAATAATTTATAAAATCACAATTGAATAGAATATAAAAAATCTTTATTCTAAATGACACTTTGTTTTGTTCATTGCATTTGAGCTTATCATTAAATCATATTGTCATGTTTATATTTAAAGTTAATAATAATATTAATATAAAATTGATAATAAAAAATTTTAGTAAATTTATCTTAACAAATTACTTATTGTTTTTATAAAACTTGTTTATGTAATTGTCTAATTATTTATTAATAATGATAATCAGTCTTACTATTTATAGTAAGCATTCTCGAGAGACTTTACTTACGAGTAAGTATTAGTGACGTATCACTATTTTTTTTTTGTTCTTATCTATTTTGTTTTTCATTTTCTTAAAAAATACAAGGCAAGTTTAAAATATATTATAATAATAATAATTAATAAAAATAACACGAATTATTAAGAGATAAACGAAATAAATATTAATAAAAAATTTCGGTCATCAGTGTCGGTCCAATGACTTGTATTTAGGACGCAAGTCTTTAAATATTTTTCAACAAGTGTGTAAGATAAGCACCTGGAATTCGCTAATCAAAACACTTATGAAATTAGTCTATGAATATTTTAAATATTAAATCTAAAGATATGTTAAGTTATGTTTAAACAAATATATATTATTTAACATTAAATCGTACGGACTTAGAGTTATTGTCTGGTGAAAAAGGACATCGGAATGTTTTACTTTCTGATGATGTTCTATTATCATCGAGTTTGTTTAACTTTTCATTATTACTTTGGTTTACGGAAGTAACGGAGTTCTCAATGACAGTATTGTTAGAACTCTCAATATTTGTACTATTATCGCTGGTCTTATGCAACGAATTAAACGTTTCTCTCAATGTAGAGACGACAGCGCGAACTTTATCCAACGATTTAGTGACCTCTCCACTTGTCTCACGGCTTTCATACTGATGACACAACTTTCCGAGGGTCTTAGCAGCAACTTCTATCTGCAGCAGACACGCATCCATATCTTCGTATCTCCTCAGTACAGCAGAGTCCGTTGTTTTGTCTATCGTCGAGTCCAAAAATGAGCCGTTCATTGATAACTGGTGGAGACTTTCATTCAATTGTCTTTTTACTGGCGTTAGATTCACAGATATACGACTCGTGTCTAAGGAATCTTCAGGCATTTCACTTTCATCAAACATTTCCCAATTAGTACCGTCGCAATCAATCAATTCTTTTATGGTGTCTTCATTGTCGAAGTCGCGGAGTCGTCGTACCCAGTCTAGAAAGTTTTCCGGCTGCCATACAGTCTCTAGCATGCGATCACGATCTCTAATTCTTATAACTGGTTGCAGACCTTTCTCTGAAATAACTCGTGACTGCGAAAATTCCTGTAAAAAAATAATACAATTTTAACAAAATAAAATAATAGTTTATGTAAAAAAAAAAAAAAAAAACCGGGCTCGTCCGGGATTTGAACCCGGGACCTCTCGCACCCTAAGCGAGAATCATGCCCCTAGACCAACGAGCCGGAATATGTATGAAAAATCAATTGACTTACAAGATTCGTAAACTAATCAAGGCTAAAAACTCCTTTGTCTTTGGACGAATTTTTGAAAAAACCTTCGAATTGATCATTATGAAATATAATTCAATATTTCTAATCAGAACGAAGTTCCTTATCGCGTGTTGCGAAAGGGGGCTAGACGGAAAAAATTAAGACGAAAAGTTGTAACGAGACTTTTTGCTATAGTAAGCTATTGGAAACTTCGTTCCATCCGAGTGTCCTTTGACACCTATCAAGTTTTTATTTATTTGTTAAATAAAATGTTTTTTATTCGATAATTTCAATTTACTTTGGAGAACGGCTTGATTAAAATCCCGGTAGGAATGGTCTATTGAGACTGTGGTGCTACCCGAAGTTTCGAACGTTGGATGTTAACGATTTTTTCAATTTGCTTGAAAACAGAAAAACATATTATATTACTAACATTTCATGGTTGATAGGTACAACAGACTCACTGAGGAAATTTTAGATTAAATGTTTTCCAATTTTTTTTGGTTCGCGGACTTGGAAAACAATTTCCGACTTAACCAAAAAAAAAAAAAAATTTTTTTTAAATAAATAAATTTAATACGTACATAATTAATTCCAATATCTCGACAACGCTGAGTAGCTTCTCTAACCAAAAGTTGCATTTCGTGTAATGTAATACCGCCTTCTGCAATGATTTCATTGCTAGCCGCAATTGTAAGAGCAACTTCAGCGTCAGCGGTCGCTTCATTTAAAATTTTTTTCAGTTCTTGGAGAAAATTCGATTCATAAGGCTCGACATTTATTTTGGAGTCTTCCGTTTCACGTCTTTTATTTTCCTCTATTTGGTACGTAAGCATCTCTTTCTCAACCTCCAATTGTCGTTTCTTCTTACTAACTTCTTCCAAAGCGAGTTTCTGTTGCTCCAGAGTTGTCCCAAGCATTTTTATCTCACGCTCGTAAGTAGTTTTCTGCGATCCCAACTGCGTTTCAACTTCTCTTTTTGCGTTCTCAAGTTCTTTTATCGCTTTACGCTTCGATTCTTCCAATTCAGCTCGCAGTCTAAAAATATAGTTAAATAATTAATTGATTAACCACAATAATAATGACTTGTATTGTTTTTATAAGAAAAAAAAAAAATTTACTTTTCCTCTTGAATAGCGAGTATTTCTTGATGCGCAAATTCATAATCAATAGGTTGATTATTACTTTGTATATTGGAATTATCGTCATTTGAATTGCATACTTTAAAATAATGATTACCGCCGATGACTAAACGATCTCCATGCTTCAAATAAAGTTTATCGCATACCATCTAAAAATAAACAAACAACAGTTACAATCCATTCACAAGATAATTACATTATTTAAATTACCTGTCCATTAACGTAAGTGTCACCATTCACTTCAGGCATCAAGCTCAATACTCCTTTGTTATTTTCAATCGTGCTAAACATAATATTTTAGTTAATACAAATTATAGTAATGATTAAAAATAATAATAATTAAAATAATTATTGAGTTGTCAATGCAATTAGAGATGATTCACGCAATAATGCAGTCGTGAAAAAAAATATAAATGTAGAATTAGTCACCATGCTATTAAAAAAATATACCAGTGAATAAATAAAAATGAAAATGAAAACGATAATTATAATTGTATTCATAAATGTAAATAAGATAAGTGTGCATTTAAAATATGTCTTTCTTCTCGTCTCTCATCATGACTAACCAGTGAAATGGAGCAACTAATGGTCCATCCAGGACAATGTCAATTGGATCAACCTGCTTGCTTTGCCGCCCTATACGCACTTTTCCGTGAGGAATAAGATACAGTAGCGTACCAGAGAGCATAGGATCTGCTGCAAGATTGACCAAACAAGGAGTTGACTTTATTTCCTTGTAGTCTAATTCAATAGCTATCCCACAGTGTCGCAGATAATTAATCTCAGATTTTTTACGCTCTTCAGCTTCCTGTAATTTTTCTTTCCATGACCTAAAAGTAATTCCGCGGACAATTAAGTTTCTACAATTGTTTTTCTCTCTACCTCCATAACAAACTCCGTGAGAAGAGAACCCCTGTCCATTTTTAATAAAATAAACAGAAATTCAATAAAAAAAACTCACTTCTGATTTGTAGCAAGCTGTTCTTCAGTGCGCTTCAATTGGTCTCTCAGTTGTTCAATCTCCAGCTGTTTTTTCTGTATCTCTAAATTGTCATTGCCTGAATCCCCACTATCTAATAATTTCCTCGGGCCTAATTGCCGCTCATAATTTTCTCTAACGCCACGCAGTCTCAATACTTCAGCTTTAAGCTCTCTGAAAATAAAAAAAAAATCATTAAATAGGATTGTGGGGGCATATCTTCCACCCACTCCTGAGTAATTTAATTGTTATTATTTATAATTATTTAATTATTAATAATTATTATTTAAGTTGACGTTTTTCTACAACGCTATTGAGTTGGAAAAGCGTGAGTTGTATCGCATCACCATAAATTATACCGGATTATAATTTACTTGGTGATGCTAAGCAACTGATAGAGTCTCGTCCGCTACAAAGACATTTTGGGAAATTTTATTTTATTGTAATTGCATTGCAAGTAATAAAATTCACATTCACAGCTGGCGAGACCCTAATGAAAGTATTGTATTAGGATTAAAAATATGTATAAGTTTGTTTGTAAGAAGTTTAAGGGTTTTTCCCAAACCTTCCCATAAAAATCCCAATAACCTTTTGTTTTCTAAAAAGCAATTAAAGGATTAGAAACTTGTGTCGCATGGCCAGCGACCGGGTCCTTGAGTCCACTGATTGCTTTTACATATACTTCTACCGATCTTCTTCAACTATACTTCTACTTCTGTAATTTTCCATACCTTCAGAATATATATCTATACTTATACCTACTTGTACCTAAACCCATACTTTCGTACAAGTAAGTACTCCTACCCTTAATATACTTCCTCTATACTTCCATCGAGTACCCCCTACCTCTTGAGAGGTAAGAGGCCTAGATGGACACTTGGAGAAAAGGAGTCAGTCCCGAAAACCCATTAGCTTCACCTCGTCTTAAGTACACGCGTGTAATTCTAGTTAGATTTATTTAAATAAATGTTATTAAACTGAAAATATTTCTATTTCCTCACTAGCTACCCGTACATCCCAAAAGATAACAAAAAACAGCTTTTAATTCTTAAGCATGCAAACTTTTATATGACTAAGATAATTGTATATTTTCATTTGTCATACAATAAATGGATTTTCTTTGTCTCAACTTGCCTTATCAGTTTATCATGAGGATCTTCATTGATCCGAACGCGGTTCACAATAGACCTAGCTTGGCACGCATAACGAAGGGTCGCCAGCGTTTCTTCCAAATGCGTGCTGCTGGGTGATACGGTGGCCAGCATCGCAGTTTTTGAATTACCTCCAAGGCTTTCCTGTAAATTAAAATATACATTTTTTTTATCTAGCAACAGCCTTCTATTTAATTGATTAAATTTTGATAAATCCAATTGATAAAATCATATTTTATTAATAATACTTTTATCACTTGATAGTTGCGAGTAATACTTTAAAATGTTAAAAACTGTTGTGATAATTTATGACAATTAAAAATAATTTATTATCAAAATGTATGTTCAGTATTAAGCCTGATATAAGTGAAAAACAAATTCCATAGCATAAAAAAAAATATTTCAACTCGCTAAAAATGTGCTATCTTACAAGTAAAGAAACGATGACTCTATTTATCAATTTTACCTTGACTAATCAGATAATTAAAAAAAAATCTACGTATATAAAATGAACATGCGGTTTGATAGAAGTAAACAGATCATATGAAAGCTGCGTAGTAAATTTAATCTGTAAGGAAATAGATCGGGAGTAAGATATAAATAAATAAAATCGTATTTGGAAAATTGAGGGTCTTGTTTGTAAGAAAAATATCTTGTACAGACTGTATGTTGATACGGTCACGTATACCAGGGCTAAACCGGATATTGTAAGCTCGGCTGTACAGTAACAGGTTCGCTGGTTTAAAATATGTGTGGGTTGCAGACTCATGTATACACATTACTATTACGTGGAGGAGGTAAAGGGAATGACGACAGATTAGTATTAGTAGCATGTAGGCTGAAATAAGCATCTCTACCATATACACAACAGAGAATCTGTACGAGCATCAGTCTGAGGGGTAGAGTGTGTACGTGACCACTAGTGGGGACTAACCAACGAGGGATCACAAGTAAACATTCATGCGCGTCAACCACGCCGTAGTTGAAAGCAAAACACCGATGCATTACGTTCTATTCACGTAAAATTTATAATAAAATACGTTGACATTTAACTCCAGTCTGTTAAATACGTTCAATAAATATCAAGTCTTAATTTCATCATTAACACCGTGTTTCATAACTCGATCATACCTGAAACAATAATAAGATTTATCAGTAAATTGAAATTGTAATAAAGTTGTATTGATTTTATCTTATTTAAAAATCTACTTTTTCCACGAGATATTTACTCTAACGTGATCTTACGGTGTGATATGACCTAGAGTTAATTGAAACATCAATTTATTGAGACATTAAGGATGAGAATAATTATTGTCAGCTGAGCTGATAATAATTTATGAGTAACTAGTGTGAAGAAATATTTAGTTAAATATTAAATATCGAGGATTGAGTATAAAGGAGCAGAGAGAAAAAATGGATCTTGTTTACATGCCAGAAATTATGACCTATGGATCATTCAGGGCTCCGGCTTTAAGAGACTATGAGCAACCGTGGAATAAAAATTATTTTCAATATGGTATGTTTATAATTATTTTTTTTATTATTTATTCCGTTATTCTGTAATATTATCATATCATCAATTATTTATTAAGGTTGAAGATCATTTGGTAACCGTTGAAAACAATAAGTATCGCGTGCCGGTAGATATCTTTAGACCAGATATTTTTAACTCTATCACGAGAGTTTTTAATAGTTTGATAATAATAAACCGCGATATAAAATTGCGAATTCTAAACTCGGCCTTTATTTTTATGGAGTAAAATTTAAGTTATTATTAACACAATAATACTTAAGTTATTTAATAAAATATAATTAAAAACGATGACGCTAGACATACGTAAACAGAGTGAAAGTTGCTAGTTCAGGGTTTTTTTTTTTTTATCTAAATATTTGTTTACGATTTATAAATGATTTAAACTTTATGTAATTTAAAATTTAATAAATTCGATGACTAAATCGCTCGCTGATAATTTTTGATCTAATTTTATTTATTATTTATTGGAGTGTTTTTTTCGATAATTCACTGATAGGACACTCTAGAGGTATAAAAAGTAGGCCAAGCTTAGATTGCGACGCAACCCGTCTTATTGGTGTTGATACACTCTAGTTTGTCCTCACCTTGTGATCAGACTGTTCTGTTATATCGAAGCATGCATTTTATTTTTTCAAGGACGCCAAATAGTCTTGCGAGTTTACTAAAATTTATTACTATTACTTGTTTTAAAATATTATCATTCACATGTTTGTTTATTTTTTTATGCATTCATATTGCCATAAGATAACAACGAGCTATACAAAGTTGTATGAAAAATAAAATTACAAGTTTCTTATCATGTCAATTTTAACACAGTCAAGATTAATGACTTTAGCATAGATTATTTTAAAAAATAGATATTAAAATAATAAATAAATAAAAAAATAATAGGGATAAAGTAATCCCAATTAAGAATTAATTTATTTAAATAGATAAGATTAATTTTTGTTATCTATTAAATATTAAATATTAAATATTAAATATATTAATACCTTGATAAAGTTATTATTACAGGGTATTAACATTTAATTGCTATTAAAGATCGATTGCATGTAAATTAAAGTCTATTAAATGCAGAAAACATGGAAAGAAACCCAACCGGTTTTTATTATGAAAATTTAATTAATTAATGCTGAGGTGTGTTTATTTATATTTACTTTGTTTTTGTTTTTATTGAAGGTAAATCACCGTCTAACACGACGACTAGACAACAACAAGAACATCTACAACAGCAATTACGCGCAAACTCTAAAAAGGAACACTGCCATTTGTGTAAAGAGAGCAAGAGAAGATCACTTGGGGCCTATATAAAGGGCAAAGGTAGATCTATTTCTTGTAACGAGATACACGAAGAGGTGGAGGAGGAAGATGAAGAAGTTGATAATGTCAGGGACAATAAAAACCAGTCATCTGAAACTAAAACTTGCAAGCCAAGCGTTAAAAATAATGAAAAAACTGCCACTAAGTTATAAATTATTATTATTAATATAAATAAGCATTATTTTAGATGTAAGATTTTTTTTTTAAAGAGATTTATGTCTAAGATTATTTTTATAGGACTTGAATATTTTCAATTATAAATATGAGATGAAGGACAGAGTTGTTAATGGGGTGTTAATAATTAAATGAATGATAAATTCTAATTTATAGAGCGGAATATGGAATTTTGTAAAGAAACTAAGCTTGATAGTACTTGGGTTTTATTTTTCGGGTGAAATTTTTCCACTTAGTTAATACTTTAATTTTTATGCTGTGAATATTTGTTTTTGGTTATATTTATATTATTACATTATGAAAAATAAATTATGTTGGGTGTAAGTGGAATAATTTTAGTCACTAGGTTGTCTCGGATGATAATTTAGCAAGTAAACAGTCTATTAAATAAATATTTAATTTATTTAACCACAAATATTTTGAGTTTAAATGAATAAAGAGTAAATAAGACAAGGTTCAATTGAAGATAGTTACGATAATTATATATCACGTGAGTTATTATAAATAAAACTGTACAAGTATACCGATATGTTTGTAATGATGTCTAGAAATAATTAAGCCGATAAATATTATTGTTTATTAAATTAACGGTATTTGCACACAGCATTTTATAAATATTTTTTTATATATGATTATTTTGTAGACTATTTTCCTCTGCAAAAGATAAAAATGGATTTAAGAACCTTGTTTACTATCAAGAAGTTTTATTGCGATTATAAAGTTGTTAAAAATTGTAAAGTTAAGATAAAAAAAAACTCAAATATTTTATAATCAAAGTAATTAATTTTTAGAATTGTTATTTATAATGCTAATGGTTAAATATAATTGTTGAATTCAGACAGAATAATTACAACTACAGACAATTGCATGTAATTCGGTCGAAAAATGTTAAATACATTCAAGTGTATATTTATGTAAAAATTATGATTAATGGCAAGTGTGAGGTGATTATCGGAGACTACTAAAATTTCGTAAATCTCCTGTACTGTTTACCAGAAGTTTATTCATCTTATTTCTCTTTTTTTTAAAATTTTTTTTTTTTTTTTTTTAAACAAAAAGAACAAAGACTGACAGCTGTTAGACTTTAAAACTCTATTTACTTTAGCCACATGATTGTCAAGTAATCTGTTATCAATCCATCAAATATTCAATAGTTTGATTGATCGATTAAAGAAAAAAATGTTAACTAATAATTTAAAAATAAGTATTAAATATGTTTATAGTTATTAATGATAAAATAAAATGTACAGTTGTACAAATATATAGACTTATAAGCAATAAAAATTCATAAAATAAAATAATCTTTAGTAATTAATTTTTTTTATGCCCCCAATTTAATACCGGATTTAAAAACTGTGACGTGGGCGCTCCTCTTGCCGCCATTTATTTTAAATGCGTCATTGTGCACACGGCACGAATCTGACTACTGATAGCTTGAAAAAAAAAAAATAATTTTTTAATTGAATCAATTTTTTAAATTCAAATTAAAAAGGTGAAATCCTTTCCGGTATTTTTTTTAAATTAATCGGAGAAAAATGAAACATTTAAATTTAATAGCGGAAATATATCATTTGAGTGAATGTAAAATAGAATTATAATTTATGCGGTTATTGGTGCCGTGTGCAAAGCTAAGTGCCGTGTGGAAATTGTATAAAGCCATAATTGACGACTGAGCGGCCAGTGGTTTCTGTTATTTTATCAGAGAACAACATATTTTATCGACTACAGAGTGCTGTTGATAATATAGAAAATTCTAGAACAAGCGGAAAATTTTACTTTTTTAAACAATTATTAATTATCGATTTTAAAAACCAACAATGGGCTGGGATATGTTCAAACGTAACAAAAATGACAAAAAAAAGGTTCAAGGTAAGTTAAATTATAAAATTTATAAATTTTTATCATCAAGATATATAAGAAGGTCAATTGCATTGGCTATTTTTATCCGTTGTGTCATATTTTTTTGGTTTGTTCCTTTTTTCAGACCAACAGAAAAATAAAACCGAGAGGTCCAGGTGTCGATGTAAAGAGTTAGAAAAAAAATGCCAATGTCAAGCCAATTGCGGTTGCAGATGTGGAACGAAACGCGTATACATTCGTCCGCCAATGTTCAATTACTTCACCGACACGATGCATTAATTGGTTACAATAACGAATAAAAAGAGAAAGTTTTTTATATCGATGACGAGTAGACGTGGCAGTACGGATTTCATCATCAACTTAAAAATGCAACTATCAAGTATTATGTGAAAATCTTTTTTTAACTGAGTATTATACTTTTTTTAATTAATCAAATGTTATTAGCTGTAACAATTAAATTATTTATAAAAAAATAAATAAAAATATAAACTTACCTTCAATAACCATGTTAATACCGACTCCCGATACGGAACGAACCCTCGTTTTCTGTTGCTAGTACTTTCAGCCAGTGATGCAATTACTTTTCCTAATATCAGCAGTGATTTATTTATTGAAACTCCCTCCTAAAATTCAAAGAAAAAATAAAAAATGTTATTAACAATTAAATTAATTTTTTAAAATAAAAATAAATAAAAAAAAAAATTACCCGCAACCTATCACCACTTGCGCAAGTTTGACTCAATCGTTCACTCCCAGCAAGATCAACAAGATTTATTTTACTACGTCGACTAGATTCAGCAGAGCTGGACACATTAGAAGATTCAGACTTCTTCGGCCCTTGGGTCAAAATAATACTAAAAATGCTGTGTGACCTCGAGCTCTTCTCGTTCATTCCCGTAGCGGCAGTAGCTCGCTGAGAATTTCCAACTTTTAGCCACATCTGGAGGTCTTCGTAGCTCTGGACACTGTGCTGACTCAAGTCAACGACGTAGGGTCCAAATACCGGGTGCTCGCGAACTTTTAAAGGCGCTCGTTTACTTCCATTACCACTAGAATTGTTTGCTAGCAGATCGTGAATCTTCTCGTTGTAAATTTCAAAGTAACTGATCTCCACGCTAATTGTGTAGTGACTGTTACGAGCAGCCAGTGAGAATAAGTCGTAGCAGAATCTGGGAATTATTCCAGCATCTTCTGACGGCGCTAAGTTGTTCGAAAGAGTTGACTCGCCCATCATGCTGAAGCTCTTTCCCGACCCCGTCTGTCCGTAGGCAAAAAGACAGACGTTGTATCCTTCAAAGGCGTTCTGTACCAATGGTGACACCATGCTGTTGAAAACAGTCGCCTGGCTGGCGTGATTCGCTCGGGCGGTGTTTGCGTATGAAACAAAACAATGGTCGTATGAAAATGTATGCTGTGATGCATCGCAGTCAACTGTGATGTTCGTTCCTTGTACTTTGACGATTGACATTACTTTTGGGTCACTCAATTCTCTGCAAAAAATAATTAATAATTAAATTTTAAAATTAATTGACAAGAATTTATTTATTTCAGAATAAAAATATAATTATTGAAACTTACTTTGAATTCATGGGCCTAACTCTAATGCCGACAGTTAAATTACTAGTTTCTCCTTCATAGAGCGTCGGTTCATCAGTAGCAACGTCACTCTTACCTCTTGGTGTCTCAAATTGCACGACACCAAAACAATCTGGCGTAGATTGATGCAAAGAATGATCACTGAAAAACTTTTTGCTGGGAGTCCTGAAGGGCGTGCCATCAGTCCTTGGAGGTTTTGCCGAACAGAAATGTGTCACCGGTGACTTTTCAGTCGTCATATGATACCCTCGGGACTTAGATGTCTTCAGTTTATCATCAGAAGCCGCTTTTTTAAGCTTGTCTTGTCTGAGAGTCGTCGTTGATTTAGATTTGCTTGTGCTGTTAAATGCTGGGCTGCTGTTCATCCTGCCTTGTGACGCCAAGTCTGTCTTTTTAGGTGTCACCGTTTCAACTGACGTAGATTTCTTTTTGTTGAGCTTTGACTTGTCCATTGCTATTTTATCCAGGTCCTGTTTACTTTTATCACTAAAAATAAAATATTTAGTTAGTTATTTTAAAATTATTTTTATTATTCGGATAGTTAAATTCACAGTTAATAGCAAGTTTCAAGTAAAATCCACAAAAGTTTTTAAATATGTACTGTTGATTAGTTGACAGCAAACTTACGGTAGCATTTTTGAAGGTGGATTATTTTCTTTGTTGAAATTAATAGGATAAGTCGAAAAAATAGCATTGCAAGATCCGTAATTTCTTTGTTGCGACATTATAAATATGTATTGTTTAAACAATAAGCACTTGGATCAATAAAAATGCAATTAAAACCATGCAAAATATAATAATAAAAAACGCCTTAAGTCCAATGTTTAACCTTAATCTGAGGCGGTGTACTTTCAACGGCTTCCGAAGCAAGATTTACGGTCTCAATTAATTATTAAAACGTCAAATTCTTGCCGGAATATTACATTATCAATTTTATTAATAAAAATTAGTAATTAGCGTGCAAATGTGTACTTCTGTGTAGTTGGCGGGAATAACTGGACATTATACACCATATTACAAACAGTTTACTGGATAAAAACTCGTTAACTTGTAAAAAATACAAATGTTTTGTTTATACGAAATGGACGCTGTCGATTGGTTGAATTAATACATCTAATACGCTGTGGTGGCAGCACAAGCGTATTCTTTATACTATACTTTACATTAAAAAACGACTACAAGCTGAAAACATAAGTAGTTATTATTGGTTAAGAATTTTTTAGACGCATAAAAATAAATAAAATTATTTCTAGTGTCGGAAATTAAATTTCATTGGTCGGTGATCATTGTCCACGTTATACTTAATATTCGTGGATAAGAAACTATCTGTGGGTGCGTAATGCTTCAATACGGATTAAATGTAATGTAGTGTACTATAGAAAAAAAATATAAACAACAATATAAAATTTTTTTTTTTTCAAATAGATGACAAGTAAATTGTTTGTTGATTAAAAATTTAAATCTTGACAGCAGTTACAATGAAAACAATACCAAAGTGTGATCAAGATGCTTGGTGGTGGAGTAGAAGTTCTTTTTGGGCAAAAGTTGCCTTAGGTTTATTTGTTTTTATTATTTTGATGGACTTCCCTCTAATGTGCCAAGGACATGACGGTCATGATCATCACCATCATCACCACGATCATGATCATCATGAGCCAGCGAGCTTTAAATACTCTCAAGCAGCTAATAGTAATTTCAAGCCTCCACCGGTACATGATTATCACCATGAGCACCATCATGATGATCATGGTCACAAGCATCCAGAAGCTAAACCGACGACTGCAGAACCACGCGAGAGTGTCATGCTCAATGCTATCGGAGCAACTTTACTGATATCAGCAGCTCCTTTTGTCGTGCTCTTCTTCGTTCCTCTAGATAATTCTAAAGAAAAAGAATCATTGCTGAAAATACTGCTGAGCTTTGCATCTGGTGGTCTTTTGGGTGATGCATTTTTACATTTAATTCCTCACGCTCTGACTCCTCATTCGCATTCAGATTCAGAGTCAGATCACGATCACGGTCATGGGCATGAACATTCTCATGATCATGGACATGATCACGCACATGGACACAGCCATGATCATGGTAACGGCATGGCTGTTGGTCTCAGTGTCCTATTGGGAATAATAGTGTTTTTAGTTGTGGAAAAAAGCATAAGGTTAATAAAAGGTGGTCATTCGCATTCACATTCTCATTCCCACGAAGTTGAAACCAAGTCCAAGGACAAAAAGAAGAACGATGACGCTGATGAAAAACAAGTTGAAGCTGAATCAGATGATGGAGACATTAAAATAGCTGGCTATTTAAATTTAGCTGCTGATTTCTTGCACAATTTTACTGACGGATTGGCAATTGGTGCCAGTTATCTTGCTGGAAAAAATATTGGACACATCACGACCTTTACGATTTTATTACACGAAGTACCACATGAAATTGGTGACTTTGCTATTCTTGTACAGAGTGGTTGTAGTAAAAAGAAGGTAAGTATTGGTAATTTAATAATTTAAATAAAAATTATTACCAACATTAATTATTGTTTGATTTAATTTTCAGGCGATGATGCTTCAATTAATCACAGCCTTGGGTGCTTTATGCGGTACTTATGTATCCTTGTTAGCTGAAGGAATGGGTAAATACCTTGATAATGATAATGAAATTGTTCACCGTATAATTAATTGTTATAAAAATGAATATTAAAAAATATTTATCTTGCAGGAGATGTAGCAACAGCGTGGATTCTACCATTTACTGCTGGTGGATTTATTTATATCGCAACGGTGTCAGTAATACCTGAATTATTAATTGACACAAAATTCTGGCAATCAGTCAAGGAGATAATTGCTCTTTTGTTGGGTGTTTATATGATGGTATTAATTGCTGCATATGAATAAATGACGCATTACGCGATTAATATTTCAGCCTAAAAAAAAAAAATAATGTAAACATTCCAAATCCTTGAAAAATTAATTATTTAATTTATGTTTTAAGGTATAAATAATTTTTAAAGACACTTACTGCTCAGAAAAAAAAAAAAAAAAATAACGTACATATTTACGAATTTAAAAGACTGCTCACATGAGTCAGTATTTTTTATAAATACCTTAATAATCAAGAGAATCACTTAAAAAAATATTATTCTCTGATAAATGACAAATAATTAATTAACCATTGTCGATTTTTGTTACAGTCTGTACAATATAGTTTATAAATTATTTTGTCTATAAACTTCATAAATTATTCTGTTTATTTACATTTAAATATTTTTTCACTTCGTCAAGACATGAATTAGCTTGTTCTTGACACGCCTCATCGTCATTCTTTTTAGCACGTTTTAGTCCTTCAAAGCATGCCATCTTAGCCTGGTTGTACAGAGATTTTTTAAGATAAACATTCCCTAAATTAACATAAACCGAGCTTAGCTCTTGACAATCTTCCAACTTAATTCCTGAAATAAAAAAATTAAGATTACAATCAATAATTAAATGAAAAATGAAAATAAGGGGAATTAAAATCATCCAGATTAATATTTGATGATAATTTTAAAGATAAGATAACAACCTCTTTCAATAGCATCATTCAAATAGCTAAGAGCACGATCATGCTGTCCCAAAAGGCAATAAACAGTTCCTAGATCGTTCAGCAGAACCACAGTCTGCTCGTGACTATTTCCATAAACTTTAACACACAATTGATAAGCTTTCTGATAATTTTCCAACGCTTCGCTGAGACGTGATTCAGACAAAAGCATACGTGCATACCAATCACGACTCATTGCCCAGAGCACCAAGATATCTTCGTCAGTTGGATTTTTTATAGCGTGCTCTTCAATATTCTCAATACAAAACTTATATCCCTCTTCAGCTGTTCTATTTAATTAATATTTTAATTTATTCTATTTAATCAGTAAATCAGTTAATTGAGCAATCAATCAAATATTAAAAGAGTTAAATATACTTAATATCCCCAGATTGCTCAAAGAGTTTAGCAACCTTCAAGCTTATGTGAATAATCTTAGTATCATTTTGGTCAGTGCCAGTAGACAGCAGTCTCTGCATAACAGTCTTAAAAAGGTCTTTAGCTTTCTGAATTTCTCCAACTTCGAAAGCTAAATTAGCCATCACGTCGTACACGTAAGTAATACCTTCGAAGTGACCAAGAGTCTGGGCTTGACGCAGTGCCACGTGCAACATCTGTTCTGCTTTTTTATAATCCCCTTTCTGAAACCATTCAACCACCAGTAATATATCCATACTTATAATATAATAATACATTAAATAATCAATAAGCTTACGTGACGTTGTTATAGGAACTTACTAACCTGAATTAGAAATATTGATCGTTTTATCGTCATTATAAGTTCCGGTTCTACTTCTTCCTTATCCTTGGTGAAGTTAAATCCAAAAATACTTACTCCCATCATAACATAATTCCATTTACGTCTTTCCTCATTATTGTTTGGTGTATTTTTAATAATACTTTTAAACCCAGTCACTGGTTTAATTTTGTTAAAAGAAATTCGTTTGATAAAATTCGTAGCTCTCCAAAATCTAGACATTTTTCTTTTATCTCCAGTAATTTATCTTAAATATTTTGGTGTATAAAACTGAAACATTAATATCAATTCAGATAAATTTTATAGAACAATTAAATTAGATAAAGTATATTTAATTTGATAAATACCTGAATGATAAAAAAAGCTTCTGTTGTTATATAAATAGTCCATAACCCATATTAAGTTTTAGGCTAAAGAATGTAATAAAATACTTTTACTATCAGAGCCATGGTATAGTGATGTTTGTAAACACATTTAAATACACTCCCACATGTAAGGTCTGTTACGTGACACACAGTAATAATAATAATAATAGTTATTATTATAATAAAAATAAAATAAATACAAACCAGGTGTTCAAAGAAATTTAAAAAACATAAGCGTGCATGTTTTCAGTTACTGTCGGCTACAATTCTCATAAACTCGGTAACAATTCATCAGTTGATGCAATCCTATAGCATAGAAGATATTTATATTTATCAGCCGTGTACATATATAATGTATATGAGTATGTGTGAGTATAATATAATATAATATAATAACAGAGCTTATGTACACAAGAGTTAACTTGTGTAATATCCTACCACAACTTAGACGATCGATGTCAGTTCATTCGTGCTTATCCACGGCAATACTCGTACCTGACTGGCTACTGGGAGGGTCCCCTTGACCTCTACCTGTTTCTCCACCATCCGCTATCCGTCTCCGTCGCCGTGTAGTTCAGAGTTGTACATACAGTAGTCAGTGTTTCATTCTGTTCACCAGCCCGCACCTAAACTCGCGTTTTGATGTCGCGATCACAAGACACTGTCAGTTTCATATTTATCAGGTATGTTGTGATATAACACCCAACTAGTCATAGTATACTTTATTTATAAAAAATAATTTATTATTTAAATAAATAAACTTAAAAATAAAAAATAAAAAATATTTACGTTTACCTTTTCTATTTTTTAAGTGAAAGTTTTTCATTGAAGAAAACTGTGACTAGTTTTTTAAAAATTAAAAATTTTAATTATTGCTGGGTATTTTAAGTGCTCCAATTTCAATTGAGTAATTGGTTTTTTGGTGGATAAATAAACAAGGAATTCCAGTTTGTCGTATGTGGGCACTCCCTGTTTTTATTTACATATGTGCACGAGATCCGCGAAAGATGGCGGATGTATGCCTGCAAAAAACGTGTTAATTATTTTTTTATTAATTTAAAAATTATATTAATAAATATTTTGTACCTTTAGTGTGTAACTGTTAATAAAAGTGGATTTTTACTTTGATAGGTGTTGATGGCTGGTGAAAGTATGACGATAGCCTGCTCAGAAGGTCGCAACGTGATAAACATTCTTCTCTGACATTAAGACGAACCGTTGGATACCTTCAAATAATATTTGAAATAGTCGACTGGCCCATTTAATCCACAATGAGTTCACCGAACTCTCAAGACACGACTGACGACGCTGGAGTCGTGGATATCGCAGTGAAGACTAAAAACTGGGTCCAATTTGAGGAGGAACCGGCTCACAAGCTGCCTGAAGAAACTCTTCCAGCGACGATAAAACCTGAAACAGTAACTGTTAGTATTGATAAAATTGTCAAGGAAGCCGAACAAAAAGATATCGCTAGTATTTCTACTGCTAGTGTTCCTGCTAGGGCAGTAGCTGGTAATTCAAACAAGAAAAACGAGTACAGCGGAGCTGTGATAGCAACCGAGTCCGTCCAAATAAATTTAGATAGATCAGGACTCAGCAGATCTATTTCTAATGAGAGTCCTGAAGCTAACGTTCCTTCGGATGTTAAAGTTTCCGATCCTAAAAGCGCGTCTCTCAAAACTATTGACCTCAGAGACACTTCTAATGGTCGAAGTAATGTTAATAATGTTATCAGCACGCCTATTGGCAACATCAGGAGAGGATTCGCTAATGGTGACACTATTGTCACACTATTACCGGTTAATACAAGATGGCCATGGATTACTCCGGCTAAATTTCGCCCTGAATTAGTTCCGGAAGAACTCATGGCTCAAGGTCTTACGGTAACATATTTTTTATTTTTTATTTTTTTAATTAATCACCTGCACTGAGAAAAATTTTTGGAGTGAAAAAAGTTTGATTTTTCAACATTACTTCGGTTGATAAATTTATATTTGTTCTTTAATTTTAAATAATTCACTATTTTAATGTTTTCGAACGTCAATGATGGATTATCCTTTCAATCATAAATTTATATTGGAAATATTTAACTGTTAAGTATTTTTAATACAACATTTAAATTATATAACTATTGTTCAACTTTCAAAATAATTTTTTTAAACCAACATAAAAAATTATCTTGATTCAAGAATTTAAATAAAATTTTTTAATTATCTATTTATTTTTTTATAATGTAAAGAATTTGAAGAACAAATTAAAATTTATTTCAACTATTTAAAAAGTAATTATCTATGATAAAAAAAAAAATTTTTTTTTCGAGGATAAAATAATTTTTTCTGCTAAAAAAAAAATTTATATTTAAAGCGACAATAATAAAATTTAGCAGTAAAATAATTTCTTATCTATTCTTTAAAAAGGAATTAAAAATTTTCTTAGTGACTGTGACTGTTAACGCTGAGTAACTTAAACCGATGACTCATTTAATTAATAATAATTAACGTTTTATATTTATAGTTAACGGTGGAAGATTACGTTCACGTTATGGAGTTGCTGGTCAACGATGTGCGTTTTAATATGTACAATATTTGTTATAAGCGTATCCTTGTGCTGTGGATTTTCACAGCATTTGTTATTCTACTTGGTCTGTTATTTTCTGGTCTCGCTGGACTTACACTATTTGGCCTTGGTATTATGTGGTTAATACTGAATGCAGCAGCTATATTTTTATGTATGTTTATAAAGATAAAACTAAATCACAATTTAGAGAAGTGTATGGCTCAAGTAAACAAGCATTTGTTACGTCACAAGATAATTGTCGGTCTAGATGACAGAGGGAAAATATCTTGTCATAAAGTTAATTTATGCTTCATCTACTTTGACACTACAGACTGCGTAGTAAGCATCTATTCAATTATTCATTCAACTATATGTACCTCTACTGACTAGAATTAATTTTTCATTGAACTATTTTTAAGAAAAAACTCCAAGAAATTATCGAGAGAGAGGAACGCGAGGGCAGAGTCATTGGAGGTGAAGAAACTAATGAAATGCAACGACGTAGACGGGAATTGCAGCAGCGGATGGACATCGATGATACTGATATTGTCATACAAGGAAGCACGACCACTAGGTTATCACGCAAGCAGGTATTGTATTTTTTTTTTTTTTTATCCACTGGACCATCAAATTCTTTCATTGTTTTATCCTATTGTTATTCTTTAATAACTCTTATCTACTTTTTTTATTGTTATATTTATTGTAAAACGTAATGATAGGGTAAAAGCGAGCAAGTGTTGTGTCGATACATTCAGCGATGGGGAAAGGATTACCTGAGACGGCGCTTAGACTGGACAGTTGATGAAGAAGGTGGTAATCCATCTTCACCACGTCATTTAGCATCGGCTTTGTGTCCGTGTCAGTATATTGAAGAGTGGCTGCGCAATAAACCACGGGTTCAAGGCAGAGATTTTTGTCCTAGGTGGAGTAGTTTCCTGAGAGATCGAGGATTTTGATCTTTATTTTATTCCAAGAGACCGTGTACTTAACTTTTTTAAATAATTTATTTAGATAACTGATGATTAATAACTTTATGACGTATAGGATTCTAATTCCAGTGAAAAACATTCCTTAGATTTATTAATTATACGCTTGCTTTACTATTTTATAGTCTGCAGGATCAGCTATCTATTTTTTTTTTTTTTTTTTTTTTTACAGAGGGTAAATGTGGGTATGACTGTGGATTTTATTATTTAAAAATATTTGCTTTTATTATTTAAGAAAAAAAGAAATTGGTCTAATAATTCAATAATTTATAAATTGAAAATTTTATTACCGCAGTCGTTCTTTTTTAAAAAAACAATTATTAAAATTGAAGAAAATAATTATTAATTATTATTATTATAATAAATTTCTAAAAACTGCAGTAATATCCACAATTATCAGAAACTGATTGATAGAATTGACTTAATGCTTGCGTTTTTAAAAATAAATAGTACTAAATGTGTATGGCTTTAGTCGTTGAAACTGGTGACGGTGTGTGTTGGCAGGAACGGGCGGAAATGCTGTTACTGAGGTACGCGTCCAGGTGGACACGTCAATTTGTCCGTCACAGACTCGACCTGGTAGTAGACTCCCAGGAACGGAATAGAGCCTACGTTGGACCAGCTATTCCTCCGCGTCACTGCGTCTCCGCCCGTTGTCCTTGCCAGTTTATCGAGGATCATCTCAAATACAAACCCCGAGGCAAGTTAACTTTACGTCAAATATTTACTTTGCCGGATTTTGGTTTCAAGTAACTTGGACACTGGTTTATTTTATCTAAGTCGACTCATTTTTTAATTAATTAACACTGCGCTACACTCTGGTATAATTGTTGGATACATTTTTTAAGATGCTTTTCAAGACGATCTTAATTAACAAATAAGGCTGAAATATGCTTTTATTGTTACTGCACTTAGAGATTATGTCTGTATTTAATTTATTTTTTTTTGAATTCATAATTTAAGTCATGATAAACGCATCACAAAGGTTTAGGTCAGAATATTTATAGGTGAGAGATTAAAGATGAAAATTTTCATTGAAAAATATATTTATCTTTTACAATTTAATAAATAATTTAGAGATTTTTTGTGTCATGATTTTTAGAGTGGCGCAAAAAAATCAAAAAAATTTTTTTTTCATCTCAAAAAATTTTTTAGGATTCACTCAATTTTTTTTAATTTTCAAAAGAAAATATTTTTGTACAATCTTCTGAATATGAACCAAACAAACTTCCAATTTTTTTATTAAGTTAACATATTAAAGAATAGAAATAAGGTACAAAGTATAAATAAAACAAAAAAATTACTACTGTATTTTAATTAACAAATATTCATCCAAAACTCTTAAAAGTTTAAAAAATTTTGAGTTTTTTAAAAATCAAAATTTTGACTTAAAATTTGCTTAATATAGAAATTTAAGAGCAAAAATTACATTTTTTTGATTTTTGAAATTTTTTTTTAATTTTCAAGCGACCTCTAAAAATTTTCTTATTGAGCTGATCTTTGTAAAAGTTTCTTAAAATATATTAAACTAACAAGTGATTTTTACTCACTAATGTGGTACATTAAATTTTTAAATTATTATTAGATAAGTAAAGGATTTAATATTCAATAAAAAATGTCTTCCCTAAAAAAGTACCGTAATAATAAACACATAAAAAAAATTTCACTCAATTTAATATATACTTTAGTAAAAATTTAAAAATTTTAAAAACTAAAATTTGAATCTCTAATTTTTTCTAAGATATTCTGACCAACCGCCTAAGCAAATATATTACGTTTAAATTTAAATTACTATTGTAATTAATTTTAACATTCAAAAAGGTCATAATTTTAAACTTTATATTATATTTTTAGTACGGGTACGGTGTTGGTTTACTTTTAATTAAATATTAATTAATAACTAATTACTAGTAAAAATTAATTAACTACTAGGCAGCTATGTAAAATTTTGAAAGCGCACTATGAATTTTTTCTTTCGACTAATTACGTCTTATTCCGTCCAAAATTTTAATTGTTAGGAGAATCCAAATTTTACACTTGACTTTTGGAAAAAAAAATTAATCGTATTTAAAAGATCAAATGAATGTTGCGTAGTTTGTAAAAATCAAAATAAAACAGTATATAAATGTATATTTTATAAAAATGATTTACAAAGTAATATAATTACAGTGTTAGAGTTCAAAAAACTTTATATGAATATATTATATGTAATTTTATTATTAGCTATTAAATAGTATTCATTATAATATGTATTAACTTTATTAATATTAATATAAATATTACTAAAATTAATTATTAATTATTGATGTAATTATAAAGCTATGGAAAATTTATTTAGATAAAAAAAATTGAAAATTAAAAAACTAATCATGGGGAATTATTTGCACGCAGCTGGACAAGTGGAGAAAGTATCTGTTCGATCTTACACTCATGCTATAAATACTTGAATAAAAAAACGAAATAACTTAAATAAATATTATTAAGTGCACAAGGGAGTGCGTAAGTATTACACCATTAATTAAAATATTTATTAATGCTCAATTATTTGGGGAATTGCACAATAATTAACGAAAATTAATAACACCATTAAATTTATTAATAATTTGCTGATTTTATTTTATTTGATAAAAACTAAAAATTGAAATTTTTCATTAAGTGAATTATTTAAACAATAACCGCATGAATTTTTCAGGCTATCCGCCAGGTTTTACGTGGTGTGCTTACCTTAGCGATCCTGCTATTAGGTTTGACCCAACATACAGCCCAAGTCCGTGCAATAGAGTTTGATAAGTTTTTATTTTAAACTGTTAATATTTCGCCTTTTATTTTATTTTTATTAAATTATTGATTTATACATAAAATAATTATTTGATATTGAAATTGTTTGTTTATATTTTTAAATGTAGTGTCATATGAAGCAATTATCGTATACATTTAAATGATTATTGTAGAGGAAATTGTGCTTCGATATTTTGTCAGAGTGTGAATGACAGCCCTGGGTGTTGTACATTTAATTGAACATATCGCAATAATTAATCTGAGCCCTACTAAATTATTATTAATTACTTAACTTTAATTACCGTAACTATTGGACTAAATGTTATTAACAGTTACGTTGTATCTGGTTGATATAAAAGAATTGTGCCTTAAATGTCTGATCAACAGTGTGAACATTTATTTTGTAATTGTTTACTAATCCGTCCATATTCGATTTTTTCAATCATTCCAATCAAATTATGTGCAGTACAAATTGTGTAATTGTTAATGATTTGAATAAATACGTATGAAAATTCTAATAAATCGACTGTTTATTATTATTTATTATTATTAACGCTATTTATTTTTTGTTTGTAATTTATAATTAAATATTCAAAAAATTCTTTGAAAAAATTACGGGAAAGTAGAGATCACATAGATAATTATAGTAGGATTTTTTTAGTTGAAAATTTTTTTGCGACAACAAATCACTGATAAAAAAAATTAACTTCCGGATCAAATAATTTTTTTAGTTTAGTTTAGTTTATTTATAATTATGCCAAATAATGCTGAAGTTAGCCGTCAGCTGTCAATTTTAAAAATTTTAGTAACAAATCAATTACAATAAAAATTTTCACTTGTAATTTTTATTAATATTCACATGTGAAACTTTTTAAATAATTGCATTATCATAAAATTTTAAAATAATTTTTAATGTCTGCTAACTTCAGTGTCATTATGCCAAAGCCAAGGCCAAATTGCAATGAGAAAATATCCATAAAATTTTATAATTATTGTGCACTTTTAAATTTACATTTATAAGTAACAAAAGAAAAAAAAAAGAATTAGGACAAAAAAAAAAAATTTAGGCAAGATATTTTTTAAAGTAGATAATATTATTAGTATAGTACAACCTGGTTATAAGTTACATCGGATGATCTACTCACTCTCACGATAATTATATCTATCGGTAGTCTAGCGTTCCGTTTACAACGGAGATTTGAACGGAACTTGGCGCCAGATTTTACCGAATTTGTGGATATATGAAATATTTCACGTAAATAGAAGAGAGAAAAAAATATAACTTATAATCAGGTTGTACTGTACAAAGATAAAAAAATAATAAGAATATAATATTGATTGAATTAACTGACAATTTAAAGAGTCTTACAGATAAAAGTAAAAAAATTAAATTATAAAAAAGCTGCAAAAAATAAAAATAAGAGAATTGACTAATATTTAAAGATCATACATCAAGATTAAATAGGTAATCAAACATCTTATTTTTAAAAACTTCCAAGCTAGACCAATTTATAATATCCTCTGGTAATTATTCCCATAGTCATATGACTGTAACAACGAAGAAAGATTCATATTGATTAATTTTTTGCTTGACTCATAAGAATAAAATTTTTAAAAATAGTTTTCTGAATTTTTAGTAGAATTTTTTTCTTTGAATCAAGATAATTTTTTTATCAGTGAATAATTATGACACTGAAGATGACCAACATTAAAAATTATTTTAAAAATTTGTAATAAAGCAATTATTATAAAAAACATTTAATTAAAAAATTTCACATGTGAAAATTAATAAATATTGCAAGTGAAAATTTTTAGAAGCATTTTTTTATTGTAATTGATTTGTTGTTAAAATTTTTAAAATTGACAGCTAACCGCTAACGTCAGCATTATGAATAATTCCCTAAAATTTATATTCATGCAGGAAAATTTTTTTTTTATTGAACTCATTATTATCAAAATAGTTTTAATATTAAATGAATGATTAAATAATTTTATAATTTGTTAGTGTATCATTTCTTAATCGTGACTAATACTTAATACCGTGTAAAAGTTTTAAAGACATTAAACTCTGCTAAGAAGGATATTCATTTTAATAAAAGCAATTCTTAGATTAAGGTCTCACGAAATTGTTTTAATGATTCTCTATTGTTACCATACTTTTTATAAAAGTACATCGTTTATTTCTCTAATTTATAATTGATCTTGTATTTCTCAACATTTAATATTAATGCTTCATCATAAAAATATGTTTTTTACCTTATAATTTTATATCAAAGATAGAAATATATAATATAGCTAAATGGATGAATTTATTAAAATAAAACATTTCATATTTTTATATTTGTTACTTAATAATTAAAATTTTAAATTTTAATACAGGAAGAAAATTTATTTTTCGTTGTTTAAATAAATAACTATTAAAAATACATTGAGACAAATTATTCCATGAAATTTATTCTATGCAATTAAAAAAATCATATTTAATGCAGCAATTTTTACATATAACAATAATTAATATTCATAAAAATTATTTGTATGCAAATAACAAGATCGTCATCATCTTAAGAACGATCAACAAATTTATTGCAATTAAGCCACTTTAAACGAAGTATGCAGATCAATTTAATTGCACTGTGAGTGAATGATCGCATGATTTTATTAATTGAATAATTAAGATACTATTCGATTGAACTAATAGAATTTTCTTCTAGCAAAACAATAAGCACTCACCGGCGAAATAAATCTTTAAAAATAAAAATAAAAGCCTGTAAATTTATTCTAAAATTATTTTTAGATCCCAAATTTTTTATTGGAATGTAAACTGCAATTTAAAACTTTTTTTTTTTTTTCATGTAGCAATAAATAATTATTCAATATTACATTAAGTTCTACAAACCAGAAAGTCCTTCAGCCTTTCCATATTCTGCATTCTTTGATGAACATGCAATATTAATATATGTATAATAAAAATGCGTATTGATAAAAGTAATTTAACCTATGAAAACTAATTATCAATTACCAATTACTATTCACTTCCCTAATGAATAAACGTTTTACGCGGTAAATCGGTCAGATAAAGATTTCGTTTTCCCGAGGTTAATCGATACAAGTGAATCATTTCATTTCAACCGCAATTGTAAAATAATAAGTACCGCGCAAAAATATTAATTCATAGACTTGTTAATTATAATCATAAAATATCCGTTTAAATGTTTAAGTGACATCTGAATAGGCGTAATCATAATATTACGATATTATTTATTATTTATTGTGTATTTAATATACAATTAGGATTTTGATTTGTAAACAATACGATTGTATATCAATTTACAAGGTGCTTTCACGACCTTCATCTCAATATATCAATTTGTTTACAAGTTTATTTTTATCCTTGTAAAAATTTGGAATTCATCGATGTCGCGCTCATTGATCGTGAGAGTAATGATTCTTAAATTTTCTTACAATGACAAAAAAAAATGATTCGTGATTTATCTTCAATATTACGAAAACACTGATTGGGTATTAATAATTTTATCACGAAAACGAATATACTTAAAATAATTGATTAGTTTATAAATAAATGTCTTTAGTTTTATTTAATTATTTTTATTGATGCTTAAAGATGCAAATTAAAATTTTTTTGATAGAAATGTGCGTAAATGTAATGTAATGTTTTAGTCATTAAATGTCTATTATTACTGGTAAGTAGATTGGTAATTAATTACTAAATGTGATATTAATTTAAAAGTGTTGATTTGATGTTAATCATTAAGTTAATAAACACCACTACAATTGCGTAATAAAAGTTTTTTCTCACAAATAGTGTAATATCGCTACACCACTTTATTTACTTACACTTACACTAGCATTACATCTACATGGACTCCTTCTTCTCTTTTAATACTGAGCGCGCGATCGTGAAACGCATTACAAGAGTAAGTTTTATGCCCGACAAACTTGTTCACTTCAGTTGCTCAAGTGTCATTCTTACTATATCAACAATTAACATTGTTTAAATAATTTAATTTTATATATTTTTTGGTACCAGTTTATTTTTAAGGAAATTTTGGATTTTTTGACCGATGGAGTGTGTGATTATGCGTGATTTTTCTAAATGCTGAAAAAAACTTTTTTTTAATTTTTATATTATTTATTTCAGTGTTCAAATTTTTTTTTATTATTAATTTTCTTTAAAGTGTTGAACGTGAGACAAGTGTTATAATTTTTAAGGAATTAGTTTAAAAAAAAAAATTTTTTTTTAATTAAAAATATAATTTGAATACTAAGGTAAATATTATTTTATTTTTTAAGTGAAAAATTGTGCGAGATAATCGTTATAAATGAAAATAATAGAATCCAAAAATTTTTGATTCGAATAAAATTAAAAAGAAATAAAATCAATTTTTGGGAAGAAAATGAAATCTTATTTTAACTCAAAAAATATATTAATGAAGACAATAATTATTTTTAGAAAAATCAAATTTTCTTAAATGAAGAAAATTTACTTGCCTCAAAAAAATTTTACTTGAAACAAAACTACTTTGACCTTTTTATTGAATTAATTTTTGGTTCAAGTGAACTCTTTTATTGATACAATTAATTTAATATTTAAGCTTTAATAAAATTAAAATAAACCTTTTTTTAATCAATTCGATGAATTTTTTTGATAAGAATATCTATTCTCGATAAATATCAAAAATATAAATAAACAATTCACCTGTCAACAAAATTTCCTTAATTGAAATATTATTTTTCCTCTGTGTATTCTATAAATATATTTATAATATATAATGATTATGATTTATAGTTACGAAGATAAAATATAAGTATGAGTTGTCAAAAAACAATGAAATAAAATTTAAATGCTAAAATAAGCACAATTGTGAGAAACTAAACTTGAAAATTACGAAATACATAAACAAGAGAAAATTTAGTATTTTCTAAACAATAAAAAAAAAAAAAAAAAAAAAACGACTGCGACGTTACTGAATTTAAATAAAAATTGAAATTTTTACAAAACAAAAAAAAATAAATAAACGAATTAACAAAAATGATTTGATTAACTAAACATCACTGCAAAATTATTCGAGTCTGTACTTAGTTCCCACTTAATTGCGCATAATTAATGAAATAATTATGAGATTCATAAAAGACTAGACATTAATGCAAATTAATCATCCTAATCTATTCATACTTAACGTCTTAAATGGTAATTTTCACTCATCTTTTGCATTCGTAATCAAATTTTTTGTCAACATTCTTATTAACATAATTATAATAAATAATAATAATTATAAATTACTCTTACTAAAGAAGATTTAAAAAATGTTGTATTTTGATCTTATAAATGAGAAATTAGTAATTATTTACACTAAATAATTCATTGTTTTTTATTGTCACGCGTTTAGGATACTTGTATGCTACACGTGTGTTGTATGCAGCCTACGCATTCACAAACATTATCTCTATGTCAGGGACAAAGCCTTGATATTAATAATGTAACTTGTAACTCGGTCATTGTATCATTAAAATTTTCGAGTGTTTATGTTTTCTCAATTCATTGTCTGTATTAAAATGATAAATTATTGCTATTTTTATGCATTTAAGACTTTCGTCGAGAATTTTTAATTTTATATCCCGACTTTTGCTGCTTAAACGTGAATAATGAATATTAATTAATTTTTATTGCGGTTTTTTGTGAAATATCAATATTAAAGATCATTTAAAGTGTAATTATTTAATGATTTCGCGTAAATATAATTAAAAAGTTTAAGGTAATAAATTGATAATGTTAGTAGATTAACATTAAAAAATATGGAAAGATATTTATATTTTTATGAGAATTCTAGTTGATAAAGAAGATAATAACTTCCTTAATAATAGATTAATTAAAAAAAAATTTCTGGGAAATTTCTTCATTTCAAATGATAAATTGATAAAATTGATCATTTTTCATTTAAAAAATAAAACGAAAATTTTTTTTTAATGAATAAGTATTATTTTACTGAGACGCGGACTTGATCCTGGATTTTCACACGAGGCAACGAGATGAATTATTGAAGTTTGATACTGTTAAAAGAAATAAATAAATATTTTCATTTATATTAATGAATAAAGAATAAGATAAGGCGAATAATGTAAAAATGGTGGTATTTACAATAATATGAATAATTTTCAAAGATAAATAAAATTATATTTAATTATTAGATTTATAAATCTACGCATTAAGTGACGCTTTGCATACTTATTTATTTAGAAAAAATAATTATCTGATAAATTATTTCGCAATAAGCTTTGTATTCTATAAACAAATCGTAATTTTATTATTTTATTCAAAAGATATTATTGTAAATAAAATAAATAAAATGAATTTGAAAAGAGTAATAATTAATAAATCCTTGGGATTTATTAAAAATACAGCGACGTCCTTTCAGTGATTTATTTAAATTATTATAAAAATATTTCTATGACATTTATTGTTGATAAATAAATTGCATAATGAATGTATTATTCAATATTTTTAAATAGATAAACAGCTGACATTTCAACAATTAAAGCATTAATCAAAAATTATCTGAACCGCTGCATTGATGGTGACTGATTTATCAATCCAATTATCGCACTCGTCTAAAAGATCAAAAGTTATGTTTCCAATCCGTCTTAATGAATAATTATTGTCCTCAATTAATAACTGATTTGTGAACAATATACTTTTTACTGATTTATGATTATAATAATAAATCTTCCAATATTATTCTTTAATAATAATAAAAAAAAATTATTTTGGGTGAAAAAATGAATAATTGGGTTGGAAATTAATTAATATTGTCATTTTTCAGAGTAACTTATAGTTGAAGTGATAAATTGATCGGCGTTGATTGATGCTATGAAGGATATGCCAACTAATGGCTATGGTACGTTTAATTTTTTATTTTAATTTTAAAAAATCAACCTTTTGTAAAAAGATTATCACAGACTGAAGTTTTAACGGTCAGCTATCAATTTTAAAAATTTTTTTAACAAATTAATTACAATAAAAAAATGTTTCTAAAAATTTTCACTTGTAATTTTTATTAATTTTCACATGTGAAACTTTTTAATAATAATTAAATTGCTATAAAATTCTAAAAAAAATTTTTAATATTTGTTAATTTTAGTGTCATAAAAGATTTAATTAAAAATGAATTTAAAAGAATTTTTTTCATTCCGAAATCTGTACACTGAAAAAAAAATTACCTTGAATCAAGAGAAAAATTTTTGAACCAAGAAAATAATTTTGAAGAGTTTCATTGTTTCGAATCAAGATGAAAAATTCTTGAATCAAGCAAAATTTACTTACATCAAGAAAAATTTTTAAGTTTAAGAATTTTTCTACTTAAATCAAGAAAATGAAATTCTTCAAAATTGTTTTGTTGATTCAAGTAAATTTTTTTTTCTGTGTACTTTACTTCCTCCAGGAATCAAATCTCGACCCTTCGCTTCGAAAACTAGTCTCTCATGGAAAAATGATCTAACGGTTTGTTTGCCAGAACTTGAGAATAAGGAAAAAATAATAGAGTATTCCTAGAAAAAATTAATACTACTCATATATCTGAATAAACAAATTAATAACTAACGAGGAAAATTTGTCATATCCCTTGACGTTTATAGAATTTCGTCATTCACAGTATGAAAATTTTTCTTCCTGATTTTCTTGCGGTTTTTATGTGAATCATCAAAATTTTTCAAGTGTTTTAATTTTACTTTTTTTTTTGCATCAAATTAATTTGCGTAAGAAGATTCTATAGATTTAAAAAAAAATAAAAATTGACGTTGCATTGAGAAATAATGAAACCTTAAAACGTATTACATTCTCCAGACAAGGCTGCTGCATTCCCGATTGAAATTAAAAATCATCAATAAACCGAAGGCCTAGTTCCTATCTGATGCTCTCGGGTGTCTGTGAATCCTTCGGTTAAAATTTAGAAGTCAAGGCTTTAACATAAATCTTACTTCTACAATTGATCCATTATTCATAATTTAAAAAGTTTTACTTATCTTGCATAATACTGATTCAGTTTTAAAATTTGTAATCGTATTTCAAACATCTGTAATTTTTTCATCTAATTTGATAATTTAAAATAAATGATTAGAAATTAAAAAAAAAAAAAGCGATAGAAAAATATTAAAGCAAACAATTAAGCATGAATTTTTCGAGCAATATCGTGGAATTTGAACGGGAGTTCTTTCACTTATCTATTGCAATAGATAGTTGCCCTTGATGTAATTAGAGGGTATTAGAGGTGAGCAACACCGAACGAGATTTAATCAAACTATAAAGACTCGCTGGTACTATATCTAAACTTTGATGTACACAAATCAACATACAGTTACATGATAGTATTAGACACTTGAACTACTGATCCAGTTTATTTTAATTTTTAATAACCAGGAAAAATCGGGATGCAAGAAAAAGTCACTAGTTACTCAGTAATATAATAATAAATTAAAAACAATAACCTGATAATAATTTAATTTTAAAATATTTATATTAATTAGTATTCACATTGAACTCGAAATCGTAGATAAATATTTTTAAACAGCACGCGATTATTAGAATCTAATCAACTTAAACTACAACTTTGACCTCTTGTGATATTATATTTATATTATCACAATTGAGTTTTGTCTAAAGATTTATTCATTTTTTCATTCAAATATCTCTTTTCTAACTTATTAATTATTAGCGAGTGATGCAATTTGATTTAATGTTGTACTATTGACCTATTTTTTAATAAATATAAATACCATTGATCAAAGTTGAAGTATTTTCGAATACATTTTTAATTTCCTTGAACTTTTATTCAAGATTGTGATAGTATATGCACTGATAACAGAATTAACTTGGTTTAAGATAAAAATTTGTCAACCAAAAAAAATATTTTGGAGAATTTCACTGTTTTAAATCAATATGGAAAAAAAATTTTATTTTTAAAGTCGAGAAAAAAGTCATACTCTTAAAATAGAAATTTCACACGCTTCGTGAGAACTTTTCCTGAGTTTAATTAAATTTTAACTTGACTAGAATTCAAATTTGCGCGCGCAAGCGCGCGCCTTACTATAGCGTTTGCATATATTTTCATGCTCATGATATATTCGACCAATCACGTTACGAATAGTTTGATGCCACATACATTTCATCTCAATTTTATTATGGGATCGATTCAAGAATTTTTCGATTTCAATCAGGATTGTTTTTCTTCAAAATGATATTATTGGTTTCATAATTTTTCTTTTAAATGAAGCTAATTATTTTATTAATTAATTAATAATTTAAATTAAATTAAAATAAGAATTACTGAGTCCAGTAATTGAAGAAAATTATTGAGAGTAAATAAATGCATGTAAAAAAGTAAAATTAAATTAGTACTACAACAATCATTACATACATATTAGTTATTATGATTATTGCCACGAGTCAATGTATTGCGTTTTGTTTGTCTTCATTTTTCGCCCCGTCTGACTAAACTGCTATTGATAAATTATCGTAACTGATTATTACTAACATACACATGTATATTTATTCGTATGTGAATAAATCATCACGAATTGACTTCCCAGCCAATAAGATCGACTGTGAATCGCGCACACCCACTGCTTATTCCAATAGCATTTGAGGTGTGAGGTCACGATCTCTGAGACAAAAGTTGAGCTAATGAAAAAATGTATTAAAATCTTTTTTGTCCTCTTTTTAAAGTTTATTATAAATTCCTTCTCGGTGTTATTTTGAGTCTGGAAGTAAATTACTTTTTTTGTTACAAATCCTTTGACTAGGAAATAAATAAAAGCAAATCCTTGAACTGTCTGGTCATTTGATATGAACAATCCATGAGGTTAAAGTCTTTCCGGCAAATTACTCATGTCAATAACTCGATTATTTTTAAGATATTTCTGAAATTTTCCATTTAGTTGTTAGTTAATAAACTTTATTATGCCAAGTCTAGACTGCTGAGTTAAAGGGTTAATTATTGAGAATAATAAATTACTTCCTGGTTAGTGTCTTTATTATGATACATGCAGGAGATTTTAAGACAAATTTTATCGTTGATTACAAGTTTATTTTTATATTTCAATGTTTGTCAACGCAAGTAGCGACCGGACGACACCCGCCGGTTATACAGCGGTACTTGATCACACATGTTTGTTTTTTGTCCATACAGTCAAAGTCAGCGCAGGGATTCGGGCCATCAGTCCCTGCAATAGTTAATTATTAATTTATAATGCAGAATTTTAATTTTTTTAGAAAAATAAAAATATATGATTTTTACAAGTAGCGCAGCCGTTTACATAACACCACTTTGAACAGCATTCTATAGATTCCTGGCACTAATTAAAAAAAAATTTTTTTGTAAAAAAAAACAAAATTTTTTGAAGAAAACAAAAATTTACAATTTATGATAACATTTTTTTATCAAGATATTTATTAATTATTAGAATTTAATCAAACGAACTTACCGTTCTTCCTTGGCCTTTACATTTACTTTTCCTAGCTTCTGTAATCGCAACGATTACCGCAACCACAATTAAAAAAGTTGCAATGTGTTTCATATTTAAATTTTTCAAACTAAAAATCTCAGTTGATTCTGCGCAAGTTACTGGAAAATTTTACAGCTGTTATGCACTTTTTACCCTTTTATACTGATTATCTCACTGGTATTGAAAATCGCAAATATTATTATAATTTTATTTTTAAATGAAGTACAACAGACTAGATAATTATTTAAAATATTATCACAAATGTAAAAACAGAAAAACAGACGTTTCCATTCTAATTATGTTGATTAAAAATAAAAATATTGCATGTGTATTATTAAATAATCGGATTTAAAAAAATAACGATGACGTATATGAGATGCTTTCCGTGTTATCGCAACTTTTTTTCCTCATCGAAATAAACTTACTCATATATTCACCCGGATACAATATTTACATCATACATGTTAAATCTTATAAAATTTATGAACTGATAAAAAAATAAACTTGATTCAAGAGAAAAAATCTTGAACTAAATACATTGTAAAGAATTTTATTGTTTTAAATCAAGTAGAAAAATTAATCAATTAAAGAAAATTTAGTTGAAGTAAGAAAAATTCTTGACAATAGTATTTTTTTTTTTTCCAGTAGTTTTTTTGTAGTATAATTAATAAAATATTTAAAAATTTCCAGCTGAAGTAAACGGCAAAAATGGAGTTGAAAAGGACAAAAAATCGGAAGAATATGAAGAAGTGGACGCGATCCAAGAGGCTATGGGGGCGATGGGACGATGGCAAGTCCTTGTTTGCATCGCTATTTCCCTGGTGAAATTCCCTGTGGCATGGCATCAACTGGCCATTGTATTTATGGCGCCGCACACCCAGCAATTTAATTGCACAAGTCCAGCATATTCATCAGCCAAAGATCAGTGTATTGTAAACGTAAATGGTAGTTTTGTCGAGTGTCAGTCTTGGGAGTTCGATAGGAGTATATTTCCCGAAACGATAATCTCTCAAGTAATTATCAAACAATTGCTAATTTTATCTTTGATTTTATTTTTATTTTTAGAAATTAACAAATTTTTTTGTTTGCAGTGGAATTTGGTCTGTAATCGGTCCCATTATGCAAATATTCAACAGTCGATACTCATGTTTGGAATACTGTTGGGGAATATAACTTTTGGCAGTTTAGCAGACAGGTAATTTTTATTTAATTATTTTTTTTAATTAAAAAAAAATGTTTCAAATGATGAAATTAAATTTTTTCCTTAGATTTGGGAGAAAAATTCCATTGATGATATCGGTGATACTTCAACTGGTATCAGGAATCGGTTGTGCAATAGTACCATGGTTTCCAGCCCTCCTGTTCTTGAAATTATTGGCAGCGATGGCCACTGGAGGGACAATGGTTACGAGTTATGTAATATGTATGGAAATAGTCGGTACCAAATGGCGAGCAGCTATAACAGTACTCTATCAAATACCTTTCAGTTTGGGACACATGTCATTAGCTGGAATAGCATACTTGTTCCGTCACTGGCAGCATTTGCAATTAGCCATATCATTGCCGTCAATAATACTCTTAAGTTACTGGTGGATTGTTCCTGAGTCACCTAGATGGCTTTTGGCCGTTGGAAAACAGAAAGCTGCGTGCAAAATACTTAAAAAAGCAGCTAAAGTTAACAAAGTTACGGATAAGGATATTCCGGAATTGGTGCGAAAACATTATTTGCATCAAGTGAGCATCTATTTATCTTTTTCATATTATTTACGTTATGAAAGTTTTTTAACATGAAAAATTAATTACAATTAATCGTAAATATTTTTAGCTTAGACTTTTAATCAAAATTTTGTCCGAAAAATAAAAAAATGTCTCTCATTAATTTTTATAATTAATCTAAAAATTAAATTTACAATTTTTATAAATAAAAATGTTGAATTTATTTTTATTTTTTATTGAAAGTTATAATACTTTTATTTATTTAAAACTATTGATTCAAATTAATAAAAGTAAATTTTTATTTTTAAAAATAATTCATAATTAATTTTTCTAGAATTCAAGAAAATCGGCTTCGGATCATTCAGCATCAATAATTGACTTATTCAGAACGACGAACATGAGAATAAAATCATTAGCAATATTTTTCAACTGGGCTGTATGTGGAATGGGACTTTTTGGGATGACGCAGTACATCGGACAGGTCGGCGGTGACATATTTGTTAATTTTGCAGTGTCAGGTGCCACTCAAATCCCTGGTAATTTCGTTGCCTGGTGGGTTATGAATAAATTGGGTAGAAAAATTACATTAATGACTAGTCACATCACTGCTGGGGTAGCCGCTTTGTTATTAATTGCTGTACCTCAAAGCAAGTATTTTTTTTTTTTTTTTATAAAAAAAAATAATTATATAGAAGTTATAATTAGTCAAAATTTATTTTTATAATTATTTTAGATTTAGCATGGCTACGACTCATACTCGCATGTTTTGGTATTGTTGGGATGTCTGTATCGTTCACAACAGTGTATTTATTTTCCGGTGAATTGTTCCCAACTGTTGTAAGAAATATTGGAGTAGGAACGAGTAGTATGTGTGCGAGAATAGGATCAATGGTTGCGCCATTTGTTGTGTCATTGGTAATTTTTTTCTATATTATTATGTAAAATTATTTTAAATATTTTTATTTTATTATTTACTGACGTTTTATCATTTTTTTAGAGCTTAGTTAGAGGATTTTTACCGCCGTTGATTTTTGGCACATTCCCATTGATTGGTGCAGGCTTGGCATTATTTTTGCCTGAAACAAACGGGTGCCAACTACCGGAAACTCTTCAGGACGGTGAAGATTTTGGAAAGTATGTATCACTTTTTTTATTATAATTATAAAATTATGTTATTAATTATAAATCACTTATTGCAGAAAAATAAAGAAAAGTTTAAAAGTGAAAGAATCTGAAGCTGAAATAGCGCTTTGATGTTCAATTATTAATTAACAGAAGATCAAAATATTTATAAATAGTTAATTTTTTGTTAAGATAAATCATTCCGTTTTATTTCTATTTATTAGAGTCAAACTTCTGAAACGCTTCATTATAATGCGGACCAAACATATAGGTTCTTAATTTCTACGTACTTTACAAATTTAAGGCAAGTCATGAAGCTACGTTTCGATACGAGAGTTTGATTTTACTTTAAGATATTCTTAAGCTAATCTTTGACGATTAAATTTTATTTAAAATTGTCAAAAATTGATAAAACGCGATAAAGTATATAAAACGTATTTTTTGTAAGAAAATTTATAAGATACTAATGGTATTTTCTTTAATTTTAAAAAGATGGACCAAAGAATGCGTTTATTTTTTGTATAACGCGTTCTTCATTGTGTAAATAAATTATTTTGTATAAAATTGGTTGTATTTATTATTATGATTGTGTAGAATGAAAATTGCTGGGTACTAAGACTCTAGTACTTAAGCTGCCTATTATTATTCCGGAAAGTCTTTATTTATCATGTTTATTTTATCTATCCATAGATATCTATATCATTGCAACATCGTTAGTTAATAATAAAATTCACCTATCACAATAATTCTCCAGAACGACAATTATTGTGCAATTATAAGTCTTAAATAAGATTTTCAGATCTCATAAATCATAGAAAAAATTGACGACTCAATTATGAGATTTAAAAAGATTTTTTTTTTAATCAACTCATAAAAATGCTACTAGATAATTAACGTAATAAAAGTCATTAATAATTATTTCGCAAAAATCTTCAATTATTATGTGAAGATTACAGTCACGTGAATAATAAATTTTTAAATTTAAAACAAAATCAGTCTGCAAATTGGGTGAGTTTTTATATTTAAATAAAAACAAAATAATAATTATAAAATATCAAAAAAATAAAAATAATTCTCTAAAATAAATAATAATCAAACTTTAGCGTGATTGCAATGAACAGTACCATTGTAAAATGTAATCATGCTTATAACTTTAATTACTTTACAATTTACTTCCTTAAAAGCCAAATTTACTGCTATAAAAAATGCAAAGGCAATAAAAATAAAAATATAAAATATAAAAAACGGTAAAAAAATTTTAAATAAAAAAGAACTAATGAATCAGATTCAGTGATTATCGATACAATAGATAAAAAGGTTTCTTTTTTCAATGTCACCGCGCTAATCGACTCATTCATAGACGTAAACGTTTTAATAAAAAAAAAAAATAATGGCAATAATAAGCAATTAATGCAGAAAATCTAATTACAAGAAAATATGTGAGAAGTTTTATCTTTAATTTACAATAGAAGACCTTCGGATGGTTGTTTTAAAATTTTTAATTCGTGCAATAAATCCTATTAAATAAGATAATTCCGTTGGTTTTCGTCTTATCAGTAAATACATTCAACAAAAATAACATTTAATTCACTAAAATATTCAATTACACATGCATCCGTTTTTTATAAGCCTATTTCATGTTTATACTTGACCTACGGATCGTAATAAATCCAAACAAAAATAATTAGGCAACAAGATTGACAGATGACGGACGCAGCCTGTACTGATTGATACGATCCTCGAAATAAAATTAAATCTTCTTTATTAAGTTTGTTAGTGAGTGATTTCTGGTGTAGGACTGTATAATATCTATATAAGTAATATCCGATTGTTGGATTCAACATCCTCTGTCCTCGGAGCATGATGACCGAGTATATAAAGAGACCTGGACGTGGTTCAGCTTCATTCACGGTCGTTCCGTTCTCCAAGCCAGTTACTCGGGTTTTCCAAACCGTGTAAGTATTTTATTAATTTACGTACGTATATTTTTATATTTCTCTATATGCAAAAGTTTATTCGCGTAATTATTATTAGAGTTTATTATATTACAGCTTCATAAGTTCATTAAAAATTACCTTCACCTCTATACACATTCTACCAATTACTACATTGCATACGCGGTGTATTATTAACACTTGATTATTGCTTACTAGTTAAATTTTATTTTCCAAAGATATTATTAAATTATTTTTTGAATAATTAATTTATATAATAAATTTTTCAATGTATAAAAAATAAATTTTTGTAAGAAAAATTAATTTGAAAAATCAATTACAAAAAATGTAAATAAATAAATGCACATACTACATTTGCTTCCGTAATCGCAATGCAAATTTAAAAACAGAGAAAGCGTCCTCGGGAATTTAGAGTGTCACATAAAATGTTACAATGCTTGCCAAACTCCTCTCTCTAAATAATAACAACATTTATCGATTAATAACAACACGTTTACCCACATGTAAATTAACATTGATATAATAAATCAATAATTCCTGATTACAATAATTGTCTAGGTTAATGTAATAGAAATAACAATAACAATTATGTAAATAGCAAGCGCGGATATTATAAAACTCGTGATTTCATGATTCATGATAGATTCTATGGTGAATGAGCATAATGTATAAAAGGTAAAAAATAAACGTATAAATTTAAACCAGTAACTATAGAAACAGAGGTACAGAGGTGTGGCAGGACGATAAGCAGACACTAACAATACAATAATGAACAATGAGTATCATGAACTCATTCTATTACAATTGATCAGGGTACTTTAAAAACGCGGAAAAATTTTTCAATTCCGCAGGGTGTGTCAGTTCATTGATTGTCAAACATCAAAAGGCTTAATTTATTCATTAACATCTTTATCAAGAATTTTTTTACTCAGAGTAAGATAAAAAAAATTTTTTCTGCAAAGAAATTACTTAAAAATAAAGTTAGAGTCAAATAATTTTTAGAAAGTCAATTTCTGATCAACCGAAACGTTTTTTTAATTAATGATGGATTTTTTTTTCTTACAGAAATATGTGGTATTTGATTTTATTGCTGAGTTTGTCGATGGTTACATGCGATCCGTTTAAAACAGTATTCTCATGGAAACAGGTAGACTACAATTTTCCAAATGAAACGACGCGTAATGCTTACAAAACCTCTGGCGATTATATCAAAGAGCATGTCGTCCCACTCGGATTAAATGTATGGGGTGACAAGCTTTTTATCACAGTACCGAGATGGAAGAAAGGAGTACCAGCTAATTTGAATTACATCAGCTTGAATAATGGTAATGGCCTATCGCAATAAACAGCAAATAGTAATCCGCCATAATAATAAGAACTAATCTTAGCTTAGTATCTCTGACACGAATATTATTATTATTTATTCAGTTAATTTAAAAATATTTTTTTTTATTTTAAGCAGACAATAAATCACCGTTGCTCAATCCTTATCCTGATTGGGAGTCTAATGACATCCATTCACCAGATGCGCTTGTAAATATTCTCAGGGTCAGAATTGATGCTTGTGATAGATTATGGGCCGTTGATAGTGGAATCGACGATATTCTCGGTGAATTTAATCCTGTCCAGCCCAAAAAACTTATTGCCATCGATTTGAAAACCAATAAGGTAGTTTATATAATCTGATGGAATACATACGCTTGATTGAATTGATTTATATTAGCTGTTTTTTTTTTTGTTATAGATCATTTTGCGATACCCGTTCAAAGACTCTGACCTAAAACCCAACACTTTTTTTGCTGACACTGTGATAGACGTTGATCCCAAAAACTGCAGCGATGCGTACGTTTACAATTCCGACTTGGGAGGCTACGGGCTTGTTGTCTACAGCATGGCCAAAAATGATTCGTGGAGAATAAATCACAACTACTTTTACTTTGATCCTCTCAATGGTAAAAACCCAGCATTTTTTTTAAGAAATAAAAAAAACAATAAGCAAAAAATAATATTCATTAACGTCAAACAAAAGCTAATAAATCCGTTTGCGTGAAATCTGTTTAGGTGAATACAATGTAAGTGGTATTCATTTTCAATGGACCGACGGTATGTTTGGTATGGCCTTGAGTCCGCCAAAGGAAGATGGCTCAAAAACACTCTACTTCCATCCAATGTCCGGAATTCACGAGTTCGCGGTGTCAACAAGCCTTATCAAGAATCAAACTGCCCTAGCTGATCCAAAATACTGGACTCAGTTCCATGTTGTAGGTAACAAAGGTCCACTCACTCAAGGAACTTCTTCGATGTACGACTTGGAAACTGGAATTATTTACTTTACCCAATTAAACAAAAATGCTGTGGCTTGTTGGGATACTAAAATGGACCTAAATCCTGATAATTTCAGTAATTATTTATTTATTTATAATTAATTATTATTATTCGATAGATTAAAGCTGTTGATTGAAATGACAGATGACCTTTGTATTAATTTGATGAATTATTTTCACAGGAATTGTAGCGCAAGATAACGAGAAATTGGTTTTCCCGAATGACATAATAATTGAACCGAAAACACGGAAATTCTATTGCCTGTCCGATAATTTGCCCGTGCTTCAATACAGCGAGTACGACGTAAATCAAACTAATTTCTACATTCATGTCGCTTCGCTTGACGATTTGACAACCGCCTGCAGGGCCAAAGCAGAATAATTGCGGGTTTTTTTTAAAGCCACTGTGAATTAATATTAACGTTAAAATAATATTAAATAAATCTTTTAAGAGAAGATGCAATAATTATTGTATTTACTGATGATTGTATTATTTTTACCATGAATTTTTTAATAGAATTACTTTTAAATGAATCAAGTGAGAAATAAAAATTCATTATAAAATATTCAGCTAGTGTATTTAATTATAAGTGAATTATTGTATTGTTAGTGGATGGACAGTTGATTTATTTAACAATTTCAATCCTCATTAAAATTATTTATGTAATCAAAGTCGGAAATTTATGATAATAAACGAAAAGACATTATTGATGCTTTTAATCAGAAGCTTCTATATTGTTCTTATTTTTTCAAGTAAAAGTTTTTTGGTGAAATTTAATTCACTTTGTTTCTTTTCGCAAGAATGAAGACACTTCACGAAAGTATCAAGCAATAAGATAGTTCTAGCTTTTCTCGAGGTAATAATGAGAGATTTATCGACTTTTTAGAAGTTACTTACGTTGAAATTGAAATAAAAAAAAAAAAAAAAAAAAATAGGGAAATAACAAAATTTGATAATTATGTGGGTTGAATTGCACACCATGATGTTGTTGTCTCTGAGAGAACGTAAATACGATTGGTATATAATGATAATGGGATTTTGTATCATGATATGATTATTATTTTCTAAGACTTTTTTAACAATACTATGCTAGAAATAACAGACATTAGACAATTTTTTTCATTTTTACAAACAGTGGTAATTATAAAAAAAACATGTTTTTGTAAACTTTGATTTAATAATCTCGATTTATCTATTCAAAAGTATAAATATAAGATATCTAAAACTTTCCTCGTAAATACAAATAATTTATTAATTTTATAAGTTAAAAATTAATACATTATTGTTGAAATAATATTTGAAAAAATTCAATCGTCATTCAAATAATTTAAAATAAAAAAAAATTATTTTTAGTGAAATAAAATAAGCGAAAAACTATCAAATTTCATTTTTGAATATTTTCATAAAAATTAATTTATAAAAAAATAAATATTAAAATTTTTTTATGAATTTATTTTTAATTATAAATTAATTAAAACACTTAACAGTTGTCTGATGCCTGTTATTACTTTCAATACAGTAAGCCATGTTCAAGTATCAATTTCAAATGTTCAAATTCAAATTAACTCACTTTTCCCGCCTTCTACTTCAATAGCTGTTGGGCTCTTTACTCATACGAGCATCCTGTGTTAATGACATAGATATCTGGTATCCAAACTTCCTTAAATAAATAAATAAAAAAATTATTTAATAAACTCATTAAAATTAAAAATTAATAATTTTATAAATACCCATTAAATCATTGTTTGTTGATAAACAACACTCAACACTCCGCACAATGTCAATGAAGCGTTCTAATTTAACGAAATACTAATTCAATGTTAATTAACAACTCGTAAATATTATTACAAAACGACAATGAATTTCTATATAATTAATCAAACTAAACTTTTAGTGAAAAAACTTTTTATTTGTTTTATATTTATGTAATTTAATACTCGTAAACATCAAAGGACGCGGTTTAAGTCACTCAATGGCCAGTCGCAAATTTTTTGGCGTCTGCGCACGTCACTTAGGGTCTTTTGCGCATAGTCTTTTCACACGGCACTGCTGACGCACCCAGGCTTTATTCTCCCGCCAACCTAGTGACGCAGCTTTTCGGACTCGCGATTAAATTAGGCAAATAATTATTTTTAAGTCAGTATTTAATAAAAATAATTATACATACTTACTCCTTAATATTTAGGAAGCAATTTGAGATAATGATTTAATCAATATCCCAAAAATGACTAGCGTTAAAAAATAAAATATTATTTTGGCGGTTAAAGCATTGACAAGTCCAAGGTATTTCCGGTTTGTATATATGCGTCCTTATTAATTACGTTAATTAATTATTATCGTTCCATTTATAATATCACAAAAAAAAATTTATAATCAAGTATTTATACTTGCAAAATTTTTTTGTTAATTAGTTAAAATTAAAATAATAAATTCCGGATTCGATAGTGCCGCCATCTTGATTTCAACTTTCGAGTTTTTTCTAACGGTCGTAAATGGCGGCGATTCGTGCTGGCTGTCGTAGTTTTTATTTTATTGTATAATTCCGATCAATGCGCGGTAATTAATTATTATTTTTACTAAAGTAATTTTATAAAATTTTAATAAATAATCGAGAGTAATTTTTATAAAATTTTAATTTTTTTTTCTTTAAAATTAATTATGAATTGTCAATTTTTGGATTTCATTTTCGGGATTTTTCCAATAATTACTCCAATTATTCAATATTTTGTGTTTGAAAAATAATTTTTCGAACTGCTAAATAATTATATACTAATTTATTGATACTAAGCAATAGTAATTTATTTTATAAAGTCTCTATTTTAACTACCAGTGTTTGAATCGTTATAGTTCAATATGATTTGAAAGCTTTTTGATCGTGTTCCTGTTGTTTTACGCCAAGCATAACAAAGTGTCGGTATTTATAAGTGTCTGTTTGTGTTTTTTTTCTAATAAAAGTATTTTATTATTTACGTTAAAAGTCAATTTATAAATTTCACGGGTAAAAATTTATTCAAGTGCAAGTTTTAAGTGTTTAAAATAAAAAAATAATTTAATTGTGGCATGATTTATATCAGAATTGATAATAATCTAATTTCTCAGTGTTTTAAGTAAGTATTTTTTTTTATACTATTTTTTTTTCAACTAATTAATTCAATTTTTTTGTATGTTAGAAAATAATTCAAGAATCTGCATCAAGTATCCAGAGTCTAAATGACATGATGATCTTCATTGGTGAGTCAGATAATTTTATTAACCAAATTATAAAAAAAAAATAGGTATAAATAATTACACAATTTTAGAACATGATTAGTTATTTATTCAATAAGTTATTTGTCGCAAACATATTTCATTTTCATTTATTTATTATTTTTACAACGAGTATGAGAAATCGTGTGACAATTTTCTTAAATACACGATATTTCTCGGTCAAGAATCTAGACGTTTTCTATAAATTATGTTATCATCATAGTAATGACAATTATCATCATTATTATTTATATATTTATTCATATATTATAATATTTAATGTCGTAACTTCACTCCAGGAAGACGAGAACAGCGCACCGCACCGTCTTACAATATTCATTCATCCTCATTACCTATGCAATCAATTCAATCTATTAATTAATTATATTCACCAGCATCCCCGTGTACTTGACAGCGAGAATGTTTCCATGAACCAAAATTCCATTACATAATTCCATTGACAAATTAATTAAATACTCAAAAGTATTATCAGTTACAATAATACACAATTGTTGCTTCTTACAATTATTTTATGTATAATTCTTATGATTAATTTTATTAGACTTATTTACTGGGCGTACTAGCAGATGATACCGCCAAGTTTGGCGTAGGACTGCTACTACATGACCGACTTAGCAGTCTGTGCGGTTCAACAGTTAGAAAATTTAAGTCATTTGTTGGTTGTGCGTTCAGTATTTCCGGTTCAATTGGACTTGGACAGCGTCTATTATTACAATTTGATGCTGTTGTTCTAGACAGGGTGTGTAGAGGTATTTGATAGATTCTTAGTGGCTTTGAATCACCGTGCGAATCTGAAAAAATTATTTTGTTGTTGTAATGAGTCAATTTTTATTCTATTTTTGAATTTATGTAGTTTTTTAGGCAAAAATTATTAGACCGATGATTAAATTACTACTTTAGATAGTATTTTAGTACTCGATTAATTTTACTGAAATGTTAAATTTTTTTAACAAAATTCATAAAAAATAAGCCAATATTTTTTTTTTTCAAATTCAAATTAAAATTAGAAAAATTATAAGAGAAAATAATTTTTGGCCGTTTAAAATGAGATAATTAAAAAAAAAAAAAAATAACTAAAAAACTTACTAGATATACTATTTTGTGCAGAGGGTGGACTGTGACTTCTGTCATCTTTATCAGTCTTGGTATCAACACGTATCCTCTCGCATTTAGACGCCATAAACTCCGGTGCAGTTGTCGCAAAATAGGTGTCGTGCTTAGACGTTATGAGTGTTAGATTTGGCATATTTATTGTATGAACAAGATTACCATTAATGATTAAACGAATTTCCATAGTATCTGTTGTAAATGCAATAACATAAGGGAAGGCACACGCGACAGTAATTGGTACAGAATTCCAATTAAAATCAAACTCCGTCGACGCAGCAGTGTCTTCGGATAATTTTTGAAAATGACATGTATTATTGTAACACAATAACAACTCCGGTTCTTCGTCTTCGCACAAATCCAGTGCTGCGACGATGTGCGGTTTCATTGATGCCTCCATGTGCAGAGATTTAGTAGCTCCGTCAACAGATATTAATTCAAAATGATGCCGCAGCCCACAACAGAGCAACCACTCGTTGACTGATGTAGTACTTTCAATAATTGTTACCACTGACGGTGGCTCTGAGGCATTATATTCCTTTATGAAACGAAAGCCCTCAACCGTGTCGGTGTCTGTTGAAGAGCACCATGTTGTCCAGGCTGCGTTGTGCTTCCATTGGAGCAGGGTTAATTTTCTGCCCACTGCTATGCACTGAAAAAATTTTTTTTCATTTTAAAATTTAATTTAACTTCTTATTTATATTCAATTATTTTGGAAAAAACAATGTCTAATATTTTATTTTTAATTATTATTATATTTAAACTATTCTAATCAACAAAATTTAACTTTGAATAGGATAAATTTAATCGTTAAACATTAAATAATTTTTAGATAAAAAATAATTAAATTAAAATTTTAGTAATTGATTAATTTACTCTCACACATTTAATGTCAATTTTTTAACATATTAAAAAACAAATTTTTTTTTCAATTATTCTTTTCTTGATAAACTTTAATAAAAACAAAAATGTGCGAAATATGTGGATCGTAAAACTATACTAATATAAAAAATTCTTGAATTGATTTGGATAATAAATAATAACATAATTACCATTTTCAAATGAGAGCCACCGGGTCTAGTAATACTGTAAAGTTGACAACCACGAGTCCTTTCTAATTTCCTCTCTTTAATATGTGACCGCGTTCGTATGATTGTCGGACGGTTCGAAGTACTAGGATTAGAGTTGGTAGTCATCGTGAAATTAGACGAAAAGCTGCCGGCAATATCATCATCCTCTTCAAATGAATTGTAATTGATAGAGGTTGTATTGCTTTCTCCATTAAGCTCGCTCAATCGATATACATATACGTTGCTTTCTTTACCTTTGTCGCCAGTACGGAACAACAATATGCCATGTTGTTCCACAACATTTAATTGTTTAATCTGGACAGATTTATCGAAAAGTAGTCTATCGGGCAGCCTATCTGAAAAATGACCAGAAAAAATAATTAAAAACGAATGAAATAAAAACATCCACCGTTAAACGATCAAACATTTTTATTTTTAGCTTCACTTTGTAACACTAATTTTAAAATTCTTCCTCAAGCTCTTGCTCTCAATCAACTTTTTTTTTCTTTTTTTTTTTTATATATGTTTATAATAATAATTCTTAACTATTTTTATTTATAAGCGCTCTTACTCTCTACTAAACTAAGGATTAATCGACATTATAAATAATTATCTTACTACCTATTTACACGGATTATGAATAAGTGATTGAAGCTTTTAATTAATCAACCATTTTAATTCACTGCTTCAATAATTGATAATCTCCTTAGTTATTTATTTATTCATTTATTAATATCGTGATTAAATATACACTATTTTTATTTTAGAAACATAATACATTTTAATTTTCAGTCATTCGTTTCTTCTATTAAATATATTTATTTAATATACGCGATGAATTATTGTGAAATTGTAAAATTTATTTTTCAAACCCGATTAAAGCTTTAATTCCTACAAAAGAAAGTTTATATTAAATTCATATTATAAAAGAATTTACTTAAATCTGTAAAAATCAATTGAAAGCTTTGAATTTATGAATGATATATTTTTAAAATATTATTCCTGTTGATTTAATCCATTTAGAAAACAGTAAAAAAAATTTGAAATTATAAAAAATTTATTAATTAAAAAAAAAAAAATTACTAATTTCACGCGAATTAAATTAACACCAGAACTCTCAAATTAAAAACCGACAGCTTTAATTTTTCATCTACCGAATATTAAATAAAAAACAAATGCGATAATTTTAGTTAAAAATAAATAAAACACCAACCTTCTACAAGGAATGTTCCATTTTCAGAGGCTAAAATTAATTTGTTATCTGACCAAATGTCACCGCAAACCAACTCATGATGAAAGTCGGGATATATACAACGAGGCTCCCAGGGTCTTGGTTTAAGTGGTCCGACAGTTGCTAGAGATGTTGGTGCAAGTCCTCGAACGATTGCATCGAGTTTTAGATCCTGTCCAATTCTAACCATTTCCACAGATCGAGTCTCCTCCCTTCTGCGTCCTGCTGTTTCAACCACATCCGACAGTGCGCGTCGATTCAACATACTCTAAAAGCATCAGTAGGTGGTACCTTTTCATTATACAGAAACTACTTTACTTAATCAATAACAATAATAAAAATAAAAAGAAAAATAAAATAAAATAAAAAAAAAAAGTAATAATCATAATAGTAATAACATCAATACTAATGATAAAAATATACCGAGTAAATTTATTGAAGTACAGAGAATAGAATAAAATAGTGTAAAACCAGACGTTTTATATTTAATCATTAGATAAGACTTATCAAGCATCTGGACACTTTGTATACATATATAAAAAATATATATTTATAGTTTTTTTTAAATATTTATGATTATAATTATGATAAATATACTCTGTGTTTTTTAAAAATTAGGTCAGGTTATTTATCGCGTTTAAATACTTTGCTTAATTATCAGAGTAAGAATAAAGTTTATAATTAATTTTTTAAGGTTAAAGTTAATATACCAAGGGGTTAAAATACAATGTTTTATCTTACGTACGGAACTTACGTTCCCTTTACTGTCTTGGGTGTGCTCCTGGTACAAATCTCTAAGTAATGAGTCCAGTGTACGCTCGCGTTTCTGTGAAAATATCGGTGTATCAAATGTAGCCTTTTCCCCGTTAATCAGCTTTACGAGAAGAAATTCCCGAAAGGCGTACTGGTCCTCGAAAAGTGGAGGACACGGCAAACTTGGCCCAAACAGCGGCACGTTCTCGTCACAGTAGATGGCTATTTGCCAACCTTGCTCTACACTTGCCACTACTGCAAATACATCTGGAAAAGAAGAGATAAATAATCAAATAAATAGGACTTTTTTTTTTTAGAAGAGTGCTATCAAATATATTATTCTATCGCGTCTAAATCCGTAGTCTGAAATACTAATTTGAACATTTATTTTATTATTAAAAGTAACGTCGGATTTGTTTTTTTAATTTTTAATAAATATTCTGAGTGTACTCACGTGTAAATTGACTTTTTATGCAATTGGGATTAAAAGTCTCTAGTAGAGTGGGATCGTCGGTGTAAATAATGTTTACAATGTCATTTCCGATGTGTCTTTTGCGCTCTAATTGCTGAGGATTGTCTTTAGAGTGAGGCAATATTGTGCTAACGTGATACATAACTTCATGACCTGCGTAGACAGTGTAAATACTCTCTTTTCCCGTCATATCACCTGGCAAATTAAATAAAATTGAGTTATTATTATTTTTATTTAAAAAAATTTCTTTCGTCGTTTTGCCTCTGACTACGAGTATCAAGTACACTTAATCTCAGCTTTTAAGGTCTAAGTATTTGACGATGAATAAAATACATCAGAAAAAATTCATTTCAGTTTAAATTTAACGCCCACCTTTGACATCCAGACCACCTCTGTACTTGTCCCAACCCTTGAGGCGAATTCGTTCGCCGAGAATCTCTAAGAACCTCTCGAACCCAGGACTTGCCTTCTCTGTTGAGGATAGAGATAATAAAAAACATAAAAATCGATCGATTAGTCCCTTTTTTATCCAAAGTTTTTACTACATTGTAAAGAAATTCTCATTTTTTTTATATTACTCTTGAGGTCTGTACTCTTACCATTAGAAAGCATCTCGTCGTCGGTCGTCTGGCCCTCCCGGGCGTATATAACACCAAATTTAAAATTTACTGAGCCCTCTTGCTCCTCCAGTGACAAAAGATCCTGTTGAATCAGTGAATTTTAATATATTATGGATACTTTATGCCGGGTAGAGAATGTCATACATAAAATGTTCTCCAAGGACTATATATACACAGATGTATACTTACTTTTTGAATCTCTGGAGCGAAGATCTCGCGTGGCGCTTTATCAAATTTTTCTATTCCAAAAAAATTGCTGCAAAGACAGAAAATAATCATGTCAATATTTTTTGCTTAAATTTTTTTTTTGGTAAAAAATTCTATATTTTGTTTAAAAAAATTGGTTTTTTCTTTTTACCTTAAAATTTGTTTAGCAGTCATCGATTTGTTGGACGAACATGGCAATGCAATTTTTTGCGTTCCCTGTTGGGAAATTAAATGAAGCCAATGGTTTAATAATTACTTGTTTTTAATTAATTAAAATTAATAATAATAATAATAATAAACAAGTTAATATTATGAGAACTCACAGTTCGTCTCCAGAGGATGACTCTAATATATTGTGGCACACATTGATCACCACCGTCATTCTGGACGACTGACAAAAAGAGTGGATTTCTCTCGTGGTCTGATGCTACGTAATTCTGATGAACTTTATCGTTAACATTGCCGTCGACAATCCGCCATCGGATAAAGTTTTAAAATCAAAACCAAGACCAAGAAGACGAGTAACAAAATGAGTAAAACATAATTTACAGATGTATAAAATTATAAAGTTTTAGCAAAAGTTTGTTAGCGTTAAATTATTTAAAACTCAATACTCACGTTTGCCAAGGAAATATTTGAAGTACCAACGTGTCTGGTTTTCCGGATTCTCGAGCACTGGAGTGCTGGGTGACCCGAACATCTGATGGAACATTTCAATACAAACTTTCAGCGGTGATTTGCATTTTATATTTTAATATTTACTTTTCCTGTTATCGATTTTAGTAGCTAATCTAAATTTTACGTTTTTATTTATTCGTTCAATTTATTACGTGTATAAATGTTCACGATGGAAAAGACCTTTCGAAATTCAACGTTTTAGAATTTATACTTCAAATTGGTGGAGCGTTTATTTGATTGCTAATCAGCTTATTACAGAAAATTCAATTTCCACCAGACCTCATAATTTTTTTTTTTATATTTCATTAAATACTTTATCCAAAATCTCAATTTTAAATTTAGAAAATCAATTCAAAATTTTCGTTACGAATTTACTGATACTTTTTATAAAAAGTACTTTTTTTTTTTATACATGTGTGGGTATGTAACAGGGCGTGAATTGATCTGCAAAAATCATAAATGTCAATAAATTTGACATTTTCATAAAGAAAATGTAAAAAATATCCCTGATATCTCTAAAGATGTTGATCATACTATATTTTCATCACTTGAAATAATTTGAATTTTTTTTCCATCAATTTTGCATATCTTTTACCTTTCAAAAAACAGAAAATTCACTTAACCAAAAATTCTAAACATCTTGAGTCATAATCGCAATAAATAATTTGTATCGATTTATATTAAAAACAAAAAAAAATATAACAATATTAAAATTCATACCTCTTCTTTTTCGCCAGGCGAGTCGCCATTCTCCACGCGAAATCTTCGTCCATTCTCTATGCCGTCTTGTTCGATTTGCGGCAGCTGTTGAAAAGGATATTAAATCTTAACTTTTAAATCCTATTATAACATTTTTTATAAAATTAAAAACAGAAAATCACCATTTCCACGCTTCCGTAACATCTTCTTGACAAGACACCGCGTCTTGATGTTGTGTCTGTCGAGGATCTGTAAAAAAAATGATAACTATTAGTTGCTTAATCGCCGGTATATCCGAGCATCTTATCAAATATTGTATATTCCTTATCAGTGCCTAGCTCACAAATAAATAGGTCACAAAAATCTGTGTAAAAGTTATCCCGAGTAGCTCTGCCAAATATCTGGGATACTCGGGGTCAATATCTTCGCGTTTATTGAGGTGAAACGGGTGAAACTTTACATTTTATTGTTAGTTTCTTTAAGTTTCAGTTTCAGTTTTAGTTTGAGTTATGTCATTTCGGGTTAGGTCATACTCGTAGCAGTAGCAATAGTAATAATAATGAACTTTTTCAATTTTCTTCTCAGAAATATTACTTTTTATCTGAATTGTTTTAAGAAGTTGTTTGTGTTGCAGTAAAAAAAATTAATATCATAAGTACAACTTATGCAAATTTTTTTTATTTCTAATCCAATTAAAAGAAAGGAAAAAATTTTATTTGTCTGACCGTAAAAGTTATTTCAACTTTACTAAGTTGACTCTAATTTTAGACAGCTATAAAATTATTGATTTATTTTAATGAACACCAGTTGAGAGTAGAAACTTTTTTAGCAAGAAAATATTTTTCTGTCTTTAATAAGATAATTTGTTAAATAAAAGTACAATGCTTTTTTATGATGTTAGTAATTATTTTTACACCAACTTTTAATAACTTTTGAGTTTAAATTCATGACTGTGAGTAAAAAAAGATGTTTAAGTACTTTTGATAAAACAATACGAACGTTCTCATTCGTAATCAGAAAACGTTTTAAATAATTCGAAGATCATTGACCCCAATTCTATTAAGGATCGATTAAATCCTTTCCAAGATATTTAATTATAAAATTACGAAATTCCATTATCAAGCGCTTAATTAATTTTATCCGTGATAATAATAAATAATTAAAAATTACTCAGCTGTTCTTCATTAATAATTATCATTTATAACAATTATAATAACAACAATTATTATTGTTATTATTATTTTTATGCTCCGATAAATATGACAGTACATTTACAATTTATTGTAAATTTATTTACAATTTATTGCCAGGTCTCGGACTGTCATATTCAATTAAAATAGCCTTTGAATGTTACTGTCCACATTGTACATTTCTCCACGGTTATTAATTTATCATTTTCAATCCCTGGTTTTTGTAACTCTTATTTATTACTACTATTTTTTTTACATCTCTTAACAACTTATTTAGGTTAATGAGAACTCTATTGAGGTCATATTCTTCTGTGGTACATGACACACAGTCGTGAAAAAGCAAATGAACTTTAGCATAATTTAGAGTATTGATTTTTATGTTACAACCTCTGGTCTCTGGTTAGAAAAATTGTCATTTATTTTCGAGAGGTTAAATAAACCTCGAAAATTTTTTAAATCAAATAATTGTTGAAAAATAAAAATTAGATTGATTCTTTTAAATTATTTTTAATAGAAAAATAATATTTCCATATTCAATGTAAATAAAGTTGATGTCTCTTTTATTTTCATGAATTTTTTTGTTTAATTAAAATAGTTTTTTTTCTTCTTAGACTAAATTTGATGTCAAATATTTACTTGTGCGTAATAATAATATTTAAAGTATTAAAAAAAAATTATCTTAATTAATAGAATTTTTTATCAAAAATTTTTCAATTTTTTAAAAGAATTTCGAGTTTTTATTTCTTGTCTCTAATCAAATCACAAAAAATTATGTAATAACAAATAATAACAGTTCTATTTACTGTATTACAAAATGGTTTAATTGCTCAAACGTAATTGCAATACATTGATTCAAAGTTTAAAATGATGGACAAATTGATTTTCATTCATCCCATTTAACGATAATATAATAACCAAGAATAATCCTGGATTTGAAAAGCCCGTATTATTAAATATCCTCTATACTACATCTACATATTCACATATATATATTTACACAAATGCAGAGAGCAAGAAGCATCAAATAGTGTAGTGTGCATTCAAGAGACTGAATAATAATGTATAGAATCTGGACAATAGAAGTAATTTCAATGAACCTGCTATTTTTTCACCTTTTATTTGTATTCGTATTTCTATTTCTATTCCATTACACCATTTACACCTTTCGAACTTTATAACAATAAAGAACCTACACATGATGACTGGCTCGTCGATGAAGGTGTCTTAGTTGTGATGAAGTCAAGACCGGCATGCAAACCGATCTAGATCGATCGCGAACGATTCTCGGGGAAGTAATATCTTCGTCACTCTCACGGTCGCTGGTACATGGACTGACATTGTTTCCACTTTCACGGCTTCTACGCCGCTCATTTAATGACGATACTGATGACGATGTTGTGCTTCCAACTTGTACTTGGCTGGATAATATTGTCGGGGCTGGAGACGGTGGCGTTGAACTTGTGTTATTGCTTCCAGATGAGTTTGATGTTAATGACAAACCTCGTAATCGCGTTACTAACTTCATGTCTAAACTCAGCATCACTTTTCAAACAAACAATCGTTTTTCACTTTCTCATTTTTTTATGATAAATCTTTTGCTGATAATTCATTGTTATTAATATTATATCATCTCCCGTAAATTAATTACGAAAATTGATAACGTGCCTCGGAGAAAAACGAATTCAAAGATTTAATTAGTCATCTTTGTATCGTGAGAAAAATCAAAAAAATATTTTTGGTAATATTTTATCTTACAAAAAAAAAAATTGACGGATTTTAAATCTCAAATTTATTTTTATTCATTTAAATATGAAACATTTATCAATAATGTTTCATTCAGTGATACCTGAATTCCTACAATTACATTAAAAAATCTATAGTAATAGATAAATTTTATCAGCAAAAGAATAATCTCCAAAAATATTATTAAAAGATAAAAAAATGTCAACAATAAATATTCGAATAATATTCAATATTTAATGGCTTTGAAATAAATTGTCAGATTGTATAGAACGGAAACATATTTAGGTCGCATATTGCGTTTTTGTTAATTGTTTGAGTTCACGTCAAGGGTGATTTATCTTTGAATATTTTTTTTTTTAATTTTCGTACAGTACAATCCACTCGCATGAATTAAGCTTGGTGTAAACTACGGTATTCTTTATTAACGCTATTTTATGGAAGGGACTCGCACATGTAGAAACGGCTATCTTTTGTCCTTGATATTTGATATCGGGTAATAGATTGTAGTGCTTTCGATTGAGTAAAACTGAATAGAACAGACCCAACTGTGACTCAAAATTGGGTGTACACAAATCGACGTGACTATCCTCATGCCGGCACTCATTTATTTCTCTTCCGCTCTGTTTCGCTCTACTAAATCACTGATAGTTACTTCTATAACTATATAGACACATATTCAATACACAATATATGGTATATAATATATAATATAATTTGGGATAGAATATGCATTTAGCCATTATGTGTGCAAATAGCCAGTTTGAGAACATACATATAGATCGGATATGTCTTCGCATTAAATTATATTGGCTGATCACCATTATCATCGGCACGAGCATAATCGCGGTCGACTGTATGCTTATACAGCTGCGGTGTTGACCTCACGGGATCAATTATCTTGTAAAGATCAATCGAACATCATTACTAGTAGGACCTCATGCTAATAGCTGTTGTTCGCTCAATTTATCGCGCTGTTTTCATTCTTCTTGATTATAATTATGAAAATAAGTTATGTCAGAATTAAATTTCAATCAATTTTTATTAATCCTGGTGGAACATTTTACACAAAAAAAAAATTTTTTTTTGAAACTAAAATCTTTTTTGAAAAATATAATTTTCTCAAATTAACAATATTTTTGTTTTTGTTTAAGTTTTTTCATTAAAAATAGTGAAAAAAATTTTTTTTCATCCATAATCATTCTAAAATATATTAGAGGTTTATTTTTAATGAAATGTAAGTTCTTTTGTTTGTTCTATTATTATTATTATAAACTACTTCGTTGAATTAATAAAATTTTTGAATAGCGAATTTTTGCTTTTCGTCATCAATTTTTTTTTCTTCTAGAGTCGCAAATGAATTTTTTGAATTATTTCTAAGAAATAGTAGAACTTTAAAAAGATTTTTCTTGAATCAAGAAGTTTTATATCAAATGAAAGTAATTCATTTTATTTTATTATTTACGTAAAGTATTAAAGATGTACTTCTTAACAGTTTATCGATTTTAAAAGCAAGTTATTCATTTATTGAATATAAAAGTATATGCAGACTTTATTTTATTGCTATTGGAATTATCTGGTCTATAATATGTTTCAAAATAATCTTTTTATTTAAATACTATTTTATTATAACTGACAGTTTTATTGAATCTGAGCAATTTGAGTATTGGTATTAAATTAAGACAATTATTAAAAATTAGATTTATTCAAAAAAGTTTTGAAGCGTTTATGAAATATTTAAAATGAATAAATTAAAAAAATTGAACAGTACTTAGATTTTAAAATATTTTCAATGATTTTTAAATTAAATTTTCTGCAAAAGTAGGTTACTTGATTTTATTGTGATTTTACAATGAAAAGTAAACGAGTTAAAAAATAAATATTATAAATTATGAATTAATCATAAAGAAATCTGACATTAGCGTGTGGCTTTTAATCTTATTTATATACTTAACGGTAAAGAATTATAGCCATTGTGAGTCCGGAACAGAAATATAAATTCAAGAAAAATACTTCTCCGCATTATTTTGATTGAATAATCTATTTTCAGTTATTTAATTTGTCCTTACGTCTATATTTGATTCAAATCTCGCGAAACGACAGAAAGTAATAAATTTTAGAAAAAAGGAGAAAAATAAAATATAAAAATTGATTTAGACCAGAAGTGAAGCCTGATTGTACTTCCGATATCCTCATTTATTTTTATCCAGCGGCCTAAGTTTTTCAAACTCCTCGAGTGGATTAATCAATAACCTTTAATTTTGATAATCATTAAAAACTAATGCGCGTTAAAACAAAGCTCTTACAATTTATCGATCAAACCTTTATCGTCGGAAGTTAAAAAAAAATGAATGAATGATTCACTAAAGTTGATAAAAATCTGAGGTCAAGACTCTCGTCCTCGTAGATTCAATAATCCCGTGTCAGTGTTTTGTTGTTGTTGTTTTCGTTGTTGAATATTTAATATTAAAATCGCGACTTTTCAGCTCGGATCGAGATAAAATTCTCTGTTTTTTAATTTCACTAGAAAACACTCAAACTCTAACGTTAATTCCCTTTGAAAGGGTTAATCTCTGCGACGCAGACCGTAGACCGAGCTGGCACTTTACTAGTGTAGTTTAGGGACTACAATTGTGTTATATAATACATACATACATACAGAACTACTGTACTTCACTACTACTGTCTATCTACTAGTCTCTAGTCTGGTGTAATTCTGGGATTATCGTAAAACTTAAGCTGCCTAGACAGTAGTCGGGCTACTATGGGCTTTTATCTATCTCACAACTGCTGATAATTTACTTCCCTATACAATATATCTCATATCTCTTTCACATTTTTTTATCATCCTCATTATCATAATCTTACCTCTATTCACTCTTATCTTTTTTGTTAATTTTTACTCTATTCAATATTTGAACTCTTTGTTTATGAAGATTTTTAGATTTCATTCGAATCTGTTCTAGTTTTACCTTAAAAATTTTTATTCATATATTTTATGGATTTAAATTATTTATCTATTGAAAATTAGAAATATTTTTTTCGAACAAAAAGTATTTTATTTAATTTATTATTGACTAAACTCCAAACTTTGGTAATTTCAATATTTTGCGAGCAAACTTTAATTTTCTACAAATTTACTTTGATGACTTTGATTTATATCGAACTTTATAGACAGAATCGTGCAAAGTGAATATACTAAAATTTAATTGATATAATAAAAAAAACTTTGTGCTAAAAAAAAATGGCCTTGATGGAGCATAAGCTTCAAGGCTATCACATAAAAAATAAATAATACCAAGGGATAGACTTGAAAGGTGTCAAAAAGATTTTGCTGGTCCTTTTTCTATGACACAGTTTTTTTTTGTTTCTATGCTTTTTAATCTCATAATTTAGTTCAGTAAAAAAACACTCTTTTTTTAAAACCAATCCATTTTTAATAGCAAATTTTTCCATTTATATAAATTTTCAATAAGAATAATTTGAAATAAAAATTTCAAATAAATTTGATGATAAATTTTTTTACATACGAAATGTTGATCTACGTAATTAGCTGATTATACAATTTTTTTAAACTTGACTTGATCCACTTCATTATTCATATTCTTCAAAATTAAATTTTATAAATTATGACTTCTGAAATTAAAAATGACCGTTTTTCCCTCGAAAACAATTATATTCAAATCTAACTCGACATAGTCCTTGAATATTAGTCATAAGAATGATTATTCAATAATCCAATTATCTAATAGCGAATTAGTTGATTCAACCGCTTATCAAAATTAATTAATCTCATCGCGCCTGAATTTCAATTAATTTTTTTTTGTAATAATTAATTAAATTTAATTATATCTAAACAGCGAATTAAACAATACCGAATTATAATTCTTACCACAAGAGACTCTGACATTGACAAAAACATAACCGTATAAATTATTTAAAATAAAAAAATATTTGTGAAAAAATCACCCTGGTTGAAATATAAATATTTATTAAAACTTTTAAATATAAACAATAATTACAGTCTTGTCGTGGATCATAACTAGTTAGTTATTGTTATTATTATTGTTATTGATACGATATTTACAAGGATCACGAGATGACAAGTTAATAATTAAATATCTCAATGCTTGATTAAGTGTTACAACACGTTGTGCTTGATATAACACGTTGATAATGACAACAGAGTAACTAGATCGTGGCCCGAATAGAATACGTTCACGAGACAAGAAGTAAGTGAGAAGGCTGTATAGCACCACGCCGCACGGACTCCCAACCCCTACTGAGCGGCAACCCCGATTCTGCTGGCACCCCTGTGCTTCATACTCTTCAACCACCAACATATATACCCGCTCTACCACCAACATTATGTGCATGTGTGTGTATGTGTGTCTATATTCAATGTATACATTTATTTAGTGTAGGTGGTGAAGGAAGAGTAAAACTAAAGTAAAGGGTATATCACTAAAACGCGATTGTCTACTTACTCAAGATGTTACTTTATGAGTTAGCCCCTTTTATTTCTTTCGCCACAACGTCTATCCTCTGCTCTCTCTACGTACATGACAAGACACATAAAGACGCGAATCCTCTTATTTACGCACATACCAATCACAATTGTACATGTGCTTGTTTGCTATCTGTGTGGGCAGTACTCATATGAGTAAGAGTATGAGTATGAGGGAAAAAGTTTAAAAAGTGTTGTACAACTGCTGTCGCTAAACCTTAGCCAAGTTCACTGACTTTACGACCTAGTACACCGTTTTATTTTGTCGTTTTAAAATACGGTATTAATGTATAATAGTACTTTTCTATGCTTTTTATTTATAATCCAATCATCCGTCACTGTCTTCTCCGTTGCTGAATGTTTTCATTTCATATTTTTAACATTTAATTTATAATTTACATGTTTTATAACTTTGTTTGCATTATCGGCTTGTGGAAAACTTTATAATTGCATTTATTTTTTTGGTGGTTTTTAACGACTTTAACCGTGAGGATTAGTGGTTGACAAATATTTTATTTTTTTTATTAATTTAATTATATAGGTATTATGTAAAGAATATGCGACGTGGATAAATAAAATTTATAAATCATTGAAAGATTATTGATAAATTAAAAAATGTTCTCGTGAGTTTCGAATAAATTTCGTGAGAATTTTTAAATTAGCAATTATTGGAATCTTGTGTAGCACGTGAACGATCTTAACGTCGTTTAAATTTAAGAAACAGTACTTGAGACTTTTACTAGATAATAATAATTATTATTTAAAGTTTCATAATTTCACGACATTTTAAAGCTTTAAATTTAATTGTAATTTACAAGTTCCCTACAATTTAGCAGAATTTTTGACGCTAGACTTTTTCTTAAAGTTAAAAAATTTATTTTACTCTAAAACATTTCATTCGAATTTGATCATTCAGTCACTAGAATTCAATTTATAAAAAAAATAAAAAACTAGAAAAATAAAAAAAAAAAATTACCTGCTCAAGAAATATTGATCATCTCAATCTTTTTTTTTACGCAATCTCATCATTTTTTACCCACAACAAAATTATTTAAATATAAACCAGAGTAATTTTAGCCTATTGGGATAATTTTCTACCCCAAAATGGCATTATGGAGTTGGCCCCACCGTTTGTTGATTACAAGAATGATACGAGAAAAATAATTCATGTCATGCTTAAATATTACACATTTTTTCGTGGGCTACCCTCAACAGCTTAAATATTTTATCTCCTATCATAGAATTTACATATTAAGGGACAAAATCACAAAGAATACAAAGTTATTTTTTAATATTCAACATTTCGTCAACTTAAAAACTTAAAATTAAATTTATTTGAAAAGTCTGACAAACTGCAATTAGAAAAAAGTTTCTTTGGCAAAAAAAAAAAAATGTTTCCATTGAAACTTTTGTTCTAACTTTTATATTTTTTCAATGAAGTAACGGTATGTTTGATACGTAATATAAATACAAAAAAAAGAAAAAAAAATGTAAATTCTCGGTGGGATGTCTGTGGTAGACTTTAGAAATTACATGATGCGAAATGGTAAAACAAGAGTATCAAAGTAATACCCGGTTAAGATGGTGTGCGACGCCCGGATGGCGCGTTGCATTCATGCTCTTACCCCTCTAACCCTTTCGACTATTCTGGCGTCCCGACGCCGGGTGCATCGGCATCACCGCGTAATACATACATATATACCTAATCGCACGATACTCGGCGCGAATACACACCTACCACCCGGTGCTTATGTACATCCTTGTGGATATGTATGTGTATGTATGTACATACCGTGTACACATTCACACGCGGTTACATATCTAGAGTAGAGAGTTAACAGTGTAGGTAGGTAGATATTGTAGTATGTAGTATATAGCATGTAGAGAGTAATGCCCGTGAGCCCGTATCGACCTACGCTCGACCCGTATTCCCGCCATGGACCCTCTTTTTCGTTTATCTCTGCGTATATCACCACACTGCAGTCATAAGTATGGGCCCTTTACTTTACTTTACTTTATTCGCGGTTACTTACTGTTATCTACTATATAATACCGCTACTAGTTTATTAGACATACTCGCAAGTATTATTCATTTAAATTACTTAATCCACTACTATCACTATGCTACTTTATAATATCAACTACGCTGTTGGAAACTTTTGGTTTAAATAACTCTGGTCTGGTATTTTAATGAGAAAATAAAATTGTAAGTCAGAAATTTTTTGGTAGTCTTGAAAAATTGGGAGACAAAAATTGATTTTTTTTTTTTTTATTAAGTAAAAGATTTTTGACGTGACAAGAATGAGTAAATTTTTGATTGATGATTTTTGGCAAAGTAGATAAATTTTTAATTTTTTACAAAAATTATTTTTAATAAAACTTAATTTTTGAAATCAAGAATGTGCTTTTTTTAGTAAAGTTATAAACTCATAATTGATATTGCCATTTAGTATTTACTTTGTCTGGTTATATGGTTATTTTTAGGGTTTATGACTTGTTTTGTCTGCATCGAACTGTAAAAATTCTTGGCGAAAGTATAAATTCATAATTTATGATTTAGTTTGTTTAAAATCGTCAGCACTAAAAATTCTAGGTTGCAAGTTTTTTATTTTTTTCAATTTAATGTCCAAAAATTATATTTTAATACAGAGTATTTATAAAATATTAATTGAACTTCGCAGACGATTTACTATTTCAAATTAAAACATATGATAAAAATTAAAAGTACAAAAAGTTTTAAAATTTCACAATTCATTCAATCTGAAGAAACTTTGCTTTGAAGGATAACTTTATAGTATTCAGAAAATGAAATAAATAATTTCATTGTATCTACAATCAAAGGCTAAAATTATTTTTTTACATTTTCTAGCATTTCTAATCTCTATTAAAAATCTAATGTTTTTAATACTAGTAGCAATAATTTATCAAAATTTACTAAAATAATTCTTTAATTTAAAAATATTTATTATTCAAATTGTTCAAGAATGTTTGTTTAATTAATTAAAAACAAGTGTTTTTAAAACAAAATCAATTGAAATTTCCCAACATTTCAAACAGTGTAGTACTATTACTATTATAATTATAAATGTACTAAATTTACAATTTCATAACACCGATGACAGCTATTATTCATTTTATTTCAACTTAAACTTTCTAATAATTTACTCGGCTGTACATCCGCTAAAACTTTGTTTCAAATAATATTTATTTGTTTCAAGTGTAAATATTAATTAAATTGTTAAAACTCTATAATAAACCGCAAGTACTAAATTTCATTAAAAATTTTTATTTTTTTTTTTTACTGAAAAAACCTTGTTAAAAATAATAATTAGTGCACACGTTTCCATTCTTTCATCCGCTTTAATTTTTTTTATCTCAATTGACATTTCTTTTTTTTTTACCACAAAATTATTCCCATACATTTTTTTTTTTCAAAAATAAATTTGGAGTAAAAATTGCATTAATACAAAAATTATAATACCACAATTGAAGTAATGAAGAAATACATTATTCTATTTAAAGTTAAAATAGATCACTCGCTCATTGCCTAGGTCACTTGCATGATCTCATAAGACGTGAATAAACCCATTTAGAAAAAAATAAAAATACAAGTAATTAAAATACACAAATACGGCTAAATATAATTAAAGATATATATGTATAATTTTTTATTAATTAATTAATGACCAATAAAAAATATCACTAATGATTTTATCGACTTTCACTTGGCCAAAAATAAATACGAGATTCGGTATCAAGACATAGACAATAAAAATGAATATAAATGAGAATAAACTAGTATTTTATTTATATTATTGTCCCTCGAGCACGTTAGTCGTGAGACGAACGACACGCGACTGACTCGTATTACATCGCGACTAGTGTCACGTTATATTACCTACACTGTGCAACGATCCCATTACATACACATGTATAAACTACTTACTACGTACTCATCTAATATAACAGTGTAAACTCTTACACTTGTACATCATGTCATCATATTATTGTATGTTAGACGTTATATGTTATGTATGTATCATTGTACTTATAGTTTATATTTGTACAAGAAAGTACATAATAACAAGCAAGGATAAACACCGCTTTACCAACAAGTGTGTAAACATTATTTAACTATTTCTATTTATCCCGATAATTTAATGTAGTGTTTTTCAAGGTCTATCTATCATTTAAATAGTATAAAATTAATCTCTGTAATGTTAATCGTTATTATTTATTTCACTTATCTACTCGATTTAATCAATAAGATTTATAACTATCAATAATTTATTGGCTTAGTATTATATGTTGATTTATTTAAATGTTATTATCTCACGAGTGATCTAAATTTTATTTATATTTTTTTATCAAGTGTTTATTTTATCACAGTCGATATTATATCGCGCGATTATTCATCTGATATAGATGTGAGCAGAGGCGCGGATATCTAGAGCCGATAAGGTCGCTCTTCTATGTACCCTTCATTGTCGGATATCGAAAGAGGATCCCAGTTAGCACAAGCGAAACGAAGTTCACGTAAACCTGCGGCCGGAATTTGAGGTAAAGTTTACTCTAACAGTAGAGCAACAGTTATACTTATAACTGTTGACGTGAAGTTAACGATAACTTTCTGCAACTTCGCATTAACTTTGAGCGAACTTTTCGGAAAATTCCGGCAATAGATTTACGCTAACTTGATGCGTAAGTTAAAGTCAAGTTACGTGAAACTGTTGCAAATGCAAAGGTTGACGCGAAGTTAACAAAAAGTTGACGTCAACCATTGAACATCAACTTAGTTGATGGTCAACCTGTGCTAACTGGGATTATCCCTTATTTTTTTACTTCTGTTATCGACAGCTGAAGAATTTATGTCCTTGTTTTTTTTTTTTAATTTTTGTTGGAACAAAATAATAAATTTTACGCGTGAAAAATGAACGCAAAAATGGAATGCGGAAGTTTAAAATTTTAATTCTAATTTTAGATAAAATATTAGAGATAAAGGTAAGAAAAAATAGCGAGTAACTTTAGTAAGGGATTTAATTAAGAAATTACTCTTATCAATTTTGATGTGTTTTTTTTTATGTTTTAGATACAATTGAAGTTTTTAGAGTTCGTGTTTTAAAATGTTTTTAAGAGTAAAATAGAGCTGTAGAATTTATGATTGTTCGAAACTTCAAATTATTCAAATCTTTTGACGTAATCAAAAGTTTTGAATTATTCGATACTTGACTCGAAAGGAAATTATAAATTTTGATAAAAAAATTGACTTGTTGACGAGTTAAAAAAAAAAATAAAGACAATGATAATGAATAAAATATATAGGACGGGTAAAATAAATAGAGAAGGTGTGAAATGTGTACTGTAAGGAAACAAGTTTCATCAATATATATATACATACAACCCAACAACTGGTATCGATACAAAACTTTTGTGAGCTACAATTATGTCATTGCTGTTTGCTGGTACGATAATTAATTGTCGTTACAAGAACAGTTGTTAAATTTAAGTAGTAGATTGTAGTAAATTACTTAAGAACGGGAGCATAAAATGTAAGTATAAATAATTAGAATAATAAGAAATGGAAAAAAACAAAATGATTATTTGATGAAATCATAATGGGAGTCCTATATATTGTTATTTATAAGAAAGAAGGTGGATGAAAAGAGACTAAGAGAGTTTTTGTGTTTGATGTATATCCTTAATGTCGTGACGTTTTAATTATTATTCGTAATTAGTCCTCAGAAGTAACTGTGAGTCGTGGTACTGTTGATGTTAATGTTTTAGTTTTTTCCTTACGCAATTAATTATCAAGGCGGTGTGGTAGTACCGGGTGGGCTATGCGAGGGACAACTTGAAAAAAGAGGTTGTTTGACGTAAACGGAAATACTCTATATGTAAATCTGATGTAATCAGTAGCTGGTCGTACCTTAAATTGAGTTGGTAATACTTGATTAAATTTTTTTACAACTCTTTTTCAGTGCTACTAAATATAGGTCGATTGGTATTGAAGATTTTAATTATTTCGATGGCTAGATGAGTTCTTTATTAGTATTTCTGACGTTTATTTAGAAGAAATGATTATTGACGTTTGATAGAAATTAATTGAATTATAAAATTAAATTTTACTGAGAGGAAATTTTTTTCTGCAGAAGTTTTAGAGGGAAAAATTTCGGAAATTGATCATTTTTTTTCTTATACCTTGCAAAAAATTGAACTTATAAATTTTTCTCAAGCCAAACAAAATTAATAATTCCGTAATTAAAAATTAATTAAATTCTTTTCAAAGAAACTTTTTACCTATCACTCTTGTTCGCAAAAATATATTCCTACACTTAAACACTAACAAAATTCCAACATCAGGTCCGTCGCAAAAAAAAAAAATCAATAGAATAATTAGAATAACACATTTCAACGCGCCACATTTTAAAAAAATTGCGATAAAACATAAAAGATAACGGTAATTATAAATGCTCAGCGTGTTCACCAGTCACGTACCAAAGATTATACTTTATCTACCAGCAAACCAGAATCGAATTTAAATAGATTAAAAACAACAAATAAAATCGAATAAAACTGAACCAGATCAAATGACCAACTTCCTTATTATTTAATCAATTATCTAAATGACCAGCATCCCTAATGTGATAAATAACACTAAACACAATCATCGTGAGCAACCCGTATCAGCATCACGTCACATGAGGATTCCCAACAAACAGAGTAGCGCCATAAACGTATAGTACAAATACGTAATTTGTGCAACAGTGATTACTGATTCGAGGCTTTTCAGTCTTAGTGAATGGATGCGAGTATGAGGCAAGAAGATAGTGACTATGACGTGCTAACTCACTATATATGGTTAAATTAGTATGGTACCTCACACTGACATACACACGGATTTAGACTTATCTGTTCACATTTTAGTTGTACAATGTAAGCTACAAGCATACATTAAACTTGCATGTACGTGTGCTTGGAAATGAGCCCGATGAATAGTTAGTGAAATTGAACATCAGATCCAGGGAAGATGACTGATGAGAATGAGAGCAAGAATTAGATCTTTAGACAAGACTAGTTACTGTCTCATCATTATGATCATGACTTTTGAATCTTGAATGTTGCACGGTGAATAGGAGATGATCAATTGACTGTTTGGTTCTTTCGACGGGGTATACTTAACCTCCTTTTAGTAAATCTGTTTCCAGCACAGATCCTCTGTTTCTAGATGCTATTATACTGTCTACAATATTCATTGTGCTTTCAATAGTGTAAACTAGATATAATAGTACACTGAAGTTGATAGCTTGCTGCGAACCATACAAATCTGGGTTTATATGCATTGTATCTGTTTAGTTAAACTCATGAGCTAAATATACTTCGACGTCGAATCGTTAAACTTTCAAATTCACCCTTAAGGCAATTAGATAAATTTATCCGCAGCACTGATTGTAAGTACGCAAACCATTTACCTAGATATCTATTGTCCTTAATGTCGAACTGGAGTATTAGGTCTGAGATTTCCGATTTAATGACAAATGAAATTATTCCCGAGAGATTGAAGAAAGAAAAGAAAAGGAGGAATATAAGTATCTGAAAATAATCAAGAATCAAGAGATAATTTAGTTAACTAGACTTAACACGCTCGCTTCGCTCGCCTTCATTCTTTTAAAAATCCCGCCACTATCTCAGTCGACAAATCAACAACCGAATAAAATAGCCACAGAAGTGACGTAAAACGATACGACATCCGGCCATCAACTTTTTAGAAGAGGATTCAATTACAAGTGTATTGATTTTTGTAAGCTAAAACAAATTTTTGGTTCAAGGAAAATATTAGGAAAATTTTACTCTTGCTTTGAAATATTCCGTCCAAATTGATTAAAAAAATTCACTTATGAATCGAGAAAATAAAACAGAAATAAAAAGCAACTTATTCTTCAATCAAGAATAAAAAATTCTGAAAGAAAAACGAACCTACAAAGAAGATATTTTTGGTCTTCAGATTTCAAATTTATTTTCGCTAAGAAAATGAGTTTCAAAATAAGAAATTTTTAAATCGAGACAACTGATGCTCTTAAAAGTAATTTTCTTGGATCAAAAATATTTTTTTTGAATCAAGTAATTTTTTTTTTTTTAGAGTATTTATTAAAAAACTTTAATGAAAGGAATTTTCTTTCAAGAAGTTTTCAGAATTTTGACCTAAATGTTTGTATCGATTCCGAATCGGTTGATAAAGTTTTTTATCTCATTGGATATAAACTGTTTAGTTTCGGCAGTAAATAACGTGAAAAGAGGAGTATAAAAATTTATCGCTCTTTATCTGGGTATTTATATGATCAATTTTTTGTTTCATTTTTTTTATTTATGCATTGAAGCGATTGTCCGGCCTCTACTCACTTTGTTTAAATTTGTTACGTTAAATGGGAAAATAGTTTGCGGCAATACGCTTTTGTTCAAAGAGAAAATAAATAATTATATATATACTGTATAGAGTTTTAGATAGCAAAAATATGTATTATTTGCGTTATATAGAAAATATAGTGACGCAGATCGGTTGCTATTATATTCCCAGTACTGTTTGTCATTCAGATTTATAAGATAAATTTAGCTCTCGTAATTGAAAAGTTTATTTTTTTCATTTATTATATTTTTGTGCGACAGTTCGATTTATTTATTCTATGAATATTATAATTATAAATACGTTGAATTAGAAAATTTCTTCCGATTATTTTTTTGATTTTTAAATCATTTAAAAATTTTTTAATTTCCATGATACATACATTTTTAAATGTAAGCACACAGAAAGAAAAATTTTTAGACTGGAGAACAAAATTCTTGACTCAAAAACATTTTCGTGTGCTTGAAGGAAGACCGAATTTGTGTTAGCCGAAGTAAAAATTTTTCTTGAAATTCTATTCTTGATGGAAGTGATTTTTTTTTTCTAATTTAAAGCAAGAGAATTAATTTTGTTGGAAAAAGTGAAATTTTTTTTGTGTCAAAAAAAATTTTTTTTTCGATTAAGAAAATAATTAGAAAGAAAAATATTTTCTTGGCTGAAGTGAACCTTTTTTCTGTGCAGCCATTTTAAACTATATATTTAGTAAAATCATTTTGATAGATTTAAGTAAATTTTACTTCAAAAACTTTTTTTTTTTTCAATCAAGTTAATGTTTTTATTAGCGTACATTTTTGTAAAACGTACTCGAAAATAATTGATAAAATTAATAAGAAAAGAAGTAATTAATAAACTTATCGATTTTCGACGCGTATACAAATATTATAGTAAGGAGGATAAATTCCGAGCGTGGTAAGACTCTGTTATTGGATCCGAAGCCACACATTTGAGTAGTAAGTAAATTTTAAACCACACGCCTCACTCGTAAGTGGATTTAAATCTTCACATTTTACTTATAAGTCAATTAGTATTACCAATGCGTAGTTTGTAAGTAGATACAGTTTCCAGGTTAATTAACAGTGCAATTATAATTATAATTCTTAAATTTTCTTCCACTTTTTAGTATTAAAATAGAATCTCTACTAAAAAGCCAAAATAGTATTTACGAGGCTACAGAAAGTTTACTTAAATATTTATAGAATTTTTTTTTTTTTTTTTTTCAGTTTATGTTCAGACATTGAATTTACAATAAAATTTTTCTTTTTCAGACAATAAATCCTGGTACTTTATTACAAATGAGAATCTGCTACAACACGAGGGAGTTTCGGATTCTTCCGAGAGTTTATTGTGTTCGACATATAATACTGTAAGTTCAAAATTAGAATATTTAATATAATTTCATTGTACTTCGAATTTAACGTGCAAAATACTTTGAATAAAACTACAATCTGGGACCTGAAACTTGGAATAAATTTCTAACAATACATACTGCTCAATAACTTCTAAAACCTTGACGCGGATTTCGTTTTATTAAAAAAAAAGGTTAATATGTTTAAGTAAATAGAACTTCAATGTTTCAATATTAGTTTTTAAAATATTCACAAGATTTTTTAAGTCTAACAAGTAGCAGTATTTCTTCATTAGAAATTTAATTAATCCCAGGAAATTCAGTATCATGATGAGCACAGTTAATTGTGCTAATTTTTCATAAATCCCAAGGGCTGACGGATAAGGGTATTTTAAGTCTTATCTTCATGAAATAAGAGATTTTTCTCTCTAAGTATTCAAAATAATAACTTGTTGTTGTTAGCAGCCAGTTTAAGCCTTAAAAAGATTAATCGTGGGTTGATAAAAATTAATTAATTCAAGTTATTTATTGTATTTATGTCATAAAATTATACAGGGTGTCTCAGAAGTCGTGAGCCACCGGACAGGGTGTGGTAGAAAATTGGATTCTGAATAGAAAAGTCCTTTACCTTTTGTTGAATTATGGCCTACTAATGAGAGTTATCTCGAAAATAAAGAATACTTTCAACAACTAAAAGTTGTCAATGATTCAGCAGAGCGAGCTGTTGCATTAGTCAGTGAATATAATCAATGCTTGACAAAAAATGAAGAACAATTCCAGTACTTATTGCAAGTTGTCAAAGAACATCAAAAAACATTCCCAAATTGTAATAAAAGAAATTATTTATAGTAATAGCGTACTGTTATGTTAAAAATATAGACAATTATATTGCAATTGATAATTCAATAAAAATTTATCTATAAAAAAGTTAAATACTGGTTGTTTCTCACTTGATTCAATACTTTTCATATTAAATTTGACAAAGAAATATGTCATTCACTTCAAATTAAACTAATCATTGGCTATATGTCGAAAAAAATGCTCTAATTTCTTGTTTTAATGCAATCAAACAAGCTCAAGACTGAAAACAATATTAAAAAAATTGTTTATAACATTTCTTTATCGATCGAAACTCAAATTTATGTAAATTTTCCTGAAACTCATAGTTTAAATTAAAATTTATCGAATTATTGATCAAAAACTGGAAATATTGATATTCGTTAATGTTTGACGATGAATATCTCGTAACGGCTTCACTTAATCAAAAAATCATAAGAGACCATTTTTGTAGAGCAGTAAATTTCCTACAAAATCATGAGTTCCGCAATCCGAAATAATTTTTTCATCGACTTATAAAATTCATAATAAAAACGAATATTTTCCTTAAAATAGCCAAACTTCAACTATGAATATCTTTTAATCGGTTGAGTTTTTGAAAAAGTCATAAGAGACCTTTTTGTAAAGCATTCAATTTCTCACAAAATCTATGCCACGGAATATTTTTCCAAGCAGTTGGAAGCGAGATATAAATTTTTTTATCTGATTATTCGAAAAAAATAGAAACCCGCAAAGCGGAGGACCTTCCCGTTATAATTAAGAGCTTATACTTGGAGAGAATTCTTTTTAGGTGTCTACGAACCTATTTTTCAGAGTATAAAATCAAAAATAAATTATTCGATTTTTTTGACCCACCCTAGTATTTATGTTGAGGTAATTTTTATACTTGTTTACCCTGTATCCGGTCTTTAGTTCCTCAAGCTGTGTATGTATAAATAACACTACACATATGTCAATGAACTACATAGTAGCTAAGCATGAGCGTTTATGCGGTCATTTATTAATCCACCCCTTGGTTGAAAGCCCAAGGGTTAATCTACCGAGGGTAGTAAGGATCTAAATATAGTTAGACGGACACGACATTGCACACATTACAATGAATGGAAAAAAAATAAAAAGAAATAGAAAACAACGAATGTTTGAATGAAAAATCGAACCCTTGACCTAAACATTTACCCTGAATTTTTACCAGACCGCAGCATGTAGTTTAAAAAGAAAAAATGATTTTCTCATAAACCTGCCATATTCTATCGCAACGTGAAGATTTTTCTTTGCTCATTGTTGACGAAGAACTTTTAATATTTTTTTATTTACATAATTTTATTGAACCACGTTTTCTAGTTATTTTCTTTCTGGAATCGCAGAGATGGCGAGTTTGAGTAAGAAAAAGCTCAGTGACATCAAACGTCTTTTAATCAGTCGACGGTTCCATTTAGAAGATTATTTAAAAAGCTTTCCACATTCTATCACTTCTTTGTCAGATGATTTTAAACTCTCGTGTCTTATTTTCAAGCGTCTATTCAAGATGGGACTGGTGATAGACGTGAGTTTTACGGTATTGACAAATGAGTGCTTCAGTCTCTCAACTTTTTTATTTTTTATTGTTGAAAGTTTTATATAGTGTCACGGGAATGGATTTCATTTCTATAGTGGGTGTGAAGTTGAATTTTTTTTAATTTTGCTGTTACATGTTTTTAGCTAAAAACATGTTTGCTTGGATTTTGAGTTAGAAAAATTTTTGAATTCAGTCTTCGACTTCTAAATATTATTATTATTTTTTGATTTTTCAACTCTTTTCGTCTTGAAAATAGAAGAAAAGTTTTTTAGCATTTTTTGTTGTAAGTTTACAATGACAAGTGTATCAAATGAATTATATGATGGTAAATTTCGATATCAAAACGCTAAAAAATTGATCTTAGTGCTTGAAACTATTTGAATAAAATAATCTCGTGAATTCTGATAATATACCGCAGCAAATATTTAACATAATATTGATAATATACAAGCATACGTATAGAATAAATATTAAGAGCTAAAGAAAAATTTACATAGATATTCACCGCAAATAAAACACATGTACTTTAAATTTTTATTAAATACACTTTATCTCAGGCATCTTCAATCACTATTTCCCTAAGGAAAGTATCGCGAATTTATTCAAAAAATCTCCATAGAAAGAAGCCTACTAAGCCCTCGTTGGTTTTGCGCTATTCAATACTCTTAGTGAAGGTATACATGCTATCTTTTGTCGGTTTCAAAAGAAGTAAGATGTTAAAAATGAATTTAAAGGAAACCACTCGGAGAAAAAAAAATAAAAAACAAATAAAACGATGAATAAAAAAAATAAATTATTTGAAAAGAAGCAATGCGGAGGGGTCGAGGGCATTCTATTGCAAAAATCGATAGTTACTTGCGAATGCAGGCCATCTGTGACGCATTTCGCGATACACATGTCCATTGTACTACAAGATCGTTTTAAAGAAATTAAAGGGTCAAAGGAAGTAATTACTTTTACAGCTGTTTCTCGTCACCCGATACTGAGAGTCGCGTTATTAAAAGTATCTGCTTTTAAGTCAATTGATCATTACATTATTAATTATATACTGGGAAATTGAACTTAACGTCCCGTTAATGAAACTCAAATTGAAAAATTAAGTATTGATGGTGGTTATTCATATATGATATAAAGTCTGTATCATAGCAAGGGCTTTAAAAAATATAATATAGACATCAGATGGATAGTCAACCTCGCACTTGTTCGCTTTCATCCGATACTTCCACTCAGTCGAGCGCGATCATGATCGATTGCACAATACAAAAGACCGTGTGTATACAACTCACGTCTCGTCTCTGCTGGCAACGTGCTGCTAAAGGGTTAATTATAAAAGTGTCGTTGGATGAAAAGAATTTTTTTATCTTTTATTTATTTATTTTTTTTAAATCTGTATTCAGGTAGGAATTCTCGTTTTATGTCTGGGAATTTTTGATGGATTTTGCCTATTGTTTGGTTTGATGTTTTATCATTTTTTTTTCAATCCATGGATTTACATTAAAGTTTTTTCAGTGTAGAATGATTAATGGTTTTGTTCTTCGCAACTTTTTCAAATTTTTTTTATCATCGGACGCCGAATTTTTGGTAATTTCCATTTTCAAAAATTTTTAATGATTATTTATTATATCTAATAGTAAATTTATGACGTTGATGTGATTAATAAACAATTTTGTGTCATTATGATACAAAAAAAAAAATTTTAGTCCATAAAATTTTAATCAAAATAAAAATATTTGATCAACAGAAGTAACAAGTCAGATAATGTTTTTTTTTTCTAAGCTGTCGGCAAGATAAAATTACAATTATCTCTGAATTATTAAATTACTATCACAATAATCATAATTGTAGTCTCTTTGTTCCGTAAGAAGATAAGAGGATTTAAATTTCATACTTTTATAAAAATAAAATGATAAATGATAGCACACAATGTCGATAAATATTACCCGGATTATTTACAATAATTGTAATGACAACCGCGGGTAAATACAGCAAATTATATTTAACTGTAGAAAGGATAGGAAGATTTAATATGATACAATAACGAAAGCATAAAGTGAGCAATGGTTACTTTTACGGTAAAATAAGCTACTTTTAGTTGTTAGTCTGGAATGGTGAGCAAAGAATGTGGAATGTTGCTTTTTTCATCCCTCTCTTTATTATTGTCATTATTATTATTACTTTTCTTTTTTAAAGAAAACAAAAAATAGAAACTTTTTTTGCTACCACAAAACTGCCTCGCGGCAATCCGAGAGACTCCAACAAAAGCCAGCAGAAATGAACAGAAAAAAATTCATTTTAGTGATATGAAAAGTAGAGCAGGAAAGTAATATCGAATAGAAGAGGAATAATTATACTTATTTACTTTTTTTTATACATGATTTTGTTTTTTATCAGAGTGTTTAAAATTTATAATTTGAATCTATAAGAAACATTTTATCAAGCGAATAATTGGATTTTTAAAATATCAAGAAATAGACATGATGATTTTTTACTGATAAACAACAAAAAGTTTATTAATCAAAAATGAATATTAATGTTTTGATAAATAGTACTAATTATTTTTTGGTATCATTCATTTTTTCAATGAGCAAATAATTTTTCATTTCAACTTTCGTTAATTCTTGTTTCTTTTTTTTTTTTTTTTTTTCTTAAATAGAACAAATACTTAACATTTTTTTGAGTATTAAATCAAACAATTCTTTGTCGTATAACTCAAGTCCATATGTAATTTATATTCAAATTTAACGAAACATATCCCACTTTGCATTTAAATAAATAATTTATTGATTACATTGCATATTAATTAATTTGAACAATTTTGAAGGACAATATTAATTGATGTCGCTAAAATTACCCCGTTAAATTTACATATTTAATTCGAAATAAATCAGAATCAGGTTTGCAATATATAAATTAGCTATTGCTACAACCAAAATTGGTGAACGCAGATAATCCAATAAAATAGAATCCATTATTCATATTCTTCATTTTGTTTACAGAGTATAAATTTATCGCTGGTTCGTCCTTTGAATTAAATTTAATGTTTAAGTAATACTTGATAAATATTCTTACGTAAAATGTAAAATTATATAAGAAAAGATTCAATACACCCGATACGAGCAATATTAATATTAATATTAATTTAAGAGAAGGTACAATCGGTGAATTATTAGATTCGAATGAATTTCAAAGACTTTAGGAAGAAAATGAGATCAATCAATTATCAGAGCGTTTCTCTTGATGCTTTTCAGATACTCTGTTACATTTCTCTTCCCTTTACTTCTCAGGAATCCATCTATATTGTTCGTAAGTTAAATGCACTCGATGTACATATTGAACTTTGCACTTGAAAGGGTATTGATTTTATTTCATTAATTTATTTTGTTAAACTTTAATTAATTTAAGTTTTAACTTTATTGTCAATGATTCTCGGGCAATTCTGTTTCAACTAAACTTTTATCTATTTAATGAGATTTTTATTGAATATCAGAAGTCATCAATTATTTTATTTTTATAAATTAAATTACTTTCATATTTTTTAATTATTTTGAAATATATTTTATATTTGATGTTCTGACTTTTGAATTAAATCTAACATTTATTACTTGAGTGTCTAAGCTCAGGCATTAAAAAACTAATATTATTAGTTAGCAATTTGGAGTCACTATGAGAAAAATGTGAATAAAAAAATAGCTTATTAATTTTTCAATATTTTTAATTACAAAATAAATAATTTGAGTACTTTTTAAATGAATTTTAAAAATAATATCATTATGACAGGATCAATTACCATTAATTTAATGAAAAACATAAAGAAACAAACTAATAGAACCAACAATCTATTCAAAACTCCGCTAAAAATTTAACACAAAAAATCGACTGACACAAAAAAATAAACAAAATCGTAATTTAATCAAAAATATCCCGGGAACAAAATTTTTTCTATTCTCATAATGATATAAATTATTATTAAATTTATTAAAAAAATAATAATAAAGTACCCTTAAGGTTAATATAAATTTTCAAAGCTCTAATAATTCGAATCTAAGTCCATTAAGCTCGTTTTAAATTTTGGCTCGTTCAATTTCTTATAAACAATATTTCTCTAAAAAATTGATCAACACCATAAATAACAAGAGAACACTTTCACCTTTATTAAATTTTTTTCCTCCTACCCCATTTTCTTCAAATCTTGAATTTTACCATTAAATTCGATCGGCTATTTATGAAATCCCCAAATTTTTGTACCAATTTTTTTCTAATGGTCCTTTTTAAAAAAACAAAATAAAAAATGATATCAATAGAAAACTAACCTTATAGTCCAGGGCAGGACTTTGCTGCCCTCAAAACTGATAGACCTCAGCTCGTACTTGGATCTCAGTCTCAACGGGGAGCCCTGAGACGCGTTGTTTCCGTAAAGAAAGCTCCTTACACTTCTGGAGTTCGAAGTTGTCGCGAGAGCGTACCGGCGCGAGGGTGCGTTCTCGCGCGCACATTGATTCGCTGTCCTCCTCAATGAACTCATCTTATCCCGATACAAGTATTTGAGCACCTAGCCACTAAATTTACTAAACCTACTGTCACTATCCATGCCAACCCCAGCCCACAAAAACTCAAGATTTTTTAATAAAATTCAATCTTCTAGTCACACCTCAGCTGCAAAACAATCATTTTTCTTCTTATTTAACTCGAAAAAATTGGCTTAGAGCCACCCGGTACCAGCAAATCCACTGCAGTCTGTCGTCTTGGCATTTTTCCGAATCTCTAGATCTTTTCCGAGCACCTGGAGTAACAGGTAGTTGACTCTTCAGCAATGCGATAAAACGTTTCTTCCATTCGCTAATTTCCTTCTCTCTGATCCGATAACTCCCGGATAACTTCCATTATCAGTTCAAGGTCAACACCCACTCAATTATATTCTATTTAATTAAATTAATTGGTTCATCTCCATTCTGATTATTCGATTATCCTATTTTAATTTCTTCACACTGATACATTGATAGTAGCCTTCAAAAAATTAAATCGTTATTCATTGGATTTTTTTTGAAATAATAAATTTGTTTTTCTGATCACTAATGGATAGATTTATTTGCAAACTACTACTTTATATAAACAAGATTTTTTTTTTTTTTAATTTAATACAATCAAATCAATATTCTCAATTTATTCGACCCAAAATAAATATTTATAATATCTACAAACAAATATTAGTTTTTGTAAAGTTTTACATGTTGACAGATAAATATTTACTCAACAAATAGTTGAAATGGCTCCATTATTTTACTGAATTTTGATCATTTTCAACAAAACCTTCTATCTTAAATTACTGAGAAATTTTTTACTTAAAAATTATCTCATGACCTTTTCAAAATTTCTGTTTAAAGGATAGAAGATATGAAAATAGTAGACTAAAAAATTTTATGACTTTAAATTCAATTTCTTGTACAATAATAAAAGATACAAAAAAAAAAAAATTGAGGACCTTCTTTATAGAAAATTAAATTTTCCATAAAAAAGTTTTTCCATATTTTCCATACTTTGTCCACAATGCAGACTCTGAATTTTTTATTCAAAATAACATAGACGCAAGTTTATTTTTTCGACACAAAATTATTTACCCCACAGTATAGACTAAATTTTCTACTAACTTTTAAGTTAAATCAGTTCCATTAACTCGAAAAACTTTGAAATAATTAAAAAATAAGTTATTCCACGTTTTCACATCACAAATCCTACCTCAACCGCATAACTACTTAGCATTTAAGACACAAGTTAAAATATTGTTTTTAAAAGAAGTTTTAAGAGCGGGAGAAGAGTAGATGATGTGTCTATAAGAGCCGCTCAGGAACTGAATGCAGGTGGAGGGTTGAGATACCGGGGGTACACGTAGATACATAGACTGGCATAATCGGCGTGGCACCTTCCACAAACTACCCCACCAGGAGCAGCGTGCATTAACCAACACCGTTGGCGCTTGTACGCGCGCTTACCTTGAAGCTCTGACTCCCCTTTTTATCTCCGCTCGCGACAACTGAACTTGTGTTCGATACACATTATATAACATGTCAACTGTGTGTGTGCAGATATTATATATCAGAGGGTAAATTTACAAGCAAGAGAGAAGAGTGTGTAGAGAGTAGTACCCTCTCCAGCAGCCAGCAGCAGGCTGCTGTAGAGACACGTGACTGCTCGATTTTACGGAGACACGGAGTTGCTTTCCGTACATTCGACACGGGGATGCTTTAAACGCATGCGTCCTTTCCTGATCAGAGGGTTTTTATTTCGAGTCAGTCCTTGCCTCCTTTTCTCCCGATACTTATCTCAGACATATTTCTCGTTTACAAACGAGATGGAGTTGTTTTGCTCCAGTTGTTTTCCTCACTGTTTTCCCGAGACGCCGAGACGTCTAAGACCAAGTTTCATATTTTTACAAAAGTTTTTTCCTTTCGTTTTGCTGGATCTTGTTTCCGAAACTTTCGCTAATTTTATTAAAGAGCAGAGCAGGATTCTTCGGAAAAAACGGGTTTAATTTGGTTATTGTCTAAAAAATGTATACTTTATTATTTTACGAAAGAAAAACAAAGTCTGGGATAAGGATATAGTATAATTATTCACTTGAAAAAGTAAGTCAAGATTACTGAAATTTTGAAAAACTCGGAAATAAAGTCAAAGTAGTCTAAATGATTGATTAAATAAAATAATATGTGAATTTTTTAAGTCGATCTAAATTCAATTCTTCAGATTGACTTTTTGATTTTATTTTAAATATTATTATTGAGGATCAGAAATTAGACGCAACCCGACATGTTTTTCATAAATAATTTGTCTAAGAAAAAAAAAAAATGAATTACTTCAAAATTCTTTGACTAAAAATTCCATAAAATAATAATTTTTCATAATTAAAAAAAATAATAATGATATTCACTATTTTTTAATTAAAATTTTTCTAAAAAACTTTATGAACGTCGTTATTTCTCACCTTAAAATAAAATTTACATAAACGCGATAGTTGAGCTTCTACTTACGCTCTCTTCTCATACTGAAGCAAAATTTATTCTACAGACAATCGATCGTTGATTTTTTATCGAGTGATTCCTCGAGAATGTAAAAAATGTAAAACAGGCTCATTAGATGAATAGTTTAGCAGTTATGAAAATAAGAATAAAGTTTAAGGGTTTTTTATTACGTAATGTGGCTCTTACTGAGAGTAAGCGTAGGAGTAGTAATTTATTCGGATGTATGAGGAATTTTATTTCACTTTATTTTATTACTTTGTCTTTTTATATTTTATTCATTTTTATCTGGCCTAACCAATACTATACAGTTTGATTAATAAAAAAAGACAGAATGAAAAAAAAAAAATGGCATAATAATAAAAAAAGGCGGTTGCCGGAAGGCTGCGAGATTGGGAAGACCTGGAATTTAGTTACCCATTTATCGCAAAGTCCCAACCCTGCGTGACTAAATTATTGGAATTTCAGGCAAGGGATCGATCGAAATTTATTTTGCGACAAATTATTCAAGGTTAGGCGTATATACATCGCTGTTTACTGGAACTTACACTCAATTTCCATTTTATTTACTTATTCTTTTTTCTTTTCGGTAATTTATATGTCGAAATAAAATTAGAGAGCTGACAAGGGTGATTTAATTAAGTTACATGAGATTTTATGTAGAAGCGTTAACATTTATTCGGTAAGTAGAGTACAGTGAATATACAGGTCTCGTGTTGAGTCGCATTAATTTTTTTTTATTTAGTTTATATAAAGTTACAATACAGGTTTTTTAACAATACATACTTTTGACTTTATGTCTTCACTTCACTAGTTATAATTTTAATCTTAACTTATGTACAGTTTAGCACCTTGACTACTTTACGTTTCAATTGTTATAGTAGAAAAAATTATTTTTACTTAATAAAAAAAAATTTTCTACCTGAAAAATAATTTATTCTCCAATAAATCGTAAAATTTTTTCATTTACTTTCAAAAATTTTATTAATGAAAAAAATTTCACTCGATTTTGTAAAGATTTATATAAAAAATTACCATTTAATTTTTAAACAATTAGTGAAACAAGTTATTAAAAAAAAGTGTTATTTTACAATTGAATTAATTAAATTTTCTTACTTAACTATTAACCATTTTAAAAATAATTTTTCTAAATTTTCTCCGTTGTTTACATTATATTATATTATTTATGAGTAAGGAAAATTTTTTATCATGGCAAGATTCATTTAAAATGAGTTATAATTTTTTATTTTATATTATATTATATATTTTTTATATAATGACAGTAAATCAATAACTGTAAGTACGTAATATTTAAGTACCCAGCGGCCATGATTCATGTGAATTTTAGTGAATAAACGGGTTAAAAACGTATGACATTTTTTTAATAAAAAATAATTTTTTTAATTTTTAACTATTTAAATATTAATATTATTCCATAAGCTTTTTTTGATCTCATATTAAAAGTAAATTAATTATTTATATTTAATGTTTAAAGGATTATTTTCTTCAGCGAATTTTTTGCTGTTTTATAAACTAAAATGAAGCGTACCCAGCACCGTATCTTTTTTAGTTTGACCTACATAACTATTATCACTAGTACGCGGGTAATTGTAATGACATCGAGTTACACGTTTTTTTTTGTCCTGCATTAACATAAAAAATTTTTCCGTAAAAAATTATAAAAGAGCGTTTAAAGTTAAAATAAAAATAATGGTGATCATAATGACAATAATGATGATGATGATGATGATGTTAGGACATTAATAATAGTATTTTTAAAAATGCTCCAAATGTTAATTATCTAAATGACGAAGTAAAAAATAATATAAACAGCCTCGATATATATTCTGTTTTTACCTAGGCTCAAGGCCAGACTCTACAGTCCCACTCGTAAAAAGATCAATTCCCAAAAAGGTTTTTTGTCTGGATTAGTAAAGCTTGGGGTTAAAAATTTAACGATTGTTAGATTTATACGAGTGGCAAGTGGAAAATCCGGCGGGTGGAGATACAAATAAGAATTAAAAAGTATAAAAAATTGAATGGTACGTCTAGTCCATTTGTCGAATTTTAAACAAACAAAAGCATGCAGTGCAGGATAAAAAATTTTAGGCAGTACGGTAAAGGATTATGTTTATAAATACATGTTTTTAAATGACTGCAGTATTGATTCGTGAAGAATCTAAGTCTTCGAAATCGGCAATGTAATGTTGGATTTTATTTTCGTTTTTCGTTTATTTTTACTTTTAAGCCATCCAGCATTGGGTCGGAATTCTGGCAGTGGTTGTGTAGAGGACATTCGGTTCAAACAGAATGTTTTTGGTTTGCTGAATTTTTTATGACGATCATTTGACTTTTTTTTTTTTTTTTTTTTTTAATTATAAAATCAATTTAAACTAAATATTTGCTAGTTTGTTCTGAAAATAATTCATATTTTTTTAAGTTTTTTTGATTGGCCAGCTAACCATATGATAATTATTAATCGATAATAGAATTATTATTTTGATATGTCAGCCAATTTTTAATTGAATCATTTAAAAAATTTTGATTGAATTAAAAAAAAAATTTCGAAGACTAGATGTCAATTTTTAATTCAAGAATATTAACGACTAAGATTTCGAGTCAAAACCTTTTAGTTAATTTTTCTCTTAAAAAATTAAAAAAAAAAAAGGACTTAACTTTCAATATTTTGGCAATAGCTTAAAAAAATCCAACAAACCAAAAAAATTTCATCCAAACATCCCCTAGAATAAAAGAACCAAAACTATAAATCTACAATACAAAAAATCGGCAAGTTTAGTGCTCGTAATATTCACCAATAAAACCAATCCATCCGAAAAACCCCAATATCGACTCAATGTAAACTAATTAACCCTATAATTTAATAATTCGTCGGCTCGTAATTAAATTACCCACAATTATCGGGAATAGTTGAGCAATCTATAATAACTCCATGAAATCAATGCTTTTGCAGTGAAATTCCCCTCGTCCAATCCTCAACACTCCAAAATAAGACTATCTATTTAAATTTGCATTTCCGGTTCCGAGTCATCGTGAAACCACCCGGGTCTTCCTGCCTCAGTAACCCTCACAGTCTCCCTTTCAGAGTATCTTGTGGACCTGGTAAAAGTACTGGTCAATCCTGGATGATTTCCCGAATCAAAAGAAGTCATAACCTCCACCCTGTCCCCTCTCCTAATCGCCATGGGCGTGGTATCCGGTGAACTGGCAATTTCTTCAGTTTCTGGCGCCCAAGTCCTCAGGTTTCTCGCCGGGAGGCCCCAATGTTCCGCGAACTCCGACCTGGCCAAACTGGGCTGGCTCAGGGACCTGACAATAGAGTCAGCGTCATAAGAACTAACACTCACATCGTCCCTCTGCATCTTAAAGTTCCTGATGGTTTCAGACTCTGATCTCAGGTCAACTTCACTCCCCATCCTGGTAATACCCAACCTCCTATTACGATCCTCCGACGGAACACCTGGAACATCATGTGTTCTGATAGAGGTTCCACCATCACTATCATACTCATACAAGGTCGGTAGAGAAGACCTCCTAGACCTGCTGTCCCATTCCGAGCCCTTGCTTCTCTTATACTTCTGGCCACTTTTGCTTGAAGCGATTGAGGAAGCTGGCGGCGGACTCAAGATCCTGATAATAACGTCCCACTTCGCAGGAGGAAACAGAGTCTGGTACCTCGCGTCCTTCCTGATCAAGTCGTAATCTTCCTTAACGACCGCTTCTGATAACAAAGTCCTCAAAGTACTTTCTGTAGTAATAACTTCCCTCCACTTCTCCCTTTCATCGTCTGTCAGCTCTCCAGAGTACTGCGGTTCCAGCACCCTGGACAAGGTCTCCCACTGGTCTCCGACACTCTCAGTGTCCAAACCTTGAGGCGACCTGGACGGCATTTCCGCGCGACTGTAAGTAGGTTCAATAGTTGAATCCACCTCATCCGTAGACCTCATCATATGAAGATGGTCATTGACAATTGTCAAATTTGACGCCGAACTGACATCTGAAAAGTTCTCCCACTGAGGAGGCGCAGGAGGGACTTCGTCTGCAGGATAATTTCGAATTGTTACATCCCATTTAGGATCAGGCTTTCTGTAGTACTCAGTGACCTGTCTCTTGTGTCTTTCCACGTCTTCGATGGTTTTTTTCTCGGTGACTGTCCTTAAGAACACATCATCAACTTCATGTGTCGTAATTTCTGGGCGCCTTGGCGCAACTACTGGTTCTACTAGCGGTTCAACCTCTTCGCGAATGTGTTCACGTTGTTGAATTGACGTGTGGGTGTGAGTCGGTACAATAGGGGGTGGAGGAGGAGGAGTGGGCGCCAGGATGCTGGCTACTCTGTATTTAGCATGAGAAGCATCAGTTACTTGAGTGTCAACCATCGTCCTTGTTTCTGAGTACTCTTCCAAAGTAGTCAAAGATCTTGGTCGGTGGAGCGTTCCAGGTTGTCCTTGAGTGTTTACTTCGTGGCTTTCGCGTTCGGCTTGTTTGCGGAGGATCCGGGAGTAGACAGGAGGAGTTTGTTGGCGAGATATCATGCTGCTGGGGGGACTATGGAGCTCTGGAACGTAGGAGAAGGTGGTCAAGCGAGATTTGGGAGTCTCCATGGACCTCATGATCTCCTCACGTTCCAAGATGGTCGTCAAGTTCCGCTCCAAGGCGATGCTGGCGTCAGATTCTGACGGGAGAGGACTTGGGGGAGGAGGAGCTCGTTTAACTCTCATTTGGACGTCGAATTTCGGCTCGACAGGGTGTCTGGTGACCCGAGAATCCAGGTCGGTGATAGTCTCGGAGTAGAGAGAGCTAGTGTGGATGTTCCTGTCCTGGTCGTGGATGTAGGCCTTGTTGTCGTAGGAGTCCAGAGAGGAGGGTGGCAAGGAGCGGACTTCGTCGATTTGGGACAACCCGGGTGTTAATGAGGTGGTTGACCGGGTCGAGTGGATTATCTCGTCAAACCCGTAGGCGTTAGCAGTCTCGATACCGACTTCCGAGTGGCTTTCGCTTGGGTAATCACTTGGAAGAGTGTCTGAGTGATCGATCACGAGGTTTGCCTCGCTACCTGAAGACGAGGCGGCGGTGTGTAATAAAGTGTGGGCGCGAGGTATTTTTAGCCCCTCGAACATCGACAGGTGGCCCAGTGATGAGCCAGAGAGCTTTGTGATTTCGGATCCTGTGGCGCTGCCAAATGGGTGTCGGTGGACTACTCGGATGTTGCGTCGTTTTAGACAAAGGTAGGAGCAGCCTAGCCCTAAGAGGAGCAGAGAGAGGAACAGAAGCGCGCAGATTGTCAGGAGGATTTGGAAGCCTTTTAGAGGTGGTTCAGCTATTCCTCCTTCTGCGGGAATCGGTGGTAATCTGGAAAGAAAATTTGTGTGTTAATTATTGAATATTTTTAATGAGGAATTTATAAGATAATATTTATTAAAATTATTTCATAGTTATTCAAGAGAAAAAATTTGAACCAAGAAAAATATTTTAATGAATTTTTCATTTCTTCAACTAAGGAAAAAATTTATTGAGCCAAGTATAATTTTTTAAAACTTAATAAATTTTTTAATTCAAAAATTTTTCTGCTCGATTCAAACAAAAAACTCTTCAAAATAATTTTTTCCTCTTTAATCGAGTTAATTTATCCATCAGTGAATATGGAACAAAAAGAAAAAAAGCAAGAATTGATTGCCGGATATGCTCTGGTCTGTTTTCGGAGGCAAATGGCCGCGGAAATTGGGAGATTGATTAATAGATGGTTTGATAGCGGTTGGATATCTGATGGAAACTTACACTCCTTCAGCTATTGATGGTTTGGGGGTTATTGGCGGAGGATAACGACATATTATCGTAATAACTTCGTCGCCATCCATTTCGAGTCCCGGATGAAAACGGACCACAATGTTGTTGGTAAAAACCCGCTGGGGATCTTGTTTGGTGCCGCATCCTAAAATAAAGTTTAATAATCAATCGATTTATCAATTTTAGTAGCCTTCTCATTTGGTTAATGGTTATTTTTATTATCATCATTATTTTTTCGATGGTTAGTATTATGTAACGGAAAAAAAACACATAATTCCACTTACACAAGAGATAAAATGGGTATTAAGGTATTTAGCATTTTGGTGGGTTACCTTTTAAAGGCAGCTCCAATTCAGCATAATTAAACCCACGTCCCTTGACCATACAGGCACTGTTGCGGTCGAAATCCGCGTAGGCGACCCCGTAGAACGGCTCATCGAACTTTAACTCCACCTGCATGCTACCTTGGCTGCAATTCAAATAGGCCTTCGTACGATTGAGAAATATTATTGGAGACAGCTCATCCAATTTGGTAACTTTCCCATCGAGAATTGTGCTCGGTGGTAATCCGGGCTGATATTCAATACTGTTGCCTTGGGATGCATAATTGCTTTGTGTCCACGCTTCACTGGACAGCGTTATCACCAGCAACAGTCTCCACATCTTTAATTTGAAGCAAACGTAGGTTTATTAATAAATATCATTCATCATCATCATTATTATTATTATATATTAAAAAAAAAAAATTCAATGCTATGTGACATAACATAAATTTGTTATTATTTTCAATGTTTGAAACTTGAACCTTTTTTTTAATCAAAATATACTATTTCACTTCTCTGACTATATATTGAAAAGAAAAAAAAAAAAAATTTAATTAATATTGATGTCAACAAAAATCTAACTATCTTTGATTTTATTTAAAAATATGAATTAGTTCTTATTTAAAAATATAAAATCAATCCTGTTCTTATCTTTAATTTGCCGAACAGTAGAAAAAAGTTTCGGTTCATTTAATTTTTAAATTACCAATTTTCAAATTTAGGGAAATTACTTTCAACTGAAAATTAAAAGCAGCTGCTTTGGATTTGAATATTTCAATGATTCGGCACAAAAAAGAGCAGACTGCTGAAAAATTAAACTACGAATTGTCCATGAACTATAAAGGTCATGGATGGAAAAACATTCACCCGGAAGGATGAAAATGAAAAACAATCGATAGTTTTAATTGAAAATGAAATTAATTTGAAACAAGACACGGTCACGAGTTTGCTTATTATTATGAACACTTTTTATTGATATAAAGCTAAAACTAGCAAAAAACTTGGCATAACTCAGAAATAAACAAGTAATTGTCGAGCTAACGAAGCGGACGAGGGTACTGCTAGTCTTAAATCAATATAATAAATCCAGAATATTTTATTAGCGGTATAAATATAAATGTTATATAAAATAATAATACATTATTCACGGAGGTATTAAATCGTAAAAAATAACGAAGGTAATGTACAACTAGAGCAAGTAATGCATTCAAGAGTGACGATAAAATCCATTTTTAAAATTAACCAACTGAATTCCAGTTACACAACTTTCACTCTCTTGAGCCGTTTGTCAAAGTGACTATGACTATGCACGTGCGTGCAATTCGATCGATCGGTATTCTATACAAGGACACATTATTTTGCCCGACAGTCAACATTCGATTTATTTATTATTTTCTGCAATATAATATCATTTTTAATAACAATAATCTGGACAGTTCATGCCGCTAACAATTCTATTCCATTCCATTCCATATATTCCATATCCACGATCACCCAGCCGTAAGTTATTGCTATTGCTCCTTATTTTACATTACCACTTGTGCTAATAAAATGTATCATGGCCACTTTAAAGTATTTATTGATTATAAATACTTGCTGTCGCAATATCGATTTATTGAACTATCGGTAGTTTCATTCAAAGTGCCGAGATTTTTTTTTCAAAGAAACTTTTAGATGTTAATTTTTTTTTATTTATTAATTAATTTACATTGAGAACTGCAACTATAAGAATCAATAATTTACAATCACGAGTTTTTTTTTAATTAGTAGTTACAAGAAAAATTTAATAATTTTTCAAAAAACAATTCTCCATTAGGTCGTTCTTTCGAGAGTAATTTGCAGTGTAAGCAATTACCAAAAACAAATTATTTTTTCTCATTAATTAAAAATAAATCAACAATCAACAAAAAATATCTTTAATTAAAAAAAATCACTGATATATATGACAAAACTGAAATTTTTTTTTTACCACTGATCTCATAATCGATTACACCCAATCGCAAAAAACCAAATACTTCCTCCGATTGTTGCTCACCTACCTCTAAACACAACTACTAACAGCTTCCAACCCACCAGTATGAGTAATGAATTTAAACAATTGCATTGAGGCCGAGTGTAATGATTGATTTCCTCCAGCCTTCGACAGTTCCAATTGTCCGTTTTATCCGTTCACACAAATGAAATTCAGCATCTGCCTTATTCGCATTTACACCATCAGCATCATTATTATCACTATCCATTATAGTAAAACAGCAGTAAAGATAAAATTTATTCACCTGGACTCGAGGTGACGTCAGCCATGTTTACATCACGGGGGAATGGGCGGAAAATAAAAATAAAGTTTGGGATCATTGAGGGAGAAGATGTGATTTAGCATCACACGTCTCAACTTGTTGAGTCACTTCTTATCACCGGTTGCTTATTTTTTTTTTTTTTTTTTTTTATCATCTATCAAGTATACCACTGATCATGTTTTTACATCGTGTTTTTAAACCTCTACTTCTACTTTGTACGAGTGGGTAGTCAAGGCTCAATCTAAAACTCAAACTCGAAATAAATAATAAATGATACATAATATATATATTTGTAGGAATTAGATAGATCGTGGGTGGACCGAGGTTCTTGTATCGTTAGATTGAGGATAAAAGATTACATTTCCTTTTTTGTCTCCTATTTTTATTTTATTGAATTTTTTTTGGTCGTTGTCGCCATGCTTAGTCGACTGTATATAAATATAAATATACATTCATATATAATACGTAACTTATGCAAATAGCTGAGTTGTTAAAACTCCGACTAGGCTCTGAATCACGGCGATGATCATGCCGCGAAGGAATTTCGTCCAAGAATGGGCAAACAAGTGGTTTTTCTTATTTATTTTCTTTAAGTATTGGTTTGCTAGCACGAGTGCATTACTTCCTTTTGCTACTTTACAATTTATATTTATATATCATTTCTCGTTCGTGTGTTTGTCTTTTTCTGGGCTCTAGAGTCTTCCACGCTCTAGTGCACAAAGACACCGTTACCAACGGATGCCTTGCATTATGAACATATATATTCTGATCTGACAGGTATCATGCCTATTTTCTTACATGTCATAATATAAACCCATTTTTGTGTTGTAAATTATGTTACAATATTGTATTGTTTTTTTTTTTTTTTTCAAGTCGAAGTTAGGACTGAAGGGGCTTTTATGACCATCAGGTGGTTTTTAAAAGGTGAATAAGGCTAATTCTAGTAATTTCATTTATGACTATGACTCAGTTATTCAGAAAATGTAAAAATTTTGTGTTAGGATGAGTTTCTTAAAAGTAATAAAATTTTTGGTTCTCAAATTAACAGACATTGGACAATTTTTATGATTTTTTTTAGAGTGTAAATTCTTATGAAAACAATAAAAAAAATCCATGGGTAAAAATTAAAAAAATTGTATATTTGTTGTGTTCAATTTAAAAAAAAAAAAAAAAAAAAAAAAAAAAAAAAAGGATTTCTTTATAAGATTTGAGTAATTTTACGTTGAAAAAAATTTATATCATTTTTAAGAGAAAAAATTAAAGATTCAATTTCAAAATTTTACAACAGAAAAAAAACTTCAAATATTTCAATTTTTGGGTATAAAAATAATTTCAAATTTTTCTTTGAAATATTTCAAACAGAAATTAAAACAAAAATATCCAAACTTTCTATGAAATTACCAGCTCTCAGAATATGAATAATTAAACTTTCTATCAAATTAACTAATTACCACAAACTACCGACTTAATAAAATCTAAAAGTAAAAAAATTAGCTGCTTAATTATTAATTATCACTAGATAAAAAAAAAAAACCTAATGAGAAGATAAATAATGAAAAACGTGTTAAAAGACATGAATGAATTTATTATAAAAATAATAAATGTCTTAATAAATAAAATAAATTATAAATAAATGTTAAAGATTATTTATAAAAATAATTACCATGATTTTAGTGTCCGATACAGTCTCCAGCCCTAAACCGGTTGTCTCAGCTACGTCATGACTCAAGCTCTGTAATTACAAATGACAATTTTTTTACATAATTATACACATCATACACTGATTAATCGATCACGTAGGTGACGGGTGAACCTCTATCTCTAATTATCATTTAAATAATACTATTAAATTATAATTATCGATCCGTAGTAACCATCGAGCCAGCAGATGTTCATTTCCTACATCTGATTCTATTCTTTTAATTAATTTAATTTATATTTGCTACTGTTATTATTTTTTTTTAATTATTTTCCGCTGAGCTCTAGTATGAAAATCCAACCTCACTATTACATATTATATTGCATACTACTCATTTCCGGTATCTCAATCAAACTCAATCGCTCCTTTTTTCTCTTTATAGTTGAAAAACTTCAAACTATTCAATTTAAATTAACATTTAAAATAATACCACCAGACCGGTTGAGCAGAATTTCAATTATTTTATTTTAAACAACAAATTTATTTTTCACAAACTGAAAAACTACCGTCCATTTATTTATTTATTTATTTATTTATTTAAAGTTTTGTTTTCTGTCGTAAACTTTAACCATTGCGTAGCTTATACGTGATAACACAAATACTCGGACATCACATACACGCATAGGATATGTGGCAATTAGACATCGGTTCGTTAGCATGCAACCGCAATTACCTTAACGCGAAAAATAACTTTTGCTCCACCTCGAGCATTATTTTAAACGCTTGGATATTTATTAACGATAAAAATAATATGGACGAAATAAATTGTTGTTAATATACATCATAGAAAAAATTGGTCGTTGACTATTATTTTCATTACTAATTATTATAATCAAGTGACTGGCATTATTATTGCTAAAAAGTGTATACTTATTGAATGTTTCATTGACGATAAATTAAATATTATGAAATATTAACTTATCTTTTTTATGGGCCTGTTAATAAGTTACATGAATGCTCGGAAAATTAACTCGGTTATTTTTTCCACGAAGAATTACGTGTTAATAGGCGTGGATTTTATTATTTAGTCATAATTTACATATTTGCTCATTTGGAATATATTTTTTTTCAAATAAACCGTCATTAGTTCTTTTTTTTTTATAATTTTATTCGAGAGATACAAGTCGGAAATTTCTTTGATTTAAAAAAATTTAAAAGAATATTTTATCGTTAATTATTGAAGAAGATATTCTGGCTTCAGAAATTTTTAATTCATTTATATCCATTCAATTATTTAACAATTCATTTCATTGATGACTTTTCGATTTTTTTAATTTAATATAAAAATTTTGCATTATAAAAAAAATTTTTTTCACAATTAATTGCCTTTTTTTTTTAATTGAGCAAAAAAAATTTATTTTAATTAATTATAAAAAATCAATTAAAAATTCATAAAAAATACAAGTCTATAAGAAGTTTTGTTATAAATTATTTACAGTAAAATTTTATGAATTTTCCGTGAATAAATTAAAAATTTTCAGATTTTTTTAAACCGTACCATAAAAAATTCTTACAACGGGCCAAAACAATCGATAAATTACCATCGAAAAAAACAATACCAGTCAGTAAAAAAAATAAAATGCGTAAAAAATTTTAATTGGCTGTAAAAAAAATAATTTACGACGTATGGTAACTTTAATAGTGTATAAAAATAAAGAGTAAGATTGTAGAAAGCAACCGAGTAACATAAGGTAAATATATGTACATATATACACTTGCATATTGTATATATATCTCGTACAACAGCTAGCAATATGGTTAGGTACAGAACAACACAAGAGGAAAGAATACTGAAACCGAGGGCACACCCGCAAGAGCACCGAGTACAGAGACTAACCCGCCTCGAATTCCTCGCCGAGTTTCATTGCCCATTACTCATTCTCACTATATATATATATATATATATATATATATATATATATATATATATATATATATATATATATATATATATATATACATATATACATATATACATATATAAATATATATAAACATAGATATATATACTCTCTTTACTTGCCAAAGGGATATACTTATATTCCCGTACACGGATAATACGCCGATGGGGTTTCGTCGGGATCGTTTTCGTCTACTCTGCTCATATCATCTCTGCGTAAACTTGAGAGTAACCTTGCTCACACACATAATCCATAATTTCTCTCTCTCTCTCTCTCTCTCTCTCTCGCCTTTTATTTAAGCTTTCCTCAGTTGTTTACGACGTTTCAAGCGCATATGTACAATCCGCGAAAGCACATACGGAATACCTCAAGGCATTGATATGAGTATTATTGAGTACGCCATTAAACCGGGATCGCGTGTCTGTAGTCTAATATCCGTTGCGGATAGGAAATTCTATCCGTACCTAGCAAAACTGAGTCCTTACTGGTATCGTCACGACAATTTTCACTTATTTACTTTTTACTTATACTTATACGTTACATTACTCGGAACTCGCGACCGCGACGTGGGAAATCCGGAGGTTTAAGGAGTAGGAAGTGCGCTAAAAAACTTACTCCGAGCGAGAGAACTGGAAAATTTAGATGCTAAATTAACAGTATTATTTAATTATTGCAATTATCATTGGAAGTAACTCGATGAAAGTCTCAATTCACAGTAAATGATTTTCGTAATGATATACTTCTACTTTGTAATAACAATAACGGGTATTTACTCTTTAACGGATTCAAGTTTCGGCGGGCTTTATTCTAAATAGAATAAAGACTAAAAATTTTAACAGACAAAATATTTTGCAGACAAAGTTCTGCAAATATTTAACTGATAAAAGGATTTAGTAATTTTTAATGAGCTTTATTAATTATTGATCAATATTATTTTAATGGATATTTATTGATTGTTAATTAATAATTTATTAAAAGTTAATTCTTGAACTAAAAAATTGTTCTTAGTTTGAATAAAATTTATTATAACACTTAATAAATTCTATCAGTGCAAAAAATAATTAAGTAAATTATTTATTGTATAATTATTTATTAAAGTACAAAATTAAAAACCGATAATTGGCGATCATAAAAGGATAAGCCTACGCAAAACGTGTCGCCTTAAAAGTATAAGTTGTAAGGATTTAGGTGTTCTTAAATATAAAACCTGCGGTTGTCTTAACTTATATATATATATATATAAAATATATAAATGTACGAGACAAGCAGACAGAACGCGTTGATCTGGTTGCGCAAATAAAACTCGCGGCTTGACTTTCACTACTAGCTGCGTGCGTTGGAGAACGAGTAGAGCTTCTTGTCAGTTGTTCGAAAGAACGTATTCCTCTCTTCTCTCTTGCTCTTCATAGATACCACTTCTTAGATACTGGACGCATTTGTAATAGTAATAGTAATAGCAATAGTCTAAGCAGACGCACATTTATCCATCAACATGTACATGTACATTTGTAGAGTATAGAGCTAGACGCACGTATCGGCTTCGAAAAATAAATCCTACTTTTACAAGTGAAATATGTGCAAACTTTGCTAGACTTCACGAGGTCTGTGTATTTGTTCTAATTTTTTCAAGCAGATTAATTCATTTTTTAAAATTTACTCAATTATTTTTCATTTTTTTGTTCTCTGATTTTTTCTGAATAAAATTTATTTCATCAGATAAAAATTATTGATTTAACTTAAAAAATTTTTATGAACTTGCAAAAAAAAAATTTGACAGATTTTAAATAACATAAAAAAAAACTTGATTTTTTTTAAATTGGACGTGTGTGAAATAAAATTTTTGACATCATGAATTCGCGATGTGTATAAAAAAAAAGAAAGAAATTTTTATCAGTAAATAAAAATTTTTTTATTGGTAAAAAGTCAATTGAATAAATGAATTATTTATTATGCTGTAAAAGAGATTGTGAGATGAGATGAATTAAATTAAAATGAGAGATGAATAACCTATAAGTATATTTGGTAGCTTGAACCAATGACGTCACCTAACATAAGTTTCATTTGGATAAAAGGCGCTTATGTCTGATGATATAGGATATAGAGAATGAGGTAGAGGGTACCGAGTTTAGTTTCGAGCTCTCTCTGGTTGAGCAGCTAAATCGACAGGACACAACTATCCCGCGGCAGGACCGGTTCCGATCTTCTGGCGTTCGCGTCGACGTTTTACAGGATGAAAACAAGATGAAAGAGTGGGAGAGAATAAAAAGGAAGTGAGATAGATACCGAGAAACTCTTTACTCTTTACGCTTTACTCTTGGTCTTGCTCTGCTCCTCTTTCTTTATAACCGACTTCTCTTATATACACTCTTCACTCTCGACTCTTAACTCTTTTACTTCTTGGGTTTGATCTCTCGCGTGATCAATTCTACTGGGAATGGAAGGAATAATCATCCGGGTGCATTCTTACTCCCGGCGTTTTTGAATTAATAATTGAATTCCCAGTATTAAACGCTCAAAAAATTATATCATTTTTTCACTTGACAAATTACTCTACTGACATTTACGTTTTCATTATTCTCTAATATTACGATTACAATTGATATTACTATTGCTTTACTTTGATTTCAGGACTGAGAATCGATTATTCAGATTTTTTTCTTGGTACAAAATCTTCGAAAAAATAAATTAAGCATCGAATTGTTAATTTTAATTACAGACTTATAATTACTAATTGACCAATAGAAAAAAACTATCTTTATATACTCCAAAAAAAAATTTTTTTTAATCAAAACTTTGATTATTATTTAATTTTACCGTGAATAATTAGAATTAAAATCTGTTAAAATTTTTAAAATAGATAGTTTATTATGAAAAAATTTAAAAAATTTGTGCACACTAAAAAAATTTGACTTAATTGAAGAAAATATATGCGCAATTCATTTTTAAATCTTTTCGGTCTCTATCTTTGCAATTAAGATATCTAAAAAAATTTTCAAGCTACTATCATCATCATAAACTCTGATCCCACCTCTGAATAACTAATTTTAATTATAGACCCAAAACTAATTGATCTACCACAAAAAATTCCTGAATAACATCAGAAAAAAAAACTCGAGAAAAAAAATTCTCGTCAATCTTTTTTCACTAAATATAACCATAATCACACTAAATTAACCCGATTTTCAACTATAATTAATGCAAAAAAAAAAAAAAACAGTCACCGATGTCGAAATTCCGGTCTTGAAAGCAGTCCAACATCGCAATCGGTTAGATATTTATCAAAATAAGCCCCGAGATCCATAATAAATAATTTAAAGTGCAAATATTTACCGGGAAAAAATTATGACACACTTTCAGTGAGATCACATTAATAATAATTGATTCTGAGAACCGTGATCAAAAGTGTCACTGCAAATTCTCGCTTTAATATTTATTGACGTAATTATCCTGCACAATGGGCATTTAAAAATTTATTTCAATATGTAGTTTTTAAGCACCGGTTCTAGCAGTAGAAAGTTGGAGGGCCAGTTTGTAAGTAATTTATCTATTTAAATTTCCGTGATTAATTTTAAAAACCAAACAACTTTTCTTTTAAGAACAAGTCTCCAGTATTTATATATATTTATATTATGTATCATAATGATCCGTAAATAGGTACTTTCTCTTTCATAATTGTCCGAATAATGCGTAAGATATCAAAAGAGATATAAATAAACAGTTACAGCCGTGAATATCCTTAGTTGAATTTAGAATTGAATAATACGTAAGATAATTAATTTACCGAGACAATAAACACATTATGTATTAACATTAACATTGCAGTCCGGTCTTAGTGATTTGAATGCACGTTTAAGATACGATGTACTGTATAATTTTATACATAGATGATGATATTGACAGGACTAGCGTTATGTCACATTATAAATTAATCTTGTTATTATACTGAATCTCATTCACCCGGTGTCCTTGTTTCGATGTCCTCGGATACAATTTATATAAGATGACACTAAAAGATACTTAGCACATTTATCATTCTACATTTTGAGCATGCACTTATTTCTTACTATTATTATAAAATAGTTTTAAAACTAATTGAAAAGTAAAACTTATTGTGATGATGACGGCGTTTGATTTAATTGACGATCCGAGGAGGTTAATTAAAAATCAAGGCATGCGATTCAAATTAGTGAGACAAAAGAATTGAATCTGACTCAACATCTTTAATCCATATATATAATAGTGTCCCTGATGCGATTATATACTATGTAGTTTCGTTTAAAAACACTTTCATTTATTTTTTAGGTCAGTCCCACGTGAATCCCGCCTTTATTTAAGAAATTTCCGTTTGGCTAATGTAAGTTTTTTTTAAATATTCATTACTTGAATATCATTATCATTACAGTTATTATTATTGAAATTATTGTTATTATTACTTTATTAAAGACTCGAATTATAATATTAAACAATTTTTTCGATTAATATTTAATTTCTTTGATGATCAATTATCATAAGAATTTTTCATTATTTTTTTAATTGAAAAATTTGATGTCTATTAAATTTTTCTATGAAATTTATTAGTTTTATTATGTATCACCGATGTTGTAATTGTATTTTATAGTTTATAATTTGAAAAAAAAATTTTGTAACTTTGAAAAAAAAAAAAATCAATAATAACAACTATACAATTTAATAACAAAAATCATTTCCGTATAAAAAAATATTTTTCACAATGTATTTGTCAGTGAATTTTTAAGAAATTAATTTTTGAAAAAGCTAAAAAATTTTGAATTTTTCTAACAAGGTAATTAAATTTAATTAACTCTAATTGACTTCATAGCGAAAAATTACCGAATTATTAAATTTTTGATTTTATCAAATGATTTTAAAAAACTTGAATAATTAAAAAAAAAAAAGTCATCTTCCGTTCACTTGAAAATAATCAAATACAATCCTATAAATTTATCAATGAACACCTCAATAAAGATCTCTCATCTTACTTTCATTACTACTCATCAAATTTCTCCAACAATTTACTTTCAAAATCACTGATAAGCTCATCAAAATACTTAACAATCTTCGACTACGTTAAAAAGTCTCAGTTACTAGCAATAATTATAGAATTACAAAATGGAAAATTAAAGCCAAATATTTCAAAAGTCACCGCCAAATGACGAGTACAAAAAAACCCATGCTTTATTTATTTTCAGATAATTTTAACAGTTTCTCGAATGAGTAATATTTAACACTCTACAAAAACAATAGCAATAAAACCAAAATAATATTTATATTTTTCTCTATTATAATTTCTTTCACACAAGCCCATTATTATAAAAACAAACAAAAAAATAAAAAGTGAAATTGCCACAACAGATGCACGCCCGTATGTGTAACGAGCCGTAAAGAGTTTCTCGGACTTTCCGTGTGATCTCACTTTTTTTCCGATAAAACAAAAAACGTAGCTCTCATTCTTTCAATTTCTATTTACCAAATATACCACAATTACAAGTAAAATAATAATTCCCGAAGCCAAAACTAAAAATAAAAACAAACTCTCGTATAAACAAAAACTAACACAGTTTCATTTAAAGTTTGTGTTTAATCTAACAAAACTTGACACTAAAATAATCAGACCGTCGAAATGATAACAGAGCAAACACTTTAATCGTTTAATTTAACCAAAATCCCTTTAATAACAGTAAATAATTAATTTTAAAAATCAAAGGCGCAAAGCCGCTTGGCTTAACATAAATAGTTAAAAGTATTAATCGTAAAAAGTTATCTTAAAAGTAAATCTTAACAAATGATTCCCTAGAATGACAAAATGGTTGAGCGTTTATTAAAAATGTCATGTACAGTAGTAATAGTAGTTTCCCAGCATTCTTGAGTTGTACTACAGAAGGGGGCAATACAGAACAGACAATAAATAAAAAGTACAATGCCACGAATTATCTAACTATCATCACACTATTGCACCTGTAATCCCTGAGAGAGAGAGAGAGAGAGAGAGAGAGAGAGAGAGAGAGAGAGAGAGAGAGAGAGAGAGAGAGAGAGAGAGAGAGAGAGAGAGAGAGAGAGAGAGAGAGAGAGAGAGAGAGAGAGAGAGAGAGAGAGAGAGAGAGAGAGAGAGAGAGAGAGAGAGAGAGAGAGAGAGAGAGAGAGAGAGAGAGAGAGAGAGAGAGAGAGAGAGAGAGAGAGAGAGAGAGAGAGAGAGAGAGAGAGAGAGAGAGAGAGAGAGAGAGAGAGAGAGAGAGAGAGAGAGAGAGAGAGAGAGAGAGAGAGAGAGAGAGAGAGAGAGAGAGAGAGAGAGAGAGAGAGAGAGAGAGAGAGAGAGAGAGAGAGAGAGAGAGAGAGAGAGAGAGAGAGAGAGAGAGAGAGAGAGAGAGAGAGAGAGAGAGAGAGAGAGAGAGAGAGAGAGAGAGAGAGAGAGAGAGAGAGAGAGAGAGAGAGAGAGAGAGAGAGAGAGAGAGAGAGAGAGAGAGAGAGAGAGAGAGAGAGAGAGAGAGAGAGAGAGAGAGAGAGAGAGAGAGAGAGAGAGAGAGAGAGAGAGAGAGAGAGAGAGAGAGAGAGAGAGAGAGAGAGAGAGAGAGAGAGAGAGAGAGAGAGAGAGAGAGAGAGAGAGAGAGAGAGAGAGAGAGAGAGAGAGAGAGAGAGAGAGAGAGAGAGAGAGAGAGAGAGAGAGAGAGAGAGAGAGAGAGAGAGAGAGAGAGAGAGAGAGAGAGAGAGAGAGAGAGAGAGAGAGAGAGAGAGAGAGAGAGAGAGAGAGAGAGAGAGAGAGAGAGAGAGAGAGAGAGAGAGAGAGAGAGAGAGAGAGAGAGAGAGAGAGAGAGAGAGAGAGAGAGAGAGAGAGAGAGAGAGAGAGAGAGAGAGAGAGAGAGAGAGAGAGAGAGAGAGAGAGAGAGAGAGAGAGAGAGAGAGAGAGAGAGAGAGAGAGAGAGAGAGAGAGAGAGAGAGAGAGAGAGAGAGAGAGAGAGAGAGAGAGAGAGAGAGAGAGAGAGAGAGAGAGAGAGAGAGAGAGAGAGAGAGAGAGAGAGAGAGAGAGAGAGAGAGAGAGAGAGAGAGAGAGAGAGAGAGAGAGAGAGAGAGAGAGAGAGAGAGAGAGAGAGAGAGAGAGAGAGAGAGAGAGAGAGAGAGAGAGAGAGAGAGAGAGAGAGAGAGAGAGAGAGAGAGAGAGAGAGAGAGAGAGAGAGAGAGAGAGAGAGAGAGAGAGAGAGAGAGAGAGAGAGAGAGAGAGAGAGAGAGAGAGAGAGAGAGAGAGAGAGAGAGAGAGAGAGAGAGAGAGAGAGAGAGAGAGAGAGAGAGAGAGAGAGAGAGAGAGAGAGAGAGAGAGAGAGAGAGAGAGAGAGAGAGAGAGAGAGAGAGAGAGAGAGAGAGAGAGAGAGAGAGAGAGAGAGAGAGAGAGAGAGAGAGAGAGAGAGAGAGAGAGAGAGAGAGAGAGAGAGAGAGAGAGAGAGAGAGAGAGAGAGAGAGAGAGAGAGAGAGAGAGAGAGAGAGAGAGAGAGAGAGAGAGAGAGAGAGAGAGAGAGAGAGAGAGAGAGAGAGAGAGAGAGAGAGAGAGAGAGAGAGAGAGAGAGAGAGAGAGAGAGAGAGAGAGAGAGAGAGAGAGAGAGAGAGAGAGAGAGAGAGAGAGAGAGAGAGAGAGAGAGAGAGAGAGAGAGAGAGAGAGAGAGAGAGAGAGAGAGAGAGAGAGAGAGAGAGAGAGAGAGAGAGAGAGAGAGAGAGAGAGAGAGAGAGAGAGAGAGAGAGAGAGAGAGAGAGAGAGAGAGAGAGAGAGAGAGAGAGAGAGAGAGAGAGAGAGAGAGAGAGAGAGAGAGAGAGAGAGAGAGAGAGAGAGAGAGAGAGAGAGAGAGAGAGAGAGAGAGAGAGAGAGAGAGAGAGAGAGAGAGAGAGAGAGAGAGAGAGAGAGAGAGAGAGAGAGAGAGAGAGAGAGAGAGAGAGAGAGAGAGAGAGAGAGAGAGAGAGAGAGAGAGAGAGAGAGAGAGAGAGAGAGAGAGAGAGAGAGAGAGAGAGAGAGAGAGAGAGAGAGAGAGAGAGAGAGAGAGAGAGAGAGAGAGAGAGAGAGAGAGAGAGAGAGAGAGAGAGAGAGAGAGAGAGAGAGAGAGAGAGAGAGAGAGAGAGAGAGAGAGAGAGAGAGAGAGAGAGAGAGAGAGAGAGAGAGAGAGAGAGAGAGAGAGAGAGAGAGAGAGAGAGAGAGTAACTGAGTAAGAGAGAGAGACATAAGAGTAATTCTAAACATTATAAAGATTAATAAAAAATGTACCTGTCGTGACCTGGCATTCACGCGTGACGTAATGAAAAGGTGAAGTAGAAAAGGCGGAAGAAGATGTTGTTGATGTTATTTTTATCCCTTTTAGACTTTTTAGCTTTTACTGGGTACTCTTTTCTGTACGGAGCTAAACTCAAGTCAACTCAAGTTAACTCAACTAAAGTAAACGTCGAATCAAGTCTCAACTCTATATAATAATAGTTGAGACAAGACTTAAACTCTCGCGGTTCCGTTACAGGTCGCGTTCCAAAGTCTTCAACTAAAGTAATTTCTCGAGACTTCTTTCTTTATCTCTTATATTTATCCTTAATAATAATAAAAAAAAAAAATAATAATAATGACAGTAATGAAAAATAGTAATAATAACAAACCACTGTTTCCTCAAAATTTGCAAAAAAAATTTTCACCGCCAATAACTTAAAAAAATTTAAATATCAAGGAGTTTAAAAATAAGTATTACAAATAATATACCAAGGACACGTTAAAATCCTTGGATAAATCCTGGTAGCAATTAAATGAAGATTACCATATCATTAAAAATAATAAATTCACTTGTAAAAATATTCGGTCACACACTTTATAACTTGTAAACATGACGTACCTTTTTGTTTTGACGTTAGGGTTTTAAAAAATGTAAAAAACTAAAGCGAGGCAGGTGTCGCTGGTACAAAATATCGATCGAGACTGGTGAGTGATCCGCGATTGTAACGCTCGTTACTCCCAACTACAGTGGCCCCTGCAGTTCCGAAGGGGAACCGCTCTGTGCCCCCACCGCTATTACTACTTTACTACTACTTACTACACATACATTATTGTAGATTGTAGTATCATACAGTATGTAGTTGTTTAGTTGTATTGTATACACTGAGGAGGAACGGAGTACTATTGCGAGAGCTTGAAAATGGTGGTAATCGCTCAGGTGTGTGGGTACAGGTAAACCGCCGTAAATTGTGTGTACCGGAGGTATGAATGCACGGCCCCCTCTCATTCTAAGGGCTGATTAAATATGTATTAGTGTCATCAGTTTATTTATGTGTTTATGCGCTTAGAAATGCATATTGTAGGTGTGGATTTTTTAAATTCACATATATGTATCTACACATGGGTGTAAAAGCACGTATGTGTGTAAGTGTGGGTATATTTATACACGGATAATAAAAGAGGAATTTTCTTTATGGCGAATCCTTTATCTCTGTTGTACATTAATCGAGTGAATTTCTTGTTTTTGCTCTTGTTCTTGCTCGACGGTTTTTTAATTTTTTTTCTAACCAGGGGTTTTTATTGTTCGGTATATACCGCCTCGAGCGACAATTCGCGTCTTCACTTATTATGGTTCATTTTTTTGTCGAGGGTTAACATTCATCTGGCCGCGGATAATAATTTTATTACGCTGTAATTTTGGTTGTGATCAATTCAAATTTTTTTTCTTGAGTGAATATATTAACGAAATTACATGTTATTAGATTCGACTAATCATTTTTAGTGCAGAAGCTTTTTTTCGGTACGCAATTCATAATATATCTTAAGGTTAGTTTGATGCCATAATATTATTCTGGAAATTTTAAAAGTGTAATTTGTTGAAAAAATTAAAATTTTATGTCGAGTTAAAAATAACTTAGTCAGGACTCGAACTTGGATCCTGGCATTGAAAGTTAGGCTTCTTGTCACCCGGGCCCATAACCTTTTAATGATGACCAAATCCATTTTCTATCAACACAATAATTACTTGTAATTTTTTATCGATATTTAACAATTAGTTAAATCAATTTTGTTATTTATTTATCAAATTTTCAAGAGCGGGAATTGAAAAAAATTGAATAGTATTTTTATTTGATTTTATAATAGAATATTTTTAAAAGGAAAACAACTATTATCGAGTAATAGATATTCAATTTTCACCGTTAGTGTATGAGAAGTGGGTACTTGTTCAATTATAATTTCATCTCGATCAAGTGGAAAAGTGATTCTCGATGGAACGAAATGTATATGTACTTATATTTATAGATATAATATAATATGTGTGTATGAAATAAAGAGAGGTTGTGGGCAGAGATGTGTTTTAGCAAAGGAATAAAGGAGCAGGAGTGAAAGATTGTAAAAAAAGTAATAAAAGAGAGAGGAAGAGAGAGTGGTAAAGAGATAAAGAGCAAGGGACGAGAGGGCGTGGGCGCCCCAAGGCCTTCTGCTCGCCTTTTACGGTCAGGCGAAGCCGGACACACGGCTGGAGAACGTATAGTTGTCCGTGGAGTCCGCGAAATAAGGAGAGAGCATGAGATACAAGACAACAGCTAAAAAAATACATATTAAATCACGAAGAGAGTGTCTCATACCATTTCGCGATTGCTCAGTTAAGTGTCTTCAGATTCCGTAAGAACCACCCGGTTTTTTCTTCCAAATATCCAGACTGTAATTTCTAACCAGAGGACAATTTTATTTCAAGTTTGGGATTATTAAAACAGTTGAAATGTTTTTTAATTTATTTTATTTACAGGAGACTAAGATTCTTTTGGAAATGTTTTTAGTTTCAAGTTTAAATTAAAATTTTTATTAAAAGGTGAGAGATATGGAAAAATTGGTGAAGATCTTTCTAGAGGCAAATTCAATTTTCTTACAAAATATTCTTATGATTTCCTCGCATCTTTAATATTTTTACCAAAATTTTGATATTAAACTTCAATAATTAAACTCTTATTAGATTACTCCAAAAATATTTATCTTAAAACTTTTGATTTAAATTTCAACTGAAAGACAAGGAATATGGTAAAATTGATTAGAACTATTTTTGTAGAAAATTAAATCTCTTACAAAAAAAGTCTCTTACAATTTTCCCATATTTTTAATATTTGACCCAGAATTTCAATTAAAAAAAAAAAATTTTTTTCCCTCATTAAAATTCCATCTGTCAAACAAAATTCAATTAAAAATTTTTACCCCTGACTTTTAAGGCACCATAAACTGATCAAGGTTCGATCAACAACCATAATTGTATAAAAAAAGTTCAGGTTAAAATGAAACCAAACTCGGCTTCTCAACTCTCAATAAATTCTGAGTTATTTATTTTATAAAATACCAACCCTTATTTCGTATTCACTGAGCGTTTCACTTGTCCCGACTGGTAAGATCTTCCGGATGAATCTCTCGTTTGCCCTTTAGTTGAACAAGGTATAATGTATAAGGTATAAGGTACTATTCCTAACATATAACTCAAGATCCTCAGATTCGTTGTATCCATTCTCACTAAACTTACTCAAACTAAACTTCAATACTGAGAACATCTGTGCGGATGTAAGCGCGCGTGTATGAGAACCGCCAGTTAAGTGTGTGAGATGGGTCTGAATAAGCTAAACCGCCGCTGAATATATAAACACATTCGATATGGTTATTAAGTAGTAAGGACTCGGTATTGATCAGCCTAGCCATTAAAATTTATCTTTATCTTAAAATCATCACCCTCATAATAGCAGTGATATATCGGGGTTCATTAATCATTTTTACCTGCTATATGTATGAATATTACTATATAAATCGAATAAATTCGATGAAAATTATGTCATAGATTTGTATATAAATGATTCAATTATTTCTATTCACTTGGACTTAAATAAAAATCTATCATATCATAATCGCTATTCAATTCGCCGGTTTTTAGTAGAAAGAAAAAATAAAGTTCTCATCGGCAAAACTGTAAATTTCGGTCGACTGTTAATGCAGAAACAGTGTTATCCGATAATCGGGTTATTTTTAATATTTTATAGACAGATAGAGATTGTATTTTATTTTAAATACTTTGACAGGTTTTATTATTTTAGTTTATTTGAATTTATTTAAATTTGGAAAATTTTAATTATTTATTTTATGTTAGAATCGGAATATTTAATTTAATTATTTATTCTTTATGAGATCAAAATTAAATAATTAATTAACTATAAATATACACTTTTGATTTATTATCATTATTGTTTTTTTTTATTACTATTATAATTTGTAATTATTGAAAATTTTATAAAGAGATGAAACATATAAAAAGTTTAAATTGTATTAAACTTGATGTTATACATTAAAAGTTAATTTTAGAGAAGCTAATGAAGTAACTGTTTTGATGTTAATATCTTATGTTCCTTGGAAATAGACCGAGAAAACTTAATAGTTAATTAGGATGCAAAAAAAAAAAAATTATGAAGTTTAGCATTGAAGAGTTCGTTGTTGAGAAAATATGCTAATATTTACTGTAATAATATCTTGAATAAGTCTCTTCTGCCATTATATTTACAATTATATATTTTTTAGAATAATTGAAGACAAAAAAATAAATTAATCAAAATTCAAATTATCTGTAATAAAAAATCATTGATCAGAATTTAAATTTAGCTAACAAAAAAAAATGGATCAATGAATAAAGTCATTCGAGTCTAATCGTATTTACATTTAAATCACAATCAGATGAAAATTCATCGAAAAATTCGATTTTTTTCAGTTTGATTTTTCTCCACAATTATTTCTAAAAATAAATCTTTAGTGACATGCAATAATTTTTCAACAGCCTAAAAGAATTTATCGAGTAAATAAACGAGCCATAAACAATAAAACACACGATTGGCATAAAAAATCAATATTAGTTTATTGAGCGAACATATTATTGAATATTTTTTTTTCATTTGGTGGAGAAATAAAATTTTTCTCTCTCAAAATTAATAAAAATTATTAACTTGAAAAATTTTATCGAAACTATTGATTAAAAAAAATTTCAGTAGAATAATTAAAAACTATCGATTGGTTGTTCAATAACGCGTTGGGAATTTCAGCAAACGTTTAGTAAAAAAAAAGCAAAAAATCTATATTTTCTTCGTGAATAATGAAACTTATTAAAAATATCGTGCCAGTATAAGTTGTTCTCATTTTAATGATCTGAATAATAACAATAATGGTCTAGCAGCAGCAACATCATCATTATAATTACGACAATTAAAATAAATAACGATAATTAGTCGGAAAAGCACAATAATTAGTAAAATAATTTGATGACGACGAGGTATAAAAATAACCGTTGAAAGTAAGTTGATATTTGTCGAGAAGAATTGGAGGTCTTCCACCTCGTACCCATAAAATCTATCTTATTGTACTCTTACTGATCTTCATACCCATAGAGGCGGCAGAGCCCGTACTTGTACTCATTCTTATCGTTATCCTCATCCTCACTCAGCTCAGTTCAGCACACGCCATTCTAAGCACGATTGCATACGCACACCCACGATCTTTCTCTGCATTGCTCGCTCTGCGCTCCAGGGCACACAATTGGTACTTGGTACTTGGTACTTGCTATTGCTGGGCTCCTACACACTTGTATATCGTTATATGTGAGATATTCTCACGTATGTACACTACTCTAGGTATGTTAGATGTACGTACGTTCGTAGACCGTCTTACCAGGGATTCGAACTCAAGTGCGGCCAGTAACCTCATTGGCGGCGCCTGGAACCTCGCCCGAGGATCCAAGTGCATTCCCGACGTACGAAATGCACTCGAGCGTCTTGTTATGTGTTTTGCCATCAACTATGTCTTCTAAGTCATGGAAAAATTTATTCATTTTTCAAATTAATTGTTTTAGATTTTGATAAGAAAGTTGTAGATAGATTTTCGATGCTGGTACTTACAAAGTCGTAAAAATTGATAGAATAACGAATGAAAAAATATACAAAAATAGCAGATGAATAATTATGATAATAATAATAAAATTTGCATTGAAATTTAAGTTGAATATGTGGTCAAATTTTCTGTACGTAGGAATTTAATTCGTAAAAAATTTTCTTATGAATATAATTAAAATTTTTATAAAACTGTATGACAAAGTTTTTTATGAAAAAATTAGTGTTGAAATATATCAGAAAAAATTCCTTCTGTAAAAAATATTTTTTTCACATGCTAATAATATCATTACCGTGAAAAAATTTACTATTATGGTCTAATATAAAAATTCTCAATATTAATGTTTGAAAATTTTTAACAAGCTTTTAAAAGTTTTCTAAATTTTTATTGAAAATTTTTACACCTAACATAAATTATTGACTACAAGATTATATAAATATTAGTAGAAATAATTAAAATCCGTAATCACAACTTTTAAGTCAATATATACATGTATTTTCATTTTAATATTTATTTTTATTGTAATTACCCAGTATAGGTACAAACATTTTTTCCTTGAACAGGAAACACTATCGATATCGAGTTATGCATATGAACGCACGCCTGGATAAATTCCAAAGATGAAAAAAAAAAAAATAAAAATAAAAAGAGTAGAGGGAAAACGTTTCATGTCGAATAATGATGAAGTTATTAAAATTCAAAGTTTCAATTAAATACATCCACATAAATATATAATAATTTAAAAAAGAAAACTAGCATATAATTTGAATTCTTTATGGAGGGTAAAACTTATTTCCTGAATAACTGAACAAAAATAACCTTTTTTATTGCTAATTTATTATCAATTAGAGTAATTGTCATAAAAATATAACCATCAATTAGTACGTCAAATAATCGTAAACAAACTCTGTATACAAGAAATTTATTATTTTTTCTCCATCCGAAGATATCAATTAAAATAATCCAATAAAAATAACGACAAAAAAAGTGTTTTTGCCTGGCAGAAGACATGCAGAAGGACAATAAATAAATCAGGTGGTTAAATAGAGTGGAGCAGTATCACAACTAAATAAAATCTCAAGTAAGCATACGGAGAAAAAGAGTCGTCTGATTTAAGGATTAATTGGCATTGATGCGCCGCCTGAGGGTGATCTGATCGTTTATTTCCTCTCTTCTTATCTCCGAGTACTCGTTAAAAGAGTTGGCAATAAGCCGCCGACTAAGCATTCCCAACGCATCGCCGTGCAATTTATCCCCCTGTTACCTATACTTCGTACTTTTACTTTTATTCTTATTTTTATTCTATCCTTCCACATCCAGGATACGATTTTACTCACTACACCTTATCCGCACTCCCGTTTACCCGGTTCATCCAGTCAGATCAAAATCCAAAAGGATCTTATGTCTGTGCGTGCTTTCCCGTACTTTTCATGCCAGATGCTTCCTTTTATTCTTTTACATTTGCGAGCTATGTATGAGGAATGTATTTCATGAAAAGTCTAGAGCTTCAAATTAATGGTAATTTTTTTTTTTATCAAAAGCTAGATTTTTTTCGGTCGTCATAATAATCCCGTCATTACCAATTTATGGATAATTTCTATTACTTTTGTTATTATAGAAATAAATAAATGTAATAATGATATTTAAAAAAAAAAAAAGAGTGTCAATTTCCCCTGAGAAAAAAATTTCCAAAAAAAAATTTGAACTCGTAAAATTATTAAAAATTTTTCCACCGATTTGATAGATCACAAAAATCTCCTGCAAAATTATTGGTCGCAAATAACTTTGCCTTGCAATCTTCAATATTCTTCATTCCACTCGAGTAAAAGCTGTTTACTTGGACCCCATGTGTACGACCACTTGCTAGCTAACTTGCTCGGCAACCCCCTTAACACCCTGATCAACTCGGGCAGATTCTCATCAAGATCCTCATCGTGAATTGCGATGGGATATCATGACAACAAACGACAACGGATGAGAAAAATAATAAGAACAAGAAGAAGAAAACCAAGAATAAGAAAAATAAGAAGACGAAGAAGAAGAGGATGAATGTGAACAACACAAGAATTCTCACGTGCAAGCACGTGCGCTTACGATGATCGTGATGAGGCATATCAGTTGTGTCTGTGTATACAATCGCGAAATGAGATTTATATATCTTCTCTATCTCTTAAAGTTAAGTCAGTAATATTAAGTGATACTTGGTGTGTGATGTCGAAGCCAAAGCCGAAGCCGACGCCGACGCCAATGGACCACGTGTGCTTCCCATCGACTTAACTTTACTTTCTTGCACTCTTAGCTCGGTTTCAGTACAAGTATATAAGTAATATAAGTACGTATGTATTTAATTGTATAAGGAGGAATAAGAAAAAAAGTTCAAGGTGATCTGTCGATCGATGAAGAAGGTGAGAAAAACGAATTACTGAGAGGCGTTGTCTCGCATTATATTTTCTCTCTCATGATCGATTCTGAGGTTGTATTTATTGATCATCTCTGGTTCAGTTATTTTTAAAAAATTAAGCTCAGTAAGTTGTCTGTGTCGTTCGTAATTGCAAAAAATTTATTAAGCCTCGGGTTAATTTATTAATTAATTAACTTTTTCTTTATCAGAGATCTTAAGATTGAATTATTACTCTAATTAATTTAGATTAATAGAATCATTGATTCTGAAATACCGGCGTTATCATGAATCTTATCTTCAATCCATGAAGGAATAGTCAAAAAAAAATATTAAGGATTAATTTTCGATAATTAAGCTTCGCATATCACGCGAATGAATGATTTATTTTTTATTCTAGCTGTAAAAGTTTGAAGCGGAGAGAATAATAATGTTTATTAGAGAGAAGATGACAGGGAAAAATGTCGTTTTTATGATAAACAGAGGCTATAAATTTCCGTTTTATTATAACGTCAAGGTAAATCCGGTAATTTTTTATAGGAGCTATTTTGTACTTATATAAAATGTATGCATATAATATAGGTATTTTTTGAATTTATTCTATGCAGAGATGATAATTCAAAGGAATGGTTCTATCCTATTCAAGAGAATAATTGAAATATTTGGGAGCTCAATGATACTTTAGTAAAGTGCTATCGGATAAGCGTGACGGATTGTAAATTCAACTTCAAAGAAAGGGAAAGTCTAAGAGGATGTCACTGTCAGTTTAATAATTTATTTCTTCGATTTTTTTTGGTTTTGATGATTATTTTCTGACATTTTGATCTTGACGGAAGGAAATTAATCTAGAAAATAAACTGATAAACAATTAATTTAAAAAAAAAAATCTTGATCGATACAATGAGAACTTTATTTTTAAAAGTTGTGTGATAATTAAAATAATCAAGTTCTCTGAAAAATTTTCTGCATTTAGAAGAAGCGAACTCGTAAAAAGTCGTTGTTAGATTATTGAATTTCATCCAACATAAAAAAATAAAAATTCCAAGCTTCAATAAGCAAAAACTCTTCAAATTAAATTTCTTTTAGTGTTATTGTGTATAAGTTATCTCATGTTATCGTAGTCTAGTTAATTTTGTGAAAACAAAGAACACTTGGGGTCAAACATCTTTGTACCGGTAGCTGGCAAAGACCAACAAAATCATGAACTAGCAAAGGGGCTTCAGGAATTGATGAAAGAGCTTTTGTTCATTTTCACGTCTCCGGAAATATTGTATATTGGTGTTTTCTGTGTATCTTGGCACTCAGCCCTATCGAAAACGCTTTGAAATAGTTATAACTGCTAATTTTGTTGTAGTTTAACCCAACTCCTCTCATCTGTTTCCAGTACTTGTGTCTTTTCTTTTTTTCTCACGTTTTCACTTATTATCATTATTATCCAAAGATCACAGACATACACTAATGCCCTGTACAAATTTATGCTAAAAAAATTCAAAATCACATTATGTATACGAACATTATTCCAAGAAAATTTATTCCCGCATTTCAATTCAGTAGCAAAATTTATCGTCGCTATTAAAAATATCCATCACTTTATATATTGAAATTTATATAGATTTTCATGGGTGTTTTTATGTTTTTACATTATCAACCGTGTCAAACGATCACCGATACATGCACCTACTTTTACTCTTTTATGTCTGTTTGTACAAGCTGCAAACTTATTTTCATTATTTTACTATTGTTATTGGATATAAACACAATTTTTATATTTTATCACGACGGAAATGTGCTAAAGTATTAATAATATTTGTTATTACTTGTACGCTTAGTATTTAACTCTCGTTGATGATTTGCTCTGAGAGAAATTTTGTAAGTACATCTCTTAAAAGCTTAACGGTGAATTATCGCTCTTAAAGATATTGTTGGATTGTACTTAAACTTTAACTTCATTTTTGCGCTGTCTAAAGTCTAGGCATTATTGGGTGTGCGCTTTTATTGAAATACTCTTATCTTTAATCATTTATTGCGTTTTTTTGTCTAAATTAAATCCATGAAACAATAACGATAATTTCTTTTTTTTTTCCAAAACTTTCACAATTTTTTTGTTCGTCGTTTATTGACAAAAAAATGATTGATTAAGAAATGTTGACATTAAATCGTTTAATCTTTGAAGAATTTATCATCTATTTGTGTCTTGTCTAGTAATCCAATAAAATTAATCGCGAAATTCTCCAGATATTTAAATATTTATAAAAAAATTTAAAAAAATGGATTCATAAACTTGATGGATAAAAATTGTGTGGTCCATCATAAACCAAAAAACAAGACTCACAACAAAAATAAAGTTATAACAATTATCTCCTTTCACTTTCCATCATCACTCCGGCACGGCAAATGCCCGGCGCAAAAGAAATAAAACCCGAAGAAAGTAAAAATGATAAATAAAAAATAAAAGGAAGATTTGCTAAAACAAGTGAAGGCAGAATAGAAGTTAAAGGGAAAAGGCAGGAGGCTAAGTTAAAGGCAAGGCGGCACTTTCAGTTGTGGCAACGCGATAATCTCTCCTTGTCGCAAGGATCATTGAGTATGAGAGTGACCACAGACGATTCAGTGGACGAGACCATGCGAAAAGAGAATGATGATGCAAACCGGTTGTTGTGTACTCTTCTTGAACCCCCTTTCTACACATACTTACTTTTGGCCGTCACAACACACTCATATACACACGCTCAATTTTTATCTGTATAAATACAACATGACACACTCACTGAAGCATTCATACTGCTGGTCTTAAGAAATTGAGACGCAGTTATATATTACCAAATATATCAACATCTTACCTTTACTTGTGCTTCCAAGATATAAAGTTGTTACCAAATATAAACATTTAAGAAACAGTCACTTCCAATCTTACATCATACTTAAAACATGTCTCAGGTATGCACGAGCCATAAACCCTAAAAAAATACACCACATAAATTAGCAATTTTTTTTTACCTCCAATTCTTGTTTCGCCGCCTAAAAAAATCAATTCAAGGGTTCAATTTTTTTTAACAACTTGACCAAAAATAATTTTTTTTTCCAAAAATGTAAAAAGTAATTGATCCTCAAATTTCATGGGTTTTTTTTTTTTTTAATATTTTTGAAACTGCTCAATAATACTTCTCAAAATTGGACTGAAATTCATAACTTCATTTTCGATAAGGCAAGTTTAAAATTATTGTTAATTGTAATTTTCATAGCGAAGCGCAAGCTTTATTAAATGTAAAACTTTGATAACTATAGTATCAAATATCCCACGGGGAAGGTCCTTTTATCAGTAATCTCCCAGCATAGCAGCGTAATGTACTTGATCCCGAGGCTCAAATCCGAAACTTCCGCAATGCAAACAATCGGATTCACCTGTATATTTAATATCTAGCATCTAGCATCTAGCCTCTAGTATCTTCTTCATACTTTAATACTTTCGCAGTCCTTCCGTATTCGCAGACGACGGGTTCTATCATTTTGACCTGACTATACACTACTTTTATTGTTTTATTATTTAACCGCCATACTATAGACTATTATACTATTATATATCGGGCTTTGTGCCGTATACGGGCTTATGCATATGCTCGGATTGATAAATTGATGATGAAGCTTCTGAATTTGCGGATAGAGGTTTTATGGGCTTATGCTTATGCACTGAAAAAATATATATAATCAATAGAAAACGACGCCGAGTATTTTCTTTTTTAAATAACAATAACCAACAAAACTATTATTCTCCACCTCTTTATTCGGCTTTTTAATCAATACCAAAAGCTTTCAGTTTTTAGTCACACAAAAATAGATTCTTTTTTCTTAGTCTTTATTTTATAATTTTTTTTTTTTATATTGCAATTTTTATTTTATAAATCATACACTCAACAAAAAATTATTTTGATTCACCAAAAAACCTTTTTAATAAAATAAATTTAAAAAAAAATTACAATAAAGTTGGATATTTTTTAATAAGTTGAAATTACAAAAAAATTTCATAAATTAATTAATACAAATTCAACAAAAATTACACTTTATTTTATCGTTTATTGCACAATTAAATTTCTTCACATTACTAACAAAATAATTTTCCAATTTCTCAAGTTAAAATTTACAATTTTTCATTAAAAAATTTTTTTTCAAAATTTATATAATCCATCAGTATATTAGTTTTTTTTTTAATCAAAATTTTGTCACTTCAAAAATAAAGCTCTTTTAAACAAAAAAAAAATCCATTCAGAAAACCCTTTAGTGCATACTTTCCAATTAAGAAATTCCGTCAATAATATTTACAAACTATTAGTAATAATAACTAATAACAATTATTAATAAAAACATTCACTTATCCTTAAAAACCGGTATCCAGCAAAAGATCTCGCACTTGTTATTTGCATTTCATTATATTTCAACATTATTATCTTTACCCTTACCCTTACTTATTAACTCTTATAATTATAGCCATTAATATTAAGATTATGGTAATTAATTTTAAAATCATCTTTGGTCCTCCTCACCATTACTATAAAAAAATTACAAGTTATCGCAGAAACAATTAAAATAATTAAAATAATCATACAGATACAGAGTCGCGGTAACAACATAATATTAAACTGTTTTTGTTGTCTTTTTTAAATTAATGAAACTTTAACTTAGTAACCATTTTTTTTTACTTTTTTACCGTCCCTTATTTATTATTATTTTTATTGAAACAATTATCCCGCTAACTATGTTTGAAAGTTTTTCAGCTTCTGCAAGTCCCTCGTGTCCGTACATATTAAATTACATATTATTAAAATAACCATAACCATAACCATAATCGTAATTGTAACTATTAACGTTAACTATAACCATCGAGTCCTCATGACTAGAATAGAACTCAATAAATTTTTAAAATTTATAAAAAAAAGACTAGAATGCACTTTTATTTGAACAATAAAAAAAAAATAATAAAAGTTTGGTTACTCTAAATGTGTATGCCTTAAGCGCTCATGTTATACCTCAATTTATTAAAGAAGTTTAAGTACAATAAAAATGATAAAATACTTTAAAAGCTATCTCAGTAAATTTTCTCTACAATTCACTTTTAAAGTTTGAATTTTCCTGCGAGTAGGAATGATTTTGCGAGTGAAACCCCTTTATGAGTGGTGACGGCTTATTAAAATTGACAGGAATGCCCGCGCACATGGACTCTACTAGAAACTCTATTTACAAAAAAATATATCACATACGGCTGCCTGATGAGTAAATTTTACGGCCAAATGATAAAATAAATTTTCTATCTCTAATTAAACGAATAATCATTGTCATGATTTTCACACCATCTCTGGGCATTAGCTATATAAATTAAATAACAAAAGAATCGGGTCAATTACTTGAGTTGTTCGAGAGTGATAGTGTTTACACCATCGTATTTAAAGAGAGAATTGCAATAAGTTTTTTTTTTCTAATCGATTTTTGTTTAAACAGATGAAACTAATTTTAAAAGGAATTAATTATTGAAATCATCAAATTTTTATCTTTAGGTAACTGTAGAATATTACGCGCTTAAGGCATATAAAAAAAAATGTTAAATACCGATAATAATTTTCAGAAAAAAAAAACATCAGTTGAATGTAAATGGCACTTCGATTTGTTTATTTACTTTTATTTTATTTTATTATAATCGAAATGTCTAGGCTTCATTAACGATCGCGAGAAATTTATACTCTACCCCAATAAAATATCGACAGATCGTTCACCAGACTGCTGGCAGTGGATAAAACTTATTTGTTAGCGTTAATACGGTGTTATTTCTCGTTGACTCGGATTCAATCCATCGTATTTTCCAATTGTCTTGTATTTCTATTCTTACTCTTCTTCCTTCTCTGTAGCATTCTTTTGGATCAGAATCGGTTCATTTTACATTGCTTCCGGGTCATGGAATATCTGGTATTTTTTCTCCCTTGTAAATAGTTTCACTTGAGCTCCTCTACTCTACTCGTTGATCTTATTGGTATTTTTCACTCGCCTGGGATACACAGATTCAATCGTAATGGTATAATCGGAGTCATTGACTCTACTCAGTAGTCCTATGAAAAGGACTAGACGGGGGCGATCAATCCAGTCGTGTTCGGCTGTCTTAAACCAACACTGCCTGAAATAGATAAATGTTATTTTTACAAACTGTAATTATATTATCGGTTGCTTGAAACACGTCCAAAAATTATTACGTCTACCCAAGCTTACATCTGATAGACGAAGTTTAGAAACCACATGTACGAAACATTTAGATACATGTTTAATTATACATTACAAAAAAAATAGTCTTCCATCTACTTTTATCCAGTGAAAATTATAATTTAAATTATCAAAATATTTATAAAAAGTTAGCAAACAATTTTTTTAATTTGTATAAAAACTTAAGTATTTTATCAAAAATTAGACCCATCAGTGTTCACAAAATTTTTTTTTACTCTCTTTGTAATTATTTATTCATTCTAAAAATCAATTTCCGTATAAAAAATTTATTATTTTATTTTTAATAACTGATATAAATTTTTTAAACAATTTAATTTTTCACTTTCAATTTTTAAACTTTACTACCAACAGATATTTTTCACAAAATTAATTTTTATTAAAATTTTCTATTGCGAAATATCTATGAAAGAAAATTAGTACATTAACAATTTTAATAAATTTGAAGAGCTTTAAAAAATCGATTGTCATTCAAACTAGGTAATTTTATAAAATAATTTCACAACTAATTTGCCTTTTAATAGCGTAACATGTCACTAATTTGTAATTACGTCGATAAATTGATACGCAAAATTCCTAACATAGTACATACATAGTCCCACGTAACGCGTGCTCTAAATGGATCCCCGAACGCTAATACAATGTAATATAAACGATGTTGTAACTCCTCTGTCCCTCTATTACGCACGTCAAGCTTTTCCACCCACCGTAAACGTGACTCGACATTAAACTCTTGTAACCTACCGTATACATGTATACATACATAAGATATAACTACCGCCGAAACGAATCATTCTCTTCTAAACTCATCCGCCCGGTCCCATCCATGTGAACATTCAACTCATCTCATCTCAATTCAACCTTTTATTTTTCTACCTTTCATTACCACGTCTGGTCTTTCATCCGATGTGAGGAATTAAAAGTCGATAAATTATCCGTCCGATTACACAATTACCAAATAATGGAGTCTAATTATTGTATGAGATATAATGAATTGTAAATTATGAATTATAAATATTAAATAAGCGTACCTGTATTAAGCTTCCTGTAGTTCCCCTTTTATGGTAGAGACGTTGTGATGATGCCTCGTAGATAATTTGTTGGCCAACTCGTGCATTACATCGCGGTAAATTATCGTGTCTAAATTTTCACCAAGCATGTAGAGGAGGAACCAGTCGCCCACCTTGCTACGTCGCACTATTGTCTCTACTGCGTCTCTTTTTACTAAGTGAAACCTCAGTTTCAATAAGTAAACTCTCGTACGCGGAGAAAAAATTATGACAATCTATCAATTAAAAAATATGCATCTATTAAATATTAAAATTTTAATTTTAAAATTAAAGTAATTTTTATGTCTTAAAATTATAAAAAAAAAAAAAAATAAAACAATAATTTTTATTAGTCAATTTAAAAAAGTTAGTAATTTGATTAATATATTTTAATTGTAGAAATTTACTGTTAATTTTTTATCTCCAATAAAATTTTATTGTTTATTTTTATATATTAATTTTCAATGCCAAGGTTCGAAAGCCGAATGGAAAAATAATAAATAGAATTATAGATGCAAGTTCACGTACAAACTAGCAATAATATTATCATAACACACAGAGAAATATTTATTTTATCTTTTAATAATTTAATAGTGCAAACTTGGCAATTTCGTCGTTTTCTTTTAAATAAAATTAAATAAAAAAAATTTGTTTGATTAGAAATTTTGAAAAAATTTAATGTTTTTATAGTAGAGAAAATAAAGTAGTATCTTTAGAAGTAATTGAGTCATTAGAGCAGCGGAAGTTATTAATAATGACAATAATTAATATCTAATATACTGACCCTATATATAACAGTCAATAGGCTGAGGATGCCGAGAAGTAGGAACCAGAACCACAGGAAGACATAGATTTTCTCATTAACGACATTTAGCGGAAGTATACAGACAGCATCATGTCTCTCAACTTCCCCGCTGACTCCGTACTTGTAAAAAGTGCACTTGGTCATACGCGGAAAGACGTAGATCATGGGATCGATTCGATCTTCTTGGTCGGATTCGAGGAATCTGAGGACGTCAATCCCGAAGGTCAGAAATGCGCCATCGAAAAAACGGTTCATCAGGAACATCTGACCTGCGCAAATTCACTGATAAATAATAGTCAACTTGATTTAAAAATAAAAATGAATAACAAGTAATAATAATATTACAAGTAATGGAATAATAGGTTGCGTCGATAAAGCAAGGATTGCATATTCGTTCTCATTTTACAAAGACTTGGCGAGTTTTGAGTTGTAACTCTGCCAAATTTAATGACAAAACCGTAGCTACTCGTTCATTCACACAGCACTGGCAATACGAGTGAGATATTTACCGGAATATTATTCTCGACATTTTAGCTCTCTACTTCATCTCAATCTCGATGGCTATTTTATTTTTTATCGTTGCGGTTATTAATAATAACAGCAAATCTTGAATTTTTTAATATTTATATTTTTATTTGTAATTATAAAATTTTCTCCACTCACCAATAACATTCACCAAGGCTAGAACCTCGCAGAGATAATATCGGTAGGCCCACCAGTTGTGGTAGCGGAGATTTTCCCACAGATAATCGAGAAGCATTTTCTTCTTTTGCTTCTTCTCCACCTCAGAACAGAGACCGATGTCGAGGTCCATCATCAACGCGTGAATCTTACCGCCTTCCCATCCCTTCCAAAGCCATCGCGGTGTGTAAAATAATATTGCCTGTAATTAAACAGAAAGATACATTTTTTATGATAAACTTTTGACAGCTATTTTATTGTTACAAAAACTTAATTAGAGTTTTTAAAATCTTGTTGGACTTTATGCCGTCCGATAATTACAAAATGAAATATTCTAAAGAAATAAAAATTTAAAAGTATGTAATTTAATTTTAAATTTAAAATTCAGGGTGGAAAGGTTTCTTATAGAAGTCTGTTTAAAATTTTTCTCAAAATTTCATTTTTTCGTAGCACCGCTTTACAGTATAAAATTTAATTTTTATCCTTTTTTTTCATTCGTGAAAGAAGAAATTGATTTTTATTTTATAATGTAACGTCTCAGAATTAACTCTCTCGTAAGGAGAATATTTAGTTACTATACGCAATCTGTTTGATATTTTTAATGTTACTTTTATTAAAAAAATCATATATATCAATGTCAAAAATTTTTTTTTCAAGGGAAATGATCTTGAGTTGATACAAAAATCTCATAGAAAATAACTTAAAATTTTCTTCCGAATTTACTAATTTTTCAGGCTACTTTTACAATTTTTTTGTGCCTAAAAACTTAATTTGAATAATTACGGCCATTATAGAAAATATTTAAATTAGCCTCTTATTTTCAACCGACATGTTTACCTATGAACAGTACTTAGTTCTTATTTATGTAGAAGGTAGAAGAAAATACTTTAAAATTTAATTTGAAATTGGTTAATGTTGAATTAGTGAACCTTCTTGTCATAAAAATAAATTATAAATTTATAAATAACAACAAGAAAGCGAAGGAGGAGTAAGGATAGAGAAGACAATAGAACGAAGACGTAATGTCGAGGACATGACTCCAAGGCCGACAGGTGAAAAGATAATTGAAACTGTGAACAAAGAGCTACGAAAACTTAAAACTTACAGACCGATGAAAAACTTTGTCAGGGTTTTAAATAAACCGAACATTTAACATTGCGCAAATACTTCTAGTAAATTTAAATATATACAAATGTAAATTAAATAAGCAGCCAGGGCCGAGGATGAGACAATAGAAAATTACGGACTTGGACTGCTCAATCCGCAGATACTTGCGCAATCTTCAGTTTTCTATGATATAAATTATGAATTTTAAATATAGCACATTTGTATTTATTAATAAGGATTAAATTTCGTAGCTTTAAAATTGCTCACTAGATTCTAGTTACTCTTTATATTTATACCATTAATGCAAATATATAACACTGTAAATTTATATTGTAGCGTATTACGGCTCGAGTTTGTTATTTACGATTTTCTAAAGCAAAAGTTTAGCTTTACAGGCTCATTTATGCTAAAAGAATACTTACTAAATCGTTAATCGATTATTGTAATTACTTTGGTAAATTATTTATTATCAATTACCGCTATCGTGAGTTTGATTTATCGTCAACATATTTTTATATTATAAATATTTTAATTAATATTCAATATTTTATGGTAATTAATTCAAGTTAACCATAGTTGTCAATTAAGGAGGAACATTATCATGAATTTTAAGTGAGTTATTTTCTTCAGTTTATTAAAAGTAACTCATAAGAAATTTGTCATACTATATAAAAAATTTAATTCTTCACAAAAAAAGTATTTTATTAATTTCTTAATTTCAACTAAAAAAATTTTAATTTAATAAAAAAATTATAAACATTTATTTAAGCGCTCAAAATATTAATTAACAGCCAAAAAGTTTTTACACTAAAAAAAAAAAATTTAACTTTCTTAGAAAAAAATATTTTTGAACCAAAATAATTATTTTGAAGAATTTGATCATCTTTAAAAAAAAAAAAAAATGTACTCAAACCCAAAAAATTCTTCGTTGAAAAACTTTTCACATGATCTAAAACCATAAAACTCTTCAAAATAATTTTCTTGATTCAAATTTTCTTCTCTTTAATTGAATAAAATTAATTTTTTCATTATAAAAATTACTCACTATATTAAAACACTGATGTCTTCTAAAAATTCTCGGTATCAAAATAAAAGAAAACCTTTTAACATACGCCATAAAAAATTCACTTTTATCCTCAATTTAAATAAATCAATTCCCATCTAAAAAATTACAAAAATCATAAAAAATAAAGAATAAAAAAAATGAATAAATCGTCCATATTTATCATGGAGGTAAAATATTATCGGATATAAAGTCTTTAGCGAATTTTTGTCCTGAGTATATAAAATAATTATCATGAGTGAAGAATCCGCGAGCCGTTAATTACCGGATATCACGGGAAATATAGCCTCGACGTTGGCTGGACCTTTGCCCGGGAATTAAAAGCACAGAAGCGTGTAATGGCATCGGCACGCGGGATTTCTGCGCACCGGCATCGGCATTGCTATAGATATAGATATAGATATACAATATATACAAGAGTATGTAGAGAGTAGAGAGTACAGAGTTAGTACCAGCCAACAGCAGCAGTAACAGCAGTATCACGAAGGGGAATAGAGAAAAGGACACTTTGGCTCGTTAATTACATCGGGATGGGAATACATTGCTCCGTGTGTACACATATATTTATTATATCTATACAATATACATACACCCCTTGCATATACATATACATATACGTGTACTTATGTACGCCTCTATATAAATATAAATATAAATATAAAAGGGCTGGCAGCAGACCGTAGACTGCAAAGCTGGTTGATGCAGCCTCCGCTTACTTCTGACTTCGCTAGTGCAAATTATTGCAAAGCTACTGAGCCATTAATCCCACCTCGGTCTTTCTTAACCTCACCAGCAGCTCCACCACCAAAGAGCAGAGAAGAGCACTGTGATCTTGAAATAAACGACCAGAAATATGAAACTTTTAGTCCTTAGCTTTAAACAGAATGTTAAATCTGACGGAACACGAAAAACCTGTTTCTCTAAGTTGTTTTGCATTATTCTGCTATTCCGTCAGATCTTTAAGTATCTAACAATACTCAAGGTATTTTCATTTCATTTTTAAACTCTCCCTTGTCTTATCTATTTATTTTATTCATCAACACTAAATATTAAATACTAATACGCGGAACAGAAGGTTATGGCTACTAGAGCTGGTGGATATCAATAAATTCCTTGATTTATTTGAAGACTCAATTCACCAGATAATAATAATTATCTGAGCGTCGTTAAATCTCGGATGATACTTATATACAGTGAGTCGCATATTTACAGTGTGTTTAGTTGTTATTAAGATTTTGCTTATTCGTAAATAGCTTTATTTAAGCTTGTGCAAATTATATCAGTTGCCGGGATTTGTCTGGAGATCGGGAATTATTTTCATGCTATTCTACAGTTCAATATTTATATTGAAGAGGATTGTTGAGAAGTCTTCCCTCTTTTTAATCGCAATTATTGGAGTCTTGACCCAGTGAATTGTTTAAAAATTTTTTTATAGCAAAGTTTTTTAACCAAGAAAATTTTTTTTTGCCATCAATTAATGTTGAATAATTTTTTAGGAAGAAAATTTTTGATATTGTTAATGAATGATCAGAAATTTATTATCATTTTGGCTACCGAATGGCTTTTTTTTTTAAAAGGCGTACAATACGTAAAAAATTTTAATTTTGCTACAAAATTGATGAGATTCCTAAAAATTCTATAAAAAGTTTATCATTTTAATAAAATAATATTGTATAGAAATCAAACTATTGTATTTTTCCTAATTTGTTAATCAAAATCAACAAATTAACTCGACAACAAAATAGACCTCTAAAAAATACTGGCCATTAAATGAATTGATATATCAAAAGAGTTAATTCAACAAAAGTAACAAATGTTTATCTTGGCCCAAAAGTTAATCAAGATAAGAGCAGGTGTATATCATTGAATAAATTACACCTAAAAATAAACACTGTAACGTCTTAATCAGCATACACCGAGTTCAGTAATAATAATAAAATAAAATATGTATAAAATAAAATGGATATGGATATGGATAATCTTACTTGTAGCAGTAATGCAAAAATCACCCACTGATAATACTTGTGATGTTTAACAAGCGGATGATTATCGTTAACATGAACATCAGTTTTGCTATTAGTAAGCCCCGGATAAGGAACAGCACGTCCGACAGTCAAATTAAAGGCATTTATCATGCTATAAGTCGTGTGTAACCAGCAGAATGTTTCTAGCACGGTAGTTTCCACCGCGGATGAGCCTTCGCAGTGGATCGGCGACCCGGAGATGCTTTTGCAGGCCAATGTTAAGCATCCCGCGAGTAACAGAGCCACTGTTACGCGGTAATGAAGACGGAATATCAGTGTGTCCTCCTCTGTTTTTCGCACTTTAAACAAAGACCTTAGTGATCCGAAGATGTCAATCATCTTCAGCATTATTGGCATTTTTATCGGCCTATCTAATTCATCACCACGACCACTGAACCCTAATTATTTACTATCCCTGTTCGCGTAATCCAATAATCCAATTCACCAGGAATAAATCATCGTCATATCACTGATATATATTTATTTTTTATTGTTTCACGGATTTGAAAATTTCAGCAGACTTATGATGAATTTTTTGAGTCACTGTTGAACGCAAGTTGCAAGAAAATGTTTGAGGTTGCTGTGAGGCTCTGATGATTTTTAGCGTTTTTATGAAATACATTTTTGCAAGAGCACAGAAATTTTGTCAGACAGTGGAGACACGTGAAAGAAAAAAGCAACTGCTCTAAGACTGACTTTATTCTTTAGACTGACTTGAGGGGCATCCCTTGGCCTCGAACGATGCATAACTTTAAAACGATGCATTATTATAACGTAGGCAAGTTTCGATCCATTAAAGTCTCGATAATATTAATGCTCATTGTTTAATACTTAAGCTAATACTTTTATACTAATGCTTGATCTTGATGTCAGTTTATTTTATTGTTTCGTTTATGAGATTTGCGTGTTAAGAAGGTCCAATTGCTGGCTATGTTCAGTTAAATGCATTAGGTAATAGTAAGAAATTGATTTTTTTTTTCTAAAGTATCAACTGCGAAAGTTACTACAATTTTTTATCGGTAGATGGCATTTATCAGAAAATGCGTAATAATTTGAAACTCATGACGTCATTTTAAGAAATGTTATTTATATTAATAGCTTGAAAAGAAAAAATCATTTAGTATTTTAAATTCAAAATATCGTATCAGGTAGTTACTCACTGAATTGCTGTGGGTCCAATTATAGTATCTGGGTGTAAATCTCATCACTGTTCTTATAAAAATAACCACTTTAATTCATTCTGGGAACGATGAAAGTAAACATGAAAAGAATTTGGTATGGTGAAAAATAAAATATAAATAATTTAGAGAGGACATTCTGAGATAAAACGCGAGTATCTAAGACTAAAACTAAGACTTTAGAATCATGACAAACCCGACTAGGCATTCGGGTCATTGTCAAACTATAGTTAGTCGGAGTCGGAGTCCAACTCAACAATTCCGTGGGAGACCTTATTACGGCCTCGACCGATTAATTAATTTACTTTTTTCGTTACTTTTAACCCTTGTTTAATCCATTTATTAATACTATTAGATATCGATTTTTTATTATTATTCGAAAAATTTTAATGCTTTTTAAGAGTTTTTGTTTTAGAAAATTGAGAAGTTAAATTTTTCAAATTTTCTAAAAGAAAATTTTGTTATTTCGCTTTTGTTTTCTAACTATCAAAGCTTTAACTACTAAAAATTATTGAATTAAAATTAAATCAGTACTTTTGATGAAGGTCTGAAAAAGTTCAACATTTACCTATCATTTAGTTGTTAAATTTTTAATGAAAAGTTAATTAATTTTAATAAATTAATTAAATTTTTGTCTGTTTAAAACAAAATGTCTTAATTTAGAAGTTATTGACATTTTCTGATAAAATTGTAATTTTTATCATTTTTGATTTTCATTGTTACTACATTTCATGATTATTTTATTCTCTATCAAATATTTGATTAGCCAAAAATTAAATAAAAAAATTTTAAACTATGATTTATAATTTTGACCAAAAAAACGTCTGAAAGAAATGAGCAATAAATTAATTATTAAAGAAATTTTAATGAACCCTTTGACCTGTTTTCAAAAGCAGAAATTAATGTTCCTTTATATATTAATATATATTTGCCATCATATAAGAAATATTTATATTTTTTCATAAAAGAAGATACATGCTTCGGGAAAAAAAAATATACTCATATATATCCATGTCTAAATATATGTACATATTTTCTTCTACAGAACAGGGAAGACTAGTGTTAAATTAAAAATGTAGGAATTAGCACCCAGCGATAATAAATAGTAAGGATTTAAAAATAAATAACAAGTTTTAAGTTATTGTAGTAAAAATATTTATCCTTGAGAATCACTTTATAAAATCTTATTATCGCACATGTAATGTGGTTGGTATTAAAGAGACTTAATGAATAAAGAAGACACATAAGAAAACAAACAAGGTACAGAAGTTAAACGTGTAGAAACATTGAGCTTCTCCATGGTCGGCTAGTCTACCCCAGTCATTAAGACTTTTGATAACTATCTTGTGATAATAACAAAAACAACAGCATTAATAATGACAATAGACGAGGTAGCACTGTTATAATAAGAATAAGAAAAAATGACGGTAATGAAAATAAAAATATAAATAATAATAAAAGAAAATGACCCCGTACCCGAGCTTTCAGTGATACTTAAGGTTTCTTTCTTGGCAATGAACTAGATCGAAGAGCGCAAGCAAGTACAAACATAAGGATGTCCTTATGCAGAAGCGTAAGCGGAGTTTAAATGATAAAAGTTCCAACAAATTGTTTGTTAAACAGTGTTTATTTATTTACTAGATGTCCCGATCGGTCTTGTGAGCGATATAAACAAGAATTTTTCTAGGTTGTGGGTTGTATTGTGTTTCGAAGGAAGAATGAAAAAAAATGTTTACACTACAGTTTTATATTTATATTTTAAAACAAATTTATTGATAAATAAAATTTGAAAAATCGTGAGAGCCGATGAAAATTATAAACATTTGAACTAATTTTTTTCTTTTTTCTATTTTTAATAAAGTTAGAGAAAAAAATTCATGGTTGGTTAAAAAAATTGTTTTCATCTAAATTTCGCTGAGAAACAACAAAATTTGCGATTTTTAAAACTTTAAATTTAAAATTACTAAATAAAGTTTTAGATTTTGAACTAAGTTGATTAAATTAAATTTCAAAATTAAAATTCATTAAATTTCAAAAATTAAAAGATAAAGATTGATAACATAGTGTATTATAATAATAGTGATAATTGTAATGAAAATAATTGTGTAATGAATCTGATAGTTATAAATTAGGTATGCGGTTAGTTACAATTTGGAGTTGTGATGTATAACTTCGATCGTAAGTAGGACACTGTTCTTTGTATACACGGTTGATGAAAGCACGTGGGTAATTTTTGGATCTTAAAGTATAAACTAAAGTCTTAGATAATACTGGAAACTTTTGTTTATTTTTTTAAATACATTTGAATTAAATATTATCTGGGTTACATCGCTAATGTATTTTTAATTCCAGAGTTTAAATATGTCGCTTATTCTTATTTTTATTAAATTTAACGTGTTTATGATAAATGCTCCATCTTGTGGATTTATATTAAAATCATTTTTATATTTAAATCATCGGGTGATGAATTAATGGCTTTAATTTCCGTTATTTTTAGGTTTATTTTGTTTTGTTATTAATAGGCCGCTTTTTAATGGATCGATTTTCGTCATTTTTTATTTATTTAGAAGCTTTGATTAAGTATTAGTATAAGAAGATTATTTTGAGTAATCTGTTCCTTCGATCATTAAGATCTTATAACAGCGATTTTTTTTATTTTTGAATAGTTAAGAAAAACATTCTTATTTTATTTTATTGAGAATCTTGTGAATTATAAAAGACGGTTTAAATCAATTTGTTATTTTTTTGTCTATTTTTATTAAAACTCGGTATTTTTAAATTGAAATAGAAAAAATTAGGTAATTGTTTAGATTCACGGTTCAAAATTAGAATTATTTTTTATCTATCATAAGTTTTTTTTTTTTTAAGTTCAACAAAAACAGAATTTCAAAAAAAAAAGTCAATTTTTCAATAAAAATTTACAATTAAAAAAATCCATAAAAAATTTCCAGGCATTCAAACAACAACTAAAAATTTTCATCCGTTTGCTAAAATTCACAACTCATAAATAAAAAAATCATTAAAAACTGCAGGAGTGATTAAAGCCGCAGCAAACGTCGATTGATAAGATATTTCCTGTGAGAAGGAAATTCCAAAGTACAAAAAAAAAAGAAAAAATCTTAAAGACTATATGTTCCTAGTATAATTTAATTTAACAAGGTTGTAACAGAACCTCGATAAAAAAAATAGCAAAGTAATTTTTACCTGAAAAAAAAGCATGAAGCAAACCCATTGGTAATACCGATATTCCTTTCTCTCACTTTCAGGATACAATCTTGAATTATCAACACCTGGGAATGCAACTTCAACGCCGCCTTTTTTCTTGTACGCCGATACAATAGTGTAAGTGCTGTGAATCCAGCAATAAGTGTTGAGAACATCTTCGGGTAAGTCCTTACTATGTATGCAATCTATTGGATTACCCACGTACTGTCTAGTCGTTACGATAAGTGAGCATGCTATCAGTCCTATCACCGTAAAACGGTAGTGCAGCCGGAACACAGATGTGTCCGTGTGGATATTTGAACTCTTAATAAGGCTTTTTAAGCCGCGAAATATGTCCAACATCTTTTACCCCAGAACTCCAGCCGCCGATTCCTTTGAATCTATTAAATATCTATCCAGTATCGTCCGTGATAGGGATAATTTTTTACGCGCAGTCACTCTCCACGCACGTTTTTCTTCCAAAGGACCCACAAGATTATTCGCTTCTTCTTTTTGTATCCGCAGTCGTTGCATTATTTTATTTATTTTGTTGAGAAATTTCGTACAAGAAATTTTAAAATTTTCATTTTAAAAATTTTTTTAGCATAAAAAATATTTTTTTCAATACTCGGTTTGAGATTTTTTGTATTTCTCAAAAATATAAAAATACATTTTTCTCATAATCGTCATGTTTAACGAGTAATAAATGAAAATGATTCACTTAACTACCAAGATATAGGGATAATTTCGGCGAAAAGATTTTCTGAGTATCGTTTTGTATTTTTGTTTTTTATTTGCAACAATCGTGTTTAGTTATATCACTTGGAGATTTCACATGCATTGGAGTAAATGGACTCGAGTGAATATTGATTTAACGAGTTTTATACACACGAATCCCTTTTCTGTCCTGTTATTCAATAATGGAACAACAAATCTGACAGATGTTTGACAAATTGCCAATGTTCGAATGTTCGAGCACTCACCGATATTTTTCTCTTTTTTTGGCGTTAATATTTATCACAGATTTTAAACCCAACACACCTGTTGATTTATATCTCTCACTTTTATAAACAGGGATAAGAATCATAAATCTGACGAATCACAGCTGTCAATTATTCACTTTGTATCGTAAAAAATATTTTTCAATCTAAAAAATAAAATTTTGATATCTTAAAAAATTTTAATTTTTTTGAGAAAACTCACGTTTTTTCAGAAAAATTTATTTTATAATTGCTACTAATTTTTGTGTTAAAATTGTTCATACTAAGAAAAAAAAATCAATAATTTTTAATAAAATTTGAGAGCGCAACTATTGAAGTAGATAACCTAATGGAGGAATTGAACCCTGATGGTTTGGTTTTGCACCGAAAGCTCGCTATTGAAATATCTGACACTAGAGCTACAATTAAATACACCTATTCTGCCCCCATTCGAGTGTTTCAAGTTTTATAGAAACTTATCCATACTCAATTCATGAGAAATTTATAGAAAGGGAGGGGAAATTATTTTTATATTGTTATTTTTTTCTACTATTTTTAATTCTTGGAATTAGTCATTGCCAAAGTTACCCACATTATTTTTTCCTAGAAAAGTAGAATTTTTTTTTCAGTATTGAAAACAATTCAAAAATGAACCAAAAATTTTTTTAAAGAATATTTTCAGCCAATTTAATCTAGAAATTTCATGTCACAGTACATTCAAGAAATGGAATAGCCAATTTTAATAGCCAAAAACTAAATCTCAAAAATGTATTTATAATTAATCCGCCAACAATTATAAAATTTCCGTTTGAAAAAAATCCTAAATATAATTTCAAGTAACAAAAAAAAAACAAAATACAAGAATAGAATAACAGAATAATTTGTCTTTGACATGTATATTTTTTTTTGAAATTGTTTTATTTATTTTTCCAAGCAAAAAAGCCCCGTTAAGAACAAAGTGATTAAAAGTAAGGAACATCAAAAGCTGAATATCCGATTCCAAAGTCAACTTTTCTCTATTTTTTATTATTTTTTCATTTTGCGAGCATCAAGTCCACGGGAGCCTGGAAACCCCATGAGGGTTTTGTAATTTTGTTTGATCTGCTCATTCTATTTCGGAGTTTCGCGTGTGTGAATTCTGAATGTGACGCTGAAACGCAGCACTTTGTTACTCGTTACTTGTAACTCACATGGGGACCGGGACTTACTTTACATTTGAGCCTGTATGGTATATATGGAATTCTATATGTATGCATGTACATATATGTTGACACGGAGAGAAACAACCAAGCGAATACTCTGCAAAATTAAATACGAATACAGAAATAGCTGGATGAGTCTACATCATTTGTCTCGCGGTCTTTTATACTTTTTTAGCTCAACTATTTACCCGTTTGTTTTCTTGATAATATTTTTGGGCAATAATTTTTTGATCATTATACTCCGTTTATTCACTTCCACCCACGTCCTCCGCGCGTGCCAACTTGTTGCAATTTCAGAGTAACGGTAGTGTTGATCATCCAACAAACCTATTAGTCATTGCCGTATTCATACACTCGATTCTATTAAATTTTCTTGCATTGTCTATATTAAATACCGAGCAGTCATACATTTCATAATAATACTATTTATAAAGATTTAATTATTCATATTACTTATAAATACTTTCATTAATTATCGGTCGTATTTTACTATCTTATTTACAGTGTAATATTTTACCCAAAAATTGTCACCTATAAATTAAATTTATTCTATTTTTAATTCATTGAATTTAATAATTTAAGTCGAAATTTTTAGTAAAAAAATTTTTTTCTTTGAGAATTTATAAATTAAAATTAAAAATTTTTCTATTCAAAATGTTAATTATTTTTTTAGTGCACGAAAAAACATTTTTATTTTGTCTAAAATTATTTTAATCTTCTTTGGATCAAATTAACCTTTTTTCTGTGTGAAAGTACTTGCTTGATGTTAAAAAAAAAGTTGTGATTTTGTTTCAAATATTTTTTTCTTATTACATTAATTTAGTCATTTAAAATAAATTTAATCAATTTGTCTTTAAATTTTAAATGAGTATAATAATACCTTTAAAATTTTGGTAAACTCAATTTGATTTTTTGTTGAATTCAAAATTTATTAAAGAATTTTTTATTTAAACTATATAAAAAAATTCAATGACAAAAAAACCGTAAATTTATTTCAAAATTGTAAAAATCAAATAAAATACAAAAATAGCTCACAAACACTTCAATAAAGATAAACCAAAACAAGCTCTCTATTATTTTATCGGAAAATTAGAGCTTATTATCCCAGCGTCTAAACAATCTCAGTGTATAAAATATCTAGTTCACTTAGCATTCAAAATTGCACATGGAATAAAAATAAATCAAGCAAGTATATCACTATAAATCATTAAATGGTTCGTTGTCACAACAAAATTTCTAATTAAAATTTTAAAATACAGTCTAGTACAAGATAATTAAAACCGTCTCATAATATCGTTTTACGAAATCCTCTCCCACAATATAATACAAATACACGTATATCGAGATCTTTTGCTCTTCACCTCATTAATTTGTCAGCACGCGCTGGTAAGCCTCCCGACGAATCCAAATAAATGCATCATGACATGAATGAAATTCACCCGTTTTATTTACTAAACCATCTACAACTAACTAAAATTATATCATTTCATTTATCTTCTGTTAATCGAAAGCTCGGCTGTCAACTATAGAATTTTGACATAATATACAAATTTTTTTTTTATTTGTCCAAAATTAAATCCCGATCAATCACCATCACACGTCAAGTTTGCCCAACAAACTTCACCTTTTATCTCACCCTCCAATTATAAAACCAAAATCTCCACAACTAAAAACTAAATTTTAAAAGCCACAATAAACTCGAGTGTTTCGTGTCCGTAAAATTTGGAAAAAACCAAAATTTCAACGGAGACAATCATTCACCGCACTTTTGTTCTCTTTCCACATAATGATGCATGCCCGCAATGCTGACGCTCGCGACTCATTTCTATTCGGTTTAACGACTTAGAGCACGCTTAGCTTTACTTCTGTTCGCAAGCTCTGAAGTAAAGCTTGCTGAGGAGGAGTCTCAGGGTGTTCCAGGAATAGAATCACCAAACTCGACGGACGTTAACGCAATACAACGGCCTCACGTTTAATTTCACACTCTTCTCTTCCCTGGTTATATGCATATATCTATATATATATCGATAACTACATGCATGTACATAAATATCTGTCTATATCTGTGGATACAAGTTTATGTATAGGTATACAAGCTCTACACCGGACACACGTCGCGCTAATGTAAGAAACCGTTTATACTTGTATTATAAACGCGGTAACTTTACTTTTTTTTTTGGTACGGGTGAGAATGAGGAGCTTTTTGTTTAATAGCTTCACTTTTGGGTGTGCATTTTTATTATGGACTAGGGATTAATTAGCTTTCGGTAATTTTGTTTTATATACTGATTCGATAGCGCTAATTACGGAAAAGTATGTTGAAAGTTTTGAAAATTAATTATTACTTAACACCGGATTTTCAGGCCAATTTTACTATTTTTGGATTTTGGAGTTGGTTGATTTTTATTTTTAGAAATTTTAAGTGATTGATTATATTAATTAACTGGCGAAGGAATTTCGGTGTTAGAGAATGTTGTAAAAATTTGGAAGAAAACTTTTTGAATTTTTATTAGACTAAAAAATGTTAACTTATACGTTTTTTATAATTAAAAAAATTATGAATCTTGATGCTATGTTTAGACGTTAAAAATTTTTTTGGATTCATTTAGAATTATTACGACAAAGGTTAGAGTTTAACAAGAAATTTTTAATTTTTAAGAGACTAGAAAAACATTACAGGCTAATAAATACACAAAAAAAAAAAAATGCCATTCGACTACACCTGAAATTTTTGTCTGACATTGAAAGAAATATATTTTAACATAGACAAATAGGTTGTATTACACATTGCCTGAAAATGGTTTAATTTACACGAATTTATAAAAAATTAGCCATATCTTTTCAAGGATGGAGAACCAATGCAAAAGATTGATTTCTATGAAATCTACCTAATAATTGACTTAAAAAAGAGATTAAAAAAAAGTAACTATTAAAAAATTCCAATAAACATTAATTAGACGAACGAAACCCTTTGAAGAAAAAAAGGCTGGATTCTATCAACAAACAAACCCTCAGCCATAAATAAACTCTAAAAAAAAAATACTCGCTATGATCGTAGAGCTAATTAAAAATAAATAACAAACTCTCAAAATAATTTATATTATTAATCTCTTAGATAAAAATAATCAAATTGAAAATCCATTAATTTACAACCTCAGCCCCGGCTGAGGATCCGACACACTCGCGGATTATATCTGTAGTCAATAAATCAAACTAATAATTTTTTTTTGTCTCAACCGGTAATACATCAACTAGACATAAAAGTGTGTGCGGTTCGCGAGTATCTGACGTTGCCTACTCGTAATATAAAGGTTGTAAGTGATGCACACACTCCGTCTGGCGATGTAAATATAATAATATAATAGCCAATCTAATGATCCACCAGGCGAACATCTCACATCACCTATATTAACACACATGAACACATTATACCACCGTTCACATATGTCAATTATTTTTTATTAAAATTGTACTGATCAAGAATTTTTGGTTTTTATTGTGCCAAAAATTCAATTTTTTACACTTTCTTACTAAGTTAGTTTCACTGTGAGGATCACAAACAGGTCTGAGGGTAGATCGTCCGAATGATCAGGTTACATTTTCCCCACCCTTTATCTAATTATGTCGGCTAAATATTTTAAATTTTTCGTCATCGAATTATCATTGATGCATCGCGTCAATAATAATAATAATGCATAGAGTCATAAAATTCTACCGTCACAATAATTAGATTCGTACCGAATTCTATGAAAGCGGTAAATAATAACTGAAAACTTGATCATTGATTAATTAAATAAAATCAATTTTTTTAATTCATATATAATTATAATTATAATAAAATATTCAAAATTAAATAGATTGCTCTTATTAAAATCAGAAATTTGAAGTCATCTTTCTTGAAATATTAATTTTCTTCTATATTGATTGACAAATTTATTTGATTTTTCATTGAAGAGGAAAAGTTTGGACTAAGAAATTTTAAAAATTTTATTTATGTCAGATCAAAGATACAAAGTATCGAACTTTGAAATTTTTGTCTCGAACGGAGTAGGAAAAATCTTGAATTAAAAACTTTTGAAAACTTTCATAGTTTAAGATCAAACATAAAATTTTTTAACAAAGAAACATTTTTCTACTCGGTTAAAAAAGTCATCTAATCAATTTAAAACAATAAAATTCTTCGAATCGACGTACTATTTTATGAATAGAGTTCAAGTTTCATCAATTAGAAAATTTCCTCATGATCAAAATTCACGTCAAATAACTGCCCAGAATTTGATGAAATTTGATCCATTAGTCGAACATGGTAACATAAGAATCTTCCTAAATTTGGAAAAGCTACAGAAAAAAATAATCTATTCGTTCACGACTTTACCACTTGATTACACTAAAAATGGCGTTTCTCAGGTTAAAAGTGAGACTTAAACTATAAATTATAAAAGTAAAAAAATGAATATTATTTTTTAATGCCAATTAAGTCTTTAAGGTTTATATTGTCCTCTAAATTGCATTCTTGAAACTTTTAATTCAATTTTATGCTATAATTATAACTATAATTACACTTCTAATTAAGTACCTCAGAGCAAAAGATTCCCCAATAAAATTAAAATACACTTAAACAAATAAAAAGAATAAGAGAGAGAATGAAAAAAGACGACAGCCTTCCGGCTTATCATTACGCATAATATAACGTACATCTAATAAACGTCCAGTTGTGTGTTCTTTACAACTATTACTGGACGTTATCATCGATGTACAAGTTAACTTGTTAAACAACGTACAACATCTATATCCATATAATATCCTCAATTCTCGACTGTAAACTGCAAACTGTAAAGTACACTGGTTTACTATTAAGTACCTTACCGTGGTGCACATAACAGAGCTCGAGCTAATGTAATGTAACGTACAAGCCAATCAATACGGTCCATGTGTGTACGCGATTAAATTGACGATATACGTAATAATCTCGTGCACGTGGGCATCTAAATTTGTAAACGCTTCATATACCGTCTTGGAGTCGTATATACCCTCGGTCTAAAACTCTGAATAATCCGATGTATAAATTAATGGTACAAGTTGTTACTAGTAATAGTAACTGAGTAAAGGTAAATACCTATACTACTAAATTCTATACATATAATCCACAGAATGATGGTCGTTGCTCTGGTGAATTTATAACCCGATATTTATCAGCTTTCGAAATAGACGTCTCAAGGATCCCGAGACCCGATAACACTGGCTGAAGGGTTGCAAACTCAGCTAGTATCGTCGCACGCCTATTTCACTCGCGGAAGTAATAATTATAATTATAATTAATGTACGCGAATTTTACCCAACTGTCCTGAGGCAAAGTATTGATTTTTAATTTTTTGAGCATTTTTATAATATATAATTAATAATTTCAATCGTGGATAAATTTTTTTGTAGGTGCGGGTTCATACTTGAATAAATACAAAACATTAAAAAATTCAAGCACGGATTTTTTTTTTTTTTTTAATTAAAAGAACACTATTTTTTTGACAATTTTTATTTAGAATAATAATTTTGTTTCGCTGAGAATGTAATTGGAAAGAATTTTAATTAAAAAATACAAATTGTTTGTGGGTTAAGAAAATAAAAATAATTTCTTTATTGAAATGGTTATTGGTTTGTTTAATTGAAAAATATTATGTATTATTTTGATGAAAATTGGATAGAAAAATGATAAAACTATAAGTTACTATGCAAAATTATTTACTCACCCCCATGGAAAAAAAATATATGAGCTTTACATACATGAAAACTTATAGACTAACATAAAACATTTATATTTCTGCATTTATCTATTTTGAATTTATTTGCTCCAAAAACATACAAGAAAAATTTTTATGTTTCATGTTTTCGATATATATGAAAATAAATATGATGCATAGAAAAAATTGTTTGGATACGTTTACCGTAAAAAAATATATAAAATAGATTTATGTGCGTGAATACAAGATCTATTTTATATATTTCATACATGTTAAATATACATGTATTTTTTCCAAGGGACAAGCATCTCTTAAAAATATTTTTTTATTGAAGTTCAAGCCAACTATTTCGTTGAAAAAAAATTCATAAATCTTGGTCAGAGAGAAATATTATTAAAAAATTAAAAATCAATTAGAGTTAAACAATTATCTATTAGTGTATACTTATAAAATAAACTCTTTAAAAATAACTTGTTGAGAAGGTAAATATATCATTAAAACGCCGGAAATGTCGCGTAAAATTTTACGAAGTACCATCAAGAATTAAGCTGTGAATTATGTTTAAAAGATTGTATATTAAAGTTTCCAAATTCCCATTCCATTATTTTTTATTTAAAACATTTAACATTCGAAAAATAATTCTTTATTTATTTTTTTAGAGAAGAAGTTTTTTAGGGCGACCTACAACTAAACGGACCGTACAAAATATTACACTGTAAAAACCTATTTATAGATAAACGGTATTTAATACATACCTACACATTTTCTTTTATTTTTATTTCCGTATTTATTTTTTATTACTCCTTACTCTTGTTTATATAAGTTGAATTGACACGCGGATTTTTTCCGTAATCTTTCGCACATATTATAACACCGATTCTTATTTAAACATTTTGGTTAGTTATTTGTGAATCGAACTCGAACCCGATACGATACGATACGATACCATCATACTAACTGTTAAATGTTTATCCAGCTTTTGCGTTATTACGAATCCGACGATCTCTTTTTACTCTTTTCTTACTTTCTTTAGAATATAAATATAAATATGTACATAATGTTTGTGTGCTTTACAGCTCACAAGATAAATATTTAATATTGCGTTATGAAAATAACTTTTTTTTTACTGATATTTTTTTATTAAACAAAAATATTTAAAGTATTTCTGAATGAATAACTATTAAAAAAAATTTTTGTTAGAAAATTTTAATATTTTTTAATTAATAAAAAAATTTTTTCATTACTTTATAATTAAAACTAATGAATGTTTGCCGGATAAAATTTTTCGAACTAATAAAAATTCAATCAATCTCCATCACAAAATTAAAAACCAAAAAAAAACTCTAAAAATAAAAATTTTTATTAATTTAAGAAATTTCTATTAACATTTTTCAGAAAAAATATAAAATAAAAACAAAAACAATTTATTGATATTTTCTCGTTTGAAAATTCCGTGAATGATGGATGGATCCGTAGGTATTCAATTTCCGGGTGCTCAACATATGAATATATTATAAAATAAACGCGTAATGACGTAATGAGACAGATAAATTCAAACTTGACATTTAATTCCATTTTTCATTGTATAAAATAATGCATTCAAATAAACTTTATAAATGTCTATTTTATCATCTCAGCAAGTATAAATTTAACGTCACGACAGAACTTTATTCTAGGCGACAAATAGTTGAATTTAGTATTGGTAAATTATCAAGTGTGGGCTCAAATCGTTGGTCGTTCGGGGTTTAGTTGTTATATTAAGAATATTATAAGCAAAATAAAAGTGAGCGGAGGACATATTGCAAAAATGAATAAAATAATGTACTTGAAATACGTCGAGGAAAAACAGAAAATTCAATTGGTCCTCGCATCTTATATTGCTTACGGTAAATTTATGTCGACAGTATATAGTTATATTTATATAAAATAGTTATATGTGTTTATATACATTAACATTTATAACAAAAACGTAACAACAGACGTAAATTCGTTCCGTTGCGCTGCTTGGTTACGGCACGAATTTGCTGACATTTATCTTAAAACTGGCCCTGGTGGACGTGTGAGTAGGTACTATTGTTTTTTAATTTGTTTTGTTTCGTTTTAAATTGAATTAGCGCCAGAGCTTTATATTGTTTTCTATTTTTTTCTGTGATTGAATTTGTAAGATTTTTTTCACCGAAAAATAAATATTTACTAGCCAACACGTGCGAGTATTTTATACAGTATTGTGATCAGATAACAAATCTTCATTTTATGATGTGAAACTAAGCTGTGATATTTTTGTTATTATTGTTTTAAAAAAATATCTATAGTTGATAAACATTTGCATTCACTCAATTCCGGGTTTCTATACACACTCTCTGCTCGTTGTGCCAACACATACGTAGCCAAATCCCATTTACCCATCCGTTAATTTTATATAATTAAACCTATTGTTAACAAGTGGCGTTGCACTTTTTTCCCGTCAATTTTTTTTTTAATTTTATTAACAAAAAATTTTTATAATTTTTGCATATTTTTTGTCACTAACGGGAAACATAAACTTTAACATGGTATTTGAATTTTCAAGTTTGGTTAAGAACTAAAAAAAATGTATGATACAATGCTAGAAAATTTATATCGCGAAGTACGAGATCAATTGCAGTAGAAAAAAAAAATGTTGGTGGAGCGAACTCGGGCAGAGAAGTGACATTTTCAGAGCGAACAATTTGGATTAACAAATGCGCTGTCAAAATTAGATATGGAAATACTTGTAGACACGCCGTGTATGATAAGTGACAGTAGTGGGTCGCGGGCAATAATTATTGTTGATGATACCGGGCTCGACACTTGTAAATTGTTAGTGATATAGTGTTATAGTGTTACGAAAACTACCATACAGATTTATATTATATTAAGCCGAGAAATAATAGACTGGATATTTACTATTTTTCATTCAAATCCCATTCCCCCGTTCTCATTATTTCCGGATGATAAATCGAGATTTCTCAGAAGTGATTGACGCTAAAATTTCAATATTCAAGAGTATGAAATTGGAAATTATTTAATCTGTCAGTGGTTTCGTTCATTTAATACTCAATATTTTGAATAATTCTGTCAGTCACTCAATTTTTAATTACGTTTTTTATTAAAAATGTAGTGAATTATTAAATAAAGTAGAATTTAACAAATATGAAACTACTCACTTTGAAAAAAAATTTTGAAAAAAAATTCAAACTCCATTTTCAAAATTCAGACTCGATTTTTAAAAAAATTTACGATGTTATTAATATACCTGCTTGTAAAAAACTGAAATAGAAAAAGAAAATCTTCCCTATTTGTACCTGAGTTTCTTTTTCGTGAATGGTCGACTCCCTACTCCAAGAGTTTTTTGAGTGAAAAGTAGACTATTATTTATCATAAATTTGAAAAATGAAATTTTAGAGAAAAAATATTAACTAATAAAATTGTAGTTTTTAATCAATAATGGTACTAAACAAATCAGTTATAAAAATTTCTCAGTTACTTGTATTTAAAAAAGAATAATTTGATGTCAAAAAAATTTTGTTAAAATTGTACTTACTCTGTTTTTTGAAATTTTTACAAGTCAAGAAAAATCTTAAAAATTTTCAGAAGATAATTACTTTCACTTTGATAAAAATTATTGACAAAAATAACTTGAATGAAGATTATTCATAATTGTAAAAATTAATAATTTAAAAAAATCAAAGACCAAAATATTTTCAAATTAACCATAAATCATAAAATGAAAATAATTAATAATTAATAGCGTGTGTTACAAATTGATAAAATAATATATTTAACAAGATAAAACGGCTTCTTTGGCAGTAATTAATAAGATATTACTCTGTCAAGTGTAGAACCCTCGGTGGTTGCCTTCAAGTGATAATAAATCACATTATTCAAAGATAAATATATATGTATAATATACACTCAAATGGTTTTGCTCCGTAGAGTAGATCATCTAATTTTCTATCTCCATTCTCTCCAAACCAAACACCGCAAGCTCTGCGCTCAGATAATTCGATGCTAAATATTGTTATTTATTATTACATTAATAATTATAACAACAATAATAACCGCTTTCAAAGGAATCGAAACAAAATGAAATTTTTAAACCGATCGCAGATGCCGGTATTGCCGGTCACTGATCTGTAGGTTCCCAAACTCAGCGATAGATCGCGCCTTTGATCAAGCAATCGTTCTCCAAAATAACAATAATAGTAATTAATAATAAAATTTGAATTTAATACCTGCAAAAGCAGTAAAAATGCCACCCACTGGTAATATCTGATCACTTTTATTTCTTCTTCTTTTCGATTGTGATTCTCTGGAAATGAAAGATGACCTACTCGGTTGTGAGGCCAAAGAAATGATGAGGACGAGGCTACGCCGGGAAAGGCTACATTTACTCCAGCTACTCCGAGCATTGCTCCAGTTACGAAATAAGTGCTGTGTATCCAACAATAAGCGTTGAATGCATCTACAGGTATTTCTCTGGAAGAAACAAGAAAATTCAAGTTGTTTTATCGATATTGTTATTGTTATTGTTATTGTTATTGCTATTGCATGCCGAAATTGTAAAATAAATAATGTAACATGACTGGATATTTTAGACAAAATATGTTTTTGTAAACTTAAAGTCTCTTTGATCCTTCTTTTACGAGAAAACAATTTCTGCAGTAATTTTCACTTGAAAAATTTGTTAATTTTTTTAAGTTCATATAATTTTAAAATTTACTTGAATATTCAAGTGTAAATAAATAATATGTTAAACCAAAATCAGTATTCAAAAATAACAAGTTCAAATTTTTTTATTATAAAAAACTAAAGAAAATTAAATTTAATTTTAGGTAAAAAAATTTTTTTAATTATCTCGAAACACTGGATTTATTTTTCAACCTATAAATAATTCATAATTTATTTAAAAATTAATTTTTGCCGGTGAATATTTTCAAATTCTCCACAATATTTTTAAAAAAATCTAAATTTTTTTTCAAAATGAAAAAACTTAAAATTCACCTTGTATGCATACAATCAATAGGATTCCCTACAGATTGTTTAGCAGATACAATGATCGAAAATATTAACATGACAGCAGCAGTGAACACGTGTGCTCTCATAATAAAACCATCGCTTGTAACTCTTCTCACCTAAAAACATAAAAAAACAAAACAGAACTACTCTTCAAGCTCACTAAAAAAAAAAAAAAAAAAAAAAAAAAAAAAATACAATTTAAAAAATAATCTCACCCGAAACAAAAAACAGAGCGCGCTAAACGCGTCCATAATTCTATCGTCGTGAAGTCCCTTGTATTTAGACACATCAAAAAGCTTACGTTTGCGATTTTTCTTCCTTTTGGCCCTTGAGCCCTTGTATCCACCCTCACAATGGCCGTACTTATTATTTTCAATGTAAACCACTGTACTGGTACTCTCAGTCGTGCTGCTTGAATCTCTACTACTACTACTAATGCTGATACTACTATTTATTCTATCATGTGGGTTTCGCATAGCGCAAAGGTTTTCAAACTAATGAAAAATCACCCACGGTCTCAAACCGAAACCAAAACTAAGCCCAAGGGCTTCCATGCTTTGACCGTGAATTGTCATTTTTACTTTCATTTTTTTTTTTTTACATGATTTATTGAATCACGATTATAGCTCACGATTAAATCCTCAACTTACGATACACGACCAGTTCTTTCATTTTTACGTGGAGCAAATACTTACCAACAAAGCACATTTTTAGAGAATCAATACAGGAAGCTTTTTTTATAAGTAATTTTTATTTATATTTTTATATTCTCGATGTATGTTCAATCTCAATTGAAATGAGAAAAAATTTATACTTTAATAAAAATAAAAAAAGTTATCTGACGTACGCGTGTGTCCCGATGCGCGGGATAGCTCCCAAGAAACTGATTCGAACACATAGTGCCTGACCTACTGTGCTTAGCTCCTGTGCTTTTAGTTGCCAAGAAGAAGTATATGTAAGCATTTTAAACCACGATTATCATCGTCAACATCGTAATCATTTCCATGATTAATAGTAATATTTGCTTATCATTAATATTATTATTATTATTTTTGACATAAAAATAATAATTATTATTATTACTATCATTATGGAAAAAAATATGAGTTAATTAGAAAAAATAAATTATCGAGCGAATGGATGAGGACCGCGATAATACTATTTTTACCTAAGCCTAAACCGATTCGGTGAGACATATTTTATTTATAAATTTTTTTTATTTTCTCCTTGTTCTCGTCTCGTGTTAGTTCAGTTATTTGGTTGATTTTATTTCGGCGTCTATCGTGTTCTTACTATGACACAATTTGTCCTTCTGGTCGCCCACGAGTCTTAGTTCTCAATGACGACAACTATGACATCGTATTTATCGCGGCACAAACGCATTTATGTAAAAATATGTGCTTGTATTTATGTACGTTTTTTGATGTGTCAATGAAAGACAGTTAGATTTTGTGTGGGTGGTTATCGGAGGGTTATCACTTAACGCGGCGCCGTCATTGTCACTCCGCAGAAATGACTTGCTCGGCTATTTTATTTTCTTTAATAGCTATGGTATTATATTGTGATTAATTTATATATATATATATATATATATATATATATAAATTTTTTTAACTTTATAAATAATTTTTTATTGGTGAAATTTTAGGCTTAAGCATTAAATATTAAAACGGTAATTTTTAGACTTATTAGGTCAAAGAAAAGCTAAATTTTTTATATTTTAATAAGGCAATATTTAGTTAAAGTTATAGTAGTAATTAAAATTTACTCAAAAGATACGCGTTCATTAGTTTTTTTTTAGAATTCATTTTCATTTAAAAATTAACTACTAAGTGGTTAATTTGTTAAATCTCATTAGTTCAGACTAAAAGCTCTCGGTTTAAATTATTTCTATTTAATATTTATTCATCTACTGTATACAAAAATTAATCTAAATATACTGGAGCTTTTATTAGTAGAAAATTCTTAGAAAAATAAAAATGAATAAATAATTTAGTACTATTTTCCAACTTTTCAACGTAAGACGAAATTAACGAAAGCTTGATATTTTCTATTTTTCTTAAAAATTTTAATTAGATAATTTTTTATTACAATTATAGTAGTGATTAAAATCAATAATGGAAAGATTGTGATGTTTAAATTTTTTAATATTTATTTTCATTCAAAAATCAAATACTAGATGGTCAGTTTTTTTAATTAAAAATTTTTTTTTAATTTTATTCTATTCAAAATTTATTCATCTTATGTTAATAAATATTAATTTTGAAACGAAGGAGCTTTTATCCATAAAAAAAATTATTTAAGTAAATAAATAATTTAATTTTAAAAAATTTATTTTTCATTCAAGAATTAATTAGCAAAAATCTTTCCACGGAATATTTATTATACATTTAATCCTACTTAGGCTTTTGTCTACTACAAATTATCTTTGGACCTAAGTATACATTCTCCAAAACAACAAATCATAAATCTGAGCTCAAATTTGCGAAATAAAATTAAAAACCATAAGCTTAGTACAAATATACCATTTACCGTCTCAAAATTGAACGTCATAATTTATAATTCATAACAATAACAATTGTTTCGTTATTCAAAATAATCAAATTAAAAATTTCTTACTCGATTTATGTATGCATTTTTATTTTATTTTTTTTTTTTTACATTTATCTAGTACAAGGATAATGAAAAAAACATTCCAAAGGTCCAGAGAATTATTTTATTTTTCATTCAATACAATTTATCTCCGACTTTTAGCAGAAAATACTGAAAAGTGATAAAATATATAAATCGATGCTTCAACACATACTGGGCAGTAAATCTTTAGTGCCAGGATTTTTGGGTATTCAGAACGTAACGCTGATGAAGAGGGTGACGTAGGCTTACGGTAATCTTTTGGACTTAAATAAATTTATTATTCTACTCGAAATATAAATATAAATATACACAAACAGAATTTATTTATTTTGAGATTTAGAATTTTTTGTTGCCGGAAAATTTTTTAATGAAAACAATTCATCGTGGGCTTTAAAATAATTGATTGACAATTTACAAAAATGGATAAAATAATAAAGTTACCTATTAAGGTCATGACACTTGAACGTGCTTGAGTTATTTGGAGAAAGTAACTTACTTGTATTATTTTAAGTAGAAGCACCGACCAATAAGTACTTTATCTATGCCAATTAAATAGGTCAATATTGTAAAAATTTATTTATTAAAAAAGAAAAATGATAACTACAAAGAAATTTTGTCCAAAAATATCTCAGTTAAAATTAACATTATAATTATGAGAGGAGAAGAACAAGACGTTATTGATATGAGATATGACTATAAATCATAGAACAAACAGAGTAAAGATAATGAAAGGCGCTAACGAAGGCAGGTGTTGCAAGCAAAGACCGGTGATATTGTGATTTCGTGATTAAGCTCTTATTTTGACGAAATCATAAGTAAAGACCGTAGAAATGTCTAGAGTACAGTAGCCGTTCTGTCAGCGTAGGCAGTAAATTTTGCAGAATACTCTTAGCTGACTTATTTCTCCAAGTAGTTATTTATCTTGTGTGAGAGAGAGTGATGCGTTAGTTATATTATGCACCAGTGCACCAACTCTTAACTACGTACACTATGACAATAAACTGTTTCATATCCATGAAGTATTTATTTATCTTTGCCCTCTGACTTTACGTACGTCCTTAATTGCTCGTAACTAGATCAAAAATCACTTTCAATCATTCCAACCTATTTTATATTTTTGCTATAAATCTTTTCAAAATTTTATTATTATTATTATTATTATTATTATTATATTTGTTATTATTTATTATTAAATTATTAAATTGTTTTATTCATTATTTAGCCATAATAATAATAATAATAATAATAATAATAATAATAATAATTAGAAAAAAAATTTCTTATTAGAAAATTTAATAGCCTTATTCGTAGAAATAAATGTATCTTACTTACTCGATAATTAACAGTTTCCCATAATCGGTTACTTGAATGCACTACTGTCATCTTTAATTCAATAGGCTATTGACTTTAATTACCGACTAAATGTTTCCATATAAATCGATAAGATTGCATTTTTTAATTAAAAACATTTCATAACCGATATAATTATATCACATTAATTCCTTATGCAATATTTTATTTTTACAAGCGCAAACATAAATAATGATAATAATAAATTTGATAAAAATATTTCAATATATATTTATTTATTAATAAACTATTTATTACTTTATTGTCACAATAAATTTGATATAAATTTACTTCACCACTATTTCATACATTTAGTAAATAATTAATACAATACATTCTTTATTATTTATCTCTCTTAAAATAAAAATCTTATACATGACTTATGCTTAGACATTAATTACTAAATAATGAAAACTACCTATAGACCACCGGACTAAAAATCTCAAAAATTTAATAACCATTCAATTCAAAAATACATTACTGTATCACAACCATCGAATCCTCGATGAAATTTTAATTATTGTACACAATTGTTCTTGAAATTACAGTATTTTATTTTATTCAATTTACTTTGTTTATTAATAAACAGCCTTTAATCTCGTGGCTTCAATAACATTAATTTTATCTCAGTCTCAGTCTCCCTGTCATGTAAAATATTTATTTGTCGCTTTATTTTAAATATAACATTTATTACAATAAAACATTCCATACATTATTTCAACCGCCGGGAATATACAAATAATTGTTGAGCAGTCAGAAGAAATCGATTTCTTCTCAGTAAAAATTCTTTTCGATTAATTTATTTAACAAACATCCGATACATGACATGATTCTGAGCGTATAAAATTTTATCAAAAAATATATAATATAAATGAATCATAGAAATCCAAGTCTTGTAAAATTTGAAAAAAAATTTTTTTAGTCATATTAATTGTTCTTTTTTAATTAAATATATATGTGACCATATTATAGAAATGCAGTATATGACCATATGATTATGCCGTATATATTTATTTAATTAATCTTTAAAATAATTGGTCATTGTTAATATCAGTGTTAGATTAATTTAATATAAATCACATATTAATTGTCTTTTTATAATTGTAAAGATAAAAAAATTTCTTCGGTTATCACTAGGAATTAAAACTTCAATTTAAATATTACGTCTCTTGTTGAAAATTTTATGAAATTTTTGGTCCAAAAATTTCTTCTAAAAGTGAAACTAAATATTTAAAATTATTTAATGTTAGCAGTACCATCATAAAAAATTCAAAATTTTTAAATAAATGAAATATTTAAAAAACATTTTTTATTGCCAGAGACGCAATATTAAAATGAAAATTTTCATAATAAAATTTTAAATAATTATAATGATAATGACATTTAAATAAAAACTAAACTAAAAGAAACTATTGATTAACTGGCTGCGACATATGGCTGCCGACTTTCTTAGTGAGCTCTTCGAGCAACTCGCGATAAACAAGTGAGTCCATGTTTGATTGCAAAATGTAGAGCAGCCACCAGTCCCCGAGGTCCAATTTTTTGCTGATGTTCGAGCAGGTCTCGATTGACAGCAATCTTCCGGAGTACTTGAGTACGTAGGGCCGAACTGAGGGCATGAAAATGAGCCCGGCGCGGTAGATCATCAGCCCGACCAAGAAGATCGAGAGGATTATGTACCAGAACCAGATGAAGATGTAAGTTTTCTCGTTGACGATATTCAATGGCAGGATGCAGAGCGAATCGTGGGTCTGGATCGTTCCAGAGGCTCCGTACTTGTGGAAAATGCACTTGGTTACTCGCGGGAATACGTAGACCATCGGGTCAACTCGTTCTTCTTGCGGTGTGTCTGAGAATTGCAGCACTCGCAGACCATAGCTCATAAATTCTCCGTCAAAGAAACGATTCATTAGATATAATTGGACAAAGATGTTTATTGCACACAATACTTCGCAGACGAAGTAACGGTACACGTACATGTTGTGGCTCTGTAAATAAATAAATTTTTTTTTAATTAAAAATAATAAAACAAATTTTAAATACTAATAATAATAACTAGCAATCTGTAGTTACTATGATTGATTATAATTATAAATTATGAACAATCAATTTTGGCTGAATGATTTTTCAATATTTTTAATCACAATATCTATAATTTGGGTACTTGTGAAATAAATTAAAAAAATAATATTGCTATGTCAGGATCAATTACCAATTATTTAATGAAAAATGTCATTGACCAAATTTATACAGCTAGTAAACTATTCAAAACTTCGCCAAAAACTTGACATAAAAAATTGACCTTTATCAAAAAATATATAAAATCGTGAAAAGGCATAAATTTAGATTAAGACCTTTCTGATGGTACAAAATTTGATTATAAAAATTTCTTTTAAAATAAAATTATATATTTGATAAAAATTAGAAAAAAAATTGATGAGCATTAGAATAAAATTGAGGTCAATTGATTAAGTGTCAAGAGTTTTAAGTTAAAAATTCTCAAAAAAATAATATTAAATAACACTGATTGTATATTTGACTGTAGTAATAATAATAACAGTAAAGACGGGAAGCAAATTAGCGTGAATTAGATTCAATGAGAGTAAATTGAGTACGAGTCAAATATGTTCTTGTTAATATTCTCTTTTCTTGTCTTCTTTACTTTTAAATATGTCATTTCTTTCCTTCTTCCTTTCTTTTATATTTTAACTTTTTAGCGGCGTTGTTTAGTTAGATTATTATTAATAACAGTCATTTATATTATTTACTAACATTAAAGCCAAGTATTTTTTGTTATACCTTTAGCAATGTATTTAAAATAAAATTTCTGAATTTTAAATTATTTTTACCCGAATTTTGACATTTAGTTTCAAATTTGCAACTTTTTTTTCCCATATTCGTCTATTCAGTAGCTATAATTGCACGTAGAGGATTTTGAAAATTTTGATTTTTAAGATTTTTTAGGGCTGGTTGAATCCAAAAAAAAACGAAAAAATTTTTGATATTTCGCCATTTTTTTTTTAAACCAAACTTTCAAAATCCCCTACGTGGAACGATAACCACATGCATGCAGATTACAGCGCGGTTTGTTTTTTTTGTTTTAGATAATCCGTTTTTGAGTTAGAGATCCCACCGTGATGGGGGAAATTTTTTGATGCTCCACAAAAATGCTTATAACTTTGTAACAACGTGATTTTTTTTTATCAAAATTTAGGAGAATGATCTTGAATGTATACTTTATAAAACAACAAAACCGAATCCTCAAATTCATTTATTATCCCAGTCAAAAAAATTCTCGAAAATCACCTATTTTTTCGATCCTCACAGTGGCTATCTCTCTTAAGAAAAATCATCAAGACAAATTTATTTCTTACACAATAATTCCTCTAAAAGTAAAAAAATGAATATATCCATAACAGTAAAAGAATCCTGATTGAATCATAGTGAGTAACATAAAATAAATAAATAATAAGAAAAATTTGATTCAGCACATTACATCAAGGTTATTCAGATTGATCATATATAATATAGCTCATAACATAAGGCATAATTGAAAAATTGATCTCTCACAATACCTTGATGTGAGTCACCAAATAGTCCATCACCGTGTTTTTCTTCTTGCATATCGTTTCCTCATTATCTAATCCATGATTGAGACCCATTACTAGGTTGCTCGCGAGCCCACCTTCCCAAAGATTCCACAGCCAGTGTGGAAGGTAGCAAAACATCGCCTGAAAATAAATCCCATTACTATTTTATTTATAAATACATATTATTGTTGAGTATAGAGTATAGAAAGTCTCGTCTCGGATTAGCTGGTAATTGATATCAACGATTTGAAACACAAGTCCTTCAGCATACCATTCAATTATTTATTTATATCTTTCTATACATAATATATAAATACAGCTGCTTTTAAATATCATTGAATGTCAATCAAGTATTGTGTTTTCATGATGATAAATATATTTATTTTAGTGTAGTATAGATAGATTTTACCTGGAAGAACAAAACGAAGCAGACCCATTGATAATAAGTATAGTATTTCCTTGCTCCGGCATCGCCAAAGTCATTTGATACTCCAGGATGTGCTACTTCTACGCCAACCTGAAAAATTTCATTTTTTTTACTATTTCGTTTCTTTATTTCATTAATTTCTACTTTTTTTTTTTGCTTCACAAAAATATCTTTTAGAAAAAATTAGTTTTTTTTTTTTTTTTCTTTTCAGTGTACTCATGATACTCATTGATTTTTAAATAACAAAAATCCTCAAACTATATTAATAATTGATAGAATAAAATGAGAAAAAAAATTTATTATTGTCAATTATTAAAGTAATTTAAATATTTTTGCGATATTTCCCTCTCTCACTGAACTCAGCTCCAGCTGCCATTATAATACGCATGTCCAAAAATAAGAAAAATGTACTATACATATTTTGTGTAAAGTAACAGATAACGTACAACTTTAGTTTTTCATTAATTATTATTAAAAGGCACCGAGTTGGATAGTCATTTAAAATACCAAATTTTTCAGGGACAGAAAGAGTTTATTGAAAACAATACATAACAAATAATAGATTTATTCGTCTGTTCTTACATTTCTGAGCTCTGAACATTTTTTTATCTCTTGTCAGAGAAAAATAGTTAGTTTATTTCAATGATTTTTTGGATTATATAACACTAAACAAATTTTTGAAGTTACAGAATGTTGTCCGGTAAAATTTCTTCTAGCTCAAAAACAACTCAAGTCTTTCTGAGAATTTTTCAAGTTATAAAACCTTTTTACGCGTGTTCAGTAAAACCTTTTTTGCCGTAATCCTGAAAAATTTGACCCTAATTTACCGTAATTAGGATCGGTGGGAAATAAAATTATACTTTTTGTGGAACTTTTCGGGGAAAAGGTCTCCCGGTTCTCAAACAAGGTCTAAAACAAAATTAATTATACGCATATAGTATGTGTTAGGATAATAGGTAACTAAAAGCAAATGTAGCGAGATAAGAGGTTTAATTTGTTTGAATATCTGCCGTAGCAGTTATAACGTGAACGCGACTAAAACGCAAACTGGATTCTCCAGTGTGATAAGACTCAGCAAGTAGAGGACAAGATCCTACGGGTAATTTGAATCCCTCGAGGACTCTCTATCTGAACACGCGTCGATTTTACGTCAACCTTCGTCTCGTGGATTTATATATTTATATGTTTATATATGAGAATGTATATCAATGTAGGTGATATATAATACTGGTGTTATTGAAACATGCTGTAAATAATTCCATGGGTTATACAATTCAGTCTGTTAAATACTCTCAACTATTTCTGCCGCAAGTTATATTATTATTATATATCAAGATACATGTATGTGAATACTGTGAGATTCAGCTGGATAAACACTTAATTGCATCCCAGAACTGCCTTGATACTTGATTGATTATATTCCTCTTACATCTATCATGTAAGCAGTAATTATTTTTTTTTCTTATTCTTTAGTTTCTGTTTTTAAATAAAACTAAGTTGTACCGGGATAAATATTTTTTATTACATTAATTATTTATTTCAAGTGTTTGTGGTCCTTTATTTATTGTTATGATTTTATACATTCATAAGTGATCTAGGATTGAAATTGGAGTAAATTATTCTAAAGATTTGCTACGGTATAATTTATTTAGAAAAATCATTGGTAAAATTTATTTAAAAAAATATAAATATTTTAATCTCTTATTAATTTTTTTAATTATCAAAAAAATTTTTTTAATCAACAGTAAAATTTATTTCGAATCAATTCTTAATTTCTTTAGTATAATTCCTTTTAAAAAAATTAATTGTAGTCCTTAATTGATTTCTTTGATTCCAAACGAAATTTTCAAATCTAGAAGTAAAATTTATTCTCAAAAAATTTTAATCTTTTATCAATTTTAAATTTAATAAAAAAAAATAAATCAAATAAAAAATTTACGTAGGAAAATTCAAATAAAATTTCCAAGTCTAAAAATAGTTAACAGCCTTAACATAAAAAATAAAAATATGAAAAATTCATGAATTATTAAGAAATGATTCACAAAATTCTTAAAATGTTTTAAAACCTTTCAAACACGGAAAATTCAGATAACCCCCTCCTCTCCATTCTTTACAATAACTTTGGGCTCTGTAAGCCTGGAATATCAATAAGCGATACGGTAATGAGTAACAAATGTTCCTGTCATTAATCACCAAAACAAAATTAGTAACTTCAAAAGATAATCCTTTATCCTTCAATAAAAACATTAAAAAATCATTAGTCAATGTTCCTTGCTAAAAAAAATATAAAATAATCAATTAAATTCCTTATAATTTAATATCAAAACTAAAAATGAGAAATTAATAATAATAATTAATAAAAGAAATATTTACCTGACGATTAAAGGCATCAGGCATAGTAAACGTGGAAGTAATCCAGCAAAAAGTATTAACAACATTGTTCGGCAGATCCTTGCCGACAATACAGGATATCGGATTACCGACGTACTGGGTGGCGGTGATAATCATCGAGCACATGAGGAGCAACACCGTAGTGAAGATGTTGTGCATCCGAAACACCATCGAGTCGGTCTTTACATCCTGCCATTTTAAATACGTACTCAACCCCCGAAGCAAATTATACATCTTTAATCCTCAATCAAAATAATCGATAATAGACTCAAAATAATATTTAAAAAAAAAAAAAAATAATAATTTAGTATAAAAAAACTAATGCTGAAAACGCATCCCGTATCTTGGCGTGTTTTTCAAAGACCGGATGACCGACCGGTACCAGCACAGCTGTCCACTGAATTTACTTCTCCCACTTAATAAAATATAATGCCTTGTTATTATTATCACTCGTTTCCCCTCGATCTCCAGCAGCAATAATCTCCTCGATCGATACAATAAATTCTGCAGCTCACGATTTATTATTTTATTTTTTTATTAATAAAATCAACCACAGAGATGCTTATAAGCTTACAAAACTCTTCAACTAATATTGTAAAATAATATTAACAGGTCCTCCACTCGATCTCACTTCTCCAAAGTCAAGGACACGTGTTGGATGTAAACAAATTTACGCGCAATTTTGAAACACTTTTTCGTGTAAAGTATTAAAAAATCGGTTCAAAATTTATTTTTAAATTTAAAATATTAAACGATTGGTCACTTTTGTCTGGCGATTGTCGATGGTACTTTCTTACTTGATAAGATTTCCGGAGCTTTTAAGAATAAATTTGGCGATCACTCCTGAGGATTTATGACAAATAAAAAGAACTAAAAAATCGGCGGTCCCAGCGTATCGTTTTGCACGTGTTCACATGTATCGCATTGATGCACATGTGTGTGTATGTGTATATATATATATATATATATATATATATATATATATATATATATATATATATATATATATATATATATATATATATATATATATATATATATATATATATATACGTATATATATTACATATATATATGTGTGTGTGTGTATATGTATATATAACACAGAAAAAGGATAAATATTAAAGTATCGGTGGCTCGGGCTAGCGATTGTCGTCGAACGTCAGCATAAGCAGCACGTACGTACTAGTCTCTTGGTCGTCGACTGACGAGAAGTGCCAGTGGATTTGTTGGGCCGGGGGGAAAAACGTGCCGAGGGGAAGGGGTCCTTTGGGGCCGCGAGGGGGATCGCGGGTTGCAGGATGGGGGACACAGTTTTTTTACGCCGCTATTTGTCTTTTTTTAGTCCCGTCTCTGTCGAGGTTCTTTGAAAGGGGGACCGTGGTAATGGTAACCCCTGGGGACTGGGTAGGGGATACGCTTCTTTCTCTTTCTGAGCACGCCGTTAGAACAGAGTTACCCAGTACAGTACATTTTATATACAGAAACTCTACAGTTGCTGTATGCTCGTTGTTCTACGTGCTACAATAAGTTGTAGTTGCGTTTCGTTGGGAATTTCGAATGAGAATAAACGCTCATACTCTGCTCTGCTCCAAGTATTGTATATTGTATATTGTATAATATGAGCCGAGCTCACAACACTGACTGCGCGAGTCGAGATTTGTACGACCGTTAACTTTGGGCCCCATCTGGATCATCGAGATGGTCAGACTTACAAGGAAAGGAAAATCGTTGGGTTACTTCCGTTGATAAATACGGAGCTCCAAATTAAGATCTTTGGATTTTTATTTTGAAATTTTGTACAAAATTGTTTTGAGCTGAAATTTAAAACAAAGTTTGGAATTTTTTAATTGATAAAAAATTAGGAAATTAGATAGAGAGCTTGGTTTTTTTAATATTATTGTTTAAAAAAAAATTGAGTAATTTTTTTGGGAATTATTTATTTGATAAAGTAATGGGATTTAATTTTTTTGTAATGGCAATATTGAAAAAATTTATTTAGTTAAAAAAAAAAATTATCAAGAAAATTCTTTTTAAATTTCAGTATTTTAATTAAACATTTAATTCAATTTTTTAATGAAAAATTAACAGATTAACTTATTAAATTTAATTCTTTTGAAAGAAAACATTCCAATTTAATTTTTCAATAGATAATATTTTTAATAAAAAATTAAATTTAATGTCTTGATGAATAATTCCTTTGAAAAAATTGCACTAAATTATTTTTCTATTCCCAAAATTTTTCCCATAGTCCCAAAATAACTGAAATTTCCATGACTTTCATGTTCGAAAACTCCGAAATAAAACTTCATTTCACGGACCGTCGTGCAATTACACTGAAAAAAAAAGTTCACGTCTACTTATACAAAATTTTTCCGTCATTACATCATTCACAGCGTTCACAAATTCAAAACTACTAAATATAATAGAAGAGAATAGTACAAGTATAATAACAATAGTAACTACTCACTACTCAGTTGAATCGTGATTCTAAAAAAATTATTTACGGTCAGTTACAACAGTGAGTGGTCCGAGTTACTGCTAAACTTTCTCATGTTATACATATATGTTTATTTCTCTTAACTTTTAGAATATTATTACAATATTTAATTAGGTTTTTTTTAAAAAATTTTTATTTAAATTTGTTCAACAAAATCAAAACATAAATATTAAAATATATAAACAAAAAAAATCTGAATTTTAATTAAATTTGCTGTATAATTTATAAAAAAATAAAATATTATCTATTAAGAGATTTAAAAATTTAAGAATAAAGACATCTATGTAAAAGGCCCTCTATGTCTACCATATACACTACTGTACACTCTGTACATATAATCATTTAAATGTACAACTGCAAGGAGCCTTTAATTACGAGATAAGATCACCAGACGCAAGAGTGAAATTAAACCCAAGGTTGTAAAAAAAATGTATAAAACAATTAAAATTACGTCTAATGCTTCTGTGGGCTTTCTTCTATTGTATTATATTGCATTAAACTCTCATATTTTTCTGAAATCGGTTAAGCCTGGTCCTTTATGTTCATGTTCATGTTCAGTTCCGCTTGTTCCTTGCTTTACTTGCTAACTGCCTGAAAATAAATATGATGTAGGGAAAGAAGCGACTGAGCTGAGCCTCAAATAAATTTTTTGTCTTGACAAACAAAACAGCAAAGACCAGGCAGAACAAGAACACGAATAGGAACGGCGACCAATCAACTGACCGATCTCACAGTAGTACTTACTGTTCCAGTTTTTATCACCTCGGGGTTTCGGTTCGTAAATAAATATAGAAAATAAACTGAGGCCGTAAGATCTCTCCAGACTTAAATATATATACAAGTTTCTCTTTAGTTTGGAACCTTCAAGGCTCACTGGACGAGTGAAATCAAAAATAAATTTCTTACAATACTGATGTGTATTTGTCCATTGTAATATCGAGATTACACTCTATACTTTCGATATAGTATGAATATATATATATATATATATATATATATATATATATATATATATATATATATATATATATATATATATATCATGTATACTTTCAGAGGCTTTGTACGGTGATAAATGGTCCGCGGTGAATGTAAGTAATGTAATGAGTCGAGCTTGGGTAGACGATAATCAAATGCTTCAAGTGCCGAGTCAAGAGAATGTTTAAATGGACAATATTTTAAATGACCATGAGTTTTAATGTTTTATTAAATTTTAATGCTAATATCCTTCATTTTTTTCCTGTAAATTTTTTCTTTTGTTCTTTAGTAAACGAAAAAAAATGTATATTGTTTTTTTTATCCAAAATGAATATTTCGAAAGTATTTGTTGATAATAATTTTATAAGTAAAATTGGATCACATGCTCAATTTCATTTCATTGTTTTACTTTCTTTTATATTTTCAAAGCTCGGCAAAGTCAAAATTTATTATTTTCGCTAATTAATTTCCACTATACTGTGAGATAATTTTTAAAAGAGTTATTGTAGTTTCACTTCAATGAAATATTGGCGGAAAAGTTAATTAATGTCACTTTATTATCTCACATTAAAAAATTTTCAATCAACGTTACTCTGATAAAATTTTTCAATAAAACTTTCAGACCTTGTGAGGTCTCAAATAATTTTTGTTTAAAAAAATTCAGTCATAATAAAATAATCGTTTTCATTTATTATTTTTTTTTATCGTAAAAAAGTTACAAAATAATTTGGTAAGATAAAAAAAAGAAACAAAGAAGTCATTCAAAGACTAAAAGATAATGATAATTATATTTAAGTTTATCTAAAAAATTATTATCTCAATGAGAATGAGAATAAAATATATTCCATGCATCCCATCACCTGGACAAACTTCCGGATTGTGTATTCTATACTACCGTTGAATAAACTGATGCAATATTCACGCATGGTAATGCGTTATGCGAGCTCCAATGAGAACTTACAATGCGGTTAGCAACTTTACCAAAATTATTATTACAAGAACCTGCATTTATTCAAACGGCATATGGCTCCGTCTACTGAGTGAACGCTGATGCAACGTGACCGATAAATTTTTACCGAACAAATATTAAACATAAATATATATTTATATATATATATATATATATATATATATATATATATATATATATATATATATATATATATTTATATGAAAATGTGTTAATTTCGTTGTTTAATACTTTCATCACGTCCCGAATATTCCGCTTTTATCTTTATCCCGTCTCTTTGTCTTTATTAATTCTAAAACTCAAGAGTGTCCCAATTTTTAATTTCCCACGCAATTAAATCTAATTGCATTGACGTTAATCCACTCGAGTTTTTACGAAGAGAATTTTGTTATCATCTTGCAGAATTATCGCGTTATGTAGAGTCATTATCAGTGTATAGAGACATTATGATCCACTATCGATAAAATCCAATTTATTTTTGATAATAACTTTCGTAATTACTCATTATTCGTCCTACGTTAATTAATATTTTTAGAATAGTAATTTAATATAATATACTATTTTATAATATAGAAAAGTGTTGATGTTTTTCGATTAATGTTTATCGCTCTTATTTTATCACCTTGATCTTTTTCGGAGAAATTTATTTTCTAAATTCTTGTGATAAGTAATCAATTTTCAGTAGTCATTAGTTAGGTATAAATATAATTAATTATTGTCAAAATTTCATAACAATAATGACCTTGAAAAGTAAATTTTTTTTTAAATATTTTTTTTTAAATCAAAATTCACTGATGTGATTTTGAACAGTGTTTTAAAAAATATAAAATTAAAAATTTATTCATAATATTTAACCACAATTTTAATTCTAATGAGTTATTTAATTTTGAAAAAAAATTTTTAATTATTTAAATCATCTACAAATTTTGAATGAAAAATTGTTGAAATAAAAAAAAAAATAATTTTTTTGAAAACGTCAAATTTTGAATTTGAAAAAATTTTTTTTACTTCCAAAAAACATTTTGACATTTTTTATTTATTCGCATTATCCTTTAAAAAAAAATTCTGTCGACGCCAATGGATTTAGAGTGAGTTTAAAAAGAATTGGGGGTATAGACAGAAAAAATAATAGAGCATGTGTTCGATACAGAATACACGACCGGAAGGGGTGAATAAGACAAGAATGGACCCCATTCAAAAGTATTTTGGTGATTGTGTGTAATTCATATAATATACCCGTTATCCAGATGTTTATTCAAATTATTCTTTATTTTTTTTCAAATATAAAAAAAATAATAATTCCTTGCCTTTGTCTTTGAATAAAAATAATTATTTTCTAATCTAAAAAAATCATCAGTATAATTGAGGATAATTATAGGCAAAAAAAAATAATTATTCAAACACATGTTTTTTTTGTCGCATTAAAATTTTTTCAAACTTGGACTTCGGATTTCTATCTTTATGCTTAGCATATGATGCATTTGTACTCCAGATGCAGGACATGATGCAATACTGCAACGCTGCATGTACATACATTCTTATTATGATTATTACTATATTTGTATGCAATGAGAATTATTTATAAAACAGTGTAAAAACATAATGAAGTGTAATAAATAAATCTCGGGACAATAAACGCTAAAAATAAAAGTATTAATGGGGCGCTAAAACGTTTTAATAATTTAGTGGGTATAAATCTTACTTATGCAAATATATATATGTATATTATATATAATATACATTAAAAACTAAAGCGAGTTGTCACGATGAAATTGATAAGTTAATGATAATAATGTTATATATTTAAATGCTGTAAGTTTATTCAACTGCTCAGAATTTAATTAACATAATTAGGCCATCAAAATAAATATAGATATTTTATTGTTTTTTTTTCTATCACATGATAATCGAGAAATTTTTTTATTTAAGAAAATTTGATAAATAATTAAATGTATTTTATCAAATAACTCTTAATTTTTTTTTTCGAAAAAATCAAAATAGTTGGATAATTTATTAAAACATTTTGTTTAAATTTACAAAAAATAAATCATAGAATTTTTTTTTTAATAAAAAAAATTAATTAAAAATACACTTCAGAGACCTTTATTATTTTTTCATGTTAATTTTAATAATAAAATAATATTTTTAATTAATTATCAATTCTATAATATTAATGATTTTATATAGTAGCGATTTATTTGACGAAAAAAATAATTAAAATAAACAATAATTCACTTAGGAAAATTAATACAATGTCTTCATTAATAAAATCTGTCATTAAATGACCACGAAGAAAAATAATCATCAATATTTCTTCACTCAACTGAATAAATAAACAATTTATAATAAAATTTCGCAACAAAATTTTGCAATTATTAATTAACAACTATTAATATTAAAAAAATTTTTTAGCAAAATTTTTTTTATATTTTTTAGGTCACCGTGAGCGTTCGTCCTTTCTCTTTCGCCGGTGGGTTCAAGGTTAACAATAATGGTAAGGAATGTAAATCTCTATATACATATATATATATCCAGCCTTCTCGATTCTTTACATCTACATCTAAGTATAAGAAACACCCAAAAATTTTCGTGTATTTTAACGAGCTTATCCCCAAAACCGAAAACGGTCGGTATGTATTATTCGGATACTCTACAGCCATACAAACTCAGAAATAGAGACCTAAGCTACAAACCAGACCCTCCGGATTCCAGATGCACCAGACCTTCCATTCCCAGACTTGAAACAGCCTAAAAAAAAGAAAAAACATTTTTCTTAGCTGCGTCAAGAGAATAAGAAGTACGAGTAGGAGGGCCCCATGAAAACCTGTGACTTGTGACTTAAGTCACGTACCCGGTTGCATCAGAAAGATCGTTTAGTTTTTTCTTTGTGAGTCTTTCGGGTCTTGACTTTTCCCTTCTATTTTCGAAATGACATTTGGAAATTTATTTGACACATATGGGCGCCGCTTACACTCCAGGTCTGGTCAGCAAACTGTTATTTTAACACTGCGGTATATTATTTTATACTCACTATATATTAATACTTGTATTATAGTAATTATTACTCACATCTCACGTCGATTGTTGACAGTAAATAAACAATGGATAAATTTACATTGCTTTATTTGAATGGTATATTATTGTCCTCTACTAGTGTAGGAATATATATGTATATTATATGAAGGAACATTACAAATAGACTGAAATCGTTGGTCAATATTTGATAGGATTCGGTCTGGAAGATTTATGGTGTCAGTTGTCAAATAATCGATGATTAATAATTTTGAATTTTTTGTCTTAGTTGGCTTACATTGAAAGGGAAGTGGAATTTTTTATGTACATGAAATTTAATTTTAATTGCAATAATTCAATTAATAAGTATTAAACTTTTGATACATTAAAAAAAATTTGGAGTAATTTAATCTAGGCAAAAAAAAATCTTATCTAATTTTCTTTACAAAATTAGTTGTCTTAAAAAGTAACTTTCGATCAAACTGACTCATAGATGAATAAAAATTGACTTGTTACCTTGAATTGAATAAAATTTATAGGGAAAAATGTATCAGTTTAAAAATTTTTCTTCTTAATTCGACAAAGAAATTTTTCCAATTTTATTAAAATATTTTAAAAATATTAGATAAAAAATTAAAAATTTAATCTTAAAATATTTTAATAATAAAAAAAAAATAAACAAAGTCAATTTCAATTGAAAAGATTTTAAAATAAAAGCCAATTTACGATCTACTAAAATTTAATAGACAATAAACTCAAAATAACACCTATATTAATCCCTCCGGTCAATTAATTTCCAAAGCAACAAAAACAGCAACAAGTTAATTTCAAGGGACATTAATCTTGCCATAAAAAAGAATTTTTGGGATTCTTCCGGGCTTTCTCATGGTCACTCTGTCATTGAACCATAGACCACGTATGCCGAATCACGTACCACTACATACCACACATGAAACCAGTTATATAATTTCTTCTCTAGTATAAATAAAAATATATAGAAAATTCCCTGTTAGATTCTTCCTCTGACTCCAAACTCACGCTCTAAAATATCTAACATTAATATCTTTGATCAACAATCAACAAGTATTCAATGATTAACCCATTCTTCATCTTCATCCTTAGCTTCTCAAAGTTGATTGACATGAGTTGAGAGGCACTGAGGATGCCCAAGCTCAATTATGAGTTATGAATAATGACAACTGCTACGTCATTCTCTTTTTTTTTTTATTTAGTTATATTATATTATATTATTATATTAGATTCTTCTTATATTATCCACATCTTGTCCTTCCTCCGTCGTCATTATTCGTAATCACTACTGCCATCACTTAACCCATATTATGTATACATGTATATATAATACATACATACTTTATAATACCCTTCAGCCAGCGAATAGAAGTAGAGATAGGAGCGAAAAGAATATAAATGCCGAATGCTAATGACAATAATAAAAATAAAAAAAAAATAAATGGAGATTCACATGACTGGATTCTTCAATAATTTACATAATTCTCAAAACTAGACGCACGTTTCTGATGAAATAAAAGTAAAAATTACTACTGGGTTTTTTTTTTTTATGGGTTACGTGTCGCCTTATCGAATAGAACCGATAACATAGAAAGTCAAATTTGTCGAGTGATACACGTCAAGTACGAGGTATTATTTTCAGCGTAGTATCTATGTTTGCATGAAATGACTTTCAATGAAATCCAATGCTATCTAAAATCTTTCAAATAAAAGTTTCTATTTTATTTTTGTAAAAACTAAGAAAATTGAATTGACATTACCTACTGTATCGATAAGTCACGTAATTTTAAAAACAAAGCTTTTTATTTTTTTATTCACCACAATGCAAGATAAAAAAAAAAGTGGCGCCATTGAATTTACACAATATTTATTATAATAGTACATTATATTAATTTACATTCAATCGCTGAGCTAATATTTGATAAAACTGTTGTACATTTATTCTCTATCGTTTGAATAAATAATAAATATACATATGAATTTCCGTGATACTTTTCATAAATCAAATGAAATTAATAGACGGAGATATAATTGTTTGTTGGCAATACGCGTGCTTAACAATAATGTTGTAAAAAAATTATAAAAATTTTCTAAAGAAATTTTTTGTTTGCCATCACACCTCCCACTCGGAACTTTAAGCGTAATTTTTAGGATATTGAATTAATTAGTTAGTCCGAGAATAATTAGATATCCTGGTTAACCCTCGTCATAGTATGGTACTATAAATCTAAAATGTGACATGGATTTAATTTAGTTTCTAAATATAATAAATAAAATAGGCTGCTATTGTCGGGTCACTTTATTTCGGTGTAGTTTAATCTACAACTTTTAGAAACTTCGATCATTTTATTTAATGGCGGGATGTCTTCACAAATTTATTTAGATATTGATGATTAAGACTTCTCATTTATTTCACCCTCGTATTTCAAGCAGGGGGTTAATGGAAGAAGAGTAATAAGATATTTTACTGATAAATGCTTGAATTGATATCAATTGAATTATAATTAAATTATATTTATTTATTTGATGAATGATTGTTGAAATTTTTTTTTTTTTAATTACGGAATTTTATTTAAATATATTCGTATTAATTTATTAAATAATTAATGATCGTTCTACTAAAAATTTTTTTAATTGTAAAAATATATTCATATTCATAAAAAAATAATTTAAAAAAATCTCAGTCTTAAAATTAAATTTAAATTATATCAAGGTTAATGTCAAAGTTGAAAAAAAATTTTCTGATCTTTGTTGAAGTATTTAATCTTTTTTTTTTTTATGCTAATAATTTTTCTTTTAATTGTCAGAATATATTCATGGTAAATAAAAAAAAATTACATTAACTACGAACTCGCAGTTACAAAATCCGATTGCGGTTATCTCAAGTTTATCCAAATACTTTCCAAATTTCAAATGAAAGCCCTTTGAACATTTTCCAGATGACATAGTACTCAAGTACCTGAAATTTACGTCCACAATATGAAATCATAAAATATATAGCCTCGAGCCTCGAGATTTATTCTAAAGCTCAGTAGCCGTAATATAAGCTGCGTACTGTATTCAATAATATTTATTTACCAGATTTGAAGCAAAGCAACGAGTCAAATTGAACTGGAATGTCAAGTACCAAAAAAATGAAAGATAATATTTTATAAAACCAGCTGGCTTCCAGATTTCCTTTCGAACTGTAATGTATACGTATATGGAGTTTACAGCCGTCGGAAATGACGTTACGTCTTTAAAATTAAAAATTTCTGTTATGCCTTCTGTTTTCTGTCACGTTTTTCTGGTCGCCTACAACTTAAAACTTATTTCAGCCCTTTGCTTCTATTTTAATTCCAGCAGTATTTTAAGTATCTCCGGAAGTCGTAGATTTAACAGGATAGAGGATACAAAGAAAGAAACGTTTGACACAATGACGAGATGAATCAACACGCGCGTCATGGTCTGTGGTATCGCTCATTTTTCAAATTTTCTCTCGCTGATGCAACCACGCGTCATTTTCTTTATTTCTATTCTTGATTTTGTTTCATCTTTTACTTTGTAAAAATTCTGAAGATAAGCATGGAATGATGCATAGTATTTGTTTTTTATCAGTACATTAGTTTTGTTTGAAACTTTGTTAACTAAACGACCTTTTTTATATTTTTTATGATGGAACTGTTTACGTGGCTTAAGTCACGGGTATTCATAGTATAGGGTCCTCTTAGTTATTCTTATTAGACGTCTTGTTATCTTGACACAGCTGAGAAAAAAATGTTTTTTTTTTTTTTTTTTTTTTTTTTTGGACGAAATTCTATTTAACAAATGGAATAATTTACTTTGATAAATCCCATAGAATAATTAAAAATAAATATTCGATAGTTTTTTTTTCCGACTGAAAATTACTAGTAAAAAATTTTTCTGATATGTTCATATGTGCCTTTATATAATAATTAGTCATATATGGCCACATAAAAAAATTTTTTAACAAGTTATCAATGCAGTAAAAATTTATTAAAATTTTTATAAAAATATACATTGACTTTCCTTGGGAAAAAATTTTTATTTTTATCATCTATTAAAAATATTTTTAGAGTTTATATTGATTGAATTAAAAAAAAAAATTACAACCCAAAGTTTCGTATCAGAAATAAAATGATTAAAAATTTTTTAAAAACTTAAAAAAAAATTTTTGGATAAAAAATTAAACCTGAATGAATATATTTTTATTAAAAAAATTTTTTTAAGTCCAATAAATATGAATCAATTAAGAAAATTATCTTTTACTTAATAAATTTGAAGATAATTGTTTAAAATTTGTTGATTTAAAGTTAAAATTTTCTACATCAATAACAATGACATTGAAAGCCATAAACCTGATATCGCTTAAAAAATGAAAATGACAAAAAGGTCAGAGTATCACTTACAGCATTATAATTTATAATAAAACAAAGTGAGCTCTCTCGTTTCCGAGATCATGTAATCTGAGTTCCGCCGGACAATAATTCCGATTCGCTCCAGCGGTCGGTTTGTATGTAAACGACAGTACAGAGTAACAGAGAATATGCAGGACGAGGTCGTTATTAAATCGGGTGCCGAGCAATCAGCGGAGGCGTTGTGCTCGTTAATCAGCAACGATGCTTTCATACACTCGGGTACCTTAATACCCCATTATGCATGTATTATAAATAATTACTCCTCATATATATATAACGTATGTATATACGAATATTATTATTAATACACGACATACGCTAGATTATAGACCTGCTATTGCTATTGCTGTGACTGTTGAAAGCAAGAAGTCAATGAAATAACCAGTGGCATAATTCAGGGTAAGATAGAGCGGACGAATAGAAATGAGAATTATGCATTATATTAAGTGCTCGAATGATTTAAAGCGACCATTTTTTAACACTTCTATAAACTAGCCACTAGATTACATATAACTCGTTACTAAACCGTCTATCATCATATCTCGGCTCAATAACCAGCTTTATTTAATATCTCATTACACCTTGAATTGACTTTTATTTTATTCCCGACAACAGTCGATGATTTCATTATCAATCATTCTTTCAATTAAACAATCAATGCTCTGTAAATAATTCGCTGAGTTGTTTAATTTATTTTCTTCGACTTTTATTCACTTCAATGAAAAATTAATCAATGAAAATTCCTGAAGTAAATTATTTAATTTTTTTTTTAATGAATGAGAGAATTTTTTAATTGGCTACAACACGTTTAAAATTTTAATTTAAGTTACAATTAAAAAAAAGGAATGTTAAAATTTAAATTACGCGCAGTTACTGACGACATCTATGTACGTCATATCTCGTATTGCCAAAATTTTTAACTAATAATTTTTTCATTAATTTTAGTAATAAAAATACAAAATTTCAATTGAAGTAATCCACTGTATAACTATCAGCATAAAATTCTAATTATTTAAAATAGTCTTTCGATTAAATCAGAAATATAATAAAGAAAATCTAGTAATTGAACAAAAAAAAAATTTTTTTTAATTGTTAAAAGTGATAATTGATAAAAATTCTATTTAAAAACTCAATTAATTGATATTTCTTGCGTGGTTAGTCATGAGTATTTGCTCTCAAAGTTTTCTTTCAAACAATAATTGAGTAAAGAGTCAAAGACACTTGGTACAGAACACGTTATTTAAAACTTGACATTATATTACTTTTCTCGTGATAAACAAATATATTTAAGCTCACGCATGCCTCCAGTCACGCAATACTCATCATCACGTGTATACACATAACAGTTATAAGTGGGAATACAAAATGCATCAATGAAACACTTCCTATTATGTACGTTTTATGTATAGAGGATTCACTACTGACTAATGACACTAATATAACCGTGTCAAGTGCCCTAACAAGTGTCTTGTAAGGGATTCAACTCACTCACTCTTCTTATATTTATTTTATTTTATACATGTACATGTGATTTTTATTGTATTTAGTTTGCTAAATTGTTTCACTCGATTATCACTTAGCGTTCTGCATACATTAAACATAAATAGCCGTGACGAATCAATTTTTAAACTCTTATTTTCAAATCTCCAGTTGATATTAATCAGATAAAATTTGCTTATGCTAAATACTAAATTTGTTGTGCAATACTCTTATTTATCGAGATGTTTTTTTCATTCCATATCATTATAATAAATAATCATTAATAGTGGTATAATTAAATTTATTTATATATAAGAATTTTAAATTGGGTTGTCATTTTTATGTCAATGCCAAAACTAAAAAAATTTCCCATGTATTTTTTTGTTTTATTATTAAATTACTTATTCAATTTTTGAAAAAAAAATAAATTTAAAAAAATCGGGAGTGAATTTTACTTCGCATTCATTCCCATCACTCAAAGTACCGGAATGAAGTAATCAAACACTCCGCGTATGGAATGAATCTAGAGTTTTTTTTCAACGAAGTGATCTCGAGATAATTCTGGAGTGAATCTGGATTTTAATCCGAGTACTTATCAGAGTTCTTAGATTTAAATAAATTTTATATTAAAATAATTTAAATAAAATTTTATTTTATTTTAAATAAATTTTAGATTTAACTAATTTTATATGCCAAATTTTTTTTGCCGAATCTTATTTAATAAAATTTAAACTTAACATCTTTGACACTAAATAATTTTTTTTGATTATCAAAAATTAGATTTAAAAAAATTCTTATAAAATTAAATTGTAGTTTTCATGTTTTAGTAGATTAATTAATAGTAAAAAGTTGATTTATAAAAAAATACAAATTATATAACCGCTCTCCAAAAATAAAACTCATGATAATGAAAATGAATAATGATTGATGATAAAAATAATAAATAACCAGCATTCGTTTGGTGTGATAAATACACCGATATAGATACGATGATACTATTAAATAAAATTAATAAAACTCTCCACATACTGAGCGAAGTTCAATATATTAATATACATCGATGTTGGTATTAATGTTTGTAATCCGAGTACTGGCACGAGTCTTGCGATATAGACTTTCAAGTCTACGAGTTAGTAAAATAAAAATTATATTTAATTAAATGAAATGAAAGGATCGAGTGCCATGGAAGGAGTAATCGTAGTATTTGTAGTATATGTATTTATAGAAGAACATATGAATAGTCTATAGTAAATAGTATGTAGTACGGAGTATATAGAAATGGTGTGTACTATAATACTACGGATGCTTGCGCAATATAAGGAATACCGTTTTCTTGTGATCACACGCTTTATATCGCGACACTAGAAATTTATTAGAAATTTATTTTTACTTTAAATTTTATTGTCAATTTTACATTAATTTTACTATTCTACAAGAGAATTTTATTTTTTTTCCAACAAATGTTCACATCAATAATTTTTTTATGTCAAAATTTTACTAATGAAAATCGTTAAAATTGAAAAAACTTTATTCATTACAAACTAATTTTTAAAATTATTCTTATAAATACTTATACTTATATGCCTGCAGAACTTTTCCCAGCCCATTTCGACGTTCTCAGTACAGGCTACATAAAAGTTATCCGACTTATAAGTACAATTTCCTGTAGCAGTCAAGTCATGCAACTGAAAATTCCTCGCGAGTCACTTATCGAACTTGTATAATCTTGTATAATCTCTTTCAACGACAGTACTTATACAGTTGACAGCTCGCGGATACAGTAGATAATCATAAAAATAATAATAATAATAATACTATACAAAAATTATTCGTAGAAATAAAAGACTAATATTATAAAAATAAAAATTCTTCGTGAAAATTACACAAAAAATAATACAATAATCCTTAATAGAATGTACACAAAATTAGAATTTACTTATTAAAGTCATAAAAATATATCATATAAAAATCTATTCAAATATTACATAAACAACTTTGATGGAAAATTCAATCCTGTAAAAAAAAAGTATCTTATGATTTTTTAATATTTTTGATGTATAATCTCTGAGTCAAAATTTCAATTCTAAATTAACTCAGTTCCGCTAGAATTCGCGTAATGTATTACGCAAAGGACTATGTCTTTAATTTAAAATTGATATTCTGGACGAAATATCAAAGATATCGAAAAAATGATAAGTATAACTGCGATAGAGAATTGAATTCTCTCCAAAAAATTTCTTTTGTGATTTTTTTTATATCTACAATATTTAAGCTAGAATTTCCAAAACTTTCTGCATAATTACAACATCTCATTATTCTGTATAACTAAAAAAAATAAATGCAAAAGACTAGATTTAAACAAAACACCAAAAGAGTACACCAACGCATCGCGTTCAAGGTGTGCAAAAATAATTTTGACCATTCTCAACTTAAGTATTTATTTAAGCTTGTTTGAGAGGTTCATGTTCAGGTGACAAACTCTTCAACTGTCTCAACCGTTCAGCTTTTCTTTCCTCCAAATCATAGGCCAGCTTTTCTAAAAGTTCTTTGAAGACATAGTTGTCCAAATTTTTGGCAAGGTAGTAGAGGAAGAGCCAGTCTCCGTAGTAGTAATCGTGGGTCAGTTTCAGAACATTCCAGGGGTTGTATTTTCCGGGACAGGCTACGGAAAATATGTAACGATTGAACGCGATGCTTCTATAAATAAAAATCAACATGATAGATGATATTAATTTAATGACTAAAATTAATAAAAAATGTAAATGAACATAAGTAAATTACCTTGAGTGTAATAACATGGTTAGCATCCGCCAGACGAGGCCAAGGCCCGTGACGATAACTAATATGATGAACCAAAACCATAGAAAAATGTAGATTTTTTCATTAATGATGTTGAGTGCCATAACGCAGAGTGCGTCATGTTGCTGGATCGTTCCGGAGGGACCGTATTTGTGAAATGTACACTTCGTTACCTTGGGAAATACAATATCGAGTGGTGTCATTTTATCACCCGGCGAGTGCTCGAATTGTGTCGTCGTGAGACCTAGATCCAGGAATGCGCCACCCAGAAATGCATCCGTTATGTAAATTTGCGCGAGTACGTTCGTGAAATTTATTAACTCGCAAAAACTCATGTAGTACGCCCAGGGGCGGTTTATGTGCAGCCGGTTCAAAAATGCGTTTCTTATCTGCTGGATTTTCTCGTCCCGGTCCCGTTTTGAGGGTATCGTTCTTCCACCCTCTAGCTCTGTTTTCTCCTCGTGGAGGGCTAAAGTCGCTAGGTGGAGGCCTGAGACCAGTGCCTTCATTCGACCACCTGAAATTTCGAAAATTGAATTTGAATTTTTGATGCTTGGAACTTTGGATTTTTACTCCAAAATTAATCCAAATAATTTTACAAATTTTTATAAACTTAAAACCTACCCATGAAAAAATTTTCCAATATTACCTGACAAGTCTAAAAAAATATATAAAGACATGAAAATTGGCCATATAAAAAAATTTTTTCACATTTAATTGATTTTAAAAATTCAAAAAATTTTTTTTCAAAATAATTCAAACACTGGATTTTTAAAAATCAACAATAAAATCTTTTATAACTATGAACTTTATAATTTTTTATGAAAATTTTTGAATAAAAAATTTTGACTTCTGAAAAAACATAAAAAAAAATGATTTAGAACATTTGAAATTAAAAAAAAAATTTTTTTTAGCTTAAAAATCATTTCTATAAATATCGAGGTAGTCATAACAGTAAACAATAAATTTGGTTAAACGATAAATTATAATATCCGGTGAATTTGTCATGAATAATTTTTGTCAGTACAATCAATAAAAAACTAATTGAAAATGAATCATGTTCAGATAACAATTGAATCACTCCTGAATTATTAAAACTCCAATCGGTATTATTTCGCTTAAAATAAAAATACCATGAATAGAACACATTGAATGTCTATAGAATAAAAATCTAATTTGATCAGACATAAAAATAGTGAATTTTTACAATAGTACCTTCTGCGTTTCTCCAAAGATAACGCGGAATATAAAAAAGCAGCGCTTGGAAAAATAACACAAACGGAACCCACTGATAATAAACGTGGTGCGTGATTTCATCGTCTTTGGTGAATGGTCCAACACCTGGGTGAGGTATGTGTCCCAGTTCGACTAGTGTTTTATTCATGTGCTTAGACTGTAAAACAAAAACAGCTATAAAGAGAACAGAACCGATAAATAATAAACAAACATTTTTATTTATACTTATAGATTTTAATGACTTTGTCACAGTTACTGATCGTAAACTTTTAACATACTAATTATCAGTCATACTTACAACAGTGTACGTCGACGTGAAAAAACAAAACGTATCCACCACATTGCTCGGTAACGATCCTTTGTCAATGATACATCTTTTAAAAAATAACAATTACGGATTTTTATTGGTCAATTGTTTCAATTTAACTTATACTTTGATCTCAAATTTATTTTTTAGTGACTTTTACCGAGTAAATAATAATTAATTCAAGGAAATTTATTTTTCATTATTTTTAGCATATCCTTGATATCTTTTATTAAAAATTGTGGAATATTTATTCTTAATTAACTTCCAAACTTATTTTTCAATCTCAATAAAATAACTTTAAAATTCAAAAATTAAAAATTTTTTTTTTCAATCATATAAAATTTTTTTATCTAAAATTTTTCATTCAAAATTCTTCCAAAAATTCAAATTTTTAAAAAAATTGTTTCTAAATTTATTAAAATGTCTAAATTTTTATTAAAAATAAATTTAAGTAAAAAAAGAAATCACACACTTAATATGTTCGCCAAAAAATTGCCGTGCAGAAACAAGTAAGGAACCACTGACAAGTATTAAAAAAGTAGCACGATAGTGAAGCCGAAAAACTGAAAAAAAAGAAGGCAAAAAAAATTAAAAATTAAGATTAATAAAAAAAGTTTTGATTAAACAAAAAAATAGCAATAATTGTTACTAATTATTATTATAAATTATAATTGATGAAATAAAATGAAATAATAATTCCCACGGCATTGGAATAGAACCTCGAACTTATATCAAGCCGGTTAATTGAACTCATGTGTCGTATTTTTCTAATCAATTCCAATTCTGAATTAATTGTTTTAAGTAGGTCGTGACTTGGCTGCGAATAGAAATAATATACTTAAACATATTATACAGTTAGGTACATTGTGTAATCATCGCAACCAAAACCAATACCGTGCGTAAACACATATTATTATTTACACATGTGTTATATTTTTTGAAAAAGTTTAAACTTAGTAATTAAATTTAAATTCTATTGATTACGTAAGAAAATTTTTTAAATTTAATTAAAATTCACCAATATTGTCGATCACTGCGTTGTCCTCGGTGTATTTCAACTTGAGATGATCCTTGAGAACGGAAAATGTTCCGAGAATGGAAGCCATTTTTTTTTCTATGTGTACACAAGCAAACAAATATGTATTTATTGTTAACAACAAACAATTTTGGTAGACCTGGATCTAAGCTCGCGTGAGTTCCCACTGACTGTTAAAGTCTTTAATAAAACGGTCGTATTCTTATCACTAAAAATTTAACTTAACTGTGTATCTATACTTACGCGGGTTGTGCAAGATACAACCAAACACGTCTTTTACTAGAAGAAATATAATATAAATGATGGATTGGGAGGGATAACATTACGAAGCCTTCTTTTTTGTTTTATTCCTTTAGATAGCTCCTGATAACAATAGATAAACAACTGAATAAGAATCTTCGCTTATTAAATTTATTTTTGCGCTTATATTTTCACAAATATTTAGATTTCAGTTAAATTTTTTATTTTTTTTTAAAATTGATTCAAAAATTTTTAATAGTAATAATAAAATTAGTTTAACGCAGAAAATATTTTTAAAAACAAAAATGAAGATTTAAAAAACTTCAATTATTTTAATTATTATTATTTTTAAATATCTTTTTTATGAGTTTTCATTTTTTTAACTCAATATTCTTTAAGATGGATTGAAAATTTTTTAAAAGCGATATGAAAACTGAAAAAATTTTGCTTAACACACAAAAAATAATTTCTAAATAAAATAAGGACTTTCAAAACTTTAATTATTAATTTTTTTAATGTACGTAATCAAAAATTTTTTAATCATTTATGAATAATCAAACTACGTATTACAAAGATAAAAAAATACGTTCATTAATTCTATAAAAAATTATCAACTAATCTGAACTAATTAATAATCATTCGTCATCACTAATTACTCACGTATACGCATTAAAATAATGAATAATCGAAAGTAAAATTAAAATAAGAACACTTTATTTCAAAACAAAAAATAATAATCTTATATTAAGTCGTCAAACAATAAGTAATTAATGACAAATTGGTCATTATAAATAATAGATTAATAAACTCGATTTAATTCCGTCTGACATAAATCAACACAAATATATTTTTTTATCTTAAGTACATGATGATAAAACATATTTTTCCTACTTTCATTTAATATAATAAGAATGATCTTGGAATAACCGTATTTTTCGTTATCACCTCCACGATTTACTTATATTATTATATTCTCAAAATTTTATACCACATCCGACAAGTTTCTCTTTTTCTATTTTTTTTTCATTTTGTATTACGTAAATGATAAGCGCCGATTCAGTGCCACAGAATTAACTTTTTGTCTACATAAATATTTAGTTTACTATCCAATAAATCATCTTATTTGTACAATCTTGTTTTCTCAATATCTTACCACGTTTTTTGTAATAATCTCATTATTAACTAATCAATTATTGTTGATTAATGATCACGGATTTTGATAATGTTGTTCACATACTCACCAATAAAAATATTTTATTTACTCTGTAGTTTGTAGTTGTATTACATAAAATTATAAATTAAAGTACTTAATTCAGAGATGACTAAAAATTTCTTAGAGCCTTGATAACAATAATTTATTTAATGTGTAGTGTAATAAAAATATTACACTTTATCGCTTTATTTTTATTATTTATTTAAAAGTCAACGCACAAATAATCTTTCATAATATTGAATGTTAATAAATGTAAAGTCTATTTTAAAAATTCACTTAAAAATAAAATACCATCACTGTCATCGAGTTTCTAAATTCAATACATTAAATATTAAATCTAAGAACTTGTATTAAAAAAATTTAATATCATGTAATCTGATGGAAATTTTTTCACTTTAGATGAGTTTTTTATTTTTTTGATTTGACTCCTAATTTTATACCAGACGAATTTATTAAAAAATTCAAAATAAACTAGTGATCTTTTAAAATGTAAAATGTCAAGTAACTTTTCTTATTTCTCACAGAAAAAGACAGTAACTAAACCGAGAAAAACTCGAGATTTACATTTATAAATTTTTCTGTCACTAAAAATCAAGCTTTAAAAATGACCTGAAAACTAGAGACTTTTATTTAAGAGAAAAGAATTTTCGAGATTTAGATTTAGAGGTGTGATTTCTTCTGATAAGTGATACCGGTTTTGATTCAAAAGTTATGTGATAAAAAATAAAGAGATGAAAACTTTTAACTTTTGAAATATAAAATTTAATTTTTATTAGACCAAAATTCAAAAGATTTTTTAACTTATTTTCTCATTTAATTATTAAAATTTTTTTCAAGCATTATTTAAAAATTATCATGAGTAATACACGTATATCACAATCAATAAATTGACTAACATCTTCTCAAGTAGATAAACAAACTTGACTTATTTATTTATTTTTTTTTATATATATTGTACTCTCTATTGGGGCTACCAGATACTACAGTAATGTTATTTATTTCTATACAAGTCACAAATAAAAATTTTAAAATACAGTACATGGCAAAAAAAAATCGATATGTTCACAAAAAAAAATTGTTCTTAAAGTTAATTTTTTTGACTCGAAAAAAAATTTAGACAAATAAAAATTTACAACGATAATCTTTTACTAATATAATAAAAAATTAATCAACAAAAATTTCAAGCTATAAATTACCCTAAAATTAAATTAATTTAAAATTAAAAATTCGAATGGAGCGACTATTCAAATGACAGTCTGATACCTCTGGCTATCATTAAAATAAAAACCAAATAAAACTCGTGAATAATTCAGAATAAAATTTCAATGACTAAAAATAACATTAAATAGATGTAAATCTGATTACTATTCCAATCTCTCCGCTAAAACAACCTGTGAATAATAGAATGTCTGTCACTCTATGTACTTCTTCTACATACTTAGAACATACTCCTGAACTAGAGAATCGGCATAAATCCCAAGCACAAATGAAAACAACCAACATCAACATTTGATTGTATTGGTGTCATTGAAGTCACCAGCGAGACCCATATAAATTAAGTTCTTCAGTAATGGTGTAAGTAAACAAGTATAAGTATATATTTATATTATAAAAGATGTTCCTGTACCGCGTTGATCGCGTCGTATCGTTACCCAGTAAAGTACAGTATATATAAGGACTTTGACCGGACATTGCCCCCGTATATGCCGTCCGCGGTCGTGCAACCACGCGGACATTCTTGTTCCAAAGTAAAGGGTCGCTTCGTTCTCCTCTATCTCATCATCTACCTCCTCGCCTACGCCATTTACGTTCTTGATTTCATTCTCTATTTACATATGTAATAACAATTAAAAAAAAAAAATAATAATAATAATGAGAATAATCGGGATACTCAAATGCTGCCGAGAATTCTTCTTTTTCTCTTGTAGATATTAATACAAATACTAATACTTTCTGTAGTTCCAGTATATTTTATATTTTGTCCCTTCAGTTCCTACCTAGACATATTCTCCACCTGAATGATCTCACTCCCATATTATTAATATCATCGGCTTATATTAATATTACCAACACGCCAATCCCTTTACCTTTACCTTTATTCTTCTTCTTCTCCTCATTCTTATCCTTATTCTTTTTCTTCTATTGGTAGGTGGTAGTAGTTCAGCTGAAATTCCGCTTATTTTTTAAACATTAATTTCTTACATTTTTTAATCGAATATGAAGCTCTAGCTAGAGCTCTGCTTCAATATTTTATGTTGCGTCTAAATATAGCGAAGCTGATAAAATTGCCCGCTCAGGTAGAAATTTAGCTAAACTAGAAAAAAAAAAAAAATACGAGGTACCTTCTGCTCGGCGATCAACCGCTTTAAAATAAACTCGGTCGGTATATTCATGATGCACATGCCTTTGTATGCTTCACATGCTCAATGAGTTTTTTTTTTTTAATTAACATTGATTTTTTACGTTTTTCAGGGTATTGATATAGATTTTGTTTTTTATTTTCTTGGTAATCATTAACTATAATCAAACTGAAAAATTATTTTTGTATATTAAAAAAAAGTTCTAAGTAAAATATTATATTGGACAATTTTAATGAAAAATTTTGAGCTTAAAAATCAAAATTGATTAAAATTTACAATTTTCAAAATTATAAAAAACAACAGTGTAATAAAATATGTTATTTTATGAATAGTTAAAAATATTTTTAACATCCAAATTGCAATAAAATAATTTCACACATTTTCTAAAATAATAGAAAAGTATTCAATGAAATTTTTTAACGCGAAAAATTACATAAAAATTATGTAACCATAAAAATAATAAAAAATTCAATCAAAATCTCTAAAATGCATGACTTGAAAGTAGAATCACGTAATCGACCCCTCGACCTAGTCATTGAAGCATGACTGAAGGTCAATCTGCTTCATGGACCCCCGATAAATTTTATAACCGCTCTGTAATTGAAAAATTATTTTCAGCGATAATAATGTTCCCGCTAAATATATTACTACTACATACACTTATTCTAAATACAGTAAAAGGATGGGAAGAAAATTTACAGCATATAATAAATAAGAATAATTTTTTCTATACTAGTATACTAGGCGTTTTATTTGATTTCTAATCACTTTGCTTTGTTCTATTCATATCATCTTCATATCATATCAACAAACTTTCTTTCTCCTTAAGCACTGTACAATTCGTATTTCTTTATTAACAATCTATTACTTTATTGTCATTATTACACCAGATATAATTATTTTATTTCGTCAATACAATTTTATAAAATACTCAATTCGCAAAAAAATAAAATTTTATTACAATAATAAATTTACAATATTTATCAATTATCAATCATCGATTATTTATTTTTATTACAGAAAAAATATTACGCTTTTGTTTAACAGTTTTTTTTAAATTAATTTTTTATTAAAAGTTGAAGTCTTATATAAGATTATTATATATTTTAAAAACAATTGACAATTATCGTTGACTCTATCACATTGATTTGCTCAAGTACAGATTTACACAATCTGAGCACGCTATATTTTATCACTACATTTATTTATCGGAAAGTTACGATGACATTATCATATATTTTTATACCTATGATAATATTAATTAATAATAATAATATAATAATAATTAATATATTTACTATTCTAAATTTCATAACAATTCCAAAAATTGGTCCCTTAATTCTCAAGTGATAGAAAAATTAATACATATATATATAAATTGGCAGTCTTATTTTGAGCTAAAATTTATTAATTGCCAATTTAGTAGCAAGTTAACAAGAATCAAAATGTCGCGAGTGAAAAAAAAGAAAGAAATAATAATTATTATTTAATATGATATAAAATATATTTAATATTTATATATATTTATTATTTATTGTTGCTATTGTTTGCTGAGTCTTAAAATCTGGCTTGATTATTCATTATTAAATAATGATAGTTATTTATTTAATTACTAATAAAATTTATAATAATTATATATGTATAGGCAAAATAGGCAGCTAATAATAAACTGCAATAATCCCGATTTTATTATTTAATACATTTTTTTTTATTTTTATTTTTTTAATTTTTAATCTTAGAAAAATTTAATGAGGACGGTTAAATGCAGAGGCAGTTTTATTATCAGGCATGAAGATGATGTTCAATTATTTTATGATTCATTTATTTTATATATTTTATTATAAGAGATTAAATATTTCACTACCCTGGAATGAATTTTTTATGTCTTTTTTAGATTATTATTATTTATTTATTATATCTACAAATTTTAACATAGATTTTTATTTTTTTGTTTAAGGCTTTTTAATAATACTTAAGTTTGGTGTGTTAAAATTTAACAACTAACATTTTTTGTGCGTTGGAATTATTAAAAATTTGAGAAAAAAAATTTTTTTTTAAATTATACTCAAAAATATAATTTTCTGTGAGTCAATTAAAAAAAAAAATTTTTGTAATAATTTATCAAAAAAAAAAAAAAAAATTATAGACGTCCACCCACCAAACTTCAGTAATAAAAAAAAAAAAAAAAAAAAAGAACCTCAACAAAAAAAAAATTTATTTACTGAAATAAATTGAAAAATTGTCAGATCAGTATTAATTATAATTAATAATTAATTACTAAGTGTAATAGCTGTAAAAAAGATACTTATTACAGTTGGTAGAATGGAAGTAATGCTATCGGGAGGACGGCGTCAATTTATTTAAATATAAATTAGTTAGTGATGTTAATTTCCGAGTTACATTTATAAAAAAATATCATATAAATTACAACTACAAAGTTTTCGATCGATCAATTTTGTTGTATTTTTTAGTTGTGTTTGAATAAGTGTGTAGAGTGTAAAGTATGCCGGTGTATGCTCAGGTATCTGAACAAAAAAGCATACCGATGAACAAAGGTATCGGCATGTGGTACAAGTCGTTATTTTATTCAGTATATTGTCTCGTACCCTTGAACTTTCACTATTTCCTTATTGTAGTAAGACTACAATACTATTATTACTATTGTTCACGTGTCTGTTTTTCTATTTAGAGTCTGGGGATTTATAATATATTTTAGGAAACAATTGTTCAAATAGATTTCATTCGTGCTAGAAAATTTTATCGATTGAAAATTACTATTTGACAATTATTATTTCCTTATCTAAAAAATTTCTTGATCTTCAAATTTACTGATCAATTCTTGGTAAAAAAATTTTTCAACAGACTCAACAATTTTTATCTATAAAAAAAAAAATTAAATATTAATCAAACAATTAAAAACTTGCTCTTCAATTTTATAAAAATTATATCGCAAATTTTAAATTCTTAAAAAAAATTAACATTACTAAAATTAAAAAAAAAAATTGTTTACTCATTTAAAAAATTAAAATAAATTCAAAAATTATTTTAAAAATTCCTTCTAATATTAAAAAAAAATCCCAACCCGGCTTACAAAATCAATTATAAAAAAAAACTCCAGCGAAACGATCTATAAAAAAACTAAAGATACATTACAAACTCCGACCATATCGAATCCCGCTAATTTGAAGGGCAAAGCAATCTCCAAAGTAGAATAATAAGAAAAGTACCGTGCAGATCAAAGGCACTCACAAGACTTAAGAAGAAAAAAAAAACAGCAATGGCAAAAAAAAATTCCGACGCCGTCCGCCTCTTATCACACAATTAGAGTCGCCGCGACCTAAATTGTCATAATATAAAATCTTATTAAAATTAAAAACAACCCTTCTTCTCAAAATCAAATATTATTACCAAATCTAAATTCGGGCCGCGACAAACGTCCAATCATATAAATAAAATCATTTTCATAATCTCGTATTATTATTATAATTTTAACTCCCTTATTCTAAAGTCTTCTAGCCCTAAACACTCTCTTTTCCCTCGAATCTCGTGGCCAGATCGGTAATCAGCTGCTTGAACACCAAAGGATCGATATTCTTTCCCAATTGGTAAAGAACAAACCAGTCTCCGATCTGGAATCTGTTGGATATCGTCTGGATTTCGCTCTGGGAAGAAATGCGAGACCTGGCGCGAAGAATCATCAGCCTCAATTTTGGAAGAAGAACAACCGCCAGACGATAAAGAAGACTCAGTCCGCTGATCACCGACAGGATGATGAACCAGAACCAGAGGAACACGTAGATCTTCTCATTTACGATGTTCAGGGGAAGAACGCAGAGTCCATCAAACTTCTGGACCGTTCCTGATGCTCCGTATTTGTGGAACGTGCACTTGGTTACTTTCGGAAAAACCCTGGCCATTGGATCTTCTCTTTCTTCGGGCTCCATCTCGGTGAACCTCACGACATCTCGTCCGTAAGTGGTGAACTCTCCGTCCAAAAAGTAGTCCATGAAGTAGATCTGCCCCACGACGTTGACGAAATTGAGAATCTCGCAGAAGAAGAACCTGTAGGCGTACAAATTCTGCGTGTGCAGATTAGTCCTGAAGTAGTCGACCAGAAGTTTGCTGCGTTCAGTTTTGCTGGAGTCGGTGACGATCGGGCAGTTCAGGTCCAGGACGAGCATCTTTAGCCTGCCGTTCTCCCAGGTCTTCCAGAGGTACCGCGGAACGTAGAACAGTATCGCCTGGAAAAATAGGGCAAAGCACACCCACTGGTAATATTTGTGGTACTTAACTTTGTCGGTGCCTTCGACATGACTCGCGACTCCCTGCTGGACCACGTCTCTGCCGATAATTCCGAACCGATCCGGAACCGTGAAGGTTGAGTAGATCCAGCAGTAGGTGTCCATCACGTTCAACGGAATTTCGTCGACGATACAGTCGATCGGGTCCCCGATGTACTGCCGGGAGGTCACGAGCAGGGAGAACGCGATCAGTAGGATCACCGTTCCTTTGTAGTGCAACCGAAATACATTGTTGTCAATGTTCACTTGGTCGAGCTTCAGCAAGCCCCGAACTGATCCGAAAACATCAAACATTGTTTGGTTTATTTATTTTTTCAAAATAAATAAATACTACTTTAAAACTTCACTTGACACTCCGGATTTGAATCCGGTTTCGCGGTTTTTTTCTGCGCAGAACTCCCGATTTTTTCACTTTTTAACCACTCCAATTGGAAAAATTAAAAAAAAATTTTAATTTTTAAATTAATAAAGTACGTAATTTATTTACTTTTTTTTTTTTTTATTTCTATTTTATAAATAATTTGTTTGAAAATGTTGCTCAAAAAAGAAAAGCAGAGAGCGTTCCTCCTCGTGGTTCGCTTGTACGCTCTCGCGATCTACGGGCGTTGGGGACTGAGCGGCTGTCCGATGCGACGGGACTCTCTCCCTCTCGCCTCTCACTATTTTGTCTTTGTCGTGCATTTTTTATTAAAAAGTACTTCTCTCTTGGCGGCATGCAATAAGGATGAGAATGAAACCCCCCGTCATTGTCTTCCCCACTCGCAAGCCCTCGCCCCCCATCATACTCCGCTTTACTTTTCGAACCCCACGTTCAGATTTCCCCCACATTTGCCGCGTTAAAAACCAACAACTCCCGCTTCGGGAGACTCCGGAGGGCTTCGGCAAGATTCGGAGTGATTCGGTTGATATCGGGTGCAAGAAATCGCGAGTGAGCATGCGCAATTGGGGGCTTGTTGCTATGGTAACCATTTTAAGTTTCAGGAGTATAGTATCTGCTGGGTTTATGGTATATTATTATTGCTGGGGATTTCATTGGATAGCTCTTTCTTAATCGGTATCGCTTACTCACTCTTACTCACTGTCATATTCATTGTTTCCGAATAATTCTCATTTGTTACATTATCAAAGTCTCTAAATCGCGGTGCTGGGAATCTTCGGGGTTTTGTTGCTTTTTTTTTTGCGTCTTTACTTGTGGGAAGAAAGTATTGTATAATGAGGGATAAGAGACATCAATCTTTGAAATTTGATACCGACGAATGTATTGTTGATTTTTTTTTTTTTCATATTTTTTTTTTATTTATGCGATAAGTGATCGGTCAAAATTGGAAAAAAATTGTCAGGAAATTCTTAGGGGAACGATGGGAGACTTTATGTTCTTGTATTGGAGAATTTTATGTTCCAATCACGGTGTATATTGAGAAAAAAATAATAAATGAGATCCGGTCGGGAATTAAGTACTTTAGGGCTATGAAAAATTTTATTATCTTGAAAGCTGGAATGGAGCATTGAATAAAATATTTAAAAAATTTTTTAATATTTTTATTTTTTATTTAATAGTTGTAATTTTTTCAAATCGATTTTCTCCGAGATGAATTAAAAAAAAAATAAATTCTAAGCTTTGATTGTTCATCATTTTAATCCGTAAATATGATTAATTATTAATGACGAATGGTTTTTAATTAGATCAAATTTTTTAATATTACCGAATGTATTTTTTATCTTTGTAGTACGTACTTTGATTACTCATTGATAATTAAAATATTTTTTATTACAAACAACATGAAAATTGATTACAATGATTATAATGTTAACTAAACACTATTTTATCTTTTTAAAAAAAACAAATGATACAAATTTTTTCATTTGATGCATAAAAATAATTCTAATAAATTTATCAAAGTTTTTGTGCATCTAAAAGAAAAAATATTTTGTATTGTACATTTTTACGGCGGAACAATACAAAGTAACTTTTATAATTTAATACAACACAATCTGTTGTAAGCAATCACTAATAACAAAATAAGGGGTGTAGGAGAGTAATTTCTCGGAAATGGCATTCTCCCACCAGCCTTTCATTCTGTTAAACATGTAGCGTATATACTATAACATAACATATGCACTGTTGTGTTACTATATACAAGTATTTTATTTGTATTTAGGACGAACTCATTCTATAAGCGATCAACATTTAGTTTGTCGTTTATTTGTAAGCAGCGTCAACGTTTGTATATATGTCGAGGTTAATTAGTCTAAACATTGTTCCCTTTTCGTCTTAATTTTTTCTATTTGCAATATTTTATATCTTTAATATTCTCAAAGTAATTAAATTTTTCATAATTTTTCAACCCTCAAAAATTACATTGTTTTTTTTTCCAAGTTCATAAAAATTAGAAAAATATCAATTTTTAGAAAAATAAAATTTTTTCACTTAATACAAAATTTTTGACATGAAAAACATCAAAATTTATTTTTACAAATTTACACAAGAATAATTTTTAAAAAAAGCTAAAATTTTAATTTTTTATAAAAAAAAAAAAAAATAGAGCCAAATATTTTTTATGAAGCTTTTATTCATGTATCGTAATTTTAAATTTACAAAATTTTATTTTTATTTACATTCAGTCAAAAAAGGGAAAAAAAAAAAAAACATTTTCTTTTCCTCTTCCGTTTCCTTTGTGCTCAAAACTAACAAGATACATAGTAGCGATAATATAACACCACTATTTTGTAGTGACGGTGCATGGAAAATGATGTTCCTGGCTGTGCCAGTTTTTAAGATGATTCATGCCATTTAAAAGATCTCCAGCTAGAAATCTCCCATTGGCCCTTCAGGGCCAGGTGAAAACATTTATAATTTTACTGGAATTTTTCGGCAGCTTGGATTTTTCGACCTTAGTATTTAAAAACTTCCCCAAATCTACTAAATAAATAAACCAATAGCTTGTATTGCTGTATTACGCTACTGTATCTCTCTATGCATCTCTCTACAATGCATCTCTCTACAATATTAAATTGATATATTATATTCAGTATTTGCTCGATTTTTATTTTGTTCGATCTCGACTTCTCTAAAAAATAAAACAGACGAGCAACGACCACACACGGGTGTATCGAGACAAATCGTAATCTCATATCATACATGGGCCATGTAGGTCATAAATGCGCGTAGAGTCTGGCCCGTAATTATTATGCAGTGCATAATAATGAGAGAATCGCGAACGGCATGAGTATCTTGTAGATTACAGTAAACTCCTTTTGATATTTCAATGGGGCTTACACTCACACTTACACTTGCAATCCATTACAGTGTGTGTAATATCTGCTGCATGGATGTAATATTAATCCTTAGTTGCGAAAGTTGTACGCTGGATTTTTATTATCTATTATAAAGATCATACACCACCGGAGGGGTATTGTATATTATAGTACACAGTATATTGTCGGATTGTAGATAGATGGATTACGTTTAAGCTATAATAATAATAAAATCCTCGAGTTTATCTCCTGGAAATCTATTATTTATAATTATACGGCCTACACTTGATATTACTTTTGTATACTTTATACCGTTTGATATGTAATGTTATGTGTAATGTGTAGTATGTCATTGAGCCAATCAGCGGTGAATATTTTACGAACTAATTACATTTTAGTTATCTGGTGTATTTATTGTATTTTTTTTCGTGGCATATGCGCATGGTATTTTACTCTGACTTTCTATTTTTCAAAAGACATTATTTGTCGGATAATTTATTTATTATCAATATTACATCTTTCAAATTATGTGTTACATACTTAACTTAATAATTTTTTGAATAGTTTTATTTTTTTAACATGATTTTTATATGAACATTTTTTTTACAGAAAAAAAAGGTTTTTTAATTAATTAAAAATTATTTTCTGAGTAATAAAAGAATTTATTAATTTTATAATTGAAAAAAAATAGTTTTTAATTACTTAACTTTGATTATTCAAGCGTCAATAAATTTAATATATATTAGTAACAATTATTGTGACGCACGCTAATTAAGACTCATAAGTTGGATAGAAATCCAAACTTTAAATATCAAAACAATTAACCAGTTAAATAGAAACTTCTACAATATTCCACTCCAATAAAGTTGAATTTAAATAATAATGAGACACGTGGTTCCCCCTTGGAATTTAAAGTTCCAAGGTTAATAATAATTTTATATTAGAAATGATATTTGATATTTATTTTCCTCAGAAACCGACAATTTTTTCATATTACTTTTTAAATAAGCTACGAGTGAAAATAGTTTTCTCGCATGTCGAGAAATAATTCAAGGGCTTTTAATACTTAATATCTCTGCAGAAATAATTTCAGACATCCTTTTATTAACAGTGATAAAATGGCGAGAAATTATCTTTTATATTTTATTATTGGCTTCCGGGTAAATTTATCGAGCATCACATCTATTGTTTAAAGAAAATATTTATTCTAATAAATTCTGTAGATCTTTTTCAAATTAAAATTGTTTTATTTATTTATATTTCTATAAAAGATATATATTACATAAATATAATAGGAAGATTCTTATAAATTTTTTATTTCAACAAATAAAGTCAAACTATATTAAAAATATTTAAGACATATATTTGTATTTATGCATGAATATATAAAAAAAATGTATGAAAATTTATTTTACATTAGTAGAGTTTACTAAGTAAATTTATGATATTTGCTGAAATTTTTGATAAGAATTTAGCATTTAGTTAAAAAATTTTATGTTTAGACAATATAAATAACTGTAAAAAACAGTAACACACAGAAAAAATACCATACAATCCATGTTATAAATTCTTAACTTTAATAATTCATTATCAATGTAACTGATTAGTATAATAAATCATAAAGAAAAAAAAGTGTACGATCCTGCCAGGATTCGAACCTGGAATCTTCTGATCCGTAGTCAGACGCGTTATCCATTGCGCCACAGGACCATTCGGGGAGCCAGTCCTCGAGTTTGCTATAAATATTGCGATCTTCTCCATACCTTTTGCCTTGAACATTCCTGTATTTATATTGAAATTGAGATTGAGTCAACGCTACAAACTACAAACAGGACGATTAATCAATAGAGATAAAAAATAGGCTCAGAGTTAAACGTATACATAATCATTCAGATGTCGGACGCTTGCGAACTTCTCGCTGCCTGATGCCTTGAATAAATTTAACCATTTGCTTAATAATGACCGAGAACATAAAACAGGAGAAAAAAATAAACGTTAATATTGATGATGCAGGGATCGGGTCAATTATTTATGATTAATCAGTATTGATTTAGCGCTTGTGGTTTCTATTATATTGAAAATAATGATCGTCATGTTAATGCTTAATCACGCTTGAAACGATACTGACATATTTCACACGGTTTATTGTGTTTCATTTAATTTTTTTTTTTCTTTTTTTTGTGATGGGCCAAAGTATATGCGTGTGTTATAGAGTTGTAGTCTTTAATAATCGCGTCAGTCTTGCGTGCGAATGTCGACGACGCGACATGACGCCTCTGGCCTCTCAGATAGCTTGTACACTATAGAAAACCCGTTACACCAGTTTTGTGAAAACCAAGAATTGGTTACATTAAGCAATAACAACCACTAAAGGACATTAGAGTCGTATTAATGTCTAATAATTTCTATGGTCTTATAAATTAAAAATAAAATAAAAATTGGTAATTGTTTAATTTTATGGTTAACAATATTTCAATCGATAAAAATGATATTCAAATTTTTTTTAACAATTTTATATTTTATTTTTCTAAAATTTATCTTAAGTAGAATAATTCAAAATGACAAAATTAACGAAAATACGAATTTTTTCATGAAAAAATATTCATTGAAAAATTATTTGTGTTTATTCATAAAATGCAGAAAAAATACGAAAAAGTATTGGACACATTTTATCAATGATTTTTAGACAATGTAAAATTTTTGTTAACATTGAAAGCTTTATAATTAATTTTTATAACATTTTATGAAAAATTCGCCGTAAAATAGAAAATTTTGAACGTGTTTCAAAAAATTTAGCATGCAAAAAAAAATCAAGAAGCCGAAATTCAAGAAAATAAATTTTTGAAGGAACCGTTTCTTTTCGAAATGATTTTTTTTTTGACTCAATATAAATATTAAAACTTTTTGTTAGTTTCAATAAAAAATAATTTTTATCACTTCGTAGTTAAAAAAAAATTAAACAAATTTTGTCATAATTATAAATAACAAAATAATCGATTTACTGTGTGAGTAAGCTAATATTAACTCACAACTTAATATGAATGACGTTTAAGTATTTAATAACACCAGCAATTACTTCCTCTAATATTAGTCGAGTAAGCCGGGTTTCGAGTGTAACAGTTAACATTTGCCAATATCAGTAGATAATTACCCACGTGTCGTTGTCTATCTAGCGAGTTAAGACAAAGGAGTGTCACATAAACGTCATCGCTTACTCACGATATTTTATCTTAGAGCACAAGGTTCTTTGAACAATAGTCTTAAATGACTCTCGTTTACAGTACAGTTTCTTGTTCTGTATTCTTATCTTTATCTCTATCTCTATTTCTATCTAGTTTTTACTTGCCTTTCATTACACCATTTTTGTATAAATTTATAAATGTACATATAATATAATATAGTATAAGCCTTCACACAGCATAATTTTTGCTGACTTCGTTAGCTGGTAAAATTATACACCAGTAAGCTTAATTAAAATGCATCACCAGTGTGCAAAGATGCTACAATAAGAAGTCAATTTTTTAATTTTTATACACGGATATAAAAATTTACTGTTATTAATTTTTAATAAACAAATTTATTTATTGATTCACTGTAACGATTATTTTTCAATAATTTTTTTTTAATATTGCATTTATCGAACACTTATCAAACAAATTATTCCGTAATTCATAATTATCTCTCTTAATTATTTATTTTATGTTATTTTTTACATGAAAAAAAAAAAACTACTAATTTATCTTATTTATTTGACATTTTTTTATCTATTTAAATTATAAAGTTATAAAAAGTGTCTAAATAAAATTTCAACATTTAACTTTTACAAAAAAGTCCAAATAAAATTTTATAATAATTAAAAAAATTTTTTTTCGCAATTTAAATAGTATTTAAAATAAAAAAAATTTTTTAACTGTTAATAAATATTTAATTAATTATTACAAAAATTTATTAAATCATCTAATATTAAAAAATCATTTATTAACAGCTAATAAAGTTTATTAAATTAAAAAAAAATATAAATTCTTAAAACAAGAAAATTTTTTTGATTACAAAAAAATTTAGCATCTTCAATTATTCTTCTGACTAATACAAATTGATAAAATTCTTTTTAAAAATTTTGTTCCTTTTTGAATAAATTAAATATTTTATTAAGATGTACATCAATCAAAATTTTAACTCCATTTAAATTTGACAAAAAAAATTGCCGATTTTTTGACACATACATTAGTAATAATAACAATAACAAGAATAAAAAAAAAAAATTAGAATGACAGACTAGAAGTGAAATGAAAGACACTAATTGAGAACTTGATATCTGTAGTGGTTGGGTCAAATAAATTAACCCACGGTGGATTGTACCTTCAGGCACACAAACGCGAAATGAAGACTGAGATAAATTAGTGGATAGAGTAAAGTCGTATAAGTATATATGTATGTGCGGTATGGAGTTACAAGTTATAAGAAAAGAACTAAATCTACGTAACACGTAACATGTAACATGTAGTAAATTAAATATTAGATGGCAAAGTGACGAAACATCCTCTACTCCCTTTACTCGGTCATTTAATACAGTAATACACGGTAGCAAGTTATTTTTAAACCAGACACGAGTATGACCATTATTGTGATTGTGATTAGAATACATATATGTTGTATATCTCAATTATCGGTCGGTTTTCATCATGACAGACAGCTATGCCGACCTTGACCTACGGATTATCGCGGTATTCAGATGTGTAGCTTTTATACACGATCCATGCTTTTATTATCAACTAGAACTGACCGCCTCGATGACTGTAAAAGATCTCTAGGTAATCCATTGTGTATTGAATATTGATGGGAAAAAAAAGCAAAAAAAAATGAAGTTGTTGGTGGAAATAAAAAAAAATAAAAAAGTTAATATTGATTCTTCCGTAGAGATGAATTTAGATTGGTTATTTTTTTAGTTCAAATGCATGAAAAAAATTCAATTTATTAAAAATGTTTATAGGAAAAATTTTGTTAATTTTTCGGAATGTAAAATTTTTGCTTGGTTGACTTTTGCGACAGTGAAAAACTTACCAAGTTTAAGTGAAGGATTGAGAGAGTGCAAGAATTTTTACGGGCATATATTGCGAGAATAATTTTACATATTTAAGATTAATGGAAGTTAACATTTTTTTATTAGAATAAAATTAATTTTTGTAAATAATTTAATCATTCATTTTTAAAAAAATTTGTGTTTCATTAGTTATTTATTTTTTAGCTAGGTTAATTTTTCTTTAAGTGTGTGGAGAGCAACCAAGGTAGAAATCGAACCCGGACTTATTTTAGAGCATCAGGAACTCTGGAAATCATTAATATTACTAAGTTTTATTAATTAAATGTTTATTTTAAGGTATGAAAATTTGATTCTTCCGACTCCTGCGGCAATGGAAAACTTATAAAGTTTATCTTTAGAGATTGAGACACTGTAAGAACTTTTACGGGTTTATATTGTTCCAATAACTACACACATTCAGGATTGCGGATTATTTAAAAAAAAAATATATAATTTTTTTTTAATTTAAAATAAAAATTTTTTTTTCTTATAATTAATCAAAATATGTGATTCTTAATTAATTTTTCATACTCTATAATTAATAAGTCAATTTTTGTCATTAAAATCATTTTAAATATCATGAGTATCAAGAAAAAATTGATCATAAATCATGAAAAATAACATTCTATCCTTAATTTTTTATCTAAAAATGAAAATTTTAATGTTTTGACTTTCAAGGTAACACATCCTATTGGCATTGTATTAGAGACGCAAAATATTAACCTGTAGCTGTATTATATGGTGAATCCTGAAACCGGAGTTCAGCGAGAAGATGGGACTTTGGAATAGAAGAATAACACAAGACACTGAAACTGTAGATTTATTTTATATCTCTTTTCCTGTAGTGGGTTCAGTTGCCAAGTAGGTATAGGATTATATATGTATGAAGAAGAAGAACTTTCCTGTTTAGTCCCCCATCGGCCCCATGGGACACGAGTCTTTTTTTTGCACAGCATGATTCACCAATACCGATACCCAAGCAGAAGAAAACGAAGAATGAGGATACGGATGGCACCCAAATACGAGTATAGAGTCAAGCGGCTGAGAGTAATGCTTAATCTTAAAAAAGTTAGTCAACTTTAACCGTACACCGTACACTGAAATGGTGATGTCATTATTTTAGATTACTTGCAGGTGACTAATGTATTCAAGTTGACCCTCGAATTCCGGAGAATGCTAAAATAAATCATCCATTATTCGCTCAGAGCGTCAATTTTTACTTTACAATTGTCCGTATATTTAATTTTACTCATCCACCGAACTGGAAAAATTTTTCTTAATATTTAATTGAGTATTTTGAGAAATTTTTAAGCTTTTGAAATTATCTTGAATTAGTTTTATTTGCATTATTTATTTTTTACAGAGAAAAATAATTAAACGAGTGGAATAATTGAGGCATTTTTTTGTAGAAAAATAAAAGGGTCAGGAATTTATTTATGCAGACTTTGGGGATTTTGACAAAATGCCGATAGTTCTGTGAAAACCCCCTGGGTTTTCTGGGTAAATTACTTTAATTTTTTCTGACATCTGACATTTTTCAGTGGAATTTTTATTCATAAATTTTATTTTAGAGGAAAACAAAAAATAGTTGGTTTTAAATAACAATTTAATTAGATTTTTAATGTTAATGTCATTAAATTTTGAGTTGGAAAAAAAAAAGAAGAAAATATTTTTACATAATTTTTTGAAATGAGTAGAAAATTTTAAACTTTAAAAAAATTTTAAATTAGAAAAAATAAATTTTTTGCTCGACGGGCAGAAAGCGTCAACTTTCGGCCCGCTGCGCTAAATGAAGTTGCCACTTTCTGCCTTCGTCGAGCAAAAAAATAGCATACACTCCTCGGGAAGTAAATAAGAAAGCCTCAGATCACATGTTTGTTGACCTCGGCTTCGCCTCGGCCAACAATTACATGTGATCTGAGACATTTCTTACTTTACTTCCCTCGGTGTGTAATATACTATTTTTTTAGTAAATAAAATTACTGATTCGAAAGACATTGAAATTGATTATTACAATTGTATAATTTATTTAACTATAGAAATACTTTTTAAATTAAATTTATGCCCGTTACAAAATTTTCCTCATTCTCTTAATTATATAAATTAATATTTGATATCTAACCACATTCTAATGAATTTCATTAAAACTTATGATAATAAATTAACTATCGCTGAAAAGCATATAAAACCTTGGAAAGGCATGAATTCAGGTCAAGCCCTCTTCAATTATACTAAATTTTACTTTAAAAGAAATTTATTTTATCTTATAAATACATCAAAGATAAAATTTTCTTTATTTTTTTAATTATATACTGATAAAAAAATGATCTCGTTTCAAGAGAAAAATTCTTGATCTAAGAACAATTTGAAGAATTTGATCATCTTGAATCAAGTTTATTTTTTAACCAGTATTTAGATTATTTTATTATTATTAAAAAAATCCAATAACGATTCAGTAAAACTCAATGCATTACTCAGTAAAATGACAGTTAAATAATATAAATAGCCATTTAATGAATTGGCGCCCACCAATTAGAGTAAAAAAGCGTATAATAGATGAAAAGCCAGTGAGTAGCGAGTAGTGAATGGTAAAAAATATTTCAATAGAGTATTAAGTGATGAAGGAGTCTTAAAATACTTAAATAAAAAAAAAGAAAAAAAACCACATATAGGCATAAGCATAAGCACAAGAAGAGTAGAGCAAGAACCAGAGCCAAGAACAAGGAAGAAGAGAGTCATGAGAACCTAAGACTGTGTAAATGGTAGCCTGGAATACCAAAGGGGTCCAACTTGCCTGTACTCGTCCTCATGTACCCATAGTAGGTGTGGATGTGGATGTATAATGTATAATGTATAATGTACAATGTGCTGCGGTGTATATAATAATGCCAATGCCAAGACAGGATCCAATACCAACACGAGCATATACATAGGATAAGGTAAAAGCAAAGGAGCAAGAAGCCATTCCATTTCATGGCATGAGGCCCATTCCGTGTGTAGTGATGCCCAATATAATACTACTAACAGCAACAGCCAACAGCTACGGTGACCAACAGCAAGACAGACCGTAGTTCGTGCTCCGTAGTAAAACCAGAAAAACCGGCCCTATATGCCATATACATACCAGTCGTCCATCCTCGTCCACTCATCCACTCACTCCTCCCCCACCTTGACTTGTCGAGCCTTTTTTTGTTTAATCTTTTTTTTTTTTTTTTCCAAGTATCCTGTATGTATATATATACATATATACATATATACATATATACATACATGGTATGTATATAATATCCAGAGTTAAGAGTTAAGAGTTAAGAGCTGAATAATCCACCGACACTATACCAGCCAGTTCCCAGTTCCCAGTTCAGCTGAGTCTTTCTCATACTTAAACCGTTTGCCCTTATACTTATATACTTACCTGACTGTCTATGCTACATGTTGGTTGTAGTTGGCTCTTTACTTGCTACTCACGTACTTCAAATTTCTTCGGAATAGGTCCAGAATTCATGCTGGAATTGGACATCTCTTCCCCGGATAATCCTGCCTAATCGAGGACCTAAAAGTTCAAAATATGTTTTATGGATCTTATATGACGGTGAATTAACGAGACAAGTTTTATGATTTGAGAAAATTGAGAAGTAAATTTAAGAAATTAAGAAATTTTTAGTGAGAAACATATTTGGAGGGTTAAAAGAAGAAACTTGGAAGAAATTTTCGATGATTAATGGAATGACTAACAATGATGGAAGATGATCAGATGAAATAGTTTAAAATATATTTGTAGATAGCAATTGATGATATTTAATGGATTTTTAAAAATTTTTATTATAAAAATAAAGTTTGTATAATTGAATTTATACAGTAAAGATATTAATGCAAACGAAAATATGTTTAAGAAGAAAAACGTCTGATCGTTCATTTGAAGAAATAGCAATTGTGACAATATTGGAAAAAAGGGTTAGTGTATAATTTTTTTTGTATTTTTAATTTAAAATATTGAACAATTAAAAACTGTTATAGTTGTTTCTCAATTTCATATTTAGAGGAAAATAAACTTTAAAACTGTCAAATTTCGACTGGTTATATTATTATATTAAAAGATATTAAAAGTAATGATTGAACTTGCAAAAATAACTTTTTAAAAGTTTTCGAACTTAAATTAAAATCTATAAACTTAAAAACAGTACTTTAATCTTCAGTAACTTCTTCCATCATTAAATCCGACATATTTAATTAAATTTTTCCTAATAAATATATAATTACAATGATTGATCTTTAGAACTAACTGCATACTTTCATTAAAATTTTTACTTAATACTCGAAAACCTGAAAAAGTTACTGCTCTAGTAAAATATTTAAACACATAATAATAAAATTTTTACGCTTTCTAAAAAAGGGTATTTGGTTACATAATTTAATCGCCAACAAACTTCATTTCCTCTTGGATTTAAAGATAATAAAAAATAAGCAAAAAATCAACTTTTTCTCAAGCATCGCTCCCGTAATTACCTTGCCCATAAATCAAACCAAGTTACTCATGAATGAAATGGCCTACATTTATATATATATATAAAGGGCTCACCAGGAATTTCAATGTGAGTTTAACGAACAAAAACCCTAATTTTAAAAAGACTGTAATTTTTGATTTATTTACTGGAGTAATTGCTTAAGTGATACGTGCATCAATATACATATTATTGAGTGATGGCCATTTGCTTTTTGTTCCATAAAACTTAATGGGTGTTCAATAAAATTTCCTTACCGCAAACGTTTGTAATAAAAATTTATAGTTATATAATTAAAGTAGTCTTTAACTTTATCATCATAATTATAATTATAAATAATTGTATCATAGGAATTGAAATTATGAGTTTGTTTTTTAGTCAAGAATTTGATTAGAGAACCAAGAACTTGGCGCAAGACGCTACCGTGTTTCAGATTTTTAGATAAAAAATTTCGGAGTTATTAAAAAAAAAAAACACTTTTTTCGGTTTTCTTTCCTTCGCGATATCTCTCAAACAAATCAACCGATTTTGTAACTAATAAGCTATTTGGCTTAATAACCTTGTAGGGAATGCAAAAATGAATCGATTGGTAGATAAGAATCATTACAAATAAATTTATCAACACTAAATTTAAACATTAGTGACACCCTCGCGGGAGTAGTCAGGGAAGCTTCCTGTGATCTTAGAACGTCGAGATCTGATGAGAATTTGATTTTTTCAAAACGGGGTGAAACCAGTAATTTCCCGATTTTTGAAAATCTTAGATTTTCTTAGCGGGAAGTTAAAAATTTTGATTTTTTTTTGTTTAAAAAAATTGTACTTCAAGTAAAATTTCATCACCTGCAAAACGATTTTTAAAAATATTCCTTTTTGAGGGTTCCAACGAAGTTTACCCCTTATTAAATTGAATGGGTACCAGAAATTTACCAACTAATAGCTTAAAAAATTTGCTTAGTTGAATGATTGAAAATAACATCAAGATTTAATAGAGACATTGTTTAAATAAACAACAAAAGTAACGTGCGATAAACGATGAGGGCAAATTAGATAAGTATCGAGGTCATTAGGTGTATTTTGAATAATTAGCTAATCATAATGGATTAATGATTGGCAATTTGCCGGGTGCACAACGGAATTAAAATTAAAACGGCTCATTGAATTGACTATGTAGCAGTCATCAGATGGTTCTGTTAAGTTAATGATACAATTATGTAGCAAGTTTAAATAGTAAAATCAGAGGATTACGATGTGTATTGTTGTCTGATTGTAAAATTGTACCTCGAATTTTATTGTTCGATTAATATGTTTACTGTATATTGTACACTAAATACCTACCGAGTAAATAGTATTTTATGCGTTTATCCTTGAGCTAGAAAATATATATTAAACTACTCAACGAACACCGATAAATCCCGTGACTCTATCTCTACTTGTCGGAATGTTAAAGCTTTAAGCTTTCGGATGAGTAGCTTTATTTTATTTCACACACTGTTCTACATTTGCAACTCTAACATTAACAATAACAATAACAGAATGTACGTACAAGTGTACAAGAAGTATTATAATAGCTATGTCTGGATAAACTAAACTTATATGTAACAATCTCTACACGTGTTTCAGATATTGTTTTATTTGTCTTTGCGATAATAAAAGCGCTAAAGACACCCTGTCGATGATTTATTAACTTACTAGGCTATTACTATTACTACATAAATTTTATTTATTATTTAACGTGTGTATATTAGTTCACATGCCTCTATAATAAATGATTAATTTATTACGACATTTAATATTTTTGGATTAGTATTTTCTATTGTGTTTCAATACTTTGTTCATTTCGATGAATAATTATTGATTTATTATTTAATTTATTAGATCAAATAAATTTTGAATTTTTTTCCTATTTAGTTTTAGTGATAACAGGTTCGTAAATTTTTTATATTTTTATTATTGCCACTTAGGAAAGGTCTTACATATTTTTCGCTAATAGAACAATTTTTTTAAGAGAAGAATAATGATATTCATAAAAAAATTTATTAGTTCGAGGGAATTTATGAGAAAGGTATAAAATTTGATTTTTTATGGAAATTTATAATAAATAATCAAATTTTTTTTTTAGTATTCATGTTAAAGCTGTTTACTTTATGACCAATTTTTTTTTTGGGTAAAATTTGTTTAGTAAAAAGTAAAATTATCGATTAATAATGTGATTGTTAATTCTAAGGTAATATGTGAAGAATTAAGCCTCAAAATTGCTCAGCTACCGCTTTACGCTTGCGAGAAAACGAATCGACCATGCGACATCTAGCGGAAATTTTTTGGAAACTTTATCATTTTAATTTTTTTTTTTTTGTGGAAATTTTTAGTATCTGAGTGGGAACACCACTGTGACGATCGAAAAAAAGAGGTGATTTTCGTGAATTTTTTGACAGGGAAAATAAAGGAATTTGGGGATTGGTTTTTTTTTTTTATTTTATTAAAGATACATTAAAGATTATTACCTTAAATTTTTATTACAGTGGTGTTCTTCCTTAACATTATTTGACAAAAAAAATGAATAAAAAAAATTTTTTTTTATTATAAATTTAGCGGAAAAATTGGAGGATATGGATGAAATAAGTGTACAAAAATATAATTTTTTAACTCTCATACTTTATTTCACATTTTGAATTTTTTATATTAATAATAATAGTTAAAGTTATCGATAAATAACTTCCATACAATGCATTCGTTACAAAACAAGCAAAAAGAAACTTACATTTATTTTTGTACAAATAAATTTTCACTGGGTACTGGGCATACATTATTCAATATACATATCCAATATAATGTAATATAATAATATTTATAATTTATAATTTATAATTATAATAATTGATTATAAAAAATCCAAAGCGGACAATATCTTCCTTTATTTTGTTTATATCAGAATATATATCACCATCATGTCATTATTTCATAATAATATTAACAGACCATTTAACAAACCACCGAATTTAATTATTCTATCCACCGCGACTAATTACTCATTTTCATTTAATAATTTTCAGTTAACTCTTACTCGATAACTCTGACCTTTCAACCCAATACAAAGGGTCACAAATTATTTTACTAAACTTAAATTATCCATACAAAAAAGATTACAAGACTGAAAATTAATATCAATCACACGCTGCTTCGCAATATCATCCATTATAATATTTTTATCATTTTTATACCATATCATATCATATCATATAGTAATATAATAATAATAATAATAATAATAATTAATAATTAATTTTATTATTATTATTTTTCACAGTTAATAGTTTTTATAGATTAACTATTAGAGCATTAGAGCATATCTAATATGGGTCCTTAATTATAAAATAATATCACTCAGTCACCAATGATATGCTTCATTAACTATATCGTACTTGATCAGTGTATATTAATCAATTAATTAATTAATTTATTTATTTATTTTTAATTAATACTAATATCATAGTAAATAAGATCCTGAATCAAAATAGCCGACATCCGACACCTTGTTCTAAGATTTTGACATTTTCTTTTTTAATTAAATTAACTTTAAAAATTTTTAAATGTCCACTACATTAATTACAGTTATTATTTAATTTTAATCGCTATTTTTAATTATTTAAAAACACCAAGACTTTGATTATTTTTTCCAAAAAGATATCAATAATTTGAACTTTAATCTCGAAAAAATTTTAAGCCGAAAAATTTTGATGCTTCAAAAAGTTATCTAAAAGTATAGAAGAAGATATGTACTATTGTTATTTTCAAAGTTGTTTTAATTATGTAATATTATTTAATACCCCGAATAATTAACGAATTAATTAAACGGAGTATTGACATTAAATACTTACCAGATATTAATTATAATATTATCATTATTAGTATATTTGTAAGTGTTACAGATTTGAAAAGGTCTTTGGTAACATTGAAGAGTATCAATAAATATTGAATATCATATATTATTAATTAATAAACTATTTTTTAAATACGACAGCAGATTTCGGCGAATATTTTTTACATTATTTCAATGAAATTAAATTATATGTCATAAGTACAAATATTTACAAAATAAATCGATAAATTAAGCGGATTACTATTTTCTCCTGATAAAATTTATTCTCTAAGAGTAATAATAAATATAGCATATCATATTTATAAATAAGCTGAGAGTGATATTTAGCGATAAAAGATATATAAAAAACATCAAGTATGTCAAAGTCGCTTGACAATTGTTTCAATGTTTTAATTGCAATTGAAATAGATCAATTGCAATAAACTTTAGCTTTTATTTTATTAAATAAACGACTTTAAATCTAGTTACTTGTATTTAGTCTAATATATTCGTTGCACATTCACTTTATTTCATGTCTCACTCTTGTTTATTGTGCTAATTAATTCAGTAATTAACTAATTTATGTTTTTTTTTTTTTTTTTTTTTAATATTAAAAAAGAAAAAAAAATTTGACATGGCCGGACTTTAAAAAAATTTTAATATGAATTTTTTTTAATTATATTCAGCACAATTTTATTATAAATAGTTAAGTTATTTTTAAGCTATCAGTTATTAGTAGAAGATATGTTTAGATGAATTATTTTGTTTTGTATTTTTTACGTCTAAATTATTGCAGGTGTTTTGTACTAACAAAATTTTCCGAGAAAATTTATGTTAAGAGCTATAATTGACTCGAAAAAACAAAACCTGAAAATAAAGAAATACAAAGTACATAAATAAATAAATCAAATAATATATAATTATATTAATTTAATCTAATAAATAAAAATTTTTTTACACACTTATAATAATAATTTTAAAAAATTATGGCATCACAATTGCATTAAAAGTTTATGGCCTTGTTAATTTTGTTCATTTTCTATTTTTATTTTCTTGTATCTGTAATTATTACTTTGTTGCAATCGATAATCGGTAATCATAGTCACTCATTACGTTGCTAATACTATCGCTATTAACAGTAAACGGATGCTAATTATTTACATAAACCTTAATTGTTATCTATTAGTCAATATATTAGATAATTCGATACATGTAATTGCTAGTATATTTAATCCATAAAATTATAGAGTTTTTTTAATAAATAAATTGTAGCTCGGACGTTTTTAAACTGGAAGTTTAGGTATTGCGTACGTAATTTTAAGCCTTGATTTTTTTCTTGGCGACCTTTTAAAAAAATTTTAAAAAGTTATTGCTTGATTTTTCTGTTTGTTCTTTCAATAAAAATTACCCGTGTGATTGATAATTATTGAACAATATAAACAATGAAAAAGGATTTAGTCCCAGTTATTAATTTCTTGAAGTTTCGCTAAAATTATTTCTACATTACAATATAATAAGAAGTCTCAAAAATTCTCACAAATTGACAGCTACTAAATGTTATAAGTTATAATTTAAATAATTATTGGTGTTTAATTGCTGTTTATTATTCCAACTCCAACAATATTTAGTCGCTAATCACCAGTATGCTTAATAATATTATTACAAGGCAATATCTCGCTAAATGGAAGCCTAGTAAGCAAGTTATTATTTTTCAATAAGATTCCATTGATTGGCTTAGTACGTCGATCCTATTTTTATATTATCTATTAACGCTGGTAATTAATAAGTCCGTTAATAACAAATCTTCCAGTCAATACTGCGGGTTTTAATAATTACCTTTATGACTTAATGATCTGCAGTATAATTACAATTACAATTACTATTACTCATAATCATAATTCATATTTTATGATTTGTTACTTAATGTTCAGCAATATGAGTGTACAATTATGGGGTTTCATAAATAATTTGCTATTAATTAGGCCTCACATTTCTTCCTCTCATACGCTAATTTAGATATACATACAGTTATATACAGTTATATTTATATATTATATTATATAGTATATATCAATTCTCACAATTCATTCGGATGGTTTATGACACGTTTCTTTTTTAAATTAAATAAAAATTTTATAAAAAAAAAATTATTGTAATAAAATACTAAAATTAAAAAAATACTAAATTACACTCATTTTAATCGGACATTTTTGTTTTTTTTAATTATTAATTAATAGTATTTTGGATACTTGACTATTTTTTAAACCTGATTTTTTTTTAATGCAATATCGTGTTATTAATGCCATAAAGACATATAAAAAAATTTTTTTTTTCAATCACTATTAACACCAAAAATGCTAACTATGTAGCAATTAAATATTATAATAAACTATCGAATGAGTTAAAAACACTGAATGTATCTAAGAAAATCCTAAGAAGAAAAATTTGCCAATTTATGAGAAATCTGAATTGTTAGAAACTTATGGTTGTATTCTATACCTTAGATATGATTGTATAGCAATTTGTTTTTTATGATATTTGTAATTTTGTACTTTTAGTTTCTGTAGAAATTATTTTGGTTTGTAAAATGTATGCATAATTTTTTTTTTTTGTATTTTTTCTGGTTTCTATGCACAGGTGTAATGCACTTCTATAGAATTTATATCCAGAAGTGAATAAATAAATAAAATAAATCTGTTGGAAAAATTAAAAATAAAAAAAATTTTTTTTAACTTCTTTTTGAGAAAAAAAATTTTTTACAGACAAAACGGCGTTTATAAAAAAAATTTTACTTACACTTCCGGCTTAAAAAATTGAAAATTTGTGAAAGTTAAAAAAATTATTGAATTCAGTTAGATTTTAAAAAATGAATTCTTAAAAATTTTTAATTTTTATATCCACAAGTTTATAAAATTAAATTTTTTAATCAGAAATTCAAAAAGTAATAAAACTTTTTTTATGTACGTACTTTTGGCCTTAAGAATTTTTTTCTTAGAACCAAAAAGACATTAGTTAAAAAATAATGATATTTCAAATTTTTTTAACAAATTTTCCGTCCTAAAATTCTCAGTACAGAGTAAAAAAAAATATTTTATACGCTTTTTTGGCATTAGTATCGCGATACAATTAATTAAATAAATATTTACTCCAAAATGCTAAAAATTAATTAATCTCTTTCACTCATTGGAATGTACCGTGAAAGAACATAAACATTACACCAGGACCCATGCGCTCAAAACATTCATTTAACTAACTAATTAATCAATTTATCAATATTTATAAATCCATAATTAGCTCCAATACGTATTGAGAAAAGCCAAAGCTCAGATATCAACTATCAACAAAATTTCTTTACATTTATTTACCTATAAATATTTGTATAAATAATTAATAATTAATTAATTAGTTCCTTACTCCATTCATAGTATTTGTTCTAAAATCACATACAATAGTATATGTAACAGTTGAATTTTGGGCCTCGCCTCAACATTTTTCATACATGTAATTTATTTCCGATCACTTAACATAATTAGATACTCAAATAATTACGGTATGCATTTCACTGAGACATTTAGCGGCGCATTATTAATCAACATGATTGGTGTTCATCCTTGTGTGTAATCAACACTCCGTTGACCATAATAATATTTTCTACTAACTACTAAATTATAAATTATAAATAATTTACACTTAATTATACACAAAACAAATACATATTGATATAATACTAATTAGTAATTAATAGCAATAATTATAATCAATAATATACAATACAAATACAAATACAAATGGACGTTCGCTATTCACATGTTCACAAACACAAGATTAATATTAATTAATTATAATTACAAATGAATTTACGAAAAAAATTTCAAAAATATTTTTATGTACACTTAAACTCGAATATAAAATATTTATCAATAAATAATTACTTTTTTTATAATTTAGATTCATAAATTTACTTAAATTAATTATATATAATTGAAATACAAGATTTAATGTGCGATGGATTTCAGCCATGCTAGTTTTGTTTGTCCAAAGCAAAATAACAATTTATTATTTTTTTTTAATTTTTACTTAATCGATAAGCAATTTGGCATTTGGTTCTCACAAACGGACAATTAATTTCTATTAGATTGTATTTATAAATAAAGAGTGATATGAATCGAGCTCATGGAGGGCACGAATTCTTTATATTTTAATTACTTTCGATGAAGTGGCGGATGATTTATTATATATCATTTAATTATTTATATTACTGATTGATTGACGTTTATGTTTTTGGTTCTTAGTTATATTGGTTTTAATTTTCATGACTTGTGACGGTGATTTAGTTCTGCGACTGTGGTTTTTTTCCGCCCCTCGGTTTTATGCTCTCAGATATTTGCCACATGGCTTCCTCGCAGAGAAAGTCGCTAAAGTTGTTAAAGAATGTTATTATGCGCTCGTTCTTCTTGAATGAATATGTTCTGTAATAATATAATAATTTTTTTATTAATGATTAATTTTAATTTACGATTTTTCATGTCATTAAAAATTTTACATACCCTTTTTTAAACCTCTTCATATTCTCGACAATATTAAATTGTTGCCATCGCTTTGAGAAATTAATAGTACCGTCTGGTAATAAATCACTGTTACCAATGTGCACAAAAGTCAGATCTTGGAGAACTAATCCTCTGTAAAAAATAAATTTAGTTAATATAAAAAAAATAAAAATTATCAATCTGCTATAAATAATTAGCAACCTACAGTGACTATTTGACTGCTGAGAATTATGAATTATAAATAAAAAAAACTCTAATAAATAAAATTTATTTAGAATTGTGGGAAAAACTTATCATCATAAATTGATAGTTATTAAATAAAAATAAATATTCAGAAAATTGTAAAAAAACACAAATTTACTAATAATATCAATAATTTTCTGATAACACTAAATTTAACAAAAAAAAAAAAAAAAAAAAAAAACCATATCATTTAAATACATCAACGATGAAATTAATCTTATTTTCTTAGTTATACACTGATAAAATTTCTTAAAATTATTTTTGATGATTTTATTCTTAACTATTAAGAAATACTAGAAACTTTGCAGTCACTATGTGACTTGTGAACTATAAATAAATAAAATTTTGCTTTATTAAATAATAAATTTCGTTAAATTGCACTGTAATTTTTTAACTATTGACGTTTTTAAAGATATAAGCTCATCCCGATGTTACATTCATCAAGAGCTTTCATTTGAGTACCCACATGCATTTTTATATATTTTTCATATATACATATATATAATACATATTAATATATGAAAAATTGATGTGGGTACTCAAATGAAAGTTCTTGATGAGTGTAACGTCAGGATGAGCTTATATCTTTGAAAATGTCAATAGTTTACAAGATACAAGGTCATTTCTTAAATATGTATCTAGAGATAGAGCATTTTCTAATGCAGCCTAAATACTTGTCATCATAAATTGACTATTGGTAAGAATGATATGAAACCTTGAAAAGGCACAACTCCAGGTCAAGACTTTCCCAAGGATACCAAATTTAACCATAATATAAGAAATCATTCTTAAATACTAAAAAATCTTCCCATCAGTGGATAAATAAATTATAAAATAACTTACATATAAGGTATACAAGGTGGTTGAGTTTCAGCAAGTGCTTGTCGATAAGCCCGAAAGCTGCTAGAACTATCAATCAGAGCACAATATTCCTTAAGACCCTCTGTAATATGTTTCTGCCATTCCAAGCGCCTTATTGGAGCACTGTCAAGAGCCGACAGCAAAGCCAGATAACTATTGAAATTATTTATCTTCCTCAAGTGCTTCATTATTTTTATAAACTTTACAACATATTTTTCCCGATCCTTAGCCTCGTTCTCCATCCGGTGCTCGAGGATCCTCGAGCGTGCCCAGTAAGACATTTTGTTGAAGTGTTCGGTAAATCGCGTCAAATTGGGACTGCGCTCCTCATTCTGTTCCTGCGCCCAGATTAATACTTCAGGTATTTCTATTTTCATGAACAATTCAGCGTCCAGCAAAGTCATTTGCTCAGCTATTTGTTCGCTTTTGAAGTCAAGTAGCGACGCTTGTTTCGTTGACACGCTCAGTGAAGATAAGATTGGTTGCGCTGATTGCAGTTGTTTGAGCGCGTGTTTTTCAAGGATTTTCACTCTCAGCGCCTTTGCCATCGTTAAATCACCGCTGCAGACTAATTGCTGAACGAACTCCATCAATGTTTGGAGTAAAACGTCGTCCAAATCAGACATACTGCAAAAAATTTATAATTAAAAATTAATTTTTTTTATTATTATAATTTCTTAATTGAAAATTAAAGGAGTATTTTGGTCTAGAGATGATAAAAAAATTGAATTTTTTAAAATGTCAATAAAAAATTGATTCTTCTTGTCTTATCTAAATTTAAATTTAATTTTTATAATCAAATTATATAATTATAATTATAATAACTTACGTTAAATCACTGACAACTCGTACAAGTAATGAAAAAGCCTCACGCGCAGCTCGTTGCTTAATGATGTCTCCAGAACATGAAAATCTCTGGTGACGTTTGTGTAATTTTTGTATAAGCTCCAATGGTGACATAAATGTTCTGTATGTTGTTAAAAATGCTTCCTGATACAGGAAATCTGTAATAACAAATTTTTTTTCTTATAGATTGTCATTTTTGATGGTAAATTTTTGTTATTTTCAATTTGTAAAATGAACAAACCTGATTCTTTTTCATCTATTGCAGCATAAAAATGACAAATATGAATTGTTTTAATGAAAATTTGTAGAATAATAATGTTTCAGTCATTAAAACAACTGAATTATTGTTAGTATTATTAATTTAATCAATTTATTTAAACAAATTACAGTGATTTGTCATGCAATTTGAATAAAAGCGAGCTGCCACGGGGGGTATGGTGCACTGGTGGTTCAGTGGAAGAATACTCGCCTGCCACACGTTCGGCCCGGATTCGATTCCCGGTCAAAGAAAACACCCTGACTGGGTACCTACAACCACAAGCCTTCACAGTCATGGATGGAATAGATGTGATCCAAGACCACTTCAATATGCCTGTTTTGTATCACAAAAGCAGGCATATGAGTGACAAAAGGATACTTTGGGCAGAGAATCAAAACAACTCCGGACTGAAATACTCCGAAGCAATTCCAGACGCCGATAAAAATAACTTTTATCGGCTGGACAAAAAGTTTTGGTGGCTAGACCCGAACTCCCCCCAAATGAAGAGGCTCAGAAATCGACAACGTGACTTCAACAACCAGTGAGTCAATGGAGCTCCTAATCAGGGTGTCTCGCATTTGTAAATAATGTACAGCCTGTAAATAATTCCTTAATTTATATTTAGTATTTAGTTAGTTTGTAAGTTTCTTCTTTTTTTTTTTTTTAATACTAGATTAAAGATATGGTTTTTTTTCAAATTTTTCCATTAAATCGGCAAATGAAATATTTTCGAGAGTGTGGAACTTCAGCTTCGGCTCCTCCAAAAAACAAAAAGAAATCCAGATTTAATACAAAACAAAAATGATTTAAAAAGTGCGCGTACCGCAACCTGCGGTCTTTTTCTTTATTACGATTTCTTTTTTTTTTTTTTTTTTTTTTTTATATCAATAATGTATGGTCTTTTTTTTTATGTTGTTTAACCAATTACGAACATGTATTTTTCACTGTACGATTATAATGAATCTCAATAAACAAACATTTAAACAAAAAAAAAAAAAAAAAAAAAAAAAAAAGGTTCGATTCCCGGCCAGTGCAAATTTATTTTTTCTTTTTTTTTATTTTTTATTTTTTTTTTCAGATTTTTAATTTTGTATTCTTTTTTAAAATTATATTAAATGTACCCTTTTCATCTTACGAGATTGACCAAAATTCGTAACTTCAAACTTCAAAATAAGTATACTTTTTCAGATTTCATTAAATATCTATTTGTTCCTTCAAATATGTTGTTTCTTGAGTATATGCAACCACAAAAATAGACGTTAAACAAATATTTCTTGATGAACTGGATAATTTGTTCTCTAAATTAAACATAATTAACAGCAACGTATACTATATAATCGCGGTTGATTTTAACGCTCGACATAAAGAACTAGGCGGTATCAAGACTAAATCTAATCAACCTAAAAAATAATAAACTAGACACTTTACCATATGACAGCGATCACAAAGCTATTATCATAGAAATAGACTTGCAAGAACTCTCTATAAAAAAGAAAAACGAAGATAATCCCTTAATGCCTAAATATAAAAAAACAAACTGGAAAAAATTCTCCAAACATCAACAACAATTACAATCTAGAAATCCCACATGACAGAAACTTATCTACTCAAGTAATAGACTTCACTGTTCTTGACAACCTAGGCTTCATCCAAGATGGGTTTAATATACCAATATTATACCACAAAAGCCGACACAAAGGTGGCAAGTCCATAAATCTAACAACCTTCAAGGACAACCCGAATAGAAGCGAGCTGCCATGAGGAGTATCGTACACTGGTGGTTCAGTGGCTGGAACATCGGCGCAGCACATATGGAGAAACTTAGAATGTTCAAAAGATCCTGCCTAAGGACTGCTTTAAATTTACACCGCAGAGCTGAGACCGAGTACAAGGAAAGAGTGAGCAACAAAGAATTGTATGATGCAGCAAAAATCCCCAGAATCGACTGTCACAGGATAAAACTTACCAGAGACTACTACAGTAAACTGAACATAATCGACAACGGACTGACCAAGAAGCTAAAAGAAGTCAATGGTGACCTTATTGCTAATGCCCAAAAAGGCCTACTACAACCACAAGCTTTCACGGCACTGGACAGGCTAAGGATAATTCAAGACAGTATGAACGTCCCTATCCTGTACCACAAGAGCAGGGACAAAAGCAATAAGGCCCTAGACTTAAATAACTTCAAAAACAAACCCAACAAATACTCAACAACACTGCCTAGATACGACCAAACTGACTTTCACAGACTAGACGCAGAAAATCGCTAGGATTGACAACTTTTGGCTAAAACTCACTAGGGATTACTTCACTAAGTTGAAGTTTATTGATAATGAATTGATCCAACTCTGCGAATCGAATCCGATTCGAGTAAAAGAAAACTCCCAAACAGGGTATTTACAGCCACAAGCTTTTACGGTCCTAGACTAACGAGGCGTGATTCAAGATCACCTTTTCTAGAGCCAGATTAAAAAATACAAAACGAAGGATCAAAACATGTGCGTAACGCAACCAGCGGTCTCTTTTTGTTCAAAAGGATATTTGTTTTACTCAAAGAAATGTATGGTTTTTAAAATTTTTGTTTGTTTAACCAATTACTTTTCGGCTAAGTTTTTTTTTTTTTTTAAATAATTTTTAATAAATTTTTGTTTTTTTTTTTTTTTTTATCAATATTATCAAATGTATCATTTTTATTTTACGAAATTAACCAAAATTGGTTACTTCAAACTTCAAAGTAAGTATACTTTTTTCAGATTTCATTAAAGATCTATTTTATTCCTTAAAATAGAATGTTTCCTAAGAAAAATGCGGTTGGTTTTTTTTTTTTTTTCGATACCGTAAAAATAAAAATTTCTGCGACTTTTTTTGTGAAAAAATTTCAATTGCGTGAGTTTTTTTTTTTTGACAATCTTGAAAGATTCTGAAGTATTTTAAAATCATTCGGAATAAAAAATAGCTATTGAGTTATTTAGAGTGAATGTTATATAAAAGTTTGGCGCCAATTATAAGTTAATGCATAGCATAAAACATGAATGAGAACTGTTTTGCTGTGTGGGGTCGGCTGGACCCCGTGTGTCTACTGCGTAATTATTTTGACGTGTATCCTCTATGGGTTAATAACAACATACATTTTAATTACTTGAAATAACAAATAATATACGCAACAATTTATAATCGTTGTGTATGACAACAAAAATGCGTAAGACTCACCATGCTTATTAGCTTTGGTCGCATGAATTAACAGAGCATCAGGATGGCCACCCCTAATGTCAGGGCCATCTTCTTCAGGCTTTTTAAGGACTAGATATTTACTAATGTCCAGCTCATCGAGAATCCCGTCATCCTGATCAATATCCCTCAACTCTAAGGTGTTTTCGTCGACAGAAATAGAGGAGAGCGCATTACTCGCCGGTCTCGACGACGATCTCGAGTCCAAGGTGAGATTATTATTATTGTTGTTGTTGTTGTTATTATTATTGATGTTATTGTTATGGTGACTATTGTTGTTGTTGCTATTGATGTTGTTGTTATTCAAAGCGAGCAGTGGAGATACATTATCCTTCTTCTCAGCTATCATGACTTGCTCCTCCTTTATTTCTTTAACAGGGGTCGACGTTATAACTGGATCGGGCGTACGTATCCCATGAATACTAACGGATGCCGGCTTTGGTGATATCGGCGGGGGTGTCATGTTCGTTCTAATGGATCGGGATCTTTTCGGTGGTAATGCTGGTGGTAGACTAGAGTTTGTCATTTCTTTCATCGTTGGGCTCATACTGATCGATATGCTGAATAATAAAGTATATTGCTATTTAAATTATAAATAAAATAATAATTTTGTTCTACTGTAAAAATTTGATAATTTACTCTTTGTTTTTAAATTTTAACGGAATAATATAAATTATATTAAATTTTCATTATAATAAAAAAATAATGATAATATTACATTTTAGTCAGTAATTTCTAATGAGGAAAAAATTTTGAATAATATTAATTATTTAATTTAATTGTCAAAATTTGATATTAACTCAATTATAAAAAAAACATAATTAATTTTTTTACTCTAATTTCATGTCAAAATTAATTATTCACTCTTTGCTTTTAAATTTATATTAATTATATAGAAAAAAAAATTAATAATAATAATTTACCTAGTTCCATCGTGTAAGTTAGTCAAGGTATGAACCATTGAAGAACAAGATTGAGTCGTAGTAAGAGACATTTCGTGTTGTTGCCACTCTGCTTGCATCGAATTATAAGCAGCAACGGAATGTCGCGTGCCCAGCCCCGATATAAAGTCGTTCGTACTGTGCGAACAGTTTCCAAACATTTCCATGTATGCCATTACTGTAATTGTTAAAGTACTTTATATTAATTCAATTATACCATCGTTTGCGGTATTTAATATCAAGCAGCGATTTGTGTGGGGAAAATGCAACGTGTATGATTATTCATTTTTTTTTTTTATTTATGTTTGCGGGTAAAAACTTACTCAAAAAAAATACTTTTTTTTTTTTCGTTATTATTTTCTTTTTTTAATTGCAAATATATTTCATTATTCACCGTTCATATTTTTACATTAAACTAATTTGTTAAAAAAATTCACCCATTCACTCAACAAATAATTTTTTTCAATAAAAATATTGAATGGTAAAAAAAATTGTTATCGTGTAAGTAATATACTGCAAAGCTTAAAAATAAAATTAAATATTATACTTATTAAATAATAAAAATTAAAACTGATAATGACAGTAAAAATAAACTTCAATAAAAGCTTAACTCTCAAACGGTATCTAGGTATTTGATGGCACAGCGAAAAGGTTTTTTTCAAGGGAAAAAAATTTCAAGTAAAATAGTAACAGTAAATGGATTGGTAAAAAAAAAACAAATTAATTACAAGTACGGATATTATGATTATATGATCATGCGACAATATGAAGTAATTATAATTATAATTATAATAAGCCGTTGTGTAAGTCGCTCACATGTCTACGTAACCAAGTCAATCAGACATATAATATTTATAAAATTTTTTTTTTTTCTTAAATAAATTTCTCAGTATGTAAATATTAATTTGTTATTGTTATTGGTATGTATTGTCAATGGATTCAAAAATTTATATCTATATGAAAACTTAGTATAGCGTGAGGATGGTTTTGCTGAGGGTGAGATATAAATGTGGGCGTGATCCCACTTACCGGAATATGCCACTGATTGGAACACTGGGGGATATAAAATATATGCGTCAGTTTATAAGACCTAACATAGTTTTATAATTATTTCTATGCAATATTACTTGGAAATAATAGTAATTAAATAGATAGATAGATAGATAAACACTAGAAAAATTTTTTATTTGCACGTGGATTAAACTTAGCTATAATAAATAATAATAAATACTATTTCAAACAGTAAAATCGTGATTCTAACAGTTAATTTATGATATTTAGTATTTAAATATTTCAATTGATTATGTAAACAAAATAGCATTTAATACAACAGTAGAAGTCATGTAAACATCGAAAAAATTTAAGTGTAATAATTAATAATGTTTATCATTTCGCACGTAAAAAATTATAATGTGATATGTAAAAAAATATCCAGAAAGGTTACTAAATTATTATAGTAAGAATTTTAGATTTTAATGTAGCCAACATCGACATTTACAAGGTAAAATAATAAATTTAAACACATTGATAAATACGGAAATAAAATTATTGACTTGGCGTTTTTTTCTGCTTGAAACAATAATTTTTAAAGAGTAAGTCATTATTTATTATAGCAGCCGCTACAAATCACATTTTATAATATAAAATGATAAATTTTGGCTTTTATACTTTTTCACATTATGGTAATATTTAATTTAATGTAACCCCGAAATCCGACGTACCATTTGAAACACTAAAAAGTAACCAGAATCTGATTAAATTTTACAATTTAATTTTTTTTTATCCATGGAAAAATCAATCAATTTATTATTAGTTTAAATTATTAATTATAATAATTATTACTAATTAATTAGTGATACTAAAAAAAATTAAGAGCGAATCGAATTAAAGATAAACAAAAAAATTTTTCTAGCGTGAAATATCTAATCCAAAGCACTGAGCTGCTGATGTAGATGTGTACTCGATTATATTAACCGATCAACTATACTCGGAGTTGGCAAACATATTTTTTTTGTTATCGGAACGAGTATTCAAATCATCTGCAGCGTCAGCTGGCCATAGTTTGTTTCTATCTTTTTTTTATTATCTATTTTTTGTCTCTCTTTTTCAGCTAGTCAGCGAATAATTGGCAGCAGTAGATACGAGCAGAGTGACGATATTGAAATTTAAATGAGCATTATACTCAGTCTCATTGTATAATCGCGAAGTATACTGAGGCGTGACGTATACTTGATCAAATACTGCCAACACTCGTTACTGATAATGCCCGTACTTACTGTGACGTTTCTTGAGGGGCAGAGGCGGCGGTTTGCTCGCGTCTGGACTGTCACTCGAGCTTGTGTGTAAACTACAGGTTGACAGGTGCTCATTTTCTGGTACATTGTCGTACTGAGACGGCAGACGCTCTTTACGCTTCTTCGATCGCTTCTCTGGTAAGGCTGGTGGTATTCCGTTTGATTCCAATTCTTCTATTTCCTAGAATAATAATCATAATGATAATTAATAAATTGTTATTAATTATTTATAATATTGTCAAGGTTTAGAAAATTTCAACTAATAATTAATAATTTAAAAGTACACGGAAAGAACAAAATTACACTGCATATTCTCCCATATTATACTCAGTGTTATCTGTGGTGAAAAAAAATATCAGATAATATCAAATATAATCCAGATTATACTAAATTATTTTTGTATTATACTCAGTGTAATCTCCTATTTGGCTAAATAATTTTTCTGGAGATACCGCGTAAGATTATGCTGGATATAATTTGAAAAAATATCCCGTGTAATTTAAATTATGATCAGTAGAATCTTGGATTATATAATTTTTTCGAAAATTGTGATATTCGATTTTTTTCTTTTTTAATTTATAAATTTTTTACAATTGTGATAATTAATTTTTTTTTTAATTGTTCATTTTTTTATGTATTTAAAAAAAAAAAAAAAGATTTATTTGAACCAAGAAAATTTTTTCAAAATATCTAAATTGTTTTAGAGCAAATAAAAATTTTACTGACACAAAAAAATTAGTTCTTCAATGAAGAATTTTTTTTTGTAAATCAAACTGTAGTTACTATGAAATTGCTGAGAATTACAATTTATGAATTAAAAAAAGTGGTTTAATGATTTTCCGATACTTTTAAAAACATTATAGATGATTTGGATATTTTTTAAATAAATTAAAAAAATCCTAATGCTTTGAGATCCTTGTAATTAAATAATCAAAGTTGAGAGGAGTTGTCAACAGAATTATTTATTTCTGTTGTTAGCTAATTTGTACTCATTTCAATTAATTGAAGCGTGACCAATTACCGTGATCGACATGGTATAAATTATGACAAGAAATGTAATATAAGGTTGACGATGTTGAGATGTATATTATGGTATATTTGTTTGTAACGTGTTTATATTTATACGTCATTGAACTGTGTTGACTAATTCTATGTTATATTTGTATATGCAGATAGCCTGAGGAAGTGCAAATAAAGTCCACGAAATGTCGCTAAATAATAAAGTTTCTTAGCGTTTTATTAAGATCCTCCTACATCCTCCCAACTTTGATTATTAAATAATCGATTTATAAAAAGTAATGATCAACTGCTGAAAATGACCATTTCATACAGTAAAATTGTGATTTTAATAATCACTATCTAATATTTATCATTTAAATGCTACAATTTATTCTTTACATGGAAGAAAATATTATTTTAAACAGTAATATTCGCTACGTGAATGTTGAAAGTGTTAAAATATAATAATTAAGAATTTTGATTTACATATGATAATATTCACACTTACAAAATAAATCAATAAATGGTATCTACTTAATTTGAAATGAGAATTTACTTATAATTAATATGAAAATTTATCAATAAAAATTATTTAAAACCAATATTCAAAAAGAAAAAATCTAGGTTAATATTTTTTTACTGATACTAAATTTACCATAAAAAAAACCCATTTCTCATTTATAAATATGCACGAGACAAATTTTTTTTTTTGTTCTCTTAATCGTACAGATAGATTGTAGTAACTTAAAAGAAAGAAAAAAAATAAAAACAAAAAAATTGTAATACACTCACATTTACCAGTTTTTCAAGCAAAGCCGAGTCTGCATCACCGCTTATAGTGGTAGTGGTGACTGTATTTTTTGTAGAACTAAGGGACGTCGTTCTGTGCGTCACGATCGAGTTCTCTGTGTCTGCTGAAATTTTTTGCTGGGAAAATGACGTTTTCTGGTGGAGCTGATGTTGGGCCATAGAGGAGTTATAGCTCTGTGAATTGTAGCTGACACTACTTTGTTGGGAAGATCTTTTAGATGTCAAGCTTGAACTCGTGGTGTAACTTTGTGATGAGCTGCGCTGGGAGTGCATCGACACAAAACCCGACTCTTGTGTTTGGGTAGAAAGTCTTTCCATTTTTCCTTCAATGCCTGTAAATTACAAACACGATTCATTAAAAAAAAAAAAAATCACAGAAGAATATAAAATTCAATTTAAAAAAAATGGATCAAATAGAACTATCGACCTTGATTGGAGTGTAAATTTAACAAACTTTAGTAGAAAAGATGAAAGTAGAAAAAAAATTAAAATAATGATAATTTTAATGACTTTTTGAATAAACAATTTGATGATTATATAAATGAGTAATCGAATTTGTTTGAAAACAAAGTGAAATGTGGATCGTCAATAAACTTGTTTAATTGCCCGCGGCGTATCCAAATCGATCAACCCGTTTAAAGATATATTTCATCGCGTATTTAACCCGAAGGTACTAATTCTCACTGAAAATTTTGATTGCTCGTTAGGCTGCTAATGACGGAATCAATCATTATTATATTAGAATTTAATAGAGATATTCACCTTACATTAATAATTGATATGATAATATCTCACTTTATCGATCGTTAAACGCTATTTACTTATTTATAGACTTTAATTACAAGAATTATTTTTTTAATGAAAGTTGATTTAACGATAATTATTTATAATCATAAATAAACCCGTGACAGAAAGTAAAAGCTATTAAAACTTGCGTAAAAGTATAAATTTAAAGCCCAAAAAAATGATTTTCAGGACATGTTATTTTCGGTGGCGTAACGTCGCGTTTTGACGTAATTTATTGGTGAGCGAGCCGGATGCAGCAACATAGTAACAGATCCGCCCTAAAATATTTTAAGATTATTTTAAATGAATTGAAACATAGTAATAAAGATATAACTTTGTTGAAGTTGTAAACTTACCAGTTGTGAATGGGCTAAGTATCTCTTGAGGTGTTTGCTGACCCAGCAGCATTGTAGTCGGTATACTCGTCTCAGATCCATCCCACCCGGTGCAATTGTTTGTTCCATTTAATTGTAGTCCTTAACATAAACAATAACTCCGTTCAAATAATTACATACCAATATAATTATTTACAAGTTTCATAAGCATTTAATTTTTTAAACTTAGAAATTTTTTTTACAAATCATTACCTAGACATATATCTCGTAATTCCATAAATATTTTGTCACACATTTCACGATTGCGCAGTAAAGTTTTTTTTTCCATTTTAAAAAAATTTTTTTATTAAACTTAAAAAATTATTTTTTTTACAATTAAATTAAACCAATTAAAAAAACAATTATTGTAATAACTTGAAACAATAAAATTAATAATAATAATAATAATAATAATAATAATAATAATAATAATGAGGTGTTTATGAATGAAAAATATAAACAAGAGTAACAGTAATAATGTTTCACTTTCGACAGACAACTAAAGAGCCGAGAGTCGAAACCAGACTGACTGGTAGAAGGTAGAATGGATATATATGCCTACTGACTAACTCCACGCAGAGCACGCAGGGAATCAAAGCTACAGTTGTACAGCTTTACAGCTGGTTGTCATATTATATATGTGTGACAGGCTGTTTCTGATGCGAGTTCTGCTGACTAATCGCGACTACTGTCACACACCGCGTTGTATACATGTAAGGAAACTAAGCCCAATCGGAATGAAAATGATCAAGCTTAGCATCTGGGCTGGATATTACTTAGACACCTACTGATACAATAACAGGCTTCATGTGTGTCCACATATATCATGAACAAATTCAACTCGGAGGAAAGTGTTGTAAGCTCACACCGACTTACACCAACGCAAAAATACCGGCTTTTATTTACACACTCGTAAATTTATAAATATATGAAAGTTAAATTGAGATTGAATTATCAGTGAGTCATATATAGAAGTTGTTTTTCGTTTATTTCTCTTTAAATGACCTCACATTTTCATTTACGGAGACTTTAAGTTTTGTTTCAAATTCAAAATTTAAATTTTGGCGCCGTTGATCCTAGCGCCGCCAGGAAATTAATCTTCCATTTTGTTTTTCGTCGCCCATTTTGTAATGAGTTTAATTTAACCGAACTTTTGTTGATAATTGAAGCTAACTAGCTGAAATCATAGAAAATGGTGATGAAAATTACCGTGAATAGTCGCCATGAGACTCAAATCCATGCTATCATTCAAGGACTCGTCATTAGGTCCCATAATAGCGCGGATTTCATCCTCATCTCTGGAGTGATTTAAAGCGGAGTCTAGACTTCCTGCAGACGCACTGAGCAGCGACGAGGAATCCTCCGGGGAGCGGCTTCTTAATGAACACCGGTCGAGGGTCGATGCCAAGAAACCATCCGACTCGTCAAGCAATTGCTGGGCTCTTGTTCTTCTCTTTGGTGGCAGCGGCGGTGGGGTTGAAGAACTGTTCTCCTCTGACAGACTTATATTGGTTCTGGTAAAAAAAAAAAAAAGCAACGTCAATATTTTTCTTAACATTTTAGTTATCTGTAAGCTTAATTAAGCTCTCTGTTAATTTATTTACCAACTTTAGGATTATTTCAGATAGTATTAATACCTGTCTGGAAGCGGTGGTTTTGGTGGTGGACTAGAATCCCTCAGGATTGACTCAGAGCTGTGGGAACTACGGACTAACGTACTTGAAGCTGCTGTTTGTTCCAGAATTTGTCTTTCTCGTGGAGTTAGTGGTATATCAGGAAGAGAATTTCGCTGAGAATTCATTTCTGTATTGTAACCTGATGTTCTAAAAAAAATTTAAAACATAATTTTTAGTATTTTTAAATTTATCTTTTTTTCCCATTTTTCTATTATAAACTACAAATTATAATTGTTCAATTATTTCTTATTAAAAATAAAAAAGGTGCATGTTTGATTGATTTTATTTTATTTTGAAATTTGTTAAAAGTTATTAATAGACAAAATAAACAGAAAAAATTTTTTTTCAGGTAATTTTGTAATTTTTAAAGAATAAATTTATTTTTTTTTAATTTTAATTAAAACGGCAGTGACATAGTATTATATCCTGCGCACAACGCTATTTTACGGTAAATTGATAAGCTACCAATATAAATTTTGTTTAATAAAACATAAAAATAAATATCTATATTATAACTTAGATTATATTTTATATGAAATAAATTTACGAATTTAAAAAAAAAATTTTTTTTAGGAACAAAAAATTATTGTTTAAAAATAATCATGAAGTCAAAAAAATTACCAAAATAAACTTAAAAAAAATTTTTTTTTCTTTTATGTATAAAGTTGTAGTGACAAAAAATGAATGCAACTTCTCTATTATAAATGTTTGTTATAACTACATTAAACATATTCAAAAGTTAAACTGTACTTTATCAATGACTTGGCTCCTAAGTTAGAGTTTCTCCTTTAGGCTCACATGCCCTAGGTCTAGCCCCAAAGGTAATGAATCGTTTAATTACGAAATAGGCTTGAATAGCTCGCCATATTGGGTAAATTCAATACTTGTCCTGTTTATAAAGGACTGTCCAATGAATACAAATTTATACCTTAGTACTGCACTTATATTGTATTAACTAGAATTGTGAATAGGGTACTGCTACTGTACTTGAATTATTTAGCACTTTACAGGTTCCATAAATTATCGATAAGTTCCTTGGTCTTGCTCTTCGAGATTCAAGATACAGACTTCCCAATTATTATTATTATAACTTCATATTCAGCGTTAGAGCATAATTACTGACTGAATATTTCAGAAATCTATGTGAGATCATCAAAGTTAAGTTATGATAAGTTATCACTATCTAGAAGCTAATATTTTAAAGGTAAATTTCTTGGACTTAAATATTAAATTTAAAATTATCATTTCAAATGATTTTTGAAAAGAATAAAAAAAAAATTTTTTTATTGAATAATAAGCTCATCAGGGGAAAGAAAAGCTTATTTAAAAAATAAGATTGTTGTCGCGTATACGGAAAAAAGTAAACTGTAAAATTCACTCGGTTAATCTTGAGATTAAGATCTGAATCTTGAAATTATTTTGAAAAGTTTATTGAAAAAGTTGTCGATAGTAAATTTGAAAAGCTAATAAGAGATTATTTAGAACATAATTGATTTAAAAAGTAATGATGAGTAAAGTTGTTTATAATTACCTGTTGTTGGTAGTAATAGGTGCTGGTTTTTGCCTATTTGTTATTTTCTCGTGTGCCAGACTAACTAAATTCTTAACAGCATCCTCAACTAATCCTATAACATGGGTCACGTTCTCCGTGTCTAAAGCTGGGCAGGGAGCAGATTGATCGCCGTGCAACAGCACGTCGTCGCAAAGTTTCAAAAGTTGGGCTAGGGCTTGGTAAACTTGATTTGTGGCTGAGCCCAAAGTCGAACTGTAAAATAAAAACGATAAATTATTTTAGTTTGGAAAGAAAAAAAAAAATTAGTATTTTAAATTTTGTATAAAATCAATAATAATCAAATTTCTAGCCAAAACATTGAAGATACGAAAAAATGATAAGATACCTTTTTTGTAGAAAATTAAATGCTTTACAAAAAAGTTCTTCGACAATTTTACCATATATCTTCTCATTTAGTGAGAAATTTAATTTTAAAGTCACAAAATTTTGAAGCTTACAAATAATATTATCGTTAACAATTTTAATTTTAACTTTTGCCTAAAATATTGAAGTTACGAAAAAATCATAAGAGACTTTTTTTGTAGAAAATTTAATTCTAGACAAGAAAGGCTCTTATCAATTTTATCATATCTTTTATGAGTCAGCTACTATTCAAGTTTTAAGTGGAATCCTTAAAAATCTAAAATTTTTAGTTTTGAAACTTTTTAAATTATAAATAATAATAATAATAATAATAATTTACCTATTCTCATAGAGAAGATAAGACTTGAGTACAGTGTGAATGGTAGTAACAGTGTCTAAAACAATGGTGCCATTACCGGGTAACATCTCCAACTTTTTCTTGGACACAACATCACGAAAATGTAGTAAAGCCAGTTGAACTTGTCTGACATGTATATGAAGATCACGTAGAGGATTTTTTTCAAGAGTATCATTTGCGATAGGGGTGTTTTTTTCCCGAGGGGTGCGGGGCGATGAGGGTGATGCTGCTCGCGTAGTAACACCACCAGTGTTACCAAGACCGGTTCCACCACTACCCCCGCCACCTCCGATACCTCCGGAATTTATCCCCGGTGAACGCATCTGGGAGAATTTTTCGAGAAAATCCTCTTTGAAGGAGCGTGCACGTCGGGCGAGTTTGCTGCCGCGTGCTTTTCCGCTGGGACGCTCCTCTACGTCTGAAAGTATAAAAAAATAACAACTTTTACTATTTATCTTTTACTTGATGAGAATATTTCATTTATATTAATATTCACAGCTGTAGTTTCTTAATAATTGCATACACCTCTGTGAAATAGGAACAAAGGTACCTACTCGAGGATGTTCTCATGGAAATTACAATCCTGCTAGTCCGCAAATGCTGGGACCCAAGATAAAGGCCACTAAGGCCAATTAAGCTCTTACGTGTCTATTTAGCACTCAGACATTGTAACTTTAATTCCTGAGAATTTTTATTTTATATCAGGTGTTAGTTGTTAACACGTAAGGTCAGTAGTTTTGAGAAAAATTAAGAATTAAAAAAAAATTTTATTTAATAATTAAATTAAATTATTAGTGAGTAACCATAATTTATGAAAAAAATTTGTTTTTTATAAAAAAAAAATATTTTTTTTTAATTCAAATTTTCCTGTTTCAAGAAAATTTCTTGTTGTTCCAAAACAATTAAAATTTTCCTGATAATTTTGTTAATTTAAGTCTTTTTTTTTACTAAAACTTAAATTTTGTACGTACAAAAAAAAAATTCACAAAATTAAGTAACTTGACTTGATTTGAGAAAAAAAGTCTCTCAAGAAAATTTTTTGGTTTAATATTATTCAAATAATTTTTTTTGGGAGACTTTTTTTTTAACATACTAATTTTTTTTTTTTTTTTTTCAACAATTTACTGACATTTTGATAAATTTAAATGAAAATATTTGAAAAATTATGATTGCTTTCATTTAAAAAAAAATTTCTTTTGAACGACAAATAATGAAGTTAACTTCGTAAAAAAAGTTCATTTAGCAAACATTTGATTATCAAAAAACAAAATATCTTCCCATTCTCTTTCCTTTTATCTCCACATTAATGAACCCATAAAAAGAGTGCTGGGTATTTATTTTGTTTGTTTAATTATAACCTTTCCGTTTGCTAGTACAGAAAACAGCGTTCATATATTTTTTCCACACTGTTTTGGGAATTAGGGAACAATTTGTGGACACTAGGGATTGAATGAGTGAGATCCCCTGGCATTGTGCCAGATCACGTGCATATTTCTTATTCGTCTGCTGGCACATCCATGCTCACTAGTGTGGGAAAAAACTTTACTTTTTCTGTTTGAAAACCTCGAAAAAATGGATAAAAATAAAAACGAGTATTCCAAGTACTGGAAAAACACTAGTGGGATGTGCCAGCATGTGCATACACGTATTTGTCTTTATTTGTGACCAAAGAATGGATTCACTCTGTAACGGAGCAAGAATCTTTACTTTGATGAGTGTGATAAAATTTAATTTCACTCCTTCTCTTCTTCCTTTTACTGGCTCATACATTTACAAAAAAAAAAAAAAAAAAAAAAAAAAAAAAAAAAAAAAAAACGTATGTAATTCCGCAGTAGAATTTTTTACTCAATTAAAATTCTTTTTCCCAACCACCAAGTGGTAGAATAAGAGAAGACAAGAATAGAAAAGAGTAGATCCAATTACGGGGGATGAAAATTGACAAAGGTGTGGAAATAGCCTTCACTCGGATGAAGGTGAGGAAAAAGAGAGAAGGGAGAGGGAATGGCAATATAGAGAACAAAGACAGTAATTGAGTAAAAGAGACAGTAGATTAAAGCCAATACTCCCGTTGAAAACGTCATTTAATTGCACGATCCACGATCAACAGTCTGTATATGGTAGTGTGTGTTAGTATTAGGACCGAGGCTATTGTTTACACCGACGCGGTCGTAAACAGGTACAATGAATTGAAATTAAACCTGGATGTCTATTTGAACGACTTCGATCAAAAGACTCACTCACTGACTGACAATACTCTATTATTTTCCAATTCTTCCCATGTGTACAAATAAAACCCATTATACTTTATCTAGGAATTCATTTACTTATACTTAATTAGATTTTTAATTATTTAGATTTGTATTTATATTTAGTTGTGGAATGTTTGTGAACTTTGAAAAAAATAATTGTTAATAAGCGACGTTTCTCTGTAATTAAATTTTTTCACTTTGTAACGCTTTGTCAGTTCGCACATCCTTTGTTTACAGAAATATAAAAAAATAGATGGATTTATACATGGGAATTTCAATTACGAGTGATGGAATTGTTGCATAAATTTCGAATTTTTTTTATTAATATTATTTTTTTTTCTTTTAATGATTTTTTTGTGAAATTAAATATATTGTAATAAAAAAATATCGAAAAATCATTAAGGCCGGCGATACATGTAAAAAAAAAAAAAAATCGATTTTTTTTTTTTTTTATATATCGTTAGAATATCATCTCAAAAATATGCCTGTAAATTTTCAAAACAAAATTATCATTATTTATATATTAAAAACTCATTTAAGTGCTACGCCTTAACTCGGCGATTGAGCGCTATTGAAGTCTGTAACTGAGCGCTCGATTCTCGGTACCTGGGTTTCGAATTTACACTCTTGGGGTCTATTGTATGGTTGAACCGGGTCAGCAGATGTTCCGAAAATCTTTTGTCTTTCAATTCTAGGTATACAACCACTATATAGTTAACATAAAATACTTAAAACCAGTGTTGCCGTTATTTTAGTTCAGTTCAGTATACTTCTGGCATTCGTTCTGTGCGGAGTAAATTAATAAGTAAAATAAAAATGCAGTCTTATCCTAAAAGTGAAAGAAATATATCAACCCGTAGTGCAAAACCACGAAAAAGAAAGTTCCATGGAAATCAACACTGTAATAACGATGAAGAAAATACAGAGCCGCAGAGTACAAGTGCGAAAAAACTCTCTACCGCTGACGAAGATGATGTCCATTACAGTGCGCTTCGAGGCTATCGGTTAATCGAGTTTTTTACCGTGTTTACAGCATTGTCAGATATTTTGATATGTCGCGATTGTAAATTACCTGTGAAATTTGAAGAAAGTGGTAACAGAGGTTTAGGTTTTAAAATCGTCGTGATATGCAAGTGTGGTCTCAGAAACATTTTTTCTGGACCATTAATCAATAATGGATATGAAGTAAATCGCAGAATTGTGTTTGTGATGCGTCTTTTAGGTGTTGCTAGGGAGGGAATCAACTTATTTTGTAATATGATGGACATTTGTAATGGTTTATCAGAAAGTACATACAATGCTATCGTCTTGCTGTTACACACCACTACACAGTCATTATTTAAAGCTTCTTGTGTAAAAGCTGTCGACGAAGAAAAAAGTGAGAATGAAAAGCATGAGCGGCCAATCTTAAATTTAAAAGTTTCTGGGGACGGTACATGGAAAAAGCGGGGTTTTAAATCGATGTATGGGGTCACAACCCTTATTGGATATTACAGTGGTAAAGTAATTGATTTAGTCGTTAAAAGTAGTTTTTGTGCAGCTTGTGCTCGTTGGAAAAATAAAACTGACACTGAAGAATATCGTCAATGGTTCGAAGAACATGAACCAAACTGCCAAGAAAACCATAAAGGATCTTCTGGTGCTATAGAAGTCGAAGCTGTAAAGGAAATGTTTTCACGATCTGAAGAATTATTTGGTGTCAAATACGGAAACTACATAGGGGATGGGGATTCAAAAACCTTCAAAGGAATTCTCGATTTAAATCCGTATGGCGACGAATTTCAAGTTGTGAAAAGCGAATGCATCGGCCATGTTCAGAAGAGGATGGGTACTCGACTCAGAAAAACTAGAACAGACAATCACCTGGGAGGAAGAGGTAAATTGACGGAAGCTTTAATTAAAAAATTATCGTTATATTACGGATTGGCCATTCGAAGAAACGTTAATAGTGCGAAAGACATGAAAGATGCGATCATGGCCACTTACTATCACATGTGCTCTACAGATGATAAACCAAGACACGAGTACTGTCCATCTGGTTCCGATAGCTGGTGCAAGTGGCGCAAAGCTGAAGCTTTAGGGGAAAACCCCAAAGAAATTAAACATCCAGCTCCATTACATCCTGATGTTCAAACTCATATTAAGCCGATTTTTGAGGATTTATCTCGGGATGACTTGCTTGAAAGATGTTTAGGTGGTCACACTCAGAATGCAAATGAATGTTATAATTCTACTGTCTGGCGACTCTGTCCAAAACATCTGAACTCTGGACTGAAGATCGTAGAAATGAGTGCTTTTATATCTGCAGGGTTGTTCAATGATGGACTTAACTTTATCTTACGAGTTATGAACTCAATGCAAATAATTATTGGCCGCCAATGCATGTCGTACAGAGAAAAAATCGATGATCAAAGGGTGAGTCGAGAAAATCGCCGCAGCTCTTTGACGACCAAACAAGCTCGTCAAGCATGTCTACAGGAACTTACAAAGAAAAACAAGTTTTATGAACGTACCGAAGGACTTCTATATGGCCCTGGAATCGCTGATTAATCGGTAAGCCACTGTAATCATACTGTTTCTGTGTGTCAAAACTTTAAACGCGTTTTTCTCGAAACGACTTTTTTGAAATTTGCGGGCGGGATAACTCAAAAAGTTCTCAACCGATTCTAATGAAATTTTTTACACGTGTACTTTATAGTAATAGCTTCTAGTTAAACCTCAAAAATTCCAAAAAAATTTTCAAAAACTAACCCTTTTTATCAAAAAACCATTGAAAAAAAGGGTAAAAAATCGAACTTTTTTTTCTGAGGTGTGCCAATTTACGATTTTTTGACTTTTTTTTATTTTTTGTGGTTTAACTAGAAGATATATGTTTTGTGAACACGTACAAACTAATTTTTTTAATTTCAGATCACCGTACGAGAAGTGAGAACGCCCGCAAACTGATGTCTTTTTCTGAGAGGGTCTCGGCAGATTCATTTTTACGGCGGCCATTTTGAAAAAAAAAATTAAAAAAAAATTTTTTTCTGTACTTGAATATGTAATAAATAACCCCACAAAATTTTAAAATGATTCAGTTATTTCTTCCCAGTTTATAAAGTCCTCAAAAAACGGTAAAAATTAAAGCGTTTACATGTATCGCCGGCCTTAAACCAATTCTTAAATTTCAACTCGGGATTTTAGTCACAAATTTGACAAATTTATTATACGGAAAGAAAAATATGGGAACTATTCCTATAATTTTATGGGAACAGTTCCCAGGTAATTATAGGAACTGTTCCCATGAATTATGGGAACTGTTCCCATAATTATAGGAAATTTTCCCAAAATTATGGAAACATTTCCTATAACGATGGGAATGGTTCCCATAATGGTATAGGAATGGTATCTATAATTATAGGAATGATTCCTATACTATTATAGGAACTATTCCTATAATATTATAGGAGGTATTCCTATAATGATATAGTAATGGTTCCTATATCATTATGGGAAAAATTCTTATAATGATATAGTAATGGTTCCTATATCATTATGGGAAAAATTCTTATAATGATATAGTAATGGTTCCTATATCATTATGGGAATATTTCCCATAATATTATGGAAATAGTTCCTATATGATTATGGGAACTATTCTCATAATGGTATAGGAAAAATTCCTAGAATATCATAGGAAAAAACATTTCTCTTAAATTTCTTTCATTTTCTCATGCACACAAATTATTATATGTTTATTATTATTATTATTATTATTATTTTTTTTATTTTTATTACTAGCAGACCCGACAGACGTTGTCCTGGACTCACGTCTTAAATTTAGAAATTTTAGGAATGAGCTCGTATAGTTAAAAACATCATTAGTTAACAATATGCAATGGGCATTCCTCAATAATTAACATTTTCGTAAATATAAGCTCATTCTAATTTTATACTCATCGAGACCTTTCGTTTTAGTACCCACATAAATTTTTTATATATCTTATATATATATATAATATTTATGAAACATATTAAATATATGAAAAATGCAAGTGGGTATTCAAATGAAAGGTCTCGATGAGTGTAACATCGGGATGAGCTTATATCTTTATATTATATCTTTAAAAACGTCAATAATTAAGAAATTACATTGTATCTGGTCAACTAATGATATTTTTAAAGATATTAGCTCATCCCGATGTTACACTCATCGAGACCTTTCATTTAAGTACGCACTTGCATTTTTCATATATTTTATATATTTCATAAATATTATATATATAAGATATATAAAAAAATTTATGTGGGTACTCAAATGAAAGGTCTCGTTGAGTATAAAATTAGAATGAGCTTATATTTACGAAAATGTTAATAATAATAATAATAATAATAATTTTAATAATAATAATAGACATTCAATAATTTGTGTGCATAAGAAAATGAGAGAAATTAAAAAGAAATGTTTCTTCCTATAATATTCTAGGAATTTTTCCTATACCATTATGGGAATAGTTCCCATAATGATATAGGAACTATTCCCATAAATTATAGAAACCATTCCTATAATAGTATAGGAATGATTCCTATAATAGTATAGGAATGATTCCTATAATAGTATAGGAATCATTCCTATAATAGTATAGGAATGATTCCTATAATAGTATAGGAATCATTCCTATAATAGGATAGGAATCATTCCTATAGCATTATGGGAACCATTCCCATAATGGTATAGGAAAAGTTCCCATAATTTTCTTTCCGTGTACTAATTTATAATTAATTTTTCATAAAAATAAACTTTAAAAATGTATTTATATTTAGTCTTTTAATTATTTCAAATTATTGGGATATTTAAAAAAAAAAAATCAATTTATTATTAAAAGAACAATTCCCACTAATTTAATTTAAAGTAAAATTTTAAATAAATAAAAGACAGTAAAGCGAATAATTAAACAGTGAAAGTCCAAATCTTATTCGCTCGAAAAACTAAAAAAGAGACTAACTATTATTTGTTTAAGCGAATGAATTGCGGCAATTACTATAATTAGATTTTCATTCTATCAGCGCAACATTTATTGATTAATTTATTTTGAATTACGGGAATAGAATGGTGTTCGACAGATTCCATTAAGGACCTTTTATCATCAACAAGAGGGTAGAAACTCTTAAGAAAAAAAAGGAATGGACAAGTTTGTTGCCCTCAAGCGTTCGTCTTTCTCACTACTCTTCCACTTGTTTCTCTCTAACTCTGATAGCTAGCACAGATAAAGTGCAGGAATAGGGCTGCTATTTTTTTTTTGTGTTTACCAGCTGAGATGATGCACGAGTGCCGGAAAAAAGCGCGCGATACATCATCAAAAAGCAAAATGAAATGAAATAAAACAAAGGGCCACATAATACCGAACTAAAAAAGGAATAATGGGAAGGAGGAAAAGGAACGAAGAGGAGGGAAATCAAGTTCTATTCACGAATTCGGATTGAAACTCCAATCAGGCGTGATTTTGCCAAAGGCACAGGAACCCCTAGAGGAGGATAATAGTGTAGAACAGAGAGGATCGAGATACCAGACACATCACACAACCAGAATTGACAGCGAGTTAGAGAAAGACAGAGAATTATAGAAGCATCGAGCAAGTGGGTTGTGTACTGTACTCCGATCCTATCCCGCTGTAAAGTGAAAGAGGATAGTACCTAACCGGGATTGAGATTGTGAGGATTCAGAAGAGGATATGCAAATTGCCATGATTGACTGGATTCGATAGTCCTGCTGCTGATCGAAACCAACTTCCCTGTCTACCTATCTACCTACTGAGGTAATCACGCCGTCATTTGCAATTTATATTCAATATTTATTTCCCGAGATCCGTTCGAATTTTAAGTTTTTAGTCACCATTTATTTTTTCTAGGATTTTATTTTTTTTAATCCTTCAATTTTTTATGGAAATTTTATTAAACGTGGTGAAAAATTTTTTCTTTTTTCAAAAGTATTTTTATGTCAAGTATTTAATACATTTGTGTCGTATTTTAATTTAATATACTCGTGGAAACATTTTGTAGCATGATTAATTTTCATAAGCTAAAAAAAAATATTTTTACGATAATTCTTCAAAAAAAGGTATTAATAGCTTTAAAATTCGTGTATTTTTTAATGATTGGAGATCCGGAAAAATTAATATAAATTAAATTATCTACAAAAGATCTCATGTAATTTTTTCGTATTACCAATATTAAACAAAATATTGGAGTTCCCAATGTTACAGAAAAGTTCTTAGCAAGTTTAAAATTCTTATATCTTGTAAACAATGAGATATACGTAAAAATTGAAAGGAGCCTTCTTCGTAAATAATTAAATTCCTTATAAAGAAGGTCTGTAATTTTTTCGTATCTTCAATATTCATCTCAAAAATTACATTTCAAATTTTACAATTTTTTTGTAACGAAAAAAGAGCTATTCTTTTGCATTGGAGAGATGCATCAGAAATGTTTTTTTTTACAGATATAAACCTTTTTAATGCAATGACGATATGTGAATTACAAACAAAATTTTCTATGTAGAAATTAAAAAATCAATAATTGCAATTTGGCTTTTTACTCTAAAATAAATTCTTTCATTATAATTATCATAGAAATAATCTTGCAATTCTTTGTTATTAAACGCGATATAAACCCGCTCACTCGAATAATCGATACCACGATTATCGGAAACAAATTAGCGACTAATTAGTGCGCGAAATAAAATAATTAATTTGAATTTCGGCCAACTATCATTTGCAGAACAAAATAAAATTCTTAATCAGCAATTTCACGATTCAACTGAAATAAAACTCGATATAAATTTATCGAAATTACAAATTGCCAAGAGATATTTAGCAGCGGTAAATTTATCAGCGAATCTATTGGTGACTTTCTGACATTTTCAGGATTAATCAATTTATAAATTTAGCAAGAACAAATATTAAATATTAAATACAATTAGCATAATAAAATTTAAACATTGTATAGGGAGTGGAACATAAACGGTGGTGATGGTGATGATAAATTGAATGTAGAAGAGCCGAGTAGAATGTTGAGTTTAGAGTGGTCAGGTGTACTTTAATTGCATTGGTGTTCCTCACACCCACAGCCACTGAAATAGTTTCTCTCTTTCACTCTATTCTCATTTTCTCTTATCACATTCTCTCAGCGTGGGTGTTTCATAGCTACCACTATTACCGCTACTACTGCTAACGCTGTTACTATTACTGTAGCTTAAATCCCATCGCACTCGGGAGTGTACTCTACGATAAGTTTCCACGTGAATCGATTCTGCTTCAAATTCATTCAACTATATACATCTATACATATATAGATATAAAGATATGTAACGAGCTCCATGTAACACATGTCGCATGTAATATAGTTTATCGAGTTTGTCTCTGGTTACCAACCTATCAAACTTTGTTAACCGCCATGTCAACTGATTGATACTCAAGTTAATACTATTGTCATAAAGTTCATTCCATTTTGACTTTACTTGTAAATAAATTATACGTCTTTAACTTAAACTTTAACTTATTTAAAAAGTTACTAACTTTTGACTCTATACAAACTTTTATTTCAATTATTGCATTGCTTTTATTTAAATTATTATTAGTATTCTTTCGACTAATTACAACTGAGATGTTTTATTAGATGTAACTTTACTCTGGAATAGCAATTCATTGCTGCAATCGAGTTATGGACAAGTTTTTATCTTTTATTCAGAAAATTGTTGAATTTTTTTTTAATGATACAATTTATAGATTTGTTTTTTTTTTCTATTATTCTGATTTTTAAAATTATTTTCTACTTTTAATCTGAAAAATTTACAAAAATTTTTTGTAAAAAAAAAATTGATTTCTTTCATTAATAAAAATTTAACGTAACTAGAGAAAAAAATAAATAAAAAGGCCATTTATTCTAAAAAAAATTGTTTTTTGATTCAAGCCAATAAAATAAAATTCTTAAAAATTAGACTCCTAAATTAAGTTAATATTTTTATCAAAATTTGAAAACTAAAGTACAAATCATTTCAAAATAAACATTTTAGTTTTGCTTTAATTAGTTGCACAGATTTTTTTGTCTTGCAAAAAAAAATTTCAACTCAATTTTCCATTTTTAAAGTAGCAAAAAAAATATTTACTCTGAAATATCATAAAAAGTTTAATTTAATAAAAAAAACTACTTATAACTTTGGTAAAGTGCTGTTTGTTACAAATGACTCAAATAAAACCATTTTCATTAGAAAAAATTACAAAAATGAAGTTAGGTAATTTTCTATCTAAAAAAAGGTAATAAAAAGAACAATGAAATTTCTATCATAATAAATGAAGCGTAGTGATAATTAAAAACGGCGATAATTCTGTTTAATGTTAACCTTGTTGGAAGGGTTAACATGAGACTGAAAATAAAGGAAACGGTGTAAAGTTATCGTAGCACGTTTGCTGTGTAGGGGACGATAACGCTGATGGCACCTCGCTATCAAACGGTGTAGCACTTTTATACATAAATATATACATATATATTATATAGTAGGTATATACGTAACAACGGGTAGGTATAGAGTACAATGAGTCTGCACAAGAGTCAGTTAACGTGGCGCGGTTTATAATGATGTCATTAATTTTGACTTGCACGTACACTTTGCAATATATACGTATCTAAGGGGTGGTAAATGTGGATTGTGGATATATACATATATATTCCGAGACTTAGTTTCAAGTGATCGATAATCGAGGCATGCATTTCTCCGACACTCGATCCCTTAGGCTAAGTGGATGAGTATGAGAATGCGGGTGGGTATACTAGGGGAGGCTAGGAATTACATTGAGTACTCTTGGCATACCGAGCTACTGCGATATTGTAGTTGATTACACTACCGTCAGTTATTTCACTCAGGATTACTCGAAAGACTTAAATGTGGGCTCGGTTTCAAAAATTTTTACAGATTATATCTGGGAGAAATTATTTTAGAAAATTTCGGGCGATAAGAATCTAATCCATGTGGAAGAGATAGATCGAGTTTTAGATAAAATTATTTTAGGTTGAAGCCGGGTAAATTCCATGGTAATTACTGATTATCTTGTAATTAACGTTAGGTCGCACATATGCTTTCAAAAATTTATAATTGAGATAGTAAAATTGGGATTTTAATGGTTTGTGTCAAGGCTGCTTGATAAAAATATTTTGAAAATTAATTAAATAGTTTTTTACCCTCTTGTTCTGTCATAAATTTTTTCTATATTTTAACTAACTAAAATAATATTCTAAGATTAAAATACATAAATTTGAGGTTTTTTTGTAATTATAAAATTATGGAAATTTTTGTTATGTATAAAAAAAATATTTCCATACTTTGCTTGGAATTTTTTGACTTACAACATATTGGCGTCCAACGTGAGGCAATAAAGCTTCAAATTGGCTCTAGGTCAAAATCCCAATCCCAAATTGCTTAGCTAAGATCACGCGTCCAAAAATACCAATGATTAATATGAATGAGAATAAATGTATTAAGTTTAAAGTCATATCACCAACTTCACGGTTTTGTTATTTTTAATCGATTAATTTTAAAAATGAACCATTTTTCACAATATTACGTTATTACAGAGTATTTTATATTTTGCGCATTTAATTAAAAATTTTTATTGTTTTCTCATTCACGAAAAAGAGTATGAATAATTAAAATATTAATAACGCGCTCGCCAAAAGCAGAATAGAATTTATCATCCATATTTCATCGTTCAATAAAAGCTTCAATATTAATTAACAATACTAACGATGATTGAAGCCGTTGTTTAATGAATATCAAATTTTGGACCTGACGTTTGATTGATGCACGGTTATATTTCACAATTTAAACAGTAAATTCTATCCAAAAGTGAATATTAATAAAATTTAATATAATATTAAATCTATACGTCGAGAACACTGAAAAAAAAAACTATTTGAATAAAAAAGAATATTATCTTCAAGATTTGACTTTTGCTCATTATAACAAAGTAATAATGTTTCAAAATTGGTTCAAATAAAATGTTTTTAAGATTGAAATTTTTTTCAAACCTTTGGAATTATATATTCCATAAAATTAATCCTTTTTACGTTGAAATGAACGAACTGAGGTCATATATTTTTCACGATTAGACATTAGAAAATAATAATATTTATTTACATTTAATGAGTTGAATTTGATATCAATCACAAGCCGAGAATTATAAAAATTTTTGAATCAAAACAATTAGTTTTCTTAAAAATAATTTTTTCGATCAAAAATAATCCTTTCAACTCAAATAATTTTGTTTTCAGCTTAGTTGATTTAATGTTACATTAATTTATGAAATGGAGTCAAATGGAGCGAAGCATAATTTACAAATAGAATATAATGTACGAGTGTACTGTGACTGTGAGATAATTTAAAAGCTATGAATTTTGGTGTAAAATTAATGTGTCCGCAAATTAAATGTACCAGAGGTCAATTCTTTCCAAGTGGTTTTCATTTACTCATATCTTTGTACCTCTATATTCAAGTATATAAATGAGCCGATATATGTATGTATACTGTAATATATTGTATATTACTGTTTGTGTATTTAGTGAAGAGATGTATAGCGGGAGATGTTTGAATTGTGGAGGGTCAAAGGCCTACTCGCAATAGATTGTAGGTATATGTATATATGGATTATATATATGCATACAGAAGCACGCACTGCTAGATGAAATTGCTGTTACTGCATTCACCTGCAGGGCTAACAAAGACAGATATATCGTCGACTCACAGCTTTCACACAATTGTATTAATATGGAAATACCGTTGATTTGCAAGGGTGTGCAGAATCCGCAGGACGTACTGCCGAGAGAATTCCAAAATAGTCATGCGGTCTGTTCTATTCATCCTGCTAGCTGATTCAAACTTTACGGACAAATTTTCTTTTATGTGCCCACGTAGTCCTTCAATAGCCCATAATAAAATATAAAGTTGTTCAAAAAGTTTTAAATCTAAAATTTACCCTTCAAATAAATTACTTTTAATTGTTATTTCAACAAACGGTCGTTGATTGAAAACGTTTGTTTACTCTTACAATTTTTAATACTTGGAATCAAACAATCAATGGCCTTCTGTTTGATGAATTTTTTGCGCCGTCGCAATTTTTTATTTTTTTTCCGAAACGTTTTTTCTTTTAAACTTTCAAACCATCTTCCATTAAGCGGTCTTCCATATAGATATTTTTGAAGGAAATTGAACGATCTATAAAAAAGGTTTGATTGAAAATTTTTTATCAGACAAGCTGTTTTTATGAGATTAAGCTTTGAAAATTGCTTTGTTTTAATGATTTGATTTTTTAACCTTGGAATTTTAGTACTTATAAAATTTTAAGCGACTAAATTATAAAGAAGGAATAATGAATACATATTGACGTAGGAAATTTAATACTCTACAAAAAAAGTTTAACTTTTTTTGATAAATAGTTTTTTTCAAAAGTTATTTGACGTTTAAGTAAAATTTAATATAAATTTCTCATTTTTCATTTGATAGCAACGCTTTGATATTTTAGCTCGAAATAAATTCTTATTAATTGATATATTCAAATTTAAAGCTATTTTTTTTTTTTTTTCAAAACTAAGAAAAAAAATTAATTATTTTGAACCTTTCAAGGGCCAAAATTTGACTAAAAATGTTGAACATCCTTTCTAAAAATCACAATGATAAAATGAATAAATTAATAAAATGAGAACACGAACACGGGCCGGAATTATTGCTCATGGGGTCGCGAGTGATAAATACATGAAAGGGATGATGTCAAAGGGGTCGATAACACGATTCCAATGGGGCGATCATTCTCACCTTGGTAAGGGCTTGGAGACAGATACCACGGAATATTACCCTATAGCACACTAGAATCCATTAGTCGATGGGGTTACCTTTAGTTAACGAACCTCCCGATAATCAATTTTGATGCCGGTAATTATTGGCATTAGTGCGACTAACTTTTACGGGCATTAGGCACTACCAAGCAAGCAACTAAGAGTTTGTTTAAAGTCTCGTAGGCTAACAAATAACTCAACGAACTTCTCAAAAGTAACTTTGTGGTTTTCCCACTAACGAAATTTCTTATTTAGTTTTCAGTCGTTACTCATTTTCCCTCGTTCTACAGGAACAGTTTTTCCTTTCATTTCTACGTCCTCTTATGAATTTCTCGATGCTCTTCAGAAGTTTTACTTTTTATTTTTTTCTCTTTCATATATATGAGAGATTTTCATGTTGCCGAAAGCAATCACTCATTCCAGCAGACGTTGCGCAACTACTACTCAAGGGTAGTCGTATATGTTCGCTCTATAAAACTGAAACGAAGATTTATGTTCTTTACCATTTGACATTTTTATCAAGGACATGAAGGATGAAGGTAAAATACCAGGCCCGTGATTAATATCAAATTCAATTTGTTGAATATAAATAAACATTATTATTTTATTCTGTCTAATCAAGAATAATGGATTAGAAAAGTTTATTGCCTTAGTTCTTTTGCTTCAGCAAGGTAAATATTGATTTTGAAATTCGGATATTTTTTAAACGATAAGAGATACAAGAACATTGGTAGAGGCCCAATTATTATTTTTATATCTTCTATATTTAATTAAGAATTTCGATTTCAAAGTTTAAAAATGATTGTTATTCATAAAATAAAATTTAAATCTTTAGAATTAAAAACATTTAATAAAATCTCTAAAATTGATCAATAATCAACATTTCTCTGTTAAAAAATTAAATATTTGATTTCTAACCCCATTAGAGAAATTAGTGGTTACAATAAAGATCAAAAAGCCACAAAAAGACGATATAACATGATACCTATTACCTGGTAATGTTTTTGCATAATGAACAGGGATGAATGAGATGAAAACAATGAATCCGGGTATCAGTAAATCAATTTTGGGCAAGTTGTCTAGAAGAGTAACGCGAGCATAAAGCGGATAGAAGCAACATATTCGTTTGAATGGTTCAGCGATGGACACGGCTCCCGTAATTCGTGGTGCGAATAAACTCCAGACTAGAATGGACTTCCAGTCATGAGCTAGCGTGTAATACGGATTTTCCAGGTGCCTGCCCACCAGGTAATCATGCGCTCTGGGTTTGCTGTTTGCTACTCCGCGCGAGTATATTCCTCAGCACACATATATTCCTCGACATGCATCTGTATTATAGATCCTCGGTAGTTTACAGGGATATTATATCATCCAGATACAGTACAGTAGTTATAATATATTTTTGTTTATCTGCATGACAGAGCTGTGCAAGCACCACTGTACATAAATACTATACCTCTATATGTGTCATCTGAAAATGAAACAAACAGGGGAAATTGCCGGTTTAGTTCTAATCGTACTATTTCTCGGTGCTTGCATTCCGTGACACGATCTACCGAAATAACCAGAGGTTGTTGCACCGTCTATTATATATAAAATATATACCTACAATCTTCATGTGTATATTTCAGAAATTCTCTGTATACAAATTTTGTACCGGTGTGTATGTTTGCAGCATTTATATTGCCTTTTTGCTATGTCTCGTGAGAGTACACTTTACTCTGTGCGAGTCATTTTAGGTTACTATCAGTTTAAGCCAACAAAACTCTAAAAACTCGCTAAACTTTGCTTGTACTCCTGTTTTTGATTTATTTTAACTGAATACACAAACTACTTTTCGCTTTTTGATTTATCGAGTAATTTTGACAAAATAGTGGAGTCAATGTCGTCACAATGTGCGTTAATTTATTTTTGGGATAATAATTTTTCAATTATTTAACTTGAAAGGCAAGTCAAATAATAAGGCCTTTCAAGTTGCCGCTCACAAATTTTAATTGCCCATCTTTTTAAGTTTCTACTAGAGAGAAAATTTTTCGATCATGTGCCACCTAGCGGAAATTCCTGAAAATTCTAGAATTTTTCCTGTTTTTGATAGGTTTTAGATCTATACTGTCTATTTTAGTGAATAATTGATATTTATCATACAATTTTTATTGACAAAATATAATTTTACTTATTACTCACTAATTTTGCCTCGGGCTCTTCTGCTAACGATAGCTGACAGCGGATATCAAAGTTATTGAAGCAAAACTGACACCTTCAATTGACACATGTTAAAAATAATCCAAGTGAGTCATAATACGGGTAAAATTTCAAATGCTATTTCGCAATAATTAGAAAAAAAAATAGTTATTTATTATTAATAAAACTTTTACACACCAATAAAAATTTTTTTAAGTTTATCGGAGACGAACCACTGTAGCCGTTCATCAAATACGAGTAAAATTTTCTTGACATTAAATAAATTAGTTCCTCAGTGTACCGTATAAAAAATTAAGAAGAAAGGTAAACTCTGAAGTTTTTATCATTAAAGTATAACCAAAAAAAAAATAAAAAAAAATATTTACTCATAAACTCACGTCCTCAAGAGACACAAGCTCAATGGAGTATTATGGAAAAGTAAATTATTCCGGGCTGATAGCCTCCAAGATAAATTTCTGTGGAAAATGTTATAGAACGGCATAAATATAAGCATAAAAAGTTCAAAGATAGATCAAACAAATGTCGAAAATAAAAAAACAAGTCGTTTTTGTTTGCTTGGATTAATTTTGAAGAATAAATTGAGGCTGGTGCATTGAACCAAGAGACAGTAAGAAATAAGATAAATAGTAATGTTATTGTTAGCAATGAGTTGTGTATACACAAGTGCTCGTTATATCTCTGGAAACGATAGTCGGTAACTTGTAAGTCGTATATAGGGCTGTAGTCTATAGATAAGGGTCGACTAGCACTCGGGATAATGTCTGGTGGTATTAGAGAGACTGAGAAATGCAAGTGCAGGTGTAGGAGTGCAGGATATGCCCTCCTGGAAGTACCAGGGGTGAAGATAGAATTCATGCAGTTTGCAGCAAACGATGCAATTACGTGGTTCAATGTCCAGGGAATGCCGCGAACCGTTTCCAGTTGGAATTTCACAGTCCGCCAGAGATATTAGTAAAACTGAGTGGGTGGAGATCATGGAGATTGTGGATTGCGGATTGTGAGATGGCTCGACTATTTAATGCTAGATACAAAGTTTCTCTCTCTGTCTCTGAACTCTATTTTGAGGATCGAGTTCATTCAGAATTGCCTCGGTATTTGTATCTGTCTCGACTCGAAGCTACTGAGAATTCAGGAGGGAGTACATCGCGTCGTTGAACCTGAATTAAGTGAACAAATCGATTCCTCGACCAATGATAATGTGTTACTTGTGGCCATTACCAGGGTACGTGTCTGGAGATACTAGTTTACTGCAGGAAGTTTTCGATAACTCGATATCATATATTGTAAGTGTCTATACTATCGTTTTTATTTCAGAATTTCAGGAAATCGCCTCGGAATATATTGGCCTATATTTTATATTTGTATTACTTTTTTAATTTATGGTTATAAAAAATTTTTAGCATTAAATTTCTTTTAATGAAAGTTTTGACTAGAGAGTGAGAGATATGAAAAAAATTGTAAAAACCTTTTTTGTAAAGAATTGAATTCTCTGCGAAAAAGGTTTCTTATCATTTTTTCGTATCTTTAATATTTCACTCTAAATTTTAGTTTTAAAATTGTATAAATTTTGATCTTCTGATTTACACAAAAAAAAAAAAAAAAAATTGTTAGTAACATTAAAATTCATAGATTTTTCAAACTATAAAAGATATCAATATTTAAGCCAGAAATTGCATTGCAATTTTTTAAAACGAAAAAGGAGCGCTCAGCTCTTACCATTCAAAGCGTACATTATCAAAAACACAAAACTTCAACGTCCAGCATTAAAAAGGCTTCTTTCCCCAGACAAAGAGAATGATTAGTCTCTCACTAATACTAGCAAAGTCCCATCATCACTATTAAAATATTATTAATCCTACACAAAATTTTCATTTCAGTCCTCGAGTATTTTGAGTATTACCCCGCAATAAGGCTACTTAGGCAAACCGAGACTGGTTAGAGCTTAAAGCTTCCGAGTTTTGAATTTGATACACGAGAGCGTATCGCAAATGAGCTTTTCCAGTAGCAAAACTACTCAACATTTTCTTAACGACACACAACCCTCAGCCCAGCTGCGCTGCACCTAAGTGTTCTCGAGTCGTTATGTGACTCAGACAAGTCTTCAAACTTTACTGGTTATTAGACTCATCTGACAACACTCCAATAAGCTAAGCGACTAATTTTCCTTTTTTTATTTCATCTTACCACTTTCTTTTTTTATTAAAATACTTTTTCTCCCCAGAACTCCTTTGTTACAATCAAAGTTTCACATTAATTAAAAACTTTTTACAAAGCACTTTAGTTTAACTAAATAATTATGAAAATAAAAATATCGCTACTGCAAATTTAATTCCTTTTACTTTTTTTTATCTTTTTAATAAAAAACCAAACTTTTTATTGATTAAACTATTGCATTAAAACTTTTCTAAAATAATTTTTGCGATAGTTATTTCAAAAAATTATTGTTTTTTTGTTTTCCTTGAATTGTTCCAAGCTCGCAATTAATTTCCGAAAATAGAAGCATCGGTTTGCGGCCAGACATAAATTTTTTTCAACGTAATAAAATCCCAAAAAAAAAACTTTGTCACCCCTAAAATAACACAATTCTCTCTTAAATTTATCTCAGCGTTATCTTAAAGACTCATAAGTGGTCAACATCGGTTTTTTCTCGTCAATATATTACCGTTTTTCGTTGAATCATCAGCCGTTGCGAGGGTCCGGGTCCTCCGAGCCTTAATGGATCGACTGTTTGCGTCTAGAAGAGGGTCGTAGTCGGTATATCTATTAAATCCAGTATTTTCTCTCTTATAAACCCTATCTCTGGCTTCTAAATCCGCAATTCGTCTATATCTATCATTCTATATAAACACTTTTTTTTTTCCATGAAACATTTCTGCTTCTTCTAAAATCGTTTCGCCGTTTTCCGTTTATTTTCATCCTGTGACTTGCAAGCTCTACGTTTGTGAAACCCTCGAAAATCAATTCTACCATTTTATTGTTCCCAGTTCGTTTGCATTATTACTATTGTATACATATGTATAGACCGCTTTTGGCGAACTCGATGGAACAGTCGCATGATTCATTTCCAACGTTTTAGTTCCTTGCATGCGCCATCGATTCCAACAGAGTTGCTTTGTGGCAAAAAATGTTTACAAAAGAAAACAAAGCTCGCTCTATTGTATGCAATATTATTTTCTTTTTAAAGTTTATAGTCTAAAAAATTAAGTAATTCGGTAGATAAAGATAAAACAAAATCAATAGAGTATATTTCGAATTCGGAATGTCAACTTTGGAAAACTTTTATTTTCCTCTTTGATACTGATGACAAGTTTACTATTTCTTGAAGTTTTTATTCCTTTTTCCGAGTTTAACATAAACTTAAACATCAAACTCCGGGTTCGTCGGTAGAAACTTTTGCTTCTGTTAGGTAATAAAAAAAACAAAAAGAAATGTTATAATAAACGTAAACGTAAACTATAAAGTTAGGATTTAAATTGCTAAAAATACGAGATTTATATTCTAATTTTATTCATTATTGTGTCGTTACTAATTCGCGGATAGAATGAAAAAAAATTAAGCTGCGCTGGTAAAAAAAAACTTGATTCGAAAAAAATATTATTGGTATACTGTGCAAAAACTCTCGAAAAACTGTGGAGGATGTAATTGGATTGTAAGAACATAATTATTTTGAGGAGCATAATTGAGTGTCTTCATTCAAGACTTTTTTGTGATAAAACTCGAATTTTTAGTGAAACTTAGAATTTTTTATCAAAAAACATAATTTTCCGAAATTAAATATAATTTTTTTTTTTTTTTTTTAATTTTAGATCGTGAAAAAGTTTTTTTTATTTAAAATACCAAAATCGAAATTTTAGATTAATCTTTTAAGAGTGTAGTTTCTTTTATCGTAAACTGTTATTTTCTTGATCATGTTCGTGAAATTTTTTAATTAATCCGGGCTATTTCGAAAAAATAATAAAAATTTTTTTTTTTATGAAAAAAAACCAGAATATTTTTTTCCGAAAGTTCTAAAATCTAAAAAATTTTTTATAGCTGCAATGGAGAGAGTTAAGTACAAAAAAATGGAAATTATCACATAATGCTTGAAAAAATTTACCGATTTAAAAAAATTTTATTTCTCTGAAAAACATTTCATGGCATTTGAATGGACCTAGCTTATGTTTTGTGCAACTCGTTGACTTTGTAATTTTTTCCACGAATTCTGCGATATCTTTTTATCCGACGGTTTATTTTCATTCAAACTGGAAAAGTACGATATTGAAGATTAATGACAACTGGTCTAGCCGATGAGTCTCGGAGGCCAGCCATTAAAAATTTGCGATAGTCGGGCTTTAAACTAGAGAGTTATCTATGAAACAGGAACGGGCAGATGAGTTTAGATTATAAAGGCTTGGAGGTAAAAATAGTGGAATAACGAGACAGAGGACCCGGGAAGGGTTCAGTACTTTCCGGTGAGTGGGGTCTACGTTTATGTGGCTGAAATTAAAGAGCAGAGGGAGGAGAGGGAAAAGTGGAAAACCCCGAGCGATTTATTTTATTGCTGGATTTAATGGCGTGAAACGCGAGGAACCAGGATCAAGGAAGTTACAATTACGCTCGTTGAATTATCTTTCTGGATTTTATCCAGTCTGTCCGCTTGAGAATTGCTGATCCTGGAATCCGAAACTCGCTGGGGCCCACTTACTCCTCACGCCATCACTCAGATTCGCGATCTTGGATATTGCTAAGGTAAAATCCGATATTGGGTGGAATTACTTATCCTGTAATAGTTTTCCTGCTCCAGACTGGACTAGAAGTAGAAGAATTAATTCAATAAAGGGCTTTTGGGAAACGGATAATTGAAAAAAAGCCACAAAGTTGAGAAATTTATCAAAAATTATCATTATTTTAAATAATTGATTTTTTTTTTCAATGAATTTATTTTTCAATATTATTTTTTTCAAAAGGTCTGCAAAAAAGAGTCAAACAATTACAGATAAAATTGATGCTTTACTTTAAAAAAATGTAATCACTTTTATAACATTAAACTGAACTATCAAAAACGAATTGATAAATTTAATTTTTCGATTAACGTTTAGAACATAATCATAATTAATAATTACTATATTTAAAGATTATCGTTTCAAAATTCAATATCTATTTTTTTATCTTTTTATTGAATAGCTAAAAATAAAATTCTATGCCACGCAGTTAGCTGACATTAATCCGACTTTGACTACGGTAAGTTTTATTTGTTTGAAGTTATAAATTTTCTGTATTTTTTTGGGATTAAATTTTTGAATTAATACACTCATTACTACCAAAATGATCACAAAAATTTTGTTCATTGGTTTGCTTTTTCAAGCATCTACTTTCCAAGCTTCAAAAAGTGCTGATGAAAATTCAAAAAAGCAGGATAATTTTTGCGTCAGATCTCAAGTACTAGTAAGTATACATTTCATTAGAAAAACAGATAAATTATTTCATGGAAAATCTTTTACTGATCAATAGTGTCGCAATCGTAACAATATTTGTTGCGATCCAAACGAAAAATGCGAATATGTCGGATGGCGTTTAGATAAAGCTGATTACGTCTGTAAAATTCCAAAAAAACTCGGAGGTAACTGTAACAGTAACTTAGATTGTTCAGCGATTATCTATGCATTTTGTAACGACAAAAATGAATGTCAATGTTCAAGTTATTTTATTCAGAAAAATGATTACGAATGCGAGCTACCAATGGATATTCCATGCACGAGAAGCGTTGATTGTCCAATCAACAATTCTGTTTGCAGCAGTGAAAGATGTGTTTGTAAACCAAATTTCGTACGACAAAATGACGAATGCAAACAGGGTAAGTTAAATTTGGTTCAAAATTTTCAATTTATCGTACTGTACACTGAAAAAAAAAATTTTTTTTTGAAAATTTATGTTGACACAAGAATGTATATTTTTAAAAATTTCCAACGTTGTACTTTTTTGTCTGAAGAATTTTTATTCTTTGTTATCTGAAGAATTGGTCGAATTGATTAAGAATAATTTTAACATCATTTAAGTAAAACTTTTCATTTGTTTGTTTATAACAATGATAACAGATGTTGAAAATCAATTGTCAAAAAATTTTTGAGAATGATTATTACGTTTGCTCAGTGTACCAAGTTTCACTAAAATATCATAATTTTTAGTCACTTTGGGAAAAAATTGTTGGAACAATAACGATTGCATGGACACACTACACATGGAATGCTCTGAAAGCCATACCTGTGTATGCAAACCAAATCATATTTCGAAAGAAAATGCAATTTGTGTATCAACTTTAGACGAATTTTGTTCAAGCGAACATGACTGCGGAAATTTGATGCATGTCACCTGTATAGAGAATAAATGCATCTGCAGACCGCATCACCGTCTTTTTCAGAACTCGACATGCTTATCACTTTTGGGTGGATTTTGTAAAAGTAATACAGAATGTGGAGCTAGTGACTCTATCTGCGAAGACAATCAGTGCATATGCAGACCCAAATTTATAATCGCGACTCCTGATCGATGTATATTGAGTAAGTATCATCTAAGTTTAGATTTAGAAAAAACATGCAAGAAAATTGTAAAAAATTGTTCTATTACAGGTCCTCTGGGAAATTGTTGTGTCGATGACCACGATTGCAGGCAGATATACCATACAAAATGTTCGAAAAGAAAAACATGTGTTTGCCAAGACAATTATGTTATGTTAAACGAAACAATATGTTCTCCACTTTTGGATGAACCTTGTTTCAAAGATGAACCTTGCGCACCAAATAATTCTGTCTGTAAGGGTGAGCCCGAAGTGTGTCAATGTCAGGATAATTTCAAGTCTATATCCAAATACGAATGTGTACCAAGTAAGTTTTTTGTATCATGATATGATGAATGCATTAGCAAGATTTAAGACTTGATGATAAGATTTTACAATTTCAGCAATGTTGGGGAAATTCTGTGAAAATATTCTTGATTGTGAAGACATTTTGCACTTACAATGTTTAAGTTTTAAGTGTCAGTGCAAAACTAATCATATAATTATGAGTAACACTGTTTGCACGCCACTTTTAAACGAGTACTGCTGGAATTATGAAAAATGCGCGCCCGAAAATTCAATTTGTGAAGCTAATATATGTCAATGCAAGCCTGGTTATGTCCAAAAATCCAACAATCAATGCATACCTAGTTAGATAACGCTACTTTTTCGAAAAAATAGATTACTTGTAACTAAGTAATTTTTTTTATTGTAGCAAAAATAGGAAGGCCATAAAAGTCTGATATGGAGTGCAACTAATAATATGCGCTCAATGTTTGGATTAATTGGCGGATATTGTGGTAGCAACAATCCATGCACTGACTATAATTATATTTGTTGGGATAATATATGTCAATACAAAGAATGAATTTCATTATTTTAGTATTCTTTGTTTCAGAGAAAGTTGAAAATATTTCCTAGAGATTTTTATCAAAAATCATATTAAACGTTATTTTCGAGACTGACAACGGTTTATTTTCAGGTTCATAAAAAAATTCATTATTACGTATAGACTGTTATTTTGATCGTTTAATGATAAGTTAATTTAATAAATGTATAAAAAAAAACTACCCATTATCGTACTTGTTTTTTTCGATTCTAATTAAAATCGTTCGACCATCCCTATTTTAAGGCCGAATTTTTATGTTTCCGTTAGATTATCTCAGCCATTTTTATTAGACGTTTTGTAAACATTATTTGTTATAAGTACGCATTCTGAAGCAGTAATAATGTAAGTAATTTTTTTTTATTTTGGAAAAAATGAAACCAAATTTTAGTCATGAAAATTATTAATTTCTAGAAAAACAATTTTTAAAGCAAGAAAATGATTATAGAATTAATGTTTCTACTGATTGCTTTAATTCGAGCAGATTCTTCAAGCTTTTCGAATGTTAATTTTACATTCGAATTGGAACCAGTTGATGAATGCGTGAATGAGCGATATCGTGTAAGTATATTTACCGAAAAAAATAATAATAGTTTCATAGAATGGTATTTTTTTATCAGTGTAACGAATTTCTTGAACGTCCATGTTGCGATGAAAGTAACCTATGCGCCTTAACGGGATCGTTACAAAGTATGGCTATTTTTGCGTGCATTAAAAAACGTACTTATAAATTTATATTTTCATTAAATAAATAATCATATGAGCTTATGTCATGTTAAACTCATAAGAAAACATGTTCATTTCAGAATATTTAGGAGATGATTGTGAACCCGACTTGAAATGTTTCTCTATACCTCATGCATCATGCAATGACGACAACAAATGTGAATGTGAGGATGATTATATCGAGGTCAACAAAACTACTTGCATACCACTTATCTCTAGTTCATGTTTGAGGGATGTTGACTGAGCAGTCAATAATTCTATTTGTGTTGACGGAAATTGTACTTGCAAACCCGGATTTTTTTCACTTTTGAACAGTCATTGCCAGCCAAGTGAGTTTAATTGCTCATCTAATAAATATTTACAAAACACTTTTTCAACACTGATTATTTTTCAGCTGATTTAGGGATATATTGTTCAAGTGATTACTATTGTCGCAACATTTTGCATGCAACATGTTCTGAAGAAAAAACATGTGTGTGCAAGCCCGACTATTCTGTGAAAAATAATGTAACTTGCGCTTCAAATTTGGGCAAATATTGTGAGGATAATAATGATTGTGCTCCGGATAATTCTTTTTGTAAGAATAACGTGTGCCGTTGCAAAAACGGCTTCATACTATCGTCTGAAGACAGTTGTATGCCAGGTAAATTCAAAATTTTATTAAATTAAAAATGTTAAAAGTATTGCTTAAGGTTCGATAAACAGTAACTTGAAATTCAAATTACAGCACTGATAGGAGCATTTTGCTACACAGATTATGATTGCAGGGACCTAATCCACATGGAATGCATTGAAAATGAGTGTGTTTGCAAAAAATATCATGCAATCGCAAATAATTCGATCTGTGTACCTCTTTTACTCGGAGTATGTCATAATAATGAAGATTGTGCAGCTGTTGAAAATTCTGATTGCAGCAAAAATAAATGCAAATGTAGAAAAGATTATCTAATGGAAAATATTTCTACATGCTCAAAAAGTTAATAATACTCACAATTTTATAATAATAGAAATACAATTGTATATTAGGGTGGGTCAAAAAAATCGAATAATTTATTTTTGACTTTATACTCTGAAAAATAGGTTCGTAGACACCTAAAAAGAATTCTCTCCAAGTATAAGCTCTTAATTATAACGGGAAGGTCCTCCGCTTTGCGGGTTTCTATTTTTTTCGAATAATCAGATAAAAAAATTTATATCTCGCTTCCAACTGCTTGGAAAAATATTCCGTGGCATAGATTTTGTGAGAAATTGAATGCTTTACAAAAAAGGTCTCTTATGACTTTTTCAAAAACTCAACCGATTAAAAGATATTCATAGTTGAAGTTTGGCTATTTTAAGGAAAATATTCGTTTTTATTATGAATTTTATAAGTCGATGAAAAAAATTATTTCAGATTGCGGAACTCATGATTTTGTAGGAAATTTACTGCTCTACAAAAATGGTCTCTTATGATTTTTTGATTAAGTGAAGCCGTTACGAGATATTCATCGTCAAACATTAACGAATATCAATATTTCCAGTTTTTGATCAATAATTCGATAAATTTTAATTTAAACTATGAGTTTCAGGAAAATTTACATAAATTTGAGTTTCGATCGATAAAGAAATGTTATAAACAATTTTTTAATATTGTTTTCAGTCTTGAGCTTGTTTGATTGCATTAAAACAAGAAATTAGAGCATTTTGTTCGACATATAGCCAATGATTAGTTTAATTTGAAGTGAATGACATATTTCTTTGTCAAATTTAATATGAAAAGTATTGAATCAAGTGAGAAACAACCAGTATTTAACTTTTTTATAGATAAATTTTTTATTGAATTATCAATTGCAATATAATTGTCTATATTTTTAACATAACAGTACGCTATTACTATAAATAATTTCTTTTATTACAATTTGGGAATGTTTTTTGATGTTCTTTGACAACTTGCAATAAGTACTGGAATTGTTCTTCATTTTTGTCAAGCATTGATTATATTCACTGACTAATGCAACAGCTCGCTCTGCTGAATCATTGACAACTTTTAGTTGTTGAAAGTATTCTTTATTTTCGAGATAACTCTCATTAGTAGGCCATAATTCAACATCGACATGAAGAAAGTCATACGGTAGATCGAAGATTTTGAAAAGATTTAATGACTTTTTAGACACAAAGTCACTCAGAGTTCTCTGCGCCAATGAATTCAAATCTTTTTAGCAATTACAAATCTTTTAGCTTTAGAATCTGTACCTTCACGAGTATTAACAGCTTCAACAATACGTTTTTTTACTTCTAATGGAACGCCATCGTCAAACAGTGATAAAATGGCAAGTTCATCGCTCAAATACCATAAGTGCGAAATCATTTTTTCACACGTAGCTGAAGAAATCAAAGGATTGATATGTTTGTACTCCAATAAATTTTTCATAAACTGCAAGTCATGATAAGCAGCAGTTGTTGCAGAAGTTGATGAAAACCAAGCTTTTAAATACAATGTGACTATAAAAATACAGAAATGACGAAGACCATGCAATTCTTTCTGAGAGAGTTTGAATTCATCTCTGAATAGATACATTTTCAAACTATAAATGGCCTTAGCCATCCATCTAGCATGATGAACAGCACCAGGACGTTTGAAAGAAATCTTTTCTTGAGGCATTTCTCCAAGGAAAATCAATGATAATTCCAATAATTCTTTATCTAACTTATTATAACATTTCTTTATCGATCGAAACTCAAATTTATGTAAATTTTCCTGAAACTCATAGTTTAAATTAAAATTTATCGAATTATTGATCAAAAACTGGAAATATTGATATTCGTTAATGTTTGACGATGAATATCTCGTAACGGCTTCACTTAATCAAAAAATCATAAGAGACCATTTTTGTAGAGCAGTAAATTTCCTACAAAATCATGAGTTCCGCAATCCGAAATAATTTTTTTCATCGACTTATAAAATTCATAATAAAAACGAATATTTTCCTTAAAATAGCCAAACTTCAACTATGAATATCTTTTAATCGGTTGAGTTTTTGAAAAAGTCATAAGAGACCTTTTTTGTAAAGCATTCAATTTCTCACAAAATCTATGCCACGGAATATTTTTCCAAGCAGTTAGAAGCGAGATATAAATTTTTTTATCTGATTATTCGAAAAAAATAGAAACCCGCAAAGCGGAGGACCTTCCCGTTATAATTAAGAGCTTATACTTGGAGAGAATTCTTTTTAGGTGTCTACGAACCTATTTTTCAGAGTATAAAATCAAAAATAAATTATTCGATTTTTTTGACCCACCCTATTGTATATACTTCAATTTGATAAGTATGTATTTAATGTTTTTACAGCGCCATTAGAAAAAACGTGTACATTTGATTCTGATTGTGGAACCATCATTCCCGTTCGCTGTTCAGCAGACAATAAATGTATATGTGCGATTAATTATACGAACGTTGAAAACGCAACATGCAAACTACTTTTGGGAGCAGGATGTTCTGAAAAGATACCTTGCGTAGCAGAAAACTCTGTTTGCGTTAATCATAAATGTGTATGTAAAGCTAATTTCAAAACCGATTTAACCAACGGTAGATGTGAACCAAGTAAGTTATCTACAGTCCAGTGCTCATAAATCTTATATTTGAAATTATCTATGATTGCAGCATTACTAGGAAAATATTGCAGTCTAGGATATGAATGTAAGGATGTATTCCATATGAAATGCTATGAGAACCAGTGTGTCTGCAGAGTAAACAATATTGTAGTAAATTTTCAGTGTAAATCACGTTTGGACGGATATTGTTGGTCTAATGAATACTGTCTAGCTTTTAACTCTGAGTGCAGAGATCAACAGTATGTATGTAAAAAGAACTACCATAAAGTATTGAATGATCGATGCATACCCAGTAAGTTTTTGGTTCTTATGAAACATTACTATTTCTTACTATCACTATTTTTAATTAACACTTTTAAACATTTTTAGCACGATATGGACAGACTTGTGAATTCGATGACGATTGTAGACTTCTGGATGTTCCATGTTCTGAACACAAGACTTGTGACTTGAATACTTTGGCCTTTATTTAGAAGATCATCATATATATGTTACCACTCAAAGGTGTATTTTTGACATGCGGCCCGATTGTTTTCAATTTTTTACCAAATTAAAAAATTTGAGAACCGACTGGAATTTTATCTACTTTTATGTTGACAAAAAATATGCAAAAATTAAAAAATTTTATTTGATAAAAATATTATTCTTGACAATTTGATATAAATTGTTATTTACAATTTAACGTTTCGGTCTTGAGGAGGTTGGCGCAACGAGCAGAGCGCACTTATTCACACACGAGCGCCAAAACCTTATCCACACAGTTTTTTCATAAGTAAATATAATTACTTAACGCAATTAATATAATATTTCGTACAATTACGTAATAAAAAAATGGATGGTCATATTTGCAAGATAGATTAACAAATTTACTCAAATTTTCTCCTTTTAAAAGTGATAAAATGGCAAATTGGAATACAGTAAAGTATTCCCCAACGGATCAATTGCTCACCAGCTCACATAACAAAACAATAATTCCAATTAATAAAAATATTCACGTTACCAATTATTTTCATAAGAACAATGAATATTTACATTTAATTAATAAAATCAATTATATACAAATACATGCATAACGCGATCGTCAGACATAAAATTTGTAAGCCATTAAAATATATGAGTCACGTCTCATTTTATCCGATGACACATGATTCGTACGAACAATATTTTTCCTTCTAACCGTATAATCGGCAGCTTTTTGCAGAAAACTTTTCTGTTCAAAAGTTATGATTTTCGTATCTGCCGTTTATATAAATATAAATATATAGAATATATATTTACATATCGCAAGCTGATGATATCAAAAGGCTGAAAATCCCATGATCCCTTTTCTGGTTTCGTATGCGACTCGAGAAAACGTGAGATAACGTATTGTATGGAGACGTCAGTACTCAAACTCATACATCGAATAACCACATGTGTGTGTGTGTGTGTGTGTGTGTATTTCTATTTTGAGTATGTCGCGTCTACTAGACTAGACTTACGATCTAGCAGCCCGTATTTCATAGCACTCGTCGACGCTAGAGGGATCCGTCTCTCGCTGTACGTGCGACATTTCTTTAGTATAAAGGTATAAGTATAGTATTTTAAATAAATACAAGTATTACGGGATGCATATATACATATGTAAATAAATATTGTGCAGTGTAAAGGCAGGTGAGGGTAATGTTGACTACGCAACTTGTATTGGGCTTACTGTCTACAACCATACGAGTAGTAGTAGAAATGAAAGTGTATATAATAGTAAAGAGTAAATATATAATAAGAGAAAAGGAAAATGGGATGATGTTACTTCGTTTATGCATACCACGCTCGCATCTATATCTCATGTGTGCTATGTCTGTCGTGTATAGATGGATACAAACTCGAAAAAAATAACAAATACAGGAACAGCAACAAAAAGTCCAAGTAAACTCACGACTACCAGACACAAAAGAACGAGCTTTATTGAATTATTTTCTGTCGTTTTATATAAAGTTTCTAACGCACTTGGATGATAATTCTCTCGTGTGTTTATTGAGTAAGCATTTAGTTTTATTTACAATCGCATTTAAATTAATAAACCGAATCAAATTTTTTATTATAATGCTATTTATTTACAGATTAAATAATTTAAAAAAGATCAGTCAAAGGTCTATTACTGACACAAATTGTGTTGGTTTTTTTTTATGTTGGCAATACGGGAAATGGCGTTGGTAAACGCGGGAAATTAAAAATTTAACTTTTCACATGTGAATTAACTAAATTACTTCAGTAAATTTTCTCAAGCATTAATAATATGTTTTCAACTAGCAATAAAAGAATTAAATATCAATTTTTTTCCGATTCTCGGATAAATGCGGCAATTAAATTATTCAAATTTTTCATGCATAAAAAACAAATAACTCAAATGATTTAATTTAATTATATTCATAACCAATTATCAACAGAATTTTTCGCAACCTGATATTTAAATAAAAAAATCGGTGATGAATTCAATTATGTAGCAGTGGAAGCTCAACTCGATATGTATGAAGGCCGTTTATTTAATTTTTATCATTTTTTGGTATACGTTTTTTTGGCTGTCATGTCAGGGAATGAATAGCATTTTTCAAACGTCATTACATAGATTTGCGTGATTTTTCGACTTTACATGGATGTGTACACAAGTTTGTGTCAAAGAAGTGGAAAAGAGATAGCCAGCACTCATATGTGTGTGTGTACAGATGTATTGAAAGGGGAAAAACACCAAGCACCCATTCATCCTAAAGCTCTCTACGTAGAGAGGCATGTGTTAACGATTGACGTAACGACGTAACACGTGTGTGGAGTACATACTGAGCACGCTGACGACTCATATGAGCTCACTACTACTTTGCCCCACTGCAATATATGCACCAACGGTGGAATATACAGTCTGCAAACCGCGAGGTCGCTTTTCTTTTTCGTTCTCGAGGGCTCGCCAGAATTTATAAAGCTCTGGAAAATAAATCGAGGGTCCAAAGAGAATAAAAATTTATGAGTTACTAAAAAAAAAGCTAACCGTGCATCAAGTATTTTAATAATAAACTCCCGAAATAATATTTGAATATCTTAAATATTTTCTGCACCAGTAAATTTATGATTCACTTCATACATAATGAAGAAGCCAAATGATTTACTGAGATATTGATTGCAGAAATAAAAATAAAGTTGCTAAATGTAAATATGCATGGCTTGGATATATTTTATTAAAAACTTGTTCGATAAATAAGCTTTTTTACACAATATTCAAATATTTTATAGGAACAAGTTTTAAAAATTTTGAGTATGCAATAGGCTGTCAGAATTTTTTTTTTTTTTTATTTTTTAATTGCATCTAAAAATTTCTTTGATAAACAAAAAAAAAATCTCCTAAAATTTGAGCTCGACATCTTAAAAATTGAACTGACACAAGGAGGGGTCTTACAAGATTTACAAGATTTTTATAATTATTTATTATTAAACGATCATAACATATTTACTTAATTTAAGCTTTAAGAGAAAATATGAACAAAATATTTGGAAAACGATAAAATGTTAAGAGTTTTTTCTGTTAATTTTTATCGCTTTTAAATTATTTGAAGTATCAATATTTAATTAAGCGTTGATTGCAATTAATGATCGAATAAATACCATTCTTATTTCGATGACCAATTAATTGTGAATTGGGATTTAATCATTTTCTATATAATTTAGTAATTAATAATTAATTATCGATAGTTAGTTAGTACAAAATAAAAATTTTATCGGAATGTTATAATAAAATTTAAGAGAAAAGAGGTCACTTGAAACCTGAATGAAATGAAATAAAGTAAAAGGTTGAAATGTCGGTATGGTCACTTTATTACGTTAATGTCAGGTAAGTTGAGAAAGGACTTAAAACATCTAAAGTACGTTTATATCTCGGTAAAATCACCGAATTGAAAAGCTTGGGCTTTGTAGCACTTTCATTGAAAAATAAAAGTGCATCGTATAACAAAATAATGGACGTCTTTTGCGGCTGCACCGACTTACCAGCGCAAGAAAAAGTAAGAGAGGATTTAGAAAATCGGATTTCATATCAGCAACAGCCGGATTTATTCTAACTTATATAGGTATATAAACAATACACTGGTACACATATGATATAAATGTACATAGTGGAAAAATAAATAAAAATAAAAAGTCAGATTAAACTTTCTACTGCACGGATATTTTTTAGGATTACAGATAGCCGGGTGCAGAGATAAAGATTGTAAAATATTTATAAATATAAACAAATAGCGATGACTTAACTCGACCTTGCAGAGATGAACCGAGACGCCTACTTATTTTATTTAGTAACTTACTCTTACTCTTGTGACCTCATCATCACTAATGAATTTTATCAAGAGCTCAAGTGTGTGAAATTTTAATGCAATTGAGAGACCGATACACATGTGCAGTTTATATATTTTATTTTTTTAAGTCTTAAGTAAATTAATGAATAATTCATTCTTATGATTAAGATTTATTTTCTTGAGTAAAATATCACGCCCAGGAAAATGACTCATTACTAGGTTATGAGTTATGATAATCTCGTCTATTTGTTTTATAAAAAAAACCCGTAAATGTCAGTTGATATAATATACATACAATATTTCGTAATGGTCCTTTGGACCTTTTCTGTGAGTCAAATGTTAAAAAAAAATTTTTTAAGGCTTAAAAATGCTTTGAAATATGTTATTAATGTCTTGTGATTGAAAAATGTTGATAAAATTATTTTAGAAGCCAATTATGGGCAAAGTAATAGAGATTAACGAAAAAAATCATTGAAACCATTTTTGTAAGAAATTTGATCATTGACAAAAAAATTTCTCATTAATTTTTCTGTATCTCCTATTATTTGTAAGATTTCCGAACTTTAAACTTTTCACCAATATTTATTTGGTGCAAATCAGGATTTTTATACAATTTAAAAATGAAAATTTCAGGTTAAATGTTGAAGTGAAGAAAAAATGTATAAATATTTTTTTTTTTTTAGAAAATTTAATGCTCTATAAAAAATGGGCATTATTAATTTTTTCATATCTCTTTATTTAGATGTGATTGATTATTTAACATTTCGAACAATATTTGTATCAAATTAAAGCTTAATGTAATTTTTACTAACTCAAAATAATAAGACATTCATTCATTACGGAAAATAAGATATTATTGTCTAGAGATAAAATTGGCGAGATGGTTATAACCGATACGTTATTTCCGAAGATTTTAAAGCTTTGAGACATATTTCCTCGAAATTTTCTTGACAAGCCAATTTTACAAAGACGTTATTATTTGAGAAACTATAAAAAACTAAGAAAACAATGAATAAACCATAAAAATAAAATTTTCAAAATAAAAAAAAAGAATCATTGTTTCAATACAATTATTTTAATTTGATACCCAATGTTTAACTAAGAGTAATTTAAAAGTACAAAGTTTAAACTTGTAAAAATTAATACTAATGATTGTGCTTAATTATAATATATTTTTTAAATGCATTTAATTCTCCTTTCAAAGCGCTTCTCGTTGCGCTGTAATATATAATTTTCAATAATTGTATTTATGAATAATTTCCATTTTGATAACAAATTTATTCCTGTTAAAATTCTAAAAATAATTAAAAATAAACTGAACGTTGAGGCAATTTTTAGGATAAAAAAAATTATTGCCGCAAACAATACATAACTCTATCAACATAATTCATCAATGTTTAGCGTATCAATTTACTAAATTTTTCGCACCAAAAATAAATTTGTTATTGTCATTACAACCGACGATAATAAGAGAGTAAAAATAAAATTATTATGTCAAAATTAGAGCAGACATTTATAACATTAATTACCAAGCAAGTACCAAAATGAAAGTGGTTCATCTAAGGATTAACCTAGCATTGTAGGTACAAAAGTTATTAACAAGCTAAAAGGTGTCTGTCGACAGGTAATTTGCTTTCAGCTCACGTCAAAACGATGAGTTTCCGACCACGATACGTGGATAAAGTTCGTCAGACAAAACATGTTACCTTCAATATTATAAAAATAAAAATAAAAATTTCACCGTTATTATTTTTAATTATCATTATTTTTTTATTTTTACTTTTACGACCAAAAGTTTATTATTATTTCATACCGACAATACTTTTAATAACCAATAATAAATACCGCTAATAAATTGTTTACAAGTTCAGTTGTTAAATGTTATCACAACTGGGGTTACTTTTTTTACTGCAGATAAAATTAAAGTTATAATTTATTAAAAATTTACCTCAAAATTTTCCTTTCAATGTCACAAAAATTCACTTTTTAAAAAATAAAATTTTTTAATAAACTGTCACAAAGTCATTTAAAAAAAATACAACACAAATAATTAAATTTTTTTTTAATTAAAAAAAAAATCAAATTAAAAATTTGTGAATAAAACAAAATTGAAGGGAATTAATTTATTAATGAAAAGGAGTGTAACTAAAAATAAATATGCGGTAGATAATCTTTCGAGATATTGTTAAAAGTTTATCTGTAAGAGCGACAGAACGTCCGGAGTACGTGGCGTGTGCGCATCGACTGCTAACTAACTTGAACGCGAGGGAGTTTCATCCATGGCTGAGAGCTGAGAGAAGAGAGAACCACCGCGAATGAGGAGAAAAGAGGACGATATATATATATATATATATATATATATATATATATATATATATATATATATATATATATATATATATATAGATATTTATAAAGACAGAAGAAGAGAAAGAACACATAATAGAGGATATTCCTATTTCTATTTCTCTCTTCTATTCTAGCTTCTATATAATAGTCTACTATAAGAGTAATAACGCGTATATATAATATCAGAGTGTCTTTCTCTTTCACACAATTGTAAATGTACACTCTGTACTTAGACCCGGTATAGAGTACGTAATAGTACTTACCGTGGTGCAGAACTACACTACTGAAGACTACGATTCGTCATATTGTATCCTTGTCTTTACTTTAAAAGTCCGTTTCATCGGTTTTTTCTCATCCTCCTTTTTTCTAGCTGCCTTCTTTTTGTTTAATATTTTTTTTTTTTTTTTTTTTTTTTTTTATTCACGTAATATTAAAGCATCCATCCCCACGTGGATTTCTCATTGCCACTTTTTCTCCTCGAGCTTTAATGTTTTTTTTTATCTTTACTTTTGTACTTCCAGAGGATAAAATAATGGCAAGTGACATTATTATTAAGTTTTATTATTTATAGACAGTGAATTTAATTGGGAATTTTTTTTTTGGCTCCTCATTAAAAATGAAGAGCCGGAAGTATTTTCTTTAGAAATGTGGGAGTCGAACACTTCTTTTTTTTGTTGGAATTAAAAGGAAAAAAATTATTAGAAAAGTTGACAGTTTTTTAAGATAAAAAAATTTGAGTCTAATTAATAATTTTGTCAGAAGTCGAAATAGGACTCTGGTTGAAGCTTAAGTTGAGATTATAATTCTGTAAAGTTTTTAATAAATTAAACTAGAATCACTCGAACTCGAAACACTTATGAAAGTGTACCAGCTTTTAGATAAGACTTAATTCCTTGCACCAGAGACTGAGAATTAGGGATTGACCTGGAAATTCAAGCAGATAAAATTTTCTCGGAAACTTTTGAAGACAAGAGACTAACTAATAAATGAAAGATATGATATGACGTTGATGAGGAAAAATTTAAATCCAGGCGGTCAAAAGAACTAAAATTGTTTGAAAGCTTTAAAATGAAATCCCCTGAAATTTTTATTGCATGAGAAGTGTATAAAAGTGGAGAAAATAAATAAAATTAACGCGGGTAGAGGTTTTTTGTGTAGCAGTATTATATGATAACTTTTTATTTTGACATTCTCGGGTTTCACGGTGTATATAATCTACTACGAGAGAATGTCAGTTAAATTTGTTTTGCTTTTACTTGCTGCACTCTTCTTACAGTACGTATAACATAATATATAACACGTATATACGAAGAGAATGGAGCCGAGGGAGTAGAGTGTGAAGTGATTCTTTTCTATTTTCCGTACTATACTGGAGGAAGTGTAAAACACTTTACGAACTCTTCCTTTACCCTTTTCGATACCTGACACCTGTACTGTCTTTTTATAACGTTCTATCTCGGTGTTAAGCTTCTGGTTTTTATTACCGCTGGGTTCTTTACGATTTTAACGAAAAATTGCGATGATCTTAAGGTCAGTTGGTTCTTTTTGCCCAACAATATTCTCTCTGCACTAAAACTTTCAACTTTTTACTTAATACCAAAGCTTCAACGTTTCTATTCAAGTGGAATTTTTTTTTTTTTTTAACATCTCAACAATTACCCGTAATTTCCTAAAAATAAAGTTTTAAAACCAATTCACGACAAGATGGAGTTTGGAAACAAAATGGAAGAGTTTAGTTTACCATCCGTGGCGCTGGAGTCAATGGCGCAAAAACTTGAAATTGAAAATCAGTAAATTTTTAATATTAATGTTTTTTATCACAAAAAACATTAATTGGTCTTGTATTCAAATAATAAACGTATTTTACCGCGGAAAGCTCGAGTTTCTTATTCTGAGGTTGCAATTAACGCTCCGCGAAGCCGCGAAATGGGAGTTTATAATTACGACTTACTTCCCACCCCAGGAAACTAAGTCGGAACATAACAATAAATAATAATAACACCAGTATTTATATTTTTACTTAGCGTTCAGTATTAAAAAGATTATTTTGAATAATGTCAGCCCAGGAAAGTAAAAATATGAATAATTAAAAAAATAAATGCTTACATTAATGTAATTAGATGTAAATAAAATTAAAAAAATTTGTGAGTAGATATAAATTAAAAAAATATATATCATGATTTTATGTTATTTACATCTGCCTCGTCTATTTTATACTAACTGGATAAATAAATTTATCTCGACTGAAGTTAATTCAGGATTTAAAAAGTACTTTTCTCGGTTCTATAATTGATATTAAAAATTAAAATTGACTGAGACGTCTTATCCTCTTTATAAAGCACTGATGAGTTTTATTCTCGGGAAATTAACACCGTGTAATTTAAAATTTTAGTACAAGACTAAAATTTTAATCAAGGCTATTTTGAATTTATAAATTTATAAATAGACTTTTTGGTTATTAAATCGAAAAATTACAGGTATGAAAATAAATAACTAATTATTTATTGTGTTAATATATTTTTAGTGCAGAGATATATATTATAATATAATGTGTTTATGGATAATATGTAAGCAAGAAAATGCATCAGCGCACCGACATCATGTTTCACGCGCGTTCATGCTAAAACAAACGAATTTATCCACGATAACGAGATAATATCTCGGGGATTATCAAAATGGATTCGTAAATTCATACATTGTTATATATACTTCGCTGTATGTACATATATGAAGCTCTTCTACTCACTCATTCACTTTCCATGCGTTATATTTGAGACTAATGGGTGGGTTAAATTTTACAGGATTATTCGAACCACGAATAATTATATTTTACTCTCATTATATGATGTACAGTTAATGGGGATTATTTTTCATTTTAACGAACTATTCTGAACTATTTTGAAATAATTTTTTTTTTAATTTTAATAGCAATAAATTAAAATTGTAGAATTATAAACAATATTTTGAGAGGAAAAAAAAAAGGTTTATTTTAGAAAAAAAATTAAATCATACCATCAATATTTGTACAATTTTAAAATCAAAATTTTGGATCAAGTATTGAAGTTACAAAAAAGTAAAATGAGACTTTTTTTGTAGAAAATTAAATTCTCTACAAAAAGATCCTTATTAATGTTTCTATATTTCCTATCGTTTAGACGTAATTTGATAATTTTAATAATGTTTAAAAAAGAGTAAATTTCTGCTGAGACTGTTTTATTCAAAACAAACTTTGAATCGTCATACATTGGTTAATTTTCTCTTGTAAAAAATTCCTAGTTAATTTTATAGTTTTACTTAATAAAAAAGCAATCGAGTAAACTTGCCAATAAGGGATTAATTAATGAACTCAGTGAAGTATCGAATAAAAGTATCGGGATCTGAAAAAAGTTTCAGATAAAAAGATCCAATAGAAAAAAGTTTTAGAGTTGTGTATGTGAGACGTGAAACGACGATGAATGTGCGCTATTAAGAGGAAATAAATGAAAAGTCAGTTGTTAACTAACGATCGCGAAAGAATCAACTTTAAGGAATTAAAAAACAAAAATAAAACCCGACAATATTTACTGTAAATAAGAAAAGAATTATATGTATTGATAACAGTAAATGATTTTACGTCAAGACAACAAACCAACCCTGTACTGAGTTTTCAGACTCTGAGGAAGACAAGTAGTCTGGTACTATACTTTTATTGTTAGATCGGTTAAGGTACGGGTGTGGCATCACTGCTATTGCTGCAAATGCCGCATTGTTCTAACTTTTTCGATTAAAACTTCCGTTTCCGATCCCGCCTTTTTATTCCATCATATCATCCATGTTTTCGCGGCTTAAAAATGTCCAAGATAATTATTTACCAGGATGTTTGATTTTTTTGCCTGAACTAAAGTAATATTCATATCACATATCTTATTTCTCGTGTATGTTTTTTGTTTTATAGCTTAATCTCTTTTCATTCTTTATCAAATTCAAAAATTGTAATCCCAAGTTGAATTTAATGTTTTTTCCTATTGACGAAAAAAATGGAAAAAAAATTAATTTAAAACTTTTTATCAAAAACTTCAGTGCTGTTTGTTAAGAATAAGTTCAACAATGTTAAAAGGCTATAAAAAGCGCCCTCTGTTAACAATATATTGAACTAACAATGACAATTATTGGTTTATTTATAATTTATGCATGTGTAGTTATCACACAAATCAATTCAATAAAATCGCCAAGTTTTTTCAGAAATTTGATATAAATTGTTATTTACAATTTAACGAAATAATAATATATTATGTATATTGTGTGTGTATTAGGTTTTAAGCTTTAATGAGGTTGGCGCGACGAGCAGAGAGTGTGTGCTGACACACGAACATTAAAAGTCTATCCACTCGGTTATTAAATAAAAAAAAAAAATAATTAATTAACGTAATTGCGATAATATTTCTAAAGTATTGCAATAAAAAAAAACGAATAGTTTCATTTTAATTTAAAAAAGAGTAAATACAAATATTTAAAAAATTTTGAAATGACCATTGGTTATTTGATCACGAAATATCTGGCTAGTATTTGCATAATTTCTTCGAGTAAAAGATCGTACGAAAGAATAAAAAACTTAAGAATTGAAAAAATAAAAAGACTTCAATCATTTGATCTGCGCAATTTGCATAGCAAAAAATGTGTATACATAAATAGCGAAAAGTACTTGCATTTTTTTGCATAAAAAATTTTATCTCTAACCTTTTTATATTCAACAATTTTTTTTTATATTCTACCTCCGGTCGTCTTCTCTCCATACATCCTATATACTCCATCTACGCTATTCAAATAAATTTGAGGCCACTGATAGCAGAGATGAGAAGAGTAATGCGAAAAAAATTAATTGAGAAAAAAGAAGCTGAATCTGATGGGATTTGAGGAGGTAATTAACGGGTATAAATTATAATTGAATATGAATAGATTTATCTCGACTTCATGAGCGATCTGCAAAAAATCGTATAAATATTTCACAGAAGACAATAAAATGAATGGATGATTTTTTGGTCTTTGGGATCATAAAATAAAAGTAATACAGGGATATTAAATAAAGATGAATGAAAATCATGAAAGTAGATCGATAGAAGATGCAATCGAGCTGAGTAGAGAGCCAACAGGCAAAACTTATAGTCCCGACTATAGACATATACGTCTGAATGATGGCTTCCGTTCCGGGCGATGCTCTAGCCCCGGACTTCCTTATCGGCTGGATAAATCGAACGACGATTCTGATTAATCGCCTGCAACTTTTCCAAAGCCTTCTTGACTTCTTTTTCTTTAAAAAAATTCACAAATCTTTTTTGCTACCTATATTCTTCGGTTTTATTCTCCCTAGTTTACTTATTTTTTCATACTTTTTTCTTTTGAATGAAACTTTATTTCTTTCATGTTCTTTATATAATACTTTTTCACCATTTGTTTGCGACACGAAACTTTTACAAACTTAACTTCTGTATTTATATGCAATACATAATAAAAATTAATTTCCATAAGTTTTCAATGAGAGTTATAAATATATAAAGTTTGAATATTTTCATAAAAAAGAATAAAAGTATATAAAATAAGAAAGTTTTGTAAAATGATAATGTATTAAAATTTTTACTTTCTTTCAACTGGAGCTCGGTTACAAGAGTTTCTACTTTATTGACAAGTCCTTTAAAATGGCCGAGAGCGCCATTTTGTCGTACTCTTATTTTTTAATATAACAATAAAAAATAACGCTTTACGTCACTTGAATATTATTTGTGGAATAAATTATGCTATTTTTCTTGAAAATTTAAATAAATACCTCAAGACCAAATTTATTATTTTTTCTTTGGGTAAAATATTTTATACTTTTAAATATTTATAGGCGATAACTCTCCCGCCAAACTAAAAAATAATTGCATAATCCGAATTTATCAGGGAAAAAAAAAATAGCAATCTTCATAGTTGATATAAAAATAATTAGATTATACATAACTCATATTTATCACGCCGCGAACCGTAGGCAAAGTAAGATAAAATTTATCTCTAAGAATTTGTAGCTAAATATAACAATTTTCTCGAGTATTGTTACCAGATTTTGTCAGTGCTGAACTTGTAATATTAACATCAAACTTGAATCTTAACTGTGTATTAATACATCAAGACCCCGAAAAATATCGTTCTCACGGCAATAAATCACGCAAGTTATTATGATTATTGGTTTGTTTTATTTGCGAAAAGTTATTTGATAAAGTTTCAGATACTCCATATGAGATTTTAATCAACATGTCCTCGGGGAATTTATTTCCATTCAATTACACCCTCGCTCTAGCGTGGTAATAAAAAAATTCATACCGTCAGTTGTAAATGAAAATGAAATAAGATCAAAAGATTTATTTGAAAAATGTGAATAAATATATATATGGATATTTATCAGATATCATATCGTACAGATATTTTATTAGAAGCACATAAGCTCATATCGATGAAATATACCGTGAAATGTGTGGAAAGAGTTTTACAAATGGATTGGCAAACTCACCGCCACTGCCAGCTCTTTTAGCACTCATACATTTATACTTTGTTTTATATTCTATATAGATATATACTCGGTTTATTCGTTCCGTTCTATTTCTCTCAATGATACTTATTCTCGTTTATACAGTGTATATACAATATATATGCATCCTCTCGTCATTATTACTGTTATCATTATCAATCTAAAGAGTACTTTGTATATTTGACTTCAATTAAGCTATTGAAAATTTAAAAATATTTATTCCAGATAATCTTTTATAATCCTCATTCGATACATCTACAATTGTATTTTTTTTTATTGTGAATACTTTACTTAACCTCTTAATTTTTTTTTATAAATACTTGAGGGAGTTCGAAATTGAATATTCATTTGTCAGCGTTTGATCGTGATTCATTAAAACTTTATGATAAAAATTCCTTTAATTTTTTCTTTATTTTTTTATAAATTAAAGATTGTATTAAAATTTTTGTATCGAGCCGGAAATTTACAATCGATCATTACTCACGAGTAACTCGATAATAAATTTCAATTTCGTTACTTATGTTATGAGTTATGACCGAAATTGGACGATAAAAGCCCAGAAAATTGACGAAGGGTTGGCATATAATCGACAGATGACCCTCATCACGCTCTGTAGACTCCAATTCAATAAGACGTGAAGGTCCAAATGTTTCGCGTATTAAATTTTCAACTTAAAAAAAATCATTTAATAATTTCGGTAAATTTAATATTTTATAGAAAAAATTTTCTATGAAGTTTTGAACTGAAAATTCCTTTGACTCTGAAGAATTTTTGCATAAAAACCAGAATTTTTTGTCATAAAGAAGAAATAGATTAAAAAGTTAATGCTGTTTGCGCGTTAATTAAAAAGCGATGACATATACATCGTATATTGCCGTAAAAAAATCCTGAAAAGTTATGAACAAAAAAGGACACGGATCTGTGCACTTTTAATCTGTCTAAGCTCAAAGGGTATTTGTACGTTGATATAATTAACAAGAGGAGTAGAGTATAGTGTACTCCTGTAACACACTACATACGTGTCGTGATGTGAGTATAAGTGGAAAAGTCCAACTGAACTAACTAAAATCCCCCTGTGAAGCTTTTGTCCTAATAGGGGGATATAATAACGTTGAGAGTAACCTTTTTGCTGTATTTGCTCCACCAGGATAGGATAAAAGAGAAGAAGTAGTAGCTAGAGATAAAATAAGGTTACCCTGTAACAGTTGAGACTTTTTGAACGAGACAGATCGCTAGTCTTGTGAAATATACGTTTCATCGAGCTTTTCGCGATAAACCCGTTAAATCCTTTTCTGTGCTCATCATTGCTTGGTTTTGTTCGAATGCGGGAAAAGATAAGTTTCTATTGTAAATTGCTATTGCTACTTTCCGTAATTGAAATTGTATTTTATTAATAAGGTGGGTTTATCATACATTTAAGGAAGTATAAGAGAGGGAATAGTGAATTTCCATCAGTAGGGACAGACTTGGATGGTTGCGGGGAGGTGTGACGCAAATAGTTACGTTGCTTTTGATGTTAATTTTTCTGTATAAGAAAACGAATTTGAATTTAATTTCAATTTTTTCCCTTGAGATAAACGTATTAACTTCATGATTTATTTATTTATTTTTTTTTTTTAACTATTTAACACACTAATATTTGCTAATTCACAATTAAAATTATTCATTTTTCGATAAGAACAATTGGCTTTATGTCGACTTGCAATAAAATTTTTCTTCAAAGTTGAACAGTTTCCTATCTCGAAATTTTGGCAATAAATTTTTCAAAACAAAATCTACACATAAAAAATTCTGGACCTTTAAATCAAAACACCTCGTCTCACTATGCTTCCTTAATTAAATTTTATAATTAAAAAAAAAAAACTTCATCTTTTCTTAGTTAAAATTTTTTTTCAGTAAATTGGATTCTTTGTTTCATTAATTTTTTTAAAATGAATTTTTCCGTCGAGTATCTTTTAATTTCGATTGAAACTACACTTACTCATTGCAAACAAGAATTAGTCATTCAGTACAAAGATAAAACGTCAGTAGCTTAATATTTAATGTTAGAAATTAAAGTGAGCTATAAATGGGTAAATTGAAATTAAAGCTATATATATTAACAGTCTCTTCAGACTGTCGTCTTCATTTTCCCAAACTGTTTGCTGAAATTTAATCTATCTTGGGAGCTTCATGAATAACATTTAAGGATTCACTTTAAATGTTAGTAGAGTTCCCAATATAACAGAGCAACAAATACTCAGTCTTGGTCTTTATCTTTTTCGTTTCAACTCTTCATGAAGCCGATTTCATTCTATTCGCTTGTTTTAATTTCCATTTTAGTTTTCGTTTTCGCATCTTCATCTTTGAATTTAGGCTTTAATTTCACCAGTACGAGAAAATACCTGAATATTTATTATTTTAATCGCAATATCCGCTTTTTAAAAGAAAACTAACTAAAAATAGCAAATACGAGCACAAAAACCAACCATTGATTCGCTAAATGGCTTTTATTTTGGTTTAATCGCTCGAGATTAAACATTTTCTGTTTGAATATCATAATAATTTACATAAGTAAATAAAATCTATAAAAAAAGACCGATGAAATAGAATTTTTTCGCAAAGAAATAAAAACAAGCTTAATAAATATTTAAAATAAATTCTCAGAGGAATTTATGCGCTGAAATATGTAAATATAAATAAAAAATAAATTTATACTGATAAAAAATAGAGTCTATGAAAATAACGATGTCAACACTCGAGCATCGAAAGATTGGAGAGGCCCCGTGTGGATTGTGGAACATCGTGATCTGAAATTCACTTTAGCGAAAGCTCTCGCATGAATGGAAATCGACGACGTAAGCAATCGAGAAGAAGAAGCACCACCAGAAGTAGAAGAAGAAGAAGAAAAAGGAAAAGTCATGAAAAAGCCAAAATAATAATAATTTTGATGTTATTATTGTTACTGAATAAACAGATGAAAATAAATACTTAAAATTGGACAAAAAACAGCAAATAAATGAAGAAAATAAACTGCTCTAATACTGAGTCAAAGTGAGGAGACAAAGACAGAGTAAAAAAAAGAATAAGCGCGAGTATAGTGTAAAAGAAATGTAGAAAAAGGCCCGAGGCTTGAACCATTTATTTTAGCGTTCTACCCTTCGACTTGGAATTTCACATTTCTTCAAGTTGCTCTTGAAAATGCACGACGTCGGGCTCTCAAGACGAATGTACAACCGTCCTCTTTACTCAAACTCCCTCAAGGCGTTTGCTATCTTCCTACCAAACTTAATACACATGAATGCACTTACATGCGCAAGAGAACCTTTTTCCCCCTAAATTTATAGTCACATCACCGATATTATCATGCTTTTATACTTTTACATTTACTTCGCTCTATATTTTGAACCAACAAGGGAATTATTTTGTATCAAGTTAGATTGGTGCATTAAAAAGATGCAGTCTTTGATGTTGTTAAGCTTCTGATAACGTATTTTTGAATTATTTACTTGCAGAAAAACGGAGTTGAGGAAGAGCTTTCAAAGTTTTTCATGAGGAATATGTTCATTAAATTTGGAGAAAATCTCACTTATATAATGGTTTATTAATGACTGATGTGTAGAGAAGCATGGTCGTTGTTTTGCTGTTCAAAAACGGAATAATAATGGTTAACCATGATTACGACGCGGGAGATGTGTTTTTGCTTGATGGCTTAACGAAAACGGAGATGGTATACTGTTTTTGCTTCTTTAACTGGAATTTATGATGGTTTGCCGTAAATTTCTGTAAAATAGCTTTTTTATGATAGAATGCTAATATCTTCTTCAAAAAACATTTATTTCTTTATGTGAATTTGAAAATCTGAATTTTGAATAAATGGTTTATCAAAAATATTTATTAAGGAAATTCAAAAATAGTTTACTTGTTCATTCTTCACCAAATAAATATCATTATTACTTCAAAACAGTTCAAAAATTATTTACTGGTCAATTTTGCAAAAAATGAATAATTTTATTGCTTAAAATTGGTTAAAAAATATTATTCAACAGTAAATTTTGTACACAATGAATATTTTTTGTTTGTAAAATATCAAAGTTAATAATAATAACTAAAAAACTCATAATGCTTCTTGCAGAAGATATAATAAAATATGACACAGCCTCGATTTACAATAATGAAAAAAATATTAACAGACCATTGTTTCATTTTAACGAGCTTATGACCCAACGTTTGGTTAGTTAATAAAAACCCTTCGGGAACGAGCGGCCAGCGAGAGCGAGAATTATTCGGAAAACCGAGATGAGTTTAATTATTATAACCTCTAGTTAGTTGTATATTGTGTTTATAGCCGTGTTGGTGACTCGGTATGTTTTTCTACGTGAGGGTGAATAACATGGGAAACGGGGAAAAAGGATTGATGAATTATTCTCTAACAAGGGTAATTATTACGAGTATTCATGCAAAAGTTTGTCTCAATAAAAACACGAAACATTTCCATTGAAACATTTTCACCATGCAATAACAAAGAATTGTTTGTTTATGCTTTTTTTCTTTTTGTTTTAACATATAGATTCTAGATTTTTTTAAATAACAGATCAATGCAACCACTCGCTGCGGGATTAACAACAAAGACTTGCGAAAAAAAAAGAAGAAAAAAACAAAAACTTTTCGATTAGTTCAGCGAATAAATTTGTGAAACAGATTTCAAAATATTTATACAAGCAAATTTAGTAGTTTATTGGATAGTAAGCTTTCAGTTTACGCTGTTCCTCTTAAATTCAGTTTCTCTCTTTACCTCCAGTTTCCAGTAGTCGCATCTTGATTAAATGGCGGTTAACAACCCCAACAGCGCGACGAGGGTGTGTCACGCCCTTCTAGTAAATCCGGTAGGTTTACTCGTGTTTTCCGATTCGGACATGAACAGAAGTGCCAGTAAGTCCCTCTTTACATCTTCCAACCTCTCACTTACACCCACTCAAGTATCTTTCACTCTCTCGCTGCATCCCCTGTATTGCCGGTCTTCCGACGAGTCAACGACAAAGACAACACACATTATCCTCAGAATAGAAATTTTTATTGTAGATGTACAACGCAACAGAACAGGATTTAATAGGCTGGTGCGTCACCGCTTTTACACCACCGAAATTATTCACGATAAGCCAAAAAGGGGTGAGTTTTATATCCCCAGTTTAGTTTTTATTTTTCGTTCCTGTACTTGCTAATTTTTTATCTTTTTAACCACTACTACTCACTAGGGTTTACGGACTGGATTTACCTTCAAAAAAGTTAAATAAAAATAAATCGACACTAATGTTTTATCTATGGATTAGAGAATGGACAGTTTTTTTTTTTTGAAGGATTTGTCTTTAATATTTAAAATAATTTTTTTTCTAACACCAAGCATACTCTAATGCTCCCATAAAAATTGTTCACTTCAAAAATATATTGTAAATAAATGAATAATATATAATAAGACTTTACAAAAATTAGCTATTAAAAATATATTTTGTATATAATTATATTATATATTGATAGAATTTCCATATACTGTTTATTTATTCACATATATTTTCAATAAATTTAAAAAAAATTTTTTTCATAGGAGTATAAGGTTTTTATAATGAAAAAACATTAATTACATATTTTTAAAAACCCAAAGAAAAAGTTAATTTATTCAGCCTTTTTTCCGATCCCACTTTATTTAATTTCAATTTTTTTATTATAAACTCAGTAAAAAGTTTTAATTAAACCCTCGTTTTTTCCACCCTCAAACTCAGCGTCCAATACTTTTACATTTACCCTTTTGTAGTTGAGTAAAAAAGTATACTAAATTGGAAAAACAATAACCCTAAGTAACCTTTAGTTGGTTAATTAAATTTTAAATTGACAAGTGTACATTTCCTTGGAAGTTCCTTTGACAATAAATTAATTATTACTTTTTTTTTTTTTTTTTAATTCAAAAGATACTTTCCCGAGGATTTATTTAACTCTCGACAGGTAATTAAATGAAAATTAAAATTCCTATGAAATTAATATCGATAGAATATCAATTTTTTTTTCATCACTAAAATAACTCTTAAATCATAAATAAAACTTGGAAAATTTTTTTAAATTATTAAAGGTCTGTTCTCATAATTTATAACTTCCGACTCATAAAAGTAACTCGTGAAAATTTATTTGAGCTTAAATTTTTCAAAATAAATGCCCCTCCATTATTTAATTTTTTTTTTTTTATATTTTATCCGAGCAATCGATAATGAAAATAAACTCAAGGATATGAAGGAGACATAGCGTAACATAGATCACACATATATTTTTATTTAAGAAGAAATAAAAGTAAGTTGATAAAGTTTGTGCTTTGAATTTCAAAATGAAATTCCCAAGTTTTCAACGAAACTCAATATTTATTAAATATCTTTGTTATTGTTTTCACGTAACACACAGCTTTAAATTCCTGTTCCTCAAAAATATAATCCCAAACAAAAATAAAAGCAATCCATTTATTTATAAAATAAATAGATGAAATGTCAGTCACTTGATACCTTTCTAAAAGCTTTTTTCTTCTTTGATATATTTAATATCGTAGCTTTAGCTTTGAAAAGTTATAATACACATCCTCAAAATGTATCGTGTTTCCTGAATTGCTACTGAAATTTTCGTTTACGTTCGTGCACACAACATCCGGAGGTTAAACCGTAGACATTCGCCGGCGACCTGACCAAGTTGTGTATTAAATACATAGATATATATTTGGAGGTGTGTGGGTGTATATAAAATAATATATAGTGCTTATAACATGCGGATGTTAAATTTCAGTTTGAATTGCGTGATGGAGAGAATAAAGTTAGTGAAGAGAAGAGAGGAGAGAGGAGGAGTCCCGTGAGTCCTGTCACTAGCAGGCTGCGGGACCGAGAACGCTACACCATTCCACAGAGCTAAAGTCGATCCCCGTTGACGTTTCTCTACGTTTACTCTTCGCGGAGCCCTTTCAACCCTTCCTGGCTATGATATTCTGTTTATATTATTCAGATAACTTTATTGTTAATATAACAACAACGTGTTTTGATATTTCTTCAAGAATTATACGTGTTTATTTATTAATTAGGTTTGTAGCGAAGTTTAATTAAAATTTTTTGTGATGGAATCTTACTTTTGACGAAGTTTTTAATTTAAATATTACTAATCTACTGAAAAAAAATTTTTTTTTTAAATATTTTTTGGTTTTTATTTAAAAATAACAAATTTGAGGTGTAATTTTTAATTTCATTTTATTGAAGAAACGATTTTGATTTTTAAATATCAAATTTAATTTTAAAAAATTAAAAACGATATTGTTTTGTTATTTTTTATTTTGTATATTTGATTAAAAAAAAAAAATGTTCTTTTTTAAAATATCTGAAAAAAATTTTTTTTTAATTTAAACCCATTTTAAAATATAATTGACTTACTTTTTACACATATTTATTTTTCAGTATATAAAAATATTTTCAAATTCTCATTTATTAAAAGTTTCACGTCCAAAAACTAAATTACTAAAAAAAATTCCAGACTTGATTTTTATAATTAAATAAAGCCATAAAAACCACAAAAAACAGGAAAGCACAGCAATACCAATTTGCAAATAAAAAAAAAAAAAAGTTAACGTTTTGCGTGTCTGCGGTCCACCGATAAAAATTCCCAGTAGCTTAGCCCTGTCAATTAAACTCTAAACTCTATTGACCTGGCATTATTTTCATTTGTCTAGTGCAAAAATCAATAAAATGCTCAAAAAAAAAAAAAAAAAAGGAAAGAAATCCTGTACGCTCAAAGTCGGGTATTTGCTGAAAGCCTAGATATTGAGTCCCTGCTGGCTTTATGGTCAACGTTGAAAGATGAAAATTCCTCAAATGCTTTTATGCCATAAATTTGCGGCAACATTAACTAAACATACCATCAGACCTCCACATACAGAAACGCAAACAGCAATTATAATTAAAGGATTTTGATAGATTCAAACTTCAAAGTGATCTTGAAAAAATTCAAACGTAAACTCGATTTTAATTTTATTAAAGTAAAAAATGGAAGTGAATTATGTTAATGTATTGACTTGAACTTTTAAACTTATAAATGACACAATTTTTATTAATTGAGCCATGAGACAACAAGCTACAACCAAATCCGACTTGCCAGTCTACGAATTCCGTTCTCGAGAATAAAATTTTAAGTGACTGTAAAGCACGCGCTATAAAATTGTATGCAAAATAAATATTTGCTATCTTTATTACTGTTTAATACGATCACGGAGTTTATCATTAATGTTGTTGTTGTTGTTGTTGTTGTTATTGTTTATGATTCAAGGGTACAAGAGGATTTAAACGTCGTTACTAGAAGCTTTGGAATTGAGGAGTGTTCTCAGGAATCAAAGGATTATATCTCTATAGAAGTAAAAGGGATAGGACGAGAGACGCAATTTGCATGAGTACGCTAACCCAAGAGGAAATCTCAGAATGAAGGTGTTAATTGTTGAAGGTGTGCTTGCTCATGTCTTGTCTAATACAATTGACGGCATGACTGAATATTGAGTGCGTTTACGGAGCTGGAGAATACACACTCGGGTCATATAATACTGACTAGACTAATATCTCTATACTACTCCATGCGTGTAGTTTTAGTCTACGTATGTATGTATGTATAGATGGATGTTGTATGAATAAATTAGATAGACAGATACTATACTAGTTGGTATAAATTTTAGGATTAAGATTCAACAAGGGTTTATTAATTAATCCCAAGGGTTACTACCTTCCCCGAATCTTGATTAATCTGTATTAGCTCAATATTCTGGGATTGATTTATTGAATATGCTGATTTCGGAATTTATAGACGTTGACTATGTTTAACCCTTATTTGAATTATTTGTAGTTAATAAAAAATTTATATTTCTGTGAACTGATAATTTTTATCATTATTTCAAATAAGTAATTTGTTATAAGAAAAAATTGAATTCAATTTCCTTTTAATTTAATTTAATATAAAAACTCAAAAATTTAATTTTTTTTTTTTTTACGTTGTTGAATTTTCCAAACTCAAAATTTATTATCTGATGAAATACTTTTTTGAATATCGTAACATTGCAAATTCTACACAAATTATCCAATTCTGTACTTGTCATTTTTTCAAGGAAATAAGATCATCAAATGTCACGAATTTTTTTTTTTTTTTTTTTTTAATGGAACTTTAGAAAAAAAAAAACTTTTTTACAAATTTTTAGTTAACGATATCTTTGAAATGGATCAACTAATCTTAAAGTACTTTGCGGGATTCGACGAAACATTTTAAGGTTAAAAACTGATGATGATGACTTTTTAAAATTATCCATGCAGTAGCTCAGAAGTTATTCACGCGATTGAATATCAAAAGTTGAATTTTTACTAAATTCATATAAAATCATATCAAATACCAAATTGATTAGGAAAAAGAAAATTTGAAAAATATCAAAGAGTTCTACGGTATTGATGCACATGTACATACATAAGTGATCTAAAAGGTCATCTAAAATAGATTATTTGGATTATTTAAAAAAAAAATAATTCAACACTAATCTACATAGAGAACTAGAATAAAAGTTAAATTTGTATGTATATATATATATTTATTACTTAGAAGCACTTTTCAACTGAACTGTGCCACTAAAAGGTTACAGAATCTAAATTTAGATGGGATATAGGCCCTCCATTATATACATCACCCATTGGGCACGAGCGATAAACAGGCTTTCGAAAACAAAGAAAATATATATATATATATATATATATATATATATATATATATATATATATATATATATATAATAATAATAGCAATCGCTAAAACCGCAGAGAAATTCAAGACTTATTTTAGGTTAATGCAAGATTAAACGCTTAATAGCAGGCTCGAGCTCGAGATTAAGGACTATAAACTTAAGAAACTCATTTTATTGTTAGGAAATGGTGCCATTGCGTTTTCCTTTGTTTCATTTCATTCCATTTAATCTTATATTTTTTATTTTCTATTACCTTGGAGGCTGCATGATGATGCAGATGAAAAATTCTTTTGGTTGGTCACCGCCAGGAGCAGCGGAATCGCCGTTATTTGAAACGTTTTGGATTTTGGAACGTCTTGTTTCAAAACACTGTAACTTTTCGCACGTCTGCGGAATATCGGAGAGTCGAGAAAAGTGTCATCGTAGTGAGGCATTGTTTTATTTTATGATTGTTTCGTATTATAACCACTTTTTGCACTCATTATTGTTAATAAATTTTAAACACAAAACGGAATAAAGATAATTTTACTTTGGAAGAAACAAGAGGTAGAACAAGACACGAAATATCAGGGTTCGATTCCCGGCGTCGATCATTTAATTATTTTTTTGACAAATTCTAATTTTATACAAAAATCAAGAAACTTTTTTTATAAAATCAACCTACCGAGTAAAAATAAATGCATTGAAGCATAAAAATGGTAAAAAATAAATGAGGAAGTGTAATGCGAGCAAACGACCGCATTGAATTTTTTTGATACGTCTGTGGTTGGATTAAATATCTAAAAACTTTTTCAGTTGATTCAAGTTCTCAGAACTACACAATCTTATTTTTAAAATTTTTCTCCAATTTTTTATCAATGATAAATAATTTATTGGCAATTAATTTTATTATTAAACTGTGTTAAAGTCTCAAAAGAGCGGTTTGGATATTACTTAGCGAGAATGACAGGGCTAAATATAAATATGTTGGAATTTATAATGATAATCCTAAAGTCTGTCTATTAGTCTCCGCGCGACGATTCGCGAGCGTCGTCGCGTTGAATTAAATCCCGACATTAATAAATAAAAATAAATTAATTAATCAAGTTATTTTTAGTCATCTGAGTTTCCGATTTTAGTTAGAAAAATTTACAAGCTTATTATGATTATCTAGACTCAGAAAAAAAATTTTTTTTTAGCATTAGCGAATTTACTGTCACGTCACACTTGCTGATAACAAACTACTGGTGATAGCCAAAGTATAACATATTCTCTGAACCGATTTATATCCATGAGAATGAGCAACACAGTCTACACATATTTCACACGTGTAGTCCAATATTTATAGATATAGATATAAATTTGGATCTAGATATGTAGACACGAATACTATCAAAAGTACTATATATATATTTTATAGGATATAGTACAACAAAGTATATCGTCACGATGGACCGATGATCCAAGGCGATTTTTCAACCGTGAAAAATTCCAATAAACAAGCCCGGCCTGTCGACTATAGGTCGGCTAGTCTCCAATTTATTTAACGCTCGAGTTCCGAGTGTTTTAATATATTTTTTTTACGTCCTCTAACGCTTTTTATTTATTCATTTCATATCGCAATTTACTTTTTTCACAGCCACTTCGATTTCTGTTTTTGCCCATTAATTTTTAATTCTTCTGTGAGAATTAATACCGATTTAGATTATGTTTAAATGGATATATGATATAATATAATTATATTAAACGTAACATAAACTTGTGACCTAGTTTCGCTTTATATTAATATTCGTCTCCCTGCAGAAATTTAAGTTTCACTAGTCTCTTTTAAACTCTAGCCCTCCCCTTCTTTTATATTTAGGAGCTTGCGGGTGGATTAGTTTATCCCTCGCTTCTTTAGCCCCTTTTCGTAAGTAATATACGAGAAATATCAACACATAATTAAACACACGTTCAATTTTGGGGAAACATAAATAAATATTTCGCTATAAATATTTTTTTACTCATTTTAATTTTTTGTTTATGTTGAAAAAAATATCGATATTTATTTTTATTCTGTAATTTTTAAGATCAAACATTCTTTTTCTACTAATTCATTTTTTAAAATATTTTAAAGTATTTAAAAAAATAAATTAATATAAAAAAAAAAATCCAATTTCAATATTAAAATTATTTGATGATTCAAAAATCATTTTTCTTAAATTCTGGCCAAACTAACGATAATATGAGAAAATATATGAAAACCTTTTTTGTAGAGTATTAAATTTTCTACAAAAATGTTCTCTTTCAATTTTTCATATTTCCAATACTTCACCCAGAATCAAAGTTCAAAACTTTTACTTTTGTCGAACAGCTCAATTCCAAAAGCACAATAATAAAAAGAATCCGCTTATCAATGACAGCAAGCAGAAATAAGCTTCTACCGTTATCTATCACGCAAAAAAAAAAACATGCGTTGAGCAGTCAACAGTGTGGACTCGTACGCGTGACAACTAGCAATCACCATTAAAGATCCGCTAACCGATCAGGCCTTGATTGTCAATCATCACCGAGATTTCATCTCTGTATCACATAAATATTTAAATTAAATGAAAACATTAGTGTCAATTATTAATTAACAACAACTATGTCACATCCGATCACTTGATTGATTAATTAAAGTATTAACCAATTAATTAGCGCTCGAAAATTAGCAAACAATAGCACAAAGCCACTAATTCTTTTAACTAATTGGTATAAAATTATTAATTGTAAATGTTAGAAGTAACAAAATGAATCGACCAGCTTGGCCACAAATCCGAGATGAACTGTCCGTAATAGTGGGCATCACCACGAGTATATACAACTAAACTAACAGAGTAGATCAGAAGACAGTAATATCTGTGACTTTGGCCGGGAAATAAGACTCGTCTATTTTAACGGTACGTACGCAAGAAAGAATAAAAGTATAAAAAAGAAACTAAATAAATAAATGCGACACATAGACGGATGAAAAAAATGCGATATAAAAGATCGAAATGAGTGTAGTGGTGTCTAGACTTTAGATTCTGTATAATACGGGATATGTGATACACGTGAAGCATACATGTATGGCCAAATATATAACAGGAGCTAGCATCCCAGCTGGTACTGTATATGAACGAAGAAGAATTGTATTACGGTCAAACTCCTGGCTCATTCTTTATTTTGTAAGCAATATGTTGAGGTAGAATCTACAATGTCGGATTTCTACTACGGAAAATGGCAAAGGAAAATTTATCTGTTGCCTGTGTGGGACGTGTGTCGATGTTTGTGTGTCGTGTGTGGGGAATACACACACATATGTCTCTTTTTTTTGTCCTCTAAGGATTTTCTTTTCTCATATTATCGTCACATCTGTATCGTCGATCTTTCTATTAACGTTTCTTCGATTTATGTCTGTGTTACTGCACGACATGGACAGTAACGGTTAAATAAAATTACGGAGGTTCAGCATCCAGCTATGAATCTTCATTGTTTCCAATGTAGTTTTTAGTTTAAATCCGGAAGGATGCTGATTTATTAAACTCATTATAATATTTATGGAATTTTTCTATTTAGGTTTTAATTCTAGTAATAAAACTGTTGCTTGAAAATGATTTAAAAATCAATAATTGAAATTTATTGTTCAATATGTAAGTATATGAAGGTAGAAACAAAAAAATAAAATAAAATTTTCAATACGTTGAATATTTTTTTATCTTTTAAATGATAATTTGTGATAATTCCGCTCTTTTAACATCAAAACGCCTTTTTCAAGTATATTTTTGCTTTTAGTCGTTTATAACTGCCGCCATTTCTCAGAACTCTTAAAAAATTTGGTTGATAAAGAAGTTCTTTAGTTTTTTATCACCTTTCAAGCTTATAATTCAACGAAAACAATTGTTTTTTTTTCTTCTAAAATTACATGAAGTTGTATAAGCTATCATATTTTTATGATTTTTTTAATTGATAAATTACTACCAATTTTCATTGGATCTTCATAAGGTAGTTCGCTTGCAAGATATAGTATATGCTATTGCATTTATGAATGAACTTCCATGATTTTTAACAGAAATCTAACAAAAAAAATGCAATTTTTTTAACGGATTAAAATATTTGAATCAATAATATTGGTATAATTGTTCGCGATTCGGAACTAGGAGTATCCTTTGTAATTCGCTAACTGAGAACGAGAATATCTTGAAAACCCTTTCCGTCTGTCGATTCCCGCTTTGTCCCGACGCTAACTCATCCCGGATCCTTAACTCACCATTTCACAACTCGGAATTCCTGAGGGTTAAGCTGCTTAAGTCGGTGAAAGGGATCCCTAGGTGCTTTGCATCCGGATATGCCAAGGGTATTGATGCAAATGAAGGCTAGATCTTGACCTGCTATGGTCCTGTAAGATTCAAGAACGCTAAGATGACAATAGACGTTTTTAATATCGAATCGCAAGGGATTTTTACGATTATCCTTATCCATTATCGACTATCGGTTTTTTAAGCCCTGCTTATCGATAAAATACTTTCTTTCCAGATTTTACAGTTAATAGAAGGGAGTAACTTTCTCCGTTAAAGAGAACTATACCTTTACTTTAACCCAATCGGTCTTGTCAAATATTTGTTGAATTAATAATAAATTAAGTTACAAATGAAATTTTCCTATTGGTACAAAATTGAGTAAAATGAAGTAAAGTGAAAAATTCAGTTAAATGTCGAATCTATCGAGATGATGAAGAAGAATAATAATAAGAACGAGAAGAAAAACAAACAGTCGTTGGCATGAATGATTTAAACTCATCTTAAGTTTCCGAAATAAAAGGTTGAGTTTAATTAAGTGAACTTTCCGCGTGTAGCGTATACTGTGTATATGCATAGAGGTGGATTTGAGCCTTAGGTATTACGTATTAAATGTATGTATGTATATGTAGATCGTCAGGGGTGGTTTACTTCTTGTGGTAACCAAAGTGTGTGTACCTGGGTGGAAAGCTGCATATTCATGAATCAAAGGCCGACGTAACTGATGTGACGACTGGAACGTTAACGTCATTCTGCTATTGGGTGAGAGGATAAATTTGTGTTTCTGTATATAGTTGTAGACACCCAGATGCTTCTCCTTATGCATATATACTCTCTTCTCTCATCTGGATTCTGGATCACAGAGAAACTCAAGAGGAAGAGATTCTGGATTGAGCTGACTCGGAGACAGAAAAAGACGGATGTAAACGCCGAGAATAAGTACAAGTATAAAGAGAAAAATCAAGTGACTGCATTGGAAATATCTTTAATGCCATTCAATAGAATTCCGAAAATTTGGATAACGTGTCGTGTAATTTGCATAGATATTACTGGTATAAAAACGATGGAAAAAGTTATCTGATTTTTTTATTGAGTCATTTTATAGTTTAATTCGATCCTCTGAAGTTAGTTTTAGTGATATAGTAGTAAATTGTTTTGTGGAAAGTATTTTCTTTGTGTTTAATAAGGTCTTTTATTGAACGATCGCGATTGTCGTTTCTTTTAAGTACACAGTAGCTCATAGAAATTGATCTAACAACCTGATTATTTTTTATTGGCTTCAAAATCGTATAAGCTATGGACCTATAAAAAATCACGATTAAATTCGGTGCAGTTTACTTGTTGTAACGATTTTTGCATTAAAACCGGGGACGCCTATCCGGCGCCATTGTTGTAAGCTGTTGTTTTCTCGCGTGGCGTGACGAGTATGTAAAATCGGCGGTAAATTTTAAGTCAAAATTTTATAAACAGAGTTTAATTGATGGATGTAGTTGATTTTATTTTGTTTTGTTTTATTTAATAATATAAAATTAGGGCAATGGAAAATATTATTACTAAATCAACAGTTTTATTCGTTTATTCAAAATTCGGTATGGCTAAATTGTATTGTCGCAAACTCTCCACTAAGGAGAATTTCCGTAATTCTTCTGTATGTAGTTGATTGGTTGGAAATTGGTTCAGGATCTATTTATTTTAAAATAAAAAACTCGGTGTTGGGGTGAATAATTGTGATTAATTTATTCCCCAATGGGAGAAAACTCTAGCAATTGCTAGAGAAAAACTCCTCGAAGTTGAATACAATTAAGAGATATGTGAGTGTATATGTGTATTGATATGAATGTATATAATAATTGCACTGTTGTGCAATGAGGGGTGAGAATTGATCTCAGCCGCCGTTAGGTTATTGTGGTTAACCGTCAACCGTTAATATCTCAGTAGAGATGTAAAAGATAGTTATGATCAGAAAGGATCGTGTGTTTGTAATCGGAAGAGAATTAACTGTGTATTTAGAATGGTTTGAAAGAACCAGTAGGTTCAAGTATTGAATTTTGTCGCTGGGATCGAGTTGTGTTATAAGTTTGATCGCTGGGATCGAATCTTTGATCAGTGGGATCAAGTTATGTTATAAATTTGATCGGTGGGATCGAATCCTTGATCAGTGGGATCAAGTTGTGTAATGAATTGATCGGTGGGATCGAATCCTTGATCAGTGGGATCAAGTTGTGTTATGAATTGATCGGTGGGATCGAATCCTTGATCAGTGGGATCAAGTTGTGTTATGATCCGAGAGGATCGAATTTTTGATTTATTTTTGATTTAAATGATTTGAATCTTTTGTTTAAATTAGTAGTTGAATATAGTTTTCTAATTTACGCGAGAATTTACTATTTAAATTGAAGTATTTTCTGAATAACTCAACAAATTATTAAACAGATGAATTTATTAATGTACCTTGTTTCTTGTAAATTTGATTTGAATTTACTAAATAAAACGATTAAAATTAATTAAATAAGGCACATCAAGTGAAGTTAATTTAATAATGACGACTGAATAAATTCAATTAATAATTACAAAATGTAATTAAATGACACTAATTTCAATTATAATCAATTAATAAACGGAATTGAAAATATTAATAAATATTCAAGCTGAATTGAAGATTCTTGACAAACTTTTAACAATGATAATCTATTGCGTCTAATTTATCACGCGATTGAAGACAATGGCCGCGATGCTAAACGCTAAGTACGACGTACTTTTTATTAGCGTTTTAAATATTTTTCCACGAATTTATATTAAGTTTAAAATTAATGCACAAATGTCGAATCAATGAATTTAATTAAGTATAAGAACTGATAATGAACTGATGATTAATTACGTTAGCAAATAATAAAACCCAAAGGAATAATTGATTTGTCAAAGAGAACGCAGGTATATTGCACTAGTCACTAGTCCCAGTACAACTGCCGCTCATGGCGTCCCCACCGGCCTCGTGCCCCGGGCTCCCGGTCTTCTTCCCGCTAAATCATGGGCGCATGTGCAGCCGCCATTTGACATCGCGTTCATAAGAACGATCATAGAAATTGCCATGAGAATGACCCATGTTAGATATTAAGTATAGGTGTTTAAAGTTTGAATACACTCATGAGAGTGCTTTAGTCAATCTCTTTTGTACCGACATCAAACATAAATATTGATTCAAAAAATAACATTATACTTCTCAAGCGATTAAAATTAATTAGGATTCAAATTAACTTTATTTAATTTAAATATTTAGAGAGTAAATATAATCACAATTATCAAAAGATCTTGATTATACTGCACAGATACAGTGGTCAGGATTAAATTTATGTATTCAATTAATATGTACTTTTCTGAAAGCAGTAACTTTATTTACAAATAATAATAATAATAATAACAAATATTCAAACGTTATTCTCGATTAAATATAAATCAAATTTACTTTATATAGATAAATATACATTTTTACAATTATTTGTTTTATTTTTTGAGATTGCAAAAAAATTACTTGTGCGTTTTTTAACGAATTATAAAACAAGAAAATATAAATAAACAGAACGTTAATCCATATTTTAATTCCTCTTAAATTTAAAAAGCCGACGTATTTTCATTTATAGTTTACTTTTTATTAACTTTTTTTTTTTTTTTCATTTTTATCTCATAACATGGAAAATTTTCTCGGAAAATGTTTTAACTAATGAAAATGAAAAATAAAAAATAAGTCCTCGTCTAGACAAGTAACACGACAGACCAACACAGCACAAGTATAAAAAACAAAAAATAAAAAGAAAATAATAATGTCGAGAGTATATAGAATGAGACAAGAATATCGAGAATAAAGATTGGCTAAAAGATAAAAGCACGAGGAGATAAAACGGGATTTGGTAATATCTTGAACTTGCGATTTTCTTTTATGTTTCTTCCTTTGCTTCTTTTTCCTCATAGTTTTCTTTCGTTCTTATTATTTATTTATTCTTTTTTAAATTTCTTTCCTTTATCATTCTCATTTTTTTTATTTTCTCTTAACCTTTTTTCATTTACTTTGGCCCCTTATTTCCCTCTCATTTCGCTCAACCCCGTACAGTATAGCACACTAGCCTTTTTTGTCTTCTTGTGCAAGCAAAGACACATGCGACCTTTAGACCCTACCCGCAGACGAGAAAATAACCGAGATGAAGATAAAGAAAATAGACGATTCAAAAATGAAAGTTACGGGAAAAAAAGCTTCAGTTGAGCATAGAATTATTTCAATGCGCTAGGACTGTGCCCGTAGTTGAGATTTTAATGAGTTCCTTTTTGAAGCAGACAATTTTTTTTTTTCTACTTTCATCGTTTATATTATACACACTTGTTCTGCTACCACCAAATTATTGACCTTCCTAAAGAAATTACTTTCTAGTTTTTTAGTTATTTTTTTCTACCCGCCGTTCATTCAGCTTTACTTAATTATTTTTACAAGATGCAAGATGAAAATCTAAGAAAAATTTCAATACAATTTTTTTTTTTAATTTAATTAAAAAAAAATAAAAATTTTCAATTATTTTTTTTTTTAATTTACAAATTTTGGTAGTTTATTATTTTTTACGAATTTATTATTATCATTATTAATTATTATTTTTTAAAATAAATCGATTTATTCAACGTAAAAAATTTAAACTTCTAGACTTACATAAAAACGTATATCATAACTTTTTACGCTCAATATTTTTATCTACCCGTTTTGTATCTAAGAATTTAAAAATTTATTACTCTAGTCTAGTTGAGTTAATATATAAATTAAGCCGATACACGATCCGACCAACTGTTGACACAATGATTGAAGCCGCCAACGAATCAACGGGAATTAACTATAATTACGCACTAGAATAACAATGTTGTCGTGCGGTATCAGTTAACACGACAACTGAAATTCAAGGGTTTACTTTTCCCTGAATAACGTTTGTATTTAAAAGACAAACATTGTTCCTGCTAAAGCCGGTCCATTAATTACAATAAAATATTAAATCCAATTAAATAGTAATTAATAAAAATTACAACAAAATAATGATTTAAATTAGGAAAAAAAAAATTTACAGAGGAATAAAATAAAAATATGACTATTCATAAATTAGTAGTTAAATTGTAGAATTTGATATTTTGGAAAACTTTCCTATACAATATCCCCTTATAAATTGTAAACGAATCCCAGAGAACGAATAGCTTTGGTAGAATATAAAGCAACTAGAAAAGAACTGCTGACGAGTATATATTAAATAAAATACAAAGTATTATATGAAATAAAATAAAATATGAGAAAGAGTGGAACGGCGAGGTGAGGGCTGGACGACAATGAGTAAAATTTCTTTGTGGAAAGTCGCCGCGTAAAAGTTTAAATACGAAATCATTTATGGACACACGACAGTAAGTCTGTCTATTTGTGAAAGAAAATTCTCAACAACTTCACTCCTACACAGCGCTATAGAGAACCAACCAGCTGTACTAAATAATAAAAGTCAGTGGCGCGTGCTATACTTTAGGTTTATTAAATTGCCAAGAGTATTATTGCCTCGGTAGGCACCCAGGCATTTTGTAGCTGAACAAACAACTCGAAATAAAACCCCTAAAAAAATAAAGCAATAATAACAATCATATATTTATCCCACTCCCCATAAACTACATATACCCCTCACTCACTCGCTATAAACTAGAGAGACTACAGCGTTTAGGGTATGCCAGTACTCTTAATGTTCTTTGTAAGCTCCGTATCATCTTTTCTTGCAGTTTTTTCTCTTTTTAATTTAACTCGATATTTACGAGCTAAAGGTGAATTTTATGTTATATCTTTTCGTTACAAATATACGTTATTTCAATTAGGAGAATTAATTTAACACACGATGGAGCAATTGAACAATATATGTACAGTCCGATGGACCCTAATCATTTGATTAAGAAAATCTCATTTTATACTCTCATGCTTTTGATCTGTTTGGTTATTATTATTATTGTAATAATATTTATTTTTAATCTAAAATTTTTGTCTTAAACAGATAAATTAAATATTAAAAAAAATTTTTTTTAACTAATGTGTATCTTTTAAATATTTAGATTTTTAATATTTTTAATAAAATTTTGATGTAACAAAAATTCAAAGTTAAAAATTAAATTTTTTATTTTGACATAACAATTTTATTTTTGTAATTGTATTGTTATGTAATTTACTTTAAAAATTACAATATGAATAAACTTTTAAGCCATTGCTAATTTACTACGTAACTCTATTAAATAAGACATGTTACAGCTAAATTTTCTCTAAATTGCGACACAAGAAAGTGCAATAATTAAATTTAAAAAAAATCAACTAATTACATAAAAATACTAATTTAAAAAAAATTTTTTAAACAATTATTACTTGAAATATATTTAAAACAAAAATTTTTTTATTACGATTAAAATAAATTTTTTTTCTACTAAAAATTTTAATTAAAAAATGAAAAAGTTCTCATTTAAATTCAATAGATCAACTACCTCTTTTTCATTCAAGTACTTAACGGAATTACAAGTACTTTTTATAGTACACATAAAAAAAATTTCTATATATATATATATATATATATATATATATATATATATATATATCTGTACGAATTTATATATACATTTGATAGATATAGATATATGGAGTAGGAATGTTCCCAGGCAAGCACGCGCAGAGCATAAACTCTCATATGCTTTTGACATTTCGCGCCCGCGAATCATCACTCATTTATTATCATGACTATCTCACCAATCATTATCATGATCTAGAAATTTTTTCATCACTTATAAAAAAATGCGATAAGACACTTGTCTTGTCAATAAAAACTTCCGCGTGCCATCAGCTTTTAAAAAAATTATTAATAAGAGCAATAAAATATAAAAATTAAATTTCAAACCTAAAAAATAAAACAAAATGGGTTAATTCAAAAAACGAATGTAAACAGATAAAAAAGGTAAATACCTGAATACTTGTCCAGCTTCGGTGTGGCAGCCATCGTGAGTGATCGTCTCACTAATTAATAATTATCACAGCACACCGTATTATTAATAACATTAAACACTATTTAACCATTTTATTACTATAACTCATAACACCATTTATCAACGCACTACATGCGTTTTATTTATTTAAATACTAAAGTAAACTCAACTTCCACCGCTACATTTTCATGTTTGTCAACCATCTTCATTCATGCGCGCGCACTTACTGCCGTCTGCTGGCAATCACCCGAATTTTTCCCACCATCTTTTTTACTATTTTTTCGTCTAGGAATTTTAGATTGTCCCTGGGGACATTTTCTAGGGACAATTATTCTCACTGCATTGTTGCTCTCCTCACCTGTCATTGTCACTTCAACACCTAACCATAACTAATTTTTATTATTTTTATCTAAATTACTTTGACTGTTAAAATTGTTAGTTTCTTTATGTATTTTTTAAAATGTCATAGAAGCTTTTGGGAAAAATTTCTGCGGGTGAATTTAATTGTTGAAATTTATTTTTAAAAAATATGGTAAGAACTATTGTTTGTTTTTAATCGTTAATTTTTTATAGTAACAGTACTAATCGTGTGAATTTTTAATGACAGGCTCAAGTAGACGTGCGAGAATTATTTTTTAATCAATGATTAAATGTCAACCAAAAAAAATACTTTTATTCTCATAAAGATTGTTTTTTTTTTTTTTTTAATTTTATTTTAAAAAATTATGACAGAAATTTTATTTGTGTAAGGTAAAAAATGAAAAATTTTTTTTAATGTTTAATTTTCGTATTTTTAAAAATTTGGAAACTATTCATTTATTTATTAGCACCAGTTATACAGTTTGATGTTAACAAACTCTTATATATTTTTCTCTTAAATCTAATAAATTTTTAAAGGAAAAAATTTTAACATATAAATACGTGTATTCATAGAATTTATTTTTTAAAATTAACTGAACATTTAAAGGTCACTTTTGGAGTATTTGATGTCATTAAAGTTAGCTGACGTTCTAAATTTTTTGATTTTTTCTTTAATAATTAAATTGAAACAAAAAAATATTTTTAAAAAATTAAACTTGCAGTTTTTGAAATTTTTTACACGTGCAAATTTTATTTTTTTGTAATAATTTTTTCAACAAAAAAAAATTCTGAAAATTTTTAGATATCGGCTAACTTTAGTCGTATGCGTATTTGTCTTCTTTGAATTATTTTCTAATATTTATATATAAAAAAGAAAACAATTATCAAACATCTGCAATATTTAAACTTACAATTTTAATTCCACAATAATTATCAATTGTTTTAAAAACTAATAAAATTAATTTTATTATTTCAGGTGTAAAAAATTGAAGTCCTATTTGTATTATTAAAAAAAAAAAATTGGAGAACGAGAGATTGTAAAAAAGAAAAATAAGTAAAAAAATTAAATGAAAAAGGAAATCATGGGTAACACAGTAAAAATAAAGCAGCATTATGAAACGGCGAAAAAAACAGGAATCCTAAATATATCCAACAGACAGATGATGGAAATCCCAGCGAACATGAAGCAATTGTCGGAGATATTGCGTACGCTTGATTTGTCACAAAATAGTTTTAAGGTTTTGCCTGACGAAATAGGAATTTACTCAATCCTCAAGCAACTTAATTTGAGCCACAATAAGCTACAAAGACTGCCGGAAACAATTGGTAATTTAGTTAAATTGGAGATACTTAACGCTAGTTTTAATCAGCTTAAAAGTTTGCCGGAGAGTTTGTCTAATTTGTCGCATTTGAAGCAAGTTAATTTATCAGAGAACCAGCTGACAGAATTCCCGTTGATGTTCTGCGGACTGAAGCACCTAGATGCTCTGGACTTGTCTAAGAATAAGTTGACTTGTGTGCCAGACGGAGTTGTCGAGCTGCATGTCATCGAGTTAAATCTAAACCAAAATCAAATTTCGGCGATCTCCGACAAGATGGCCGACTGCCCGAGATTGAAGACCTTGAGGCTAGAAGAAAATTGTCTGCAACTTAATGCGATACCCACAAGGATTTTCAAGGAGTCTAAAATTTCGAATATCACTGTAGAGGGTAACTTGTTTGAGAATAAAAAAATTGCTGATGTAGAAGGATACGAGGTCTACATGGAACGCTACACTGCTGTCAAGAAAAAAATGTTCTAAATAATACTACTTACTGATATTTTATTGGTTATTCAATCTTTGTTGAATCGAGTTTATTTTTCGGCACACTTAGGAATATTTTGTACAATTTTAAATTTTTGTGCCTGATACTGTTCAAATTCTTTTCACGTTTTTTTTTTTTCTATTTACAAAAGTATTAATTTTCATTATTAATAATTTTTTTTTTTTCATTAACTGACGTATTTTTAGTAAAAGTTTAATTTACTAATTGTTCATTTTTCTGTTAACTATCAGAAACTTTATTTATTGGTTTTAAATTGAAGTTTGATAAACTTTTAAATCTAAGTTTAGATTGGAATGCATAATAATAATAATAGACAAAAACATCACTGATAAATAATAAATATAAAATATTTGAAAGAAATTTTTATAATTTTTGTAAAATTAATATAATTGACCAAATGTTTCGATAATTATACATAAATAAAGATTTATTTATTTTTAGATATAAAAAATAGTAAAATTATATAATTTAAGATTTTTTAATTGTCTATAAATTATTAAAAAAGTGCCATGGAGGGAATTTTTTGTAAAATTTATCTACAATTTGTATATTTTTAATCTTAAATTTAAAACATTTCTTCACATTTCTTAAAATTATTGCAATAAATCTTTCAAAAATAAAAATGTCTTTTTTTTTTTTTTCAAAAATTATTGACATATTTTAGTAATTTTTAATATAACACATTTAAAAAATATTCTTTACTTAAAATAAAAACTGAAATGTCCATTCTCTAAATAAAAGATTATAAAAAAAAAAAGAAGTCTCAGGACATTTTATTTTTTATAAAAAGAAATCCCGTAATAAAGTCCAAAGTTTGACTCACGCCGTGCGAGGTACCGAATCCCGAAAAAATGGCCGCTGTCAAAATTTAAATTTACGTGGCAAAATAAAATAACAAAATCTCATAAAAAAATAAATTAATTTTTTGATTAGCAATAATATTTTTTTTATTTTATTGATCAATTATTAATGATTAAATAAACAATAAAAATCAGAACAAAAAACAGTAAATTTAAAATGAAAGTAAGGTAAATTTCCCGCTTAAAGTATATTTAGTGCGTGTCGAAGCAAGACGATGGCGGGGCAGTGCGTGATACTCACGAATGGCCGCCCGAGAAACAGATCAGGGAAGGATGAAGGATAACAATCAAGAGCATTAATTCGGCAAGTGAGAAAACCAAGGTACGTCACCATAAATAATTATTACAAGCGGCCCTAATCTCATTGCCCTTATCACTTTTAGTAAATAATCTCCAGCTCGAGACTTACCACGGGAATAAATAACCGGTGTCAGTACGAATATTCTCAGGGGTTGCTAATGTCTCGCGTTGTCTTGACCGCGCGATTGATCGTCTGCAAGGGTTGTGTATCTTTTTTTTACTTTGCTATTTTTTTCATTAAATATATTTTTTATTTATTTAGACATTTCACCAGATTGTCACTGTAATAAATCACTAAGGCAATTATTATTTTTTCTTATAGATCCATTGTTGATGTTATTGTTATTATTGTTAACAACAATCCCAGTTCCAGTAAAATAATTAATTTTTTATATTTATTGGTTAATTTATTGTGTTGTATTTTCACCGAGACTGCAGTTACCTGCTCCCGTTTGCTAAGTGTGAACTGGTTTTTAATGAGATGCCGATCATATGGGCGCAGCCTCTTTTCATTTTCGCGATACATTTAAATTATTTTCATCAACTTATTTTTATTTTCTTCGCTACAATTTTCTATTTTTTTTTTTTTTGTTTTCGCTGAAAAATTTTGTGAGTGTAATTGAATAATTATTAAGTTACAAAATTTCTTAAAAAAAAAAATTTACTTATTTTAAACACAAATAATATAAAAAAATTTATTGAGAATATTTTCAACCACTAAATTGAAAATTATTTAAATTTAAAAAATGTGACGGCTAATTTCATACTCAAAATTTTTTTTTATTAAAAATAATAATTAAGTGTTGATACATAATTAAAAAAAAAAAAAGTGTAATAAAATTAAATTGTTTGTTTGTTGATCTCCGCAGAAAAATGTCGGTGCCAGAAGATAATTTGGCGATGCCAGACAGCACGACAAGGGAACAGCGTCTTGGTTTTTCTCACGGCGAGGACGTGCTGCTCCAGCTAAAAGATGGAAAGTTCTATCTCGGAACGATCGTTGAAGTGGACTTGGCGCAAGAAAGGTGCCTGGTGAAGTTCCTGGACAACACGTCCTCGTGGTCCAGTGTCAAGGAGCTGACCAAGTTGGGTACACCGGATTCAAATGTCATGTGTGTGTTGTGTAAAAAATTTAAGCCTAAGCCAGATAATGATATTATTGTTTGTGACAAATGCGGACGTGGTTATCACCAACACTGCCACAAGGTAAAATTCATTAACACTTCCATTAACAGTTTTTATCGTTCGAGTGGTGATAAAAGTTTTATATGGAATTTAAAGGAATTTAATTTCTGTTAGTCATTACTTATTACAGTTTTTTAGTTATTCATAAAAGGTTTATACGTGATTAATTGTAGCCTCAAGTAACCACGGAAGAAGCCAACGCAGACTCCTACTGGAAGTGCAAAAGATGCCAAGAAAATATACTCAAGACAACACGTGATGGTCCTGACCCAAAGAATTCGATGATCAAAGCTAACATTAGGAAAGTTTGCAGTGGAAGAGATCAACCTCAACCACCGCCTGAAGACATGACAAAATTACCTTATGATGTATAAACAATTTTTTTTTTTTTTTTTTTTTAATTAAATTACGGGAATAAGTTATTATTGGTTCAAGAAAATATTTAAGTTGCTAATTAATTATGTTATCTATTGGATTAAATATCATAATTTAGATTGGTTGGGTTGATAAAATTTCAAACTAAAATGATTAAAAAAATATATATATATATATATATATATATATATATATATATATATATATATATATATATATATATATATATATATATATATATATATATATATATATTCATATCTAACTAAATAAATTAAACTGAGTCAATAAAATTTTTCCAAATGAACGACTCGAATGAATTATGAGTCTGTTAGCATTTAGAAGTTAAGTTTCGCAATCGACTTTATTGGAAATTTATTAAAAGACTCTTTTAAAAAGATTCTTAAATCAATGATGACTAGTTATTACCGATTGATTTAATTAATAATTAAAATTTTTTTTCCGTAGCCTGAAATGTTGAGTTGGGATTCACATCATCGAGTAAATGCTGAACAAATATATTGCTACTGTGGACTAAATGGCGAGTGGTATACTCAAATGTTACAATGCGCTAGATGTAAACAGTGGTTTCATGAAAAATGTGTCAGCTGTTTGACGTTTCCTTTGTATAGTGGCGACAGGTATGTTATTTTGTTTTTTATTCCCAAATTTATAATTAATAATTTTTAAAAGCAATTTATCATTTGTTTTGTCTTAATAATATTTTGATGGTAGAAAATAATTGAGGTACGAATGTTTTTTTTTTTTAAGGTTTTATGTATTTGTGTGTTCAACGTGCAATTACGGAAAAGAATTTGTACGGCGACTGGAGTTGAAATGGGTCGATCTCGTGCACCTGATGTTGTACAATTTGACCGTATATAATGCTAAAAAGTATTACGATTTGGACTCTGTCATCATACCGTACGCCGCTGAAAATTGGAACTTATTACAACTGCCACCAAGAGTATGTGCTCTATGACTAGTCTCTTTCATTAATTAATAATTAATACTCATTATGAGTCTCGTATAAAAATAATTTTATTTAATAGATCAGAGATATCAGCGCCCATATGCGTAGAGAAGCTATACTCTCAATATTAGCGAACAATCGAACTAGATTTAAATGTGGGCGTGAAATAAAAAAACGTACAACTATTTGGGGCTTGAGAGTAAGACTACCACCACCTTGTCCAGTTGTCAATTTACCAGTGACTGGAATTATTGATGACTCTGTTTTACGTCGTTGTTGGGGAGCAAATAGAAGACTGCAATATCTTCCACCTCCTGGGTAAATTTTTTTACACAACAGTACAATCATTCTGACTCTAATTTTTTTATTAATTAATTAATTCATTGGCTTGTTACAGACCAGTAATATTTGCTGACAGCCCTAGCACAATTAATACAACGAATCAAGAAGCTACTGCCTCGGTAACTGAAACTGTTAGCCCATCAGATATCGTAACAATGGGAACAGTATTATCGAAAGCCACTGATGCTGATCAAGATACATGCCCAACTCCTAGTACACAGAATCAGTCGACAGAATCGCTTCGAGAAAGGTTTATTAATCAATAAGTCGATTAACTAACTATCTCGATTATTAAATAAATTGTTTTGTTTTGTTTTGTTTTTTATTTTTGTTAAGAATTTCAAAATTTTCTTTCACTTTATTTTATGGTTTGTTTTCTTTTTACAAAATTTATTTTGATTTTATAATCAAATTTTCATACTTTGTTATTCAATAAATTAGAAATGAATAATTATTTAGCAAAATTATTTTTTTTTTCGCTTGGAAATATTTTTTATAATTTTTTTGATTTAAAAATAGGATTTTTTAATTTATCAGAAATCTTTTTTCTATAATAAAAAATACGTAACACAATAACATTTTATATTTTAGGTACTTATTATTATACTAATGATTGTAAACCATTACCAGGTATAGCGGTGGTGGTTTTGTAAAAAAATCATTCCCGTTTCCAAAATTAAATTTACAAAGACGTAAACGATTAATGGCATTGAATAGTACACATGAACGTATGCTACGAAAGCATAAAAAGCGTGATAAAGGCTGTGAGGATACTAAAAATCAAATAGTACGTGAAGCGAGATATAAAAAAGCTAGAAAATTACTCAAAAATGCCATCACTAAGGTAAATTATCAATTTTACTATTTCAACTAAATTATTGCGTTTTTAAAACCAAAAAATTTTTTTCTTTCAATCAACTCAGAAATGTAAATAATTTTTGTTTTTTGATACGTTTTTTTGGTTTTAAGAATTTTTTTTCTTAAAAAAAAAATAAATTTTTACTTTCTAACCTTTCGCGTTAATAAATAAAAGTTTTTAAGTTCTAGGTAAGAAAATTAAAAATTTTCTGAAATAGATTCTTTGTTTTTTAAAAATCTAACTGATATCTCGAATTAAAAAAAAATTTCAATTTTCATACCCAGAAGTTCAAAATTTTCCATTTTTTACACAAGAAGTTAAAAATTAATAATAAAATTTTTTTTTTACAAATAAAAAAAATTTCAGAGAAAACCACTCCAGCGTACTCCAGAAGTACCAGACTTACCACCTACACCACCAACATCGGTATCAGGACCACCTACACCTCCAGCAACAACTTCAGTCATCAGCGAGTTGTCAGTCCCGAGTTCCGTGGACTTGATGTTGAACCTTCCTCAGCCGTCAGTGACTCCAGCAGACACCAGCGGCGACGAGACCAGCTCTCGAGGCACCCTGGACTCCTTCATCCCCCCACCAAAAGACTTCGAGGGTAAAAACAACCCCTTCCGCAACCTCAGCGAGATGCTGAGCACGCCGAATATTTCCAGCGCTAGCAATTTAGCGCCAGGTACTTCAAGTACGCCGTTGCCCTTCCACCATCATCACCATAATTACCACAACTACCAACCACCGATCACACTCCCGCTTCCATTGACGCCGGTGATACCGCATCCACCGCTGATTCGTCCAGCAAAACGACAGCTCTCCGAAAAGGACATCATCATCGACCGGAACGGACAAGTAAAGAGACGTAGACAGCACCGTCGAGGCCGGCCTCCCTCTCAGCCTCAACAGTTCCAAACGACGGCGACAGCTAGTAAAACTGCTGCCATTCTACCGGCTCGCAACAGCGAAGTAAAGAATGACTATGTCAGGAACCTAAGAAGCTCCTTCAACAGTTCCTCGAGCAGCAGCACCAGCCAGATCGGCAGTTGCGTCGATTACGCTCTCAATGGCAGGAGGCTCAGACAGCGAGGCGCTGATAAATCTGCGGCCAGTGCTGCCAATGCTGAAGCCCAGAAGAGGAGTAATTTGGCGATGTCTATTCCCTCGACATCAGCGGCTTCTTCCTCGCCAAAAGTTTCTCCGATCAAACAGTCAACTCCCGATATCTCGATGGACGACCTCAAGTCTTCGGTTAATATGTACTTCGGTGCGGCGAATCGCATCGCTTCTGGTGAAAAGTTTGGTGTTAAAGCTAAGAGAATAAGTAAAAGTGGTCAGTTGCAGTATCTTATCGAATGGGAAGGCCCCAATACATAACGGTAATTTTGTTTCTATCCTCGCATTATTAAATATTTAAATTGTACAATTTGGATGTTAACTTTATTATTTTAATTTTAGTTGATTGGTTATATTTACTTAGTTTGATACTTGAATTTAGTAACTCATGAAAGATATTGACTGAGGACAATCAGTGTTGCGGACAAACAACTTTACAATTTATCGTTAATTAATATTTTTTAATTAATTATTAAATATTTTTTATTTAGAATTTTTGTTCATATTAAAAAAAAGAAAAACTAAATTTTTTTTTAGTTACAAAAATATTATCTTCTTTCTGAAAATTGAAGTTTTTCAATACGGGATAAAATTTTTATTGCTAAAATATACTTATGTATTTTATGTACATAAATGTGCTGGTCCTTATTTCTGTTAACATATTCTATCTTTATTTCAGAATATAGAAATAAAATATATGTAGAACTGAAAAATTTTATTTGCATAAATAAGAACAAAAATACTTAATTAAAAATATTTTGTAATGAGTTCTAATAAGTTAGAGGGTATATGATGACATGTACAATAATTATCATATCATTTTTCAATTGAGTTAACAAACTAAATTGTACAATTTTAAACATTCACTTTATTATTATTATTATTATTTTTCAATGATTATTATTAGTTAGTTTGTGATTTATATTCTACGATTGCGATATAGTTAACTTTTTAACGTTCATCGTTTATTTTATTATTATGAACACAATAAATAATTATTATTTAAATATTTTAAATAAATTTAAATGCTTGTAGCGCTGTTTAATCTTTATTTTTATTTTTTTAATTAATTGATCATATTTTAGAAAATTGTCGTATAAAGCGATTTACAATAAAAAAAAATATCGTCGCATCCACTGATATTTGTTAATTAGATAATAAGTATATGAATGCATTTGAAATATTTAAACAATATATGACAGTACAGGTCACAAAATTTCTACACTACCGTCCGTCAAAAAACCTAAATCACAGACAATTATTTATATTCTATTTTGTTTGTAAAAAAATTATACTAGCATTCATTCGATTGTAAATAATTAATGATAAGTTCATAGCAACGTCAGTGGGTGTGCGTATTTTCAGATTACATTATATTCAGTTCGAGGAATTAATAATCACGAGATATTAATTACAGATGAGTGAATAAATACAAATCCAATACAATACAATATACAGTAGATTTAAAAAAAAAAATAGCTAAATATATTTCTTTTAAGTATCACATTTGTCAACAAAATATTGCATGTATTTTCATAATTAAAGTAAGGAATATTTTAATATAAATAAATCGAGAAAACCGGACAAGGTTATTGAAATAATTAATCAATGATAATGATAATAGACAAGAAAAAAGCGAAGCAGCTGGTAGTATTGCTCACTAACTACAAGACTAATTCAAAAAATCCAAAAATAAACTTATAGATATTTGTTTAATGTAACGTCTTAATAATCGTTTAAAAATAAATTGTAATTATTATCTTGCATTTAAATGTTTTTTAAAAAAAAAATTATGAGTTTAAAATATTTTTTATAATTTTTAATTTTTTAGTCAAAATTTAAAATCAAGTTATACATTTTTTTATAAAACAATCTTTTTAACTTATTGGAGAAAAATTCTACTTAATTTTTATAATTTTTAATTGAAAATTGCAAGAATCATAATTATAATTTATTAAGTATCATGGATGAAATATGAATAAATAAAATGTAATAATGAATTGCGTAACTGATAAGATGAATCGTCCAGTTTTATAAATTGAATCTTTGAATTTAGATGTATGTATATTTTTTTAGTTTTATTTTGACTGAAAGTTTGTACAAAACTGAAAAATACAAAAACCAACTTATAGACAAGTATATTTTTTAAACACTGGAAATTAGCTGGCAATTATAATTTATTATTTTTAAATTAAACTTATTAATAAGTTTGAATAAAAAAGAAATGATTTTTTTCATAGCTCATAATACATTTATTTAAATTAGTGAAAATAAAATGCGATTGAATTATAAATGATAAAATTTTAAAGAATGAAATTAAATGTAATGAGCTTATTAGGCAATTTTAATAAATATATTTATTACGTTGAAGTTTTCAATGTCAAAAAGTGAATAAAACATTTGTATAAATTGATCAAAATTAAAAAAAAAAAATTGAAAAATTCAATCGAGTGACTGACACATTTAATAATAAATTTTTTTTACTTCGAATAATTCATGTTTACAAAGGCGTAATTTTTTAAATAATTAATATAATTAATAATTAAATATCAATTGAACACTGCCATTTAATTTATTTAATAAAACTTGACATTTATTTTTAAAACTGTGTTCAAATGTTGTCGCTAATTATTTCTATAAAGTAATTTTAACTAATATTTCATATCTATTGAAATGCATTTTTTTGTTATTATTAATTTTATTTATACGAATTAAATAATTAAATTGTACGAATAAGTATCAAAGAAACGAGATCTTACTAAGTAATTATATGATTGATAGACTAGTAGAATGCTAGTGTGTACTTTATGTGGTCAATTAACTGACATGAAAAAATAATGAATGGTTAAAAAAGAAATCGTATAAAATTTGAGCGTTGTTAATTAAATGTTACTATCAATATCGATCAATGCACGCGTAACGAAATTATTAAATATATTACTGCCAGTATCGTATGTAAATATTATTATTTTTATTTTTATTATTAATTATAATTAAATTACTTAATAATAATAATTATCATTATTATAAATTTATGATTGTATGTAAAGTGACATTGTGAATTTTTAAGTGAGAAAAGTAATCATTAAAGTTTGAATGAGTGAAAATGTTTAGATTAATTAATTATACAATTAATTGAACTTATTAAAAAAATAAAATAAAATTGCATTTTAAGTGCTTCCAAAAAAGACCATTTTTTCTTTTATTAATTTAAAACTTTCATTAGTATAATTATGATATTAAAGTTAGCAGTTACTTGACCATTTTTTAATTTTATTTTATAAAAAATTGCATTTTTAACTTTTCAAAATTTCTACATGTCAAAAATTTTCTCTCAATTCTTTTGCCATAATTTATTTGTTAGAAAATTTTTTTTAATTATCAAATATCTGCTAAATTAATTTTCATTGTAATAATAAATATCAAAGAGTTTTATTTGCACGACTTTCGTCTCTTACAAAGTTTTTACATATTTTGCTTTTATATATTAATTGTATATACTATTTTTTTTTCCATTTAATCTTTTTTTTTTTTTTTATTTAATTATTATTTAGAGTCGATTTTTTAACTGCTATGGTCATATCGCCGACTTTAACTGTTGGGAGTGATACGTTGGGGTCTTTTGGACTTGTAAAAATCTTAAACTTCGCGGCAAGGGTCGAATCTCAACCAAGCTGGTTTCTACGACCATCTTGGGATTCGAACCCACGCCTGGCCGGTGAGTCAGTCCAAGTGCTCACAATAGGCCATACCCCTTAGACCACTTGGTTAACGCCACCGGTTCCATTTAATTCTTCTCTTTTCTTTTACTAGAATTGCACGCCTCATAGCGCGAAGCGCGAGAGGTTGTGCTTTACACTCGACTCGTCAATGTCAAGCAATTTTGCGATCTTTAAATGCCTCTATCTCAACCATATTACACTTATACAATAATTTAAGTAGATGTATACCGAGAAAACACTTAAGTTAAGCCATCTTTTACTTTCTAAAATCATTTCTTGTTGTTATTTTGAAAAAAAAAACGTTTCAAAAAAAATTTTACGTGGACGTCCGGACGTCACCCCATTTAGGATGTACCAACGATTACTCCCGAACGAATTGATATTTCGAGACCGGGTTTTTTTTATTAGTTCAAGATTGCGATGAACTGGGTCCGTATTTCATTTCAGTACTCTAGCTCACGTATTTTTAGTAGATTTCATAGAAATCTAACTATTGCATTGGTCCTCATGACGGAACTTTTGAAAAATTTTGCTATATTTCGACTCAGCTCGTCAAGCGGATTCAGAAAATGCATATGGTTCAAAAGTTTATATATATATATATATATATATATATATATATATATATATATATATATATATATATATATATATATATATATATATATATATATATATATATATATATATATACGACATTATCGGCAGTGTCTCTTCTCTAACTCCCGTAATTCTATACGGATCTCAATAAAACGTAACATACTTATTCTTCGGACGATTTCCGAGGTTAAGTTCTAAGATGAGCCAAATCTGTCGATTAGTTTAAAAATGAGAGCAATTCAAAAATTTTCAAAAATCGCAAAAAATTTTCGCTTTTACCTTATTTCCATGTAATAACAATGGAAAGCGACATCCTATCGGATTTCTGTAAATTGCATTTGAAAGCTTGTTTAATAAGCTTCAATTTGTATACTGATTCATTTTTCCAAATTGAATAGTTCAGGAATAATAGCAATTCAAAAATCGTAAAAATTTTCAATTTTTACGTATTTCCGTGCAATTACAATTGAACGCGATATCTTATCACAATTCTATAAAGAGCATCTGAAAGCTTATTAAATAAGCTTTAATTTGTGTACCTTATTATCAGTCTAGGCTAAAAATTAGCTACTTAAATTTAAAAATTTAAAAATTTTAATAAATGAAATCTACTTCCATTTCGGCTACCGAATGGCCTTTTTTTTTTCTTTAAATTGACTTTTTAAAAAATTCACTATCACATACACGTACAGAAAACGAACTTTTTTTTCTTTTCTTTTTCTTTTTTTTTATTTTCCTCACGTGAAAACGATGGCGCCACTTAATCCAGTTAAAATGAAATAAAGCAGTTCATTTTTTTTTTTTTTTTTTTGGTACTTCTGTGTATAACGAGTATATACGAAATTTAATAATAATAATAAAAAAATATAAAAAAATAAATAAAAAATGTTTATTTTTTGCTAACTGTGACATACCAGACTTCCATGCTTTTTTGTATTTACAGAAACATATAGAATTCAGGAACTAAATAACGAAAAATAAATACTTATTGTTTATTTTTTTATTATTGTTGAATTATATACAGACGCTAAGCAGTACTGGCTAAACATTTAAAATACCTAGATACCGATTATTTATAACCTGCAACATCACTAGATTTTTTTTTCTCTCTAGATGGAGCCACAAGAGGAATAAGTGTCTTTATATTTAAAAAAAATAATATGTTTTTTTTTTTTAACTGCACACGCAAATGGCGTGAAGAATTTTTTATATTTTACTTTAATCAATTTTATTGTGAAATATGAGATTATGAGGCGTGCACTTTTGGATTTTCCAAACTTTTTAAATTTGCGCGCGCCTGAATATAGAGTTTGCATATATTTTCATGCTTATGATATATTCGACCAATCACATAACGAATAAATTGATGCCACATACATTTCATCTTAATTTTATATTAAGGACATCTTGTTTGCAAGTCGTTGTTCTGGTGGTTCTCCTGCACCCAACTCCGCAATCTTGTTTTTTCACAAGTGCAATTTTTTAATTTTTTCAATAAAAAAAAAGTTCCAAAAATTTTTAGAAATCGGCTAACTTAATCTTCGTAAAAGAACTGATCTACGCCTTAGAGAGCTAAACAGCTCGATTTTTAACAACATTTAATACTTTCGCCATGAGAAAAAATCTCAGTCTTCAAAAAAAAATTGTATTTTTTTTTATTCACAATGAAAATAAATTACATTAAAGTTAGCTGTCACTTCACAATTGTTTTAATTTTTTTTAACAAATAAATTATAGCAAAAAAAAATATTAAAAAAATTGACTTGTAGAAATTTTAATAAATTAAAAATGCGATTTTTTAAAAATAATTTTTTAGAACAATTTTTTTTGTTAAAGAAAGTTAAAAAATTATCAAGTGACGGCTAACTTTAGTGTCATTGAAAATAAAAAATTTTTTAATAAACAGTTAAAAAGAATATAAAATTTTTGGAAGGTAAAAAAATTTTCTAGTGGTCTTTCTATTTGAATTTAAAAAAATAATCAAAATTGAAAGGCGCCACTGATGGGGTCTTCTACCTTAATGTACATTTTCCTAAATGCACCTGTAGTTCATTAAATAATTATAAACTATTAAAAAAAAAAAAAAAAAAAAAAAAAAGAGAAAGTCAATATTTAGTGCTAACTTGAGAGTCAATTTTTGAAAATTAAAAAAAAAAAAAAACTAAAAACGAACAAAACAAATTTTTGATCAAACATTGAAGAACAGTTAAAGAACAATTGAATTAGCCAAAAAAATCGATAAAAAATCAATTACCCCCCGCCAACTTAAGAGAGCTTTCATTAAATTTTGTCATGCTGCAACTACCTGTAGTGCATTTAGGAATGTACCCACGTTGATAAGTTGGCAACTTACTATCTTTCTGTTCAAAACCTTAATTGCACGTGCAAACGATAGTGCAATCATGATGGCATCATTCTTTTCAAGAAGCAAATATCATCCATTTGGAAAGTGGCGAGCATCTAGAACAGTTCAATAACGTGGTCACCAAAAAAACCAATACCATTTCTATTTTAGTACATTTTACATTAAAAAAAAAATGGTAAGATATTAATAAATTATCCTAATACTGAAGTTAGCTGACGTTTTTAATTTTTTGACATTTTTTTCATTTATTGAATAATAAATAAAAAATATTTTTTAGAAATTGCACTTATAGTTTTTCAAATTTTTTACAAATGAACATTTTTTTTTATTATTTTGTCAATAAAAAAAAATTCTAAAAATTTCTACATGTCAGCTAACTTTATTTTCATTAAATTATCACAAAATTAAATTAAATTCGACCATTTTTGAAGTAACGTGCATGTTAATTTTCAAGGTTAATGATTAATTGTGTTCTTTAGGCCATGATTATATCTAACCTATACATTTTTTCACATTACTTAATTATATTCATCATAATTACATTTTATAACATTAAAGTTAGCTGTCACTTGACAATTTTATAATTTTTTTAAACAAATAAATTTGCTTCAAAAAATTATTAAAAAAAAATTGCATTTGTAGTTTTCTAAAATTTCTAAATCTTAATTTTTTTTATAAATTTATTTTTGCTATAATTTATTTGTTACAAAAATTCTTAAAATTATCAACTATCTGCTAAGTTAATTTTCATTTACATTTTTACATTTTTTATTCTAAATAAATATGTAAATTTAGTTTGAAACAAAAATTAACCCTCAGAAGAGTACACTGGGGGTCATTTTGACCCGAGAATTTTTTTATCCTAAAATATTTCTCGAAAATAGGTTTGTTTTAAACAATTTTTTCGCCATTAAAAACTATTTAATTCAGAATAATAATGATTGCATTCGAAAGAGCATTGTTTTACCTACCAAAAATGTAATAAAAACTGAATTCCAATAAAATGCATAGTTTCTGAGATATATAATTCTTCGAAAGTCAAGTGGGGTAAATTTGACCATGTGTGTACTCTAAAGTTCGTTTAGAGGTGTGTACTCCGAGGATTAATAAAAATTTTAATTATTTTTCAGGAGTCATGCGATTGCTCGAACATACTCTGCATATCAACGGATAAAAATCCGGTAAAAAAATTGCGCTTGTATATTTTAAACATTTGCTTTTATTACCGTGATATGGCGAAGCACAAACAGAACCTTGCAGGTATCTCTAATCAAGTGATAAGTGGTATGACGGACTACCAAGTCGAAATGTTGAGGATCCTTGAGCTTGATGCAAGACTTTCAATAGGATGTGCTTTTCTTATATTACACTCCTACGTCACGTATATAGAAAAGTGCAAGGCAGCTCAATTTGCCTTAAATGATAACCCAGATGTAGGAATGTTCCAATGTTACTTAAAACTCAGAAATAAACACAAAAAATCCATCAGTGAGTTGCTAGCGCTGGATGACAAAGCTGTCGCAACAATTAAGGAGCAAACTTATTATTATATGGATCAAATTTAAAAATCATCCATAAGTTCAAACTGGATGTAGCTAAATTTTATGTAAAAAATACAGTGAAGATTATAGTAAGCATTGGCGTCATTAAAGATAAATTTATCGTTCGATGATCGATCAGTTCATCACGCAAGAATGTACAAAAGCTAGAAATGTGTAATTAAATTATAATTAAAGAGATGAATTATTTAAGAATATCAATAAAAATACCTCGTTGATATTTATCATGAATTTATTTTACAAAAAAATATTTACAGAAGTTATGCCAAGACTTTGATTTTGATTCTCAATTTTTTAAAGGGTTTTTTGCTTTTGATGCCTGAAAGAACTCACACTTTGCCAGCTGGCTGTTCTTGACGGTGCGAATCCAAGTTATTTTTTGATATTCTGCTGTGACTATTAATTTTTTATACTGTTATTAATAAAATAAAAATATTTAAACGAAATTGCTATTGAACATTTGATTTGATTACCTGTCTAATATAATACTCGTAATACATGAAATAAAGAGAAGAATTGAAGATGACCATACTAAGAAAACATTATTTGATAGATTTCAATGCGACAATTCTAGAATGATACTGATACTCAAACCCAATTTGTATCTCTTTCTCCATCCATTAAATAAGCAGCCATTCTTCATGAGTTATAGATTATTTCAACGCAAAAGCATACAAGTTTATACATATCTCTTCAATAATATAAAAACTACTCAAGATAACTCGAACTAAAATTTTTTTCATTAATTTTTTTTTTTAATAATTGCATTATTGTAAAATTTTAAAATAATTTTTAATGTTTGCCAACTTCAGTGTCATAATTTATTTGTTGTTATTGTCCAAAAAATGGCAATGTTTGCTAACTTCAGTTTCATGTATAAAAATAAAAATTATGAAAATTAAATCAGCCGACGCATAAAAAATTTTTAGAATTTTTTTTTATTGAAAAAATTATTACAAAAAATTAAAAAAAAATTTCACTTGTAAAAAACATAAAAAGCTATAAGTGCAATTTTAAACAATTTTTTTTGTTTTAATTTAATTATTGAAAAAAAAAATCCAAAATTTAAAAACGTCGGCTAACTTTATGAAAATTAACTTTAGCAGATAATTGATAATTTTAAGAATTTTTGAAACAAACAAATTTAAAAAAAAAAATTGACATTTAGAAATTTTAAAAAACTAAAAATGCAATTTTTTTAAATAATTTTTTGGAGTAAATTTATTTGTTAACTTTAGTATTATATAAAAATTCTATCACTGAAAAAGTTACAAAAAAATTCACTCTTACCGCGTTGATTTGACAGGTGAAATTAAAAAAAATATATATTACCTTTTTATCGGCCATTTTAAAAAATTAACTTGAAAAAAAATTAAGCCAGTAATAATTTTATAAAATTAATGTGCAATTTAAAGTTATGATTCGTAATGAAAATTTTGGATCATCATCAGTTCATAACTAGAGAATTAAATGCGAAGTAGCATAATTTGATGTTTGATATAAGCTTTCAGTTGCGATACATACAATTTCAAACTTTTGGTAGGCATGACGTAAGTTTGGACATCTACTGGTCAAAAAAGGAAACTAAGTGAAGCAAGCAGTGATTGTAGGTGTCTCAGTATGCAGACGTGTTATATTTAATTATTTTAAATTACAGATTAATTATTTACTGATCATTAAATTAATTGAGTGAAAATTGTAAGTCAAAAAAAAAAAAACTTAAAAGTAACAAAAAAACTTACAACAAATGCACTTGTAGGGGATTTCAATAATAGCTCTATTTATCAGTTGTCAAGTGTTATTGCGCAGTAAAATGTCCAAATTGGAAAGACACTTTATAGAACAAGAATTCTAATAATAAATTAAAAAAAAGTAGTTCTATTAATTGATATTTGAATATAAGAACATCACAAAAATGGTAAGATATAAATTATAATTAATTATTTAATTTAACATAAAAATAAATTTTGATAACTTTAAATATCTGACAATTTTTGGGATTTTTTAAAATAAATTAATTATTTTTAAAGAAATTAAAAGAAAAATTTAACATTCATAAAATTGAAAAAATAAAAAGAGCAATTTTTCAAAAATATTCTTTTCAGTTCTAGTTTAGTCAATAAATAAAATTAAAAAATTATCAGTATGTAGATTTTTGTATCATAATTATCTACATTATTAAGAAAATATAATACTGAAGTTAGCGATCAGCTGTCAATTTTTAAAATTTTTATAACAAATTAATTACAATAAAAAAAATGCTTCTAAAAATTTTTACTTGTAATTTTTGTTAATTTTCACATGTGAAACTTTTTAATTTATTTTTTTTTTTAATAATTTAATTGCTATAAAATTCTAAAAAAATTTTTAATATCTGTCAACTTCAGTGTTATAAGAAAATAAGCAAAATTTTGTGACCAGTGACCTTTCTACCAAAGACAGAAGGTAAAAGAACGATTCATTTTTAAGATTGATCAAATGGGATTCGACAGACGAAAATATTTATTTAAAAATATTTTTAAACTATTTGACCTTCAAAATTTTATGAAAATGAAGTTAGCCAACATTTCAAAATTTTTAGAAATTTTTTATTGAAAAAATTTAAAATATAAAATTACAATTTTTTCAGGAGCCATGCGATTGTTCAAATTCACTCTGCATATCAAAAAAAGAAGATCGACTGAGACAACTTCGTAAAATAATTCGAAATATACTTAAGCGGTATATCATAATTCATAAAAATGCACCTATATTTATGGAAGTATCTAATAAAATACTAGCCGGTGCTAAAGATGAAAAATTCATGAATTTAAAACGTAAATGGTTACAAGCTAAACATATAGTGGAAGTGAACAGGGCTTCCGTATTTCGATATCTTTGGTACATAGAAAATTGCAAGACAGCTCAATCTGTATTAAATTCTAACAAGAAAGAAGAAAAGTATATAACATTATATTTTGGAGCCAAAATAAATTTTTCTAAAATTTTCGACGATATTAAATCACTGGGTTATGAAACTATCGAGTTAATGGTTAAGCAGTCTGTCGCTAATATAAATTTACTAAAAAAGTAAACATATGGCCGATCAAAATGAAAAATTAAAATTCGGTGTGAAGTATGAATGCCAATCAAAATGTTTCAATTACAACTAAACAAAGTAATATTAAGTTTTCATATTAAATAGCGTTCTTAATTAATGTTTAATGACAGGGTTGAAAAAAAAAAATGACTTCTAAAATTGTATATATTTTTAGTTATCTTGACCACATCACCTTAGTTTGACAATTATTTCCACTGTAAGTTGTAAAAAACGAGTTTTTTCACTAAAATTGATAATTAATTTACTAATCAGTTTTTTTAATTAGTTCAGTTATTATTTTTCTTGCCACCATTGTATTTTTTTTTAAATGTTTGTACGAGGATTATGGATTAAAAATACAATTTCTCTTAACGAGAAAAGAAACTTGATTTTTAGGCCCCAGTAGAGCGGTAATACGCGTTTTCATCCCCCCGACAAAATATCCCTCGACAAAATATTCCCCAATGTAGTGAGAAGCTTATAATCATTGTAATACTATTTAAAATAACCACCGCAGACAAAATCCGTAAAAAAAAGGGCAAAGCACACTAAAAAGCTTATGTGTTGGTCTACTTTCAATGATAAAAAAAATTCAAAATGATTGACAATGTTTACCCTCCGTAAGAGAATGAATTCAAAAGTATTTAAAATATTCGAAAGTGTTGAAAAAAATTATAATTTTTAATTAAAATTTTGAAGAGATTTATATAGTTTGCATTTATTGACTAAGATCAAATGTTTATAATGTTGAAATATTTTTTTTTGGTGCAGAGAAGTAAAAAGCAGAGTTACAAAAAATTATTGTGCATGATTTTTCAATATTTAAATTTTATGATTTATTTGTGACAGTTATTTAATTTGTAATTACATATAATATGTAATAATGAAAAATATAAACTAGTGTTATGGTATACATGTGATAACTTTAAAATTATCCTTTCTGCTTCCTTTCCTTCAAAATTTCATACGGTCGGCAACAATTTTATTCAGTAATTGAAATTTATTTTATTCAATTTAAAAATATTCTTTAACTCTTTAATTTTTAATTTTCAATTTTATACTTTTTTTATTTATCATAACTATATTCCAAATTTAAGAAAAACGGTTATTTCTTCATATCTAAAATTGTTGAAATTTTATATCATCATTTATATCTTCATTATTGGCATTGAAATTAAATAATAAATAATAAGCAAATATATTAAATTTTTTTTTTTAATTTTATCATTGACTAAAGACTGTTGATTAATTATAAATAATATAATGAAAGGAAAGTGAATAAAAAACAAATTTATTTGATAAATGGTTAGACTATCTTTATTATTTTATTACATCTGTTTTTAAAAAAACATAACTTATTTATTTATTTATTGATTTATATAAAAAATATAGAAAAATGAAAGTGTGGAGGATGGAAGGTAAATAGGACGTAAGGATTGAGTGAAAAAAAAATCATTACTTTCCTTATAATATATCGAACAAATTACTACTAATAATAAAACTCAGTACTTTTTACAAGTTACAATAATAATTATAACAAATTCTCTTATTTTTTCAATAATATAATAATCAAAATTATTTTTTATTAATAAAAATATAGTCATACCACTAACACTACATTTACCTTAAAGTATTTACTTTTCTAATTACCACAGGTCAAGATGCGTTAGAGAACAATTTATATATATATTTTTTTAATTGTTTATTTTTAATCTTCAACTCATTATTTTATTACAATTATTATTCTAGTGTCTTTTTTTTATTACAAAAATACAAATATATAGTTTTATACTTTATACTTCATTATCCTTGAGATTATAAGGCCTCATTATTACAAATTATTTTATTATCAGAAATTTTCATCGTTATTATTATCATCGTTGTTTTTGACAATTATTCGCAGTCTTGTTACGTTACAATAATTATTTTATCCAAGCAGAAGAATTTTTTCATTAGATTAATTTTACAATAGTAATAAAACAAATTTTTATAATAAAGAATGTGAGATTCAAAAATTAAGAAAAAAATTTTTCTTGATAAAAAAATAAAAATTCAATTACAAAAAATTTTTTTAACAAACAAAATTAACCCGAAGTCAAAAAGAAAAAAAATTCAAAAAATTGGTGAATAAATTTGTTGAAAAAAATTTTTCATAAATTTTTTTTTTTATAAACATTTTATAAAATAATTTATTAAAAATTTTTCTACTCGGATTACAAGATAAATACAATTGAAATCATACAAATAAATCCATGCAAATCAAAAATTCCAAGTAAGAACTAAATTAAAGAATAAATCGAGTTTGGTCCGCATGATTGATTAATTTAATTCTTAACAATATTAACGTCTCGATCGCATCACTGTGTAATAAAATATTGCATCAAGAACATTATTTTGTAATTTATTTTTATTTATTATAATTAATATAATTATCATTATTATTTCTAATATTCTTAATGCAACAAAAAATCACACTTTACAATTGATATAAAAAACATTTATAATAATCAATAATTCTTGTCATTATTTATCCAACTAAACATTATCATTTTCTTACAACTATAAGTATAATTATAATAATAATAATAATAATCAATTTTATAATAGAACATTATTACTGTAGAACAATTTTAATCAAATAGCAATTAATAATTATACTTGCTCACAATCTCTTAATTCAACTAATATAATTAATTATTTATTTATAATTGTTATAAAAAATATGTAAAAACAGTTTGTACAAAAATCGAGAGATTATTTTCGTGTGTGTATGTTAATTACAAAACAAATTATTTATACTTATATACAATTTTTATGGAAAAAAATTTTTATCTAAAAAAATAAAAAAAAAAAAATATTTTTTTTTTTTTGTATTTTGATCACTAGTATTGCAAACACACACGCAAGTCACTGTATAAATAATTAAATTTATTTATACCGACTTATTATTCTCTCGCAACAATCTAAGAAATATATCCGCGGTAAATTAATTACCCGATAACTAGTGTTGTTCTTAATTGTTTTTTTCAGCCATCGTTATCGTTATTGTCAAACGTTTTGGCTTAAACAAATGATTTAATGAGAATTTTAAATAAATCCTGGACGCTTATCTTAATTGTACATTATCAACAATTAATTAAAATAATAATATTTATAATAATTAATCATTATATTTATTAGTCGTGGATTTTAATAAATTTACTAAGTATAATAGTAAAACCCATTTCTAAAATGAAAATCTACTTATAAAATACAAGCTTTGGACTGTAAAAAAAACTCAAAAAAAAAAAAAAAGAAATAAATTTATATATATATTATAATAAGTGTGAATAAAAAATACGAATTGGAATGTCTGTATGGAAGAATTGTCCGTCAAAAAATTCTCATTAAATCTTTGTTAAATTATTTAATTAATTAATAATAATAATATTATTATTATATTAATATCTTACAAAATAAATTGCTTAGCACGATTTATTACTTTGTTTTATGACACCTACTTTTATAATAAAGGCACAAAATTTAACTTTTAAGATTTACGTAACTGTTCTATTATTCATGAACTCGAGTATTAACTGTTATTAATTTTATTTAAATAATGATATCAATAGTGATAGTGAATAATGATTATTGTCAATTGGTCCCGCCTGCAACTGTGTACTAAAAAATTGGCAGTGACGATTTGTTAAAATCGCGCTATTTCATTTCATTATATTATATTTTATTATATAAATCATTAAATAAAATAACTCCTACTCTTAAACTACAATTAATAACTATCTCTAAATATTTACTAACTGATTGTCTTATCAGTTCTTAGTCAATTGTAAATTATTTACAATAACAAGTGATCTATAAATCATTTGTCTTATTTGTTAATTAAGGTTCACCTACACTGCGGCAAGGAAGGCACCTTTACATTCTTTTAATTAATCTTCATTGAGCACGCACCTATTAAAAAAAAAAACCTTCAAAAAAGTTACAATTTATTAAAAAAAAAAAAAAATTTTTCCAACTTTTAAATTCACTGATTTAAATCTTTCAAAAAATTGTAACCCGTTTTACGAAAGGCGCGATTTTAAATTAAAGTCTTAAAATTCGATACTCAAAAAATTCTATAAATTCATATTTATATTTATATGTATATATGTATAAATAACACTTGACTTAATATTATATATATATATATATATATATATATATATATATATATATATATATATATATATATATATATATATATATATATATATATATATATATATATATATATATAAATTAATAATTTCTAATAACTATTACAATAAAAAAGCTTAAATATAAATTGCCTCGGAGCCTTTATTGCCCTGATGCTGAGCTCCAGGTGCGTAGGCGTTAGGAGAGGCCATACATTCGCTCCAGTCGCTGTTGGAGTGTGGCGAGCTGGAAGACCAGTGCCCAGGACTGTCGGGGGAGGGTGTGGGGAAGCTCTCTGGGGCTTGCATCAAGTGCTGAGGAGTTACGTCAGCCCCAGAATGATGCGAGGGAGGTGTCAAGTACTGATAGTACTGCTGTTGCTGCTGCTGCTGTTGCTGCTGCTGTTGCTGTTGCTGCTGCTGTTGCTGCTGCTGCTGCTGCTGCTGCTGCTGCTGCTGTTGTTGCTGTTGTTGTTGCTGCTGCTGTTGCTGTTGCTGTTGCTGCTGCTGAGATTGCATCTGCTGCATCTGGGTCGGGCCAGTGGCGTAGGGATGGGTTTCAAAGTCGAACCCTACTGGAGGCATGCCTCCGTGCTTTTGGTGGGTCGCCTGTCTCATGGCGGCCATATGTGTCGGGGAAGTGGGAAGCGATGGCCGACTCTTGGCCGGCGACGGGGAGCCCATGTAGCTCGCCTGGGGCGATAAGGTCATGTTGGACTGGACCGAGTGAGGCGGAGACTGGTTACTGTAAGGCGGCGACAGGGTGTTGATCATCCCCTGGGTTTGCCGCTGGTGAGGCGCTAGCAGCTGGTCGTGAAAATTTGGCAGACCGTAGGCACTCGTGAAGGTGTCGAGACCTAGCTGTTGGAGAGTTTGCATGGACTGACCCTTGATGCAGTCCTCGTAAGGAGGCGGCTGCTTCGCCGTGGTCGTCGTGTGGTTCACCAGAGGCAAAGCGTTGCTGTACAAGCTCGCGCTGTCATACGGGCTTGGTAGGTTTCCTTCAGCTCCCTCGGCTCCTTGGGGGATTTCCTGGTTTGGTGGCTGAGCGCCACGCTTCACTGCCAGCTTCTTCACCGAGGGTTTTCTGCGCACTGCGGCAACCACCGCGCCTTCCGAATCTGGCGATGTTGGGTTGCCCGGGCCGCTTGTTTTTGGACGCTTCTTTGCCTTTGACTGTTTTGGCGCTGAGCCTATCACTGTTGGTGGTGTTATCAATTGTGAATGGTTGGGAGAACCTGAAATTAAACATTTTTTCATGTTAATATTTAATTTAATATAAATTATATTACTAAAGTTAGCTGTCAACAGTCAATTTTTAAAATTTTCTTAACAAATTAATTACAATAAAAAAATGCTTCTAAAAATTTTCACTTGTAATTTTTATTAATTTTCACATGTGAAATTTTTTAATTAAATTTTTTTTTAATAATTTAATTGCTATAAAATTCCGAAACAATTTTTATTTAAATTGTTTTTTTGTTATTTAAATTAAAAAAATTTTTTGCAAATCTAATTCTAAAAAAAAACTCACCCATAAGAGGTCCATTAGGCATGACAGACACCATTTGCGGCGACCTAGGAACATGTTCATCAAGCAGCCTGACAATATCATGATGTAGTCGCTCACTAGCAACATCTCTAGGCAACCTATCCATATGATCAGTAATCTCCCGGTTGGCAAAAGTATCCAACAAAGCTTTACAAGCTTCAAAGCTGCCTTCTCTCGCTGCGAGGAACAGCGGCGTCTCATCTTTATCATCTTGGGCATCGCGATTGGCACCGTGTACCAACAAAATATTAACGGCATCAACATTGTTAACCGCAGCCGCCCAATGCAGCGCCGTCTTTCCACTATTATCCGCTGCATTAATATCAGCATCAGCATTAATCAAATCCTCGACCATGCCTTCGGTGGCCAACCTCGCTGCAAGTATCAACGGAGTAGTTCCATCGTGCATGCGCGCGTTCAAATTAGTAGCTCTGTTCCTCAGTAAAATCTGGAAAACTCCCATCGCGTCTGCCGCAACAGCCGAATGGAGCGGAGTCCTTCCAGTGTTGTCTTGAGAATTGGCGTCTGCTCCAGCATCAAGCAGGCGTTTGGCTGCATCAGCCCTGGCGTATCTAGCTGCTAGATGAAGAGAAGTCTCTCCACTCTTGTCCGTAGTGGCATTCAGGTCCGCTCCCTGAGCCACCAGATCCGCGATAACGGCAGCAGTTCCGTCGCTGTCATCATCTTCTTCACCAGTATCTAGTCCGCCACCGCGAACCGACGCTACCATCAGTGGTGTCATACCACAGGGGCCTTTGGCGTCGATGTCTTTTCCATGCTCTAAGTTAGGTGGAGTCAGAACTCCATTTACACCTGGACAGTTCTCCGCAGCATCCAGGTGCCGCTGGGTCCACATCCTAGGATCAGTGACTTCATCACCATAGTCAGTCATCGCTGTATGATCGCTGGCGTATCCGGGTTCAATAGCCCGCATTCGCTTGGTCGGAGGCAAGTCAGACTCATCATCAGACCATTGTTGAGTGCGACCATTTCCAATGTCAATGTCCATGCAATTAACTGACGGCTGTTTGTTCAAGTTCCGCATTTCCTGGCCGTCTGGACCGCGTCTACGACTGCGCCTCCGCTGACCACTTCCAGCATTGGACCTCAAGAACCCTTCTGGGAACCAAGTAATGCCTACTGCGCGCTTGTTCCGTGCAGTGACTAGAACTCCAATTAGCATTCCGCCAATTAGAACAATAACTAGTCCAATGAAGACATACTTGTAGTTCGTTGGAGTTTCAGGGTATTCAGGACCTGGAGCTGGTCCGACCAGACCTTTGACGGATTCTATCGGGTAGCTGCTGAGCAACGCCTGCTTGGAAGCTGTAGCAGCCAGGAATTCCGCGGCTTCATTAGCGCTGGCGAAACAAACTGCGCCTTCAGTCGTTGAACACTTACGATTGTCAATCTCGAGGAAAGCCTTAACTCCATGCTTGCTTCCAGAGAACCCTCCAGGTCTGGCGAACATCGAGTCCACGCTGTCGCTGACTGGGTAGACCATCCTGTTGCCCAGTTCGTCTAACTTTATGCGCAGCGTAGTTCTTAGTTGATGACCAATGTATCTCAAAAACGCAAGTTCTTCATCCTGGAACGTCTTCATGTCCATCCGAACTACAATAGAAATAACACCCTCGGCAAGGGACTCGGGTTCGTTCTCGCAGTCGAGACCGTCCCAGTTGCACTCGGCGTTGTTACAGCCGTAGTCACAGTACCCGTTGGCGTAATGTTTTCTGCAGTAGGCGTCGTAAATTGGGTTGCAAGGCGCCAAAGTTTTTTCGCAATCGCGCCCGTCAAAGAGACACTGGGCGTTGTTACAAACTTCATCGCACTGGTTATTCATGAAGACATCCCAGCAGTTGATAGGCGCAGTGCAGTTCTTCCAGGGATTGATACCGAGAGAACAATCGTTTCCATCGAAGTGACAAGCGTGAGTGTTGCATTCTTGATCGCAGCGGCCGTTTCCTGCTTTCTGGTCGCACCTGTTCTCCATGCACCTCTGCTTCTGGCGCTCCTGGTCCAAGTCAACTGGACTCTTGGGAGCCACAGAGTTCGGTTTTCCAAAGATTCCACCTCGACTGTTGGTGTCGTAGACCTCGCAGTTCTTACCGGTCCATTTTGGAGGGCAGTAACAGGCATAATCACCAACTAGATTCTCACAAGTCGCATCAGGCTGCTGACAGGGGTTGCTCTCACACTCGTCTTTGGTATCAATCTCACAGTGAGTTCCTGAAGTTCCTGGCGGGCAGTAACACCTGTATCCCATCTCTGTGGGAGTTACTCGACAAGTGCCACCATGAAGACAAGGTTTGTTGTCACAATAAGACCCGACAAATTCACAATTGTGTCCGTAGTAATCTGGCGGGCAGGTACAGATGTGTCCAGCCTGCTTGGCAGTGCAAACTCCGCCATTCTGACAGGGAGAGCTTTCACAGAAGTTGACCTTCACCTCGCAGTGGCGCCCCATGTACCCGGGCTTGCAGTTGCAATGGTAGTTATTCACCAGCTGAACACAATCCTGGGTTCCAGGATTAGCACAAGGATTTGATAGGCATTCATTGATGTCACCTTCGCAGCGAGGACCAACAAAACCTGGCGGACAGATACACTCAAACCCGCCTACTTTGTCAATACAGGTACCATTGTTGTGGCAAGAGTCATGCATACAGTCTTCAGGATTCAGGTCACAAATGTATCCCAAGGCACCTGGAGGACAAGAACAGCTGAAACTGTCTATCAAATCGTGGCAAGTTCCTCCGAATTGACAAGGATTGGGTTGACAGTCATCAATGTTCAACTCGCAGTCTTGACCCTGGAAACCCTGAGCGCACTGACACTGGTAAGATCCAATTAAGTCTTTACAAATAGCTCCATTTTGGCAAGGAGCTGAATCACACTCATTAATTTCAGTCTGGCAGTAAGAACCTGTGTAGCCTTCAAGGCAATGACAACGATGGCTGTTCCCGATGTCCTCGCAGGTACCGTTGTTGCACAGGAATTCCTTGGGGATATTTTTCCGGATAGCAGCGTCTTTACAGGACACCATTTCCACGTCGCAGACTTTTCCCGTCCAACCTGGGGAACAATTGCAGTGATACTTGTTCTTGTGCTGAACGCAGGTCGCGCCGTTCTCGCAAGGTTGGTCCGCGCACCAGTCGACGTACATGTCGCAACGCTGACCAGTGTATCCGTAGGTGCAGTGACAAGTGTAATGATGATTGATATCGTCATGACAAGTAGCGCCGTTCAGGCAAGGAGAACTGTCGCACTCGTTTATTCTGTATTGACAGTTCGAACCAGTGTAACCTGGCTGGCAAACACAGGTGTAGCTGTTGATTCCGTCGAGACATTTTCCGCCGTTCATGCAACTACTGGTGGTGCAGTCGTTGTCGTTTGTTTGACAGTTTATTCCAGAGAAGCCTAATTTACATTGACAGGTGTAAGAATTCACGTACTGGTTGCAGATAGCGCCATTTTGACAAGGAGAGGATTGACACTCGTCAATGTCGAGTTCACAGTGCTTGCCGTTGAACCCGTCGACGCACAGACAGGTGTAGTCGCCGATTCCGTCGAGACAGGTTCCGCCATTTTGGCAAGGAAAAGACGCGCAGTCGTCGGTGTTTATGATGCAGTCGCGCCCCTCGTAGCCTTTCGCGCAGACGCAGTGGTAGGAACCGTTGGTGTTCCGGCAGGTGGCGCCGTTGCGGCACGGAGAAGTCATCACACACTCGTCTACGTCCTCGTCGCAGAGACGTCCGGTGTAACCGACCGGGCAGGTACAGGCAAAGTCCAGGAAATTTGAAGAAGGCGTACATTTCGCACCGTGGAGACATTTATTCGGAGAACAAGGGTCTAGTTTGTCCTCGCAGTTCCGGCCGGTGTGCGGCAGTTCGCAGACACACTTATAGTCGTTGACCAGGTCGATGCAGGAACCGCCGTTTTGACAAGGGTTCGCCACGCAGTCGTCGATGTTTGTTTCGCAGTTTATGCCCGCGTAACCGGCGAGACATTGACAGCTGTAGTCGTTCAGGTGGTCAATGCAGGAACCCCCGTGCTGGCACGGGTTGGAACCACACTCGTCGATGTCCGCTTCACACCTTTTGCCGCCGTACCCTGGTAAACAGTGGCAAATGTACTGGTTCACTCCGTCCTCGCAAGTTCCACCGTTCACGCAAGGATTGCTCGCGCATTCGTCTACGTCGCTTAGGCAACGCGCGTCGTAGTATCCTCGTGGACATTCGCAGCGGTAGCCATTTATCAGGTCGATGCAGCGCCCGCCATTTGCACAGGGGTTGCTTGAACACTCGTTGATGTCTGTCTCGCAGTGCTGGCCTGTGAAACCCGGCTCGCATTCGCATGAGTACCTGAAAATTGGAATGTTGGTGAGATTTTTTTGGATTTTTTAGTTTTATGAAAAATTTTGGAAATTTTTTGAGTTGTTAATAATTATTGGATATTTTTTTTTTTTGTAATTTTAGGTGCAGAAAGTTTATTTGAAAAAAGTTAGAATTTAAAAAATTTATTTTGTAGTAAAAAATTAACACTTTATCATTTTTTTTATTTATTTAACAAATTAGTGGCATAACGAAAAATTTTATTTTTTATTTATAAAAAATTATTAAAAATGATCAAATTTTACTTAAATTAAATATCAAATTTAGAGTTAAAAAAAAATATTAAAATTTTTTTCTAAAATTAAGAAATTAAATAATTATTAAAAAAATCAACAATATTTATCCACAACTCCACTATTTAAATTAGAGGCTAAAAACGAAAAAAAAAAAAAAAAAAAAATACAGGTGCAGCCGTGAGGGTGAAAAATCAAAAACTAAAAAGCATTTAAAAAAAAACACGTGAAAAATAAAAACACACTCTGGAACACTCTCGTTTCAAACATTACGTACCATCCTAGACCAGGCATCCGATTGCTTCTCGAGTAGTGATATGACGATGAATTGAAAAAAAAAAAAGCGCATAAGAAGCTTTGATTAGTCAAAAGTTAATTGAGGATTCGTGAATAATAATTATAGTCAGGGGGAATTATTAATATTTATATTGAAAATAAAATAATTTTATAATGATAATCTAGATTGATTAGAATAAAATTGACGGGATTGAAAAAGGTAAAAATACAAACCTGTTGATGCCGTCGATGCACCTGGCGCCATTTCTGCAAGGATTACTGTAGCACTCATTGACATTGATTTCGCAATTAGTGCCGGAGGTACCAGGGCGACATATGCACTGGTATCCGTTTATTCTATCCTCGCATCTACCACCGAACTGACAAGGATTACTCTCGCATTCATCAATCTGGGTTTGACAGAGTTTCCCAGTGAAACCGGGGAAACAGCTGCAGGTAAATGAGTTCTCTCCGTCGATGCAGGTCCCGCTGTGACATGGATTCGACTGGCAGTCATTGATATTCGTTTCACAAGAGGCTCCGGTGAATCCTGGCGGACATTCACATGTGTATTTGGCTATCGAGTCCTGGCATGTGCCACCGTTTTTGCAAGGCGCTGACGCACAATCGTCTATGTTTATCTGACAATGCGATCCCGCGAATCCTTTCGCGCAGTCACATTTAAATGAATTCACCAAGTCTGTGCATACTCCGTTGTTCAGGCAGGGGTTCGTTGCGCATTCATCGATGTCGATCTCACACTGCGTTCCCGTGTAACCTGAAAAATAATTATCATTTATAATTTCGTCATAAAAACCAACCATTTATATTTCTTTTTGACTCTTTTTACATTTATAAAGCTTTTAGAGTGGTAAGTATTGGTTTTAATGAAAAATTGCAAGAGTCCTTTTTTAAAGGAAATTTAATTCTCTACAAAAAAAAATTTAGTCAATTTTATCATATCTCTTATCATTTATAAGATATACGAATTTTAAAGTCAGTAAGAATTTTTTTGGTGTAAATTTTAATAAAAATACTTTTTAAACTTTAAAATCAAAATTGAGATTTAAAAATTGAGAATTTTAAAATTGTTAAAAATTTTTTTGGTGTAAATCAAGATAATAACATTGTTCAAATGTTAAAATTACAATTTTGGATTAAATATTAAAAATACGGAAAAACTTTTTTTTAAGAAATTAACTTGTAATTTTTTCATATTTCTAATAGTTTTCTAAAAAAATCCCCGTTTTTATCGAAAAACAAATCAGTTCATCAGAGTAGAAAAAAAACAATGCAATTTATTTAGAGTCAGCATTTTTAAAAATTTCTTGGTGGTCCCTTGCCTAGATATTTAAATAATTCAACGGCGTTTTATACATTTACATATCTCACAATATCCTCTCATACCCATACTCATCTGTAATGTAACTAAACGCACTAACAGTAATACAAGCATAAGCTAGGAGAAAAAGAGAGATAACTGATTGTGAGCAATAATACAAACGTATTCGTATGCTAATTTCGTCGGCAAGTATGTATCTCTTCTCTCAACTTACAAAACTTATATTAAAGACTGGAGATATTTCATTCTCTTTACTATGCCCTACACATTGTTGACTATGAAGTCGGGATGGGGCCGCTGAAACCTCAAAGAAACATGCTATGCTCTTTCTGTAGTATAATATAAAATATAATAAACCAATTTTACAAGTAACAAGAAAGAAAGAGACGAATAAATAAATAGATAGATAGATATACTGTTAAGAGAGGTAAAAAAGGTTGTTAAATAAACTAGTATCCTAGCGTGTGTAGAGTCTAGAGTCTAGAGTGTTGTATGTTGGAGATAAAGATGAGAATGAAGCAGTTGAAGTGAAGGTTTCCGGCTAACAATTGAAACTGTCATGTTCGTATGAAGTAAATAGGTTGCGTGGGCTCGTCATACGTTCTTCGAGACACCTCTCACGCTCGCTATGGAACTAATCGAAAAATTATTATATAATAATCTTCTGAGCGAGATACTTAATATTAATGTTTATATCTCGCTTTTAAAGCTCTTATTTTTCATTTTTCAAGTTTACTATTGTTTAATATTTTAATTTAATTAGCAATTGATGCGTTAATGTTAAAAGCGGTGATATCATGTACTTTATTTATTTATTTATTTCTAGCATACAGGTCTATAGAGATGCAAGAGATTCATTTTTAACATTGATTAAATGGGATTCGACTGACAAAAATATTTATTTAAAAATAGTAATTAAATATTGTTATGATTCTATTTTTCAAAAAAAGTCAATTTGTCAAATTTTGTGGGATACGACGTATTAGAATGGCAGTATCAACATAAAAAATACAAAATGCACAAATAATTACTTCAGCAAAAAAATAAAAAAAAAAAAATTTTCTTAAAATTTACAAAATAAAATAATGTTGCTTTAAGATTTTTATTTTTGATCTAAGTTGAATTTTTATTAGTATAAATACTTGGAGATACGCAAAAATTGTAACAAACTTTTTTTATGGAGAGTTTAATTTTCTACAAAAAAGGTCTTCATTAATTTTTTCGTATCTCTTATCGCTTATAATATATTTGAATTTTTAGGTTGCTAAATTTTTTTGGTGTAAATTACAATAATAATACTCATAGACTTAAAAATCAAAATCTTGAGTTAAATATTGAAAATACAAAAAAATTATAAAAAAATTTTTTTAGAGAATCTTATTTACTATAAGAAAAGTCCTTATCAATTTTTTTCGTATCTGTTATTGTTTACAAGATAGAAGAATTTTGAAGTAGCTAAGACTTAAAAAAACAACTCTCCGATTTTTATTTGTCATAAAAAATTCTTAAATAAATAAACGAAGACAACTAATTTTCTTCAAAATAATTGTATTCTTAGATCAATGATATTACTCTTAAAGCAGTTTTTTTTTTCTCTTTATATAACCGCCGATTTTTAGTAAAAGATGAAACAAAAAACTTAAATTAAAATAACTGAATAACTTCCAAAGCAAAATAGTTCCACGTTTTAATTAAAATTTTTCGAGATTAAATTCTCGGTCGTGACGAGCATCAGCATCTTGATACTTTGCTAATTGGCCTCGATTACCAGGACACGGGTCAGACATACTGATTTCACGTACAATTAGTGACAATGTCAATAATATATCAGCTATTTATTTAATTGGATTTAATTCAAACAATCTGATGATTGTTTCATTTTTTTCTACCTTACTTTTTTAATTGCCAATCTTTAAATTCAAAGCAAAAATTTTTAGTGAATTAAAAATTAAATTATTTTTAACAAGTGTTGGAGATTAAAGACCCAGCCGGTAGTAAATCAAAGCAATATTCTTATGATGTAAGAATGCCCACGCATTCGCTCAATTTATTTTTCTACTGGTTCAATTTCGAATTAAATCGAGTAAATACAAGTTAGCCATCATTGCGCAATAATACTCGATGCCATTTTACTTTTATAATACTTAATAACAGCGATACTTATTTTTATACCAGTGTAATTAAACCGACGCCTGTATATACGAGTAATTGTCGATAACAATAAATCTAAAAGTAATTAACCGACGAGTGGATGAACTAATAAAGAGTGAATTTCGACTGGAAGGGCTTTAAAATTAAAGGGATGCGAATTTCCACCAGCAAAACTCAACACACCGCATCCGGTATCAAATAAATTCACTTAATTGAGAGTCTTCCTGTTTTGCTTGGCGCGGGAGTCGAGACTTCCGGCTTCCCTTTCTGTTTCTGGGTCTTTTCATGTCTAGCAAATTTTCATTTCCTTCAATCAATTGTATGTTTTTTTATTTGCTCTGCTCTATTATCTTATTATGATTTACGATCTCAATAATTGAACTCCCATAAAAAACAATAAGGATCTCTGTTAGTTGAATGGGTTTTTTTTTTTGTTTAATATATAATATATAACTTATTACTTTGGTTAAATTCTATTCATTTCAATGACTTCCTTGTTTCAAACACGCAATCTGTCTTTGTGATTTCTTTTGTTGTTTAGATAGTAATTAATTATTCAATCGGTGGGAATTTTTCTTTAACTTGTTGGTTTTTTTAATAGTCTCTTTATGTCAATATAAAAAATTAATTCTAGTTTTTTTAACCTAGGTTTTGTTTTTAACTATTTTTTTTCTAGACTTTAATGAATTGAAAAAATTATTATTGTATGTACTTTCACTCGGAATTAAGTTAACTATAATTACTGTTTTTCATTTTGGCTAAAAAAAAGTTTTTCACAACCTCAAATTTCAATTTTCAAGCAAAAGTTATGAAATCGTAACAGTTCATTTTGGAGAAATTTTTTTTCAAGACTTATTGATGTTAAAAACTATTATTACACATAATTATACTAAGAATTCAATAAAGTATAATAATAAATTTTGATTGTGGCTAAAAAAAATTTTTTTCAATCTTAAATCTCAATTATAAGTCAAAAATCATGAAAAAAATTAATTATAGTCTTTTCAACCTAAATTTTAAGAATAATTTTTTTTAAAGACTTTCATTTATCCAAAAAATTAGTGTTATATATAATTATACTCTGAATTAAATCAAGTGTAATAATAAATTTAAATTTTTTCAAAAAAAAAAAAAAATTTTTTTATCATAAAAAATCTCAATTAAAAGTCAATAATCATCAAAAAGTTATTTTAATCTGAATTTTTAATAATTTTTTTTTAGACAAATGTATCAAAAAAATTATTATTATTACACATAATTTCACTCAGAATTTTATGATCTATAATACCCGTTTTTTACTTTATCAAAAAAAAAATTTAATTATTCCAAATCGCAGTTAAAAGTCTTTTAAATAAATTCCCATAATTTAAACCCACGCAATTTTTTTATGATTCCTGCATAAAATCCTTGAATATTATCAAGTAATTCAATCTATTTATTACCAATAATCTAGCATCACGAGAGATCCTGAGACAAGCCAGCAGACAAAAAAAAATAATTAAACATAAAGTAAAATTTATAATAATCCAGCTCCAGCCCATTAATAAATATCTTAGACAATATAAAAATCCCGGGTGGAAAATATTCAAATAGATGTTATGTACATTGTACAAGTAAAAGCGATGTTCCAGTACAAGCAAGTTAAACTCCCACGTTAGAAACTATAATTTTCCGTTCTCACTTCTCACCCCGTATACGTAGCGTCGCTGTTAAACTCGTCACGTTAAATAAAACCCCAAGACCAAAACCCACCTTGACCGAGGCAAGGCCCAAGACTGTCCGCCTCATGTTCGGATAATTGTAATCTATTGCCATGTGTACCTTTAGCAAAGCACAAGCCGAGAGTTGCTTTGATAAAGTGTACACAAGCTAGTCGCGTGTCTAACTTACATATTCACCTACAGATATATATATATATATATATATATATATATATATATATATATATATATATATATATATATATATATATACGTATATAGAATACCACGGTGTCAATAAGATACAAACACCTACTAGTGTAGGGATAGGGATGGACTAGTCTTATAACATCGAGGACTTAAATTAGAAAAGCAGTGTAGTATCTCGTTAACGACATTACATCCCTGATCCAGACTGGAGGCTGGGGAAAAAAATTTGAGGTTCAGGGAACTTTTAATTACGATAATTAATAATCGTAATCGAATCAGATTTTTAATTGACTAATTGGGTTGGTGTTATATTTATTTTATTTTTAAAAAAATTTTTTTAATCGTTACTGTGTTTTGTGAAAATTACAAATTTTATATGGAAAAAAAAAAATTTGTTTTAATTATTTTTTGATCACAATATAGATAGTTTGGAGACTTTTGAAATGTTTTAAAAATTGAAATTACAGGATCAATTACAATAATTAAATGGAAAATGTCACGGAAAAAATTTATAGAATTAATAAACTATTCAAGAATATTATATTTTGTAATTTTATTTTTATTTGAAAGTTAAATAAAAATATTTTTAAAAAATAATACAATTGATTCATCAGGTAATTTTTCTAGACTAAAAATTTTTTCCAAAAAAATTAAATGAACGCAGTATTCATAAAAAGTGAATTTAAGTTAAAGAGTCGTAGAAATTAATAAAATTTTGAAAAATAATTCTGAACATATTCAATAAAAATATAAAACGAAATTTTTAGTTTAAAAATTGATCAAACATCAAAGGATTTCTTCTTAATCTAAAACTCTGATGCAGTGTCTTGATTAAGGGCCACGGAAGAACACGGATAAGATGTTGTAGCGGTATTCTCAGGCTATTAAACTCAAACGTGGATCGATCTGCGCAAACACACGTAAATAAATAACTGAGAGAAAGAAGAGAATCGAAGACACGTTCTCGTTCTGGAAAATTTCTACCCTTTTGCGGCTGCTTTCTGAACAACGGTTTAATATAATTGGGCTCTATATTACAGCACAAAATTTTTTTTCTGTCATATATACAGTATTGTCTTTACTGTCGAAGAAATTTATTTAAAAAATTTGTACTTTTACTAATTAGCTATAGTTAATAAAATATATTTTATTTGTTTTAAACTTTCTTCGCTTTAATTGGATAATAAAATCACAAAATTATTTTTAGTGTTATTAGCGTTGAATCTATAAGCTAATAAAATCTGGTTCTGGGTGCGGTGTAAAAAGCACAGAAGCACAGAGAAAGTAGCGTTGACTAATGTTCCAATAAAAGTCGATATCGATAGTGTAAATTAATCAGTATCTTATGTTAGATAAAGAACAAGCTTTTGATAAAAAAAATTCACATGTATGCACGCTGTACTTTTTATGTTGTTATGTCGCACGATATGTAAATTAAACAACAAAAAATATAACACTGAAATTGATGTAAGATGGTACGGAGTTAATACAAATAATTAATTTATTATTATTACTATTATTATTATTAATTTTTGATCTTGATAACTCATTAAGGGTATCAGACATTTTATCCGTACTTAATTTAATGTACACATAAATTTTTAAGCCCGTAATTAGTCCGGGGGCGTCAAAAGACTGATTTGCATAATATAACAGAATCTTTGAAACCGGTAACTCGACAAACTATTTATTATCTATTTATACATTTAAGAGCCATTTGTTATTTTGAAATAAATATTTAAATTCACTAATAGAATTTATTTGGCTTATAAGTATTGGAGGCGCGAGTAAATTACCTCGATTAATTGGCTACCGATGGGAATCTTGAGCTGACATGTAAAGAATTAAATGACTGAGTGATCGATCGGCTGCTCAGTGATCTAAGCTGATCGATTACCATTACTGCAAGTGCGTATTCGTTGTACTTGTACTTGTGCTTGTGTTTAGTATTTTGCAAGATATAAAAGCAAATCCCGGATCAAGATTGAGTGACTGACGCTCAAGAATTTAGTTTTTGTTCTCAGATGAGAGTTTTATGTTTGAGAGGAACATTATTCAAATGTGGGATAGTTTAACAATTTTTTTAAGGCCTGTAAACAATGGAAAAAAATAATTGTTATAAGTCATTTTAAGCGGTATTCAATGGCCTAATGAGTAGTGTTATCAGTTTTGATAAAAAAAAATTTTTTAGTACACAAAACTGGATTTGAACGTTCGTATATACATCCGGTGTTTTTTTGAGCTTTTAGAAATTTTACCTCTAACAATTTTTTTCAAACCTTCTAATACTCGAAAATAATTATTATTGCACATCATTTTACGCGGAATTTAATAAGCTTCAAGACCCACTTATCAGTTTTTAAGAGAAAATTTTTTTTCACTCTTTAAACTCAGTTTCAAGTATGAAAACCGTGAAATTTATTTTAAAAAAATTTAACAATCATTAAAAATTAATTCATAATTATTTTAATTAAATTATTTCTAAAATAACTTTAGCTTTAATGATCAAGTAACTGAACTTGATGGTGTTGATAGGAGACCAAAGAATCTGAATATATAGCGTTTTAAGTACAAGGATTTTACGATCAGATTTCTCGCCGTTTTAGGTGCGGCTCTGTTACCATTTTTACGGAACCTTTCATTGTCCATTTAAACTTACAGTAAAACAAAAAAAAAAAACCAAGAATTCTCAACGAGTTCCGCAACACTTGACTTTCAAATTCAAAATTATTTTTTCGTAATTTACGATCTAGGACTTCACCATAAATTTCTTTAAAAAATCCTACGAATTTTTAGACTATAAAAAAAGGAATTTTATAAAATTATAAAGATATTTATATTTCTCATCTAATTGCCTGATTATTTGAATCAAAATTAAATCCACGACCGTTACTCCTAACTTTACATCAATAATTTATCCCAAACATGACAATTAATTTAGCCAAACAATTTTCTGAAAAAAGGAGATTTTTTAGCAAAAAGAACCTCTCACCTTTTTTTATTTTTTATTTTTAAATGCTAACAGGAAATATCAGCGACTGTAATTTAATGAATATTAGTTATGCACGCGATCGCGCACTTACGCGAATAAGAGGACGCGATGACTTAAAGACGCGAGGATATCACTTCCGATCTCAAGATAGGCTTTGGACACAAGAATATAAATATAAGCACATATATACACACATTGATACAACACTTGAGACTTGAGGACAGCGTGAAGATGCGATATCTCTTAGTTGCATCGTTAAGGGGCACGCCTTCTCCAGGTACTGTTTTATTCCGTTCATCTCCCTTAATTTTTCGATCGCCATATATTATTACTTATTATTCCGTTCTTGTTATGTTCCAGTCTTGCAATCTTGCAGTCTTGCAGCCTGAGAGTCTCTGTAGTTAAATCTCATCGTTACCGATCCTTCAGCCCATTATTTATTTATTGTCAATTAAAATAATTATTTTGTACATTCAAATTCAAGTTGAAATTATCCTCGTCCTCGTATAAAAAATAAATAAATAAATAAAAGCTTTGAATTAAAATGTTTTCAACAGCAACAATTAATTACCACTAACAATTATTTATATATTTATTTATTTATTCATTAGTAATTCCTTTTATTATAAAATGAAATAAGTATGGAAAGCAGCTGGAGATTTAATGGATGGTTAAATGCAAGTTCAATAGAGGCCATATAAGTTTTAAATAAAAACAATCGACTCATACTTGTGCTTGTACTCTTGTGCAAGAGAAAGGGCCCCACGTGTTCATCTCACGGCGGCCGTCTTGGTGGGTGTGTGAGGCCCAGCATTAAGGAGATGCGATCCGATGAGATGGGAGTTGAGTCTTAAGCTCACTAGTCTATGCTCTCTAGATTCTAGTGTATGTTTATGTATATGTTTGTAGATATAGAGCTGGACCGTTACTACGGGATAAAGAGACGCGCCCGTACAAGTGAAGGTCCGAATGCAGGTTAAACAATAAAACTAAATTAATGTAAGCTTTTAAAATACACGACGTTTTTAGATTTATATGTTTTTTTTTATTATGTGGGGGGTAATTTAGTTTTGGTAGTTTAGGTTTGTTTAGGCTGAGATAAATTAATTTTATCAATGAATTGATTAGAATGTGTGATAAAGTTTTAGGGATTTAGAGAATTTTTTTTGAGATTAGATTACTTTAAAAAAATTTTTTAAATTGTCAAATGGTTTGTACTTTTTGAAAAAATAAAATTTTGTAGTTAAATTAGAAAAAATCAAAATTTTTTATTCCAGTTATTATGAAACTTCATTTATTTCTTTAATGAAATTAAATAATAATTTTTAGATAAAATTCACTTCTAACAAGAAGAGAATTTTGATTAAGTTTTTTTAAATACTTAAATAAATAAAAATCAGAGAAAAATTTTTAACAATACAAAAAATCATTAAAAAAATTTTATTTTTTCAATTAAAAAAAAAATATGAAATTAATAATTTTGGATCAAACTTTTTTTTTAATTTTTCAATTCATTAGTGAAAAATAAAATTTTTCAATTTTTTTTAATAAAAAAATTTTCTTTATAATTTCTCTCACCTGAAACCAAATAAAAAAAATTTATTCTAAAATAAAAATAAACTACTTTCCAATAAAGTCATCTGATTTACCAATTACCACACCCACATTTCTTCTCTCGGTTCAGATACAATTCCTCCAATTCAATCCTCAATCCACCGTTCTATTATTATTTAATTTAAATCTTGGTTTCACGACGCTGACTCGGATCCGCGTATCCAGGGGACTATTAAATTTTTTTCTCAACTATTTACTATTTACTAACATTTGCATTTGCTCCACTTGCACGGATGTATCGTCGAGCTTAGAGTTAGAGTCATAGTCAGAGTCAAAGTAGATAGACAAACGTATACGGTGTACAGAATATATCCAGGTGTGTCTACATTTCTTGGGCATATTTATAGTGTATGTAAATGTGAATGTGAGTAGTGAATGTGCATTCAGGAGAAATCAGATAGTCGAGATTTAGTTCACTCTCAATGGTGTATTCTGTATTCTATATTCTCGATGGTATATTAGACAGTTTTTATGGAGTTAGATATACCAACACTTAACAACTTGAGTAATTTTTTATTTTTATTTATTATATATATAATCTCAAGGTGTCGAATACTAGCATTATATCTTGCTATTTCAATTCGCGTGGGAGTTTTGTACCACACCCATTATTATAACTGTTCTCATGATAAATATTCGAAATATATGAATATAATTTATGTGTACTTTTATTTTATTATTAATTATTTTTCATTTATAAAAATTGTTATTTATAAGTTATAAAAGTTAATGTAAAAAAAAAAAAAAAAAATAGATGATTTAATTAGAGTAAAATTAAAGTGTCCGCTGACTGTCACTTTACGCCATAATTATAAATTATAATTAGTAAGGCCTTTGATGGATCATTTAAATATCGGTCTCTTTTATGTTTATAATATAATATAAATATGATTTTTTGTAACGCCAAGATCAGTATCTATAGTAGCTTTTCAAACTGTAGACACTTACGACGTCTATTTAATATTACATTAACTTTTAATTTATTTTTGTTGTGTATTAACAGTATACACATTCATCTATCATCGGGATTTACTCTCGTCATCTTATCATTATCATAGTCATTATAGTTATTAATAGGACCAAAGGTGTAGTACTATACCTATCTTCTATTGATGCTTGATAGTTTCCACGGCAAGAGTAAGTCTAATAACGAAAACTAATACTAATGCTAATATCAATACTTTACCCCCTGTTGCTTATCTATCATGACTCAGTAGTACTGAGATCTTGTAAGCGATCATGAAGTTTATGATTGACTCACCTGTAACAAAAAATAAGAAGAGTTTAGTTAGATTTTTTTTTAATGAAAATTTTTTTTATTGAAATTCATTAGTTTAAAGAATGAAATATTTGGGGGGGGGGGGGTGAGCATAAAAATCTAAATAAGTTTTTAAATACAAAGTACACGGTAAGAAGAAGATTACACTGGATATCATCCTAGGTTATACTGAGTGAAAAAAAATTTCAGATAGTAGCTAGTATAATCCAGATTATAATGAGTATAATCAAGATAACAATGAGTATTATCCAGATATCACGGAGTATAATCTGGATTTCTTAGCTACTACCTGAAATTTTTTTTCACCACAGATATCACTGAGTATAATCTGGGATGATATCCAGTGTCATCTTGTTCTTTCCGTGTAGTTGGATAATTTTTTCAAGAAAAAATTTTGTTTTAAAATTTTCAAAACGATACTTGTTCTTTAAATTCTTTACAAGTAAATTTTTTGTTTTTATTTTTTTTATAATTAGTTCAGTTAGAAAAAAATTATAAAAAATTGTTAAATGTTCTCTATTTATTGTATCGGAAATTTTTAAAGAAGAAAACTGGCATAAAAAATTTTTAGTCCAATTAAAATAGAAAAATCATGAAAAACTTTTTTAATAATTTCTCTGACTAAAAAAATAATTTTTTGTCAAAAGAATTAAATTTTTTAACTACAAAATTTGTCTTATGTCTTTTTAAATCCTTCAAAGATTAAAATTTTACTAAAAAAATTTCTTAAGGATTAAAAAAAAAAGCCACTACTTTTAAAAGTATGAATAGTAAAAAATTTCAAAGCACGGATTTTTTTAAGCTTTGAAATTTCTCATTTTTCCTTTAAAAAAATTCCTGCAGATTAGTGCATTTTGTTACAGATTAAATAAAATCCAAATTTTGTCTAAAAATTCAAAGTTCTCGAGGATTATGAACGCCGTTAGAGTAAAAGTAAGGGTGTAAGCATTTGAAAGTATGAAGACTTAAAAAAGTAATCTTGAGCAGAGTAAAAAGACAGTCAGGTAGGATTTATTACCTCTTGATACTTTGGCTCACGAGAACGGCAGTGATCTGCGATAATACAATCACCCTACCCAGCGGGAGTAGAGTTAGTATACATTACTGCTATACAGTTTTAGAGTCAAATAGAAGCATACTCGTAGACGGTATAGTAGTGAGGAGGAAGAAGTATGTAGGCTAGCAATGCCATTTGAAATCTCCAGTATAGTAATATATAGTAATAGTAATATATACCAGACGTCGTGGTCCATGGACCCTAGCGGTATATTCCTCAGCAAAGCATAATACACTTTTGAATTTGAGTAACTTGCATCCTTTTCTTTTATACAAGAATAACTATTACCATTATGTGCAAGTTTGATGCATATATGCATGTACATTTATAAATGGAGGAGTAAGAATGGACACGTGAAATGCAGGAGAGGCCGAAGGTCGCTATTGGACTTGAACACGCCCGTGATGACCTGCCCTACTTCCACAAGAAAATAAGTCCACCGGTACATTACACTTTTATAAACCCTACAATCTTATATGCTTCATCTATTTATCTTATTACACTGATCTACCGTTTCTAATTATTTATTTATTATTTACTTCGTATTAACTAACGTGTCAGGTGTGTAACGGTTTAAGAACTAATAATATTTATTTATTCATTTATCTAATGCTAATTTACATCACAAATATTAAAACTTTCATTTTTTAAATAAAAATAATAATAAAATACAATAAAAATTTATTTTAATGAAAATTTAATCAAAATATAAATTTTTATTTTTATACAAAAAATCATTTTGGAAAATTTAACTTTTTTTTTTTTTTTAATTTTTGAAAATGGATTTTTTTTCGATTTTTATGATTATGATTTAAATAAATTTTTTAAGTTTTTTTTAGCAGTTTTTAAATGGATGAATCGGCTATGGGAAATTAAAAAAATTTTTAAATGTATGACGTAATTTTGACGCAATATTTTAATTGATCGGGAAAAAAACATTCTTTGAACTTTAGATAATAATAAACTTAAAATTCAAAGTCATGCTTATGTAATTTTAAAACTAAACCTCGTGAAAAATGAATTCCTAATGGATCTAAATGACAACTGCCCTTGGAACTATAAAAAATCTAGAATAATACACTTATCTCGCCTGAAAATTAGTCACACCATTACCTAGTCATCTTATGTCAAGCTCCTGTCACCAAACGTCAGATATAACTCATCTATATCAGTCCATCTTCTAATGGACTATGTCCATAGAAGAAGTCTCTTTAGAAAGTAAACCGACTTGGAAAAAAAAAAAAAAAAAAAAAAAAAAAATAACAATAATTGTTTATATAAATTCTGTTCTTTTTTTTTCACGAGGATGTTTATGTGGTTTGTGACTTGTGGTTTAAAAAATAAGACTCATACGAACTCAGCGTTTATTGGGTCTCGCGAAAAGTTTGTATTGAAGCATAAACCGACAAAAATACTCGTTGCGGTTATGCAAAGTTACATGCCATCATCACATTTGAAAGAAACACCTGCCCTTTACCATCACCTGCAATCCTCTCGCTGGACCAAACGGGATGAAATAAAAAATATTTAGTACAAAACTAAGACGCCGGAGACATGAATAAAAAAATAAAAAAAAAAAATGGAGAACCAAAAGGGTTTTGCCGTTCTGTTAGTAATTTATAACCACGATAATTATCATTCACAAGTTGATGTCCTCCGATTTGCAAAACCTTTTGAAGTACAGTACAAACGATGAACAAAATTAACTTTAAATTTCTTTTCATTCAATTTTAAATGGGGGTAATTTTTTAACTCTAAAATTTTTTAATTTATTTTTATTCTTTAATTATTGGAGTAATATTTTTTTAAGGAAATAATAATAAGTATTCTAAAAAATCACTGTATTATTATTATTAAAATAAAAAATTAATTAAATAATTTATTTTATAAAATATTGCATACAAAAATTTATTTAACAAATAATAAAACATTTTTTATGAAGTAAAAGTTTTTTCAAATAATTGATAAGATCATTTTAACTAAAAGTCTTTTAAAAATGTTGCACGGCCGGTTGAGGTTGAAGTATAGTACGGGGTCGTTAAAATCTTTTACGACGTTTAAAAAGTAAAGTGATGAGATAGAGTATGTCAAGTGTTTTTTCATATTATTATTCTGGCCTTAAGCCATATACTCTACTCTGTCTTCTGGTTTGGCTCCATTAATATTATCAATATCAACATAACAGAACATCCTTAACCATTACGTTTATTACCGAGGCCTTTTAGAGACGACACGAGAAGAGAGGAGGAAATTTGTTTTATTTGTGTGGTATTTTTGTCGGCTATTGTTTCAACTAAAAAGATTTAGGTTGAAGAAGTATAAATAGAAGTAAATAAATAAAAATAAAGTGTTTTTTATTACTATACATTTGGTATTAATACTGGACTGATATTAAGGTAGCCTGAATGAAGAGATGAGACTGGTTATAGTTAAAGTGTAGGATAGTGGAATAAAAGATAGGAGAGAGTCACGTATAAGAGGGCTCGACCTGAAGTCAGAGCGAAGGCGGCTCACCGTCTCTTTATTCTCGCGAAAACCAATCAACCACGGCTCGGAATGTGTGCTGGGCTTTAAGACCTGGAGGTACGCTTCCTCTTCCTTATTTCATGTAATTCATCCAACGGTGATATGTTCACTTCTGATATTATTATTATTATCATAATTATTACGCTCGATAATTAATAAATTTGTTTTTAGAAAAACTTCAGGGTTTAGATGGTTAAAACTGATTTTATATGAAAAAACTGATGTGAGTCTTGTAGCTTATTGAATTTCGGGTAAAATGATGTGCAACAATGATTTTTTTCGAGTGATAGAAGGTTTGAAAAAAATTATTAAAGGTAAAGTTTCTAAAAGATCAAAAAATTATCGAGTGTATATATGAGCGTTCAAATCCAGTTTTGAGTACCAAAAAATTTTTTATATCAAAACTGATGGTAGGACCTTATATATTATTAAATTCCGCGTGAAATGACCTATAATGTTTATTTTTTACTGCTCATTAAGAGACTTTGAAAGAATAACTAAAGTTAAAATTTCACGGTCGAAAAATAAGATGAGTTCATAAATTGTCATTTAAGCGCAATTCAGCGAGATATAAAATTTTTTTGGGCTCAAGTAATAATTAGAGAGTATCCGTTATTAAATTTTGCGTAAAATGACGCGTAATAAAATTTTTTCCACCCAGTTCGAGTCGTTAAAAAATCTCTAAAGATCAAACTAACTAACAACAATGTGATCTTTAATAATAATTATGAGTAATAAAAAAATTTTGCTCACCCAAATTGATCATGAGATCTCGTAGATTACTCAATCCCGCTTGAAATGACCGGAGATAAAATAATTTCCGATAAAAAAAAAAAAAAGCGTTTTTATCTCAATTCCCAGTAAATTTGTCCGTCACTTCCAATTAGCGTTTGCCGAAAAAAATAGTTATTTAATTTTCTTAGTACCGAATAATGAGTCGTTAGATTTATAAAATTTACTTGCGGTGAGTATGACAAAGAAACAAGTGGACGTTAATAAATAATTGGCTCATTAAAGGCATCTTACGTTTTACCTTCTCGAGGAAGCAAATACGCGGGCTCAAACATGTCAGATAACGTATAACGGATGTTTTTTAACTTGATTATTATCATTATTATTATTTGAGAGCCGTTTTCAAAAATTAAGCTGAATATACCTCAAAGAGAACATACATACCTCGCAGATTTGAGAATTGCCTCAAGATTTATATTTTTTAACGAAGTTAAGTAAAGTGAAATCGCGTATCTTCGGTGCGTCAATTAGTCAGGCGGCGTCTTGTAAGATAAATCTTCAATGAATTTACGACTGCCTTCAATTCGATTTTTAAACTCGGATTTTTTGGACTGACTTCTAGTCGCGACTGTCCGGCAAAGTAAAGAGAAAAGTTGACAAATCGAATCAAGTCGGTGCATTTAGTATTGGAATCGGAATGAATATAAATAAGAAGTAAGAATAATAAATTAAATTGAAATTAAATAAAAGGAAAAAAGAAAAGGCTCAATTCAATGAAGTAAATAAATAAAGGAGAGAATGAGAAATGTTGATAGAGCAATGTCAATGTCTGCAAGGGCTAATGCCAAATCCAACGAAGGATAAAGAGTTCGCCGGTGAAACGAATCGATCGAATGTCAAGTAAGCCCATGCTTAATTAATTGATCGTCTCCCAAGAGACTTTTCAGCTTACTTACTTTAAATTTAAACTCACTCACTTGTTGACAAAATTCTCATGAATTACGTGTGGTCCTCAAGACCTACCTGAGTTTTTTTTTCGATTTGACTACATTTGCAAAAATTATTTAAGTTTTATTTTTACCATTTGTTTCAGTAAGTTTTTTTTTGTAATTGTGTTAAATTATTTGAAAAAAAATTTTTTTTTTGTTTTTGAACTTTGTCTTTTATAAAAAATTTATTTTTGTTTGGGTTTTTTAAATTTGTTTGTAAAAATATTTGAAAAAAATTAAATAGAATTTTTTTAAACTTAAAAAAAAATTTTTTTTCAAGAATTTTATAAATTTTGTTTAAATTTCAAATTTAATTAATTTGCTCAATTTTATTAAAATTTTCAACTTGATAAAAAATTTTTTCCTTCATTAAAAATTTACAAAAAAAAAAAAGAAATATTTTTAATTTAAAAATAACAAATACGAGATAATTCTGATGTAATCTTCGTAAAAAATAATTAAATTAACAAAAAACTAATCTGGCTTAATAACTTACGATTAAAACCCGAACTATAGACAAAGTTAATTAATCGATCGAAAATAATAAAACCCTCGTAGAGAGTAGAGCTTTCACATAATATAAACTACAATAAATCCTTATGTTGATTCGATTATCGAGATTAATAGCCGATGATTGTGACTTGCGACTGAGTACAAGAATAATTTATTGTGTCCGCGAATAAAGGGCGCGGTGAGGCGGTGCTTCTTTGAGATAAATTAAATCTATAAATAAAAATAAAGATGATCATACCCAGCGACACGACTGGGATCGAGGATCACTAAATAAACTCATGTCAACGGGACATCGGTATACTTTTATATTTTTTCTCAGTCACCGCCCTGTTATACATTATCATCATTATTCCCCAAGGATATGAATAACGGGTAATTTTAACACCGGAAGTTATTTTGTTGAATTACTAAAAAAGTGGCAATTTCTTTTAAATTTTTTTAGTATAATAAATCTATTATTTCTCAAATTTAAATTAATTTTTTGAGCTAACTGTCTTAAAAACTAGATAAAATTTTCTTTAGATAAAATTTTATTGTTGTTAAAAACACAAAAGGTAAACGGTATATATTAAATTGAAAAAAAAAAATAACTGAATTGTCTTATCAGGGTAATCTTTATCTAAGTATTATTATTTATTATTAATCATAAAAGGTTGTTGGTTGTTGGCAAAATTTGAATGCATTGACCGCACGGTTACATGGTTTACGCACGACTTACTGCGAACAATGTCGTCACGATCGGTCTATAGTATATGTAGTAGGTAAGCCTCCTAAGGGAATTTATTATTACTTTGTTGAGGTAAATAGAATATGAATATATGGATGAAAAAAGAGCAACAGGGATAGCTGTGTAAAGCGAAGATAACTAAAATGCATTGAAAAGATCCGAGAAATGAGCTGTCTTATAACTTTCTAAAGCAACTAATATAAAGCTAAATTACACTGATTCTTAATATAAGCTGCTCATTCATTATCATTATTCTTATCTCTTCTTTTAAATATAATAAACTCCGTAACTCTTGTCTTACATTCAAAGTTACTATTTTCAAGTTAATTGATTCTCACGCCTAAAATATTGAGTCTACTGTCTTGGGCCTCAGGATCTTTTTTGTAGAGTAGAAAATTTTTTATAAAAGAGATCCTAAGTAATATTTCGATCTCGACTCCTTGACTAAAAAATCGCAATCGATCTTCTGCCGATAAATCAAGAAAGTAAAAAAAAAAGACAATTGTCAGTAATACAATTTAAATCCACGCGATCCGTTGCACACCTACAGCTAAAAGAGTAAAGTGAGCGTTCTCACCGATCTTACAAATACATTATATTAGACTGTAGTTTACTAAGAGGAAGGGGAATCGGCGTATATCGATTACGCCGAATCGTGACGCGGGGGCGAAAGAGATAAATTTTCCACGTCTCACCCGGCGGGGCCCACGATCCGTGGAAATAAATTCAATGAATAATCCCCGGTTAGAGTGCTCAACATGCCCAATCTGAAATGCCCTGAGTATAAAAGAAGAAGAAGAGTAAAAAAACGCTAAATAAAATGACTAAAGTGAGGTGAAAGAGACTGAAGAAAGAGGAGAGAAGAAAAGAGCTGAGGCAAACATCAACAACCAAATGGAAGATGGAAGAAGTAAGGCTATATACCCGCGATCGGTATGGGCGTGTTGTACATCTCAGAGTTGAAGTGGTAGCCTCAGGACATCACGAGTCTTCTTCGTGTTCTCCCACCGTTCTTTCTTTTCCGTTCGTTAATGTTTACTTCAAGTCCTTTAATATATTTTATACACACACAATATACATCCACAATCATTCACGTTTTGCCAGATCATCTCATCTGTTGCCATACATCTTCAATCTTTCGTTTATATTTTCTTGAAAAATAACAAAAATTTCCGATAGCGATCACCGAGAAATTAAAAAAAAAAAATAAAATAAATATTTTTGTTTTATTTAACCTCTAAATGTTAACAAACGATATCAATAATCTCTATGGGGATTTTATCAATCCAATTGAGTTAGAGAGTCCAGCTACCCGCCATCTTGCGTCCGTCCGCCATCTTATCATTATATTCCGCAGCGTAGACGTAGACTTTATCTTGACTCAACCCGACGTAGGATTATGTTCGGAAATAAAAATGAGTATGTGTATGTATTGCGATTCACCGGAGCTGGAGCTGGAATTTTGTGCTCTAAGGGGGACGATACCATCTGTATTTATATCTGTATACCGGGGATCCGCGATATTCTTGTCCGTTATGGGGCACAAGATACCTCTTCTCTTAGGCAGGCCTTTTACGCGCTCCGCCGACTTCTAAAGCGGCATCTCATCATTATTCGGATCTCTATAACTATACGATATACGATATACGATTTACAATAGTGTTAGTTGTAACGTGAATATATGCAACGGCCAGAACTTCAGATGGACATTGATGCTCTTCAGAGTTTTAATCGCGAGCCATGAGAAGAGATTCGAATTTTATTTTTTTTAAGGATTTGTATGAGCACTTGGAAAGTTAAAATGAAGACTTGATTTTTTTTGTATGTACAAATTAATTTTGAAAATTGATAAGTTTTTTTTTTTGTTAATTACAAAGTGAAAGTAAATATATTAATGATGATTTTAATTAAAAATAATTCATACTTGACCAAATTATTTAAATAGTTATGATCAAATTAAAGGACCTGTAGTTACTAACGAAATTTAAATGTATATTACGAAAAAATTTTGTGAAATTATAAAACTAAATAATAATTATTGTTTTATAAAAAGATCTAGTTATTTTTAAGAATAGATTAAAATTTTCTACTCAATTTTATAACTTAACTAGTTTTTTCGTTATTTTAGAAAGTTAAAATTCTCAAAAATTCATCGGAAATATTTTAGATTTTTTTTTTTGTTTAATTGTTATAGGAGCAAAAATTTGACTAGGATATTCTAAAGAAAAAAAAATCAAATTTTTGTATTTTTAAGACATTTAAAAATAAAATTATTTGGAAAATCGGAACCGGGTAAAATTGAAGAAATAAAAATAATATGAAAAATAATGTATGAATAGAGGTGAAGAAAAAAGCGTGGATAATTCGACCTTGCACGAGCAATCGCGACGACGCCGGTAACAATGCTCGCGTCGATTTTATCAGGAATACCCGCAGCGGTGGCTCATTAAAAGTCCACAGTGTTGGCTCCGAGTCTCGGACTCGGTAAATGTATAAAGGAAACGGTGAGATACAATGTTGAATGAAAATACGTAATAAACAAAGAAAAGAGCTTAAATTTAAGTTCGTTATCTCCAGGCACCTTGTATGCTTTCATTCGGTGTTTTTGTACCAATTTTTCGTTAGTACTTCTTCGGAGTTAATAAATTTCCTTGGATTTTGTATTTAGTATTTTTTATTGAGAGTGAGTGTTTGTAAGTGTGAGTAAGAGATACCGTTGATTTAGAATTATTAAGAGAGTCTATCTTACGGTTATATTTATTCCGGAGGGCGAAATAAAAAGGAGAAATAAAGAGGAAGGTGGGTATAAATAAGAATAAGGATGAGTATATATATCTATAAGCTGGGAGTTATAATTCTCAGCCAGGAAATGCCAGTTGCGCGGGTGTGAGACCAATGATCCTGATGATGCTGTGGTACTCTCTGGTCTCCGGTTGTTGCGGATCTGCAACCCAGGATCGCGTTTCAACTCCGGTGGCCTTAATCGTCTTGTGAAGAGAAGTAAACCTGAAGTGTCTACTCTCTATCTCTTTTACTCTCTTTTTTATTCTTAAGGAGTCCATCAGTCCTTCAGTCATTTTTAATAAATGTCTTACAGGAGAAATTATTATTAATTTTATTTCTTTATTGTATCAAGTTTTTGTTTTGATCAAAAAACAAAAAAATTGGAGTAAAAAATTTATTTGAAAAAAAAATTAATTGTAAAATTTTTATTTTTAGTTAGAAATTTTGAAAAAATTTTAAATAAAAAAAAAATAAAGGTTTGCGAAATTAAAATTACCGCAGTCGGGATTCGAACCTGGAAATTTCTAGTCGAGGAATTTTTACTATTGTGCATCTAATGGGACTTTAATTAAAAAAAATTATATGAATGATGAAAAAATAATAAAAAAAAAAATCTGTACTAAAGTAATAATATTTTTATAATGAAAGCAGAGTAATAATAATAAAAGTAATAGTTTAAAAAAATAGCAACTATTCATCTCCATCTAAAGTTTCCTGAGGCGACTGACACCCGACACTAAAGCACGTGAAATAGCAATTGGTTGCGCAAATCGTCTCTTTTTATTAAATGATTACTTTTGAGAACTTTTTTCGTTTAGCTTTGTATTTATTCATCGCAAGACAAATTGTTTTATCTACAGTATGAAGCGTCGAGCAAACAGACCGAGCAAAAAGTTAAGATAGAGTTGTCAGAATCCCAGTGACGAAGGGAAATAAGAAATACATAATATAATACAAGAGTAAGGAGATAAGAGGAAATTAGATGAATAGAAAAATTTAGATTGATGGAAAATAGTTGTCAGATTTTTTACTCTTTTCTTATTATTATTATTTTGTACCAATGTAATTTATCTTTATCAACAAGCTTAGTTACAGCAGATGTCACACTTTTTTCCGGTTTTATGTTGTTATAAAAATTACGTAAATTGCTTGGTAATTTTTTTTTTATTCTAAAAATCACGTAATTTGTTTTTGAAAATTACTCAAGATTCCTTAACTTTTAGATTAATCATTTATAAGACCAGGAAATATTATTTATATTTATATTTATATTCCGTGGAATATTTGAACACACAAATATACAAATTGATGCTGTTTAATGTAGTGTATTATATAAAGAATAAAACTAATAGCTTAAAGACTATCGAAGGTTCGAAATCTGCATAGTCGTGAACCATTAAACGTGTCCGTTCTACTATTTTACGAGCCCCCATAAAACATTTCCGTTTTCCTTTTGAGTAGAATACCTTTTTTTACGAATATACAATAATAAATATATAATATATGTTATATTACATCATTCATAAGCATACACTGTATTTATAATTTTTTTTTTTACCGGTAGGTGGTAATACACTCGACTATATTACAGTCCTAAAAAGGTTGCGCAAGGTATTTTATGGAGCTACCTGGGGCCTCAAGCAGGTGTACGACTTCTAAGATTTCTAAGTGGAAAATGATTTGTTAAAATGTGAATTGGGTTTATTGTTATTTATCATCATTTAAATTCAAATATACGCGGTCTTAAAATGTCTTATTTATTGTTCGATGTTGTAAATTAGTAAGAGATTTGTTAATTTTAATATATGCAATAAAAGGGTTCTATATATTTTGTTATTATTTTTATTATTATTATTGGGACGTTTAAAGGCCCAGAAATGAAACTTAAAAATGAAAACACTATCTCCGGTAGACATTTACGGCAGAAAAGTAACTCCCACTGTTTTTCAAGTCAACGATCTTGAGGTACAAGGTAGACGCGGAAGAAAGCCATGAAACCTTATCCTAAAATCTTTTTGTACTGAAAAAAGGATTCCCGATTTTTACACTTTTTTATCATCCTTTCTCGTTCCTTATCTTCGTCGCGATTTTACGATCCCTGGAGAGCCGTAAATTCAATTGTACTAATCCCGAGTGGACACCACAAGGATGTTATAAAAGGGATTGTGAAATAATGCTGGTGGGTTTAAGAAACCACTTGAAAGTTTTCAAAATAAAAAAAAAGAAAAAAGCAATATAATATGAATTGTATCGTTATCGAATTTATGATACTTAATACATATCAAATTTATCGTATCGGTCGCTTCATTCCGGAGCAGTCAATGGAAAAATTGTAACCGCGTTATAAAAAAGACGGATGCTGGATATTATTTTTTGTATAAATTGTGAAGGCATATAATGGCGTTTGAAACCACACGCTCTGAAAAAGTGAAAACGATTTGCATAAGAAGTGAGCGAGAAAAAATTTAACTGAAACTTGAGGATCATTTTTTTTTTTTTTTTTTGGTTGTTAAAATATTAAATTTTAAGAGTGAAAGATTATTTAAAGAAAAGTTTGTGCTGAATTTTTGCACTGGCATAAAAGGACAATTTTATTCTGAAAAAGGACCACGATAATTTTGGAGCAAGTGAAGAAAGTGATGATGTTTAAATGAAGTTGTACGTATAGATATTTTTTTTTTTTTTTTTTTTTTTTTTTTGAAAAGAACGGAAGAAGCAAATCATGAATTCTGTGAACTTTTTTCAGGAAAAAAATTTATGAAAAGGATGAAAATAAAATAAAGAAGTTGGAGCTGGGCGTGAAAGGTGAGAAACCGATCTGCATAAGAAATCGAGTTAAGAAAATACTTGTCCGTAAACTCAAGCTCCCTTGAGTTTTTTTCTTTTATTTTTTTGTGCGTATTTCTCTTTACAATATAATACATTAACACTTGAGGTAATTTTTAGCGTGATTTATGTTTTCACATGACTAAAGTACAGCTAACAGAAATGTGAAAGGAGGTGCAGTGCGTAAAAATGTATTTCGTATTGTAAAAACTAAACAAAAACCGCTTACAATAATTAACTGAGCTGTAGGTATGTATTATAATTTATAATTTATATTTGTACGACTCAATTTTTCATCTAGGTGTTTACTGTCATTTAAATTACATCCTATTAATATTAAATAACTCAATCGTCCGATGAATAATTGCAGCAGTGTCGGTGCATTATAAGTAATATTGAGAAGTTTGAATTTACGGTAAAATTTTAACGATTTAATTAAACTCGATTAAACGATAATTCAGATTTAAGCGGAGTCGAAAAAAGTAACATGGAGGACGTTTGTTTTTTAGGCGCATCGCTGAGTAAATTCATCGATCTTGAAATGTAGTCACGGTTGTTCTCTTCATGCATTATTGAATTCGCAAATTTGTAGTGTGTCCCTTTACTTCTGAAAAGGCTACTGCAGAATCCTTTTTTGGCGGACGCTAAATTAAACGAAACCATTTTATTTGGATTTATGTATACAAAATATATTTTTGTATCAAGAATTTACCAGAACTTTTAAAAAGGACTGGCGGTTTCGGGGCTTGCATTTAAACGCTCCGCTTTGAATGATCTTTTTTGAATAAATTCGTGATTGTTTTAAGAGATAAGCGCTTCAAAGGATTGTATTGTAAAATATTCAAAATATATTCGTTTTTGTGCTGGAAAAAATCTTGAGAAAATTCTTGAATTTTTTATACGGTTTAAAAATTATTCGGTTTAAATTTTGATTTTAAATTAATGTTTTAGAAATATTTTTATTAGAAATAAAATTTTCTATAAAAACAAGTTCCAATATTTTATTTTGATTAAAAATTCCTTAAAAAAAATTTTAATTAAAAATCTCGAAAAAATGTTAATATTTTTCTTAGAATCAAAATAATGAATCGATTAAATAAAAAATCTGAATCCAACTCGAAGTTCATGGTTAAACCACCCACATACTACATATTACACATTAATAGAGGGCTAGTATCGCTTAGTAACAGTTGATGACGTGATGGTAATGTAACCAAAGCCTTGGTCTTAGACTTGGATTCAGAGAATGCAATAACGTATGGAAAAAGACAATGGGATTTAACGCGAGATAAAAATTTTCTTTGTTTCCAGCTACGCCTCCATGTTCAATTTTCTTTATTTCTTTTTCATCCAACAATCGCCGTGAAATAAAGAAAGAATTAAATATTTAATTTAATTATTTTAAGAATTTTATTTTACTTGTATCACGTGTTCAATTTACAGTCAAATTTTGAACATACGCTTGGAGAATATTTTACAAGGAATTTTATAATAAATTCATTTCATTGAGTAATTGCACGATTTACTTTAAAGAAGCCGCTCATTTAATATTTTTATCTCAATTTAATCTGTTATTAAACCCTTTAATAAATCCACACGTACATATAAACACATATATACAATGAGTACCGAGCAATTAATTATAAATACTAACGAACGCTCTGAAATCGAATCAATTTTTCATTCATTTTATCTTTTCAACTATGACCTTTATACTATTAATTTTTATTTTATTTTATTACTTTTGTAATTTTTTTTTTTTTTTTTTTTTTTTTCAAAAAAATTTAATGATTTATGGCTGGGTTATAACGGCAAATAAAAATGAATTATTTATGAATGTTTGACAAAAGATTTTAGATGCTGGTGTTATTCAAAAATAAAATACAGCTGCAAATTTTGGTGCATTTGTAAGCTTGTTATTTTTGGTTTGGGTCAAGTAGGGTATTTCCCAGTTTTACAAAACACCAAATTTACCTTTACCTGAGAAGAAAAACCCTCTGAGAAAAAGAATGAACTTGAATCTGAGCAAGCAGGTTCTTAAGATGGAGTTGTGCGCCCTTTGTGTACCAAACAACTTGCAATAGTGAAGATTTGCATGACTAATCACTGGCCCGGGTAGTTTTAATTATTTACGTTGGGGTATAAAAGTTTTATTGCAAGAAACTTCGAGAAAATTTTGCTTGAAGAAACTGGAAATTCGAGTTCAATAATTTTAAAGTCATTAAAAATTATTTTGTCTTTGTAAAAAAAAAAAAAAAAAAAATAATTGCCGGCTATTGCTCAACAAAGTAAGCAATTATTGATAAAGTTAAAAGATATTGTTAATAACTTTAATTACACCATTACCATTCAGATTTTATCTTACCGACAATCATATTGATAGTTTTACGCAGTTATTTTTTTTATTTCATTTATTAATAGTTCAAAAATTTCTATTGGACAAATTTCTTTCACGTGATACTTGTAAGCCGACGTTTAACTTTTTGGATGGTATATATAGAGTGGTCATTGAATTATCGGAGTTATTATTGATAAAAAGTTTAAACTTGAACTTGAACTCTATTGGACTTTATTAAAAATGTTTAAAACTGTGATAATATTCTTGGTAATATCACTTGCTCTTTTTAGTATAGTGGTTGAATCTGGATCGAGGTTTAGCACAGATGAGTTGAGAGCAAAGGAGTATCAATTCAGAGATATGGCGACTTTTTAAATAAGCCAAAATGATGAAGATTTTCAACCTCTGTCATCGAGGATGGATTCATTTATGTTATTGGAAAAAATTAATGAATCTCATGCTAAGAATTTTATGGCTCAGGGAAATTAAGAAAAGCTTAACATACTTTAGAAGTTTTGGTAAATATATGAGAAATTTTAATAATTACACTAAAAAAAGATATTTAGATTAATTGATCATTAAAAATTTTTTTTTTTAGTTTCAATTCGGATTTTTTGACACATTAATTTAGAAATTTTATTTAAAAGTGACTTTAATATTTTTAATAATAGTAATAAATTAATAACAAGTGTAATAAAATTGTCAACTATTTATTGTTACCAAAATAAAATATTTTTTTTTTACTAGAAATTTTTTTCAAACATCATTTTGTTCCTCTTTCAGTAATTCTATTTGTTCTACCAAATTTATTATCAAAAACTAATTACATACATCCTCTTTAAAAATAAATCAATCTAATCAAAGGAAAAGAAAAAGTGTATTAGATAAGTAAAACCATTAAAAAATGTTAGTCTTATAAAAACCAGTGAATTAGCAGCAATAAAATGACTAAAATTATTTCAATAATCGTCTTATTTGCTTCAATATATTTAATTACATCTGCAATGGCTCGAACTCCCCGAGTTTTGTCGGAAAAAGAGTTAAAAATATCAGCAGAGTTGTTCAGAGAATTTTCGCGCAATAACAATGAAAAACCGGATCCTAGAGTTAATTTTCTTATCGAAAAATCAGAAGAGTTAGAAAGTTTCAACAATTTGAGCGAGTTTACAACGGAGTTTCCCGTACTAAACGATAAACCAATAGATTATTCATGCGACACGCCGGATGGTAAGTAAAAATATTCATGTAATAAATCTCTATTTAAAAAATGTTAATCATTATTTTTTGCAGAGTGCTATCCTAGTTTCTACTCGGACTATTTTTCCCTAATTACTTATATTATCAACAATTAATTATTTTCTACTAAGTAATTTATATTATTAATAATTTTTTTGGGTTAAAAACTATTGAACTTGAAAATAAGAAGCTGTAAGTCCAAAATTACTTTTGTGACAAGTAAATCATTAAAAATCAATTAACAATTTTTTTTAATCAGATAATGAAAGAGCTGAGTTTTTTTATCATACGCAATTGTCATTAATTTGTTCTATTTATATTTTTAGATAAATTAAGAGCTTTGAAAAATATTTTACTCAATTTATTTGAAGAAATTTTTTTTAATTTAATTTATAGTAAATTGTCATAAAATATTTTTTTTTAAACATTAAAATTTTATTTACTATAATTATAGTGTACCAAGCCCATAATCTGTTAAAATGATTGACCACACATTTATTTTTAAAAAATTATATTAATTGATTGTTTTTAGATGTATATAAATAATTTTTTTCATAAATTCTTAATTAAATGTTTAATTCAATAATTGTGGAAAATAATTATCACACAACTGCAAACTGTGATTCTCTATTTCTTCATCTTCCTTCGACATTGCACCACAATTATAATTATTAAAAATTATTATTATTGACCGTAGATATGTATTCAATGAAGAAGTGCATTAATTAATTGGCTTAATTAAGTAATTGAGGTAATTAATGTCTCAAATGTTTTAAACGGTACCGATGGTATAAAAAAGGGAGGAATGTCGGTGTGTTAAGGAGTAAAAATATAACATTTCGCGGTGAGTTCGCTAAGATTATATCGACACTCGGTACACGCCTGCCTGGACTTCTTTCTCCTGGTTAAGAGTTATCTAAAATCTGTATGTGCAGCTCTTGTCCCTTCATCTTCTCGCGTGTCCTTTTACCTTTTTTATATATTCTTCTTCTTTATTTACCCTTACTCTTGCTCTTACTCATCTTACAACAAATAAAAAAAACAAAATAAGAAAATAAAATTTATCAGTCTACTTCTCGCATGTCATCTCCCATAAAAAACTAGAGCAAGATTTCTTGTCCCGTCAGCTAAATTGGTTCAGATGCCGCCGATTGCGATAACTTTTCTCGAGGCTGCCAGCGTTAAGACACCAAAAAATTATTTTATTTACTTACATTTATAATAAAACAAATCTAAATAGTAAAGAATCAGGTATAGTCTCTGTCTCAGTCACCGGACACCGAGTCACGTTCACTCAGGTTTAGTTGGTATTTCCTGCTCCGTCTCCGTACCTTCAGCCAACTCTGATTATGTCAGGATTTTTATTTTCTTCTATCTAGTTTCACGCTGATAAAAATCGTACTACACTAAAAATATTATTGCCTTTTTTATTTGAATTACGTGACTTGAATTTTATTTTATCGCATAATCATAATAAATATAAAATTATAAACTTGTTTTTCTTCACTAAAAAGTTCTACAGTTTTTTTTTTTTTATGTTATCATAATAAATATTACACCGTGACAAATTTGCTGTTAAATTCATTTTTATTCAATAAATTAATCATAAATTGGCAAATTTTTGTGAAAAATCAATTTTTTTAGAAATTATTACAACAAAATTTACTGATAAAAAGTAAAGATGTCAATAAGTTCAAATTTATAAAAAAGTTATTATAAAAATAATTCAATAAGTGGAAAAAAAATTTTTTTTCAATTTTTTAAATGTCTGAATTCAGTATAAAATTTTTTCAATTATTTTCACTAAACTTTAGCCATTATAAATCAAAAAATTTATTCTATATCAGTACCTGTGCAATAAAACTATTTCGAGCGACTAATTCGCGTGATACGCGATCATCTTTCAGCCCAATAATCACTCGTAAATCGATAAATCAAAAAATATAAATAACCGATCGACAATAACTCTTGATTTCTTTAAAATTGTTATTATTATGAAGCTAAGGAGTTATCGCTTTCAGTGGACTCTTTGATTTGTCTTTCGAAGCAGACCACGAGACAAAAGCGACCATTAATCCGGTAAGGATTCCCTGGGGCTAACGAGCACTTCTTTCTCTCACAACTCTATATATTATTATTTATTATTATTATTTTTTATTAATGTGTGTGAATCTTTCCATGCGATAAAATAAGAGCGTTACTTTTATAATTGGAGCGACTAAAAAAATTCAGGTTTAAAAATAAGCAGATTTATTATTCAAATTTCCAACCTTGAAAAATTTTTTTTCATTAGAAATTTTAATTAATAAGTAATAAAAATTTCTATTTTTAAGTTTCAATCCACTTTACTTTTTTTAGTGATTATATGTCTTATCATAATGATGTTTAGAAGTATTAATGAACTGTGGACGAAGTTGAAGAAGCAGAAGTGGGGATTGTACAAGCGAAAGAAGAAGAAGTGCATTGAGTTTGCGCGTTACAATAAATTACATAGCGATGCACCAGCTCACTAAATGCAACTATCGCATATATATATGTAGCGTGTGAAATACTTTTTCATTCGTCTATCCCCCTGATAGCTCTTACTTCGACTTCAACTTTAACTTTAACTTCAACCAACTTTTTTTATCATTAACGTAAAGGTCAAGGTTGTTACATCCTCAATTAATGGACGCTGTAACTTCTACATGGTTTCTTGATCATTTTTGGACCACATACGAGAGAATAATGCATTGCTTTTATTGTAATTGATAAACACCAAAGAATTTTTTACTACAAAGTAGCTTTAATTAATTAATTATTTCATTTTTGGCAAACTTTTGGGTAATTTTTATTTTTTAAGAATTTATGGAAGAGAAGAAAATAAAAAAATAAAATTGAAGTATTTTACCCCGTCGGCGGAGTGAATTGTTAATGTAAAGAAATGAAAAAACCAAAAAAACTAGTAAAATATTGTGTGTCCAAAGTACAGGACAATGCATGGGCATGGGCATGGGTCGATTCCGATGCCGAATGAGTAATGCTGGGAGCAATCTACATCTTTGATAATAAATATCTCAAGACCTTCTATTCGCGCATCGCTCTTATGTATATGTATTTATTTATTTTGATTTTTTTATGGTTGTTTTTCATCAGGCTTTCATGTCTACCGATTCATGTCTGCTACACACATATATAACACCTACACCCTTTGATATTGTACACATATATGTATGTATAATATGAATCTGACTCGGTATTAAGACATTTTGAATCTTCTCTGGGTATCAAATAACTTTTTTAACCTGATAGAATTAAATTAATGAAGACATTCGAGGTAATTTGATATTATTTAATAACAAGTTTACTTGGGAAAAAAAAAAAAAAAAAAAAAAAAAAAACATTTTATAGTATCATTATTGTTATTAATATTTTTTCAATTTTTTGACAAAAGTATTTTGATAATAATAATGATAATAATAGTATTGAAATTTATATTATTAGTATTAAAAAAATTATTATAAAAAAATTTATGAATTTTTGCAAAAATATTATTTTGATTAAAATTTAAAAACTCTACAAGTGACGAAAGAAGGAAAACGGATGATGAAGCACAATCTCTTTATTCCCCGAAGCTCTTAGTATTATTATTTAGGCTGAAAGGAGCTCCGCAATGGATCCTTTCACGGGAAAGAAAATAAAAAGGAAGACGCAAAGTTGGGAAGAAACGAATAGAAGGCGAAAAAATAAAGAAAAAAGTCGACTACAAACTACAATGCACAATATATACTATATATATATATATATAAACCTGTGTAGTAGTATAAAATATATATGGCAAGAGGTAACACGGGATAGAAAGCGAAAAAGCGAGTAAAGACCGAAATGGAGAACGATGAATGCCGGTGTGGAGGTAAGGACAAGATAAGCTTTTGTGCCGGACACGAAAAAGACCTCTCGTCTCATCTCAGGACTCAAGACTCAAGACAACGGATCCCGTCCAAAGACTCTTGTCTCATCTCACATTTCGCGAGCCACCGTCATATTTTACCTGGGAATCAGCTCCTCTACTTGTCAGGACTCGGCTCCAGATATTTCCCTTTTTTTGCCTCTCATTTTTAGCTTCGATCAAAATATTAAGGCTTTTGACACAGCCGGTTATTGCGGTTTATTGAACAATAAATATTTACCAATTTTTTTTGACACTCAAGTTATTTTTTAAAAACTATATAGAGTGTCTTTAGTCAAATTTTTGGGATAAAATTTATAAATAATTCAATTGCTACAGAAGTAATAAGATAAAAAAAATGGGCTTGGAAAATTATTTTGGGTAAAATTATGGAGCAATAAAAAATTAAAAAAATTTTTTTGTGTAAATTTAAAAGAACAAAATTCGAAAATTATTTGATTTTAATTAAGATTAATTGGTATGTTTATTATTTTTTAATCTTGAATCTATAATAACTTAGAACAGAAAGTTTCTCAAATAAATCGTTCGATTCACTTCTTAAACAAATAAATTGAGTGCATTTAACGCACCATTTGTTTCACCGCGGGACTCAGAGTTCAATTCGCGGTTTACAAAAATGAAAATACAAACTCTGAGACTATAAAACAGTAATTGGAAGACATTTATCTGAAAATCCAGATCGATAATATTATATTAAAGACAATTAAATTCAACGATGAGTTGTTCGCGATTGAAATTAAAAACTCTAAGAGCGTAGTGGGTTTTACTTTATCTGGTGGTTATCCCTGTTTCTGGTGGGCATTATCAGATCTCTCGGGTTGTCATCTTGGAAGAATATACCGGCGACACGAGGAGAAGGATACGCGCGTGCGAGACACGCTATCGTTCTTGGAACATCTCGCGCGATCCTCGCGACTTTTCACGCCAGAGTTTCCGGCGTATTTTTTATTTACTACCGCAGGGTTTATCTTTATGTTTGAATTTTTATGCTCGCAAAGAAGAATTAAAATAAGGATAAGTAAAAAAAAAAAAAAAATTAAGTGGTAAGAATGATGATCAACTAACCTGGCATGCAGACACACCGAAATGTTCCGGGATCATCAAGACAGGAACCGTCGTTTTGACAGGGATGAGACTCGCACTCGTTGACATTTGTTTCACATCTTGGTCCCGTGAATCCTTGAGTACAGTTGCAGGCAAAAGAACCCGGTGTATTCACGCAGATTCCATCGTGCTCGCAAGGAGAACCTGTAATTACAAAAAATAATAAATTTTTGTCTCAATTATTTATTTTTTTTATTACTAAATATTTTATTTAATTTTTTTATTAAAAAATTCTTTATTTTTTTGGCTGAAAATTTTTTTAGTTTTACAGAAAGTTTCATTATTTTTTTTTTTTTACTATAAAATATTTTTTTCTGAAGGAATATTTTTTTCGGATAAAATTTAATCAACTTCATTTTTTTTTCTGACTAAAAAATATTTTACTGATTGTTTTTTTTAAATCAAATTTTTTTAAGAAAAAAAAGTCTTGAATTATAACTTTAAGCCAAATTTCAATCATTAATAAATCGTTTCTCGTTGTTTGTTGATATATATATATATATATATATATATATATATATATATATATATATATATATATATATATATATATATATATATAACTTGTTTTAAAAAATGAAACTGAAATTTATTTAAATAATCATTACATTATTGCCGTCAATAACATAATTTGATTTATTGAGCCCTAGATAAATCTTAAATAAAATTATTTATGATTTATGATTAACAATAATAAAAAAATTATTATGACAAACTCTTACATAATTCGAGGATAAAAATAATCTTGTACTAATTAAATAAATTTGTCTGGTTATCTGACAAAAGTGGAACCATTATCACGTCAGCCATCTATCAATCACAGGTCGGGGATAGACGTTGGTTTTTATCAAGTAAAATAAAATTTATTAGCGGTTTAAAAAAAGAATAAAATCAATTAATATTTAAAAGATAATTCAATATCGCTCGGAGGCGATTGAGAAAAAGGAACGGCCAATTAAAAGGACTGGACGCATTTGTAGCCAATAAACGCAAGGAGTGATGCTCTTTGGAGCATGTATATGTATTTAGCAAATAAACAACCGAAGCTTCTTCTTCCCTTAGTTATCCACATAACACAATCCTCAATAAGCCATACACACATTAAAACTCATCGGCTAGTATGTACGTACTAAAGAATAAAGAATACGGACGCATTAATCATGCGGCGCGCGTCCATAAGCCTTTTAATTATCACTCGACTCTCAACTCTCCTTATGTTACATTGCTATTATATATAATACTCCCATAACAGAGCATCGACTTTCCCATTCGATTCGATTCAATTACTCTTTCGTTAATGAAAAAACATTTTTAAAAATATTTATCCCTGCACCTTTGTGAGAAACTTGCTCTACGCGAGTTTCATTTTTTTATATTATTATTTATTATAAATTATAAATATTTAAGAATGATTGATTCAAAGTAAATGAACGCAAATTTTCTTGTACGCTCTGGGATTTATTTTAATTTATTTAAGATTCTCCGTAAAGTTATTTATTTTTGTTCCTGTGCTACAGGAACTTAATCCACCAGAAAATATGCAATCTAGATAATAACAGAGTCGCGAAAGTGCTCGAGAGGTCATTATGGTTGTTATTAAACTTGAAATAACGTTTTAACATTTAATTAGGTTCATCCGTGAGATGCTAAAATGCTACCATATAATATTGTTATAATAAAAATTATTGAACAAGGATTTTATTAAATCAAACGAGAGTTAAGGAGGAATAATAGTTCATGGTTAGATACTCTAATGGTCCAGTGTTCGAATCTTGGTCTGAATAATTGTACAGTTTTTTTTTTACTATTTTAAAATTATTCTTTATATTTTAAAAACTTAATTTTGTAAGACATAAATGGAGTTTTTTTGCTTTTAAAAATTTATGTAATAATAATAATATTTTCTTTTTAAAAAACTCAATTTCGTTCAACAATAATTGAATTTTTAATTTTTTTTATTACAATTCAAAAAATTAAAATTGAAAAATTTCTCCAATTTAATAGTTCCTTAAAAAAAAAAAAAGACAAACCTAAATTAATAATTCATTTTCTACCGCGAATCAATCACTTCTATCAGCTGTAGAATTTTCATATTAATAGTTTGCTATGTCTTTTATTTCGATTATTACTCCACACCATCTCATTATCTCAGAAATATTTATTTCTCCGAGCATCAGCCACTGGAACTGTAAACACGTTCTGGCAATGTGTTTCTTGTCTTTATCTTCAGCGACGATGGATCATTCTCTCTCTCTTCTTTCTATCTATATACATGAACCATAAGAGCAAGACCAAGAGTTGGCAATTACAATGCGTGGAAAAACGAACGCGAATTACACGAGAATGGTATGCGAAAACCCGCGTTATATTCCTCTTTCTCTTCTCTCACTCTTTAATGATGTCTTTTGACATGTCTGGGATCTACCCCTCACACCAATGCACACCATAATCTCGAATATAAATAAAGGACAATAAAATCTCCGGGACATAACACCACAATAACAAAAAATTAGTAAATATATATAGTCATACGTGGACGTATAACTTTTAAGAGGCTGCAATTAAATATGGCTTCATCAGTTTAGCTTCTCATAAATGTTAATCTTAATTAAAGATACTCCCATGAGCAACAAGTCCAAGAACAGGACTAAAAACCGAGCGACCCGATCGTTTAAAGAAAAGTCTATATAATACATGAACACACATGATCGCACACATTAAATAAATATGATGGATAATTGATGGCAGGTGCATGTGCTTATACAATCATTGCGAAATTTCTCATTCCATCGCGTGTCCCTCAAGGGGTTTTATCGACATTTAAGTATGTACCAGCCTGGTTAAGTATAATAACCCATGTGTATGCGAGAAGACAAAAGTGCTGAGGAATGGTAGCCATCTATGGGCAGATAATCGCACCCTGAATTCCATAATAAATTTTAAATCTGATCACGCTCGAACCTCGGATTTTTTTTTTTTTTTTATTTAGTTACTGGAATCATAACTGTGCTTTCACTCCTGCAAGTACGTTAAAATGCGGTGGACATGTAATAGATTATTGCAATCATGTTGGCAATTAAATATATACAGTTTAAGTTTGTTTTATTTTATTATTGTGTAGAGAAAAAGCTAGGCCTCTTAGCGTGTCACCCATCCAGATGCTTTTTATTAAAAATATTAATTATTAAAATTGTTTTGAGGGTTTTTAGTTCACGGATGCTTGTTACACATTAATTGAATTAATTTAGACGACATGGACATTGGGAAGAAGTCAATTATCAATTATCTTGTTGAGATTAGTTCTAGAGCAAAAAATTGCTATGACGGGATTTTAAAAACTTCGGAGATATTTATTGGAAGAAGATTATATAGATGAGATAGATTAGAGATAGCATGAGCAATTATAAAGTTATTTATTGAGTCACTAGATAAGAATTTGATTGATGATGAGCATTCTATTTTATAATGTGCAGAATTTTTGTATGCAAGGGATTAATGGAGTGAAAAAATGATCGCCAAGCCCTCACTGATTATGGACTTGATAATGTATATTTGTGAGTGTACTAAAGGAGTTATAAGGATGTAAAATGCAATGCAGGTTTGTATTATATTATATTGTGGTGTGGTATAATCCCAAACAAAAGGACTTCATTAATAATCAGAAGCACTGCTTTTGTGTCTCGTATTACGGATCCAGGCGTTGTATAAATGGATTTCTATTTATCAGGGCGAGATATCGTTTCATTTATTTTGACTTTGTATTTTTGATTTTTATTTTTATTACTTTTATTTCAGTGTCGTTAACCTTTTAGATTTAATAATGAATAAAATAATTTTTTTTTTCTTAAAAATGATCTTCTCAATAAATCTTCTGTGAAAATTAAGATTTTTTGGGAGTAAACTTTTTTTTTACGAGACAATTTAAAAAAAAATTTTGATAAATTCTATGCACATAAATTGTAAAAAAGTTTAATTTTTTTAAAATAATTATTTTGTAATAAAGTAAAAAAAAATTGTCAAAAATTTTTTGATTTAAATTTCGAAAAATAAAGTTTTTTCTTTTGCACTATCAAATTTATTCAAGAATAAATTTCCAAGCTTAGACTTGATGAAAGATCTCTCATCGTGGTTGATCTTCTGATCAAGTATCATGACTTGGCTCAAAGAGTGTAATTATAAGTGCATTACTTGAGCAAATCATTAAATCTTTCTTCAATATTATGAATATAAATAATAATTACTTATAAACAGAAATGTCTGAAGGCAATTCGTATTTTTTAATGAGAAAAAGGAAAAAACTACAATCTTATTTTTATCACTGTATCCATTTATGAAACTACAATTGTTAAAGATGTAATTATATTTTTATTAATGGAATGGTTATTTAATTTCGATGAACGGTAAAAATATGTGTTGTGTTATGTGTAAAAAGTTATTTTTTAGGCTCGTAAATTTACAGTGAATAAATTGTCTCTGGATATAATACAACTGGTGAGTAGTGAATAGCAGATAGTTTATTGCAGAGCCTTATAAAACTGCTTTTTACATCAGCATCATCTACATATGTGACTCTTTATCTGTTTATGCTTATATACATTTCTCTCTCTCTCTCTCTCTCTCTCTCTCTCTCTCTCTCTCTCTCTCTCTCTCTCTCTCTCTCTCTCTCTCTCTCTCTCTCTCTCTCTCTCTCTCTCTCTCTCTCTCTCTCTCTCTCTCTCTCTCTCTCTCTCTCTCTCTCTCTCTCTCTCTCTCTCTCTCTCTCTCTCTCTCTCTCTCTCTCTCTCTGTGTGTGTGTGTGTGTGTGTGTGTGTGTGTGTGTGTGTGTGTGTGTGTGTGTGTGTGTGTGTGTGTGTGTGTGTGTGTGTGTGTGTGTGTGTGTGTGTGTGTGTGTGTGTGTGTGTGTGTGTGTGTGTGTGTGTGTGTGTGTGTGTGTGTGTGTGTGTGTGTGTGTGTGTGGAAAAAGGATACACAGTAAGAGGTAAAGGCTTGAATAAAAGTGCGGTACAAGTATATTCTTAAACTGGCGTTTTATCGCTTGGACGCGTGAGTTCACGGCACACACAAACGCGAGAATGGAAAATAATAAAATCATGAAAATAATACGAACTGGTTAGGTCTGCTCTGTCTTTTGTATGCAGAGTGTAGAATGTAGAATATAATGTAGACATATAATAGCGAGAGTTAACTCATGATAAGCTTTTACACGTGGGCATTAAGTCAGTTCAGAATTACTAGTCGGACAAATTTTTTAAATTTAAAGGTATAACTATTATATTGCAATCAACGACTTTATATCTGAACTTTTCGTGGATAAATTATATGGATATTTTATTTTCAATTTAAATTAGCATCCTGCAGTGAAAAGGCATTGTGTAAAAATTATGTACCGAAAGAAAAAAAGCCTTGAGTCAAGCGTAAATTTTCTTAAATCAAGAAAATCTTAAGGAAGACTGAAAATTTCTTGAATGAAGTTAAAATTTTTTGGAGTTAATTTTCTTTAAGCCAAGAAAATTTTTTCTTGCTCCAAAATAACTTCAGTCTTCCCTATAATTTTCTTAGTTTAAGAAAATTTTTTTTTCTGGGTGAATAAAAAAACTTTAGCTTAATTATTTGGTATTTTCATTACAATATACACAATTTAGGGACTTTTGCAATTAATTTAAATTTTAGCATCTTAAACACACCAAAGACAATTTTTTTTTAATCTTCTTAATTATATAAAAATTTTCTGCTGTTAAACTAAAAAAAATTTTTTTAATAAGCAAATAAATAATAAAACGGCATTACATGAACCTGGTCACCCCCGTGGGTCCTTAAAAAAGCCCCCAGGGGTATCAACTTACGGCTCACTAGCTGTTCGTGTGGCGGCGTTGCCGAATTTCGCGTAACAATAGGACCCTTTGTTACTAACGCGACAGGTAGTACAGGCCCGTGGACCCATACACTTACACATACACATACTGTAGTTGAAGCAATACAAAATAAAAGTTCCCGGTAAAGGTACGAGTCCTTAAGATTCGGATTTCGTTATTTTTATTTTTTATTTTCGGGGACCTTTACTTTACTTGAACGGTACGGGTACAAGGGGCCTCTGACCCAATCTTTAACATTATAAATTTGAGCCAGTGGCATGTGTAAGTTAAAGCCATACTCTTCCGCATTTATTTATATATGTATAAAGAATTTTTGTTTAATGTTTAAGCATGTGGGTAATTCAACGCCGGACATCCACGACGTCATTGCTCCGAAAGAAAGGCTTCTTGGAATTCTTATTAATTCATAAATCTCATATCAAATTATTAGCCAGAAACCTTTTACTCGACAAAATTCTTCCATTGTTTCTATCTCAACTTGGTAAATAATAAATAAAAATTATTTTTTATCTACTTTTGATCGAAAAAAAAAATAAGGAACGAGTTGAATAAAATGATTGATAATTGCTGGTATTAATTATCGGAGCGTACAATCAAGTTATAAATATCATAAATGTTTGTGATATAATGAAAGGTGGGCTTGAAGGGTGACAACGATCGCCGAGAATTGAATGCTGGGTTTCTGGCTAAAAAATAATTACAAGTAACTACATAAGTATACATGAGTTTTTTTTTTAAAAGTGGATGAATACGAGGGGTAAGACTGAGACGCTCGTCGATTATTAAAGAACCCCGCGGGGAGCTTACGATCGCGAATGTGTCCCGGGGCACATAAGACATGAGATTACTCGTCGATAATAACGATCCGGAGTACAGTCGCACGACATATATTTTTTTAGATGCTTCTTCATCGTCCAGTTTAGCTTCAGGCTTGATCATGATTCCCGCATCGGTATGCAGATAAGATCATATTTTCTTAGGATTTAATTTTTTTTTTTTTTTTTTTTTTTTTTTGTGAAAAAGATGGAGATTATAGAGTTTTTATGGGTAATTATTGTTTTTATAAGAAAATGTTGTTTGTAAGAATGTCTTTGATGTTTGAATTAATAGAAAAATTTGAGCTTTTTTGAGTTTGAAATCTCGTTACTTTTAACTTTATCAATTAGAATTTTTGACTAAGTTTAAATAATTATTTAATTAAGCTTCAATTGCTTTAAATTTTTAAAATTTAAACTTGAAAAAATATTTGAGTGTCTCAAAATTCGAAATTTTGGTCATTTTTATTTTTATCAATTATAATTTTGACAAAATTTCAACTTTTAGTGACCAAACTTGGTTTATAATTTAAAATTTCCTTTAATTATTTTAAATATTAAAATTTATAATTTTCTTTTAAAAATTTCCAAAAAAAAAAATCACCAATAATTTTTGACTCAATATTAAACATCAAGTTATTTTTTTCCTCAATTTACTCCACGAAAAATTCACCAAAAATTTTTTAATTATGTATTAAAAATTAAAAAATTTTACCTTGAGCACACTCGTTCTGATCCTGCGAACAATCGATTCCTTCATACCCAGAAGCACAAGCGCAAGTATAAAAACCGTTGATGGGACTTGTGTTACATATTGCACCCTCGTGACATGGATTTGACGTACAGGCATCATCAAGATGACATAGCAAACCTGAAAAAGCATAAACCGTATAAACCACCTACTGGCTAGTTCCTAATTAATTAACTAATAAATAAAATAAAATCAGAAGCATTGCATTGAATCGATAAAATTAAATTGGATATTTTATAGTATAAGTAATGAAATACTGTAGAACTGGGTAAAAACCCAGGCAGTATGAGTTGTAATTGTAAATGACGAAGGCTCTAGTAGTACAAAAGTGTCAGCGGATCACCAAACATGGACTGGAGGCTCGGAGCCAAAGAAGGAGATCAACAAACGTAACGATAGAAAATAAAATTTAAAGACACTGGTATTCCGTATATATATTTATAAATATAAACTCTTTAATCTTAACTCAACTTGTATTGTGAGGAATTGAATAATAATATTGAATCTCGATATATACGATCTGATGTGAGATGCATGGGGGGCCCGCTTTTATATACATTTACAGAGTTACAAAGTGTTTACCGACAAATAATACTCCCGATAAATTACATTAACTTTTTTCTTCTCGTATATATAATACAACACATTTTATTATTATATTGTCTTTTATTTATAAACATATAGTTTCTGTTTCTGGTGAATAGAGAGACTAGATAAAGATTGCAACATAGTCCAGCCTTTACTGCTACTTGTTCATCAACTTTCAAGAGTTCTAATCACCCGTCAATTGTAATCCGTCGTATGTATGTATGAATCTTCTGTAAAAAAGTGGATTATAAGAATGCTGGTAGTGCAAAAAAATAAAATGTTTACTATCGAGTTGAGATTCAAGACTCAGACTTGAGGATAAGTGGACGAACATTAGTTGAGAATTCAGGAGACATCTGTCGTTATGTTATTGCTGCTACTACTTGGTAGACTAAGAGACTATACGGCGACCTCGGGTGAATCTAATAAGGAGATGCTTGATGAAAACTATCGAGATAAATACACCTGCGTACCGAGGTCTAGTTTTCTATTCAATACAATGCTTGCTGATTTATTTTTATTTCATCTAAAGATAAATGTATTTATATGACTTTACTTCTACTTTAATTTATTGCTTGAAAGATCAATTATTTTTAATTTAATTTATTTTGAAAAATTTGAATTTCCCGCGCTTATGTAATTCAAATCTCCGCCATTTTAAGCGGCCCGCCATCTTGTTGAGGACTTAGAATTAAAGTATAATCGATCTTTTGAGTTGTAAAGCTACTGATAAAATATTTAGCGGCGAAATTTAGTGAAATTATTAATAAAATCGTACCAGTCTTTCCAGGAGTGCACTGGCAGTAAAAACTGCCAACGCGGTCGATGCAAGTTGCGCCATTGAAGCAAGCTGCTGAATTACAATCGTCGATATTGATACTGCAGTCAGCTCCAGTCCAGCCGTTAACACATATGCAGGAGTAACTTCCATGCGAATTGGTGCAAGTACCGCCATTGTGACAAATAGAAGGGCGGACCGAACACTCGTCAACGTCAGTTTCACACTGCGGTCCTCTGAATGTCGGCGGACATAGACATGCGTACTCATTAACTCGGTCCACACATGTCGCGCCATTCTGACACAGGTTTCCTATGCAGTCATTGATGTTCTCTTCGCAGTGTTGGCCTTTGAACCCTGAAAGTAAATAAACAAATAAATTAGTTCAAATTTTCAAAAACAAATTAAATTTTTTTTATTATCTTTGTTTATATTCTCAGAAATAAGATGAGAGCTTGGTAATTTTTTTAAAAAATAAACTAAGGAATTTTCAATGGGCTGACCTTGTACTCAAGTTGATGTCTTAATTAAACATGCATTTTTTTATTTATTTTCAACCATTAAATTGATTTATTCAACCAGACCTTGAAAGTCATGACCGTCAATAAAAATTATCCCGTTTAATTTAAATTTGCACAATTATTTTTTTTTTCTGTTTGATATAAAAATAATGAGAAATTTTTGGAGGGACTTTTAAAGAAGGAAGGAAATGAATTAACCACAGAAATAAACGGAGTTTGATAAGCAGAGGAGGTGTTGGGTAATTGATAAAGATGAGAGTTTTGCTTTAATTTCCTTCCTAAAGTATTTATTTATTTATATGATTGTGAGTGTGTGCTAGTGTGGATATGTGTAAAGTATAAAATATTATAAAGTGTAATCATGGGTACGATAGCAAGAACGTGGGAAACAAAACCGCGAAAGTCGAGAAGATAACGAGGAAACGATACCTTCCTTCCTACCGACTTCCTTTCCGGCTTAGTTGCTTCAATGAACTATATGTAACACACTCTATACTCAGTGCAATGTTATACTTAGTTTTATTTGTTTATAATGCTTTTACCCGGTTATTAACTTCAACTTCCATATATTATTTATAATTATCGCCATTCTCACAAATACTAAACCAAGAAGAGAAATAATAAAATATATAATAATGAAATTAACAAGCTGCGCGCTCTCACGTGCTCAGACCCCGCGAAATTTATTCTGAGTCTTTGTTTTTTAATAAAAAAACACGCTTTTTTACATGTTTGCTGTTTAGTTCTCACATCAAACTCAGCGATCGGTTGTTATAGGTAATTAATTGGTTCACACTACGCGAAAATTGGCTTGAAGAAAGTTTTTTTAATTGGTGAGAAATTTTGCGACGAATTGCCGTTTTTTCTCAGCATTCAAACGAGAGATTGTGATTATTGGTTTAGTGAGAAAAAAAGACATTTTATATTTGACCCAGAAAAATTTTAATAAATTTTTATTTCTTCCCTAAAACTGAGAAGTTAGCTTCAAAAGAAAGTTTATGAAATAATTTGAAGTAGGTTAAAATTTAGGACTAGGTTAATTTTTCCCGGTTAAATTTTCACACGCGGTAATTTATAAAAATTTGCCTAAATATTTTTAGATTTAAAAACTGGAAAAATTCGATTAAACGATTCCGAAACACGCCAAAAATGTTGTAGCTTAAAGTTAAACAACAAATATCTAACAAAAAAGATCTATACGATTAGACGCGTGAAATGATTAGTTAAAAGCCAGAAGCATTTGACTACAAAAATAAAAATAAAATTTATTATTCCAAGGAAATAAATAAAAATCTGATTTGGAATCGAGGTATTACAAAAAAGTATCGAATAAAAATATGCTGGCCTTAGTGGATGATGCATACCTACTCATGGACCATAGTTAGCATCTAATGGCCCGCATAATTTATACCCGATAGGGCAGCTTAACTATCCAATCTCCGTATACTATATTCTACACACATGTCAATAAAAGACACACACACACACACACACATGTGCTCAATAAGCAAATACTTGAATAATTCAGCAATGCTGAAGATGTCTATACTATATTATGGTATATTACTGTAGACGAAACATTATTATACCATTATACATCACGGGATTGGACAAATATAATATTATACGTGTAATGTATGAGACAAACTAGTGTAGAGTGTAAATGTGGTAGTTTAAACACTTTATCTATACACTCTTCTCGTATCGGGAACTATAAAACTACTTAATACTTAAAACTATTTCTCTACTCGTGTTCTTAAGGGTTCACGACTTTATTATACAGCCCAGCGAGAGCTGGAGCTATATAATAAGCTATAAGATAACATTAATATTAACGCGGGTCTTTTTTACTGAATAATATTATAATTTTTTTTTTTTTTTTTTTTTTGGTTAATGGTTAATATTTAAATTCTTCAGTTTTATTAACTCGTGGGTTGTCATTTTTCACTTCGAAAATTTATTCTGGGGAATTTATTTTTAATTAAGAAAATTTGAAAAAATATATTTGTAGAAAATAAATCAAAGTATCGTATTAAAAAATTATTTTTTTTTTTTTATGAAAAATCTTGATGGATAAAATACTTGAAGAATTCACTATTTGATTACGAACATCCAGAATATTTATTGAAATACCAATAGTTTGTTATTGTTTATATAAATAAAATAAAATGAAAATAAAAATGTCTTACGATTTACAAAAGCTTGGCGAATCGATTCTTACGACTATCGATACACAATACAAAACCGGTAAGAACAAAAGAGTCCGCTTTCTGCCAGTCACTATCGCACATATTTGTCCGCGAATTCGTTCCGACAGTTTTTGCCAACCGATGGGCATGGGCATGAGCAATAGTTACTTTATATTTTTATTTTATTTTTTACTCGACGACCCAGGACTTTCTGTAGCCGACTGACTAAAAACTAACAATCTAAACTGAAACTCACAACTATTTAATCTGTCGATGTCGATACGAGAATGAAGCCCATTAATAATCAAACCCTAAAAAAACCGACTTTTACATAAATTTTTAAGATGAAAGTTTTATTATTATTATTAAAAAATGATCGATAAAAAATAAGAAATCTAAAGCGTAATGCTCACCCTTATTCTTATTTCCATAACCTTATTCTTATTCCTGTCCCTCGAACAATTCCTCGAATATTTTTTTATCTCGATTTTATTTATCAGGTATCGGACTCGCGAATGTTAAAGCATGGGCATGTGAGCATACAAGGCCTTAAACGGTCCATACTTTATACAACTGGAGACTCCAGAGCTGGAGTAAAAGGCGATGAAAGAAAAATAAAAATAGCAGCAAAATCGAATTGAACGAGACAGAAAAAGTCAAAAACAAAAAAGTATTGAAGTACAATAAAATAAAATAAAATAAAGTAATCTACGAAGTGTGCTCTGATGGTGAAGAAGGCGTAGGTGCGTCGGACGGAAGAAACGAACCCGCTACTTATAAATCAACGGCGGTCCCCCATAATTGCGATTGTCCGTGGTTATTCAGTTTCTTCCCTCTTATTCCTCACATATACATTCTACATACGTGTGCTGTGTATTATTCTCTTCTCTCCTTACCGACGTCTTATCCCTCCCTCCCTTTCATATATTTATATTATACATACTCTATTCTCATCCTTCAGATCAACTACAACTACATACATTATATTACAACTAAGGTATAAAAAAAATATATATATATATATTTATATATAAAAGCATCTACATCCCTCTACTCGCGACCCGCGATTCGAGCGTTCTCTTTACATGTTACATTACTACATAACATTAGAGGCTTCATATGTGAATCTGTACAGTATTTGTTAATATGAGCTCAAGTATGCATATGTTATATTTTATATTATACGTAATGGAGATAGGCACTATATATCATCGATTAATTTATATATTCGCGGTTAGGGAAGTCTCTAATAGTTTTTATTTTATTTTTTTGACAACCCATAGGTGTGCGATGTATAAGTTTGAGATTTTTGAACCTGGTTCGGCACTCAGGAGCCTGTACGAAAATATTTCTAAACTGTCGGACGCATGCTTTTCTCTTCTTTATTTTTCATTCCTTCCGGTTCTCGAAACAGGACAACGGCTTCTCGGTTTTTATCTTTTTTATGCAAAAAAATGCTTTCCATTTAGTTGTGGCTTTAATGGTTTTGGAGAAAAGTTTTTTGGGAGAAATAACTGGTTAGTTTTTCAATTATTTGGACTGTTGGAGTAATTTTAACTTCATGAAAAAAAAAAAAAAAAAAAAGAAATAATATAACATTAATAATTAAAAAATTCTAAACTTCTTAAAAATTGGATCCTTAAAATTTTTTTCATCACTAATAATAAAATCTTTAAAATATTCAAATTTCTATCAATCACAGTAGAATTTTCAAAAAATATTTTTGAAAAAAAGTTTACTCAAAATACCCCACAATAAAATAAAAATCCCCCTATCAAATCTTTACTCCAAAATCACAATAAAAATCTTCCAACTGATCTAATTTTCAAGTAGTAGCACATCCCCAATTGAAAATCTTTTACTTAAAATGTATCCATCTAAATATAATTGAAAATCGTGGTATAGAATTTTATTTGCCGAATTCTTAAATCCGGGTGTTTCTTAAATTCTTGAGCATGAACATATAGAAAAGATCCCGGAGCATAATCCCAAAAAAATAAACTAAACCACATACACATCGTATCGAAAAGCTATTGGGGTCCGGTGTCTGGTCCAGGAAAAAGACGGGTGTCTTTCTCGCTCCTCAACCAGCATCAGCATCTTCCACAGCACAAACACACGCAACCTTCCTTATATCAATACAACACATAGCATTATATCAGTATTAGTGTATAGTAGATAAATTTGTGCGCGTGCACGTCCACATATCACATGTGTGTAAAGTGTCGGGTTATACACACATATGTCGGCGTATTTCCATCTCTTTCTGACTGGAGCCGTGGATTTCCATCCCTGTTTTTATGTCTGTCTCATTCGCTCTTAAGCCGAGTGTTTATCTTATTTTCTTTGGTGTTGTCCCTGTCGAGCACGCTTAAAGAGAGAGAGAGAAAGTGTCTTGCTCGGATGAGGTGTGGCAACGTTGCGAGAGCGGGTGTGCGTCCTGAGGCGGCCCCGATAAATGGTGGGGACTGTGGGAAAATTCTCATGCCGCTGACTATGGTTAACAGTGACTCTCAATCTATTACATTATTATTTATATTTTTATTTTTATCCTTTGTACTTGGATTAATAATTATATTATCTACATATTAATTGCCTCTCCGCTAAATTTGAACGATTTGTTTCACTTTTGGATCAAAGTTTGAGATAAGTGGTACACTGGTACTCTTTTATGGGTTTAAGATTAGGATTTAAATCCTCGAGAACGAGGGATGAAAGGATAGGATCGGATTTTATTGTATTACAGTGTATGAAAGAAATGGGAGACACTGTAATTTAATTGTTCTATTGAAATAGTTAAAGTCCCGTATAATAATGCGAGGTTGTTGGTTTTTGAAATCACATGTAAGGTAAGATGCGCAGACACGAGCAGGCAACGGGTGGTCACGAGACTCAATCTCTCTGCGGGGTGTCCGGAAAAATTTGTCTTTTTGAGTTTGCTAATCCTAGACGAACGTTATCCTTGGATGTGTTCATGTTAATGTGGTTAATTTGGGAAAAAATAACAATTATAACACTTAAAATATGAAAAAGGTTGAAAAAAAAAATGAATCTTTTTTTACTGAGATTGATTGTCAGAAAATAAAAAAAAAATTATTGGAAAATGTAATTGATTTTTCTACAGAAGATTTAAATGAATTTTTTTGTTGATAGTATTGTCTAATTGATTTAAACTGATGAGATGTTAGTTTATGATGTATTTGTTATTTAGGTTAGTTAATGAAATAAGTATTTAAATAATGAGAATAATTGATGCTTTTACCGTTAGGTTTTTTATGTAGTATGATCTATGAGGAAAGTCGAGTTATTAATAAGAGCTGACGAGTATATATTTTAGCTTTTTGATCGCTATCCCTAAGCTCTATTTATGGTATGATCATTTCAACGTGATATTTAGTACTCGTTTAAGACATCTAATGATCTCCGTGCCTTTTTTGAGGTGTTTATAAATATACATAGATCCTTCGGCTCAGAATTTTATGTTAGTGCTCTTTAATGATAAGTCAATTTTTTTTTAATTTAAGAAAATTAAAGTAGAGCAATGAAATTTATTTTATAAAATTTAATGATCGAAATAATAATAGTTAATTAAAAATCAGTTATATTATAATTATTATTCTAAACGAAAGAACGTATAAGTAGAGCAATGAAATTTATTGTATAAAATCTTTTATTTTTAATAAAAATAATAATAATCTGATTTTTTAAGAATTATAATTATTTTTTATTTATAAAATAAAATATAAGGTAGTTTTGACCTTGATCAGTCGTCTGCGATTTGACATTTGTTGAATTTAATTAAACAGCCTATCGACGAATTTATAACCATATACACACATGAAAGTACATATATGAACGAATGTGGATGAATGTGAATGGATGGATAGCTGGTAGTAAGCGGATCGGTTTTAAGGTCCTTTGATGGCGGTCGTTTTGAGAAAGATTGAAAAGAAGAACGGGCCCTTGACAAAAATATGCGGAGATTGTGGATTGCAGGGCAAAGCATGCCAAAAGAGAGCAGTTTAAAATGAGGAAGGAATTGGATAAGAGGGACCAGACAAGAGGATAGTTTTGTTTAGAGAGCCAGTTGATCGACAAGACCTAACTCTGAAGAAAGACAGTCAACACCGGCAACAGGTTAGCTATAAGACAATCAACAGGTTGTTTTCGCATGCCGGGCCGTCTCTAAGGCACGCAAACTAGTCTCTTTAAGTTGCCAACGGCCACCAGTAAGCTCCTTTAGGGTTAGTTATTTTTAAATAACTAAATATTTTCGCTGTTAATAAAACAGGGCGAAAATTGTTTTATTTATTTATTTATTCAGTTTTAAACTCAACCGCCAACAGGGTTTGCTGATTTAACGATAGACTAAACATAATATACCAGACTCACGTGTTTTTTTTACACACGAGGTTTATGTTTAAGAACAATAGAATCTGTTCAGTAGTATTGTATTTTTTATGGACGTTCACAAATAAAAAAATATATATATATATTTTTTTTTCTAAAGGCATCCAATGTTTATGCGAATCCTAAAATAATTTTTGAATTTTTTTTCACGTAATATTTTATTTTATTTTGGAAATAAATATTTATCATTCAAAATTGATGTTTACTAAAAAAAATTACAAATTTTGAAAACATTAACAAAAATTTAAGTCAGTATCAAAATAAAATTATTTAAATTCCGGAAAATAAAATGAATATCAAGTATTTGGAAATTTGAATGATTTTTTAACAAATAAATTTTTATAAAAAAAATTTATTGTAGAAATAAAAAAAAAAGTCACTTCAGCTTTAGTCACTTCAAAAAATAACTAAAAAATTATTAAAAATATAAAAATTCAGCGGTTTTATGAAAAAATATCAAATATAATATTTTCAATGGACAAAAAAGCAAAAATAAGGGATTTTCTCGGGCGATTGGAGACTCGAGAGACATCGATCCCGTGAGACAAGATGTTTCCAGGTCGACGGTCTTTCAGGACTGATACTGCGTTATGTACGTGGTCCAGTGGTGGCTGTGGCTCAGGAAAGAGAATGAACAAGACAGTACTTGATATTGCGGTTGGTCTTGCCGCATCATACGATACTTTGAGATGAATAAAATAAAAACTAAATAAAGAGCTCGCTGGATAGGATAGATTTATCGTGATTCTTAGTATATATATATATATATATATATATATATATATATATATATATATATATATATATATATATATATATATATATATATATAAGACCATAAGAATATAAGCAAAGTAAAGTAAAGAAAGGAGTAGGAATATAAGATGAGAAGACGCTGAGAAGCTGAAATAAAAAATGAGAAACAAAGAGGAGAGCCGGTGTCAAAACAAGAACCCGTAGGAGGTTTATAAGAGAGAAGTGAGTGCTATCACGCCCGCTTTATCTTCCTTCTAAGAGCTCCGGAGAATGAGACGACTTGAGAATCGAGACGAGACACACATACACAGATCCATAGTCCTCCAGCCAGCTCTCCAAACAATTCTTATTCTTATTCTTATTTTCATTCGAAATTCTTTTTATTTATTTATTCATTTTTTATTTTTATTTTATTCGTACAGGGCATTAAGTTTCGCTAGTATAGACCCAGACTGAGGCTGAGGCTCTCGTATCTATTCTCCAGCTCTTTTGAATATCATACGAGTACTCCAGCCTCAAGAGGAGGCAACCGAATGTGGGTGTGCCCTTGGTTATTTGCATACATGCGTACTTGGTACATACTCGTCGTCCGTAGCTTTAGTTATTTAAGGCGGTATTCTACTTTTAATCAGTTTTTATGGGATTATTAATGGAGATATTGATGGAGGGATTGTTTGAGTAATTAAATACACTTTGAAATACAGTGAAAAAATATTTTTTTCCTTTTTAAAATAATGAAACACTATCGCTGGATTAAGATTTTTAATTTTCATTTAAAAATAACAGAATATGAGAAATTGTAAATTTTTTCACAAATTTTAAAAAAATTCTTAAATAATTTTAATTTAAAGCGATCAGTAAAAAATTAAATTTGAAATAAAATGTAAAAAATAGAAAAAAATTTTTAATTTCAAAAATAGAATAATGTTGATAAAAAACTATTTTGACTAAAAATTTTGAAAGAATATTCTTGAATTTATTTTCAAAAAATAAAAGTAAAATATTGCCTTAAATATCTTTAAGCAGCTTTGAATTTTGATTCAACTTTGAAATTTTTTTTTAAAATTAATCATTCTTTTTTCTATTTTTTTGTGATTAAAATAAAAAAGTGAAGGTACGACTAAACTGTCACCTACAAAATTGGAAACTTTGTAAGATTACCAGGGACTCTTTGGCGTTCGGCGACGTTTAACCTGAGTGGGAGGTCGTGTAGAACTCGTATCGGTGAGAGGAGAGCAGGGGGTTAGGTATAAGGTATAAGTCTCGGTCTTCTGGTACCAGAAAAGAGTACAGTAGAGGCAGAAGTAAGAAAAAGAAGGAGGAGAGAAGGAAGAAGAAAGAAGAATACCGTGGAAGGGCTTTAGAAGAACGAAGCAAGAAATAAATAATGAGGTAAAGAAAAAGATCACGATGCTAAAGGGGGTCCCACCCACTCTAGTGGGCCCTCTTGGACTCGTGACCACCTCGGGCTGATATGTCGAACCGAAACCCTTGCTTTTCTCCTTGTCCTTTTTTTACTTTATTATTTATGTTTAATATTTCCCATGACTCCCTATGACTTGCTCTTTGTAACACAAACATAATTCAGTATATATTTATATTTTAAATTATTTATTTATTGTTCTAGTCTGTTTTGTTTAGTTATTAAAATTATCATTGTTAAATAATAAATATTGTTGATTTACGAGCGGTTAATTTACAGGGCCAGTCTTGCTTTGGATTAATAGACGCATTCACACGCCCTCTCACGATCTCTATCGAACACTCTATATCGTATCTGGATAACTATTCACTTATCTAAATGTACTGAAATATATGTATATATATATTGTTTTCCTAGTCAAACTCTCACTTTGGTAAGTTCACTGTCTCATTCGTTACATCACCTATAGAAGCTGGAAGAGAGACTGTCTCACGTATCGAGACAAACTCGTGCCATTGCTCATTCAATTTTTTGTTATATCAATATCAGTAGTGAAATGTTCATTTTTGTCCCCAGTTTTGCAATAGTTTTTTTTACAATTATTAATTAGTCACGTTTATATTTTTTTCAAATCTGGGAGTTTAAATTTTATTATTATTATCATTATTTTTTATTATTCTTACAACTCTCTAAATATGTAAATGATAAATATGCACTATACAAAACTTTTAGAAGTAAAAAAAGTAAAATTTTAAACTTCCCGCTTTTTTTTAATAGTACTAAAATTTTTGGTCAGTCAAGAAATGTAGAGCGCAATTATTTAAAATAATTAATATTTTTTTAATGAAAAATTGCAGATTTAAAAAAATTTTTATAATTTTGTCAAAACTTAATTTTTAACATAAATACGTAAATTTTTTTTTTAATTCTTCAAGTAATAATTTAGCTCCATTTATTTTAAAGATAACAAAAAAAAATTCCTAACTTCAGTTTCAAACGAACCTTAAGCTCAAGACCGGAGATAATTCTGCCCAAATTTGTTCTGGGTCATTTTTATTATTTATCTTTATTTTACGAAAGCTAGCCAGGCAGTAACTAAATTACAATACTTCCAAAAACTTACAAGCCTAATCGGGATAAATTTTGACTAAAAAACAAATAATTAAATAATATAATCGTACGTAAAAAAAAAAAATTTCGTCCCGAGCTATTTCACATAAACGTGCCAGTGAATTCCTTAGTGACTCATCTAGAATTTCAATAAATGATAATGATAAATAATATTCATAACTCATAATCATAAGTCACATATTATATTTCCTGAGTAGAGGAATATTAATATACAATATAATATAATACAAACGATTACAAATACAAACGAAAGAGAAAGGACGCTGTCTAAAATAATCAAAGTTGTTTCTATGTAAATTTATTCACGAGAAATATTAATATAGAAAAGGATATTGTAAACATAAAAATTAATATTTAACGATAATAATAATAATAATAATAATAATAATAATAATGGCATTAAATTTATTAAAAAAAATTTTAATCAATCGATGATAAAGCAAATGCTTTTATCCGAGCAAACGAGCCTAAAAAAATAAACAAAGTAGACAATTTCCGGTAAATTAGTTCTGCTTTTTCTCAAAGTTTAGCTCAAGACCTCGTGAGTCTGATCCTCCTTCTCTGTCCTTCATTCCAAGGCTAAGGCTAAGACTAAGGGTGAGGGTAAGAAGGAAGGGAAAGGGGGCTATAAGTGCCCTCACATGTGTCTGTCGGTTTACCTTTGCTCAGCTTTAGAACAAGATACTTTTTGTTCATCTTTATTTTATTTATTCACTCAGTCATTTTACACTGGCTGACTAAAGTCTGCAAGTCACCTACGGCACTCCTTCATCCAGTTGGATTCTTATTCTTATATTATGTCTTGAATGTTGTATGTTGTTGCGTATGTATGGGCCGGGATGCTGCTCCAATCCAGCCGAGGAGAAGCAACATCCATTTTTCACCTCCGCTCTTTTCCATGACACTTTATTACTCACGGCTTTCAGTCAATACAAACTCGCTTGCCTGATCAATAACTATTTTTATTGTTAATGTTAATGTTACATTATGTGTGTAATTTTTATTGACCTCAAACCCGATCCCGATTTTGATCGGATAAGTTGATTTTTTTTTCTTTTTTAAATAATTATCTTACTACACGGTTACCGTTACATTAACCAAGTTAAATTAGTGGCTGCATAATAACCCAAAAATTTAGTAAGAGTTGAAAATAATAATAAAATAACCGTAATTACAGAATATGCCTCTAAAGGCAGGAACACGCAATAATAACTGATTAAATAATTGCCCATGATTTAAATCAGTGTCAAAAAAATTATTACACTACTGACTACTGACTACTGGGTTCTTTACTTCCTCATTTTTTTTTTATTAGGTGTTGGGTGGTGTATTTATATGGAAATACAAGGACAGAACTGATGAATTTATTTTTTTTAATTTTTAATAATTTTTCAAAAAAATTTTTTATTGAAAATTTGATATTTAAAAACCTTTTTTTTCATTAAATTTCTAATTTTTAATAGTTTTATAAATTCACAAACAACTTTTATACTAAAAAATGTTTTACAATTTTTTTTTAAACAAATAAAATTTTTTTTACTCCATTAAAAAATTAAAAAAAAACCATTCATACAATTTTTTATAAATGTTATGATAAAAAAAAAAAATTTTTTTTAACTTCTTTTCAAATATTTAGACTTACATCATTTTTCATACTATCCAAAAGTTTTCTACCAAATTATGTAAATCCCCAAATAAAAACTCCCAGTGAATAATTCCAAGGATCAATAGACAAACATTGAAGCCGATTAATCACAATCTCGACAAAAAAATAAAAATAATAAAAACATTCGTGTTAAATTTCTAAAAATCCCGATTTTACAAACGATAATCCTCGTAGCTGAGAATTTATATGACCAAAAATAAAACAAGTTAAGACATTTTGATGAATCGAACGCTCTGCTCAACTCGGAATTTATTCGTAACGGTTTCCGCTAACCCACGCGTTTAACCGCGAGCTGCATAGGTCAAGGGAGAGAGAGAGTTCCACGTTTAATGGATAAAGACAAAGCCATTCTGTCTAGTACTCTCTTCCTACAGGATAGGTAATATAAGGAGTAAGAAGTAAAGAGTAAATAGTTAAATCTGAGATTTCTGCTCTGAGAGTCTGCTCTCTCTCATGCGTTCTATTCGTGTTTATATTATATCGATAAAACTTCTTCTGTCGATCTGATTTATTCCTTTTCTACAGAAATCTCTACTATGGTTACATTAAGTGTAGTATATACTATTTCTATACAAGAGTTTAAACTTCCGAGATGTAGATATGTACCTTCTTTTTCTATTATATCCACCCGCCCTTTATTTACATCGCATCTTATTTATTTTCTTTGGGAAAGAAACCACCGACTTGTACATACTCGGCTTTACTTCATCGATATATTCACGTATATGTAAGTATGTATGCATGTATGTATTACATACGAGCAGAGACCAAGTTTAAGTCCAGCGATTTACACCAGAGATCTTAATCTCCCTTAATTACCAGATATTTTTAACGACTTACTCCGTTCGATAAAGTTAAGTTGTCTAGAACATTTTTTTAATTTTGTTAAAATCCATCCAGCAAATGAATATTTTTTTTTTTCTTACTTACTTACTGAGGAATTTAAGTTTAATGAGTTTTATTTTATATTTTACTTTTAAACAAGTAGGTGGTGGTTGTACTTATGTACGTGTGCATTAATCATGCGGGAGACAGTGAGAAACCCGGCGCATAATGCGTTGCGTAGATTTATTTATCATAACCTGGACGCGTAAATCACTCGTTAAGTTGCCTTTTATCTTTCTCTTTGGTTTGATTTCATTTTTTTTTTTTTTTTTTACATAAAAAATTACTAAGTAGAAGAATGAAAATTTTTTTAAATTGAAATTTTGTTTTTTGTAAATTATTAATTTTTGTTGAATTATTTGTACGGTGGTATAAAAATTATTTTAGTGAGGCAAAATTATAAGAGTGTACCTAAAATCAAAATTAATCGAAGAAATAATGTTTGAGATTATAAATCATATAAAAAAAAAAAAAATGCGAGTAAGATTCAAAAAATTATATGATCATTTAAAAAATTTTTTTGAATGAAATCAATTAATTAACAAACTTGAAATCTCTTAAAAAAAAAAAAAAATCAGAAAAAATAGCAAAAAATAGGAGGAAAGATGTAAGTAGTAGAAATAAATATTGTCGCTGTTTGCAGGTAAGTAAGGGTCAGAATCGTGTTCCAATTAGAGGGGGCTTGGACATATTTGATAAAAAAATAAAGTACGTAGGTCCTTGGAAGTTGTAACTTTGTAGCTTCTAATAAGGACCGATAGTTCTCCGAGATATCAGCCGGATAATGTGTTATGTGGTTATGTGTGTATGAACAAGGGGAAGGAAGGTATTAACGAGGGGGTGCTAGAGAAGATGCCCAAGAAATAGTCCGAGCAAGGAAAACGTGGTCCTCGATGACGATGACGAGATTGCTTCAAACGGTGTATTTCTTCCTCTTTTAATTTTCTAATTAGCGAGATTAAATTCCGTTGGAATTCGCTGGATATAAGATTATATTCAAGTCCGAGTTTTACTTGTAATAATAACCAACGCTCGTGGGATGATCATTGATAAGGATAAGCAAGTACAAATGTCAAGTTGGATAATTTGTCTAGAACTTTTAAATTTATTGAGTTTTGTCAATCAATTGAAACGTTTTGGTAATTATTGCCTTAACAAAATGTATGTTATTATTTCTAATAATTATATAGCTGATTCTTAATCAAGGAAGAAACTTATCAATTAATGCTTCTACTAATTGACTTTTATTCTTGGTAGTAACGAGTAATAACACGTTTTATACGTTATAGTTAATTATTATCATTTTTTGTCTTTTAATTTAATGACTAGTGATTAAAATTTATGAAATTTTAACCACTTGGCTAGTGACGTGGGTAACTTGAAAAAAATAAATCGTTCCATCTTCTTCTAAATTAAGTCGTAAAAAATATATTTAGTTTGATCAGTGACCTGCTGTGAACTTGATAGGAATAAAAAATGTTTAAAATTGTGTTTGTTGTAAGTTTTATTGTTGTTTTTTGTGGGGTGATGGTTGAAAACTTGGAGGAAGATCAACATTTTAAGAACAGAATGGACGAATTTGTGAAGAGAAGAAATCGTTTGAGTAGCTCGAATTTACCTAGTTATGAAACTACCACCGAAGGAATTGAAACTACGACGGGTTCTATTGAAGAGTTGGATAAAATTAAAAAAGCATCGAATTTTAATCAAGTTTCAACAAATTCTACTGAGGATTTGATCAATTCTGGGGAAATTATTACTAATTTAAGTGAAGATTCAATTGACTCTGATGAAACTGAAGAAACATCGAGTTTTGATGAAGTTTCAACAAATTCTACAAAGAATGTAATCAATTCTAAAGAAGCTAAGACAAACTCTAGTGGAGATTCAACAGACTTTGAAGAAACTATCGAGACTTTAACTGAGTTATCATTAACTTTTTTAGAAATGTGGTTAAAAACTTCAGAAGTAAAAACAAATTCTAATGAAACGTCAAAAAATTCAACTCAAAATATAAGAATTGGTGTTAAAACTTCAATAAATTCTACTGAAAATGCATCAAATTTTAACGAATTTCCGATAAATTCTTCAAAAAATTCATCAAATTCGGAACAAGAAAATTCAATCGATTTTACCGAAATAACTTTGAATATTATGGAAATTCTAATGGATTTTAGTGAAGTGACTAAAAATTCTACTGAAAATACGAAAATTGTTAAGAGATTGCGAAAAAATATCCAGAATCTGCAAATAAATCGACTGAGGCTACAATTGATAATACCGAATGTCAACTACTATTTAGCGAAATTAGAAAAAAATCTTCCAAAAATTCTAGACATTATACAACAATTACTTCGAAAATTGGAAATTGAACGACAAGAGATTATGTTAGATCTTCAAAAATATTTATTGAAGGAACAAAACATTTTACCGAAATTTAAGGAAACTTTACCGAAACTTAAGCAACATTTGTGGAAATTGGGAAAAATTTTGCCGATTATACAAACAGCTGAATTGAAGAAAATGACAATTGTAACAAAACTTCAACAAATTGTACCAAAATTACAAAAATTTCAATTGGTTTTTCAACGAGTGGTGTCAAAAATACAAAAAAATCTATCGAAATCACTGGAAATTTTTTCAAGATTAAATTATTTTATTAAAACACAATCCAGTTTTCGGAATGTACAATATTTTTTGCAAAAACTTCAATTTCTTTTATCGAAAATACAACAAGCCCTACCAAATTTACTCAACAATTTGTTGGTTATAAAAAATAATATGTAAAAAAAAAATAATTTCTAATAATAATTATTATAAATTTTAGCTCAGAATTTATTGAATAATTATCATTTGAATCTTTATTTCCATCAATAAAAAGAATTTTGAACTTTAATTTTTTTATAATTTACAAAAACAAAACTAGGACCACGTTATGGGAACAAGAAGTCATAGGTCAAGGGATTTAAACGGGATATGACCTCTGTAAAAACAACTAACGTAATATAACTACTTGCCAGTGGACAGTTACTGTATATTTTGTACCATATAGGATATAAAACCCCACGTACGGCACCACGCAGGGCTATTGTTTTTATCTTCACTACAATGATACTTCAGATGCTGTGCTGCCGATATAGCTTGTATATTTATATAATTTCCTTTATTTTATATTCTTTGGGTAAAAAAGTAAATTCCGAAGTAAACTATTGTCTGGAAGAATTGAATGTTGGGGAAGTAAGAAAGGGAATAGTATACTTTGAATAATTAAATAAAATAATAATAAAACTATGTTAAAAGAGGAAAGGAAAAAATGATAAAGACACGTGAAGGTCTCGGGCGATGCCAATATGTATACAAATAATCCTTGATTGTTATTCTGATTCGACCAGCCATTGAATTAATCCAGATTTATATCAATGTTACTGTCCACTCACAGTCGGGGTTTGTTATCATGTTTAATATATTTTTACACATATTTTTTTAAGATAATATCTATCTTCTATTTCTGTTATTATTGTTATTGTTATTATTATTATTATTTAAAAAAAAAAAAAAAAACATTTTTGATACAAAATTTTGAAAAATTAACAATAATAATAATACAGTGATTTTTTTAGAATATTTATTATTATTATTATTATTATTATTATTATTATTATTATTATTATTATTATTATTATTATTATTACCTGCGATAAAAAATCCATACATTTAAAAAAAACGTATCGAAAATTTTATTTACTCAAATAATAAAAAAAAAAAAAATAAATAAATACAAATTTAAGGACAAGTTTGTCACCTGAACAAGGTTATTAAAAAAAAAAAGTTGACCTCAAATTACTCGAGTAATTTAAAAAAAAATAATTTAATGGTAATGGTAATGATAATGATAATAATAATAAAATATCTCGTGGGATTTTCATGCAAGTGCGTCATGAAAAGTGGACGATGGAGGCGAAGAATATACTCCTCGCCCCAGGAGGTAACTTCCGAGGCTAAGGTCACGTTCACAGCCCAACTACCGGTATATAATACACACGACCGTACCACTGTACTGCAAGTACAGTACTACAAGGGAGCGTTCAAGAAAATAACTAATACCAATTCTGCTACCAAGTACCTTATATACCATACCAGTAATACTCTTATACTCTTATTCTCGGTTAGGTATGCCAAATCACTGTTGCTCCTAGGCACACTCTTCTCCGTACAGCTACTGTAATAGTTTAACAAATAACTACTCGATTTAAAAAAAAATTTTTTTTGTTATTTAAATTACTTTTTCTGAGAAAATACTAATATTAATATCAAATATTGTCATTTTTCCAATAAGCTCCATTTTTTTTTTTTTTTTTTTTTTTTTTTTTTCAATCACGAAATATATGTGAGTTTTGAATAAATTTTGTGCAACATATTTGTATGATACCAATGTTTGATATAGAAATACTGTCCGCATAATCCTGGGCGCCTGTTCTCTGTGCTACGCAATTTATGCTCGCGCAAATGCATAAATCTCAGCGCGGGCGCATAACCACCCGCTTATTCTCGACTCGACTACAGCTCTCGTAAGTACAAGATAGTAATATCAGTAAAGATACAAAACAATACAATAGAAGACAATATGAATATATGTACTGTCAGGGTTGGAAGAAAAGTTTAAAGTTTTTCAGGAGCAACGACTAGTGAATAAGTACTCGTACTAGGAAACCAAAGTAAGAGTAGAATGGATAGCACAGGCATTATTATTATGTATATATAAAGTTATGTTGTGTTTAGTTGCTATGCTGAGTGGAGATTGAAGCTCTCTTGAAGAAAGACCCGACTTGAAGCACTAAATAATATAATAGTAATAGTATAGAGTCGCGGTTCTATCTTCTATCCGCGAATAGGCTGAGTCTCCTAGAGACAGCGACCTGGTACTTTCTGCGAGTGAGATGGGACAGAAAGAATTTGTGTGTGTGAAGGTGTGTGGGTGTGGGTGTGTGTGTGTGTGTATGCTGGGCTGTGGATGGGGATGTGGATGTGAGATACAGATGAGAAGAGAGTCGGCTGCCAGATACAGAACTGAGAGCTCAGTATTACAAGTAAAGGGAAAGGAAAGGAACGGAATGGAAAGGAATGGAAAGGAATGTTTATCGACAGGCAATAGGATTCTATACGTCGAGGTGGAGTTTCTTTCCTCAAGAATAACCGACGATACTTTTCTGTATATTATTATTATTATTATTATTATTTTGGTAAACATACATGTCGCTACTTCCTGCATGTCCACTACAGTTTTAGATGACATTAAATTTAATAACTTGGGTCGCGATTTACAGACGACATAATTTTGATATCTACATTGACTTATTTTAGAAGAAAAGTTAGTACAATGAATTTAAATAGGTTTAAAGTAAAAAACAAAGAGACAATTATTAATTTAAAGATAAAATTTAAATTTAAGGATAAAAAATTATTTTTTTTTTTAGTGACTCAAATTTTTTTGTAATTTTTGTAGAAAATTTTCAACTTGGAAAAAATACATTTATTGTTAAAGAAAAAAATTTAATATCAAATTTTATTATTGTTATTAAAAAATTTTTCTTATTTGAAATTAATAATTGAAAATTCTATAATAAATTATTGTTGTTATAAAAATAGAAGGAAATTAATTTAAAAACCCAAATCAATAAACAAACAAACAATCTACCTAAAAAACTTTCTCAACTAAAATGACTTTAATTAACAACAAAATAACCATTGGTTTAATTACGAAAAATCAGATCGTTTTCTAATTATCGATCTGAAGTTAATAACGCCGTAAATACCTATAGATTTTTTTTCCCGTAAGTAAAAGTGATTTCCACTCAATCCTTTCAATTAATTCTCCAACTCATATAATATAGCAATCTATAGTATTATATATAAACATGGATCGAGCCAAATGAACTCATATCAAGAACAGTCATTTCTCTTGATAGCGCCATATAAACACAAAATTTTTATTTAACATAAATGTCCTGTATGAATATGGACTAGATGTAATATCGACACCAGGACTTTTATGTAAAGGTAAAGTATCTTCTTCTCCGGCACTTACTCCTCGATATGACTTTACTTGTATTGATGGCATACGGGCTGTAAACCTTGATAATGGTAATCTGAGAAAATAATGATCACACTGGTTTTTCTTCTACCTTTGCTACTAAAATGATCATTAAAAAGAGCCAGCGGATAACGAGTTCCAAGGATAAATACGTGGTGTTAAAAATCTAGTCTCTATTTCATTTACAGGCGGATAAAAGTGTTTATAAGGGCTCTATAAATTTAAACTATAAATAAATTAAATTTTAATTTTTTTAAGAGAGAAATGATTCTCTAAAAATAGTAATGAAAAAATCTAAAGTTTTTATTTAAAAAATAACTCTGTTATTATTCCATCAATATATATTACGAATTATGATGATTTTATTGTCCGCGAAGCGAGTATATGTTCTGCTAGTTAGGTATGAATATGAATAAGAATAAGAAAAAAAGGTAATAAAATAAAATAAAGACAAAATGCGAGGTGGGGTCGCCATGCTTGTAGTTCGCCTGGGAAAAATTTAGTATGACAAAACGCATTGTACTGTGAGATTCGTGTTGATACGTACACACATGTGGGTTCAGACAGACCCAAGTGTAGGTGGTTTTAGTGTGTGGAGGAGAAGAAGCTACGGTAGAGTGACCTTAGGATACGAATTAACCATCCACCTCTACTCGTTGCGCGTGTAATGAAATACTCGAGCGACCCTGTTGAGTGTACCTGTTACTCCGGGTAATCGTTCTCCCCCACCGGGCGAGTAATCAACGTGACTACCGTTTATCATGCGTGTGTCGACCATCGACCGCGGTCAGACTTTTCTTTGAGTTTTAGTTAAGTTCAGTAGAGGAGCTCGAATGATGTAACACTATTTTTAATTTGCTCAAGACGGATAGAGCAGGACAAGTTCAAGATTGAGGTCTTTTATTATTATACTTTTTCGAAATCTGATGACCGAGGTGATATGTAGGGAAGTTTGACGCTAAGCAGACTGGAAAGTACTTATCTTAAATTTTGACAAGGCTTTTTTTCTTTATTAAGGGATTAGGGATTTCCGGAATTTTGTTACGGTGTTATGTTGGTTTTTTATGATAAATTATTTAAGAAGTTTATTTTTTTTTTTTTTTGGTTTAAGCACTTGACGCAGTTAGTATATTATTTATTTTTAAATAAATTGATTTTATCGAGGAATTATTTTAGTGAACTAAAGAGTTGAAAAAAAAATTTTTCTTACTTTTCAAATACAAAAATTTATTTAAAAAATTTATTTATTAAAGCCATTGATTATTTTTTAGGAGTTAAGAAACTTGACGTGGTTATTATATTATTTATTTTGATTTTGAAATTTATCTGACAATATTTTTTGTGAACTTAAGAATTGAGAAGAAATTTTAAGAATCAATGTCAATTTTTATACAAAAATTATGATTTTAATTATTTTAAAATAAATGTATTAAAAAAAAAAAATTAATATCTAAAGCTGTTGCTTATCAGTGCATTTTTTTTTTTTAATTTACTAACACATTTTTTGAATTTTATAGTAAAAATTAAGATGTAATAACTATTTACTGTTTTATACTTTTAATAATTTAATAACAAAAATTATAGCTTTATCTTTAGAAGAATTATTAATTAATTTTTGACAGTCAAAATAATCATGGTTAAATAAATTTTAATTAAAGAATAATTATATTAATTTAATAAAAAAAATTAGACTTTTGATTATAAATAAAAACGCAAGTTAAAAAAAATTGAAATACTTAATCAAATGATGACTTATATATGAAGAAAATATGTAACATACTAAAGATAAAAATGTATCTTATTACGATTATTATTATCTATATATGTTGTATACTTTCAGTCATCTTTTGTACATAAATGAGACACGCGCATCCGTTTAATTGTTAGACAGTGCGTGAGAGTAAACAGATATGAAAGGAGTTCAAGGCAAGGACCCGTGGGAATTGACCGATACATATTTGGAAAGAGAAATTATTAATTAAAGGTTTGGAGAAATTTCTTACTCCGAAACGCAAAGACTTTTTTACAGTCCTTTCATTTGCTGAATAAAAGGGCCACTACCAAGTCTCATTATTTTAATTTCTAGAGAGTGTAAACAATTGATTAATTAATATTAATGATTAAAAATTGACTTACCCTCTGGACAAGTACATTCGTACTCTAGCTCGTTCAATTGTCGACATGATCCACCATTTAAACACGGCGTTGGATCACATGGTATATATTCACTTTCGCAGTTATGTCCAGTGTATCCCGAATCGCAGCTACATCTGAAATTAATTATTAATTAGAAATTTTTATATTTCATATCATTTACTGGAATGACTACGGATTATGTAAATATAATTTAAGATAAAGGGTAATAATGAATAATAATGACAAAATGAGATTAGTATCAATATAACCGGAACGACGTTAATTTAATTCAACAAACAATACAATGATTGTTTTAATGTGCAAATATATATCACATGTCTAATAATATCGCATGTGATATCGACTTTCTGTATAATATCCGTTAACGCGAAACTCAACAAATCAATGGAACTGTATAATAACAATCAAAACTTTATTACTTTTTTCACAAGGTTCATGTTCAACATTTTGTAAACAAATTTTTTAATAAATTTATTTTTATTTGATATTTGTGGGAATTTTTTTATAAAATTATTATAATTTTTCTTTTACAAATTTTTTAATCTGCAAAATAAAATTATATTTTAAAAATATAAAACTGATCAACAGACAGTTGACGATTTTAAGAATTTTTTTCAGCAAATAAATTTATTATAAAAAAAATTAATAAAAATATTGAAATAATAATTTTTTGAAATTCTTGCATGTGCAATTTTTTTAAATGTTATTTATAAATATTTATTTGTTAAAAAAAAATTTTTGAAAATTATCAGCTGCTTGCTGAATTCAATACTTTCAAAAATGTATGTATTTGATTTTTGAATTTATCAATTGTAATTTTTACATAAAATTTTTTTCACAATAATTTAATTGTCATAAGAAACTAAAAAAATTTTCATGTCTGTTACTTTCAATATCATTATATTAATTTATTTGCAAAAAAATAAAAATCCTAAAAATTGTATGAGGCTGAAGTTAGCAGACACTTGACAATCTTTTGATTTTGCTTGAAAATTAAATTAGGCATAGAAAATTATTTATAAAAATTTCATTTATAATTTTTCAGAGCTTCTAAAAATGAAATTTTTGAATAAAATTTTCTTGCTATAATTTATTTGTTAAAAAAATTCTAAAAATGATTAGATGTTTTTAATTTCAGTATCATGAAATTGTCACATTTCTCATTTCAGAATCACAAAAATTTCATGAGTTATTCATAATTTCATAATTTACTTGTTACAGAAGAAATAGTATAAAAAAATGCATATGGAAATTTTCACAAGTTTTTTCTATGCAATTTTTTAGATTTTTTTTACAACCATTAAGTTAAAATTAATCTAAAAATTCTCAAAAATTAGCTGTCTGCTAAATTCACCTAAACTTGAAAAAATGAAAAACAAAAATAAAGCTAACCTCGAGCTAACAACAAAGAGAAGCAACAAAAACAAACTCTTGAGACTCATTTTCGCAACTATTTGAGCAACAAGATAATCCACTAAAGATATTCCTCATATTTCAGCAAAATGCACTATTAATTCCATTTCCTGCGGTATTAGCACAATGCATCCAACATCCAATTACCATACAAGTAATTACTAAAAATATAAATATATATATATTTATTTATAAATAATAATCTACACCGTATTATCACTTCACTTCACTGCACCTTATATAATATTTATCAATAATAATAATAATAATAATAATAATAATAATAATAATAATAATAATAATAATAATAATAATAATAATAATAATCAATACTATAAACCCTAAATATTGCACCACCACAAGTATATCCAAATTGCACTTATCAATAAAATATCACAGTCGAGGCCGAGATCTTAATAAAAGTAAGTTACTTCCTTAATATAAATTTCAACTAAATCCACACACAAAATTCGGAAACTGTCATGTTCCGAAAACCTTCCTACACAGTCCCGACATTTTCAAAAAATAAAATCCGTTATAAAGTTTGATTCCAGTTCGGAAAATGGCGGATTATCAATTTATACCACCAAAGATTCTCGCTGTGTCAATCTTCCTCACATTTAAATTTATTCTTATCGCAGATAGGATGATACAGATAATCTCACTCACTCACATATATATATATATATATATATATATATATATATATATATATATATATATATATATATATATTTTTTTTATTTTCTCTCTCGACTCTCGAGGCACCTAAACTCGTTCAAATTGCCTTTATCCTGTATTACGGCGTATCAACGTGGTATCCATGATAGTTATAATGATAGGGGTCCAACTCACACACGTAAATATTAACTAATTTTAATTATTTATTTTTAACAAGTCAATATTTAACCACACTGACACATCACTCGAATATCCAAAAAATAATGTAATCTTGAATTGTCAAAATTCCGTGTAATGCGCTGACTCCGTTTCAAATGTTTACTTTTTTAAAATAAATTATTTTTTTTCACTCACACTTTTTACAGTATTGTTAAAATAATTGTAAATATAAAAATTAATACAATTGTTGTTGTTATTATTCATTATTTATAACAAATAAATGAAAAACCGGCAGATAATAATTACACAAGTGACGCGTTCGAGGCTTCGAGACCGACTAACGCGTCACGTTCCCGCGTGGTCCTGCGAGATGGCGCGTCAGCGCTCGCCAGAACTCGTGAAACTTCGTGTGAGTCCCAGCGACCCCCTCCGACCACTGAACCGAGCATTCTCTCTCCCTCTCTAATGCTCTGATGGCGACACATAATTACAATGGAGGTAATATATAATAATGTTACGGTGAATTTTTAAGTCAAGCAAAGAGATTTTTAAATTAAAAATAAAAACAGCAAGTATTGATTTTTTTGATATTATGTGGCGGCAGGAATTATAATTTAAATATTTTTCACTTGTTTGTAGGTATTGTCAAACGAAAGGTGTGCTGGGAAAAATCAGGGGGCGCGTTCTGAGGGGAGTTAGAATAGATCCTTTGTCCCCAGCTGGTTTTTTGTGTGGATGTAGATGGACATATTGGGGTGTAAACCAGACTGGATACTTTACCCTTAACTTTGTTGCGGGGTTGTCTTTTAATAATACAATAATAATAGTAACCATCGCATGGCTAATGCTGGATCTATCAAATGCAAAACAGGATCCAGTTGGAGGTAAGTTGACATTTTTTATTAATGATACTGAAATCAGTCGACGTTTAAAATTTTTTTAATTAAATTAGAGTTTAAAAAATCACACACGGAAAAAATAAAACTTGAAAAATTACATTATAAATAGTAATAAGTGTCCTGTCGTAATCAAAACTAGAAAAATTACAGTTTGAAATAATATTTTTCTAAATTCAATTTTTTAATTTAATATTTAGAGCTTTCAATGTAAATATTACATTTTACAATGTAATTCTTAAAAAATCTGTAATAATTACATTTGAAACTGTAATTTTTCTAGTTTTCATCACTAAGCGTCACGTTGCATTACATAATGTAATTTTTCTTTTTTCCGTGCATTGATAGTTTTTTAAATTTTCTACGGAAAAATTTTTTTTTAAATATTATTTTCAATAAAAAAAATCATAATTATTGTCAGATTGCTAATTATTACTTTAAAAAAATAATGAATTTATTTGCTTGAAACAATTTGAATATTTATCATAATTTCAGCGATGTAATGATAAACATTTAAAGCATGCGGTAAGGACTCGAGTGATTAACAAGAATGACAAAATAAACTGGGTAACATGTTTTTGCAAATTTAAGATCCAGTGATTCATATGGATGTGTATATATATTGTATATTTATTATATATTGTAAAGAAGATATGAATAGTAGACAAGTAAGCCGGCGAATTGGCCTCGACGAAATATGTCAGGCTGATGCGAGCTGAGATGCGTATGGAAGAACCAGTCTTGTAGAGGTATAGGTATATTAGTGTGTAAGGTACATATATGATATCCTCCTCTCCCCTTTACATTATACTTTGCTTTTAACCAGACAGTTCTCTCGATGGTCAGCAGGGACGGATTTTTGGCTGTTTACTGGCGCCGTGATTATTCAATTCTTTGTCTATGATTAAGTAGTATTTAAAATCCGTAAATTTATTGATAGTTTCTTAAAATTCTTTTAATAAAAAACAAATGTTTTTTTTTTTTTTTTTTTCAATTAAAAATCAATAATTTCTAAAGTAAAAATTTGTACAGTAAATTTAAAAACTTCAAAAAATTGTTATTTAATTTTGATTTTATAAAAAATATGGTTATAGATATTTTTTTTTATTTATAGAAAGTTGGGAGTTGGAACACAATCAATTATTGTCGTCTGCGGTTAGGGCTAATTAATTAGGCACGCGATCGAGCTTCCAATGCCAATTAAGACTTCAGTGTCTAGTTTAAATGGCTACCGACGTGCGAAAGACCTGTTCCTCTATACTAAACTCTAAACTCCGTAGTATGTAGTAGAGTATTATATACAACTCTTCTATTCTTTGTATTCTCATATACATAATAGTAGTACCCTTTACTTTGAATATAATTTATTTATCCTTTTAAATGATGCATCCTATAAAGTAAAAGCGAAATCCGAGATCTCAGCACAGCTATAGGTAGCTCAGACCTTGGACCCTGAATTCGATTTGCATTGAGAATAGATCAAAAGGGTTTTTGGTGTAGGCTTTTATATTTTAGCCTGAAACATGATCGAACACTCACATCAACTCGTAATTAAGCCCGATGGATCCAGTTTTGTCATTAGCGGTACAACCAAAAATTAATACTCGCCCGTTAAAGACTTCACTCAGGCTGAGGGTCGCTTTTTACCTTTGCCGCGTTTCAAATAAAATCAAATAAAAAATATTTTTATACAGAGGATGTTGAATTGCGAAAAATAAAATTAAATTCTATTTTTAACAATAAAATATGGATGATTAATTTATAAAAATAAGTGTAATAAATTTACTTTTTTACTCAATAATTATGTAAGTTTAATTATAATTATTATAAAAATCTAATTATTGAAATAAATTAAACGATAATTTATTCAATTGAAAATATCTCACGTACTTGAAAATATCTTACTGAGCGACTGTTTGAATAAAAAAAAAATGCATAATAATAATAAGATGAAAAAAAAAAAAAAGCTAAATGAATAATTTTATAAGGTTGAGAAAGAATATTATATTATATTTTCTATGAGTCGGTGTATGTAAACTTAATCACGCAATTCCGTTCTACTTTACATAGAATGTATGTGTTTTTTATTGTGTTTATTTATTTATATTAATAAAAAATTTTTGAACGCGTTTATGCAATAGGTAAGTTAACATGAAAATAATTCAACAATGTCCATATTTGTGGCTTTAAAACGTGTTAAATTAAATATTTAATGAGAATTATTTGTGTTTTAGGTTTAGTAGAGGTAAAAATTGGTAAAGGCGTTTGATATTTATTGCGGTAACGTAATATTAAGCAAGTGTAAGAAGTGTAAGTAAAGCATAAATGTTGGAATATATATTGTATATAATATAATAGGCTTATTGGCGGAATGGAACCCAGGACCGAGCGCTTTCCCACCGTAATTGCTTGAATTGAAGCGACCCAATAACCATTGCGTCACTTATTGTCATCATTGTTCTGCTCAACAATATCAACATTCGCGGTTTTTCCGGGCATCTATTCATATTCTCATATTTTAATTATTACGGTTATTATTAATTTCAGTATATTAGAATGTTTTTAATTATGTGAATTTATTTTTTTTAAGTTCCAATTTTGTAGTCAAATTTAAAAAATTTTTTTAAATCAGATTAAAATTTTTTAAATAAAAAATTGTCAAGTAAAATTTAGAAAATTTTTTGATATCTTTAAAATTTTGAATAAAAAATCAAAAATTATAAATTTAAATTCCAGAAATACTTGAATATAAATAACGTTGTTGTCAAAAACAAAAAAGTTAATAAAATAACAACTTTCACCCTACTTTAACACCTTGAATCTGTCAATATCAATAATCCTTAAACAAACATTGCGTTAAAATAAAATATAAAATAAAGTAAAATAAAAATAAGAGAAACTTTAAATATAAGGTCAAGACCTGCAGACATAAAGACATAAATGACTTAATAGATAAAAAAAAATGTATTTATGAGTATAAAAAATAAATCTCACATATTTCTCCCGATAAACGACTTTATAAATTCCAGTGACTTAATAAGCGTAATATCTGTCATGTAGATTTAATTATGAATTAATAATTCATAGGATACCGTTCTAAAATGAGTCACTTTCATCATCCCGCCCAACCTGGTAAAATATCTGACTCAAATCACAACAAACTCATCAACTTATTGTATTACTATCAATATTTAATAACACAAATACACTAAGGTGAAGCGGTCAATAATTATTGACAGGCGTGTGTCGATCATTTAAAAACTTGTACATCGACAAGTCGACACACCTGGAAGATAAATAAACCATCGATTACCCACGCCTATTTCAATCTTTTATTTTTCCCTCTTCACCTACTTGCAATTATTTTTATAATATATTCAACAATTAATCTTCTCTGTTATTAATTTTTTTTTTAAATAAAAAATGTATGACCAAAAAAATTGTCAAATTTGTGTTTTAATAATTTAATAAAAACAAGTTGTACTTTTATTGTAATAATATTTATCATTAATCTTTATATTCTTGCCTAATGTATGTGTATATGCAGATAAAGTTGATTTTACAAAACTGTTATATTTAAATTTTTATAGAGTTACTTTACCTGGATTTATATTTTTATATATATGGTAATTATATGGATGAATGCAAAATACCAGGCGACAATTTTAAATTACATGTATGAAAATTTTTTATTATTAAATTGCGTAATAATATTAAGGTAAATGCCCTCATAATAAAACTTGTTTTGTTTTTATAAGCTAGTTATTCATTTATCGTACCAAAGACGGCTGTTAAGTTTTTATTAACCAGATTTTTTGTCCTATTTTTACCAGTGTGAACTGTCATTTCTTGAACTGTGATAAGAAGCAATTAAAAAAAAAAAAAAAAAAAAAAAAAAAAAAAAAAGTTATTTTTGTCGATATAATGTGGATGCTCAAATCAACACTTTAATTGCTTTTTCTCCAATCGAATGGACTTTTAATTCCTACTATTAGTTGTATAAATTTCGGTGTCAAAAATATACTCTTAGTCACAATAGTACTAACGTTTTAGACAGAGGTACATTCTGAACCACGATGATGTGGAAAATTTTTGTTATACTCGCATTAATTACGAAGGTTGAAAATTTTTTAATTCATCCAAGTACCGAATATTTGAAAGAAACTTCAGAGTTTAGTAAGCAATATTTTTATAAAATTTACGTAAATTCTAGAAAAGTTGTTAATATATTTTTTGGCGATTTAAAGAAGTCAGTTGAACAAACGGCTCAATTCTTAGAGAAGATGATAAATTCAGATAAATCTGAAAATGATTCTCCTGGAAACTCAAGTCGCTCTGAAGATTTTGATAAATTGCAAAATGTTAATGATTCTAATTTAATTGTGGCACTGATTTCTGAAATGCCAGGAGAGGTGTATGAGCCGGTGGAGAATAAAAAAAAATGTAATGGCAGATTTGATATGGTAAGTAAAGTTTTTTTTTTTAATTTTGTGTACACGGAAAGAATAAGATGACACTGGATATCATCTCAGATTATACTCAGTGATATCTTGCGTACCGATGGGATCAGGCGGTGGATTTTGTTCGTAAGCTCAAGGAATTGTTAGCTAAAAAATTCAGAGAGTCAAAATCTTGTAGTCAATAAATTAAAAAAAATCACTTCAGAACAAGATTTTTGTAAAAGAAAATCCACAAATCGAAAAAGAAGATTGCTTGATTGTAATTTAAAATTAAAAAATTAATTAATATTTGTTTATTTATTTTCAATTTCCCGCCTACAGTAATTATTTATGATACCAATAAAACGCCCTTACGTGTACATAAGTTGTCTCAGTCGTAGAGTCACTGTAAGAACTCTTTCCTAAAAAATTAACATACGGCCGACCAAAATGGAAAAAATCGGTGTGAATGCCAATCAAAATTTTTCAATTATAACTAAACGAAGCAAGATTAAGCTTTGATAATAAATAAGGTTCTTCATTGAAGTTTAATGACAGGGTTGAAAAAAAAAATGAGTCCTAAAACCGTATGCATTTTTAGTTATCTTGATCACACCACCATATTTTGACAGTTATTTCCACTATAAGTTAAAAAAAACGGATTTGTTCTCTAAAATTGATAATTAATTTATTAAGTAGTGTTTTTAATTAGTTCAGTAATCATTCTCCTTACCATCAGTGTATTTTTCTAAACATTTGTACGAGGACTAATGATTGAAAATACAATTTTTCTTGATGAGGTAGGAAACTTGATTTTTAGGCCCCAGTAGTGCTATGCCTTCGTGCAATCGCGCTTAAGGCATGCAAAACCCAAAAGTCGCATTAAAGTAAAAAGCACAAATTATTGACGGAATGTTTAAAATGCGTAAGATTATTATGAAGATATTAAGTAATTAAATATAGCATAAAATAAAACAGCATGTTAATAATTGGTGTTTTTATCTTACGGCTTATATTAAGCAAAGAAAAATTGCGATAAACCTTACACTTTACCTAACAGATTGTTAAAGAGATAATTTTGCTACGTGGGAGCTAGATCTAGAGTGACTTCCCGAGGTGTCATTGCCAACCCAGTAATGCATAGATAATTGGTGCACACCTAACAATATACCACGCATCATCAACTATCAAATAACTGCAACCGAACCCGAATGTGTCTTCCCATTAGATCCTAGCTGCAAATACGAGTAATTTTAATTGTAATTACACAGTTGAAGGGCGGCCACGCAGCGGCTCCACGACAATCTATCATGAAATGAGCCCCTAATTTATCAATCAAAAATCCAATCAGGGTGACACAAATTGAATTGCTCGGCGTTGTTTTTGAGATATCGAAGATTTCTGTCCTACGCATGCGATTTTATCATTTTATCCTCGAATTAAAGATAATCGATGATTGCCCGTGAGATTGTCCACCCGCGTTGTCATCAGATCGGTCCGTGATAAATTGGTAATGCAACACTTGAGACTCTCAATGGGTCTTGAACTACCATGCATTATTGTCAATTATTTATTTATATTATTGAACTCTTCTTCTCTTCTTATACCGACAGTAGTGCTCAGTAATGCAATAGAGTACTCAGTATTTTATCGTTCCTTGTTCGCTGTAATCTCCATACTTAAACTTGGTAGTTTGAAAAGCCATTACTGATTACTGCTCTAGCTCTATCATCTGTGATTCACCCGCGAAAAATAATAAAGTAAAACAACAGACGTTTTATAGGCATTCGCAAATGTTTAAGTAGGTATAATACTAAATAGGGGGAAATTAAAACTAATTGAATATTTTAAGTTCAAGGGTAATAAGTAGTTGTAAATCAAAAGCTTTAAATATTGAAGTAAACCTTATTTGGTTATGTTTGAGTGAAGTACTGTTTCCTTTATATTTTTTAGTTATTATTATTATTGTTACAGTGAAATTTTTTTTTAATTACTGAAGTAATTTAACGTTAACTTTGTTTTTTCATAATTTTTTTAGGTGCAAAAATTCTTCAAATTATTTATAGTTGTTTTTTTAATTCGAGTAAATAAATTTTTTTTTTTCAATAAATCGAATTTTTAATTTCAAATAATAACAATAATAATAATAATAATTGAAATTATAATAATTCAAAAATGAAATACTCATAAAAGAATTGATTTGTAAGTAATACACCAAATTTAGTAAATTTTCTTTCAGAAGCTTCTTTAAAATCAAATATGTAAAAGTCATTAAATTTAAACAAATCCTTCTATCAACATATTTAAGCATAAAATAACATTAAAAATTATAAACTTACTTATAAGAACCCGGTGTATTGTAACAAGATCCATAAACACAAGGATCCCGATCACATTCATTGATATCATCAGCACAAGTCGGTCCAGTGAATCCTAACGCGCACTTGCATTGATACCCATTGTCAAGAGATTGGCACTCGGCGCCGTTTTTGCAGGGTCCTGAAGAGCAATGGTCTTGTCTCTCGCAATATTGTCCTGAAAAAAAAAAAAGGAAAAAAACCGAAAAAATGAATTTAAGTTTAGCAACTATAAACGGTAATTTATAAAATGACAATGGCACGTGTTTCTTTATAAAATAAATCTAGTATCTCCCGGCTACTTAAATAATTGCTAACGAGGCTCGCGGTGAGTCCTTTGTACGCTATTATACACATTATATATAAAACGACTTAACTTGTGTGTAAATCAGACACATACTACAAAAGAATTCACCGTACAGCAAAGTATCGTGTAATTAGTTTCGCTAATCAGCAATATCCGAGAAGATACTTTACTAACAATCTCAATCCGTTATCATGATAAATTTTTTATTTAATCATTAACTCGCTGAATTATGGCCCGTATAACAATTTAAATCATTAGCTATTTGAATACAACAATTACAATTATTACAATTGCTATTATTTTTATTCATTTATAATTGTAAGCTTGTCATTATTTATTTCTCACATTAATTCATAAATTTATCAATTTTTCAGTTTTTATTCAACAAGTGGAGATCCGGTCACACCTTATTAGTTATCACGTTGGATAATTATGTTAAATACGAATATAATAACGGTATTTTATGTGATCGCGTAATCTGCATTAACATTGCCTTGAATTATTCGCCTACGCGAATCACAATTGCAGGTATTATGAGTACGTATTAATAGAACATTGATATACATTATTTATTTCTCTATTTATATTTCTCTATATTATAAAATACCAATTTATTATTACCGATTTTTTATTTCTGCTACCAGAACTGCTTTTTCCGATATCATTTTTTTATTTTATCGTTAAAATTATATTTATATTTATACATATTACGAACAAGGTCCTGCGAATCATGTAATTTTATTAGCATGATTCATCAATTCAATCTAGATTGCCTAGAAAATTATTGTACGGTTCATTAAATAACGAGTATGTAATTTAACATACAAATAATATTTATTGGCAAATAGTTATTTTTAATTGATAAAAATAAAACTAAAAATTATACTGGAATTGGAAAGATAATCATAATTACATGTTATAATTATAGATATTGCATAATTTAATTAAAATAAATTTATTTGAAAAAAAAAATTGTTCAGTTTCATAATTTGCAATTAATTTTCTGACAAGAGTAATTATTTCAATACAAAAAAAAAATAAGGTCAGAAATTAATTTAAAATTTTAATTTATGCATCCGTATCTGCCATTTTGTGAAACGACTTCATCTTGACGACAAATTTTAGTTTTGAGTTTTTTTATAAAAAGTATGTTAAATTTTTCTGACCGAGTAATTTATTAGTGTAAAGTTTGTGAATAATTTTTTTGTATTAATATTTAAAAAAAAAATAAACATTACCTGTAAAGCCGAATGTACACGAACAAGTGTATTCTTCAAGTGAATGTAAAACACAAGCAGCGCCATTTAAACAGGGAGATGAATTACATGCATTGTCCATAGGTATTTCACAGAGACTAGCACTAAAACCAATCGGACAATCGCAAGTGAAAGATGGCGTGCCATTTGGATTCTCTTTGACGCGACAAGACCCGCCATTTTGACATCGCGGGCCTTTGTGACAGGGGTTCAGATGCTGACAGTATTCTCCCACATATTTTGATGTACATCTGAAAAAAAAAAAAAAATAAATTAGCATTTATCATACAAATTTTGTGTATTGTAAATAATTTGAGATAATTTTCAAACTATTCATGTAAGAAAAAAAATTACAAGATCTTTTTTTGTATAGAAAATTTGATTCTCTACAAAAAATGTCAATGAAAAAATCCTATAAAGTCAATAATCGACCAGTTTAAACGAATTGATCTCTTAAGTAAAATTAAGGGTTTCTTCACTTAATTAAATAAGCAATTTACGAGGCATGGAATAAAATACTCGGAAAATTAGAGCCAGATGGCCGCTAAAGGAAACTATTCCTCTGGATTTCTAAGCAGGAAGAAAGAGCACATGTCGTAGCACGTATCCAACGTGAGTCAAAGACAGAAAACGTTTAACTCAACTTTATCTTAGTATTTACTAGTGTAGGGTAGTGTAGTGGAATATAGTAAAGGTGATGCGTGTAGTAAAATAACTTGGCCACGTATCAATCACGATTCAGTGGCAATAAAGTTCCACTCTCCAGCTGCACTCCAAAGTACCTTCATTTCCACCGCAAAAAGACTAGAAACTTGCATTATCCTCTTCGCACCAAGCCTCGGAAAAGGTATAGACACCACACTGCATTTTTTACTCTCCATTACCTTAATTCTTATCTTACAACTTTGCGCGCTTTGATGGAAAAAGTTATAAATTACTTGTTAATATATCCTCAACATTACTTTTAATTAGACGCTAATTTTTCTAACTCATAACTTAAACATTAAAATTACTAGCCAAATATTTCGCATAGTATCGTGATCACCCAATGAATATTCATTTTATAATATGGACATAAGATTGATATTTATTACCAAATTAATAAATTTTTTTATCATGACATTGTGCGAAATAATGTGTTTATTGCGTTTATTTATATATGAACAGTGGATAAAACTTTCTGCACTTGTGTTTTGGTACACACTCTCTGCTCGTTGTGCCAACACATCCGTAGCCGACTGCTTCATTTACTTAATTACTTAGTTGAATTTTTAATCAACAGATAAACTTGTATTTTTTGTAAAATGTTTTTTTTTTTTATTAATTTTTTTGGCGATAAAGAATTTTTTTGCACATTGTTTATCAACAGCAGATAAAACAAAACAATACTAGAAAATCGAACGCGCTTTTATCAAAATATTTATTTATTGACAATTTAATTCATCAATATTTTTACAAATTTTATTCATTAATATTTATTCGTTGTCATGATAACCGTTGCTGTAGTAACAGTTGCTACGGAAACCGTTGCTATGGCAACCGTTGTCAAAATAATCACCATAGCAACGAAAAGCGACAACAATTAAAACATCACATTAACTTTTTAATAAAGGAGATTTAAATTTTAAAGATTGGTCAATAATTTAAATAAGCCTATAGGTGTAGCACAATTAAACACCTTTAAGAAATAACATATATGACTGTTAAAATTTCTTCTTTTGATCATTAAAAACTATTAAATAATTGCCATAAAAAAAAAAAAATTATTATACAAACATAAACTTTAAAATTTATTCGTTGAATACTCACATATCGATTCACATTTCAATGCAAATTGCTTCCGACTAGTACCAGATCGGTACAATAATCTCGATTCCATATTGAATCTCGAATAAAAATATAAAAAGGATTTTTCTTGTGCATGCATATATGTATAATATAAATATAAACAAAAATATAAATACAAATATAAAGCATGTACCGATCCATAAAAGATAATGCACATAATCATGTCAGTATTTTTTACATTTAAAATTGAATATTGATAACTCATTCGTTAAATTGCATTCAGTACTGTTTCTCAACAATTTCTTTCTATACATATATGCATTGTATTGTGGAGGGAACATATAAGGACTAACCTTGGCTCATCGTACTGGACAATTGATTGAAACGAAAAGATCTTTTGTTGAATTACTATACAAATGTCAACTTAGTTTTATGCTAAATGTAAATTTTATAACAAAGAAAATTTTTGAGCGTTGTTATTAAAAAATAAAAAAAAAAACATTTAACCGCTTCGCTGTACATGTATGATAATAGTGTAGGCTAAAGTCTTTTATGGTTAGGTTAGACACCCTTATTTTTTTACCCGTTATTTATGGCTATCATTAAGATTATGAGTTATGAGCGGTACACAATTTTCTGGAAGGACTTTTAGAGGCTGTTTTAACTAGAAATTTATTTCATGATCATAATACATCTCAGGCTTCAGCTACAGCTGCATCATTGCTAAGTTAATGCGATAATATTCTAGTTCAAGGGATGGAATCGAGTTTAATTGTTTTATCCTTTGATGGAAGTGGTTACTGGTTTAAATTAAAAGTTACGCTTGTAAAAATTTTAAAAAGATATTCAAGTGTTAATAAACAAAGGTATCCTTTTTAACACTATAAAATTTTACTAGAAGACGATTTTAATATGTGTAAAATAAAGAAAAATTATTTTATTTTAAAACTATTCAATTTTTTTTTAATAAAGAAATTTTTTTCGTCAGTGCATAATTATAATTTAATTTAAGAGTTCAATTATAAATTAGTATAGAAGAAAAAAAAGAAGAAGTTCAGAAGCGAGAAGCCAGCAATAAAATATTTAATTGCGCGTAAGACGTAATAAATGTTTATGACATGAGTCTCTCGTCGCTACAAGCACAGATAATAAGTATATACAATAATAATAATAATAATAATAATAATAATATTATAATATTATATTCAACTCTGGACCTACACCGCGAGTCGACTCCACGGGTGAACAATACACATACATTGTTTACACAATAAACCGTCGTGTTAAATAAAATAATACAAGATATCAATACTCTAAACAGAAAGTAACGCTAGTCTTATCTAATCTTTGAATCCAGTAATACAAATTTAATTTTAATAAATTACCTTCTTTCCAGAATAAAATTCTTCAGAGTTAAAATTTTTCAAAAAATACCTTTTTTATCGGAGGACCGTTAGGTTGTTTTTTATTTTTATTATAATAGATTTCCTGTCATTAAATAAATGTGGTTTCTGATTATTTTGAAAAGTTTTTTTTTCCTCTGAATTTTTAATCGATGCACGTGGGCGCTTCGCTGAGAGATGCAAGATGCAGCCGATCATTTTGATTAAAATAATTAAACATGTATTATATGGTGCAGGGCTTAGTAAGGATAAGCATCGATTGGATGAGATTATATTATTTTTTGGGAGTCCGGAAATTAACGGGCCCCTTTTAACTTGCTTTGAAATTACACATTACTTGGTGTGTCGTTAATAAAATCTTGTATATATATATTGATGCTTTTATTATTGGGATTCAAGGAAGTGGAAAATAAAACGGGAGAATTTATTATTTTATTTAATGGAAGGCTTTTCTGAGAAAAAATCAATTGGAAAATAAATAATTTAATTTTTTAAAAACAATAATAATAAGTACTTTAGTGGCGAAGAAAAAATTTTCGTAGCAAATAAAAATGTTATTATGAATCCGTTGCATGGTATTTGCAGTGGAACTAATGTCGATCTGGAGAGGAAAGTGAAAATAAGAGAGAAAAATGAAGGAGTTGCTGTGCGATATAATAATAAGAGCTGTACTTTAAAACTAGTTATAGCATAGCGCAACAAAGAGCAAAGTAGCATTGCATTGCATTGCATGTTCTGCTGAAGAATGGCCAAACGCGACAGTTGGTACCATAAATGGGATTCGCCGAGAGAAAAATTTAAGTACAAGGACGATTGGATTGGATCAATCGCTCAGCAATTTAAGGAAAAAAATTGCTATCCCAGGAGGAAAAAATGACAGGGAACCAGGTGACTGGAACGGTTCAGATATGGCACAAAAAATGTCATTTTTTCAAAAGTGATTATTGCGGAGTTTGATATTATTGATTTAAAAGTTGAAAATTTATAAAGCAAAACTTATATAATATTAAAAAAAAATTTTTTTTCAATTTTTTGATATTCTAAGTTTTCATGGTTGGAAAAATTCTATACTACCAATTGAATTGTAGAAAAATAATTTTTTTCGTTTTTAATTAATGAAAAACTTTTGTATTTTTTATAATGAAAAATTTTCATCTTAATAAAAAATTGAACAAACTATTTCAAAGTTATTTTGACATCTAGTTTAAAAAATTAATTTTTTGGTTTTTAGTTGAAAATTTTTTTTTTGTATTTTGAAAATTACAAATTAAAAAAAATTTTTTTTTCAATGAAAATTTTTAGATTCTTTCAACAATTATATCTTGAAAAAAAATTTTTTCCCAATTTTATTTGATTTTATAGAAAAGTTCCTGGTGATTAAGATGACACAAAATACATTTTTCATCAATAAAATCTAAAAAGGTCTAACGAAAAAGATACGTGAAAAGAAATTCCTTGAGTTAGTTTTTAGCACGAGCTCAAATTACCAGTACAGTGATAAAAGACAGAAAAAAAGTAAAATCAAGACGGAGAATAAGGGTACGGATGAAGGGGTGAAAGGACAAGCGAAAATGGAGGATGGAAGCAAGATGAATAAGGTGGAAGACAGCTGTTGTTATTGGTTGATCTAAAGTGCGTACCACGCTTCACCGGTCTTATTAAACGACGTCGGCACGACACTACTCTCAGACATGTATTCACACTTAATACATGTGCCGATCAGATCGCGAGTCTTATGGGATGAGATTCGCTTTTTGAGCAACTAAACCGAGTTAAGGACCGGAGGATCTGCAGAGGCATTTATTTCTTGTGGACTTTACTCTCGTTTGCTCACTAAGCAGCATTGCGTCCTGTGCAGAAACCTGACGTGCCAAATTGTTTGCACTGGCTCTAACTCTTACTCTGTACCTCAACAGTTAAGACTCAGTGCTTTAATGGATGCCGGCTCGGAGATTCCAATTGTCCAATAACAATTTTAGTTTTAAAATTTAAGATTCAGAGTTTACAAAAATTTAAGATTCAAATTTTTCTATTTTTAAATATTCTAACGAAATAAAATTTTAGTTATAATTTTTAAAAATACCTCAAATTTTTTTGATTGTAATTTATTGAGCCAATCCTTTGACAAATTTTTGTTTAATTAAATAAAGCATTTAACATTGTTTAAAAATTAATTATTCAAATAATACTTATTAATTTTTTCACAATACAGCAACTAAAAAAAAATGTAAATTGAAGAAGTTAAACACTGTTAAAAAAATTTAAGTTAAAAGATTTAATCTCGAGTTTTGGTAGAAAAATATCTGAGTAGGTGGGAAGCTCAGACTAATATCACCACCCACTGTATAAATATAAATATAAATATAAATTTTGGTCTTATATATAAGCTTATTACAAAATAAAGTATTTCTTATTGTCTTTCTTTATTTAAACGGGCGGGCTCCATTAGCCTTCGTTGGCTTGTAATTTGCCGTGCCGAATGTTAATGGACTCAGATGGCTTCTCTCGATGAGAATGTTAAGGCTCTCCTCTTTTATGGCATATACATTTTTATCCAGATACATGGGTTAAGTATAATAATAAACCAGAGGACAGAAATGAGGATGACAGTAACCAAACTTATATAGTCTTAAGCTTTAGCTCTTGCTCTTACTCTTAAGAATTAATATGAAGAAACGTCGGGACCAATAAACGAAGCCATTGCCAATTTTTAGCCCCCCCGCCCCTCTATCTTCTCCTTCCCGGTCACTTTTTGTCAGAGATCAACGGGATAAAAACTCACTACTAATTATACTAATAAAAAACTAATGATTTGAAATTCCCATTAAGTATAATCAATATTATATTCAATTACTTTTCATTCCATTAAATATCTTTCGTATTAATGCTTCTACAATATGAAAGTCGAATTAAAGTAAGTAGCAATTATTTACTTTTTGATTGGAATTTTTATTGTTTAAATTTTATTTTAAAGTCGTGAGTTGCTTCAATAATTTTATCTGCTTCAATTTAACAGTAATCACTGCAAAGAAAAAATTGGCGCATATTTTTTTGAATTCTATAAAAAAATTTTTATTTTGAAAAAAAAAATAATAATAATTTGAAAATCAGTTTTATTTTTTTTTTTTTGTGATTAATAAAAAAGTAAATAATTTATAAAAAAATTGAGAAGAACTCAATGGCGATACTGAAGAGGAAACGATATCTAATCTAAGTATGAAGGAGCTGTTTTTAGTTAAAGCGATGTTGTTATTTGTTGAGGAGAAGAATCATCAAATCGTTTTAAAAAGAGGGGAGGCTCTTCCCACGTGGATTGTGTGACTGCGGGCTGCTGTACACAAGAGACGAGTACGATACCAGGAGAGGACCATACATACCACGCAGATCTCATACTCAACTCAAGCAGATCCGGATCACGAGTTGAGAGGGAGGCTGAGTACGAGATGTCTGAGTGTTATTCATTTCATGATGCTTTAGCCCTATCCATGATTTTGTTTTGTTGATGTATAGAAGAGTGAAGAGAGGTGAAGGGAGTTTGTAAAAAAATTGCTTTTTTTTGGTAATTATGCTAAATTGCTGTTTCGAACTTAAATTCCGAGGTAAGTATTGAAGAAACGTCGAAATGATAAGAGACGTTTTTTGTAGAAAATTAAATTTCCTACAAAAAAGTTTTCTGTCAATTTTATCCTATCTCTTATCATTTAGTCAGAATTTGAATTTTAAAATCATAAAGTTTTAAAGTGATAAAATTTTTTTAAACCAACTTATATTGTTTGCAAAATTTTCGACTTCCATTTCTTGCCAATGTACTCGAGATACAAAAAATGAATAAGATAGCTTTTTTGTAGGAAATTTAATTCTCTACAAAAAAGATCTTTATTAATTTTACGGTATCTTTTGTTCTAAAGTCAGAATTTGAAGAAAAAGTAAACTGTTTTCCCGTTGGAATACCTCAAAAGCATTAAATTCACAGCAAGAATTTTTTCTCGGTAATAAAATGTAAATCGTTCGATATACATGAGTATAAATATAAATCGGTAGGAAAAAGTGAATTTTCGGGCATAACAAATTGCGACACACAATAAAAATTTAAAACCCAACTTATACTTAAATTTTTTTATCCGCTTAGTGAAGCTGGAAGGACCCAGGTTTTGTGAAAGCATTTCCAGAAGACGAGACTGGTTTTTTGCGGCAAACTGCCTCTACTCAGTCTTTCACTTGAGACACTTGAGGAGGTCCCGTCTCAACGATTACGTTTGCATCTTTAATTTCTCCCATATTGTACATTCAACATTCAACATTGTACATTGTACTATATACCATTACATGCACCGGCATGTATACATAATATTATATAGAATAGAATATGGACTGTATTATGTATCGCAAAAGGGTTATGTTTAATAATACGGTGCATTATTTAAACATACTCGAACATAAATACGATAAGGTACTTTGCCGCTCAACGTAAACTAGACACGCCTAAGATGACGAAAGACAAATATAATAAACCGTTTTTTACCATGAGAACCCTTTCTAAACTTTATTTAGATCCAAATAATAATAATTATTGATTAGACTTTATCTATATTAACGATTACAGTACTTGATAAAAAAAATTTTTTTTTTACAAAGAAATTATTAATAATTCTTGAACTAATTTTTAGTTAGAATGCAATAAAATAATTTTTTTAATATTAAGGTAGTTAATTAATTTAATTGAACCTCTTATCACTTGCTAGATAACATCTGACGTAGTTAGTTATAATTATAATTGGGGACGAATCATTAGCTGTCGTTAAAATTTGATACTTGTCTAAACGAAATTCACCAGAACAAAGCCAGTATCAAACTAGCGGGCTTATTGATTGAATCTTAATTAAAAATGCCGAAAGTTGTATTAATTATTTGTTCAGTTATTGCGCTACTTTTTGTAGTGGTTGAAAGTTTTAATGAAGATCAACATTATCAAGATAGAATAGATGAGTTTGTGAGGAGGAAAAATCTTGGATATGATTCAACAACTACAACTACAACAACAACAACAACACAACTACAACTACACATATACCTACAACTACAATGAGTTATAAAAATGAAACTACAACTGAATGAAATAAGTCTATTGGAACTGAAATTAACTCTATCAAGATAGACTCAAATTTTATCGAAACTACTGAGAATTCTGATGAACCTCATCATCGAAAGTGAACCTCATCACCTACAGGTGTAGTAGTAAGTCATTAATAATAATTTTTATTTCAAAAATTAATTTAAAGCAATTTTTCTTCAGTAAATTTTTGACTAAAGTGACACAAATTAAAAGACCACTGTTAAAAATTTTTTTTGCTTTTTCTGATATTTCTAACTCATTTTCCATTGGTCATATAAACAGCGTGTTGACTTTTTTTTTTTTTTTTTTGTAGAAAATTAAACGTTTTACAAAAGAGATTTCTCATAATTTTTTAATAAATTGGTTATTTGAGATCAAACTTCTACTTATAGTACTTAACAATAAAATAAAGAGCTCATTTTTATTCCTAAACAAAATTTTCAAGCCAGTTTCCGAGAAACAAAAATTTTTTTTTCAATATTGTTAAAATCTTTTTTTTTCTTTTCAGTGTTCATTTTCATCAGACAACTGCTGTGATGGATCTAAATGCACTAAATTTACAAAACTTCCCAAGAATATAGGATTATGCTACTTATTACCTAAAAATAATGGAATTTATTCTGTTAGTGATCTAGCCAGAAAAGTAGCAAGTAAGATTGTTAAATTTTTAAAAGATACTGATACAGCCTTTACATCAGTATTTAAAGTGTATTATATATTAGACAACAAATGAACGTATTTAAATTCGGAATAATGTGGTAAATTTAGTAAAAAATTAATTCCTTGAATATCATCGATTTAAGTTTAAACTTGTTGAGATGAGTTTAAATAATAATGTAATAAGAGTTGATAACAAAAAAGGTTTAAATGAAAAACAAAAACCCGATGAAAGTAGAACGACGGTGAGGAATGTCGAATGGTTCGTAAGACAGGAATCGATCGGATCGCCGATCGGGTGGGGTTAATTATCGAAAAATGATCGGCAATTCGGGTCGCGAGCTCCTGCAACATAACCAAAAGTATAAAGCCACCAATTAGGCCAACGAGAGCTTCGCAAGAGCAAGTTTCGCACGTCTGTCAGCCACGTGTGGGCATCTTTGAACAAGAACTGCCGACCAACATATACAATACACACTATATGTGTATATTGTTTATGTACTTTAATGTAACTAAACGCACATATGTTGTATGAAAGTGTGTTAGTGTCTACAAAGCTCATTGGCTCTTTATCTCGACTCCTTCCTTATTACACTTCGACACTCGATTTTGATCTCAATCACCATCTTTATTTTTTTACCTTAATACTCGCGTACGTTCATTCCTCAGCATTATCTTCCATCGATCGGTGGATGAATCGGTGGTTACATTTGCAAAAAATAATAATGAGTAACTCAACTCGATAATGCTGGCAACTATTCGGGTAAAAAGATTATTAACGGTTCAAATTATTTCTAAATAATAACAATAATAATAATAATAATAATAATAATAATAATAATAATAATAATAATAATAATAATAACCAGGAGATATTCCCCAGGTTGTTGAGAATGACAGTTGCAAAATTTATTGGAACATGCCATTTGCAACAACCCGGCGGATAGATCACAACAAACCTGATATTGTGCTCTTCGACAAGGCCACTCGTGATATTTATGTCATTGAGTTCTCGGCCCCGGCTGAATACAACATCTCAGCCAAAGAAGAGCACAAAAGACAAATATATCAGGATCTCCTGTTTGAAATTGGCAAACTTTACCCAGGTTACCGTGTCAAGCTTGTCGTCCTGATTGTTGGCGTCCTAGGAGGGATGAAACAGTCTTTTGTATCCTCACTTGCCAAAGTTCCAGCTTGCTCATCAAAAGCTGAGTTCTTGGCAGTTAGGATGCAGAAGGCTGTTATACTTGGTTCTCTCCGTCTCTTAAGGGAAATGACTTCGGCCTGCTGTGATCACTAACCGCCTTGTTGTGCGGAGTGGTCCAGCAGTAACGGATGGAGCTCAGGCTTGGCCCTCGGAGAATCGGACTCCGGGGATAACCCCCCTGAGCATTTAATAACAAAATAATAATAATAATAATTTAGAATTTTTCAAATTATTATTATTATTATTATTATTATTATTATTATTATTATTATTATTGAAATTTGGCTTATAAAATGATAATATATTTTTTTTGGTATTATTTTTACTTAAAATAAAAATAAAAAGTGAAAGCTCAAAAAAAGTAACTTGCAGACAGACTAAAGTTGACATTAACGACATTAAATTCATTCCCTCAAAGCGCCATGTGTCCTCAACAGACTAAGTAAAAAATTAATTTTTTATGTTTATTTATTCCTCATAGCTCGTAGCTCGTTACTTTTTCGTTGAGTTCGTCGAATAAGTACTCCCAGAATAACTTAGACTGTTTAGTGTAGTGTAGCGTAGTTTTTTGTTCTATTCTGGGTCGTTGGTAAAAAATTAAAGCAGAAACATTACATCCAAGAGGACAACATGTGATAGTGGGTGAGTAACATAAGCAACAGGTCTTAAAGCATCTGGTGGGATCCATTATACTATATATATATATATATATATATATATATATATATATATATATATATATATATATATATATATATATATATATATTACCCCTTAAATACTGTACGCACTAATATAAGCAACAGGTTCCGTTTAAGTTTTCTGTACTTGAATTTTAGTTTATTTTTATTTTCACGCCGCATATGCATGTTTCAATTCAATACAATACTCATGTATATAAATATAAGTACAATAATGAACAAAATAAGACTTCTCGAATTATCTTTCCCTTTGTCCCTGTACTCAATTCGTTTGTGGGTTAAGTCGTACATTAGCGGTTGATTTATACATTTAACTCGAGACCGAAATATGTATACAAATGACTTTGTTATTATTTGTCATGTCTTAATGAATTTTTAAGGAGAAGAAGATGTTTTTGTATTTTTGAGTTCTAGGCCAAAATAGTTTGACAACGTGAGAATTTTTCGAAAGGGGAATTAGGGAGACAAAAAAAAAATTTTTTTTTTTTTTATGTAGAACATGAGTTTATATTGGATCTTCTATTGGGTGATTAGCTGCGTAGGCGGGATAAATGATCGCTTGGAGTTAATAACTATCGAATATTTCTGTTTGACCTCACGAATTGTGTCAACGAGCCTTAACTTACTGGTATAACTTCGTGGTATTCATTTTTTAGAAGTGATATCTATTATAGAGATCAAATTCGCCTTGTAAAGTAACTTTAATTTTCTCATTAGTTTTTTTTTTTTTTTTTTTGTCAATGTAAAGAAATTTTTTTAGTATTTTTAATCAACGTTGAAAAAAAAAATGGAAAATTCAGAAAATTAAATACGCAAACAAAACTCGTGAAGCATTTACCAAACAAAAGCCTCTTGAATTCTATTAGCAATATAATACAATATTTAAAGTTTGCACTTAAAAACCTCTGAAGGACAAGAGCCTGAAGGATGACAATTTTTTTTTTTTTTTTTTTTTTTTTTTTTTTTTTTCAAGTCAACATTTTCTCTTATAAATGCAAATACCTAAAGAACTACAAATTTAAATAAAAATAATATAGTACAACAGCAGGGGGTTAACGACCACCAAGAAATCGCGTCCCGGGGGTTTAGCCCCAGTCCGGTGGATTCCAGAGATCTGGAATTCAGGGCATGCGGCAGGAATCGTTAATGGCCTGTTCTTGTGGTCCTTAGATACCCGAGGATTACCGAGCCATTATATTAACTAGGAATAGTTAAACAACTGGTAGTAATAGGTTAATGTAATAAGAATAAGTAAACTCCCATTTCTGTCGGTAATGATTCCGTTTAGCCAAGATTCACATCTGAGAACGAGTGAAGAAAGTTCTGCTGCGTTTTTGTTTAACATAAGAAATAAATAATAAAAACTCATTGAGTTGACGTCCCACACTTTTAAACTCCCAAGGCGTACCAAAATTAATGAGTCCCGGTTCAGTGACTAAAAGCCTCATTACATCACACACAAACAAGAAATAAGAATACATACAAAAATATTCTTTGTTTTTTTTTTTTTTGCGTTAATACAATACGGATAATTTTCAACACTCGCCGATGGTTTTTTAAATTTAAATTTAGTTTGTCTAGCAATTTTTTATGTATTGTATGTAACTTAATAATTCATTAATTTTTTATGGATTTCAAAATTCAACACTGTAATTTTTACGCATTCCTAATTTTATTGCTGTATTTGTGACGCGTTGAAAGAATTTTTTTTTTTTTAATTTTGTCTTGATTCAAAACTTTTTTTTCCTTGAATCTTATTTTATTTACTTGAAAACTTCTACATTTCCGATCAAGAGTATATTATATTTGTTAGAACAATTAAATTCTTCATCTAACAAACAAAATTCTCCACAACTAACAATAATTCCGTTTATTTTTATAAGTTTTATATTTTCGATTCAAAAGTAAGTTTGTACATTTAAAATACCAAAGAAAAAAAATTTTTTTCCTACTTGAACTTATTTCGAAGATTATTTTTTGAATCAAAAAAAAATAATAAAAATCTCGAGTACATTTTTTGTATATATTTCTTGAATCACATTTAACGAGAACTTCATTTTTTTTTCCAAACCTCAAAAGGTTTTATTCTAGAAGCAATTCACAGACGGAAGTTTAATTAGCAAAAGTCTTTCTGTCTACTGTCGTGTGAATCTAAAAATGAAGTTTAAGCATAGTTGATGTTGATGTCTCAAATGATTTTATGCCACGATCACGAAGAGCTCGTGTTATTCGGCATCCAGTGAGTGAGAGAGCCCAATAGTAATAGCACCAGCAATAGTAATAGAAATTAAGCGGCTTAAAAGAGGGGATGAACATGGTGGTACACAGTTAGTATCGCCCTAAGGGTTCTTTAGCTTCTGTAGCTGCCAATGCCTTCAGTATCCTTATAAATTAAATTCGTATTCACTGATCCTCTCCTCTCCTCTCCTCTCCTCTCCCCTTCTTGGTCTTGTCCTTATCCTTATCCTGACACTACACATATAGTACTTGGAAGTGACTCTTCTGGTATCGGTCGAAGGCCGGGGAGGTCTTCGTGTACGTGATTGAACGTACCTATACGATTTACATCGCAATCGGCTCTCGTAATCACCAGCCTCCTCGGACTAGCTTAGTGACTAGTCTTGTTCTGTAGTAATCTTTTTTACACACACATTTACATTCACATATGAACATATAAACATATACATAATCAAGACCGGACATACACGCTTACACGCATCCAGCTCGTACAAGATCGTTAGTAACGCCGCGAAAAGTATCCTATCGTCAATTTAGCACCTTCACTTTTAACCTCATGCAGTTTATTTTATTTTGTTATTTTGAATCTAACACAGCCTTCGGTGATTTATTAGTTAATTTAATTATTGCGTCACTACTTTTATTTTATTTTGTAAATGTATTTTTATTGTTTATGACCCACCGGTACTTGTACTCTGTCACTTTTCATTTTTATTGATTCATTCTGCGGAAAATATGAGATCAGCTTTTATACGTTTACTTTTGCGATAAATATTAGGGTAATAAAATAAAAATAAACTATTTTTATTCTTCAAATTAAATCTCTTATTAAAATTTATTATTTTATAATATTTTAAGAGCCGCCTGTGTTGATCGATTTGATAAAAAAATTTTTGGGGTTGCTCAAGACTTTGAAAATTTGTAAAATCGTCAAAAATTAAATTTTTTTGTAATCACTAACATTTTTTAGCTTAAAAATGATTTATAAAAACCTTGAACTAAGAAAATCATTTTTAAACTTGATAAAGAAAAATTTTAAGTTCGTAAATATTCACGCTTAAAATTTTTTTTTTAATAAATTGTTTAGTAAATTTTCTATATCATAAATTTTTAAAAATCATCATCAAGGTTTTTTTAATGAACCTATTTTTGGGAGAGATTATAAAAAATCTTTATAAGAGACTCGAAAACTAAAAATAGTAATAATTTTTTGCAACGGCTTATTAAATATTTATAAAATTTCAAAAAAGCAATAAAGGTTGTCAATAACAATAACAGTAAGAAAATGGGAGTAAAAAAACCAAGTAAAAGACTGACGAGCAATTACGATGACGATGGCAATTTGATCAGAGTTATTCTTGTTTCGGTTTAAATGAATCTTCATTCCTCCGAGTGTCGTTCTCTCGTTTTATTCTTTCTCTTTTACACAGCGGGTAACACAACATTGTCTTTAGATGACGTATGTAATGTACGTAAGTGTATGCTGTATGTATGGGTTATTTACTGGGACTTTAAACAGTGGATTGCAGATTGTGGGTATAGCAGGACATGAAGTTGATCCGGGTTGAGTTGGTGATTGAGTAAAGTTGTCGCTCTTAGACTCTGGACTCTGGTGATGCCAGGTTCGTCTGAATCAAAGTGCCAGCACGGAGCTAGAGCTTCTTATTCTTGTCAAGTTAAGCTTTCCCGGTAGCTTCTTTACTCAGTACACCAGTCTACAGTATACGACCTACAGCCTATAGCCTACAGCCTACATAAGGCCACTTATATTACCAGCAGCAACAGCAACAGCTGAGACGTCTCTCGGGATTCCACTTTTTTGCATGAAAAAATCCATTTATACCGCGATAAACTTAAGTACATATCCGAGCTAAAACTTAACTCGTCGATGCGTTTATTTTATTTTTAATTCTCATTTTTTTTTATTCTTTAATCCATTATCCCGTTTCGATTCTTCATTTTATCGTTAATGACAATTTAAAAAATTTTTTTAATAATAATAATAATAATAATTATTATTATTATTATTTTCATAACTTTTACGAAAAAATTTTTATCAAAGAAATCTTGAAAAAAATTATCAATAATAATAATAAAATTAATCAATTTCCTGCTCAAGAGTAAAATTTAAAAAATTTATTCATTGGCTACCAAAAACTGTCTTGGCAATAATTAATAGCAACATTGTACCTGGAAGCCTAATTGGAAAATAAGAAGTTGATATTACCCGGTACGTCTCGGATTAATTGAGGCCGTGTGCATGATTGTCCAGACTAACGGAGTATCACGGTTGACCGACTATTAATTGGACTTACATGCTCTGACCCCGAGGAACCACTTGAAGAAACTCTTTCAACACTCCCTCCCTTACTTGTTAAAACCATTTTATTTTTTTATTCGATTTATTTTATGCCGGCATTATGTACACCAGGGGTCACTGATCCGATTTCCAGGACTCGACTATTCATGAGCCTACGTCAGTACGCCACATACATAAACATATACATACCATACCAGTAAGGGTAAAGAAAATTAAATTGTGCTCAGTAGTCTTAGTTTTATAGTCTCGCGTCTTCCATCTCCCACCACTGGTTTTCCCACGCGTGTCTCAACCCGGCTCCCTTATATCACGTTACCGATGTTTTTCCTTCCCTTCTTCCTTCCTATGCTATCTTTATATCCTTATATTCTTCTGTACCTATTACTACCCGTAATATAACCATATAACCGCGTCCTACCGTCTAGTAGCGCACTCCAAAGATGATCCAGTTTTTCAATGAGCTTTTTAAGTCCATTACTTATCCATTAAATTACGCACTTCTTTACAAGTTTAAAAAAAATGGATAGAAGATTTTTTTTTGTATTTAAAAATAAATTTTTATATATCTGCTTAAAGAATAGAAAATTTCTCCAATTGCCAGTCGAAAAAAATTAATTTTAATTGAAAAAAATATTCAGCTGCAATTGTGATATTGCAAAGCTTCCTATTAGACAGATGAGAAGATTAAAAAATTATGTGAATTAAAAAATTGATTTTTTAAAAAGCTATCGTGATTGCCTCTTCATAAAAACTTATGAAATCTACGTCATAAGCCGTTAAAACTACTTTTTCGTGTGCCTAAAAATAGCAATTAGTCAATTAAAAAAATTTTTTTGATAAGTTTAACGATAATAATTTTTTCTAACAGTGTGCTTTTTGAATCGTATATTTATAATATGTATATTACGACTGTAAAATACTATTTAATATGATAAAACGTTGGGACTTTGATTTTGTAGGCGATAATAGAACATTCTTTCTCGTTTAAGCTAAGGCACGCAAAAAATATCGGAAGTCGAGACATTTAAACTGACGAATGTGGAGTATCAGAAACAAATATGGAGACTTTTACTGGACATTACCTGAAGGCAAGTAAAGTATCGGTACTGGTAAAGAAAGAAGATGTTCATCAAAAGCGGTATGATATCAGGTTAGCCGGTACAGGACGTGTGTCCCCAATCTCTCATCTTGGTACAAAAGTACCGGGTTTACTTCTATAGTCACGTTCGCATTTGATGAAGAAAATGAAATTAAAGTTAAAGAGCATCGCGGGTGCACCGGATGGAGTCGGCTGACAAAAAGTGTGTCCCGCTTATTTTCTGGGCTCTCTTCCAACCCGTGGATATTTCCTACTTCACGAAACAGAACTCACCAAGTGTCGAGGTCATCGGCCAGCACCATAACCATACCCTTTATTTATTTATATATTACATTAACATTATATATAAATATATAAATGTATCCCCTTTTACCTCATATAATTCCAAAGGATCCTAACGACTTGATAATCAAGCGACCGTCTGTTAATCTAAGATGTAACTGTGCAAGTCATTATTTTAATTCCGTGTATCATAAAAGATTATTTTACAAGCCTAGGGAATACATTTATTTTTTTGTTTCTTTCTTTTTATTTACAGGTGAGGTTCAAATCACCCGCTGATATTTTTTTTGACCCGAATTAATCTTGGTAGAGACTAAGATAGGTGTAAAAGTTTGGAGTTTGAATTTCAAGGTAAATATTGGAGATATGAAAAAATGATAAAAGAAATTTGATTTTATACAAAAAAAAAGTCCTCTTTAGTTTTATCCTATCTTTTATCATTATACCAAAATTTTATTTTTACAAATGTAAATAAAAAATCATTAAAGTCATGAAATTTTTTAATCAAATATATATTGCTTCCAAAAATAAAAATTTTAATTTTTGGCCAAAATATCGAAGGCATGAAAAAATTATATGAAAGTTTTTTTGTAATAAATTTGATGATCTACAAAAAAAAAGGTCCTTTATCAATTTATTTATGATATCTCGCATCCTTAAGCCAGAATTTTTATGTTAGTTCAATGCCCAGAAAAATAAAATCAGATATTTCTTATTCTGTTAAAAATAAATTAAATGAGGTTGTATAATGGTTAAAATATACTTATATATTTATATTTATATGCAATAATAAATTTATAAGTATGTATAAGTGACCACCCTCAGTTAACTCATATTAATCGCTTTAGAGTAAGTTACGGGAGTTTCTCAAGCTTTCACCTGAGCAAAGCCTCGCCCCGACCTCCTGTCTCTTTTATTATTCTCTTTCTCGCCTATTTTCTCTCAATGTGATAACGGTCCTCCGTATGCACATACGTCTTGCTGCATACGATAGAGTATTAAAGGTAACATGAGTGAGTGAAACAAAAACAAAAATAAAACTTACTGAGCGGTTTTGCCGAGCAACCATGCGAGAAGTGACACGCTAAAGTCTCTTATGTTATATATGTTGCATTCATTATATATTACATTAGATGCTTGTATATCTATAGGTAAATAAGCCGATACTCCGATCCGTATATCGGTATATTATATCGGTGGCCGTTTTACTTAAATGTTTTCTACTGATGCCGATTTGCCGTGCCAATTTCTTGGGCGTGACCCACGATTCCCTGATAAGCGTTTGTATATTAAATTACCGTGTAATAAATAACAGTTAATGTAATTATACTTATTATTGATTTGCAAAACTTTAGACATGCCCACTTTTTTTTACTAATATTCGGATCATGTCTGAAGTATTAACAAGGCTTCAAGTTAAGGGATCATTTTTTATCCAAACAAATCTGAAAGTTCAAATTTTTTGGCATCAAAATTTTTTTTATAAATTTTCATTACAAAATTGATTTATTCAAAGCTCAAAAAAAATTTTTTTTCATCAAAATTACCAATTTTTTACGGAGGAATAATTTTTTGCACGCCTCAAAGCGGAGCAAAAAAATTTCTAGTAAATCTTGATGAAGATAACGATATTGTTATCGCACTAATTATTAAATCAGCAGACTCTCGTTATTATTAATGTTAACATTAAAAGTATAAATGAATGTTTAATAAAATTTTATCACCCTAAAACTAATAACTTGTTGCCTGCACGAAGAAGTGAGCTAATAAAAATATCTATAAACATCGACGCTTTACCATCGAAAGTATATTGGACTAATGACATCGTTATACCTCGGAACGTATATACTCTTATTATTTTTTTTCATTTAAAAGATCATTAATATCCTTATCCTTGTTTTCTTTTCATCCTGAGACACACACCTATGAATAGCGATGAGTAGGGGGGACCAATTACCAGCTAAGATATTACAGAGTCTCTTGAGAGTTAACTAGATTTTTTGTTTTCACCTTTAAAAATAAGGGACTTTTTTGTTCATGAATAATAATTAGAAACTCACAGCCAAAATCCCTTTTAGCGTTTTCTTCTTTCGGCTCCAGTTAATTTTTTCTTCGCCGCTAAATATGCAAATAAAAATAGTAATAACATAACAACAATAATAATAGTAATAATGATAATGATAATAACAATGATAATGCAGCGCAGACAATTGGACAAAAGATCACGTATATCACAAACCTCAGTAAAAATTCGATGATCGAGTTCTGGAATTCGTTTAAGACCGTGGATATATAAGTAAATAAAATAAAATAAAATTTTATATGTACGCCTCGGATATCATCGGCGTATCGTTGTATCGGTATCATCGGTAAGAAATTTTTCGATATCTCTTCTCTCATTGGAACGTATCATTACCATAATCGTTGCTTGGGCAGCATATGGGAGATGGCAACGCGAGCTCACGGAGGCCTAATCGCGATAATGGCCAAGGAGTCGGCTCGTGACCGCAGAATCGGAAAGCATCATCGTATATAACCAATAATAATAATAATCAAATAAATATAAATATAAGTTTATAGATTGAAAAAATCTGCACGACAATAATCGACTTGGTTTTGAAACTAGAAACAAGTTTAAACCAGTCAGCAGTAGAAGATCGGCTGTTCCATTTCAAAAAACATTAGTGAACAAATTTTGTACATTTCAAACTTGAATTAAATAATTTAAAAAAAAAATTGATTTTAACAAAACCGTTACAGAAATTTTGTTGATAAATATGGTTGTTTCAATACTATAACTCCCAAAAATTGACCTAATTCTTTTTTTATCTGATTTGTTTAGTCAATGTCAAGAGCTAATTAAAAAATGATGATCCAATAATAATTCGTTTAATTATAAATAGAAAATGTCTGTCATCATTGTTACTAGTATGAAATGAATTGTTCAGACAGTCAATTTTTTTGAATGAATTTAACAAAAAAATAATATTATTTTTGTTTCTTAAATGTACTGTAGAATGTTTTTACATTAATTAACCTTCAAATTAAGGTAACTGTATATATGAGCGTTAATTTGAATAATTTGGATTTAGCAAACTTTTTTGGTGTTCTAAGTCAAAAATCTGATGTTTCATAATGTTTTCATTGAAAATTTTTTATCAATTAAAAGTGTAAATTTTCTTATAAGAAAATTAAAAAAAAAAAATCTAATGTAGGATAAAAATTTTGTTTGGGGACCTGACATGTAACCTAATTTTCATCCGGACTTATTTCGAATCACAACTAAAAGTCCCTTAACTTATTTTGTGATAAAACGCAGGCCCTTGTTAAAGATGAAAATTAAGAATAGAAGAGAATGACGAAAATAAAGAACTGAAACGGCTTTTTTGGACTTCCCCGAACGACAAGGCCGAGGGAGTTTTAGTTTTTGTGAAGCTCTGAAGCCGGGATACCAACACCACCAAACAGGTGAATCAGTACAGGGATATATCCTATAGGGATTCCGATGGTTCATTGCGTGGAATAAAATTACAGTTTGGAAGTAAAAGAGCCTTCCTTGGAGAAGAAAAAGGAGAAGAATAAGACTAAGATAAAGAGGATGATGAAAAAGGAAAAGTTTAAGAAGAATGGCTGTATGGACATTGAAAAAAATTGTGGTAGTAGAGAGTGTAGACATCCTGCTTGGAGGTCAGACAGTGAATGAATTCTCTCCTCTCTGGTCTTTCTTCAGACGAGAACAAGAAGACCAAGACCGAGGAGAAGAAGAAGCTGGAATTTAGTTTTGGGGCTTGGCTAAATCCATGTCTAAGGGGCATTATTTGGTAGCCGGTAGTTGAGAATTATTTTCAACTCGCTTACGTATACTAAGATGATGAGCAAAATAAAAAAAGAGTGTGATGTGAGGAGCGAGTAAAAGAGGCTTGAATATATCGATCCGAGCACGCGATCCTTCTGTTCAGTATTCTCTGATGGGTTCGCTTTAAACCGAACCTCGGGTCTGGGTCTTGGGCTCAAACTCTCCCATAGCTATCAGTATCAGACCTTCCAAATCGTGGAACGAAATCCTGAAGGATACCAGACAACTGAGGCAGTCATCAGGACATCAAAATCCTGCATCCTGTTTGGTAAGTATCGAGGAATTAAATGATAGGCACCAGGATTCACAGCCTGACACTTGGACACTGTGTGTTTAATTCCTCAGACGAATGGTTGCTCTGAAATTACCGAAGAGAGTTGATTTCGGGTATGCTTTGGAATAATTAATGTTCCCGGTGGAATTAAGGGCAACAGGAGCAACAGGAGCGACTTCAAACTGACTTGAGAATTATTTCGGCTCGGGTTGAGAATAAATCTTGAGGATGGAGCAACTGGTCTAATCATTAGAGGTGATGTGGGACGATTTACCATGGAGAACATATACTTCATATGCTGCCCTCGGGGCTTGGGCGACGGGTAATCACCGGCCGATACGTGCTTCAATGAAATAACTATGGACCCGGTGAATTTTATTATGGATTAGACCAACCGAAATAGAGTCTTAGTCATCGGCAGGGTATGCGTTTGTTAGTGAGGAACTGGTTTTTGAGGATGCATCTATTTGCATGATTTCGAGGCTAGGAACAGGAATTCCGAAATTAGGTTGGGATTCTAATAATAGGGAAATGGGTTTTGTTGGCTGGGGCCATCTAGTGTAAGGAAATTCAAGTTTAGAGTTGCATGGGTCATCTGAACAGTTAGACTAGGTTATTTTAGTAATTTTTTTAATTATCATTTAGATATTTGCAATTGTTGGCATTTTTAATGGATGTTACCGTCTTTCATTTTTTTTATCGTGCAAATGACATTTAAAATTGTTGCCGTTAAATACAATTATTTAGAATTTTGTTGCATGATTCTTCGACATAATTAAGAAACATTAAATTTGATTTGTTTAACTAATTAAAAAAATTAAATAATAACTAATAATACAAAAAATATTACCAAAAAAATGTTTTGTATACAAAAAAATTTTATTTCCAAATTTACGAGATTGGTTTAGAAAATTGTTAATTCAAATTTGTTACACTAGATGGCGGTAACTAGTGACAGACATCGTAAGACAATTTTGTGACCAGAAGTGAATAGAATTACTACTTCAGATCTTAAAATAAAATTACAAAAAATAAATCATCTTTAAATTAAAAATCAAGATAAATTTGCGCAGTTTTTCTCAATCAGAAAATCTCCAAATTGAATATTAAATTGAAAAAAAACCCGAAGCAATTAATTACCCAGGAATAGATGTTGAAAAAAGTAATTACCATGAATTACATAGTTAATTCAAAGTGTCAAGATAACGAATGTAAGACTGGAGACTGGAGAGGCTTTGAAATAAAATTTGTATGTAATTTAAAATAAAAGGGTTTTGTTAATAATTAAGTGGGAAATGATCAATCGAAATTGGGCTGACTGTTAAAGTTAAGCCCAAAGGAGGATATGCAATTATACCGACAGGCAGTATTTTTCACAGGTGCTCGCCGGAGGCTGATGAAGAGCAAGAACCAAAAGATATAAGAGCACCTTGTATATTAGGATTCAGAGTTTTGCACGTAATAATATATACGTCGAAATACAGATGAGGCTACCTAACTGGAGCAAGTTATTCTGTCTTACGTAGAGAAGAAGAGTTCCGCTGAATTGCGAGCCTGGTGATTAGTGAGAAGTATTTTATTTGGTCCTTTCTTGAGGTACGAAGAATATAATATAAAATCAAAGCGAGAAGACTCGACTCCTGTCCGGTGGCTGAGAGCTTCCACCTGGTTTTCGCCCCTCACTTTACTTGTATTGCACTGCCTTCAATTTAATATAACATGATTTTTTTTTCCGGGGGAGTTTTTTCAGAACCCGCGCCTGCAATCTTTTATTCGACTCTGTCAATTACGATTATTTTTTTTATCGCTAAAGTTTTAAGTAAAAAGTAAAGTGTGAAATAAAGTAGGCAATTTACTGCGAGTTGGCGGAGTTAAATCCCAGCTGGTGTTGAATTCGAGGGTGTAATGCGCCGATGAAAAAGGCCTTAAAGTTGGGATTGAAGGAGGAGAAAATAAGGCGGGTGAGTGGAAGAAAATATGTGTGGGAGGAAAGGGAAGGTTTGAGAATAAAGATAATATTGTATAAAGAATATTTAGCAAAGGCAGAGAAGAGAATTAACAATTTAAAGAAACTCGTTGCGATCAACTAAGCTTATATTTATTTCCAATTACCATTCATGAGCTTTTACTCCGCGATGAATTTTTAAACGCTGGACTATTTATGATTGTAAAATATGGTAATGCGTTATTCTATTTGTTATTTATTTTTTTTTTTGCGAACCTTTCACGGAGACAAAATTATTGAAAGTTATTAACAGAACGCTAATAGATATTTTTTAAGTTTGAGATATTTTGCATAAGCTTCTCGGAAACAAAACCTTGGTTGTGACGGTATTCGCACGAGCAATAAGCACGTTTGTGCGACTAATATAAGGCTTGAAAGGACACCAGAGGATATATGTCGAGTTAAGAAAAATACAAGACTAAAAGTAAAACCAAAGTTCAAAGAAAATAAAATATGTTAAAGGAATAAGTTTTGCATGACAGTAGGGACTTTTATTTATTTATTTTGAAACCCAGGTAGACTTGGGATAAGCCAGACATCGGCTACTACCTATAAATGCCTACCGGTTGCCTGAGGTGAGCAAATATGGCAGAAAAACAGTAGATTTTGCTGTTGTATGTCTTTTGTACAAATTTAAGATTTTTTTTTCAGAATTTTGGAGTGCTTTTGCTTGAAAAATAAATAATTTTTTTTTTTTTTAAGTTTGTTAAACGAAACGATTTGAAAAAATTTTTAAAATATCAATTTTTAGGAATTTTTTTTAAATCGAAAAATAAAAAAAAAATTTTTGTTTAATAGCTTTTTTTTTTTAATGAACTTTTGTAAAAAAAATGCGATTGCTCAATGAAATATTAATTAAAAAAATGTTTAGTGTAAAAATTGTACGTTTGTAATGAAAAAAAAATAAAAGAAATAATAAATAGAAATAAATCATTGTAATGACTAAGAAACATGTGCAATATTAAAACCATAAGTAGTTAACCGTCAACGAAATGAAATAGTATAGATTATTATGGAAACACTCAGCGAAATATCGCCAATAAATCTCGCATTGAAATCACGTATACTCGTAAGGTTTTCCTTAAGCGCGAATCACCATTCGCGATCTTTAATCCGCTGGATACATAAATACTGGTATTGCTCTATATTCAATTCAAATGTGTCATTACTCGAACATCAATTATTCCTTATTAAACAAATAGTGAATTTAAATTAATTCGTCTTTTTGCGCAGTCCATCTTATCAATATTTACGAGTTAAGAGTTGAGATATTTGAATACGAGATGATTAAAATAATATAATAAAATATGTATAGCTTCTACATATTTATATATTATGCTTTGCAACCTCCTTTATATCACTACTACACCTTTATCCTACTTGTATTGATATGATACTGAGAATAAGCGGTTATATTATCCTGGTGTATATGGCTATGAAGCGCCAAGTTATTGCCACTGCTATTCATATATTATACAATTATATATGTATGTTGTTCCTTTATGCAGTTCTATTACATTCGATATACACTTTGTACTTAAAAGTGTAAGGATAAATATAAATATAAAGGGGTGATATTGAAAAAAGTGAGAGATAATAATATTATGGAGTAAGAGCTCGTAGATATTGAGTACGCGATTATAAGTATTTGTAATTTAATAATCATAATCATGAATTATTATTTCTTTGGTATATCTTATATCTTTGTAAAAATTTTTTTTGTGTTGAAAGAATTTAAGTGATAAAATACTTCAAAAATTTTTTAAAATAATAATAATAATAATAATAATTATTATTATTATTATTATTATTTTAAAAATTTTTCTAACAAACAATACACTTTAATGAAAAAATAAAAAAGATAAATACCCGAAAGATATTTACTGATTATTTTCTTCCTGTTAAAATGATCTAACCAATCGAGCATGTCTACAACACAACAAGCGGAAAATAATTCTACTTAAATCTTTTTTTTTTAATCTATTGTTTAAGAGGAAAGACACGCCTGACACGAATACTTCCGGAATACAAATGATATACCTGTTTCCCGGCATGTTCATTCATTAAATAAAGCAAAATGAAAGTCGAGTAAGCGCAAATAAATTAATCATTAATTTAGGCATTAAAGAATCAACATGTTATGTATCTATGTATGTAAAAGTATAAAAGGCTTTATAAATGTACAAGAGATGGTGAGCTGGCAAAAAGAGACACCGTGAATAAGAATAAAAATAAGAAACAAAATAAAGTGACGAGAGGGCAAGTGCTAGATGACACGAGGGGCAAAGACAAAAAATAAATAACCAAGTACTGTATACAATATACAATATAGTACGGAATATATTTAAGTAAAGTGTGTGTTGTGCCATGCCATGGCTCTGTAACTGGTATAGAGTAGAATATAACTTAACTCAACCAGAATAAGAAGAAAGACAGAGAAAAATAATACGCCAGAGAGATTGTCTCCCCCAAGGATGGTAGGGATCTACCACGCATGCGCACAAGCCGTGGGAACGTCGCGCGCTCAGGACAATCTCTTACAACCATGCGCTGTATCTCCGAAAACATCCGATCACACCCGAATCTCTTTTTTGATAAGTTTTGAGAGTTTTTTAATTTTTTCAGCGGAGAAATTTACAGAAAAATTTGGAAATTAAATTTTTATTTTTTTTTTTCTTACAAATCAATTTATGAATTAAACGAATGATATGTATTTGTATTTGTATGCAGGATAAAACGGTACACGTGCGAGCAAAGTCGACCATCTGTGTGGTGCTTTTAGTACATCATCGAATTCGCCGGATGTTGAATTGACATACGAGTAAAACAGTGCAAGTAATATGAAGCCAATTGTGGCTGTGTACACATTACAGATGAGAATTTTATATTAAATATGTGATACGTTACACACTTATACATCATGATGTATGTATATCTATTTAATTGAGGAGTCTTAAGCACCGAGAGTGGAGAAAGTGATCGGGTTTTATTTTTATTATACTTTACTGTTTCTTTCTTGTTTGATTTTATTAAACGCCCTCAGGATAGGACGTTTTTTAGTCACGTGGCGCGGGTAAATTTGATATAGGATTCACCAACTAAACTCGTATATTACAGTTTCGGTTTCAAAGGGCATTTAAGTATCGCATAAATTAATAATTCAAATGCCCGCATCTATTATTATGTGGAATGGGCTTTTTTCATTTATGATCTTACTGAGATTTTGTTAATTTATCGTTTAGGAGGTTGTTTTTATTGTTACGCAAAAATTGATCTAGAGCTCTTGAATTTTTAATGAATAATTTATCATTTCATCTTTGTACTAATGGAAGGGTTGTTTTTGACTTTTTCTATTCACAAATTTATTCTATTTTAATGATACTATTTTTAGTAGGGCAATATATGATTATTTCAATGATTTTTTGAAAAAATATGGAATTTTGCGCAGTCCTCATTTTTAAGCCATTATTTTGAACAATTAGCAAAATCATTTGAAATTATTTTTTTTTTTTTACCGGACATAAAATTTATCTATGAAGATATTTTTTATTTTACCATAAATATCCTTCAGACCTTATTTGTATAAAAAAAAAAAAAAAAAAAGTTATCTAACAATGAATTTAATTTTATAAAAAATTTTTTTATTTTTTTACAACATTTTTGAGAAGAAACACTAAGTCGAATTTTATCGATTTATTTTAATGTAAAATAAATACGAAAGTAAATTTTCTCCCAATAAAAAATTTAACTTCATAATATTATTGCAAAAAAAAGTTCAATACATTATAATAAAAAAAAAAAAAAAAAAAAAAAATAATAAATTTTTTGACGATTTCATTAATTTGTAAAGTCAAATCCGTTCCAAAATATGAATTTAAAATACCAAGTTGAAATTTGAACAATTATATACTTCAATTGTCATGAAAAAACAAGACCTCTATTAACCATAATATGAATATGTCGGAGCAAAGTTGTCTAGAGCGAAAGCGACGACGCACGGCGTCGAGATCTCCGCGGGACGTCTTGCTGAATAAAAAAGCATATTTTGACGGAGAGACCGACTGCTTATAACCTTCGTCATCCTCTACATATAATATAATATAATATAATATAACATACCACCAGAGAAAGATCACATATGTATTGTAACAACGACCTGGAGATATATTAGTAAAATGCGTATGGCCTCGACCAACACACCAACAATCATTATTTCCGTATCAACACACACACAAATGTGCGCATATGTAACAATACATTTATATAATAAACCAAAGTGATATATCTGAGATTATATTGGTTGAATTCGGACAAGATGTCGCCTAAATGGAATCTACTGGGCACCGTAAAAATTAGAGCCTATTGCTATTGCCTAGGACAAATAAAAAATAAAAATAATGTATAATATAATAATATTAAAAATTGATTTTGGATGGCTCGTAGACTTTGTCATGTCCTCGACCCCCCGTCGACAGGCTCCAAAGAATCAGGCATAAACACAACTAACAAAACTACCTCTTTCTACTTTTATTCACAATCCATACATTTAACATCGTCATCCTTATCCTATCCCCGAGCGGCGATAAGACACCCCGCTTACTTTTATATTAAATAAAATAAAAATCTAAATAAACTTTACTTTTTAACATATCGAATATCATTATTTTTGATGCCTTACTAATATAATAAAATAGTTGTTTTTTATTGCCCACATTAATGGGGTTCATTTTTATTTATTAAATATCTTAAATCTTAATATTTAATAAATGATAATTCGAATAATTTGTTTGCTAACAAAACTTTACTTAAACAACCGATTTCAAGTTTTAATTTTCACCCTTTTTTTTTTTTTTTTTCTAAATTACTTTACAGCAAAACCTGACCATAAAATATCTGTATGTCAAGCACATGGCGACGATTTCACTGCTAATGTCGACCATCAATTGCGGTCGCTTGAGACACCACGTTGTTATCCTGTCAGTCAATAGACATCCGTTTCTGTATGTAATGTCGGATATGTATTATATGGACTGGGCATGGATGGCTTGATAAAAAAATTTTTCACCGCTTTGAATCACGTACCGGGAAAATAATCTTTTGAAAAAAATTATAAGAAGAAAAATATTCTTTGCCGATCAAATCGCCATTGAATAGACCTCGGGCAAGAGAATAAGAGTGCCCGCATGTCGCAGTATAGGGATGAAAAAGTATCGAGTTTTTTTATTAGCATGTTTGCTAGGTCTTGTATTGATTGACGAGTGTTTAGAAAACACTTTTCTGCGAGATCCTGATTCATAGGGTGAATATTTATTGCCCAGGAATATTCATGATGGGATTGCTATGGGTTTAATCTGGAATACATTATCAGATTTTATGGTTTGTCTAATGGATGAGGCTTTCTTTATATTTATTGGGATTCTGTTTTGTGGATTTATTCGCTCACAATGGGATATTTATATGTTTTTTTGCGTTTATACATATTTTTAGAGGTTTATTTAATGGTCGGGATAATTTATTAAACACTAAAAAGATTGTAAAATTAAAAAAAAAATTTTTTTCAAATTACTTTTACTTTAGAGTGTAAAAATTTAAATTGATAGTTTTTTTGATTGAGCTGTACGATGGTACGGCGAAAGTCTCGGGTTCAAATTCATCGTCGGTCGGCAGGATAGTAAATTTTAAAAACCATTCAATTTAAGGGAAATAAATTATTATTCAAAAAAATAAAAATAAATTCAACTGAAACGTGAAAAAAATTATGATTAAGTTCAAAATAAAATTTTTTAAATCAAATTAGAGATCATAAAAAAAAAAATTAGTGTCACAAAAAAATTAATTTTTTTGGTAAAGATATTTTGGACAACTCATGATACGAAGCATTTACTTTTTAAAAATTTATTAAGTGCAATAGCAACGAATGAATCATCAAAAATCATTCACCTCATCCTCATAAAAAACTAGTGAATAATTCTCTATTATTTACCAAAACTGAAATTCTTTGAACAAATAACAAAAAAATTTTTCTACAATAGAATAAGAGGCTTTCAATGAAACAATTTCCAAAGGATTACAGCGCAAAAGGGATTAAATTTCCGTATTATTAGGAGTAGTTATGCCGAAGCTTTACGGAAACTAGAGAAATAATAATGAAATAATAACAGCACGTGGTTTTCCAATCCTTTCCCAAAAAGTGTCGCGTCAATTTTGAAGTATGTATGATGTATCGTATGTCGTAAATTTGAGTATGAATTTCTATTGTCAATGTAAGAAAAACATAATAAAATACATTACTAAATAAAGGGAAGTTTTGCGCACACGGCTATCGGGGTCACGTGTCTGGACACGCGTACACCAAACCGAGCAAAATGTATCAGCGATGGGGCAGTTTTTGGGCATTGTATTCCACATGTGAGCCATGGAGATTTTACCCTATGCTTATGTGGATGTATGTAACTGTGTCAGTATTATACAGTATTGTAAAGAGAAATGAGGGTATTGATGTGTATTAAGAAGGTTGTCAGCGCATATATCCATCCCAGCCTTAACTTGCCATATTGTCAAGTGGCAATCGTCCAAATTTGTTATTCTATTGGATTATAGACGCGTTAAAAGTACACCCCAGCTATGTGTATTGTTATCCCTTTTTTTTTTATTTATCTGCCCTTTTACTTTTCTTTCACTCTTTCATGTGGATTTTTAAATAACCACTGCCACTGTAAAATCATAGATACCGATCTCGTATTTTATTTCTTCTGCCCGACAATAGAAAATAATATTTTACAATTAGATAATGAGAAGCGATTAGAAAACAGGATGTATTTTTTGAAGATTTTAACAATGATATTATTTTTGTGTATTTTTGTGCTTTTCTGTTGTGATAATTTAAATTGCAGTTTTCATTTGTTAAAAATAAAAAAATTTGGAACATTAAACAATATTTGAAGTTTATTACATGATTATTTTTTTTTTTAATGATGACTTCATCAGAATTGTTTCGAAACCATTAAATATTTCATGGAATTAATCGTTTTTATATCGCTCAAGGTTGTCTAATACTTTACTTGAGTTAATTAAAGTCATTGGCGTTCAAGTATTTTGATATTTAACGCACTTTTGGTTATGATTGACGTCATTGTTTGACGCACGGTTTTATATCAAACTAGACCATATTATAAAAGCTCTAATTTCAATGAAGAAATTCAGTTTAACTTATAAAGTAATAAACTTGTAAACAACAAAAAATTATGTCTAAATTGGTGTTAATTTTTGGTTTTGTGACATTGCTTTCATTCGTGGTGGTAGAAAGTTTTCAAGAAGATCCTTTTTACAAAGAAAGATTGCAGCATTATGGAAGTTTGAAAAATCGAAGAATTTATCCGAAGCAAATTAAATCCTCTTCTAAAAAGTTGATGGCCGGATGTCGTATCGTTTTACGTCACTTCTGTGACTATTTTATTCGGTTGTTGATTTGTCGACTGAGATAGTGGCGGGATTTTTAAAAGAATGAAGGCGAGCGAAGCGAGCGTGTTAAGTCTAGTCAATACAAAAAAGATCATATGAAGAACAGCCTGCTGAACTAGATGAATCTTTTAAAATTAATAAACCTATCAAATCGAAGGAATCTAAGAGTTTAGAAGAATTTGTAGAAGGTCCTATCAGAAAAGAAGGAAGTAAGTATTTTGATCATCAATTTTGACAAATTTTTAATCATTTAAATTATTAAAATTTGATAAAATTTTTTAGAAAAATTCTAATTTAATTTTGGTTTATTTATTGGAGGACTTTTCTTCAAGTAATTTTTGTGGAGGAGTTTTATTAGTGCTTATCGACAATAATGATCTGAAGAATATTGTTACTGTACATTAGTTATTAAAAAAGTATTCTGTAATTGTATTAACTTAATTAAATAAGTTTGTCAAAAGATATGCATTCATTTTATTTCATTGACTAAAAATGAAAAAAAAATTAAGCTTTAGAAATTGTTTTAAATTTTTCCGGGCAAGGAATCGCGTAATGACGGAATTACGCTGGTGTTAATGGACTCTCGCGCCCACGAAGATGCAGAACATTGTCGAGACAAGATATGTACATTGTAGTGAGAGAGAAATCACCCGCTCATGTAACAGACTCATATATAGCAGCAATTAAACCCGCGATGTTAATGCACCTTAAGAAACACTTTAGCTTTCGCTTGGACTCTATCTCTCTATTCTCTCCATCTAATCACAAATTCAGCATCCGTATTTGCTCCAATTCATCTGAGTTAAAATTAACGCCTAATTGTTTGAATTTAAATTTGAAAAATATTTGTACAGATATTTAAACACGTAGAACATGGATTTCTTTTATAAATGCAAATGACAATTAACATCACTTGCATTGTATCATTATGATGAATAACGGTTTACCGCGAAAAAAAAATTTTTAACAGTTACTTGATTTTTTAATTGAAATAAACGTTAAATAATTAAAAAAACTTTTTTTTTCATATTGAAATTCTTTGAATTTTAGTAAACCAAGTTCCCTGCAATAACGATTGAAATCTTTTTAACCAGCAGTACAATCTGTTTTATCGATTATAAAACTCTGTTTTGCTTTAAATGACCATTTTACCCTAAAAAATAAATGGATAATTTTTTAACAAAAAAATAATTTTTGTATCCTAAACTTTTTTTTGGTAAATTAAAAAAATTTGAACTAATTTTTTTTTTTAGAATTTTTTTAATTTATCAATTATTTCAAAATTTTTATTAAATGTTTTTTTTAAAAAAAATTTTACACTTAAAAAAGTAAAAAAAATTAAAGTTCAATTATTTTAAAAATTTTTTACTCCAAATTTATGAGAAATGAAATCGCAAAAATAGTGAGTAATCATCAATTAATAGCAAAAAAAATTTAACAATCTCAAAAATTAAACTTGGTGCCAAAAAAACTAGTCAATAAAGTGAGAACAAAAATAAAAGGTTAAATTAGTTAAATAGTATAGACATAACACTAACAGTATGTAGAATCTATTGATACAAAAGTGAAACCTACTTTGGTCCGTGATAGTGATAGGAGCAATTTAGATGCGTCCTGGGGTCACGACTAGCGACTATTACTGCTATTACCGGATCCTGTACCACTCTATCTCACTCATCCTCTTAACGTGTCTTTTTTCTCGATATTATACCGTGCAGTGTGGATCGAGTATATCTGTTTCTTAGGTTCATCCCACGCTGTTGATATTACGCCTGTTCTTACCGCAATTTCGCAACGAGTCTACGATAATAGGACAATTGTGATAAACTACGAATCGACAATCGACATCCTTTCAATATAAATATAAATATATCTATCTCTATACATTTATATAAATATTTTTATTCAAATCTCAAAAGTTTTAGCGTGCGATTACGAGTGTAACATTATTGCACTAGAAAGCTCTACGACATCTAAGGGACATATTACAACACATTATACGAACATACATATAACATAGCAATATACAGTAAGAGAAGATTTAACAATTTATCACGACGTGTTGATCATCAGAGGGTCGATGACACATAATACAAGATGCTCTTGATCGCTCGAATCCCATAAGAGATTTATTATGATCGCCTCAAGCATTGCCACGCACATAAGATCATTTTCTCCCTTCCCCTTTACTCTTTGTCACTACTCACTTTTAAACAACTGGATGTCTACCATACCACTATTATATTATGTACTCTCTGCTACACATACATTATACATCCACACGGAATTCTCAGTCTTACTTCACTTACCGATAGTATAAAATAAGATGCAAATGCGTGGCTTCAACAGACTATCATTACGTCAAATCGGATTCATTTCAAGATTCCAAACTTAACCTTTTACATTTTTTTACGTAATTAGCCCGGGAAAAAATCCTATGGGAATTATTCATTTCTTATTTACCTAGATATCATTTATTATTATAATTATATTCTGACTTTTGTGCGTGCAAGTGAAAATTAGAAAAAATTTTTTTATCATTAACCAAGAAACCCTTAATTTTAAAAATCAAATTTGTGGTATTGAATTTAACAGACTTTTTTTATTTTTGGAAATTGTTCAATTTAGCGGTCACCGATTTTTTTTTTTTTTTTTGTTTGACAAAATATCAAAAATTAACATTTTTAAACATTTTTTTTTATTTCATTGCAAATTTACGATAACAATCATAATAAAAATGAAACAAAAAAAAAATTTTTTACATCTTAAAAAATTTTTTTTAAATGTCAATTTTATGATTTTTTCAAAAATTTTTTCAATTTGAAAACTTGTTCTAACTTTTTTTTTCATAAATTTGAAGAAAAATCAAAAAATTTTCTACTAATTTCAATACCTTAAATTTATATAAATAAAAATCATTGAATTAAATTATTTTTAAATTGATTAAAAACTATTAGAACTTACTTGCAATAAGATTCGCCAGGCAGCGGAGACACACAGTGCCCACCATTCTTGCAAGGACTCGGCGAACAGGAGATGAAACCTGTAACAAAAATGAAAATAATTATCTTATAAAGTTCGCATGAGTACAGATAAAGATAAAAATGTAGAGATAGAATAGTTTAAATATTTTAATATAGTTCTATAAATATAGAACATTTAAAGCTTCTTTGCGTATTGATACCAATATTGGCTAGATTTGCGGGTACAATAAGTCCACGTACTTGGGATTATCCAAGGGTGTAGGAATTATATTGAATTGAAAGTTAAGTAAAGGGGCTTATCGCAAAGTGGCAATTAGCTTCCACAAGTGCCTGAGTTCGCTACATACACACGTATATTCACTGAGGATAATAGTAAAGGCAAAGAGCCTTTGACATGCCGGGCAAAGTGAACTTTCGTGTCGGAGGCGCACCAGGTATATGAGGACTCGCGGTCATTTAGAATCTGTTTCTACATAATATAAATAAAAAATAAAAAATAGCCTTTGATTTTTGAGTGAAGATCAACTAAAAAAAAAAAAAAGAAACAATTTTTATTTAAATATGTAGAGGAAAAAATATGTAAGACACATGTAATTTTGTAAAACAGATACTAGAGCAGAGGAATAATGCATGATGTGCGATGTACAATGTGCATAATGTTGGATTTACCGTGTAGTAGATTTACCGGGTAAGTATATAAAGCGGAGAATATAAGTATAAACGAGAGCAAATGAAGTCTTAAGTTCGTAGCATAGGAATAGGGAGGATGAAGGAAGCAGAAGCGACAAGTGCATGTACGGGTTTGAGCATCTATATCCAAGCGTCTTATTCAACAAGACGGATGAGATCAGTTAAACCAAACTGCCTTCGTGACAAATCTCTTGGCTGGTTTACACACTAGTGTGTATTATGGAGTGTACCCCACACTAGGTACTCTTTTCTTCAAGTACAGCCGTGAAATCACGAGAAATTATGAGTTAAGTTACGGATTAAGTTGCAAAGAAATTAATGTTTGAGTTGGAATTTATATAACTTGTATTGACGAAATTTGTATAAAAATTTGTAAATAAAAAAAAAATTTTAATGAAACACAATTTCAATTTGTTTAAAATAAAATGTAGTAAGAATTTTTAAAATCAGCGCATTGATTGTTTAAATGATTTGAATTTCCCGCTCTTTTTTTAATTTGAAGCGCTGCAATTTCTTTGCTGCCATTATATGTCATCGGCCATTTTGACTTCTATTTGTAGTGAAAAAGTAAAGTAAAGCTAAAAGTATGTAGATTTATTTTAAAAATATTGAAGTAATAAAATTTTTAAAGCTTATCTTAAATTTAAATACAACGGTTTTATTCAAATAAAAGTAAATAGGGAAAATAACCATTGATGCAAAGAAGGAAGTAAAGAGAACTAGACATTGTTTTCATTCCCTTTTGCGAAAACTAAAAAGATCCGCGGGCGCGCTAATTGCTTCAATTCCGGAGTAAATTGCCCAACGGGTTGAAATTGCGGCTTCCTTCCTGCCCGAGTAAGAGAAAATTTATTCACGTTGTTAACAAATACTTGAGTTAACATGCTTTCCCATATCTCGTTATTTTTTCCTCACACTTTTAAATTAAAGCTTGTTAATTCTAAAAAAAAAATTCTGAATAATTTATATCTATTTCACACGCTTATAAATATTTCTAGTATTATCAAATAATTTCTGCACTTGTAATTTATAAGTAAAATTTTTTTTAACTAAAAATAAGTTTGTTACATAAATAAGTGATAAGGTTATTGCAAATTAGATAGATGTCAATACCGTTAGAACTTGCGGGTATCATATATATGTACCCGTAATCAGCGTGGATCTCGAAATTGCAGAAGACAGGGCAAAGCAGTCCGAGAATGAACAAGCAAACAAGAGACAAGAGACAAGAGAAAAGTGAGAAGAGCAAGATCCTGAGATATCGCCCACGCACGTGTCTCCTGCATCCACCACTTCGATCCGGCAATTCACTCATTAGTCGGTTCATTATACGCCCTCTTCAAATTCATCCCTCTCTTCACCTCACGCGAAAAGAATCCAAAAAAAGAAAAGAATTGAATCCTTCTTCAGCTCCTTCTTGGTCTTTCGTTCTATTCTCAAAATCTTTCATTTCAGTCACAAGTCAACGGTCTGCAGAGTAGACGCCAGTAATGATAACCTTTTAAAGGATCACGTTTTTACAGAAATAATTACCGCTCATACTTTCCCTTATTTCGACTTTTTAAAATTGTTTCTTTAGAAAAACTTGCCTATAATCTATGCCATTAGTTTCTCAGTAAAAACCAAAATATATATGAGTACATTTAACCAAAATTTGTGCTCGTTGCAAAATTTTTTTTCGAGTTACCGTTAGTTTTTATCTTTTAATTTTTGTGGTAAAAAATTTACACTGTAATTTTTAGTCATTCCTAATTTTATTACTATAGTTATAACGCGTTGGAGAATTATGTTAACGGTTTTTGACTTTAGATAGAAATAAGCTTGAGTCTGACTCATATGGTTACTGTTTCGTATATTAATGGACAATTTTTACTTAATTGTATTATATAGCATACTAAAAAAAATTATTTTAATACAAGAAAATTATTTTTAAGTAAACCAGTTGATTTTATTCGAGAATTTCTTCTCGAAACTCCGAAAATTTTTGAATAAAGAACTTTTCTTCTTTATTTGACGATTTTATTTTCTCGAATCACAGCAAAATTTCTTAAATTAAGAAGATTTAATATTTCGAAGAATAAATAAAATTTTTAAGACAAAATTTTTCTTGAAACAAGTCATTCTTTTTCTGTGTACTAGAGGAAAGAAACAAACAAATGTCAAAACGAATAGACACATTTAGCCGATGATCGGCGAATCTAGTATCTATAAAAACTAAAAAAATATTAATTACGGCTGTCTACAAGATTATATTCGACGAAGTTAGTCATCGCTTCAACACGAATTACAGGATCATTATTAACCTCAAGGATAAGCCATCAGAATATGAAGGTAATCCCTTTGGATCATTTGATTCGTTTCGCACGTCATGGGAGTCTCGGTAAATTTATTTTTATTAATCCAATACATAAGCTGGGCTTTCTTAGTCGTATTAGTTGCCGCCTCTTATTATTCTCTGGTATCACATGCGTGTCCTGATGATACATGATTAAAATATTGTGAAAGACCATCGGCACGCGTGATTTAATTATAAATATTACATCATTTTTTATTCTACGTTTGGTTTATTTTCGTTAATTATTATCCTGATCCTTATTTTTTGTCGAAATAAAAGATATTTTTGTCAACGAATGTGAAGATTAAAACCGGTCGTAAAATGGGTGCTTGAGAAACGGTAATAATAGTCTGTAAGAAAGGACAGCTGCCGGCTACTGTCGATATAAATGATAAATATTTTCCTGCATTACTTAGTGGAATTGAGCGCATTATATTGATCTGTAATAATTCTCGTGGATTTGTGGAAGACAGGATAAGACAAAAAGCACATATTCAATTTAAACTTGATACTCTACTCGTATTAGGGTGACCGATACAAGAGGACAGAGGATCAACCGAGATGATAATAAAAAGTGGAAGACGTAGCACGACATATCGAGTACTTTCGTGTTGTTTTCTCTCCTTTTAAATTCACTTAAAGTCATCAGATATGAAGAGAATGTGTCTCCGTGGAATCGTATTACTTTTAAAATGTCTCAACGACTAAATAAGGCTCCTAGGTTATGTAATCGACGTTAAATATTTTGTCGTTCACGATATCATCATTTTTATTACATCAAATGCTGTCAATATTTGTAAAAACAAGCCTTTGCTAATTTTCTATCACTCCAATGAGCTTAAGTATTTTATGATTTTAATAATACATTTATTTATTTTTGATTTTTTTTTCATAAAAAAATGAAAATTTAGTTGAATTCTGATTGCCATTGATAATAAAATGTTTGGTTTAGATAACTACGAGATTATTGTTATTATTATCATTTAATTAAAAAAATTTTAATAACAGAATACGAATTCATAAAAATTTTGAAATAATAAGAATGAAAATAATTCAAAAAAACAGCTTATTATTATTTTTATAATTGAATTTTATTTTAAATCGATTATTTTTTAAATAATTAATTTTGTAATATAAACTATTTTTACTTCAACCTCCAAAGTATGAAAAAATAAAACACAATTGAAAGTTTACTTTTCAGCTATAAAATCATCAATAAAACAAAATTGCGTTTGTTTTCACACCAAAAAAAAAACTAAAATTGAAAAATATATATATATATATATATATATATATATATATATATATATATATACATATATTTTTTTTTTATACTGTCTTAAACAATTTTATACGTGTTTACATTATTACATGTTGTCCAGAAGAATGGTTTAAAAATGGGTTTTATTTCCTACCTTCAGGGAGATCATCAATCATTACTTCAAAACATTCTAGCAAAATAAATTTTTAAAACTAAGAAATAATTTAAGCGAACACCATATCCAGTTTACAGAACCCTCCGTATCCGCAATTGTAAGTTGTAAGCCAAAGTTTACGATTCAGCTTGTAAACCTCGGAAGCGTGGTTTAAATTTTATAGTTTTAAGAAAATTGACAAGACCTTGTTCTCATTCTTACCGAGAGGAGTTTTGTAAAAATAAAAGCTCGTTAAAAAAATGAATGAGAACAATAATAATAAATCTTGAGTTATTATTATTTTTTTTCCCAGCCCAGATTAGGCCTAGAGTTCAAGTTTATTTGAAAATAGTAAAAAAATGCTACGTGTTTCTTTGCAGCTATCGCATGATTGCAATTTACGAGTTATTTTCTCACTTTATCACACACTCATCCATCCAATTTATTTTTCTAGTAGTTCGTTAGCGAATGTCGCTATAAAATATTTTATACAGTGGATTGAAACATTTTTAGATGCATTCCATGTTTGCATACACGCAACCCAACAAATTTATTGTCCAAAAAAAAAACACTCAATTATCCGAGTAATAAAAAATAATAATTAGAAATTGAAAAAAAAAAAAATAATAAAATAAAATAAAAAAATTTATCTCTAAGAAATCAATCAAAGTATCAAATTTAATGGGTTTAAATAAATTCGAGTAAATCATTATTCATTGTATGAAAAAATAGACCAAGGATATCTGAACAAACCCCAAACGAAGCAGGTCCCGTTCGCAATCTCTTGTACTTTTATTTTCCCTTTGTTCTTCATCTCCTTTCTGTGTTTAGTCGCGTTGGATTGGGCCTTTTTGTTTTTTGGAGAGCCAACTTATGTTGTGCTGAAGATAGGAGTGCAGTATAAAGAAATCTAGAGAAGTACATTACACGGGAATAAAAAACACGAGGAAGACTAATGCAAGAACCGGGCCCTATTGTATTATAATGGCCATTACGGACCAGTTTCTCCACGAATTTATGTCCTATTTCGGCATCCTTTTTTTCGTACATTATTTTGCTTTCTACACCTCGTACACCCTCCAGTGTTTTTATTCATTTAATTTCAGAAAAAAAGTCAACTTTTTTAACCCGAAATTCCAGGACTTCCCGAGGATACAATGGTGTAAATATTGATGGTGTGAAAATGGTTACTTAAAATTTTACACCATTATTTTTTATCTTTTTTTTTTCTAAATAAATTAAATTCCTTCCAAATACAAAATCATAAATTCCTACAAAAAAAGGCATGGTTTTGAGATTTTTTTTGTGACGACGCAATTAAAATCTCTTCATTAAAACTAACGGTACAGTAGAATATGACATTCGAAGAATATTATGTAAAATTTTTAAGAAAAAATATTAAAAAATGCGGCAATGGCAGCAATTATTTGAACGTGTCTCGGAAAAAAGTAGAATTGCAGTGTCCTTTATAACTTGGTACTGGATCATTAGCAATGAAAAAATGAAAGTTCATTCGTTAGATAATAATTTTCCCCAGGTAACGTCGGGAGGGTTTTTTGAAATTTCAATTTTTCACTTTTTTAGAACACTTTGAAGGGAAAAACACGATTTTTACGGAAAAATAAATTGGCTAATTTGTTGTTGTAAAATAAAGAATATTAATAAATTTGAAAAAAACTTCGATTCCAAATTTTTTCAAGAAACATTTTTTAACTTTCTCCAAACAGTTTTCAAATGGAATATCGCGTTTCACCAAACCGTGGAAAAAAATTTCCTCTATCTGCAGCTGTTTATATATCAGATTATATCAGAACCTAAGTACGGATAAACGTCTACCTGATACCAAATAATAAAACGTATAAGTAGTGGCCGTTGGTCTTCATCAATAGAGTTAAGGGCGCGGGTGTCATCCATAAATGCAACCTTACACTCATATACGCTCAAACATACATAAACACACCTACATACACCCATAAATGCATCCCTACCCATCAACATAACAGTAGAAGTACACATAAGTAAAACTTAAACAGAACATCTGCCAGTGGGTTGTGGCGACGGCTGACCTTTTTAATTTTTCTTCTCATTCTAAACACCACCACCTTGCAGTATTACACCACCCTGCTATGCGAGCGAGCCCTCTACTTCTTTTCTATTCCGTTTTACAATATTATGTAGCATATATATATATATATATATATATATATATATAAATTCTATCCCTTCTCGAGCAACATAAAACACCCCTCCTTCCTCGGGAAAAATACTAACCAGTATGAAAATATTTATCTCTGGGAAAATACAGCCTTTTTATTTCATTTCATTTTATTATTGAATTATTTGCTACATCGGCGGACATTTTATTCAAGCTTCCATTCGACTTACGTATATACACGCTAAAGAATGAGTGATCGTGCGTGCTGGCATTCGAATCACTGATGAGTCTTACTTCTATACTATAACATCATAAAGAAATAAAATTAAAAAAAAAAATTTACACGGAGAAAATAAAATACATATAATGAATTTTTGAACAATTATAATGGAAAATAATTTGATGACTTTATCCAATGATTTCATTTTATTTAATTTATTACCTTCGGCATTAGCAATAAAAAGGTTATTTAGCAATTTGTAAAATACTCACATCAATTGAAATGACTATTGGATAATTCGTGTGATGCTAATGTGTAATTTAATACTTAGAAAATTACATGGAGCATTAAGCCTATGGAAGGTTTTAATGCATGGAGTATGAATGTACAAATAATAATAATGATATAAAATGAAATAAAAATTAAAAAATGGCAGAATGCAATAAAAATGAGGTGGGTTAACAAGATCCACGGATAGAAGTCAAGACCATAAATTGGAGGTAACAAGAGCCACGCGATTGATTTCTGCCGAAATGGTTTACGGTTTATTTGAAATTTTTAACGGACTGTATATTGGTTTTCTCTTTCGCTCCCTATTCGATTTCTCTTATTGTTATGATTATCCTTATTATTATTATTATTAATTTTTTTTTAACGTCGTTTTTTATTTGTGCTTACGATGTTCATCACCTAAAATTACGCGGCAAATAAAATAAGCTGTTTTGTTTTCAGTTTATACTGGAAGAGCTTCAGTTTTTACGGTAGTCAAATTTTGAGACTGATAATTGATTTATATCAAATTGTTTGTCCAACGTCAATATTCAAAATATTTGTTTAAAACAATAATCAAGACTATGAATCATATCACAAATTCTTGACTGCTTTTATGATTTTTAAACAGAAATTTTTGTTGTTGTATAATTAAAATATGGAATGAAAAATTTTTTTTTTCACACAAAAAAAAAATTAATTTGAATCAAAAGAGAAATTCTTGAATGAAGTAAAATTTATTTAAACCAATAAAAATTTCTTAGTTTAAGAATTTTTCTACTCAAGTCAAGAAGATGAACTTCTTCAAAATTAATTACTTGATTCACGTAAATTTTTTTTTTCGGTGCATCAAATCATTAATGAACTTTGAATTTATTTGAATTTTTGAAATTAATATTGTTTGATTTACAAAGGTATGACATCATAACTCATCATTATAAGTCGTAAGTCATCATTAGACGTCATAACACATCATTAGATGTTATGAAACGCCGTAAGATGTCGGGAGAAACGTCAAGATTATATATAAATAAATAAACATGACATTGAATTGAGTCACGACAAAAACATCTCATATAAAAAATTGATTTTCAATTATGTTTTTCTTGCAATGATGTTTGGAAAAGTAACCAAGACTTAATTCTTTTTTTATTAATGAATTGTAGAGTCTATAATGATTCAATTTTTATTGCAAAGTACTTACTGAAAATTATTATCAATTATTATAAATATTAATAAAGATTTTCAGAACTAATGCATCAAAGAATTAATAAAAATGAAAATAAAATTTCAAAAAAAGTTGCTAAGGAATAAATTACAAAAAAGGTTTTATTGACAAATCAACTCATTGAGTTACTGTTGAATTTCATATTTTTTTACAAACTTTTATTGAAGAACTAGACCTAAAATTTTTTATGAACTATAAAAAACTTGGAAGTAAAGGTTACTGACCTAGTATTATACATACGATAAACAAAACTACAAACTACAACTAAAACATTGAAACTTTGAGCGATTCTCCCACGTGTCTTGTCTCGATGTAATTACGCGGACCGATAATTCGTAATTAATTTTAATTCTTCCCGAGGAAAACGACCGACGAGACTTAATTTGCCGCAACACATATAACATCCATGTAAACATATATTAATTAATGTGTATGTATAACATGACACACGCAATTTCAACCGATTTTATATTCACAGAGTGAACAATATTTCTGGACAAAATCGCACGGTTTATTTTAAAGTTTCTCAACTTATTTATCTATAGATCATCATTATCTTATTAGCGTAATTACCCCCTGAAGTTAAAGAAACAAAATTCAATCTCCAGTAAAAAAATATCTTAAACAAAAATGAAGATAGAAATCTAATGTACGATCGATGTAGAATCGGCAAGAAATAATCTTGCTTAAAATCATGCTACCGAGTAGGTATAAGCATTCGATATTTTCTTCTCTCAAACGATCTTTGTGCTGAGTATTATAGAGAACTTACTCGACCTCAGCTTCTATCCGATATATAATACTCCAAAGATCTTCTTTTTGCTTATTTTATTTTCCGTACTGGCCGTTCGCCGTTTCTTTACTCTCATTCTTACATATTCCCGGATCCTTCCGAGTAAACTAAGACTCCTTTGTCCTCTTACCTACTTTTTACTTTTTTAAATTTATCTCCTTCGATATTCCGACGTTCCCATATACTTTTAAATTTATTGTCATAAATTTCATTTTAAATGTTCCCGCCATTATTTTTATTTAAAATTTCCCCGCCATTATTTTCAAAAAAAAATTTATCTAAAAAATTAAACATCAGCGTTTGAATTGCCTGTAAAATGCCGGCTGTTTAAAAGTTCAATTTGAGTTTTTAACTTTTTTAAAATAAAAATGTAAATAATGTGTCGAGCATATGTGTCAAAAGTGCGGACATGTGTGAGCTCCTTTTAAGTGCTGCCATTACAACTGAACGCTTACTAAGCAGCGCATAGTTTTATGTTAAGACATTCTGGAGTGTAGCAGTTTATACTAAAGTTTCCAACACCGGAAGCCGGGAGGTCTCAACCCCTATACCAGCTACCCTCAGGAAGAACCCCTCGATACTGAAGACTCCCTTACTGACATTGAAGTTTTTCTGTGCAATACAAGGTTCTTTAATCCTCCGGGTAATTTAATAAAATTATATAGAAAGTTAAATAAATATTTAAAAATGAAATAAAATAAAAAGACAAACAGCAGAACAAATGGCTGGTAACCGCGAAGAACAATGGCTCGAGGGAGTCCAACAGAACGGGTTTGCTGTATTACGAACCGCGTAATTATGCAAAGGGACACTCTTCTAACCGCGAAGTTAATTAGTTCGGTCCGCAGATGCGCACGACTTAAGTTATTTGAGAAAAGTCCGGAACGACATTCAAATTATTGCTTCTGAGATTCAATCTCCGGTGTAATCACCCGCTAAAAATACTGAGACTCTCCGAAATATTATTTACCGCAGAAAAAAATAATTATATTTCTTTTTTACTGTTTTCGATTTGTGTTATCAATAACTAGTAATTTTTTTTTTTTTATTTTTTAAATTTATTTTTTCATTAGGATAAAAATATCAAATTAAATTTTTTTTGTTTTTAAATGAAAATTAAAAAAAGTTTTCAAAATTCTGACTTTGTGTTAAATATGGAAAAATTGAATAAAAATTTTGAACCTCGGATTAAGGTATAAAAAAAGTATTTTAATTTAGAATTCCAAAATTTTAAGTAAAATTTAATTTTTTATGTGACTTTTTGAAGTAAAATCAAATTTTTAATTTATAATTTCAAAATTAATATTAAAACTTAATTTTTCAATTTTGAATCAAAAACATTTAATTTGTAATATCAACATTAACATTAAAAATTAAATTCTTTACTTATAATTTTTACAGTTACACCAAAATTGCATTTTTTCAAGTAAAAACTCAACTTTCAATTTAAAATTTTAAATTTCCGAAACTTTATTACAAACTCTTACTTCTAATCCTATATACATACAAATTCTCAAATAATAAACTTCTAATTAGACAACCGACCTAATCCACATTGTGATACAAAGTTCACGTATTCGAAACGAACAAAACAGCTTAAATAAAACCCCGTTAGTCTAATGAACTCTGTTCCCTTCACAATAAACAATAACTTCAATTGCGGTCTCTTTTGTCACCAATTTGTCTACCGCTCATGTATTTATGTTCCCAAAATCGTATAATCTCTTAATTAATTGACTCACTCCTCTTCGTGACTTGATACGTTTCAACTAAAATCAAATACAATTAATCTTTCTCTCAAATAAAATACAACACAATACAACGAGGGTCTTAAATGTCACAATACTCATCTACAGCTGACAAATACTTCTGCGAAAGTAATTAAAGTTTATTTAGATATTAATACATAAGCTTCTACTGCAAAAAAAAAATCTTATGTAATAAACTAAATAAACCCCGTTAGAATCACATACATATAATATACGTATATGTATTGTTTTATTTTATTTTACGACAGATATGTAATTTCTCATCTCTTTAAAATAACTTTGACAATTATAAATATTTTTTGTTATAAAGTTATTTAATTTTATGAGCTTGTTGAGCAAGAATATGATAGTTGGGTTACTGAGAAAAGGACTCAATTCAAGTAAGAATAAAAAGCTTAAAGGTGAAAAGGAACATGGCAATGTATTTTATATGTATAGGAGAGAATAATAAGAGGCGAAAAAGAAGTTAGGCGAGAAATACTGTTTTCTTGTGTTGCTTCTCGGTTAACGGCAGGTGCGAGACGTGCCGTCAACGTTTCCCTACATCATATGCAGGTTTACGAGCAGTATTCTGAATATATATCTATATTTATATCCCTGTAGAATATTATTCTTATATATTTATATATTGTATTTATATATGTAGACCATATAAGCTCCTTTAAATGCAATTTCATTTGACATTCGAGACGGAAAACAGCGACTGGAATTTCATGACCTTCAGTCCAGGCTTTTACATTTAGCTCCAACATTACTAAGTTATTTATTGCACTTATCAGGACATGATACGATAGCAGTAAGAGTAAGAGTATAAATATAAGTGTGAATTTATAAATTTAATATTAAGAGCTTGTATGTAAATAAATAAATTAACTATATAAATGTATCTTAATGTATTTGTAGAAAATATTGGATACGCTCTACTGCTAATTACGCAATCACAGAACTGACCTTTAACGGTGTAACTTCTAGTCACCGACGATTCGCACGGCTGTTCTTTAAATTTATATTTTTTCCTAATTTTAACTTTTTAATAATTTATTGAAATATTTTGTTGAATTAATTATTAACGGCTCTCTAGAATTAATTAATAATTTAAGGTAAATTATTGCGACACATTTTATCAAGGGATTATACGAAATTGATTAACATTTTCATGAAAATTGATATATAGATGGTAGTGAACTCGAACTTTATTAATATTTTTTTTTTATGTATAATCAATTTTTTATTTTTTTTTTTGGCGGGAAAAAATTTAAATTATTGTTTTTTAGTGAAAAATAAAATGGTTGATTTTTTATAAAAATTTTAATCTTAAATTTGTTTGTAAAAATATAAAATAATTATCGGAATTATTAATTTTTGGATTAATTACTGAAAAATATAGTTAAAAAATTTGTTTTAAAATTTGACTGATGAAAATAAATTTTTTTAAATTGTAATGGCGCAAAACCTCGTAAATAATTTTATTGATAAAAATTGAAATTTTAATTAAAAAAATTTTTAAGACACCTCATGAATTGAGATTTAATTATCAATGAAAGTCCTTTTATTACACTTTATACGATGGAGTTTAGTGGGAGGTCATTGAGCGGTCGTAAATTTCCAGGTTGTCTGAACTTTTTTCGGTAATAAATTTTTTTCGACTTTTACTCGCTCTCGGTCACTATAGTATATAATAATTCTTTTTTTATACATTATTTTATTTTGTTTTATATTATAAGGACTTTTTGTAACTCATTCTCCGCGAGGACATTACAGGCAGGTACATCCTGAGGCTCTTCGTGAGGTAATTACGGTAGCGTCTGAGTACCCGGTGAAGAATAATTAGGTACATGATAATGTCGAGCGATCAAACTTGTAACCGAGCTACAAGCTTTATAGTCTTTACTAATATAAATCCCCCGGGGTAAGAGGTAATGGATCAAAAGGCTGTTTCTCTGTCTATATCTATATCTATCTTAATCTGGACATTATTATGCCAATAGCGTCACGTAATTTCAGTTTCAGTTACGATCATCCCGGATAATAGTCCTGAGATTCCATTTCAATTAGCACTAACTTGCTTCATCCACCGTTTTTATCAATTTCTTACTGTACAGCCTATGGAGAAATTTTATAGAATTTGTCTTTTTTAAGTCCGAAGATAATAAAGTTTTTACTCACGCGAATAATTTGAGCTGAATTACTTTAGGTGCTATTATCGATGGCGATTGTTGAAAATAAGTTGTTATTAGTAAATTAAAAATTTTGAAAATTTTTTATTTAGAGTAATTTTGACGATTGAAATTTTAAAAATATTTCTAATAGATATTTTATCTGTAATTATCATTCAAGTATCAATTGTAGAAATATCTATTTCTGCAATTGATATTTATTAAATTGAAATAAATTCAATGAGGATAACAGTTGTTTATAATTTAAATTCTGGATTTAATTTCTGGTCGAAAATTTAATTCTTTACAAAAAAAAGGTTTTTGTCAATTTTTTACTATTTTTTACTATTTAGTTGGTTTGAATTTAAATATTCTTAAAATTTTTGGAGCAAAAAAAAATACTATTTTTAAAACTTCTGACTAAAATATTAAAGATATAGAAAAATAATAAGAGACCTTTTTTACAGGGCATTTAATTTTCTATAAACAAATTTCTTATCAATTTGTCTATGTCTCGTCATTTATCCACAATTTTAATTTCAAATTCAAAAAACCCTAATATCCAACAATTTTCACAAAATATCAGATGCGAATTTAGAATGAAGAATTCATTGTATCAAAGTGTGTACGTATATACTTAAAATTCCTTATTGAATTTATAATAAAGGATCAACGAAACTGCACGTACGACCTTGGGAAGGAAATGCAAAGCCTTCGGGCTAAGGCGTCGATCGGTAAGGGCCCCCGTATGGTACCCTTTTCACGAACCAGTCTTAGTTCCACCGCATACAACAAACTACACACTGCACACCCATAAACTTGTACACAAAACATTGGTATACTAACCGGTCTAAAAACACCCGATTGCGACCCCTTTAACCTTTCGAGAGAGACCGAGCGGACCCCAGGGCCTCGTCATGCTCCCGAGCCCTATCGAGAAACACCTGGCAATCGATAGTTGGAGCTACAAAGGACTTTAAACAGACAGGACACCCGGACAGAACAGTTCTTTATTTAAAAGTCGTACCTCCGAGTATTTACATACCGATACTCTTGCCACGTTAATTAATAAAAAAAATTTTATCCTAGACCCGACAAAATAAGACCGATATTTCTAGTCACGTACATGAAAAAAATTATCATTTGTTACCACACCGGGATTTGATGAAGCTATAAAAATTTTTTTTTTTATGAAAAAAAAAAAAGTTCTACAATTTTATTTCACGATTTTTTATTAAAGGTATGAAGTAAAATTTCTTATCTAAAAAATCTGAGAAAATAAATTTTATCAATGTTTATCTAGTAAAGCAAAGAAAAAATATTTTCCTTGCAAACTAATTTAAAAAAAAATATATAAGTATATATACATAAATGTATGTATATGACCGAATTATATTAACGCTATTGTATATTTCCGCGTTACTGAATCACTATAATAATAAAATAAAATAACGGTTTTACGGAAATTGTGCAAAAGACTTCCCATGGTCTTGAAGCTAGATAAAAGATGATGTTACCGGTTAGAAAGAAAGTAATAAAAGATACATTTCTATTCCTCAACTCAACTCAGGAATTTATATAAAATTGTCATGAAACGCATAAAACTCTTTGAAAAGCATAAAACACTCATATCCTTTTTAAAAATTAAAAAAAAAATGAATTCTTTTTTTTATTAATTAGCTTCTAATAACTTAAATTGGTAAACAGATCTGAACCACCCACGCGCATGCGCAGAAATGGTTCCCCGCGTTTCGTTCCCAATTGTCTAGTTCTGAGGCAAAATATCATTGGTAAACTAAATTAGGCTGGTTTGTGAGGTTAATCGGCGAGTCAATAGACTGATCAGAGGCTCATACTTCGAATAAATGACTCATGAGTCGATCGGGATCGAAAGTTTTGAAACATAAAGCGGTCATACTGATATAATACGTATCTCTGCGTTACTTTACGAACTTACAGTGATTTATCGATCATATTAACTCACAGCTCGGTACAATACACTTTAGCATACAAATATCTCGTATGTACATTAAATGTATTATTACCGGCGTAGAGTACCACAAAAATACTACTAACAGAAAGAACAATAACAATAATAACGTAATAAAAGATAGAACGAGAGGTTTAATCATTTATCCCTTTTTATGGTGTCGAAGACCTTGGCCAATCGATCGGGCCCATAAAATCGGCAAGCAATTTAACCTCTCATTCGTTTCTCCACTCTTAAACATTCGTTTCGATTATCCCATAAATATTCAATCGTTTTGTTTAGTACTTTTTTCTTTTGTTGTGGATTATTATTATTTTTATCGTGTACTAGCAATGTGGATATGGATATGGATAAATTCGAACGGCTAATACGATAAATCATCTTTCAATATTGTAGACTATAGGCATTAATACATACAATCGACTCAGTAATGTCTAATGTATAATTCCTTTTTATTAATATATTCTTGCATTGTACACCCGGGAAATAAATTAAAAATTTACTGTCGCGATTGTCATACGCCCACGCAACTTCATTCTAATGTAAGATCACCTCAAGTTATAAATCGACATTCTTATTCTATTCCGCGCTTTATATAATCTATAGATAGTTATGTTTATATTCATTCATATAACGTGCGAGTCGATTCATTGTTTTATGTATTGCATAATTTATTTGTAGTGTAATTAAACTCCTAGACAATAGCTTTCAGAGGTTTCAATTAATTATTGTTACAATTAATTTCTCATTCATTAATGATTTATTAATTAACAACACTCTGTCTTTCAACGATTTAATTATTAATTATTTAATTAAAGAAAATAGTTGATTGAACATCAATTAATTTTTTTTTAATTTGAAATTATTTAAAATAAAAAAATTTTTAAAACAAAATAAATTTTTAAATAAAAAAAATTTCACGAATTTTTTTTTTAAATTTAAATAGAATTTACTCAGAAAAAAAATTTTATTAGCAGGCCTGTGATAACTATTAGTTTTTTAAAAGAGTCCGGAGTTTCTATTGGCGGAAAAAATTTAACAAAACAATTTCATGGGCAGTAACTAAAATTATTTTCGACCAACCAAAAATCTAGAATTTACTTACATAGTTCTTAATATAATTTAGACAATTATCACGGTGTGAATTTTTTCAGACGTTCTATTGGTCTATTCAATAACCTTTTTTTTTTTGCATCTAAACGCTCGTTTAAGGAGTAATTTTTTACTCGAATAAATAGTCAAATTTGTTAAATAAATTACGCTATTTTTTTATAAAACTTTCATAGAATCTGTCTGTGAAATAAAAAAAAAAAAATTGTATGTTATAGTCCTAAAAAAGACAAAGGATTTCATTTTATTTATCATAATTCTCAAGATATCGCTCGCGTGTCTCGCTCGTTTTTGTGTAATTTTCGTCAATACACACATAACACAGTACATAATATAACACGGATGAGGTAAAGCCATGGTGTCTTCGGAGTAACCCGATATGTCCACATCCGTTCTATTCCAGTGTAATTTTTTGATCCTCCGTACTCCGTATCTCTCCATCTTCATCCTACAAATTCTTCTATATAAATATATACACATACACAATTTACCTGATCCTTTGGGTCTTTCTATTTATATTATTTTTTAGTGAATTTTAAACACAATTACAAAGCAAATAATCCGTAAGAGTATTCGTTAACATGGATGCGGGAGTGTAAAAATTTTTGTTCTGTTCTGTTATTATATATAATACATATCTCAAGATGTAAAAAGGTGAATAAATATAATGAAAGCCACTGGGGTACCGACTTTAGCTTCTATAGAAAATTGATAACAAATCTTGATTTTATCACGAGTTACTGTACGAAGATCTCTTTGGTTATGTGGATGATACACATGTGATTTTTGCGTGCAATTTAATTTTATTACTCTGCGATGTAATAATTGTAATCTTGTTTTGGAATAAATCATTTTTTTTAAACTCTTTTTATGGACGCGAAAAAAAATATTTAATTGGCTTAAAAAAATTTTTTTAAAAAGCGACGATTTGAGTAAGTTATTTTCTTAATGTTGAGCAATTAGATTCAAAAATTTCAAATTATTATATAATGTAAAATTATTTTTATCTGTTAATATTTTATTTCTCCATTTTTTTCAATAAAAATAAATTTTTTAATAAAATTTTTCAACACTATCAATTTAAAAAAAAGTTTTAGAGTTGACAGAAAGCGCTTTTAGTCTAAAAAATAAACTCTTAAAAGTCAAAAAAATTTTCTTCTCTGAATAAAAAAATTTTTATAGAATATTACGTAAGCTTTGAGTAGTAATTTTTAATAAAAAAATTGACGGTAATTTCAGCACGTAACGTATAAATAAATAAAAAAAGATTAATTTAGTGAAAAAAACGACTCAAACTAAACAAAGTTATACACGTTCCGTCGTGCAAGCATGTAATATGACCCAACGGGCCGTGTCGGTAGTTAAAGTCACGGAACTGTTTGCCCTGGTGAGTGAACGCGTGAAAAATTAATTATCGCTCCATGAGCCCATGAGTGCTATGTACTCGATGCAAAATGTCTTGTTTTCCTCCCACATATGCACCACACCTTGACTAAAACTAAACATTTAATTTCACTTATTTTTTTTTTTTTTTTTTTTTTTGTTGTATCTGAACCGAAAAATTAAGCCGATAAATTCTTGCGCTTCCTATACATACCTATGGATTTAATACTATACAAAGTAATTGAATTAAGCACACATAAAGTATATATTTAACATTAACAGCAAAAGCTTAAGATCATACACCTCCTTGCGCCATTTATCAATGATGATGAAAATAAAAGCTAGTAAGTAATACAACACGAGTTAAGTTGTGATTAATCGATAGGATACGTCGCATCATTGACCTCAAGGGATGAGAGAAGCCCTGTAGTCTGTAGGACGATAATTTATATCGTATTCGATTAAATTACTCAGCTATAAAATCGTCAAATTTAATCCACATGTTTTGTTAAATATTCCCACAGTAGTTATAGTGTCAGTACGGCTTCTTAATCACGGTGTTGGAGACTGATAGAATTAAGAAAAATCTGGGAACTTGAATAGAAGCCATTTGTTGTATCAAGTCACAATTACGTATCATTTCAGTGAATAAATTGATTTTTTCAAATTTGAAATCGAAATTCTGAGTTTAATAGTGGAAATACGGAAAAATGATAAGAGAGCTTTTTCGTAGAAAATTTGATTTTCTAGAAGAAAGGTCCTCGTCAATTTTACCTCAACTCTTATCATTTAGTCAAAATTTGAATTTTAAAGTCAGAATTTTATAATTAAAAAAACTATATTGGTTTCAGAATAAAAATTTCAATTTCTGGTTTAAATATTGAAAATACGAAAAAAACATAAGAAACCATTTTTGTAGGAAATTTAACTTTACAAAAAAGTTCCTTGTCAATTTTTTCATATATCTTGTCTGTTAGTCAGAATTTTAGTATCAAACAAAAAAAATTTTATAATTTAAAATATTTTAGTTAAAAGTCAAAAACGATTGAAATGTTCCATTGAAAAAAATAATTTGCCAGAGCGAAAAAAAAAAAAATTTCAAAATAATTCAATTGAAAAAAAGATCTGAAGCAATAAATATCCGAAAGTACATTCTTAGAGTAAAAATTATTAGCAGCAAGTCGGAGTTAAAATGTCCCACGAGATCGGGAGTATAATCAGAAGGAATGTATAGTAAATCTGAGGATCTTAGTCTTGAAATCAGAGGATGGTTTGAGTTTATAAGGGGGCGCCGAGATGTCCGTGGTCTGACTGACGGCACAATCCTTGATCCTTTCGTAGGATACTCTTCTGGATCGGGCAGTGAGTTTCTGGCGTCTGAGGGTTAAAGGAAGTATCTGGAGTTGGACAAGCCCAGAAGAAGGAAAAGGATAAGGAGAATAAGAAGGAACATCAGGATCAGAAGCTGAAGATCTCAGCGAGAATAAGAATTCTTAAGGAAGAGACATCAAAGTATCGGGAGTATCAGGGAGCATCAATAGCACGAGGAAGCTCGAGAGCTCTCATTCTCAACTCGAATGGGCTCTCCGACGTCAAGTATCAAGTATATTGCCAGATATCGAACGAGAGTAAGAATAAATCGAGTGAGATAAAGAGCAAAGCCCATCAGCCCGCTCTTGGATTCAGACTAAGACTGAAATCTTTACTTTTTAAATAAAAATAAAGGGAGACAGCACCAGAAGAAGATGAAGTAGAGGACTCGGTAAGACGACTACGAAACGACAACGACGGATCGACGTGTGCCCACTCAGTTTGCCAGTGAAGGTCCTTAATTATGCGGTTTTACGCGCAAACCTCAAGGTAGAAGGGGACAGAGGAGCACCCATCCAGAGATATCCAACTGGAGATCCTCTGCTCCGAGTCTGGAGTGAAAGACGCGGACAGACAGAATGAAAAACCGAGATTCAATGGATAAAGAATATATAAGAGAAGAAAGAGATAAAACTAACGAATGAGACAGATGCATTATTCTTCATCCTCATCTTGTTCTTCTCCAGGCCCAGTATCCTTCACTTCAAGATGGACGAATGCAAATGTCCGTTTATATTGAAGGGTAGAGAAAGAGCCCAACGGAGATGAAAGAGGCAAGAGGCAAGGGGGCTCATCCAAGATCCACCAACCACCCCTCCGAGATCTTGCCCTTTTAGTTAGCAGATGCCGCGAGATACCGGCTCTCCTTTACCTCTACACTCTCCTATCTGACTTCTTATCTCAGCTCACACATTACACATACACATCATACGCTTCAAACAATTATTACACTTATTTTTACAGAATATTTTTCAATCTGGATAATTAATATTTTATCACACTGCCTTGAATTAATTTTTTTAAAGCCGTAATCTGAAATAATTTATCAGCAAAAAAAATTTATTTTGAGTTTTAAATTTTGCGCGCTTGTCGCTGCACCATCTGTGAGTTTAATATTACGCATTGCCAACTTAAAAATAAAAGGATTTATAAATGTTTGACCGATCTCTTTTTTAAATCACTGAAACAATTGACTAAAACTATCAGCACTTTATTGGAAATAATTATAGAGAATATTTTATCAATTTTATGGATTAGGATTGTATTGAAGAAAAGTGGAATGTAATGAGAAAAAAAAATTGGTGATAAGCTTTAAACTGTTTAAACACCAGAGCAATAAATTAGTCGCATATAATAATTACGAATACTGATAGATCATCTCATAAGTAATTCGTAATTACAGGTCTGTAAGTATCAGTCTATTTAAATACAGGAATGGAGTCGTAAAAGCTGGTAGTTGATAGGATACACGGGAATATCTATGGGTAACTCGTCTAGTGTAGGGTATATTATCCATAGGTGGACTTGAAATCAATTCGAAATTTACGAGGCTTTCTTATTGGTATCAACATAATATAACAGCAACCGGTTATACCTGTTGAGTTTTATTCTAAACCGTTCCTAATAATTCTCAGGTCGGGTCGTATCCTACCGTACGTGCACTTACTCCACAACATGCCCAGATAATATACAAATAATAATAATATTAATAATACTATAATACTAGTGAGTACAATGGCTACTTCTATTACGTTTGCTATAAAATATCTTTGTCAATATAAGTCACTATCAATACAGGGCTTTCGAGTAAAGAAAATAGTTTGTTGAAAGAAGATGGTGATAAAGCAAAAGATTGTTTGTATATTTTTTAAAATTATTTCAATGTTCTTTTTTATCTTTTCAATTTTCAAAAAAAAAAATTTGTATTTTAATTAAAATAATTTTTATTTTTTTTTTGCGTTTTTTTTTAAATTTGTAATTGAATTTAAATGAAACAAACATTCCCACGTTTTACCAAGCGATAGAAGACTCTAAAACGAAATAAAATAAATGAGTTCTAATGAATGGAATAGTGGGATTTAATAAAAGGCGACAGATTGTAAGTCGTCGTCATAATCATCTTTGATTCCTTGTCTCGTGTGAAAGCACCAGTACAGGATTTTAGTCGATGCCGAGTTTTAGTATATATCAGCAGCTAACACAACATAAACCGAATAGAATGAACAGTAGAGTGTATAGTAGTTTGCGAGCAGCAGATATAGAGGATCGGTTTCTAAGGAGAGAAGTAAAGAGAAAGCCTGAGAACTTGACTGACGACGAAAAGCTAATCCTTACTATACCCGTATAGAGCACCAAGAGTCTAGTGCATGCTTGTCTAATGTAAGTGTACGGGTATAAGAAAGATCTAAGGAGCCAGCTCTCGTACTCGGGAGCGGCTACCACAACGTAACCCATGACTCCTTCATTCCTTCCCCTCGTACCATCACACACCACCATACCTAACCAGAGAATTCGCATACTCTATTTACTATTACTATCATGTATATCCTACATTTATAGACCTACGTACATATATGCTTATAACAGCAATAGTATTTCTCAGAATGCACGAATTGCAATTAAATGATCTCGTTTTATAGTCCACGTACACATTTAACTGCAGATTAGACTAAATTATTTCTTCGTCTCAGATTATTCATCTAATTTATTTTTCTTCTTCTTGCAGAGTAGATATCATTTTTATTTATATTACTTTATCTTACTCCGAACTCGAGTCCAGGTGCAAGTTGCGCCATCCGATGCATTTATAATTTAAATTACAAAGCAAGGTTTAATTTTACACTTTGCTAGTCGATTATGAACCTAATGAAACAATGATGCTAGAATTATCAAACACTTGATGACCATTATTTAGTTTTATTTTTAAAATAAATTAGTACCAAGAAAATATTTTTAAAAATTGCATCAATTGTTTTAAAAATTTCTATAACACTGAGAAAAAAAAATACTTTTACTCAATTAACAATTTCTTGGTTCAAGAAACTCGATGACGATGAAATATTATATTATTAATTTCTGAAGAGAAGAGTATCAATATTTATCTTTAAATACCAGATAAATAAGAGAATAGCTTGATTTAAATTAAGTAAAAATTATTTTAATCAATTTAATAATTTCTTGAGCTAAGAATATGTATTCTTGAAAATTTTCAAGAATATTAATTCTTGTATAAAGAAAATTTTCTTAATAAAAATAATTTTTTTTTCTCAGTGAAGTGAAACTTTTAAAAATTTTTTACATCATAATAATTATGAAAATTAACTAAGCAGATAGTTGATAATTTTAAGAATTCTTGTAACAAATAAATTATGGCAAAAAAAAATTGACATTTAGAAATTTAAAAAAAAATAAAAATGCAATTTTTTAAAAATAATTTTTTTGAAGCAAATTTATATGTTAAAAAAAATTAAATTAAAAAATTGTCCAGTGACAGCTAACTTTAATGTCATGTAATAATTTATTTTTTAAATAAAATTAAAAAATTGACTGATGACTCCTGATTTTAGTATCATAAATGAATAAATTAATAGACTCCAAAAAAATATTTAAATTTAAATTCTTTGAAGAAGCATTAAGCACTTATTCACAGATAACAATGTAAATGCGTTTTTTACTTAAAAAAAATAACTATAAGAGTAAAATAATTTCTAATTCATGAAATCCATCAGAATCTAAAAAATATAAGTATGAACCCAAGATTATTATTTTTTGGCATCCGGTCTAAAGAAGAGAAGTGTCAGATCACGAAATGTCGAAGCAAAGACCAGAGACGTTTAGTTAACATTCGTATTCGTATGTACTCGTAGCAGAGTAGCTGAGAATGAGGGAAAAGGACGCTTCCTAGAAAGTGGGGTTGGACACCTGTCCCTCAGTGATCGTCAACTAAAAGTTCGCACTGTTGTTGGTTGAGAACCCCGACTATCCATTCACCACGTGTATTTTTATTATCACTCCTTATCTGAAACATTTCCTACTCTAAAACAAAAATCTTTGTTAATGATCGGCATAATTCACACAAATTTCATCCGACGAAATTCCGAGCTTGGGAAAAGTAACACATGCAGGAAATGGAAATGATGATTTGTATACACACACACACACACACACACACACACACACACACACACACACACACACACACACACACACACACACACACACACACACACACACACACACACACACACACACACACACACACACACACACACACACACACACACACACACACACACACACATATATATGTATATGAATATATATGTATACACACACTTATAAAAAAAGGAAAAAAAAGACTGGGGTCGTATTGAAGAGGAAAGGAAGAGCAGAGTGAACAGCAGTAGCAGCAGCCGGTCTTGTCAAGGACCCAATGTTTTTAGAAAAGTCCCTAACATGTAGGCCCAGCAATGTCGGACGCAACTGGGGAATACTAATGCCCTGACGATCAAAATACACATGGTTCCGTCCTCCGTGGATTTTTTATCAACATTTTATGATATTTTTTGGTAATCACACCAAGTAGTGCTGATAGTTTTAAGTAATTGCCGTTGTGGAAAGTAGAGCGCAAGCGTTTATTTGAATATATCGGCGCCGGCGTGTTTAAATTACCTGTTGCTTAGCAGCAGCGTCTGTCATTTAATTTTAAAAATAATAATAAATTAGTAACAATAATTAAAGTTATATTAGATAATAATATTGCATGGAACCACTCACCGAAGACTGATGACACTGAAGTAGAGATGATAAACAGCAGGGTAAATTGTATGACCAGTGACGATTTGTAATCCAAATAATTTCGTCGCTCCATTGTTGCAAAGCCGATGGGTTTATTCATTATATTTTTATCCACACAATAAAAAAATGAAAAATTTTTCACTCACACACAAACACATATCAAACCCCGGGTACACCGTGGCAACGTTCAGCTGCCTCACTATCCGTCATTTGACCACCAGGATCTAGACATTCGAATAAATAAATCAATTTTAATATCAATTCTGATATTTTGTTTTATTATTTATTATTTGTTATTTATTATTTATTACTTATTTATTTTATTTTTTTTTTTTTTGGGATATGGATTTATAAAAATTCGTTATATTTAAACAATGACAAACTACACCAACACTGTTCGAATAGACGCATATAATCGGATTGTCTTATCGGCAAAAGCGACTCGCGGTACGAGAGCACTTTTTGGGTTTGTAAATAATAATAAATAAATAAATAAATGAAATATAAACACTGGGTCGCGAGGTAAAAATTTATACGAGCACGACCGCGCACAAAACACGTCTGGGCATCTATTGTCCTTCAAACGCGCTGAAAGTAGTTCCCGGATGCGCGCGCACCTGCCAAGGGACGAATGTATTATTGCGCGCGGCAAAATGGCTGCCCGAAGGGCCCAATCACAGTTCAAGAATACCAGAAGAAGACTCGGTTACAGGAGAAATGGGAGCGCGGCGGTCGCTCGTGTTTTCTCAATGGATTTAGGGGGAATTTAAAAATTGCTGGATTAGGGTTCGGGGTGCTAGTGGATTTTCGACAGACAACAGATGTTACTTTTTTTTAAACGTCCCCATATTGCGTTAATATAATTGAATTATTGTGGATGATAGTTAACTACTTTATTTACTGATATGGATCGCCTAGCTTCTAGATTTTTATTTTTTTTATTATGAAAATAAAGTTAGCCGACATTTCAAAATTTTTAGAAATTTTTTATTAAAAAAATTTCAATCAAATGATATTAAAAAAAATTTCATGTAAAACACTTGAAAAGTAAAAAAATTTTTAGACGTCTGCTAACTTCAGTGTCATTTTCTATTTACGTTATATTAGTATGACACTGAAGTTAGCAGACGTCTAAAAATTTTTGATTTTTTTTTTATTAATTAAATTACAACTAAAAAGATATTTTTAAAAAATTGCACTTATAGTTTCTCAAGTTTTTTACATATGAAATTTTTTTTTGTAATTTTATATTTTAAATTTTTTCAATAAAAAATTTCTAAAAATTTTGAAATGTCGGCTAACTTCATTATTTATTTATTTATATTTATGACTATTTTAAGGTTTTTAGTAAAATAAAATTATGATACTAAAGTTAGCCGACGTTTTTAAATTTTTGCATTTTTTTTACTAATTAAATTAAAAAAAAATAATTTTTTTTTTAAATTGCTCTTACAGTTTTTAAAGTTTTCTACAAATGCATTTTTTAAAAAATTTTTTGTAATTATTTTTTTAATGAAAAAAAATCTTTAAAATTTTTAAATGTCGGCTAACTTAATTTTCGTCAAACATGTGTTCATTCTCGAACATTTTTTAGGATTGAATAAATTTAAAAATTTAAAGACTCAGTCCCTATTTCTTATTTTATGATTATGAAAAAATTATTCAAGATAATTTTAATAATTCGTAATGTAAAGTTAGACAATAAATTTATAATCCTAATATAATTTTTGTTAAAATTTAATTCTAGATATTTCTTATAGTGTTTAAATTTTAAAAATTTCTATTGCTGAGGTCTACCACAAATTCCGACTTATGTTATTCTCCAAGTCCAAAACAGGATACTCTCAATCGAGTATAAAAAATTATGCTAAACCTCATTCTATTCTTTGTTGCATTTTAGAACCCCGGAAGGGGTCGGAAGTGACAAGAACCGGCTTTTCGGCACTTTAAAAAATTGCATGGTCCTTTATTTTTTTCTACTCATCAATGAAGAAACTTGCGTGTATTTAAAAATCGTCAAGTCTTCAAATCCTAAAAAAAATCTGGAAATCAGTTGACCGCGCAGGCCAACCCTAGAACTTCCCGCTAAATTTGAATTTCAAGCGCCTTAAAATGAGTTTTTTTGATTAATTTTTGAGCTTTTCAAGCTCAAAGCACCGTTTTTAAAATTTTAAGCTCTTCGAGCTCAAAATGTATTTATTGAACAACTGATTTTTATTTTCGAAAATGCATTTGACGCAGTTTTTTAAGCACAAAAAATGTATACATGGTTTTATTATGATTTTTCCGCATACTTAAAAGTTATTTTAAAAAAACAAAAATAAAAATTTTTTTTTGGTTTTTCTTTTAAATTTCTTGAGAGTGGCACGAGAGATTAACTCTCAAATCTAATCAGATCTAAGTTTTGATAAATCTTTTCGAATGACGTCTCGTAGAATTCAATCGGTTGATTCATTTTTGAGAAACCGTACGACAAAAATTTATTTACACACACGGCCGGACACCTCGGCGGGAATTGTCAGAATGGCTTCCTGGGACCTCAGAACGTGGAGATCCGATAAAAACTTGACTTTCGAAAATCGGATCGAAATGAATAACTTCCCTTTAGTAGAAAATTTTTTATTTTTTTAGCCTGAAATTAAAAAAAAATTCAAAAGTATTAATAGAATCTTAAATTTAAACTTTGAATAAAATTTTATAAAAAAAAAAATCTGATGAAAGAGTAATCTTTTATATATACATACCTTTTATAAAAATGTTTAAAAATAATAAAAAATAAAATAATTATAATCCAAAAGAGTAAAACGAGTAAACCCCACGCAATAATAAATCTCTCTCATCTTAGCTGATTACGCGTTAACTTAAAATTCATCGAGGGCAATTTTCGCGTCGTCTGCTAACGAATATAAATGCTGAATTCGGTAGTATGGTCTGAGGAAGTAAAAGCTCAGAGAGATAAAGCACATACCGCATTAATATACACATATGTATCCTTATTCACAATATACATACATATATATGTATATATATATAAATAAATTTCTTAAGCACGAATCCCTTGTGGAATCCATACCAAGTGATCTGTTCGCAGATGCCGAACGCACGAGTGTGGAGCTTGAGTCATTAGTTCTTATTAATGAAGCCGTTATATATTAAGTTTATCGTCCTCGTATATACAACAAACATATTCACGATCCAACTCATCCAATGTCGAGCTAATTAATGCCGCTTCGTGCTGTTGTACACTATATACGCCAATGGAATAAATTGTCACGATTCAAATAACAGTAGTATTTTATAAAGTTACTTTTTTAAACTTTTTATTTTTATTCAAAGACATCTTCGTTATCATTTATTATTTTTTTATTCTCATAAATATCGCAAGATCTAAAGCCCAGAGAGCTCCAAACCAGTGAGTCCCCAGACCAGAACCTTACCAGCATGGGTGGAGGAATTTTAAATGAATTATTTTACCAACTTTAAATTATTAGAGTCAAAAAGTACAAGCAATGGTATGTATGTGTTTGTGTTGATCAAACGGTTACGTTGTCACGGTTACTGTACGTTACATACATATTTAATTCCATCGATATTCAACGTCTTTGTTTACACCACTAACTAGATTCTATATTCTCATCTAGAGTTTAATGTACGCTTAAAAGATGGCTGATCCTCTGGTATCTTCTAATCAAGAAAGTAAATTGTCTATTCTCAATAAAAAAATTATTGAAATTAAAAAGAAAATCCAACTTTCTGGTAAGATCTTTTTCTTTTCGTTGATTGTGTTTATTTTTGCTGAAATCTTCCACACTATTTTTGACAAAAATCTTTCACACGATATTCCTGAAAAAAAAAAAAAAAAAAAAAAATTATTTCGCATAAAATTTTAATTAATATTATATTTATATTAAAAATTATCTATATTATTAAGAGAATAAGCAAAATTTTGTGGCCAGTGTATTTATATAATTTGGCAATAATAACAATAACATGATTGTTTAATTTGTATCTTGTAAACTATTCATATTTTTAAAGATATAATCTCACCCCGACATTACACTCATCGAGACCTTTCATTTGAGTACCCACATCAATTTTTCATATATTCATATATATTATATATATGTATATATGAAAAATATATCAAAATGCATGTGGGTACTCAAATGAAAGCTCTTGATGAGTGTAACATCGGCATGAGCTTAAACCTTTAAAAATGTCAATAATTAAGAAAGTACAGTGCAATTTAACAAAAGTCATTATTTAATAAATAATAATTCTATTAATAATTACCAAGAATTGATTTTTCTTTTCAACAGTTTTTCATTTAAAAAATACACTCTTAATTTCATTCTTCTCAACAATAAAATCACTACAAAAATCACCACAGTTTAATGTTAAAAAAAAAAAAAAAAAAAAAAAAAAAAAAATGTGAGATTTATCCGAGAAAAAAATGGTTTTGGTAACGTAAAGTAAACAAGAAGTAATCATTGGCAAGAGAGTAATGAATTTAATTGCAGTCTTAAGAAAAACTGATGATGTGTATTTAATATTTTGTTCTCCTTCTTTATCATCTTATATTCTTAATGTATTTATTTTAGTGTATATAATACAATAGTTGGTTAGGATGTTGTTATTATGTTGCTTGGAGTCAAGTATATTAGTACTTATACAACTTAGTTGGTCTGTATACACAATACGATACTAGGAGATACAATTCCATAGTCACGAATGGTTTGAGCACACAGAGATCTGAGAGAAGAGCATCATCAGCAAGTACAGAGTTCAGTGAATGAACCGCGTGGTTAATTCAGCGGCTAACTGGAGATGCTCTGGGGTCAAGTTTTACGATTCCACGAAGAGTTCTGCACGCGCATTCCCTTTATATATATATATATATATATATATAGATTATATACCATATACTATCATACATTATCGCCAATTCGTGTTAAGAGACATTTCATCTTTTATTCTGCAGATAAATCATTCATCAAGACAATGAATTATTTATTCGGTTACAAGTTACAATTAATTATTCGCTTTGTTTCAGAGGGACAAAGGAAGGCTAATTTTGAAGAGTGCGACGCTAAAATACGAGAAAGTAATGATAAGACAGTCAATCTCAAGAAAGACATCAAGAACTTGCTATCCAAGTATGCCAAAATTATTAATGTGAGTTTTTACATTTTTCAATTAAAATTAACCATAACTATTTCTTCAACCCTTTTAATAATTCATTGTTCTTTTTCTCAGAATGAAGAAGCTGCAGAAAAAGTTTTACCAGTAAGCCGGGAATCATCAGCGTGTATTAAAAGGCGCGGATTGCGCGAAGCTATTTCTCGTGCTGATGAAGAAAACGTCCGCCTGAGAAAAAAACTCGATCTAGTCAAGTACAAAAGTAATAAGGTATTGATAAAAAGTGTTTTCTTTTGTTTTTTCATAAAATTGCAAAAAAAAAAGAATAAATTTGCACTGGCCGGGAATCGAACCCGGGCCGCCCGCGTGGCAGGCGAGCATTCTACCACTGAACCACCAGTGCACAATACCCCGTGTGGCAGCTCGCTTTTATTTCGACTCCGAAATCGTGCTAACAATATTGATAAAATAAACTTATTTTAATAATTAAATACGTTATATTTTTACCTTTTTTTGGATGATAAACGTTGAGTAATGTCTACACTAATTTTAGAGATGATCCAACATTGACTTAGCTGTTTACGGAGTGGTTACTCCAAATTACAAAATCTGAAAAAAAAAAAAAAAAAAACCATCAACATAAATATTTTTCAACTAATGTTTTGTTTGATATTATGTAATTTTTTTAGGTAAATTAAATTAAAATAAACTGATTTGAAATAAAAATTACCTGTAAGCTTAATGTTTTTTTTTTTTTTTTTTTCTAATTGTTATTATATAAACAATGATCAGGATCTCTTAGTATTCAAAATTTTTCTTTGTATTTTACTTATATCTATACTATGTTCTCACTATTATACAAAGATGTAAAACTGTTTCATATTGTTATTTACGTGTACCATTAACCATTATGTAATTTCTACCATTTGCCATTCGGCTTCTAGCCTTGGCATTTAAATAAATATAAATAAATAAATAAAATTGATGAAATTTTATTTAATTTTAGCAACAAGAGCGACTTGCAAAACTCTTAGATGATTACAAAGAATTAATGAGCGGACGGACACAAAAACTATTGGAGAAAAAGCTTGAAGATCCTTTGAAAAAGGTTCAATACTATAGTAAGAATTCAAAATTTTCCCTAAAATCATCTCAGTCAATAGTAGAATACCATAACACCTCACAAGTTAAAAGTAAATGATAAAAATTTGAAATAATATTGAAAAATTTTTCAGAAAATTGTGAGCTTGGAAAATCAATTGCACCGAGTAAGTGTTATGCAAATGGAAGCTGACATGGTGAGAAAAAAATACAGATCAGTAAGAGCGAGTCTAAAATCAGATGCTGCATTCTATGTGTCTTCATTAAAAAGTTTAGAGCACAGTATAAAAGAACAAGAGCTTGAAATCAAACAATTGCAGGTCAGTTTTTATTATCTAATTAATAAACCGATAAATTTTTACGGCTGTGTAATTAAATGAAACTGCTTTTATTTAATATCGATAGAGAGTGAAAGAAGAGGCTGTGGAATTGAGAGACATAACAAAAGAGGCATTGATGCATCAAGAAATAGAGGCGATGCAAAAAAGCAAAGAACGCGATCAAATAATTCTCGACTACAGACAACGAGTTGAAGATCGTAAATTAGAGCTTGAGCGATTGGAGAGATTAATTTTTCCTAACACTCATGTACCTGCGCGTGAAGATGACTTTGAAGGAGAAAAACGCAAGCAAGACAGCGAAGAAGCGGATGATAAGCCTGTAGATGAGATGACTCGTCTTCAGGAAGCGTTTACCAAGTTGAGAAGTGCCACTGGTGTCACCAAAAATGAACAAGTGCTTGATAGGTTTTTAAGCCAACGCGCCACCAAGGATAAGCTGCAGAAGATGAGGGTAACTATGGAAGAAGACAAAATTAGTTTAGAAAAACGTCGCCAACAATTTACTACAGAAATTGAAATGAAAAAATTTTCTGAAACCAAAGACGCTGATCAGTGAGTAAATTATAGATTTTATATTTTATGCTTAATTAAAAAAAATTTTTTTAATTAAAATAAATTTTATTTAATAATAGAAATGCGGAAAAATTGGCAAGATTGAATGCAGAAATATCTGAACAGACGGAACGAGAAAAAAAAGCAGAAGCTGAAAGTCAGCGAGTGCAAGAAGTAATAAATGAAGTCGCGTTGATGCTTTGGAAATTTTGCGATAGACTTTCTGTAAGTATTATTTTTTTTTAAAATAGTTTTTTAAAAAATAAATCTTACACCTACACTCTAATTATAAAGTCACCGTATGATATTGTTACAAAAGTATCAATATTTATTTCTTAACAATAATTAAAGAGTAAAAATCCGCAGTTGTATCCTCCGAATAACGTCAAAGTCCATATCTAGTATATATTTTACAGCCTACAATTAACTCTCTACCCTTCTACGAAAAAAACATTGTGATTGATTCCAAGGTTGCTTTTAGTGAAGAAATTTAACAAGTAAAAACTTAAGTATATATATATAAATTCTCATTCGAAAGGTGTATTTAATTTTTGTTAAATTTTCGAAAACCACTAATTGTAAAAGTCATTTTGTAGCAACTATTTGTTGATCTTAGACTTGGAATAAAAAAAAATAGTTAATAAAAGAATAAAAGTAGATAATAATAACAAACGATGTATCTACAAATGAAGAAAAATAAATGATTTAAAATTTAGTGAGCCATTTAGGCGGGCCATTTAGAAAAATCCTTGAAGAGATCTCCGCCTCTTTATGAATTTTTCGACGGATAGACTTTTATTCGAGCGATAATCTTTCGTATATATAAGTGCCTAGATGTAATTATCACCTAGATGAATAGATATAGTTTGTTGGAGAGTGTGCTACTCGAGGAAGCATTAGCACCTTAAGTTGCCAATCGAAGGTAAACATACCGCTCCAATCTTTTACATTAGAGGCCTATTTCGAAGTTCTATTGGCCTATCAGCGTCTATCGGCTTCTTTTTTACGTATGATACTTTTAAATCAACGGTCACTAAGTATATACGAAGATGGAGTTATCACTTACGAGTAGCTTCAAACGTGTTAGACTTTATGGCTGCTGGACTCCATTTATATTATATTTTAGGTCTCGGATCTTCGTTTCTTCTTAAGAATTCTCTCTATTGTTGTTATCACTTGTTAATTTGTTTTTAGGATGTTAATCCAACGCCGGTACCGTCTGAAGAATCCCATGAAAATCCGCATACACTTTTAGAGCTTCTGGAAGAAAAATTAACAGCTGCTATCAATATTATGGGTGGACCTGAAAAATATGCCGAATGGATACAAGAAACAGCTGCTGATAAGGTTTGCTTTATTACTGTTACTTTTACTTGTTATTTATTACGATTATTTATCACACGAACTGCAATTAAAACATTCAACAACTTTTTACGGTTAATTCTTCGAGTAACTGGAAATTTATTTTTAAAAAATCTAAATTGCGTTATTTATTTATCTAGATTGATATTTTATCGACGGAATCAGCGGGCCATGAAAGAAAAATAGATATTGATGATCGTCCGTTATTTCCCCGTTTTCCTGGAACACCAACTCCTGCAGCAGCACCTGTGCCATCGGATGATGAGGAAGAAGTCCCCACGAGAGGTATTCTCAAGAGACAAGCTCAACTTCTTGTCGACACGAAGAGTCGAAGAAAGACCTTCAATTTCAGAAGATAATTTTTTTGCTGCAATTATTTTCATTATAAAATTATAAAAATGTTAATAGTTAATTGTTTATAAAAAAAAAAAACAGACATGGTTTTAGTTTACCTGTAATTTATATAATATTTAAAAATTTTGTCAGTTTAAAAAATAAATTTAAACATTCGTGAATAAAAATCACACCTTGGCGATTAGATAAACTAAATAAAATTATAAAAAATTAAAATTAAAAACTAGACAAAAAAAATATTGTATAAAATAAAAAATTATTCTTATTTAAATATAAATTATAAAACCAGAAAACAAATTTATTTTTTATCAGTTTTACTTTCATTATAAATGATTAATTAATTTTATGTAAATAAGTTTATGCATTTATTATGTATTCATTTACGAGCTGGAACATTACAAATCGGTCTTGTTAAACAAGCCTCGACTCTTTCACAAACACTTTTTATTCCAGACGACGCATCGACAACATTTACTGATTCCACAGCATGCTTTAATATCGACTCAATATTTTCTTGAAACAGTTTCAGCTTAAAGGACATTAAATTTAAGTAATTAATCTCATTTAAAAAAAATATCTTGTCAATTTAACTTAAAAAAAAAAAAAAATCGCCATTAAAAAGCAATCAAGGTTTTAAGTTTAAAGCTTCATTATACATTTAAGCCACTCAATAATAATAACAATGATAATTATTATTAAATTAAACAGAAGAAAAGATAGCTTACATCCTGTTCAACTTTACTACCATAATCTTTCGGATGAGCAGCCAATTCTTGACCAAAATCATACCGAAAATCCGAGTCTATCGTTAAGTGATGCTCGCTTCCGGTAAGTATATTAAATCGCCGAGACAGTAATCGTTCTCTGCATGTCACTTGATCGACGCTGAGAAAAATGATCCTGACCCCCCGCACCGATAAAAAATATAATAAATAATAAGTAATAAATAAAAATAAAAAATATAATAAATCCGTAGCAATAAAAACTATATTTAATATTAAAAGTCTTTTTGTCGACTTATCAGTAATCATAAAACCTGTTTGGAGGTGTCGTAAGCAAATTCAGCAGCCGAAAATCTTCAACAGTCAGCGGATATCTAGTCAATACCCAGCCTTTTCTGATACACTCTTGGCTCATCAATTTATTCTAAGTATTATTCAAATTTTTAGATAAGAACTACTATAAGAATATATCTCTAATATTAATGCATTAATATACACACATATTGAATAGACATTACCTCCACGATTTTAAATCTCATCTCCGAGCTGGGTACCGTACCCCGATAATCCAAAGACCGTAACTCTTCGCCGAGTAATGAATTTTGTTTCTTCGTTTGCTCCAACAGATAATCCAAGTCAACATTCACAAGGCCGTATTTTTGAGAAAGATATTTTGCCACGGTTCTAAATCCTGATCCTCGTGGGCCCATCAATAGTACACGATAAATACACGGTATATTGTATCTTTGTCTTCTTATGATTGAAATACACATGTTTCCTATCTCTTCACATGTTCTTCCCGTAGATTCTATTTTCTATTTAAATACCAATAAATAATGATAATGATGTTTCACTAATTGTAAAACTAAATACATAAATGAGTAATCACTAATAAAATTTACGTGTAAAAAAGGCTTGTATTCATCACGAAGACCATTAATGTGTAAATTATAATCACATGATGAAGATTCTTCAGTAGAGCCGTTATTTTTGCTAACCTGTGCCTTCAATGCATTATCACGAGAATTATCTCCTAGTAAAAATGACTAGTATTCATTATTTTTCTTTATTTATTATCAATTACTATTACTATTTATTATCCGTACCTAAACTGTCAATTATTTCAAAGACATGAGTCGGAAGAATGCCATTTCTTTTCAAAGCACGAGCTTCTGAGTTATTTCTGGGTAAATCTTACAAAAAAATACATTTTATAGTATCAATTTTTTTACTATAACTGTTGCTACATTTATTTACCAATAAATATCCAGTCTTTGCAAGAATGTAAATTTTCTAAGCTCAAATTTGGAACTGAATCATTAAATTGATTTTCTGGTTTGATATTTAATTTTTCCGATAAATATTCAGCTAGCATTTTTTTATCTAATATAAAAGACCCAGTTTTTGACACTGTCCTAGTTATTCGGAACTTGCAATTTTATTCAAATTAAAAAAGTTAAATGTTCTCAAAAAATCAATTATCTTAAAATTTATAATTCAAAAATTATATTTATTAATGTATTAGAGTTGATTTTTTATTTTTAATTAAAATAAAGTTGCAAGTTTCAATAACTGAATCGTTTACATTAGTTGAAAGAAAATATTTTTTTTATTCAAAATTTAAAAAATAATTGACTTAAGAACTTACCAAAATCCAACGAAGATAGAAGAATTATTTTCAGACGATCTTGGTAGACTGGATTTTCTTCCAGCCAATGCTTGATGAAATGTAGAGGATCGCTTGGTTTTTGTATCATAAGATCTGTGTTAATATCCTAGATAAATTATTAAAAAAACAATCAAAATTCAGCTAATTTTATTTTTATATCACAATTTTCATGACAATAAAGTTAGATGACATTAAATTTAGCTGTCACTTCACAATTGTTTTAATTTTTTTTTTTAAATAAATTATAGCAAAAAAAATTATTTAAAAAATGCACTTGTAGAAATTTTAACAAATTAAAAATGCAATTTTTTTAAAATAATTTTTTTCTTAAAGAAAATGAAAAAATTATCGAGTGACTTTAATGTCAATAAAGTTAGCTGGCACTTGATAATTTTTTAATTATCTTAAATTTTTAAAAATGGATTACAAGTCCATTTTTTTAATAATTTTTTTTTGCTATATTTTATTTGTTAAAAAAAAATTAAAACAATTGTGAAGTAACAGCTAAATTTAATGTCATCAATTTTCCGCATCACAAATTATGAATTACACTTACATTAAACAATTCATAGATACGATGCTTTTCAAGGTAAGGCAAGTAACGACTTAACCCAATATATTTTTTTGTCATATTCATCTTCTAATCTAAATTCTCTCTTAATTTGTCAATTATTTCTATACTTGAGTAATTTTTAATTAATAATAAATCAATTTGTTATTATAATCAACCAAAGCCGCAGATCTGTTGATTTAAATGTTCAAACGAATTTTGTAGTTGATTCAGTTGATGTAACAAGTCCAAACCTGTACGAAGTAATCGATTCCAACAATCGAATAAGTAGAAATCGAAATTTCATACTGGCAACTTCAGTTTGTTATTTCGGTAAATGACCACCTTTTTGCGTAGCGTTCGCGTTTGTCAATCAATCAGTGGTCGTCAATCAACAAAACAAAATTCTTTGTTTTGACATATCCACATAAAAAATAACAATTATTAATTCTTAAAATATAAAGAAGTAATTGTTGAGGATAATATATAATCTTATTAACAATGAATATGTTTGGAGGAAAAAAAAGTAACCTACCACCTCGACCAAGTCTTCCTCTAGGAGAACAAATTATGGAAGACCTTCAAAATGCAAAATCTAATGATGTCGCATATAATATTAATAAAAATGGTATGTATTAAATATTGACCGTTTGTTTTCTAATAATTAAAATTTTTGTTGATTATCAATCATTTATTCATTAGTTGTTGTTGCAGTCTCTGTAATTTCAACGAGCAGCTGCAATTAATTTTAATTAACAGTGCCTCTAACGGCTAAAATTTTTATTCGTCTGTCAGAGGCGCTGTAATCGTTTTAATTTTTAGCGCCAAATTTAATTGAAAATTAATGACATTAAATTTAGCTGTCGCTTCACAATTTTTTTTAACAAATAAATTATAGCAAAAAAAAATTATTAAAAAAATGGACTTGCAGAAATTTTAATAAATTAAAAATGCAATTTTTTAGAACAAATTTTTTTGTGAAAGAAAATTAAAAAACTGTCAAATGACAGCTAAATTTAATGTCATTAAAAATTGATTTCTATCTTTAAATTACAGATAATAAACAATACAATTTGCATTTCCCGACGGAAGTCAACGATGCTGAAACAATATACCGTCAAGCCCGGAGATATCTAGATGGAATTGAGCAATTGAAAGTACTCTCCGAAAGTCTTAACCAAGAGCAATCAGCTCTTCAAGTCAGTTACGAAGAAATCGTTAAATTAGCACAAGACATTCGTGATCAAGCACAAGCTGTTCTCGTCAAATAATTTATATTCATATTTTGTAATAACATACTATAATTATACTGTTAAAAAATTGACTTTTATCAGTTAAATATTATAAATTTTATTTTAACAAATTAGTAAGACTATTGTTGAGTTTTCAGTTCTAAAATTCGAAATTCCCGCTCAGAATCGCAGTCAGCAGTTCCCAACAACAATTCTCTATTTTGATTTACGTCTTATATTTTCATTTAAACAATTAATTTCATGATAGTGTTTCAAAATTTAAGTTAAAAAAAATGTTCAAATTTATCAAACAATGTCCGAAGTTTCGGTTAGAAAATTTAGGTACGATATTTTTAATTTTTTTAATTTGTACTTTTTTAAAGATTGAAACTAGGTTATACATTTACATTTATTTATTGATTTTAGAAATAATTCTAATTCTAATTATACTTTTATTTTTATTGATTAATAATGCTTTTTTATTGCCTTAATTTATGTAATTTTTAAATAACACTGAAGTTGACAGATATTAAAAATTTTTTTGGAATTTTATAGCAATTGAATTATTAAAAAAAAATTTAATTAAAAAGTTTCACATGTGGAAATTAATAAAAATTACAAGTGAAAATTTTTAGAAGCATTTTTTAATTGTAATTAATTTGTTAAAAAAATTTTTAAATTGACAGCTGACCGCTAACTTCAGTATTATATTTTTAATTATAAAATTTTTATATGAAAATTAACTTAGCAGATAGTTAATAATTTTAAGAATTTTTGTAACAAATAAATTATGACAAAAAAAAATTGACATCCAGAAATTTAAAAAAACTACAAATGCAATTTTGTAAAAATAATTTTTTAGAGCAAATTTATTTGTTAAAAAAAATTAAAAAATTGTCAAGTGACAGCTAACTTTAATGTCATAATTTTTATCTTAAAATTTATTAACAAAAAAGAAGTAAAATTCTAATCAATTATTTTTTTCATACAGGAATACAGCAGTTAGTTGACAATTACTCAACAACAATATCATCAAGCCCAAGTACCCGAAACCAATCAAGCGATCATCACCTACAATTGTACGGTCAACCAACCGCACAAACGCATCCTCACCTTTTAAAACCAGGTGAATTGGTACCTGGAATAAAATTAGATGAGTTTAAAACCCGTCGGACAAAACTAGCTGATTACATTCTAAAAAATTTTTCACCAAAAGATATAAACTCTCATATTATAATAATCCCATCCGCGAGCAAAGTTTACATGTCTGACAAGATCCCATACGTCTTTCGCCAAAATTCAGATTTTTTGTATTTTATGGGCTGTCAGGAGCCTGACAGCGTCTTGGTGATGACAATAGACAGTGATAAGGTGTTATGTACACTATTCGTACAAAAAAAAGACCCCAAGTCTGAGCTATGGGATGGACCGGTGACAGGAATTGAAGCTGCTGCTGAGATGTTCGGAGTTGACCAGTCGCTGCCAATTTCCGACTTTGATTCCTACTTAAATTCACTGGTTAATAAGTACCAGTCTAATGCATCAATCTGGTATGACAATCATGATATTATCCACAAGGAATTTCATAAAAAAATATCTACGTTAGGAATACTAGCGAGTACGGATCGATGTCGGTTGTCCCCGATGTCGATAAAGGATGTTTTTCATCAAATTCGCTTGATCAAGTCACCAGCTGAGATTGAGTTGATGCAGAAGAGTTGCGATATAGCGTCGGAAGCTATTGCCAAAACAATAAAAGTGTCCAAGGCTGGTATGACAGAGCATCAATTATTTGCGACGGTGGATTACGAATGTCGGATGAATGGAGCCGAATTTTTGGCGTATCCTCCAGTTGTTGCTGGAGGTAGAAATGCTAATACCATTCATTATATTACAAATAATCAAATTGTAAATGATGGAGATATGGTCTTGATGGATGCTGGTTTGTACTTTTTTATTTAATTTTAACATAATTTTCCATATCCACTAATTGTCATTTATTTTAGGATGTGAGTACCATGGATATTCATCAGACATAACAAGAACATGGCCTATTAGTGGTAGCTTTAGTCCTCAACAGAAAATTTTATATGAGATAGTTCTCGAAGTACAAAAATCACTTATCAATAAATTGAAACACCTTCCAACCTTGGATGATTTATTTTATAATATGGGCAACTTATTGGGTAAAAGATTGCAAGAGATTGGCTTGATACCTAAAAATTTTTCCCATGATAGATTAACAGCCACTGCTTTTACTTATTGTCCGCATCATGTAAGTCATTATCTGGGAATGGATGTTCATGATACAGGGAAAATTTCACGGAGTATTAGAACGCAACCTGGAATGATTGTCACCGTTGAACCAGGTACTATATACTTATTAATTATTATAGTCATTATTATAATCTATATTATGAAGAGAATAAGAAAAATTTTGTAGCCAGGATAGTCATATGAAATTTCATATCATTCTCACCGATAGTCAATTTATTATGATAAGTATTCGGGCTACATTAAAAAATTATCGATCTCTAGATACATAATTAAGAAATGACCTTGTATCTTGTGAACTATTGATATTTTTAAAAATATAAGCTCACCCCGACATTACACTCATCGAGACCTTTCATTTGAATACCCACATCAATTTTTCATATATTTATATTATATATATAATATATATTCATATATTATATATATGTATATATGAAAAATATATCAAAATGCATGTGGGTACTCCAATGAAAGCTCTTGATGAGTAGAACATCGGGATGAGCTTATATCTTTAAAAATGTCAATAGTTAAGAAAGTACAGTGCAATTTACCAAAAGTCATTATTTAATAAAGCAAAATTTTATTTATAGTTCACAAGTCACGGCAGTCACATAGTGACTGCAAGGTTGCTAGTCGTATTTAAATTAATTAATTTACTTACAGGTATCTACGTTAATCCAAAAAATAAACTAGCACCGCGAGAATTTCATAATCTAGGAATCCGTATTGAAGATGATGTATTGGTTCAAGACGGTGAACCGCTTGTTCTTACACGAAACTGCCCTAAAGAGATATCAGAAATCGAATCGTTGGCAAAGTGCAATGACTCGTAATTAAAAATATTTTTGTGATGATATTTATCAATTTTTAAACAGTTTTTGTTATCAAATGTTTTATTCATACAGTTGCTTAACAGGTAATAATCTTATATTGTAAATTTGTATCCAGTATAACACTACCAGTAACAATAATAGTATTGTATAAACAATTAAAGTAATTATAAACATTTATTCTAAGTGATCTGTAAATTTGTATAAATTATTTTTACATTATTTTAGGAATGTTCTGTTTTCATTGTAAAAATACATCATCTAGTTATAGACTTATAATGTAAATTTGAAAATCAAAAATTGAATATTTTTTTGGTTTACTTTTAGTTAATCTACAGCTCAATTTGATGATAATGTTTACGACGGCAAATGTCTAAAAGTATTAGCAATAAATTATTTAATTAAAGATGAAAGTAATAGAAATTTAATTTTTTAATTTATTACCTGGATGATATAATAAATTGACAGTTTTACTGTTTGAAAATACAGTTGCTTTAGCGAGCACTATTAATTTAAGACAAAATAAATAATTACTCTTTATAAATTACTTTTATCGGTAACCTCAGCACTTGTTATCATTAAACTCATTAAATAAATTTTTTTACAATCTATTAAAGTCGCAAATGATTCAATTTATAAAATATTAATATTTATTATTGTTATTGTTATTATTATTATATTATTTTTTTTTCTTATTCTTTTTTTTACTACTATTGTATTACCACTATTACTGCTATAAAAAGCACCTTTGAGTGCACTTGTACTATTATTATTTTGTATCCTTATGGTCGTCAGGGGACATAATCCTACGATCAATTAAATAAAGCATTACATTACATTATTATTATTATTATTATTATTATTATTATTATTATATAATTATTTTAATTATAATTTTTATAAATTGTTTAAATCGTAAATTTTTATACTAGGGCTAGACAGATTAAAAAAAAATGGTACTCTAATTTCTCTTGATAATCATTGATATTTATTATTATTATTATAGTTATTAATATGAATCATCATAAAATTCTCTAGTAATAATTATAATAATTTCCAAAAATTTATAAAGTAAAAATAAATTGAAGGTAAAAAAATTATTTACATAATCGTTTATTATTTGTGTATTTGCATACTTGAAATTTAAAAATTAAAAATTCGAGCAGAAAAATTATTGAATAGTCAAATCTCTCAACTTCTTATCAGCGTACTTCAAAGTGACAAAATTATCAAGTTGTTTTACGCGAAGACGAGACCAGACAACATGATCATGCAGAGCATGAATTTGAGCTGCTGCAAGAGCTGCGCTCTCAGGATAACGTACAGTAGTACAGCCCAATCCTAAAATAAAATTTCAATAATTAATATTTCCTAAAATAATCTTTAAAAAAAATATTATAATTTTTATAGTTATTACCAGAAGGAACGTTTAATGAAGACCAAATATCTTGGTCGACATTTTCAGTAGTAACAGGTGGGCAATTGATAACCGGGAATGCAGTGTTGCCTGAAAGTACCGGACCTAGTCCATTGCTCCTACCAGCGACTGCGACCAACACAACCTGTGATGATAAAAATAAAGTAATTGTTTATGATTAAAAGCCATCGACCTTTAATCTCATTGATTAGTTATAAATTTATAAACAAACCTTCTCGCCACTGCCTTCGTACTCAGCGAGGATTCTCATTGTCTCAGCAGTGCCTTTATGAGCACTAGTGACTCTCAATTGCGACCTGAGTCCTAGATCAGCAGCATGCTTAGCTATTTTTTTACAGTGTTCTTGGTCTGAAGCCGATCCCATCAAAATAACGAGCATCGGCTTGGTCGGAGGAACAAGATAGTCCAACTGGTCAGCTACCCACTCGAAATTACGCTTGACTGTTTGCAAATCCGCATCAGTAACAGTCGTGAGATTTCTGTAGACCTAAAAAAATTTTAATTTCAATCAATAAGCCAGATATTTAATCATAATCAATTATCACACAAATTTGCTTGGGAAATAAAAATACCTGCTTGTCCTTCATCAATCTTTTGTCTCCAGAAGGCCACAGTCTCCAGGAATCGCTGTCGATGATATCAGAGACCAGAATTTCTCCATCAGCATCAATACCGAACTCTATCTTCATGTCTATCAAAGCACAGTCGCGAGTTGCCCAAGCGCGCTCCAGAATTTCAAAAACAGCAAGAGTCATACGCTGCATTATATCGACCTCATCTTTTCCTATGGTCACTCCGTTCAACTTGAACCCTGCTGATATTATCTGCTGCTCAGACCACTGGGGATCATGGTTGGCGTCGTCTTTGTAGAAAGTTTCCTGAAGCGGAGGATTAAAGCGGTAACCTTCTGGTACTCCTAAAATTTTTTATTTAACACAATTAAATCTAAAAATAATTCATCTTATTTTTTATTAATTCAATTTGTTGTCAGTTATTATTACCTGTGTGTCTTTTGAGAAAACTTCCAGTTGCGAGACGTCTGGTGACCCATTCGATGGGTACCATTTCACATTTCTTTGCTACAAAAGCTTTTTCTCCAGCTAACTTGACAAACGCAGTCTTCAGACCAGCTTTATTCAACAGTTCAAATACTTTAGCGTTAGTCGCTGTGCTGATAGCTGCTTTGCCTTCGAGAACATGGGATTTTACTCCGTCTCCAGCGGTGATTCTGTCTTTGCTCAACAGTAGACATAACGATGGTTCATCAGCAAGTTCATATACTTGCTTTGTTTTTCCTTCGATTATCAACTTTCCTGTTTTGTAACCTTTAAAGTAATTAAACGTATTAATATTTTATTAATACTAGCAACCTTGCAGTCACTGTGTGACTGCCGTGACTTGTGAACTATAAATAAATAAAATTTTGCTCTATTAAATAATGACTTTTGTTAAATCGCACTGTACTTTCTTAACTGTTGACATTTTTGAAGATTTAAGCTCATCTCGATGTTACACTCATCAAGAGCTTTCATTTGAGTACACACATGCATTTTTATATATTTTTCATATATTCATATATATATATATAAATATATAAAATATATGAAAAATTGATGTGGGTACTCAAATGAAAGGTCTTGATGAGTATAACATCAGGATGAAGTTATATCATTAAAAATGTCAATAGTTCACGAGATACAAGGTAATTTCTTAATTATGTATCTAGAGATAGAGGATTTTCTAATGCAGCCTAAATACTTATCATCATAAATTGACTATTGGTGAGAATAATATGAAACCATGAAAAAGCACAACTCCAAATCAAGACTTTTCCAACGATACCAAATTTGACCATAAAAACCTATTTTATCATCTAAATACACTAGCCACAAAATTTTGTTTACTCTCTTAATAATATAGATTAATATAAAAATCTCCAAAAATTCCGATAATAAAATTTCTTGGACTATTTTATTTTTTAAATATTTCATTTAAAAAAAATGAATAAAATAACTATAAAAAAATTTTAATTAATGATTGATGAAAAAGAAACTTAATTTTTTGATTTCAATAATAAGAACTTGATTCATAAAAACAAACAAATTTTTATTAAAAAAAACTCATCTAGACTGTAATAAAATTTTTTGAATTGGTTCCTTCAACGGACCTTTAAATATAAATTCAAAAACTTTCAGTCTAGACTGTACTAACGTACAAAATCTAAACACGTGCTTCTACTCAAAGAAATCAAATACTATCAACCACATAATAAAAATAATAAAAAAGTATCGTAAAAAAAAAAAAAAGTTTCATACTTAAATTACAAAAGATAATTGAAGACATACCTTCCATGTTGTTATAAGTTAATAAAATGCCGGCAAATTGCTGATTCTAGCAATCGGTCAGGTTCCAAGTATCAAGCATATACTAGCCAACTAATACAAAATAACAGTAGTATATTGTACCTCAATCCTCAATATATTTCCCCGCTTTTTCTCGTTCCCTGACCTTCAGCCCCTTCCAATATTCGTATCATAATTATTTCTCCCAAATAATAATGCTCAATATAATTTTTCTCTATCTCTTTCTTGTCGCACCATACATACCCATCTTTGATAGCAAATCAAATTGACTAGATAAATACCATCAAAAATACCAGCCTCTAAAAATATACAAAAAAAAAGTTTAAATTATTATCAATTTATTTTATAATAAAATATTTAAAAATGTGAAGAAATAGCTGTTGATAGCTACATTTTTATTATCAGCTCTTGCAATCCTATTTTTATAATATTTTACTTCAATTAATTTATGTATTATTTATTTTCTTCAGATATGCTCCGAGATTGCAAGAAATATAATCATCAACATTTATTTATAATTTTTTATTAATCAAAATTTGCTGTCAGCATAAAAAAGGACAGAGCGCAGCTTTTAGACATTGGGAAAATTTTTAATAAATTATTATGTGTAAGTATGTATTAATTTTAATATAAAAAATTTATTATATATTATAAATTGAAAGTATATAATATATATATATATATAGATTCATATGTGGTGTATAAAAAGACAAAGTTTTAAAGTAAAAGACGCTGCCACGCTGCGGCACTATATTACTCATTGCTACGGGGGCTACACCACGCAGTTCCTCGATCAAAAATTCTTTATTTTGTATTATTTCATAGACATATTCTCTACAACAAGTTTTGGATAGCACAGAAAGGTATTCTTGGACTATACCAATACAAACTGCGCATTATTTACTTGTCGGTCTACTGGACTCATCTCACGCATGTGGTAAGAGTTTATAAACATAAAATATTTAAATTTTATTTTATTGGAGTTAAATTTTTTTACATTTAATTAATTTAACAAAAAATTACAATAATTATTAATTAATTTTCCGCAACAACAATAATAATAATAATTAATAATAAGTGTCATTATTTTTTTTTTTCACTAGAAAACTCGTTCAATTTGAGGTACAGTCACTCTAAAAATTTTTAATATTTCTAATATCTAAAAATTAAAAATAATTATTTATTGATGAAAAATTTTAAAAATTGTTTTATAAATATTAATATAAATTGTTGATCAATACGAGTGTTTTATTTTTGTAAAATAAATGATGAAATGTTTGTTATCATAAGATTGTGATAGTTAATTATTGACGTACATCAAAAGTTTATTATTAATATTATTATTATTATTATTGTTGTTATTTTAATATCAGAAGTACGTAGGGGGTCATAAGTTTATAAGACCAATAGAGATAATATTTATGGATTAAAAAAACCATGTCGAAATATTTTCAACATCGGAATATTTTCAAACTTTCTTGATAGTTTTCTTCAACAATAAATAACAAACAAATTATTTTATTTCTCAGGCGTGATTCAAGTAAAAATGTCCTGTGATATTAGAGAAGAAATATCTGGAGCTGAATATTCGATGGCTCGATTGTCTCTGGTGAATTCAGGTGCAAATTGTGCTGATATTGAAAATCAGATTGCAAAGAAACCTTACGTAAGAAGTAAAGGTGAGACTCGTGGACAAAAATTGTCAGGGTTGACGCACGAGTGTGGAGTATTTGGTTGTATTGCTGCCGGTGACTGGCCTTCTCCGATCGATGTTGGTCAAGTTATTTGTCTAGGTATGAAATTTAAAAATTAAAACATATTTTATTACCCAAACATTAATTATTTATCATTATCTGATACAGTCAGTTTTTTTAGTGAAATTTATTTATTTTATTTATTTAGTTTTAATGCCAAGGCATTAAGCCGAATCGCAAATTTTATATAGATAGATAGTGTTCAAATAAGTACAATAAATTTTGAAGTTTATAAATTAAATATATAAAACAGATTGCATTAAAAACAAGAATGTACATAATTTTATTATATACATCACGTTATTAGATTATTTTCCAGCATACTAATTTCTAACTATTCATTACTCGATAAAAAATCAAATAATTTAATTTTGAAAGTCTCTAATTAATTTTGATAGTCATTTTATTATGATAACTATTTAGACTGCATTCAAAAATGCTCTATGTCTAGATACATAATTAAGAAATGACCTTTTATCTTATGAAATATTGATATTTTTAAAGATATAAGCTCATCCCGATGTTATACTCATCGAGACCTTTCATTTGAGTACCTACATCAATTTTTCATATATTTATATATATTAGGGTGTGCCAAAATGTGACTTGAAGAACCTTTTAAAATTGGAATTTTAAGTTCCGCTTTTAACAGGGGCTATGTTTGGGCATTTTCTGAGATATTTTGGGGGGAGAGGATTTGATTTTCATATAATTTTCAACGGCAGATTTAATTGGGCATTTCCAGCCAAATTTTGAATTTTCAGCAAAAATGCCCAAACTAAGCTTCTGCAAAAAAATTCTATGAAAATCAAATAAATCCTCTCCCCCCAAAATATCTCAGAAAATTCCCAAATACAGCCCCTATTAAAAGCAGAACTCAAAATTCCATTTTTAAAAAGTTTTTCACGAAAGTTACATTTTGGCACACCCTAATATATATAAATATATAAAATATACGAAAAATTGATGTGGATACTCAAATAAAAGGTCTTGATGACTATAACATCGAGATGAGCTTATATCTTTAAAAACGTCAATCTTTAAGAAAGTACAGTGCAATTTAACAAAAGTGATTGTTATTTAATAAAAACAAAATTTTAATTATTTTTAGTTCACAAGTCACGGCAGTCACATAGTGACTACAAGATTGCTAGTTATTAAATTAATCTTGTAATTTTAGGATTAGTAGCATTGCAACACAGAGGGCAAGAAAGTGCTGGGATAGTAACCAGCGAAGGAATCTGCGCCAAGTCATTCCGCGTTCACAAGGGTATGGGAATGATCAATAACATCTTCAACGATGACAGCATGAAGAAACTCGTTGGTAATCTTGGCATAGGTCATACGCGGTACAGTACCAGCGCAGCTAGCGAGGAAGTAAACTGTCAACCTTTTGTTGTCCATACTGCTCATGGAGCTCTGGCTGTTGCTCACAATGGAGAGCTCGTCAACACAGAATCGCTTAGGAAAATGGTTTGATATAATTTTACATTTACTTTTTGATAATTAAAATAATTATTTAATTTTTTAATTAAACAATTTTTGTACTAGGTACTTGGTAGAGGTGTTGGACTATCCACGCATTCCGATTCCGAATTAATAACACAAGCCTTGTGTCTAAATCCTCCAGAAGGTGAAGTAAATGGTCCCGATTGGCCAGCTCGTATAAAACACCTTATGCAATTAGCTCCGTTGTCTTATTCTTTGGTGATTATGCAGAGAGATAAAATTTACGGTGTAAGAGATCCGTATGGCAATCGTCCACTTTGCATTGGGAAAATTGTTCCAGTAGGTAAACTCGGTAAGAATTATTTTTTATTCAACAAATAATTTATCTACTTTATTGTTTAAATAGTTAATTATTTAAGTAAATTTTTATTTATTTATAAAATTTTATTTATTCATACAGCGGGAAATGATTCGGATGACGATGAAGACGCTGATGGCTGGGTAATTTCATCAGAATCGTGCGGTTTTTTGAGTATCGGAGCGCGGTTGGTTCGTGAAGTATTTCCTGGTGAAATTGTTGAGTTAACTAGAGAAGGAATAAAGACTATTGACATTGTTGAGAGGCCTGATAAGAAAGCTCAGGCGTTTTGTATATTCGAGTATGTTTACTTTGCACGAAGTGACAGTATTTTTGAAGGTAAATATATTATTAAAAAGTAATCTATATTATTAAGAAAATAAGCGAAATTTTGTGGCCAGGATAGTCATTTGATAAAATCGGTTTTTTTTTTTCTGAAATTTAATGTGATTGCAAAGGTCTTAACTTGAGTTTGTGCCTTTTCAAGGTTTCATTTTATTCTTACCGATAGTCAATTCATTATGATAACTACTTGGGCTGCTTTCTAAAATTCTCTATCTCTAGATACATAATTAATAAATGACCTTGTATCTTGTGAACTAATAACATTTTTAAAGATATAAGCTCACCCCGACATTACACTCATTGAGACCTTTCATTTGAGTACCCACATCAATTTTTCATATATTTTATATATTATATATGTAATATCAGAAATACTGGATAGGATATTGATGTTGTTAATATCTAAAAAGGATATCACAGGTCAGGTAATTTAAGTGTTGTGTTTATTAGGAAAGAATACAGAGGTCTGTCTACAATGAATAGTTCTTCAGGACTGTCTTCTCAAGTCCTTTTTCTTAATTACTCTACCTACTACTTGGGCCTCTCATCCCACTCAGTCATACTTTTACAATGCGCAAAATTAACTTAAACTTAAAGTTCCCACGCATTTCCAAAATACTTTTAAAATTCACTCTCACAATTTTACTTACAACAATCTTACCTATCTGTCAAAACATCTGCAAACAGCATGTTCGACGTACTTACTTAAATCTTATAATTTACGATACCCTAAACCCTTGGTTACAAAAGTGAAATCTCTACAGTGATCATAAAACTAAAAAAAATAAGTTACAGACTATTTTTACAACTCTACATATATATATGTCGGATTAACATTGTCAGAGGCGGTAGAATTCAGTGGGCTTGTCGATTCCATATTCGTTTATTTTTACAATAATTAAAATAAAACACTAACTCGTATAAATAATACAGCAGCTATAAATATTTGTAATATAATAAATCGGAGGTTAACTAATTATTGGAATATAATTCTATGGTAAAGCGCTGGGCAATAAGTCTGAGAACGAATACGAGGTCAGCAGGATATACTCAACGTCTCTACTCGAGCAATGCTCAACCAGAACTGCCCATCTAAGTACACTAAGTACTTCTGCAAAAATATTTCGACAGCCCTCATTGTCTGTCGATACCTTTTTACTATCCTGTGACCTCGGCTACGTTTGGTGACCACTGTTACTCCAGACTCAAACCCATTGCCATAATCATAAAAGAACATAATCGGCTTAAGTCATAAATAATTACTAATATTGTATTTTTTTACAATTCTTTGTACAACTACTTAAACGATAAATTAAATATTAGGAATTTCCCTGTCTCTGGGAAAACAGCTCGATGTCATCTCCGACATATATATATATATATATATATATATATATATATATATATATATATATATATATGAAAAATATATCAAAATGCATGTGGGTACTCAAATAAAAGCTCTTGATAAATGTAACATCAGGATGAGCTTATATCTTTAAAATTGTCAATAATTAAGAAAGTACAGTGCAATTTAACAAAAGTCATTATTTGATAAAGCAAAATTTTCGTTTATTTATAGTTCACAAGTCACGGCAGTCACATAGTGATTGCAAGATTACTAGTTTTTATTAAATATATTAATAATTATTATTATTATTATTATAAATTATTTAATAGGTCAAATGGTATATTCAGTAAGAATGCAATGTGGTAGAGTCCTAGCAATTGAATCTCCCATAGAAGCAGACATCGTAAGTTCGGTACCTGAGTCAGGAACAGCTGCAGCACATGGATATGCTCTCCAGTCCAAAATTCCCTTTGCTGAAGTGCTTTGCAAGAACAGATACGTCGGGAGAACGTTTATTCAACCTAGTACGCGGTTAAGGCAACTTGGAGTAGCCAAAAAATTCGGAGCACTCTCGGAGAATTTTAAAGGAAAAAAACTCATTCTTATTGATGATTCAATAGTAAGAGGAAATACTATTGGTCCTATCATAAAACTTCTGCGAGATGCTGGCGCTAAAGAAGTAATTTTTTACCTTTTATTTCAATTTTCAACACTTGAAATTTTTAAATATTAATTATATGTTCTTTTATGATTACTACGTAGGTACACATACGAATCGCATCTCCACCACTGAAATACCCATGCTACATGGGAATAAATATTCCAACTCGTGAAGAGTTAATAGCAAATAGACTGGACAGCATAAAACTCGCTAAGCATGTTGGAGCAGACTCACTGGCGTATTTATCTGTCGACGGACTCGTGGCTGCTGTCAGGAACGGGATGGATAATCGCCACAGTAGTTACGTCGGTCACTGTACTGCTTGTTTGACTGGCGATTATCCAGATGAACTGCCCAGTGATCTTGTCTGGTGAAAGAAACTTAAATTTATACCCGGAGCTTTTTATAATTAAAAATCAAAATATTTAAATAACAATAAAACATTCCAAGTTTTGCAGCGCAGCTAATAATAATAAGCTAAGCCAGAACTTGTAAAATAAAATATTTCTTTGTATCAAATTTACAAATAATTGTATATAAATTACTTGATATAAAAATGAATCTTTTTTATTATGTCTCCGAAATTGTTTTTTCATCTCTGGCTTTTTTCTTCAGTCGATCTGTGATTTCTTTCATCTTTGCCTCGCGTTTTTTCTCCTTCTCTGCTTTTTTATCTTCAATAGTATCCGATGATTCGGAATTGTTTATCTCCTCTTCATTCATGTCAGTGTCATCGTTTTCATTATCACCATTATTATCATCATCATTAAGGGGAGTGTCTTGATCCATCGGTGTTTCGTCATTAGCCAGTAAACAACTAGCCACAATATCATCTGGATCTCGATTTAAAATTTCAGCAGCCTCGTTTTCGTCAATATTATCTTCATTGTTCTCGTCGCTACTTTGCTCAGGTTTTCTTGTTGGTTCAACTTCATCACGTTTAAGTGATTCATCATCAGAGTCAGAGTCAGCTTCTAGTTTAGGATTAATCCAGGGAACGCTGTCTTTGGATGTCGATGGTCCTGGATCAATTACCGTCAGCCCTTGGTTGATCTCTCTGTATTTACTTTTATAATTAGGTTTGGTATTTTTATCATTCGCAATACTGGTTAAGTCAATTGGAGGCTCGTTAGGATTTTCAATGTTCAATGCATATGGCATGTCATCGTCTGATTCCGAGTTTAATTCAATACCTTGTCGTCTTTTTTCTTCACGTTGTTTTTGCTTTTCTATGTATTCGTCTAATGCGTTCATCCGCTCGTTTCTTTTTTCTGTCCATAATTTTAGAGCTGTGAAAAAAATTTTTAATTTCATAAATATACAATTAAAATATTTACGAAAAATTTTTATACTACTCAACAAAATTTAAGGAATGAAATTTTAAGGGAATTTTTCTATTCTCTTAATTTTTGTGAATAGTGTATTATAAATAAAAGTAAACTCAAACTTATGTAAATAAAAAATTTGATAATGTCCTTACCATTTTTTTGATAATCAGGTGGAATTCCGAAGTCTTGAATAGTTTTCATATTAGGCATACAACTTGGATGTTCAGAATTCCCTAAGACTTCAACTCTCGGCTTAACAAAAATTCTTTTCATCTTGAGAATTTTATCAACTTTACCGAAATACTTAATATTATTTGCCTTGTCAAAAACTGGATCATCAATGACTGCATTAGGGTCTTTCTTGAAGAATAAACTCGTTCCTACATCATCCTCATACGTTCCTTCATAATGCTAAAACAATAAACTGTTATGTACTTTTTGTAACAAAACAACAAATAAAAATTACCTTTCCGTTGACCTGCATAATCGGATGCTCCATGTCTAAACCAATCATGTCTAGTTGGAGTTTTTCATTGCAAAAGATAGTAGACTCTGATGTACCTTCAAATTCAACGTAGACTAAAATATCTTCCTCTTCTGTTTCATCACAAACGTCATCATCATCAACATCATCTTCCATTTCATTTTCATAGGTAACGAATTCTTCTTGATTATTCATTTTAATTTTTTAAATATTAAATAAATTATTATTTATCCGTCATCTGAATGAGTTTTAACCTATAACTTAGCCGACAAAATTGTAAACAAAATTTTTATATGATAGGTGACAACACGTGGTGAAATCACGTGACTTTAAATGTAAATCTACAATTTTGTGTACTAGAATTCAAATTTGCGCGCGCAAATTTGAATTCTAGTAAATTATTAATTCGGCATGTTGTCAGTCTGACTAGTTGACTGCAACTCGTATTTTCATGTGAGCGACAGGCGCGACGCCATCATAAAATAATTCCGCCAAATTCATTTACAACACGCGCAAATGAGCGCGTGTTTCTTTTCTAATTGAGAGGTTAAGTTTATCTTATTAATGGTAAGAATAATAATTAAAAACCACTAAGTTTTATTTATTTATTAAAATAATTTATTTATTTCAGTTTGAAAATTTGTCAAATATAAAATGGTTCGACATAATAATCAATTGGCTCATAATTTACCCCAACTTCAAAACTTGATAAAACGTGATTCAGAGTCATATAAAGAAGAGGTAATTTATATTGTTATTATTTTTAACAATTAGTTTTTATTAAATAAATATAAGAATTTTTTTGGTTTTTTTTATTTTTTTTATTTTTAAAATAATTATTAAACTAACAGATCAGAAAATTTTTCGTATTTTACAATATACTTATTCAAATATTTAATTTTTTTTTCTTAGCAATTAAAAAACTTTTTGTGTATAAGAATAAAAATAATAATTAATTTTCATTTCAGTTCCTACAACAATATAGCCATTACAAATCAATATTAGAAGTATTCCGTCTGACCCCAAGTGAATTCAACAAAAGTCTTGATGAATTGCTTATGTTTCTAGCCCAGGTAAAAATAAACCCAAATATTTATTTATCCAATAATCTAAATAATATTTACAAAACTAAAACCAGTAGACTTGATTATGAAAAAAACAAAAGTATATGAGAAATATTTTCGTTTCTCTTTCAGGTATAAAAAACACGTAGTCAAGGAAAACTACTGATAATAACTCATACTATTAATAATAATTAATAAAACTAATTTAATCATCGTAATTATAAGTTTAAAAAAATGGAGGAGTGTCTAAAGTACATGCGTGACAGGATTCTCTGCCGAGATAAAATAATTAGTTTGTTATACTCGCTGATTGGCGATAGCGATCAACCAATGCCGCAAAGTTTGTTTATATACGGTCACTTGTCAACTGGAAAGTCTCTGCTCGTAGAGACTCTGCTCAAGCATCTCGCTTACAGACACTCTGTGATCAATTGCATCGAGCATTCCAGTAGCAAAAGTTTGTTCGAGTACATCTTGAATGACATAAAAAATTACGGCAACGAAAAATCACTAGATGATTTTAAAAATAATCTCAAGTGTGACAATCTGATGACTTTTATTGATCATCTTCAGTCAATCCAGTCTGATAGTAACATCAATAGTCCAATTGTTATAATATTAGATAAAAGCGAGCGTTTGCGTGATATGGATTTAAATTTACTGCCGGCATTTTTGCGTCTTAAAGAGCTTACTAAATTAAATATCCTTACGATATTAATCAACGACATTGTTTGGGACAAGTATTTCATAAAAACAGGAATACCTGACCCTATAAAAATATTTTTTCCTCAGTATACATTCGAGGAAGTCGCCGAAATTTTGTATCTTTATCGACCGGATGATTTCAGAAGCGAGACATTTTACAAAAATTATATAAACTTATTTTTGTCTGTATTTTTCCGCTTTTGCCGTGATATAAATGAGCTTCGTTATATGTCAATGCTTAATTTCAACAAATACGTTGAGCCGATCACTCTAGGCCAGTGCAAAGAAAACGATGTAACAACTCTCTGGCGTAATATCTCGAGCACACTCAAAGCTAACTTAGAAGTTATTTATCTCCGTGTATCAACGGACGATTTTACTGAACGTACTCAACTGTCGCAAGAAATAGAGTCGACTACTAAGCTAGCTTTGAGTTTTGAACTGCCGTTCTACGCAAAATTCATGCTTATCGCCGCTTATTTAGCTTCTTACAATCCTCCAAAGGAGGACAAACGTTTGTTTGTTAAAGCTAGTGATAAGAAAAAGAAACGTCCTAATATTAATAAAAAAAAACGCATTACTATGTTCACCCACACTGGGCCACGAACTTTTCCACTAGATCGGATGCTTGCTATTTTTTGCGCTATTTCCGAAGAAAAAATAGATATTAATGCCAATTTGCTCGCTCAAATACCGACTATGTGTCAGTTAGGTTTATTAGCAACAGTAGGGGACAATAATTTAGATGAACCGAAATTTAAATGTTGCGTTAATCTTGATTTTGTCACTGTTATTTCGAAAAAAGTCGGGTTTAATATTAGAAATTATTTGTATGATTTTATTCATTAATTTATTTTTATTTATAATTTTTTTTTTTAATAAACACTTTGTATCAAATTAAATTTATTATTTATTATTTTTGTTATTGTTTTTGATAAAAAAATTATGATATGTAAATTTTTATCAAAAATATTAAAAAAAAAAAAAAAAAAGTTTATTTTTTAATATTATAGTAAAATTATTTAATAGGTATATTATTATATTTAATTAAAAGTAATTATTTTATTTAGGTGTCTCATTGTTATACAGCTGAATTGGTTTCATATCCACAAGAATTAGTGGATATCCTTAAAACTCATGCTACAATACTTGATCCTGATATTCGTATGGTAAATTAAATTATATTTTATTATTATTTTCTTTTATCAAAATTAAAATACTAAAAAATTTTTTTTCAACTTCTAGACATTATGCAAGGCGTTAATACTCCTAAGAAACAAAAATTTACTAACGCCTACAGCACTACTGAGTTTGTTCTTCGAGTTGCTAAGATGCGAAGACAAAAATCTCAGAGAATTCCTCCAAAATCACATAATATCAGACATAAAAAATCTGAACAGCAAGCACAAAAACTCCAAAGTAAACACCGTTTTGCAGAACTTCATGTTCAATGCATTGAAAGATTCAAATGCGCGTCCAGCTAAAATGTCTGCAGACATAATGATTGAGCTGTATAAGAAGAATATTTGGAATGACGCTAAAACAGTAAATGTTCTGGTAACAGGGTGTTTTTCAAAAATAACTAAAGTGATGGTGACTTGCTTGAAGTTCTTCTTGGGATCTGACCCGGACGGGAAAGAAGAGAACAGCAGTGACAGCGAAGATGATACACCGGACTTGAAAGGAGTTATGATGGCCAATAAGGTCAATAAGAAAACTAAGAAACGTGAAAAGCAGCTGAAGAAAGCCAAGCAATTGTTTGCGAAAGCAAAGAATAAGAAATCTAAAGCACCGCAGTTTAATTTTTCAGCACTGCATTTGATCCATGACCCACAAAGTTTTGCAGAGAAGCTCTTTGTGCGTCTGAAAAAGAACAATGATCGGTTTGAAGTAAAACTGATGACTGTAGAGGTGATTTCTCGAATGATAGGTCTTCACAAGCTATTTTTGCTTAATTTTTACCCGTATTTGGTGAACTTTTTGCAACCTCATCAACGAGAGGTTACAAAGTTACTCCAGTGTCTTGCTCAAGCTTCACATGAGTTGGTACCACCGGATGTAATGGAGCCTGCTGTAAAGAAAGTGATACATTTTTTTGTAAATGATTCCAATTCTAGCGACGTTATTGCTATTGGATTGAACGCAGTTCGCGAGATCTGCTCTCGGTGTCCTCTAGTGATGAGCGAAGACATGCTCCAGGATTTGGCGATGTACAAAAATCACAGGATGAAGAGTGTCATGATGGCTGCGAGGTCGCTGATTTCACTGTTTAGGGTAACGATGCCGGAGTTGCTGCACAAAAGGGATCGTGGAAAGCCTACAGAAGCTACTGTTGCTTTGGAACCTCTTCAATATGGCCAGGTTGATGCTAAAGATTTTGTTCCGGGCGCTGAAGTTCTTTTGAAACCGGCCAAGGAGCACAGTGATGACAGCGATTTTAGCGATGATGATGATGATGATGACAGTGAGGGAGAATGGGTGGATGTTAGTCATGATGAAGATGAAGCAGATGTTGGTGATGGTGATGATGATGATGATGAAGAAGATGATGATAGTGAAGGTAATGAAGAAGATGAAGAGGAAGAAAGTAATGAAAAAAAATCCGAAGATAAAAAATCAGTAAAAAATACTGAAGAAAAATCTTTAGTTATTAACAAAGATAGTGTGCCTAAAAGAAAAAAAATAGAAAAACCTAAAAAAAGAACGAAACTAGATAGAAAAAGAGATAAACAAGAAAGACTTGCCAGAATGAAGAAAGCTAAAAAAGAAGAATTTACGGCTGAAAAGAAAGAAAAAGCTGCACAGATTTCTCTTGAAAAAATATTGACTGATGAAGATTTCAAAAGGATTGACGCAGCTTTGATCAAGCAGCAAGTAACTGGTGCCAAGCGGGGAACTAAGAGACCTTTGGTAGAAGAACCTAAGGGTGAATTAGTTAAGCTTGGGGATATTGAAAATATTTACAAGAAACGGAAGCATGATAAACAAGCTAGGATTGATAGTATTAAGGTATGTATTTTTTTTAATTACTCACGCTATAGAATTATTTATAAGTACTATTATTTTATGAAATTTTTATTTTTTGTTTAACAGGAAGGAAGATCTGACAGAGAGAAATTCGGGTACAAAGACGGTCGTCAAAATCCGCTTTGTAGTAAAACGAATCGAGAGAAGAAGAAGACAAAGGCTTTCCAGATGATCAAGCATAAGGTGAGAGGTAAAGTTAAGCGGTCCTTTAAAGATAAGCAAGCGGCGTTGAGGAACCACTTGATTCATCAGAAAAAAATGAAATAGGTATATATTTTTGTGTAAAGATATATAAAAAATAAATGAAGATATTTATACACTATAATGGGTTTTTTAATTGTTGGTATGTACAGTCTTTTAATTAGAAGTATTTATGATACCTGATGGGTAAGAAGAGTATTAGTAGTTGAAGTTTAATTAGTTATTGATAACCTGACCTGATAGCTAAACCTCTTTCTAATTGGATTAATGGAAAATTAAAAGCTGAAATCGACGAGTTTTTTTTTTCAATACGACTGTAATACATACCTCAGCACTTTGTGCTCGAGGCATGCAATTCTGGAATTAGCTTCATTCAATATAATTTATTATCTCTCCACTGCCACGTTGGAAGTGCCCAAAAATCAACTTCATACTCGACGCATTTTCTTCTGATCATGCTATGGTTATAAATAAGTAATTAATTATATATATTATTCTATATTTAAATTATTTGTGATAAATAATAAATGATAAGTGATAGTGATAATTTTAATTACCCTTGATGAAGGACGCATTCTTTGATCGGATAGTCGTATGTAAAACAAGGCGGTGCTAGAAGATTGAAATACTTCTTGCCTATTTGTAATGACACCATAGTTGACACTCTTTTTAAACAATCATAAAATTTTTGATCGCAGTCGCAATGTGAACTGTTGTTCAAGAATAATTTATTAATTTTTGATTACAGTGATGGAAAGAATTTTTTTTTAGAGAAAAGAATTACCGAGTGAATGGTCCATCATTGTAGATATTTGATAATTGTTGACCGGGAGCTAGAGTTAGAGGACATTGGTCGTGTTCTCGGCAGCAAGCATCAGTATATTGAAATAGACCTAAATCTCCGTCACTGTTGGCTAGAGAACCAGCGCCACACCAAAATGTTCCTTTTCAAAAAACGATTAATTTATTAGCACTTGATTTAATTATTTGTAATTTAAATTTAATGAATTTAACAGACATCTCATCATTTTTTAGATTTTTATAATAAATTTTAATGAAAAAAATTCCAGATGTGGAAATTTAAAAAATTAAAAGTGAGAATTTAAAAAAAAAAAATTTGTAATAATCCTTATGTAGATTAGTCTTGTTTTTTTTTTTTTTTTTTTTTTTTTATAATTCTATTCATATTAAATTCTCTTAAAAATAAAAATTCATTTTTTTTATTACCAATATGTACAAAGCCGATTGGCATTTAAATAAATAAATAATTTATTTGTTATAAAAATTTCAATAATTATCAGATGTCTGCTAATTTTATCATTATTTTTTTTTCTACCAGGATAAATTTGATAAAAAGGTGAACTTATCATCGAACGCATTTTTCTAAAAAAATTAGTCCGGAAATTGCTTCTATTCTTATGGAATATTCCAAAACTGTCAGTAACAGTAAATCCTTGAAATGCAATTGACAATATTAGAGCTAAAATTATTAGATTGAAGATCTATAAATAAATTAAAAAAATTAAAAAATTGTGAATTAATGAAAAAAAATTTTTTGAATAAAAACTTGCCATTCTTCTTGATGAACCGAATTCCAGACAAAAAGATAACGATAATTAAAACAATAAACTTTTGATTGTAGGAAGGCGTTCCCACGAAGTAAAAATAAAGACTGAGCTCGATTTATTTAACTTCAAGTATTTATAAGAATTATAACTTCTTTGTTATGTCAATCAATTAAATATATTTCTAATTGTTGGATAAGTTACTTTTTTTTTTTTTTTTACTATTTTCTAACGATACATTAATATTGACATTAACATTGAATTTACTTTTTGGGAATATAGAGAGCATGTTATTCACTGCTTAGTACATTTATGAAATCATAAATATTCAACACCTTTTTAATCAAAAAAAGTTATCAACCTTAGACGATCGGTTTACAAAAGGAATCATTTTATTTATTATGAGTTTTACTTGTATACCAATTCTGGTTTTTACAAGGTTGATTGTCTCAGCGTCTCCACATATAGTTTTTTCTCTCTATTATCATCGTATGTTCTTCGCTTTTTTATATTATCAACACAATCTTTCACCTCATCCACTTTTATTATCAACATATTCCAATATCTTTCAATTATCAACATATTATTCTTGCACATATCTTATTATTCTCCATGCGGCTGTGAACCGACTTGTACTTTCTGTACTGCATTTACCCTATTCCTCACCCCTTTCGATCGGTTGTTGGAAATAGTGGCGATGGGGAAACCACAGAGAAAACCCATGCCAGTACAGTTTACAAAAGGAATTAATTGTAACAAAAAAAAAATTTTTTTTTTTGCTAAGCTCACATAATTTTATTAATTAAATAATTAATATTTTTTACTATTGTCAATAATGATTAATCATTAATAAAAATATATTAGTACATAAATTGAAATATTAAAAATTATATTTTTTAAAAAATATTCTTTAGATATAAAATAATTTGTTAGTCATTTAAATAAAATCTTTAAAATTTGAAAAATAAAATAATCATAAAATTAATAGAGAATATAATTGTCAATATAACAATTGAGTTAATTAATAATTAATTACATATTTTAAAAATTCAATCAAAGTAGCGAATAAGCAATGTCAAATTAACAAATAATCAAAACACGCTTATCTAAATATAAATAAATGTACCCTAGCTTTTCAATCACCACGTAGTTAATTAATGTTAATTACTCAATTATTAGTCATAATCTCTTACATATTACCTTTCATGATTATGAAAATTATATTATTAAATTTGATGATCTATAATATCGTATGATCGATTACACTGACCTATATTCGTGATAGCCATTAAATATGTATGTAAAAAAATTATCAAAGCTTTAACAATGATTATAGATAAATAATTAGCCGAAGTAATTGGATACGTAGGACGCATATAAATTGATAACAAAAACTGAGTACAATTATATTTAATCACAATTTAATTAATGTCCTATAAATTTTTATATAAATTTAATCTTGTGAGATCCGACTATCTTTTATGCGGTAATATTATTGGATATAGTTAAAATTTCTATCACTATAATGGAAGATAAATTATCAGATCTGCAAATTGCTGCTTATTTTTTTATAAACATAAAAATTATTTCTTTAAAAATGCTGATGCTAATTGTGAGGAAGTAATTTTTCTACTATAAATTTTACTGCTGACTGAGTCTTAGTTATGATTATGATTATGATTATAATAATAATAATAATAATAATAATAACGATGAATTATTTAATTGTATATTAAATACAATTGTCTTAATTATCATCAGCATCGTCATCGTCATCAGAAATATACTTTTTCGTTATTCTTTTACGCCTGCTACCCGATCTGCTCTCACTTTTCCGACTTTTCAATTTGATCTTCATCCGTACACTCGAGTCGCCATCAGATCCATCATCACACTCGCCTGGAGACGAGTTATTTTCTACAATAAAAAATATTCTTTAAACATCCTAATGCATTTAATATTAAAATAAAATTTAATATAAACGAGACAAACCATCGTCAGACATTGAACCCTCAGCTTCGAGTCTCTGTCTTGCATTTGTAAAAACTGATCCTAAAACAATCGAATCTTCGTGAATGGGCGAGGCTTCTTCGTTGTAAATTTGAGCATTTTTACACAGTTGCATAAAATCTTTCTCCAGTTCATCAACACTTGAATACTGAAAATTTACCGATAAAAAAAATATTAATCATCCAAATGATTATACAATCATAAATATCAAGAAGAAAAGACACTCACCTTGCTTTCATCGATATTTTTTAACAACTTATTAATCGTCAGTGGCTTTTTAATAACATCATAGTAGTCCGGTAATTCCCGCCGAGAAGGTAATGTCATAAAAGGCTCACTAAGTAATCTACCATCAGTGCTGTCGGTGTAATTAACGACAACCATCAGTAATTTCTTCATAGCCCTACGTAATTTCGAGTCAACAGACGGACCAGCACCACTACCGCTACTACCACCTCGACGTTTTTTTGGAGTTGGTTCTTCGTCTTCTTCTCCTCTCTTGCGACGCTTTCGTGTTTTTTTCTTTTTCCTATCGTCTTCCTCCTCGTCATCATACTCAACGCCGTCATCGTCGATGGCTTTCAACCACTCTTTTCCGATCAAGTTATTGTCAGTGTAGTCAATTTCCTTACGCTGTCGAGAACCACGTCCCAGGTATCGTTCATCATCTTCTTCATAAGTCAAGCGTTCAACTTCTTCGTCGTTTTTAATCAACCAGTCAGGTAACTCATTTTCTTCTAGTAATCGCGGCTTTCGATTAGGACCTAATTTAGCTTCTTCACGTCGTCTTTCAAGGTCTAACTTTGCAAAGATCTCAATTTCACCTTCTGATCTAGCGATCATGGGATTAACTGTTTCATCATCAGCTACTTCGTTTTCTTCTTCGTCATCAGCGTCATCTTGATGCAATATACTCTGCAAGAATTGCTGTCTTTCACTTCCTGTTGATTTCTGGTCAAACATACCGGCCTGAATAACTTTTTCATCCATATTCAACTTGTAACGTGCAGCAGCCAATATTCTCTCTTCGACTGAATTAACAGTGATCAAACGTAGTACTCTTACTTCATTCTTTTGTCCAATACGATGAGCACGATCTTGAGCTTGCAAATCTTGGTGAGGATTCCAGTCAGAATCGAATATAATTACAGTATCAGCGGCTTGTAAATTTAGACCCAAACCTCCAGCACGAGTTGACAGTAAGAATAAGAAATATTGTGAGCCAGGATCGTTGAATTTTTTTAACAAGTCACCACGATCTTCGGCTTTAGTTGTACCGTCTAAACGTAAATACATAAAGCCACGCCAACTCAAGTAGTCCTCCATTATCGTCATCAATTGAGTCATTTGACAAAACAGCAGTACTCGATGGTTAGTTGCCTTCAATTTTGGTAGTATACGATCTAACAACTCAAACTTACCAGATGCTCGATATAAATCTGGACCTGATACTGTATGTGAATCCTGGACGCCTATATGTTCACAATATTTTTCCTCAATTGTTCGGAATAAAAATGGATGATTACATAATTTACGCAATTGTACAATAGTATTCATTAGAGCTTTCGCACCACCTTTTCCTTGTTTTCCTTTCTCTGAACCGTCAGTCAACAGTACGCCCTTGCTCTGCATATGCTTGTATAATACTTTCTGCAAACCAGACATGTCACACTTGATAATGTACTCAACTTTATCAGGTAATTGAGATTCGACTTCTTTTTTCAAACGTCGCAACAAGAAAGGTCGCAGTACTTTATGAAGACGACGGATGATAAGAATTGTTTCTTCTTCATTCAACTCCACTTTTTCTCCGGTAGTAGCGAACGGTGCATTAAACCATTGCTCAAACGTACTAACAGATTTGAAAATCGATGGTAGCAAAAAGTTCAAGAGCGCCCAAAGCTCAGGTAATTTATTTTGCAAGGGAGTACCGGTCAATAATAACCGATGTGGTGCTATATAACGTGTATTTAATACTTGTGTTAATTTACAATGATGATTTTTCATTCTGTGACCTTCATCAATGATCATATACTTCCACTGTAGCTTAGCCAGTACGCTTTTGTCCTTGATAACATATTCGTAGGTAGTCAACAGTACATTGAACTTGGTAGATCGCATCTGAGATTGTATCGCGCGTCGTCCCGCTGGCGAACCTTTATAGGAAACAACAACGACACTAGGAGCCCACTTTTCGAACTCAAGAACCCAATTAGATAGTGTTGACAAAGGAACGATGATTAAAAACGGTCCATTGACCTTCTTCTTCTCCATAAGATGTGTAACGAGCGCAATAGTTTGTATTGTCTTACCGAGACCCATTTCATCAGCTAAAATACCATTGAGATTGTTGTTAAACAATGAGACCAACCACTCAAGACCTTTTATTTGATACTCCTTGAGTACTCCATTAACCATAATAGAGGCCTGTTCAGTAACAGTTTCATGTACTGTATGTGCAATACTGTAATAAGTTTGCTCTTCAGTTTTATACTCATCATCCTCGACTTTAGCTTTATTTAATTTTTTCGTATCATTGTTTCCAGCGTCACCAGCCTTTTCAGTAGCAGCTGCCACCTCACCGGTTTTAGCTTTTTGTTCAGATACATTTTCTTCTTCTTCCTCATCGTCTTCACTATCAGATTCAACAACTTCCCAACCCGGGTGAGACTCCATAAAAGCATTTAATTGACTCATCAGCGGTGCGTCTTCCCCTGTCAATGTACGTCCAGTGCTTACTTCAATAACATGAACCCGTGTATCTTCAGCCGGTGTACCATCTTCATTAACTGGAACACCATCCTCTAACTTTTTCTTCTTCTTCTTGCGTTTCTGCTCCTCAACTTGTTTCCGTTTCTGCTCCATTTTGTGCTGCTTGACCATTTCAGTAAGATTACTAATATACTCATCAGTTTGAGACAACAAGAATGCCAACCGTTTGTCTTTTTTCTGATCAATAAGTTTACGATATCCTTCTTCATCTTCAGCCATCAAACGACGCATACGTTCTTTTTCAATACGTTCTTGTTCCTTTTTCTGTTCACGCTCAGCATTCGCGTGATAATTCATCACTGCTTTGTTCAATCGTGACAATTTAGCAACATTATTACGATGAAATTCTTTGAAATCTTTGCTGTGTTGCAAAACAGATGTCAAAAACTCTTGATGTTTCAGACGGCGTTTGCGTTCTGCTTCAAGTTTCTGCTGTTTTTCCAAATTTTCAGTTGCACGAGCTTCACGTAACCCTTGATGTTTAGTACGTTTGTAAGCTTTGAAATTAACCGCTGTTTCAAGAGTCGTATCTTTGCGAGTAGATGCTAATATTTCAGAACAAAGTTGACGTCGTAAATGAAGTACACGCAGCATCCTTAACTCTATTTGAGCTCTAATACGTAAATCTTCAGGCATATTAGTAGGCAAATTGCTCAGCTGTTCTATACGCAGCGCAATACGAGCAGCAACACGATTCTCCCGTTCTTGTAAAATAAGTAGAGGATCAATGCCAACAGGTTTTGGAATACTCGTTACTCTATTAATTTTATTTCCTGGTTGTTGGTGTTGGTGTTGGTGTTGCTGATGCTGATGCTGTTGTTGTTGCTGCTGCTGCTGCTGCTGTTGTTGCTGCTGTTGTTGCTGCTGTTGCTGTTGTTGTTGCTGTTGTTGTTGTTGTTGCTGTTGCTGTTGCTGTTGCTGCTGCTGTTGCTGTTGCTGTTGCTGTGGCGGCTGAGATCCAGGTCTTGGAGGTCCATTGGGAGTTGGTCCAACGTTACTCGGCATTCCAGTGTGAATTGAAGGACCAGCAGGCGTGCCAGGGCCCTGAGATGGATCCATTGGTCGACTCATACCTGGTGGTGGAGCTGCTCCTTGAACTGCCAGAGCTAGTTGCTGAGAAAGCGGCTGATTTCGCGCTAGTAAACGATAAGCCATTATTTGAACGCGAAGCTGTTGGAGTTGTTGAGAACTGAAGTTTTGCTTGTCCCCCATTCCACTTTGACCTCGAGCACGAAGACCTAGTAATTGTGAGTACCGAGGGTCTTCTTGGAGACCTTTCTCTTCCATTGAGTCGATGGCTTTTTGCAGAGCATTAAGATTTTCTTGTCCAGTTCCAGAGCCACCAGGTGGACCACCAGGAGCTGGAGGCATTGAACTACCTGGTCCTCCAGGCCCCATTGGCCCCAGCGATTGATTTTGAGCTCCTGGCGGCATGGGACCTATACCTGGAGGTCCTGGCGGCCCACCAGGTCCACCTGGACCTCCAGAATTGTTAGCGCTCATCGGTGAGGGTCCTCCAGGTCCCATTTGACTCGCAGGTCCACCTGGAGGCATCTGATTGGGTCCCGACCCAGGCATCATCGGTCCGCCAGGTCCCATTTGGTTTCCAGGTCCAGAATTAGGACCCATTTGGCCAGCTGGACTTGGTCCAGAAGCATTGGGACCTCCCATATTCATAAGAACACTTGGACCACCAGGTCTCATGTTCATTTGACTCCCTGGACCACTCATATTCATCTGAGAGTGACCATTAGCACCGTGACCTTGATTTGGCGGACACATATTGGGTGGACCACCTGGACCCATTGATGGACCACCAGGCATAGGGCCCTGAGGACCACCAGGCATTGATGGATTCATGTGCCCTGGACCTGGTGGCATCGGTCCAGGCCCAGATCCCATATGACCTGGTCCTGAGTTCATATGTCCTGGAGGTGGGGGTCCTGACATATGCCCTGGCCCACTGGGCATGTGATTATTGGGACCTCCTGGACCCATCTGCCCTCCAGGTCCTCCTTGCATGTGTAAGGGACCTGGTGGGCCTCCTGGTTGACCCATGTGACCTGGACCCATCTGTCCTCCCGGTCCCATTTGGTTTGGGCCTAAAAATATTTTAAATCAAACAATTGCTATTTTTTTATAAATTCCTCAATTTTTAATGATTGATTATTATATATTAGCAATCTTTACCTCCTGGGCCCATTTGATTAGGTCCTCCAGGCCCCATTTGATTTGGCCCAGGTCCCATCTGATTCGGTCCTCCGGGCCCCATAGCCCGAGAACCACCTGGAAACATTGGACCTGGTCCACCTTCTGAGTCCATTTGATTTAAACCACCAGGTCCCATTTGGTTAGGTCCAGGACCCATATGGGATGGACCACGCGGACCACCCATTTGGTTTGGTCCCATATGACCTGAATTTGGTGGTCCTGACATCTGTCCTTGCATCATTGGTCCTCCAGGACCCTGGGACCCTGGTGGAGGTTCCATAGGACCCTGTAAATCATAATAAAAATTAATACTTCAATAATTAAAATTTATTGCATCATTTAAATGAAAAAAATTTCCAGAGAAAATGAAAAGAAAAATGATAAATTATATAAATACATATGTGTGCGTAGTTAAATAACTATTACAATCTAACATTATTTTTTTACTCCCCACTACTAGACTTGCGACTTGAGAAATATTTACTCGCACAGTCTGCAATACTGTCAAGAATTTGACGTAAACAATAAATTGTTAGTCTCTGCCCTTGAGTTGTTGGTTAAACATAAATTCAATTCTAGTGATTTTAATAAATTGTATAAAGTTAATATAAATAATTTTATTCAAAATGGCAAAACACGATGAAGACTTTTACTTCAACTTTGCTCTGAAATTGGCCCTGGAAGCTGGACACGTAAATTTATTTTTGATCTAATAAAAAAAATATTAATAATTATTTAGACTTAAGTTTAATAATACTGTTGAAAGTTACAATATTAGATAATTATTTTCAAGGTATTGAAAGGCGTAACATTCGCCAGGAAAACAGTGACGCAAAAACTAGGCAACTGGGATCTTGTCACAGAGTATGATCGCAAAATAGAGGATATTATTATTGGAAAATTGAAGCAACAATTTCCTGAGCATAAGTAATTTGCTGAAAATTTATAATTAATTCAATTAGATTTTATCGATTTAAATGAGCTATCGGTTGCATTTTTATTTTTTAGATTTATTGGTGAAGAATCAACGGGTAAAGATTTACCAGAGCTAACGGACGATCCAACATGGATAATTGATCCAATAGACGGAACGACTAATTTCATCCATAACTTTCCTCAAATCTGTGTTGTAATTGGTCTGTCAATAAATAAAGAAATGAGAATTGGTATTGTTTATAATCCGGTTCTTGACCAATTATTTACTGCGAGAAAAGGAAGAGGTTCTTTTCTGAATGGGCGTCCATTAAAAACGTCTACTGTGGATGGTAATTTTGACATTACAATTTTTTAGAGCCTTCAGAAATATTGATAGTTGAAAAAATATTCCAGATATTTCAAAAGCGCTAATTGCGATTGAGCCGGAATTCATGAAAGTCGACAGCTTGAGAGACAAAATGATTGAAAGAATAAAAACACTTGCAATTAAAACTCAAGGGTAATAAAATACTAGAGTAACTTTTTTTGTTGATAAATAAAAAATAAAAAATAGAAAAATAATTAATTATATTTTAGAATAAGAACAATCGGCAGTGCAGCGATGACATTATGTCACATAGCGCTCGGAGCTATCGATGGTTATCAGATAGAAGGACCAGGAATCTCGACCTGGGACATTGCAGCAGCTTCTTTGATCGTCACCGAAGCTGAAGGAGTTGTTATAGACCGAGTGACTGGTAATTACTTTTATCTTGTTGATGCTAATGCTAGCAGACACTTGACAATCTGATGATTTTACTTGAAAAATAAACTAGGCATAGAAAATTATTTATAAAAATTTCATTTATAATTTTTCAGAGCTTCAAAGATGAAATTTTTCAATAAAATTTTCTTGCTATAATTTGTTTGTTAAAAAAATTCTAAAAATGATCAGATGTCCTCAATTTTAGTATCATTTATCTTGATGAAAATAAAGTTAGCTGACATCTAAAAATTTATAGAATTTTTTTTTATTGAAAATATTATTACAAAAAAATTTGCATTTGTAAAAAACTTCAAAAATTGCAAGTGCAATTTTTTAAAAATATTTTTTTGTTTTAATTTAATTATTAAAAAAAAAATCAAAAAATTTAGAACGTCGGCTAACTTTAATGACATTTTATCTTGATACTACAACTCAAGTAATATTCAGCGAAGCAACTACTGAAATCTTTGATAAAAACCGAAAAAAAAATTAATCATCAATTATTCTCAATTGTAAACTAGCGAAGCAATTGTCTTATCAACACATTCTCATCAATTTATCGTGCTGTTTAATTTTTATTCTTTTTCCAGGGAACGATGTGGATATAATGAATCCACGAGCCATCGGTGCTTGCAATAAAACAATCGTTCAAGATCTTAGAAAAATGATCAACAATGCTGACCGTCAAGTAGAGCTCCATCAAAACTAATTTTTATACAATTTATACTTGAATTAGAAATAAAAATTTGCTGTAACAATAATCAAATTAATTATTATCTAATAATCAACAATAAATTACCTGGGGTCCCATATTAGGAGGCATTTGATGCGGGTGTGGTGGATAATTTTGTTGCTGAGACGGCGGTTGAGGCGGTTGCGACATAGGTGGTCCACCAGGTCCAGGTCCCGGGCCAGGAGGTGGAGGAGGACCACCAGGATATCCTTGAGTCGGGCTGTGAGGATGATGTTGTGGAGGTCCCATCGGACTTCCCTGTGGGTTAGACGGCGATGGAGCTTGTGGCGGGCCCATTGGACTTGGAGCTTGTGGTGGTGGCATGGGAGATGACGATGGCGATGGACTTGCCATATTATTACGATCAGTCTCCAGTGTAATTATCAATGAATTCTTGATATCAATTATCTATCATTAATTTTATTTCCAATTAATTATAAATACTTAGTCATTTACATAATTCTACTCTTTGTTTTCTAGCTCTGGACATTTTAACAAAAAAAATGTTTAACCCCACGATACAGTTGTGATAGTATTTATTTTACTAGTTTATTCTTTAATTTTATAATTAAACTCAGCGTTTTAATTGTTACACTGATTTTAAAAACAATAATGCCAATTTATTTCACTTATTTAGTAATCAATTTTGACATTTACCTTTTTGTTCAAGAACGTTTGTCATAAACTACGAAACAATTTTTATTTGACCTCACAGCTTCACTTTCTCAACCCAACAGCGTTGCCTATCATTTTTTTAAAATCTGTTTTATTTCAGGGGGTTATTTTCAAATTTTTTCTCACACATTTTCTTTTATTTTCCTGTAAACAAAATTTACATTTTACAACAATTGAACATCTTACATCTGCAATTACTAATATACATATATTTTAATAACAATCAATTAATTTATAAACAATTAAACTCAATTCTAGCTGTCAATTATTTTTAAAATCATTTTTGTTAACTCAACTGCTTTTTTTTTGTTTATTCTTTTTTTAAAAGTAATTCATGAATTTATAATCAATTATTTAAATACAAATAAATTTAAAAGTACCCATAATTGCTTGCAATTATCGACTTTTTTTCTGTCACAAGTCATAAGTCATGTATCACTAAAGAATCAGTTCCGCCATCTACCAGCAATCATGAAAACTTTTCAGAAAAAAAAAATACAGTTTTTATTGCAGTTGGCTACTTTGCCAGAAGCTTTTGATACAAAGCTGTCAGAGTTCTTTTTAATCCTTGGAGAGACCTCATTGGTATGTAATTTTTTAGATTACGGACGAAATTTATTTTTCATAATGTGATCTATTTATTATAAATAAAGCAATTATGTCTATATGCCTTATTAATTATCCGTTTATTTATTGTGATAAATATTTTTACAAAATAGCACGTTTATTCACAAAATTCTAGCTCTTAAATTTCGAGTCATATTTTGAGGTTATTTACCTTCAGTTCACGTTGTCAAGATTGTGTATCAATGTTGTGCAATTTTTTAGTCTAAACAAAAGTGTACTAAAGATAGATTTTTTTTATTTCAGGAAATAAACAATGGGTCGTGTAATTCGTGCTCAAAGAAAAGGAGCGGGATCCGTATTCAAATCCCACACTAAGAAAAGGAAGGGAGCCCCAAAACTCCGTTCTTTAGATTTTGCCGAAAGACATGGATACATCAAGGGTGTCGTGAAGGTATTGTTAAATTAAAATTATAGCTTTCATAATTAAAAATTCAATTGTTTATGATGATTTCTACTATCCTATCTCTGAAAGATTTTGAAGATCATTTAGAGGCTCTTTCTGATGTGACAATTGTTTAAATAAACATTGACTATTCATTTGACAGTTTTATTATTTGATTATTGATATTGAATTATTGTTTTGGTAGGAAATCCTCCACGACCCTGGTAGAGGAGCCCCATTGGCTTGGGTACATTTCAGAGATCCCTACAAGTTCAAGACGAGGAAAGAACTGTTCATTGCCCCCGAGGGCATGTACACCGGCCAGTTCGTATATTGTGGAAAAAAAGGTAATGAACTTTTATTATAAAATCAAAAGACCCAGTTATTGACATTGGCCTAGTTGTTTGACACTTGCAATTTTATTCTAATTAAAAAAATTAAATGTTCTCAAAAAACCAATTTTCTTGAAATTTATAATTCAAAAGTTATATTTATTAATTTATTACAGTTGATTTTTTTTTTTTTTTTTTTTTTAAAATAAAATTACAAGTGTCAATAACTAGGTCTTTTACTTTACACAATGGTTGAGTTGTCACTAAAATACTTTCAACAACAGCCACACTTCAAATTGGAAATGTAATGCCTGTCGGAACCATGCCTGAGGGTACAATCGTTTGCAATCTGGAAGAAAAGACCGGAGACCGTGGCCGACTTGCTCGGGCGTCGGGTAATTATGCTACTGTCATTGCCCACAATCCCGATAGCAAAAAAACCCGTGTGAAGCTTCCATCTGGAGCCAAGAAAGTGATCCCATCCAACAACCGAGCCATGGTTGGTATCGTTGCTGGTGGTGGACGTATTGACAAGCCCATCTTGAAAGCCGGGCGTGCTTACCACAAGTACAAGGTCAAGAGGAACTGCTGGCCTAAGGTAATTATCATACCTCTCATACTTAGTAATTACAATATAATAATAATTGATGTAATGTTTTGACATTTGAAACCTGAATTTTTATGTCAACACTTTTTACTGATTTTTAAATCACAAATTACTAGCTTTTAGCCGCGAGTTTGCTCGCGTTGAAGTCCTTAGATAAATATCAAAGATCATTACATTCCAATCTTATTAAAGAGGTAAGATAGATAATTAAAAATTTTGTATTGTCTATTTCAGGTTCGTGGTGTTGCTATGAACCCAGTTGAGCATCCTCACGGAGGAGGTAACCATCAACACATTGGTAAAGCATCCACAGTCAAACGTGGAACCAGTGCTGGTCGTAAAGTTGGTCTTATTGCTGCCCGCCGTACTGGAAGAATTCGTGGAGGAAAAACTGATACCAAGAAAGACGATTAGACTGTTAAATAAGTCAATTGTTTTTATCATTATAAATAAAGAACATAAAGATCACACATGTATTTTTATTTCGAATGAATGGAGAATGCTCGCGTGTATTAAATCCCAGAATTATGTGGAAAAGAAATTCCATAATTGTTCGATTTAAATTATTTAAATACTTTTTTAAAACTTTTTATATTTACGACAGATATTTTATTTTATAATACTGAAGTTAGCAGTCAGCTGTTAATTTAAAAAATTTTTTTAATAACTCAATTACAATAAAAAAATGCTTCTAAAAATTTTCACTTGTAATTTTTATTAATTTTTACACGGGAAACTTTTTAATTTAATTTTTTTCATAATAATTTAATTGCTGTAAATATCTAAAAAAAATTTTATATCTGTCAACTTCAGAATCATTTTATTTTTCATCAACAACTCAGTCGGTATCATAGAAGTCTAGCCATCAAGAACCATGGCATCTTTAATGAAAATAAAAAGTTTAATTGCTCCATTAACAACCAAACAAACTCGAGTAATTTATAATGTCGTCAGAACTAGTAAGAAGTTTGTTTATATTTTTCATAAATTTATATCACAAAATTTTATTTTTAAGTATAATAAGTTACAAAATTCATTTACCACAAAATGACAGGTTAACTACGTCATTACATAAGTTGTTTTTACATGTTAATTTATTTGTTTATTTATTAGTTAGTAAATTTGTTATTAATCAATGTGATTTATTTTAATTAATCAGAGGTAATGACCACTTGGGATTACATGCCGGGACCAAGACCGAAAAATGAAGAAGAGCATAAAAGAGCTGCTGAAAAATACGGTTTGCATCCAGCTGAATACAAATTATACCCAGATGATGGTATGTGGCCCGTTGGAGATTATCCGCGGTTACCTTATGAACCAGTCAGCCTTCGTGATCCTAACTATCCTTGGGATTGTCCTGATGATAAAAGAAACTTCGAAGAACCGGTATTTTTCTTTATTTTTATTATCATTAATTATTGAAATTTCAAATGATACTAAAAGTAGCAGCTGACATTTTATAATTCTTTTATTAATTACAGATTCATGCTGAAATCAATTTAATTAACGAAGACAGAACAGATTACGGTGAAAAGCCATATATTGGATACCTACAGGGTCCATTGACATTTTGGGGTTTTGTCGCAGTTTATTCTTTGTTGTTTTGGATTGCGGACCAATATCCTAATTTTAGGCCAGTTGTAAGTATTTATTTTTACTATTGATTTTTGACTAAATATTTTAATATTTAAAGAAGTTCGAGCGTAAAATAATGTTAAAATTTTTTTTTTAATTTTAGTCTTCCCAATATTCGTCAAAATTATTTATTTTAATTTAAAATAATTTAAACAATTTAATAATTGATGATTTTTATTTATTTAAGAAAGTAAAGTCATAAAATGACTTTTTTCTCAGCTGTTGACGCGACGTTGTCAAATCTTTATTCGAATAAATAGTTGATAATAGATGAGTTAAAAACATAAAATTTAACTTTAAATATTTTAAAAATTATATCGGTAATGTATTGTTATTAAATTGTGTTTATATTGTAATATTGAAATTAGCGGTCAGCTGTCATTTTAAAATTTTTTTTAACAAGTTAATTACAATAAAAAAATGCTTCTAAAAATTTTCACTTGTAATTTTTATTAAGTTTCACATGTAAAAATAAATGAAAATTAGAAGTGAAAATTTTTAGAAGCATTTTTTTATTGTAATTGGTTTATTAAAAAAATTTTTTAAATTAACAGCTGACTACTAACTTCAGTAGTATTGTTATTTTATGTTTTGCAATAATCCAAGTTTCTTGTATATAATTTTTTATCCATTAAAGTTGGAAGGTTAATATTGAAAAAAATAATTAAAGTCTTCACAAAAGTTTGTCCGCCACAAGAGCTATAAGAGGAGATAAAATATGTGATTTTTTAAATTTAGTATCTAAATAACTAAACGGTGAATCTTTTTAAAATTTTGAGATTAGATAAATGACATATTTATTTATACGTATACTTAATTTCAAAGCTCAAAGGTGGAAATTATTTTTTACATTAGATTAGCTCGAACCTCCTTAATTCTTGATTTTAATCAAAAGAATCTGTTATGTGTATAAACCTAGTTAGTGACAGCAAACTAATATTCTGTTTCATTAAAAAATTTATTTTACTCCAAATTGACATATGTTATAAATTGAATTAATTTTCAAGGTTTTTGTAGTCATAATAACATATAATAAATTTATTATTATTTTTTTTTTTTTTCAGTTGGAAAAACAAATTCCGCAGAGTGGCAAAGTTCATTACACATTTGAACCAGCTCAATAATTAAGTTAATTTAAACAAATAATTTGTAGAAAAAAAAAATAATAAAATTTATTCCAAAACAAATAACGGATAAACTAAATCTGTACTAATAATTTAAAAATTACTTTATGTAATGCATAGTAAAAAAAATAAACAAATAAAAACGTTTATTATTAATTTTTAACATTTTTTTTATCTATTTAATTGTTCATTAATGAAAATAATCTAATGTAGGTAAAAAAATTTATCGCGTGATTTTTTTGACTTTGACATGGGCGTAAATAGAAACTCTAACCTAAAACGTCAGATGTCAACATTTTTTAGAGTTGCTTCATGTATAATTTACAGCAATTAATTTTATACAATTATTTATCAAGATTATGAAATAATGAGTCGTAGTAATCAATTACCAAACTTGGAAAAAATATTCAAAGATGATGACGAGCAAGATTTCAATCCAGTTGGAGGGTAATTGTTTTTATTTGTTCTTTCAATTGTTGCAATAATCAAGTGCAAAAATTACTTGACAATTATTCCAGATTTTTTTTTTTTGTTATGACATTAAAAATAGCAGCTGCTTGATAATTTTTTAATTTTATTTAACAAATAAATATTTTCTAAAAAACTATTTTTAAAAAAATGCATTCATAATTTTTTAAAATCTCTAAATGTCAATTTTTTTTTCTTATATATTTTTGCCATAATTTATTTGTTAAAAAATTCTAAAAATTAATAAATAGCTGCTAGATTGATATGAAATTAAATTTAGCTGTCACTTCACAATTATTTTAATTTTTTTTTTATAAATAAATGATAGCAAAAAAAATTATTAAAAAAATGGACTTGTAGAAATTTTAATAAATTAAAAATGCAATTTTTTAGAATAAATTTTTTTGTTAAAGAAAATTAAAAAATTGTCAAGTGACAGCTAACTTTAATATCATAAATTAATTCTCATTTTTTTGTTTTAATAATAAAAATTTTTTTACTCTTTAGATCAAACTTAGCGTCAATTTTTGGTACTTCGAATAAATCTCTGGACAATGTATCTAAAACTCCATCAAAAAAGCCAAAGAATGATAAAACTAAAGTTCAATCATCACCGTCATCAACATCATCAAAGACTGATGTAATTTTAGCAAAAGTTATTCATGCATACAAATTGTAAGTAAAATAAATAATTATTCTTTTAACATTTTTTTAACAATAATAAAAAATATCAGGCAAAATGGACAATATTCACCGTTGGGTAAATTGGGAATTGCACTGACAGGCAATACGTTAACAAAGACATATTTATTAATTCTCTACCGCCATAAAAACGAGCATATATCTGTAGTAACGCTAACAGCTGACTTCAATTTATCAATCCAGGAAAATAACTATGTCAGTTATTACGACGGCAATAATGACAACTGGTCAATATTATTTGACAGCAACGATTCGTGCATTGAATTTGCCCGAGAAATTGCTGTGTCTAAGTATTTAATTCGCCATGGTAAAACAGAGGAGACGATTTACTTTGAAAATCTCACAATTTGCACCGAAAAAGACACCAAAGGAGCCAAGGAAGGTGACAGCATCAACATAAAGTGTTCAATCATCACCAACATAATTCAGCCGTTAAAGGTGAGCTCGATTCCGGTGCAAAATATGACCGTGCAAATTTCATCAGATGACAACTGGGAGCGCTCGTTGCTGGGCATCAGTCCTGGGTGTAAAAGAATTTTAATTCTATCTCCAAGTACGCAAATTAGCTTAGGTCCAGGATTTCCTCGCGATAAAGAAGTCGCTTTGGATATTGAAGTTGTTGATATTATTCCGGAAGTTAAGCCCATTGCTTCACCTAAACCTCCTACTGGAAAAGCTTCGCTCATTTCACGGATGGCTAAAATGGGCCAGTCGATTTTGCCAAAGGTTCCAACTTCTACCACCACCGATTCTGAAGATACTGAAGAAGATGTTCCTGTCAAGTCTCCTAGGCGAGCGAAGGTTTCCGATAACGGAGTTAGACCTTCGGCAGTTCCTAAAAATTTAACTAGTGATAGTAGTCAAGATAATATTCCAGATGGTAATGTTAAATGTAATGTTGTAAAAAATAGTAATTCTATGGCGGTGCCTACTGCTCATGGAAGTTTAGTTCCAGCTGCATTTGCTTCTGGTTGGTCCACTCCTGTACCAGTAAGTTTTATCATTAAGTTAAAGAATATTGAGAAAAAAAAATATTTCCATAAAGAAAATTTTCTTGCCACAAGAACATAAATTATTGATGATTCTTGAGGATATATTTTCTTATCTGAAGAATTAGTTGGATTTATCAAAGAAATGTTTATTCAATTCAAGTAAAGCTATTTGTTTATTTAAATACTAGCAACTTTGCAGTCACTATATGACTGCCGTGATTTGTAAACTATAAAGGTAGATAATAATTAAAGGTAGATATTGATTTTTTTTGTCAAAAAATTAATAAATTTTCATAGTTCACTTCAATAAATTTTTAAGCCAACACAGATAAAAAGTTTAGCTTGAACCAAAAAAAAAAAAAAAATTTATAATAAGGAAAAATAATACATTTCTTCAGTCAAAAGAAAAGATTCTTAAAAATTATATTGTTTTCCCAAGAAATTTATTGTTTTCTTTGTAACAGTCATAGTTCAAGAATTTTCTACCAGTGAAGAAATCTTGTTCTTGGACAATAATTTTTCTTTCTCTCAGTGTAGAAATATTAATGTTCAAATAGTTAATTAGTTAATACTTGTTCTAGCAACAATTTATATCGACAATCGATGGCCAGTTGTATTCAATTCCTTCCTCAGTGTCACAATCTCCCGTAGCAGGGTCATTAGATCCGAATATAAATGTGTTTTTATCGGAAACACGGACACAGAATGCCGAAATACGGATGGGAATGTCAAAAATATCAGATAATGTACAAAAATTGCTAGATAAATTTCACGCTCTTGAGTTGCAGAATGCTACGGCATCTCCAAGCAATGACAAAGCGCTTGAAACTTCATTAAAGATGTTACTTGCGTTAAATTTAAATAAGAACGATGCTAAAGTTGGTGAAGGGAATAATTACTCTGCATGTGCGGAATTAAATGAAGCGAGAGAAAGAATTCGTTTTCTTGAAGATGAATTGAAGAGTATAAAAAATAATTCTACAGAGAGTTTTAATAAATTAGAGTATTTTGAAAAAGAGAAAAAAGAATTAGTTTCTGAGAAAGAAGAAATGAGGAATACGATTAAAGAATTGGAATCAAAGTTAATAGAAGCACGCAGTGAACTTCAGAAGGCGCAAGAAGATATCAAAAGTACTAATGAACAAGTTATTAAGTATCAAAGAGATAATATTAAGATGGAACAAAAAATTATGACATTAGAAGCTGAACAAAGAAGTTTGAAAAGTAAAAATTTAACGAGTGACAATAAAGCTGCGGAAACAAAGTCATTGATGAATAAAATGTATCAAACGTTGATGACTAAATTTACTAATGATTCTTATTCGACTGATTATATTAAATCTACTATAGCAAGTACAATCAAGGTAAGAATATTTCTTTATAGTGTTTTAATAATCAACTAGCAACCTTGCAGTCACTATGTGACTGCCGTGACTTGTGAACTATAAATAAATAAAATTTTGCTTTATTAAATAATGAATTCTGTTAAATTGCACTGTACTTTTTTAACTATTGACGTTTTTAAAGATATATCAATTTTTCATATATTTATATATATTATATATATGTATATATGAAAAATATATCAAAATGCATGTGGGTACTCAAATGAAAGGTCTTGATGAGTGTAACATCGGGATGAGCTTGTATCTTTAAAAATGTCAATAGTTCACAAGATACAAGCTCATTTCTTACATAAAATAATTACTTTTATTTAATTACACTGTACTTTCTTAACAATTGACATTTTTGAAGATATAAGTTCATCCTGAAGTTACATTCATCAAGAGCTCTCATTTGAGTACCCACATGCATTTTCATATATTTTTCATATATACATATATGTAATATATATAAATATATGAAAAATTGATGTGGGTACTTAAATGAAAGGTCTTGATGAGTGTAACATCTGGATGAGTTTATATCTTTAAAAATGTCAATAGTTCAGAAGATACAAGGTCATTTCTTAATTATGTTTTTTTTTCTGTGTGGCCACAAAATTTTGCTTATTCTCTTAATAATATAAATGCTCAGTAAAAAAAAATTTTTTTTCAGGCAATAACTTTACAAGTTTTAAGAGAAAAAAATGATGTAGAATTACGTTCAAGCAATGCAGAATATTCTGATCCACCTGATAGTCATAAAATAAAAGACTTAAAATCATCTGAAGATAGTTTTATCCTTCCAGCACTTGATACAATGTCTGATTCAAAAGATATAGATGTAAGTATCTCAAAAATACATAAATAGTGAGATATATTTATCTTATTCCTTTTTTTTTTGTATTGATTTTTTTCCAGTCAGCATCAGTTCTATCCGAACCACCGCCAATCCCTCCAATGGACTTAGATGACGACTGGCTACCTTGAAAATTTTTAGAAATAATTTTATACTTTGTACATTTTTAATAATTATTACAATAGGGGTAATAAAATATTTTAATAGATCTATTTAATTATATAAATAGAAACTTTTTAAAATTGTCGAGTTCTTCATTGACAAAATCATTAATTGTTTGTCCTGTAAAAACCGTAACACTGAAGTTGACAGATGTTAAAAATTTTTTTGGAATTTCATAGCAATTAAATTAATAAAAAAATATTTTACATGTGAAAATGAATAAAAATTACAAGTGAAAATTTTTAGAAACATTTTTTTATTGTAATTAATTTGTTAAATAAATTTTTAAAATTAACAGCTGACCGCTAACTTCAGTATTATTAAAAACCATTTAAATCAATTGATATAGATATATATAAATAGTTTCAATGACAGTTGTTTGCTGATAATCAATAAAAGAAATTAGAAATTAAGTAAATATTACTAATGCTGATGACTAATTGATAATAATGATGGCAATAATAATAATAATAAATCTATGACGAAAAAATTCGTGAAATAAATATATACATTTCTCAAATTTACAACCAGCGCCCTCAATCAGATGAACCTAAAAAAATAATCAAGTTCACAATCATTAAAATAGTAATAACCTTAACAAATAAATCATATTTCACCTCAACATTTATTTTTATTGTTATTAAAAATAACAATAATAATTAAAAAAAAAATTTAACTTAAAAAAATAAAACATAGATAAAAATCAGCTGACAATATAGTTTCAGTTAAAAATCAAAATGTCTGGTACGTATAACCATCGTAAGTTTACTGTGTTACCATATTTACGTTAAACAAATAGTTTTAATAAATAAACAATTATATTTAAAAGGTAGGTAATTGTTAATGAAATGACGACGGAGATTGTTTAATAGTCCGTCTCACCAGTTTAAAATGATGTGCAACATTTGTCTTTGTCTGAGATCACGGTTAAATCTTGGCTTCTACCACGCCAATCAACTTTTTTCAATTTTAACCTTCAATTTTATTGTCCTACAACTTTATTATCTTACTTCAATATTTAAAATTTTTCCAATTGTTTAATATAATTTATTATTTTAATTTTAGTTATTGGTTTTTATAATGAATGATGAGATGATTTTTATGTTTTCAGGTTGATTGTTTATTTATTTAGTTAGCAAGAATAATTGTTATTATAAAATCATGGATACTATGGAGACAACTGCAGGAGGTGGAGAGACAGCTGGTGAAGAAGAAGAAGATGTATCATTCCATTTAGGAGAATTATTCAATAGTTATGAAGAGCTGGAGTGCAAATTAGAAAAATTTTCTAAGCGGAGCTTAGTCCATTATTGGAGACGAGACAGCAGAACTGTGAGCGGGGCTCACATGAAAACTGCAAGGCATATTAGCGAAAAACTTAGATATTACTCCGTCAAGTATGCTTGTATTTATGGGGGCCAGAAATTTCTACCACGTGGTGCTGGTAGAAGACAGTCACAGTACGTTCTTTTCAGTTTTTTTATGTTAGGGTTTTCTAGATTGGTTTATTTTATTTTGTTATGCTGACAGAAATAATTTACTGCGAATTCATTCATTTTATTTAAATTATCGTAACATATAAAAAAAAAAATTATTCTGATTGAAAAGTAAAATTAAAAATATCTAAATTAATTTGGTAATTAATAATCTAATATTACCAAAATTTTTATTGAATTTCAGATCAATCAGAACAAATTGTCCTGCGCACATCATGTTAAGAGCGTCGAAAGATGGAAATAAATTAGAAGTCACTAGCGTAAATAATGACCATAATCATGAAATATCTGAGGTATTGATTTATTCACTAATTATGTAGCTTCACTAAATTTTTCAACTATTATAATTTATTATTCTCTCAGGAATTATTTAAAAAATTACCACAAGAAAGAAAATTATGCGGCGAAATGAAACAAGAAGTCCAGGAACTTATGCAGTTGCACATTGACCGTAAAAGATTAAAAGAGTATGTTCGTTTACGTACAAACAAAATCCTTCGTTCAAAAGATTTATTTAATATTGCTGCCGCAAATAAACAAAAGAAAACAATAACTCCTGAGCGAGCGTACGAGTTGTTTGAGCGGATTCGTGATCTAGAGGATTTACAAAACCGCAATTCTGGCGGTAAAGTATTTTCTGAATCTGATGATGACACATCACAGAGTGCCAAACGTATTAAAAAGGAACCTCAATCACCTTGGGGGCAAGATGTAAGTTTTTTTATTTTTTATCAATCACTACATGGAGAAAAAAATATCGTCAGAATGAGAATACGTATCGTTATTCTGACTATACGCCGTATACTCATTTTTCTTAGAGATATTCTGTATAGTCAATTCAGCTATACAACGGATAGTCAAAATGACTATCCGTATCATTATTTAAAGCATTACATTTGGCAGTTACACAGCTTTACTCCATATTACTCAACTCAGTGACATAAAGAAAAAAATTATTGAGTAAAGTTTTTTTTTTTTTTTAATTTATTTAAAGGAAACATATTATTAAATAAAAAAAAAAATTGAATGAGATTTTTAAAAGCGCGTCAACACTTCTAATATACTATTGAGTCGAGATATCATTGAATACAGTTAGTACTGAGTAAAGTTAGTATCGAGTAGTGAAAGAATTGAGTAAAGTTTTTTTTTTTTTAAGTTATTCAATTATTTTAGGGGAGTACAGTATGTCGAAGAGTTGAGTAATCTGGAGTAAAGATATGTTACTGCCACGTTGGATAGTCATTTTAACAATATTTTTTTCTCCGTGTAGTTCGTAATTTTCGTACTTATTTAATAATTTATTAATTTAAAAATCAAGGAATTATCATCGGAATTAGCTGAAGCAAGTGAAGGTAATGACGGGGAAGATTCATACACTCAATTAACGCAAGAAGAAGTTGTTGACGACATGGATACAACAGAAGATCAATTATTAAGCACGAATACCGACGGCGATTTGATATCAGCGAATGGTGAAATTGTAGGCGAATTAGTAATGCAAGATGACCCGTCAGTTATTATTGAGTCAATAGTTAACACAGATGAGTATGGCGACGAGCGTAACTTTGGCAGTTACCGCGATGACGATCATCACTTGAAGCATAATCAGGTTGACAACCACACTGATACCGAAGTGTTGTCAATTGATCCCATCGAAGCGGACGCTGAAATAGATAAACTCTCTAAGACTCCATCTAATTCACCTGTACCTGGACAAACGATAGAATCGCTGTCGGCGGATATTGATGATCATTCACCGGAAATAAATCAAAATCACTCGCACTCTCATCACATCACCCAAGACACTCACAGAATTTGGATTATGAAAGAGTCGCCGACACATCAAACTGATAACTTCGTTGATGATGATGATGATGATGATGATGATATAAAAACGTCTGCCGCAGAAGCTACTGGATGTAGACCAGTTACAACAACAATTAATGGTGAAGAAAATTCGGATGTAAATGAAGTTGTTTTTGCAGAAGAAGCTAGTCATCAATTATTACTGGAACAGCTTGCAGTCTTGAGAGCTGAAAAAAATAAATTGCATCATGAAACAGAAATGCTTAAACTAAAAAAAAATAAACTTCAATTACAAATTGATTGTTTTACCAGTGAACTCAGTAAGCAGGAAATGGAAAAAGAAAAATTGAGATTGGAAATAACATTACTTAAGTCTAAAGTCGATGGTGATGGTGTTTCTTTGTTATTTGTACCTTAATTTGGTAAATTATATAAGAATAAATGTAAGATATAATTATTGAAACATGTGAATAATTTTTAGGTCTACTGTAAGGTTACTGATTAATAATATTATTATTATTGAATATTTTATGAGTTAAATTATAAGCGTATTTATAATGACGGTCTAAAAAGTATTGTGAGGAAAAATAAAGAAAACAGTTTTTTAAATGTATAGAGGGAACTATTTATGATAATAATGCATTTTTAATTCGCTCATTATTAATAATACATGATTAGATTTATATCGATGAACGATTATATTTTTATTATTGAATGACTGGTTAGAATATTTTTTGAAATTTCACGAGATAAGTTTATGGAAAAAATAAGACTTGCGCTAAGGTATTTTTAGTAAAATTGGCATGAAAATCCAGCTTATTAAATAATTTTCCAATAAGCAGTTGTAATCTTTATTAATAAAAAATAAATGTTTGTGGGAAATTTAAGTAACGATTGTTTATTAAGTATTTTCATTATGAAAATAAATTAATTTTTAAAAAAAAAATTTATAATGCTGAAGTTGACAGATATTAAAAATTTTTTTGGAATTTTATATCAATTAAATTATTAAAAAAAAATTTTATTCAAAAGTTTCACATTTAAAAATTTTTAGAAGCATTTTTTTATTGTAATTAATTTGTCAAAAAAATGTTTAAAATCGACAGCTGACCGCTAACTTCAGTATTATAAAAATTTTTAAAAGACAGTTGTCACAATAAAAAAGGAAAAAAAATATTTAAATTTCCCGCTCGAGAAAAAAATTTTAATTTAGCGCCCTCTAAAACTACAAGCCAAAAGCTTCCAGGCCGATTAAAATGGCTACGGCTTGTGCGTATGTGATGTAGATTACAACAAAAGTTGTTAGTTGTTTAATTTTTTCCAAGTTATTAAATAATTTTAAGAACTTAAAAAGTGATTTTTACATAGTTGAAAAGGAATAATAATTGTTGCATGTGTAATTTATGTAACAATCAAAGCAGTAAGTACACTTTTAAATTTTTCAATACGTAAAATCATAATATCGCGATAATGTCGTCATTCGGTTGAATAATTTCTTTCGTAAATACTATTCAGGACGAAAGAATAAAGTTAAATAAATATTAATTATTAATAAATAAATATTAATTAATTGGAAATAAAATTAATGATAGATAATTGATGCCAGGAATTAATTGATAATTACACTGGAGACTGATCGTAATAATATGGCAAGTCCATCGCCTTCATCATCACCTATGCCACCACCACAAGCTCCAAGTCCAATGGGCCCGCCACAAGCTCCGTCGCCGTCTAACCCACAGGGAAGTCCGATGGGACCTCCACAACATCATCCTCACAGCCCGACTCAAGGATATCCCGGTGGTCCTCCTCCACCTCCTGGCCCGGGACCTGGACCTGGTGGACCACCTATGTCGCAACCGCCTCAACCGCCGCCTCAGCAACAAAATTATCCACCACATCCGCAGCAAATGCCTCCTAATATGGGACCCCAGGTAATTTATTGTTGATTATTAGATAATAATTAATTTGATTATTGTTACAGCAAATTTTATCTCTTTATCTAGGTATAATTTATAAATAACATTAGTTTTACCCATAGGCTTTTCAAGATATCTTACACTGAGAGTCAATTTTATTTAATAGTAATGAAATTGTATTGCCATTTTAATAAAACGTTTATTTGGCTAATTTCAAATAAATAGTATATTACACCCCTTGGGAAGGAAAATAAGAAATGTCTCAGATCACATGTAATTGTTGTCCGAGGCGAAGCCGAGGTCAATAAACATGTGATCTGAGGCTTTCTTATTTACTGCCCGTGGTGTGTATACTATTTTTCTCCTCGACGGAAACGGAAAGCGGCATTTTCGTTTAGCGCAGCGGGAGCAAAATTGACGCTTTCCGCCCGGAGGTGAGAAAAAATTTTTTTAGAATTTTGTAGCAATTGAATTATTAAAAAAAAATTAATTAAAAAGTTTCACATGTGAAAATTAATAAAAATTACAAGTGAACATTTTTAGAAGCATTTTTTTTTTTATTGTAATTGATTTGTTGAAAAAATTTTTAAAATAAATTAAATCTTAAAAAAAATAGTAGAAAAATTCCACTTGAAGAAATTTTGAAAGAATTGTAAGTGAGAATTTTTAAAAATATTTTTTTTTTATTTAATGATTTAACAAGTGTGATAAATAATAGAGTAAAAGAAAAATAAATGAAAATTAAGACACCAAGATCACTCTAGATCAACAAAGTAAATTAAACTTGAAGAAATCATTTATTTTCTCAACTAACTACAATTTTTTTAAATTAAATTATTCTTAGGTTTGAGTATTTTAATCTATCATAATTAAATAATATTCTACAAAATAAATAATCATAAAAATCTACAATCAACTCGTTCTCTTGAGTCGTCTACGCTGTGTCTGAAGATCTGTATCATTTATTAGCTTGGACATTTCTAAAGCAAGTGCTTCTGTACCAGCTGCTATCGTATTAGGTTTCATGACATTGAAAACTCCTCCTATTAACGTTGAATTATTAATTCTTTCTCATGAAATATTTATAAAAAAAATTAACAAAAATTACCTTTGGTATCTATAACAGTACCACCGGCTTCTCTAACCAGCAGAATTCCAGCCGCAACATCCCAAGGTTTCAAATGATCTATCTGAAATCCGTCCATTGTACCTTTTGCGACGTATGCTAGTCCCAATACTGCTGACCCAACATTTCTTACTCTAAATTCAAGTTTGAAATTAATTTTATTAATTAATGAAATTATTATTATTAGAATAAATAAAAGTAAAAAATTTGGACACATTACCCATCAGCTACTCGTGACAATGCTTCTATTCTTCCTAATACAATATCGCGCTTAGGCGCTGATTTTAACAGACCGGGCTCGATATTCAACAGTGCTAGTTCCAATTTTGATGTTTTTGAGACTGTAATTTTTTTATCATTTAAAAACGCACCTTGGCCTTTTTTTTCTGTGTATAATTCTTTGAAATGAGGGTTGTAAATAATAGCGAGTGTCATTTCTTTATTAATTGCTAGGCCGATTGATATACAGTATTGTGGAAACCCGTGAACAAAATTAACTGTGCCGTCAATAGGATCAATAATCCATGTAGGTGCGTCGGTTAATTCTAATGGTTCATCTTTGTTGTATGACTCTTCAGCAATAAACCTGTTGAAATGTACAATGATCTATTCACAATCTAATTATACTTAGAAAAATTTTTTTTTTACAAGTATAAACTTTTCAAAATAATTTTAAATTAAAAATAAATTAATTCTCAATTTCATTTAAATTCAATAAAATAATTAAAAAAAAAATATTTAAATGATATAACAAAAGTTTTTTTTATAAATTAAATAAACTCAAATATTTTTTATCACAATTCCGAGACAGCAATCTCTTGATTGATTTAAATTGTCATTGATATGAAATCTTATAAGTTTATAACAAACAAAGTACTTACTTGTGATCAGGAAATTTTTTACTCAAATTTGATATTAATAAATTTTCAATAGCTTGGTCATCATCGGTAACAAGGTCCCGAAAATCTCCTTTGATTTTAACAACTTTTTCACGGTTCAAAGCAGTTTTCAAAATCTAAAAAAGTAAAATTTTTACTTTGTTTTTGACAAAAGATAAAAAATTAACTGAAACAGTTAATAATTATCTTCAGTTGTGGAAGATAATTTTAAGTTTAAATACCTCGCCTGCTTGTAGTGCAAGTTGTTTAGCGAACACAAAGTATTCTTCAATATCTTGATTCGTTGCCATTTTAATAGTCACAAATTACGATATTAAATAATTAAGATTACTAAAAGAGATGTGCTACCGGTGAAATGTTTCACATCAATGCAATTTCTATCAAATTTTGTTCTTAAAATAACGTAAAATACCTTGACGTTTATCACTATTATTCCTAGATAATAATCTCTTGTCTTTGTTCAAGTGTCACTGATATGAAATCTTATTAATTTGTTACACTTTTTTATAATTATTTTTAATTGTTTATTATTTTCAACTGTGTTGCGCACTTTAGTGAATTTTATTTTACTGTTTTTTTTTAAGTTTTTTCATTTTAAATAAAATGTTTACTTATCGGGTGAAAATATTAAATTTTTTTATTTAAAATTTAATGTTAATTTACTTCATACATTTTTTTAAATATAAATTATATCAAAAATATTTTTTTTCACATTTAAATTCAGAAAAAAAAATTTTAATGTTTTTATTTATCAATAAATTTTTATCGTATTTCAAAGATAGTGATAATTGGATTTGAAAAATGGTTATTGTTCTGACATTTATGATTGCAGATAATTATAAATAAAAAATTTTTTATAAATCAATTTTTTAGTAAAAATTATAATTTTTAAAAACTTTAAACAATTTTAAGGCTTGAAAAAAATGAATTATCAATTTATTATAATTTATACAATATTTCAATAAACACAAAAATTATTCTTAAAAATATTTTATAAAATAATTCTCAGTTAAAATTTTTTTATAAATATAAAACATAGTTTACACGACAATAAAAAAATTTAATACAATTGCTTAAAAAATTTACATAAATTCACCGTAAAATTTAAAGAAGAAAAAAAAATTTTTATTTACAAAAATAAAATAATTTTGTAAATAACTAGAAAAGAAAATTATCAATGAACAGTTTGATAACTCCGTAGAAACTAGAAATATTCTTGCACTCATCGAGTGATTTAGTCATCAATTATCAATCAATTAAAAATAATAAACTTATTGTGATATGATGATATATTCAAAGCGAATAAATACATCAGAGTTGCTAATGCTAATTCTCTTTGTATACCTCCGTCATAATTATCAATTATTAACAATCAATAATAATTAAATTACATCAATAATAATAAATTTATATAAAATTAAAAAATAAATGAAACAGGTTGATAAATTATTCACTAGATTTTTTATCATTAACACGTCGCCGGTGAGTTTTAACATCAGCAAGTCTGACAAGCTCGACCAGCTCGGGTGCAAGTTTTCGATTTCCCATAGCCAGCACTCTGGGCTTCATGATATTGAAATCTCCGCCAGATGTATCGATAACATGACCGCCGGCTTCGCGGATTATCAGAACACCCGCAGCAACGTCCCAGGGCATTAAATTGTCGGTGTGATAAACATCTGCGGCCCCCATCGCCACATAGCAAAGTGTCAACGCTGCGGATCCAAGAGTTCTTATTCCGTGGGCTATTGTAACAAATGCCTCGAACCGACCGAGGATTATGTCCCTGATGTCTTCTATGGTCGCGTATGATGCTTCAATGCACACCAGAGATTGTCGCAATTCTGAAATACGTAACAGATTTATTTAAATTAAAATTATCAATGAACTTTTGATCTTGATAGTTTATATTTATGATTTATGATTTATAATTTATTATTGGTTGGTAAATACTCACCAAAGACGTCAGAACTTTTGATCGGCTTCCCGTTTAGATAAGCGCCGCGTCCTCGTCGCGCTGTAAACATTTGCTCGAGAACTGGGTTGTAAACAATCCCGATTTCTGATTCCTGATTCACCAGGAGCGCTATTGATATGCAGGTGTGGGGAAATGCGTGGACAAAGTTTGTCGTTCCGTCAATCGGGTCGATTATCCAGGTCGGCGCGTTTGTTAATTCTGGAAGGATGTTCGTTTTTGATACCGTTTCTTCTCCTATGAATCTGAAATAATTGATTAATTAATTCAATTTTAAAAATTATAAAAAAGAATATGAACATTAATAAAATTATTAAACATTTTGACCGTGAGCAAGTTAAATTAATTTAGAACAATTAGTGTAGAAAAATTTTTTCCAACTAGATAATATTTGATAATTCTTGAAATTTTGTTATTGTAAAAAATGTTAGAATTATTTTAGGATAAAATAAGTCTATAATTTTTTTTTATTATTTGTAAATAGTTTTCTTAAATTATATAAAATTATTCTTAAAATTTTTAATATTATTTGATGAATTAATTAAGCATTATTAACTTTCAAATATTAAAAGATTTTTGAATTTTTTTAATTGTAAAAAATACTACAATTATTTAATTAAAAAAAAATTATGCTGCAATTTTTTTTTTTTTTTTTAATAATTTTTAAAATTTTAAACACGCAATTGAAAGAATTTCCATTAAAAAATCTTATTAGTTTTTTGTAATTAAATTTTTATGCATGGAAAAATTTTCTGCACGATTGTTATGCAAAATTATTTCTTTACAACCGAGATAAAAATAATGAAATCATTTTTCTTAAAATTTTCAATACTGATATCGCAATTTTCTTCGAAAAATATTATTCATTTTTAACGAACCACTACACATACACTAATAAAATATTTTATTAATTCAAAAATAATTTTCTAAACTATTTTAAAAGTTAATTATGAATTAAATTTTTATATATGTTCTGACACTTGAAAAAAACCATAAATCTTTAAATAAAAAAAAAAAAGTAGATTTGTCTAATATAAAAATATATTGACCAGAGAAAATACACAAGACAAAACGTTGGTATAAAATTAATATCTATCAAGACCTTGTCAGTTGAAATCTATTTCAGTGACTAAACAGCCAAACTATTAGAAAACATTACTTGCAAATAGCTTTTGAATAAAATAAAATAAAATAAAACAATTTCATCATATCGAAATTTTCCGTGGAAAAATTTTCGTAAAATAATATCTAAAAATAGCTGAGAAGTTTTAAAAAACGATACGTACTTGTGGGTAGGGAATTCTTTAACAAGGCCTTCAATCAAAATTTGTTCAACTTTTTTGTCGTACTCAGTAACTAAGTCCCAGTCACCAGCTTTAGTTTCAATATTTTTTCCACCTTGTATTGCATCTCTGATTATCTGAAATGTCAGATCAATAAAAATTCTTCAACATATAAATGTAATACATCTAGCCCTTCACATCACCACTTATCAATCTTTCAATAAATTACTCTGTCTATTAATACATCGTCTCATGTCAGATAAAGTACCATCTATCATTAATCATTAAATAGTTTTATATATAAATAAAAAAAGGAATACCTTCGCCGATTCAATGGTCAGTTTCATAACAAAGTCATAACAGTAATCCAATTCTTTTTGACTCGCCATTTTTATTTTATTTCAAGTATAAATTATAAATTATAAATTAATTCTAACAATAAAATTATGAAATGTTATCCACTGGGTCTTACACACAAGTGACGTAATATTTGCGGAAGCGCACTACTTATGCAAAAGCTCTACAACCCCACTACATTAAGTTATTTTTCCAATACATACATCCTGCTTGATACCATTCATTTCCCTATTATTTTTATTTTTATATATTTATATACTTTTTTTTAACTTTTCTTCGCCAACTATTATTTTACCTCAGTGTAAATTTAACTTATTGTGTTTTAATATTTTTTAGTCTTTATAAAAATTCATTTATGATTGTTATATTATAATTTTTAGTAAATATTTACAAGTCGAGTCAATCATTTTAATTTTCTATTTTTTGAACAAAATTTCTATTTGATTTGATTGGTATAATTTTTTTTTTGAAAAATACATAAAAAAAATGAACAATAAATAAATAAAAATAAAATTATCACAAGTTTAACAAATGTTACGAATTTTCAAAAAAATTTATCAATTTTTGAGAAAATTGTGATATCTTTTTTTTTTTTTTTTTTTTTAATTGTTCGTTTTTTTATCTACTTTTCAAAGAAAAAAATAAAATAGTTTGAGATGTGCGGGTTGCTAGTGAGCAAATAGAAGTATTTTTAGTCTAATAACGTTTATTTAAAATAATCTATCTAGAATTACACGCGTGTACTTAAGACGAGGTGAAACTAATGGGTTTTCGGGACTGACTAATTTTCTTCAAGTGTCTATCTAGGCCTCTGACCTCTCAAGAGGTAGGGGGTACTTAATGGAAGTATAAAGAAAGTAAATTAAAGGTAGGAGTACTTACTTGTACGAAAGTATGGGTCTAGGTACAAGTAGGTATAAATATAGATGTATATTCTGAAGGTATGGAAAATTACAGAAGTAGAAGTATAGTTGAGGAATATCGGTAGAAATATATGTAAAAGCAATCAGTGGACTCAAGGACCCGGTCGTTGGCCATGCGACATAAGTTTCTAATCCTTTAATTGCTTTTTAGAAAACGAAAGGTTATTGGGATTTTTATGGGAAGGTTTGGGAAAAACCCTTAAACTTCTTACAAACAAACTTATACATATTTTTAATCCTAATACAATACTTTTATTAGGGTCTCGTCAACTGCGGATGTGAATTTTATTACTTGCAATGCAATTACAATAAAATAAAATTTCCCAAAATGTCCTTGAAGCGGACGAGACTCTATCAGTTGCTTGGCATCACCAAATAAATTATAATCCGGTATAATTTATGGTGATGCGATACAACTCACGTTTTTCCAACTTAATAGCGTTGTAGAAAAATTTCAACTTAAATAATAAAATATTAACTATATTATTTAACGCGCTATAACTAACGAATAGTAACGATTAAACAATTATAAATGATAATTATAAATAATAATAATTAATAATTAAATAATTATAAATAATAACAATTAATTACTCAGGAGTGGGTGGAAGATATGCCCCCACAATAGAAATTTTTTCAAAAACATAAGAGTCAAAATTTTTTCCAACTTTTGAAGGCAAGAAAGCTTTATTCTTTTCTTTCACGATATTTTTTATCACGAATGCGCCGTAAAAACAAGCAGAATAAAAAAAAAACAAAATTTGAAAATGTTAATTTATCACTTAGTTATGGCCCAAAATGGGGTTGACCTCACTTGTAAATATTTACCTAATCTTTAAGTGTTGAGTTGGGAGAAGAAATTTTTGGGTTGATTTTTTTCTAATTCAACTTTAAACTTTTTTTTTTTTTTTTTTTTAATAATGAATTTAAAAAAAAGCTAAAAGTATGAAATTGTAGAAAATTGAGAAAACTATGAGTAAATTTTCTTAGAATATAATTAAAAAAATTTTTAGTTCAAGAAATGTAAAAATTATTGAAAATCAGCTTAATTGAGTTTCACTAAAATTCATACTGAATTTTTTGTTATTATTGAAAGTAATAATAACAAGAGTGAATTAATTGATATAAATAATTACAATTAAAATAACTTAATATTTATGAGAGTAAATATAACGGAAATTTGATCATTTTTTTTAGTTTTATTTGACAAAAAAATGTGTATAAAAAAATATAAAAAAAATTCATCAAAGTATTTACGAAAATATTTATTAAAAAAATTAAATTTTTTTTCGGTTCAATTTATAAGAACGTTAAAATAATTGGGATGAGAAATTAACTTATTACCCGTAATTTTGAATTGATTCAAAATTTAATTATAAATCTTAAAAAAAACAATTCAATTTGAATAAAAAATTTTCGAAGTGACAAGTAGAAAACTGAATTGTAACCCAGAAAATTTTTCACAAAAAAATGATCAAATTAAAAATAATTAATTTCAATACTATGAATCAAACAAGTAAATAAATTCAAAATAAACATCTAAAAAAATCATGACCAAAAATTTCTAAATATATAATAAAATAAATAAAAGTAAACAATGTTCACATCAGATAAGTGAGCAATCGAGCGTAATTTAAGTAATAGGTGTAGGAAACCACGTGTTAACAATGTGTCACCTGTATTGAACCAGTGGATAAACGTTTTTTTTTTTTTTTTTTTTTTTTTTTGTCAACTCTTTTTCGCTCGTTCCTCTGTACTTTATGTTTCCATATACTCACATACTCATATAATACATTCACATACTTATAAATTTACAATCAACACAGCATGCTGCGTTCACGCTTCTAGCAACACGTAATCACGTTCCAGGGGCATGTTTACAACCTTACACTTAGCTTTGTAATATTGTTTTAGGATATCTGGTATCTATCATCAACTTCCTGATTTATTCCGTATGTTTCTTATTCTACCTAACCGCCGCTGTCATTATCATTAGCAGAAAATAATCAAAGGGTAAATGAAATACTCTCGGAAGAAATAAAGCGGCTGTTATATTAATCAACTTGACAATTATTGCTCACGTCTTTTGTCTAAATTTCATTGTTCGATATAAAAATCTTATTTATCGATGATTAAATTAAAAGTTCAAGTTTACGTAGATTCTGAATGACATAACGTAGTTTTAGTTTGAGCAATGGAAAATTTCATTAAATCCATACGTGATGGAAATTATAAAATGTGATTCTATTACTATTGGAATTATAATTGACGCGCTGATAACCATTTGCATTTGTATTTTATTTATCGTCTTATCTGTTACGCCAGCTGATAGATGTGATTATAATAATTATGTTATATTATAAATATGTTGATAAATTGAGTAAAAAAATTTCCAAGTCTGTGTAAACAAATAATGAAACTTTTAATATTTAGTATTACAAAAATATATACAATATTATTATATATTATATCTAATACTTGGTTTTCAATGTCAGAGATGAACCATAAATAATCACGCAGATAGTCACAATAATCAAGACGTCACACGGTGTGATATGATTATATGAGTTGTAATAAATAATATTATTGCACGGTGGATAGAAATTTAATCCTGACAAAGCATACATAATAATAGACTCGTTCATTTTTATTTTATATTATAGTCTATTATTACGATAGAATTTATTTATATGATGTGATGAGTTCACTTTTATTGATCAGATTTTTAAATTATGTTGATAAATCTTCTTTGAGATTAATAATTTAAGATTTAAAAAAAAAAAAAAAAAACTGAAAGAAAATATTATTGTTTCTGAAAACTAAAGAAATTTTTTTTTTATTCCAGGGCCCACCAGGAGCACCTTCAGGAGCGCAAGGACCCGGAGGACCAATGATGCCAGGACAGATGGGTGGACCTCCAAGTGCCGGACATATGGGACCAAATCAAATGGGACCGGGAGGACCACCTCCGCTAGGTTCAGGACAGATGTTCCCTGGAGGGCCACCGAATATGGTACCTGGAGGTAACTATCGATAATAATTTCAATTATTTATATTAACAGTAATTTTTAACTTGAAAATATTTTTTAGGACCAAATCAAATGGGCCCAGGTCATATAGGACCCGGTGGACCACCAGTACCGCACATGCAAGGGCCAAATAACCAAATACCGAGTGGACCGGGGCATATGCAAGGACCTCCACCATCTGGACACATAAATATGGGCTCAGGACCTGGACCGATACCGCCAGGTCCAGGACACATGAATCCATCAATGCCTGGCGGTCCTCAGGGTCCTATGCCTGGTGGTCCTCAGGGTCCATCGATGGGTCCTGGTGGCCCGATGCCAGGCCCTCCTCCCAATATGTGTCCACCTAATCAAGGTCACGGCGCGAATGGACACCCTCAAATGAATATGAGTGGTCCAGGAAGTCAAATGAACATCGGGCCTGGTGGTCCAGGTGTTCCAATGAATATGGGAGGACCTGGTGCTCCAGGTCCAGGTCCAGCTGTCCAAATGGGTCCTAATTCTGGACCTGGAAACCAAATGGGACCTGGCGGACCGATGATGCCTGGGTCGGGACCCAATCAGATGCCTCCAGGTGGACCTGCGAGTCAAATGGGACCTGGAGGACCCGGACCGATGAGTGTCAACAATTCTGGAGGCCCAGGTGGACCTGGTGGGCCGCCAGGACCTCCGGGAATGGGTCCGATGCCGCCAGGAGCTCAAAATCAACCGCTCGGACCAATGGGACCTGGAGGACCAGGTAATTCAATGCCTCCGGCTCCTAGTGGTCCACCTAGTGGCTCTGGAACTGGACAAGAAAATCTTAGTGCTCTGCAAAAAGCCATCGACTCAATGGAAGAAAAAGGTCTCCAAGAAGATCCTCGGTACTCACAATTACTAGCTCTCCGTGCTCGTGGTCAAGGCGGGGCGAATGATAGGTTCACTACTCAGCAATTTCAACAGCTTCGCGTTCAAATAATGGCTTATCGTTTACTAGCGCGGAATCAACCGCTTTCTCAGCAACTAGCTCTTGCAGTTCAAGGAGCAGCTCCACCACCTGGCTTAAATCGACCAAATGATTCTACTCAAAGACCTGGTACACCTGCAGGTCCTCTTCAGGTTTCAGGTGTCAATGGGCCCCCTCGACCTGGCTCTCAACCGTCTCAACAATTGCAGCAACACCAACAACAGCAAGTCAGTAATAAAAGTAACCGCGTTACGAGTGTCGTTAAACCAGCTGGATTAGATCCTCTAGTTATTCTTCAGGAGCGTGAAAATCGTGTAGCAACAAGAATTGCTCTACGTATGGAACAGTTGAGCAATTTGCCGACAAACATGCCTGAGGATCTTCGTATTCAAGCTCAGATAGAATTACGTATGCTACGCGTACTTAACTTCCAACGTCAACTGCGTTCTGAAATAATTGCTTGTACTCGTAAGGATACGACGCTTGAAACTGCTGTTAATGTCAAAGCTTACAAACGTACGAAACGTCAAGGATTACGGGAAGCTCGTGCTACTGAGAAATTGGAAAAACAACAAAAACTTGAAGCAGAACGCAAACGCCGACAGAAGCATCAAGAGTTTTTGACCTCTGTTTTGCAACACGGCAAAGATTGGAAAGAATTTCATCGTAATAATGTTGCTAAAATGTCGCGGTTGAACAAAGCAGTGCTGAATTATCACGCGAATGCTGAGCGTGAACAGAAGAAGGAACAAGAACGTATTGAGAAAGAACGTATGCGTCGTTTGATGGCTGAAGATGAAGAAGGATATCGTAAGCTTATTGATCAGAAAAAAGACAAAAGGTTGGCATTTTTATTGTCTCAAACTGATGAGTATATTAGTAATCTTACGGAAATGGTCAAACAGCACAAAATGGAGCAGAAACGAAAACAAGTTGAAGAGCAGAAACGCAAGAAGAAGAAGAAAAAGTTGCAAGACGGTACCCCGGTCAATGAAGATGGTACTCCGGCTGAAGACACGCGTGTTCATGTTTATGAAGTAAGTACTGGACGTACGTTGACAGGTGACGACGCTCCCATGATGAGTCAATTGAACGGTTTTATGGAGTCTCATCCTGGTTGGGAAGTTATGGAATCTGATAGTGAAGAAGACGATGATGAAGATGAAGAAGAAAATGTATCTGAACAAAAAGCTAAAACCGGTGATTCGTCGGCTGCTTCTGCTGCCGATAATAATAGTGGTGCAGGTGACTCTGTCAGTGAAACTAAGAAAAAATTAAACAAAGCCAAAGTTGAGGATGATGAGTATAAAACTGAAGAGCAGACTTATTACAGTATTGCACATACAGTACATGAGAGTGTTACTGAACAAGCCTCAATTATGGTTAATGGTATACTCAAAGAGTATCAGATAAAAGGTCTCGAGTGGTTGGTGTCATTGTTTAACAACAATCTCAATGGTATTTTAGCTGACGAAATGGGTCTCGGTAAGACAATACAAACTATTGCGCTCGTTACACATCTTATGGAGAAGAAGAAGGTCAATGGACCGTTTTTAATCATCGTTCCTTTGTCAACACTATCTAATTGGGTTCTTGAGTTCGAAAAGTGGGCTCCGAGTGTCGTTGTTGTTTCCTACAAAGGTTCACCGGCGGGACGACGGGCGATACAATCTCAAATGCGAGCTACCAAGTTCAATGTACTGTTGACCACCTATGAATACGTTATCAAGGACAAAAGCGTACTGGCTAAGCTACAGTGGAAGTATATGATCATTGATGAAGGTCACAGAATGAAGAATCATCATTGTAAATTAACGCAAGTATTAAATACACATTATTTAGCGCCACATCGGTTATTATTGACCGGTACTCCCTTGCAAAACAAATTACCTGAGCTTTGGGCGCTCCTGAACTTTTTGTTACCCTCAATTTTCAAATCATGTAGTACGTTTGAGCAATGGTTTAATGCACCGTTCGCTACTACCGGAGAAAAAGTGGAGTTGAATGAAGAAGAAACAATTCTTATCATCCGTCGTCTTCATAAAGTGCTGCGACCTTTCTTGTTGCGACGTTTGAAAAAAGAAGTAGAATCTCAGTTACCTGACAAAGTTGAGTATATTATCAAGTGTGACATGTCTGGTCTGCAGAAAGTATTGTACAGACATATGCAGAGCAAAGGTGTACTGTTGACTGATGGTTCAGAGAAAGGAAAACAAGGAAAAGGTGGTGCGAAAGCACTAATGAATACTATTGTACAATTGCGTAAATTATGTAATCATCCGTTTATGTTCCAAGCTATTGAAGAAAAATATTGTGAACATATAGGCGTTCAGGGTTCACATACAGTATCAGGTCCAGATTTATATCGAGCATCTGGTAAGTTTGAGTTGTTAGATCGTATACTACCAAAATTGAAGGCAACTAACCATCGAGTACTGCTGTTTTGTCAAATGACTCAATTGATGACGATAATGGAGGACTACTTGAGCTGGCGTGGCTTTAAATATTTACGTTTGGATGGTACAACCAAAGCCGAAGATCGTGGTGACTTATTGAAGAGATTCAACGATCCTGGATCACAATATTTCTTATTCTTACTGTCAACTCGTGCTGGAGGTTTGGGTCTAAATTTACAAGCCGCTGATACTGTAGTTATATTCGATTCTGATTGGAATCCTCACCAAGATTTGCAAGCTCAAGATCGTGCTCATCGTATTGGACAAAAGAATGAAGTAAGAGTACTACGTTTGATGACTGTTAACTCAGTCGAAGAGAGAATATTAGCTGCTGCGCGGTATAAGTTGAATATGGATGAAAAAGTTATTCAGGCTGGTATGTTTGACCAGAAATCAACAGGAAGTGAAAGACAGCAATTCTTACAGAGTATATTGCATCAAGATGACGCTGATGATGAAGAAGAAAACGAAGTACCAGATGATGAAACAGTTAATCAGATGATTGCTAGATCCGAGGGTGAGTTTGAGGCCTTCCAAAAATTAGACCTGGAACGACGGCGTGAAGAAGCTAAATCAGGTCCCAATCGTAAATCGCGGTTGCTGGAAGAAAATGAGTTACCTGACTGGTTGGTGAAAGACGACGATGAAGTTGAACGCTGGACTTACGAAGAAGATGAGGAGCGTTTCTTGGGACGTGGTTCTCGACAGCGTAAGGAAGTCGATTATACAGACAGTTTGACGGAAAAAGAGTGGTTGAAAGCAATCGACGATGACGGCGTTGAGTTTGATGACGAGGAGGAAGACGATAAGAAGAAGAAGAAAACTCGCAAGCGACGCAAGAGAGGCGAAGAAGATGAGGAACCGGTCCAGAAAAAACGTCGTGGTGCTGGAAGCAGCAGCGGTCCTGGTCCGTCGGTTGATATGAAATTACGGAAATCTATGAAAAAGCTACTGATGGTTGTTGTTAATTACACTGACAGCACTGATGGTAGATTGCTCAGTGAGCCTTTTATGAGATTGCCGTCGCGCCGAGAATTACCTGATTATTACGACGTAATAAAGAAGCCACTGACCATTAATAAATTATTAAAGAAAGTTGATGAAGGCAAAGTAAGTACACACATATTGAATTATTTAGCTAGAAAAGTTTGACGTTAGTTTTAAAATAGTCGTTGGTCTAGAAAAATTTGGTCTTTCATTTTTAATTAGCAATAAACCTTAAGATAATTACTTATTCCAAGTGTTTTCGCGGTAGTTTATTTAGATTTAACGGAGATTTTAAAATTAGTTGTTAAATTAATTGACTCGATGGCACTTTTTTATTACTTTCGGAAAACTTTTCTCGTAAACTTAACTCGTAAGTTAACAAGAAACTGTCTTAAGTCTTGACATTCTACAAGAGATTTATAACTTATTTTTTTTATTGTCAATTTTTATTCCCATAAAAGTTGGAAGATTCACATATAATAACGTGATAAATTTTTTACTTTTAAAATAATTGAATTTAATATATAACTAATGAATTATATTTTCAGTACTCCAGTGTTGATGAATTGGAAAAAGATTTCATTCAACTGTGTAAAAATGCCCAAATTTATAATGAAGAAGCCTCGCCAATCCACGAAGATTCAATAGTCTTGGAATCTGTTTTTACAAACGCACGACAGAGGCTCGAAGCCGAGGGTTCTGTTTCAGACGATGGTCAGTGATATTTTTATTTTTTATTTTTATTAATGTCACTCGGGTCCTCTAGTTTAATTTTTATAAAATAACATTTTATTCCAGGAAATAACTCATCTCCAGGCGACTGCGATGATGGATCGGACGGTGACTCGAGTGTAAGGATGAAGATAAAATTAAAAGGACGCAAAAGTGAGAGCAGAACGGGTAGACGGAAAAGGATAACTAAAAAATATGTTTCAGATGATGATGACGATGCTGATGACAATTAATTTACTTTTTTATATTTAATTAACTATTATATTATTAATATTACTACAATTTATTATTATTAGTTTTCAGATTTACATTAATAGTTAATTCTTATAATTTACATACCAAACTATTGAACTTAATTAGAATTTAAGTAAAACGCACTTCAATTTTTATAAAAATAATCAATTTAATTTTTTTCGTCTATTTTGGTAACGCTCAAAATTAAATGTTTGTATTTGAGAGAAAAATATCAGATTAATTAATTAATAATTTATATCAATATTATTGCATTTAAAATTTTTTCAATTTTTGTCATAAACTACATCATAAAAATCATAAATGACATTTAATTATGTATTGCATATAGCTGATATTTTTTTTTTTTTTGATAATATAAAATTGTTGGAATATAATTAAATAAAATAATCATCGTTAATTGAAAGCCTGAGATATCATTAATAATTGTTTTTAATGAATCTAAGTAGTAGCGTATAATATATGTTATAATGACAAATATATATTTATAAATATTGTAATGTATTGTAGTTAATACGTGTATTGTAAGAACGGAGTAATATTTAAAAAATGAATGAAAAATAAAATGAACAATAACTGAAGGTGGTAATGAATATTCAAAAGTAATGATGATAAATAACTGGTGTTCAGGGCTTGTGTGTCTGTGTCTAGTCTGTCTAGATGTAAGTTGTAAATCCGGCACCGATAAATCACAACATGACGCCGGCTCTGAAAATTTAACTCAAAGCTCCACATTACTGATGTAATTTACACATCAATTGCGCTTTATTTCCATGAATACTAATTAATGGGTATCATCATTTTTATTTTTATTTATTTTGTCAAACCATTAAACTATAAATTTTCGTGAATAAACTTTTTATAAAAAGAAAATTCAAATTGAATGGAATGAAAAAATTTATTCACCGAACTCGCAAACACGTTAACGAACGCAGAATCAATTAATTTTTTAACAATTAAAATCGTATGGATTTTCATTTGTCATACGTATGATTCAATTCTGTTTTTATTAATTCATGAATTTTTTTCAGGTCGTTGAAAGTCAAATTAAGATTTTAAAGATTCAAATTTGATTTTTTAATGTAGTTATAAATTATTTTTTTCGGATCTTGGAAATTTTTTTATATCAATTTAATTAACACCTCAACAAAGAAATATTAAAAATGTAGGATTTTAATTTTTTTTTTTCATCTGCTAACACATCATTTTTTCTTTTAATAATCGCATCATAATGAAGCGTAATTATTCTAGAGAATAATTTTAAGCATGAAAAATAGTAAAAAATAATTCCCCTGAGGTTGAAGCTAGTTTACTTGGGTATAATATTTAAATAAAATTTATTTTTAGGAAAAGCTCCGGAAATAGTAAAATGAGAATTACATTAAACAGTCTCTAAATGAAATATTTTTTTAAAACAATTATAATAATAATAAAAAAAAAAAAAAAAAAAAGAAGTATTTTATCCCAGAAGCGTAGAAAATTTTCGTGTGATTTTCAGCGTCAGCTTGGCAAAACGGAATCACGCATGAGTGAGTAAACGCGATGAAATAAGTAATATATCTGTATATATAAAGTAAAAGGAATGAAAAGTCGGGTATGAAAATAAAAGAAATAAAAAAAGAGAAAAGAGAGTTAACTTTATCTGCAGTGCAGTTTATCCGTAAAGATTAAACCAAGTTGAAAGGTACATCATTAGTAGCGTGTGCGCAAGTGAAGATAACAAATAATCCGTCTTTTTAAACGATAATAATTTTTTTCATTTATATGTATATGTAGATATAGATATATATTTATTGTTGATTATTTATTTATCATTTTTTATTGCTTATCTATTATACTCTTGCTCTTCCTTTTTAAGAGTAAACTAATAGTCGAGTATCAATTCGCATTCGATTATTTACTTTTTTTTTTTTTTTTTTTTCCTTTAAATTAGGTAATCCTGAACGCTCTTAAACTCCAGTACCTTACTGCAGTGGCATCAACTACACCCCCGTAGACAATAAAAGTACTGGTAGTGATCTTGGTCTGTAGAAGTTGAAGTAGAAGCGAAGTTGGGAAAGAGGGTGAGATGAGAAAAGAGACAAGAGGAAAGTGGAAGAAGTAGAGTAACAATTTTATTTGAATCCTCACAAGACGAAAGCACTTTACTCCGATCGCTTTACTCGGTACTTTCGATTCGTCTTTGCTTACCCGATTGAATTGCGAATCAGACAGAAACATTGCTGCGACTGACAATCAGGGCTTACATTCAATATACCCCATCAAGTCTACAGATGCTGTTATGTTTTTTATATAGATACGTGAGATAATAAAATTATTGAATTAAAGATAAAATCAATTATATTTACATCACAAGTTTATTTTATTAAAAAAGATTACATTTTTAGTGATTACATGGAAGTGGAGAAATTTCTCAAATTTATACACAGAAAAAAAAAAAAATCTTGAGTCAAGCGTTAATTTTCTTAAATCGAAAATTTCTTGAATGAAGTTAAAATTTTTTGAACGAAGTTAAATTTTTTTAAATCAAGAAAATTTCTTCTTGCTCCAAAATAACTTCAGTTTTCCTTATAATTTTCTTGGTTCAAGAAATTTTTTTTTTCTGTGTACTTTATTAGAAATTTTTAATCGCATTCTGTGCAACTTCTAAGTTTTTAGATCGTGAAAAGAAAAATAATTGAATTTTTATCATCGGTAGACGGATAAAAAATTAATTTTATTTAAGAGCGAAATTTTCCAACTTTGAACCTCATTTTTAAGAGTTTTATGATTTTTAGTTAAGTAGAAAAAAATCGTAAAGCAAAATTTACTTTAAATTTACATTCAATTTTTAAAAATGTGATTTTTGGTTCAAGAATTTTTCTGTTAAATTAAGTTTATTTTTTTCATATCAGTCCAAAAATTAGAAATTTAAGATGCCAAAGAGATTTTTTTGTTGCGTATTAATATTAAGGCCAATTAATAAAAAAATTTTTTTAAACTTTTATCAACCAAATAATATCTTTACTATCCTATTTTGCACAACTCATGATGCGAAACATCAGACAGTGCTTTATGATCGAAAAGTTTTTTTCGCCTCATTTCGGCAACTATTTTTATTATTATAGTTTTGTTAGTTCACGGAATTAAAATATTTTGCATGCTATTGTCAAAATAATTTAATTGAGATTAATTTGACACTTTTCAAAAATTGATTTAGTGCAATAGAAACGGAAAAAAACTTCTAAATAGGTCAAAAAATTTTTCTGTCCATCATGTATGAAACTCCGGAAACACTGTAACTTGCGAATGCGGATGGCTAGTTAATTCAATGTCATTAATGTACAATTAATAAAATAAAACAAAAATCTGATGCTTACGCATTATCGTGCTTTTTTAGCTGTTTTATATATTTTTTTTACATATTTTATTTTATTAATATTTCATAATTAAATGAGCATTATGAGTCGTGCATTTCTGGATTTTCCAAACTTATTTTTTTTTTTTTTTTTTTCCTTGAAAAGTTGAAGTAATGTTCAATTTTTTTTATTGTTCCACTATTGATGCTATAAAATTATTACATGGTCTTCAAATTGTTTATTAAAAATTTTAATTTGCGGAGTTCAAAATTTCAAATTTTTTAAAAATCAACCCATTTTTTTTATCAAATTTCTTACAGCTAAAAACAGCTGTATTTATTTATATTGTTCTCACAAAATTAATGTTAAAAACAATTAATAGTTATTTTATAAAATAATAATAAGTGCAATTAAAAATATAAAATAATTTATTGAGCCTGGTGCTAACAGTTCAGTGCAATAAATCATACCACTTAATTTTTACACTTGTATTAATCGTAAATCTCGAGATGTCAACCGGCGCGTCTGCACGAGACAAAAGAAAAAAATTTTACAAAAACTCACAAGATATGAAATAGAACAAATAAAAAAAATTGAAAAAAAAAAAAAAAAGAAAAAATGGCTAAATAAAATAGGAAAGAAACATGGACAGAAGAATTTTTCAGGATTAACTAAATTTTAAAAAATGAGTGACAAAAAATGTTGAGATGTAGGAAGGAAGTGAAGAAGCAGCGACAGCAGTAGTAAAATAAAATGTATAGGTAGTCCAAGTACAAGTCGAGTTTTCCGTGTACAGTAGTTTGTATTCGTAGGTAGAGAACTGATGACGGTCTGACCGATGCTGACCCATGTCTACTGATGGTAATTTCCCGTACTATTTTGAATTTAGATCGAATTTAAGCAAGCTGTTACATGTCCTTCTGCTTCATATCATATATATCCAGGTATATCTGTCGTGTTGAAATGCATAGTGGTGAAATGTATTCATATATAGCGTGTGTACATAGACATTTTCCGACACTATCACCACTGCGTTTCAGATATGTGCCGTGATATACAGAACCGTTCTGCGATACATATGTACATACTTGTCGCAAGGGTGCAACGGCTTTGCCCCATTTACTGGCACGTCGAGCCGTTACGCGTAACGAGAGAACGTGTGTCCGTTACCGTTATTACGAATTTCGTTGACCGCGTGGAAATTCTATAAAAAGTAAAAGACCAAATTATTATTTGGTGCGTTTTCATTTAGGGGATGAAAAATTTAAAAAGTAATTACAATTTTTATTCACGTTCTGATAAAATTATTTTTTTGATCTATATGAAGATATTTGGAAACATTAATTAAGGGTTTTTTGAATAAAGTAAAAAAATTTTTGAACCAAGAATTTTTTATTGGATTTTATCAGTTGAATTTTTGTTACTGCATTGAAGTTAAGATTTTTTAAGAGGGTGCAAAGTTTCGATATAATTTTTTATTTTAACCATTGGTATCGTAAAAAAATTTACTGCATTGATTAAAATTAATTTACAATATTTTATATAATAAGATAAATTCTCAGGAAGACTTAAATTATTTTGAAAGTAAAAACAATTCTCTTAAAACTAGAAATTTTACAGTGAAATTTTTTCTTGTGTTACATTAATAAAAATTTTCCCTAATACAAAAGAAAATAATCTTGAACCAATAAAATCATTTTGAAGAGTTTCACCGTTTTGAATCAAACAATAAAATTTTTAAATTATTGTTACTTATAAGTCGAGTTTATTTAAACCAAGAATAATTTCTTAGTTCAATCACGATTTTTTTTTTTTCAATTCAAGACAGATTGTTTTAAATAATTATCTTGGCTCAAAATATTTCTTTGAATCAAGTTAATTTTTTTCATGTGGCTGTCGTGAGTTGTGAATTATAAATAAATAACATTTTCCTTTATTAAATAATGACTTTTATTAAATTGCACTGTACTTCTTTAACTATTGACATTTTTTAAGATATAAGCTCATCCTGATGTTACACTAGTCAAGAGCTTTCATTTGAGTACCCACATGCATTTTCATATATTTTTGATATATAGGTATATATAATATATATAAATATATGAAAAATTGATGTGGGTACTCAAATGAAAGGTCTTGATGAGTGTAATGTCGGGGTGAGCTTGTATCTTTAAAAATGTCAATAGTTCACAAGATACGTCATTTTTTAATTATATATCTTTATTAAGACCTTTGCTTATTCTCTTTATAATATAGATAATTGAATACACTTTTAATAATGAGCCAAGAAAATTTTTCATCAAACATTTTCTTTTAGATCAAGAAAATATTTTTTTCAGACAAGAAACTAGCCTTATTTCCCCATTACATTATGACCATAATTTGATGACTATATTGTACGAAATATTCGCATGGGCGGCTAGTCATAATGCATTTTTAATACTTAATAAAAGTTTTAACAACGGTATAGTGTTTTCTAAGTGTAGGTATGTATTTGAAACATCATAGAGGTGTACAGACATAATATAAGTAAGTAAGTAAGTACTTACTTATAACATTTAATACGGAATACAAAGGCATGTATAATGTATAATGTATAGTATATAATATAGTTTATAACAGGTCTTTATTCCTCTTTTCATGGTGGTGAATATGAAGATGGGAATTACGAATTCGCGGAGCTGCGCGACAATTCCTCAAGTACGGGGTAAAGCCCCGGTGGATCTTATGCTTGAGCCTACAAGTAAATCACGCGTAATAACCATTCGAGCTCGTAAGCCTTATATACGATGTCTGCGCGATCGGGTGTCTCTTTTGCTCACGTGTATCGAATAGACTATTAGGTAATATGAATATGTGTATAAATATACATGTATGCATCCAAGATACAAATATATATATATATATATATAGACAGACGAGTTTCTAAGAGGAAACGAAGCTCTTTCTGAGACACCAGATGCTCCCGACTCTTGTTACTATTTTTTATCTTTTTTCTTATCGACTTAAACTACCTCGCATTCTATCGTTGAGCAACGATGTAATTTGCCTTCACGTAACTATTATTAGTCTTACACATTATTCATCCTTCGATTCATTGTAATCTTATGTTATATATTAAATCAGAACGTTAAGTCTAAAATAAATCAATGGAATTTTATTTTACTTCTTCTTTCTCGATCCTTTAGATTGTTCATATTCTAACGAAGTTGAATGTTAAATTTACTGGAAATGTAACACGCAAAGAGGATTTTACAATTTAAAAAATTATTTATTTTATAATGAAAAATTTTCGTCTAGATTTATAAAAAAATTATTGAGTAATTTTTCAACGAATTAGAATTTTACAGAATTTTTTATCTGAAATTGTGGAAATTTACCTCATAAAATTTATAACATGCATTGAATTTTTAAATAAAATATTGCGTTGCAGATGCCATTAAAGCGTATCAGCCTATTGTACGAATTTTAAATTAACTTTGATCAAAATTTTTTGGAATTTGAAATTTGTAATAATTTCTTTATTTAATTAAAAAAATTTTTCATCATTTATATACATTTACAGTAAAAATACGTTGTTTCCCAAAAAAAAATTTTTTGGTACGCCCTTATGGCTTCCGGTAGGTACCCTAGGTGTCATAAGGGCATACCAAAATTTTTTTTTGCATTTCTGCCCGTTTCAGGCATATTTACGTCGATTCCCGGAAAAAATTTTTTATACACCCTTATGCTTTTTCAAGGGTATTTTTTTCGGGATACGTCCTTATGGCATCAGTAACGCGATATGTATTATGTTTCTTAAATTAAAAAGACGTATGAAAAAATTTTTTTCTGTTCCAATCACCTCAAAAATGTTACAATTGTAAAAATTGTCTGAAAAAATTAAATTTTTCTAAAAAAAAAAATTTACATGCATTCAGACGTAAAAAATTTGTTTTTTTAACCTTTCACAGAAGAAATAGAAAGTTTCGAACTTCTGCGACCACAAAAATTGTAAATTTTCTAGACTAGACTCTTGAGATGCCAAAACGTTAAAATTTGACAAAAACTTTATTTTTAAAAATCTAACTAAATTAAATAATTCATAAATTAAAAAAAAAATTGAAATTACTTCCTACATTGTAAAAAATTTTTTGTCATTTCGTTTAAAATTTTTATGTAAAAAATTTAACACTCTTGTACATAAATTCGATACAAATCAGCGAACGAATGTTAAATATTCACCAAAAAAATTTTTCACAGAAATTTTTTTGATGTAGTGACAAAAAATTTTAAATTTCAACGTTAAAAAACAATAATCAATAAGTTTGTGGGTGACCGATTCATTTTTATTATCATTGGAGTATGAAAACAATAAAAAATAGATAAAATAAAAAAATTCTCTAGTACTTTTTGTAAAACCCTATTACATTTATTGGAAAACATATATACATCTCTTGCAATTAAAATCCTTATCCATAAAAAAAACAACCGTTTTATTCAATATTTTTTAAAAACTGTAAAAAAATCTAGTAAACGGTAAAGATTTAATCCCCAATAGTTTCAACAGTTTTTAGCTCTTCAATTGAATACTCGACCGTTTTGTTCGAACTTGTATAGCTTATGATGGATTTTAGAGGCGTCGCGGGATCGCTTCCTCCCCTCGTTATCGCTTAGTGGCTTTATCGGCCCCGGCCCCAGTTAATCGCCCCGTAACAACGTGTTGTCACCATTATAGTCGCTAATATTTTTAAATAAAATAAAAATACAATACCAGCAGTCGTAAATAATTTACTATCGTCGGTTATTTATTTTCAATCGTCTGTTGATAGTAAACGGCAAAATGATTAATTATAAATTTATAACATCAGATCATAATGCATAAAAGAGAAATAAAATGAAATGTGAAATTTAATTTGTAAATGCAAATTTCTTTATAACTTTTTAAATAGAATGACGTTAGAGAAAATTGAAATGTTGTTAACTACTATTGAAGTCAAGAGACACTCAAAACTCAAGTTGAGACGGATCGTTGAACTTTCTTAATAGTTGTGGAAATTGTGTCAAGTTGTTGATATTCTCAAACCATTGTCATTTAACACGTTATTGATTTAATTATTTGTCAAACTATTTATTGTTATAAATTGTAACACTTTTTTCTTTTCATTCAGTATAATTAAATTTATAATGATATTTAAATCTGTGAATTTTTTTATTTTTGCTCTATTACAAGTAATTTAAAAATTGAAAAAATTAAAAAAAATAAAATTTAATTTTGGAAAGTATACTTTAAATTCGATTAAAGTTCTTTCAGCACTTAACACTTCTGTTAAAAAATCTATACTGACAAAAAAAATTAATTTGATTTAAAAAAAAAATTCTTGAATCAAAATAATTATTTTGAAGAACTTCATCGTCTTTGCTTAAGTAAAAAAATTCTTGTAATACGACAAATTTTTTGGATTAAATAAATTTTTATTAATTCAAGAATTTTTCTGTCTTAAAAAAAGAGAAATTGAGAAATTACTGTTTTTGTAGTAATAAACGGAGTTCCGAATTCAAAACTAGATAATTTACAGTTTCAAATATAATTTCACAATTTTTAAATATATTTTTACAGAGTTTATAAAAATTAAAATTTTAAACTGTAATTGTTCCAGTTTCTCCCAGTGTGCAGTTGAGAATTTAGAAAAACATATCAACGATTTTAAGGGGACTCGGTAGTCTAGTGGCCTAAAATTTAAGCTATTTTGAAAATTTTATTTCTATGTAAAGATAATCACACAAGGGTGTGATTGATCGAATCTAAAACACGTTTTGAAAAAATACTTTTAACTACGCGCCATTTTTTCAAATAGTTATTTTTTATCATTCTTGTTCCTGCGATAACTATACTTATACGAATTAAAAATCCGTAATTTTTTGGATTCCAGATCAAAGGGAGAGATCAATCACACCTCACCAGTGAGGTCTATTTTTTTTAGAGAGTAAATAATTTCATCTTCTTGATTTGAGTAGAAAAATTCTTAAATTAAGAAATTTTTATTGGTTTAAATAAATTTTACTTGATTCAAGAATTTTTTGTCTTGATATTTTTGACTGTAAATAATTACTTTTTTTACATCTAACCCTCTTTAATTTAACATAAACTATAGCCCAAGTGCTTTTTCTAAAAAACCAGAATTGAACGTGAAACAATTCTCTAATTTCGAATTAAAAGTTGATAAACGAGAACTCTTTTGTAAAAAAATAAAGCGGAGAGGTTTCTACTACATTATACATATTCAAGAAGTAGTTGAATTTGCAGTGAAATAGTAGGCGCATTGCTCTGTAGTCTATTTCTACTATCTACTATCTGCTGGTAGTATTATATACGAGAGAGAAAGGGTTAAGTTCTCTGTGCACTAGCACCATCGTAAATGCTACTGGATCGAGATACGATGGATTGATGAGGCACTTCATTAGTGGATAACGTGATATGTTGACTGGCCTTGCATTCGTTTACTCTCACATCGACACCGCATGCATATATATACTTAAATATATGTATATCTTTAGATCAGTATAGTGAGCTTAATCCTTTCATCCCTTTTGTTGCTCTCAACATACACTTGCGCCGTGTTATGTGTAGTTTGCTAACTGCGCTATGCTATGTGTATACCTGATGACTATATCAAACGAGTATATAGAATAGAGTATATCGTGTACCAGACAACTTTCGTTACTATTCTCCCTTGTATCTTGCATTATATTGTATTCTCAATAGATCCTACCGTGTAGTATAGTATGGGTATTATGAATATTGTGTTACCAAGAATATTGGGAAACATTTTACCCTAATATTATGTTACTTACTATATTATTTTGTTTAATTTTAGTTTCAGTTAAACAACCAACTTTCGCTTGAGGAGACTCTTGTGATAAACTTGCTATTAATTAACTACAAAAGTTAATATAACATAAAAGTTTTAAATAATTACAAATAATTAGAGACAAAAAATTAAACGATTTCTCAAGTTCTTTCGTTGAATTTTAATTGAATCAATGATAATTATTGAAAAGTGATAAAAATCTAAATTATGCATACACAGTAAAAAATTTTACGTCAGTGCGTCGAAAAATTTTATGTTAAAAATTTTTATGTTAAATATTTAACACTTTTTTGTACACGGCGAAAAAAAAATAGGGATTTTTCCTATTTTTGCATAGGAAAAATTCTTATCTTGACATAGAAATTTTTCCAATGTTAACATGGGAATTTTTTCTTTATTAACATGATAGAAATATCCATGTGATATAGGAAAAATTCATTTGTCACTAAAATTTATGTAACTTAATTTAATAATGACTAATTTTCTCATTCGAGCAATTTCAGATAATTTAAAAGTAAAACATATACAGTCGGTTTGTGATAAAAAAATTCGAGGAAATTTTTTTCAAATTTTGCTTTACAATTCGAAAAAATTAAAAATCCAGCAGATTATGGACGGTGTGGTTTAAATTGCTATAACTTTTTCAAAAATTGACTTATCGGGACGTTTTTTTTTCAAAATTTTTTTTATTAAATGTTCTTTTTGGGAAAAAATCGAAAAAAATTATTCAAACCTATCATCATCGTTATTTTTTATATTTTACAAAAAAACTTCGAATTTCTCAATGATAAACATTTTGATTTTTTTTTCTTTCTTTCATATGAAACTTTGATATTTTCTGCAAATATCCTGAAAATTTTAGAATGGTATTTTTTCGATTTCTATTTTTTTTTCAATTGATGACGCAAAATTTTTTTCTGCGTAGATCAAATGGAAAAAAAAAAGAATCGAAGAAACTTAAGAACTGTTTGGTATTAAATGGAAATTTTAAAAAAAGTCCTTCGCTAGAAAATAAATTTTATAAATATTCTATCAAATGTCAGAGCCTTTTTTTTTTAATTTAAAAAGAAATGAAGAAAACTGCAATTTCAGGAAATCTTAAAAAATACTAAAAAACAAACTGAAACTTTTACAAAGTAATAATGGTCGTTTAAACTTTCATAATTTGATAAAATTTATATACTATACTACTGTTGCCGCTAGACTGTACTTAATTAATTAATCATTGATGAAAAAATATGTTAACTATTATTAAAACCATTTGTTTGAAAACAATTTATTCATTTATTAAATTTACATTAATGTTCTTTCACATTTAATTGATATTTTATTTTTAATAAAAGTGCGTTTATCAACAGTTAATAATTATTTATTAACAATTAATAAATAATCTCTGATTGTTCAACAAATTAAAAAGTATTGAAAATAAAAAAATATTAATATTAATAACTATTTATTAAATCATCTGTTAGAAATGTATTTATTAACAGTTAATAATCCTTATTAAATATTAACAAATCTCCTCATCGATTAAATTATTAATTAACAATTATAATTAGTTTCGGTAATAACTTGTCGAGATTTAAATAATTTAAAATGAAAAACAAACAGTGAAAAAGTTGATTGAAGTTTGATTAATCCTTGATTTAGTTTGAAAGCTCCGCATATTTTTATACTTTTCAAATCAAAACTTTGTAAATCACACACACTGAATAATTTAATGGCATATCTTTTCATTTTTCAGTATGTTCGGATTGCTTCGGCGTTTTCTGTTGTTCTCTTCGGCGTTCGCACATTTTATTCGTATATATAGAGGAGAATGGCGTCCGTCTGACAGCCGGACCGGAAGGGACGATATCTAAATCCGAAATGATTTCCAACCGGGTGCAGATATAATTGTTACGCTTCGCTGAGGCGAGTTGAAGCTCACTTCTCTTGTCTGTCGTCTGCGCTGTTTCTACTACTCCGCTGCTATATGACTATCACTGGGAAGAGAATCGACTGTTACATGAACTGGATACTCTTCCGCAACTTTCATGTTGCAACTGTTACTTCTTTTCTGTACCACCAACAGAAATTCCGCTTTATGCTTTACATGCTAAATGTCAAATGTATTTAACTTCAAGTAAATTTGTTTATCTAGAGTAGAGATCATGTTACTCCGCTTAAAAGGCTTTATATATGCTTAATTTTAGGATCTATGTGATTTTTGTTTCAGAAATAACAGTTTAGACGAAAATAACTAAAACACAAATATCTCGAGGAAGTTTTATACAAACCATGTCATTATAATTATTCTTAATTTTTTATAAAAAAATTTACTTGACTCAAGAGTCAAACTCTTGAACCGAGAATTCCATTTTGAAGAAAATGGTTTTCTTGAGTCAAAAGAATAAATTCTTGAAACAAGAAAATTTTCTTAGCTCAAGAATTTATTCTTTTGACTCAAGAAAATCATTTTCTTCAAAATGCAATTCTTGGTTTCAAAATGCAATTCAAGATTTTGGCTTTTGAGTCAAATCAATTTTTTTATCAGTGTAACAATAATAAAATATTTATTGAATATAAAAAACGAACGTAAACGAACACGAACGTGTTAAAATTAAATATTATTTTCAAATAGTACTCTCTTAAATCGAAATAGTGACTATTCACTATTTTTTCAGTGCAGAGTAGATCACTAATTTAAATAGTGGTATACTTTTCACTACTAAATAGTGAATAGTCGCTATTTCATAAGCGACAGTCACTATTTCCATTTAAGAGAGTAACTAACACCACTTTTACTCAGAAAACATTTATCCTATAAATCAAAGCGGTACTACTTCTTGACTTGTTTTTTGTATAAACTTTTTAGCTTCGGCGAACCTAGTTTCCTCAAAAGCTTGTTTGTCGAAGAGTCTCCAGACGTTTTATTAGACGTTCCGAGAGAGTGGCTGCGGAACACAACAATATCACATTTAAAATTCCCAATTTTACAACTGCCTCCTACGAACATTCATTCCTAATTTCATCAATACGCCTCTGGCGAGAATTACCACCTGATGTCATCAATGCACTTAGAATTGACACTTTCAAGACAAAAGCTTAACAATTTTTCCATGACTTTGAACTTAAGAAGAACTTGATACCCGGCTTCACTGATGATGATTCAAATTGTTGAAATTGGCGTCTTCTGCAGTGGTTTAAATCTAAACTTAATCTGACACTCATTTTATCATTTCCTGCTTACTTTTATTTCACCTCATTTTTACTGATTGTAAATAGCTGATTACATTTCTCAAATTTTTGATTGTTTTCACTGTTCTATTAGCCATAATTCAAATATTTTTAAATTATCCATGTAGATCTATTTATACTTTTCTATTGTATTTTTGCCATTCGGCCATTGCCTTGGCATTCAAATTAAATAAATATAGATCTTAAATTTTGACTCGTTTAGTTTCCCGTAGTAGAAAAATCAACTTAATTCAAGAAATAAATTTTTAAACCAAGAATATTATTTTAAAGATTTCTATATCATATTAAATCAAGCAAAAAAATTCTTGAATTAAATAAAATTTATTTGAACCTTGAAAAATTCTTTTCACGAATTTTTCCGCTTGACTTAAGATGGAAAAACTCTCCACAGTTATATTATTTATTTCCAATATTTCTTCTTTTAAATCAAGTTAATTTTTTTATTAGTGTATTTTAAAAGATTTGTAAAAAGTTGAAATTGTTCAAATTTACGAATTATTCGATTAATTTATGGCCCAAAGATATTTATCAAAAAATGCTTGTACATTGATCAGAACATTTTTTTTTATAGGAAGTTAAATTCAAACATAATGAAATAATTTAAAATTTTTAAAAATGAAAAATTTAATACTTCCACTGATTTTTTTTTCAAAAAAGTTTTAAATGATTTACTTTATAAAATTTTAATCAAAATAAATCCCTCATGGAACAATTTAATATTTAATAATTTTTTAAAGAAAAATTATTGCTGTAGAGATTATAAATTACTCAATATTTGTTCTTAAACAGAAACTTCAATCACAAATGTTATCGTTGACAGTAGCCGTCTTATTTTCTCTTGAAAATATCAGACGCGCGGCTGACACGTAATTTCCCGAGTTAGCGCGTCCAGATGTAACTATCAGCAGCAGCAGCAGCAGCAGCAGCAGCAGCAGCAGCAGCAGCAGCAGCAGCAGCAGCAGCAGCAGCAGCAGCAGCAGTATAGAAGTAGTTTACGGTATCGTGCGGCCACATGATTGCAGATCAAGAAAAGAGGCTACCTCCTGCCGGATCGAATTAAATGTTGCTCTCTTTTCATTTTTCCATCATCAGCTAATCCAACATAAAATAATAATAACAAATAAAATAAAAAAAAAGGCAATATGTACACTATCACAGATAAATGAAAAGAATGAAGAAGATATTTCTGTTATTAATGTCAAAATCAATCAACGAGGTTGTATATATCCGTCAATACCCATCAACACTGCTTCACTGTTGTCTGTTTCATCTTTATCTTCATTTTTGGCATTTTTTTTCTTTTTTTTTCGTACAACTTATTCGCTCGCGCTCTTTTCTTTACTCTTCTTCTTAAGCTCAAGAGATCTGAACCTGTAGACAGTAATCATCTCTTGGACTTTGTAAAGCTCTTGGGTTTTATGCTGTCTCAAGCTCCTTAAAAGTAACTCATCAACAATATTAACAAAAAAATATATCCAGAGACAAGATAGTGTCTCGCACCAAGTGCATCAGAAACAGTGGCAAATTTTTATTAATGAAACCTCATGGGCCCACTAGATGAATATTATTTATGCTCTGATAAAAGGATTTTTTAACATTTAAAGTTTTTAATTTAATAATTAAAAAAAATTGATTGCAAAAATTACATCAATAAATTTTTTTTTTTTTAAGTTTCAATAGTAGTCATTAGGCTAAATCGTATTTCGGGCTTCTCAGTTTCTTTAACTGGAAAAAGCGGAGGATATAAAAAATGTATGGCATCACCCGATACTTTTTTAGCGAAACAGTTGGAAAAAGATTTGCATGCGGCAGCTTAATTACCGTCCACGTTCGAGTGTGAAATTGTCAATTAGTTCGGGCTGCTCGTTCCGAGAGTATACAAGAGCAAAACTGGCAAGCCAATTAGCGGTGGACGGATTTCAAATAAGATGCTTCACTGATTTTGTAATGGATATATTTATTTATTTACTTTTATTTTATTCTTTAGTATTTAATATTTATTTGTCAATTGGATACATTTAATTATGAGTGTCCAAATTAATCATTCCGATTGACTATGTAATTGTTAGTAAACGAAATTTCGATTTTATCGAATTATTTTTATTTTATTTGATTAGCTGATTTAATAAAATTAAAAAATTTTTATTTTTATGAATTTATTTTCATAGAAATTTTTAATTAATTTATTGAGCATAAGAAAATAAAAAAATTAGAATTTCATCATTTTTTTTTGAAGGAAAATTTCTATGGTGAAAAAAATGTTAAATTTTCATTAAAAAAATGTAAATTCCATTAAATTTTTTTTTTGTTTGGAAATATGAAATCATTTTGTTGTATTAATTTTTATATATTAATTCTTATAAAATTGATCTGTAAAATTTGAGGTATTTTAAGTAAGGAACAAATTATGTTTAAAACTACAAACAAAAATATTTGAACGCCAAAAGTCGTTTCTATGGAAAAAAAAAGTAATGATAAACCAGAGTACTTTGAACAGTAATAAAAAGTCACGAGCGAGTGTGAATGTGTTCGGAAAGATGCAGAAATGTGTTTTAAATGCAATAAAATAGAATAAAATATGTAAAAAAAGGAAATGAAATAAAAGAAAAGGACGGTAATAAAAGTGAAAATAAAAGGCACGTAAATTTTTAATTGCATTAATATTTAACGTGAATTTAAAAGTAATAATTAAATGAGAAAAAAAATTAGGGATTTACAATAAAAAATGTACTAAAAGTTGGATTATAATGACGAAAGAAAAAGTATTTAATTGTCGAGATCTTATCGCGGGATTCGCATTTCGCTGGTAGATTGTAGAAATTTGCTGTTGAATGAGACTAATTTTCGAGAAAATTCCGACATCCAATGAGTCATTCTCATTAATCTAGTCTACGAGAATTCATTTGTCAGTTTGCGTTCTTATTATCCGATCGTTATATTATTTAATGGATATACATATATAGAAGAAGGAAAAGAGAGGAATTAAGGAATAAGAGGGGAAAAAAGAGACCAAGGATGAGAGATACAAGAGTTTAAGGTATTTACCAGCACCACGGTTATGACATTCTTTTAAAAGAGAATTTTATCTTCATGTCATTGAATTTTTATTGAAAAATTAATTTTTTTATATTTCGATGGAATACATAATTAATTATTAAAAATTTGGTGAAACTTCATATGCATTCTTTAATTTAGAATTTATTTTATTAATTAAAAAAAAAAGACTGTTTTCAAAATGAAGTTCTAGGTTCAAAATTTTTTCTCTTTAATCAATTTAATTTTTTTTATCAAAGTATGATTTTAAAATTAAACTACTCAAGCTGAAAATTTAAAATTACACACAGTAAAAAATTTTTTTGTCATTTTGTAGAGTGTAATGTTCAACTCACAAATTTTAACACTCTACACAATGACGATAAATTTTTTACTGTGCATATGATGTAATTTTCAAACCAAAATTTTTTTCTATAAAATTTCTCAAACCAAGAAAACAAATTTTAGAACGAGAAAATTTTTTAAAGCCACCCAATTCTCTTTAAAATAATTTTATTTGATCAAAAATAATTTTTCTGAATCAAGTAATTTTTTTAGCGCAAGTCTGAAGTAGAAAAAAAAGCAATTATTGAAGGATATAAACAAATAAATGAGAGAAAAGCAATAATTAATCAATTTAATGGGTTCCTACGAAAAAGATAAATTTATTGATAATAGCAACATGATAAGGCTTTTTGTTGAAACAATATGAAGAGTAATGCAATTATTTCAATAATGCTCGAGACAAAGGGGTAGCAAAAACGAAAAATCTAATAAAATTCCTCCATTTAACCCGGATATGCCGAGAGTATGAGCATGAGAACGATAGGAAGAAAAAAGATGATATCCATCGGGATATAGAACGCAGTCGGAGTATACTAGAATACATACATATATATGTATGTATATAAATCAGTGTGGATGTGTAAGTGTGTGTATACCTCAACTTTTCTCTCAACGTCATCTAGTCAACGTCAACCGGGTTCTCCCTCCCCCAGGGAGAGTCACCTCTTTTCCATCAAATTTATCGTGTTACCAACTTTTAATTGTCCATTAGAGAGTCGCTAATTAGCTGCTAGGACACGTCATTGAGTTGACAACTCGAAAAATAACAAAATTAGAATTTAAATCCTAATTTGTCCAAGGAGAGCTAAGGACTCTAGTATTAAATATTTTAGCTGAAAAGTTTGATTTTTAAAACTAATTTAGGGGAGGAGGTTAAAAGGTAGTTTGGATCAGAACGATAAAGCGCTAATTAGAAAATTCTTAATTGCAATGCACTGCTATTTATTTATTGTTTTTTTGGGCAAAAAAAAATAATTTTTTAGACAAATAAATAAATTTTTACGTCAGTAAAATTTTTAAATAAAATCATACCTCCTACATTTTTTATTAGTTATTTTTATGTAATTATCAATATTATGCTTTTTTTATTTTTAATATTTTAAGACCTCCGCCATCCATCTTACGGCTTAAAACAAATTTTATTTTGTTTAAGAAATTTTTTTTTTATTCAATCAATTTTTTTTAGACTATTTTATTTTTATATTTTTAATTTATAACTAATTTTTTTATGCGATATTACATCAAAAAATGATTGAATAAATTAATTTTTTTTATTTATCTGTTTGATATTAAAAAAAAAAAAAAAAAAATACCACGATAAAAAAAAATTTTACGTCAAAAAAAAGGTTTTTTTAAATATTTTGACGCAAAATTTTTTTCTGAAAATATTTATCTGAAATTATAAAAAAACTTATTCTACTACCAATAATAAATTAAAATATGTGTTTTAAAATGAATAACATTAAATACATTTATTAGGGAATTCAGAGCATGAAAATTGATAGAGAGTTTCATAAACAAAAAATATTCAACAAACAGAAATGACAATGCTCTTCACAGTAGACTAAATCTATCGGTACGAATTAAATATAAATATGTCCCTATCACAGCAAATTCTCGTTTACCACAAACAATGGGCCACTCTTCAATTTTCAATTTTTAATTTATTGATGTTCGCCAGCTGGACAGAGCAAATAATCCATTATTATATTATTACAGTACAGTAAGAATAAAAATAAATAAATAATAATAGAAACAGAATGGAATATGACATTATTGTTCTGAGGTAACAAGTGGTATAAAAACTTTACTAATATAAAGTTGCTCTATCACCGTCTTACACTCAATTCTTGCGTAAAACTGAGTAGCTTTTAAGATTAATTTCATTCTTGTGGGTAAAGATATCATGAGCTTCAAAACGCGATGTATTTTCTTCTTTCTCTTACAATATATATATACACTTCAGTATAGGGTGAATATTTTACGAGGGAGTTATAATCTACAAGGCAACCATCTTAATAAAAGTTAAACTTTTGAAATAAATTTAAATTAACAGATCTTTAGATATTTATCTTAATAATTGTTTAAACTAAATGTTAAAGTGTCATTTTATATTCTAGGTGTACATTATTCTCTTCTGCACTGCTTTGTACTTTTTATGAGTTATGAAAATAAATGGTACAAATGGAAATTGAGTTCTGGATTTTCGCTAGAGAGTTTTTAAAATGATGGAAAAATTTACAAACAAATTAGTTTATTTAGCGATTAATCAAGTAATTTGTTTGGAACTAATTCATATATTTATTAAAAATAAATAAATATTTCCTAACATTTGATAAATATTTTTTTAGAATAAAAATAAGTTACGAAATTGTATTCAATAAATGACTAATTAACTATATTAATAAATTTTCAATAAATCATATCATGTCAAAAAATCATTTATTAATAATTAATAACGCTTATTTAAAAAAATTAATCATCTTGCACATTAATAAAATTCAAATTAAATATTTTAATTATAAATTCGGAAAAATTGCATTTTTGTTAATAATTATTCAAAATTTTATCCAAAAGTTTTTATACACAGATAATTTCTTATTTTACCTAAGAAATTATTTCAATGTGAATATTGTAGTAATTTATATTAATATGAGAATTTTCCCATTAAAACAAGAGAAAATTCCAATTATTTTTTTTTCAATATTTTCCTTCAATTTTTGTTAATAAATTCTTGACAATTAATGGAAAAAAAGATGTCCGGAAAAATTAGTTACTTTTCCGCTTCCACAGAAAAAAAAAATATCGGGCTCTTGATACCCGTACTTATAACAAACAAAGAGACAAACTCCGTAGTTTATGTCGCAATTTCAATGATATTGGACTAATGAAAAGAAACGAGAGTTTAAGAAAAAAGTTAAATGAAATAAAAGAATTTAGAGCTGAGAGAAAAATAATAGTATAAAGTTTAAAAAGAGATTAACAATCGAAAATCCATAGCCATTTATTCACGAATCACTTAGCAGTATTTTCCGTAACGATTTTCATCCTTAACTTTTCTCATTAATCCTCTCCGCGCTGTCCGTTTTTCTCTTTTTGTCCCACTGATACAAACTCTTATTTACTTGCTCACGTCCAATAGCAGTACACGTTTCACGTAAACGTCAATAATATACGATAAAAAAATAATCACAAATAATTAAAAGCGCAATTATTTGTGATAAATATAATTATAACAATAATGATGATGATCCATCATACTTAGAATTAAAAAATTACTTAGGTCTCAATTATCCTTTTAAGCAGACAATTAAAACGAAAAGCATTAGCATTAAAACTAATGGGTAGCATTAAATACCGTAACATTAAATTAAGTATAAATTTATATATACGTGAATAGTACGTGCAGCTCTGGCTAAGGGTAATCCGAACATACAAAGCAGTTATTTTAAAAATTTACTTTTTATAGTATTTTATTTTATTCGTGAAAAGAGTGTCGAGGACCGTTAAACGTAAGAATACAACCGAGTTGTGCAATTTCATTAAAAGTTAATGAAAATTCTCTTCGTTTAAATTAAAATTGTTTCTTTCTACTCTCATTTTATAATAAACATTTCTATGGTCGATCTTCCAAAACTTTTATCTCTTTTACTTTATTTCAGTCATTCTTATTTGGCTTTTTTGTTTATTTACATTTATTCATTGTATACTGTAAGCGCGGTAGGTGCTTAATGTGCTTGTGTAAAGATTTGTCTGTAAATATACTTTTCTTTCTATTCATAAAATTTATAATTTTCCAACTCAACATCCACATTTCCAGTGCAATGAACCTTACAATTAGAATGGCCAATTGGAGTGCAAGTAATAAATCGTGCGTGCGAATGTCATGATAACACGAAACACGAGAAAACAAAAGAAAATTTTAATTGTTTTTATTTTTAACTCGAGATTTTGTACGGCTTCTATTTTTATTGTAGAAATAAAACTAAAGATTGAAAAATAATAATAATTTTCTGTAAAAAATTTTCATACATGGCCTGACAGAGCCATTTATCATCAGACAATATTTAGATAAAAAAAAATTAGGAAAACGGTTGACCCTAAAGGTCATCCCTGCAACTTCCCGATAATTTCATATTTAAGTGCTCAAAATTGCACTTATTGCGTTTTTGAGCTCTTCAAGCTTAAAAATATAATTTATGTGTTATTTTGAGATCTTCAAGCTCAAAAATCTGATAGAGGATTAATTTTGACAGAGGTGTTCTTAATGAAACACTATTTTTTGAATTTTCAAACCGCAAATACTTCTGGATGAGAGGAACGATTTTCACGCGGTTAGCGGCATTTGATGCAGTTTTAAAAGTCGCAAGAAGAATTTTTAAGTTTGAATTGATCGAACAAGTAATTTCGAAAAAATGCTTTTTTCGGTTTTCTTTCGACAACGATAACTCACGAACGAATCAACCGATTTTGACCGGGCTGGCAGCGATCGACATGGTTTTTTGATGTTAAAAGCTGATTTGTTTTTGAAATCGATCGGTAAAGCCGTTTAAAAGTTATTCCGAAAAACTACATTTAAGAAATTTTTTTAAAACGGAGTAAAACCAATAACTTCCCGGTTTTAAAAATTTTAAATTTTCGAAGCAAGAAGTTAAAAAATTAATATTATTTTTTGTTTATTAGAAGTGTGCGCGTCAATTAACATATTGTATAAAACAATAGTTATTTAAGTAATTATTAAATTTATATAAAAAACAATTAAGATAATTTGCTTATAATAATATTTATTTTAAATTTTAACTCTCTTTTAAGGAGAAGATTTAGCGGCTGTGCGCCATCTGTTGGTAATTTTTAATATTACTCTTTTTTGAAAAATTATATATGGACATTTATAAAAATATCAAGCCACACATAACTATATATATCCATTTATCGTCATTTATCGGAAAATTTTTTAGAAATTATTATTATTATTATTGCTGTTATTGGATAAATGAAAAAGCTCAAAATTAAACACCGTGTACCAGAATTTTAAATTCAACGAATCAAAAAATTCAAACTCAGTAAAAAATAAAAAAAAAAAAAATAGTTGAATCTACACAGGTTCATGAATGATGAGCTTTAATTTATTCTTTCAATTTATTCGGGAGTGTTCCTGCCACTGAAGTGAAGCTAGTTTATGTTTGATAAATATTTTGACACTGAATGCATAAAGGCCGCAAAAATTAACATTTTTATTGTCGGCGGTCTTTGATCCGAGAAACGTCAGATTAAAACAGAACAAAGCTACCTATACACCTAACTATATAATATTTTTGAAAATATTTTGACGTTGAAACTTTCGAGATTGACTAATTTTATTATTTTGTATTTATTTATACTGATAGTCAAAACTTTCGGTAGAGAATTTAATTAGCGTTTACTTGGCTTTTGCACAAAGCTTTTAAAGATATTTATACTATTAAGTGAAAAGTACTACCGACGATATATCTATGGAAAAAGCGTATGATTTATTTTCAATTATTTTAAGTAGGAAAAACATTGTTCTATAGTGTACTAATAAACTGTAACTAATTTTGGTATTTCGCATCTACAGAGAAGACTATTTACCCCTTCAGTAGTGTGTGAGCTATTCTCACGTGCCGACACTTGGGGAAAACTTTTGGCTCATTACTTAAGTAGCGCGAAAGCACCAACAATTTACGAGAGCCCATAGATATACTACAACACCGAGTTCTCTTGGTAGTTTTCGATCTTCCCGGGATTACACGCTATCGTTATACAATGAAATGTTTCTCGTTAAAACCCATTGAACAAAAAAACATAAAAAATTAATAAATTGTCTAGAAGAAAAAGAACTGGGTATATATACACACACTTCATTGCACCGTGAGCTTTTTTGTATTTGTTTTCAGTATAAACGTGTAAGTGCTTTCTTTGAGTTAATGTTTAAGTGGAGCAGTGTTTAAGGGATAAAAAAGCTTTTCTAACTGCACCAGAAAAGATCGTATTGATGCTTATGAGATTTACTTATTGTGAATAATACTATTACTGGGAAATCTACCCGAGTCAAAATTAAAAACATATTTTGAGCCTCCACAACCTACCGGAGGAGTTATAGGTTGAAATTATGGTTTTAGATTTTTTCGACTACGATGATGCGTATATCAGAACCATAATTTCAGCCTACAAGTGGTATTTTTGTCCGCTTTTACCAAAGTTAGGCCGAAATCACGGTTTTAGAACCATAAATTGAGCCTACTGAGCCTACATCTCTACCGTACAAAAGATTCTTATTTGTTAATATAATGTAGACGAGGAGAAAGAAAGGAAAGAGGAATGGATCCAGATAAAAATGGCTGCCGTTAGAGGCATGCTATGTCCAGCTCATATGCCATTTGATAAAAAATGATAAAAAAAGGATTTTGACAGTGTCACATCTATATTTTATTGTTGATGTACGTACAGCTATCGCAAGTTCAATAACGTGTGATTCTTAATTTCGACCTAACATTTGCTAACTATAGAAATAAATTGAAAATCTGTTCTAACCGAGATTCGAACCTGAGACGCGCGCTTGCCAGATCGATAACTAACCCTTACACCGTACGACCGATGAGCTAATTCACATCTTATCATTGTCATAAACTAAATCTATATGGTGACGATTTTTCTGAAATTTTTTTATCTTTCTCTACCCTATTGAAAACAATTGTCAGAATTTTTTCGAATTTTCTTACCCAACCAAAAAAAAGTTATGAGTTATTTAAAAAAAAATCTTTTTTTTTTTTGGGTAAATAACCATAACTTTTTTGAAAATTGGCTTACTGGGATGTTTTGTTTTTTTGAAAATTCTTGTTTTTAAATGTTCTTTCGAGAAAAAAATGAAAATAATAATGTGGATTCATATTCAACGTCTTTTTTTTTAAACTTTTGGAAGAAAACAAAAATTTCGGGATGATTGCCATTTTTGATTTTCGATTTTTCTTTTTTTTATAAAATACTTTAGTATTTTCTGCGAATCTCCTGAAATTTTCAGTGGCATTTTTTTTCTTTCTATTTTTTTTTAGAAATGAAAAAAAAAATTTTTTTTTAAATGTTTATTTCTCCTGAAAATTTTTCAGGAGATTGAGAAAACTTCAAAATCCGAGAAAAAAATTAAAAAAAAAAATTTGAAATAATAATCATTCAAGAGATTTAATTATTTTTTCAATAAAATCAGATCAAAAATCAAAAAAACCATGGAATTTTTTTTTTTGTATTTTTTTTCCAAAACTACATGCAAAAACAAAACAATTAAATTGTTGTTCGATCCATTTTGGAGCAATGCATGAACTCTCAAAAATTTTGAGGCAATTAATTTCAAACAAAATTTGATTGAATTTATTTTCATTTACACAGCTAAAAACATTTTTGTTGAATGATTTATAAACAGTAGACTTGTGAATGGAATATGATTTTATTTTTTACACGTTTAAGTAATTTACATATCCTAAATTCAGGATAATTTGAGTATTCTCTCACAATTAGATAATAGTTTGTTATGTAAAACATTTTTTTCTATAACGTTTATCTTTTCTATATAATATTGAAGACCGTCATAATTTTTCGTTGTTCGTAGACCAGATAAGAAAATAACTAGAGTTCATGTCCCTTATTTAGATGCTCAGTCTGAGACCTCAATGCATTTAAGATTACAAAACCAGAACAAACAAATAAATGGAGTTTAAACATTAGAAAAAAATATCCAGAGAGTTCAAAGGTATTTCTTAAATACATTGCGGCACTCGAACTCAGACTGGGAAATTTTTATCATTATACTCTCATTACTGTCCAAATATTAGGCATAGAAGATAATATAGTATGAGTCAAAAGAAATAATAATTTTATGATAATAAACAAAATTTCTTAAACAATCTTTTACAATAAATTTAGTTAGATAATGTCTTGAGAATAATAAATAATTTAAGGTAAAAATAATAAATAAGAATTTCAAATTGAACAATTAGTAAATGTTAAAAACTAAAAGCAAATAAATTAAAAGTTACAAATTAATTATTAAAAGGAATTGACTAATTGTTTATTAAAATTTTTATCGATCACAAAAAAAGAAATCATCCGATTATTGATAAAATCGTTCGAAGAAATTGTTTAAATATTAAATTAATTTAAGAAATGTTAATACTCAAAAATTTTCATATGTTAAACAACAAGTAACATTAAGATCTCCGTGTGCATTTGTGTGTGTATAGATGCGCCTATACATTAACATAAGTGTACCAGTAAGAGTATCGTTGTACAATGTGTAGGAGGTAAAAGCATACAAGTATAATAAGATAACTTGTGATCTATACTTGTACATCAAAATACGGGGAAACCGCCATCGCAGCATTTTCCGACACATCCGAAGAGAGGGTATTCAATTCTCCCTCCAATTGACAACGGAGGGCCCGTAAAAATCTCGGACCCGGGAAGCTGCTGGGTGTTCGCTCTTTTCGTGTTTTGACCTATCTAGTGTTAACATCATCAATAGATTACGACTAATTCTGTTTTTTTTTATACAACCAATTGTAAAATAAAGTAAAGTTGTGAAGTGAATTAAATTAACGAAAAGAAAAAGAACAAGATTCACCAATTGTACCAGGTAAAATTTAAAATTATTAATTTGTAAATTTTAACAATTTGAAACCGCATTGTATGAAAGAAAATATTAGATTTCACCTTTTTGTATTATTTGTAATGAATTTATAATTTAACCAATTTTTAGTTAAATAATATACTTATTAAATTTACCTAACGAACTATTTATTCAATCAAACCTATCATTCTCAATAAATTAAAACTCGGAAGTTCCCGGTCTATTAGTCTAACACGCTAGGACCAAATACTGTTAATCACTTCAAATGTAAAATTAATTAATTATCATAAATTAAATAATTTTTACATAACAGTTTTCGAAAAAAAAATACAAGAAAATAATCCAATCTTATCGATGATTGTCATTTTGAATTTTTTTTTATTTTTTTTTCTCGGATTTTGAAGTTTTCTAAATCTACTGAAAAATTTTCAGAGTGGCATAACGAAAAACAAACATTGGAGGAAAAAAATTTTTTTTTTCATTTCTAAAACAGAAAATATAGAGAATAAAAAATGCCACTGAAAATTTCAAGAAATTCGCGGAAAATACTGGTTTAAAAAAAAAAATAAATCGATAATCAAAAATGAGCATCATCCTCAAATTTTCGTTTTCCTTTACAAGTTTAAAAAAAATGTTGAATATGAATTCGAATTATTGTTCTGATTTTTTTTTCTAAAAAGGACATTGTAAAAAAAAACATCCCAATAAGTCAATTTTCAAAAAAGTTAAGGCTGTTTAACAAAAAAAAAGCTAGTTTTTTTTAAATAACTCGTAATTTTTTTTTTTTGGTTGGGTAAAAAAATTTGAAAAATCTCTAAAAAGTGTTTTTTGTAGGGTATTGACGGGGTCAAAAGTGGTCGATTTAGCATGAAATGCTCTGCCCCATATATTAACCCGAATATTCTAACGATAAACGTTAGAAAAAATATAAGTTGAGATGTTATTGCTTATTACCGTCCGTATATTTTATGGATGGTTGCTAAATTGTTGCAACGTTAATTACAATAGTCATAATTTTTATTTCAACTCTGCACTAAAAAAATTTTTTTGCACAGATAAAAGTTAATAGTTTTCTAAGTCCAGTTTTTACTTAAAAATTTTTTCTATTATGAAAAAATTCTATGTTGTAAAAAATAAAAAGATGAAATCAACCTACAGACCCCCGATGGAGGCTCTTTAGGCTCAAAATACCGTTTAAAACTGTGATTTCGATCTCCACAGCCTATTTTTAGGCCGATGAGGGTAAAAATACAGTTTTAAATTTCAATGCAAACCCAAAAACAAAAGAAAGGAGGCTCATGAGGCTCAAATCACTTTTTTAATTTCGACTCGGGTACTGAAAACTAAAAAGCTGTCTGTCTATGTATAAAAAATCGTTTATTCGCTTGGTTTGAACTTTAAATTCTCTTTAAAAAAAAAAAAAAAAAAAAAAAATCAGGCCATAGACGTCATACTAAAAAACGTAATAATTTTCATCCGAAAAAATTGGTCGTTCATAACTCGTCGATGGAAAAAATAATTGCAGTTGCAGTACTTTTTGCGTTAGTCTATACGTTCTGGCATCCATTCTTCGAGAATCAACGACCAAACGCGAAAAATTAACACAGAAATATCGATTATAAGCTTTGATTTGTTTATACAGAAAATAATTGGATTGAAAAAAATACTAGTTTATTCAAAAGAAATATTTTTGATACAAGAACAAAATTGCTTGGAGACTGATTGTCTTGATTAAAAAATTTTTAGTAGATTTCATAGAAATCTAACTATTGCATTTGTGCTGATGCCGTAACTTTTGAAAAATTTTGCTATTTTCTGACTCAGTTCGTCAAGCTGGTTCAGAAAATACCATTAGTTCAAAAGTTTATATATGTATGTATTTATGTATATATACGATATAACGGATTTTTTCCGAACTCAACATGCTTAATCTTTAGACTAATACCAAGGCCAAGTTCAAAGATTAGCTTAATCGATCAAGTAGTTTAGAAATTACAGGGTTTCAAAATTGTCAAAATCGTAAAAATTTATATTTTGGGAGATTCTTTCGCGTAAGGGAGGGTGGGGCATGAAGGCCCACCTTAAAAATTGACCAAAAATTTATTTTTCTAATATTTTTTCATCATATTTTGGCGGTGGGCCATCTTGCCCCCGAAAAAAAAATTTTTTTTTGGAACTTTCGAAAAATTTCGGTGAATTGAGTCAAAGTTGGACGAGAGTAAATCCACATGATAGTAGAAAGCCACAAAAAATAAAAACTGGCTTAGGTGGGCCGTCTTGCCCCACCCTCCCCTATAACTTTTGAATGAAATAACTTATCGAATTTTTGTAAATTGTATGTTAAAGCCTATTAAACGAGCTTCAATTTTCATGTCATTTTATTTACCTTAATTGAAAATAACCTATTCGTCTGTAGGTTTTTAATGAAATTTTACTTTTGCATTCGTTTTTTCGATCAGTTTTTCTAGTATATCTCATAAAAATCTATCTATAGTTTTATCCTCATTCTCAATGCATTTGTTTCTATTTATAATGAAATCTACTTCCATTTCGGCTGCCGAATGGTCTTTTTTTTTATCTTGAAACTCTTTTTAACGAATGAAAGTTTGAAATCTCAAGATCAAGATTATACACTGATAAAAAAATTTGATTCAAGAAGAGAAATCTTGAATAAAACTGAATATTATAAAACAAGAGTGAAATCCAATAAGTCTTATTCATACGTCATAGTTAAATGTTTATCATTGTTTACCAACTCATTAACTTATTTTGCCTTAACATGCAATATTTTTCGTTTAAAAAAATTGATGATGAATTTGTAAAAAAGTCATTAGCCATGTAATCGTCGTAACTCATGTTTTTAAGTGAAAAATGAAGATTTATCGGGTTGCAAAAAACGGAATTATTTATAATAGTGACATTAGTTGATATAATTTAAATATATGAAGGAAAGTTATTGTTTATTTAGTTCTCAAAATAAATCGCAGTGGGCATAAATTGAAACAGGTCATCGACTTGAGGCATGCATAAATATATATACATAGAGTGGACATTGCAGTTTGTACCGGGTGAGTATATATAAGCGAGTCGTTGTCGAGGTTGGAGAATCGACGGAAGGCATGAGGCCAGCAATTTCATCGGGCTTTTGGTTCCCGATACAAACGGCCATTATTCCGTCGCGTGACGACGCTTACACTCGACCGTATAATGACAATTCGGTTCACATGGCCGCGCCAAAGCAATGCACAACTTCCTCACACCCCCATCCTCATCCGCGTCCTCGTACTTGTTCTCTTTACCGTACTACTTTGTTGCTCCTACTTCACTTACTCAACCTTAGTCTCAGTCTTACTAGCGTATTGAGGTATACGCTATTATTTACTGTACACTATGTACACATACCTCTTTCCTCTTCTTTTGCATTCTGTATTTTACCTGTTAGCATTAGCCACGATATTTAAACGATGTACCGTCACCTACCTAACATTTCATTTCATTATGTTACATTTAACGAAGAAATCGATTGCTACCGGGATTCCTTTTCATTATTCTTTACTCAACCACACACACTAAAAGAGAGTATTGCAAAAAAATATTTATTACCTTTCATGTTACGGTGACATTCAAAGGAAATTTTTTTTTTTCAACAATTGTAAATGTTTTTAACATATTATTATTATAATTTAGTTATTTTTGTTATTACTTTTATTTCGATGTGTATTCTCATTTCCATTTTATCGCAGTCTACAAAAATAATAATAATAAATTAGTTCTACTATGTGACAGTTTAAATTTACGAATTATAAATAGAAAAACTTTGATTTAAAGATTTTTCGATTTTTTTAATCACAAAATAAATAGTTTGGATACTTTCGAAATAAATTTCAAAAAGAAAAATTTCTTGACTGGAGAACAAAATTTTTGGCTCAAGAAAATTTTCGGGTGCCTGAAAGAAGACCAAAGTTGTGTTGGCTCAAGTAAAAATTTTTCTTGAAATTCTATTTTTGGTGGAAATAATTTTTTCTTAATTAAAATTGTCATAAATACTTGATACAATAAATTTTTATATTTGATCAAGATTTTTAGATACTTTAGGGAAGCAGCACCACCTACTTCAACTGAGAAAAAAATTTTCTCACCTTGATAAAATTTTTCTCTTGAATATTTGATGCCTATTTTATATTATTTTAGCGTGCAATTATACATATTGAATGAAAAAAAAAAAAAAAATGATTCAATATTATTTGATCTTCCCATTTGACATGTCAGTCAATGAAAATATTAATGAAAATTTACTATCAAGATATTTAATTTTTTGGAGCAAGAAGCTGAATTTTCTTAAAACAAGAAGATTTTCTTTACTTAAATAAATTTTCTTGAATCAAGATACGTATTTATTAAAGCAAAAGAATTAATTTTGTTGGAATAAGTGAAATTTCTTGTGTCAAAAAAAAATTTTTTTTTTCGCTCAAGAAAATAATTAGGAAGAAAAATATTTTAAAATTAATAAAATAATAATGAAAATATCCTGAATAAATCTTAAGAATTATTACTACATTAATTGTCGACTAAGCTGACGCAAATATGTGATAGCAATCCTAGACACGCTCGAAGTGCCTCTAGATAATCAAGGTGTCAATAGTTGTAACGGTACGTCAATAATCCAGCCTTCAGAATGGTATGCCAATAATTGGGACAGCCGTTTAATCTTTTAATTTCCATACATACGTTTACCATAAATCAACAAGCGGCAACCTTAGCAAGAATAACCCGGAGCAAAAACCGGGGACCGCTGAAAATACCCTTTAAATTTCATGTCTGGTATATTAATTATACATTTAAATATAATTTAGTTAAAAATGCACCGCATAATAATTAACGGGATGTTTTTAGAAAACAATGGAAACAAGATATCGTTATGCAAATAAATAATAAATATAAATATAAATATAAATATTAAATAAACATTTTCATCCCGATAAAAGTTATTAAAAATTTATCAAGTTTTTAATTTAATTTTTATTATATAATTTTATTTATATACACTATAAAGATAACGATGTTCAATAATTTAATTATTTGAAGGTGACAAAATAAAAAAAATACTTTTTTATCAATAACCATTTATTGATAAATTTATATTTTTATATTCTTAAATAAAATAGACAAAAAAAATATTTAAAAATGATTTTTAATTTTAGATTCAAAAAGTTTACATTCCTTATATTTTACATAATTTAATACAATAATAAAATTGAAATAAAAAAATTTATAGTTGGCCTTTTATAGTTATTTTCTTCATCCACTGCCATTGACTCACGCTCTCCGTTCATTAATAAGTCTGAAAACATAAAAAAAATTTTTTTTTTATTTTTAAATTAATTAACACACTCGAGTGCCAACTTTTTAAATTGGAAGTTGGCTACTGCGTGTTCTTCACCCACACCTACGCTCTATATAATATAATATACATACATACATAGACAGAATGAGAGTGAATGAGTAAATAAAAGAGAGAATGCACCTCGCGATTTAATTTAGCTGAAAAGAAGACTGAGTAGTCGGATTTTTCGAGAGTTGAGGGTGGTGATAGAACAAGAGCTAGCGGTTTTACATTCTCACACCTACACCAGCTCAGCATACTCCAGATTACATTGTTAAACATATATAATACCGATGTAATGTTATGTAATACATAATACACGTTGTACAAGTAGTTGTAGTGGTTCGAGGACCATGCGGGGGAACAGGAAAGCGGGAGGGGATGGAGAAACAGCGGCGATCCCAGTGGTAGTAGTCGGTGTATAGTCAGGCAGACCGGCAGCCCATACCAACAACTGTAGTATGAAACGCATCATTACCCTCTGCAAGGTCTAACGAACCGTGAGACGTTGGTGGTTGCCTTCTAGCTCAACATCAACGACCACCTGAGTCGTTCTACTACGACTGGGAAATACCAAACTCGAGGATAATTTTTATACTTTTGTTTTTACAAGGAAATTTTTTTTTTTTTAGTTTTCTTTTGATAAATAGCTTAATTTAATTATTAAGAGATCACACGAGGTTAGAATTGGAGAAAAAAATAATTTTTTTTTTCGTTTTTGTAATGGGTAAATATTTAAGTATATTTACGGAAAAAATATGTCCGGTTAATTTTATAGAAAAGTTAGAAGTGTTACTTTTTAAATTGCAAAACTGAATTTGAAAGTATTAATTTTATATTAGGAAAAATGTAAATTTTTCATTAGAAAAGTTCATTAAAAAAATTGTATAAAATTATATACGATCAAAACTCTCATATAATTTTATGTAAACATTCAAATATAATTTCATACATTTTTTTCCCCGGATTAATTATTTTTATAAATAAATTCCCGTAAATTTAACAGTTTTTTTTGTTAATAAATAAAATATGAGATAAAATAGTCTTGTAATTTTTACATGACAAGAAAAAATGATAAAAAACCGCTTTTTTTTTATCCTTCTCACCGCGTATAATCCCATGAAAAATGTTTGTTATTTTTAGTAATAAAAAAAAACTTACCAAAAATTTCAATGAACATGAATCTGACTCCTCGAAGAACAAGGATTACAAACAAGCGCAAGAACCAGTGTTCCGCAAATGATAATAGCAATTATGAGGGCGATAAGATACCAAGTGTTAAACGGACCGGATTTGGACGTCGTGATTTTTTTAGCGCCAGATAAATCAGCCAGTTCATACTCAGCTAAACCGAACCGTTTAGCCTTGGCGATAATGTACCTCAGGCGCCGTGATGCTTTTTCACACGACATCGTCTTCTGTGAATTTATTTTCCTTCTTTATATGGACTCGCCTCCACCCAGCTGCTTTTTTACGATTTTTCAGTCGGACAATCAAATTTATCATCCTCGAGATGATAACTCACTGGCTATGGATCCTTTTCACCGGGAATCTTTGACATTTTGATTTATTCAGCGACCCAATATTTATTGAGCTACAACATAATCTTTTTTATTTTATTTACTTTAAATGTTTTCAGCTGATGAGTAAATACAGTGTGTATTTTTTTTGTCTGATAATATTGAATGTGTTTAACGAATTCACTAATCCTTATGTTTAATCCTTCATAAATTATCAACGTCAATATTTTCTTTTTATTCAATTGATTGAATTAAATAAATTTATTGCAATGGAAACTTTAAAAATGTTCCAAGTTAAAAAATTGGATTAAAATTATAAAATAAAAAATTTTTGTCATAAAAAAAAAAGTCTGAAAAAAATGATTTACAATTGCAAAACTGAGTAATTATTCATGTATTTTATTCCGTAAGCAAAAATGTAAAAAAAGGTAATAATGATGACAAATTACTTTTATAATATGAATATACTTATTTTGTGCTCAACTCTGGTTAATTCATAAATGAATATTTATAGCGACACGCGACTTTTTATTATTATTATTATTTTATTTTCATTTACTCTATTTTATCTTCCCTTTATTTATATATTTTTTTGTAATTGTGTTTTTGGAATACGTAATAAAGTTAATTCTCACCAAAGAGCAACCGCAATCACCGAGGGACGGTTTATAAATAATTCATTAAGCTTCTCTGGAGCACGAAAATTCACAAAATGCCGGTGGGTGTCAAACTTCACAATACAAATACGCTTTACTAATTGCCTTTTTCATTTATTATTTCATTATTGTTCATTATATTATTTATGTTTGTTGATATCCTAACGCATCATATTAATCTATCTTTACATCATTTATTAAATTGAATAGTTAGATAATCGTGAGTTGTATTATTCAATTATTATATTTATATTCCGTCACTGGATTTTTTAATTAATTAATTTTTTTTTATTCAAGTGCAACAATTATTGAAAACATAAATGTAATAATAATATACAAGACCACGTGGTTAGTGGCTCTTATGTTATCGCAACAAGCCGCATGTTCGGACTGATGTCGCGACGCTTACTAAATCGTTGGTTTTATAAGTAAGCTAAGAAATTTTAGGTATACGCGCGCTTACTCTTTGCGTTTGCGCAGTGGAATTAATGTATATATGTTGATCAAGTTTGGATTTTATAACTATGTATACATGATATACAATAGAAAGATCTGATGAAAACAGTTCTTTAATGGAAAAAAATAATTAATAACTATTAAAATAATGATAACAATAACAGAAAAAAAGGTTCACTTGAGCCAAGAAAATATTTTTCTTCCTAATTATTTTCTTGAGCGAAAAAAAAAATTTTTTTTTGACACAAGAAATTTCACTTATTCCAACAAAATTAATTCTTTTGCTTTAATAAATACGTATCTTGATTCAAGAAAATTTATTTAAGTAAAGAAAATCTTCTTGTTTTAAGAAAATTCAGCTTCTTGCTCCAAAAAATTAAATATCTTGATAGTAAATTTTCATTAATATTTTTATTGACTGACATGTTAAATGGGAAGATCAAATAATATTGAATCATTTTTTTTTTCATTCAATATGTATAATTGCACGCTAAAATAATATAAAATAGGCATCAAATATTTAAGAGAAAAATTTTCTCAAGGTGAGAAAATTTTTTTCTCAGCTGAAGTAGGTGGCGCTCCTTCTCTAAAGCATCTAAAAATCTTGATCAAATATAAAAGTTTATTGTATCAAGTATTTATGATAATTTTATTTAAGAAAAAATTACTTCCACCAAGAATAGAATTTTAATAAAAATTTTTATTTGAGCCAACACAACTTCAGTCTTCTTTTAGGCACCCGAAAATTTTTTTGAGTCAAGAATTTTGTTCTCCAGTCAAGAAATTTTTCTTTCTGTGTACAAATTTTAAGTAAAAAAAACTTTGGCTTGATAATTTTTCGATATTTTTAATCATAATATACATAATTTCGGTATTTTTTAGATAAATTAAAAAAAAAACAATATTCCTATAACAAGATCAATTGCTAATAATTTAATAAAAAAATTTATAGAACCAAAAAAATATTTAATACTTCTTAAAAAGCTTGAGCTTTAACCCTTTAATGTTCTGGAGTCGCAAAGAATCTCGGTGTGAGCTGTTAGGGGAGAGAGCCAATCAAATTATGTGGTTGTGTGAGAGACGGTTCAGTTGTAGTAGTATGTCTATGCATCTCTTTCGACTACTTTTCGAGCCCCCTCTCTAGGAAAAAGACTATAGCTCTCTCACTTAAAGAAAAAAACATATGATTCAAACTAAGAGTAGGAATTCAAGGCCGAACACCAAAGGGTTGAACACTTAGAATGATCTCATGAATCTTTTCTTGTTATATTGTCGCGGTTATTTTATTACCATGTAACTAAGGGAGACTTGAAATACCTCAACTTCTTAATAATTTTCATTTCATTAAAATATTATTTATTTATCTGATTAAAAAGTTTCAATTAATTGAATAGCAATCAAAAAAACGATGAGGAATTCAATATCTACTATAATATAATTTAATAAATTCAAGTAATTGGTTTCTCTATTTATTGTCAAAGCAATATATATATAAGTGCAAATATATATTTAACCTTGTTGTGCCATTTCATATGATTGATTATTTTCAACTCGAATTTTCCATATTCCTGGTAGTATTTAATGAGTGATTTATTTACAATACTTTAATAAAAAATAATCATAAAATAAAAGCTACTATATTTTTTTTTGATAGATATAAATGTGTATATTTATATGCTTGAAACAAATAAATTACTTGAATAATAGTAGAGTAGTAAACAAATATTAAAATGTAAGAAACATTTTATGTAGCAGCCTGTGTTTATTTTTTTTATTTTATATTATTTGTTATAGCATGGTCTGGTCATGTAAAAGTTGGATAAAACTCAATATTCAGAAGCATATTTCACCATGATGTTTTATAAAAATAATATGCATTTTTTATTTTATATGAGACAGTGATGTCAGTCGTGTGTAGACACCAGACAGAATAAACTAGATAGAGTGGGTAACGGTGGTTATAGTCTTTTGCCTGTTCTCTTGGACAGGAAATAGCCTGGGATGGATGACCAGGGCGGTTTATTATCCCGTGGGAATTCGCGCCACTCGGTGGAAAAAGTCCGAAGGATAAAAACAAAGATAGACCGATAGAGATGGAAAACAACCAAAGAGGAGCGCAAGAAATAAAAAATAAAAGAAATGTATGAGTGACGGAAAAGAAGCACATCGTAAATAAAGTATACAAGGAAACGCGGGCTTTAAACCGGAAGAGGAAGCATGCTCGCACAGTATATTTACTAAATTCAAACAAAATGACTGGATTAAAATAGTTTGATGGTTTAAATTTTTTTTTTAAATAAAGTCAAAAAATCAATTGTTAACATCCTGTCTTATTTTATGATTTAGTTATGTAATTGACTTACCTTCAAATTTCAATTGCCAAATCCTGTAAGACTTAAAACATTTTAAAGCCATACAGAAAAAAGTTAACTGTAATAAATAATAGTCGATTTATAATAAGAAACCCTGCACTGTAAAAAATTTTGCGTCAATGCGTCAAAAAATTTTGAGTCAAAAATTTGTATATTAAATATTTAACACTTTTTTGTGTGTTAATTTAACACAATAAATGTTAAATTTACACATAAAAGTGTTAAATTTTTAATCCAAAATTTTTTTACGCAATGACGCAAAATTTTTTACTGTGTGATTAAAAAAAGTATTGAACAAAATTGGTTTTCTAGTCAATCCAATTTTTTTCAATACTTTTTTCTTTGTCTCAATACTTTTTTTTTAATCAGGGAATAATCAACTGCGAAAAATTACCATTTCAAACAGTAAAATCCTGATTTTAATAATCACTTTGTAAAATTTATCATTTATATGCTACAATTTATTCTTTACATGTAAAATATATATTTTAAGAGTAGAATTGTTACTGTTCCAAATTTTAAATTCTACCATAGTTAGACCTTCTTCTCCTTATCTATTCCCCTTCTCGTCGTAGTATGGCCTATATATTAAAACGATAATTTTTACTGTGTGAAACTAATTTTTTAAGATGATAGAGTCGTTATTTACTACAATGACAGCTACTAATGAATTATTTTCGACATTAAATTATAAATTGTGGCTTCTACCCTTTCTATATTAAGTTCTGTAATTTTCATATTTTTGCGACCTCGATGTCTGCTTTACTGTTTAAAACTACAAAAATTAACCGGAAACCGAGTGAATTTTTCAATTTTTTTTACAAAAATCGACTAATAAACCTAAATCTGTAATAACAGTGTTACTAGAGTGGTAATAAAAGCACTATATTGCGCACTCTAAGTTCTAATAAACTTCTAAATTGATCTAGAGTCTACTTCAGATTCTCCGGACCGTTCGGGACTCTGAAAAAATTTTATTTACACTCCAGTTTGATTAGTTTGTTCATTCGCCAAAGAACCACTGACTGCTTTTTGGTTCATTTGATTCAAAGACTTGTAATACTTTCTATTAATCATTATATTTATTTGAGAGTATAGTGAAAACATTTTTAAATTAGGTGAAAATTTACAAATTTTCTGTTTTTAAAAACACTAGAGATGAGCGATTTGAAAAATATTTTCTCAATTATATTCTGCTCTTTCGAAGCTTATGTTATATTTGTTGCACTGAAGAGTTCTTGAACTAAATAAAATTTACATAAATCTAGCAAAATCTTTTAGCGAAAGATTTTTTTTTTTTACTTAAATTAAGACAATGAAGCTCGTAAAAATGATTTTTTTGATTCATGAATTTTTCTCGAGAATCAAATTTTTTTCTTCTTTAGTGTGACTAGTTTTAATTAAAAAAAAATTAATTGTCAAATATTGACGCAATGTTTTAAAAATAAATTGCTTCAGATGATAATTTATAATTTACAATTTATAACATTAAATACAGAATATAACATACCCGTTATCTCCGTTCCACATGAAATCCGTCGAACAATGTATTCCCGGTGGGTACTTACAGTTGAGTACGAAAACGAATACCCCAGTATTTCGGGCACGTTCTTGAATCGCATTATTTAATTAGAACTGCTGCAGGACATGAGCGAGGCACATGAAAGCCGTTTTCACGTCTGGAACATTGGAAGTCATGGATTTTAAATTTCCATTAAGAAAAAATTTTGAGAGTAAAAATAATTGTAACATTTGTAATATTTTAAGTCAGCTTTTACTTGATAGTACTTAAATTTTAAAATTAAAGATCCAAGATATGACTGTCAGGGGCTTTTAATAACGTCAATTGAAGATAATGTAATGAATATAATTAATTAAAATTGACTTGACTCAGTTACTCAAATAATTGTGAAAAAAAAGTACTTTTATGGTAAAAGTAGAGTTTTTTTATTTACTGCAAAACCGCTAGTGTAAAGTCGTTTTCAAAGCAACACCTTTCAACTTTAATTTACTTTGTAGTATTCCTTTTTCCTCTCTAATATACAGAATAATGATTCTCATTAAAGTGTGTAAAAGAAAACTGGAGTCGCAGCTTCACTGAGCATACGAACACTCTGTCAGTAAGTGAATGCTTTTATTTCATAATTGATTTATCAAAGTACTGTAATATACCTTTCAAATAAAACTTTTAACAGAAAAAAAATCCGTTTTTTAAAATGAAAGATTAATTACATCTTTTTACACTAATTGTTTTAAAATTTAATAAATTGAATTTTTTACTTAAAAAACTAGGTTGGTTATTGATTTTATGGGTTTAAAAAATAGAATGCAGGCTGACGTGTGGGTCGTATAGTGCAGCAAATAAACAATTATCAAGATGAAACGTATAGCGTGATGACAACGGCTAAACAACTGACGTGGACACTAAAGCTTACTCTAATGCGTTTAGAAAGCAGAGAAGCGTATTCCCAGTTGCAAATGAACCAATTATCTATAAAAGCTGCTGATTCCGAGAAAGAAATTAGCTGACCTACATGACGTGTTTTTTATAGAAGTTTTTATAACCGACACTATATCTAGTATGATATGTTGATCGATACTTAGTTTTTTTTTTTTTTACTTTCTCAAAAACTGTCAAGGAAAATTGATCCAATAAATTCTAATTTATTATCATATTCATGATAGCTAATTAACAGCTTTCGAATTTATCTTCTAGCGGTAAAATAATGAATGGCTCACACCCTTATAAATTTTTATTAGTTTATTTACTGGATCGAGCTGATTTATTGGGTTTCGGTTGTTCATTAGTTGATATCACTTCTCATTCATTAAAACAATTCGGTCATTTTCATTTTATCATGATGACAATTAATGAAATTAACGGTGCGGATTGGGATTAATTTTACTTGGATATAAATTGTCTGATGAAATCCCCATGAGAAAAATTTTTATAAATATGTATGTTTGAAATATGAAAAAATATATTTAAAACAATACAAAAAATTTTATTAAAGATATTTATTAAATTTAAAGTAATTTAAGTGTAAAAATATATTTAACAGTTTTAAATAAATTTTTATGTAACTGTAGGGAATATATGTATAAATATAATTTAAGACATATTTTTAATATACATCAAATTGAAAGGAAATATACAAACGGATTTTTGATTAATTCTTTCGTTTTATATTTTTTTATCGTTGTATTTATACTTTAAAGTGTATACAAGAACGGCTATGTCAAATAATTTTTTTTACTACTACTATTATTAGTTTTTCTTGCCAATATACATTAAAAAAATGTAAATCCCGGAAATTTTTTTTTTTAACAAAAAATGAAGCAATTATTTTGGGAGTGCTTGTTTTTCAGGAAAATTGTAGGTGTGATATTTTATAATAATTTTAATGAAATAATATGAATTTTTCATAACTTAAAAATTTTTTCCGATTACCACATTTTTTTATGACCGAATTTTAATTAAAATATAAAATTAAATAATTTTATCTAATCGTTTGAATTCATGATAAAAATTTTATTCTTGACGATTAAAATTTTTAAAAAGAAAAAAAAAATTATTAACTACTATAATTACAAGATTAAAATAAAAGAGAGTCAGAAAATTTTTAAAGTAATAAATTAAGAAGAAAAAAAAAAAAAATTCTATTTCCCTCTCTTCCGATACTTTTCGCTCAAACTCTTCCGTGGGAACTACAATAGGAGTGTCGTAAAGTATTGGGTTGAGTTTCAAGTTTAGTGGGGACACGGCGAATAAAAACCTGCGTTTAGAGTTACGTGGCTGACACACAATGAGCACACATATGATAAGTGTGTAGAAGTCTCCCTCTACTTTATTCGAACCACTTAAACAGGCTTACAAAGTGGTGTACCGACATAAATTTTCACGGGTTGTTTATTTTTTAGTTTACTAGCTCGGGCGTTATTGTTCTATTTATGTATACGATACTGAAACTTGTTGTTTGGGTTACCCAGTTCTAAAAGGTGGGTGGAGAGCTGAGGTGCTACTGGAAAGGGTTTGTTTGTTTTGAGTGACAACGGCAACACTAACTTTCAATCAAGAAAAAGACTTGAGACTATTCAGTAGTCACGCTTAATTTCACTCCGGTCAGCGAATAATCATTACATAATTTTTCGGTCTTCAAAGCTAATATAAAAAATTTCGTGTGAAGAGAAATTATTCAGTGGCTATTAATTATTTTTGCAATCTTCAGTGAAATTAAATCACCGTTTCTAAAAGAGCCACAAAAGTTAATTATGCTACGACGTGTTGTTCTCGATGATAACAAGTGGCCAAGACAATTGAAAGTGCATGTCAAAGCTTAAAATCTGCAGATAAATCTGTTAAAAAATCCTTCCAACGTCAGCCCAAATATCAGTGTCCGAGCCAAAAATCAGGTCGAGAGAAAATTCAAACCAAGGACTCAGAGAAGAAGTAACTCAGGTAAGAAATCTACCTAGTTTTATACTATTCTGTTTAGATGGATATTCAATCCAATTTAAAGAAACTCCATATCAAAAAACAATCCCTGAGCAACGAACTTGGCCAAGTAACGAGGAGTTTCAAACAGAACTCGAAATTAACAAACTTTTAAGCAAAAAAGCCATAGAAAAATGTGAATACTTTAATGAAAAATTTATTTCATCCTATTTTCTAGTTCCAAAGCCAGACGGGACCTACAGGTTTATTTTAAATTTAAAAAATTTTAATTAATTTATTTTTCCACCTCACTTCAAAATGGAAGACATTAGAACAGTCGATCGATTTATTTGCCACATATGAAAACAGAAAATTAGAAAGATTCTGTTCTAGATTCCCGAGTCCAGAATTTTTTAGAGTTGATGCGTCCATGATTTCTTGGAAAAACGAAAAAATTTACGCTTTTCTCCCGTTTGCCCTGATCACACCGACCCTTAAAAAATTTATTACTGACAAAGTTGAAGGTGTTATCGTAGTACCAAACTAGCCTACTCAGCCCTGGTAAACTCTATTCGTTGCTCAAGGATCCACCTTTAGTGTTTAAACCAAATAAAAAATTATTGATTTCTTCTTACAGATCAAAAACTCACTCTCTATTGAAGACACTTTCCCTGGCAGCCGTATGAACAAAGGACTTTCATCAGATGCTGCGGATATTATGCTAAGCTCCATTACGGAATCTACTCTCAGACACTATGAGAGTTCACTCAAGCAATGGTGGTCTTTTATAAAAGAAAGAAATTATGATATCCATAACACTGATGAATTTAATACAATAGAATTTCTTTAAGATTAAAAAAAAAAAAATGTAAAAAACAGTATCTGGAAAATTAGAGACATTGATGATCCTTGCTACAGCTCACCGTTTACAGACAACGGCCTTGATTAATATCGATAATATTAAAATATCTGAGTCGGGAATAGAAATTAAAGTTCCTGAATTAATAAAAACTTCAAAGCCGGGAGCCTTTCAACCCAGCTTAATTTTGCCATTTTCTAAACAAAGACAAAGTGTATGTGTTGCCAAAACCCTACTACAATATTTAGATATGACAAAAAACTTAAGAGGTGAACTTAAAGGCCTTTTTATCTCAACTGTGAAGTCATATAGAGCCGTTGGTGCTCAAACCTTGGGACACTGGGTTAAAGCATTTTTAGAAAAAGCGGGAATAGATACAATATTTGTTCCATATTGTGAAAAACACGCAGCTGTTTCAAAAGTTAATGCCAAGGGAGTGGATATAGATACAATAAGACGCACAGCTGGGTGTTCAAAGAACTCATTAACATTAGAGCTCAGCCCAACGAATTGAATCCAGTAATGATTGAAATAGTTGATGATTTTATCGAAGTTTAGATTCTGCATGTCTTCCCAACGTCGAGAATTAATTAAAAAAATAAATCTATGCTTCTGATCATTATCCATACGGAATTAATTAAATATAACAGATAGCTTTGAAATCATTGCTCGAAGAGTATCTATTGATTATTCGATTTGTCGTTAATCTCAATTACCGTCTAAGAATTTGGTGCACGATTCGTGAAAGGATTGAATGTATGAACTATCGGGTTATCGTTCCTCTCGTATCATGAAGAATCACATTAGAGCTTCTATTTTCTATAGTTTTTCAAGACCTTTAGATGCATCTCTGAGTGGTTTTGCCCCGGTACTCCCTTTAGTAAATAACGATTCAATATTTCACAGAATCGAGTTGTCAATTCTTCAATAATTGTTCTGAGTTTTTCACTTGAAATTGCTGCTATAATGTAAGTTGGGCATGTCGAATCAAACGGTTCAATATTCGAGACTTTAAGTTGTCGATCGTAATTCCGGCAGATCAATTGCTTCCTTAGATTGATGCGTAGTATTCACAATATTGAATGACAGCGACGAAATTTGAATGCTCGACGAAGCATGAGCTTACTAGTAATCTAGTCGGCTCAAATTTTGTTGATAATTCAAGCATCACCACCATTTCGAAGTTCAAGTGGACATAATACGACCTCACTTCAATACTCTGCAAAATTGACAGCAGAATTTGAACATCACTAAAAACCAACGAGTAAAAATTGTTGAATTCGCCATTCGCAACTTGGATTATTGCGAGAACTTAAATTCAAAGACTTGGAGTAATTTTTGAGGAATCGAAACCTTTTTTTTGTGAAATATTGCATCAGTATTTATTATGGGTGGTGCCGAGGCGAAACACTGCCGAGACGCATCTAAAGTTCTTGAAATGCTATCGAAAATAGAAGTCCTAATGTTATTTTTTCATGCTGCGAGGGCACCAATGACTCGGCAGTTCACCCATTCAATCCATTCATGAATTGTGCACTAGATCCTTGGATGAGAATTAAATTAGTCGATAAATCGAATGAACACTAGACATACTTCAAACGACGATTTCAATACTGTTTGTCTTATTTAATTGCTTCTGCATAAATTGTGATCATAAGTAGCGATTTATTTTTTTTATTAATTTTTGACGATAAGAAGATAAGCAGAATTTAGATTTTGATGCAATCAAATATTTTAATGTCTGCTGGGTTTAGTTCGTTAAATTGAGCTTGAGTTGGAAATTTTATGACATTTATGTGTTGAGTTTTATTATTTATTTTTTAATTTGGTGGCAGAGTGTTGCGTTAATTACAATTATAAACGTAAATTTTAAAGGCGATCGCTTGAATAATTAACTAATGCACGAAGTATATTTATGCGAACTCTTGCCTAATTGGGAATTGTGGCCATAAATAAACAGATATAATAAATAATTGTTCACTATCACTATCTATTTTGTAGTTTCGTGATTTATTGATTGGAAATGTTGAAATTGGTTTTAATAATTATGATTGAAATTATCTAGCTTTTAAAAATAAATGTTATGTGTCTGTATTTCAAAAATTGATAATGTAATGAATAAAGAAGATTGATGACTTGTTATGTTACAATCATTTTCTAATGAATTAATACGTAAGTTATGAATTAATTTGTAAGATAATAATCCAGAGGGAGTATTGGAATTTGAGATTCAAGTAGGTGATGATAGAGTGTTATGAGCGTGTAAGCGTTGCGTGACTCTACTGCATGGCGCGGGAATAGAAGGGTACAAGCAGTGAATCGATGGTAATGAAACACTAATAGGTAAGTGCAAGGAGAAATGCCTTTTTCTAAATGATGAATATTTTATCTTTGACGAATTATATGTGCGAAATGTTAAGACATGCAGGAAAAAAATTGCTTGGTTCAAGAAAAATACTCTCTCGAAAATTTAACTCTTGTTTTGAAATATTCAGTTCAAGTTGATTACAAAAAAATCGATAAAAAATTAAATTCATCAATTAAATAATTTCGAATTATTTACTATATTTCGATTGAATAAAAATATCAAATTGACGAATATTAAAAAGGTCAATAAAAAATTGAAGAAAAAACAAGCTATCTACTAATTTATTACTCCACATAATAAATAAATCTGTATCAATCAATAAACTAATTGATTCCTCTGTAAAAAAAAAAGTTTTTGAATTAACATTGCTCGAGTTCTGATGATATTGCACTTTAATTTAAATCATTTTTCTAAATAAATTCAATTCAACTATATTTTTACTGATTATTTGATTTATAATCTTCGAATTAAATAATATTTTTTTAATATTAGATAAATAATATTTTATTGGATCGTATAGCTATTTTAGCCATCTAACCTATTGCGGTCAGAGCGACCTAGTAGATGGCTCTAGTAATAATCAAACAGATGGTTAAGTGGGGATAGCTACTACAGCAATACAGTATTGCTTTGAGATAAAGAAAAAGTTTATTATTCATAAATTTTTTCAGTTTAATAAATTATTTCTAAACAAAATACAATACACCGTAAAAATATATTTAAACTCATAATTTCTTTTTTAAGAATTAAGATACACGATAATATTGATTCAAGATATGATCAACTTGTTTCAAGAATACCGACTGGCCTCCAATTTATTCTTATTTTCTTTATCATTAAAAATAAGTCTTCAATAATTTTTAGAATGAGTTTAGGTAATGGAAGAATTTTTCTTTATTTTTTCTTACATTTTTAAAGAAAATCGTTTTTGAACCAGATATTTTTTTTTTTTTTTTTTTTAATGTATGTATTCCAACTGTAAGTCGCAAAACACTTATGAGTCAAGTAGTAAAAACGTGAACAGTCAGACGGACTGAAAATTTCTCTATTGAGATGTCATGACAAATCATAACAATTAAATAAACGAAATCTATAATTTTTACTAATGAAAGTAAACGTAATTTTTTTTTTGTTTTTAAAAAATTAATCACCGAAAACAATCGCAAGAAAGAAGAAACTATGAGCATGTTTATGTTTACGGACAAAAATAAGATACTTCAGATAACCCGTAGCGGCAAAATCTGTTCATTAGAATTTCACAGTTAACGGGACTTCAAAACGAGGGCTAGGCAATTAATTAAAGCCAGTGATATAGCGTAATCTAATATCATAAATAATAGGAAACTCGCGCCTGGCTCGCTCTATAGTTGAGTCATTATTTATTCAGGCGAATTCTCTCCCTGCAGTGTAGTACTACTGTATGTAGAATCCAACACTCGTATACACGATATCTATATATAACTGTGTGTGTTTATGAATAGAGTAGTTGTGTCCCCTGCGATCCACTTTTCCCCCTATTGTACCCTTTTACCATCCAGTGTTATATACCCCACACACCCATTTACCCTCCCTTGGCACTCTCCGAGTCTGTTGTACTCTACCAGACACCATGGTTCATGTATATATACATAGAACCCAGTCATACAGTTATAGCCCGGCATGGTACATAGCACGGGTCTGGACACCCGAAATTAAAGCAAAACGAATCTGAATCATGGAATACAAGTTAATTGGCCTACTGCGACACGTCTCTGCATTATTATCTTTTTGTCATTCAGCGTTACGTTAATTACCATCCATTCTCTTTTAACTGTTTTTTATATTCTAAGCTTTGTTATTACTTTTACTTATTACAAGATGAGTTTAGGTCCTTTTTTGCTTTATAATTTTCAATTGCGAGGGATCAAAGTACATTAGTTCGATGAAATTAGTAATAGTGAGAGATTACTCTGAATTTTCGATAGGACCTAATGGATCGTATTAGAAGTTAATAATTCATTATACTCGTAATGTACGAAGATTAGCGCTGTGAATGTTTCAGAAATTTTTTTTTCCATTTAACATTATTTTATTAAGATCATAAGCGATTACACTGACAAAAAATGAAAATTATGTTTAAACAAGGATTTCGTGAAGAATTTATTAAATTAATTCATTAATTTTTTGATAATAGAATATCAATGTCTGTTTTTATTATTACAAGAAAATAAACGAATAGCTTCACATGAATAATATAAAAATCATTTTAATCAATTCGACCAATTTTTTAAACAAGAATCAGATAAAAAAATTTTTGAACTGAGAAATTTTTTCTTAATTTAAAAATTTTTCGTCTTGATTCAAAACAATGAAACTTTTCAAATTAGTTTTCTTGGTTCAAGAATTTTTCTCTTGAATCAAGTTAATTTTGTTTTTTTGAGTGTAAAAAAAAGAAGTATTCTCCTTGAAACTCTCCCCGAAATCGACCACATGCGTTTGACAGTCAAAGATTATTTACATAAGTCCCACATACCCAAATGTGTACGTTATTGTACTAGCACATATATAGCTCCTTATATATATGTATATAGGGTGTGTTGAGGTTCTCGAGTGTGCAGAAGTAGCTGAGGGCTGATGGCTGAGTCGAGGAGTACAGGAACTCCAGGACATAGATACGGTTGAATGGGCGCTCTTTCTCATCCCCTCAATGTCACTACCGGCATCTCTACTAGCAAAAGGCGTCGGCGTCGGTGCAATACGCCATACGAATTTTATTTTCCAGCTCCACTGGCATCCTATATATTGCACGCTTTGCTTTACTTATTCACTCTTCTACACTCTACATAACAACAGCCTTGTGTCGCTAGTCAGAATGCCTTGTGTAGACCCATGCACATTGTGCGAAAAATATATAGATCGTTTTTACTCCCTGCATATGAAAATATACATTGAAATAAGGTTCGTCGAGGGTAAAAATAAATAAAAAATAAAATAAACTAAAAAAGTTTTAGTGAAGGATGCATGGGATCACGTGAATTGAATTCCATATATTTACTTTCATTTTTTATTTTATTTTATTTTATTTTATTTTATTTATCTCTTCTCTTCTCTGTACCTTGACATTATTTTTTATCCTTGATTTGATAAAGGATAAGAGATATCCTATGAAATACTTCTAATTGGACTCGACCGAAAACTTTTCCGAGAAAGTTTACCGAAAATAAAATAAAAAGTAAATACATTAAGTTAACTCGGTAAATTCAATGAGAATGGAGATTCAATTTTATTCTATTTGATTTTAAAAGTTATCATTGCTCGTTCCTATGTTATGTCAAATCGAGAAAAGGAGAACAAGAAATAAGAAATAAGAGGACCTTACGTATAAATATATATGTATGACGTATCGTAAACGACTCGAATCCACGATCTGTATATTATATTGCAACTTCTACATTCTATAATACTTTTATTCTAGAATTGCTGCATCAGGAAAAAAACTCGGGCATTATTTCTCAAGTGTTATCAATTGACCGTATTTTTCTTTACTCAATTTGTTTTAAAACCCTGACAAATTGATTCCTTATTTTTCCAATATCGTTATATGCATATTATTTTTTTACGATTTACATTTTTCAAGAAAAGTCGTACAATAGAGCATTGAGAATTATTTTTCCAATATTGTATTTTTAAAGTATAATAGTTATTTTATTTCTCATTTAAAGTCTCATTTATATGGAAAAACAAATATTCATGCGCTCTCTTGCTTTATACACTGATCGTTGATTATGACCTTACACCTGTCTTTTTTATTTGTCATGGCTGAACATTTTATAGATAATAAAAGTTTTGTATCTGCGAATATTAGTGGCAGTGACAGTTAATAAATTTGCATTACCATACATGAAATAGTTCTCTTCGTTTTATTGGATCTAAATCTAGAATTTTCTAAATATCGATCTTCAACACAACGTAAATACATCGATAAGATTAAAATTTTGATAAGATGACACACTGAAAAAAAAGTTTTCTACGCTGCACGATCCGTTGTATTGTGAACCGCGTATCGTTATAATCATGCAACGAATCCTGATCAACGCCAAACTATATTATAACATCAACGATTTAAATACGAACATGAACTATATTTAAGATCCTAACATCAGGGATATAAAGTTTCGTAATTATTACACTACTTTTTTACGAGACACTATTTAATAAATAGTTCCTAAAGCGATTCAACTGTATTGTAAATATACTGGTCCGTACTGCTACCGTGAGCGAACGAATCGCGAAAATAACGAAACGAATCCTGACGGTCACGATCGATTGTAAGATATGAAGATTTATGTGATTCATATCCAACTGGCTTAATAAAACAAAAAGATATGTTTTATATTTTACCTTTGTAAATATACCAAGTACCTGCAATTATTTGTAAAAAATAAAATTTGCAGAACTTTTATCAAAAATATTTCCTCTAAAAAAAAATATCATAATTATTAATAATTTAATGTTATGTTTATAAGATTCTTTTAAATAAATTATAAACTCTTTATCTTATTTTTATTTAAATGATTATTATCAAGTATCTTTACTTTCATAAAATGTTTAAGTACTATCACATTCTGTTTTTATTTCCCTAAATCTCTACTTCGAGGAAATACATTATAGTTATAACTTGAATTTTAAATTGAGTTATTATTTTTATTAAAATCATATTCTATAATTATTAATACTTAATTTTTGGAGAATTAATAAAATAATAAAATCGTGCTTTTCTTGGTTCCACATTTTCCTTAGACAATATTGTATATTGTTAAATGAAAAGTACTCACTAATAATTTTTTTGCATAACACTGTAACAAGATGTTTATTTGCTGTGACAGGTAGAGGTTAGGTCTTCTGTTTTGATTCATGAGACACGAAATATAATTTATCTAAAAAACTTTACAACAATTTTCGTACTAACTAAACATTGTAACTGGATAAAATATTTAAAACATGGCTTGATAACATAATTCATTATTTAAAACATAAATAATAAATTATGCAAAGTCAGTTTCTCCGATACTGCTAGGTGTACGATTCAATAGATCGCTAAATTAGCGAAACTGGATAGTGACCATAGCGATTCACGTTTACGATTCGTAGATCGTGCTAGGAGCGACACCATTTCAAGATCCGGTGTTCCGTAAAGTGTGTATAGTGACAGTAGCGATACTGGATCGTGCGGCGTAGAAAACTTTTTTTTCAGTGCAAGATAAATATTAAACTTTATACTTTCACGCATTATTTAATGAGCAGTATCCACTATTTCGTAGTGTGAAGTATAGTTTTTGGTATACATTGCACTACGAAATAGCGAATAGTCACTATTTTAGTTTCAGAGAATGGAAAGCCGTGCCCTATATAGAATCTTCAAGGAAATGAATGAAATAATATAAATATATTTATTATTGTTGTAGTTGTTGTTATTATGATAGTGATTATTATTATTATTATCAAATTTGAAAAAGGTTTATTTTTAATTTATAAGCGATCAAAAACAGCTTAAAAATTATGGAGCGTTTTGGTCTGTTTTTGACCTTGAAGCACTCAAAAACGAACAAATGATTGAGACAAAACAAGCCTTTTTTTAGTCTAAAAACAATCGAAAACAATTTTATAATAGCATTAAAAATGGTCTCAAATTGGTCTGAATTGGGAATAGTACACAGAAAAAAAAAATTTCTTGAACCAAGAAAATTGTAAGGAAGACTGAAGTTATTTTGGAGCAAGAAGAAATTTACTTGTCTTAAAAAAATTTAACTTCGTTCAAGAAATTTTAATCTTCCTTAAGATTTTCTTGATTTAAGAAAATTTACGCTTGACTCAAGACTTTCTTTCTTTCTGTGTATGGGCTAAAACAGTTTATATTATCATACAAAAAATAGATACACATAATAAAGTTAAATTGAATGAAAACTATAAAAAATTTTCATCCATCCTAAAACAGATCAAATTTTTTGACCCGGGTAGTTATTTTATAGGTAAGTCTAAAGTAAATTAAATGTACGAAGTAACTTTGCTGAAATGGACTTTATTTTTTACAACTGCACGGGACATAATGTTAAATTATTGCGTCATAAACTTTTTAGATCCAGAAAAAATTTACGAATCAACTTTGTGTTTGCAAGTTACGTAATTTTATACATTAAATTTGCCCTATAGGTTAAAATAATTCCGATTAAAAAGTGCGCATTAATATCGCGAGAACAACTTCAGTTCAATTGAATATAAATCCATAAAAAATTGCGAGGAATTTATTAATTACTTCAACAAAAATAAATTTTTTTTCAGTTGGAATATTTGAGGAAATTTCACCCTTCAATAAATATTATTTGAAGGAAAAAATATTTATTAGAGTTATGTTTCCTTTTATCAACTAATGAAATAAAGAATTTCAATAAACGAGTACAAAAAATAATTTTTTTGCATTAAATTAATTAAGCGAATGTAAAAGTTTAATTGATCAAACAAAAGTAGAATCTCAATGATTAAAAATGAATAATGAAAATTCGTTTAATAGAGAGACGAATATAAAAAATTTATAACAATAAAAATTTTTTTATATTAAATCAAGTAAAATTAGAAATAATAAATGCGATGAAGTACAAAAATAAATGAGTGAGCAACGGAGGATTGTAAATTATTTGATAAAAAAATTTTACATTTTTGATTAAAAATAAAATTAATTAAGATTTATTTTATATTAATTATTGATTTTTCAAAAATTGCATTTATTAAATATTTCCAATTATTTATTTTTTAAAAAATGCAGAAATGAAATTTTTTTAACTATTGATTTTACGGAAAATGAAAAAACTGAATAATTAATATTTCAAGTTTTTTAAATAATAATAATTGTCGATTAAATACATTTAATAATTTATATTAAATAAACTAGTTATCTTGATGCTGTTTTAAAAAATTGATAAGTTAAAATATTTTTTAATTTACTATTTATTATATAATTATTAATTAAATCAAAGATAAATTAAAAAAAGACATTTTTTCGGACTCTGGAGCAAGGTAATTATGTTAAATGAGAATAGTATCCTTGAGTAGATTAATTGATTTGGTAAATTGCACGCTCGTTAGATATGACCCATGTAATGAGTCTCCAGGCTTCAATAATAAATAAATCCTGACTGGAGTATATGTAATATATGTACTATGATTATTATTTATTATATATGTGCCGAATATTGAGAGTTCGGGATAGCACGATTTATAGTATCGATTGGTGTACGCGTAACATTTCTCGAGTATCATTCCTATTCTGTGTATGTATTTCAGTACAATATATATTTGTCGACGTTGCGGATTTTCTCGAGCACGAGCACGAGTGTACTACGCCGCATCGTATACATAGTATTGCTAATGCAAACAAGAAATCACGTTTCTACTAGTCTGGAAAAATTGTCATATATCATATTCTCTTCGTAAATATTTACTTAGCCATATACATGCCTATTTACCTAAACGATTATATCAACATACGTGATAATATTTGAATAAATATTTTATTAACTTGTACAGAAATTTTTTTTAACAATTATTCAATAACTGATAGGAGAATGGTAGAATTTTTGTGTCTTTTGCGGTGAGCGGAATTTTTATTTTTGTACTATCCATAAAACATTTTTAAAAAAAATAAGGAATTTTTTACTAAAATTTCTTGAAGAAAATTTCCATTAAAATATTATACTTTTTTAATGCGATTTTTAGTAATAAATTCATTGAAAAAAATTTGCATCTTTAGAAAACACAGTTGGTAATAATTATAAATCGAAGCTATGTAATTTTACAAACTTGACTGAAAAATACAGAAGAAAGTTTAAATTAAAAATCTCATTTTATCTACCGAAATTGAGCGAATGTGTATAAAGATTACAAAAATTTGCTTAAAATTACAATAATTTTGTATATATTTAGTTTACTAGAATTTGATTTTTGTAAACTTAATATTTAATATTGTGAAAATTGAAATGTAGAAATTTTTCTGACAGTAAAATATTATTTTGCAATAGTTTATGAAAGTATAATATTCAATGAATTAATTTGATTCCAAACGACTGATTTACGTAATTAAGTAAATAATTTCATCGAAATAAATAATTATGAATACTCGACGAATTAATTCGGTTGAAAGTGTTTATTTAATTATTCGGGCAATCAAATAATTAAACGAACGGTTTGATTATTTTTAATAATTCATTCAAACATAAATTTTATACTTGAACAATTTCGATTGCTTATTTATAAGGGAATCGCTAAATAAATCATTTAATTGATCATGGTTTCAAAAAATTCACATGAAAATTTTCACTTCATAATGAAATTGATAATCTTTTTCTCAAATTAAAGTGTAATTAAAATAAAAAAATAAATTGGATGCTTTTTTTTTTTAATTAATTTAATCACTAATTTTTTTAATCAATGATTACAATGAATTCCAATCTAGTTATTTCGACTCGATAATTAATATAAATTTAATTACTAGCTACGCTGTAAATTGATAATTAAAGTACGCGGTTATTTTTTTTTTAATAGATTTTTTTATAAATTAAATTATTGCACTTAATTTCATCGCAGAAATGACAAAAAATTTTGTCACTTTTTCGCTAAAATAAAAAAGGAGTATAAAATAAAATGTCTTGATACATTATCAATCAAACTACCATTGTTGCGTGTTAAGCTCGAGTGATTATTAATTGCTGAGCGCTAGTGTGGTAGGTACTCAAGTGTCACACGTTTAGTTGCATAATGTCTGATGTATATTGATGCGAGCACGACCTTACATGTGTGTGTTTGAATGGTTGCGATAGTTATAGGTGTAGCAATAATACAGATGTGGGAGTAGAGTTTGAATTGTTGCGTAGCATCGTCAAAGCATGAACGCGAGCAGTTTGATCTTATTAACGTTTCCATTCGTCGGTAGCACGTGGTGGCAAACAAGGTTTCACAGGGCACAGAGTGCAGAATATCTACACACCTCATGTGCGATATGTGCCCTTCAGTGCGACAACGTCGATGCATCATCGATGTTCTGTTTCCAATAAACTCAACCAGACGTTCCTGCTTCACTCTTGTCATTAATCATCCGAAGTAGTGCACTGAGCGACGAGCAACACGATAAAGGAAACGTCTGCTGCTAATGTTATTATTTAGTTCCTTTTTGTTAATATTACGTCAATTTTATTACTTGTATTGTTTAATACTACCTTTAAAATTAAAAACAAATTAAAAAATTGCGTAGAAAATTTTTTACATTTGTTTTTTTATAAAATATGAAGCAATCGTCGAATGTTGATCATTTTCCTGCTTTCAATTATACCACAGAGAAAATGACAGATGATTTGAAATGAACTTAACTCTTTAATATTTAATAATAAATTAAAAAAAATATGCAATTGCATTATTTTAATTTTTTCTTTTCATAAAAGATTGAAATGAAACATTGACGTGAATCTGAGAGTAATTTATTGGTGAATCGTGCAACCCGAGATGAATATGTGGTGCAAAGATTGGCGGCGGGATTTTAAATCAATTATAAATCCAGAACTCACAGTTAGTTGGAATAGAAACTTGAAGATGAATTCAATTGAAAGGCCGATGTATAGAGAAGCTGACAGTGATGGTTTAATTGGCGAAGAGACGAGCCGGTGACACATTGGCACGAGACATCGGGATCTCAAAGCCGTCTATCTTTGTGAATGATAGCAGGGCGCATCCTTCGGTCGAACGAGTAGAATGAGCCTCACGGTACGGCTTGTTCCCTTGGCGTTCGCACGAGTCGGCAGGAAATTGATTGGCTTTCCCAGGTTCCATTCCCCACGACCCACACTGAGATTTATTCCCATCGACCTTCAACCGTGTAATTTCGTGTTACAAGTTTACACCAGGCTTAACTCCTTTGTATTCATTGACTTGTGTTCAAGTTATACTTCGCTCATTGATCATTTATCACTTCGTGGCTCGTTATGATCCGATTAATGTTGTCGAGTTTTAGGTCTTTCAAGACGTGGAAGATTTTTTTCATCAATTTCAAGCGAGTATCGCAATTCAAGCTCAAAACTCATAATCCATAGCATTGTATTATTTTTTTTTCAAATAAACTGTCGGATTGTGGTGAGTTAATGGTAACAGTAATGGCCAAAATGGGTAAGGTCTTAACTTGGTACTCAACTTTGCATTTCCGACTGTTGAAACTCCATAGAATGCACCAGACAATTCCAACAGATGGAAGTTGATAGATGTTTTGGGATTTCGTGAATGGGAAAGTTTTATCCTCTATTACGGGTTATTGTTTTCATATCGAGCTTGAAGATTTTGAATTTTCAAATAGGAAATAACAGTTTCATCAGAATAATAAAAAAACTTTAGAAATTTTATTCTAAGTTCTGATTTTCGATAAAAAAAAGGAATGACAATTTTATAAACTATAAAACTACACGTTAGGGTTGAAAAAGTTTTGATAGAAAAATGTATAAACCAATATTTGAATTAAACGATTTCGTATTACTCATTAAACGGAAATATTTTGTATTTAAAAACTTAATGTAGAGTATTTTCAGCATAAAATTCTAAAGAGTTTATTAAAAAATTAAAATTAATGAACAATTAAAATGTTAATGCATTTAGAAATTTTACGAACTCAGCTTGTAATTTAAAACTCAAAAAAAAAAAAAAAAATTACCGCAGCTTGGATTCGAACCGAGAACTTCAGATTACTAACTATGAAAAAAATATAATTAATTTTTAGAAATATAAATAATTATATAAAATATTTGGTATTAATGAGTGTTGATAATAGTAATAATAATTATAATAAAAAAAAAAAAAAAAAAAAAAATACCGCAGCTCGGACTCGAACCGAGAACTCCAGATTGCCGATGATCAGGACGATGGTCTCCACATGTCTCTATTCACACACACACACACATAAACATGCAGGATAAATAGAGAATAAGCGGATAATAATAGCTGGTAATTCTAATGAGACCATGCATAGACCACCACCCCTACAACACGAGAACTGATACACCGGGAGCGGTCATCCATATCCCCGATACTATGAGGCTTCAACATAGCAAGAGGGAAGCAGTATACACTTAACAAATCGTTCTGGCGCGTTACCACTTTCGCCACTGCGGCTCTGGTCGAACTGAAGACTTTAAATTACTTATAAGGTGTGATAGCTTTCAATGCCTTTATCGACCGTCATCGTTGATGAATAAACTGATTTAATGTTCTTTTTTCTCAATAATGACTTATACTTAATAAATTAATTAATCCTTTACAAATTAAATTAATTTATTACTTTATTAACAAGTTGTTAAATTTTTTCTCAGTATATTTTAATTTAAAGATAGAAAACTTCAATGGAATTATTAAGAATTCTGAATAGAAAAAAAAATTTTAATAAATTTAATTTTTCTATCTTAAAATTTTATAAAAAAATAAATTTAAACTATACTGACAGTCTGGGAGATTCATTTTTAATTTTGATTCAAAAATATTAAAAAAAATTCTGATGCCTGCAGTATCGTACTATTTTATATAAATATTTCGATAAAATCTCAATCAAATATCTAAAAAATGTTGTGAACGTTCTAAAACAAGACTATGTAAATATAAAAGTATATATTGAACAGTTGTGTCTATATATTTTTTTTTTAATTGAAAAAAAACATTGGATTTTATTTACAATTCTCTTTGATCCCGATCGCATATTCCACGACCAGCCTGCTCGATTTCTGTTAAATAAAAAAGATATCATTTTTTGTTTAATCAACTTTTAATTGCGACATTTAATTAGATTGGACCGGAATGAAATAGAGCGAAGGAGTTTAATTGGATTACAATGGGTATTAGCAAAAATACCGAAACAAAGTGAATTAATATTAAGTTTGAAAAGCTATTTGCGGAATATAAATGAATATTAATATGTATATATATATATATAATGTAAAACTGTCGAAATAGTTGGAATAAAATTAGTGAACATCGTATATGTAATAAATTAGAGAGTAGGGTGAAAGAGAATTAAATTTATAGTTACAAATGGACTGTCCGGTGTCCTTGTGGTTTCAAGAGCCTTTTCCCTTGTCTCAGCATGGCTGTTTGCGTCAAGTACCGTTGACTGAGTTTCATTGTCTCCGTGCAACCAAAAACTCAACTGTACATACACATAAACTGTAATGCTGTTCTGTATATGGGTGTCTACTAGGTGCAAAGAGAACAAAGGGATGATAAAAGCGCCCTCAAATCGCGTACGATTAATCCATTTCAAATTTATAAGTATTTGCATACTTATTCTTCGATCCAACAGTAAATGGTACTTCTGACCAAAGACTGAAGACTGAAGAATGCAAACCTGATTCTATCATTACTAGATAACTTTTCTATTTACGGAAAAAATAAAATAGCGATCTAAATAATTAACCCGTCAGGACATCGACATTTTTTAGTATCTCACTTGCACTGCAGCGCATTCACTATGTTAAATGTTGTTGCGTGAGAAAAAATTTCATAGCCCATGTCTAGAAGGGTTAAGAGAACAAGTATCTTTTTACAGTGGGCATACAGTAAAAAATTTTGCGTTATTGCGTCGAAAAATTTTGTGTTAAAAATAATTATCTTAAATATTCAACACTTTTAAGTGTTTATTTAACATTCATTTGTGTTAATTCTCTTAAGTCAACACAAGAAAGTGTTAAATATTTAACACAAAATTTTTTAAAACAAATTTATTTGACCCAATAACGCAAAATTTTTTACTGTGCATGTTTTTGTTTTAAAAGAAATTTTTATAGTTAAGTTTGGTATCATTTATTTTGCTTTGATTGCAATCAAAAAAATAATTGCTTATTACGTTTTGATTTAATAAGTTCATGATTATTTTCAATCTTTTTAAATTTGCTCATTGTTTAATCGAATTTCTATGTATATCCATTATGAATTTTTTCATTTACATGAAGAATATAATTACTCTTTTTTCTTTGTATGCACCATAATTTTAATAATTTTACTAAAATCATAAATGAAAAATCAATAGATCCAGTTGATGGATCCACTATCCCAACAGCCAAAGCTATCCAATGCATTGTACTCTGATCTAGTCTCTCTATGCTATTAGTTATTGCCATTAGTTATAGGCCTGTATTTAACAACCAGTAGCTTCAGTAATTAGATGCCAATTAATTCGATCGAACCCAAAGACAAACAATTAGTCCTGTATATTAATTAATGAAAGTTGTATACGTACAACTAAATGGATTGAATTTAATTATAGAATGGATGAATAAACATTTAATAACACGATTAGGCATTAATTCACTGTTAGATCTTAACTCATATCCTAAATCGATTTGGCAACGATCCTCAAATTTTCACTTATGCTCTTACTCACAGATTACTTCGTTTAAGTGCATTCAGCTTGATGAGTGTAATTAACACCGTGTTCACTAATTCGTAATTTGAATATTCACCGATTGCTATTGCTATTACTAAGTGCTGATAAATTAATCGAAACTCTTCTTAATTACTACGATCAATAGTATTTTTAATTTTCTACACTAACAGTGATAAAAATTACACTTTGTTGATAAAACAAAAAATTAGGAAAACGGTTGACCTTCAAGGCCATCCCTTTAACTTCCCGCTAATTCCATATCTGAGCGCTTAAAATTGAACTTGTGACATTTTTGAGCTTGTTGAGCTCAAAATTACAATATATGTAATATTTTGAGCCTTTTAAGCTCAATGAGTTAGCTTTTCGAGCTCAAAAGCCTGATAATAGTTGACTAAAACACTATTCTTAAAATTTTCAAACTGCAAACATACAGAGATAGTGACAACATCGCGGGGGTAATCAGGGAAGCTTTCTGTGACCTTAAAACGTCGAGATCTGATAAAAACTCGATTTTTGCAAAACGGGGGAAAACCAATAACTTTACAATTTTCGAAAATCTTTGATTTCCTTACCAGGAAATTAAAAAATCTCGAATTAAGCAAATTAATCTGAAGAATTGAATAGAAAAATTTTTTAATCAAGTTAAAATTATTTGAACCAAAAAACATTTTCTAGTTCAAAAACTTTTTTAGGTAATTGTTTAACAGTAAATACATGTCCACCTTTAATATAAATTGTTTTTTGATCATTTAAACTTTAAATATTATTTAAATGATTAATCACAAGTAATTCAATTGATTGAATTAAAATTATTATCAAGATAAAGAAAGTTATCAAAGAAAGTTTGATTAATATTTGTGCTCAAATTAAAAGTTTAAGTCTATAAGGGAGTTTTGATTGTAAATAAATAGATCAATAACTGTATAAGCTTTGAGTAAACGTAAATATAGACATATGGATATGTTTTGATTGAAGTAAAACAACTGATATTTCGTATCGACATTATCTACAGATCTATTGTATAAGCTACTGTACACTTGGTTTTGATTGGAGACGTGGGAAAACACCAGGCATCACTAACATGTCAGTTGTTTGTGTAAACTTTGGATTATCTCTCGTAGCTTGTCGTCAAACATACCTAGGATTCAAGTGTAATAATCTATCATGGTTCATTTATTTCTCTAGAAGCTGCTGGGCTACTTTAAATTCATCTAGAGGTCAGTATCTACTGGCTCAGCTATGCCGTTTCAATTGTGGTTTATACTATCGGTTGATGGTTAATGTTTGATACCATAAAATTTCTTCCATAAATAAGATTAAAATGTCAGAATTCAGAAATTATGATAACACCCTGATAGCCACCTTACCTATAACTTACTGTCAATCTACGTCCGCAATTTGAAGCAAACTTGACGGAAAGAGTTGGCAAAGCGAGCGATTACCTATTAATTACCTATAACTTACTCTGCAAATAGACGTCAAAACTTGCTGTACAAGTATTTCCTTCAAATTGTAGTAAAGTTGAAAGGAAATTTAACTACAAGTTTGATTGTTAACTTGTATTCAAGTTGCGGCCGTAGATTTCCGTCAATTTGCTTACAACTGTTGTTGAAAGAAGAATTACCGCCAACTTGATGTATAAATTAACCGTAACTGCTGGAAGTCAACACTTACTGAGAAAGCGCTGGCTATCAGGGCAAATTCAAAAATGTATCGTTTTACTTGGCTTATTTTTTTTAAATTAATTGATAAAATAATAATATACTTAAATAAGAAATTATTTTTCATACCGACTGGGCAAAGTTTTCTGAATCACCGATGACATCTTTGAAATTTCTGTTGTCTTCAATGATGTTCTTTTTCAAACAGACCGATTGAATTATCACAAAGGTGATATTTTGATGCAAAACCTAAAAAATAATTTTTGGAATTAAAATTTTGACAAATGTCAATTGATATCATATAGTTGAAAATAAAGTATGTTCATCATATAGTTGAAATTAAATTATGTTCGGTAATAATTATTTATTTCTACAAAATAGCGAGTGTTGTTAAGAGCCGGTTCCAATGATTACAGCTTTTCATTTCTCTTCTGAACAAAGAAGATTTTAGAAAAAAACGCTCTGCTACGTAAAAGATTTTTTAATTATCTATTTTATATAAGAGATTTTTAATCAGATCAAAAAACTGATAAAATGATCCTATTCTAATTGTCTAGCAGCTGCTCTTGAAATGGCTGTAACTCAGAAACTATTTGAGATATCGATTTCAAATTTTAGTATGTTATTTCTAAAGGTATAACCTATCGAAATATGAAAAAAAAATCGATTTTTTTTTTAAATTTCACACTAGGTGTGTCCCCTTAATTCTCAATGTTTCAATCTTAACAATCGACAAGTTCGTATCATATTTATGAAATAAATATACGAAATGGTAATTGAAGTGAAAAAATTTTAATTGAAATATTTGTTAATGTTTAATACTTATTTATAAATTAAAAAATGTCTGCGACATTAAAAGTGATATTATATTTACCTCATTTTTCTTTGTCTAACAAAATTCATCGCATAATTGATTTTTTTTTCAAAATCAATATTAAATACTTTATATTTAAATTGAGAAATAAAAGAAGATGCTTCTACGTTAAAATTTTGGAAAATATTCATGGTGGACGAAAAAAAACAATTTACTAATTTAACGCAACTCTTTTGTGCATTATTCATTCATTTTTATAACACTGAAGTTAGCCATCAGGTGTTGATTTGAAAATTTTTTTTACCAAATTAATTACGATAAAAAATGCGTCCAAAAATTTTCACTTGTAATTTTTATTAATTTTCGCATGTGAAACTTTTTAATAATATTTTTTTTATAATAATTAAATTGCTATAAAATTCTAAAAAAATTTTTCATATCTGTTAACTTCAGTGTCATTCATTTTTTCTAATATTTGATTAAAGTTTATTCACTGTCGCTTATATTTAATAGAAATCCATATTATTCTTGCTTTTTTTAACAATGTTTTGATGAACAATCAACAATCATCATACTTTATCGCGTAATTTGTTAAACTATATACTGCCTAAGCCCAACTGACACCACAACAATGTATTTAGCACTCCGAAAGACTGAAGTGTTTATTAACTTTTCAAATAGACAAGTTGTAGCCTCTGGTGGGAATTTATGAACTACAAATTCCCGGTGAATTTATAACTGGTCGCCATTTTTAGTGCAAACCTTGTAAACATACGAAACTCTGAGACATCTAATTATTATATTTATCAAGCATTTACAATAAATAATCAACTGACTGGATACACTATTTAAAAATAAGCAGCAATAAATAATAGTCACTTAAATTAACTCATTTGATGTAATTGTTCTCGAAGTGACAGTTCATTACTTTGGTGCGTATGAATAACCTACAAACTCTCATTAAACGTCATCTGTTATATATAATTATTTTTTTTATAACTCATTAATTCAGCTGCAATTAATTGTTGTATTGTTTATTTTTTTTTTAATTTTTATTTACAATTAATAACACCCGCTTATTTTTTAAGATGTTTCAAAAGATTAACATTCTGTTTTGTAATTATTGATTTTTTCATGGAATTATTTAATTGCAATAATGAGTCATTGCATTATTCATCGAAAATAATTATTTAATAAACAAAAGTACTTTAATAAAATAATTATTGCATTTTTTGTAATAAGTTTATTTAAATCAATGAAAGTAGTTGACATGCGGCAATTTTTAAACAAATAAATTTAATTTTAAAAAAATCGAAAAATTGCGTAGAAAATTTTTTTAATTTTATACGCAAAATTTTTTTCTCACATTTATTTACTTATAAAAATAAAGTAATTGTCAAATGTCGATAATTTTCATGTTTTTAATTTTTAAAAATAAAAATCTTAATTACCGATAATCAAAATTATTATTTTTATTATTAAAATAAATTAATCAGATTAATTGTTAAGTTATCACCTGGCTGATAAAAAATAATTTAAGAATTTGCTTTGTTAGGTTAAGAGCCTAAATAATAAATATTCATAGCACATTGTTAATTGATTCTTAACCAATATCATTATCATTGTTATTATTTTTAATTATTATTTTTTGTTATTTATTAGATTCAACTAAAATTAATTTAATTAAGTGGATCTGTAAAATGATAAATATTTTCGTCTGAACTAATTGTCTTTTCATTTTAAGGTAGAGCAGCGAAAATTTTCAATCGGATAATCTGAGAGATTGCCTGGTTATTTTAAAACTTCCGAAGTGAAAGTTCTAATAAAAGTAAATGATTATATTGAATTAATGATGACAATATTTTTATTATTAGAAATAGTTTGAGTGAAACTTTCTGTACAACAGAGAAAATGACAGATGATACAAAGAAAAGTAAACTCTTCAATATGTTTATATATTTCAATAATGAATAGTTAACTTTTTTAAATGACTTGTTCATCACATTGTGTAATTCCATTATTTCAATTTTTTTCTTTATTGTTCATCAATATTTCACAGTTTTTATTGTGACTTTAAAAAGTTCAATTAAAAAAAATTAAAATTAATTGTATTTTAAAAATAATTTTTTAAATAACCAGGAAAGGTCGTTTTTTTTTTAACTTGAAATTTTTAAAAAATAGCATCCATTAGTTTAAAAAAATAATTTTACTTGAATCTAATAAATTTACTCACGCATGATAGCTCAATCTACAAGTAATCCAACAAACGACATCGAATTCAATAATAAAGCTGTAAATTAAATAAAAAAAATATGTATCATGTTTGTCGTAAAAAATATTTACAAGTTACAAGAAAAAATTGTTCTAAGAATATTATTCTGCTGATTATTGAAAACATTTATTTTTATCTTAAGAATGTGTTGATAATGAAAACAAAGTTTTTAAATAGCAACAAACATTGAGATAATTATTTTTCTATTTGTAAAAAATTAATTAAACTTAAATAATAAAGTTCAATGTCGTTTGTTAGAAACACACATATTAACATACTAAATAACTGCCTCCGCTAATTTTTGTAAAACGAAATTATTGTGGTGAAATATAATTTTTTAATTATCAGCTGGATTGAACCCTGGTGCGCCAAAATGTTCGCATTAATAAATCGTATACTCGACTGGCTAAAGTCGTTATTTTGGAAGGAGGAGATGGAATTGACGTTGATTGGACTTCAATACAGTGGAAAAACAACATTCGTCAACGTGATCGCCTCCGGTCAGTTCAGTGAAGACATGATACCCACAGTAGGATTCAACATGCGAAAAATAACCAAAGGAAATGTGACCATTAAAATATGGGACATTGGAGGCCAACCCAGGTTTAGATCCATGTGGGAGAGATATTGTCGAGGAGTTAACGCCATTGTCTATATGATGGACGCCGCTGATCCCGATAAAATAGAGGCTAGTCGTAACGAACTGCACAATCTTTTAGACAAACCCCAGTTGTCGGGTATTCCCGTGTTAGTGCTAGGCAACAAAAGAGATCTCCCTAACGCTCTCGATGAAAATGGCTTAATAGATAGAATGAATCTCTCGGCAATTCAAGATCGCGAAATTTGTTGCTACAGCATTTCTTGTAAAGAAAAAGATAATATCGATATTACTCTTCAATGGCTTATAGCTCATTCCAAAGGTAGTGTTCGTTAAGTTTGTAACAATTAATTATTTATTTTATTTTTTTTTTTTTTTAATTTATGAATGGAGCGAAACTAAGAACAGAAATTGAAGATCATTCGAAAGTTGTGTTATCAGTAATAACCTTATCCATCTATGCATATTAAATAACGAATATTAATAAATAAAGGAACAATATTTCTTTGTTAATACGCTTCAAGTATATATGCTAATGTATTTCTTTAAAATTAGTCTAGACATATATTAATAAGAAAAACCTCTTTTATATTTTAATTAAATTTTTTTTATTGTAATTTTGATTATTATTTCTGATAAATTGTAGTATTTATTTATAAGTTCTAATTTGATTGAATAGAAGTGTACATGTAATAAAAGATTATTCAAACAATTAAGATTACTTATTATTTTTTTTTTTTTTTTTTATTTAATTTAAGGACCAATTAACAATGTGCTGTATTTTTTTATTTTAACTATTTTTAAATCATTTTTTGTCAAGGTATGTATTGCGCAATCATTCATAAGTGTATTTGCATATCAATTAATTGAAATACATTCTTAAATAGTAATACTTTAAATTAAAAAAAAAAAAAAATTCAAAGTACTTAGTGTTAAAATGCTTTTATTTCAACAAGATATTTTAATTATAAGATAACATGACGCTAGACAGTCTACTCTTTGTTATTTTTTCGGTAGTATTTATATAAAGTTAAGATAAGATATTTATAAGCTGATTTTTAAATAGTTTGACCTCAAAAGTCTTATAGTAATATTTAATTGAAGATAATTAAACTAATTTTTTTCTAGATAAAAAAATATTAATTTAATCGATAGTTTAATTTTATTTCTGTATAGATTTTTTCAATAATTACTAATTTTCATTTTTATTTTTTCAGATTCTATAAATATTTTATGACCAAATTCTTGAATTCTAAATTCCAGTTGAATTTATTGAGTAAAAAAATCACCAATAAAATGTCAAAGAAAAAAAGTGGTCGTTTTGATGGAATGACAGAGGAAGAAATAATGAAGAAATCAAAGACACTGTCAGATTACCTGCAACTAGACTTGGATGTCGTCTTCGTGGGCATAAATCCAAGTTTAACAGCCGCGTACAAAGGTCGTTATTACGCTGGTCCTGGTAATCATTTTTATAAACTTTTGCATGCGTCTGAATTGGTTCCTAAGTTTGTTAGCTTTGAAGAGGACAATAAACTGCTTGAGTACGACATTGGGCTAACCAATATTGTCGATCGCGCTACGCGATCGTCTGCTGATTTAAATACCAAGGAAATAAAGCTTGGGTGCGATATTGTTGCTGAAAAATTGAAGAAATTTAAGCCCAAGCTCGCAGTTTTTAATGGAAAGTGCATCTACCAGATTTTTGCTCAGCAGTTTGGGAAAACTAAGTTCAATTTTGGTCTCCAGAATGAAAAAATTGGAGACACTGCTCTTTGGGTCGTACCTTCTAGTAGTGCCAGGTGCTCTAATTATCCGAGGATGGAAGATAAACTGTTTTTTTATCAAGCTATCAAGAAACATATTTTGTTTTTACGAGGGAAAATTGCTGATCTTAATTTGAATGAGTTTTACAACATGGATTTGAGTAGACCAGTAGTAAAAAAAACTAAATCGAATTCTGAAAATTTTTGTAAAAATAGTACAGAGACTAGTAATGAGTATCCTCAGTACTTTATAGCCGAAATTCTTGATGGTACGCAAAATAAAAATCAAGAAATAGTCAATGAATTTTCGGTGAAAATTGAGGCCAAGTCTTCTTATTTTGAGTCTGTCGAAAAAAAAGATTTGGAGGATGAAACAACAAATGCTGGTGATCTGAAAGAAGAAATAAAAAAAGAAATCAAGGAAGAGGATTCTGCTTTAGAATCTAAGAGTCAGAAGAAAAGTTTAAAGAGGAATCGAGATGAAAGTGACTGAAAATTATTTTTAAAAAATCAATAATAATTGAAATTTTTTTTTTAAGAAATTTCAGTTAACAATTTTTTTTTAAATTAAAGAACCCATGTATCAGTATTGTTTTTTAATTATCAAGTTAAGATTATTTATTTTTGTAAAACTTCGATTAGTATCACACTACCTCATTTTTTTTAATTACTTTAAATTTTTGTAAAAGTATTAACAATTAAAAATAAAAAAAAAAAATGATAGAATATTTTGAGAAGAAATTTTTTATAAATTTGGCTTGTATCCTTTAAAGTTTTCTGAAAATTTTATTTGAAAATAAGTTTTAATGGTGAATGTTTTATTAATTAAAAAATTATACTTTTATTAAATTTTAAAAAATAGATAAAATTTATGATTTATTTTTTATCATAGTGTATTTAAGAAGTAATTGAAAATAATTTTTAACTTCGCTAATATTGATATTAGAGATTAGTCTATGCTTGAAGTAAGTATTTAATTTAATAATTAATTTATTGAAATTATTACAACTGACTAAAATATTAATTTTTGCAGATACAGCTGATTTCAAGTGATTAACGATCTCATAAACGCCAACACCAAAATCGTGAATTAACCAATAAACTGACCAAGTTATGGCCGAAATAATCAGCACATGGATACGATCGAGACTAGGTGTAATAATTGATTTAACAGCACCATCAATAGGAAACTGCTGTCAGGATGGGACATTTTACGCGAAACTGTTACACAGTTATGCGGTAATAAACGAGAGCCAATTAAATACAATAATCCATACGTCAGATCCAGCGTTAGCAAGAGTTAATTTACGGCATCTTCAAGTCTGGCTGCGATTTATCGGGGTCGAATGCGATCGGGAAGCTATAGAGGACATTTCAAACGGCAAAGGTACAGCAGCCTTCCAATTGCTCTACAAAATATATTTGTGCCTGGAAAATAAAGATCGCTTGCATTTCATAACTCTTGAGAAGGAGCGAGAAAAATATGTACCTGCTTCGACTAAATTTGACGTAAAGGTTGTTCCAGAAGAGCCGGAGTTTGACAAAACTTTGCCGGAACACCCCTTGCTTAAGCTGTTGGATATCAATACGCAATTATCGGGTTCGCATAAGGAAGATGTCAAGAAAATGATTACTAATTACTTACGCGAACGACACAGTAAAGTTAGTTCATCACAAGATTCAAGAATACTGACGGATAATAAAGACTCTGATGATGGGTCGTTAAAAAATAAAATTGTTGCGCGTAAAATTGATAAGAAGGAGTCCAGAAGAAATGCTAAAAAGAAAATGATGAAAGAGCTTGATGATTTTGCTGAAAAACATGCTGATGTTTCGCGTTCAAAGACTGAAGGTATTATTTTTGTTAATTTAAATATGAAAGAAATTGTTACTTGAAGGTGAGAATGAAATTTTGGTAACTTTGTAATTGAGTTTAAAAAAAAACTAGGAAAATGGTTGACGCTAAAGGCCATCCCTCCAATTTTCTGTTTATTCCATACTTAAGCTGTCAAAATTTCACTTCTTACGTTTTTGAGTTCTTCGAGCTTTAAAATATAATTTTCAAGTCATTTCGAGCTTTCCAAGCTCCAAAATCTAATAGAAGCTTGATAAAACACTATATTTTGAATTTTCAAACCGCAATAAATTTTTAAGTTCGAATTGATCGAACTAGAAATTTTGAAGTAATTCTGAAAAAAAATTTTTTTCGGTTTTCTTTCGACAACGATAACTCACGAACGAATCAACTGATTTTGATCGAGTTGGGAGCGATCGACGTGGTTTTTTGATTTTAAGAGCTGATTAATTTTTGGAATTGATCGGTAAAGCCGTTTAAGAATTATTTCAAAAAAACTACATCTGAAAAAAATTTTTTTTGTATTTTTTTTTGTAGCAAATAAAATGTAAAATTTTTTTGTAGTTTTTTTTTTTTTTTTTTATAGTAAAACCAATAACTTCCCGATTTTTGAAAATTTTCAATTTTCTTAGCGAGAAGTTAAAAATTTGAAAAAGTTAAAGTTAAAATTTCTTATTTCTTATTTACTGAAATTTTGAAAAAAATTTAATATTAAATTATTGAAAGTAGCAACTTGCTTTATTTATTGATTTAATTATTAATGCATTTGTGTAACTAATGACCTCATATTGTATTTAATTAGAGCCTTATGACGTTCATGGACGTCCAGAAGCGGCAAAACAATACATCGAAGAATTGAAAGCCCGCAGAAAGCGAGATTCTGAAATAGATCAGCGTAATAAAGAAATCCAGAATCGTGTATTGACATATTTTTGGGACAAGTTTGAAGAGGATCAACAAAATCACTTTAACAAAATAATTGCAGGAGCTGTGTTGCGTCAGTCGGATTACGAAAAGAAAATGACAACCAAATTGTGTGAAATTCGTCGCCAGAAGGATAGAATAGCTGCTAACAGACAGATGGTTAATGAAATGATGTTCAAAGCCAAAGAGGACCACATGCGTTTGATTGAAGAAAGCAAGCTTGAAATGAAAGCTTGGGATGATGAAGAGTTGGAGGATGAAAATCGAAGGTTCAATGAACTCCAGCGACGTTTGCAGGAAGAATTAGAAGAAAAAATGAGGCGTGACGTTTGTAAAATAGCGCAGGATATTGTTGATGATGTGGTTGACCTCGCAGTTTATTCGCTGGACAATGAAATTCCTCGTGGATTGTGGAATGAATGGAAGAGCTTATTTGTAAGAGGTTTACAAATTTTTTCATGCAAAGTAGATGATAGCCAAGATAAATTGGAAAGTAAACCAGAAGTTATTTCTGATCATCTTCAGAACAATGCTTTGATTGATAAAGATTTGAGGGATTACATTGACATCAATGCTCCCTGGAATGAATTTATACCGGAGATTGACCAGGAAAGTAAAGAATTCATCGAATTGGGGAGTATTACTTTAGGTTATATTGTTCATAAATTACTTCTAAAATTTCCTCAAGAATTTTTAAGACCTAAACTTCCCGAGGTTAGAGTTCGAGCAATCTTACTTGGAGTTCCTGATTCAAAACATTATTCAACACTGCAAGATTTATTAAAACACCAGAAAATAAGCGTGATTCTGGTGGAAGATGCTATTAACTATTGTCTTCAGTCTTATAAAGAAGAGAAGAAAGATGAAGACAGTATAGAACAATTAAAATCTGAAATTCATTCGGAATCATCCATAAAAAGTCCTCTTGACTCTTTGAATGGTGAAAGTAAGAACAAAAATGTAACAAAAATTAACAAAAAAACGCAGACTCCCAGAGTGATTCCTTTCGATGATACGCACCCATCATTGAGCGACAGCGCATATATCGGAGAATGGATCCACAGATTTATCATCCAAGGTGAACCCGTTTCTGATGAATTAATAGCCAAAGTTATTTTCGAGTATCTGAAGAGTTTTGACGACATAAAAGGCTGGGTTTTGATAAATTATCCAGTTACTTATCGACAACTAGCGTTTCTTGAGCTATCATTGAGCGGCAGACCACTCTCTGATGTCAAAAAAATATTCAGTTTCAATGAAGATGATATTGAAGACTATGAATTTGAACCTCAGATAAAGTTTAGGGATTCAGGCGAATCTGTTTGCAGAGAATCGAAGTTGCTGCCGCATCTGGTGATGAAATCTGATGTAAAATATAATTCTTGTTTGACCACGTACGTAAGAATCATTAAAAAACTTGCAGAAGTTGAGGTAAATGCTGAAGAATTGCTTGAAGTAAGAGCTGAAGATGCAACGCGTGTGGATGAATTCTACAGAGACCAAGGAATAGCTCAGGTGGTTTATTATGATGAGTGTAATAGCGAGACACTGAAAAGAGTCGCGAGACTGATTATTGGGGATGTTAGAGTTCCAAGGAAGTTTTCTGAAGAAATTTTCGAGAGTGAAGAGTTCAGAAACAGCTCTGTTAAATCATTGAGTGTTAAAAGTTCGCAGTCTCAAGAATGTAAAATCAAACCTGGCGAATCAAATTGGACTTGGGTGGATCTGCCGCTTAATTTTGAGGTCGCCAAGGAGCTGGTTTCGCTGTGGAGGAACTGCGAAAGCACTTATGTTGATGGATTGAAAGATATCTTGTCTCTAAAGAGGCTAAACTTGACTGCAATCGTTCCTTACAAGGATTTTGTTTACAATCGAGTGGCCCAAAGCGGTAAAATTGGTTCGGATAAGCAAGAGCTAGTTCGGAAGTTCAAGGAGGCTTTTAATAGTGTAATTGAAGGTAGCTTTGATAAAGTTGAGAAGAGTGAATTGCGCGGTAACGTAGAAGAGTTTCAGATGGAATTATGGGAGATTTGTGATGCAAAAAGGCAAAAAGCTGATGAAGAAAAAAATAAGATTGTTTTGGATGACTGGACTTCCAAGCAAATTATTGTGCTGGTTAATATTTATGTCAGGATCATGCAGATTGAGATAAATCGGTTTGTGGATACTTTGCAATTTTTGAGGTGTTATTACTTGACGATGCTGCAGCGGACGATTGGAGATAACATTTTTAGAAAAATTATTCTGGATAAAGTTTCAGGTTAATATTTAAAAAAAAATAATTGAGTTTGAATAAATTTATAATTTGATAATTGTTAATAGGAAATTGTGGAGGTGCAGAAAAAAAATGTCCAAAGCTACCAGAAATAAATGACGCTGCTTTGCAAAAGGAAATTCAGAGTTTGATGTTGGGTGTTAGCGATAATTTGGAGGAAGTTGTAGACCTTTGTCTACAAGCAATAACGCCGACTATTGATTATGCACAATCTATAGTTGAAAAGTTATCAAACTTAGCGGTTAGTGATTTGAAGAAAGAACGTGGTTTTAAATCAAAGAGACGTTGTTCAACGGGAAGAGTTGAAAAAAGGTCTGAGAAGATATCTGATGTGTCTGTAAAACCCAAGAAAGTTAAACTGGGATTCAAGAAGAAAAATTTATTCTTAGAGTGGAAGTACGCGCTGATGTACGAGATAAATAGAGTAAAAATGAGGGTGCAGATACTAAATTCGGCTGTCAAAGCAGACATTGAGTTTCTTCTTGTAAATGTTAAGCGAGGATTTTCTTTGGCTGGTCAGTCGATAAATGAAAGATATAAAATTGAGATTGATAATGTCAATGATTTAGTTAAATTATTTGAAAAAGCGATTGAAGATGAACATCTTATTGAAGAAGAAATAAATTTAGTCAACGATTGTTTTGTTATTCCTAAAGACGTTAAGATTGTTGAGCCTTTGGTTTCAGAGGAAGAAATTGATGATAAATTTAGAATAGAACAGTTGTGTTATTTGAAAGATGTTTTCCAGAGTATAGAGCCTCGTGGAATTATTTCAAAGGTTTCGTTTGTATATATTTTGCAAGATTTAGTCACTTGCGAAGAATCAGAAGTGGAAGAAGAGGAAGAAGAGTTGAAAGAAGGAGAATGTGTTATTTCTTCTTTACCTACTGCGTGGTTGAAGTTAACGCCACAGGAAATTAAAAAAATAGTTGATGAGATTTTTGAAGACGATACTGTTGATTGGAGAGAGTTTATTGTTTATGCATTGGATGTTAATTTAAGTCAAGACGCGATGCTGGATGCACTGGATGCTTTTAAGCAGAAAGATAGTGATAAAGATCAGATTATTAGTAGGAAAGAATTTTTTTCTGTACATCTCTGGCCGTTTAATTTGAAGATTGAGCATGAAGAAGTTGCAAAGGAAAAAAATTTTGATGCAGAAAAGTTTAATAACGGTACAGATGACTTAGATAAGTCTCAGGATGAAAAAATTGAAGATAAGGAAGAAATTGATTTGGAAGAAAATGATGAAGAAGAAATAGGACGGCTTTATTTGATGAAACTGTTTGTCTGCGACATGTTTTCAAATGATGATAACGTTAATTATATGGAAATTTTACTTGCGTTTTGTAAAGACGATGAACTGATTTATGGATTTGGAAAAGCTTTGAGTGTTTTTCTCGGGCAGAAAATTTGTTTGGATTATGAGGAAGGAGAGAAGTATGTCGCGAGTATTGAAAAACAATATTCGCAGCAAGTTATAAAGAGATATGCCAAAAGAGTAAGTTTGCTGTATTTTAGATTATTATTTTTATCAATTTTTTAATTTTAATTTTGATTTTACAGGTGAGCAAAGAATATGTGGATGAACTGATTGATGGTATTGCTGAAAATTTAGATAAAGATTGTCTCCAAGTTGAAAGGTCTTTGGAAAGAAATATTGAAAATGCTGAACTGGTAGTTGAGGATCAGGAAAATTTGCGATTGTTAAGTTCATCGGATGAAGAAGATTTAAAATTGAGTAAATCAGATGAAGAAGATTTAAAATTAACTAAGTCAGATCAAGAAGATTTAAATTTTAGTAAGTCAGATGAAGACTTGCTTCTTTATTATAATGAAAATTATTATGATGAGCAGTGTCATGACATTGTGTATTTTAATGCCGGTGGTCGTCAAGCTCGAAGAAAGAGTACACGAAAAATGGTTTATTGGATATCAATAGATCTTTGTGAGGTAATTTTAATTATTTACTATTTTTTCATAAATTGTTAACAAGATAAATCGTGTTTTAAAAATATTATATTCACAAAATTAAATTCTACTGAAGGTAGATGACCACCTTGTAAACTAAAAAAAATGGATTTTTTTGTTATCGTACTTCTCAATCCATTTTTTCAAAAATCCGCTATTTATTTTTTATTTTTCGTATTCAACACCTTAAAGAGAGTACAATAAACTTCAATCTAATGAAATAAAATTAAAATATGTGAGTCGTGAAAAAAAGTTTATTTTAAAATCAAAACTACTGTTACATTTACCTAGGTTTAATAATATAAAATTTCCTAATTCCATTCCTAAAGGAAATAAATTAAAAAAAGCGTTTTTATAATTAATTTATTTCTTAACAAAATTTAATGACACACGTGAAAATTAATAAAAATTACAAGTGAAAATTTTTGGAAGCATTTTTTTATTGTAATTGATTTGTTAAAAAAATTTTTAAAATTAACAGTTGACATCTAACTTCAGTGTTATTTAATTTTTTATAATTTTAGTATTAATATTCTATTTAAAAGCGGTCGATAGTTAATTTTCAAACATGTTTTTCTCATGTATAGAACAAAATTTCGAAAAAAAAAAAAACGCTTCGCTCTCCGATGGATAATTAAATTAAATTTTTGGAAAATTTTCATTTATTTATGCATAAAATGCTTTTTAAGGTTTGATTTTTTGTACAAGTATGACAGAAATACTTCCGCTAATAGGGGACGAGAGAGAATAAAGTGTAAACCCTTCCTTAAAAAAAAAAAAAAAAAAAAAAAAAAAAAAAAAAATTGTATATTGTTATTGTTAATAATTTAATAATAGCCATAAAATATCGTAACTCCTTTCAAAACTTTCAAAAATATCCGCTGTTACGTGCGCATGCGCAACCGTCTTGCACTTCTGCGCACGCGCAAGTTTAAATTCAACGTCCATTTTGTTGTTTATAGCACACTCGCTACCTTAGCGACTCCGCCAACAATCACTGCAGTCCAGTAAACTCATTCCAATCGCACAATTTTATATTTTTCAGTCGGTTTTAACATCATTGTTACCTCAAATAGCAATAGAAGATCTTGAAGCAAGTACGGGAGTGTCATTACAAGAAAATTTGCGAGTTGTCGGTAAAGAATTACGTTGTAAAGACACTAAAATTAGTTGCAAACTTGTGTTGGCTCACCGTCTCATCCGTCATGACTTGATCACTCGAATGCTTGCGTCGACCAATAGATTTACCGCCAAAAACCTGAGCAGTATCCTGAGAAAAATTATCAAGGCCAAGTAGTGAACAACGAATGTAAGTAATTTTTAAAACACTTTTATTTTTTATTACATGTTTTTTCGACTGGAATTTCAATTATTTTTCACACTCGTTCACTAGTAATATTCAAAAGCTGTACATAGGAGTAGGTCCATATTTTTTATTTTTTTAAATCATTATTTTCGCACAACAACCGGCAAATGACTCATTCATCTAGAGGTTATCGTTACCATTTTAATTAATAAATGCTTAGCAAATATCTAATGCCTTATAGTCTTCATTTTAGTTATTTATTTTGAGTTTTATTACACGGAAATATTTTTTTTTTTTTTTTTTTTTTTTAATGGAAGACAATAATTTTAATTACAAATTTTTAATAATAATTGTATTGAAAAAAAAAATATTCAAAAATTTATTTACTGATGTTCGTAGAAATTAACAATTTTATTCTTTAATAAATACAGAAAGTGCGTGAATGTAAAAACTTTTTTTCCACATTTTTTAATAATTTATTTACTTGAACAAAAAGACAATTTTTGTTTTCTTTAATAAAGTAACTTTTATAAAAATTATCAATGGAAGCTTTATATTAGTCTGTTAGAAAAGCTTTATTAGTTTTTAAATAATTATTTTATATTTACAATAATTAATTAAATTTTTTCAAAAGAAATTGTTTTTATGAAACTTTATAATTGAAAAAAAAATGAAATACATCTTTAGATTTCACTAATATTTTATGATATTAAAGTTAGCTGTCACTTGACAATTTTTTAATAAATTAATTTCTTCCAAAAAATTATTTTTAAAAAATTGCATTTGTAGTTTTTTAAAATTTCTAAATGTCAATTTTTTTTGCTATAATTTATGTGTTACAAAAATTCTCAAAATTATCAACTATCTGCTAAGTTAATTTTTATAATATTTTTCATTTATTTCAATACAATTGATTTAATGAAAAAATATCAATCAATTTTTAAATGTGATTTCTAATTAATCTTTATTTTCGTGTAACAAATCTCAAATTACAATAATGTAGCTGTCGATTCTCTCCATCAATCCAATCACATATTAAGATAATTAATTACAAAGGAGTCGAAAAACAATTAACTAAACTTAACATAATGAATGAGCACCTGCATTCAAATTTGATTACAATAATAGTGACAAACAATTATTCAACAACTATAAGAATAATAATAATTAATTAGATGGAAAAAAACTTTCACAAGCTGAATACCAGCTCATCAATTAAACAGTTCTGTCAATAAACTTTTTTGTTTAATCGCTTCATTTTCTTTGATCCACAACGAGTTTGATCGTTTATTTTAATCATTTTCACAGCCCTCGACTTACTAGTTGACATTTTTCGTAAACTTCATTTATTTTCATCATCTTAAGTATCATGCAGTTTATTTAATCATTAATAGTATCTTCGTATTTATATATTTATATTTATATTCATAAGTGATAATGATTATCATACATATGATATGAACCCAATGATTTATTTTATAAAGCAACAACGGAATTATGTAAAGTTTCAAATTTGCGTATGGTAAAAAGTATATTTTGTAAACTAGACAATGATCTGAAGATAGTTCACTTATTTTATTTTATTTAAGTATTTTCACTGAGTAATTAATTAATTACATCAGAGATCATCGGGCCTTGGAATAAATCACACTAAACTTTAATAGTCATTACTTTTTTTTATAAACAAATACTCGAGTAAAAAAATAAGCATTACTCTCTAATAATTTACATCATGCAAATCAGATCCTAATTTTAATATTTATTCACTTAATTAATATTTATTATTATCATTAATTAGAAATTATAATTACCTATTATTTTAGTATAAATATTAATAATTCTATTACTTATAAAATAAAAGTATAATGTGAATTGTTTAAATTTAGAATTCCGTGACTGGTTTTACAAAATTTTTATTTTCACACAAAGTTCAAAGACTCGCTACCTATTTTTCCGTGAATAAATAATAGAATTATTAATATTCTTAACAATTTATTATTCCTTCGGAATTAACCCGCACCAAGTCTTTTATTATCATTTTTACTAAATAATTCACAGTGTTTCTTTTCAATTTCAAACAACAATAACTTCAATTAAAATATAAAATACAAAAAAAAACGTACTACAAATTTCCACAATAAGTATTATTGATAATAAATATTGCATAATTAATAATAGCAATAATAATAATAATCATAATGATAATAATCGATAAAAAATATATGCATATGCTTACTTAAACATACATCTATATCACTTAATAATACTATTACTATACACGAATAATAAAAAATAAAAATATTTAACAAAGTATAATACAATACGCGCTAATATTATCAATTATTACAAATACAATAAAATCACCACAGTTATTTATCTTCCAAATATTAAGACACTGTTTAATTATTTAATTATTTTTAAATCATTTGGCACGTTTAAAAATTATTTTTTATCATATTTTCAATTTTTATACAGTTCCTAATTCGTTATACTAGTTAACTATATAACTTGATAACTTTTAAAAGGGAGTAATAAAAAAATATGGGATCTCAGAGTACAATGCGACGTAATAACACTTGATTCACTTTCATTCATCTCGTCACTTTTTACTTTTTTTTCATTATTATTATCATCATAATTATTATTGTTATTAATATTATATTTTAAATCTAGTCTTTTGTCTTTCATTTATAAACTTGCTCGTTTTAACTTTTTGTTTTTTCATTTTTGGATGTGGATAATTGTTATTATCCGTTGGCTGAATTTTTTTTCAACCAAACCAAGGTAGCCATCAGCTGGGTTGCGGGGGCGTTAGTTTAACAAGTAACCAAGTATAAAGTTTATATTTTTTTTTATCCATTAAATCGTATTTTAAATTCGTCAAGCCGTCGGTTGCAAACCTTTTTTTACCTGTTTTTAAGTATTCATACCTGAAAATAAAAAAATATTTATGTAGTTGTAAAATATTAAATTTCAGTATGGTAGTGAAACATTTTTCCTTGTTTTTTATTTAATAATTCAACTAGAAGCAAAAAAATTTGATATTCAAAAAAGAAATTTTATTTAAAAATATAAGTTAATTTTTATTAAAAAAAAAAAAAAAAAAAAATGAAATCAATTTTTATTATTAAAAATAAAAAAATAAATAAATAAACTTTTTGATTTTCAAGAGTAAAATCCTTAAAAAAATTGATAAAAAAAAAAGATTTATCGTTGAAGAATAAAAGTTGTAAATTACCTTCGTGGATTAGCTTTTTCCTTTCTATGTGAAAGCATCTTGTAACGTGCAATATTAGGTGGGTAACGTGATATATGAAGGCCTTTGGCTTTTATGCGATTCGCCATGTCGTCATCTTCACCTCCCCATCCCCAAAACATATTACTGAATCCGTTTACCAGCCGGAACTGACCTCGTGACATTGCTGACACTCCGCCGAATAAATCCGCGTATGGCAGTCTGCAATTTTTCAAAATTACCTCCAATAACTTTTCAATCTTTTGCTCAGTATTAATCATATTGTACATCAAACAATTTATAAAAAAATTAAATTTATACGCTTAGAAAATTTAATATTAGGTTGAAACAATAAAAAATTCTTAGACTTATGTTATTACTTAACGTACCTGTATTTAAATTTATCAACCGCAACGGACATGTGTCGTGGTTGCTCAGGACAAGTATAAAGATTTCTATCGTCCTCCGGCAGTAAATCAACATCATGAAAGATAAAACAGTCGAACGTTTTTTCCTTTAGCGCTTCAACGTATCCTACATTCATCAGCATGGCGCGGTTGAATGGCCCGTTACCTAATGCAGAAACATAAAATAAAATTTTACTGATTTTTTTCCATTATTTCTTACATTTTTTCTTCAGATAACATTCATAGTATATTCATAGCTCATACATATAAACATTTATGGTTTGGTCTATGTGGTATGGTAGGGTGAATTTAAGTGACTCTAAAAGTGCAAAAAAAATTATGTTGATCTCCGTATCTCGTTCTAGTAAAATGAATTATAAATGTTTGAATCTTAACTAAAAAAAAATTTTTTTAAATGCATTTTTTTTTAATCGAATCTTGTTTTACCAAAAAAACTATTTGTCAAGTAAAAAAAAATTTAATGTTTATTCTTACACTTTTTTAATAGTCCATAAATATTTATGAAAATAAAAAAAAATTTGAGTAATTTTGAGAGATTAATTACTGCAATACATTCTAATGAGAATGATAAATAAAGATATTAGTATTACTTAAATGTTTACTTGAACAAAAGACTAGAAAGTAGAAGTTGAAATAAATTAATTAAAAAAAATTTTTTTTTGTAGCTAAGAATTAAGACTGCTCTTAATGACTGTAAAAAGTGAATTTTATGAACAACGCTCTTGAATAGCATTCTAAATTAGTTACATTAATTCCCGACACATTCATCAGATTAATCTAGATGGTAGATTTTATAATAACGTTTTGATGAAATCACGGTAGAAAGAAATAAAACTCAAGTGTTAGTTTGGTATATGTATTAAAGTAAAAAAATTCAACTTGATCTGATGCAAAAAAGTAAATCGGTCACGCAATACCGCTACATCGAATTTTACCTATTCATGCCTCGGTACTTTAATAAATTCTTCACAATACATTCATCCTCACGAATCCGATAGATATATACTTATAAACTGTCTCAATGAAGACGCAGAAGCTTTCTGCGCAGAATCTCAAGTCTTCAAGTATTCACTTCCGCCTTACTTGAGCTTTACATACCAAGATATGGATGATGTCTATATCTATATCCATATACTTATCTTTTCTGCTCGATACACTGTTTTTTTATTTTTTCACATTCATATCAAAGACGTTCTCGACTGCTCTATTTCGGAAATTGCGAAGAAACTGCCGAATTTCTGTATGATTTTTTTTCAGTAATTTTGCACTTTATCATTTTTTCTACAAGATTTAATTTTTTTTGAAATTATCTTTATAAATTACAACTTATCGTCTTCAGACAGTTTATGAGTATAATAATCTACCGATAGCAAAAATTACGTCAATAACTTTTTTCATTTTTTTTTTTTTTTTTTTTTCCCACTTATTAACTTTTCTAATATATTTTTAATCGTTTGCTTTCTTTTATGCTTCGCCTACAGAAATTGAAAGTTTAAAAGATGGAAGTTATGGAAGTAATTGACTTTAAATGTGAGTAATTTAATATACTAGCGAATTTTTCAAATATCTATGAATTCAATCTTGAGCCGTGTTCATTACTTTTAATGAAAAAAGCTATTTATCTGCTGAAATGTAGAATTTTATCAAATATTATGGGAAATTTTTATCCTAAAAATGAAATTGAGGGAATAATTGTGGGAATACTCTGTTTCTGTTTACATCCCGCTAACTAAACGCACTTTAAATAAAATTTACAGAAAATTTTTACACACAAAAAATTAAATTAAATTAATTGATTTTGCCTTTAATAATTGATATAAATAAAAATTGCGTCAAAATTCAAAACTAAACACTAAATCTTCTTCAACAAAAAAGTAATCCAATTTTATCGTTGCTGAGATTTTCAATTTGCTTTGATCAGTATTAGTACCTATCACAATACTTCTGCCCGAGCGAGTTTTAAGCAATTTACTACGGTTGAAAAATCAAACATTCGCTTTTCCGAGAATCGAAACTATCTCGACAGCGAATAGGAGAAAAATAATTAGAAATCCTTTTTGATCGTTCGTATTATTATTAAAAAAAAAAAAAACCATAATATTTTATGAGATTGCATTTTATGACAAGTACTGACTCATAAAGTTAATTTTTTTTTTTTAATTTTTATTACTACATCGAATCTATTGAAAATTAGATAAACAAATTAAACAAAGTTATCACAAGAATGTCCCTCAAGTTTAAAACAGATATTATCTATGCCATGAACATTATAACACAAAAGATAGTAGATATATTTGTTCGTACATTATACGTATGTACAATAAACTTGGTAAAATATGCGAGTACACCCCGAAGCTATTAGATCGGAAAATTATGTTATTGTACTTTGGAATTTAACTTTACAATTTTGGTCAATATTAACTGTATTAATATCATCATAAATCATACGTGCACATATACATATGTATATTTCAATATTATATTTATATTGATAGATAAACTTTGAACTAGTTATCTATCAAAAAGTCCCTTATCGCAGTCGTAAATAATTTTAATTAATTTTATTTTCATGAGTGACGAATTTTTACAACAATTCAGCTTGTTTACACTCATTGATTATTTTAATCGGATAACAAATTACTAAAGTCGTAAATTCAAACGTTTTTTGGAAAAAAAAAAAAAAAAAAATATTTTTATAATTCCAGTTTTTAAAAATGTTAATTTAAAAAATATCGTCATCTGAGGGAATAATTAAAATATAATTATGTAAATTGTCTGTTAGAGATGAATATTGAATCCAAGAATTTTTTTTCATATTTTAATTTACAATTTATATAAATTAATGGTAGAGTACCTTCTTGCTCAACGATGAATATTTGATAGTCGATCTGCTGCTTAAGTAGCATAGGATGAAGGTTATATAAAAGCGTTTGAAGATGCTGAGGCCGATCTCGGTATGGAATTATAATGGCAACTTTGTATCGCGGCTTACAATTTGACGGCGAACCTTTTCCACCTGGTTTCACGTCCGTGAATTTCACCTCGATCACTGACAGCTCCGGGGGGGTTTTATTGACAACTAATGGACCGGCTGTAAAAAAAAAAAAAAATTATTACCACTCAATGTTATTGAAACGTTTTTAATCCGTCTAAAAGTCAGATGTAGTATCATGTAGCTTTTTTTTATATTAACAATTATGTTTCAATTATATGTAAAAATAATCTGAGTTTAACTCAAAAAAAATTTTTAAGTTATTGTTCTTGATCCGACGTCGGATAAAAAGCTATTGTAAGTTTCATTCAATTTATTTTCAATTAACAATAAATAAAAACTTTTGTTAGTTATTAATATTTATGTTCATGTTGGTGAGTTGTTTCCCAAAGAGTAAAATAAATGAAGTTATTTACCGAGGTTAGGTGGGATGAGAGGACATTGTTTTATAACTGACGAGTCAGTGACGTTGGGTCCATTATAAGTTGTGTTTCTTGTTGGACTAGTTTCCGTTCTTGAGACATTGCTGACATCCTCAGGTGCCACAGCGAGCTGCATTGTTTCTTTAGTAAAGTTCGTGTTTGTCTCTGCCGAATAGGTTGGTACTCCTGTTGTGATACCGTAAATAATCAAACCTCTCGGATGCCCTCGGAATGAACGTTCTGTGTATCTGGAACAATAACAAAATTTATTACTATTATTTTAGTCAATCAGCTCTTCGAAATATCAATATTGATGGATTATAATTCTAGAAATTGAAATATTTCACTCATCACTTCTGTTCATTCGAAATGAATAATTCAAATTCAATAAATTTACTTTTTCCAATTTAAAAAATTAAAGAGTTTAGGTTCAGATAATGAATTTTTAATTTTAAACAAAAGATGCTTTAAAATTAAAAATTTGTGTCAGAAATTATTGTTATATATATTTTTTAAGTGTATTGCATGATTCGTAGCTTCAGAGTGTACTTTACGATCGAAAAATTCTGTTTGCTTCTTTATCGCTACTGTTTTCATTGTTGCATGTCATCAGATATAGAAAATTCAATAAAGAATAATTCCATCATAAGAGAATTAAATGTCAATTCGAATTCTCATTTACATCGCTAATAAAATTACTTTACATCGTTAATAAAATTATTTTTTCTACTTTTTTACAATTGAATAAGCATCAAAAGTAGTGCATTTTTGGATTTTTCAAACTTTTTATAAATTTTTGGTCACAATAATTTTGAAATAACCTTAGAAATTATTTTTTTCATGGAAAATTATGTTAAAAATTCAAATTAAGCACCTTTGAACAAAGATTGTATAGGCATCCGGCGCATTATAAGTAAACTTAAAATAAAATATATGTGACAAGTAAAGTTTTCTAAAAAATAGAGATTACACAGGAAAAAAAGAAAAAAAAATGTTTCGACAAGAATTTCTAGACTCAATTTAATGCAATAAACCATGAAATTGATTAATTTCAATTCAATAAAAAAACATTTAAATCTATTTTAAAAAACATTAAAATCTACAACATAAATTTTTAAAAATATATGTTCATGTAATAAAAAAATTTTTTTTTACTAGAAGCATTTTGTGGTACATTAAATTTTGAATAATATAGTAACAAATTGTAAAATTAACAAAACTCATCTGAATTAGCCAGTATAAATAATTTGGTCGTATTAATAGTAACTAGTGACTAGTTGGAAATTACTTAGATGATATCTCTTGCACACGTAACGGGAGAGTATTATTTTGGGGTAATGTTTCTATCTCCGGGTATCAGGAAATAGAACGTGAGGAATACTCTCAATAATTAGTTTATCGTGACTTAAGATAATTATCGAACTCGGGAATTTACTATTTCCTTGATTAATTTATTCCGTAGAGTGGATTAACGTTTAACGGTTCTAGTTGCTGCTGGTATTTACTTTTACACTCAATCGAATTCGAGTGACAAAAATTAACTGGATTCGATTTTACCTTTTTTAATTAACCTTTAGCTAGTTTCTATTTTCGGACTTTTGCCCGGCTATTTCGATATATATTTATAGTTCATTGATTTTTTTCACGTCTGGTCTGTATTCGGCAATTGGGGTAAATTAGTCCGTGACAAAATTTTATAAATTAATGATAAATGAGTCAAGTGAAAACTCATGCGATGAGTAATGAGTTGAGTTGTTAAAGTTTGATGTTTTATTAATTAAGCTAAAAATAATAAAAAACTAAAAATGAAATCGACTTTAATTAAAAGCTTAAAAGGGTAAAATAATTATTGCTAATTAGGGCAAAAGATCACAAACTGGTTGGCATTGAGCATCAGCTGGGTGAACTGAAACCCTGATCGTCCAGCTAATTTTGCGGTGACACGTCCGGTCGACTCGTTATTATGGCACAGTACCAACTACCCGTAAAACCACATACGCACGTGCACAAAGCTCGACAAACTGCAACGATGAATTATATACACAGCTATACACACAATATCGTAAGCGAAATGTTGATTCCAAGTGCATTCACTCGGGAAACCGTGCAATTCGCGCGTGCCGATGCCCCTCGGGGGTATTACTACCAATATAGGTTTCCTTCTGTTCTATATTGCTATTTAGCCATAAACCAATAATTGTTATGTCACTATATATGTACAATCTACATTATGATCCGCATTACTCCAATCTAACGATACTCGCAATTTATTTTTTAATATTATTGCGCAACTAAGAATTTATTAACATTAATATTAAAAAATTATACATTAAACATTTAACCTCGAATTCGAGTACTGAGCTTCTGTAAGATTTAATGAGAAAAAAAAATTTAATCATTTTTTAATTATAAATTACTTCCGAGGACTTGGTAAATTTCTTATGCTATAGTAAAAGTACGTTTAATTACTCCAAAAGTAATCTTGTAGAATAGAATAAAAAGTTAAGTAAAGTAAATGAATTTTATTTTTAGACCTCCGCTCATTGTCAGTATATAAAAAAGTAATAATTTTACTAATTACCGCCTTTTAATTTTTAATCGTTGTAACTAAAAGTTAATTGAACAGATGAATATTTTTTCCGACAGTATGGAACGTTCATAAATTACCACTTAACTTTTAATAGGTCGTAACCTCACGATTACTTTGTAACCGGAGTTTATTCTTATGTAGTGATTTATCGTTCTCATTAAAAATTGTGTTATTCGTATCAGAAGCGATTAATTAATATTACAAGAATAAAGATTTATTTAAAGTCGAAAAAACTGATAAATCCTGATAAATTTATTCTTAATGAATAAAAAGAAAAAAATTTATATTCAGGATTTTATTTTTCGAATTTACGATTTCAAAATAATTTTCTTAGGTCAATAATATTTCAATCTTTTAGTTTTTTTTATCGGTGCATATTTCTTAAAATCAAAGTTTGTTCTTCAAAAAGTCTCAAAAAATTGCAATAAATTCTCGAATAAATTTTTCTACTATTGTAATTTTTACAAAATTGTTCTTATAATAACAAGTTTATAATAACATTTTGAGTCTGCAAAAATGCATAGAACAGTTAACGATTTATCATTCAATTAAAATCCCCACCATTATCAATAACAATAGTAATAATAATTACAACGACAACAAATGATGATTAGTATTGACTTTTCCATTTAATTCCACCACTTCATTATAATGAACGTACTCAAATCCGCTTACGCAGCGTAAAAATAACTCAGAATAAGTTCATGCTGATCTATATAGTATATAATAGTTAAATAGTCCCGAGGGCTTGTAACGGCTATCACTCAAAGCTGAGAGTCACGGCGAAGTAATGAAAAGACAAAGACAACCACGATTTAGTATCTTTATTACAGAGGACTGAAATTTCATTTTATTATAAACTAACTCATACTATATTCACTATTAAGTCGAATGCTATTGCTATTGCTATTGGTTTTCTCAGAAATAGCCTCGGGCATTTTACCCGTCGTGTCTTTTCCGGGGTCACGGATTTATTCCTTCCATCCCCAGAGAATTTCTTGATAAAAATTTTGTTGTCAAACTTTTTACGCTCTATGTTATTTAACTTGATGTTTTTATTTAATATTTCATCCGGAATTTATTGCATCATACGTGAGTTTTTATTTGGTTTTTACGGGACATGATTTATAATTTATAGCGCTTATTCACTATCACATTCATATTTGTTCGCATTGAAAAAAAAAAAAAATGAAATAGGTATGTACTATTTTTGGAAATAAGGAGAGCATGTGAATTTGAACTGATATGAAGTAGACATTTAACAGTTCTCCGAACATCAATTCAATAACTTGGATTATCCCTCACATCCGGTTTATCTGCTAGTAATATCCGAAATGTCGACGAAATACGCGATAATATCTCTTGGTTGGCAGTCGCCGTCGTTATTGACATCCTGTTCTACCAATCTAAAATTTGTGACCCCCATTTCACTATAATACTTATAATTATTTGTATAATCGAATGAATTAAATTAATTGATAGCGCTTTCACCCAAACAGAAGTGATAAAAATTGTCGGTAGAAAAATTGAATAAATATATAATGAATGAGATTTTTATTTTACTCGTACCTTGTAGGCAGCTACCTCACTACACACCATTCATATTTTACATGAATTCGTCAGAATTTACTGTCAAGTCCTCACCCCCGGGCTTTTATCTACTTTTTTTTATCGTGACATCATGTCCCGATTACTATTTTCGGGTCAATTTTTTTTATAGTTTACTTTGTGAGTGGAGGGTTTTGTTATTCATAAGGAACTTCATCAATTGAAATTTTTTCATAGCCGCCCTATTTACTTTTTCATGCGAGCAATTGATAATAGTTTTTTTTTTACTTTATTTAAATTCGCTCTTTTTCCGAGGAATTCCCACCAGATTATTAAAAAACGGGAAATTGGACGAACCCTTTGTTTGATGCACGGCTTTTATTCGGATTTTTAGAAAATTATTTTTTATGAATTCTCGAGTTTCGATAGATGAAAATACTCGTTAGTTACTAGTAACTTGGTAAGTTAATTGACATAGCAACAATAATTATCCACGTTGAAAATGTATTCGGGTGCTTCAATACTACTCGGTATTTGTTTCATTTGATAATTAAACAAATATTTTAATTAATAAAAGGTCATTTAAACCCATGAATTTCACATCACGGGAGGCCGTAAAAGTATTATTTAATTATAAATATTTGAATAACAACTGAGTATCAAATATTCAAATTACTTTCCACGATCGACTATGGATTCATATGATTTAATTATAATCAGAATTTTTTCGGCGATTGGCGAATTCACTTTGAAATAAATCTATTAAACCCAAATATATATACAAGTGGTTAAATACTAAACTTGATTTGAAAAATTTTCATTAAACACTGTTTATTGTACTTGGAAATATAAAAAAAAAAATTTCAAAAGTTCAATATTCAAATATAAAAATAATTCTTAGTATAAAATTGATTAAAAATAAAACTATTAAATTTGTCAACCTACAAAACGCCATTTTCAAGTATACTTTCTGCAGAAGTGTACTGATACAGCTATCTCTCAGAATTTTTGACAAACAATCGACGAATTAGTCGATAAAAAAAATTTTAGACTAAAAATGAACCAAAAAATAAGAAAGTTTTTAAAAAATCAACTAAAAAAAAACATTCTACTCATTTACTAAATGTTTGTGTTCAAAATAGCAATCATCATTATTGAATGTTCAAGTATACTTCACTTAATGTAACAGCGTTCATTTATTCTACACTAGAACAACAATCAATTATCCAACATTAAATCAAATGACATGCAATTTAATGACCCGAACAAATATTTGCGATGCATTGATCATTTATTAACATCCAATATCGCGAGAAGATGATTGGTGTGCGTGTAAAGATAAACATAGCATAATTAGTATTTACATTAATCAAATAATCTGTCTTTTTACTTCGATTAATTCGGTGCATTATAGAAATGAAAGAAAGTGTCACTGAAAAAAAAAAATTAACTTGATTCAAGAAAATAATTCTTGAACCAAGAAAATAACTTTGAAGAGTTTCATTGTCTTGAATCAAGATGACAAATTCTCGAATTAAGCAGAATTTACTTAAACCACACTGAAAAAAAAAGTTTAAGTCCCATCGCAATACGTTTAAGTGTATAACTTATACTCATTTTAAATTCGCCATCTGTAAAAGCTATACGCTTAAACGTATTGCGATAGGACTTGAATTTTTTTTTCAGTGCAAGAAAAATTTCTTGGTTTAAGAAATTCTCGACTCGAATAAAGAAGATAAAATTCTTTAAAATCATTAACTTGATTCAAGTAAATTTTTTTTTCTGAGATTGAAATATACAGATATGGAGTTCGCTTTCATTAAATTAAATAAAATATTCATTTGCGTACTATTCAGATAAATTGAACTCGATTGGATAAATTGAAATTTAATGAATGTCTATATCTCGTATACTGTATATCCAGTTTGTATACTGTGTACACACAATTTATACTTCTTTATTAAGAAGGTTTTCATAGAACTTTTTTTGCTCGCATATTCCGTGAGAAATAAATTTAGTGTTGTATACATATGGGAATATATTGTGCATGAGCTCGAGGCGCGAGTGGCAAATGTATATGGTATAAGTACATACTGTATGCACGGTGATGTCTTTGACGATGCCAGAAGCTAACGCCCAACTGTAAACTCTAGAAACTCTTCCAGCAATCTTAAGGGTGGATCAATGGATTCTCCTAGATATATTTATTTTGCCTCGCGGAATAATTGTTCGACCGAAATTGATCTAATCGAAAAAAGTTCAGTCAATTTCTTTTTGATCTTTCAAATAATTTAACGATCGATAAATAGATCTTTTTTTTTTTTAGAAATTCATTTTCTCTAGGTCGTGGGATAGTTTTTCTATATTTAATGTAGAGAATATTTTGATATTTCATTGAAAATATTTGGTAACTTTTTTATTGACTTTTCAGTGAGCTTAAATATTGTCTTTTTCATAGATAGAAACATATTTCTTTCACCTTGCAAGATAGTTGATACACTTTTAGATTGACGAATTCTTTGGGATACAATAGAAAATACTTGTGTCGCAAATTCATATTTGAGAAGCTTGTTTGATTTATACTTGAATCGCAAAGTACATATAAAACAATATTCTGATATGAATTTATATAAGCAAGTAGTATGGGGTACATCACGCGAGACATTCTCCCTTTTTCCCCCCTTCTCCCTAGGGTGGTTAGCTGCGGGCCTGTGTCTAGGCAGTCAAGTGTTGCCTTGCGCCTTCCCCTTCTCCTTAGGGTGATGTGGTGTCACTTACTGGGTCTTATGAGGGCATCTGCATATTTTCATGCCTTGGCGGGGAGTAATAGAAACATTGGGTAGTCTATAATGGTGATGATGTGACATAAATAGATTTAAAAATATATTTCTCCAGTTTTTTTTTACATCTGGTGTGTCTAGGTAGATGTGAGATGGAGGTTTAAGGTGGTTGAGATTTTCTTGTTTAGTCTCTCTTGGTTTATGTACTTGCTAATTATGTATTTTGTCTCAGGTCTTCCTTTAACTATATATTATCACAGGATTTTCTCACTAAGTTACAGCTTGAAAAGGGGAGATGAGTGTTTTGTAATATTTTCAGAAGTTAAAAACTAAATGTATTTTGAAAAACACTAAGATTCGAATCTACTTCCTTCCTTACATAAAAAAAAATTAATTTGATTCAAGAGAAAAATTCTTGAATCAAGAATATAATTTTGAAGAGGATAATTGTCTTGAATTAAGTAAAATTTCCTCAAGTCAAGAAAAATTTTTTTAAATCAAGAATATTGAGCTCTTCAAAAATATATACTTGATTCAAGAAAATTTTTTTTCTGTGTAGGCATATCAAGTTTTCGTCATATCACAAAATTTTTTTCACGGGTATGTTACTATAAAATCAACTAATTTGAGAGTTATTAATTACACCCGTTAATATAAACAGAAAATTTGCTAAACTATTTATTGGATAAGTTACTCCAGATATTCCGTAGAAACCCCAAAGGCGACACCAAGTTCCAGAGTCTGTATTGATACCGCAACTGGCGCTTTCTGGCTTAACTGGTCAAGGTATAGGTTTATCGTCACACCAACTGGGGTGTAAGGTATTAACACAGGAATAGCGTAGATATAGATATAGATATCTAGATACGTGAATATGCTAATGGGTAGGCGATATTGCTTGGTCTCATGGTCTCCGCAAGTTATCAGACGACTGACTGTTTACTCAAGACTTGCACAGACTAAATCGGCATAACCCCTTTTGAGTCAGCAGGGTTTGTATAAACCGGCGTATTAGTCCTATGTTACTAGAAGTAGAAGCAGAAGCAGCAGAAGCAGTGGTTGACAGCCAAGCTCTGCTTCGTATGTATATACATATATGAAGTAGAACTAAGCAGCTTTAATGCCGCGTTGCCAGCAAACTAGACAGCTTGTGTGTATGAGTACACAACAGCACTAACGCCCTAGACTCCTGGTATTTTAAGACATGATACTTGTCTTCTATTCTCATTTACTTTGAAATAATGCTATGTGTAAATTACATTCACCTTTATACTCAACTCCTCCATATAACTCGGTCTTACAATGTATTTACTTTACAAATAATTAATTTAACTGTTTACTTAAATTATATTCATGTCTTACTGCTCCTTCGTCTTCGGATTTTGAATGTGTAATTTAATTTTGAATTTTGTGATGAACTAGGGCAAAAGTCTTTTTCACAAACAATAATGCAGTTAAAGTAATAACTAAGAAATGGTTTGATATGTTTTGAAATGTCGGAATATGGTAAATTTTCATATTTTGACATATCAAGACACATTTAAAATTGTAGATGGACATATTAGATCATATCATACAATTTTTTCACGAATATCCATTGATCTGTTGACCGGGTGACTTTATCAAGATCAATGTCTGTATTCGAATTTATATCTGTATCTATCAATTTATATTTAATAGATATACGCGATGCCAAGACTGCCAGAAATATACCTGTCTGTTTACTTTTAGCTTGTAAATCTGTGTTAACCTTTGGTTTACATTTCCGATTGATTTATTAACAATCGATTCAATTTTTAACCCAGTAAATTTATTTACTCAAACGGTCGGAGCTTAAATAGCCCAGAAGCTGAAATCTCAGAGGTGACCTTCTTTATTTTGATTTATTCAAAGGATCTTTTTTCTTGCTGTATGAAAAAGTAATAAGATCTTCATTTTTTTTTTTTTTAATTACATGTTACATCATAATAATTTTACTCTTATAAATTTTATTTTTTAATGAGAGTTTAATAAGTTAATTAATAAAATTATTAATTAATTAATTGACTCATTATTATTATCCGTGTCAGATCTCAAATAATTAAATAAGAGAGAATGAAATTTCCACGTCCTTGAGAATTAAATGTAATTGACTACCATGCTCGGAAAAAGTTATTTTAAAAATCAAAGCACTTAGACTCGAATATTGCCACTTAATTGAGGATTGAAATTTTTTTTTACTGAATAATGTATAGAGCTCATAATTGCCAATTATATCATTCTCAAGTGAGTTGTGACTTTTTTTAGTGATTGTCGTGATATTATTCTAACCTCGCTAATAGAAACAAATCTATCGTTCATTCTTAAATGTTGAACTTTTTGAAGATTTTTTTCCGTTTCAAACTATTAATTGATAAAAAATATATAATAACGTTTGTATAAATTATTTCTGAAATTCTTCAAAAAACAATGAATTCTAAATGGTTTAAATCTTTAAAGATTATTTAGAATTTTTTGAGTAGAAAATCAAATTAAAAATCAAAAATTTCTACAACATTGTACCAAAAATTTATAACTCAATGTATAACTTTTTTACGAGAACTGAGTAGAAAAATTTTTGACCGAAGAAATAGTTTTTGGTTTAAGCAAATTTGACTTTAGTCAAGAAATTTTCTGGTTAATTTAAAATGAGTTTTCCTCTCGAATCAAAATCAAAACTAAAATGTGTTAATCGTGTCGAATAAACGTCTACTTAGCATATTTCCCTTAGTGCATACATTGTCCAGCGAATAAAGCCTTTGAGAATAATCACTGATTTAAACAGTTCCTGATAAAGTAATTACGCTAATTAATCCGATCGATTCGGTAGAGATTCGTGGCCAGAATAATTCGGATTAGTCGTTTTCCAATACAGACTATCTTTCAATTTATAAACCTTTACTCTCTGCTCTCACATATCTCTATCTACATGTATATATTTATCAGATACAGATATATAATCTCACTCTCGAGAGGGCGTGTAATGTCACAGGTTACGCCTCTTTCTCTAGAGGATATTGTCGCCGACATACATGAGAGTAAAACCCGCGATAACTAATGGCACAATGTCCCACGAGACTTCTGTTATTTCAAACTCAAAAGTGTATAGTATACCACTGTTTTTTTTTTCCAATCCAAATCCAATTGTTTTCTACTTTCTCTGACTAATTTATCATTTTTTTACCCCGACATTATTTTGTTTTCCATAATAAAAAATCGCCCATTTTCCATGGAGATTTATTCGCGTTGACGATAAATAAAAATTAATCGGGAGTGTTACAAAAGTGGCGCTATACTGAACTAAATTTCGATAGATTTCGTTGGCATTTCATCGGCCGGACATCCACCATCCAACATCCAACGATGTTGTAATAGAATTTCATATAATTGGATCACGCGAATCGATGCCTCCTTCCGGTGTGGTGAACATACCGCGCAAGTCTGCGTTGTCTACATAAAACATATCGTTAATTTTTACCGTCTTTTATTTTATTTATTTATTTAACGTCTTTTTGAGTGAAGACTGAAAATGAAAACCGGAAGATATTTTACATTTCACCCGTTTTTTTTTTTTTTACGGATTCGAGCTATCATTCACGTACGACGAAACTTTTTATCCTAGTCTCGATGACGAGCGGTAACGAAAAGAATGTCGGGAGAATTTAAAGTGACTTTCTGAATAAATCTTCACCTGAGTTCGGTTTCAGTTATTTATTGACGATACGGATCGAATTTTAGATTTCTTTTACGAGAAATAAACGTCTAACTATTTAATCATTTGCTTCCAAAAAAAATATTTTTATCATTCAATTCACAATTATGGAAAATAACGTATATTTTATAATTGTAATTATAATTTAATTGCAACGTCATTTGCATTAAAGGCCATTAACTTTTTTCTGACTATGCTTTTAAATTTTCAGTGCATTTAAATAAATATAAAAAGTACACACAATACAAGTAATTTAAAAGTTTTTGATATTTAAAAAAGTGGCAATTAGTTTAATTTATATCCAGCGGCAGTGTTATTATTTTTTATTGTTCGTACGTGCTGAACGTATATTTTTGTCCGTAAATTATCGTCAAAACTATTATATTTATTTTGTTTTATTTATGTAAACGATATGATTAATTTGCTTATGCTCATATACCGCGTAAAAGCTAGGGAATTACACAACGAGCGTATAATAGTACATATATGACATATTTATTTACGAAAGTACATACGCGATATTTAATGTTTAATATTTATATATCAGTTTACAGAAATAAGTTGTCGTTATTTACAAAATTATTTATCGTAATCGTAATGCTATGTTTCTTTTTATTTATGATAAGACATTTTTATTTTTTTTTTTCTTTGCTATACAGAACTTTGTCATCATAAATTCTATTAATTCTTTAGATATTTAAAAAAATAATTACGATTGTTGTTATATTAATGTTCAAAAGTTTCAATTGCGGTAACTTGAATTGCTCTAATTTCGAAGGCTTAGTTCATTAATTATTACTCGACTAAAAAGGACCAGTCCAAAAGTTTAATACTTTATGACCATGTTGTAATCGGATAAAAGTTAATCAGCGTGAAGCGGTCTAACGAAGCGGCGTAAAATGAGTTTAGCTTAGGCAATATTTCTTTATTTTGTGATGATACAGATAAAAAATCTCTAGGTTGGAGAGGAGCAAAAACTCCCGAAATATTTTATAAAACAAAATTGTGAGGAAAATCCTAAGATAGTATAATAAAAAGTGTGTAAGCCACTTTATTCTGGACGTGATACCTTTTCTTTTTATGTTGAGCGTAGCATAAAAATACACTCTATTCGAAATAACACAGTGGAATAAAAATACGAAAAATGCTACAGGGAGGAAAAAATATAAACTTAACTAGTTCATGATAAAAATTGAATTCGTTAAAAAGTGTGTTTGAAGGATGATTAGTTAAGCTTGACGTATAAAATTTTTTAGAATATAATTAAATAAAATCAATTTAATTTTATAATTTGAATGTAAGAGGCAAATTTTATTTTTAATTAAAAACTCGAAAAATATAGTTGTGGTCGTTCGCGGGAATCGAACTTACGCTCTCTGCTACCGCGCTGACTCCTCGATGTCAAGTGACCGACTGAACACTTAGCAGCAAAACTATCTAGCAATTTATTTTCTAATCTAATTGACAATAAAAAAAATTATTACGAACCTGGAAGCATTGATTGTAAACATGGTCTCAATAGAGTGTCCATCTATAGCGCCGCTGAGGAGATATTGGAGCGCGATAAGCACAATAACGACGCAGGCGAGCGCCTTGTAAAGGTGAGCTCGGTGCCACGTTGCCACGGGTGCAGCCACAGACATTGCACCCGGTAAGACACCATAACTTCCTCCTATCGGCGGAAGTGATGTCTCCTCACCTTCATTATTTTTTATGGATGTACTTAACTCAACACTTTACTATCTATCCACCCATCACTCGCTTTTCTGAAACAAAAAAATAAACACAGGTTCCATGTTATGTTTACTTCGGCAAAATATAAAATATTATTTCAAACTCGAATGCTCTACGATTTTATCTCTCAGATATTTTATTGCTCAAGTACCCCGCGAGTACAGAGCGTGACAAATTGCGTCACGTGACGGTACTAGGCCAAGGATTATTAAAAATCAACCGCGTAATATATTTATTTTTTTTTTATTTCATGGCAGAAGTTTGTATTAATAAAATCCCATAATAAAATTGAGATGAAATGTATGTGGCATCAAACTATTCGTAACGTGATTGGTCGAATATATCATGAGCATAAAAAAATATGTAAACGCTATAGTAAGGCGCGCGCTTGCGCGCGCAAATTTGAATTCTAGTAAAAATAAAAGTGGCAGCAAGTGACTGAGAAGGGTAATGAATGAATAGATGAAGGATTGAATGAATAAATATAAGGGGAGTTTCGTAAATAAATTTATTCGGACGTAAAAGCTGAAGAATTTGCAAGAGAATTCAAGGAATTCAGTAATTACCAAATGGGTTGCGAATATTTGTCTGGATTATTAAAATAATCTGGTGAGCTAGAGTTACTTTAATGTGTTTTAATAATCCATTAACGTATATACTCTTTTGCTGTGCAATGGTGAAAAAAATTATCGCGTACTTTATATAAATTGACGGTATAAGATTTATAATTTTTTATAGTCGTGATTTTTTTCTAATCAATTAAATTTTTTTTTTACATTTAAATTTTGTTTTTTACATATTAAATGAAAAACTTTTTCTTTGAATCAGAAATATAAAATTCTTAAAAGAAAACGAAATTATTGATAAATTTGGAGAATTATATTTTTTAATCAAGAATTTACTCTCAAAAATATTTCTCAAGACTCAGTCTTCTTTTAGTATATCTACAGACTACCGTATAGCAAAATATCAGTTTCAATTTACTTAAAAAAAATTAATTGTAACTATGGAATAGACTTTTGTTACAATTAAATGAATAAAAAAAAATGAACAAATTAAACCGAGTGCGTAATAAATAAAAATAAAGAGAGTAATTATATTAAATTAATAGTGACGAAGGTAGAGGTGAATATTTATCAATTTGGTTGAGAAAGTAACTACTCGAGAAGGAACCTAGTACTGTATTTTTTAAACGTTAAATATTATTATTCTTTTAAAGAGACAATTAAAATGCAGAGATGGAGCCTTGGTAATATTATTCGGTGGCTGTTGAGTGTCGCTGATGGTAAATGCTTATCTCCATACCGAGAATATTTGCCTTTCATACGAGAATCTCCACGGTATGCAAATTTAATCCTAGCTTCTGGGGAAACACGTGGTGAAATCTCAAATACATAATTCGAGTGTAAATATCTTTATAAAATGTAAATAAATATCGCGTTTAATAAAATTACTTTAAAAATCACAGCATACAACCAATAATTAAATAAAATAAAAAACAACTTGATAAAAAAGCGTTTTAAAGAAAATTCTTTTCCGATAAAATAATTGAATTTCATTTTGATTGATCGCCGATTTTCATTTATTTATTTTCAATATCGCAAAATCTCGGAAAAGTACTCAGGTGACATAAAATAGATTTTTTAGTTTTGTCATAAAAATTCAGTTGATTCGACCGAAAATAGTGCTTTTAGCTCTTGGAGATGATGTCGCATCACATAAAAAACATCGGGTCAAAAAGCCAACCGAAAAAGCTTTACCAGTCTTCAATTCTAGGGTTTAGATGAAAAAGGAAAAATTTCGTTATTTTTTTCTCCTTTTAACTTGGACTGTCAGAATTTCTTGTCGCGAGCAATGAATTTCAGTCTAGTTCGTAACTTTCCCTTTATTTTTTCCAAAGATTTTTTTTCTCTATTCTCTCTTTTATTAAACAATACAAGAGTAGTGCCACTGAGAAAAAAGTATTTTGATAATCAGAATACCAAGTATAATCAAATGAGTATTCTGATTATCAAAATAAGTATTGTGATTAACAAAATATACGGTATTTTGATTATCAAAATACAAGTGAGTCGAAAACCTATACTCTGTGCAGTAATACTATAGTACATGTTTGTCACTGCGGTCGACGTTTTGAGACTATAGTAATTTTTAGAGATTTCCCGCCTATTGAGTGTTGTATACAAGTTCGGTTCATGTGAGTCTATGTATAAAATAAATTTATAATAAAATAATTAAAAGAATAATTGTGAGTAATCGAACTTTACCAACCTTGATGGAGTCTTGGGTTAGCGAAAAATTAGATGAATGGGATTTAGGATCTCTTAAAAAAACTTTTGAGGGTAAGTATATTAATTTTTAACTAACCTAACATTTCTACGACGAATTTTTCTATAATTTTCTTTAAATGTATAAATAAATGTTTTCAAAAATTTATTAACCGTACATTTTTTTAATTTTTATCAGAAAATCTTTAAATATTCACTATATTCAATGCCCGTCTTTACTCTACAAACTAAAAGTAATCTATTACTCGCAGGAACCCAATTATTGACAGTTATTATTTATTTCATCGACGAATATTTAGAAAGTCCTATTTGTTAATGCTAAAAATTTACAAAATAAAACAATTATTAATTAATAATGCAAAATAATAAACATGCATAAATCAAAGAAATTTTTTTGAGATTAATGATATTTTTTATAAAAATAGCTTTGAAAATTTTAATTTTAAAATATTGAGACGATCAAACGTACGACAATTATTTAGATTTATTATTAGTAAAATAGTTACAAAAAAATACATTTCTAAAGAGTTTAATTTCAAGTTTTTTTTTTAATTTCTGCACTTGAAATTTTTATGTACCTGAAGTTCTGAACGTTTTTTTTTGAACGAAAATCAAAAAAAAATTTTTTTTGCTTTTGAAACTGAAAATGATTTTTCAGATTCAAAATAAGTCAAAGAGCCCGGGAAATAGTATATTGGATTCTCAAAATACCAAAACTACCCCTTCAGCCACCTCTAAGACTTAGACATCTAAAAAAAAAAATTCAAGAAAAATAGTTCAACGGGTCGTTTGAAGCTGCGATTTTTTTCAGACGCTCCTTTTACACCCTTGCAGACTACAAAAAATAATCAAGCCGATAACTTTCCCGGAACTACCCCTTCAACCACCCCAAAGACTTAGAAATTTGAAAAAAAATTTTTAAAAAATAGTTCAACGGGTCGTTTGAAGCTGCAATTTTTTTTAGACGCTCCTTTTTCACCCACACAGAATATGAAAAATAATCAAGACAATAACTCCCCCGGAACTACCCCTTCAGCCACCCCAAAGACTTAAGAATTTGGAAACAAATGATTTAAAAATAGTTTAAAAGGTCGTTTGAAGCTACGATTTTTTGAACTACGCGGACAACTATTTTACGTCATTAGACAAAAATTGTTAGACTCTTAACTTTCCTGGAAGCGACCGATTAACAACTATTAGCTGGTTTACTAACGTTGGTTTTTTCTACTGAAGATTTAGTTAGTATGTGATGGTGTTAGCCGAGCCAAAGAATTTCGAACTTTGCAAATTACAAGACTCTTACGCTTTATATTCATGCAATTTTATTTAATCCTTTTGCGTTGCTTGTTCTGTAGTTCTTTGGTCGTTACCCAGGACACGCCACGTGGAGGCCACCATATTTTTATAAAGGATATTAGTATTTATTTTATTAGATCGATATGCGTCGATCGAACATTACTTGTCATTCTAATATCAAGTGTCCCACTCTATTTTTTTTTTAATCTATTATCGATCTATATTCATTCCGAATTTTCTCGGAAATATATTCGAAAATTCTATTTCTAGTTATGTTAAAAAATTGACTTAATGAAAAATTTTGAATGATTTTATTACCCAAGATTAAAATTTCCTAACGATTTTAGATTTTTTGTAGGTACTACTTGTTTCTACGTAAGGTAAGTGCTCAATGGTTTTATAACTGTGTAATAATGTTATATTCATGTTTTTTTTTTTCCCAATCATGGTAATTTTTCAGCTGACCGAAGAAAACACAGTGTATTTGCGTAATTACATTATGTTTCATTGTTAATGATTCAAACTTTACCGTTACGTTTATTGCTAAATATTAAAATGAATCATATAAAAAAAAAATACACTCTTAGTCGCATTACTGCTGACCGAATTACTCATCAAGTTCGTCTCTATTTAACTTTTTTTTCTTTCGAAAAAGTTGTTCTAACATTTTTTATTGTTAATACCTACGAAACCAGTATTCTTGGTCGCATTACTGCTGACCGAATTATACACTAGTCACAAAAATTAAGGGATATAAAAAAAATTCCAAATTTTTTGGTGATTTTCAGCGAGCTGTAACTCCGAGGAAAATGATCGCACAGAAAAAAAAAAAAAAGCAAATTGTAGCTCCAAGTGTCTAGTTTTTAGATATGACCATGAAAATTTTTTGTCATCGTCAGGTCTGGAGAAATCTTAAGAAAATTACTGAAAAAAAATTTTTCGAAATTTTTTTTCGTCTTAAAAAAGGTCTACGGGCTTCAAACAATTTTTTCGATTGTTTCGTTTAAAAGCTCTTTAGTAAATTTAATACCCTTTAATTTGACGTAATCAAAAAGCCTGTACGATAATTTGCCGCGGAGTTATCGTCAATCAAAGCAAAAAAGTTTTTTTTGACTTTGGAAATCAATAACTCTGGAAATAATGACCGTATAGGAAATCGAAGGAGGGTTTTGAAAACTACACAATATTCTCTATTAGAAAACGTAAACCGCTTTTGAAGAAAAAATTTTTTTTGAATTGAAAACTCGGACTGAAAAAATGACAAAAATTCGCATAATTAAGGATATTTGGATAACTTGGTATAACTTTGGATAAAATGGATGAACGAAGGATATCGTTGGTAATTTTTAACTTCAAAGTGTCCCCTAAAATCCCTAAAAATTCAAAGCGCTGCGATTTTTTGTTCATAGTGCCCAGAAGCTTCAAATTCTGCGTTTTCGCAAAAATCACCATTATGAGCAATTTTGTGATTTTAATTCATTTTTCCATTGAAAAAAATTTTTTTCAAAATTCTTTATTTTTCGATCAAAGAGATTGATTTTTCAAGAAATTTGAAAAAAAAAAAAAAAAATTTTCAATTTTTTTCGAAAATTTTTTTCGAAATTTTTTTTATCAAAAATTTTTTTTTTTTTTTTTTTTTTATCGTCTTCAGAATGCTTCACTATTGTCAAAAAAATTAACTCAATTTTTCTGTCCGCTACAACTGCCTTAGTTTTAAATCTCATTTTAAAATTCAATAAAAACAAATTGATATACCCCCGCGGAGTTCGGCTTTTCCTCACACAAAACGTGAATTTTACGTTTTCTTTTTAGCCTAAATTCCTTACGTGAATTTTATGTAAGCTTTTCTTTGATAAGCACCTTTTGATATGCCTCGTCGACATTTAGCTGCCACAGATGTGGCTCGCATTGTTACCCTCCTTCAAGAGGGCTACAGTCAGGTGGAAGTAGCAGCTTCTATGGGAATGAGCCAGTCCGTTATCAGTCGGGCCTATGCCCGATTTAACGCGACTCAAAGTTACGATCGTCGTCCGGGTCAAGGTAGACTACGAATCACTACCGAGCGTGATGATCGAGCTATCATTCGAGAAGCTCGTCGAAACCCTATTGCGCATGCCCACACATTCGCTCATCAATTTCGCAATCGTCGACAACGTCCTCATCAACAACACTTATCGGCATCGACGGTTCGAAATCGCTTTCGAGAGCAAGGACTACGCGCTAGACGCGCAAATCGCGTGCCTATGCTCACTCCACGACATCGCCGAGCCCGATTGGCCTATGCTCATGATCATCACCATTGGGGTCGTAGACAGTGGACCAGTGTATTATGGACTGACGAATCTCGATTTTGTCTTCATGGCAGCGATAGACGATCTCTCGTTTGGCGCCGTCGTGGAGAACGAGATCGGGATGGTTTTACGAAACCAGTTACAGCTTTCAATGGTGGATCAGTCATGGTGTGGGCAGGCGTGTTCTTCAATACCAGAACCCCGTTGGTCATCGTTCGTGGGACGTTGACTGCCGATAGGTACGTCGACGAAATTCTGGAGCCACACGTCCTGCCTATGCGCACACGCATGGGGGCAAGACGGTTCATTTTGATGCAGGATAATGCTCGTCCTCACACTGCAGTTCGTACGCGAATTTTTCTCCGCGCCAACAACGTAACAACGCTTAATCATCCAGCGATGAGTCCTGATTTGAACCCAATTGAGCATGTTTGGGACATGCTTGGGCGTCGATTGCGGCGAGACTATCGCAACTGCACAATCTTCATCAGTTGACTCAAGCGTTGTTACGTTGTTGGCAAGGAATTTCGCAACGTGATATTCGACGATGCATCAACATGCAAGAGCGTTTACGAGCTGTGATTCGGAACAGAGGTGGCAATACACGGTACTGAGCAGTTACTGCCGTGCGTACAGAGGTCATTCGGCAGCTGCAAACAGACAAACACGCAGACAAAGACACACACACACACACACACACACACACACACACACACACACACACACACACACACACACACACACACACACACACACACACACACACACACACACACACACACACACACACACACACACACACACACGTGTGTGTGAGAAGCGTAAAATCCGATCGAGCAACCTCCACGTGGTACGCTTTGGGTAACGCTAATGCCGGCGGTAAAACAACAGTCGAAAAAATTGAGAAAATTTCGAAAAAATTGAAATTTTTTTTTCAAATTTCTTGAAAAATCAATCTCTTTGATCGAAAAAATAAAGAATTTTGAAAAAAAAATTTTTTCAATGGAAAAATGAATTAAAATCACAAAATTGCTCATAATGGTGATTTTTGCGAAAACGCAGAATTTGAAGCTTCTGGGCACTATGAACAAAAAATCGCAGCGCTTTGAATTTTTAGGGATTTTAGGGACACTTTGAAGTTAAAAATTACCAACGATATCCTTCGTTCATCCATTTTATCCAAAGTTATACCAAGTTATCCAAATATCCTTAATTATGCGAATTTTTGTCATTTTTTCAGTCCGAGTTTTCAATTCAAAAAAATTTTTTCTTCAAAAGCGGTTTACGTTTTCTAATAGAGAATATTGTGTAGTTTTCAAAACCCTCCTTCGATTTCCTATACGGTCATTATTTCCAGAGTTATTGATTTCCAAAGTCAAAAAAACTTTTTGCTTTGATTGACGATAACTCCGCGGCAAATTATCGTACAGGCTTTTTGATTACGTCAAATTAAAGGGTATTAAATTTACTAAAAGAGCTTTTGAACGAAACAATCGAAAAAATTTTTTGAAGCCCGTAGACCTTTTTAAGACGAAAAAAATTTCGAAAAATTTTTTTCAGTAGTTTTCTTAAGATTTCTCCAGACCTGACGATGACAAAAATTTTCATGGTCATATCTAAAAACTAGACACTTGGAGCTACAATTTGCTTTTTTTTTTTTTCTGTGCGATCATTTTCCTCGGAGTTACAGCTCGCTGAAAATCACCAAAAAATTTGGAATTTTTTTTATATCCCTTAATTTTTGTGACTAGTGTATTTGAAAATTTTCTTTGGAGAGCTCATTTTTTTGTAATGTAGATAACAAAATTTTGGAAAATTCAAGAGTGCACGCCTCACAATCTCATTTTTCACAACAAAATTGATTAAATTGAGAGATAAGAAACAGAAAATTCTGCTATGGTTTAGTGGTGCCGAAGCTCTAAGGTGAGGAAAAAAAAATATTATAATGAAATGTATAGATATATATATTGTAACAGTTTTACGTGCTCAGGTTGGCCCCTAATCAATTTTATAAATAAATAAACAAAACTAACTACAATACAATTATCAGGGCGCCACCAGGATTTTTAATCACGGTTCCTGGAACCGGTCCAGAGCTGAGAAAACTTAATCTTAGGGTAGAAAGAGTGGAGGAAGGTGCTATTGAATCATAAATAATTAATTAACAAGGTTGATCAACATTTATTAACAATAAAAAAACTTAACAAGGTTTGACTTAAAACTAGTTAACAAAATTCACTCACGCACACACTAACCACTCTTAACAATATCTTAATCTCGACGAGCCCCTCCCGACGTCTACCCGATTTCTAAACCTACAATCACCCGCACAGAGACGAATCATATACCGGGCTCGTTGACTCGGCTCACAGGAGTAACAGCCCAGCGACGAAACATAGACCTAGATGTTCTGCAGCACACTCTCATAACCCACACCAGCTACAGCAGTAACGGCCCAGCGACGAAACATAGACCTAATCACTCTGCAACTCACACATAACCCACACTTGTCTCACACTCACACTACTAACTTGACTTTACTTTATAAATTTTATTTTAATAAAATCGAATGTAATTAATTTCAATTAAATATTTAAATTAAATTATTCAATCATTAGTAATTAATAAAACGACAATTTTCAATTAACAATCAATTTCCAAATAGCTATTACAATTCTCAAATTACAATTGTTAATCTTCCTTGGTTTAAAATATTAAACAGCTTAAAATTCCTAAGTTATTATTTCGAACGAAAGGCTTAATACCTTGAATTAGCTTTTGTTAAATAAATTAACCACAATATAAATTTTTACATCACTTCAAAATTATTAACACAAGTTTAATTAACTAATTCTCACGAAATTTTTACTGTGACAATTTTTGACTCAATTAACTAATTCCTAGGACTTAATGTCCATGCCGATAATTATCAAATTAGAGTAAAATTAATTTAATTAATTCACGGACTTAATCCCAAAATTATTAAATTCACACTTGACGGAATAATTCCATAATATAATATTCTCAATAAATAATTCCTAATATAATATTCTTAATAATTTTCCACTCTATAATATTCTCAATTAATAATTTTCCTAATATAAAATATTCTTACTAATTAATTCTTAATATAAAATATTATCAATAATTTTCTATTAGTTTTATCTATTATAAAAAATTCGACACAAGTCGAAATATTCAATTTTTATTGCTAGAACATTCGCTAGCTGTTTTGCTTGACCTTGGGTATTGGAATTTACTGCGACACCAAAAATTGACGCTTGACTAAAATTCCACGAATAAAAATTTGTCGATTTTTTTCAATGACAAAAATCAATCAATTTTACTACGTTAATTGTTATAAAAATTACAACAATAAAATTAACGAAATTTTCGGATGTTAATTTATTAATTGATTATTTCTAGTTATTAAATTTTTCCGCAAGGTCGATTGAGTGATCCTCGGGTATAAACCCCCATGAAAATCACTAAATCCAAACTAGCAAATGTTCCACAATTAATTTATTAGTAAAATTTTATCGATTAACGATCCAATTGATAAATAATTAGGAGAAGTAACTGGGTATTGGAAGAACCGCGGTCCACTTCTTTCCCAGAGTAATAATTGATACCTTGACGAACAAAACGATGATCTAACTTACTCGTTGAGGATGAAGTCCTAGTTGTAGTTGGCTTCCTTCGTCTCGTCACTACTCTCGGGAACGGTCCTTTTTGATTCCCGTGGCACTCAGTCTGGCGGTCACACTACTTCTCCCTTTTCCACTGCACGACACCTATTTTAACCCAAACTCACCCCCTCCTATTCTCCCTTTAGGCCCGAAGATCGAGACGCGCCAGTGCTATGTCGAATAATTATCGATATCCGGTGACTTATCGATTAAGGGTAATTTTACCCTGTTACAATATATATATATATATATATATATATATATATATATATATATATATATATATATATATATATATATATATATACAAAAAAATCTACAGTCTTATATTAGTTTTGTATAAATAATAATTTAACGACCGTGAATTGAACGCTCATATTAATTAAGAAAATCCATTGTGTATTACTTTAGATAATAAAAAATTATTCCGGTACGATCATTTATTCGACCAATTTCCCTGCCACAAACACTCATCCATACACGGACATCCAGAAAAGATTATGTTTAATGTTATTATTTACTATGTTAAACTAAAAAATTTTTATTGAAATATATTTTATGTGCCTGTGTTATGTCCACCCCAAAATTTTTCTGTAAATTTAAATCACCCGCGCAGATGGAAGACTTCTCCATGCGCGAAAGCCACAATAAAATATAAGCTACGCGACTGCTGGTTGACTAGCGGGGACTTCTGCAATCTCAGCACTGCAAGTATTTAAAAAGGCGATCAACAACCAACGCCTTGTCTTTGAGCAATTAATTCGACTTCCGCGTTTAATTGACGGACCCGTGCCTTGTAAAACTCCCTTATCTTAATTTGCGCTGCACTTAAGTTCAGACTCGGTTCAACTGGCAGGCCACGTATTAGTTATTAAATTCAATCCTAGAGAACCGGAATCTCAAAGTTCTAATTTGCTCTGCACTTAGGCGAGAATCCGGGCTGTAAGTTTAAATAAAATATCATTAAAAAGCTAAATTCGCGCACTTTACCCTACGGGGGACTGGAGGACGTTAGCTCAACCAAATAATTAAAATTCAGTAAATTAAATTACATAAAAATCAAATTGTGAAAGTGTAAGTTTTAATGTTTATAAAAATAAATCTCAATAAAAGTGAAATCAGTTTTCAATCAGTTCATTTCACGAAATAAGCAGCCCAAATCCATCCAACTCCATCCGCTGCGAGAACCAACAAAAAGGGCCCAAGTCAGGAAAAGGCGCTAACAGCAGCCCCCAGAATCACGGATCCAATAACAACTAAAATTCCTGCAGAGAGTAAGTACATCTATTCTCATAAAAATCCGTCAGTCTCAAACGAAGGCGTGGTAAGTTCGTATCTCGAAAATGTCCCACATAAATAATTAAAACAACGGAATTAAAACCTCCGTTGCGTATTCTTTAAACTGTTAGTCCAAACCTCCACCGTTTACGCTACCGCTCTAAAAATGCCCTTGGACTTAACACCTGACAAATTATTTGACTTGATATAAGTGTGTTCATATTAACCTGTAAGTGCGATATAAATTACAAAAATAAATTTCAGTTTCAAGAAAACTGCTGTTTTTGAAATGTCGAGAGTAGAGCACAACCTCAACGCTTCGCTAATGAGGCGTGCAATACAATATTCTTAGTCGTTGAATTGCCGATCGAGTTCTGTACAAATTACATTTTTGTATAAGATGAAAGATGCAGTTTCTTACACTGGGCTACTTATTGACATTTACAATTTTATTTCAGTTTAAAAATTAATCGCTTATTTTGACCTTGGAAATAACTGAAATTTTTTTTTATTGTTTACTGCTTGGTTATCTATGTTTTTCTCATACAAAAGCTGTTCAAATACTTCTTACAAGCTCGGCATTGATATTTCATATCGTTAAGCACAGTGTATATTAATTCTTTGTAAGGGGAAGGGAGTGGGACACTTGATAAAGGATATTAGAATGACAAGTAATGTTCGATCGATGCATATCGATCTAATAAAATAAATACTAATATCCTTTATAAAAAGATGGTGGCCTCCACGTGGCGTATCCTGGGTAACGACCAAAGAACTACAGAACAAGCAACGCAAAAGGATTAAATAAAATTGCATGAATATAAAGCGTAAGAGTCTTGTAATTTGCAAAGTTCGAAATTCTTTGGCTCGGCTAACACCATCACATATTAACTAAATCTTCAGTAGAAAAAACCAACGTTAGTAAACCAGCTAATAGTTGCTAATCGGTCGCTTCCAGGAAAGTTAAGAGTCTAACAATTTTTGTCTAATGACGTAAAATAGTTGTCCGCGTAGTTCAAAAAATCGTAGCTTCAAACGACCTTTTAAACAATTTTTAAATCTTTTGTTTCCAAATTCTTAAGTCTTTGGGGTGGCTGAAGGGGTAGTTCCGGGGGAGTTATTGTCTTGATTATTTTTCATATTCTGTGGGGGTGAAAAAGGAGCGTCTAAAAAAAATCGCAGCTTCAAACGACCCGTTGAACTATTTTTTAAAAATTTTTTTTCAAATTTCTAAGTCTTTGGGGTGGTTGAAGGGGTAGTTCCGGGAAAGTTTTCGGCTTGATTATTTTTTGTAGTCTGCGAGGGTGTAAAAGGAGCGTCTAAAAGAAATCGCAGCTTCAAACGACCCGTGGAACTATTTTTTTTGAATTTTTAAAAAAATTTTTAAGTCTTTGGGGTGGCTCGAAGGGTAGTTCAGGGGGAGTTATCGGCTTGATTATTTTTTATAGTCTGTGGGGGTGTAAAAGGAGCGTCTGAAAAAAATCGCAGCTTCAAACGACCCGTTGAACTATTTTTCTTGAATTTTTTTTTTTAGATGTCTAAGTCTTAGGGGTGGCTGAAGGGGTAGTTTTGGTATTTTGAGAATCCAATATACTATTTCCCGGGCTCTTTGACTTATTTTGAATCTGAAAAATCATTTTCAGTTTCAAAAGCAAAAAAAATTTTTTTTTGATTTTCGTTCAAAAAAAAACGTTCAGAACTTCAGGTACATAAATTTTTTTCTTGTTAAAAAATATTTATTTAGTTAGTGATATTTCAAAAATGGCTGGAAAGTTCACCAAATTTATTTTAAAAGATAAATTATAATGGTTTATTTATAGATGAAGAAATTGACAGAGATGTATTTAACAATTTAACCGAAGAATTAGTGAAGCAACTCATTCCAAAAATCGGTCTTCAAGTTAAATTCCTGACAAAATGGAAACGAGAATTTGGTGCTGATAATTTGACTAACATCATTTCAAATGATAATTCTAATTCTCAGCTATATTTCTCAGGTATTCATTTATTTTGATTTGGTAGAATCGATAAATTATTTTACTGATTATTATTCAATTTTCTCTTGATCATTTCAATACTTTTGAATGCCTATAATCATAATTTTTATTCCATATTTCAGGAGTGATTATTGAGACCGATCATCAAGAATTTTTAAGTTTCTACGATCCTTTAGTTTCTGTTTCCGAAAGTTTAGATTTTAGTTTAATTGACTCTGGGGATTTAAGCCCCAACTTGTCTACACCTATAATTGATCTTATTGATGCCTTATAATCATCAATATTAGGAATCGGTGTTTTATATTACTATCGATCTAATCATTCTTTGACAGATAACCTGAGAAATGATTTAATGGATGTAATATTAGATTCCGAAATGCGTACTTCCCCGCAATTAGTGTAAGATAGATTTTATTCTTTATTTTATCATCCATTATTATTTTATTGTGTTACTCACTATACTGAGTGTCACTTACTATATTGAGATTCTTCTGTACATTTCCAAAGATTATGATTTTTTCGTTATATTTTATCCACATGCTTAATTATTTTCAAATTTACAGGATTACTCCCGCACGGTTTAAAGAATTAGCTGCCTTAATTGCCAAAACATTTCCGACAGAGTCTGAACATTCGTACTACGTGCCATATAATTACGACTCTGTCACTAAGACTAAAATTTTGGCAAAAGGCAAATTATTTACAAGATATAATAACGTATATCGATCACGCATTCTTTCAAGTGGAGGTATTGTGAGAAAGAATACTGGAACAAAAAAAACGGGAGGAGCGAGCTGTGGATCGTGTTCAGTTAGCATTTCATCCTGACTTATTTTCTGATAGTAAGTAATTAAACCTTTTCAGTAGTTTGAATTTTAGTTTTTGTAGAAATAAATTAATTCAATTTATTTTTATTTTCAGTAACTGACGACGAGTTTCAAGAAAAGGACAACTGGTTGAAGGAAAACATTGACCCTTGGGAAAAAGTAGTTAAATTATGGTCTGATACGTCAAAGAGGAGGATTTATAATTTGATTTCAGATTCTTCAATAACTAGTTACATCGATTTATATCCGGTGTTAAAGCACGTAACTCAAGGGCCTAATTTAGTAAGACTAAAAATTATACAATATCTACAATACATACAAATATAATAAATAATTATCCATTTCTTATTTTGTTATTGTAAATTTGTTTTAGATTGATATTGACTTCACAACTCTTTACGCGGATAAGACGAAAAATTTTGATAAAAGGATTCGATTTACTTTCCAAACAATTAATTGGACTCTGTGAGAAAAAAAAAAGAAAGCCAGAAGGCGTTAAAGAGATTTTGGGTAAAATCAATGCTTTAACGGGATGTACTGATAGCAATTCAATAGGTATGATCAATAATAGCACTGTATTGCGTTTTTATATGACAATATATAAATTTTCTTATTTTTTTTAGACCTAAGAAGAATCCATATTTTAAGACTCATACCATTGTTGCTTCCGATTCCACCACCTTTTCCAAGTCTAGTTGCGAACGATCCACCCTGGCGCCTCAGCAAAAACGAAGTTCAGCAGTATTTTATTATCATAGTTAAGGTATAATAGATATAAGTACATCACTGAGCAGTGTATTTATTTGGAGTTTTTTTTACAATGATATTCCTCTATGTACATAATTTAATTATTTGTCATTTAATTCAATTACAGACAGATATATAGTTAGTTGTAGAACTTAAAAATCGTCGAGAGCAATTGAAAAAATATGGTTTCAATGAACAGCCAATTGTGTCAATAGTGGGAGATAATCAGATTAAATCCTGCAACATCCATATTAATGAGAAGAAATACTCTTTATCATCGCCACTTGCAGTAGTTGATATTGCCTTCAAGAGCTTTTATTCGTTTCAATTAGATTACCCAAAGGAAGCAGAATATCCGTGGATTGTACTTCAACACAAGATTGACGGTTTAAAAGGAGAAAGAGACGGAGCAGTGATACCGAGTATTTCGACATTTCTTTCGGACTTGAGTAGTGTGAAGTTTTAACAAAAAAAAACTAAATAATTTAAAACTAATTTAACTAATTTAAAATGGCCGTTTGTTTTCTATGTCACAATAAGTTTTCTTTAGATTTACTACATCTTCATTTTAAAACTGTTCATTATAAAAATAATGAAATTAAAAAATATGTTTGCGGAGAAAATTCCTGCAAGAGATCTTTTCATATTTTCCACTCATTCAAACGTCATTGGCTTTCTAATCATCAATTAGAAGAGAATGCAGTTGAAGATCAAAAATTGGATTCAATGATTTCTGATAAAGATAACGAAAAAAGAATAAGCTCAGACAAATCGCACATTAAAAACTCGAATGAGCCGGTCAATTCACATAATTCAACAACGACTTCGACAGTAAATACAAATAAAAATAAAAATACGAACTTTCAAGTTCACTAAGACTTACAAAGTAATATTTTAAGCACAAGTTTGAAAATGTACAATACACCAGCAGTATCTCGAAAACAAGTTCAACTGTTTTTCACATCCACTATATCTATAATTAATGATGGGTTAAATACAATTACAAATGAGTTATTAAAATCATCTCTTGGTCCAGTCGATAGCATACCTTTTACCACTGTGACAAATTTGTTTAATTCATTTTTGGCGGCGTTTGACGATGTTGATACCGAGCATAAACGAATTAAACTTCTGAAAGACAAAGATTTGTATTTTGAAGCAACAAAATTTGTAGTTGGTCAAAAGATCCGAGGTGTCAAACAAACTCGAAATAATGTACCTATAAATGTATCCATAAAGGATTATGCATATCAATTTCCTCTACGAATAATGTTGAAAAAAATTTTTGAATTGCCGGAAGTTTATGAAACAGTATTGACTTATGTGGAAAAATTAAAAAATGAAAAATTAGTAATTTTTAATTTTATACAATCAGATTTATGGAATCGTAAAATAAAAAATTGCGGGTCAAAATTCATTTTACCAATATTATTGTTTTGTGATGATTATGAGACTGGCAATGCGCTTGGTAGTCATTCTGGGACGAATAAACTGTGTGGATGTTACATTTCACTGCCTTGCTTTCCACCACCTTCCTGGTTCCTCCAGGACGAGGCTCTTCCATTGCACTACGGTTGAGCTGACCCCTGCGAATATCCCTAATGTGGATATCTCGGGCGTATTATTTTTGGTAGTCAATCTTCGTTTGCATCAATATTCCATGCTCTTCTTTTTTACTCAAAAGACAGAGTACAATATGGAAACACATCTGTATTCAGATTGCTCATTGATGAACTGAATCATCTTGAATCTGACGGTTTGGAGCTTGATTTAATTCAAGGAAAAAAACTTATTTACTTCAAGCTTGGATTAATCGTCGGTGATAATTTAGGTTTACATTCTGTATTGGGTTATGTTGAGAGTTTTAATGCTAATTACGCGTGTCGTTTTTTCTCGATGGACAAACAGCAGAGGTCGATGGCAACGCTTGAGGATCCAATCTACATTAGAACAAGAAATTCATATAAAAAAGATTTAGAATGTAAAGGAGTTTCAGAGTTAGGTATTAAAGAAGAATGTATTTTTCATCGCTTAAAAGATTTTCATGTGACAGAAAATTTATCAGCTGATATAATGCATGATGCTCTAGAGGGAGTTTGTTGTTTTGATATGGCTGCGATATTAAATCATTATATATCAGTTAAAAAATATTTTATGCATATTGAATTGAATAATCGTATGAAAATTTATGACTGGGGTATCACTGAATCAAACATTCCTTCACCTATTTCAGAGAATGATTTGAAGAATTACAACTTACGCATGTCAGCTGCAGAAATGAATGCGTTCATTCATCATTTTGGCATTTTAGTAGAAGATCTCATTCCTAACGACGATTCAGTTTGGCAAGTGTACATTATTTTACGACAAATATTGAATATTATCACTGCAACTTCCATTCAAGTTGAATGCAGCTCATTATTAAGAACACTTATCCATGAACACCATGTTTTAGTTCGTACGATACGAGATTTGAAACCTAAAGATCATTTTTTTATTCATTTACCAACTATTTTAGCTCAATGTGGCCCCCCGATTAATTTTTGGTGTATGAGATTCGAGGGCAAACATCGAGAATCAACCGTAACAGCTTCAGTTAGCAAAAACAAAGTAAATGTAGCAAAAACAGTAGTGACTAAACATGAGCTGAAATTTGCGTCGCAGCTTTACTCTAAAAATATTAAATCTGCACTTCAAATCGGGCCTTCATTTTCCTGTACTTTCAAAGATTTGAACGTGGCATTTGACGATTCTTTAGAAAAAAATCCAAATTTTCACAATAAAACTTTAAATAAAGTTTCGTGGGTTAAAAAAAATGGCAGTTTGTACAAGCCAAACATGGTTTTATGCATTAGCGAAAATGATAACGAACCTATTTTCGGGCTTATCAAATTTATTTTCATTATCAACGAGATGCCACATTTTATTGTTCAACAACTGACTGCTCATTTTCTCATACATGAGTACGCTTATAAAGTTACTTCTGTAACCAAAACTTGTAATATAATTACTTATAGCGAATTGTTTAATACTAGGCCTCTAAGTTTAAGCTCTATATTTAATAAGAATTATATCACATTGCGTTGTTACTTGTAAAATAAAATATATATATTTTAGAAATTAATTTATTAATTCATTAACTACTTGACATTATTCAATAAATTACCTAAAGCTTACATCCACGGATTTATTTTTTCCTATAAATTTAATTTACATGTCCAAATTAATTTAATAACAAAAAAAATAATTTACAATTGTTGCACGTTTAATTTTAATTTTTATTTGTTTTTTTGATTTTATAAGTAAATAACCTAAAGCTTACATCCACGGATTTATTTCTTTGCCAAAAATTAAATTGACATGTCCAAGTTAATTTAATAACAAAAAAGATAATTAACAATTGTTGCACTTTTGATTTTAATTTTTATTTGTTTTGTTGATTTTATAAGTAAATTGACATATGCCTGTCAAGTGAGGTTATAAACATCTAATTGACTGTTCATTCATCTGACTATAGTACATCAAAGTATAGTGATAATCAGTATGCCGGTATTATGATAATCAGTATACCTAAGTATTGTGATAATCAGTAAACTTATTGTGATTATCAAAATACCACGTATTCTTAGTAGCACAATACCAAATATTTTGATTATCAAAATAAATATCCTTAGTAGCAAAATACTTTTTTCTCAGTGTGAGTCTGACTGTATTTATTTCAACTCGAAATCGTGAGTTTATGCAGAGCAAAGTAAAACGAGAAACATATATATATGCAGTGGTATGTGCGCTGTTGAGTTTACGGACCAGTGAAAATCGTCGGATATTGAACGACAGAAAAAATATAGTTGTAGCTGTAGAATTGAGTCGTAGAGATGGAAATGAAAGGAAAAACTGCTCGTCCATCGATCAATTGCGTAGGCACTATAAACTAACTTTATATATGTACATATGTGTATGCACACATATTTACAGCATTATGTGCGTTGTACTCGACAACGTGATTGTGCTTTCCTGAATTCTATATTTATATATTTATTTATGCATATGATATATGTAAAGTGTAAATATCTATGTATATACCTATCTATTTATCTATTGAGAGCTTAGTGGCATGAATATTGGTCACGAATTAATTAAGTCTTTTGCAATTCAAACCGTCTAAAAAATTTAAATATTATGAAACCACTTGATTGATTTGGATTTCTATTTTATTTCATTCAAACTTTTTCTATTTTATTTTAATTGTACAACACGTTTGCTTAGTTGTGTTACGCTCAGCCACTGCGATGCATGATAAATATTTAGAGTTTTAAATTCGCTAAAATCATTTCTAGGTCAAACGGCTGAGAGGCAAAAGATTAATGTTATTCTGGCTGAACCAAAAGACCGTGACCAATTCACGAGGAAATTTAATTTATTAATATACTTTTAGCTTTGAATAATCAATGGTCGTTTTTGGACACCAAGGATTTAATTTTTATATAAAATAATGAAAATTTTAAATTCAAATATACTTAAAAAAATTGAACTAGTTTTTTTTTTTTGTGGTAAAAATTTAATAATTTAATAAAAATCTGGATTTATATAGGCTAGGATGATAAACTTTGGATGTCCAAATGTCGCAAGAAAATTAAATTTTGAAATAAAGACCTCGAGGCGGAATCGAACTTTCGACCTTTCGTACAAATTGCTCGATTGTCAACACGATGTCGTTTTTTTTATTGAAGCTCGGTAAAAAATTTTCATTAAATATTATTGATTCAGAGGAAAACCGGTGAGATGGTTTACGAATGCTACATCAATAAAAAATTGATTCTTCAATTGACATTCAGAATTAATCCAAGTTAATTTTGAATTATTAAATTTTTCACAAAACAGCAATATCTTTTTTTCTGTCGGTTATTATTATTAACTATATACAAATCCTTGAAGTTTCTTGATTTACAATAATCTAATCGATAAGTAAAAATCATTATCGCAGTCTATAATCTTGATAGCATGACTGTGCCTTTTGAACGCGTGCCAACTTTTCTTGTAATCTAAGATTTATTAAATTTATAAAATATGCATGGTACAATTATCATCAAACGTTCTATTATACCCTCGTAAAGATGGTAATTGTTATGTTATTATTATGTCGGCCACTTGAAAATTCTAATTCTGCTCCAAATAATCCTCGTAATCAGAGTCACGACTTCCGATAGATAAATAGCCTTGATCACGATTTAATATTGCTGTTATTGTTATCACTGCCATCAACCTATATATTTCTGTTCGTTTTTTGTATTGCTTGTTTTTTGTTTTTGTTTTGTTTATTATTAAGTACTACAACTCAGCAACCAGGAGTTTGTGAATTTTTTAGACCTTAAAAGCTTTCACGATGCGATAAGTTCGCTATTATCATATTTTTATGCGTATGAAAAATTGTGATTATGTATTTTAAATATTTAACTTATTTTTTATACTTAAATTTTTTTCATATTGTTTAAAACGAATGCACTGAAAGAAAAAAATTACTTGATCCATCAAAAATATTGTCTTTAGAATTTCACTTCCGTTTTAAAATATTCATTTCAAAATTGTGTTTTTGTGAAAATTTTTCAACCCAAAAAATTCTTGAAAATGACCGATCTCTTCAAAATAATTTCTATCAATCAAAAATATTTTTTTTTTCATTAAATCGTTTTCTTTAAATTTTCTGATAGGGAAAAAATTTTAAACTTTTCTAATTTTCTTTCTTTTTAAAAATTTTTTTAACTGTTAATCAATCAAAACTTCCATATCTTTTATTTAAAACTTGCAGCACAGTTCCTTTGAGATTTAGATCAATAAATTAAATCAGAAACTGACTCCCCAATATAAATATTCCTTGATCTTCCCATAAGATACATGTCATAAATTTACTTCCGAAACTGCATTGCACCGCGAATGAATAATCTGGGAGATAAAATACCCGGTGTGATGATCTAAATCATCGGAATTTATTCCCTGAGTCTCTTTGGTCTCTGCGGATACCCTCGAGATGTACAAAGTAAAAGAATAGTACGGTAACGAAGAACACGTTGATAGGAAATGCGACGAAGAGTTGTTCTTGTAGTGGTGGCTGGTTAGGAAGAGGAAGAGGATGAAGATGAGGAAGCTGAAGAGAGAAAGAGAAAGAGGAAAGTAGCACCAGAGCAAGAAGTTCGATAGACATCGTCATGGCAACGACCACATTAACTGTCTTTCATTTCAAATTTTTGTTCCCAAAACTTAAACATGTAATTAAACTTTTTTGTCAATTAGTTTTTTCTCACGGCTTATTTTACCGAAAAGTTTGCTAAAAATATTTTTATTAATAAATAGAGAGAATTAATACGCGGATTCAAGTGTCGCAATCTTTTGCAGTAGTGCTTAAAAGCACGTTCTATTCCTCTGTATTGTATCGATGCCAACAGTCATATAGCAGTAGTAGTTCTATTTGCTCCTTCCTCTTCCTCTTCCTCTTTCTCTATTTGTTTCCTGCAACACCTTTAAACTTATTGAGAAATTGCTCGAAATACCAGAGCTTCTAGCGAAAATCCAACAATAAATGAACTTTATGTTTGGTTGGATTAATTTTAGTTGTTTGGAGAAAGCTTCTATTGTTTGTTGTTGATCATACATTATTAATCATTGAATAAAGGATAAATATTAATAATGACAATATTACATTAATTAATTACTTTAAAAGGAGGGAAACGGAAGCACTAAGTACTGAGTACTGTGGAAAAACTTGAGCGCTAAATTCTACAAAGTGGTGTTTAAAGTAAAGACACTTTTGTTTATTTATAGTTTTATACGTCGAATTTATAGGGCATGAAATTCTTTACGCTGGCCCGTAGAATTAAGTCTTTGTCATAAATTCTCGTTGGAGTTAAGCTTTTTATAAGGACTGTAAGGAAATTCAACGTTTAAATTCAACGGTATTAGAGAAAAGCGAATTATGGTTTTACTTAATTTCAGGGATAACCTTGATAAATATAGACTGAAAAAAAAAAAAAAAAATTTGGTTCAAGAACAATTTTCTCTTTGAAGTTTCACTCTTGTTTTGAAATATTCAGTTTGAATGAATTTTATATATTTATGAAAAGAATCAAGAAAAAAAGACTTGAGGATAAAGAGATAGAGTTGACCATTCAAAAATTTTATCAATTTACTGAAGCATTTTATTATTTTTTTCATGGACATAAATTTATTACATTAAAATATTTATCGATAGATGTTAACGTATTCAAAATCCTCTCTTTCATCTATTTTTCATTTTAATAAATCATTTCGCTTTATAAATTTTTAAACTCGCCCGTAGCTTTAATTAATTATCGTTGTTATTTATAATAAAATTTAATATTAATTAAGCAAACTTAGTAACCTGGAAAAGGTAACATTAATTAGTCGTTATAATTAAATTGACTATTGATCAAAATTGATTAATAATAATTTTTTATTCATTCATTTAAAATTTCTCCGTGAATAAAAAAGAATTTATAAAAAATTGAACGCTCTGATGTGAGAGAATTATAATAACTAAGCGATTCAGAAGTTTACCATTGAATTCAATGCTAATTAATTAATTAATAGACTTCAAGTCAAAAAAACTTAAAGCTTAATTACAAAAAAGAATAAAGTTCTGTGAATGTAAAATTAAATAAAATCTGAAACAAAGTTTTGCTTCTATTTTCTATTGCATTTTCATTTCATTTATCATTACAATGTTCAATCCACGAGACGTTCCTAATTAGCCCTAATTAGAGAGTGTTTCAATATCATTCTTTATGACAGTCACGCATTTAATGAGCTCCTTATGTATTTATCCTTTATTCAATACTTTATTTATCTGCAGGACATTGAGTATTTTCCACATTTTCTTTAGAAAGCTTCGTAGCATAAACTCTTCACTAACTACATTCGAAATAATTGAAAATTTCTCCACTCATTGTTTAAAATTTTCGAAGTATTTTACTTTTTTATTTACATGAAGCTATCAATGAATTTTAAATCGTTTTGCAATACGAAATGTAAACTTTTAAGCCGTTTTTTTTTAGAAAAATCTTATGGTATGATTTCTGTCGCAAAATTTTTAATTCCTCGTTCAATTTTTCAAAATTGAGCACAATTGTCAGAAAATGTAAGTTTATTAAAGTTCAAAAATTTACTATCGAAAAATGATGAACTTTAAGTGGGACTTCTTTTTGAAAAATAGTAAAAAATATAGTTTGTTCAGTAAATTACAAAAGTTATATCATTTCCGCAAAGTACTGCTACAATTTTGATGCATTATTTCAGAGTCTACAGTTTCTCCCAGAAGTATGCAAAGCACTAACTTTTCAAACAGCAAGCATACTTTTGTGGAAAATAATGACCTTTAAACTTTTGAAAATTTTCAATTTTTTGTTAAATTCAGCTACTTGAATATAATAAGGCCTATTTATTTTGAAAAACTTTTAAACTTAAAAGAAAACAAATTTTAAAGAACATGATTCAGAATAAAATTTAAATTTTTCCAAAAAATCTTCAAATTTCATTATTTAGGTTGTTAAGCCATTGACATCCTTTGCATCCAGATTTTCCTTCATTAAATGTTCGAACATTCAATTTTTGAGTTTTTAGTTAGTTATAAAATTTTATTTAAATATCAAAAACTGGGCCCATAACCTGAACTCGAGAATGATTTTAACTCATGATTAGAACAATTGTAATAGTTGTGCAAACATATGTAACTTTTCTTATCATTTGTGTAATTAATTCATTGCTATAAATTATATGTTGTAAATTATAATAAACCAGCATATCCATGAATTTTAAAAATGCAAACGGTTGTGGTATTGAATTATCAGAGTTATTAGCACTTTGAATCGCTAAAAGAAAAACAAGACGTAAATCTATTTATCGGTCATTTTTTCTACTGTACTTTCCACACTGTCTGTTTATTTTTCTATTCCATGAATTTTTAATTAAAACGCGCAAATAAAAGACTAACTCATGCGTTTGTTGACAATCACCGTCTAATCGGTTAAATAAACACGAGCTGTATGACGGTTAGCGATTGAATTATAAAGCACTACATACTTTTCTCATTTTTGCATTTATTATCGAATATTGATAATAGGAAATAAAAATAAAAAATTAAAGTAAAAAAACTGTGATTTTGACGAAACTTTTCCGCCTATTTGCTTCCATTCCAATGTCCAACGTTGTATATTACTTTTTATTTTCTACTCGCTTTTATTTCTATCCCATTCGTCGCGACTATCGATGTCTATGCTATCGATGATGGTGTGTATGTAATACGCGGTGGTAGTAATAAAACTCTCGAGGGTCGTAAACACGCGTAGTCGTTGATAACAAAAAATTATGACCCTATTACTTTGTAACCAGCTAATGGAAAAAAAATGTTCGCTCTTTCTTTATATATATATATTTTGAAATTTCAATATAATTATTAAATATTTATGATCGAAGTAATTTTTAGCAAGACTTCATTATTTCAGGGCTCAAATAATAATCAGTTAGTATTGATTGAACTGACATAATTTAATTAGATAGAATAATTTGATTTTATATTCTGAATTTCAATTAATGCAGACAATTTATTAAATTTTGAATTGCAATACGAATTTTTGTGATGATTTTGCTCATTACCGATTCAAAGGATTTTATTAAACTAGAAATTCTCAGATATTCAATTATTTCACTTTGATTGAAGGATATCGATGAATACTGAATGATTATTTGATCATACTAACAATACAATACTGAATATAAAAAATTTGATTTTAATTTGCCTTTTCAGTGACTGACGTTTAACTTTGACAAAATAGTCTAGAGATTTCGAAAAAAAAAAAAAAATTGACAGAAATACCATCACCTTTTTAAATCTTCTTTACTGTCAAGTCGTTGCAGTCAATTTGCCGGATATTTAATCTTGAATTTTTGAGGTGGTTGCGATGTTTAGTTCGACATTTCATTGCGATTCACTGCAAGATAATCTTTTTTTTTGTGGATATGAAATTTATGATGGAAGGAGAAAAATTTTTTACAATATTAGAATTTTATAATAATAAAATCTTATCAACAAATTTTTTCACGAGTTAGATGTTAGGATATATTCAATAATTTTCCGTATTAACTTAAATAATAATAATAAAATTAATCCTAATTTATTGAGAGAGTAGAATATTTGTTGATAATCCAAATGCTTAATAATATAAAGAGTGTTTAAAAATAGAATTTTTATTCACGGACAAGCGCTATTGGAAAATTATAAAGAAGATTAAAAATAATAACAACATAAATTGTCAAATATGAGAGATTAAAAGTTCCATGAGCGTCGAGTGTTCGTAGATAAAGTTAACAACCTCTATGTGTATGAGTATCTATAGAATGTAGATAACAATGGGCGTATTATTAAAGATACTCATGAAAAACGTAAAAAAGTTCTGTTTCGATGCATCATTCAAAAAGCTTTCTCCTGAATTTGATAGTGTGTTGCGGACCAATATGCATTTTTTCATCTACTCTATACATATAGTATTTATTTTTTAACTTTTGAACGACGAGAATTATAGCGATAGCTATTTGGCCGTTTGCCAGACGTAGACATGGACGTCGGGTATCATGATACTGGGACGGAGGTAGTATCAAGATAAAAGGAATTAAAATGAAACAGAAAGCGATCAAATTTGGTGGAAAATTCCGAAGTTTAATTCAAGTATTTGAAAAAGCTTTTTAATGTATACCGAATTGTATAGAGATTCGAGTGGAGTAAATTGAATTTTTTATCTTGTTTCTTTCGCGAGTTTGTTACAGCGTTTTTGTCGGGAATTCTTTGTGAATATTTTGCTGTTATAAAAATGTAACTGCGGTCGGAAAAAATCAAGTCAAAAGAGAAAATTGAATTGGGAAAAAATATCCGTTTTTTTTTTTCGTCTGGTGTGATTGAAAAACTGATGGCGGCAGAGTCATTGAAAAATTTTTATTTTGTTAACGGATGGGGACGTTTATGGCTTCAAAAACTGTCACATAATTGGCTGTGACATAATTTGGGGCGTTAAAATTCATGTGATTGCTGAACAGGCTTTTTTTTAGAGTTGGGGCTTTAAATTTTAAATGAAAAATAGTGTAGCACAGTATAGTATAAAGGAAATAAAAATTCTCTAATGCATAGTTTATTTACGAGACGTCGTAAAGATCTTGAGTGGGTTATAACTTCGTATCTTCTCGACGACGTTTTACTCAATTTTCACGCTATGATGTCATCAAAAATAGGGCAGAACCTTCATGAAATATATAATGAACGATATATTTTTGAATTGTCTATTGCTTAATAAATTTACTCTTAATTTTCCTATGTTTAAATTGAAATCTTAATAATTTTTTTATTAAAAAAAAAATCAGAGTTTCCAATTTTCAATTTTTCAAAACAAAAAAAAAAATATTGGATGATTTTTATTATTTTTGAAATATAAAGATCGTTTATAGGAGCTAGAAAAATTATTACTTGTTAAAAAAAAAAAGAACTTATTAATAGAACTTCAAAGTCACCAATAAGTGCGTATAACCCCTTAAGAAAATATAGCAAGTGTCAAAAGTTGGCTCCACACAACTAAAACGGTCGACTAGAATGACCTTCAACTAATTTTCTGCAATGCTGTTCCAACTTTTTCTTCTATCTCTGCATTATATACGTGAATTCTGATGGCTCAATTTTCTTTATCGTATCCGCAGAAAGCTAGCTATTGCATTTGACGTTTTACGGCGTACACACTTTAAACTCCTTCTTGTGTTCCTCACAATCGATATTTTATCGTCTGTGTCTTCAGCAAGAGCCAGTATTGGTAAAACTTTATTGTGGTGTGTTTCATCTCTCCTCGTTTATTCTCAAAAGCCAAAGCTAACCTCGTCTGTATAACCAACAGTCTGGAAAACTCCAAAGCTTCATTTCTCTTGACTAAGTATAAGATCATTGGATATTCCATGTGCTTCATCCTTTTTCGGTGGGATGAGCCACCGTTGCAAATTTCTACGCTACTAAGTTTATCTTCTTGAGTAAAAATCTCACAAACATATCAAGTTTACTTGCAAAACTAATTGATTTACGTTCACCACTTACTTCAAATAAAATTCTACAGTATAATACTATACAAAACTAAAAAACCATTTTCTCTTTTTTAATATTATTCTAAGGAATCTACCTAAAACTGTAAATATTTCTTCAGCGTTACATCGTTTTGTGAATATTCAAAGTGTTTTTATTATAGTATTATTGTTGTATTTAACTTTTAAATTTTTTACATAGCATCTGAGTTTTAGTCTAGTACTTCTTACTGAAATAATTTTTTATTTCTTTCTTCAGCATTTACTGTAGTTTAAACTTCTTTGCTGGAGACGCCCGAGAGCAAATGAAAAATTTCATTCTTCAAACGTTTTAATTTTTTTTTTTTTTTATTATAAAAGTAATTCTACAATTACAAAACTTTAATTTTTTATTTTAATTTGAATTTTTTTCTATACTTACTGTTTTTTATATTTTATGTAAGTAGCTACTATTATTCCAGATAATACTCAGTGATATTAATATTTATCATCCCCAATTCTTTTAATCATTGTCTTAAATTTTAAGGGCAATAAAAAATTATAATTTCAATGAAAACATATTAAGAAAAATTCAAATTTAATTAAAAAGTTACTATGTATTATCTAATTGTTTGAAAATATTTACAACATAATCCATCGAACTAAAATTACTCCAGCACAATATCAGGCTTGTTATAATTTATCCTTATCGTTGGCAATTTAAAATTAATAAACTCTTGCATCGATTTAGGTTTACGACCCGAAGTTGTATTAACTCACTAAACTAGTGTTAATAAAATCTAAGTATTTATATCAATTACACTTGTCTGGTGTTTCACCATTGAAAATTTCGACTGGCATTTAAAATTCATATTAGATTTATATTTAAACTTATAACTTTATTTTTAAAACAAAGCTTTAATAATAACAGCAGCTTAGATATTTCAAGAATTACGATAAAAAAAAATATATATATATATATATATATATATATATATATATATATATATATATATATATATATATTCGATTCATTGAAATGCATAGAAAATATTATTCTCCGTATAGAATTTCAATTTCACGGGTGAACAGTAGATGAAGGCGCTTCTAGAACGGAGAATAGCTTATTCTTTTGCCCTTTTTCTCAACGAGTTAGAAAAACGAGTATATCACTGGACCGTGAATATTCCGGAAGCGATACATGCCGATCAGTTAATACGATATAAACGTGTGTATTTACTGAACATTCAGAACATTCGGGGTATTTAATGTTAAATACATTGTGGGATGTTAACATCAGATGACCGGAATCAGAGTCTATTTGAGTGACAAAGCGCCTGAATAAATTTGCTTTTTTGTGTATTGTTTGAGGATATTATATCATTTTTAACGCCGACTGCTCCTGCATTTCCGGAGTGATTTAATTATGTATTCGGCTGCCTCTAAAATTCCATTACGACAAAAGAAATCGGAACAAATAAAATAGAAGGAACCAACCAAATTTATTATCATACCGTATAACTATCATTTTTGTTGTTTATACACTGATTTCATAACATTGATACCAATAATTAAGAACGGATACAGTTATTTTCAACACACAATGGATGGTTTTATCCTCTTGATCTAGATTGATAGCTTAGTCATTCCCAATGAACATACTTTTATTTCAATCGTTGATGAAAAAATCAAGACTACTTTCTTACGCCGGGGGAGAATAATAAATCGCAATCAATAGATTGAATGATTTAAAGTGATATAAAAGAAAATGCGATGAAACTTATATAGATGAATAATTTTAAAACAACATTTCACAAATGACGAGCTGGAGGAAAGAGCTCCAGTATTTTTACCGGCATTCTGAGAAAATTTAGCGACGCCGGAAGATTTTAATTTATTACTCACTTGAGATTCTTACTGGCGACGGGTAAACAAACTGTACGTTGGAGAATTTTTAGTTTGGTTTCTTTTGGATTTTTAAAATTCAACTTTAAATGAGAGACGATCAATTTTTCTTATTTCACGATTCTTGAATTTTCAAAATTCTTGATTAAATTCGTGAGTTTTTTAAATTAATTAAAACTGAATTTTCGAAAACAACAGTGAAATCTTAGAGAGATTATTTTTTTTTTGAATTACGTAATTTTTGTTTACCTCAACGAAAGTCAGTGATACTAAAGATGATTGTGTTTGTGTTAATGTTTTTGAGGTAAAAAATTCCGATAATTGACTCCTGTAGTCTCGCCCTAATTTTTCATTGAGAATAAAAGCTGCAAATCATCAATTAATAAAATAACAAGGTGTAATTGCCGTAAAAACAGCTGATTCCGGGGAAAAGTCACAAGAAGATCCACAATTACTCAGTAAAATATGGCTGCCCGAAAGTTCCACGTATTCATAAAACTCATCTCAGAAGCTTATTGGATTAACTCACACACTTAAAGGCTTAAGGTAGGGCTAGCTTTTGCTGGAATTACTACCAAAGTACGAAGAGGAAGTAGGAAATTTAGTTGTTGGTGGGTGTTCTCAAAGCAAGCATCCAATATCCATGAATCCTATCAACACAACAACTTTTATTCCTACAACTTCTAATGTTATAATATATAACCCAATTCAAACTTTCAGATTCAACACAAATTGTTGTCTTAATAAGTATAAATTACTACAATACAATGTAAGTTTATTAACTTGCGAAACTCAACTTGTCTAATAACTCTTACTTTTACACACTAAATTGCCCCTCTATCAAAAATCGGCTTCTCGTTAAAATTTTAAAATTCACCTAGAGTTTCATTCTTTATACATCTCAGTGCTCCAGCTTACGCTTTATGATTCAGAATGAATGCTAAGTTGAAGAAAATTTTCACTTCAAGTTAATTTCACTTTACAGAGCTTAATTTGCCGTTAGTAAAATAAAGAGCTCGAATTAAACTTAACATTTTTTGAGCAAAGTTATAGAAATAGTTTTATCAAGTGAAGCTTTTTTAATCGTTTATAAAAATCTAAATTAGTAAATAATTTTTCAGCTTTGAAATTCGTTGAAGATTCACTCGATTTTTGCCGTACTGAAATAATTACCCGAGTAAATTTATGAACGCATATATTCACAGCTGACCAAAAAAGCTCTGGTGAATAGAACTCGTAATTTATGTTGACTCGGGTAACAAGCTGTTAAATAGTAAATTTTTCAATTTTCCAATTTTCATTTTTTTGTAGATATTGTATTAAATTTTTTTCATCATCCGTTACCTAGCTCGCATTTATTCTTATTTCTCTGATACGTCTCGGGCGGAAACTTAGTTTTTATTTCCTTTAAAGCTCGGCGGCTCTCATGCTAAATTCTTTATTCTTTTGTGTAAATTTTATATGATATTCACACACGCAATCTGCATAACGTTCTCACGTTTAATCCCACCTTATATTAACTTTATTTACAGAAAGTTACATTTTTTTACTCATTTTTGTTTTTTTTTAATTCAAACGAATTTATTCTACAATTTGCACATTTTAGACGGGTATTTTTATAGTTTTTAAATGGGTCAAAATAAAAATTACCTCGCTGTATTCTAATTGATTTATTTCAGAGATTAAAATATTTAATATTTCAATAACAAGGCAGAGTATCGAATTTATTAATACGTGGTTTCAATTGTGGGGAAAATTTTAACGTAAAATAGAGATATAATATTTTTCAATGAACTTAACCCGAGGCTGCATACGTTGCAATGTATTTATATTTTTTTATTAATCAAATTTTTTTTTTTTATATAGTTTTAAAAATGGTTAAATTTTTGAATGCAACTTTTTTATTTTTTTACAGTAAATATCATGAGATTTTAAACGACTTAACTCGATATTTATGGTAGACTTACGTAAAATTTTCTCTAAATTGAATTGCCTTGGATTCTGCATCAATAATTCATACAATAGATCTGTAAAACAAAAGAACAAAAATACATTAAGTCAAAGCTGATTTACGGAAGGATTTGAAAACAAAGTACGCAAAAAAAAAAAAAAACTACTTTAGTTGAGGAAAAAAATCACGAAATTTTACTTTTTTTTGAGAAATTTAGTTTTAATTAATTTAAGAAATTTAATTGCGAATAAAAAACATAAATTTTGTTTCTTTTTGGTAGTTTGAATAAAGAAAGTTGTTGAACCAAAAATATACAATACAAACTTCGAAATAAGTTTTTTGGATCAACAATATTTTTTTTGACTCAAGTTCTTATATTTTAGTATTGTATTATTGAAGCAATATTATATAATGATAAAAAAACATAAAACTACAATGATACTAAAATTTTTTTATTATGCTTCATAATTCATAATTCAATTGTAAATTCATCAGTATTCAATTGCAGAATGAAAATAAATTTATTATTATATTTCAATACGTAATGCGTTTTTTATTGTACGTATACGTATATGTATGTAGCATAAATCTTATTAGGGGATTCTGACGAGCGAAAATTAAATAGCAAAAGTTTTAAAGTCTTGACAGTGTTTGTATAGATGTAAAACACACGTGTATTTGAAAGTTTCAAGTGTGTAACGAATAAAATCAATATCTTCGAAATCCAATCGGCTTGAAGAGTGCAATATACTAAAGTTAAAGTTTACCACTTGAGTGCTTTGAAATCACGTCTTATTTAATACTTTTAACTTGTAAGTATTTGCTTTATAAAACTATACAGAGTCAATGTTGAGTAAGTTTTCAAAGATAAACTATCGAACACAAATATTTTTAAAGTTTAATCAATTTTCTCCTTATTGACTTAGGTTAAGAAAATGTTCAAGTTATTGCTTACATTTCATTAATTCATAACTTTTTTTAACAGTTATTGATACTCAATTTTATAAATTTAAGTATAAAAGATAATGACAAGTTTACAATGTTTATCATGATCAAAGATAGGTTTGTAGAAAACTTGCAAAATTTTAAATTTCTATAGATTAAAATTTCAATCATTAAATTTTCTCTCCGATTAAATTTTTAACATTATACCTCCAATATAAGTAAATTATTTATTCAATTCTTTTTAGATTTTTAATAATTTTTACATTAGATTCAAACTTCAACGTTTTTTATTTTGAGGTGTGCTAAAATTTTGGAGATTTATAAATGATAAATTTTTTATTGAGATTTGTAAAAGTCAATAAAATTTAATTAAAACTAATATCAAGCTGAAGTTAATTTATTAACTTCTACTTTAGGTAGATACTTTTGGCGCTGACTCATCAGTGTTCTCTATATGCTTAGCGTACTATTGGAAAACGAGAATAAATGAGATTCCTGAACGAATGATCACGTTAATGAGACTGAGACTCTCATGCTATGTATGTACCAGTCGCTAATCTAGTAATGACAAATCGACTTTGCGGAGTTCCGTTTGAGATGTCATCTGAAATTAACCACTCGGAGTCTCGGCTTTCAGACTAAACGTACCAACTCCCCGAGAAACTTTCCTCCGTGGAGTAAAAAAATAAAGTAATTAATTCATTGCTCGTATCTGAAAATAAGAGCAATCACTAATCACTAATAATAATTATTAATGTAACTAATGAAAAGTAATAATAGTGCAATAAATATATAGGGTATGTGATGAAAGAAAAATAAAATAAAATTGATAAATAAATTAAATATCGTCTTCAATTGTTTCACTAAAATCGCAACGTGACGTGCGGTTTTATCTGTTATTGTAATGCGCCTCTCGACAATTTAATTTACCTCAATTTTGTTCAATTAAATTCATTGTTTTCCAATAGCAATAAATTATTCTATTTAACGAAATGTTTTTTCAGAATTTTTTAACCTCTATTAAATAAACAAAAGTTTTTATTTTTGTCGATTTTGCCCAAATTCAATTATCGACAATGTGCTGACCATAGTATTTTTAGAATTTATCTTTGCTGAAGAATAAAAGTCAAAGGTTTATACTTATTAAAAATAAATTTTACTTTTTATTTTTATTTGTACGGATTTTGTGTTGAAGCAGCGATACAAACATCACCAGTCACGGCTAGTATTGTCTATTGCTATGTACTGGACGAACTGAATCAATGTACCTCGTAAAAGCTGTTCTCGAAATAGAATTGTTCTTTTCATACCCAATGAAAATAAAATGATAACGATGCCTGTCTTTATTATTTAGATAATTGTGAAGATATGTAGCTTTTTAGAATTTTGACAACTTGGATCGATTTGATCAATTCTACAAAATTGTGAAAATTAAAAAAATTGAGGTACTGAAATTTAATTAATTTTATTTTTAATGTAGAGTATAGAAAAAAAATTAAATAATTTACATTACGTATTAATATTCTTTTAAAAATATAAATGATCAGAGATTTCTTTTGAATTCTTTCATCCTTGATTCTCAACCATTTGAGATATGGTGCTTAAAGAAAATGCTAGTCTTGAAATGAATGAATTAAAAACTGCACATCTCGAACGCTAGTGCTTTTACCTAATTTCGGCGTTCTTTGTACTAAAAGTTGTATAAAATATGAAAAAAAAATAAGAAAATCAAATTTTCTCATTGTTACTCCGGGATAGTACTGAGATATTTAATTTCTTTTGTTTCGCAATCTATTTTGTAAAATCTTGGTTAAAAGTTATTTTTCGCGCAAAGTATATTAGAGCAACAAAAGTTTACGTTACGACTAAAAGTATTCGGAAAGTAGTTAAGTACCTCTGACAGCTTTACTTGAGCTCGCTTTTCGCGAAAGTACAACAACGAAACATAAAAAATTTACGTGCTTTTTATATATGACTTTTTTCGTTCAGTCTAAATTTAAACCATCATACCATCAGACATTGAACTAACATTTTAAATTCAGTAGGATTATTTGAATCGAACAAATATACATTATTTTTCTAACAATTCGCTTTGCTGAAAAGAAATTTTGTTATAAATTTACTGGTTAGTCGAAAGCAAATCGGCAGTGGTACTGCACGTTCTCTACTCTAGTAAATACTAATGCTGTTCTATACGTATCATTGTGATTTATGACCGTCACGAAAGCCCATTTGCAAGCTACGGCACTTCCGGTAGAAGTTGTAAGAGACAGAATATCTGGAAGTACTCCAAACTTTTATTTTTTGACTCACTTTGTTTTATCGCTTCCCATATAATCGATTGGTAATTATCTCGAGTGAATTTTTAGTTGATGAGCGGAGTCGAGTGGAGGTCGAAAAAAATCAACCATGTCTGTTCTACTTTACGCGAAAAGTAGACTAGGCTCGTTTATCAATGTCTCATTTAATATTTAATCCCGAGTGTCCTTAATGTCTTGTACGGATATTTATATCCTCGTGAATTTTATTACTTTTTACAATTACTTTAACCTCGCCAGGAACAATTTTAATTTTTCTAGAAAATTTTATTCTTGATATTTTTAACCTTTTGTTATTATAAATAATTAAATTTCAGGTTTTTTTTATTGGAAAAATCATGATGTCCTTTGTTTCAGGTTTTTTTATTTTTGGCATACTGTTTGTGAGATTTAAGAAATTGCACGCCTCAAAATGGCTTAATTATATATTTACAAATCATTTCAAATCATGTTTTCACTAAAAAAAAAATAATTTTTTTTTTTTAATTTTTACGTTTAAATGCATACTGAAAAAAAAACTTGATTCAAAGAAATTATTTAAAAAATTTTGAACAAAAAAAATCACTCAAACTCATACTGAAACGTATCTAATTTTTATTTATTTTTAATTCTATAAAAAAGAAGACAAATTCTTTATTTTCATTTTCTTAATTAGCGCGCGAATTTTTTGAAAGAATTTGAATTAAATATCTCAAAACAAGAGAAGAAATTTTTCTTGAATAAAACATTTTTTTTTTTTTTTTCGGTATACAACCCAGCTCAATCAATTTTCTCTCTAATTAATTTTCAAAGGTTAGCGTATTTTTGCTAACTGTGGAACTAGCGATATCATAGAATAAAAATATAGACTTTATAAGATGAATGTCAAGTATTTTTAGTTATGATATTTCAAAAGCATCCCAAGAATGCAGGGAATAAACATTTCAGTGAAATTGACATAGCAGCTCTTTCGTGATTACTCACCATGCCCTAGATATCATTGAAGTATAATTCAGAAGATAAGCGAAAAGTTAATAATCGCTCACAGTAACGTTGAGTCGTCGTTTCGTAAAAACCTTGCAATAATATTAAATCTCAAGCGAAATAGAACAATAATAATTGATTAAGGAATAAAAGTCTTTAACTTGTTATCTTGTTTGACGAGTACATCAAATGAAGTAATCTTTATACTTATCAAATACTATAAAATTATCATCTTTATCATACTTCGTATTTATATAAATAAATCCATTTTTCTATCGCCAATAAATTATAAAAAGTCTAAATGTTAGTGTTAGAAATGTAACCTCTCTGTTAGCGAAATTGCAACAATCCGTGTCTTAAAATGAAACAACGAAAGTTAATAAAATCGGCATCTGGAAATAAATCGCATTAGTTCACCTTGACAATTTTATCTCTTTTAATCTCAGCGCATTTTTTCTTATCCAGTGAACTACATTGGTCGCGTTTCAGTTTCTCGAATTTATTCTACGTCTCCGCACTTTAATTCTCCGTAAAAGTGTAAAAGCCAACGGATATAAATATATACATTTGCATCTACAACTACATCTACATCTATAGAAAACATTTCCGAGAATTCCTCTCCATCCTCTGTATCTAATATTATTTCTTCTCTATATAGATATTTTTTATATCTATTTTATCTTCCCGCAAAAAAGCCCCAGCAAAAATGAAAAAAGTAATTCAAGAGTCGACTTCCGTCGATGTATAGCGCAAAATTACCGGTTTTGCATCCAAGAAGCTTTTCTACTTTCCTTATCCTTTTATATTCATACATCTATCCTACATATTTACACACATACTTGTTTACTACCAACAGACTCGTTACCTTCTATTTTTTTAAAAATAAATAAAAAGTACTGTAATCACGAAATACACAGGTGCCACAAAGTGGATTATTTTACCGGATAACGACATGCATCTTAGGGTGAATTTAATTATTTTTAAAACATCCGCGTTAAAAAGTTTCCCACAATTTAAAAGACTTTATGACTTGAACTTGAAGTATGCTAAAATTACTATCATTATCATTATTGCTATTATTATTATTATTATTGTTCTAAAAGGTCAGTTACGCGTATTTTGTTATAACTTTTTTCGCACAACGAATTTATCAAATAATTAACAACAAAAATTGTATTTTAAATAATTTTTCTCCACTTATTTTAATTCAATAAATTCTTTTGATTTATTAAATAATTTTAAAATAATAAAAAAAATAAAATAAAATAACAGCAGCACCTTTTTTTCGAATAGGAACGGAACTACTTTCAACTCTATATCTCTATTAATAAAACGAGGATCCAAATTCAAATCCTGACAATCGTTTTCTTTTTATTATTTTAAAATTATTTAACAGCCAAGAAAATTAAATTTTTGAAATTTATCTTCTTTTAAAATTATTGAATTGAAGAAATATTTTGATTGATAAAAGAAAAATAAAAAAAAAGCAATAAATATAAAATTCAATTATCAACTATCAGATTTATGAATCACATATCAATACATCAATTATTAGTGATGGATAACTCATTAATGTTGAAGGATATTTAACACCTGTACACTTAACTGAACCCGGCCTTGGTTTTTATTTAATAATATATTCACCAGATAATTGTCTTTGTTTTTTGTTATGAATTCTATTGTATTGTGTTGTATTCATTCGAGAGTAGCTAAAAACTACGTAAATGTATATGTTCGTAGTATGCAATATGCAGTATGCATCGTATAATATGAATAAATATAGATGTATGCAGTGAGAAAATCTTGATACTGAATGGCACTATGACCCTTATATTACTACATTACTACACCGAGTCGGACAATAAAAGACCGAGGGGCTCGACATACTCTATAATTCAGTGTCATGAATATTTTCTTAAGCTATTTAATATACGTGTGCAAGCATTATGAGAACTTTATATATATATATATATATGGCTTTGGATAAATTATTAGGTTTGTATTCATGGCTTAATGAATAGAGTAATAGAGTAAAATCTAATCTTGGCTTCAAATATAAAATATGGTTTGTTTATATTTACATTTGTATAGTAACTATGGTGATGGTGATGCTTCACAATTATCAGTCAATTATCAATCATTTTCGTCATTGTGTGGAAATGAAAATTCATTTTCTATGGAATTTTTCTTGTCGAGTAGGTATTCTATGAATTATACAGAGGGGAGTCGTATTTGACTTTTACTTTCTTTAGAATAACTTTTTTTCATGTTTACTGATTTGTTAATCACACAATTGATGAGAAAAATTTTTATCACAAAAAATCGAATGAATTTTTTTTTCAAATTAAAAAAAAAATTAATTTGATTTATTTCTTTTTTGAACATTTACATTTTTTTTTAACTTTCCCAAAAATTAAATTTGAAGAACTAAATTTCCAATTTTTTTTTTTTTTTTTTCAACAAAAATTGATATTTTTAAAATTTTTTGTTTTATACATCAATTCATTATTTTCATGAAACAAGCAACAGTACGCCTCACAAAATTGAATTACGATTGTGTCGTGTGATCGAAACAATGGAGGAAGTAATATGTCATATACAGACGAAAGTGTAAACAGGTAACGTTAATGTTATCAACTATCAATAATAAAATATTCATTTTTAACACGAGCATATTAATAACCATAAACCATAAAGCTAAAAGGGGCATCAATAACAATTATCATGCGATGCATAAATATATAATAAAATATTTAATTTTATTATCATTCTCGTCGATGTGTTCAGTATTGCTCCGTTAACGTTTATTAGATATCAATACTTTACATTGAACATTGTATTATATGTGCTGAATTTATCTCAATACATCGATATTATGACAGAAATTTACCTCTCTTACCATCAATTTATCTTTATATAACTTTTTTGTCACGTTGCACTCCAATTATCGGCCCATTCATCATCTAAAATAATGTGCGATCATTTTTTTGTTTGTAAAGAAAGATTCTCACATAGTTTTTTTTTGTTATTATATAATTAGCGCCAAGGTCTTTTAAAGATGTCACGTTTCGATAATAATAGTCTTAAAATATCTGTCAGTTTTCACAAGTGAGGTGTGTCCGGTTTTATTGATCGTCAAAGTTAAATTAAAATATTTGATTTATTGTTTTTACATTCTATTACAAATACCCTCGAGCTAACCAGCTAATATTACATTGTAAATCGGGCAAAAATTCATAATACAACATTGTATTGAAGCTTAATTAATTTAAATGCAATGACAAAGAATAGGATTACATGTTACAATAAATAAAATACAGAGTAATTACGATAATTTACAGTTGATACTGATACGCCAGCAATTACATGCAAGAACTAGTTCGTTGTAATATATTTCGTATTAGTACTGATGTAATTGGTTGATAATTATGTTATCTCATTGCTCATTGTAATTATTTTGATGCTCTGTTATTTTGTTTAGTTTGCTTCACTTTTTCACGGCTTTGACGCGGTTTCTTTGACAGGAAAAGCGTGGTACAAGCATTTAAACTTCTGACTAATTAAATTTTTTTTTGCTATTTTAATTTCATAGTCACCGAATTTTTTTCTTTACTGTTTTCCTCATAAAAATTATTTTATAAAATATTAATAATAATAATAATAATATACTAAGTTCATTGTACTCATTATGAAATGTATTTAATTATGATTGTCCTTAAGGAGCACTTTCTTGAGGATCAAAATTTGATAAATAAATAAAAAAAAAATATAATGATAACTATGAGTAACGACGTGAACAAAAATATTACAAATTTCAAATTCTTTTTGCGGTTTTTATGGACATGAATACAATTTTGACCATCTTAAAATTTTTGACAAATTTGAAATCAAGCACATAACAAAATATGCCTTTTTTTTTTATTTTTGAACATTTTAAAACTAATAAAAAATTTATCGTCAAATTTAATATCAGCCTATTTTCCAAAAGGTACTTGAAAATATACGACGCATCTTAATATTCAATTACAGGCTCTCTAAAAATAATTTTTATTAGACATTTATGGCAGAATTAAGTTTAAGTTTGCTCGTAATAGTAAAAGTAACGATGCAATAGCACTATTATGCAAATATTAACATCCATAGATATCGTTTATTATTAATTTACCAAATTACGGGTAATTTTAGTGAACTATTTCAATGGTTATTTAAAGTTTAAACAATTCAGGCTGAATAAAAATCCGTTTCATTTTGAATTTTTACTTTCAAGTAGAACTAATAAAATTTTTATTCTTTAAAGTAAAAGATTTTCGAATGTTCTTAAAGTTTCGAAAATTCTATAAATACCTGAAACTTTTAATTCCTTTGCGTTTGGTATACAAAAAGTATATTACATTAGGAAAATACTTTTCTCAGAAGAATTTTTCTTGTCAAAATTTCTTTTATTTTTTCGAAAAATAATTTTTTTTTTTTCAAATTTACATTTTTGAAACTTTATTCCAAAATATTCTGTACTTTTGATTAACACGTAATTAAAAAAAAATTTTAATATCGTTTTTTTGTATTCAAACTGTGAAACTAAACAATTACCAAAATATCAATTATTTCAAAATAAATTAGCTAAAACAAATTTTGGAAATCAACCAAGTAAATATTTTACCAAAGATTTTAGTAAAGTAAATACTTTTTATTACAAAGATTTTCAACTGTGTAAACAACCGTCAAATATTATTCAAAATACCACTAGATTACGTAACATACATGTAACATCAACACCGACTTTCTCTAGTAACTTTCGATTTGTTTACTCTTTTACTCCGATAGATGATTCGATGCCTTACTAATCAAAATCAAGCTATTAAACTCTCAATATATATTTATATATTTAGAAGACCATTTTAGTGTATAATACAACATCTTTATACTATCTCATCCCGTTATACAGTTGTAAGTATAAATCGAAAAGAATTTATTCATGACTTGTCTTTGAGACATGCCAGATCCGCATACCACGTGCTGCAAACTACAAACTACCTAGGCAAGAAATGAGAGAATCAACACTTACTACATCGACAACAGACATGAAAAGATCTCACCAAGGTCTTCATTTAATAAAAATTTCAAGGTTTTATCAAAAGAAACAATTCAACAAAATTGAACATTTTAATTTTGAAATTGACTTCTTCCGTTCTGTTTAAAATTTAATCGGTTCAGAATTTTGACAAACATACATGATAAAATATCATTTAAATTTTGAACTGACCTTTCGATGATTGATGTCAATGATTTCTTCTTGATGGGAATGATATTGAAGGTGAAGAAACTCAAAAGATAAAGAAATATAAAAAACACCTTTCGGAAAAGTTTTGAAAGTGTCACTTTTCAATGGTTTGAAAATGAAGAATAATATTTGGTGGTAAACAAACCGTACGGCGAATCGAATCGCAAATCACATGAGATCATATGAGATTAAATTAGCAAACATCCGTGATACATAGCGACACATTCAAAGTCCCGGAGTCGACTAGTTATGTGTTTGACAGACGGATTCGGTGACCGCGCATTTCGCTGACTCCCCACTTTGCTGCTTGCGTACTTTTATCTCCGTCCTCTTTCTGGCAATGCGCAAGCGTGTGTGCGATGCAACGATAGAGAGAGAGACAGAAAAGAAGAAAGAGAAGAAGAGATGAAGGGGTGAGGATAAGGAAGAAGAAATAGGGTAAAAAGAACGAGGAGGAGATTAATAAGAAATAAAAGCAAAAGTATTGAAATTAAATGAATAAAAATGTATTTTATTTATTGAGGAAAAAAGCTACTGGTTTGACGGGATAAACTCCGTGTTTAGTTTTATTTGTATTGCTTACTATTATACATATTGCGGAGTATAATATTATTAAACTGTACAAGCTGCAGTTGAGGTTGTAGTTGTAGTGGTTCAGTTATTGTAGATGTCTTTGTACGGGGTCTCGTGAGACCACAAGTTGATACGAGTAGAGGCAAAGTTCGAATATGAAGATCGTGATCTTGAGATTCTCGGTTACAGTAACATGCAATCTTTTGTTCATTTATGTCACGAATATTTATTGTTATTATTATTATTATCGTTTAGACACTTGTAAGAGTACTCGAAATAACTGTCATTAGTGTAGCTTGATCAATTACGTTTTGATTCAACTTTTTTCATTATTATCTTTTGCGAAACTCTTCAATGTAATTAACAAAATTTGTAAATTGAATTAAGTCCATGAAAAAATTTTTTGATACGGCTATCTGTCGTCTTATATGGAAATTGGCCACATCAGACCATTTGAGGACATATTTGGCTTGATATGACTTGATATACCTATGTCTAATTTCTTTACCATAAGTAATGTTGAAAATATCTAACAGAGAACGCATGATCGCTACATTGTCTCCCTTCAAGAGAGTTAAGTTTCAAGTTTTAAGTTGTAACATAAAATTAATTTTTTGACTATTTTAAGAAGCTTTTTTGGAATTAATTTTTGTTTTTGGCAATTTATTATTTAACGTAAAAATTAAAAAAAAAAATCTTGAAATGGTTTCACCCTGCAGGTCAACTCTAGAACTTCCCGCTAAGTTCAAATTTGAAGCAACTTAAAATGTGTTTTTAGTTAATATTTGAGCTTTTCAAGCTCAAAGCACAGTTTTTCACATTTTGAGCTCTTTGAGCTTAAAATTTATTTATTATACAACTATAACTTTTGAATGCACCGTTCGGTTTTCTTTTTTAAAAAAGTATTCGACTCAGTTTTTTAAGGATAAAAAATGTATGCATGATTTTACTATGATTCTTTCTTAAAATATAAAAATTCAAATTTCTTTTTGGTTTTTTTTTTAAATTTCTTCGGAATGGCTCCATGGATTAACTTTCAAATTTAATCAGATCTAAGTTTTGATAAAACTTTTCGAATGACGTGTCATAGAATTCAATTGGTTAATTCATTTTTGAGAAACCATACGACAAAAGTTTATTTACACACTTACACCCACTCACAGATACACACGACCGGACATCTCGGCGAGAATAGTCAGAATGGCTTCCTGGGACCTCAAAACGTAGAGATCTAATGAAATCTCGACTTTCGAAAATCGGACCGAAATCAATAACTTCCCTTTTCTCGAAAATTTTCAATTTTCTTAGCGGGACGTAACAAATTTTTTTTAATTCTCATACACAGACTGATAAAGCCATTTGTAACTACATAAGGCCATTTACGGTCTTATATAAAAATGGTACGTATATGGACGTATCAGTAAATTTTTTCATGAAACGTGCAGTAATATTTGATAAGTGGAATTTAAATAAACAGACGGAATAACTCAAACATAAAGGGTTAAATTAAAGGTGATATTAAATTTTTTAAAAGTTTGGCTTTAATATTTTCTTGGCAAACTCACACAATTCGTTCCTTTTTTTCATTCACTTCAAATATGACGTATGTAGTAATGTGCGACATTCTGGAGGTACTTTTTGCTCATTTTACTACTTACACATATTAGCCTTTCTTTAAAAAGTATCCCTATATTTTTACCACTAAAAATACGCGATCGAAAGTTAAGTTCTGCCTCAACTTGCAGTTCTTTTTACTTTTCTTCTTGCGGGCAAGCGTGTCATTCTATTCGGAAGTTGAGGATCGTGCCTGGCCTGTGAAATACCGTATTTATCAAAGGTGGTTACGGCGTAAGTTGTCGAAAATACGTGAGAAAAAATAACAATTTAATAGTCTATAAACTTTTTCCTATACATTTAATGGCTTCTCTAGTTATTTATTTGTTTATTTGGGCTACTTCTCGAACCGTTTATTGGTTCAATAAATTAAACTGGTAGTTCTCGTTAATTTAAATCGATTAATGAATTTTTAGTCGCGCACAATTTGAAATTCTCATTTAAATATGAATTATATTGTTGAGGTGTTTTTTTTTCTTTTAAATAATAGTCCATAGATTTAAAGGTTTAAATTCCTTCGAAGTAATCTAATGATTGAAATAAATTTCCCCAGATTCCTTAAGACGATATAGCGATCTTTATAGTTTGATAAGCATTATGAAAATACCAGCCATACTATGAATTCTTTATCGATATTTAAATTTAATCAAGATTTTGAATATTGGTAAAGATTTTAATAAAAAAAAATTTTTTTTTTATTTGTGGTTTATTGACGTGTAATAATTTTTTTTTAACTAATTTTTTAAAAACTAACTCTATTTGTTCAATAGAAGATATTTTTTATTTGAAATTTGAATTGTAGCCAAAATACTGAAAATACAAAAAAAAATTTTTTTTTTAAGAAAATTCAATTCTCCACAAAAAAAAGGTCCTTTTGTCAATTTTTTCAAAGTGAAAAGAAAAAAGTTTTATATGTAATCAAATGAAGTTATAATAACTAATAATTTATATTAATAAATCGTACATCAAATATCAAAGTTACGAAAATATTATCAAAGATATTTTTTGTAAAAAAATTGTCTACAAAAAAGAATCATACCAACTTTTTCATATTTCTTATATTTTAACTAAAATTTGCATTTCTAACTGAAGAAATAGAAAGAAAAGTTTTCCATCTACTCAACTGAAATTAACATCAGTAAGAGTTCAAATCTTATTAATATTTCCTCTATCATTTTTCCGTAAGATTACACCGTAAAAAATAAATTTTCCTCCCGGAAATTATTTACATAATTCCAAATTAACGTAAAAAACTCATAACCTTAGTAATTAAACTTAACTTCGCTTGTAATTAATTTTTTACATGCTCATTTTTTGCTATTAATGGAGCAAAACATGATGCAGCGTGTACAAAAGACCGGTAGGCAAGTAGTTACGTAATATAACAATATTTAATGATAACGATATCCGATTCATTGACCGGAAACAATAAACAACTCCCCCTCAGAGAACTTGCATCAGCCAATTGTCCACGGTCGATAATCGTGTGGTCACAAATTAAAGTGAGTTAATCGTCATGAGTATACTTAATTACTCTGTTTTCTTTCTCTCCTCTATTCGCAACCACAACAATGACTTTTTTTGATAAATCCATCGCACCGTAAATTTAATGCCGATTCAGAGAAATAAAAAACAAGACAATACTCTAAGGGTACTCAAATAAATCCACCTTTTTCGAGCATAAATAAGCATTACTGAGCTTCTGAGCTTTAATTAAATTTTATTCAAAAATTTAAAACATTTCGTCCTTACTTCGACAATTAGGACCTTCTTAGCTTAAAGCTTTCGTGAAACGACCAATTGTCTCGTTAGTTGACTATCGAAAATATAGAAGAAAGATTTCTTTATATACAAATAGTTTCAAAAGATAAGTTAAAATATAAGGATAAGGATAATGAGGAAAAAGCAAGGAAGAAACAAAAAGTTATTTTGATTTTAAGGTTTATCCACTAATCTGGAAATGTCTAGTTTAAATTGGCTTCCCTCCAACGTACCTCGTCAGCATTACTGTGGAAATGGAGAAAATCACCACGGATACCAGCGACCTCTTTCGAAATAAAAGGGATGAAAGTGTAGATGTAGAGTGCTCTCATAAATGAAATCAGCTGAAGAAAAAGTACTTTTATTATCGTTCAGCTTAGATTTTATTCATTATAGTCATGGTCAACAAATATCTCAACTTTTGCTATTTTTTAGTAAACTTTTTTGGTTTTTTAAATGTAAATGAAATATTTCAGAAAAGTTTAAGGTTATAAGATGGATAATAATTATGTTGAAGTTTTTACATTATGTTAAAGAATTTTCTGATGTATTAAGTTAATTCTTTTTCGAGGTTGATGCAAAGTAAAATAAAAATAAATAAGGCAACTATCGTCTTAATAAATTGGGATGTTTTTGATTTATAATTAATTTGTGATGTTGTTATTAATTAAAATTAATTGAAGATCTGTCGGAATTTTTGCCAGACAACTTCTGTTCGTACATGAATAAATGCAAATGTGATGAAATATAACACTGTACAATTGTATATTAGTATATGCTTAATATTCACACGCTTGTCTTCTCTAGGATTAATTTCTAATTCCCCAGATGTCTGCTATTATTTTAATTGCAAGTAGTTTACATTTGTTTCTAATTAACTTATGGTAATTTCTTAATTGAAAATATAAATATTTTTAAAATAAAATTTATTACAAAAGTTGTTAATATTTTACAAATTTTATGTTCCATAATATTCCAGTGATTATTAAAAAATCTTCTAGGGATCATCGATAAAGTTTTCGAGATTTCTTTTGAGGGTTGAAATTTTATACTGTATTGACCAAGAATATAAAGTTCAAGAAAAAATCGCTGTACCGTAAAAATCTGAATTATATCGTTGAACAAACTAGCAATACTGCTACTGGGTCGTCTCAATCTCATAAATTCCCTTCATATCAGTCCATACAAAATAATAGCTAATGCATCCTATAAAATACTACCCCAAAATGGCGGACACACAGAATGATATGAAGTACTGAATATGGACATATATTAATACATAAGTGCCATGAAGTTGTGAATTTATATACAAAAATAATTTATACTCTTGCTCTCTGTATAGTGAGTACTCGTTATAGAAGGGAAGAAATGGTTGAGGGATGTAGACCGTTGGTTATAAATCAGAAGCGGAAAAGCAGCACGTATGTCTCCAGGGCGAATGAGAGCGAGTCAGTAGTTACATTAAGCTTCGCTATCAGACTTGAGTTCAGAAAAAAAAATAAACGGACTCAAATATATACAATAATTTTTGCAATAAACTGAAAAAGAGAGACTTTACTCCAGATCTTAATGTACTTTAGTAAAATCATCATGCTAAAGCTTTGGTGTTGTAGTATAGTGGTCGGGGTGGTACTTGCAATGGTGTAATGAAACTTGAGTGGTTTCTAGCACGAAATAGGACACGAAACATCCATAAGTACTAATACAGATGAGAATACTCTGCATACATCCAAGCTAAGTATAGACGCAGGGCATGTGTATGTATAATAGAGTGCTTCGAACGTGTTGCATGCGTTCAGTAGCGTCTATTTACGTGGGTAATTAATGAAGGTGCGCTCACCAGGTCTCGGCTCGGGTCGTGTTCCCTTTCCGCGACGAAACAATATAATACATTACCAACGGATCCCTGGTAACCCGGGAATCCATTAATCCACACTTTAATGTGCCTTTAAATCAGTCATTATTAACTTTGCATGATTATCGTGTGAGTGGTCTATTATCATTTGCTTATTTACTTTTTGACAAACTTTGAAGGCTTTTTTAATATACAATAATCCGTGAAAAAATTGTCTAATGTGACTAAATGTAATTTTTGATATCCTGATATACCCATTCATAACTTGATATCCCTTTATATCATCTTTCGATCAGAGTTAGCATTGGAAATCTCCAACAGAGGGCACATGATCGCTAAATCGCCTCGTTACAAAAGAGTTTTAATGTGTTGAGGTAGTTCACTGATGATATTTTGATATAGCTGGCGCTGTAAAACAAATATCAATTTCTTTTGAGACACGGTTGTAAAATATTTTTCAATTAAATTTATAAAAATTGGTTGTTTAAAAAAATTTTTTCCCGAGAATGTACTTTGTATGTCAGAAAGTTTAAACTTGTAAATAATACAAAAAAGGGGATCATGTTGAACCAGCTTGTCTTGGGAACTTAAGGGATACTTTGAATAAAACAACTTGTTTTCGAAACTTTCTAAGGCTTCAACTCGTACTTGCAATACCCGCGACATGGTCGTGTATGCGTGTACTTATAGCAGAATGTTTACAACAAAAAATAATCGAATGTAAGACGATTTGGTTAATATTAAATTGCTATCGTTATTTTCCCGACATTGAATTCTTATATAAACTATTTGATTTTACTTGTTACGTAATCTGGGGAAATACAAAGACATCTACTGCCTACTTAACTTTTTTATCTTGTACAATTCCTTCTCCTTTGAGGACTCTCTCTTTCTCTCTCTCTTTAATTAAAAAACTTCACCGAAATAACTCTATTCTGAAACTTCACCCTTAATTAATTGTGACATAGTTGAAGACGTTGATCATGTTCTAATGAGTAATGAGTTGTATGGTTTGTTTGCTTGTTAATTAATACAGGATACTAATACTCATACACTGTTGAAAATTTTGGTAGTGAATGTGGAGTCGATAATTTTCAATTAATTTACTCCCAACGAGAATGAAATTCACTCCAAAACGGATTTAAATTAATTTATTAATAAACTTCACTTCACGGTGTAAATATTTTATTTCTTTTATAAATAAAAATAAAAAAATAGTTTTTACTCATTTAACAATTATAAAATTTATATTTAAAAATTTCAAAAATTAGAATTAATTAATCATTTTTTAATCTCTGTCAAAATTCAAATTTTAAAAACTTTTTTACATATGCAAATAAAAAATAGTATATTACACCCCTAGGGAAGGAAAATAAGAAAAACCTCAGATCATATGTAATTTTCAATGCAGGTTTTATGAAAAAATTAAAAAAAATAAAGTTTTCGAAAAAATTCGAATTAAAAAAAAATAATTTTGTTTACTGACTGAAAATTTTATTTCTGGAAATTAAATTTGTTTAAAATTTTTTTTTCTAAACTTTGATTTTTTCCATTTCTCATTCTTTACTATTTCGTATATTTCACAAATATTTGTATAAATAAAAAATATGAAAAACTCCCGTGGGTGCTTAATTAAAGGTCTCGATGAGTGTAATATCGAAATGAGCTTATATCTTAAAAACTTTTAATAATTAAGAAATGGCATTATATCTTATCAACTCATTATATTTTTCAAGATATCAGCTCATGCCGATATTACACTCATCGAGACCTTTCAATTGAGTACCCACATGAATTTTTTATATATTTTGTATATTTCAAAAATATTCTATATGAATACACTTCAAATTTTTTACAGCGTAACAAATATGTTACTGTGAAAATAATTAATTAAGAGTTTGTTTCAAATAAAGTTATTTTAAATTAGAAAAGTTTTAAACTATGAGATTAATTTATCTAAAATACCGGACCGACTGTCGTGAAGCAAAAAAATGATTTTGTTTGTTTGATAATGAAAAAAATTTTTTTAACTTTGAAAACTTCAGTCGTAAAAATTAGCGATTTAAAAATTAATAATTTTTTTAAGAACATCACTGTTTAATTTATTTTTAAATAATAGTGAAGTTAAATTGAAATAGAGAATAAAACTATGAACGTTTTATCATTTTATAGCTGCATAACAATAAAATTTTCATTGTAACATAAAGTTCATTATGTATTGTATATCACATATTGAATAGTAACCTGACGATAAGTTAATTGCCCGTGTCCATTTCGTTTGAAAAGCAACGTGGATAATTGCGTAATAAGTGAGTAGAAAAAAAAGGATTATATTTCTGAGAAACACGACATTTATTCCATTGAACACACGTGCATAGAATATTATAATATTATATGGTTATAATAGGTCGATTATAATAATAATAATTTATATAATAATATATATATAAAATAAAGTAAATATATATTTTATTTACATATGCACAAGAAAATAATAAAACACGCGGATATGAGCAGCATTATATTAACTTAAGGAATCGCGTGACTGAAAGCTCGAGGTGAAAACCGTTCAATAGTTTTTCTATCTTGTTTGATGAAACAATTATACCTTTACATTGAATTTATTTTCTTTACAGCAATTCACTGTCACGTTTGTTAAATTTTAAAATAAAAGTAAGAGAGTTGGATTATATATTACATCCCGCTTACAACTGCTGATAAATCTATTTTTATCGCGTGTTTAATACACGTTACTATTTATTAACGCATTTGTAGGCATCCACTATTTATTATTATGTATTTAGCGGAATTTAAGTGATAATTTGTACTTCAATATACACCAAGTATTTTCATTATTTTTATTGTGTTGACTGAAATGTCACGTATCTCTTTATGTTTATTATTATAGTGTAGCAAGAAGCATTAGTATATTAGTAGCAGGTATTTAATCATTATTAAAGTATGCACTTAATTTTATTTTTTTTCGTTCACTAGAAATAGAAATTTATTTTTTCTTACTGTTAATTATTTATTTAACGCTTTGAAAAAAAATAATTATTCGATTATTATCGACATGAATGTTACCCTTAGACCAAACAATTACTAGTAATGTAATTATTCTATTTATTTATCACACTTTCGACCTCGAAACTGACGCTTAATAAACACGAAAATATATATAGTAAGCACTTGATTAAATTGTAATATTAAATAATGATATTGTAGTATCAATATCAATATTTATATTGGCTTAATTCTTCGATTGGTCAATTGTTGAATATTGTTGAATATGAAGAACCAAATTAAAAATTTTATGAAACAATCACGTTTTTTTTATAAAATTTTTCAAAATTAAAATAATGAAAAAAATGCCAATTTTTTAATAAAAATTTTTTTTTTTATTACACAGTAATAAAAATATAAAATAAAATAAACTAATCTCATTAAAAAACTTCAACAAAAAAATGTTAATATAGCTTAAAAGATAAAACATTTCTCTGTCATTGATAAAAACTTTTCCAAAATGAAAAACAGGTATGTAATTTGATAATTAATGATACTGATCTAAGACACAATATTTGAATGTTATCATCGACCATTATTCATAATTTATCATTTGATGACTATATCATTTATCTACACAGTAAAAAATTTCGCGTTAATGCGTCAAAAAATTTTTTGTTTAATATTTAACACTTTTTTGTGTTAATTTAACACAACAAATGTTAAATTTACACATAAAAGAAATAAATATTTAAAAAAAAAATTTTTTTGACGCAATGACGCAAAATTTTTTACTGTGTAACTAAAAATTAATGAACATAAGTAAATTCTATTTGTCCGGATTGTAAAAATATTAAATTATCATTTCTCTACAAAAAAAAAAGTAGGAAATTTTTCAATAAAAATTAAAAGTCAATTTTAACCATTTATTCGCTCATAATTTTATCTCTAATTCCGAGTTGAAATAGCGAGTTTATACATTCTTGACGACTGAAAATGAATAATTAAAGACGATTTAACGAATGATTTTAATGTCCCCAGGTGAAGACTGAGTAAAGACAGGAACTGAAATGAGATATTTTGATGACTCCGAAAAAAGTTCAATCGAGAGACTTTGAACTATTTTTTCGCTTAAGTGCTTCGCTGATTAAATCTCCAAATGGTGAGTTTTTTAACTTGTCAATAACTATCTATCTACTTTTGATTAAGTTTCTGATTATTCATTCAGAGTTTCAAAAGATTTCATTTGAATTTCATTTTATATCCGTGTTTCTTGCGTTTCTAATTGTGTTTAAGAGTAACCATTAGCCAAACATCGCGATTCTATCAATTTGGAAGGGAGTGCGATTCGATTATCCAGTGTACTGACTTTATCCATTAAAATTTTTTTTAGCTTGCTTGGTTTTTTTTTAACTACTGCATTATTTAAATCTGGAACTTCGAATACGCTTTCTCATTAAATTTTTTATTTTTGACCAAACAAAATTGTTTTTTTTAATTTTTTTTTAAAATTTGATTCTAAATTTTTGAAATTTCGCTCAAATAATCAATCAAAATATTATCAATTTGATCTAATAAATATTAATAGCTAAATTTCACCTTCAACTTATTTAAAAAACTTGAATTGAAATTGAATCTTGAGATATTTTTCTTGCAATTAAATCAACCTAGGTAAATAAAATAAAATCTTACGACTATAATATAATAAAAAAAAATTAGTTTTAATTAGAACAATTATACCCAGTTGACCTTGAGGGTCAGTACTCACTTGACACCGGCGGCGTGGAAATCCCACGAGGTCACACACTCACGGGCACTTTTATTTATTATCTCTATCTTAGTCTTAGAATAAAAAGCTATTAATCATAATAATAACAATTCCATATAGTTAATATCAAATAAACCAAATCCTCAGTGTGATTCAATTTTAATTTTAAATTCTCACTTGTACGTAATCCCTCTTCTTACATCAATAATATTAATACTTGCAATCCCCGAATAAATTACCAAGAAAATTACATAAAAATAACTTAGTCCCATCCTTTTTTTGGTTAAGCTCACGTTTTCCATCAGGATCGCAAGATAAAACAGTTTTGGTCCATATAAATAAAAAAGATTTAGTCACCGCATCTTAAAATTTTAAAAAATTATCAGACACAAACTTGTCATAGATTCTTAAATGCTACTATAAATTTTTTGAATAAATTTTTGCCGGGAAAATTAAGATACGATTGATTGAAGCACTGGACAATGGGATAAAATTATTAAGGATAATTGTGTTTATGAGAGAATGAGAGAACGTGATAGCTGAGAGGACGATGCGCTGCTAGTTTGAGCGGCCATCTGATGTAGCACAATGGATTCAATCCAGCTACCAGCTGAATACTGCTACTACTGCGGCTGTTGGTCCTTAGGCTGGTTATCTGCAGCATCACTGCATTTCCACGCATACTTTTACCTGGATCGAGCGGTCATGGACTCAGTTGAGAAGTTTTAATCTATAGTGAGCATGTAATTGAGCACGTGATGAAGCATCTGCCGGTCAGCATTCAACTGCCATCTGGCGATAAAACTTACGTATATGAACTGCTGAAGACGAATAAAATTGGAAACTGCTTTATTGACTGCGAGAAGAAGGTTCCGCTCACATGAGGGTTCGATCAAAGGGTATAGGTTCTATGGAAAAAATAAGTTTTATGTCTTGACAAAACTTTATTAAAACACTAAACTATACTCGTACAGTACAAAAAGGCCGTTAGGTATCCGAAATGAAAGAAGAATTCTTAATGCTTAATATTCTGATTTATTTTATCATTCGATTACAAACTATCATTCACAGACAAAAATTTATCACAACATAAAATGTAAAATTGCAATTCGAAGCTTATACCACTAAAATAGAGTTTTTTTTTATCCAAAATTATGAGTTATTTCGCCATTTAAAAATATGCCATTTTCTGAACGGACTTGAACATTGGGAACATAATGACAAAAATTGTGAAAACTTTCTAAAGAAATCTACTAACACCATAATTAATTGACTTGTGTCTTAAAAATACAGTTTCCATGCAAGCATATCTTTCCGATACCACAAGAAGTTCCTTCAGCGGCCTCAGGAATCAAATCACTAACCATAGATTCATTGCCATAAGGAAATTCACACTTCAGTTGAGTACAAATAGAGTCGTCAATGATGGAAGCTCTAATTCCATTAATCATTCTGCATTGCTCATGCGGACTCTTTAGCTGTCCCGGCAAAAATCTGTGGATTGCCCTGCCTTGATTAGGTCTGTTGAATAAACATAAAGCCTGTGGAGAACTACAAAAACACAATAGTATTAACAATCATTGTTGCTTAAGAAAAAAAAGAAGATGAACATAATTACCTCAAGAAAGTCTCCAAGTTAGCTAAAGAACACTCTGACCAGTCGAAAGCATATTGTGAAAATTTGTTAGATGTTGCCATGATGTAACCATCTTCATCGGGACATTGTCTGTTTACGCTACCGTCATGGTTCATGCCCAACCTGATAGGGCATTGATTATTCATCATTAATCATTAATCATTAACTTACTCTAATAATTTCGCAGATTTAAACTTACAAATGCCCCAATTCATGAGATGCAGTTTCGATACCATCGAAACCTCCTCTATCACGCATGATCATAACTCTGTCCATTGTTTGTTTTTGGTAGTTGACGTCACAGGCTTTACCAATTTTCCGTACTTGTCCAAGAACGTTACAACTACCGAGGTCACACAAAGTATTCCTGAAAAATTTTTATAATTAAGGTTTTGTAGAGAAACCATTGTTGAACTTTTGGGTAAATACTTACGGAGTCATAGTTACTGCTATATCGTAAGAATCTAAGGGAATGGAATCCTTCATTAGGTACAAAAATTTTCCTTTCTCAGTGACAGAAATTGTAGTGCTACTGACTTTCCCATTCTGACTTACTAAATAGGGCAGAGCTTGAGAATCCTGAGTAAAGACAATTCCTGCGATGTTCAAACGAACTCGAGGATGCTCAATACTTCTGTATCTCATGTCAACGCCGTTCCAAAATGAGAGTATGTATAATAAGGCATCTTTTACGTTTCTATTGAATATTCGAGTCAAGTTGTAATCGACAATTACGAGAATTTCTGGGTAAACAATCTTTTGTCCGATGCCTGCTGGGTTCGATTGGAATTCATAATCTGTGTAAACTAAAAATATTGATAGGTTTTATTGTCGATTGAATTTATTGTGAAAATTTTTCAATAAAAATTTAGATACCAGATCGTTTTTGTATTTTCGAGTGAGGTATTTTATGAACAAAATGATAAACATGATCATCTCCTTCATGATCGAATGAATTGTTGACAGTTCTTGCGTATCTTCTTGCGTGTTCTACAAATCGTGAAGGTACTGGTTGAATGTAAGAATCACCAATGAAGCCCGTCTATGAATTAATATAGCTATGAATAAACATTTTGGTAGCGTTCTAACTTTCACATTTTGAGCTTTATTAATGAAAAATCGTCTTACCAGACTCATTCTTCTATTACGATGATAGTTAACCGCAAATGTAGCTGCATGCAGTTTATTCTCGTACAGTCTTGGAAGAGTTTCTCTCATGAACTATATCACATCAAAATTAATTAATGGCTTATAAATATAATGCAACGTATGTTCGATAAAACTTGACTTACGTTTGGGAATTTTGTTAGATCGATATTACCTCGTTCATTAGTTTTCAATGAAAAAATCGGCATGTCTTCACCGGCCAGTATCCCATCATTTGGAGTGAGCCACATTTTCAGATTCTGGCCAAATAGGTTCAATGTTATGTACAGATCATCATTTTTGTCTAAACTTTTGGTACTAATTGGCACCGTGTCGAATTCAGGGACTAAAATAAATTAAAATTTTTTTTTAATGAAAATGTATTTTAAATTTTAAGTGTCCAAATTACCTTGACCGTCAGCCAAAATTTCTAAAATTCGTACAAATTCTTCTGGTGTCATGTTATCTAAAACCTATAAATCATTGGATATTATTACTTAAAATTTGACAAAATTTAGAATGTTTTGTGATTACCGATTGAGAATATGAACTGCAAAAAATTCCAAGTAAAATAAATGTTGTTAGCAGCATTTTTAAATGACTTTTTTTTAACTTTGCAAACGTATAAAATTTTAGACTTAGATCGGCGGCTTCTGATGAAGACGAAAAAAAAACTGTGAGCCTGATAGTGAACCTGATATTAAATATAAAATTATTGTCCTTGATAAAGCACTTGAAAGACACTTAATCAAACAATGGAAATCGTTATAAATTTTTTGATGCACTTGTCAGCATTTATAATAGCTTCTAACAATGGACTTAATGTATATATTAATTGAATTAAATTACAGGTATTTCCAACAATATTAAAAAATTATCTACTGTGACATTCAATGCTTAACAAAATACTTATAAATAAGATTTTAGTTTATTTATATATCACATTTTTCATTTATTGACGCAAATGATCTGCTTAAAATTTATATAGGTTGATATTAGAAATTATCAAAACTTCATTTTGTTTGAATTTTATTGTTAAGATATTAAAATCAATGAAAAAAAAATTAAGCAACCAAATTATTAATGTCATAATATAAATAATAACAAACAAAATAAAATAATCGTTTACAGAAGAATTAAAATTTTCTGACGATAAAACTGACCATTAATTTTTAAAAAAGTCATATTGTTGATCAATAGTGATGATTTTTCCGGGCGAATATTGACGCAGAAAATTTTTTAATGAATATGGCTTTTCATAAAAACAAGTTATGCCCCAGCTTCTAAAAATAATAATAATTTTATAGCTGTAATACCATCAACACATTACGATAATGTCAAGACGGTATACATTAAAATTTTAACACGCGCTATCTTATTGTTCTTCAGTTATTTATCAGTAATGTCCATAACCTACTTCTTAAATAACATTTATTTTAAGCCATAATTTTCCATCACAATCAGTTACATTTATTTATTATTACAATTTATTGATGACGTGCATCTCTTAATTCATTGACGTCAAATCCAAAAAATATCATAAGACAAGCTGTTACCCGCCCGCGTTGCTAGGCATTTTATAGAATTGTATTTTAGATCTAAACTTGAAATTTAATTAGAGTATTATTTTGACTTGCACAAATTCCAAATTTCATCGAATTAGCATATATCTTTTATCCATGTAATTATTCCAGCAAATATTCATTGTAACTTTTAATGTATAATCATTATAATGTTTGCGTGGCTTTTTTTCAAAAATCAAAAATAATTGACACGAAGAAAAAAATTTGAAATTAGAATTTGGAGTCTATAGGAGCTATAGCTTAAAAACGGGAATTTTTCATTGTTAACGCCCCCGCAACCCCCCTTGTAGGTAGAATTTTATGTACCTGAAGTTCTGAACGTTTTTTTTTGAACGAAAATCAAAAAAAAATTTTTTTTGCTTTTGAGACTAAAAATGATTTTTCAGTTTCAAAATAAGTCAAAGAGCCCGGGAAATAGTATATTGGATTCTCAAAATACCAAAACTACCCCTTCAGCCACCCCTAAGACTTAGACATCTAAAAAAAAAAATTCAAGAAAAATAGTTCAACGGGTCGTTTGAAGCTGCGATTTTTTCTGAACACTCCTTTTACACCCCCACAAAATATAAAAAATAATCAAAACAATAACTCCCCCGGAACTACCCTTCGAGCCACCCCAAAGACTTAAAAATTTTTTTAAAAATTCAAAATAAATAGTTCAAAGGGTTGTTTGAAGCTGCGTTTTTTTGGACGTTCCTTTTACACACTCGTAGACTACAAAAAATAATCAAGCCGATAACTCCCCCTGAACTACCCTTCGAGCCACCCCAAAGACTTAAAAATTTTTTTAAAAATTCAAAAAAAATAGTTCAAAGGGTAGTTTGAAGCAGCGATTTTTTTCAGACGCTCCTTTTACAACCCCACAGACTATAAAAAATAATCAAGCCGAGAACTCCCCCGGAACTACCTTTGAGCCACCCCAAAGACTTAAAAAATTGAAAAAAATTAAAAAAAAATAGTTCAACGGGTCGTTTGAAGCTGCGATTTTTTTTGGACGTTCCTTTTACACCCTCGCAGACTACAAAAAATAATTAAGCCGATAACTCCCCCGGAACTACCCCTTCAGCCACCCCAAAGACTTAAGAATTTGGAAACAAATGATTTAAAAATAGTTTAAAAGGTCGTTTGAAGCTACGATTTTTTGAACTACGCGGACAACTATTTTACGTCATTAGACAAAAATTGTTAGATTCTTAACTTTTCTGGAAGCGACCGATTAGCAACTATTAGCTGGTTTACTAACGTTGGTTTTTTCTACTGAAGATTTAGTTAGTATGTGATGGTGTTAGCCGAGCCAAAGAATTTCGAACTTTGCAAATTACAAGACTCTTAGGCTTTATATTCATGCAATTTCATTTAATCCTTTTGCGTTGCTTGTTCTGGAGTTCTTTGGTCGTTACCCAGGACACGCGACGTGGAGGCCACCATATTTTTATAAAGGATATTAGTATTTATTTTATTAGATCGATATGCGTCGATCGAACATTACTTGTCATTCTAATATCCTTTATCAAGTGTCCCACTCTATTTTTTTTTTTAATCTATTATTGATCTATATTCATTCCGACTTTTCTCGGAAATATATTCGAATTCTATTTCTAGTTATGTTAAAAAATTGACTTAATGAAAAATTTTGAATGATTTTATTACCCAAGATTAAAATTTCCTAACGATTTTAGATTTTTTGTAGGTACTACTTGTTTCTACGTAAGGTAAGTGCTCAATGGTTTTATAACTTTGTAATAATGTTATATTCATGTTTTTTTTTCCCAACCTTGGTAATTTTTCAGCTGACCGAAGAAAACACAGTGTATTTGCGTAATTACATTATGTATCATTGTTAATGATTCAAACTTTACCGTTACGTTTATTGCTAAATATTAAAATGAATCATATAAAAAAAAAATACACTCTTAGTCGCATTACTGCTGACCGAATTATCAATCAGGTACATCTTTACCCTAAAAAAAAAATATCGAAATATAGAAAAAAGTATTGAAAAGTATCAGTTTTCTAGTCAATCCAATACTTTTCAATACTTTTTTCTTTGTCTCAATATTTGAAAAATTGAAGAGAAAAGTTGAAAAATGAAGAATTTGATTACGATCCTTTTACGAACAAAGAATTAATATACACTGTGCTTAACGATATGAAATATCAATGCCGAGCTTGTAAGAAGTATTTGAACAGCTTTTATATGAGAAAAACATAGATAACCAAGCAGTAAACAATAAAAAAAAATTTCAGTTATTTCCAAGGTCAAAATAAGCGATTAATTTTTAAACTGAAATAAAATTGTAAATGTTAATAAGTAGGCCAGTGTAAGAAACTGCATCTTTCATCTTATACAAAAATGTAATTTGTACAGAACTCGATCGGCAATTCAACGACTAAGAATATTGTATTGCACGCCTCATTAGCGAAGCGTTGAGGTTGTGCTCTACTCTCGACATTTCAAAAACAGCAGTTTTCTTGAAACTGAAATTTATTTTTGTAATTTATATCGCACTTACAGGTTAATATGAACACACTTATATCAAGTCAAATAATTTGTCGGGTGTTATGTCCAAGGGCGTTTTTAGAGCGGTAGCGTAAACGGTGGAGGTTTGGACTAACAGTTTAAAGAATACGCAACGGAGGTTTTAATTCCGTTGTTTTAATTATTTATGTGGGACATTTTCGAGATACGAACTTACCACGCCTTCGTTTGAGACTGACGGATTTTTATGAGAATAGATGTACTTACTCTCTGCAGGAATTTTAGTTGTTATTGGATCCGTGATTCTGGGGGCTGCTGTTAGCGCCTTTTCCTGACTTGGGCCCTTTTTGTTGGTTCTCGCAGCGGATGGAGTTGGATGGATTTGGGCTGCTTATTTCGTGAAATGAACTGATTGAAAACTGATTTCACTTTTATTGAGATTTATTTTTATAAACATTAAAACTTACACTTTCACAATTTGATTTTTATGTAATTTAATTTATTGAATTTTAATTATTTGGTTGAGCTAACGTCCTCCAGTCCCCCGTAGGGTAAAGTGCGCGAATTTAGCTTTTTAATGATATTTTATTTAAACTTACAGCCCGGATTCTCGCCTAAGTGCAGAGCAAATTAGAACTTTGAGATTCCGGTTCTCTAGGATTGAATTTAATAACTAATACGTGGCCTGCCGGTTGAACCGAGTCTGAACTCATCTTAAGTGCAGCGCAAATTAAGATAAGGGACTTTTACAAGGCACGGGTCCGTCAATTAAACGCGGAAGTCGAATTAATTGCTCAAAGACAAGGCGTTGGATGTTGATCGCCCTTTTAAATACTCGCGGTGCTGAGATTGCAGAAGTCCCCGCTAGTCAACCAGCAGTCGCGTAGCTTATATTTTATTGTGGCTTTCGCGCATGGAGAAGTCTTCCATCTGCGCGGGTGATTTAAATTTACAGAAAAATTTTGGGGTGGACATAACACAGGACATAAAATATATTTCAATAAAAATTTTTTAGTTTAACATAGTAAATAATAACATTAAACATAATCTTTTCTGGATGTCCGTGTATGGATGAGTGTTTGTGGCAGGGAAATTGGTCGAATAAATGATCGTACCGGAATAATTTTTTATTATCTAAAGTAATACACAATGGATTTTCTTAATTAATATGAGCGTTCAATTCACGGTCGTTAAATTATTATTTATACAAAACTAATATAAGACTGTAGATTTTTTTATATATATATATATATATATATATATATATATATATATATATATATATATATATATATATATATATATTGTAACAGGGTAAAATTACCCTTAATCGATAAGTCACCGGATATCGATAATTATTCGACATAGCACTGGCGCGTCTCGATCTTCGGGCCTAAAGGGAGAATAGGAGGGGGTGAGTTTGGGTTAAAATAGGTGTCGTGCAGTGGAAAAGGGAGAAGTAGTGTGACCGCCAAACTGAGTGCCACGGGAATCAAAAGGACCGTTCCCGAGAGTAGTGACGAGACGAAGGAAGCCAACTACAACTAGGACTTCATCCTCAACGAGTAAGTTAGATCATCGTTTTGTTCGTCAAGGTATCAATTATTACTCTGGGAAAGAAGTGGACCGCGGTTCTTCCAATACCCAGTTACTTCTCCTAATTATTTATCAATTGGATCGTTAATCGATAAAATTTTACTAATAAATTAATTGTGGAACATTTGCTAGTTTGGATTTAGTGATTTTCATGGGGGTTTATACCCGAGGTTCACTCAATCGACCTTGCGGAAAAATTTAATAACTAGAAATAATCAATTAATAAATTAACATCCGAAAATTTCGTTAATTTTATTGTTGTAATTTTTATAACAATTAACGTAGTAAAATTGATTGATTTTTGTCATTGAAAAAAATCGACAAACTTTTATTCGTGGAATTTTAGTCAAGCGTCAATTTTTGGTGTCGCAGTAAATTCCAATACCCAAGGTCAAGCAAAACAGCTAGCGAATGTTCTAGCAATAAAAAAATTGAATATTTCGACTTGTGTCGAATTTTTTATAATGGATAAAACTAATAGAAAATTATTGATAATATTTTATATTAAGAATTAATTAGTAAGAATATTTTATATTTGGAAAATTATTAATTGAGAATATTATAGAGTGGAAAATTATTAAGAATATTATATTAGGAATTATTTATTGAGAATATTATATTATAAAATTATTCCGTCAAGTGTGAATTTAATAATTTTGGGATTAAGTCCGTGAATTAATTAAATTAATTTTACTCTAATTTGATAATTATCGGCATGGACATTAAGTCCTAGGAATTAGTTAATTGAGTCAAAAATTGTCACAGTAAAAATTTAGTGAGAATTAGTTAATTAAACTTGTGTTAATAATTTTGAAGTGATGTAAAAATTTATATTGTGATTAATTTATTTAACAAAAGCTAATTCAAGGTATTAAGCCTTTCGTTCGAAATAATAACTTAGGAATTTTAAGCTGTTTAATATTTTAAACCAAGGAAGATTAACAATTGGAATTTGAGAATTGTAATAGCTATTTGGAAATTGATTGTTAATTGAAAATTGTCGTTTTATTAATTACTAATGATTGAATAATTTAATTTAAATATTTAATTGAAATTAATTACATTCGATTTTATTAAAATAAAATTTATAAAGTAAAGTCAAGTTAGTAGTGAGAGTGTGAGACAAGTGTGGGTTATGTATGAGTTGCAGAGTGATTAGGTCTATGTTTCGTCGCTGGGCTGTTACTCCTGTGAGCCGAGTCAACGAGCCCGGTATATGATTCGTCTCTGTGCGGGTGATTGTAGGTTTAGAAATCGGGTAGACGTCGGGAGGGGCTCGTCGAGATTAAGATATTGTTAAGTGTGGTTAGTGTGTGCGTGAGTGAATTTTGTTAACTAGTTTTAAGTCAAACCTTGTTAAGTTTTTTTATTGTTAATAAATGTTGATCAACCTTGTTAATTAATTATTTATGATTCAAGAGCACCTTCCTCCACTCTCTCTACCCTAAGATTAAGTTTTCTCAGCTCTGGACCGGTTCCAGGAACCGTGATTAAAAATCCTGGTGGCGCCCTGATAATTGTATTGTAGTTAGTTTTGTTTATTTATTTATAAAATTGATTAGGGGCCAACCTGAGCAGGTAAAACTGTTACAATATATATATATATATATATATATATATATATATATATATATATATATATATATATATATATATATCTATACATTTCATTATAATATTTTTTTTTCCTCACCTTAGAGCTTCGGCACCACTAAACCATAGCAGAATTTTCTGTTTTTTATTATTTTGTTTTTTATCTCTCAATTTAATCAATTTTGTTGTGAAAAATGAGATTATGAGGCGTGCACTATTAGATTTTCCAAAATTTTGTTATCTACATTACAAAAAAATGAGCTCTCCAAAGAAAATTTTCAAATATAATTCGGTCAGCAGTAATGCGACCAAGAATACTGGTTTCGTAGGTGTTAACAATAAAAAATGTTAGAACAACTTTTTCGAAAGAAAAAAAAGTTAAATAGAGACGAACTTGATGAGTAATTCGGTCAGCAGTAATGCGACTAAGAATGTATTTTTTTTTTATATGATTCATTTTAATATTTAGCAATAAACGTAACGGTAAAGTTTGAATCATTAACAATGATACATAATGTAATTACGCAAATACACTGTGTTTTCTTCGGTCAGCTGAAAAATTACCAAGGTTGGGAAAAAAAAACATGAATATAACATTATTACAAAGTTATAAAACCATTGAGCACTTACCTTACGTAGAAACAAGTAGTACCTACAAAAAATCTAAAATCGTTAGGAAATTTTAATCTTGGGTAATAAAATCATTCAAAATTTTTCATTAAGTCAATTTTTTAACATAACTAGAAATAGAATTCGAATATATTTCCGAGAAAAGTCGGAATGAATATAGATCAATAATAGATTAAAAAAAAAAATAGAGTGGGACACTTGATAAAGGATATTAGAATGACAAGTAATGTTCGATCGACGCATATCGATCTAATAAAATAAATACTAATATCCTTTATAAAAATATGGTGGCCTCCACGTCGCGTGTCCTGGGTAACGACCAAAGAACTCCAGAACAAGCAACGCAAAAGGATTAAATGAAATTGCATGAATATAAAGCCTAAGAGTCTTGTAATTTGCAAAGTTCGAAATTCTTTGGCTCGGCTAACACCATCACATACTAACTAAATCTTCAGTAGAAAAAACCAACGTTAGTAAACCAGCTAATAGTTGCTAATCGGTCGCTTCCAGAAAAGTTAAGAGTCTAACAATTTTTGTCTAATGACGTAAAATAGTTGTCCGCGTAGTTCAAAAAATCGTAGCTTCAAACGACCTTTTAAACTATTTTTAAATCATTTGTTTCCAAATTCTTAAGTCTTTGGGGTGGCTGAAGGGGTAGTTCCGGGGGAGTTATCGGCTTAATTATTTTTTGTAGTCTGCGAGGGTGTAAAAGGAACGTCCAAAAAAATCGCAGCTTCAAACGACCCGTTGAACTATTTTTTTAATTTTTTCAATTTTTAAGTCTTTGGGGTGGCTCAAAGGTAGTTCCGGGGAGTTCTCGGCTTGATTATTTTTATAGTCTGTGGGGTTGTAAAAGGAGCGTCTGAAAAAAATCGCTGCTTCAAACTACCCTTTGAACTATTTTTTTTGAATTTTTAAAAAAATTTTTAAGTCTTTGGGGTGGCTCGAAGGGTAGTTCAGGGGGAGTTATCGGCTTGATTATTTTTTGTAGTCTACGAGTGTGTAAAAGGAACGTCCAAAAAAAACGCAGCTTCAAACAACCCTTTGAACTATTTATTTTGAATTTTTAAAAAAATTTTTAAGTCTTTGGGGTGGCTCGAAGGGTAGTTCCGGGGGAGTTATTGTTTTGATTATTTTTTATATTTTGTGGGGGTGTAAAAGGAGTGTTCAGAAAAAATCGCAGCTTCAAACGACCCGTTGAACTATTTTTTTTTAATTTTTTTCAATTTTTTAAGTCTTTGGGGTGGCTCGAAGGGTAGTTCCGGGGCAGTTATCGGCTTGATTATTTTTTATAGTCTGTGGGGTTGTAAAAGGAGCGTCTGAAAAAATCGCAGCTTCAAACGACCCGTTGAACTATTTTTCTTGAATTTTTTTTTTAGATGTCTAAGTCTTAGGAGTGGCTGAAGGGCTAGTTTTGGTATTTTGAGAATCCAATATACTATTTCCCGGGCTCTTTGACTTATTTTGAAACTGAAAAATCATTTTCAGTTTCAAAAGCAAAAAAAATTTTTTTTTGTTTTTCGTTCAAAAAAAACGTTCAGAACTTCAGGTACATGGAATTTTGTAAAATTCATTCTTAGCTGACCTCTACTCGGCGCAAGGAATATTCCTGCCAAATTCCAAGTCTCTAGGTCTTATGGTTCCAGAGATATCGTGATGAGTGACTATATCTATAGAAAGTCTCCTATATATATAGATTCATCAAATTTTTATCAAACCCATAAAGCCACACAAAGTATTTTATGCTACATTTCCACATTCATTTTAAGTGAAGTGATGTTAATCGTTAAAAATACAACGTAAGACAATGTTCAAGATTTCGGTTTTTCAATGATTAAACTTTTCAATTATTTACGTGAGTTTACGGCAGAAAAGTTATGTAGTTAGAAATTATTAATAATCGAAACTACAATGTGTGCGAATTTTTATCGATAATTAATTAAGTATATTGTAGATTTCTATTCTGCTATTCTTTTGGTTAATAAAATAAAATTCACACAAAATTTTTAAGTTATAGAATACAATTTATTAGATATATCAATCGTAACATATTGATTCAAACAAAAGCTTACATAAATGATTCAAATTAAAAAAATTTTTAATTAATAACTCATGCAATAGAATCTTATCCAATTAACTTTTCGCTAAGGCACTGTCCATGAAGACATATTTTTTTATGGCCGCACATACTCCCTTCAACAGGTTCCAGAGATACCAGGAAGCCGTCACTTTTTGTTTCGCACAAAACTTCGCGACAATTTATTCCCATTTTATACTCGTTGCTTAGCTCAGCATTCCAAAAGTACTTACATTGTGTGGTGATAGGTACGAGCCGTCCTGGTAAATACCTTCGGAAAGATTGGTCTTTATCAAGAAGCTCATTGAACAAGCATTCTGCTCCCTCAGACCTATTTTTAGAAAAAAAAAGTATTAACGGCTTATAAATATCTCCAATGAATTAATATAATTCAAAAATAGAAATAAATTATAAACCTACTTAAGAAATTTATCCATTTGGGATATGGAACATTTCGACCAGTCAAATGAGTTTGCTGTTTTAAAATTACTTGTACCCATAATGTATCCGTGCTGATTTACACATCCGTTTGCTGTTTCATTATCATGTTGGATACCAAATCTGAAATATCGTTAATATTGGTTTCATTTTATTTTATAGAGTATCCTATGTTTTTCGACTTACCTTTTAAATTATGTATCGTACATCGTATCTATATAAAAATTATTGTAATTCATGTCTTTTAACTTGTATATACTATGCCAAACTATGTCTCAAGGCTGTTTGCTTAGAATCTTTAAAAACATAAATTGGGGTAAAGTTTTAATTCTTTGTAATTTACAATAAAAAATTTCTCTAGTTTATTGTAGTTGTAAATCATATCTACTTAAGTTCCAAAAAAATGTGTACGACATTTGCACGGAAAAAATAGGTGCTGCAACAGGATGCAATCTTGCGCGAGCAACAGGACTGATCCTGTAGAGGACATCATTGTAAAATCTTGTTACAGCTATAGGACTGATTACTCTGTATATAATCGGAATTGAACTCAGAGTAAATTTTCATTTCTAATACTCCGAGTACCTGAGTGAATAAATATAAGTAATTTTTAATCAATTAAAATAAGTCTTATACATAAATTTTTACTCCTCGAAATTGTAGAAATATTTAAATTGAAAAAAAATAATTAAATTTGTAAAAAACTCAAATTTTGAAAAAAAAAAAAAAAATTCTAATTTTTCGAGAAGTATTGAATTCTGAAAAAAATAAAATTTTTTAAAAATTTATCTGAAACCATATTTTTCGATTGTTAACAAAATTCGTATACGGCCTAATCCAATTAATATTATAAATAAGTCACAATACCAATTTTTTGAAATTTCAAATTTTTTTTTAAATTTGAATTTTGTTTTTCAAATTAAAATTTTTTTCTCTCCAAAATTTTAATTTTTTACAAATATGATTATTTTTTTTAATTTAAATATTTCTTTAATTCCGACGAGAAAAAATTTATGTATATGTGACTTATTTTAATTCACTAAAAATTATTCATATTCATTCAGTCCAATTCTATGAGTGATAGAAAAGAAATTTTACTCCAAATTTATTCCCGACTGTATACAGTGTAAAATCGCTAAAAATGAATGGTATTTAAAATTTTCAATTTTATCTTGTAGCTCCCACGTTGTTTTTTTCCGTGTAGTATTTTTCCTTGCTTTAATTTTTCAAAGATTTTAAACTCTACTAAACCCCGTTGTTACTTCAAATGTCGTTACTTCAAAAAACTTAACTTCTTCTCTTTTAACGGTAATATACGATCAGTTCTCTAAAATAAAAAGCTAACTGTACAATTTACTTACAAGTGTCCCAATTCATGCGCAGCACTGTGAATACCCCAGTAATTACCGAAATCTTGTACAAAAGCAACTCTGTTCGTAGTATTATATACGTTGTCTATATTACAAGCGCCGCTTGGATAGGCTAATCCAACAATAGAGCATTCATAGCTTTTGGACTCAGAATCATACGAGCACATATTATCTCTATAAAATAATGTGTAAAGTTGATTACATTTTTAATATTAAAAGTTAACATCATAAATTCATCCATGTTAAAATCAATTTTACCCTTAAGTAGTGAAAAAAATAAAAAAGTACGTAAGGTCAGTACGGCCAAATTTTGAAATTTCAGCGGAAGTATCCAAACAAAGCTCCTGTTAAAAAATTATCTGAAAATCAAATAAATCCTTTTACGCTTAAATTTTGTCAGGAAATGTCCAACCCAACTCCTGTCAAAAGCGGAACTTAAAATTCTAATTTTAAGAGGTCTATCACGGAAGTTACATTTTGACACACCCTAATATACATTTTTGATTTTCAATATAAGTATTAGATAGAATCAAAATTTAGTTTTTTGTTGTGGTGAATATTTATTTATTCAATCGAGTTTTCATCAATACAAAAACCATGAAGACATAATTTTCCATATCCGCAGGAAGTACCTTCCGCAGGTTCAATAATGAAATTGTAGTCTGGTCTGTTACCTATAGAACATGCCATCGCATGACAATTGAACTCAGCAGTAGTATTAAACGATGCATTTACGAACGCTTGACATTGTTCATTAGGGGTAAAAAGCTTTCCCGGTAAGTACCGTGGCAAAGGATTTTCATTGTATAAAGGTTGATCGTATAAACAAAGTGCTTTTTCGCTCCTAAAAAAAAAAAAAAATTAATTATTTTCTAATACTTTCCATGCCTTCGAGTCAAATAATTTATACAAAGTAATAACAAACTAAAATCGTAAAATTACCTCAAAAATCGTCCCATTTGCCGGATGGAACAATTCGACCATTCAAAAGAGTGATTCGCATAATCTTCACTAGGGGTCATAAGGTAACCATCTGAACGGTCACATGGTTCATTTTCATCTATATAATCGTGGTTATCTACACCTAATCTGAAATGTAATCATTATTAATTTTATTGTTTATGCATGTATTACAATATTAAAAAGATTATATCAAACAATTCACTTACAAGTGTCCCAACTCATGAGCAGCAGTTTTGATGCCATTGAATCTACCTGCATCTCGTACGAAGGCAACTTTATATATTGTTTCATTTTTATTGTCAATAGTATAAGCGCCACTTTTAAAAGCTATTCCAGTGGTGAGACATATCTGATCTCTAGAGTTATAAGGTTTGTCGCATAATATCTTGAGTGTTAAAGTAACTCCAAGGTCGTAGGAATTGATAGGGAATATGTGGTTCATTCTATACAACCAATATCCCATCGTATCAAGAGCGTATTCTTTCTCATATATATAATGACCGTCAGTAAATTTGGATATATGAGGCAAAACATACTGATCTTGAGAAAAAATTTGATAAACTTATAGAACTCATGTAATTAAGATGTCATGATAAGCAATAATTATTTTTGTCAAACATTTTTTCACGTGAAATTCTTTGACTAAAAATTAAGTATAACCGTATAAGTACCTCAGCAAATACGATACGTGCAATGTTCAACCTGATTTTTGGATTCGAAAAACTTCGGTATCTCATGTCAACTCCGTTCCAAAATGCCAACACATATAGAACCTTATCTTCTAACGAGTTTTCTTTATTAACAACATTGTGTTCAACAATAACAAAAATTTCAGGATAAATTGTGGAGTTTGATGCTCGTGGTGTCCCTAGTGACGCTAGCGGTAATTTTACTGGCTCTATATAAGAAAATTTGAACTTAGTAAATTGAAATTTCGGCTGCATATTTATTCATCTAATTACTCACGAGAAAGCAGCTCCTTTTGAGCTTGTGGTATGTCATAAACGACGTGATAAATTTCATCATTGGATTCGGGGTCAAGTGCTTTGTGAACCGATCTGCGATGTCTTCTTGCGTAGTCCATAAGATGAGGTGGTATTGGTTTGATGTACTTGTTACCGATGAAACCTTTCTAACACAATATTCTAAAAAATAAAATAAAGTCAATCGAAGATTTAAAAACAATAATTCACAATCAACGTACCACTGAGTATCTTCCGTTAGTGTGATAATTGACAGCTAATGTAGTAGCATAGAATTTGTTTTCGTAGAAAAAAGTGTCATCATAGTTCAATTTCTAAAAAGTAACGGATATTAATAAAATTGTTTTATATTAATACACCATAATCAGGATCAACTAATTTTGCTTACACTTTTAGTTTCTCTTAATCGGTCCGGAGCAAATCGATCATAGCTTATGAAACTAACTGGAAGATTTCTAGAGAATAAAGTACCATCCGAAGGCGTTAACCACATTTTTAAGCGTCTTCCAAAAGGCTGCTGGAAATGGAAACTTTTATTCATTCCTAGACTTCGCGTTTTTCTTATCGAAATGGGTACGATATCGTAACCTGGGACTGAAAAAATAATACAGAAAATATAATATAGGCTGATGTTAATGAGTTACTCCATTTGACATCTTCAGACATTACCTTCAGCAGCATTTTTTACAGAAAATACATGCTCTAAGTCCTCTGATGTAATTGTGTGATGAAACTGTAATTTATTTATGCAATAATAATTTGAATTCAAAAATGATTAATGCTTTTATTTGATAAAAATAGTTACCGATTGCGAGTATACGCTTGATACAATACCAAGCAAAAGTAATTTTACGATCATTTTATAGAATTAAAATACAAAAAATCAATGAATGAATTTCGCTTAAATTTGTCAAAAAGACTGAAAGAAAACTGTCGGTGTCATCGATTTTTGAGGATTATAAATGTGTAACTTGAGGAACTGCCCTTGAGGATGTCTTCAACGACACTTGTTTTTTTCATTAAATCATGAAAAACTATGATTTATTAACTATAATTTTTACATATTGTTACTTTTTGATTCAGATTCAATAATTTATTATTATTGTCTACTAACAAGTCTCTAAACAAATATTTAAGCAGAGCAATATTTTTACATCAATGGACAGGCTTATTTATATTAAAAAGGATGCATCATTATCTTCAAATCAATTTTAATCCAGTGACGTCATATAAATAGAGTATTTTTTAACTATTACCGACGTAATTTACTATAATAAATAATTATTCGAATGTTATTTATATTTCACGAAATTAACAAGAATTTAATCCTAATATTAAAAATTTATTAACCCTTCAGTACTCAGGTTCTTTTTAGTGTCTCACTTGCACTGTAGCGACATCCTCTTAGTTGAAGATTTTTGCGTGAGTACAATTATCATAACGTGGGTACTAAAGGGTTAATTGGAAGGTTATTATGATAAAATTTTTAAGAGTTTCCATTTTCAACAATGATTTATTTTTCATCCGTAAAAAAATTACACAAAAGTTAATCTGAAGATGGTATTGTGACGTTCTGGCAAAAATTTGAACTGTAAACCGATAATTTATTGTAAAATTATTAAATGATTTTCTCAGAATTACATTCCAAAGGAGATTTGTTGCTTCGTTGCTGAATTGGCAACGCGGCAACGGAAATTTTAGACGATAAGAAGTCATCGCGGCCCGCGAAACGTTAATGTACCTACGTCAGCATGGAATCCGGGCCTCGACGACGTTCCCGAGATGTAACCTGAGCCCAACAATGGCTGCTACTGACCATTTGTGTAATTAAATAATTAACTAAGTCAGTCGACCGGGAGAGCTCTTCGAGCTCGGACCTTGTCCACCGGCTTCTATCTAACCTTTTTATTATCATTAAAATTTTATGTTACAATGTTAATCTTGACTAATTACTTCTAATAGGGGCGAGCGCTTCTTAGCGTTTCACCCTATTTCCTAATATTTCTATAGGGGTGAGCGCTTACTAGTTGTTCCACCCTGTTTCCATCAGTAAAAATTAATAATAATCTTATAAATAAAAATCATGGTACGAGACATTATCTGTGCGGCCCACCGGGGATCTATCGATCAGCTAACGCGGCCGGCCTGGAAATAATTATTGAAGTTCGGAAAATCCAGAACGTAACAGTATAATTTTGAGTAAAATTCTATGTACACATTTGATGAATATCTATACTATGGAACTTTCCTTAGTGCAAATTCCATGCAGGCACAATTTTCCAACACCACAAGGAGTGCCTTCAGCAGCTTCAGGTAGTCGAATTTCTCCCTTTTTCGAGCACTTTAATTGAGTGCAAATCGTATCATCTTCGACAGTTGCAGATCCATTTACGAACATGCTGCACTGTTGAGTGGCGTTCATTAGTTTTCCCGGCAAATATCTGAGGAACGGTTTATTTTGGTAAAGGGGAGGGTTGAACATACAAGACCCCAATCCGTCTCTAAAAGTCATAAGTTATGTAAATTATAAGAATCAGTTTTTAAATTTTTTCCACACACTGAAAAAAAAGTTTTCTGCTTGGTATCATTTACTGTATAGTAACGAGTGTATCGTTACGGGTACAATCCGTAAAACTATGAGTAGCAGTTTGGATACTAACCTTCACGATCTGTTCAGGTGCCATGCACGATACTGTTGTTACCTAACTAAGAAAACTTTTTTTCTTCAGTGCATGACTGATTCAAGATTAATGAAAATAGAAAAATAGCTTACTTTAAATATTTGTCCATTTGATTCAACGAACAGTTTGACCAATCAAATGATTGAGGAGTAAATTTGTCCGATGGAGCCATTATGTAACCATGCGAATCATTACAGCCAAATAAACCGTCGTGAAACATACCAAACCTATAAAATTTTTAAATGACTGGATTGTTTCTAACCTGGTTTGTATTTTCTATACTTACAAATGGCCCAATTCGTGAGCAGCAGTTTGTATTCCGTCAAATCCTCCTACATCTCGTATAAAACTTGCTTTGTTGGTGGTCCTATTAAGAAATAATGTTTTGCAAGCTCCGTGGAGAAATGCTTGTCCAACAACTGTACAATTCGGTCCAATTTTATCTTCGCAAAATAGATTTCTGTAAATTACAATTAGTTCAAATTTTGACAACGAATAAATCAATTTTGATTATTAAGACTTTAACTTAGACTTTGAGACTTATCTTTGAAAAATTCTCATCCAGCTTTGATTATAATTGGATACTTACGGTATCATAGTCACTGCTAAATCATAAGAATCAAGTGGAATAGTTTCGTTCATTTTAAACAACCAGTTTCCTTGAGCCCGTAGGGAAGTAACGTGGTTCATCAAAAAGTAGTTGCTTTTGAGATCGACGGTTACGTAGGGTAGACGATCCTTAAAATCAAAATTTCGTCAATAAATTAGCACAAAAATGTAGTAATATTTTTTGAAAAATATCTTATTTTTAAATACCTCTGCTAAAACAATCCGAGCGATGTTCAACCTAATTCTAGGATTCTCTAAACTTCTGTACCTCATATCAACCCCGTTCCAAAATGCCAAAAGATACAGAAGTTTGTCTCGTATGGATCCACCGATTCTTTCATTCAATTCGGGATCAACAATGATCAAAATTTCGGGGTATATTATTTCAGGAATAGATCTTTTCGATCTGGACCTTTTTAATGTGAACGCTTCTATTGATGCTAAAAAATTGAACCAAACGAAATTTGATCACAAGTTCAAAATCTTCATGATTTCATTTAGATACTTACGTAAGTGCTTGTTCAATTGATCTGGAATATTGTAAATGATATGATCAACTTGATCGTCGGAAACAGTTTTGAAACTAATTGATCTTCTTCGTCTTGCATGTCTTCTTAGCCGAGGTGGTACAGGGTGAATGAATTTATTACCTATGTAACCCGTCTAATGCAACAATGCAGTGTTGTTAGGTGTAATATTTTAAATTTGCAATAAGTTTATAAGTTATCTTACTAGGGTGTTCCAAAATGTAACTTCGATGATTGACCTTTCAAAATTGGAATTTTAGGTTCCGCTTTTAATAGAAGTTATGTTTGGGCATTTTCTGACATATTTTGAGCGTAAAGAATTTATTTGATATTCAGAGAATTTTTTACAGAAGTTTTCTATGGATACGTCCGACCAAATTTCAAAATTTCAGCGGAAATGCCCAAACAAAGCTCTTGTTAAAAAATTCTCTGGATATCAAATAAATTCTTTACGCTCAGAATATGTCAGAAAATGCCCAAACACAATTCCTATTTAAAGCGGAACCCAAAATTCCAATTTTGAGAGGTCCATCATCGAAGTTACATTTTGGAACACCCTATTATCTTACCATTGATAACACTCCGTTTGCATCACTATTAACAGCAACTGTTGTGGCGTGTAATGTGTTTTCGTAAATATTTGGTATAATACTTTCAACCAGCTAAAAAAATTTTTGATTATAGTTATCAATAATTCTGATCCATTTTCATTAATGAATGAAATTATAGTTGATTTACATTTGACCAATCCGTGATGTTTAATCCATCGATACTAGAATTGTACTTTAATGAAGAAATGGTTATGTTTTCACTAGCCAAAATTCCATCCAAAGGATTAAGCCACATGTGTTTATGTTCTCCAAAAGGAGTTTGAAAAAGATAGGAGCCATTTATGCTTTTGTTTTCAGGTTTCGTTACCAAAACCGGCACAATGTCGTAAGTTGGTACTAAAATAATATTACAGGAAACATTAAAATTTTTTATTAAGATATTAATAAAGCTTAAAACTTAAAACGATATGAAAATAAACAATTTATTACTCTCAGTAGAGTTTTTAACTGGAAATATTTTGTTTACTTCTTCAGGTGTCATCATATGATGTATCTGTTGATGCAAATCAATTAAAATTATTTCATCAATTTCCAAAATTTTTTGTACAAATTTTTTAATAGTTACCATTTGTGACAAAACATGCGAAAATATGCAAAACAAAATTAAATTCTTAATCATTTTGCGGATTTAATAAAGAGGCGATAGGTGAAACGAAGTTTTTTGCAATTCGTGAGTTAAATATCACCAAATCACAAGACTTTCAGACTTATCATCACAACGGTAGAAGAAAATTGTTAACTCAATAGTTCCCCGAGCATTATAAATAAAGTTCAGTAAATTAATGGCACACTAAAAATCAGTAAATATTCCAAATTAAAATTATCTAAATTAATCCAATAAATATTTTCCGGCTTGTAATAACCCGGTGTAAAAATATTTCACATTCAACTTAAGAATAACTAATCTTAATTGTCTTGGAAGCTACTATAACATCGTCTACATAAACAAAAATTACTTCTCAAATAAGGCTTGCAAATGTCGTAGTGCCGCCAAATCCAGGGAGTTAATGATTTATATATCCCTTATTAGTGATGCTAATCTTGGAGCGGATCAACATTCACAGAAATGTCATCGAACATCTGTGAATATGTTTACAACACCTGAAAGTTATAATTATTTTTCTCTCCACAAATCTCAACTCAACTTACATCACTCATGATTATTGAATGTATATAATCAAAAATTTTAATAAAAATGAAGTTGAATTAATAAGCTTCTTTATTCAATATGGAAGTATATAATCGGTTCAAAACATCAGTCAAATTGAATATTGCATTCTGTATTATTCAAATCTTCAAAGACATCTACAAAGTCTGTTTAAAAAAATAACAACGAAACCTTTTGCTTTGATAACTAAAAACTGTTATTACGCATTTTGAAAATATTTAAACACCCAAACTTTCAAAATCACATCTTCCGTGAAGGCACAATCGTCCCTGACCACAAGGAGTACCTTCTGCTGCTTCCGGCAAACGAACATCAGTGTAAATACCGTTGCACTTCAATTGAGTGCAAATTGAGTCATCTATAACCGTCGCATATCCTCTTCTCAAGATCTTACATTGCCTATTAGCATCCATTAGTTTTCCTGGTAAATATCTTTGGAAAGGTTTATCATAAAATGGATGATTGTACAAACACCTGCCCCTTCCGCTTCTGAAAATCATCAAGAATTGAATAATTTTTATAACAAAACTCACACTAAATGAATCAAGCATTTATTTACTTAAGAAATTGATCCGTGTATCGTAGCGAATATGGTGACCAATCAAATGCTTGAGGCGTGAATTTGTCGAATGTAGTCATTATGTAGTCATGTGCATCAGAACATCTGTTTCTTTCACCATCATGGTGAATACCGAATCTGTAAAAAATCAACACCAGCTTAGGCACACAATCAAATGATAGGAGAGTTACTAATGATTTTTACATACAAATGTCCCAATTCATGAGCAGCTGTCATTATGCCACCAAAACCGCCGAAATCTTTCACTATTGCTACGTTATATTTAGTACAAGCCCCATTAGGACGAGCTAGTCCAAGAACACCACAATCTGGTTCAGCTCCACACAAAGTAAATCTGGCAGAAAATAAAACAATAGAAATGAGTAATACAATCATTATATTTCGTTAATTGATATTTGAATCCATACTGAGTCATTGTTACTGCAACGTCATAGGTGTCATTGGCGTCGAAGTAATCGATGTGCTTACTCAGCACTTCGTCTTTCAACCAATTGGCTTTCTCTACTAAGGCATCATCAATATCTACTGCATATGGTCCGAATTTGCCAACATGTAGGTATGGAAGTAAATTTGGATCCTATAGATAAAGATAGTTATTAAAACAACAGATCTTTAAAGTTTGTGGAAAATAATCAAATAATTGAGTTTTATGAATTTACCGTAGCAATCACAATGCCATTGATGTTTAATCTCACTCTGGGACGGATTATGTCTCTGTACCTCATATCTACTCCGTTCCAGAAGGACAAAACGTAAACTATTAACTCTGTCCAATCGTTTTCAAATTTGTTCAAAATATAATAGTCTATGAGCAAAAGAATTTGGGGATAGATTATTTCTGGATACTCCTCAACTGGTTGATATCTGATTGATCGACGAGTTCTACTTGAATTTGAAAAGGCTTCTATGGGAGCTGTATAAAATCATATCATCATAATCATAATTGATGGATCTTATGATTAGTATTGATACCAATACTTACGAGAATAGTGAATTTCTTCAAGTTTCGGTATTTTGCGAATGACGTGATAGTTCTCATGATCGGATTCTTCATCCAGCGAACCTTTAACTGATCTCCGATGTCTTTTAGCGTGGTCCATAAGATGAGAAGGTACCGATTGAATGTGTCTCCAATGAAACCTCTCTGATGAAAAATAACAATGTTTCTTTGCAATCGTAATCTTAAACTTCGTACTAAGGAGAATGATTTTTAAAAAATTTACCATACTCCGTTTTCCATTGCTATGAGCATTGACTGCTAATGTAGTCCCTTGTGGAAATAATTCTCTGAAAAAACTCTTGAAAAGTCTTTATAACTCTGAATAAGACTTTTCGAAAGTCTTCACATCCCTAACTAAGTAAAGGAAAGACTTAATAAGTCTTCAAAACTCTGCAATACTCTTCAAAAGTCAAATTTTCCCTGCAATTTCGGAATTTCTCAAAGAGTTATTAAGACTTGATAAGACTTGTTCAGTTTTACAGGAAAAGAAGAAAATATTTCTTTTCAAAAAAATTACTTATCAGAATTAAATAAAACTATAAAAAAGAATTAATGCATGTTTTAAAAAAATTTTTTTTAAATAATATTTTCATCACGAAAATACTTTGATGGGCATCGAATCACTCATAGTTGAGCAAGTCAAAACATCAACAGCAAATGAAGTGCACTTGATGTTGGAAACAGATAATACTCAAAGAGTAAATCCAATCGGTATTTAATTTGGACTATCAAATATTAAAGTCAACTTTCTAGGTAGGAAAGAATTTTCTATCCACACGCTATCTGCTGGAATTAATTGATACCTAACATATTTTAGTTTACGAATTTACAGTTAGAATCTTTGAGTGTTCTTAGTTTCTAATAGGTGGCATGATGAAGCTGTAATGTCATTAATTATTTTTGACTTCTACTTTATTAAGCAATATTCTTTATAAATTTTCATTGTCATAGTTACCGATTGGGAGTATACACTCGAAATAACACCGAGCAAAACTAATTCTGCAATCATTTTTGTAGAATCAAAAATTAGAAGATAAATATCGAATTTTTTATCGATTAATATTAATACTAGGCTGGATCAGACTACACTTTTCATCCAGAAAATGAACATAATACCGAACTAGGTGTCCTATTGGGCATCATAAATATGTATTCGCTGCCCTTGAAATTGTTTTGGATCGAATTCATTGCGTTAACCTTACAAGTCAATATTCAATAAATCACAATTGTTACGTGATTCAATTTTCTATGGTCACAGACATCAAAACGATCCGACGCATTATGATATTGTCACTCAGCGATTTATTATCTCTGATCAAACAAATTTGTTGATTTTATTCCTTTATGCGTTCACATGTGTGTTTATTTACAATAATTTGTGCATATCAATATACAATATTTATTTCTGTCAATATCCGGATATTTATGACCTTCATGTTGACAAAAATGTGTGTAAGTTTGGGCTTTATATACTCATAGACTAAAAAATTTTTCAGTACGTACTCTAGGTACCACTCGATTCAGATCAAAAATTATAAAAATTTCAAACCTCAGCGAATCAAGAGATTTTAATGTCACGGAAGGAAAAGTTAGAGTTAAAAAACCATAAGTTTAGTTGATTTTTTTATAAAATTTTTATTAAAATATCAAAATATCATAATCACATTTTCATAACGTTACGCTGCTTTCGAGAACACATCTTCCGTGAAGACAAAGTTTTCCATCACCACAAGGAGTGCCTTCAGCAGCTTCAGGCAACGGGTCCGAATGAACCTCTATCAAGCACTTGAGCTGCGTGCAAATACTGTCATCTATCACAAGCGCCTTCCCAGCTTTCATAAATTTGCATTGCTGATCTGCATCCATTAATTTTCCTGGTAAATATCGCTTTATTGCTTTGCCCTGATTGGGCTTGTTTTCCAAACATGATGCTCTTAAGCTTCTGAAATTAACGAAGACAGTAAAATTAAAATCTAAACACATAATTACTTCTACAAAATTATAATTATAATATTTTTACGTTAAGAAACGCTGCATGTCAGTGAGAGAACACGACGACCATTCAAATGAGTACTTTGAATGTTGATTCGTAGGTGACATGATAAAACCATGCTTTTCACTGCACTTTCTGTTGATTTGACCATCATGCATCATTCCAAACCTACAGTAGCAATCATATAATATAATAACTAATGATCATTTTTAAATAAATCAGAAATCAAAATCAACTTACATGTGGCCCAATTCGTGAGCTGCAGTATTGACGCCGTCAAAAGCGGCTCTGTCACGAATGATTGCTACTTTCTTGATTGTCTGATGCTTCTTTGAGACATGACAAGCAGCTCCTACAGCCGCAACTTGTCCAAGAATACCACACAGGGATTCATACTCGCATAACTCAAATCTGTTAATGAAATCTTGATTATTAATTTTCTTCATCATATTTATTTCTTGATGTGTGGATACTTACGGACTCATAGTCACTGCAATATCATAACTCGTGATTGGAATCCACTTGTGCATGAAATACAACCATTTGCCCATTGCACTTAGGATATCTGAAGATCTCATTAATTTGCCGTTAACTATATTCATGCATCGAAGAACAAAAGGATCCTACGGTGAATCAAAATTTTTAAACTATTAAACTTTTCGAGATTCAATATAAAAAATTATACAAATGCATAATTTTCTGATATCACAAAGGGTGAAAATTTGAAGAAATTTGCAAATTACCTGAGCAACTACAATACCAGCAATGTTTAATCTAACTTTTGGATGTTCTAAACTTCTATACCTCATATCAACACCGTTCCAAAATGTCAGAAGATACATTACAGCATCTTCGATTGTCTCAAACTTTTTCAAGAAGTTGTAGTCGGCTATAATCAAGATTTCGGGGTATATGACGTTCGGATACAGATTTCTTGGTCTTGAAATTTTTGATGCCTTTACGTTCAATGCTGCTGCAAAAATTAAATTAAAACGTTCAAATTGTATCAAAAGTTCTAAACAAATCAAATTATTTTCAATACTCACGAGAATGCATGTTTTTGGAAGGTATCTTGTGAACTATGTGATAAATTCGGTTGTCTAGATGATGAAGCTTCTTTTGTTTCTTTACATGCTTTCTTAATCGATGTGGGACCGGTTGAATGAATGAATCTCCAATTACACCTTTCTAAACAAAGAAAAAAAAATAGTACAAACGTATCTTACATCGACACGTTCTTTTGAATACAAGTTTTTTGAGTTTCAAGAGCCATTGAATGAATCTTACTAGACTTTGTCCAAGAGAATGATTGTTAACAGCAATTGTAGTGGCATACAAAGTGTTTTCGTACATTTGAGGAATTAGCGACTTTATCAACTAAAACAAAAATTTATTTCATCAATCTTTTGGATCAAAGATCAAAGATTTAAATATCATTTTGAAATTATATCTTACATTTTGGTCTGTTTGTATGTCAACCATGCTTTTATTATCCGGATCACTTGATATCTTGTAAATAGGCATATCTTCACCCGCCAGGATCCCAGACACAGGATTAAGCCATATTTTTATATGTTTTCCAAAAGGTTTTACAGAAATGAGGATGCTCTTCCGGTAATTTTGTGATTCTGTTACAGAAATGGGTACAACATCGTAATGAGGCACTAAAATATTTCATTTATATCAATTACCGACTGTTCTTATCCAAAAAAAAAAATCTTAAAAATTTTCATCGTCACCTTCTGATAAAGTTTCGACACCAAAAACTTCTATCAATTCATTCTTAGTCATTTTATGATGGATCTGCAATTGCAATTAATGTTAATTTTATAATGGTAATAAATTTTGAAATAAACATTTGCAATTTGCAATTACCGATTGCGAGCCCGTGACTGCAAAAATGATTAGAACTAGTTCTAAAAAAACCATAATGAGGAAGGTCGTTTTGGTTTGAAAGACTCAAAAACAGTAAACTCTATCGCAGGATGTCATAGATATATGACTGCGTGGAACAATGCGTTCAAGCGAGTACACTTGACTCAATACTTAAATCAGATAATCTATCAATCTTTATTAACGAGTTTACGCACTTTCTTTCTGTTTTTCATGAATTTATTGTGGTCGTACAAATAGTTAATATATTTAAACCTATCAATATTTAGTACCTGTTTCATCGATTTGACGCAAGTTGCATAATTTATATTTATTGCTGACGTCATCGCTCTTTTTTCGGTACCAAGTTGTTAATAATTATTACGTATAAGGTATGATCTATTGCTCTTTGCTTAATCGTGTTTGGTAGTTTTTAAAGTTGTAACGTAAAGTCATTAATTTTTTGAGGACAGCTCGAATGTTTTACAGAAATTTTTTACTTAGCAACAATTTAATCAGTTAGAAAAGTCTTAGTTTCCAGTTGTTGTGAGACTGAAATTGTTATATTACCAATCTTTGTTCGAAGAAATACATCGCGAGAATTGCAATAATTAGAAAACTAAACTTTGAATAGCAAGTATTGTTATTCTTAAAAAATTATGCAGAGTGACCGGTAAAAATATTATTTTTAAGGAAACTGTGAAGTTTTGAGACTAAACATTTGTGTGTTGAAGTTTTATTGTGCATTTAAATTAAATCCCTTCCAAGGGGCTCCAATAGTGTGATCGTTCAAAAAAAGAAAGTAAGTTTCAGAGATTTAAAAAAAGATATGCAGCGATTGTTGTGAAATTTTTAGACCATATAATATAACGCATCTTTCTGACTTACGGATGGCATTTTTTCAAAAAGCTGTAGCTCAAAAATTATTTAAGACACCCATTTAAAATTTCACTATCTTATTTTTAAAAACAGAAACTAATAGACAATTTGTTAAAATTTTAATCGTATTCCTAAAAAATGTGATTGAAAAATAACTTCTAAAGCCGTTCATTAGATAAAAAAATTGTTATCAATACCTAATACGTTTGTCTCTATATTGAATCTAGTAGCATTTGTGTTTACCACAGCTGCTAGAAATTGACGATCTATTTTGTCATTGAAAGAAAATATGTGAAATAATTTACGGTAGTTAAAGATTTATTGTATTTTTCCAAAAACATGAGCTACATTCAAATTTTTATTGCACACTTAGACAAAAAAATTACAATTAATATTTTCACTTAAAACAAAGACAAAATGACAGCATCAATACGTAATTTGACTTTCATAGATACATTTACCATGAAGACAAATTTTTCCTACACCACATGGTGTTCCTTCAGCAGCCGAGGGTATAACGTAATCCGAGAACAAAGAATTTATTCCAAATACACATTTCAAGCGCAAACAAATACTATCATTGATTACAAAAGCTCCGAATGCATTCAACATTTGGCATTGCTTGTTTGCATCCATTAATTTTCCCGGTAAAAATCTTTGCAGCTGTTTTCCTTGGCGAGGTTTGTTCAACATACATTTAGGATTCATTCTGAAAAACACATTAATATTCATTAATAATTTAATCAACTGGCTTACACTGTAAAATCATTAAACAATTATAGAAATCAGAGTACTTGACAAAGTTTTGAAGATCATTTAACGAGCATAAAGACCAGTCAAATTGTTGAGGAGTGTGTACATCACTGGGCGCCATGATGAAGCCATTTTGACTCGGACATCTTCTGTTTATTTGGCCATCGTGATTCATACCGAATCTAATTTCAAATAAAAATCATTAACAGTTTATCATTTAAATTATAAAATAATCACGAAAACAATTATTTTTTTTGTATTTAAATATGCGTAATTGTAGTTCCAAATAATTAATAAAAATATTTACGCATGGCCTAATTCATGGACGGTAGATGAAATTCCTTCATAAGCTCCAGTGTCACGAACAATTAAAATTTTGTACATTGTTTGATGAGCATGATCCACATGACAAGCTGATCCAACTGGACTGACTCCCAAAATTGCACACCCTTGATAATCACACATCTTATGTCTTAGAAAAAAAAATGATAATATATATTAGATTTTATTAAATTTGGATATATTTTTTTAATTATTCAAAAATTACGTCATCATTGTCACAGCGACGTCATAACTGTCGATCGGAACCACCGAATTCATTCGGTACAACCACCGTCCCTTGGATTCAATTTTCGAAATGTAGTCGTTTACTCGGTTCCCTTCAATGTAGTTTCTAATGTATGACAGGACCCACGGATCCTAGAAGAAGAAATTTGAGTTTGATAATCGACAAAATTATTTAATAATTAAAGAAGCAATGATGAGTACTTGAGCAAACATAAATCCCGCGATATTTAGCCTTATCTTAGGGTTTTCAATCCCCCGGAATCGCATGTCAACGCCATTCCAATACGATAATAGATAGACAAGGATTTCCTTCATATTGCCCTCGAATTTGCGATTCAGGCTGTAGTCGATAATAATTAGTACTTCTGGATAAAGGACTGTTGGGTAAGATCTTCTGGACCTTGATTTTATTATTTTCAATGCTAGGCAATCAGTTATTTGTCAAATTAGCGTTGTTACATTCAATGTCAGATATTGAATTGTCGTTTTATAGAAAAAATCTTAAAATTGAAACTTACGTAACTCTTTCTTGAGCTCGGACTCAGGTATCTTTTGAATTATGTGGTAAATCTTGTTATCAAGATGATCAGTATCGTTTAAAGCTCTGCGGTACCTCCTTACCTGGTTTATCATTTCGGACGGTACCGGACGAATGTAGGAGTTTCCTATGAAACCTGTCTAATAAAATAGTCAAATTCAAATTAAATATGCTTATGATAAATTTTTTAATTGAAGAATATTCAAAAGTTTTGGATTAAAAAAATGAATTTTAGATTTTAGCCGATGAAAATTTATACATGCTAGCAATTTATAACTTATAGCTTATCGAAACAGTCACGGAATTTTTTTTTTATATTCTATGATAATTTAAAACCAAACTTGTTTTCTTACCATGCTTTTTCTTCCGTCCGAATGATTATTAATCGCTAATGTTGTAGCGTGTAGTGTGTTTTCATATAATTTTGAAAGCGCGTATTTCATATACTAAAAAAATATCTAAATTAGATTTAAAATGTTACAAATAACAAAAGGAAAAAAATTTTGTAATAAGACTTTTTTCAAAATAGATTTGATAAAAATTATTTTTCCTAGTTTATACTTTCACTCATTTTCACATTATTTACAAATAAACTTACTCCAACATGTTTTTCCGTTTTAACTTTGTTTTTATTATTGGGATCGCTCGAAAGCGTATAAATCGGCAAATCTTCCCCTGCCAACATTCCGTCAATAGGATTCAGCCACATTTTTATATGCTCTCCAAACGGCTTCAACGATATGAAGAGTCCATTTCGATTGTAATTATTATTTTTATTTTTATCAATATTGATATTTTTATTTTTATTGTTATAATTATAACTTGAAATATTATAACTTGGAATATTATAACTGTAAATATTATGATCAAAATGACTTGGCACTTCCAAAACATCCACCTGCACAATTTCGAACTTCGGCACTGAAATGACAGTAAATTACTAAATTTGATATCACACGAATTATTGTTCAATAAAAAATTTTTACCACTGTTCGTGTGCTTCTCAAATGTATTTTGCATATCCACCAACGTTAGTTTGTGTATCTATCATAAAGATAAAAACAATTTTCAAATTTTGAAACTCGATTACAATAATGACATTAAATTAATAAATTTCAACTTTACCAATTGCGATGATACAAAGTTTATGACATTAATCAGCAAAAATTGGACAATCATTTTTGCAGTCTAGAAGCTTTAAAATATATTAATAGTTCATTTACTTATTAACTAATATACTATTTAAATAGTTTTACCTAGCGCGTTGGAAAAAAAAAAAAAAAAAAAAATGATGGAGATCTTCTATTTTCCCTTCAACTTTTACTGAGGGACTGACTTGGTAAATCGAAAATACGGGTGTTATAAACTTTTATTTCCACCACCACTTTATGATTTTTTACCTGGATATTGATAATGATTAAAAAGGAAATATCAATATTTTTTCTCCGCCTATGTATATTCACACACGCTTACTATTTTTTATACATCGTTACCATTTTTGACGTTTTCGTGTTTGAATTAAAATGAAACGAGTTACATCATACTGGAATAACTTGTAAATTATACGGCAGATCGGTCACGCCCAACCTGTACCTAATTTATCATTTTTATGATTATTTTATTTGATTTTTTTTTCTATTCATAAAATTTTGCATAATTTTCTTAAAATTTATCTGGCTAAAACATCTAGTGAGAAAAATTTTTTGACATTTTTTTTTATTTATTAATTTAAATATTACAGTATTTTATGAAGTGATAATTATCGATAATAGATAGTTTTCATTAATTGCTATGGAAATCAAAAAAGAAATTAAACTACAGGTACGAAAGAATAAATAATCAATTACTTATTAAAGTCACAAATAGAGAACTTCTTTACATGAGGTTTGAAAAAAAATTTGTTGACTTAGAAAACGATTAAATCTCTAAAATTTTAATATGAGCAGCGTAACATTATTAAGATTTTATTTTCAAAAAAAAGTGAAGTCAAATTTTGTGGATTATCCAATACATATGACAATAAATATCAGTTTCGGAAATGATTCATATGAAAATAGAAATAATTGTAGATCTCAAATTTTATGCTTGCCTACGTGTTAAACATTTATATTTCTTTCTACACGAAAAGAACATGATGACACTGAATATCATCTCAGATTATACTCAGTGATATCTATGGTGAAAAAAATATCAGATAGTAATAAGTATAATCCAGATTATACGGGGTGATATCTGGATTATACTCATTGTAATCTTGATTATACTCATTGTAATCTTGATTATACTCATTGTAATCTTAATTATACTCATTGTATTTTAAATTATACTAGGTACTATCTAAAAAATTTTTTCACTCAGTATAATCTAGAATGATATCCAGTGTCATCTTGTTCTTTCCGTGTAGGAGAAGCTTATCAGAATTTTTATCTCTGTACCTATGTATAAAAATGATTGTGGTTATAATACTGTACACAAAAACAAAAAAAAACCATTGCTATCCAAATTATTCAAATTTATTTAGACATTTGTTTGTAATACTAAAAAATTACATAACGATATAATTATTACTGTATATTAAATTCCAATATAAAAATTTTTTTATAAGAAAGAACCGTATAATTAGCAGCAAAAGCCAGCTATTATTGCAAATACCATAAACCTAATCAAAAAGAAGTTCAACTCCTCTGTTTAACATATTCCTTTATTTAAATTATTACGATCATGATAATATTAATTCAGAAATTTTTCCTCTCGACAAAATCCACGAAGGCAAATTTTTCCATTGCCACAAGCAGTGCCGTCAGCAGCACCCTCTGAAGAAATATGATAAGCTTGTTCGTTACCATAATTCATTAGGCACTCAAATTTGAGACACGTTTTTTCGTTAAGTACTGCGTGGAGGAATCCTGCTCTTTTGCACTGTTGATCGGCGTCTACCAATTTTCCGGGCAGCAGTCTTGGTAATACTCCATGGCTTCTTGGTTTGTTGTACAAGCAGATCTTATCTCCCATGCTTATGATACAAACGAACGAAATTTAATAAAGAGTAATTAATGATTGTGAATTGTCAAAAATCAATGTCAGTATGTTAAAAATTACCTGAGAAATATGTTAAACTCCGAGCGCGAACAAGGTGACCAGCTCCATGATGTCGTTTTGGATTTCAATATCGGAGCCATGACGTAGCCATGGTCGGTGCCACACTTACCGTCAGTTTTGTTATCATGACTCATTCCTAATCTAAGTAATTGAACAAGAAAACACTAAAAGTTGATTGATTTTGGCAAAATTTAACACTTTTTTTTAATTACTTACAAATGACCGACTTCATGAGCAGCCGCCATAATAGCCTCGTAGGCACCAAGATCGTTAACAAATCCCGTTCGATATGCCTGTCTAAGATTATGATCTACATGACAAGCTGATCCTACACCGGCCAAGCCTTTCATAACCGTTTTGAGTCTAAACAATTAGTTCACGATAAATTAAGAATAATTATAGTTCATGAAAAGTAAAACTTAAATTGGTTTTATGACAAACTAGAACTTACCCAGTCATTGTAATTGAAAGATCATAACTCGTAAATGGAAACTTGGCTTTTTGTTCATACAACCATGAATGCTTATGGTTAATTAATTCTATACCATTCACAGCATCGACACCCTCACGATTTCTGTAGATGTAGCTTAAAGCTTTTTCGTCCTATGTAAAAATTATGATTATTAGAGACGATTTTAATAATTATTTTACCGTGTTTGATGAAGATGATTATCACATACCTCAGCAATAAGAATACCAACTATACTCAATCTAACATGAGGATAGTTAAAATCTCGAAACCTCAAATCAACGCCGTTCCAAAATCCCATTAAGTAAGTAACTACCTCCCAAACACTTCGGTGAAATTTTTTGTACAATGCGTAGTCAACGATTACCAATACTTCGGGATGAATTATTGATGGAATTGGTAGTTTTGGATTTTGCGAGGATGCTGTAAATCAAACACAATAAATTGAAAATCTAAGAAGGGTAAAAAAAGTCGTTTGCGGCTACTGTAACTTTTTTGGCCACTTTATATCCAAATTAATATATGAAAAGTTATTAAAATTTAGTGAAATTAATTAGATTAAATGAATTTATTATTCAAAAAATTATTTATAAAACATACTCACAAGATGAACGACCAAAAGTATTATTGGTCATCGATACTATATTTATGTATTGGTTTCTATTGTATGGGGTTGCCCTTGGAACATACGTTCTCGGACGCCAAAAACGGGGAGGTACAGGTCTTCGAACATTATTAGTCTAAAATTTTTAAATATTTATTTAATATATTTTCCAAATAAAGCTAAAATTCAATTTTTCTTCCATAATTACCGAAGCCCTGTAATTATTGCGTGTGATTATTTCTGGTACTGAAGCATTCATAATATCTTCATACAAATTCGATATCAGGTGACGAAACACCTATTCACAAAACAAAACAAAAAAATTATGAAAACGGTTGACCCTAAAGACTGTCCCTGCAACTTCCCGCTAATTCTATACTTAAAATTGCACTTATTACGTTTTTGAGCTCTTCGAACTGAAAAATATGATGTTCGTGTCATTTCGAGCTCTCCTAGCTTAAAAGTCTGATAGAACTTTCATAAAACACTATTTTTTAAATATTCAAACCGCAATAACTTTTGAATGAATGAACCGATTTTCACGTGGTTGGCGGCATTTGCCGCAGTTTTTGAAGCCTCACAAAGAATCTTAAAGTTTAATTTGATCGGATAAGGAATTTCGAAGTAATTACGAAAAAACACTTTTTTAGGTTTTCTTTCGAAAACTCGTGAACGAATCAACTGATTTTGACCGGGTTGACAGCGATCGTCGTGGTTTTTTGAGCTTAAAAATTGATTAGTTTTTGGAATTCATCGATAAAGCCGTTTAAAAGTTATTCCAAAAAAACCACATTTGAAAAAATTTTTTTCAAAAATTTTCTTTGAGATTTCTCAAAATCTACAGGGTCGAGTCAGTCCAAATTGTATTCAAAATCTAAGTTTAATCTAGTCCGTTCGAATGGTACCAACCGCGATAAAATCGGTCTAGCCGTTCAAAAGTTATGAGAGAAAAACGGGATAAAACCAAAACTTCCCGATTTTTGAAAATTTTCAATTATCTCAGCGGGAAATTAAAAATAGCTATATTTTTGATAAGCAAATTTGAAACTCAAAATTTAAAGTGCTTTTGTAAAATAAAAATCTTACATTTGGGTATTCTTGAATATCAGGTTGGAATGCCCTGTTAGTATTTCTGACCGAATAAACTGGTGTATCTAGGTTGAAGAGAACACCGTGCTTGGGATTGATCCATGAATTGATTCTTTTAAAATTTATTCTTCTATTTCTAAATCTTCTCTCCTGCGATGGATTATTCGGCACTACCGCATAAGTCGGTCCTATAACTGAAATTTAATTTCATTCTCTCATTTGCATTTCAAGTTTTTTATCACTTTATGTGTGTATTATGTCACAAATTATGAATGTATATTTACGATTATTCTGAGGCGATTGAATACGTGTAGATGGACGTCTCGAAGATGATCCATAGTTGCGCTATCAATAAAAACAATATTGAAAAAGTTTATTAAAAAAAATTTTTATCATCGTGTTATTAAGTAAAATGAATTTCACCTGATCACTTTGTCTCGCAGATACTTCCAAAAGAAGGAGTAACCCGATAAAAACCACTGATGTAAGTCCTAAAAGTAAAAACAATTTTTTTCCATCAAATTTATATTAAAACCAAAATATTACTAATCAATTTTTTTTTTCAACAACAATTTTTTAAATGATTCCTTAATACTTGAAAATTTGTCTTTTTAATGAAAAATAATCGAAAAAAATGTTATAAGCAATTTTATTGTGCAATTATAAGATGTAGCGCAAGTTGAAATTTCTTTTTCTAAGAGCTTTATGAAGATTTATTCGAACCAATAGATTTTTTGGAACGAAGTTCCTTGTGGGGGCATTGCGAAGAGGTACCCTAGTTGGCAAAAAACGTCCGTGACTTTAAAAAAAAAGCGTAAGATTTTTATGTATAGTCTACGTGATGACTAAACTTCGTTCCTATTTGGTGTGCCACGACACTACACGATTTTTTCAAATTAATTTCAAATAATTAATTAGTTTAGCTTAAAATTTTTTTTCTTTTGTTCACATTAATTTTTGGTAGAATTGATTTCTTTTAGAAGAATAGATTTTTAATTTTGAAAAAAGGTTTTTTCCCAAACAATTTCACATCTACTCACTAGACACAAAAAAAATTTTTTTTTTATATTTGAGTCCGATCATTAATTATTTTCATTCTATCATTAAACTGTAATTAATAGAAAAAACAATTGATATTCTGTTGGTTTTTTTTTTTTAAACTCATCAAAATTTTTGGGATTTCGTTAAGCTTCTGATTTGCCGACAAAAAAAAAGAACAAAAAACAAACTTACTGCTAAACCGCATGTTAATTTTTAAAAATTAAATGAATGAATACTCTTCAAAATCAAAAAGTAGAATACAATCAAATCGTTAATAACTTGCTTATAAAAGGAGCATAAGTTATTATAAATACTTGATGAGCCACTTGTTCACACATACTATTGCCACCTGTAATTATTAGTACAGATCTAAAAATTATTAAGAAGTTATTAGTTGTATACCAGTGTCAACTCACACTAGAACAAATATTTATTTTTATCTATCCGTCATAAATTTTTGTTTTACCATACGGATTCTTTCGATCACACATAATTTGATAATTTGAAGGTAAACTAATCGCATTTTTTTTCTGAGAATCAATCACTGTCATATAATACAAAAATATAACCAAGTGTTAATAGAAATGATTTGAAGATTTTATGCTCAAGTGGCGTCTTACATTTTGACATTATCTGATGAAATAGTTAATATGTAATTTATTGATTAAATATTACGATTTTTTAATGGCACAGTTGGTGATCTAGAATTGTTCATTTTTTGTTTAATCTGTGACGTAGAGTCGTGAAAAATATTTAATTAGAAGATTAAAATTGTTCAATAATTGAAATCACACTTTTCATTAGTCTTCACAATAGGTGACGTCGTATGTTTGCTTTTTTCTAAATGTGTGATAAATACAATATTTTAAAATAGTTTTGTAAATAATTTTATAAGTTTGACATTTACAATAATTTTACTAAATTTTATTCTAAATCTTGATGAAAATTTTTCTATTATTTTAAAACTGTCATTACCACGTTATGACTTTGATATGATTTTATCTTTATGACAGAATGATTTATGAGCGATTCAAGGTCAAGGAATGTTTCGATAAAATATTTATTGCTTATAATTTTATAAAATATTAATTAAAGATGATATTATTAGTTAACCGTCAATCAATTAATCAAGACTTTTCAAATCAATTATTAGTGACACAATTTTTAATTTCCCGCTAAGAAAATTGAAAATTGAAAATTGAATTGTAAATGAATCAACCGATTGAATTCTACGACACGTCATTCGAAAGAGTTTATTAAAACTTATATCTGAGTAGATTTAAGAGTAAATTCATCGAGCCATTTTAAAGAAATTAGAAAAAAAAAAAAATAAAAAATTTGTGTCCTTATGTTTTTTCAAAATACCTTTAAAACGTGCGAAAAAACCATAATGAAACCATGTATACATTTTTTGTGTTTAAAAAACTGCGTCGAATGCTTCTTTAAAAATTACATAGACATATATAAAGTTTTGAACGAACCATATTTTCTCACTCAGTTCGACAAACTGAGTCAGGAAATGGCTAAATTTTTTATTTGCATATTAAGATATGATAATGTTTTACTATTGTGGAAAAATTTTATTGGACACGATAAATGGATTTTTTTTATGTTAAATAAATGAAAAATAATGAGAAGACTTTTTTTTTAACTCCTTGCTTTAAAAATCAATAATTTTCAAAAGTAGGAACACAAATTTCGGTCCGATTTTGAGAATGCGAGTTTTCATCAGATCTCCATGTTTTGAGATCCTAAGAAGCCGTTACGACTATTTCCAGCTGGACGTCCGGCGGTGAGTGTGTGTGTATGTATGTATGTATGTAAATAAAATTTTGTCGTGAGATAAAATTTGAGAACGAATCAACTGATGAAGATGAACGACGCAGCGGACAAAAATGTTCATTGAGATTTTGAGCTGATAAAATTTTGAAGTCAATCGGTCGAGCCGTGTAAAAATCGGTTTATTCATTCAAAAGTAATTACAGTTTGAAAATTTAAAGGATAGTGTTTGAAGAGCTTGAAAGCCTAGAACAGCTCTCTTTGAAAATTTTTTTTATTCAGAATATTTTCTTTTCAATAAATTTAATATTTTTTATCAGTGTATACTTCAGATAAACCTTTTTTTTTATCAACGAATATTTCTGTTAGAAAAATTGAAATATTGATCCAAAAATAAATAGAAATATTAAATCAACCGTAATTATTATATCAAAAAATTAAAAAATAATACATATAGTCGCTAATTTCAAAAAATAAGTTTTTTTCTTTAAAGCTAACACTTAATCTGTTATCTACAAAAATCAAACAAAGTTTTATCAGTGTGAAATAAACATCCGAAAAAGGAATTTCGGGAAAAATAATGAACTTTCATGTTTATATCTTCAGCATAATAAAGTATAATATCATGGAACCTCAACTGGAAGATACGAGCCGTAAAAGTTTGTACAAAAACGATTAGTAGGAATAAAGTTATAGGTTCCGAAAAAACTTTCTCGTTTTACAAGTCAAGATAATAAAATACTCAAAACACCGCCAACCCAGGTGTTCGGATCAATGACAAAAAACTAGTCTACGGTGACCTTGTAACCACCAGCACAAGTGTACAAATTTGTATTAATTATCCGGTTATATGTGATTATGTAAATTCTAGGACCCACTCGATGACGTGTTCGATTATTCAAATTAAACAGCGCCAACACCCATTGATGTCCTGAGATAACTTTTATACAAAAGGTTCAACTATCAGCGGCTAGATCTTTAACTTTGAGAAAAAAAAGCAATAGTGATAATAAAAATAATATTTATAATTAAATGTACAATAATATAAGGAAACAATTGTTTGATGCAACGTATTATCATAATAAATCTCTTAACAATAAAAAACCAAAAAACGATAAACAAATAAGAATTTTCTAAATCTTAAACTTAGTTTTCACTGACACATTTTCCATAAAGACACATTCTTCCTGGAGCGCAATAAGTCCCATCAGCAGCTGACCAATTGACATTATTATACCATATTCGCCGTGTTGTATCATAGCAGACCAATTTTTTGCATATGTCTGTAGTGATGTAAGCTTGGGTATTTCTGTTTATCATTGAGCACTGTTGATGTGCGTTCATCATTTTCCCAGGCAGCAACCTTGGAACTGGTGTTCCCAGATTGGGTACGTTGTAAAGACACGTCGGATTGTGGTAACTGTAACAGAATTCAATCATTTTCTGGAAATTCCAATTTTACATTCATTAAGTTAGTTAAATTTTTAGAAAGTTACTGTAAAAATCTAGAGAAGTCATTTTGGCTGCACCAAGACCACGAGTAAGAATATTCAGTGTTCAAAATTGGATGGTCAGCCATTATGGTACCAACGTGTGTTGGACAGTCTGGATGTTCTATTCCATCGTGGGTGGCTCCAAACCTTTAATCATTATCAAATTGTTTTCATCAATTTGTTCAATTCAAAAAATAATTCTTACACTTACAAGTGTCCTAGTTCGTGAGCTGCAACATGAATACCCCCAAAGGTGCCTTCATCGTGTACTACCGCGCTCCTATGTACGCCATATTGATTATGAGTACTGCAAGCTCCGCTGATCCAAGCACGTCCTAATCCATAACTTGGTCGTCCGTTTTCGTTCGTAAACATTTGCCGACTGTAAAAATACGAAAGAAAAAAAGTAATTTTTCATTTTGACTCGCATTGAGCATAATTCAAAATTATTTTTAGTATGAATAGTTTGGACTTTTACTTAGTCAATGTAACAGCAACATCGTATTTGTTCAACGGGATGATCCTTTGATGATCGTACAACCATCTCGCGCTGTGCTGTATTACTAATTGGCTGTCTAAACTTTGTGGTCCGTAACTTATACTTTTTTGAATAAACAAAAGAGCATTTGGATCCTGTACAACAAAGTTTATCAATAAGATTATAATTACATTTGAATGCTAAGCAATAACTGGAAAATATATATTTGTACGCCTCTAGGTTGAACGATGTAGAATTTTTTCTGAAAGTATATTCAAAAAATCGATACCTCAGGCAGGAAGATAGCTGCAATGTTTAATCGATACCGAGGATTCTGAAGTCCACGGTACTTCAAATCAACACCGTTCCAAAAGCTTAGAAGATATGGCACAGCGCTCTCAATAGTTCCTCCGAGCTGCCGGTACAGATCCCAATCAAGAATGACAAGTACTTCCGGATAAATTACATGAGGAAGGGCAATAGCACGTTTTGATTTTTTTGACTGAGTTAGCGCTGAAAAAAGTTATTATTGGAAAAAATCCAAATTTTAAGGTAGAACTGTCACTGCTTCAAATCTGTACTTTCAATTGTAAAAAGCATTTAATATATAATTTTTATCATTGTCACAATTTTTGTTGAAATCTGAACAGTAATTTTTGCAAAATAAACTGCTTCGTATTCTACCTAGTATAGTTTAAAATTTTTCAACTTACGAGCCATCAGAGTTGAGTTATTCGAAGTCATAGGAATTTGGTAAACAATATGGTAGGATTTATCCTCGTAATCAGAGTTAATGTTGTCAACAGATCTTCGGTATCGATTTATTGAATTGGTCAGACGTTCGGGTACTGGTTTCACGTACCAATTTTTGCTACCGACTATACCATTCTAGAATTGAATTAAAAGTTAGTAAGCCTAAAAATCAATAACAAAAATGATCTGACAAATAATTTGTGGTTCTCTCGTCATTATATTCATGAACATCATATCCGAGTCATATATTTTTTTTCGTATTATTATTATACATTACTATTCTCTAGAAAAAATTTTTTTCACACAGATATAATGTCGTAAAACCAAATTTGTCTATTTACCATCATTCTAGTTCCGTCAGAACGGTAATTGACAGTCATAGTAATTCTTTGATTAGTGTTCTTGAATACAGTAGCTTCTATTTCCTTCATTTTCTATAAAAAATTTTTAAATTAGTCTTCAATTTTTTTTTCAAGTCACAAATCATTAAAAAATTCATTTCAAATTTTTTTTCGATTTCAAAAATGAACAAAAATTACAATTCAAATTTTTTATCAACTTCAACTTTACCGAAAAATTCACAATACATGTTTCTTTATAATCAGAAAAAAGACACAAATATAATATTTGTGTACTTACATTCGGATATTTATAAATGTCAATTCTACCATCGCTTCGACTTCTCACTCCACAAATAGGAGTATTGACACCAGCCAAAATTCCCTCAGTTGGCGTAATCCAAGCTTTTACATTTTCACCGTAAGCACTCACTTCAAAAACATGTCCCGCATTAACATCACGCTTTTCTACTCGAGATGAGTGAATTGTCACAATTTCATACGGAGGAACTGAAATTTAATTTCAATAAAAAAATGATTCACCAAACAGAAAAAATGTATTTACTTTATAAAAAAATAAAAAAATAAAAAAAAATACCGTCGGTTCCGTCGGTGTAAAAAACTTGCTGCCTCTCTTCTGGTGTCATGTGATGATGAAGCTAAAATTTCGTGAATAAATATAAAATCAACTATTTTTTACAACAGATATCAATAACAGTATATTTACCTCTAGCGAAGAACTTAGTACCGCACCAATAAAATTAAGCCCGGTAATCACTTTTAAAACTAAAAAAAAAAAGAAGAAACGAATTTTGTTAAAATTCCGTGGTAGGAAACTGATAAAAAAAATGTTTTATGAGGCTGAGAACCACTTACTAGCCATGACGCTGAAGAATGAAACTTTAGAAGGTGATAGAAAATTGAAAGTGACCCTCTCGAGTACGAGGAGAATCTAATCTATTATTCCGCACGTCGGGCTATTATAAATCCCATTAGCCATCCGAAAATCATGGTTAAAACACTTGTCTGCACAGGTTTAAATCAATCAAATGAATAATATATATTTATCGTTGTCATTAATTTATTACCTTATAAATTCAAAGGACCCGAACTTATATTATGAGTCAGTATGTAAATATAATACAGGTATACCCATGTCCAAAATTACTATAATTTACGCCCAATAGATTCTATAAATCTTCCGCAAGAACTTGTGTAATGCCCTTTTGTTTGGTTCTGTCAGTTTGTTTGAACTAAGTGCATTAATTTCCGTTTTATAAATACAAATATTGTTAAAATTATTGTTTTGAACGTCATAATATTTTACAGAAAGCGATAAAATGACGTAAAACACAGAAAATTGATAGCTTATTGGCAAAATACAATTTATTGTTAATGAAAAATAGTCGAACATTTGAAAAAGATTTCTATTTAATTTCAAAATGATTTTTTTGTGTTAAAAATTTTTAGAAATTCATTGAAAAAAAATTATTTTCTGCGATTGAAAATTTAAAAGCAGCTTCACAAATTGAAATTTGACTTCCGTTTATCCCAATAAAACCATCAATTTTTTATTCTTTGGTTGTGACAAAATTCAATTTGAAATTTTGGACAAAAAGTAAACTATCATGCTTATTTTTTTCAAAGTAAATAAAAAATCATTTATAAATTCAATAAACATTTTATTTATTAATCAAAAAGTACATAAGAATAAATTATCACAATCTCGTATCATTCCATCGTAAATAATTAAATCAGGCTCATTTTGTGTTGCTAAAGTTGTCAAAAATTGATTAACTTAATTATTTAATCTCAACACAATTTCCAAGAAGACAAATTTTATTCTGGCCGCAAGTAGACCCAATAGCAGCTCCTAAATAGTAAGAAGTTTGAGTGTAACTACCCGAACTATCCTCGTGACTTAGGCAAACAAGGTGTTCGCAAATATTTTCCGTGATAACAGCAAAAGTGTCTTTTTCATTAAAGTGACATTGTGTGTTAGTGTTTACTATTTTTCCAGGCATCAATCGTGGTACTGATTCTCCTCCCTTGGGCTTGTTATACAGGCATTCAGCTGTACTCGTTCTGTAAAGCAATTTCAAAATTAACAATCATTAAATTTGACAAGCACTCCATATTTTCAATTATTAATAATCAAATCAAAAAAAGTAATTACACAAATGTTTGAGTCAATAAGTCCAAACTGCATTGTGACCATTTGAAATCGTTTGATCCGGCGCTAGGAGACATAATGGTATCTGCATCTTTGGGGCATCCTTTGTCGGGTTGATCATCATGATCATTGATACCAAGCCTAAAAACAGACAAGTTTTGAAATTCATGATGATTTCTTCACATGTGAAAGAAGAGACGAAAATTTATTTATTTTTCCACTTACGAGTGTCCGATTTCATGAGCTCCAGCCCGAATGCCGTGAAAATCACCTCTTTCTGCAACAAGTGCTGTTTTTACTACGAGCTGGTGATCATGAAAGACTTTGCATGCGCCTGATGGATATGCCATGCCTTCTAGCGAAATTTCTTTGCCATTTGCTTTCCCCCATGTATGGTTTCTTTAATAATTACATCAAAATTACAATTAATTACTTCAATACTGAGGAACAGAAGCTTAACTAGTCCTAAAACTTACGCCGTCAGTGTTACAGCAATGTCATAGCTGTCCAAAGGAAATTTATCCTGATGATTGTATAACCATTCTTCAACTGGCCAGGTCATACTGTCACCGTCTATTCTGTCCAGTGCGTATTCCAAAGTAGGAAATCCTTCTTTTTCCATCTTTTTCCTGAATTCAATAAATCAATTTTCATTAAATTTATCAACAAAAGCCATTGGAAATTTCAAAAGTGCTCGTTTTGATCTTTTATAATTCGATATTCACCTGGACGATAAGAATCGCTGCGATATTAAGTCGGAATTTTGGACTCTCCAAATTACGGTACAACAAATCTACGCCATTGAAGAATCCCAAAGTATGAATTACAGTACGGAGTATATTGCTGTCAAGTTTTTTATATAAGGAGTTGTCAATTATCACAAGAACCTCAGGATAGACTGTATCGGGATACGGCAAGGAAGGTTTTGGTGTTGTTGTTTGATGTTGACCTGTAGAACGAATTTGTTTGTCAGTATCATATCAAATTATTTCATCATTAAAATTTGAACAAAATGAAAAGTACTAACCCACTATCAACTCTGAATTTGGTAAGTTTTTCCTCATCATTTCTTCGATCAAAGTGTTCATATCTTTTTTAGGCTCTGGTTTTGCAGTTGTACTAGGATTTAAATTTTCACCTTCGCTGGACTAAATTTCAGAAAATAAAAGAATTAAGACAAGATATTAGATTATTTTTTCAATTTTTGATCTTCAATCGGGCTTAATGATCAAATGAAGTAACGTTGATGATAATTACCGGCGCTTCGGTGGTAGGAGACGGCTGGTCATTGAGTGGAGCGATCGCATAAGACTGATTTTTGTATAAAAAGTCGCTAACTTTCTTCATAGCCTAAAATCATTTTTATTAGTAACTAAAAACTCGTTTAATTTATTTGACGTAAGTTTTTGAAAAATTCCTCACATTTCTAAATTTAACAATCTTATACTCTACATCTCCATTTCCGAAAAGATTTGGTTTGCGCTGTACACCGTAAATAGGCGTGTTTTCCGTAGCTAAGTTTCCGTCATTTGGAGAAATCCATGATTTTGCATCGTCAAAATTTTTTAATTTGATTTTAAATTTCATCTACTTTTTCCACACGGAAAAAATTTATTTTAGTAAAGAAAAAATTTCTTGAATCAAAAAAATCATTTTGAAAAGATTTTTCGTCTAAATAGCATTGAAAAATTCTTGAATTAAGCAATTTTTCTTGGTTTGAGTAAATTTTACTTGGTTGAAGACAATAGAACTCTTCAAAATTATTTCCTTAGATCAAAAATTTTTCTCTTGAGTTAAGTTAATTTTTTTTTTTTCATTACAATTTCGTTAAAAATTGCCTCTTGAGAAAGAGCTCCAGCAATCACAAAGAAAATAAGCGATTTGGTAATCATTTTTCTGTTATATTTGAAGTATTTTCAAAATTTTGTCCAGTGAAGTTTATACTGTTGAATTACTTATTCACCTACTAAGTTTTTAATTGATAATTCAAGTGTACAAATGAAATAGAACTGACTTATAACTTATAACAAACAAAATAGTGCTTCAATATTCTGCCCAGACATTTGCTGATAAATTAATTAGTTTTTTTCAATTCTTATATTTATTCTTATCAGATAAATGACGCGTGAACTATTTTTTATTGATGTCATGCTCCAAGTATATTTCATTGTTGCATCCGCAATAATTATAGGACAATAAATTTAATAATTACTTCAAAAATTATTTATAATTCAAAATTAGGGTAGTTAAATAATTATAATATGCGCCATCGGATATGTGGACAGGGAAATGATTTGAAATAAAATGCGTATTCAAAACTCAAAAATTTAATTTACCTATATTTATTTCCTTTTTTTGTTTAAAAGTATAGATATGCATGCGTATATTTGTTCCTTATCCCTTACATCAATCACTTTTACAATTTTCTAATTTAATGTCTATCAATAGATATTCGAATTATAGATCTCTTATATATATAAGTAAACAATTTAAAATGAATAAACATTTACAAAAATTAATTATAGACTTAGCTTATCATTAATGATATAATCTTTATATTTTCTACACCCCTTTGTTAAATTAGTTCAACGGTTACTAATAAAAAAATTAGTTGAGTTGAAAAAAATTATCTTGAACCAAGAAAATAAATTCAACGTACTTATTTTGGTACAAGATTTTTTTTTAAATCAAGTTAATTTTTCTACTAATGTACATTACAAATTATAAATTATCTTTAAACATACTCCATCACCCAAAGTTATAAACACAGCCATTTCCTCGCTTATCAAATTAGTATGCTTAGTAATAATTCAACAACAACTAATTAAAATTTTGTAAATTTATAAATTAAAAAATGAATCTTCATTACTTAACGTTGCAAAGATTCTTACAACAGCTTAAAATTAATTTCTTTGATTACCAGCAATTGTTAATTTCATTTTTAACTTATCTTCAAATCCAAATATATTAAAATTAAACGTCAATTAGTTTTCATATTTCATATGTTACATACAAGTAGAATTTTTGTTCATATTCTAATAATTACAATCTAGACATACAATAAATGTTATTACAAAATGAAATTTTGGATAAATAATTTGTGACTTATTTTATGATTATAATATCCTCAGGAAAAAATTTTTAAATCAAAATAAAAAATTTAATTAAAACTTTTTTTGAGAAATAAAAAATTGCAATAAATTACCTATGCATATAAGAAAAAATAAATAACTAAAAAAATTTAATTAATTAAATTTTCCAAGAATTCATAAAATAAAAAAATTTTAATTAATCCTTTTTTTATAAAATTAAAAATTAAATCGAAAAAGTAATACATTTTTTGCAACCCTGAATCCATGGTCGCTGTTGTAGATATTTACTTATATATCTATCGGTACAATCACCACCTATTATTTTTTATATGAATACCCGAGAAGAATAATTTTATTTTACAGGAATCTAAACTTCGCAGATCTGATAAAATTTTATTCTATTTTTTTATCTTCAATTAATTTTTTGATTGTTCAAACAGTTTAGTCAACTTTTCCTCTCTCGGATATCCATTGAATAATTATCTCACACTTATTTTTTAATTAATAAATTAATAATTATGTTATTAATATAAAAAAAACTACAAATTGATGATAAACTAATGTTTATAAGTGAGAATGATAAACAAAAACGTTATTTAAACTTATTAACTTATAAAATTTTCTTATTTCAATTCAGTAAAATTTTAAAACTAAAAAAAAAAAAAACGAAATTATTATTATATATTATCGTAAAAATAAAATTTACAGGCTAAAAATCAAATAAAAATCATAATAATCAGTAACTAACATTATTTTTTCTTATCAGAACAAATATTCGGTTTTTTAATATTATCCGAAGGTTTAACGATTCTAGTTTGGCCATCGATAGACAAATGCTTCCAGAGACCAGTAATCAGTGGTACATCTGTAAAGCTGTCAGCCTTCGGCTACGTATGCTACGAGCATATGAGGTCGACAGATCGTGATTCACCCCAGGCATTTTGCACTTTGAATCCCGGTGATGGCCGCGGCACAACATGATGATTTGTGTTACTCGCGTGTCTCATTGTTGTCATTGGTATGCTGTTGTTGCTCGTTTTTTTCGGAGCTTTTTTCACCTCTGTTGTCGCGTCATCCTCGAAGCAGACCTAGTGACAATAAAATTTCTGTTTATATTGCTAGTTCATACAAAATTGAGCTTACAGTTACCATTACGAATTAATAATTATACATGTATTTATATTTATTCGTACCCATGATTTATCAGTTGATTTGATTTCATTGGACAAATCAATTAGTAAATTCTTTTCGTTTTTTTGTTTACTTTCATTTTCTTGCTTTTCTACGTCAGTTGATTTCATTAATGATTTATCTTGATCTGTGAAAAGTTTAAATATATAAATCAATAATAATTAATATAATTAAGAGAATAAGTTTCATATTTTGATTGAAAATACCGAAAAATCAGTCACATAGTAATTTCTAATTATTATTATTATTATTATTATTATTATTATTATTATTATTATTATTATTATTATTATTATTTTGTTATTAAATGCTCAGGGGGGTTATCCCCGGAGTCCGATTCTCCGAGGGCCCAGCCTGAGCTCCATCCGTTACTGCTGGACCACTCCGCACAACAAGGCGGTTAGTGATCACAGCAGGCCAAAGTCATTTCCCTTAAGAGACGGAGAGAACCAAGTAAAACAGCCTTCTGCATCCTAACTGCCAAGAACTCAGCTTTTGATGAGCAAGCTGGAACTTTGGCAAGTGAGGATACAAAAGACTGTTTCATCCCTCCTAGGACGCCAACAATCAGGACGACAAGCTTGACACGGTAACCTGGGTAAAGTTTGCCAATTTCAAACAGGAGATCCTGATATATTTGTCTTTTGTGCTCTTCTTTGGCTGAGATGTTGTATTCAGCCGGGGCCGAGAACTCAATGACATAAATGTCACGAGTGGCCTTGTCGAAGAGCACAATATCAGGTTTGTTGTGATCTATCCGCCGGGTTGTTGCAAATGGCATGTTCCAATAAATTTTGCAACTGTCATTCTCAACAACCTGGGGAATATCTCCTGGCAAATAAGGCAGCACTGGTGTCACGTCAATACCGTAGCAATGACGAAGATAGTAGTACAGTACTCTCAGGGCAGCATTGTGACGCTGGATATATGCACCTCTCGCCAGCACTGGACATGCCGACAAAAGGTGCATAAGCGTCTCCGGATGTTGTCTACACCTCCTACAGGACGTGTCCGGAAGCTGCACCTGGAGCACCTTGCTACGGTACTCAAGAGTGTTAATGACACCATCTTGGCAGGCAAATATGAACCCTTCAGTCTCGGACATCAGGCCCGCTGACTTTAAGAAGGAAAACGTCAGCTGGATGGACAAGCCATGATCACGCACGTGTTTAAAGAACACGCTGTGCATGGACTTGTCCATCAGTTCGCCAAGGAGTAGTTTTTCCTCGGCGTTCCTGATGACGCTCTTAAATTCCTCCTTTCGGAGTTCCATAAGAGCGTTTATTTCTCCAAGACCAAGGGTTCTTGCCGCATATATTGCTGCCTTATACAAGAATGACCCCTTATGCGCATTTTCATGTTTATGTACAATTTGCATAAGAAAGTCATCCTCGTCTGCAGTGAAATTGACAACTTCGTGAGTTAAACCCAGGACCAAACGGTCGTGAAGCCGCTCCAAACTCTGCAAACCTCTCCCACCGATGGACCGGGAGAGGTATAATCTGGCGACTGATGAATTGGGGTGCATGCTCCGATTCATATTAATGATCTTACGGGTTTTGATGTCGAGATCTCGTAAATCCTTTCGGGTCCATTTCAGGACACCGAAAGAGTATAGTAAGACTGGGACAGCGAGCATGTTAGTAGCTGAGACTTTGTTTTTGCCGGAAAGTTCGGAGGACCAAATTTTCCGGAGTCTCCTAACATACTCGCTCTGGAGAGTTGTTCGGACTTCAGAGACCGCATGCATGCGGTGCTCTTCCATTCCTAGATATCTATACAACTCCCCGGCGTCTAATTGGCTTAAGACGCTCCCATCCACTAATTCGACATCATCACCAGTATCAGAGCACTTACCCCTCGCCAGATGTACGACCGCACACTTGTCCAACCCAAAAGACATTCCGACATCTCGTGTGTATTATTATTATTATTATTATTATTATTATTATTATTATTATTATTATTATTATTATTATTATTCTTGTAATACTACACTGATAAAAAATTAACTTGACTCAAGAGAGAAAATCTTGAACCAAGAATACCATTTTGAAGAAAATCATTTTCTTGAGTCAAGAGAATAAAGTCTTGAAACAAGAAAATTTTCTTAGATCAAGAATAACTTTTTAACTCAACAATTCTTGGTTTAAGAATTAGGCTCTTGAGTCGTTAATTTTTTTATTAGTGTAATTATTTTTCATATAACCTGCATTGAAAATGCGAGTGTCAATGAGCATGTTCAGCCGAACTAAGTCCTAAGTAAACTTAGTAAGATATATATAGTATAGTAGATAGATATATGTATATCAGGGAATGCTTTGACTATACTTAGGCAAACTAAGTTTATTTAGGACCTAGTTCGGCTGAACACGCTCAATGCCTGTTCTGCTAACCGAAACTAGACAATTTCAAACCAATACGACTGTTGCCGGCCAGGAATCAATCATTTCTTCCTAGTAGACAAAAGAAAACTATTTAATTTACGAATAATGTTTAATAAAAAATAAACCATTATTTTTTTGAATTGTAGTTTTTTAATTTTCTTAACAAGTTTTATAATAAAATGGTATTTTCGTCATTCGTCTGAAGCTATCTAGTTCTGATTGGCTCCAGATACTGAAACTATTTTTAATGCAACTTATATGAAAAATATAATGTGACGCGGGATGAAACACGATTTCAGACCGAGTGATGTCAGCCTTCGCTTCGCTCGAGCAGAAAACTTCACTCTAATCTGAAATCGTTTTATTTCATCCCTAGTCACACAATACGCTATAATATTAAAGCCCTAATCCTTTAAATTGACATTATCTATATTGAGAATTTTATAATCACAAATTTCGTTAATAATTTTAGCCTTTTTTGTGATATTTTTCATTTAGCAATGAAAGTTATATAATAAACTTACAGAGAAGTAAAAGAAGAATTAAAAAAAAATATTGGGATCAGATCAAGCCAAAAATCAAACCTTGATCTCTTTGCTTACGCGTTGAAAGTTCTTTAATATTATTATTTCGTAAATCAAGATGAGATTTAAATAAAAATGTAAGTAATAGAATAAAAATTAAAAAATAATAACTTTCATTCAAAAAATGAATAATTTGTTAATTTAATGAAATAAGTATAATATAAACACACTGAATAGATAAGTGCAACTTAGGGGCTCGAATTTAATTAGTATAGTGTATTAAGTAAAACTAAAGATAGCATTTGCTCAACAAGTTGACTTAAAATGTATAATCAAGGATATGAATATATCTATATGCACCGAATGTATGCATTTAACTCCAGTCATACGTGAATGTTTAATTAATACTTTGATAATATCCGTTTATACAGAAACTAATACTCCATCATGCAATCAAATCAGCATTGAATTCATAATTCTGATTGAATATGCAATCAATAAATAAACACGCAAGCAATTAACAAAAAACTACTCATCAAATCAATTACAGTGACAAAAAAATAACCGGAAAATTAATTAAAACTGATGAACACAAGCCTTTAATCATCGATGCTTTTGATCTCTGGCTCCGCAAAATAATGGAACATCGTTTGTAGTTTAATTTATTCCATTTAATTGGAAAGTAATTAACAGAAACAGGACAAAAGACAGAAGAAATTAATTAATCCCCCGGTTCAATAGAACTGGGGGAGTGTCATGAACCCTGTGGTCTTCAGAGGACTATCCACAGCGCAAAGTGCTTGTACAAAGCGTGCCGGCAGCACATATGTATATATGTAAATAATATCACACATATGTAGGCATATAAACGAGTACATAGGGAGGCTCGGTAATGCAATGCAAGCGCTTTAGTTGTACACGAATTCCGTGTGCTAGATTAAAGCTTTCAGGCTGGACTACCACTCTCTGGATGCTATCACGACAACTCAAGTGTCTAAATTGAAATTCACATTGTGATGGTTAGTGTCAAGAGTCTATAGTCTGTTCGACATAAGGCAGCGCTCCGCCACAGAGAAATGAGGCCTGTAAATAACCAATGCTAAATAATTGCATCTAATTGAATTCTCATGTTATATTATCTACCATGTTATTATTCACGGTATATTGCATATATTTAGGTCATATTATTGCGAGCATAATATAGGTCATTCCGTGGGCTATTGACGGATCTATTGGCTGATTGAAGAGAGAGCAGATCATAATTAACGTTGAAAACTCTTCACCTTGATTAATCATCGACCCATAAAAAAAATTTTTGTCTGTGATCAAACAATAGAACCTAGACTCCGAAGAGGTGATAACAGACAGAACCTACTCGTACTCCCTAATTGTCATAGTACCGAATACGGTAAGTCGTTTATTGTTAGTGCAATAAGAGCGTGGAACAAACTTCCAGAAGAATGTACAAACCAATGTATTTTTAAAGACTTCCGGATGTCATGTTTTAATTATTTTTTTAATTTAAAAGATTGATCTGTGTTAAATGATATTGTTTAATGAATGATATTGTTGTGATGATGATAGTATATTATTAATATTATTATGAACTTAATTTAAATTTATATTTTTTACATTTAATCGTATATTTATACTGTATACTTTTAATTATTTAATTTTTGTATCCGTGACAGCCGCTAGGAGCTTTAACTCCATAGCCAATAAACAATAAATGAATAAAAATAAATAAATATGGCCTGATACGAAAATTGGCTTTATATCAAACTATATACCGAGATATCAAAATATGTCTGATCTGATATGTCCTAATATGACTTTATATGCCCATATACGTAGAAGCAGGACAAATATTTTGTTGTAAATATTTTCTATGCTTGTACTTTAGTAAAAGTATTCGTTTTTAAGTTGTAAAGATAAGTGGTTGTTAATTTAATAATTAGATGAGTAACTAGTATTTCTGACATGCTGTCACCAGATGTCAAAATATAGTTACTCTGCAAGATGGTTAAGAATATTATAGCTTGAGTGCGAGTGAGAGAATGAGCAAGAGTGTATGAAGTATGCAAGTATGCTGTTTAGAGATGGGAGTGAGAAGGGACCGAGAGGCCCTAGTAATTTTAAGTCGTGTATTATTTCCCTTATGAATAAATTCATTATTATACTTTTAAAAAATATCGCCTCGTGTTGTAATTTCTTTTAATTAATATAATCTAAAAATCTATATTTTACATATATAACGTCATTAGTTTTTATATTAAACAATTATAAAACTATTTTTTTTTGTGACATGTTAAATTAAATTAAAAATTATTTTTATATTATCATCCCTACCCTAATATGGCAACGGACGAAAATTTTTCGACGGAAAGCTCCGAAACTTCAAAGCTTAACTTTAACTACAAAAGTGCAAGCAAAAAGAAGTTTTTTGTTTTCTTTTGATAAAAAAAAAAGTTTCTACTGCAATTATAAAAATAAAAAAAAAATTTCTTTGTTCCTCTATTTACAGAGAGTAAAATTTTTTTTATCAAAAATAAACCTTGGAAACTACTGATATTGAGACTTCTAACGAAAACAATATTGTGTGTGTGTTTACGTATTGATTATCGTGATCTAATCCATTAAGCTCTAATTAAGCTTAATGTACTTACGTGCTGAATTACCAGCGGCCAATCCACTGGAATTGCTGCTTTTGTCTAAGGTATGATGGATCCTTGGATCTGATTGTGACTGTTGCCAGGCTTCATAAGCTGTGTTGAATGCTTGCGCCACGGTCAGTGTTACTGTTTGTGCCATTTTCCGTTTTGGACACAGGAATGCATGGCACTCCATTGTTTCGTTTAAGTTTGTTGCTATGAACGCGAAAACGTGGTCGTGGGTCGCGTCTGCTGAACAATATGAAATTCTAAAAAACAATTTTGAAAAAATATTCAACTTTTCTGATATTAGTTTATTTAAATGAATATTTATTTTCTTGTAGATGTTTAGAGGCAAAATCAAATTTAACGGCGAATAGTTAGTGAATTTAGTTTACGGGATAATACAAATATAACTTTGTCGTATCAATATAATGAAACTCAGATGAACATAATGTCAATACCAGGTTCATTACAGAGATCAGTTTGGCTAAATTTACTGGAAGGCAACGAATCGATCACGATGAAATAATTAATTACAAGTTGTAAGTAAACTATGAACGAAAACTATGGTAACTTTTAGTTTTAAACGACTGGTAGTGACGTGCTGGACTTGACGCATTGCAAATGTTTAATGACTAACTTGATAAGTTTATTCTATTTTTAGTGAACTTTACAGAAATTCAATTATTGTATTTATGTTCATGATTTAAGAAACTTTTGGAAAAATTTGTTCTTTCGGAACATACATTTAGTTCAAAAGTTAATTTATACACACATTTTATAATGATAATAATAATAATAATAATAAAATTAATTAATTTAAAATTCATCTGGAATATTATGAAATAAATTTTAACTCTCACATTTTCGCAATTTTTTCACAAATAAAAATTTACCTAATTTTTTATGAAATTTTAAATTTGCATTTATTTCTAAGGTTTTTAAACTTTTTAAAAAATATGAGAAATCTATTTTTATTTCGGTTGCCTAATGGCTTTTTTATTTGAACAATTTTATTTTCCAAACTTAATAATAAAAAAATTAATTTGTAAAAAACTTATCAGTGATAATGAATATAATTAATGGAACCTAAATGAATAATGAATAAAAAAAAATGTCAATGGGATTAATTTAATCCGAGTTAATTGATTTGCAGAGAGGACAAACCTTTCCAGTGTCCGCGTAATCGAATCCACGAGTTAATAGGCTTGGGAAAATTTAACGGAGAGTCAATATCGATTCTGTCTCGAACAAATTGGCTCGGTTTTAAAAAATTTATTTCTTTATTTATTTCATTATTTTAGCATAAATTTCACTCCGAAATGGAGATTAGAAATTGCCAATTAGGTCCAAATGTTCGGCGTCAATTTTACTAATTCTCTAAGTATCAAAAACAAATAAAAAATATGTCAAGTTTCAAAATCTACAAATGATTACCTGTATATCGAGACTTGAAGTTGATCTTCTTCGGTAGCTAAGTCGGTCATCCGAATCCCGCGTAAACTGACAGCCAAGGCAACCCGCTGTAATTTTTTACCACTGGCTTTGGCCTGTCAAAATAAGAAGTAAAAAAAATGATTAATTAATTTATTAGTAGCCATGTCAAGTGTTTTCATACAATGTGTCATGTCGCGTAGTACGCGGTGATATTTATTTAATAATTAGTGACGTTAATTAAACTTTAGTGTGGTTAATTATGTAAATGGTATGCTAATATAAATGTTATCGCGATGTCAATGTGTGTACGATAAAGCTTTCATGTCAGTATCACAAAGTTTGTTCTCTGAGAGAAGTGATGTAGTGAGTTGGCTTATAACTTTCACGTTAACATAAATATTTTCTAATCTAAATATAAGTACCATATCTAGATATAAGTTCTATATCTACCAGCAAAAAGTTAAGCCTAATAGAAAAAAGTGTAAAAATATCAAAATTATATTTTTTATAAATTTCAAGTATTTGACCGGAATTATTTTAAGTCAACTATTTTTTTTTTTATCTACTGTTGTCTACCACACAAGTATTAAAATCCGCTTCTAAAACTTTGCTCCTCTTTCGTCTAGCCTAAATCTATACGCGGAGACTTTTGCTAAAAATTATCTGAAATTTCATGAAACATTTGTAAATGTTTCAAATTATCCTGTACTTGTGATTTTTATTCTATAGTTTTGTCGTTGATGTCAGATTGTATTGTTCAAGCTCACGTGTTTTGATGCCAACCTCATTTTTATTTTGACATTTTATGCTTAAAATATAGTATAGTATTTAAGCGCTTGAACTTGCTCGCGATCGTCATTTCGCTTGTGTTTATTAATTTAAATTTGCTCTATTTTTAAGTTTAATTGTTGGCCCCAACTTCCAGGCCCTGATCATCACTTAAATTGAGCAATAATACTTTTTAAGATGTTGATAAAAATTAGAACAATGATTTTAAATTATTAAATATAAAATTATAAAAAATGTTTACCATTTACTCAAATCGTTTTTTAGGAATTTTTCTGCGCTACTTTAGCATATGACGGATAATGAAATATAGAAGACAAGGAACGTTATATCGGGACTCTATAAACTTGTAGCGACATTTCAATGCTAGACGCTTCTACTAGAGAAGTCTTTAGCGGAAGTGGTTATTTTAAATAGCATTTCTATCACTTAGGCCTTATTACCCGACAGGCCTTATTACCCCGACAGGTACTTTATGAAATTTAATTTCAGTTGATCAATATAGTTAACTATGGATAATAATCATTATTATAATTGTAACTTTAATATTCTTTTGTAATTAATAATTGATTCAAAAAATTAATGAATTGAATTAAGAAAATTAAACAAAGAGGATAAAAAAAAAAGTTCTTTTTAACTTAATTTTTTTCTTGGATCAAAATATTTTTTTTTAAATTAGTTTTTTATAGTGTATCACTCAATAAATTTTTCTTTGAGAATTTTCCAACATTTTTTACTTCTGAAATTTCAACACCAATCGAAACTTTTTCCATAATTCGAATACTTATTTTATATTTCATAACTTTTTGTGCCCAAAGGCTAATAAAAATTTTCGTAGAAGCTACCCCGAAAGATAGAGCCAAGAAAAGTTGGTTTTACACAACCCAATCTAATCTCTCGATACCAACGGCACATCCTCACATCCTCCATCGACGATACTAGCATACAAGTATATAGATAAAAATATCAGAGATTATATTCCGAAGATTTTCTAGTGGATTATCATAAAAATTTTTCGCAGGCTATGCGGGTCTTTCCTTTCACGTATTCGAAGATATAAAGATTAAATGGAACCTGAAAAGAGGATCATCGTGTTCCTTTTTTTTTCTTGTAGTTATACCGCGCAGATAAAAGTGCTCGCACGAGTAACCTCGTGGGAGATTTGCTAAGCCACAAAATACTGCTGAATTTACTTTTTACCCGTGACGACAGACAGTCTTGAAGAAGAACAAGTTCTTACATATAGGTATACATCTGTTGTTTCGTTCGTACAGCATACAATAGCAATATACGTTCGATATAATTCAATAAAACTAATAATGACAATAATAATAGTAATAAGTAAAAAATACAAGTCTGGAGCTTCGTACTCGATAGGATGGCGTTCATTCAGCCGTAATTTTCTCGAGACTTTCAACTCGACCACTTGATTGTCAACAAACTAAACTAGACAGCGCTATATACAGCTGCGGTAACCACTTTGCAGGAACTACTTTCGATAACTCACTTCATACATGTATAACTGTTACTGTAAACTGTAACTATCCTTACAAGTGTTAAATTGAATTAAACCTTCCTCATGAATATAAATTTAATTTTATTTATCTGGTTATTTTCATTACAACGAATATTCCCGCACGTTTTAATTCAACAAACCTTTATATCATCAAAATTATCAAAATAATAGATTTATTATTGTTTCTGGAATTTAATTAACGGAGTGGTAAACTCGTTCAAACGAGTAATGTCATTTATTTTCATGATATCGCTAGTTTTAATTAAAATTATTCGACAGTTAATTAATATCTGTTGTGATTAATTTTTTACGGCAATATTGTATTAATTATTATATATGGACAGTAGGGTGTGCCAAAATTCAATTTTCATGAAGAACCTTTTAAAATTAGAATTTTGAGTTTCGCTTTTGGCAGGAGCTGTGTTTGGGCATTTCCTAAGATATTTTGGGGTGAGACGATTTATTTGATTTTCATAAAATTTTTTAACAGGAGTTTAGTTTGGGTATTTCCGCTGAAATTTCAAATTTGGCACACCCTAGTGGACAGGATATGTATGATTCATATGTGAAAATATATATGATCACATGTGTTTTATATATTTTCATATATGAGATTTTCATGAGCATACGTTTTATGTATGATTTCTTTAAAATGCAGGCATGTTTATCCATGATCACAAATGATTCATATCTGAACATTTATGATCGACGTATCATATCTCCCATATGTGGGAATATATGTCCTGTTTGAGATGCCTAGGTATTCACATATAACCATACAGGTCACATATGACCATACATGACCATATATATGACCATTCATATATAATCGTGGTCATTAATTTAAGTATGTTTTTAATATTACTGGAAAATAGCCGTTTGTAAAATATAATGTTTATTAACTCTAAATTTGGAAATCAGTTGATAATGTCATTTGTAAAATTAGTCGCAAATAAAAAATGATATTAATACAATTTGAAATTTCACCAAATATAAATTCAGTCATTTAAAAATAGCAAAAAACAAAAATCTGCAACTACGTGAATTTAGCAAATTCTTACTGCAGAAACTTGTAAGATTAGCCTACTGTAAACTTTGTGAAATGTAAAATTAGCAGTCTCTAAATCTTTCCTTATTCTTTAATGGATCGACGGATCAAAAAACGATTTGAGGCATCTAAAAATACTTCCATAAATTTAGTTTTTCTAAAAATTAAAGCAGATTCGATTGACTCATTCAAAAGTTATAAGAAATTTAAAAACGGCTAATTTTACAATTCGTAAAGTTTACAATCGGCTAATTTTATAACTTTCTGTAGTAAGAATTTGCTAAATTCGCGTAGCCGAAGATTTTTGTTTTTCGCTATTTTATAAATGACTGAATTTTTATTTGGTGAAATTTCCATTTCGCTAATTTCATTAATATCATTTTTTATTTGCGACTAATTTTATAAATGACATTATCAACTAATTTTCAAATTTATAGTTTATAAATGTTCGAGTTTACAAATGGCTATTTTCCAGTAAACTTAAAAACATAGTTAAATTAATGACCACGACTGTATGAAAACCTTAAAAAATGTACGCATAGCCATATATAACTACGTATGATCATTTGTGTTCTTATGAGTTTCACATGTGTATGAGTTGATCACATGAGTAGATATTCAGGCAAACATTTTAAAAACCATATATCTAAATTATACGTATTTTCATATGAGTGAAAAAGTTTGTATAAATTTCTTATCCATGCTTCAGTGCACATATGTAAATTTGAACATCTTTAATGAAATAAACCTCCGTAATATTATTACCGAAAATTAAAACGAGCATTCCGCATTTGAGTTGCGTAATAATTAAAATAAAGCACTAAAACACAGAGAAAATCGAATGAGTAAAGTGATACGCGACAAGTAAATAAACCAAGAGCGTGGAGCATGAATATGAAAAGATAGTGAGATCGTCCAATTACCAGCACATATCTGTACCTATAAATGTAACTACAACAAACCGAAATATAACGATTACTATTCCAGTAACGTACCATAGTAATGACCGTCTTGATTGCTTCAGCGGTGGCCTCCTCGCTGGAGGGTGTCTCCACCAGTGTGCTTCCCAAATATTTCAGGGTAAACGTTGCCTCGCTCGCTTCATCATGTTCATCCTGCCTCAGTGAATTTCCACTTCCGCTGCCAATTTTGCTGCTCCCGTTGTCGACGCACTCTCTGCTATTCGCCAACGCCCATTCCTCGCATAATTCTGAAAACATTAAATCCGACATATAGAATCCAATTCATGTATACTCTCCTCAATTTCCATCTAAGTTGCTTATATTCATCCATAAAATGTTTGGTGCTGCGATACCAAAATCACATTTCTCTGGGGACTTGATATCTTCTTCGCAAATGTACTCACTAGGGATGTAAAAATTCGCAATATTGATCATACATAAATTTTTTTTTGTTAAAAAATTTTAAATAGAAGAAAATACATTTGGAAAAGCTGGAAGATTATAATTTTTTTTTTAGTGTGAAATTTTTAATTACAACGATAGTATAGTCTTTTTTTTTTAGGATATTTAAAAATATGTTTTTTTTTTTATTTAAGACTCGATTAATTAGGCAAAACATGAAGCAAAAATTTTTACTATTTCCCAGTCTATTAAAAACTTTCCTTTATTTTATTAAAATTCTAAATTTCATAGAGAATTGCTTAATTCTTTTTTTTTTCCTTTAAATAAAAACTTTGAATGTAATTAAGACAAAATAATAATAAATGTTAACATCAGAAAACAAATAATCCTTAAAAACACATATTTTAAAAATGAAATTAAATATTTACTGCTTAGAGAGAAAACTCGTAATTTAACCTGAAAACTCCCTTTGTAAGCGATAAAAAGTAAAAACGTGAAACATGAAGCTAAAAAGAATCGTATATACGGAAAAAAAATTCTGCGTATAAGCTCCTTTTCATATTTAATAAAAATAACAACAACAATAATAATGAAAAGAAAAAAAAATTGTCTCAAAAAAACAGAGCAGAAAAAACATTACAGGTTGGATTCGTGTAAGAGGATGTCTTATGTATATGTTGTAGATTATACGGGATTTAATGTCTGCACAGGAGGTTGCATTAGGCGAGGGTGCAGTTGACACAGCGCCCAACAGAGATAAATGTCCTCTGTACCGTGTAGGATAGGAATGAGATGACTCTCTGATGTTTAACCATGCCACCGGTGCCAGAGAATCTGTATCGGCGGACATCCCAACTTTGTCTTCGTCTATGTCATTTTCGCCAAGATTCAGTAGTTCGGCAATACATTGTCATTTCTATCATTAGATTAATTTTCATTGCGCTAAAAGCTTTGATACAAATTCATCGGCTAATTGTATATAAGCATATATTGTATCACATAAATTAAAAATATTAAAAGATATGAAATTAAAAAAAAATGTTAGGTGACAATTTATTTCTTATTACGTTTAAAAAAAAAATTTTTTTTAAAGTATATTTGCTTTTTTTCTTACAACAAAAAAATTTGATCTGTATCCAGTCAATAAAAAATGAGCTAAATAACACGGCAGTCACGAGTTTAATAAATTTATCATTCAGACAGTTTTCTGCGGAATAGTAGTAGTAACAGCATGTTGAATGCCGGGTGCGTGTAAACCGTGACTTGAAATATTAAAACAGCACGCCGCCTTACTTATATGATCGTCACTTCATGAAATAATGCATTAAATAATAATTTCTCGCATTCGTTAAAAATTTTATAAAATTATATTCGTATATATTATATTATATTTATATAAAGTGGTCAAAAAAGCTAATTATATATATATATATATATTAAAGTAGTCAAAAAAGCTAATTTTTTTTACATTTCAAGTCTCCTCTAAAAATATGTTTATTTTTCAAAAACCTTCTCCATAAATTAGCTCAAAAAATTTTTTTCTATCGGTCTAATATATTTTTATAGGAAAACATGTAAAAAAAGTCGACCCCCTTCCCCCTATCTATATTCATTCACAGATAAGTCAATTTCTTGGGTGCAAAAGTTATTACCGAAATTTTCTTTGAGAGCAAAAGAAACTAAAGTAACTCTGAAAATGAAAAAAGTATAAGCTCGAGAACTTTTATTGAATTGCTTTGACCCAGCCGGAGTTCAAAGCCACAGATCAAAACGGCACTTTTCTTTGATTTATTCCGTCTAGGCGTCGATTCATTTTGCATATATTCCACACTATTCATAGTCCGTAGAAATATTTTATACATATGTAGAAAAATTATTAATGTCAATTACACGGGTACTAAAGAAGTATTATGCTATAAATAATGAGGTAATATATTATTCCCCAAATCGCCTGTGAAATTTTGTATTTTATTATTCCGCTAATAATTAATTGCGTTATTCATTACCGCAAATTTACATATCGGGCGTTTTATGCGGCTCAATTGATCGAGATTAATTAATTACAAATTTAATATATATGTGAGCGATTTATAATTATAAAATAATTATTTTTTGTGAGTGACAACTACAGAAACTCAGTTTCTGGTTAAATTGGCGTTAATAATTCGATCTTGTATCTAGAACAATAATAAAAGCAAAAGACTGCATTGTGTTTTTTTCTTATTGAAGAAAAAAAAAAAAAGAATTCTATGATCCTATAAAAATAATAATTTTTTTACGCCGAACCATCTGGAAGCCTAGATAAATGATCTAAAAAATAAATCTACTGTGAAGATTTAATTTTAAATTTTGTATCAGCCATCTCTATTCAATAATGATGTAGAAATATGAAAAATTTTTAGTCATAAATCATGAATAAAAATATTCACAAGCTATAAATATTTATTTTTATTTTTTATTAGGTTCCAGGGGGTAATAAAGCACACGGTAAGAAATGTTGTGTATTTGTGTTCAATACGGTCTGTGTTAAAATAATATAAATTTTGTATCGACCGTTTTTAACACAGAAATTGTGTTGATTTACGCAAAATGTTTTACTCTGCATATTTAAATAATGTTTATTGTAAAAAATGAAAAATAGCCAATTTAATCATATGTTTTTATGTTAATCATTATGCAAGTACATTTTTTTAAACGTAAACAAAAAATTCCAAATTTCATCATGAACAATCTTAAAATTTAGTATTTTAAGTAAATAAATATTTTTTTTGTAAGATGTGATATTTTATATAAAAAAAATTGACTAGACAAAAAAAAATTTTTTTCTTCTGCGTAAATATTTTCTTGACTCTAAAAAATAATCTAAAAAACAAAAATTATCATGATGAAACTAAAATTTTTTGTTTAAAAAAATGTATTCTTACTCTAAAAAAATTTGTCCGTAGATACTTTAAAATAACTCCTCGGAAAAAATCTGCCTGAGTGTAGAATAGATTACAACCCACGTGGTAAATATGGAAAAGTTGTTTATAAAAAGCAATATCGTGGAAATGTATATTGAAAAGGTATATTGAAAGGCTGTAAAGTTTCAGAAGCTAAACTATGAAAATGGTAATTTTCAATCCTTTATTAAACTTCATCTTCATTTTTAATAAAACGGAATTGAAAATTGTTCCTTTGTTTAAAATTATGTCAGCGGTAAATTTATTATTTCATAGATGGTAATTTTCATTGTTCACAACATAATAAGAGGTTAAATGTTAAAAATGGACATTGCTATCAGTGGTTGAGATAAATTAACAGACCAGAATAGTTGAGGTAGAAAAAAAAAAAACAGTGAAAGTATAAGCGAAAAGGAAGACTAGGATGGTGATGAAGTTGAGACAAAAGGGCTATTTACTCCGAGACAATTGCATGCCACGTGAGTACTTTGAACTTGCCAACGTAGTAATCAGCAAGACCTCGTTAGTTTGCATTGTCTCTTCTCATTGTCACTGATGTTCTGCGTTTACGTGATAACCGATTTACAAATAAAACTTTCAAACTGTTACAGCTTATATAACTCGTCATTCTCCCACATTTCTGACTTATTTATATACTAATTTTAATTACCCTAATAAAAATATTTTATTTCAATTGAAACGCCCTTTCGGAATTTTAATTACGACTAATTAAACGCGGAGTTTTAATTACGTGAGAAAGAACTTTTTTTCGCGGTAATTTTTCTTTTACTGTCAAAGTCAGTCGCATTTGAAAAAAAAAAAAAAAAACACACACACAGACAATTGTCTTCATTTTGATTGTTTTTTTAATTAAATGAGACTTTATTTAAAACTTTTACGGTGTTACAAAATTCTACGCAGAGATTATGCAAAAGAACTGAGCCGATAAATTGCGTATCTAAATGCAATTGTCTTTCCATCGAACAAAGTGACGGGGAGCAAATTTAAAATATCTATTCAATTTGCCTTTTTTTTTTCATGCTCATGAATTTAAAATAAATCGATTTAAATTGCTAGTGACACTTTTTTAGGATGTTTTTTTTTCTGTATTTTATTTTATTAAAAAATTTATTATTTTGCGCCTTTGTGATTACGCTAAAATAGATTATAAAATTTTATGTTACTTTACACCGAGATCAAGATACCAAAATAGTTACGGACACTTTTATTCAATTACGTGTTATCAAAAATTCTTTTGCAGTGTCGAGATATTATGGCCTCGCTCAATATCGATTGTGTTTTTCATCAACTATGTTTGTCACAAACTTTTAAAAGAATTAAAAGTTGTAAATATTGACGGAGTTGATGAATACATCAAAAGTATTTTGTAATAATTTAATTTTGTATGATTATATTAGTAGATGCATGAAAAAATTTTATCTAATAAAATTGAATATGGCAGAACGACAACTAGAAAACTCCTTTATCTCGGAGAGTATGAATTATTTCGAGTATTTTTTCAACAGATGGCGCTCAGACCTTTTTCTTTTTTTTCAATTGTCTTCGAAAAAATATCATAATCTTTAATATAAAGCCTACTTAAGAGATACTAATAATAAAAAAAAAAATTCTTTCTCGGTGAAAAATTTGAATGAAAGGTATAATTTATCGAACTAATAAAAAGTAGAAGTAAATATTTATAGTTGGTGGATATTTCTAAAAGTTATGCATTGCGACTCTGAAAATTTTTTATATACAGTCGAGTCTATTTATTATTTTTTTTTTAACCAGACTTATGTTAATACGATGTTAATACGAAATGTTAATACGAAAGAAACACTAATATAACTTATAACGAGATTCGACTGTATTCCCAGTGCCTTACACGAAAATATTAATAATAAAAACTAAAAATTAATTAAAATTTGGAACTTTTTTCTTAAAATGATTTATAGAAAAGTCGACGATTGATATGAATAATTAAAAAACTTGAAAAAAGAAGATTAATTAACCCCTGAAATGCATAAATTTCATTAAATTATAAAAATCCCATAATCACGAAGTTATTTCACCCGTCGATAATCCCGATAAAAAAAATAAAATTTTTTACTCGCTTCCGTTTTCTTCTATAGAGATATCAAGTTACGTTATTACCCTTAAAGTCAAAGTAAATCAACGTGAATAGATTACACTGTTCTTTTATTTTAAAATTTAATATTTTATACCCTCAGTAATCCATAAAAACTCGGTGAACTTTTTCAGGATTAAAGTGATGCTACCTTTATTGGTGAAATGTCGTGAAAAGAATGTGTAAAGACTTGCCCATATACCAACCAGGATCCTCACTACTAGACTATACTATAAACCTCCCTATTCTCTCTTGCCCTCTATGTGCATAGGACGAGAAAAGTTTTATACGAAGAATAAAACTTCCGGCCGACACTGATGGAGTTACTTTACCGAATATTTCTTTTTCATTTTTGTTCATCATCTCTTTTTTAGTTTGTAACTCTAAACACTCTTTGCTTTTTCATTTTTTTATTTATTTTTTCCGTGTCCTAAGAAATATGTTAGTCCGGGCGTTTTCGTCACTTTTATTACTCTAAAGAGAGTACTAAAAACTCGTTAAAAAAGTTGAACTATTTTTTTTTTTTGTTTACTCGCTCAGTACTTGCTTATTTCGCTTTTTTTCCTCTACTCCTTTTACTTTTCACGTGCAAACATTCATCACATAAATTTTTTATGATCTACAATAGTAATAACGAGTTTAAATTGTTGATATTTGCTGTCACTTTGTTGCCGGAATTTATTTTTTATTTACAGTGAGAAAAAATTTTTTCAACAGTCTAAGACGTTTTATTATTCATATTAAAATAACAATTTGTATTATAAGTAACAACAATTAATTTTTAAAAGCCAATAAGATTTTTTTTAATATTATTATTATTATTGTTGTATTTTTAAAAAACATAAAAAAAAGACAAAAGAATGATTTTCTCATCATAACGCATAATGCAGTGAATAATGAACGATTCACTTGTTAACAGTACAATTTAGAATGTTAAATGAGTTTTTGATTATAATACTTGAGTACTTGCCTTGCACTCGTGCAATCAGTGACAGCAGAGTGTTGCTAGATGAACAGAGTGTGTAATAAAGTAGTAATGGTGATGGTGATATAAATGTGCGAGGACTAGCACTTTACAGTGTATACTATATAATGCATAATGTAGATACAGTGTATGTATATAATATATACTACATATGTGTAGATGTAAAAATACGATATGTAGTGCAGTGGGTAGAGTAATTTCAAATAACAACTTTTTTGTTTCTATCTGCTCATCCCGGTGATGGTTAATGCAACGTATGTTGCCAGCGTATGTTTCCACGGAGCGGAAATATATTTTGCAATAACGAGATAATGTTATCACTCCATATAGTACCGCTACCGTAGATGCATACGTGATATAAATTGAGATTAATTAATGAAAAAATTCGCTTTGTGTCCGACAGGTTATTCATCAAAAATAAAAAAGAAGAAAAAATTTCTATCATTCATAAAAGTTTAATTTTTTTTTTTTAAATTTATGTATGATGAAAATTATGATATTAAAAACTTTTTTGCAAAACGAACCACTATATTGGATAAACATATCCTTGGCGCTAATTAACTCAATCAATGGAGAAGTAGGAACTTCATAAGATATCTCCTCAATACCGAAGTTGAACCAACAACTTCGTCAAGTTCTTCAAGTAATTGCACTAGTTTTCGGCTGAGTGGAGGCAGGTATCGAGCAACTTAAATTCAATGCATTTGAGCTTATTAAACGTGCCACATGAAATTCGAAATTATTGATGGTTATTGACCAAAATTTTATTATTATATACAAGGAGTATATTAAACTTGTTTGTTATCGAACTCAACAACATGATGAAGTTTATCGTTTTATTAATGATGAATCATAATTAAACAACCTGAATAAAATTATATTCAATACTATTAATTACTTCTATTAATTCATCAATTTTATTTGACTTAATATTTTTATCAACCGGTGGCGTTAACCGAGTGGTCTAAGGCGCACGGCCTATAGATCACTTGGACTGACTCACCGGCCAGGTGTGAGTTCGAATCTTAAGCTGATCTTAGAAACCAGCTTGGTTGAGATTCGGCCCTTGTCGCGTAGGTTAAGATTTTCACAACCCAAAAAGACCCCAACGTACTACTTTCAACAGTTAAAGTCGGTGATATAACCATAGCAGTTAAAAGCGACTCTAAATAATAATAAAATTAAAAAAAAATATCATAATCAAAAATAATTTTTTAAATGAATTTTTTATTGATTTTAGGAAAAAAATTCGCTATCAAACCTAATTATATTCATTAATAAAAAGAAAGGGAAAACGATTTATTTTATAACTTGAGGAAGTACTATCGACACTGCAAATGTCATATGTCAAACCCGAAGTCTCGTTTGATCTACTCACCGGATTCACCTATGCAAAGTTGCATTAAAAAAAGACAGAGATAATTTGTGATAGTATTTTTATTAATTTTTATGAACATGTGACTATTTATTGTGACTGTTATGAACATATAAAATTTTTCGATAGAAATTATCAGTACAATTTTATGCACAGTGACTGAGTTTTCAAATCATGGGTCAAATATCGAATATACGACAGAATTGAAGCAAAACTGACTCGATTTTCTTCTTCATCTTATTCTTCTTCTTCCCGACAATTTGTCTCCAAAAATTTATCCAGTAAAACCGAAAGCTTAAAAAATAAATGAAGAGCATCCATCACCGTAAATCTTCTTTCTTCTTTATTACACACGTCAGTTTAGCTCCATAAAAAAAATTATATCTTAGCAAAATTGTTGGGAGTATACGTGAGGCACAAGAAAAGCTCAATGTCGGGGAAAAAATAACGATATATCATAGTTGATCACGTACGAATCATTAAGATATATTACTTCTATCCATAAAATGTTCGCATGAAAAAGTTTGTAAATAAATACAAGGGAAATAAAAGCTCCAGTGAATATAAATACGACTTTTGACTGCGCAAAATGCTTGTTTAGATTTTTACATATTTTATATTTTTTTGTTTTCTTCTTTCTATAAAATAAAATATGACGTGCAAACTATTTGACGATTGGAGAAGATTGGAATCTGGTTCACGCAATGCCAAGGAAAACAGTCAGCCTCAAAGGAGAAATAACAAAAGCTGTTGGAAAAAGGAAAAATAAAATAAAGAAAAATAAAATAAAATAGAGGAAAAGCTTGTGTAGATGTACCACGAATAAGTATAACGACAAGGGACAGGGGTGAGAGGGTTGTTGTGAGTGAGTCCCGAGGGTGGGATGAGAGACAGAACGAACTTCTCTATCTCGACGTCGTCTCAAGGAAGATGCTGAGCATCCGATCGACACGAGTTGGAAACCAGTTGCCTCTTACTCCCGAGTCGTTCCTATCTCGACGTCTTTTCCAATATAAAAACTACTGAGAGGGTGGAGGGTGAGGCCAGGTTTTCCTGGTCTAGCTCGAAACTCCAAGAAGGTTCAACTTGGGGTCGGGGGTTTGCTTTAGGAGTTTGAGATCCACTCTGATCGTTTTCGAAACGAGTCCGTTTTACAACGTGATACGGAAAACTCGTGATTTGTAATTCTTAATACTTTCTCCGAGCTTTTCAATGCAAACAAGCGCGATTTTACGCTGGTGGTGTTACAAAGAATTATTTCAGATCAAAGTTTGTTGTTCGTTCAGTTTTTCTTTATTTTTCTTAGAGAAAATTTATGTTTTGTTTTGTTTCAAGTCAGAGTTTGGTATCTTGTGATGGTGGAAATTCTTTTTCTAGGAGGATCATTTTAAAATGACTAAGAATTTTATTTACTTAAAATTTTTTTGTAAATTCTTGTAAATTCCTCGATTTTTATCAATTATGAAGTTATCGATTAGAAACGAAAAATTCTGAGTTCAATGTATTAAAAATTGTAATAAAAAAGGGGAGGGATAATTGAGGAGCTGATTTTCAAAAGGGTATCTTTTCATATTTTATAAGAGCAGTTTTTTTAACTTTTAAATATTTATTACTTGAAAAATTATAAAGATTTCTAAATGAGAATCGAATTGTAGTTTCATAACTGATAGCACTTCATAGCTAAATTAAAAAAGTTCAATAAAAATATTTACAATTAGAGATAACCAGTTTTTTGTTTCGATTAATCAAAAATGAAAAGATACCCTTTTGAAACTCAACTCCTCAATTGTCCACAATAACTAAATCCAATTTTTTTTTTTTTTTTTTAGAAACATATTATATGTGAAATATGTCAAGAAAAGTTATTAGTAATAACTTATTACCATCAATATACTCTGCATAATGAAGATAAGTTTATAAAAAAACAAAAAACTGCAGTGATGCATGTAAAAAATGTAAAAATTCGAAAAAACCAGTATTAGTATTTAGTGAGATGTTTTGGTAGGCGGTTATTTTAGCACGAAAAATTTTTTCTACCAATTTAAAAAGAAAGACGAATAAAAGGATAATTTGTTTGTCTTTAGAAGCAGAATACAAATTTTATTTTGTCGATTGTTCATACCAAAATAAAATAAATTCAATTCTAGTCAGCATTTATTTAAATTTAACGAGAAGTATTGTTTTAAAATAGTTAAATTTGAAAAGCTTTATTTATAATAAAAGTAATTGTATATTTTCGTGCACTGCACGTAAAAAACCGACGGTGGTTAAAATAAAAGCTGTTTCTCTTCGACTAAAAATCTGGAATTTCGCTCGTACCCATGACTCGACGAACCGTGTTTGCTATTTCCCGGATGAATTTTCGTTTCAAACGTTTCATATACATGTATTTATATTTATATTTATATTTATACATGTGAGGAAAATGCTATGAGTTTCATGTTAACCCAGTTGCCAATGACGTAAAAATATTTAAATTAGGAAAAAGGTTAAATCGAAAAAAAACTTTGCCCATTACCATCTATGGCAAGATATTTATTGTAAAATAAACTAAAAATAATTAACACTATGTTGATTATATTATTCCATCTATGAATCAAGTATCCGGAGGCAGTATAAGTGAGAAAGGGTGAAAGAATAAGAGGTTCTTCGGTAGATAATCCGGCATAACGAAGAAGCCTTAACGGCACTAACTTGGATCGTTAATCCTTTCAAAGCATTGTCTTAGCTCAGGATCCTCGTGGTTGCGTTTATCAAGCCCCGTTCTCTAGCTAATGTCTCAGGCTGCTAAACCACCCTGCGGTGAATGTTGGACGATTTAAGACTACACTCCTAGCTCAAGACAACCAGAATCTCGAGATTTAATCTTCATTTCTGCTTTTGAATATTTATCTAGATACTATACGTCAACAAATAAGATAAGAATTTTGTGAATTTAATTCTAAATATACATTAATTTTATGATAAAATTAATTAGGTGAATATTTATTTATACTTGAAATTTTTAAATTTGGTTGAAGCTAAAAATTGCCGAAAAATTAAAAATGTTTGATGAATGAAGAAAATAATAACATTTTTTCATTGATTTTTTAGCGCTGTAATTCATTTATTAATATTAGTGAATTTCAAGCCGCATCGGTCTTAGTCATAAAAAAATAAAAATATAGGGCTTCAGACTCACGCCAGGAATTGAACCTGAATCTTTACGACTCGCGTGGAACTAACTAATATTAATATCTGAACAAAATTTTTCTATTTTAAAATACGACAATAGTTATTTATGCTACATGTGGGATAAAAGTAGCAAATAATCTGACAGTCTTGGTGTTGCTACATGAGCACAAGGTTTATAGGGCATTCGTATAAAGACGATGTAGATGTCGCTACGAGCATTTAGGCGAGTTGCGACAACCACACGAGTCTTCATACGAATGTCTTATAAACCTTCCAGCGAATGCCGTAATCACAACTGTCATATTTGCTTTTTATCTAACGTGTAGGTAGCTTACAATACTTTTTACAACTACTGCTCTGGAAATTAAATTTGAGAGGAATATAATAATTTTAAGGGTTAGGGTTGATCATTGTTTTTAGTGATCATTCACATGAACGATAAAAAATGAATTACTATCGCGGCAACAGATGGCGTTTCAGTAGTCTCTAGTAAAATTAAAAAGACAGAATGATTCGTAGGGTTATATTTATGGAGGGTAGAGGTACCTCTATCCTCCATGATTATATTTCTATTGTAGTATAGTTTAGGCGGATTCGTGCAATTATGTGGTCTGAAACATAACACTTGTGTTTATGAAACACATATAGTCAAATATGTGATTATTTTGTACTTAGGAAATGACATACAGCGCTTGAAAAGACAATTTCCAGAGCCGATGTTGTAAAAAATACTTTTTCTTCACTTCTTCTCTTTGAAGATAAAATTTTATTTCTTTTATTTGCCTATCCATTTACAGAACAAAGTAACCGATAAATGCAAGGCATAAAATATCGACTGTCAACAAAATAGATTCGTACTGCCGTTCAATAGTGAAGAAGATACGGCGTTGTAACATACACTACCGTCATATAAGTTACTGCAAAGAGAGGTTAGGTAAACACACTATATACATCGAGTTTTATTACGTAGTATGCTGTTGTGTAGTACTACTATACTCTATCTTTTTACGCTTGAAAAAATGTACTACACAAAAAAAAAACTTTCTAGAAAACGAAACTTGAAAGTCTATAATTTATTTTTGATTGAAATTTTTCTTGGCTTTTTGTTTAATCAGTTTAATTAGATGTTAATATATTAATGAATTTTGGATCCAATTGCGGTGAATTAAAGCTAATTTATTGATCATGAAAATGTAATAACATTAGAAATTCTGTTTTTTTCTCTTTTTCAGAAACAACACAATCCGAGTACAGTACAACCTGGTTATAAGTTCCATCGGACGTTATACTCACTCTCACGGCAGTTATATCTATATATGAAATATTTAATGTAAGTAGAAGAGAGAAAGAAGTATAACTTATTACCATGTTGTACTGTATTGGAAACGGTCCAGACAAAGTTAATGTTGCCGGCCCAGACAATTACTATGATAGTACCCAGCAAAATTTGTTAATTTGGCACAACATTATCGAAATTAAGATTATAATATCATCACTTTCGAAAAACAATTGCCTCACTCCAATTCCGTAAATTATACCAGTGAGCCAAAAGCATTAAAAAAAATTTTAATAGAAAATAAATTTAAAAAATATTCATTTGAACTAGTGCCAGGAAAAAATGTAAAAAAAAGTTTAAAAGAATGTAAAGGTTTTTCACGAAGTTAACTGAAGTTTAAATAAAAAAATTTAATTTTATGAATCTCAACGTTACTATTTTCATATTATGTACACGGTGTTTTTTAAAAAGCTGTCTACTCTCGACATAACATTCTATAAACACAAAGTAGATATTATATACTAGTTACCAGTAGTTGCGAAATCCTATTACGGTCAAAGGATTACCGGGTCTTGGTAATCGATTTTGTTTTGCATTTCGATATCACACTCTACGTTGCTGTTCATGCTGCTCATTCCGTCATGGTTTCACATGCATGCATATATTTAATATATTTATTCAAACTGGTAAGCTTACGCGAAGCTTGTCAATATTTTTTGTGTTTCCTGTTATACTGTTAATGTACTCTAACAAAAGATTATTGTTTCATTTCACGCTAACAACTTTTTATCTGTATTATTATTATTTTTTTTAAAGAAGAAAAACTTGAGCAATGAAAAATGCAATAAAAAAAATTTCTGAAATGAAAATTGAAGTGCAAGTATAAATTGTTTCACTAAAAGGAATAGAAAAGTCTCTTCAAGAAGTGTGGGAGAAAAAAGTTTGTAAAAAGAAGTTAAATAACATAAATATGTTAGAAGAAGCATCAAATTGAATGAAAAAAGTAAAACGCGGATGATGATAGTGAAGTTACTTTGAACCGTTAACAAGGCACTATGAGATGTGTATAGTACGTGAAAATCCGAGGTAATAAAAAGTTTACAATACTAGAGCATGCCCATTTCTGCTTTTATAGTCCTGAGACGGTTTAAAGTTACTTACAGTTGTTGTACAAATGGAATAGAATAGAAGTAGAAAGAACTCCAGCTAAAGGTTCTACGGTTCATTTGAGGGGAAAAATTTATCCATCACAGTGAATCACGGGTGAGACTTTTTTTATGCCTTTCTTCGATCCAGGCTAATTGAACTTTCTTTTAATTAATCGGCAATATTTATTGAAGGAAAAGAATTGAGGATTAAGAACTAGATGCTCAAAGCTGGATGAATAATGTAAAGAATCATAAAATGAATAGCAGTTGATTGAGTTGGTAAATTAAAAGTAAACCATGATTATTCTTTTACAGTTCATTTGGGAAAACTAAGGTGATTTTTTAAACAAAAAGTTTATAAATCTCTTTAATAAAAAATGTTTTATATCTTGAAGATAATAACAAATTTTTCAAAAATGTTATTTAGTTTGAAAAAGAATAATGTTAATGAAAAAATTTTTTTTCTTAACCAAAACAATGTTTAAAAAAAAAAATTTAATGTCTGTTCTTTTAAAAGTTCATTATTGACTCTCTTAAAATATAAGTACATGACGTTTAAACCATCATCATGAAATATGTAGAACATTTTATTATATCAAAAAGTTGTCCGTCAGAAGTTGCATATTCGGCGATTCAATTAAGCTCCGCATCAAAATTAAATTCAATTAAAAGTTAGTCAAAACTATTTGACACTATTAAATACAAGCTACATAAAATTTTATTTCAGTTAATCAATATAATTAATCATCGATAATAATAATTATTATTCATAATAAAAACTTTGTAAAATTTAATTATACACTGAAGAAAACATTGAGATTTTGATTTTAAGCAATAATGAAGCATAATTTGGCGCTCGAGCTTGAAGCATGCAATAAAGTTTAATAAATTAAAAAAAAAGCTAAAACAATTCAGTTAGTTAAACAATAAAAATTTGACTTATTTTATCTGAGAACTTTCAAAACAATTAAAAATTTAATCACTCGGATGATGATTCGACTAATTCCGGCCATTAAGTTCCGTCAATTTCTGCACGTGATGACGTGATACTTGCCAAGTAATAAATCTTGATAACAATCTAGCGTTAGAATATAATATACGATAGTACATAACGAAGGCAGCTTATATTAGCAGTCGTATTGCCGAGAAAATGAATTTGAAAATGAATAATTTAAAGGATTGGATTACGGTTTTTAAATAAATTGCCACTGAGATCGGATTAATGATGCACCATTTGCGGGTTATACTCACACCCATCCTCGAGGACTTTTTTCACTCTCAACCTGCCCAACTTGCTCTTCTACACTCCAACATACAAGCACACATACATTTGAATCTCTTTCTCTCTCTAACAATTTTCTCTTGTGAGTACTAGCAAGTTCGCAGAGGTCATAAATTCGAGCGACCACACGCGATTTGCCGGCGTCACGGTAAATTCCGGAATAACCTTTACCCTCTATATTCTCCGTTCATGCTGCTTTCCAACTCCCAGCTCCCAATTTCGAGCTTATTTCTCCTCCCAACACTGCCCTGCGGGCAAACACTTTGTCCATTTCAAATCTTCCATTGTACTTTGATAACAACCTGTGACATTGTATCGGAAAAGCATTTCTTAAGCCGACGGGCTTATCATATCGGGATTATCTGTTTTCGGAACAATGAATACTTATTTGCTTCATCCTAATGGATAATTCACGTTCGGAATTTTTCTAGTATACCTAGATTCAAGAAAGGGTAACTTTTTCTACTTCCACTCACGTTATTTCATTATTTATAAATTTTTTAAAGGGTATGTCGTGAACATGTTCCATAATTTCCAATAATCTGATGGAGTTTTCATTATTACGTACAGTATTTTATCAAATTCGATCAAATAATGTCTTATAACGGCAAATCATGTCATACAATGTCTTACAAAGCTTCAAGAAGAAGAATCATGTCCTATGTTAAAACATTGGACATGTTCCATGATCTCCCATGATTTGATGAATTTTTTATTATAATGTATGATCAATTGATGTCTTATGATGGCAAATGATCCTACATAATGCCGAACAAAGCCTTAGCAAGTAGGATCATGTCATGTTAAAACATCGGACATGATCCATGACTTAATGAATTTTCCAATATAATATATGATACTAGGGTGTGTCAAAATGTAACTTCCGTGATGGACCTCTTAAAATCAAAATTTTGAGTTCCGCTTTTGACAGGAGTTGGGTTGGTCATTTCATGACATATTTTGAGCGTAAAAGGATTTATTTGATTTTCAGATAAATTTTTTAACAGGAACTTTGTTGGGGCATTTCCGCTGAAATTTCAAAATTTGGCCGAAAGTATCCAAACAAAGCTCCTGTAAAAAATTCTCTGAAAATTAAATAAATTCTTTTACGCTCAAAATATGTCAGGTAATGACCAACCCAACTCCTGTCAAAAGCGAAACTTAAAATTTCAATTTTAAGAGGTCCATGACGAAAGTTACATTTTAACACACCCTAATATGATACCGTATGAAGTTTAATAAAATAATATTTTATTGAGCCGTTATCATGAAGAAATGGTAACATAGAATATGAAATTCCCTGCCTTAAACATTAGAATAAAAGCTTAAAAACTAAATTTAACTAAACTTAAAAACTTGATTCTTTGCACTAACAAAGCGCTGATCTTGTTTTCTAGTCGCACAGAATTGTTACTTTATTTATATATCTAATGTAGTGTATGAATTATATTGATTAAAAAAATAAAAAGAGAAATAAAGATCAGCAATTAAATCGGTCGAGTATAATGCAAACTTCGGAAGCTTGTACAGCACAATTGTATTAGCAACCTGAGCACTAGGCCTAGCTGAGCACATACTTCAGTTTATAGTTGATAGAATGCATACCTGGTACTTTCACAAAAGTTACAATATATAGTTTTGGCTTAAGTGATTTACAGTGTGTAATTGCCTCTTATAACTCAATATGAGTGAATAACCTCAGTTTACGTAAATTTTAATACTCTCGAACTTTCAATCCGCTTTACTTTTTATGGACTATAATTTGCAATTTTAATTCTGTCATCTTGTGTGTATAATTAATTTTTATTGAAGAAAATTGTATAGTTAATATGAAATTTAAAATTTAACGATTACAACCCTAACAAAAATAATAAAAACATGTTTCACCAAGCATTCAATTACCAGCAATCTCGATTTCTATATCAGAGATTAACTTAATTAATTGAGGATTATTGTGATTTCATACATTCGCGAGTACAGAGGGTTTGTTCGATGAAGCTAATATTTTATGTTCAAATTAAATTTCACTTTTTTTTATTCGCAGTTTAACGTATTTTATAATAATGGAATTTAGCTCATCAAATATCATTACGTTCGACCTCATTATAACTATCAGAGCGTAGCGTATTCATTGCTCATTTCAATGACTTGAAATTTGTATTCATGACTGAAAATGGTATTGCATTTGATATTACCGAGCTTATAACAATTATCAATAAATGAATGAATAATATAAAAGGACATTTGTTTGCCAATATTATGAAGAACAATAATTTATAAGAAACAAAAACAATAAATTTTATTAGAAAAAAAAATTTTTCAAGTGAAGAGTTATCATTTTCTCTAATTCGAAGATGTAAATATTTTTTAACACGACTGAAATTTTTAAGAAAAAAATTCTATGACATAAAATTGATGATGAAAGTGAAGTTAGTTTTGTATTAAAATTCTAGATACTAATCGAAAGAATGGACCCTGATCCCTTATTCATTTAGGCTTGGAGTGGGCGCTCGAGGCATATTCAGAATCCACAAACTTTTTTTTCAATATCCCATGAATGACCGAAACTCATACCTTTTGATTTTGCAATTTCTTCACATGATTTCATTCACTGACTTTGATTTCAATCTATACTTTTATTTTTTTTTTCCGCATGTATCAGTTCACATTTATTTCTCATAAACACAAAACATTTATATATATAAACTATTATTTCATCGTGACAAACCATTTTGTTGTTACACCCGAACGCACAATATACTGAAATTGGATAACCAACAAGCGATATTTTACATTTTCATCTCTGGAGCTTACAAAGCTTTTAAAAAATATTTTTATTTTTATTTATATTTTCATTTTCATTTTCGCAATCTATAGCCTAGAATCAACTGAAATCATTGGTGCGTTTTATTCCATTTATTTAGTTATTTACTTTTTTTTGATTACCAAACAGTTTCGGATTTGTATCCGTGCTCGATATCGCGAGCTCTAAATAAATAAATAAAACAATGCTTAAAAAAAAAATAGATTGAGTTAAAAATAAACAGAATCCGGGAGGATCAAGATAAACAATTTTGTTTTGAAACAATACAGAATAAAAGATAAGAGAAGGAAGCAGTTTATTTAATATTGCTTAGGCAAGGGGTTGCCCAAATGTTAAAACACGAGCTGAATTTCCGATGATTGGACAGAGCTTTCGATTTGTTGAACACAAAGTAAATTATTCTGACTAACGAAATTTATCCAACACCTGACGGTTTCATGTGTCAAAGACTTCCACTGTTAAAGATAAAGAACCGCTTGATAAAATCTGACAAACCTTTCGAAGACTCGATTTAAATGAGTGTTCTATTCAATTTTGTAAGTTGAATTTTATATTAGTATGCGAGCTTCGTCGGTTACACTGAAATTAAAAAAAAAAAATACTTTGGTTTGTCTGTTTACATAAAGCGCCAAATTAAAATCTTTTCGATTTTTATCTTATTTTTTGCTGTACATCCGAAACTAATGTTTTTTAAATAATTGATAAGGATCTTTTCATTTCTTATTAAATTTAAAATATTTTTCATAAAAAAAATTTTTTTTTTGTAAAATAAACAGTTAAAATTTTATAATAATTTCAAAATGTTCGCATAAACAATTTTATTTTTTTAATTGTACGAGCCATTAAATTTTATATCAAAAATGAATCAAAGTGTAATTATAAAATGGTTTCAATAACTCCCAATTTATAAAATTAATTAATATTTTTAATTGAACTAAAAAATAATTTAAATAATAAAAAAACTTGTTTAATTACAACAATTATCAGTTATACTTTTTTTTTTACTTCAACTCCGAAATGAATGAATTTATCAAAAATTTATGAAGGCATTTTTTGTGTTTTATTAAATTTGGAATATTTTTTATACCAATATTTTTATTTTTAGATAATTGGTTAAAAAGTAATTTAAAAAATTAAATTTTTTCTTAGTTCGCGTCTGTAAATTTTAATCGAAAAAATGACCCCCGTAATTTCCAGCTCATTAAATAAATTCATGTTCTTAATTAAACCCGCAATTTAATCCTTTGTCTCCATCAATACGATCTACTTGATCACGTGTCTTAATTTATTTTACTGTCAAAGCGATTTTGAACTTGACTTTGCCTCGTTTCTGTCCTTAAAAAAAAAATTAAGGATAGATTATTGATGAAGTTTTTTAACCGGTAACTATTTTTGCAGCGCTTTGTTCCTCGAGTTGATCATTATACTCGAATCCGCGAATGCAATTAAGGAAGATTCAAGTATTTTCTCGTCTGCCTACTAGAATTATATCCCTGAGGTACCAAGGGTCGGAGAAAAGAGCCAAACAGATAGGAAACTTCACCGAGAATTACGAAACGGAATATATGAAAGCAAAGAAGGGGATTCAGTCGTATCTCAAGAGCACTTTTAAAGATTTTCCATGATTTAAAATCTCCTTTTAGAATATACGTAACTTTGTCCGGCATTAATTAAGCTTGTTATAATTGTTTATACAACTATTCCGCGGTATTTCTGGGAGTTTTAAGTAATTTATACCTTGCTTTAAATAAATTATTCTTTAAAAGTTGAAACATTACTTAAAACTTTATCTTAAAAGTTCCTCTTTTCAGAGCCTTAGAATGTTCTGGGCTGGAAAATTTGATCTAGTAGGTGGCATGCCGAGGTTCAAAGCCTTCTTACCTTTTTTCAACTTCCTTAATAATTTTTTTGCAATTAAAACTTTAGAAATAGTTGTGAAAATAGAATCTACAAACATTAATTATTTATGTAATGATTTAACAGTTCTCATAAAAACATATTTTGACTTCCCAATTTTTCAACATATGTTGGCGTATTTTTATCTACTCAATAATTAGGGTGTATCATTCTGTTTGAACTATTCAGTTTACATTTAATTTCATGCCTCTAGTATCCAAACAGTTTAATGTTTATTTAACATATATCTATTTACATGAAGAAAAAAATGAACTTTATTTGAACCAAAAAAATTATAGCGATAAAGAGCTCTTGAACGTTAATTTAATTTTTTTTTTTCAATGCAGTTGATCATTTCTAGCTTTTCACTGAAAAATTTTAAACAAAGAGATTTTTTTAGACTCAATTAAATTTAAATTGGTTCAACACTTTTTTGCGTAATTAAAAATACAAAATTTGTTAATAATAATTTTCTTGTTCAAAATTTTTTTTCCTTAAGTTATTTTTTATTATTGGCATAATCTTCAAATTTTATAATTTTACACTTATAAAAAAATTAATTTAATTTAAGAAAAAAATCTTGAACCAAGAAAATTATTTTAAAGTTTTTTTATTATTTTAAATCGTACAGAAAAATTATTGAATAAAGTAAAATTTACTAGAAGCAAAAAAAATTTCTTACTTCAAAAATCTTTCATCTTGATTCAAAATAATTTTTTTAGTTTAAAATTTCTTTGATCAAACCCAATGAATTTTTTTTAAGTGTAATTAATTATAAATTATTGAATAAATAAATGAATCATGCATTTTGGAGTTTTAAAAATTTATTTCAAAGTTTTAGGACTTAGAAATTTTGAAATTAAGGGAAGAAATGATAATTATTTTCTTCGAAGACTCAAATAAACGTGGTATAGATAAAGTGTTAGGTAAATTCTCTCAGGTACTCAACGGTATGAATTCAATCGTGCGTGAAACCGTGCACGTTACCGACCACACCGTAGTACGCTGTTGAATATTCATAGAGTGCGGATGTTGGCACCCGAGGTATATTGAGTGCTCTAGAGAGAGATAACCCTCTGTATATACATTACAGTACTGAAATATGAAGACTAGTATGAGTATATGCGCGAATAATGAAAACTAAAATAAAAGACTTCCTAAAAAAGGTGTGATTCAACTGGGGATTCTCAGCATAGTGACACTGTAAGCTGTAATGAATTTAGTCCAGCTTACTAAATTGTAAATTACTATGGATTAAAGTAAGGAGTAGAAAATAAATTTAAAAAGTCGTTTTTTAATGAGCAAGTAAATTAATTGTCGATCTTCTGTCACCATTTATAGATTTTGATGGTTAAAAATTAGTGTAATTTTTTATTTTTTAGGAGTACTCTTCCAAAAGAGAATAAAAAATGACGTTTTTCGGTTAATTAAATTAAAAAAATTAAAATACTTGCTGATAATATTGAAAAAATAAAACCAGCTCGTGGATTAAATCCTTGAATGCTTTGTTGTGAATGAAAACGCCCTTCTCTTTGATAACATCATCAAAGCTCTGCATCGTGCTAGTGTAAGCTCAACAGATGTTTTTGTTGATGACGTGTTCTGATCTTGTATAACAATATTATGTCAAAGTATAATAATAAGCGTATAATTTGATATTATAGCAGTTTATACGAAAAAAAGAAGGATTAAAGAATTGAAGTTTAAGTAAAATCTACCGAAGGATGTCTTGAATAGAAATTCGGAAAAATTACAGTTTGAAAATAGAAGTTCTCACAAATAATATAAAAGTAAATTTTAAAATTGTTGAATTATATTCAAAACTGTAAAAATTAATGATTAGGAATTCATTTTTTGAAAATGATGATTAAAAGTTTAATTTTTTCATGTTTTTTGTTCGAAACTTCTTATATTATGACAGAAATTATCATTTTTCCGTTTCTCTTTTTTTCGTCCGTTAGTGAAATTCTTTACTAAAAAAAAATAATAATTATTATAATAATATACTTTACAATTACGTTAAAATAAATTAACGAAATTTGCTATTAAAAAAAATTAATAATAATCATGATGATAAATTTCAGTAAATCGAGATAAATTTTCAGTAAATGAATATTTTAATAAAAAAAACTTAAACTCTTTTGTTATTTAAATGAATATTTCATAAAAGAAAAAAAAGTATAATATTCGAAGGATAAAGAAATTTTTCCATTAAACTTTTTAACACAAATAAAAAGGTGTGTCTTTGAAACACCGATATTGTTGATGTAATAGGAAAAAAGTCGGTACAGTATATAGTGCAGTATTGAAAAAAAAAAGTATTGAGAACAAAACAGAGGAAAAAAGGATTGAAAGTGAGCGCAAGAGAAAGAGGAAGTGAACAAATAATGAGGAAGATAAAAAAATCTCGGAAAAGAAGTAAACGGAAGTGCATTCGTACGCGACAACGCTCCTCGACCCGTCAGGAACTTTAGTCAGTGGTCTCTCTTTATTTATTATTCATGAAGTCCGCGGGAACACGTACCCGCACCTATTGATCCTTCGTCTTCCCTTGTTTTTTTCTTACACGCAAAAAAACTTACCGATCGGCTATAATTTAAGCCGATAAAATTTTTTCCGCGATCATAAATCGTTGCGATATTTTTTTATGCAAATTCTTTCTTTTTTTTTATTTAGATACAGGAAAACTTTAGGAAAATATTTAAAACAAAAATAACGACTAAAAATGTTATCGCGATTCAACATATTGAAAATTTAATGAAAATATTCAATTATTTGATTTCGCACGTTTGAATAAAATATTCGCTGCAAATGAATAATTAAAAATAAATAAATAATTAATCAAGTTTTATTTACTTATTGTCAGTGAAAATTTTGTTTGATTAAACAAGCGAATTTTTTTTTCTTTTTATTGAAACTTCAACTCTGATGAGGACAGAAATAAATTTTCAATTATTATTTAATCATAGGATCGAGCACGATTTAACAAATTTTTTTTTTTTTTTGTAAATACAAGCACTTAAAGAATTTTCACCCGTTTTATTAAATGACGCGTACTTCGCGAGCACTAAATATGATTACGCGCAATAAGCCGGATAATAACCAGAGTCTAGGGGATACTGTAAAGCACAACCCTCGAGCACTGTAATTTTATACATTTTAATCTGTAATATTATACTTCACCGATTAACATTTTATGTTATCGATTTATCAATGAAAATTAACATCTATAATAAACAATTTATAGTAAATAATGTAAAAAAAAATCATTGAACGGATTAAAAACATTCTAATTTGATGTTCTACAAATTTAATCTCTTGTGAATGAAAGAAATAAAAAATAATGAGAAACCTGGAGGGATGAAATAAAAAAGATACACCTTGAGGATAGGTGGATGGTATTGTCATCAGAATTGCAGCTGGTAATGCTCGCCCATTTCTTCAAAAGTATATATAATCGGCAGCTGCACCATTTGCGACGCGTTTAGCAAATCACCCTCAACCCTGTTACACTCAGGGGATATCTGTCTTCTCCTATCTCAAACTATCTCGTCTAACAACCTTTGTCTTGGGTCTTTCATCTTAGCTCTTGGTACTTCTCTTTGCCTCAATTCTGCTCATCACATCGTACCAAAACTATCTAACTAACTAACTCATCTCAAACAAAACTATTGCTTACCTTTTCAATTGACACTGCACCTGACAGCAACCAATCGTCGTTATCAAATACCGAGTCGGCCTTTCAATCTATTCGTCTATTCAGACCTCTTGAATACACGAGTTACTATTTAAACAATAAGCGGTTTAACTCTACTGTGAACTTTGATGCATTACTCTTGTTATTATCGGTGTAATTGATATTTAGGTTTACATTGGTCTGATAATCAGAGGTCAATTGATTCTGATTAAGCTTAAAGCTAGTTTTTGACCAATTTCAACGTTTTCGTATGATAATAATTACTGAAATAATCGGATGATTATTATTATCGTTTTTACTAATATTAGAATTATTTTTTTTACTTAATTTACTAACATTTAAAAGCTATATCATTAAACCACCAATTTTTCAAATTTTTCAATCTTCTAAATATAAACTAACTCAAATTAATAAAATTAACGTTTTATCTCAATGATGCTTACAAATCTAATTTGTACATAAATTAATATCTTTAATAAAAGTAATTACCAACTATACCTTTCTTTCTTTACTAACATTTATTCAATTTGACATTATTGCTTATCTCTAATTTTTTAAAACTATGAAATACCTAAGTAATTAAAAATTTCTTATAGCTTGTTCAAAATTAGAAAGACATTAAAGATTAAAATTTAAAATTGAACAATAAAAAAAATTTCTGTAAGTTTTCATAAAATAATTAATACCAACAATTAATTGAACCCCAAAAAGAAGAAAATAAATTGAATAAGTACTTTATAAGCCTTACAACGCCTAAATCGTGGAAGTAAATTTAAATACACAGAAAAAAAGGTTTACTTTTTTTAGCAAAATTTTTTTTGAGTCATAAATAATTTTTTTCTACTCAAGGGTTTATTTTTTCTGTGTATGAACCTTTAATAAAAAAAATTTTTAATTGGCTATTACTAAAAATAAATATCAACTAATTTGATTAAATCAGAAAAAAAAATAATGTTTGAAATGGTAAAATTTCTCGTAAATTTCTTTCGAAGAATCTTTTTTAAAAAAATTTCGTTTGCAGTAAAAAAAAATTTTAATTAATTAAAACTGTTTGCATACACACAGTTTTCAACAAAATTTTTTAATAATTCAAATAAAAATAAAAATTATTGCATTTACCTAAAAATAAAATAATTAAATGAAAACTTAGACTTACTCTTGTGTTTAGAACTGCTCTTCCACAGCCCGCGGAAAAAAGACATCGTGTTATTACAAATGATAGGGGAAATAATACGTCAAAAAGTATATATCAAAACCGATAAAAGTACTTAATGAACACGACAAAACAGTTTATCGATAAACGCAACAATTGTTGTTACGACACACACTGGTTTGCGGACAAGTAGAGTTCAGCAATGTTTGTTTTGAGTTTTGAATGATATCGGCAAATGAAAAGGTGCTACTGGATTCGCGCCGCGGCACGATATGAGCGTTACGGCAATTCGCGTTCCTACTCATCGTGTAATGCTCCTGCGCGTGGCATCCAGCTTCCCACCCAACCTTCATACCTGTTTCAATCTTTATATATACATATACATATAAATATATAGGTTGTCCGATCGGATTTCCAGACCAGGGACTGGAGACCTGAGACCTGAGAATGGAGAGTTGAGACAAGACTTAAGACGTGGAGAGACAGAAGTAAACGACATTAACAAGGACAATTGAAACCGATTTTTATGAGATTTTATATTTTTAAAATAAATAACCTTCAACCTCAGTTAATGTCTTGTCTTGAAGAATCGAATTTTTTCGAGAAATAAATTTTTGCAAAGAAAATTGAAAAAAAAAATAGTAATTGTTTAGTTTTGCGGGTATTTGTTTTTTTTTTTGACATAGAAAAATTTCAAATCATTTTATTTCGTTGCAGATTTAATACAATAATCTTTAAAATTTGTTGAAATAAACTAAAAAAATTTTTTAATGTTAAAAAAAATTCTTTTGTCCGCGGAAAATCGTTAATAAAATGTGTCCATATAAATCTAGCAATTTCAAAAACTTTTTTTCATATTTTATGAGAAAAAAGCAAACAATTTTAAAACAAAAATTTCCAAAAATGTCAATTTGTACATTTTCTTATAATTTTTTCAAAAATTTTTGTCACCAAAAAATTGATATTTAAAAAAAAAAATTTTTTTTTTAAATATTTCATTTTTGATAAACTTTAAATAAAAAAAATATTTGACTATTCAAGGAAAGTTCTAAATATCATTCTTTTGGATTCAAGTATTTTAAACTATTACCAAAAATTCCACATTCAAAAATTTTGAAAATTGATAATTTATTTTTTAAAAGAAGCAAAAAAATCAAATATCAGATGTCCACTAATTTCAGTATCATGAAAAACTTAAGATTGTTTGAATTAATCAATTGCTTGGTTGCCTTGCATGCTTCTACTCCAAAGATAAGTCACGCGATGTCCATATACTTCAAGTTCAATGTTATTCACTTATTACAATACACTCTTGTAATTGTTAGTTGAATAAAGTCAAGGCCGAATAAATGAAATCCGCATTAATTATGTACATTACCATTTCATAAAACTTTTTATCGATTGTTAAAAATAATTATTTTGTGTCAACAAAAAAAGTTTTTCCACCATTTATAACAGAATTATTATTTTAAAAGTTCAACGAGTCAGTATTTCTATAATTGCAACCACTGCTTTTGACACTTGCTCTTTGAATTCAAAAATTAATACTCAACTTATAATATTATTTCAATAAACGCTCTCATTATTTTGAACGCAATAATTTTAAACTTCGTATAATATCAAATCGTTTATATCAAATATAAACTATATTAACTATTAACTATTTTAAATCAATAGAGGTATTAATAACACAATTTATCGAGAATTCTGTCGGATATTTCTCTGCGAATACTTGAAACCATACATCTGTCAAATTATATGAAGCTGTACTGCAATTGACTGATTTAAATTATCGAGTTTGCAATCAAGTACTAAAATAAAGTGGAATAAAATTATAAGCATGAGTTTTTGAAAAAAAAATAAAATGAATGAAATTCAAGAATATATAATTATGATTGTACATTGTAAACATGAAAAAAATTTTCGAATTAAGGACTTGTAAAAATTTTTTTACAAGTAATTTTATACTCAAAAAATTATTGATCTGATAAAGAAATTTTCGTGGAAAATTTTTTTGATCTGCCCATATAAATTTATATATGGCAATATATGATCTTATGTAACCATATATATGGACATGTACATGGCAGTATATAAACACATATGGCAATATATGGCCATAAATTACACAACATGGACATATATGCACAGTAAAAAATTTTTCGTCATTTCGTCAAAAAATTTTGTGTTAAAAATTCTCGTATTAAATATTTAACACTTTTATGTGCAAATTTAACATTTATTGTGTTAAATTAACACAAAAACGTGTTAAATTTTTAACACAAAATTTTTTGACGCATTGACGCAAAATTTTTTATTGTGTGGCAATATGTGTACATTTATGGCAATATTTGGACGTATTAAAAATTTGGCAGCTCAACATAGGGCCTGCTATGAAAATTAACCATATATGGCAATATAAAGACTATTAAAAAATTAAATAAATTAATTAAAAAATTAAATAAATAATAAATATCAATTTGTCATATGACTTTTAATATAAAAAAAATTATAAATAAGAAATTTGATGTACAAAAAAAAATCCATCAGTCCATTAAGAATTCTATGTGTCGGTTCATCCTAAAGAAATAAATTGAAATGAAATCTAAATTATTTTTCTCATATGGACAAATGTATGCAACAAATCACATGATTATTCCCGTCTCACCTCCCCGCCACCATACAAACCCATCCCCTTTCATAAAAATTCACTATTCTCCCATCCCCTCGCTTACACTTCCTTGAAGTAACATTAAACTTCTTCTGGCCGAAAAAGCGCACAATTTACTAAAAATAAATCAGTGAAGTAGACTGTAAATTTTGTTTTTCATTTCAAACTCATCCGAAATATATATAACTTGAGTTTAATGTTTTATTTAAAATTTCTACCGCATTTATTATGATGATAAAAGGCTAAACTTTAATAATTCTGTAATCTCTAAATCTAGGGACTATTCTTCATGAACTCAACGTAAGAAATAATTCACTAAAATCTGATCATCAGGCGAGTTAAAATTTAAAAAGTTTTTGGGAAGACTTGGATTTTATATAAAATTATTATTATACAAAATTGTTTAGAAACAAAGTTTAATACAGTTGAATAATTGTGTCGATGGGGATAGATCTAGACTTAGATCTCGTTATATATAATAAAATAATATAACTTCTGAGAAACTCACCACTAATGTCATGAAAACGTTAATGAGAACCTGAGAGAAGACGTCTTCAGTCCTGACTAAACTTTTCATCCAACATTTCGAGGACTCACACACATTATCCATCCATCTCAAGATAAACCTGTACTTCTTGACTTTCATCCTCATTTCAAAGTTACTTGTAACTTGGATTCGTTCTTCTGCAACCTACAACCTAACAACCTAACAACCTATAACCTCCAACCTTCTACTACTACTACTACTACTACTGCAGTATATTTCGCGAAAATTATTCCAGAGTGAAAAGTTTTCTTTCGGCTTGAGTCTTACTCAAATAGGAATGGAAAAACTCGGCATGATTGTATTCCAAGATTTTATTTGATTTTATTTAATATATTTTTCCATCAACCTTGCTCAAACTACTTTTCTTTCATTAGTAATGACTTTTACAATTTATAATTACTAGAGGTTACTTCTTAACAAATTATTTTATTCATCCTTATTTATTTTTTTACAATCAACGGTTTTTTAATTAATTAAAATTCTATTTAATTTTTTTAATGATGATAATAATAACAAATAGTAACCTGTAGTTATTATGTCTGCCGAAAATTATAAATTATAAATACATAGAAAGAAAGAAAGTCTTGAGCCAAGCGTAAATTTTCTTAAATCAAGAAAATCTTAAATTAAGGAAGATTAAAAAATTTCTTGAATGAAGTTAAATTTTCTTGAAACAAGTTAAATTTTTTTAAGCCAAGAAAATTTCTTCTTGCTCCAAAATAACTTCGGTCTTCCTTACAATTTTCTTGGTCCAAGAAATTTTTTTTTTTCTGTGTAGAAAAGAAATTTAGCTGTCGGATTTTTAAAAATTTTTCATCTCAATGTACATAGTTTGGGTACTTTTGAAATTAATTTTAAAAATAACATTGCTATCAAAGAGCCAATTAACAATAATTTAATAAAAAATTTGATCAAACTTATAGAACCAACAAATTATTAAAAATTTCTCTAAAAAATTGACCAAGAAATACATAAATTCATGAAAAGGCACAAATTCACCTAAAAACTTTTCTGATAATACCAAATTTAACTATAAAACTTTATTTTAAAATAAAAAGATATCCGACACAATATTTTTCTTATTCCGTTAATCATTTAAATGATAAATTGACTATCGTCGAAAAAATATCAAACTGTAAAAATCATAAATTCAGGTCATGACCTTTTTGATAGTACTAAATTTAACTACAGAAAAAACATTTTATAACAAAGATGTCTATCACAAAATTTTTTTTATTCTTTCAATACATATGGATCAATATTTAACATGAAACTACACTGACATATGCAAAAATAAATAAAGAAATTTTATCTTGCGCAAAATTCAAATCTGTTTATAATTACTTTAAAAACTCATCATAAAAAATTAAATATCGCTGAAAATCATATGAAACCTTTAAAAGTTACGAATTCAAATCAAATTTTTTTTAATTTTCCTAATTATAACTCAAGAAAATCTATTTTAACATAAAATTCCACCGGAACTAAAATTATTCTTTTAATTATTTGGGATCACAATAAAATTGAAATAAAAATGCGCATCTTGAATATTTTTTCAATAAAACATATATCGGTCTGGGGAGGATTAGTCGCCGTACCGGAGGGATGTATACGTATCTGAGGAATTCCAAGCACGAGGTCTGGAGCACTGGAGTGTAGGGTAAGGGTAAACGGTAAGGGTCGTCGTTCTACTGGTAGTACTCGACGTTATTGCATCGGATAATGCAAAGGAAAACGATAGAGATAGAGATGGAGCGAGTAAGGGCTGGTTGATATTCTTCACTCCTGTACACTGTATGTCTTACCTCTTACCTCTTACCACATCTATCGATTCCTCGTTCTAAATAACGTCAACTGCAAATCTAATATCCAATACATATACCAGTATAATATGTTCCTAGATTATCGGATTTTCTATCGGTGTAATAATCCTAAACCAAATTCTTTTCTCTTCATTTAACTCTTATCAAAATTGCAATTCCTAAATACTGATGGAAGAATTTGTTAGGGATCAATAAATTTATTTTTTAATTTCTTTTAACTTATGTGATATAAAAAATTTTAAATGGAAATTTTATGCTAAAATTATTTTTTTTTATTTAATTTAAATACCAAGGCAATAGCCGAGTGGCAAATGATACAAAATAAAAGAGTAAGAAGTACATGTAAGAATATGAACTGATCTACATAAATAATTAACAGTATTTGGATTATGACGAATAGCACATATGCAAAGTTAACAATCAAAGTTTTAAATAATCTAATCAGCTGATTACAATCAATAAAAATGCGTTGAGTAAAAATTAATAAGAATTTGAGTTTTGAATGTTTAAAGTCAGATTTAAGTTTAGATATAAATTTGAATTTAATACACTGCAGTTAACACCAATCTTAATCATTTAAATCACCATCAGTGATGCCAAATAAAAAGCTCTCTTTTATAATTGATGGAATAATGAATTTTCGTAGAAGGCAGTTTGAAAATTAGGGCTTTTGAGCGTGATATTGTTATGTTTAATAGCCAATTTTTCAGAACGTCTAATAACCAGAGATTCTTCGACGAACATTCCTTAAAGGAATATATATGCTATATACGACTATTTAAGGACATTCCAAGAAAAAAACCGTTTCCTTAAAATTTTTTGAAATTTTGAGTACTTTCACTCATAAGTATCCTCTATATACAGGAATTTTTTTAAATAGGACAATTTGGACATTTTACATACAAACTCTACGCTGACCGACGTTCAAGCGAACGTTTTATTAAATATCAATCGCACTTTTCTTAGGATTGTTTTAAAAAACTGAGAATCATTAATTGAAGATATATCGAGTATTTTTTATCAAAAATATCATAAATAAGCGGTATTTATTTTTTTATAAAAAATGTTTGAAGTTAGCGACTTTCGATATTTTACGTGAGTGGAAGTAAGTGAGCGATAGTCTGTCAAGAGAAGCAGCACTAGTGCGTGAAAAAGAAACCAATAGCCATAACCTATTGGTGTCTTTATTTGCCGTAGTACCTCCTTAAGAAGGGCTTCGAAGACTTTGGATATTTTTTTAATTTATTACTAATAACAACAATAGTGAAATCCAGCTATGAATCTACTCCATTGGTGTTATTGATTGAAAAAAAAATTAAAAAAATGATTTCTTAAATATTTATAAATACTTTTAAATACTACTAAATGTTTCTATCAATCAAAAAATTTTGATAAGCAATTAATTAAATAATATTAAATGGTAATAAAATTAGCAAAGAAGAATATATATATACTATATATGGATATATAATATACATAGGAGAGATTATAAAGGACTGAGATGTTAGTTTTCAACCCTCGACTCTTGAATTACGTGACAGGTTAGTGCCATCAGGACCAACAGTACTTCGTAATAATAATAATGAGTCTGTGGCATCGTATTATAAAATCGCGGTGAGTTACCGCTCTAATATATAATACTAGACCGCTTTCACGAGAACAGACGGAAGGAAGCGAACCCCTTAAGAGCAAAGACCTTTTTTCACGTGACTGAGTGCCTTAAATTTGTCAGTAAACCCAAAAAGGCTCTAAAATAATATTGTTATTTTCTTTTTATATTTCAGGTCAACAATATCAAATGTAATCTAATATTTTCCACATTATCCAAGTTTTATCAAAGAAAGAACATTGAACATTTAACGAAGAAATTTGTATTTTTTTTTTTTTTAATTTTAAGTTAATGAATGCAAAATAACTTTTATTCGTTAATAAAGAGATAAAATTAAAATTATTGATATCGCATTTTGAGGTCATAAGTTAAAAATACAATACTGCTCGATTGTAATTAATGCGCTGGTAAATTATCGTTATGATCGATTAAAACAGATTCTCTCTCATTGAAGGTTTATTTGCTCCAGGGGATTTTATAATTATGCTTATTATTGTTACTAGTAATTATTATGAGCGGACATTGGATTTAATATTTTATTATCAACAATAATTGAAATTTTTTTAATATCATTTAAATTTTAGCTATTGTATAAAAATGAAGGCTTCCCTTTTTTTATTTTTAATGAATAAATCACCTTCAAAATGTTAATCGAAAATCAAAATTAAAAATAGAGAACTTTTTAAACCAAAAAACTAATTGCCATATTAGCCATATATTGCCATATTTAGCCGTATATTGCCATATTGGGTCCCTAATCGTTATATTGAGCCATATGTTGCCTATTAGGCCATATATTGCCTTATTAAACTACATATTCTCACATTTAGACATATATATGGAATACTAGTCCATTTATTACCATCTTTAGACATTTATATTGCATACTAGGCCATATATTGCCATATATGGCATATTGTGCCATATATTGCCACATTTAGACATGTATATGGCATAATAGACTCCATATTGCCGTATTACGCTACATATTGCCATATTTGGACATATATATGGGATACTATGCCATAAATTGTCGTATTTAGACATACATATAGCATATTAGGCCATATATTGCCATATTCTGTTATATAAGAAGACGTTAAGCCAAATGAATAAATTTCGATCCTTTAAAAATCAAACCAGTCAATCATTTAAAAAAAAATTTTTAATATCTTTATTTCCGATTTGTTACAGCTATAAAAATATGAAGAAACATTTTCTTCATAATTAAAATATTTATAAATAACAAAATCAATAACTGATAACAATTACTATTTAAAAAAAAAATAAAAGTAATAACCTCGACATTAAAAAATGGCATTACTGGTAAAAAATTTCTTTTTAAGTGAAGTACTCCGTTTTTCATTATAAATTATAATTCTCGATGATTTCTCTTCCTGCAAAATGGGAGCCTTGGCCTTGATTTACAAGAAGGGTCAATCAGAATCTCAAAAAACCTCGAGACAACAAGATTAATTGAATCAAAGACAATCAATAGAATGAGTATTTCGTAAACTGTCTGAGATTAGATCTACAAAGCAAGTTTTTTGTCTGGATGTTCTATCAGCCCCTAGTTTTTTTTTCTTTTATTAAAGACGAAAAATGCAGGTCTTCACTTTGAGGTGGCTGATGCAATTTCGGTAAGTGGCTTACACGAGAAACTGGAGGTCGGTGAATCGAGTTAAGGAGATAGCGTGTGGAATAAAATAATCAGAGCAGCCTGTTATGTACAGTAGGGATAATTCAAGTCGTCTGTTCAGTTGGCTGATGTAAGAAGTCACTCAACCAGATAAGAAAATCCTCCATTAACTTATGCTTATACTTATTCTTGTGATCTCCACATTGAGAGAAGAATTTATCAGTTGTTAATAAATTAAATCATTTATTTTTTTCAAAAATTTCTTCAATCAAAAAAGTTTAAAACTTATCTGACCCATTTTTAATTACAAAAAAAAATTGAATAGTTTTCCATTCAATTTCCGCAAAGAAGTAAAATAAAAAAAAAAAAAGAATTACATTCCATTCACTCAATTATGAACCTTCAATGAGAAAAGGATTTAATTTTACTTTATTTTTCCGAGAATGAAAGCAAAAAGCCAAATAATCAGTGGGTGACTAAAGCCGATGGATCTCAGATCGATAATATCTCACTAAGAAAAGTTAAACCAGGATATCAACCCCTATAATTTAACGCCTCAATGTCATCTCTTTTTTCAGCTCAAGCATCTTTTCTCACGAGAGCCATTCCTCGATCTCTTCCTTTCACTCTCTCATTTTCCGCTTAACTTTCTTCCCCAAGTATTAAAAAAAAATATGTATATATATAAACGTCTGGTCTTGAGGCTCTTTACTAATGGCCCGGCTTTTTTCAACTTCCCGAAAGGAATTCTTCACTTCGAGGACCGAATCTATTTCTATAGCAATCTTGGGTCTCTTATCACTGTCTAAAAATGTATTTCTCTTGTATTTTTAGCTTTATCTTATTTCTTTTATTTTATATTTATTTTTTCTTATTCTTTTTCTACTCTTGTTTTACTTTTACTACTAAGCGCACAATTAAACTCAGTGATTGGAGTTTGGTTCAAGTCAGACATAGAAATTACACGGTTTACAAAAGACGATCTTCGGATTATCTTTTTCATCTTCTTTGATCTTGTCTCAGCAGATTTTTTTATGTCTCTACTTTACTGACAGTTTGCGATTCTTTGTTGGTTGGAAAAAAATCACAGTTGAGCTAAATCGGGTACAAATATTTCCTGACACTGATAATAATTAACTATCAAGTTTAAGTTCTGATTCTTTCTGTTTTTCATCAAAAATCGATAGTAAATTTTTTTAGTTTCTATACTAGCAAAAAAAATTTTAAAAAAAAATTTTTTTTTCCGTATTACTCTAAAAAAATTATAACAATTAATATTAAACCATAAATAATTATTAATAACAACATATAAATTACTATTTACACGAATTAAAAAAAAATGACCTAAAAAATTTAGTTTTTAATTCTAACCGAAATAATTATGACATAAAAAATTAATAAATTAATTTCTACAAAAAAAGTCACTTATCAATGTAACCTTATCTCATCGACAAGCTACACGGAAAAAAGTAAACTGTAATAAATGATAGTCGAGTTGTAATAAGTAATGATCAACTGATAAAAATTACCATTTCAAACAGTAAAATCGTGATTTTATTAGTCACTATGTAATATTTATTATTTAAATGCTACAATTTATTGTTTACACGCTAAAAAATACTATTTCAAACAGTAATAATCGCTATGTGAAAGTCGAAAATGTTAAAGTATAATAATTAAGAACTTTGACTTTGATATTTATAATTTCGTATGTAAAAAATGATCGTATGATATTTAAAAAATATAAACTACAGTTAGTAAATTTTTATATAAGCAACGTCAATATTTACAAAGTAAAATAGTAAATTTTAAACGCAACGCTAAAGATGGAACTGTAATTATTGATGTGCTTCGACGGGTAAAATATACATTTTAAAAGTAGAATTTTTACTGTTTCAAACGTTAAATTCTCCCAGAGTGTAGGACCTTCCCCTTCTCCTTATTTGTAACGTTAGTGCTCTTGCAGAGCATTAGCATGTACTACAGTCGAATCGCGTTATGAGTCCAGCTTGTTTTCTTTGTTTTTGAACCAGACTCGCGTTAATAAGAGAGAGACACAAGGAGAGCTCATAACGCGACTCGACTGTATTTTTTTTTGCCAATGCGCATGACTTTTTTAACACGTGTTGGACAGCACCAATTTCAACACTGCCAAAATAGCCAGAAATACGTAGTTAATAAAACTTCTGACAAAAATGACCCTCCAACGTTGTTATAGCGTTGTGGTTAGGTGATAGTCTCGCATGCGTTAAGGTTACTATTCGAAACTCGGTTAGGGCAATATTTTTCTGAATTTATTTTTAAGGCAAGCGTAAGACTTCTTCACAATGAATGAATGCAAATGTGATTGAAATCTTATCCCCTCTAATTACACAAATTCCCTCAAATTAAACAAAAAAAAAGACAAAATAAAAAAAAATTTTTTTATTTATAGTTTTTTTTTATTGTTAATTTTTTTGTTAATCCCGATAGCAAATTTAATAAATTATATCCGAAAATAATATTTAAAACTATAAAATTTAAATAGTCAGGGTTGTTATTTACTATTATTATTTTTAAAAATTACTTGGCGTGATATTATAAAATACATATTAAAATGGCGATTTTTACTGTTTGAAACTGTAAAATTTATAAAACCACTGTTGTTATTTACTATAGTCATAGTCACAATTTACTCGGTATGATAGTATAGACTACACATTGAAATGGCAATTTTTACTGTTTGAAACTGTAATTTTTAAAGATGAAAGAGTCGTTATTTACTATAGTGATCGCTACTAATCACTTATTTTGGATATTAAATTATAAATTGTGGCTTTTATACTTTCTACATTTAGATTTGTAATATTTACATTTTTGCCACCCCGATGTCCACTGTACAGTTTGAAACTGTAAAAAGTAACCGGAATCCAAGTGAATTTTACAGTTTACTTTTTTCCATGTATTATTTCAATGTCAAGACAAAAAGTTCTTGGAGCAATCCAACACGGTGTTTAAAAATTTTATGTTGAACTTCTGGCTAAAATATTGAAGATTTGAAAATTTTTAACAAATAAGATCTCCATCAAATTTGCCCTATCTTTAATATTTAAATAATAATTATAATTTAAAAATCATTTTTAACATTTGAATATTTAACTCAATTTAGAGATAAAACTGTCATCTCACTTATCTCAATTAGAGATAAGTTGACAACTCAAAAAGTCGGGCGTTTTTGTATAGTAGAAGCTCAAATTTAGAAACTATTTCTTTGAATGCTCATCCTACAGCACGTATTATTTTCAAGCTCTCACGTCGATCGTAGAAAAGTAATTCACTGAAAATTGAATTCCGTCCGTTCACTTAGCTGCTATTCCATCCTTTTACCTATTTATATATATATATATATATATATATATATATATATATATATATATATATATATATATATATATATACTCAACATTTCACCACATAATATTATTTTTAGTATCTTATTCCCCGGAAAACTTTTACGTAAAAAGTTTACGAGACGAAATCTGTTGGTTGGATTCATTTTTATGATAACCCGGTTGTTAATTAAAAGCTTCAACGTTTGCATTTTTCCTTGATACTTTAATAAGCATAAGATTTTTTAAAAGAGTATTTTACGGGTTTTTTTTTTTTTTTTTTTTTTTTATGATTAATATGCATGAAAATTTTTATATAAAAACTCATTAATAAATTTTTCAAATTATCAAAATAATTATTTCTATTATTATTATTTGAGTTTTTACTTGTATACCATTTCTGACTTTTACAAGACTGATTGTCTCAGCGTCTCCACATATAGTCTCTCTCTATTATCAACGTATGCTCTCCGCTTTTATATTATTAACACAATATTTCAACTCTTATTACCAATATATTCTCCACTTTTACTATCAACATATTCACTACATTCAATGTCTTTTTCTTTATAATCACATATTATCAATAAATTCTCCACTTTTATTATCAACATATCTGCTCTTACTTTCAAATTCCTGCACATATCTTTTATTATTCTCCACGCGGCTGTGGACCGACTTGTGCTTTCTGTACTGCATATTTACCCTATTCCTCAACCCCTTTCGATCGGTTGTTGGAATAGTGGCGATGGGGAAACCACAGAGATAAACCCATGCCAGTACACAGTTCGGCTACCGGAGCGATCCCCGACGGTTGGTGTTGGAACTATTCTAACAACCGTCGGGGCTCGAACCCTCGCCTCACGGCACGATGTGCGACCGAACTAACGGGATAATGACTTAGTCCACTCGGCCATCATGCCGCTTAATAATTATTTCTATATGAATTAAGTTTAATCAAATAATAATACTTAAATTTATAAAAATAAAAAAATTTCATTCGTTAAAACTTGAAATCCGAAGACTAATTTCAAAATAATATTTTTGTTAAATTTGATGCGAATATTATAGAATAGAAATATTCATATTATAGAATAGGAATATTCATGAGCACTAACGACTACTAAGAACATCCATTAAAGCTGATCAAATTTTAATGACCTTTACAAAATTTACCACTTATGAATTCCTGCGTCATTTCAAATTAAATTAACTACCATTATCGCTTTTATTAATTACTCATTTATTTAATCTCTATCATATAATTTAATTTAAAAATATATTAACCTGAATAATTATTATTGGTCGTACCAATCAAACTTAAAATAACCAAAAATGGATGATGTTACGCTTAAAAAAAAGAAAGTTCAATAATTTTGATATATTTTTTTATAAAAAGCTTTTTGTTGCCCTTGAGAATGTGAAAATTTCCACTCTAATGCACAATAAATTAAAATTGTTGTCACGGGACGCACAAATACGTCCTTTCCGTATTTTTCCTCACGTAATTGTATTTATTTGAGTTGAGAGTCTGCTCAGAAGTGGCAAGGAAAAAATAAGAATAAGTAGAAGAAGAAGAAGAAGAAGAGTCTCGTAGATTCTTCACCTTAGAAAATTTAATTTGACGGTGCTGGTAGACTGACATTTGTGCGAAAGAATGAGCGCTTGAAAATGCATGAATGCGTCGGCAGCTTGGACACAAAAAATCCAAAAAGTAGGATACTCAGGGGTAGCATGAAGAAAGAATGGATATATTGTCAGGAGAAGGAGAGTTCAAGGGAGTAAGTTATGTAGGAAAGCTCGGTATTCACCAGAGGTTTTCTTGAGAACACCCGCATCAGCAAAGATATAGAGGGAAATGTATGTCGAAAGGGTTTTGAGTGACTGACAAGTAGTTTTGTCGCTTCCCATTAAGTTGCTTTTTTATTCATATTCTTATTACATCATTTATTTGGTGCCTGATCCGTATACACTGGATAAATTAAATTTGAATATTTTTAAAAATTTTACATTGTTGATTTTGATTTTTTTAACTTCCCGCTAAGAAAATTGAAAATTTTCAAAAATCGTGAAGTTATTGGTTTTGCCCCGAGTTTCAAAAATCGAGTTTTTATCAGATCTCAACGTTTTAAGGTCCTAGGAAGTTTCCGTGAATATTTTCGCGATGGTGTCCGTATGTCGGTATGTATGTGTGTGACTCTCTCGTAACTTTTAAACGGCTTAACCGATTGGAATGAACTAAGCGGAGTTCCAAAGAGTTCCACCAAACTTAGATTTCCTAAAAATTTGAACCGATTCAGACCAGTATATTTTGAGAAATCTCAAAAATAAAAAATTCGAAAAACTGTTTTTTTTTTAACAACTTTTTGACAGTTTTACCAATCAATTTCAAAAACAGCTCTTAACCTTGAAAAGCCACGTCGATCGCTGCCGGTTCGGTAAAAATCAATCGATTTGTTTGTGAGATATTGTTGTCAAAAAAAATTGAAAAAAAGGTTTTTTTCAGAATTTCTCTAAAATTTTTAGTCTGACCAGTTTGCGCTATAAAGTTTTTTAAAGAGCTTAAAAAAGTATGTTGAATGCCATGAACCGCAAAAAAATTGGTTGATTCATTCATTCAAAAGCCATTGCGGTTTGAAAATTCAAAAAACAGTGTTCTATGAAACTTCTATCAGACTTTTAAGCATAGAGAGCTAAAAATAATACAAGAACTATAGTTTTTAGCTCGAAAAATGGATTATTTGTACATAATATCATGTAGCTTATACATTAATACATTTTCTTAATATATTTTTTCTATTTTTTATGTAAATTTTTTTTCATGAGGAGGTCTTATTATACCTGCCGGTTACCTCACTAAATTAGCTTAACATATTACAGAGCAAAGAGTATTAACTGAACAGATTTATGTACCAAATTAATTGTATATAAAATTGAATAAATCTTCAATGTTTTCCTAATTAATCTCGGGTAAATTTCGATTTTATTTATTAATTCCCATTAGCCCGCAGACGTCACTCGGCTATTATTAATCTATTGAACGATTATCCGGAAAAAAAGATAAAAAGTGTATTTTACTCAATAACCCATCGCTGTAGAACAATCACAAAAAAACCGCAAAAGCAGAGTTCCATATAATATAAAACTGATTCGAAGTTGACTGACTGTTATATGGACAGATAAATCTATATATATGTATATGTATATGTACATGTATATGTATATGTATATGTATATGAAAAGGGAATACATTACATTATAGTATGTGCTGTCCATTGTGATGCTAAAATCGATAAAAGGACCGGTAGATGCGGATTGGAATCGTCGATTCTGGGTAAAATAGCAATAGAGCCGATATCGAATTCGCGGGAGTAGACCGTGTGATTCACGGTGTCTATTTCGCACCAACAATATCCGAGTGAGTGGATCGTATTGGTTTGGATACACGAGATTTTATCTGTGGATTCGGTCCGCGATATACGCCAAGAATCAAAGGAAATAGGGGATGAGTGGATAGGGGATCAACGACCGAGAGCTTAAATTTTATGAGGAAGATATTGCTGCTGCTGGGTGTTGCGACACACAGGAGTGCATTAGTTTGTGCTGGATGATGAATGATGAATGATGTATGATACCATTGGAGGTATTCGTGAGCTATTCAATCGGTTTATCCTCCTCCGCTCAGCGCTACCGAAACCGGTCTTCCGCTGCCGAGCGATACTCAATGAAACATGTTGATCCCCAACAATTGAGATACTATTCTATTCGGGGGTAAGTAATTTGATTCGACGATATTTCAACAATCTAGTGGCTGCGAATTTCAATCAGCGATAGATGGTTCAAATTCAGTCGTTGAATTTAGTAATTTTTTTTTTTTTTATTAGAAACTTTTTTTTTTTTAATTTTTAAATTTAAGTATGTAAAGGATTGAAGAGTGCTTTACTACAAAAAAAAAAAAAAAATTCAGTCATAACTTATGTACTCATTTACACATTTATACACTTTATGTATAATTCATTAATTTTAATTACAAAAAAAAAAAAAAAAAAAAAAATTATTGTAATTTCAATTATTTTAAACTTAGAATGATTTTTTTACGTAAGAATTTTTCTTTTTAATAAAATTAATTTTTCATTAGTGTGAATTTTTTTTTTTTTTTTTTTTTTTTTTTTTTTTAATTAAAAATAATATAAAGTACAAGGCGTTGGTTTAACCCAATATAGACAAAAAAAAAAATTATCGTAAATGTTATTACAAATGTGGCTCTATCTGTTGGTAATAATACGTAAAATACCACGTGTAGTATCACATGGTTGCTAATAAAGCGTTGTAGTATAAATTACAGTAAAATTTGCTGTACTAATCGTCAAAATTTTTCCATGATAAATGGCGGTGACTTTTTTATTACGCTGCATAGTCAAATTGTTTTCATTTTTATTTAATGTATTGTCCAATTAAAAAAATACACAATTGTTACATAAAAAAAAAAAAAAAAGTAACTATTGTGTCTAATAAAATAACAATTTACCATTTTTGTCAACAATATTTTTCCATCGACTATCAATAATATTTTCCTGTAGATAAAAAAAGTATTCGTAAGCTAAATAAAAAAAAAATTATTGATTTCACAGCAAAGCCTTAGAGCTTACAATAGTCCAAGTGTTTTTGTTTTATTTTATTTTGGTACTTAGCGGATAATACTGTACTATAAATGCTGAGCTCTCAGTAAAATTTGCGGGGTTTGCTGTACTTTATCTTCGGTGGCCACGCCTTGCACTATTGCGAAAAGGATAAGAGGTTAACGATACTTTGAGTGCAAGACCCACACTACTAAATCCCCTTTATCAGCCAGCTAGCTTTCGGAATGGATAGAAAAGAGAAAAAAGACAAAAAAATAAGCATTAAGTAAAGTATTCCACGAGTTAGTGCTCGGTAAGAATCGCGCAATCAGAAGTTGAATTAAGAAAACAAAAAGAAAATAGGAAAAAATTTTTAATTAATGAGCTTTTCGTATTCCAGTGTTTTAATGCAATCGAACGTTTTTTTTTTCGTTGCATTATTCAGGGACTTTTAATGAAGTTTCTGAATAAGTATATGAATTTATATTTATATATTTATATTTATAGCGTACTATTTATATATTAAATAAATATATGAAATGTCCAATGAGGACGTCAGTTTGTTTATTATCAAGCTATTGGTTACGAGTGTCCTCGACAGCTGTCGATAAAAACTTTTTCGTCCAGGAAAACTAAAACGTCGCAGCAATGTTCTGAGACGGTTATTAAAAACAGAACTATTATTTCATTTTTTTGTTTCAGAATAACAGAAACTTTAAAGTTGACGTGTTCTTTAAAACATTTTTCTCACTATTTTTTTTTACAAAAAAAAATAGCTTGTTTACATTTTTTTTTTGAACATTTTTTAAAAATTCTTAACCACTGAAAAGCAAACTGGGTAAAAAATACCCACCCCTACAATTTAACTCTATTGGAATTTTACATATTTTGTTCATGTTAAATGTCATTTTTATATTGAGGCACCCGCGGGTAATAAGGCCTGTCGGGTAATAAGGCTTAAGTGATAGAAATGCTATTTACAATAACCGCTTCCGCTAAAGACTTCTCTAGTAGAAGCGTCTAGCATAGAAATGTCGCTACAAGTTTATAGAGTCCCGATATAACGTTCCTTGTCTTCTATATTTCATCATCCGTCATATGCTTAAGTAGCGCAGAAGAATTCCTAAAAAACGATTTGAGTAAATGGTAAATATTTTTTATAATTTTATATTTAATAATTTAAAATCATTGTTCTAATTTTTATCAACATCTTAAAATGTATTGTTGCTCGATTTGAGTGATGATTGATCTCTAATACCAATTTTATCAAGTATAGTATAACTTTTTCCAGTATGTATAACCCGCAGGCCCTATTACCCTACCGTAGTAAAATAAGGCCTATTCGCGAGGTTTTTGAAAAAATTTAATTTTGTGTTTGTTTATGGTGAAAATTACCATTACTTCATTATATTTTATGGCTAATGTATTAATTTAAAAATTAATGATACATTGCAATAATTAAATGCAATATTTTCCATTTTTTTCAAAATCTCCCTTAGCTAGGCCTTATTACCCGCCGGTACCTTATTCAATTATTTCAAAATTATATCTATCTTACCCAGAATCACTCGACCTTTAGTTTAAAAATAAAAAAATTTCGTTGTATTTATTGGATATTTAAAATTAAATTGTACGTCCTTTTTACCCTCATTGCTTTCAGAGGAATACAGTTTAGATGTTTTCCTGTCAAGGTTTAAAAATTGTAAAAAAAAAAAAAAAAAAAAATTGAGAAAATATTCTTCTACCAAAAACAATAACGTCCCATTTTTTTAATGCATAACTTTCTTATTTTAAAGTTAAGAAAAAATAAAACTTTTAAACATTTCAAAATTGTGGTTTCCTACTTATTGATTTTAAAATTTCTAACAACAGTCTATTAAATAGTTACGACGTCATAAAAACTTAACGTCATAAATACGATAGATTTTAACAACTCTCGATTATCGAGTTTAATTAGTTACAAAATGATCACTATAAGCATTACTATTCTCTTAAAATAATGAGACAGTATATACCATCGACATCGCTTTCGACTAACTGACCTCATCATCATAATGCGACCTAACAAACTGACCTATAAAATCATATTTTACGACAGAACTGCGACGGTAAATTTAAGTTTCTAGCTATAAAATTTGTGGGATAATAAATTATCAATTCTTTAACGGTTCAATAATAACTTATTTTCTTGAATGTGCCTTGCAATTTAAACAGCGAAATATTGACATGAAAAAAAAAATTTTTTTTTTTTCATTTATTAAATACTTATTTCATTCACTATAACGACAAAAAATTCGAATTTTTAATTTTTACAAACCCTTAAAGGGTAAAAATTTTTTTTCGATTTTATATTTTTATTATTGAACTTGACAAAAATAATTTGACGAGATAAATAGATTTATCATAAAAAATTTGTTGATAAAATAAATGAAAAAATGAGCTTGATAATTTTAACATAAGGTAATTTTCTCTACATCTTTTATTTATCGTAAATATAATTACAAAAATTTTCTTCTTGCAAAATAAATTATTTGAACTATACAAGTTACAGTTAAATATTGATACACAAATTATCCAATAATAACCGTCAGTACCATGAGCTGGAGGTAAAATAATTGAATGCAAGTTCGTTAAATTTTGACACTAAACGCTAAACGTCGGCTATGAGAGACGGTTTTAATTATAGTCATTCTGTATAAATTTATAAATTCATATTATGGTAAAATAATTCTCCATTAACACGGAATCAAATTAACTATCACATTTTCTTGTTTAGTGAAAATAAATTGCCCATTTAATACTTTATTATTGCTGCTTTGCTTTTTACTCGGGTCAATAATAAGTAAAATAAAAATGACAATTAGATTAGAAAGAAGTTGAAGTACGTGATATAACTTGAGATCTCGTGAAAGTAGTTTTAATGACCATAGTTTATCTTACGTTAATAATTGCCGGTAACTCAGTTTTTTATTTATCTGTCGTTACTAACTTAATTTTTTTTTTAAACTTGGAACTCTGATATTTTTTATGATGAAATGATAGTTTATCTAACAATGATTTATTAAATTTTGTTCCAGGTGAATAATCGGTGAAATTGAATTTATATATGTTATGGCGTTATCTGTAGATATACATGTATGAACAGATAGTAGAACAGCAATAGAGGAGATACTTTAAACTGCTGAAGAAACTTTGGACGCTGTTTGAAACTGGGAAAATTGTTTATAACCGTAACTATTTTAATCTCGCGAATTGTATGAACGTGACTGTCCCTATTATGATATTTTATATTATTACAGAGAATTGCTGCGCCACACCAGACGTGAGAAGTACCAGGTGGAGAGATATTAAGTATTTTGTTGTATATATTCATATTAATATGTATGACGAGAAGAGACTGCAATTATAAAAGTTGGGGAAGTATTTACTGAAATTATAGGAAAATAATTATTTTGATGATTGTAAATTTTGCATGTCAACGAAAAGGATTTATTTTCTAAAATGTCAAAAATTAAAATTGAAAAATTTAATTAAAATATTGAAATATTTGGAGTCAATAAAAATTTTATTGAAATTGTAAAAAATATTTGACAGTTCTTTTTTCAATAAAATGACAGTATTTCTACAAGAAAGTGTAAATAAAAATATTAATATGAATATTATGAAATTTTTATTTTACTTTAAGTGTAAGTTTAAAACTTAAACAGTCATGAAATTCATTTTATCAAATTTAAAATGAATCTGACGCACTAAAGAAATATATAAATTGAATTTTTGCAACTTCAGCGCACGTGTACACATTTTTATCCATTTACTGGAACTCCGCAGTGATTCTGAATCTTTATCAAATCAACTTTTGCAGATATTGCGTTTTTTATTTACAAACTTGTCTTGTTTATTTATATTAAACTCTTGAAAAATTTTTCTTAAGAATAATAAACTGTATAAAATTGAAACAATTATTTTATTATCCGTGCAAAAAAAATTCTGATTCAGAATGAATTTAAGATTGAAATTCATATTTTGACACAAATATGAATTAGTTTTCATATCTAAATTGAAAATTGATTCAAAATTTTAATAAATATTTAATAATATTTAGGATAAATATTATATTTATAAAGTATTCTTAAATCTTTATTAACATTCTGAAGCAGAATCGGAAGTTCTACAGGCGCGCTAATTTTTATTTACAAATCAATTTCAAATTTAGATTGATTTCAAAACTAATTTCAATATTAAATTCATGTTGAATCAGAATTTTTTTTGTACGGGTATGTTTCAAAAATATTTTATTTCTTATTATTATTATTAAAAAATCCACTTACTTCGGTGTCTAGAAAATTTTCTGAATTTTTTGAAAAACGGCATTGTCACAATTATTGATAATAAAAAATTAGTAGTTGATTAAAAATTTTTTAACACTTGACTAAAATTATTTAATCAATGATAGGTAAAAATCAATAGGATAATTTCGTATAAGTTTGAGTAAAAATTCACAGGTAAATGCGGGATTTTATATAAATTATTTTCCGTAAGCAACGCATAACAACTAAACTGGATCTTTCTCTTTTACGAAAGAGACTGAACTGCAGAAACTGTAATAGTTAAGTATAAGTATAAGTCTATAATAAATCTAGTGAGTTAACTGCACATGTATAATATATGTAAACATGTTAACATGTGAGATCGTGATACATTTCATTCCACGCCTCTTTCCGTTACATCCTACAAATCTAGATCGATAGATCTATCGATCAACTGATAAATCTACTATCAACAACTTGTTGAGTAACACTGTTTTTATATAATTTTTAATATAATAATAATAATAATAATAATAATAATAATAATTTATAATTATACTATGCAAGGTTTAGAGTTAAAAGAAATTAGCAGCCTGAAAGAGCAGACAGAAGGATGGAGGATGATGGATCATATAATTGATGGAAAAGTAGATATAGCTTGAATTTAGCTTGGGGGAAGGTAAAGAGGGTTCGAAGCGTTCGAGTGCATACTTATGGTCTAGTGACGTAAGCACTCAGTCGTCTCTTTTGTTGTTGAACTTGCGAGCACAAGGGTCATAATAATTCCATTGTAATCCAACATTGCGTGAGACGCTGACGCGATTAAAATTACGTGAAAAACACTTGGCTGTTAAGTTTAGATAGTAAATCAAATTATCACCATAATCATACTGAGGCATTTAACCTTTTTAGTGCAGCATAGCAATAAAACTCTATTTTCAAATTTTTAATTCAAAACCTTTATATAAACTTAATTGATCTTTAATTTCACGTTTTTTTTATAATTAAGGTACCGGCGGGTAATGAGGCCTAGCTAAGGGAGATTTTGAAAAAAATGGAAAATATTGCATTTAATCATTGCAATGTATCATTAATTTTTAAATTAATACATTAGCCATAAAATATAATGGAGTAATGGTAATTTTCACTATAAACAAACACAAAATTAAATTTTTTCAAAAACCTTGCGAATAGGCCTTATTTTACTACGGTAGGGTAATAAGGCCTGCGGGTTATACATACTCGAAATAGTTATACTATACTTGATAAAATTGGTATTAGAGATCAATCATCACTTAAATTGAGCAATAATACTTTTTAAGATGTTGATAAAAATTAGAACAATGATTTTAAATTATTAAATATAAAATTATGAAAAATGTTTACCATTTACTCAAATCGCTTTTTAGGAATTCTTCTGCGCTACTTTAGCATATGACGGATGATGAAATATAGAAGACAAGGAACGTTATATCGGGACTCTATAAACTTGTAGCGACATTTCTATGCTCGACGTTTCTACTAGAGAAGTCTTTAGCGGAAGCGGTTATTTTAAATAGCATTTCTATCACTCAAGCCTTATTACCCGACAGGCCTTATTCTTACAAACAATATTTTTTTCTGTGTTTTTATTTTTCGTAACCATCGGGGCTCGACTAGTTCACTATCAGGAAGTGTAACAATTGTAACTATCTCTAAAATTCTATTTTAAGAACGTTATTTTTGCTCTTGACATTTCAAGTATTGTAAATATTCAATGAATAGAGATTCTATCAAAATAATAACGATAAATAATTACTTAAATTTCAATATTATTATTGACCTTTCACATTTGGCCTCGTTAAATAGATATGCATTAACAGAAAGATTATCTGAGTCATATATTATTATTTGAGTAGTTATTGATAGCGCAAATGATATTTTTGATAAATATGTATAGACGAATATCAAACAACGATTACAATTATAATCGTAAATGATTGTATTGCGTAAATTCTCGATATGTAAAATAGTATTACGTTAATACTTTATTTATAAAATAACAAAACAAAATTTTCCGTTGATCAGATGCGTAATAAATAATAATAATAATAATTGAATTCAATAATATAAGTATGAATAAATAAAAATTCATAGATTGAGGAGTTGGTAGAATAAATAATTTATCCAGCGCAAGTAGCAAATGTTAATAGAATTTGCAGGTGCTTAAATGCTACTCGCGTTCGATCATAGAAATGGTAATGACGGATCGGTATGAGCTGTGAGGTACCGTAAAAAGTTTCTAGTTGGTTCGGTTCGATTCGAAATGAAAAATACTGTTTCAAAAGCCTGGAGCTTGATATTTACGATAGGATGCTGCTACGAATGTATAAATAAATATATAAAATTGTTTACCAATTGAAATGGGCCCAGCTACCGGGTACCGGAGATATCCAAGGGTGTTTCAAAAGATATACATATATTTAGTTTTAGTATCGGGATCGGGGTAGATACGCTCTCTAGTCCTATCGATTTATGCCGTTTAAATATGTACATATTTGTTGTTTTATGTTGTAGTGAATTTAGAAAATATTTATACAGATGGATACAGAGATAGAAAATCTTTGCTAGGAAAGTTATGTTTAGATTATTGCGATTTTTAATGGGCTTGTAATTTTTTTGTTCAAAAAAATTTTTTTCGAAGAAATGATTTTTTTATAAGCTCTCCCAATATTTCCACATCTTATTCTTGCCCATTTTTCTTTATTTTCCCCTCTTTTCTTGTCATCCTTCCAATAATTGTATCCATCCTTTTCGATCATTATTTTTTCCTATATTTTATTATAACTTGATCTCTCAATAGCTTTTCCATCGTCTTCCTTAAGTTTTCTTTATATCTTTCTATCTCTGCATCATAAATTGATGTATCATTAGAATATGAAAAAAATTTGTTAATATTATAGAAATATAATCTTGTACTAATAGATAAATTTTTCAGCAATTTTGATAAATTATTTTTTTTAAAAACAATTTTTAAAATTATTTTTAAAAGTAAATGTGTTGCATTATTATCAGTATTCATTATTTATTTCATTTATAATGTTTTAAAAAAAAAAAAATAAACTATTATTTTACCAAATTTATTAGAATTTTTTTTATCTATTCAAGTTATAGAGTTATAAAAAGAGTCCAAATAGAATTTTGATCATCATTTTTTTATCCAAAGGTTTAAAAAAATATTTATTAATAGTAAACAAATATTTTTTAACATTTAACAAATAACATTCAATAAATCGCGTTACAGATGCCATAAGGGCGTATAGTAAAAATTCGATTATTTTTTCTAAGTCCGAATAAAATTTTTAGTTTAAAAAAAATTTTTTTTTGCATTTCTGCACGTTTCATACAAAAATGCGTTGATTCCCGAAAAAACAATTTTTTTATACGCCCTTATGGCATTCGAGGTGGGTCCCAGAAGCCATAAGAGCATATAAATTTTTTTTTTGCATTTCTGCCCATTTCGGACAGAAATATGGTGATTTCCGAAAAAAAAAATTTTATACGCCCTTATGGCTTTTCACCAGGACCTTTAGCCGGTATACGCCCTTAAGGCTTCTGGAACGCGAAATGATTAATTAATTATTAATAAATATTTCTTACATAATCTGATATTAAAGAATCATTTATCAAACTTGATAAATTTTCTTAAATATTAAAAAATTCTTCAATTAAGGGATAAAAAATTTCTGATAATAATAATGTCTCTTTTAGTGTCACTAATTAAAGCTTTTACTTTCGAGTTTAATATAATATAGAAAAGGAAGCAAAGTTTGAATTTTAGTTTAATTTAAGACTTTGCTTGTCTATCGGATATCGAGAAATTCCTCGGATGGTATATATATACCCTACTGACTAAATTGCTCCAGGGTAACCAAGATTTCGTGAAATTACTCATTCCATTTCCTTCAAAATATTACGAAACTTTGGTGCTCGTGTGGAAATGTACGACAAATTCCACGAAATTGCATTTATATTTAAACTTTTTCTCAGCGAACAATCTACGGTATTTAAAAATAAGTTTATGAAAAAAAAATTACAAAGTTAACTCAGGTTAAATTTGAATCTAAGCGATCAATTTCATAAATAGGTCAATTTAGATTTGATATATAATTAAATAAGTTATAATTACGGTCGATTAATATATGATAGATATATTTGAATATTTATTGAAGGTAGTAATTACGATTGCAATGCTCGATTTACTAAGTGGTATTAATGGTTATGTCGATAATCTGAGCTATGAATTTGAATAATCGATATAATATTAATTACGAAATTATTAACACTTAATTTAATATTGAGAAAATTAGTTATATACTTGCATTTAAATTAATTATTAAAGATAATTTAAACAGATTGATTTTGTTTATTTGTAAACGGAATTGAAAGTAAATTTATAAAAATATATACTGCGTCAAAAGAGTAGATCTCTTATCAAATTATAAATTAAAATTATATTAAAATTGATGGCACGAGTTGAACGTGTGCGTTACAAAGAAATTAAAAAAAAAAGGCTAAAAAATTCACTCGAGCGAGCTAATTAAATTTTCAACAAGTGCGAATGAGAGAAGCGAGATATGGAGCGACAGTTTTTCGTGTCGCGAATTAAAGACGCGGACGTGCTCTCTGATAAAAAAATTTCGCGCTAATCTAATTTAATCGCAAAATTTAATAACACTCTTCTCTAGTTTTTTCCAGAGTTGCTGAAGATTGACTCACGGCAAAGTGAAGCTTTACATTTTTTACGTCCTGAAAAAATTATTAATTTTTCTTTATTTGTTAGAAATTATTTAATAATTACGATTAAAATTATAATTGTTAATTAGAAAAATTTTAAACAATTAATTGTTTCTAATGAAGAGTGTTGTTAAATTTATCAAGAAGAATTCTGTAAAATTTTTTATCTCAGCCTGGAAAATAAGAATTTACAAAAAGCTGCTCATTGATGAAAACTGATTTTTTTATTAAAAGTTTTTATGAATACTGCTAGATGGCAGTACTGATTCTCTGAAAGTGTAGATATTGATAACGATTGTTCCTACGGTACCGATTTCACAAATTGATGATTAACTTAATAATTAAAAAATTTTCTTAAAAATTCTTATTTAAACTAAACTATTTATAAAAAAATTTTCAATTTTCTTAGTGGAAAGTTAAAAAAAAAAAACCGCCTCATTTATTTAAAAAGAAAACTGAAAAAAATTAATTTGAATCAAGAAAAAAATTTTTTAATTAAGAAAGAAATTCTTTAATCAAGTAAAATATACTTAAAGAAAAATTTCTTAGTTTAAAAATTTTTCTCTTGTAACAAGTTAATTTTTTTTCGCGGTCATTCTTTCAAATTTCGTAGCTTGCTGTAATGGTCACGTGGTTAGTGAACATATGATTTAAAATATGAGAAAATAACCTTAAAACAAATCGTTTTTTAATGAAATGTGATGAAAACTAACAGCTGATAATTGATAATTTTAAGAATTTTGTAACAAATAAATCAAGGCGAAAAAAATATATAAAAAAAATTGACGTTTAGAAATTTCAAAAAACTACAAATGCAATTTTTTGGAAGAAATTTATTTGTTAAAAAAATTAAAAAATTGTCAAGTGACAGCTAACTTTAATGTCATTGAAATGTGTAGATTGTTTTTAAAAAAATTTATAAAACGTAAATATCTTCTAACAATCGTTATTATCTTCTCAAGTATTATTACTATCCAAGTAATTAATTTACTATCGCCCAACATATTAGAATTGACCGAACTATCAAAGTGTCCTGCGTGTTATGGAACTACTGCGTGCGCAAAAATATTTGACAGTGATTTATCGTTTGAGTTCTATGATCTTTTCACAACTTTATCGCACTTGTTTGCAGCAAAGAATGTTTTCTATGCTACTCTAGAGGGCACTAGAGTCGTTCTGAAGAAACTCGCTCATAACAATGAATTTTATTTATTCGATCGCATGATCTGCGAAAGTAAAAAATTAAAACATTTATGTATTGACAACATTAATAAAAATAATAATGTTGAAATTTTTGATGAAGAATACTATTTATCGTTAATTGTATCTGAGGTATCTCTAAATGTCATCAATGGAAATTCTAAATTAATTTTATGTCCAACTACGGGACATTTGAAAAATATTTTTAATTTATCACAAAACTATACGTTTTATGAAAATGATTATATTAATTTATGGACATTAATTAAAATTAATCCTGAGCCCATTATTCTTCAGGCAAGTAACATTTTTTTAATGATAATATAATTTTAAATGAAGAAAACACAATATAAAACCTAATTATCCGTAATTTTTTTTAATTTTTATAACAAATAAATTATTATGAAAAATTGTAATAAAAAAATTTCATTCCTAGAAATTAAAAAAAATTACAAGTGCAAATTCCTTGAAAAAAAATTCTTTTTCAATCTATATGTCGCGTGCTAATTGCAAAAAAGAGCGCATAGTTACAGGTAAGTAGGAATCCATGCTAAAAGGACGCATAAAAAAGGTTTTTTGTCATTCTTCTTAAAATCGCTCAAAATACAAAGATCTGTAAAAAAAAAAATCGAACATCCTAAAGCTAAAAGGGCGTAACTCTATATGTGTTCTTTTAGCTTTTAGAAACGGAGTGCCTATAGAAAAAAATTTAAGTTTTTATAAAAAATTTTGATAAATAGCTTCACAAGACATAAAATAAAAAAGTTTAATAAAAAAAAAATTTCTTAACAGCCGGTCCCTACGATAACAGTTTTATGTTTTTCTTTTAAACAAATTTTCTATTACTAGTTCAATTTTTAAAAATGAAAAAAAAAAAAAAAAAAAACGGCCAAATATCCGCAGATTTCAGGTTCATAAAATGAACTCGTATTTATTTAAAGATTTTTTTATGCTTGTAGATCCTGAAAGCCGATGAAGGATGGCCAGTAGCCAAATTCTACGGCGCTTGTGGCCGATTAGTAGTAGAAGAATACGCGGGTCTACCTCTGACAGTTTATTACCAGGAAGGATGGCTATGGCGAGCCAAAATTGCAATCAGATTACTTGAATCAGCCCATGCATTCACATTCCGTAGTCCAGAATACTCGTTCTATCTGACCGATTTATCATCCGATAACATTGTCATTGATGAAAGCGATAATCCAGTGTTCATTGATCTGGAGAATATAATTATTCTGCACCGGAATATTCCCACTGAAGGTAATTATCATCATCAGTTCCAAACTAATTAATTCACAATAGAAAAATGTAAAACAAAATATTTTTTTAATTCAAGAACAACCACAACACTGGAACTCCATACATACCAGCGATAGCATTGACTGTGATAATTGTTTTTCATTCTCTCCTAATGACATTTGCAGTCATCACATAAGTGATCACAATTATTATTCTGTTTGCCAGGTATATAATCAAAATAAGTTTTCACGCAAGAACCATTAATTATTAATCAAGCTTTCTTCTTTTTCAGTATATTTTATCGAGTAAAAACGAGAACGGTTTTTTACATTCTATACCTTCTGAAATTTTAAAAAATTACCAGGAATTGAAAATCATGATCGATGAATGTGCGTCACCTCGAAGATCAAAGTCACGGATCGAAGCCGGAAACCAATTGAAAGAAATTTTACAGCGTGTTTTAAGAGATTTGAATTAAAAAAAAAAAAAAATACTTGGTATAAAAATTAATTTATCTAAAAAAAATTATTACTTTTTACATTAAATTATTCAGTCATAGTACAAAACTCTATGTACATCAAAAGGCTGCAATATCATAAAAAATATATGGTACACGCTGTCCTCTTTAATACTTTACCCTGAACGAATTTACTAACATTTATGACTGATAATAAAATCGCGGGCTATACACATCTAAGTAACTATAAAAATCACACAAAAATAAATAGATCATTTTGAATTTAAAATATTGACTGGCGATTACTTTTTTTTCAAGTGCTTGTCTTTCATATCACCGAGTAGTCTTTTTAATCTGACATTATTCCTTACTGATTCTTTTTTCAATGAATTTAGCAGCATAATATTGAGATCTGTTAAAAATATTATGTCTCTATCTTTATTTTCAATCTCTGATTTTAGTCTATCTATGATGAAATCCTTGTTGGTCTCAAACTCTTCTAACAGGTCGTCCGCTGATGGCCGCTCATTAGGATCAGCAATTAGTAGTTTTATAATCACCTCGGCCTAGTAAAAAAAATTGCCAAATTTATATTAAATAATTATTTAAGTAATATGATAATTTAATAATTATTATATTGATATGTCTTACGTATTTTTTGTATTGTTCTTCTAAAGAATCAGGAATTTTTCCTTGCTTTAATGATCTCATTATATCATTAAGCTCCATGAAAGTTGTTGTTGGATATATTAACTCTACAAGGATGATTCCAAGACTATACAAATCACTCTATAAAAAAATATATTTAACTACAAATCTAAGTTAAGGCATGAAGAAATTTATAGTAAAAAAAAGTACCTTTGAGTCACAACTACCATTAAGTTGTTCAGGCGCTGCATACATTTCAGTCCCAACTGGTTTATGGCCATCAGTTTCTCTAGATAAGCAAGCTAGACCAAAATCTCCAATCTGTATTTGAAGTTTTTTTGATGTTGAAATGAAAATGTTACATGGCTAAAAAAAATGAATATTTAATACTTAATAATTTTATTTTTTATCAAATAAAATGAAAAATTAAATACTTAAAAATGTTACTACTGAAAAATTATTTAAAAATTAAATCAAGGATCTATTAAAATAATTACTTTAATATCATGATGAACAATGCCACGCGAATGAATATATTGCAAGCCCATTAAAATTTGCTTATATATTTCATTGATTGTCGATACCGGGCTGGTTTCAGTTGTTTCATTTCTTTCATCCAACCACTTTCTCAGCGTCTGCTCACACAATGCCATTTGAATGTACAGAGTTAAAACATCTGGCCTCTAAAAAATAGATAAGTTTTCATGAGTTATTTTTTTAATGTTAATTTAATGGAAAAAAAGTGTTAAAAAAAATACATCTTTAAGAAGGTATTCTGGCTTAGAAGCATGAATTTCAGGTAATTTTTTGAAGTGCCGTAAAAAAAAGGCAATCAATATTTTTAGTATCCATTTTCTTATGTTATTGATTAACATTGTAAGAATACAGAACAGAATAAAAAAATTAATAAATTTGAAAATTCAAAAAATTAGCAGCTGATGAAGTGGACGGAGTCTCAAAAAATTTGCACGTGACCATACCCACGATTCTAACTCTCCTAGGAATCTGAAATAAAAAAATGAAAAAAATTATTAATCTAGAGCAATGTTGATATGGCTGGAACTATGGAAAAGTTGAAAAAAAATTTTTTCACAAAATAACGACTGTCTAAAAAAAAAAAAAAATTTTTTTTTACCACTTTTGTTAACTTTTTCAAATTTCTTAAAAATAATAAAAACTGAAATTTGGGGATGATCGTAGTTCCAGCCAAAACGACGTTACTCTAGATTAATAATTTTTTTTTTCAGGTTGCTAGAAGGGTTGGAATCGTAGATATGGTCATATGCCAATTTTTTGAGACCCCTCCAATTCATCAGCTGCTAATTTTTTGAATTTTCAATTTTTTTTTATGTTTTTTTTTTTTGTATTTTTACAATGTTAATAAATAACTCATAAAAAATGGATGCTAAAAATAATGATTGCCTTTTTTTTACGGTACTTAAAAAAATTACCCGAAATTCAGGCTTCTAGACGAGAATACCCCTTTAATATAGAATTAAAAAAAAATCTTACAGGTTTGTATTCGCAAACTTGTTGACTATGACTTTCTAACTTTGAATTATTTTCTTCAATACTATTTTCTCCAATATTACTTTTTTTAATATAATTTTCTTCTGTACTACTTTTTTCTCCATCATCAGAATTAATTTCTTTAGAACAACTCGCTGAGGAAGGACTATTGTTACTAGAATTATTATTATCTTCTCTAAAGCTAATCATCGAATCAGTAGAATCAGACGAGTTGCTTTTACCGATACTTTTATCATTAAGACTAATTCCTTTATTGATCACTAGCGGCTTGAGTTGACCATGAAAATCAGCGTTATTATTTACACATATATTTATCTTGCTGCTATTACTGTTACTACTACCGCCACTATCGCTATCACTATTAACATTAATCCTAATATGAACATTAGTAGAGCACCCAGATTCTTTGGAATCTCTTACAGACAATCCCTTGAAGCAGTTGGATAGGTGTGATGGCTTCGGAGGCGAGTTATCACGACTATTATAATGACTATCAATATTTTTACTACTACCTGGCGATTCTTCGTCTCCAGAGTCTGCAATAAGTGGTACATTATCCAAAGGACCATTTTCAATCCACGCATTTCTGTACGAAATTATATTTCTATGTTGCAATCTGGCTAGTGTCTTTACTTCTTCTAATATTTTTATTATTCTGTAAGACTTTTCACGTGTAACACAAATTTTTTTAATGGCGTACTCGTGTTGGTCAAGATTATGACGAGCTTTATAAACACTTCCAAAACTACCGGATGCGATAAATTTTAGTTCTTCAAAATCATTCTTGTATCGTGTACTGCTCACTGAATTGCTAGTCATAAAAAAAATTAAAAATTAATAATGAATAGAAAAAAAAATAATTTAAATTAATTCATTACAATTGTAAAATTAAGAGACATTTGATCTATTCTTTAAAAGATAAATTATGAAAGAAAATTTCCACATGTAAAAATCATCAAACTTTTCTAGAATTATTAGGTAGATTTCTTTAGAAATCTATCTACCAAATTTATCTTAAACTTCATCTTATTACCTTCAATTTATACTATAATTTGTCTGGTGTTGATAATTTTTTTTAATTAATTCCGTAATTTCGAAAATTTGAAAAAATTTTACATTAACTTTTTTCGGCCCTTTTTCTTCAAATAATATTTAAACCGCAAAAGATAGCTTAAATCTATCAAATTTATGTCAAAATTCATATAGGAAAACTACCTATCTATGTCGGGTGTGGCCGAATGGTGTTTTTTTTTTTTGTTTATTAAATAAAATTGAAAAATTTTGAAATAATAATTTAAGTGTCACTAATTAAAAAACTTGATTGAGTGTTAAAATAAAGAAAATTTTGATTGAGTAACAAATAAAAGTTATCAAATAAAAAAATTAATAGTTATCAATAAAAATTATAAAAAAAAAAAAAAAATAGTTAAAAATTTTAATTACCTCGGATTTGGTATGATGTCATTAGCAGTTAATACTGTCTTTATAACATCACACAATACTTTAAATTGATTAATAAGCTGATTTATAGCAACCGACTCACAAGGATTATCTACTATTTTTAATTTGCCATATCTGTCTTTAAAATCTGCAACAATATAAAATTAATTACCACAAAGAAAATAAAATTAAACATAGCAATAAATAACAAATTACACTACTTGAATGCACACGATCCCTAGTTTTCTTATTTTTTTTTAACATTTCACAAATTTCTGTCAACAAAGCAATAAACACCGTCGATGACATTGACGATGAAGCGACTGGGATGACTTGTGCATTCGCTGACGAATTGCTTTCATTATTTTGACCATCTAAAATAAAATATAAATATAAAAATTGCAATAAATAATTATAAATATTTAAATTGTTTACAAATTTTGCGGTAACTTAATAAAATTTTTTTTATGAGTAACAAACCTTTTGGAGAATATAAATTGCTAAGTAATCTAATGATAACCTTGTAAATATCTTCATTTTCCATTATTCAAACTTTTGAAGTAATTACATCAATTAGTAAGTATATTTTGCGTGATTATTTCGTACATAATAATATTCACTGATAGAATCTTATCACAGCAGCCAGAAACAGTACTTACTAAATTTTTAATATTTTGAATGTTCGTGTCGCAGTCTTATAGAAATTCACACTCGTATGATATGAGAATGGTGTTATTACTTTATCACATTACATTTTGTTGGTTATGATGCACATGGAGTCATCGTAAGAAACATGTGTATTTAGTCTAGAACACTCTGAAACTGTTTACGGCTATTTTATATACCTGTATTTATATATTTATATTTCCTTTTAATTTTACCTACTGTTACTGATGTAGATAATTACAATTTACTCCAATTACTCCACGAATTTTGTGCTTAATATATTTTTAAACATTCAAATGCGCAAAAGTAGTGACATATTTCGGCTGTAAATTTTTAAATTATTAACTGTCAGCTAATTGTATTTTGGCGGGAAAAGTTGTCACTTCCTTGCCAAGAGTTGGTAAGCGTGGTATTTATGTTTTACAAGTATGAAAATATGAAAATGATAAATTTGACATAATATGCCAAAATGACATTAAATTCAGCTGTCACCACAATTATTTTGAATTTTCTTTAATAAATAAATTATAGCAAAAAAAAATATTAAAAAAATGTACTTGTAGAAATTTTAATAAATTAAAAATGTAATTTTTTTAAAATAATTTTTTAGAACTAATTTTTTTGTTAAAGAAAATTAAAAAATTGTCAAGTGACAGCTAAATTTAATGTCATTATGTCAAAAAAGTAAAATTGGGTAAAAATATTAAAATTTTAATTTTTTCATTTAAAATTGTAAGTACAAAATAGATATTATAATTAAAAATCAAAGACACCATCATTTTTGGATTTTAACATTTCTTTAGACTTTTATAACAATTAAATTATAATGAAAAATGAACAAATAAAACTTGAACTTCTAGCTAAATCTGAAAAAATAAACAAATTTTGAATAAATTAAAAAAACAACTTGAAAAAGCAATACCTTCATCATATAAAGTTGTATTGGAAATAATTGAGTGCCTTAATAACAGAGACCTTGATTTATTCATCAAATCTTTTAATTTGTAATGTTATATAAATCTATGTAATAATTTTTTTAAATGTCAAAATTAATTGTTCATTTCATCGAAACTATTTTCATTCCATTTTAATTATTTGTCAGATAGTAGGCTACTATTAAACGGAAAAAACACTTCAAAGGTTGAATTATAACATTTGATGATTGTACAGATTGACCATCCTGCCCCGCCGTCAGTCTTACGGCTTTAAATAAATTTTATTATTTTTGTAAAGAATTTTTATATGAAAAATCATATAAATTCTACTTGATTTTGTCGGGTTTAAATACATTTATTATGGCTTATCAGCTCATCGTTAGAATAATCTATACTAATTTTATAAAGAGGAAAGATTTGATTGTTTGTTTGTTTGCATTTAATAGGCTCCGAAACTACTGAGCCGATTTGAAAAATTCTTTCACTGTTGAGAAGCTACACTATCCTCGGGTGACATAGGCTATATTACATTAAAATTAATTGCACGACTCATGATACGAAGTATTAGAGAGTGCTTTACGATCGAAAAATTTTTTTCGCTTCATTTCGGTAACGATTGTTATTATTACAACCTTGTTAGTTCACGGAATCAAGATATTTTGCATACTATTGTCAAGATAATTTAATGGAATCAATTTGACACTTATCAAAAATTTATTTAGTGCAATAGAAATGGAAAAAACATCAAAATAGGTCCAAAACATTTCCTGTCAGTCATGTATGAAACTCTGGAAACACTCTCTTGCGAATATAACTTGCGAAAAAATGCATTAATTTAGTTAAATTTTTTTTTTTTTTTAATTCTTTGAGAGACTTGTAGATCATCGAATGCAAATGGCTTGGTAATTCAATGTCGTTTATTTACAATTATTAAAATAAAACAAAACCCAGAAGACTGTAAATCTAGATATATTGTGTAAATTTATCCCACTAGAGGCACTTGCGCATTATCGTGTAATTTTAACTGTTTTATATATATATATATATATATATATATATATATATATATATATATATATATATATATATATATATATATTTTTTTTAATTCTTTATTTTACTAATATTTCATAATTAAACGAGCATTATGAGTTGTGTACTTTTGGATTTTCCAAACTTTCTTGAAATTTTTTTTAAATACCCGTGCAAAACCAGGGCGGACTATTAATTTTAGATAATTTTATGAATACTTCTTTTTTCTTTTTTTTTTTTTTCACCCTTATCTTCATCAATTTCTTAAACATTTGCTTTGTTATTGTCTTTTCCACTAAAAATTTAATCTATTTAATTACACATATATTTTCTGTCCAAATTTTTCGAACTGAATATTTATTAAAAATAATATACAAGATACTGTGCAAAATTTATCTTTTAAAATTTTTCATTAATACTTTTAAAAAAACTGCCCGTAAAAATACTTCGACAATAAAAATTCCGACCGATTGAAATTTTTTAATTTATAACATTTAATATTCTACCTGCAGTTATACAATAATTAAAAAGTATTTCCTAAAGCAAACATCAAATTATAATTTAAAAAAAAATTCATGTTTTAACTTTCACGTCAAAACATTTATATTTTAAAAATTCCCCTCATTTTAAACATACTGAGTATGATTATCGAACTAGTTGGATTTTCAAGGGACACTCACATTTGACTGTTACATTAAATATAATTCCATAACATTTACCATTAATTCAATCAATCATACTTAGAATTAAAAAAATGTATTATTTCAAACATAAAAATACTTCCGACGTCAAACTGTGATTTCAAAAGTAATAAATTAAAAATTTATCCAAACCCGGATACAAAAAAAATTAAAAGTAAAATTTCAGTAATGATAAAAAGTAAATCTATCTAATTACTTTTTATTTTTCAAAACCACTATTTTATCCCGCAACAAGACAGCTAATGTAATTATCACAGATTAATTTTAGTTACCAATATACATGCCTAATAGTAGTTACAAAATACCAATCATCAATATAAATGTAACCAACAGATTCAAACTTAATTAAGCAATAAATGAAAATTGATCAATAAAAATTTCCATTAACTCCGTTAATTTATCACAATTGTTTTCACTCATTATTTACTATGCATCTAAATATTAAGCATCTCATATAACAGAGTTTGTATATTGTAAATAAAATTTTATCTATAGAAAACTCGTTTTCATTTTTTATTTTTCCAAACTTTCTTCACTTTTATTTTTACTCGATTAATTACATCAAATAATTTAAATAATAATTAAAACAAATTTTAAAAAATTCTTCAATAGCTAAAAATATTATTTCTTAATAATAAAAAACTAAAGTTAATAAACAAAAATATTTCGTCAATTTAAAATATTCATCTGATATGAAAGTAGGTATGAGAAATTAAAAACAAGTCTTCTTTTCAAGACTATTGCAAAATTAACGAGGAAAAAAATACATACAATATATTTTAAAAAAAATAATAAAAAATAATGAATGGAGCTAAATGAGGTAAAGGAAGCAACGCAAGATTTTTAAGTAAAAAAAAACAATTAAATAAATTGAATATTACAGTATGGGGCCATAAACTTTGATATTAAACCAACAGTAAGGATGTGAAGAAAGCCTGAAGGCTTCTATTGACGTTATTTTATTGAATTTGATCAGTTTAATTTAATTTTTTATTACTATTGCTATTGACTATTATTATATTGAGATGATTCTATGCGTTATGAGAGACACAGGTTGAGGCCAAGTGAAGTAATTAGCCGTGGAGGAATTGAAGTTGGTTAACTCCTGTCTTCAATGACTTCACTTTGGTATTTGCTGTAGTTACGGTGTCTTATGTCGGAAAAAATGTCTAGATCTATGTAATAAGTACCCTACTGTGTGTTCAGTACTGCAATGCTCTTTATCTATACTGTATTACATATACTACCTGTCCTCCTGTCCATGAAGACGAGGTTTAGCTTTTTAATGTTGAATATGAAGAACGATTGGTTAAATGTTGGTGGGAGCTATTTGGGTTACTTGTAGCACCCGGGAATGTGGGCCGACTATATACTGGCTCATCACCATCGCTCGACAGTTCATTCCTTCGTCGTGATTCCCAATCGTAAGGTGCAAGTCCTGATCTTCACTCCTCTTCGTATCAACCGAACGTTTCGGCTCGTTTTTTTTTTATTTTCGCACTTTTTTCAACCAGTTTCGTTGTTATTTTGTTTAGTTTTTATGTAAGTAATTTTCATTATTTTTTTATAATTTTATATTTTTAGAAAAATAATTTTTTTATTAATTTTAATTTTTATAAATTATTTTTCTTATAAATTTTAATGTTTTGAAATTATTTTTATAAAATTTGAATCAACTAATTTTTTTTTACTTGTAATAAAATTTTTTGATAGATTTTAAAAATAAAATTTTTGAATAATCATTTATCAATTTTATAAAATTAATATTTATAAACCAATCACTCGATAATTTTTTTGTAATTAAATTTTTATAACCAAAATTCTGAAAAATTTTTATTAAGTTCTCAACTAAATTGTTTTTATGAATGAAAATAAAAATTTAGATAAATATCAAAAATATCTATAAAATTTGAAGAAAAAAAAAACATTAATTTTTAGATTCAAAAATTTTGACAACTCATTTGAAATTTGTATTGCCCAGTGTTTAGTAACCTTCCATTTAAAATTATATAATTACCCCACAAGGGCATTGAAACTAAAAAATTGCATTCATCTTGGATGTGTCTTATTATTTTTTCATTTCTTATCTTTTTTTACCAAGTATTTCCTCTCAATAATTATAGTAATGATTCATAGAAATCTTCAATTGCTTAACTTCAACAATCGGTTTTTTATATTTACAAAATTTAATTAAAAAATAACTAGTAACAATAATTACTAATATTACACCTAGAATTAAAAAAAAAAACATTAATAATTAATCGAGTACAATAAAAATAATCTTTTAATCGTTGAATATAAAAATGTTCCACCGTCAAAAAAATTAATCATCTAATTAAATTAAGAATACAATCTTACAAAAAATTAAGACCAACTTGTTTACAAAATAACAAAACAAAAGTTTAAAAGAAGCACAACGAATTAAAATCAGGACCAGTTTCGATTACCAAGAAATAATGAGACTTAAAACAAAAAAAAAATATCTAAACAGCTGAAACGAAACCATAACGTCTGATCTCGTGCATCTCCATGAAACAGTGGCAAAGCCGGCCAGTTAACGGTTACCGTGACACCGTGCTGTACATAACATACGCTTTTTATTCTTCTTAGTCTCGGTATTCTTCTTCTTCTTGTTCTTGTTCTTCCTCCTCCTTTAAACTTAGTCTTCCTTTATTTCTTCTTTTTCCACTTTTTATTTATCTTCATTCTCAAATGGTATTGTCAATAACATACGCAATACGCGTAGCACGTTCTGGTAATTTACACCATAAGAAATCCAGCTGACACGATTCTCGTATCCGTCTCTCCTTACTTCGGTTTTCTCGATTAATTGCTTTAGCTTTACAATGTTAGCTCTTATTCCTTATTTTATCCGTCTGCAAATAAATTAATCATTAGTAAAAAAAATAAATGATTAATAATCTGTCATCAAATATCGCCAATACCCATTTATTGATTTTAAATTTAAATATTAAAAATTTTCTTAATAAATTATCCGGTATGTAGCATATAACGGTTAAATATTTAAGTTGTTTTTGTACACCGCCGTGGGCTACAATAATTATGGAAATGCTTTTTTTTTTTGTTGTAAATTTATTTGTTGAATTAAATGTCCGCACAGAGATAAGAAAAAGTTAGTATATGGACATACAGGAATTCTATACATAGTTGGAAAAATTCCAAAACTTGTATCATTACCGGTACAGGGCGTTCTGTAATTCCTTTGGTAAATATCTAATACAAAGAGCGGACATGTCCATTTGAAATAAAAAATTAAGTCCTGAATTTATTTATAAAACTCTGTACTGTTATATCGTCCATCATCAATTTAAAACTAAAATATTTACTTACGAAACTTTCTAATGTGTTATTACGTCGCGGTATGTGTCAATGTGACGAAAAGAATGATCAAGTATTTAATTATAATCATTAGCAATAACTATTATTTGATAGCTTGGCTTGTTTAATTGAGTTTACGTTATTAACAGTCTTTTTTTTTTGTTAATTTGTATTTACTTATAAGTTTGATAATTTTTTATTTTCAATAAAATTATAAATAATTTTTTTTTTTGACTATTTGAAATAAACTTTTTTTTATTGCAAAATAAATCGAAATTTTTAGAGAAGAAAATTGAAGTTTTTTATTGAATTCAACAAAATACATTTTTATTCTATCGGCATGTCACAGAATTATTTATACAAAACAAAAACTTACTCAATAAAACATAAATATAATTTATTGACTGAAAATAAATGACAAGTTAATAAATAACTTCAAATAAAAATGTTAAAATTAAATTTAACATTAAAACTTTTATTTCTTCTTTAAATTTTTTCCGAAAAAATAAAACAAAATAATTGCAAAATTAAATCTTTAGCTTAAAAAAAAAGCAACTTATGCATCAATAAAAAATCTTCAATAACAATGTAGTGAAATATAATCGATTATTGCATAGATCTGCAATAAAATAAAGAAGAAATGAATATGATTAAAAACATAACGAAATTTTGGCGACAAATTACTTACAATTATTATCAATAAAAAAAAATCATGTATTTATCTACTCTTATCTACCTATCCAAATAAATATGAATTTTATTGTATCATTAAAGATTATGTAACAAACATAGCCACAAGTTAGTAAAAAAAAAAAAAAAACGCACAATCATCATCAAATCGTTAAAGTTCTACTTTCTCTATCGGCTGTTACATTAGTTAGTTATTACCCATTAGTTATTAACCATTAACCATCAGCCAAGTCTAGTCTATACGTGTGTAGATTAACGTTAAATATAAATAATAATAAGTTGAGCTGCAAGGTGTAACGATTATATATATCAGGGGATGTAGTATGAGTATTATATGCAAAAGCTTAACTCTCGTGATCATATCATGCAATATGCAATGCATTCGATTGCGTCAATATAAACAGTATTATACATTAAGTCACATGTCTCTTGTTAATGGTTACCTGGATTTTATTTTCTTCTCAACATTTTTCATTAATCAATTAATGTTAATAGTGATGAATTGAATAAGAATGTTTCTTCTTTTAAGATTTAATTATCGGTGATTTATAATGACAATAATCATTCGGTTTTATCCAATTAAACTTACTTGTGAGTAAATTAATAGAAAGGGTTTTTTAATGATCATAATAATTATGGTAAAATGACTTAGTTATTTATGTAGCAGAGTAATTATGTTTTAAATATCACTAGTCATGTAGATAAATTGTTTGTAATGATGATCGAAATATTTCTTCGGACTTTTTTATTAAGATGATGATTCTTGAATTATCGATCTTTTTTACACTTATGTTTATAAAAAATTAAATTTTAGAGAGCGCTTAAATATGTATTTTTATCTTTACATTTCATTTGATTTTATTGATCACTTTTTTTAGGATTATTTGGATTAACTTGGTGGTTAATTGAATGAGAAGAAATAGTAAAAGTTAATATGTATGAGATAGTAATTTTTTACGATCAATAATCGAGTCAGTTTGTTTGATTTAATTGGTGTGATGTTTTTTGGTCGTAAACGTCTTTGAGGCGTGTAGTTGGGGAAATTAGTCATCGAAATTAATTACTGAAAATATGTTTGAAGAGTTTTTTATTTAAATTAATTAATTAGACTATTGATAAGGAAATCTGAAACAGATTTAATTTTTTTTTTACTTTAAATAATTTTTTTTTTTTTATTAGATTAATCTTTATTTATTCCAAGACACAGACAAATGGCAAATTTACAAGTAAAATGAAAATATACAAAAGTATAAATGTGTAAAAAAAAAAAAGAATAATTGTAAGTAGAGTAGAGAAAAATTTTCAAAATTTTTGCTGGCTTAAATTGCATAGATTATCGATTCAATACTAACTCCACTTGATTTAAATCATATTTAACCATATATAATATGGTTTGTTAAAAATCTAGCTCTAACAAGTAATCATAAATAAATTTTCAATTTTACTTTCATTAAAATCAATTATTTAGTTTTTTTAGATATCTTAAAATTATTTGAAAGTGAAAATTAACTTATAAAGAAATTTCAATTTTCATTTGATTAAAATTTTATGATTTTTTTTTTGCAATGTTGAAAAATTTTAAATTAAATATTGAGAAACAGAAAAATATTTAGAATTAAAAATTGAAATAATTACTATTCACTAAAAATAAAAACTAATCGGCTTAATTACGATAGAAGTCATTAAATCTTAAGAGAAGATTATACTAAAATAATTTTTCTTTGAAAAACACTGCAATTACACTTTATGTTCTAAGAATCCTTGAAAATATAAATGTTTCAAAAGTTGAATAGAAAATTCTAGGGAAAAAAAAATAAGCTTCACTGATATTGTATTATTACGAATTATTCTCGGTGATTTAATGGATTACAAGATATAATCCTGCTTTATTAGGAAAACAACAGTACTATAAGGACTAGCATAGATCTATAAAGAAAGAAAAAAAATGTTAGTACTAGTTCTAACTACAAAAACGTTTAAGATTACGCAAAATAAAAATGAATGTTTATTGCAGAGCAATTTTTACTTCGGTTGGATTCATATTCGATATTGTTATTTTTCTTTAATTTAAAGTTGGGTAATTCAAGTGTTTGATTATATACTTTCCACTTAACTTGGCTGAAAAGTTTTAATTTTTTAACATAAAAATTTAAAAACGTAAAAGTCAGCGGTTGAGAATAATCAGGCCTTTTACTCGCCGTTTACCCTTATCGATTCTTCGTCATGTTCTCAAAGAGATATCGATCGTCACATGTTGCACGATCCAGTATAAATAAGTTACGACACTACACATTGGAATTTCACGTGATTCCATAATACCTATAACACACATTACACATAATATATATATATATATATATATATATATATATATATATATATATATATATATATATATATATATATATATATATATCTGTATGGATTTTTATTAAAACAATTTTTAATATTTTTTAATTCATATCTTCGTAAATAAGTTGTCACTAAAAATACAAGTTATTATATGCAATATTCTCCGTTAATACGTGGGCTTAATTTAATATCAAGTACTGTTAAATGTCATGGGAAATTAGCGACCATTAATATTTTATCCTGATTAGAGAGCAACTCTAAAAATTTGTTTGATAAATATAATAAAAATTTTTCATTGAATATTTATGAGAACTTTCAATTTCTTTCTTTATTAATAATTATTGTTATTAAAACACTTAGAGAGACTATTAAATATAAATACCCGGTAATAAAATATTTTTATTGGTCATTTGTTTCGCTCTATTAAGTAATTTATAATTGTGAAAACTTAAAATTTTTTTGATTAATATTTAATACAATTTCGCATGAGCAAAAAATTTTTTTATAATTAAATTAGAACTAAAAACATATTGTTTTAAAATTGTACGCATTTTTTTTTTCAAATTTTTTACATGTAAAATTAAAAAAAATTTTTTTTGTTATACATTTTTCAAAGAGAAAAATTCCAAAAATTTTCAGATGTCTGCTTAATTTATTTTTCTTTTTTTAAAAAAATATTTTATGGTGAAATTTTATAAATTTTTTAATTTATTAAAATTATTAATATAAATATTAATTTTTTTTAGAAAATTCATCAGTACTTGTTTAGTTTAATTAAAAATAAATTGTCAGCGACTTTCAATATCATAAATGTGTATGTATATTAAAATGACATAAATTTAATGATTAAAAAAAAAATAATCACTTTTCAAAGATTACAATTAATTATTTATTAAAAATTTTTCAACTTACTTTTACAAAATAAATATGAAATGTAACTGAATATAAAATTTCATATTTTTTTTATACTCTATTTTGTAAAAAAAAATTTCTTCTGAAATAAATAAATTTTCTGATCCTAAAAAAAAAACAGTAAAAATTGGCAATTTTAAAATTCAATAGAAATAAAGAAAGTTTTTTTTACTCGAGTGACTTAAATTGAAATTTCTCTGTTTCATGATCCTTAATTTTTATAAAATAAATTAAAACCAGAGCATTGAAACCCAATAGTGGGTAGTGGGACATTAACTGGGCCACGGGGTTTGATGGTCAGATGTTATTATTATAAACTTTGTAAACGACATTGTTTTGTACAGAATAACTGCAATCACGAGGTGATGGTCCGTTAGGACGCGTACATATAAATTCATACATATATATGTTTATTATACATTATACCGTAATATACATACAAACTTATTTATTAGCTTGTTCATAAGTTTTATTAGTATAAATTACACTAAAATTCACAGACATGAAAAAAAAATTTTTTAAACTGATTAATAATTTAAAAAATTAAAATGAATAGGAATAGTAATATTAATTTTATAAAAAACTTAATAAATAAAAAAAATTACCCAACGTGTATTCAGAAGCTGATGTAAAAATTTTGTAAGATGTAACAAATATATTTTATGATGTTATTGTATTGAAAAAAAAGTATCTATTCATCTATTCTTGTTGGTTGCTTAATTTTGAGTTAACTAAATAATTGTTTTCCTTTCATATTTAATTTTTTTTCATACATTTAATAATTTACAATTGTACTGAAGATTCATTTACTCATAAATTATGTCCTCGTCAAATATTAATGTCACTTTCACTCGCCCCAAGACAAATGTAGCTCATTAATAAACATATTTGACCGCACTATTTAACATCTGCAGTTGTAAACTGTAAATTGTAAATAACTTATAAAAATAAAATATGCTATTTTTATTATTTAAGAGAAAGACAGATTTAAATTTATAATTTTTAAAAAATAGGCTTTGATGCAAGGTCATTTCGATGACCGAGACTTTCGAAATCGCTTTTGATGCGCTGATATGTTATTTATTGATTTATTTATTTTTTTTCTTAATTTATTAGTATTTTATTTATAGCTTCACATCGTTAGTATGGACTAAGGATGATATATGTCATGTATGTTTTATTTATTTGCAAATAAAAGGGATTGAGATTAATATATGGATTGGGATTCAATGGTATTGAATGGGATTTAATGATATTCTGATGAGTTCTTTAAATTACATGTATGTTTTTTTTTTAATTTATTCATCCTTATACGGGCTGACAGATTAGTAAATTAGAGTAGCGGATGATATTTTGATTGAAGAAATAATTATTGGTTCATTTGAGCAAGAATTAAGAAATTTTCGTTAATTTTATTTGAATTGTAAATTGAGGCGACTTTCACAGAGTTTTATTTATTATTTATGAGTAATTATTTTTTTGTTAATTGAGATTTTTTATCTTGCGAAGAAATAATATGTTTACTTAGGGATTTGGAAGTTAAATTTTTATTTTTTAAAAATAAATTATAAATTTGGAAGAAATAATAAATTATTCATTTTTTTTTTCAAATATTATAATAATAATAATAATTATTATTATTATTATTATTTATTTGATGAAAATTGGAGTAAAAATTTTTGACTTTTATTTAAATTACTAAAATGAATTTTTTTTTTCCAGATTATTATCAAAAATTTATAAATTTTTGTTTAAATTTAATTTCGTTTTAAACGAACTTTTATTCGCATTTTACAATTTATTTCATTATAATTATTTGAACAACTTTGATGTTTCCTTCTATAATTTATCTCAATAAAACCCAACAAAATTGTACAATCTGTAAAAAATTATTTTTCTTCACTGAAGAAATAATAGTAATAATAAGAATAAAATTATTTGCTACAGATAACAATGAAGTCAGCATTATTTTTACTATTCTTCGGGATTGTTGCTGTAACAGCACAACGGCGACTGGCGTTACCTGATCCAAGAAGCTGTGCAAATCGTAAGATTATCATTAAATCTAAAATAATAATAAATATCCAGCGTCTCAGTACACTCTTCACTAAAGTCATTAATAACAAATTCACTCTAAAAATTTTTCACAGAACTTGGAGCGTAATTAATCATTGTATATAACTTGCTATAGAATAATAATTTGCCTTCACGCTGTACCGACCAGTTAATAGTTTTCGTGACGATTATTTTCTCAAAACTTTCTATGTTATTAATCTAAGTACCCGCAGTGTATAATATTTAAGTAACATTGCTTGAAACCGGAGGTTAAATACCTCGGAGATCGTGTTAAGTAGTGAAAACAAAATAACTAATACTTAATAGTTGATACTTGTTTAGATTCATCGTTCAAGAGACTCTAGATGAATCATAGCTATAAATATTATAAATTACTAAAACTTTCGATCTTTAATTTTAACTGCATTTGCAATTCAATACTTTCTTCTATTAGATTGACAATAATTATCTGACTTATTAAATTTAAAATTCATAGATTTTTTTTGAATATCTTTTCTTCTATTATATAACATGGAAATTATTTTCTACTCGCTGTTTAAGTTTAATTAAACTGTTATTGTCGGTTGTCTATAATTTATTTTATAAATATTATTTAAATATTTACAATAATTACAGGAGTACGTCATGCATCATACAGAGATGCTCGAGGTGTAGCTCACTCATATTTCTTCAGTTGGGAACACCAGCCGACGAGAAGTCTAGAGGTTGATTGGCTCGATTCACGTAATATTTGCCGTCGTCATTGTATGGACGCGGTATCATTAGAAACACCACAGGAAAATGAATTTATTAAGCAGAGAATCGCTCGAGGTAATTTATAAATTCAATAGAATTTATTTTATTTCATTTTTTTTTTTTTTTTGCCGATAAACAAGCTGTTGACTGCCTACTTTCACTCGCTGGTGACAAACAACAAAATTACATGCTATTATTATTATTGTTTATAAATTTAAATTAGAAAATAAAACCCCAGGGAAAATTATATTAATTATAAAGATATCATTGTGCTAATCGTAATATGAAATTAATATCCGTGAAGTGACAATTTCTTTTTATAATCATTTTTTTTCCTAAGACTTGAGCTTGAGATAAAATTGCAATTATTTTAATGTTTTACTTTTGTTAGTTGTGAACTACTTAATTGTAATTTCTCTCGCTAATTTTATTGTCTTGACAATAATAACATTATAATTTTTTTTTCTTACCAAGATTTAATCGCTCATCTCTTCTTTATGTCATTTTTTTAAACTCGGCCATTTATAAAAATTATTTTTTAAAATGTTAATATTAATAGACTGATATTAATAATATTAAATAAAATAATAAAAATTACTTTCACTGTAATTAAACAAAAATATAAATTTTTGCTTTTACTTTCTGTATTAAATAAAAATTAAGGTCACTAAGAAATTTATATAAGTGAAGTAAAAGTATCAGTCCTTAAAAAAAAGTTCAACCAATTAATTTTAATTTAACAAAATAATTACTGTTTTGATGAAAGAAAAGGCCGAAAATAATTACTTAAGTTTGGACTCACTTTCAAGATTATAAACATTTTTAATTAATTGTTTGGTTGATTTAAAAAAAAACAGGAAACATAAGATACATCTGGACGTCAGGACGCAAATGTAACTTCAATGGATGTGACAGACCAGATCTCCAGCCCCAAAACGTCAACGGATGGTTCTGGTCAGGCTCTGGAGCCAAAATTGGACCCACTACACAGCGTAATACTGGTGACTGGAGTAACACTGGTGGATATGGCCAAGCTCAGCCTGACAACCGTGAAGCTGCTCAGGTAATTTAATTAGCTAAATTTTAGAAAATGAAATTAATTAAAAATTGAACTAAATTATTTTTTACTTGATTTTAAAATTTTAAAACTTACCGAATAAAATAATAATAAATATGTTGTCTATTAATTCAGGGTAACGACGAGTCCTGTCTCGCTATTCTGAACAACTTCTACAACGACGGTGTCAAGTGGCATGACGTAGCTTGTCATCATCTCAAACCGTTTGTTTGCGAAGACAGCGATGAACTTCTCAACTTTGTAGCATCTCGAAACCCCGGCATTCGTCTCTAAAATAAAAAAAATTAATAATTAAAATAAGGATAGATAAAAAAAAACAAACAAGATATCATAAATGAAAGAGATTAGTTTTTATACATATGATTATGATTGTGAATTGTGTTTCATCTCATTTATTTTTTCAAACTTCAGTCTATTTATATTGTACTAACATATCTTCTTATACTTAGTGATTAATTAATTAAGATTAGTAAAAGTTAATTGCAATAGAACGAATACCTGGTACATGAATTTTTATCGAAAAAATGTGCGATTAAAAATTTTTATTACTTTCTACAATAGTATATTCAATTCGTTTTAAATTCAATGCTTAATGCTTTATTCGGGTATTTAATTACTCAACATATTTTATTTACAATTTTAAATTATAATTTCAGTAATTTTCTTTTTCTTCTTATTCTATTCATGTAATTTTTATGATGTAGAAAAACAGATGAGAAGTCATTAAAAAAATACAGTATTGTATTAATCTACATGTAGAATTTTTTGACTTCGGATTGAATACTGTGCTTATTGTGTAAGTCAATGATTGTTTTTAATTGTAAAAATTATAAAGAGATTTAGTTTTATTAATTAATGGTAAAGTTTAATGTACTTATTTTTTTAACAAATAAAAATGTTTTATTGAAAATTTTTTGTTTTTATTTTTTCCCTAAATATTATTATTATTATTATTATTATTATTAAGGTGATAGTTGATAAAAATTATTCTAATTTTTAGGATAAACTTTGACAAAAAATTAATTACAATCAAAAATAAAAAATTACATTTTCTTTTTATTAAATTAGCAATACAAAAATTACAAAATTAATTGTTTATTTTCCAATAATTACTTTATAAAGTAACCAAATCAATGAAGTATAAATACTTGAATTATTTGTTATTTTTTTCATAAGCCAAAAAGAAATTAAAAACGAATTAAATTAAAATTTTCAAGTAAAAATTAACATATGGCACATTAAATTAAATTTAAGTCTTAAAATTAAAAAAATTGTCCATATTAAATAAATTAAAATTCTAGAAATGATTAGGCTTGGTATAAAAAAAAAATTAGGATACTTTCATCAAAAAATATTTAAAGCATTCAATATAAATGATATATTTTTATGAATAAAAAAAAGAAATGAATTTTAAATTAGCGTGTTAATGAAATAAAGTAACTTATTCTTATCAATAATTAATTAACAACGGAACTATCTGTTGAAAGTGAGACAAAATTGTTTATTGTTAAGTAGGAGTTTAGTTAAATTTAAATAATTCTATTGTTTTCTATAGAAAATTGCATGTTAATCACGGAAACATTAATTAAACATAGATAATTTGAATAAAAGATCTTGAGTCGTGATAATTTATTCAAATAATGCAATTAGTATATGCAACAGCTTTTAAGCAATAAATTATAAACTCGAGGTTAATCTCTGGAAGAAATTTTTATACTTTTCAACAATTAATTATTTTCAACAGTAATTTTGATTGTAATAAAAATTAAAAAAGCAAGTAATGTCTTTTTTATAGAAAACTCATGAAAAAATTTACTATGAATCAACATTGAATTTTTTGAGTAATCTCAAATTTTTAAATAATATCAAAGTTTAATAGCTTCTAATGCATTGAATTAAATTTCAATTAGAAAAAGTAAAAAAAAAAAACTAAATTGCATCAATATCAAAATTGTATTAAAAAAAATAATATTTCATCTACACGGGAATAACAAGATGACCTGGATATCATCCCAGATTATACTCAGTGATATCTGTGGTGAAAAAAATTTCAGTGTCACTAGAAAAATCTTGATTATACTGCGTGATATCTAGATTATACTCATTGTAATCTGGATTATACTAACTACTACCTAAAAATTTTTCTCACTCAGTATAATCTAGGATGATATCCAGTGTCATCTTGTTATTTCCGCGTATCCTCGCAATTAATATCAATAAAAAATGATTCCTCATTAATTATGAATATAAATAAAAAACAAATCCCGTTTAATTAATAAAATTGCTAGCTCTGACAACAAGCAGAGGCTTATTTAAAAGCACACAGTTATCAAACTCAGCTTCGACGTCTTCTGCGCGCTGTTGAGACGTAAAATAAACCCGGCAGTATCTCATGTTACTCGGCTCATAAGTCAGGATGTTGGTAGCAGCAATGGGATGATACTTGTCCACCATTTGTAGAATCGCGTGAACATTAACTCCTTCGGGAATGTTGGCCACCAGAACTTCCACAGCCATTTTCTCTATCGGGACGCCTTCCATGGGACTTGCCATTGACATTCTCGATATCTTGGCAACTAATTCCGGAATCTGGACTTCTGACTTTGAAGAAATCGTTGATCGCTGATCACTTGTGTCATTGTTTTCATGACGATGGTCCACCACTGGTTCTAAGATTGAGATTGGAGGGTTAGACGACTGAATAGTGTTGGTTATATACTTATCACCGTAACTTGATACTTTTTCTGGCTCTGTAGTCTCAGTTGATTTTATTTCCGTGTTTACCTCACTTGATATCGGTACAGAAAATTTATCACTTGTTGATTCAACAATTTTATCGTCAGAGGCGTTAAAACAATCAGTTTTATTGTTGTCACTAAAATAATTAATTTTTCTGCTGTTAGTAGAATAATTTTTCCTGCTATTTTCATTGGAATAATTATTGCCATTAGAATTATCATCATTGTTACCATTTGCATTGTTAAAATCACTGGAATTCTTCGAACGATTCAACTTACTTGGACGCAGTTTGAAGTCAGGGTGACCTCTGACGCCCACTACAGCTTTGAGGGCATCCTCTTCATTTTCAAAATTAACAAAGCAAATACCATTCTCGTTACCGGTCTGTTTTACACGTTTAATTTTACCGTAGACAGAAAATATTTCCTGCACTTGATCCTCACTGATGGCTTTTATGTTCCCAAAATGAATAGCAAATGCGTTGAACCGCGTGACCATCACAAAATCTTTAGGTTCCATTGTCTCGTCGTTATCGATGTTATTGTTATTATCAGTAGGGTTAGGTGTTGGTATTATCTTACTTGGTTGCTCGGTGAATGGCTTGGTCTTCTTTGATGATGAGTTATTGTTGCTGTAATTGTTGTACCGGGTATAATTGTAATTTTGGCCACGGTTGACAGATGAGTTGGATGATTGAGGTCTTGATCCTAATAGTCCGTTGCAAGATGATGATGAAAATTGTTGGTATTGTGAGAAAAGATTCAGGTAGACTAGCTGAAACTGAAGCTGTTGTTGCCACGAGATGTTACTCTGCGTTTGAGGTGTTTGGGGCACAATAGCACAATGGAAACTTTGGAACTGAAAATTGTAATTGCTATTACCGCCGATAGGCTGTTGCCAGCATGCCCAGTTTACTTGCATTTTCTTTTTAGTTTTTAAAAACTGATTTTTGTTAAAACAATATTTCTGTGGTAAAAAAAAACTTTTTAGTTTAAATAAAATCTTGAGAAGAATTAATAAAAGATTGATAAAAAAGAACTTGAAGATAAAATACTTTACGGTGTCGAATGTGGAGTGAATTTCAGATGGCGTTGTGATGGAGAATGATTGGTGAGGAAATTACTGTTTTAAAAGTTTATTTTTTCTAATTATTCATTATTTTTAAAATAAATATTTTTTTGTTAAATTTTTTTGAAGATTTTTGATAGGATGAATTATTTTTTTGTAAGTAGTGAATGTTAATTGGAGATAAAATTGTAGTAATGGTTTTTTATAAGAGATGGAGTTACATGACACTGAAGTTGACAGACATTAAAAATTTTTTTAGAATTTTATAGTAATTAAATTATTTAAAAGAAAATTAATTAAAAGTTTCACATGTGAAAATTAATAAAAATTAAAAGTGAAAATTTTTATGGAAGTTTACTTAGCAGATGGTTGATAATTTTAAGAATTTTCATAACAAATAAATTATGGCAAAAAAAAATTTATAAAAAAAATTGACATCTAGAAATTTTAAAAAACTACAAATGCAATTTTTTTTAAATAATTTTTTGGAGCAAATTTATTTGTTAAAAAAAATTAAAAAATTGTCAAGTGACAGCTAACTTTAATGTCAGAAAATTTTTAGAAGCATTTTTTTTATTGTAATTAATTTTTTCAAAAAATTTTTAAAATTGACAGCTGACCGCTAACTTCAGTATTATTGGAGAGTTACAGTGAATTTTTTAAATGATGAAAAATTAGACGAATTTTTTAGTTTTTATAAAAACATTTAATATTAATAAAAGAATTTATTTTTTTATTTATTATGATACGAAAGTGAGAATTAAAAAATTTTTTGGTTTTTGTCATCAGATTAAATAATAAAAATTGTACTTCTCAATTTTTTGATTTTATTTAACAAATAAATTAGATTTATAGTTTTAGAAAATTATTTAAAAAAAATGCATTTGTGGTTTTTTACAATTTCTAAAAAAATAAATTATTTTTGTCTTAGTTCATTTGATTATTATTAATTTTTTCGATTTCGGTTTTGATATTATTTAATATATTTTTTTTTTAATTAAATTAAAAATAAATTAATTGTAAAAATATTTCTGCATAACATTATCATTTAAAATCGAAGGTAAAGAAGTTTCTTCTGAACTTCATCTTTGCAACTCTAGATGTCATCACAAACCAGCTAATTTTTTTCACAACTTTAGTTACATGTTAATTAAAATTTCTTTAATAGATTCTGAAAAAAAAAATTATTTAAAGAATTTATTCACGATTTCTTGCTTATTTGTTAAGAAATTAATAAAAATTTTTTTTTTTTCAAAAGTTAAATTTTCCCGCCAAAATCAGATTAATGGTCGTCGCGCAGGCGCATTATAAACTGTCAAGTGAGTCAACATAATTCCTCATTCCTAATATAAAATAGAGATGGATATATGAGGCATCAATTTATTCGTGATGTGATTGGTCGAATATATCATAAGCATGAAAATATATGCAAACACTATATTTAGGCGCGCGATTGCGCGCGCAAATTCAAATTCTAGTACATACAAAAAAATCGTGCTGATTTAAAAAAAAAAATAAGAAACTTATATTAAACTGAATTAAATCAATTATTACCATTAATTAATCCTGATAATAATTATGAAATGAAAAAAGAGCGCAAGTTTAAATATTAAAAAAAAAAAACACAAACAACTTTAGCACAAACTTTTCTGTAGAAAAAGGTAAGAATTCTTAAAAAAAAAAAAATTTTTACACAAATAAATTTTTCAAAATTCCAAATAAAAATCCCTAAGGAATTTTAAAAACTAAAACAGTAAAAACCCGAAAGTATTGGCGGGTACAGGAGAAATTTGCGTTTCAATCTACGAACACGAGACCAAATCTCTCGAGCGGGGATGACTAACGAGCGTCAGCGATTGGCTAGTACGACTATGGCCGCCGGAGTCTCGCGCATGAACAAAACTGGTTGGTCCTTGTTCCCACAACCAGAAAAGTGTCTAGCTATCTCTGTCGCGATCAAGATCTCCATCTCTGTGTGCAAGCAGTGCGGCTTCTATCAGGATAGACTCAGTCTGACTGCCCAGACTTGTAACCCGTAGGTTTTAGTTTAGTAAATCAGTGATGCACGCACACGCGTGTCGTACAGATCATTTGTAAAAAAACAACTTTTTTCGTTATATTATTCTATATTCTATTTCATGTTCTTTGTACTTGTACATATAGATCCGATACCTCGCTGAGAGGGATAGAACATATTGAGAAGAGTGAGCAAGAGAAAACACTGAGAAAGATAAAGAGGCACGAGTAAACCAACTGAGTCAGTTGAACTGACTAGTGTTGCGGCTAGCGTGGTACGTACATACCCGGAGCAGACGTGATAAAGAAACAGAAACAACCGGAGCGTTGCCTTATATGGTGGAATTATTCCAGTCAGTGATGTTTCTTTAGTTAACGTTGTTCTATTTCATATTTTAATAAAAAATAAAAATAATAATAAATAGAAATAATTTAATTAATATACTTTTATTTTTTTTTTCTGTGTAAAATAGTGGACATATATATATATATATATATATATATATATATATATATATATATATATATATATATATATATATAAAAAAAAATTATATATATATATTTATTTATGAAGTGCAACTGGAAGGGGAACACGTCGTAAAGAAGCGACCTTGAAAACGCGTATACGTAAAACTCGACAATCCGTCAAAACTAGACGATACACCATTTTATATGACGCGTGTGTATACGATAAAACAGTATAATAAGACTAATAATAGTAGTAATTGAAGATAATAATAAATATATTTATTAATAATCAATTAAATGATTGAAAAGAAGGCAAGAAGAACTATACAGTGAGTGATAAAAAAAGGTATATGTTTTTGGTGACGTTATAACCTCAAACCTGTGGTCTGTGTAGCGAGGGTTGATGTTTGTTATTGGATTGACTGATAAGTTTTTCGGTTAGTTAATTGATCGGATAATTGAAGTTGATCATTGAGTTTTGGTTTTGTTGATTTTATTTTTTATTAAATTTTGAAAGACCTGTTGAGAGCAGTGCGAATTGGTGGAGTAAAATGTTACAGCACGGAGGATCTAGTGTTGGACTGATTGGAGGAAACGGGCAAGGAGCACAAAACGCTGGCGGGTATGGCAGCATGGGCCAGGTTGACGGCTCTGGGGGCCAGGGCCCGGAACAGGCCGTTGAAGCTAGGAAGCAAGATATTGGAGAAATTTTACAACAGATTATGAATATTACTGACCAGAGTTTGGATGAAGCACAGGCTAGGTAAGATTTTTCATTTTTATTTATATTTTAAAGTTATTATTTATTATTAATGATTCTGTCATCAGAAAAGGTTTAATGGTTTAGTCTAATATAATTTGTAAACAGCAATTTAAAATAACATGTTTATTGGAGTAAATAACTCGTGTTTTATTTTTTTTATTCCAATTTTAAATTGTAAATAATGGTCAGTTTATTTTTAAATATTTATTTTTATCTAACGAAAATAAAATTAAACAAAAATTTAGAGCAATTGATAATTAGACGAAAAAATTTTTTCACAAAATTCTTGGTTTGATAATAAATATGTCCAAACAAGATAAGAAAAGAATTTAATAAATAATATCACTAGTAATTGGTATTTGAAATAAAATTAACGAATATGATAATGATAATTATGATAAATTAAAGTTAATTATTTACAGCGTTGTTTTCAAAAGATTGACTAAATATTTAACGATTTAAAACGTTATCTTATATATTTATTTTCTTTATTAAATTTTCATTAATTAACAATTCATTACCATGTATAAATTCTCATTAAAAATAAATAAATAATAACTAATTACTGCAAAAACTTACTGGTTAGTTATTATCATTAGGCTATGAATATGTAATTGTTATTAATTTAAAATGAGAGACAATTAATTAAAAAGATATTTGATAAAAAATTAAGATAGATTAATTCAATTAGTCTACTGTTGCTAACGATAAAACAAAAAAACGTGTGCATAAAAGAAAAATAAAAACAATACAAAGTATGTATTTGCCGAGTGTAGTATAATTATCTCGTTAAACGATGCTTATCGTTATTGGAATACTATTAGAGATATAGAATTACTATGGAATAATGCAATTAAGGAATCAAAGTGTAATTTCACAATTAAAGTTATTTAACTAATTAAATATTTATAACACTTTAATGTTTAATTTCATCTATTGCTTAACAAGTATCATCAGTACTATCTACACTTTTTTTTTTTATTATTACTGCAAGTGTTTTGAATCAAAGTGTTGATGCTGGAATTAATTTTCTCTAAAATTCGAATTTTTTTTATGTAAAATTTTTTAAATCTTTTCAACTATTTACCTTAACTTTTTCAGTTTCGAAAATAAAAATATGAAATACAAATATTTTGTTTCTATTCCAGAAAACATACACTCAACTGCCATAGAATGAAGCCAGCATTATTTTCGGTGCTCTGTGAGATAAAGGAAAAAACAGGTGAGTTTGTTTAATGATTAAAAAATAATTTTCTTCTATAAATATGTTATGTATTACATACAATCCATTATCAATTTTTATCAAATTTATTATCATTGATACCTCACGTGTGATCAAGTGTTTACTGTCAAACAACTTGTAAAAACATTCTAAATCCATTATTCCTTATCTTATCCGACGTACTATGTTGTAGACCCATTAAAAATATAATGATTTATTAATCATCAATCTATTCAATTCTCGACATAATTAATGGGTTCCGTTATCTTTAATTTATAATTTATTACTCGCGATATATTATGTCATTTTTTAAATCAGCCATTTTCATACACTTAGAGCATCATATTTTGCCATGAAAAAAAAAAAAAAAAAAAAATAGGTACTCACCCGGCTTAGTCAATTTAAAATTATTAAAAAAAAAAGTTCATTTTTAAAAAAACAGGTAAAATTAAAAATCGAAAATTGCTTACAATAATTTTTTATAAATTTTCAAATAAATTTGGTTTTTTATAAAAATCAAATTATTAAAAAAAATTAAATCGTAAACTGTATATTTTTTTTTGTGTATTTTAAAACACTAAAATATGTTAACGCAAAGCTTAATACACCTATAGAAAATTCTATTTCTGTGGGGTGTAATTTAAGTATCATTTAAAAGTAATAAACATTATTTTTATGCCGTGTTTGAATTACTTTACGCCGAGATCAAGAGACCACGAAAGTGCAATTATTTTCCCCTTGGCTAGTCGGAAACTGTTGTCTTTAAATTTTCGGGGTTGGAATAGAAATAAAGAGAGCAGAAATACATAAATATAAATATCTTTGTCTGTTGCGTTGGAGAACTAGAATAATGTATACTGTAAAATGTAGAATACTATCTCTCAGCACTACACCCTTGGATCCTAGCAAGGAAATTTCGTGGGGAGCTTTACCAGGGACCGTAGAATAGAACGAGAAGTAAACCGTCAGCATCAGAATCATCAGAGACTCGTCTAAATCTAAATCTTACCATTACAAAGCAGGCTTTAAATTCCGTTCTTTTTCTGCATATGTATCTTTCTTTTCTATCTCTATCTTCCTTCTCGCTACTAGTATAGCTTTCTTTCTTACTCTTCTGATATACACACATATATCTAGTCGCTAGATGCATCCCGGTTGATTTTCTTTCTTTCTACTATACCCAACTCGGTTTCTTCACCCTCACAATCTCCATGCGTCCTGTTGCCGTTGTGCGTTCACGCATATATGAGTAAGTATATATTTCTTCGAACAATCCAAGGGGGAACGACCGCGTCAGCTATTGCTGGTCTCGTGTGTGTTTAGCTGTGTGCTCTGTGCTGGCGAAAGACCCTGGGTACGGTATCATATAGGATTCGAACGAGAACGAGAAAGAAACTGAGACTCGAACGGGTTTTGATTCGACTCGCGTTCGCTCGGAAAAATAAAATAAAATAAACTTGATAAAAATGGATGTTTATATTTATAAATGTTCTTATATATATTTCAGATTATGCCGAGCTATGCATTTGTAAAAATATCTCCTTTTTTTTTTATTTTTTTTTTAATGAAAAAAATAGCATTTTTTGTAACAGTTTTATTCTGCAATTTAAAATTTTTTAATTTTATTATTTTTAATTGAAAAAATTTAATTTTTTTTATTAACAATTTATTTATTTTATCAAAAAAAAAAATAAAAAATTTTTATTACTCCATTTTAGATGATAAAATTTTTTGAATTCATTGAGTAAATTTTTTTTGGAGAAATTAATTGGCTTGTTTAAAAAAAAATAAAATGAAATAAAATAATTTATTTTAAAGAAAAAATACACGCAATGTTAATGACAAATACATACATTAAAATTAAATTATTATCCTTGAATAAATTAAATGATTGGTGGTTAATTTTGTGGACACCCTGTATAAAATTTAAGTGAGAGGGCAGAGTCTGTAGTTGTAAAGCAGGATAATGAGGGGAATAGAATAGAGGGAGAGCTAAAAAAACAAAAATAAAAAATTGTGGGGGTTGAAGAGAGACGAGTATCGACGTAAAGAATCTAAAAGTGACAGCCTGAGTGAAGAAAGAGATACATATAAGTATGTTGAAGTTGAATATATTCAAGGATTTGGGTACTGGGTACTATACACCATTACTTACTTAGTATGAACTGTAAAAAAAGACGGAAGATCAGCTACGATTTTACTTGTATTTGTATTGGTAAGAGAAGAGCAGTTTAAGTACGAGCAAGAGAAAGAAAGTTTATGGGCAATGGCTGACGAGGCAGTGAAAAAGTACTAAAACCGAGAAGAGCAGATAAACGCTATGTTAAGCAGACTATTTTACCATCAATTTAATATAATCAGCACTTGACTCATGATGCGCGGTATAATATGTAGATCAAATACCCTTTTCGACAGATCTCTTCGCACCTCATTCATTTATCAGTGTCTTTTTTCGTTGTGTTTACTTTTGGATTGATATTTATATTTATTTTTTAACTTCCCGCTAAGAAAATTGAAAATTTTCAAAAATCGGAAGTTATTGGTTTCACCCCGTTTTTCGAAAATCGAGTTCTCATCAGATCTTGACGTTTTGAGGTTCTAGGAAGCTTCCCTCACTATTCCCGCGATGATGTCCGTATGTGTGTGTGTGTGTGTGTGTGTGTGTGTGTGTGTGTGTGTGTGTGTGTGTGTGTGTGTGTGACCCTTTTATAACTTTTGAACGGCTTGGCCAATTTCATCGCGGTTGGTGCCATTCGAAAGGGCTTAACCAAACTTAGATTTCCTGAAAATTTGAACCGATTCGGACTAGTAGATTTTGATAAATTGTAAAAAAACTACAAAAAAAATTTTTTGAAACGTGGTTTTTTTGGAATAACTTTTAAACGGCTCTACCGATAAATTCCAAAAACTAATCAGCTCTTAACATCAAAAAACCACGTCGATTGCCGCCAATCCGGTCAAAATCGGTTGATTCGTTCGTGAACGAAAGAAAACCGAAAAAAGTGTTTTTTCGGGGTTACTCTGAAATTTTCGGTTCGATCAATTAAAACCTGAAAATAACTTATGAGGATGATGAAACTGCGTCGAATGCCGCCAACCGCGTGGAAATCAGTTGATCCATTCAAAAGTTATCACGATTTGAAAATTCTAAAAATATTGATTTAATAAACTCCTATCAAACTTTTGAGCTCGGAGAGCTCAAAACTACACGAAAATTAGATTTTTGAACTGGTAGAGCTCAAAAGCATAACAAGTGCAATATCGAGCGCTTAATTACGAAAGTAGCGGAAAGTTGCAGGGATGGCCGTCAGGGTCAACCGTTTTCCTAATTTTTTTTTTTTAATTTCAATATTATATTTGAATTATTTTTATTTGTTATTTTTTTTTTAGTTTTATGGAAAATTTGAAACAAAAATATTTTACATAGTAAAAATTATTATTGATATTTTTGTCGGAATATTTTAACCAAAGGAAAAAAAATGTATCCTTCAAAATGTCAAAAATAATAAAGAATGTTCAAACTTCTAAAGAATTTTTCCTCCCAGAGGAAAAAAAACCTTCAAAATCTATTTTTAATAAAGTGATTATCCCTAACATGGAAATTAAGTTTCTCAGAAAAATGTAAGATGTAAGAAAGAATTTTTGGTTTCAGGGGAGCAGGTATAAGTATTTTTCTACCTAACAACCATGACTACCCGCCCCCAAGTTTATTTTCTGTCTCTACTTAGTACTAAACTTTCTATTTTTCCACCCGAAGAAATTCTAAGTACGGCTTAGGCTTTGTGTTTATGCTGGTGTAACCTTGACTGACTAAATGTTTTCTTTTACAGCACCCTTTTAGTAGTTAACTTAATAATCTTCACAAAAGTGAGTTTAGATTGAAATTTCCTGTTTTACTGCACTGTAAACACTTTTGTAGAAAAAATTTTCAATATTAAAAAATAATGTTAAACTTTGTTGAGATTTATTGCGTGGCAATAACAATAATTTGAATAAGGCGGAAAGTCACAAATGTAGCCGTCACGTACAAAATTTTACTTATTTTATCATTTTTATCAATATCTTTTCAAGTTTTTAACAAAATAATAATAATATCTTTATTTATTCTTAAATTATTATTATGTTTTTTTTTTTATTTTTATATGTTACGAAAATTCGCGAGAGTTAACTCGAGGATCGAGTATTTAAGTACAATATTTGTGTAGTAATGTTAAGTGCATGAGTGATAACGGGTTTAGGAGTTCTCTAATCTGCTTTGGCACGTGCCCAGTAGTAAATTCTATCCCATTTAACTGAAAACTTTATTTTCGAATTTATCTCAAATTGTCTGTTTAATTGTGTTAAGTATTTTACACATTTTTTGTAAATTCTAACATAAAAATTGTTCATGTTTTTTTGGTAAATTAATTTTTAATACAAACACTTTTTATAAACATTTTTTGACTAGATTATTTTTCGAATACAAAACTAACATCTGGCGTTAATTTAAACCTTGAGAAACCTTTTACACTCAAAACGTAAATTCGTGAGAAATATTCTTGCTTTTTTCTAATAACGATTAGTCGATTTGATCTGATCCAACATCTGTTAACTTTAAGCTTAAGCTTAAAAAAAAACTTTTCCCGTAAAATCTTTTTTTAAAGCGACTTCGTGTGTAGCACGTGACTCTAATGAGGATTCGTTATTTATTCACTGCTTTATTTAAAAAAACAATATTTTTTACGCTGAAAAAATAGGGATGAATTTAATAATAATTTAGGTGAATATAAGAATGAAATTTATATTAAATTATATTGCTATTAACAAAATTTGTTAATATTTTATCAAAAATCGAAATGGATTGTACTAGTTTATTATTTAATAATAAAATTAAAACTATTCATCATTTTTTTTTTTAATATATTTGAAAATTGAGCTTATACAAATTTTAAAAGTTCAGAAAATTTACGGCTAAATTATTTAAGAAAAAAAGCGTCAGGTATCTGTTATTTTCCGTACCATTCTTACATTTTAATCACGATCGTAAATTTTCTAGCAGTTACTTGAAACCTCGTTACATAGAGTGCATTGTAGTTGCGCCATTTTGTTATCAGCAGCAAAATGGCGTTAAAAAACAAAACAAAAATAAAGATGTAATGTGTTTTTAATTTCATCGAATTTCGAAGTTTTTAATTTATAAATTGAAATTATGACAATATTATCGATCCTAGAGTTACTGTTCAAAATTTAATAAAATTTAATGTGTCAGTAGAATATCGCAAGATTTTAATCACTATAAATTTTTAAAAAGCTACACAGAATCTGTAAAAAGATACTGAACTTTTATAATTTTTGCGTCTTATAAAAAATAACGATTTTTTTTTATTTTATGAAAAGTACCGTTTAGATCTCAATGAAAATTCAAATTTAAAAATAATTGCATGCCTTAAGCGTGATCGTAGGTAAAGATTAAGATCCCGTGTTTTTTTTTAATTGTTGCCGTAAATATCAGTCTTATTTTCTTATAAAATAAACATTATTTTATTACAATATTGTGCGGAATATTCGTAAATGTCAGTTAGTGTTTTAACAAAGTGTAATTGAAAAAAAAATTCTTACATAAAAGTAAGAATCAAACTAAAATATAAAAAGCTTGAGAATAAATGGAATCGACACGTCGACGGTTGATTTGAATGCGAAAAGTAAAGTGAATTCTTTGATTTCAAACTTTAAACCATGGAACGGAATCTGGTGCTAGCCAAAAAAACGAGGAAAGTTTGAAAACTTGAGTGCAGTTATAATGTATTATAATAACAATAATAAGAAGAAAGAGGACAAAGTATCGGCAGACGCTTTGGAGATGTAGTGAGAATAGTCGTTACGCTTCGTAGACCAGAACTCAAACTGACTTAGCTCTTATTTTTCTCGATGCATTCTTTGTTCGCTATGGGTGGTCCTGTGAGATTAGAAGATTCGAAGAAGAGTTAACAAAACGCGATAGGGGGCTGTGGATCCAAAGGAATGCAAGTTTTTCAATGAAAAGTGTCTAGTAGACGAAAAGATGGGCACCAATTCCGGCTTTGAATTGTATACGTTTGGATGGATATTTATTTATGTGTGATGCTGAATGGAGAGAAATATACAGCTACAGAGCTACAGATGTATTCTGGCAAAACCACGACGCCAGGATTCCGGTGACTTTTGTATGAAAGTTGGGACGGGAAATACCGAGGCAGCATATGGAATAGAAACTCAACGCAAAAACAGGAAGACTCGAATTCGCTTGAACTTTTCTGTAGAAATTTTTTTAATATTTTATATTTTTTGTGATATTGCGTCTCTGATATAAATCATATTTATCCGCAGTTGAACAAATTTACATCAACAATTCAAAATCAAGATTACGTTTGATTACCGCGAAAATTTAATGACCTTCTTCGAGATCACTTGTCAAATTTAAAAGTCTACCAAACAAAAGACTAAAATATTTAACAAAAATAAATTTAATTGAGTTGGGTTGAGTTCAAGTCGTAAGTTTCTTAAGTTATTGCCGATCAGGAAGCGTATTTGGTACTGGTATTGGTAAATTAACCTCAAGGCGCGTATATACACAAGCAAAGGCGCACATATTGTTGAGGTTTAGTTAGTTAGCTCTTTTTATCTTTGTGGTTATAGTCGTTGGCGGTAAAAGTAAAAGATTTAAACCAAAGTGTATACAGATATATATTTGTATATGTATATATACATATATAAATATATAAATATATACATGTATTTGAAAGATGAGGGAGTAAGTAAGAGAGATGAAGATTGTGGTAAAATATATATACAAGGATTGGAAACCAAGAGACGGCTGGTTCACCTTGACTGCTTGGCAGCTCCTGCGCTCTTACTCTGCATGTTTAATACCATCAAATGTTTAAGAATATATATATGTAGGTTTTCATGGTAATAAGAAGATGTAAGGTAGATGTAAAAGAAGAGATGGTAAAGATTGTATTTGTAACTAAGCTCTGATGGCTCGAAGGACCACATTCTTGGTTTACGTTTAATCGAGGCGACAAGATAGCCTTTTTAATTTTTTTTTTATGTTAACTTACACCTTTAAAGGAATATTCGTTGACCTTTTATAATAATAATAATATTTATTATTTTTATTATAATAATAATTATTATTGTCATTATTATTATTTTCTAATACAATGAAATCAAAAATTTTTTGAAAAGAAAATAAAAATAAAAAAATACCATTCGGCAGCCGAAATGGAAGGAGATTTCATGATGAATAAAAAAAAAAAGTACTAGGATTGTAGACAAAAAAAACTATGAAATCTACTTAAAAACAAAACCAGCGCAACTGCAAATTTCATAATTGGCAAAGCGGAATAGGACTTAATATAAAGATTACACACACAATGTGGTACTCAAACTGAAGCTTATTTAAAGAGCTTTCAGATGCAATTTGCAGAGATTCAATTTTTATGATTTTGAAAATTTTGAAAACTTGACATTTCTAAATTACTTGAACGATTAAGTTCATCTTTGAACTTGAGTTTGGTATCTATCTGTAGAATAAGTATGTCGAGTTTGGTAAAGATCCGTTAAAAATTGGCAACGCTATCGTTGTGACAAGCCGCGTTACATCGTATATTATATATACATTTTTGAAAGATATGTATTTTTTGACTCAGCTCGTCGAGTCGGAATATAGTAAAATTTTTCAAAAGTTCCGTCATGAGGACCAATGCAATAGTTAGATTTCAATGAAATCTACTACAAATGAGTTTGTAAATTAAAAGTTATGGCTAAAGCAAAAAATTTGTTAAGAATGATGGAAGTTTCAAAGAAAATTAAAGAAAACAACAGAAGCTATTAATTATAAGTAGATAATGTAAATAACAAGGAATTGAAAATTTATATATTTGAAGGGATAAAAGGTCGTTTGAGAACATTGTAAGATATTTCACAAAGATATTCGCGTTGTAGATTCATAGACAAGCATTTGCTGGACGATAAAGCCAGTGTCCAATGCGACGAGCTGAGTCGCAAGATAAACAAAAAGAAGAGCTGAAGAAAGAGAGTAAGAATAAGAATAAGAAGAATGAAAAGTTTATCTGAAGCATCGATGCCACGGTATCGCAGCTCTTTCGATCTACCGACAGAAAACGCGAGTCAACGCTCCTCTAGAAAACAATTTACTTCATCTTTTGTTCCTATTTTTGTGTTTTACTACATAGTTTAATTTTTAGCCCAAAATTTGGAAAAATAACTGAAAGAATTTGAACAAATAATTAAAAAATTAGAACTTAATCCTCCAAATGTGATCAGAAAAGTAAAAAATAAATGTTAGAATTATAGAATTTATTATATGTCACAGCTTCCATTTATAAAAATCTCAACAAAAATTTAATAATCTCGTCATCTTATTCAGCGAGAGTGATTCAAGCGACGATTGATATTACGGTGGAGAGAAACGACTATTGTTAGATCTCTATATACATGTATTTGTACATATATGTACGTAATATGTGGTCCTTATGTTAAAATAGACACGCGATCATGTTATATACACTTGAGTCTCGTTAACATTGTCGTACTTATGTCCCTAATTATTGTACGTTGTCCACAACCGGACGTCGTTGTTACGGCCATCGAATCTCTCAGGATTTCCTTTACGTCTAGTCCCTCTTATTCGCTTTTGACTTTCGTATATAAATGTGTGCTTATAATATCATATATGCGTGAATTTATCTTGGTTTGCTTGAGAATTGGATTGTTTTACGTTGATATGTACACAAACTTATCAAACGCGTCTCAGCTTATCGTCATGTTAATCAGCGGCATTCAGTCTTTACAAAAGTCTCCATTGTTTCTATTCGTTAGTCGAATTTTTTGTTGAATTGAATCAATTGCTGATTGTCCTATTTTCTAAATAACTTAACATTGATTTAGATAAATTATGTGTATTTTTATGTATTAATACACTTTTTATTGTGACTTTATTATATAAAAGTGATAAGAATTAAATAGACAGATGTGTGTTTATAGAAAACGATTTAACAAACCGTACATTATGTCGCGATAAAATCTCACGAGCCCGTAAAATTTTGAGAGGTGCTACACTGGATATGTTCCTTTGTGTGTATAATATATGTGTGTGTATTCGTATGTTATATCATAAAAATACAGTAAAATAAGCTCGTAAACTCAGGGACTATGTTCATAACCGGCTGTTATGTAGTGAGTTTTGTACTTTGCCTTTTTGGTTTCGCCATTTTTTAAGGACACTTAAGTGGGATTCTCTAAATTCGAGTTTTATTTATTAATAATGCTCTTTATATCCCTTTATGGACTAAATGCTCCGCTAATTGCCGTAATTCCTCGAGAATTACCTTTAATGATGCTTGAATTTATGCTATTAACTTAAGGGGAATAGCCACTGTGAGGATCGAAAAAATAGGTGATTTTCGGAAATTTTTTGACTGGAATAATAAAAGAATTTGAGGACCGGATTTTTTTTGTTTTATAAAGTATACATTAAAGATTATTCTCTTAAATTTTTGTTAAAAAATATCATATTGTTACAAAGTTATTAGCATTTTTGTGGAGCACCAAAAAAATTTCCCATTTTTGACGCGCTGTCACAAAAATGATTGTAACTCAAAAAATATTCGGAAATTTTACACAAAACTCTAGATATATATTTTTGAAAATATAAACTTTGATTTAATAAAAAATTTTTTTTTTTTTTTTTTTTTTGAAATTTTACACTGGCTATCCTTCTTAAATAGTCGAATTTATATTAATTATCTATTTATTGCTATTAAATTGAACATTATTTTATAGATTAAATTATTATATTGATAGTAAAAATTAATTTGATTCAAAAGAAAAAAATGTTAGAACAAAAGAATTATTTTGAACAGTTTAATCACCTTGGAAAATTTTTAACTAATAGATTATTAGAAATTCAACGAAAAATTTGATTGAATCACTAAAATTTTTACTTAGATGAGAAAAAAAATTGCTTAATTCGATTTTATTGATATTTTACTCGGATTTGTTCTCAATTTAAAGTAATTGGGTGAATTTTTAATATTACCGCTAGGTGGCGAAAAACAGAAAAATCCTTCTGCTAGCAGAAAGATGTTACCAAAGTATATATAAGGGAAATATAAAACAAAAATTATTGTCAGTGGGTTTTTGTATTTTTAATTTTCCCCGCTTATGATATAAATCGATTGCAAATATTTTTTAAGAAAGCCAACTGTGATATGTATTTTTATTTTTTACTAGATAAGAGTTCTATGGTGCTAGCATTCAAGTATGTTTGTGATACATTGTCATATGTCATGTAACATTTAAAATTATATCAATCAATCGGTATGAAACTGAAACTAAAACAAAAATGATTGAAGTTTAACGAATAAAATTTTCAAGTTAAAAACCATGTGGATGGTCATTAAAGTTAATTGACCCATTGACTACCAACAATTGACGGCCATTAAAATAAAAGATCGGTGATTAGATTACAAAGTCAAGGGCCGGTAATTGAATAGTATTATGTAGTATAATTTCATCAGATCCATGTATACAAAATATGTAATACACTAGACTATAGAATAGTATAGAAGCTGTCTGATCTTTTAAGCGTATGGTAATTCTATGGAGATTGCATAGGGCGTTGAGGAGCTCGTTTTGCGCGTTATTAGATTCTTAGAGGGTACATACGTCAGCACAATAAATAAACTAGACAAATATTATTTTGATTTTTGGTCTCAAGTCAGCTGGAATTTTTCAATTTTTTTATTGTACATTAATTAAATTATAAAGAGGAATTTTTTGGCCTCAACGCTAATGAGATTGTCATTTAGAGAGATGAGTTATTGACCTGAGGGGATTGAGAAGAGAAATAACAAGAGGGCGGTGGGAAATCAACTTAACTGACAGGTGAATAGTATGCATCCCTCTAGAGTCAAGTCTAAATGAATATTTTCCATGTCATTTTAATCCACCTACTCATTTTTAGTTTTATAATATTTAATTATGCGGCTTTTAGTTTGAATTTAAGCTTAATTAATCTTTTAATGTTTTACTATTATTATAATAATTAGTACGAATGAGTTGAACTTTATAATTTGTGATTTGATGAAAAAGTTTGAATTTAATCAAGGGATTACGGAGCTAAGAATTTATTTAGATATAACAAGAGTATATTTATAATTTGTGTAATGAGAAATAAGAAATAAGAAAATGTTAAGGAAGAAATAAAATAATGTTGAGAGTTTGAGTAAAAAGTTTAAAGAAATGAACAAGAAAAAGTAATATTATGATGAAAGAAAATAATAAGAAGTAAGAAGTAAGAAGTAATAATAAAATGGAGGCTGAATACTACAGAGCTGTAGGGAGTTATGAATAATATGCACAAGTTCTAATTGCGCGAGACAAAAGTTTGGCACGATGCTGGAGTTCTCAGCTACGATCTTACAAACTTTATAACTTTTGAAAACTCGTTTCCTTGATTTTTAGACCACCGAGAGAGCAAACTACTGAAATATACATTTTGTATTTTATTTCTATTATTAACTTTTCTGTTTATAAATATAAATATCTTCTTTATTTTAAGAATTTCGTGGAGTATGCTTTAAAAAATCACGGTTGTTCAAATTACTTTTTTTTGTCTTTCTTTTGTAGTATAATACTTTTTAAACCAACTTTAATTTTTATTTGTAAAATATTTTTTATTGAAAATTTTAAAGATTTCAATGTTTTCATTATTTTACCAATTTTTAGTCATTTTATCATCGAAAAAAATTAATGATTAATTAATAAAGTTTCATCGTATAGAAATAAGCAGAAAAGTTCTTAAATCAGGAAATTTTTCTTTTTTTGACAAAATTTTCAGGAAATTTGATTGAATTTAATTTAATTCAAAAATTTTTTGCTTTGATTAAAAATACTTTTATTTGTACAAGTTTTTTTTCTTAAATCATATTAATTTCTTAAATGAAAGATGAAATTAAATAATTATTTTGATTAGTCATAGCGATTGACATTTAAAAATGATAAAGATGGAAGCAATGAATATTAACCTAATGGTAATGTAGAATATTTGAAGTACTGATTAAAGAGATTACTCGGAGTGTGATGGGCAGTTATAAACCATAAAACAAAATAGTAGTTTGAGAGTAATGGTCCAGGGTAAAGAGCAAAGATAGTCAGCGAATGGGCCGAAGATATCGCGAGAACAGAAAGGAGAAATAGGACGTAAAAATGAGAGAGAAGGAGAGGAACGTTCAACCCCCGTGCTCAGGAATGGCTGTAACGTTGCTCGTAAAAACACCGTAAACTCGACAGCAACAGGTCCCGTGTGTGTCTCGCTGGCTCGTGGACTCTCTTAGTGCACTTGGAATATTATATTCCAATGTTTCCGGGCATCCATGTCCTTGCGTTACCTAATAATAACGCATCCTCAAAAAAATATTGCTCTGAATTTAATTTCAACTCTGATGAGTTAAATTAAGCGTTTTCACAATTAAGGAAAAAATTAATAAATAATTCCAAACTTGTACGGGTAATAAAACTTTTATTTATGAATGTTTACATTTTCTTTGTGAAACATAAAATTTTATTTTCCGGGCATAAAACCTAGAGATAAAAAATTATTACATCAATAAAATGTGTGATATTGTTGGCTCTGATGTTCCAGAAATTAATTAGCGAAAACAATGCATATATTCGTATTGAGAATAAGGACAGCAAGGAAATAATTAATGAATTAACTTGGTAATTAAAAATATAAGGATGATTTAATTTGAAAAATAACGAGAGCTTAACCATTTGGGATACTTGTAAAATATTTAACTGCCCCTTTACTTAAAACAAGTAAAGAAAAGGAAAGGCCAAAGGATTCTTCTTGTGAAGAACTTTTGGAGGCACTCCAATTACTTGAGCTACGGTTGCGCTTGTGTACGGTGTGAAGGGAAGAAAGACAGCCGAAGGTGTGAGAAGACGTAGGGGGTGGCGCGGTGGTGTGAAGAGAAAGAGTATCACGAGGGACGAGGGAGAAAGAATCCTTGCTCAATGTTATAATGCTTCTTAGTTTTCTTTTCTGCCTTGTAATTTTATTTTATTTAACTTTTTTTTATTCGTTTTATTATCACATTTTTATTTTTTTATGTCTATTTTCTTTATACTCTCCCAGGAACTCGTTTCCATGCGGTTTCTGGCGGATTTCGAATTCTCACCGTGCGTTCCTACCACTTATGTATTATGCATGCTCCCGATGTATTTCGTTTTCTGTCAGGAAAAAAATTTATCCTTTTTATCGTGTTAAACATACGAGACGCTAAAGAATTGCTAAAAAATTCTTATAATTGCACTCCCGAGTGCGTTTAGACTTTTTATAAGTACCAATTATTTTTTATATAATAATTTGGACATTTTTTAGTTCAAAATTTGATATTGTTATATTAAATGATACATTTTTTTTTAAATAATTAATTTCACTCTTAAATAATAATTAATCATTTCAAAAATTTCAATCATTTTCTTTCAAAATTATTAATTCGTATTGATCGTGTGTTTTAGGATTATTTGCATATTTTGTATTTTAAAATTAAAAATTTTTACATTAAACGATACATTTTTTTAATTAATATCTTTTACTCTTTAATAATTAATAATTTCAAAAATTTCATAAATTTAATTTTTAATTTTTTTTTAAAGTCACAATTCTAAAGTTCATTTTTTTTATGAAAAGGTCATGATCTATAAAAAATGACATATAATTCATTAGGAGTAAAGTTATAAAAATTTTCACCTCTGGCTCTACTTTTGTTTTCTCAAAACGAATCTTAACTATTTAATTTTTTATTAAATAAAAAATATCTTCTTTTTCAATTCTTAAAGTTTAGAAAAATAAATTTTGACATATTGATGTCTGATTTTTTGTCAAAAAAAAATCTAATATCGTAAAATACATAAGAATTTTCCCATCAGAATTTTTTCTCAATTTCTCTATCCGTAAAATGTGGTTCTGTAATAAACTGAAGAAGGAAATTTCAACATATATGAAAGAAAAATAGAGCAAAATAAATGAAACTCGGTTTCATTTTTCGGTACGGGACACTCTGGGGAGCCGTAAATGCACCTTGTCCTGCAGGTTCTTATTCTCTTATATAATATCCAGTCTTTCTGCTCTTACGTACTATTCCTTCTTGGAAAAAAAGGCAATGGATGAACTAGAATTTTTTTAAAGCCTAATGAGAAGTAGCGTCTCTTGAGACTCTTTGCAGGTATTATTTTATAAAATATTACCCTTGTAAATAAAATGAAATTTGGTCTTGTTTTATTTGAAAATAATTGTTTTCAAGTATAAAAATAAATTCTTAAATAGTAAAGCACAAAAATGTTCAAAATTTGGTAACTTGGTAATTTGGTAATTTGGCAAGTATACAAACGACGTGATTGTGAAGTTCGGTATAAGTTTTTTATTATTTTACTGGAAAAACTCTTAGGAGGTCTGAGGATTTCCGAGCTCATTTTAAACTTCTATACTCATTTTGGTCTGAATACTACGCGACAAAGAGTGGAAAAACCGGACGAAAAGAATTGCATGTATGCTTATATTATAAAGAAGCTCCTCTTTCATTCTTTGTGAAAAGTAAAGCTCTATCGAAGCAAGGATAACGTATAGTATAACCAAGAACTGAGAAAATTTAGCTCTCTCGCATTATATAGTTTTCTCTTCTTTATTGTCTCGGTTTTCTTTTTCTTTTATTTTTTTATTCGCTCTCGAACTTGATTCAACCCCCAGCGGTGTCAACATTGACGCCAGCTGAGTTTCATCTCCCGTTGCCTTTACTTCTAAGATCCTTTCTCATCTCATCTCATCTTCTTTACTATCTCATCTCTATATATTTTGTGTTGAATCATCAAATAAATCCTTACGACTAACTTTATTATAATAAATTATTATTTAACTTAGATTTTTTTTATTTTTTCAAATTTTGCTTTGTAAAAGATTTTTTGGGAATTTTAAAATTATTTAAAAAAAATTTGAAATTTTTTTAACACTAAAAAATTACTTATGATACAACAATTCACTATTTTGACCCAATATGAGATTTTTGCTGTGAAATAAATAAAATTTTATTTTATCGCAACAATTTTTAGTTTTTTTAACCAAAAAAAAATTTTTTTTTTTTTCAATTTTACTGCAATTTCTTTTTTTAAAAATACACTATAAAAAATCAATGAAATTATTTTTTTTTTTCATTCAAACAATTTTGCATCAATAAAAATTAATGATTTTAAAAACAACATTGAAACTTTTTATTTTTTGTAAGTTACAATAAAAATTGAAAAAAATTTAGGGTGAAATAAAAAAAAAACCACTAAATTTTTTTTATTAATTACGTGTCAATAAAATCAAATAGTTTAGCCTGCTAATTTGACTTTAATAAAAATTTTTGGCTTATCACATTACTAAAAATTTTTTTTTGTATCATTGAACTAAAAAACATAGAGCCGTTTTTTAAAAACAAAATATTTTTTAACCTAAACTCAAGTGTTGCCGCTACTATCTAAACATTATTTTAGAATATCAATAAAATTAACCAAACAAGTAGTTGTACAGAAACTTGAAAAAAAAATGACGTATGCTCGTCTCGTTTCAGCGATAACACAACGGGAATATACTCGTTGATTCTTTTTCTAACACGTATTTGGTGATCTTATGACCCCTATAGACCATAAAAATCCAACATCACGAATCACGAATACCAAAGACACATCAGGCGGTATAGTTATATATACATCGGATCCGTAAACTACTAAAGCGATATGGTAAACTCGTTTTTTCGTTAGCCTCTGAATTTAACTCGTTTCTAGCAGTCTAGACTCTGGAGTCTGCAATTTTATTATTTTTATTGGATACTCTTCTTTACTCGTAAAAAAAGACAATCCAATGTAAATTCGTTCACTCGGAATATAACTTAAACTGCTGAGCAATGAAAAGTATTCTTTAATTTTGGTTCAGGCATTGATATCCCCAAATTTTTTATTTATTTTCCGTCCTTCAAAATAAGATAAAATAAAATAAAAAAGGGAAAACGGTGTAGTGTGTATAAAGCACATCAATAATTAATGTTTTCCACAGGGTGTTCCCCAAAATTTTGGGCTTGAAAACGTAAACACGATCGGCAGCACAGAGATAGAGATAGAGAGAAAGAGAGGGTCTCTGTTCTCTGTCGAGGGGTAGTTTTTGGTGGGTTTAGGAGATATTATAACGGGTGAGACTAAAATATACGGATATAATACATATAGTGTAGTAGTCTCGAAAGCCACTCGATCAATACGCCACGTTGGCGCCCACATCCCTCGCGTTTCATCCCCTTTGTCTACGAATACTATCTCATTTTCTCCATACCTTTTAACCCCTCAGCAAGCTCTCACTGTAACCACGTTCGCGCATACTCTTCCATACTATCCTACCATTATATATATGTATATATTATATATGTGTGTGTTTTGTACATATAACAAACCCTCTCTCTCTCTCTCTCTTCCCCTCACTCTTTTACTCCCTCACAAAAGGGAGACGCGCGCGCGGAGAAAACATTTTCTGCCAGACGTATCGAATCGACGCGGACGAAGGTAAAGGGCATCGCGCCGACTATTCTCTCATGTTCCTCTATTGTATATATTTATTTTTCTTTATTAATGTCGGATTCGTTCTTTGGGTTATCATGTTTGTTATTAAAAAAAAAAAAATTTTTTTATTTTAAAGTACGATGGCCGAAAAAGAATTTTATTTACAGTTGCAATTTATGAGAGATTAAACTAGCCTTGATTAATATTTTACTTTTAGTTTTATTCAAAATTGATGTTTTGGTTTTATTTCAAATTTTTCTAGGGATAAAACCAAAATTTTTTTTGGAGTTCAATTTCTTTTCTTATAAAATAAATGATAAAAAAAAGTACTCAGATTTTTCTTTTTAATTTTAAACTTTTGATTTCTAAATTCCAAATTTTTTTAATGAAATTTTATTCATACAAAAATTTTTGTCAAATCGCAAAAAATTCTTTGTTCAATTATTTTAGCTTCTAATTAATTTCCATATTTCTCATAAAAAAAAATTGAATTGTCATTTATTGATTTAATTTATGAGTCAACCCAAAAAAAACCTTTTTGATATGGCCATATATTGTCAATTTTTATTTCACATTACTAGACAGACCGCTTAAACATAAAAAAAACTAACAATGATATTGAAGTCTATAATTATGAAAAATATTTGAATAATTATAAAAATATAAAATTAGTATAGAAAATCGGTACTAATTAAGTTAAGTATAGTATAGGAAGTTAAATATTTACTCTTTCATACGGTTCATTTTTAATAGTCGTAAAAAATTTTTAAAATCATCAATATAGTAGGCTGGCATTGAAACCTTCAGAATTTAAATTGATGGATCAAAAAATGTATTTTTGAAACCAAGAAGAAAAATTCCCAAACTAAAAAATTCAGTTTTTTTCAGAAAATTTTCTTTAATAATATTTATTTCCTTTAAAGAAATTTTGACTTGAATGGTTTTCCAAAACCTGAAACTTGAATAATATTTTTGTTTATTCTTCGCAATTTATCATTCGCAAAGCCATTAAACTTGAATTCATACGTCCCTGAAAGCATGGAAGGTTCACGTTGTATAGAGCTTCCAAGCACCCCTTATGGACCGTCGTAAGGGAGGAGAGAGAGAGAGAGAGAAAGAAAATATGAGTACAGAGGCGAGTGTAAGGAAGGGAGGATATAACATTTGGTACACCTGCGCCGTATATTGCGGAAATACCGGACTCGCCAGGCAATAAGAATTTATTTTTCTCTCGTCCTACTCGTGCAGAACGTTTTATTAATACCCCTCTCCACCCACCCGTTCACCCTTGAAAGCTACCTTAACTTTCGTCATCATCCTTCTATTCTTCTCTCCTTTTTTATTATTTCAACTTCTTCATATCTTTTTATCACTCTTGGAGTTTTTTTACCCTGCCTTTTCATCTTTATAAACACAGACACAGACAGTTGTTCTCTTTGCTCATTACTTTAGTTTTATTTTTTAATGTTTTAATTGCCAGAAAAACGGTAACTTGCCTTTATTAATTAGGCCAGATTAAAACGAGAACTCATTGCGAAAATAAGTTGAAATTTTTCGTAACTAAGTTTATTTAATTGGCTGAACAGAAAAAAATTTAAGACTAATAATTGCTATTTCAAAAAAGAGACACTTTCGGGCTGCATCCACTCAGAGAATAAGAGGCACGTAGAAAAATATGGTTTGCGATAACTATGTGCATGTAGGTGAAGTCAGAATACAAGAGCTTGCATTCCATTCGAAGTATATGTATGCACGTAAAAGCTTCTTTGTGCTACAAACGCTTCAACTAGTATGTATGTTGAAATGACTGTCATTGTAATTTTTTACTCTGTGATTTTTATTAAATTCATTTAGTTTATTTTAAGATTCAAAAATTATTACACTCATAGTTTTTCAAAATTTCGTTAATGATTTTGTTGATTTTCATTGTAGTAATTTGTTCATTTGAAAAATTATAGAACTTTCTATTAGTTAATTTCAGTATCATGTAATATAAATGGCTCAAATTTTTGTTTCAAGCTAAAGAAAAAATTGCTCAATTCTTCCGAAAAACAATATTCAAAAAAATAACAGTTCAAAACATTCACTTAAAAAGAAGAAACTGGATTAAAAACAAAAAATTTTGAATTGCACGGAAAAAAGAAAACTCGAAAAATTACAGTATAAAATGTAAAATTGGTCCCATCGTAATCAAAATTAGAAAAATTACAGTTTGAAATAAAATTTTTCTAAATTCAATTTTTTAATTTAATATTCAGAGCTTTCAATGTAAATATTACATTCTACAATGTAATTCTTATAAAATCTGTAATAACTACATTTAAAACTGTAATTTTTCGAGTTTTTTTTTTTCCGTGTGATCTATTATTTTAGTGGTCATTATACTTATTACTAAAACAGCAAAAAATAAATTCAACAAAAATTTAGTATTTTAAAAAGAGATATAATTAAATTTTTCATCCGGGATATTAGATGTATTAATTTGACGGCATAATACAAAATTTAATTAATTAAACCGAAACCATTCATTTGCGCTGATGAATACCAATGAAATTAATTAGTATGCGACACTGTTATTTATTTAAATTACCAAATGAAGCAAAAATTAAATTCAATATCAGTGAATGTCATCCAAAAATTTATAAGTTGAAAATAGCAATAAAAAATACTTAGAAATTTATAAAATAATTTTTTAAGTATTAAAAAAAAACAATTTTCTTGAACAACTAAGCAAAAAAAAAAACTTTGCATTTCGGATACTCGATATTTATTTGGAAAACAAATCGTAGTAGGGGATAAAGTTCATCCTTAGGATTCATAAAAAATCCAATACCAAACACTAAAGCTTAAGGCAAATGTCTCGATAATGCGACGTAATGCTGCCCCACACTCGGAGTTGGTGTCGTTGGAGTTAGGGGTGGTTCAGAAGCGTACCACCACCATTCGTATCGACACCGACACTACCACCCTCTTCTCTATGAAACCGAAGCCCTATGACATTTACGAGGTGTTTTATGCGATCAAAACGCGCCGTAACAATTATTCGCTGATTTTCCGCCCGTAAAATTTCTCGTATTTCTAACCGTACTACGGTACATACAAATATAACAATCACAATTACAATCTCTACTCTACTCAATACATTATTTTCGGATCATGAGTACCGAGTAATCATCCTGTATCCTGCCTAGTGTGTTACTAATTAAATCAATTATTTAAACTACCAATCCTGGTATTATTACTCGCATTTATTAGCATACTTAATTAGTATCGCCATTTTTAATATTCTACCTGGCATCCATATTTGTCATGATCTACAATTATAAATTATTATAATTATTGTAATTATAACTATCGAATTTATCAGAATAAACTCGATAAAGTTTAATTTAAAAATCCATTGATAATAAATTTATAAAATTTATTATGTTTGCGCTAAGTGTACACAGAATATTTATACGTTTGATAGTTGATAGCGTTTCCAATTGTCGAAAGTGCTCCGCTGGGAATGGTTACTCTTTAGATTAACTTCACGATTGATGGTATAGTGAGCTTCATAATTTAAATTTTCTGTTTTTTAAAATTATATTTCATATTTATTTTATCACGTAATCCTATTTCAAATTAATGCCCGGATTTTATTTATTATTTATTATTTTTATGGGAAGCTGGAATGAAATAGATTAGTAAATCGAAAATTAGTAAATCATTTGTGGGAGGTACAAATTTTTCAAATAAAAAAAATTTTTTGATAATTTGAAATTATATTTTTTTTTCTCAAAGGTATTTTTTTGTGGCATTGTAAAATTTTTGTTAATTCTTTACTAAACTTAGCGATATAAATCCCGAAAAATGTAAAAAAAAATTTTTAGTTGGAAAAATGAAATACAAAATTCAACGCCATCTGTTGACCATACATTTAGCTATGTAAATAATTAGATGCGGTTTTTGATGTTGAGTGCGGATGGCACAACAAGCAGAGAGTGTGTGTCAAAACACGAGTGTCGAAAGTCTTATCAAAATAATATTTTCCTCAATATTGTAATATAAACAAATAAAAATAAGATTATTTAAAAATTTGGAAATTTGTGAATTAAAATTTTTGTCGATGAAAGTTTTTTTTTTTTTCTTTTTTTTTTTTTTTTTTTTATAGTAGCAATAAACATCACGGTATTGTACAAAATATTAGCACCGGTCGGCTAGTTCTTATTAATTGCTCTTTATTAACTATTTGTTTTATCACATATAAATTGTAGGAAGCAGATGCGTGTAATGAGATTGTACACAAAAATTTTTGGTAAAAAAAAAAATTTAGTTTCGGCCAATATTTTAATAAAATTTTGTTGTTTAATTATTCGATAAATTTATTATTCAATGATCGAAAAAATAAAATAAAAATTTATGTTCATAAATCACAAAGTATTAAATTATTATCGCCCGTCAATATCTTTGCACTCCCTCGGGAATTGACATCTCAGAGGGTGTTTTTCTACCAAATCTCATCTTTTACTCATTTCATCTCATGAGAATTTATACCCTTATTCAAAAAAATAAATATTATTTATAATTCTAAATATTAGCTTTACAAAATGATTGGGATTTAAATTTAGAGTGTGGAAAGTAAGTATAAGCATGGCAATTACTATTTATTTTTATTAAGCCACCCTCAGAAAATCAAAAGCCGGGAACCCTTTTGTTCTTTATCTTAATTGCTTTTACGGTTCTCGTTTAGATCAATACCGTGCCGAAGTCATGGCTCTAAATTATCAACTGGCCAACGAGTAAAGCCCCCATTGCAGTTTAAAACGAGTCAAACATATTTCACCACCAACCTTTCCTTCCAACTAAAAACACATACACTCACACCCATACATGTACAAGGTTTAATTTTTTATTTACAAAGTTATCCCATAATTTAGTACATACTAAACTTTTAGAACAAAAAAAATGGTATAATTATTACAGTTAAAAAAAATTCATAATTTTGATCATGATAGCCCCAATTAACAACTGATTTTTAATTGTTAATCATGAATTCTCAATCCTTAATTCTTAATTGTAAATCCTTAGTCTTAAATCATTGATCTTTGATAATAAATCATGAATCTTAAATGTTCAATCATCAATTGTTGATTATGAATTCTTAATTTTCAAATTTTTATTATTAATGTAGAATATAGATTTTTAAATTATATTAATTAAAAGAAATTACAGCACGAGGCGATATTTTTAAAAGTATAATAATAGATTTATTAACTTACAAAACTGTCCTTTAAAATTACTTGGGCCTTTCGGTCCCTTCTCACCCCCATCTCTAAACAGCATACTTGCATTCTTCATACACTCTTGCTCATTCTCTCACTTGCACTTAAACTACAATATGTTTAACCATCTTACAGAGTAACAATATTTTGACATCTGGCGACAACATGTTAGAAATACTAGTTACTCATCTAATCCTTAAATTTACAACCACTTATCCTTGCAACTAAAAATAAAAATACTTAAACCGAAAACTTTTACTAAAGTAGAAGCATAGAAAATATTTACAACAAAATATTTTTCCTGCTCCTATATTAATCATTAATCATCAATCATCAATCATCAATTTTCGGTCCTTTATCATGAATCCTTAGTTTTTAATCATTGATCCTTAATCACTAATTTTTAAGTCTCAATCATGAATCCATAAACTTCTATTATAAATCATTAACAATGAATTTTTAATTTTTAATCGTAAATTTCTAATCCTTAATTTGTAATCATTAATCCTTACACTAAAAAAAAATTAACTCGATCCAAGATAAAAATTTTTGAATTAGAAAATTTTTCTAGATTCAAGAATTTTCAGTCTTGATTCAACTTAATTTTTTTTAGGGTCATCATTAAACACTAATGATTATTCTTTAATCCTTAATCATGAATGATGAATTCTTCCTCTTTTATCATTGCATAAACACATAATTTAAATCATAAATGATCAATAAAATAAATGAAAAATTTAATTTTTCAAAACAAAAAATTCTTGATTTTGTGTAGGACTTTTAATGATCGTGACAATTAATCACAGCATTGACCTAGTACTAACCCAAAATTTTAATGACCCAAGTAAAACATAGTCGAAAGACACAGCAGTAAAAGAAAAGTTTACGTACTTGAACTTAGATTGAAGAGTATGTCAGCGACAAAGGTGAACAATGAAACAGTAATAGTAATAGCGATGGTGATGGTAACAGTATGTATTAGTATAAGTAAAGTATTGTGCGACATGTGACGTAGATATAGAGGAAAATAAAAATGTGAGAGTAATACAGGAGTCGCAAGCATAAGCACCCTGGCAGGCCGCCGCTCGACTCGTAAAATGTTAACTGCTAGTAAAACTGAGTTTACGCGCTTGTAAGGAGGTGCTTCCCTTCTTTTTTGTCTTCTTCCTCTTTATCTGACGCCGGGAGCAGCACATACGGAACAGAAAGGAAAGCACACAGTAGTGGAGTAGAGGAAAGTCATACTACTACCATCATCATCATCCTTTTCACCGATCTCTTGTACCCCTGGCAATCCACCCTTACGACATAATAGTCAGATTATTGGCCGCTAAACACCAGACTCTATTTTATTAACTATTTTTACTCTTTTTATTGGCTATTTTTGTCATAATAATTCTGCTGCTTTCTAAAGCAACAAATAGAAATTTAAAAGGGGGAAAATAATTGTTAAAAAAATTTTAGTCATTTAAATGTTTAATTTTACCGTGTTTTAATTCGCACTTATAAAATAAAAAAAATGTAACCCTTGCTCTCGATTCTCCCCAGAGTGTAGTGTCGTTTAAAACTTGAACCCTTTTTTTTCTCACCTTTAATTGTTGCACATCGTATAAATGCATTAGTAGTACGCATTCATTTCACGGTCTTACTTTTCGGAACTTTATTTCTCTTAACTTTTCTGAACCATTTTAGCGATTGTTATTCTTCCGTAAAAAAGAGAAAAAATGTATGTATTTTTTTTTTTTTTTTTTTTTTACAACAATCAAATTGTAAATAAATGAATAAAAATAATAACAAATAAACATGATAATAAATTGAATAAAATACAATGAAATTTTTCAAGGACCTTATTGTTACAATATATATATATATACTAGTTCAGAAAGATAATAGAACTGTTTGATAAAATCGACATTTTGACAGAATGTCGATAAGATACTCTAACTTATTTTCAATTGATTTTGTCTGCTCCTTCCTTTTATTATTTACTTTTGTTACTTGTCTATTATTTCTTCAATTATTTTAGCTCAAAAACAAACAAATTTTAATTAACTACTGCTGTGGGTCCATTTAAACTTACAGAGTTTTGTAGTTCTGGTCTGCAATTATGAATTTAAAAATCTAGTAGAGGAATTTGAAAAACGAAAAAAAAAAAAAAAGTCTTATTGAATAGTGAAAATTGATTCTTTTATGATCCGATAAACGTCTGGGTAAAAATAAAACAACAATCAATGTTTCTGATACTATTCTACCTACTTACGTGTGTTTTAGCTTTTTTATTCTATTTTTACGACTCAGACTTTGCTAGTATACTGTATAGTAGTTTACTTGACTTTAGGTCTTTTATTTCTGTTCGATCCATTTGTGGGTACAATTGAATTAAACAAAAAGGAAGTATCCATTTCTTACTTAATTTCTTTTTGATGTAATACAAAATTTTTTATAAGGGTTTTGAGATAAGGACTTTTTAAGTTATACCATTCCTATAAATTCAATTTTTTATTCACAATAATAACAATGATAATCTCTACAATAAAAATAATAAGGAAAATTTCGTCCGGTGTATTTATACAATAAATTGCATTTTTTAAGTTTAATTTAATATAATTTAAAAAATCTTAGCCTGAATTTGTACCTTTTGAAGGTTTGATATTTTTTTCAGTGATAGTTAATTTATTATAAATTTTCGGAGTAGTTTTGAATAGATTTGAATTTTGTACTAAATAAAATTTGTTCTTTCATTTTTTTTTGTACATGTACATGTGGAGCTACATGCCAAATATTAATCCATATTAATTAAAAGAATAAAATAAATTTTGTAACGCGTACATCTTTATTAAAAAATGTATTTTTATAATTAAATTTGGTACCACCAGAAAATTCGTAACTTCAATTTATTTCTTTTCACGGTTTGATATTTTTTTCGACGATAGTCAGTTTATGATTGCAATCGTTAAAAAAATAAGCAAAATTAAATTACGTAAAAATAATTTTTTAATTAAATTAAGTATCTTTAAAAAGATCTTGACCTTAATTTGTGTCTTTTCATGATTTTATATATTTTTTGATACATTGAAAAAAAAAAGTTAATTTACTTCAAGAAAAGAATTTTTAAATTAAAAAAAATCATCTTGAATTTAAGTAGAAAAATTCTTTTTAGTTTAAGTAAAGTTCACTTAATTCAAAAATTTTTAGTGCTAATTAAAGACAATGAAACTTTTTAAATTAATTTTATTAGTTCAAGAATTTTTCTTTTGAATCAAAGCAATTTTTTTTAAGTGTAGTACTAAATTTTTAGAGCAATTTTGAATAGTTTGTTGGTTTATAAATTTGTTCCGTCACAATTTTTATTAAATTATTCGTAATTGATTATGTGATAGCAATATTATTTTTATATTTATAATTATCAAACTAAATTTTGCTTTTCTTAAATATTTCAGTTCTGTCACTGAGAAATACCCAAGAAGAAGAGCCTCCAGATCCCCAGCTGATGAGGTTAGACAACATGTTGATAGCCGAGGGCGTTGCTGGACCGGAAAAAGGCGGCGGTGCTGGAGCTGCAGCATCTGCGTCAGCAGCCTCAGCAGCTGGACCACCAGGACAGCCCGACAACGCTATTGAACACTCTGACTACCGTGCTAAGCTTGCCCAAATCAGACAAATTTACCACCAGGAGCTCGAGAAATACGAACAAGTTTGTATCCAATCCACTTCATTCATTTATTATTTATTAAAATACATTTGAATCCATTTTTATTAGAAAGCAAAAAAATAATTAGATTACCAGGGAAAAAAGTAGAAGCGTCATAAGGAAATATATGCCCGGATTAAAGTTAATCAACGATAAGAAATGCAATTTCATAGCTCGAGATTATATTCATGCGACAAGTAAAGCAAGGCGAAAAGTAATGAGAGTAGCGGAGCAGGAGCAAGTGTACGAGAGATAGATATAGGTGGAGGTAAAGTACGACACCGATTTGCGTGCTAATGAACCAACGTGCGCTTGCTTAAGTAAAATCTCGCGTGCAGACGATCAATGATTGACTCTCCAGATCTTTGTTTCAGTCTATTGTACTAGAGAACAAGTATCATACCGTTTTATCTGTACATATATACACAGTAATAGTCGAAAGATATGCCGAGGATTGCGTGCCGTCGAGCTCTCACTTCTATTGTCGTAGTTTACTATTTCTTACGTGACAACTTCACTATTTTAAGAAACTAATTTACTGGATTTTCAAAAATTCCTCTGGAGATTGAGTTCATATTTTACGCTAATTTTTTTGTTTTTTGTTGATTAGCAATTAAATTATTTCAGTACTGATAGAAAAATTTTCATGATATTTTTAAATTTTGATTGCATTAAATTTTTTTCAAATGTTCCTTTTATTGTTTACTATCTTACTCAGTAAAATTTTTTATTTAAAATTGTTGTTTTACTATAAACATTTTGTTATTTAAAAAAAAAAAAAAATTGTTAAACGGCCCACAACTTTTCAATCAATAAAAATGATATTTAGAATTTTTTTTCTTCAAGTACACGGTAAAAACAAGATTACACTGGATATCATCCTAGATTATACTGAGAGAAAAAAAATTTCAGATAGTAGCTAGTGTAATCCAGATTATAATGAGTATAATCCAGATTACAATGAATATAATCCAGATTACAATGAGTATAATTCAGATATCACGGAGTATAATTTGGATTTCTTAGCTACTACCTGAAATTTTTTTTCACCACAGATATCTGAGTATAATCTGGGATGATATCCAGTGTCATCTTGTTCTTTCCGTGTAAGTACATTAAAAGTAGAATAATTATAGAAAAAATTTTTTTCAAATAAAAATTGCCGAAAATTTTTTTTTTTAATTAAAAAATTCTTTGAAGTAAATAAAATTTCAGAAAAAAAACAAAATTTTGAATTTTTCACTCAAAAAATCATACATCAATTTTTGAAATTGTATTTTGATGTATGTTAAATGATTGGAAAAATTTTCATAAAATTGAACATTAATTGTACTGAGATTTTTAGACAAATGCGGTAGGGTACCTCTTTGTACCAAGTGGCAATCGCGTGACGTTTCAGAATTGTAGGAGAGCTGCACTGCAGATAGCGGTAGTCACGTACCGGGTGTTCGAACAAATTTATTTCTATGCTTTTTATTTGTTATATAGATTTTTTTATGTCAACGTGTCTGTCTGGCTGGTATGCGAGGATACCTTATTATTGCTGAGTCAGATGTAGAAGGATCATTAAAATTTTTTTTTATCATACCAATATGATATTTTTCCATGAATAAAGAATAACGAAGAATAATCAGTTATGTAAATGTAATTATTTAAATATTTTGTTTACCAATCTGATTCCCTATACTCTGATTCTATTCTATAAGATTGCTGCTCAAGATATTCATACTCTATTTACCGTATATAGTGTATTTCTTATTTATACAAGCGTAATGTTTGAAAAATCGGGTCACTATTGACTCTCTGAGACCCAAGACTAGACGTATACAAATAGATATAAATATATATAAAAGACAAATATACCCTGACGTGATGAGTCTGAGTAAAAGTTATTGGGACATTTACGTTTCCCCTTAGAATAGCTTAAGAATAGGAAAAGAGGCTTAGGCCTAGTAAATGTGAAATATCTTATTCCCTGATAAGGGCCGAAATGGGCTAATCTCAACTATTTTTTGGGCTTTTGTGTATCTTCAAGCTTATTTCAACTTGATTCGTTATAACTTCGTCTCTTTTTATTTTTATTAGTTGTTTTTCCAAAATCTTGTATTTTGAAGGCAAAAAAAGTCCGTTTTAAAGCTTCGTTTATGCCAAAAAATATTAGATTTATGCAAACGACTAAAAAAGCTTGACCTAGAGCATTTCGAACGGAAAAAAATAAGCCCAAGAATGAAGAAATCGGTTAAGTAGTTTCCGAAATATAGGCATTCTAAAAATGTCATTTTTCAAGGTCATTCATTTCGAAAAACTTTTGGGATTGTTTTATAATGTGATAACTTGTAAACTTTCGATTTTAGAAGAAAATTGTAAGATATATTTCTTTTAGTCCTTGAATTAAGGAAAAACACAAGTCCAAGAACAAACTGATCGGATGACTAGATTCTGAGATGTGAATTTTTAAACAAAAATTTGAACTTTTCTAGTTTTAATTCTTAAATTCTGACCCATGTTCACTGAAAAATTCATTTTTTACAAATTTTTTTTGGGCATTATAATTGAGAAAATTATTCAGCAAAATGTACCGTTTGATATAAAAATAGAAAAAGATTATGATTTTCTAAAAATTTCTATAAATATTTATATAAAGGATTGTTTTTTTGTGTTATTTTTAACGCTAGTCTTTTCTCACTACAGACACATTTATTCATGAATTCATTTACATTTAGAGTATATCTTGAAGATTCAGTTGCTAGATTTACATTACGTTATTTTCGTTCACGAATCTATTCCCAGATTTGCGTAATGGAAATTCGTTCGATCAAGTACCTCACCAGTAGCTTTTCTGCAATGTATCCTACTTATTGCTACTTTTATAATACAACCCAAGAATTTTCAATCGCCGAGCTGAGAAATATTTTCATCTTTTCTTGTAATGTACATACTTATCCATACCCATACCCATATCCATACACAGTCACATATAAATATAGATATAGATATATTAATAAATGTAATTGAAATTGCGAGGGGTGAATGGCTGCGTGGCAATGTGAAATGGCGTGACAGACAAAAATAGAAAGCTAAGAGGAATTTTGAGATATCGCGTGATGATCATTACACAGTGAGTTTAAACTCATCTTATGGAATATGGAATTATAAATATATGATAATCTCCATGCATACATTATTTGAATTAATAATCCAGATTATTTAACAGTAATCAAATTTACTCTCTGCTATGCAATATGTAATCCCGTTATGTTACGTTACGAGTGTCCAGTTTCTTCTGGGTAGTATCAGAGCTTCAGTTTGTAATGCTGACTTTAATTTTCACATTATATCTTTCTTCTTAGATTATTGCCAGCATACTTTACAGTACATTGCAAATGAGATTTTCTGTAATAAATTTTATCAATTTATGTCTAAGTTGGGGTCAGTTACATAAAAACTCCAATTTTATATCTGTATTTTTAATACTTGGCGTTTACTTACTATACATTCTATATAATTATCTTTTTTGCTAAATTATACAAGGTAAAAATTTATTTTCTGCAGTGGAATTAGAAGTAAAATACCGACGGCTAATAAGGCATAGCTGAAAAATATCTAATTTAATTAACAAGTTTTCATGTGAATTATTTGTCAAGTACATTTTTTTAAATATTAAAAAAAAAAAATATTAATTTTATCATAAACAAAAATAAAATTAAAATTTGTAAAAATTAGAGCTTACTTTACAATAGCTATTTCGGCTTACTTTAACATAATTAAATAATTTAACCGTTTTTAGGATTTAATTTCAATAATGACTATTATGGTTCAAAATGAACATGATTATTGATCTCAAATACCGAATATACACAGTTTAATTATTTACGTGGTTTATTTTAATAACGTCTATTTTAATAATTAGGAGAATTACTCTGGTGGTTTTAAAAAATTCAAGAATTTTTTTAAATAAATAATTTAATAAATTAATTTTTTGGAAGAAGAATATCAACATTAGTTTCTATTATTATCAACAAAAAAATCGAATAGCTTCACTTGAATTAAATAAAAATTATTTTAATTAATTCGATCAATACTTCAAACAGAAAAATATATTTTTTTTAATTTTTAAGAAAATATATTCTTGTTCACGCGAGAACATAAATTCTTAAAAGAAGTTTTTTTTTTGACTGTACATAAGGAATTATTATTATTGTTTTTTTACGTATAAGCGTAACTAGCCGGAGTTAAATATTTTGTGATTTGTAATTTTAAATATTAAAATTAAATTATATCACTGTGTCAAAAAAAATTGACTTAAAAGTTGTCGGACAAAAATAAAAAGGAAGAAAGCAAGAAAAAATGGTAAATGAGTAAAGCTTCGATGGGTTTTCTATCCAGGCTTTCACTCTCGTTTTCTAAGTTCTCAGGGTATTTGGTATATATATATATATATAGTACGCCGTGGAGGAAACGGGAATCATTCTGATCCACCCTCGTCTCTCGTTTCTAATTTTCTGGCTCTGCTCTTGTATTATGGCGGATAGGAACAAGGTCTCAACAGAGTTGCGAGTAGTATATATAGTATAGAGAGTAGGGTGGGTCAAAAAAATCGAATAATTTATTTTTGACTTTATACTCTGAAAAATAGGTTCGTAGACACCTAAAAAGAATTCTCTCCAAGTATAAGCTCTTAATTATAACGGGAAGGTCCTCCGCTTTGCGGGTTTCTATTTTTTTCGAATAATCAGATAAAAAAATTTATATCTCGCTTCCAACTGCTTGGAAAAATATTCCGTGGCATAGATTTTGTGAGAAATTGAATGCTTTACAAAAAAGGTCTCTTATGACTTTTTCAAAAACTCAACCGATTAAAAGATATTCATAGTTGAAGTTTGGCTATTTTAAGGAAAATATTCGTTTTTATTATGAATTTTATAAGTCGATGAAAAAAATTATTTCGGATTGCGGAACTCATGATTTTGTAGGAAATTTACTGCTCTACAAAAATGGTCTCTTATGATTTTTTGATTAAGTGAAGCCGTTACGAGATATTCATCGTCAAACATTAACGAATATCAATATTTCCAGTTTTTGATCAATAATTCGATAAATTTTAATTTAAACTATGAGTTTCAGGAAAATTTACATAAATTTGAGTTTCGATCGATAAAGAAATGTTATAAACAATTTTTTTAATATTGTTTTCAGTCTTGAGCTTGTTTGATTGCATTAAAACAAGAAATTAGAGCATTTTTTTCGACATATAGCCAATGATTAGTTTAATTTGAAGTGAATGACATATTTCTTTGTCAAATTTAATATGAAAAGTATTGAATCAAGTGAGAAACAACCAGTATTTAACTTTTTTATAGATAAATTTTTTATTGAATTATCAATTGCAATATAATTGTCTATATTTTTAACATAACAGTACGCTATTACTATAAATAATTTCTTTTATTACAATTTGGGAATGTTTTTGATGTTCTTTGACAACTTGCAATAAGTACTGGAATTGTTCTTCATTTTTGTCAAGCATTGATTATATTCACTGACTAATGCAACAGCTCGCTCTGCTGAATCATTGACAACTTTTAGTTGTTGAAAGTATTCTTTATTTTCGAGATAACTCTCATTAGTAGGCCATAATTCAACATCGACATCAAGAAAGTCATACGGTAGATCGAAGATTTTGAAAAGATTTAATGACTTTTTAGACACAAAGTCACTCAGAGTTCTCTGCGCCAATGAATTCAAATCTTTTTAGCAATTACAAATCTTTTAGCTTTAGAATCTGTACCTTCACGAGTATTAACAGCTTCAACAATACTTTTTTTACTTCTAATGGAACGCCATCGTCAAACAGTGATAAAATGGCAAGTTCATCGCTCAAATACCATAAGTGCGAAATCATTTTTTCATACGTAGCTGAAGAAATCAAAGGATTGATATGTTTGTACTCCAATAAATTTTTCATAAACTGCAAGTCATGATAAGCAGCAGTTGTTGCAGAAGTTGATGAAAACCAAGCTTTTAAATACAATGTGACTATAAAAATACAGAAATGACGAAGACCATGCAATTCTTTCTGAGAGAGTTTGAATTCATCTCTGAATAGATACATTTTCAAACTATAAATGGCCTTAGCCATCCATCTAGCATGATGAACAGCACCAGGACGTTTGAAAGAAATCTTTTCTTGAGTCATTTCTCCAAGGAAAATCAATGATAATTCCAATAATTCTTTATCTAACTTATTATAACATTTCTTTATCGATCGAAACTCAAATTTATGTAAATTTTCCTGAAACTCATAGTTTAAATTAAAATTTATCGAATTATTGATCAAAAACTGGAAATATTGATATTCGTTAATGTTTGACGATGAATATCTCGTAACGGCTTCACTTAATCAAAAAATCATAAGAGACCATTTTTGTAGAGCAGTAAATTTCCTACAAAATCATGAGTTCCGCAATCCGAAATAATTTTTTTCATCGACTTATAAAATTCATAATAAAAACGAATATTTTCCTTAAAATAGCCAAACTTCAACTATGAATATCTTTTAATCGGTTGAGTTTTTGAAAAAGTCATAAGAGACCTTTTTTGTAAAGCATTCAATTTCTCACAAAATCTATGCCACGGAATATTTTTCCAAGCAGTTGGAAGCGAGATATAAATTTTTTTATCTGATTATTCGAAAAAAATAGAAACCCGCAAAGCGGAGGACCTTCCCGTTATAATTAAGAGCTTATACTTGGAGAGAATTCTTTTTAGGTGTCTACGAACCTATTTTTCAGAGTATAAAATCAAAAATAAATTATTCGATTTTTTTGACCCACCCTAATAGAGAGTCTGGCCTGTTTTGGGGATAAAACTAAACGAATGTACGTACGAATACCAAGTCAGATAGAATAAGAAGAGAAGAACAAGAAGAGACTAGTGTATGCGAATAGAAGTAACGCCGTCGGGTGGAATCCATTCCGAAATTGCAAACCATCCGCTTTCTCATCTCGTCCTCACTTGCTCTCTGTTCCACGACTTCCCTCAGGAAAAGCTACCCGATGCCTGCTTCGAATACTGATATCAAAGCTAAGTCCCTTCTCTCAACACCAAAAGCTGAAAAAAATATAAAAAATAAAAAATATACATAAAATAACATACATGAAAAGGAATAATAATTTTGTCGATGTTGCTTGTCAATTGTACTTAACATTTTTTTTCTCATTTAGGAAATATTATTATTATTATCTATATTATAAAGAGAATAAGCAAAATTTTGAGGTCAGTGTATTTATATAATAAAATGGGATATTATGTGTAAATTTGGTATCGCTGGAAAAGTCTTGACCGGGAGTTTTGCCTTTTCATGGATTTATATCATTCTCACCAATAATCAATTTATTATGATCAGTATTTAGACTGCATTCGAAACTGCTCTATCTCTAGATACACAATTAAGAAATGACCTTGTATCTCGTGAAAAATTGACATTTTTAAAGATATAAGCTCATCCCGATGTTATACTCATAAAGATCTTTCATTTAAGTACCCACATCAATTTTTCATATATTTATATATTTTATAAATATGTATATATGAAAAATATATGAAAAATTGATGTGGGTAATTAAATGAAAGGTCTCGATGAATGTAATGTCAGGGTGAGCTTATATTTTTAAAAATGTCAATAGTTCACAAGATACAAGGTCATTTCTTAATTATTGATATTTTTAAAGATCTAAGTTCATCCTGATATTACATTCAACAAGAGCTTTCATATGAGTACCCACATGCGTTTTTGATATATTTTTCATATATACATATATATAATATATATAAATATATGAAAAATTGATGTGGTTACTCAAATGAAAGGTCTCGATGAATGTAATGTCAAGGTGAGCTCATATCTTTAAAAATGTCAATAGTTAAAAAAGTACAGTGCTATTTAACAAAAGACATTATTTAATAAAGCAAAATTTTATTTATTTATAGATCACAAGTCACGGCAGTCACATAGTGACTGCAAGGTTGTTAGTTATTATTATTATTATTATTATTATTATTATTATTATTATTATTATTTGAAAATTAAATTTTTAATTGTCATAAAAATAAAGTGACTAATTTTTTTTTATCCTTTCAGGCATGTAACGAGTTCACTACGCACGTCATGAATCTTCTAAGAGAACAAAGTCGTACCAGGCCGATTACACCCAAGGAAATTGAAAGAATGGTGCAAATAATTCACAAAAAGTTTTCGAGTATCCAGATGCAGCTTAAACAATCTACCTGTGAGGCTGTTATGATCCTCAGAAGTCGATTCCTTGATGCCAGGTTTGAATTATTTTCATTAACCAAAATCAAAAAAATTAACTCTCAATTTTTTTTAATTTTGTCTTCGAGTAAATTTTCAATATTTTTAGTCAAATTTTTACAGTTAGTTGTTTTCCTATAAATATTATAAATTAAAAAAATTATTTTTTTTTAATTATTAAGCGTATAATTTATAATATTAATTAATTTTTAATTTTACAGACGTAAAAGACGGAACTTTAGTAAACAAGCATCTGAAATACTGAACGAATATTTTTACTCGCATTTGAGTAATCCTTACCCCAGTGAAGAAGCTAAAGAAGAATTAGCGAGAAAGTGTGGTATTACCGTCAGCCAGGTAAAATGATTAATCAATAATAATTATAAGAACTACTATTATTATTATCATCATAATTAATTAACAATATAATTTTTGTAGGTATCCAATTGGTTTGGCAACAAGAGAATACGTTACAAGAAAAATATCGGCAAAGCACAAGAAGAAGCTAACTTGTATGCCGCTAAAAAAGCAGCGGGTAAGTTAATAGAATATTTTAATCAAGGAATTAAGGGGTAGAATAAAATATATAAAACAAACAACAAATCTCCCTTTTAATTATTTATTAATATTAATTGTTGGTGAGTTTTAATAAAATTAAATAAAATAATAAATAATTAACGGAGTAAATTTTTGAGGGAATTGTTTTATATTTTTATCTTGTATTATATCTTTTGTCGGCTATTATGTGAAAGGTAGTCCAGCCTAGCAACTGGATAGAATCGATAGCACCAGCAGAAATCGTGTCACAGCAGCGACTCTCATTACTGTAAATCATTTGGCAAGTGAGTTACCGCTCATTGTGCCTTCTCTTTTCGTGTTTAGCTGCTCTGTACTCTCCTCTATGTACTGTTTGTACCCGTTGCCGCCGCTGGCTCTTGTTATTCCAACTGTCAATAAATCACCCGAATAAAATTAACAATATACAAATTAAATATTATACATTCAAATTTAAATTCAAATTAAAATATATAATATATAACATATAACATAAATAAATTATATAACGACAGTAGCATTAAATTAGAATTTTAAAAAATTAAATAACTTTTTATTTTTGGATTAATTTTAGTAAAAATTGAAGGGAGATTTGAGTAGTCAGTAGATTCCTTGTAGACAGTAGATAAATAAAAAAATTAGTTAGCTACCCCTCGATCGTTTGTAAGCACCGCGATTGTTTCTACAGCAGCTTTTGCAGGAGCGTCGCCGTACAGCATGGGCGGCGCCAGTCAGGGTACATCCACGCCGATGATGTCTCCGGCGCCACCGGGTGGTCCTCAGGACATGGCAGGATACGGCATGGGAATTAACGGAAGCGACTATGGTTCACAACCCTACAATGACGGATCCATGGGATATGATCCGATGCACCAGGTAAAATTCTTTCATTAGCACAATTATAATAAAAATTTTTATTATTACATAAAAATACAAATATTAATATTTTATGGTTTTTAATTTTTGTTTTGGTGAAATAGTGTGCAGTTGTTAAATTAAACTTTAAGGGCCAGTTTTTTAATTAGAGATTAAATTTTATTCAATGTTACACTGTAAAAATTTTTGTAAATTTTTATAATATTTTAGTATTTAATTGTATGTTAAAATTAAATATTAAGCCTACAAAAAAAAAATTTATAATTGTAGTAATATTACAATATTGACTTGTAAGTTTAAAATTTATTTATTAAATTTATTCATTTTTCTATGCACGTACACGGAAAGAACAAGATGACACTGGATATCATCCTAGATTATACTGAGTGAAAAAATTTTTTAGATAGTACCTATCCCCTTTCGTCATCTTGTTCTTTCTGTGTATGCTTCAAGAATTAGTTTATTATTTATTTAATAATGTATTGGTAAAATTAGAAGACAAAACACGTTTAATATAAAAAAAAAAAAATTCAACTCTTGTAGACTAAATTTAAAAAATTGTCGATAAAATAATAAAATTTCAGTCATTTTAATACAAATTTGCTTAATTTTAGAAGATAAAAAGATTTTTTTTTTTAATTTTTATTTAGTTTGTAAAATTAAATGACGTCAATTCATAATTATTATCAATTGTAATTTATAAAAATAAAAATTTTTTTATTGAATATATTACCAGACATACTATTAAAAAATTACAATTATCGTCAAGGTAATTTACTTTCAATACATTTATGTAAAAAATTGCTACTTTTCTTTTAACATTATAAAATATACCTATACATTTAATGTATACAAATAAACTGGCGATAATAATTTTATCCTGGATTCAAAAACTGGCTCTAAATTAAGAAAAATAAAAATCTAAAAATAATTATAGCAAGTAAATATACAGAAAAAGTAAAATTATAACTAAACAAATAATTTTTAGTACGAAAAGTTTAATTTAGCATGTGACACTATTTCAATAGACGCATGTGCATCCTTTTTATCCTTCCTGCACGAGTAAAGTATGTACATATAATTTGAGCATTGTAGCGTATCTTTGACTAGTGTAACTTTGGGGATTAAAGTCGTGTATTTGTTTTTTATTTTCTCTGTTTATATATTTATAAAAGTACGAGTAAAGTATACATGAATGTATGGATAAATGTAAGTGGATAGGTAGAAATACAAGTACAACGTGACAAAGGTGGAATATTCGTTAGTGTGTATGTGAAAGAGAAGTTGTTGAGTAAAGGGAGGGTTTGTTTATGTGTATGTGTGTATGTATTCTGTAAATATATAAATGTATGTATGAGGAGTGTGCGTGTAGTGGTGAATAATATCAACACGGGGTGTATTGTTGGTGGCGTCATAAAGATGGGCTTAGCAAGTCTGAAAAGTAAAGAGAGGAAAGATATCAGAGAGAAAGAGGAAGAGGGAGGAGGAGAGGGAGAGAATGGGCTGGAGTTGGGGAAAAAATTGTTGAGAAAGCTACTGTACTAGCTACTTGCTACTTGCTACTAGATTATGTACTACCTTATTCGCTGTACTGTGTACGGTGGCAGCGAACGTACCAACAACCCCTTCCGCCCCTTTCAGGTTGCTTAGTATGCATTGAACTTGCAAACTCACTTTTTAGAACAGGTATATACGTTTTGAGCTTTTATACAACGCTATCGATGCCACGAGTATTCTCAAGTTACTGTTATATATACCATACAATTGTCTTAATAAGATTTTTAGTTTTTTTTTTTTTTTTTTTTTTTTTTTTTTTAAGGGTTTTACAGTGGGTTGATTTTTTCATTCGTTTTGTTTTAAAGATTTTTATTTTAATTATATGATCTATCTGTTGAATAATTATTTAAAATAAGAACATTTTTGGATAAATTAGAGGTCTAATTATATTTATTAATATTTACAATATTTTAAAATTTTTACATAAATTATCAAAGAAAAAATTCTTGACTGAAATTTTGTAAAATAAATTTTATTTAAAAATTCATTTAAGTATTAATAAAAATTTTAACAGAGGGGTCATTTAAATTTTTAAGTTTAAATAATTGCATGTATTTTATTTTTATATTTTATAAGAAACAAATTATATTTTTAACTAGTCAGAATAAAAATTATTAAAATTTTATGATTTAAAAATTTTTAATAAAAAAAATTAAATAGAATTTTTGATAACAAAATTAAAAATTACTTTTAATTTATATCAAAAATAAATTTTATTTCTATGAAAAAATTATTTTGAATTTGATTAATTAGTAATGAGCCTGACTACTTAAAAAATAATCGACTAACTTCTAACAGCTTGGTATTAAGTAAAAAAAATAATAAAATAATAATAAAAGTCGTGTTTTGCCTAACAATAAACAATGAACTGTGTTTGTTGCAACGGAGACAAAAAACTCCTACCCTCACCTGGTCCACAAAATTTCAAAATTAACAAAAAAAAAAAAAAACCGCTAAAATGAATAATTTGGCTGAAGAAAACAAAATATTGTCACAAGCACAGTTCTTAGAGTTCCTCATCAAAGTACCGGTTTAACCACTCAATAGTTTTTGATTAATATAACGTTTTACTGAATCTAAAAACATAAAGTTGCCTTTAAAACCACGTAGCACTTGCCGTAACTAATAAAAATAATAATAACAGCGGTTTTGATTGAAGAAAGATTATTAAAAGTGTAAAATCGGTGTCGTGTTCTTTCATTACAGTGACTTACTGCGGCTTAATCAGTTGAGTTGTAATCCATAACATCGGAATCGACAAGATTAAGAGTAAGAGAACAAGATCGTCTCTGTTGCAACAAGCACAATTGAATCTACTTGAGAATTACGCCGAGTTTTTATTATTTTATTATTAATTGTTATTGAATTTAGCTGACAGTCATTATTAATTCATTTCTTCTTTTAAATATATATTTTACCAAGTCTTAAATTTACAACGATTTTTAAAAATCTTGTGCAATACGTGATTGGAAAATTTATTCAGGCTTTAATTTATAGTTTATTATTATTATTAATATAATTATTTTAAGTTACTGATATTGATTTTAATTTAAGTGCAATAAGAATCATGTAGACTTAGATATTAAATGTAGATAATAAAACTCTAGAAAAGAAGAAAGTAGAGTACTTATAATATAATATAAAAGAAAAAAAAATTTAATTAATTAATTTCATTCAAAAGATTACTTGATACGTAGAGGCTTTAGGCTGATAATATAAATAAAAGTTTCATTTGAATCGTCTTATCTGAAAATAGTGTAATTTTACGGCGTGTTACTGCCATTCAATATTGGGTGTTTGAAGCCATGCGGATTGAATTCAGTATGAGTATAGATATAGATATAAAAAAGAAAATATTCATGTATAAAGTAAATTTTTCTATGCATATACATATATTATATGATACGATTTTGGGGAGTCAAATAAACGTATCTGGCATAGGCGCATGCTAAAACTATCGCTCTTGGCTTACGGATATTATCATTGTTATTTTTTTCGATGCTAAATTCATGCCAATTGCTAGCAATAAATAAATTTCGCTGAATGTGAATGTCATTCAAAATTTCATTGTGGAACAAAAACATCAGATTTTTGTGATCAGATATAGTTCATTTTATATGTGATCATATGTGAGTTATGTTTAGAAGACACATTAATATATGTTATTTTCATTGTTAAAATATCATCAGAGATGAGTCTTACATGTAAATGTATATGATTATTCGGTCATATATGATTTTACACGATCAATATATGTGTAACATCATATATGATATATAGAAACAATCACATAGAATTTATATGATTTTATTTATAACAATTGATTTTTAAAATCAGAATAGACAATCAGATAAAATCATATATGATCATAAACCGATTGAGTCACATAAGTACTTTCAAATGCTTTTGTATCTGGTATCATAAAAATTATAATAATTTTGAAGTATGATCATTTATAAAACAGTCACAAGTAGACAAATAATCAAAACTTAAAATTAATACATTACTATCACATTTGTATATCTAACTACATATATTATCATATAACAGTTCAGATGTAGGTAACTTGAAAAATTTTAGAGGATATTATAATATGAGTGCTTATAAATTTTATTTATTTACGAAAAAGAACTATATATGATTATATGAAAGCACATAAGATCATAAATGACATTCAAAGGCATATTAGGTCATATGAATCATATACCATAGGTGAAATAAAGCCTAATAAAATCATATATGACAAAATAAAAATATATTTAATCACATTTAAACTGTATATGATCACGTGAAAATCATATATGGTCATATAAAATCATATATAATCATATGGAATCATATAAAGCATAAAATTATCTTACATAAACCATATGTGATAATGATAATCATATATGATTATACAAAGCGTATTTCATTATATGTAAATCATATATGATCATATGAATATAATAATAAATTATATGGTATATCTGATCACTTTCATACATAAATCCTTTCTTTGCATGATTGCATGCAAAAAAATTTCTTGTTTAAATCATTCAGCCGACGCGACGGTTATAACAAAATTTATTTATTTACCAAAATACTTATGTTTTATTGTTTAGTTTTTTTTTTTTTTTTTTTTTTTTTTTGGGATAATTTTTCTAAATGTTTTGTTTATGCACACTTTTATTATTATTTATTGATTTATTTGACTTACTGTTTTGTTGTGGTTGGTTGGGTTTCAAATGAGCTAAATTTAAATAAATATCTAAGTTGAATTGAAAAAAAAAAACAATGATGACACGCAGGGCAAGGGATTGGCTGCGGGGGCTGGATGGATGCACCGTGAGGCCATGCCGGAGTTTCCGCCGCTCCACGATTCAGCGGATTCCGATTCTGATTCTCGAGAGAACGAAAAACGACCACGGGTTTAGGTGTATGTACTGAATTAACGCGATCAATTTTCCGATATTGTTTACTGTATAATAAATCAAAAGATAAACACAATACTGAAGATAGATCTTACACCTACCCATACACATATACTGATAATTATTAATTAATTACTCTGTTATAGCAAAAGTGTACTAATTAATTTGACAACAAATAGAACGAATGAGAGAAAGTACGTGTGAACGCTTAGACGAGATCAAAAATTATAGTTTGATAAATAAATAAATGGTCAATGTAAATTTATTTGGTTGCTATACAAAAAAAAATTTAATATTTCTCTACTTAATTTGTATTGATATTACAAAATTTTAGAGAATTATAAAAAATGTTGCTCACCATTTTCAATCATTTATTTATTTAAGTTTATTTTATTTTTTTTTTTTATTGATCAATGATAAATTTAAATAATTTTTATTGACAATACTTACATGTTTTGACAAATGAAAAAATTTGTATACGGTTTTAAATTTAAAAACTAAAATAGTTTTAAGCAATATCATTAATATATAATATTTTATAAGTATATGCATGTATATTGGGAATAATTATGAAAATTTGACATATTTTTCAATTTTAAATAAAAATTGTGAAACTTTTTTTTTTTTAATATTTCTAAAATATTTTTTTAGCTAAATTATCTGAGTTAATTTCTAAATAAAACAGTTAAAAATTTTTTCAATCTCTGAAAAAAATTTTTTTTTTAATTAAAAAAAAAACTAAAATTATGTCAAATTTTAAAAAACCAAATATGTGGATATATGTATAATTTTTCCGTCCTCATGTCATGCGTTCTTCTCATATTCACATTTGATTCTAAAAAACAAATTATTAGTTTAATTAAGAATTATAATTTTTCTTTATAATTAATTTTAAATTTTTCATTATTACCAATATATAAATCTATATATATATATATATATATTTTTTTTTTTAATTATCAATTGGTGTGTTTAGTTAGTTGAGATGCTTATTATTGTCAAATGAATAATATCTCACGTATAGAGTTTAATTTATAAGTTCTCATTTATCATATCAATTATTTCAAATTTAACCAAGTAATACATGTATTAGTGTCGATAAACAATTTGTAATTTATAACTTAAACTTTAATTAAATTACTATTTCATTTATATTTTCTTGATCGCTATTATAATTATTATTAATATTGTGATTAATATTAAGTTGGAACATTGTATCTGCATGTTTTTTTAAAATGTAAGAAGGCATTTGTAGCACGTGCCGGCTTTTGATCTATCATTTTTTTATTATTAATTATTATTATTATCAACACCAATTTTTTAAAAATTTCATGAGCTTGAAATTAGCAGACGACACAATTTTGGTTTTTTTTTTAAATTTAAATGTTTGAAAATATTTAAATTTTTTATATTTTTCTGTAAAAATATGTTTATTAAATTTTGTTAAAACTTGAAAAAAAAAAAAAAAAAAAAAACCAAAAAAATTTTTAAGTCTGATATTTTCAGTATCGTTAAATTTCACATTTCTGCATCAATCACCTTGAGTAGGTTTCATGTCTGTTACTTTGTATACATCTTCACATATTAATGTATTTTCTATGTACATACATAATAGATATGTTAGAACAAAAGAAATATTTAGTCATACTATTGTTATAAACAATCAAAAGAGCAACATTTTAATTTGTATTTGTAAAAGGTATTTTTTATCTTTATTTGCGTCAATAAAATTTTTTTAATTTTTTTTTTTTATTTTTTGTTTCAAAATTATTTTTTTTAAATTACACTGAATTTTTGTCAGTAATAATATCAAAAAATCTTAATAAAATTATTGTAAAAGTGTGAACTTTTGGAAATTGTAATAATTTTTTTCTATTTACGAAAAAAAAAAAAAATATATGTAAAATTTTCATTTAAAAAATTCAAAACTGTAAAAAAAAATTTTTGTTGAGATTAAAAAATTGAATATTATAAATTTTCCACAAGAATTCAGTGTAGTTAACCGCAAAAAAAAGAAAAACAATTTTTACATGACACTAAATGAAAAAAATTGGGTTGTATGGCCAATAATTTGCTTTCAGGAGCTGTCGCCTTGAAATCCTTAGAAGACGAAGCATTAATAAAAGCATATTTTGTTTTTTAAATTTGATCACTCAAACTGTGATCATTACGTTCACTAAAATGAACAAATACGAACTAAGATCGATATTAATTACATAAGAATAATAATAATAATAATAATTATAACAATAAACAAATTGATAAAATAATTATTTATCTCTTGAGTAAATATGAGGAGCATTGATAAATCATCGATCATAAAAAAACCGGCAATATTTTTCACTAAAAACTCCTTGTATTCTGCCGCCTTTTTCAATAAATCCCTCGACAAAAAATAAAAACGAACTAATAAATAAATAAATAAATAATTAAAAGAAATAAAAAAGAGGGAAACGAAGCAATGGTAGTTCGACACAACAATGATGTATACGATTTTTCAACATGAAAATATAATATATTGTAGCTCTATATATATATATATATATATATATTATAAATATATAAATATATATAGGAAAATAATGAAATAATTAAAAAAATAAAAATAGTCTCTAGGTTTAAATACCAGCTAAGATCACTTGCTTTGTATCACTTTTATTTTATTTTTTGTTTTTTATATATAAATATATATATGAATAAATATATTATATTATATATAATTATTGAAAAAAAATCATCAATGCCATTATCATTAAACGTGATCAAATTTTCTACAATAAGTCTCGAATTAACGGACACATTTTATTATTTGTTTATAAAAAAAAAAAAAGAAATAAATAAATGAATCTAATTACTTAAATATGTTACTAGGTAAATTGTCTTGAGTGATATATAAGGTGTGCTAATTAATAAATAAATTTTCAAGAGACAAAAAGTAAATAATTAGTGTTTAAAAACTAAAATAATAAAAAAAAAAAAATAAAAAAAAACGGAAAGGATGGTTCCTTTTTTTATTGTAAAAATATTAAAGCGATAAAATGAGCACACTATTGTAAGTTAACAATTTATGATTTATTGTTAACGTAATGAACGTCGTATTCGAGAGAAATTGACTAAAAGTAGTTGTTTGTAATGTTAATTTTATTTTCCAAAAAAAAAATTTTCGAAATTTCATACATGAAAAAAATGGACTGGCAAGAAGCAAATCTTGCTGAACATATACGCGGAGAGATCAGGGTTCGAATCCTGGCAATGTTTTTTTTTTTTTTTTTTTTTTTCATTTTTTTAAATGAAATATTTCAATAACTATTTTTGGGCAATTGTCTGACTCGTTGCGACCAGTACAAGTGCATACGGCACAGCTAGTATACGAATAATAAAAGAACGTTGATGTTAATGTATAAATAAAAGAAATGAAATCATTTACAGAAGTCTTAGGCACTACACAACTTTTATTGATTTAAATAAATATTAATTAATAATAAAAAAAAAAAAAAAAAAAAAAAAAAACAGAAAATACGATTAATTGAATAAACACTAAGAAAAAAAAAGTAAGGTTTTAAAATCTTAATACGTATTATTGTGAATTATTATGAATTTGCTGTATAAATATTAATAATAATAATTACAATTATGATAATGATATTTTTACTCATAATCAATCCCTTGATGTATTCAAACATATATTTTACGTCGCCGTCCTAATTTGTTTTTGTCCATTTAAATTGTGTTTTCATTGATATTTTGTAAGACGGAACCATTTTTATAATCACTGACGTTATCAATAGGAATAATTTGAATTTAAGGAATTTTTAGATTTTTTTTTTTTCTGTCAAATTTAGTGATTTATTTTATTGTAATTATTGCAGATGCGATGACGTTGGTGAAGTGTGATGGTTACGAGATACGACAGTATACCATAAGATTATTGTAATGATAAATAAAAAACATTATGATAAACTCAATAAAATGCTATTAAATTATTTGTGGTTGATTATTTTTTATTCAATCACATTTTTTTATTCATAATTTTGACACTCATGGACATTTCAACAAAAACTTTCGTTTGTTGTAAATTATTTATTTTTAATTTACTTAGCAAATAAATTTACACTCATAACATTAAAAAAATAAAAAAGATGAAACCAAACCTGCTATGAAACCTCAAAATTATTTTAGTAATAAGACAATATAATTTCTATATTTAAGTTGCTGAGGAAATTGAAGTCGATGAAACTCTCAACATAAATTTTGAATAATTTCAATCCATCTTGTTCGTTTTCCTACGAACTTAAAAATTATTTAATTTACCAAAGACACAATCAAAAATTGAAAATTTTTGACATTTTTCTAAATGTTCCACATAAAATATTAGAAGAAATTTCCCATTAATTTCTTCTTGCATGGGACTGTAATTCAAAGCTCCAACAATTATTCTACGTGCAATTTTTTGAGTAATTAATAAATTCACTCGTTTAAGAAAATTGAAAAAAAATTGTTACAAGAAAATTGATCGGCGACTATTTGAAACGACAAAATTCCTTTTTAGAGATCGATAATAACTTTTGTTATTATTTATCAATAATGTTCTGCCATAATTTTTCTAAAATACTTGAATAAAAAAATTTTAATTAAATATATTTCAGGTGATAAAAATCAATTTGTGTTGTAACGTTTCGCCGGTAGTATTCTGATTTCTTCTGGTATCCAAAAAGTATTAAATTATAAATAATTTACATAGTAAAAATAGTAAAATGTACCTGAAACATCTATATTATCAAGAGAATAAGAAAAATTTTGTGCCCAGTGTATTTATGTGATAAAATGGATTTTTTTGGTTAAATTTGGTACCGTTGGAAAAGTCTTGTCCGGGAGTTGTGCCTTTTCGAAGTTTTATATCATTCTCACCAATAGTCAATTTATGATGATAAGTATTTAAGCTGCATTAGAAAATGCTCTATTTCTAGATATACAATTAAGAAATGACCTTTTATCTTGTGAAATATTGACATTTTTAAAGATATAAGCTCATCCCGATGTGATACTCATCAAGATCTTTTATTTAAGTACCCACATCAATTTTTCATATATTTATATATATCATATATATGTATATATGAAAAATATATCAAAAACGCATGTGGGTACTCATATGAAAGCTCTTGTTGAATGTAATATCAGGATGAGGTTATATCTTTAAAAACGTCAATAATGAAGAAATGACCTCGTATCTTGTGAACTATTGACATTTTTAAAGATATAAGCTTATCCTGATGTGATACTCATCAAGAGCTTTCATTTGAGTACCCACATCAATTTTTCATATATTTATATATATTATAAATATGTATATATGAAAAATATATCAAAAATGCATGTGGGTACTCTAATGAAAGCTCTTGATGAATGTAATATCAAGATGAGCTTATATCTTCAAAAACGTCAATAGTTAAAAAAGTACAGTGCAATTTAACAAAAGTCATTATTTAATAAAGCAAAATTTTATTTATCTATAGTTCACTATTCACGGCAGTCACATAGTGACTGCAAGGTTGCTACTATTCAATTTAATCATTTAAGACCTAAATTATTTAAATTACGAAAAATTTTTTTCTGTCGATTAATTGAATGCGGATCAGTGGTCGTGTCATAAAATTTTAGGAAACAAGTCCTATAACTTGAAATTTATCATCAATTGTGAAGTTGATGAATATTAAAAGTTCCTGTAGATAAAAATCCAACATTATTCAGTAAAAAAAAAAAAAAATTATTGATTAATAAAGAAGGGAATAAAAAAAAACAAATAATAAATCCATACGATTAATAATGAAACGTAACGCGTTTATTTTGTTATTAAATATATTTAATTAATAATAATAATATTAATATTTATATAATTTATTTTATTTATATATTTTATTTCGGTTATTAAGAGATCGAAGTGTCGATTATTTGCAAAAGTATGAAATTCTACCGAGCCTCCTCGTCAAAATCTAGTGACGAATTGTGAATATTATCGACAGGGTAATTTTATTTATATAATTTCAAATAAATTAATTCATTAATTATTCCATATTAATCTTTGTTGTTTAAATTTATTTTCTTTTTTTTTTTTTTTTTTTCTAATCATTAAATTTTAATCCATTCTCATTACCATTTATACCATATGTATATATTTATAATTATAATTATTATTATTAATAATAATAATGTGTCAATGTATGTGTATTTATACGGCGTGTACAGATTTTTTTTTAAATTATTTTATTTAGTATTTATTTAGATAAGTAGAAAAACCCTTAATTGTAGTATTATTTACGTGTAATTATTAATTTAATTAATAATTTATTTATTTATTTATCCATTAAATGCAAGTAATGAAACGTATGTTTATTTATTATTAATCGATTATTAAACGAATAAATAGTCTCTCACTAATCAATGGGCATCAGCAGTTTAATTTATTTTATTACTCACTCCTTTAATTGAACTTATTTTATAATTATTATTTATTGTTTAACTAACTAATTTTCTTTTAATTATTTGTTCTGCATTTAATTAATTTTTTTTTTCGTTTTATTTTTTTTTATTATTAATATTCAAATAGTTTATGAACTGTTTGAAAAAATTAACTAGCATTGAATACTTTTTTTTTTCATCCGGGTTTCGATCAAGATTCAGGCGCGAATTTTTTTATTTATTTACCTAATTATATTACAGCGCTAACAAATTCCGCAGTTACAATTTTTTATTTACTATATTTTATTTTATTTATTTACTTTTTTACAACGTCGCTTTTTTTTTTTCGTTCAAATCTTTACTCCCTGTTTTGGTTTTATTTAAGTGGCGGTGGTTTACTGATTCATGAAAAATTAACATAAATATTTTTAAAATTATCTAATTTTAAAATTTTGAGAATTTTTTTGCAAAGTTTTAAATTTATTAATTTTTATTTTTCACTTTTGAATTTTCAAAATTTTATAAAATTTTTTTTTCTCAAATTTTAACAATCAATTTTTCAAATTTATTTTCTGTATAAATAAATTTTTTAATTATTTCACAAAAATTTCTTAAAATTTTTCTAAAACTCAATAATTTATTCCTTTTTTCTTAAAAAAAAAAAAAAAAAAAAAAAAAAAAAAAAAAAAAAAAAAAAATTTAACTTTAAAATAAATCATTCAAACATTATTTCGCATACATAACACAAAAAATTTTTTTCATGAATCTCAATAAATATAATTATTATCAAAATAATACCTCGTAAACATTTAAATATTAATTTGTTTTTATTAATTATAAATTTTATTGTTTCATTGTTTTTTACAATTGAATAAATCTATCGATATCAATGAATTATTAATTAATAATAAGAAAACTGGCATGGAGTAATTTACAATTAAAAATTGAACTCGAATGTATGTAAGATTTTTTTTTTTTTTTTTTTTCAAAAATGGTAAGTTACATGAAGACGATAAATAGCAAATAATTCACGGGAGAAAACTATATTTACATATGTTGTATATGTATCAATATGTATTTATTAAATGTCATATATTTTCGTTTTAATAGTAATTCGTTTTATTTACCATTATCATTATTTATATTGTTATTATTATTTTTATTTTTATTTTTAATATTAATATTATGTTTAAATATTTAAAGCGGCATATTCTAACCGATGACTTTCTTTTTTATAAATTTATTTTTACGGAAACTCGGAAATACCGCAAACATAATTATTTTATTAATTGTATAAGAAACAGCATGTAAATTCTAATTCCAACATTAAATGGTAAGAAATAACTATATAATTTCGTTTTTTATTTTTTACTGATTTTTAGATTAGTTTATTTATGTATTTATTTTATATTTCATAATAAACGCGCATTTGTCATTATTTTATGACTGACGTCAAGGATTATTATCATTATCGTTATCATTTATCATAATTAATTATTAATTATAAATAATAATTATTATTATTATTATATTAATTTATACATACATCCAAGCTCTTTATACCATTCATGCTATTTATTTTATTCAAACGATCGTACAATTTATCTACAGTAGTCTTTTATTTGTCTTTGTAGCTTAGACAATTGTTTAATTTTCAATTTATTTATTAAGATTTAAATAATTAGATTTTTTTTTTTTCAATTCATCGTTTATTTATTTTGTAAATTTGGTCTGATTTAAAACAATATTATTAGATTTCAAATTATCAACTCAGTTGGAAGGAGGGATGTTTTTGCGTTAATGCTTTCTACAATTTGGATTAGATTTATCACAGAAAAACATCGTTAATTATAAATTTTACTCACATATAACGCCCGTCATGCATAATTATTTTTTAATTTTTTTTTTTTTTACCAAGAAATAAATTTAATTTTAAAAATAAAAAATGACAATTATTAATATTTTATTTTTTTATTGCAAATAAATTTATGCCAATTTTTAATAATCTTAATTTTATTTAAATTTTTTGCCAGATATACAATTCTAAATTAATTACTCACAGTTAACCGATGGCAGTATATCAAATGTGTTAAAAATTTTGATCTAATTACACAATAATTTTTTTTTTATTCTTATTATTAAATTATATAATTATATGAAAAAATTAAACAGAAGAAATAACACATGAAGAATAATTATTAATTATCATACGAACAACTAACTCTCCAATCCATTTGTTATTATTAATAAGCATATTATTTAATAGACAATTTAAAGTACCAAAATCTAAAATTATCATCAATGAATAAATAAGATAGTAAGCAGATTAATAAATTTAATAATTATTTCTTCACAAGTCGTACTCTATAGTCTGATTTTTCACGGATAAAATTTGAACGGATAACGGATAGAATAAAATTATTAATGCTCGGCGTAATTTAACATGATATTCTATTATTAATTAATTAATTAATTGAATAATAATTATAGAAATCTAGTTAATGAATGAATAAAATCCGTGAATCTCAACCCTGAAGACTCAAATTTGGCAATAGCTACAATAAAAAATTCGATGCATTTACAATAAAATTAAACATTATATCTTGATGATAAATTTGACAAGTTAAACCCTGTTACATATAATATTAATAATAAAAAATGAATCAGCTCAATGAAATATTCAATTGGCTCTAGTCATCTTTGCACATTTAATTAATTAATAATTATTAATTAATAATAACCCTTTCTCACGTTTAATTTATTTATACGTTTTTTTTTTTTTTTTTTTTTTTACCTTAACTACATCTCTCTTGCTCTCACACACGTAAACAATTCTCAATAATCATTTGCCCTTTATTTATTACACAATTATTAAATTACCAGAGAATCTAGTTAGGATTTAATTAATTTATTTATTTAAAGTGTAGTGAAAACACGAGAGTGATATCTAAACGCAATGATTCACGCGTTAATAAAGGCGAGGAATAAAACATAGATTTTTTTAATATTTATAACTCGCCAGACGATCGCACTTTTGGATTAATTTGTTAAATTAATTATTAATATTTATTTATTTTATTATTATTATGTATAATGAAATTTCTGTCTTGCAACATTTGGTTCATTCAAACCGTTCACCGAGATCGCTTTCAGTTGTCAGTCCACAAATATATGAAGCTCTATTTTATTTGATAAATGACCCCGGTGACCCGGACAGTGTGATAATCTATTATGAGAAATTTAATTAAAAGTCTTTCATTATTATTATTATTATATATAAATATAAGCACTTGATCGATTTGCTTTGTTAGTTTTTTTTTGTCTATTATTATAATTATTATTTATAGTTATTTATAGTATTTATATATTTATAATATTTATAATTTTAATTATTTGTTCCAACCACGAGAATCGACGGTCACTGACACGATTATCGTTAAATAATAGTGAGAATCCGGCTCACATACCAACTCAATAAATGCCAGCATGTCACGCATCCAATAGTACACAAGCTAGCTAATTTATCATTTTTTTTAATTATTTTTTTTATATATTAATCATAATAAATTTTATTGTAATAATAACAATCTAACGATACAGTAAAAAATTTTTTGTTTCAATTATCTTTTTTTTTTCTTAGTTAATTTTTATGTATTAAAATTTTATTAATCAAAAATAATCTATTAATTATAGAAAAAATGCCAAATTAATTAAATTAATTATTTCGACCTAAGAAATAACAATTTTTCCATGGCTGGTATTAATATTGACTAAAAACTAATTTAAAAAAAAAAAAATTTTGTTCCAAGAATTATTTTGGAAAAATTTATATTAAATTAGGAAGAAAAATTTTTTAATAAATTTAAACTTATTCAAATTAAAAAATAATTTCTCTGCCTGATTCAAAACAGCCGAATTATTCATAATAATTCTTTTGGTAAAAAATAAATATCAGTTTTAAATATAATAAAAATAACAAAATATTTTTTACTGTAAATCTCTTTCTTCTTTATAATAACAATAAAAATAACAATAACAATAATAATAATAATAATAATAATAATAATAATAATAATAATAATAATAATAATAATAATAATAATAATAATAATAATAATAATAATAATAATAATAATAATAATAATAATAATAATAATAATAATAATAATAATAATAATAATAATAATAATAATAATAATAATAATAATAATAATAATAATAATAATAATAATAATAATAATAATAATAATAATAATAATAATAATAATAATAATAATAATAATAATAATAATAATAATAATAATAATAATAATAATAATAATAATAATAATAATAATAATAATAATAATAATAATAATAATAATAATAATAATAATAATAATAATAATAATAATAATAATAATAATAATAATAATAATAATAATAATAATAATAATAATAATAATAATAATAATAATAATAATAATAATAATAATAATAATAATAATAATAATAATAATAATAATAATAATAATAATAATAATAATAATAATAATAATAATAATAATAATAATATGTAATTTTTAACAAATAAATCGTTTCAATCAAATATAATAAACGTCGTATAAATACGCATATACTTATTTTAAACGTATTATATACATAATTAGATAAATTTATAATTATAATATAAGAAGATATAACTATAACTATAATTAATATTAAATAAATAAATAAATAAAGTGTCCTATTATTGATGAAAGGCTGACGAAATAATAATCAGCCGTATTATCAAAAAGTGACCCCTTCTGGTCGTCGTTTATATAACTATAAGACAACAACAGTCTTATGAAGATGGAATGGCGGATGCCTCACTTAACTTTGCAGGCAGAAAGACCCCGCGAAGAAGCTTTGACATCGCCGGACCACCGTCCAGGGTCCCACGTTGGCTAGCACCAATCATCTTCGTCGCTGTCGGAGTGCCGGGACCGAGGTATCCTTTGTTTGCTGGAGGACAACCCGGCAGACGGCGGCTTGAACCCGTTCGGAACGGGGCTGGGCAGAAGCCGACCGCCGCGACCCATAGCGACCGCTTGCTCGAAGCTGAGTGGGCACTGAGGCGGGCCCGCGGGTGGAATGTTCCCCATGTGGTGGACTGGAACTTGTGCCGGGTGGTGGCCCATCAGATGGGGTCCGTGGGTGGGCGATGCGTTCAGCTTCGGGAAGTTTATGTTCGATGGCTTCAGCTGGAGCGTCGATGGCTTGTTCGGCGTAGGGGGCAGACGACGGCCTTGCCCGCGGCGGGTTACTAGCACGGGGTAGCTGTGCTGATGCGGGTGATGGTGGTGGTGAGGGTGGATCGGCTGCCGGCGAGACGCTGGACTCGGGCTCCGGGAACGCTGTTCCAGGCTCGTCGTTCCGTAGTGCCGGCCGTGGTCCATCCGGTGAACCGGGCTCGGCGATCGCGCCGGACTCGTCGACGCGCTCCATGGACCTGCAGTTTTAATTGATTAGTTTTGTGAGACAAGCTTCCTTGGAGGGTAAGGCGAGATTTTGTGCGGGGAGATATTAGGTTACATTGCGGGTTTTTTAAGCTGAGGTTCGTGCAATTTTGTTGTGCTAAAGATGATACTGAAGGTAGCTAATACAAATTATTTTAATGATACTGAATTTAAGCAGCACAACCAGAGTGACAGGCTAAAAAAGGCGATTTTTTTAAATTGAAATAAAAAGACTTTCTTTATAAATTATTTTCAAATTTTAAGGGTATATTAATACACATTTTAAAAATATACAGTAAAATTTTCAAGAAAAGAAATTAAATATTTTCCGAGTCACACGCGATCGGCGACGGCTCTAAAGAAAAAAAAGGTCCTCCACTGTTAGAATGATTCTGGCTTTCTCCAGAGATGAAATCGAAAAAAAAAAATTCTCGTTAAACTAGAAGATATAGTCCGTATAACCCTTGATCGAAAAAAATATCAAAAATTGAAAAAATGGCGGCGTTTTTTAAAGAAAAGTTGAATTTTACCCAAAATTTTGGTTGTTTTTGGCCTGCCAAAATTCATTAAAAAAATTTATTAAAAAAATTGATAAATTTTCTACAACTTCAGTATCATGATTGAAGAAGATGATGCATTCTTTTTTATTACATTAATAGCATAACTTATTTATTTTAATTCTTTGTTGAACTTAAAATTTTGTATACCATGTTGAACCTTATGTTGCTAGTATATTGACCAAAAATAAAAAAAAAATATAATTTTGAAAGAAACAAGGTAGAGTATAATAAAAGGTTGATAATATAAAGAAAATTGAATAATAAAATAAAAACCAAAAACCGTATACAAGTAAAACTCATGGTAATAATACACTTATTTTTTTTTTTTCATTATATAGATTACAATGGTAAAAATTCAAATCGCAAATTAAAAATTAAAATGAATCATTTTCTTCAATATGTGCATAAAGCCCAATTACAACGATATCACATACCTATATACCAGCATGATACGCTAATTATCGAAAAAAATCGTGTAAGTGAGATGAACGTGTTTTCAAAGCACATGCATCTGTCACGTGCATTTTTCGATTGTGTGTAATATACATTGTTCATCATATATCCAAATAAATAGTACATGTGTTATTATGATTATTATCATAAATTTAAATTCAACAAAACAAACATAAATAAAATAACAATTGTTGTAAATAATAAAATTGCGATTTTAGTGTTGCTCTAAACTAGTGTCGTGTTGGTAGACCTATGTAGAGTGTTTTTTGTTGTTATTGTTTGTGTAAACAAAAAGGTGTTGTACTTCGTGCTGTAATAGGATTTAATTATAATTATAAAAAGTAATATTAATAATAATAGCAGTAAATAATACAAAAAAAAAAAAAAATTGCAAAAGCTCAAACAATTAAAGAAGAAAAGGGTGGAGGATAGTTAATACAGTAGTTTTCATTATTTTTTTGGATTTTTGTGATAATTTACCATCGTCGTAATAGTCGTAGTGGTCGTAATAGTCTGTGTAGAGCGCATAACCCAAAAGAATGAGAAAAAAAAACATATTACATCAAGTCACACAGAGCTCTGCCTCTTGCGAAGAAATTATTTGTAGCAACATTCATGATTATTGTTAATTATTTTTTATCGTAAGCTTTGAATTATTCTCTTATTTTCTTAAGCAACATAAAAAATATGAATCAATAGTTAACATTATTCATAATAACAAAAATTATCGTGTCTAAGGATCAAAAAAGTCTTCGAAATTTTTAAATTCAGATCAACAGTTAATAAATTTTACACATGAACAAAATTAAAACACGTAATTAACTTGAAACAATTAGAAAAATAAAATTAAACACATCAACATTTAGAGTCGGGGGAAAAAAGGGAAGACTTGATCCTTTGATACGAATTTTTCAGCAGTTTTTATTTATTTTTTTTGCTAAATGTAAAGGCTTGTTATTTATGAAATGAATGAAAAATTATTTAGTGGCTTTAATTCTACTTTCTAAGAGTTTTTACTGTTATTATGAATAATTTTAGATCTAAAAATAATTCTCAGCTGAAGGACGATAAACACGAGTTAGTAGTAACACATATGAAGAATATAAGCAGTTCGTACCTCTTTTATGCCGATGATTGTACTGCGAATGTGGATGATGAATGTGTCGTTGAATTTCCACGACATTGGCCACTGTATCGCTAAAACCAACATCATGGTATTGGGGTTGATGGTGATCGTATCTTGGTCTTCTCGATGGCGAAGGTGATCTATGTAATGGCGAATGTCTTCTAAAAATTTTGATATTTTGTTAGATCAAGCTAGCAGTACTAATGAAGAGTATAAAAAAGTTTTTTTCTTCAAATTATTTTAAAAACTAAAAAATTTACTGAAATAATTAAAAATAATTTTTTTTTTTATTATTTAGAAGTATTTTATATTTTTGTAGTCAAAATTTAATAAAAACTTTATTTTTAAAAGTCTAACTATCAAAAAAATTCAATTTTTATTTTTATATAGCCAGAAGTTCAAATTTTTCAATTTCGTAAGCAGAAAATTGAAAATTTTAAATAAATTTTTTTTTAAATTCGCTTTTTTGATTTTAAAAATTTTTTTCTCAACGTTTTTTTAAAAAGTGTGCATTAAAAAAAATTTATAATTTATTATTTTAGTAAAATTTCATAATCCGAACATGCCTAAGGTGATAAAAAGTAAAAAAAAAATTTTACATTCTTATAAATCATTTTGCGATTAAAAATGCAAATTTTTATCTTTTTAGAAAAAAAAAAATGAAAAAAATAATATACCTTAAACTTGGTGACCGTGAATGAAGTCGTGGATGAAGTGGTTGCGAATGAATTCGATCGCCAGTATGCGTTAAACTTTCAAGGCTTCCCACACGTGAATCGCTAACTACATCCTGTAGATCCTTCAAATGAAAATTAGTTAATAAATAAATATGCAATAAAAGAATAAATTAAATAATTACAAAAATAAAACTAAGGAATTATCCTGTTAAATCATAGGTATCGTTGGTTCCTTTGCTTACAAAATCATTTTTTTTTAGTATTGTTAAATCATTGATTAATGATTGGACGTCTTTTGCCTCCAACTCTTTTCCAACCACGTCTAGTAAATGAAGAATTTTTGAACAAAAAATCCTTATTTAAAGACGTAAGGAGACAGCGTTTCTTTATCAGCGAAGTAGAGAGCTCAATAGTTCAAATGAGTATGAATTAAAAGAAAAAAAGTAAAGAATGATATATTAGATAATTATTAAGAATGCTATTGCTGTTTTATTTAATCATGCCGTATCTAGTAATCATGCGCATGCATTTTGTGTTTTCGTCAAAATATGTAGAATAATAAATATCTTCAGTGAGTTGTAATTTTTGAATGTGAATAATTAATTTAGAAAGTAAATAATAAATTTTAATAATTAATAATTGTATGATTGTGACTACCTGCTATCGCCTATGAAAGATCTATCGTTACTTACCACAATTAGTGTTTTATTTTTACACATTAGATTAATTTAACTTGATTATTATTTTATAAGTATTGTAAGTAACACGAGGATGAAAGCAGCTAGGGATGGGTGAGACTTTTCACTAACACTTACTGAATATGACTATTTTTACAACTAACCCCCGTCGATAAAAAAAATCTAAATAATCGTCTTTGAAGTGGGAAGTTTGTTAAAGTTACGTCTACGGGATATTTCGTCTAGTCTATCGCCGGAATTTTGATCCAATTTTAAAGACTATACATATAATCTATCAGAAAAATGAGAGTTGTTCTAGTGGATAATTAACTATAACAGATGAAGTAAAATGATATTGAGACTTTCTGCTTCTTATTTTTAATTTTTGTACTTTAAAATGGCCAGTTGTTGATTTTACTTTTTAAAAAGAAAAAATTTTGAAGTTAATTGGACGAAAAAAAAAAAAATTAATTAAGGAACCATTTAATTTGAACCTGATCAGATCATATGAGTTGACAAAATTCTTGTAAGGTTTTTTTTATTAATAAATCCGTCATAACTTTAAACTCATCTAGTCAATTCAAATTTACCAAGTAGATTATTTTTACAAATACATTGATTAAATATTACCAGATCTTCATAGTTTTTTTTTAATTTTTGCAAAGTAAAAAATTGAAATTGACTGGAATTCAATTAAATATACAGAATCCTTACTGTAATAGATAAATTAAAATTAATAGTGTGAATTTTTTTTTTTTTTTTATTTAGAATAAATGTAAATTAAAAAGTAGCCAGTTTTTAGTTTAACTTTCCAAAAAATAAAAATTTGATTTTTAATTGAGTTTGAAATGAATTGACTGAAAATAAAAATTTAATAAAAAATCCATTAAATTTGAATCTGATCAGGTTACATGAATTGACAGCACTCATCTGAGGTTTTCTATGAGCGAATATATTTGCGTCATGACCTTAAATTTGTTTTGCCAATTTAAGTTCATCATTTTTGATAAATATATTATTTAAAAATGACCAAATCTAGATCATTTATAAAAATAAAGAATGGCCTTTAATAAAAGTTTGAATTTAATTAAAAATATGAAAAATAAACTAAAAGAAAAATTTTTTTGAATTGAAATTGGACCGAGCCGACACCTTGAGGTAACGGATTGAGGAGCGAGGTGCGTAGGTGTTCTGGTGTTGATAGTATGAGGGTTGTCGGTGGTGATGGTGGTGGTGATGATGATAATAGTTGTCATGATGATGATATTTGTGATGATAGTATTTATAATCATTGTCGGTAGCGTAGTTAGATCGGTAGTAGTTATCATGATGATCATGATATCGGTGATGACGGTCATAGTGGTTGCGGTGGTGAAAGTAGTAGTGGTGGTAGTGGTGGTGGTAGTTATGGCGGTCCTGGGAGGGCTCTGCCAGCAATGGCTCTAGCTCGGGGCCGCGTTCCTCGCCGTTAACTACAACCCCAGACCCACCCACTCCCTGGCTACTCTCTCCGCTGCTCCCTAGTTTATCGTACTGATGAGACATCTTCCAGTTCACCTTTTTATTTCTGCAACACAATTCAAATTGTTAACCAATATTCTTCAAATCATTTTTTTTTTTACTGTGACCCGTGTAAAAAACTGTCCTAAAAATGTTCAAAGCTTCCAACAGTATCCTAAAAGTTTCCAATGTTCAAAATAAAATTGAAATTACAAAACTTGAAATTCAGATAAAAACAGTCTCAAAATTATTCAAAGATTATGATACTAAAGTTAGCTGACAACAAATCAATTACAATAAAAAAAAATTTTTACTGATTTTTTTTAATTTTCACCTGTGGAATTTTTTTATAATACTGAAATTGAAAGACGTTGGTATTTAAAAAAAATAAATTCTAACAAATAAATTATAGTAAGAAAAATTTATTTAAAAAATTCCTTCTTTAGAAGCTCTAAAAAATTATAAATGCAATTTTTTTAAAATAATTTTAGAGACCTAGTGTATTTTTAAAGAAAAATAAAAAAATTATCTTCCAATTTTAGTGTCATATTTTTTTATTCAATTTTTTTTATAATAATTTCATTACTATAAAATTCTAAATTAATTACTGACATCATTAACAATCTAATTATCAAATATTGAAAAGATAATTCAAAAATTCTATTAATTATCCTTGAAATTTATTTTTGATGAATAATTTTTAATTTATTTGTCGTTTGCAAAACTTGAAATTCAAATAAAAACAGTCTCAAAATTATTCAAAAATTGTGATACTAAAGTTAGCTAACAATAAAAAAAATTTCTACTAATAATTTTTTTTTATTTTCACGTGGAATTTTTTTATAATACAGAAATTGAAAGACGATGGTACTTAAAAAAAAAATTCTAACAAATAAATTATAGCAAGAAAAATTTATTTAAAAAATTCCATCTTCAGAAGCTCTAAAAAATTATAAATGTAATTTTTTTAAAATAATTTTATCGACCTAGTGTAATTTAAAAAAAAAATAAAAAAATTGTCTTCTAATTTCAGTGTCATATTTTTTTTATAATAATTTCATTGCTATAAAATTTTCTAATGTCAGTTTTATCTTCAGTATCTTAAAAAATCCTTAAAACTCGTAAAAAAAAAGTTTAAAGTTAACCGTTTAAAAATTTCCGTTTTCTTTAGGAGTTCTAAAATTTTTCTTAAAATATCCCTGTCTGTAACATTTTTATGTTTCAAGCTTCAAAATTTTTTTGGACAATTTTTCTTACACAGGAATTTAACAAATAATTAATAATGAAAACTTATTGTCATGTATACAGACCTGATGCTTCGTTGACGTCGTTTCTGGGCTGGACCAAGCAAAGCCCCATAGACTCCTTCCCCATCAACATCATCAACTTCATCGACTTCTTCATCTTGCAAGGAGTCCTTGTGCTCCTGGGGCTTGCCGTTAAGGACTGGCTGCTCTAGACTGTTTAATCTGCTTCCATGGTGGTTATTACCACCGTGATTAACTCCGGCCATGTCCATCAGGCAGTTGAAGAATGTTGAATGCTGTTTAGTAATGTGTGAAATCCGTGTCAGACTCGTATCGGTTACTTTTATTTTTTATTGATTATTGATTATCGTTTTTTTTTTTTTTTTGGTTTTTAATATTTAACGCATCACTGCGGTCCACTATACGAAGCACATACAGGCTTTTTTACCTTTACTTCTCCGATGCAGTTCCCTTTATTTATAATGGACTTTTTTACTTTTAAAAAAAATTAAATTATTTTAGAGAAGAAATAAATTTTAAAAAATGTGAAAAAATTCAAAAGTGATTCAATATTTTTATTATAAAAAATTTTCATGCTGTATCATAATTGAAATTAGTGCAATGTGATTAAAATTTTATGAAAATTGGGAAAATAATTTAAAATTAGTTAAAAAAAGATTAAAATTAATTTGAAGTTAAAAATGCTTCGATAAAAAAGTTGTAAAATTGTGATTGATCAAAGCCTGTATATGTTGTATGTTAAGTAGAATTCAAAATTGAGGTTTTAAGTTATTGAAAATTCAGAATTTAAGTGACATTTTACTGAATCGTGGACATTATTGTGATACGTATTTTATGTTATAATTATATATAGTTTATAATTTATAATTATAAGTAGTTGTTATTGTAATAATATAAACATTTGCACGGATGCAATTATTTAACATGCAATATTAGCAAATTGTCAATTATAAATTACATGTTGAAAAAAATTTTTTTATTAATTGATTAATTGTTTGTCGAAAAATTTTATATTAAGAAATTATTGATAATTGACAATAAGTTTGTTACTTTTATATGAATACCGTTTATTCAAAGTTCAAATTCAGCTCAACAGCACGTACCATACCATACGATCATAATTAATGTAAAAAAGCCTCAACGGTCACTAACAGCCGGCGGCCATTCTTTTTTAAATAATATAAATATTTAATTTTTAACAAAGTTCACCCTATTTGGTTACATACACATTAAGAAAGAAGAAAGTTATTGATTCATAAGATTTCATTTCTTCGCTAAATTATACATCTAAAAATACTTTTTTTTTTGGTAATTATTTACAAGTGGGGTCCACCCTACTTTTGGCAATATCTAGGTGAAAAATTAACAGTTTTTAATATTTTTAATTCTACTTGTTTTTTACGGCGCATTTATAATAAAAAATGTCGTGAAAAGAAAAAAAAAGATTTCGATAGCTTTTTTGCCTTCAAAAGTTGAAAAAAATTTTGGCTGTCATGTTTTTGGATAAAATTGATGACAATAAAGTTAGCCGAGATCTAAAAATTTTTAGAATTTTTTTTATTGAAAAAATTATTTTAAAAAATTAAAAAAAAATTGCACGTTTAAAAAACTTCAAAAACTGCAAGTGCAATTTTTTAAAAATATTTTTTTGTTTTAAATTAATTATTAAAAAAGAATCAAAAAATTTAGAACGTCGGCTAACTTTGTTGACATAAAATTACTATTTTTTTTGAAAAGTATATAAAAAAACAAACATTTAAAAAAAAAAGTTGCATAATACAATTTTCTAAAAAATTTATAAATTTTTTAAATTATGATCAACTTTTTTTTTTAATTGTTCATTTATTTTTATTTATTTAAAAAAAAAAATATATATTAATAAAATCAAATAGAAATTTCATTCAAAAAAATGAAAATTATAATGGTGGACCCCAATTGCAAATACTTGCCTTTTTTTCATGATTAATATTAACATACATTTTTATGAAATCTTTAAATGAAATTTTGATGAAAAAAAATTTCTTTGTATAATAATTTTTTAATTTTATAAATGCAATTTTTTAGTATATATTTTTTTTTATGTGAAAATTAGTCAGGTGTCTATTAATTTCAGTATAATTTTTTTTTTTTTAATAATTTACAATTGTATTACTTATTAATCAATATCTTTCTTCAGAAACATTAATTATAACTATTATTAATCTATATTTTTACAACATGCCGACATAAAATATGTGATTTGTGATTGTTTAAGTATCGAGTATTGTGGTATCTTAATATTTACAGGATGTAGTTTCTCTGTATAATATACATTTAAATAACTAAATTAAATTAAATCTTATGGTGTAATCGTGTGAATTAAAATATATTTTATGTGATTTGATTGTAGTATGTGATTACTGATAATTTATAAAATACTGTGTTATTAAAAGGCTGTAGGGTTTCTTGTAAGCAACATCTAAGATCTATAACTAAGTTATGCAACTTTATACAAATATAAAGGTTAGTAAATGAAAAAAAAAATGGAAATTTTGTAATTAGATGCTCAAGTTAATTTTGGTTTATAATATTTACAGTACTACGAGTTTTATAAGACTAAACGACAAAAATACTGTAGGATTTGTTCGAAAAAAAAATCTAAAGCCGCTTAGGCGGTTAACTATCTAAATTTAGAAAGAGGGATTAAATAAAAGAGAAATTTTGATTGTAATTAGTAATTAATAGTTAAGAGTAATAATAATAATAATAATAATAATAATAATAATAATAATAATAATATGAGGAAAGCTATCTAAGATTAAATGAAGATAGTTGTAATTGAAAAGAGGTTTTTTCTTAGAGGCAAAAGGTAGAGACTATTGATAAACTATTTTTACTCGGTTTAAAGCTACTGAGGCTTCGACAAATATCTTGTCAAAGTAAAAAGGTTGATACTTCTTCCTCTTTTAAAAATTAAAACACTTTGGTTTTACTTACACCACTAGATTTACGTTGGTCGCAAAGGAAGAACGGATGTACTCGATGCGAAAAGTTTTTACTTGACGCACTTTGTACTCACGTTCCATCGATACCAGATGTTTACATTTTGATTTTACAATTTTATTTGTATTTGTATTTGATAATCAACATTTTTTATAAAAAAGTTATAGAGAGATTTTGGTTTATAAAATTGTAAATTCAAATAGGAATTTCATTACAAGGAAGACACTATGGAAAAATAAAGTAATAAAAAATACATTGATGTAAACTCAATGTAGTTTTATATTTATAAAGGTTACTAGTAATTAATTTATTATTAAACTAGTTTTTTAGTTAATAATACGTACTGACGTATTTTTGTTTGGTTCTAAATGTCTATTTTCTAATGTGACTTATCTAATAGAGTAGTGCGGAGTTTTGTAACTACGGGAGGTGTTATGTGGTTTTGTGTAATCATTTTATTTGTAAAATAAAATAATTAAAAAAAAAAAAAAATACAAGTGCGTACCCCAAAAATTTTGATTGAAAATTTTTAATTTTATTTTTTTTTGAAAATATTCAATTTTAAATTTGAAATAAAAAAATTTTTAAATATTTTACTTTTTCTTTTTTTTAATTTACTAGAATTTGAATTTGCGCGCGCAAGCACGCGCCTTACTATAGCGTTTGCATATATTTTCATGCTCATGATATATTCCCCCAATCACGTTACGAATAGTTTGATGCCACATACATTTCATCTCAATTTTATTATGGGATTTATTATGGGATTAAATTTTTGTTGAAAAAAATTTGTTCTGGTGACATTAAAATTGTTTCTTTTATTAATTTTAATTTCAATAATTTTTAGGACTAAATTTTTTTGTTTTTTAATTTTTAGACAAAAAAAATTTTAAGGTACGCAAAAAAAAAAATAAAAAAAAAAATTTAAGTTTGTTTTGTAGACAAAATATATTAGGGGCTCTAAGAATAAAAAAAAAAGATGAAAATATAATAAATATAAGAAAAAAGAAGTTAGTTTTACTACCGCCTGGGCTGGAGTAGTTTGCCCGGCACTATCGTTATCGTTATCAGTCTGAAAGAATAAAGAAAAAGCTATACAATTTGGGACTTAGAGAAGTGTGATGATTCCTTTCATATTCAGAATAGTATGTTTGACGTTTTTCACAGCTAATTATTATAATTAATTATTATAAATAGTAACTGTTATTTTACTTAAAAACTAGATCCTAGATTGTCTTCGGCTATCCCTAGACTTATTTTAATAATTATTTGTACTTAACACTTCACAAAAATCTATGTTAACAGTAATAAAATATTTATTAAAATATTTTAGCCATAGCTATTCACTTTAATCGCTTAATTTATTAATTATCTATGTTTTTCTAGGCGAAAAATTTTGACTTAAAATAACCTAGTCTACTTAATTATTATTTTAAATTAAAAAAATTATTAATATTTTATTCTGTTTTTAAAAATTAAAAAAAAAATTCAAATTTATTATTTGAAATAATTTTAAAAAATATTAATAATTTTTCTCTAAATTCTATTATTAAAATAATGAAATATTAATCAGTTATTAAATAATAAAATGCTGACTTATAATCGAATAATTTAGGCACTACTTAGCACATAAATATATAATATCGAGGATGAGGATATAAAACAGAGGCTTCAATTAACAATGAATAATTCAGCAATAAATATAATATAATATATTATGATTTGTTGATGATAAATATTCAAAGTGAAGTGAATATTTAAATGACGGGTACTAAAAAGCTACTGGAGAGACTTGGGTTGCAAATTTTAATTATTCTTCTTATCAGTAAGTATTTTAACGATCAATTTCTACCACGAATAAGCTAACGACAATCACACGAGCTCACTAGTCATTAATCATTATCATTAATCAATTTTTAATGACTAATGAGCTTACTCCATTTCGGTTCTTAATTCTGTTTTTTTTTTTTTTTTTTTTTTTTTTTTTTAAATCAGATTGAAGTAGAGATAAGACACAAAATGGAGTTACACGAATAAAAAATACACTCATACATTTATTTTAACAGTTACAGTTATTTATCAGATCACGGTTATTATCACGTTTTTTTTTGTACATTAGGTAATGCTTTTTAAGAGACATTTTTTAAAATTACGAGTATTTAATTAAGTGTTTTTTTTTTTTATTACGCACCTGGCCACCTGCTGGTTCTATTTGACCAAACCTCGTTGTCTTCCAGTTCTCGAGGATCAACAGGCCAGCATAGATTTTACCAACAGTTAGTTTACCTTTCGATAATTCTAAAAAAACACATTTTTATTAGTTTTAATCTTGACATTTTTAATTTAAGGTATTATAATTATTTATTTTTTTTTCAGATAGAAGAACAGATTTGTTAAAAAAAATAAAAACAATGGTTAATTTAGAAAAAATAGTATAAATAATTATAATTTTAAATGAATAAAATAATAATGAAAATCAAATTACCAAGATCAATTAGAATTTTCAGTGTCATGCAGAAGAAAAGGTTGGAAAGTGTAAATTAAAAATAGTACAGATTAATACATTAGAAGAGATTTCATAAGTACATTTAGGACATTTGGTTTTATTTATATGGAGAACATTTGTAAAAACAAGTTTGGGTTAATAACACTTATCTTGTCATGCTACACTCATAAATTTACATTTATTAAATTTTTTTATTATTAAGTTTATTAATATTTAAGAGAACCATAAAGAAGAAATAACCATTAAATTATTTTTGATACGTCTACTTTAAAAATTACTCTTCAAAGTTCTGGTACTTAAGAAAAACTTTTATCTTTGACAAACATACTGTATAATTAACATTTATACAATATTAATAGATAGAATATTTAAATGTACTTTTTACTTTATGTTTCTCTCAAAGATTTAAAGCTTGAAATATATAAAACAACTTTTGAGTAAAGTATTTCTTATAAATATATCATTTTTAATCCTTCTTGACAAGAAGAGAAGAAAAAAATTAATAAATCAAATAGACGAATTATTTTTAGATTAAAAAAAAAGTTAGAAGAATAAGAAATTGGGGTAATTAATATAGATAATTCATATTCTTTTAATAAATGAAAACATATTTACCTTCTTTCCTAGGTATCAAAAGGTCCAATATTTTTTTCGCTTGCAATGGCCAAATTGCTCTAATTGTATCTTTTAATTCTTCATCAGCTTGGTCCATCTCTTCAGCTGCGAAAAAATTGTAAAAATAAATAATCATCAGTACAAGCTGTTTTATTATTTCAAGTTACTTATACCAAAAGGGTGTAAAAAATTTTTTTCTTTAATCACTCTATAAATGTTAAGAATGTAAAAATTTATTGAAAATATGAGAAGTAAAATTTTTTGAGAAGAAAAAATTGTTTGATGTCGGTACAAAAGAGATTGACTAAAGCGCTCTCATGAGTATATTCAAACTTTAAACACCTATACTTAATATCTAACATGGGTCATTCTCATGGTAATTTTTATTATCGTTCTTATGAACGCGATGTCAAATGGCGGCTGCACATGCGCCCCATGACTTAGCGGGAGGAAGACCGGGAGCCCGGGGCACGAGGCCGGTAGGGACGCCATGATCACCAGTTGTACTGGGACTTGTGACTAGTGCAATATACCTGCGTTCTCTCTGACTTAGAAATTATTTCATTGTGTTTTATTATTTGCTAACGTAATTAATTATCAATTAAATATCATTTTTTCATACCTAATTAAATTCATTAACTCGACATTTGTGCATTATTTTCAAACTCAACATAAATTCGTGGTCAAATATTTAAGACGCTAATAAAAAGTACGTCGTACTTAGTGTTTAGCATCGCGGCCATTGTCTGTAGTCGCGTGATAAATTAGATGCAATAAATTATTATTGTTCAAAGTTTGTTAAGAATCTTCAATTCAGCTTGAATATTTATTAATATTTTCAATTCCGTTTATTAATTGATTATAATTGAAATTAGTTTCATTTAATTACATTTTGTAATTATTAATTGAATTTATTCAGTCGTCATTATTAAATCAACTTCATTCGATGTGCTTTATTTAACTAATTTTTAATCGTTTTATTTATTAAAATCAAATCAAGAATTTCAAGAAACAACGTGCGTTAATAATTCAATATATTTAATAATTGTCGAGTTATTTAGAAAATAATTGAAGTCAATAGTAAATTCTCGCGTCAAATAGAAAATTATATTCAACTACTAATTTAAACAAATTATTCAAATCATTTAAATCAATAAATAAATCAGATCCTCTCGGATCACAATACAACTTGATCCCAGCGATCAAATTCAATACTTGAACCTACTGGTCATTTCAAACCATTCTAAACACACAGTCAATTCTCTTCCGATTATAAACACACGATCCTTTCTGATCATAATTACATCTTACATCTCCACTGAGATATTAACGGTTGACGGTTAACCACAATAACCTAACGGCGGCTGAGATCAATTCTCACCCCTCATTGCACAACAGTGCAATTATTATATACATTCATATCAATACATATATACACTCACATATCTCTTAATTGTATTCATCTTCGAGGAGTTTTTCTCTAGCAATTGCTAGAGTTTTCTCCCATTGGGGAATAAATTAATCACAATTATTCACCCCAACACCGAGTCTTTTATTTTAAAATAAATAGATCCTGAACCAATTTCCAACCAATCAACTATATACAGAAGAATTACGGAAATTCTCCTTAATGGAGAGTTTGCGACAATACAAAAATTGCATACGTCAAAAAAATTTTAATTTTATTTTACAACGTTCTACTTTAAAAATTGAACCTTTTTAATTTCTGATTATAAAAATTGAAAAAAAAAAAAAAAAAAAAAAAAAAAAAAACTTTATTCATCACAATTTAACTGACTTCAATAATTTTTTGAATTATTGAAAATTTTCAATTTTTACAGCCAGATATTCAAAACATCCAATGTAAAAAAAAAAAAGTCAAAAAATAAAAATATAATTTTTTGATACATCCTCTTGGCATTAGTAACGCAATTTAATAAATAAAGTAACAATTAAAAACTTACCGACTCTCATTTTGATACTGAGATTTTCTCTAATCAAGGCAAAGAGTGTCGTTGTAAAAGCGACTTTACACTCATCATCAACAGGCATGTTCATCCTGATGAGTTTTTTATAGGCTAATCTATTGGGACATTTATTCCCGAACCCAAGAGGCGGATCCATATTTTTTAACATATCATACATTTCTGAAAAATGGATCCTACCCGTTGCGTTCGGATCATATTCTGCCCAAATTCTCACAAACTCATCGAGATGATGAGCTCCGAGAATAGATGAATCGCGAGTGAGGTAGTCGAAGTTGTCCATGATAACGGCGACAAAGAGATTAAGCATCAGAAATGAACAGAAAAATATAAACGATACAAAATAAGCATAAGCTAGATTCGATCCGCAGCCCTCGGAATCTTGCTTTGCTCGAGGGTCGCACTTCCGTTCTTTTATACACGATAACATTATACTCGGCCAGGCTTCACCCGTTGCACACCTGTCAAAACAAAATTATTAATAATTGATTTTTGAAATTTAAACTCAAGTTTAATACGTTGTAATAAATTTAGAAAGGGAATGATTTTAAATGATTCAATCTTTCCCAAGAAAAATTCACTCTGAGAGGGATTTTATTTATAATATTAAAAAAAAAAATACTCTGCTGAGTGAATTCTTTATTTTTTTTTTATTGAATAAAAATGGAAAATTTTTATTCAAATAAAAATTGAAAAATGTGTATTTGGAGATTTATAAAATTAATCTGACCTTTTTCTTTAGTTTGTTATAACTAATAAATTTAAATTAAAAAAAAAATTGCATTAATAATTTTTTTTTGATTTCTACAAGTAGCAATTTTTTTTAAATGATCTCTACACGGAAAGGACAAGATGACACTGGATATCATCCCAGATTATACTCAGTGATGTCAATGGTGAAAAAAACTTTCGGATAGTAGCTAGAAAAATCCAGATTATACTGGGTGATATCTGGATTATACTCATTGTAATCTGGATTATACTAGCTACTATCTGAAAATTTTTTTCACTGAGTATAATCTGGGATGATACCCAGTGTTATCTTGTTCTTTCCATGTATAATAATTTATTAATTGCCACATGTATTAATCAAGACTTAAAAATAATCTCTTTATCAAGATTTGATTCAATGTTTCGAAGCCAAATTTTTTAAAAATATAATTAAAAAAAAAAAGAAATACAATACTAATAATACTGATAAAAATAATTTTTTGTTCAAGCAAGCACTGCAAAAACTTACCGAAATAGTAACATTAGACCCTGTATAAAGCTTTGAAAGTTATTATGCTCATATATCGAGGTCTCTGGATCCAGCGCAATATTTCCAAAAACCTGTACCAATCAAACAAGCGACAATGATAATAATAGCTGTTACTTAACCTCTTACATCAATTATCAACTGTTAATTAGAGGGCAGAGTAATAATTCAATACCGGGAGCCGGATTACTATTTCTAGCAGTTTACTTCTAATTATAGTTATCAATAATCAATAATTATAATTATAACTATAATTGTAATTTGCAACTAAATATCATTGGATTTTTATTGTAGGAGCGCCGAGCAGCTTACTGGCAGGTAATTACACATTATACCATTTAGCCGCTCGACTCACCGAAAAAGTAACATCAGGCTACCGATGAAAGACTGAAAATTATTGTGACTTTCTATTGCCGTCTCTGGATTATTCGCTATGTTTCCAAATACCTGGTAAGTTTTGTTTTAATTTATTTGATACTTTTCAGAATAAATTAATTATTACGTCGTCTTAATTGACTGTTTGAGGAATTAAAACATTACCTGCATTCCTATAATTGCATAAATGAAGAAAAGCATCGCTATGAGCAGACATACGTAAGGCAGCGCCTGGAAGAAAATTCAGAATTTAGCAAATAGTTTGAAAGATATTTGTATATAATTTTAAGTTTAGTTGATAAGTACCTTGAAGGATTGTACGAATGTCCAAAGTAAAATTCGTATTGTATATCCTTGTCTCAGTAATTTAATCAGTCTAGCAGCACGAAAGAGCCTAAGACACCCGACGTTGATGAAATTTTCCTGCAGGAGACAAAGAAAATTACACTTTTTAAAAAAGCAAAATAATTATTTCTTATTTTTAATAGTAATTTACTTCGAGCGTGCATCTAGTATCATTAACATGTTTATTAAATTAGATTTATTTTTATAGATAATATTATTAGGATTACTTTTGAATTGAAAAAATTAGTGGTATTATGTACTGTTGTATCAAAGTGTAATTTCAGTGTAATGTTTTCTCTGTCAGTTTTTTGGATTATTTTTTGAAAATTTAAAATTTATAAAAAAATTATACGGTCCCAGTAACTGGTCGGAAATTGGCGCTCAATTTCATAGAATTTTTTTAGTTCTTCAGTAACAATCTAACAGCACAGTAGATGAAGTTAGATATTTTTCACTTGAAAAAAAAAAAAAAAATTTTTTTCTGAAGAAAATAATTGTTAATAATTATTAATTATAGGAAATAAGATCTACTTTACCAGTTTTTTTCCATCTGCGGTTATGCGTATTTCGCCCTTAAATTTATACAATTATATGTTAAGTGTGTAATATGTGTTGAATATGTTTATATAATAAATTGGCAAATAAGCAAATGTCGGCTCTACTAGAATAAATTTTTTTTTATTAATAGTCTTATAATTTAAATTTTAGTTAATATAAGCGAAAAAAAATTTTTTTTTAAGTAGAATTATAATATCAAGCAGACTATATTAATTTTCGTCATATTTGAAAATATTTGATCATTAAAAACCTTAATCATAATTATAATTACCAATATTGTATACTGATAAAAAAATTAATTGGATTAAAAAAGAAATTCTTGAACCAAAAACATTATTTTGAAGAGTTTCATCGTTTTAAATCAATATTAAAAGTTTTTCAATCAAGCAACAATTTTTCTACTTTACTAAAAATCATTAAACTCAAAAATTATGTTTTTGGTTTAAAATTTTTTTGCTTTGAACACTGATAGAAGGATTTGTTTATATTTAATAAGCTTTATTAACTGTTAATAAATGATTTTTTAACATTGTAGGATTTAATAAATATTTATTAATCGTTAATAAATTATTTATTAAATACGATTTATCAAATGTTAATAAATATTTGTTAACTATTAATAAATACTCAAGAACTATTAATAAATGTACTTTCCTCCTAAATAAATATTTATTGACCCGAGTCGAAATTTAAATCGTAGATTCAACGTATTGAACGTTTAAATCGTAATTTGAACGCAATGGGCGTTAAAAACGTATGTTGAACGTACCCAGCGTATTATAAATGTGAAGAGAACCAATAATGAGTAAAAATTAAAAATGAGTTATATTAAAACTACCCAAACATATTTTTAATTTTTTTAGCGGGAACTTAAAAATTTTAATTTTTTCTTGTAAAAATCCAGTGGTACAAAATTTTATAAAATTGTATAAAAAGTTATCAATTTGTATACAGATTTATGAGGCCATTTTTGGTATAAAATCGTATGAATGATATTTCATAAAATTTTACATAATTTTGGAAACCATTCTGAGGGTGAAAAATTTCGACAAAGCATTTCCGTCAAAAAAAAAAATGGTAAATTTAAGCTGATAAATGTAAAATCTCTAAAACAGAACTGAAAAAAATTTTTTTTTGTCTATTTATTATTATTATTAATATTACTTATTTTCACCCATAATTGGTCCTCTTCACATTTATAATATGTTGGATATGTTCAACATATGTTTTTAACGTTCAATACGTTGATCTTACGTTTTCAACGTCTAATACGCTCAACCTACGATTTGAACGTTCAATACGTTGAATCTACGATTTAAATTTCGACTCAGGGAATGTTAAAAAAAATTTTTTAAAATTTAATACACAGTAAAAAATTTTACGTCGTTGCATCAAAAAATTTTGTGTTAAATATTTAACACTTCCATGTGTAAATTTAACATTTATTGTGTTAAATTAACATAAAAAAGTTTTAAATATTTAACATAAAAATTTTTAACACAAAATTTTTTGACGTATTGACGCAAATTTTTTTACTGTGTAAATTAAATAATTGTCTTCAAATAAATTAAATTATTAATAGTTAATAAATCCTTCTATTAGCAAATCAAATTAATTTTTGTATCAACATATGATTTAAAATCTTAAAAAAAGCTTACTTCATTACAAATTCTAATTATAAAAGCGGTTATTTAAAAATCGCTTCTGCTAATTGTAAGCCTGCGCTGCTGATATTTTTAGATCAAAATAAATATAAATTCACGATTTTTCAAATTTCAAACATATAAGTTCACATATGAATTACGTTTGCTCATATGAAAACATGCGCGCATTTTAAAAGCGGGCACATGTGAGCTCTACATGGAAAAAAATTCGATTTTGTATCAGTGTGTGGAAAACGTTATGTTGTGCCATAGTATAGTAAGTAAGTATAAAGAATTTTAGGAATTAGATACAAAATTTATTTTTCCATGTTTGTTCACATGCGCTTTTTTACGAGCAAACACAATCCATATATGAAACACATATGTTTCATAGATTAATTCTCAAAATTACACACGGACGATTGTTTTCCAAATGTGTTGTTTAGTGTATGTAGTATTTAATATTGTGTAGATACTTTTATATACATACAATTTACCCGTAAAATTGTAAGGAAATAGCAAAGTTGAATTAGTTTTAACTGAAAACTGAAAGCTGATTGCTGAAACCACTCAACAAAAATGAAAATTTCTTCAGTAATAAAATAAAAAATCATTTAATCGCTGTTAAATAAACTCGATGCATGAACGAAGCTCCAAAGAAATCGACTTAAAATTAATAACAATAAAAAATAAATTTTAAATAAAATAACCAAGCGAATTAATTAAACTTACCCCGAATTCAACGACCAGAGCGTCCACGATACTTCCGATAACAGTAATGAAGTCGAATGTATTCCACGGATCTTTGAAGAAATTCTGTTTCATGAAAATACGGATATTAGTAAACAGCGAATGTCAAAATTGCAATTGTAAATTCACTTGAGTTTTTTGTAATTTTAACTTAAAAAAAAAAAAAACTCAAGTGGATTTACTTTGAGTAAAAAAAAGCACAAGTAAATGCACTATAGCTCTAATTGCGCATATAAACAGCATTTTAATTCTCAAAATTAACGAAACGAATAATAAAAATAATAATAATAATAATAATAATAATTAATATCATCATTATTATTATTATTAATTGTAAAAAATTCCACGAGTATGATCGTGTTGACTTGTGCGTGTGCTTCTTTATAAATATGTGTGCATCATGTGTGTCGGTGTGCTTACAAAAAAATATTTATATGTACAATTAAGTGTTCGATGTGTTCCTTATGAAAAAATTTCGTCAGTCTATTTTGTTACTCAACAGAGTAATAAGTAGTTTTATATAAATATATATCATTTGATTGATTTATAGTTTATCTAGCAAGTGATTTATTAATTTAAATTTATTTTAAGGAGCTCTCTAATGTTTTAAATCTACAGGAGCATGCTAGTGGTAGCAAGCAACTAGTAGAAAGATTCATTATCCGGGCTTTGTATACAGTAATAATAGTAGTAGTAATAATAGTAGTAATAACAATAATAATAATAACAACAATAGTAATGATAAATATCAAATAATAACAGTAGTATTTGCATTATTATTTGTATTGACTGCAAGTAAGTTGCTAATTAAGTTAAAGGTCTACAGAAAGTAAGAAAGACAAAATAAAATGGACTCCGTTAGCCGGTCGTTAACATTTTTTATTATCAGAGACACGATAGTGCCTTGAGCCAAGTGCTATAGAATTGTCTTGTCGCTGATTGCCTCTTCTCGTTCACCACTGATGATTATACTCGTTGAGTAATGAATTTTTTTATTTAATTGTATATTAAAGTTGTTGATTTTAATATTAATTGTGTAGATTGTGAATTAGTGATTTGATTAGTCTTTTTAGTTGTACCTTGCATCCAAAGGCGATGATTTTAAGGATGCACTCAATGAAGAAAAGAAGAGTGACGACTATGTTCACAATGGTCAGGCTGTCCAACAGAACCGGAGGCGCCTCGTGATACTATAAAATATATCCAACATAGCCGTAGCAAATCCAAATAGTAAGGCTTTAATTTTTAGTTTCTATTAGATTTTATTTTTATTATTTTCTTTTTTTTTTTATTTTACATAATTATTGTATGTTTCTTTTTAGGCTTGATTCTTCTCCGAGCCCGTACGCTATCTCAATTTTATTGATTAACATTTATACTGGGGTTTTCTAATATATTAACCAAACTAGTCGATAGATCTCGCGACTATAGTCACTATATAGTTTCGATCAATCCCTAATAGAAAAGAATAAACATAAAGTAATATAAAAAAGTGATAATGATTGAAATGAGAAATTTTTTTTTAGTAAGAATCAGTGATTAATTAACTTTTTTTAGTTACCGACATACAGATGCAGTTAAAATGTTAGTTTCCATGCCAACATTTACAGTGAAAGGATAACAAACATCTTTCACGGAACCAGTCCATACTCAAGTCAAAATGATCGTGTATCGATAGATATTAAATGGTAGTAATCATTGTAATAATGATAATTTATATTATAACTAAGCTAATCAACAAATAAACGTGTATGCCATGCGGGAACTACATGCTGTGTAACGCGTGCTAAAATTTAGCCATGCAGGGGCGTTAAAATTTTGCCTAATGTTATTTCAGTTTGTTTTTGTATTTTTATCTACAATTTTGGTTGTAAGGGCCATTAAATTTCTAAGTGTCAGTCTATTATTGTTTTGTGTTGTCTTTTGATATTTTTTATAATTTTAACAATCAAGTATTTTTTTTTAGATTTTAAATAAATTTCATTTTATATTACTCTAAATTTTTTTAATTAATTTAGACACTTGAAAATTTTTTCCCGCCAAAATTTAAAATTACTTTTTTTTATAAAAATTTTTTAAGTATTAAATACTTGATTGTAAAAATAGCTCTAGCATTTTCAATTGTTTTTTTTTTTTATATATAAATCAACAATTGCTTAAAATATTCTTATAAAAAAATTAGCTAGCGATTTTAAAAATAAAACGCTCTATGATTTTTTCTAAGGAAGCGACTTACCAGTCTTAAAAATAAAAACTTGTCATTGCGTTTTAAAAATTAAAAATTCCAATTTTTTTTTTTTTTAAGTGCAAAAACATTTATATTAATTGATTACTTTTTTAAGAGATTTAATTATCAGTTATTAGTAATTTATAAAACACAATGACAGTAAATTCTACTAGGCTGAGCTAGCAAAAGCTCTTTCAAAAAAGGATTGTTCCTTTTTTTAAAATATATATATATATATATATATATATATATATATATATATATATATATATATATATATATATATATATATATATCATTTAGTTAAATACATTTCTTTGTTGGGGGAAGGGAGCTTACTTTGACGCCGAAAGCGGCGATCTTCAGAGTGCACTCGATGGTGAACATCCCGGTGAAGCACATGTTCATGTACTTCAGTATGGCTTTGTACACATCGCCCTGCTTGTGGTACTGCAATGCACACATTGACAAACACACGGCCGACAGACAGCAAACATACATACGGACATACAAGCCTACGTGTTTCCCGATTTTACTTCATTACTTTTTTTTATTATTTAAATTCAGATTTACTCAAATTACGTCAATGCTGATTAACAACATTTGTTCATGTGTTCATTAAATAACGTGCGGCTGTGTGTACGTATATGTAATTATAATAACTAATAACTATTATTAACAATAATTTAATTATAATAATATAATATAATTATTTATTTCCGATATTTTCTGTTCTTAATTAACATAAATTAAATTCATGGAATTATTTGCGCTTATATTATTAAAGTTAAATACTCGCTGGTAGTTTCAGTTAAAAAATTTTGAATGAAAATTTTTTAATTAAAACTACTTGTGTAAAAAAATTTTTTTTATTAAAGTATAATATAAACTTACAAATTTTAGACTTTGAAAAATAAAAGAATTTTTTCATATGAATAAAAAAGTGTACAATAGTAAAAATTTTAACTTTTGAACTTTTAGGTTTTTGTCATAAAAAAATTACGAACAACTTTTTTGAATCATTTTATCACCAAAAATAAACTTTCGAGTGGAATTGTAATAACGTCGGTTTAAACGTAAAAAAGTTTTTACAAACTAAAAATTGCCCGTTAAACTCAAAATGACTTCATGTGTGGCATTGCGGCATAACATGTGTACTTCAAACTTCTTTATGTGAAAATGAAATGTGTCACAAACGATTAAATAATCAATAAAAAAATGTTATAAATAGAATTTATCTCAAATTATATAAAATTATAAATTATAAAATTTTAAAGTATTAAATTTGATATAACGTCTATTTATAAAATACTATTTAAATTAAAAATTCAAATTTTTACTATAGATTTATTTTTTATGATTTTTGATTATTAAAAATTTCTAAATAATTCTTAATTTAAAATTTAACCCCACAAATTTTAATAATAATTTTTTCAAAAAATGATATTGTCTAAAATTTGCATTAAAAAAATTTTTTTTACACCTATGTTACCACTAAAACTAAGAGCGTAATGTGTAATACAAGTGTCTGTAACTATAACTGTGATACTTGCACTATTATCTTGGGATAGTGAGTGCTATATCATTTCAGCTATAGATGTGTCACATAATTAATGATCAGTATAATTAATTAATAAATCAATATATTATATACATCTGAGAAATTATATATATAAACTAAAAATAATCTGTGACTTTAATTGACTGATTTTGAATTTTAAAATAAAATTGACAATTGATAATTTATTAAATATAATAAGTTTGAGATTGGGAAAATAAATCCGAGAGGGATGGATCAGGATTATTTTTTTCATCTTTTCTTTTTAACAAGAAATCATAAATATTTTTTAACATAGTATTCATTGGCCGTGCGAACGCCCGTGCAAAAAAACATAAGATTCGTATAACATTCAATTAATTTAGTGATTTTCAATAAAAATTTTAATCATTATGGATTAATAATAATAATAATAATAATAATAATATTAACATTAATAAAAGTGTATTTCGGACGTAAACTGTAGTTTGTATAATATAATATATAAATTCGTTATCTGCAGCAGCCAGCATGCGACACGCAGCTTTTGTTTAATAATAATAATAATAATAATAATAATAATAATAATAATAATAATAATAATAATAATAATAATAAAAATTAATAACTGAGTGTAAAATTCGTGCATGAACGAGCATGTTAACCTTGTGACGCCTAACTTCACTATTATTTATTAAATTTTGATGTTTAAATAAAATTATTATTATAGTAAAAACATTCTCAGTGCTTGTTTGATTGCATTGTCATTCTTGATAGATTTGATAAAAATAGTGAGGACTGTATCTGCTATTTAATATTTATGTTAATTATTAATTATTGGATTATTGATAATAAATTGATGATTAAGTGACTTGATAAGTTAATACTCATTGATTAAATGACGTAAAGCGAGCGAGGCAAAGCGGTGTAATTAATCGAAACGTACCAAGGTGATTGGTGATTGTTCTTGCACGAAATTCAATCAGTAGCTGATGATGCGTGATAGAACTGGTGCTTATTTAATGTTATTTTAATTTTATAAATATTGTTTAAATATGTGTAGGTGTTAGTTATTATAACAGTTAATTATGTTTTAGAGAACAATAAGGGTTTGTGCGTGTGCATGTGCGCTTTCACATAACAATTCCCATTGTCAGGCAAATAAACCGATAATTATAACATGACCCAACAAGTGATTGGTGCGAACTTTGATAATAGTGTTTTTAAATTAGTTTATTATTTTAAGATTAATTTTTTTTTTTTTTTTTTGAGAAAAAATGATGGTATAAATTAATTTAAATCCAAATTTTTGATAAATTATGATTAATTTTTGTTTTTATAAAAATTCAATGAAATATTCATTTTTTCTCAGATTAAAAATTAAATAATTTATTCGATTAAAATTAAACATTTTTTTGTATTACAATAAAAATTATTAATTTTTTTTTTTTTTTTTTTTTTTTTATTATTTATGAATTTTTAAAACGTTCGGACAAATTATTTAAGCGCGTAATAAAAAAGTGCTGAGTGAATAAAAAAAAATTTATTCGGTGCATATAAAAACGTGAGGGTTTGTTTATTTATTAATTTACTTATATTAGCAGTGAGATTATATTATATCATTCATAATAATATTTTTGCATAAAAAATGTGCGAGTTGTAGATAGATAACGAAATTAGGACACGATGCTAGCCATGCATTGGGTGTGAAAAAATATCTATTAGTGACGGAAACACGCCAGAGATTCTTGTAATATAAAATAATTATAATTAATTAATTAATAACTAACTTAAATTATGAATATAAATAAACAAAAGCTCGTAACTTAAATTTCTACATTCGTTTATTTTTTTTTTTTTTTTTAATAAATAAATTTTAAAATATCGATTAATCTAAGTAAATAAATGTATATCATAAATCAGCGAGAAGCTCCGCATCGTTCGCACTAGTCGCGAGCGTATAAGTGCCAAATAAATTTATATTTATATTAATATTAATATTTAATATGGACCAAGAAATTTTAGTTTTATTTTCAAATTATCAAAGTAAAAAATTTTTTAAATTAATTTTTTTGGTAAACGGGATTAAAAAAGAAAAGATGATAGGTGATATGGTTTATCGTTATTGTTTTTATTGAATAAATATGCACATATATTAACCATATATGTACAAACGGAAGGACAAACAGTGATCATTGATCATATATAAATATCAAACAAATATAAAAATAAATACAACGAATCTCTGGTTATAAAAAAAAAATATATATTTTAATTGAATTTTAATTCGAATCCTGATAATTTTTCATGGGAGGGAGAAATCACAGTTTTACTTTTAATTAATAAATTTTTATTATTATCTGACAATAAAACGGGCCCGGATTATTTTGTCGAGTTATAGGAGGGTGGGAGAGATTAATAGAGAAAGAGAAGTAATTTATTCGCTCTGATGTTTTATTATTATTATTATTATTATTATTAATTAATAATCATCTGCGGAATAAAATATCTTCTCATTCTACTGTCAATATAGAGCCTGGAGAAAGATTTATTTTATTTAATCCTGACGGCAAAAATTAGGTTTGATTTATGATTTATGACTCTAGTTAGATTTCATATTATTGTCAATATTTATTATTTATTATTATATTAATAATACTAAAGTTTAGTATTATTATATTATATTATTGAGCTAGATGGATTAAAATGATGGATTAATTAGATATTCTAGAGAGTTAGTGAATAAACTTTCTGGCTTACCTTCATCATGAGGAGAAGAGTATTCAAAACGATGAGAATCATGATGAAATATTCAAATGGCGTTGACACTACTATTTTCCATATTTTGTACTTTACACTATTCCGCTTGTTCGGCATATACCTCTCGAGAGGTCTCGCTCCTATTGTAAAATCTATACACGATTTCTGTAAATTTATTTTACTGGTTAGTGATTAATCAAATTATTTTGAATTTTTAAATTATTGACTTCAATTTTTGAAGTAAAAAGTCAATAATTCGCATTAGTAATGCAGTAATGTTAAATTGGCAAATTTTTTTTTTTTATTTTTCCTAAAGACTTATACATTACACACATTTTCAAATTCAATGGAGGAAAAAAAATTTTTATTCATCCGTTTGGCATTAGTAATGTGAATTTAAAAAACTTTTGTGAAAATAAAGAAGAAATACCTGATTTTTATCAATTTCACCATCCTGCAATTCAGCCTCACCTTGCTCTTGAAAAGTAATAATAATTAAAGCGACGAATATGTTTACGAAGAAGAATGGAAATACGATGAAGTATACAATGTAAAATATGGACATTTCGATACGGAAATTATGAATAGGACCTTCGTCCTCGTGAGTTGCTGCCATAGAATGTTGAAGAATTTGCGGCCAACCTTCGCCGGTCTGCACGGCAAATAGCGTCAACATCGCGGCCATTACGTTGTCATAATGAAAACTTTGTGGCTGCCATATTCGTTTTCTCGCTTGAGGCAGTGATGAGTCCTCCTCGAAGACAAAATACTCACCCCTGTTGTAAGGTATTAATCAAGTTAGTATGTATTATTAATTTTATTAAAGGTACTCGTAAGTAATGAGGTCTAGAGTAAAAAAAAAAAAATATTCATAAATTTTGATATTGATCATTATTTAAAGATGTTTTTTAATAAAATATTAACAAAAAGCATATGAAACCTTAGAAAGCTACAAATTCAGATCAAGACACTTCCAATTTTATTAATTTTATCTAACGAAGCTCATTTCATCAAATACGTCAAAAAAAAATTTTTTTTTTAATCTCTTAATTATGTAGATGATTTATAATATTAATTTTTTAATATTAAAGCCTTTATAATCCTTTAACTTGACTCGATATTATCATCACAACTTTATGGCGACCATTTTGGTGATTTATTTTAAATTGACATTAAAAATTTTTATCTAAATTCACTAAAAGTACAAAAAGAATTTTGAAAAAACTTGTAATAATCGTTGTAAAATTTTAAATAAACATGTTATTTTATTGCACACCTCATAAGCGAAGCAGATGAGGTTGTGCTCTACAATCGCCTTACAAAAATCAAGCGATTTTTTTAACTAAAATTGTCTTTATTTATTTTTTATCGCAATTGTAGAGCAATATTTATACATAAATGTCATGGAAAAACAATAGTTTCAACGCTTATGACATTTTGCTTTTTAAATAAATAAAAAAAAAATTATTCTGTGGACGTCCGGCTGTCAAATGTATGTATAAAAATTTGCGTGGTCACAATAACTGCCGAAAAACTTAACTGATCAAGTCCATTTTTTTTATACGCTTCAGTATGATCTAAAACTAAGTCCTTTCAAAGATCACGGTCTAATTCAGTGTAGTTAATTTATAATTAGCGAAAAATTTTTAAGTATTTTTTTCGAATTACTAAATAATTATAGAATTTTTTGTATTTTATTTTAATCAATTCTATTATGGAAAATGAGATTACGAGGCGTGTAATTTTGGATGCTCCAAACTTTTTATTTTTATGGTAAAATTCACCTTTTTTCGTAAATATTTAAAAAGAAGAGAACTTATATAACGATAAATGTCAAATTTCAATGTTTAAGTTTATTATTTTCATCTAGGCCTCATGACTCGCCGGTACTTTAATTTAATGTAAAATAAAATGCTGAAAAAAAATACATACTGGCAATCTTCTTTGGTACGTTTACTTTCGTCGCTACAGTAGAAAAATTTACCATTGAACAACTGTACCGCTATGACGGCAAAGATGAATTGAAACAATATATACACGATGAGAATGTTAATGACGTTTTTTAAACTGTTAACGACACAATCAAACACTGCTTTAAGTTTCGGGACACGTTTTATTGTTTTTAATGGTCTTAATACTCGCAATACACGAAGTGACTTAATAGTTGATAAATTTTGGCCCGCGGATTTACCCGATAGCTCAAAACCCATTGAAACTCCAGCACATATTACAACCACTGCGTCCATAATATTCCAGAACTCGCGTAAATACGAGCCGGGATGGAGTATGATACCCAGATCAATAACCTTGAGTATCATCTCTATCGTAAAGACGCCCGTGAATGCATAATCAAAGTAATTTAATACTGTGTTACGTGGCGAGTTTTCATCAACTGGGTCCTCTGTCGCGAGTGCTATACTTGACAAACATATCACGACCATTATGAAAAAATCAAAGTACCGAAGATTAACGACCCAATGGGCACCTCTCCTTACACTGAAATATAAGAATTAAACATGTTTATAAAATTCTTTGGACACTTTCTGGAGAAGAAATCTGCAAAATTGGGCACCATTTTTAAAATAAATTCATTGAAAGGTTTATTCCTATTTTTACTGCCTTTAAAGGCAATTATCGAACCGACTTGTGATACTGAAATTCTTGAACTAGATCTATAGACTTAAAGCTTGTAAGCATCCGCGAAGCGAAAAAGATCTTTTGTTTTACTGTAAATTGTTCGGCAAGAACCACTTGCATAGAAATGTATAAATTGCAGTTTTGTTGGTAATATTTATATCAAATTGCCCCAAGTATTGTAATGTTTTATTCAATAAAAATAAATTGCACTACTCTGTGCTGATATTGATAGTACCATATTTACTGTTAAAAAAAAGAAGTTATTTTTTACTAAAATGTATTGGAAGCAAATTACTAGATTTACAAAATTTTTTATGCTGTAAGGGATCAAAATTCATAAAATTCATAAAATCTTTGAAATAATTTTTTTACTATAACTATTGGAATTACCATTAATAAGGTCACGATTTTCTATGCGTGCACCGATATACAGAATTGGCAAAGTCATCAACAAATATGCTATTGATATTGACATTTTTAGAAGACCAGCAGATAAAATAAAAAGTGACGCAAAAAGGGTGATTCTAAAATAACAACATTCAAGGTATACAAATAGTGATTATAAGTTATCAAATTGTGATTATAGACTATCATACATATTATGTTTTTCTTTTCCTTCAAATTTTTTTATAAACTTTTTTTTTTTCTTTAAAATTTAAAAATCTTTTTTAATTTGTTAAATTTCTTAAGTATATCTTCTCTTTGCAAATGCTATGCATTGTATAAAATCAGTAATACTAAACATTCTACACATAAAAATATAATCATACTGTTGTAAATTGCCGAAGGCGTTTCTTAAAATAAAAATAACATTTTTTTACGGTGACTTATTTTACCGGATTTCTCCTCCTAAAGAAAATAATAAATTATGGTATATTCAATAAAAAAAATTAAAAAAATAAAAATCTTATAACTAACAAGATTTAAGTTTGAAAGCCTTTAACCCCAGTAATCCTTAGCATACAGAGGATTAACCCAAAATAATAAACAACGATAGTATAAATATATATTTACGGGTTTGTCGGAGATAATATAAACATGGAGGAGTATGGCAGCATTGGTTTTGGTCCCGTGTCTTCGTCGTCCTCCTGTTTTTTCTCTTCGGACGCCTGTTTCTCTCCTTTACCACTTCTGCAGAAAAAGTAAATAGTTATAGATGTTATTTGATGGAATAAAATAAATAATTTCTATTGCCTAAATATTAAGCCTCGAGGGCTGGCAAATAGCGTTTTATTATATTTGATATTTATTTAATATATTTTTACGACGAAATTAAAGAGTTATACATACAAATTTTGCGACGAACTAGGCGGCGATATTTCAATTTTTGGGCCTGCGCCGTCAGGCATTTGCAGCGCCTCCATTTCCTTTTCGAGTTCCTGCATTTGTTTCTCCTTGTCCTCTTCCTCTTGACCCTCTTCGGCGGCTGTTAACTCTTGTGCGTTCGCCAAATTATCGACAGCGATAGCCAAGAATACGTTGAGCAGGGTGTAGTTACCGAAGAGCACGAGGACGATGAAATACAGGGAGTAAATCATCCCACCTCCTTTGTGGCCACCCTGAGATTCGATTCCTTGATACATTACCTCATTCCAGTCCTCTCCGGTCAAGATCTGTGCAATAATTTTTGATAAATGATTAATAATTGGTTAAAAAAAAATTTACTTAATTGAAGAGAAAAATTTTGAAAGAAGATAATCATTTTGAAAAAATTTAGTACCTTGTAAGTAAAATTAATTTTTTTTAATTAATTTTAAAATTTATGTATTTAAGTATGTACGGAAAAAAATTTACATTTACATTAATTATTATAAAAATAATTATAGTTTTATTATACACAGTAAAAAATTTTGCGTCGTTGCGTTAAAAAATTTTGTGTTAAATATTTAACACTTTTATGTGTAAATTTAACATTTATTGTGTTAAATATTTAACACAAAATTTTTTTACTGTGTAATTATATTTACAAAAAAAAACTGTTAAACTGTTAGGAAAGAAAATTAATGTAATTATAGAAAATTTATAAAAATTCACATTTTTTGTAATGTAAAATTGATATTTTCAAGTAAACAATTTTTATAATTTAAAAATTATATTTTTAAAAATTTTAATTTTACAGAAATGCTTTGACAGAAGTCAAATTAATAATTCAACTAAGGTTTTTGTAATTTTGACAGGATTTTTTTTTTTAAGAATTGAATACTAATTAGAAATGAGTAATACAAAATAAAATACTCACTTGGAAGACAGTTAGCAGCGCAATGGGAAAAGTATTGAAATTGGTCGGCGGTGTCCCCGTGGGAAAGTTAAATTGTCCGCCAAATAGTTGCATGCCGAGTAAGGCGAATATGAGGATGAACAGGAAGAGAAGGAACAGAAGGGAAATGATGCTGCGCATCGAGTTGAGCAGCGATATTACGAGGTTCCTCAGACTCGCCCAGTATTTAGTGACTTTGAATATCCTAAGGAGTCGAAGGGCACGCAGGACGGAAAGACCGAATGAGCCGGACTTTACCGCCGACCAAATTACTTCAAATATCGAGCCGCAGATTACCACGCAGTCGAATCTATTGAAACTCGATTCGAAGTATATGCGTGGTCCCAGGGCGTACACTTTTATGAACATCTCGCACATGAACAGCCCCAGAAATACGAACTCTGTGTGATCTGCAATTAATGATTAAAAGGGTAATTATTATTTTTATTTTTAAATCTGTAGAGCCAAAAGGCCGTTTAAAAAAAAATTTTTTTCTCCACTTTTATCAACTTCAAAATGTGTAACGAAGAAATCTGTGGGAAAAAAATAAAAAAAAAATTCTTAAAGCCGAAATGCGTTCATGAAAAAAATTTTTATTTATATTTTCTAACTGTTTTAAAAATTGAACGTTTTTAACTTATGGCTATGAAAAATAAAAATTTTTAATTATTCAAAAAATTGTTGAAGGCTGCTGGATTTTTGTGAACAAAGTTTTTCCTTTAATTTAGACGTTTTGGTATCTCAGGAGTCTTTTTTTTTTTTTTAATTTTCAATTACTGTCGCTAAAAGTTCAAGCCTTTTAATATTTAATATGCTTTTTTGGCTTTAAGAATTTTATTTTTTTTTTTTTAAATAAAAAGAATTTTTCATACGCCTTTTTGGCATTAGTTATACAATTTATGAAAAAAAAAAAAAAAAAAAAAAAACATTAAATAAATAAATAAAAGGAAAACTTACAAAGAAAATCACTAAGCCACTGTGGTTGATCGTAGTGTTCAACAGCAACGCACACTGTGTTGAAAAACACAAGGACAATGACAAACCAGTAGAATGACTGCGTTTTAACAGTGTGCCGTATCCAAAACCTAAATCTCTTCTCAGCACGCCAGAATTGAAGGCAAGCGCCCTGGTTCTTGACCCTCGACCTGAGATACGAAGCTCTCGAGAACCCTACAAAAGCATGCACTTCATTTTTAGTCGTTCATCCATCGAACGTGCCACGTAGCTAGATTCTTTATTATTATTTTATTTAATATTAATTTTTAAATAAACCAAATTTTAGCTCGCTAAATTTCGCCACCATACGATTTATTTTATTGCTTGATTTATTTTTATTTTTTATCAATAAGAAAAAAACAAGTTTCTTTGAAAGTTTAAGCAATGCGAAAGAAGAAAACTGGTAGAAGAATTTTATTCTCTCTTGATAATTATCAAAATATAATTCACACAGAAAATATAAGATAAATTTGAATTAAGAACGCTTTTGTCTTCAAAAATTTGTTTTTGGACTCAGAAAATAACTTGTTAAATTTATGCTAAAAATTTTCTATGCTACCGTCGGTAATCGGTAGTCTCTCATTAGACGGTAGTTCGTAGTTTGAGTTTAAAAACAGCAAAGTAAGTTCGAGTTGCCATGAGCCGCAGTGGCGAAACTGGTACCGCGCCAGAACGGTTTGTAGACTGTAAACTGCTAACATCTACTTCCCTATGCCATATAGAAGCCCTATGGCATAGGAGCTCTGGGGCTGAACGGCCGCAGTCCCAGGGAAGGCGGTGGACCAGTCTAATGCCGAGGGGATGGCGATCTCTCTGTGCTTCCTTAGTATTAATTAGAATACTAAGAGTAATATTAATCCAGAGCACCAAGTTAGAAGTTTGAAGTGTAAATGCACGTTTGAATGGAAACATGTAGAGATTTCTGTCCCATTGAGCCCCCGGCAATCTGGAGTTCTCGGTTCGAACCCGAGCTGCGGTAAATTTTTTTTTTTTTTTTTTTTTTTTATTATTACTATTAATTTTTTTTTTAATTATTAATATTATTGATTTTTTTAATTATTAAAATAAATTTTTTTTTAATGAAGCAAAAAAATTATTTTAATTAAAAAGTACATTAATGTTCTGATTTATTAATTTCAAAGAAATTAAAATATCTCTTAGATAAATCGCATAGAAAAATTTTATTTCTGAGTCCAAAATATCTAATGTTATTCTCTCTTGATAATTGTCAAAATATAATTCACACAGAAAATATAAGATTAATTCGAATCAAGAAAATTTTTGTTTTCAAAAATTTGTTTTTGGACTCAAGAAATTATTTTTCTTAATTCAAAGAATTTTTTAAATTAACAATATCAAAAAAATTGAATTAAAAAAATAGCTTGTTAAATTTATACTAAAAATTTTCCGTGTTACCGTCGGTAATCGGTAGTCTCTCATTACACGGTAGTTTGTAATTTGAGTTTAAGAATAGCAAAGTAAGTTTGAGTTGCCATGAGCCGCAGTGGTGAAACTGGTAACGCATCAGAACGGTTTTAGACTGTAAACTGCTAACATCTCTTTCCCTATGCCATATAGAAGCCCTATGGCATAGGAGCTCTGGGGCTGAACGGCCGCAGTCCCGGGGAAGGCAGTGGACCAGTTTAATGTCGAGGGGATGGCGATCTCTCTGTGCTTCCTTAGTAATAATTAAAATATTAAGAGTAATACTAAGCCACCACCTTGTTTGAAGTTTGAAGTGTAAATGCTCGTTTGAATGGAAACATATAGAGGTTGCTGTCTCATTGCCAGTCCGGTAATCTGGAGTTCTCGGTTCGAACCCGAGCTGCGGTAAATTTGTTTTTTATTTATTACTATTAATTTTTTTTTAATTACTAATGTTATTGATTTTTTTAATTATTAAAATAAATTTTTTTTTTAAGAAGCAAAAAATTATTTTAATCGAAAAGTACATTAATGTTCATTTAAAAATTTAATTTCTGAGTCCGAAATATTTTATGTTTAATTGGAAAAATAAAAAAAAATATTTATTAAAAAGTAATTTTACGTTGTTTAATTATTTTAAACTTTTGAATAAAAATTTTCAATATCTAGAAAATAATTTTCTTGATTCAATATATTATTTTTTTCTGTGAACATCATAAATCATTATTATTATATTTGATTAGTAAACTCTTCTATCAGTAAAGAAATGAATGAATGAAATTGAAATGTAGGTTTAGTAACGACTTTACTGGCTTCATTTGGCGTTATCGCATCACTTGGCTCAAATATAATAGAAAGATTAAAGCTAAGCAAGTGTAACTTTAAAACTGACGCCCCGTAAAGCCGCAAAAGAGCTTCTACGGCAGACTTTATGGAAATTATTTTTCTTTAATTTTTCTAGATCAACAAAAGTTAAAAAAAAATTTTTTCATTAAATTCTATTTTTAAAAATTTAATTTTAAGAATTATGAAATGTTTAAGATTAAGATTTTTATAGTTTTAAGTTGATTATTAAAATAGTTAATTATTAAAATTACATTGCTAGTCAACTTAAACACGGCTAATCTATTATTGAGTTCTACAAAGCGGGATCTACATTCGCTAATACAAATCCATTTAATTAATTAATACAAGAAAAAAAAGTAACAAATGCTGAACGCGCTTAATATAAACTATGGATTTTATTTATAACGAAGCTTTTTACGGGGAAGTAATTTATGTAGTTAAAACTTGCTAGCTACGTAAGTATTCAATTAATTAGAAATAGTAATTAATTAGTAAGTAGTAATTAATAATTAATCAATCCACTTTGACAACGCTAGTTCACTAAGTCGCTAATAACAATAATAATAATAAAACTAATTTATCTATCTAAGTATTCGCTAGTTCAATTACACTTTAGTGTCTTTAAAGTTCTAACTTCAGCGTTGCCCCATAAATGTCTGCCATCGTGTCTAAACCATTAAAAGTATACAAGTACATGATAAAAATACTCGCAGCATTTTATATTTTTATAAAAATATTAGTTCTTTTTTTTTTTTTTTACCGGGAAAAATATGAAAAAAAATAATTGGAATCAAAATTTTATATTTCTGTTTAACAAATGTGAAATTTAAAAATTACTGACTGTTTTAAAAAATTTTTCAAAGCTAATTTATAAAAATTGTTAAAAATTCTATTGAATGATTAAAAAAATTTCTAAATCTATGGAAAAAATTAACTAATTTTAATAAATAAATAACCAAATTTAGTTTTCTAAAAAATAAGAACTGTTTCATTACATTACTATGTTAAAAATATGATAAAGTATGCAAAAGATTTTCTGAAAAAAAAAAATTAAATAAAAAAACAGTTTTTTATCTAAGAATAATTAAATTAATCTAGTTTTAATAAAATTAGTAATTGCAATAGTAAAAACTATTAATTTTCAAAAATTAGAGCGCTACTTCTGTGTAATTTCTAAAGAAAAAAATTGTTCGATAAATCTAAACTAAAAAATTTGAAAAATAATGTCGAAAATTTTAGTCAGTAATTTTTAAAATTACGTTTACAGCTGTCCTATTTAATTTCAGAATACAGTAAATGATATTTTTTAATTTTCCTCATAAAAAAAAATGTTTACAATCTAAACTGATAAAAAATTTGATTTATGTAGAGAAGATATTTAGACAAAAAGTTTTTAGAGAAAAAAACTCCAAATTGTTTACTTAAATTAATAAAAAATACAAAAAACAAGTTGAAAAATTTTAGTCACTTTTTTTTTTTAAATGGGACAACTGCTTAATCTCTTGAACAAAAATATTGAATTAAAAATTAAAAATTGATGCCACGAGTATTTAATAAAAAAATAAATGAATTAAATGTCTGAACAGGCAAGTAGAAGCATAACCCTATAATTGAAAGGAAATAAAATATTAATATTATTCGATGCGTAAAATCAAGAGCTTTTAATAAAACAGTAATCAATAATACGGCTTATTATTAATTACCCTGCTGTCTGTAATCAATAGATATATTTAATATAAAAATGACAAATACGAAGATTCAATTATTATTAATTATTAATAATTATATTCATGTGTTTGAATGTTTTGAAAACGAGCAACAATGAAAATTTAAATTACATTATATTTTCATCTCACGTCTCTATGTAATACATTACGTTCAAAATTTCATGTAATCGGCATTCACCATTTAATATATATACATACACTTATAAGTATATGTATATATTTTAAATTAAATGATATCTAACTACTGGACACGTTAAACTCTATAGTCGTAGCTGTATCGTTAATGCCAATCAATTGTATGCTGCGATTAAATTTCATACGGTTACATTATTTGCTGCAATAATCACAATAAGAACAAGTTAATTATGTGTTACACTGTAAAATTTTTTTTTTTAATTCATATTCATAAAAATAAAAAAATTGAATTTTTTTTTTTAAAATAATTTCGCAATTTTTTTTTATTGAAAAAAATGTTGCAATTTTTTCAAAAATTGAAAATTTGACAAAAATATTTTAATTATTTTTTTTTTTACAGTGCAATGATTAAAAAAAATTATGTATGAATATGTATAATTACCATACGCATTACTTTGTATTACTTTACTGTTTATACAACAAATTATAATAAAAATGTTTATCAAACCCAAATAAATAATACATTTCGACAAAAAATAAATTATTAGCCGTTACTGTTTTACGTAGGCATTAATAGTGTAGTTACCTTTCAGTTTTTTCTTAGGCTCTGAAACAAGAGGAGCATCTGATAGCGTGTGTTTAGAATGTTCATTGATAATAGTGGAGGGGTTTGTAATAACAACAACATTAAAAAAAATTTTTAAAAACAAAAGTGTTTTAAAAATAAAAAAGTTGTTTCTGTTTAAAAATTAATAAACTTGTTATTTTTACTTGTAACTCCTGGTGTGCGTACTTTTATTTTGTCCGTAGTAGAAAAATATGTTAAATTTTAGTTTGCAATGGCAACGCGTACGGTTTTTGTTTTTGTCAGAGAAAAATTTTGTAAATTTTTAATGAGATAAAAAAGAAGAAAATGATAAATTTTGAAATTAAGATTCAGATTTAGATTGAAAGATAAAATATTCGAGAAATAGATAATGAAGGAAGGTATTGGGAAAAAAAGTCTTGAGAAAATACAACTCACCATCGCCCTGATCGTCCTCATTATCTTCCTCCTCCGTGTCTGTGCTTTTGCTTTTCCCGAGATTTTTTAACTTTTTTCTTTGTGCTTTTATGGCTCTTCTCCTCGCTGAAGATAATTAATACTATTTTTTAGTATTTAACTACAACTTTTCCCAAAGGAATAGGTACTAGTTTATTTTTAAAAGTTTTTTTGTCATTTACTTTTATTAAAATAAAATTATTTTGTTTTATTCCTTCATTTCTTTTTAAATATAAAGTGGTAATTTTTTTTAATTACACGGAAAATAATTGTACGTAAAAATTACAGAAATGGTTTTGTAAAAATTACACGACACGTTAAATTTGAATTTTTTTTCTTGGTAATTTAACTTTTTTTTTGCCAGCCAAGTTTACTTTTTTCCATGTAAAATTTACATTTTTTCTTGTGTAAAATTGACATTTTCAACTCAACAGTTTTAAGAATATAAAATAACAGTTTAAAAATTTAATAGATTTTTCTGTAATTCTTTCATGACTTTTTTTCCGTAAAATAGAAATTGTTTTTTTTAAGTGAAATCTTTAAAAAATACCTTCAATTATGTGCATCTTTTCTTCTTCTGTAGTTCTTTCTTCAGCAAGAATAACTTCCTCTGTAAAATAAACTATTCGAATGAACAATTGATCTCACAAAGAAAAAATTAACAAAACAAAGTACAAAATTATTAAATAAAATTAATACAATCAACAAGTAATTGAGCATTTTAACAAATTACAAGTTAGCATTTACATTTATTAATTAAAATTTTTACTACCTGCTTTGCAGATCCATTCGACGTAGCCATTAAGCTCTCGCTCTAGCTGCTGATGTCTACGCATTTTTAGAAACGACTGCCGATTTTCCACTTTTTCTCTTTCCTTAGCAAACTCTCTACAAAGCCGTACAAAATTACAGGAAATTTCAAAGGGTTAAGCTATCAAATTATTATTTAATTAAATTTTTTTATTCACACTTAACATGTCACATCCGTTCAAGTTTCGAAAGTCGCAATTTACTTTTTTAAGGCGTTAATCTGATTGGCGACAAAAGCTCACTTAATCTCTGATAAGTTAAATTATTTTTAAATTAATATCTTTTTACAAATTTATTTAATTTTTATTTTAGTAATTTAAAAAAAAAACATCAAAAGACAGAAAATCAATAATAATAAATTATCAAGTAAAAAAAGTGAACCTTCAATGAAGTATTTTCATTGAAAATTTCCTTTAATTTTCCGTAATATAAAAACTGAATAAAGAATTATAATTAAAAATAAATTCTTGTATGAAGATACTAAAAGAATTTTTTTCTTCTTTCAAGAAAATTCCAATGAAGCAGAAAATTGTGAATAAAAAAATTTATAATTACAAACGTCGATATTAAAAATATATATTGGAATAACTACTAGGATTTATCTGGATGAATATTAATAATCAAAAATAATAATAATAAATAATTATCGAGCTAATTAATACCAAAATTGAAATTCTTATATTTGGCATACTTGGATTTAGGCGCAGTGTAAAAAAGAATATGGATAAGTTAAAAACAAATAAAAAAAATGAACAACTAAATAAATAAATAAATAAATCATAAAAAAAATAAATAAATAAATAAAAAACCTGCTTGTGTGATCCACTTTAAGTATGAATTGAAAGCTGTTGTGAATAGTTTCTTTGTCCTTGCTTTCCGATACGCCGTTCGTCTTTCGACTCGGGTTCTTTCATTAGAAAACTCTCTGACAGCAGAAATAAGAAGAATAAAGAAAAGAAAATGAAAATAAAAATGAAGTGATAAGTGTAGGGTGTCTTGTTTATTAATTTTTCGAGTTTGGTTCTAGTCCAAGATACGCTGGATAGTTTTCTCTATAAAAAGACTAGGCGAGAGTCTTCTTGTGTTACGGGATCTCGGTGACATAAGTTGTGTTGGATTAAATTCAATTAAATATAAAATTAAAAAGGAGAAAAGAATTGGATGACAAAGAGATGGATTAAGTTGAGTTATCTTAAAAATTTAATTTTGTTGTTACTCACCCGCTCAACACTCCGAGAACTAGATTCAGCATAAAGAAAGACCCGAGGACTATCAACGGTATAAAGTATACCCAATTGAAATAGCTACCAAGAGCATCATTCGTCTGAAAAATTTGGTCGAAATAATTGTAGTAATTTGTTTTGTTATTTAAGATTGATAATTTAGACACTCAAGACACCAGTTTTGTGATAGAAGACATGAAGTGATGGAAGAGAAGACAAAAGCTTTGATTTTTTGCGTGGAAAATTTTTTTAAACAGGATTTTATCGACTTTTTTTTCAATGTGAAAAGCTAGGGTTCGAGCCCTGGTAAAGTGAATTAAAAATTTTTTTTCTTCCTGTTTAAAAAATTTTGTTTAATAAAGTTTACATACAAAATAGACTGAAAAAAATTATTTATGATTGCGATAAAAAAGGAGTAAAATTATTTCAAAGAACATGGATACAGTTTTTTTTTTGTTCTATTCATTTAATTCTAGAATAATTTTTTACAGTGATATTTTTTTGAATTTTTAGTCTGTAAAAAAAAAGTATTTCAAAAATAAAACAATAAAAAATGTATGCAAGTGCATTTGATGCTTGCAAAATATAAACTCCATGTTCTTTGATGAAACTTGACTGGTTCTCAAGCTGTCACAACAAGTTAATAATCAAATATTATTTAAGTTCAAAAACGAGGGTTGAAACTGACAGTGTCATACTGAGCAATGCCAATATATACATCAGTGTTAGTATCCCCAAGAACCAATAAAAATGCTTCTTGTTTCTTACTGATTTATTATTTATCTCGGAAATTATTTTGGGAGAGTTAAAAGTACAGACAGCACATTATATTGACTCGAATGATACTTCACTATTTTATCATATCAATATCAATAGTAATGTAGTGAAGTAGTGAATTAATAATAATTTGGTTGAATGGAAACAAAAATAAAAATAACGATGGTTAAAATTCAGGATGTAAAGACCAAACCAATCATATGTTTATAGTTTTACTCAATTAATCTACATTGATTCTTGGCAATATTTTTTTGACTTCATCGGGTATCTTAAATATAAGTCAAATATTTAGTCCCAATGTATTTGGAGCAAAAGTTTTCAGAAATAATAATAAACTATAAACCTTGCAGTCACTATGAGACTGCCGTGACTTGTGAACTATATTAAATAATGAATTTTGTTAAATTTTACTGTACTTTCTTAAATATTGACGTTTTTAAAGATATAAGCTCATTCTAATGTTACACTCATCAAGAGCTTTCATTAGAGTACCCACATGCATTTTGATATATTTGTCATATATACATATATATAATATATATAAATATATGAAAAATTGATGTAGGTACTCAAATGAAAGGTCTCGATGAGTGCAATGTCGGACTGAGCTTAAATCTTTAAAAATGTCAATAGTTCACAAGATACAAGGTCATTTCTTAATTATGTATCTAGAGATAGAGCATTTTCAAATGCAGTCTATCTAAATACTCATCATCATAAATTGACTATCGGTGAGAATGATATGAAACCTTGAAAAGGCACAAATTTAAATCAAGACCATTGCAATAACACTAAATTTTACTAAAAAAAAGCCGATTTTATCATATGACCATCCTGGACACAAAATTTTTCTTATTCTCTTAATAAAGTAGATATATTGAGACTATGTGGTTAACTTATATTAAAGATACTTGGATGATGTTAAAATAATACTGCCGATTCGTTGTAATGATTGAATAGAAAGTATGAACACATGGTTGGTTAGATATTTATTACCAAAATTTTTATCATAATTGAAGATAATTAGATCTGATAATATTGAGTTAAAATGACATTTATAAACATGGAAACACAAAAACTGAGGTAAAGATTTTGGAAAGAAAGACAGTTAATTTTAACCAATTTTACACGATTAAACAATTAACACATAAAGCTTCAATAAATATTGTATAAAAATAATAAAAGGCCAAAATTAACGGATTAGATTGATCAGATGTGACTATATAATTAAATTTGGAAAACACTCAGATGAAAAGTCAAAAGATAAAACATTTAGTAAATCACACAGTTGGTAAAATTTTGAAAAAGCATTTTAATTAATTATAATTACTTGATAGTCAATAATTATTATTATAATTATTAACGAGTAATTAATTATAATTAATATTTAGATGTTATATATTAAAACAAAAATGAGGGGATTGAAAGTGATTAACACTGAGGAACATATCTCTTATCGTTACCCAGTACAATATGGCAGTCCAGCCCTCCATAGTGATACACTGGAAGACGGTGAGCATGGCGAAGCCGATGTTATCGAAGCTGGTGATACCGCCGTTCGGTCCATCCCAATTATCTCGACACACTGACACATTCGCGTCACACACGTGCGAACCTGCCGGTGCGTCTGGCTTGTAATCTGTATTACACGGGCTAGGTAGATCACCTTCCTTCACTATTTTACCTGTAATTATTTGTTACTTCATTAGTCGGTACAAATTCATTATATTTATTACATTAGATTTTAGCGAAAGTAATTTTATTATTTTTATAAATGATTTGGTAATTAAATTTATTTTGACATTCCCTTAGTAAGTGCCCCGAGCACTCAAAATTTTTATGTAATTTAATAAAATTGCTTTCAAGTTAATTTTGTTGTTTTCCGTAAATTTAATTTACCCGAAAATTACCTTAATGAAACTTAGATTGTAAGTTAATTAAGGGCAAATATTGTATTAAAATATAATTTTTCAAATTTTTAAATGTCAAAAATATTTTAGAGAAAAAAATAATTCAAAATTTGGAGATTATTTAAATAATAAATTAAATTATCAATTATTTTTACAATCGAAGTTTTACTTTTATAATTGATTTTTTTAAGACAATTAATTTTTGATAATTGTATAAATTTTTTTTTTTAATATATTAAAAATATAACGAAAAAAATAATACTGTAAAAATTTAAGCTGTTAATATGAAATTGCAGAACCATAAAAAAATTCAAACGTCAAAAAATCAAATTTTTGAAACAGATCAACCGTTAAAGCATGATTATAAGGAAACGGCTTGTCGGACGAAAATTTTCAATTAGATTTTTTTTATAGAGCGTTCAATTTCTTTCAAAAATTTCTATTTCAAATTTTTCCGTTAAATGGTTTCGAAGTTTAATAACGAAAACTGAATAATATTTTTAGTACATTTTTAGAAAATAAATAAAATATCTGATTATTTTGGCCCACGTTAATTATTACTAGAATTTAATTTGCCCGCAAGCGCGCGCCTGACTATAGACTTTGCATATATTTTCATGCTTATGATATATTTGACCAATCATGTTACAAATAGTTTGTAATGCATATTTTTCATCTTAATTTTATTATAAGATAATGTACAATTTTTTTATAATTAGTAATTCTGACTTTTTACACCTGTAAAATTGAAAGAAAACTATGAATAAAAGGTTAATTTATTTAAAAAAAAAAAAAAAAAAAAAAAAACATACTGGGATCTTCAATACTGTAGCACGTTTTGTGCAAAGTACCCGAATAAAACTCGAGTCCAATGATGGCAAATATCACGATAGCGAAGAGTACCAGCAAACCAATCTGTAGCAACGGTGCCATGGCTTTGATGATAGACTTGAGCACCACCTGGAGACCTGTGAAAAGCAATTACCCGTGGGAATACATTGACAGTCAAATGGTCAAAAAAAAATTTGAATCCACCATAAACCAATACAGTGTGAAAATAATAATAAGCTATCTTGCACAGTACAAGAGTGTTTGTTATTTTTCATTCTATAATTATCCTCTAATATAATAATAATAATGATAACAAAACAAAAGTGAACTGTTGTAAATAACAAATAACAAAAAAGGTGGTTCTACTTTTTACACAAAGGACAGTTGGCTATTGTTAAATTGGCACACTACTCACTTGGGATGCCGGAGACTAGTTTGAGCGGTCGCAACACGCGTATTGCACGCAACGTACGTAGATCCATGTCCAAACTCACACCTTGCGGGAACACCGTGATGAACCTGCCCCAAACATACACACACCCCACCGTACTTTACTACCTACTACTCTATTACACTAATTTTGCTAATTAATTACTTAAGCTACATTTAATCTATTATCTATTGCTTATAGCTTCACTATGTATTACTAGTAGACTAAACTTCTTAATTAATCTAGTTTAGATGTAATCATCAGGATAAGGATCAAGGATTCTGTTGCTCTTTTATCATTGTTTATTCGATAATATTCCCACTAACTTTAAATTCTATTGGATTTTTTCTAGCCCAATTACTCACTTATTTTTGGTTATTTAGCCAACGAAGTAACGAGCTTTAATGATACTTAATTCTACCCATGGATGAATACATGAAAGATTTTTTGGTTCAGGTCAAAAATAGTTTGGTCTGGTAGAAATGAATTTTTTAAAAAACGACAAAATATAATAATAACAATAAGTACTTAATATTAACCCACTAGGTCTTTCGATCAAAATTTATTTTTGATATTGCTGGAGGGAATTCGATTCCTAGTTTAAATAATTATGCTGTTTGATTTTTAATAAGAACCTGAATGGAGAAAAATGATCATAAACTAAGATTTGGGTTAGAAAAATTGGAATCTTGTAAATTTTTTTGGGGATTTATAAATTTAGAGATTTATGAATTGGTTGAAAATTTTTATGGCGAACAGTTGATAAATTTATCTCTCCAAAATAAAAATTAAAAAAAAAATTTTGATTTGTTTGAAAATTGATAGCCAATCTCTTGAAGATACAAGGTAACATTGATTCAAGATATTATTTACTTGTTTCAAGAATTTCACAAGTCCTTCAATTTATGTTATTTTCTAACCACCAAAAATAATTTTTAAATTTGATAAAAAAAAAGTTCAAGTAAAAAATATGTTGTTTTTTTTTTCCAAAAGTCTTTTTTTGGGATTTATAATAAAGAAACTTATTTCTGAACCAAGAATGTAATATTATTAAAGAAAAAAAAAGTTATTGTTATTTTTCGATCAAAGTGTTTTTTAATGAAAATTTTAACTGTCTCTCACGAAAATAATAAATTCTTGATGAAAGATATAGAATTTTTTAAGTTAAAATAACAAGTTTAAAAACGAAAAATTCTTGAATCAAGAAATATTAAGATTTTCTCATTAAAATAATTGCTGATAAAAAGTATTTATCTTGGATTAAGTAATTTTGTTCAGCATATGAACAAAATACAGTCATAGTCGAATGAATATTTACAAGAATACTAATTTTTGGAGATTTATATAAAGAAAAATGCCCAAAAATAAGAATTTGGATCAGAAAAATTGTGAATTTTCGGGGATGTATAAAATTGAGTTTTTTCTGAGACCTTTAGTTTGTAAATCTTGAATATTTGATCAATCAAACCCATTAGCAGACTAGAACCATTAATTTCTTCCAGAACAGGTTCACAACCCTCATAAAAAAAAATCAATTCCCATTAGTATAAACTAGACTATTCTATTTGAATAATATTCTAAAGTAAAATGACGGATCTAACACAGTGATTAAGTTCAAAGATATGATATGGAGGTATATGTAAAAAAAGGAATTAATAATAAATTATTTGTAAAAAGCGACCGGCAGATGAAAATTAACATCGTACATTACTGTGGCGATGGATGAATATTACTCAACACTACATCGGCTTGTTACCATCCAGATAAAGCAGCCGATTGAAGAAAACAGATCCTATATGCCCAGTGTAGCATATGAAATATGAAAAATATATAATAAAAATAAAAATATGATGTAGCAGCGAAAGAGCGACAAAGAATATAGAAGTAGACTGAATTGTAGCTTACAAAGTAGAGCTTCATTCTTATCAATGTATAGCCGGATTGAACATAATAATAATCTATTTTTCAGTACTGGTGGCTAAAGATAGTCCCCGCTAAAGATAGGTAGAGACACCTTGCTTGATTGTATTACTATTACAGGCCAATATACCGAGTAAAGCTGCGTGTCGTCTCACCGTATTTCTTGTGCTCTAATACATCAGCGCTGCTTTCGTGTCATGTTATTATTTGTTCTTAAATAGATGGATTATATTTATAAAAAGCCTCTACTGGAAATCTATCGCTTCCAGTACTTATTTAACGCCTGCTATTTTATTTCAAAACTACACCGTTTTTTTATTTTTTAGTTATTATTCATTATTTTTCTAGTTAATAAGTGTACGGTGGTAACTATTGGAATCATTTATCAGCTATTGATTTTTTTTTAATTTTATTTTTTATTGATCCAAGCTACCGAATTCTCTTTGACAATAACGACAGTTATTATTTATGGTAAGAAATAACACTAATTCCTTGCGAGGGAGGTTGATGCATGACACACATATCGATCAATGATGACCGACGTTTTTTATCCCTGACTATTCAAGCTCAAACTGAAAATTTAATGTTTCATTTCCTTTTAAGAATTTTTTAAGATGGTTTTATAATTGATGACTAATTTTTAAGTCTGATGTCACGAATTTCCAATTTTATGATAAAATAGGTTGAAATTAGTTGACAAAGCTTCAAATTTTTAGTAAAATCATCAAAAAATTAAAAAATTAATTAAAAAATGAAAATTTTGAAGGGAAAAAATTATTTTAAAGAATTTTGATGTGAGAGAAAAAGTTATTAACAATTGAAATTATTTTTCTAACATTTGGTGAAATAAAGAAAAATTTTTTTTTGCTTAAAAATTGTTTATTCTATATTAATGAAATTTTTTGGAACTTTTTTTCCATAAAAAAGAATTTTAAATGTATTTTATATAAAAAAAAAATTATTGAAATTTTCTGTGATTTTAATATATTTTTAATTATTTCAGAAAAACTCAAAAACATTTAAAATTTAGTCTGATTGATCTTGAATTAAGTTCAAAAATTTTTGAATCAAGTTAAATTTACTCAAGTCTAAAAAATTTTCTTAGTTCGAGAATTTCATTACTTGATTGAAGCTGGCCTAATTCTTTAAAATAATTCTTTAAATTACGTTAATTGTTGTGGTAGTGTAGATCTTAAAAAATCAAAATACAATAAATATTCTGAAGTTTTGGAAGCTGTTTTTAGTCATAATGATATTTAATGAATAATAAAAGCAGAAAAAATGTATAATGAAAGAATCATTTAAAGGTAACGTGTAACATAATTCCAAAAGTCCGAGGGTGTTATGTTGTTGTTAAAAAAAGTTAAAACTTTAGATTTCAACGTGATTCAATTGCGTAATATTTTAATGTCAGTAATGTTAGCAGACGTTATTGTAACCGTTGTACATCCATCAGAGAGTTTATTTAATTAACTTTAATAAATTTGTATAAATCAATTTGCGTAATTACGAGTTAGCACTTGTCATTCAACTTTGAACTTATTAGTTAATATTATCAGTTTTCACGAGTTTATTCAATTATTTACGTCGTAATTTTATTTTCTTAGTATTTTTTTTTTTTTTTTTTTTTTTTTTTTTTTTTCCCATAAAACCAAAGTCGTTCTTTATTTATTTTTAACTTTTAATAAAATAATTTATTAAAATAAAATTAATTATTTTTAATAAAACAAAAATACAATTTTTCAATTATTTTAGGAATAATTTTATATAAATTTTGTATAAAAATTAAAATGTGAAAAAAATTTATACAGCAATAAATAAAATCTTTGAAGCAATAAAATCGTGTAACAAAATTTTAATTTTGAACCGTATTATAAAAATATTTCTATGTTTAAATTTAGATAAAAATCAAAATATTCATTTATATTACTCGAGTTTTTTAAATTCAACCTAAACATAAGTAAATTAGTCTCGCCCTTACTTTTCCTTGAATTCAGGAATAAAAAAATGATTGAATTAGTCAGAGGCAAAAAACATTCAAAAATTACCTTAACCCTTGAACAAAAAAAATCAATAGCAGTCTAACTAATTTAGTACTAAAGAAACAAGATAATATTAATAGACAGTACTTATATTTATACGACTGAGTCGTCTCATCTATATTTTAACGACAAAGTATAATCTACATATTTATTTTTAGCGTTTAATTTATGAACAAAACATCGACAGTCGACTATTGTTTAATTATTATTTTTTCTATGTTGATTATTAATTATGACAATTTAAACTAAATAATGGACACGCACCATTGAAATAATTACATAAAAAAATGAAGTATTTAATTTGTCCTATTATGATAAATTAATTTATAATTTATTACTAAGTAAACAAGACTAAGATACATAAGACTCAGTTAATAAATGAAACTAGTTTGTACAACAAATATAAGTTAGTTCAATTAATAATTAAAAATGAACAAAGTTCTATTGACGATACGAGTAGCTATTAAACAATTTAAGAGCCTATTTTTGTTATTAAACACTTAAACACTTTATTTTATTTATCGCATTAAGAGCAAAGTTACTTTAATAAATTAATTGAGTTAAGCTCAAAACAAGTGTTTTATAGAGTCTAGTGGTAGTTTATTGCTCGACTCACTTGGAATTTTTGATACCAGCTTTAGTGGTCTGAGAACCCTGAAGGAACGGAGCATACGCAGGTCGACGTCCACATTTGTTTCAGCGAACACGGTCATCGACCTAATCCAAGCATCATTCTAAAATTCTATTCCCTCACGTAATAACCGTATTTTTAATTTTATTTTTTTTTATCTGCGAGGAGACGAAGGAGAGACAGGAGCCCCGGATAGTTTGGACATTTTGATTGAGTGGTTTTTTGAGATTTCTTATGGCTATTTGTTCAACTCGGGATAGTTTTGGGCTTATCTCTTAGTTTACTTTTTTAAATGAGGATAAAAGGTTACCTTATTTTAGATAAACATATTTTTAGACTGTAAACATTTTATAGCTTTTTTTTTATTTTAAATTTGAATAAAATGAGACGTAACTTTTGTGAAATGATTTGAAAATTTTTTTAAATAAATGTAAATTTAAAATTTATTTCAAGAACGAAAAATAAAAAATTTTCTTTCTATTTATTTTAAATTTTTTGGATTTTTCACGTCAAAAGTTTAAAATTTCAACAATTTTTTTACAATAAAAATTTTGAAGCATAGAATTTTTGATTAAAAAAATTTAATAAATTTTAACTATTCAAAATTAAGAATTGCCATTTTTTTTATTTTATAAACAAAAATATTCGATTGTTTATTATAAAAAACAATAAAATAATAAAAATTATAATTATTTAAAAAAGGAAAAAAAAAAATTACTACTTTAAAAAATATTGTCTCATTTTACTTAAAAATTATAAAAAATTATTATGTTTACGATCTAGTAATTTCCTTAAATAATTAATAATCAATACTTCAATTAAAATTTTGAATTGATTAAAAGAAAATGAGGTTTTTAAATTGGACGGAGTATTTATTTACTTATACCACTTGGTTCCTCAGACTGTAGGAAGTAAATTTTATTTTAATAATTAAAAAATCAGAGAAAAAATGTTATTTACTGAGAAATTATAGTTAATAAGTAGTTAATTGATTTTAAAAATGAAAAAGATTCTTTTAATAATATTCTTTTAAAAGAAAATGAAAAAAATCTTTTCTCTGATCGGTGATTCGAAAAAAAAAGTAAGTAAAAAAAAAAATAAAAAGGCAATGAACTCACCCAGTGACGACGACAAAAAAATCCATGATGTTCCAGATGTTCCTGAGATAAGAGCCGCGGTGCAGAACAAACCCTAGGGCCAGGATCTTGAGACTCGCTTCGACACAGAAAATTCCGAGGAAGTATATCTCCGTCGACTCGAGCTTTTGGGCCAGGATGGTCTTGTCGTGCTTGGGCAGATGTTCCTCGAGGGCGAGCACCACGCAGTTGGCGATGATGGTTAGAAGGACGGCGTACTCGAAGGGCGGCCACTCGATTATGAAACGGGTGTGCTTACGTATGCAGTTGTCCTCCGAAAGGATAAACAACGATGAGGGTCCCTTGGAACCCCCGCCAGCCGCCCCTCCTCCTTGATCCCGGCCTGCCGGCATGACCACCAGACCAGGTGACTGAAAACAATCATAAATTTTTTTTTTATTAAGGTAGTTTACTCACGATATCTAATTTGTGCAATTTCTTTCCTTTTCACTCGCTAGTGCTGCCTTTCTCACAGATTATCTCTTATTCGCTTTTACTGATGGTTATTTTTGTTAAACTAGCCAGTTTATTAATAATTTATAAAAAATTACATGGTCAAAATTTTCAAAATTTCTTTGTTATTTTAAGTACAATATTCTAACAGGTATCAGTTTTTTTAAACGATCGTAAAATCTTTTCAATGCAATAATCATAAATATTTGTGATTTTCTCATTCTCCATCCATACTGCCTGTGCTAAAATGTCATTTTTAATTACAATTATCTAATTTCTGATACGGTCAATTGATTTCAAATTTCAACATCACATTAATGCGTATTCTATTGCCCATATTCGAAAACTTTTTAAAATTTTGCATTTTCGGGTGAACGACCTCAAATATTAAATTAAGTCGTTGATTTTAAAAATCAGTGATTTAATTTTGATTGAAGTGAATTTCTAATTAAAAATAAAAAAATTCATTATTATTTTAATTATGATTAATGTTATTATTAACCGTAAAAAAAAAAATCAAAACAAATTTCTTTTTATTTTAGTATACTTAACACCTTAGATTTAACTTTCTTTTAAAGAAAAAATTCAACGACCATGCGTCCTCTGTCAGAAATGTTTAACACTAACGTTGGCTAAAAACATTATACATGAACATGTGTGACCATATTAGGCCATATCAAACTATACCATAAATTTTTTTCACGGATATTATTATTATTATTATTATTATTATTATTATTATCTGCGAAAAAAACGTTAAATAAGGATCAAGAAAAAGAATTTTATTCAAGAACTCAATTTTCTTATAAGGAGCTAATTCAGCGATCATATACCGTCTACCGAGAACATTTGACACTACATTTGATCAAAAAATTATACATAAGCATATATAACTATATTAGGCTTGATATAGAGCCATGTGCAATCTAATATGTCCATAAGTGTCCTGATGTGGCCAATTTTTATGCCAGGCCATATGTGGGTACATTAAAGCATATTAAAAATTATATATGGATCTATTAAACTACATCAGGAAATTTTTTCACGAATATTATTATAATCATTACTTTTATTATATAACTGTTAATCTATGGTTTGAATATGCATTATAACTATCAATAATAAAATTATTATTGTTATGATTATGAAACTATAGAATACATATTTGCTCGGAGAAGTTTACGTGATACACAGGAAAGTTTTGGTCGAAGCGACAATAGATTTAGTGCAATAATGACCTGGTAGTTGGCTCGAGTTACCTTGGAACGAGATCACATTCAGTAAAAGTTTATCACTGTTCTCAGACAACAGCATTTCAAAAGCATTTTACTAAAGTGAGAAATTAAAGGAACTATAGATCCTAAAATTGCAAGGATATTACCTTCGATATTGTATTTAAACTATAATTAATAATTAACGCGAGTTTATTAAAAAAACTTTATTCTTTTTTAATTAATTTATTAACGATGTAAATTAAATTCTAGATTCTAGACTCTAAATTATGGAGCGACGGAATAAACTGCGATAGGTACTAAGTAATAGTGGAAATTATAATTTATTTAGTGGCTGATGCTTCAAACGATCAAAGTTATGTAAACCAGTAACTTTTTCCGCGGATAAATTCGCGGATGTTAAATTTCCGCTTTGACTTTCTGTTAACTCATTCGATGGGCTTCAACCTTTCCAGCTTCCCTCCAGCTAAATTGTTGCGTTTTTTATCTCTATAAATGAATCATCGGATGAACTTTTACGCTGGGTAGGTGACTGAGAATTTTAACTTTTAATCTAGTTTGACTTTTTTTTGTTTATAAAGTTGAGAAAATTAAAAAATTTTTGAAAAAATAAATAAATAAAGAACAAATTATAGTTATATTGAATTTTTTAATTTAAAAAAATTTTAATGAGTTTAAAAAAATTTTTTTTACAGAATAATTCATTTTTATAGTTAATAAAATTATTCGATTATATTTAATATTGTATTATGACTTTATAAGCCCGCGGTAATGATATAAAAATCTCAGGAGTAAATATTTACAACAATAACTTAATATTTAAATAATATTCAAATATTGTTATGTAAATAAATATTGTACATCAAATTTATTATACAATAGATGTTATTGGCTGGTTGTTAAGAGATTAACTAAAAAAAAATAACAAAAGTAAATAGAGATAAAAACAGATATTTGAAACAAAACAGACTTAAAATGAACAGAAATTCAAAGTTTATAAAGTTACATGTTAAGCGGATATTTGAATAAGCATTTTGTTACATATTGATTCACTTTGACTTTGTAAAGCCTGGATTGACTATCAATGTTTATAAAAACGATACAAGCTACTCGACAGTATACCAAATTCGATTTTATCGGTTTATAAAATAGATATTTCATTTTAATGAATAAAAGTCTTTTTTTACTTCAAATATGTTCAATTATTTATCGACAAATTCTGAATTTGAAAATAATAAAAAGTTCGTCGAGAAAATATATAAAGTTTTTTTTTAATTTTTACAAATCTAGATAATTACTCTTTGAATATACAATATACACAGTAAAAAATTTTGCGTCATTTTTAACACAAAAATATGTGTCAAAAAAAATTTAACATAAATTTTGTGTCATTTTAACGTAAATGTTTTATGTTAAAAAAAAAATAACACATTTTTGTGTTAAATGTTACATAAACTTAACGATAATGTTTACCCTCAATTATTTTCAATAAAAAATATTCAAGTTATCAAATATGTGGAACTTTTGTATCAATAAAGGGATTAATTGATAATTCGTTGAAATAAACATTATAGCAACAGGACATTTTTTTACGGTTTTATTATAAAATAGTAAAATAATTATTTACATAAAATAATCAATTAAAATAACCAATTCTTTTTCGTAAGTTTCATAATTTTTCTAAATAGATATCTGCCAATTTCAATATCATCTAAACAATATTGTAAAATAATTATATTAATTAAAAAACTGTTTTATATTTTGAAGAAAGTAAATGTTAAACAAAAAATATAAAGGCTTTGGAGGTTAATTATTTTTATTAAAAACATTTCACACTAAATTAAATTGACATTTACGGTTGATACACTCAAATCACTTTCCACCAATAAAACATTAAATTTAACAATCACTTGAATATTTTTAAAATATACTTTTAACAAAAATAAAAATTTTGTAAAACAAAATTTTTTTGATGTTTGTATGAGAGATGTGGAATGTACAAGATGGCGGCATTTATCTCGCCTAAAAAAGTAGAGAGCAGTTTCTGACACATGTTTATGTAAAATCAACACAACTTAAATGTTGATTTTATAATGACAGTTTTGAAATGTTACTTTTTTATAAGATAACACTTTTTTTGTGTTAGAAAAAATGCGAACTAATAACACAATTGTATTATGTTAAATTGACATAAAAAAGTGTTAGATATTTGACACTAAAATATTTGACACGGAGAATTTTTGACGCAATGACGGAAAATTTTTTACTGTGTAGGTAATCTCGATTTTTGAATATAATTTCAACGAACGATAACAAAGGATATTAATTTACCACCGAGATTATCATTGATATGTGGAGGTATTTTTAGATTTAGTAGTGAGGGATTTATGATTGTATAGATCATTATTGCCACACGTACTATTTATATCGAATAACTCTGAGAAGCAATTGAATTCAATTGCGATAATAACTACATATTTATAAACCAATCCACTTCTATTCGATAAATTTTCATTTTGGTCCAATGATATTATAATGATTAATATTTACTTTTTTGTTTCAAGTTAACAATGGAAACATTGTTTTTTTAATTAAAATTTTTTAATAAAGAACATGGTTGAAATAATTTAAGGATAACTTTTTAATTTTACGGTTCACAAAACTTTAACCTATAACAATAATAATCAGAATTTTTTTTAAACAATTATCAACGTCTAATTTTCTATTGATCAAAATTTTATCCAAAGAAAAACAACGACTCGAAAAAAAAAATTATTTGGTCGATTTTAATCATCATTCGAATTTTATGTTTTATCGAATTTGAAATCACAAAGATTTCTAGAGCTTAAAGATTCAAAATTTTAATTCAAGAAATTGCACGAAAAATAGTAAATTTAGTTTTTGAATTTTATAATTCGCAATAATTAAATTTACAAAAATAATATTTATAATTTTTTTTCTCAAAGTTTTTTAAAAATAAAACAACTTAGAAGAGTAAAATTTTTAAAAGTTTCAATTTTTGATAAGTAAAATTTTTGGAAAAAAAAAATAAATATATAATAATTTTGATTTTTACACTTTTTTTGTAAAAAACAATAACAGGTAACCATAAGACTAAAAAATGATAAAAAATACTTAATATTAGTTAACTTAGAATTTAAATATTAATTTTACCTCCCCTCCAAAGCTAGCCCAGTCACCGAGACCACTCAGTCCGGCCGACCTCTGCTGCCTTCTCCTGTACTGACTCGCGTATCCAGGGTCCCTTTGTGCCGCCTCTTGCGCTGCTGCCAACCTGAAGCATCAACCAAAAACATCTATAAAGCCATCGTTCAGAGTTAAATGCCTACAAAAAGCTACTTCATCTCCAGCCTCCGTCTCAAGGGATCAAAAATAAAAAATAAAGAATAGAAAGTAAACGAAAATCGAGGACATCCAGACATTGTTGTTTTGTTGTTGGTAATACAACCAGTACCGGTGTGACGACCTAGAATCGGTGAAAAAGTACGCTCAGATACACTCCCATTCAGATTATACAGAACGAGATTACATCGATGCATCGAGACTTTCTATTGCTGAATGTTTGTTTGTTATTTTACTTTAAGAATTAATCTTTTTAAAAGTTCTTATTTCAATAGAAATTGAAATATTTTTTTTTCTAATTTTAAAAAATTGATGACACAATTAAAAATTTATAATGATATTCTCTAATAAATTCCTCAACCTAAATTGATGACTCAGATCTAGTTTATGACACATTCATTTGAGATAAAAAAAGGCTTTTTAGTGAATGTAGTATAACCTTAGACGAGTGTTGTCAACTCAATTTATACTTTTCTTCATTCAAGACAGAAAAAGATTAATTTATCACTAAATCATGATCTCTAAGGGCCAGTTTTTTAATCAAGGGTTAAAATTAAATTATCATTGTGATATAAAATTTAATGTTAATTAAATTTTAATCATTGATTGAAAAACTGGTCCTAAGAATAAATAAGACAGTAGTAATAAAAATAAAGAGTAATAAACTGTAAAAAAAAATGATAAAACTAAAATTAGATCGAAAATTTAAAATACAAATAAAAAATAAATTATTGCACACCTTGTAACTCATGGCGCGTGAAGGATAAGCAATTTTGTGTTCTCAAAATGCTTCTATCACAACTATATTGCACTTATAGGATAATATGAGTCAACATAAATCAAGAACATACTCTAAATAATCATTTTGTGTTGCTATTTAAAAAAAAAAAATGAGATGTCTGTATATCGCTTTTTTTTTTTTTTTTTTTTTATATGCAGTCACGATAACTCCCGAAAAAATAAAAATGCCGCGAAACATTTGATTACAAAATTAAAGGACAAATTGATGAATGCCTGTTCACTGCACGCCTCATAAGCGAAGCGGATAAGGTTGTGCTCTACACTCGCCTTACAAAAATCAAGCATTTTATTGAACTCAAATTGTCTCTATTTTGTTTCTATCGCACTTGTGGGACAATATTTATATACAAATTTAATGGAAAAACACTAATTTCAACACTTATGACATTTTGCTTTTGAAATAAATAAAAAAAATGTTTAAAAAAATTATTTCGTGGACGTCCGGCTGTCAAATGCATATATGAAAACTGGCGTGGTCACGATAATTGCCGAAAGACTTAACTGATCAAGGGCATTTATTTTTTATATGTTTCAGTATGATTTAAAGCTGTCCTTTCGAAGATCACGGTCTAATTAAATTTAGTTCATTTATAATTAGCAATAAACTAAAAATCCACTAATCGTTTGTATATCTATACCTATGTAAATAAGGTTCGTTTACAAAACATGCGCAGTACCTTTTCTCTTCTGGGTGGGCAATGGCGCGAAAGATTTAAGAGTATTTGAATTTTATTTTAATCGATTTTATTATGGAAAATGAAATTATGAGGCGTGCACTTTTGGATTTTCCAAACTTCTTTAAAATTCAATAATACGTCTTATTTTTTTTTTTTTTTAAGTTAAATAAACGTTATGAGATATGCTTTTTTATATCTTCCAAGCTTTCCTTCATCTATTTCTCAACTTCAATCATTCCCACTTCATTTAAGGTTTATATACTGATTTCTCGTTGCTGATGATTATGACTGTAGTTTACCTACTAGCTCTCAAGACTAAGGCTCAGACTGGACTCTTTTTATTATTTTTATTATTAATTGCTCGTCGCTTACTCGGCAGTGGCCTCGAGTAATTCATACCCGATAATTTGGGTTATTTTTAACCAATAGAGCACCCCTTTGTTTCAACCACAGCTCGCAGCTCACAACCCGACTAGAAATGTTAATATAAGACCTATTGGGTCCTCATTGGGCTGCCTAATAGGGACCCCAAATAGGGATGTCACGCAAAGTCCTATGTGGCCCTCATTGGGAAATTCCTCTCAGGTCCCAATGGGGAAAACCCCATCAGAACCCAATCCAAATTTTTAAAGAAAAAATATTATGATCTTCGAAAAGATTAAAAATAATTTAGAATTAGATACCCATGTTATATTACTCATTAGTAATTATTTAATTTGAATTGAAACGAAATCATTGGTCGGAAAAATCCTTGTCGAGAGTTGGGCTCGAACTTGCGTCCTTAGGGTCCTTAGTCGTTCACGTTACCGCTGGTCCAAGCAGGAACGCTGATCAATTCAATCGGTTAACTGACACTTTATTCATGCTATGCTCAAGCTTTTACAAATTGTTTTTTTTATTTATTCACTTTTCTGGCGTGAAAATACAATTTTTGTATAAATTAAATAGAAAATTTAAAAATAAAAAAAAACTTGACTGAAAAATCCAAAAAAATTGAAAGAATCAAAAATAAAATTCCTTAAAACTGTCCGATTTGATTTGGGATCCTCTTTATGCTAACATAAAGAGCTTTTATTTTCAAGATTAAAATTTTGTTGAAATGCATATTATTTAAAAAAATTTCTTATATGGTGTTACGTTCTCGTAAATTTTAAATTTATTTAAAGTTTTATAAATCTATTTTAAAAATCATTAAATAATTATTTAAATCATTTAATTATTATCCGAGGTATTTCGTAACGGAAATACCTCGAGATAACAGATTTATAGAACGTTAACGCAGCCTAGTAGACTAAACAGTCTACGTTGTGGGTTTTGGACTGCGTTGATGTTCTCATAGGGTAACCTGAGATGCAACGTTGCTTAAATTCATTATAAAACTCATTGTAATTATTATTGTATGATACATTCTGCCTCCAGACTTCCTCTGGAACAGTCAGTCCGAGGACTTAGCAGAGGAGGAATCTCTGCTGGTCCGAGGCTGAACCTGCCAATTCCTTATTAATAATAAATACTTCTTTTTTAATTGTCAATCGATTAAAATGGGTACTTATTAAAACCTTCAACCAGGGTTGAGAGCGCTTATCAGCGTTTCACCCTGGTTCCTTTACCTCGAGCACTAGCCAGCGTTCAGATATCCTATCCAAAAATAACCTAACTATTACCCCCAGAGTAAGAGCGCTTATTAGCTGTTCTCACCCTGGTGAAATTGCCCAGAGCGCTAGCCAGCGTTCAGGCACTCTACCCATTATCTACCTGTAGGCAGGTAAAACATAAGTAAAATATTAAAATATATTTTATTTATAAATTAAAAATGAGAATTATTAAATTATGTATATTTAAAAAGTACTTCGCGGATAAATCAGTGACATGACCCACCTGGAGTCTATCGACTTCCTAACGAGGTCAAAATCTGGACATTTAAATAAATTATTTAAATTTAAAAATTAATTACACCCAAAATTTGGGAACGTAACAATGGATAAAAATTTAATTATGAAAAATACCGATAATGAAAATTTTTTTTCAATTAAAATTTTTTTTTATACTGAGAAAAAAATTTGGAGGATGAATTTTGTTTCAGCAACATTAAAATGTATTTCAGTCTAAAAACTCAGTATTTAGATGTAATCAGCACAGAAAGAAAAATTTCTTGACTGGAGAACAAAATTCTTGGCTCAAGAAAATTTTTGGGTACCGGAAAGAAGACCGAAGCTTGTTGCTCGAAGTAAAATTTTTTCTCGAAATTCTATTCTTGGTGGAAGTAATTTTTTATTAATTCAAATCATCATAAATACTTGATACAAAAAATTTTTATCGTTGATCAAGATTTTTAGATACCTTAGGAAACAGCGCCACCTAATTCAGCTGAGAAAAAAATCTTCCCATTTGACATGTTAATCAATAAAAATATTAATGAAAATTTACTTCTATCAAGAACTAAATTTTTTTGTAGCAAGAGGCAGAATTTTCTTAAAACAAGATTTTCTTGACTTAAATAAATTTTTTTGGATCTAGATATGTATTTCTTGAAGCAAGGGAATTAATTTTGTTGGAATAAGTGAAAATTCTTGTATCAAAAAAAAAAAAATTTTTTTCAATGTTAGATGAATTTTTTCTAATTCTTTTCTATTCTTAACAAATAATTTTTATTTTTATTTCTAATTAATTTATGACAAATTTATTCTAATAATATAAGCTCACACATCTTTGGGCGATTAATTTTTATATAAATAAACGACTACCTAAATTTAAAGATTATTTCTTCATGTATCTACTCACAGTTTGGGTTAACCTAATTGGGTTCTACTACGAGCCCAGTTAGGAAAACCCATCGATGCAATATTTACATTACGTTGAGAAAATCATCTTCGGTCCCATACAGGTCTCACTTGGGAGAACTTAGCAATTTTATTTTTATTTTTCGTTGGGTTATCCCTCTTAAGTTCCACACAGGACCCTATTGGGAGAAATTGAATAAAAATTATAATTTTTACATTGGGATTGCCCAATTGGGGCTAATTAGGCTCTTGTAGGGATTTCCCCATTGGGCATGCCTCTTCGGGACCCAATCAGATCCAGATGTATACCCTGGGTAATCCCAAAGTAATTTCTAGTCGGGTAACTGAACAAAACTTTTTCTTTTCGTCTTGGGCTTTCCCATTGAGGTCCAATGCAGAGTCCAATTGGGAAAAACTGGTTAAAATTTTTTACTGTTGTTTTGGGAATTCCCAATTAGGTCCCATACAGAGCCTGAATGGGAAAAACTAATTATAAATTAATGAATTATTTCTGAGGATTTCCCAATTGGGAACTGATTGGGCCCTCATAGAAATTTCCCTATTGGTAATGCCTCCTTGGAACCCAATAGGGTCCAGATATATACTCTGGGTATTCCCGAAGTAATTTCTAGTCGGGAACTCACAACTCACAGCATATAACGTGAGCGCAACGGTCCTTTGTTAAATAAATTGGTTGTACAGGCGCGACGATTACGCGACCCGCTACGACGTTTAATATTCTAAGTGCTTTTCATTCTCCGGTAACCGATCACGATGAGTTAACTTTTTAAATAAATTTATTTGCTCGAGAATCTTTCCTATTAAATATAATAGACATGTCATTTTTATTTTTAAGCTTTTACTTTTAACTACCCCGGTTTAATTGTTTTACCAACTAATGCTACTGAAATTTTATTAAACTTTTAAATATGTTTGCTTCTGCATACAAGATACTACCTACGTAATTATTTTAATTTAGCCGAGGAAATTGTACCATTGGGACATTGATCTGAATGACCTCTTTTAAATATTCAAGAGATTAATTTTTTTACCGGTACGCTGAATCATTTATTAGATAGAGAACAAAAAACTACCCCGGAATTGAACTAATCATTTTTTTTTTATAAAAATAGATTACAAATTGTCTATTAACTATCCAATTAATTGTAGGGTTGAAGTTTTCATTTTTTTAATTACGTATAATGTAAATTTTAAAATTTTATAATTATTTTCTTAGTGAAAATTAAACGTTATATTTATTAGAAAAATTGTTAATGAGTTAAAAAAAAAATTTTCTTGATTAAAGCCATATTGAATAAAAATAATAATCAAAACATCGAATGAAAGAATTTTAAAATTAAAACTAAAAAATATCTGATTATTTTTAGGATTAATTTCGTTTAAATATTTAAAATTTGTCAGATTATTATGCAAAAAAAAAATATAAAAAATTATAAATATTATTTTTTTAAAATATAAATCAAGTGAAAAAATTAAAAAATTGAAAAAAGTTTTGATAATTGAACCTTTAATTATGATTTAGCAAGTCTTAAAAATTCAATCTGAAACATTAAAAAAATACAAACTTACTCATTATGTAGTAATGAGAATGAGTAACACAGGACTATCCAGTTTACAGAGACAAAAAGTTTGTTGGAATTTCCGCGCTTTGATGGTAATTAGGTAATTACTGTTGTAATGAAATCAGGAGTTGCTGCGTTAGTAAATTGTTAATGCAACACAATTGCAGTCGTATTTACAGTATTTATTACGTTAAATAACTGAATGAAATTATTATATGTTAAAAAATTCGGTGGAAGTTAATGTTCTAATGTTCCTATCGTAATCGGCCAAAACTTCGAAGCTATCAATAAATAATTGATCCTGTCCCTTCGTCGATATAACTTATCTAACTTGTTAGCCTTATAGTATTATTTCCCGCGTCGCATAGCCTCGGGCCTCAGAGGGATGCAAATTCTGTCGTAAAGTGCTCTCGCGTGATTCCATCCAGGAAAATTTTACATTCCAACACAATCCCATACTCATATAATATATATAAGCGAGCCAATTACTTTACTTTCTAACAGTATACTCAAAATAAGTCGCTGTTATTTACTTAATTTAATAGCAATTTTTACCAAAATAACTTCAAAGATTATGTAAATTATCCTTCATGACTCATGAAACATTAAAAAAATATTGACTTGATTAAAGAAAAAAATTCTTAAATAATATAAAATTTATTCAAATTAAGAAAAATTCTCAGATCTAGAATTGTTATTCTTCAATCAAAAATGATGAAAGTTTTCAAAATAATTTTTTCAATAATCGAGCTAATTTTTTTTTTTTTTTTTTTTTTTTTTTTTCCAGTATAAGTATTTAATTTTTCACGTTTCTATTTTTTTATATCAGCTTAACTTGTATCCACGTAACAGAATGATTAAAAGTCATTTTAACGAGTTTAGGATGCCTGATTCAGTAAATATACGGACAGCTCTACTTAAATGAAATAAAAACTATTTTGATCAATTTAATTAATTTTTTTGACAATGAAGTTCTCGATAATTATCAAAAGTATATCTTTTTTCAATAAAATTTGATATCAAACTCTCAAAAATTTCTTCACAATAAAACCAGTTTTTTCATATATCATAATTATAATTACGCAAATAAAGATACTGGGACAAATATTAAAGAAGAATAAATTTTCATTAACAGTTTTTATCCTCGGGCGATTAAGATAAAACCATAAATAGATATATAAATCTAGATGCTGGTGGTATCTCTTATTATTATCGTCTTTTCCAGTTTTAAATTTAAAAAGATTTAAAGGGATTATGGTAAGTCTGCTGGAAATCCTGTGGTTTTCTCCGCAGTATCCGTAACCGACTGGCCTTCCAACAGTTTCGTTGACAAGATTTTCTCCTTTCATATTTCATATTTCATCCTTTTTATTATACATGATAAATGATAATATTATATTGAGCCCCGAGGATGACATCAGCTCTCTATTTCTCGAATATCCTATTTATAAAGTATTTAAAAGTCACAACCGTTAAATAAATTCACAGAAAATTAACCGAAATAACACCCGAATTTAGCCTGTCGATTCGGATAGTTTTTTTAACCAAGGTAAGAGACGTTCGATGACCCATAAGGAAAGGTTTCCAGGTCACTGAGCACTAATCGATCGAACCTGTACTTTTTTTTTTAACATCGTGAGATTGACAATCGCTGGATTTTATACGTAGAAATTTTTTTTATTAATATTTTTCGCACTAAAAATTTGTAATTTTTTTTTTTTATTTAAATGTTTAAAGAAAAAATCGGGAAATTGGTTAACCGCGCAGGACAATCCTAGAACTTCCCGATAAGTTTGTTAAAAAAGTATTCGACGCAATTTTTAAAGCACAAAATATATATATATATATATATATATATATATATATATATATATATATATATATATATATATATATATATATATATATATATATATATATAGATTTATATTGTTTTGTTGAGAAATCTGGAAGAAAACATTTTGTGAATTTTTAAACAACTGTAACTAGTGAACGCGTCGTTCGATTTTTATTTTTAAAAAAGCATTTGACGCAGTTTTTTAGGAAAAAAAATGTATGCGTGGTTTTATTAAGATTTTTTCGCACGGTTTAAAATTATTTTTGAAAAACATAAAAATTCAAAATTATTTTTTGGTTTTTTTTTAATTTCTTCGAAATGGCTCGATGGATTAACTTTCAAATCTAATCAACTCTAAGTTTTGATAATTCCTTTCGAATGTCGTGTCGTAGAATTTAATCGGTTGATTCGTTTTTGAGAAACCGTACGACAAAAATTTATTTATACACATACATCGGACCAAAATCAATAACTTCCCTATTTTCGAAAATTTTCCATTTTCTGAGCGGGAAGTTAAAAAAAAAAATATGGTGAGTTATAAATTTTGATACTGTTTATTTTCATAAACAGTATAATGTTTGAATTTCATAGAAATCTATTTACTTAATTAAATGTAAACATACGTAAATTGTGAAACAGTAGAAAAGAAGGTAAGCACACAAAAGCATTGTGTCCATACCGACTTTATTTGAATAATAATAATAATAATGATAAAGGTATAATAATATGTGAGTTTCATTGTCGGCACATCAAAATCCACTGCAAACTATAAGTTACATATCAACGACAAAGTAACTTGAGTATGAAAGGTAAAGTGTATCAGTAATTTAAGTTTTTAAACTCTCTTTATGTTATGTGAATGTTTTTTTTTTTTTTGTTACAGTTTAATTATTCTTCTATTGTAACATAGAAGTATCATTTTATATTTTTTGAAACGGCTACCTTGAATGCATTCATTGTAAAAAATAAATCATACATTTTGCAGTAACTTTGGTTATTGTTTGTAATATGGTAAACTTTTTGTAAACAATAAAATTTTTTTTTAGTTTGTAAAATATAGAATTAATAAAAAATTTTTTTTTTAGTTATAATTCTAAAAGTTGTCATTTTCAGATCAAAAAAAAATTTTTAATATTTTTAATTAATTTAAAAAAAAAATTTAGCTTAAAAATTTTAATTATTAATGTAAAAAGTTTGAAATTCTAAAAATTTTTTAAGCTTTTAATTAAAGTATCTTTATGATGATAAAATCAACGAGCGTAATACCATAAACTGTAACTTTATTAAATAACTGTAAAATAAAGATAAATAAACAAATAATAAAAAAATAAAAATTTAATAATATGATTGGAATATTATTTATTTGAAAATAGTTGTAGTTGGGTCCCCTGGGTATATTATCTGGAGTCTCTCAACGAGACTCGGTCTCTTTTATTTTCTTACCTCCCAGCTCACTCGTTATGAAATTTTCAAAGGATAATAATAATTATAATTTATAATCTGGAGGTCTTTTACTCAGAGCATCTCAAAAGGCATAGTTGTAAAAAAGTTTATATAAAATACTGTATGACGTGACTAATTGTAAGAACCGAGATTTTCTTACTCACACTTATACTTAACTACATCATTCCGTCATTAATCTTTGAGCTGTTATTATTTCATACTTTATACTTTTTATTAATACTAATAATAATGAATCTCGAGTCTCAATCCATCTTAACTTGCTAAATTAATCACCATGTCCATAAATATATGAATAATTATTTATCATATAATAAATGTGTTGAGCGAGTGTGGTGACAGATTGTGCAGTGCTTAAATGTTGTATTAAATTATTATATTAAGTTGTCATAGATAAATATTTTATTCACATCTATACTTATGCCTAGGATACTTGGGCGTTACATATTTAGTCATATGTGCAGACTGAGTACTCTAACGGGCCGTCAACGCACGGATGTTACACAGAATTGCAATTATTATTGTTATTGTTATAACTATAATAGTTGGGTAAAATACCCGAGGTATTCGCGTAATTTTGACTATGTTTAATTTAATGTCACTGTCATTAGTTATATAATGAGTTGTGTGGTTTATGTCTCACTCGGTTTCGACATGCCTCTATAAATTACCTGATAATGTTTAGATATTTATACTCTGCAGGAAAAAGCTGTCTAAAATTTGACTTGCACAGTATAGTAAATATTTTGAATTTGAATTTTTTTTTTAAGTTGAAATAAAGCTTAAAATCAAATTTCATTTTTGAAACATTTTGAACTCAAAAATTTTTATCAAATTAATTTTTTAAAAGATGGAGCAGTTTTTATTTATCAAAACTGAGATAAGTGGAGCTACAGATCTAAACAATTCGCTTCATAAAATACATGTCGTTAAAAAGCAATATTCCCACTTTATTTTCTCAATAAAAATTTCGAAGTATGTAGTAAATCTAATACGCGTGAATTTAACTCAAACAAAAAGAATTTTCAATAAAAAATGAATTCTGTTTTCTGTTTTTTTGTTTTTAATAAAGATTTTTTTGATTGGAACATTAATTTAATTGTGGTTATTATGTAGAGATCATTTTTATTGGAAATTCGGATAGTTAGAACTGGAACTCGAACCAAGATCGTTGGGAGCTCTGCATAGAAAAAGAAGCTATCGCAGCTCAAGAATATTTTTACATAAAAAAGACGAATATCTTGATTCAAGTAAATCATTTTCTTTAAATTGAATATTTTGATTGGAACGTTTTAAGTAATTAAATAAATTAAAATCATTTTTCAATAAATACTTATTTATTTTTCCATTTAAGTATAAAATATTTAAGACTGAGCAAACAAATTAATAATTAAATTAAAATGTTTTTTAGGTTAATTTAAAAATGAATTATTTACCGATAAAAAAGTTATTTTTTCAATTCAAATTTTTTAATAATATTAATTTAAAATTAAAGACCAAAATGTTTTCGGTTCGAGTTAACTATTTTTTTCTGTGTATGTTTGTCAGATAAAAATGGTAGGTATGTATATGTTTTATGTGCGCAGGGGATGATTTGGTGTGTCGTGGATATAAAAGTCGTAATAGAGGAGCAAACGAGAAATAGGGAATATATTGGAATACGCGTTTGCGTAATTAATAGTCGAGCTGTTCCGGCGTAATTAATTAATTCATCGTCGGCATCGGTCAAGGTCCAACGGACTGGAATCGAGTCATGAGGACCACACTCGATTTCAGCGTAGGATCCGAGCATTAAATTCAAAATGAGTTATTGTCTTTTTGTTCATCTATGTCCTGTCCGTCTCATGCTGACGCTTTGTCCATCAAATTACTAAATATTACGGCCTATTTGTTTAATTGATCATATTAATAGCCATCAACAATTTTTTAAAAATATCTCTTGAATTAATTTTAGAAAAAATCTAATGAATATATTTTTCAAACTAATTTTACTTTAAAAAATTTATAAAATTTGAAATTAAAAAAAAAAAAATTCCGATATTTGTAGGGAGAAAATTTATTTCAAAAAGTTACATCGATTATTTAAATTTAAATTTAAGCTGTGTTCTGACGGTAATTGTAATCGATTTCAATAATTAGTATGACAAATACAAATGCTGGAACTTGCAATCATTTACTTCTAATCGATCGCTCATACTCGTACTCGTTAATGATAATGATAAATGATAATCATTTTAATTATTTTCCCCACGCGTGTAATAATTATTTTCCTGAACCATTATAACTTTTTTTTCTTAATTGACTCAATTATTACTTATAATAAAATACTTGAATCGTATAATATTTGAATAAATAAATGGAATATAAATAGAGGAAGTGAAGTAGCGAAAAAAATGACTTTGAATAAAATATAAATAAAAATAAAAATAAAATAAACTGAGAATAAAATTGATACTCTGGTCCCGGGGGATTTTGTTACTGCGACGACCCCCATCTTATTTCATTCAACTGGCTCGTTAAGTTTCACCCGAGAGATTTGCATCAGATTAGAGATATCAGTCGATAATATCATATCACTTGGATGTTTTAACAAGAAATTTCATTAGTTTGTTAATTTTATCAACTAGAATTTTACTGTTTTTTTATCAATTAAAACAAAAAAATATTCGTTTTGTAGATTGTTAGGAGGATCGAGCTATTAAAATTGAAAAAGTTTAATTTCATTAAAATAAATAGAATTTCATCTGACACAAGCATTTGGCAACTCCGTATGTCTGTTATACTTGTCTACACGACGCCAGTTACTAAAAAGCTTTTTGGCTTGGACATCACAACCATATTTCTATAAATTATTAGACATTTAATTGTAACATTCATGACTTATTTGCTTTATAATTTTTGTTTTTATTTAAGAGATAAATTGAGGAGAAAAGCACCAAACAAGGTTTTTACAGAGATATGCTAAGTTTTTTAAAAATTTAAATGTGCTACAATTTTTTTTTAACTATCTTCAAAGTGAGTAATAAAATTTTTCATTTTAAAAAAATTTATTTTACTTTTTTGAGAAAAAGTGGAACCCCGTCAAAAAGTGAAATAAAAAAATTATGAAATTTTTTACTCGGAAATCAACGAAATATTGATCAAAAGTATGAAACTGACAAAAAAAATTTTTTGAAGAGTTAAAATTTTTTTGTACACTTGTAACATCTGTAATAACGCAAAATAACGTTAAAATACATTTTTCGAACATTTTAGAAGCTTTTATAGAGATGAAAAAATTTGTTTTACTCTCTCTAAATAGAGATAAGTAAAGTTGAAATATATTATTGAAAATTTTTAGATACTAATGAGAAAAAAAATTTTTTTTTCCTTTTCTCCATATTCTAAAAATAAATTATTAAAAAAATTAAATGAATTATTATTAATAATGACAATAAGAATAAATTACATGAAAAAAAGTAATTACCGTAATAATTAAGACGATTCATAATAGGGATTCTGAAAGTTTACACGCGTATCATCGACAAAATATAAATCCACGACTCATCCGGCTACCACATGACGTCACGACGACGCGACCGCCGCCATTTTGGTCTGTGACGTCAGTATAACGACAACTACGACGACAACGGACGGCACCGGTTACCCCGTCGTATGAGGTAAGGGTTGTCGGCTGTTGGAGAAATAAGAAGAGCAAAGTTTGCGAGAGAAGAAGAGAAAATACGCGACAGTACGACGGCGACGCAGCGGCTTCGACTTCGAATTAAGCACCGCTGTACTCTGTACTATAACTACTACTACTACTACTACTACTACCACTATTACTACTACTACTACTACTACTACTACTACTACTACTACTACTACTAGACTAAGTTATACATACATATATTCATAGAAAAGTCTGTTATGTAGACTATACGAAGCTAAACCGGACCACCGGTTTGGTCTCACCTTGCAGTAAGTGCGCACGTGTACAGAGACCGTGTTTTCCCGCAGATCGGGGATTCTAGTCGAGCTTGCGCACCCCGTATTGTGTTTTATATTGTATTGTCTTTCTGCATCCACCCAATTTCTTGCTTTACTTTTCTACTTTATTTTAAAATTACAAGACTTTCAAATTTTTATATTTTGATATGACAGAATTATTTAGTCATCTATATCACGTTGAATTTTTTTGTGACTGTCCAGATATGCAGCTCAATAAAAAAAAAAATTAAAAAATTGTATTTTTTTACCAACTTTGAAACAATTATTTGAAAAAATTTTTCAATTATGAAAGGTATTTTTTTTTTAACAAAAAATAATTAAAGAATAAAAATTTTTTTTTTGCAAAAACAAAATGAAAAATAAATTTTTGAAATTCAAAATATTTGCTTTAAAAAAATAATCAAAAAATTGTTAATTAACAATGGTCACAAATTATTTAAAATAAATTTTACTTCCATAAAATTTTTAATAAATTCTATTAATCATCTATTGAAGTTTGATTATAAAATGAATGATATCTATAACTAAGAAAAATTATAAATCAAGTAAACAATTCTATTGATATTAAATACCTAACGCCTCTGCGTGACCTTTTTGGTCGGTTTAAACATCAGTAAAAATAAAACGTAACTGCAGGTATTATAGACGCCGACGATATAACACGCGTGTAGGAGTTTTTAATAAACTAGTGTGTGGGTATTTTTGTGGAACGCAGAAACATTTATTTTTAAGATAAATATTGATGAAATGTAAATACTACTGTCCATCCTGCTATTTACTGCGTATACTCGCTTGGCTACATACGCCCTAATATTTCGTGTACTTATTATTCTTTTTATTTTTTTGACTGTACTATGTATTCAGAAAGCTCTATGCCTGCGTCAATTGCGTGTATCATAGCAATACACGTTGACCATACGTCTTATTACGGTTACGGATTATTTATTTACTCGTATCGTTATGATATTTGCCCAGGAAACAGTATATTACGAGACCTTGTGTGTACTAATGTAATGTAATGCCTAATGTCAATCTTGTAATGGAGTTATAATTAAGACGATAAAAAAGTTAAGCTTCATCGGGAAAATTATGAATTAATTTAGAAAAATAAAAATTACAGTTATTTTTATTTTCATCACAAACTTACATCAGATTATTTAATAATAGCAATTAAAAATCTGAATGACTGGGCGAATAAAGTATTTTTCTTACTACCTCGGTCGAAAGTACGTAGCTTCTGCTGTGATATCGCGGCAGAAATATTCATTTTTATTCCTCGGTCAAGCAGTACGCGCGCCATCTAGTTGAGCGGGAGTAAAAACTTAGTCGCGTGCACTGCCACTCAATATATGACAAATTCACTCTACAATACTACCACAAAGACCCGATTCACGTATCCACAACCTCTACTTTTACTCGCACTCGTATAACCTCAAAGTTTGTTTACAATAAGTTAATGCTAATGTTTATTGGTAAATTCTATTCAGAAAATTATTGTGATTAAAATTTTATAATAAAAATAAAAAAATGCATCACCAATTATCTGACGAGTCAACCGATGAAGAAGAAGTCACCAGAGGCTTTGATGCGGAAGCACAATTGATTGTGCAAACTGACACTTTACCCAAGAAATCTGCTGATAAATATACGCTAGTCTATAATACTTACAAAAAATGGAAACAAAAAAATAAAAGTGCTTTATCTGATTCTGAGGAAAATAATTTAATTGTTTATTTCAAAAGTCTATCCACAAAATTGTGTCCATCTACTTTGTGGAGTATTCATTCTATGTTAAAATCGACGCTGAATGCCAGAGATAATATTGATATCAGTAAGTTTTATAAATTAAAAGGTCTAGTTAAAAATAACGCCAAAGGTCATAAGCCTAAGAAATCAGCTGTCTTGACGTGGGACGAGGTTATGGCATTCATAAATAATGCACCGGACTACACTCATTTAGCCAATAAAGTGTGTATTTATAAAAATTTGTATAAATTGTATTGATTTATAATTTATAAATCTATACCTTTATTTATAGATGTATTTGATGCCTGTCCCCGACCAGCAGCACTCGCTTCGCTCGTGCCGCAAATGTCGGGGCAGGCATCAATATCTTTAGTACACACTTGTCATTTTTCCGTACTTTCGACCAGGTAGCAAGAAAAATAGTATACACTACACGCGCAGAAAGTTTGAGAGCCCTGAACTGCGCGCTGTGATGCCCTCGGCTTCGCCTCGGGCATCATGGCACGTAGTGCAGGAATCTCAAACTTTCTGCCCTTGTAGTGTAATATACTACTTGGTTTAATTGCCCGGTCGGTATTTTAAAAAACTTAGTCTTGAGTAGTTAAGAAGATTTCAAGAGATAAAAAAATAATATTATAGAAAGGATCAAATGTCTGCAGAATAAAAGGTAAAAATGAAATAAAATAAAATGAAATTCTGTAAAGAGATTTTTAAAAATAAGGGATATAAAAGATAGAATTAATTCCAAGGGCATCTTAATAGACTCTACCAAGTGTACGAAAGAGGTCAGGAAGGTCAGCTCTTATTATTATATTGAGAATCTGTACGCGTTTGATAAGGCTCTCACTATTTCCTAGTTTAATTAATTAATTGTTAAAACTAAAATAGCATTTTATATAAAATAAAAATTCAAAATAAATTTATTTTATTTAATTATTCAATCGTTATAATTATGATTGAAATTATTTTGAAAATCGTTTTATGTCGAGCTGTCTTTACCAGTTATTTTGTTACGCAACAATACAAAGCTTATTGAAGGTACAGCAGCGTGTTATTGCGTCATAATATAATGAAAGGATTTTTTTAGATTTAAAAAGATTTTTAAGTAATTAACAAATATATTCTAGAATAATTAAACAATTTTCATAATTCAAGTACTGTGTTAAAATTTATATTTTTCTCTATTGAGAAAAAAATTGAAAAAAAAAATTTTGGTAAAAAAAAAAGCGAAATAAAAATTATATTTTGTACAATATTGTGATAAAAATACGAGTGATTATTTATATTGCATGAAAATTAGTAAATACAAATATTTAATTATGGAAGATAATTTTTTTTTTTAATAGAAGTAATAAATATCTGTTTTATTTTCGTACTGATGTATAAATACTCGTTATTTGATCATATTGTACAAAATGTTTGCACGGGTTGTTTGTTTAATAATAATAATCAAAATAATAATAACAATTTCTGAGTTCAGTTAAAAATTATGAAAATTTTTCCAGAGAAGAGAATCATGTTTTGGAGAGTAAATTTATTAATAAACCTTTGAAATTTAAATGAAGTTGCTTGAAAAATCAAATCGTATATTTTATGCAAGAATAAAAAAAATAAAAATATTAATTGTAAATAAATAAAGTTTTACTTGACAAAAATAACGTCAGTACAGATTCGTGATTGAAACTGCGTAACATTGAAATATAAAAGTGATTGATGGGTTATCATTATCAGTTTAACCGATGACATTGAATGTTGTACAAAAGCTCTAAACTCCTGACCAGGCAATCTCTTGTTATATTGCGTCCTTTCTTGCTCGGAATCTCTAGATCTTTCACTCTATCAGGTACCTGCTCTATCCTGACATAGAACTACTTCCAGCAGCTTCAAGATGCGCATTGTTCTCCTTTCTATTGTCGACGATTCGATATCAATTTTACCCTGATAAATTTACTCAGTCACGACAGCATCACCATCACGAGAACTTTAAAGCCGACTAGCTGAATCAGTCCCATCAGATTTAACTAATTTTGTTTATTTTTTAACCCTTTTGTTGATTAACTCGTCCTGCCGATTGACTGTTTAATCGGATAAAATAAATTTAACTTTGTTGTCTGTAATTATTAGTTGATTTAGTAATTGAGATAAAATATGCTTATATATACTCATTCGTCTATTTTTTATATTTCGGTAATAAATCAAATAAATATAGATATCAACTTTTCTTTAGCGATACAAAAGTTTATATCCAATGCAAATAATTTTATTGTTTTGTTGTAAATTTATTTTTTTAATGGGGTAAAATTAGCTTAGAAAATATTAATCTAATTCTTAAAACTGACAGATACAAAAAAAACTGATTAAATTTATTTTTTCAACTAATTATAATAAAACTTTAGCGAGTAAGATGAGCATTACATTATGCGTCGTAGAATATTCCAGTAGTTTGAAAAGTTAAAAAAAAATAAATTGAATATTTAAAATGTAAATGTTAATATTAATATAAAATGTATCTAATTGTTTTGACAGAGTTAAAAAATGAAATAAAAAAAGTTATGTGTAAGTTATAATTAAATTTCAAAAATTTCATTTTAATTTGTTTTGGGTTTTAAAGTTTTAAATAACATGTTCATTATTTCGTTATAACAGACAGAATAAAAATAAATACTGTAATTATTCAACTATTGGATTAATCTGTAATAAAGTTTATGATACAAAAAATTGAATCAATTTTCGTACATTTACAGTTTTAAAATAATTAAAATTTGTGGGAAAATGAATAATATAGTGTTTCAGATGCAATAAAGGCGTATTATTATGATAAGTATTTACTATTTAGACTGCAGTCGAAAATACTCTATCTCTCGATACATAATTAAGAAATGACCTTGCATCTCGTGAGCTATTAACATTTTTAACACATCAATTTTTCATATATTTATATATATTATATATATGTATATATGAAAAATATATCAAAAATGCATGTCGGTACTCAAATGAAAGCTCTTAATGAGTGTAACAGCGGGATGAGCGTATATCTTTAACAACGTCAATAGTTAAAAAAGTACAGTGCAATTCTAACAAAAATCATTATTTAATAAAGCAAAATTTTATCTAATTATAATTAATTTATGAAAAAAAAATATAAAAACATAATAATAATAATTAAAATTAAATATTATTAAAAATAATAAATTAAATTTTTAATAATTAAATATAAAAAGGGTTTATAAAAATATTTTCTTTACAAAAATGTATTTATTTCTAAATTCATTTATTTTGGGAGTAAATGCGGAGTGAATTTTATTATTAATAAAAATTAACTCCTTCTCGGAGTAAAGATCACTCCCGCTGGGAGTGAATCAATTAAAAATCATTCACTCAGCGTTCACTTTGCGTTTACTCCGCGCTCACTCCGCAAATTTTTTACAGTGTAGCGGACATCAGGGTGGCAAAAATAAAAATATTACAGAACTTAATGTAGAAAGTGTAAAAGCCACAATTTATAATTTAATATCGAAAATAAGGGATTAGTAGCTGTCATTATAGTTAATAACGACTCTCTCATCTTAAAAAATTACAGTTTCAAACAGTAAAAATTGCCGTTTCAATATATAATCCATACTATGAGGAGAAAGAGAACTCAGATGAAGAGAAGGGGGTCTCACTCTGGGAGAATTTAACATTTGAAGCAGTAAAAATTATACTTTTAAAATATATATTTTACCAGTCCAAGCAAGTCAATAATTATAGTTTCATTTTTAGCGTTGCGTTTAAAATTTATCACTTTACATTGTAAATATTGACATTGCTTGTATTAGAAATTTAGTAACTGTATTTTTTACTTATTACATATCATGCGATAATTTTTTAGGTACGAAATTATAAATATCCAAGTCAAAATTCTTAATTATTATACTTTAACATTTTCGAGATTCACATAACGAATATTGATACTGTTTGAAATAGTATTTTCTACTATGTAAAAAATCAATTGTAGCGTTTAAACCATAAATATTATAAAGTGATTAGTAAAATCACGATTTTACTGTTTAAAATGGTAATTTTTAATAGTTGATCATTACTTATTATAAATCGACTGTTATTTATTACAGTTTACTTTTTTCCGTGTGACGCGATATATCAAAGGTATAAATGAATAGATGTGTACGTGAGTTATAATAACTGAGTAATTAAAACCCAGATACTTAACTTCCACGCTGTATACTGTATTGATAACCACTAAATGGTATGACTTTGATGTAATAATAATTCATGTAGGCAGATCGAAACTTAATCTCTTGATAGCTTGGAAAGACAAACAATTGGTGGGATGGTTTATTGATAAGACTAATAGCCGGAACCTACGAGTTACTAGTTGTGAGGATTCTCAGGACGATGATCTGACTGAGTATAGCGTTTAATGAAGATAAAAAGTGAAAGCATCAATGAGTTACGAGCAGGCGAGGCTGGGTTAAATAATCCACCTACGTACTATTTTACAAGACAATATTATCTCATCCCTCGTCCCACTTCTCTGCTCAGAATTTTTTTTTGTGCAATAAAATCTTCCTGCGTCACTTTAGCTCTAATATTATAAACTGATACGACAAAATAAGTGTTAAGAGTTCTAGAATATTTTTATTTATTCGCATAAAAAAGTTCGCGATTGTTTTGTAATTTTTTTTTTTTTTTTTTTTAAGTAAAATAAAATATTCGGAATCGATAAAAGAAGGAGGATTTAAAAGTTGTAACGACGTTAACTTTTAGATTTAAATGTGAAAGATGACGAGTGTGACATGAGTGAAGAGATAAAGCACATTTATTATAAGTTTGGGGAATAAATATAGAAATATGTAGTGGCCACGAGCGGCTGACGTCATTGGAGCGGGTACTTGCAGAGCGTGAGAGTACTCGATGGTAATGCTGGAATTTCGGAATCTGGATCGATGTGAGCTGCGAAAGAACGAGTATTAGCTCCTAGGTAGGAGCGACCGAGAGACCGGATACAATGTTGCAAGAGAGAGACCGAGAGGGATGCATAGAATACCGACACATAACTACTTCAAGTGTCACGACTTGCGCCGTCACACTTTACGCGAACCGCTAAGTTTAAAGTCATCTTTTATTAGCTTTATTTGGCTTCCCTATTTATATTACGTATTATATTCCAGAAGACGCTAATATGTGTTGATATAATATCGATATATAACCGATTGAAACGCTATTGAATCAGAAACGATGAGTCATCGACATTGCGCCAATTCGAGAGTGTGTCTGATGTACTTTAGCCACATACTACTGTATCAACTCTGCTAAATCTCATGTGGGTTATTGACAAAGCCGCATACTAGATATATTACACTCGATTACACTTGCTTGCACCTTGCGAATACTTGATTATTGTCTCCTCTGTGGGTAATTATTATGTTTTGGTATTATTATTGTTATTTTATGTGATTAGTTTGATGCAAAGATTATTTGAGTAATTCTAATCAGAAATTTGTTCTTATTGAGATTCTTGGCTTAAGTTTGAGCGATAAGGAAAAATTGATGAGGATTTTTTTTTTAAATTGAATTTCTTACAAAAAAGATGTTTGATGATTTTTTTTTGTATTTTGAATATTTTAGGCAAAATCAGCAAGTTTTCAAAAATTGTGGATAACATATGATAAGATTTCACTTTTAAATTAAAAGTTCAAATTTTGGAAATAGGAAGCGAGATACAGAAAAATTGGTAAGAACTTTAATTGTAGGAAATTAAATTTCTTTTGATTTTTTTGTATCTTTGACTTAATTCATAAATTGAATTTTAAAAAGTTAAAAAAATTAAAATCAATGAGATATGATAAAGTTTGAGGAAGTTGTAATTGATAAAATTATTCTTCGTAGTTTGTAATTGTTTTTTAAGTCCAAGTTACTGTAAATATATTTTAAATTCAAGTAGAATGAGTTGATTTAATTATTCGAATTGTTAGTGACATTGAGTAAATTTAAAGATTCATTAATATTCGTCTGTTTAACCTACAAATAGTTACATTGAAAAATTTAATATTTTCCTTGGTGAAAGTATTCCTGATATTTTGTTTTAATAATTAACAAGAATTATTTAAAAAATTTATAATCTTACTAATTGGAATTCCGAGTTTAACAAAATTCATTAAAAATAATTGGTTTCTTTTTTTTTAATGTCTTATTTTAAATAGTTACCAATATTTTTTTTGCGATTTTACAAAATCATGATTTGATTGTGAATGATAAATTAAAAAAATCAATCGATGTGTATAGTTTTTTTTAATAATGCAATTAAATTAAAAACATTAATTATAATAATTATTATTACTATTATTTAATATTAAAACGTTCCAAATATTTTAATTTAATATTATTTTTTATAGATAATTTATTGATGATGTTTTAGCAAAAAATGTTTGTTTTAAGTTCGCAATGAAAGTTAAAATATAATTTTACTGAAAAATGCAAGAACAAATTTAAATGAATTTTAGGATCATATCAAACCAGGAATCAAACTTAGATCTCTCTGATGGTGCGTCGAGAGCTCTACATAAGTGAATTTTAATGTTCTAATCATTATAAAATAATTTCTTAATAAAATTCAAAATCGACGCTCATAAAAAAAAATAAATTTCAAAAACTATAATAATAATAATAATAATATGAGTATAATACTGATAAAATATATTATACTGTGTTGTTGAGCGAGATAAGTGGGCGTAAAATGATAGTCCTTGATTCCAGGATTCACACTGCAATTGGAAGACTTTAAGAACCATGAATCATATCCTTTGCCAAGAATATTGCGTGACGTACGTACTTGGAATCTTTAAATATGTCACCTTGATATATGAATGAAGTTTTCTTTTAATAACAATAATAATAATATTAACTACTTGAATGATAACGTTATAATAAAAACAAGATGACAATTGATATAAATATAAATAATAATAATAAAATAAACGTGTTGACGGAGATGATAATTAATGAAATTCAAGTGAGTGAATGTCTGAATGTAGTGAACTAACAAAATCACGACTTATAGTTAAACACCTTGACAAAAGGTCGTACAATTGTCTATTGGAATGCAGATTAAGCACTGCGGGACAAGTCTCGTGTCATACAATGGGCTCCAAGTTTACTATACAAGTTTACTATATAACGAACAACACAACTTCCGCATACAAGATGACAAGCTCAAGCTTTTGACCTAACGCCGTTTGATGATATTTTCCTCGACAATTAAAGCTCATTCTCATTCGAATTTTTTATTTTCTATTCTCTATTTTGTCTTCAGTTATTTTGAATTTTTAAGACTGTTCAAATTTATTTTTGAAAATCACAACACTTAATTTAAAATTGTAAAAAATCCGTCTATTTTTATAAAAATATGTTGCGATATAATAGAACAAAAATAAACAGGGCAAGTATAAAATAAAAATAAAAAATATGGTAAATAAAATCGATTGGCGTCCGCGTGCCGAGTGTACTGCCCTGTACTGGTTGGAGTATTAATTAATGATGAAAAGACTTTTGCTCGCCGAAGGTTTTTTCTCCTATTCGGTTTAAAAATATCTTCGCTAGCTGCCGACTGGTGAGAGACATACAAATATATCTCTGGTATTTTATTATGTATATATCTATAACAGATATTAAAGTACGCAAAATAAAAGCGAGATAAAGTCACGGGTTGAGAGCTCCATATTTTATTTTACCTTCTATCTATACGATATGTACATCTAAAGGCTAGCCACACTTAGTTAAAGACAATGTCGGTGTCGTCAAACGGTAACTTATTACTTATTACCTTTCGAGGAATAAATCCTTGAACTATACCGTTTTACTTCACAGCCACTTCAATTGCTACAGGTCACTAAGTTTTTAAGTAGACAGTTTCAGAAAATTACTTACTGGTTGTTTTATAAAACAAGACTTTATATTTTAGCGACTTTTCGTTACAATATTTTGGTCGAAATTTCTCTAACTTAAAATGGCAATTTTTTTTTATTTAATTTTTGTTTTGATATGCAAAATAAAAAAAAAATATCAGAATAACCTTGGATTGTTCATCAATTCCAATTTCATATTTAAAATATTTTGAATTCAAAAATTTTTATAAAATTAATTTTTTAAAAGTTAAATCAGTTTTTATTTATCTGAACTGAGACAAGTAGAGCCCCAAATCTAAACAACTATTTCTTAAATTTTATTTCACACTGCACTTGAAATAAAATTGCAAGAAGTATGTAAAAAATCTAATATGCGTGAATTGATTTTAAACAAAAAGAATTTTTAATGGAAAATTAATTTTGTTTATTTTCGATTGGAAAATTATTTTAATTGTTAATACTGTAGGCATTATTTTTATTGGGAGTAAAAATTCTTCAGTAACATGTCGAGAGTTCTGCACAGAACTCTGTATTAGTACTAACTGTAAAATAAATAAATTAGTGGTTTTTTTATAATTTCCCACTTTCATTATTAAGAAAATAATCAAACATTTAAAAAAAATTCTTAACAAGACATCGAAGTAATAAAAAAACCTTTTTTTTAATAACTCATGAGCTTTCATAGAGATTGAGGACGTTATATAAAACAAAAATTATTTATTTATGCAAGAGTAAATTATCAAAGACGGGTTAGTTGATTAAGTTAATAATTATCTAAGAAACAATCAATGAAGATAATAAAGACGGACTAAATCGAGAAGAAACGGGGATAACACAAGGGACCGAGATCGATCAGCCGTCAAAGTATTTTTACCCCAGTTATAGCGTATCTCGAAGGCGTTCCTTCCTCCGCGTTCCATCTACTCTAACCCGAGCTACTGCCAACTTCAAGACTAACCTAATTTCGGTGGAAAGAAGAAAAATAAATAAACTATTAGTTATTTTAAAGATTCTAAGAAAAAAGCTTCTGTTAGAAATCTGGTCATTTTGCGTATTATATTTTTGCCGGCTGACTTAAATGTGCTTGTACTACTTAGAGAAGGTAGAAAACTATTATTGTTGTTGTATATTAATTTAGCTGTCAATTTTATTAATTGTTTATTATTTTAATAATTTCATATGTCCGTATAGTAATAGTAATGATCAGTAATAGTAGCGCGAGTCTATTTATACGTCGATATCTAAATTATTGATGACTAATCAACTGCAGGAAACGCTTGACCTACATATTTCACGTTAACTGAATTAATCATTAAAACTAATATTCATTAAGTCGACACAATTGCGTAGAAAATTTTATTATTTTATAATGAACCTTTTTTTTTTACTCTCTTTGCCGAGGGCTACATTTTTATAATTAAAAAATTTATTACGATTCTAAATTTATCCGAATGATTATTATTATCTTTATAATTAATAATTCAATTTTAAAATAATAAAAATTATTTAAAAAATTTAGTTTATACTTTAGTTATAAAATTTTAAACTAAGCAAGGTTTGGCAGGCTAGTTATTTAATTGGTATAAACAAATATTTTATAATTTTTAGTAAATATTTTATAAAGAGAAAACTATTTTAATTAATAGTTAAAAAATATGTTTGGAACTCATGTGTCTTGCTTCTAATATTACATTAATGATTTATATAATAATACAAAAAATTTTGTAATCCATCATTTTTAATCTTTATTGTTTATTTTATGAGTTATATTTTTTTTATAAGGAAAATATTAACCTATTTAATTTATCGATTTTTGTTATCTATTCAAGTTTTCACTTTCATTAATATGATGTTTACAAAATTAACTGACACAAAAAGAGACCATAAAGTTTTGTAAAAATTGCACGTGTTAATAAAAAAATAAATCAATTTTTCACCTAACTTTGAACCTAAACAGAAACTTTTTCTTTTTAAATTAATGACTTTTCTCAAATAAAAATTTATAATAAATTAATTTTTAGCTTCATAAAAAAATTCCGGGGTTCTTGGGTCCATATGACCTTCGGCTGCGAAGGTTTAAGTTAGTAATAAGTGTCACTTTACTTAAAAAAAAAATAAAACAATACTATAAGTAAGATTCAAGCCCATAAACTTTTATTCCCGCTACTTGATACCGTGATCTAAAACTTCCAAGCTCATTAAATTTTTTAACACCCCATTATATTTAAAGGGCTTCTGAGTAAGTATAAACTCCGGCGACTGTTATAAAAGTGATATGAATGATTCTCGACTTGGTTAATATATAAATATAAGCATCAGCGGGAATTAAAATAAAAAAACGATTAGCTGTACTTCAAGAATGGATTCCGGTAGATCGATCTAAGAAGATCTCGGAAAAGCGAGTAGCCACGGGGGTGCCGGAGGGACAGACAACAAACTCAGACGTCAGTTCACTTCTGGGGGATGGTAAAAAAAGTTAAGTAAAGTAAAATAAAAAATACAAGATAAAAGAATGAGAATAAGAATAAACGAAAGAACAAGGAAAAGAGATAGCTGTAAAACGCGATATCTTGTTCAGCCTTACTCGCTGACGTGCCATCAGAGTTGTCTGCTCGCATATACACTAGCTATCTTTTTCCACAATGCTTTATTCCATTTTTTCACCCCGCGTTCCCCTTCCTTTTTCCTTTGTCATCTCTCTCGCGTTTCCCCCGAGGAATAATGTTTTATAACCGTCGAAGGACGAAGGACACACGCATGCTCCTCCCCAGAGTCTTCATCACACCCGACGTTATGTCCGATACTATTTATTCCGTTCTGTCTATGATAGTATTATACGCATTAACGTTGGACTGGGATTCTAGGAACTGCATATAAATATAAATATATGTATGCATGGATGGATGTATGTTTATTTACTTAATAGTAGGGGTGTTTTGTCTTTGCATCTTGCATGAACTTGCGACCATGAATAGGCGCCGTATCGCTTCCAATCTTTACACATTATGACGCTCAGTGGTTCCCAAAATGTGTCACTAAATGCGCAATAATAAAATATGCTTATGCATACTCGTTTTAGTTTTTATCTTTCAACTATGTATCAAATAAATATAGATTTTTACTTTTCTTTAGCTATACAAAAAGTACCTTTTCTCCCCTCAGGGCGTAAAGCGTCAACTTTAGCTCCACTGCGCTAAATAAAGTTGCGGCTTTCCACCTCTGTCAAGGAGAATAATAGTAAACACACCATAAGCAGTAAATAAGAAAGCCTCAGATCATATGTTTGTTGACCTGAACAATTACCTGTGATCTGAGACATTTCTTACTTTACTGCCCTAGGTGTGTAATGTATTATTTTTAAATCCAACGTAAATAACTTTATTGTTTTGTTGTAAATTTATCATTTTAATGGCGCAAAATTAGCTTAAAAAATTTTTAACTAATTCTTAAAACTGACAGATATAAAAAAAACTACTGAAATTTATTTTTTCAATTAATTGTAATGAAACTTTAACGAGTAAGATAACCATTGCATTGTGCGTCGTGAATTACTCCAGAAGTTTGAAAAATTAAAAAAATTAAATTGAATTTTTAAAATGTAAATGTTAATATTAATATAAAATGTATTAATTTTTTTGACAGATTTAAAAAATAAAATGTGTAAGTTATAATTAAATATCAAAAATTTCATTTAATTTGTTTTAGATTTTAAAGTTTTAAAAAACATGTTCATCATTCCGTTATAACAGACAGAATAAAAATAAATGCTATAATTATTCAACTATTGGATTATTAATCTGTTGTAAAGTTTATGACACAAAAAAATAAATCAATTGTCGTACATTTACAGGTTTAAAATAATTAAAATTCGTGGGAAAATAAATAGATAAATGAATAATATATGAAGTTTATAAATGTGTATATGTGTATGTAAGTAATGAAAGGAGGATTGTTATAAAAAGGGGGATTTTTGGAATACAAAGACTTTTGGAAGCATTAATACTCGAGATGATGCGAAGTGAAAATAATAGTGAGATAAAAGAATAATGTGTTTGATAAATCCACATATCTGGAGGGAAGTAACTATATATCTATCGATCGTTCATTCATGCTACCCTTTTCTTCCTTCTCTCTCTTATCGCCCTCAACTTACACCCTGATATTATTATATATACGAATATATATCCAAAGCTCTGGCTCTATTGCTAGCCTCATTTGCTTTGCTGTTGCTGTTGCTCTGCTTTGGATTACTTGTGCTTACACTTCCTCTATTCTACAGCCTACACGTCTAACTTCCGATGTTCTACACAAAAATCAGACACCAGTTCTACCAACCTCGTTTTTAACCCACTAAAGAATCACACACGTGGCGCTACCCTACTTATTATTACTAAATACCAACTTTTGTCGATTTAATTTATGTACAAAAATTATAATTATTATTTTTTTTTTTTTTTATTAAAAATATTTATTTTCAATAAAAATAAATAAGAAAAAACTTTTAAGTAAATAGAAGCTTAAAAATTTAATTAAGTGAAAACAGAAATTATGATATGTAAATGCAAGATTCAGTTTTCGAATCCGCCTGATGATAAATATTTTTGATAATTGTTTAGTTTAATATCAAATATAAAATTGTATGAAATTTCATTAATCGTAAATGAATTTCTCGAAAAATTTAAAACACAAAAAAAATTTTAAATACAAACAGAATTCCGGACATTCACCGATATAAATATTTATAATAAAAAAAGAAAAAGTAATTCTAAAAAATTATAAGTTATAACTTACTCATAAATACAAGTCTTAAAAATAAACATTAAAATTATTAACAAATGTTGCTGACATAGTTTGGAAGTAATGCCTCGTATTTGCGTTCACAAATTATGCATAACTCAAAAAATGTATAAAGTTTTCCCTAAAACACTGGAAGTATATTAGCAATAAAAATAATGATAAATGATAATAAAAATAATATTAATAACAATAAACAAAATTTCAAAGAATTTGATGTGTTTTTGGAGCATTAACCTGCTCCAGAATCGCAAATAACTTGCAAAATTAAACCCAAACAATAAATTGTCTCAAGATAAATAAATAGTCGTAGTCAGTCATATCGCGCATTGGTTACGATCATTTATTAACCCTTGATAATTTGGCTGAGTTAACGAAAATGCTGACTGTTCGTGATATTTATGGGAAGACACAATAGACGAATACGAGTTTTATTTTATTTTTCACGAACTACATAATAACCACTACTTTAATTAACTCCTGATTTTATTGTTATATGTTAATTGTAATTTTAAAAATAATTAACTTGATATTTTTATCGATATCACAATGCACCGCATTGTATCCAATAGCTTTTTAATTACTCGATAAAGTTATATTATTATTATTTGTTTTTTTTAATATATTACAGTTTTCCAATAAAAACATTCTTACACGATTATCGAATTTTTTTATTAGTTCTACGTGATTTCGATTGTAAAAAATTATTTGAATGCCAAATGACGTAAATGAGGTTTGAAAATAATTCTGTTCAAATAAAAAATAAAACTACAGAATTATTTGTTTGAAGAAAAAAAAAAAAATGTGGATGGAGCGTAAAATTAAAATTGAAACAAAAAAAACTTAAAACCAAATTTAAAAAAATAACATTAATTTTTAGTGCATTTTTTTTTATAATTAAAAATAATTTTTTATTTAGTTTTTGCCAAGATAATTTTTGTCTTCATAAATATTTTGTTGAAGATAAAATTAAAAAAATTTTTATCTACTCAAAAATTAATTTTTTCTGAGCAGCATTAAAATTTTTCAAGACTTATTACTGTAAGTAAAGTTTAAATAATTGTAACATAATGATCGAAATTAATTGAAAATAAATAAAAAGTGTAGGAAGTTTATTACAAACTCCCGTAATTATACCCGTAAACTTATAAAGTAAAGTATACGTGGACGAATTATCGAGTGCGTCGTGTCAATACAAAATGACCCGGTGTAGGTACATAAGCGGAGTAACGTCCGATTAATGTCATGCTTTTCTCGGGTACTTTTATTTCAGAGCATTAACTTATTTTATATATGATAAGAAAAAAAAAATTCTAAGTAAACAAAAGTTTTAAAAACCGTAACAAGTAAACTAATCTCATTAACTCAGTTAAATTAAATTTAAAAACTCTATACATATAGTGCACAGTATATATTATTTAAAAGTGTGAGTAATAAACGAAGGCAAGTATCTCTACTCCGAGAGTTTCATTTAGGAGGTCATTTTCATTTATGCAAGCCGCCCAATTATCTCTCGAGTTATCTGATTGCGAGAGTAATATTAATTATGTTTTTAAATTTTGTCCTTACTTGGAATTTCTTTATAAATTTGAACTAAAATGTGTATACAAATTTGAATGTTTAAGTTGTTAAAAGTATATACACACGTTTTGATAAGAAGCGAAATCATGACTGAAGGACGCCGGCTTTCATTTTTACGTGGTGGTGTTTTTTTGCTATTTTTATCAATTCTTTTATCACCGAGCTTGTTATGGGAATTTTTGATGTTTTTTTCATCATCTTTCCACTTAACTGTTGAGCTTTTACAGTCGTGAGCACTATTATTTTTCATAACTTCCGTGAGATTGAATTTACTGTTTAAATGTTTGATAAGAATATTATATGATGTGATGTTTTTGCTGAAATGAATGAGCTTAAAGGTTTTAAGAGACTGCTCGTAAGACCGTAAGTGCATTGGTAAATACTATTTACTGTTTCTATTATATGTTTTCGATAATATTATTTGTTGTTTCTTACTGTCCCCACTTCTTGAGGAAAGTTTCTTCAGTTGTTATCCTATAAGTTTAATTTAATTGACGATATAAGTCATAGTTAGCTCCACTTTTGTGACAGAAGTCGCGAGCTTTTTTTCACGGAAGGTCTTGTTTATTACTTACTCTACTTATTAATAGTTCTACTGGAGTTTGACTGGAGAAGTTGACATTTTTGATAATTAAAATGAGTTTGTTCAAGTTTTTTTTTAATAAGTAAGTAAGAACAGTACATAAATTTATTTTAAGTTTCGTATTCAACGAATTTACTCATTTGAAAAAATTTATATTTATTATAAAGGATAATTTTCAAACTTTTATACAAATTTGAAAGTTAGAAAAACATTGTTAGAATTTTTCAACAATAATTTTTTTTTTTTTTTTTTTTTTTTTACTTAAAAGTGCTAGTGATAATAAAAAAAAATTTATTCTACTGTAAATAGTATATTTATTGCTTTTTCTAAAGATATATTTAAAAAAAATGAAAAATTCAAAGAGAAAGTTTACTTAAACTAAGAAAAATTTTTGATTTCAAGAAATTGTTTTGCTCGAAAAAATTTCAAATGATTTCAAGAAAATTTGATTGAAAATAAAAAAAAAAAAAAAACTAAACGTTCCATCAAATAAAAAGACAATTTTTTACATATTCAGAAGAAAAAATTCACGATGAATATTATTCCAAAAATACAATCTATTCTAAGTTTTAAAATACAAATTTTTAAATTAATTTTTTTTTTAATTTTGACATTGATTTTACTTTAAAACATACATTTTTATTTTCATATCATCTGGCAAATTAACTAAAGTTTTCGTTACACGATCTGAATCTAGATTAATTAACTAGTTATTACGTTCAATATTACTTATTTTTTCATTAAATAATATTGAAATATACTAAATATATATAGTTTTCCGAAAGTAATTAATACTAAATATTCAAATAACATCAAGCTATTACAACTGTTAAAAAAATAAAATAAAATTGTCTCAAATAAATACTAATTTTAGTAATTTTTAATAAAAATAATAATGAATCGCTTACAGAACTTCAAATTATATTAAAAAAATTATATTAATTGAAAGTGACAAAGATAAAAATAAAACATCGGGGTAAATAGTTCATTTTTCCTCACAATATTTTGCAGTATGATGATGAAAATTGTCTTAACAAAAATAATTTCTATTTTTTCAATTAGTTAATTAATTTTTTTCAACATAATGGTCAGTTTATCACGAAATAAAAATTATTACAATTAATAAATTTGAAAAAGATCACCTAATTTTTCACAATAAAATTCCATGAATAATTACTATAAATGATCAATAATAATCCTCAAAATCAAACAATTATCCAAAAAATTAATTCACATAAAAAATCAATCTGAAATAATTTTGAAAATTCCCCATCCCAAAAAAAAACCCTCATCAAATTACATCATTTTCAACTTCAAGCCCGATCCAAAAAATTGCATCACCCAAAAAATCAATCAAAACCTCCGTCACCCTTTTATATCCTCCAAAAAATTCCCAACCAAAAGAACTACTAAAATTAACGTTAAAAAAAAAAAAAAAAATTAAAAAAAAGTCTCGTCAGGTGGCACTCACCTCTAGAGGGAGGCAGGGGCTAGATGCGGCCATGTTCTTACATGCGTTCGAGCCTATGCCCTGCTGGCGATGATCTCACAGAAACACCCACCCCCGAACAGCAACACACAACTTCACCTTACGAGCACACACACAGCACAATTTTAATAAAACACACAATACCACAATCGTGTCAACACCTCATTCACTCAAGGACTTATTGGTCCTACTGGATGTATCTTAATCTTATCCTTATTTTTAAACTTATAAATTTATTATTCCCTATATTATTAGTAGCTATTAATAACTAGCATTAGTATTGATAAATATTTATTATTAATTAGTAATCAGTGATTAGTATCAATAATAGTTGTTGCCATTTTAGGAGTAAGTGCTGGCCCTTGATTTCAATTGGTCTTGATTTTGGTCTTGCAGTGCAGTTATTTTTTAAAATAATTATTCTGTCCTTCCTCTTATCCTTTTCCTTCGACAGCACTATTACAAATTACTAATTTTATTTTTATTACTAATTTAATATATTTTTTATCCGGCTTCTCGCACACACCTTCTGTAACTTTAACCACCAGTGTACCACCGGCGCATAACATCCGATCCAGTTTAGGCACTGACACAACCACTAATCCGGCTCTTCCCGCTGTTCTTTTCCACTTAATAACCGCCACTATTCACTCCAATAACTTTAATCCAATAATTCACATTTTTAATTATTAATTTTACCTTTTTACGTGAATCCACCGGCCATTTTATCGATTTTGGTAAAAAAAAAAAAAAAAAAAAATTAAAACTTAAAATATTAATTTTAATTTATAAAATTAGTCAATTTATCAATAGTAATAATACTTGCTAAATTTTTTTAATTAATATTAACATTAATAATCCTCGGTAAACTTTATTTAAACTTTAATTATCTATCTATCAACCATATATACTTCTTCTAGTGATTGAATAATTCCGCTTGATTACCGAATTACCGAATAGTGTATGATTATATTTATATATATTTATTGTAGAGTACCTATTATTAATAATTAAGTAACAAACACCAATAACGATTCGTACCCAACCTTCAATTCAATTCGACAGTGTCCTTCCACACTTCTTAACCTCCTACCCGGGGGTAAAGAGCCGTTTGTCCGCTCGTAAGAAGTCACTCACTACCTACGCGAGCATCGAGCTCGTGGCCACATCGGGACGGTCGCTCGACTACGTACTCTCGATTGCCCCACCACCAGCCAGCACCAACCCCTACACTTATATTGTACACCCCGAGCTTTTCTGCTCGCTACTATATGCTATATGCAGCGGTGCGTTGTCTTCCTTCAGCTTCGGGCTCTCCCTCGGTACCAAGAAATCATCGCACCCCGGACGCCGAGCGACCTCTCTCTTGCACTACCGCGGACTCCACCCTCCAAACCTACCCCAGTGCCGTAGAAATTCCAAAGATAGAGAGGAACTTTCATTTCTTAGGGAAGAAAAATTTTTAATTATTTAAAAAATTGTTCATAGATTTCTGAATTACTGATTAAGATTAAAGTTTATTTAAAGGCTTTTAAATTTGAGAGTAAAAATAAATTATTTAGTTATTTTTGGATTTTTTTAATTTATTAATTAAAAAAAAAAAATAATTGAAATAATTTTATTTACAGAAAACTCTATGATCAATTCATAGAAAATTAAAAAAATCCCAATACACATAAGACATATTTTTTAAAAAAATTCTATTTAATAAGTAGTTGCAAATAATTGAAAAATGTAATTTTATCTAACGAGAAAAATTTATTGGACTTAAAATTTTTATATTGAAAAGTATCTAAAAATTTTTCAATCTTACTTTTAGAAATAAATTAATTAGAATTTTGTTGATTTTATCACTTTAATGTATATTAATAAAAAAAAAAAAAAAAAAAAAAAAAAAAAAAAACTTTTATAATATTACAAAAAATTTGTATAAATTTATAATTAATAAAAAATTTTTATTGAATTATTAGTTGGAAATTATTAAAAAATAAATATTATTAATCCAACTAATATTAAAATTTATTAATCTTTCAATTTTGATACTAAAAATTTTATGAATTTCTTTCTAAATAAATTATTAGAAAAAAAAACAAAACATTTTAATTTTTTCAAATATTTTTTTATAATTATTTATTTATTTAAAAAAATAGTTTCACTTAACTAACTGAAATGTAATTGAATCACATTAAATAAAAAAGATTAAATTATTAATAATTCAAATATTACCCGCGAATGAAAAGCTGAGCTTGCGATAAAATATCTGTTGTAAATAAAAGCCAGTAGATGTCATGATCGCTTGGAGTGATAAGTGTGTTAGTGGTATGTAAAGCAAAGTGCATGGAAAGGGATTAAATTAGTGTTAGTATGTAACTGATACTGCGGGGGTAGCGAAGCATGCGCTTTTGTAGGAATGCAAGTCCGGCTGCGAAACATAGGGCCGGCTAAATCAAATGAAGAGCCCTAAGCCAAATTAACCCTCGGATAGTCGCTGATGAGAGCTAAATAAAAAAAATTTCTCTGCATTATCTCGTGTCCATCCGCCATTAAATGCCTTATTCCACGTCATCGCTAACAGTTCTATTCGTGTTAATTTCAATCGTACGACCTAAAAACAATTTTATATTTATTTATTTTTAGTTTCATTTTTATTCTATTTAATACGGCTCCTTTTTATATTCTCCATAGATAGATTATATGTACAGTAGACCTAGGCAAGGTAGAGGTCAAAACGCCAGCAAAAGAATTGAGAATTCAATCGTCGAAAACTAGAAATGCTAATTTCGGTGGAGTGAGGCGTAAGCGCTCGAGCTTTGAAGAAAAATTTTAAATATAAATTCAAATAAAAGAAAATGCCCAAAGATTAAAGGTTAAAAGACACTGCTATTCAGATAAAATTATTTTATTTATATTATATACATAAATACACCTCAATTATATGTAATTTAAATAGTCAAGATTATCATGGAATTTTTTATCGCTCACTCCAGTGATTTTTGATAAAGAAAAATGTTTATTTTTATTTTTTTTTATTGAATAAAAAATTTTATTTTTTAGTTTTTTTAATTGATTTTATGAATAAATATGAATGGAAATATTTATAAAATTTTAAGAATAAATTTCTTGGATTTATTATTATTTTTCTAGTTTATTGAAAGGAAATTTAAAAAAAAAATTCTTTATTTATCATTCAATAAATAATTTAACCAAATAATAGTAAAATTAAAAAAAAAACATACCATTTTTATCATAATAAAATATTTTTGTTAGATTGAGCGTCAGAGAATGAAATTGAAAGTAAATAAGTTTTTGCAGTAAAACAATTATTATGACAATTTTTATAAGATTTTTCAAACAAAAAATAAAGAAAAATTTTATCTCATTTTACTGTTGATTTTTTAATAACTGCTGTTTCATTTTAGTTACTACTACAAAAAACTCAATATTATAAAAATGTTTCAATAATCGAAAATAAAATTTTTTTTCCATAAAAATCATTCAATTAAAGATAAATAAATAAAAAAATTTTTTAACAAATTTTCAGAATACCGATTTTAATTTAAATAAAACAGTTTTATAACTACTTGATACAAATAGTTGTTAAATATATGTGTTTAATAATTAACGTAATTAAAGTCTTCATAAACTTGAAAATGAAACAGTAAACATAAAATGAGTAGATTGCATTTATGTGTATGTAAACACGGGCAGTGTATATTTGCCCAAAATAAATAATAAAAAGATCAGTACAGAGTACCAGGGAGAAAAATAAACAAAAACCAAAAATAAAAGGATAGTAGTCGAGAAGTATAGAGCCGTAATAAGAGTCGTTAAATAATGGTTATAAATTAAAAGGAGATCGAATAGGGGTATGAATTTTAAAGATTTAATATTTTTTTCGGGCTCTGGGTTTCTAGGTAGTGAATCCGATGCAAAGTGAACTTTGAAAAGGCTGGAACGGGCAAATGTGGAACAGTAGGTCAGCGCACTCCGTGACCCTTGTGGCCTATCCCCACCGTTAGATTTTCACCCTCACGAGCGTTCCCCTCTTCACCATTCCACCCTCAAACTATCTCTCGTTCTGTCGCACTCGGTTTATATATAATATAGAATACACTACACACACGTATAGCTACCACCCACCCTTATAACTGATTGCTATTGCGATTGCGTTACGTTACGTTATGATACGTTTCGACATCACCGGATGCAACTCGCTCCATGATTTTCACCTTTCCATACTCTTTACTCTTTTACACAGGCTCCAACTCGTTTACCATCGATATGTAAATCTAAATCAAACCAATAGTCTCAGATATTTTAAATACCCTTAAAATTAAACAACATCGCGGACACTGTCCAAGCCATTTATTCAACGGACTCACTTTTTGTACATTTTTTTATATTTATAAAATTTTTATTTTTGTCATATTTATAAAAAAAATTTTATTTTTCAGCTTTAGAAAAAAAAAAAGAATCGCTGATTTTTTTCAAGCCTCGGCTGAATTAATTTTCCGCGACCGCAGGCCGATTTCATTTATTTTTCGAGATCCAATTGATACGAGCGTTAGTTGTAGTAAATGTGTCTCTATTACCCACCCGTTAACTGGAGTATGAAATGTTATTACCTGAGTATTGAGATACATTTTGCTACGTTGTCTACTACACACACACAACACACACAAACACACACATACACACACACGCGCGCGCGCGGAGTCGAGTATGGGTTGATGCTTGTTATTAACCTCTCAATAAAGCCACGCGTATGTATAGTTGCATCAATAAATCAATCATTTCAAGACAATATCCATCGTCTCTTTCTTGTTTTTTAATATTTAAATTATTAATTCAATTGTATTCTATTATTTTATTCTTTTCATTTTTTATAATTATTTATTTTCATAATTTCTATTGTTATTATTATTATTGCTTTTTTTATAAATGTTTATAAGATTTGTCGTGTTTTTCCTATTTCAAAAAAACAATTAAAAGTCGTCTTGTTTACTAGTAGTAATGATAAAATATTATTAATTCTTCTATGAGATTGGTTAATAGTTAATATCTTTCCAAATTTGACATTCAAAATTAATCAGTACCTTATCAAATTTTTTTTTTTTAATTTTTTTATAAAAAATCAAATTTTTTATAAAATTAGAGGATAAACGTTTTTCTTATAGAGAAAATTGGGAAAATATAAGAGTTAACAGTTATTATGGTTTGAAATAAAAAAAAATTTCAAATATAGATGTGTAGTCATATCTATAAAATAAAAAACTTGATTATAAGTCATAATCTACAGTCAATACTTGAAGATTTGATTAATAGTAATTATTGTTATTAGAAAAGAGATTTGAAAAAAATAAGCAGTTATAAAGTTGAAAGTTTATTTATAGAAGTAATTTCAGAGAAAATGGTAGTTTTAAGAAAGTAAAGTTAAAAGCATAGTTCTTTCTCAGACTACAGAGATATATATTTTGTTCGGCGTTTATTTAGTATTTCTAGATGTTGTTTCAATCTCTATTTTTTCATTTTTCCCCGAGTATTTTTATTTTTACTTGACAATCCGAATCTTTGGCCGGATGAAATAAATTGATTCTTCCAGCGGCGGTTCAGAGGCACAGACGGTAACCCGTGGGCGACTTGCGACTTTCCAAAAGTTTTGTCGCCAACAAGAAAATATCGACTACGAGGAGCTTTGCCGCATGCGATCATTTCTCTTCTCTATTTTCTCACACTTGTTCTCTCGATTCCTTGTATTCATTTTCATTCTCATTCTCTTTCTTTTCCTTTTCCTATTCCTTATTCTATTTCCATTTTCTTTTTCAGCGCATTTATATTTTACCGCTACTATTTTTCAAGCACATTTTTTTTTCATTGTTTCCTGTTATATATATATATATATATATATATACAGGGTGATTCAGAATGACCTTCACAGCGGGAAACTGTAGATAGAGGAGACGATTCTATGAATAAAGTTCCTTAGTCGCTTTTCGATATTCTCAATAGTTTTTGAGTTATTCAAAATGTAAATTGACCAATCACAGACAAGCTCTAGAAATTAAAAAAAAAAAATAAAAAAGAATAATAAATAAGTTAAGTAACACTGCCACAGTAGACTTCAAGTTAAATGATATTTATTTAATTTGAAAAGTTTGATTTCTCACAGAAAAAAAACAAAACATGCAATTACAACCTATAACGTATTTATATATATTTTTTTTTATCTTTTCCTTTTCACAGAAAACATTATTGATTTAAGATGATGCAATTATTAAAAATATAACTTCCGGAGAATTGACAAAATAAATTATGTATTTTTAAATATATAAACTTCAACCAAGAATAAATAAAAAAATTTTAACTAATAAAATTGTCTTACTGAAATAATAAGCAATTTCAAACAGACAAAAATATAGATATAGACAATACATAAAATAATTATTGAAAAATCTTTGATTTTGCTTGCTCGGTCTCGCTCAGGACTTCGCTAAGCGCTTGATGTATGTCATAGCATATTTGCGAGACTCTCAGCGAGACGGCCAGCGAGATGTCCGGCGAGACGTCCAGCGAGATATTCAGTGAGACGTATTTAAAAATACGTAATTTATTTTGTCAATTCTCCGGAAGTTATATTTTTAATAATTGCATCATCTTAAGTCAATAATGTTTTCTGTGAAAAGGAAAAGATAAAAAAAAATATACAAATACGTTCTAGGTTGTAATTGCATGTTTTGTTTTTTTTTCTGTGAGAAATCGAACTTTTCAAATTAAATAAATATCATTTAACTTGAAGTCTGCTGTGGCAGTGTTACTTAACTTATTTATTATTCTTTTTTATTTTTTTTTATTTCTAAAGCTTGTCTGTAATTGGTCAATTTACATTTTGAATAACTCAAAAACTATTGAAAATATCGAAAAGCGACTAAGGAACTTTATTCTTAGAATCGACTCCTCTATCTACAGTTTTCCGCTGTGAAGGTCATTCTGAATCACCCTGTATATATATATATATATATATATATATATATATATATATATATATATATATATATATATATATATATGAATACCTATAGTACTGCTAGCTGGTTACTTTTTTTTGTCAGAGTGTATTTACATTTTCTAAGAAACAATTTACCCTGCTAATGACTCCAGCTCCACGTACTCTTTTGTCCATAAAAAATAATGAACAAGAATATCGATACTCGCTGTTACTTATCACTTTCATGAATAAAAACACCGACTTTTTCGCCATTAAAATTCAATTATTAAAAAAATTCGTTTCAACATCATTGAAATAATTTTTTTTTGTTAAATACAGACAAAGGATACATTTGAAAACTATCAAACTGTGAGTAAAGAAAAATATGTATATAAATTATATGAGTAAAAAAATAATAATGTCGTTCACTTCTCAGGTGCAGAAAACTTGACCGAGTTCTGGATTCAGGCGCAGGGTGACCTAGATGAGGGTTCAACCCATGTAGACTACTTCCCCACTATCACCATATGTTCCTGACATCAACACACTGTAAGCCGACCGGGAAAATTATGTCTATCCCCTACACACATACACGCACACTCCTCATGTTACTTACTCGTACTCCACTTAGTTAAATATTTTCATAAGAACGTTTACGGCGGAAATAGAAGCAACTATTGATTTTACGCAGTTAACTTAACATTAGATATTAGATTCTAGATATGGTAATCGTGACGCGGCATAATTTTATCAGGGATCTGAATAAAACGGAAAGATGTCCAATGTGCTGTTCCTAATAGACTGTGACTGTTTCCTAGTTATTAAAAAATGTTCAAGTAATTTGGGGCATTTTTGTTCGCGTGGCTTTTGAAGAGCTTTTATTAATTAATTATTTAGTAGTAATTTGTTTAATTGAGAATTTTTTTATTTATAATTTATAGGGTAGTTTTTTATTATCTGACGTTGAATTAATTATTAATTTTTTCACTTAAGGCGGCTTTTTAACTTTTATAATCAATAATTTTTAATTTATCAAGAATTTTTTTTAATTTATACAAAAATAAAAAATTTTATGCTGGAAATTAATAGAAAGTGTTTATAATTTTTTTTGGAACAATTAGAATTATTTTAAATATTCTAGAAAGTTTAAAAGTTTCGAAAATGTTTGCTCAAGAAATTTTATTGAGAAATCTTGAAATTTTCACTCAAATTCTTGAATATTATTAACAACTTTTAGATTCTTTATGAAGTTTTGCTTGGTCTTCGAAAGAGTATTTTGCAGATACGCCACTTCAATTAGACAGAGTAAAATATTAAAAAACATAAATAAAGTCTAAAATGGTCAATTAGGTCAATTCTAATTCGCGCTCCATTAAAATAGGGTGAGCATAAAAGTTTTTAATAATTTACGGTCACCTCATAGACTATAAAGAATTTTATCTTTAAAAAATTTTTCGGTCTTAGATAAATCATCCATTATTGTTAGTTTATAAAAAAATTTATACTCTTTCGCCAAGAACATTACTGTGGTTTAATTTAAGAATAAATTATTTTCCAATGAAAAAGTTATTTTCTTAATTCAAATTTTCAATGTTATTAATTTTAAAAAATTTCTTGAATAAAGAGCTTTTTAATTTTTGAAAACAAAAATATTCGTGGTTCAAGTTAATATTCTTTTCTGTCGAGATAGTAAACATTTTGTTAAAAGAGACTACATACAGTAGCTTTTGAAGAAAGTCGTACTTATTCAGAGCAAAAAAGTGGTAAGTGGTAATAAATAAATAAAATGATACACAAAAAATATGAAGTGCAATTAGCGAAAGAAAATATCCGTTAAGTGGAATACTATTTCCCTCGGAAATTACGAAACAGATCTATTCCGCTGGTGTGTGCGGCGTAGCATCATCCGAATAATCGCATTCGAGGATCTAAATCTGAGACTAGTGGCCGACAATATAGACCCGAGGCAGACACCCTTGTTACTTCTACCGGAAATTAGACGCAAATGTACCCTATCGCGAATTCCCAAGTCGATCGATTCGAATCGCTAAATGTGATCTTACCAGCGTAAACAAAAATGATGAAAAATGGATAAAAATAATTCATTTTTTATTCTCTCCAGGCCTTTCGGCTTAATTGTGCCCGCTATTGTCAAAAAGGTCATTGTGGTGGATCAACCAAGCAATTAGAGTGGAAGTTTATAGAAATATAAAAGTTTTAGTTTTGCTCAAATTAATGATGAAATGTTACATAGTCGAGAAAGTCGATGGGAGTGATAGCTAGAAAGGATCAACTAACACGAATTAATTGCTGGCATTAATTTTTATAGCATGGCTAATTGTTTGATTTTGTTGAAACTGAAAAATTATCTGTCGATCAAACTTAAAGACGATAAATAGTATTTAAATAATTGCATCACAGTAAATGACAATTAATAATTTTATAAAATGATTTCTTAATCAAAGTTAAGATTATCAAACCACAGATAGTTTTTTTTTTTGATACATTGAAAAAAAAAAGCAGTTGAATTCAAGGAAAATATTTTCTGAAAATTTGACTCTTATTTAAAGTAGTCAATTTGTATTAATTCAAGAAATTCACGAATTGAATAAAAAAAAAAAAATAAAAAAGTTCTTCATTTAAGAATTTTACGAATTCAAAGGAGCATTTTATTGTTTTCAAACAAGATAACCTATATTTTACCCCACAATTTCTTTCTCGAGAATTAAGATACGCAGTAATATTGATTCAAGGCATTACTGACTTGTTTCAAGAATACCAATAAAGCACTGATTTTTGATCAAAATGATGTTTTTGATTAAAAAGTTTTTTTCTTAAATCCAGTTAATTTTCTAGTCATTGCAATTCTCTTCAAAATCATTTTCTTAAATAAATAATATTTCTTTTGGATCAAGCAATTAATTTTACAGCTTAAAATTTATATTTATTTGACTAATTATATCACTTATAAAAAAATTGGATTATATTTTTAACAAAAATAACTTTCTCAAAAAATAAAAAATTTGTTAGTTCTTTGTAAAGCTTTTCCGTTTGATTCAAATAACTTCCTAAAATTAACCGCATGAATTCAGACCGCGAGATTTTAGAGGCATCTAGCTCATGAAGAGACAATAAGTGCAATGAGGTGCGCTACTGTTAGTATAACTGCTATGATCTGGATACAAAAGAACAAAATTAAAGAGAGAGAGAGAGAAATAAAATAAACTAAAATAAAAAAAAAAAAAACAGAAAGAAAAGAAAAGTACGTAGAAGTATAAAAGAAGAGGAAAAGAGAGTTTTACTCATTCGCTGATGGAATCGGGGAGCGAGTGAGGACGGAATGAGGATGAGGATGAGGATGAAAAGAGGAGTAAAAGAAAAGAATAGAAAAAATATAAAGAATGAAAATGAGAGAGAGTGAGCCCGCGAGGATAAAAGAGATGGAAGAATGATAGTGAGGGTTAGTTTAGCCAGGGGTTGGAACGAATATGGGACATCGAACAGCCCCCAGGACTGCCGTCTACTGTTCATGGAACTCAACCGGATGCTGGGCGCTGACTCTTTCGTCTCTTTATTTCCTTTACGGCCTAGTCGTTTCTTCACCAACATTCATGTGTGGATGCTTCTTTATATATTTATACGAGATATGCATATAGACGATTCAATGATATAGTTGACTAACCACCTGTGTCCTAGATATGTACATTCACTATCGTCGGTATTAGTACGTCAGAATACAACTTTTGTAGAACACACTACGCTGCGTCGAGACGTTGCCAATCACACTGGTATATATCATACGTCATATATCATCTATTGTATAAATGTGGGGATATCGCTTTGTTTTTATCACGTTACCTTGAGGGCTCGCCAAAAGGCATCACCTGGAAAATGTGACAAGATAAGGTACTCAGGTGGATTTGCCTCGGGATTATCACACATTCAAGAAATACTCGTACTCTACAGTGACAGGGAGAATGATGAAGAGGATTGAGAAAACTATTTTGAAAAATTTTAGTTGAGTTTTTGTGCTAGGATAAAAATTTATAATTTAAAAAAATCGAAATTTTTAATCGAGTGATGAAGAATGAAAAACAGTCATATGCTGATTTTTGAGGGCCCACAAACTGATAAAAAGTAATGTTAATATATAACATAATTTATTAAATGTTAATAAATATTTTTTAACTATTATTTGGAATTTAAGTTAATTATTTCAACTAATGTTTAAATTTGTAGAGAAACTAAAATTTATTATTATTGATCAATTATCAATTGATTAAAATCTAAAGATATATATTTAAAAAACTCCCTTTTAAAGATTCCCTAATTCATTCTAAAACAGCGACTTAGCATATTTAAATCCCTTTGGAAAACTAATACACACCTTGACAGAGATTGTAACGATAATGGGAGTAAATTCGTGTACTGGCTGTAAACTCAAAGTTGCTATCTCTAAATGTTGATTACACGTGACATCGTGTCGACAATAACGTCGTTGCTTTACCACCATCACCACCTGGGTGGTTGTGTTACATCCTCCCAGATACGAAGCTGAGATAACTATATCGAGAACGATAATTCGCTCATTGATATTTTAATCCGATCATTCGGTTGATCGATCAAAGAGTCTCGGCACCGGTATCTACGGTATGACGCAACTGTTTTAGTTTATGACGGAGTCAACGAACGTTTTAACGTCTCTAACATACCTACAAATTGTGTTCTCAAAATTATAATTATTAACATTTAAATATGTTTGTTTAAAATTTCATGATTCTTACTTACTTCAAGAATATTTTTCTGGAATGAAGTTAATTTTTTTTTAAGTGTAAATTTTATTTTATCAGTAAAGTTAAGACGAAGGCACTCGATAATACTTTTTGCCTCTTAATGAAATTAATTGTGTGAAATCTGTAGCTTTTGATAGGAGCTCCTCAATTAAAGCATATAGAATACGTCGCTGTTGATGTTGCTGATGATAATGATGCCGTGAGTGCTGCACATAATGACGAAAAGGACAGAAGAGCGTTGAACTAACGTACCTGCCGACGCAATCTAATTAGGTAATGGATAGAAGGGAAGATAATCGATTTATCTTCTCAATTCTCGTGCGCGTCAACGTGTAATCGATTTGAGCCGATCTTCCGGTTGAGTCCATGTTTCGTTTCTTCTTTCTTTTTATATTACTTTATCTATTTTTTATTTAGCTTAGCTTAACACAAAAGACTCATTTCAAAGCACCGTAGTTATTTCAGCTGGGAAAAAATTTATATGTGGGTAGAAGTAAGCATAAAGGTACAGGGGTTGCCGCTTTTAAAATCTACCTGAAGGGTGTGATATTTTTTGCTAGACAACACGTGTGGAAAAAAGGGCTTTTTTAAGATAAATCATTAATTAATAATATAATGAACGATTAAAATTGGATGTTATCAAATACCTTAAGCTTATCGATACTCGTTAAATTTTAACCTATCAGGATTAAATAGAATTATAATAATAATAACATATCCATGGCTATATCTACATATCCGAGCTAATACTTAGCAACATTTCGATAGACCAAGGATTTGATAAATCCAATTGATCATGTGTATAAAGCATGAAACAATCCAATCAATGAATGGAAAATAAAATGACGGGAATAAGTCGGTTGACATAATAATCCGTCTCTTCAGAGGAGGTCACTAAGATTTCGTAACTATTTTATGTTGTTGTTGTTGTTATTACTATTGTAATTGTGAAACAAGGTTAATTCAATAATGTATCCTTGCCTTTTATTTAGGTATTTTTTCTTCAATATCAACGGTAAGTAATTAATACATTTTTTAAATCTAATTCAATGAGATTTTGTTTACTTTATAAAATAAAAGTCTTGAGGCTCATTGAATTCTTTAAAAAATAAAAGTGTAACTAGTTAAAAAAAACATTAAATATCTAAAAAATGCAATAATTTCTTAAGAAATGCAATCAGAAATTTCCAAATTTATCTAAGATAATAATCATCAACATATTTTTCTGAGAAATTAAATTTTTTATAAAATTCTTTTAAATATTATTATTTTGAAATAAAAGGGTTATAATATAATAATAAAGTTAAGGTTATTTTTATAACATTTAGATACTTATGTGAGTGCTGTCAATGTTATTTGGTTTGTAAAAAATTTCAAGTTCGTGTCAACCGGTAATTCTCAAGCCGTAGAGGTCCTAATGTGAAAATAATTAAATAAAATAGCAAGTATTACTCGTTAATGTATAAATAAAATAACTCTGTAAGTGATATTAGTGTGTAACAGAATAAGAAATAGTAAGTAGTAAGCAGTAAGTAGTGAGTGGACTGATGGTCTGACTAGAGTGGTGTTGGTATCACTTTCTCTCGACAGTCGTTTGGGAGCATGGAGCATGACGGAACGAGAACGGAAGAGGAATGGCAGGCAGACACCAAGTTCTAAGTTTTTGAGTTCTAGAGTTTTGGAGTAGTATGAAGGGAGGGTTTGCCACTGCCATCGGGGCACCGGGGTTGCTTAGGACATGAGCGACGTAAGCGACCTAGGGATAAAGGGATGTAGGGACGTAGGGTAGCACCAGCAGAGATGGCAGTGGTATAGGAGACTGCGAGAAGAGAATGGGGGGTCAAGGGATGAAGATGAAGGGAGCTGAGGGTGAATGCTAAAACACGAAGAGGGGATGCCACCGGGCGAGCAAAAGAGATAGAGATTGCTCGAGAGAAAGAGAGGTGGCACGCGCAATGCGGGTATTGATTCACGGCGGTGGCAGAGGCACCCAGGCGCCCCTGAGTCGACTCCAGTTGAGTCTGTCGACTTGTTTCTCGCCAAAATCTACAAATTGTCTCCTCTCTTTATCTTCTTCATCTTCCTTCATATTTTTACTCTTGTTTTGAGGTTATAATTATTTACTATCCAGCTTTTATTTACTGACTGTCTGATAAAATTAAATTTCATTATTTATTGCTATTTACTTTTTTGGTCATGAGTTTTCTCTTTAAATTTATTTTTGAAATTATCCTTAAAATTTATTTGATTTTTTTACATAGAAAAAAAAATTTACTTGAATCAAGTAAATCATTTTGAAGAATTTCATCTTCTTAACTAGGAAAATTCTAAAACGAAGAAATTTTTCTTGATTTAAGTAAATTTTACTTAACTCAAGAATTTTTCTCTTGATTCAAGTTAATTATTTTTTTTTTTTTTTTTTTTTTCAGTGTACTAATCGAACTTGTAACATTATGATTAGGTGATTTTAAAAATATTTAATTATTTTATTATATAATTTTTTTACTGAATTTTAAAATAAAAATTTTTTACCACAGAGAAAAATTCATAAGATTAAAATTCTTATAAAAATCTTTCAGTTTGAAGTAATATTTATCAAAAATTTATAGATGAGTATATTATTTTGACTAAAATATGTATGATGTGAGTATAATTCACTTTTTGTTTAAAATTTGACTCGGTACAACATTGATTATGTACAACAAGAAATAAATCTTTAAATTATGATTTTTTAAAACTGAGATTTTGTTGTCTAAATAAAAAGTAGGTTCACCAAATTCGAAAAATTTTTTAAGCCTAAAAAAATACTTTGATTAAATGATAAATATCTTACCATTAATTTTTAAAACATTTGTACCTAATAATTAATAAAAATAATAATAATAATGATAAATATAAATTGTTAATATAAAAATCACATATATAAGACGTTAAAACCTTGAAAGCAAAGAAAAGCAAAGGAAAAAAAAATAAAATTCCGACGATATCTTTGTCGCAGTCATGGCGAAGATCAAAGGTCATACTGGGATATTATTACACAGGAAGCTGAGAAACTCAAGATATAAAAGGTAAGTAGAATAATGAAAGACGAGAGTTGTAAAGTGTGAAATAAGAGGCAGATGCTGATTTTACGGTAAGAAAAATGCTGTTAACTTGGGTGTTGCTATTTGAAAGGAGAATAATTAAATAAACTTATAGGGAAGTAATTAAACCGAGGTGAAATATTCGGATGGAGGACATGGATCTGGATACGACTTCCAAAACTAAAACTTATACTAATACTGATGCTAACTCTGGTCTCTCTGGGAAATAGTTGTAGTAGATACCTTCGGCCAGAGAGAACTTCCAATTAGGCGTCTGTTCAGATATCGAGCAACAACAGTCTAAAAATAAAAGCTAATGGCCGAGTAATCGAAGACCAATCGATAAATGTTAAATGTAACCGTATACCAGCTATAAACTTTGTATTATTATTTTTATTTAAGCTTTCGTTTAATAATTTATTCCTGACATTCTTAATATAACATAACAGTTTAATGATTTTTTTTTTTCAAGTTAATTACGTGCTTTATTTTTATCGCGGATATCAATAATGGTTAGTTTCAGTGTAGGATTCTAATTACCGATTGAATGAATAATTTATTTTTGGAATAAAATAAAAAAATTTCGACATTGTCAACCAAGAATGAATAAATAAGCCTGTAAAAAATTACCGACAGTGAAAACTCTGAAAAAAATCTACATTGCCGATAAAAGCTCGAAAGAGTAGAGAGAGTTAGCTTCTGAGATTGTCGGCATTAAAGGCACACATTTTACTGGCGAGAACTTGCAAGCTCGGGATAATTGAAGTTCTACATTATCGATGCTAAATGAAGAAGATATGATGGTAAATAACAAAAGTAGACTCACATAATATCACCGAGCTTGAGACGAGTCTGTATGAGAGCGCAACTTTTGTGGTCGCTGGTGGTAACAGCCCTTCGACGCCGCGTGTATCTCGGTGCCCCGTCTGGTAAGAACACATGATTTTCACCGAGGCCCGCACCTGCACGCACCAACGGGCTACTGCCTCGTCGACGAGTTGACACATGCCGACCTCCCACACCTCCAAGCATCCTGGAAAAAAAATTAAATACAGTTTTTTAGAATTTTTAGATCGTAAATATGTGTAAATCAATTTGCTTTTATTTATGTCTTGTTGTTTGAAAACTTTTTTGGAAAAGTGGCTTGTAATACTCGTAAAGAGGTATAAAATTGTTAATTAAAATTGTAAAAGGGGATAAGATTTTTTAGTAAAATTATTACTTATTGAAATATTCAGTATGAAAATTACATCTCAATTAGTAATTTTTTAATTAATGACTTGAAAGTTTAGTAAGTTCATACGCTTCAAAATTTAATAATTCGATCATCAAGAATTTGATAATTCTAATTACAAGTAGTCAAAACTAAAGCCTAGACCACATGTTTGTCAACAATTACATACATATGATCGTGTATATGGCCAAGGTTTGTATACTATTTTTCTGCTTGACGTAGCCGGAATATGGCAACTTTGTTTAGCGCAGCGGCCAAAAAGTTGTTACTTTCCGGCCGGAGGGCAGAAATATACCAATTCACTAATTTAATTTAAAAAAGTAATAATAAATTTTGAAGTGACCAGAAGCGGTGCAAATTTTTTATTTCGGGGAATCTTCTATAAATAAACATAATTTATTTAATATTGAATATTTATATTCTATAAATAAAACTAGCTGTTTATTTTCGGCCTTTTTCTGCATGACAAGGTCAAAATATCCCTTAAAAGTTAAAAATAGAGGTCCAATAACCCCCAAGATCACCCAAGGTTCAAAAAAAATATTTATTCATATGAGTTTATTTATAAGTTTATTTTTAGTAATAAACCACGAAAATCTCAAGTTAAATTTAAGTGTGATCGACTGGAAGTTACGACGTGATAGAGATCAGTGAATTTGTTACAGTCTCACGATAGTGTGTATAATAATGTTTGGTAACGCTACAGAAAGGTTTCCATAAGGTTTCCATTAAATGTGGAATGAGAACTATTTCTGCTGCGTATTCTGATTTAGCCCTTTCTCCTATCCTCCAGGAGTTCTCTATCCTTATTCTGGCATTATTTGACGGTTGAACGCGCATTACTACCTCGACTATTGGCACGAGCTGTGAACCCGAAGGTACAGGGGTAAGAAATTCAGTGGAACGGTCACTTGGATAATTAGGTTAGGTTGACTGGTCTTATCATCTTGGATCATCAAGAAAGTACGAGAAGTCACGCGATCTGTTCGTATATCGTGCCGACTCTCTTTTCACCCTCCCACACTTCGCATCCCCCAAACAGGACTTTCATTTCTCGATACAACTTTGTTACTTTCTCGTATTGGAACACAACTATTTTGTTTTCGTAAACTGCTGTTTATGTTATTTTACCGATAAAACAATAAACATAAATATATAAATATAAATACAGACATAAACATATATATTTCATTTTATCTCTACATGTAATCAATTTTATCGGCACTTTCTGGCGTTGGAATTAAACTGTCGGATCTCTTAAAAGCTTCGGCATAACGTACATTCGCAAACTACTCAATGTAATCAGAAATTCTAATTTCGAAATTAATAGTCCATTTATTCAAGTCTCGCCTCGTTTTAAGGATACTGATAAAATAACAATTTATACAGAAGATTCTTCTCGCCAATTAGTTATCCAGCCATCGCTCTAAAAAAGAAAAAAAAAACTTTGTTCGCTTTGTAGATATAATTTCATATTTTTAGTGGAAGTATTGGAGTTAATTACTCCTCATTATCATTAATAACGGAATTTACATTTTTTAATGAAATAAAATATTTAAAGTTATTCGAACTTAAGTTTTCAATAAAAGTTTTTTTTTTATTCTCTTCGAAATTGTTTCTCGCCTCGGACAATCCAGGTTTTCGGTGTTTTAGTTTTATGTAAGACTGATTCGCCCCAGGCTCTTCGATGAGATCTATCGGATTTTTATTGCATCGCAAATGGGCTCTTTGTGTTAATATGAAATACAAAAAAGTTATCTATGATTATGGATTTTTTTATTTGAAATAAGAAGAATTTTTGTTTTGGAAAATTTTAACATACGGATTGTTAAGCTGAAATTTTTTAGACAAGTATTGAGATTAGGGAAAAAAGTTATGTATGATCAGACGTTGATCAGATTTTGGATACACTGAGAAAAAAACTTTTTAATTGAAAAATTTGTTGTCAAAAAATCAAACCAAAAATTCTAACTATAGAGAAATGAATATAAATCTATTTAAATTTAAATTTAATGTATGCCCGTGAAAAAGACGTCTGTTATAATATAGTATCCTTTTTACATGCTGTCAAAAACACGTGTTTACAGTAATTTTATTTTTAACTCTTCATTAAATTAATATTGTCGGATAATAGATAAGGGATTGTGTGGAGATAGAGCTTTTGTCGAGATAATAGAGTGAAAGTGAAATCTTTTGAGTGATCTAGCCGAATAATTAGTGCAAGTAGGGTTTCAGTACCTATGTACATCCACTTGCTTTGATAGATCAAATTGCACTAGTAGTGATCCCTATTTATGGTCAGCCTCCTATACATGTACTTGTGTATCTACACTCTTCATTCAATATTATAATATTGTAATAATGACAATAATTATCGATTATTTAGCCGTAATTTAATAATAAAAAGGATTATTTGTGTACAAAATATTTAATAAATTATTTCTTCATAAATTTAAATTTTCATCATACTTGTAAAATTAAATTGCGAGTTCGCTCTAAGCTCCTGAAAAATATGTTAAAGTTAAATTTAAACGTTATGGAAATAAATATTAGTTATTTTTAAAAATCAAATAGGAAGAAAAATCATTAGTAATTGTAAAAAAAAAAAAAACAATATTTCTTGGTTGGATAATGAGTAAAGAATTTATCAAGCTTCGTATTTTAGCGTACTAAAACTCGTAAATTTAGCTCATTTTCTAATTAAAATTAACAGCCCCATTAAATACGGCGATAATTTAAAACCTACATATTAACCGTCATTGTAATTTGTTTGGGTAGTTTTTAAATTCATCGACAAAGAGTTGTTTCTTAAACATTAATTTTTTACAACGTTGTTTTTAAGTCTTATCTAATTTCAAAATGTTCGCACTGTTCCAAATCTTTTTACTAAAAAAAATTGTTAAAATAAAAATTGAAAAATCTCAAAACTAAAATTTTTGAAGAAGTTATTTACTATTTTTTTTTTTTTTTTTTTTTTTTTTTTTAGATCATTGAAATCAACATTATTTGTTCTTCGATTAATTACGGCTTTATAAAAGAATCCACTGGGAATGGTTTTCACTATTCGTCTCATTACAAAACGCTTCTATCCATGTTCATTTACTCGCTTCGTCCCATTATTCACAACATCGACTCCGATAAGCCCACGCAAATGAGCTGCACCAATGTATGAATTATTTTTTTTTATACTAACAACGCGCCGTAGGAAATTTAACGTACTACGCACAACAACATCAAATAATAAACTCTAGAAATAATAAACATCCTTTTCAGTCAATAATTGTCTGTGAAAAATTTTTTGCAAAATAAACTGCGAATAAAAAAATATTTGATCAAAAAGTTTTATGTAAATTTTTTTTTTATTTATTTTCACATATTGTTTTGATTTTATTGCTTATTTATTAGTTTAATTCTAAGTAAATTTTTTAGTAGAGATTTTTTTATTTCTGTTCAAGGGTTATAATTTTGTTTAATCATGAGATGTAAACTTTTTGCATTATACACTGTAAAAAATTTGCGAAGTGAACGCGGAGTAAACGCGGAGTGAACGCGGAGTGAATGATTTTTAATTGATTCACTCCCAGCGGGAGTGATCTTTACTCCGAAAAGGAGTTAATTTTTATTAATAATAAAATTCATTCCGCATTCACTCCCAAAATAAATGAATTTAGAAATAAATAAATTTTTGTAAAGAAAATATTTTTATAAACCCTTTTTATATTTAATTATTAAAAATTTAATTTATTATTTTTAATAATATTTAATTTTAATTATTATTATAATGTTTTTATTTTTTTTTTCATAAATTAATTATAATTAGATAAAATTTTGTTTTATTAAATAATGACTTTTGTTAGAATTGCACTGTACTTTTTTAACTATTGACGTTGTTAAAGATATACGCTCATCCCGCTGTTACACTCATTAAGAGCTTTCATTTCAGTACCAACATGCATTTTGATATATTTTTCATATATACATATATATTAGGGTGGGTCAAAAAAATCGAATAATTTATTTTTGACTTTATACTCTGAAAAATAGGTTCGTAGACACCTAAAAAGAATTCTCTCCAAGTATAAGCTCTTAATTATAACGGGAAGGTCCTCCGCTTTGCGGGTTTCTAATTTTTTCGAATAATCAGATAAAAAAATTTATATCTCGCTTCCAACTGCTTGGAAAAATATTCCGTGGCATAGATTTTGTGAGAAATTGAATGCTTTACAAAAAGGTCTCTTATGACTTTTTCAAAAACTCAACCGATTAAAAGATATTCATAGTTGAAGTTTGGCTATTTTAAGGAAAATATTCGTTTTTATTATGAATTTTATAAGTCGATGAAAAAAATTATTTCGGATTGCGGAACTCATGATTTTGTAGGAAATTTACTGCTCTACAAAAATGGTCTCTTATGATTTTTTGATTAAGTGAAGCCGTTACGAGATATTCATCGTCAAACATTAACGAATATCAATATTTCCAGTTTTTGATCAATAATTCGATAAATTTTAATTTAAACTATGAGTTTCAGGAAAATTTACATAAATTTGAGTTTCGATCGATAAAGAAATGTTATAAACAATTTTTTTAATATTGTTTTCAGTCTTGAGCTTGTTTGATTGCATTAAAACAAGAAATTAGAGCATTTTTTTCGACATATAGCCAATGATTAGTTTAATTTGAAGTGAATGACATATTTCTTTGTCAAATTTATTATGAAAAGTATTGAATCAAGTAAGAAACAACCAGTATTTAACTTTTTTATAGATAAATTTTTTATTGAATTATCAATTGCAATATAATTGTCTATATTTTTAACATAATAGTACGCTATTACTATAAATAATTTCTTTTATTACAATTTGGGAATGTTTTTGATGTTCTTTGACAACTTGCAATAAGTACTGGAATTGTTCTTCATTTTTGTCAAGCATTGATTATCTTCACTGACTAATGCAACAGCTCGCTCTGCTGAATCATTGACAACTTTTAGTTGTTGAAAGTATTCTTTATTTTCGAGATAACTCTCATTAGTAGGCCATAATTCAACATCGACATCAAGAAAGTCATACGGTAGATCGAAGATTTTGAAAAGATTTAATGACTTTTTAGACACAAAGTCACTCAGAGTTCTCTGCGCCAATGAATTCAAATCTTTTTAGCAATTACAAATCTTTTAGCTTTAGAATCTGTACCTTCACGAGTATTAACAGCTTCAACAATACTTTTTTACTTCTAATGGAACGCCATCGTCAAACAGTGATAAAATGGCAAGTTCATCGCTCAAATACCATAAGTGCGAAATCATTTTTTCACACGTAGCTGAAGAAATCAAAGGATTGATATGTTTGTACTCCAATAAATTTTTCATAAACTGCAAGTCATGATAAGCAGCAGTTGTTGCAGAAGTTGATGAAAACCAAGCTTTTAAATACAATGTGACTATAAAAATACAGAAATGACGAAGACCATGCAATTCTTTCTGAGAGAGTTTGAATTCATCTCTGAATAGATACATTTTCAAACTATAAATGGCCTTAGCCATCCATCTAGCATGATGAACAGTACCAGGACGTTTGAAAGAAATCTTTTCTTGAGGCATTTCTCCAAGGAAAATCAATGATAATTCCAATAATTCTTTATCTAACTTATTATAACATTTCTTTATCGATCGAAACTCAAATTTATGTAAATTTTCCTGAAACTCATAGTTTAAATTAAAATTTATCGAATTATTGATCAAAAACTGGAAATATTGATATTCGTTAATGTTTGACGATGAATATCTCGTAACGGCTTCACTTAATCAAAAATCATAAGAGACCATTTTTGTAGAGCAGTAAATTTCCTACAAAATCATGAGTTCCGCAATCCGAAATAATTTTTTTCATCGACTTATAAAATTCATAATAAAAACGAATATTTTCCTTAAAATAGCCAAACTTCAACTATGAATATCTTTTAATCGGTTGAGTTTTTGAAAAAGTCATAAGAGACCTTTTTTGTAAAGCATTCAATTTCTCACAAAATCTATGCCACGGAATATTTTTCCAAGCAGTTGGAAGCGAGATATAAATTTTTTTATCTGATTATTCGAAAAAAATAGAAACCCGCAAAGCGGAGGACCTTCCCGTTATAATTAAGAGCTTATACTTGGAGAGAATTCTTTTTAGGTGTCTACGAACCTATTTTTCAGAGTATAAAATCAAAAATAAATTATTCGATTTTTTTGACCCACCCTAATATATATGATATATATAAATATATTAAAAATTGATGTGGGTACTCAAATGAAAGGTCTTGAGTGTAATATCGGGATGAGCTTATATCTTTAAAAATGTTAATAGCTCACGAGATGCAAGGTCATTTCTTAATTATGTATCGAGAGAGAGTATTTTCGACTGCAGTCTAAATAGTAAATACTTATCATAATAAATTGGCTATTGGTGAGAATAATATGAAACCATGATAAGGCACAACTCCAAGTCAAGGCTTTTCCAACGATACCAAATTTAACCATAAAAACCCATTTCATCATATAAATACACTGGCCACAAAATTTTACTTATTCTTTTAATAATATAGATTGGTATTATTATTATTATTATTTTGTTATTAAATGCTCAGGGGGGTTATCCCCGGAGTCCGATTCTCCGAGGGCCCAGCCTGAGCTCCATCCGTTACTGCTGGACCACTCCGCACAACAAGGCGGTTAGTGATCACCGCAGGCCAAAGTAATTTCCCTTAAGAGACGGAGAGAACCAAGTAAAACAGCCTTCTGCATCCTAACTGCCAAGAACTCAGCTTTTGATGAGCAAGCTGGAACTTTGGCAAGTGAGGATACAAAAGACTGTTTCATCCCTCCTAGGACGCCAACAATCAGGACAAGCTTGACACGGTAACCTGGGTAAAGTTTGCCAATTTCAAACAGGAGATCCTGATATATTTGTCTTTTGTGCTCTTCTTTGACTGAGATGTTGTATTCAGCCGGGGCCGAGAACTCAATGACATAAATGTCACGAGTGGCCTTGGCGAAGAGCACAATATCAGGTTTGTTGTGATCTATCCGCCGGGTTGTTGCAAATGGCATGTTCCAATAAATTTTGCAACTGTCATTCTCAACAACCTGGGGAATATCTCCTGGCAAATAAGGCAGCACTGGTGTCACGTCAATACCGTAGCAATGACGAAGATAGTAGTACAGTACTCTCAGGGCAGCATTGTGACGCTGGATATATGCACCTCTCGCCAGCACTGGACATGCCGACAAAAGGTGCATAAGCGTCTCCGGATGTTGTCTACACCTCCTACAGGACGTGTCCGGAAGCTGCACCTGGAGCACCTTGCTACGGTACTCAAGAGTGTTAATGACACCATCTTGGCAGGCAAATATGAACCCTTCAGTCTCGGACATCAGGCCCGCTGACTTTAAGAAGGAAAACGTCAGCTGGATGGACAAGCCATGATCACGCACGTGTTTAAAGAACACGCTGTGCATGGACTTGTCCATCAGTTCGCCAAGGAGTAGTTTTTCCTCGGCGTTCCTGATGACGCTCTTAAATTCCTCCTTTCGGAGTTCCACAAGAGCGTTTATTTCTCCAAGACCAAGGGTTCTTGCCGCATATATTGCTGCCTTATACAAGAATGACCCCTTATGCGCATTTTCATGTTTATGTACAATTTGCATAAGAAAGTCATCCTCGTCTGCAGTGAAATTGACAACTTCGTGAGTTAAACCCAGGACCAAACGGTCGTGAAGCCGCTCCAAACTCTGCAAGCCTCTCCCACCGATGGACCGGGAGAGGTATAATCTGGCGACTGATGAATTGGGGTGCATGCTCCGATTCATATTAATGATCTTACGGGTTTTGATGTCGAGATCTCGTAAATCCTTTCGGGTCCATTTCAGGACACCGAAAGAGTATAGTAAGACTGGGACAGCGAGCATGTTAGTAGCTGAGACTTTGTTTTTGCCGGAAAGTTCGGAGGACTAAATTTTCCGGAGTCTCCTAACATACTCGCTCTGGAGAGTTGTTCGGACTTCAGAGACCGCATGCATGCGGTGCTCTTCCATTCCTAGATATCTATACAACTCCCCGGCGTCTAATTGTCTTAAGACACTCCCATCTACTAACTCGACATCATCACCAGTATCAGAGCACTTACCCCTCGCCAGATGTACGACCGCACACTTGTCCAACCCAAAAGACATTCCGACATCTCGTGTGTACTCTGCTACGATGTTGAGGGCTGCTTGTAGATGATCTTCATCAGCACTATATAGCTTCAGATCATCCATGTAAAGCAGATGGGTGATCGAATATTTTCGATCACCCGGAGGCCCCACAGAGTACCCACGAGTTTTACGGAGAGCAACAGATATAGCAGATTAATAATAATAATATTATTATTATTATTATTATTATTATTATTATTATTATTATTATTATTATTATTGTTATTATTATTATTATTATTATTATTATTATTTGTTGATTTATAATAAATCATTTATAGTAAATTAATTTTGAGATTTTTTTGTAGAACGAAAATTCATCCTTATTTTATTTTTTTAAAAAACTCCGAACGCGGATGTTTTTCGGAGTGAAATCCGGAATCACTCCGCAAACAAAAACTCCGGATTCACTACCTACGCGGAGTGATTAGTTACTTCACTCCGGAACTCCGAGTGATGGGAGTGAAATGGGAGTGAAATTCACTCCCGATTCACTCTGGATTTTTTACAGTGTAATATAAGCAATTATTGACTTAGAGAACAGTATTTGATGGCAAGATGAAAGTTCGAAACGTCATCGAAACTTTATTAAAGTTATCATCGATGTTAGCATTGCTCTGGTTGTGGTTGAATTATATAATAATGCTCTTACTATCGTCTATGTGAAGACCCCTTATCAAACTTGAACATTATGCACTATCATATGATTGAGAATACTTGCCCCTTTGAGTTGTGCTTATTCGCGTCAACAACTTTTGCGAACCACCGCTTAAAAGTACTTAAAAAAAAAAAAAGTTATGAATACTGCTCAATAATTTTGTAAATAACTTTACTCTGCTCACAACATTTTTTCCCTTTAATTATCACTCGGAAAAAACACTGTTATTTATTTACCAAATAGTTTATTGATAGAACTGAAAATTTTTTACAAAACTTTTAATGAAGTTGTGTATTAATTAAAATTTGTAGTTAGAACATTCGTTAGTTAATTTTAATTATGATAATAACGAATTCTCAATATTAATAAAATTTAATTAAAATTTAACAATTAAAAAAAGGTTGTTATTATTGCTGATGCATAACTATTGTTTGGGCGTCATATTAGTAAGACCGTGAATCGTGAATTTTTCGTTCGAGGTTAAAAAAGTAATTTTAAATTAACTCGTTGGTAACTTTATTAAATTATCTCATTTATGTATTTCAATTTCAGAGATGCGTTATCTCGTTATTTGATATTTATACTCGCTATAAAGACTAGCATTAAATATTTACTCAAGGAGTTTATTGTACATTTTTAATTCATAGACGAAAATAATGTCCAGTCTGTCATAGAAGAGAAGAATTATGAAAAAAAAAACCGGAAATTTAGACTAATTATAAATTGCAAATAATAATTTGTTGCAAACAGCTTATAATTGGAAAATTATTCTGACACGGCTTGACCTGGTCATATATTATCATTTCAAGCAATATATCAAAACAAAAATATTGTTTATTACAATTTTTCAATTTTTTTATTTTTTCTATCAATATATACGTTACTTGACATGTTTTATTAAACAAAAGTTGGTTCAGTAATTAGACTAAAAGTCCATTCTCGATAAGCTCAATAGAAAAGAAAAAAAATTATTTAACTTATAATTTAATAACTAAAATTTAATTCTCTTGTGATGAGACGATTCCGCAACCATGTCGGAAATTTTCAACACTATCAATGGTCGATAAATTATACATTGGAATATTGAAAATGTTTTCACGGGTTTACATAAATTTATTTGCATATTATCGATGAAATATACTTGACTCAAGAAAAATAATTTTAGAGTTAAAAAATTATTTTGAAGAATTTTACTGTCAAAAAATTTCTGTATTAAGCAAAATTACACCAAGAAAAATTTGTAAGTCGATGAATTTTTTTGCTGAATATGATCTACTTCTTCAAGATCATTTTTATGTTTTGAAATTTTTATTTCAATTCAAGCTATTTTTTTTATCAGATTAAAATATTCGAAAAAATATTTTTTCCCGATGTAATGACAAAAGTTTCAAAATGTGAAATGTTCAGTAACTTTCATCACGGTGGATCAAATAGAATGACACATAACAGAGAACACCGAGCGTATATGTGGTACTAACATATAATTGCATAATGTATAACAAATTGTCAATGCAAGAATGTTTAATCAAAACTATTACTATCCGACGTTACGTTAATTTAGTTATGTGGAATACGTCGATGGCGTATTAGTCATTATCATGCATGATGTATGAATTATTGTCCATGCATATGCACATATACACACACACATAGACACCTTACTATCACGTGGTACATCAATCATTACCATCAACACTGTTACTTATCATTGCTATCATCCATTATCAGCGATACTAAATTAAAAACCTCCATATTGTTCTCCCGAAGAGAGAACATACAAAATTTATTTCTATAATTTTTTAAGAAATTTCTTATACTTTTTTTAGTATAAATCATTCCAATGATTCTAGTTATTTATATCTTTTTTGTTTCAGAACTAAAAAATTTAATCATTTAAAACTTTTATCACTTCGACGAAAAAAGTAAAAATTTAATACCAGTTATCTTTAACTCAATACTTTAAAGTTTATGACATGGAGCGTCTCGGCGAACGTCGAAGACAAGGAAAAAGAGAAATTGAAGAAATGAAAGTAAATAGAGACTGATAAAAAAACGCTTTAAAGCTTCGTACGTTTAATGCATCAAAGTATGGATTTTTTCTAGTTCTTCGAAGAACTTGTGAAGTAAATACAGAAATGTAAATAGATATATTTATTTACTTTTATCATACGTGGAAAAACAATCTCGTAAGTTTCAACAATAGATTTAAAATCCATTCTAAATTTTTTTTAATGAAACTAATAGTTTTAATTTTGGAATTAAATTAATTACAGATTGTTGAAAAAAAATTTTTTTGGTTAGTTAGTGAAGGAAAATTCTAAATAAAGCAATTTTTTATAATAAAATTTGACTTTGATCAAGGAGGAATAAAACAAGTGAGTTATACCCGTAGTAAATTTTTATTTGGCAGTTGTAATCAATTAGAAAAAGGAAGATAAATTGCTGAAGAAATTCGAGTCTTTTCTACAAATATATCTAAATACGTTGTATGTATAAATTTATACTATACGATATGAAAAAAAAAAAAAAAACGTACATAAAAGGTCAGAGGCAGTACGTACACAAAGAACAGTCGTGTAAACGTAGTGCTGAAATTTTCGGATAGCGACCTGTTGCTAGGCACCCCGGGGAATCCTTATCCAACTATATATAATATGAGTAACCCGGTAACCCGGCAACCGTCCATTCTGTCTAGAAGGGCCAATTTGTCTATGCTGTCCTTTCGATTTATCTTTTTTAGCTCCCTTTCTCAAAGTTTATACTTTTATTTTTTAGATGCCGTCAGATTTTACTATTTTCATGACAAATTAACACTCACGCACGGAAGATCTCAGAATAATTTAGAATATGATTGTCTCATTGTAGACATCCTATGACTTTTTCGTGAATTATTTAAATTTTATTGGGCAATTTTTTTATTTATGAATAAAAATCACTTAGAATGTGGCTGAAAAATTTTTATAAATTTTTTTTTTAAGCTACCAATAGAAATAAGTATAATTTGTAAGTTCGAAAAATCTTTTCTATAAGTAGTTCTGAGAAAGTAAATTTATCTGTGGATTTATACTAATTTACATTGCGTGCAAAAGTATAATTGTGTTTCTTTTATTGTATAAATTGCCGTCAAGAGTTTTTATCACAATGCTTGTTTGTTTTTATTTATTGTTTAACTTTTAAGATTTTAAGAATTATTTTTGAACAGAAATTTTTGTTGTTATAATTTTTTCGATTGTAATTTTTATGATCAGACAATTACCGCAAACATTATAAAAATTAAATAAATATTTAAGTATTAGCAAATTATTTTAAATTCGTGCAACAATAGATTAGCATATTTTATTTAAATCTGATAAATATATAAATAGGTTATCAGTTATCATAAAAAAAAGGTAAGAAATTATAATAGTACACTACATAAGTATGAATAAATAATTTAAATGTATAAATCATTATTTAAAATCACTATTATATTAAAATAACTGATTGTGAAAATCATACTAAATATTAAGACGACGATTGTTAGTTGGTGTTTTATTATGACCAACAAGTAGTCAATGGGTATTATACGAACGGTCGAAGCCATAGTCGTGATTGTCGAGAAGAATAATCGGTACTTAAAGTATGAAAACTTTTCTATAGAGTTCTTTCAAACTACCTCAGATCATTTAATGCAGAAACTTGATTTCAGAACTTCAAGGAAGCTTATTACTAAATTTGCAAAACATTAAATTTCGATTTTTTATTTTATGTAAATCGCGATAGTTAAATTTTTTTTTTATTATGTTAATAATCTTATTTGAATATCGAGAATAATTTTTACCAGGATAAAATATTTATTTTCAAAAATTAAAATTCAAATAATAACAAGTTATGAAGGACGATAGAAAAATTGAGTAATAAAATAAAAAAGTAATTGTTTAAAATTTGATTGCGGTATAAAAGAAAACCTGTTTGCTCGTTAGCATTAACAGAGAAAAAGGTTAACCATCGATGAGATAACAGGAAAATAAAATGAAAAAAATACACAATACGAAATAAAGAAAATAATAAAAGATAAACAAAAAAGTAGAGAAGGGCTTGCGGCTCGACGCTGTTGCTTTTACTTTCTTAATAAATTTTATTTATGTTCTATATCCTCTGCTCTAACAAACGACAATTCACTAAATCCGAATCCTTGAGAGAGATAACATTTTCAGAACACGTACGTTAATAACGCCGGAAGCTACGGACGTGCTGTAAATACCTCCAGACAATCTGTTTGTAAATTAAAACAAATTTTACAGTTTCGTTCTGAACCCATCGGCACTTTTAAACGTAAATCGTACTTGAGTGAGCTGGAGTTATTTTTTTCACTAAAATTTGGTTAAGGGCAATTAAAAAGAGTATTAGAGTAGGCATTTTAAATTAAATTAAATTGATGTTCTCGGTTGTTTAAGATTTATTTCAAGGAAAAGAACATTCGGCAGCTCGATTGAACGCAAGATATTAATATTCTTGCCCAGAAAAGCCTTTTTCTGAACCTTCAGCAGCCGGGATCTCAGCAAGCTTCTCCGCGGATTAATCTGCCCGACCATTTATCTCATGACAATGCCTGCTGTGAACAGGCGCCGAATAATGGAGACTTTGTAACCATACCGTATCGGTTTTTCTATTAATAATTTTCTGTTGGTCGTTTTTTTATTCATTTATTATATTAATACATTAACGATTCATTTTATTATTATTAGATTGCTTTTAATGTAAAAAAAAAAATTTGAGCACGTGAAAAATTGGTTTTTATTATTTCTAATAGAATTTTTTGACATGAAAACGGTAAAAAAAGTATTCCGAGCTGCGGATAGCAATATTTGTCGACAGAAAACAGCCCCATTGATTTCCTGAGACCAGAAGAAGCGAAACTGCTGAAAATCTTGAAACTAGATCAAAAAGATCTCGTTTCCGGTTCGGTTATCCACGTCAATTTTTGTATGAAAGCTTCTTATTATATTAGAAAGTCACACGATATTTCATAGGTGGTTCTTTAGACCGAGAAAATTTCCCAGAATTTTTTATCAACATATCATCGCGTTAGGGGATCAAAATCTTTTGAATAAGAGTTTTTCCAGGGTTTTCTTATTTTACGTACTTGAAATTTCATGGAGTATTATTTTCTCATCAATTGCAAGTTATTACATAATACAGATTTACAAATCAGTATAGATTTAATTCTCATTAAGAATTAATTTATTCCCTGTCAATAATAAATTTAGACATCGTTAAATACAAATATTGATATTGAGTTAATCTCTTAATGAATTATTTGATCAGTTGGAAAGAAAAAAAAAAAAAAAAGAAAAAATAACAATCTGAGAAGTCTAAGATTTCAAGTCTGCAGGAAAAAAGTGACCACAAATAAGAGTAAATAAAATAAAAGAAATAAATGAAAATAAATTGGAAATAATAATCCTCCAGGATCAAAGAGTAAGCTTTATGATTGGACCAAGAAAAAGATAACAAAAGAAAAGTCATAAAAAAATAAACATTACTTCAAATTATATTGTGAGTTATGATTCCACTGTCGATAAGTATTATTGATACGAAAAATATAGAGAGTGAGTTGGAAAATTTTGAAGTTGTTAATTATGAAAAAAAAGTAAGTACTTGCGGATAATAAAGTCTAGTTGAGAGATAGTTGTAATAAAAAGAAGCATATCGGTAAATTTTAATCTTAATCATTATTTGTAAGGACATTTTCTAAAAGATTTAAGCAAGAAATAGTTTCTTTTTAATTTAATAAAAATAAAATTAAGTGCTTGAAATGTAATAGAATTTTAAGGCCAAATTTGAATTTTATTTTATTATTCTCACAGCTTCTTACCCCGAAAACCACTAGGTTGTATTTACAATTTTTTTTTAATTTGACATTTGAAGCAAAATTACATGTACTGACAAGATATTCAAATGATGTAATTTATTTAAGCGATAAATCATAATAATCTATATCTTCACAAGTTTGACAGTAAAAACATTTAAATTTATACAAATATTTATTAAATTTTATTATTTTCTTTTTCCACCAGTTTTTGATTAATTATTCTTTGTAAAGTTCCAAACAGCGAGTGTTAGATAAACGCGGTCAAGTAGACTAAAATGAAGCCTTAGCGTGAGTGTTTGTATTGGTCTGAGGCGAGAGAACAAGCTCTTGCCGGTAAAATACACAATCGATGGATAAAAGGCTGGAATAGGTCTCGATACGATACGACGATTGGATGGAAGTTGGAGATAGACGTGGAAAATGGGAATGACAGAGCCACTTCACCGGTCGTCGTGTTCACAAGTGAAATTAAGTGCCAGCGGATAGAACGCTGAATAAAGTGATAGCACGAGAGATGAAGGCATACATCTGGTTAAATGAAAAAGATAAAGATGAGATGAGGGAGTTTAAACTGACATAGGGAAATCGATTTCTCTTTCCATACTTTTCAATTACAATCAGAAAAGGTTATGACCTGTTTCGTTGGGATATTGAAATTTTGTCAACATCTAAAGATCTGTATAATCGGTCATCAGTCATCACTGCCGCCCACTAGTTCCCGACGCCGCCACCAGGCGGATGTTATTTTTCTCCATTAATGAAAATATCCAAATCTCCTTTAAATTATTTTCTTCAATGTTTTTACTTTAGAAAATGTTTATTAATATCTTTCAATGTTCCGCGTAAAAGGTTTCTTATCATTATTTTTTTTACATCAACATAAATCACTTAAAAATTTTTGTAAATAAAATGATTGATTACGAATACAAGAAACAGATTGATCAAAGATTCTTTAAAGCTAGTAATATCATTATGACTGTGCAAAAGAATATTGGCCACTTTGGCAAACTTCCACAGCGGTACAAAAACCCAGTTAAATTTTATCCAAACAATTGAAAGATTTCTATAATGACGTTGCTACTTATGCAGTAAGGAATCCTGTAGCAAATCAATGGATTTCAGAAAAAGAAAAAAAAAAGTTTTTTCAACTTAAATATGCATTTAGCGTCTACTCTGATGATATTAATAAAACTTTAATCACTTGGAAATATTTCAAGATCTTAATCGCCCAAATCTAAAATTCTAGTCGCGGAGTATAATACGATGATAAAAGATTTTAATTAAATTTCCAAATATATTTATATTAAATTCAAATTTAAAGATACAGATCCTGTATGTGGTATTAAAATTGATTCTCTAGTAATTATTGGAAATAAAGTTCTTTATGTGGTTATTCATTTTGGGAATAATAGACGGAAAAAATACTCTGTGGTCATTTAACAATTAAACCAAAATAAATTCGATGAATTGGTCATCTCTGGCAGAGATGGTCAGGATTTGTATATATATTGAATATAGTTTATTGTATATATAATATCGAATGAATAGTACCTAGTGGATAATATTGAACAATATACTATTGAATGTATAATAACAGAAGCATTCTCTATTCACCAATATTTAATTCAATGTAATTCAACTGAATATTAATTATACAGCAGAAAAACAAAATTGTGAGTATTTGATTCCCACAAAAGAGCTATCTCGGAGTAATAATAATTTCTTGAGAATTTATATTCACATCGAAAACCAGATTGGATTTTAGGGTCTCAATATCGAAGGACTTTTACATATTTTTCAGTATTTTATTTCTTTATTTAGGTAGAAAGTTTATGTTTCGCACGTGAGCTGCATAACAATTTATCACGTAAATAATTGCTTCTATAAGATTTCTCGTAAGATATGCTGGAGGATCAATAAAAATTGACTGATTAATTTGCGATTGAATCTATCTCAAAGAAATTTAAGAATGAAATTTGAACAAATTTTAGATGACTTTAAAATTGGAATTTTATAATAAAAAAATAAAAATTATAAAGTTTTTGAATTAAATAAATTTTCAAAAGGTCAAAGTTATGCCGACTGACTCTGACAATGCATTGTAATTTATTTTCCCAGCAGATTTTTCAGTAGCTTTTATCTAGAATAGAATATTTTAGATTGGTTTCGAATTCAATCTATTGGGAATTAAAAATTTGCGATGAGGAAATAAAATTACGCATTTTTTTTCTCGGTGAGCTCTAGAACTCACTGGTGAACTTTTGATCCACGAAAATCAATCAAAATGTTGCCTCTATTTTTTTAACACTAATATATTCCATTTCGCTCGGAATTAAAATCTAAAATTATAATAAAAATTTGATGGAACAAAATAAGATAAATCTAAAAGCTATTTTTGTGAATATGAAGATGACTGAGTTATGTAAATCTCAAGGAAAAATGAAAACAACATTTAAATAATTATTAAGGAAATTGTAAAAGATGTCACGAATGAAGTGAAGTGAGAGATAAATTGACTCGTTGACAGCCGGGGGTGGAGAATTATAAATAAATAAAGTAAGAGTCGCCGCTGCAGCAAGTTAACTAAGCCATCTGTGGTGCAGTCACGAGGATAAAACTACATTACAACGAACCCTAAACCCTGAGCTAGCACGTCGAGGTTCTTTAATGGGCTTTACTCTGACAGCTAATCCGTTTATCCTAAGCGTTGGAATGCCATCCAGATTTAAAGACTAGTGAAATAGATACCGAAAAAAGGTGTTGAAAGGTGTAATGTCGAATTTAATGGGTCGTAATTACTTTATTTTACCGGGTTAACTTTACGATTTAAATAAATATTTATTACCGACCATTAAAGAGATATGAACCGAGAGGTGAGAGAATAGTAAATTTTGATGAGTGGGAATAGACTTGTTTTGTTGTGAAGAGATATGATGGAAATAATCATGTGATTTAAAGTATGCATTTCCTCACAAAAAAAAAAAAAAAATTACAAAAATTACAGTTTATACGATTTAAAAAAATAAGTGGAAAAATTACATTTTTACATTATAATTATTACAAATCCTATAATTCTTACATTTTAAACTGTCAAAATTGCATACGAAATTTTAAAAACTAATATTTAAAATGTAATTTGAAACCGCAAATTTTTTTTACAATTTATCAAATGACTTCTTTAATTACATTACAGGACTTATTATTAAATAAAGTTAAAAAAAAAAAAAAAAAACAAAAAAAAACTTTTTCTGGACCTCAATTTATGAAACTTACGAGGATTTCCAGATTTATTTTTTTAACGATCCCAAATTATTCGCACCACAAGTTACGATAATAGCCCTAGTACCCGAGTACTAAAAAGAAAACAAATAAAAAATAAAATGAATACCCCAGCAAATATTTTTTCAGTCGTTCGACACTCATTTCGCGTGCAAATAAGGCTGCCTATTAGTGCATCGCGGTTCAATGCTACCACTCGTTATCTAATACTTGAACTACACCGTTCGATCAGTCATACATCAACCAGGACAATCGCGATAAGGCGCCGGTATAAAATATCGATTTTTCCGTATTCGCGTTTTTAACTTTTTTAATCCGTACTTATTTCTAGCGTATCATCATTACTCTCATTGCCAATGTTGACATAACAAAAACGTTGATGATAAATTTTACTTATCTGATAGTCATAATGTTAATAGTTACCCTATGTACGATAAAATAATGCATTAAGTAGTTCAAACACATTACAGTCAGACATTACCTCGAACGGATGCAAACTTTCGAGTTGTTTTAATGTTTCAATTTTTTCGCTAGAAAATCGAAACTTTGATATTAAATTTTCGACTGCTTCCATAAATTTATTCATTATTAAACCATTTCTAGTCATTATTCATGACTCAATATTCAATATTGCTGATAATTTATTTATTAAAAGTAATTGCTTTTTGTAGAATAAATACAACATATTCAATAATACTCTTTTATTGATTTTTATTTTGTTCGAATCAATTATGTAAATATTTTATTAGGAAAAATGTTTTCCCAAAATTTTCTTTATTGCATCAAAATCTTTTCATCCCACAGGAGTTTTGAAATGAGATCAAAAAATGTTTGATTAAATTTAAAAATTCTCCGAGAGAATAAACACTGTCAAGTTTTAAAATATCTTCAAATGTATCACAAGATAAATTCTATAGTAGTTTGGGTAGATAGAAATATTTATATTTGAAAATGTTCTTTGTCGTATCTAAAGAAGGGTCGGATAATTTGATCACCCTGAAGGCCAGCCACCTTAAAGTTATGACGAGAAAAAAATAAAATATATCATAACATTCCGCTTTTTCCTTGCCCGAAAGTTTCTTTTTTTTTTTTTTTCACTCTAATTTAACAAAATAAATAAATACGGAAAACATCGATCTCACAAAGGTAGTCGACATCTTTTCAAACTTTCTAACAAAAAAGTTTCTTCTCCCCAAATATCCATATGAGTTTCGAATAATCAAAAAATTGATATATGAATTTTTTTTTATTTTTAATTTCTTTCCTTCTTTTATGATCAGCACAATAAATTACCACATTAAAAATCTCGTTCTTTGGCATTAAAATTAAAAAACACATTCATTACTCAGTAGATTAATTAAAAGACATAAATAATAATACTGTATTTATAATAAAAATAAAATTTTTATTACAGAATGTAACTATTTAATGCAAATTTATCCAAGATTCAAGAGTTATCGTCAAGATATCACGCAAGTTACCATGTTTAATAATCACCATGCTCAAATAATTATAATATATAACACTAAGGGTGAGATCATCACGTTAACAACGCCTGCAGCTGGTTATGGTTGACTGGGCTTCTCTAACCGTACAGGTCATATACCTCGCTCAATATTATGTCGGTTCCGTTTATGGAAATTCGGTTTACCATAGCTACATTTTTGAATAAATAATATTAATATATAATGGGGAGTTTCCCTTAATGACTGGATATAATCATTAATTTTATATTTTACATTTCAGTTTTAATTTTTAGAGATGAAAAATAAAATTTTTAATTTTTGTTGAAAAATCTTGAACTTTTTTTATAAAAAAAAGAGAATAAGTAAAAAATTTAATTGTGTTATAAAAAATATTTTCCTCAATAATAATTCATATCAAGATTAATGTTTGCTTAGCTTTAGTTTATGTTTAACCACAAATATAACATTTAATGCCGTCGGATAAAAGCAGTATTTTTTTAGTGTGCTACTTAAGTACTGACCAATGAGCTTGAAGGAGAAAAGTAAGAAAGAAGTAAAAAAAAAATTTTCACCAGACTTAAACTTCCTATCGCGCCCTTTTGCAGGCACGCGAGGCCGCTTGTCAATTCCAAGCTCACATTTAAACGCAATTAAACGACCTTCTGAACTTTTGCTCACTTGAACTTTACATGCCAGTTGAACAGCATTAGTTTATTAATTTATTACCCGCAATTACACTCGGTTCATTTGGTTTCGCTTTTTAGTAAAAGAAATAAATGCATATTAACGAATTATACTACGACTTAAGTTTCAATTTATTTGAATAATTGATGGTTCCTCTAAAAATTAAAATTAAAAATTTTTACAACTAATGTTTAATGTCGTACTTTCAAAATTTTAAAATTTCAGTATTACAAAATCGAACATTGGCTAGTAATTTAGAAGGTTGTTGTTTTCTAGGCGCGATAGATGTTACGTTAAAAACAACCAAAGTGGAAAAAGTTAAAATTATTGCATGAAGTAAACCGTAAGTAGAGTAACAGAAGGTTTAAATGAAGCCTATGGTTAAACTGATTACAGTGATAACAAGAAAAGTAAACGGTCTTGGGAGTCTTCCACGACGAAAAGATAACAAGAAAATAAATGTTAGCTCATGGATTATCGATCGGGTTACTTTACATGCGTAGCCCTTAGCGTAGCCTTAGCTTTAGGGGCTTAGATTTATCTGTGTATGTATATGTATATAATATATTTGGATATATTTAATACCATCGAGCATATATTTCACGGCGATGGTGATATCGTGATATTACTTTCTTCTACGGGAAATCCAGTTGAAAATTGGGCGTGTTCGTATGCAAATCATCCACTCGGCTCTGCCGTAAAATGGAGTTTGTAACGAATTTTGAATAAATTTTCTCTTTGGATTGAACGACTAAGAGCCCTGAAGTTGTTGTTGAAATACATATTAAATTGATTTAGCTTAACTTGATGATGAATTAAATGTAATGGTCATTAGAGTTGAATCTATAGTTTCACAGTTTCTTTAGTCATCATACGTTTTAATAATTCCAAATTGATACAATGTTATCATTCAATTAAGGGTTGTAAAAATAGATTCATAATTTTATTTATTGCAATAAAAATTTATTTATAATTTTGTTCTAATCATCAGATATTTTTCCTTAACGTTCACAAAAAATTGAATAATTAGTAGTAAAATTTTTTGAAAAATGATTAAAAAATATAAAATTTTTCATTTTTTTCTATCTACAAGTATTAGAACAAGAAAAAAATTTTTTAATTGCTAAACGTATGTAGACATATTTTATAAACTATTTTCGATGGGAATTAAATTTTTTTTACCATTGAAAGCTTTACAATTAATTGAACGGATGTATTACAAAAAATTTTTATAAATTTTCTTATAAATTAAATTCGTCGTTAATTTTTTTTCAGAAAAAATAAAGTGATCATAAAAATTACTGTAATTTTAAATTTTTAAATAAAAAAAAATAACAATGTACAACGTAACATTTGTTCCAGATTAAAGAAAAGCCACAAGATAATACACTGTTAAACACCGTTTAAAATTAAATCAACAAATGCCTTTGCATAGCTATCTCTAGATTAATCTAGATTAATTTACTCCACGCTGGGAATGAGTCCCGATCGGAAATGCTTGGCTGGCTGGCGTTATTACCTCAGTGACGCCGTAGACCAGTACCAGTATATACACGTATTGAGATCTAAGTACGTTGATGTGAACAATGCAAAAGCTGTACTCAACTCTTTTACGAAGTACACGTTCGCAAATTCTCTAAGCTACGCTTTCCAAGCCATCTGATATTAATTCTCACCATACAAGTGTAGCCCTTAGCTATAATGTTTGCTCGCGCCTCGAATAACCTCGGTTTCTAAAACGTACATACCATAAATAGAACACAATAGTCGAATAAGCTCTCCAGCTAATTTAACACAGAGAAAAATTTTAAAACAGAATTCGAAGGAATTCAATTTATAAGCACCCTGTTGCACTGAATTTTTGCTCGAATTCCAGCAGACGGTACTCGGGCTCAGGCTAAAACAAATTTAACTGCTCTACTCGACTCATTTATTTGATGATGGTTCGCGTGTAGGCGTGTCAAATCCATGAAAAATTCCATGAAAATAAAGCATAAAATAGAACAAATGCGAGGAGAATTCCAGCCAGATCTCCTATCACTCGTCGCCATGCTGACCGTTACATTTACATCTGTCACATTCAATCGCGTGTGTGATTCATATTTGATCAATAATACACTTCGATTACCATATTGATGGACATCATCGAAAGTGAAGAGTCGTTATGATTTTTTTTATCATTATAATCATGGATTACGCGTTTGATTGGAAAATTTACGTAATTTCAATTGCTATACATCATTTTCTTCTAAATTAAGAACAGAAATAATCAAATCATGATTAAATTTATACAAATTGTCTGTTTTTTTTTTTTTTTCATATTTTTTCAAACACGCTCTATTCATTATATTTTTACGCTGAAAGCAGTTACACGAGATTTTTTTTTTTAATTAAGCCACCAAAAATGAATTTGTTTTTATCGAATTTTATCCTTTATTTTTAATCTCGTTATAGACATTAATATTCAAACCGTCACTGTGTAATTAAAATTGATATAATGTGACTGTATGATTGAAAAACTTACTTCTGAAAAAAGTCAATTTCCATTTTAATGCGTCATTTTAATTAATTTAAGGTTTTAGTGAAATTTATGAACTTTTGAACAAGAATAAATAGGTGAAAAATGAAATTTCACGCATTAAAAGATAGAGTTGTGTTCAAGATAAAAGAAAATTTTAATTCCTTCGACATTTACAATAATTAAGAAAATTGAAATACGTCAATTTTATTTCGTTTGCAATAAAGTAAATTTAACCTCACTAAAACAATTGATTTTTACGATATGAATGGATAAATTTTAATATTTTAATTACATGCAGAAAAATAAAATATGTACTAATCTATTGACGCAGTTTCATTATTCAAGGAAGCAATCAATCGATTTTTTTATAAGGGTAATCTATTTAAAGTGCCCTCATTAGCCTTGAATGGGATACGTAATTAATTTTTTTCAGGTATTTATTTATATAAATTCTTCAATCAATTTTACTTTCATTCCAATGAATAGAAATATTTTTATTGACAAATTCTATCTAATAAAATCAAATAACGAACCTAACTGTTATTACGTCTATTGTCGCTCAGGAAGCTCTTCTTTGAGGAATTGTTTTTTTTTATATAAAATTTTATTACATACAAGAACTCATCAATTTTTCCTAATTTAATTATAAAATAAAAAATATTAAGTTTGTACTGTAATGTTCATAAACTTTTGAGTAAAAAAAAAATTCTTGTGCTAAAAATTGATCATTTTTTAATTCTTTTTTTTTTTAGGTATAAATAATTCAAAGATCAGAATGGATAAAATGATTAAGAAGTTGTTAATTTATATGAGGACTACCCTTGTAATAATAATTATTTATAAATATGTAATCCCAACTCCGGAAAGCAATTATTTTAAAACGGAAGAGTAAATTGCCTGTCAGAGACAGAGACAAAGAAATTATACATTCCAAGTTTAATCGGGCTTGTCAAAGATTAGTGTGTAACAATGATGATCATCATCCCGGAGCTAAAGTTTATATATACACAATGGAATTTATTCGCTTATGGAAAATAAAGCAATAAAAAGTTTTATCTCCTTGTTTCTCTTAATGTTTAACGAGCATCAAGTGGGTTTACTGTTATATTCAAATTTATAATACTAGCAATAACAATAATAATAATAATAATTATTATTATTATTATAACAGAAGTAATACGAGAAAATAACAAAATGTTTCGTGTGACATTAAATTTATTGAAGCTGATATTCTTAACGTTAAAAATGTATATCGCGCCCAGAAATCTATTCTGTATAAATATTCAAAATATTTGGAATACGTGATTGGAATACTCTAAATGTTGACACCCAGGAATTTCATCATAGTGTAGTATAATACGCCACCAGCATTCTTTAACAATAATATAAATTTTTATATCATGAGTTATTTTATGTCAATATAAAATTATGTTCCAGTCCAATGACATGCTGAACTGAGAGACTTGAGTATAAGAAGTTTTCAACTTTATATGCGATTCAGTCACGATCTAACAATTAAACTATTCACTAGCAATTTCAAATTAAATACGTCATTTTTTATTTATTTAATTTTTATTACAATAAAATTTAATATTATTTATAGATCATCTCCCCAAAAATAATCCTTCGATTCCAAAATTATACCATCACATTTAACGACTTACTAAAACGAAGTTCCCATCTTTTTTAATCCGTAAAAATTTATCGACTGCATAAAGTTATCTAGTGATATACTTTTCAGCATAAAATTAATTAAAAATATATATTTATTAACGAATTAAAACTTTATTATCATTCCATATAACTAAAAAAATTAATGATACTTCTTAAATTATTTTTTACCTAATTTATAGTCAAAAATTGATCATTATTTTGAGGAGAAATTTTTGTATGAGAAAAAAGATACGTTCACCCTAAAATGAATGACTTACAGTAAAATTCCTTGCAAACTAAACAAATAATATCCCGACCAGAAATTTAAAAGTAAAACCAATAGGGTCCCCATTGGGATCCCCTGTTGGGGCCCCACATTGGGATGTAACGCAAAGATCAATGGGGTCCTCATTGGGCAATCCCTCGGGCCCAATGGGAAAATCCCCATCAAAGCTCAATCTAAATTTTGGAAATAAAATAGTACAATTTTTGAAAAAATTAAGAATAATTTAGGATCTGATACTCATATCATATTTGAACTTATTTACGATCTTTATTTGCATTGATACAGACTTATCGATTGAAAAAATCCTTGGCGTGGGTTGGGCTCGAACTGGGGTCCTTAGTTTCGTCAGTCCTTCAAGTTACTTCTGGTCCAAGCAGGAATACTGAAGAATACAATACTCATTTGGTGCACATCAACTCGATCGGTTGACTGTAATATACTTTATGTTATGCTCAAGCTTCAAGAATGTATTTTTATTTATTCAATTAACTGACTTGAAAATACAATTTTGTAGAGGTTTTCTGTTGAAAATTATTTTGGTAAAAAATTTTTTTTCAAAAATTTGAATTTTTCGAAAATTTTGATTTTTCCTCTAAGTGGCATTTTACGCGAATTTGAACAGTTTTCAGAATTTTTTATTATTATCTACTGGGTGCTTTACCTTTCTTAACGATTAATTTTTATTTTTATTTCTATTTTACTTATGACAAATATATACAACTAATATAAGAACACACATATTTGGATGATTGTTTTTTATCTAAATTAACGATTGGTTAAATTTACAGATTATTTATGAATTTCGCAATCCAGTTTTTCAATAGATCTCAGATAAAATAAACTTTATGCCATGGCAATTATTTATTATTTCTACGTTAGGTTTTCCCAATGAGGTCCCACAGAGATCCCAATTGGGAAAAACTGGCAATAATTTATTATTTTTACGTTGGGTTTTCCCAATCGGGTTCTCATTGGGTCCTCGTTGGGTTTTCCCTCTTGGGCATGCCCCGTTGAAACCCAATGGGGCCCCAATGTATACCTTGAGCATTCCCAAAGTAATTTCTAGTCGGGAAAATATAAAATCATTCCTTCCAGGAATACAAAACCCTCTTTACTGAGTAAACAGTCTGCGAACGACCCATAACATGAATATTGATATAATATAACAATCAGAAATTCCAATCTCACTTTACACTTCAGTTATCTTAGAGTAAAGAGTAGAGATGCAATAAGGCAGTAAGTGGATGAACAAGTAACTTGATCATTGAACATATATTTATTCCCACATCCATATCCTCGTACTATATAAATATAGGGACCGAATAGGCGCCGAAGCAACAAGTTTATCGGGTATCGACTCTCGTAACTTCAATACCACAAATTTATACCCCTAATCCATTATTTACAAGCCGCACCATCATTTTGAATCAACAAATAACATTTTAACGACACGATATGAAAATTTTAATTTACAGATTTTTACAAATCCCTGGGTTCCGAGTTTGAGCCCCGTATTCGGAAAAGCTGATGGAAATATAAATAAAAATAAAAATATAAGTACAAATATTTATTCGCAATATCCCGATGGATTTAAAATTTGTTTTTTATTTCAGCTTCGTGGTGAAATTTTCCTTATTTATGGAAAATAATTTTCGTAAGTAGATCGAGTTCGAGGGAGTGATACTAATTTCAATATATGATAAAAATAATCTCTCGTTAAGATTAATGTTAGCACTTAATATATTACTTGAGATTGCCAAGTGATTGAATAGACGATTGACCAACTTTCTCTTCACACATTTGAATCAATTTACGGTGAGAATAACGCTAAGAGCTTTACAAAGACCTTCATCCTTCATTTTACGCATCGTCACCCTCGCACTTATTCCTTCTTTCCTTCTTTTTCTTCACACCATATATCCACTTTCATTTTTTGCGTTGTATTGATATGACGTTGAAGGGATGTCATTAACCAGGAGGAAAAAAAGTAACCTTTGATGGTGAAGTCAAAAGGTTTTGCGATCAAAGTTAAAGAGTGTGTACTTGGTGGTTGTGATTACGATTGATTTATGCACGGTTTAATAGGCCAGAGATTCTTTATTTGCTCAAGAATCCGAGGATTTATGACGAAAGGCGTTTATATTAATTTTTTTATAGGAAAAATAAAAACTTTTTATACTCAGTTGAGGGTTTTTATGAATTTTACTTGAAGAATTTTTTTACGGTGATTAGTGGATTTGTATTGTTCATCTGGGTATTTATGGTACAAGTTGGATATTTCTTAAAATTTACTTCCTAGAGGGTAAGATAAAAATCTTGTAAATCATATTCCACCTTACTTTTTATTCCCTTTGCTTGTCTGTTTTTTAAACTATTGATTCCGTGGAAAAAATGTCAGAATAAGGAGTAATGCTTATTTTATTTACAAGTTATCTATTTGTAAAAAATCTAAATCCACTGATGAGAATGTCGAAAATAAAAAAGAAGTAAAGGATTTATAGAAGAAAAATATTGCGAGACCAGGGAATGCAATATTGCCAATAATAGTAATAATAGACATTTTTGTCAGAAACATTCGTTCAGATTCGATACATGGAGATTAATAGAAATGAATGCGTGTTTTTTTTTATTGTGTTTTTAAAAGAAACTAAATTGTTATTTTGTATTTTAATTCGTTTGTAAAAGCTTCCGTCAGTTGGAAAAAATTTTGAAACGGAAAGAATTGTAGTTACCGATGAAGAATGAAGATACCGATTTACGGTTGCACCAAAAAAAATCTCTTTCTTTTCGAAAAAAGATGACCACAATCGATAAAGTCGACGACGACAGCAAGCATAAAATTGAAGAAAAAGAATTATAAATAAATGGTTTCAGAATACAAAATTTTTAATTTTTTTAATTTATTACGAGAAATTTTTAAGTGCATTTTTTGCGGAAATTTCAATTCTTTTGTCAAAAATAACTCTGTTAATCAAGTTAAATTTTTTACTATACTTTTTACTTCATGATATCAAAAATAATTTCATACAGTATAAAACTGTATATGAAAATTGGATGAAAAATATTATCGATAGTTGGTAAATCCCCAAAAAGACACTGATAGCTTATGACTTATCAGTTTTCGGTTCGAATCCGAACTGCGGTAAATTTTTTTTATTGTAATTAATTTGTTTTTTCTTAATTCAGTAACGTAAGTAATAAATTACTCTGAATATCTATAAATAAAATTTATTCGAAACAATCTTCTTTATCATAGTCAGTAATCGGTAATCTCTCATTACACGGTAATTCGTAGCTTGAGTTTAAGAATAGTAAAGTAAGTTCAAATTGACAAGAGCCGCAGTGGCGAAACTGGTAACGCACCAGAACGGTTTAGGGCCTACACGATTCTTTTCGATGATTGTTTCCTCTGCGTTCCTGGCACACTCTCGTTAAGGATACTCTCGTTTGAGGAATTGTTGTAGAAACCGCCGGGGGAGCGTTGATTTCCTATTAGTGATATCTGTGCTGTGCTGTGTTTCCGGAGTCAACGCTCTTCCTGGAGACACTCGGTAATCTAGAGATCTCGGTTCGAATCCGAGCTACGGTTTTTTTTTTATTTATTTTTTTTTTTTTTCAATTCAAAATACTTGTTATGATTGAATTGTTCTTATTTTTATTATTCTATCCACAGTTTTAATTTCAAATTAAAGATGAATCTATTTTATTGAATGCGCTTATTGTCAACAATTTGAATTTTTTCCGTACACGGAGAGAAAAGAGTAGAACTTATTCCTATTTAGAATGGTAACTATTACCATGCTACATAGTATCAAAAATTTTTGTGAGAATTCTGTGTAAATTTGCTAATATTAATCTTGGAAATTGTGATAAAGATATGAACAATCACTCATGCGATGCGGAATTAAATTCTGAAAGTAACATTGTTGTTTTTTTATTTTTTTGATGAAAATTTCAATTTGTCATTAACAAAAAACATAACCAAAATGGATAATCTCAGTTTTTCGTAAATAACTCAATAACTATTGGTGATATCAAAAATCAGAAAAATGATCCTTAAAGAGAAGGAAATTTCTGAAAAAAGTCTCGATTCTTGGAACTCTAGCATAAAAAACAATAATTTTTATTTAATGTTGAAAATAGGGTTCCGCGCGACTTTTGTCACACGGCCGAGCCAATGTTAAAATACGACATGCAAGTTTTATTATTTTGTATACAAAAAGAGATTGTAAGGTAACAGAAAAAGTATTGACTATTTGTATGCAATCTACAGGTACTGTAAGATCAATTTCGATAATCAAAAATGGTTCAATGTGTGTATATACACCTGAAATTCCTTGAACAAACTAATCTGGTTAGTAATTTCGAAGCTCATAATTTCTGTCCTACCCTCGGCGCCAATCGGGGTATGAATAAACGCTCCTAATATTTTGATTCAACGCAAGCTTGTTACAATGAACATCGTTAGTTCAATTTACACTAATTAAATAAATCTATTCTAATTCATCAAATATCAATTCAAAAGTTCCAATTTAATGACACGGAATAAATCGAGTGATTACCGTGATTGAATTTTGTATTTGCCCACGGAAATAAAAACGATAGAAGGCTCCCGTTCAATGAAGATAATTAAGTTAAGAATAAATAAAGCGGCAGTAATAAATTGAAAAAAAATTTTATAAAGCAAAGACTAGTCAATTTACGAAGCTGAATTTAATTCAACTGTTAGTTGGACCGAGTATAGAAGAAAAGTTAGATGCAAATTACTCGACGCTGAAAGTCTGTTGTCTGTACTTCCTTGGTTACTTACTGTTGAGCAAAAACAAGGAGCCAACTTTCTCTGGTTTTGAATTACATCGAACTTGTGTTTGCAATGAGTAATGAGCTTTCTACGCTATTGATGTTTACAATCTGAAATCTGTAATCTTTGTTTGCTACGTGCTTTCGATTTATGAAGATACTTGATAATTGCTGTTTATTATTACGCTTATTTGCGCTGTTTACGATAATGATAATGAGTCATTACTATTCAGAAAGTTATTTAGAGAATATTAATTAAATTTATCCTATGAAATGAAAAGAAGTTTTTTTGTTAAGGCTCATTTTTCATTCGTCATATTTTTTAAATGCATAAAATATAATTCTACCGTTGATTAATTTATATATTTGAATATTTTATATTTGTTAAGTTCAATGTAATTTCAATTGAAATTAAAGAAATTTCCATCTACGAAACTGTAAATCAATTTGATTTTTCATGATCAACTTATTCTTAGGTTGACATTCATCTTTAAAAAAAAAAAAAAAAAAAAAAAAAACATACAAATTTAAACAATCAAAAAAAAAAAAAAACTAAATCGAATGAAAATTGTACACTGATTAAAAAATCAACTTGATTCAAGAGCCAAAATCTTTAATCAAGAATACCATTTTGAAGAAAATAATTTTCTTTAGTCAAGAGAATCAATTCTTGGGTTAAGAAATTATTCTTGGACTACGAAAATTTTTCTTCTTTCAAGAATTTATTCAAGATTTTGGCTCTTGAGTCAAGTTGATTTTGTTATCAGTGAACCGTTCAGACTTGAGTAGACCAAAAAAAATGGTCAATGTCAAATAAATATGGAATGAAATGATGTAAAATTGATTATTCTCATGAAATTTTAGCAAGGTAGATTATTATTCTTAATTACAGCAGACTCAAATAATAAAATGATATAATAATTTATATAGAAAAATAGTCTGTTTGAGTATTAATTATCTAGAAAATCCGTGCAGTAATAATTAATTGAAAATAAATTTCTTAAACACTAATGCTGACAATAATTGATGATGTCTAAGGGAGCTCATATCATTGGTATACTCAGCTACAATTAAGCGGAAAGTTGTTGAGAAATATTACCCCAAGAGAGAAAAATAAGTCAATAAAAGCAGTCTCTATTTTATTTTTAGAAAAATGAAGATAAAAAGGTTTACTGAGATATCTCATTACTTTCTTCCGAGTGTATTTTACCAAACTGTAAATTGATGAAACCCACTAAATAGGAAAAAAGATAAATTTTTGTTAAGAAACTATCAGTACTAATCGATTTTTACGACGGCCCATTTATTCTATTTTTTTCTCAACTTCTTCATCTAAGTTACAATCAACTGAAAATAAACCGATACTGAGAAATGAGGAAATAGGATATAATATAATGGTAGAAGTGGAGAAAAATCCTCATTGATTGGAAAAACAGTTTTATTATTTATGAAATTCAAAGGATTCACGATTTGTTTTGGCGTAAAATCGGAGAAACGAATTTATGAATAATATAAACTATTAAAAGTTTTGGAGAAAAGTTTATCGCGTGATTTTCTCGAGAGAATTTTTACATCTCACGTGTGTTCCCAATTTTAAGTCAGAATAAAATTGTGCTAGTTTACTTTTTCTTTTTTTTATTTTTTTATTACTAAAGTTTCATAAGAACCTTAAGCCAAAAACATATTAAGAAAAAAGTTTACCTCAATTATGTAGGGAAGGTATGTCTAACAATTTTCATGTAAATTAGGGAGTTCTGACGTTTAAACTACCAGAGGAATCGCATTAGCAAGCATAAAATTGACTAAATTAGAAAAGTATAAATGAATAATTTCGTAATTGCAATGAAAAAATTGTAATACATGATCAAAATCTTTGAGAAACAATTTTTTCTTTTTATTAGATTTTGTAGAAATCTAACGATTGCATTTGTCCTCATGATGGACCTTTTTGAAAATTTTACTATTTCCACAATCTTTAGCCCCATGACATAGGGAGTTCGAATCTGAGCTGTAGTAATTTTTTTTTATTGGCATAAATTTTACAACCCTTTCTCGGTCGACCTTGAATCCCTACTCTTAATTCGAATCTTACGGTTTCTTCTTAAAGTATGAAAGAGCTATAGTCTGTCTTCTAGAGAGGAGTCCGGGAAAACGATAGAAGGGAGCGCTTGCCTACACTACCACAACTAAAATTTCACTCATACAACCTTATGACGGACTTTGACAGGCTCTATCCCCACACGACTCAAATCTAGACTTATCTATAATTTGAGTCGAAAAAGGGTTAATTAAGTTAGTCATGTAAATAATGAATTACTCTAAATATCTATAAATTCAATTTACATGAAACAATCTTCTTTATCATGGTCAGTAATCAGGAATCTCTCGTTACACGGTAATTCGTAGCCTGAGTTTAAGAATAGCAAAGTAAGTTCAAGTTGACAAGAGCCGCAGTGGCGAAACTGGTAACGCGCCGGAACGGTAGCCGGTTACTAGGTTCTATTGATGATTGCTTCAGGACGTCAGTCGACTCCTGTGCGTTTGGGAGCTTTCATTCGAGGACCAATGTAGTTCCGTGCGGCGCGTATGTTGCATGTTGATCTTATTCCATTGGCTTTATAGATCAACACGCTTCCTACGCCGTTAAATTGTCGGCAATCTGGAGTTCTCGGTTCGAATCCGAGCTGCGGTAATTTTTTTTGTGTCAAAAAAAATTTTTTTTAATTCAGTCAATTGCATAAATAAATTATTACTCCGAAATTTTTTAATTAAAATTAAAAAAAAAATCTTCTTTATCATGTACGATAATAATCGAGAGTCATCCATTACACGATGATTCGTAGCTTGAGTTTAAGAACAGTTAACTAAGTTCAAGTTGCCAAGAACCGCAGTGGCGAAAATGGTAACGCACCAGAACGATGGCTGGCTATTAGGTCCTATCAATGATTGCTTCACAACATTTAATCAAAAGAACACAATTCATTGGGAAGCTCTCGTTTGGGGACCGACATAGTACCGTGTTGAGGGTGTGCGGCTGTTTCACCGATCCCGGTGACTGTACATATACGTACAATACGCTTCCACTCTTATTAGCCCGGCAATCTGGAGTTCTCGGTTCGAACCCGAGCTGTGGTAATTTTTTTTATTTGCATTTGACAATTTTAATTGTTATTATTTTTTTTTAATAGTATCAATTTTTTCATTCACAATTTCAGTAGAACGGATCACAATCATTCAAACAAAAAATACTCGGATGAAAATCATTCCACTACAAACAAAACTTAGGTATTAATAAAATAATCCCAAAACAAACAAGAAAATTGATACGAAAAAAAAAAACAAAGCTAAATGTTTATTTTTAATATACCCAACAAACATGAGAATAACATAGTGGTAGAAATAGCGGATTTTAAAATAAAGTTACTCGCCTTGAAGGAGAGAGGTTGAATCGTTTTATCCCGAGTTTAGCAACAGGTGGGACTCGCGTTGTACTCGACACTCGGTGAGTACTTGCATGTCTTGTTTATACCCGAGACCAAGTACCTTTACACGTGTAATTTTATTAGGTAAAAAGATGATTCTGAAATAAACCAATCCTAAAATTTATATACCTCTGACATTTATCTTTGGTGAGGTTGCATCATAACATATATGAATGATTGATACTAAACATGCTCAATTCTCTGACATGAAAAAGATTAATGAATTCTTTTTAAAATATGAGGAACTACTGATAAATATGGCAATCAATCATTAGTATTGATTGTTTGTATATTAGCATGCATGTTTTTTAGTTTAAAATTTTAAATCTAGGATATGAAGAAACGATAAATTTTACTTTACCACTTACAAATTGTTGAATGGAAATTTTTTAAAAAGTAATAAATATACTTCGGGATTTGAAATGATAAATTGGTATTAAAGAACAGTATTAAAGCTGGGACTATATTTGGGAATAACATTAAGCGAAATAGTATAAATTCCTTGGATAGAGCGATAAAGAGGGAAAATACACGAGAGGTAATATAAAACACGACAAACAACTGAAATACTCGTGACATCAGAGAGCAAACTACGTTTCAATAGATCAACAATAAAGAAACTAATACAAAGGACATATATATTTAATACAACGAAGACATATATATTTGAGTTTTCACACATCACATACCTGAGGTTCCGTTGTTATTTATCAAATAAAATGATCTGGTGTGGGGTATATGGTACGGTATACAGTAGCTAAAAAATTTTGAAAGCTTCAAGCAATATCGTAAAATTTCTCGGTAGAATGGCTCAAAAAATGGCGCTTTTAACCACAATAGCTCTAGGCTTTGGGGTTTCTTTTATCTCGCGTTTTAAATTGAAGAATAATCTTCTCATTCTTTTCCTTTCTTTTTTCAATGTTAAATATCCTTTTTAAAACTGTCACGATATCCAATCTATTTTAAATGAAATTTTCACTAGTTATTTGCAAAGATAAAAATAGATTGCAGGTATGCTTGGAAAAATTGAAAAAGCTCAAGGTATTATATAATTCAGTGTAAAACATGATACAGTTTTGATACTTTATTATAAATATATATGTATATATATTGTACATCCGCGTCTGGATTTTTCATCACTTACGCTTGTGCACTTCACATCTTACGAGCTTTCATCAGCTGTCCAAAGCTTATACTCTCTGGAGCTTCAATGATAAATAAAAAAATAAATATAAAAGAAAAAAAAAAACTGTACTATATAAATAAGTTTTTTCACGGAGCTTTGTTGGGTCAATGCCCTTATTCAATTCCAGAGTATCAGTTGTATCTAGATGATATTAGATTTTTTCTTTGACATTTTTATGATACCTGAGTACAAAGTTGACGGTTAAATAACTATTTAAATATATAAATAATTTTATTCTGTTGTTACTTATCAGATTTGAAATTTAAATTATTTGTTTTTCGAAATTTGTTGTAGTTTCCGTAGAAGAAATATTTATTGTATAGAAAGGGAAATTTTCTGTTAATTATAAGAAATATTTAAAATGCGCGATGTCGAGGCTTCGACTCTTATCTAATGTAGAATTTCTAAATACTTGTAAATTGCTGTACAAACAAGCTGTCAAGTTAATTTAAAGGTCACATTTATCAACTTGCATGTCACAAATTATTTTAAAGTTATTATTTAAAAATAAAATTTGTCTTTTTATTAAAGAAATTAAATTATTTTATTTTCTTTTTTTAATTCTAAATTCCAAGCGCTAAATATAACATTTTATTTCTCAATAAATTCTTATTACCGGTATTTATTTGTAATATAACAGACGAAAACAAGAGCTTTTTCGTGTCTGAGAAATAAAACCTGACAGAAGAAAAAGGAATGTAAAATAGTTATAGCTGTGTAATAAATATTTTTAGGTTATTAGTTTCAAAGAATATAAGTATTATTCTTTCATAATTTCATCAAAAACAAATCAACCACTAGGCAATGAAAAATATTTAAAATATAAAAAAATAAATTTTTTTTTTTCCTTACAACTAATAATTTCCAATAAAATAAAATTGGATAAACATATATTTAGAGGAATGAAAAATAGTTGGAGATATATTGTGCGTGATAAACCACACAGTAGACTAGATTATTCAATAGCTGAGGTTGCATGATTCGATAGACAAGTGCTCCATAATCCGTAGAATTTATTCCCGTGGGTAGATCTTACTTTTCAGAGGTACGCGGTCGTTTCTACGGCTTGGAATTTATTTACAACCGTAAATCATTGAAAAGAACAAAATAGTTTATAGTGCAGCAGAGTATGTGTTTATAAAGTCGCTTGACATTTTGTAAACCCAATAGAAAAAGTGACTTTTGCACAACAAAAAGTTTCTATGCACTAAAATTATTTTGCTAAATTGAAAAAAAATTTTATTTCTAAATTAAAATTTTATAGTACTTTTCAACAGTAACAATTTTTTCCTTAATAATTATTAACTGCATAAATTATCTCTTTTAATTGAATAAATATTTCGCTACTACGGTCAGTAATCGGCAATCTGTCATTACACGGTAATTCGTAGCTTGAGTTTAAGAATAGTAAAGTAAGTTCAAATTGACAAGAGCTGCAGTGGCGAAACTGGTAACGCGCCAGAACGGTAGCAGACTGCTAGGTCCTATCAATGATTGCTTCAAAACGATTTTTGATTGGACCCTGTGCGTTGGGAAGCCTTCATTCGGGGACCTTGTAGTGGTGCGCGGGGGTGTGTAGCATGTTAATCTTTAGCCCAGTGACGATATCCAGGTTAACACGTTTCCCACTCACGTATTAGTCGGCAATCTGGAGTTCTCGGTTCGAATCCGAGCTGCGGTAATTTTTTTTATTGTCAAAAAAAATTTTTTTTAATTCAGTCAATTGCATAAATAAATTATTACTCTGAAATTTTATAAATAAATTTTTTTTTCAGCAAACTTCTTTATCATTTACGATAATCGAGAGTCTTCCATTACACGGTAATTAGTAGCTTGAGTTTAAGATAGCAAAGTAAGTTCAAGTTGACCCGAGCTGCAGTAGCGAAATTGGTAACGCACCAGAACGATGGCAGGCTATTAGGTCCTATCAATGATTGCTTCAAAACGTTTAAACAAAAGAACCCAGTTCGTTGGGAAGCTCTTGTTTGGGGACCGATGTAGTACCGTGCTGAGGGTGTGCGGCTGTTGAGCCTAATCCAGTGAATGTAAATAGAAGGACGACACGCTTCCACTCGTTATTTTCCGGTAATCTGGAGTTCTCGGTTCGAATCCGAGCTGCGGAAATTTTTTTTTGTTTTAAAAAAAAAATTTTTTTTAATTCAGTCAATTGCATAAATAAATGATAATTCCGAAATTTTTTAATTAAAATTTTTTTTTTAAATCTTCTTTATCATGTACGATAATCGAGAGTCTTCCATTACACAGTAATTCGTAGCTTGAGTTTAAGAACAGTTAACTAAGTTCAAATTGACAAGAGCTGCAGTGGCGAAACTGGTAACGCGCCAGAACGGTAGCAGACTGCTAGGTCCTATCAATGATTGCTTCAAAACGATTTTTGATTGGACCCTGTGCGTTGGGAAGCCTTCATTCGGGGACCTTGTAGTGGTGCGCGGGGGTGTGTAGCATGTTAATCTTTAGCCCAGTGACGATATCCAGGTTAACACGTTTCCCACTCACGTATTAGTCGGCAATCTGGAGTTCTCGGTTCGAATCCGAGCTGCGGTAATTTTTTTTATTGTCAAAAAAAATTTTTTTTAATTCAGTCAATTGCATAAATAAATTATTACTCTGAAGATTTATAAATAAATTTTTTTTTCAGCAAACTTCTTTATCATTTACGATAATCGAGAGTCTTCCATTACACGGTAATTAGTAGCTTGAGTTTAAGATAGCAAAGTAAGTTCAAGTTGACCCGAGCTGCAGTAGCGAAATTGGTAACGCACCAGAACGATGGCAGGCTATTAGGTCCTATCAATGATTGCTTCAAAACGTTTAAACAAAAGAACCCAGTTCGTTGGGAAGCTCTTGTTTGGGGACCGATGTAGTACCGTGCTGAGGGTGTGCGGCTGTTGAGCCTAATCCAGTGAATGTAAATAGAAGGACGACACGCTTCCACTCGTTATTTTCCGGTAATCTGGAGTTCTCGGTTCGAATCCGAGCTGCGGAAATTTTTTTTTTTGTTTTAAAAAAAAAAATTTTTTTTAATTCAGTCAATTGCATAAATAAATGATAATTCCGAAATTTTTTAATTAAAATTTTTTTTTTAAATCTTCTTTATCATGTACGATAATCGAGAGTCTTCCATTACACAGTAATTCGTAGCTTGAGTTTAAGAACAGTTAACTAAGTTCAAATTGACAAGAGCTGCAGTGGCGAAACTGGTAACGCGCCAGAAGAGTTCTAAACGAGACGTGATGCTGTCGCATCGCTCTTCAGCTGCTCTTCATTACAACGTGAATTAATAGAAATCATTGCAGCTGCAAATCTGGAAAAAGTTCCAAACAACTGTAAGCTCCAATAACAAGTGTAATATTCTATTATTTTTTATTCAAGATAAGTAAAGTGATAATAATTAATAATAAAGCCTCGAACAACACCAACCCGCCCAAGATGGCGGAGTCCAAGATGGCGGAAAACGTAAACAAAAAACGAAAGGCTCCCGCCGTCAACAGCGAGGATCAAACTTTCAAAACACCGAGACGAATCACGAACTCATTAGCGTTCGAAAAACTATTCAAAGATTATATCGAGACAGGTAAAACTAAAAATACTAGGAGATCATTCTCACCATCATTAACAAACAAACGAGCAAACTCTGAATCAATGATAAATGCCATGGAAGACCAAGATGATTGGCAAACACCGACAAAAACAGCAAAAGCACGCACCAGCGATAACAACACGACAACGGAAACAAACAATCGCTATGATGCACTAATTCCGCTAGATCCAAAAAATAATATAAAATTAACAAATACAGTGAGTCATCATACAGAGACAATCCTCGGGAGCTCTCAAAATGCAGAGCAGCTTGGCTTTGACGCCGACAGAATGCAGCAAAACAATGGTAAACCACTCAAACCACCTCCGATTTTCATAATAGGTGAAGACATAAAAGTAACTAGCGCCAAAATAAACAGCGCGGGAATTAAAAAGGACGCAGTCACTATTAAGCAAAACAGAGGGAGCCACACAATTCTAGCGGCAAATCGGAGCACGTACGACGTAATCAAACTTAAATTATTAGAATTAAAAGTCCAATTCTACACGTATGCATCCAAAGATCTTAAACCACAAACTGTAGTTTTAAAAGACATCTATGGTAACTATACTGCAGATGATATCAGAGCACATATACTCGAAGCGAATAAAGATATAATTATAACAAAAATTATACCAATAGTATGTAAACATAGCAAATATAAAAAACAGCATTTTATTATACAAATACCAGCCGGTAGTAAAAAAAAAGATCTCACCAGCTTGAAAAAAATAGGATCTCAAGTAGCACACTGAGAGAACTTAATCAAAAATAGTGTAACACAGTGCAAAAATTGTCAAAGAGTTGGACACACAAGCTCACAATGCAACATGGAGTACCGCTGCGTAAAATGTGGACAAAGTCACGAAAGAGGCAAATGCACTATTCCCAATGAAGACAACAACAAAGAAAACCTAACTTGCATCAACTGCGGAGAAAAAGGACACCCGGCTAACTTTAAAGGATGCCCATTTTTAGTTTTCGCAAGTCAAACAAGACAAAACGATAATTCACTGAAACATAAACATAAACAATTAATTAACAAAAACAATCGCGTAAGTAATAATTCAATAAATAATAATTACAATAACAATAATTTAAGAAACGCACAGAACCAAGACAATCCACCGAGAAAATCAAACGCATGGCCCACGCTGCCACCACTGAGACAACAGCCTAATTTTGGGGAAGCACATCCCAGCAACATAAATTATGATAATAGTGAACAATTTAACAGCACGCCTCATTGGGCAGAAAAAATGATTCTAGGAATGCAAAAAATTTCCAATCAATTAGCCGGACAAAATAGCAAATTAAATGAACTTAACAACAGAGTCAATTTTCTTTACACAACATTAGGTATCGAAAATGGCGACTACTAAAACAAATGCAGACAATAATACTCAAGGCAACATCACAGCCAGTACCAATAACAATCTAATTAAATTTATAGCAATTAATGTCAACTCCATCCAACATAATTACAGAAGACTGGAGCTACTGAAACTTCTTGAAGCCAAAAAACCAGATATCGTACTCCTATCGGAGACTAAATTAAAATCAAAAACACGTTATAACATACAAAGACTTTGACATTATTAGAACAGACAGACCAAATTCAAAGCAAGGAGGCGGAACTGCTATTATCATAGGTAAAGGTATAAAATATGAAATTATTAACTATCCATCTTCTACAGGTAATGAAATTATTGAATATACAATTTTAAAAATCAACACTAATGACAAGAGTAACACAAACATATTCATAATCAGTTTATATGCCACTAACTCTAACAAAATAATATTTTTAAAAGAGCTAGATACTATTTTTAACAAACTAAAATTAAATCAGACCAATAATAAATTTATAATAGCAGGAGATTTTAATGCTAGACAGGATGGAATACATAGACAGACAACAAACTCTACATAGATTTAATTTCAAAGCAACAAAATGGGGTAAGTTCCAACACAAACTACAATCTTACTACAATACAATCATCCCTGATGACAAAAACCTGACCATCAAAGAAATTGATGAGTTCATCGAAGATATAAATAAGTCAATACTAACTACCATCGAAGAAACGGTTCCAAAATTCAAGCCTCACAATAACTTACATAAATATATCAACTCCAGAATCAAGAAGCTTCAAAAAAATAAATCAAGTCTAATAACCGAACTCCATAAACTACAGACAAACAACCCGTCCAACCACAGGAAGGAAATTATCAGACTCAAAGAACTCATCAAACTCACTAAAGCTGAACTGAGGAAGGAATTTGGGACATCTTCAGCAACGTACTACGCGAAGTTACTCAGGGAAATAAATCACCGTGATGCCTCAACATTTTTTCCTAAAATTAACCGCTACCTGAGAAGAAAAAATCCTATTAGTATCGGAGACCAAATTCTAAATCAGAATGACCCAATGCTAATAGGCATACCAGCTGAAAAAATCAATAGAACAGAAAACAACACAGTAATTATCTCTGACCCAACTAGTAAGCTGGAAGTCATCGGAATGTTTCTCCAATCCATCAACTCCCCTAGGTACCTCAATAACGAAACCAGAATAAAAGAAATAGTTGATAAAGAAGCTACTAAGATTAAAAATAAATTAAATGACAACCACAATAACAATACAACATTCACTAAATTCACAACTGAAAATAGATCAACTCTTCCTAAACACGAAGACGAGAAAGAATATTTCTTCTGCAATAGTCATTCTCTCAACTTAATACTACGAAGACTCCCTAACAAAACATCTAGCGGAGTTGATGGAATTCCAACCATAATATTAAAACATCTACCAGGAAACATCATCCAAGCATTAGTCATCATATTCAATAATGCACTTAATGCCTACTACTTTCCAAAACTTTGGAAAAAAGCCAAAGTACTACCAATCCTGAAAAAGGACAAAGATCCATCTAAGGCAACAAGTTACAGGCCAATAAGCCTCACACCAACTCTAAGTAAAGTATACGAAACCGTCATTAATACACAAATAAACAAAATTTGCAAAGAAAATAATATAATCCCCGATCAACAATTTGGCTTCAAACATGAGCACTCCACGATTCATGCTATTAATAAATTAGTTTCAGATATTCAACGCAGTCTTCATTATAACCAACTTGTCGGAGCTCTATTAATTGACTTGGAGAAAGCCTTCGACTCTGTATGGCTTAATGGCCTGATGTATAGATTAATAAAGCTTGGATTTCCTGAATGGATGACTCTATTAATATCAGATATGATACACGACAAAACGTTTATTATTTGGGACGGAACCAACTTCACAAACACAACCTTTAAAATACTTGAGGGACTTCAACAGGGAACTGTCAACTCTCCCACCCTCTTCTCAATTTATTTCAGCACCCTACTCAGTTTATTCGATTTAAATAAAGATGATCTAAAAGCCATCGCCTTTGCAGATGACCTGGTGGTGTACCTGCCTGGTAAGTCCCCACTGAAGATCCAAGACGGCCTCCAAAAGCTTCTAAATAAAATAGACAAATTCATGCAAACTTGGAACCTAAGAATAAACTACACAAAATGTGAAACAATAGTCTTTCGCCGATCGACTCATTTTCTAACCAAAGGCAGCAGACCAGGACTTAACACCTTCACACTGAAAGGTACCAATCCAGGTACGGATACAGTAGTAAACATCCCTCACAAGTCAATAGTAAAATACCTTGGAGTACATCTCGACGACAAATTACGTCTGAATAAACATATTAATATTCAGCTGAACAAAGCTTCAGCAGCTCTTAAAGCCAATCGAAGCTTATTCTACTGCAAACACTTGACCAGCAGGGCTAAAATTATATGCCATCAACTACTGATCCGGCCAATTATCACCTACGCCAGCCCAATTTGGTGGAACACTAGCGCATCCTACATGGAAAAAATCCGAGTCCTGGATCGCAAATGTATTAGGACTTGCCTGAGGGTATACCGCTCTTGTGAGTCCAACTTCAAGAAGCAAATCAGCAATGAAACTCTATACAACATTGCTAACATCCCCCGGATCGACAATTTTATAATTAAACTAACGCGAGATTACTTTGCAAAACTCTCTTCAATTGAGAATAAAGAAATTGAAAAGATCTTGGAAACACCTGACCAACAGATCGACATCACGAACCACAACTCAGCTTGCCTACCACCCCAAGCATTTATCTATTTTGACAAAGAAGGCATCATACAAGACAGCAACAACGTACCAACAATATATCATTGGGGCAGAAATGTCACAAATAAAAGAATTAATTTGACATCTGATATGATTGTCAACAATAAATATGATCCAGTTTATTCAATGGCCTTACCAGAACGAGACAAAATGGACTTTTATAGCCTTGATGAAAGATACTGGTGGCTTGAGGACTCCTGCCATCGTATAAAATTAAAATTAAGAAAGCTCAAAGGCTGGTCGGCGACGTGGTGAAGTGTTAATATGTATATTTGTATATATGTATAGACTTAAGCTATAATCATTTTTTTTTTTTAATAAGCTAAGCGAGGGTTTTTTGCAATTTTCCCACCGCTTTTCAATTAACAATAATATATATCCTAATCGGATACCTCAAAATACATATTTAATTAACAAAATATTTAGGTTCTAATAAATCAGATCCACATATACGATTGATATGAGTAGCTCCACACGCGGAGACTAATATCTTTTTAATAAACACACATAATGGCTAGTTTTTAAGTTGATTTGCAGCCGAATATTTATTTTAAAACTTATGTAATTAAAATAAAGCAAATAAACTTTTTAAAAAAAAAAAAAAAGTAACGCGCCAGAACGGTTTAGGGCCTACACGATTCTTATCGATGATTGCAACCCTAATGTTTTTTAGCCTCTTCGTCATTAAGAAAGCTCTTGTTTGAGGAATCGTTGTAGAAACCGCCGCGGGATGTGTTGGTTCTCTATAATCAGTGTGTTCTCGTTCTTGTACACAACACTCTCTGGGCTTTCGGAAATCTGAAGTTCTCGGTTCGAATCCGACCTGCGGTAATTTTTTTTTATTGTCATGAGTTTTTTTTTTAATTTAGACAGTTACAAAAATAATTTATTACTCTAAAATGTTATAAATAAAATTTATCTTAAAAAATATTATTTATCATGGTTGATAATCGAGAGTGTTCCATTACACGATGATTCGTAGCTTGAGTTTAAGAACAGTAAACTAAGTTGAAGTTGACAAGAGCCGCAGTGGCGAAACTGGTAACGCACCAGAACGGTTTAGGGCCTACATGATTCTTATCGATGATTGCAACCCCAATGTTTTCTGCATTCCTTATCATTAGGGAAGCTCTTGTTTGAGGAATCGTTGTAGAAACCGCCGCGGGATGTGTTGGTTCTCTGTAATCAGTGTGTTCTCGTTCTTGAACGCAACACTCTCTGGGCTTTCGGAAATCTGGAGTTCTCGGTTCGAATCCGAGCTGGGGAGTTTTTTTTTTTTTTTTATTATTTAAAAAAAATTTTTTTTTTTTTTTTGAAATTTTATTATACTCATAATTTTGATACTAAATAATTGAAAAATTAGTCAGTTAATAAAAACTAGTAAATAATAAAATGAAAAATATTCCTAGCAAAGAATTTAACGAAAAGAAAATACAAAACTAAAAGATTATTATGATGTAAAACAATAAGCATGTAAAGAACACCCCGATGAACGTGTACGGTATAATCAGAACGCGTGCTGTTATGTGTAAAATCGCATCTTTTCGGATTCGAAGGTTTAATATGTACGAAAAGAGTAGGTGAAGAAGAGGAAAAAAGAAGATCAGGGTAGGCAGGGAGGGAAAATAGTGAGTCCGGAACTCTCTCCCAGGCACAGGGGTTCGTCGATCGATGCCCCGGGTGGCTGTCTATATATAGCGAATGCCCTGTTCACCCCCTAGTTCTCCTGGTAAGCGCCGTCGAATCTCAGGGGTAACTCCTGTTGTTTTTCATCCCTCAGCCTGTTACGCTTACCCTCTTCACACACCGAACTGCTTCGCGTACTTTCACTCCTACTTTTTATCAATTTTTTAAACAATTCTCATTTTATTTTATTTACTATCTTACTTCTGGTGATACTTTAATTATAATTTTTTGCACTTCTTTACCGGGTTAATTTCATTCCATATTCTAAAGTAAATTAATATAAAATTAATTAAAAGCAAGTTTAATATTTGAACTAAGTTAAAATAGACATTTATTACATTTTGATCATGGAAATAACAATGTTCAGTTTTTTTTCTATTGATTCAAAATAATTTTTGTACAAACGCATTTTATTTTTATATAATATAAGTCAGGGTTGAAATAAAAAATTTTATTACAAGAAAATTTTATCTTAATTTAAGTCAAGCTGAATAAAACATTTATAATTTCATGATTATTAAAGTCGCGATAAAAGTACAAAAATAAATAACAAAGTTTCTTGTTCTCCAATTACAAAACAGCAATAATGCAAACAAGGATTAACAGTGTTGGTGGCAACTTTATTTTCATTTTCTCTACTTGACACTTGTATTGTAAAAAAAGAAAAATCATTTTTCGTAAGACTTTAGCGTTAGGTAATAAAGAAAATTAAAAGAACAATAGAGAAAGCACTTTAATTCCAATCGTGATGTAATTTGTTGCGAAGAATATTAAGATATAAACACTTTAATTTAAAGTTAATGGTAGCACTCAACAGTCTTTTACCATTAATAATTATTGAAAAAAATTCATTTAAAAAAATCTTACAAGAACTTGAATATAAATGTAATTAATAAAATTTTTATTTTTTATGTTTTTAGATTTTTTAATATTTAGAGATTGATTCCTTGAAAGTTTATGAATTTAATACAAATATAATATTTATAGAATCTTTTGCAATTAAGCTCGGGCTTTTGCCATTTGCCGTCCCGTATTGATATTATCTATTATCAAATACTACATTCGAAAAATAAAAAAATTAAAAAAAAAATGTATCAAAGCTTTGCTTGAACTTTTGAGAAATAATTTTATAAATTGTGAATTATCATAAACAAATATTAATAAAGAACCTAATTATTTTTTAGCGCGGACACTGATAGTAAAAAATAAGAAATTTAGTTCTTAATGAATAACAATAAAATTGAACAGCTGACTGAACAATGACCGCGTAATTAAGTTATAAGTATCCTTTGAATTAGAGTCTCGATTACTATTTATCAATGTTACTCTCTATTACCTTTGAGTATGCAGCTAATTTTGTATGCGCATAAGTGTCTGTACATCAAAGACTTGATGACAATGTTCAAGGCATGTACAGCAGAGGCGATATCAAACTTGATATACCTCAGGAACACTATTTACTCGATGTATATTACGTCGACCGAGATTATAGTCGGTATTAACTGACTCCATTCGGATTTAGGGAGAAATTTAATTATTTATTGATTGCTGAAATTCATGAAATTTTAGACCTGAAATGGCTTTAATCCGATAGAAATTTTAGACAATTAAATCAAAATTTAATTGTAAAAATAAATATTAAGATCCAAATTTTTCATTTCGACTTATTAGTATATATTATCAAAATAAATTCAGATTATAAAGTTTTAACAATCTTGTGAAAGTCAAAGATAATATTCCGAAAAATTGCGTGTCAGTTTGTAAAAAAAAAATTAAAATCAATGATCCAAAAAAATAACAAATACTTCATCATTGCTATTTTCGAAGAAAAAATTTTTTTTACTTAATTTACTTAATATGTTAATTTCAATATTTTACAATGAATTAACTTCAGGTTTAAAAATGATACTTTTTAATTCTTTCAGTGTGTTGTTGAAATTTCTTAACGTAAAATTATGTCCAATTTAATTTTCATAGCAAATATTATCAGAAATTATTATCGTCACTGCATGTAATTTTATTAGTGCGACGACAGGTATTTATTTTTCATTACATTAATAGAAGTTGATACTTAAACGAAATTATTATATTTTTTAGTTATAAATTATAAATTAATTACAATTAAATAATAAATTTTCATAAAAAAAAAAATTATTCTAAAAAATTTCAAATCCAATTTTTGGAAAAAATACCACTCTATAACAAATATTTTTGAAGTTTAAAGTATAAAATTCTAAACGAATTATGACAAAAACAGTTTTCTTATCATTTTAAAGTCTAAAATAAAACCAAGCAAGTGAAAGCAATAAAAAGTAGCCAGACGTAAAAAAATAGTTGAAATAAAATATTCATCTAAAAGTATACTACATAAATACATATATGAGTGAATGTGTATAAATATTCATGTTTTCGTGGTTAAAACGTCTTTCTCAAACGCGCTGTCGTAGAACCCTTGCTCGAACACCTTAACACTATCACCGTGAAACGTTGTTGCCCTTTGTCGCGCTCATATGTCTACATACTCACGTCTCATCCACCCCCAACAAAAATACCTTAGTTACCGCGATATGGATACGAATATCCAACTACGAAAGTTGTTTGTTGCAAGTCAGCGTTAAACGTGTCTCAGAAACGACATTTCTGTACAGTATAAGCAACTGCTTTTATATAAACTGACTTCAAGTCTTTAGAGTAGGTTCATGCAATCTGAACTTTATGGTTGCGGTCTGACGAGCGAAATCCATTACCAAAAGTTTCGAATTTATTGTGACGTTTTCGCTCGATTTCTTAGGGAAAAACTGAAGAACGATTATTGATGTCATCAATCATTATTAACGCTTTTAAAGTCAAGATTTTCAAACCATATAAAGTTTTATTGATATATACTGAAAATAATTTATTATATTCAAGAAATTAAATGTTTTTCAAAATTTTACTGTTATTTAAAGATATTCAGTTCAAATTAATTCAAGAAATTTTTTTCAAAAATAAATTGAAGTAAAAAAAAATTTTTTTTTGCTATATTAAATAAAATCAAAAATAATTCTAAAACCAATAATACAAAATTCTTAAAGAAAAATTAAATTATTAATTTTTAAGAATAATGTTGATTAGAAGTTTTAGATTTCTGAAGAAAACAAATTTCAAGATAAGAAATTCTTGAATTAAGACAACAGAATCTCTTTGAAATAGTTTTTTTGGATCAAAAATATTTTTTTTGATTTTATTGGATATTTTTATTGTTTATAGAAACTTACTAGGTTATAAATAATTAAAAATATTATATTATTTGATGTGTTCAATAAATTGGAAAATAATTTGTCTCGTGGATAATAATTATGACAAAGTAAATGGAGTTAGTGGGTATCATAGATCAAAGTATTCCCAAGAAAGTTCGATAGTCACTGCACAGACCGAAATAACACAAGCCAGAGTTTACACGAGGATCATACCAGTATGATAGTAGATAGACAACAAGAGAGACAAGATCGTGTGTTTAACGTGACAAGGCATATAAGGCAAATTCCCCTATGACATCCTTTACAATATCTATTGCGTTTACCACAACATCTACTGACGGTTTAGTTCAGCGGATACGAATAGCATCCAAGGTGATGCTGCTAAAAGTTTCCACCACATCAAAGTTGCACACGCTTAAATAACACACGGTTCAGGTATTCGGTAGTCAATATCGGGATCACCACATTGGCTTTTTACATTTTTCATTATCGTGAAACTGGGAAAAAGTTAAATCACCACCTCGGATTTATTTTTTCTTTTTATTTCAAGTTTAAATCAATCAGTAAATTATTTTTGTAATAGAGATAGTTATTTGCGAATTTATATCGCATTTCATTCACAAGGTAACAATTTACTCTGATGAAACGTAACATTTGTTTCTATATATAAATATAGAGATATATGTAATTGATTGCGTGAGAGAGTGAGCTCAATTTCTCTTATTCACGCATCAGGCGTAACGAACCCGATGTTAATGTTATTTATATTAAATATTTGATAGTGTTGAGCAAATGCTACAAAATTGAATAAAATTTTCATTCAAATTTAAATTCAATCATACACTCATTTTAATTGTTATTTAATTCCACTAAATTTACATAAATATACATTTTCATCATTTAATCAAAGAACCATTCATTGTATTTTACGATGTAACGCTTAATTAATCGCATAGTCAATTGGTTGCACGTAATTTTTACTATCGAATTTAAAAATGAAAAATAGTTATCTCTGAATACAAAGTCATATTATTTATTACGAGAGAGAAGGGTTTGATTTCCGGCGAGGATAACGGATTACTTTTATTTTCGATTCTCAATTTTCTGGAAAATTATATTCAAACAGTTATACTATATCCAGAAATTAAATTTATCACAAAAAAAATTTGAACATCTAGAGAAAAAATTGGGAGGAAAAAAACAGTCAATATGAGAGCGAAAAGAAAATTAAACATGAGTAAAAAAGAAAAAGAGATATATAAGAAATGTACGTACAATAAATATAACAATATATTTGATATTAAATGCAAAAAAATTTGTCTAACTTCAGACAAAATTAAATGAAAATTGATGTAATCAAATTTCAAAATTTTTTTATGTTTAAATGTTATTATCGATTCATTAGATTTTTAAAAAATTTTAAATTGGACCCAAATTGAAAAATCAAAAAGAAATTTCAATGAAATCAGAAAAAAAAATTTTTTTTCCATTTATAAGAACAAAAGATTTGATTACGAAGGTATGAAAATGATTTGTTAACTTTCTGTTTGAAATATGTTATGAGGACAATAAATGTCTTATAAGTCTTGAAGACGCCTGTTTATGGACACGAAAGTTGGCAAAAATAAATTCTTTTATGTGACATAAAAAAAGTGTCGGTATATGAATGATAAAAGAGGATGATGTGATTACAATGCTAAAGTACAATAAAATACGAGATATGAGTATGAACAAGTGTAGTGCAGCCAAAATAAAGCCCATAAGAAGAAGAATAATGTAATGAGAGTTAGCAGACTTTTAATTTAAACAGACTCTTTTTTTTTTGTTTGTTCTATTTAAGCATTAACTAACTCAAAACGAAACTTAACTAAAACTTATTTGCCACGGTCGACGGACTTTCTGACGAGCAAAAATTCAACAAATCGATAGATGTAGTCAGGTATAAAGTAAGTACATTGCTGTTGACCTCATATATGTTAGTATGAACGATCGCGTGGCTTTAATCGTGCGGAAAAGAGAAGGAACGTAAATGGTATCACGATATAGATAAATCTACGAGTCAAATGATAACGAATATTAAGTATAAGAGCCAGATAGTTTTTTATTTAATTATCAAATTTATTTATTAACAAACAAACTAATAAATTAGTCATTTTAGAGTCTGAACTTCGTTAAGTTTTATTTGAGAGTTTTATTGATTTTGATATCAATATTTTTTTTTGGAAATTGATTGCTTGATACTTTTGAATTTTATATCTTTTAAAGATTTGATTTAAAATATACACACTAAATATGAGTTTAAATCACTTTTTATAAATAATTGTTAGAATTTTATTTATCAAGAAATTTGAAATTTTTTTTTTTTTGTTTTAAAAAAAATTTTGTCATAATGTTTCATTTCATCGAATAATGTCAAAAAATGAAAATTAAATACGAACGTCGCAACCTAAAATATCTCAGGAAATGCTCAAACACAGTGTTCCTGTTAAAAGCGAAGCTCAAAATTCCAATTTTAAAAGGTTTTTCACGGAAATTGAATTTTAGCACACCCTTATATAATTTATATGTGATATAACGCGCCATGTCAGTAGAATTGTGCACACAGTTCTCAACCGATCTTTGTGAAATTTTGTGGGCTTATTCTGTGGATCAATACTAAGATCAAGCTCAAAGACGAGCGAAATCGGCCGGTTAGTTTACGAATTGTGGGTGTTCGATAATTTTTTTATTTTTTTTTAATTTTGAATTTCGTACATTTTATGAAAATAATTTTCCAGATATAAACAACAGATGAAATCTACTAAGTTTATCTAAAACTTCATTTAATCACGTTCAATATAAGCTATTATTCGTCTAGTTTTGATTTTTTTAATTAATTCCGTGATTTTGAAAATTTGAAAAAATTTTCAATTAACGTATTTCGGCGCTTTTTCTTTGAATAATTTTTAAACTGTAAAAGTTAGCTTAAATCTATTAAATTTATTTTAAAGTTCACATGATTATCTTCAATTTTAGCTATTATTCGTCGACTTTTGACACTTTTTTCAATTTATTTCATTGTTGGGAAAATTAAAAAAAATCAAGAATAAATTAACTTTTAGTTTTTATCATCAAATGACTTTTATCTGTTATATATCCTATCTTTGAGGTAGATATTTTAAAAATAATCATTTTATTTATGTATTTAAAGTTAATTTAAAAAAAAAAAAATTTAATATTTAAAGATACGCCTGTTAAATTATGAACTTCAATACTCTTAATTTAAACCATTAAAATTATCTTCCTCATCATTTTTTGCAGCATGTTTTTAAAAATTGAAACACTTTCGATCCTAAAAATTTAATTAATCTAATTTTTTTCCTGTGTACACTTTTTTACTCGGTCAATAAAATTCCGTTAGTATGAGGCTAGTAAAATAACACTTTAATAAATTAAATTTTCATGGCCTTTAAACGGACAATGTTCTAATTGATCAACTCTAAACTGTTAGATACATAATATCCTTAATTAATCTATAAAACAAGTACAATTTGATAATTAAATTCCAACTTATAATTTTTTTTACTTTTCAGTTCTTGATAAATTTAAAAATCTAGAATTTTTATTAGTTTTCTAAACTAATAAACATAAGTTACAAGTAATAATTCATAATTAAATTAAATATTCTTCCCAAAAACTTCAATTCGCGTAAAGAAGTGGGGAAATTAAATTATAAAAATCCTAATTGGAAATAAAAAGTGCAATCAAACGATTTTATATTTAATAGCTCATTACTACAGACGCTTTTTATCACTCGCCTTGTACCTCGTATTGCATTATAATTATAGCTTAGCAAAAAATCGTTCTATAATTTTATTTAAATACTCAAGCGACGTTCAGAGATCAATATGCATTGAACAATTTCACGGGATTTTATATTTTATATATAATAATATAATACTCCGATTGTTGTTTGTATATTTGATACAATACCAGCTATGAAAAAATATTTCAATAAAAAAATTCCACTTCACTGATTCTGATTCCAATACGATCATGTTTCTCAATTGCATTTATGACAATAAAATTTTTATAAAAAATTATTAAATTATATGCGGAGCTTTGTAAGATATATTCTTGCGAAGAAAAAAATTTATCCTTGAGGATTGAATAATTTAATTATTTACTTATTGTGAAAATCACATATATATATATGTCGAATAAAACCAGCCTAGTCAGCACGATTGCTTCTGTAATTTTTAAGTAATCTTGATGAAACTTGTCACACTTATTTTTTGGGTAAATACCTTGAATAAGTTCAAAGATGAGTAAAATTAATTGGATAGTTTAAAAATGGCAGCCATTAAACTCCATTAATATTTTTACTAAGATTGAATCTTGTTTTTATAATTTAAAGAAATCTAATTTCCATTATAGCTTCCAGATGGCATTTTTTTATGAAGTTATTGATTTTGTAATAATTTTATTAAATATTCAAGACATATTTAAAAAAAATAATTTTCTAAAGAAATTTCGTTATCTCCCAAGTACTTTGAAGATTTATAGGAACAATATCTTTAGAATAGTCAAGTATTAAAATTTTTTATAAAACTATATAAAATATTCTATTGTAAAATTACTAACTACTACAATTGATAGAGAATATTTAATTGAGTATGTTCTAGTGATTACTGAACCGGAAAAAATCTCTTCTTAACAGTTCACTTTTATGTTACAACAGAATTACATGAGTCTATTGTAAGTTAACTTTTTACTATTTCTGTTTTTTTCTCAATACTCACTTCATCTTAATAAACTTTTTCAAGTTATAAAATATCTCTTGATGTCATCTATAATATTGAACGTTCAACGAAGTGTGAATTTATTTCTATTGACTCCTTTGATCGCAAAAAATCTTTTAGTAATTTAAAAATGATTGTGAAAATTTAATCAATATCGTTCTATAATTAGATTATTCTATAATATTTAATTAATAAAATTTTTTTTATTTAAAATCTTTTATACATTATAAATTATGTTTGTAATTTCTTGATTTATATCGTATTTTCACATGAACTAAAAACTCAATTAGAATTTTTGAACAATTTTAATATCTCTCTAAATTTGCAATCCTGTTCATTGGTCCATAACATACGTAGTTTTTTGTTGTTTTTATTCAATACAGCAGCCTTCGGAATCTCAGACTATGATAATATATTCCATAAAAATTCAAGATCATTAGCTTTGCGCAGAAAAAATTTATTTTCAATTTAAAGCCATTAAAAAATTATGTAAAAATAAATACCATGATTTTTAAGAAACTCTAAAATTCAAATTAATGAAATTTACAATCCAACGTTCAGAAGCTGTAGACACAATAACCCAACTTGATTTTCCCGTCGCAATCCGCAAGTTGATACCCTCTTTATTTACTGTCGTCTAGCGCCGGTAATTTGTCAATTTATCAAACAATTAAGCACCGAATGATCTAATAGAACTGGATGTACAACATCAATAATCCACGACAGTAAATACTCGCAATAATAAAATACAAGAAAGGAATAAACCATTCGAATGAGTGTGTAATGGGTTAGAAAAATGAAGCTCGAACGAAAATAAGTGTATTCGAGTAAAAGTTCATAAATACAACTAAGTATCCTACAAACTCGCATCGGATTTGCATATCAGCGAGTTTCACTCTAGAACAATACAACTTAGTTAAATTTGCGGTGAAGTATATTTTCAGGCTTCTTTGGAATGAAATTAAAATTTTTTCTTTAGCAAACTACTCAACTGTCTCGTCATAACCACTCAATTAAACTTTATGAAGTTGTTATTTATTTTGTGAAAGGACATTCATTTTTTTCATCTTGTTTTATTTATCGATGATGTATTACATTATACCAATTTTTTATTTTTAAACCACTTTAATTTTTGAATTTTCTATTTTGCTCGGCTGAGCTCAAAAACTTGGTAAGAAATTTCTTTACATCGAAGAGCTCTGACTCAATGCTCACTATTGTACCGCACTTTGTACGATAAAATTAAAAAAAAAACATTAATAACAATGCCATGTAATTTTTTACACAACAAAAATTTTTAATTAACGTATTTTTTTTTCTGTTGCTCTACTTCAATAATTCATAATAATAATTTTTTTACGTCAAAATAAAAAGATAAATCTAGAAGATAAAATAATTTTTTTTTCCCTACCCATACCCTCTAATTAATTTCGTTAAAAAAATACATAAACCTCCTTTCACCAATAAAAATAATTTTTAACATTTCATCCCCAGTTTGAAATAAAATAAAACATAAATTTAATTACAAAAATGCCACGAAATAAATTTTATTACCTAAATACTAAAAAAAAGGAAAAAAAACTCACCTTCCACTGCTTTCTCCTGATGAGGGCTCGCCGTCACGCTAAACAATCTGGTGTTTGTTACTTGATGTATCCGTCAGCTAGTCATCGTGTGCATTATACCAATCTCCTCCAATAATCACCACTTGATTAAAAACTATCAAAAAAATCAGCTAATTCTTCTGATAGCAACCGCTAAAACATATATTTCCCGAACTCGGCTCTGTCATCTCGATTCTAGTAAATACAGATAAAAAATAATTAATTAAAATATACAATAATAAATTTATTAATTCACTTAGTCATATATCCACTATTTTAACCTATTAATTATTTTATTGTCAATATTATCAATTATTTTTAATTTATTAATACTATTTTTATTAATATTATTATTATTATTTATTCAGTATTATAAAAATAACTAGTGATTTATAAATAATAATCGCGATTAAACAAAAATAACTACGATATTCTACGCAGCTACGCACGAAGCCTGCAAACTCACCACGGTCGCTACACTAACTGGCGGCCAGTTCAATTTTGAACATAAACATTCACTACCGGCCAATCCTGTAGACAGCAACACTATCACTACGCATGATTCTCGATAACTCATCTAACCGCCATTTTACATTCAAATCTCATCAACATTATTATTAATTATTATTTTTGTCACTGAGTATTATTCCAGACATTAGCACTTATGAAACTTAAAAGAGCATTACTTGTAAATTAATCAATAATTTATATAATATCATTTACTCGTCATAAATATTCATGACAAAAAATAAATCAAACAACTGACATTACACGGTAGAAAAAATTCGAAAGCTTATCTATTTTTTACATAAAATTTTTCAGCATATTATTCATTAATTAATGAATAGTTTTTTTTAATTTATTAATATCGAGGTAATAGTCAACTGAATAAAGATACTTTGAATGCTATTTTCAATAAATTATTGATTAATAATCGGTAAAAATTGATTAAATAGATGAGATTAGACGACATCTACAATTACGCGTCCGTTAGGTTCGGATAATAATGTTGGACTGTAACAAGTGAACGTTAGGAGTTAAATATACGATTTGGATTTTAATGACCAATTGGGAGCTTGTATTCTTCTACAATTATCTTAAGGTTAAATCTGATTGGCTCAGAGTTTGTTCCAGAATTTTAAATTCCGGCCAATCAGAGAGCTGGATATAAAGCGGGAAAATTTGAAATTGTTTTTTTGAAAAATTCAATAGTTATTAAAATTTAATTTGAATAATAATTACTTGAAGTAATTAAATTATTACTGGGTGATAAACTAAAATAAAAAATTAACAACTATTTTGAATGAAAAATTAAACAATGTTTCTTGTAATAAATTCTTACATTGAAACTCGGAATAATACATTTTGGTAATAAAATTTTTAATAATTAAATTAGATTTTTTTGTGATAAGATAGTTATGGATGTTATTGTTTATATGAACAATAAATCGATAAATTAGTGATATATTTAATTGTAAAGGCTTAAACTACTAATTAAAATAATGGCCAAGTTAAGTTCAGCAAAGAAGCTTTTAGTACTTGAGATAATTTGATATACATTCCACTAAAACCCCATTAGGATTGTTGACAAACTTTAGTACCTAGTAAGTTCTTAAAATTCTTGGTAATTGTGTCACAGTAACTTGAACTCTTGTTAAATAAATTAATTGCATACCAATAATACATACAATGAAAATAAATAAATACCTCATTTTATTTGATACAAAAAAATTCATTTTAAATTATTTATTTTGTACAAAAGTTGATTATAGCAAAGAACACTTTACATACACAGTTATAGTTATTGTTATTGTAATTACATAATTAACAATAGCGACAAATGAGCAAACAGAGTAATGACAACTTTGATTTTTTTTTTTTTTAACAGGACGAAATCTGATTTATTAGAGCCCTAAAATATTACATTGCCTACTTCAAACTTTTATAAATTATTTTTAAACTGAAAACAACATAATTTTATATGTTTAAACGATCAAATTTTAGATATCTCAATAAATATAAATATCTAAGTTTTATTTTTTTTTAATTAAAAGCATAATTAAGAGTCAACTCTTTAAAAAAAAAAAAAAAAAAAAAAAAAAAAAAAAAAATGCAAGACAGCACATCAATTACTCCTCAAATAATTGACTTTTATCTATTTCATCAGTCAGTTAAATAAATTAACATTTATAATTTTAATTGAATATTTTTCTATCTTTTAATATTATATAAACTAAAATAAATGCATTACCAACTTTTAATTTTTCAAACCACAATTAAATAAAATTCATCTGTAAGACAAAAAGTAACAAGTGAATTGTTCATTGATTAAAAAATAATTATTGCAACCAGTAAGCTGCATCAATATGACATGATGAATATATTTAATAAATATACGACTCAACATGTTCTTTGATTCTTTGTACCTGCTTCACGTTCATCTTTAAATAATATTATTCCGTAAATAATTATTATTATAATAGTCAATAAAAAATCTATTCGTTGAGATCGACGCGATCAAATATAAAATAAATAAAATAAAATATTATTTAATTTTAATATATATTTAATTTAATTGGCCAGCTAATATCTCTTCTTGTTGGATTTTTTTTCTGTAATTATCTAACGTTACTTGAATTGTTTTCTCGGAGTATCGACAACTTAATGCACCACATGTACACGTGAATGATTTATATTTTATTATCCAAAACTTTTCTCCATAATCGAACCTGTAAAGTTTAATAACAAAGTTATTAATTAATTTAACAAATATTAATCGATATTGTCATTGGTTAATTTTTTAAATTAATAATTTACCCGAGTTCTTCGTCGGCTTCAATATTACGATTTGCGAAAAACGCTATCCTTGGAAAATGTAAATCCTGATGCTCAACAAAAACACGTACTGGAAGTAAGTTAGGAGCACATGAATGATTTATGAAACGTGCTAGATTACCATACCGCCTTGCATCAATACAATAAGTCTCTCCATCCTTAAAAAATAGTTAAAAGTTGAAAAAAACCATAAAATAATTTGATCCTTCAATTTATATATTAGCTTTAGTTTTATCTTTAATATAATCAATGCTTACTCGATTATCCAAATCAAAAAGATAAGAATCATCTTCACGATGATCAGCTTCTGAATCAGATATTATTTCCCCGACATATTCACAGACGTAACTACCCTTAGGTATATGGCGTAAACTTCTTAGACCCCATCCTTTCCCTTTCGTTCTAAATAGTTGGAATCGCTGAGTCAATCCATGTTGAACTACACGATTATTGCACGTTATTCTATTGCAAGCACAGGCTTGATTACACTCAAATAACATTGGTGGATCTGTAAAAAAAAAAAAAAAAAAATTGCAATTAAGTTAAAGAAAATTTATAGATCATTGGTGCCTAAAATTATTTAAAAGAATAAATTTACCAGCGTAATTAAACTCTGGAATTAATTTTCCTTCTTCATCATACCAACATCTTAAACTAATATTACCACAAAGACATTTTTCCGAGCTACAATTATCTTCGCAGTGACACGACTGCAATGAAGTTATTGTTCTATCAACATTAATATTACTTGTGAAACAATTTTCCACAACATACAAAAAATCTGTTGGCTTATCCTCTGAATCGAACCCATTAACACACTGTATAGGATTTAATTCTTTACCACGGGAAATGTCATTTGTAAGAATTCTTGTTGTTTTTTCCCACATATTCTCCGACAATTCAATTACTTTGGCATTTAATCTCAACGCTGCCATGGTATCACCATCAGTCGTGCAGCAATTTATAGCCGTCTCTCCAGCAGCGTTAACTTCTGATACTTTGGCACCACGTGCTAGCAACAAAACACTAACAGCATACTGGTCCTGTCGTGCTGCTATATGTAACGGCGTGTCACCATGAACATTAACAGCATTGACATCACACCCTTCGTTCAATAACATCTCTGTAATCTCAGAACTACCGCTATAAGCACTCCAGTGCAACGCTATATTTTGTTCGGCGTCTCTAATCAAAGGATCACATTTTTTGTCTACTAAAAATCGTGCTACGTCTGTATGGCAGAATTCACAAGCCCAAATTAAACTCGTCCATCCACCATCATCAACAGAATCTAAATAAATTTTTTTTTATTAAAAAATAATATTAATTTCTTATTTAATGACAAAAAAAAAAAATACTCACCTACTAAAGTCCTAGGCACTTTACATTCAGATAAAATAATCTTACAGGACTCAAGATATCCAGACTTAGCAGCCATATGTAAAGCAGTCATACCATCTTCTCCTTTAAGCGTAACGTCAGCACCAACACGTACTAAATAACGTACAATTTCAGTCTTTCCTTCCATTGCAGCTAGCATCAAAGGTGTCAATTGATTTTTATCCATAACATCTAATTGAGCACCAGCTTGAACCAGCGCATGAACACATCCCAAGTGACCGCGGTCGGCAGCTATATGAAGAGCTGTACGATGTGAGTACTCACGAAATGAGTGATTAGCATTGTAACCACATGCTAAAACAAGATTAATCCATCAATTAACTAAAGTATTTCATAATCTTAGTCATAATCATGTCATAAATTATTAATTACAAATTAATTAATTGAACGATGATAGTTACCTAAAACATTGACTAATTTATCTAAATCGCCATTTTTAACAGAAGTATAAAGACTCATTATAGTGAATCGCTCTGGACGTTCGTTGGCATTGACAGTGACTTCAGGTATCTTAATATCCTCTGGCTTGACCAAAGGACTCGGTGGCCTTTCCGCGAGTTTGGTGTTATCACCCTTACCAGGTAAACTCATCTTCGCAGAGGGAAGTTTTGAAAATTTTCTCCGCGTAGGAATATAAACAGGCTTACGAGATCCTGTCATGGTTATCAAAACGTCGACATTAGACGTCTCATTGGCACAGTGAGGACAAACAGGTTTTTTGTTGACGTAAACTTCGCAGTCACGATGAAATTGATGTCCGTTCATACATTGTACAAATTTACCTTGAGTACAAAATAAACCACACGACGGACAGCAATTGTGACGTAATAAGCGTTCTTTATGAGCACGACATAAAATAATAAATGGTACTCGTGTACTCGGCCGTCTCATTGCTACGTCATTACAATCTACTTCATTACAACATCCAATTAATCTGTTGTCTATTGAATCTATTGCTGTACAAAATAGCGGTGTTCCTGATCCTGTTATCGTTACGTATAGCTGCGATCGCACTTGACATAGACATACCATCGATTGTTCATAAGTCTATTTAATAAAAAAAAATCTAATTAATTAAACTATTAATCAGTATTAGTTGTTATTAATATTTAATTAAATTTTACTTTACCTCACTAAATACTGCCGATGATTCTGGTTTTGATGCTTGTCCCTCAGCTGGACTGGGACTTGGCACCATAGTTCTGCGAGTTCTTTTCATTGGGACGTGATATTCTAAAATGAAATATCAATTATTTAATTTATTCTTTATAAATAGACATTTCAAATATTTGTTTTATATCTTTTTTAATATGTATGTAATTATCATAATTTACAGATAAAACTTAATAAAGATAAATTGAATTTCTTAGAAAGTACAGATACGTTTTTCGTATATTAAAAATTAAAAATTAAATTTCATACCTTCTGGATAGTCATTATTTTTTCCAGCTTCTGCAGCTGAAGATCCATCTGAAATATAAAGTAATGATTAATTATTTTAATTTATCATAATAAATCTATTGATTATAAATCAGATTATTAATTATTGAATTAAAATTAATATTCAAGGTCGAAGATAGATAAATAAATGATTAGCTTACCTTCAAAAGAATCATTTTTAATAATTTTCCTAATATAACTATTATTTCTGGGCCTTCCACGGTCCTTCTTTCTCCCAGCAGGTTTCAAAAACGGTTTATCAACATCCGAAGCCGAGCTATCGTCAACAGTTTCGATTTTTGCTGGCGAGTCTTTAACCATTGGCGACAGTTTAGGCATACCCTCGTACTCAACTGACGAATTTTGTGGATCTTCGATTAATGATGTATCATTAGCAGTACTATCTCCCGGACTAGAGACTTTAGAATCATTAACAGAATTGTCAGAATAATTATTGTGATCAGTAAAAGAGTTAACTTTACTCTCTTTAACTTCTTTAACATTAGTCCGTCTAGGTCGACCTGGCTTAGTATATTTTCGTTTTTTATTTTCCTCGGTAGAATAAGACTTTTCTTTAATCGCCATAGCACTTTCTAAAACCGTACTTTTACCAGATTCCTTACAAAGTCGCCGCGCAGATCGTTTTAAACTAGGTGTTTCTTCAGTCGAGTCGCTGAATGCCCTAAATCTCGTCCTTCTTCTCCGCTTTCTCGTGGAGGGTGTCTGGTTATCACTAGTAGTGACACCAGATCCTTCTTCTTGATCTTTCTTCTCTTGATCAACTTTCTTCTCTTGATCAACAGCTGCCGGTTCAATTGAAACTATTTCTCCAGGATCCACAGTGTCGTCAACTGGATTAACTTCAGCGGGTTTTTCTGCTACCTCCTCGGTATGAACTTCAGTTTCAGGATCAGCATCAACTTCATTTTCAACGACAACATTAACTAAATTATCATCATCATTAATCACCTCAGCTTGCTGCTCCTGATCTTTGTCATTGCAATCCGACTTGACCTCTTCATCGTGTTCGTCATTGTTCTCCTCAACATCTGACTTTTCAGCAACGTCGGAATGATCATCTGAATGTTCAATCTTAACCGAAACGCCGCCAATCTGATCGCAATTACTAAGTTCATCCGGTACTAAGCTCAAATTAGAAGCGCAACTAGATATTTTAGTTTTTCTGCCATCATTTGTCGTTTCATCAATCGTTCTAAAGGTCAAAACGATTCTGGGAATGTTATCCTTTTTGGTTTCAGCTCGAGGCAATTCAATAATTTCCGGATCTTCAAGGTTCTCAACCAATCCCACTTCTTCCTGTTCTTCTCCCTCCTCTTCTTCTTCTTCTTCTTCTTCTTCTTCTTCTTCTTCTTCTTCTTCTTCAGCTTGAGCTTGAGCTTCAACTTCAGCTTCTTCTTCTTCTTCTTGCCGACCGCGATCTTCATCAGCCTGCTGATGATCTTCAGCGTTAATACTATTGATATCCACAGATTCAGGCTCTTTGTCTAGACCAATATCATTAATTTGATCATTATCATCCTCATTATCATTATTAATATCCTCTTCCTCTAAATACTCAGCATCAGTACCGATCTTAGAACTAGTATCGTCTTGTTGCTGTTCCTCAATACTCTTAGCAGCTGAATTGTTATGAATACTTCGATTAAACTCATTGGTCATGCCTTCTAATATTTTTTGTATACTAACTTTATCACCGACAGCAATCATAGTTGCTATATCATCATCCTCAAGCTCTTCTTCCGGACAACCCTCCTTACTCATATCTTTTTCTTCGGACATTTTTAATTTTTTTAACTAGCTTATTGTCAGCCAATCAACATCTTCACTAACGGACTTTTACACCGCACATTACCTATCACAAATACAAAAATTTATTTTATTAATTCGTACATTTTAATTATTTATTTATAACAACAAAAATATAAATCGGTTTCATTCATCGCTCTTCGGCAGCAGTTTAATCAATCCACTATTTATTTTCAGCCTTTTCGATAAATTACAACCTAACTAATTAAATAAAAATGTACATTACTTCAATAATGTATACTTGATAAATTTAACTAATTTTTATAAATTAATTTAATAGTGTTTTTGTTAAAAAATTGATGAAAAATATAACCAACTCGCGTGCCCCGACCACGGCACGGAGGCCATATTGATTTCTCAGGGACGGGCCGATCCAAATCCAACAAAATATTTTACTTTTTTTTTATCTATCTTTTAAAACTTTATATCTTTAATTTTTATTGTTCACTAATTATTGTATACTATTATTTAAATAGATTTTAAAATTTATTTAAAATTTTTAAGGTTATCGTAATTTTTTTATTATTATTTTCATTGTTGTTTACATGTAAAACTCGCAAAACATATGGGTATATATACGATTTTTATTTTATTTCTGTAAGATTATATAGAATTACCTTGCGCATTCAATGTTATAAATATAATTTATTTTTAATTACCAAATCTTTTCTTATTGTCTCCATATGATACAGAAAACAGCAAGTATCTGTCAACTTTTTTGTAGTAAACAAAAAAATCAAGTTTAATTTTGGAAAAACTAAAAAAATTTTGACGTTTATTTTTATTTTACAAATTTTTTTATTTTTTAAATTGTTACAATAGTAAAAATAAAATTTCCAAAACTTTTTAAAAATTTTTATTATTTTAGTAAGTTCTAACGATTTATTACAAAAAATTTTTATTACAACAGTCAATTATGAGAATTGATAATCAATTGTTTATTTTCTCAAGAAACTAAAGTCTTTGTTATAAAAATTTATCAAAGACCCGACAAGAAGTTTTTATATTTTCTTTTTTTTACTTGAAATATATAATTATTGTAACTATAAAAATATGATACTGAAGTTGACAGATATTAAAAATTCTTTAAGAGTTTTATAGCCATTAAATTATTATAAAAAAAATTTCACATCTGAAAATTAATAAAAATTACAAGTGAAAATTTTTAGAAGCATTTTTTTATTGTAATTGATTTGTTAAAAAAAAATTTTTAAATTGACAGCTGACAGCTAACTTCAGTATTATATTAATTATAATAAAAAAATGCTTCTAAATATTTTCACTTGTAATTTTTATCCATTTTCACAGGTGGAATTTCTTAATTAATTTTTTTTTATGATAATTTAAATGCCATAAAATTTCAAAAAAATTTTTTGGCTGTCAACTTCAGTGTTGTAAAAAAATTATTAGTATTTTTGAATATTAATAATAAATTTGACTAATAATAAAAAAATAAATTATATGCATATAAACTAATTTGCAAATTAAAAATTTAGTTTTTGAATATAAATGATGAAGAGTAAAACAAAAATTATTAAATTTATATTAATATTAATAAACAAATAGATTAAACATAAATATAAAAATTAATATAATTATAAAAAAGAAAAGAAATGAGAATAAACTCAAAAAATCGATTTTACTTGGCATGCGTGAATTATTTTATTCAGGCTATTGAGGACATACCGGGTATGCAGAATTATATAAACATACCTGTACATAGATATATAAATAAATAAAAATGTAATTTAAAAAAATCTAGGGGAGGATTTAGGAAGAAAAATAAAGAATAAATATCGTATAAATATAAGTTTATTTACATCGCAACAGATACTCTGACGGAAGTAATTGTCGGTACGAACGTGTACGTGTATGTGTGTGTATGTTTATTATATAGAGTACTATTTATTGTATTAAATGAATATCGATTAAAATTAATAATTACAATTTATCTTCATCCGCAATGCATTTATCAATTAAATAATATACAATTTTATTATTTTATATCTCTGTTAATTAATATATTTATTTTTATAATAATAATAATAATCAATGCCGTAAGGCTTGTGCATTTTTTACATCGTGAATATTTTAGTCACGATTACAAATATATAATAGTTTATCGATCTCTTGTAATTGTGTACAAAAATTTACGTATTTTTTATGAAGTCACACAATCCCCCTTACAATTATTCATTAATAAATAAATCAGAGCGATTATCAAAATTTTTTATCAATTAGTAATGCCAAGATATATTAAGCTCAAGATTTTTTTATGTAATTCAATTTTATAAATATTATTATAGTAATGTTAGAAAAGACATAAAAATTTTCACAAATTTTTGACAAGTATTTTCTTTATTTTAATCAATTATCGCGCGTATTTTTTGACTTCAAATATTTAATTTTTAATTAAATATTTTTGAAAAAAAAAATTATTTTATATAGGCCGTGATTTAATTTTTTTTTTTTCACTTTATTTTAATATTTTAATTTTGCAATTTTGCTCTATTTTTAATCATCAATAGTTAAAAATTTTAAACTACAATGTAAAGTACAATATTGAGCAACATAATTACATAATTAAAGTATTAAAATATCTTCCAATTAAAAATTTTAATGAAAAACGATACCGCGTATTTTTTTTCAAAACCCGCAAATTCTTTAATATATTCGAATAGTTTTTTGACAAGCGATATAAAAAGTTGAGCACATTGTTACTGATTTAAATACAAATAGGCGATACAAGAGGCATTGAAAAATGTTAATATATAATTTCTCTCTTTTCCATATATATTTATATAGAATTATAAATAAATCAATATACACGAACAAATATAAATTTCGTGACTCAAGACTACGATGCAATTATTAAAACTCATCAACCAATTAACGTCACTTTAATTACAAACGCGTGTAAAAATTTTATAGTCACACAGACGTTTTGCACATAATCTTTTAATAAACATAATGTTAATTATTAATTATTATTATTAGATAATGTGACGAGCTAAAGATCGCGTGTTATATTAAATTTTGTACCGCACAGAAACATTATTCAACTTGAAAATTCGACTATTTAAGTATAATTATTCAATAATCCAATAATCAATTAAGCGATTTATCAGAATAGTCTTCGATAAGACAATTGTATGGCACTAATGTGGATTGTTAATTATTACGAGGCAATTATAACGGTGGGTTATGGAAGCGGAGGCCTTCTCTGTGGTTCTGGTGTGTAATGAAGTCGCGCACGTACGTGCTGAGGACTACCAGGTACTGAATTACTTTCAGAAAGTCTTCGAGGTGGTGGTTGAGGTGGTGACGGTGATACGTACCTAAAAAAATATTTATTAATTCGTTACAAAGTATTTTATCGTTTTTATGAACTCAGTATTTTTTTATCAATAAACTTCAAATTACCTTCGAGAAAATGACGGCGATGGTTGATCGATTAAATTTCTTCTTAGAGCGAGAGGGGATTCCCCGCGACTGAATCGCGGAGGTGGTTCCGGTGAAGGTGCTCGATCACCACCGAGCCTCAATCTTACATAAGAAGCGAATCTTTTCTTGGCTGATTCTTTGGGATTTGCCACCTCGATGGGAGCTGTCTTAGGTAAAGGGTCTTGATTTAACTGATGAGCGAAACGTGAAATCAATAATTGAGGGCTTGATGGTCCGTGGGAACCAGACGCAGGTGGTTCTGATGGATATCTACAATAATTACTTTAATTTTTTTTTTTTATTAATAAATTGCTCTTAAAAATTTTATACAGATGTCATTAAAGCTTCAATATTTTATTTTTTTAGCAAGTATTTTATTTATTTATAAAAAAAAAGATTTTTAAAATTTGCTTTAGTGTCATCTATAAAATAATTATACTGAAATCAATAGACATTTTTTTAAATATTCATAATATTTAAATTGCTATAAAAAAAAATTCCACGTGTAAAATTAAAAGAGCGAATTTAAAAAGTGCAATTTCATTTCTTGTGATAACTACTCTTAGAGATATTTTTTTTATAATGCTAATAATTTAAAATTATAAAGTAAACGAAAATTGATTTAATTTAATTTAATTGAAATGTTATTACTTTTTTTTTTTACCTATAACCAAATTTAATTAATGTAAATCTAATGTATAAAGCCGATTGGCGTTTGAATAAATAAATAAATAAATTTTTAAAAAATATTTTTTTTTTTATCATAATTGATTTGTTGTAAAAATTAAAAAAATTTCCAGATGTCTGCTGATTTCAGTATCATTTAAAATAAGGTTTAACATAAATAAATAATAATAAAATACCTTTTACGACTTATCATCGGACTTCCATAAATTTCATAAGGCGAATGAGTTTGCAGAGAAATCGGTGGAGTTTGTGTAGGAGTGGAATATTGTCCCAGCCTTTGCTGTACGAAGGGTGAATACTTAGCGGATTCAGTAATAGGCTGAATGACACCCGGGGGATCAACATTCTCTCGTCTCCATGGTGAATAGTCGCGGGTAAAAGGACTGAGAGACCGTGAAACAGTTTGCCATCGATCTGCACTCCCGTCACGTTCATCCAATCTACTATTATGATAGGACTTATCCAGCGAATTGATATCTATTTTACAGACACTCGAACCATTTGTCGATCTACGATTTTGCTCGATATACTGACGGTAAGGCGAGTAAGATCTTGTCGCCGTAGTCACTCCAGTAGTCGTTGACAATGTATTCGATACATGTATTGGATCTTGCTCATTTGTTTTATTCGTTGGTGGTGAGAAAGGCCTCGTTATTTCTTTACGTCTCCATGCATACGGACTGTACGGTACATAGGTCGATAATCCATTCTCTGCGCTCGTTAGTCTCTGATAAAACGACGAAAATGTACTGTTTGTATTTTGAGGCTCTTTGGTAACTGTTGCTGCTGTCGTGTTGTTTTTTAAATAATTCTGGGTCTCCGTTTGATTGTTGCGTAAATTTGAAGTTTGTTTCAGAGAAATGTGTCCTGTTACTCGCTGCTGTTTATCATTTTCCGTTAATCTGAAATTAAATTTTTTTTTTATAATTATTTGTTTTATTTTTTGATTTTGTTTGTTAAGAAATTTTATTAAAATTTAGTTTTAATAAATTTTCTTTGTGATTAAAGTCCGTAATTGATTTTTTTTTTTAAATAAAATTTAATGCAAAGCAAAATAATTTATTTTTAATAAAAATTAAAAACTCAATTTTCGGACTTAACAATGATTGACAATGAACGAAAAAAATATTTAGAGAAGATCCACGTAAACGCCAGTGTGAAATCCTGCAGAAATCCTGTGCATTTTTTTTTTTTTTTTTTTTTTTTTTTTTAAATGAAATCAAGAGTTAATGGAAAGTTATAATGTTAATAATAAATTTCATGCATTAAAGGAACTTATATTAGTATAAATTCATCAATAAAATTTTTATTTTTATTATTTATGAATTTTATAAAATTATTTTATCAAGCAAAAAATTCAAGCATTTCTGAACTAGTAAATTTATTTTTTAATTATACTGAAAATATTTTTTGTTAATAAATTTACTAGAACATAATGACGTTTAAAAATGTAAATAAAAATTCAAAAATAATTCTAAATAAAAATTTCAGTATTATTATTATTGATACTTAATAAAAATAGTGAGAGAAAGAGATAGAGAAAGGAAGATAAAGGGAAAATTGATAGCGATTGAAATAAAAAAACTAATAAGCAAAAAATATCACATCACGTAGACAGTCAGGCAATACAAAAAAATAAAATAAACATCGAATACTTTGTAATAAATAAAAAAAGATTGCTTACCATGAGTGGGGGTTGAAGGGTGGGATGTGTAACAGGCACGTGCACAAACCAAACAACTCGAAATGAAAATTGGACAGATTGCATATTTCTGGTTTTTTAACTTTTTAAAGATTTTGTGGTGTCTGTTCAAAGGTTGCGGATACTTTTGTGATTTTTGTGTCTAATATAATATTATTATCTTTATTGATTATTTTTTTTTTTTTAACAGTAAGGATGTGTTGGAGTATGTATTTATGTGGTGAGAGTGGAGGTGAGGAAGCGAAGATGCTACGCTGCGCTGCCTCCCTCAAGCTCAACGCTGCAACACAATTTAACACGCACGGAAACGTTTAAATCGAATTAAACGATTTCATTTGAACGAATTCTATCGGTTTTTATTTTTAATAAAAGATAAGACAATTTGGTAATTAATATTTATTAATATTTTATTTAACAGCCGGTTTTTATGCTTTGTTATAAAGAATTTTAAATAATACAGCGATCTTTGTAATGTGATATACAAAATTTTGCCTGATATTATTTAAATAAGCCTTTTTATTTAAATAATTCAGTTTGTTTTATAGTTATTTCAATTAGTACCACCAGAGTAATTGTTCAAATTTTTTTTTTTTAATTAATTTAAGTATTAATTTTTATGTATATTAATTTGTTACATCAAAAAATGTACCAATAAAAAAAAATATTAAAAAAGTTTATTGTGAGGAATGATTATATATAAAAATAAATTTACGCTTAATTTCACTGAATAAATATAAAAAAAAAAATCATTCAAATAAAATGACTTATTTTGAACACTAATTATGAAATAATTATTTTTGAAAAAAATAATTAAAAAACGAGTTATTTTTTTACAGCAAAGAACAAATTTTTACAAAATAAAAATAAAAGTAGATAAATGATATAAAAGAAAAAAAAATATGTAATTGACCAAAACTGAATTACTCGTGGATGTATTTTGAATAAATCAGGATACCTGGTTATTATTATAATAAAAAATAAAATACCAAACCAAACATTATTTTATTAGTCGGGAATCTCATGCCGTTTTAAATTTCTAACTATATTCGATTCCTCACTAGAAAAAAAAGTCGAAAAAAAAATTATAAAAACATTCTCGTATCTACATTACATCGTAATTATAATAAATAAAGATCATTCTGTACAATGATAAAAACAAACTCTAAATCGTTTATAGAAAATTTAAAAAATTTATCTAAGATTCAAAATAAAAGATTTAATAAATAAAATCCACTTTGTTTCAATGATACTCACCTAGGTTCGAGTTGTTTCATAACTCTACCGAGCCACTGACTCCCAGACGCAGGCAACGAGGGATTAGCGCTGTCTGTTTGAACGTCGTATTTTTTAATAAACGAATGTTCCATAAGTTTATTATATTTAGGCCGTTGTTTGTAATTTTTCGTTAAACAGCACGTGACAAAAGAACGAAATTCCTTTGAAAATGGTATGGCTAAAGGAAGAGCTGGTGGATCTTCTTGTACCACCCTGCTCAAAACCTAATTTAAAAAAATTTTAAACATTATTCTTTAATTTTAAGTCTTAGTTAGTAACAAGATAATCAATGTAAAAAATTTTTAATCCAATTATTTAAAAATAGATAATAAAAATATTTACTTCAAAATCAGTCTTGCAATCTCGATAAGGGAAAACTCCAGTAGCTAATTCCACCAAAGTTATACCCAAACTCCAAACGTCTGCTCTAATATCATAGTCTGGTTTGGTGGGATCTGGCGGGTCTATTCTCTCCGGCTGAAAATTATAATTTAATTAGCTCTAAATTATTAAACCGTCATTCCCTGATTAGTTATATTCAACACTACCAAATTTTCCATTCATATTCATTAATAATATTATTATTATATTAATCGATTTTATTTATCTTTTCTAATCAAAGCTAGTCAATTAATTATTTCTATACCAGATTATTACTTTGAAGTTAATTGAAATAAATAATTTAGTATCATATCAAGCATAATCTCTTTTTAATTGATTTAAAGAATTTTATTGACGTCATAAACGTGTATTGGCGTCAAATTATTTGTCTAAAAAAGTTGTTAAATAATTACCGCCATATAAGCCGCGCATCCTGCACTTCTGGTCTTAGCTTTGCTGTCAACTAAACGCCCAGAAATACCAAAATCACATAATTTAACACCGCCCGATTCATCCAACAAAATATTACTAGGCTTAACGTCTCTATGAATAACTCCATGTGAATCTTTCAGGTACGACAGTGCTTTAACAGTCTGTTGGATAAAAAAAAATAAATAGAATTAAAAAATTAAATAAATTACAAATAAAATAATTGGATGTTTAACTTACTGCAACAGTAACTTTGCCTAAAAAATCTTCGGGTATCGGTTGCCTTAATTTTTTTAATAATTTATCTAGACAAGTAGCCATCAGCTCCATACAAATCCACACATCCGACTCGGTAATAAAACAGCCTAAGCACTGTACAATGTAAGGACAATCGTGGGACTTTAGGACGACGTCAAGATCCATAATGATACGTTTGTTTTCTTCAGAATTACCCGAGCGTCGCATTTGCTTTACGGCAATAACCACACCGCTGGGTTTGTGCTTCATTTTAACGACATGTCCACAAGTTCCATTGCCCAGCTCTCCCAAGTGCTCAAGATCCTTCATATCCGTCTGATACTTCTGCCCGTTTATCGTAAGTATCCCATTCATTTTCATTATTTCCTGGAGTTTTGACTCAACTTCACTGTCACAGGTTTTTGGCTGTACCATCTGTATCGGCAAATCTAATTGTTTCCTCGGTCGTGTCGGTGTTCCCATATCTCCAACTATTTTTTTTTTTTTAAGAAAAAAATTTATCAGTATGTTAATCTCAAAATATAAAAAATTATAAATAAAATGAGGCTGAAGTTAGCAGACACTTGACAATTTTTTAATTTTTTTTAACAAATAAATTACTTCCAAAAAATTATTTTAAAAAAATTGTATTTGTAGTTTTTTAAAATTTCTAAATGTCAATTTTTTTTGCCATAATTTATTTGTTACAAAAATTCTTAAAATTATCAACTATCTGCTGTTAATTTTGATTGTTTATAAATTATTAAAAAATTATCAGATGTCTGCTAAATTTACACTCATTAAAAATCTCATTTACAATTTTTCAGAGCTTCTAAAGATGAAATTTTTAAATAAAATTTTCTGGCTATAATTAAAAAAAAAAAAATTCTAAAAATTATCAGATGTCTTTCAATTTCAGTATCATTAAATAAATATATTGATACGTAATTTTTTTTTGCATTAGATGGAATTAACTGGTTGATGATAATTAGAGTTTACTTAGAATTGGGAAATAAAAATTTTTCTAGATACAGAAAAGGGATTAAAATTCCTGAAGAGTAAATAAGGTAAGAAATTTAAATAGAAAGTTTCGAGAATGTCAAAATAAAAAGAGATTAAGTATAAAATAAGGTATTAAAGTATTACGTCAAAAATTTCCGCGTAGTATGTATGCAATAAGTTGTCATATAAAAATAACAAGACAAGGATAATCAACATAACCTGTTCATGGTATTAATAAAAATATTTATCAGCTATTACTGTATATAGTATCAATAAATAGATTTAAATGAAAATAATTATTAAGTTTTGAGGAAGCTATGCAGAAATATTAATAGAGGTGTTAAATATGACAGAGCAAATTGAAATTATGTAAAAATATAACTAAATATATAGATGATATATACGTTGCCGTGGTCTTCGGGCGGCTGGTGAAGACATCGGTGCTGAAGAGGAACCCTGGACCCCAGAACCTGGTGGCATATCGTTAACTCGTCGGTCCCGATCCCGAGACTCGGTTTCAGCTCTTAACCGCTCTTGCAAATTTAATATTTTATTTTCTAACGTACTAGACATTATTTTTTTCTTTGTCTTGGTCTTGCTTTTTAATTTTAATTGTTAATATTTAATTACACGCACTAATTTCCAAAACACTATTCCCTGGATTTTTTTTATAGTCAGTGTCCAACTGGTACATTTATTAAACAATTTTAACAGACATTATTAAAATATTCAACGATTCTTTTGGTGTCTCAGTATCAGTCTGCCCTTTTTGGCAGCATTGAACTGCACCAAGTGAAAACCCCCAGTGTAATAGAGAGGAAAAAAATAAAATAACAAGACGGTAGCGTCAAGTTGGTTGTTCCAGAGTGTGGTGCCAGCTGTCATTTTAAATTTTTCGATTTTCGCTTATACTTGCTGTTGGTAAAGTATTGATTGTTGGTTTGTTTTTGGAATGACTGGAATGACATTCAAGTCAGCTGTCACTTGATAATTTTTTAATTTTTTTTAACAAAAAAATTATTTTTAAAAAAATTGCATTTTTAATTTTACTAAATTTCTACAAGTCCATTTTTTGAATAATTTTTTTTTTGCAATAATTGATTTATTAAAGAAAATAAAAAAAATTGTCAAGTGACAGTTAAGTTTAATGTCATGTTTTTATAAATAATCAAATATTTTAAAATAAACAAATATATATGAGGAGCTGGTTTTCAAAAAGGTATCTTTTCATATTTTAAAAGAGCAGTTTTTTGAATTTTGTAATATTAATTATTTTAAGAATTATATATCGTCGCACGTATGGAATTTTTAAAATTTTCATTTTAAAAAAAATGGCGGCTGATTGAAAACTTTCTTACTATTCTTACTGTTTTTTTTTTTTTTGTTTTAACTCGACTAAAAAAATCTTTGACATAAAAATTTTTCAAATTCCGTACGTGCGACGATAACTACATTTTTACTGATTAAAATAAAAAAATTATCACTTTTTTAATAAGCTTTTCATTAAATTTATTGACAAAAACAGCTTTCCATATATGATTCAATATAATTAATTGTAAATTCATGATACTGAAATGAATAGATATCTAAAAATTTTTTTCAATTTTTATAACAATTAAATTACTGTGAAAAAAAATTCACGTGTAGAAATTTAAAAAAAAATTTTAATTGCGAATTATTAAAAATATTTTTTTATCATAATTAATTTGTTATAAAAATTTAAAAAACTGTCAAATGTCTGCTGATCTCAACATCATATAAATTCCTCGCTATCATCCGTCAACTATACAAAATTAAATTAAAAGTCAACTAAGCTGTAATTACTCTCTTGAATATAATTATGCATGGAAATGAATTTATAATGACTAGGTCGGATGAGCGTTAGGTCATTGAGCAACAGCAGCATTAGCTGCTATACTAGGATTATTAATAATTTCACCCAAGCTTTCAAGCAACTCTTTTCTGTAATCGTCGAAGTCACCGTCGACTTCAAAGATATTCTGGTTTTCGATAACATAAAGACAACACTTAGTGTCACGAATCAGCCGTTCGTCGTGAGACACAATAATCACACCGCCTTTGTACCCATTTATCGCGTGCGCTAGTGCGTCGATTGATTCGATATCAAGATTATTCGTCGGTTCATCGAGAATGACAACATCTGGAGCGTTGAGACACAACTCAGCTAAGGCAACACGCGCTTTTTGTCCACCAGACAGATCTTTCATTTTGATCGTATGTGCGTGTGAGCTCAGTCCAAATGTTCCCAATTGTTTCCTAGCTTTTTCATAAGGCAAATTAAACAAACGCATCAAATATTCTGACGGTGTTTCTTCCGCAGTTAAATGCTCTCCTGAATGCTGATCGAAACGACCGATACGCTGTAAAATAAATAATTAGATAAATATCATTGATTTTAAGTGTTATAAAGGAGTTTGCTTTACATAAATACAAAAAATAAAAACAACATACCAATCGATGATTACGAATAAGGTCACCTTGTAACGGAGTTAATTCACCTAATAATAATTTTAAAAATGTTGACTTTCCTACACCATTAGGACCAACGATAGCAACACGTGAATTTAAATCAATACCAAAATCAACATCTTTGAACAATAATTTTTCAGTGTCGTAGCCAAACGATACATCTAAAAAAATAAAAATAAAATTTTAAAAATATCAATTAATAAGCAATAATATAAAATTATTTAAACACAAAAAAAAATTAATTAAACTTACTATGAAGTCCGAGAATTGGAGGTTGAAGTGGTGGTGGATCAGGAAAACTAAATTTGACAACATACTCCCGTGGTTTCTGCAAAAGTTCCTGAGGTCCAGTATCTTCTTCTTGTTTCTGCATTTTAGTTCTATTTTTTTCTTGTTTCCTCGTCAGAGCTTCCTTTTGTTTCTTTTCCGCTTGTTTCTTACTCTGTCCTGAAGCTTTCATTTCTTTCAGCCGCTTTTCTTGCTTCTCGTACAGCTTCATCGCCTCCTTCCACTTAGTCTCGTACATTTTCTTAAACAACGTGTAATTTCCCTTGTAGTAAAATAATTTTTCTTGATCCAAATGGACGATATCCGTGCAAACGTTGTCCAAGAAACTTTGATCGTGAGACACGATGAGTAGTGTTTTCTTCCAGCCTTGCAGGTAGTTATCCAACCAAATAACAGCGTTTAGATCTAAATGATTTGTCGGTTCATCGAGCAGTAAGAGTGTTGGTTCAACAAACAGGGCACGAGCTAATGAGACACGCATCCGCCATCCTCCGGAGAAGTTTTTGGTCGGGCGGTTTTGCATTTGTTTACTGAATCCTAGACCAGCTAAAATTCTGCGCGCACGTGGTTCTGCTGAATCGGCTCCTATTGCTTTCAGTTCTTCATAAACCTATTGAATGTTACGAATAATTTATAGCAAAAATTTTTTTTCGCAATTGAAAAAATAAAAAAAAAATTAATAACTAACCTCTTGTAATCGTGCTTGAATAGCTTCATCACTGTTAGTCTCAGCTTTCTGCTCCAATTCTTTACATTCTTTTTGCAATGATTTACACTTAACATCAGCATTAAGTACTACCTCAACAGCTGGCGTTTCATCGGCAACAACTTCTTGTTCACAATAAAGTACATCAATATTTGGTGGAATATTAAATGCTCTATTTGCTATGTGACGCAGTAATGTTGTCTTACCATGCCTATAAAATAAAAAAATAAAAATCTATATTATTAAAAGAATAAGCAAAATTTTTTGGCCAGTGAATTTATATGATAAAATGGGTTTTTATTTGGTATCGTTGGAAAAGTCTTGACCTGGAGTTGTGCCTTTTCATGCTTTTATATCATTCTCACCAATAGTCAATTTATGATGCTAAGTATTTAGGATGCATTCGAAAATGCTCTATCTTTAGATACATAATTAAGAAATGACCTTGTATCCTGTGAACTATTGACATTTTTTAAAGTATAATCTCATTTCGAAGTTACACTCATCAAGACCTTTCATTCAAGTACCCACATCATTTTTTCATATATTTATATATTATATATATAATATATGTATATATGAAAAATATATCAAAATGCATGTGGGTACTCAAATGAAAGCTCTTGATGAATGTAACATCGGAATGAGCTTATATCTTTAAAAACGTCCATAGTTAAAAAAGTACAGTACAATTTAACAAAATTAATTATTTAATAAAGCAAAATTGTATTTATTTATAGTTCACAAATCACGGCAGTCACACAGTGACTGCAAGGTTGCGAGTGATCATTAAAAAAAAAAGATGTATTATAATTTTAAATATGATACTGAAATAAACAAACATCTAACAATTCTTGAAATTTTTATAACAAATCAATCATTATAAAAAAAAATTTTTTTAATTTGCACTTAAATTTTTTTTTAATTTCTACACATGGAACATTTGTGCTAAATTTTTCTCACTATAATTTAATTGTTATAACAATCTAAAAAATTGTTAAATGTCTATTAAATTCAGTATCATCTTTAAATATAAGAAATTAAAAAACTAAATAATTACCCATTAGGACCAACAAGACCATAACGTCTTCCCTGTGCTATCAGCAAAGTAGCATCAGTAAACAATTGTTTTCCTTTAGCAGCTATACTAAAATTTTCAACTTTAATATCAACAGCATGCTCCAACAACTGAGCACCGCGGGTGAGAGTTTCACTCTGCGACACAGTGAAATTCGAGTCCAGATCACTGTGACCCTGACCACCAACTTTGGTAAGGATCTCCAGATTTTTTTCATACTCTTGCTGTTTTTTCAATTTCTTTTTTTCTTTGTGCGATAATTTTTTACCTTCATCCTCGACTCCCATTTCAGAGACCTTGTCGGTGACTTCCTCGAGATCTTTCTTGGACTTTGATGACATATTGGAGATTTAACTTGGAATCCAGGAAAGATAATGATGGAATGGCACCTCGTGCTCTGATTACTTTCACTAATCACTTATAACTGTTACGGGTTGCTGTGTAGAGAACAGAATGAGCAGGAGAATAAATAACGTGCTTTTTAGGGGTTATGCAGCGTGTAAGGTGCAAGAGAGAGAAAATTACAGGTAGAGAAAGAGCGTGGAGAGTCATCTAGAGCAGGTTACACTACAATTACATTTGTTGACAGTTGATCACGGGTCGTGACTCACGACGGAGAAAAAAAGGGTGAGAAAACGTAACAGATGACTCTGCAGCTAGTACGTGTTTACAAAAAGCTATATTCTAGTCAGTAGACTTAGTAATTCTTTCTGTCTAGCAACATTGAGTTTATGTCAATGCACTTCAGTGAAAATATCCATAAAAAATAGTGGATGTGTTGAATAATATTTTTCATGATAAAAAAAATACGTTTAATACTCTATTAATTTATAGTATTAAATAGAAACGAGGTTAGCGGCTTATCACGACAATCATAACAAAAGTTAAATGATACAAGTTTGACAGCAATAATAAATACAATGTTAATAAAAGAAGAGCCGCAGTGGAATTACTCAGACTCTAATTTTTCGATGTTTCCAGAACTCGAAGCGCTGGGTATGTTTTACATTAAAAATTAATATAATAATTATTTTACTTTATCTTTTTATTTTACAGTCTTCATTAATTCTAAGCTGATTATATTTTAACTACATAGTTAAATGTTTTACTAAAAGTTTGATAAATTTTTATTTTATCTTTTAGTTCAATGCCGCTCATTAAATCATTTATTTGTTTTTTTTATCACCTCCACGATGTCATGTTCGCTGTTTTAAAGAATCTTACAATGTTTGTGCGAAAAAAAAATTGAATACTGAAAACTAGAATTGAAAAATCTACGTTACTGTTTAAACAGTTGTTTATTAAATGTCTAAAGAAAATATTTTTCTTGTACCGCTGCGGTTACGAAATGAAACTAATAATAAAATTGTTTTTTTTTTCTTTTTTAGTAATGATACTAATTATCGAGCAATTTTTATCAATAATGTTATCTCTAATACTCAGTGATTTTAGAACTTAAAACTGCTCTATAAAAATGATATTTAATTTGGTCTTTTTATTTCATAATTTTTATTTCCGTAGGTGATTTGAGGATAAATAATGACAATAGAATAGATGCTTTTATTTATGAGTTAAAACTGACCACCTTGTAGATAACAACTTTACGGGACTCAATGTATTTTTTTGTTGTATTGAAATGTGTGGGTATAGATCTGTATATTCGTGCATGTGATATATATGTGGGTATACATAACTCCGGGTACCTACACAACTATCCATTCTCGGTAGTTAAATTCACCGGTATATGGGCACATTCAATGTACAGTATAGAGAAGTGGAAGTAAATTCTGTTGCTGGTTGCTGCTAGTGATATTCCCATCCAAATGCACACGGTCACGATACTTCAAAGTTGATGGTGGTGTTGAAGAAAACACGGCAAACTATCACGCCGGTCGGTCACGCTTGACATTTTGAAAATGTTTTTGTTAATTTAATATATATTTTTAACAATTACCATTGTCCGTTCTAGTTTTATTGTCAACGCGCTTTTGTTAATTGAAGACTTTAATAAGTGAATTTATTTTGTAAACTTCAAATAGTAAAATTGTGTAGTTTTTAACAATGAAACAAAATACTAAGGTTCACTGTATTTTGAATATGATGGATTTTGATGAACATTCATTATTTTTGGGTAAAGTTTTTAAATACGTAATTTTAATTATTAAAAAACAATGTTTTTTTTATTGCGATTGATTTTTTAATTATCAAAAAAATTTTTTTTAATTGTTTAATCAATAAATTTTTTTTTTTATTAATTCTATCTTTAGATTTTTTTATTGGAGTTGACTTTTTTTTTAATTATCGAAAATTTTTTAATAAACAAATTGAAAAAAAAAATTTTTTTTTAATTATGTTTTAAAAAAACTGTGAAAATTTTTTTATTATAAAACAGAATAATTGTATAATTTAACTAATATTAAATATTCGTTAAATCAAATAATCAAAACAAAATATCAATTGTAATAATAAATATTAAAAAAAAAAAAAAAAATAATTTAATTTATAATCAAAGGTGTTACGAAATTGATATACACAGGTGACATTGTTCAAACTATAACTTATGCATTTATCATAATACAATACATTGAACTATATATTATTAATTTAAATATGTATTTCTAAAAGTACATTGAGCATTGTGTTGAATACTTGTGCCAATTTCTCCAAATCAACACTCACGTCTATAAATTTGACATTATACAAATAGCGTAAAAAAATATTCATCAAACTTTATTTATTTAATAAAATTTTTAAAATATAATATGGTCAGCTGTTAAAATTATTTAGTTTAAATAAGTGTTATGATTATAAACTTATAAAAAATTACCCTGATAGCCACCTTACCTATAAGTTACTGTCAATCTACGTCCGCAATTTGAAGCAAACTTGACGGAAAGAGTTGGCAAAGCGAGCGATTACCTATTAGTTACCTATAACTTACTCTGCAAATAGACGTCAAAACTTGTTGTACAAGTATTTCCTTCAAATTGTAGTAAAGTTGAAAGGAAATTTAACTACAAGTTTGATTGTTAACTTGTATTCAAGTTGCGGCCGTAGATTTCTGTCAATTTGCTTACAACTGTTGTTGAGTGAAGAATTACCGCCAACTTGATGTATAACTTAACCGTAACTGCTGGGAGTCAACACTTACTGAGAAAGCGCTGGCTATCAGGGTAATTTAATCAATTGTGGGATGAGCGGCTCGTGTTTATTCTCAACTGATAATATTGGTAAAGATAGATATAATGCAAGAGATTCGAATCGTTATATCAGACATTTAGTTTAAACGATTGATTCTTATATTATACTGGATATTATTTCATAATACAAGAGAAGAAGAGCAAGAGAGAAAAATACAAAGTTCATTGACTCAAAAATCCCCTCGTTCCTACGTCAAAAGTTGTTCGGAAACTTGTTAATTTATATTACCATAACTTGCCATTAAAGCGAAAAATTCATCAATATTTTTCCTTTTTTTTTTTTTTTTCTATCCGCAACAATGATAAATTGCGAAACTATTAAACATTGAATTATTTGCTTAAATCTTTTTAAACAATTGTCTTTGCAATAATGTTTTAATACTTTTTTTTTTTTTTTTTTTTTTTTTTTTTTAGACAACGAGTACCCACTGCCAGCGGACGATTTTTTACAAGCATTAAGTTCTGACCTTGAGATTCCACTACTTTTAAATGGCGAAGGATCGCCTGGTCGCGATGAAAGTCCTGACGAAATAATAAAAGGCGCAGCATTGAATTCATTATCTAATTTCGATAAATTCGATAACGGTTATCATGAATTCGATGATGTATTCTCAAATATTAACGATTCAGGTAATTTTTTATTGATATAATTTTTATTTTAAATTTCACCATAAATTTATTTTATTTATAATTTTACTTCATAAAAATTAATTATTCAATTTTCAGAATTGGACATCAGTAATGCACCTTCAAATTTAAAACGTGAGCCAGAAAATCCGCATTTTCCTCCATCACCAAGTCCCAGTCACTCAGAATCAAGTAACGGTGGCTCTGAATGGCAACAAGACAATCAGTACAGCGTAACAGCTGCATCAGAAAAATTTAGTTTAGACACACCACCGATATCACCTCCAGAAACAGATTCTCCGCCAGTGTCACCGCAACCAGAACCACAGCCGACATCAGCTAAATTACCAGTACTTCATCCGCTGAAATTAATTCCGTTGAATGCCCAGGACGTTAATTTGTCCCAAAATCGAGCTAAATTTGTTCTCTCAAAAGGCAATACGGCGAAACGTGTGTGCATTCAAACGATAAAGCAGTCAACACCTTCATTTTCTTCCTCAACATCATCTTCATCTTCATCATCCTCATCATCATTATCATCATCATCATCTTCGTCGTCATCATCGTCAGTATTATCAAACGGCAATGGCGAGCCACGAAAAATGATAGTGCTTAGCGCTCAAGATTTCGCGGCATTAACTAAAAATGTTACTCAAAATCCATCACTAAGGCCACCATTAAAAATTCAAACTCTAAAACGTAAACAAGATAGCAACATAAATAACTTTAATTTACAACCGACCGGCGATTTGAAGCAAACAATTGAATTACCGCAAACAAACCACATTAAAATACTTAATCCGATACCAAACATACCGGTTGTTAAATCAGAACTGGTAATAAATGCTCCACTCGACCATGAAGATGTTAAAACAACAACACCGACGTTATCGGCTCAACCATGCACGCCGATCGTTATCAACCATACTGCTCCTGCGAATAGGCCGGCAATAGCTCCGATTTTGATAAAAACAGAAATGTCGGATATTAATCACTTGACAGCGCGCCAAGAGTCGGAGTTAAAAGCGTTCAAGCGCCAGCAGAGGATGATTAAGAATCGTGAATCTGCTTGCTTGTCTCGCAAAAAGAAGAAAGAGTATGTGACGTCTCTGGAAAGACAAATTTCGGATTTAAGAGAAGAAAATAAACAATTAAGGATGGAAAACTCATTACTGAGACATCAATTAAAATTAAATGATGACAATCAATCGTTATTTAGTTCAGATAAATTAAGTACTTTAAAACATGGAGTTAGTAAGAAAAATACAGCGATACTTTTAGCTGTTTGTTTAGTGTTCTCAATAAACTTGCCTGTGTTTAATGGAATATTTTCCTTTGACAAAAATCAATTAGACGTTTTATCAAATTCAAATGCACCAGCGGTCGTACCAAATGTCAGGCACGGCCGGTCTTTGTTGTGGTCGACTAACATAAATAATAATAATAATAATAATAATAATAATAATAATAATAATAATAATAATAATAATAATAATAATTATGATGAGGATAATAGTATAGAAGAGACTAATACAACCTCGTCGCATCTACCTATGTGTCCAATGCATTCGATGATAAATCAGACAGAATCTAAACGGCTTGATTTTGAATTACGTCGATGGATTGGGGAAGATCGTGGTCATGAAAATTGGACTGAGTTGAATGATAAGCAAAAAAAAATAAAGGCTAAATCAGTGGGTGAATTTTTGTTGCCAAAAATAATAAAAAATCTTGGCTCTGATAAACTGAGATCACTGTCGGCTAAAGAAGAAGAATTAAAAGCGGGCGATACTAATGATAAAGAAATAACACCGGCGAACAACAACGCGCTAAAAATATTCTCGCTGTTTGACGCAATGGAAAAACGAGATACGTTTTATGTTATTTGGTTCAGTGGTGAGCATCTGTTGCTCTCGGCAATGAGTCAAAATATCACAAAGAGACCACGTATGTCCCTGATATTTCCCACAGATTCGGTCAATAGCTCTTTGGCTCCACCGCCTCCTAATCACGTTACGATGCGACGTATAGACTGCGAAGTCACTGATACCGACTTAGTACACTTGCCCGAGTCTATTGTTGTGCAGTATTTGAAGGATAATCGTAAAGCTCAGCCCAAGACTCGCAGTAATCCAAGACCATCTGGTAATTTTAATTTAACTAAAAATTACAAGCGTTTTAATTTTGTTAAGAATAATGATACCGCCAGTGAGTATGAAAACAAAAGTAATAATCAGTCTTATGCAATTAAAAAAGAACAGGGATTCCCTAATGATATTCCGTATTTAGTTAAAGATAAATTTAATGACTTTTCGGTTAACAATCCAAAAAATTTTGACTACGAACCAAAAAATGTTGACTATCCGGCTGATGTCCCTTCGTATGTTAATAATTTTAACAGGGAATATGTTAGAAGTGATAGACAATTACGAAAAAGACGAGGCTTGAATCTTTAATAGATATATTTATTAATGCATAATACATGATAAATTGTCATTTTATTAATGGTAATTCCATATGATTGATAAGGGTATATTTGTCTAATTTTTTAGTTAGACAGGTTGTGTATCGATGGCTAAAAAAAAGCTATGGAAAATTCTTTCTAAGCAGGATTTAGACAAAGAAAGAGAATTTTAATTCATTAAAATCAATAAGCAATGACTGATAGCAGTTTTTAAATTATCCATAGTTAAGTTTAAAAGTGTGTAATATTAATATAAAAAAAAAAAAAATTAATGTTTATAATGAAGTGCAAATTTATAAAATAATTGCGGTGTAACACATAAATTTTTAAAATTTGTTACTAAAAATTTTCTAACTGCACATAGTGTTAGTTTATGAAAAAAAAAATTGTAGCATGAGTAATACAATATTAGTTAATTATTAATGTAATTATTATTAACTAGATAATTATTTTTAACAAAGAGATTTGTTATTAAAATTACATTTTTGTAAGATAATTATTATTAAGTTTGTTCTATTAATAGTCTATGTGTGCATTATTAGGCTAGCATTTTAAATTTTTATTTAAAGTTTTTTAATATTATTATTATATGTTAAACCGATAAGAGCACAATACAAAAAAATGAATATTAATATTTAAGTATTGTAATTAAAAAAAAAAAAAAAAAAAAATTACTTGTTAATTTTTACGATGCAATGCAGTTTACAACTTTCCAGATTTTTTGGTTGAAGTTTTTTTACACTGGTTATATTTTTGTACTAGCGTATTATTTATCTCTAAGTTTAATTATTGAAATTGTATATAAAATGTGAGTAATATAATTTGAATAAACTTTAAAAAAATATCTATAAAATTGATGTTACTTCAAATCCGGAGTTGAGTTACCAAGATAAGTTTTTAAATCGGTTACTGTGGATTTAACAAGTTTGGCTTTAATCGTTGATCTATTTAAGCGCTTGTGAGCAGTGTATCGGTGACATCCACCAAATGAGTAGTAATAATCACCTCCTGAAAATTATGCATTAAAAAATTAAAAGATGAATGATTAGATATGAAGAAAAAAAATTACCTTCGGAGCCAGTAATCCATAAAACGTCAATAGGAGGTACCAAGGACTCAGTGTCTGGATCACTTAACGTCTCCATTAAACTTTTGACTTTCTCTTCATTTACTTCTGGAGGAAACGGTCGTAATAAAACACTCATAGGTACATCGTGAATTTCAGCGTCCTTGCTTGAATGAATACTTGTTGAATCCATTTTAGACTAAAAATAATATTTATTTTATCAATATAATTATTCGCATTGTTTCATCTTTTTCAATTCAGAAATTAAATACTTAATAAATGAATTAATGTACGCAATTAATCTTACAAAATTATGATGCTGAAATTGACAGACATCTGTCAATTTTTTGGATTTTTATAACTAAATTATTGCAAAAAAATAAAAAAAAAATTGTGGTACCGCAATTAGCAGAAATTTGAAAATTCTTTGAATTTATATAACGCATCAATTAATATAAAAAAATAATATTGCTAAAAATTGACACTTATAATTTTTTTTAATTTCTACCTTTTATTTTTTTCATTATAATTTAATTATTATAAAAATCTAAAAAATTTTACGGTGTCCTTGAAATTCAGTATCAAAAAATTCAACATTAAGAAATTTAAAAAAGTTCCAATTGTGAATTAAAAAAAAAATTTTTTTTATAATTAATTTATGATACAAAATTATTATAACATTTAATTTAGCTGTCACTTGACAATTTTTGAATTTTTATAAACAAAAAAATTTGTTCTAAAAAATTATTTAAAAAAAATTGCATTTTTAATTTTATTAAATTTCTACAAGTCCATTTTTTCAATGATTTTTTTTTTCCATAATTTATTTATTAAAAAAAATTAAAAAATTCGTCAAGTGACAGCTAAATTTAATATCATAAAATTATTATGACATTAAATTTAGCTGTCACGACAATTTTTTAACAAATAAATTTGCTCCAAAAAATTATTTAAAAAAAATTGCATTTTTAGTTTTTTAAAATTTCTAAATGTCGATTTTTTGTATAAATTTTTTTTTTGTCACAATTTATTTGTTATAAAAATTCTTAAAATTATCAACTATCTGCTAAGTTAATTTTCATAAATTATTAGAAGTCTGTTGATTTCAGTATCATTCCAAAATTTATTTTTAATTATTAAAAACTACTTACAATATTACTTTGGTACCTGAATCCAACAACTTTTACTAAATTTCTGACATTAGTCATCATATCTCACGAAATCTCATGCAATATCATGATTAAATTCTGCGCTTAAAAAATACCTGTACACACTATAGCAAAAATATTTCTACATGTAAGTATTTATAAATGTAATTATTATTAGATGGCAGCAGCAGTTGGCCGTATTATTTTTGTATCAGATGTTTATGCGTTGCTACAAGTATAAAAAATTAAAATTTGTCAATTATCCGTTAATTTTGTACGTTATTGTGTCAACTAAAATCAATTTTTGTTGACATAACCTAATAAAATAATTAAAATACTTATTTAAACCACAGATTGGATATTTATTTGCTTATGAGGTGACTTATTAAACAAAATTAGTGAAAATGCCGTGTGAAATGATAACTCTTCAACTTGGCCAATGCGGCAATCAAAGTAGGTGTCATTATTATTATTATTTTTTTTTATTTTTTAACTATGAAAATAATTTTAATCACATTTGCTTTCAGTCGGCTTTGAGTTTTGGAAGCGATTATGCGCCGAGCACGGAATAAGTCCCGAAGGAATACTCGAGGAATTTGCAACTGAAGGTACTGATAGAAAAGACGTTTTTTTCTATCAATCAGATGATGAACATTATATACCTCGAGCGGTATTACTTGATCTCGAACCTAGAGTTATTCATACAATCATGAATTCACCTTACTCTAAAGTTAGTCATCTCTATTTTATTTTTTATTACTCCCAGTCGGTCATGATATAAATTACTAATCAAATTTATTATAGTTATACAATCCAGAGAATATTTATTTATCAAAGCACGGTGGAGGTGCTGGTAATAACTGGGCTTCTGGATACCACCAAGGAGAAAAACTTCAAGAAGAAATTTTTGATATTTTGGATCGTGAAGCTGATGGAAGTGATAGTCTTGAGGTAAAATTACTGTAATTATTTAATTGGTTTTGAATAAATCAATTCAATTATTCAAATAAATATTTAACATTCTATTTTTTAGGGATTCGTATTGTGCCATTCAATAGCCGGGGGAACTGGATCGGGTATGGGATCATTTATGTTAGAGTCATTGGCTGATCGATTTCCAAAAAAATTGATTGAAACCTACAGTGTGTTTCCCAATCAAGATGAAATAAGGTAACTTATTAGTTGAATATTTTTATCAATAGGGTAAGTGTGGGTATTACTGCGGTTTTTTTGGTAGGTCTTACTGCGTCCTTAAATAAATAATATTAATTGATCAAAATTCAATTTTTAATGCATAACTGATATTAAAGAAGAGTTATCGTACTGTTATATGCAAAAAATTTTTAATTTGAACCATTTTATGTAAAGAAAAAGATCTTTTAATACCACCTCTTTTTGTACAGAAACTCACAAAAAAGCTATAGTTTACTACCTGTTAGCCAGATAATTTTAATTTATTAATAACAAATTGAATAATTGTTGTAAGTGTAAAACTAACATACAAATATTTTCTTGAAGATTTCAATTACAAGAAACAATTTTTTTTAATTCAAAAAGCTCAAGTACGATTTATTTATGATTGAAATAAAAAAAATCTGCAGTAATACCCACACTTACCCTAATCATTTTTCATTAATTTTTAAATTATTTGTTTTATTTTAAAACTAAAAAAAAAAAAAAAAAAATATTAAATTAAAATAATTTTTCAGTGATGTCGTAGTTCAACCTTACAATTCTCTACTCACACTAAAAAGATTAACTCAGTGTGCTGATTGTGTTGTGGTGCTGGATAACACAGCTTTGAATCGCATTGCATCGGACAGACTTCACATTCAAAATCCCAGTTTCACACAAATAAACAAACTGGTGTCAACAATAATGTCTGTCAGCACAACTACGTTGAGATATCCATCATACATGAATAATGACCTAGTCGGTTTGATCGCACCACTGATTCCCACACCGCGTCTACATTTCCTGATGACTGGATACACACCGCTGACAACTGACCAAGAAGGACAGTCTGTCCGTAAGACCTCAGTACTGGACGTAATGCGTCGCCTTCTACAGCCAAAGAACATGATGGTGTCTACAGCGCTCGACAGAAATGCTTCACACTGCTACATATCAATACTAAACATCATCCAAGGTGAAGTTGATCCTACGCAAGTTCACAAATCTCTCCAGAGAATAAGAGAACGTAAATTGGCCCAGTTTATACCTTGGGGACCGGCTAGCATCCAAGTCGCGCTCTCTAGAAAATCTCCGTACATCCAAAGCGCTCATCGCGTCTCTGGTCTCATGCTCGCCAATCACACAAATATATCTTCTCTATTTGATCGCGCTCTTCAGCAGTACGACAAGTTGCGCAAACGTGAAGCTTTCCTCGAGCAATTCAAGAAGGAAAAAATGTTCGAAGATAATTTAGACGAGCTAGACAATTCGCGCGAAGTCGTGGAGTGTCTCGTTAAAGAATACCAAGCTGCTACGAGACCTGACTATCTCACCTGGAGCCCCAATAAAGCTGAATAAAATAACTCATCATTAATTTTACTAATTCACTTGCCATAAATCAGTAATTAGACTTGAATCTCAACTAACTTATTGACAACATGATTTTAAGTGCCATGTTGATTGTTAATAGTAACATTCCTGTTTAAAGTTACAGTATTTTTTCTAAATCCACTAATAATTATTATCTTAAATGTGACTAATAAAATTAATCTGTTAAATTTAACTTTTTAATTAATTAAAAAAATTTTTTTTTCACAAATTCGTTGATTATTTATTTTTAATTATCATCCTCAGTGATACGAGCGAAGAGAGGCGGTAAAGTTGCTATCGTGACGTATCCTGTATGTCCTGGAAGTGAATGGGCATGTGATACTGTCAATATTTTGTCTTGTTCAGCGGATTTTTTTTCTATAACTTCTTCCACTGAGTGCTAGAAAAATAAATGTTTTAAATTAACATAAATATTTTACAAGTATCTAGGTTTAAAAAAAATTTATATAAAATTATTAACAAACCTTTTTCTTTAAGCAATCAAGATTTAACTTAGGAACGTTTTTGAAAACAACAGTGAGTTCCTTCTGTAAACACTCGTAGGTGCGAACGTCAACGAACCCAGTAGCTTCTAATTGAATGCAAGTCTGCTGTACTTGTTCAATACACGGTGAAAACGAACACAATTTACCACCAGATTCTTTGAAAGCATCAACAGCGTGATTTATCGTCAGCCAAGGGTGAGGTAAATCTAAAAACACTGCGTCGACTTTGTGTTTGAGCGCATCTCCGAAACCTTCTAGACAAACATCTTTGTGAGTTACTGTCACGAAATCGTCGATGCCGTGTTTCTTGAACTCTGCTGTCGCCAACTCAACTCGCTGTTTGTGGAAGTCAAAAGTATGCAAGTGACCGTGGGGTCTGATTGTTCGAATTAACGAATGCGACAATGAACCACTGCCAGTTCCTGTAATAAAAGTACGGTAATAATAATTAATAAATAAAAAATTATTATTAATTTAGAAAACAAAATATTTAAAAAATTTTTTTAACTCACCTACAGATAGTTTAATTTTCTAAATATTCATTTTTTTATTTTTAATTTATTTATATTTTATTACGACACTGAAATTAGTAAACACGATAATTTTTTTATCATTCTTAAAAGTAAACAAAGTCTAGAAAAAAATTTTTTTTAAATTACATTTATAATTTTTTAGAGTTTCTGAAGATAGAATTTTTCAAATAATTTTTTTTTTTTGCTTTAGTTTATTTGTTAAAAAAATTTTTTAAATCATCAGATGTTTCTCAATCTCAGTATCATATTGATGACATTCAATTTAGCTGTCACTTCACAATTTTTTTTTTTTTTTTTTAACAAATAAATTATAGCAAAAAAAATTATTAAAAAAATGGACTTGTAGAAATTTTAATAAATTAAAAATGCAATTTTTTAATAATAATTTTTTAGAACAAATTTTTTTGTAAAAGAAAATTAAAAAATTGTCAAGTGACAGCTAAATTTAATGTCATTCATATTTTATCTGTCAAATTAAACAGTCACAATAAAAATTAAAGATAAAAAGCTAAAGAATAATAATCACCTGTTTCAATAACAATACTTCCAGGAATAAGATCCAACAAATGAATAATCAAACTTATGTCAGGCGTATAAATAATTTGGGTTCGATGAGGAAGAGTTACCGTCCATAATTCTGGAGTCGGTTGCAACACATACGCCCAACCACGTGTCAGTTCTACCTTGGTACCATACTTTTTTCCGATCAACGAAGGAATTTTCAAAGCACCGTGGGTAGTTTGAAAGACATTATCAACCAGTTCTCTTTTTTTGTTTACTATTTTGTGCGTAACCTCAAAGCAGTGCATTTTTTGTGGTCCAAAATATAAAACCACAACATCACCTTCTTCAATAATGGATTTAGTTTTATAAAAACTCATTTTTATTTACAATTTATTGTTTATTTGTACGTGTATTAATATCTGTACATATATACAACGATTGTTGTAAAAAAAGTATACAAAATTTCAAAATTTGATGCTATAAAACCGATAAAACCGCACGTGCTAAGTCCACGTGAAAGCTCAAGCCTCGCACACCAATCCAAAATATATTAGATCTAATTGCAATGTGAATAAGTCATATGTGTGTGTCACGTATGCACACATAAGCTAGGAAAACAAATTTTATGTAGATGGCGACTCTGTTTTTGTCTTTTCGAATAAATAAGTTTTCAGTAAGCTTCGCTCATACCAAAAATAAGCCGCAAGAAGCAGATTCCACATTTAAATATTGCTCAATGCGTAATAAACAGTGAAGAACATAACCATAAAAAAATTCAAGAGTGTGCTTAAAAACAGTAAGTAAATTTTTTATTAGTATGTTTCAATTTTTTATTTTATTTATAATTACAATTCAAAAATTGGAAGTAATGAATAGCACTGAAGTTGACAGATATTAAAAATTTTTTTGGAATTTTATAACAATTAAATTATTAAAAAAAAATTTTATTAAAAAGTTTCACATGTGAAAATTGATAAAAATTACAAGTGAAAATTTTTAGAAACATTTTTTTTATTGTAATTAATGAAAATTAACTTAGCAGATAGTTGATAGTTTTAAGAATTTTTTTAACAAATAAATTATGGCAAACAGAAATTAACATTTAGAAATTTAAAAAAACTATAAATGCAATTTTTCTTTTAATAATTTTTTAGAACAAATTAATTGGTTAAAAAAATTTTTTTAATTGTCAAGTGACAGCTCACTTTAAATGACATTAAAGTTAGCTGTCACTTGATAACTTTTTAGTTTTCTTTAACAAAAAAATTTGTTCTAAAAAATTGCATTTTTAATTTGTTAAAATTTCTACAAGTCCATTTTTTTAATAATTTTTTTTTGCTATAATTTATTTGTTAAAAAAAATTAAAACAATTGTGAAGTGACGGCTAAATTTAATGTCATAAATAAATAAATAAAATTATGAATATGTCATCAATTTTTAATTTTTTTTTTTTTAGTTACCAAAAGACGATGGATGCAAAAGCGTCAGGAATTAAAGATTCAGCAGAAAAAACTGCCGGTATGTCGGGCAAAAAACCTACATGCATTATCGTACTAGGGATGGCAGGTTCTGGCAAAACTACATTTGTCAATTCAGTTGTTGCTCATCTTTATAAAACTGGGACTCCTTATGTAATTAATTTAGATCCAGCCTGCAGAGATGTGCCTTACCCAGCAAATATTGGTAAATGCTTTATTAATTTTTAATAGTCCTGTATTTAGACTTCATTCAAGCTTAAATTCATATTTAAACATATGATTTGTTTTATTACAGACATTAGAGATACTGTCAATTACAAAGAAGTGATGAAACAATATCGCTTGGGCCCTAACGGAGCCATCGTCACTACCTTAAACTTGTTCTCTACAAAATTTGACAAAGTGATTGAACTAATCGACAAAAACAGCAATGAACATGAGTACGTAATAATAGACACGCCAGGACAAATCGAAGTATTCACGTGGTCAGCGAGTGGTTCAATAATAACTGAAACATTGGCATCACAGTTTCCTACAATTGTTGTCTATGTCATGGATGCTGTCAGAAGCCACAATCCTGTAACTTTTATGTCCAATATGCTTTATGCTTGTTCCATTCTCTATAAAACTAAGCTACCATTTGTTGTCGTTATGAACAAGGTACTTTTTTTTTTTATTAATTCATTTTATACAAGTTTTTCTATTGCTAATTACATGAATATTATTGTAGATTGATATTGTCGACCACAGTTACGCTGTTGAATGGATGGAAGACTACGAAGCGTTTGAAAATGCCTTGAATTCAGAGTCGAGTTACATGAGTAATTTGACAAGAAGTATGGCTTTAACTCTAGATGAATTTTATCGTGATTTAAAGAGTTGTGGGGTGTCAGCGCGTGAACATAGAGGCATTGACGAATTTTTAAATCTAGTTGAAGATGCTGTTGAAGAATATAAAACGTAAGTGTTGATATTAAATATTGATTTAAGGGGAGCGATACATGTAAACGCTTTAATTTTTACCGTTTTCTGAGGATGTATTTAACTGGGAAAGAATGAATGAATCATTTTGAAATTTTGTAGGGTTATTTATTATATATTGAAGACCAAAAAAAAAAATTTTTTTTTTTCAAAATAACCGCCGTAAAAATGAATCTGCCGAAATCTCGGAAAAAAACATCAATTTGCGGGCGTTCTCACTTCTCGTACGGTGATCGGAAATTAAAAAAATTAGTTTGTACGTGAAAATAAAAAAATCGTAAATTGGCACACCTCAGAAAAAAAAGTTTGATTTTTTACTCTTTTTTTCGATGGTTTTTTGTTAAAAAAGGTTAATTTTTGAAAAATTTTTTGGAATGTTAGAGGTTTAACTAGAAGCTGTTATTATAAAGTAAACGTAAAAAATTTCATTTTGTTTTGAAAATTTACAGGCATATTTTTGAGATGATATTCTAACGATTTATGAAAAACAAAAATCAATTTTTTTTTCTTTTACATGTATTGCCCCCCTTAACTGTGAAAAGTTTATTTTTATTCAGATAACTTATTAAAAAATTTATAGAATCTATAAGAAAGAATGGGATCAAATGAAAATCGATAAAACTGATCAAATAAAAAAACAAGAAAAGCTATTAGAAAAGGCTGCGCTTAATCAAGCACAATCTTTGATAACCGCGGTGTCACAGGGTGCTGATATTATCTCCCAAGTGTCGATAAAAGCTCCAGGTGATGATGATTCTACTGATGAGGAAGGAGAAGAAGTTGGAAAATGTGATGATGAAGTTGAAGAAGAAGAATTTTTGAGTAAGTTTGTCAAGAGTCATCAACAAGCACAGAATGATAGACAGGCTAAAAGTAAAGAACATTCTTAATTCAAGATTTTAGATATAAGATTTTTTTAATTTTAATATTTATAAGAAATAAAAAAAATAATTTTGCAAGAAAATATAAATATTTATTTGAATATAAAAAATACATTAATTAATCATCTTCATTTTCGTCGTCTTGTGGACCGAAATCTTGGGTTTTAATGTCCTCATCCTCGCCGAATTGTATCGCGTTGTCAATAGTAATTCTGACGTCTGAAATACTTTCGTCATCGGTTATGTCCAAAGGAATAAATCTTACTAGACTGTAGCTCTCAATGAGCTCACCGATAGCCTCTGAGAGACGACAATACTTTTGGTTCCAAGGATTGTCTTCCATGTCGGCGAGAAGAAAATATGGATCTGGTTCTAAATATCTGTCCAGCTGTTTTTTATCTTTTTTTGACAGCAAATCCGTTTTACTGAGAATATTTAAGTGAGGAATCTCGAGGTTGACCATCACGCTGAGTGCTGCCATGGTGCCAGACAAAAATTTAGATGAATCCACCATAAACTGGCTGTCTAGGAGAAATACTCCACAGAGTCGAAAGTTTAACGCTTCTAACATCCCGATTAATTTTTTGATAACTGACATGTGACTGTAGAGCTCTAGTTGTCCTGGACAATCAAATATTATGTAGTCACTATCAACATCACCCAATTCGTCAGCTAACCATTGTGAATTTTCTACTAAAAATCTAATAATAAAAAATAAAACATGAATTACAAATTTTGTAAGTAAAATGACCGATGTTACCGTTAAGGAGGTCCTTTCGCCATCAATGTTAAATAAAAAATATTAGATTATGTATAAAATTAATTTTTATCTAATAGTTAAAGTCTTTATTCATCTACTAGTGAAATTTAATTTATTCTTCACCGTGGAAATTTTTGAAAAAAAAAAAAAAAAAATTTTAAATGTTAGTATTTTTTCCGAGTCTTACAGCTGATGTACAAGAGTCAAATCAATTTTTGTATTTGACTGTTTTGTTTTTAATTTTCAAAATTTCAACGATTAATGCCTCGTATACTATTTATTTTTTAATTTTAGGAATTTTGATGGGTTTTTTATTTTAATTAATTAAATATTGACCACTTCAATTGTTGTGACTCAACTAGAGCGAAAGGACTTCCTTAATGTCATCATTAAATACTTACTCCATACAAAAAATAAGTCCACCATTAGGACCAAATTTTAATTCTGCATCTTCCATGGCATCATCAAGACTTATCAGCTCTCTAATATCTACAAGTGGTTCATAATCAAAATATTCTGCAGCCGGATCTAAGTTAACCACGTGGATTGTTTTGTTTTCATCAGCAGCGTGTTTTTGCATCGCTTGACAGTATGTTGACTGCAAATAACAAATAGAGAATTAAATTCCATTAATGTATTTTTAAAAATTGTTAACAATTTTTGAAAACAAAAATAAACATGACATTAAAGTTAGCTGTTACGTGACAATTTTTTAATTTTTTTTAAATTCTAAATGTCAATTTTTTTTTGCCATAATTTATTTGTTACAAAAATTATGACATTAAAGTTAGCAGTCACTAGAGAATTTTTAAATTTTATTTAACAAAAAAATTAGTTCCAAAAATGATTTTAAAAAAATTGAATTTTTAGTTTTTTAAAATTTCTAAATGTCAATTTTTTTTGCCATAATTTATGTGTTAAAAAAATTCTAAAAATTATTAAATATCTGCTAAATTTATTTTCATACAAAAATTCTTAAAATTATCAATTATCAGCTAAGTTAATTTTCATAAATAATTCTAAATTTTTCAGGTTAAAAATAAAAATAATTTTGTAAATTACCTTGCCAGAACCTGCCGGTCCCATAATTAATTGTCCGTACCTCATTTTTATATTTTGTTTTTTTGTGTAATATTATTAAATTCTATTAAAATCTATTTTTTTATTAGTTAATAAAAACATTAATGTTTATATGCACAGTGTGATAAATTACAAACAATTCATTTACGCCATCCGACTCAACTTTGAACAGCAATTGCAAAATTAAACAGTAACTCCATCTTGAATTTTCAGAATCATGCTAAATACTTTTTTTGGCGAATTAAATTTTCAAAAGTTGTTGTTTTAGTAGAATTTTTAGAATTTATTTTGTTATCTTAAATCCAATGTTCGGTAAGATGAATATTAATGCTTAATCAAAATAATTTGGTAATTATTTTGATGTCAACATTAATAATTTATAAAAAATATAATTAAATTTATAATATTTGCAGAAATTTTATCAACAGACGATATGAAAAAGACAATGAGACAGAAAATGCTAGAGAGAATAAAAGGATAAAGAGAAAAACGTGCTCAGAAATAAAGTTATAAGTTTTACTTTTAGATTTTGTTACGTTCAACAAATGGTATATTATGTTTATTTATAAATACAAAAAAATAAAAAAACTTAAACAACAATAAAAACAGATATAGAATAAACAAGCAGATGAGTTTTCTTGCAGTAGATTATTAGTCAAACGAATTCATCAAATCTAATTAAATATTCCCTTAACAATGGGTACTGTTGACTATGGACTACCATCAAACGGTGGTCTCATGCCAGTAAGTTAATTTTATCTATTTACTTATTATTTATATCAATAACCAATCATTTAATAATTATATTTGCTCCAAATGAAATCGATGGCTCTTTAATTTAATTAAATTTTTTACTAGCAAATACAAGCACTCATAGCTCCGCCAGTATCAGAAGACTCAAAGGTATCAAAGAATAAAAAAGATAAAGATGAAAAAAGGCATCCGTATTTCAAAAGACCTGGCAGAGGTCACAATAGAGACTCTTGTGATGCTTGTCAAGACGGCGGCGAATTAATTTGTTGTGATAAATGTCCTGCTTCATTCCATTTACAGTGCCAGTAAGTATTTAGTTCTACAAAATCCTTACATTAAGCAGAAAATACTTTAATAAGAGATTATTTTTACGTCGCTGAGAATAGCAGACGTCTAACTATTTTTTTATTCATATTTCATTAAAAAAACTCGATTGAAAACATGCACAGTAGTCTCTAGAATGTCTTTTTATGAAGACACAATTTTTTTGCAGCTAATATTCAATGTATTTATTCAAATTTATGCATTTTCACAATTAAATTTTATACTAGTTGCGTAATAAAATATGCATAAAAATTAAAAAATTTATTGAATATTAAATCAACTTTTTTGGAAAAAAAATTGACGACTGCTAATTTCATGGTTGTATTTTTTTTTTTATTCAAGAGTTATATTACTACATTCATATAAAATTTTTTTAAGGAAGAACACCACTGTGACGATCGAAAAAAAGAGGTGATTTTCGGGAATTTTTTTGACAGGGAAAATAAAGGAATTTGGGGATCGGATTGTTTTTATTTTCTGAAGGGTACATTAAAGATTATTACCCTAAATTTTTATTTAAAAATATTTAATTATTACAAAGTTATTAACAATTTTGTAAGAGCATTAGAAAAAATTTCCCCTTCCATAGTCGGTTCGATAACTTGAAAACGGATAATCTGAAAATAAAAACCCAAATTGCTTTTTAATCAGTAAGGATGTAGTTATCGTCGCACGTACGGAATTTTGAAAATTTTCATTTTTAAAAAAATGGCGACTGATTGAAAATTTTTTCACTATTCTTACTGTTTTTTTTTTTTTTTTTGTTTTAACCCGGCTAAATAAATCTTTAAAATAAAAATTTTTTAAATTTAATAAATTAAAAAAAAATCCGATCCCCAAATTCCTTTATTTTCCCTGTCGAAAAAATTTCCGAAAATCACTTCTTTTTTTTTATCGTCACAGTGGTCTTCCCCCTTAAGTAAAATGTAAAATTAATTAAGTAATTGTTATAAATAATTTTTAAGTAAAGAATTATTTTCTAATTTAATTTTTATTTATTGATAATTATTATCTTACAGTGATCCACCTTTAGATGTATCCGACATACCAAATGGTGAATGGATTTGCCACGCTTGTTGCTATGCAAAAAAAGATCTCAAGTCAAGTTCAAAAAATAAAAAATAACAATAACAATAACTGCAACAATAAAAATAGTAATAATAATAATAATAATAATAATAATAACAATAATAATAGTAGTAGTAAAAAGTCATCACTAGAAGTATTAGCGTTAGCAGCATCACTAGTTAATCCACGCGAATTCGAATTGCCAAGAGAATTAAGACTACCAATAACATTTCCCGGTACAGACAAAGTTGACGTGGTAGCTGGTAAACGTGGTAAACACCAAGGAACATCTACAAACGATGGTAAAAGTCATTGTTTAGATTCAAATTTAATGGTACCATTGCCAGCGAGATTGTGTTATGAGTGTGGCAAGAGTTGTAAACGTGCTCCACTTATAGCTTGTGATTACTGTCCATTATATTTTCATCAAGACTGCTTAGACCCACCACTAACGGCCTTTCCAAGTGGTCGTTGGATGTGTCCGAATCACCCAAATCATTTTATTGATCAAAATCTGCTGCAGTCATGTAATGCGACAGAGCGGTTAAAGTTATGGGATCAATTTGCTACGCGTAGAATCGACCAGCATGCGGTTAAATTGGAGTTTTTACGCAAAGTACGAGCTGTTAATCCACCGTTTAGAGTTAAATTGACCTCTAATGGCCGGAGTAAAGTTAAAGTACCAACAATGGTTAAGTATTATTATGCTAATCCAGTAGAATTAAATACTTTAAACTCGTACCGAGTTAAAACACTTATAAGGCCGCATATTGAGAACTCGGAAGATATAAATAATGAAAAAAGTAAACAAGTTAATGGAGATGACAGGCGTGATAATTGCTCAAATAAGTCTAGTGATGATATTAAAGAATCAAATGATAGTAAAGAAGATAAAAAGGAAGATGATAAGATAGAAAATATGGAAGTTGATGATGAAAAACCACTCAATCAATTAAATGATAATATTTATGACGATAATTTTAAACAAAATTTAAGTTATAGTAATTTTAGAACGGGCCATTCTATTAAAGAAGGAGTTCAACTGCTGGAGCGACCTGTTCTCGAAGCATTAGCGCAACAAAGATTGGAGCAAATATTGAATCCATTTCACGATGACTATCTGATAGTAAACGACCAGTACAAAGTTAGAGCCGCGCTGTTTCCCCTGAGCAGAAAACCTGGCCCTCCGGCATTGATGGTCAGCAGAACTATGACCATTGGTACTGGAGCTAATTGTGACGTTTTGCTCTCGAGATATGGAAACTGCGATTGCGTATCATCGAAGCATGCCGTTATATTTTTCGACGACAGTACTAAGAGATACGAATTACTGAATTACAGCGAGTACGGCACCACTGTTGACAATGTTTTTTACTCATGTGACTGCACTAGCTTTTCAGGAAGACGCAGCAAAGAAGGAGATGTACTCCCAGACAATTGGAAACCATACGGAACATTAAAAGATTTATCGAGCAATAAATCTAATGGAAACAAAGTGTCATGTAAATGTTCAACAGATGTTGATCTCGAAGATCTTAACCAAGTTTACACACAAGCTGGCTGGGAAGGCAGTGCTACGGTTGCTCATGGTTCTATTCTTACATTTGGGTGTCTTGTTTTTGTTTTTAGTACTGTTGCTGTGCAATCAAAATATTGAAAATATCCTTATTTTAGTAGTTTAAAGTAATTGATGTTGATATTTTTTTTTACAAAACGATATTTGGATATTTTTGATTGCCAATTTGTTTTACTCCGGAATGATATTTTACAATGAATTATTTGTATATATTTAAAGAAAAAAAACAGCATTTTATATTAATTGTTCTGGATATTTTTTTATAAATTTACTTAGAGGTAAATTGAGATTAACAATAATTATGATAAAAACGAAAAAAATCCTGTTTATTATTATAATAGATATATATTATAATAGTAAAGTAAAATAAAACACCTAATACTCATTGTTATTTTGTCTCGTTGCTTCAGGTACAGTGCAACGACTAAAGACTATCAATACTTTGTTTATTTTTTATAATTATATCTGTTACTATTTATTTCTTTTTATTATTATAATATTAAATAGCAATCAATCCAAATTTTATTTAATCACAAAATATTTGAGTTAATGTGATATGTCGAATTAAAAATTAAAAAATTATGGCGACTATTTATTTGAATGTTATAAAAATTTTTAAAATGCTTTATCAACTTGTGACATAAAATGACAAAGTAACAATCAATGTATTGGTATAAAGGGTTGCTTTTTATCACAGACTTATTGTAATACGTCTCAGCCGCCACGTTAATAAAATCCGACATTTTTTTAAAAACTCTGCATTTTTTTAAATCAACTCGTGAATTCTCCTTTTTTGGGCCATAATTTTATAATTGTATGTACTATTTGTAAAATGTTTAAAAAATAATGTACATATTTACATGTAATATTTTTTTACGGTATTTATATAAGTTGTAACTTTAAAATTTGTCATGAAATGTTTTTTTTTTTTTTTTTTTTTAAATTATTATTATTAAAAACAAGTTGTAACACTTTACAAATAGCGATTGATTATACTTAATAAATTATCTACGAGTTTATATGGTTTGTAAATATTTTTATAATTATATAGATTTGTTTTCTTCGTTGAATTATTTATCTTTAGGAATACATGCTTAGCAATTCTTCGTTGATTCTTCTAATTGTTATTTAGTTAACACCGATGAGAAAAAGTCGATCGAGTGTATGTTAATTGAGTAACCTTTCACATGATATAAATGGTATCATCAACAGTCGCAAGATTCAAAATAATAATATTAATAAAAATTATAATAATATATATTAATAATATAATAATAATTGTATAAAATTAGCTATTAATCGTTTGAAACTAGTGAGCACAATATCTATGACACACATTGAAGCTTTCTCTCATTGTATTAAATAACGAGATCAATCACACTCGTATTTATTTTTTGAATAATTAATTTTAGTAATTCAATCGTTTATTATTAAATTATTATTCAATGTCCGTTGATTTAAAACATTTCGAAAATTGCTAAATATTAACTTTTTTTTTTTTTTAAATTCATTTTTAATAAAAAAAATTAGATATTAAAACGTGCTAACAACATTTTTTTCTATGTTGCTTGGTACTTTTTCTTAAATTAACCGTTTCGTTTGTTTGTATAGCCTGACGTTCTTTGCGTTCTTTTTTTGTGCGTAAAACTTGACGTGTTATCGCCATAAACATCTGAAAAAAATAAAAATAAATTTTTATTAATCGAAATCATACTGATTGTAACAATGATAATAGCAACGAAAAAAAAAAATAGTAATCTAAATTGTAATCATAAGAATAATTAATTAATACCTCTTCAACGTTAATATTATCTTTAGCAGAAGTTTCGAATAATTGGATGCCCATTTGGTTGGCAAACCGCTGAGCATCTTCTGTCAAAACAACTTTGTGATTAGGCGCATCATTTTTGTTACCAACTAGAACCCTGTTGACAATATCGCAATTGTGCTCTATTTCATGTAGCCATCGTTTTACATTTGCAAACGAATCGCCGCTGGTTACATCATAAACAACAATAACACCATGCGTTCCTCTGTAGTACGTTGACGTTATTGTACGAAAACGTTCTTGACCAGCAGTGTCCCAAATTTGTAATTTAACTCGCTCACCGTCAACTTCAACGGTTCGGATTTTGAAGTCAACTCCTATGGTCGTTATGTAGCTTCCATTGAATGTATTATCAGCGAACCTGAGAAGTAGTGAACTTTTTCCGACTCCTAAAAATTAAAAAACATTAAATTAATTAGTGAGTTTTTAAAAATATTGAAATTAAAAATAGTTGAGAGCCTCTGAATGATGGATAAAGTTAATGTGTTTACGTTGTAAACATCATTGCACATATTATAGAATTGTATCAAGGGCAACATATCAGACAACCCTTTATCTATCATGAATCATGACTCTTCATAATGCGGAAGGCAATAATTTTATTGCCTGCATCATAAATTTTTTATTACACTAATCGTTAAAACATTTAATCTCTTGCTCAATGAACTTGGTCTTATCTCAACAATAAAATAAAGTAAAGTAAACTTTATAAAAAAAATAAAATAATTACCACTGTCTCCAATAATGAGTAGTTTAAACAAATGATCATATTCTCGAGCCATTTTAATGAAGAATCTTGTTGTTCTTTGGTCCAGCAATCTCAGTCTCACGAGTATTTAAATATATATTTATGTATGTATGTATATATGTCTACAAAACCACAATATAAAATGTATAAAAAAATTATTTAACTAAGCTGACGGAAAAAGCAACAAAAAATAATAGTTAATAAATTATAAATAAAATGAGTAATAGTTTCTTTGTTCAAAAAAAAAATCGGTACTAATACTAAGTGTAAAAAAAATTTTTTAATGTACGTTTAGTTTCTCCGTCAGGTCATATACACAATCTCCAGAAAATTTTTGACACTTGCTACAGGCTTGTTGTTTTAAAATCACAAGATCGCCATATTTTACTGGATAAGCGATATCACTCTGACCATTTCATTATTATATTATTATCACTATTGAGAAAATATATTCGTTATACATAACGCCCACATCGACATACTTGTTTTACTCTTCTTCAGTTCAATCTTTAATGTGTCTATATATACAACAATACATACACATAAATATATTTCTCCTTCCTACATATATACGTATATATGATATGTATATACTACTACGTCTTTTTGTTCACAATTTAAATCTTCAAGACCTTAAACAAAATAAAAAAATTATTAACACAAAAAATTATTTGTATTTATTTATACTAGTATGTATATTTTGAAAAAAATCAAATTTACTTTTTTTAATTAAAAAAATCACCAAAACTTTTGTCTTATTTTATTAAAATAATTTTGACAGAATTATTTATTATTTCAAAATTAAAGTTTAATTAGCACGTGCTCAATATACTGACAATGGAGATAACAAAAACGAAGTAGACCAGAAAATATAAGATTTTTGTGTTATAACAGCCAAGAAAATAGTATAGTATAATCATTCATGCTGTTACAACGTTATAAATGCAATGAATATAAATTTATTATTATCATTATTATCAAATATCAAACATAGCGTACTATATTATTTTACAATTGTATTAAAATCCGTTGAATATACCTATTATACTACATGCATAGGTATGTGTCATGTAATAAAATGTACAATACTGAAGTTCAATTTTAAAAGTCAATTTTACAAATTTTCGTAATAAATTAATTATAATAAAAAAATGCTTCTAAAATTTTCACTAAGAATTTTTATTAATTTTTATGAAAATAAATTTAGCAGATATTTAATAATTTTTTTTAATAAATAAATTATGGCAAAAAAAATGTAAAAATGAAGTTAGCCGACATTTAAAAATTTTTAGAAATTTTTTATTGACAAAATTTCAATTAAATAATTAAAAAAAAAAAAAAATTCACCTGTAAAAAACTTGAAAAATTATAAGTGTGATTTTTTAGAAATATCTTTTTAGTTGTAATTTAATTAATAAAAACTTTTAAACGTCTGTTAATTTCAGTGTCATAAAAAAATTAGGAAAAAAAATTGACATTTAGAAATTTAAAATAATTAAAAATCCAATTTTTTAAAAATCATTTTTTAGAACTAATTTTTTTCTTAAATAAAATTTAAAAATTCTCTTATGAGCTAATTTTTAATTTTCACATGTGAAATTTTTTAATTACATTTTTTTTATAATAATTTTATAACTAAAAATTTCTAAAAAAATTTCTAATGTCTGTCAACTTCAATGTCATTAAAATGTACTTAATTTTCGTTTTTCAGCCAACTTCAGAGTTATCATTCTACCATGAGACAAAATATAATAAGTGCTGGTATCGATAGTACATCTCGAAATAAAAGTATGTCTTTATCTTCAAATTGTTGGAATTTATAAGGTTAAGCTTCTGTTTTTTTTTTTAAATTATTATTTAATAATTGACGATTATTTAAAAAATAACAACAAATAAAAATGAATAATGCACCGATACCTAAAGACACTCAGGTAATTTTTTTTAATTTTACACATATAATTTATAAACAACCAATAATTTCATAATACCGGTTACATCACGCAGCACATACAAAACAATGATAATAAATAAATTAATTATTTACAGGATTTTCAATTTAAACAATCGACAGTGCGCCAAGTGAGCGAAAGCTTAAAAAATGTACCAAGTGGTTGCAACTTGATAGTTGCTGACGCCAAGCGTGGATTATTGTACGTAGCAACTGATGATAGATTGACAATATTAAAAAGCGACTCGGAAGCAAATGCTGACTGGAGAATCGACTACAAGCTGCCTTACCCCATATCACGTTTGTCAGTGAGCTGCGATTACTCCTACTTGGCGGTGACATTTAGCAGATCAACTGCTCATATTTACAACGCGAGGTCGTTGGCAAAAAACTCTCTAGAATTAATCCACGAGATCCAGTTGTCTCGCTCGAGCCAGAATGTATTTGCATATGATCTGCGATGGAACCCGGCGATACCGGGTATGTTTTGCACTGTTGCCAGCGACCACTCAATCGGGACTTTTCAAGTCAAAAGCGAGCAAAAGACGACCGTGGGTGTCGTAGCATTAGAAATAATTGACAATGTCGAAGCTATGTGCGTCGCTTGGAGTCCTAAGGGCAAGCAATTGGTAGTAGGCTGTAAAAATGGAAACATTATTCAATTGAAGCCAGAGCTGAAGGTGATGAGAGCCATTTCTGGTCCTTCACCAAGCATTGGACAGCTGATTACAATTCTTTGGGTGAGTAATTATCAATTTTGCGCAGCTTACTACGACAGTAATGAACGCCGGGTTGATGTGCTGATCGTTGATGCACCAAAAGGCGCTGATGCAAAGCCAACATTTACTAACTACGAAGATATAACCTTCGGAATTCCAGATAATGATGGAGAGTATTCTCCTAGATACTATTTTGACTACGTTCCTGAGTGGAATGTGATTATAGCTGCTAGCAGTAGCAGCAGTGAAGTTGCTGTTCTAGGAACTCTCAACAATGGCGTTAACTGGGAGCAATGGCAGCTGATTGACAGTGGAAGGGCTCAGCTTCCATTAGTTCGCACCGTTGAATCCTATCCAGTTGGTATGACAATTGATAAGTCATCAATTACTGTCTTACCTTGGGGCCCGGAGAGTACATTACCTCATCCAGTTCCAGTTTTACATTTATTTGGTACTTCTGGACAGATAGTGAGCTTTCATATGGTTAACTTAATACCTAATTGTCCGGCTTTATGTTCACCGCCTTCAGAACCAGTGAAAATAGATCAAAATGCTACTGCTACGTCGGAAATTAATTTTGTTCCTCAATCGGTAGTGACAAGTACTCCGAGACCAAAACAACAGGAATTGATCGAGAGGCCCAAAGTTACTCTACCGCCTCCGAATTTTTTCAGCGAACCAGTCTCTATTAAACCCGCTGCACTTCCAGTCGCACCAGTTAGTTCGCAAAATCCACCAGCACCTATTGAATTGAAAATTCCCAAGCTAAAGCCGATTGAGAAGCCTGAAATGCAGAAAACAGAAATCACACTTTTACCTAAACAAATACCTCCAGCTCCAATTTCAGCTCCACCAGTAGTAAATCCGACGACGGTTATTTCTTCTACACCAGCTCCAGCGGCTCCTTCAGTAATTGAAAAGATAAATTACGATGACAGTTTATGCTGGCGTGCGTTCCGAGAAGAACAGATGCATTTTGAAAAAGAATTGCAAATAATTCTTGAGCCACGAGCTCTTGACATCGGCACTGACGAGGAACGCCAAAAATTGATTGTTCAATGTGAGGAAGTTAACAGTTTCATACAAGAATTGAATGAAACGACCAATAGTTTGAGCAACGAGATATCGTATCTTAATTCGTTGTTACTACAATCGTTTGCATGGCTGGAAGAAACCAAGTCGAAGCAGTCAAGTGGTAATGTAGCGCGCGATCATCATGACAAAAGTAAAATAAATGAGTTGCAAAGACGCTTTGCTCATCTACAATCGCAGTTAATTCAAGCGATGAAGGTTTTGGACGCGCGATGGGCTGACAACGAGCAGCAGGAAATGGCGAAATTCAAGGTTCCTGGCTTGGAACAGATTTACCAGTGTCTCACGAAGTACGATCAACTTATTCAGGCCAACAAGAAACGCCTTGATGAGCAAACGAAGAAATGGAAGGCTCTGTCACGGGGAAATCATATTTCTCATTTAAACCAGTCTCTTTCAAAACTAAATATCAGCTCTAATTCACCCGGCAACACCGATGGAGACATGATCGAGATGCGTTGTAGGACCATCGCCAACAACACCCGGAACTTTACTGCGCTGAAACAATCCAAGTTACGCGACGTCTTGCTACAAACGGAGCCACGTATCATAAAGAACGTTAGCCCGTCAAATATTCATAGCAGATTGGAAGCAACTCTTTCGGCTTTGGTATCGCAAAATACTGCGCCTCCAAAGAAAGAAGAAAAAAGCACAACTACATTTTCTAGTACGCCTCCAAAGAAAGAAGAAAAAAGTACGTCTACGCCTTCTCGTCCGCCAACTAAACTAATGTTTTCATCAGTAGCTCCTTCAGAGACTCCAGTATCAAAACCAGCTGCCAAACCTCCGAATCCTCTTGCATCACTCAATAGTATTGTAGCAAATATCGGATCTTCTCAAGAAATTTCAGGCAGTCAAATTAAAAGTCAACCTTTTTGTTTTCCAACCAACACTTTTTCCTCTGTTTTCGCAAACAATCTCACGACTCCGAAGACAAATAACGATAAATTAAACTTATCTGGTGGACCAACATTCGTTATTAAGAAGGTGACTACTGTAGCCAGTATAACTCCCGTGCAAACACCACCATTAACGACAGCAGCCAGTTTTTCAAAACCAATACCGATTTCATTCGGCTCACCTGAAACAAAATCTGAAAACACTGCTCCTAAAGAAAGTACAAATAAGACAATGATTATTTTTAAAGCTAAGGATACTCCGGTGGTTCAAAGCCAACCATTGTCTTTGTTCGGGTCAAATATCCTTGAAACTTCTTCAACTAAAGTTAATCAACCCGTAACAATTCCACAAAACCAGCCAACAAGTCTTGGATCTAACATAAATTTATCATTAAAAAGTTCTCTTCCAACTCCAGCAACTACTAATCAGCAACCACTTTTCAGTTTTGCCAGCCAGACTTTGACTACTGCGACTTCTAAGACTACTACAACAACAGCGCTTTCTGAATCCATGCCAGAGTTCTCTTTCGCTTCGAAACTGATAGACACACCAGCTTTATCCTCGACGATTTCTAAACAGTTTTCATCTACAACTACTCAATCGCTGGACTTGTCCAAACTATCTAGCAGTTTTTCACTTTCTAATTTGATGGCTGAAAAACCTGCTAGTTCAGTGCCCAATACGACGTTCTCTTTCAGTCAGTCGCCTGTTACTCCAACTTTTTTCAATTCGGGAAAGCCGGCTGTAACTGTGGCTTCAATTGCTCCCGCAAACGTTACTGTCAGTTTACCAGCTGGAACGTCTATTGAAAAACAACCGATTACTACTCCAGCATCTACTCAAGCCTCTTCAATATTCAAGTCTTCACCACTTTTATCTTCAAGTCTTTTTGAAGGATCAACTCTATCAACTCCGACGACTTCTATCTTCGGTGGTACGACAGCGATAACAGTCTCGCAGTCACAGCCTGCTTTGCAAGATAGTAACAAAGTAACTTCAACTTCAACAACGGAAAGACCAGCCGCTACATCAATTTTTGGTGGTCTATCACAACTGTCATTCGGACAAAATCAATCTACGGGGTCTAGCTTTCCAGGATTTACTACAACACCAACTAATTCATCAGCAGGAATTAATTTCGGTAAACCTCCAACAACAACTACTGGATCATTGTTCGGTCAATCTTTACCAGCTGTTACAACTGCGACTACTACACCTTCCTTCGGTTTATCTCCAGCTACTACTGGAGTTTCAACATTGTCATTTGGACAATCAGCAGCTGCAACAACAGCTACATCACCTTTTGCTCAATCTCCAGCAGCACCAGCTACAGGATCACCTTCACTGTTTGGACAATCCGCTGCTGCAGCGACTACTGGAATAACTTCATCACCATTTGGTCAACCTACTGCTTCAACTACACCTGGAACATCACCTCCATTTGGTCAACCTGCTGCTCCAGCTGCATCTGGAGCATCACCGCTCTTTGGTCAACCTGCTGCTTCAACTACACCTGGAACATCACCTCCATTTGGTCAACCTGCTGCTCCGGCTGCATCTGGAGCATCACCGCTCTTTGGACAACCTGCTGCTTCAGCTACATCTGGAGCATCACCACCATTCAGTCAAACTGCTGCTCCAGCTACGTCTGGAACATCGTTATTCGGACAATCTAATGCTACGACTGGTGCAATATCATCGATCTTCGGTCAATCGGTATTGTCACCTCCAGCAAATACTGCTAAATTACCACCAACTACTGCAGCCCCTAGTTTGTTTGGAGGCGCTCAAAACCAACCGACTAGTTCACCGTTCGGTGGAACTTCATCTTTAACTTCAATGTTTGGATCCACCAGCGTCAGTTCTAAATCAGCGACGACAGGAACAGGAATCGGGACAACTGGTTCTATTTTTGGCGGAGCAACGTCAAATACAACTTCATTGTTTGGATCAGTTTCAACTGGAGGTGGTTCAATATTCAGGGGAGCTGCTGCGAAGCCCGCAGCTTCAGCATTTGGTGGTGCACCAACATTCGGATCACCTCCAGCTATGCCTACCGCTCCAGCCTTTGGAGGGTCACCAACTTTCGGCTCAAAGCCTGTTTTTGGTTCCCAGCCATCCGTTTTTGGTGGTTCGAGTCCTTTTGGAGTTGCACCGACTTTTGGTAGCAACCCTGGAAGTGTTTTCGGATCAGGAATGCCTGCTAGTCCACAAAATGGCTCTATGACTATGGGAAATACTACTTTTGAAGCATTAGGTGCTCAGAATGGAGGACTTTCTTTCAACAGCTTGGCGCAGAAAAGTCCTACACAAGACAAACCGGCATTTTCCGGTGGAAGTTCATTTACTAGTTGGCGATAGTTAAAACATTTTTTTTTTTTTTTATTAATTTTTCTGTCATTATTATCAAATAATTTTTTATTTCAATTGAAGTTATAAGTTGTGAGTTTGTTTGAAAAGATTCTGCTGATGTAAATAAAAAATAAAATTATTTGTATTTCTTTTTTATTTATTGTTGTTATTATAAAAATATTAATTACAACGTTAAAATTAATTATATTATATTTTATTATATAAGTTTGAATTAACACAAATTAAAAGAATACAGAATTATTTTATATAGCTCTTTTGATAGGTTTAGGTGCAATTGACACCTTAGTTGGTTTACAGAGTTCCATAATGTATGGATCATCATTCGGTGAGTATGATGAAGTATTCGAGGATGACACAAGAAGAGCTATAGAGACTTCAACATTGCAAGCTTCCATCCAAACCTGGTGAGACAATAAAACAGTTGTCTTCAATCTGTAATCCGTACCTTCGCTATTCTGTGGTCTCAGATCCACCTTTTTAGGCAGCAATAATTGTACTTGTTGATCGGGATGTCGCAATTTTATTCTAATAGTACTTGGATCTCGTAAATTTAATATTTTAGCCGTAAGAGGAATACCGAGAATTAGTCCTCCAGTGAATTTTAAAGCAGCATCAGCGTCTCCTCTTGGTTCCTCAATAATTGCTCGACATAATTTAGTAGATACTGACGGCCTGGGCAATCGTTCTTCACCACGAGCTGGCAATGTTGTCAAAAGAGGTAATAATAATCTCGATAGAGATCCAGGTTTAGCGTCTGCCATCGAGGGAATTTCCATTACTAACGCTCGCGAAAATGGGGGCAGCTTTGATGTATCTTGTGGCAACGAATCAGCTTCAGATAAAAATTGTCTTGCCAGAGGCAACGCGCTACCTGTTGCGCTCTTTGTAATTCTTATCAACTCGACAGCCAAAGCTTTCAACCAAACATTGGTAGCGAGAGTTATTTCATTTTCGTCTAGTCCCACAAACAAATGCTGAAGCCTAAAAAAAAAAAAAAAAATTAAAATTAATAACAAATTCAATTTAATTGAATGAAATATTTGTAATTATTTACAAGTGGGGTTCACAATTTTCATTTTCATTTTTTTCAACGAAATTTCTATTTTATTTTATTGATATATTTTTTTTAAATATATGAAAAAATTAATTAAAAAAAAAAGATTACCAAAATTTTTACAAATTTTATATATTTTTAAAAAAATTTATAAATTTTTTTGAAAATTGTGATATTCAACTTTTTATTAATTGTTCATTTTTTTATGTACTATTAAAAAAAAATATGTCAAAAAAAAGATAAAATATAAATTTTATCCAAAAACATGAGCCAAAATTTTTTCCAACTTTTGAAGGCAAAAAAAGCTAGCAAAATCTATTTTTTTTTCCTTTCGCGACATTTTTTATCACAAATGCACCGTAAACATAATAAGAATTAAAAAAATTAAAAAACATTAATTTTTCACGTAGATATGGCCCAAAAAAAAGTGGACCAAACTTGTAAATAATTACCTAAATATTTTCAATACTTACTGCTGAACATTTTTTAACAACAACAAAATATTACTATTTGTCGAAGGCAATGTGCTTATTGATGTCGACTCTGTTTGGGATTCAGTTATTTCTTTAACCACAGACCGCAGTAATAAAAGACACCTGACATAAAGCGCAGTAAAATGAGCCGCACCTTCCATTTTTCTATCCATTTCCGCAAGCCTGTCGAGATCAACCGCAGCAGCTTCCAGTAACTGTACATAAACTTTACCACCAGGTCTCGCGTTTTCAACTCCAGCGACCATTCGCTCCAAGAACTCCTGGCCTCTTTTGTCGCTACTATTCTCGTCTTTCTCATCGTCGACATCGATACCAGGTGCTCGAGCTAACGCTGGTCTTAAACGTGGCACCAAATGAGGCATTGTGTCTCTCAAGTAATGATAATGCTTGGCAGCATGCTCCGAAAAAAGCGCGTGCATACTCGGACAGTGTAAAGCCGCGTTGAATATCAGCACCAAGACACTTGCGTACGAGGGGTCGTCAACATCCGGTTCAGGCGTGTCAAAAAATGGGTGTCTTCCTAATAACTGCGGTACCAATGGTAGAGTCAAATACGGATGAGAAGCTCCCAAGGCTGCCAGACAACTTCTGATGCTGTCTTTGTCTTGCGGGTACCTGGCCAAGTTATCAATCAACCTGTTGACGCACATGTGAAGGCAGTTCCTGGTAGCAAGACGACTGGCAGCTAGAGTTGCATGCAAACCTTCTCTGACTTCATCAGAAAAGTCTTCCAACGCGCATAAAATCGTTTCCAATTGATCTTCCTGAAGCGTCACGCTCGTAGACATTTTTCTCAGCGACTCAATCGCTTTTATTCTAACATCCTGGATCTCGTCGTTGAACATGTCGACCATAAAGTCCAAAGCGATTCGCGCGATTGCTGGCCGCTCTAGAGACAATGTACAGAGTGACTCTACAGCTGCAGTACGAACTTCTAGAAATTCATCTTCAAGTCCGTGAATAAAAGCTCCACAAGAAGCACTGCGCTCCTCTATTTCAGAGCCCTCGTCTTCGACGCGCATTTGCTTCTTGTCCAAAGCCTGCTCGATGTATCTGCTGGACACGTTCTTCATCGCTCCCATCAGACTCATCGCCGTGGCACGAACTCGCGGTGACAAGTCACCAATCAGGCCACAGAGTTTGGAAAACGCGCTGTCTATCATACGCGTGTCTTCACCGTCAGTGCCAACGATTATCTCTTCTGGGTACTCCACACCAAGCATCCAGATCAGCTTCAGAACAGCCCGTCGTATTATTTCATAATCGTCGCGCAGCGCATTGCAAGCTTCTGTGAAAAAATTAGGAGTTAAACGACAGCCACGTTCAGAATGAAGTTCAGCCATTGTTTCAAACGCTGTTGCTCGCACTCTAGGATCCTGGGACCTCGCGTAGTGACTTACTAATACCAAAGTGTCATCATTTGAGTTTAATGACAGATAACGTCCTATTATTGATAAGCAGCGTGTCTGTACTCCGTGCCACGTATCTGATAAATGTTCTCTGGCGATTTTCAACACTCCCAGGCGGTGATAATCTCCCAGCTTCAGCAACGTAGACAAACCTTGACTTATCACACGATGTGATTCTTCATTCTTCAACAGACGCGAAGTTTCATCGATTATTCTTACTTTTTCCGAGGACTGAGTAGTCACTTCTCCAAGCTCCGCTAGCACCCAGAGAATTTTAGCTCTCACAGCGGCTTCAGTTTCTATTCCAAACCGCTCTATCAATTTAGTGACTGTCAGTGGAACGTCTTCGGATGACATCCGTGATAAAGTGTCGGATATTCGTACGAGCAACTGCAACGCGTCATTTCCGCCTTTACATTTTTCCAGGCACTCAACGTAGGCCAGAGCTGAACAACCGTCAGATCCATTTTTTGTGCTGCTAGTTGATTGTAATCGCAGCGTTCGGAGACGTTTTATTGGAGGCTCTCCGGTTACAACCTAGCATAAATTAATTATAAATAATTATTTATGACACTGAATTTTCCAGATTTAATCATTTTTTTTAGATATTTATAGCAATTAAATTATAATAAAAAAATTAAATTAAAAGGTTTCACATGTAAAAATTAATGATACTGAAGTTAGCAGACGTCTAAAAATTTTTTATTATTTTTACTAATTAAATTACAACTGAAAAGATATTTATAAAAAATTGCACTTATAATTTTTCAAGTTTTATACAGGTGAATTTTTTTTTTTTAATTATTTAATTGAAATTTTTTCAAAAAAAAATTTCTAAAAATTTTTAAATGTCGGCTAAATTCATTTTCATAAAAATTAATAAAAATTACAAGTGAAAATTTTTAGAAGCATTTTTTTATTGTAATTGATTTATTAAAAAAATTTTTTTAATTAACAGCTGACTGATAACTTCATTACTATAATTATTTTATGTTACAATTAACATGAAGTTAGTAGAAAAATGTTTTGTTTAAAATAAAAAAAAAAATAAGTTGTATACTTACTTGGCTTTGATTGAATTCTGCAAGGACTCGTTTTTTCATTAAAGCAGCCATTTTAGATATTTATTAAAATTTCAATATACATTTATTACATTATATTATTTATAATTTGATTATTAGCAATGACTATTGCTTAAAAATTTTTTGTACATTTATGATACTAAGTGTAACTTTTTTCTAAATGTCAACAGTCAACATAAAATTAACATAACCTTTTAACAAATTTAATTACTAAAAAATCCGGTGAAGACATCACAGCACCACGTGCAATATCTTTGTTGATACAGTAAATTTCTACTTCATCCATTCGTTGCTCATAAAAATAAGCAACATTTTAACTCTAATCTTCAAATTAGAAAAAGATAAATATTGATGTTATTTGTTAAAACAATTATCAAAATTATAAAAAATTATTAAAAAATGTTGGTAAGAATACCTCAAGCTTCGCTGACGACAGCTCTAAAAAACAGGTAATTTATTTATTGAAAATTCAATGGTTACTTAACCTCTCTTATAAATAATTTTTTAGAGTAAATCATCAACTATTTTCAAAAATTAATTTACTGAGACAACTATTTTACAAGACTTCTATTTATTTATAATAATTACAATAATTTATTTTGTTACTAAAAAGCTGTTACAGTTCTGCTCACGTTAAATACTCTAACTTATTACAAAAATGCGGGTTTTCATCTCAAGGATCACCGGAAAATTTGCAAAAAATTTCGCAGAGCATAACTGGATTCCCACCACTGTCAAAGCCAATATTAAATCTACCCAAACCGATTTATTCAACAGCTAAGGAGGAAGATCAGACAACGCAGATAAGTGTCTTGTCAAATGGGCTGAGAGTTGCGTCAGAGAATAGATTTGGAAAGTTTTGCACTGTGGGAGGTAGATTTATAACAATAATAAATAAATTTGAATTTATTTATCTAATTAATTAAATAATAAATAATTAATGCTTTCAGTGCTAATTGACTCAGGACCTAGATTTGAAGTTACATATCCCAGTGGTATTTCTCATTTTCTAGAAAAACTAGCTTTTAATGTGAGTACAGTAATAAAAATAAAACTGTCAAATTTATTTTTTTATAAATTTTTGAAATTATTTAAGGGATTACATGAGTTTCTTCCGGGAAAAAATGGTCTGTTTTCATGAGGGTGAATCTAACAGACATCTGATAATTTTTAAAACATTTTTTTTTCTTTTTTTTAATTAATTAATTAATTTATTTATTTAAAGTCGCCCTGACATCTCAGGTCCTCAGTGACTACATTTAAAAAATTTATAAACAATTTATTTGTTACAGAAGAAATAGTATAAAAAAATGCATATGGAAATTTTCACAAGTTTTTTCTATGCAATTTTTTGGTTTTTTTCTACAACCATTAAGTAAAAATTAATCTAAAAATTCTCAAAAATTAGCTGTCTGCTGAATTCACCCTCATCTATTTTCAACAATTTTTTTTTAAATAGAAAAAATGAAATATTTTATTCAAACTTATTACTATCTTGAAGATACATGTTTAATAAAGGATTACTGAAATTTTAAAAAAGGAAAAATATTAAAAACTTTGACAATGTGACGTAATTTCCGGAGAGCCCTTGGAAAAAGAGATGCGTCCGCGTGATCAGTAGAACTCCTAGCAGGATCATTTGAAGTAAAAAAAAAAAATATGGGCTCTAGTTAAGACTTCAAACTAAGTCTTGAACGGAAGAAAAAAAAATGAAAATTGGATTTTTAGCAGAGGTTTTTACAAAAAAAAATTGAAAATTTGGCTAAAATTTCGGGGAATTTTTTTTTTTTTTTTTTAATAGTTGTAATCGAAAAAAAAAATCTTCCGTTCAAGACCTTGTAAATTACATTTTTGAAACCGTGAAATCCATGTAACCCGTTAATATTCATCAAAAAGTCAATCTCAATAACTAATGACAATGAATTACTTTATTTAGTCTACAAAAAATTATGAAAGCAGAGATGAAATAATGCTGACATTGGAAAAGCACGGTGGTATATGTGACTGTCAAGCATCGCGAGATACATTTATCTACGCAGCATCTGCTGAGAGTCAAGGTTTAGATACAGTGACCAAAATCCTCGGTGACATAGTCTTGAGGCCTGCCATTACTGAGGATGAATTAAATTTCGCTCGTCAAACTGTACAGTTTGAATTAGAGACATTGCATACTCGACCTGAACAAGAGCCTTTGCTTATAGATATGATCCATGCTGTAAGTCAAAGGATTCTGAACTCTACTTTAATTATTTTATTAGAAAACAACCCTAACAAAAATTTTTATTTAAAATTTGTTACAGGCAGCATACAGTGATAATACTCTAGGGCTTCCTAAACTATGTCCATCAGAAAATATTGGAAAAATAAATCGTAATATTCTATTTACGTATTTAAAGAATCATTACACACCCAAACGAATGGTCGTCGCTGGAGTTGGTATTGAACACAATGATCTAGTCAATGCAGTTAAGAAGTAAACAATTTATTTATTACTAGCTTTTATCCGCGGCTTCGCTTGCGTTGAAGCCCTTAGATAAATATTAAAGATCATAACATTCCAATAGAACTAAATTAATGTGATTCTAATTTTTTGACAAACAATTTTTTTGACTTTCGTCAAAAGTAATTTTTTTTTTTTTAATAAAAAGTATCCTAATTTGTTTCTAATACCTCCAAGAATATGTGTATAAAGTTACATTCACATTTATGATATTAGTAGGGAAGTAGGGATTTGAAAAATGATGTTTGGAAACTTCATAATTTATTTTTGTGATTTACTTCAGGCACTTTGTGGATGAAAAACCTATCTGGGAGCAAGATAGCAGTCTAGCTTTAGACAAAACTAACACTGTGGATAACTCGATAGCTCAGTATACTGGAGGATTAGTCGTGGTAATTAATTATTTTATATTTAGTGATGAGTTATGATTTATAATTTGGTAATTATTTTAATTTAATTTTAGGAAGATTGTAATGTGCCAGTATATGCTGGGCCCAGTGGTCTTCCAGAGTTGTCACACGTTGTAATAGGGCTCGAAGGATGCTCTCACCAAGACCCAGATTTCATTTCGATGTGTATCCTCAATATGATGATGGGAGGAGGTGGTAGTTTTAGTGCTGGTGGTCCTGGTAAAGGAATGTACACTCGTTTGTATACAAATGTACTCAACAGGTAATTTTCAGCAACTTATTTATTAATTTAAATGTGATTTCAAAAAAATTAAAAATATATATCGCGTTACTGATGCCATAAGGGCGTATAATAAACATTCTGTTTTTTTTTTTTCAAGTCCAAAAAAATTTTTAGTTTGAAGAAAAATTTTTTTTACCTTTTTACAAGTCTCATACAAAAATTCTATAAATTTCTACAAATCTTCAAATTATAAATTTTTTTGGACAGAAAAAAAAACAGAATTTTTATTATACGCCCTTATGGCATCCGAAGTGGGTCCCGGGAGCCATAAGGGCGTATGAAATTTTTTTTAGAATTTCTCCACATTTCAGATAAAACTACGTCGATTCCCGAAAAAAAAAATTTTTATACGCCCTTATGGCTTTTCACCTGGAACGTAATATATATTCAGGCGATATTAACCAGTTGATCATTTTTAATTGTAGGAATCACTGGTTGTACAGTGCTACAGCGTATAACCATGCATACATTGACTCAGGTCTTTTTTGCATCCATGCATCATCAACACCTTCACATGTTAAAGAAATGGTTCAAGTGATTGTCAAAGAACTAGTAGCAATGGCTGGAGATATGACTGATAATGAATTAGCAGTACGTAAAAAATTAATTAATTATTTAATTAATTAGTGATAATCAATTATTTATTTAAAAAATTTTAAACCATAGAGAGCGAAAAAACAGTTACAGTCAATGTTATTAATGAACTTGGAACAAAGGCCAGTAGTTTTTGAAGATATTGGTCGCCAAGTACTCGCCACAGGAACAAGAAAACGTCCGGAATACTTTATTCAAGAAATTGGTAAGTAGCATAATTTTTTTTTACCTAAAAAAGTCGTCACTAAAAATTTATTTTTCCCATTAGATAAAATCTCAAAGGATGACATTCACAGAGTAGCTCGTCGCTTACTCAAGTCTCCACCGAGTGTAGCAGCCCGCGGAGAAGTCAAAAACATTTTATCACTCTCAGAAATCCAAGCTGGCCTGCTGGATACTCAAGGTCAAATGTCAGGAATAATGAATAGACTGTCAATCTTCCGCTGATAGTTCAACAAGATATTTGATTGCATTTTCCATTTATAGCCAACCAATAAATACATCATCGTATTACTTTGTTTAATTGATTGTAAAAACATTTATATCTATTTAATTTAAGTAATAAATTTTCGACGCCTGTTTATTTTTCAATAGAATTGAATTCAACTAGAATTTTTTTATCGTACTCAGTTTGTACGTGTATATTATGTTTAAATAAATCGTTAATATTTACCTAGAAACTCGTTTATTGTTTTTGACTTGAATTAAGCCTGCTAATCGATAAAACGACTCGTTATATATTTGGTTGAATATAGGCAGTTTTAATAACCACAGGCTTCCTCCTGATAACTTCTGGTTGCCTAACACACGAAACATCTCATTGTCTCGACGTCACGTTACAACAAATTGCGTAGTTTAGATCAGGTGACGTAAGTGTAGAACTGCTCATCACGTCATCATTCGTAGAATTTTTATAATTTGATTGATTATTTTATAATAATACTGAAGTTAGCCAATGTTTTCAATTTTTTGATTTTTTTTTTTTTCAATAATTAAATTAAATCAAAAAAATATTTTTAAAAAATTGCATTTACAGTTTTTCAACTTTTTTACATGTCAAATTTTTTTTTTTATTTTTTTGATAAATAAATTCTAAAAATTTTTAGATGTCGGCTAACTTAATTTTCATTATTTTGCATTGTAAATAGTCTTCTAATTTCAGGCGCAAAAATATAAAATTTGCAATTTTTTTAACAGCTTAGATATAAACTACAATTTGTGATAGTAATTTTTTATGAAAATTAAATTATCCGACATCTAAAAATTTTTAGAATTTATTTATCAAAAAAATAAAAAAAAAAAAAATTTGACATTTAAAAAAGTTGAAAAACTGTAAATGCAATTTTTTTAAAATATTTTTTTGATCTAATTTAATGATTTAAAAAATCCAAAATTGTCAAATGTCTGTTAATTTTAGTATCACATTTTTTTTATAATTTTAAAAATAAAAGTTGAAATTATTTTATTTAAAAAAATTAATTTTTACAAATTTTCCGTTAATCATTTGAATTAAATAAATATCAAAAAAAAAAAATTAAATTTTTTTATTGATCATTGATCATCAACAATTCTATATTTGTTAAAATTTCTTCTTGAAATATGTTTCACGAAAAATTTAAATTCTGCAGCCAAACCAGCGAAACGCTTAGTTAAACTTTGAAACACAAACTTAAACGGATTAATTAAAAAAAGTCATGGGAATAGTCGCACAATAATGTACTTAATTGCCTCAAACGCGAAGCATATTTCCTAATCAAGGTCACATGTGGTCAGAGAGGTCGTCAAAAGCTCAGATCTAGTCCTGCGCAGGATGTCGCGAGGGTAGTTTTTATCTTAGAGAAAGTTGGCGTACTAACCCTCCGGAGAACAGGAATGTAAAGGATAATTTTATTCGACAGCTTCCTGATCGTCTTTGTAAACAGGAAATGATAAAAGTATTAAAGTATTTGTTTATAAATATATTTTTACTTAATATTTTTTAGGGATTAATAATTATTGCGAAGAAACTATCCTGATTTTTTCTGAAACAAAAATAATGTGATAATTTATAAAAAAATTTTACCAAAAAAAATCAATGAAAATGTATAATTATATATTTTATGAGATGTATTGCCACAAAAAGGCAGGAAAAAGGAATCTACATAGTTTCCAAGTCATCATTAGACAAGCGGGCAGTTATAGATGATTCGTACCAACACGTGGAAAATCTTTGAGTGATCCCAGGACTTCAGAGAATCGTAGAAGACTTTAGACTGCCCGAAGACCATAGTTACCTGATCGCTAAGGGTGTAACATCATTCAAATAGTCTAAAATAACATAATATTTGGGGATTTTCAATCCTCAGTCTGATGCTCCTTACTCTATTAATTTTTCATTTTCTATTGAGGTTCTTTCACCAGCGGAATGAATCGGGAATTTCAAATGGGATTCATTCAGACTTGAAACCATTGGTTACGTCGTCGTACCAGGGATCAAGGAATACTATTGAGTATGACAGATCCTTAATTCAGTGCGCAAGTCACTGTGTTATGTATGTATACCTCCGGATGATCCTGAATATGAGAAGATTCTCTAACCGTTGGATTGTCTAACCGCCTGTTCCACTCGAGGGCGATAAGTATGCGTTTCGAGGAGAACCACTTTACCTCGAGGTTCCTTAGTCGGAAAACTGACCTGCATCAACGTAACAGTCCTGATTGGTCGGGCACAACCCGGCAAATGATTTCGTTGGCTGTTGGAGCTTCGCGGGATGACGTAAGGACGTTAAATTTGTCTTTACTTTTATCAATGAGCTAAGGAATTTAAAAACGATAGGTGTCTTAGAATTTTTTTTCCGAAAGAAGATAATCTTAGAAAATATTTACTTTTAATAATATTCCTCTTACCAGGACTCCAGGATCAGTGGATACCTTTTTTAGACTATTTCATTCTTTCATTTTATCATCAAGTCTCTGGAAAAGTATTCTCAGAACCAGGATTACATGGAGAATGCTAGAAAATTTCAATTGATAATTGTTAAAAAGATATTATTATGATAAAAAATAAAAGAGTGAAGAAAAAAAATAGTAGAGGAGAATGAAAGCTTAAATTCAAGCGGTTGTTTTGGATTCAAACTCATCAGTGTCATGTCACTCATCAAACGCATGGCGCCAGAAGTAGTCCCTACACCAGGGTGCCATAAATCTAAAAAGCTCGCTGCCCAGAAATGCTGAATACAGACACTTAGATATAGAGCTTAGATAAAAATCGAAACTTTCAATAGTAAAGTTTATTTATTTAACATCTTGATGAATATTTTATCGAATCAATATTTCAAAAATCGGAAGATGAAACAAAATATTAATTACCGCAATCAATAATTTTATTGCTGTAGACTGCAGATTTACATGTATGGGTGGACTAGGGAGTATAGATATAAACTAGGAAGCTTTTGGAAAACAAATTATTTACTTATTAGTAATGGAGTAGAAAAAAAGTTGAATTAATTTCAATTCGAGCTTCAAAGCACGACCTTATTTTCTCAACAGGATGCTATGAATTCACAGAAAGTTCGTTGGGATGATATATGTATAGTTGTATGGATCTATATGTGCTTGTTAAAGGACGAAGGACGCATGCTTGGTTTCATTTCCTTCAGATCCTACACATGGGAAACAATATCAACATACGAATTCGTAGAACGCTTGCGCGATATTTGCTTTGGTTTAATTTGTATCATTTACAGTTATTTTCTCAACATTTTTTATGATTGTTTCAGAGATGTTAAAATAAAAAATAAGTCTATTTTTCAAAGATTCTCAAAGGAGAATTTAAACATTAATAAAAAAATCATTTTGATACAAGAGAAAAAAATTTTAACTGAGAAAATCATTTTGAATTAAGCAAAAAAATTCTTAAATCAAGTCAAATTTTAGTTGAATTTAGAGCAAGTTTTTAGTTCAATAATTCTTCTCCTTGATTAAAAATATTATTATTAGATTTTTTACAATGTATGGCATTGGTGACTGCCCTTTACATTTTTTCTTACATCCTGAAAGATATATTAACTGATTATTTAGATAATTTTGTGTTTAATTTTAAAAACTACTTATAACTTTAACTTCTTACACAGTAAAAAATTTTGCGTCATTGCGTCAAAAAATTTTTTATGTGTAATAAAATTTTATCTGCAACTATAAAAATATTAAAAGTCTCTATTATGGAGTAATAAAATCACTAAAATTTGATCAGCCTTGGTTCAAAATAATTTAACTCTTCAAAATAACATTTTCGTTTTAAGATTTTTTCTTTCAAATCAAATAAATTTTTTATCAATAAAATGAAGATTCTTTGTAATTTTAACAGTATTAACTTTTCAATAATACATTTTTAACCTTTTCATGTTATTAAAAAAAATTATTATATAATAAATATAATAATTAACGAGGGTGAATTCAGCAGACAGCTAATTTTTGAGAATTTTTAGATTAATTTTAAGTTAATAGTTGTAAAAAACATCTGAAAAATTGCATAGAAATAACTTGTGAAAATTTCCATCTGCATTTTTTTATACTATTTATTCTGTAACAAATAAATTGTTTATAAATTATTAAAAAATCATTAGATGTCTGCTAAATTCACACTCATAATAATTATTATAAGTTATTATATAATCAAGATTTTGCGTTTTTTTAAGTTATATATAAACTGGTACAATTCAGTTCAGACAGTAATTTTAATCACCTCTCAACGGACTTTGAATCAATCAAAGTTTATTTTAATCAAAAGACTTGTTTTATCGCGTCTGAAGAAAACAAAAAACCGAAATACATAAAAATGTTTTGTTAAAGTAAACAATAAGATAAAAATTTAATTTAAATTTAGAGTTTTGTATCAGCGACGACGTCCTTAAACTTTTGCCGCTTCAGGCATTTAAACCCTTAAGCTCGTCTTAATTGAGGCCAAGTCTTGTTATGCGCGAAAAAGTTACCACGAACAATAGACGAAACAATCGGCTAACAATCGTATATCACATCAGCAACCGAAACAAAGGAATAGAAGGAACCAAGAGTGTTCCCCATTGTTTTACTTTTTATTATTTTACTTTTTTACATAAAAATTTAATTTAAGAATTCACTCGCTCGTATTACCTTTTTAATTACACTATCAAAATAAAAATAAAAAAACATTGCATCAAATTTATATCTGCAAATAATAATTACTTTAATAATTAATTAATTAATTAAAGTAAATAATTCGAAAACGTAATAACGAAGCATGAGAGAAATTATTCCAAATATTCTCGTGTCTATAAACACTCCAATTACTGCGTAATTAAAGTATATATACTGCGAATAAATAAATTAAATTTTAAAGAAAATTATTATTCGTCTAACGTCTGAGTGCACGATGAAATTAATTCTGCATATTTACAGTTTTATTTACTTTTTTTTTTTTTTTTTTTTTCAAGATACCTCTAAAAGTAAATTCATATATATGTTTATGTGTATTTATAAATATTGTTAGGCATTGTGAATTCGCGCGGATTTATACTCGTATTCTCAGCTGCACCATCCAGCAAATTAATTAGATACGTGTCAAAAAACATCAGAGTGGTACTACTCAGCGTATAACTACACGACCAACCTCTGATTCGCTTCCTATATAAACAAGTTTTTTTTGTGACGTTTATTTTCATATTAATTTGCTCTACAACACTTGAAAAAAATTTTTTTTAAATAATAATTAAACTTTTATTTATTATAGTCTGCAAAGTTATCAAAATTTGTTTATCTGCTCTTTATTTTATTTTTAATTTATTCAATTTATGAAATATGGTATGCGTTCATAAATAAATTTATTTTAATAGTTGTGGATACAAAAATTAGTTTTTTTAAACTAAAGTATGATTTCTTCTTTAAATAAATGATAGTACATCACATCATTCTTTTTATTATTTTTCGTTATCCATAAATTTTCACTTATTTTATATAATAGTATCTATTATTATAAACTAAACAAATTTTACACGAAGAAAATTTGATGAATTTAAAAAAAAGTAATTATTTTACCATGTCAACTATTTTAACTTCAGTTTATTAGTCAAAGACATTCAAATTAATGTCAATAAAAATTTCATGCCGTACAAAATATTTTTACAAATCGAGTAATTACATAGAAGTAATGCTCCATCACTTAATCTCTGTCATAAAAAATCAAAAAATAAAGATAATCATTTTTTTTTTTCCAAGATTATTAAAAATAAGAATTTGTTCAATTTTTAAAAATCGAATTTCAGATGATTTGATTTTAAAATTCCTCAAATTGAAATTTTAACTTTTGATAAAAATAATATATAACTTCTTTACTTCTATTGTATAACTATCAAAACTCTTTTTAAAAATTTTTTACAAGGCTTATTAAAAAAAATAATTTTTTGAGAAGAAATAAAATTTTATTAGTCGAAAAAAAATTTTACTTGAACTATGACCAAGACTGTTTCTCCTTCCCCTTTTGGACTTTGTCAATATTTCTTCTTAAATTTTCCTTTAAAACTTTTTATAGTACACAGAAAAAAAAATGTTCTTGAATCAAGTATATAATTTTGAAGAATTTAATCTTCTTGATTTAAGGAAATTTTACTTGATTAAAGAATTTTTCGTCTTGACTCAAGACAATTACCCTCTTCAAAATAATTTTCTTGGTTCAAGAATTTTTCTCTCGAATCAAGATGATTTTTTTTTCAGTGTACAAAATAGTGATTATAGATTATCAGACATATTATGTCTCTCTTTTCTTTCAATTTTTTTTTTTTATAAATTTTTCTTTCAATTTTTTTAAAATTTAAAAATCTTTTTTTAATTTGTTAAATTTCTTAAATATATCTTCTTTTTGCAGATGCTATCAAATGTATTTATTAAATAATTAGTACTAAACATTCTACACATAAAAATTTAAACATATTGTTGTAAATTGCCGAAGGCATTTCTTTACAAATAAAATAAAATGAATCAAATGATATAAATAATATATTTATTATTTCAGAAAAGTTTCCAGTCATCGAAGATTTAACCACAAAACTTCTAAAATTATAAAAATAAATTTATAAATAAACTTTAAGGACATAACCAGAGATAATAGGAAAAAAAAAAAAAATGTAAATAAAAGGGATAAAGGGTAAATGATCGTCGGAAGAATCTCAGCATGTTTTTCTGGAGCATACCGGAGATGTAAATGAAACCTATGTCCTCCTTCTGCCCTGAGGCTTGGAACTCACCACACACCACAGCTTGTCATGATACGGTGTAATATATATGATAACTGATAATAAGAGAAAGCGAGTGCCGAGTGAGCCGCAAGCTCCTGATGAAGAGAAAGAGAGGTAGTGAGAAAGCTCGACCCGCCACTCGACGCGCTAACTTTTCAATCTCGGTCGAATGATCGTCGGAAAGCCCCGCGGTTTCCCCGGCAACGATCCGGCCCGTCATTGGCTGGCTCCGTAGACCGCCTTCGAGCTCTCTATAATAACCCTCTACCTTCCACCCTCTACCCTCTATCCATCCTCTGTTTTGCGTCTTCCTCCAACCCCGTTCTTCGATCTCTCTCTTGTTGATGCCAGCACTCGGAGACTTTTCCTTGTGCTTTAACCATCCTTTACTATCCTCCGTCCTTTCCCACGTCGCCCATCATCGCAGAGCGTACTTAGCCCCGTGGTTAACTTCAATGAGCAGATAACAAGCTACCCCTCGACTTTGCTCTGTAATATTCACTCGCATAAATGGACTCGCGGCTTTGTCAAATCAACTGTCGCTTGTGGTAAACAACTATAACACTGCTTTATTCTCTTCTTTATAGTCTATAGATTATATTAACGTCTATTGACTAAATATTGTACTAAATACAAAAGAAATAATTATGGATTAATTATTGATATAACTACTTAATCATTAGACTTGTTCAATTTTTAAATTAAGTATTTTAAATATTTTATTTTTATAAAAACTCGCATAAATATTTTTATCATGCCGACTTATTTTTCAAAGAAACTTTGGAAACTTATTAATATTTAATAATAATAATATAGGTTTTATTAGAATCACTTTTTAGATTTAGTGTTTTACAAAACATGATTTACAAATATAGGGGAGGGTGGGGCAAGACGGCCCACCTAAGCCAGTTTTTATTTTTTGTGGCTTTTTACTATCAAGTGGATTTACTCTCGTTCAACTTTGACTCAATTCACCGAAATTTTTCGAAAGTTCTAAAAAAAATTTTTTTTTTTTTGGGGGCAAGATGGCCCATCTCCAAAATATGATTAAAAAATATTAGAAAAATAAATTTTTGGTCAATTTTTGAGGTGGGCCTTCTTGCCTCAGGTGGGCCGTCTTGCCCCACCCTCCCCTACATTCTATAAAATATTACTTGTTTATTTTTTATACTCTAAAAAATAAAAAAAGAATCAGTTTATTTTAACACTCAAAATCTAACAATAATATTTTATGTTTTTTTAACTTAATAATTAGTTAAGTATTTAAGTTGAAGTTTATGATGTGATGCAATAATATGTAGACAATAACAGAGATGTTAATTATGTATTTTCTCGATTCAAAGTTACTCTCTTGAATCAAGTTTATTTTATCATGTGACAGAAGTATTTTTGTTATGTTGAATTATTTTTCAAAGAAATTATTGAAACTTGTTAATTTAAATTTTTCTTAATACTCTAGTGATTATAAATGAAAATTAATTTTTTTTTAACTAAATTTTGTAGCTTTATACGATTTATTACATAATATTTAACGTCTTTTTAAAACTAAGAAAAATATTTAATTTCTTCTTTCAATATCAAAATGACTTGATTCAATCACATTTACCTTGTAAAGTGATAATCGAATTAAAAAGTTAATTTTTTAGTTTAGTATATTCAGCAAATCTTTACATCATTTTAATAAACAATAATTAAATTCAAATTACAATAGATCTAAATAATAAAACACAAAATTTTTCACTTACATAACAACCAAATCATTGAAGTTGAGGTTATTTTAATAAATCACACAAAAATAAATACCAGTCACATCAATTGTTAAAAGTTATTAATAAATTCTAAAGATAATTAGGTATTTAATCATTAGCTTCTCGATTTAAGAAAATAAAAAATTAAAAGCGATTTACAATCTTGAAATTTTCATGAAAAAATTGGAAATTATTGAAAGGATGCAGATGTATAAGAAAAATTTTATATTTCTTCCTTTTAAATTTGTTTTTTAAGTGAAGTTTTTTATGTGAAGATACTTATTAGGCATTTCATATTTAAATTGTTGGAATTAAAGTATAAAATTTTTTATTATAGACCAATCAAAGACTTTTCGGCAGATTGATACAAAAGGTAGTAAAAAGTGAGTGGCAGAGGTATGAAAGGAAATCCTTTTCTGATTTCTATATATTTTTATTTATCATTATTTATTTTTGAAGAGGAGTTACGTAAAAAAGAAACGGACAAACAAGCGAATGACTTTTGCCCGTAATTGGAACCGCGGGAGCCTGACCAACGTCCGTGTTCAAGCACTCTTTTCACATAACCATCATCATCTTTCTTCGAGGGTGTCTCTGAACAAGTAAAGCCAAGAACTTCAATGGTATATATATATATATATATATACACCTCACACTCGAGTGCTACACAATACTTTTGATGCATTGCACTATTTTTTAATATTTTTCGGCCGTAAGATCACCGAACAAATACAATGAGACCTTATTAACTATAATTATACATAAAATTCACTAGATTTCATTTAATTTCTTTTTATCTCTATTAAAAGATGTGTACATTTTATTATATATTTTTTTTGTCAGATTAAACTACAAGGGGACTTTATAGAAACGATAAATTATGTACAATTTAACAAGACAAATAGTGTAATTATTATGCGAGCAGAGGATTGAATAAAAATTAGCGCAGCTTGTGATGAAAATATCGATATACATAAAGTTGAAATAAATCCCCCAAGTTAAAGTAAAGGTAAATCAATGGAAATAAGGCTGATATGTGATGTGGGGTGACAACGAGTGGTGAGAGCTTGTTGGAATTGCCTGGGAGATCATTATCGGCAATTTGTGATATATCTTTCGCCGAGTAAAGAGCCATATTGCCATGTCACATCAAATTTCTCCCCTCGTGTTACTTTACTGTTACATAAACACTTACTCTCTATTATATACCGCTTATTGGCATTATTTTATATCTTCTTCAGTAAATCTACATATCATTATCATCTTCATCACAGTAAATAATATGCCCTTAAGGTAATTATTTTTTATTTTTATAAAAAAAGTTTGTAAAAATTACAGAAACTGATTTATCAAAATAATCTAGTCTATAAATCATTTTTTTAAAATATAATTTGTCTTTTAAGCATTTCAAAAAAAAATTTTTTTTACAATAATTTTTATATTAATGTGTTTTATAAAATTGATTAAAAAGTGAATTTTAACCATGCAATAGATGGTTTAATATTTTATTTTTTGTCGATCTGTTTAAAAAAATTCAATGTTTTACTATTCTAAAATCAATTGGCACCTGTTAATTTTTTGAAATATTTTAACTCGTATTATAAGATAATTTTTAAAAACTATGAAAGTATTTTTATTTTTAATATTTTCTAAGTATTAATTTATTTTTACAATAAAATCAAAAAGTGGCAAATTTTATAATTTTTTTCTATGAAAATTAATAAAAATATTTTTTTTTTGTCCCAGGTCAAGAATTAAATTGTAAATAAAAAATGTCATAAGCTCTACAAGTGGTAAGTCCTTCGATACCAGATTAATGAATTCAGCGAAATAAAAAAAAAGACATCGGCTTGTTCACACGTAACAAAAGTAAACAAAATCGTGGGGATTAAAAATAGAATATTTAAATATGTAAATAAGAATTTTTTATATAGTTATGTAGCTACTCATTCTCAGTGAGTTGTGAGTTTTTTGTTTTAAAGAAACAGGTAGGGCCGCTTTGCCGTACACTTGAATTAATTTGCTGTATACGTTAATTTTTAATGAATTCATAAAGGCACGTCTGATGCCCAAGTTGATCTTCACCACTGCTGTGTTGCTTACTCGGTGCATAAATGCTTCATACGAGATATATCTATAATATAAATATGATGCGAGGAGAGGATGAAACCAAGCTGTGATGTGAACTGTAATTACGTGATGATATTACGTCGCCACTACACTCCTTTTTAATGCAACGACACGTTTTTATCTACATGCTAAATTTTATTGTACGTATACTAAAAATATGAACAAACATTTATAATTATAATTATGCATAATAGTCAAATCACGATTGACAAGTATTGGAAGCAATAGAATTTATTCATAAAGGGGAAACTTATTTTGAATCGTTAAAAATGACGATGTACACTTTTTGGATTCATTTGAAATTTTAGTAAGTAGTGAGTATGCATACAAATATATATTTATATAGTTTTTATTTAACAAGTATTATATAAAGTTGAATGCGCGCTTGCAGATACAGAGTCTACAAAGTCAGTTCATATCAGAATACCTGTGGGCTTGCGCATAAAAGATAAGTATGCGATGAATAAACTAAAATTATACATACATTTACACGCTTATGATGTACAGTTGGACTTTTATAAATGGAAAATGTATGTGAAGAGAAACAAGGTGAATACGGGGATTAAATGTGAATACTGAGGGTAAAATAGAAAATCATATCATCTATATTTACGTTTATAAATCAACCCTCGTTGACCGAAAGCTAATGACAAGTGTTTTCGCACCGACAATACTATAAATACACTGATAGAAGGATTTATTAACTATTAATAATTTTATTTATTTAAAAACACTTATTTAATTTATTAAATTTTTATTAATAATTATTAACATTAAATAAATATTTATTTGGGAAAAAAGTACATTTATTAATAGTTAATAAGTATTTATTAATACACAGAAAAAAAATTTACTTGAATCAAGTAAATAATTTTGAAGAATTTCATCTTCTTGGTTTGAGTTTAAAAATTCTCAAACTAAGAAATTTTTATTGGTTTAAGTAAATTTTATTTGATTTAAGAATTTTTTGTCTTGATTGACGATAATTAAACTCTTCAAAATTATTTTCTTGGTTCAAGAATTTTTCTCTTGATTCAACTTAGTTTTTTTTTTTCAATGTAGTTAACAAATATTTATTAACAGTTAATAAATATTTTGTTGAAAGAATTTTTTTCGCTTGTAATGTCATATGATATGAAGATTGCTTATAAACAAAAATCATCTTTATAAATTATTTGCATTAATTATATTACATTATAATAACGTTTATTGGAAAATACCAAATTCTATTTCAGCTCATAATTATCTTTTATATTTTTAAATATTAAAAACGTTGATTTATTTAGTGAATTGAATTATTATTATGCATTCTAGTTATAGATTTATAAAAAGTTCTTTTTATTTGAAATAAATATTTATTAACAGTTAATAAAGCTTATTAAATATAAACAAATCCTTTTATCAGTGTAACAGTATAATTATTTATCGTTAAAAATAATAATTTAAATTATCTATTTTATCGTTTAATTTTTTATGATTAAAAATTCTATCCGTAAATTATATTAAATAAATAAATTAAGTTAACATTAAAATTAAATTTTTAATAAATATTTTTTTCCTGTTAAAAATATTGACAGAGTTAAAAATAATTTGCGGTGGCAAAGAAAAAATTGCATGGATTATTAGAAATAAGAAAACAAGAGATTATAAAAGTCAGAGAATAAAAGCAAAAAGAAAGTCTTTTCTAACTCGTGATTAATCACGGAAATATAAATCTCATAGCACACCTCAACAAGAGCTTTATTTCCCTACCAGGGATAAAAATTAACCGCAAACTTGTGTTAGGTCTCGGTAACTTGGTAACATGTTCATATGCACTTTTTATGTATGTGTAGATGACCTCGAGAAAGGCAGGAGACCAATCACCAGCCACCTACCAAACACTCGACCAATCCTCATCACTTTGATCCCCTATTTTAACCCCACCGCTTACATAAAACGCGCGAATCGCATACCGCGGGTGTACTGCGCTTCCACCCCCAAAATGGCTGCGAAATCGCGCGGGCATTATGACCGGCGATCAAAATAAACGGGCGGATTAATTTGAGGGGTAAATTTGAGGAAAAATAAAGTAAAAAAAAATAATGAAGATGATAATAATAATAATAATAACAGTGTGTAAGTTTACTACCACTACGGCCGCAGTTTTACTACTCCCTCACCTTGGGGTTTCTTTCTGTTCAAGGTACATATCTGGAGGCTGGAGAATAGTCTGTTGGTCACAAGGGGTTGCAGACACCAACCACGCAGAAGTACGTCGTGCATTCTCGGTTAAACATGTTTTAATCTTTCACGATCTATAAATAAATAATAACAATAATTAATGTGAGTTCATTTTAATCGGCAATGAAAGTAGCGGACAAACGAAGATTTTTTTAGTAAATTTAGTTCAAAAGACAATTAAAATGTAATTTTTTTGGTGAAAATTAAGACAAATAATTTTTGCACTTCGGCTCCTTTCAGTGTCAAGTATTCTAAATTGTTTTACTTAAAAAAAAGTTGTGATTAATTATAAAATTAATATTTTATAGTAATTAATATATTGATAAAAAAAATTGTTTAGTTTTGTGGTGAATTAAAAATGATGCAAGAACATAAGTCATTTCTTATAAGAGATCTTTTGGGTGATGTGTTAGCAGAACGTGTCCAAGGTAAGTTTTTAAAAATAAAATAATAGGAGTTGAGTTTATAAATAAGCGGTCTAAGTCAATGAACACGCGTTGACAAGTCAATAAATTAAGTATTTGTTATTATTCATAGGGATAGAGATAAATAAAAAAATAATAAATGCCGCGTGTCTCTTAACGGGGAAGCTCGTTACAGCAGGGCTCCTGGAGCGCAGGCATTATTTAATTGCCGTAAAAAGAATAGAGGATATGTATATGTGAATAGGATAGGGGATTTACAAATTTACGGGGGTTATAAGACCCATCGAATGCCAGAATGAGAATAATTTGGTAGGAATACAAATTGTATACACAGATGGCCTGAGGTGTGGACAGATTCGTTAGGACTTGTTAGCCACTCGATTTCTCTGCACTGATTCACATACACGACAATTTACGTCCCGCTGGGATCAATTCTTATTGGCTTAAATCTTATTATTGGAATCTCTAACTTGAAAAGTAGAAGCTGTTAATTATTTTTTTACTATAATTACTAGCAACCTTCAGTCGCTATACGACTGCCGGGATTTACGAATTATGAATAAGAAAACTTTAGTTTAATGATTTTTTTATATTTATAATCACACTAATAGTTTGGGTACTTTTTAAATAAATTTAAAACATAATAGTGCTATCACAGGATCAATTACAAATAATTTACCACATTAAATTGGACAAATGTGACCGAACAAATTTATAGAACCAAAAAACTATTAAAAACTCCTGCAAAAACTTTACATAAAAAATTGAATACTAAAAAATATATAGAACCAAAAGACACTAATTCTTGTCTTGACCTTTCTGATAATACCAAATTAAACTATAAAAATTTCTATAAAAATAATAATATGCTCGTCACAAAATTTTCCTTTCTCTCTAAATTATTTAAATCATAAATAATTATCGCTAAAAAATATCAAACCCAATTTACATCCAATTTATATCCATTAATTTTTTACATTTAACCACATTGACGTATACAAAACAAAACAAAATAAATAAATAAATTTTGTTTATCGCTAAATTCGAATCTATTTATAACTACTTTGAAAACTTATCATAATAAATAAACTATTTTAGAAAAACATAAGAAACATTGAAAAGGCACAACTTTTCAGTGGTCAAGACCTTTCAAACGATACCAAATTTAACCATAAAAACCCATTTCATCATTTAAATATCACTGACCACAAAATTTCGCTATATTAAATGATGACGTTTGTTAAATTGCACTGTACTTTCTTAAATATTGACATTTTTAAAGATATAAGCTCATCCTGATGTTACACTTATCAAGAGCTTTCATTTGAGTACCCACTTGCATTTTTTATATATTTTTCATGTATACATATATATAAATATATAAAATATATAAAAAATTGATGTGGGTACTCAAATGAAAGGTTTCGATGTGTGTAACATCGAGATGAGCTTATATCTTTAAAAATGTCAATAGTTCACAAGATACAAGATAATTTCTTAATTATGTATCTAAAGATAGAGAATTTTCGAATGCAGCCTAAATACTTATCATAATAAATTGACTATCGATGAGAATGATATGAAACCTTGAAAAGGCACAAATTCACAGAAAGATCTTTGCAGTGACACTAAATTTCACTTAAAAAAAAAAAAAAAAAAAAAAAAAACGATTTTATTATATGACTGTTCTGGACATAAAATTCTTCTTATTCTCTTAGTAATATAGATTATTCCTACTATTTTTGACTATCAATTAAGAAATTTTCGGTTTGATAAGAAATGATGAATTCAATTAAATAATTAGATGATTCAGAAGACGACTCGGCGCTTCATTCAGACTCTGAAGACACGATAGATCCTGGAAGTAGTCCATGTACGAGATTGAGCAGCCCGAATCCTTTGTTGTCGCCATCACCCGATCCGCAGGTTAATTCAATAAAATCTTGCGGTGGATCCACTTCAGGAGCTACTCAATCAGGACGTAAACCTCGCAGAAGACGAACGGCTTTTACCCACGCTCAGTTGGCTTATCTTGAACGGAAATTTCGTTGTCAGAAGTATCTCAGTGTTGCTGATCGGAGTGATGTTGCTGACGCTTTGTCGCTGTCTGAGACTCAGGTTAAAACATGGTATCAGAATAGAAGGTTCGTTTTATTTTCATTTAAAAGCTAAAACAAAAATTTTACTAATTATTATCAATAATAATTAAAAATTCAAGCTTAAAAAAATTCTAACAAAAAAAAATGTTACAGAACAAAGTGGAAGCGTCAAAACCAACTAAGACTCGAGCAACTGCGGCACCAAGCGACGGTAGAAAAAGAACTCCTTGTTCGTAGTGTTGGTCTTCATCATGGCAGCATCGACGCTTATTGTCGGCCGTATTCGCAAACTGGAAACTCACCACATCCTCCGCCACCTCCTCCACCACCAGCAACTTCTTCAGCGTCCACCGCAGCCTTTTTATCCACCGCGGCGGCACTTTTTCGCAACGTTACATATGTTCACGGATGCCCGCTTTAACATCCATCTTCTTCCATTGACTATCAATCATGGAACTAACTATCACCTTCTGTAAATATGTAATTATCGATTATTATAAACTATTAGATCTATTATACAATATTGTTTGTCATCATCATCACTATTATTATCATTTAATTCCTACACACCATGTGGTCTGTGCAATTTTACTTATTTTTATTTTTTAAAAATCTAATATGACTAAATAATAAATTAATTAAATTATTCTTGTCATAAAATCATCACTATCAGTGTTATTATGCACTAAGTAATTTTTATTGTGCAATTTAATCTAAATAACAATCTAATTAGTGTAATTATAAACTTAAATTGTAAATTGCAAAATCTTAAAATAATTTAAACTAAAAGCTTCTTTTACTTAGCTGCAATTTATTCTATAAAATAATTATAATTGTAGATAAAAATTAAAATAATTAAACAATTATTAAAAATTAATAATTAACAATGTTATTTTTTTAATTATTTAAACTTACGGCCTTGTTAATTGCATCAAGTGTAGACATTAAGTGTAAGTGTATTGTAACAAAATAGAGCGTAGCAGCACGCGTCATTGAGCTAATTGAAGAAGGTAATTGGGCGAAACCGATACAAGTTAAGTCTCCTCTTGACAGCCACGCGGCTAACAGTATTATTTAAACACACATATTGTATTAGTATTGTGTTAATTCAATTACGGTCATGCTGATATTCTCCATATTCTTTCTAGCGAACAGTAAGCTGAAAAACAGACGAAGCAAAAAATTATACCTCTTTATTTAATGATACAGGTTCTCGAGCGAGCTTTCAGTATCCTGTTGATGAGAATTATTCTGTATCGTTAATTAATTCTTATGCTAAACTAAAAACAAAAACTGTTAATTAATTTGAATATTTTCAGCGTATATACATACTTGAGTTGCTAATTTGTCTGCGCCTTTAATAATTTACGTACGTGCACGATCTCACGCTGATTTTTTATTTTTCTTCACTCTCGAGCGCAACATTCCCTTGTCTCATGGTTAGTATGTCCTTTATACTGCACTATGTACAGAAATAATGATAATAATTGCAGTGTGTAGTGTCCCATCATCAGGATATGCATATAAAACAACTTTAAATAAATAAACGCGACGATATTTGCACCCAGGGGGGTCTTACAGTGAGGCAACGAGTGTCAAGAGAGGTTTTTGTAATATCTAACACGTGTCTCTGTATCTGTGTACGTATATTGTGCATTGTTGCATGAGTTTTAGAGCTCTATATGTTGTGAGATAAGAGCTTGAGATTTTCTGGAGGTACTTGGGCACGCGCTACCATCTTTTTTCCTTTATACACTAAAATTTTTTGGCTGTGCGTTCTTACTTTTAACATTTTAAAAGTATAAAACATTTTTTTTTTTTAATTAATTTTATATTCAATATTCTTCTTTTATTCTGAGGATTAAAAATATTGATAGTAAATCTTTAGAATATTTTTAAGGATATATACTTTGATAAGATTAATATGAATATGAACTGAATTATCATTTGAATTGAATATCTTATTTGTGAAATAAATCTCGTATGAAATATAATATTCTAGAGACTGCTAGTTTTTCTGAAAGTACAGTGTTTGACGAACAGAAACATACCTCAGATATAAATTTACAAGCATGTTTAAATTACAATCCATGCTTGCAAAAGTGGACCATTTCGTAAGCTCCGCCGTCCATGTTACGGCTCCAAATAAATATCTTATTCATATGAACTGAAAGTAAAATATTATTAAGAATTAATATTTTATTTTTTTATTTATTTATCTGGTAAAGAATTCTATCGAGGTGTAAAAACACCTGTGTATAGAACCAGTATAAAAAATAACAGTTTATAAGACTTTTTTTCAAAATTTGTGTCGATAATACAATGCAAAGAGATAATAAGTACAAAAAGTAATAAATTTTTAGAGAAAGAAATATAAAATTATAAATAATTATCAGAAAAAAAAATATCCAATCAAATTCTCGCATTTTCCATTATGTTTTTAAGCATATTGACCATTAAGGTTTCTCATCCAGTAACTTAACTTTTTTTTTTAACAATTTTTTATTACAATCTATAGTTTTCAATAGGGAGTTTTGTTAATTTTTGGAAGTATTAGCAACTTCAATCTTGTATTTGTAAGTTTTTCAGAATATAAATTTAGAAATTTTAAATCATTCAAAGGATATCAGACAAAAAGTTCGTTGTTAATTTTTTGTAAAAAAAAAAATTCAACTAATTGCCGGTTGACGACATCACGGTGGCATATTAACGTTATACCATCTCGGTATAAACCAAGCCGGAGGCGAAAGAAAGGAGATGAAAAAATGTAAAGAGCCAGAAGTTAAGGGGAAGCTGCAGGAAATCCAGAACTTAGGTTATTTTATATATTTTTATATATTCATATTTATACTTGTATTATATAGGTATGTACTGCAACAGAGATACGTATGCACATCGTTCTATTTTGAACGATGAATAAAGGAAAGGTAGAAACCGATGCAAAGGGTCGAGTGTAACGAAGCTCCGACTTTTTAATTGGAATATATTCAGATACCGGAACGCCTTTTCATCGGAGACTTGATGCTGTGAATGCTGCCTGAATATCCATACCATCCTTACTTTTTATACTTATACACTTTTATATCTGTATAACAGTTTTTGAGCGAACCAGAGTCTGACTATTACTGATACTACTACTTCTTTATACGAGTTTTTTTTTCTTTTTCACCAGTTCTTCATGCTCTCTTGTATTATGTATACTGTAATACTTATTATGTGATACATAATAGTTGGTTTCACATTTAAATGCATGAAATAAAAGATCTGAAATGTAATTATGTTAAATATCTTTTTTTAATTATATATATGAAATATACTCACGTAATCTCGTGACATCAATCAATTGGAATTAAAATTTAATGACACTGAAATTGAGATATATTAGATCATTTTTAGAAATTTTTGACGTGACAACGTCTTATAAATTGGTTTGCCGGGTGACACTTCAAGAAACTGCGTTACGCTCCGCTCACGTTATGCGCTCACAATGAGAGCGAGTGAGAGGCACGCGTCCCTTCCACTCGGGCATGGTTAGCCCGCCTAAGAGCGAGAGAGAGAGAGATAGGCATACACACCGGTTCATATCTTGCGCTTCTATTTCGCTTAGGCGCCTGCATACAAGTTTACACGTTGCCAGTTAATTGTAAAACAATTGTGTAGTGATAATGTGAAAGTAGTTTCGTCCATCGCAACAATTCAAACTCTATTATTTTTATTATTATTTCATCCTTCTTCCTACTATACGAATGAATATTCACATTAAAATTATTTTACCACTCAAAGTCGTTGTCACGTAAAACTTTTGCCCGTATACCGACTTTACAGGCAACCAATTTTTTTTTTAACTAATAAATTATAACAAGAAAAATTTATTTAAAAAATTCCATTTTTAAAAGCTCTCAAAAAATAATACTGAAGTTAGCGGTCAGCTGTTAATTTTAAAAATTTTTTTAACAAATTAATTGCAATAAAAAAATGCTTTTAAAAATTTTCACTTGTAATTTTTGTTAATTTTCTCATGTGAAACTTTTTAATTAATTTTTTTTTTAATAATTTAATTAATATAATATTCCAAAAAAATTTTTAATATCTGTCAACTTCAGTGTTATCTCAAAAATTATAAATAAAATTTTTTAGACATAATTTATTATTCTAGAAAAATCAATAAATGATCAAGTGTCTACTAATTAGCAGAAATTAATTTCAATGACATAAAATTTAATGGTTATTATTGTTCAGAAAATCATTTTTTTATTTTATCCAAATGGTTTGACTATTTGCTGTAATGTGCAATTCTTGAATAATTCTATTCTTGAAAAAAAAATAAATAATAATAATAATAATAATAAATATAAAATACTAAAATTAGCTGTCAGCTGTCAATTTTAAAAATTTTTATAACAAATCAATTATAATAAAAAAATGTTTCTAAAAATTTTCACATGTCATTTTTATTAATTTTCATATGTGAAATTTTTTAATTAATTTTTTTTCATAATAATTTCATTACTAAAAAATTCTAAAAAAATGTATTATGTCTGTTATCTTCAGTGTCATTAAATATAAGTAGGTTAAAAAAATGTATGTATAGAACATAAATTTATAATTCCTTTTATAATAATTTTTTCCTGGATCAAAAAATTAAATTCAATTACAACTATTTTTTTTTATGATTATTTTCTTGATATTATTTATGGAAAAATAAATGAAAACATTTTCGTAAATATTTATTTATAATTAAAAAATAAAAAGTATGACAATAGTGATCATATTTATTAAAAGTATTTATAGCAATGGAAATATTTGATTTACCAGATTAATTAAATTTTATTGATTGGCTGGGTAGAGGTCAGCACATTCGCCAAAAAAATAAAATATTAAAATAGTTCTAGCTTGGTCGTCTAGGTGGCGAAATTTTCTGATACTTATTTCTGGAGAGTGTTTGTCAAAATTCGTTTATTTTATATTATTGTTAGCTAATTTTTTGTTTACTGATCTAATAATGACAGATGTAGATAGTTTACGAGAAGCTATTGAACAATACGAGGCTCAGGTACGTATTTATAAATCAATATTAATAACCAGAGCTACAATACCAATCAATAAATACAATGTTGTATTGAACGAATTTTTTTTTTTGGTTAATATTATCTTTTTTTAAAACTTTTTATTCTTACTTTTATGATGTACTCAATCAATGAATCGATGGGTAGCTGTCTCAAGTTCAATTGGCACTTACCACTGCTACTGAAGGGCACGATAAAGATAATTTACTTAGTCTTCAATCGGATATTCAAGAGCTTATTGCATTAACTAAAGAAAGTTTACGAAGTGCTGAAGGAAAGGATACTAGTGATAATGAAGATGATGGTTTGTCTGACAGTCAAGATGAAGAAGACGATCCCATGGCTAAAGAATATGCAATGTTTAAGGTATTTATTTATATGAAAATTAATTTAGCAGATATTTGATAATTTTAAGAATTTTTGTAACAAACAAATTATGGCATGATATTATATTTAGCCGTCATTTCACACTTGTTTTAATTTTTTTTAACAAATAAATTATAGCAAAAAAAAATTATTAAAAAAATGGATTTGTAGAAATTTTAATCAATTAAAAATGCAATTTTTTTAAAATAATTTTTTAGAACAAATTTTTTTGTTAAAGAAAATTAAAAAATTGTCAAGTGACAGCTAACTTTAATGTCATAATTATGGCAAAAAAAATTAGAAAAAAAATTGACATGTAGGAATTTAAAAAAATAAAAAATGCAATTTTTTAAAAACAATTTTTCGGAACAAATTTATTTGCTAAAAAAAACTAAAAAAATAAGCAAGTGACTGCTAACTTTAATGTCATTTTATTTATTCTTAGTTTTCAGAATATTTAATTATTAAAATTATTATTTCGGAAATTTATAGGCTGAATTAGAAGAAGAAGAAGAAGAAGAGTCAAAAACTAAAGACGAGAATGAGCAACAGGAGTCATCATCAAATAGTAATTCAATAGAAGTCAGTAAAAAAATATCTGGTAATGCTTAAAAGGGGGAAGATTATTATTTATACGATGCAAGTTAATATTGTAGGATGATCTTAAGACATTAGAAGGTATGAAATGTCGTGCTCCACATGGTAGCAGCTGGGGTGGCACTGGTTTTCACAATGCCATGGTTTCTTCTATCCTTAGACATAATCAAGATAATATTACCAGTATTAATGATATTATGGTAAAATTTTTTTATATTTTATACATTAATTAATATTTTATTTATAAATATAGTAAAATAATTAATATACATTTTTTCAGGTCAAAGTATTATTCATTAACCCAATTCATAAAGAAATGTTACCGTGTTCATACTTTCTTAATGGATCATGTAAATTTTCTGATGATAAATGTCATTACTCACATGGAGAAATAGTCCCGTTTTCTAGTTTACAGGAATACAGGTAATGTTTTGTTAGATTTATGCATGATAATTTAATTATAAATTAATGGACAATTTAAAATATGTTGACAGAGAGCCTGATTACTCAACGATAAAAATGGGTAGCCGTGTATTAGGTAAAGATAAAAATGGAATATGGCACAGATCTGTTATAATAAAAGCACCCGAGAAAGAAGGCGATTATTACCGAATAAAATTTGAATCTAGTGGTAACATTTTAGAATTAGATATCCATGACCTTTTACCACTTTATGACGATGAAATATTAGCTATGTCTGATACGTCAGACAGCGATGAATCCGATGTAAATTATAATAATCAACAAGATATTGACAAAGATAAAAATAATAAAGAGGAACTAATCAATAAATCACTGTTTCAATTGAACTCAACGGAGCCGCTTGGCAAGTGGGAGCAACATACTCGTGGAATGGGAAGCAAATTGATGGCACAAATGGGCTATATACTAGGTACTGGATTAGGCAAAAAGTCTGACGGTCGGGTAGTACCAGTAGAAGCAACCGTTTTGCCTGCAGGCAAATCTCTAGATCACTGTATGAAACTCCGCGAAAATGCTGGATGCGACGAAAATTTATTTACCGTTGAAAAGAGAATGATGAAACAGACACGTAAGCTGGAAAAACAGCAGGAAAAGCAGTATCAGAGAGAAAAAACCCGTGATAAAAATGTTTTTAATTTTATTAACAATACCCTTGGTGATAAACGTAAGTTTTAATATTATATCATGATTTTTTGTTTAAGGGGCACAACTAGTGTGACAGCCTAAAAAAAGGCGATTTTTGGAAATTAAAATAAAAAAAACTCGTCTATGAATTGTTTTAAAATTTTTAGGGTATATATATTAATACATATTTTAAGAACATACAGTAAAATTTTTAAAGAAAAAAATTAATTATTTTCCGAGTTACACGTGATCTCCGACGGCACTAAAAAAAAAGGTTCTCCACTGCTGCAGTGATTCTGGCCTTCTCCATGGATAAACATGAAAAAAAAATTCTCGTGCAACTAGAAGATATTGTCCGTACAATGATCCTTGGTCGAAAAAAAATATCAAAAATTGACAAAATGACGGCGTTTTCAAAAGAAAAAGTTGAATTTTGCCCAAAAATTTGGTCGTTTTTGGCCTGCCAAAATTCGATTTTTGATCAGATCAAAAAACTGAAGGGTCATTGTATGGAAAACTATGTACAGAATATGCAGAAAAAAATTTGGTAGTGATCGGATTATTTGTCTTCGAGTAATCACTCCAACAAATTTGAAAAATACTGTTTCGAGAAAAACGCGTTTACGAGCGGCTACTCTTTAAATGGCTGTAACTCAAAAACTATTTGAGATATCGATTAAAAATTTTAGTGTGTTATTTTTAAATATATAACCCATCGAAATATGAAAAAAAAATCGATTTTTTGAAAATTTCACACTAGTTGTGCCCCTTAAGGACTTAATTTACCTATTCACAGTGAACTAATAAAATTTTACTTTATTTTCACAGCAAAAGATAATAGCAAGCCTAGCAGTTCAAATAGCAGAAAAAGTTTAAAAACAGAATCAACTCGTGACTTAAATGTCGCGAGTTTCCGAATCAGTGAAGATATCACGAAGCTCGAACGTGAATCATCCAAACTGATGAACTCTTTGGGAAAACATCCCAAAGGAAGCATTCCGTATAACAATCTCGTTGTACAATATAATGATAAACAAAACAAACTAACGCATTTACGTTCTAAACAGAAAAATATAACGGCTGAACAGAATGACAGAAAGGATAAACTAATTATATTTTGATGTGTAAACATTGTAATTGTATTTATTGATTGTCTATCTTGATAACGCATTCACCCTGTATATATATTGCTTACGTGCACTTATTAATAATAAATAATAATTACAAATATATATTACAACCCTTATAACTGTATACAATCTTTTTTTTTGTTTTTACCTGTTATGAATTCTTGTCACTCATTGTATAGTTATATTGACATTAAATTTAGCTGTCACTTGACAATTTTTTAATTTTCTTTGACAAAAAAATTTGTTCTAAAAAATTATTTTTAAGAAATTGCATTTTTTATTTTATTAAATTTCTACAAGTCCATTTTTTTAATAATTTTTTTTGTCATAATTTATTTATTAAATAAAATAAAAAAAAATCGTAAAGTGACAGCTAAATTTAATGTCATATAGTTATACTAGAAATTTGAATAGCGCGCTACGCACGTGCTTCAATTTTGACCAATAATGAATTGTGTCTCGTTTTGTTTTGCGAGTTTCGACTAATGTCTAACTTCAAAAGTTTCATGTATTTCTATTTAGAGGGTTTATTTATTTTTCAGCTTCAATTGTGAGTTGTTGACAGTTTTTAATATATATAAAAACAAAATTAAGTTTGCAATGGAAACAGTCACCAAGTATGTTCATTTATTTCTGATTATTGAAATAATTAATTTAACTAATTGGAGGTTGTTTTTTTTATCGAGGAATAATAATTGTATTTTTACAATTTTAGATTGGAAAAATGTGAGGTATGCGATAAAATTCAAGCAAAATACACGTGTCCTAAGTGTGAGGTTAGAACATGCAGTCTAGCATGTTGTCGAGTACACAAGAAAGATTTGGATTGCAATGGGATTCGTGATAAGACGAAATTTATTCCTTTAAATAAATTTACAGATTTGGATTTAATTAGTGGTAATTATTTTATTCCATATTATTGAAACTCAATTAAATGACTGATAATTCTTTCAATTTTTTTAAAGCGTAAATAAAAAATAAATAAACTCCAGAATGATAATACTGAAATTAATAGACACCTTTCAATTTTTTAGATATTTATAATTAAATTGTTGTAAAAAAATTATGACATTAAAGTTAGCTGTCATTTAATAAATTTTTAAATTTTATTTAACAAAGAAATTAGTTTCAAAAAATTATTTTTAAAAAATTGCATTTAAAATTTTTTTAAATTTCTACATGTACAAAAATTTCACATCGAGGAATAGAGAAAAATTACAAGTACAAATTTTTAAATTATTTTTTTCTTTTATAGTCTATTTGTGATAAAAGTTATTAGATGTCTACTGATTTCAGTGTCATTACAAAATGTCAAAGTTTCTGTGATTATTAACAATTATACTTTGACATATTATTTTTCTTTTTAAATAATTTAATTCACTGGATAACTTGTTTTTATTAATGTATTGATTAATTTTATGTAACTTTTATTCTTCTAGATTATAGAGTACTTGAAGAACTCGGTAGGACTGTAGACCAGTTCCAAAGAGATCGATCTAAGATATTAAAATCTTCTCATAACTTTTCAGTAGTAAATAAATTATTATTTTGACTTATTATATTGATTTTTAAGTAAGAAATCATTCTTACTTTTAATTATTTTTCAGCGTGTATGCAAACTGAAACAAAGGGCCTCACAGAGTGGAGTAAAATTGGAATTTTTACCAAAAAATTTCAGCAGACATCAAGAAAATACTTCATATTTTAATTGGAAATCAAAAGAATTGTTCTGGACAATAGAGTGGATTTTTCCTCAAGCTGAAAATATTAAGTGGATTTCTAAAAAGTATATCTTTACATAATCTTTTAAGGGGGTATTCTAGTCTAGAAGCATGAATTTCAGGTAATTTTTTAAAGTGCAGTAAAAAAAAAGGCAATCAATATTTTTACTATAAATTTTTTTTTATAAGTTATTTATTAACATTACAAGAATACAGAAAAAATAAAAAAAGTTGAAAATTCTTGTAATGTTAATAAATAACTTATAAAAACAAGTATAGTAAAAAATATTAATTGCCTTTTTTTACAGCACTTCAAAAAATGACCTGAAATTCATGCTTCTAGACTAGAATACCCCCTTAATGTCATTGAATTAAAAATACTAAAATGAATTTTCTTCAGAGTTTTAGAAACAACTAGGCTCTCCGAACTTGTGGAAAATGTCCTGGACCTATTGAATTCTCCTTCAGAAAAAGACGATGATGAAGTGAACAAACAAATACTTAGTGATAAATTACAATTTTATCGAGGTGCGGGATTATCTGGCTTAGAAATTTTATTAAAAGCCGAAAAAGTTGAAAAATCGAGCTCAAGATTTTATAAATTAGATCCCACGTCTAGTTTACAGAAAAATTTATCAAATAAAATAATTATAGAGTACCCAACTCTGCATGTAGTTTTTAAAGATCATATTGATATGTATGAAATAGTTGACTCAGGTAATACACGCTTGCCTTATGCTTAAAACCTAAAATAATATTTCATATCTTTTTTAATTAATTAATTAATATTCTTTTAATAGATGACGAAGATGCCAAGGATTTAATTGAGCAGCCGACACAAAGTCATGGTAATAAACGTAAAAGACGTCAGCAGGATAGCAAAAACAGTGACAAGCGGCCTGTAAATTATTTATTTCATCACGAGTCATCGGACTCAGAAGAAGAGATTAATAAAAATAACGATGGACATTTCAGTCTATCTAGTATTCCTGATTATTATGAATTTGTAAAAACGTAATAATTATAAATAAAATTTTTTATAATAATTATGATAATTATTTATTAGATATTATTTCATACAAATATTTAATATACTTATATTACGTTTAAAACTTCAATACAAATTTATATGATCAAGAAAATATACAGTTTCATCTAGCATTTGAAAACTTTATTATTTATCAGTCAATAAAATCGTTAGACTGGTGTTCTCATTATATTATCAAAGGAAAAGTATTACAAATCAGTTGAACATTCCAACTATAGTATTATATTATATATAATCCTTAATCCTTAATTTTAAATAAATAGTTTTATAACTTATTATTGAAATACTTTTACCCATATACGAATTAAATAATCACACTAAATTAAAATGGTAATAACAATATTAAAAGAAGTAAAATTTCAATAAATTGACAACTGACGTTTATAAAGCCACAGCAACACCACTTATAAAAAAAAATTAAATAATTATCGTAATTGTAATTAATTAATAAATTTATAAAATGAAAAAGTATAATAAAAATACAAGGAATGCAACTAAACCAGCGACAGCTTTAACATACATTGATTTACTGTTTAAATTTGTCGCATTTTTTTTGTACTTTTGTGATAGCATTGAAAGGTTTTGAGTTTTCGAGTCCAACTCTGTAAATAAAAATTATTATTATTATTCATTAATCAACACACACCTATCAGCAGTATACATCAATAGAGTATTAAAATTAAATAATATAATATCAATTTATTTAATTAATGAAAAAAAGAGAAAACGAGAAAAAAATCTTTGTAATTTACACATAAATGAGCAATTGTTTATTGATATTTGATATATATGCATTGAATGTATCATCGTAGAATTCTACTTCACCATTTAGCTTATTCACAAGGTTTACGATTTATAATTGATAATAAAAGTTTTAATATAAATAATAATAAAAAAATTCAATACAAACCTGATAAAACAGTTCCTCGTTGTAAAACGTCGTCAATGTTTTGAACCATAATCCTCTGTACATCTTGCAGTTGACTATTGAGTGTGTTCATATTTCTCCTTGACCTTCCATCCGAGAATGACTTTTTAGCTTTTTGAATATACGTATCGAATTCAATAAATGTATACGGTCTGGTCACTGTATTGACACGTTTTCCATACTGTGCATAAAATTCTTGTGCAATATCTTCTAAATAACTGTAAGCCAGACGTTTGCTCCAATTTCTTTCACAAAGTACCAAATAACATACGTCGTTCTCGATCAAATAACTAAAATAAGAGAGCGATTATTTTTATATTCATAAGGATCTATTTAAGTACAAAAAAAATTTTTTTTTTAATTTTACGTACTGAAAGAGATAAGGACCAGTTTCTATAGTACACCTAGCTGGAGACTGAGGTCCTAATTTTCTAAACAACATTTTGGCTTGGTTCTGATACTCCAGTATGCTTTTCCCACTCTACAAAAATAAATATAAACAATTGAATTACGGTGTAAATAATAATAAAAGTTAATATTGAATAAATAATTACTAACCTGCTCATCCTCTTGCATTGTCGCGGCAAGAGGTAGCCCATCTGCTATCCTGGCAATCATCGTAAGTAACACCATTTTAAAAAATTTTTGTTTGTCTTACTCGGTGCATAAAATATCAATAGACACTTTGTTCAAAAAATACGTTCTGTAGTAGTAATTATTGTTTTTTTATTTAATACTGGTTACAAAAATAACAACAGTCATTTAGTTATGCTGAAGAGTGTACTCTGTACTGTAACATCAACTGATTCGCGCTATCACCATTCACGGCTAACCACGTCAGTCAATTCAAGTCCACCATTTATGTTATTCCTTTTCCAACTTCCAACTCATCATCACTTACATTTTGTTATTGTATTAGTACATACGCATACATACATATTTACTACCCCCACTTAAGTTAATTATTTTATTTCTTCATTAAATAATTGTGTAACTTTTAAGTAATTACTAAAATCAAATGTATAATTCTTTTATCAATTTCTTTTGTAAATTATTTACATTAGACATTTGTTTGACAATGTAAATTTGACGATTGTAAAATTAATAGCTTTTTTTTATCTTTAAATTGAAATCTTAATTTTTATTGACAAATTAATTGCTTATAATTTTTTATTGATCATTTACTGTCTTTTAATTGAATTAAAGAAATTAATAAAATATTTTATTTTGGATTATTTATATAATAAGTATTTTTAAAATCACAATGCTGAAGTTAGCCGTCAGCTGTCAATTTTAAAAATTTTAATAACAAATCAATTACAATAAAAAAATGCTTATAAAAATTATCACTTGTAATTTTAATTAATTTTCACATGTAGAATTTTTTAATTAAATTTTTTTTATAATAATTGCATCATTATTGGGAAATCCTCCACTTGAATACGCCACCTGGCGAATCAAATGTGAACTACTCTATGCAGGTCGAGTATAAACAGCTAATGTCATATAATATGCCGAAGCTGTAATTAAAAATTGTTGAAATTCTTTTTTAAAATGTTAAGTAATTAATTATTGTCTATAAGCTTAGTTACTATTGAAAATAAGATCAACTTTAATACTTGACCAAAAATTTGTAATCATTGAGCTTCCTCTACGAGAAAATAAAAATAAAACTTTCTGCTGCGTATATGGGTGTAATAGCAAGTCATGACAATAAAGTTAGCCGATATCTAAAAGTTTTTAGAATTTCTTTCATTAAAAAAATTAATTGAAAAAATTTCACATGTAGAAAGTTTTATAAACTATACGAGCAATTTTGTAAAAATATTATTTTTATTCTAATTTAATTGATAAAAAAAAATCTAAAATTGTTGAATGTCGACTAATTTTAATGTCATTAGCAAGTCTAGTAAGAACAATACAGTTTGATTTTATACTTTTCCTCCGGCAAATTCTAGTTCTGTGGTGATAAAAAATAAATTTGGTGAAGATGAAGTTATAAACCGTCGATTAGCTTGGAAAATGCATTAAAAATCTGAAATGAAGTTACACAGCCCAAGAGAGTGTCCATTACATTTCATCAAAAATGACTTTATACCAATTAACATAAATATTGTTGTAATTACAAAAACAGTAATTATAAGCTGTGAATTTTAAAATACAATGTAATACGATAGGCTTACATTGCTTAAATAACTTAATAAATATTTTTGTAAAATTAAGAATCGTAATTATAGTTGCAATGTTATAACTACAGTAATAAAAATAAGTTACATGAATAATTTTTAAGTAATTAAGAATTTTTATGACTGGGCTTAGTACTTGCAAATTCATGATGCTGAAAGGGACAGACATCTGTCAATTTTTAGGTTTTTTTAATAAACAGATTCTTACAAGAAGAAAAACAAAAAATAAAAAAATTAACATATAGAAGTTTTAAAGAACTGAAAGTGAAACATTTCTAAAATATATTTTTTGTCTTAATTTAATTCTTTAATAAAATAAAAATTTGACACGTTATCTGCTGATTTCAGTATCATGCAAATTCACAAATTTCTTTAATTGAGATTTTTATTAATTATTTAATTTCTATTAAAAACTCGATTCTAATAAAACTTGTAAATACATGATTCAATATAAAAACACGGCAGCTGATTTAAAAAAGCGTCTTAAAGTAGTAACTGCTTCTGCCGCAAGGAGAAGCCACGCCCCCGGCTGATTTCCCAATAGAATTTTAAAATAATTTTTAATGTCTGCCAACTTCAGTGTCATCGCAATATACCATTTATCCAGTATGAATGATACAAATTTCTATTCGTCCTACTTAAATGATAAGTTATCAACCCAGTTGAAAAATGACAATGATTTTTGTAAAGAGACGCCACCTTTAAGAAAAAGAAGAAAGAAGGACACGTCAAACGTCCGCGTGGACATGATAGTTAAAAAGTCAATGTATGTAGATAATAATTACACATTATACATATAAGTCTATCTCTCTCAGGATCGTGATCGTGATCCATACAATAAAATAAAATATTAAAAAAAAGCGAATGAATTTTAGTGAGAGGAAAATAAAATAGTGACGTGCTTCTGTAACCCGCTGCACCACCTCTTGACACCGTGATACCCTTCAGTTCCCTCACCACAATAAATGGAAATATGTCTACTTTCTCGTAAACTTTGTTCTGCTATTTAATTCCACCCAGATTGTATTATCAAAAAACCCATTAAATCTTTTGCTATTGTTCTACAATCATTTTTATTAGTTTGAAATATTAATAACAGTGTTACGTAATTGGTAAACAAATAAAATATTTAAAAATAATGCGTTTAAGCGTATTTAAAGTTATCTGAATATACACCGGACACGATTATTTCAGTAAGTGAATAAGTGCACATATACAAATGTAATGGGTGAATGCAGGTCTACTAAATATCGATTTTTTTTTTAATTTCTTGTCATACTGTTAAATTGTAACCAGCTGCTAGTAGTTATTTGTTTTTTATTTACTATTAATAACACTTTTTGTAGTCAAATTTATTGTAAAAAAATATACTTGACTTCTTATAATGCTTTCTCACTATTTTTGTTATATAAGTAATTATAAAGTACATTAACTTTCTTGTTTTTATCAACTCATAATTTTTAAATGAAAGTGAGTTGAACAATAATGTTTATATTTTTATTCTGTAAAATTAAATTATTTTTACATATTTCAGGTTAAAACATTAAATATTCATTGTGAAGAGTTGTCTGGTTGCTACCATGAATGTAAGTCCTGTCAAGTTTTGTTATTACTATTTTAATTTATTTAAAGTAGATAATTTAATTTAAATATCTTACAACTTTAGAATCCGTATCGAGCAAAAATAGGTAGACAGCGAGTAGATCACTCGGCAACTGCAGCAGTACCAAGTTATGGAGTCAGAAATCAGAATTCATGGCCTGGGATGACCGGTAACCAGAGTCAGCCAGTTCTTGGGGGAGCTAATCAAACAAATAACGTTGATAACGACTCTTGGGATTGGAGCACAGATAACGCTGACAATAACAATGATTCTTGGAACTGGAATATCGATCAATCCGCAGAGCAGAATCAGTTACATCCTCAACAGCAGCAGCAACAGCAGCCACCACCTATCCATGGGTCTAATTATACAAATATGAGACCAGCTCATCAGAATTTGTCTCAAGACAATTATTATACCAACATTAATGGAAACAGACAAGTTTTAGCTGGTCAATTGCCGCAAACTGGAAATTTACCACCAGCTAGAGAATCAACGCCTAGTTATTCGGATTCATACGCTCAGTTTTCCAATTTTGCCGTAAATCAAACCCAACAAACGCCACCGAAAACTAGTTCGACTAATTCTAGTGTTAGTGACAGTCAAAATCAAGCTCAGTGGCAAGCTAACCAGCAGCAGGGGATTTTTAATCCTTACGCTTCTCCGAGACCCTCATCATTCGAAGCGACTAATCAACAACAGGTTCAGCAGTTTAATCCAAATGCTTACAACTGGAATGGTGTGGAGCAGTCTGGAGGTCAAAGTTTGCCGAATCAAACAACTGACCCGTTCTGGCAGGATCAAAACTCCAATAAAAGAGAAAATTACCATGCTGAAGTTGATAAAAGTAAGCAGCAGGTGCACGAGCAATTTAATAAATCATCGCCTCAAAATCCGATAAAAGAAATGCCTGGTCAGTGGCAGTCTGATAATCATGACAATAATCAACTGAAAGCGCATATCCAGGAACCAGTTGCGCCTAACCAGTGGCGTGAAGATGTTCATGATAGAAGAGGAGTTGAAACTCAAGCTCAATTTATCCCAAACCATCCACGTCAGCCGGATAATTTCAATGCCAACCAATCGTGGTCGCCGGTTAGTCTTCAGTCAAATGCTAACATGAAACCCGAAGTGGATAAAAAATTGTCAGATGTTAATTTGGATAATTCTTCGGTTAATTATTCTACTCCAGCAAGTTTACAAGATACAGCAGTAGATTCACGCTCCGAAGAACAAAATGTTTCTGTCTTCACCTCAAGCCAAACAGCTTCAGTTCTCGATACTACGAGTAATTTATTCGCAGTGCAGAGCACTGGAATCGAGACTAAAACTAATGACAAAGTAGATCGTCGGAATATCGACTTGGTTAAAAATGGCAATACTATGAGTGACATAACAACAAGTGTTAAGCAATTAAATATTGAAGATAAAGATTCACATTCTCAGCGGTATGAAAACCACCCGTCGTTGTATCCTGTTCATTCGATGGCTCAGCCAGTAGAACAGTGGCCTAATCAGTCGATCCAATCAATAAATAAACCTCCGGAACCGTCAGCTTTGTCTAGTCAGCATATTGCTCAAACAGTAGCTTCACCTCAAAACCATTATATACCTGTTTCATTTGCATCATCTGAAAGTAGACATCAAACTTATGATCCCACTAGCCCGCCGTCAAGTATTCAATCTCACGACCACGTCTCTTCTCAACAGCCAACTATTCAAACACATGAGTACGCAGTACCTCTAACTTCTGCTCAATCGTCATATTACTACCAAGAATCGTTTACTAGCCACCAAACGACACCTGTAATGAACACACCTGAAGCTTCTGGATCACCGAGTTTGCCAATACATGCGACTGTTCAAAAACCTCCATACAATCCTTTAGAAAATACTATGTCTGTTAACCCAATGCCTTATCCTGTAAACACTGAGAGTGTGCAAGTGCCTAGCGAAGTACCTAAACAAATAAATCTTCCTCTTGCTGCTGAAGTTAGAGGTATACCAACGACTAAAGCTGGCTATGATCAATGGTATAATCAGAAAACAAGTCCACCGCAAAATGTCCGGTATCCAGTCGCTGAAAGAAGTGCTCCTATGCAACAGCAAAAACCTTGGCTGCCGACAGAGCCAGTGGATAATTATGAATCGTCTAAATCAAGTGAATTCGTTAATGATGTTAAGTCTTCGGTGAATGAACCTGAGTCTCACGAGCGACAGAGTTCCGTTAAAGAATCAAAGGAAGAAGATAAAAGTTTAATTGTTACTGAGCCAACTATTAAAAATTCAATGGAGCAATCTGCTCACCCTTTAAATCAGCAAGTTCTTCCTGTCAATCAGCAAGTTAATTTTGTTCAGCAAATCCAACCGGTAAATCAAAAAATTCAGCCAATTAATCAGGTAATTCAATCTCAGCATGAGCAAGCGCCAGAAAATTATGAATTTGCATCTAATGATAGAAATACATTCCTCGAAACTGGTGAGTTGACAGATTTGCATCACGATCAAGGTGTAGCATCGTCTAATCACGATGAAGAAAACGATGAAGTGCCCAGTGATATTCCGTTTCTACGGGAAGTACCGGGTCAATCAAGCTACGGTGATCCGCGACGTAACGACCCTACTGGTCAAGAGCAATACGTACAATCTAATCCCCGTAATCTAGATTCCAGAAGAAATCCTCCAGAGCCGGTTTTAAACACTCAGCCTCGGTCTATCGCCATAACATCATCCGATCGGACGGAACGCCGTGACGTTCCTTCTGGTCAAGAGAGACGAGAAAGCAGACTACTGTCTCGCGATACAGAGACACCTGAGCGTAGAAACGATCCGTCGGGAAGAGAAAGATCATTTCCGCCTTCGCAGTCACGTAACGATCCCTCAGGCGAGGAGAGAATTCAGTCTCAAAGTCAAATAAATCTAGAGCCTGCTGAAGTACGTCAAGTACCTGGTAGCGGAACTAATTCCGTTGAGCCTCCACCTTCAGCTGAAGTAGTACGTCAAATAACTGGCGGTGTGTCCCGTAATGAGCCGGTTATTCCAGAAGACAGCAATGCGAGAATTGTAACGGGATCCCAACAAGTTCTACCAGCAGCCAATGTGATGCAAGACCTCCCGTCAAACGAGACTAGAAACAAACGCGAAGAAGCTGTTGGAGCGTCAATTGAAAATCCTCCGGCTGTTACTTCTTCTCCTAAACGTCGCGATTCTTATCAAGACGGAGATGATGAAGAATCTGGAAACAGTCGCGATGACAACCGTGAGAAACGTCGGGATCCCAGTCCTACTGATAGGCGTCGTTATGATTATGATCCTAAAGGCGACAGGAGTTATTACGATCGCGATAGAGAGTATGATGATGATTATTACTACGAAAGAAGGCGTGGTCATGATTTCGAACGGCCTTATAATTCGCGGGAAGACTTGGATCGACGTGATGCGTCATTCAGAGAAACTGATCGCCGTCATCTGAGTCGTGATGACTTGGACGATCGCAGGAGGCTTAAGGATGACGATAGAAGGGGTCATCGAAGTGAGGTTGATCCGAGACGTCGCGATACCAGAGACTATGAACCACCGAGGTATCCGAGAGACCGGGACTACGACCGCAGGAGAGATGAGCGACGCAGATATTATGGTGATTACGATCCTAGAGATCCTAGAGATACTAGAGATCCCAGAGATCCCAGAGATCCCAGAGATCCTAGACGCGAATTCTACGATGATCCGTATACTCGCAGTTCTAGACCTTCTAGCAGGTCTTCTTACAATGACCGAGAACGCGATTTCTACGGCCGCAGAGACCCGTATTATGGATATAATGGCTACAACACTTATGATTTTGGAACTAATTACAATAATAATTATTACGCGTACTTAGAAAATTTACGTAGAACTAATCCTACTGCTTATATGGAGTGGTACAATAAATATTATGGAAACCAACAGCATAATATCAGTAGTGTTGTTCGTGTTCCAAGTTATCCCGAGGACCGAGCAAGTGTTCATTCGGGAAGAAGTTCCTGTGATGACAGGTAATTTATTTGTTTTATTTTATTCTGATGATTTTGAAAATTTTTTTAACTAATAATTGTCAAATATATCCCTTCTAATAAACACTAATATTTTATTGTTATTATACACATACATAAATACCAGATTCAGAAAGTCAACCGTTTGCTTCCATACACCAAACAAGTCTTTATATGTGCCCTATTTTGGATACCCCATTTGGACTAGCAGTCCTGTACACAGGAAACGCGCTAATTGTTGTCGTAAATTAATTAGGTGAGACGGTTTAACGCGCTACGAATTAAACCCTGATATCACGAAAATTTATCGTAGGCCAGAAGTAAAGATGCTAGAACGCCCTCATTTGATGCTATAAATAATAATTTTTGCTTTGGTAATTTGATTTTTTGATTTTTTTTTTTTTTTTTTTTACTAATAAATTACTTGGTTTATTAACAGGACAAATAGTGGAAAACATACGATTGGAGATATTTCTTTATTGGAGGATTCAAGAATTGTCTCACGACTTACTCCAACTAAATTTTCAACATCTCATGTTCAAGGTAAAATAATGAAAATTTTTTTTATCATTTAAAATGAAAGAATATTTTTTGACAAAATTAATTTTTTATAGGATCGTTTTCAATTGGCTCATTGGTACAAGTTCATGCAAGTTATCCCGCAGATGGAGAGCGTGCTAAAGTTGATATTGTTCAAGTAGACAGTTTGTTGATGCATGATCCAATTACCCGGGAAATTCGTGCTTATCCGGGACCTTTGGTCAAGTAAATAGAAAATTTTAGTGAAAATTCGTATAAATTTATAAAAACCAATATTATTGCTATTATTAATAATAATTAATTATTTATTACAGGGGTGTTACACACAAGAAGACGATTATAGAGTACTGCGAAGCCAAAATAAAAAAAGCGGCTGTAAACGATGAACTTATTGATCATGCCTCTTATATTTTGCTGTACCAGCTGATGATTATGCTTATTCAGCAGAATGGCGTAAGTTAAAATTTTTAAAAAATATCATTTGAATAAATTTGATTGTAACTTACAAATATTTTCGTTTATTATTCACATTTAGAACGTTGTTGGTGTGGATATTGCTACGCTCTTGTTGAAAAATAAAGAAATTTATCCTTACGACGCGCATAAAACAAACCACAAACCAATACGTCGTGAATCAACAATTTCACAGCGGTCAGGTGGCGCAGGACGAGAAGGATCAGTGCATGAAGAAGTGGCACAAGAAATAGAAGAAGTAAAACCAATCAAAACTGTCGAGCAGATAACAAATGAGTTTAGAAACACTTTGCTGTGTGGTCTAGTTCAAGAAGCTTTAGAGTACGCGATGACTGAAGGTCTGTGGGGTCATGCACTCTTCCTTGCGAGTAAACTAGACAAGCGTACACATGCATCTGTCATGACTCGTTTCGCCAATAGTTTGCCGGTTCAAGATCCTCTTCAGACTTTGTACCAACTTCACTCGGGTCGAGTACCAGCGAGCGTAACTTGTGTCGCTGACAGTAAGTGGGATGACTGGCGTCCACACTTGGCCATGATCATATCAAACACATCAGCTAATCCGGAAATAAATCGCCGCGCGATATCAACTCTCGGTGATACACTAACAGCGCGTGGCGATATTCATGGCGCGCATTTCTGTTACATACTGGCGCAAATTGATTTTGAAATTTATGGAACACCTGGTGTTAAGCTCGTGCTAATTGGGTCAAATCACCACAAATCTTACGTTGAATTTGCCACTCTCGAAGCAGTAATGCTCACGGAAATTTACGAGTATGCACGGAATTTAAGCGAACCAGGTTTCACAATTGTTGGGCTGCAAACATTTAAATTTGAAATCGCTCAAAAAATGCTTGACCATGGGCTCATTGAAAAAGCGTTGCTCTATCTTGAACAAATAGCAATTAACATAGTGCAAGAGCCATCGAAATACAAAGCATCATTCATCCAAAATGTTTACACTTTAAGTGAGAGGATAAAATTCCATGATCCAGTTTTCAAAGACTGCATTGAAGATGTCGCTACGCTGGCTTGGCTCAATAATTTGAGTGATATTGTGGGTCGTTGCCAGACAGGCGAAATTGTTCAAGAATCAAATTTTAGCGCTCGCACAGATGCGCCAAGTGTCATGCCGGATCACGAGCAGCGTGACACTCTTCAGCAATGGAATTATCAGCAAGATTATTCCAATGCTCCAGTCTCTATGATGGAGGTGCCTACTGTCGATACTAATCAAGATACATGGCAACCGATGTCTCTTCCTAATACCTTGCAAGAGTCTTATGTCACCGAGCAAAATATTCAGTATGGACAGAATGTAGATGGTAATCAGTATCATCATCATCAGCAGCAGCAGCAGCAGCAGCAGCAGTCGCAGTCGCAGCAGGAACAACCGCAAGAATACTGGAAGCAGACTTACAATCAAAATTATTCGAGAGATTATAACTCTGATTGGCAACAACCGTCCAATCAAATGCAGTATCACGGTGAACAAACTGACGTTGATTCTGCTCCAGCACCTGGATGGAATTACGAGGTGAGATAATTTAATAATATAATTATTTGTATGATTTTATATTAGATAACATTTAAAAAGTAAATTTTAATAATTAAAATTTATAAATTTGAACTTTGCTAAGTAAAAATTATAATTTAAAAATAATTTTTATAAAAAAGTTTTAAAGTTTTAATTGTCGATGTAAAAATTTACCAAAGTTCAAATTGATAAAATTTATATGGTCAATCACAACTCTGACAGTTCGTTAAGAAGAGTTAAAAAGTAAAATAAATTTATAAAATGATTAAGCCTAGACTAATAATAATAGTAATAATAATAATGCATGTTGATTGTGTGATTTATTATGATTACATTGGGTGACATGATAAAAAAAATATCAGAATATTTATAAATTTTTATTATATTCATGCTTTCATCAGTCTGATAAGGAGGAAAAACCACCAACACCTGAAGTAAGTACATTCACCACTGCACCATCAAATTATAATAATATTAATGATAATAAAATACTGATGGATGCTTCTTCCTATGCAAATACACTAAATACAATTCGCCGTCGTAAAATTCGGGCTAAAAATCAATTAATAAGCAATGATTTTCGATCAAGCACTGAAGATGATTCACGACCTAATGATACAACTATTTTTCACACCGAAAAACCACGAAGATTAGTTAAATATCCAAAAGTAACAACACCATTTCCAAATATTATGGATGCCAAGAAATTGCCAACTGTTAGCAAACAAAAAAAGATAGATCCTAAGTATTTAAAGCCTCCGTCAGCCCAGCCTGCAGTTTTTCTTAAATGCAAGCCTAAGATGAAGCCAGTATCTAGTGAAGAGACTGATGAAGAGCCTAAAGAAGACGACGAAGAGGGTGAAATCGGTGAAGACGATGATGATGATGATGATGGTGATGAAGAAGAGCAAGACGAAAATGTTAAAAATGTTTTGAATAATTATAAAAATCCAACAGATTTGGATATTCAATTCAGTAAAATGAAACTTGAGTCTTTTGACTTGACAACTACCACATCTAGTTCATCTTCATTTGAAGTTGATAAAAACTTTGGACGTTTGAAAAATCGTGGACAGACACTTGAGCAGTATTGTAATTTTGAAGAGAAAAAAATCGTCAGAGTAGCACCGCATATCAGAAGGAAAGATGTCATTTGCGATACTGTAGATGCTTGGTCGTACAATGAATCAAACTCAGCAAATTCTGGGTATAAGCCTATTATTTTTGGTGGAACGTTTAACATTGACGTTCCAGCTGCTAATTATGTTGACAATAGACTAGATAATCAAGTTAATAAAACACGTGTGCTTCCTGGTAAACGTATATCCAAAACCTTTGACATAGATGCTCCAGTGATATATGATGAATAATTGAATGAACGAATACATTAAATGTAAATCAAATATTATATGTGTGAAAAATGTTTTTAACACAATAATGCAATATTATTTTATGTTGTTAAGTAGATCTAATTGGTCGAAAGGGTATTTACTATTACAACAATTGCTTTTATTAATTTTAATTGGTGTGAATTTAAGATATGTTTATTTTAATAATTATTTATTAATATTTATAAATGTTTTATTCTAATCTTGGATGATTAATTGATGTGTATTAGAAGTGTTTAAATAAATGAATTTGTTGTGTTTAATAATGCCTTTAAATTATATAATTAAGTTATATTTTTTTTCTTAGTTATCGTAATTGAAATATCGGTGGTGTGCAAAGTCTGTCGTTGCTTTCTGTTATGGCACTTGATATTGATATTAAATTATGATTGATGATTGACAATTGGTAATGATTAATTATTAAATTGAAAATTTCAAGAATTAGCCTTAACAGTATGCATAGACAAACTTTGCTGAGGCCAATTTGCGATGATGATTCGTATTTTTTATTACAGTCTCAGCCCCAGCCGCAGATTTCGATGAGTCCATCGACTAAGCAGTACGATCCTTTAGAGGAACTGGACACCCTGGACCCGAGTGACCACGGAAAATCGACTGGTGATAATAAAAAGCAAGACAAGCAGCCGGAAAAAAAGAATGCGAATTCTGGCGGGTCGTGGTTTGGAGGACTCTTCAGTAAACTTACGCCTAAGCCTAAAAATCAGATGATCTTGCCGGATGATAGCAATCCAACGGTAAGTTTTCGTCTGTGTAAGTTTTAGGATAAGTTATTTAAGATGGAAGTGATCTCAGGATGGATAGATTTTTTTTATGTTACTTAAGGCTCGGCGCGGGTACTTGTGGTAAAATATTATGATCAACTTCTTATGAATGACGATCACAGGCCAGTATATAGTGTAAAATTTATAGTGTGAAATTTATTTCCATTATTAATACCCATTTTTTAAGTAACATAAAGACTAATACATCAGTAAATTTTTCTTTAATAATTTTTTTGTTCGAAAATTAAATTAAAATTTTTTTATTTGCAAATCTGTTTTAAAGTAATGAAATAATCTAACTAGTATTAAACTACTCTTTCTATAGATTGTCTGGGACCCAGTTGCAAAAAAGTGGAGTAACAAAGACGAGGATGGAGATAGCGGTTCCTCGCGGTTGGCTCCACCGCCAAAAATGACAGAAATGAATTTATCTACGCCAGCTGTCGAACAAAGTCAAAAACCACCACCGATTCCTGAACAAACTATCTCTTCTCATCAAAGTCAACGTAGCTTAGATAATTCGACTCCCAATTCATCGAAGATGATTACCGGAAGCAACAATATGTTTAAGTTACAAAAGTCTAGAAGCATGCGTGCTAATTATATTGATGTAATGAACCTTGGAGGAGTTAAAAGCAATGGACCGCCGTCTAATCTTCCAACGCCTGCTAATTCGCCTATGATGCCTATGGCTGCTTCGTCGCCTCAACTTTTTGTCCCAACCCCAGGTACTTATATAAATTTTTAATTTAATTCAATAACTCATACACAGAAAAAAAAATTTACTTGAATCAAGTAAATAATTTTGAAGAATTTCATCTTCTTGATTTGAGTAGAAAAATTCTTAAACTAGGAAATTTTTCTTGGTTTAAATAAATTTTACTTAATTCAAGAATTTTTCATCTTGATTGAAGATAATTAAACTCTTTAAAATTATTTTCTTGGTTCAAGAATTTTTCTCTTGATTCGTTAGTTTTTTTTTTTCAACGCATACTTATCAATAATTTATAAATTGATAATTATATTTTTTTTTCTTTTTTTTTTAGTGAATGATCCAAATGCACCAGTAGATTTTTTAACGCCAGCCCCGGCCCCAGTTCCGCAAAATGAATCAGCGAGCCAAGGTGTAAGTATTAAAAATTAACAGTAATATCATACATTACACAATACGAAAACAATTATAAATCATTCAAAAACATAACTTGCATAACACACACTCTAAAGTAGATTTTAAGCTCTGTACTCTGGCTGCAGTATGCTTTTAATTTTTAATTATTTTTTAGAGTATTGTTATGAATGTTGTGTATGATTGATTTGTTTAATGTATGATATAAACTTACTGTTAAATAATGTAAAATTTATATTTTATTAATAGAGTTATTCCTCAATCCTTTTATCATTTATTACTAAATCTTAACTTACTGAATAATTTATTGTTCGCAAATTATTTTTTCCTAAAGCCAGCTATTATTGTTTATTTATTATCTCACGTAGAATTTATTCACACTCATTATAATAATTTTCATAAATGCCAGAGTTTGAATGATTTTAAATAATTTTAAAAAATTAATTTTTACTTAATATATTAATTTAATTTGTGTTTTCATTTGCAAGCAGTCGGGGAACCAGAATGACCTAGCCAAATAACAATTGTTATAAATAGTAAGATTTTTTACATAAATTATTGTGATTATTTTTTATTTACTATTTCGACGATATTTTATGCACAGTTTAACGCATTGTAGTGGCATTAGAAATTTTTTAGTTCGCGCTTGGCTCCTCAGTTTCCTTTCGCATGATCCTATAATCTATTGTGCTTCTAATCTTTCGAATTACTTAAATAAGGCTTTTTGAAACACAATAAACTATTAATAACTTATAATTTTTTAAACAAACTCATTTATTAATTTTTACTCCACGAAAATTATAAATTAGTTATCAAGTTAAAAAATTATAAGATTAAGAAACAAACGAAGCACAGTAATGATCTAACACAAGCTTAAGAACAAATGGTAAAATAGTCTTTGAGATGGCTTTATTATATTTTTGTATATGGGATTTAGCTCTCTCGGTGGAGCTCGACTAGCTCACTATCTCGCGAGGTACAGAGCTACACAATGAGGGATCCGCGTCTTCAGCAACGGATCAAGGTAAAATTATTTTTTTTTTTTTTTCTAGATCTTCCAACTGTTTGAATCAACAAATAATCATCAACCCGTTCATCTTCCATCGCATTGTTTTTCATTTTATTTAATAATCCTTCTTATCTTTTTCATCTAAAATTAACTCAATAATTGCTAAAAGCTTCTTCTGTTTAATTTTCTGCTTATTAACTTATGTCTTATACTTTGATAAAGTAATTAAATATTTATATGTTTGTATATTTTTTTTACTATCATCAATAAAATTAATATTTTATATTTTGCTTGCAGGGACCAATGATGTACAATCCGGCAAACGTAACAGATAATTCGGCGATGAGTGTTCCGAAAAATAGATACCCAAGACGATAAAAAATAATAGGAAAATAAATTTTAATACAAGGTTTTTCTTAATGGTATATTATGTTATAATAGATAATTATTGAGTAGTTGAATTACAATGGCAAAGAAGAGGAAGAAGAAATATGTTAGTGTCGTTGAATTTTTAAAAGTTATTTCTTCAACTGGTGATTGGAGTTTAATACTAATCAGCATACAAAAAATTATTAATATATTTATATAACTACGGAATATTTATAATTTTTTGTATTGCACATACAGTATAGATTTTTTTGTAACAACGCAAAGAATTTATATTTCATTATCCAGTGTAATTGAGAGTTGATAAATAATTCAAAGTCTGATTTTATAATCTTGCGCAGAATCGTCATCGTGTTTGTTGTAGAAAATATTGATGTTTGTTAATTAATTATTCAAGCCTTTGAGCAACTCATTCTACTTAATAGTAGATAAATTTTATTGCATGTCATCGAATTAATATGCAACAAATTGTATTGTATGCATTTTTTGTTTGTTTATTTTTGGAAGATGCTCAATGTTTCTTCATGAAAAAAAATATTGAAGTTTATACTTTAGAGATAGAAATATTAAGTAAATTAAAATGTTCTTTTTCTTTATTAATTAAAATAAGTAATTAATTACATTCCATTACTTATTACGGATAGTTGATGTAAATATGGGATTGTTTATTTTTGTCTTGCATTTTAACAATTGACCTACTATTTGACAGTTTATTATGTGTATATAAATTTATTTGTGTTTAATTGTCTATTGCTACTGCATATTATAATTACTTCTTTTTTGTTTGAATTATTTCTTTAAAAAAAACTTCAATGTTTATATATGATCTGTCTCAAAACAGTTAACAATCACAGCAATAGTTTTATAGTTGTGCAATCAATAAACATTTTAATTATATTATTAAAAATTAAAAAAGAAGTGTAATTAAAATTTATGTTATATATTTTTGAAAAATAAATAATGTAATATAAATAATAAGCATATATAAATATATAAATAAATTTAAATAATTTCAACCATATTTAATGGGAATAAATAAGATAAAAGACCCAGTTATTGACACTGGCCTAGTTGTTTGATACTTGCAATTTTATTTTAAGTAAAAAAATAAAATATTCTCAAAAAACCAATTATCTTAAAATTTACAATTAAAAAATAATATATATAAATTTATTAGAGTAGATTTTTTTTTTTTTTTTTTTTTTTTTTTAATTAAAATAAAATTGCAAGTGTCAATAACTCGGCCAGTCTCAATAATTGAGTCATTTACCTTATATATACTATCTATTGTATATTATAATTGCGATTTATCTGTATAATTATTATAATAAAGTATAATTAAAAAGTTAATTAAAATATTATATTACTACATTTTTAATTTTTTTTTTTATTAATCAGGGAATGAGTTGCAGTCAACTAATTAGACTGACAACATTCCGAATTAATAAATTACTAGAACTTGGAAAGTTAATATAAAATGTAATTTAAAATAATTAATTTTACAAATTTTAAAATTCCGAAAAATGTAATGTTGAATAGAGGAAAAAACTAAAGCTATATTAATAGAATCTTTCAAAGTCACAAAGTCTCAATAAATTAAAAAACATAACAACGAAAATTTTTATGCCAAAATTAATGAACAGACGAACACTCTTTTAGTCGAAAAATGTAAATATATATTTATTTGGATGAGTATTTTCGACCGAATCATTATTCGGATGAATATACGTCGGACCGAACCTTTTTCGAAATTGAATTAAGGGGGAACACTACTGTGACGATCGAAAAAAAGAGGGAATTTTTTTGACAGGGAAAATAAATTAATTTGGGGATCGGACTTTTTTATTTTCTGAAGGGTACATTAAAGATTATTACCCTAAATTTTTATTAAAAAATATTTAATTATTCCAAAGTTATTAACAATCTTGTAGAGCACTAGAAAAAAATTTCCCCTCCATGGTCGGTTCGATAACTCAAAAACGGATCATCTGAAAATAAATACCCAAATTGCTTTTTAATCAATAAGGATGTAGTTATCGTCGCACGTACGGAATTTGAAAAAATTTTTTTAGCCGGGTTAAAACAAAAAAAAAACAGTAAGAATAGTGAGAAAACTTTCAATCAGTCGCCATTTTTTTTTTTAAATTAAAATTTTCAATAATTAAATATTTTTTAATAAAAATTTAGGATAATAATCTTCAACGTACCCCTAATAAAATAAAAAAATCCGGCCCCAAAATTCCTTTCTTTTCCCTGTAAAAAAAATTCTTGAAAATCACCTCTTTTTTTTCGATCGTCACAGTGGTGTTCCTCCTTAATTTTAACTCTTGAGGAATATAAGATTTATCTTTATCTATATTCAAGAGCTCGGAGTTTTATAATTTACAAAATTTACAAAATTTCCACATGCATTTTTTCATACAACTTTTTTTCTATAACAAATAAATTGTTTATAAATTATTAAAAAATTATCAGACGTCTGCTAAATTGACACTCATGTTTTTCGGCTGATATTCTATTTAAGCTAATGTATTTTATAAAGTTTGAATGTAGCGGAATTTAAAATTTTCTAGAGTTTTGCTAACTCTAATAAATGTTGTCGATCGCAACCTCAAGGAATAATTGACCAATTTTATTTAAATGTCTTCCATTTATCAACAGTTGATAAAATTATTCTTTGTAATAAAAATAAGGTTACATTTAAAAAAATAAACACTCCTGTCTATTTGTAATTTCTTTCCTTATTTTATCAGAACTTAATTATTTAAATTAAAAAAATGGAAAGAGGCGCGTTATTAGTATTAGAAGGTTGTGACCGTGTTGGAAAATCAACTCAAATGAAGCGTCTCGTAAAAGTACTTAATGACAGTGGAATAAAAGCAGAAGCACGTGGTTTCCCTAGTTTGTTTTTTTTTTTACTTTTTTTTTCCAACTAACAAGTATAAAAATAAATATGACTGCCTCATTTTCTATTTTTATTATTTACAGATCGCAAAACAACGATTGGAAAATTGATAGATGAATTTTTAACATCAAAAAAAGATTTAGCACCTGAAGCAGTGCATTTATTATTTTCAGCGAATAGATGGGAATGCAGCAATGATTTAATTAAGACACTTAATTCTGGAGTAACGCTTGTCGTGGACAGGTATCGTTAATAGTTAATAATTGTTAATTAATCATCTGAATAAATAAATGAAAGCTATTATTATTTCAATGATTAATCTTTCAGATATGCAGCATCTGGAGCAGCATACTCGGCGACATCAACCAACAAAGGTCTGTCCTGGTGCAAAGAACCAGATCGTGGTCTTCCAGCGCCGGATCTTGTAGCTCTTATCACCGCTGATGAAGAAACTATCATGTCTCGTGAAGGCTGGGCAAATGAACGGTTCGAGCGTCAGGAGTTTCAGCGAAAAGTTGCGGATAATTTCTTGAAACTTAAAGATGACACCTGGAAAATTGTCTCAGGAAATCAAAGTATTGATGAAATTCACTCGGAATTGTTGCAAGAAGCTTTAAAAATAATTAATCAAGTTAAAAATAGTCCTATTAAACTTTTATATGAATCTCAATTATAAAAAACGAAACACGTAATTTTTTTTTTTTTTACAAAAAATACTGTTTATTCCATTAATTTTATGTTCTTTAATCTTTGGATCTTAAAAATAAACACAAGTAATTTTTTTTATCTATTAATTAATTATTAAATAAATAATAAATGTACTTTTTAAACAATAAAAGTTGAATTTAAATTTTTAAATTCCATCCTTTTTTCTACAGAATAGAGATGACGTTGAAACAAATAATTTAGTCTAATTAATAAGAAGAACAAACCGGATTATTAAATAAAATTTTTCAATAATAATTATCAAAAACTTAAATTTTTTTTAAATAATAAAATATAAATAAAAATAAACTATTTTACTTTTGATTAATCCCAAACTAACCTTGAGTATTATCAGTCAATGTAAAGATAGATCTTTTTTCCACCTCGATATTATCTGTAGCATCAGTCGGTTCCATAGCACCAGTCTGTAGATTCACTGGGTAATCATAAGAATCATAACAATGGTTGGGACCAAATACCGGTTGGTGTTGATAACAATCAGACCAATGAGCTTCATATTTTATTTTTTTGTCGGGCGGTTCATTAATACAAGAGCAGTTTTCAATAGCAGTAACTGTAGCAGGATTATGAATACAAGTATCTTCATTAGGACGAAATCTTTTAGAGTTATCAGCTCCATCACCAGCTCCTGCTTCATTATCTCTGTCAGTAAATATATCAACCCGAGGGCTTTTGATCACGATTGGCGTTAACTTATGAATCTTGCCATTATTAAAGCTGTCCTCACCACCTGAATAGAGACGTTGAAGCGCATAAGACTCTTCAAGACCCTGCTTGCTGGTACTTGGAATTGGCGAGCTCGGATAAATCATTTGTCCCAATCTTTCAGAATCATAGTCATAGCGATCGTACTTTTGATCCAGATTTGTGTATGAATTACTTTGATTGCTGTATGGATAAAAAAATTTGTCTTGATGATTAGAACAAGGAGAATATGAATGCGTGTATTCATTACATTCAGGCGACGAATTCGTTTGATTAATAACATTTGTAGGGTACCTTTTGTCATCATTACAAGTGGAAGTATCAATAGGAGAGTTTCTCGCAGTGACGTCTACGGAATTATCCCCGTCGACTTGATCAGAACCCGCTGATCTGTCAGAAGCTAAGTTTATTATCGGCTTATCAGAACCAATTGATTTCCAATCAGCAGATTGTTCAGTTTCTTCCGCATAGTCAACGTGTTTAACCGGAGGTTGGATATTTTGCTGATGAATATCTTCAGTAGTAACAGTGAAGCTTCGATTAGCATTAGAAAAATCCATTGGCTCGCAAGAATTTCCGTCAACAGAATCGTCACTCGGTCTCTTGAGACTTCCATCGAAATCTTGGGAACTCATAGAATCGTCAACGAAATTAGACTTGCTTACACTTCCATCATGACTGAATGACTTGCGTAGCTCGCTGTCAACATTACCCAAACTCTCCAAAAATCCCAAGTTAAAATTAATGTCTCTTGCTTCGCTAAGACAATCGTCAAAGGTGACAAACTTCTCGAAGCTCACTCCTATTTTTAAAGTATGCCACAGTGGACACTGTAGATTCAAATACAAATCATCGTTGCGAAATTTCGTTCGTTGAAAATTAACGACTATTAATTCTGAAGGCATTTTCTTCCAGGCCTCGACCAGGCAGTTAATAATTTCTTCAGGTTCCCAAAAATCCTTAGTCGGCTCTTGACACAGTCCTTGAACGTAACTAGATCTATAGTACATTTTAATAAAATGACAAACATCTCGTCTGAGAGGTCGTAGATGACTAGGAAATTTGTTTGGCAAATAAACAGGCTGAATGTGAGTCAGTTGGGCGAAATTTACAGCATTTACGTGATTTCTGTTCAACACTAAAATTACTTTTCGATTAATCTCAGCCATTTTGTTATTCATTGTCATCAGCCAGCCTGCAAGTGTCCCGTCATTTATACGACTGTAATTATCGGATTGATAAATACAATCTTGATTCGGAGTTTCAATTTTGTAGCGGCCAGAAATTATTGGAAGCATTTTTTCAGTTCCTGAGGTGTTTACGACTAGTAAAATAGAAACTATGTTCATCGCTGGTGGTCGTAGGACTTTAGTACTCAAACTTTCATCGTCAAAATCAACCGATGAACCTGTCTCATCTATGTCGCGCGCTGGCTGATTTTGATACTGATCACAAGGCTTGAAATCGGTGTACATCACAAGCTCGTCTAAGAAAAATTGATCTTCATATTGATAATTAGACAGATAAGGTCGCATTATTTCTATCCATTCACCAAAGTTCTCAAACTCTGGACCACAACACTCAGTTAACGATGGTGAAAATTTGTAACGCTTCAAAAATTGGGTTAACCAAGATCCTCCGCATTTGTATCCTGGGTAAGCAATTTTATTATTATTAAATAATAATATCTTATTAAAATTAAAATAGTGACGCAAAATTATCAACAAACCTTCAACATTATAATACTCGACAAATTCAAGTGCTGTTTTTTTCAACATATCTCTGGTTACAGGTTTATCTGTCGCATGTCTTACACAAAGCCATTGGAGAAGTGATTCCTTCATTGTCTGAGCTGCTTTACTTTTTGACATTAATCTTGACATGGTGATTATTATTTTATTTTTAATTATGTGCGGTAATCGTGGTAATAATAATGGTTATTATTATTACTGAAATTATTAACCGAAATTAAACATCAGACAGTTGAATGATAACTCAACAGCGAGCAGTTGTGATAAACAGTGAAGTTGTCGTTGCTCGCTCGTTTTTTGTGCCGGTTAAAAAAAAAAAAAAAAAAAAAAAAACGAAAGAGAAGAAAGAACAAAGAAACCGCGCATAAAGTTACTTACCAGCTGAGTTGATACGTCAAAGGTTGGACAACTACCATGGTAAAGAAAATTTTAAAAAACACAAAAGTGTTCCAGTTGTAGAAATTATAAAAAAATTTAAAACCAGTTTTTCACACCAGAGTTTTTTTTGTGAAACTTAAGTTAACAGATATCTGTTATTTTTTTGGAGTTTGACACAAACAAATTACTACTAAAAAAACATTTTTTTTTTTTTTAATTTTAACAATGACTTTTTGACAAGATATTAAAGTTAGCTGTCACTTGACTATTTTTTCATTTGATTTAACAAAAAAATTTGTTCCGAAAAATTATTCTTAAAAAATTGTATTTTTAATTTATTACAATTTCTATATGTCCATTTTTTTAATGCAGTAATTTATTTATTAGAAAAATTATTAAATATCTGCTCAATTAATTTTCATCTTTTTGACAAATCTATAAGTGAAATTAGTAAATATTTATGACATTAAATTTAGCTGTGACTTCACAAATGTTTTAATTTTTTTTAACAAATAAATTATAGCAAAAAAAAAAAATTATTAAAAAAATGGACTTGTAGAAATTTTAATAAATTAAAAATGCAATTTTTTAAAAATAATTTTTTTGTTAAAGAAAATTAAAAAATTGTCAAGTGACAGCTAACTTTAATGTCATTAATTATTTATTAGTGGGGTCAAACATATTTTGGCTACATATAGGTGAAAAATTAATATTTAAAAATTTTTTTTTATTCTGATTGTTTTTACGGCGGATTTATGGTGGGTGGTGATATCGAAAATATCTAAAAATTAATATTTCGATAGCTGTTTTGCCTTCAAAAGTTGGAAAAGATTTTGACTTTCATGTTTTTGGATAAAATTTCTATTTCATCTTTTTTTGATTTATATTTTTTTGAAAAGTACAGAAAAAAAGAACAATTAAAAAAAAGAAAAGTTTAATATTTTTTAGAAAGATTTTTTTTCATAATAATTTATTTGTTGAAAAAAATCTTAGAAATCATCACATGTCAGCTAACTTCAGTATCGTAGTTTTTTTATATGTTGGGAAAAAAAAAAAAAAAAAAAAAAAAAAAAAAAAAGTTGGTTTAAATAAAACACGGTTTGAAAAACTGACCTTTATTGAAGCAATCTCATAGAATACTTTTTCAGTAAGTAGGTTAGTAGTTTCAAAATCATACTGAATTTAACAGACATCTGACAATTTTTTAGAATTTTATAATATTTACTTAAATTGTAATGAAAAAAATTTAGCAAAAAACTCTACATGTAGAATGTTTCAGTATCATGTTTAAAAAATTAACAAGTGATGGCAGGTTGGTTGAATTATACTAAAGGCCAAGTGATGGCAGTTTAATGATACTAAAGGCCGCAAGGAGCTTTGACTCTATGGCCAATTAACAATAAAATAATAAATAATAAATAATAAAGTCAGTTCACGTTTGAAGTTTTTTTTTATTTTCTTCCTTAATTAAATTAGAACTAAAAAAATATTTTTTTAAATTACCTTTATATTTTTAAAAATTTTTGAAGTATCAAATTTTTATTTTTTTTTATTAATTTTTTTTAATAAAGAAAAAATCCTAAAAATTGTCAGATGTGTGCTAATTTTATTTTAATTTCAATTTAATGTTTTGTTGCAATTAATAATTTTTTTTTCTAGGTTTAGGAAGCTAAATGAACATGATTTAAATAAAATTTTCTATTTTCAAGCAAATGAAAGGCCCGAAAATAAATAGAAATATAAGTTTTAAAAAACTAATGGAATAACAATAGAAATTTAAATGTATTCCCAGTAGGAATGAAACTATGAATCGGATGAAACTTCTCAATTGTCGATTTACGAGTGGAACGTGATAAAAGTTTATTTGTTGTCAGCCAGTAAGTTACAGTGACTATTCAGTCAACCGACGTCCCCAAAGGTCATGACTCGAGGTATATCCAGCTTATACATTTAGAGGTCAAAAGAGAAAAAGGTACATGTAAAAAATCACCTAAACTTAATAGCTGCGGAACTGGGCACTCCGCAGGCTATCGAAATCTCACCTAAAGCTGTTTATCAGGTGCTCAAAAAAAGGATATAAAAAATTATCAGGCTTACATAATGCTTTTTACCGAGGAAAAAAATTGATGGAAAAATGGTAATATATTACATCCGACATTTGAATTTTGTTAATAAAAATATATTTATAATGGTTTAGATTTCGGTGTAAAACCTTATCTGGAATAGGAAAAATTGTTGGTGAGAAATGGGGCCAACAGAGACAAAATACTCCGTCGAGTGGTGTGTATTTTTCAGTTTTATTTTCTTATTTATTATTTTGTATTTTTCTTAAATTTGTGACCGCATAAATGTTTCACCACTTGCAATACAAGTCCCATGACGAGGATTAATGAGCTAGAAAACTGGTGCACATCAGTACCTACTGTCTTCCATGCTCGGAACCACATAAACCAATTTTCTATGGAAGGTAATTTATCGCCAAAGTAACTGCCTATTTGAATAAATAAATATTTAAAGTTTCACTGATTTTTAAATTACCTCGAGTGTTTTATTATCAAGTATAAAGACAAGTTTAAATTATTACATGCCTAAGCAAACTACTGCTGCAAGAGTTTACTGATTTTTCGTTTTTCTTGAGAAAAAATTGTCTATTCGATGGTAACAAATTACTTGCTCATACTTTGTCCTTTTAAATCTCTCTCAATAATTAAATGTCATCGCCAGTTCATTTAATACGATAAATTAACATTCAATTCATCTCTAATGATTGTATAATTCTCAATATGATGATAACGTTATTACGTAATATTAAAATTGAACAATACAACGGAATTGTCATACAATTATACAATAATTTCAAAATTAAATGAGTAACTATTGTTTAATTTTCATTGTAGTATTACTGATTATTTAATTAATATTATCTATATTTAAAGAATAGTTGCTTAGAAAATCAAATTTAAAAATTTTTTAAGCATTCAACTGGAGTAATTTTTCAAAAACTTTTTCCAAAGTTTAACTTTTTACCATCTGCTCTAATTGCCAATTGGTCAAGTTTTTTTTTTAGCGAAATAACTTAAACGCAAAATGAAATACCTTTAGGGATAATATTTTTCCAGCAAAAGTTCGAAGGGCAATAAAAATCTAATTTTTCGCTTGCATACTTCTACAATATCATATACATGGTGTATCAGTTGTCATTCACGTTCCATTCGTTTAAATAGAAAAACGTAGCATACAAGTTTCGGTTGAAACATTTTTTCGATTAAAAATTAAATTACTTTTTTCAAATCAACTAAAGTTACGTTTTAATAAACTCCAACAGCCATATGACTTTTAAAGAAAAGAAGTTTATTCTGAAAAATGGTTTAAATAATTTATTATTTATAAGCGAGGGAATTTGTTCATTTTTGAAGATCTTGAAGAAGCAACTTTTTTTTTTTTTTTTACATTCTTATTCTTCCCTAGTACATCAGTATAGGCCAGAATGGAAAGAGTAAAGTGCCAGGATAAAAGACATTTGCATGCATTAAATTTCCCAACATAGACTCAATATGTATTCTCATCTACATTTTCAAAAGATTGAATAACTTTTTTACGTATTTTTTGAATAAAATTCAAACTTCATCAGTGGTATAACAAATTAATTAATATTTATTATATTATAAATTTAAAAATGATGCATATTTACATTTTAATAATATCCAGAGTTTTTAATTACAACAAATTTATTTTACCCTTTGATAATGTATATTTTCCGTCCATATTTAACTATTTGCATAAAATAAATTATAAGATATTAAAACAAAATTAAAAGATCGAAATAAATAGAGCTGAACAAACAAAAAGTTCAATATAATTATAATTAATAAATAAAGTAGAGACAACGAATGAAGCCAACGAGCGTTGTTAATTTTGTTATTTTTATTGATTTAACATTTCAATAACAGTTTATTATTTATACATATCATACTTCATTTCATTTATTCGTTATTTACATTTCTCTAATTATACTAATTTATTTCTTATCAAATTTAACTTTCACAGTATATTCACATACCATCGGAATTATAGAGTTGAACGCGACGTGTCGAAGGATTTTCTCAGTTTACTTTGTCCATTCACGTGTCAACTATTATCATAGTCTACTCTTGTTTAATAATTCATCAGTTTGCGACGTAGAGTAATATTTAGCAGCACGTGTGCGCGCGTGCAACCGCGAACGACACGCAAACCTTTGTGAGCTTGCAATTCTCTTTTATCTCATCAGAAGACATCCACATGTCGTTCTAAAAAATACAAAAAGAGAATGAAAGCTTGAAGAAATGAGGGTAAGTAGACAGTAAATAAAAGCCAAAGTTAATGGAACAAAAAATAAAAATAAATAAATACCAGAAGCCAATTCGTCGCTGTTACGCTTCCTTTGGTAAGTATTTTTCATTGTAAATAAAATTGAATTTTAAAATTCAATACTGCGTATGTGGAGCTTTTATAACAGTTATAAAATTAATATTGTTTATAAAAATATAATTTTTTCTTGTTTACTTTTTTAGTGATCCTTGGATATTATTAGAAATTTTATAGCTCTTCAATCTTTTGAGGGGATATTTATGGTCACAAGCATAAAAGAAAATCTATATTCGATTGAATCTCTGGTTCTTATTAAATACGATGTCATTTATTCAATGGCAGATTCTTTTGTATGTACTATCTTGCTTATTTTCTTATTATAATTATTATTATTAGTTTTTTTACCCATAAATTTTCGTTTTAGCTTTTTTGATTAGATCTCTAAGAGCGAATTTTATTTGAGAAAAAAAAAACTTTATTAGCTTTTTAATTTTATCTTCAGTTCATAAAATATGAATTTGGCGATTGATTATTCATTATTCATTATATTTTCTTTAAGTAAGTACTCATATACAGTTTAAAGTATCGAGTAATAATAAAATAGTTTTTATATTTTAAACATAAATAATTTCTACTTTGATGGTTGGAAATTTTTGAAGGAGTGTTAATTATTACGAGTTCTATTATGATAAAATTAAGTAAATTTTCGATTTATTACATCAAAATATTGGATAAAAGTAAATCAAGTATGAGTAACATTACATTATTATTATTATTGTGGATAATTCGTTTGTTTTATTGAATGGTATCATCATCTATAATTTAAATGAATAAATAATCCAATAATTGCATGTACTTGACAAAGTATAACATCATAATTTGCGATTACACTTGAACTACTTGTCGTAATCACGTTTATTTGTTTGCTTACAGCATATTTATCCAGGGTTTTTTCTTCTCTCCAATCGATATCAAGTATCAGTGAAGAGTGTTTTAGTAACTTACAACTTGACAGGAATCCATTTCTTCACTCTTTTTTACCTAGGTAAAATTTAATTAATTCCAGTACATACATAATGTAATAATAAACTTGTTTGCACCCTTTTTAGATATCTGAATCAGATTATACCATATTTATATGCAGCAGAATGCTTATGACCCGCAAATAAATTATTGATCAAATAACATGGCTATCGCTCACAAAATCAAACACAGGAACACAATGTTGAGTCAAGTTCACAGGTAAAAAACAGTTACGTATATCATTTATATATTTATAAATTAATAAATTCGTTCATTGCAGACAAACAGAACGACCATTAACGCAGCGCATATATTCCCATATACGTCGTACAAAAGAAAAAGCATCTCGTGGTTCAAATTCGTCTCTCTACAAGTCAATATGTCCACTAATTTATGTGGTTCGCGTATTTGGATTAGCGCCTTATGAATTTGAGGACAATAAACTCGTGCCATCAGATTCTTACTTGATTTTTGCCTTTTTTTGGTTTTGTGTCTACACCTACGTCATCTGGCGTTATCTTGTAGGTGTTTTGGATCCCAGCACAGATATGAAGACTACTCTTTATCATACAGAATTCACTAAAGTATAAAATAAAAGTAATTTAGTACACGGTTAAGAATTTTGCGTCATTTCGTCAAAAAATTTTAATGTCAAATATTCAACACTTTTTTGTGTTAATTTAACACTTCTTTATGTTAATTTAACACAATACATATTAAATCTATAAATATATAGGAGACTTTTTATAGATATAGTCACTCATCACGATATCTCTGGAACTATAAGACCTAGAGACTTAAAATTTGGCAGGAATATTTCTTTCACCGAGTAGAGGTCAGCTAAGAACGAATTTTACAAAATTTCACCCACCAGGGGGGTTGCGGGGGCGTTAACAATGAAAAATTCCCGTTTTCAAACTATAGCTACTATCAACTTCAAATTTGGTAAGGATCTTTTATTTGTCATGTAGAGATCATCTCAATACGGATTTCAATAAATTCTACTTCCGATTCGATGGAATCTGGAATCTGTGTAAGTCAAAATAATACTCCAATTGAATTTCAAGTCTAGATCTAAAATTACAATTCTATAAAGTGTCCAGCGGAGCGGGCGGGCAACAGCTAGTTTACACTTAAAAGTGTCAAATATTTAACACAAAATTTTTTGACGCAATGACGTAAAATTTTTTACTGTGTATGATAGTTAATAATAAAATTTATTTCTTCTTTATTTTTAGACTGTGGGTAATTACTTTGTAACATTAATGGACTTTATAGTCTGCATAAGTACACGAAAAGAAATCGGTTGGATATGGAATAAAATCGAAGACTTCGACCAAGCAATGCGAGATCTGGGATATGTGAGAAATGAAAAAAAAACTCGTCTAGTGGTTTGGTTCATAATTGGATTCAACATCATAATTTGGGGAATAGTAAACAATCTAGGAATGGCTGCATTTAACGAGACTTTTTTTTATAACATGACATATTTGATAGTGTACGTTGGAGCTGCTGTTGCAATCACTAAATTCTCTGGACTTGTATTGATACTGGGCCAGCGATTCAAAGAGTTAAATGAAATCACTAAGAGTCATGCTTACAAATCGCGATGGATACACGCTGATCCCATTATCGATGACAAACTCGTGGATTGTCTTCACAGCGAGCTTACTGCTGTTGGAATAAAGCTCAACAATATCTACAAATTTTCGTTGATAATTTGGTTGGGGAATTTGAGTTTTCACAGTATTTCTTCTTCTTATTTTGTTATTAATTGGGTGATGGAAGGGAAAGTTCAAGTGAATTTTATTAATTGTCTTCTTGGTTGGTTCGTAGCAATATTTTCTCAACTTTTTTTTCTCAATTACTCTTGCCACTACACGTCTAGTGAGGTAAGTAATTTATCTTTTATTTTAAAAAAAAAAAGCAACAATAATTTCCAAGTGTTTTAAAAATTAAAGCATCACTAAAAATTTTTACTGCTTAAATTACTCTGTGATAAAAAATGGAGTTATAAAATTGTCCTCATGCTTTCATTTTTGCAGTACTTTTTTCAGAAGCTTTAAATTTTTTTTTCTTCCGTAATTTTATTTTATTCCGTCCTTAAACACGATAAACTTGAATTTTCTCATCATCAAGGGTCGAAGTAAAAGATAAATAAAAAGTAATCGGCTTTGATTGCTGTCCTTGCTTAGTCTCCCGCATAATGGACCCATGACTTATAAAAGTACATCTATATAAATGTAAAAATATAAAAAGTGTACGTAGTTATTGATATAAAGAGAAGAGAAAATTGATAATAGTAAAAGTTTTTTAAGTAATGAATAACAATCTGTAGTTATTGCAATAAATATAAATATAAAAATTTTAATAATTTCAAAAAGTTTTGGAAGAAAAAATTTTACTGAAATTAAAAAAAAAAATTATTATTTCAAGTTTTATAAATTGAAAAAATTTTTAACGTTAAATGTAATTATAAATTTACATAGCTTAATTTTTTTGTCAAATAAAATTAGTAAAATTTTTTATCTCTTGATGTTACAAAATTAACTTTATTTATTATTATTATTTTTTTTTTTTAATAAAATAGAAAATATACCAATCTATTAAAAAAATGAAAATTTACTGCCAACAAAAATAGCCAGGAAAATTTTATTATTTTCTTAAACTTTTATTACTTCCCTAACAAATGGTATGCTGATTAATCTGGCTCAGGATTGTTCTCAGCGGGATATTTAACTATGCAATTTTCTTACCCAGGCAAACTGCATGAGCTATATAATGCTAGGATGGAAACGTTGGCTCTACACCCACGATAGCAAGATGGTAAGCATCGATGGTATCTCATAAATACATAACTTATACTTATTTTAATTGAATTGTATTAAAAAAAAATTTTTATGTCATATAATTTATAAAATTATATTTAATGTAATAATTTACAACTATGTTTAATGTGTTACTCTATTTTCTGGATAAAATACACACATAGGAAGTGGAAACTTCTGTTCACCTGGTGAATCGTCAACTACACTTCTCTGCAGATGGATTTTTTAATATTAATCTTCCACTGTTTCATTCGGTAAGTTGTTTTACTGTATTTAATAGTATAACTAAATTTAAAAATTTTAATACGCTTAAAATAAATTAGCATTGCTGGGAATGTTGAATATTAAATTATCTGCGATGCACAGCTTTTTATAAACTGTATTGTAATGCAATAAAAAAGCATGTTCTGTAGGAAAATAATTGGTAGATTCACTGGAATTTTCTTCGGGGTTTGTTTGTATTCGAATCACGGTACGCGGATTAAAGTACTTGGGAGTCGAGAAGAGCTTTCTCGGGGAAAATAAACACGCTCTGTTAGTTAAATACCTGGAATTAAGAAACAAAAAATAAATTTTTTATTATTATTAATAATCCATTCTAATTTTGCAGATAACGGCTGTGTTAGCGACCTACTTATTTATTCTTCTTCAATTTGATTAAGCAAATAATAAAAAGGCGAGTTTTTTTTTTTTTTTATTTACAAGGAAAAAATAGTTTCATGAATTTTATTTCATATTTATAACTAAATGATGTTATGTAGACAATTTTTTTTTCTTCTTCTTAAATGATGATAATAACATTTTTGCCATGCAGTAGAGAATTATTAGAGCAAGAGGACAGTAGGGTAAAATGGGAAAGAATATTTCATGTCGTTTTTGTTTGAAATAAAAATTCTCAAGAGTTTGTTATAAAAAAAGTTAATTTTTCATTTTATCTCATTTTTCCCCGTCGGCCTGTTTGCTCATAGTTTGACTAATTAACGAGAAGTAGGCACGCTAATTGTAAAATTATATTTTTGTAAAAAGTTTTATTTAATTTTCACCAATTTATTATTAATAACTTAAAGTAGTGTAGTACTAAAATTATTTTTTCTTCTCTTAAATTTTGTAAAAAAAAATTGTAAATTTTTTTTATATTTAAAACTTAATTTTTGCTCTAGACAAAAATTAACTGTAATTTAAAAAAACTCTTATCTGTAATTAAAAAAAAATTTTTCTAAGAAGAAAAATAAATACCACGTTGGTCTGGAAGAAAAAAAAATAATTGTAAATGTGAATCAAGATTGGATATTTTTCTGAGCATAAATATCCAAAAGCACGAAGCATAAAATAAGGGTGTAAAAGCTTTTATACATATAATAAGAGGTCTGTCACGACAATCGTGAGAACTGGCACTTGTAGAGCCGAGAGATGAGATGCTTGTTTTCAGTTATCTGAAAAATAAAATAAGGAATGAAAAGGGTATAAAAGTGTATATGGTTAAAGGTGAATGTAGCAGGGCAGCATGATCGAGCAATGGTGCGTCCATTTTCCACGCCATCACCCTGGAAAATTGTCTTTTTTCTCTATCGCCTTTATATATTAAAACATACCTCGTATATTTACTATCGAGGCTAATACGTGACTCAGGACTGCATACAAATCAACAGGATACTTTGTTTCTTATGTGTCGTGAATTCGCAACATATTTTTTCTCCTATTTGAATTTATCTGTAAGAAGAAAATAAAAACTAAAGGTATGTTATATTTTTTACCGACTCTCTAAATCAATAATCGAGTTGGCTAAATTTTATTTTTTTATTTTCATCTTTACTTTATTTTTCAGAAAAAAACACCCAGAACGAATTGGAAGTTAATAAAAGAGTAATGAGTTGAACAGCGCTAACGATTCGCTTTAATGATAGGTCTAACCACTACACTAGGTTTTATTTAATTAATTGACGCTTCTACATCGATGTGATTAGTCTTTATGGGTTTTTCCCAAAGCTTGCTCATTATTTCTTCTTGAAACTTTCTTAAATCATCAAAATTTATTTTATTTGTCTCTACTTTGCCCTTTTTTATCGCAATCTCTGTAAAAAAATTCAACCTCTATTTTTTTTTTTTTATTAAAATAAACTATTAATTGAATTTATAGAGTCTAATTTTATTTAATTAAATTCTGTGATATACGATGCGGTAATAAGCAATTGTATTCTTGATATATTAATGCATAGAAGCATGTATGTAAAGATATGAAATATCTAAGCCGCCAGATATTAAATCATGATACATATGCTCTTAATATTTGCGACAAAGTAAACATAAATTATAGAGTGGTAAAAAATTACCAAACGGTTGAAAATTGGAACTTAAATTTATAAGTAAAAAAAAATAAAAATATATTTTTTTAATAAAGTATAAAAATTTATTCAGATTTTTTATTTTAACATTCCTTTAAACAAGAAAAAAAAATTATCCCTCTGAAATAATTTAACGTAAATAATTTTTTTTTTATCACCCGTTTCTTAAATAAAAAATCTTAAATTAATTACAATGATTAATACTTATGTTATTAATAATTAATGTAAAAGTTTGCCGGTTTTTTATAAAATAATTCAAGATTTTATTTAAATATTTAAGAAAAATACAACAGACTTGAAATTATTCGTTTACATTTGTACATAAGAATAATTTTATCTCAAAAGAAATATCTATCATTTTATTGATAGCTCAGAGAGGTTTATTCTTCATACCGACAACTTGTTCCTTAATTTATAAACAGTCGATCAGATATACATATAAGTTTTCTAAATATAATTCGATTTTATACACAATCACAAAAATATTATTTAACTTATGCTTAAATTAATAATAGTTGCCTCTTAAGAGAAGCCTATCATCTTATTGATGATAGCTCTAAGAGTTTATTAAATTTCGACTGCTTGAAATACTTTCATCCTCTAAAACAAATTAAAAGATAAAAATAAATCATTAATGGACAAGTTTCCCGGTCTTTAATAAAATAATTCAAGATCTTATTTAAATATTTAAGAAAAATACAACAGACTTGAAATTATTCGTTTACATTTGTACATAAGAATAATTTCATCTCAAAAGAAATATCTATCATTTTATTGATAGCTCAGAGAGGTTTATTCTTCATACCGACAACTTGTTCCTTAATTTATAAACAGTCGATCAGATATACATATAAGTTTTCTAAATATAATTCGATTTTATACACAATCACAAAAATATTATTTAACTTATACTTAAATTAATATTAGTTGCCTCTTAAGAGAAGCCTATCATCTTATTGATGATAGCTCTAAGAGTTAGTTAAATTTCGACTGCTTAAAATACTTTTATCCTTTAAAACAAATTAAAAGATAAAAATAAATAAATAAATAAATAAATAAACAATACATTACAAAGCAATTTGATAAATCTAAAATAATCCATGTAATTAAAATAAAAAAATTAAATTATCCTATCGATTAAGACTGTTAACCAGATAAGGCGAGCGGAGTTGATTCGTTTCGTTTTCTGCCATTGATCTCAGAATCTGTTGACCCAATAAAACTTTAGGTCGCAAATTGATATTCGGTTCTTCATTTGGTTGCACATAAAAATTATCTGTCGTTGTTATTGATCTTGAATCAAAATTCTCGGTGCGTCTCTTGACAGACAATGCTTCTTCGTAAATACTGGACTTGGGTCTTCCTGGCGCGTTAGACCTGGGAACGTCGTAGATCATCTCCTCATAATCAGGCATCATGGATCGGCGAATTTCAATCTGCGTAGCAGAGAAAATATGGGGCTCGGATTGAGACCAATAATTGAGATACTCGTAGGTAGAGTTGCTGTAATTGCTGCTGGACGGAAACTCCCAGATCGGTGATGGAAGTTCAGGAGGAGAAAGGTCCTCGTCGAATGACTTGTAGGAATCGTTTAGTTTCTGTTCTACGAGGCTGTTGCGTGCAGATTTGGACTTTAGAGAGCTTGACGATGATTTAAAATTTTTTGCAGAAGTGAGTGGAGTTTTGAGAGCACCTGAAGAAGTACAAGAAGATGTCAACGAGCTGTTAATTAAGTCCTTTGATTTTTTCAACGCATTTGGTGGATTTAATGCTCTCATGCTGTTTTCCTTCAATTTTCTTTTGATGTCTGTGAAAATATTCTTGGACCGGGCTGGGTAGAATGGACCCAGTGACAGTCGTACTTCAGTTCTATCCATTTCTTCCAATACTATTTTATTTTTATTAATCAATTTATCATCCGCTATCATGTTATTGTTATTGTTATTTTCTTCTGATGGAAGCCCGAGCCATTTCTGGATATGATCTTCGGAGGGTTGCTGGAAGCTCGATAAATTCGAGTTTTTTTCCTTTGACAGAAATTTCGGCTGATCCCGGGTAGGCTGAGATGCTGGAACTTTAGTCGAGCCTTGTGAAGAGAGCGAAGATGATGATGATGATGATTTTTCAACGTATCCTGAGTCTCGCTGTGGTAATTTCGTTTCGGTGTTGCTTTTGTTTAGGCTGCAGAAAAATTTACTTTCCTTTATTATATTCTTCTTTCCAGTCAACAGCTTAAGAAGTTTCTTGAATGAACTTTTACGCGGTAATTTTTGATTAGTAACTGGAATCCATTCTATCTCAGTGTCGTCGTCAAATTCGATTGGTTTTTTTAACTTGGCGGCAACTATTTTCGGAGCGCTGGGCATTTGTTTGAATGAGTCTGATCTTGCTGGAGGCTCTGGGACTCTTTTTTTTCGCAAAACTACTTCAGTGTCAAAGTAAGTTGGTCTGTTATCCTGAACTTGGACTTCATGTTGAGGTTGAGGTTGTGGTTCAGGTTCTAACCTTGATACAGGATCTGGGTCTGGGTCTGGCTCAAATCGAGGTTGTACTTCGGTTTCTACTTCCATTTCGAAATTATCATCATCTTCAAGAATAAAAGTATCATTCAGACAGTGGTTTTTCTGCTTTTGTTGATGGTTATTGATGGAAGAAGTTGATTTTTCACCACTCTTTGCTGACATTAATGTTTCGCTGAACGATTTTTGAGTCGAAGAGTTCTTTGAATCCTTAGAACTGTTATGGAAGGATTTAAATTCAGGAAAACTCTGAAAAGTAAAAGAAATTCTTTTAAATATGATTGATTATTTGTATTAAATAAAAATTTAATACACAGAAATAAAAATAGACTATAAAATTGTCATGTTTTAATAGTTATTGAAGTTTAGAAAAAAATTAATTCCAAAAATGACTTCAAATGATTTTCAAATGAAGCTTGCGAAATTTTCAACAAATCGTTTTTATAAATTTTGAATTATCTCTTGGCAAAATTATTTTATAAATTAATTAGAATGAATGTGTTTTAGTATTTTATTACATTAAATGGCAACTTGAAAAAAAAATTCTTTTGAAAGTTTAAATATTTTTTTTTTCAGTTAACTCTTGAAAGTAAATAATTAAAATTCTTACTTAATACCAAAAAAAAAAAAAAAAAAAAAAAAAAAATAAAGAAAAGTTATAGGATTAAGATATATTGAAATAAAAACGGACTATAAAAATCTTCCGTTTTAATAATTTTGAAAATTTATATTTAATAAATAAAAAAAGAAATCAAAACAATAATTTTGATCAATAATGTTAAATTTCAAAAACAGTCTAATAAAATTTCTGATTTTTATGAAATTACATTTTAAAATAAAGTAATTGCGGTCTACTATCTTCAGTTTCACAACAACATAAAGAAAAAGTTTTAAAATAAAAAGGATTATGCGATTAAAGAAAAAACTTACCTTAGATGTTTGTGTAGAATACTTCTGCTCTAACGCGGCAACCATTTTCTTGACAAATTTCCCTTCCTTAACAGGTGTGACATTATCCCTCTTCCGAGGAGACGAATAACTCATTTCAAAATCCAGGATTATTTTATCCAACTCTTGAATGGAGCTTACTGGAGTAATTAGCGGATTAACTTTAGGTTCATGCAGTGCAGGTGAATTGACAGGTATTTTTGGACTACTTTGACATTGAAGAGGGTATTGATAAGTGTACTCGTAACCTGTAGTTGCTGGTGGCGCGGGACTTTCGCACTGGTAAAGATCCTGTTGAGCGCTCCAATAACTCGAAGTTATTCCAGAAATTTGAGTACCTGCATACCGGTGATCGTAAGAAGAGCGTAAAGAGTTTTGATAACCTGGATTTGGTGACGATCTCAGAGCACTTTGCTGTTGAAGACACGGTGGAGTATGCTGGTAGGCTGCTCTTGGCGATTGGACCATAGAATTATGGCGCGGATCCCATGATCCGTAATGCTGATAATTGGAATTCAGTGACGCTGCGGTGTTAAATTCTCCGGCATAATAACCTGCACTCGACGGAGACGTTTGCATTTTTTGGGCCCGATTATACTGTCCCGCATGATAACCTGGGCTCAATGGCATCACTGGCGTGTTTTGACGCTGAAGGCTCTGAGAATGCCAGTAACTTGCATTTGGTGACGCTATTGGCGAGTATTGCAGCTGAGTCTGACATTTTGGCGACTGCCAACACGCTGGGCTTGGGGACGGCGTTGCAGGTAATGGTGGCGTTGCAGGTAATGGCGGCGTTGAGTACAATGTTCTCAACCACTCTGCTCGTGATTTCGTTGGTGTAAAATATTTTGACTCGCCGTATGACATCTGATGAAAGAAAATTTATAATTAAATAATGGAAAATTAAGAAAAATTTTTAATGAAAATTAATTTAGCAGATATTTAATAATTTTAAGAAATTTTTTAACAAATAAGGTATGGCAAAAAAAATTATGAAAAAAAAAAATTGACATAAAAATTTTTTAAAATAAAAAATGCAATTTTTTAAAATAAATTTTTTTTTAAATAAAATAAAAAAAATTGTCGTGACTGCTAACTTTAATGTCATAAATTTGTAATGAAAATTAATTTAGCAGATATTTAATAATTTTTTTAATAAATAAAATATGGCAAAAAATTGACATGTAAAAATTTTCAAAAATAAAAAATGTAATTTTTTTAAATAAAAAAAAATAATTTTTTGGAATAAATTTGTTTGTTAAAGAAAATTAGAAATGGTAAAGTGACTTTGATGTCATCAATTAGTAAACTTTTGACAATTTTTTTTTCAAACTTTTTACATGTGGAATTTCTTTTTTTATTTTTCTTTGCAATAAATTTTTTTAATAAGTAAACTCATGATAGTTGTCAGATATCTGTAAATTTCAGAATCGTAAAATTTTTGATGAACGATTATAATTTATGAAATTTAATCGAATTTTGTAATAAATTATTAAATATTGAAAAAATTGAATGGATAATTTTAGATTCATTGAGTCTTGCAATGAATAGTTTTACATAAGAAAATTTAAATAAATAATTAAAATATATTGGACATTAAAAATTATTTATAGAAAAATTGATAAAGAACTGAAATTGACAGACAGTAATTTATTTTTTTTTTTATAAGCTAGGCGCAGAAAATTATTTTAAAAAAATTGCATTTATAATGTTTTAGAGTTTTTAAAGATAGAATTTTAGAAATAAATTTTTCTTGTCATAGTTCAATTGAAAAGTTATCAATTAAAAAAATGGATAAAGTATTGAAATAAATAATTTGATGTTAAAAAATGATACTCAAGTTATCTGACATTTAAGATCTCAATTTTTTTAAACTACAACTTACAGAACAAAAAAACAATATTTAAAAATGCATTTTTAATTTCACCAATATTTAAATCCTTCATAGAAAACTTGAGAGTAAGACCGTATCTAATGGTTTAAGCCTAAGTTGATGGATTTTTAAGTGAAGTAAAATTTGGTAGCTTAAGAAAATTTTATTTCGTTCAAGATAATGATAGTATATCCTAATGACCGGGGTCGAAAATTCTCGTTGAGAATATTATTTTTTTGTCTGGGTGTGTACTATAGAAAAAAAAAAAAACCAAAAAATCTTAAAGTATTTGCTATCTTCAGGATTATGTACAAAAAAAAAATTTAATAAATTATTTTCAAATAATTTATAAATTTTTTAAATATTTTTAAAAAGAGTAAAATAATTGGACAGTTTGTTTATAAACAAACGTTATATTAAATAAAATATTTAGAAAAGAGTACTGATGAAAAATAATTCAAATCTTGATTTTTAAGTAATTAAACATTAAAATAATAGTTGAGAAATATTTCGCTGAATAAAATTATGTTAGAAAAATAGCTTCGCTTGATTGAGAGGAGTATAATATAAGTTAGTATATGTCGCAGAACATGCAGAAATATAAACGGACTAATAAAATTCTCTGTTGTAAAAATTAAAAATAATATAATATTTTTAAATATTTTAATTATAAAATAAAAAATTAGGTAGTGAAACATTTTATTTTATAAAAATGAATAAAAATTCGAGAAGTGAAAAAACCACGTGTTTTCATCCACCATAATTAATTATGAAAAATAATAAATAATTATGATAAATAATAAATAGTTATGATAAATAAATCACAAATAATTAAATACGACAAATTAATTATGAATAAATAAACAATAAAGTATTAAATAAATACCTCTTTATTTTGATAAACACTGTGCTGCGTGTAACCATTGATCCGTGGGGATGAAATCATTTTAAATCCAATTAAATCCAAATAGCTCGGTGTGAAATCAAATTCAAAATGAACAATCAACAATGATCTAAATTAATTGGACAAAATACTTGATATTACTGCACTGCGATATTTATAATTATTTTATTCACTTGTAATGGAGAGTTCGGTGTTCAACTATACTCAAGCAATATTAAACAGAATGTGAGGATACGTTTTACCTGAGTTTCCCCTGTTCGTAATTTTCCCTTCGAGTTTTTGGAAATTGGAGGGGCACATCCGGTTGACCGATTGTCGCAAAATTTTGGCCGATGTTATACGAATGAGTGGTAGAAACTCCCACTTAACACTCGAAGCTATCCAGGTAAGTGGAGTGCAGAGCTATGAAAAAAAAAGGGGAAGTAAGAGACTGAATTGTAGGTAAGTTTAATTTTAGTTTTAAAATTTTTCTCTGTACATACTATTTAAAATAATATTTTACCTAAGTACTCTTGCACTCAATGAGCATCTACTGTACTATAGCTTCTTTAGTGTAAAACGACCAAAAGTTCCCTTCATGATGAAGAGCAAAGCGAACATACCTGATAACATTGTTCTCTTGCAAATACATGGGGGCTAGACAAGGGCTTCATGCTGAGTTGTAGGCGACAAACTAATCTTCGACTGTCGTAGTATCGTTTGTAATAATATAATTTTAAGTAAATACTCGTTTGTCTCGGGACTTTCACAATGATAATCATAAATCGTTAATACACTGAGCACTTTTAAACTCAAGTAACAAATTTTAATATTTATGCATTTATAATGAATTTCTAAGTAGACTGAAAATTAACGCATGTACATTACTTTCCTCACGTATTTTTAGAGAAAAATAAAATTATGTACTACAAATTTTACGTTATGGAAAAAAAAAAAAAAAAAAAAAATTATACTATTTTTTTCCATTGGAATAAATCGTACGATTTTTATTGACTCGTAAATATTTAAAAGTGATACATATCGCCGATTGTTCAGACGTGCCATTCATTTTTTCAATAAAATATTTTTTGTTACGTTTTTTTATCAATTTAGCTTTTATTTAATAAAATATAAAATATAAATTGTATGATGTATTTATTTTTTGTTGTTTACTATTTTTTTATTGTAATTTAGTATGCATATGAACGAAATTTATTCGTAAGTAATAGTAATTAAAATAAATGGGATGTACACAAATGTATTTAGTGAGTAGAACATCGAATTGCATGCATGCAACCAATTAGATTGATAAAATTCAAATATGTAAATAGTAATTGGAATTTTCAGTTATTTCCCGGTAGAGTGCTATGTGTCGGGAACAAGCAGCAGAGAACAGAGAGCAGAGGGTGAGAATGACGGGTGTACCTGTGAATATTGGTATTCCCTTCGTTAATCCGTAACCAAACGAACTGTACCATGGATCTATTAAGCCGTGTCTTGTTACCACAGGCAATAAATTTAATAATAATAAAATTTTCAACCCCATAGCTTACGGGAAAAACTAGCTGTTGCAATAAGTGTCCTCTGTAAAAATCATATTGTAAATTTATTTTGAGTTTCAGTTATTTTCATCCAGTTGGCTAGTAATATATTACCCTGCATTTGTAGATATACTACAGAGTTTACTCGGTAGATACCTTTGGTTGCTGGTTTCCTGCTATCCACTTCAAAATGATCAACCGTTTCATCCTACCTACGCGTGCGTGCTAATAAATGTACATCTGCAGTTAATATACTCATGTGTCATTTGTAAGTACTCGATTTGGATATAACGAAGTTAATTTAAACCAGGTGGATTTCATTTCACGATAATTACCCAAGTAATTGTGTTATTATTTTAGATTGTTACTAAAACTGGGATGAAAAGTTTGGGGGTATATTTGTTGATGCTTTTGGAGAGTAGGTACTAATAGTTTGTAGGTGACAAAAGTGGACTGGAAATTTGACAATTGTGTTGTCATCTAAACATGAAACTGGGAGTTAATAGCTATTATACTATATTATCGTTGTGATTATTATAATGCAAGATTAATATTTACTAATGTTTATCGATTTTAAAAAAAAGAACAATTAAAAAATTAAATTTTGCAATATACAGATTATTAAATTATAAAATTACATTGAAAACTTCAAAAATCAATTCTTGAGATTTTATATTATTTTCATTTATTTATTTATTTATTAACTTAAGCCTATTGGCAGTAAATTATTAAAATATTTCTTGAAATTGTAATTTTTTGCGTCTTTTGCTTCTAGTGTATGATTTCAATTAATTTTTTTTTTTCCGTGTAATATTCAAAAATAATAATGTGAAAATATTTAATTTCAAGCTTTATTTTTTAGATGTTGTTAAATTAAAATTTTTTTACTCAAATAAAGTATTATCTTCAAAAGATTATAAAAACTAAAATCACTAACCAAAAGAAAAAAATTTACAAAAATGAATATAATTCTAAAGAGTTTGTATTTTGAATGTGATGTAATTTTTTTTGTATTCTTAAAAAATAAATTAATAATTAGCCAAATATTTTATTGTAAAAAATTATTTTCAATTAACATCTTATCTTTTTTTATATCCAGAAGACAGTATTATTACTTTGAAGCTTCTTAAAGTGTTTTTCTAACAAGATATAAACTGTAAAATGAATTTGTACTTCCTATCCTCTTAAGGAGTTGTAAAAGAAGTTTTTTTTTAACGAAATAATTTTAATTTCAAAATAATTAAGGAATTGAGTTTCAAAGGGGTATCTTATCATTTTCGATTAATCGAGACAAAAAACTGGTTATCTCTAATTATCAATATTTTTATTGAACTTTTTTAATTTAGCTATGAAGTGTTATTATCGGTTATGAAGCTACAATTCGATTTTTGTTTAGAAATCTTCATAATTTTCCAAGCAATTAATATTTAAAAATTTAAAAAACTGCTTTTTTAAAATATGAAAAGATACCTTTTTTGAAAATCATTATTTAGCATAAAAAAATTTTTTTTGATGCATAATAAGATAACTTACAGCTAGCATAGTGATTTCATTGAAAAATTGTTAAATGAAAAGACTAATGATGAGTTAGCAATTGCAACTCATGAAAATAATAGCAAATAACAAGAATACAAAGAAAAATAAGAAACAAAGTAAAATAATAATATAATAATAGTAATAATTCTTATAACATTTATATAATTACAATTATAATTTATATATACAAACAAAAGAATTAAAATAATTGAAAAAAATTCACATCTCATATTTTTTAATTCTTTTCAATCAGTATTTCTAATCAGGAATATCTTTTTGTTAAAAAAAATTGAAACAATTATTTTTGAAAAATTCTAACAAATTAATTTCTGCAGTGTCAACATTTTTTTTTCAATAATATTTAACTTCAATTACTAGACGGAGCTGCTTAATGTAAAAGTTGAATGAACGAAATGATGTTTGTATAAAGTTTTACTTGAAATAAATATTCATCGTAATTACCCTTATGGAATGATTTATTCATGAGTAACAATTTAATAAAATTAATAAATGAAAGAAGAAGGCAAAAGTGTGACGTCAGAAAGCTAAAAGGGCGAGATGCTGCATAGCAGTAAGAATAAATCCAGTCATTCTGGCGCCTGAGAACATCGATTTGCTCTACTCGCGTAATATATAGCGTATACATCGGTTTCTCAAATTTCAAGGACCCTTAATAAAATACAAGAGGACACTTCAGCGAGGAATCAGTTTCAATAACTTCAAGATTTATTTATGATTATATAATGCAATGATAATGAAAGGAGAGTTAGAAACTAATTTAGAAATGTTCGCGTAAATAGGCTTTATTTTAAATTACTTAAATTTTTTTAATTACATAATCTTAAAGTTTCTTATGACGGTCTTAAGAAATTAATATTCGCTTAATGATGAAGGTAATGATAGTAAAAATAAATATATATTGTAATGATGAGAATAAAAGACTAAGGACAAACGACTTTACTCATTAGACGGAAAGTTTCACGAAGTATGGTTTATCTTAATCTTTGTAGTATGTACGGTATCTATCGGTGGGTATTATACGCGAGTGAAGCTTAAGTGTCGGAGAATTTATTTATGTGATACTCTATATACTTTCTTCTAGAATTTTATTCTCCAAACTCAGGTATAGTAATCTAAAGAAATCGCGATTATTTCGAGCTTATCGCGTTCCAGGAGATAAAAGTATCAAAAGTGTGAAGACACGAGAAAGTTTCGGTAGCCACGGAAAAATTTTTTTATGTATATAATATATGTGTTCTGAGAGATTTATCGTTTTTTAACAAAAAAATTCAAGGTAATTCAAATGTTATATTTAAGCGCTAAATTAAATTCGTAAGTACTTTTATAATATTAAAAGTGAAATTAAAAAAAATTTTAATACCTACATTATAAAGTGGAAGAATTTAATCTAAAAGTTTTGAGAAAATTTTTTTATACTTAAACTTTGATATGAAAAAATTTCTATTTTTATTTGTTTAATTTTAATTATGATCAAATTTTTTATGTTGATCTAAAATCGGTAATAAAATATGATTACATACTTAAGTCTACCGATTTCTAGAGTTTTTTTTTTTTTTTTTTTTTTTTAAATTTAAAATCATAATTTAAAAAAAATTATTATTTTTCCATTTTTTTTCTCTATTTAAAACAAAATTTGGCACCTCTTAACTTTTGGGAATGAAACGAATAAGTTTTCACACCTATTTACACCCAAAAGGCTTCTGATAATATTTAAAAACATCAGTAAAAAAGTTATACTAATAGAATTTTAATGTCCAAACTTGAAAAAAATAATCCTCACAGAAAAAATAAAATTTTCAAATAGCGATTGCAAAACAAAGTATAAGCTACCAATGACGACAATAAAAGCCGGATGTTTTTGGCTGAAAGTAGCTTCTACCTGTATAAGCATTTTACGGCCCGACATTCATGACCTGCGGAGCAAATTAAATCTAGTATAGTTAGTTTGAATGTCCACAAGTACAACAAATGGCCAAGGTAAATGGAGAATTGAAAATCCCTACTCAAGTATGAACACTCGCTCGCTTGGGGCTTAGCACCCCCACTCTACGTAAATGAAATTTCAACCACTCTAAGTTTTACATTTGACCACCGAAACTTTTCTGCACGGACACAGCCGGCTGAAACACGGGCTTGTTTTTTTATTACTTTCCAAAAAAACAGTATTTCTATTATTATTATTAAATAATTAATTAATTATTTTGTGCAATTTAAATTTAAATAATCGTGACAATGCTCAGTAAGTTTTTTAAAAAGCTTCGCGCTAATAAAAGCAAAAATAAATCATTTTCTCTGCTCTCCAAATCAAGGAAGCGCAAAACAAAACGAACATGTATAAAAATGAAAGTACTGAATGTAAGTGATAAGAGTAACAAAGTACTCGGTGATAACTCAAATAATAATTTTAAAAAAATAATAAAATTCTTGTCACCGAAAACTGACAACCAGATAAATAAAGAAGAAGAAGAAGTGCAAGTTAAGCACGCAGGTATAAACGCCAATGCTAAACATTCACAAGACTCAGGATGGGTCGAAATGACAAGAAGCTTTTCGCGATCTTCGCTGCCAATTATCCACGGAAATTTTAGCACTTCTTCACCGGTGTTTAGCAGAAAGCAGTTTGACAATTTTTGTATTAATTGTTCGGCGATCAACAGTCAAGAAACGGGAATTAATTTGAATTTTGACGAGCAAGATTCGACTATTGTAAAACAAGAGACGGATGTGCTTCGCGCCAATTCTGACTCGGAAATTCTACCGCTGATGGAGGCTAAAGACGACTCCGATTTGGAGGAAGAATTTACTTGTAACAATAACGTTTTGTCGCAGAGCTTTCCCACGACTTGCAATTCTACCCGCAGAGAATCGAATAACAAATTGTTCAAGTGCATTGTTGGCATGAGGTTTGCCTACGAGTTCAGTGAAAAGTTCGCAGAGGAATCTTTGATTTGTGTCGATCAAAATTTGTTCGCAAGTTTTGATCAGCCTCTCGCGCCCAAAGCGGAGGATCAAAAGAATTCGATGCGCGATACTCTGGTGGAAATCCCGACGAGGAGACAATCTTTCAGCGACAATGTTTCAAACAGCTCCAAAGTTAAAACTAGTAGTATTAGTGGCAAATTTAGTAATGACAATGTTAACATCAGTTTACCGAAGCCGGATAATTATGAGTGTGAAAAGAAGTTTGACTTGTTGAAAATTTCAGAGGGCGTGGAAGCTTTCTGAATGTCACTTTGTTTTGATTTGGAAATTTAAAATGAAGTGTATTAATTATCATCGTTTTTTAACATTAATTTTTTTTTTTTGTAAAAGATTTTATTTTTATGGAAATTTTTTGTGAACTGTGTATTGTTCATTTTATTGTACTAGAATTCAAATTTGCGCGCGCAAGCGCGCGCATGAATTTTGGTTTGCATATATTTTTATGCTTTGATATATTTGACCAATCACGTTACGAATAGTTTGCTTACATGATATATTTTCATATTTTTCATCTAAATTATAAAAGTGGATAAAATATTGTAACATTTTATAATTTTATAACATTTTATTATTATTATTATTTGTGACGTAGACTATAAAAATCGTTCGAAGATATTTTTATGTTTTTGAAATTGTAATTTATAATTTATAAATATTTTATCATGTAATTTATTTTATTTTTTAGATTTTATAACATATTGTAACATTTTATAATTTTATAACACTTTATAACATTTTATTAGATTTTATATTGATTTTGTAATGATTTAAATAATAAAAATTTATGTTTATTATCAAAATAACTTTTGTGATAAATAATTAAATAAATAAATAAAATTAAATTAATTTAGTAATATTTGGAGTTGTTATTAGAAGCGACAGCAATTTCCGTCATGTGGATTCGTGAGATCTTTCTTCGTTAAATTTTTCTTATTCGCCTGAGAGAGCTTGCACACGTAAAAAATCACTGGTTGCTGATGGGGTGATTGATTTCGTCGGTTTATTTCAAACACTTACGGTGTAAAATACAGCGGGAGTTTTTGATTTGTGATTAGGACAAATTGAGATTGATTTTAAAAATTAAACGCGTAAATTATTTGAAATTTATTTAAACATTTTTTATTACAATTTTTTAGTGATCCATAGATCTGTACTTGACCAATTAAGTAGATTGACAGTTTTTTTTTTTTTTTTTTTCAACTTATTCGTTCACTTTTTTAATTTTAATTTGTCGAGGCCCGAGTCAAGTAAATGAACTTAGATGAGCTTAAATTAATTATTTTCTTAAAGCAGTTAAGTTCATTTAAGTTTTTTTTTTTTTTTAACTCGGGGAAATAATATTTTTATTTCGGCCGAAATTAAAAAAATAAAAACTAACCAGATATTTTATATTTAAAAAGCGATATAAAATACATAAAAATAAATTGTCAATTTCATGCGAAAGATTTATGCTCGGTGCAAAGATATCTGTGGTAATGACGCGAGCAAACACGCTCGAAAGGTGACAGTACCGAGTTTTATACTTTATTCTACAAAATATAAGTATACAACAACATGAAATCATAACAGTAATAATAATAGTGTATACTATACTTTTCTTTTCCAACGAATTTTATATCCCCGCTCCTCTCTTTTATCTCTAGCCGATTGATGACCTCGTTTCGCGTTTGCCAACATGCTTTGCGCTTAATGAAATTTTTTCGTTGGATAAAGTAAATACTTAACAACAATCTTATTTGAATTTTTATTTTTCTTTTTTAATACGTAAATTCTTTTCTTGTTCACAGCTAATTTAATTATACATATATTTTCTCATTTATATTCTCAAAATTATATCTTGAAAATAAATTTAAATTATAATAAAAGTACATCGGATTAGTTTGATAAATATTTGGTGAGCCAATAAAATTTGTAAGTGTCAATAGATTGAATTGTTTGTTTTTGCTATTTATTTCTAATACTATAAATCGTTTGTTTATCGAAGAAATACCCATTCAAATCGATCACGTTCTAGTTTATTGGCAATAAAAAAAATTATATCAATTTCTAGAAATTATTATTTTTTCCTAAATATTTTTTTTTTTATGACCTTTATAAAACAGTGAATTTATTATATGGCAATTTTAAAAATACTTGATCGCATTCAAATTGTTAAACAACAATAATCATAAATAATAGTTTCAAAATAGAATATTGAGTATGACTTTAATAGGTTATGTAACTTATTATTATTCTACATTGTGTATTCATTTGCTCAAAGATAATAATAAAATTATATTAGTATCAATAGACATCAAAACAAATTATTTGACAGTTATTCAATTGAAATTCATTCAGCTCATTTTTTGATAGTTCATTCTATTTTTTACTATAATAATTTCATGTTAACTTTTTATAATATTTCAATAATGAAAAGATAATAAATTTAAAGTTGCAAAAAGTAATAAATTTTTAACTTCCCGCTAAGAAAATCGAAAATTAAAAAAAATAGGGAAGTTATTGGTTTTACCCCGTTTTGCAGAAATCGAGATTTTATCAAATCTCGACGTTTGAAGGTCACAGGAAGCTTTTCTAACTATCCCCACGAGGGTGTCACTATATCTGTATGTATGTAAGTATGTAAACCTCCTATAACTTTTCAACGGTTTGAACAATTTTATTACGGTTAATGCCATTCTAAAGGGCTTAGTCAAACGTAGATTTTTAATACAATTTGGGTTGATTCGGGCCAGTAGATTTTGAGAAATCTCAAAAAAACCACGAAAAAAAATTTTTTCAACTATGGTTTTTTCGGAATAACTTTTAAACGGCTCTATCGATCAACTCCAAAAACTAATCAGATTTAAACATCATAAAACCATGCCGATCGCTGCCAAGTCGGTCAAAATCGGTTGATTAATTTGAGAGATATTGTCAACGAAAGAAAACCAAAAAAATGTTTTTTTCAAAATTACTCCAAAATTCCTCGTTCGATCAATTTAAAGATTCTTATCTTTAGAATCTTTAGAATTATTAAGAATCTTCAAGATTCTTTATGAGGCTGGAAAAACTGCGTTGAACACCGCCAATCACGTGAAAATCCGTTGATTCATTCAAAAGTTATTGCGGTTTGAAAATTCAAAAAAATAGTGTTCTATGAAACTTCCATCAAAAGCATAAAAAAATATCTCTTTGAGCTCGGAGAGCTCAAAAACATCGTAAGTGCAATTTTAAACGCCTATAGATATGGAATTAACGGGAAGTTGCAGGGATGACCTGCAGGGTCAACCGTTCCCCTAATTTTTTTTAAATGCAACAAAGAATGATTTTTTTTAGGTAAAATTAATTAAGCATCTCCACCCGATTAAAACTCTCGACCAGTTATCGAGCGGTCATGAAATCGACTCCCAGTCTGGACAATCTAATGGACCTATTACTCTTCCAAAATTTTTTATTAAACTCCAGTCTCAATTTATTCTAATGGAAATCAAATAAACTTCAATCCAAGCTAACAAAAAAACTCCTGAAAATAGTTAGGTTAGAAAAACATTTTTATATTTTTCTCTTCTTTATTAACGTTGTAGCAATACATAAGATATTTTCGATCATAAAATTTTTTCAGTGAAAATTGTTGATGTTAGTTTAGTCTGTGTATTTACACGTTAAATTTCAAGCGGGTATGTTTATTGAGGAAATTGTGTTTTTTTTTTTTTTATATTTACAATTGAACATTTTTTTTAAGATAAGAAAATTTGCCCCGGTTATATAAAGGGTCCTAAAACTATATTATATATATATATAGAAATTTAAAGATAAAAAAATCAGAGTTACTGTGTTTTTTGATGAAAAATCTCTACACGCCTGAGTCAAGGAATTAATATTAATATTAAGGGCCTAAACTTTCAGGGAATTTTTTTTTTGAGTAATTGCAACAAAATTTTACGATAGGACCGGAAAAAAAAAAGTTGAAAAAAAAAACTCTAATATATCTTATATTATCTTCAGTAATTGTTAAATTCTCATAAAATAAAGGATTTGAAAGTATTCCGAGGATTTTAGTAGCATTAAAACTCTCGCGTTTTAAAATCCTTTTTTAAGCAGGGTGTCCAATTGAATATTGATAAGAAAGCTAATAATTTTTAATATCAATTTTACAATAAAATCATTAAACCAGTTTAAAGTGAATGAAATTTCTCATCTCACCATAACTATCTGATGATAAAAATTCACCGCTTGACAAATAAAATCATTAAGCTCGCAATTGCATATTAGAGGAGAAAAATTTAAAATTTAGCCGTTGGAAAATACTGCGAATAAGGAAGATGATAAAAAAAAATCGACTTTACTTGAAATGAGTTGCTATTACATAGTTACTACTCCAACCCCGTAGACTTCTATCAAGATACTTTAAAGTTGATGGTTGACGGTTAAAACTCTCATTGCCGCTCCAACTCGTCCAATATATTAACGTTAATTTATATATGTATTAAATATAAAATTAAAACTTTTAATCATCTCCATAATTTCTTTCGAATAGTTTAATTTGTATGTTAATTGCTCTTGTAAATGAATTTCAGGAAGAATTAAAACAATTAAATTAGTGATAAAATATTACATTATTAATTAGAGTTATGAATTGGTTATTTAGTATTAATTGATAGCATAATAATCTTCAAGCGTAGACCATTAATAACTGTCCGAAGAAGAGATATAGATAATAATATTCGGGAAACGTGTAGTATATATGCGATAGGAAGAGGGATTGGATGATGGTGATTGTAATATTATGGGGAAGTATTTGATACAGAGGATAGAGTAGAGGAAGGTCTATAGGAAGCTCTAACGGAGCTTTTAATATCTCACACAGTCTCAGTGATATAATGTATGAATCAGCTGGTAAGAGCCTCCAGGAATAATTTATAGCCTATGTCAGAGCAGTGAATGGTGAATATCGAGATTATGATCGATGAGACAGCGTCTGTGATCTTCACTTTTTCATATAGATCATATACATATTGTATATGTTTTTTGCTTAGATGTTTATGACTCCAGATATGTGCATACAAATATATACATTAAAGAAATTCACATTAGCAACTAGATGGAAAAAGTAAAGTAGATAACAATTTTTTTAGTCAAGTAAACTTTTTTTTTCATTGCGTCTTACGTCGGTTACCAGTCAAATGACGCAGGGGAAGAAATAATGTTTGTTAAGAAAGAAAAAAAATTTTGAAAGGATGTCGCCTTGATTACTCAAGGAGAAAAAGCACAAAAAATACTTTCTTTATTTGGAGTTTCTTTGGATGAAGTAAAAAAAGTGTTATGAAAAATTTAGCAACATGTCAAAGCAACTTTGTTTTCTGATTTGTGACCCGGATTTTCATTGTGCAAAAGTCGCTTATTGTAAAGTACAAAAACAGTGTGGTGTTGTCTTGTAAATTTTTTTTTTTTTAAACTTATATCACGTATATTGCTAAACTTCTGGGCTTGCAAAGTCTTTTCATGAATATCTATATATGTAGTGGAAATTAAGAAAGAGATAACACAAAAAGTTTTGGTAATAATAAATGAAAATAATAACAATGACAATGAAGTATAAAACAAAAAAAAAATATTATTTATTGTTGTTAATAATAATGTATTTTTTTTTCGAGGTGGTTTATTTTATTTCTCACGGATTATAAATTTTATTAAAATTAAAACCAACTTCTTCATTTAAATTGAGATCATTCTATTCCCTTTGTTCGTCTTATCTCCAAGCTATTAAAGTTCTGCGTGACATCATGTACTCTCTCTTTACTCTAGACTTCCAAGGATCTACATTCAATATCGCGGAATCTTCCATTTTTAGTTTTCAAGAAAAAACTTTTTCAAGCTTTATACTTGTAATATAATTATTACATTGAAATTTTTTTAACACCGTTCTTATATAGTTTAATGACAATCTTTTTTTTTGTATTTAATTATTTAGATAGAATAGCTATTATGTTAGTATATCAAAATATGTATGTTATTAATGAATACCAGAGAGTTAATTCATCAGGATAAACCCTTTAGGGTTAAAAGACACAAAGCTTTTCCTTGACATAAGTATTTCTTCAAAATAACCTTTTACTACTCGTGCTACTGAGAGAACCCTCGCATGTTAACTTTTATTAAAATAGTAAATAAACTACCAGAATTATTGTAGTTGTAATTATATTAAAATTTATTAATCTATAAATATTTTCCGATCTGAATTTTCACTTTTTTTTGGCTAACAAATTTTTTACTTACTTTATTTTTTTTAAATAAAAAATTTCACATTTGTAATTTGCAACTTTGAAATATTTATTATGAATATTTAATTATTTTTGTTATTTAATAGATATTTTCACAGTTAATTTGAATTTTCTAAAATAATAACTGTGTGCTTAAAATAAATTTGACAAGGTTGTGCTAAAAATCATTACTTTAGCGCGTGTAACAAAAAGATAAAATAAAAAAATGTGAAAAAGGAAATGTTAGTTTTAAAAAAAATATCATTTGAATTTTAATGTCATATTGTATTAAATAAAAAAAAATTTTTTTACATCTATAAAATTTAAAAATACATAAGATTTATTAATATCATTAAAAGTTAAAGCCTTGAATAAAAATATATCCAGCATGGTTTATTGATCTTCGTTTATGATGAAAATCAAACAGCTGTAAACTAATTTTCTTCTCTAAATACTGTATAATTAATGATCATCCAAATATTAGTTCGAAAGTTAGTTTTCCAATAATTTGATTTGTGATATGTTTTACTCAAATAAATAGCAAACATTTAAGTAATAAATCTTTACTAATAAAAATGATTCTTATAATCAAAATTTTCATTGGCTTCCATTTGATGCTTAATAATGAAACTTGTTCCACTTTTGTATTTATCGAATTAGATGCGCAAAATCGATAATAATTAATCTCTCATATGCAAGTTTTGAACACGACGAGACGTTTATTAATCTCGTCTTAATCTTACTAGATACAATATTGATATCTGACACTAAAACTAATGGAAATTACACTCTAAGACGTTGTAACCGGAAGATACAAAATTAAAAAATTTTTTTTCACCTCGTTGAGATTGTTGATGGTTAAGCGAATTAATTTTCACGCGTCAATAATTTTCAATAGATAATTACAAAATTTGCCGTATTATCGGAGTAGTTTACCAATTCTTCACACTGAAAAAACCAGACAGAAAGAAAAATTTCTTGACTGGAGAACAAAATTCTTGGCTCAAGAAAATTTTCAGATGCCTGAAGGAAGACCGAAGTTGTGTTGGCCGAAGTAAAAATTTTTCTTGAAATTCTATTCTTGGTGGAAGTAATTTTTTCTTAATTCAAATTATCATAAATACTTGATACAATCAATTTTTATATTTAATCAAGATTTTTAAATACTTTAGGGAAGTAGCGCCACCTACTTCAGTGAAGAAAAAATTTTCTCACCTTGAGAAAATTTTATACCCATTTTATATTATTTTAGCCTGCAATTATACATATTGAATGAAAAAAATGATTTAGTATTATTTGATCTTCCCATTTGATATGTTAATCAATAAAAATATTAAAAAAATTTACTTCTATCGAGATATTCAATTTTTGGAACAAGAAAAAAATTTTCTCAAGACAAGAAAATTTACTTCTATCAAGAACTAAATTTTTTGGAGCAAGAGGCTGAATTTTCTCAAAACAAGAAGATTTTCTTGACTTAAATAAATAAATTTTTTTGCATCAAGATACATATTTCTCAAAGTAAGAGAATTAATTTTGTTGGAATAAGTGAAATTTCTTGTGTCAAATAAATTTTTTTTCTTCGCTTAAGAAAACAATTAGGAAGAAAAATATTTCCTTGGCTCAAGTGAATCTTTTTTCTGTGCAAAAATAAAGTTATATGTACAATAATTTTAACACGCGTTAAAATAATTTAAAGTGTGATTATTGATTCAATTTTGACCATTTTAAGAATTTAAAGAATTTTAAGAATTTTAAGAATAAAACGGGCAATTACATTTATTAAATTGTCCCAAAGTGACAATTTAATGAAAAAAATTGATTTTTAAAGTACTTTTTCTTATTAACCTGTCAAAGACGAGCGCAAACGATAAATTTTATAAATTTGATGGAACAAAAGTGGAATAATTGTAAAAAGGCTCGGTGTCTAGTCCCGGAGTGTCTAGTTGAGTGGTATAGTTTTGAAGAAATAAGACAATGGTGAAAACTATGACCTATATATCCTTTCTTTTATTTTAAATCTTCGAGGTCGTGGGCGTATCGATCCTCATCCTCGTTCCCCGTGGCGTTTACATACGTACACATCATGTGACTCAAACTTATAAGTGTAATGTTCCGACGTCATCAAGAATTGAACATTTTTTTCCATAAATATACAACAAACAAATGCAAAATCAAGTTTCTGGGCCAGCAAATATTCGAGATTTCAATGGCAATTCATTTTTGAATTATTGATTTGATGATGCCCATTTTTATGATGGTGATGAAACGTGGGAGTGCATCTGGACCAAATTTAGCATTTATGCTCACTGAACTAACATGACTAAATCCGTTCCTTGGAGTTCTAGTTTAAGCTGTGTCAACAATTAATTAATATGTCTAAGGGAAGCTTCCCATTACATTCAATCTACAGTACGAGTATTTACACATTTCACCGGTTAATTAGTTTCCTAGTTTATGGCACAAGTTGTAATTAAAAAGCTTTTGAATAATTATATCATTTGAAGTTTAAATAATTAGTTCAGTACTGAAAATTATAAAAAAAATTTTTTTACCAAAAGTAAAATTTTTACCGAAAAATTTTTGTGGATTTCATTTTTATGATTTTAATTAATTTATGATTCAATTCTTTTAATTAAATAACTATATATAATCTTAAATGTCGAAAAATATAAATATAATAATAGTTAATAATTTAAACTTCAATGTTTATCATTTCGCACTTGAAAGATTATGGTATAATAAATAATAAATATCAAGAAAGGTTACTAAATTTTTATAGTAAGAATTCTGAATTTAATGTAATAAAATAATAAATTTTAAATGGAATAATAGAAATGAAAATTTAATTACCGACTTGGTGCTTTGTACTGTTTAAAATGATGATTTTTAAAGTGAGAATTATTATTTTCTATACACGCATAGAAAGAAAAATTTCTTGACTGGAAAACAAAATTCTTAGCTCAAGAAAATTTTCGGGTACCTGAAGGAAGACCGAAGTTGTGTTGGCCGAAGTAAAAATTTTTCTCGAAATTCTATTCTTGGTGGAAGTAATTTTTTTCTTAATTCAAATTATCATAAATACTTGATACAATCAATTTTTATATTTGATCAAGATTTTTAGATACTTTAGGGAAGCAGCGCCACCTACTTCAGTGAAGAAAAAAATTTTCTCACCCTGAGAAAATTTTTTTCTTGAATATTTGATACCTATTTTATATTATTTTAGCCTGCAATTATACAGATTGAATGAAAAAAAATGATTCAATATTATTTGATCTTCCCATTTGACATGTTAATCAATAAAAATATTAATGAAAATTTACGATCAAGATATTTAATTTTTTGGAGCAAAAGAGAAATTTTCTCAATACAAGAAAATTTACTTTTATCAAGAACTAAATTTTTTGGAGCAAGAACCGTATTACTTAAAGCAAGAGAATTAATTTTGTTGGAATAAGTGAAATTTCTTGTGTCAAAAAAAAATTTTTTTTTGCTCAAGAAAATAATTAGAAAGAAAAATATTTTATTGGTTCAAGTGCAGAAAAAATTTTATTTGATTTAAGACAATGAAATTCTTAAAAATTATTATTTTTATTCAAGAATTTTTCTTTCGATTTAAGTTAATTTTTTTTTCAGTGTGGTATTCACCACAAATCATTTTTTTCAATATTAAATTATAAACATTGGCTTTTATACTTTTTTACATTCTTTCATAATATTTAATATAATCCCGCCCGAACTTCAACATACCACTTGAAATTCTATACAGTAACTAGAATCTAAGCACATTTGAACTATTCAATTTTTCCTATGTGTAATTTTAGTAATTTCAATGTAACTTTATAAATTTGAAGTTCTTTGAATTGCTTTGATTAAAATATCACAATTATGTTTCCTGTATAGTAAGGATTCGCAACTCTGCACAAAGGAAAATAGAACATTTAACTCGAGCAAGAAACTTCGATTTGTAACATTAAAAGTTGTATGACTGCAATAAAATACACTATTAATTAACTTTGCAAACTTGAAATAAGTCTCAAGTGAAACAATACATCAGCATTTATATATATATATATATATATATATATATATATATATATATATATATATATATATATATATATATATATATATATAAATTCGACGATGATAACTCAAATTAATCAATTACTCCAGCATGAACTTGCAAAGTTTTAGGTATAAGTTATAACTTATAACATATTAAATTCACACCGAACGTTTTTTCGGAGAATGATTGATAAAGTTGTAAATAATACCATCGAGCTGTCTGGGTTTCACGCTGATTGATATATCAATTCGGTGTGAGTAATTTTCGATGATATTTTTAATCTTATCACGCGTAACGTTAATATTGAAATTATGTAGAATCTTAAATGATAAATGAAAAATAAGTTATTCAAAATTTTCTGTATAATAAAGTTATTACATCTATTAATGAGTAATTAGAATTTGCTGCGAATTTTTTTTTTTTTTCTTACGGTAAGCTGATTTCATATAATACTAGGAAAATATGAATAATATAATTCATCATCATTAAATAAATAAACCAGGAGATTATTAACGAGGTATTCAAATAGTCTGGACAGAACAATTGTGTTGTACCGAGAGCACAACAAATATCTGTTGATACTCGAGTATTCTGTCTATATAATATAGAACACAACAAGAATAAAGCTGAATAAGCTCCGAGTCCTAAAACATTAAGGTCCATAGTGGAGTATATATGCCCAGAACGACGATAAATCTTATTAAATCCACACATTCGTATTCAGGATGAAAACCAACTCGATATTTCCTTCTTGTTTTATGTATATAGAATGAATAATAGTGAGTAGGTGAGCTAGGCGTTTCTCTATGATCTTTCATCAGAAATTATTATTTGTTTTTGATTTTTTAAATTTATTCACCGTTTAGTAATGATTGCCGGGGACAATATAATATTTGTCTAGTTATTCAAATTTTAACCTCACGTATTATATATTATATTTTAGTTGAGGAGGGATGACGGAAATCGATAGTCAAGGTATAATTAATGTTGTGCAAAAAAAAAACTTCTTTTTTTAAATAAGTGGATAGATAACGGTGTCATTTCAGTGCGTGACACTTTTGACAGGAACTTTATTCTATGACAAGTCATTCACTGGATAAAATATATGGTATGATAAAATTTTACCCTCTTGGTCATATATAGACCATTTAGAATAATGATAAATGAGGATAATTTGTTTTTATAACGATAATCCAACTCTTTATGCCGGAAAAAAAGCTAATACTGCTGACGCGTATAATATCAATTCATATTTTTATCCTCTGACCATTTACATAATTTTTTATTATCCGACATACTGGGTATTCATTATTGCTGCTATTATTATTATTATCGTAATAATTTTATCATTATTAATCTTTTTTTTGTGTGAAACTTTAACCAATGTTATTTATTAAACTTTGTTACAAAGTAGAAATAAAAACGAAATAATTAACTCTTCTATTATTTGAAAAGAAAACAATGAAGGAAGAAAATAGCTCGATTAAAACTAAAAAACAAAAATACTTTCAGTGTTAAAACTCCTGTAATTACAATAAAAAAGATAAGTTTGTTAAAAAATTATAAAACTTTTTTATTTATAAAAACTTTTGTTCTTCATATTTATTTGTAAATGGTTTGAATTTTTTAAAGCAACTTTAACAACTCTATTATTCGTTATTTTCTCGTCATACCTTCGCCGAAATTACCATGAAAAAAAGCGCATTAAAAATTAACGTCTTTATCATTTTTTCAGTGAAGAATTTACTGATATCGATAAAAAATACTGTTATTATGAATTTTTGTTTTTGTCACCAGAATTAATTTTTTTTTCACCGTTCAAAAATAACGAACACTAATAAATCTCGAAGTTTTAGAATTTTTGACAGTTCAATATGAAAAATTTATTAATCTCATTTAAAGCATATAAAATTCTGTAAATATCCAAATATCCTTTGTTGTATAAACAAAATTCCTCGATAAAATTGGAAAAAAAAAACAAACAAAATAGAAAAGGGTATTTTTTTGATAAATTAATAAAAAAAAAGCACTTTATAGTTTTATCGTCAAGGTACAATAATTTAACCATTTTTTTTTGTCACTTTGACATGGTGTTTCTACGGTAAATAATGATTTCAATAATAGTGTTAACCTTCCGACAATATTAAATTCTCTGACCACACTCTACTCCATGAATGAACTAACTTAATTTACTTCAATTGAAGCTATTAGTTTGTTTGCTTATAATAATAAAAGCACTTGAAAAATTCTTGAGTCAATAAATCTCTGTCAGAACATAATTTTTATTTTTTTTTTTCAGTGCATAAATCAATATTATTTTCACAATCATTATTAATGAAAATAAAAATAAAAGGCCATAAATTTTCTCGCAATATTTGCTAATGGCGAAATAAAAACTATAATTTAGTTTACGAGGTCATTATAACGAGACACTCTTTTAATATTTTCTATATAATATCAAATGGCAGTACATCAAGCTGCGCATTTATGAGTACCTGGTAATTTTCCGTAATAGCAATCGCTGTTAATAAAACGTTAACACTATATAATACTCCATTAACTAAAGCTTTCATATTTTGTAGGGTTTTAACACATTATGTGTTAAAACATATTTTAATATATACATATTTATATAAATTTATCATTTACACAGAATAAGAAGTATAATTTATAGTGGATTTAATTTATTCATTATCGAAAATAATTATAAACTATACTATTTATTTCCAAATAATTGCATGAATATTTATATATGTTATTATTATTGTTACTGTAAAGAAAAATATAACGATTATAAGATTAATAATTATAATGATTAAAAGATTAATAAAAATATTTCGCATAAAAGTTCTAAATATATAGCAATTAAGTACTTTAATAAACTACCTCCGACATTAAAGTCTTTAAATATAAAAAATAAGCTTAATAAAAAGAAAATATTTCAGTGGATAGCATCAACTGATATCTAATTAATGTTTACATCTTTCATTTACATAATTTGAACCATTGTATTGTCACCTTAAAATGATATTTTGTGTTGTAATACTAAGTCCTTTTTTTTGGATAAGTTTTGGTTTCTCCAGGTCTATGTACAGGTGTTTTATTTTGTAACACCTCTATCGATGCATATTTTTTTTTTATGTATATTAGGGTGTGTCAAAATTCAGTTTTCATGAAGAACCTTTTAAAATTAGAATTTTGAGTTCCGCTTTTAGAAGGAGCTGTGTTTGTGCATTTTCTAAGATATTTTGAGGTGAGACGATTTATTTGATTTTCATAGAATTTTTTAACAGGAGTTTAGTTTGGGTATTTCCGCTGAAAATTCAAAATTTGGCCGAAAGTGCCAAATTGAATCTCCTGTTAAAAATTCTATGAAAATCAAATAAATCGTCTCACTCCAAAATATCTTGGGAAATGCCTAAACACAGCTCCTGCTAAAAGTAGAACTCAAAATTCCAATTTTAAAAGGTTCTTCACGGTAATTACATTTTGGTACATCCTAATGTATATACTATTTTTGTATCCTGGTATTGAATAAATAATAATAATGATAATAATATTTATATATAGTGCGCACGATTCAAAATAAATTCCAGTAATAAAAAATAGAATTCCAGCTATAAAATAATAATGAAAAAAGAAATATAAATGTTTGCATTGTTAATAATGGACTTTTAATAAAATTTTTATATACAGTTGTATCTATAGCATACACGAATGAAAATGAAACGCGGATCAACAGAGTGGCAGACGAATCTGAAACAAAGACTAATGATTTCACGTATATAATAGTAACAAAGAAATTTCATTATAATTCTATTTTAATCGCACTTTATATCTATTTGTGCTATGTATATTATATGTTTTTGTTATAACGCTATCATTCAGTGGGATTATTTCAATTCGACTACACATTCAAGGTAGATTAATCATTTCTACCTTTGAAGTAGAGATTATTTGATAGTAAATATCAAATAATCATTAGTGAGATTAGATCTTATACCTTATCATTCACAAAACAATTAAGTAATAATTAAATGAACTTTGTGTTCTCGAAAAAAAAAAAAAATAATAATAATAATTTTTTTTTAATATTAAATTTTCTCATATCAATAATTTTATTTACTTTGTATAAAATTTAATATGTACTTTTCTATGATGTAACAAGTCGAGTAATATTAATATTCATCTACTTTGACTAATATATTCGTCATACATTGTACATTGTCATCCTCATTAGCAAACTAAACTTTCAGCTCGGCAATTTCAGGGGAATCACTTAACCCTTTAGGTGAGAAGCGGCTTAGTTGGACGAGAGCCGAGTGGGAAATTTTCGTAATATATCCTCAAAGGGTTAACAGCTTCTTTTCTCTGTAATTGCGATGAGCTTGTTTTGAATTTTTAAGCTACTTAAGAGATTTCAGGGAAATTTTAAAACTGGAATATCTGGAAATTCAAGCCAAAAAAATTTTTTTATTTTTCGAGCATGTTGATAGAGGAAATTGAATGTAAAGCGAAAGAATGGAATTGATCTCTATGAAATAAATGGATAAAAAATATATGAATAACTTTTTAACGTATGTAAGCTTTTTAAAAACGGATTTTTTTCCTATCGGCCATATTTAATATATTTTAACTATTATTGAATTATGTTAAAAATATATTTTATATAAAACTAAATTTACTTGAGCTAAGAAAATTGTAAGGAAGACTGAATTTATTTTTGAGCAAGAAATTTTTTTGATAAGAAAATTTTTCTTCATCCAAGATAAATTTTTTCTTTCTAAATGGAGCAAAGGTTTCAAATATTGACCAATTTAGATAAAATAAACACAAATATATTATTTGTAAATTTATTAAAAGAGATTATGAGCTGAAACAGGCATTCTGATTTTTTTAATATTTTTAATTTACAAACTATAATACTTTTGTTTGTAAAATATATAATAATAATTGCATGCGCGAATTTTCATTCGAAGTATAATTAAAATTTAATAATTACGGACTGACCATACAATTTAACTAGATTTTTTTTTAAATCAAGTTTTTTTGCTGTCTGGTCAATATTTGGTTCTTTTAACCTAGTTCCTTGAGTCAAGAATATTATTATTTTTATAGAATATATAATAAAAATATTTATGAAAATCTAAAAAGAAAAATATTAATAGTCTAAAATAAATATTTATAGATTTAAAAAAAATTTAATATCCTTTGTTCTTTCTTATTTCACATGTTTGTGAATTATAAACAAATTTATAAAACACATATAATAAACGTCCGATATTTATATACCTTTGCTCTATATTTTTTATATTTCAACACATATATTTTATTTAAATTTTTCCATAGAGGATAAATTTTAAAAATAAATTATTGTGGCTTGTAAATTATGATCTTCGATATTTCATGTTACCATTTTTATTAAAATATTTTATTAGTTTTTAAACACGCTATCAATTAATAAATTAAATTTAGTCAATCTGAACTTTTACAACTATATATAACATCTTTCCCAATATTGACTAATAAAATAAATAAATATCTATCTAATAAATAATAATTATTATTTAAGTTAATTTTTTTTTATAGTTAAATTATCTAAGAAATCGTTTGAATTGACACAGGACGCCGTACATCAGACATCATCATCCCTCATGTTCACATCAGAAGCCCTAATCGGGTACAGATGTATGTTATACATCACATTGATTCATTGATTTCCAATACTATATAAGGGTTTTCCTTACTAAGTCCTTCTTGGCTTTAAAATTTTTTATTCAACATCAAGAAGCTTACAGAATTCTTCAGTACATCACAGGCACACTATACGATCATCGAATAAAATTAAATTAAAAAGACATCTACATTATGTGTTATTTAATTTTCACAAGTGATGTGTGAAAATTTTATAGAGAATATATTTTCCATGATTTCTACATCGTACAATAAAATTTTAAAAACGAGTTGTATGGAATTTTTGTCAAGAGTACACTCGCTTATACAGAGATAGAGAATAAAGAATTATGATTGCCTATTGTTATGTTCAATAGGATGATTTTCCACGAAAAAATCTTCAGAAGATTTATTTCAATTCCTCTACTTTTATACTCGGAATAAAGAGGACATGTTTGAAGTTTTATAATGTGGAATTAATAGTTAGATTATCATTATTTTATTATAAATGCATGTAACAGATATTCTAGACAATTAATTATAATGTCGTATAGTCATTCGGACAATTGAGATTAATACGGACATATATGCGTAAAAATTATAAATGGGACGGTCAAGTATTACGTCAGGGTAAAAATATTAAAGCAATTATTCAACTGTTAGTCGGTTGGATTGTTTTGTTTATTTCAAATCCAAATACTGTGAATATGATTATTTATTTTATTTTTTTTTTTATTATTTGGTTTATTGTTGTTTTATTTAACAGCGAATGAAAATGGGTGTTTCTTATTATTTTTGAGTTTTAGAGTATTTTTATGGGTGCATACATAAATAATTTGACGTTTTACATTACATTAACCGTTGTATAGTAGACTCAGGTTGAGAGGAAAAATAAAATGAGAATAAGAAAGTATAACACTGCGATCGAAAGTGGTTAGATTATCCTTACATACATAAATATGTAAATTGAAAGTACGATGATGTATATAAAATCCATTATTATATCGAATTCGATATATCAAGCCAATCATAGTCGTTTCTCTTATGTATCCGTTATCCCTTATTTTGTAAAATAAAAAGCCAACTTGGGATTTGTTGGATAGTTGAAAAATGATGAATAAAATAAAGATATACATTTACCTTACGTAAATCATCAATTTTTAAGATTTACGTTATCGTTACATCTATGCAAATTTCAATTTATTATTATTAATTATTATTGTTATTATTTATTGTTTAACAACATTTACTTTAACCTTTAAATATTTTAGAACATTAAAATGCAATTTTCATTATACCTGGGAAAATATATATATATATAATTTAGATCCATATCCAAAAGATTTAAATTTCGCATTCAACTAAGTGCTACCAAGATCTAATCTTTTCATTATTTAAATTTAAGAGAAGCTATGTAAATCTCTGTTGACCGAATAGAAGTGGAGGAAGAAAAATGGTTGACTTAGAAATTCAAAATTTTGATTTAAATTAATAAAAAAACAATTTACCCTGCATATATCAATCTCATCAGCCGATAAATGAAAATTCATTTTAATCTTGTTCTGACAAACTGAATTAACGAGTAAATTTAATTAAACAATAAAACAAGACATCAATATCAATTTTTACATTTAAAAAAAAAAAAAAATTACTCTATGAATTCAGTGATAATTTTTTTTATTTTGATATATACGACTCTACTTGTATGTTTTTCGATTAAATAGCCCGTCTTACTTTCAGCCGCAAAGATATTTTGTCAGTGAAAAATTTTCTTTATGCGCTACAGAATAACAATAAGTAAAAATTTTTCATACCGTATATTTTTTTCTTTTACAAACTGTTCTATCATCAGTTCTCAAATGAAGGTACGGATTAATATATGTACAGTTGATTAGAAATAAAAATGTAAGTTTTTATGTGAGGAAATTTTGGAATTTAACAATCTGTTAATAAGAAAAAAAAAATAATATTGATAAATCACAATGCAAACATCTTTGTAACAGAATTGAATTTATTTATTCAGATTTATGTTTTGCTTAATGATAATCATTCGTAAAATAATGTTTAAACGTAGAACAATAAATTTCAAATGATTATCGTATTATTTTACCGATGAATAAATTTATCGAAGCAATTAATCAGATCCAGTAATACAAGCCTAATTGAAACGTCAAATGGAGTTCGGTAGGTATCTAAACGGATTTGTGGTACATTAGAACGTGAGATCGATGTCAGTCTCCGCAAGGTAGTATAAGCTGATGGCGAACCTCAAACTGACTACTCCCGATAAGAAACGTAAAATTATTTATAACAAGCCATCATTAGCTAAGTACTCTAGCATAAACATAACAAGTTTTGGGTAAATTAGAGCTTTTAAGCTTTTATGGACGAGTATTGCAAAATTTAATTTAAATTATTAAATTCTAAGGTCGATATTGTTATAAAAAAATTAAAAAATTCAATTGAAAAAATAAAAACTACACAGAAAGAAAAATTTCTTTCGACTGGAGAATAAAATTCTTGGCTCAAGTATATTTTCGGGTGCCTGAAGAAAGACCAAAAAATTTTTCTTGAAATTCTATTCTTTGTGGAAGTAATTTTTTCTTTATTCAAATTATCATAAATACTTGATACAATCAATTTTTATATTTAATCAAGATTTTTAAATACTTTAGGGAAGTAGCGCCACCTACTTCAGTGAAGAAAAAAATTTTCTCACCTTGAGAAAATTTTATACCCATTTTATATTATTTTAGCCTGCAATTATACATATTGAATGAAAAAAAATGATTTAGTATTATTTGATCTTCCCATTTGATATGTTAATCAATAAAAATATTAAAAAAATTTACTTCTATCGAGATATTCAATTTTTTGGAACAAGAAAAAAATTTTCTCAAGACAAGAAAATTTACTTCTATCAAGAACTAAATTTTTTGGAGCAAGAGGCTGAATTTTCTCAAAACAAGAAGATTTTCTTGACTTAAATAAATAAATTTTTTTGCATCAAGATACATATTTCTCAAAGTAAGAGAATTAATTTTGTTGGAATAAGTGAAATTTCTTGTGTCAAATAAATTTTTTTTCTTCGCTTAAGAAAACAATTAGGAAGAAAAATATTTCCTTGGCTCAAGTGAACCTTTTTTTCTGTGCATCAAGTATCAAAGTATCAAAAAATAATGCATAGCTTTTTGATCCGCATAAACAATCCATAAATAAAAAATAAAAAACAATTTTTTTTATCGGTTTCAGCATTGAATTATTAAAATAATAGTGTATATATTTTGGCGGTGACACGAATGTTTCGTCGGCAGCCCGTACGAATACTACCGATTTAATATATATTGGAAGCGTCGTTCAAACGTCCGTTTATGTGTCCACATGTGTACATCGTAAATTTTCATGGTTCTGCACTTTCTCTTTCGTTCTTTCTCACTTACTCTCATTCATATATATTCACACCCGCATCCGCCGGAGGGGTGTATATTCATACATATATATACGGCGGAGTATGAATTCACCAAATCGAATTTAACTCCGAAATTTATCGATCAAGATTAATATAATAATTTAAAACAACATTTAAACTCATTTCTCATTTGTGTAAATATCAATATGTTGTATTTGTTTTTGTTTTTAATTATTAACACGCTCTCATTCAATTGTTTCAATTATTATATTAAATTGATCTATCCATTCATGTAACGAAATCTTTCAAAATAATTTTTACGAACTTTGACGGCTGATTAAATTCACAATTTGCACCCATAAAAAATCGATTAAAAGATAACAATTTTAAAATATTATTCTTGTGCTCTGATCAGGATTACCAGGATAAAAATAATAATTAATTTTACCGGCTATCCACTCACAGGTTCCATAGAATAACAGCAAATATTGTCCGCTTTTTAATTCCATTAAAACTGAAAGCTTTTAATTTTTCAGATTATATTAAAAAATTCAAAAGTAAATTATCGAGATTAAAAACTGAAAAACCCACATTCATATTGAACTAAACTAAAAGTGATTAAAAAAAATTCATTTTATTGTAAAAAAAAGCCAGTTTTAGTTGTAGCCAGTTTTACATCGCAATTTTGAGACAATTTTGTTATAATTTGTTTTATTTTGACGAGTCATGTCGAATAATATCATTGGCTTAAAATTCTATATATGTATGTATACAGCTCAAATCTATTCAAATGATCTTAAAATGTACATTACTATCTTGAATTCAAGCTATTATTAGTTGACTTGCGATAATTTTTTTAATTCATTACATGACTGAAAATTTAACTAAATTTCATCGATAAGTCTATTTTGTACATTTATCTTCAAATATGTTAAATTTATCTTAAATTTTGCACAATAATCTTTAATTAAAGCTATTATTCCTTGACTTTTAATTATAATTTTTAATTCATTTCGTAACTTTAAAAATTTGGAAAAATTTTCAACAAATTTATTTTGGGTCTTTACCTTCAAATTATTATTTTTTCTCTTTCATTTAAAAAATCTATCTTTCCATGTCAGGTTTAGGCGGATGACGCTTTTTTATAATAATTTTGTAATAGCTTTATCCTTACAGATATCTACTAATTAAATAAAATATTTAATCTTATATTTTAGTTTTATTTTCGATGAAAGCGTGTTTTTTCATTTTTTAAACTATAATTTATGTAAATTGTTGTTGTTTATTCATTTGGATCTAATTCATTTGCTTACCAATGCAAAAATATTTTCCAAGCTTAGCAATTTCTTGTTGGAAAATTCTTCCCGCTTTGAACAAGGAATTCTTTTGTCTTGATCCCTTACATTCGCCTGGAGAAAAGAATTCAATAAAAATGTTAAATTCTCGGCTCCCTTTTTAATTCGACGTCAAATGTCAATCAGACACTGAATAAACCCCCGAAATTCTGTCGAAAATATTGAAACCAAATGAAATAGTGAGTTATCGCTCAAGATTTCCGGTTAAGAATACATAACGAGTGCTGAAAATCCTAAAAGGATATTGATACCGGTACTCCCGCTCTATTAGTCTGTTTAAAAAATTCTCACGCAGATACGCTATAAAGAACCCTTATATTTTTTTAAGATGAATTATAGTTAAATCTATTATTTTAATCTTTTTTGGCACGTCGAAAGACACTGGGGAAAATTATTGATCTCAGTCTGGTGTGAATAATTTCATGGGAAAGATTTAATTCCACCAGCGTAATAAGTTAAGTAATATCCAAAATAAAATGGTATGGAAAGAATTAAGGGTTTTAATTCTGAGTAAAGTATTGTAAATAGAAAAAAACATGGTGATTGTTTCATATGAAATATTTCAATAGATAAAAAATATATTTAGAATTTTTTATAACAACCACATATTTTTTTGATAAAGTTTATCAAAAGTAAAATGATTAAAAAAATTTTTTTTTTATTTATCAAAAAATTATAAAGTTAATAAATTGATAATTTTAGAATTTTTTTTTAAACTGTTTCTTTTTACAACGAGAAACCAGAAAAAATTATTAGAAATCGCAAAATTTATGCGAACAGATTTTATTAATGATTTTCGATCGAAATAAAATTTTTATTAACAATGAAAGCTTTAAAAATGATTAACAAATTTTCATGTTATCCGTTGTAAAAAAAAATTATTTAGAAAAAAATGTTTCAATATTTTAATTTTTCAATTTTTTATGCCGAAAAATTCAAGTGACAATGAAACTAAATAATTATCAAAATTATAAAGAAGTTTTTTGTGAGAAATATAATTCACTTTTAAAATAGTCTTTAAATTTTATTATTTATTCCATCTTATAAACAAAAATTAAAATAAAGTAAATTTTTCAAATCAAAATTTTGGATAAAATATTTAAGATAAAAATAAATTATAAGAAACTTTTCTTTTTACATAAAAAATTAGATTCCTGAAAAAAGAGAAAAAGTCCATTTAAATTTTCGTACATCTAAATGTAAAGTTAAAAACAAATAAAAATTTAAAATTACTCGAGTTAAGTCGTCGCAAAAGTTAAGAAATTTTATAAAAAATCTCTTATTCAAGATAAGAAGAAAGAGCCTTTAGGATCCGTTTTTCCAGTAACGATAACGAGCCAAAGTATCTAAGCCCCGATCAAAGATACAAAGTAACAACAGGAAATTGATCTAGAGATTACAGCATGAACTTCTCAATAGTTAATGCAATAGTTGAGTTTTATTTGTCGAAGTAGTCGGACGGAAGCTCGAGCAACAGAGCGCGCAGGCGAAGATTACTGCCAGCTTCAAGCCAGAATCAGAAGCATTCCTGACACGCTGACCGTCGGGTCTGCTCGTGACAATTCGGCACCCGTGAAACGCGGTTCATCGCGATTCAACATACCGCGGTTTAGTCGTACGTCGAATCTACCAGTGAAGCTAATGTGCGTAAGTCTCAGCCCCAGCAAAGTTATTCTACTCTACTTGATTCCACGGCTCACTTGACGCTTACAACAAAATAAAAATAAAAATAAAAATAAAAATAAAAATAAAAATAAAAATAAAAAAAAAGCTTTATTTGCTGAATCTAATAACCGCTCAAGTGTAAACTGCTCCTCTCGATTCGTCAAGTGTCATTAAACGCCAGACATCTAAATAAATGTGATCTTGCAGCACTTTATTGCCAATCTGCTATTTGCTGGCATTCGCCTATCGTGTATACATACGATGACACCATGAGTATTAATCATAAATATACTTCAATCGTCACTCATCTTGCACTTGCTCTTTCTTTATCTCCCATCACCGGCAATTGACAATAACAACGAGCTTAATTAAAAAATCTGAAAAAAAATTTTAAATAAATTAGTTTGGTAGTTTTTGAGGAAATGTGACCAAGTGTTAATAATTTTTTAAAAAATGTCTAAAGAAAACGGATAAAATACAATAAAATAAATAAAAGTTAATTTTTACCAGGAGCTTTGTGATTAAAAGCCCACTAAAATGTTACATTAGTGATCAAAGTATCATAATTATCGTAACTCAAAATCAGACTTCGACTTGAACGACTGAATTTATCTGGGTGGATTAAAAGACAGATGTTGAAACCCCTGGATTGGATTTAGGGGTGGGTGCTTTCAGTTTAGGGTTTACAAAACTTTTGCCATGCGAGCTTTCCAGTTTACAGCCATAAATTTAATATCTATGTATCTGTAAATGTATTTATATATTATTATACAGATAAGAAAAATAAAAACATAAAATTTATCTCATTTAATGCAAGCACCGACGTCTAATTTAACGGTAACCCGTGGTGTGTTATTTATATATCCAAGTCTTCAGTATATATGTATTAGCACTCTGAGACAGTGACATCAATTTACAGTCTTTTAAAAAGAGTTGTGTCTTGTGAATTTTGTTCTTCTGGAAAATAAAATTATAAGGAATATAATTATTTATTTATTTAATTCTGTAGCGGAGGATTTAAGTGTCGAGATAAAAAAGTTTGTTGTGCTACACTGTGTACTTTTTGGTGGCTGTAAGTTTTGCTCTTTTATGTACTTTGTTATTCTATGTTGACTTTAATTTGTTTGAGAGTTTGTTGGTAATTGTTTTGAAGTTAAATTTTATTATTATTACACAGGCTTTTAATTATTTTTATATATTTAATTTATTAAATGGTTTCATTGAATAAAAATTTTTAATTTATAAGGAATTGTAATTAATTTTGAAAAATATAATTGACGATATAAAATTTGTTATTAGTTCTATAATTAAGAATAATATTTATTTTTTTATTTATTTTGATACATAAATTAGTACTTAAAAAAATATTTTCAAAATTCCATTAATTAAAAATTTTTTTTGTTAAAAAATGTTCATATTTTTGTTAATTTCAATGTCATTAATATTCATTTTATTTATTTATTTAAAGTTAACATATCATAAAAATTATTAAATTATCATATATATTATTAAATATATAGCAATAGAAAAAAGGAAGAAACTTTAAAATTTAATTATTTGTTTTATTAAATTTTAATGTAATATCATGTGAATTTATTTCTTTTTAATAAATCATTGCGCAGTTAAAAATTATTTGTTAAACTCAACACAAATATATTAAAATAATTTTTTTAAGACAGCCAGAAACAATATTATTTTAAACAAAAGTATAAATTTTATAAATATATTAATTATTAATAAATTTAAAACTTAAAAAAACTAAATTTATTTTTATTAAAATTTTCTAAATCGAGTTCAATGAGTAAAATAATAAAAAATAGAAAGTATTTGTCACTTATAAAATATTTTTTGTGTAAGCTCGACAATTTTGGATTCCCTTTTTTCGATAGTGTACTAATTTATTAAAGTAAAAATATAATTATGAGTTTATTATAAATATCCTCTAAATAAACAGTTTATTCTAAGAATAAAATTTAAATTTATCCAACTATTAACAAAGCTTTTGAGAATTATAAGATTTAACAAAGAAAACAAAATAATAATTTTAGTGTGTATGGTTATAATTATATTTATTCATGTCTGTTTTGGGTTGTCAAGAAATTATCTCTGCAACTGACACATGAAAACTAAACAGAAACGTGTCCCTACCGGATATATGTTGTGAATAAATATTTATTTTACTAACAGTTTATTCGCCTTGCTAATATTGCTATTAAAAATTTTTTCAACTTTTTTTACGTCCCATTTATTTTAGAATTTCTATTTTAATAAATTTATTATTATTATTTATTAAATTTATTCTGTTGTAAGTGAGGATTAATCCCCATATAACCAATAGCATGAAGGATTAATTTAAATATACATTATCAATTTTTAGCTAATCCTATTAAAATAATCTGTTAATGAACTCATCAAACTAATTTAACCATTAGAGTCGCTTCTCATCAGGATCGGACTAATAGTTTAAATTCTAGTTTTTTTTTACAATTATCCTCTTATCTAAAAGTCATTTTTTTTTAAATATTAAATTGAATGATAAATATTAATTAAAATATATTTGAGTTTAGAAAAAAAATTTTTTCGTGAAATATAAGTTATTTATTTAATTTAATTGTATTTTTTTTTTTTTAATAATAAATATTTAAATAATTGCTCAAAGGAAAATGTTAGCGAATGACTATTAAAAACAGCGACAATAAATTCTTTTGTTAATTGAAGTTAATCGAGTTCGAATACACTATGAACGTATAATTATTTTATAGTGTAATATAGTAATGAACAATAATTTTATAGTGTTCTTTTGTAAAGTTTCTAATTTTATCATTTCAATTTTCCACTTTTAAATTAGTTTTTAATTTGTTAAATAAAAATCTGAAAACAGTTGACCGGCTGGCCATTCCTGGAACTTCTCGGTTTTGTCGAGCTTGAAGCGCTTGAAAATTGTCCTATTGGTTAATTTTAGAGCTCTTCAAGCTCAAAAACTGAAAAGTTATCTAATAAAAAAAAAAAAATATTTAGAAATTTTTAAATATCTATAATTTTTTAACACTTTGTTCGATTTTGATTTACTTGGCGTCATTCGACGCAGTTTTTCAAGTAAAAAAATTGTTTCTGAAGCATTGAGTTTATGGTTCGAAGAATTTAAAAATTCTAGCTGGAAATAGTCGGATCGACTTCGTAGGACGTCAAAACGTGGAGATCTGATAAAAACTCAGATTCTCAAAATCGGGCCGAAATCTATAACTTCCTACTTTTGAAAATTATCAATTTTCAAAGCGGGAAATTAAAAAAATACTTTTTTCTTCAATGTAAAAAGTACTTGATAATTTTATTATTTCTTCCGATTGGCATTTAATGATTGTAAATTTCTAACAACTAAAAACATCGAAAGTTTTCGGGCAATAAATTTTGGAAATTATTATTAAATTATAATCTGAAAGCCAAAAAAGTTTAAAGCATTGACAACGAGACAGTATACTGTGTCAAGGAAAGTCTACACGGAGTATACCGTTAGATACTTCTCAGAATAAGATTTATTCGACTACTTTGTCGAAAATCCCCTGGATATTTCACTAGTGTCTCATCCTCATCATGACTCGAGACGTTAAATTGCAGTCCTTGAGCAGCTCGATTACTTTATTTTCCCCGCCAGCTTATAAATCAATAGCTCTAGAATAATAAAACAATTTTTTATTTATTTTATTAAAAAATATCATTAGTTTATTGAAAATTCATTTTCAGTTTTTTTCGTTTTAGAGCAATGATGAAAGATGACTCTATAGTACGTCTATACTACAATGTAGCAAAAAAAGGCATTTCTTGAGTAAGACAAGCGGGATTTTTAAAATGAATTTTTGGTTAAGTCCAAATTTATGTCAAATGATTTCAAATAATAGTGTGGATTTTCTAGCAAAAGTTGCGTCATTCGCGATAAATTTTCAAGAGTATTGTTTCGCTAAACAAAACATTATAGTTGCATTAGGAAAAGTCTCACATTTCATCAACAACGAATATGCTGTGAAATTTAATCATAAATTTTTATTTTTAAATATTCATAAAAAATTATTTTTCGTGAGTTAATATTATTAAACTTTTATGTTACTTTACTTTTTGGATTGCTAATAAGGTAACCGCGAGTAATAAGGCCTAAGAAAAATTTTTGATATGAATAAAAATATTTATGAATTAAACCAAATATTACTGAAGAAGATTTTCTATAAAATATTTAAAATGAATTGATATTTTTACCATAAACAGAAACAAAATTAAATATTTGAACGATGTAATATAAAAAGTATTGTAATAAAAAATATCTAAGACGCTTCAGAAGTATACTTATATTTAATTTAATTAATAATGAATATTCTGTTTATTTTCTTTTCCAACTTATATCTTGATGAATTTTGTATCTCTATAGGTAAATATATTTAGTGTACAGAACTTTGTAAATTTCACATGGGAAATCAATAAATAAAATGAATAAAAAATAAATAGTAGGGTAACAAGGCTTACAGGCTTCGTATATTTACTCAAAAAATTAAACCACTTAATACATTTAATATTTAAGTCGTTCATAATTTTAATATCAAAATATTAATGTCATTATTGACAATAAATATTAAAATTGTTTAAGCTATAGTACAAACTAATTATCTTAAAATTTACCGAAAGTTAGCATTTTTTGTTGATAAATTAAAAAAAATGTACTTGAATAAAAATTATAATTATAAATTTTTTTTGCATCACATTAATAGCTTACAAAGACTTTTAAGAACATTAAATATTAATCATAATTTATTATTCAATATTTGACAAGGCGCTTCACCAGCTTTGGCTTATTATCCTTTGTAGAATTACGTTTTTTACCATCTTTGCGACTTATAGACTATTAAATTGAATATTCTTCATTTTTTATCACAAATGTCCCTTAAAAAGAGCTTATTACTCGCCGTTACCTTATAATTTATTTTTGATTCAAAATTAAACGACCGCTATGAACAACGACGCATTTGTATTTTATAACTTTCTAAATTACAAAGAAGAAAATTATCGAAAATTTACTCTCTCTCTCTCTTTTCTTCACAGAACTAAAATCAAATAAAATAATTTATTATTGAAAACTTAATATCACTATAAAAATGATAAATAATTTCATCTGAAATGAAGTCTTATCCGCGGATAGTACGTTACTACTACCGAGAAATTATAATAAACGACATGGATTTAATTTAAAGAGCAAATCTCTATATAACTTCCTCCTGGTATGGCACTTGTTATCCTGACTCCTACTATCACAGTTCTCTTAGTTTGTTGGGCTCTTAATTCCCATCTATTATCTTGGCAAGCAAACAAAAACCTCACGACAAATTTTTTTCTTTTTCTTCTTCTTCTTCTTCTTCTTCTTCTTCTTCTTCTTCTTCTTCTGTCGCGATAAAATAAAAATAAAGAAAAAAAAAAGCCCGACGATTCGCGTTAAAGTTTACTAACAAATTAGTTTACTTTCGCTTTTTTTAGTCTCATCAATTAAATTTTTTTTTATCCCTATTTTCGTATATAGGATAAACTTTCGAGTAGCTTTTATTTTTCCTGTGAATTTGTTGAATTACCGTATATCACGTCCTCTGGCACTCGAGAAGACAAGCAGCAATAATGACAAGTATAATCGTTAATCAAACGTGAATAATCTCGCTTTGAATACATCAAATATCATCGAATGGTTTTGTCGGATATATAAATTAGTAGTGACCAGAGAATGAAGAGAATGAAGATTGTTGGTGTTGAATTTATTAAACTAGAGCTATTGCTTCGTACATATGCGTCCAGTTATGTAGGACAAGGCAATTGGAGGACACATTGCTGGTAATGATACCCATAGATGGAACAATGCCGCTACTTACAACAACCTTCTCTTATGTTTAACGCGCTATTTTGTTATTAAATTATATTCTATTTTTACTGAGTAAATGCAATCATCGTCATCATCATTAACATACACGGAGAAATAATACTACTTTGAAATTTAGTGGAAATTTTTTTACGGTAAAAATTTCAATTCTAATTATCCACAGAAAGAAAAATTTCTTGACTGAAGAACAAAATTCTTAGCTCAAGAAAATTTTCAAGTGCCTGAAGGAAGACCGAAGTTGTGTTGGCCGAAGTAAAAATTTTTCTTGAAATTATATTCTTAGTGGAAGTAATTTTTTCTTAATTCAAATTATCATAAATACTTGATACAATAAATTTTTATTTTTGACCAAAATTTTTCTCTAGAATATTTGATACCCATTTTATGTTATTTTAGCGTGCAATTATACATATTAAATAAAAAAAATTATTGAATATTATTTAATCTTCTCATTTGACATGTTAGTCAATAAAAATGTTAATGAAAATTTACTATCAAGATATTTAATTTTTTGGAGCAAGAGGCTGAATTTTCTCAGAATAAGAAGATATTCTTGGCATAAATAAATTTTCTTGGATCAAGATACGTATTTCTTAAAGCAAGAGAATTAATTTTGTTGGAATAAGTGAAATTTCTTGTGTCAAAAATAAATTTTTTTTTCTCTCAAGAAAATAATTAGGAAGAAAAATATTTTTTTGGTTTAAATAAACCTTTTTTTCTGTGTGTAAATAAAGACTCCTTCAAGTTTTGTGATCAGTTTTCAATTTAAAATTCAAATTTCTCGTTATCTATTAAAGATACTAAAAAGACGCGAAAAATTATTTTGTAGGAAATTTAACTATCTATAAAAAAGTTTCTTATCAATTTAACGGTATCTTGTATCCTTTAGAGAAAATTTAGCGGTGAAGTCGAAATCAGGAACACGATCACGAAAATTAAATTTGAAATTGAATACAGAGATTGAACCCGGATGAGAATGATCGCGTAAAGTTTTGAAGACCCCGACAATTTCAACAGTAGAGTCATTACTTTTACCGTCGATTGAATTAAACTAAATAAAGTTTCATCGATGACTGAACTGAGGATGAAATTCGGTAGACAATAAAAGGTAATACACGGCGGTAAACTTTTTATTCTTACTTTTTTTTTGTTTTTTTTTTTTTTCCTGACTCACATTCACGCAACACCAATGAAGTTAGAGAAAAAAGTGTTAGAATGCTTTGCCTGGAGCCGAATAAAACGTTGAGCTCATTTATGTCCCGGTAAACTCCAATTTTCGTGGCGCCAGTCTCATAAACGACCCGATGCCCACGAATATAAATTACTTCAATTGTTATTATTTTATTTATACTACTTTTTTCTCTATTTTTTTTCTGTCCGTCTCTTTCTACGCATACCCGATCGAAGATAGAAGATATGAGGTATAACATGAGTAATGAGACATGGAATACGAGATATTAGTTATGAAGTGGGATTCTTCAATATGCCATCAGCAATAAATATGTTTTTTTTTGTATAAATTATTATTAAATTTTTTTGTCACCTCAATGGGCTTTGTTTCATGCTGAAAATATATATTTATTTTCGCGGTCGGAGCCTCACAGTGTATTGTAAAATATTGTAAAAATTTAACGACCACCAAAGGAACTTTTAAGTACAAAAACATTGATATGTATATATCCTCGACCTCTTGAGAATTTTTCAGAGACTTTTCATCGCCCTCTAGACGCAGCATTTTTTTTTTTTTTACCACGCGACTATTTGACACAACCCGACAATCGCAATATACGCTCGAGTTTATCACCCTTACATATATATTATATATAAATATATATGTGTTACGATAATAAATACATAAGTGCGTGCTATGAAAGTATATACGTGAGAGCGAGACTCGGAAATTTTTTTAAATTTATTTCATTTTGATATAAAATACTCACGGAGATCGATAAATGCATTACTTAGATTATTTATTGGAAAACATATATCCACATGTGTTGTATACTCTATTTTGCAGAAAACATACGTTTCGTGAGTAAACAATTTTTATAGATATATTCATAAATATGGATGAAATATTGATAAATTTTTGTTGTTACTGTTGACAACTGACTAAAATTGCATTTAAATTGATTTTACATTTTATTTTCTGTTACCGATTTTTTTAAAATTGCAAAACTATTGTTTCTAAAGTATCAATGGGTACGATAAGACCCTGAGGAATATGTTTATAATAAAATGATAAATACGTAATTTAATCAACAAACTTCTATGTTAATCATTATTTGAGTAAATTTTATTTTGAACATTAACAAAAATGACAAAATAGCTACCCCTACGGAAAAAGTATATATTTTGAAATATATTCCAGAATATTTTATGAATATATTCCGGATATAGTCCGTTTTTCCCAAGTAATATTTTTCAAAAGTATATAAAAGGTATATACCTGAATAAATTCAGTATATGTAAGATGGACCAGACTATAGACCAGAGAAAAATTTTGAGTAAAACGGGATACAAGTGAGCGCATGCCCCTATATTCTGAAATATATTCTTTTTCCGTAAGGATAGTTTTGTCATAAATAAAAATAAAATAAATCATTTTGAAAAACCTACACACAAAATACAAATTTCTTTCACCAAGAAAATTTTAAGGAAGACAAAAGTTATTTTGGAGCAAGAAGAAATTTTTTTAAATCAAGAAACTTTGACTTCATTCAAAAAAATTTTCAATCTTCTTTAATATTTTTTTAAGCCAAGAAAATTTACACTTCAGTCAAGAATTTTTTTTTTCAGTATAGCTTTACTTTATTATGGTTGGATAATTTTGGTCTACTTTAATATAATTAAATAGTTTCCACTGTAGTTTAAACATTTTACGTATTTAAAATCAATGAAAGTATTATTTCGAAATGATTATTGATTTCGAGTACCAAATATTTACAAGTAGATGCACGGGAAAAACTACTCTGTAAATTTTACATAAAAGTTTGTAAAACTTACAGAATTATATCTGTGAGTCAATTTGTGTAAAATTTACAGAATTCAATTTGTTATTTTTACATGGTAAATTCTGTGTACTTTAAATTTGTAAATTTTAAATATTAATTAAAGACGTTCATAGACAAGAAAAAGACACCAATAGTCTATGGTTTCTTGGTTTCTTTCTCACGCACTAGTGCTGTCTCTCTTTACAGACTATCGCTCACTTACTTCCACTCACGTAAAATTTCAAAAGTTACTAACTTTAAAAATTTTTTATAAAAAAGTGAATACCGCTCGTTTATGTTATTTTTGATGAAAAATACTTGTTATATCTTCAATTAATGATTCTCAGTTTTTTAAAATAATTCTAAAAAAAGAAAGATTGATATTTGATAAAACATTCGCTTGAACGTCGGTCAGCATATGGTTTCCATGTAAAATATACAAATTTTAAATACTATTATTATTATTTAAAAGAATTCCTGCGTATAAAGGATACTTATGAGTATAAGTACTCAAAATTTCAGAAAAAGTTTTAAGAAAACGGGTTTTTCTTGGAACGTCCTTAAGTCATCTCATCATCTTATTTTTAAAAATTACATATTTTTTCTATAAATTTTGCCGAATGTTTTCTGCAAATTTTGACAAAGTTATTTTTACCGTCTATTTATTGTCGTACTATATATTATTTAATTAAAAATTACATAATACAATATCTAATAAAAGATTGACTTCATTACTTACAAAAATACAAAACTAAGGTGTGACAAATTATAAATCATTGACAATTACAATCAACCCTAAAATATACCAAGTATCATAGAGTCATGTAAGAGAACAAAGCATACGTTAATCGAGATTACATCGGTCGCGTGAGTTTTATGCTGCAAAAAGTCTACCTTTACTGATGACAGCTCCAAGTCAATGGAAAATAGTATATCTAGATCAGTTGAATACTATATAGAGCCATTTACGAGTGCCGCTATTTTCCACTTACTGATAGTCAAAGCATCGATAAAGCGATATCTTGATGGATATGATGCTCTAAGTAAACTATAGTCGTTCTTGATCATTTTTATTGAGTTTCAAGTTTTTAAAGCATAAAAATCCACTGTATCCTAGAGTCTACATGATAGTGGTCCTGGTTCTGGTTGTTGACCTTCTTTTATTTCTTGTTTTGGGAAATGTATGAGTTTCTGCTTGATGTCATCAATTCTCTTCTTGAAAGATTGTTTAATTTTCTCCAAAATTTGACCTACTTGCAACATATCGTGATTCATCTCATCATTTTCTTGCTAGAGCTTATTGTTTTAAACTTTGTTAACATTCCTTTAACATATTTTCTAGATTATTAATTTTTTATTCACGTACCTTTACTGATTTTCCTGGACTACTAACTTTTTTATTGTTTGACAACCCAATTTTTTATTTTCTTTGTTTAGTTTGAGCTCTTCATTCTTCTTTTTTTGTCAATTGATGTTTCCTATTTTCAAATTATTGAAGTAAATATACTAAGCCCATAAGCCTCTTTATTCTCTTACACTTTGAATGTGTAATTTTTTTTTTTTTTTTTTTTTTTTTATAGAAAAATTTCAATTTTTTTCTTATATTTTATAAAAATGTCCTTTGTTATAATAAAAATGATAAACTAACATGTTGAAATTTATTTATCAAAATTTTAGTAATCTTAAACCCACATTCTTCAATAAAGGTCCTTAAACTTTTCTCTCCGAGTATAGTCACGAATTCTTTTCATTTGTTCGCTCACCCTTTTGATTATTTTATACCCGTAGAGTTCTGATACGTATCATTTACTCGGGTTTTCTTTAAAGCTTTTATGCGGGTTTGATTAATAGCTTGAATGTAGTCTACTGGAGTAAATAACGTATAATTGAGTGTAAAATTAACAAAAAGTTAATTAATAAACTTTGAAATCTTAATCTAATCAGTACCCAGTGAGAAGTATGTGGGGAATTTAATTATTATCCGAGTATACCTTAGGTTTACTCAATGAACCTTATTGTGTGAGGATAAAGAAAATTGTAAGTGTGCAGTATGGTTTACTAGGTATTCAAATTTTACTGGGGATCACAATGAGCACTGTAGCTGAATACAGAAGATTCTCTACGGGTAAGCGGCAGGGCTGTTTTTGTAGAATTTCCCAACTTCCCAAAATTTTTCCTGACCGCAGAAAACATCCTCCGAACATCTTGAAGTACTATAATATTTATTGCTTTCAATAAAAATGAAGGCAATAATAAGTTTGAAGAATAATATTTTTTTTTTTTTTTTTTTTCACCAATATACTAAACTGTAAAAGAAGTTGGTGTGAAAATGAACCTTGAAAAATTCACACGGTTTTGGTGAAAAGATTTAGAATTATAAATTAAAATGTTATGATACTGAAATCACCAGACATTTGATGATTTTTAGTTTTATTTAAAAAATAAATTAATACTAAAAAAAAAAATTTTTAAATTGCATTTATAGTATTTCAAAATTTCTGCATTTACAACAAATTTAAATTTATTAAATAAAGTTATAAAATTATCAAAGGTTTGCTTATTTTAGTATCATAAAATGTTCAATACTTACACTAGTATAATTGTTTTTATGTAGTTTACATTTCAGCAGTATCAATATTGATTTAAAAATTTTACTTAATATCATGAAAAGTAATCTTAAATGTGTGGGAGTTATTGCCACGACAGTAATTATTTTCAAATGGAGTCAACCCTATTTTGCCCTATATTTAGCCATAGAAATTTTTTTTTTTAACTTCTCGCTAATAAAAATTGAAAATTTTTTTTTTATCAAATTCATTAATTTTTTTTTTTTAATTGTTCGTTTTTTTATGCATTGCTTAAAAAAAAAAGATAAATAATAACAGTTTTGATCATAAATGCTTCGTAAAAACAAGCAGAATAAAAAAAGTTTTAAATGTTAATTTTTCATCTAGTTATGGCCCAAAATAAGGTTGACCCCACTTGTAAATAATTATCGTATTTTTAAATGCAAATTCAATATCTTTCTTATTTTAAAACTTCATCATGAAGAAAATAAAAAAAATAAAATGGATATTCTATCACATTGAATTTCGTTCAAATCTAAAAATAATAAAAAAAACCTAGTCTATTAATCAAGTCTCTCGTAAGATATCTTGTGCTTACAAACTATATATATTTTACTTGCGGATCATATAACGCTCTATTGAATTTTTTTAAAAATAATAATCTGTATTGAATAGTTAAAAATATCAAGTGTTCGAGTATCCTCGCTTCAGAATATAAGTGAACTTATCATTTCATATCAGTCCATTATTAAGACGATAGTGATCTGATTTAATATAAGTGAACTCGACTTAACCCACATTTCGTGCGGAGCACAATTAACGCTTAGCGTTGAAAAATGAAAAAAAAAATTCGCTTTTATCAATAATTTAGTCATGATAAAAATTTTTATGCTTACTTTATCAATTTATGAGGGGATAAATAATATTCAGAAGTTGATACTGAAGTATATAATTGAATTGAGTTGCTTTCTTGGTCTACGGTAAATTTCAATTAGTGAATAACTCGCGGTCTTAAACAATTTAATTGTGGTTTAATCGAATAATAAAATATACTAAAACATAATTTCGCGTGACTTTAGCTCTTTAATTACATTCCTGATGGATTTAATTTAACTCAACATAGTTTGTAAATATATATAGATATTTAGATTTTAATCTTCAAAAAAAGAAAGTAACTTGGATCATAAAATATAAATAAATACATGTAATAAATTCTCTGTATAAATATATACATATCTTGAGTTTTTAATTTACGTCCGTCATAAAGAATGAATTATATCAAAAATTTATGTTTCGGTTATTTTATTGTGTTTAAAATTTAATAAATTTTTAAAAATTTTTATTAGCTAGTTGTAGTAGTAAAGATTTATTAATTTATTTACTTATTAACGTAATATGACAAGGCACAGGCTAAATGACAATATTAAACAATTTTAATTTCAACAATTACAACTTATGATAACAAAAAAATGATATAGATAAATTGTTGAATTTTTAACATTTAACATTAATACACAGAAAGAAAAAAGTCTTGAGTCAAGCGTAAATTTTCTTAGATCAAGAAAATCTTAAGGAAGACTGAAAATTTCTTGGATGAAGTTAAAATTTCTTGAACAAAGTTAAATTTTTTTAAGCTAAAAAAATTTCTTCTCGCTTTAAAATAACTTCGGTCTTCTTTATAATTTTCTCGGTTCAAAAAAATTTTTTTCTGAGTAGAAAATCAAGTTGAAGTAATAACATAATTAAAGTAATATGAGAAATTTAACTAAACATAATTTAACTTAGTGAGACAATACGAATAATGGATCGGACCAATCGAAAATGACATGTTGATAATTTATATTATCTATATTATTATTATTAATATTATAAAGAGGAAAGATTTGATTGATTGTTTGTTTGTTTGCATTGAATAGGCTCCGAAACTACTGAACCGATTTGAAAACTTCTTCCACTGTTGGGAAGCTACACTATCCCCGAGTGACATAGGCTATATTATATTATAATTAATGATTAAATTTTCGTTAAATATACCCGTACGAAGCTGGGCGGACTGCTAGTTTATGAATAAGGGTAATCTGTGCACGGAAAAAAGAAAACTTGAAAAATTACATTATAAATAGTAATAAGTGTCCCGTCGTATTCAAAACTAAAAAAATTATAGTTCGAAATAACATTTTTCTAAATCAAAACTTTGAATTTTAATTTTCAGAGCTTTCAATGTAAATATTACATTCTACAATGTTTTTTTTTTAAATCTGTAATAATTACAATCTGAACTTGTAATTTTTCCAGTTTTCATCACATTATATAATGTAATTTTTCTATTTTTTTTTTTTTTTCCATGTGAGATTATAAATTTTTGAGAATCAATGACTATTTTGCATTCATAAATCTAATGATAGATATTTAAATATCTTTTTTTGAAATACTTCTAAGGAAGTTGCATTTAATATTTCTGCAGAGTAAAAAATTTTGCGTCAAAAAGTGTTGGGTTAAAAATTTTTTGTTAAATATTCAATTCTTTTATGTATAAATTTAATACTTATTATTTCAAATCAACCCAGAAACATGTTAAATATTCAACACAAAAAATATTTGACACAAAATTTTTTGACGCAACGACCCAAAAAATTTTATTGATTTGTGGTGGTAATTTTTGCCAGAGAAATTTTTCACTGAAATTATAAATGAGCTTTCAAAAAAAAAAACTGTTATAATTTGGAATTAAGAAGATATACATACAGAGATTTAGTATGCACTGTTAAATATTTTTATCTAAGACAATAGAGTAAAACTGACAAATACCATTTATCAAAAATAATGAGCTGTCAAGTCTTTATCAACTAGCGTAATTTTATATTTATATAAAATTGTAGCAAAAAAGTATAAATGAAAAAAGTATTACTCGGGTCGTTTTTCGGATTAATTTTTCTTCGGCAAAAATATTATTTTCACTGAAGTTTAATCCTTGATATTTATTATATTTAACGATGCGAAAGGAAAGAAATAAATAATAAACATTTAAGAAATGAAACTTATTAAGGCCTGCTGATACTTTTTCGGTCTCATTAGCCCTCCTGTGAAATTGTGCAAGCACAACACAAGGTCACCGTACTCTCCCGAGGACTTTACTCTTCACTAATATTCCCCACCAAAAGCATTAAAGAGTATAATTAGATCAAGTGTTCTATAGCTATCTGCACAACGACAGAGAACAGCGGCGAAACATAAAAAATTACAATAATTATTTTATATCGTAGCTGATAATTAAAATACTCAATTATCAATTTTACAGGATAAATTTTTAAAAAACTTTATTTCTTTTGCAATAATTTAATAGCGAGATCATCATTAAATCCCTCAACAAACTTTGTAATAGTACAATTCTGTTCGGTGTCTACGCAAGATAAATTGCAAGCAACTGGGCTCAGACTACTGAGAGCTCAAACTTGTTTCTTTTACTTTAATCACCTTTTTTCAGATTTAAAAATTATTTTTTAAATAATCTCGTAATTTAAGTTGACCTACATTTGGCTTGTAATTGATTAAACACTAAATAGCCGAAGGAAAATTGTTCGATTTTCTTTGGGTATAAAAAAAATAAAAATAAATTACGGCCATTGCGATTGTAATTTAATTGTACAGTCGGAACGGTAGCACAAGTTTAACCATTTATTTGTAGAAAATAAATTGTTTTTTCCTTTAAAAAAAAAAAAAAAAAAAGTTGTTGATATTTTGTAGCAAATTTTAATAGATGGAAACAAAATTTTAATTATTTTCATAAAATTTTCATTAAAAAATTGATTTACAAATTTTTTCGCTTTATTCTGAAAACGCTTGCTGTTTTTAATTAAAACTTCTGTGAGAAGATTAATTTATTTGTTAAAACAAAATGTAATTTCGCCCTCTCGATTGTCATTGCATATTTTTTTTTCTATCAAATACAGGAATTGTTATTTTTTGTTAAATTTTATATTTACAGGTATATCGAAGTCATTTGTTTTTTTATTTCAAAAAGTAATTGCTGTTGATTAATATTCAACAATCTACTTGTTGCGTTGGATTTTTTTAATTTAATACTTTTATTAAATTTTTTGTTTACTTTTGTGGATAAAAAAAATGACTTTTTAAAATTTTTATTCATCCAAATTTATGATCTCGACTAATATCATAAAATTAAATCATGAAAACGCAATGAAGCTTTCAGAAATATCTTTTTTGATTGATAAATTTATCTATTTCGCCCCGAATTTTTTCCGACAAACCTAACCGCTTAACCCAAAGACGCAAAAAATATAACAAACAGATAACCCGAGAGTGATTTATTATAAATGAAAAGATAGTGGTTACCCTGAAATGATAAAGATCCGTATTGTAAATATTTTTATAAACTGCTTACGATAAATTGATATTGAGGTAATTATTTAAGTTCTGAGTTTCACTTTCAGCCATAAAAATCGAGAAATTGAGTAATCGACAAATTTTCTTTTTTACTTTTCGTTCTTCTTCATCATAAATTTATGAATCTTTTATTAAAAAATAACCTGAATTTCTATTAAAATTTTTTTCGTAGTTTGAAAATGCAATAAATATCTACTTGTCTGGTTTATCATTTATTTTTTTTCAAATATCAATTTGTAGATGAATTTTATTCGATTTTTTTACTTAAAGAGCATAAAAAATTAGAAAAAGTATTTTATTTTGTATTCGGAAAAATTTATGAATATTGACATCTAATCACCAATTTATAAGTGAAACGATAAATTTAAAATTTTCTCATTTGTATCAAAAATGAAACAATCGAAATTAACAATGATCGATATCTCAATTCTAAAAATTTTCACACATCTAAGTAATTTCATTCATTTATTCTTTATTTATTTATTTTATAGTGCTTTTGTAAGTTTTAGGCAATTAGCGGTTTAAAATTTTACACAAAAAAAAATATCAGCCTCGAAAAACGGACGTTGGACAGTGAGCTTACGTAATTATTATCCAACTGAAATATAAATTCAGTAAAACGGACAAAGAAAATTTCACGCTTTTCATTAATTTTTTCGATTGCAAAATGTTAATCTAATTTCTTTTTAAGGATTTTTTTTTTCAATTTTTACATATTAACAGTAAATTTAAATTAAATTAATTAATCTCGATATATTGCTTTTTAAATTGGATGTCATGAGCAATAATTATCATTTAATTATTTTGTGTTCTATCAACCTAAATAAAGTTTGTATTACAATCATTAATTATTCATTATTATTGCAATGAAAGATTATTTATTTATAAAAACTAATAAAAAAATTAATTAAAAAAAAAAGATAATAATACTAATATAATTTGTAATCATTAAATTTATAAAATTAGTTTGAATTCATAAATTTCCAAAATGGGTCAGTATCAGAGTACAAACAGAATAAAGCACACTGATCAAAAATAATCTCATGTACATCTCACAGATTTTGGCACGTTGTCTGGGTACTTATAGTTTGTGACACACTGTTTGCATCTACTTCGCTATATACTTATATTCAGCGTTAATATTTTTAATATTTTTAGTTATATGAATAAAAAAAAATAAATTAAAGAAGATAATTTCAATATAATTAAATAAATAAAAAAAAAAATACTATTCACATATTAAAAAATTTTTTATCATGAATTATAAAAAGCGAAGCTTTTACCTCACTCTAATAATTAGAGCTTTGAATATTTTATTTAAATAAATCGATTAAAGAAAAGAAGTGATTAAGGTAAAAAAATAGCTGAAAAGTAAAATAGATGCAAGGGAAAAAATAAATATAAATAATTGTTCAATTAAAATGTATGATGAGAAGTAGAAAAATAAGGTATTGGTCAGGCATGCTTCGATACACCGGCTGTTACATATTATGTCTGTTGGCTGATTTACTGCTCTACACATGACGTTAGCCGAGTATAGAGAACTTGCCAGTTGGGAATTTATGAATAACCTACTCTGCACTTCCGAGTTGAGTTTAGTTAACTTTTACATTTTTTTCTAGACGCAATATCACCCAGACATTCAAGTCAATGTCACGAGTTTCCTCCGAGGGCTTTTATTTTTTTCCTTCTCGTTTTCTTTTTTTGAGATAACGAATTAAAAAAAATGCATACATTTACCTGTTCTAAAAAATGACCGATCTCGAGGGGAATATTTACGACTTCTTGAAAATTTTAGCACATAGTTGGGTTATACGGTCTCGAAATTGCGATTGATTAAAAAAAAATTAGCAATTTTAGTGGTTTAAAATTTTAAAGTTTATTTTTGAATAAAGAATTGAAAATACCAAAAAATGATTATACATTTATTTAAGAATAATTTCATTTTTTATAAAAATGTTTTTTAAAATTTTTCCAACTGTGATATCTTAAGAAGTGTTTCCAGCTACTACAAGTTCATGAATTTCACCAAAATAAAGAAAAATTTTAGAAAACACGCTCTGCTGTTTGATAGATTATTAAATCATCCGTTTTCACAGAGCGTTTTTTTTTTTTTGTTTTATTTTGATTTGTTTGAGAAACGTTTTCATTTTTCTCTTTATTTGCACTCAAAAATCAAATTTCAGGTTGTTAAATAAAAATTTCAAAGAAAATAATATGCTAAAAAATCTATTTCTAAATAATCTATATAATATTATGACGTTTTTTAAATTTTTATTTATTTAGAAGAAATTCGTAAAACTGCAATGCTAAGAGACGTCGCTTGAGAAAAATTCATGAATTTGCACTTGAAAAAATTTTTTGTTCGAACAACATAAGACAACTTGTCGTAACAAATTATCGTGTTATTGTAGGGATAACAAATCTTGTAATATGATAACAAAACGTAGGTTGTACTATATAATTTATTTGTTATACTTATTGTAACAAAACCCTTTAATTAGTTCAACAAAAAAGTTTAGCTGACTTAACAAATCGGTTTGTTGAAGCAACAAAATTGTGTCAAATACTTTTGTCGATTTAACGAAAAATATTTTGTGGCCAACATATACAAGTTAGATGGTCTAATGAAAAATTTTGTTGTTATAGTAGCTAAGTTAATTTATTAAAATATCAAATAGTAACGGCAACGAATCAATTTTTTATAGCAATAAATTGATTTTGCTGAAGTAAAAAATCAATCCTGTTGTAACAAAAAAATCAGATAATTAATGGTGAAGAATTAATTTTATTTTTTTATTTAATACACTAACGCCAATCGGCTATTTACATTATTACGATTATTGTTAATTTAAAATAATAATATTGTTGATGGGGACTATAAATCAAAATGTATATCAGTTATTATTGATATAGATATTCCACCGGTACCTTATACATAAAAATAGTATAGCGACACATGGACATTATAATTAGAATTATTATACTTATTCCAATGCTTTATAACATAACATTGATTTAATATCAGTAATATTGTTAATACGAAATGTAAAAAATTTTTGAAGCTAATTTTTACGCGATGATATCGGTAGACAGTTACTTAAATAGAGAACTACACGAATGATTAAACGAGGTGCAAAACACATTTGACCAAGTCGTATTGACCTTAATGCTCGACCAAATATGTCACTAGAGAATTTAGCTGGCTCATGACGCGAATCATGTTGTTTGACACAGAGAATAATGGCTCGTGGGAATTGTTGTGATGTCGTACATTGTCATCGTGGAAATCGACAATCATGGGTCGCATCTTCAAATGTGTAATTATACAGTAGCAATACAGAATCGATGAGCAAAATGTTTCTACATATACAAAATAATTTTACTCCATATATAGACATAATTATCATTTTGAATTACAGTCTAAATATAATTACCCTTTGTTATCTTTGTGAATTCTACTACACATGCGAAAACAATTATTATGATATATATCTATTATGTATTAAAAATAATTTTATTTTTAATAATTCTTATTGTTATTTGTTGTTCGCAGTAATTGAATTAAAATTTGGAACAATGGACTTGAGGAGATAAAATGAAAACAGCGCCCTGTGGAATGGAAACAAAGCAAAATAAAAATAATAAAATAACAAGAAGCGGGAAACAGCGGAGTTTAATCTTAAAAATACGTGAAAGAAAATTTAAAGACCAGAAGTAATTCTTCGTTAGATCCGAAGCCAGAGGAAGCTGTAGTTCAAGCGGCATTGAGGACATGAAGGTTTGGTGATCCCCCGGAGACGTTCTGTAAAAACAAAAGAAAAAGAAAATAAAATAAAGCTGGACACACGACTCTTCGGGGATTGGACGTTGCAGGAAAGATGGTGACGTAAGTGGTATGCAACTGGGTGAAGAACAAGTAGATACTGTGAAAAGCTGGTTCAGTTTGTAAACAATGGACTGGAGCTCGGTACTGAATATCACTACGGATTCGCCAGAATCATCGCCGACGGTCAACTACTTTTCTGAGTCCAACACCACAAGTAAAATTCCGAACAAGACTATTGGAAATCTCACCCTTGAGTGCAAAACGGAACTCAGTGACGGGGCGCTCTTCGAATTTATCACTAATGGGATTCTATTGAACCTGGTCGGTGTGTTTGGATTGTTTGGGAACATTATCTCCATGATAATATTGTCGAGACCACAAATGAAATCCTCGATAAATTATCTCCTGATTGGACTCGCCAGATGCGATACCATTCTCATTATCACTGCGGTAAGATCATTCTGCTTAATTTTATTCCGTTACAATAAAATAAGAAAAAAGACGTAGTTTTATTTCCAATCTAGAATGGTAATAATTACTATGTTACATTTAACAGTTGATCCCTACACTGAAAAAAAAAATGAACTCGAAACATGCACAGAAAAAAAAAATTCTTGAATTAAGAAAATTATGACGAAGACTGAAGTTATTTTGGAGCAAGAAGAAATTTTCTTGGCTTAAAAAAAATTAACTTCGTTCAAAAAATTTTAACTTCATTCAAGAAATTTTTAGTCTTCCTTAAGATTTTCTTGATTTAAGAAAATTTACCCTTGACTCAAGACTTTTTTTCTCTCTGTGTGAGAAAAATTCTTGAACTAAGAAAATAATTTTCAAGAACTTTATTGTCTTAAATCAAGGCGAAGAATTCTTGAATTAAGTTAAATTTCTTAATTTAAGAATTTTTTTACTCAAATCAAGAAAATGAAATTCTTTAAAATTATTTACTTGATTCAAGTTAATTTTTTTTTCTGTGTACGATTGCAGCTTTTAATTTCTCTTCTAGACAAAAAAGAATTTTGAAAAAAACGCTTTTTTTTATTATCTATTTCTTAGCAGAGCGCTTTTTTTTTTTTAAATTCTCATTTGTTTAAAAGAAAAATGTAAAACTGCAATAGCTTTATCTTTATGAGTACAACAAGGATAGTACCGTTTCTTGCAGTGAGTGGGACGCGAGAAAAAGAGGGAATCGGCTGTTAAGAAAAATGATACTGAAATCAGAAGACTTCTCACAATTTTTATAATTTTCATCAAAAATTTTGAATTTCGTCATTGAAAGCTTAATCATAAAAATTTTACAGAATAGTAATGTTTATTATTAAATTAAAGTAAACTAAATTAATTAAAAAATTCTTTGAAAATTATTACAATTATAACTTCATTCAATTAAGTCAGTCATTTTTAAAAGGAAATAAAAAAAAAATTTTTCCATTGAAATTTTTGAATATTACGTTCAATGTAATTGTTGACCTTTATGTTATTATAATCAGTAATCAATACTCTGTGATTATCAATATTTTTTAATTATGTCCTAGCCCATTTATTTACTTAGTTTCTATGTAACATAATAGTAATATCAAATGAATAGTAATAAATATTTTTCTATCTAGTTTAATTTAGTATTTTATTAAAAATGAGGCTATTTACTTTGTAGAAAAATAAATATTACTATTTCCTTTCTCCACAGTAGGTCCATTCATTTTTTTCATTTTTAACTTTTTTACTCTTGATTTTCCTCTTGCAGCGCAAATATGCAGCACAAAAAAATATAACTGAGAATAAATTTACAAAAAAGAAATGTAGAAAGACTTTTTCCGCAATTTTGCATTTTTTTACGTTTGACCACGATATCAAAGCAACCGACCCAGTAAATTTTTTATGATTCATAAAAATTTAAAGAAACATAACTCTCGGTATTGGCCAGCCAATGATAAAATAGCTCGATAAAGATTATGAAAAGTATTCCTAAATAAAGTAAAACCCAATTTGATTATAAACTTAACCAACCAGAAATTTTTCCTATCTTGTTTAATAAAATCGATTAAATAGCTTGTAAAATTGGCTTCTGTGTTCCGATAAGAAATATTATACAATTTAAATAAAAATTTATTCCTCAAAGAAATTATATAGTTCCAAAAGTGCTTTGAATAACAATCACGACACAGTAATTTTAATCCATACTTTCCAGTAAAGAAGAAATGAATTTTTCTGCTCACGAGTTTTATTTTAACATTTTAATTACCAGCAATTTATTTGACAATAGACTTTTCGTACTTTATAGGACAAAATAGTTCCACCTCATATTTATAAAGACGGTTTGCATACATAAACTCGTAGAATTGATAAGGATCTTGTTACTAATTTCCCCTATATCAAGGAATCCAAGGTGATCCACTGGGCAATGAATTGGATCGTAAGCGTTTATGGCGACTTATATTTGCATGAGATTGTAATCATGTAATATGTAAGGATACGAGATTGCAACGATTAACGTGATTTAAGCAGTCCGCAAAATATTACACAAATATAGAGATGCATTAATTGTGAACGTTAACCCAAGCTCACACACTTTACGACAACAATATAGGATTTAATTAAATATCGCTGACCTACAACACTAAAATGATTATCTATATAATTAAGAGAATGAGGAAAATTTTATCTCCGGCGTATTTGTATGATAAAATGAGTTTTTTAAATTAAATTCAGGACCATTGAAAAGGTCTTGAACTTAATTTATGCCTTTTCAATGTTTAATACGCTTTTCAGTGATAGTTAATTTATTATAAGCTTTCAGAGTAGTTTTAAATAAATTCAAATTTCGCGGAAAACGTCATTTATTTATTTAATTATTTTTTTTAAACATTTCAGTGTGGTTTTATGTCAAAAATTAATTTATATAATTAAGAAACTAAGAAAAATTTTGTGACAGGTACATTTTTATCGTAAATTGGGTTTGATGTTTTTCAGCGATAGTTATTTATGATTTAAATTATTAAGAGAGTGGAGAAAATTTTGTAACGAGCATATCATGATTTTGAAAAAAATTTTTATAATTAAATTCGGTATCATCAGAAAGGTCTTGATAAAAATTTTTGCCTTTTCACAGTTTTATAAATTTTTTCAATAATTATTAATTTTTTATGTTAAGTTTTTGTAGCAGTTTTAAATAGTTGTTGGTTCTATAATATATTCCATTAAATTAAATTAAAAATTTTTTTAATTTATTTAAAAATTACCCAAACTATGTATAATGTGATTATAAATATTAAAAAGGCCATTCAGCAGCCGAAATGGAAGTAGATTTCTTTGATTTAAATATTTAGATTTTAAACGATTAAATTGAATTTTATTTCAATTCGAAATTTTTCAAAAGTTCCGTCATAAGAACCAATGCAACAGTTAGATTTTTATGAAATCTACTAAAAAATTTCATTAAATCTGTCTGAGAAAGTAGGTAATTTTTGGCCTAGACTGATAATGAGATACGTAAATTAAAGCTTATATAATAAGCTTTCAGATGCAATTTACAAAAAAATTTAATAAGATACCGCGTTCAATTATTATTGTACGGAAATACGTTAAAAGTGAAAATTTTTTAGATTTTTGAATTGCTATTATTCCTAAACTATTTAATTTGGGAAAATAAATAAGTATGCAAATTGAAGCTTATTAAATAAACTTTCAGATGGAATTTACAGAAACAAGATATGATATCGCATTTAATTTTTATTGCACGGAAATACGTTAAAAGTGAAAATGTTTGCGATTTTTGAAAATTTTTAAATTGCGTTCATTTCTAAACTACTCGACAGATTTGGCTCATCTTAGAACTGAACCTTAAAAATCAATATAACTACAATGCAATAGTTAAATTTCAATGAAATCTGCTAAAAAATCATTGAGCCAAAGTTTTCTTATTCATTATAAAATTGCTGATAATTAATTAATCACCTAAATGCTTTGTGAATAATTATCAGCTATTGTTTAGTTGATAATTAAGATATTCATTAAAGCCAATTAAAAAAATTTTATCTTTATTTAAAGTCTACAAATCGAAGCATGTTTTGGCTTATTATTATTTTCAGTATTATAAAAGATAAAATAGCAATGGTAATAATAATAAAAATAATAATGAGAGTAATATTATTGAGAGATTAAATTGAGTTATCAAGAAGTTTGATGATTCCTAAGAATACCTCGAAGTCCCTAAACTGTGACGCTACCGGCAAAACTATCCTAAAGTACTTCACCCCCAAGACAAATAGAACGATAACGAAGCTAAAACCATACATATGTCACAAAGTTATACTTTAGTTGAAAACTTAATAAAGAATTGTAAAAATTCCATTGCCGAGTGCATGGAGCAAAAAATTCTTTAAATAAACTTTTAAAATTGTAAATTCACATCAAAAGATAAGGACGTAATAACGCAAATTTTACATTTAAAAACACGACGGAATCTTCTTGAATCCCAGAATTGAGGTATTTTATTTTTTTCAGGGCTTTTGAATAGAAAAGACATCAAAAGAATTATATTTTTTTACATATAAAAAAATATTTTCCATCTTCCCTTCACATCTGATCAGAAAAAAATCCTCGGATTTATTTTTCTTACGTTATAAAATCTATAAAAAAAAATTTTTTTTTTTTCACTGTTTTTTTATCCTCTTGATAATAATAATAATGTTCAGCAGTTTTGCTTTTATAAAGAAATGTTCGCAAAATTCGCCGGCTATTGTCCTATGAATTATTAAATCTATATATGAATTCTGAATGGAATATTTTTTTTATGGAAATTAGAACGCATTTTAGTCTATAAAATCTTAAATAAACTGGTGAATATTTAATTAAAACGCTTTGTTTCTTCGTAGTAATTATTCAGTTGTATTTTTAGATTAGGCTTTAAAACAAATAAAAGCTATTTATAAAAGCCGACTAATTAATTTAAATTTAATGTTATAGGTATTGATCCACGGATTACCAGCTATTTACTCATACACCGGATTACTTTTCGACTACAAATTCAAGACTTATCCACACATCGTCAGATACCTATACCCGCTTTCCTGTATGGCTCAGATGGTTACCGTTTATTTGACGCTGACGGTGACAATAGAGCGTTACGTAGCAGTCTGTCATCCACTTAAAGCTCGCTCTTTTTGTACCTACGGGCGAGCTAGACTTGCGGTACTTTGCATCGTCATTGTCTCCACTCTTTACAATTTGCCCAAGTAAGTGACGTCTCTCAGTTAAGAAAAAAATATCCAACTCACTGCTTGGAAAAATAAAAAAAAATTACATAAATAAAATTTTAGATTTTGGGAAGTTAATCTAGAGGAAGAAATTCACTGGAGATACAACGTTACGATATACTGCGTCGGGCCAGCAATTTTGAGGTCCAATGATTTATATATATCGATATACGTTAACTGGATGTACTTCTTTTTTTATTACGCCTTTCCTTTTGTGTTGCTGGTTGTTTTCAACGTCGCTATTTACCGAAGAGTGAGTAATTTCAATTTAATTATAACTCAAAATTTCCATTCAATTATTTTTATTAAATCTCCTTCTATTTTATTTTCAATTCTATTTTAGTTTTAAATATAAAAGAAATAATTCCGAGGAAAAATATAATACAGGCGGTGCCAAGTTTTTTGGCTTTAGCCCCAAATCCCAGACACTTTTTTCCTTATATTATTCGACCCGAATATGCATCGAATTTTAGGTGAATATTGATATCGAATCGAATATAATGTGACCATAAAAAAAAGTCACTGAAAAAAATTATAATTGAAAAAGTAAAAATTCAGAGAAAATAAAATTGCTCTTTTTCACCCTCAGTAACCCAATTCTGGTCGCTATTGCTTATTGCCACAGTCGTTAAAATCTATGTGACGCATATCCTGCCGTTGACAATACATCATTTTTATTTATTGTTTTTAAATATCGCCTATTAAGTGCTAAAAAAGTATATAAATATTATTTTAATTCGTGTGATATTATTTCAGTAGAAAAAGATTCGATTTAACAAAACAATTTTTATATAAATCATTATTCAAGTACATTTTTTTTAAATTAATTATTTTATAAAAAATAATCAAATTAAAAATTTTTTAAATTATAACAATTAAGATGTTTGTTGTAATTTAAACATCTTTAAAATTTTAAATTAAAATTTTAAATGTTGCGTTGCTGATACCATAAGGGCGTATAATAAAAATTTTATTTCTTTTTTCTAAGTCCAAAAAAAATTTTTAATTTGGAGTAAAATTTTTTTTTGCATTTCTTCATGTTTCACACAAAAATACATTGATTCCCGAAAAAAATTTTTTTATATGCCCTTATGGCATCCGAGGTAGGTCCCCGAAGTCATAAGAGCGTATGAAAAAAATTTTTTTTTAGAAACCGACGTATTTTTTCATGAAATGTCCAAAAATGCAAAAAAAAAATTTTCTTCAAACTAAAAATTTTTTTGGACTTGGAAAAAAAAATATAATTTTTATTATACGCCGTTATGGTTTTTCACTGGGACCTTTTGTCGGTATACGTCCTTTGGCATCTGAAACGCGATATGTAAATGGGTGATTTTTTTTTTTTAATAATAAAATTGACCATTTTTTAGGTAATATTTCGCAGAAAATGTCCTTAAATAATTATTGACATTAAAAATTATAAATCATTTCCTTTTTATTACAAATATCTCTTAACTATCTCTTAGCTAGCTAGCTCTTATTATCCGCGGGTACCTTACTTTTTGTTTAAAAAAAAAATTTCAAACTATTCTACTGCGACAGAACGAAAAAAAAAGTATTATGCCGTTTTGGCATTATAAATGCGATATCATTAACTATTATTTAACGTCTCTGGTTTTAATGTCACGTTACTGAGTGGTAAAAAGAGCGGTAAATATTCCAACAAGTTGATGGAGAGAGACGAGAAAAAAAGCACTTAATAGCTAAAAAGAATATCTAGGGGTTAGTAAAAGAAATAGATATATAAAGTTACGAAAAAGGATTTGTTCTTCTTATAGCCGGTTGGTCTTATTTTAGTAAGAATGATGCTTAGTAAGAAAGAACGATATTTTTCCTGATAAGACATCGTTTCGGGAAATAGTGTGTGCTCCACAAACATTTCCAATTTCGCAAGTGTGGTTTTCTTTTCGTCTACCACTCACGAGTATATCTACAGGTGAATCACCTCGACATCCTTGCTATTTCCAATTCCTTTTACTACCTCGACCTCACGTCGATTTATTTACGCCTGTCAACTGAACAACCGAGCTGCTTTCCGAGACTTTACCAGTACGTGATACAAACTACGGGTGTCTTGTGTCTCTTGTTTTTGTCCTCTGTATTATCCTCGATACACATTCGTTTTCGAAAATATTTACTCAAGTTTAAATTTATTTATCGCTCTTTACTCAACTAATTCTACTGTAAATTACTCAAAATTTCTACACCAATTATAAAATAATTAACAATTGAAATTAAAAGGGTCTTAAATTATTGAAACAAATCTTTTATATAAAAGCATCTCCAGTGTAAGAAACAAAATAATACCTCAAACTTTTAGCGCTTCGCTTTGATCGTCTTAAATTTCTCCTTGTAAAACTTGAAGAAAACACAAATGCTTAATACTGAGAGTTATCGAGATGATTTAATATCACAAGTTGTTATCGCATACCCGGGAAATATTATACTCCGTTCTTGACGCTTTTTAATTGCTTCGTTACCGTTTGTACAGCAGAAATACTCGAGGAATATTATTTAAAATATTTTCGTGTAATTCATGTAATTCTTCATTAAAATCGATATTTATTACTTTCATGACAGTTGAATAATTTTCTAGTAATTAATCTTTTAATTTTTAATGGATTTTTTTCCTCGCTGATGAGAAAATACATTAATACAAGTATCATCATTAGTCGTCAGCTTTACTTTACCATGTCTCTGTAAATGAAAATATGTCAGTGTGAATGTTGTAGTACAAGTAAAGTAATGCCGCAATAGTCTATACAACTTTACTGTCGTTGCGATAGGTATTATAAAACATAGCTCTGTAACGTCATCCCACGCAGGTTCACTAGGACAATTTATTTTTTTTGCTTTCTACTTCTTTGGCGCCGGTTTTCTTCAAGCACTTGTTATTTAGCTTCTTTTCAACAAATGCGACAATAAAGTCTGTGAACAATTTTCTAGATTAAATAAACACATAAAATATAAATTCTGTTTTTTTTTTCCAAGTCCAAAAAAATTTTTTTTTGTATTTCTCAACGTTTCATATATAAATAAGTTAATTCCCAAAAAAAAATTTTTTTATACGCCCGTATGGCATCCGAGGCGAGTCCCGGGAGCCATAAGGGCGAGTAAAAAAAATTTTTTTTTTTTTGGGAATTGACGTGTTTTTGTATGAAACGTACAAAAATGTAAAAAAAATTTTTTCTATAAACTAAAAATTTTTTTTGGACTTGGAAAAAAAAATATAATTTTTATTATACGCCCTTATGGCATTCGAGGTGGGTTCCGGGAGCCATAAAGGCGTATAAAAATTTTTTTTTTTCATTTCTACACATTTCGGATGAAACTACGTCGATTTCCGAAAAAAAAATTTTTATACGCCCTTATGGCTTTTCACCGAGACTTTTTGCCAGTATACGCCTTTATGACATCTGGAACGCGATATATAAAAAATTAAATAAAACAATATCGATTAATTTTTATCGAGTATAAAAATAAAGTTATCTGATTTTTTCCGCAGGTAAGAAAAGCAAACCGAGATCTCCAACAGCTCTCCAGACATCAAAGACGAGAGATAAATCTAGCGACAATGCTCTTGTGCGTAGTTATCGTATTTATCGTTTGTAATGTACTTCCTTTGGTGTCAAATGTCTTCGAGATGTTTCAAGTGCCACCGGTGTGGTTGGTTCAAGCTGGTAATCTTCTTGTGACGATCAACAGCAGCATAAATTTTATTGTCTACGTAATATTTGGCAGAAATTTCAAAAGACTTTTTATCAGGCTTTTTTGTAGCTCAAGATTCTTCAGAGCCGGCCGAGACAGCCCGGAGTTTCAGACTAATGACGAGTCTGTGGTGACTAATATGACAAATATCGAGCTGAAAAATTCAATCAGAAGGAATCATCTTCAAAGGTCAAACACTACTGTCGTCAGAGCCAATAATTTACACACAAATGGCAGCAGTAGGAGACCGAGCGTTAAAATTTTGACGACGCGAGCTTCTAATCCTGGTCCGTGTGTATATTATCCAGCACCTGCGAGCTCCAGTCCAATTGCTAATCAACATCAAGGATCGAGAAGCAATGTACAGAATGGTTGGAGTCCGAAGAACAATTCTGAACACGCTCTCAATTGAAAAGGTTTGCTTAAAATTTTAAATAAAATATAAATAGCTGAAAAGAAATTTAGTAATGATGATAATATAATAATTTAATTAAATTCTATAAGTTTTCACGAGACAATTGTGACCGAAGACTGCAAAGGTTTATATTATTGGATTATTGTTGTGGTTGGAATTAATTTCCGAGACCGAGGTGGAGACCAATTTGTTGTAGCGCGACAAGACACTTGAATGAAGAAAAAAAAAAACATTTAACAAAGTTTTCTCGATATCCGCCTTGGGGTTTCTTAAATGTTGAAAAAATAAAAGAACTTGAAAGTTATAGAAAAAAATGAGAAGAAAGAAAAACAAAGAAGAAAAGTCGAATATTCTACAGATGTCACGTACTTTCAAGTTAAAATACTCACAAGCGAATCCGATTTGATACCACGCGGAAGTGAAGAAATATGTTTTAACGAAACTCTGCCAACCCCGGATATTATTTAAAATTTTTTTTTTTTTAATTTTAATATCCACTTTAAAATGATATTCATGTATGTCAGAGACTATACTGTATATATAGTTTGGGGAGTATAAATCTAGCTAGAATTTATTTAAATTCAGAGGTAAATTGTTATAAAGAAAAATTAATTATATTTTTGAGAAAGGAAATAAAAATATTGACCAATTACTTTCTCGATATACGACTGATAAATTCGATGAATGAATAAATAAATCTAAATAATTATTGTATTTTATAAGAATGTATATATGTCTTATTTATTTATACTTTTTTGATTAATTTGTTACTGATGATTAATGGAAATTAGTTAACTGAACGTCGAAAGTAATTGAGTAGTTGAATTTTAAATATTTAATGTTAATCAATTATTAATACTTTATTATGAGCTATTTTTAATTAAATATAACAATCATAATTGCAAATATTATCAGTGCATAAAAATAATGTAACGATTGAGAAACATCGATGATAATTATTGTATTTAATTCGATGCCAACTAAGTACCTAAAAGTTTTGATGTGATAATAGAACGTTGATTGATTAATAAACAATATACTGATTCAAATACTCATTAAAAAAAATGTAAAAATATAAAATACTCTATTATTTAAAAATATGTTAAGTATTGAATGAATAAATCCTAATATAATAATTAATAAAAATAACAATAAATGTAAATTTAAATAATTAAAAATATGCAAGTATTATATGTATAAATGTGAATTAAAAATGACAAGAATAATAATAATAATATAAAAATGTTTTCTTGTAAAATTGCTCAGTCATACTAATGAAAAAAACTTTATCAGAATCTTTAACATTTCAATTGACTCGACAAAATAATAAAACAACTCCTGTTAATACTTATAAGCATTTAACAATAAGATAATAGTAATAATAATAATTATAATTATAACCCTTATTGAAAAAATGTATTTAAAACGATTTGATCGTTTATAAATATTTTTTCTAATTAGAGAATAAAATATGTAAAAGGGAAAAAAAGACGCTCTCGTGACTGTACGATAATAAAACCGTTTCTAGTCATGAAATTTTTATCATACTCCTGTGTAGACTTGTCTATGCTAAAAATAATATAAAAACATATATTTAAATAATGTAATAAATAAATATTGCTGTTAATATAAAATCACAATAGCTTGCTTATAAATTTAAATTACAGTCATGGGCAGTCACCAGATGAGGCTCAAACTAAAATATTATTTTTAAATGCTTTTCAAATATTTAATAATAGTTATCATTTTTATTTTATTGTATGTATATTATTATTTATTTTATTCTTTTTTTATAATGTAATTTATCCTTGCTTCAGAATATAATTATATTGTATATAAATTATAACCAAATATAAATGACTCTTGATGATTTTACGAATATTTATTAATCCTAATATAAATACATGCAACTGAAGTTAGCATACGTCTCAAAATTTTTGATTTTTTTTATTAATTTAATTACAACTAAAAAGATATTTATAAAAAATTGCACGAATATTTTTTCAAGTTTTTTATGGGTGACAATTTTTTTTTTAATTTTTTAAGTGAAATTTTTTCAAAAAAAATTATGAAATGTCGGCTAACTCCATTTTCATATAAATACATATATTTTTTTATCATCTTTTTAAAATAATAATTTTTATTAAATATTTAAATAATTTTAAAAACAAAAATAATTACAAATAAATCTCTCATAGCCATACTACAAATTTAATTACATTAAAGTTAGCTGTCATTTGACAAATTTTTAATTTTATTAAACAATTAAATTAGTTTTAAAAAAATTGCATTTTTATTTTTTTTTAATTTCTAAAAGTCAATTTTTCTTTCTTATTTTTTTGGATTAATTTATTTGTTAATAAAAATTTTAAAAATTATTAAATATCTGCTAAATTAATTTTCATATAATCTAAAACAAGTCGGATTATTATGCAGGATTGTCAAAGGACCAACATGTAATTATAGCTTCAATTAAGTAATTCCTAAATTTTTATTGAACAATTTAAAGAGGTGTAATTTTGTTTTTTTTAACAGAAAAAGTCATGGTAGACCAAAAATAAGAATAAATTGTTGTTACATAAGTCTACATTTTACATGACAGATCATCTAGGCACTTGATTCTGATGCCTTCTTCTTTGGTTTCAGAAGATTGTAAGCAATTATTAATCCCAGGACACTGAGTGTTAACTTAGAAGTCTGGAACATGATAAATTTTTATAAAATATTTGAATACAATTTTTTTTTATCCAACATATTATTACATGATACTTATATTAGGTTAGGTGTACTATTTTCGGTTTACTTACATTAGCTCTGCCGGAATTAGTTGTACTGTTGAAGTATTTCTGGATACCAGTATATTTCTGACCTTCTTCACCCATTTTGGATAATTTTTTCTTTTAATAATTTATTGTAATTTAATAATTTTGTTCAGTTATATACCGACTTGTCTCACATTCACGAATTACCCGAATGTACAACAATGTACGTGCCTACAACTTTACCAATCGATTCTACTTCCCAAGTTACGCAGAGGTCACTAGCTCCTGGATAATTTTTTGAGCGGTAAGCTTTTAATTTTTATGAAAAAAAAAATTTTTTTATAAATTATTAAGTAATTTTATAAATTATAATTTATTTTATAAATTATTAAGAAAACAAATGAATTCACTAGATTATATTTTTATTGATAAAAAAAAAAATACAAAAAAAAAATTATTGCGTTCCTTATAAATACACTATCAAGTAAATGAACGAGTCAAAAATTTACTATACAAAATCCGTTCTTAAATATATTATAAAAAAGTAATTAATAATAGATATTATTAAACTATTATTAATAATCATGATAATGGAAACTTTAAATTGTTTCTATGGTTTTAGAAAAATAATTATTTGATCAACAATTAATTACTTTTCATTAGAAAAAATTTACGTTGCTATCAAATTCGGCTTAAAAACTATTATTTAATTGTATAGTTACATTTTTTTAAATAGATAATACAAAAAAAAACCTAATAAATGATTTGAATATTATTAATAATAATAATGCTAGATTAATACTAATTAAGATTATAAGCATAGCGAGGTTTTATTACAAATAATTATTTGCTTAACTAATGATTGCATTCTTAAATAATAACACAATTTTTTTTAATTAAATTTGTCCCTACTAAATTAACAGTTCTTTAAAAATTAAAAATTAAAAATTAGTGTATTAGTAACAAGTATACTAAATTATTGATATATAAAGACTGCAAAAGTAAAAAAAAATCAATAATAATATTTTTATTATAGAGATACTCACTAATATTATGTTCATTACTTGTTAACTAAGCAAAGTCTGTTTACTCATTAATAAATAGTTCAGTATTAGATATTAATTTGAATAAATCAATCATATTAATAGACAACTGAACATCGTAATTTTGATTTTTAATTCTTTCGATTTCCTCTCGAGAGACAACACTGAGTTTTTGCGATAACTTGAGCACATGAGTCATAGGAATCAAATCCAAAATTTCTAAATCATCTTCTCCAAATTTTTTATAAGATTTTTTGTACTGTTCAAATATGTGAGGATATTGTTCAAAAGTTATTTTCTTGACTGGTATATTAGCGGATTTTAATTCAATCATAGTTAAAATAAATTTGTTGTCATCATAAACAGTAAAAGCTGATCTGTACTGATCAATCAGTATCCACCCACTGTTTTCAAAATTATAAATATTAACGTCGCTATTCGTAAGACTCACAGTTTTGAAAGGTATTGGATTCGAGTATTTTTTGACAGCAGTCGATGAAGAGCAGTTAATTGGATTATTTTTAATAGAATCGTGCGATTTATCGGTGCTTCTAGATGATTGATCATTGCACGAATACGATGAATCTTTTTCAATGCTTTCGGCAGTAGTTGCATCTATCGGGTCGTAAACTGAGTAGGTACTCTTTGAGTCCCAGGAATCTTCTTCGTAATTCTCATTACGTTGTCTGTTAATACCTACTGGATTTATAAGCACGTTATTATAAACAGGTATTGAATGATTCACCGGGTCAATAGGATCAGATTTTTTTACTCCCGTATCAGTTGGTTCTTCTAACTCGTCTGTAGTTTTTTCTGGAATATCATACAGCGCTGGAGATGCACCGACGACTTTAAAAGTTAGATTAGTTTTGGGAGGCGCAGGTTTGAAAATTTCTTTTTTAGGTCTCGGTGGTAAAGGCGGTGGAATTTTTATTCCTTGCATTTTAGAAGACATTATTTCCTGTTTGAAAGGATTTGTTTCAACAAAATCACTGGCAGATGAACTTGAAATTTCCTTTGATAATTTTTGTTGACGTAATTGTTGTTGATGTAATTTTTGGAAAACCGATTTACCAACGTGGGAAATTAAATTTTCTAATCCAACAGGTAATTTTTTTACTTGATGAGGAGTCCTAGTAGTATCAGTTGCAATATTAGCTACATTTGATGCGTTATCAATTGGAAGACTTTTAAAAGATTCCTCGAACATACCAGGGTCAGTGTTCTCGTTGGTCAACGTAACGTCACTGTCGTCGATAGATGGAATTTCTGATAATGACTGATCATTAATACACTCGCACACATCAGCTAACTTGGGTGCTGGATTTCCATTTACTGAGTGATTAGGAGTACATGTAATGATAGGCGTTTCACTATGACTATTCGAACTAATAGTCTGGTAAAATAAATTTGCGTACAAATCATAGAAAGTGCTTTTTATAATGTCAAGCCCCTTTGGTTCCATATTAGCAACCATCATCGACTTATATAAACTTACTGCTGACTGGGTGTATTGATCTAAAACTTTGATAATTTTTTCTTTAACATTTTCCTGAATTTGTGCGGAAGGAACATTGGGTGTAAGCACTGAGTTAGATGACATTTCAGTAGACGGTGTAGAAGAAATTTTGGGTGTACTCGGCTGCAGTAATTCTAAAACGTTTGTAGTATTATTTTCTCCGTAATCTTCGACGTACAAACTCATGTCATTTGGATCAACGATGAGATTCTGAAAAAGTTGGGAAATTAATAAAATAGTAACACAAAAAAAAAAAAGTAAAGTGAACATGACATTTATTTATCATACACGTTTAATATATAAATTCGAAATTGAACAATTAATTAACATACTACGATTTCAAAACAATAAGAATACATTTATTTATTGAACTAGTAATTGTTGCTTTCACGATAATAATTTAATTAAAAGTGTATTGATAATATGCCATTCACATTTTTTTTTCACAAATTTTATAAAAACAAAAATAAACTTTTTTTTAATTAATATAAAAAAAATTAAGAATATCAAATGTTATGATGAGAAATTAGTTGAATATTAAAAAGAAAAAAAATTGAATGTAATTAATTGTAAATGGCACATTGTTTCAGTTCTTTAATGATTCTCGCTTAACTCTCATGAAATATTAAACTTTAAGAAAAAAAAAAAATTAAGTAATCATTGAAATACAAATATAATTGTTAACACACTATATCATTGTAAGGTAAAGAAAAAAGTAGTCCTTTGTATAAAAGTAAACAAATTAAAAAAATTAAATTCATTTAGAATAATTAATCAATTATTCATAGCTATCTAAAAAATCCTCAGCGTTGAAACTTAAATTGCAACTTTTTACAACTTTTAGAGATTCGAGAAGCCCTGACTTTTTCACTTCGTTTAATATTGAACACTTCAACTTAAGACTCGGTGTTCTAACTATTTTTTCACGGTCAGAATTTTGAAAATCGCTGTCAGCTGAATCAAATTCTTTTTTAGGTGCCTCATAATTTTTTTCAAACTTCTTTCGAGACTCAGATTGACTAGAAACTTTAGTCAAATTCTTTTTATTGTCAAAAAATTTTAGATCCTTTCTCGGGGACTCAGAATCTGTCTCCACATGAGAAGAAGGCGATACATAGTTATCACGAGCACTAGACATGTCTAAACTGCTCTCAGACATTGAACTTGAAGCTTTTTCTTCATTGCAATTTATTTCTTCAATTTTAATTTTCTCATCTTCAAAAGTAGCATCAGTGTCTGTTCCTGCTGATGAGTTCATGATACTCTTCTGGTTGGGAAGCGAAACACCGAAGAAATTTGCAAGAAAATCTAATGGCAAATGATAATCAAATTCGCTGTTATCGGATTCAGGATCGAGGTCATTATATACCCCCATTGATTTAGGCGGTTGTTTTGCTACACAAATCTCAAGTTTATTTACAACTGGTGCATTCACATCATTATTCTCATTATTTTTTTCGTTTAAGATAAGATCAATCCTATCTTTTGTACTTTCTTCAGAATCCAATTTCTCAATCAGAATTTCACAAATTTTTTCATCATTAGCTCCTTTTTCTTTTTCTTCTTCTTTAGAATTCACTGATTTTGTGAGTTTTTCATTAACTTCCGAGTTTTTATTGTTTACTTCTTTGGAGTCGTTACTGCTATCAGTTGAAGGAACTTCTTTTCTTGTACTCACTCCTCCACAATACGAATCATCTGAATCAAGACTGCCATCATCGATACTTGAAGAATCTCTATGTTGTAGATTTAATTTTTTACACAAGCTAATTCTTGCAGATGCATAATAAATTGAGTTGACTTTCTTCTTTGGAAATGGTAATTCTTCAATTAATACTTTTTCCTTAGGGGAAGGTAACTCTTCAATCAATACTTTCGTCTTTTGCTGAGGTTGAAGTTCAGCACTTTCATTGACCTTTTCAGAATCTTCTTTCTTCTTTTCATCACTTGAAATTTCATTTTCACTGCTCTTTTTGATACTATTCAAGTGACGTGTTTTTAATAATTTGTGGATTGTCGGAACTTGTTTAGAAGAATCAGACGATCGACAATCACTGTCGCTTTTCTGATCAACATTGTTAGATCGGAGAACTGATCTTTCAGGAAATGAATTCCAGCCACTTTGTTGACTACCTGAAGACATACTATCAGAACTGAAGCCTGGTGCTCCATCTATCAATCTTCGTACATTAACTGGAACGACCACCTTTACTCGACCAGATTTTTTATTGATAGTGTTGAGTGTTTGTCGTACCATCGGTGTAATTGTGCCAGTGTGTTGAATTTCATCTCCGCTATTCCATGATAAAATAGAATTCCCTTTTGAAATTTTTGGAGCAACACAAGATTGATAAAAGTTTTCAAAGTATCGATGAGCCTCGTCATTTAAATATGACTTACCTACAGGTTGATTACTACCAACCATAGGTTTCGCTGAAGATGAAAGTTTTCCTACTGATATTAATTTTGACACATTCCCGTCGTTCGTACCCTGTACTTGTCTTCTTACTACATTCCAATCTAAAAATTCTTCTCGTCCATGACCCCCCAAGGGACTACTGAATGTTCCCGACTCTGGAATTTTACCATCCTCATCTTCATCGTCAAAAGCAGCTAATAGTTTTGAAACTCCTGATTGAGAAAGTACTGGCGCTTTTTTTCCACTTGAAGTTTCATCGGAACTTGATTGTGACTGAAGAGTTTCTCGTTCATTTTTCTTCAACAATTGTTTAATATCATTCCAATCAATTGGTTCTGCTCGTCCGTGCCCTCCTAAAGGACTACTAAAAGTTCCACAGTCAGGAATGTCAGCTTTGTCATCAACGGCGATTATATTTGATACATCTTCACATTTAACTCGATTATGATCTTCAATTGGTGCTTTTGATAATGATGAATGATTAGATGACCCAGAAACACAATCAGGTTTAGATATTTTAGAAACATGATCCTGTTCAAGTGTTTCAGAAGCATGTTGAGCTGGGTATGTCTTAAAAATATCTTCAAGTTTAATTGGCTGCGTACTTTTTTTTGAAACAGTTTTTGATTCATTATGAATAGGTTCAAGTTTAGATGCTTCGAATTTAGCACCAATTAATTCAGCAGAACTCGCATCATCTGTGTTTTTATTTAATTCCTTATTCAATTCAAACCATAATTGTACTTTGTCTAAAGACGATCCTAAGGATAATAAATTTACTTTTGGGGGTGGTAAATAATTCAAAACTACTGGAGATGGCGGTGATTCTACTTGCTTGGACTTGAGTTCAGATTTAGCCATTTCACGTAGCATTGAAGGCGACATAGTTTTACCGAGACGCTCACTAGATTTTTGAGCGTTTTCGTCAATATGAATACGATACTTATTATTATCAGAGGACACAAATTTAACTGATTTATGATGATTCATTCGAGCTAAGCGAGAATTGCCTACAGACGCGTTTAAATATTTTTTCTTCCATTCGGCAGAAGATTGTAAAGCGTGTTTGAAAAAAAAATTTCTGGTGGTAATACGAACCGTGTTAGATTTCGCAGCAAGCTTGTGTCGCAATAAGAAGTCTGCAATATGAAGATCTTCTGGGTCTGAAGTATCAGTCAAACCAATCAGCATGGAATTGTTCTAAAATTTTAACGAAAAGATTTATAAAGGATTGACAATAGTTTGAATAATAATAATAATAATAATAATAATAATCACAAGCAACTTTGCAGTCACTATGTGACTGCTGTCACTTATGAACTATAAATAACTCCAATTTTGTTTTATTAAATAATGACTTTTGTTTATGACAAATTATGACATATATAATGTATATAAATATATGAAAAATTGATGTGGGTACTCAAATGAAAGGTCTTAATGAGTGACAACCTTATCTTCACAAGATAAAAGGTTATTTCTTACGTAAAATAATTACTTTTCCTTAATTGCACTGTACTTTCTTAACAATTGACATTTGTCATATAAATACACTAGTCATAAAATTTTTAGTATTCTCTTAATAATATAGATAATGATAATAATAATAATAATAATAATTGCTTAACTTACATCAACATCAACTTTTTGTACCATTGCCCACATTTCACATTTGAACGCCATTTTAATAAATACATCACGTGCTTCAACAGGCCAACCATTACCTTCACCGTTATGTACCTTTGGTTGAATCCCAACTAAACCACATGGGATAGCTTGAGCAGGTAAAATTCCAAACGATCGCTTCAAAAAAAACAGTTCTTCTGAACGATATGATTTCATAGTTCCGAAATCATAGAAATGGATCTGTTAAAAAAAAAAATATATTCGAAATTTTAATAAATATTTTTTTGATTAACAATTATAATAATAACAATGATTATTTTTAGGACACTCACTTTCGCACTAGTTAGTGAAGGCGAAATACTTTTGATCATACCACGATGCCATGTGCCATAAAATTTGCAAGCAACATTCAATTTTTCAACCATTAAAATTTGAGGAATTACGTACTTCGAGCTGTTCTCATCGTAAAATGACCTATAAATATGATATTAATAAATAAATAAATTAAGCAAACATCCCTCAAAATTGATAAATAAAATAAACAATGAATACATACCCCAAACGTTCCATCATGTCATCAAAGTCAGCTTTATTTCTAGTCAATTGTACCCAGAAAAACGAGGGATGAAAAGCTTCTACTACTTGAACTTCAACAGTTCGGAACTCTTTTACTCCAAGCTCATCCGTGAAAGGAGCAAATTCACTGACCTGTATACATTCAATAGTTTCCTCGTCATTAATTACATCCAGTGGAAATAATTTACGTCTAACATCACGTGAAAGTCGCCGTGGGATCGATTCATCGAAGTAATTTTGGCAGTTATATGAACTATATACTGAAGCCAATGTTGGAGTTTGTTTAATAACCTTGTCATCATCATCTGGTATAGGTTTTCTAGCATCAAACAATTTGTAGTCCCCTCTCCGGTAAGGTCCAATCTTGTGAAATATATGAGGCAAATACGATACGAAGTCAGAAAATCGCTGACAGTTGGACTTTTCCCACTCCAGTGATAACTTGTATTCTTTTTCATACAATGTTGGCAAGTCAACACACCAAATACCATTTGGATTATTTTCTAAGAGCTTCTGCAGTCTCAATACTGTACGCTGAGAAAGCGACTCCACCACAAATTTTTTATTTTTCTGAAAAAGAACTTCTCTGTCAATACTTCCAGCTTTAGTTACATCATCACCACTAGTATTTATTTTAGGTTTAACAGCTTCGAATTCATATTGGTAATTTGATGATCTCACTTTTGATTCATAAGCATTGTAACTTGAGTCGTGTTTGTTGTGATTTATTTTCTCTGTATCTTTGATTTCTCTTGAATCGCTGATAATATCACCCGGCTTGCCACTATTGCCATGACTCTGAGACTTGTCGTTATTTTTTCCATTAACTGCATGAAAACCATTGAACCCACTTTCTGCAAATCTCGGCCAATTATCCAAATCATCATTGAAGCCATTAGTTAAATCCTCATCGGAATCCATACCAGCAATTTTGAAATTGTTTGATGAAACATTTTTAGAATAATTTGTTTCAGTACATATATGATGATAATTGGCGTTGCTATACTGACCGTTGCTGTTCCCATTATTTTTATCTGAATGATTATAATCGCTATTTTTCTTCGCATACTTATTATGGTAGCGATTACCATTGGTCTCAGTAGAATACTTGGTTTGATTATATTTTCGAGGTGGTACCGATTGTGACCTGCTGGATTTTTGCGCAAATGAGTCACGTGGCGACGATTTTCTAAGATAAATCATGTTATTTTTCGTCATAACTTCACGTTCGAGCATCTTTAAATGTTCTTGGATCTGATTGTTGCTTAAATTTAAACGCAAACGGTTGTAGAGTTTTTCAAGCAATTCAGACAGAAATAAACCACTAGGACACTCTTTTATTACTGATAAAATCTCAGTTGTTACCGCCGGATCAATTATCGACGACGACGACGACGTAGATTCATGTGGTCTGTTATAATCCTGAGGTGGCCTGTAGCCCGGCGGAACTGTTTTCCGCATCCCGACGGAGCGGCTTCGATTATTGTTGGTTTTTCTCTGCGTTCTAGCAACTAAATCAGTCACGTGTTTAAAAGAATCTTTGCCTTTGAAATTAATATAATGAATCACACCTTGCTGATAAACTTCAATTTCCGGTATTGTTTTAAGAAATTCAACTAACGACGTGAAACCGTACCGTTGATAAGGAATCTGTTCACCATTTAACTCATGATAATCTCTGACGACTGCATCCAATGGAATGCCGTAAGCCTGCTTTCGCGTGGCAAGCTGAGAAACTACTGCCGAACGCAGGTCTTGTATTTCTTGATCGATAGTCATTTAACTGATTTGCTTTGTCTTCAAAATAGAAAATTCTCGCGTCATCTAATAAATATTTATTTTATTTTATGTTTATGTAAATAAATCAACTTATTCGTATTTTATATAAATGTAATTATGTACATTATTTTATCAAGCCATTAAACGTAATTTAATAAGAATAATAGAATATAAAAATAATATATTTTAAAACACTTACCGATATGAAAATTTAGTTAAAATTTATAGTAGAATAATCCACGAGAATTTAAAATAAAACGATGAAGAACAAGCCAGATTTTAAAATATTTAGGGCAATGCTACCTCAAACAAAACTTGGACTCAAGTGATCTACCCCTACCGGCTACCGCGTGTTTGTGTTGCTTCTTCTTCCCAAGTTCAAGCGTGTAGTACTGCAGCCGATGCTAGCACATCTAGCGAGTGATCAGACAAAGGACGCAAAACACCGGAAAAACATGGCCTCCAGTTGTGTACAAGCAAAGTGAGTACATCTGGTGTTATGGGGCTTGTAGCCGGCTTCTTCAACCAATCACGGACCTAAATTTTGTTTGGGTTCTATTTCTCTCTTAATTGTTTTATGAAAATTAAATTAGCTGACATCTAAAAATTTTTTTTATTGACAAAATAAAAAAAAATTTCATTTGTAAAAAACTTGAAAAACTATGAGTGTAATTTTTTAGTTATAATTTAATAAATTCAAAAATATCAAAAAATTAAAAATGTCGGCTGACTTGTAGTATGATAATAGTTTCTTGAAAACGTCTACCCATTAGGTACAGGTAACAAACTTGAGGAGATAAGCGTAGTAAATGTAGTTTTAGAAATTTTATTTTTCTAATTACGTCTAAAATAAATTCTTCTAAATGTATTTACCTGAAACTCATTTTTAAACTGCACTAAGAATGAAAAAAGTAATTATTTTTAAATTATAAAATAGATGTTATCAGTGTATTGGGAACATTTGACATTTAAATATACATCTATAAATGTCTAGATTTATGGATGTATATTTAAGTTACTAATGATTAAAAATTATTTTGTAACCAATATTAACACTTTTTAAAATAAAATTTTGCATTGAAAAAAAAAAAAAAAAAAAACACTGAAATTAGCAGACACTTGACAGTTGTTTGATTTTTGATTTTTCTTGAAAAATGAATTAGGCCTAGAAAATTATTTTTTAAAAATTACATTTATAATTTTTTAGAGCTTCTGAAGATTAAATTTTTTATAATATTCAAATCAGCACACATCTGGCAATTTTTTAAAAATTTTTATTATAAATCAATTATAAAAAAAAAATATTTATACAGAATTTACACTTGTAATTTTTTTAAATTTATAGTTGTTGAGTTTTTTTATGGAAATTTTTTTACAATAATTTAGTTGTTCAAAAAAATTTTATAATTTTTTAGAAAATTGTGATATTCAACTTTTTAGGTAGATTTAATTGAAATCTATCTATTGCATTGGCCTTCATGTCAAAATTAAGTCGCAATTTTGCTATAATATCATCTAACTAGTCAAGTATAGCTCAAAAATAGTATTGGTTCGGAAGTTTATGTATGTATGCAATACAACGCAGCTTGTGTACACAATAGCACGTACAATTCTTAACGGATTTAGATGAAACTTGGTACACATATTTTTTGGATAATAACCTTGAATGAGTTCAAAGATAAACAAAATCCGTCAATAAGTTTAGAAATGGTAACTCTTCAAAATGATCAAAATAGTAAAAATCACGTTTTCAGTGACTTCATTGATGTATAACTTTTGATTAAAAATAGATGGCTATTTTTTGATAAATTCATGTAAAATCTTATAAAACTACCTTTAATTTGATGTATATAACATTGACATTTCGACCATTTTTAGCTATTTTATTAAAGTTAAGAGTGCAATTGAAACATTTTTAGACAATGTGTTGTACAAACAAATTATAAATATTATTATAAAAATTAACTTAGCTGATAGTAGATAATTTTAAGAATTTTTATAACAAATAAATTATGGCAAAAAAAAATTGACATTTAGAAATTTTAAAAAATTACAAATGCAATTTTTTAAAAATAATTTTTTGGAGCAAATTTATTTGTTAAAACAAATTAAAAAAGTGTCAAGTGACAGCTAACTTTTATGTCATAATATTATTATATCGAACATTCTTAACAGATCCTAATGAAATTAAAATAAATTTCATTTAATATCAGACGAAAGTTAATGGGATAATATGATAATTCATTCTGTAAAATCTACCTTCCATTTCGGGTGTGGCCGAATGACATTTTTTTTTTAATTGTTCGTTTTTTTGTTTACTTTTCAAAAAAAATATATCAAAAACATAAAAAAAAGATAAAATAGAAATTTTATTAAAAAACATGAGAGCCAAAATTTTTTCCAACTTTTGAAGGCAAAAAAGCTATTGAAATCTTTGTTTTTTACTTTCACAACATTTTTTATCATAAATGCGCCGTAAAAACAAGCAGAATGAAAAAAAATTATAAAATGTTGATTTTTCACCTACACGGAAAAATTAAAACCAGACTGGTTATCGTTCTGCATACGACTCAGTCAGTTGCTAAAGAAAAATGAGACCAAAATCACGTTAACAAGTGAGTGAATCATGTGCGCACATGACTGAATCAAGTTTTGCACAATAAGTGCGGTGCTGCTCATGAATCTGACCACAGTACCCAGTCGCGCCGAACAACACTGAATCGGGTGCGCACACGAATTGTTATTTTTCCGCACAGCATCTAGTCATGTTACATATTTAAATAATCTCTTACATTAAATTATAAAATATAAAAGTAATGAAACTTTCTATTATAAGCCAAAATCTAAATACTTTCTATAAAAGCCTAAAAAATTCTTCAAGTTTTTTTATTTATTGTTTCAAATAAAATAATTTAGTTTTCATAAAAATATTATTGAAAATTAAGTTAGCCGACATCTAAAAATTTTTAGAATTTTTTTTTTATTGAAAAAATAATTACAAAAAAATTTTTGATAAATTTTCATTTGTAAAAAATTTAAAAACTGCCAGTGCAATTTTTTAAAAATATTTTTTTGTTCTTATTTAATTATTATAAAAATAGTTATAGCCCAAAATGTGATTGACTCCACTTGTAAATAATTACCAAAAATCAATTAAATTGATAGATGTCTGTTAATTGCAGAATCATCATTTTTTAAGTAAATTTTTCTTCCTATAATTTATTTGTAAGAAAAATTTTAATAAAATTAAATAGTTATAAAAGAACTACAGTACAAAGTAGAATAAGTGAACCAAAGCATTGTTAGAATAAGAAAAAGAATATGAGAGCAAGACAGAGAAAATTTTAAATATAAAACATCTTTGTAAAAACTTTGTAGAACACAATTTATGTGATACAAATAAAACCTATTTATTTATTTTATTATGTAAGGAAAATTGTTAAAATTAGCAGATATCTCTCAATTGTAGTATACCTTTAAAAAATAATGCACAGTGGCAAATAAATAAAAATAAAACTTCCAATAATTATAATTTTAAATAATTTTGCGAATTGTAGTGATTTTAAATGTAACATATATCGATTAATATTTAGGACTTTTCCTTAAAAATAAATTATTGTAAGAAAAGCTTCTTCAAAAATTTATATGTAGAAATTTGAATAAATTATTAAAGCAATTTTATTTAATGTTCTTTTAGCATCAAACTATGCGGAAATGATAAGCTCGGGACTGATAAATTCTAATTTATGATTATAGAGTTATTTAGAAGAATATATAAAAATACATTTACAAATTTTTGTAAGTTGTAAAATTTTTCAAAATTTCTTGAAAATTGTCTGACATTAAACTTAGCTGTCACCTAATTGATTTTTAATTTCATTTAACAATTAAATTGAGTATAAAAAATTGCATTTTCTTGTTTTTAAAATTTTTAGATGTCAATTTTCTTTTCTTATTTTTTTGACACAATTTGTTTGTTAACAAAAGTTCTAAAAATTATCAAGTATCTGCTAAATTAATTTTTATGAAAATTATTTATTTGCTCAAAAAAGAAAATTGTTAACACGACAAAAAAAATTTTTTTATCAAAAATTTCGACAAAAAAAATTTATCAATTTTTAGTGAAGAAAGTTGAAATAGAGTGAAAGGGGATGTAAATATTTACTATAGTGCAATAAAGATTATTAAACTGTACATAAAAAGTAGATATAGATATCATCCCAGCTAAGATGCACGTTCATTGGTCCTAGCCCCGGCGGCGCTGATAAACGTCAGCCCTCTTGACGTTTTTGCGAGTGTTGTTATACATACATGACTGATAATAAAAAAGAGAAAAAAAAATAAGTACAATGGTAATTTTTTTATATAAGTAGGAAGCAAGACGTTTCCGTTGCAGTGAGTGGAGGAATTCCTGGTCGTCAACAACTGCTGAGGGTTTATAACGCGAGAATAGACCAGACAAAATAAACGCTAGGTGTTGAGGTAAGTGTAGTGAATTGGAACTTTTATTAAATTTATATAACGTATATTTTTTGATTTGATTAAAAAAATGTCTACCCTTTTCAGAAAATTTTTTTGGATATTGCGGATGAAAATTACAAAATGACACCTTCGTATCTAGAAATAATTTTAGTGGGATTTATACTAATTCTACCGTTTCTCTATGAAACCAGCAGTACATTTAGATATTATTTTAAATTTTTATTGTACTATGGTATTGTTATGGCTAATTCATTAATTTTGATACCTATTATGGTATTCCGTCCGGGAAATGTTAAAAATCTTTTGTAAGTTATCATAATTTTTATTTCTTTTTTTATTTTATCATCTTAATAATCCAATTTGTTGTTATCAGATGTTGTAATGTTGTTATAATAATTTAATGGTATTACGTGAACTCTAGATTGGCCTCATCAATTTGCCATCACGTAAGCAATTTACTTGGATTAAAATGGGAATTGCGAAACCGGGAAAACTTGGAAAAAGAACAAGCTTGTATCGTTGTCGCTAATCACCAGAGCTCATTGGACATACTGGGGATGTTCGAGATGTGGCCGGTAATGGACAAATGTACAGTTGTTGCTAAAAAAGAATTATTTTACGCTTGGCCTTTTGGGCTGGCTGCTTGGCTGTGTGGTCTTATTTTTATTGATAGAATGAACTCTGAAAAAGCACGAACTGCTTTAAATACAGCCACCGATAAAATAAAAGAAAAAAAGGTAATTTTAATTAAATTATTTTATTTTTATTGTCTGGCACAACTATTTGTCAAGTATAATTGTTCTTTACGTAAGCATATATATATATATATATATATATATATATATATATATATATATATATATATATATATATATATATATATATATATATATATATATATATAGAAGTATCTAATGTATGAGAGAATTTATTGTAATAACTACTATTGACATTTTCTACAGATTAAACTGTGGATATTCCCGGAGGGGACGCGACACAATACCGGAGAAATCCATCCATTTAAAAAAGGTGCTTTTCATGTTGCTGTTAACTCACAATTACCTATTTTACCAGTTGTATTTTCTTCTTATTATTTTTTATCTAAAAAAGATAAGCGATTTGATCCAGGTAATATAATTAAAGTTTATTTTTTTGTTATTAAATTTTTCTTATGTTAATATTAATGTTTATGTAAAATAAATATTTGTAGGACGTGTTATCATTACAACACTACCACCCATACCCACCAAAGGCCTAGGACCAGAAGATATTGAAGCATTGATGGAAAAAACTCGTAATTCAATGACACAAGTATTTTACTCAAGCTCTCGTGAAGTACAACAATCGCTCAACTCATGCAAACATTAAATACAATAAGTATACTTTATTTTATCTTAAAACTAATGAACAATGCAAAATAAGTAATAATGAGCCAAGGGAAACAGAACGAATGTACATCAAACTAGCTAGCTAGAAAACCAAAGACTTATACAAACTAAATTCAGTTATACGAATTGATTTAGGTGTAAAAATGTTTTTCGATTTTACATTATTTCTCCAGTATACGACTTTTTGTCATTTTAAACTTATTTATCTTTTAATTCAATTATTATAATTATTTTATAAAAATACTAAGGCTGGTCTGTGTCATCCAACTTACTTTCGTACTATTATATTGATAAGGTCATTCCAATTAATCATAAATATCCCATAGATAAGTGAAAAGATTTTCAAATATTCAGTGTGTATTCTTCTTTTCGCGTTTCTTTTACATCTTTTACAAAAAAGTTTATTTTTTTTTTATTTATTTAGTCAAAAACTTACTAGTCAAATGATATTTACCGCCGATCATTATTGTACTTTTTATTTTAGTGTTATTTTATAAGTTTGTGAAAATGATTTTTTTGTCAAATTTAATTTGATTTAAATTATTTTAAATGGATAATTAAAAAAAAAAAAAAAATAAGTCTAACAAGTGAAAGGAACTAAAATCATAAATTGAAAGCACAAAATTTCTAAGTATTTAATAAGTATTGCTAATAATAGCTTCGTTAATTATTAAATCAAACAATTTAATTATTATTAATTATTTTTGCTAAATTTTTTCAAATCACCTGCGAGAAAGTGTATGTAAATAAAATTTACTCTTACAATTTTAATGTCACATACGCTCATTTATATTTTTATTAACAAATAAAATTAAAGACAACTTTCCGCTCAGGGAAAACAAATAAAAGTAACTAGTATTAAATCAATTTTAATTTTTTAACAACCGATGTAATAACCCCAAAATAATAAAATATATCATCATTGTATATTAAAATTATAATTTTTAATAATTGTTAGTATGAGTGTGAAAAGAATAAATTTGATTGCACAATAATTAAAATTTACTTATTTTTATTATAATTACCTCAATTGTTTTAACATAATAAAAAATATCTATTAAATGCTGCGTGAAATAATTACATCTTATAATATAGTAAACAATGTAATAATTCATTATAGTATGTTCAATTGTTACCATTCATAACTTATGAGTTTAATTATTAAATAATTTTTAGTAAATATTTACAAGTGGGGTCAACCATTTTAATTTTATTTTTTTTAACGAAATGCCTATTTAATTTTATTGATATATATTTTTTTTTTTAAATACATAAAAAAATGACCAATTAAAGAAAAAAAATTGATTATCACAATTTTAACAAATTTACAAATTTTCAAAAAAATTTATTAATTTTTTAAAAAATTATGATAATCAACTTTTTTTTTATCCTTTTTTTATGTACTTAAAAAAAAAAATAAATCAAAAAAAGATAAAATAGAAATTTGATCCAAAAACATGAGCCAAAATTTTTTCCAACTTTTAAAGGCAAAAAATGATCGAAATCTTCATTTTTTCCTTTTCCGACATTTGTTATCATAAATCCGGCATAAAAACAAGCAGAATAAAAAAAATTTTTTTTATATTGATTTTTTACCCAGATATGGCCAAAAATAGGTTTGACCTACTTGTGAATAATTACCTAATTTTATTGACAAAGAAACAATGACAGAAAAAAAACTTATATTGACGGGAAATTATCGACACCGGCATTTTTCTTCTCTTGACTTTCAGTCCACGCTTTAGCAATTGTCCTCTTCATCTCATCGTCACCTTCTAGGTACATTTTCTTCATGATATTCATCAATCCAGCTTCCGGGTCTGAATTATCGGAGCTTGGGGCAGCATTTTTCGATTCTTTTATTCTCTTCTCTATTCCAGTCACGTGTGACCAATTTTTAGAAGCCTTTTTAGACAAGAATACAACGATCATATCAGTTTTAACCTTGATGTAACTTTTCGACGGGTCGATGTCTTCGCAGAGATTTGAAATGGGAAACTGGTAGTTTCGATTATCCAATCCCATAACTCGGAGGTCAATAGACCTCTCGGAGAAATCACAGGCAACAGCTTCCTTGGATAACGATTGAACATTCTTCAGGGTGACATAGAGCTTTATGAATTTTTCTGACTGGTCCCAGGCGTAGTTGGTCAATTTCACCTCGTAACATTTGGAATCTGAGACCGCTGGAACTACAGGTTTAGAGTTTTTGTTCTCCTCGTTTTTGGTAGCCTCCATAATTTTAGTCAGCTCTGTTTGAAGTCGTCTAACCTCCAACGCAAGCATGTCTTTGACTTTCTGTCTTTTTGCTTGCATCAACAGACTATTCAGCTCATCGATGTCCAATTTGATCTAGATAGATAATAAAATTAAAATTAACTTAGCAGATAGTTGATAATTTTAAGAATTTTTGTAACAAATAAATTATAGCAAAAAAAATTTATAAAAAAAATTGACATCATTTGATTTAGAAATTTTAAAAAACTACAAATACAATTTTTTAAAATTAATTTTTTGGAGCAAATTTATTTGTTAAAAAAAAAAAAAAATTAAAAAATTGTCAAGTGACAGCTAACTTTAATGTCATATAATAAATCAAAATTATCAAATAGTCATGAAATTTTTCTCATTATTAGATCTTAAATCAAATAAATTTTAATTAAGGTACTTACGTCTTCGATTTTAGATGCCATTTTTTTCTATTATTTGTTTAATTGGAGTATAAAAAATAAATTATAAATCAATGACAAGTATCAAACCACAATTATTTAATACTTTGTAAAAATAATGTGTCAGCCTTTAACACGTCAATACAATACACGATCAGGTTAAAATGCTTTTCTGGTTCTCGTGCGCGGTTTATAGCCTCAGTCACAAAAGCATTCGAGAAAATTCTTGAATGTTCTCTAACCCAAAATTTAAACTTTAACTTACTTCGGAATATTATTTTTAGTAATTATGAGCCAAAGTAGCTTTAAAAATTTTTTTTTCATGAATTCTTAATCAATGACACTATTATATTAATCAGTTAATTATAATTGAATTTTCTATTGTTTATTTTTGCTTTTATCTTAGAAATTAAATAAGTAGAGGCGCTGTTTGATGGCGGGAAAATTTGAAATGAGAACAAGAATTTTTTACTTGTGATTATAAATTATTAAATAATTTACAGATGAGAAAAAAACTATTGTTTTAAAAAAAGGGGCGACAAATTTTTTTTACTTGATTAAAAGAAAAATTAAAAAAATTTTTAACTTGCTAATAACACTTGAGCTCCATCTGCGTGAACGGTATTGTGCAGATATACACACATACATTTATATAATGTGTTTATATCATATCATAAGCCAAGTATTTATGAACTGCATAACAAAGTTTTCTAAGAAAACCTAAAACATACTGTAATTCAATAGATATTAGATATGCCATAAATTTTTCACCGGCTACGTGAAATAGTTTAGCACTGTCATGTAAATATTGCAAAAAATTTTTAAGTAACAATTTATTGTTATTCATATATCTCAACATTTTTATATATTGTTGTTAATCGTTCCTAAAATATTTTAATTAAGAATGGAGGTAACGTATTTAAAGCATATGTATTTATTTATTTACTTAAATAATATTAAAAAAAAAAAAAAAAACACTTATGTAGTGTCTTTGGTTAGATATGTCAAGGTCAATAAAAAAATATTTTTTAAAATTTCAGGTAATAGAAGAAAAAAAAAATGACGTGAATGAAAAGCAAGAGAATGTTGTGACATATCCTCATCAACCTTCGATGACAGTTTATATTTTGTTGATAACTGCAATATCAATTATTATCATCGGTGTTTCCGTACGACTGATTTATAAAGACAGTTATTTAAAAGCTTTTATTGATAACTGTAAGTTGAAAATTTTTTTCTTTTGATTTTTCAATTAAAATTATTACTATAATTATAGCAATGAGGTTGAAGTTAGCAGACACTTGACAATTTTTTGATTTTTCTTGAAAAATAAACTAGACATAGAAAATTATTTATAAAAATGTTATTTTTAATTTTTCAGAGCTTCTAAAGATAAAAGTTTTAATTAAAATTTTCTTGCTATAATTTATTTGTTAAAAAAATTCTTAAAATTATCAGATGTCTCTCAATTTCAGTATCATTTATAACAATAATTTTTTTACAGTAACAACTTTTGTTGTATGTTTCATGATGCTCACCTTAGGATCTGTAATGCTACGTATGATAAGTTTTCTTGCAGAGTTAGAATATTTAAAAAGTCACCATGATAATCAAGTGAAGAAAATATTGACTCATACATTCGAATTTAATATTACCTCAATAGTCTTTATCGTTATTTGTTGTTTATATATATTGGTAAGTACTTAAGTTCTATTAAATTTCCCGGTAATTTAATTTAATTGGTTATTCTAGATGTTTGCTATAAGAAAAGGTGATATTCTGAGTTATACTCGTGCCTTGGATTCAATGTCAAATATTTTGATGATTTTATTGTCTATTATTGTGAGCCAAAGTATTGGCTTGGTAAGAATGACTCCGATAATATAAACCATTAAACATAAATTATTAATTTCATTTATTTAAATAGTTTCGTTGTGAATTCAACTCTATTTACAAATCCAGTGCAGCTGCAGGAGTTGATTATGGGACTGGGATGGCGCATAATTATTATTATGGTTATTTAAGAATTATTTTACTTTCTGATGGTACTAGTAATTCAGGTAATATTTTTAATTAATCACAGAATAAATTAAAACTAAGGTATTGAATTTTCGTAGGACTGCGTGCAAAAATGGAAGTTTATGAAAGTAATCAAAGTACATCGGACTTTCAGATAACGATTCCTGTAAAAAAACTTTTTATCCTGATACCCGAGTCTGGACATATTCCTCCAGACCTTAGAGATGCCTCTAACTATTGGCTGGAGAGTACGACGGTTGGTAATTATTAAAAACTAGCTGTTACCCGCCCGCTCCGCTGGGCACTTTATAGAATTGTATTTTAAAATCTAGACTTCAATTTAATTGGAGTATTGTCATGACTTGCTCAGATTCTAAATTTCATCGGATTGGCCTGTACCTTTTATCCATGTGATAATTCTAGCTAATATTCATTGTAACTTTCAATGTGCAATCACTATATCATTTGGATCCTATAGGAGCTAGAGCTTGGAAATTTGAAATTTTCATTCTTAACATCCACCCCCGCAGTCTATATTGGGAGTAAGTTGTCATAAAATCCGATATTAAATCATTGTTACATCACGTACAGAAGATTCTTATCAAATTTGGAGCTTATAGGAGCTACAGCTCGGAAATTGAAATTTTAATGTTAACACCCACCCCCACAACCCCCTGTGTCGCCAGCTATCGTAAAGTTTGTTTATAAATAATTTTTACATCACTTAAAAAAAATTCCTACCAAATTTGGAGTCTTTAGAAGCTATAGTTTGAAAATTAAAAATTTTCATTGTTGATACCCACCCCCGCAACCCCCTGTGGGGTGATCTATCGTAAAATTCGTTCATAGACTATTTCTACATCTCTTACAGAGGATTCCTATCAAATTTGGAGTCTATAGGAGCTGTGGTTTAAAAATTGGAATTTTTCATTGTTAACGCTCCCGCAAACCCCTTTGAGAGAGGAATTTCTTAAAATCCGTTCTTAGTTGACCTTTACATAGCAAAAGTAATATTTATACCAAATTTAAAGTCTCTACGCCTTATAGTTCCAGAGATATCGCGATGAGTCACTATATACTTAATAATCTCTTATGAATGTATATAGATATAATTTTCAAAACAAGTATGAATAATTATTAAACATAATTTTAGAGTCTTTATAATGAAGTTCGGGATCGAGCTGGCGTTAAAAAACGTGTCTATCATAATACTGTCTATAAAATTCACCCTGGAGGTGAAGGAAATAAACGGAGGCCTGTTTATATTGTTGTTGAAGGAGCAACTCCAGTGTTAACATTTTATGAAGTATTGCAACACGCTCATAAACATACTGGTAATTTTTTTAGTTAATGTAATTAATAAATAACTAATTGATAATTACTTCATTTTTTTTTATACATTAGATACATATAAAAATAATCGACACCTGATAATTGCTGCCTTCTATAAAACTCTTCAAGATTTGTTGAATGAAAATGCTGAATCTCGTGATACTTGTGAATTAGTTTATTTTAAAGGTATTTATATTGAATAATAAAAATGTATAATTGCAATTAAATACTAATGGTTTTTAATTTTAGATTATGACGACGATGATAAAAAAGTTAATATCGGAGAAATTTTATTGGAAAGAATTCGGAAAGAGGCTCCGAATTGCTATTGAATAATAAAATATTAATAAAGAGTATTTTAAAATTGTAAGTGTGATATTAATTATTAAAAAATATTTTTAAAGTACTCAATGGTCCAAAAAAAGAGTCTGAATATTTTTTTAAGGTTTAATGAGTACAATAAAAAAAAAAAAAGTTAAAGTATGACTGTTTTTATATATCATTACAAGTTTTTAAATCGTTTTTCTATATATAATGAACGTAAAAAGAATTGACACAGATGTGAGTGATAAGTGTATCTAGAAATATTTTTAAAATAATTTTTTTTGTACTACACATTATTTAACAAATTTAATTATTGAAAAAGGTTTTGCCGTATTTATTGCTCATGTATAATTAAATATTTATTTTCATCAAAAACATCTGACAATTATTAAAAATTATTAATATATTAAGCGACATATCAATAATATAAATAATTACTTAGATCCTGTTGATATGTGCAACTAATTATCATGTTAGAAAACGGCAGGAAAAATAATTAATTAATTTACTATACACAAAAACTGTCGAAAAAAAAAGACATCTAATTACAATGAACTACAGTAGAGATTTTTAATTGTTCTTTGTTCTTAATTAATAATTTTAGAACCTTTTTTTATTTACTTTTAATAAATATGTATATTGCATAAGTAATACACAGTACACAATAATTAAAGATTGGTACAAACTAATCAGGATATTTTTTTTTAATTAACTTTTTCACTTTTGTTTATTTTTTTAATTTTTTTTTTCTTTCATTTCCGAGCCTTTATAGTCACCAAGAATATTAACTCGCATTTTTTATTTTTAATATTTATTTGTCGAGCGTTATATCATTTTTTTTTATCAAGTATTTGCATACTAAAATGTTTAGGAAAATTTTTCTTTTTGATACAATATTTACACAATCGACTATTTGATCGTTACACAAGTTTCATCTTCTTAATTTGTTGCATATGGGCTTTTTTGATAAGAAAAATAAAAATTAAAAGAAAAACACAATACTGAAAAAAGTAAAAAGAAATTAATCCTTAAATAAATATTTCAACGAAATAATAGTTGTTTATAAGGATAATAAATTATAATATATGCTGAATAGTTGAAAAAATTTGTTTTTAATAATAAATGAAAATAAATAAATGAGAATACAGAGGTGAAAATGATAAATTTAAATAATATATAAATTATGCTGACGCGTTATTTCTTTCTCGCTTTCTTTCACTCTCATTCTCGCTTTCATTTTCTCGCTTATTTGTAGACAGATCTGTAGTCACAATAATAATTATCATTATTATTATTACATACTATTTATATATATATATATATATATTTTTTTTTTATGTTCTCAGTTTTATCATTAAACATTATCAAATAAAGGTTGTACAATAAAGTTAGTACAGTAGACAATTTAAGACCATTTGCGTGTCCAGCCACCGAGTGTGAGATCAATACAGGGACAAACTGATTAATTAAATAATTAATTGACCATTTTGTCATGCAACGTCATCTGCATATATACATATATATGCAGTAGTCATTATTGTTGGCGATGATAAATTATTTCATATGTTTAGCCGCAATTACTTAAATCTAATTTATTTACTTTTATTATTTAAGTACGCAATAAGACATTGGAAGAGCTTAAGATATGAATTTTTAAGACAATTATTTCAAATTAATATTCGAAAAACAATCATTTATTTGGTCATGAGCTTTATGCCAAAAAATTTTGATTTAATTTAAATATAATATCAACTAATATCAATTAACAATTTAACTATTACTTTTTTATTACCAATCGTGCTATTGGCACACTTAAATCGAGAAATTAAAATTAAAAAAAAAAAATAATATTTTAAGTATTTATCACACATAAAATTTAGTAAGTAACAATGTTTTTTTTTTAGTTTTTTCTTTTTTTTATAATTAAATTATACAAGGTGATAAAGATATCATCAACTATTATTATAACAATATCACACTTCATACACAATTGCGTATATTCCTTCTTTGTTTTATTTATTTTTTTTTTTTACTTTTAAACAATTTGATAAAATAATACTCGCGTACATGTATTTTGATATATTCGCACAACCAAAAACTAAATAAAATTAATGATAATAATTTTTAATTTTATTTCAAGATTTATGAAGAATATTAAATAAACCCGAAATAAAATAATTATTTATTGAAACAGCCATAACTAGCACATTCCTGATCAGGTACATTGTTTATCATCGCTTAATTTATTTTCTCATTAAGTTAAATTTAACTCTTCAGTTCTTGCTAAAAACATTTTTTGTCATTATTATTATAAATTTATCTCGATGACAAATAAAAATATTCGTAATAAGAACATTGTTAAACGTGACTGGAACACAAATGCCTTTGCATTTACGCGCTTAACCATTTACAGTGATGATGATAATAATAATAATAATATTTATAGTAACATAAGTCATTGCATTTGTTCAATTAAAAAATATCATTGAGATATTTGGACTTATACGCAATAATGAATGATAGAACATTCAACAGGATTTAATGTTTGTTTTGTTATGACAAGAATACAAACTGTATCAATTATTTCAGAATTTCAAATCGTACAATTGCAAGTACTAATTTTTTTTTTTTAATCCTAATGACAGTGATTAATAATAAAATAATAGTATTTGACATTCTCAATATTGAAGACCGAATAGATACTCATTACTTGAATTAAAAAAGGAAATATTTACATTAAACGGGAAGAAATGAACCTAATTATTTGTTAAGAAATATCTTATTTTCTTAATATACTATATCATAATAAAAATTATCATCATTATTATAATAATAATAATTATTATTATTATTATTATTATTATTATTATTATTATTATTTGTGCTTATAGGACTGTTTCGAGATTGATGAATGACTAGTCGGCCACGATGCAGGATTTTAATTAAACAAAAACATATTATTACGACTAAATATACGGATATGGAACGCATGTATGCTTTTAATTATCACTGAGTTGGAAATTTTATTAATTAAAATTAAATTCTTAAAAAAAAAAAATATCAATTAGTTCTGTCAAACATGAACGTAATTTTAGACTGATAAATGATCATCTGAAAAAACGCATTTTGTAAATGCGTAAAATAATGTTGTGATGTTAATGATAGCTAATATAAAATTATTATAGGTGTAATTTATGTAACTTTTGCTGTAGCTAAAATTATCATGGAATTGATATTTTGTTCAATTAAAAATGTTATTTCGTTAAGTAATGGAGAATTTATACGATGGAAGTGCGAACAGTTGTTTTTTATGACATTCAGTACACTTTGTATGCTGGACTAGTTTCAGAGTACGACTTTGATTAATAAAAATACAAAAATTAATATTACGCCGAAAGTTGTTTTATAAATTTTGTGTTATTTACCAATTCATCAAACTGTCATATTCACTGAACATTTTTTAGCACAATTTATTCATATTTTAGAATGAATAATAAATTTTAGAAAAATAATTTCATTCAATAAATAAAAAATTTTGAAAAAAAAAAAAAAAAAAAACATCTGTAAAACATCAAATTTTTCCTAGATGTAAAATTAAATTTTTTCAAATAACAATTCAGGATTTTAGAATATAAAATAAAAAAAAAATAATATTTAATTAATATAGATTTTTTCACCAAAAATGTCTACTATCTCATAGACAACATAAGTTTAAAGATATTTTTTACATCTTTATACAACATTAATGAAACAAAATAATTTGTATTTCATTAAAAGTTTCAACTCAAATAAGAAATAAAAATAAAAAAATAGAAAAGTGATAACCACTGAGAAACAATAAACGAAAGTAGCTTACATATTTGTTGCGCCCTGTGTCACGATTGCGAAAGAAATAAGTTAAATAATTTAAGCCTCGGTGGAGGCTACGAGCGAGCCTTTAGGTGTGTAAGCCGTTGCATTAGGATCGAGATTAGACACAGTACATCCTGGACACGGACTTTCAGTACTACGCATTTTAGAACCACCAACACGTACATCATTGTTGAGTCGTAACTTGGACGTTGTATTGCTGGATGCTGGACTGAATGTGTCTTGAGGCATCACTGCTAAATCTTGTGCAATTTTGGCTTTTAAAATTTCCATTTCTTTCTCGTGTGACCTCATCATACCTAAATTGAAATTTTAATAATTAATTTCTCGAGTTAGCTGATGTTTTTCAGTTAAACATTTAAAAATTTCAAATTATAAAAATGTATGAAGAACAATAACTTAAATGATAATTAAACAATGAAATTTCTTAACGGTAGTCTACGAAAAACTGTAAATTTATAAATTTCCTGACAATGATTTTTAATAATCAGAGATTACATGCAGAGGCTATGATAATTATGTTATAAAAAAAAAAAAAAAAAAAATAAACTCACTTTCTCTAATTTCAAGCTGTCGTTTAGCTTCACCGAGCGCTGAAAATAGATCAAGTTTTATCCGTGTTTCCGCGCTCAAGCTATTTTCCAGGTGAGAGTTCTTTTCTTGGAGAGCATTTAACGCACTGAGAAGAATTTCTGTTTCACCATGATTATCTTTACAATGCGTAATTTCTTTTTCCAACGATAAAAATCTGAAAAAATAAAAATTACATTAATAACTGTTACTAAAATGAAACCAAAAGAAATAATACCTTTCTTCTTTCGTTTTTAGTTCCCGTCTTAAACTTTTGAGATCCTGCTCCATTTGTGCTCGTCGAGTTTTACACGCATCTGTACACTCCTGTCGTACAAGCGGCGGAGGAGGCGGTGGAATCACGGACCTAGCCTCTTCAGCGACCCGTCGCGCTCGTCTTTCAGACACCAGCGATGCCTCGCAGGCTGTACGTTGTCGACGTTCTTCAGCGATTCGTCTTTCGAGCGATGACATTGTCTGTTTGTCTAATTGACGAGCGGTAACTAGCCCTTGGAGCTTACTCTGCAGCTGATCATTATCATGCTGCAGCTGTTGCATGTCACCTTTGGCTTGTCGCTCACCAGTGAGCAGAGTATTTACTTGTGAACGTAATTCTTGTTCTATTTGTCGACTCGACTGTAAATCCGATTTTAAACGTTTTATGTCAGCCTCAAGTTTACGACAAATAATTACCCTCTGGCAATATTCATCTTGTTGCTTTTGATGGTCACTTATTGTTGTATCTGGAATAATATTTTTACTTTGACGACCTTTACGTTCACGTTGAGTGTGTTGCACTGTCGTTGTCGTCGTCGAGTCACGATTCTCTTTAACATTATTATTGTTATTGTTGTTGTTATTATTATTATTCCATTTGCCTGTTGCTGAACCGTTTGATTGTGTTTTCATCGAATTATTGTGAGATGAATTACTACCTTTAACGGTTTTATCTTTTTCCGCTTCATTTACGTCAAAATCATTAACTGAATTTATCCGTTCGATAAAATGTACATCATTATTATATGATACCGTTGTACCATTACTATGGGAAAATCTTTTGTCATTTTTATCTGACTGTGAAGAATTATTTGAATTATGTTTATGATCATCAAGCTTATCGCTTTTGTCAAGTGATTTTCTATGACTATTTTTGGCAGATATATTTTGTGCTTGAGGCGACGTGTGAGCGTCATTTGATATACCGCCATTATGTACACTTGTGTCTGTAGAAGCACCACCATTCCCTGATAATAAATCATAACAAAAACATGATTAATTAATTAATTTATATTTAGCAAGCATAATAATATAAACTACTAATGATTTTATAATTGTAAATAAATACAAACTACCTCTACTTTTTTCTGGACTGGGATTATACGGTGTATGTGGCCTGTGCGGCTGTGATTTTGAATTTGTTTCTGTCGTTACTATTTGTGATTGTAACTGTGATTGTAGTTGTGTTGATACGGCTTGTTGTTCTGCAGGTAATGCTTGTTGCAATAGCTGTAGATAAAATTCATTTTCTTTCGCCACATCTTTTTGTTTTCTCTGTAGAAAACAAATCGTTCAATTTTATTCATTGTGCACAAAATGAAATAATAAATAAATTAATAAATTAATTAATTAAGTAACTATTAATTAGAAGTTTACAATCACTACACTGAATTAATATTTTCTCGCATTTACTAAATTAAGTAAAATTTAAAACTAACTCAACTATTGAACAAACTATCATGAATAAAGTTTTGAAACTTTTAAAAGATATAAATTCAAGTTTAAACTTTCATAACAATATTAAATTTAATCACATCGATCAATTTTACCATCAAAGTATGGCTTATAACGAAATTTACCTTATTCTCTTAATAATATTACCTGTCTCATTCTGTAACCTACATAGCTTTTGAAACCAAAACCCAAGGTAACTACAGGATAACCAATGCTGTTCAACAAAATAGGTATTATTAAATATGAGTATGATGATGTTAATTAATATAATCAATCAAAAATCTCACCAGTGTGCTGCAAAAGGCCTACAAAGATCAAGATGAAAGGGCATGTGGCGTAGATCACGCAATCGCACTGCAGCCTCTATGTAGAGAAACAATAGCCACAACATCACAGTTGGTAAGCACACTCCTTTATCTGCAATATTATTTATTTATATATGTTAATAAATAATTGATCCACTCATTGGCATGATATATATGTATAAAATTAAATAAATAATTAATTATTTACCCGTGTGCCACACGTATTGTACCCAAACATATGTACTGGCTGCGAAAAATAGCCAGTGAACAGGTATGAAGAAAAAACAAATCATATCTGATGTTAGAGCAATACAAATGAAAAAAACGGAGAACGCCTGTAACCAAACAGTACATTAATAAGCAATTAATGATTACTTTACCAAATGTATTATCATTTATTTGAAATGAATTAACGAGGGCATTGCACTGACCCAATAATAACAATTTGTACACAGTTATTTAGTTGTTATATTTATCTACGATCTGAAACGTTAAAAAAACGTTATACTACTCAATGTAGGCTGCAAATAGACAAAGTTAACAGTTGGGTCAGCCAATGACTTTAGAAGAAAAATCTATTAAAAGATCAACTTACCAAGCCTTGATATTTAAAAGAATCGTAAACACTTCTGAGTAGCAGCCAGAATGGCCACAAAAATTCAAATCGAAACTCTAATATGAAGTCCGCGAAAATCACCATGGCCCATAGTAACAGAAACTTTAGGTAGAGCAGTGTGCTGTGAAAATACAACAAACAAAACAATTGATTACTGTTATAAAAAAAAAAACACTGTACGATTACAATAATTATAATTAATAATTTAATTACTATATACTTATTAAGATTATTAAATGCTAGGTATATAATTTATCAATGAAATCAAATAAATAACAATGTATTATTATTATTATTATTATTATTAACACAACATAACAACCAATTGTTATAAAATAATTTTTTAACTTGATAACTCGTAACTGACAGCAATAATAAACATAATAATAGTAGCTATTATCATAATGAACGTAATAATGACATTATATAGTAGATCGTAAAAAAACGTTTAACGCGGAAACGTCAAAAGCACAAGTGATGCAAGCATCAACACAGCGAGATGACTGGCTAGGTGATCATATTACTTTGTAATATCTAAATCTCACAATATCAGCTATCAATAGTTGTCATTGCATCAATGAATAAAAAATATTTTCACACATAAACTATCATATTAATAAACCAATAATTGAATGAACATAATTATTCCGCGTGGTAAATAATAGTAGTTTGATATATTTTTTGGTTATTTTAAGCAGCGGCCATTATGATGTACACATATGGCGAGCCAAATAAGTAATATATACCTTCCATAAATTCCTTCGGTGATCTTATTGCGTTTCAAGGGCCTCCGGAGCTTGCCGCACTCGGCATTTCTTCTCTTCATATTCCTCAACACACTTTAACAAACTACCAGCACGACGTTCTATCACAACGGCGGCGGTTAACACAACGTTCAGATGATATAGTAGTGGGGAAAAACAATTAATAATAGTAATAGTAATAATAATAATGATAATAATAATAATTACTATGATGATGATGATGATGATGATAATAATAATAATGTAACTAGAAAAAAAAACATGTATATATCTCAAGTATTATAAAACTTTACCACTTGTAAAATATCAAGTGTTCGATGTAATGTTCGTCTTCTTATTATACAATATAATTCAACTACTCTTTCTTTCACACTTTATATATGTATGTATATTTATATATATGTATATATGTCTGTTACCAACGTGTCTTTCTCACTCACTTGATCTCACAGCACTATCAATCTCTTTTGTTGTCATTCGTCTGTAGACAGATTCGTGATTTCACGGCGGTTCACCAAGCAGCTGATTGGTCCATTATGAGACATGGCGCTAATCAACCTCTAATGATCCTCCCGCGATTTCTACCAAACATGTATGCTTTTCAATTCTTTACCTTTTACTTATTCAATAAAATATACCACACCGTATAACTTGAGATGACAATAATATATTTCTTCAGCACTTGCTATTAAATTAAACTATTCTTCTTTTTTAATATTCCTCTTCTTCTCATAGCAGCTACTTGACCATTATATGTAGATGGTGAACTAAACTTGACACACGTGTTCAACAACTGTTCTTTTGCTCTTCGGATCCACCGTGAATCTCAATGTAATCTCGGTCTATAATGAAACAAACAATCAAAGAAGATTGTTCTCCTCTTACCTATCATTAATTAATTGATACACTTACTATTATTATTTCTCTGTTAAATAATTTTAACTCAGGCTCTTTGATTATAACTCGCGTTGACTCATACTCGCGTCTCCGGGTTTTATCGATCGTGGATATGCCTAGTCCACCGACGATGGCGTCAGCCTTGTTGTTTTTGCGATTCCTTGCCAGCTGTGTCTCGTTCTCGTAGTCCACCTCTGCATGTAACTATATAATATTTTGTATATATATATATATATATATATATATATATATATATATATATACTCATGTATACACACATATAAATCACCAAGCAAGCAGTCCAAACCTACACGAGTTGAAACTACTCTGCACTTGCAGCAGCATATAGTGCGCACCCTTTTTTTTTTACTAAACTATACTCTATTTAATCCCCAAGCTTCTTTTTTAAAGGCACGAACTATACCAAAATTTGCTTTTTATTCTTTTATTAAAATTATTAAATAAAAATTTTTATTTCTTCTGATTAAATATTCTTCTTATCGATAGTTTACTTTTACAATTCTATTTTTTAGTTCTCTCAACCGGTAATTAATTTTAATTGTAAGTTATTTAAGTTCCCGCTAAAATAATAATTCTCAGTGCATTCAGTTTTCTTCGTCACCACTCGAGTACTTCCGTCACAAATGTTGTTTATGTTTAAATGCAATAACACATGTGTCACAGCTTGTCACATTGATACATATTCATTACTTTGCTGGTTATTATGTACAGTGAAATGTGTTGATGTACTTACCGAAGATAGGAGTTATTTTTATAAATGAAAAAAAAAAAATCGATATCTTCTCTGAATTTTTGTGGAAAACAATTTTTATAATTCAAAAAAAAATCTGGATTATATTTTATCTATAATTTTATTTTACAGGTTGATGAACTTGATTCCAGAGAATAAGTCATACGATATGGTCTATTTGAAATTATTCAATTTTTTATGAAAATGAAATAAGTCGACATTTCAAAATTTTTAGAAATTTTTTATTGAAAAAATTTCAATTAAACGATTAAAAAAAATGTCACATGTAAAACACTTGAAAAAATATAAGTGCAATTTTTTAGAAATATTTTTTTTAGTTGTAATTTGATTAATAAAAAAAATAAAAAATTTTTAGACGTCTGCTAACTTCAGTGTCATAATTTTTTACTTAATTTAATGTAATTTATATGAGGAGATATTTTCCTATTTAAAAAATTTTTATTGTTTAATTACAATGAAATCATGAATATTATACAAAAAATTTTAATTAAATTTATATAAAAGTTATTCATGGCAACTAATGAGTTTCTTAATATAAACTTAATAAACATTAATTTTAATGATTGACAATGGAAAAAATATACCACAAATGAACACGTCTTAATCACAGCTCTCACTTTTACAGATCATTGCTTCACATATCCATTTGAAACTGCTCAGAGACTTCTTCAATCACTGCGATTTCTGAAAGAGAAAAAAAATGATTAATTATTGATCGTTTTAATATTGGAAGTAATTAATTTATCAAAATTAAACATTTAATAAGAACAAATGAACAAATAATTTTTAATATTTGAATTTCATAGAAATTTAAATATCAAAAGAATCGAAATAATTGTGAAACACTTGTATCAATTTCTATTTAGCAACTAAATATTATCAAGTGTCTACCTTAACACTTCTTTAAATTTCCGAACTTTCAATGTAATAATTGAATCAGGAATTTCAATTTTTACATTTTTTTCAATTTAAAATTTTTGTAAAATAAAAATACCTTTGGTTGGTTTATTGCAAACAGACACATTAGTCGTAGCAATTATTGGAGATCCTTTTAATAAATTTGCTGGGATTGACGTAACACTTGGAGGAGTTTTAGAGATCGGTGAATTTCTCAAATTCATTAAAAAAGCCCGTTCATACACGATTCGTGTACCTGTAATAAAAATAAGAATAATTATTGTTTCATCATTATAAAGTAAGTAAATAAACAAATAAAATAATTTAAAATTGACTTAATCAAAATAAAAGCTATGTACATTCATTCTATTTATAACCAGAACGAAGAAAGTTGTAAAAGAAAAGCAAGAAAACAAAGAGTACTTGAGAAGTATTAATAAATATTCAGATAACTAAAAAGTAAAACGTAGATTTTCTGTCATTGAACATTATATTAGTATCGTAAACTGCTTGGCGATAAAAGTTGACTCATCGTTGAAATAATTACAAAAGTAAAAAAAAAAAAACAATTGGAAAAATAATAAACAGCGGTAAGATAATAAAAAATATAATACTATGCATAATAAGCCTGAGTTTAATTGTTTTTATTTTTTATTAGCAGTGTATGTCATTAATTAATAGTTACTATAAATAATAGCGACCATTATTATTTATACGCAATGATCTGGTAATAAATAAAGTCGTGGTAATTCAAAAACACGTGAGTTAATCTCTGGTCAGCTGATGTTTTGATCAACACGAGAATAACTACTAATTGGAGGTCGTTTTATTACGCCAAAAAAACAATAATGTTCTCTATGTACTGAACTATATACTGAACAATCAATAACTTTGAGCCAGAGGTCGTTAGACTTGAGATCAATATAAATAATTTAATGTTATTAAATATTATTTAATTTTTATTTCAGATATTTAAAAGTTTTAAGATTAATACAAACCTCCTGGTGTTGTTGAATACAAAGTACCTCCTGGTGTTGATGAGTAATCGACTGGTAATTGATTTGGGTCAGAGATAACAATTCTTTTAAAAGGTATATTTTGATTTTGAGTGACTTGGCGTGCGATCGGAGATGCTGACATTGTTATTATTTTTATTTAACAATATAAAAACAAAATACACGGTTGACTTATCAGAGAAACCTTGAAATGAACACCTGAGGGAATGAAAAGTATTTGGTGAGTTGTAATAAAATAGATGATCAAAAAAATTTAATTGCTTTGATACAGTTTAATATTTTAGGCGTAATTCAACGACTGTTCTTATAATGTCCAAGTGACCAATAAGAAGAAATAATACAAAGACTAAATAAATAGAATGGTCGTGTATATGTAGCTGAAGAAAAATACAGAAGCTACTACTGACTAATGACTGTGTTTTTAAAGTAAAAACAAAACTTTTTGTGACATGCATGTACAAATGCTACGTAATTTAAAGAGCTGTTTGAGTTTCTTACTAAAATATCTTTGAACTAAGAATAACAACAATAATTTTTATGATTATTTAAAAACTGATGCGAATCACAGCTTACAGATTTAAATTTAAATTCACAAAACACTTATTATTAGTAAGTCATCCTGTTCAATTGAGTTAAAGAGAGCTACTGGTTGTTTAATATTTGAATATTGTCAATAGCGTTAAATAACTTGGGTAATAATAATGCTGAATGTGCACTGTAAGCTGTAAGCTAGCTGATAAGATGTAAGCATTTATATAAAAGCTGACTAGACCGGGGCGAAATTAAGAGTGGGGTAAAAATAAAGTGAACAGAGAATATCGCGGTCTCGCTTATTTATACTCAACTTATATTATTTTTTATCTTTTCAATACATTTTCACTGCACACTACCCTCACATATCTTTAAATGCGACTTACTTTTTTTTATAAAAAAACATATCTGGTAATTATTCATCTGTAATAATATTTATAAAATTAATCATTTTTCATTTAAAAAAATTTTTTTTACAGATATGCATCAATTTGACTTGAAGTTTATAAATATTACATCTCCCGCTAATATTTATTAAATATATGTCTGCTGAGTTATTACATATAACACATACACGTAAAGGCGCGTATAAATATGTGTCATTCAAGAGATGAACTGTATGCGTTATTAATATAAATTTATATCTGTTTTTATTGCATAAAGTGCCAGCAAGATAGTAAGAAAAACCACGTGGGAAATTTGTTTACTACTTATTGATTACTTGAGATTTCATGTTTACACCATTCGATTAAAATTACTACAAGGATATTTTTGAATCGTTTTTAAATGGAAACATTTATTGCGAAATTTTTCTTACACGTAAATCAATAAATATGTTTGTTAGTTTTATTTTGAATTGAAGATTTAAATTGATATGAAAAAATATTCGTACTATCATATCTTTATAAATATATATATTTTTTGTGTTATTTATCATTATGCAATTGATACGTTAAATATCACGTGACAGTTCTTAGTAAATTTCATAGTGGATAGTGGAATATTTTTCTTAGCACAGTGAATTCGTTTATACTGAAGTACATAAGTCTATCTTTAAAGTCTTTTATAAAAGACTTCCACGTATTGAAATATCTTGAAAAAAGTGTATCAAGATTTAATTCATCAATCATGGTAAGAATAAATAATATTTATCGATATACATGTAATGTTATTATAATTTTTATTTAATTATTATAACCTGTACAGATGCCAGATATCGTTGAAGTATCGAACAACAAATGTTTTGGAGGATGGCAAAAAGTATTCTCTCATCAAAGGTAAGATTTATTTATGATGATAGGTTATCGGGTGTGAAATTAAACATTTAAAAATGATTGATGTTTTATAGTGTCGAGTTGAAATGTAAAATGAATTTCGGAGTATACTTGCCACCACAAGCGGAGTTAGAACCAGTGCCGGTGATTTATTGGCTGTCAGGGTTGACTTGTACTGAAGCTAATTTTATTCAGAAAGCTGGAGCTCAGCGTTATGCATCAGAACATGGAGTGATTCTTGTTATTCCTGATACTAGCCCACGTGGAGAGTGTATTCCCGATGTTCCAGAGAATGACTTTGGTATGGGAGCCGGATTTTATGTAGATGCGATTCAAGATCCGTGGAAAAATCACTTTAGGATGTACAGTTATATCACTAAAGAATTACCGACTCTAATCAATCATAAATTTCCGGTGATTGCTGGTCAGCAATCTATTATGGGCCATAGGTATATAATTATTTTTTTAATTAGTTAATTGGAGTTGTAAATAGGGTAAATGCACCGGTTCTTGACCGGTCACCAATTAGTTGACCGATGTACTTAAAAGTTAATGAGGCTGAAGTTAGCAGACACTTGACAATCTTTTGATTTTGCTTGAAAAATAAACTAGGCATAGAAAATTGTTTATAAAAATCTCATTTATAATTTTTCAGAGCTTCTAAAGATGAAATTTTTCAGTAAAATTTTCTTGCTATAATTTATTTGTTAAAAAAATTCTAAAAATGAAATAGCTAGCTCATGAAATTATAAATTCATTTAATTATTACGTTATTTTTCAGTATGGGAGGCCACGGAGCTTTGATTTGTGCTTTTAAGAATCCAGGGTTGTACAAAACAGTTTCAGCATTTGCGCCTATTTGCAATCCTGTTGAGTGTGACTGGGGTAAGAAAGCATTTTCTGGATACTTGGGTAATAAAAATGAACATTTTGAGCTGTGGAAAGAGTATGACGCTACACACTTGGCTAAAAAATATTGCGGGCCACCGTTGGATATTCTCATTGATCAAGGAAAAGATGACAATTTCTTGAAACAATTATTGCCAGAAAATTTGGTTCCTGGTGCGGCAAATGCTAACTTAATGTTAACACTGAGATCTCAAGAAGGCTATGATCACAGTTATTTTTTCATCTCTACATTTATTGAGGATCATATTAAACATCACGTTAAATATCTTAAAAATTAAAACAACAATATAACACTCATTTTTTATTATATTTTATATTAATAATAAAATAATTACAATATTCAATATTTCGGTGAATTTATTTTAATTATTTTTTTTTTTTTTTTTTTCAAAATATTTATATAATTTTAATAAAAATTTGATAATAGTTTTTATCTAAATTGATTTGTACAGTCAGTAAAAATAGAAGTGTATTTATAGGACTAATATTAATTATTGTTTAAAAAAATTAAATTCTGCTAATATAGGATAAATATAGAAGCTCTTAATATTTTATTTTGATCGATGAGATCGTGGAGGATCACGAAAACTGTGCCATAAGTTTAAAACAGATTTCCGGTTTTGCCAAATTTGTGAATTTCCCCACATTTGCCAGTACCTGAGCAGAAAAAAATTAATTAATTTAAAGATCACTTTACACATTGAAAAAAATCTATAATGACATACAAGCCCCACATAGCTCCGCCTAAATGAGCAGCGTGATCAAGAAAACGCCACTTCATTACACATCCAATCATATCGAACGCTAACAATCCTTTAATTGCCTATGATAAATATCATTAGTGAATTTTAAAATTCTTTAAAAAAAATTAATTAGAATAAAATTCAGTAGAATTTGTTACTTACATTTCCTGCTGTAAATGTAATCATTGGAAGAAATGCGATACCTAATCGTGTGTCAGGATACTGAGCACATATAAATGCAACGACTCCCAAGATTGCGCCAGACTAAAATTTATGCAGAAATAATCAATTATAAAATAACAATCCGAATTACAGTATTACTGTTTAAATAAAATATAGTACTTACTGCGCCAAGAGACAATCCCGGTCGTTGAAATACAACTTTAAAAAGGTGACTCGCAAAGCTGGACAATACTCCACTGGTTAGGTAAAGTGCTACAAACTGCTCAGTTCCGAGTGTAGCTACGGCAGCTGTGCTAAAGCTGTGCAATACATACATATTGGTACCCAAATGCAGCAGCGAATGATGTGAGAACGTTGAAAGAACCATCGGCCAACAGATCGCACCTTTAGTTTAAATAAAATTCCAAGGTAGTTAAATTCCACTTTAAAAATTATTTAATATTCTTGTATAAATTCAGTCTTCTGCTTGTTTCAAGAATATTAATTTTTTTTTTTAATTTTCTTCACTCACTAGAAGCTGGGTTAGCGCAAAAATACTTTGTCATCGTTGCTCTAAACGCGGGTACCCTCCATGCTAAGAATACCATTACGTTGAGGTAACAAATCGGTACAAAGATCCGTTCACCGTTGGATAAATTTCGCCACCATGATTGTGCTTGTCCTCTCCACGTTTGCTGAAAATGACAACATATTTGAATAAAACATTTTTTATATAAAAATAAATGTTGTTAAAATTATCGTCCATATTTATCAATAATTATTTTTATATCAGGAATGTGGACAAGATAGAATCATAATAACAAAGTACTTTTGTCCACATTCCTGATAGATATAAATAATTATAAAAATAAATATTCATACATACAATTCCTTCTGATTGCAGATAACTTCTTATTTTTTCATTGATATTTTTTTTCATGGAATTAAACTTGTAACTGCGAATTTTTTCATATTCCCATATTGCTGCTCCAAGATGAGCTGCACTGCCAAACTAAAATCAAACAAAACAATTAAACAATATTACCTAACTAAATGAATATTATCATAATGTTGAAGTTAGCCGTCAGCTATCAATTTTAAAAATTTCAATAGCAAATCAATTACAATAAAAAAATACTTCTAAAAATTTTCACTTGTAATTTTTATTAATTTTCACGTATGAAATTTTTTAATTAAATTACATTATTATAAGATTTTAAAATAATTTTTAATGTCTGCCAACTTCAGTGTCATATATTATCTAACTCAATAAATCTTAAAAAATTGCATTTATAATTTTTAAAAATTTCTAAATGTCAATTTTTTTTTCTCATTTATTTTTGCCATAATTTATTTGTTAAAAAATTCTAAAAATTAATAAATAGCTACTAAATTAATTCTCATAAAAATTTATCACTTACAAGTATAGTAAAACCAAGAGGTTTCCATAAATTTTTGACTAACAACTCAGACGTATGCACAATATCATTTGTATCTCTCAGTCTTTTAAAACTCCGAATACTTCTTAATGAATTAGGAACTTCCAAAATTATTTTCTGACATGAAACATTATTAAATAAGCTGAAAAAATAAATAATTATAAGTATGATGCAATCATAACCTAAACATTAAATTTCTCTAATAATTATAAACGTCAAAATATTTACCTTTTACCAGCTGTTTCGTTCAAGCATAATAGCCTCCGGAATGCCATCGTTAATTTAAACAATTAATTGTCAAAATATTAAGCAAATTATCATAATGCCGTGAACCTTCTAATTGTTTTAAAATAGACGAATGTAAACTTATCTTAGAATTTGCGGAGTAGGGAAATTTGCGACATGAGTAACCACGATAACCCGGCTTTATTTGTATCAGGGCACCAAAGTAACCAATTGCCAATGAGCGCTGGAGGCAGAGCGTTCAAAGCGACCTCAAGTATTAGCAAACGAACTCACAAAATCACCGTCAGAGGAGCTATGACGACACGAAAGGGACAGATGTGTGGGGAAGTGATTTATCAACTATGGCATTGATGTTGGTGATGGTGATTTTTGAACTTTTAACATTATTTTAGATCCCGTTACATAAAAAAAAAAAAGCTTCATGTGCATTACTTGATGTTTTAATTAAAATGCATATGGTAAGAATTTTTTATTGATTTCATTTTTTAATTCAATTTTATTTTTAAGTAGTTTAAAAGTCCACATTTCGAATTTTTTTCACTCATGTAACGATTATTCGCAGGTTATATTTTTCATAGACGTCAAAAATATATATTTACAAATATTTATTTACTCAATAATACAAACAAAATATTTATACAATATAAATACATTGTTTTTGATTTATACATGTCATTTAGAAATTGTGAAAAAAATGGAATGCGCTAATTAGTTACTTAATTAATTTTTTTTTTTTTTTTTTTAATTCAACAAATTATTAATTTATGTATGCAAATATTTTAGATAACAAAAACTTCAATAAAAATTTGACATACAACTTGACTTAAGGTTTCCTGGTGACAACCATACAACATCAATACAATGATGGGTATATTGTATGAAAAGAGGCCTTTGAAAAGGCCCAGACTCGGTCCACCTGATGTTTACCCCCAGGAACCCAAGCAAAAAGAAGATGAGCTGACATCGATAAATGTCAAACATGGGTTCGCGACAATGCCCCAGCTCTCGGATGAATTCGGGACGGCCAGAAATTGCAATGTCACATCAACTAAAGTCGGAGCTTACTTTAACGCCATAATGGCTAAAAAAGAAGAATTAGCGACGATGCCAGATACTGGTCGCAAAAGACAGCAAATAAACCCTAAAGATAACTTCTGGCCTGTAACTGCCAGAAGTAGAAACTCCTTAGAAGCTTGGTTCAAAGATCTCTCTGGGTGTAAGCCTCTGGTTGCTCTGGCGAAGAAAGCTCCTAATTTCAACAAAAAGGAAGAAATATTTATGATGCTTTGTGAGTATCAAGTTCCAATGCTGAGAGCTGCTTGGTTTATCAAGTTAAGTTCTGCTTACACTGTCGCGGTGTCTGAAGCTAAAATAAAGAAACGTCAGCTCCCTGATCCTACGACTGGTATGTAATTTCATAAAATACTACACAGAAAAAAAAAAATTTCTTGAACCAAGAAAATTATAAGGAAGACTGAAGTTATTTTGATGCAAGAAGAAATTTTCTTGGCTTAAAAAAATTTAACTTCGTTCAAAAAATTTTCAGTCTTCATTAAGATTTTCTTGATTTAAGAAAATTTACGCTTGACTCAAGACTTTTTTTCTTTCTGTATATTAATTTATTTTAACTTATTTATTTTTTATAAATTTTATTAATACTTGATTATTTTATAGAATGGACGGGTACTTTGATAAAATTTTTAAGAGATCAGTTATCAAAGATCCAAGATTACTATCACATAGGTAATCAAGGCAGTGGTCAAAGTACTCCTGGTATCAACGGAACATGCAACCCCTCGTCGACTTCTATAAGCAACAACTCAACAATGATGAATAGTAATAATAATATCAATGGAATTAATTCTATACTGCCTTTGACTCCAAATGCTCACACAAATGTATCAATGACTGAAGAGCATAAGTTAGCTTTGAAGCAGTGGCACTACGGCATTCAATTGGCGAAATATATGTTTGAAGAAGGTTTATTGGACAGACAAGAATTACTTCAATGGATTCTAGAGTTACTGGATAAAATGCGGTTTAGTCCATCCGATGACGGAATATTGAAACTTTTGCTACCATTAGCGCTGCAATATCTCGAAGAATTTGTACAGTCTGAATTATTAGCAAGAAGATTAGCGTATTTGTGTTGCAGGAAATTAGCGCAAATGCTGAGTAACGTTGATATTAATACACCAGCAAGCCCGCCAGTCTTACCGGCAGTAAAAGTAGAACTTACAAATGGAAAAGAAGTCCCAGCATCAACGACATCCGCACCAACGGCATCAATAGGCGGGGCTGCAACTTTGACAAGTCAACCAGCCGTTCAACCTATATCAAATGCCCTCACGTCAGCATTCAATGATTATTTAAACTGTCCTCACCATAAAGACGTGATACTTTGCCTGTCAGCCATAATTCAAGTGATAACGCTCGAGTGTCCAACAGCCTTAGTCTGGAACAGCGTCGGAGAAGGTAAATCTCCTTCTGTATTAAATGGCTCTCCTTTGGATTATCTTCCTTGTCCCCCAGCAGCATTACCATGTCCACCGGCGAGCGCAGTAAATCCTACGATGGCTAAATTAAAACTTGCCCAGGAAAATATTCGAGCACGGTCACAAGCTGCTGAAGGTCGTTGGTCTTGCGACAAATGGCAACAAAGTAGCGCTGGTATGACAACAACAAAAGTTTTATCTGCTCTCGACGCTTTAGATCGTCATAAATTTGATAAAATGGATGTTAATAATTCGCTAGACACTCTCTACGCTAAAATATTTACCCCACCGGTAAAAGAAACTACTAATGAGAGAGAAGCATCCAAGACTGAATACACACCTCAACAGGATTCTGCGGTTGTTGATATATTGTGTCAATGGGCTGTGAGTGCTGAGCGTTGGGGAGAGCATCGAGCGATGGCTGTGGCTAAGTTGTTAGAAAAGAGACAAGCTGAAGTTACCGGCGAGAGTAATGATAACGATGACAAAGACAGTGTCTGCAGCAATGGTACTCCGCCGAGTCTTCCGATATTTCAACCTCTGTTAATGAAATTTCTCGACACTGACGCACCAATTCAGGATAACTCAACTCCTCAAACGAAAGCACAGTTTACTAATCTTGTGCATTTATTTTCCGAGCTTATTAGACACGACGTTTTCTCTCACGATGCGTACATGTGTACATTAATATCGCGAGGTGATTTAATTCAGGGTCCGGCTGCTAGTAAACCAGGTACGCCAAGCAACAGAGAGCCCATGGACGAGGATAGTTTGTTTCCTGGCATTGACTTGAAACCAACCAAGCTAGATTCAGATCATGGAAGAGCCATGGATTACGATGACAGTAAAATCGATGATGACTTGGATAAGCTGCTCCAACATATCAAAGAGGATCAACAAAATAGTATGGATGCGCCAGACAGCCCTAAAGATGACGCGTTGGGTGGTCACGGTCCCGAGGGACTCGACTCTAGACCGCCAACCAGTCCCAGTCGACATCTTTTGTACACCACGCATTTTCCTCTACCGCAAGACGAGTCTTCTAGCCAGCATGACTGTAATCAACGACATGTGCTATTGTATGGAGTTGGTCGCGTACGTGACGACGCGCGACATGTTGTCAAGAAAATGACTAAAGAAGTTTGCAAGCTTTTTGGGAAAAAATTTAGCATCGATGTAGCAGAGGGAGGCAAAGTCAAGAAGCATTCGCGGAACGAGTTCAATTTTGAAGCTGTTACTCAAAAATTTCAAAATCTCAGTTACTTCGATCAACATGTTGTAACCTGGCAGTGCGCGACCCAAGTTATAGAAATGTTAAATGGTTTTTCAATCAACGGATCTTATCTTCCAGTTCAAGAACATGTAGCTTTTCTTTTCGATCTAATGGAGCTTGCACTTAATATTTACGGACTAATAGACGTGTGTATTCAAATTCTAAAAGAATTGCCGGAAGTTGAGACTCAATTGGCAACAAGAAACAGCCAACTGGTCAGAAGCTACACTACCAGTCTTAGCCTTTACGTCGTTGGAGTGCTCAGAAGATATCATTACTGTCTTCTACTCTCGCCTGACCAAACAATATCTGTATTTGACTTACTCTGCAAAGTAGTGAAACACGTCTCCAACCCAAGTGACTGCAGTTCAGCTGAACGTTGTATCCTCGCACATCTTTACGATCTCTATTCGTCTTGTTTTCTTCTCAAAATAAAACCTCACGGCGTCGAGGCATTCAGCAACGCTTATCCGAAAATAAAGGCTGTGATGTTCAACAACAATCAAACACTTGTAACGTCAAATCATCCTTACAATCCTCAATACATGGTCGAAATCTTAAATAACCCTCGAAGAGGAGGTAAGATAGAGCCCCAGTGGGCTAGATCTCTCAACGAATCACCAGCGAATAGATACAGCTTTGTTTGCAACGCTATAGTCGCAGTTTGCAACGAAACAGACAATGATAAATTAAACGACATCGCCATAACTTGCGCAGAACTCACTGCATGCTGCAATGCACTCACTGTAGAATGGCTGGGAGCTCTTGCTGGTCTTTGTTTGCTAACAGACGGCCTTCAGTCTTATATTGACTTGCTCAACCAGGTTAATATCCAAGATTTGAGCATCCACAATCCGCTCGCCGTTTTCACATCAATAATGATAGCCCGGCATTGTTTATCTCTTGAAGACTTTGTGCGACTCATCGCCTTGCCATCTTTGGTACACGCTTGTAATCCTTCCAGAGGTGACAGCGATACAGAAGCTGAATCCCGAGGAAGATTGACGTCTCACTTACTTCTTCGTCTTTTTAAAACAGTAGAATGTCCTCAACCAGCTTTGTACTCAGTGAGTACAAGTCCGCATCCAATTCCTGCTGGAAATCAGCGAGGCTACAGCATAAAACTCAGCTGTGATCGTCATTTATTAGCTGCTGCGCACAATAATATCCCGGTGGGTCCAGTTCTTGCGGTTTTGAAAGCGATACTGGTTGTTGGAGATGCCACTGCAGGAAAACAGCCGCCTAAGAAGCCAGATGTACCGACAATACACTCAGGCAAAGGCAGCGGACCAGCAAGTGTCGGTGGTAGCGCTGGAGAATTGTCTATAAGTCATATTTTAGGTACCAGTGACATTCTAGGTGGTGGAGATGATTTAGGTTTGGATTTAGCTATGTCCTCGTCGAGCAGCAGCGCTGGACTGTTGTCAGAAAACGTTAAAGGGCTTTCAGAATTTGCCCAGCATGTTCTGAGGCAAATTTGCAGCCAAGAGTGGGTTCTAGAGAGATGCTTGCAGAGCCCTGAAGAACTTTGCTGTCCTGATATGCTGCTTGATAATATGCTGACTGCCAGACAAGCTCAGCGATTGCTTCATATGATTTGCTATCCAGATACTCCGCCAGATGCTCTTCTTGACCAACGAACGCATATTACGAATATATTAGAAAATTTAGAGCAGTGGAGCCTGAGAATGTCTTGGCTGGATCTTCAATTGATGTACAAGCAGTTCATTCCCGGATCTAACGACCTTTCGCTGTGGCTGGATATTGTCGCTAAAGCTGCTATAGACGTTTTTCAGCTGAACACTCTGACTAATAAAACTGAAAAAAGGTCAGGTTCTATCTGGTTGGTGGCGCCTTTAGTGTCAAAGTTATCAAGTGCAGTTCAAGGTAGAGTTCTCAAAGTAGCAGGACAAGTACTAGAGTCAGGAAATTGGTCGAAGACGGCTGGACGTGAGAGAGGAAGACTTAAATCACCTTCGCTGTTCAATCATCAGCCGTTTTTGTCACTCGTTCTCACATGTCTAAAAGGGCAAGACGATCAAAGAGAAGGTTTGCTTACTTCTCTCCATTCTCAGCTTTCGCAATTTTTAAATACAAGCAAAGAAGAAAAAAATGTTGCTTTAGAAGATCCTAAGACACGTGAAGTACTTCAGGACGCTCTACAGTTGAGGTTTAGTCTGGTAGGCGGAGTATTTGACACGATACAGAGAAACACTACTGTTACTACAGACTGGGCGATTTTGTTGGTTCAATTAGTGAGTTATGGAGTCATTGATTTAAATAATAACTCGGAATTGTTTACTACTGTCATAGATATGCTTGCTACGCTCATACATTCCACCCTGGTATCAGATTCCCAGTCAGAGAAGGACGAAAACAAAAAACATTACCAGAATCTGATGAAAAAACTCAAGAAAGAACTTGGAGATAGAAATTCTCCGAGCATCCAATACGTGAGACAATTATTGCCTTTACCTAAACTCACAATGGAAGTGATAACTTGTGAGCCCATTGGCTGCTTGACGGACACCAAGGGCAACAAAATCGCGGGATTTGACAGCATTGACAAAAAACAAGGACTTCAGGTATGTGATTCTCAGCGAGTCTCTGCATGGGAATTGTTGGAAGGACATAAAAATCCAGCACCACTTTCTTGGGCTTGGTTCCGAGCTGTAAAAATGGAAAGAAAACCCTTGACGTACCAGAATGCACATAAATTACTGCGGTACCATAATCACAGTCAATTGAGGCCTGCGAGTCACTTTTTAGAGCCACCGCCATTGCCTCCAGAGGATTTGGAGCCCGATAAAAAAGAAATAGAGGCAGGAAAAGCAGATACTCCGATGAGTGTTGACTCGCCGAGCAGATTAGGACCTGGTAGTGTTGGACCGGGTCTTGCTATTGGTGCTGGTAAAGGAAAAGCAATGAAAGTTACGCGAAGACATCGAAGAAATAAGGGATCAGTGACTCCTACAGCTCCTGTCACTCAGCAAATGCAGCCTGGCCCGCCACCTATGCAGCAGATGACCTACGTAAATCAGCAATCGCAAGTTCCTCAGCAACCGGGAATGTTTCCTGGGCAGGCTCCACAACCACAACAGCAGTGGTACCCGAATCAACAAGGTCCTGCACCTCCTCAGCAGTACGGTTATGGTCAGCAGGTACCTCCAGCCCAAGTCGGTGGTCCTCGCTACGAACGTCCAAGTATAAATCCATCAAAACAAGCGCTGTCGAATATGCTGCGCTTACGGTTACCTGCTAATCAATTTATGGGCAATCAGCAACAACCGGCTGCACCTGTAGCTGGGCCTAATGCTTTCCAAGGAATGCAGAGGAACCAATTTGTTAGACATCAACTGAGAGCTCAGCAAGGTGGGCCGGGAATGAATCCACAACAGAGTATGTTTACGTCTCAGCAACAGAATATGTACGCGATGCAGCAGGGAATGAATCAAAATTATGCTGGTTACGGTGGACAACAGATGATTTCTCAACAGCAGCAAGCTGCTCAGCAACAACAGCAAAACCAGCAGCAGGTTCAACAGCAACAGCAGCAGCAACAAATGCTACAACAGCAAGCACAGCAACAAGTTCAACAACAGGGAATGATGTCTCAGCAGAGTATGATGTTCCAGAATCAACAGCAAATGATGGGTGCACAGAGAAATCAAGATTATATGCAACAGCAGAGAATGCAAGCGGGTGTTGGACCTCGACCACCGTATTTGCAAGCTCCCAATGTAACGATGAATACTATGGGCCCGATGGGTGGCGGTGTTCAGAATCAGCCCGCTCCTCCTTACAGACAAGCTGGAGGTAAACCTACGGCTGTTGGGGTGGGCACTTCTGCTATAGCTATGCAACCTAATCCTCAATATCAGGTAAATTATTATTTTTATTTAATTATTATTTAGCGACGTAATATTTATTATTTAGAGACGTTTCGTGCACTTTATTTGCACTTCCTCAGGCCATCATAATATTACATCTCAGTATCGTCAACCTAATATTACATTTTTTGTCACAATTCATACTTTGTCGATCACGATAATTGGTCACGCTTTAATTAATTGAAATGAGCAAAGCCAGCTAACAACAGAAATAAATAATTTTATTGACAACTCCAATTAGACATAGTTGGTTTGAGTTACTCAATTACTGATGTTTTTTAATTCATGTTTCAGGCACGCATGAGACAACAACAACAACTAATGGCAATGCAGCAACAACAGGTTCAACAACAGCAACAAGTTCAACAACAAACAGGTAACGGAGGTCAACAACAAACACCTCAATTGGTCGCTCATTTACAAAGACATCAACAACCTCAACATCCTTATCAGCATCAACAACCGCCGTATTGATATGATTGTGTAATTAGATATTATGTATACGGCATTTATTTTGTCAAATCATTCATTTTATTATGTTCACTGACAATTAATGTAAAAATTATGAAATTATGTAAATTGTATTATTTATCCGCAGTATAAATAGGTCACGAAGTTTTATCTATTTTCAAGATCAATTAGATAGAAACCAAGAGAAAATAATTATTTCGCTATTGTCATTTCAATTATAATAGAAACATTAAGATTTAAAACGGAATTCGGCGACTTGCCTTATTTAATATTTTTACAACTATCACAAATAAGATATAAATTATTATCATTGTCATTATTATTATAATTATATTAATTATTATTAATGATTTAAACAATTATGGTAGTCTATTAGTTTACGAAATGTATCATTAATTTATCAATTGTATATATTCACCGCCACCTTTAAATATTATAGAGGAGCAATCCTAATGAAATTAATTAATTATTTAAATTAATTTATAGTTTTTAAATCAATACTTATTAACTAGACAATTAATTATTAGTTTATTAAATCAATCAATTTTTAAACTTCCTTCAATCAATGTAAAATTTATTAAATAAATGATTTATATATAATTAATAACTTTTTTATTCATTGTTTAAACATTTGGAGTGTTATAAGAAATCCGTAATTAGATTGGTGATAAAAAAAATAAAATGTCTAGACATTTATAACTTAGAAAAAAAAAAATGAGTTACCTGTTTTATTTAAAAATATTTTTACAGGAAACAAGGTATATAAATAATTATCACTGACCAGATGAATCAACGCCGTTGATTAGCTTGCATAATAACACAGCATAAATTTATAAGTTGTATATATTCACTTCCACCTTCAAGTAATCTATACGTGCATTCCTAAAAATTTTTGAATTGAAATTAATTATTTTTATTTTAATTAAGCATTTTTTAAAATTCAATATAAAGAAATTTGCAAACTATATTTTTATAAAACTACTTACAGCAAGTCTTTCTCCAATTATCGCTTTTTGTTTATCAGAAAAATCATCAGATACAATTATTCTATCACTTAATTGTTCAATAAGCTGAGAAGTGGAATAAGCTTCCAGCAAAAATTCATCAACAAAATCCTCTACTTTACTAAAATCTTTTCCTTGGGAGACTTCCAATAATCTGTTCAACCATCTATCTGGTACCACCTGGTAATGACCAATTAAATAACAATAATTCAATAAAAAACTTGTTAACAATAAATAATTAATAATGAATAATGTATGATTATAAAAATAGAAACAATGAATATTCGCTTACCCCAGTAACTTCAACGACGTCATCAATAGTTATTTCAACGTCTTTTCCTTTAAGTCTCGTAACAGATTGCAAAGAAGTAATTGCTTTACGTAGGTCTCCTCCTGATGCATCAACCAACTTCGTTAGTACGTACTTATCAGTAACTAGATTTTCTTCCTTGCAAATGTGCTCTAATCGCTCTATTATTTTTTCCTGACCAAGCGGTTTAAACCGGAACTTGGTGCAACGGGAAGTCAGAGGCTCGATGATGCGCGATACGTAATTACAAATTAAACAGAACCGAGTGCTGTGGGATTCCTTTTCCATAGTACGACGCAGTGCTGATTGCGCTGCATGCGTCATACTGTCTGCCTCGTCTAGTATGATGATTTTGAAAGGTGGGCAAGGAGTTCCGCTAAAAATAATCATTTGTTGTTATTAATAATTAAATAAACTATCAGTAAATCTGAAAAAAATTTTTTATATTACAGCACTTCAGAATAAAGTTGTTTTCTTATAAACTACTTAGATTACAGGTCTTAATTTTGTAGGAATAACAAAGACACCTGTTGCCAGGTGTCAAAAATACTTAATAAAAAGTATTTTATTTGCTGTTAAAAAACCAAAGACTAGTTCTTTACGTCTTGGCTATAGAAATTAAAAGCAATCGTACTGTCTCGTTGGTAATAAACATATTAAATCTCTAAATTAATATATCTGAGTAACAACGAGGCTATAACCAACAGAATTTAAAACCTGCATCACCGTAGAACTCAAACCTTTTACTTAATCATCATTAGTTGACTTAAAATAAATTCTTAATCTTAATTAAAAAAACGTACTCTGATCGAGTGGCAGATGCTGTTAGTTGCGAAAATGATTTGACCTTATCTCTGATAATTTGGATTCCACGTTCATCCGAAGCGTTAAGTTCCAAAATACGGTCTTTGTAAATATTTCCAAACAGTTGTCTAGCAGCTGCGAGAATTGTACTTGTCTTACCAGTACCAGGTGGCCCATAAAACAGCAGATTTGGAAAATCACCCCCGGACATACTTTGTCGCAGTACTTCCACTACTTCATTTTGCTCAACAACGTCCTCGACGGTTCTTGGGCGGCTAAACATAAAATTTGCTGTCGTTAATTAATTTAAAGAAGTATGTAAATAATTAAAATAATTTAATGGATTAATGCTTACTATTTTTCAACCCATGGAGGTGTTGGACCGGCTTTTCCTTCCTTAGATTTAGAAGTTGAGGGTTTTTTTATATCTCCAGGTCCCAACTTACCAGTTTTCAAAAATGCGTGCATTTTTATTATATTTTATATAATATTTAAGTTAAAACATTGAAATTTAAACCTGAATTTTATTCAGTGAATTTACAAGTTTTGTTGTAAGTTAGTATAGGTTATGAACTCCAAGCGACAAAACTATACACAGCGAAAGTCTTTCCCGCCAACTGTTAACTGTCGAATGACAAATTGAAAAATTTTCATTACCGACCAAGTTATGGCTTTAATTTTTAATTCTAGACTCATTTTAGTTCAAGGGATGGTCGTATAAATAAAATTTTCAAGAAAGCTTCAATAAATAAATATTCTGCTAAAGCTGCTTTTAAGAAGACACCACAATCAATTATTAATTTTAAGTCCTTATTAAATCTGGAAAAATGAGAAATTAATTTAAAATAACTGAGAATTAAATATATAGTCAAAAAATTTAATCTAAAAAATCTAAATGTATTTTTGATTTAATTTATAATACTGAAGTTAGCGGTCAGCTGTCAATTTAAAAAATTTTTTTAACAAATTAATTACAAAAAAATAAATTCTTCTAAAAATTTTTACTTGAAATTTTTATTAATTTTCACATGTGAAACTTTTTAATTAATTTTTTTTTTAATAATTTAATTACTATAAAATTCTAAAAAAATTTTCAATATTTGTTAACTTCAGTGTTATTTTAATTTACCTTAATTAATGAAAATTAAAGTAGCAAATATTTAATCATTTTTAGAATTTTTTTAAGAACTAAATTAATGCAAAAAAATTGACACGAAGAAATTTTTAAAAATTAAAAATGTAATTTTTCAAAAATAATTTTTTGAAACAAATTTATTTGTTAGAAAAAATTAAAAAATAATCAAGTGATAGCTAACTTTAATGTCATCCTTAATTATTGTATTTTTTTTTTTTTTTGTATGATATTATAAAACTTTGTATGTGTTTTTATAAATTGTATTTTTATATATTGTAACACAAACTTAATTCAAATTATACTTTTGCATATTCTGGTTCAATTAAAACTAAATAAATTAATAAATAAATAAATAAAAATTAATATCGATAAAGTTTTATAAAAAAAAAAGAAGTTTGCAATGAAAAATTTTCAAAAAAAAAAATACAAAATAAGTATTCATTTAAAAAAAATTTTTTAATTCAAAAATTATATATGTCAACACTTTGAGTAATTTTTTCTAAAAAGTACGTATTAAGCAAATTAAAAAAAATTTCTGATTGGACCATTATTGAAGAAATTTTAAGCAAAAAATCAAGAAGCAATTTTGTATAAAACTTTTTTGAACTGATAACTCGGAGAATTTCCAGGTTTTCCCAGAAAGAATTTTTCGATACTAAAAAATGTCCAAAAATTAAAAAGATAAGAAGAAAAAAGTTTTTCAAACCATCCCTCGTAGAATTTTAGCTTCAAAATTTATAAATTTGTAAATTAAAAAGAAATATCACTTTAATGAGAGTAAAAGTTTTTACCTTACGAAGAAATGATAGTAAATAATTAATAATAAAAAAACTAAATATTTGATATAGCTAAAATTCATTGTTTAATTATAAATTTTTTTGTTATCAGGATAATGATTTCATAAAAATAAGTAGTAAATTGTATAATCATTTAGAATTACGAATGAACGTACGTCATAACGATGCGGTGAGCTTGCGATTGATGAGGAAAAATCGCCACAAGATTATCATTGTATATAAGTTAAGAAATATATAAAAGAAGTCTTGTGCATTCTTCGCAAGTAGTCAAAGTTTAAATTCTTACTGGTGAACATCTCTTCAGAATAAAAAATTCATCATGTTCGGGTAAATATATTTTTTAACATCCGGACTTTGTTGAAAATATAAGACTTAAAAGTTTGAAAAAAATAAGTTATAAAAAATTTAGTTTGTTTGATCAATCAAATCAATCGATTCGCGATAAGGATTTTTTATAATTTAAAAGTAAAAAGAAAATTAAATTTTTATGTGATATTGATTTATAAATCTTTTATTTACAATGGCTTAAATATTTATCTTATTTGAAGAAGATATAACATTAAATTGACTTAAAACTTGTTATGATAGACTGTCTAGCGTTTGATCGAGATTACAAGTGATTAAAATGGACCTTGATTTTTTAAAACTCACTTTATTTTAAATAACTGAAAAAAATTTAATCCTTATTCAATAACATTGATAAATTTTTATTAGAATTATTAAGGATGGATTTAAATTTTATGAAAATAAAGTTAGCCGACATCTAAAAATTTGTAGAATTGTTTTTTTATTAAAAAAATTTTTCACAAAAAAATAAAAAAAAATTTTCAAAAATATTTTTTTGTTTTAATTAAATTATTAAAAAAAAATCAAAAAATTTAGAATATCAGCTAACTTTAATGACATTAAATTTTAGATTCAAAGAAGAAGCTATCTGCTTGACAATTTTAATAGATTATTGTTAACATAATCACTGTTAATAAATTATCAAATCTAATCGAACAATAATTATTTAATTACGCAAAACTATCTTTTTCCATCATAATTTATTAATTAAAAATGATTTAAGGTTTGTGTAAATAATATCACTAAATTTTTATATTTATTTTTAGAATTCCCAAGAAAATAATATACGGCGCATTTGCTGGATTAGCTATTTTAATACTTATCATAACAGCGTGCATAGTTTTTTTTATGAATTTCCATTTTCAAGAGATAAAATTCATAAGCCCATCGCCTCTAGGAAAATTTCAAAAGGTAAGCTGTGTTTTTAACTAACAAATCAATGCTTCTAGTTAGTTTCATTTAAAACAAAAAAAAAAATTAAATATATTAAAAAAATTTTTATTAATTGACAGGCTGGAGTATCTTCAACCGGACAATGTGCTGAAGTAGGAAATAGTATGCTAATTAAAAATGGTTCTGCTGTCGATGCTGCAATTGCTACATTATTATGTGAAGGAGTTGCGTCTCTAAACAGGTAATACAAAGTCGTAATTATTTGATGTTCATCATTATTAATTATTATTATCAACTTATTGAAGAGAAGTTACAGCAAAAGTAACTTTTTAATGTTTAAAATCTGTTTTGGGTAATTTATAGAAAGAAACTAATGCAGATTTTTACTTTTTTTTTACAGTATGGGTTTAGGCGGTGGATTTTTAATGACAATCTGGGATGCAGAAAATCACAGAGCTGAATTTTTAAATGCCAAAGAAAGCGCTCCAGCTAAAGCTACCAAAGATATGTTTGTGGGTAATCCTGATGGATCTAGAAAAGGTAAATACAATTTATAAAATATATTAATAATTAATAAAAAAGCAAATAAAAATATAAAATTACTATAACTGTGATTTACCTCAGGTGGAAAAGCTATCGCAGTTCCCGGAGAAATTTTAGGATACTGGGAAGCTCACAGAAAGTACGGAAGACTTCCTTGGGCAGATTTATTTACTCCCACGATCAAATTGTGTAAAAAAGGAGTTTTAGTGACTGATTATTTAGCTCATGTATTAAAGATAAAATTAACTGATATCAAATCAGAACCTTCTCTAGCTGAAATTCTTATCAATCCACGAACTAATTCCCCGTGGACTGTAAGTATTTATCTTTTTTAATTTTTTACAAAGTAAATGATAAATATATTAATAAAAAAAATTGTTATAATTATTATACAGGTAGGAGACAGATTAAAAAGACCTCGATTAGCAGAAACTATGAAGTTAATAGCTCAATATAATGCCAGTATTTTTTACAATGGCTCCATGGGTGAAAAAATTGTCAAGGAAATCCAAAGCCTTGGCGGTATTATGGACATGGACGATTTACGGAATTACAGGTATTATCACGAATCGATCAATTGATTGATAATAAATTTTAAAAAAATTTTAAAACGCGTTGTAATTTATGTATGATATTATAATATTTGTTGCTGGTCATTACAGAGTTCAATGGAGGAAACCAATAACATCCGATCTCGGTGATTTAACGATGCACACCGCTGCATTACCTGGTTCGGGATCACTGTTGACATTCATGCTCAATGTCCTCGAAAACTTAGTTTCTATGAATATTAGCGAAGAAACATTTTGGCAGCGTATCCTTGAAACGTTTAAATGGGGGTACGCTCATCGGACAAAATTAGGAGATGATAATTTTGTTAATACAGGTACGTTAAACTATAAAATAATTTAATAATAATAAATATAAACACATAAACTCTTAACTTACTGAAGGTATTATTAATTTTCAGATGATTTAACGCAAAATTTAACGTCCAAAAAATACGCCGAAGACATTCGCCGAAAAATTGTTGACAATTGGACGAGTAATGATCCCAAATTTTATGGAGCTAAGACTAATAGTCCAATGGATTCTGGGACTGCTCATGTTTCCGTACTTGCTCCTGATGGATCCGCTGTTGCTGTAACATCGTCAATTAATATGATGTAAGTTTAAAAAAAAATTTTAATTAAAATAATTTTTTATTTTTAAAAACGATTAATTATTAAACTCTAATTGTTCAATCCTAGATTTGGTTCATTGATACGTTCGAGGTCTTCCGGAATAATATTAAACAATCAAATGGATGATTTCAGCACGCCAAATCTTCCTAATGGATTTGGCTTGCCTCCTTCTCCAACTAATTTTATAGAACCGGGCAAGCGACCGCTTAGTTCTATGGTTCCAACGATTATTGTAAGTGATTACTTGCATTTAAGTTATGACTGCTTGAGTAATAATAATAATAGCTATAATATTTGTTATTTAATTTTTTAGGTCGATAAAAGTGGACAAGTTCAATTAGTTGTCGGTGCCGCTGGAGGTTCAAGAATTACAACAGGAGTTGCATTGACGATAGTAATGAACCTCTGGCGTGGATACAACATTAAAGAAGCTATCGATAGTCATCGACTTCATCATCAAGTATGTATAGTTTTTTTATTTATAACAATTAGAATTGAAAGAAATTGAATTACTTATTGGTGGTTGATGTTAATGTTTTAGTTAATTCCCATGACAGTAGACGCAGGATCCAATTTCTCTACTGAAATATTACAACATTTAAGAACCTTTAATCACACTGTTAATACTGCTCCGTTTGAGTGCGGGGTAACTGCGATATCCAGATTAAATCATCCTGGAATAACGGCCAATTCTGATTATCGAAGATCTGGAACGATCGCCGGTTTTTAAAACATACAAGTATTACTCAATTAATTTTAGTTTAGATATTAAGGAAGCTACAGTATTATAAAAAACAGATTAAGTTTTTCTTAAAAAATTTTTACTAAACTTGACTTTTTTTCAAGTATAATAACTTATTATTTTATATTATTTATTTATTTATTTATTTATTTTAATAAAATTTTTTGTATAAAATAAATTTGTTCGTTTAAATTTATGTATTACTAGCTGTTACTCGCCCGTTCCGCTGGGCACTTTATAAAATTGTATTTTAAAATCTAGACTTCAATTTAATTGGAGTATTGTCATGACTTGCTCAGATTCTAAATTCCATCGGATTGGCCTGTACCTTTTATCCATGTGATAATTCTAGCTAATATTCATTGTAACTTTCAATGTGCAATCACTATATCATTTGGATCCTATAGGAGCTAGAGCTTGGAAATTTGAAATTTTCATTCTTAACATCCACCCCCGCAGTCTATATTGGGAGTAAGTTGTCATAAAATCCGATATTAAATCATTGTTACATCACGTACAGAAGATTCTTATCAAATTTGGAGCTTATATGAGCTACAGCTCGGAAATTGAAATTTTAATGTTAACACCCACCCCCACAACCCCCTGTGTCGCGAGCTATCGTAAAGTTTGTTTATAAATAATTTTTACATCACTTAAAAAAAATTCCTACCAAATTTGGAGTCTTTAGAAGCTATAGTTTGAAAATTAAAAATTTTCATTGTTGATACCCACCCCCGCAACCCCCTGTGGGGTGATCTATCGTAAAATTCGTTCATAGACTATTTCTACATCTCTTACAGAGGATTCCTATCAAATTTGGAGTCTGTAGGAGCTGTAGTTTAAAAATTGGAATTTTTCATTGTTAACGTCCCAGCAAACCCCTTTGAGAGAGGAATTTCTTAAAATCCGTTCTTAGCTGACCTCTACATAGCAAAAGTAATATTTCTATCAAATTTAAAGTCTCTCCGCCTTATAGTTCCAGAGATATCGTGATGAGTGATTATATCTCTGGAAAGTCTTCTATATATAAATAGATTAATTAGTTTTTTTTTTAATCTAAGATACTCAAGTAATACGAAAGCTTTTTTCAATATTATCTTCACCGAAAAAGTACTGTCATTTTAAAAATAACTACACGGTAGAAGTATTATTCTAAAAATTGAAAAAAATAAATCTTTCATTGTATCAACAAATAATTCAATGAACCTAATTGCCGGATGAACAACACGTGTTTTCTGACACAAACGAGGAAAAAAATCAATAGCAATGTTTTTTTTTATTAATTCCATCAAAACATTGAAATTGTATTAATTTCTTATCAATTTCAAGATAAGAATTTTTCAGACAGAATATTCGGAGTCATTAATGTCCGTCATTAATATCTTTAAAAGTTTGTAGTATGTTATTCGATAAATAAATGACGAGCTTTTGTTAAGGAATTAATATCAAGTGGGAGAAGTTATAGATTAATACCGCTGATACAGTTTGACCGTGTAGTTGATAAGTATATAACAGAAGTGTCTTCGACTCTCAGCAAATTAGTTAATTTATAAATTTTTATCTATCAACGTCGCATGATAAATTGCACTCATCATGTTTGGGTAAATGATTGTTTTTTTATATGTATTAATCAATTTAGTTCCATCAAAAATCGTTGTGTAATTAACTTACTTAATTCTAAATGAACTTGTCAATTTTTAATTTAAAATGACCAATGCAATCTTAAGATATTTTTGAATTAACAAAAATTTTCACTTTGAAAATAATTTAAAGTTTTAAAAAAACATTTTTGATTAAAAATATGTGCATTTATTCGTTATTTCAGAAATTGCTTCAACTCAAGGTCTGTACTAATGTTACACATTAAAAAACAATTGACCGCTCATAAAAAAAATGCCGTAATTTTTATCTTTATACATAAAAATTTATGACACTGAAGTTAACAGACGTTAAAAATTTTTGATTTTTTTTATTAATTAAATCACAATTTTTTTTCTAAAAAATTGCACTTATAGTTTTTCAAGTTTTTTACATGTGAAATTTTTTTTTTAATTGTTTAATTATGACACTGAAGTTAGCAGACGTCTAAAAATTTTGAATTTTTTTTTATAATTAAATTACAACTAAAAAAATATTTCTAAAAAATTGCACTTATAGTTTTTCAAGTTTTTTACATATGAAATTTTTTTTTTTAATTATTTAAGTAAAATGAAAAAAAAAAAATTTCTAAAAATTTTGAAATGTCGGCTAACTTCATTTTCATGTTTAATTGTTTAATTTTTCAATAAAAAATTCCTAAAAAATTTGAAATGTCGGCTAACTTAATTTTCATGAAAATTTCATTATTACAAAGTACAACACTTAATATTAATTTAACAATTCAAATTAATTAATTGTCACGTGAAGATTATAACATATGAAATATAACATGAATTATAACCTTGAAATATTTGCTCACGGATTTAGTATTCACTTCTTTAATAAATTTTATACAATGTTAATGCACATTTTTATAACTGATAATAAAATACAAGAATCCAGATCTTAAATAATATTAACATTGCACAATACCTATATTGTTTTATTTCTTCTTTACCTATTCTTCTACACTTGTATAATACTAATTCTTATTTTTCTCAGTCTCTCGAGGAAAGTAGTAGCCGGCGGTTTCATTGCATTTGCTCTTTTCATTCTTATTCTCATAGCTTGTGTTGTGTTTTTGAAGACATTGACAGATGAAGAAGAAACTTCAATAAAAAAATTCATCAGTGACTCGCACCTTGGAAAATTTAAAAAGGTTTGCTAGTTATAAAAATAAATTATATCAATTAGGATAAAAATTAAATTATCAATTTAACAAGATTATAATTATACTTCAATAAAGTTATTTTATTTATTTAAAGATTTATACTAATCTATATTGGGAGATAATTTTATCATTGTATTTAATTGTAACTGCAGAAAATTAATAAAACACAAATACAGTTTTATTTTTGCTTATAAATTTTGTATCAGATAAAATTATAGTTATAATAAATAATTATTAGTTAAAATACATAATTACTGTTGTTTTACACAGGCTGCAGTGTCGACAAATGGAAGAGAATGCGCGGATATAGGAAATAGTATGCTTCTTAAAAATGGAACTGCTGTCGATGCTGCAATAGCAACATTACTATGTGAAGGAGTCGCATCACTTCACAGGTATTATACAACATATTATTTACAATAAATATAAACATTTTAACGAGCACATTTTCTTCCTCAATATGCTTTAATTAAACTAGTAACGTCAAAGCATTATTACATACTGATTTCATGCGATAAATTAAAATTGGAATCTAAAAAAAAATAAATTACTTTATTTTTTTTCTTCTTGCTAATAACTCAGTAAGTAGTTATTTATTTTTGCATTACATAGTATGGGTCTTGGAGGTGGATTTTTAATGACAATTTGGGACGCTAAGACTAAGAAAGCGGAATTCCTCAATGCCAGGGAAACTGCGCCGGCAAAAGCTACCAGAGATATGTTCGGCGGTAATGCGACTGCATCTATGTTTGGTAAATAAAATTTTATATATTTCAGATTATGTAGGAGGAGATTTTCATGATTATTGATTACAATGAATTTCGATCTAAATGCTATAAGTTTTTTGTAGATAAAGATGATTAATTACTGTAATTACTATATATTTATTTTTAGTTTTTTATTTTATTTATTTACTTCTGGTAAAGACATTCTATAGAGGTGCAGAAAGCACCTCTGCATAGACACCATAAAAATATATTTTTTATTTATTATTATTTATTTCATCCTTGAGGGCCTAGAAATAGAACTGAGTACATATAATCTTACATAAACTTAATTCTATTAAATTACATTTACTTATTTTACTTATTTCAATTATTTTAACTTAATACAATGTGTAAAGTTCTTTTTGCTACTTCTCTGTATAAGTATATATTTTTGTGATACATTTTTGAACTTTAACGGTTCTGTCTATCTTATTTTATATTTTATAACTTTTCACCAGAAAAATATAATACATTTATAAAATTAATACAAAATATTAGATTAACTAAGTAAGTAGTGTACAAAGTATAGTAAGAATAATTTTACAAATTTTTACAAAGTACCACTTATCATCAATTAAAATTACTATTATTATTACTATGTATTCATTTATATGTAAGGCTCTTAGGGAGCTAAAGCTTCAGGGTCTAAAAATTTTGATAAATAAATAAATATATAGTTAATAATTAAGGTGATAAATATTGTAATTTTGATTAAACGTAGGTGGAAAAGCAGTTGCGGTTCCTGGAGAACTGTTGGGATACTGGGAAGCGCACCAAAAGTACGGAAGACTTCCGTGGGCAGATTTATTCACGCCAACGATTGAATTGTGTGAACAAGGAATTGAAATGAATCGTTATCTCGATGAGAGATTTAAAAGTAAAATATCTTATATCCGGGCAGAGCCTACTTTGGCAGAAATTCTTATCAATCCACAAACAAATTCAACGTGGACTGTAAATATTTATCTTTTTACAAAGCAAATATCAAACATCTAATTTAAATATAAATATTGGTATATTTTATATTTACTACAGATCGGAAATAGATTAAAAAGACCTAAATTAGCAGAAACATTGAAGGTAATAGCTAAACACAATGTCAGTATTTTTTACAATGGCAGCATGGGTGAAGAAATCGTTAAAGAAATCCAAGGCTTCGGAGGAATCATTGACATGAACGACTTACGGAATTACAGGTATATAATTACAGGCTATTAACTGATAGCAATTATAAATAAATGATAAAATTAATTTATAATGTTTATGCGACTAGAGTTCAATGGAAAGATCCAATAACATCCAAGCTTGGTAATTTAACGATCCACACTGCGGGATTACCTGGCTCGGGATTAATATTGACATTCATACTCAAAGTCCTTGAAAAAATACTTCCGACGGATATCAGCAAAGAAATATTCTGGCAACGTATCGTTGAAACTTTCAAATGGGGATACGCTCATCGGACTGAACTAGGTGATGATAGGTTCATTGAGCTAGGTACGTAAAAAGAATAATAATGTCAATTAGATATAATATTAATTTATAGATAAACTTTCATAGTTTTTTGTCTACCAAGGATAAATTGAAGGAAACTCACCAAGGATTTTATTAATTGCTTGTAGATAGTTTAAAACGCAATCTTACGGCTGAGAGTTACGCTGAAGAAATACGACAAAAAATTAAAGACAAATGGACGAATAATGATCCTAAATATTATGGTGCAGTTACCGCAACTCCGACCGATTCTGGGACTGCACATGTTTCTGTACTTGCTCCTGATGGATCCGCTGTTTCTGTAACTTCTACTATTAATCAAGTGTAAATTAAATTTTATAGACGATACTTGTTATTTTTTTCTAATAATTAATCATTCATTAATTCATTACAAAATATTACAGATTTGGTGCAATGATACGTTCAAAGTCTACTGGAATTATATTTAATGACGAAATGGATGATTTTAGTTCCCCAAATATTACCAACGGATTCGACTTACCTCCTTCGCCGGCAAATTTTATTGAACCGGGCAAATGTCCGCTTAGTTCGATGACTCCAACAATCATCGTGAGTTTAATAATTAACAAAGTTATTATTTTATAAATGCAACTCATTTTATTGAGTAGGTCGACGAGACAGGAGAGGTTCAATTAGTTGTCGGTGCAGCCGGAGGCACAAAAATAACAACTGGAGTAGCATTGACAATAATATTAAATCTTTGGCGAGGTTACACTATCAAGGAAGCTGTCGATGCTCGAAGACTTCACCATCAAGTATGTCATTTTTAGTTAAAAATTAAATAGATAAATTTTATGACAATTATTATTAATTTTAGTTACTGCCTATGAAGCTTGAAGCAGAACCGAAGTTCGATCAACAAATATTAGAATATTTAAAGAGTCTTGAACATAATGTCTCTTACTACGGAGGCCTGGGAAGCGCAGTCACTGCAATATCGAGAATAAATTATCCTGGCGTAACGGCAAACTCTGATTATCGGCGAATCGGATCAACCGCTGGTTTTTAAATGATTTCAAATCTTTATCTTTAATCCTCAGTCATGATAAAGTATTATCATCCTATTCTTAGCTAATGTATATATTTATTGAATTCATCCAGTCATTCTCTATTATATCACTTAAAAACTAAAATAACTTGGATAATTGCTCAGTTATCAAAGATTCAATTATTTATTTTAACTAAACATTTTATACTGTAAAATTTCAACCATTTTTTAAATGTATAATTTACAAATAAATTAAAAAATACAAAACAAATAATTAATTTAATCACTATCACCGGACTCTGAAAGCTCCGCATCTTTTTTAATAGTTCTTTTGCGACGTAAAGATTTTTTGCTGGAATTTCCAGGTCCAGCTCGAGATTTTCTAAATACTTCAATGGCTTTTAATTTTTTTTCCAACGCTTCCGCTTTGTCTTTTTCTCTTTGTGGAATAACTTCCTGAATTTTTTCTAGTTCTTTTATTCGTTTTATTCTTTCTTCTTTAGTCTCTGCATCAACACTTCTTTTCGTCGGATCGAGTAACTCAGGAATTTTGGTCTTCTTCTTATAAGTTTTACGCTTCTTAACTCCTTGTTCTTCATTCGGTTGATCAGCTTCTTCGACCAGATCTGCATCATCTGCATCATCAGCATCCTGAGCTCCAATTTTCCTGACAGCTTTCTGTACCCGCTTACTTAATTTTTCTTCAATGGACTTGGGTACCGTGCTAACCTTGAAGTAAGCCATAATATTCTTCTGTGACTTATTGTCCAACAATCGCTTCATTACAGGTGTCATAGTTTCTTCAAACTTGAGTCTAGACCAGCCAAATTTTTCTCTCGTGTAGTCTTGCAGTAGGACTAAGTTAGGTTTGCTCCAACTGAAAGCTTCTTTACTCTCGTCGACCGTAGGAAATAAATAAGCTTGCGCGACGGCTTGGCTGGGAAATCCCTGATCAACAGTAACATTTTTTAATTTATTTCTCAGGACAGTTATTCCCGGCTCTGTTCTTAGTGTCCCGCCACGAAGCCACGCAGCAAAGTTAATTAAGCCCCGTAAAATATCATCACCTTCTGATGGAAAATTGGCGATTATCTCCATTGCTGTTACAGTACCAACTCCTGTAAGTCCTATCGTGTAATCACTTCCAACTAAGAAAGCTAATTGAATCATTTGTTTTCTCGTTAGTTTGAAGTGATGTTCAATGTCTTTTGATCGATATTCATAGACTTCTTTTTGGTTATTGAAAAAATCTTTGTAGACACAATGACCGCCGAATAACCAGATATCAGAGTCGTCTGTGATAGTTCCATCAGTCAAATTAAGAATTTCTAAATATGCGCACTGAGCTTCCGCTTCCTGAGGGGCTACTAAATACGGAATACCGAATAGTCGTAAAAGATCTTGAGCATCACAACGCATTTGATCAGTTACTTCCAATGATTGTCTTTCTAATTTTCCAATTTCACTTCTTAATTCTTGATTTTCATTTTCTAATTGTGATTTCATTTCCGACAACTCTTCTCTTTTGTTCATTTTATTTATTAATTCTTCTTTAGTATTTTCAAGGCCAGATATTATTTGTTCTACTTTGTTAGATATTTTTTTAACTACAATTTCTTCAGATGGTTCTTGAACTTCAATTTCTTCTAACAAAAGGTCGGCTACTGTATTTGTTGTCACTGGTTCTGATACATTTTTTATTTCTATGTTTTCACTTTCATTTATTTCTTCCGTTGTTATTTGATCAATTAATTTTTCTGGAGTTTTATGAACAATTTCCTTTTTTTCTACTTCTAAATTAATTTCATCGGGGCTTATAGAATCAACTATTTCAGAATCTATTAATTTTTTTTTTAATGGAGTTACTTGAGCTGGTAATTTTACTAAGGAAGTATCAGTAGACGAATCAAAATCAATAGTATTCGGTTCAGTTGTCGAAGAATCTGATGATTCATTTTGAATTTCATTATTAATTACATCATCAAACATATCTTCATCATCTGTCTTCTTATTAGATTTTACAATTTCAGTTTTAAATGCATCAGCAAAAATATCTTTATCTAACTTTTGATTAGTTTTTACAGCGACTTCAGTTTTAAAAACATCAGCAAACATATCTTCTTCTTCGTCCAATTGATTAATAGGCTTTACAGTGACTTCAAGTTTTTTCTCTGTTTTAATCTGGGGAATAGGAACATCTTGTACTTCTACAAAGTCATCAGAATCTGAAGAACTACTGATCGTTTCAACTTTATTATCAGACAATACAAGTGTGTTTTCTTCAACTATTACTTCCGGCATAGAAACTTCTTCGATTTTAATCGACTCAAAACTTGACTCTGAATCAGTCCTAGATTTTTTTCTTCCGCCAAAAAACTGTTTATCACTATTAAGCTTCTTTCTTTTAACCGAATTTGTACTTTGATTTATATCCGGCGAATTATTCTTATCTCTACTCTGCTCTAAGAACTCGAGAATTTTTTCATGTGACAAACCCCACTGAGCTTGCATATAAGCCAATACAGGATTTGCAGGCTTACCAAAATATTTTTTAACAGCAGGAGATTCGACAGGTCTTTCATTAATTGCTATTTCTTTTTCCCAGTCATCTTCTAAATCATATGCATCGATATCATTCAGAACTTCAAGATTTTTATCTGCTTCAGGTAAATTTAAATCATCACTATTCATCTGTGAACAACCAGGTTCATTGATTGAAGATAATTTTGAATCATCGTCAGATAAATTCGCCTGTGAACAACCAGGTTCACTAATTGCAGACAGTTTCGAATCATCATTCGTCTGTGAAATTTCACTTAATGTAGATAATTTTGAATTACCTGTTTGAGATTGACCGACACCTTTAGCATCAATTGTCTCTTGACTCGACTTCAGAGCTTTGAGATCATTGACATAAACCAAACGCGTAGTACTATTTGACGCTATTCGAAAAGCAGTATCGTCTCTACCCTTTGTATTGACTCCCTGATCTTTTAATAATTTTTCTAGCTCATCCAAAGTAAGTGTCTTACCACCCATTTCTTTTTCCGCTATCTCCAAAGATTCTTGGACCTTTCTTCGTTTCAGCAATCGGTTCATTTGATAGCTAGAAAACAACTGGGAGTCTTGCGGCATCTCTTTGAAACGTCCCCAAGAATTTTGCTTACGCGTATCCTTCAGATCGGTTAGAATATCATAACGAACGTCTGCTGGTAGTGCTCGAAAATCATCATTATTAATATCAACGTGATGAATATTACCTTTCCATCTTGCCTGCTTGCGAGGACTCAACCGACGCCCGGACTCTTCGTCACTAGACTCATGATCTGATAAATTATCCGGTAAATCGGGCAACTTAAACATGTTATCAACTTGCTTAATCTGTCTCGACGAACTTTGCAATTGTTCTTGGTCGTCATTGTTGCTTTTAGACGTCACAGCTTTTACTAATGACACTTTCATCAAGTTGTGCAATAAATCATTTTTAACTTTTTCAGCTTTTCCAGCTACCAAAGCTTTGTATTTTTTTCTTGCAGCCTAAAATAATTATATCAAGTTGTAAATTTATTTTAATTTCAAGTAGTAATTAAATAAAAAAATATATACTATCGTATTTTTCTTCAATAATGGAACACCACCATCAAAAACAAATACTGGTTTTATTCTATAATGCAAAAGCTTGCAAATACGTTTGTATAAAAGCAATAAATGTGCATTGGGAACTGCATGTCCTCGACGATCCTGATAACCCTGCAATGCCTGATGGATCCAAATTGATATATCTAAAAAAATAAATTTAATTATAAAACTTTTTCATAAATAATTTATTGTTTATATTCTGTAGGTTAAAATTGCATTATAAAATACCTATAGCAAGAATTTTGCCTTCTAAAGTCTCTAAAGGTACTGGTTTACCAGACTTTTCAATTAACCTCCACAATCCAGTCACTCCCATAGTTAACAATCAATTTAAAATGACAAAATCTCAACTAAATAAACAAATTATATTAATATTAAATGTCAAAACAATAACAACACTATTTAAAAACAACACGCTTTACTACTTTAGTGATCATGTCTTTAATACTGGTCGGTAATGAAGTATCAGTCGTGATTTCGTCATTTTTAACGCGAGATGTCACAATAATACAATTTACTTGTAACTTCAAATAATAACATTCTCACGCGGTTTATAATGGGCTATTTACCAACATCTACACGCGATCATTTGATATTCTCATTCATAATACACACGTGTAAAATTCGATTCGTTGCGGTCATAAAGTTTCATTTTATTTCCCATCAGCGGATGTCTTGTTATATTAGACAACTCTGCATACTATACTAGTTACTTGTTACTTGCAGAGTAACGATAATCTATTATGTGCACAGTAGTCCGAATACGAAGACTATATCTACTGGTTAATAATTCAAACATAGCCAGTTATGAATATTTCAAAGTACCAAGCATTATTATTTTATTACTATTAGAACTGTCAGCGGAATGACGAGACAATGATTAAATAGTACCTAAAAAAATAAACATTGTTATTATTAAATCCCAACTCATAAATCCAGCATAAATTATCTTGAAGCTTAGACAAAAAAAAATTTTCGAATAAAAGAAGAAACAAAACCTTGGTTTATTAAAATTCCCACGGATATTGCATAGAATTGGCTTAAATCTCTTCTCAATTTAATGGGAAGAAAAAAAAATAAATACTTGTGTTTCTTGTGAGTATATAAATAACTAAATAACACTGGTACCGTTGAATCGTAAAAAATGAGATAGAAAGTTTTTTATTCTGAAAAAATAAAAAAAAAATAATAAGTAAGTACTTAATAATTATTTTTATAAAATTTATATAAAAGTAGGTAAAACCTGTGTATATGTCTGAGTTTCAGAGATATGGATGTATAAATACAAATGTATATCATGATGATGGTTTGGAAGTGGAGTGAGGTAGAGGCCACCCACTCTTTCCCACAGCAGGTTTTTCCCACGCCCTCCAGAGTAACCCCAACATCCTTTTGCGGCAGCAATTCCACGGCGTGCGGGGAAGAAAAGAGAGCGGCGGTGGCACAGCTATAAGCTATAAGCTATAAGCTCCAACTAAATCTGTTTTTTTATGGATGTGTAGTCTATAGACACTTATATGTACATACACAGGTACAAGCATTCTGTTTGCATGTACATATGTATGCGTGTCAATAAATATACTGAAACGTGATGTAGTAGATGGATGGATGTATGTACAAATGTTAAGCTTGGACGAAAAAGATCACAGGGGGGAAATTTAATAACTACAGATATAAATGTTAGTATGTAGTGTGTAACTTTGCATGCATGTGTAAATGTGTGTACGTAGATGATAATAAAATTAGTGTGTATATAGTTACAGAATTGGTGGGGGAACACGCGTTGCAAGAGAAGGGTGGAGGCGCTAGGGTCGTCACCAGGTCCCGTCATTGTATACAACGGTAAAACAATAGAAAACTACGGGCCACTTGATGGTAATAAGTCTACGGTGTTGTGAAGAAGTGCTTTTAGTTTAACGATGTATCTCGTCAAGGAAAGATGTTAATTACTGAAATTTTGTCTACGTCAAAAAACCAAAGAACTTTTTTAAAAAATACTTTACAATAATTATTTTTTTAATTTTTATTATTAGAATAATTTTAAATATTTAATATAAACTATTGATGTATTGACGTTTGACGTTTAGTGTGTCAATGTATGCACGTGGTATGTCTTCATGTAATTTAAGTTTTATACATAATTTTATCGTAACAGAATTGGCTTTAACGATGTTTAAATTTAATTTGAATAGCCCGCGTAAATGAGAGCGGTGTTGGCAAGACTGTCGGAAAATTCGGATAGTGAACAGGTGTTTTTTGGATTTACACTCACACGGACAATAATACAAACACATTAGCGCAAATCGAATACCCGACTCATCTGTATGCATATAAATCCTAAGCTTAGTACAAATACAGACTAAGCTATACCGAGATCCTGAGTGTTGGAAAAAATAATATAACAAGCTTACTTTCATTTTAATTGGTGCTTTTATCTATGTTAACTATTTAAAACTGACGTTTTATTAAAGACCCGCATCATGAGAGTTACAATTATGGAGTTATTGTCATTTAACTGAGTACATATTCAATAATAACGGAGTAAGTATTTAGAGAATGCCGAATTTCGGCTCAATATTTTATATTGTATACATAATTTTTTTTTTTTTTTGTATTTTCTTAATTTTTTTAAATTGATTTTATTTATGTATTTCACATTTTTAAAAGGATGACTGAGTTTGACACTTTGACAAATAATGTTTTTTTATGATTAAAAATATTTTTTTAAAATAATCTTTATTTTTTTAATTATTTATAAAAATTTTACTCTAATTATCTGTATGTTTTTTTTAATTGAAAATATTTTTTTTAGACATGTCACAATAACAATGATCTGAATGACTTATATATAACCTATACTCGTCAATGATTTTGGTACAGAAAAAATGATTTGTTTACTTTAAATCCAGTGAAATATTCATGAAAAAAAATAAACCGGTAATTATTGATAATTATATTTAAATTGAAGTTGTTTATTAAGTATTCAGCGAGTTAATTAGTTAATTAGCGGTACGATTGTAATATATATATTTATATGTGTATATATAAAAATAAATATTAGCGATGAAAATATTGTATTATATAACTGACGGATAGTATTCCTAGTGTTAGAGTTAAATTGTGTCAGAGAATAATACAACGAGCGCCTATCATCATCTAGACTGCACAATTAATTTATGTACATCAATATGTATGCGAGTTGTTGGCTTTCGGAAGTCCAGAGCTCGCGGGTTAGCTGTAATTGCACTTGCACCGAGGTCACTATTATTTTTTTTTTTAATAACTATTCAAGGGGATGATGCTTATCAGTAACACTCTTTAGACATACTTACTTTCAAATTAAATTTCTTCAGTTAATTAAATAATTATCTTTACTCAATTCATAAAGTTAAAGTTTATCATGTTCAAATTTATTTGAATAAACTTAACATGTACAATGGTTATTACAATAACGAGACAACAACAGTACACGAGGGGAATGTGGTTGATTGAAGTGAAGAAAAACGGCCTCAACGATGTTCTCACGAGTTTGAACGCATTTCCTCTTTCCTGCGCTGGAAGTCTGTAATTCCCAGTACAGTAGTCAACGTAGTCGACGCGAGATTTCTTGAATTAATTATGACTTGGAGAACAAAACGACGAATCTTCCCACGCAAAAAAATATTTTTAAATGTACTCACATTACACTTGTAACAAACAACTATTAAAAATAAAACATCAACACTCTTAATTCACATGGACATAAATACTGTTATCTATCTCATTAATTACTATTATTATTATTATTATTATTATTATTATTATTATCATCATTATATATATTTTTTAATAATTTTAATGACATAGAGCGATAAGAACAAAATATTATTTGAAAATGAGTAATTTCTAGTCTTTCAATCATTTATCTACAATATCAATTAGAAAGTATAAAAATATATTAGTTAATTACATTTAATTAACGATATAATTATAAGATAAATAATTAAAAATGAATACACTTTTAATACTGTCAAATCAATCAGTATAAGTCAAAATTAAAAAATATAAAAAATTAAAATATCTAAACAATACTATAATAATAATTATTTGAATTTGATTATTATTTCAGCACGTGATGTACCGGTGGGCAAGTGAAAGCAGTAAGGTCGTGTTATGAGGACAAGAAGAAAAAGAAAGAAGAGGTGGTAATAAAGCCCTGGTCATCGTCATTGTCAAGGCCGCTGGAGAAACAATAGCAAAGTTATTGTTTAAAGTTATTTATTAAGAAGATGCCTCATCAATTTGGTTTACCAGCCATGGCACACGGAATGCAATCGCCACCTTCGCCGACAGCTGTTATGTCGGCATACCCACGTTATAGCTCAACTGTTTACCGAGCAGATCATCAAGATCAACGGTTAACACGCGAAGCCATGGAACGGTATCTGCGTGATCGCAGTGATATGGTTATCGTTATTCTTCACGCCAAAGTTGCTCAAAAATCATACGGTAATGAGAAACGTTTTTTCTGTCCACCACCCTGTATATATTTATTTGGAGATGGCTGGAGAATGCGCCAGGAACAGATGCTCAGAGAAGGCGAGAGCGAGCAATCAGCTCAGCTTTGCGCTTTTATTGGGATCGGTAATTCTGATCAAGACATGCAACAACTGGATCTCAATAATGGTAAACAGTATTGCGCTGCTAAGACACTATACATATCAGACTCTGACAAGAGAAAGCATTTTATGTTGTCGGTCAAGATGTTTTACGGTAGTGGACATGACATTGGCGTTTTTCACAGCAAGAGAATAAAAGTCATCTCGAAACCGTCGAAAAAGAAACAGTCATTGAAAAATGCCGATTTGTGTATTGCCAGCGGTACTAAAGTTGCCCTTTTTAATCGATTACGCTCGCAAACAGTAAGCACGCGTTATTTGCATGTTGAAAATGGAAATTTTCACGCAAGCTCGACACAATGGGGTGCATTTACTATCCATCTGCTGGATGACAACGAGAGTGAGTCCGAAGAATTCCAAGTTCGTGACGGATACGTCCATTATGGCAGTACTGTTAAGCTCGTGTGCTCAGTTACGGGCATGGCATTACCGCGTCTAGTTATTAGGAAGGTAGATAAACAAATGGCGAGCCTCGAGGCTGATGATCCGGTATCTCAGCTCCACAAATGTGCGTTCTACATGAAAGATACCGATCATATGTACTTGTGTCTATCTCAGGAGCGAATTATCCAGTTCCAAGCTACACCGTGCCCTAAAGAAGCTAATAAAGAGATGATTAATGACGGCGCGTGTTGGACAATCATCAGTACTGATAAAGCCGAGTATCAATTCTTCGAAGGCATGGGTCCGGTACGGTCGCCAGTTACTCCAGTACCCCTGGTTCATAGTCTTCATCTAAACGGTGGTGGAGATGTTGCGATGCTGGAACTTAAAGGTGACAATTTTACCCCGAACTTGCAGGTTTGGTTTGGAGACGTCGAGGCTGAAACAATGTACAGGTGTCAGGAAATAATGCTGTGTGTTGTGCCTGATATTTCTTTATTCCGCGGTGAGTGGTTGTGGGTACGCCAGCCTACACAAGTACCCGTTTCTCTTGTTCGCAATGACGGGATTATTTATGCCACTGGTCTGACCTTCACGTATACACCAGAACCTGGACCCAGGCCGCACTGTCCACCAGCTGATGAAATTATGAGAGCGCCACGAGCCATGCCTCATGATAATCAAGCAAGTATGCCAGCAGCCATCGCTGACGTACCTTGGAATTCTCATCATCCTCCGACACAGCCAGATCTTTGATACTCTCTTGATTCTAATGATTTTTATGGGGACAATCAATCCGAATCCATATCAAATATATCCGTCGTGGAGTACGATACAGATTTTAATTATCGTAATCATAATCATAATAATTCTTGCCTTGATGAACAACGAACTGTTGATTCTTCATTTGACGAGGATCAACAACTGTGTAATTATCGCGAACGGTCGCGTTGAGCTTAAAATTTATAATTTATTTTGTAGTAGTGATTATATGTGGACAATATTAATGTTATAACTCTAAGAAATATCTGTGTAATAATTTATGGTAGAGTCAGGTATAAGACTGTAGGAAATCAACAAAAAATTATATATTAATAATTGTGAGTGTAAAAAGACATCGTGGACTTTTTTATATAAGTTTTGTATGTGTCAAAAAGTGGACCTTTGGTTTACAGAAAAGTAATGAATAGATTTTAATATGGAAATTTATCATATTTCTGCGATTTATAATTAAGTATAGTTTATAATTAAAAAATAAAAAAAAAAAAAAAACAAAATAGTATTTAAATAACTCAAAACTTTGTTCTGCTGAACTATTAATAATGTAAATATTAATAAATTTAATTGCAATAGTTTCGGAATTTTGTAATTCTACGATATTATTTTCTTATTCTTTGATAAATTTATCAAATACTCAGAGTAGAAATGATATAATAATTATACAAGGATTTAGATTCTAAAGAAGAATATACAAGCCGTACGTAAATAAAGTTCTTGATTATTGTAAATAATACCTTGGCACAATGTAATTTTTTTTATGATTATCGAAGATGAAAATATGTATAATAATTACTAATACATATAGGTACTCACTTAATATTATTATTAAGACACAAATATTAATATGAGAGTAACACGACAAACACGTGCATATTAATATTTATAATTTATTTGTCATATATCAAATATACAAACAAATTATTATACTAATAATAATAATTGATTAAGTATCGTCAATTATAATTATTAATTTGCACAAAGAAACAGAGAACATATATATATATATGTAATGAAATGACAATGATATATAGATATATATATTATAAATGAACAAAATAAATCGAAGTATAAAATTTTTTCTTTTTTTGTAAAAAAAAAAGTGGTTTTTTTTTTAATTATTTTATTATACTATAATGAGCTTAATTAATAATAAAGTTTAAAACTTTAATTTAATTACCGCTAATGAAAAAAGTAATTAAAAACTGATGACAATACCATAGAAGACATAATTAATTTTAGTGTATATTTCCACAGGATTTTTAGAGAAAAAAGAAAGAAAATGAACAAAAAATAATAATAAAATCTATATACACATGTATATGTATAGCACATAAGGAAGCGAGATAGTATCAAGTTTGTATATTCGAATTACTTGGCACATCCCTTCCCAAAGATATTGTAGTTTATATTGTTACTACGACAATAATGTTGTTAGAGTACATTGTGGGAATTTACCCACAATTAAAGAATTCTTATTGTAGAGAAAAATAGTGCCCATAGTTATGAATCCTGATAACTCACAGAAGCTAAAAAAATACATTGCCGCTATAATAAAATTTTTTATTTTATTTTATTCTTATAATACGGACGGAAGCGACAATCTTGAGAAGAGAAGTGTATGAAGAATAAAATAGCTAAAATATTTATTTCATACATTCTCATTATAAGTATTTAACTCTATTTAATACAAATATATCTATGTATATGAATATCATTTTTAATAATTGTATATACAGATATATATCATCTTACTTTGATTGCATAATTATCATTGACTTTTTTTAACTTTAATATTTTACAAATTTCGATCCCATCTACTATGAAAAAAATAACATTCATTTACAACATCGGTAAAATATAAAATAAATGCACCTTTCTGTACATATTTATTAGTAAAGAGTAAAAAAGATTTTTTTTTTCTTTTTTTCGAATTGACGATTTGGTTGGTGATTATGCTTTCGGACCCCTTATAGTTCGTTGTTTATTCATATTTGTAAGCATTAGAGAGATGTATGAAGTTAACAAATCATCCATTTTATAGCCTAAAGATGTTTCGCAAAGTAGTTTTGAGCCTTTAACTAGATTTCCGATTGTCATGTGGAAATAAGTATTACCCGATGACCAGTTAGAGATTCTTGTAAACGGATGAGTCACCAATATTTCCTGTTGGATAGACAAATTATTTTTATTCATATTTCCTAAACAGAATGAGTAATTAAATTTTTGATAATTACGATTAATATTACCTTTGTTTGAGGGTGGATAAGACTCACACCGGTCTTATTGATGGCAATCAGCAATAATTCTGGGTAGTTTGGATCTGTTCCCTGTTTAACTTCGAAGAAAGCTGATCCGAATGTCGGCCAACGATAGATTGCCTTTAAGAATTGTATTTTCGCATCTTCAGGACTCATTCCTATTGTAATAATAGTTTTTAATTAGTAAAAATTAAATATTGCACATACTTTTCCGACCTTTTTCAATTTTTCTGAAATTTTGGTATCTTTCTCTACTCTGTTGAAAACAATTTTCAGAATTTTTTCAAATTTTTTTACTAAACCAAAAAAAAGTTACGAGTTATTTGAAAAAGACAGCTTTTTTTGTTAAATGACCATAACTTTTTTAAAAAATAACTTATTGGGATGTTTTTTTTTTTTTTAAATGTACTTTTTAGAAAAAAAATAAAAATCATAACTCGGATTTATATTCGATGTTTTTTTTGAAAATTTTGGGATGATTGACATTTTTGATTTTCGATTATTTTTTTTTATAAAAAACTTCAGTATTTTCTGCGAATTTCTTGAAATTTTCAAAGTGGCATTTTTTTTTTTTTAGAAATGAAAAAAAAAGAAATTTTTTTTAAATGTTTCTTTTTCATTATACCATTCTGAAAATTTTTCAGCAGATTTAGAAAATTAGGCCCCACATATAAGTCAATAGTTATTTACCTGCATCTTGATTATAAGCCGCAACGATAGATCGTTTCCAATCGTTTGCATTTTGGATTTTAACCAAGTCACCAGGTATTAATTCGCGTAACATTTGACTGAAATATTTAAAAAAAAAATACATTAGATAAAAAATTTATTATAATTACTTTATTAAAAATACTTACGGAATTGCTTGAAGTTCTTGTTTACTTTCGCCGAACCGTACTCGATAAACGAGAGCAGCCAGTCTTGAAGCTTCTTCTTTCGAGCAATTATGATATCCTGTAAAAAAATATTTTTAACAAATAATACATTACATCAAGTAACAACTTATAATAATACTTAAATAATACATTACCTCGTAATAATTTAGGCAATTCTTGATGAAAATGAAATATCAAATCAGCATTACGATCTTTACCAGGAACAGTATTAGTCCACAATTTTTTCATAAAGAAAACTTGATACGTAAATTGTGGTGAAACACCTGGAACGCAAAAAAAATAATTTAATTATAATTAGTATTCAAATAAATAATTTATAAAATTAATATATTTTAAGCTTACCATCTCTCGATGGTCTAGTTTTTCTAATCCAATCCGTCAAATGTCTTACAAAATCAAAGAAGAAATCTCCTTCAGGAACGGAAATGACTTTATCAGCAATTTTAACAAACAAACTAAATCCTTCAGCAGATCTTAAATTAAGTCTTTGAGCGATATTCTGGCAAAAATCTTTAGCTTTGGTTGACGAATCAACTTCAAACGCTTCATCAGTGTCATCCGGAAAGTAAACCTTGTGGAAAATTTGGGTCGTTTTATGCTGAATCGCTTCGACTTCAACCTGATGCGGTGGATATTTACGCTGTCCGTTTCTCAGCGTCTTTTGTAATCTTTGAAGCGAGTCTTGAGAGATCGGATGTCGCCTGGTGCGCAAGAATAACGTCAATTCTTTAAGTAAACTCTGACTGCAGACAAAGAGACCCGTAGCGAGCCACATTAGTTCCCATCCTCGCTCTTCGCTTAATCTATTCCTATTGTCCGTCAATTGTTTCATTATTTGACAATAAATTTCATCACGGAGTATTTCATTCTTTAATGGCCCTTCAAATATTAAATCAGTATACTCATTACCAATCCTCGGTCTCTTGGTCGGTAAGTCTCCCATATATTTAAGTATAGCATTAAAAGCAAAACAAGCTTCTTCAGCCAGCTCTTCTTTAGAAATTAATTTTTTCAGAAGCGGCGCTTTTATTGGATCCCGCGAATGGCGCCAAAGTTCATCAACGTGGCCTCGTCTTGCTGTTGTTAATGTCAGCGCTTTGGACATTGTTCTCTTCGGAGGGGTTCTAAAATGATCTATCGAATATTCAAGCAGTGTGTGAGGTTTATCCCGTGGCTCAATCCCGTTTATTTGTTGTGGATAAAGTCGACGGCTGTTTTCTGGCGCCTCAATACTGAACAATGCAAGAATATCATTAGGTGGTTTGGACAATGAAGGAAGAACATAAACAGTTTCTGCTGGAAAGTCCCCTTTTTCTCCAGTCCTTTCACAAATTCCAATACACCACCCAGAATTCAAAACTGTCTCTCCAGTACTCTCGTCATCCAAAACTATCAAATCACCCTTCTGAAAAGTAAGGAACGATGAACAGTTATTCTCATTGCCTGGAGGTTTGTAGTCCTGCAGAGCAATAACATATTTACTCCGCTTTTTCAGACCTTCGAGGAAGTAAACAACCAGATCACGAATATCTTCAGCGTTTGGACTTTGGAAGGTGAACTCTTCACCACGTACCGTTGACAAGCTGAAAGTTTGGGTAAACATTTTAGTTGTTTTTTGACTAGACACTGTAGTGATCTCAGGGAATGATAACTCTAGTAACACTTGTTCTTGATCATCAACTACATAAACTCCTGTCCAATTAACAGCAATAATAACATCGTTCTTCGGTAAATTTGGCCCTGAATTTCTGTAAGCTTCGTAAAAACGAGAAAACAACAGTGGCCATTTGAATTTAGCGTAACCTACAATGTCTTCTTTGACTCGAAGAGCCGGAACTTTTTCCTTGAGGTAATAACTTTTTTTGTACGCCTGCAGAACCAGATGACCCCAAACCTCAATAGGTTTCTCCAGAGAAGTCAGGCAGTAGTCAGGAATGTAATTAGTAAGCAATGCAAATAAACGATCGACATTCATATCAGTGTGATATTCGATATAATATTGTTGAGCTGCTATCATAGCCAAGTCGTCTTCTTTATCACACCTATACTCGCCAAATTTAACTCCTCTGACTACTTGCTGGTAAATGAGATTCGTGGCGACTTGATCCTCTGTTGGTTCGTGCCAAGGAGCGAATATTTCTTTCCGGAAGAATAATCTCCAAGGTGCATTTCGTTCCTGAGCACCTTGTTCTTTAGCGTACTGCTCGCACTGGGATATCGCGTCCATCACATGATCACCGCCACTGCCGAGGGAAGAAACTTTGTCAAATAAAGCAATATACAGCGAGAAACCAAACTGATCTCTCAGAGATATTTTGTCAGACAATTGGTTACACAATTCTCGAGCTGTCGTTGCCGAATCTGCAAGCAGAGTTTTGGTGTTACCATCCATGAAAGTTATAGGCAGCATGATAGGTTTTTTTGATTTAGTTGCTTGGAGTTCGAGCCAACTGGGTGGTTGGTTTCTCGTTCCATTATTAAATGTCCGTTTTAAACGATCTTCACAGTAAGGAGCGTATCCTGGTGGTCCCTCTCGAATGAAAGCTCGTAAATAATTTACAAATTTTTCAGAGGGAGCAAAACACCCCACGCAAAGTGACAAAAGTATCCAGCCTCTTGCGTGAGACGACTTAGTCGGATTGTTGGTAAGCAATTTACATATTTGACAGTAAATTTCATCGCGTAATTCTGCACGTAAAATTCCGTGGCCAATTATAAAATGTAATTTTTCTAAATTAGAGGTTGGTCTTGATTCTAACCATGACTGATAACTGTCTGCTGTATATTCGTCATCTTGCAAACGTCTTCTTACATCTTCGCCTAATTTGTTTTTTCTTTTCAGCGTCAAGGACACAAGCTTGTGCCTAATCGAACGTGGCTTCTGTTTAAATGACTCGGGATCCATGCCCATCATTTGAGCCTCTTGAAATTCTTTACTTCTGATAAAATTCCTACCCAGCGTAGCGGTAACTTTAGACATGACCGAAGTGGTATCTCGATTCATAGTATGATATCTTGGCTCTGGTAAATCACCGGTGAATCTCAAAATAGTGATCCAAAGAGCTTGGGCAGCAAGCTGGTCACCTTGAGTCTGCAATGGAAGTAGAGGATGCTTCAATGGCTTTTTCGAAAAATGATGAGTAATATTTCCCTGGAAATAAGTAGCTGCAAACTTTTGAAATTTAAACTCTGTTAAATCTTCTTCATCTTCAGAGGCTGTTTGAACTGGACTAATAATTTCCTGCTGATCAGCTTTAGGGGATGGAAGGTCATTGAATACTGATGTCTCTCTTGCAGGAGTCGGAGCTTCGCTGCTGGAATCAGGCAAGAAGTCAAACATCGCTTCGACTAACTTACTGTCATCAACCGGCTCATCTTGCTTCTTGGCAGCGTCATTTATTAAATTCTTTTTAATTTCCATCCGTCGTCTATCTTCCATTTCCATTTCAATTTCCTTTCTCTCCAGTTCCTGTATCCGTTCGCGGTAATTTTGCTCGGCTATTTCTTTAGCTCGTTTATTGCCTTGATCTTTAAGCTCTCTTTCTTCTTTCTTACGCAGTCTTAGAGCTTCGATATGAAGTCTGTACTCGTATTGGACTTTTTTGTACCTCCTTTGAGCAATTAATCGTCTGACATGCGCTTGAATTTTTACGATAGCCCACATCTTCTTTCGATACATTCTACGCACCAAGTATCCTCTTGCTCGAGCCTGCAGGGCCACAATGTGTCCACGCAAATGTCGAAATCTGTGAGCTAACACCCGTGACCTGATTAATGCCTGAAGTCTCATGTATCCACTGCGCATTCGTTTGTATCGCTGGCGTTGCTCGTAGCCTCGCCACATCTTTTGAACTACAATTGCTGCAGCTCGCATTCTCAAAAATCTTCGACGATAAACCCACCCACGAATATTCCTTTGTAATATTAAAATTTTACGGGTCAAAACCCGATCTCGTTCTTGTTCTAAGAAAAGATCGTGAGCATCTTTGAGAAATACTTTGGTGTGTCCTAATTGGTAATCGGACTGACCCAATACCTGGCGACAAATTCTGCTTGTTGCAGCAAGACAATCAGTCTTGTGTGACGGAGGAATACCCGAGAGTAAAAAACGATAACGTTCTACAAACTCAGGAAAAGAGTGTCGAATTGGATAACCAGCTCGACGAATCCTGATGGTCTCCATCATCCCAGAGTATCTCAATTGCCGACAACACAGTCCTCTGTCAAACATCATTGGTTTTTTAAACTCATTCGGCTTAATACAGCGAATAAAAAAAGGCTGACAACTACAGAGTGTTCGCATCAGTGAGTCAAGTGATTTTTTGAATTGCGTTGACAAAGTAGGCGCTCGTTTTCGCGTTTCCGATCCCATGCCAATGTCTTCAGCGAAGCATGTCTGTAGAAATTTATTAGAGGATATGTGAATCAGCTGAAGCAAATCGGCGCTAAAAGTGTCACGATTCTTCTCAAGGAAACTTCGAGTATCGTAAAATACTACTCCGGCAAAATGATTTAATCCAAATGACGTGTTGATGTCTGATTTAGGTTTAAGATAATTTCTGTGAGTTCCATGAGTCTTGTGAATTTTAGCCAGCATCGTTTGGTCAGTCCCTTTAGGGAATTTTGATTCTTCATCAATCAAAGCCATTATGTTGAGCTGCTTGATTGCTATTAAATCTAAAGCATCTTGGTTATCAACAAATTCAATATGTTGCCAATTTATTCCCTCGTGATTGTATTCTTCCTGTTCCAATTTGAAAATATGCTGTACGAAAAACTGCTGAAGATTTTCATTTGCGTAATTGATGCAAAACTGTTCAAAACTATTGTGATCGAAATTTTCGAATCCAAATATATCCAGGACCCCGATAGCGCTTCTTGAAGTATTTTTAGGCCGATAAATAGCTTCATTAATTCGCTTAACTATGTGAACAAACAACCTTCCGTAAATACCTTTGACAAAAGCATCCCGGATATCGACAGATTGCTCTCGCGACAATGTAGAAATTACTGTCTCGCCATGTGCAAATATCGTGCGCCTAGTTAGCGCCGCAACAAGTGATTGTACCGGAACGCCTAACAGTTGCGCTACTCTCTGAACACTTGTATGTTCAGATATTTCAGTAGCATCTAAATTGTCAATTACCGTTGCTCTGTACTTTATATTACCCATATGCAACAGAGCCGCAAGTAATTTCAAAATTTCCCAAATTTCATTGTCGGAAAACAGCAAAACCTTCATAGCAGATCTTATGTCTGCAAATTCAGCAGCGTCGTCACGACCTTCGCAGGTAATACTGCCGCCTCCAGTTAAATAACGATACTGCGAGGCATCTTCAAGTTCCAATCTTTTCTTCTCTTCCTTCGATAAGCCCGCCAGCATACAATAAAAAACGTGATAATTTCTTTCATCGCGATTTTGAGATACGATACGAGATTTTTCCAATAAATACTGTTCTATCTTAGCACCTTCAATGACACCTTGATGGTTGAAATGTATGTCAATGTATTTGCCAAAGCGCGATGAATTGTCATTTCTCACAGTTTTTGCGTTACCAAATGCTTCTAAAATAGGATTAGCTTCCAGAATTTGCTGTTCAATCCACGAGTGTTTGCCGCTGATAGCTGCTAAATATTGCAATATCAATTTAGTACTTTCTGTTTTACCGGCTCCACTTTCACCACTGATAACGATGCACTGATCTTGGCCATAACGGTTCATATGCGCATAACTATTGTCACCAATAGCAAATATATGGGGCGGTAATTCACCAATTTTTCGATCCTTGTAGAGTTTTATTTGCTCGGCAGTGTAAATAGGTAATATCTGATAGGGATTAACAGCGACTAGAATTGAGCCTGTGTAAGTGTAAATGAGATTCTCATTGTATCTTATTAAAAGATTCCTGAGTATTCCTGCCTCGTGGAGGTCGCCTAGACTTATCATATCTTCTACACCTTGCACGGAGGTAGCGTGCATTGCTTTTATTCGTCGTTCTGGTGTTAGCCATTGTTCCTAAAAAAAAAAAAAAAAAAAAAAAAATCAATAAATATTCATTTATTACATTAATACACGGTATCAAAAATGAATTTCGATTACTTATATAATTATTTTAAACTAAAAAATTAATAAAATCATGAAATTCATGTTTGAAACTGTAATTTATCTAGTATTTCATTTTAAGCGTCGTATTTTCATGTGAAACTGTAAAGTTTCTAGTTTTTTCCACACGTTAAGAACTACAACTTCTATCACTAATTTGATAATTATACGTAATAACAATAATTAATGGTTAAATACTGAAATTCACACTATCCAGTAAAAATTAACATTTTAATAACAGCAATTACAGTTTAAAATTGAAAAGAAAAAAAAACAATTATACATTAAAAAAAATTGCTGTTTGAAGATTTTGAATTTTTTCAATTAACTCTTAGATATTTGTTATAATTCAAAATATCAATCAACTAACTTTGTTGTCGTCGTCCTTTACTTGAATACGTCTTCCTTCTGCAGATATAACTCTTGCTCCAATGGCTACGTCGAATTCCCTTCCTGATATGGGCTCGATCCATATGTAATCACCCTAAAAAAAGGAACCAACAATTAATATAAAATAAAAACTAAAAATACAACTAGCTTAGTGAGATAAACAGTGACTAATGATGGTGATTATGATTATCATTAACAATTAATTAATAAATATGTCTGAAAAATGATGATGATAATAAGTATTCGAGCAAGTAATTTTGATTGCACACTCGTTTGTCTCGCCATACATATATACTAAGAATATTTAACGTCCGTCCCAATTGTTCGGTCTCTTAGAACATCGGGAGAGCGAGCAGGAATAGAATACAGGAGTATAGTTTGTTAGTCGTTGGTCTCTTCCGCTCTTTCGTGGGCACGCACCTCTGTAATATTAACTCACACACGCTACGAGGACTATGACTTCCCCTACAAATTCTAAATCTAATAAATCTCTTTGTTCTTTTTATATTTAGTCTTTAAAACACTTCCTGCATTCCAGCTCATTCATTCCAACTATTTCTAGTACTCGTACAGTAAAATAGTAAAAAACAAATTATTGCTTATAGACAGGATAATATCTTCTGGACAATTTATTTATCGATACTTGGACACTCCACTTTCTTCTCTGCAAGTTTAAACATTAAACATGTTTATATGTAGATTTTTTGAACCCATTGGCTTGTCACAGATTCCTACTGACCGAGTTTGGGACTATAGTAAGAGCAAAGACCGTATATTTTACTCAATCATCATAATTCACATGTTTTATATTAATATTATTATTTTTATTACTATTATAATAATTTATTTTTTATTATTATTAATATTGCTATTCAAAACTAAATTTAAATTTTATATACTTACACGGGTAACGATGACCATTGCTCGAGTCGCGTTCGCTGCACGTTCTTGCCCGCCACCTTTAATGATAAAAAAAAAAAAAAAAAAAACATAATCTTCATTACAAAATCAGTTACTATCGTGTATAAAAAACATTATATTAATAAATAATATAAAGATGTAATATTATACTCTATTTTCATTACATAATATCATGCAAGAAGTTTTTTTACTTCCATGTAATTCAGATCCAAAGTTCATTTTGTCTTAACAAAAAATTTAGTGAAGAAATAACAATACTCAAATTGACACATTACTTGACTATGTTTAGAATTTTTTAATCTCATTAAAATTAGCCGACGTTCTAAATTTTTTTACACGTCCAATTTTTTTGTAACAATTTTTTTAATAAAAAAAAAATTCTAAAAATTTTTAGATGTCAGCTAACTTTATTTTCGTATTTTTTTAACAAATAAAAAATCACATGTGGAAAATTAAAAAAATTAAAAATAGTCAGATGTCTGCTGTTTTCATTATTATGAAGAAATAACAATGTAAGCAGAAGTCAAGGAATAAAAAATGAAGATCAAATAGTTAAAAAAGTTTGTTAACTACAAGATTTTTCAGTGAATATGGCCAGGCAGCGAGTTAGATGTATCTGGTCCAATGACCGTTACCATAGAACCGTATAGCGTGCTACAAGTATTATACAGATACATAACTCTCATGTAAACCTGTTCATAAAGTGGGTTACGCGACATCAGAGTCTATATGCTTCGACAGAACATCACCTTTATCGAAAAAAAAGAAGAAAAAAATAAATTAATAATAATGAAACTAAAGTATTTAAATAAAAGTAATTAAAAATTAAACAAACCATAATGTTATTTTTTACTGATTGATGTAATTAAATCCTGTCTGAAGATTAAAGTGTTGATGAATATCTTCCTCACGTATCAGGAAGTAAATTTTAATTTTTAATGCAGTAGTTTAAATAGTTATAGGTTAGCTACTGACTGAGGGTTATTGATCTTATAATTTTAAATGAAATAAAATAAAGCAAATTTAACGTGAGAAGCCGTGCGAATATCACGGTAAAACCATATCCTAGTCGTCCGGGGTCAGTGTCAGCCCTCGCCTTTTTCCTGTCTATGTCTGCGTGTTAGTGTCTCATACAATTCTGTTTTGTTTCAGTACAGTTCCATTCGAGATCGAGAAATTCTGTACACCAGACTATACTAGAGACTAGAGAGTGCAAGCAGACTATGTCAATCCTTGTTGAGCGGAGACTTTAACGGTTGATCGAACCGTTCATGATTATATCTTATTTTTTATTATTTTAGTTATCGATAAATGATGAAAAAAAATTCAATTAGTAGAATATAATTATTTGTCATTAAACGAGTGAAAGTAATATGTATAATTTATCTATCAATTAAGTAAAAGCAAGTAACTTTTTGCCAATAGAAAATTCAATTATTTATAACTTTAGACTTTTTTATTTTTATATCCAGCTGTTTTTATTGACAACTTACCGCATTGTTGTATTTATTAACAAATGTATAAAATAATTATATTTTTATTCGGTAATTACTGAGCGTTGAAGGAGTTTCTGTTCACTCACCGAGTACTTTGATCTTTGCAACCGGTAAAATGTAATTTATGATTTATTATTATTAAAAACATCAAGTTAATAAACATCTTGCCGGCATTGACATGGATATGCATCAAAAAGAACTTTACTTTAAGGTTATCATTTATAAATAATTGTCAGGATTAGATGACTCTCAACTAGCAACAGGTGTTCAGATTAATGTGAGTATTTATTTACTGATTTTTTTTATCAGGCTGAAGTTAGCAGACACTTGACAATTTTTTTATTTTCCTTGAAAAATAAACTAGGCATATAAAATTATTTATAAAAATCTCATTTATAATTTTTCAAAGCTTCTAAAGAATAATGCTGAAGTTAACCGTCAGCTGTCAATTTTAAAAATTTTAATAACAAATCAATAACAATAAAAAAATGCTTCTAAAAATTTTCACTTGTAATTTTTATTAATTTTCACATGTGGAATTTTTTAATTTTTTAATTTTTTTTTATAATTGCATTATTATAAAATTTTAAAATAATTATTAATGTCTGCCAACTTCAGTGTCATTTTAAAGATGAAATTTTTCAATAAAATTTATGTCAACGTTCTAAATTTTTTGATTCTTTTTTAATAATTAAATTAAAACAAAAAAATATTTTTAAAAAATTGCACTTGCAGTTTTTTAAGTATTTTACAGGTGTACATTTTTTTTTATTTTTTTGTAATAATTTTTTTAATAAAAAAAATTCTAAAAATTTTTAGATGTCGGCTAACTTTATTTTCATTAAAATTTTCTTGCTATAATTTGTTTGTTAAAAAAATTCTAAAAATGATCAGATATCTCTCAATTTCAGTATCATTTTTTTTTTTTAATTTTCATGAAACCAAATAATTTTTATAATAATTAATTAATTATTAATATATATCTTCTATGTTTAGATTTTATTTAACGCTAGAAATTATTTGACAATATGCAATTGACTTGTCATTTACCCGGTAGAAAATTGTATTTGAACAAAAACAGGTGTGGCTAACACCAAGTCCAATGTGTTGTTACTTTAAGAAACAAGTGAGAGCAAAGAAGCAGGTGTCAAATAAAAGTATGCGGGATATATAAATTTAAAATGTCGACAGTACAGATAATGAGTAAGTATAAAAAAAGTAAAGTCTGTGTGCAATGTAACTTATAAATTTATATATATTTTTTTTTACTTTTTTAGGTTGAGTTAAATCAGACTCCTGACACTGTTAACTGCCGATAAATAATAGAGAATGATATTAAGTACAAATGTAATGAGATTGAGGAAGAAACTATGCAGACTGAGAAAGAGAGATAGAGAAATTAAAGTAACAAGTAATGAGCCGTAATTGGATTACTGGAAAAATGTTTAGTCGGAGAGAAGCGTGTCGGAAAAAGAGGAAATGGGTGGAGAAAAGAAAAGAACATACGTATATATATAAAGAGGAAACGAGAGGTTTAATACGTCGAGGTGGCTTCCAGCGAAGCCTGCAACCTGCTTGCCCCTTTATGTATATATTACACGGGACGTTGAAGGACTGGTGAACTACGAGACTAAATAGGCTGAAGAATACAATGTTGTAAAATGAAATTTATTTATAATCGCGAGAATTGCAATTATGATGAACGGTAGGTAATCCACCTAAGTAAGAAGTTATCATTAAGTATTACGAGACGACATATCACCGATAAGTTGATTACGAAAGTCGTGTGGTTATCACGTTTTTTATTTTGCGGCCTCATGATTCGTGAATAAAATATCTGAGGCTTTTGTCGGTTTATTTTACTTCTTATTTCAATGTTAATTTTTTTCTTCTTTCTTTAAATTTTTTTTACCTTGTGGACTTGATGTGAAACGATGTGGGTAAAATAATCAGAATACTATTGTTGTTTTTTTTGCTACGGAGTAATGTTTCGTCTGCACTCACAATAATATCAAACAAAACAATTAAAATAATAAATTTATCTATTGATAATATAATTTAAAACAATAACAAAAACTATATGAATATAAATAAATTAACAACAAACAATTATTCACAGTTAACTCACTGAAACAAATAACAACTCGCGCTGATGTTTACTCGATCTTACTCTGCAAAATATCATTCCGAGCTCCTCTCTGGACTTTGACGACGTGGAGGATGAGTAAAGAGAGAAGTAGCGAGCAACAGTAAGTAGAGGAGGAGAAGAGAAACCGCGACGTTGAGATTACCTCGGGAGAGGCTGCGTTGACGGTCTTTTTACACTGGTACCGTGTATAGTAGACTGTTGTAGACTGAGACAACGGGACACAGGGGCTAAAAATTAAAGGTTTTAGTTAAGTACTACAGAACACTGGGCACTGCTCACTGGACACTGGTATGTTATGTACGTTTTACTGTAACTTGGAGCAACGGGTACTATATGTATAATTGTTGAATGTACACCAGGTATTCGTTCAGTCGTTAGACACACGGCAGCAGGCCACAGTGACCGGCACATTAACACGTCCGCTCGGTGAGTTTCGACGAGACTCGGGCCCCGGTTTGCCAGGTGGAAGAGGTATAAACCCCCCCTTGTACCTCCCCGTACCGCTTATCGCTACCTGAGTGCCAGCGACTGTCTGTGTATCGTGTGCTGGCTGTAAGCAGTATGGATACGTATACCAAGTTTCATTTACTATTCAGCTTGTTCAAAGTAGAAAGAGATAAAAGAAAACATAAACCAAGACCCAAGACTCCATGACCAAGCCGCCGCCCCAGCACTACACAGTCGACGGTTCTTTTTTCATTTCATTTCGTTTATTATTATTCTCTTATATTAATCTTACTGAACATACTTCATTGCATATCTTATCACATCGAGCATTTCTTTAGAGTTTCAATCCAAACGTCTATTAAAATATACAGTTGTTTAAATTATACAATTTATATTTTTCATTAAAAAAAAAAAAAAAAAAAAATGCAGTACAATATAAAATACAACAATTAAATTAAGCTTTTTGATTAATTAAACTTACATAATTTTTTTAAGTAATTAGTACTGAATTGGAGCAACGAAAATAACATTTATGTAAAATATTTTACATATATAGTTTTTTACATATGTATAGAAGTAAAATTTTAATTGAAAGATTATACTTTCATTACAGAAGCGTTTTATAGATACGACAGTGCTTTTTTTTTTTTTTTTTTAGTTAATTTTAATAGTTAATAGTTAATCTCATTTAATCTTTTCCTTACACACTGCTAAATACTATACATTCATATATTTATATTAATACATTAAATATTTATTATGGAAGCGCAATGTCGCTGTAAAGTGAGACACCATATATTCTTGTTCTTTATATTTTAAATAATTTTAATTATTGTGATGCTAAAAATAAGTTAGGATTTTATCATATCGAAGTAGTTTAATAAATCATATAAATAATTCAATAAACTATCTAGCGAGTTTGTTTTGTTTAATGCCTCTGAGGCTCAATCTTGCGTAGAAGTACAAATTCCTCTTAAGAGTTTTGTATATACAAATAGTACAATAAGATTTTTTTATTTATTTCACAGTTAGTTATAACAGCACAGATTGCCCATCATAGTATTGATAAAAATAGTTTATAAATAATATCTATGTATATTTATATTTTTACTCTTTGATTTGTAAGGGCTTTTTATTTTTTTTCAATTTCTTTTTTTAATTTATATATATGAAAAAAGCAATAGTTCACTTAGTGGGCATAGTTGTAAGAAGCCGACAATGTTCATTGAACAGTTAAATAAAATATCATGTATATGTCACATATTTATCAATCACAGGACTTTTGATTTTACTGAAGAAGAGCAGTAATGTCCCATATTTTAATAATACGATCCTGACCAACAGTTAATAATTTACGCCGTGATATATCGAGGTTCATGGACATGATGCTGTGTTTTGCATCGTGGAATGATGCCATTGCCGATTGACTGAAAAAATTATATTAATAATTCATTAAAAAAAATGATACGTAAAAACATGTTATAGTTAGAATTATAATTGCAAGTATTTACTTGGCAGCTTTTAATTGAGTATGACACGGATCACAAACTCGTACTTCGAATTCAAAACCCATTGGTGGAATTGGAATACGTTGCGCTGAACATGAAGCACAGAGAGCTCTGCCGCAATTTCTACAATGATGTTGTCTCAGTCCCAGTTGTCTCTGATCCATCATTGCTCTCATATTCCAAAAAAAAGGTCGTCCGCAAGACTAACATTAAATATAAATGAGTTAATTATGTATAACCTGATTTCTATTTAAATAATGTAAAAAAAAAAATTCCTACCTCACAAGTGTCAGATTCTTTCCAAGATGTTGTTTCTCGTCTTGATTCAGCCATATTCCAACAAACAATAACACCATCTTCGCCACCAGAAAACAGTACTTGCTCATTACGTGCATAACATAATGCAGTAACTTTATTGCGATGCCCACGTAGCTCATAACCAACTCCTTCGCCTCCACCGATATCCATGACTCTAATTGTTTGATCAAAACTCCCAGAAAATAATAACTGCTTCTCTGGATCCCACGCCAGTGACCTGATACTTCCAGTATGCGCAGCAAACAATGCTACCAATGATATCAATGTGTTGTCAACCTTCAGCATCGTTACCGAGCCCTCATAATTACCGGCAAACGCATATTTAGATTGCTCGTCGAATCTTTGATAGTTAAAGACCATTAAATAAATTAATTTAAAATATTTATAGCAAGTACTCAGGAATATTTAATAATTATTTATAAAAAAGGATACTGTAAAGTTGTAAACCAACTACTGCTGTCAACAGCTTGCTTACTGCCATAACCATACGACCCCAGTCTTTTCCCAGTTTCAGAGCAGTGTAATTGAAACGTTTTGTCTCTACTGACACTCATTACCCACCCATGAACTGCTGAAAATACAATGGCTGTAATACGAGCTCTGTGAGCGACATATTCTCTCATTGCAGTCATACGATTATAATCCTGCTCCAATAAAAATTCCTGAAGCAAAAGTTATTGATTTTAGATAACATTAAAAGATAATATCCGATTAAAATTAATAATATTTTTGGTGTTAAATAATAGAACATACGTCAATAGAACCATTTTCTAATCCAACAAATAGTCTTCTGGTTTCAACATGATAATCCATAGCAGTTGCTCCAGAAGCCATGTATTGACAAACACTTGGCCAATATTGTCCTGAATCTCGCTTTAACCATACTCTGATAGTTCTAAAATTAATATTTAAATATAATTTAATTTAATTTCTTTTTAGTAATTAATCGATATCGTATTGTTGTTATGATTGCTCTACTATTTTAGAGGTAATCTTATCGTTATGTCTGATGATAAATTTAACAAAGCAATTCTTAGAGAATGAATAATGACTTAACAATAACTAATAAAGTAACGTAAAATTAATTATATAAAATAATTGAAGTAAAAAAAATAACCTGTCATCGCAAACACTAATAACACCTTCTTCTTTGGGTATAATAATAGCGACATTGATATCATCATTACAGCCTTCTAATTTCGAAAGTAATATTGGTTTTCGACTTGAACTAAATTTGTCATTACTGACGCCGGGCGCAGGTTTTATCTCTGCTGCCATTGTGTATCTTGTTTTTAATCCAAATATTATTATTTTCACACACAAATAATAAATGTTTATTGCAGAAAGGAGCTGCTGTTAAATGGTAATGGTCATTTGACAGCTGGAAAAAAAAAATAATAAAAATAAATTAATTTGATTTTAAATTATTACACTGATTTTTTTTTTTTAATAACCGATTATACACACACTGTAAGATCTTGATGCAAGTCTATTATGTGTATTTGTTCTCTGTACTCACTATTTGCTGGTGATTCTTGTATATATTATTTATGTATTTATTGTATATTGTATATTATGTTGTTCATGCTATGCCACATACCTATATAAATTGATATAAATAATTTGTACAATAAGTATGAACGTCGAGAAATAAATACGTGTGTACAATACACAGCGATCAACGTCATTAAAGTTTGTACAAATTCCTTAAGAGTGCGCGACTGTTGTATCCTATTCTCCAATCATTTTCTTACTCGATGACTCGATTTTTAATTCTACTTCTCTCTTTAACTCACCAACATTTTCGTTTACTTTGCTTCCTCTATTATTGCTTCATGAGGAAGCCAGTGAGTTTCAGATGAAATTTAAAGATTGTTATACTGAGAAAAAATCTAAAAATGAGTTAAGATACTTGGCAAAAACAAAGACACTGATAACCAAGTGCGATTATTTTTTATTTATTTAAGAATATGAATAAATAATTAAATAAGAGCTAAAGCTCTATGATATAATGACTTCCAAACTGCCAGGATCAAGCTCTAAGGTATTTAATAAATTTTATTGTTTATTTCACGTTTAATTGATCGCTTGTACTTTCAAATCTGATGTAGTTTATTTTTAATTTAATTTATTCATTTATTTTAGTCGGATAATGAAGGAGATGAAGGATTTAAACGAACCGGATCATTTAGAAAAATATTACCAGGAACTTCGTGTGGTGATTCTCAACTCAATACGTCTATTAAAATGATTGACCGTCCAAATGTTGCACATAACAATATGGATTATGCTGTCTATCTACGAGAATACAGTATACTTTCAGAGTAGTAATGTCTATTTATATTTCATTGATCGATACTTTGAAGTAACGGTATTTATTACATTGTTGCTTTTGATTTTTAGCAAACTGATGCAAACACAAGATTTGAAAGGAGTATATGTAATACCTTCTGCTCAAAATCCTTTTTGTAAGTTGGGAATAATTTTTTATAACCATTTTAAATTTATTAAAATTTATGGGCTGCAGTCAACTAGTCAGACTGACAAAATTCCAAATTAATAAATTATTAGAACTTGGAAAGTTAATTTAAAAAAATTAATTTTACAAATTTTAAAATTTTGAAAAATATAATGTTGAATAGAGGAAAAAATTAAAGTATATTAATATAATCTTTCAAAGTCACAAAGTCTCAAAAAATTAAAAAACATAACAACGAAAATTTTTACGCCAAAATTAATGAACAGACTTTCATTCATTTATTTATTTATTTTTTCAAACGCCAATCTGATTGATACATTAGATTTATATCAATTAAATTTAGTTATAGGTGAAAAAAAATAATTAATTAATTAAAAAAAAGTATTAACATTTCAATAGAATTGAATTTCAATTCAATTAAATTAAATCAATTTTCATTTACTTTATAAGTTTAAATTATAAGCATTATGAAAAAAAATATCTCTAAGAGTAGTTATTACAAGATGAAATTAAATTGCTATTTTTAAGAGGCTAGTGGTTATTAGTTAGAAACAGTCTTTTAACCGATGATACAAATGATGTGATCGAAGTGTCGAATAATTCGGGGTTTGAGCAATTATTGTCGTCTACATTGGTGATTCTATTTCTCGGGCTATTATATATTATTACCCTTGGTGGTTTTAATTGTCTCTATTAATCGATTTGCTCTTAAGTTTGACCTACGACAGATTATTCTTAATTACTCTAGAAGATTTAGCCGAAAAATGTAAATATATAATTATTTGGATGAGTAATTTTCGGTCGAATCATTATTCGGATGAATATACATCGGAACGAACCTTTTTTAAAATTAAATTAATTTTAACTCTTGAGGAATATAAGGTTTATGTTTATCTATATTCAAGAGCTTGGTGTTATACAATTTACAAAATTGTTTTTCGGCTGACATTCTATTTAAGCTAATGTATTTTATAAACTTTGAAAGTAACGAAATTAAAAATTTTCTAGAGTTTTGATAATTTGAAATGTTGTCGATCTGACTGGTTGACCGCAACCCAAATTAATATATGATTTATGTTACCTATTTCAAAACTTAAATTTTATAAAATGTCAAATATTTATTTTAACACTTACACATGACTCAATGCATATAATTTATAATTTCCTTGTTTTTATTTGTCACTAGTGTGGTTTGGAGTATTATTTGTACGACAGGGTATGTACCAAGGAGGTGTCTTTAGATTTATAATAACGTTACCTGATATTTTTCCCGATGGTGACTGTCCAGTAAGTCTTTATCAAATAAATAATTTTAATTTATAATATTCATTATAGCTCGACTGACATTTTAAATATTACAGAAAATTACTTTTAAAACAAAAGTCTTCCATCCATTAATTCATAAAGAAACTGGAGAATTCAGCACAAGCTCTGGTTTTTCTGATTGGAAAAAAAGTAACCGAGTATTTCACCTGGTGCAATTTATTACCAAAGTATTCAATAAAATCGATCCTAAGTTGAAAGCAATAAATGAAGAAGCTTCTAACTTGTAAGTCTTTTTTTTTTAAACAGTTGATTTCTTTTATTATAGTTTTGTTAATAAACTTTATAAATTCTAGATTTGAAAATAATGCAGAAGAATTTCGTAAAAAAGTTAAACAATGTGTAAAAGATAGTTTGGATCACGTTTATGATTCTCCGGAAACGGATGATGCGCACTATCTTAAATTTAGTCCATGGGATCCGGAAATTCACGAGCCGATAAGACAAAAATTATATGAGTCAAGGGTAATACATTTGTATATTTTGTTAAAACTTTGAAATTATTCTTTTATTATAATATTGTTTATTTTCATTAGCAACAACAACCGCTGGATCCTGAAAAATCACCTAAAGGTTATTCTTGGGTACAACCAGGCTCTCTGAAACCTCTATCTAAATCAGAAGAAGATCTTAGATAGCAATCACCTGAATGTGACAATTAGCAAATAGTATTTTATTTATTTGAAAATGTCGTTAAAAGAAATCATTATACGTTGCACGACGCTTGCCTTTTAAACTATACTTATTTTTATATAAATTTACAAATAAATGAAAGTTTTAATATATCTATATATCTATTATTTCTTTATTGAGCGTAGATTGAATTTAAAATTAGTTAGAATCTTAATTTTTAGAGCAAAATATTTTATTTCTTGTTAAATAAATAAACAAAATAATAAGCTTAATTTACTGATAAATATCTATTAAGCTAATCTTAGCTACTTTTTTAGATATTGTCATAAAATTTAATTACAAGTTCAAATACTCGTAGTACTATTAACTAGATAAAAATTGAATCTATATCAATAAATGGAGAACCGGTTTTTTTGTTCGGTTATACTGCGAAAACTACTGAACCGATCGGAATAATACTTATACCATAAGATGCAACGTGTTTCGGAGAAGGTTTCATTGTATGACATGTTGATGATTACTTATCCGGAGTATAAATTTTTTTGATTTATAAATAATAAATTTTTTAATTCTATTAGTTATGTTTATATACTAAACAGATTTCTTCGCTTATGAGACCTGCAATTTTTTTAACTGAAACTTTCAATGCTCATTACAAGTTTTTTTTTTTTATATTAATTATTATTCATTTTTGTAAGAAAGACACGGGAATTTTATAATAATTGCATATTGAAAGTTGCAATGAATATTAGCCAGAATAATTACATGGTTAAAAGGTAAAAAGCCAATTCGATAGAATTGGGAATCTCTGCAAGTCAAAACAATACTTATATAAAATAAAAATTAAAAAAACAATAAGATAAAAAATTACCGTTAAAATCAAAATAAAAAGTATACTTATATCTCGTGTATAATCGTGGGATTGCATTTAATCTTGTCGGCGTTAAAATCCATCGGAGAGATAGTAGCTTACGGCAGTGTAGCGATTCGTTTAGAAAAAATAAAAGCGTCCGAATCATATAATAAGGTCCACATGGTAGTAGCAAAGACTTTCATCTCCTCGAATGAGGATAAGGCGTACTCTGTACTCACCAGAACCGGGCAATCAACCCGGAGGTCAAATGTACGTCTAAGGAAGAAGAAGAAACAGATCTTATCGCGTATCCCAATGTTAATCTTTTTTACTTTTTTGTCTTGGGGTGACAAATTTTTCCTTTAAATTTTTTGCTTTACCGTTTCATTCACGAAGATAAATTTATTCTTACCACTAAAGATTTACGATGCTGAAGAAATGCGAGATAATTATTGATCTGCTTGCGTACAATCAATCTGATAATCTTTGACTCTAGCTTTAGTTCCAACCCTGACTCTGACTAATAATTAATAATCATTTTAATCATGTACTCGTTACATTTGATCTACATAAATACCTGAGTTTGTTAACAAGAATAATTGAAGAGTTGCGTGTTAGATGCATCAATAACATGTTGTACATATACCACCTGAAGTCTTTGATGCTGCAACAAATTTTAGTGAGATCGATGGCGTTGATAATCGGTTTATCAACGACAAGCTATCATTTTCATCTCACTCACGATTGTAAACTTTCTTGTGTTGTGCATCACCTAAAAATTAAAGAAAACGCTTTACTGAGCAGTTATAACTAAACTTTACTCTACACTACTTACGTTAAAGCTTGGATAGAATAGAAATGTAATATATAAACATGATATAGCTTTCACTACAAATTATACGACTACAGAGGTCAGACGTCAACTCCCTGAAGTCATTTTAATTAATCTACCGTACGATCTTTTTAATTGTTATTTCAATTAAGCTTTGAGCGGTGAACACATAAACATATAATGAATATAAAGTCTACATCATTTAAGGGAACCAAGTGTAAGTATAAAAATATTTTTAGTGTACGAACTCAGACATCCCAGTTAATTATCTCCGTACAGATTAAATTTATTATAATTTATAATTGTGAAAAAAATTTTTATTCCGCAGGTACTTAAATTTTGTTAAGAAGACAACTGATAAAAGGATTTCTTCCGTCATTACTCGACAAAAAAAGAAGTACTATTAAAAATAATAAAAGATACCGACAAATGAAGTAAAATGTAAGTTACAAAAGATTTTCATGAAGTTGGCAGACGTTTTTTTTTTTAATAAAAATTTTTTACCTAAGAAAATAAAACAATAACTAAAACTCGTAAAAATTTTATAAATTTATAATAACAAACAATATTTTATACAATTAAGCAAAACTCGCGAGGGATTGTTAACGTATTATAATATATTTAATTACGATAGCACTTACAATCATGCAATTGCAAGAACTGATGTACAAATGTAAATATGTCAATAAATATCTTTAAAAAATGGTAGACGTCCAAAAATTTTTGATTTTTTTTCATTAATTAAATTACAACTAAAAAGTCATTTCTAAAAAATTTCACTTATAGTTTTTTTAATTTTTTACATGTGAAATTTTTTTTTAATTGTTTAATTGAAATTTTTTAAATAAAAAATTTCTAAAAATTTTGAAATGTCAGCTAACTTAATTTTCATTATAAAAGTACCTAATATATTTATTGAGCTATAAGTTTAATTATTAGTTTAATATCTTTTTTTGATACTCTCCAGCACAGTGTGTAAATAAACTTCATTGACCGGTGATTGCGATATGAGATTTTATACCAACATTATGTTCAATTTATCTGGCAATAATTGCAACTATGAAACGCGCAAATTGAGTAAATATTAATTGATAAATATTTCTTCATTATAAAATACTTTTGCGTTAATGCTTTTCTTTTTAAAGCCCAATGAAAAAGTAATGAATCAACTCAACTGGGAAGCGATAAAAGTAAAGGGATAGCTGTTGTAGTTGTGAAGGTTGTTTGTATTTAAAAAAAAAAAAAAAAAAAAAAAAAAAAAAAAACGGTACACGAGGTCTGAATAATATTTACCTAAGTACATTGTGCTTTGAATACGCTAATGGAGCAAAGGAGCAAAACCAAATGTTAACTGTACACATACTTTAAGATATTGTTTCTTGAAGAGTATTAGCCATGTATAATGCACAAACTCATGACATGTGGACATATGGTTTATATATTTATGGTTATGTATGTAAGTATACGTCGTATGTATAATAGTTGAGTTAAATATATGTGAGTTTAAAGTTTCTGTTGTTGAAGTTAAGGAAAATGACAGATTCAACTTTAGACAATTCAAACGTTGTGATTATGCACGCAAGCACACAGGTTTATGTCGAGTAAATACTCATGAATATTTGCCAACGTTTATGTAGTACGCAAGGAACCGATTAAACAAGCAAATCTGATGTATACTTATACTCATCGCACGAGCCGTTTGTAAACATTGTGGTTGCATCTTCCTGCATATCGAATTGACACTGGTACGTATAGTGATAGTTGTTGTAGAGTTTGCTTTTTAGATAAAGTAATTGCCACTGGTTTCTTCCTGTTAGTGTTGGTGAATCCCGTCTATTACTTACTGGGTACTTTGCAGGCTTGTATGCCTTTGAAGACTATTATATGTATGAAGAGATAATGAAGGCGCTGAAGAATAAATGTTAAGATTTTGTGCGGAAGAAACTTGAGATAAAAGCCGAAACAAACTGGTGAATGGTAGAGGGAGAGTCTGCACTAGCTGAGATCTTTCGCAGGTGGCAGTCGTCACCCTGACAGATTACCGCTAAGACTTACCTTGACTCTTACACTTTTTTATCTAATTCGTCTGGCTCTTGTTCTTAGTCAATAATTAACTCACTAAATTTTTATGTCAATTAATTTATGTCGTGAAGTGAGATTTAGATTTGTTTTAATATTGGATTTTATTTTCGTTACTTGGAATAGTGGAGCTTTGATGGAGACGGTTCATATTAATGTAACAAGCGCTGTCAAAGATTTATTGAAAGATGCTTTGGTATCACCGACATTCGCTGATGTTTTATTGTGCTGTTCGGGAGGAAAAAAGTTTTTAGCGCATCGATTAGTGCTATCTGCTGCTAGTCCGTATCTTCGTGTAAGTTTTTTTTACTGTTAAAAAGCTAGTTACTTACTTTAAATGTCACTTGTTGTGTAATCCCGTTGGTATTAGATGGATGGAAACAGTTAAGTAATAATTATAAATGCTGTGTAATATGTCTTAGCTTCCGTACTTAATAATTGAAAGCTACACTTTTGCTGGCTGCTTAATGCTCCAGGTGTTCATTATTCTTCTCTATGCTTAATTAAAAAGAGATATGTCTCTTCTCTACGCATCACTTGTAGATAGCAAATAAATTGCTCATGACTCATGATTAATAATTATTTTTTATAGTAAAGAAATTAAGATTTATCACTCAATTTAAAATAATAGATTTTTATTTAATGACTAATTAATTTAAAGTAAACATAGAAACAAGAAATATGATATAAGCAAAAAAAATTTATAGTTTCTTATTGCATATGAATGAAACTTTGACGTGTTTTAATTTATCTATAATAATAATGCATCTTAATTATCTTTTAAACATTTTTTTTTACTTTTTAATTAAACGATATTTATTTAAATTAATTTGAATAATTATTTACTCAAATTTTTTTGTAAGTAAATTTTTTTCCGCAAAAATATTTTTTTTTTCAGATTTTTTTGTATTCGGCAAAATAAAAAAAAAATTTACTGTAAATTAAATAACAAAAATTCAATGAATGAATCAAATAATCTATTGGACTGTGTAACAAAAAATGTTATTGATTTTTTTTTTCGGTCCATTAATTCTAAGGTTGATTGAATTCTTTTTGCGTAAGCGTAGTGAAATGATTCGTTGAAAAAAAAAAAAAAAAAATGTATTGTTTTGCGTGTGTTTAGGAAGTTCTTTCGGCACACGGAAAAATAGCAGGTCAATGTGAACCGATTACAATGATATTAGCAGAGGTCGAGGGCAATGATCTAGCTTCAATCTTAGGATTTCTCTACACTGGAAGTGTCGCGGTGCCTCAAGCGAGATTAGAAGCTTTCTCAAGTACTGCAGATGCTCTTAAAATTAGAATACCTCCGTTACCATATGCTTTGAAAGCTCAAACTTTATCTGATGCAAAAAATAATTTGAGCTATAAATCTTACGCACATGTAGATAGACCAGAAGATTGTCAACAAGTTGGTTTAAATTTAAAAATTATAAATAAAACACATTGTTTACGTCGATTACTTATGTCACCGCATCAAGAAATTTCAGATAATAATAATATCAATAGTATTCATTGCAATAATGATAATAATTCATTCAATAAATTAAAATCGTATGTAGCAAATCGAGTTATTGCTTCTCCGTGGTCTCAATTAGTTCAGCCAAAATTTCAACCAATCCTCAAGAATAAATCTTCGAATCTTCCTGTAAGTATAAATTTATATTAATTTTTAAATTTAATTAAAATAAGAAATTACATAAAAAAAAATTTTGTTAATTAAAAATTAATTTAGTTATAATTTTTTAAAATCCAAAATCGTAAAAGTGAATTTTATTAAGCGAGAACGGCGTAAAATTTAACTGTGTATTTATTACAGTCATTAACTCGTTAAAACATGAAGATTTTTCAGGAATCGTGCGTTTACTATTCATCTTAAATAAAACTATAAATAATGAATCTTAAAGGTTTTAAATCTTAAAACTAATGCTTCGAATAATGTTTTGATTCGAATTTATATGGTACTTGATCAAACGGAAACAGCAATCCGACAAGCACGATTCATATATAGGTAATAATTACTCCTATAGTGAAAACTTTTAAAATATACCGTTACAGTAATAACACAAAGAAAATTGACATGAAATCTTGGGTAGGCTTTAATAAAATGAATTGAATCGTGATGTTATTCTCAGGGGTAAATTAGTCTAGAAAAATATAAAAGATAAAAAATTAATACAAAAGACTGAAGTCTCTTTAAAACGGTAAGAAATGTAATATATATGACAAATAATGTTCCAGGATAACATTCCGGCGAGTTTTTATTCATCTGATGGGTACGAGTCTTCGCGCATTCACCACGAGCCAACAAATTCTTTGAACACCAGTACAACCACTGTAGGCGTTGAAAAATTATTTGTTAATCGTGTCAGCACGGAAGAAACTTATAACAATAATTTAAAAACATTAGTAGAGGCTGCTACCACAAAAGACGATGATCAATCTCGTGTCAATTGCAACGATAGCATTGCTGAAAATGAAACAATAAATTTATCTTCAAGATTGCAGCCGGTAGCGAAAAATAATAACAGTCAATTAAATTATGATGATAATAAACTTGATAAAGAATCGCTGAATTGCTTAAGGGGGCAAGTTAGTCTTGGCGAAGTAGATGAATCCAAATTGGGTACCGTTATAAGTCATGATGGTAACAATAATCGTAATGACACTTCAGATGCAACCGAATATATTCCTACACTAGTTTCGGAAAATTTCAAATGTAAAAACTGTGAAAAAATTTTTACCTGTGAAAAAACGCTCAAGGTTAGACATGTTGCACCCTTTTTCACATTAATCTTACGTTAAACGCGTATTTGAATCAATTTTAATTTTAAATTTAAATTTGATGTGAAATTCATCAATTTTTTTTCTGTAAAAAATTTGCTTCGTTTTAAAATTTTATTTATTTTTTTAAACTTGAATTTTTTTAATTAAATATACTAAAGCAGATTTCTTTTAAATCGTAAAAATAATTTTTAGTAAAATATTCCTCGAACAAGATTGTAACAATGTAATTTAAACCTTTCAAAAAGGAATAATAAGATTTGATGTTGTGGAGGTATAATTTAGCTATGGTTACAGGTTCATCGTAAAAGTCATTTCAAAGAAAAACCTTTTCGCTGCGTCGATTGTGGTAAAGAGTTTTCGCAACTTCGGAACTACAAATACCACCGCAGCGTACACGAAGGTACCGGAGAATTTGCAGCAACTTGTCCTGAATGCGGTAAATCATTCAATGATCGTGGATACTTGGGCTCACACATGAAGATCCACCGCAATAAAAAAGAGTACGCTTGCGATGATTGCGGGAAGAGCTTTAATCAGCGTGTGGCGTACAATATGCACGTTCGTATTCATACGGGAGTTAAACCTCACCATTGTGAACAATGTGGAAAGGATTTCTCACGAAAAATGCTCCTGAAGCAACACATGAGGACACATTCTGGAGAGCGTCCTTATCAATGTCACATTTGTAATAAAGCATTTGCTGATAAGTCTAATATGACTCTTCACACACGGCTTCACTCTGGTTTGAAGCCTTATCAGTGTGACATTTGCTCTAAGGCGTTTACTAAAAAACATCATTTGAAGACACATTTGAATTATCATACCGGAATTAAGCCCTATGCTTGTCCTAATTGTAAATTAACATTTTCACAAAGCAGTAATATGAGGACTCATTACAAAAAGTGTGTAAATAATGCAAATAATACTGAAACTAAAAAAAAAAGTAATAATTCTTTAGATGAAAAGATAAAAAATTATAACAAAAATATTGATGATTTTTCAAATGTTTTAACACCTCCTCACTCAGTCCGTGATATTATGTGAAAAATATGTTTTAAGTAACATTTAATAAATTTTATTACATGTATTATCAAATACTTTTCTTATTTCTTAACTTTTCTTGTTTTATTATTTTTTATTGTACTCTCGTTAGTTTTACCACTGCTTTTACCATCATTCTTGGTACCATTTTTATTCTACACCGACAAAATTAAACATCAGATTAATAAATGCAACAAAAACAAAAATAAGCTTAAAAATATATTTACCAACTTTTTGAATATTCTTGTTGTCTCTTCTTTGTGATAATCGATGATTTTTCGGTGCAAATGTCTTACGAGCCCATTCGTCTCTTTCAGATAACCAAATCCGCTGATATTCAAAAGCTATCAACTCTTCCATGGGTATATATGAATCTCTTTAAATAAATAAAGTTAATTAAATTAGTTATAGCGTGAACAAAACTTTTATAGCCAATTACTTTTCATATGATGGTGTGAAAACTTTCAAGGAGGCATATTCTGAAGAAATAATATTATCTGGTTTTTTAAATGGAACTGCGGGGATCCAATGAGTAAAACTATTTAAAGACATACTTGAATATTTGAATAATCGAAGCTGTTGAAAAAATTAAATACTTTATATTGCATGAAATAATATTAAATCACTTAAAATGACATCTCTAACTGACGTCTTATGTTTTATACAAACGGAAGAAAGTTTTATCAATTCAATAATTGTTTTTATTTGAACAAAAGACATTTTTAAAAATTCGAATCATTAAATTACTTTACTTCTGTAACTTCTGTAACCTTTTTATTCGATTTGGGATTTTCTGATTAAAAAAAAGTATTGATACAAGGGAAAAAGTATTGAAAAGAATTGATTTTCTTGTCAAGTTTGTTTTTCGTTATACCACTCTGAACATTTTTCAGCAGATTTAGAAAACTTCAAAATCCGAGAAAAAAAATTAAAAAAAAATTAAAAGTGACAATCATCGATAAGATTTAATTATTTTCCAATAACGTTAGATCAAAAATTAAAAGAAGCATTAAATTATTTTTTTTCCAAAACTACATACAAAAACAAAAAAATGAAATTGTTGTTCGCTCCATTTTGGAGCAATGCATAAACTTGTGAAAGAATACTCAAATTCTCCTGAATTTAGGATATGTAAATTATTTAAACGTGTAAAAAATAAAAACACATTCCATTCAAGTCTACTGTTTATAAATCATTCTTTAAAAAATGTTTTTAGCTACAGTGTAAATGAAAATAAATTCAAACAAATTAATAATACTGAAGTTAGCCGTCAGCTGTCAATTTAAAAAATTTTAATAACAAATCAATTACAATAAAAAAAATGCTTTTAAAAATTTTCACTTGTAATTTTTATTAAATTTCACATGTGGAATAATTTTTTAAAATAAATTTTTTTTATAATAATGTAGTTAACTAAATTCTATAACAATTGTTATAGAATTCTAAAAATTATTTAATATCTGTCAACGTCAGTGTCATACAAATTCTGTTTTAAATCAATTGCCCCAAAATTTTTGAAAGTCACTTTTAATTTTTGTTTTTATTATTTTTTTTTTTTTTTTTCGGATTAAGATATTTCCTTAATTTAAAGAAATATACCCTGATAGCCACCTTACCTATAACTTACTGTCAATCTACGTCCGCAATTTGAAGCAAACTTGACGGAAAGAGTTGGCAAAGCGAGCGATTACCTATTAGTTACCTATAACTTACTCTGCAAATAGACGTCAAAACTTGTTGTACAAGTATTTCCTTCAAATTGTAGTAAAGTTGAAAGGAAATTTAACTACAAGTTTGATTGTTAACTTGTATTCAAGTTGCGGCCGTAGATTTCTGTCAATTTGCTTACAACTGTTGTTGAGTGAAGAATTACCGCCAACTTGATGTATAACTTAACCGTAACTGCTGGGAGTCAACACTTACTGAGAAAGCGCTGGCTATCAGGGTATATTACAAAGATTACTAAGAGACTCCTATGTTACTAGCAGTCGACTAAAACACAGCCTTTCATTCATAACCTCATAAAAAATAATAAAAAAAATAAAAATGACGTTGACAAGTAGGATGTACCGCTGATCTATGTTGATTAAATTTTATTTGTATATTTTAATAATAATTGTTAATCATGATCCACAAAGAAATAATTGGTGGTGTTGAAATTCCAATAACTGAAGAAAATTTACCAGAAATATGCAGAAAGCTCGACGAAGCTGAGGTATGTAAAAAATCAAAATAATTTTTTACAGTGCTAACATGTGATGCATTTTGATAAAAATTTTTGTTAAATTAGGTTCGCATCAACAAAGAATTGGAGCAAATGCTGCAAAAATATTGTTACGTTGAAGCTAAACTCCAAAGTATCAATAAAATATTGCCAAACGTTGCTTTGATTCGCTCAGAAGGCGAAAGTTTTCGTGACACCATAGAAAAAACTAATAGATTAGCTGAAACAGTCAGTGCCAAAGTCAGAAAATTGGATTTAGCAAGGGTAAGAATATATTAGTTTACTTAATTTTAAAATAATGCTGAAGTTAGCCGTCAGCTGTCAATTTTAAAAATTTTAATAACAAATGAATTACAATAAAAAAATGCTTCTAAAAATTTTCACTTTTAATTTTTAGTAATTTTCACATGTGAAACTTTTTAATTAATTTTTTTTTTTAATGATTGCATTATTATAAAATTTTAAAATAATTTTCAATGTCTGCCAACTTCAGTGTCATGTTTTAAAAACTATAAAAAAAAATAATTTTTGCCATTGAATTATCAATTTTTTATTTTTAGAGTCGAGTATGCGAGTGTCAAAGCAGAGTCCACGACATTTTAGATCTGCAACTTTGCTCAGAAGGCGTAGCAACTGCTTTGAGAAATGAAGATTACGAACAAGGAGCAGCTCACGTTCGCAGATACTTATCAATGGACCAAAAAATCCTAGAAAGAACTGCTGATGATGTATCGGAAGACCGAGTCACTATTGCCGGATCTTTAGCGACTTTGCAACAAGCAGCTTCGCAGCTACGAACTGTCGTCACCAGGAAATTTGACGACGCAGTAATGTCTGAAGATCTTGCCTCAGTGGAACGTTTCTTTAAAATATTTCCTCTATTAGGAATGCATGATAAAGGGTTGGGTAAATTTTGCTTGTATTTGTGCACAAAGCTCCAAGAAACTGCGCAAAAAAATTTGCGTTCTGCTTTGGAAATCAAACCAAATGATGACAGAGCTTCTGTGGTGTATGCTGACACGATGACGTTGTTATTTGAAGGGATTGCTCGGATAATTGAAATTCACCAGCCGATCATTGAGACTTATTACGGTCCGGGAAAGCTGCTGAAGACTGTGACTATTTTACAAAAGGAATGTGATAGACAAATTAAAAAGATTTTTGCAGAGTTTATGAAAAACCGGGGAATTTCTAAAAAAGTACAGTCAATTAACGAATACATGCGTAAGCAGATGACCGAAAAAACAGATCCCAAGACTCTGGATTTATTATTGCAAGAGTTAACCCTGATGCACACGCGAGCTGAGTTGTACATACGATTCTTGAGAAGAAGAGTAGTCAATGATTTAACCGTCGCTAGCTCAGATGAAGAACTGTGTAAGCAGCAGGTCAGTGAATTTGAGTCAATGATTAAAAACTCTGAACTATCTCATGCGATGCAAGAAGTACTGGGCGCTTACCTTGCGCTCGAGAGATACTTTCTGGAGGAAAGTGTCAACAAGGCCTTGGGAATGGACACGCTGGACCAGGATCAGCAGACGTCGAGTATGATTGATGATGTGTTCTACATTGTTAAAAAATGCGTGAGACGTGCCATTTCTAGCTGGAGTGTTGATGGAGTTTGTGCTGTCGTCAACATGGCATGTGGTATTCTGGAAGGCGAATTCGCAAACAGATTAAAGTCACGGCTGCGACAAGGATATTCTGCTGGGTATCTAGACTTGGCTCAGGCCTACAGCGCGCTGCAAACTAGTATACAGCAAGGTCGTCTCCAGACGTCAGACACTGAGTATGCAAGACTCATGTTTTTGGCTTATTTGAATAACGCAGATGTCAGTATTGAGTACGTGGAAACACTGAGCAAAAGCCTGACTGCAGACATCGACGCTGCATTTCCTTCGTTGCAACAAAAAGATCGGGATAAAATTGACAGCTGCTTAGCGGGTATGAAAGGTGTTACAACTACTTTACGTGCGGTTATTGATTACGGAATGGAACAATTGAGATCGAGTGCTGTTAAACCTAGAATTACTCCTTGGGTAGACTCGTTTCTTTCAGTTAACCATCAAGTTAATGAAGATGAGCTACTTAGATATGAAACAGATGAACCCTTTGTGCAGACTCTGGTGATGAATCTTGAAGGTTTGTTAGAGGCGTTCAAAAGCAGTTTAACTACTGCAAATTATGATGCATTGATTGGAATTCTTACGTCTGAAGTAACAATACGATTGGAAAAAGTTGTTTTAAAGTCGACATTTAATAGGGTAAGTTTTATACACAGGGTCATGTGGGACAAGTGTGCGCAGTGGGTAAGAGTACGCACATTTCCCCCATATAATATAAATGTTTTTATTTAAATTATTGTAGCAAATAATTGAGCGATAAAAAAATTTATTTTGATTTTGTACAGGCTGGAGGACTTATTCTGGATAAAGAAATAAGATCATTGGCAAGTTATTTAGCCGCTGCAACTTCATGGTCAGTGAGAGATAAATTTGCTAGGCTTACGCAAATAGCTACAATATTAAGTATCGAAAAAGTTGAAGAATTGGCTGATTATTGTGGTAGTGATGCCATTGCGTGGCGTTTGACACCTGCTGAAGTTAGAAAAATAGCGGCATTGAGAACAGATTTACGTCCTGACGATATTAAAAAGCTTAAATTATAATTTTAATTATAATTATACTTGTAATATATAACATTATTCTATAGACATAAGTACAAATATTTTTATTGACATTTTTCAGTGTCGTTTTATCTAACATAAAAACCCTTGTATCAACATTAGCACAGTTATCAATTATACGTAATTAATTACGCATACATTATTTTATTATCCGCAGATAGTCGATTATTATATATATTCAATTAAGTTTATGATTTTTTTTTTTTTTTTAGATTGTAAATTATTCATCAAGATATTGAGGCAAATGCAAAAGATGCGTGATGCTTTGGAACTGTATTGCTTTATTTATTTGTTTAAAATTTTATTTCTAATCTCAATTAGTTTGGACGTCTATTAGTTTTCATATACACAGACGCAGATATTTTAAAAATAAAATAATAATTCAGAGTAAGAGTGCATTCACTATATGATTCGCTCGTAAGGAGAAACTGTGTTTTATAAAAATATAGAGAGTAGGGCTTTTAATATAGTCCCGTTCGTCCGAGGATGGAGCAACATATATACTTTTATATTTTTATATATATTTATATAAATTGGCAAAAATTACTTTCAAAAATTGTCCTAGAAATCGTACAAGAAATATTTTCATTTGCTCAGTAAGCTGTTGGCGTATACAATGATTAAAATAAGCAACAAACTTTTTTAATCAGCATGTCATTAAATTTCTAAATTACAAAAAAATGGTTTTATCAGAATTGCACAGAGTTTTATTTAAATTTTTATGAAGTTTTGCAGTTAGTCAATAGACAAAAGATAAAAATTACAATATATTTTCCTTTTGATCTAATTCTCATTAGTCATAATTACATCTAAACGAATACTTTCGTACTAAAAAAATTCATCACTGGTTAATTGACTGAATGAAGTAAATCATCATTTTATGATGAATCATAAATAATCATGATTATAATTTTAAAAAAGATTACGTCTTATGACGATTTAAAATAAAAAAATTACAAAACTGATCTTTCACATACTCATACAAATACAAATATAACAGACATAACACACACACGCGTACACACATTAGTATTAAATCTAAGCCTTCAGACGAATGGGTCTATCTTTATCTATCGCTTTCAATTTGTCAGCAACGTTCCTATTAAAATCCAGACCCCCACGTCAATTGATCCGTTTAAATATAAGATATAATTCTAAAATACGCAAAAAAAAATTACAATTCAATAAAAATTAAATGCTACAGTAATATCTCAATCAATTGACGTGAACTTTATTATTATTCTCTTTTATTTGGACGATAATTATCAATTAAATCACCAATATCGCAGTTATAAAATCACACCTATGTGTCTTTCAATAAGAGTATAGTAATAAAACCTGGTAACAAATCACTTTCATCACTCATATTTTTAGAGTCTATTTTGTTTATCCACTCTATCAATATAGAACTCGATTGTGTTTAATTTTTTTTTCCTATTTAAACGATGGAATGTCAATATGCTACGTTCAATCTATTCGTAATAATTTGTTTTAAAAAAAATTTTTTTTTTCCCGAAGTCCCATCGTCAGAAATACATAATTCATGCTTATAAAAAAATGAAAATAAAAAGAAGTCTTGTGTATTTTCACACGTACTTTTAAGCGTTTGGCATCTTACGAAAGAATGGCTATACTACGTCTGGGACCGCCCATACAGACATTATCCAAGCTCGACCATTTTTTAATACCATTACGCAGTGCTTCGGTAGTAACCTTGTCTTCGTAGACCCTTGACATTGCTTCAAGTTTTTGAGCTTTATCTTTGCTCAACGGTTCACTGGGGAATGTTAATTCGTTGGCTTCAGCTAGAGTACGGAGATCAAAGTAGTACTTTGCATAAACACTTGACGGCACGTTTATATTGAATTGAAGCATCTCGAGGAACTGTCTTTCAAGTTCGTTCCTAAGAATTATTATAAATTTTATTTTCTTTAATAACCCAGAAAGAAGAAAGAAGAAAAAAGTATTATTAGTTAATTAGCATTAATACATACATATCTTCAACGGTAATATCTTTAAGTATTTGACAATAATCGACATTCCATACTGCTTGATCGTCCCACACCTTTGAGGCCAAAAGAATAGCACCAAGAACAATACGTTTCCAATTAGCAGGCGTTATATCTATTTCTGCATACGTCAATAAACGTTCAAGGTATACAAGCGTTATGATTGCACATTCAGCAGTCAATTGAGCAGCGTTAAATAATGTTCGAACAAACTTATATATTTGCTTATGCTCAGGATTGTGCTTATCGTAGTCATCCGCAATTCCGTCTCTCTGTATAAATCAACATTGTTACTCATACAAAACCATTACATTACATTACATTTAATTAATACAATATCATATCATGTAATAATGTAAATAATAAATGATGATGATAAAAAAAAAAAAAAAAATTATACAAACTTACAGTTAATGGATGGACTTTTTCGTCAAATATATCTATTTGCCGTTGCGAAGTTCGATTCTTAATGTGATAATATATAGCCAGTGCAACACATTTAACAGTATTTTTCAAATTTGGCTGAGACACTGTACTGTCGTCCAAATAAATAGTACTACAGCTGCTGCTCTTTTTTAAAGGCCTCGTATCAGCTATTTGATGTTGACTTTTTTTTCTTACCATACCATCTGAATGAAAAAAAATTATTATTATTAATTCAGTAAAATAATTACAGATAAAAAATAAATAATAATTAATAATAATGTCAACGACAAAATACTTTTGACAATTTACATACTTTCGATGGCTTGTTTCGATCGCTCCATAAATATCGTCCCAGCGCAAGGATGCAGTGAAGGATCTGAATCCCAGTCTTCCGGCTCTCTTTCACTTATATGCTGTAAATTAGTGACACTGAATTCGCCTTCAGGAAGATGTTCCTCAAGACCTCGAGTAGTATTTTCGCCAATAGGATCCTTTCTACCTCCTTGAGGACTAGAATATCCACAGCAGCTATTTTTATTACCCATTGCTGATGTAAATCGAGCACCGTCAACGTCTAGAAGGTGTCTAACGAAAAATAATTTCGCAATATAAAACTATTTCTATAAAAACACATCCACGCCCGATTATATCTACTTGGCGTTGTATTTGATAGTGTAGTGTTAAAATCGACAGGTTGTTATCGCCGATGGAAGCGGAATACCGAGTTCCTAGATTGTTCTCACATGTCGGTGACCCGCATTAAACAGACTCGATCAGCTGATCGAGATATTATCTCTGTTATCCTGATAATAAATGCAGAGAGCCATCGTGAGTGTCAGCCTTCTCTTCATTCTGCTTCTGTCATTATCCTGAGTGACAAATACATCAGTATGTAAAAAGAAAAAAATAATACAATAGGTAAAAAATATATTTCTGAACTCTATATTCTGTTTGTATCCTAAAGAGGTATTTCTTTTTATAATTTATATATATTGTAAATATATAAAGGTATTAATCTTGTTAATAATGTAAGCAGAAGCTCCAGATGAGATCAATCCTGTCTGTTTGCGCCTTTTTCGTTACAGCTTTGTGCTAATTTTAATTAAATCACCGGACATTAATTAAACTAATATATCACATGCACACCAACAACTGGGATGTCATTTAACTATCAATAGAAAGTCTTTTACGGGAATTAGCCGCACTACAAGACATCCCAAACGTTTTTATGTCCGCCATTATTTTCAGTATTCAGTACCACGTCTTCACTACGGTTCATTTTTATTTATAATAATATTTTTACTCATTATTATTTACACTTGTAGAAATAGTCTTCATGTATAAAGATATTAAAAAAAAATATATGTATATAATATCTAAATATATAATATATGAAAGGATAGAGGAGAAGAGAAAAAAGGAGATGAGAGATTGACACACTATCAAGGCGTTGGAGTATGCCAAATCGTGGTTTAGTTTCAATGTGTAAATGTATGAGACCGCGAGGTGTGGGCATATATTTCTCTCACTCGCTCCTCTTCTCGCTCTTCTCATCCATAAAGAAAAGAGAAGTGACCCCCGTTGACTTGGTTACTTTTTTATATCAACACTAGATGTCATTTTATTTAATTCTGAAAATTGAAAAACAGTAATGGTTAGTACTTTTTTTTTATATTTTCATTTTTCATACTTGTAAATTATTCATTTTAATAATATTCATTTATCAGTATGATAAAATTGGTTTCCTTGAATTTAATTATCGATCATTATGATTTTTACCACACTGTAAGTATTATCATAATATATAATGTCTGTCAATAAATTTTATTTTAAAAAATATGACGGTAGAATTAACAAACGTCTGATAATTTAAAGAAAATTTTTAACAAATAAATTATTATAAAAAAAAATAAACTTAGTAGTTTATGAAAATTAATGTAGCATATATTTAATAATTTTTTAAATTTGATAACAAACAAATGATAGCAAAAAAAAAAAAATAAAAAAAAAAATTAATATCTAGAAATTTTTAAAAATAAAAAATGCAATTTTTTAAAAATAATTTTTTGGAACAAATCTTTTTGTTAAAGAAACTAAAAAAAATTGTCAAGTGACAGCTAACTTGAATGTTATAAAGTTTTTAAAAATTATAAGTGTAATTTATTTTTAATATTTTTAAATAAAAGCAAAAATGGTCAGATGTCTGATTTCAGCATTATAAAAAATTAGTTACTTAAAACAATTTTTCAATTTATTTAATGATAAGTATCCATTGCAATAATAATAATGACACTGAAATTGGCAATGAAAATTAACTATGACATTTAATTTGGCTGTCACTTGACAATTTTTTAATTTTCTTTAATAAATTAATTATTTTTAAAAAATTGCATTTTTAATTTATTAAAATTCCTACAAGTCCATTTTTTTAATAATTTTTTTTTACGATAATTTATTTATTAAAGAAATTTAAAAAAATTGTGAAGCGACAGCTAACTTTAATGTCATAAATTAACTTAGCAGATAGTTGATAATTTTAAAAATTTTTGTAACAAATAAATTATGGCAAAAAAAAATTGACATTTAGAAATTTTAAAAAACTACAAATGCAATTTTTTTAAAATAATTTTTTGGAGCAAATTTATTTGTTAAAAAAAATTAAAAAATTGTCAAGTGACAGCTAACTTTAATGTCATAAATTGGCAGACATTAAAAATTATTTTAAAATTTTATAATAATGCAATTATTAAAAAAAAAAAAAAAATAATTAAAAAGTTTCACATGTAAAAATTAATAAAAATTACAAGTGAAAATTTTTAAAAGCATTTTTTTATTGTAATTCATTTGTTATTAAAATTTTTAAAATTGACAGCTGACGGCTAACTTCAGCATTAATAATAATAATAATAACAATATGTTAAAATTTTTAGATTATACAGAAAAAGGAATTCAAAATTTAGCGCCACAGGAAGACATGAAAACGTACATCCGTGATAGTCGCATCAAGTTGCGTTGTGGCATTGGTTACGAATCGTGATCGTGATGATTCTTTTCATTGTCCATGGGACGTGCTGGTACCACTTGAACCTTGAAAAAAAAAAAATAATAATAATAATAAACAACTTGGAATAAAGTATTAAAAGTCCAAAAAGATAATAGTGATAACGAGGTGAAATCGGTAACTTGTTAAGATAAAGTGGTGAATAATATATAATTATTTGAGTCTGGTTTGTTGATTAAAAAGGACCTAATAACTTCTCATAACGAAACGGATCTAGCCTGGAACGGTGGAGCGAGTGAGAAAGAAAAACAAGGGAAATCTGTCAGTAGGAGAGAGACTACTGGTGACTGGTGAGTGTTTAATACTAAAGAGAGAAGAGAGATAGAGGCAGAGGCAGAGGGAATGGTACATACAGAGTAGTGTAGTGTTGTCGGCCATGTTACATTAGCAGGGATGGGAACAAGGCAGCCAGGCACTACCACCAGAGTAACATGCACATCAGTGAACCAGTGTATTGCTGCACATACGGATGATGGTGTGTGGAGGGTGCGCTGATTGAAACAACCAGGGATTATATCTATTCTATAGTGTAAGGAGCAGTGCAGAGAGCAGTGCGCTGACAAACACCGCCGCCGATTCATATTGATACTCATTTTATTCGTGTGGATGTGTCTTTGTGTGTCTATTATAAAGCACAAATTTTTATTATTTACTGCTATTTTTATAAATCCTGACAATTTGCTGCATTTCTTTACATCCTGCGTAACATTATTGGTAAATTTAAATCACTGTGATTGCTGTATCAAGTAACTAGTATTGTATTGTGATAATCTGAGTTTATTCCGTTCGCTTCCGCATTTATTTACCTACATTAATAATTACTATCATTTTAATTTACTCATTCATCAATAATTTTATTCTAGGTCTGTTGGTTGGTGGTGGTTTATTATTTGCTTATTATTGGTGAGCCGGTAAGAAGAAAGTGGCGCAGCAATTAAATACTCGTCAAGAGAGTTTCAAAAATAAATAAATAAATTTTTTAAATATATACGTATTGGATTGTATTGGCAATACACAAGTGTCAGTCACGCTAGCTCGTGAGTCACACGACACTTGTTTTTTCTCCCATCTCCATATTTCTGATGTCACTTTTTTTCTCTCTCATGCCACGACGAGGTGACTCGCTTTGTCTTGTTCTTTTTCATTGTCGCTCTAATTTATTGCTATTGTTGAGCATAATGATTGGAAAATGTCATTGCTGTAAAACAGTATCAAATTAATTCACTTTTTAAAGTGAAAATAAACAATTGGTTCCATCTGGGCTGTATCTTTTCTTCGAAGACATTTAGTTACTTGTTTGAAGTACAAGCAATGTTTTTAACTTGAGTACAGTTGTGTAAATTTATTGCTTTAATACAACTCGTGTATGTCTACGTATATTATTATTATTATTAATATTTATGAATTTGTATATACATCCAGTATTACTACGAGTGTAATGTTGCGTTAGATCGGGTCATGAGTATGAGGGAGCTAGCGTTTCACAGGACGCCCTGAAGAAGGGGCGGCGGCGCGGCGATCGGATAACGACGGCGACGTCGGCGTCGTCAACGGTTCAAGCTGGTAGAGAGGGACTAAGTGATGGCAAGTGAAGGCGAAGGGGGAACGGGCGAGTAAATGAAATGTCGTAAAGACGTATACATACATCTTCCTTTTTTATTCTTTACTAACTGTGTGAAATACCTTGAGAGTGTATATATTCAGTACTCTGCTTTTTGGTCTCTCTTCTCTGTTAAACTATTATCTTAATTGTGATTATTGTTACTATTATTATTGCTAGTTATCATCTGTGGTGTGAGTTGATTTTTTTTCTCCATAATTATAATCCGTTATTCGTGGCAATGTTAAAATTTTCCAATGAATTTGGTCACGCGGCATACACTAGCTTTGTTGTTTCTCGTGGCTCCATATTATACTATGTACATAGATGTATAACGATCGTGTGCTTTGTCAGTAAATTATATTTTACATACATGGAGTAATAATTACACGGCTGTGTGATGAGAGTGTTATTTATTAAAACAAAAAATACTTTTTTTTAGCTATTTAATTAATTGTTGATAAGTTTTTTTTAGGCTTAGATAAAAAAGAGAATTGTTTGATAGTTTAAAAAATAATAATAACATGATTATATTTAATGTGTAACAAGGCTGACAATATGCGATTGATTTTATTTTATTGTGTATTAATTAATCTACTGCATACTTGTGTTTATTTAATTAATAATTATTTATATTCATAGATAATAAATTTATTTTTTCATTTGTTTAGATTGTCATGGCTAACCGGGGAACGGTAGCCCAGAGGCCAAACGGTACTCAAGGCAAAATTTGTCAATTTAAATTGGTGTTGCTTGGTGAATCTGCTGTTGGAAAATCAAGTTTGGTACTAAGGTTTGTCAAAGGACAGTTTCATGAATACCAAGAAAGTACGATAGGAGGTACGTTATTAAATAAATTTATAAAAATAATTTGTTGTCATTTTATTTACTCAAGTACTGTATAATTATGATTAATTAATCTTTATTTTTATGATTTTTGTAGCTGCATTTTTAACACAGACAGTATGTCTGGATGACACGACTGTTAAATTTGAAATTTGGGATACGGCGGGCCAAGAACGTTATCACAGCCTTGCTCCAATGTATTATCGCGGCGCTCAAGCTGCCATTGTTGTTTATGACATACAAAATCAAGTTTGTATATTTATTACTTAACGATATTTTTAAATAATGATTGTCATTATAAATATAAATGTGATTATTGATGTCAAGGTGACAAGCAAGTAATTGATGATACTAATTGTCTTATTTTCGTAGGATACATTCGTACGAGCCACAACCTGGGTTAAAGAACTCCAGCGACAAGCAAGCCCGAGTATAGTGATAGCTTTGGCGGGTAACAAAGCTGACCTAGCGAATAAACGTATGGTTGACTTCGAAGAAGCTCAAGCTTATGCGGATGAAAACGGTTTACTGTTCATGGAAACATCCGCTAAAACCGCCATGAATGTCAACGATATATTCCTAGCTATTGGTAAATATTAATTATCATTAGAAGTATTGTAACATTTTAAATACCAAGCATCTGGATTCGGAACATTAGCTGCTATCTCGTTACACGATAGACGGATAAGTAGCACGGTATGCGCGCGTGTCATTAAATAAATCCTTGTTTCGTAATTACTGCAAATGAAGTTCTATGAATTCATATACTTTTTGAGTTTAATGGTTTTAAAAATATAAAGAAATGCAGTTATTAATAGAAATATTTCTTGAATTATTATTGTAGTAATTTTTTTTTGTGTTATTTATTTTTTAGCTAAAAAACTCCCAAAGAATGAACAAACAGGAAGTGCTGGTACAAGTGGCCAAGGTCGTCGATTAGTTGAATCCGAAGGGCAAAAAGCTACGACGAGCAACTGCTGCAAGTGATTAGTCAAATCCGTAGGTGTCGCGCGTCTTCATTTATCGGTAATGATAATAAAAGTTATTTTTACACTTATTTTGCGATTATTATTTATTATTTCAAACGTATCTTAATAATTGTGGTCATTATTATCTTTTTTTATGATGACGACAATTTACGTTGTCATTTGAAATATTATTATTATTATTTAAAGTGATTATTTTTTTATCTTTTAGATGTTTATGTACTGTGTACTTGTCAAAGTGGCAAGTACAATGTGTCAAGGGATACCAATTGAATTTGTAATAATAAAAAGTGATCATCTAAGATTTATGAACCACAAGGAGTGTGTTTAAGCAGAAATAATGGTAGCTAATGCTAACTACCATCAACAATAATAATAATAATAATAATAATAATAATAATAATAATAATAATAATATTGATTATTAATATTAATAATAATAAAAATAATGATAATAAGAATAATAATAATGATAATCATAAAAAAAAAAATTTTTATTCAATTATGGTCGCTGCAATTACTAATAACATGGATGAGAGAACATTGAAGATCAGGACGACGCCGACAGTTATCACGACGATTTATGACCGATCCATTGAATACTTGAGACTTTTTAAGTGCAAAAAACAAAATAACAGAATTAATAATACTAATAATAATAAAAAAAAGAAAATAATAAAAATTAATTAATGAGTGTGTGAGTATGCGGTAAAACTCGACCGAGGGTATCTGTGAAAGTAATAATAATCAATATGTCACAATGCATCCGATAATAATACCTATTTTGAGTATCGGGTCTGTTGGAGGAGAGAAAGAGAGCGAGAGAAAAAAAATAAGAAAAGGCGGTGAGTCCCGTTTGTTATTTTAGTAGTAATGGGCGGTGTTCGTTATAAATATATAAATATATATATATAAATAAATATATAAATACATTATATATATTATTATTATTATTATTATAAATCATATGTGTAATATGATTTATTTAATAAGGATTAATAATTGATGATGATAATGAGGATATATGATTTAAATACTACAGTTTTATGTGTATGGTAAATAGTGATATAAATTAAAAAAAAAAAATCCAACAGAAAAAAATATGAACTTTTTGGCATGCAAAAAAATAATAAAACTTTTGAGATAGTAGGGGGCCATTCCTGCTGCTATTATTATTATAATATATATTTTCTTCGTCAGATTGTATCGTGTAATAACTATAACTTTAAAGCATATTGTATATTAATTTTATTGATAGATCTTGGTAAATTATAAATAATTATACAAGGAAAAAAAAACAATTTAGGAACTTTAAATCTGCTTCATTTTTATCTTATTACATTTTATAATTATAATTACAGTTATTATTATTATTATTATTATTATTATTATTATGACTATTTTATTTTATTACTATTAACTAACATAAAGTTGTTTATTTTTATTAATATTTTTTCTTTAATTATCTGACTGTCGTGATAAATTTTTATTAGAGCCTGATAAAATACAGTTCCAAGCGCTATGATGACTTTTGTTGATTGAACAAATTTAACCGATAACTCATTACATGTTTGGAATATTATATATTATTAGTGCCAAAATTCTATGCGGGTTTTTAAATAATTTTTTTTCTTTAGTTATAATTTTATTTTGCTCATTGTAGAAATTATATTACAAATTTATTTAAAGATAAATTTGCTACAGCCGATGTGTATTACGTCAGTGTGATTTCATCATGATTTTATTTATCAAATGCTTAGTTTAAAGATTAATATGGCTATTTGATAAATTTTAATGGTAAATAATTTTTTTTTATCTAATTTAATATTAAATCTTATATATAAATTATCAAATTATTTCTGAACATATTTATTGCTTTTATTTCTTTTTTCTTATGAGTGCTAAGTACATTTCCTACTTTAAATATAATTTTTCGGAACCTAGTAACAAAATTTTTTATTTTAACTAGGGCAGATTTCGTCACTACTTAGGTGAACAGACACTTTTCATTAACAATTCTTACTATATTTTTATTTAAAAAAAAAAAAAAAAAAAAAAATTCACTAGAGTGTCAACACGTTTTTTATTATTTTGTAATACAAAGTTTATAGTGGTCGTCCATTGTGTAACATCAACCAAAAAATTCTCGTCTTGCGTCACCTTGATGATAGTATTGTTAATTTGTTTGTTATTAATTTAATACGCAAAATTTAGATTCAATTACATAGAAAAAAAATCAAAAATAATTATTTGTTTTATCATTCCTTATTTTATTTTTATATAAATTTTTCATTCCTTTATTTAATCAAAAAATCAATATCTTTTATATTTCAACCTTTAGTAATTAATGTTTATTTCTAAATTATAAAATATTCATAAATTAAAAGTAATGGTAAGTTTATCCTTATAATTAATTAAAGTTGTAGACAAGTTTAATACTTTTAATATTAATATTAATTTTTTTAATAAAATGCAACCATAGACTGTATAATGTTTACTTAAAAAACTCTAAATTCTTTCATAATTTATTATTCTTCTCTTCATACTGTTTATAAATACATTTTTCATTATAAAAAATGCTTTGCATTGCTTTCATTGATTTCATTGATTCTTTAAAACTAGCGTGTAAATGTAATCAAGTGTAAGGTTTAATTGAGCAAAACAATTAATTAGTTTATCAAGCAATTAAAATTTTAATTTTATTGTACATATGAATACTGAATTAATTACATTGAATAATGAAAGTCAACAAAGGATCTTATTTCTAAAAATTATTACAGGTACTGAATTATACTCTGTAGATTATAATTAACGTACTTATTAAATATATATATATATATATATATATATATATATATATATATATATATATATATATATATATATATATATATATATATCTATTATTTAATTGGATTTAACGGAGCTTTAAATGTCATGAACGTCATCGTTATTGAACACAGTCGGTGTAATTGGACTCCATACGTCACCTACAGTCAAATCGATTGTTGATTTTTGTGGCTGTTGCTGACGATTTAAATTTTTCTTAGCTGTAACAATAGCGTCTTGTAAGTGCTTTATCGTTTGATTCTGTAGTTTAGTCTACAACAAATAATTATAAATTATTTATTTGTATATTAAATGCCTTATTTATTACTAATGCTCATTATTTGATATAAAACTATACAAACCTGTTCTAATAAATTATTTCGATCTTGCCAGTATTGATTTATAACAGCAGTTTGTTCATCGACCTAAAAAATAAAAAATGAAAACTTTTTAATTTACGCAGTATTTAAATTCATTAAAAAAAATATTTAAAAAAAAAAAAATTTATATTCAGCAATAATAAAATTTGTTTTATGGATAAAATGTTAATTTGTATAATCTGTAGATAATCATCATACCTTTGACTGTAATCTTTGATGTAAACTTTGCAGCTCGTCTCGCGTCATCTCAATTGAATTTTTTTGAATACGAATTATTTCTTCTTTATGCTCAAGCTATCGATAAAACATTAATGAATTAATAATACAATAATTATTATAATCATGAATTATTTATAAATATTTTTTTTTTTCATTGCCATTGCTTATAAACTTACGAGTTTGTCCTTGGAACATAGTGAATTTTTAAGTTGATCCAATTCATCATTATCACTGCTAGTTGATTGTAAATATTCTTTATCTTCATTTGAAACTATTTTATCGTTTTCATTATTAATTGAACTATTACTATTATCTGAAGAATTATCACTATCATGCTGTTGACTTATTGATACAATACTCTCTAAAGCTTCCTGCATTTTAGTATGTGCGTAATCTAATTCTCTTTCTAGTTTATCTAATCTTTTTCCTTTTTCATCAAATGTTACTTGAGCTGCCTCATTATCTTGCAGCTGAAAAAATATATCCATTTATAGCAAATTATTAAAAACTTTATTCTTACACGGTACACAAATTTTTGTTTTACTTTCTAAAAATGAATAAAAGTGAAATTTATATTCATTTAGTCGCTGATTTTACTTTCTCTATTTCAATTAATATTTTTTTTTTTTTTTTTTTTTCAACTTAAAAGTATGTTAAATTTCACTAATTTAAAAATTATCTAATTTTTTCATATTAAATTTTGACTCGATTGTAAAGTTGTATTAAAATATAATTGAAATTTTAGAGTGAAAGCATTATATACCTATATATTTAGTAATAATCAATACATACTACTCGATCAATGTGACTGGATAATTCCGCAAGATTTTCTTTAACGCACTGCAATTGATCATTCAATCCCGTCAAAAGGATAACAGCGTAATCCTCTTTTGAAATGAAAATACCTAAATTACACAATATATAGTCAACTTCGTCAATCGCTTTATTGAGTAATCTATCACAGATTTCAGCATCCGAATTGGCAGTTTCATTTTCGTAATTTTCTGTTTGTTGATGTTCATCAGTCGTTGAACTGATAAATTTGGCACGTGTTTCATTAACTTCATTCTTAATATCCTTCAACTTTATTTCTCTTGCAGCAATCGTATTTTTACTAACAGTCTTCTCTTCTACTTGAACTTGTAAATATTTTATCACAGTCGATAAATTTTCTTTTGCCTTACTAACTACTTCATTTGTTTTTCTTATGGATTTTCCTAGATCAACGAATAATTGGTGCCGACAGTATAAGTTGCATATTACATTACTCATTTCTTCTCTTAAATCTTCTGTCGCAGCTTGTGCGCAGACTGTGCAAATTCTAAATTCTTCCATGGCATTAAATTGCTGTCTATTTATTTCTCGAATGTGTAATATTTTTTTATTTAATTCTAAATGACTGAGTCGCTCATTTTTCTCGTGAATACCCTAAAATAATGACCATTTTTTATTAAATAAAATAAGTAAATAAAAAAAAATCATTTATTAACAAACCTGTAGAGCAAACTCAAGTTGAAGAAATCCTTCATTTTTGTCTATACATAGTTTAGATAGTGTTGTAATAATTTGTGTTAATTTATCAGCGTTATTAATTAGTTTATTATTGTATTCATCCAAATTTTTCTAAAAATTTAATTTTCATTAGACATGTTTACAATTTAAAACAATTAATCAATTATTTAATAATAAACTTACACATTCAATCTTCTTAGTTTCTGAAACTGCGTTACTATTATTCTCATTCACTCTCACTGCAACAACTTGATTTTTCTAAAAAAAAAAAAATTAATAAGTAATTTAATAAAATCATATCAGTATTAAAAGCAATTATTTATATAAACTTACATTTTTTTCCATTTCATTTATAAAATTTAAAATATTTCCGAGTTCTTTCTTTGTATCCATTATAACACGATATTCTTCTTTCGATGTAGATTTAAAATTCAAGACATTCAGCAATAATTTGTCCTGTTAATTAATAAATATTTAGAATATCCACAAACCTGCAGTCTGGATCAAAAAGAAAATTTCAAATATATTACCTTAGCTTCATTATTAGTAGATCCTTCGTCTGACATGTCATCGCTCCAACTTATTTTCTTTTGAATTAAATAAATATTTTTTTTTTACTACCAACAATAAATTTAAAGAAAATATATGATCTATTTATAAACATACCTCTGTAAGTGCATTAGAATTAACTTTCCTTGGTGTACCTGAAAGCGCATTCTGTAAAAATAATAATAATTTAAGATGTTAATAATTATAGACTTATAGACATTGAATTAGTTACTCAAGGATGACCAAGCATTGAATAAAAATAAAATTTTATTAATAATAAAAGAGCATCATACATCGTTGACAACGGTATTTTTAGAGTGTTTATTTTTGCTATGGTTATAAGATTTTTTACTGAGAAATTTTGATGCTGTTTCAATAATTATTTTATCAGCATAATTTTTAACACGTTTTCGTAATTTATCTTCGATATACTCTTGTTTAGCTTTCATTTCTAGAAAATTTTCAATCGAACCGTTTGAAAAATGATCATGATTATTGTTAAATTTATCTTGTTTCATCGACGTCGCGAATTTCCAATACTGACTCGAGTAAATATTGCCCGATAAATTATCAATAATTTTATTATCGTTTCCGATAACATAGGGGGTAGTCAATTCATGAGGCTAGAAATAAATAAAAAAAGAGCTTGTATCAAGCCGAATAAACTTAATTAACTTTATTATTACCTTCGAGACTAAATCTTTGCGCATTTCTTTAATAATATTATTTTTAAATTGAAGTTGTATATTTGCTTGTCGGAATTGTTCTTCTAAATAAGTCACTTGGTCTTTAAGGTTCATAATTAAATCATGTTTTTCAGCTACTTCTACCGTCAATGCTTCTCTAGACTCTACTGATTCCTGTCAAAATAATTTTATTTTGTTTAATTACGTAAAAATATAAATGTAAAGTTGACTTACTTTTTCTAAACAATTTAATTGGTGGTTCAGTCGTGAAATCTCTCTCATTTTTTCATCTAGTTGATTTTTAAGTTTTAAAGTGTCGACGTTATTGTCAATCTGGACGGTACTATCACTAAGTGCTTTATCTTGTAAATTTTCAATATACTTTTCATCTATTAATTCATTTTCTACAGTGTCTAATACTTTAATAATCTGTAATAATTTTTTAATAAGTTAAAATAAAGTATACGTATAAAAAAAAAGTTTAATACGTACATCATCTTTAAACTCAGGATTGACATCTGAATTATTTAATAAACTCTCTTTTAAAACTTGAAATTTGCAAACGGATTTATGTATCACTTTATCTCTATTTTTTAATTTCTTATTTAAATAATCGACTTTTTTTTCTAAATCTTCTGCATGTCTACAAAATAAACGATCATTTTATTTTCAGTTGTATATAAGAAATATAATAAAAACTTACTCTAATGATTTTTTCCTATTTTTATCGAAATGCAGCCGATGCTTTGTGAATTCAATAGTCTTGTAATCTTCTTTCATCGCCTATTATCAATAAAAAAATAATTATAACAAATATATACAATATATCGCGTTAAAGATGCCATAAGGGCGTACCAAAAAATTTTGTTTTTGTGAAACAACGTATTTTTACTTTAAATGCATAGAAATGATTAAAAAAATTTTTTTAATTAAATAAAGAAATTATCAAAAATTTTTAATTTCGAAAAATTTTGATTGAAGTTAATTTCAAATTTGAAAAAATTTTTTTTTCGCCATTTCTACGCGTTTCAAGTAAAAATACGTTGTTGCCCGAAAATAAATTTTTTTAATACGCCCTTATACCTTTTCAAGGGTATTTTTTTCGGGATACGCCCTTATAGCATCAGTAACGCGATATATATTTTTTTCATAATTAAACTATTGAATGAAATTAATTTAATTAAAAGGTAAATAATAAAATTTATTATCATAAGAGTCCGGACTATTAGATTCAGTATCGCAGACACATAAAGCAACTGAAGACGGACACATATTAGCTACAGGACCACCAAACTCTATAATAAATCGTACTTTCTTGTCTGTATTCGACCATCCATTTACCTGATCATATGCACAGCTGAAACAGATAGATAAATAAATATTTTGGATCAACAAATTTCAGCTAAATTAAAATATACTAAACTTACTCGCTCGAAAGTGGAATGTCACTGGGCCTTATTTCAAAGAAATTAATTCCATCGAGTCTCCAACAATTTTCAACTTGTGCTCGTCGTATTAATTCTAACAGTCCTCTAATGTCACTCTGCAGATATTGGATTCTTTGTTGTAATATTTTTTCATCTCTTTCTAGCTGATTTATTCTATCCGACAGTTCATTAAGATTCTAAATTAAATTTCAAAATAATCAGTAGAAATATTTACGAACATATTATTGAAAAAAAATGTATGATATTAAAGTTTGCTATCACTTGACAATTTTTTAATTTTCTTTAACAAGAAAATTTGTTCTAAAAAATTGCATTTTTAATTTATTAAAATTTCTACAAGTCTATTTTTTTAATTATTTTTTTTTTTTGCTATAATTTATTTGTTAAAAAAAATTAAAACAATTGTAAAGTGACAGCTAAATTTAATGTCATAAAAAATGTAAAATAAAATAAATACTTGTTGTGATGGTTTTGAATAGCCGGACATATTTTCCGATAACACAAATGACGTATGCTTCAATTTTTCCTCAAGCATCTTAACCCGGCAACATGCAGCTTCTTCTAACTCTTCAATTGTCCGTACCAGCATTGTATTTTGTGCATCTAAATCTTTAATCCACTCCGTCATTATCTTAATCTTGTGCTCCGACTTATTGACATCATTGGGATCAATGCTAGCAATTCTTTTTTCATATACTTTCTTAAATTCATTAAGTATTTCCAAGCTTGTCGTTTCTTCGCAAGCAATACCTGTGTCAGAATCTTTAGCCTGACAAACTGAATTATTATCATTGAATGTTACATTGTTTCCGCTGTTTGATTGCATCTTTCTCAGGTAACCTCTCTACTGATTTGATTAAAATAATTGTCGGTATATTTATTAATTTAATTTGATAGGTTACAATTAATTTTTAAGATAAAAATAACACTTTTTAACCACACTAATTCAATTTACACTGTTTACACATGTTATTTATAAATAACAGATGTAAAAAAAAAATTTAGTTCAAGAAAAATTACCACGGACGGCTAAAAATTTAAACTTTTTTTCCTCTATTTACTTTTTTAAAATGACTATTGAATTGAACGACGTGATAATGGACGGTGATAGCTTTAATATTTATCGATAAATTTAATAAGATAACAACAATATTGCCATTTAGAAAAAAAAAATTACAAACACGTATTTAGTTGTAAGCAATGTATAAGTAGCGACTACACTACATCCAGTGTCATTACGTGACTGTAAATATGTGTTTGTGAAAATTATGTTGGTACGAGTTTTGCATGCAAAAATATTTTTGTAAGTGAACAGTTAATTTATGAATTGTTTCAAGAACATTTATAAATAATTTATCTTGGAGTAAGTAGAATGTATGCATAAAAATTTTTTTATTTGACAACGAAATAATTTTCTGTAAAATTGTATTTTTTTATGACATTAAAGTTAGCCGACGTTTTTAAATTTTTGATTTTTTTTTTTTAATAATTAAATTACAACAAAAAAATACTTTTTTAAAATTGCACTTACAGTTTTTCAAGTTTTTTACAAGTAAATTTTTTTTTCTTTTTTTTAATCATTTTTTTCGATAAAAAAAAATTCTAAAAATTTTTAAATGTCGGCTAACTTAATTTTCAATAAAGTTAGCGGTCACTTGATAATTTTTTAATTTTTTTTAACAAATAAATTTCTTCCAAAAAATTATTTTTCAAAAATTGCATTTGTAGTTTTTTAAAATTTCTGGATGTCAATTTTTTTTTTGCCATAATTTATTTGTTACAAAAATTTTTTAAATTATCAACTATCTGCTAAGTTAATTTTCATTTTTTTTTTTTTTTAAAGAAATTTTAAATTGAAATAAATTCTATTGATAGTAAAATTACTTAAAGTAATTAAAACTACTTTTTTAAGTAATCAATTTATTTAAAATAAAAAAAAGTTCATTATATTGGACATTTTTATCGATATTACTTATCACACTTGTATATAATATTAGAGTCACAAATAACATTATGTTAAAAAAAAAATTAAGCAAAGACAACCCATGGAAAACAATTGAAAATTGTTTTGCTATAAAATAAACATCTATAGTATTATTAATTTACTAAATAACAATTAATGGTATTCAATACTGGATGGTGCTTCAATTTTCCAGAGTTCGGTGTACGATAATTAACTCAGTATGGAGTAATTTATATACTCAAACAACGCAAAATAATTGCATTAAATTGTACTATTTACATGGCACTCAAAAATTTAATATAAATAAAATAAAAGTAGTAATTATATTTGATTAGACTAAACGACAACATAATTCAACAAAATAAAACATGCTAAGTAAACTTTGACATTATTATAAATCTGATAATTGAGCAACAATTTAAATATAATATCATTTAAAGAAAGTCTTCAGTGGAAGTCACAGTTGCTTCTATAAGCAAACCAAAATCTAATTCTGCAAGACTTGCTTTAGCAGTTAATAAATCAAGAAAAGTATCAAGGGGCGATAGACGATCTGCTGAAGGAAAAGCGGCAAGCCCGTTATGTCGGTGACAATGCTGTAAAGTTCTTCCGCGGTTCTGGCATATTTCACCAGATAAAATATTTCCAGCATGCTCGCGAGCTCGTATCATAAAGCTTACGGGATGTAGCCACTGATTCAACAGTCTTTTTGCGCGAGATCTCGGTAAAAGTGACAATAAGTGTAACTTTTTAGTAGCATTTTCTTTTGTATCACTGATATCTGAAAAAATAAAAATTTTATTAAATTAAAATAAAGAAGATGGTATTAATTGAAAATAAAATGATTTCGACGTTCTAATTAGCAAATTGTCTAACTCTATTTTAGAAAATTTTCCATTTGTACGAAAAAAAATTAGTTCAAAATTTATAATCACTTTGAAAAATAATTTAATATCTAATAAGGTCTGACATTTTGGTTTTGATTATTCAAATAATATGAAAATGAAGTTAGCCGACATTTCAAAATTTTTAGAAATTTTTTTTTGAAAAAATTTCACTTAAAAAATTAAACAAAAAATTGTCACATGTAAAAAACTTGAAAAAATATAAGTGCAATCTTTTATAAATATCTTTTTAGTTGTAATTTAATTAATAAAAAAAATCAAAAGTTTTTGGGGGTTTGCTAACTTCAGTTTCATCAAATAATTTATAATTAAACTATTGCTATATCAAAGTGTTAAAAAATCACCTTTTAAAAAATAAGGAGTTAGACCAATTGCTAATTAGACCGTTGATTTATAATTTGTAAATTACCTGCGATAATAATTTTCGTTACATCAACTTGTAATTCAAAAACAGAACGTTCAACGTACTGTAAAAACATTGGATACTTCAGACTACGATATCCTAGATATGTAAAAAATGATGAAAATCCTTGTGGTACAGGAAACGCTATTATTTCAATAGCATAACGATAGCGCTCTAGTAGAGTAAAAAGTAAATTTCTTCTAATTTCATCTAATTGATCTATAAGAACAAAGCCACGTTCTTGTTCTAGCCGCGGATTAACATTAGCGGCACGACAAAGCATCTGACAAAGTGATCTTGAGCTTTCTAACTGAGCCGCAATGTGTCTAGTTGCCATCGCGTGAACTTGAAGAGGTGAACAGGACACATAGGAAGTGGCTGGAGCATTAGTAGCATGTTTCAACAGATACATAGATAATTCGCGTAGATTAACTGCTACAATATGCTCCTGTCGTGACGCAGTGCAATTTTCCATTTCTATAAACGGTAGCGCAGAGTCCAGAATTTTGTTACTGCGATTACTCATCAAGTCACCGAAAGATCCAGTTGCTAAAACTAATCCCCCACTTGGTGACATTGGCGTACTGGATCTAGACAGCACTTCAGGCTGATAACACGCCAATGACACCAATAATTTTTCAGTTATTTGGCTGAATTTAAATCTCGGCTTGCTCTCACTTCGTTTTCCGAGATTGTCCCATAATCGTGTCCATAAATCACTTCGGTAGGGCACCAATCGCTGCTGAGGAGACAGTAGCATCACAGATGTGTTCCATAACTTTTCATGACTCAGTGTTATATTCAGCTCACCAATTTTAACGTCATACCCCACGCATTCTTCGACAGTTGTGATCGGAAGCAGAGATAGCAGCGGGACTGCGTCGGGAAGCAAATTTTTTTGTACTAAAGAGTAAGAATTACCGATTAATATTTCTTGCATGAATTGTACGACATCAAGAGCACGAGGTTTCTCGGCAATTATCGATATAAGTCCGGCAACAATTTCTAGATCGTGTTTGTGACACATAAAGTAATGAATTATTCCCAGTCGTACGTGAACAGAAGATTCTTTTTTAAAAACGTCTATTAAAAAATCAGTAGTGACTTTTAGCGGTATTAAATCTAGCGTTGGTAAATCTATTGTCATAATATTAGCGACTTCTTGAGCTTCTGCGAAAACTGATTTTTTATTGCCAACAGTTTTATTGCTATTAAGATCTAACAGTGGTACCAAGTACAAAGCATTAGAATAAATAGTTGGTAAAGGTCCGCAAAGAATATGACAGCTTGGATCGTGACTGGCTCCGATTTCTAGCAAATGCGTAAATGATCCCTGAACAAAAACTAGCATGTAGTCTTCAGTGATGGCGAAGGTAGGACGCATTAGCTTAGCTTGAGACCACGGTATTCCAGGCACAACACAGTGTATAACGCAGCTGTGGTGAAGCAAAGTCACCGAGTAAGCAAAATGAACTGTATTGGAATCGCTGAGCGATGCGTCGAGGACGTGCTGAGGCGGCTGAATCGGTCGATAGAGATAGTGATGGCATACACAGATCATCCCCTTAGAATTCGAAATCACAATCAGGTCCAAGGAACAGTCGTGAACCCGAAGAGGAATCACATCATCTTCGTAAGTCCCACAGTTGTTTGCGCTGGGCGGTCGTGGTAAATTTAATGGGATATTTAGCACCGTTTCATGGGGTAATTCATCATGAAATTGAAGACCGCTGAGGGTTGGGCACGAGTTTGTTGCTTTAGAACGACTTTCATTGTCTTCTTCAGTTACTAAACTCGTTGGAGCACGACGATTGTGGATATGGTACAGCACTTGGTTTGTCGAATCCCACTGAGCCCAAGTAAACGTTCTTACAATGGTCTCAGACTTTAATTCCTTAATTGTATCTACATCAGATGAACTATTGAACAGCGCAGTGTACATTACTATACACTCGTGATGAATTAAAACTATAAATTTGTCTAAGCCTGTCTGACGTTTTTGTTTGTATAAAAATTGTATACGAACTTGTTTACGCCGTTCAGTAATCACAGTATGAATTTTCTTGTCATCTGATTCTAATTCAAGTATATAAGCCTGATATAATTCTAATTCAGAATCTAAACAAGCATCTGACAGAGGATCTTTTTTTTCATCTTCATTTTGGTCTTTGTTTTCCGTTTCTTCATTTTCTTTGGATACTTTTATAGTCTCCTTTACAATATATCCAAGCAAAGTATGATTTTGATTTATTGTCGCTTGAACGATATTCAGAACACTCGGAAAATGATATAATACCTAAAAGTGACACAGTAAATCATTAAGTAAGTCTATTAATCGATGATTCATTTAGATAGCAGCATTTTTGCTAAACAATCATTACCTCCAAAGTTTCTTTGCTACGATCATAATGACCAATCACCGAGTGCGATGATAATGAATCATCAAGAGTCTGATTTTCTTCTATCCATCCAACCAAAAGTGAACAGTCTTTTTCTTGTCCCAAAAGTTTCCATTGCTCAGCTAAAAATAATTTATTTTTACTTGATTAGTGTTATCAATAGAATATAGTAAGCCGATGAAAACCATAACAGTAACAATGTATTTATTTTCTCAAAGCTTATGATGAATCAACATGTACTTAAAATGTCAGCATTTGAAAGAGTTACTTTTTTTTAATCGATAAATTATACTTATCTTTCGGGCCTTGTACTAATTGGAGAAAGTTTAGATAATTATTAATCTTAGCGTTAATGAATAATTTCATCCATTTTGTCAATATTCATGAATTTTATTTTCTATAATTTTAAATATTTAAGTGATAATTTTTAGCATTATCAGATCAAGTTGTTTTTATTTATATATATATGTATTGATGATATGTCAACAACTGTCACAACAATCGATAAGATGACAGTAATGTACTTTGAATCAACAGATTTAATAATTGTTTTAAAAAATACAAGCTTTTATTTAAATAACTGTAATTAAATTTGTTCAATAAAATTTACCTTTTACAGATTCATTTGGTATCAGCGCGCACAATTTCGCAGCGAGATTCTCAGCCATATTTTAGAGTTTATTAAGTCGTGTGATTATAAATAAGTGTCATTACTTATTGCATCAAAATCTGCTCAAGAAATTCAAGAAGAAATCTTTATTATTAACTAAATTTTCCTCCCGAGTCAGCTTAGTTCAATTTTCATCCGTCAGAGGGAATGACTTGCGGTACTTATGTAGTTGTTATATTGTACTACACTATATATAAAAATGATAATGATATTATTTGCAAGATTAATTGATTTAATAGTATTTATTCACTTATTTTTGCATACAAAAGTACTTAACGTCTAAATCTATATATTAGTCAAATCACACACTGAGATCCGTAATCATAATAATAATAATAATAATGTATCACAATAACACCAAATCACGCCACAGCTATGGCGTATGAAAAGGCGGGAGAATTTGAGTGTGTGCGGGACTGTTTTGTGATAGTAGTGCGAGGGTTTCCCGCTCCGATGACTGGCGCTTTGGTAGGTCTAGTTGAACTTCTGGCCGTTGGTGGCGTGACCGAGGTGGCAGGACCGCCACACTTATGTGTCTTATGGTTATGCTTATGTCACTCGTATTTTTTGTTACGAACTTCGTAATCAACAATTTAAAAAGTGTTGTTAATTAATAAATAAACAATAACATTTTAAATAAAACCATTGAATAAAATTAGATGCAACTAACTATTCGAGAATTTTCCCAAAGCAGGTATGTCTTAACAATTTGTTACTAATTATCTTAGATAAAATGTACTCACAAAATTAACCATGAAAATAATTATTGTTTAATTCGCGGATAAAATAAATATTGTCAGATTTTTTAATGAGTAATTAAAACAACAAATTTAATTGTTAATTACAAAGTCAAGCAGTTAATAAACGGTAAAGACATATATATTTATCAAATGTAAAAATCTGACACAAAAAATATTTATTACTTGGTACATTTGATATTAATGCTTTTAAAAAATTGTTCAGTGTAATTGATCAAGTGCTACCGGTCGATTTTATTAATCAATTATCAATATTTTAATTTCTTTCAGCAAAGATTCATTTCAAGAGAGTATTTATTAACGTAGTATGACATTGAAATTAAAAGTAGTAGACCTCGGATAACTTTTGTTTATAAAAAAAATTTTAATAATTTTTTTAATTTTCATGAGGGTGAATTCAGCAGAAAGCTAATTTTTGATGAGGCTGAAGTTAGCAGACGCTTGACAATTTTTTGATTTTTCTTGAAAAATAAACTAGGCATAGAAAATTATTTATAAAAATCTCATTTATAATTTTTCAGAGCTTCTAAAGATGAAATTTTTAAATAAAATTTTCTTGCTATAATTTGCTGGTTAATAAAATTCTAAAAATTATATCAGATGTCTTTCAATTTCAGTATCATAATTTTTAAGAATTTTTAGATTAATTTGAACTTAATGGTTGTAAAAAAAATCTAAAAAATTGCATAGAAAAAACTTGTGAAAATTTTCATATGCATTTTTTTTATACTATTTCTTCTGTAACAATTAAATTGTTTATAAATTATTAAAACTCATTAATTTTTAATACATAAAAATTCAAATACTGTTATTTAATAAGGTTATTTGTTGCCAAGCCTCACAAAAAAAATGTTGACTTTTTGGTAGATTTTGCTCAACAAGAAGTCAAAAATTAATAATCAACTTAAATTCAACAAAACATTATTAAAAAAAAATTTGTGTCGCTTGGGTTTGTAAAAACATAAATTGTCAGGACATTAAAGTTAGCAGTCACTAGAGAATTTTTATTCAACAAAAAAATTAGTTCTAAAAATTGCATTTTCAATTTTATAAAATTTCTAAAAGTCAATTTTTTTTCCTAATTTTTTTTCTATAATTTATTTGTGGGAAAAAATTCTAAAAATTATTAAATATCTGTTAAATTTATTTTCATTAAATTGTCTGATGACTGCTATTTTGAAAAATTAAATAGACTATCTATTTATTTATTTAACGTCAATCAACAGTGTACATAATTTTTAATTAGCACCCTGGCTTAGGAGTAAAGCCACCATTTCTTCATGATCTTCATGAGCAGCTTCCATTAATGGTGTGGATCCTTCGATGCAATCTTGCAATTTCCTTTGATTTCTCCATCTTCAACGTTGGCGTTTATTGCTAATTCGCCAGTAGTTTCGTGGACACTGTTTTCTTCAGTTACCAATCCATGATCATTTTCCAGGTCAGATTTAGTACGAACTTCAACGTTTTTTTTTAGGAACTTGAAATTTATTTCGTCTAATTTACGAAATTCTTCAAGTGTTATCTCATTCATTCGAGCAAAGGCTTCGTCTAGCATTTCGGAAACTTGAGCCATTAATGTGTTCAATGCCTGCTGGGTTGCTAAAAATTTCCTATCAACCAATTCTCTCACTTCATGAATTCGAGAAGCTTCTATGAGCAGATTTATTTTTGTATCTGTCTCTGGATCAAACTCTGGGTTGCGGTTCTTTTCCATTGTAGTTTGTTCGATCGCAGTACGAAATATATCCGGATAAACTGAAGTAACTATTTATTCACTGAAAAAAAAAGTTACTTTCTGCTTATAATATTACTTATGGTAAAATAAAAACTTGGTATTGCTCCACTAACACGTGGTATTTTGCACAGCATGAACGAATACTGCTCAAAACTCAAAAGTATAAAGTATACTCATAAACTGGTTATTACAATACGTCAATTTACTATAGTCAGAATATCAAATTCAAAATGGAGTAATTTTAACCTCACTATACTGAGTAATAAGAATAATTTAATTTTAATTTTTTAATAAGAACTGAAATTATAAGTATAATGATAAATTATGAAAATTAATTTAGCAGATATTTAATAATTTTTTAAACTTTTGTAAACAAGTAAATTGTAGCAAAATAATAAGAAAAAAAAATTGACATGTAGAAATTGAAAAAAATTAAAAATGCAATTCTTTTAAATAATTTTTTAGAGTTAATTTGATCGTTAAATAAAATTAAAAATTTATCAAGTGACAGCTAACTTTAATGTCATTGATAAATTTTAATTTCCAAGTTTTAGTAAGAATTATAATTACTTGTAATAATTTTTTTAATTTATTTTTTAGCTATTATTACAAATACACTGGACATCAATATGAGCAACAAAACTTGCGCGGGAAAATTCGGAATTTACTATAGTAATATTACGCAGAGTATAGATCTCAAATTCAAAACTCGATTTGGTTCTGCTTAACTATACCCCAAGTGGCACAAATTTTTTTTTGTTAATATTTTGTTGAATTTAAGTTGACAATTATTAATTTTTTAATTTTTTTTTTGACTGAAATCATGACACTGAAGTTAGCAGACGTCTAAAAATTTTTGATTTTTTTTTATTAATTAAATTACAACTAAAAGATATTTATAAAAAATTGCACTTATAGTTTTTCAAGTTTTTTACATGTGACAATTTTTTTTTTAATTTTTTAAGTGAAATTTTTCCAAAAAATAATTTCTAAGAATTTTAAATGTCAGCTAACTTAATTTTCACCTGAAATCTGCCAAAAAGCCAACATTTTTTTTGTGACGCTTGGGACTGATATTTTGATAATGACAATCCGTATTTTTTTGACCTGAAGAAAATTCGCTCGAATAAATTTTGCATACTGATAGAAACAATACTTTTTTCAGTGTTGTTAAATTCTTTAAATTAAAATACATGAAAGTCTTGAAGTTAGTCAAAGGTCGAACTCGCAAAAAACGGGCCACGATTCATTATTGGTTAAAGTTTAGGCGCGCGCGCAGCTCGCTATTCAAATTTCTAGCACTATTTTATTTTGCGCACAAACGATCTTACGATTTTGTTGAATTCCTTTCCTTTAGCTACGGCCCTGCTGATTCACTTGCGAATCTCGACCCACGTTATGCAGCGTATGATAAAAATAAAATAGTTTATTTTAAATAATGATTAATCAATGTGATAAATAATAAAATATTTGTGACATTATTGGTAATTAAAAATGTCGAGTGACAAATTACAAATTAATAATATTAATTAATGAAATTTTTTTAATTTTTCAGATTAAAGTGTACAGTCAACGTTAAGCAGAAGACAGTTGAGCAGTGTTTGGTGGTTTGAGCAGAAAACTTTTGAGAGAACAGACAGTGCGGTGCGTAGTACGTAATATAACGTAGCTGTCGGTGTATTTGATTGTGTTACTGAACCGCGGCGTTACTATCGGGCTCTGAACAACATCGTCATATAGGAGCCATTACTGTTAAATGTAGTGAAATGTGAGGACATACTCTCTAAAAAAATAAATATAAATATTTAAAAGTTGATATTATAAAAGTGAATTTTATTTATAAATTTGAATTTTGAATATTGCAGTGACGGTAAAATGCATACTGTAATGGAAGTGGAAACAAGTGTCCCGGCATTTCTTGGGAAACTTTGGAAATTAGTCGAAGATCCTGAGACTGACGACCTTATTTGTTGGGCGACCGTGAGTATCTGTGGGCATCTTATTATCTATATATTCATATTATGAACCTCACTGTTACTAAGCAAACTTATTTTATTATTTGTAGGTGAACTTATTTACCAATTATTAATTGACACGTAAAATGTCACTGAGTAATATTATTACTATTAAGTACGCGTTATTTTGTCCTTTCACATAGCCTCTTAAATTTATTTCAGGAAACGTAGTATAAACGTTTTGGTTTGTTATTCAATGTACAATGTACGTGGAAAATTCCTTTGCCTCCTCTTGTTCGTGATTCACTCACTAATACCGATCAAACTAGGCAATACAATTATGCTATGACAAATTTTTATTGAAAATTATTCAATAGTTGGCCACTATTAGATCTATCACTCGGGCAATGACACCTGGTTACTAATAACATATATCTATCTTATTATTCAATATGTATCATCATATAAGGCTTTACTTCAATTTACACATATTATCAACACACTATGAAACTACCGAAATATGAACAGTCCTAATCGATTTTATCATCTAGACGTAATTTAATTTTATTTGTACAATATAGGTATCTTTATTAAACGTATGACATTAGTAAGTCTTAGATAATCCAAAACTCGTTTTATAGTCACATCTAAGGAAATTGTTACTTTAGATTACTTATATAATATCTAATTGAATCAATAATGAATTATTAGCATTACAAAAAATCTATCCATACTATTAATGAGAGGAAAAAAAAAATAAACATCAGATCTTTGATTTTAATTAAAATTTTTGATCATTGTTGATTAAATTTTAACTGCAATATTTTGTTAATTATTGATTAATATTTAATGAAATTTATCTTTACAGAATGGAAGGAGTTTTTTCATCAGAAATCCGGCCCAATTTGCCAGAGAACTATTACCCCATTATTACAAACACAATAACATGGCTAGCTTTGTTCGACAATTAAATATGTGTATGTAGTATTATTATTTTTATAATTACTAGTAATTGTACGCATAAAAATTATTGGAAAAATAAAAGAATTTTATAATCAAGTATTGTTTCTCATCCATAGATGGATTTCACAAGAAAGTATCCGTTGAACTTGGAGGTCTAAAATGCGAACGAGATGAAATGGAATTTGCGCATCAGTATTTTATTAAAGATCATCCTTATTTATTAGAACACATTAAAAGAAAGGTACTTAATTTAAATTTATGTTACACATCCATAAGATATTTAAACAGTCAATTGATTTTAATAATTCACTTGGGACTTAATTTTAGATTGCATCTAGTAAGAGTCAAGATGGACATCCACCAATAAAAACCGAAGTAATGAATAAAGTTTTGAGCGAAGTGAGAAGTATGAGAGGACGCCAGGAACACATGGACACAAGACTTGGTGCTATGAAGCGAGAGAACGAGGCATTGTGGCGGGAACTGGCAATGTTGAGGCGAAAGCATCTCAAACAGCAAGAAATAGTCAACAAGCTTATACATTTCTTAGTAACACTCGTACAGCCATCGAGAAGTGGTGGACTTCCGGTGAAAAGACGATATCCGTTGATGATTGACAATCATCAACGCAGCAAACAGATGAAAGTAGATAAACTTATAGTGAGCTTTTTATTGAAGCATTATTAATTTAGATAACTAGTTACCTTTTTTGAATACTTATTAAAGTTTTAATTATATTTTTCAGCCCGAAGCTTCTCCTACGGGACCTGTAATCCATGAGCTTGATGCTACTGAACACGAGCATCATGTTGATGATCTTAATTCCGAGTATATTGTTGCTGAGTAAGAGTGATTTTTTATTAGATGAATATTTTTACTGAGCACAACTCATGATTATTTATTATTTTGAATTTAATTTTTTACAAAAGGATGCTGGAAAATCACAACGCTAGGGTCCAAAGTCCAGAATCAATTGCTATGTTAAACGACGAACATATTGAAACAGCTCATTTCTCTCCAAACGCGCCAATAAGCAACGATCCATCAGAAATTCAGGAAACGTCTTCTAAGAAAAAAATTGTTTTGAAGCCAAAAAAGAAGTATGTGAATATAAATTTAACTTTTTTTATGTTGATAATCGTATCAAAGCTCTTTTTATAGCAAAGGCAAAGATTAAAAATAAGATTAAATTTTATTCAGCTAATAGATAAAAAATATTCCATAATAATTTTATAAAACTTTTTTTATACTTATAATTCTTTTGCATGAATAAGTTATTTTTTGTTTTATAGGATTTATTTTTTTTATTATTTTATTATTTTTTGTTTTATAGGATTTATCTGTAGTTTTTTGCAGCTGGGGTTACATTTTTTTAGAAACAATTTGACATCATTGCTCAGTAGAATAGAATATAAACTAACTTTGCATTCATTTTTCATTTATTTATTTATAGAAAAATATCTTCATTAATATTCTGTGTTAATAATCTATGTTTCGTTCATTATTGTTTCGTTTTTAATATTATTTCATTTTATTTAGTTGGCAGAACAACTAACATAATGAAACACATTGATTCTTTAGCTTCTTCTCCGTTACTTAAGTTTTTTTTTTGCTTCATTGTTTTTGGAAAAAATATTTTCGAATAAACTAGGTAGCAATAACTGTTTAATATTTATCAGGAGGAAAAACACCGTGCCTGTCAAAATTCTGATTCCATCGACGAATGTCGGAGAAGAGCCCAGGTTGTCATTTTTTTCTCACTCACATATTTAATCATAAATTGAGTCATTTAATTTATGTTAAGAATTTATTATTTTCTGTAGGTAGTTTTATTTGGATAGAATGATTAATTTATTTATTTTCTACCATATATTGAAGCATGAATAAATTTGCGAACCTTCTGATATGATTTGAAAAAATAAGAAAATTTTAAGAAAATAAAAAAATAGTCTAAATAATACAAGCTCAAAGCTTTTTTCTAAAATTATATAATCAAAATAATTAATTCCGCTATTCATTCATTCATTAACATTTGTAAATAAAAAAAAAGTGTCAATTGCATGCTTGACTTTATTTAATTAAATATTAACCATAATTATAATGACTGTAAGCTGTTAGAGACAATTAAAATATTTATTTATAATAAAATTATCGACACACTCATGACATGACAAAAACAAAAAATGAACTGGAAAGACATCGCTGTATCAATTTTTAGGGAAGAAACGCTAATGCTTGAAGTCAATCCGGATGACATTCAAGCGCCGACACAAGTGGAGAACGCAACAACCAAGTTGCAGAAAAAACCGGTCCCAATCAAAACTGTAAGAAGTTCAAAGCTCACCGCAATGGCAGCTAATATCAACAAGATGAACGATTCATCAGAATTGGATGAAGACTCTGACGAAGTTGACAATGATCTTAAAGAAGCTCCGGAGATCGCCGTAGAGTCAAGTAACGTTGATCTGGGTGATATGTTTATTATTCCAGACATCCTACTCACCTCTGATGGTTCTGTAGTTGATATAAATAAATCAGGAGAACCTCAAGGTGACATCAACAAGGAAGACATTCGAGAAAACTCTTCGACTGATAAATTGAAGAAAAACGCTTTGGAGGCGACTCAACAACAAAGTACAGCTATTTCGAGTAACAATGGTGATCCAGGCTCCAGCAGCAAGTCCAATAATTTGTCATTGAGTTGTGTCAATCCTTCGAATATATCTAGTACTGCTTACAGGTTAGGATCGATGTAAGTTTGAATTGGACCATGAGTTTCATTTCTACAAATGAGAATAAAATTTTTGGAGTCAATTGTTTTTTAATTACAGAGTTGGTCAAAAATCAATATGATGATAAAATTTTATTTAATATTTTGTGATGTATTGTAAATCTTCATACTTTTTATTAAATTAACTTTTTTTTTTTTTTTAATATTCATTAAATAGTAGGTTTTATTTTATTATTTCTTCTCATTGGATTATAAAATATCTTGGAATTATTAAAAAAGTTACAAAACTTTTAAGATTCAATTTTAAAATCATTGGGTGACAGTAGATAATTCATTGACTTTTTTTTAAATCTCACTATTGTTCCATATCAAGAGCAATGATTTAGGTCATTTTATTTAACTCGTAATTTAAATTAATTAAAAATTGATGTTTTTGTTAAAAAACCTAGGGAAGAAATGGACAATCATCTAGAAGCAATGCACAATGATTTGGAAAATTTGCGTGAATTGCTACGCAATGAAGGTTACACTATTGATGCCAATACACTGATGGAGGTATGTGTTAGGACACTGTTATACTTTTTCTGTTTTATTTACTTGTATAATTACAGTTTAGTAGTAGTAATCGAGTGTTCGATAATTATTAAATAATCGCCTGTGAAATTTCGTAAATTTCCCGGTGATTAAAGTAGACGATTCAAGTAAAAGGTATGCCAGAAAAAAGGTACATTTTATTTAAAAATTTTACAAAAAAGTAAAGGTGATCCGGGCAACACCGGGTACGATAGTTTATTTTTTTATATTTCAATTATTTGATAACTTTTTTTAAAGAGCTTAGATCACTTTTGGAGTACAAACTTCGTTGAAGGAACTATGGCCCGAGATTCTTTTTACGGTTACAATTTTCATAAATATATTTATTATTTTTTTTTTTTTAGTTTTAAAATTTCAAATTTTTAGGTAGATATTTTGAATTTTTAAATTTATTTTGTCATTTAAATTATTTTGCATTTATGAATCATAATTTATTTACGAACAAAATTTATTGTTTTTGTTAGTTGTTTGGTAGCAATGATCCAATGTCATTTGGAATACCCGTGAATCCTGAATTAAATCCAACACATCACGACAAAGATCAAGATCCAGTAGATGGTAAGTTATATAAATAAATTCTATGAATTATTCAATTTAGTCAATAAAACTATTAAATTTTTATTTATTTACAGCTAATAGTGCAACTGGTGGTGAACTAATGACGTATACTCCATCCAATCTCCTAGATTTTGATGATGACATGTTATTAGCCACCAACAATTTAGGTGCTGAAAGTGCCGATGGTCAAAATACAATAAATGAATTTTACAACACCGATTCAATGGATCTAGAGGACAGCAAAGCTTTATTGCTCGACTCTTTGGTCTCAGGGAATGGAAATTCATCGGCAAACTTATAAATTCATTGTCACTTATTGTTGGTGAGTGTATTTATTCAGCTCGACTTGTGTACTATAAACAAAAAATTTTATTATAAAAAAAAAAAAAAATTTATATAAAAGCGTACAACAAGTGATTTTATCATGAGATATTTAATGTGATAATTTGCGGAGTATATATAGTGATTATTTATTGTTTTTTTTTTTACTGTAATTTTGTGATTGATCATTTAATTTAAATACGTTTTACGTCGTTGTAAATATCATTAGAATTGTAGTTCAATAATTCTATTTGCCTTATTCTGTCTCTCATTTTTAATTATAGAGAACTTAAAAAAAAAAAAAAAAAAAAAAATATCATTGTTTTTTGTATCAGATACGAATCTTATATACATATATAAAACGCATTGATTTTTTACTCATTTTTTTTTATACTGATGTGTCACAATAATCGTTATTAAGACACGTCTTTAAATTATATAACATTACATAAATAATTGTAATGACTGACAGCGTTAGCCAACATATAAATGAACTTGACTTTTTTTTTCCATTTTCATTTCATTTCAATATCAATGAAGAAATTTTCGGTAAATATATTTATTAATAATTTTTCAATTTAATTGCTGAATAATAATATTAAAATAGTGTTATTAATGACAAAATGTTACGACCGTCGACAGTAAAAAAATAATTGATGTAAAAAAAAAAAACATATATTTGCGGAAAAATTGTAATTATTCTGTTCCATAAATGAATATCTGTAAATGAGTTAATTCTTAAAAAATATTATATCTTTAAAATAATTTAACTTCAGTTGATTTTGGAGCTTTACAATATTTGTTAATATTTAACATATTTTTCTGACATCATGTGCAAAAATTTAATTCAATACTTCAAGACACTATGTAAAATTGTCAAAAATTCAACGATTATTAGTGACCTATTGTATTTAATAATTGGTGATTGATTGTTATGTAGAATATATTAAAAAAAAGTATGTTCTCTGATTAAAATTTTTTTTATCTCGACTTTTAAAGTTTAAGACTATACAGAAAAAATAATAGCAATGACAGGTGAATTGCACTAACAATTTTTCTCAATTTTAGCTTATGAAGAATAACTGACGGATAAGGCTGTCTATAATAAACTCATCTTTTGAAATTGATGGAAAAGAATAAATAAATAAACAATATTATAATAACTATGTTAAGTCTATATAAGTAACATTTACAAGTACGTGGAACGCACTTTGGTAGCATATTAAAAATAAAGGCAGTTTAAAATATTCAAAGTACTGAGTAGATAATAAAATTACGTATAAATTTGAATAGTAAAAAATTTTGTTATAACTAGCACTAAAAGTGTTAAGGTACATTATAAATTATAATTGGAAGAGTATAAGTTTCTCTTTCTGAGAAAAAAAATATCAAAAAATTTTTCAGGGAACAGTTTTTTTTTTTTTTTTTTTCTCTTCCCATTACTTATACTCTTTTACTGACATTCAACGATGTATTATTGTTAATATTATCATGATTAAATTATTGATAAATGTAACATCTAGTTATAACTTGGACTGAAATAAATTATTTATACTTGAAAGAAATAAAATTATCAAAAGGAAAATTGGATGAATTTAAAATTTGATAAACTGGAATCAGAAAAATAAATCAAAAAAATTTTATTATTATTATTATTATTATTATTTTTTTTTTTTTTATTTTTTATTAATACATCAGTACAAAAATATAGTCTTATATTTTTGTGATTTAATTTTTACTTTCTAACTTGAATTACTGTCTCATTTTTTTTTGCTCTTATTTGTAATAAGAAACTTTAATAGCAATAAAATTTATCCTCAATTATTTACTTATATAATTTTATAAAAACATTGTAGGAATTTGTTTATCAATAATCACTCTAATTATTTTTTACTAGTTTCAATACTATCAAATATTTGGATAAGGGTATATAAATAACTATTTTTGCGTTTATTCTAAATACCATGTCCGTGCAATTAATAAATAACTAGCAAGTAATATTTATATAATCTGATAGCGAAAATATAAAATAGGTCATTTGAAATAGCGTTTAACGTGAAATAGAGTAAAAATTTCTTAAATTAATGGATTATTTACAATACATAAATAATGTTTTTTACGTTAAAAATGTAACTTTGAAATAAAATAATAAATGTTATGCTTAACTCTATTGTTGTTTGAAAAATAATTGTAAGTTTAATAAATGATAAAAATTTTTTATTACACTATTTGATTATTTTTTTACACAACATAGATTATAATTTAAAATTTTTAACCATTAAAATTCTAAAGATATAAAATAAATTATATAGTTCGTAATGGAATTATAGTAACAATGTAAATAAATATATTTAGGAATTGTATTGAATTATCATTATTTTGACTGAATATTACATAAATAAAAATTGTAACATGTCAGTAGAAATGATCAGTAAGGAAAATTTATTTTAAAAAATTTCACTTAAAATATTCTTTAATAATTAAAATTACATAAATATAATAAAACGTTAGATGTTTAATTATTGTGTGTATACTTTTGATTGTTTAGTTTTATTAATCTAATAACTATGACAAAATGTAAAAAGTAACAAATAATAAATAACATTAGAAATTATTACTTTATTATTAAATTTATCCTTGTAACACAAGGCACATTGTAATAAATATTATTATATAAAATTTTTATTTACAAATTCAATAAATAAAAAAATTTATACTTTTAATGTTAAATTAGCAAAATATTTTATTTTATCGTAATAATTAATAAATACTTTTATGTAATATGAATTGATATTTCTTCACTAGAATTGTACATTAAAAGAGGACGGAATTATATTCCGAATTAACATTTATCTGCGTATTAACGGTGGAACTGGAACATCTCGGCTACTTAAACTATCAAGTTGTTCAGAAAATTTAACATGTAAATGAGAACATAGACTTTCAATACCGCTCATTGTTATCCCGCGACAATAACTTGCGTCTAAATACTGAAGATTTTTGCAGTATGACTTTATTCCAGCCAGACTATGATCCGTAAGCTGAGAACAACCCTAAAATAATTTGACCATAATTAATATTTATAAAAAAATTACACTCACCGATTTGCGTTTGAGATGCGTAGTAAAAAAAAAAAAAAAAAAAAAAATCACAATGCAAAGAAATAACATAAAGCTTACACGAATCTGAAGACGTTTTAATCTATATAATCTCTGAGCAATGTACAATATCCCAATGTCTGTGACATTGTGACACTGTGAAAGATTAAGATCCTCAATTGCTTGGTTATTCTTTGTGAGATAATCAAGTCCAACATGTGTTATCTGAAAATCAACAAAATAATTTAATGACTCATTGAAATATTACTATTTATAGTTATTGACATCAATAGCTTACCTGTTGGCACATGCTTAGATCAAGAACTCGTAACTCAGGAAAAGTAAATGCATGCTTTAAGCTAACATCGGTAACTTTATTACACCCCGTAAGATCGAGTTCTCTCAATCCCTTCAACCGGATCAAGGAAAATCCAGAAAAAATATCAAGTTCACAAGGTGAAGTTGTATCTTCACACATTTCCATAACTTCTCTTTTTCTATAAGCGTCACGTACTATTTCCTCCTCAGCCCTCGATCCCAATCTTATTTTTAATCTGGAGTCTGTAAGCTCTGGAATTATTTTTTCTATTTTTGAGTCGGCATTATTAATACGATTCCCCGCGCCCATGCCAGTCAATCCTGCGTCACTAACTTTGTCACACCTACTTATTCTCAGCGTTCTCAACAATGTCAGCTCTTTGAAAACTTTTTGGATTGTTTTGTCATTAACTGCACTGAAGCAGTAGCCAATGTCGAGAAACTTCAGCTTAGGAAACGAATTAGCGATGCATTCAATCGACTTCTCATCTAAATTCAAAGCGTTTGCCGACAATGTTTGTAAACAATTGTTTGAAGAACTTGGCACGGTAGGATAATTCTCATCTTTAATTGATTCATCAGTATGTGCATCTAATTTATCTGCATTAAAATTTTCTAGATCCTGATTATCTGCCGTGACTGTTAATTCGTTCTTGTCAATAGATTGCAAACACAAACCTTGAGTAATAGACGCACCAGTTAATTGCTCGCACTCTGAAATATCAAGTTCTTTTAATTTTTTTAATAAACGTATTTGTGTCACACCGTAATCGGTGATTGCACGACATCTTCTCACATTAAGACTTTCTAGATTAAATAAATTCTGACAGATGCAAATTAAACTTTGGTCAGTAACTCGTGTACAAAAACTAATATCCAACACCTTAAGACTTATTTGACGAGTTAAACTTCGTAATCCTACATTGGTAAGCTGATCACAAGATCTCAGTTTAAGTGATTCCAATTTCAATCCTTCAACACTTGCCAAACTGCTTAAAGCCGTGCTGTCAATCAGCGTTGACCCAAAACTCACGTGCTTCAGTCTTTTTGCTTGTCTCTTTATGTACATCAAGACATTAAAAAACGTCAACAAAGATTCCGAGGCCTGCTCGATCGAATCATGCGGATAAAAACGTTTGTAAACACCAGAATGAAACGATATTTGACAATCCGTCAGACTTAGAGATTGTAAATTTGGACAAATAGACACAAGCCTATTGAAAAGTGCGTCACTGAGATATCTGTTGGACGCTAAACTGAGTTCAATCAACGATTGGAAGTTATCAGATAATTCTTTTACGTCTTTTTCATCGTCCAAAAGCCTTCCGGACATTAAACATTCTCTACATGCGTTTATATGCAACGTACGTAAATTTTCACAGCATTTTAATATCGAGACGAGCGTTCTTTCACTTAAATCACAGCAAACCTGGTAAACAAACAAATTAATAATTCTTCTATAGTGGGATCATATGTTTGGCGGATAAAAGTCGTAAAATTGAAAAATATTTATAACTATATTTAATTTTGAATATATAAGACTTTTATCTATTTATATCTTTGTTTTTGGTTTTTTTTAATTTTCTATGACATTAAAGTTAGCTGTCACTTGACAATTTTTTAATATTTTTTAACAAATAAATTTGCTCCCAAAAATTATTTTTAAAAAATTGCATTTGTAGTTTTTTTAAATTTCTAAATGTCAATTTTTTTTTATAAATTTTTTTTTTGACATAATTTATTTGTTACAAAAATTCTTAAAATTATCAACTATCTGCTGAATTAATTTTCTTCACAAACAATTTTATTTTGTTAATTTAATATTAGCTTAATAATAATTTACGCTGTTAAGTTTAATCACAATTTTTTTATCAATTCACGAGATTAAAATTTTTATGTTAAAAAAATATGTAGTCCCACTTCTAAAACTAATATATAATCAACAATTATACCAAACAATAAAATATAAAATTACCAAAATCAAGCTTCGTATTATTCCACCAAATTTATCCCAAATTGGTAAATTTTTTTTAATCTCCACTTCCTTAAAGATAAAATGATGAAAAGGTCTCTGTGACTTTAACAATGTATTCATCACAAGATGCATGTTGTCATCTTCGCGACTAATAATTACAGCTTGTTTGTCTACAAACTTGGTACTGAGCGATGCTTCATGCCATTCACGACACACTAGACCAGCAGCCATCCTATCAGATACCGATAGATATGACATGATGTGCATTATCACCTATCAACCAGAACACATGAATGTCATCTTAAAAACCAGATAAAAAATAATTTACAAAGCTTTAAATTAATAAATAATTTACCTCTATTGGCAAATGTGCAGCTCCATCGACCCAATCCTCAGCATCTTCAAGAGCCATCGCGTCCCAACGACACGTGTCTACAGTTGACGGAAGACTGACTGGAGTGTAAGTTTGAGTTGATGATGTCAAACTCTTATCGCGAGAGTACGGTACACTGTAGCTGTATAGGAGAGTTTATACTTGACTTATACCAAACCAAATAAATCCAAACAAAAACGTTTTATTTCTCACTTGCTCTCAAGTTCACGATCTTTTTTTCGCATTACTTTATGATTTACATCGTAATGTGATCAGCTGACTTGTATTATTCGCTATACACAATAATATATCAGCTGTATGCTGTATGTCATGCTTGTAAGTACCGTAGTTGGAATTAAGAGGGCCCTGGTGATAAAAGTTCTTTGTTTACTAACAAAAAATAAAAACAATTACAAATTCTGCAGATGATCCAATTTATATTTTTATAATTACATATAACATAATTAAACAAATAACACTGAACACGAAAATAATAAGATAACACTGGATATCATCCCAGATTATACTCAGTGATATCTATGGTGAAAAAAAAAATTTCAGATAGTAGCTAGTATAATTCAGATTATACTGGGTGATATATGGATTATACTCATTGTAATCCAGATTATACTCATTGTAATCCAGATTATACTCATTGTAATCCAGATTATACTCATTGTAATCCAGATTATACTCATTATAATCTAGATTATACTCATTATAATTTGGATTATACTAGCTACTATCTGAAATTTTTTTTCACTCAGTATAATCTGAGATGGTATCCAGTGTCATCTTGTTCTTTCTGTGAAGTTGACAGATATTTAAAATTTTTTTAGAATTTTATAGCAATTAAATTATTTAAAAAAAATTTTATTAAAAAGTTTCACATATGAAAATTAATAAAATTTACGAGTGAACATTTTTAGAAGCATTTTTTTTGTAACTAATTTATTAAAAATATTTTTTAAATTGACAGCTGACCGCTAACTTCAGTATCATTTAAATAATAATTTTTTTTAAGGTAATTATGGACTTGATGCAACTGGTTCCCGTTGAACTTCCAAAAAACTTGGTATTGCGCAATTTAATTGATACTTTCTGAATTAAAAATTTTAAAAACAAGTTAATAGTTAATAATTGTGTTATAAATTTTTTAGCACAAGAAAGTTGTCCATAAATGTCAACTTGATGACAAACCAGACCCAGTGAGAGCGCTTTATCCCGATGATAATTGTATTAATTACATAAAACGATGGATCATGAAGCGATGCATTTTGTCACGTAGCCATCCAGTCACCCAAACTTGGATAAAAAGCAACGCGGCTATTAGATCACAAATTAATGACCATATTAATATTTACATAAGCATGATTCACCCCTTCAGCGAATTCCGGACGTTTTGGGAAGCATTAATTATTATTTTGACGTTGTTTTCTTTGATATTAATTCCCTTTGTCATCACCTTCAACTTTTATCAGTGGATTTATGTTATCTTTGGTATTAATATTCTGTTTTTAGTAGATATCTTCCTTAATTTTTTTACCGGGCACTTTGAAAGTTCAACGAGAGAAATTATTTTAGATAGAAAAGATATTGCCAGGTTGGTGAATTTATTACTTTTATTTATAAATCAATTTAAATTTATAATTTATCTTGCATTTCTAAATATGAAAGCTGATAATTATCTCCCGTTTTAGAAAATATATAAAAAGATGTTTTATACCAGATATATTATCAGCATTCCCAGTTGAAGCTCTTGTTTTATATTTACCTGATAATCATAACACTATGAAATATTGGACTTTGTTTAATATATTCACGATATTTCGTCTAAAAAATCTGATTGTATACTTACGTCGGTTTCGTAACGTGAGAAAAAATTATTTATAAAATAACAAATATTTTTAATATAAATAAATATCTAATAACTACACGGAAAGAACAAGATGACACTGGATATCATCCCAGATTATACTCAGTGATATCTGTGGTAAAAAAAATTTCAGATAGTATCTAAAAAAAATGCAGATTATACTGTGTGTTATCTGGATTATAATCATTATAATCTAGATTATACTCATTATAATCTAGATTATACTCATTATAATCTGGATTATACTAGATACTATCTGAAATTTTTTTTCACTCAGTATAATCTAGGATGATATCCAGTGTAATCTTGTTCTTACCGTGTAGACCTTTTTTTTTTTTTAAATTCTAGTTTCATCAAATATCATTCAAAAAATATAAAATATTGGAGATGTCCATCATAATATTCACATGCATTCACTGGGCGGCTTGCTTAGAATGGTACATACCGATAATTACCGGGAAATTAAATTTGATGGTAACAAATGAGTCATCTTGGATATCATCAGATTTGCTGAAAAGTCGAAACACCACTCTGAAAAAATATATAGCTGGTGCAAATCGAGCTACAATAGCCTTGATAGGCGGCTCACACCATTTAGACGTTAAATCAATTGATGACATTTTGTTTAATTTATTTCTAACGATATTGGGTAGAATCGGTATAATTTATATACTTGGTAATTATGATTACTTTTGTTAGAGAAAGGTTCAATGACTTGTTATTTATTAACGTTGTTTTTAGCACAATTTTCCGGACTCATGTCAACGTCTTATTCGACAAAGAAGAAAAATGTTAAATTATTACAACAATTAACAGAGTATATGCGTTACAAAGAACTACCTCGTCACATTCAACAGCGTATTTTAACTTATTTTTATTTTTGGTCTAACAAGAGTGTTAAAAAGGATAAAATTATTACTTCAAATCTTTCACCAAACTTACGAGAAGTATTTTTTTTATTATATCAAAATTTTTGAATTTTTTTTTTTTTTTAATTGTTTGGATAAATTCTTTCTGAATTTAATTCTTACTATAAATTAAAAAAAAAAAAATTTCGGGTCTCTGCTAACTTATTGATCTATTTCTTTGAATATCATTGTTGATATTAATAACTAATTTTAGATATCTAATTTTATAGGAAGTAATAATGTACAACTGCAGAAATTTATTAGAAAAAGTAGAATTCTTCAAGCATATACCATCGTCAATTTTACCACAAGTCGTTATGTATTTGAAGTCAGAAATATATTTAGCCAATGACGTATTGGTAAAAGCTGGTACTATCGGTGACGCATTATATTACATAATAACTGGTACTGTTGGAGTGTATACAGCATCTGAAAGAAAAGTATGTAATTTAGAAGATAAATCTTATTTTGGAGAAGTATCTCTGGTGATGGAAAACGAAAAACGCTTGACTTCAATAATTGCTCTAGAACCAACCGAAGTTTACGTTTTAAAGCGACATGATTTTCTAAAAACAATAAGCGTCTATCCAAATCTAGTCAGCCGATTACAAAAATTAACCATTGAAAAAATAGACAAATCTTTGTTGTATGAGACATTGCATAAGAGCGAGGGGTCTACTTCGATAAATATAAATATATATGGTGACTCAGCAGCTGAGGATACTAAAGAAGAACCAAAGCTGTAGTATTATATTATTTATATATTTTATTTATCTAACAATAAGGTGATCACAGTCTAAATTTATCTATATCTAACAAACAATTTAATAAATTAAATTTAAAATAATTTTTCATAACTTTTTAGGATTTTTGTAAGATTGTTGATAGACCGAAGTAAGTCTCCAGTGCTCTGGATACTCAGAATCCCTAGTTCCTTCGACAATACTGAAAGGCGGTGTGAGAGTGTCAATGCAAAAATCTCTTTTGGCGTAAGGAGTCCTTGGTCTTGGTACCGTCAATTTATTGGGCAATCCATTCCGTTTGAAATTTCTGTTGTCTTGATATACAGGCGCTGAGTGTATAGACCGTGACCTTGGTCTCTTGGTACGGTCACCTCGGCAATGACACGGTGAGCAATTTCTCAAATGCACCGGCTGGCGTCGTTTGGAATTACAGCCTGATTTAACGATTCTGTGATCCTGGGAAATATGAACAGATTGAAAATTATCGCAGAGATCTTTGCTGTTGAGTTCTTGGCTCTGTTCATTATTCAATGGCTGTTGCGCATTATGCTGACACCCACAGTGAGTCTCATTGTCCTCCCGACTGCAATTATGATTCTTAACACGATTACACTGACAGCGACTCTTAACATTACTAAACTTTGCTTCGAATCTCTCCATAGGCGACTTGTAAGCAACGTCTTGTCTGTTTTCACGCTGAACTAGAGTGAATATCGCCGGTGCTGGACCACCTTCTGATCCGTCAATGTGCGTAGGATGTGGAGGTTCGTAGCAAGGATCAATTGGCGCCTCCCAACATATCGCCAGATCCATATTTGTCGTGGGAGTTTTACAGCCCAGTGCCGGAGCATATTGCAGGCCTGCCTGTAATTTATGACAGCTCCTTGACCTCGGTAACCGTCGAGCCTCATTGTTATTTAATTTATCCTCACTGTTTAATGAATACTCTTCAACTTTACGTACGTTAACATTTTTAAACACTGAATCGTTGACTTTGTCTGGCAGCGGCTGGTGTTGGAGGTTTTCAGCGTGAAATTTTTTCGCTATTGCGAACCTGTCGTAGCAAGAACTTTGTCGTGTTGGCAAAGGCTTCACAGGACAACCCCGCAATCTTTCAGAGCGTTCTTCTTCTCCCACGACATATTTATTCAAAGAAGACACCTTTAAATTTCCTTTTATGTAAGTCGGAAGATTGCACGTGTGCTCTTCGCGTTCTTGTGAAGATACCCATGTGCCAGGACAGTGAAGACAACACTTTTTAGCTTGCATTTTTATTTTTTAAACATTTTATATAATAATAATTATTATTCATTTTATAATTACAGAAGTAAATAAATATTTTACATCAAACCAAAAAGTAAACAGCGATTAATCGTCTCGACCCATTTTCTCGATACACTAAAGGAATGCCAGAGAATTTCAGGGGCTAGAGGCGGTTGTTTACTTGACAACGAGAATAGTTCAATACTTGGCATTATTATTATATGCACTGCTGAAAAGTACAGAGAAATTTATTTATAAATATCCTATGCTATGCTATGTAACTCTTAAATGATCCTTAGAATACATATATTTTACTTTTTGTTTTAAATAATTACATTTCTTGCGTCATTCAAGCTATTGAATAATTGCTAAGTACTGAGTGTCCCTGAAATAATAAAAATGGTTCTTAAGTATCCATCATCGTAGTTGGTGATTTTATGAAAACATTCAAAGAGACTATTATACTCAACTTAATGATATTGTTCTTCTCAATAAATAATATACATAGAATCCAAGAATTTATTTTTTTTTTTTATAAATATTTATAAATTGTAATTATGTTGGATTCTAAAATTTATTAATTGATAATTTTATAATAATTAACCTAATGTAGATGTACATTTATATATTTAATAATCTAAATGTTTAATTTATTGGTGATCTGGCATTACATCGTCCATCAACCTGGTTTATTCGTCTTCAATACTATATACAGTAATCTACTGGCCTTGATAACGTGACAGAGCGTAAGTCGTTTATCCATTTGTACACGCAATCTATTATTTAGTCTTATAAAGTCAGAAGAGCTAAAAGTAAATATTTAATAGACAAATAAAAAAGACAAAAAACAAATGTCATGTGAAGTTATCTGTTTAGTTTTAACACGTGTATATTAATAATAAATTAATGAATGAATTTAAATAAAGTTTTTGACAATAATACCAATGAAACTGTTATTCCGATGGAAGAAATACCCGGGACTCACAATAGCCAAGACCAAAAATCCAAAGAAGACAATGTGAATACAAGAAGTAATAAAAACATACCGATAAATCGTCGTCCATCATTTTTTCTTGAAGCCGGCAACAGATTAGTGCCTAGACCTATGTATGGATCAGACGACGTTCAACTGTACGCCAGTAGGAACCGAAGAACCAGGCTCGAAAATGACAACGAGGATTACATGGATGTTTATGATACTATCTTCGACGGGCATGGGCGGCCGTCTATTAATTCTGGATCAGTTGTTGGTTCTGTGTTTGACGTCAATATTTATCAACAGAAGAAAACTTTAGCCCAAGGTATGATGGACCTCGCTTTAATATCCGCAAACGCCAATCAGCTTCGCTATGTCATGCAGTACACGAACCATCCTTTTCATTATCTTTCTTTGGCTATGATTGTATTGAGCTTGCTATTGCAAGTTGTTGTTGGTATTGGTCTCATTTGGAATAGCAGATATGATGTCAAAGAAGACGAACAAATTCCAAAAGCTAATAAAACAAATAATTGGACAGTTGTTGGTATTTTTCTCGTTACTATTTTAAATGTATTTATTTCTTCCTTCGGTATTACGGATCCAGATTCTGAAGTTGGAGTTGATCTTCCCTTCAAAGATATTGATCAAGATACAATTTTTTTGAAAAACAATAATAATGTAACTTCAGTAATAACATAACTTCAAAAGATTGTATAAAAGTATGATAATTATTTTTAGTTTACTGATAAAAATATATTTTGTTCAATTCTAATACAAAAAAAAAAAAATTTTTTTAAATGTATTAATTTAAATAAATTATAAAAAAAGAGTTCATTTATTTCTTACTATGATAAATTAAAAATACTAGCAAACTTGCAGTCACTATATGACTGCCGTGACTTGTGAATTATAAATGAATAAAATTTTGCTTTATTAAATAATGACTTTTGTTAAATTGCACTGTACTTTGTTAACTATTGACTTTTTAAAGATATAAGCTCATCTCGATGTTACACTCATCAAGAGCTTTCATTTGAGTACCCACATGCATTTTGACATATTTTTCATATATACATATATCGTGTTCCAGATGCCATATGGGCGTATATCAGTTAAAGGTCCCAGTGAAAAGCCCTAAGGGCGTAATACATTTTTTTCTTTTCGAGAATCGGCGTATTTTTGTCCGAAATGTGCAAAAATGCAAAAAAAAAAATTTATACGCCCTTATGGCATCCGAAGTGGGTCTCGGGAACCATAAGGGCGTAAAAAAAAAATTTTTTTACAAAATTGCACGTATAATTTTTAAAACTCTCTGCATGTGAAATTTTTTTTAATAATTTTTTAATAAAATAAATAATAAAAATTTTCAGATGTTGGCTTACTTTATTATCATATAATAATTATGTATTTAATCATTTAATACCCAAGTTATTTAACTATAAAATTAATGTTTATATTTTTTGAAATAAAAATATTTAAAAAAATTAAGTTTACAAATTTATTATTCAATTATTTTTTATTGATTATAAATAAAGTATTTATTGAAAAATTATTATTTTAAATGTATTTTTCTTTCGCGGTATTTTGAAGCCATCTGGTGACGAATTTGAAATGAAAAAGGATAATAAATTTACACTTAACCTAAAACATAAATACTGTCAGAAAAATATTAATTTAAATGCAACATGGTAAATGTTATTAAAGGAATTTTAGTTGAATGGTAAGTGTTAAATTATTAATTAAATGTTAAGTTGATCTGTCATTCCAAGTAGTCTAGTTCCTCTGGAATACGAAACTGTTTGTTAAGAGTCTCTGTATTGATATCGAACTTGTTTTTACACCAGCTTTGGATTGCAAAAATATTATCTGTCCACGTATTTGCTGCTTCTTTATATTTCTTTAATAATAAATCAATAAAATAATCAGTATTAAACCAGGTAATTGTATTAATATTAAAATTACCTCAGATTTGTGGGATAATTGTTCAATCACTTCAGGATCATACTCGCTGAACTTGGCGACTTGTGACTTTAATTCGGCTTCTCTGGCTTTTAGCTGCTCCAACTGTTCCAGCACTTGTTTGATTTGATCAATATTTATTTTCTCTTCCTAAAAATTACAATTACATTTGCTTTTATTAATTTTAAGCAAATAAAAAGTACCTTTTGTTTTTGTAATTCGGCGTCCAGCTTTTGTAACTTGAATTCTGCTGCAACTATATTTTTTCCCGTCTCCGCAATTCTTTTCTCGATTGTTGTTATATTTTCTCTATAAAACAAAAATAATTACATTAAGAATTCAGTGTTACAGAAAAAAATTAGTAGGTGTCGTTTACTTGTATCAATTATCCAAATCTCGAAGATACATATCCCAATTATTCAAGTTTTAACTACGCATATAGCCGATGATATATATGCGCAATGATTGTCATTAAAGTTAGCCGACGTTCTAAATTTTTTTATTATTTTTTAATAATTAAATTAAAACAAAAAAATATTTTTAAAAAATTGAACTTGCAGTTTTTGAAGTTTTTTATACATGCAAATTTTTTTTTTATTTTTTTGTAATAATTTTTTCAATAAAAAAAATTTTTTTAATTTTTAGATGTCGGCTAACTTTATTTTCATGTGCAATGATACATATCCCGATGATACATATCATAAAACAAAATAAAATCGCTGTTAAAAAAAATAGGTGGCTTCTTTATAATTATAATTACAATCCCTGGTAAAAAATAAGATGCTACCTATTTTTTTTATCAGTGATTTTAATTTATTTTATGATATGTATCATCAGGTACATGGTAAGAACAAGATTACTCTGAATATCATCCTAGATTATACTGAGTGAAAAAAAATTTCTGATAGTATCTAGTATAATCTAGATTATAATGAGTATAATCTAGATTATAATGAGTATAATCTAGATTATAATGAGTATAATCTAGATATCATTCAGTACAATCTGGATTATAATGAGTATAATATATATATCATTCAGTATAATCTGGATTATAATGAGTATAATCTGGATATCACATAGTATAATCTGCATTTTTTTTTTTTAGCTACTATCTGAAATTTTTTTTCATTACAGATATCACTGAGTATAATCTGGGATGATATCCAGTGTCATCTAGTTATTTCCGTGTATTTGTGTAATTAAAACTTGAATAATTGGAATATGTATCATCAGGATATGTGTAAAAGATACTCGCTCAAGAAAATAACCAAACTTACCCTGGAAAAGCCCAAAAGTAAATAGCAGATCCGATTTTATCTGATTGAATAATTCCATCATCAACTAGAGCTTGAACAATATCCTTCACCGACTGCACAACGATTCCTTTTTCCTTGGGTGCTATTTTTTCTAATTCTTTTAATGTGAAAAATTCTCTTTTTTCATAAAATAATTGTAGCATACGTGAACGTTTTTCGTCCAAGCTCACTCGTTTCGTCGACATCTCGAATTAATTTGTATATTAATTTTCAATTTTTTTATTTCAGTGATCCTGCTATGAAACAGTTCCTCTTACACTTGGATGACACTCAAGCTCTGGGAAAAAAATTTATTATTCAAGACTTAGACGAAAATCATTTATTCATATCAGCAGATATTATTGAAACTCTACAAGCTAAAGTTGATGACCTTATGGATCAAATTTCTTTTCCTTTAGCAGACAAAGGAACATAAGCATTTAATTAAGTTTAATTAACTTGATTTTTAATATAATTATTAATATTTAACTGATAATTTAAATACTACATTAAGCTAAGATGAAGATGGCTGGGAGAGAATCTGGTAGAATTAAGGATGCTTATCAAAAGCGAATGCTTGATGAAGCTGCGCGTAAAAGAAGGCAAAGAAAAGCTTTAGAAGCTTTGGAGCAAGATAATTTCCACGATGACCCTCATGCAGATCTTGGTAAATATTTTATTTAATAATCATCGTGTTGAAATAAAAAATTCTGGATAAAATTTATTTAAAATAACTTTTTCAGTTATGAGCAAAAAAGTTCCCAAGTTCCAAGAGTCTTTAGAAGGTCGCGGAGTATCCAGGAGGAAAAAAACTCGTTCTGCAGAATACTACAAGCAGCGCTATCGCAAGACTTTTGCTCAATTAGTAGAAGAGGACGCAAATAATAGTCCGAACCCACCGAATTATTCTTCAGCTCAAGCACCGCCTTCTAAGTTTCCTGAAAGACATTTTTGTGCAGTTTGTGGTTTTCCGAGTAATTATACATGTATTCCATGCGGAGCTAGATACTGTAGCGTTAAATGTTTGGGTACGCATTTAGATACGCGTTGTCTTAAATGGACAGCATGAAATTTGTTCGTCATTCAGAATAAATATTACTACAATTTTTTAAATCTTTTAATAAATCATTCAGTTAAAGTGAGGAAATCATGCAGTAATTTTTATTGAAATTTAAAACAATACCTTTTATGCTGGCTTGTCAATATAATAACGTAAACAGCTGACAAATGTGTGGTTAGTTTTTGCTGAATGAAACGTAGAAAAAGGCACGTGTTTTATGTTTGGATTTCGGATAACTACCGCCATCTTTGATCTCATATTTATTTATGTGTATTTATATATTTATCAAAACAACGTTTGTGTATTTTTAATAATCAAAAGAGAATAATATTATTTTCAACAATAAACATGTGTCGGTATTGATAATATGTGAACAAAATAAATAATTAAGTGTAATTTTATAAATATATTCTTAGAAGGATCAATTAGTAGAAATATTAATTAACCTCGTGTAGATAAGAAACGAATTAGTACATGAAGTGTAAAGAGCGATATAGATATATATCTATACGATAATAAAGTATTTTGTAATAATAAGATTGTCATTGAAAATGTGCTTCAGTGGTAATAAGTCAGTTGATTTAAGATGATAACAACATACTTTTCAGTGGCTTACACTCGACCGTTTGTTTTGGAATCGTATGGAATCTAATAGTCCCTCCTATAACCTTAAATTTTATTTTTAATTAGTTATTTATGTAAGTTTTATTTGTATTTAATTTTTTTACTATTTATTCATGGACTTATTTATTTGGAAAAAATAATAATCACTTTATTTATTTTTTTTTTTTTTTTTTTTTTTTTTTTTTTTTTTTTCCCAGTTAAATTGTGAATGCGGTTTCAGTACTTGATTTTAGGATTTTATAAAGATGGATATGTTACATATGGGTCACATGTTCGATGACGATGATGATGATGTTTTTCATCTGGAGGAAGAGCTTAAGATCGTTGAAGAAGATGGACAAATTAAATTACCTAGAGGATTGCAATTATTGGAGTCACAAGTTGCTGGTCATTCCTATGACTTCAACAATGGAATTATTGGTAATTTTATAGATCATTTATTTATTTTGTAAAATTATAAATATTATTATTTAATTTTTAATTCTTTATGAAGGAATGCTCAAGAAAAATGGACACATGTACAAGCCGGGAATCAAAGAAGATTTGTTTGAAAGAGAAAAGAGCTTTTATGAGAAAATAAAAACATCAGATAATGAAGTCTACAAAGCTTTAATGAGATTAACTCCCGAGTATTTTGGCTCTGGTGAATTTATTTTTATGAAAAAACGTAAGTTATTTCAGTATTTGTTTATACAGTCCATTGGGGTAACTTTAGCCTTCATGCTAATGTGCTCTGTTATGACCTTCGAGATTTTTTGTTTGGACTTTTTACTACTTGTTTCTTTGAATTTTATATTAAAAAAAAAAATTATCATTGTTAAATTGTAGCTTCGATTGACTGAATCGACTGTAAATAATTAATCATTATTTCTAATTATAAAATATTTACAGCTCTTAAGTTTTTGATTCTACAAGATATTACCGAGGGAATGATAGAACCTTGTGTAATGGACATTAAAATTGGGAAACGTACTTGGGACCCTCTCGCAGGTCCAGCAAAAAAATTGAAAGAAGATTTCAAGTACAAAGAAATGAAGCAGGCTCATTCATTTTGTATTCCCGGATTTCAGTATTATGATATAATGAATGGTGTTTTACATAAATTTGATAAAAATTATGGGAAAAAAATGAAACCTGACTCTATTTTTGAAGGTAATTTATTCTATATAATTTAAAATAATCATCGATAATTTTGTCTTCGGCGTATTTATAGAATTAAACAAATTTTTTTAATTTAAATTAGTATTATTAGAAAGATCATGAGCTGAATTAGTGCATTTTTAATATTTTATATGTTTTTCAACTACAGCTAATTTATCACATAATAAGTTTTCAAAGTAGCTGAATAGATTTGAATTTCGCGATAAACATCATTTGTTTATTTATTGATTTTAATATTATTTACTTTATTTTATAAGTCAAAAATTAATTTATCTAATTAAGAGATAAAGGGCCAGATTTTCAATCGAGGATAAAATTTTATTCAATAATAAAAGTAATGTTCAGATCTTAGTCAATAAATAACAATAAAAACTCAGGTTGTTTAAAGTGATTTATTTGATGTCTAAATTTTATCAAATTCCCCAACGTTTCGTTGGTAATCTCAACTTTATCAGGCGTCTACAAATCAATAACAAACCATCATTACATGTCAACAACATACAAATAAGCAATTATAAAATACAAATTATTTTAGGTCTTAATATTTTACATTCTTAGAATATCTAAATTCTTAAATATATTACAAAAAAATTTTTCTATAAAAATTAACGAAACGTTGCGGAATTTGGTACAATTTAAACATCAAATAAATCACGGATCTCAAACAACCTGGGTTTTTATTTTCATTTTATTCAATGATAAAATATATCTATATTAATATACTGGCAATAATAATAATATTTTTATCCTGAATTGAAAAACTGGCTCTAAGAAAAATTTTTTAACGGGTATATTTTTATTGTAAATTGGGTTTGATATTTTTTCAACGATAGTCATTTATGATTTAAATAATTGAGAGAATAAGGACCATTTTGTGACGAGCATATTATTATTACTTTGAAAGGAATTTTTAGAGTTAAATTGGGTATTATCAGAAAAGTCTTGATAAAAATTTGTGTCTTTTCACGGTTTTATATATTTTTTAGTGATAGTCAATTTTTTATGTTTTTTGGAGTAGTTTTGAATAATTTATTGGTTCTATAAATTAGTTCCATCACATTTGTTCATTAAATTACTTGTAATTGATTTATTCATAGTACTATTATTTTTCAAATTTATTTGAAAAGTACCGAAGCTATGTATAGTGTAATTAGAAATACGAAAATAGTATATTTATACACCTAGGGTAGGAAAGTAAGAAACGTCTCAGATCACGTGCACTTGTGACAGGCATATGATCTGAGACATTTTTTACTTTCTTGCCCTACACAGAAAAAAAAATTTTACTTGAATCAAGTAAATAATTTTGAAGAATTTAATCTTCTTGGTTTGAGATGAAAAATTCTTAAACTAAGAAATTTCACTTGGTTTAAGTACATTTTATTTGATTTAAGAATTTTTTGTCTTGATTCAAGACAATGAGCTTCTTCAAAATTATTTTTTTGGTTCAAGAATTTTACTCTTGATTCAAATTAATTTTTTTTTTTCAGGGTAAGTGAGTAATATAATAATATCAACGTTTTCTTATTTATAATCTATAAATCTCTGCAGTCATATAGTGACTGCAGATTGTTTGTAAATAATTAACGAATTAATTGATAAAATTAATTTTATTTTCAGTTTTACGTACATTTTGTAATATCACCTCAGGACACTTGTGCAGATGCTTAGTCGTTCAAATTTTAGCTTCTTTATGGGAAATACTGTCGTTCTTCCGTTTTCAAACTAACTTACGTTTTTACTCAAGCTCAATCTTAATCGCCTACGATGCTAAGCGTTTGAAAAAATTAATTGCCAAGGAATCTGCTGACGAATGCAATGGAAGACTGTATGAATTGAATCAACGGGTTGGCTCACCGATGGTCCTGTCATCATCGTCTCCCAGCGCGTATTCCAGCGGATTCAATTCTCCTAGATGTATATCTCCGTTATCGTTAAGCCCGGCGTCAAATCAATTTTTGAAATTAAATGGAAAAAGCACACTTGAAAAATCCAGCTCTGATCATTCAATCAATGGAAGCAACCGCTTTCTTAATATCGATAATAATAATGTTAAACTTTGCCGTACGCATTCGTGTGATAATAACTTTGAACGCGATATGATAGAAATGAAGGATGACTACGCTAATTTACTAGATCAACTTACTAATAAATTGCACCGCAATTGGGTGCGTGTTAAAATGATCGATTTCACTCATGTTTTTCCTACCGAAGTACACGAAGTCGACCGTAATTACCTGCAGGGCCTTGAGACGCTGATTAAAATTTTTGAGTCGTTTTTGATGTGTTCAAACGATGAAATGAGTTTGAAAAAGTAAAAGTAACAAATAACAAATTAACGATTACTTACCGAAGACTGTGTTCATATACTACCTAATAACTGATAACTGATAACTGATAACGTATTTATATTTCATTTTAAACTCCAAAATATATTGTAATAAAATAAAGTTTTTTCAAATTCAATTTTAAAAAATTTTGTTTTTTTATTGCTAAAAATCTTTACTGCTTATTTTAATTAAATTAATTCCATAAAAAATTTTCATTTTCATTAATATCTTCTTAGAAAATAAAAGAAAAATTGAGACGTATGAGTAATATAAGTTAAATTGAATTAAGCGTGATCGAAAAGATTTTGAACCGAATGGGTTTTTTTCGATGACGAGAGAAAACTACGGATTTTTCTTCGGTTCTTGAGATTTTTCGTGGGCTGTCGTAGTAAACATTTTTTTCTGAACGTGAATTCACGTCGGAGGTTCTGATGAAGATGAATTTAACGTGAAGAAGTTTTTCATCTATGAGTTTTTTTTTTCGTCCAGCAGTTTAATCTAGATGGTTTCTGTGTAATATTTTTAAAGAAATGGGAAATTCTTCTCTACAGTTACTTTATTTAATGATTTAAGAGTTTTGTGCTACTTAACTTATAAAAACGAGTAATCGGTTAATAAAATGTAAAATAATATTGCGTCATAATTGGAATTTCTCAAATTTTATGTACATATAATAAATTATACAAGGTTTTGCAAGTTGTTTTCTGGGAGATACCGAGTGTAAAACGAGAATCACAGCTATTCTTGATCTTAAAGAGCTTCGTTGTAATAATATCCGCTGATTTTCACTGATTACAATGTTGCTGATGATCACTATCATCTGAAGCTTATATAAGCTAACTTTCAAAATTTCTTGTCAAGGATTTAAATAAAAATTAACTTAGCAGATAGTTGATAATTTTAAGAATTTTTGTAACAAATAAATTAAGACAAAAAAAAAAAATTATAAAAAAAATTGACATTTAGAAATTTTAAAAAACTACAAATGCAATTTTTTTAAAATAATTTTTTGAAAGAAATTTATTTGTTGAAAAAAATTAAAAAATTGTCAAGTGACAGCTCACTTTAATGTCATATGATTTAATAAAAAAAATTTTCAAAATTCAAAATCTTTATTTTAACAAATGAGCTTTAAAAGTTGATTAAGGGGGGAAATACGTGTAGAAAGGCGTTTTCATGCTGATTTTTTATTATTTTTTTTAAGGTATGAAAATTAATGTTATCAATTGAAGCTATCAGGTTATTTTATTCATATATTGATATTTTTAAATATTTTACAATATAACTTAAAAAGTAGCGGAGATATCAGTTGATACACATCTTAAGTTGTCTTCCGACTTAGCAATACCTTTATCATAAGCGATATTTTTATTTAAACTATTTTTTTTTTTTTTTAATAAACAATGTATGAAAAAAATGGTAAAAAATCACGACTTAATTTTACAGACCTCTAAAAAATGCAAATTAAAAAAAAATTTTTTTTTTTTAAATTTAGGTTCATATAGAAGATATATGTATAAGAAAAGTAATTTTTCTGTGCCATTGATTTCAGATAAAATTTGTGACTGCACACCAACTGTTAAGTCAGATGACAACCTAGGGTGTGTATCAGCTGATATCTTCATTATTTGTTAAGTTGTATTATATTGTTTAATACGAAAAAATACTCATAAATAAATAAATAAAATAACTTGACAGTTTCAACAAATAATATTAATTTTTTATACCTTAAAAAAATGAATGAAAATCAATATGAAAACGGCCTTCTTCACGTATTTTCTTCCTTAAGTTGCATAAACTAATCGATTATAAATCCGTAAAAAATTTTTAATTGAAATTAGACGCGTTTTTTTAATAAATAAAATGAAAAAATACAATATATTTTGATTTTTTGAAAGATCATATTGCGAAGTAAATAAAAATAAAATTTCTTAAATAAACTTATCAAGTAGAAAAATGAATAACTTCTAAAGAAGAAAAAAATATTTTAAATTTCACTTTAATTAAATTCTATCATAAATATTTTACATCATTCGTGTGAATTTCAACTGACAGAATAATCGTTGATAATTCATAACATTTATTATAGTATAATATTTATATTTATATATTTATATATTTATATTTTATGTTTACAATCGCCTATACAGTTATTTTCACAATTCATAATAATTATTATTTCAATAATCAATTACGTTATTTTTGTTTTAGTTACATTGCATTTTGCTAATTCAACACTTTTGCATAGTAGATAACATAATATCAACGTTATACATGCCATTTTTTAGATTTTTCTATTAGATTTAATAAGAAATCGTCGCGACAAGCAATAAAAAAAAAAACAGTATCGTATATGTATTGACGCCTGGTGTAAAATCGGGCGTTAAATGTTTACGTCGCCCTTTTATTGATAATTTGTCAATGTTAAAATGAAGAAAGAAAGATAAAAATAAAAAGAAACAATAAAATTATACTATATATCAATATACACTATCCATGTATTTATATGAACATGTACATGGATATATATGTATGTAGAGAAGACAAGAGAGTTATAAGTAAGGCAGAACTGGGTGTGTTACAATCAAATAGGGTGAGAGTGAAAAATACCCTTTACAAATGAAATTACCCGATTCATTCGTGACTCAATCAATTGAGTTTCGTGCAAGCAATTGCCATGAACGTTTCTTGATACCGCGTTAAATTGGATCAAGCTTACACGATCCTTATGACAACCAATTGACTCGAATAAACCACCAGTTACCAGTTGTTAAACTAAAAAAAGTATTATCTTTCTTTCTTTTTCATATCCTTCATTTCAATCAGATTCGTAAAATAGCAATCACAAAAAATATACTTAAAAATACGCAATTATTTTATTTTTAAAAATAATAATATAGTAGATAGTGCAATTTAAAATGATCTAGCTTCAGTTTTAATTAATAATGAAATTGCAGTTAACAGACATCTAAAAATTTTTTATTATTTTTATTAATTAAATTACAACTAAAAATATATTTATAAAAAGATGCACTTATAATTTTTAAAGTTTTTTTACATGTGATATTTTTTTTTTTAATTGTTTAATTGAAATTTCTTCAATAAAAAATTTCTAAAAATTTTGAAATGTCGGCTAATTTTAATTTCATAATTAATATCATATTTTATAGCGAAAAAATTTTAAAAACTGCAATATTTTGTTTTACAAACGAATATAATTTTGGGAAGAAATAAAAGATACAAAATATTGGTGTTTTAAAATTTTTAAGACATATTTTACTGAAGCTAGAGCATTTTTAAAGCACCTAGAATCATTATAGATAATAGTTTTAAACTTGTTAATTTTCATTCATTATAGCTATTTATTATTTTTTTTTTTATTACTTTTCGTTAATAATCACAGACGTCCGCCAAACGTAGTAGTAGGCCTCGAAATTCTATCTACGCAAACGCTACGTGGCCTAATTAATATCTAGGAAGATGATAGTTAATAGAAACAATAAAAATTCAATTATAATAATTGATTAATTGATTAATAAATCAATAGTTATTAAATAATTGATAGATAATTCAAAGTTAAATAATTAATATTGATCGAGCAAATACACTGGGAGAGTTATTATATAACATTACAGTCTATCGAAGAGTATCAAGCGCATTTTGTTAGTAGTTTTGTTCGTTTATTTATCTAAATTTAAATTGCCGTTTTAGTAATTGTATACAGATGTTAATTACAACTGTCTTTGAAATAAAAAAATATGCTGTTAGTTTTGAACAATAAAACAGTTATAAATAATTAAGGTATTTAAAATGAAAAATTATTTGAAGTAGTCAGTCATCAGTAATAACAAATATGCGTATTTAGTAAATTTAAAACGACAGTTGTAGTTGATTTTGACGCGAGGAGCACTGGGAGACTTTAACGAGGCCGCGCGTGGACGAGGTCACACCCCATTCGCACCACAATAATAAAACAGACTGTTCTTTTTATTATTATTATCATCATCATCATCATCATCATCATCATCATCGTCATTATTATTGTTTATTATTCTTTTCATTCTCTTAAACTCGGCGCTTGAATCAATTACGAGCTCTCGATTTGAATTTCAAATTTATCGTTAAACGTTTTACAATATAATAACTAATATATAATATAATATTATTAATAATAATATATAATCAATAAATCATGAATAATTAATTAATTAATTAATAGTATTTAATACAATATATTTATATAAATACGGCACACACCTTTCTATGTACAATCTCTTAGCTATTTCTTCAATAAACTTCACACAAACAGTCGCTCAACTCATTCAATTGAGAATTATTTTCATTACAATCACGTCAAGATTCTTGCTCTCGTGAGAACGAGAATGAGATGAGAATTGAGCCAGAGAAAGACGAGAGAAGAGTGGAAAGGTCGAGGACCTTAAATTTCGGCAGACGACAAAAGTCGATCCAACGTTTATCATTTCGTCCCACGTTATGGTTACTCTTTCTTTGTCTTCTTATACTTAATCTTCACCATCACCGTCTTTATTTTTATGTTTTGTTATTCGTCTTCTTCATCATTATCATCATCACGGCCAGCATCCGTTGAGTGATCACGCATCGTCCTAATCTAACTAATCCACTCACACACTTTAGTTTTTTTTTTTTTTCTTTCATTCACCATTCGGTTTAACAAATACAATCAACTATTTTAGTCTACAGTACTTTGTTGTTATTATTTATTATTATTATTAATATCAATAAATATTTCATTAATAATTCTATTGGTTTTAATTTTAACGAGATTATAAATTCTGTACGGCCTAACGAAAATTACATATTCCAATATTGTTTCTTTATTTTATTTTAAATATATACCTTTGTTTCTGTTTTATTTCTTAAACTTAATTTATATACGTATACATTAAATGTCTGGTGGTAAAATATAGTTTTTAATAATAAAAACGGCTGGTAAATGTCTACCTACTACAGTTCACTGGTAATTTTAATACAAATTAAATATGACAGAAGACTTTGCTTTACAGACTTCGTTGACGCATTTGTTTAATTTAGTCACATACACACGACACACATTTAAATTTATATTTATATTTATATTATTTTATATATCCTAAAAAAGCCTATGACGCGCGGCACACCGGTATACATTTTTAAAAGGCACCGTTTATTTTTTAAATAATTTATAATTATTAAAATTAAAATAATATCAATCATATTGAATATTATTAAAAAAAAAAAAACAATTTTTATTAACTAATATAAACAATAGAAAAAGGCAAACGCCGTAGGCCGACGCGCCGGCACGCCGCACAACTTTAAAAACTACAAGCATTTATTTATATCTATCCATTAAAATAGTTAAAGTTAAAATTGTAGCAAATAATAAATTGAATTTAATTCAAGTCACATAATAAATATAAAAAAATAGCCCAGAGAGCAATATATATACCATATTATATAATATAATATATAACACTTGAGCTTTATTTAGACTCACATTAACACGATAATTGAAAGAAAGTAAGCATGAAACACGTATGTAATGATATACATGACTTTGTATTCTATTTATAAACTTATTAATTAATAGTTTATATTACGGGTTACTTATTGCGGTAAAAGATAAAAACAAGAGTGAAAAACGGAATTTAATATGAAGGTAGTAACGACGCCAGCCTTTTTCGTCTTGCAGCTGCTAATGCTTTCACGCGTTCCGCAGCGAGACTAATATGACGACCACAGCAAGGTCATGTGTTGATAAAAAACGAAAAAAAAAAAAAAAATCACGAGTGTTTTTATTAAAAAATATTAAAATTATAAAAGATGAAAACTCTGTTGGACACGCGATTGGCATTTTGGCAGTTAACTTTGAGATATGGCATACATTATATCATCCGACGAATGCTGGGTTTCAAGAGTTTCTGAGTTACGCTGAATTATTATGGTTTGCGTGTACGTATATGTATGCATTATATCCTACTATTATTATTAATATTATCGTTACTACTATTATTATTAGTATTATTACATGTATATGTATAGGGATGCGGTATATAATAATATAAGATGAGTAAGGTCGAAAATGAGAGTCTTGAATCAAGGAATCGTGTACGCATAATGTGATGGGCAGTAAACGATTACTTTCATCGTTTATTTCTCAACTTTAATTCCTTTTTTTTTTCCTCTCTCCTTCTTGTTTCTTTTTTTGTTTTTTTTTTCTCTTATTTTATTAAGCCTTTTTTGATCACCCAGTTGCAATGTGAGAAAAAAAGGGCAAATCTTTCCAATTCCTCCATTGCTTCTCAAGCCTTTTTTCTCTGACACTCTCGGTCTATTCATTCGCACACATTTATATTCATCCATCATTCCAGTTTTTTAATCTTTTTTACGCTACCGTACTGGGAGGATTGTCAATAACCCTCTAGGCACCGCAGACAGCAAGACTGCTGAGAAGCAGCACTATAAAATCGAGCCTGATTACTGGGAAACTGCTGGACGGTACCTCGTTCGATTTGCTCGGATCATTTGTGCCCGGCGAATCTGAAAAATCAAAAACATGAGGTTAATCAGTATCACGTGTAGGAAACCAATTTGTGGTGAAAGATCGATAGATTTAATTAAGTAAGAAGCTGTAAATGTGTAGTTACATGTCGTGGTGGGACCCATTCCCGAGCCAGAGGCTTCTTCGTCGTCGTTATCGCCTACATCCTCGTCATCGATATCTCCATCATCATTCTTTCCCCAAGCAGGCCGGGCGCCGCTGCCCGAACCGTCTAGCGCCTCGTCAGCCAGCAAAACTCCACTATCAGGTGCAGATGCCAACTGCGATTGGACCACCTGTTAAGTGTGATGATCGTCACATATATCATTCTTGTCAATAACATTATTATAAATTTTATGATATGTAAAGTCAATATTTATTTAAAAATATTAAGGGGGAACACCACTGTGACGATTGAAAAAAAGAGGTGATTTTTTGGGAATTTTTTTGACAGGGAAAATAAAGGAATTTAAGGATCGGATTTTTTTTATTTTATTAAGGGTACTTTGAATATTAATACCCTAAATTTTTATTAAAAAATATTACGACATTAAAATTAGCAGTCTCTAGAGAATTTTTAAATTTTATTTAATAAAAAAATTAGTTCCAAAAAATTATTTTTAAAAAACTGCATTTTTAATTTTTTAAAATTTCTAAACGTCAATTTTTTTTCCCAATTTTTTTTTTGCCATCATTTATTTGTTAGAAAAAATTTTAAAAATGATTAAATATCTGCTAAATTTTTATTAAAAAATATTATGACATTAAAGTTAGCAATCACTAAAAACTTTTTTAATTTTCTTTAATAAAAAAATTAGTTCCAAAAAGTTATTTTTAAAAAATTGCATTTTTAATTTTTTAAAATTTCTAAACGTCAATTTTTTTTCCCAATTTTTTTTTGCCATAATTTATTTGTTAGAAAAAATTTTAAAAATGATTAAATACCTGCTAAATTTATTTTCATAAAAATATTTAATTATTACAAAATTATTAACAATCTTGTAGAGCACTAAAAAGAGTTTCCCCCTCCATGGTCGGTTCGATAAATCAAAAACGTATCATCTGAAAATAAAAATCCAATTTCATATGTGCGACGATAACTACATCCTTACTGATTAAAAAGCAATTTGGGTTTTTATTTTCAGATGATCCGTTTTTGAGTTATCGAACCGACCATGGAGGAGGAAATTTTTTCTAATGCTCTACGAGATTGTTAATAACTTTGTAATAATTAAATATTTTTTAATAAAAATTTAGGGTAATAATCTTTAATATACCCTTAATAAAATAAAAAAAATCCGATCCCCAAATTCCTTTATTTTCCCTGTCAAAAAAATTCCCGAAAACCACCTCTTTTTTTCGATCGTCACAGTGGTGTTCCTCCTTAATTTTTATATCAAAATATAACATTACACTATTTTAGTTACACACCTGATTTATGTGTCTCAATTGATCAATCAGGACGCTGGTATTCGAATTACCATAAGCTGACACTAGTCTTGTTGTGCTGCCTCCTATCACCGTAAATTCTGGATTATATCTTTGGGCTGTTAAACTCGAGTCTACAACTGTTTTTGTATATCTGTAATTAAGAAAATTCATTAATTATTAATGAGTCGGGTTAATTTAATGTTTTTAATGAGGAATTTTGATAATTAGGACTGCCATTTTTGATACAGGAAGAGAGTATTGAGACTTGAACTGAGAAAAAATTCAGGAACAATTTTTGGACAAGGAACAAGTTTTCTTCGGAGAATACTAAGAAGACAACATTTTTTTAATAAGAATTAATTATAAGTTTATCGAAAAATAATTTCATGTGTCTTCTAACAAGCAAGTCGCTGAGTATTTTTGAGATTATGTAATAAAATAATTATTGCTTGTTACTTAACATCAAAAGATGAGTTTTTATAAAATTGCTTATTAAATTTTATTAAATTACCGTTTCAGCGCCAAACAGTTAAAACTTATGCAATGAAATTTCGTGTATTTTACATCATGAGTATTTTATTTATCTGAAATTTGCATTTTAAATGGGATTTATTTTTTTTTTTTTTTTTAAAGAGTCAGAAAATATAATAACTTCAGAAGAAGTGTACTTTTTCAAATAAGACAACTTTTACATAATCGTAAAGATAAGCATTGCTATATTATTCGACCAAATATTTTTCTATAAAAAAACTCTTTCACAAGATGCAAGTGATAAAGGAATTGAAGGAATAAATAAAAGAATTTGTATCAGCGTAGCAGATATACATAAATTTTAGATGTTATTGTAAGTAAATTACATTTTTTTTAATAGAAATCCTGGCTTTATCAATTCTTACAGAATTTAAGTGTTAGATGAGAAAAAAAAACTTTTTTTTGCAAGTCACAAAAATTTTTAATTTTAGAATAAAAATTTTCTCGGGATCAGAATGTACTCAGAAAAAAAAGTTCGCTTGAGTCAAAAAAATATTTTTCTTCCTAATTATTTTCTAGAGCGAAAAAATTTTTTTTTGACACCAGAAATTTCACTTATTCTAACAAATTAATTCTCTTGCTTCAAGAAATACGTATCTTGATCCAAGAAAATTTATTTAAGTCAAGAAAATCTTCTTGTTTTGAGAAAATTCAGCTTCTTGCTCCAAAAAATTAAATATCTTGATAGTAAATTTTCATTAATATTTTTATTGACTAACATGTCAAATGGGAAAATCAAATAATAATGAATAATTTTTTTTTCATTCAATATGTATAATAGCACGCTAAAATAATATGAAATGGGTAAAGTATCTAAAAATCTTGATCAAATATAAAAATTTATTGTATCAAATATTTATGATAATTTGAATTAAGAAAAAATTACTCCCACCAAGAATAAAATTTCAAGGAAAATTTTTTGGTCTTCCTTTAGACACCCGAAAATTTTCTTTAGCCAAGAATTTTGTTCTCCAGTCAAGAAATTTTTTTTTCTGTGTAGCGGACCCGATAAAGAAAGAAAGTCTTGAAAAAATTTTGAGTTTTAACAAACGATAATTTTTTAAAATTATTGGCAATTTTTTACACAGAAAAAAAAAGTTTTGAGTCAAGCGTAAATTTTCTTAAATCAAAAAAATCTTAAGGAAGATTAAAAATTTTTTTAAGCCAAGAAAATTTCTTCTTGCTCCAAAATAACTTCGGTCTTCCTTACAATTTTCTTGGTTCAAGAAATTTTTTTTTCTGTGGACAGATATTGTCCTGTACACGTCTTAAATTTGAAAATTTTAAGATTATTTAAATGAGCTGTTACAGTTTGGACTGTTTTTCGATGAATTCGATTTTCCTTTCAGTGTAAGTATTTAAAAAATCATCTGAACAAAGTAGGCATAAACAGACGTCATTAAAGCTGCAAAATTGAAACCAATTACTTTCAATGATACAAAAATAACCTAGTTAATCTATAAATAGCATTGAAAGATAAACCAAGTAGGTAAATAGTTGATTATATTCCACGAAAGCTGATAATAATTGATCGATAGAGTATCACAAAGGGAGGTTATTCACCCAGAGTAATAAAACACACTCAACAGACATTAGAATGAATAATTGGATGTGGAGTCTTGCAGAAAGTTCTCTATTCTCTAACTTGATGAGCAATACTGATTTGAATAGTACCCAGCGTTAAAAGAACGTTATTAACTCATTTAATTTTCGCTTCCTTAATCCTTTAGTTGTACTTCACTAGAAGGTGCATATTCTATTTTCCATCCTTGCATGTATTACGTTAACTTTAAATTTATTCTATTATTTTTATTATATCCTTTTTATGCTCTTTTCAGAGTTGGTTTATTCGCAAAGACAACCATTCATACAAAACACGTACAGCGGCCTTCCGTAGCTCGTTAACGAGTAATTTGCCAGGTCAAGTCGTGATACAACTCTGACGGATAGGGAGAGTGACTGGAATAAAAACTGGTAGAAAGAAGAGGAGGATGAGGTCCATCAAGAGAAGGAGCTAAGGTTCGACGTAGTGACACGATCAACTACTTGAGTTTAATTCCCCATCTTCATCGAGTCTCTTATTAGTCTCTCATCTCTTTTTAATCTTTCTTCAGATTGTACTGTATGTTATACACCCTGTCCATCGCATCAATGTCCATAATATACATTCGACGGCTTGTATGTATCTACGTACGAAGTTTAATGTACAACCAAAGGCGAGAAACCGGTAAATAAAGTATTTATTTTTATTAAAACATGACATCTTCTTGCTTCTCACTGAGGATCAACTTGTTAAACTATATTTTTATCGGATTATATGCGTTAGGAATCAACAGATGGCATTTAATACTTTGTTTTTAATATAAGAGTTATTAGACCAGCACATTATATGTATGTTCTTCGAGAATCTTTTAATTGTTTCATGTCATGCCGATACAACTTGTTTTATCAGTCTTTCCTTAATAGCAATTACAAACAATAATTATGACATTCATAATGATAATACAAATACATTTACTACAAAGACACCAGAAATTTAATTAAAATCACTGGTTATTTGATTAGTCAATCAGATATTGATTAGTTTATGCAATTATTCCAAGTTAATGAGTATTGATTGATTAAATACCTTCTATAATTATAATTAGTCTATTATAGGTCGATTTTTAGATAAAAAATGACCTAAAGTAATTTTCATAATATGATCAAAGATAATTTAATAATAAAAATATTTAATTAATGTTTATAAACAGTAAAAAAAAATCAAAATTCTTCCTAAATCAGGAAAAAGATAACTAATTGCTAACTTCAAATATACATTCAGAAGTTAGACCATTAATTTTACTTGCTGTATGAAAACTGATATCAACATTTTTACCATTTAAGAATTGAAAAATGAGCTGATTTATTTTAGTTGGTTTATTTGATTTATATGATTTATATGAATTATATAATTATATTGTTAATTTTTTGATTTATATTTTAAATTACTCTTTAAAATATTCATATTATAATATTGAATCTATTTTTGTATTAAATAAGAGTTAGTGTTATTACTAATTTCACTTATAACTCTTTCTCTATTCTATTTGTTAAAACTACAATATTAGATAAATTAAATATTAGACCTCTTACGTGTAATTTAAATAAACCACAAAAATATATGTTTGCCATTCGGCTAATGCCTTGGCATCAAAATATTTTTAAATAAATAAAATTGTTTCAAGTTTGTCGAATTTCTTCAATTTCTTCAAAGTATCTAAATTAAAATAACTGAGCATGAAAAATGTAGCGTTATTTATGCGCCTCTGTGGATTCTTTTGTTCATCTCCAGGTGTGTCTACATAGAACTTTAAATTATTTTATGTTGAATAAAATTAAAAATGTAGTAAATTCTTGAGTAGATCTTTTTGATACATGTGCTTAAAAAATTTCATTTTTCGTCGAAATATATTCTTCACAATTTCGATTTTTTCTTGCTAAAACTACTCAATATATCAATGCTATTTTATAATTTTTTACTTAAAAGCAATTCTCTCGTTTTTTTTAGAAACGCAAAGAATTTTCATAAATTATTTCAAACTTTTCAGTTATAGAAAAAAAAAAAAAATAATAATCTTTTTATTAAATGTTAAATTATATTCTAGGTCAAAAGAACAAGAGCTAATTAAGATATACACGAAGAAAGAAATCCAAATGTGTTGCTCCTATCATTAAATAATTGAATATAAAAAGAGGGCGGAGTCGTTAACGATGTTAATGATGTTTCGTGTTGTATGAAATCTGAGGAAGGATTGAAAGGTAAAAAAAGAAAAGTTTATGCATAAGGTTACAGATACAAAGGTGAGACACAAGTTTATCTTTTATCTCTGTTTATTCCCTTAAGGAATACGGCTCTGGTGAATCCTCATGCAGGGAGTAAAGAGTAGAGGCACCGACAAGAGATTATTAATCAAAAAAGGAGCCGCTTAGGATCTTGCATAAATTTTTTTATTATTATTTTCCCAAGTTTTTTTCGCCTAATCATATCCCACGGGTGGCAAAGGTGTTCGCCCTCCTACTCCACCCCTTCTGTAGCTTCTTCTTATTCTTATAATTATTTCTTCTTTTCTCTCATCGTCTTCTATTTCTCATCTCACATTCCTCATTTTATGTTTTTTATTTTACAGATACTTTTGTGTGTAATGCACGTTATACTTCATATATATATACATTATACGTATATGCAACACATACTCTGTCGTTACCGATGGAAGAATGGAAAGAGATTAAAGGAAAAAAATAAATAAAATAATAAAAAGAAACAAAAAAACGTAACGTCTCCCTGGCAAGTTTTACAAGCGCTTTATTGCCCAAGTAGTAATTCGTTTCGCCTTGCGTCTCGATTACCAAGAACTTTGTCGACTTATCTGACGACTTATCTCCTTTTCATCTTCTCTTTCTCTCTCGAATTATTTTAATGTCCTTTTTATTGTTTTAGCTCTTTACTCGAGTTGTCCCATACCAACACTTGCCGGAAAATATTTCCCTCGGTTAATAAATATTTCACAACTTTGGAGGTAAATACCATGCGCCAGATAATCTAACCTGCTATTCACTATTAATATGTATATTTGGCTCTCTAACATCTCTTATCTTAAGCAAGTAACACATGTAGGAGTGAAAAAATAGAAAACAAGCTTTTACTATTATCTTAAACTTATCGATGCTTTAACTTATTTCATTTCATTTTTCCAGTGTGATAAGGGGAATAAATAAACATATTTATTTAAATGGCTGAGAGTCTGAATCCGAATCTAAATCCAACAAAAGGAAGAGGAAAATTGAAAAAGAAAAAATCATAATTTAAAAAGCGGCAACCCTGCCATTCTTGAGTTTTTTTAAAAATTAATTAATTAATTTTCGAGTTTAAAACCTGAGATGCGTTTCAGAAAACAAGAGTTTTTTTTTTTTTAGTTTTTTAAGTGCAATATCTTTTGAACGTATCGTAAAATTTTGATTTTCTTCAAGGCATTAGACGCTATTTTTTGAAAACAAACATTTGATATAGGGTTTCAAGTCAATTAGTTGAGAAATTTTGAAAAGTATCTTAAAAAAACTTAAAATAGTTTTTTTAATTTGTAAGTATCTTTGAAACGGTTCGACTGATAGATTTTAAAATCTAATTAGATCTAAGCCTAAATAAATTCTTCCTAAAATGGAATTAATGTCAATAAATTTTTACTTTTAAAAATTAATAATTTAAGTTAAAAATCAGAAAAGAAGAACTGTACACAGAAAAAAAATTTACTTGAATCAAGTAAATAATTTTGAAGAATTTCATCTTCTTGGTTTGAGTTAAAATATTCTTAAACTGAGAAATTTCACTTGATTTAAGTATATTTTATTTGATTTGAAAATTTTTTGTCTTGATTCAAGACAATGAGCTTCTTCAAAATTATTTTCTTGGTTCAAGAATTTTACTCTTATTTCAAGTTCATTTTTTTTCAGTGTACCTATAAAAAAATTAAGTTGATTTAAGCATAGAAATCTTGAACCAAGAGTTTGATCATATTGAATCACAAAATCAAGCAGAAAAATTCTTGAACAAGAACATATTACTTTTTTTGTTTTAAATTAAGGTAAAAAAATTTCTTCATAGTGATGTTTTTGATTCAAGATTTTTTCTTTTATATCAAGTTAATTTGATTTATCAGTTTATAACTAATAAAAATAGACATTGGATTCGGATTCGGATTGAGACGTAATTCTTTATTTTTCCTGGTTTCTTTATAGCAGAACGTAATCGTTTTTCCCGTGCAGTAATGGTAAGTAAAAAGTTTATCCGGTCGTGCGATAGATGAAAAGCATGATGGGCAAGTATAAGACAGGTAAAGTATATATGTAATAGCGGATGTTCTTTTAAATTCAAAGTCTATCTCTCTCGGTGGACCGTAACTAAATTGAGTCAACTCAAGAGCTCGTAAAGTACTTGAGCAGGTAACTTGATTTGATAGTGGTGGTCCGTGAGCCATCTTGTTTCATTTTAAACACTGTTAGCTCGAGTATATATTTGGCTTTTACTCTTAGGTATATACTACTTGTAAGTGCTACTCAATTAACTCAATTAAATCTATTCATATCTGTAATGGATTTTTATTAAATCTATGTCATTCAAAAATACCTAATTGATGTTTTATGAAAACTTTATGATTTATAATTACAATTAATATTAATTTTTTTTTTTTTTTTTTTTTTTTTTTAGAACTTCATTTTTACATTCCAAGCTGCTCATTGATTGATTGAATTATTTGTCGTACCGAAAATCAAGACTAGTTGCATGTTTGTACGTGTTTGGAAACATGAATGACTGTTTATAATAACTGCAAGTCACGAAAGATCCTAGATCCTAGACCACTTAAGTACTAGGTGTGAATAATGAATTTCAAAAATAGTATGTATTTATAATGAGATGGAAGACCGATTGATCTGAGATCGGGTCGGCGCCGTCAGTAATTATTAGCGTCCAAGAAACGATTTAATCGCCGGTGGAATTCAACGCCGGCACGATCTTTGACCCTAAGCAATAATTCTTCAGCATGTGGAGAAGGAAAAAAATAAAAAGAAGATCGAATTCGAGAGTGAATGAACTATTCTTTTAAGAATTGTAATTGTATTTATTTACTTAAAATTTTTTAAACTTTTTTTTTTTTTTTTTTTTTTTTTTTTTAAAAAAGTAAAATTCTCTTATCCAATCTTTTTGATTTTATAACTGAAATTCTTAAGAAGTATGACAATTTTGTATATTCATTAATTTTCCAATGATTATACTATTTTAATCTCAACAAAATCAAAACTAAAATTGAAAAAGCTTCATTGTTAAAATATCTTTTCTTTAATTCTATTAATAATTTATTACTCAAAGGTGTTTAGTCGTTAGATGGATCAGCAGCTGAAGCATTTTTCAAACGTTTCTTCACCTTTTCTTGTGACTTTACACTTCAAAAAAATTAGTCAGACAAAATATTGGTATAGATACTGAAAAAGTAGAGAAAATGATCAATCTAGCGCTTCAAAAAAATGAAGAATTAAATGATGCGAGAGTAATACCTCAACAGTTAATAGTTTTTAAATGTTATTTTTAAAAAAATGTAACATATGCTTCGTAAAGAATAAAAGTAAAAATTAAAAAGAAGATTATTATATATATGAATGGATTCGATGGGAAGAAATGATAAAATAAATAATAAAAGTTGATTGAAAATATAAAAAATATCAATATAATAGGTTTGATATGCTTTTCCTTCATTACATGATTCCATCCGCAGAAAAAAAAAAAAATAATGAAATAAAATAAAGTAAATAAGGAAAAAACGGAACTCCAATAACCAATATACGATTTTCCTCATCTCTTGCGTTTTATATATATATATATATATATATATATATATATATATATATATATATATATATATATATATATATATATATATATATGGTGGGTCAAAAAAATCGAATAATTTATTTTTGATTTTATACTCTGAAAAATAGGTTCGTAGACACCTAAAAAGAATTCTCTCCAAGTATAAGCTCTTAATTATAACGGGAAGGTCCTCCGCTTTGCGGGTTTCTATTTTTTCGAATAATCAGATAAAAAAATTTATATCTCGCTTCCAACTGCTTGGAAAAATATTCCGTGGCATAGATTTTGTGAGAAATTGAATGCTTTACAAAAAGGTCTCTTATGACTTTTTCAAAAACTCAACCGATTAAAAGATATTCATAGTTGAAGTTTGGCTATTTTAAGGAAAATATTCGTTTTTATTATGAATTTTATAAGTCGATGAAAAAAATTATTTCGGATTGCGGAACTCATGATTTTGTAGGAAATTTACTGCTCTACAAAAATGGTCTCTTATGATTTTTGATTAAGTGAAGCCGTTACGAGATATTCATCGTCAAACATTAACGAATATCAATATTTCCAGTTTTTGATCAATAATTCGATAAATTTTAATTTAAACTATGAGTTTCAGGAAAATTTACATAAATTTGAGTTTCGATCGATAAAGAAATGTTATAAACAATTTTTTTAATATTGTTTTCAGTCTTGAGCTTGTTTGATTGCATTAAAACAAGAAATTAGAGCATTTTTTCGACATATAGCCAATGATTAGTTTAATTTGAAGTGAATGACATATTTCTTTGTCAAATTTAATATGAAAAGTATTGAATCAAGTGAGAAACAACCAGTATTTAACTTTTTTATAGATAAATTTTTTATTGAATTATCAATTGCAATATAATTGTCTATATTTTTAACATAACAGTACGCTATTACTATAAATAATTTCTTTTATTACAATTTGGGAATGTTTTTGATGTTCTTTGACAACTTGCAATAAGTACTGGAATTGTTCTTCATTTTTGTCAAGCATTGATTATATTCACTGACTAATGCAACAGCTCGCTCTGCTGAATCATTGACAACTTTTAGTTGTTGAAAGTATTCTTTATTTTCGAGATAACTCTCATTAGTAGGCCATAATTCAACATCGACATCAAGAAAGTCATACGGTAGATCGAAGATTTTGAAAAGATTTAATGACTTTTTAGACACAAAGTCACTCAGAGTTCTCTGCGCCAATGAATTCAAATCTTTTTAGCAATTACAAATCTTTTAGCTTTAGAATCTGTACCTTCACGAGTATTAACAGCTTCAACAATACTTTTTTTACTTCTAATGGAACGCCATCGTCAAACAGTGATAAAATGGCAAGTTCATCGCTCAAATACCATAAGTGCGAAATCATTTTTTCACACGTAGCTGAAGAAATCAAAGGATTGATATGTTTGTACTCCAATAAATTTTTCATAAACTGCAAGTCATGATAAGCAGCAGTTGTTGCAGAAGTTGATGAAAACCAAGCTTTTAAATACAATGTGACTATAAAAATACAGAAATGACGAAGACCATGCAATTCTTTCTGAGAGAGTTTGAATTCATCTCTGAATAGATACATTTTCAAACTATAAATGGCCTTAGCCATCCATCTAGCATGATGAACAGCACCAGGACGTTTGAAAGAAATCTTTTCTTGAGGCATTTCTCCAAGGAAAATCAATGATAATTCCAATAATTCTTTATCTAACTTATTATAACATTTCTTTATCGATCGAAACTCAAATTTATGTAAATTTTCCTGAAACTCATAGTTTAAATTAAAATTTATCGAATTATTGATCAAAAACTGGAAATATTGATATTCGTTAATGTTTGACGATGAATATCTCGTAACGGCTTCACTTAATCAAAAAATCATAAGAGACCATTTTTGTAGAGCAGTAAATTTCCTACAAAATCATGAGTTCCGCAATCCGAAATAATTTTTTTCATCGACTTATAAAATTCATAATAAAAACGAATATTTTCCTTAAAATAGCCAAACTTCAACTATGAATATCTTTTAATCGGTTGAGTTTTTGAAAAAGTCATAAGAGACCTTTTTGTAAAGCATTCAATTTCTCACAAAATCTATGCCACGGAATATTTTTCCAAGCAGTTGGAAGCGAGATATAAATTTTTTATCTGATTATTCGAAAAAATAGAAACCCGCAAAGCGGAGGACCTTCCCGTTATAATTAAGAGCTTATACTTGGAGAGAATTCTTTTTAGGTGTCTACGAACCTATTTTTCAGAGTATAAAATCAAAAATAAATTATTCGATTTTTTTGACCCACCCTAATATATATATATATATATATATATATATATATATATATATATATATATATATATATATATATTGAATTGTATATATATTTATATACGTTTAAATTTTATTATCTGGTGAAAATTTTTCAATTCTATTTTCATCGAATATAAGTGAAGATGAAGAGTTATAACGGAATGGAACGGAAATGTCGCTAGCAGTTGTTGGTCAACGACTTCCGTCGAGGTAAATCTGATACCGCGTCGATACTATTTCGGGACTTGCCGAATGGAGTGCACATGCAACACTCATCAGGGTTCTGAGTGTGCATGTGTAAATTGTACGTGTAAAATTTGCAATTGGTGTGTATGTATATTAACTGTATACTATATATAGTAAGGAGGAGAAGGAGAGAAAATAATACAGAAAATGAGACGGATTAAACTAAACGCAGTTGGAGTACAGAACTGAGCTGAGTTGAACGCGGTGTCAGGGCGTCTTGTTGGCTCGCGGTTACGTTTCATGATGGTCAACCACCACTACCACCACATGATACTCATTTTCCTCCTCCTCACTTTACTCTGTCTCTACTCCTTGTAAATCGATAGTATAGCTTCCAAATCTCATCCCAGCCAATTCCACATCCACATTCTCTCTTTCTCTCTCTTTCTCTCTCTTCTCTCTCCTCTCCTCTCAATTCGCTTCCGCGTGCACCTGCATTACATATATGTCACGACATTAAATGTATATAGTTTATTTTACCAAACAAAAATTAAACATACTCCGTTTTTTACTTTATGCTACATTTCATTTCATTAATTATTCATTTAAACCAATGGACATATTTTATCTTTTTAAATAATAAATAAATACGTCACGTTTTGTTAATTATATCCATTTAGAGACTTATTATTATTATTTGTTTTTTTATTTTTATTATTATTATGTGGATGGAAAATATCTGAGTTTTGTTGCAATTTGTTTGATTTGACTGATTTTATAGTTTATAAAAAAGCTCTACACTTCTCACAAAAATTAAGGGAGCAGAAAAAAAATCCAAATTTTTGGGGGATTTTCAACAGGCTGTAACTTATACAAAAATGGTCGTACAGCAAAAAAAAAAAAGCAAATTGTAGCTCTAAGTGTTTTGTTTTTGGATCTGAGTTTGAAAATATTTTTCGAGTAATCATAAGAAAACCACCGAAAAAAAAATTTTCGAAATTTTTTTGGTTTTTTTTTAATCTACGGACGTGGAAAAAATTTTTTCGACTCAACCTCCATATGGACCGGATAGCTTGTTTATTCAGATTTAATTTCGTTTTTTAAAATCTCGATACGAGCATTTCTCGCTGAGATATCGATGTTTGAATGGAAAAAGATCATTTTGTCTTTGATTACCAATATCTCAGCAACCAATGATTGCACAGAAATTTTGAGGTTGGTTTTAAAAACTTGAATAAATTCTCTACAAGGATTGGCAATTGAATTTTGAAAAAAATTTTTTTCAATCATTACATGAATTTGAAAAAGCATCCAAAAAGGGCTTTTGTCGTTTTTGGAAAATCAAGCGCCCAATCAAAAATATTGCGGAAACCACTGACGTTAAGTGTGCCTCTTACTGTTCAATATACCCACAAAAACCCTACAAAGTTTCAATTCAATCCAGCCAACCGTTTTTTTTTCCACTTGATCGAATTTTTGAAAAAATTAAAGGAGCAAGAATTTCGCTCTGAAAATGTCATAATTTTTATCAAAAATGAAAAAATTTTCGTTACGAGCTAACGTTCGTAAATTGGGATAATTCTGGCGCAATCGGCGCTTCAGGATATCCCAGACGTGCTCGATAGGGTTAAGATCAGGGCTTACCGCTGGATGCCTTAACAACGTTATGTCGTGTCTTTGGAAAAACCGACGGGTGACGTTTGCTGTGTGAGGCCGGGCATTGTCTTGCATAAAAATAAAACCTCTAGTTTGCTGCCGTAGAGGCAAGACAACAGGTCGTAAGATCTGATTAATGTAACGCGTAGCGTTTAGATTTTCGTGGACGATTACCAAAGGAGTTCGTGAAAATCTCGAAACTCCTCCCCAAACCATCACCGACCCTCCGTTGTAAGCAGCTACCGGTCGAGTGAAGTTACGTGAAAAACGCTCTCCCTGACGGCGCCAAACTCGGGGTCTTCGGTCATTTCTAAACAGGCATACCCGACACTCATCAGAAAACAAAACATTGTTCCATTGCCTTACGGTCCAATGAACATGTTGACGAGCGTAAGCCAGACGGTTTCGGCGATGTATGGGTGATAACATCGGTACTCGGGCGGCACTTCTTGATCGCACTCTAGTCTCACGGAGACGATTTCGAACCGGTTGAACTGAAATGTTCCGCGGTTGTTGTTGTCGTCGTCGTCGTTGTTGTTGTTGTCGACGGTTCGGAAAATTTCGGGCGACAACGTTCGCAGGAACGAAAGGTTCTTGACGAACGCGCCGAACGATCGCTCGGTCATCACGAGGATTTGTTGCGCGACGACGACCTTGGCCAACTCGTCGTTGATAACCACCGGTTTCCAAATACCGATTGTATGCGCGAGATACGACAGATGAACTAACGTCCATACGATCCCCGACTTGTCGGTAATTGTACCCTTCTTCCACTAGAGTCACTATCTGAGCGACTTGTGGCGCGGATAAATGCCGCCTAGGCATTATGAAAAAAAATAAAAAGAAAACTAAAGTTTGCAAAAACTCAGTTAATTAGCTTTTCTAAAAATTAAAAAATACGGTAGTTTTGAGAAAAACTGTTGATTGGCTCGATTACCAAGAAAGCAGGTTAGTTTTAAGAAAAACTGTTTTTTTTTTAGACACTGTTGGAATTCGCACGAAAAAATTATTGTCCCAATATTCGTAGAACGAATATTCGACTTGCCTTGGGGGTATCAACTTTTAATTTATTCAATTAATTTGTGACTAGGAAACTTAAAGTGCGGAAGAGTAAAATCGGTGAGAAAGTGAGTCGCTACATTTTTTTGATTTGGGCCAATTGAAAAAAATTAAAAAAATTTTTTTCTCAAAAATTTTCGATTTTTTTTTTTTTTTCCTTAAATTTTTCAAGTCACTAATACAGAATTGAGAGAAAAATGAAAAAAAAATTTTTTCATTTTTGATAAAAATTATGACATTTTCAGAGCGAAATTCTTGCTCCTTTAATTTTTCAAAAATTCGATCAAGTGGGAAAAAAACGGTTGGCTGGATTGAATTGAAACTTTGTAGGGTTTTTGTGGGTATATTGAACAGTAAGAGGCACACTTAACGTCAGTGGTTTCCGCAATATTTTTGATTGGGCGCTTGATTTTCCAAAAAACGACAAAAGCCCTTTTTGGATGCTTTTTCAAATTCATGTAATGATTGAAAAAAATTTTTTTCAAAATTCAATTGCCAATCCTTGTAGAGAATTTATTCAAGTTTTTAAAACCAACCTCAAAATTTCTGTGCAATCATTGGTTGCTGAGATATTGGTAATCAAAGACAAAATGATCTTTTTCCATTCAAACATCGATATCTCAGCGAGAAATGCTCGTATCGAGATTTTAAAAAAACGAAATTAAATCTGAATAAACAAGCTATCCGGTCCATATGGAGGTTGAGTCGAAAAATTTTTCCACGTCCGTAGATTAAAAAAAAACCAAAAAAATTTCGAAAATTTTTTTCGGTGGTTTTCTTATGATTACTCGAAAAATATTTTCAAACTCAGATCCAAAAACAAAACACTTAGAGCTACAATTTGCTTTTTTTTTTTTTTTTGCTGTACGACCATTTTTGTATAAGTTACAGCCTGTTGAAAATCCCCCAAAAATTTGGATTTTTTTTCTGCTCCCTTAATTTTTGTGAGAAGTGTATTTAAAAAAAAAAATATACAGAAAAAAGATTTCTTATAAAATATGAGAGTTATTTGAAGATAATAGTAATAAATATGTTGAAAAAATTTTTTTTTATTTTTTAAATCATGGAATAAATTGAAAAATTCATCAATAGTCAATGAATAATTTCTCAAATCGTAGATAATTGTGTGAACTTTGAAATAAATTCATCTATCAAATAAATATTTATAAAAAATATTTTTATTATAAAATTTTGACAATCACGGAATTAATAGAAAAAATCATAAAAATAGCCGAAATTGATAATTATTACGCGAACTACAAAATAAATTTCATAGACTTAAATTATCTTTCATGATTAAAATTTTATTTCGTTGGAATTGACAAATGTCAAAATTTTTTATGTAATAAAAAAAATTAAATTTTTAAAAGTTGCAAAACTAATGACAATGAAAAGTTATATCAGTAATTAATTAATTTTATTAATTGTTATTTAAAAGATCAAGCAATAAGAACAATTTTAAAAATTAAATGGAATAAATAATTCTTTACTCTAAAATTAACTAATGTAATTACAATCAAGATGATTATTGAATAAGAATTAATAAATCATAATTTAATTTAACTAATATTTAGCTAAAAGATGTGTCCCATTAAACATTGTTTTATTTTATTTATAGCGAAATCGATTTAAATGTATTGTTATAGTTCGAAAAAAAAAAAAAAAAGATGGAGGTTATACGTCTGACCTTCGTACTAAAATAAAAGCCTACAACGACAAAGTTTTAAATGGTCTATTTACCAGAAATAGCTCTTCTACTTTCAATAAATAAATTATATTTTCATCAAATAATAATTTATATATTAAAACCTGCAAACTCTTGCTTAAAAAAAATTTTATTATTCTTCTTTTTCTCGTAAAAATTAGAGATAACTTTTTAAATTTCCTAATTAGTTACTCCAATTAAAAGTCACACTCAAATTTTTTAAATCATAATTATAAACCAGAGTAAAACTCGTTAAAATAATTATCAAATAAAATTCTCTACTGAAGTATTTATAATAATTAATTTTTCTATAATGTTTGAGATTGATGTAATATATTAATTAAAATAAAAAAAAAGCCCTTAAGAGGATTAAATTTTATTATTTTTTTCCGGTGCAATGTAGGTACAAATAATAGTTAAAAAACTAAACAAATATTAGCGGGGATTATAATATAAAATTATTAAAGTATTAAACAGGATTAAAAATCTGTATAACGAAAAAAAAATAATAATAATTGATAAGATATATTATAATTAGGATGTTGGATTGTATATTATTGGCAGAGTAATCCGCTCATGCGAAAATTAAAACCTCGTATTAATGCTGGCAGGTAAAATGATAAAGACAGAGCAAAAATGCGATAAACACGAGAGAGAAGAAATAAAATGAGACGAGAAGAAATGAGAGATTGAGAGGATGGAAGATCGCACAAGCAAAGAGCAAGAGACTAGAGGACTGCCGGGGTGATAAGAGACCAGGGAGAACGACTGGTGCAGTCGGTGGGACGCCAAGCCGCCAATGAGTCTGGCAACGAGAGCAAACCGGCGCCGCTCAGTCGGAGAGTCGGCCCAACTACTGTACACTCTACTTGCTCAAACCAACAACGACACTACCACTATGCTCCAACTTTTGCTAATACAACTACACATATTTTATATATGTAATATTTTACTTATCATTTATTTTTCCCACCCCTTTAAATCAGGAGAAATTTACTGAAAAAAAAATCTTTAATTTAATTTCTTAAAATAATATTATATTTTTTTCCCCTCCTCAAATAGAATGGTATCGGTTGTCCGTTTGTCCTTGACAAGTCCTCCAGAGGACCTCGGACTCAGGATACTAAAACTAATGGAAGACTTTTATTTCTTCTACACGCACATAAAGATCCTCCTATCCTCCTATTACTCCGGCGAGCAGTCATTTCTCATCGGAAACATTCTCAGCCAGCCAAACTGTTAAATTACACCGCCAAATATTTAGCTATGACACCCACACTTGTTTAATCTCAACACACTTGTCCTTGATGTCTTTTCTTGGCACTCGAGATTAATCTTGTTATGCTTGCTAAATACAATCAATACTCCTGCTCTACTCCTGCTACTGTGACTTCTTTTTACATTTTTTTATGACAAGAATTGTGTATTGATTTTTAAATAAAACTAGGAGAATTGTAATAAGTTTTAATAAGTCGATTACGATGCTGATTTATTGGTAAAATTTAGAGTTTTATTTTGTTTCGAGAGTTTTGAGAGTTAATTTGATTATTTTTAAAAATTAAATTTAAAAACTTGAATGTTTTTTTTTTTTTTTTTAATAATTTAAAAATATGAAAAATTAGTGTTGTTTTCTGAGATATTCATGAATTAAGATTGCGAAATTAAGGATTCAAGGCTTGAGTTAAATCGACTTTTCAAGAAAAAAAAAATTTTTTTTATCGAATTAATTGTCCTACAGTTACTTATAAAATTAATTTTTCTCGTAAATTTAAGTAATTTTTTACCCTTCACGTAATTTTTAAAGTCTGAAAATTCGTGAGATTATTATTATCATAAATCACAGTTTAGAATTTTTTTAAGTGCTCTATTTTACCCTTCTTCGGCTCTCTTACAATATTTATATCCAGAGACAATAAATATATTTATAGGCGTATTATAAATGTATACACAAAAGGCTCAGGAGTTGGATGAGTCTACAAATTTCTTATTCTAAAAATTTAGTTACTCTTTTTCGTTCTCGACTCTGCTATATATACATAGGTATATATTTCCTTCTTATTTTTACTTTTTTCTCCGGTTTTTACTTTATTTTTTATCACGAGAGATCTTGAGGTGAGGCTCCGGGAGAATTGGTGTACGGGCATGGGAACTCGCCAGAGACTCCTGAATTCTTTTGCTTCATCTCTTTCTTTAAAACTTGTTTCTTTTTTTATTCTACACTCGACAGTTTTGCGGATACCAAGTACCTATAATCTTTTATCTCATTTTCCTTATAACTTTCATTCAAATAATATCATTCCATAATAAATAAAATTTGCTATAAATTAATAACAAAAATAATAATAATAATAATAATAATAATAATAATAATAATTTATATTTTGTTGATTACGTCCATTTACAAATTATTATCAATTTTTTTTATTTAAATTGCCATGGTATGGATGATAATTTTTGGAATTTTATTCCAACTTGATTTGACTAATTTTATATTTTTTAATATTAATTTTCTAATTTTCATTTTTTATTAATTTTTAATAAAAAATTCAAATTAATTAATATAATGAATTTTAAATAAAACATAAATTTTTTTTTATACACAATAAATGTATATATTAAGAAGTTGGTGAGAAGAAATGTAAAGAAATCTAAATTGAGATAAATTATAGTATCAATTTTACAGTAATTGAAACAACTGATAAATAATTGAGTAAATGCGCCAGTTATTGACCGATCAAGTTTTTCTTTTTTTGTACTAAGCTATAAAAAAACTATTAACTTATTAACTACAAGTTGTAATCGATTTTATTAAAGTTAAATACTTAATTGACAATAATTAACAACTCTTTATAACAAAAATTAACAAAGTTATATTAGTTTTGTTATTTAAGTATTGAAATACTAAAATCACCAATATTTGACCGTGGAAACTCAATACTTCACCGATTGTTCTTTAATAAATTGACTGCGAAATTAAATATTCAGGTTTGACTCCTGATGGCTTGGTTTCGATTCCTTAAAAATTTTATTTCAAAATTATCTTTAAATTGCAATTTTTTCAAATTAAATTATACATTATCAATAGAAAATAACAAAGAAACAATTTTATTAAATAAAAAAACGTGCAATTTTCCGGTAAATTATTTTCAACATTATTATAAAAGTATAATATAATATAAAACAGTATAAACTTGTTGTTATTATTTTTTTTTGTGATCTTTAATGATGATAATGAAATAATAATAAAATAGCTAATGAATTTTAACGACAGGTATTAAAAGATAAAAATAAAAAATTTTGCAAAGTGGATTTGGTGTTTTGTTGAAAGAGAAAATTGAGAGATGAAAAACGTACTGAGTAAAACTACACTCCGGAGACTGTTGCCGCGGGAACAAGTTAATTAGTGAGTATGAGTAGTAGTCGGAGCCGAGCAGTAAAAGTACACACATGTACATCCGAGAATAAGAGTCTAGATGAGAGTAACAGAGTAAGATAAAAAGGGACCTTACGCGGAACAGAATAGAGGGTTGTTGTGGCTGAGTTAAACTTTTGCCAACCATAAGATTATAAAGTGTTTTTTTTTTTTTTACAATTTTTTTATTTATCTGTTTGGTTTTGGTTTCAATTTTAGTTTTGGTTTTAGTTTATAGTATATGGAGCAGTAAAGAAGATCACAGTCATACGACGGCGACGAGGAGCCAGCTGGGCGTGGTAAAACGCTAAGAATCATCGTATTATATCGGTCTTAGTTATACTGATGCTAAACCAGAAAGTCGAGTTAACTCTGGTGCTTTGGCCGGTGGACGCAAATTGACTGTGACTAAAGACGAGTTGAGAGAAGAAATAACCCACCGACCAGCGATATCACAGGAGATGAGACTAACAAGCCGCTATAATAAGATCATCCTAAATGATTAATAATTATTATTTTTTATTTTACGCGAACAGAGAGAGAAAAAGAGACGTGAGTGAGAGTAACTAAAGTACTAACTATATTAGTATAATTATCTCACTTTAGTAACACGGTTTGCGTAATTTAAAACTTGGTAAATTTCATACTCCATTTCATGAGGTAATCTAAATTTAAATTCATAAATTGCAAGTTTTTAAGTTGAGATACCAACCAACAAAAAAATATATATCTATTTGGTCGGCATTCTCAACTAAAAGGAATTTTTAGAAATGGGTTAAAGTGAAAAAATTAATTATACCCGAGGTTAGTAAGAAAAAAAAATTCTCTAAAATATGTTTTTTGCAAAAGTATTGCTAATTCGCCACTTTCAATTAATTTTAAACATTATATGTATTAAATTTTTTTTTAGTCTATAAGATATTTAAAAATTCATTTTTAGGGGTCTTTTTAACTTTTCTCCCCTACTGTAATTACTATTTAACTGCAGGGAGTGTCTGTTGATGATTTCATATCTTCCGTGAAATTCGCACCCTTACCTAAAAATTTCTCTCACTTTAAAATGTTGACTAACTACCCCCCCAAGTAAATACATACGTAACTAGCCGGGAGGTAAGAAAAGGAAAGCTTGAGCCACTCGATGGATATCACACTGATAGAAAAGTTAACTTGATTGAAGATATAAAGTCTAGAAACAATAACATCATTTTGAAGAAAATATGTTTCTTAAATCAAGAGTCAAGAAATTATTCTTAGCTCAAAAATTTTCCTTGATTCAAGAAAATCATATTCTTGGTATAAAATTTTTTTTTTTTGAGTCAATTTGACTTTTTTATCTGCGAATACAAAGCTTTATATTAAACTCTCCCTATATTTAAACTTTACTACTTTTTGCTGAAATCGGGCGCCCAAAAGTAAAAGATCAAACCCAGCCGGAGAGTTTTCATAGTCCACAGAAAAAAAAAATTTATTTGAATTAAGTAAACAATTTTGAAGAATTTTATCTTCTTGATTTGAGTAAAATAATTCTTAAACTAAGAAATGTTTCTTGGTTTAACTAAATTTAACTGAATTTAAGAATTTTTCACCTTGATTCAAGACAATGAAACTCTTCAAAATTATTTTCTTGGTTCAAGAATTTTTCTCTTGAATCAAGTTAATTTTTTTTTCAGTGTACAAAATTAAGTTCTACTCAAAATAGTTATTTTAAGGCACATGCCCCAAATCTTGACAATGTCTCAGTCATTGCACCAACTAAAAATTTGACAAATTCTTCAATTAATTCGAAGTGAATATCTCGATAGAAGAGTAAAAAGTTTAAAAAGAACATTTTTCCCGAATCAAGTAAATTTTTTAAGATTTTACTATTCAAAAAAAAAATAAACTCGATCGAAGAATATTTTAAATAATTAGATTATTTTGAATTAAACAGAAATTTTTCTTAGTTGAAAATTTTTTCTTTCAAGCCGAACAAATTTTTCCATTAATCTAGAAAGAAATAAATCCATGACTTTTTTTGGCCTTGAGCCGAAAAATAACAGAATGTTGAAAGCATCTCTCCCAATTGTAAAAATCTAAAATCCTGGTAGAAATTTTTCCAGTTAGCTGAACCCGTCAAAAAAGTATAAAAAAGACAGTAAACTTACTCTCCAACTCTTTCGCCATTCCAGCAATGTTTATCCGGATACTCCTCACATATATTGTCTGCGAGAGTGCCGTAGAAAGTCCGCGACCTGACGACGCTTGCCAGAAAGTTTCCCAGCTGCACGTGGAGTTGCGTGGGCACTGGTCGGTGCGGCTGCGTATTCACCGGGTGAACTGCCTTGAGTCTCTCCTCAAGACTAGGCGGCGACGAGGAAGATGACGCCGGTAATGAGGATACCCCCCATTTTCCGGCCAGAGGGTAGAGCTGGTGAGGGTGGACCTCAGGAACTACTTTGCCTGGTTGCAACTCTGAGCGACCACACACGTTTCGCACCTGCAATTATGTGAAAAAAAATAAAATGATAAATATATTGCATTATAATAAATAATAAATAATAAATAATAAATCAATTGCAATTATAATTTATGATTAATGATTAATCTTGTGTTATTGTAATTTATGTTTGGTATTATATTTTATTATATTATAATACACCGTAATATAAAAAAAAAAAAAAAAAATTAAATATGCAGAGAATGTAGAGATCGTCCTGATAGAGTAACGTCGAGTAGCAGTGACAAGATGAACGTTGACATGATCAAATAGACAACGTTATCGCGCTAAAAGATGCGTGTTTACACGCAACCGCACATTATGTATTCCACCACTTAATCTTTCATTGTTTTCTGGCTCTCTGTTATTTATTTTTATACTCTCTAAGTATGGTATATTACTACTTTATGTTGTACGGTCTTGTGATATGACACTCGTTAAAATTTAACACGCCCCTCCTATGTCCTACCTTTTATTATTATTACACCGATTCTCATTCTTCATTCTGTAAAAATTCCAGCACAATAAGACATTAAATCTGGATTTTTCATTATTTTATTCATGCGGTGAATTACAACGCGCTTGCTGATTTAAATTACTCGTCAGTCTAATTACATTCTCTGAAAATTTTATAAGTTTTCAAGTATAGCGAACAAAAAATTGTTGAATTTGGAAAAAAATTTTGGGCATAAAGTTTTTTAGCATTTTTTAGTTAAATATTGGTGAACAAGAAAATGTCGAAAAGTTTTTTTTTTGTAGAAAATGAAATTTCCTCCAATAAAAGCTTTCTTATGATTTTTTCCTATCTCTAATATTTAACTCATAAAATACAAACATTCTTCACAAAATTGATGTTAATATGGTGTGAAAAAATCGTGAGTAAACCGAGTGTGAATTTCTGTGTCTTTTGAGTTAAATATAAAAGATATGGAAAAATTGAATGATAACCTTTTTATATAGAAAAAAAACTTTCTCTATAAAAGCTTTCTTACAATTTTTTTATATTAAAAAAATTCTTGAAAATACAAAAATTTTTCCTCATGAGTTTCTGCTCAAAATCTTTATCTGGATTTTTGAAGAAAATTTTATTATTTTTGATAAGATTTTTCATACTTTTTATGAAAAAATTGTTAAAGTATTCGAATATTCGAAAAGACGTGTTTAAACTTAAAGTAGTTTATGATTTTATTGGTTTAATAATTTGAAAATTCAATAAAAATTTACATGAATTTATTCACAGTAAGAACATTGTATCATCATGAATAAATAATAAAAAAATAAAAATGTTTTTAAATGAAGCTAGAACACGTCATCGCATTATCCAAAAAATATATGTTTCTTATAAAAAGTTTGTATCATTTTTCGCGACAAAAACTGACGTCTAAATATATTTTTGATTAATACGTTTTAAAAAAAGTTTTAAATTGCAGTCTTGTATACTTTTATAATTTACGATCGAGAGAATAGAACAGAAAGAAACTAAAAAAAAAAAAATAAAAAAATAAAAAATAACAAAAAAAAACTGAAAGATAAATAACAGAACAACGTCTGAGAGTACGAGTTGAATAAAAAATAAACGTTCTTAAAAATTCATTCGGAGATTTTTTGCAACAAAGTTTAGCTAGTTTTTCAAGGCCACTACTTTAAAATAAGTATAAAAGTAACTAAACCTGCTGGTTTAAATTTTAGACAGGTATATTTAAATTCACCAACTGATTAAGATGACGTGTAGGCGTGTGTCGTGCTACTCTTTTTCTCTCCGCTTACAAGACCTTTTTTTGCTGCTACTTTATTTTTATTTATTATTAATTTTATCTCCCATTTTTTTTCCGTTTTACGCAACTCAACTTGACTTCATACTTTAACATTTAAATGATATCATACCATACGTAGATATACATGTATAATGTTTTACGATATTAACATCACATCGCATGGAGTTTGCATAAATTGATATATCGAGTATGAATTATAAAAATATTTAAAAAGATCGTAAATATTATTTCACAGAGGTGTTTTTTTGTATCAAGGCTAGATATCTTTTAATTCTTGACCAATCTTACAAATTCTAATAAAATTTTATAATTTATACTTTTTTTTATTGACAAAAAATAAGCAGAACATTTGAAAGGATTTTTTTTATTGAAAAATTTGATAAAATAAACTTTTGTTTAAAAAATGCAGCTCCATTTATTGAAAATTTTTTTAACCATGTTAAAGTTGACTTATTTTTTATAAATGTCATACGAGTTGTTATTTGCAATCCAACTTATTAATGTATTGTATTACGAAATGGGTCTGGAGCTTTGGGCTATGAAAAAGTTGGTGCAACGAGCAAAGTGTGTGTCCTAAAACACGAAAGTCTTATTTACTATATGTAATTGACACACAGAAAGAAAGAAAGTCTTGAGTCAAGCGTAAGTTTTCTTAAATCAAGAAAATCTTAAGGAAGATTGAAAATTTCTTGAACGAAATTAAATTACTTCGGTCTTCCTTACAATTTTCTTGGTTCAAGAAATTTTTTTTTTCTGTGCATAAATAAATGTCATTGACATAATATTCCGTAAAAGATTGTGTTTCAAAAACGAATATTAATTTAGTGCAGAAATATGATACTGAAATAAGCTAATATCTGAAGACTTCTAGAATTTTCTTTAACAAATAAATTACTATAAAAAGATTTCCTTAAAAATTCGATTAGTAGATGCGTCACAATATTACTAATGTAATTTTTTAATAGTAATTTACTTGTTGCAAAAATCCAAAAATGAAAGATGTCTGCTAATTTGTATACAGAAATTAGTAAATAAAAGATATTTTACTTTTAACTGCAGTAATGAATATCAGTTTTATTTCTACTTAATAAAATGACTATTTGTTACTTGATTACAAGAATTTTGAAAAAAAAATTTGGGTCGGCTAGTAGTCTAGTAGAAACCTCTAAATTTGATTTGTCCATCCAGGACTTTTCTCTGTATTTGACTTGTCCTTTCGTCCTTACTATAACACCCTCCTTGTGTCTCTTATGCGCAAGTCAGCACGACTAATGCGTGTTGTGCAAAAACAGTTAGTCAACAAAATCTCAATTTCTATAGTCTACTTGAGTACTACTATAGCCTACTATTAAGTTTACTCAAAGCATTCAAATGTACCCGCGATTAAGTTTTTTTTTTATTAGCTGGACAGAAAATCGTATTAAAACACAGGATTGTCAAGTATAACAAGCAAATTTGGTAAAATATCGTGAGCGGTCAAATATAGAAGGATTCTACTTTTATAAAACATTCAAAAAAATGTATCCGAAAATTGAAAAAGAAAATAAACATGTTTACCTAAATGATTACACTAACTAGTGCGTTATCGTTTTCACATGTAATTCGACACCTTTGTCTGTTGGTTTACGCCCGTGGGTTTAGTTCAGAACCTTTAATACATTTTTTTTTATTATATATTACATATATATTTATCTGTCTTCTTTCTTGTGAACATTATATCTTTTTTCTTATTTCAGTTCTACCTACACTTATACTTTATATATACATATATACAATAATATATCTCCTTCTATTCTCTTACCAACCATCTACAGGTGACTCACCGACGGATATTGAAAGCTGATTCATCCTTTTAGCTGTATGCTAAATTTCTTAAGGATTCTTTCTCTTTTACCACATCGTCAATTCATATTTTCGAAGAAAAAATATTTTTATAAAACACTACCTGCAGTAATGTTTGGTGTAAACTAGCCTATTCAATGGGATATAATAAAACTAACCGAATAATATTTTTTTTTTTTTAAATATGTACTTATACTAAATTAGTAAGCAATATAAATACTTCATTTTTCATATTCTTGTAATTTTATGTCTTTTTACACAAAAGCATTCCACTTTTAAATAATCTATTGAGCTCTACTTCAAAGCAAAGTATACCTATTATATTATTGGGAGGAATTTTGTTAATGGAGCTTGAGATAGAGAGGAAATTTAATTATTTGAAAGGTTTGATTGTTTGAAATAGACTGATTGAAATCTTTGAAAAGCGAGTTTTAATTAATGAAGAAAGTCGAACGACAACAATAGTATAGTATAAATAACAATTATTATTTTATTAATGTTTCAGGAGCTGTAATTAGAATTTTTTTATTTATTTGTATATATATGCTGATCAGCTATGTACATTTACAATAATAATATGTTTTAAGTATAGTATTCATAGTTCAAAACTAAAAAGTCAAGAATTGCCATGTGGAGAGAAGAAAAAAAATTTTGATAGTTAATATGTCAAAATAGAATAAGTAATGTTGATATTATACGTTCATTTGTTAAATAGTATAATGTTTTTCACCCTTAACATAAAAGATTAGAAGGATTACTCAAATTTTTTGAGAAAAACAGATTTTTATTGTCTAATTATTCCCATGTATAGCAGATATTATAGTCAACTAGTTTAGAGAGCTTTAAAAATAAGATATATGATCATTTATTTAATTTGGACTTTTAATTATGTTTATCGTTTCTTGCTCACTATTAGCTAAATCGATAAATCGATAAATCTTGTCACACTTGTTATAAAGCGTGAATGTTTATGTTTTCTGCATCTCAATGTGTCTATTTAATTTTATGTTATTTATATATTATTCCTGTTATTTATGAATTATATTATTAAAAAATTTATTAATATAATCTCTAAATTCAATTATTTTAAATTTTTTTTCTTGTTTTTCTTTAATTTATATTTGTATGTATCAAAATTCTTGTAAATTACTAGTATGTATATTGTAAAAATTGCCATCTAGTATTAATTTTGCCATAAATAAAGGATTCTATCTATCTATCTATCTATCTATGTATAATCTAGATTTTTGTTTTTTAAAAATTGAGCTTAAGGACGTTTTAAGAAAAAAACAGTTTCCTTAAAAATTTTTAAAATTTTTCGTACTTATACTCATAAGTATCCTCTATACGCAGGAATTTTTTTAAATAATCCTCGCGGCACTAAATTTTGAAATATTGGCCTTCAAAATTTGTATATTTTACATACAAACCTTATGCTGACCGAAGTTCAAGCGAACGTTTTATTAAATATATCAATCGTACTTTTCTTAGGATTGTTTTAAAAACTGAGAATCATTAATTGAAGATATTTCAAGTATTTTTTATCAAAAAAAAAAAAATAAAAATAAACAAGCGGTATTCATTTTTTCATAAAAAATGTTTGAAGTTAGTGACTTCCGATATTTTACGTCAGTGGAAGTAAGTGAGCGATAGTCTACAAAGTGAGGCAGCTATTAGTGCGTGAGAAAGAAACCAATAGCCATAACCTATTGGTGTCTTTTTCTTGTCTATGAACGTCCTTAAATGAAACTAATTGGGAAACAGATTCGTTTTTGTGCCCAGAATCATTTGAAAGTGTTTCATATTTTATATTTGCATACATTTTTTCATTGTTCAATTAATAACAACTCAACGAAGATCTCTTTGAGCTATTAACTTTGAAAATTAAAATGAAATGTACTAACATCGGTAATTTAGTAATAAAAAATCGAAAAATAAAAATATTCACAAATTATTTTTTCAATATATCGCAACTCACGTTCTAAAATGTATTCCACATTTAGAGAATTTTTTTGGCAGACAGAAACATTTTAATATTACCAATAGTTAAATAACATTTTACGAATTATAATATTTATTAAAAAATGATAATTTGACGATTTTATCTCGACATTTTAAAAATTTATATATGAGCAGAATATTATCAAGAATTTACTTTAAAAAAAAAAAAAAAAAAAAAAAAAAAAAAAATTATAGAATTTTATAGAATACGTCGATATATTTTTCAACATGTCGATATGTCAATATTCGAATTTTCACCATTTTTGGTAAAAAAATTTAATAAACATGAAATAGTCACGATTTTATTGACTCGATGAAATTGAAAAAATAAAAGAATTGGCATATCAATTTTTTTTATTTCTACTTTCGATAAGTGACATTAAAAAAATGAAATGTTTAGAAAGGAATGCGACAGTTTCAAATTGTGAATCAAAAGCAGGAATTCAATTTGAAGGATTTATAAATTATCATTATATTATAAAAAAGCATATTATATGTCCTCTGTAATATTTCAATAAATTTTCATCGTAATTAATCGACTTGGAATTTTAAATATTATTTTCCCAAGTACCATTAATAGAGTACTATAAAATGTTACATACTTTGATTTATATTTCCGATTAAAATTTTCATTGAACATTGCAAAGTTTACCTCAATCAATATTACCGCAGCAAGCATATGTGACAGTACATGTTCATTGAATCTGTCATTATTCAGAGAATTAAATGAAATGAGGCATTATTTACAGCAAGCCAAGTGTAAATATTTATTGTTGATCCATTTAAGCAAAATGTAATTATTTATTCCTCACTTTTTTATGTGTTTTGTAAATTATTATAGCATCTGTTATTAATTTTTAATTAATTAAAAATATTAATTAATAAACCCAAAAGTTTCAGGCTTTCAATACCAATGATACGATGGAAACAATACTTTTAACAAGCTATCTACCGGATGTTTTATCCATCTAGGAGTATGATTGTTTTTTATAAACCTCTACTGTTTTTATTTGTTTCAATTTTATCCAATACTTTTTCATAGAAATTGTTTTTGAATTATTTTTCCATTATTACACTGCTGAACACAATTTTCAAATAAAGTTACAATTGATTGTTCCTGATTTGCTTGCCAAAATTACATTTCGTTATTTTGCAACATAAAAAGTTTTAATACTATCAAACAAATGACATTTTAATTAATTTTCTTTATTTTGATAACAGTACAGTGCTTCAATAGTACTTCATTTGTATTTCGGTGGCTTTGAAAGGGGATGAAACCACACACAGATCAATTGTAATTTAATTGTTATTTTTTATTACGGAAATTCCTGCGAATTTAATTACGAGTCATTGATACTTTTCTTGCATAATCAAAGTTTACTTATGCAAGAATTGTTTTTATCTAAAGCAAATATCAAATGAAAACTTTAAAAAAATAACAAAATATTTTTTACGATCACTTGATTTTTTGATATAAAAAATCAAAAAATTAACGCTTGGAAATTTTTTTGAATTATGAAGAAATATATTTGACTCGAACTTTGGAATTGAATTAAATAATCATGGACTTAAAATGTCTAAATTAGTCATATCAGGTCATACTGATAATTTATTTTCAATGAATTTTTAATTATTACAAATAAAATAAATATTGTTATAATTTAGGTTGGCCTTATTGATTTCTTAAGCCGAGATGAATGCATTTAATTCTTATTGGCAAACAAATAAATAAGTAAAATAAAGAATTTAAAGTAATTGATAAATTGAAAGTATCGTCTTCCTGTTCATTGAGGAGGAATCAGATGCGATTGTCAGCTCGTCCAGACATGATTGTCAATGAGACTTATTACCCAATGAATTTTAATTAATTAAGCATCAAACATCAAATAGCAGATTGTAGATTGTAGATTGCAGATAGTGAATGGCAACTATTTATATCAGAATTGCTTGCAATAATGACGAAGTAAATTTATACATAGTACGGTTAATAGTTTATTTAACGGCAGCAGGCTGCAATGAAGTCAAATATATGACGGCGTAAAGGTGAGCGGAAGTGGAGGTATAGATAATGGAGTGCGCTAAGGGTGAAGAGATGAATCGATATAGAAGCCCGTTTGGTTGTCAAGTGCGGTCTCGAGTTCTGAGTCAAAGTAGTCTACACAAGCTGCAACCATCAGACCCAATGACGGGTAAAGGATGTGAGGAATGTGGTGGGTGCGCCTCTTCACTTCTCCCTTTTATATTCATACTTTTATTTCTTCTTTTCTCTTACCCTCATCCCATCCACTCTACTTGCTTTTTTTCACAATAAAAAACTTCCATAAATTTTTTTTTTCATTCATTTTTGCCCGCAAAAATTCAATAATTAGCATTTTACTAATTTTTTTCACAGATTTTGAATAAACTCGACTTTAATAAGCCAATTACAGGGGTTTTAGTTTTTTTGCATGTAAAATTAATCGATAAAAAAATTATTAGTACCAATCAAGAGTAATTGATTGACTTGATTAAAAATTTTATGAAGAATTCATTAATAAGGCAAAATTAATTATCAATTTTTTATAATTAATGATATCAAATCGATGAACTATTTTTCAATAAAAATGACTGAATAAACATATTTTGCATTACATTAGAAAGTTACGTTTCTTAAGTATAAAAAGCGGGATATTTAAAAAGAAACTTTTCAAAACTTTATAGATGTTTAAAAATTTCTTTGTAATCTAATAGTAAACTTTTATTCTTCAATATTTATGCAAACTATTTAACTTCAAATGTAACTATAAAAGTTTTTTAATTGGAGTTGAAGTTTCATTATCAAACTGTTGAACAAAAAACATAAAAATTGGAAATAATTTATATTGTAATTGTAAAATCGGGCTCAACGAATTGTGAATCATTTAAAAATTGTCTTTTTAAATTATTATATTTTCGTTCTACCAGTGATTGATTTAGAAATTGAAAATTTTTTCTCTATAAAATTGTCTCATTGAACTTTATTTAGCGAAAACTTTGATCTTTCTTCTTTTTCTTATTGGAATGTAATTAAAAGTCAACTGTGAGATATCTGATATTTTTTTTCTTAATTTGAAGAGTACAAAAAATTAAACAAATTGAAAAAAAAGTTATGATTTTATGATTCAAACATTTTTTATGAATTTTTAGAATATTAACAAATATTGAATTTTGAGTGATCAATAGGTTTTTTTTTTTTTTTTTAACAATTTTGGGTGTAATTGAGTACGCAATTGCCAAATTTTGTTAACATAGTTATATTAAAAAATGTTCCACATGAAGAAAAGAATAAATGAATTTATAATTAAAACTATAAATTTTAATACATGAAAAAAAAAATTGAAAAAATTACAGTTTCAAAATATAATTTTTACAAATTTTATAAAGAATAAAATTGCAAACTGAAAATTACAATTTCAGTATTTTTGTAAAATAAAATTCTAAGTATTTTTTTTGTACAGTGTAATGATGTATTTCTTATGAAAATTATATTTTGAAAGGGTAATTTTTCCGGTTTTTTTCTCGGAGTACTTTTAAACAATCGTTAAAATTTAAACTGTAAACTTTAAAAATCCAACTGTTTATTTTTTCGTTCAGAAATCAAAATATGATAACGTAAGATGTAAATAATGTTTATTGTATCATTTTCTTTTATTTCATTAATTAATGTTTGATATTAATAAAATTAAAAAAAAAAATCAAATTTTACCGAATCAATAAATTAAATAAAATGAAATGTTGAATTGTTTTGATACCAAATGACTGTTTGAGGTGTGCAATTTTGGACTTTCTAAATTATTATTATTGAACAAATTGACATGGAAAACACACATTATCGCAGATTATTACGCACCGAAAGCAAAAAAAAAAAGTGAACAGCAATAAAAAAGTGGTAAAAAAATAAGCTGAAGTTATAAAAGTCGGTTGAGTATAGCCGATCGTTGAAACTCGATTATTCCTGCTACTTGCGAATTGAGAATTGGGAATGAGTAAAAAGAGGTTACGGTAAGAGGTAAGAGGTAAGATGTTTGAGGGAGGAGAAGAGATGCTGAGAAGGAGAGAGTGAGTAAGCAAGATCCTGGAGGAACTTTGCCGGCGGCAAAGTCGCGGTATCCTTTATATATCCTAGCAGTTTGGAATTCGTCCGGTGGAATCTCTATAACGGACTCAGTCTTTTACTTTTCCCTTCCGTTCTGTTCCAGCGTCAACGGGAATAACCGTCTTTCTTTATTCTTTTCATCCACACCTCTTCCTTCTTTATTCTTTATTATTTCTTCTTATTTTCTTTCTTCTTTCCTGTTTTCTCTCTCAGCACTCACTTTCAAATAATTCCTCTACTCGGCGGAATATATCCCGGCTAGCTATCCGAGATCCGAGCAGAGGGTACACCAAGGCCCTCTTCTTTCTCCAAGGAATTTTTTCACTCCTACCTTTTACCGGTAACAGCAGTTTGCGGACTATATAAGCTCAGGATTTCAAACTCACTCGGATTTATTCATCTCGAGCAGGTTACCAAAAAGCCTAATGTATGGTGTGTAGAAATTTATACTCTGTATAATGCATAAAATTTAAGTCAAAAAAAAAAAATAAAAACCCAAACTAGGAATACTATATACTGATTTATTTACTACAAATATCAAAACTTTCCGAGCATGTATACCGAAAATTTAAAACTACATTACATTATGGTAAGTTTCCTTATACATTGACCTATATTTTTATTACATCTTATTGATTTCTTATAATGTTTGCTCGGAGACTTCTATTCGCCTAAAGTATGTATTTTATATATTTTATCAGCAAAAACATTCACTCTAAAAAAAAGGTCGGGGTGGAAATGCTACTAAAAATTTTACACCATCTTGCTGTCAATTCCTGTCTAAGGGATAAGAAACATAATAAAATTGATAAACGCCTTTTTTATCGAAAATTTAATTTCCTCTTGAAAAAATATTACGACTTCATCATTTGAATATTCTATTCACTATTAAAAATAAAGTATTAAAAATATTATTCTGGATTCAAAGAATTTTTCTTCTCTTTTAAATTTGAATTCCAACTAAAATATCAAAAATATGGGAAAATTGTTAAGAATCTTTTTTACAGAAAACTAGCTGTTACCTGCCCGCTTCGCTGGACATTTTATAGAATTGTATTTTTAGATCTAAACTTGAAATCTAAATAGAGTATTGTTTTGACTTTTACAAAGTCCAAATTTCATCGAATTAGCATATACCTTTTATCCATGTAATTATTCAAGCTAATATTCGTTGTAACTTTCAATGTGCAATCATTATAATGTTTGCGTGGCTTTTTTTCAAAAATGAATAATAATTGACACGAAGAAAAAAATTTGAAATGAGAATTTGGAGTCTATAGGAGCTATAGCTTGGAAATTAAAATTTTTTAATGTTAACACCCACCTTCGCAAACCCCTGTGAGATGAGCTATCGTAAAATTTGTCCATAGAATTTTTCTACATCTCTTACAGAAGATTCCTACCAAATTTGGAGTCGATGGGAGCTATAGTTTAAAAACGGAAATTTTTTATTGTTAATGCCCCTGCAACCCCCCTTATAGATGGAATTTTGTAAAATCCATTCTAAAACAAGAGTAATTAAAATAAGAGTATATTTTTTAATTTAAAAAATTGTTTTTTACTTTTGTTTTTCAATTCTGACCAAAATATCGAAAATACAAAAAAGTTGACAATGACCTTTCTTGTGTAAAATTAAATTCCCTACAAAAAATGTCTCTTACAATTTTTTCGTATCTTCAATACTTTTTCGACAGTTAAAGTTCCCAATAATTTTGATTATTTAAAAGCGACTTTTTAGAACTTGACAAAGCAAACCCAGCATTTACTATAAATGAAACATTATTGGTGCTTGAAACTTTCACACCGAATGATTACACCTACCCGAAGGCCAGTAATCTTGACAAGGTCCACCTAAGCTCATAATAGCAGAAAAATAAATCCATGTGAGATGTGAGGTGAAGCCGGAGAATAAATAACACATTATAACGTTTGTAAGTAAAGTGTATGTTATAGGTTTAACAGAGGCCGACAACACAACAGGATAACCAAAAACAAGCTTTTGAACATGAAAGATTAGTTGGTTGGACAATTTGTGCGTCACGAGGTAAAAATTCAACGTATGGTAGTTAAGTGTAGTAGGTAGAACAAGAAAGTTGTTAAAAGTGGCGTTGTCAAGACAGAGAGGACTGAAGAATAGAATAGAATAAGAAAATAAGAATAAGTAAGTAAGCAAGAAGGTGAAGGAGAGAAGAAAAGATAGCTGGTTGAAAGCTGCAGCCACATCATATAACACAACCGGCAACAAGAGTCACATGGCAACAGCAATCTCCTTCCTCTTATATCCTCATTTTTTTATTCTTAAACAGAGATTTTTTACTTGTTTTCTTATTCTTTTAAAAAACCTACCCACCCTCTTTGCTTGTCTTCCATTCAGCTATTTTGTAGTTTTTATTTTATATTCTATATTCTATTCCAAGTTAGCCCTTCTTCCTTCACTTCTTCTCTTCCCTCTATATTATAGCACGCCAAGCACTACCTGTCCGAACTCGCACACCGCGATTATATCGCCGCCGCAGGTACATTTTAAAACTTGTGTACCATAGCGTCTGTCACGATACCACCGGCCCAATCTAATATATAACCGTTCGATGTTCGACCTGCCCAACAAACTAGCGATCAGACCGAGACTAGATCACAATTACATACATTCCCTTTTATTACCATTTTGTTTTCAAATATTTGGTCAAGTGATGTGATACCATTTTACTTCTGTCCGCCACTGATTTTTCAATTCAATACATTAATTGTTTTTTTTTTTTTTTTAGCGACATAAAATTCAAATTTATTGTAAATCCAGATGTTGCTTTATATCCATCTCAAATTTACAGAAATATAGGCAATTATTTTTTATTCTAGTTTATTGATTTTTTACGTTTCGCTAAAGCTTGCAATGTTTTTGGTAAAATATATCTGATTGTAATTAAAATTTGATATTTTAATCATAATTTACGTTAATAAAAATTAAATGAAATGTTATTTATTTATGCTTGTGTAAGATAAGAGTTTTCAAATTTTCATACTGACAAATGATTGACATTTTAATTAATTTTCTTTATTTTGTTATAATACGGTGTTTTAATAGTACTTCATTTGTATTTCAGTGGCTTTGAAAGGGGATGAAACCATACATAGATCAATTGTAATTAAATTGTTATTTTTTATTACGGAAATTCCCGCGAATTTAAGTACGAGTCATTGATACTTTTCTTGTACATTAAAAGTTTATTTACAAAAGAATTTTTTTTATATGAAGTAAATATCAAATGAAAACTTTTACAAAGTCAAAACAGAGACCGAATTATGTTTTAACGCAAGTTTAATATTGGTAATTATTTAGTTTTTTTTATATAAAAAATCGAAAAATGAACGCTTGGAAACTTTTTTTAATTCTTCTATTTTATGGACAATTTATGATAATAATTATGAAAATTTTTTAATAATTTTTAAAGACTATTCATTTTAACAAAAATTGTTGATTAAATGATTCTATGTACGTCTAGCGATTTCGTGTTTTTTTTTTTTAATTTTACGTGCAAAAAATAAATAATTTAAGATAAAGAATTTTCAAAAATTGGAATAAAAAAAAATTTTTTTTTTTTTAAATGAAGATTGCTATTTTTTTAATTTAAATTAAAAAAATTATTCTTTCTTCGAGCTTGAAAAAAAAAATTTGATTTAAAAAAAAATCAAAATATTATTTTTATAGATTGCAAACCGTGATACTGAACAATTACCAAAATAACAATGATTAATCCAAGAAATAATAGTTGAAAACCAAAAAAAATAAATAAGTTTCATCTTCAGCTGAATTTAGCAAGATAACTTAGCACTAATTCAAACGTATAAGCTTCTTAAAAAAAACTTTTATTTTCTCCCTCAGTATGCTCACTCTACGTATAAAAACAACTTTTGATATTTTGATATCCAACCTTTTCTTATAAAAGTCAACTTATAGATGTACATCTCAGGATTCTGTATTTTTAGCCATAGAAAATTGAAAAATAAATAATACGCGTTTTTTAAACTTATTTTTTTCCATGACGGAATGAATAAAATAAACCGAGCATAAAAATTCAAAATTTTTACTTCAAAGGCAAACACACATTGTTTTTTCTGTCAAACATATTTTTTGAGCGTGAAAATGAAACAGATTGAACAAAAAAACCTTTTGATATGAATAGACTCTTTTTTATCAATTCGATTCTTATACTTTCGATTTCATGCCCAATGCTCAATGTAAAAAAAATTGGTTCCATGAATTTTTGTTTGTAAATTTATTTTTTGAAACAAATATGGATTTATTGAAAATTAATTCCAATTTTCTTACAATGAGGTATGAAATTTGTTTTGCAACAATAATATTGTAGAGTAAAACATTGAACAGAGATCAAATTTCATTATTATGTTTATTTTATCTCGTTATTAATTTAATATTAACTTTTCACTATTTTGGTAATAATTTTCCAATAATTTGGTATTGGTAATAATTTATTTTAAATCCTATACCCTAAAGCCATATTATAATGCAGAAATGAGTAAATACAAATATTTATTAATTAAAATATTTAATTCTCAACAATTCGAACAAATACCCATCTTATTTCCACAATATAGCCATCATTATTTGATCACGAAGTCGTGTGTAATAATTATACAAATCAGCTCATAAAATTATATATTTGTCTAAAAATAAGAGTTTAAGGATCAGATTTACAACGAGAAATTTTTTTGCACAGAAAAAAATGCCCTACTTTTGAATTTCTAAATAACGTTAATAAAAAAAATACGCAAATCCAATAATTTTCAAAGAAGCACATAAATTAGAACTCCGCAAATAATATTTGAAAAAAAAAGTTCATTGAGGACAAAAAATAATGAAGAACAGGAGTGAAGGAAGTAGACTGCAGATATGAGAAGAAAAATAAACTAGTCTGGTGATGGAATATTGGCAAACTGCCTTTTATTTGTGAATCAATGACCTGACTGACTGGTTAGGTATTTCGGTGGTTCGAAACTCGCTCACAGCACACTTTTGAATCCTACAGACATCATCATGCAAACCAAACACTTGTACATTCAAGTAGAATAAATTTTAACACTTAACACTTAACATACATATTAAGGCTCTTAAGTGTATAATAGTAAGCCGAGTAGAGGAATAGAAGTGAGGAACGACAACAAAAACGACGACAGCGATTGCTTTTAGATCTGCGACTGGATACCAGTTTGATTCTTCACCGTAGAGTCTAATATAAGAGAGTCATCGTATTTAAATTGTTACTCACTAGTTTAATAATAGATTCGACAAAAAAAAAAAAAAAAAAAAAAAAAAAAAAAAGAAGCTAATAAGATAAAAATAGGCATTAAGCCTCATCAATCATCAACAAATATTTTTAATATAATAATAAATATTAAATAAAAAAAAAGTAAATAGAAAGAAGTAAGATAATTGATGTAGAAAAGTTGCGATGAGTTGTGATGTAGATCCTAATGATGGTGGTACAAGAATGTGAGGGCGGCGAGCTTAAGTTCTGCCGAGTGGGTTATAAAAGCTGCGCTCTTGCTCTTCTATATGTTTGAGTGCATCATCCGCGTACGAGATAGAGAAGAGGAAGAGAACTGCACTGCATTTATATACATACATTAAATTTATACTGCATAAGAGAATAAGTGAGCAAGGAGAGCCAAACGACGAAGAAAGTGAGATGACGAATGTATCGGTGAAGAATGAAGGAGAAGAGGAGAATCTTTCGTAAAAGGGAGGCCAGAGGTGAACCTGTTATACCTGAATGAACTCGCACGCATCCAGTTCGAGCCTGTACCAGAGCTCTTTCTTCTCTCTAGCAGTTTTCTCGTATCGGTCTTTGTTCTTTCGGTTCTCTGATGTTCTGGCATGCCGAGAAATAGCATATATAACTATAACTATATCGTACCAGTTATACTGTGCCATCCTGGATTTCTCGATATGCTATGCCATGGGTTGCTTTTGCGATACTACCTAAATGAACGGGATTTTGTTCTACTAGGATTTGCTTTGCTAATTTTTAAAAATTTTGCTTTTGGAACATTAATTGTTTGTAAAAAAGTAAAGATATATAAAAAAAACTATGAAGAAAATTTTTTTTTAAATTTGATTTCCTATAAAAATTGTTCTGATAAACTTTCCCGTATCGTTAATATATTTGCAGTCAAAAGTCAAGAAAAAATTTTGGAGTCTAAATTGATACCACGAAAGCTTATAAATCTGATAGTAAGTGAAGTATTAAAGATACCAATAAATTATATGGGATCATTTTGCAAGAAATTGAATTCTCTGCAAAAAATATCTTCATCAATTTTTTCAGTCAAAATTTAAAGTCAGAAATCAAGAAAAATTTTTTTTTATTTAAGATTTAATTTCAATTGATCTGTCTGTTAAATAACTAAATTGACAAAATTTTTCTATAAATTTTCTATTTGATTGCCCTAAAAAGAATATAAAGCTTTCCGAGAATTTGAACCAATGTATGTTGAGTTCTTTGGCACGCTCCACAGCTCAGTGTGATGAATTTTGACATATGAGGTGTCGTTAAATTTGTCTTAATTGTGGGAGTGACATAGGATATTATATTTAAATATGACGTTTGTGGGTAGTCTAGTTTCTTTTGTAATAATTATTTACGTGTTCTCATATACATAAGTAAGACTGTCAACATTTTCATAGTTTTTAGTCGAAAATGAATAACTGGTTATTTATAAGTATCAGTGGGCGTTTTTTTTGCCAAATATTTCAATCGAGAGTCTTAGTACTAAAATTTAGAATTTATAAAAGATGGCATACTTAATTAATTCGTTCAAGATATTCGTGAATTATAAGGCCTAGTTTTAAAATATATATAATTAAAAGAAAGTTTTATTGAGCAATTTTGCTGGTTGTAGCTATTTAAGGGAATTTTTTATTAAGAACTAATAATTAAAATAAAAAATTTTTTTTTAAATGTCTACTTTTTTTCATTTTTCACTTTTTAAAAATTTTTTTTTTTAGTTTCAATAAACTTCGCAAAAAAAATTTAATTGTTAAACAAAATCTCAAATATCATTTATGTGGATTAAAATATTGTGGACCGTAAAAATACAAATATTACTAAATTTTTTTTTACACAAAAAGTTACTATTTTTAAATTATATTTAAAAAATGTACTTAAATAATAATTATCATTACATAAATTTGATATTTTTCATTTTTTCACAAATATTCCTCAGCTAGGCTTTAATACTCGCTAGTATCTGAAAAATTATAAAAAAAAAATTGTAGTTATTGTTATAATTACTGATTTTTTTATAGTTATTAATTTCTCTTATAAATTAACAATAATTCTCATTAATTTTACTGATTTATTATTTTTTACTTTTACAAAAAAATTAGACAGTGAAAATAGAAGTATTTTTTAAACACTATTTCAAATTTTGATTTCAAAAATTTAAACACTTCATTGTAATTTCTTCCCATTTCTCTTTTTCAATCTTTCAAAAAAAAAATGATCAGCAATTATATTAAATAAATAAAAACTTCTCAAACCAAATTGCCATTTTTCAATTCTAACATTTGAATAAATTTATTAATAAAAAAATTAATATAATTAATTTTCTTCATTTTTCCTAATAATGTCTCTTTTAAATTGTTTCTTATTATTAACTTCAAATAATGTATGTATGTTCAATAATTACGATGATCATTTGAAGATGTATGATTGTCTTGGGAAGTCCTTGATAAATAATTTCCTTGAATAAATTCAAGGTAACATTGAAATAATTTCGAAATACTTGTATAATACTGATCAAAGACAATGTCATTTGACGGCAAACTTATTTACAAAGATACTTCATACAATTACAAATCCTTTTCCGTTAAAAGATAATGATCTGAATAAAAGTTTAAATTAGTGACATTACATCCGTTTATTTTTGTTATTTAAAAAAAAAAAGAATCACGTACTTTTTTATTGTATTGTTCAAACGTAATTTGAACTCTAAAACAATTTCACGCAGTGGTGAATCACAGGTAGTGTAGAGAAGCGATATACTGTGCAGACTGACGGGACTTTCTCACACATATTACACGAGCATTTGCTTACAGATATACATGTGTGTATGTATATATGTGGAGGGAAAATAACAAGCCAGTAGTGTAGTGTAGTATGTAATGAGTGTTATGTATGTTGCGGTACCCTGGCTGACGCCCTGAGGAGTTTACTGGAGATGCCTAGATGATTATATCGGCTATGTGGGTGGAGTGCCTGGAGTTGAGCCAGGTTATAGTACGATTTCTAGTTGAGCCAGAGAATCCTCTTAGAAGAGGAAGAGAATGAGCTCTTGGATTCTAAAGAAAATCGGTCGCGTGGAACAAAGAAAAGATATTTTATTATGCTATCAAATAAAAAATTAAGTACAAAGGATGAATGCTGAAACAATACTGCAAACAAAGTAAAACAAGACTGAGTTAAGCCCTAAGAGCTTTTGTATTTTGTATTTGTACCATCGAATAATAATATTTAATACTTTGAGACTCATTTGCTGCGTTGTACTATTTAAAGCAAGACGTTAAGTTATATTTATTATGTAGTACACTACAGAACTTTTGTTTAGAACATTGATTTTTATTTTTATTCAAATGCAATTACTGGTGAATATAAAATGGCTCTGTCATCAAAATTCACCCTTGCATTTCCAAACTGGAAATGTACAAAACAACTCCGTCCAAGTTTTAAAAGTCTACACTACGCAGAATATTTAAATGTTAAACAATTTGCCACTTTTAGACTCACTAAGAATTTTGATTTTTTTTTAAATTGTCGGTATACTGAGAGTTGATGAATTTTTATCATGGTTATAGGTGTAAACCCTATTTAGAACTTTTTAATAACAAATAAAAAACATTGAATTGTTTTTTAATTTTAAAAGAATTCTGCTTAAGTTTTCGTCAATAATTTTTTTTTTGTATAAAAAATCGAAAAATTAATATTTTGAAATTTTTGTTGTATTTATCGGCAGATTTATGATAAAAATCATAAAAATTTGTGAAAATTAATTTTTCAATTAGTTTTGAAGCTTTTAATGTACAACCCTACGTGTTAAAATAAATAATTTAGAAAAGAAAATTATCAATAATGTCAATTTTTTATTTTTTCTAGCGATTCAATTTTTCTAATTTCAGAAAAAAAATATATAATTGTTTATAGAAAATTTCAAGTATTATTTTTATCGATTTTATTTAAATGAAAATTCAATTTTTAAAGAATATTTCTACGAAAAAAAAATTCTTGCATCTTTTATTTTAACAGTCAAGGAATATTCTAAGAAAGTACCAAGTTTTCACATTTAAATATTTATCCCGAAAATTTCTAGTACACTTTTTCCGCAGAATTAAACTTTTCATTTCACAAGCATTCGAAGTAAGCAAACTTATAAAAGTAAAATAGTGTGAGTATGTTTATATGGTTGGTATTTGACTTTGATACCTTAATTCTTGCTTTCTTACGATGTGTGCCTTTAAATCATCTCTCTTCACTTCTATTCCCAGAGTTATGTGTGTGAATATTTATGTGTGCGTACATATTCACATCGTGCGTATTGGTATTTTTATATTAGTGTGAATAATATACGTCATCGTATGTATAAAAACAGCAAAATAAACATGTTTAAATTCCAAAATTAAATTTTAAACTCATAAGTTTTATTACGTTTAGTTTATTATTAATTTTTCTTTTTTATATTTTGTATGCTAAGTGTATATTTCTTCGGAACCTCGAACTAGGGATATTACAGCGCGAACGAATATGAATGGGTCATTAAGACAATTATAATGAAATGTATATAGAGATATGAGTGTTATATATAAGTGTGAGGGGAAGTTATAAGTTAAATATGTGTAATATGTCTATATAATGTATAACATATAAGAGAAGAGAGTACAAAGAAGAAATGTTAAAGTTAAGGACAACAGTGTAAGTAAAAAGAGAATAATAAAAGTAAAAATCAAATAGAGAGCATTGTGCAGGCGCGAATTGCGAGGCAAAGAATAAATGGAGTAAAAAATAAATGATTAAACGAGAGCGAGGCAAATAGAGCGACCGTGCATCCAGGTCGTATGTACCAGTCGAAGAAAGATTATAATTGTTGAAGGGGAAGTTTAACTACAGATAATGGGATCTACATTTTTTACCAACTCCAAAGAGTGTTCAATCATTTGCTTTTTAATAACATTTGCGATTACAATTTACACAGCAATCCTCAATGCTATTTGCTGTTACTTCGTTTATCTGTTATTGATGTTAAATTTATTCTTAGACATTCTATTCCTTGTGCTGTTTTTTTATAATTCTTATGACCTTGGAGTTTTGTAATATCATTTTATAAATTAATATTAAGTAAAATTTTGATTGTAAAGTTATAAAATAGTTTTTTTTGTCCAAGATTGAAATGATATAAATATTTCAATTTATTATTTTGAAAAAAAAATTATTGATAAGTTTTAAATTGAACAACAAGAAATTTTATTTTTTTTAATAATTCAAAATCTGCAAAAAATTTTTTATTATAAAAAATATTCAAAAGTTACTTTTTATTAAACAGTAAAAATCATTAAAATTTTTTAATTTATGACTTTAATCAAGTTAAATTATTAATGTTAGTAACAATTTGCTAAAAAAGAATAATGTATTTTTTTACGCAATAAGTAAACTAATAATAATAATAATAAATTATTTTTTAGAATAAAACTAATAATAGTCACAAAACCTTTACAATTAAAAAAACTCCTATCCGTAACTCATAAAAAATGTTTCTCCGCTCTTTTATAGTTAACAACCACAAAATTTTAACTGCAAAACATACTTAGATTTTACAACATACTTTTTAGATTTTTAAGCAATATAAAATACTATAAAATAAAATTTTCTAACATTGAAATGTTAATTCCAATATAAAAACGATTTTTATTACATTACTTTCGTAACCAATAAAAACAAAATTTTAATTTCCGTAAAAAAACTTCATAATTATACCAAAACATCAATATATCCCAATATCCAAGAAACTTTTTTAAAATTTCCGTTCAACCTATCAATACAATGACGTTTGAAATCGATGATCGACTAAGAATGTCCTATCGGAAACAATTATAATTCTTTAGTACCGAACTATCGAGTAAAAATCAACCTTAACCTTTTGAACTCAACAAATTCCCACAACAAACGCAATTATAGGTCACATCATCATCATCAAGAAACTCTGCCTGATTGGATATAAATAAAAACGAATATTGCACTCGAGTAGAAACGACTAGAAGGTCGAGTAGTTTTAGTTTGTTTCCGGCTTCTCTATTTTATTCTGGCAGCAGCCCATCTCATCAACGATCAACGAAACCCAGTCAAAGGAAGACAAATATTTGAAGCCAGACCAGTAAATAAAACTGATGCAAAAATATTTAAAGATTATCGTGTTTAGTCTTAAAACTACAGTAATTTCTTCTGGTCAAAAATACAATGGGACAAAATATGTAAAATATTTCTCGAATTGAGAAATGGGAGTGGAAAAATAAGATAAAAATAAATGGGATATAAATTATGGAAATAAGTAGAGGAGAAAAAAATAGGAAGTGAAGGGGCTTTTGCGGGAAAGAGAGAGAAAGAGAAATAGTGTGCGTTGCTCATCGAGTTGTGAACCAGCAAAGAGAACAATCAGGAATCGATGTATAGGAATTCCAGTGGACCCTGTCAACCGGAATTTCATGCAAACTCTGGACCTAACGAGGGTCCGTACTCTCATATATACAATATACATACAGAGGAAATCAATTCTCCCATAGTACAGCAAAGCTCCACACAGATGCGATAAAAAATAAAATATATAAATAAATAACCAAGAGTCAAAGAATTCGGAGTAAAAGAATAGCAGCAGCAGCAACAGGAGCAGGAGCAGGAGCAGGAACAGGAGCAGGAGCAGTCTCAGATTGAGTATCAGGGGTAGAGTAGAAAATAAGCCTACTCCTCGTATCGGTCCTCTTCCTCTTCCTCGGAGCCACGAAAAGGCGCCGCGTGCTCGCGCGAGCAAGAGCTATACACCCAGCAAGGAGAAGAAACTACTGCTGGGAATAATAATGAGTGAGACTGGCTCAGTTGGGCTCACTTGAGGGAGAAATGCCATTGCAGAGGAAGATAGAGCTATACACATATTCTTAAAGAGTCCCGGTTAAGGTGGAAGGAACACCGCGTGCGACCAAGAGCTATAAGGTATAAGGTATAAGGTTTATAAAACTCGCCGCGACGAATAATAATGAACGTTATCCTCTTAGGAGCAACAAGGAGGAACTTATCCAGAAATTAATACCGAGAATGAACAAGAGGAGCCACCAGCTTCAGGAGAGACTGAGAGAGTCCACTGACTCGCTTTGTTTGTATATTTACAAGTTACAAGTGTATTGGTTCCTCAGGACTTGGGACTGATGCTGATGATACATAACTGAGTGTAAGTGCTGGAGATCTGGATAAAGAAATAGGCGTCTCGTCTTGGCCAATTCACTGGGACACACCTCTACCTACAACCTGCCTAACGATTCCCTTTCATATACCTACACATTTACAGCAGTTGTCTGTTTTAAGGTCTAGAGTCTAACCAGGGGATACATTCGGCTTTTAGGTATACCGGCAGTCTGCAGGCGAACAAGGCCAAAGGCCACGCGGAATCCAGACACGTAACGCACGCAGAATGTAAGAGCCTCCTTTTTAGTCTCTTTCATTATTTTTTATCTTTTTAACTTTTGCTTTTTCGATTCTCGGCTGTTGGCTGCTTCAAACCCTAAGCAACAAGATGGTGGTGGGCCAGGCCAGTCTTGGTTATACTTCGACGGGCAGGTCTAAAGAGAGGAATTATTAGTAGAATCGGCACGAAAGATCGTGGGACCACTAGGTGCGACCCCCCATTGCCATCATTCCATGCCATCAGGTAATACCTCACAAAAAGATAATAATAAAACAGCTAACTGATGAGATATTTCCGAACTATTTTTTTTTTTTTTTCCCCCAAATACTTTACGTATTAATTTTAACCTATTACGGCGTATCGATGTGGTATTTTTATAGGGTGACGATTGAAAGTTAATTTTTAAAATTTCTGGCTCTCATTAAAATTCCAGATTCTGATGAAAATATTAAATTTTAAGAGACATTCAATTTATGAATTATATTGCAAAATAAAGTTTTTTAAATACTATTTAAAACAACATTCAGTTTTAATCACTGTCATTTACTGAGTCAATTTTATTACAGATTTTTTTTTTTTTTTATTAAATTAAATTCAATTAAACTGAGTATGACTGTGAAAAATACAACAAAATGTTGAAGTCAATATTTATCTTGTTTATTAATTATTTTTTAAATATTGGATGCCACAAGCTCGAAAAATTGTAAATGAGAGAAGTTAAATAACATAAAAATATATCGAATATCGTTTACAGTGCAATTGACTAGAATTAAAAAGATGACCGATAAAAAAAATGATTGATTTTTAATAATTTAATTTCTTTATCAATTTAATTTAATTTTTTAGATAAAAAATTCTTGAATCAAGTAAAATTTATTTAAACTGCAAAAAATTTATAAGTTCAAGAATTTTACTCTTGAACCGAGTTCATTTTTTTCAGTTAATTCAAACAGAAAAAATATTTGAAATTTAATTTTATTTGTTCAAAAAAATTAATGAAAATAGTTAAAAATTCTCTATTTCAGAAATTGAAAATTTTTCCAATTTTTCCATCGATATCCATCCTGTTTTAAAACAAGAATAGTTTTATTTTTATGTAAGCTGTAAGAGAAGTTGAAAAATAAATATGAGGATAATGACAATAATAATAATATTGGACCGATTAATCGATCGTTAAATTTAATGTAATTCATGCTGGCTGATGGAATCATTTGGTGTACATAGGCACAACACACACACACACACACACACACACACACACACACATACACACACACACACACACACACACACACGCGCGTGAGCGTGTGTATAAACCGTGTGAAACTTTTAATTAAGAGCCAAGATCCGGCGCCTACTTCTGCGAACAAGTTCGACAAGGACTTCGAGCCAGGCTCTGAGTTTAAGAACAGGAGAAAAATAAAATACAAAAAGTTAAGAAACTGAAGCTACAAGAAAAAAAATAATTCTATTTCAATTGACCGTACCTCATACTCAATTGCTCTCATTTCATTGATTTTCACTCGCTTTCCTCCGGCGATGAATTAATATTTATTACAACACCGGCAAATTAAAAGACATTTAAAGAATTTACCCGTGAAATTTTTTCGAACAATCATAACAATTTGTTATTTTAATTTCTTACAATTGCCGACTGAGGGCATATAATAACAAGAGCAAACATGACACGTCAAGTGGGATTTCATCGCGTGCATGAATTAATTCTCTTACATATATATATGTTATTTAGTTTCTTAGTTTGCTCTCGACCCTCTGCTCGATGGTCAATGAAGGAGCGGCATCCGGTCCCGCAGCAAAGATATTTTTTAAAAATAAAAAAAAAGTGAGAAGAAAAAAAAAATAAAAAGAAGTCAGCTTCAATTCATCTCTCCTCAACTAAACCGCCTACGTAGCGACGTTCAGCATCGCCTATTCGAGTCCCACGCGGTACCGCAAATTTTCTGTATTCTGTATATCCAACAGGATACTAAAAATTTATAAATCTCAACAAAGTTTTGCAATAAATCTCAGTAAAGTTTATGTTTAACTTTTTTACAGTACCTTTTCTTCAAGTGCAGGACCGTTTTCCATAGCGTACATAATGGCATCAGAAATACGGGTATCCAGCTGTCTGATAGCCCTCTCAGCGTTCAATCCGAGGGGATCAGTTCGCCCGTCAACAGCTATAACTAGACGCTCAACAGTCTCGACGTAACCAGACCATGCTAGATCTAATTCTGATGCCGGTTCAGTCAAACAGCCTCTGAAAAATTAATGAATGTCATCAACATTGGTGAGTAGTAACTGCGGGTACACATGTAAGTATAAAACATACTACTAATTCATTAATCACTTCCTCTACGTTTATTACACTCATACGTGTCACTCTGACAGTCTGATAGAATGATTTTAAAATAATTATCATAATTATAATTAATATAATAAATTACCTCATGACATTGGTGCAGAGACCACCGCAAGGACGAATGGAAGAGCCGTACCCGGAGCACTTGGGGCAATAAGTCATCCTCAAGAGTGCTTCGTAGCAGGAAACCTGCTGTGGAGTGGTCGCGTAGAACAGGACACTGTCAGTACGATCAAGAACTGTCTTGCCGAGAGTTAGCGCCTGGACAAGAACCCGAGTCGCTTCTAAGCTCTTGCTCACTGATTTAGATATTTGCTTAGGAATATCACCAAATGGCTGGATTTCGTCCATCGCTTTGTACAGACAATCCTTGAATTTATCGGTAAAGTCCACCTGATGAGGATTAACTGCCCGGTGATACGCTATCGGGAACAGTCGGGTGAAGAATTCAGTGAATCGCTCTTGGAGCATATCACGGCTCAAGGGCTGCTGCAGGGTGTCTGGTGTGTTGCTGGGCGACACGTACTCCACCATTGCTTGGTACAATGCTTTTATAGATGGTCTGCTGAGCAGTGACATTGATCTGTAGACTTGCTCGAATAGCACCAGTGTCTTATTCTCTGACTGACGGGCAAGAGTTGTTACTGCATCTGAAATTTTAGTCAATATTTAATGGTTTTTTTTTTTTTCTAGGTGATCATTCTAAATGGATTTTAAAATTCTCTGACTAAATAAAATTCTACACGGAAAAAAGTAAACTGTAATAAATAACAGTCGAAATAAATAATAAGTAATGATCAACTGCTAAAAATTACCACTTCAAACAGTAAAATCATGATTTTACTATTCACATTGTAATATTTACAATTTAAACCTTACAATTTACTCTTTACATGGAAGAAAATACTATTTCAAACAGTAATATTCGCCATGTAAATGTCTAAAATGTTAAAGTATAATAATTAACAATTCAGACTTTAATATTTATCATTTCGTACCTAAAAAATGATGTTATGATATGTAAAAAGTATAGAATAAAGTTAGTAAATTTCTAATACAAGCAACGTCAATATTTACAAAGTAAAATGGTAAATTTTAAACGCAACGCTAAAAATCAAACTGTAATTATTGACTTGCTTAGACTGGTAAAATGTATATTTTAAAAGTATAATTTTTACTGTTTGAAATATTAAATTCTCCCAGAGTGAGACCCCCTTCTCTTTTATCTGAGTTCTCCTTCTCTTCATAATATGGACTATATATTGAAATGGCAATTTTTACTGTTTGAAACTGTAATTTTTAAAAATAAAAGAGTCGTTATTTACTATAGTGACAACTACTAATTACATATTTTGGATATTAAATTATAAATTGTGGCTTTTATACTTTCTACATTAAGTTCTATAATATTTACATTTTTGCCACCCCGATGTCCCCTTTACTGTTTGAAACTATAAAAACTAACCGGAATCCGAGTGAATATTACAGTTTACTTTTTTCCGTGTAGGATTAAATTTATTAATTCTTTAATTTTTTAGAAAAATAAAATATTTTAAATATTTTAAACTATAATCTGCTGAGTTAATCTTTTTACAGATTTTTGTTTAATTAAAAAATTTAATTTCATTAAATAAAGTATTTATAACACTTTAAAATACAAAAAATAATCTAAAAGTTTGCATTAAACTTGTTTATCAATTATTTATATAATATTTTATTATCGTTAGATATTAAAATTTTTAAAAAAATAGAAATTAGAGAAGTTAAATAGTATAAAACTAGCCGATCTATGCAATGAGATTTTAAGCACTCGTAAATTGCCACACACACCTTGCTCATTGTGTCAACTCACAGAAACTTTTTTTTTAATCAATTTTTAATAATGAAAAATTTATTTTCAATTTTTCGCACGTTTTTTTGTTGACATAATATTTTATTTTTTAAGTTTGGCGCGAATATTTAAAATTTACTTTTAGTTTATAAATACTTTCCGGCTAAAAGATTAATACAAATTTAATAAAATAATTTTTTCCCTACAATTATCTCCTACTTCGTCTATACATAACCGTTCGAAACATCTATTTAAGTTTAATACTTTTTGTGTGGTATTATTTGCATAATTAACACATGAGAATAGTTACGGCAAATTGTTATAATTTTTTTAGCGATGAGTGTCGCTAATTTTTTTTTTTTTTTATTCTACACGCATAAAAGAACAATTATAATTATGATGAACATCACGTCCGTATTCTGTAGGAGAATTTCTGTGTCTATTATAATAAAACTTTTGCAGCTATTACATGAGAATATAATAACAAGTTTTTGTAATTTAAAGAGTTATTTAACAACACATTAAGCGTCAATTAGATCAACAGTGGCATTTAAAACATCGAAACAAAAAGTATTATAAATTAACACTTAATGGTCATTGCTCTTAATAATCTTCATCGCTAACCACTCACTCAATAACGTATATATCGATTACATTCGATTAGACACAAGTGGTTACCACTTATAACTCTCTAGTGGCCAATATAACGCTTACACACAATTACATATCAAGTGACGCAAAAAATATTTTCTGGAGACTCCACGAGTTTATTTAATATTTATGTCATCAGTTATATAATACAAGTAGCCAAACCTGTCTTTTTAAGGATATTTTTTAAATGTAAGCGTCTTTTAAAATGGAGAAAGAAATTTTATAAGGATAAAAAATGTTTGCAGGTTTTCTTTTGGAGCTTAAAAAATTTTTGATTTTTCTTTTTAATTCTCAAATAATTAATTAACTAATTTTTTTTTTAATATTAGACCACAAAAATATAGATTTTCTATGAATTTTGTTTTTTTACTTATATTAAATTAATAACTCTCAAATTTCACTAGAAGAATTTTCATTCATAAAATTTCAATGATATTAAGTATAAATAATATTCAATTTTACTAATTAGTTTTATCAAAGAGGTAAAAATTATTATTTAAAAAATTCAAAAATAGAACAAAAGTTTCAAATAAAAATAAAAATTTTTAAACAAAATTTAAGAAAAAAAATTTTGATAAAAATTTAAAATTAAAATATCCAACAATTTTTTCCAAAAAAAATTTGTAATTAAATCAATATAATAATTACAATTGCAATAATTAAATAGTAAAACGTATTTATAAAAGAAAAAACAAATAATTACATCATTAAAAGTATAAAATAAAAAATTTAATATAAAAGTTTTTCGTTAACAAGTTTTACAGAGGAATGAAAATAGTTTGACGTGTAAACCAGCGATGCTTGAACAGTGTGTATCATAATAATAAGAATGAGATGAAACGAGAGAGAAAGGGATACAAGTCTGCAGGTTGCCGCGGAAACGACACGCGCCAAGCTAAAGCAACATTATCAGCTACTAGCTAGTAGAATCTTGGTGTGTATTGGTGTGTATATTATTAAGTGTAGATTTGGGTTCGCCTTTTAAAATCCTATATACATATTATAAAATATAATACTTTGTAACTTCATATTCTTCTTTTAAAATTAATCACACACAGTCTTACTGTGTACAATATGTAATGGTGCAAATAATACAATTTTTCTCCATACGTACATAAAATATAATACAAACAACGCATATACGCTTACACGGTTCATTTAACAAGCTAAAACCTATACTATAACAAAATGATTAATCGAGCGCTTATTATACACCAATTAGTTTTAAATATGTCGCGGGACAATCAGCCGACTGTTGACCAACTTTGATACGGTTATTTTAGCATATATGACGCAGACGTATATACGTACGACTAAATGTCAGGTTGTGTCACAAGATTTTATCGGAGAATAAAAACTAAAGACTTTTATGTAAACTCTTGGATATTAAACGTTTATGATTTATATCTTGTTAATATCAAACTTCTGTATGGAGATCTGATCACCGATCGATTAATATTTATTAATTATTTTACGGGCTACGTTGCGAATAAATTTGGGTCGAGTGTTACGAATTATTTATATTTTTTTCCTCGTGAAAAAATTAAACTGTAATTCAACTTCATGTCATTGTTACGCCCTTGTCAGAGCAGTGAAGTAAGATGAATCATACGTCATTATTTAGACAGTTTTTTTTAATATTTATTCTGACCTAGTTCTAAGTTGATTCATCAATAAATTAATTTTTTAGAAGAAACTTGCTCTTTTATATCAGGCCATGTAGAAACTTTTTTCAATAAAAAATTACTTGGAAAATTTGAATCTTTTTATTTGCTGTAATTAAAAAGAAGAAATTTCTTTCGGCTAAAAAAAGTTTTACTTCATTTAAAATAAATTTTTTTTTTTTTAACATACTTTCTTAAGTTAAGAATTTTTCTTCTTGAGTGAAAATTTTTCACATCATACCGATTAATTTTTTACTGTGTAACAAATGAATTGATTTAAAGATTATTATGAAAAGTTTTAAAACTTAAATTTCCAATTAAGGCCAAATGTCACAAAACTTTGAAGAATTCAATTAACTGTTAAATTTTTCTTATTTTTCATACTAATTCATTCAAAGTTTTGAGTCTTACAATTCGAAGGAATGGCAGTGCATCGCGCCAAGTATAGAATGATGAATGCGACATTTGTAAAACAGAATAAAACTTTGAAAAATCCAAAAGTGCACGACTCGTAATGCTTATTTAATTATGAAATAATAATAAAATAAAACTATAATTTTTTATTTTATTTATTAATTACAATTAAACGAAACTAAGTTACATAGCCATTCGCAATAGAGGGGACCTTCAATTCTTCCAAAGAATTTATTTAAAAAAAATTTAATCCAATTAATGGATACTTTTTCAAGTTACAGTCTGTTTTAGTTTCATATTTGATGGACGGGAAAATTTTTGAACTATTTTGATGTTTTCTTCCGTTTCTATTGCATTGTATCAATTTAAAAAAAATATGCAATTAATTTTCATTGAAGTATTTTCAAAACAGGATACAAAATATCTTGATTCCGGGAACTAACAAGGGTATAATAACAAAAATAATTGCCGAAATTATGCGAAAAAATTTTTCGATCATGCTTCGCATCATGACTTGTGTAATGGGTTATCAACTTATAATAAATTTTTGCTTGATTGGTCTTCATGACGGAAATTTCCAAAAATGTTGCTATATTTCGACGCAGCTCGTCGAGCTGATTCAGAAAATATATATAGTTCAAAAGTTTATATATGTATGTATTAGGGTGCGCTAAAATGTAACTTCCGTGAAGAACATTTTAAAATTGGACTTTTGAGTTCCGCTTTTAACAGAAGATGTGTTTGGGCATTTCCTGAAATATTTTGAGGTGAGACGATAAATTTGATTTTCATAGAATTTTTTAACAGGAGTTTAGTTTGGGCATTTCCGCTGAAAATTTAAAATTTGGCCGGAAGTGCCAAATTGAATCTCCTGTTAAAAATTCTGTGAAAATCAAATAAATCTTCTTACCCCGAAATATTTTAGGAAATGCCTAAACACAGCTGCTGTTAAGAGCGGAATTCAAAATTCCAATTTTAAAAGGTTCTTCACAGAAATTACATTTTGGCTCATCCTAGTACGTATGTATATATACGATAGAACGCGGCTTGTCATTATGATAACATTTAAAATTTATAATCGATCCTTTCTAAGCTTAACATACTTCATTTATCGATCAATACCAAGGTCAAGTTCGAAGATGAGCTTAATCGGTTGAATAGTTTGGAAACGACAGGATTTTGAAATTTTCAAAATTTCAAAAATTCACATTTCTCCACTTTCTAACTTGAATAACTTTTGAATGGGATAACGTATTGAATCTCTGTAAATTTTAACTGAAAGCTCTTTAAATAAGCTACACTTTGAGTACCACATTATGTGTGTAGTTTTGAAATTAAGTCTTATTCTGTTATGCCAATTATGAAATTTGCTGTTGCAGTGGTTTTATTCTTAGAAGATTTTATAGTTTTTTTGTATTCATTCTGAAATCTTCTTCCATTTCGGCTGCCGAATGGTCTTTTTTTTAACTCAAATTATCTCTATTTTTGTATAATAACTTTATTTTGAGGTAACTAATTTAAACATTAAAATTTTTGGAGTTGAGATTGAAAATTTGGAATAACAAAATCATAAATACATCTAAAATGTTGTTGAAGAAATAAAGATAATTCAAGTAGAATGTTTTGACATTAAAAATTAGATTTTTAATGAAGCACAAATAATATTTAACGTATAAATATCAAGAATTAAAAAGTAACATAAATCAGGGGTCGTTGGATCGATTGTTGTTGTTCCTAAAATAGTTGTTATTGTAAAAGTTAAAATAGGTAGAAGAAACATTTAACCTGGATCTTAGTTATTATTCCAGTTGAACTATCTTTTATTCTCATATTTCTCGAGTAATACTACGAAAGTAATTTGCAATATATAATGTATAAAAGTATGTATAATGTATAATGTATACGTAAGTACAAATAATAAAACTAAAAAAATAATTGTGGTAAAGTATTTTTAAGCAACAGTACCACCTGAATGTAACAAAAATAGCACGACCCACTTTCTTTACTTCATCATCATCATCATCATCATCATATTTCTTTCTCTTTCATTCTCATTTATCTTTATACTTAAAAACATCCTGTCTTACTCTTGCTAAAACTCGAGCTGTTGTATTATGCCGTCGTATAATACACACAAAAGTCTTAAACTCAAACTTTGCTGCGGCATTTGACTCCATACGTACCGGGCCATTTATATATCTATATATGAATATATATATTTATATATACCTGTAATGCCACTCAGTACTGCTCTCAACACACATACCTCTATAATATATAATCATAATGTATATATATATATATATATATATATATATATATATATATATATATATATATATATATATATATATATATATATATATATATATATATATATACTAAACAGGACAAAACTTTAAACGAGCCGACGAGTTTCAGCAGAGGCACACCCATTCATCCACGTTATTTTCCATTGAAATTAAATCACATTTCACAATCGACAAAGTTGTCTTATATATTATTTTCTCGGTTAAAACTTTGTATAAATGAATTTAATAAGAAACTTTAAACTCATTCAGATATCTTACTTGTCAATTTCATTTTAATTGAAATTTTTTTATTATTATTGTTATGTTATCAATTACTATTCATTCAGTTCTTTATTATAATTGTTGAAATAATTTATCATCAGTACTGTGTTGCAGAAATTTCCTTTTTTTTTTTTCTTTCAATTTTTTTTTTGTTCATATTCAGTAAAAGGCTCTTCAGTGATATCAAGTTTATAAATTGAAGTGTCCTCTCATACAGCACGTTTTTCATTACATATCAGTGCGTTATAACAATAATAAAAATGATTTAAGATACGCGGGCTTTTTCATTTTATGAGAGTAAAATAAAGCTTTTTGAGGCGTTATATTGAAGAGAAAGATCTGAGGAATCAGATAGAACGAAAAAATTCATATTTTTTTTACATGATATTTTTATGTTTGTAATTTTAATATTGATTTTTTTACTTGAAATTTTTTTTTATAAAATTAATAAGAAATTTTTATTCAATAATTGGTCGTTATGTTTTAAGTAATCAAATCGTAATTTTAAAGATTTAAAATTTCTTATTTTTTTTTTTACTAAAAATTGTTTCATAATTTCAAAATTAATTTTTTCATAAAACTAAATTTTTCTTCAATTTTTTTTTTTTTTGTTATAAATTAGAATAATTATAAAAACTTTTTTAATATATTTTATAGCTATTTAAAAAAATTAATTTTTGAAAATTGACGTTTAAATTTCCGAATAATTTTTTCATTTTTTATTAAATTTCACAGCAGAAAATTTTTCACGGTTGTTCCAAAAGAAAAAAAAATTTTTATATTAAATTTCTTTAGCATTTTTATGTATCAATTTAATATAATCGTATCAAATTGAAGAAAAATTTTTAATAAAATTAACATAAAAATTTTTGACTTAATGACTGAAGACTTTTTGCAGTTCTTGAAATTTCACATTATTAAAAATTTTATCAGTAAAAATAAATAAAAAAATATTAATCTATTAAAAGGAACCGGATAAACCAAAAAATTATCGGATATCCGCTGATTCAAATCACGACCAACTTCAGCCACTAATTGGGACATATAATAAAAATATTTCAATCGTCGGGCTTACATCATACCAAATCGTAATCTGATCATTACTGCAAAAAAATAAAATAAAAGAGCCATAATAAAATGTTTGTATAAAAAATGATCAACCAACTAAATAGAAGCAAAAAGGTGAACGAACTTGTCTGATAGGCAAATAAAGTGACACCTTTATTTGTGAAGTTGACACAGTGGATAGATCAAATGTTGAATCGACTTGGACAGGACTATTTCATGCAGTTGGCGAATGTTTTCAAAGCCACCACTCGTAACTCGTACTATACACGTTATGTTATACTCTTGCTCTTATGTATTACATATATACACAGATGTGTATATATTCATCATCGATAGCCGCAGGGCAAGCAGAAAGCAGAAAATGGAAGAGCCGAGTGTACAATATGCAGTATGCTGTAGAAGAAGAAAGAGGAATTGCTGTTCTGCTGGTCAAACGAATACTTATTTCTATATATATATATATATATATATATATATATATATATATATATATATATATATATATATATATATATATATATTGCGTGATGTAGTGTAGCGGTTTTATTGCAAGTTTCAATACACGATGTTGAATGTTGAATCAAGGCTTTGCTCTGTTATGTACTGTGGGGATAAATTTCTGTATGCGTTCTTCACCATCTCCACTTCACTTCTCTTCACTTCCCCGCTATTCTATTCTATTATGTTATATTAATGTTCTATTATTTCGCATATTATATATGTACATATAGACACATCAGTTACATGCGATCCACTCAGGGAAATCACTCACATCACAGCTCTTTCCTCCTCCTCTTTAGGTTTATACAAACATATACATATGCAGATAAGTATTCTAAACAAATAATACTGATTCGTCACTGCCAACTGCCATCGTTTTATTTTATTAAACGAATTCCTTCTACACTAAAGCTTCTAAGTAACGACATTAAAAGGATTATACTTGTGTATTTTTATTTCATTTTATTCATTTCTGTAATTTTTCATCTTTGGTGACTATTATTAATTCAAGATTTAAGATATTGTACAACTTATTTCCCATTATGGAATGTAATATCATTTATTATCCGAGTATTTATATTTACAAATTACTTATTAATTTATTTATTGATATGGTAATTTCAAAGAAAGATTTTTTTAATATTTTTTAATTTTATTTTTGTCATTCAGTTTAACTGGTTATCGAAATTTTTCACCTTCAAATGACATTTATATGTAATTAAATTTCATTAATATCTTTCAAGTTTTTGCAATTATAAACTCTCGAATATTAAAGATAATTATTATTTGTTTATTTACTTATTATATACTGGACGTTATCTTCAATTTTTTTTTTATCCTCGCACAGATAAAAAAAAATTATTATTGCAATTTCTTGAGTAAAAACAGGTTGCGTGCAAAAAAGTGTGGAAAAATTAAAATTTGGGATTTTTTGAATTATAATTAAAAATTATGAAATTCAAATATTGAGAAAAATTATTTGAAACTCTCAACATTTGCTACGCCTAAAAAATAATTTATGACTTTAAAGAATTTATTTTGAGTCAAGCAAAAAAAATTTTTAATTGAGTAAAATTCATTCAAGAAAAATTTTTTAATTCAAAAATAATTTTTTTCTTCATTTGAAACATTCAAGCTCTTCAAAATCAATAATTATTCTCTTGAATCTAGTTAAATTTTGATCACTGTAAATTGTCAGTATGAGTTAACGTTTTCAACTGTCCTTTTTTCGTCCAAGTTTTAAAATTAAAGCATTTATATTTTCATAAGATTTGATATGTGGATTTATTCTTAGCTCAATTTGAAGTTTTCACCAGTTGTCAATAAGAAGGTACTACTTCTATTAGCGATATCAGAGTTCACTCATCAAGCATGATATCTTGGAGTAAAATTTTCTGGTAATTAAATTATTCAAATATCTTCAAACTTACAATGAATCTTTAAAATTTCTTTTTTCAATTGCAGTGATGAAAAATAGACGAGAGTGACAAGAGAATTTAATTTATTGACTAAAAAAAAATATTTATAAAAATTTTCTTGGCTGAAGTAAAATTTTATTGGGTTAAAAATATTTTCTTCTTGCTCCAAAGCGACTTAAGTCTGCCAAAAAAATGTATTGGTTCAAATAAAATTTTTTTTTCTACCTAAAGAATTGAATTTTTTAATAATTTTTTTTTGTAAATGCAAAATTTCACTGAGAATTCATGCCCTTAATTTTTGAGTAATTGTTATTTCTCTTTCACAATTCATTTTTATAAAAAAAAAATAAAACCCCGTACTTACAATAGTAACAAAAGTTTTCATTAAAAATTTTCTAACTGAAAGATCACAAATTCGCCGGTTCACCTGCTCTGTTTTGTTCAAGATAATTAAAATATCAAAGAGTGTTATTACAAAAGAGATTAAAATGTAACAATGAGATAAACCGGAGAAATAATAAAACAATAACGAATAGAAATAAAGCGCCAGACAATTACATAAAAATGACTCTTGTGAAGGGTAACAACAATTATAAAAAAAAAAAATTTGTTTATTTGTTTATTCAGTGTATTAAACGAGTAGAATTTAGTGAATAAAAGAAAGGATCCGACGATAACTATTATATTTATTTATAAAATATTATTTGAATAAAAATCAAGATTCTAGTGACGTTTGTCCGGCAATTTGAATGTGGGCTTAGTGAACGGGTGCAATCGTTTCTAAACCAGGACCGAGATTGCACACGTGAATCCGTGCCAGAAGAGCATAATATATATTATATAGATCTAGTCTAGTGCTTGCAAACGGCAAAGAGATAGTCCGATCGAGATTCCACACACGATAGTCGCGTAGGCGTTTCGTTCCGGATTCTACCCTTACCCTTTCTTCAAATTTCCTTTTTCCTTTTATTCTTTTCATCCGTCTCTCTATACTCGTTTATTTCTACACTCATCCTCATACTCATTTTTATAAGTCACATATATATTCCGCTAAAAATTTTTCTCCTCCAATTTGTCCGACCACGCCTGTTACTTATTTTATTACGATTTACAATTGCTTCTTTTAATTAAATCTTATCGTATTTATTTTATAAATTACTAAGACAGTTATTCTTATTATTATTATTATTATTATTATTCAGATTTATAGAACTAGAATACAAATGCAAAATATTATGACAGCTCACATTTTTCAAGTGTTTAAATGTTTGAAATTAAAATTTGGAGCAATATTGAAGAAATTAAAAAAAAAATTTTTTTAAATTAATAAATTACTGCAATTAATAAATTTTTTAGAAAAAAAATAATAAATAATTTGATAGTTTTAATTTTACAGCGGGTTTATGATATTAATTATGAAAATTGGTAAAAATAAATTTTTTAAAGCTTTTAATGTTAACTACAACTTTTTGTCAATCAAAAATCGTAAACAAAATATTTTTACATAAATATTACAATTACTTTTTTTTTTTAAGTTTATCAAAAAAAAAATTTTAATACTTCTATTTTAGTCAATTGATAAATTTTTTTTTTTAATTATTTTATTTCCGATGAATAAGAAAAAACAATAATTTTATTATGTAAAAGTAGAAGCTAAATAATCATTAAAATCAAAATGAATATTTTTAAAAAATTGCTAATAAAAAAAAATAGTTATAAAAAATCTTACTATTCTTTTGAAGAATTATTAATCAAAAGAAAATGATTTATTTTCTATTTAACATTAATTTGTCCAAAATTACTTTCTACAAACTTACTTTAATAGATTTAATCGTTTGTCCTCTTATTAATAATTTCAATTGAAACTAAAAAGTTATTCATCTCATTACTTTAATAACTAATTTATTTTATTTTCCACAAACTTATAATTTATAACAAAAAAATTTCCAGAAATCCTCTATAAAAAAAAACATATCATCCATAAAACTTCCCCTTATACAAAACTCACCCACCCACGCCTAACATTATACTTATACTTTACAATAGCTTCTTTTAATTAAATCCTCACATACTCATAAACTCATAAATAACCCTTATCATTATAATCAATACTATCAACAATCATCAATCATTAAACAAGCCAAACTAATTGCTAGAACACATAAATGTATAAATAATTCATATTATACTAATATTTCATCACCGACAATAAAGACATCTAGAATAGTAAATAACTCTATTGATACCAATGACGTAAAGGCAGTTGAGAACTTTTAAAAGAAGATGATATTGCGATATTAAATCAGTTTCACCGATCACGTATTCGTAATCTGTTTATGCAAGTATGCCGCGTATCAGTATCAAGAGCGCAGAATTAATATTAAACATTAATTAAATCCACAACGCAATTAATAATTAACATTCATCTCACTGTTTTCACCGATAAAAATCCTCATTTAGCCCATTAATAATTACAAACATATCCGTAGACTTCACATATATATATATATATATATATATAGATATGAAAGTACAAGTGTAAAGAGTATGAATAAAAGTAGCGGGAGTATTACGTACTTAATATATATTCCCATATCGAATAAAGCAATCGGCTTAATTGCGATACTCGATACGAATTCACGAGGTTCGCCAAGTGCTCAGATGAGAGGAACCAATGACCAATGAGAGAGAAGATAAATTAACTGAGAGAGAAAAAGTAAGATAAATAAAAAGAAGAAAAGAGAGTTAAGTTCAGTAGACTACTCTCGCCCGGGCGTGCGAGGATTGTGCGACGTGGCCTTATACGGCGAGTAGCTAAGAGTATATGAGAGACTAAGAACGTTCGTTTGCTGGTTCATTCGCGGAGCGCGAGAAACCCAACCAACCTAATGTAACCGTCGTATGGGTATATAGGTACATAGTACTGTGTAGTATGTTCTTTCTCTTCTTATTCTCTACTCCTTTAGTTTATTCTCTTGCTATATGCTATATGCTATATGCTATAGCTTTGCTCACCTCCTATCCACATTTTAAAGTTTATTTTTTTAATTTTTATTTTTATTCTTCTTAATCTCGCTCTTTCTTCCTTCTCGATCCTCAATCCTCGAGTGACTCTACTTCGCCGTTCCCAGACCCGGACTAAGACCAACTCTGGGTTGTATGCATGTAGGCTTACATTCGCAAAACTCACCCGGGTCTTACATGCATATAATATTGTTTATATATATATATATATATATATATATATATATATATATATATATATATATATATATATATATATATATACAACACCTAACTGAAAACTGGTCGCCCTTTTCTTCTTATGTAGTTCTGGCCTATATATATGTATATACCTGACACACACCAAAAACCAGACTCTTTCTCACTCATTTTAGTCGCGTTCCAACGGCTGTCGAACCGCATTTTTCTGGCTCTCCTTTCGCTCCGACTTTCGTCTCTCACGCGGTTCGATCCGCGAGGTTCGGGGCTACGGGCAGGATAGGAAGCTTCATGTCGCTATCATACACCTAGCCCAGAAAATATGCGAGGATGTGGGTTTACTTCATACACTTACATTCCTCCTAGATGAGAATCAACCCTGATCCGGCTGGATTTCATTTAATTATTGGGGTAATTCGCGGGATGTGGATTTTAAAAGGCTGATTGCTGAGAAAAATGGATTTGTGATTTGGAAAATTAGATTGGGTATTGGAAATTTTTTTGGAGTTGATTGATATGAGAATTGGGAAAAAAATAAAATGGAATTAAAGATTTTTAGCGAATTATTTTCACGGTGAAAAGTTTTAAAATTTCAAGGGAGAAAATATAGTAAAGTATTGTGAAAACTTTAAAATTAGATGTAAATTATTTTTAAAAACAAGTATTAGATCAAGTATGAAAGATTTTTAATTAATATCTTGTATGAAAATTTTTTCCATTAAAAGTCAAATTTAAAAAATGAAAAATTTTTTACGTTCTAAAAAATCTCTTAAAGAGCTGTTAATTCAAGAAAGTTTTTTTTTTAATGAAAAAAAGAAATGGAGAAAAAATTTATGATTTTTTAACATATAATTTTTTGTTTTATTCAAACAAGCTTTAGAGTAAAATCGAAAAAATGATACTACTGTTGCAAAAATTATTATAAAAGTTATATCACTGGGGTAGAAATTTCGTCGCAAAGTCCCCTAACTTTTTTTTTCCCCAAGTTTAGTCTTTTACCGTTGGTAATTTAAATTAAAGTCTTTTTTCTTAATGCGTTCTAATAAATAAGTACCGTCTTTAATAAAACGGTGTGCTAATTCCACTTTAGTCTTCACAATTTAAGCCTTCGAGTAAAAGATACTTTTTTTTATCAAACCCAATATTAAGGATTAAAAATGAATATTTAATTATTGGAAAATTAGCCAATAATTGAAAAAAAAAAAGTTTTATTGAATTTAAACTTCAAACTTTTAAATGAAGTATCTAATCAATATTCTAAAAAAAAAAAAAAATTGAATTTAATCGGTAGTGTTTTTATTTTTTGTTAATAGTTATAAATTATTGATCTAGTATTTAAAAATTTTGTTCAACAGAGACACTTATAAATTTTCTTAACTTTGATCTAGTCTACTGACAAATTCAGGTTTTCCAGGCCGGCTCACAAGAGCAGCATAGTCTGTAGAGCGCATTACACCACACACATCAATAACAAGTTGTTCTCCAACATGTAATGCACTTACCAAGTTATATAAATAAATAAAGGTATTATTATTTATACGCGCGATAAATTAAAGTTTAATAACTCTATTAGAGTAAACTCACACGCACGTAAGTTAATTTGAATATAATGCAACATACTAATATTAATGAAATTACCTCTCAGTGCATCTGCAGTTGTTGCAAGTAACCCTTGTAAACTTCTGCTGTGATGGTGTATAAGACTGTGAAAATCAGCTCGCGCTTGTTCTCGGAGTTGTTCCTCTGTTTTACGGTGGCAGCACAGCCCTCCGCATGTTGCTGAAAAAAGTAACAATAATGATAATGATAATGATGATAATAACAATAACAGTAACAATACCAATAAAAATGAGACAATAACAATAATGAAGGATAAAAAATTCTATTGTTATTCCTCTTTGTAGAAGAATAAAGTCAAACGCTCTATTATGAGTTACACAAATGAAAAACCTCATAGACGCGAAACAATAGCTTGAGTAAAGTAAAGCACACATATAAATATATATATATATATATATATATATATATATATATATATAAATATAAATAATGAGAAGAGAAGTAGTAATAGTAAATATAAGTGAGAACAATCTTGGCGCATCAAAAATCATGGAAGAAATGCACTGAAAAATTTATACATTTCTTCCCTAGCAGAGCTTTCACGCTCCCCAGTTTTATTATTCCTCTTTTACTTCTTTACGATTCCGCTCTTTATTTACGTTCATATTTAAATTTATATTTTTACTCACAAAAACATCTTTGGCAGGACTTTTAAAGCATACGCCTCCGGTCGAAAAAAAAACAAAATTTAATTTAAAGTATTACAACTCCGTGAAGTTTTTTTCGAATACACTTTGTAGATAAATTATGCATATTTACAAAATTTGTTTGATGTATGTAAAAAAGGAGTCATATAAAAGGGTATTCAGAGTTTATGACGACCTAAACTTTTATAAAAGTTTGTGGATATTTTCAAATTTATAAATGCTATGATTTTATTTAATAAATTTTTTCATAATTGTAATAGCCCGATATATTAATTTGTAAAAAAAAAAAATTGACTCGATTAATTTAATTGCGTTGGATAAATAATTTGCGATAACGAAGCGGTAGTTAATACAAACATTTCACTAACGAGTACTCAATTTTAATAACTCCAATTTGTGACTTATTAAATTCGCGAAAAATTAAATAACGCAAGTATATCAAATTAATTATTACTAATTGCTGTTAGCTTATCTTTTCACAACAAATTTAATTACTATTTCAATACAAAAAATTTTTAAATATCTATCTTAAACATTATTTAAAAAGTTACCACAATTAAATCGCTTCTGTCAAATAATAATATTTAATTGTAACAAATATTAATATCTTCCTCAAAGTTAAACCAAAAATGTAAAATCGACAATTTAGAATAACAAGAAATTAAATTTTTAAAAAACCATTCACATGAAATTCAATATTTTGTCTTTTATTTTTAACTCTTTTAAAAAAAGCTTAAAATAAAAATAAAACTCTAAGTACAAAAGTGTATTAAAACTCCATATATCGTTTTAAAAATCCACTTTGTCCATAAATTATGTATATTTATACACTTTGTTTGATGCATGTTCCCAAGTATTAAAATATAGAGGGTATTAAAAGTTTTTGTTGGCCAAGAGGGGAGAAAAATTCCTCTACGCTGTGGTACAGTATACAGAGTATACAGAGTATATACTACATAGTACATATAAATGCTACCACATCAACATCACTTCATATATGGGGTAAGACGCTATTGTACGAGAGCCAACGTAAAATTGCATCGGGGTCATGGTTGACTCACTGAAAGTATGTTAAAAGGTTTTCGGGTCTCCCTTTTTATTTCCCGATCCCCGATCCGAAGGATAGTTAAATTATCTTGTTTTTTTCTCAACTATCCATAAATATCGTCCGTCATTAATCACATTGTATCTCCATCTCATCGACTTCCGCACTATGCTAGCTTCTGACTCAAAACTCGACAACAAAGCCATTTGTTTCTGTTAGTTTTTGTGCACGCAGCCAACAAAATGCTTAACGACATGTAACAAATCTGCAAGAATAAATAAATAAATTATTAAATATACAGATAAATTTTAATTTAATATGTAATTTAATGGTATGAGCTGACCTATGACTGTCTTATTCCTCGTAGCTGAATGTTGAATCCTCAGTGCATTGCTATCTGGACACCTTCGACCCTCTTCTCTGGTTATATACCACTGTTCATCCACAATGGAACTGTACGGTCATTGCGATTGCGGGAAGCTGAGATCCTCGGTCTCTGACCAGAGTTTCTCTCCTCTCCTCGGTGGTGTTCACTACGCTCGGGTGATCGTATTATATACCGAGTATAGCACAGTAAAGAGCATAATGATACACGCCATGGTCTCCAATCCGGCTGACTCGAGCTTCGTCGTTGCATGCTCGTATATCTATCTTCAGAGCTGACGTACCCGGAAGCCTCCGTGGTCTATGTATGTAAACGTCTACACTCTACTCTATCTGTTTTGTTCTGGACAACTTAAATTATAAGTACATTGTATGTGTAAATGTTTTTAATTCATTGTGGCTGCTTTGTTTTATTGTTTTCTTCTTTTCATTATTTATTGTAGCCATATTTTTCTTTTATAACTTTGAATATAAATGAAGTTAGTCACTTATCGACTCTTGACTCCGTATTGGTTAACTTTCAAAGTCAGAACTTGGGATTGGTTAACCAGCGATGTGAAGTTAGCCGCTATACCGGCCACGTGATCAGCGCACATGTGCAGTCAATTCTAAGGCTTAGAAATTTGAGAATGGTTAATAATCTTAAAAACTAGTCACACTTGTTTCACTATTTGCACTGATTGGAAAAAATGGTATTATCTTTGTTGTCTTTGTAAGGTAAATGGAAATTAAAAAATTAAATTTCTCGTAACCAAATGGACATTTTAAAAAAAGCGCTCTGCTAAAAAGTAGATTTATAAATATTTTATTGAATGTCCCAGCGTTTTTTTTTTTTTTAATTTTTAGTTTTTTTAGAAAAAATTTATTTATTATTATATTTGTTACAATGTATAGCTTGATAACTGCCCTTTACATTTTTCCTTATATACTATTAGATAGTTTAACAGCTTATTTAGCTAACAATTTAATTAATTTATAAACTGCACTTTTTAATTTTAACTTTTAATAAAAAATAATAAATAATAAATAAATTTATCTGCATAGAAAAAATTCATAAAACTGCAATGCTAGAGAACATCTCTCGTAATAAGTTTGAATTCGTTCAAATTTACTAAGGGGCCATTCATTAATTATGTAAGGACAATTTTGGTGACTTTTGACCCTCCTACCCCCATGTAAGTATACGTAAGATTTCTCGAACCCCTCTCCCCTTTCTTATGTAAGATTCTATCTTGATCTTTTAAATGATAAACTGTTATGTTAGGAAAGGATCAGTTGAAACATTTTAAACTTACTAACTTATTTTTTTTAATAAGTAATAAAAATTATTTAAATAAAATAAAAATTCGAGTGTGATTTGATTTTGCGATTATACGCGCAATTTTTACTGTAAATTAAACTTTAAATTTCTTCTTAGAACGACGAAGATCGAGTTTCTAAATTACCTGAAGTATAACTTTGGGATATGCATTGAGGATTATAAAAAAAATAATTTGAATTTTATTACAATTTTTTCATTGGGATAAACTAATGCATAGTATTTTTAATATATCAATAAATTTCGGTATAAGTATTAATTTTCTGATTTATTAATTTTTTTTTCAACACAAAAAATCATTTAATGCATTAATATTTGGTGATTAATGATCAAAACTATTCATTTCATTTGTTCAGAAGAACAATGTATTTGATCCCGATTTTCAATGATTTTTTAATAAAAATATGAAGTGTTATCTATTCTTAAATTATAATAGCAAGTTCTTGGAATCAAAACTCCCATGGAAAAACTTTTGAGCTCATAAATCGAAAAAATTACTTAGCTTAAATTGAAAAATTACACGGAAAAAAGTAAACTGTAATATTCACTCGGATTCCGGTTAGTTTTTACAGTTTCAAACAGTTAAAATTGCCATTTCAATATATAGTCCATATTATGAAGAGAAGGAGAACTCAGATAAAAGAGAAGGGGGTCTCACTCTGGGAGAATTTAATATTTCAAACAGTAAAAATTATACTTTTAAAATATACATTTTACCAGTCTAAGCAAGTCAATAATTACAGTTTGATTTTTAGCGTTGCGTTTAAAATTTACCATTTTACTTTGTAAATATTGACGTTGCTTATATTAGAAATTTACTAACTTTATTCTATACTTTTTACATATCATAACATCATTTTTTAGGTACGAAATGATAAATATTAAAGTCTGAATTGTTAATTATTATACTTTAACATTTTAGACATTTACATGGCGAATATTACTGTTTGAAATAGTATTTTCTTCCATGTAAAGAGTAAATTGTAAGGTTTAAATTGTAAATATTACAATGTGAATAGTAAAATCATGATTTTACTGTTTGAAGTGGTAATTTTTAGCAGTTGATCATTACTTATTATTTATTTCGACTGTTATTTATTACAGTTTACTTTTTTCCGTGTACAAAATCTTAATCCAAAAAATTTTTAAGATTTCACGGGAGTAAATTTTTTTACTTTTATGAAAGAAGAAAAAATGATTTAATTTTTAAGATTTAAAAAACTACTCAGTAAAAAATTTTTCTTTAAAATCAACACAAAAATTAGCGCTGACGAATTTTTTTGCACAAACTTAGTATTAATTCAAAACATAAAATGTTAAATGTTTAACGGGATAATTTTTTCCATTTTACACAATGACGATAAATTACCGTATAAAAAGAACGAAAAAATAAATTGTTCATTACGCAAAAATGGACGAACGTAAAACTAAAACTTATCAGCAAAAAGAAGAAAAGGAAGTGAGGATATGACGATAAAGAGAAGTAGGATTATACATAATAGTTATTGGCTTATCCGGTCACCTTCGCGCTTTATCATCAATAGTAACTAACGCCTGGAGTGTAATACTGTCAATCATACAAATTGTCGCTGCGAGGCCCTCGAAATTATGCCATGGACTTCAGCAATACCAAGTATTGTATGTATATGCCTGTAATAACTATGAATAATACCGTATCACGTATACACGTCCACGGTCTACTAAAGTGTGTGGTGATGTGTGAAAGGAAGGAAATGATGAAAAGGGGAAGTGAAAGAGAGAGGGTGAGAGAATTATAAGATCGTGAGGACGCGTTAATTAACCTAAATGAGCAAATCAGCCACAGACAGCCGCAAAACTGGTTGTTGTCTCGATTAACCAACAGCTATCTTGCTTATTATATAATAATGGATTTGTTTTGCTGTAAGCTGTCAGATGTAAGATGACGAGGTACTATTGCTGCGGTTTACCATTTAAGCTTCTAGATTCGAGGGTGTCTTTTTTTATCACTAAGTTTCTTATTAACACAAACAGTTAATGAATTACATTTAATAAATATTTTAATTTTTTTATTTTTATTGTTATAGTAATGAGTGCAGTTCAGCTTAGTTAGTTGTTTGTTTGAATCTGCTTTATAGAAGATTTATATCTAGGTAGAAGACAGCCGAGCTGAGGTGGGTAATATCTAAATTCAAATTGTCAGAATATCTATTCCCAGTACATATTAGAATTTGGTAACTTTAGATTAATTTAGGACGGAACTTGATATGTTTGTGGGTGATAAATTTACAAGACTGTTTTGAATTTGAGGGTTTGCTTCTCTAACTAATTTATTGTTAAATATTCGGTAATTAAATAAAGTTATTTTCAGGATATATATTCAATTAAATCTCACGTTCTACTGTCTAGCTACATTTATGTATTCTGATAAATTTATACTCCAGCTTATTTTACCACAGATGATTTATTTCGAGCTTTCTATGGAATTGGGGTAATATTTGTACTGTCAATAATCGGACTTCTGTGAGAGTACTTCAGGGTCTTATATTTTATATTTATTTTTCTTTTTTGGTAAATTGTTTTCAAACGGAATGACATTGGGACGATATAAGTCATATTTTCTTATTAAGAAATTAATTTATTGAAAGTTTCATCAAATTTTAGGTAAAGAATTGTTTATTTTATTTTAAATAATTTTTTTAATAAATTAAAAAAAAAATTATACTAGATTTTATGATTTTTTAAAATTTTATATCAATAGTTTTGATTTTTATAGAGAAAAAATTAATTTTATGAAATTTATTTTCAGTTTAATTTATATTTAGAATAAAAATAAACTTTTTAGAGAAAATATTGTATTAATACTTTTGATCTTTAAATTAATCAAATAGTACGACAGCTATTTAAAGATCAGAAGTTATAGTTCAGAATCTGACCGATGAAAATTTAATAAAAAATATTTTTGACAATATCAAGATATTTTTAACCAATATGTTTTATAATTTATAAGATTAGTTTTAAATAATTTCTTTGTTAAAAAAGTATACTATTACATATCTATTACTCCAAATATAAATAGTCTTTAAGAATATGTATAATTATCAGAAAATATTTTGATTTTTGTTTCAATAACACTCCAGAATTTCTAGAATTCTAGAAATAGAATAAAAAATTACCATGAATTATTTTCTTAATATTTATGAAAAAACTAAATAATAAAAAAGCTATAGCTGCTTGTATTTTTAACAAAAATTGTTACCGCTCAAACGATTTTTAATTTAAACTACAGAATTATTTACAACCAACAAATTGATTTAAACTGTACGTTGATAAATAAAAAAAAAAAAAAAAATAGAATATTGATAAATTTATAAATAATATTATCTTGAATATACACGAGAATTAAATATGAAAGGTTAATAATTATTTACAAGATAACTGAACTTGAAAACGAAATCAATTTGCTGATAATAATTAACATCTGATAATCGGACAAGCGCGCTATCGTTCTCCCGGAAGATAATAATAAAAAATGACTGTAATTTGTGAGTAATTAAAAAGAAATAAATTGAATGTGAATAAAATTACCGAAAAAATCCGAATGTAGTAAAATAACAAAGTTATTTTTTTTTTTAATTAACAAAAATGTGAAGAATTTTTAAAAAGATAGATTTTAAAGCTTTTTAAGCGATAAAAATAACGTGTTCGAAATACGCGACGCGTTGGCGTATATTAACTGGTATTTTGTAGCAGATTTACAGTAACAAATAACAGAGACTTTATATTGTGACTAGTTTTTTTTTTGTCACCACAAATAACTTTCAAAAAGTCGGACTAAAAAAATTCAACCCCTTAGATGTGTTCGCAAAGAAGCTTAAATATAGATAGATAGAAATACACATGTAATAATAATAATAAAAATTTATGCTTTAATATCTTCTTTTGTATGCTTAGCGACTCTTGAAAAGTCTGTCGTTAAATGTGCGTAGCATACAAAAGATAAGTCATTTGAGCGATAGCAATCATGAGTTTTTTCTTGATACCAATACAAGTGCAATAAGTACTCTTTATAACTAAAAAGATGTCATGTGTTTGATAAATGCACCGTCATATATCACGAGTGCAGAATGTATCAGTGACATTGGCTGGCTGGCTGGCCGGCTGGCTGGCTGGCTGGCTGGCTGGCTGACTGTCTATTTAATAAAAGGATACGACAGGATAGGAAATAAAAGGTGAATGAGTTGTAGATTGAAAGGAAGAGAAGAAGTAAGTAGATAGGATTAAAAAATGTAATCACGATTAGATCCGGTTGCAAGATCTCTCAACACGTCCATCAAGATCCGTTAGATTATTATTCGGCACGCGCCGGAAGCGTGCTGGAGGTAAAAATATTGTCGAGAGGTTAATCCAAATTATTGAGGTTTTATACAAGCAATCTCCAACCAAATGTACAATATGTATGTAAGTGGTGGATTTTAAGGATAGCGCAGTACATTCATCACTCAAACTGCATTACTAATTGGGTGATTTGTTGGCGTCGAGTCGAGCTTTAAAATCCCAGTTACCAGCTCACAGCTTGCGCCTCTAATTCAAATTATTATCATGAGTTTGTTGTATGGAATTATTCAAAAATGAACTAATTACATTCTGAACCCAATACAATTTGCAATATTGACATTCCTCGGGTTTGACGTACTGTTTGTGTGCTACACTTGACGAAGCATGATAATCAGCATCCCAACAATCCCATCCGTCTATACATATTATCTTGCTAATGTAAATGTTAATAAAATTAATTAGTTTGACAAAGAGAATAAATTAAAATTTTAGATTATATATTTCACTGAGTGTTTGTTAATTAATTAAAATTAATTACAAACTGTACAAGTACTTACTCTTGTTTTAATAAATATAATTTTTCAAATAACTTATTCTAATTAATTTAATAATTTATTTGATAAGCAGAACTTACTTTCAGCTATGTCGGTTTTAGTAATAGCCGTGAAATCAACAGAGATATTTTTGCTCTCAAAGAAAGGCTTAACGGCTTGACAATTCTCAGGAATTTCGGCACCTCCACTACCTCCATGTCGTCGCGTGGATCTCGTTGAACGTGATACGACACCACCGACCGCGTACAGACACATAAATGTAATAAATAACACTTTCTTCATTTTTACTTTAATAATTTATCAGTTAATGACTAAAAAAACAATAATCAATTATTAAACGGTTGTTTTATTTAAATATTTAAATATCACTCACTTAAATGTAAATAAATATAATAATCATAATAATAATAATAAATAATAAATAAATATATATATTATTCTGTCAAAATGATTTCCACTCACGAATAATCGTACGGATAATCTCTCCTTTAAACGACATTACCGGTTTCATTTAATCGTTTAATCTCCTCCGGTAATAACCTTATTTCTTCTTCACGATTTAAATAAACAATCTCGTTGTTCAACATTTAAATATAAATAAATACAAATATATAAATATATATATATATATATATATATATATTTTTTTTTATAGTAAAATATAAAACTTGAGAGGTAGTGACAGACTTTAAATAAAATAGCACACACATTCACACACTCGCGTTATCCCGGCAGTTTTCTCATGTAAATAATAAAATTTATTACTTCACAATATCTATAAAGTATATGTTTATCCCCGGTAGATACTTATCTATTTTACTCAAAGCTTGCAATAGATAGAATTGCAAGTGCCGGTAAGACTATCGGCGCGCAACTGATCGGATTCTGCAATAAGACAAGATAAATTTCCTGCGTGCGCTTGTAGAAACTTAACTAAAGAGGGGATTCCACGCATGCGCAGTCACTAACTAGCTATTTAAGCTTCCCGCTCACGCTAAGAAATGAAGATAATAACAACAATAATGACACGCATCATCATCATCATCATCATAATCATCATCACCATAAAATAACTTATAACACAACTTACGCTCAACTTTACATTATTAAATTTATAACTGAAGACATAACATTAAATTTATTGCGTAAAAAATTGTTTTATTATCAATATTAAATTGGTATAAAAAATTATCAGACAATTGACGTGGAAAAATATTATCTTACTATAAATACAATAATAAAAATGATAATAATAAAAAAAAAAAAAAAAAATAATGTATGTTCATTACAGAAAATTAATTTGTGTTCTGGCTTGATTAACTTGCCAGACATTAAGCTCCTCGTACTCCTCAATGCAGTCGTCAACTTGATGCTGATTAAATCCTTTGTTGGTGCATCTCTCGAGAACCTCGGATACTTTAACAGTCTTGGAGTCCCCGGCGATCTCCCTAATAAGTTGGAAGATTTTGTTGGCGGTACTTATGCCCTTGTTGCCAGCCTGTACTTCGGAGTGATTGATTGAGTACTTTGACATCTCGACAAGACGATTAGCTTCAGCAACATCTTCCTTTTGTACCTCCGTGGATAAACGCAGCCGAGCTAGAGCGGTGGATAGACGTAAGACGGCCAGAAGATTTCTCGCAGATGTGAAAGTTTTATCCTGACTGTTCCTGGCTTCCTTACGCATCTCAACGTAAGAGTCGACTATATACTCAGTAATATCCGAGCTGATAACAGGATCTATTGTTTTACAAAGAGCAATGTATCTTCTCATTAAATTCATGTCCAGCGCCTCAGTCTCGGTGACGGGCTGCGAGCCCGTACGGTGAACATGAGTGATGTGCTGAGCTAAACGAAGGTCATTATCCCGGTCCGCACGATCTTGAATCAGCCAGAGAAGGTCAAAACGTGACAGTAGAGCCGCGGGAAGTTGTATATTCTGTTCGATAGTACGTTTTGGATTGTATCTACCGTACGCTGGATTAGCTGCTGCTAATATTGATACACGAGCATTAAGTCGCGTCATTATACCAGCCTTTGCGATTGAAATAGTTTGCTGTTCCATTACTTCGTGAATTGCTGTTCTGTCTGCGTCAGCCATTTTGTCGAACTCGTCAATACAGCATACTCCTTGATCAGCAAGTACCAAAGCGCCTCCTTCCAGCATCATTTGTCCCGTAAGCGGATCCTTGAGCACGGCAGCTGTTAAACCGACTCCCGATGATCCACGACCGGTCGTATACTGGGATCTAGGAGCCAGACGACATATGAAGCCGAGTAATTGTGATTTAGCGACTCCAGGATCGCCCATCAAACAGATATTGAGGTTACCACGGATTTTAATGTCTCCTTTATTCTTGTCCGTTCCACCGACAAGTAACAGCAATAATGCTTTCTTTACATCTTCCAATCCATAAATTTCTGGCGCAATAGAACGTGCAAGCTTGGTGTAGAAATCATCGCCCGTAAAACTTTCTAACTCTTCTTGTGTCAATTGTTTACTACTGTCATCAGCGGACTGCAAGTTTGTTAAAGTGACAACTTGATGTGCTTCTAAAAATGTCTCGCTGAGCAAAGCACCTCCGGCGCTGGGATTAAAACCTGTTTTAGTTATTGGCAAAAATATTCCTGTAAAGACAACGTGATCTCCAGGTAAGCAAAGTCGAGTTGTTTCACCACGACAGTACACAGTGAGAGATCTGGGAATATGACCAACAGGAACTTGATCACTGTGCTCTTGAATTTTAATCTCTTGGAATTTTATAAACTTAGATCCTTTTGTTTGTATGTAAAGTCTGCCACCAGACTTATTTATCTTACAGTCATCACTCTCACACATGTCGAGAGGTCGGAAACTTAGTGATTGGATGGTCTGATAAGTCTCCGCACCGCATTGGTCGCATGTATAAGTAGCACAGGCCATCATAGGTTTTACTTCGGTACATCTAGTTACTATACCACGGACAGTTGCTAATTTTCCTATACTGCTGGCCTTTATGTCTCTCACTGATAGCTGCTTAGCGTTGTCAAAGTTTTTGAAATAAACTTCGCTGTAAATTTGAATAAAAAACAACCGGTTAATAAAATACATAGATGGTAAATGTATTATTTATAGTTTTGACATTGAATAGCTGATTCCAAATAAATAAATAAATAAAATAAATACTTACAATCTACGCATTAACTCAGGCGCATATCTATTTCTAGGATCTCTTTGATCACCTGGGTGCCTGTTTCTCGCTTCCATGAGCAAACGATGCTCAATGTAAATATCTAAAGCGTCCTTTGGAGGTACTGGGTGCTCTTTGAACTCAGGCAGGATTTCTTGAACGAGCTATTAAGATGAACAATAATTTATTATTTTTTTTTTTTAACAATTATAAAAAATGTTAAGAATAAAAACGATAAGAAAAGTAACAAGGGTTGACTTTTTGTCCGTGTACATGAATAATAACTTTGGATTAAATACTATACAAACAGTAATCTTGATCAAAAATTAAAGATACTGAAATTCACTGAAGTCATAAGAGGCTTAAGCTTACTCAAGTAATAATAAATGATTGACTTTAATTCTTTTCTTCGTAAGTCGACTAATATTAGCAAAACTTAAAAATTTTTTATTATTACTTGTTACAGTTTTTAAAAAATTTAATCTGAAAATTGTTTCAAATTAAATATATTATATTATTTCGAGAAATAATATTCGGTTGAATATTTAAAAAAAAAAAAAAAAAACAACAACATTTAAGATTAATAATCTAACTCTCTCACTTCATTATAATTAAACCGAAAAAAAAAAATATTTATCAATTAAAATGCTACTGAAGTCATAACAAATCCTAGAATAATTAAACAAAATAACATTATGTCAGTAATATAAGATCATAAGTACGCTAGAGACGTAATCGGATACTTTGCTCCAATTTTTTTTAATTATTATCAAACGTTTGTTATTTTTTATCATCTAAAACAAATAACATTGTTAAATCTTCTATACTTACTTCATTGACTAAATTCACATATCTACGAGTATTATTGGCAATAGCCTCTGCTAGATCGTCATTGAACTCATGAACATCGTCTAGGTCAATAATAAATGCAACTTGCTCACGGTGAGCCAATTTAGTCAGCTGCTCTCGGTACTTAAAACATTTTTCACCAGATTTATCATCTATTTTAACAAACTCCTCAAAGAACGTTTTTAATTGATCTGAAAAAAAAATAAATATAATAATAATTATTATTATTATTATTTATTATCATTATTATAAAACAATATTTCTTGGTTAGAATAAATTTTTTTACTAACCTCTGTCATTTGTGTAATCACGCAGACGTTTTGAAGCCATATTTAATATTGATTATTCGTGGGTCTAGTCAATTTTCTATTTATTATGCGACAATTTATAATTATGAGTATTTATCTGGCAAGTATTGTTTGTCACACTGAGTTAATAGAAATAGAAGCCGCTAAAATTTGACGTCAACAATTGAGCGCGTCCTCCACATCTGGGCTGATTTCCCGCGTATTTTATTGGAGTAAGTGGGAAAAGTATCCTAGTGAGGAATTTGCGAACTTATTTTATGTTCTGAATAATTACCGAAGGAGTTTTCATCCAACGGTAAGAAATTTATAATTAAAAATGGATAGAAGTGTCTGTGTATGCTAAAAGTGAGAAGTTATAAATGTTATGATAAAATTAAAGTTAGCGGTCAGCTGTCAATTTTAAAAATTTTTTTAACAAATTAATTACAATAAAAAAATGCTTCTAAAAATTTTCACTTGTAATTTTTATTAATTTCACATGTGAAACTTTTTAGTTGAATTTTTTTTTTATAATTTAATTGATATAAAATTTCCAAAAAATTTATAATATCTGTCAACTTCAGTGTTATATGTTATGACCGTTTATATATGACAATATGAGAGTTGGAGTTTAGTGCAGTTAAATAATTGACAATTTACTTAGTCGTACAACGTAAACAATTTTTTACAGTAAACCTTCCCGAATTTTTCTTAAGTGTTTTAATCACACTTCAAATTTTTCTTAAATCAAACTTTTACTGTAAAAAAAAATTATGCTCCTGAAATTGAGAGCTTTGATAATTTTTTAGAATTTTATAAAAAATAAAAAAATTTCCACATGTAGAAATTGTAAAAAAATTAGAAATGTGATTATTTGAAAATAATTTTTGTAAACAATTTATTTGTTAATTAAAATCCAAGTAAATTGTCTACTAATTTCAGTGTCATAAGAAAAATTTTACTATCATTATAATCCAAGATTTAAACAACTTTTATAAAGCCATGCATAAAAAATACAGCTGTTGAAAGTTTCAATTTGATTTTTTAGACTTTGTTAAACAGAATTTTCCCTTATTAAAAAAAAAAAAAAGCCATTCGGCAGCCGAAATGGAAGTAGATTTCATAAACTATATAAATTCACATGTGAAGTATAAAAAAAATAAAATAATTATCATAATCATTATGTTTATAATTAATTTAATGTTCCCCTCCTGTTTCACAATGATTAAAATACACGCGTACATTACTCAGGCGGCAATGTAACTTTTTCATCCTTAAAAATAGAGTGGAAAATAAACCTTTCAGCATCAGAATGATAGAAAAAATTTAGAATTTTCTGGGACAATGCGATTCTCTGCGATAACTACCTTACGATGAAATTTAATGTAGAAAGTATTCATTATGTTTAGAGCTGTATTTTTGCTTCCTTTCCTCCTCTCTACGTGGTAAAGGCCTACAGGGGACCCGCCACGTTAAAGAAAGGGAACGCATCTTATTACACAGTACCTCTTGGGTGATGTGGAAATCTGCGTAATAACTGAACGAATTATTGACTAACTAACATCAGTATGGCAGAATGACAAGGGGTGTTATTTAACATGCAAAACGACTACAAGAGTAAAATTTCATTGAAATAATCCCAGAACAGATACATTTTTCGGGCTAAAAATACGCGTAAACATGTAAATTAAAGCTTATTTTCTCAGCTTTAAGATGCATTTGACCAGGATCGAATATCTCAATGTGTTCGAAAGTTACACGAGGGAGAAATAGCAGAAATACTCAATTTTCGAATTTTCAAAATTTTAAAATGCTGTAATTTCTAAACTAATCGACCGATTAGGCTCAAATTTGAACTCGACCTTCGTAATTAGTCATAAACTAAGTATGTTGAGTTTCATTATGATCCGTTAAGAATTGTAGATGGTATCGTGCTGACAAGCCCGCGTTATATCCCATATATATATATATATATATATATATATATATATATATATATATATATATATATATATATATATATAAATACATACATATATAAACATTTGAACCATATGTATTTTCTGATTCAGCTCGTCGAGCTGAATCAGGATATAGCAAAATTTTTCAAAAATTCCGACATGAGGACAAATACAATAGTTAGATTTCTATGAAATCTACTAAAAAAGAATTAAAAATGATCTCACATGTTAAGTGTCCATAAGAGATAGTATTAAAAAGGATTTGAAGGATTAGAAAGTATTCAAAATAATTTTATAACAGACAGTTATAAAAATTTCCTTGTTATTATCAAGGAATTAATTTGTAAATTAAAATTGCTTACAGATGATCTGGACAGAAGTGCTGATCATTCAAATAAACATTATTTTCCCGCGAATTTTAATGAAGCAGTTTTTTTAAGTTCGCCATTCTCTCGTTAGCCAGCAGCACCATTCAGTAGTAAAGAGACATCTGCGAGAAAGTGACAATAATTATTATTTTTATTTTTATACAAAGCACGGAGGCTAGATATAAGGAGGACGATCGACATAGGTAAATGTACAGTTAGTGCGTCCGGAAAACTGAGGATAGATCATTTTCAAAAAGAAGCCGCTAGGGCGTCACTACGTTCGCTAATGTCCGGATCATGGCGTCCGTTTGTTATTGTTTATTAATAACACCAAATTGACATTCAGTTAGTTAATTAGTTTTTTAATTAATAATCAAAGTGATAATAGTTTAAAATGGTAAATAAATGTATAGTTGATGGGTGTTTGAGTGGCCGGATAAAAGATCGTAATAAAAATTAAAATTAAATAGTCGAAACACGTCTTTATTTATTGTGCCACAGGTAATATAACCTAACTTAGTATTTTTGTAAGAAATAATTTTTATACTAATTAAATTTATATTAATTAAATGATTATAAAAAAATTTTACCTATAGAAATTAAAGGAAATTATAAGTGCTCTTTTTTCAAAATATTTTTTTAAATAATTTATGTTACAAGAGTCCCAAAAATTTTTATATCAGTAGATTTTAGTATCATTTTTGATCAAATTAAAAAGAAATTGTAAAAGGTATAACGTAATTTTTTTCTTCTTAGAATTAGTTTTAAAAAAATTGCATCGTTACCATTTTTTTGGAGCTAACGTTTTACTCAAAGTAACTTATCAAAATTATTTCCAAATATAACTTCATGTCAATTTTTTGTTTGTTTATTCAAGTGTCCAGACTTGTTAAAATTGTGGTACTGTGGATTAAAGCAAGATCTCACCCCAAAAAAGATTATGTCTGTGAATTACATTTTAATGATCAAGATATTATTAAAACTGATAAAATATTATTGACTACTGGAATTTATGAAGAATTACCTCGAAAAAGATACTCGCTAAAGCCTGATGCTATTCCGACGTTGAATCCGAACCGTGTAAACAAAGCTTGCAACAATGAAAATAACGAAGCTCAGTATATGCAATGCCATTTATTAATTACAAATGACCATAAAACTAACTCACCACAAAACCAAGAACCAATAATTAGTAATGATCTCATAAACATAATTAATTGTGAGTCACCAAAACGCATTGACGTATTTGAAAATTTTGAAGAAAATGATAATTGTGAGAACGAAATGCAGGTAAGAAAAATTAAAATTTCGAATTATTACTCTGCAACTTAAGATAAAAGCACAAACAATTAGGAGGCCTAATTACTCTTGTTTGTTAGAATATTTATTTAAGTACTTGAGATATTGAGAAAGTGAAGCTCCCTGCCTTCGTGGAGCAAAAAAATAGTATACACTCTACGGGAAGTAAATAAAAAGCCTCAGATCACATATTTGTCAACCTCGGCTTCGCCTCGGCCGACAATTACATGTGATCTGAGACATTTCTTACTTTTCTTCCGTAGGTGTGTAATATACTATTATAAATAATAAGAAACATTCACTATAAAAATTATCAAGTTTACTCGAATTTATTATAGCAGTGTATGAGAGTTAAATTTGAAAAATATTGTTATAAAACAAATAGTCTTTCGAAAAGAAATTATTAATTATTTTTTTTTCATATTCACGTTCTTTTCTCTATTCAATTCTTTAAAACAAAAGTAAATGAAATAATTAAAGAATCATGTTATAAGATATTTCAATAAGTCAAACAATCTGAATTATGAATATGTTAAAAAAGTTAAGTCTTTAGACATGTCTCTTATATCGTCTCCTATAAATTTAGAACTATTATTACAAAAAAATAATCATTAATTTTTGTTTATTTAATCATTTCAAGCCACGTGAGTTATCTACTCCTGAATTACGTCTTGAGAAATGTTCTTTATTAACAATTATCAACGTGTTGAAATTCAATGCTTTGCCACAAAATTGGAGTTGGACAATAGATTTAGTTAATCCAAAAATATAGTTTTATGTCATTTAGATAAAGTATCCATGAATTTAAAATTTCGTATAAAAATAAGTGAAGACTTCAATATATCAGTAAGAATTTTTAGATCTTGTAATTTATTTTTCACAGTATAAACATAAAGTTCCGAACGTTGGTTGCTAACGAATGTTCAAATTTCTTCGAAGCGAACATTACACAGAAATATATCAGTTCTCAAAGTTATTTTCTCGATTTTTTTCGCGTATTTTTGAAGATTTTGATAGAATAGCTTTCAAGAATTTTGAAAATTCATAAGAATCTAATGTTCGAACGTCAGTTTTTTTTTTTGTGGTAATGTTAACATTATACTTTTGATTAGTTACTTAACTTGAAAACGCAAGAGTCGGTAGAATTCAATACCAATTTTTCCCAAATATCTGATTTTTGGGAGTTTTTGAAGGAATTGGAAAACTGTGAGTTATGTGAAGGGACTGGATTACTTTTCCATTTTTGGCTACGGACATTAATTTTTTGTTATTAATAAATTTAAAAAATTTGCTATCGATTTTCCATGTTTAAAAAATCGATTACCAAACTTAATAATTATTGTGTATCTTAAGTACGGAGCACATTAGTATACTCTACAATTGCCTAAAAATGATAATTCTAAGGTTTTTTATTACTTGTTAAATGAACTTTACTAGTATCATTTCTCATTAATAATAGATGTTCATCGGCGTGTTCTGGTGTGTCATTGCCTGACGAACAATATAAGAAACAAATGAATCTTTTTCGATGCTTTGCTTGTCGGCAATTGAGACGGAAATTGCAAAATCGATCGTACAAAGTCAAACCCGACATTAAAAGTTCGTACACTGACTTGAAGTACCAGGAGAGCCTGAAAACTAAACAAATTCAGCGCCTCAAACGTAAAGTAGGTATTTACTTATTTATCGTTTCTTCATGTATACTTGATTATTTACAGGTTGTGAGTGTTTAAGATCAATATTCTTTTATTTTTTTTCAATAAACTTAAAAGTTTGATACAATGCTCGTTACATTACATTATCATTTCGTCAATACGGTTTAGTTTGTGAATACAAATTTAATCAACTACAATCTGAGAACTTAAATTAAATCACCTGTAAATGCCTATTTAACTATTTAACCCTTTACAGAATGAATCACTCATCAAAATTATAGAAACGCAACGACTTAATTGTATGGCAATTAAAGATGAAGCTCTAAGAGCGGAAATTTCTATTTTGCCTCCCGTGCAACAACTAGCAATTCGTGCTTGTTTTAATGCAGTAAAAGCTAAAAATGCCAAACAACGAAGATATACGGTTGAGTGGGTTTATGAATGTTTGCTACTTGGTATAAAAATGCTGCGGTATATGAACGACTCAGAGAACGTCAAATCCTCCCTCTTCCCTGCAAAGACACCCTTAACAAATATATCCAGAAGTTGGATAGCGCTTTTGGTTTCCCTAAAGCCATATTCGACACTCTTCGTATTAAAAGTTCACGTATGGAACCACATGAAAAACGGGGTATCCATGCACCATTCCTGTCACACTTTACTACTAACTGCAAATCTTAAAAATGCAAATCTTAAAAACGCAACCATTTTAACTATATCTAACAACTCTACTTAGCTATCGAGTATGATTATATTAACAAATCCGAGCGCATAAGTTTTTAGCTGAAAAAGTAATTCGTATTTGATATTTTTAAATAACTCTTTAAAAGCTTCATTAACTTTTAACAGTAGCTGGCTATTATTGTTAGACTACATCTGATTCACATTTATTTCATTCTAACAATTTTTTATTTTTTCTCCTAGGTACCCTTTTAATAGATGAAGTAGCTTTAAGTGAAGCCGTGAAGCTAAATCGGAGAACTATGCAGCTTGATGGTTTTGTAGACTTGGGGGCACATACTCCGGAAAATTTAATCAACAGTCGGGCTGATCATGCCTTAGTCTTCATGTACCAACCTTTTCAGGGTAACTGGGTGCAAGTAGTTGGTAGCTTCCTGAGCAGAAATTCTGTCACGAGTGCCATTCTTCACAAATTACTCATTGAATGCATCGTATTACTGGAGAATGCTGGGTTTTATGTTGATGTCGTTACTTCTGATGCAGCTCAATGGAACAGAGGAGCATGGACACTTTTCGGTGTCAAAGATGGACAATGTAGCTGTGATCATCCATGCAATTTTGACCGCAGACTTTGGTTTATTTCGGATTTTCCACACTTAATAAAATGTTTCAGGAACAAAATTATGAAACGATTGTTTTTTTGGGTAAGCTTCTCTTATAATATGATTTTTAACACCAGTGTACTGTTATTCACGATTGAATTTTCAATTTAGTTAGCATTGGAATGAATATATTCATAAGTGACCTATTTAATTTTACAACTATCAAATTTTTCAATGATTGTATTTAATTATTTATGAAAATGTTATTTATTTTTAGACTCCAGATGGTTTTGTAAGAAAAAAGTCATTAGGAAGCTTTATTATTGCATGAAATTTATCTGAAAGCCAATCTAAAAATAGCTTATCAACTAACTCCCCAGCATTTAAATCCAGAAGGATATCAAAAGATGAATGTCCCGTTGGCTTATCAGGTAATTATAATTATAAAGCTGCGAGAGTAAGTTAAAATGAATTTAAGATTATCATTAACATCGAGGTAACTGGCCTAATATTTATCTTTAATTTCTAACAATTCATATTATAAATAGCTGATTCAGTTAAAATAAATAATAAGATGTATTTATTCTTATTTTGATAAAAAATTAATTTTTATAAATTTTCAATCATAACAACTGCTTATCTAATTTTAATGAGAAAAATTAAAACTTTTTGTTTTTAGCTTTTTTCGAAAAATATACAAGTTGCAATGGCGACTTATAAGAACGCTACTCCTGAGCTCAGTGATTGCGATCCAACAGTGGTTTTTATTAAAAGAGTAAATGATTTAATTGAAGCCATGAGTTCACGTACTCCTTTGAATGCTTTACGTTTAAATGATAATTGTCCCCGAAAAAGGTAATTTTTAATATATACATTAGGTCTTTTGATAGCTTCATACAATTTTTTCGCAATAATAAAGCGAAAATTATAGTTCTAAACGGAGAACCATTGTCAACATAAAACCATCATTATACCATGTGTACATGATCACATATTATAACCAATATTGGAAAATATTTATAAAGTATATATATGTAAGTATATAACTATAAAAATAATTTAAGACACTCCAATCTTATCATGACATTATTCCTACTAATGTTTGCACATAATCCAGTCTCGCAAGTTTACTTACATTTTCAATATGAAACTTATTAAACGAAACTTCAAATGATAGTCAAATTCAATGAATTTGAGTTTATTAGTTGCGGAAGTTCCTAATCTTTATCATAGCTGATATTCTCTTGGACTATGTATCCTATTTTCTGAAACATGCATTTTTCTAGAGTAATTTCTACTACCATAAGATAGAGGATAAATAAGTAATGCTATTTATTTTTGCTAGGTAATAAGTGATTTTATTGATTATCTGAAGATTTGGGAAGCCAAAGCTAATGAAGAAAGAGAACTTTATAAAAAGAAGAAGAAAGGCAAAAACAAAAATCAAAAATGAAAATGAAGTTGATGATAAATTTTTTTCGCAATTACTCCTAGTACTCTTACTGGATTAAAAATTACGTTACAGGCTACTTTAGAGCTAAGTGAATTTTTGCAAAAAGAATGTAATTTTGAGTACTTGATGACATCGCGGCTTAATCAAGATCAATTAGAAGTATGTATTAATCGTTGGATTTTTATCAAATGAATAATTAAAAATTGTTATAGTAAATATTCTTTTTTTTTTAATATTTGAATCTTATTTAATTTATAGAAGTTCTTCGGTATAATGCGGAGTGTTTGTCGTTGCAACGATCATCCGGATACAATCCTTTTCGGGCAAGTTTTTCGATTATTGTGTTCATATTCATTAGTCACGCCGCCGAAAGGGTCCAATGTCACAGCTGGTGAATTACTACAATCTTTAATGCAGTCCAAAGATTCTCTGGCTACAGCTAATGCATTAAAAAAATTGGCTGAATGAAATTGACGCTATTGTTGAAAATGGTATTTCTAGTAATAATTATTCGTCTAGTGATGATAATAATAATACATTTTCTCATCCAAATACCTCTGTGGCTAAAAACCCTTTGAAAGCTTGTTAGACGAAGATAGTGATGACGATAATGATGATACTATACCGTCATTTATTAGAAAACCATTCGAAAGTTTATTAGACGAAGATAGTGAGGATGATATAGAGGACGATGATGATTTGTATCACGATAATCATTATCCGTTCGAAAATTTAACTGAGGTTGACGATTCTTCTACTGAAAACAACATTAATCATCATAATCAAAATAAAATTAATATTGATTCAAATGAAAACTTTTTACAAAGTGAAAATGATTGGGAAGGAAGTAATAGTTTTCGTGATGACCAGCATTACCATCATGATTATGATGTTGTTTCCACCAGTGATGGTATAGTTGCTTATATTGCTGGATATGTTGCGAGAAAATTTCAGCGAATGACTTCTTGCTGTGAATGTATTGAAACATTACGCTCTGCGAATTCCTCTGAACGTGATCGGGTCATATAATTAATGAGCAATGGTGGATTAATTTTTCCCAGTGAAAATTTATTCAGACTAATTAAAAAATTGGAACAAATAGTTTTAACCGTAGTTGGTACTAAAACTGTTAAAATAAATACTATGCACCAAGTGCTAGAGAAAATAGCAAAAGCTAAATGCCTCCCCATCCTAGGATGTGATGAACACAAAAAGGAGCTTACGGCTAAAATATTGAATAATTTTGTAATTATGAGAGGTAATTTTTTAGCTAATCTTATCAACCGAACTCTTAACGAACGAAAGATGATGGCCAAGAAACATCGTAAAATTTCTAAACTAGCTTAACTTATTAAACTCTTCAGTAATATTCTACTTTCAACATATATACGCTTATTAATTAAGAATAAAATTACCTAAACTATTTGAATACTTTATTATTATTATTATTATTATTATTATTATTATTATTATTATTATTATTATTATTATTACTATTACTATTATTATTATCCCAATTCGCAACTAAAAATGAAATTTTAATGTTTTCTTTTGATAAATGTGATTGTACATTGCATTCCGCGTCATTTATTTAAAAACCTGACATTAGAGACACTTGCGCACTCTAGTGGTGAAAGATCTGTCCTCCAATTTTCGGACGCTTGTAATACATTACGATCGTCCTCCTTATATCTAGCCTCCGTGATACAAAGTTTAGGTTGCGGATGGAAATGTGATATTGTGATTAACACGTGTTTTTATTTCTGTAATTTAATAATTACTTTAATCAATCATGGGAAAAGCTAAAAAAGTTCGTGTTTCAAAAGGGGATACTCTTCCAGCAAAAGTACCTCTAGCAGATCAACTCGAAGGAGATGGTATTGTTAAATCCAAAAATCGTAATAAAATACGTTTCCGGGCTGAAGAAAATGAGGTTAGTATTTTTGATTATGAGTAATTAGATTTTTATTTAATTAAAATTAATAATATATTCTAACTTTTCATTAATAATAAATTAAATTTTTAAGTAAATAGAATAATTTCAAAATAGTAAACATTGATGATAAATAAATTGTTTAAAAAAAAAAAAAAATCTAAAAAATTTCAGTCGTAGAAATTGAGAAAAAAAATTCAATTTATATTTTATTATTTGATATTAATTTTTTTAATAAATAAAAAAAGATATTTTCTTTAATTTTATATTTTTAATATTATTATATAATACTGAAGTTAGCCATCAGCTGTTAATTTAAAAAATTTTTTTAACAAATCAATCACAATTAAAAAAATGCTTCTAAAAATTTTCACTTGTAATTTTTATTAATTTTCACATGTGAAATTTTTTAATTAAATTTTTTTTATAATAATTTAATTGCTATAAAATTCTAAAAAAATTTTTAATATTTGTCAACTTTAGTGTCATTATTATTATTCATTTATAAATATCTTTACAGGAATTTATTGATCCAAAAGTATCCAGCAGAGTTATTAAGTTAACAAACCAGCAGCGTAAAGAAGAAGAAAGCGAAGATGAAAAAACTAACGAAGGAAAAAAAGCTCTACTAACTCTTGACGAAGATGAAGAAGAGTATAAAATGAGTGATGATGAACAAGTCACCGGGAATGAATATTACGATGACATTCAAATCGACGAACAAGATGAAAGAGCGCTGGAGTTGTTCATGGACCGGGGTAGAGCCCCGACAAGAACACTCGCTGACATAATCCTCGAGAAGTTAGAGGAGAAAAAAACAGAAATCCAGTCCCAGTTTTCTGAAATAGGCTCCATACAGATGGATGACATGCACCCACTTTTAAAAGAGTCTTTTGAAAAAATGAAACCAATATTGTCTGTGTACAGAAGCGGTGCATTGCCGAAATTATTCAAATTTATACCTTCTATGAAAAACTGGGAACAAGTACTTTACATACTAGACCCGCCTAGCTGGACAGCCGCTGCTATGTACCAAGCTACACGTATCTTTGCTTCAAATCTCAAGGAAAACATGGCGCAGAGGTTTTATAATTTAGTTTTGCTTCCACGTGTTAGAGATGATTTAGCAGAGTACAAACGTTTGAACTTCCATTTGTATCAAGCGGTCAGGAAAGCTTTGTATAAACCCAGAGGGTTCATGAAAGGCTTCCTCTTGCCGCTTTTGGAGTCCGGTGACTGCACTCTGAGAGAAGCTATTATCATCGGGTCAATAGTTGCAAAAAACTCGATTCCTATGTTGGAGTCAGCGGCTGCTCTATTGAAAATTGCTGAGATGGGGTATACTGGAGCTAATAGTATTTTTATTAGAATATTTTTGGATAAAAAATACGCTTTGCCTTACCGTGTAGTGGATGGTGTGGTTTTCCATTTCTTAAGGTAATTTTTTCTTCTATATATTGCATTACAGATGCCACAAAGGCGTATAATAAAAATTTTATTTTTTTTCTAAGCCCAAAAAAATTTTTAGTTGGAAGAAAAAATTTGTTTTGCATTTATGCACGCATATAAAAAAATGAAAATTAAGTTAGCCGATATCTAAACTTTTTTAAAATTTTTTTTATTAATAAAATAAAAAAAAAAATCCACATATAACAAATTTGAAAAACTATACGTGCAATTTTTTAAAAATATTTTTTTATTGCTAATTTAATTAATAAAACAAAATAAAAATTTTTCGCTGTTGGCTAATTTTAGTTTCATATAAAAAAAAAGGTTTTTTTCGGAACCGACGTATTTTTGTATGAAGCGTGTAGAAATGCAAGAAAAAAATTTTTCTTCTAACTAAAAATTTTTTTGTACAGAAAAAAAAGAACAGAATTTTTATTATACGCCCTCATGGTATCCGTCTTCGGTCCCGGAAGCCATAAGGGTGTATGAAATTTTTTTTTTTTTAGCATTTCTCCACATTTCGGACAAAACTATGTCGATTCCCGAAAAAAAATTTTTTATACGCCCGTATGACTTTTTAATCATGAATTATAAAATAATAACAATTAAAATATTACAGATTTGAAAGAGACACCAGAGAATTACCAGTTCTATGGCACCAAGCTTTATTAACATTCGCTCAACGTTATAAGAGTGACATCAGTTCAGAGCAAAGAGAAGCATTACTGGAATTATTAAAGCGACAGTATCATCATACACTTACTGCAGAAATACGACGAGAGTTACAACACGCAAAGTGCCGCGATGTTGAAGGTATCGAGCCCATGGAAGCGAATTAATTTTTTTTTTTTTTTTTTTTATAATAAATTTTACATGTATTTAAAGCACAAAATTGTTAATAAAAATTAAAAAAAGGCAATAATTATACTTTTTCCATGCTTTATTGAGTCTTGATTTGTTTTTTAACATCGAAGATTATTATTGATATTATTAATTGATAATACTAAATTACAATGAAATGCTATTAATTTTGAAGCACAATCATTAATCACAAATACATATTTTACGATGTATAAGACTTAAATAAAATCTCATAAAAAGTATCAAATGGTTAATTTGGCAGGAGATTGACACAAGTACTGTGTAATGCACAATAAAATTATAAAAATAATATTGTTTTACGTGAAACAAAAATCTGTACAAAGTATACTTTGTATGGTAAATTAATAATTCATACGACTATTTACATGACAAACCTATTACTGTATTGTAAAACCTTTTTATTTGAAAGTTTAATAGCGCATGTCTGGAGACGAGATTCAAGAGTCAACAATACTATTGCGATTGTTTTTGTAAGTACAGTATTAATCTTTTGAGCAAATAATGTGTAGCAAGGTGTTGATATTTATTCTCGAGTTATTGCAGCTGTTATTGTTATTTATTTAGGTTCGCTGTTTCGTTTGTTTGTTTATTTCATTATCATTATTATTATTATTATTATTATTATTATTATTATTAATATTTAATTTAAAATTAATCTAATTTTAATTTAAGTAACACCGATAAAAATCGTTGATCCGTTAAAACGTTACGAATGCAACCTACAGAGACAGTCTTATCTAATAAGTATGTTTATTTTTTCTTGAAAAATGAAGAGATATTTTTTGAACCAGCTGCTGCTTTTTGACGGGCCAATTCTTTTTTTGTCGGTTGTTTTGTCACCTTTAATTCAAAAATTAAATTTAATTAATTTTGACTGAAAAAAAAAATATATTTTTAATTAAAATTAATTAATACCTTTTCAGGCTTGGTTAAATCTAATGCACGCATTTTAGGTGGATTTTCCGTTTCAGCGGGTTCACTTTTCTGCCGTTTGTTATCTGATACTTCTTTAGGGCTTGACAGCTTTCGCTTAGGATTATTTTCTATTTCCTCTGGTAAATTAAGAAACTGAGCTAATTTTTTGGACAAATCTTCAGACAAGTACTCCGAGACAATGCCGTGAGCGTATCTCAAGTATTCTGTAATAAAAAAAAAAAAGAAAAGATATTTTAATAAATTAAAATAAAATTATTAAAACATCAAATGCTTACCAGTATCACTAGCAGGTTCATATTTACTACTTTTAACATAATTTGCACTGACAGCACCAGGAGATACATAAATGCCCTTTTGTCTTAGGGTCTCAGCGACTCGTTCAACTTTCTTCTGCAGCCAAATCAGCGTTTTTTCTTCATTGTACTTGTAAGCTTGCAAAGATTCATCACCGCGGCGATCCGCGATCAGAGTTAGCTTGAGATTTTGACAGCGAGCCAGTCTTTCAGTCTCCGGGTACTCGTCGTCTCTGAGAAGCTGCTCCAGAGGTACAGCGTACTGGGATTTTCTCAAGTACGGTAAAACGAGAAATATTGGATCAATTGGTGTTGAAAGGTGCATTTTTCCATCTGACTTAACATTGTCGTCAACAAACCATGATCTTTTGTTCTCATCGATTGTCAGAACTTCTTGAACTGTCAAATCCCCGGGACTGAATAAAAACATTGCTGCTTGGCTGGATGCTGGATGTCGCAATTTAACAATATCCGGAATATTTCCATCAGTACCTTCTAGTCCTTCACCTAAAATAAAAAATAAAACGTCAAAAAATTTTAATTATCAATCTATATTCGTAATTTAATGAATTTTATCCGACCAATAGAAGCAGTGACAAAAGATTGATCGCTTTTTTCATTATTCTTTTATTTTTTATTATATAGGTAGATGATATTTTTTTTTTTTTATTTACCTTTCATGAGAAAAACCCACGCATTGGTGGCCGGATTAGAATTTGATGACGTTTTGACGCATTTTTTCGGTGATGCTTTTACGCGGGGCATGATAACCTATCAATCTAAAACACTTGTCCCGAAGATAATTTAACCAAAGACGATTTTTAAAGAGTTTTAATAAACAAAACTGACATATGAGGAAAAAAATTCACAGGTCAGCCATTTTTCACAAGTGGTTCTATAGTGACCAATACCTGTAAATATGATTTTATGATATTTTCACACGTTAAATTATTATATGTATTGTAGTGGTTCAATTTAAACCACATTTTCACATGTGCACCAATTATCCGTGGGCTTTTGTTTATTAATCTCGAGGTAACTTTAATTATTAGAAATATTGAAATTAATAACTGCGTTATCTATTGGTTCTTTGTTGTTTTTTTTGTTTTCCTCCAACACCAACTCGATCAAACTAAAATTGTTATACTGCACATGCGACATGCGAAAAATTTTCAACCCTCTCTCTGCTCTCAACTCCACTGAACTCTAAGGGAGAAGAAATCAAGCTTCCTGTCAACATTTCTCAGCCGATACCAACGGATTTGTGGAATATTTCGCCATTTAATTCATAACAGAGTCAATCCATATTTTTTACAAAAATTTTTTTTGCAGCGCAATGGAGCTGTTTTACAGTTTTACAATTTGTAAAAATTTAATTTATCGAAATCCTGAAAGAAGTGAAATTTTAATAATAAATTTGTAAGAAATAAATTTTAGAATAATCGAAAATTACCTTGACTCAAAATAGTGATTGAATATTTAAAGAATTTAGACTAACAGCAATATGAAATTTGCATCCGCTACAACCTAAAAAAAAAATATTTATTTGAAGGTGGATTTTATTTTTAATAAAATTATTAACAGTAGTCGGTAAGATCATTTGCATTGCAAGACATATTTGAAATTTCAAAAAAATAATAAAATAATCTTTATAGCATTTTAATTTTTTAGAATTTCCTGATTTCTTACATCGAATAATTGTTTCATTATAAAATTGAGAACTCAATTATTGATGACACTGAAGTCAGCATGAAGTTAAATAATAATACTGAAGTTAGTGGTCAGCTGTCGATTTTAAAAATTTTTTTAACAAATCAATTACAATAAAAAAATGCTTCTAAAAATTTTCACTTGTAATTTTTATTAATTTTCACATGTGGAACTTTTTAATTAATTTTTTTTTTAATAATTGCATTATTATAAAATTTTTAAATAATTTTTAATGTCTGCCAACTTCAGTGTTATATTAAATTTAGCTGTCACTTCACAATTGTTTTAATTTTCTTTAACAAATAAATTGTAGCAAAAAAAAATTATTAAAAAATTATTAAAAAAAATTATTAAAAAAATGGACTTGTAGAAAATTTAATAAATTAAAAATGCAATTTTTTAAAAATAATTTTTTTGTTAAAGAAAATTAAAAAATTGTCAAGTGACCGCCAACTTTAATGCCATAAAATCAGCAGGCATTTAAAAATTTTTCTGATTTTTATTATAAATTCATCATGATAGAATGTTTTTAAAAATTTGCACTTATGGTTTTTTAAAATTTCTGTATGTCTCATTTTTTCATTAAATTTTTTTCACTATAACAATGATTATAAAAATCTAAAAAATTTTTAGGTGTTTATTAATTAATAAATTCATAATCATTATTTAACAATCTTTTAGAACTCAATAAAAAATTTTATAAAAATTGTATATAAAATTCTCAAGTTTTTTCTTTTCATTTATTAATTTTGTAGATACTAACAATAATGTTTATTCAATATATTTGAAAAATTAAAAAAACAATAAAAGGATTGCATGGAACTCGGCCCACACACGAGGACTAATACCTAACTTATATAAACATATTATAATGGCTAGTTTTTAAGTTAATTTGCATCTGAATTTTTGTAAAACATATATAATTATTAACAAAAGCAAATAAACTTTTTCCAAAAAAAAAAAAAAAAATGAGATTGTACTCATTTGATACACTTGCCTTACAAAAATCAAGCGATTTTTTGAACTGAAATTGTCACTATTTATTTTCTATCCCACTTGTAGAACAGTACTTACACATAAATTTCATGGAAAAACTCTAGTTTTAAAGGTTGACATTTTTAAAAGACATTTTGCGTTTTAAATAAATTAAAAAAATTATTCCGTGGACGTCTGACTGTCAAATGTATGTACGAAAACTAGTGTGGTCACGATAACTGCCGAAAAATTAAACTGATCAAGTCCATTTTTTTTATACGCTTCATAATGATCTAAAATTAAGTCCTTTCAAAGATTACGGTCTAATGCACTGTAGTTTATTTATAATTATCAATAAACTAAAAATCCACTAATCGTTTATGGCGCGAAAGATTTAAAAGTATTTTTTTTTAATTACTAAATATATATACAATTTTTTTGTATTTTATTTAAATCAATTTTGTTATGAAAAATCAGATTATAAGGCGTGCGCTTTTGGATATTCCAAACTTTTTGACAGTGCATTTACTGGCAATAAGAATTTTACCCTCGATAAAATTTTATTTCCGATTAAAAAACTGGCCCTTAATAATTTTAAGTTAATTAATTAATAATAATAATAATAATAATAATATTGTTAAAAAAACGAAGATATAGGAAATTTTCTACTTCTATTTTTATAATTACTATTTTTCTCTAATTATACAATATATTTAATATGATGGATTAAATATAATAATTACTTCAAATTAGAATGTATAAAATTACTTTCTGAAGTGAATTTCATCACGGTTGAAGAAAAAAAAAAAGTAAAAGTGTAACTCAAGGAAAGAGATTGAAAAATTTAACATGTTAATTTTTTATGGTTCATAAACCTTGAATTAAAAATTAAAATAAACACGTAATAGTGTCAAAATTCATAGGGAAAAATATTACAATGAGCGACCTAGAAAAAAAAAAGTTTTTCTAAATAATCCCTATTTATAGTCGATGTTTGATTCAATTGAATACAAAAAATTTTATCAGCCATTAAATTTAATGATTTTTATTCAAAGGAAATGTAAATTCATCGTTTGAATTAACAAAGCGCATAGCGTGCTGATAATAGCTGCGTTGGTTAATTAAATAGCTTTTTTTAACCTTTCAACTTATGAAAAATTATATTTTTAAAATTAATTTACCGTAAAAACGAATTTAAATAAATTTTAATAAATAATTTTTTTTTACAGCTCTGTTGGTGTTAAATACATAACTTGTATCTTTCTATTTTATCAAACTAAGTGAATTACATAACTATTGAAATATTAAATTTAGTATGAATTAAATTTGGAATAATTATATAAATATTGGGAGCTTAAGTTAATAATAACTTCCATCAAAGGCCAAAACTCAGTCTAAAATTTTGTCAAAATAAATTTAATTATTCTAGACCTTGGAAGTTTGATAAAACGATGACAAACATTAAAATTAAAACCTTGACCATTCATATTTTTAACAAAAGTATAAAATTAATAAAAGTTTGAATATCTTTGAGTAAAAAGTAAATTTTCATGTTATACTAATATGAATGTATTGATGTGAGAATACATGCATATATTATATTCCTTTATTGATAATAATAATAGCTTAATAATAGAATAAAGATATTGGAGTTTCAAGTAAGTCAATATCAGGGTCATGCTTCAGTACTTGAGTTGGAAGCATGACGATGACGGTTCAATTGAATGCATCGTCGACCCACTTAACTCAGCTACAAAGTCAATACAAAGAGAAAATATTGCAAACAAAGCATTATTGACTCTATCGAAATTTAATCTAAAACATAAAAAAACAGTATTTACACCTATATCTTAAAATAAACTAAATATCTAATAATTATTTTTACTTTTAATATGATAAAGTTTTTAGGTAGAAAAAATACAAATTTCAGACATCAAAATTATCAAAGATACATGTATATTTTTTTTATTAAACACAGAATCACAGAGCAAACTGGACATGATCGGAGGGGTGGGGAATATTACATTTTTTTTAAAACTATTGTCTTGTCGCAAATCAAAACACGAAGCAAATTAATGAACAAAATTATATATTATTTATTATGCTAAATAAAATTTTAATGAAAGTAAATAATAAAGAGCGCTTTGCTATAACTAAGATGGATGAAGTTTATGAAACATGTGCGTGTTAACAAGAAGACAATTACGTATAGATTTACAATGTTATGACGTGGGCTTCATGTAATGACTGCGAGCGCAATATTTTTATTTTGTTTTTAAAAGGATTGTTAGTTGGAAGTTTCAAGTTTTATTTACAACTCAAGGCAATATTATTAATAATTAATAATTAAGTCTACATGCATACTGATATATTTATATATATATATATATATATATATATATATATATATATATATATATATATATATATATATATTTTTTTTTTTTTTTCAACACTCTAATATCCCGCTTGAAAATTTGTCTCTCTGTTTTATATCAATTTTTTCTATACATATATATTTTTGTGACAAATTTTGTACAATATTTAAATTATTAATAATAATAATTTTATGGATATCTGCATACCTAATTATTTTCACGTTAATTAATAAATTTAATTAATGCATTGTAGTTTTATTATTATGAAAAATTTTAATAATAAAACTATGAAATTGGTTTGACGTATTTTTTTTTTTTATTTACAAAAAATGTATTTATATATTTATTCAATTTCAATTAATTTTCAATTAATTATCCGCATTATCAATATTATTTAGTATTTAATTTTATTTATTCACGTAATTTACAATTTTGTTCTCTATTTAATCAATACAATAATTATTTGAAATCATTTCTCTTTTGTTCACATTCTATACTTTTATCTAAAAAGTTATATTTGTTTTACAGTTAGTGTACCGACTTAATATTTTCCCACAGCGACATTGTCGTTTGTTTTAAATTTAACAAATTTGTACTTGCAAATAATCATTGCGGCATATCGCGTTTTTCAATAGCTTATTTTTAAAAATTATAAAACGTACATTTAAGTACGTCTATTAATTTGTTAATTGTTATTTTATAATTGTAATAATAATAATAATAATATTAATAATATAATAATAATCATAATAATGTATAATGCTTGTAACGAGAGCCAATATAATAAAAATGATCGAATAAGCGAATCGTCCATTGGCTGCTATTATTTTTAAATTTACAATTTTCTTTCAATTTACAATATAAATTTAAAATTTTTTAGCTATCACTCACACTAATTCACACATTCACACACATGCATTCAATATATATCGTTCAATTGGGTTATTTCGATAAATCGGTATTGTTTTGAATGTAAAATCATTTCTCGTAAAATTTTACGCACTTACATCACTCTTAATAATTGTGTATATATAAACAATATAAATAAATACAATTATATGTATTTATATAAACACAGAGTAATTAATAAATTTATTACAAAAAAAAAATTTGACGAAAATAGCCAATAACTTCGTCGTGTTTAGTCACATTATATAAATTTTAATTGTTTTTCATTCTAATTACGGAAGCACCAATTGATTACTATTTTTCGTCAATAACTTATAAAATACCGACGTTACGTGCGGCGTATTTCGATTGAGCCTCAGTCGAGTAATACCAATAAAATATCTACGACTGATTTATTTTATTTTTGTTTGTTTGTTCATTAATTTTTTAATTATTTTATTATAAACATTCCACTTAAAGTCCCAGCAATGCCACACGTCTGCAATAAATCTTTTACGATAATTTATTATCTTTTTGATCATTGCACACCATTCTCCATTTTTTAGCTTTTCTATTTTTATTTAAATATTTCTTTGATTTATTTGTTTAATTTATTTAATTCACGATCACGACTAACGTACGTGACACGTGAGTGTAAAAAATTACGAAATTACGACATCGATTTACAGGTAAATAATTTTGGTTTAAAAAATCTAATTAATTCTCTTATTTTACTGTAAGAGTAAACATTGTATTGTAAAAAAAAAAAAAAACGAACGAAAAAAAAAAAAGTAAACACAATAGTAAACTATTTAATTAAACAATTAATTATTTTGTAAATAGGAAGAAAACAAAGGCATTGTTTTGATGCATAGAAATTAAGGCATTAATTAATAAAGTATAGTAGGACGGACCGATTGTTTGTTTATAAACAATAATAACATTATTATGTGGATCACGAAGAGTTATTACAAGTACAAATAATAACAACACTAATTACAGTACTTATATATGTGTATAAATAATTATTTTTTTGGCGTAAAATTGATCATTAAAATCCATTAATTACTCAAAAAAAAAAAAAAAAAACATCGGAAATATTTAAATATATGTACGTACACGTAAATGTATAATAGTATAGTAATAATAATAATATCAAGCGCTGTCGCTAAGTACAAGTGCTCTTTACAATAACCACTACTATTTTTTACTCAATAATTGACGATAAAAAAATCAAGATACGATTTATATTACATCAGTATGGAAAATTTTTTATACAATCATCATATAAGTCTTGTAGTTCCGGAAAAAACAACTGGAGCGGCAGTTAAAGTCTTTTGAATCATCATTATTATTATTATTGTTAATTTAATTTAATTTAATTTTATACTTAATTAACATATATCATTTTTGTAAGCTTTCTCAATTTTTCGATATTTTAATTGATAGACAAAAAATCGAAGAGTGAAAAAATAATAATACCTAACTCAACGATGAGTAGTTAGAAAGATGTCTTGGATTATTAAATAACTTATTTATGTTTTTGTAATCCTTGACAATTAACGTTACCGCCCGTAGAACATTGTAAATGGAGTTGGTAATGGTGCAAGAGTAATACGAATTTAACGATTCGTTTATTTAACGATATTTAATGTTCACTAACCGGTTGATTGGCTTGATCTTAATCAGTTTAAAACTTTATTTATTTAATTAATAAATGTTTGTTTTTGTTTTTATTTTCTACGACATTATTGCGAGGCATATTGTGATCCTGTACGTGGCAAGCTTAGTAAGATGTTAGTTACTATAATAAAAGTTTACCTACTGAAATAAAATTGACATAATTATTAAAGTGAGCAACGTTGCGTTTAATAGCGTATTCTTAAAATCTCCCTTGATAGCATTGCTCAAAAAAATTTATATAAAATATAAAACAAAAAATATATGTATAAATAATTCTAATTCGTTAATGATGATATCGTCTTAATACAAAGTTATATTAATTTAACACGCAAAGGATTATCGCCGCACGTCTTTGCGCTGTTGTCTGGAGAGAGAAAGAATGTGATATGCATCATTTCTCTTATATACTTTTCAAGTTCACGTGTAATTCTATGTAATCGGTAATCTTATTAATCATTTTACTTTTTTTATTTATTTATATTTATATATTATTATTTTTATTATTCTTTTGACTTTGTCGAACGACCTCGAGTAATCCCTCATGCGATCGACAACGAGATCACGCATACCAGTGACCCGTGCGTAACAAATGCGTGCTCAATCACCTTTTGTCTAATTTCAACGATGTAAATACTTGCTTTAACTTAATTCGAATAATAAAAATAGGATAAAATGATAATAAAAAACGGCATAACGCTCCAGTAAATAGAAATTTTTTTTACCGTTCTAATTACTTGTAAATAGATAGGTATAAAAAAAAAAAATAAATAAAAAAAATAACACTAAAGTATGTTTTGGAAGCCAACAAAAGTCTTTGATAGTTTTCAGATATTTTTACGCGATAAGATGTTTCTTATCGTTAATCTTTTATTATGAATAGTAAGGCGACGAAGCTAGTACCAATCAGATAAAGTTATCAAGAATAATCACGTATCTAATCCACAGTAAATCTTTCGCGTCTCTCCAGACTAAGCGTAAATTTAATTATTTATTATTTTACTTTTAATAGTTATTATTTGAATTATGTCACCGGTGATCTCCGAGTTGGAGACGGTGCCGACTGCTTGGATGGTGACTCTAGCGATAGACGTTCAACAGCAGCACAAGACAGTCCAGCAACACGAAGAAGCTCATCAAATGCTCTCCTGAGGTCGCAGTGTGAGGCAAAGAGACTGACCGCTAGGCCAGGCTCCCGGCGGGGCTAGGAGGCTCCCATTGATCCTTGTCCAGGGCTCGAATTATTTTGTAACGTACCGCCACCCGGTACTTGATTATACGGATGTTTACTATTACATAGCACTGTGTAAATATTTTCAACATTACTCAGCTTCTCAAAAAAGGGAATCAGGTCAAGCAGCTCCGAATCTGTCATGTCATCGAACCATGAAGCTACCGGTACCTATGCAACATAACAATTATTATTTACAATAAACTTTTTATTCATAAATTATAAATCAATAACTAAATTATATTTTTAATATTCTAATAATGACACAGAGTGTTTTTTTTTTGTTGTAAATTACAGCTGACTGGAGGTCTTATTTTACTCATAACCTACGTAGATAGTTTAAAGTTTAAATCGCATCAGTGTTCGTATAAATATTGATTCTCTCTTGACCATGAAATTATATACGACCCCATAATGTCAGAGGCAACACAGAGAGAGAGAATATTCAGAGTGCAGAGCACAGGCTGATGCTGGTTATTATTATCAGATACAAAAAAAAAAAAAAAATAAATAAATAAAAAAAATAGAAAAAAAAGTCAACGTAGTAGACTTAGATCTATCTATGAATTATAAAAGTAAGAATGAAAAATAATCATTAATAAAAAATTTTTTCTTACTGCATTATCCGGGTGAAATATATAACTCGCTGGACTATTATCAACGATTATAATCTGCTGAAGGTCTCTACCAAGCTTATTTAAATCCTTGACATAATTACCACGATGAAAAACACACGATTCTCTAAACAACCTCGCTCTAAAGACTCCCCATCTATCAAGCAAATCAGCAACAGGATCCGCGTACTAAAATCAATTAAAAAAATATAAATATATGTATGTTAGTATGTGTGTATAAAGTTATTTAAAAAAAGGAAAAAAAGTAATAAAAAAAATAAATAATGAATACACTTACTTTAGCAAGACTCGCGGTAAATAGAACACATTCATAAAGTTCACCCATTCTCTGTAAAAACTCGTCGACATAAGGCCTCTTCAAAACATACACCTGATGCACTGTTCCATCAATCTCGACGGGTACAACAAAGTCTGCATTGTTGATCGGCTTGAACGAACTATGCACCAGAGTCTCATCCAAATCAATTACCATACACTTTTTGTGCATATCCTGATGTCTAATGGGTGGTAGAAGGTATCTTGGTGATCGGGTACCAGGCGGCGGGGTGCCTCTACCCTCGCTCTGGAGAGAACTTGCTTTTGAGCTCTTGGAGCTGCCGCTACCTCGGCCCCTGCCGAGACAGCACAGGAGAGAGCGCAATAAACCTCTTCCTCGAGGTTTTTTGCCACCCGGTGGTCTGTTGTTACTGGTCGCCTCATTTTCTCTCGGTAATTGTGCTGAAATGCCATAAAAAATATATAAATAAATAAAGAGAAAATTTTAATCATTCTTCGTGATACGCTTCAATAGAGACGTTTGGAATTGTTATAGTAGTTATTTGTTGTTGTTGTTATTATTATTTGCATTCCATGAGGTAAATAGAAAGAATAGTAGAACACACACACACACACACACACACACACACACACACACACACACACACACACACACACACACACACACACACACACACGGATATAAATGCGCATTTAGCATAAATTAAGTCCAACTATTTAAATTGTATGAATTTATTTATAACTCTTTTTATAATTTTCGATTATACTTACATGCAAGTAATATTTAATAATTAATATTTTGTATCATAAAAAAGTATACAAAAAATTAACTGTTGAGAATCAAAAGAAAAATAAAAAGTAAGTACTTGAGTACAGAGTTTAAAATTCTAACAAGTAGAAATAGAGCCAAACGTTATTTTATTAGTTTTCGGAGTAGGTACACTCAAACAAAAAAGAGAAATAAAATGAAAGAGACGGAGCTAAGTATGAAGGACAGATTGGAGCACCGAGTTACAAGCTACAAGTTACCTAGTAAAGTACATAAGTGTGTAAGTAACCAAAAGTCGAGTAGGTAAATAGATATTAATGGTGGGATATAATAATATAAATAAAAGTAGTGATAAAGTTAATAAAATAAAAAATAGTAAGGTAAAGGCAAACTAAGGTGAATAATATGTTAGGTCTAGGCGAGGCGAGTATCAAGGAACAATCTCTCTTCCCCGCGGTAACAGGTGCAGACTCCTTGCTCACACACACATACACACACACACGCACACTTTTCTGGCGTACACCTCCCGCGAATAAAATGGTATTACTGCAAGTAAGTAAGTAAGTAAGTGAGTAATTGATTATGTATAAAGTAATGTAACATAAATTGAGTGCAGCTGGGAGTTGGGATGGTCCTGATATGTCACACCCACTGTCACAGAACGTAGTCGTCAGTACGTACCTTTCTCGTTATTGAAGTGGCCAAGCTCGTCATCCCGTGACACTTGGGTGATAATGGACGATGCGTCCATTTAAAACATTTGTTGGTCGTTCCTTGTTGAGCCCGATCGTGAATTCTGTGGATGCGCAGAGTACTATCACCAGCACTAGCACAATCGTGACAATCACTTCCACCACGATAAACACCAACACCAAGAGCACCGCGGCTATCACCACCGGGGCCGTCGTCACCAACACCAAGACAAGCGCCACGAGATTCACGACAAGTACACACACGTGTAATCGTTAACGCATGCATGCACGCACCCTGTACTCACTCGCGCCTCGTCGCGGTCGCCGCCAAACACGCCGTAAAGAGCCTTTACTTTTATCTCACTCGCTCAAACTTGTTTTTATTCCCTTTAACTCGTTTTATGCTGCTGCTGCTGCTGCTGTTGCTGCTTCTTCTTCTTCTTCTTACTCTTCACTCTCAAGCTATTTTCTTCTTCCCAGTATTCAGTATATATGTAACTGCTGTATTCAGCTGCTGTCGCGCGAAGCGCCGCGAACACACTGACGGACCGTGGTAGACGTAGACAGCGGCGTCGCCTCAGTGAGCTCAATCTCAACGACTACTACCACTGAGAACCTCCAATGAGCAATCACGGACGATAAACCTACACATAAACAAATTTAACACTTATATCCAGGGACCAGGTATATATATATATATATATATATATATATATATATATATATATATATATATATATATATATATATATATATATATATATTTTATTTATTTATTTATTTTACTCACAGTCTATAGTAACTGGTGATATGATGAGCGCGCAAATAACGGCCGACGATCATACACACACTCCTCACTGGTGTTGTCTTTAGCTCTGCGTAAGTAGATGTGATGCTATTGCTATTGCTATACTAGATAAAAATCCATCTGTGTATATTTATATACATGTATATTTTTGCTGTTGTACTGAACAATTTATACCAGTGTAGTCTGTAATATAGAGTCTATCAGTAAGAGTAGTACCGCGACCCGGTGTCGGAGAAGGGGCCACAAGCTAGTGGTAGAGAGTCTTCGAGTTGTTCCGCTTCCAACAGCCCAAAATGGCAGCGTTGTTGCGTTTTTGTTCCCTTTCGGCGCACCCACGGGTATACTGAGAACAGAGAGAGGGAATGTTATATGTAGTGTCTACTGATACTCTCTTAGAACCAGATCCAGAGACTCTCTATATCTACACCAGTCACTGATCACTTATATTAGAATATTTAATATATTTTCTCTGGTCTTAACCAACCCATATGATTAATGTACGCACTAGGATGCTCTTATCAGGTAGCTTCCTCTTCTACCAGATTATTTACCAGCTGTTATGATCATCCAGATTATGAACCTCGAAACTGAAGATTCAAGGCTTGTCTTTGCTTAATCACAGTGATACTAAAATAATTTAAAAAAAAAAAATTAATTAGCTATACTGACGTTTTGATCAACTTGTCATATTGTATATAAATGACAGTACTTAAATACATGTATACAGAGTAATAAGTATTTAAGTAAAATATATATAGATATATGCAAGTATATGCATGTTAAATTTAACCACACCTATGTTTATTATCGTACGGCCATTGTCCGGTCGGATTTATTTAACTTGCGATGACACAACTTGTGTGTGTTATTATTATTATTTATTTAAATTTGTTCTTTAGCATTTTGTCCGCGTGTGAGACTGGGTTTTCACGACACTTACAACAGCAATTACCACCACCAGTACTATATGTTATGTAGAGGTATAATTTGGTCACAACAATGCTTGTAGGTGTTATTTATTTACTTCGGATTTTATTGCGCCGAATGGGTGTCCTCATTTGATAGAAAGATTGACTGGACAAATAAAAAAGTTTATCACGACCGCGGAATTTAAAATTGTCAGTGGTGAGTACTAAGGCCATACCGCGGAGACTCCGGGTGAAGGTAATACTCTCTCTGCCTTTATTACTCGGCTCTCAAGCTCTCAAAAACAAAGATATTGCGTTTTGATGCGAGTACGCACGTTTGGTGGCAATCAAGGAAGCGATATTGTCTGCTGATGATATGGTTAATAATCTGTTTTATTACTACTACCATTACCCTGATAGCCACCTTACCTGTAACTTACTGTCAAACTACGTCCGCAATTTGAAGCTAACTTGACGGAAAGAGTTGGTAAAGAAAGCGATTAACTATTAGTTACCTATAACTTACTCTGCAAACAGACGTCAAGACTTGCTGTACAAGTATTTCTGTCAAATTGTAATAAAGTTGAACGGAAATTTAACTACAAGTTTGATTGTTAACTTGTATTCAAGTTTCGGCCGTAGATTTCCGTCAATTTGCTTACAACTGTTGTCATGTAAAAAATTACCGCTAACTCGATGTCAAGTTAACCGTAACTGCTAGAAGCCAACTACTTACTGAGAAAGCGCTGGCTATCAGGGTAATTATTAAATATATATAAAGAATAATCGATGACATTAAATTTAGCTGTTACTTGACAATTTTTTTAATTTTCTTTACTAATTAAAATATAGCAAAAAAAAAATGATTAAAAAAATGGACTTGTAGAAATTTTAATAATGGGAAATCCTCCACTTGAATACGCCACCTGGCGAATCAAATGTGAACTACTCTATGCAGGTCGAGTATAAACAGCTAATGTCATATAATATGCCGAAGCTGTAATTAAAAATTGTTGAAATTCTTTTTTAAAATGTTAAGTAATTAATTATTGTCTATAAGCTTAGTTACTATTGAAAATAAGATCAACTTTAACACTTGACCAAAAATTTGTAATCATTGAGTTTCCTCTACGAGAAAATAAAAATAAAACTTTCTGCTGCGTATATGGGTGTAATAGCAAGTCATGACAATAAAGTTAGCCGATATCTAAAAGTGTTTAGAATTTCTTTCATTAAAAAAATTAATTGAAAACATTTCACATGTAGAAAGTTTTATAAACTATACGTGCAATTTTGTAAAAATATTTTTTTTATTCTAATTTAATTGATAAAAAAAAATCTAAAATTGTTGAATGTCGACTAATTTTAATGTCATTAGCAAGTCTAGTAAGAACAATACAGTTTGATTTTATACTTTTCCTCCGGCAAATTCTAGTTCTGTGGTGATAAAAAATAAATTTGGTGAAGATGAAGTTATAAACCGTCGATTAGCTTGGAAAATGCATTAAAAATCTGAAATGAAGTTACACAGCCCAAGAGAGTGTCCATTACATTTCATCAAAAATGACTTTATACCAATTAACATAAATATTGTTGTAATCACAAAAAAACAGTAATTATAAGCTGTGAATTTTTAAAATACAATGTAATACGATAGGCTTACATTGCTTAAATAACTTAATAAATATTATTGTAAAATTAAGAATCGTAATTATAGTTGCAATGTTATAACTACAGTAATAAAAATAAGTTACATGAATAATTTTTAAGTAATTAAGAATTTTTATGACTGGGCTTAGTACTTGCAAATTCATGATGCTGAAAGGGACAGACATCTGTCAATTTTTAGGTTTTTTTAATAAACAGATTCTTACAAGAAGAAAAACAAAAAATAAAAAAAAATTAATATATAGAAGTTTTAAAGAACTGAAAGTGAAACATTTCTAAAATATATTTTTTGTCTTAATTTAATTCTTTAATAAAATAAAAATTTGACACGTTATCTGCTGATTTCAGTATCATGCAAATTCACAAATTTCTTTAATTGAGATTTTTATTAATTATTTAATTTCTATTAAAAACTCGATTCTAATAAAACTTGTAAATACATGATTCAATATAAAAACACGGCAGCTGATTTAAAAAAGCGTCTTAAAGTAGTAACTGCTTCTGCCGCAAGGAGAAGCCACGCCCCCGGCTGATTTCCCAAAATTAAAAATGCAATTTTTGAAAAATAATTTTTTTTGTTGAAGAAAATTAAAAAATTGTCAAATGACATCTAACTTTGATGTCATGAATAATAGAAATAAATTATGTAATAAATAACAAGTATTTCAAGATAGAGTTAAAGTACTTATGTTTATTATCTTTTTACAATGATTTGAAGTTATTAAATGGGGATTTGGTATAAAATGCATTTCGTGGAATTTTAACTGTTTTTTCCTAGTGTGATTTTTAAATAAAAAAGTTCAAAGTAGATAATATATAAATATGAATTGATTATTTTACACTGCCTGCAGTGCTAGGATTTTTTCTAAGTGTTTTTTTAGAAATGCATTTTGATATGAGATATTTATTTAACTGTAGTTTAAACTTATTTTAAAATATCTTCACTTGATTTTTTTTATTCAGGACCAATTTTCCAAATTAGATTTTTTATTAAAAACCAACTTTTTTATTCATTTAATATTAAGATAAGAAAAAAGTCGGTTTTAATAAAATAAAATAAAAAAACCTGGTCTTCAGTTATTAACTTGTGAGCTGTACTAGTATTTTAGAAATATAATTTTTCTAATTACAATTATCGTAACAACTGAAATTGAAATGAAGATAATTTAAATAAGTTTATAACACCGTAATTTGTTTATTGTTTAATAATTTAAAAGTTTGCTATTATTAAATAAATCTTAGCATCTGCATCACTGAGTCTGAGACTAAAATTTATGCTTAATTCTATTTTGAACTTTAATGTGATTGGTCTCTGGTAATTTAAATCTATTTAGTAACTTGGTGCATGGCGTGAGCTAAATACTCAACATTTTTCGAGGTGACTCCAGCCATCGATATTCTACCATCTTTAGTCAAGTAAACATGATGCTCAGAAGTTAATTTTTCCACCTGAAATAATCAATTATAATAAATAAAACAATGTTTGCTTATGATTACCATCAATATGTATTTATTAAAAAAAAAAAAAAAAAAAAAAAAAAAATACCTCATTGGGTTGAAGTCCAGTGAAACAGAACATTCCAATTTGATCAGTGATATGTGACCAGTCGCGAGAGCTGCCGTTTTTCTTCAAGTATTCTTTTAATTTATTACGTACTCCAATAATACGATCAGCCATAGATTTAACATCTCCAAGCCATTCTTGTTTCAACGACGGGTCGCTCAGAATTTCATTAACAATGCGAGCGCCGCTGATAGGCGGATTAGAAAACATTGGCCGGATTATTATTTTTATCTGAGACATCGTGCGTGCAGCTTCATCAGCACTTGACGTCACTAATGAAAACGCTCCAACACGTTCACCGTAGAGTCCCATATTTTTAGCATACGACTGAGCTAGAGCTATCTGATGGCCTTCCTTGACGAACATCCTTACGGCCATTGCGTCTCTTGCACAGTCACCTGAATTTATATATCAAATAAAATTTATTGTTTGCTAATTGTGTTAATAAGAACAGTATTAGTTGACATTTTACCTGATGCAAAACCTTGGTACGCCATATCAAAGAATGGGAATAGATTCTTTTTCTTAATCAATGCTGACAATTCTTTCCATTGCTCAGGTTTGGGATCAACACCCGTAGGATTGTGGGCACAAGCATGTAAAAGGATTATTGACTTCTCTGGCATTTTCTTTTCATGTAGGAAAAATAAAATTAGTCACCAATACGATCAAAATCCAACAATTAATAGTAACAATAAAACCATCAATAAATTATATTATAAAATTAACTTACAGAAATGTCTTCTAGAGCTCCTTGGAAGTCTAATCCGCATGTCTTCGGGTCATAATAACGATAAGACTTTGGAGTTAATCCGGCTAGTTTAAATAGAGGAGTGTGGTTTCCCCATGTTGGTGTTGGCATGTAAACTTCTTTGTTACCAGGGAAAAATTTACTCAAATAAAATGCACCAATGCATAATGATCCTGTACCGGAAATTCCTTGGACAGTTGTGTTCTATTTTTAATTAATTTTATTAATTAAAGATATAGTAGACACTATATGTAACGAAATTCAAGGGGCCGGATACATTTTTACGTTATAAAAAGTTTTCGTTATACGGAGAGAATTTCGTAGAAAAAATATTTATGGTTTTGAGTCGATTACTGAATTCAAATTTGAGCGGATTATTCCGTTTTTATTTTAAATTGAGTAAAAAAATATTTTATACACTTGACTTGTGCAAAATAAATAAAAATACTTACCAATTTATTAGCCACCACATCATTACCATCTCCAAGTGCTAAGGTAATGCTGTTAGTACAGAAATTAGCTTCACCAGAAATAGGCAAGTATTCTTTATCCAATTTTTTCGCCCTAATTCTTTCTTCTGCCTAGAGGAATATCAATTATTCTTAATTAATCATTTGAACCATTACTACTTAAACTAAAAGCAATTATAAAATCAATTATCTAAATAAAATACCCACTTTTAAAACACTGGGCAGCAAAAAGGGTTTTCCATTATCATCTCTGTAAGCTCCAACACCCAGATTTATTTTCTGCGGGTGAGTGTCCCTCTTGAAGGCCTCGGTTACCCCCAGAATTACGTCAGGCGGGCCCATTTCCACATGTGACCACCACGAGCTGTCAATAAGTAATTATAATTGAATAAAAACTGACTATTTATCAGATAATAGTATAGATTCGTGCAAGGTCAAATAAATAAAGCCACTTGTCCTCTAATTGACATAAAATCAAAGATTATAATAACATAATCAAAGCGATAAAAAATGACAAGTACCTGGCAAGTCTAGAAGAAGTTGAAATAACTCCATTGGTACGATTTCTCAATAATCCACCGGGTAACGACGATAATGACATTAATCTTGTGCTTTGCGCCATAATAACTTTCAAATAATTGTTTGAAAAAAAAAAAAGGTTTCCTATGTGAACTGAGATAAAATCTTGTTAATACAATACAGTATTTAATTAGCGGCAGTGAATATGTTTCTTTGAACACAATATGCTCACAAATGTACTCTTTTTAACGAGTATCTCTGGTAAGTGAACGAGTAGAGGTATATAGAGTAGAGGGACGACGTGACCAAACACGATAATAAAAACGTATGAGAACTACTGGTTTACTGATGATGCCATTGCGCTGATACAGCCGGTGACTTGATGCTTTGCGCTGGTGTCGCTTCTTGTTGATGCCCAAAGATTTACAAGTGAACATGTCCAACACATTGAAAAGTTGCGCGCGTTTCTCATATATTCTTTCATACTTATGATAAATATATATTTATATTTATCCATTTAATCAAATAATATTTTTGTGTCATAACAACTGCAACGAAAAATTTTAATTAGGTTATCAATTGATTATCAGCAATTTTATATTTCTATTAATGACTGTCCATAAACATTTACCGGCATTGTACTGCTTATTTATAAATAACTTAAAATAATACTGAAGTTAGCAGTCAGCTGTTAATTTTAAAAATTTTTTTAATAAATTACATTAAAATTTTTATAATATAATTTTTTTTATAATAATTTAAATGACACTGAAGTTGGCCGACATTACAAATTATTTAAAAATTTTATAATGTTGCAATTATTAAAAAGTTTCATATGTGAAAATTAATAAAAATTACAAGTGAAAATTTTTAGAAGCATTTTTTTATTGTAATTGATTAGTTATTAAAATTTTTATAATTGACAGCTGACGGCTAACTAGCGTTATCAATTTAATTGCTGTAAATATCTAAAAAAATTTTTATATCTGTCAACTTCAGTGTATATATTTTATTCGTTTTGAAAAAGACGGGAATTTAACAGATGACAATACTTATTTCTAGTATTTGAATTTTGCATAAAAATCTCTGGGTAGAATTATTTGAGCATAAATTTTAATTGAATATCTTCATTAGCATAATACTTAGTGAGGCGTGTTTTTACGTCATGCACTTAATACTTTAAAAAACACTTAAATAAATATTGTAGTTATAAGTTTGTAGGTGGGGGTATTTCGAGGTCGTATTTTTTTTTCATAGCGGCAAACGTTAGCAACTATATTGGATACTAGTTTGTAGACAATATAGTATATAAATATACACATATACACATTTCTTGATATCAATTAAAAATTTTAATCATATTCAAGCATTTATTCTTGTTCTAACAATCTCTAATTTCTATATCAAATGTCAGTTTCACTGTATACGTAAGTTACAATTTGATTTATCATGATTTAGTTTTTTACTGATGTATAAATATTGTAATAATTGTATTTTGTTTTTGCAACGCAGTTTTCACCAAGCAAAAAAAATCGTTGGGTTCAACGAATTGTCATAAGTATCTGTTTTGCCGTTATTTTAGTTTTGGAAAAAGTAAGATGGCTTTATCACGAATTAGATGCTCTAAAGAATTTCCGTCAATTTTTAATTATTTTAATTATCCAGGTAATTTTTTCTTTTACTTACTAACTTTTTAATTATTGAAAAATATAAATTATGAAAATAAAAATTATGTCATTAACATAAGTGAAAAAAGTGAGTAAAAAATAATTTTAAATAGTAATAAATCATTAAATTTTATGAAAATTAACGAAAAGTAACTTAGCTGATAGTTGATAATTTTAAGAATTTTTGTAACCAATAAATTATGGCAAAAAAAATTTTTTTAAAAAATTGACTTTTAGAAATTTAAAAAAACTACAAATGCAATTTTTTAAAAATAATTTTTTGGAGTAAATTTATTTATTAAGAAAAATTAAAAAATTTTAATAATTTATTTTATTGAAAAATTATTTTTAAAAAAATTTCACATGTAGAAAATTTTAAAGATTACACATGCAATTTTTTGAAAATATTTTTTTGTTTTAATTAAATAAATGAAAAAAAAAATCAAAAAATTAAAAACGTCGGCTAACTATAGTATTGTTAAATTTTAATTGATGGTTTTAAAATGTAAACTTTATAATTAAAATCTATCTTTAAAAATTCTACGAATTTAAAAAATTGATTTTTCAATGTCAAGCTCTGTCAAGGCTATCAACCTAATCATCATTTTATTTTAATTTGTGTTAGTTTCAAGTATAAATAGAATAATTTAATGAATTCTAAAACTTTGCTTACAGTTTATATGCAGTCAAAAAAATTAATTGAAATGAACCATGTAAACATTCCGAAAACAGTAAATTTCCATTTGTCAAGAGTGCGCAACTATCCGGAAGCACCGCAAATACCTTTACCGAGCAATGTTTCTGAAATATTTGGGAACGAAACAGGCCGTTTTACTCCAGAACGTGCTAGAGACATAACAGCTCCAGTGTTGTCACTAATTAACGGGCCAAATGGAATGTGTGATCGTCTCAACTCATCAAGATGGGCCGGATTGAGATGCATCGACTCCCATGTAGCTTCTTATGATTGTTTCGGAGCAGTGAGCTTGAACAGTAGCATGCAAACAATGGTTCCGAAGCCTTTTTGTGCTGCTGGCAAGTCCACTTACTTGAACATGCCCGGAGGACAATGGACCAGAGACAGCAAATACATAGCTGAGTACATGCAAAAAGCCCATTATGCAGTACTGAAAAATAAAAATCCAAACTTGTCTAAAAGTAAGTTCAAGTTATAAGACCTATTGCAAATTTTACTTACTGATCAACATTATTTATTTAACGCTAAAAAATGATATTATAAACAAGATATCAATATAGCGGCTTACGTAATTTTCACCTCTGATTCTATAGTATCTGAATAATTTAACACGGGAAAAATATATCGGTGGTGGAGGTCTACTGTCGCAATCAATTCCCCGTCAATTTTTCCGCCTAGGTACTTTATCATCGACGATTGCTCATTATTCAACGGATAGTAAACAAACGGATCCATCAAAAGATTCATCAGCTTCTTCATCTTCGGATGAAAAATTAACAAACGCTCAAAAGCTTAAAAGGGCTGTCAAGGATTACGGAAGTACTGTAATTGTATTCCATGTAACAATATCATTGATGTCGCTTGGTATTTTTTACCTTATTGTTTATAGGTACGCTATTATTAACATCATAAGTTTAAATTAATCACCAGCTTTCTTGTTTATAACTCAATAACTCTTATAAACTTTTTAATACTATAAAATAATTATCATTCTCCATTGTAATATTTATACCATCCAATTACTTACTGGAATAAATAATAACTTTCCTATGTTTTTTTTTTCAGCGGCCTAGACATTCAAGCATTTGTTAAAATGCTTCCCACTAGTTCAATTGAACGACTGGAGAATGTTATGACCAACTCATCAACATTTCTAATAGCGTACGCAATACACAAGTTATTTGCTCCGGTAAGAATATCAATAACTCTGGGAGCAACACCATTCATCGTTAAATATCTACGCAAAATTGGTATTCTTTCAAAAAAGGTTACTAAAACGTGACCATAATAACAAATGCTTCTTATTAATATAGTTTATATCTCTTTTGTATCGAAAAAATTGGTGTAGGTTTTTGGTTTAATAAATATATTGATCAAGCTATAAATATTGTTATTATTATTTTATAAAAAATAAATTTAGTTTAACATTAACACTTTTAGTGCAAAGGACAATCATAAAGTTAAAATAATCTGCAGGTAGATTTTTTTTTTTAAGTAAAAATGATTTTCAATTTTAATCAACGGAAATATTCAAGTGTAATTTTAGTAAATAAGAAAATAAGTATCATCTATATTATTAAGAAAATAAGCAAAATTTTATGGACGATGTATTTATATGATAAAATGGGTTTTTATGATTAAATCTAGTGTCATTGGGAAAATCTTGACTTGAATTTGTGCCTTTTCAAGGTTTCATATCATTCTCACCAATAGTCCGAAATATGGAGAAATGCTAAAAAAAAATTTTATACACCCTTATGGCTCCCGGGATCCACCTCGAATGCCATAAAGGGCGTATAATAAAAATTCTGTTTTTTTTTCTAAGTCCAAAAAAATTTTTAGTTTGAAGAAAAATTTTTTTTGCATTTCTTTACGTTTCATACAAAAATACGTCGGTTGCCAAAAAAAAATTTTTTTCGGAAATCAATGCATCAATCAAACTAAAAATTTTTTTTGGACTTAGAAAAAAAAAACAGAATTTTCATTATACGTCCTTATGGCATCTGTAACGCAATACGTATATATGAAAAATCTATCAAAATGCATGTGGGTACTCAAATGAAAGCTCTTGATCAATGTAACATCAGAATGAGCTTAGATTTTTAAAAACGTCAATATTTAAGAAAGTACAGTGCAATTTAACAAAAGTCATTATTTAATAGAGCAAAATTATAATTTTTTATAGTTCACAAGTCACGGCAGTCACATAGTGACTGCAAGGTTGATAGTTATTATTAAATTTATTGTGTTATATAATATGAAAATTGAAAATCTTACAAAGATCTGTAATTTCTTTTATTTCACTTATATTGCATAATATTGTATTTTTAGGGGCTTCTATTATTGGCTTTGAACTGCTTGAATATAAAATAAATAATAATATTTCCATTACATATCAGAGTACAAAATTAAATGAACAATGAATATATGACTTCGTTTTTATTTTTATTATAATATAAAGAATATAATGCTTATAATTTTACACAATATTACGTATAATATATGACATTGTACGTGTATAATAAACATTGATACACACGCTCTTGTTCTTTTTGTTCATTTTTTTTTTTTTTTTTGTAAAACCATACTTATAAATTTCTTTTGATTATTTAAATATTTTAAAACTTTTTAAAAGCACATACTTGTTCATACAAACCACACACATACACAAATATATATAAAAGCTCGACGATTTTTTTCACTGGACGAATTACTTTATTTTTATTCACATTCAAACATTAATGCATTAATTTCCAACTGCTTATTAATTTTTTATTACAATAATTATTACTTTTTCATCAGGATTGATTGAACTAATTAATTATAATTATTACTTTTGTCAGTTTAACATTTCTTGTACCTAAATTGAACCATTTGTTAAACTTTACTTTTTTTTTCTTTCAAATATTTACACATATTATTTAAAAAAATATTATAATACATAGCAAAAGCTGCATTTATATACAATTATTACCTGAATAATACAGCAGCACATATTTTTATTTTAAAAAATATATAAAAAATGTGACAAAGTCTTAGCGTTAATCTTAACTTTAATATAAAAAAAAAAAAAAAAAAAAGATTCATAGTATCAAGTCTTTCGTTTTTGTTCGTTAAAAAAAAAAAATATATATATATATATATATATATATATATAAGAAGTGAGATTCTTTTGAAGCGTATATTAAACCTGTTTGTCAATAAAAAACAAAGTCAATAATAATACAATTTTCCAAATAAATAGAAAAACTATTTAATGGACGTATTGGACGAGTATTTAATGAGTATAACTAATTTAATTTTGAGCATTGGAACAAATAAATTACCACTATTAGGATAATTGTCTTTTGAAAATAAAATTTCAGTTTAATAATTAATAATGGTAATTGTTTAGATAAATTTCACTGATATATTTGGTCGAGAAATGAATAAAAAATATAAAAAATAGGTATCTGGACTCGTCAAAAACAAGTAATTTTTTTTTACTTTAATCGTTAATTTAATAGCATATCATAAGACTACCGTAGAAAAATGAAAGTGCGTTCAGATGTTATCTGAAATGTTACTATAACATTTGAAGCGTTAATTTTTTAACTAAAGTCGCTGAGATGTGCATCTAAACAATTACACTGATAATTATTAAAGTGAATAAGTTATTAAATAAAAGAAAGCTTAAATAAATTGGCACGATGCTAAGGTCAATTTACTTTCCAATAAAAATAATTTTAATTGATAAATAATTTTGATTAACAAAACCTGATCACAACACATGCCTAACATGCTTTGAATAATAACTTGAATTTCAATTAAAATAATTAATAATATAAGACGTATAAAATAAAAATAAATAAAACTACAGAGTAACTGATCAATGATAATCCTCGAATCGTTACAGTAATTTAAATATAAAATGATAACTCACGGAGATATAGTCGGTGTATGTAATAATCTTAATTGAAAACGTAGATGTTGTCATGAGTGAATAATTGTAAAAGTCTTTTGTGTTAATTAAACGTAAGCCTCAACGCGACGGCCCCGTATGTGATTTATAAATGATCTCCAGCTGGTAAGAGTCTTGCTAGACCATACCCAGAAGCTGCTGGTAATACCTACGATCATTGCCATCAGATATTTTATCATAAATACCGGAAATTCTGGACGTACTGGTTCTGGCGGTCCTTTGCTGAATGGACAGGGTATTGAGTAATAAGCTTTCGACACTTGTCCTCGGCACATGTCGTCGTGCCAGGTCAACATCCAATCATCAAAGTAAGCTTGCTCGTAGAACAGACATGCGATGACAATCAGCGCTGGTACGGTGTATAACACCGAGAAAATTCCAATTCGTATCATCAGCTTTTCAAGTTTATCTGTTTTGGTACCGTCGTGTTTCATCACCGTGCGAATGCGGAAGAGTGAGACGAATCCAGCTAAAAGGAAAGCTGTTCCCAGGACCAGATAAACGCACAGAGGAGCCAAAACAAATCCACGCAGGGCGTCAACATTCCATATCCCGACGTAACATACTCCAGACAGCACATCTCCTGTATAATTAAATAAAAGACAATTAATATTAGGATCATTGTACTTTTTTGGAAATTGTTGCTATCTAAATTTATTCTTTACATGCAAAGTAATTGTCCGTACAAATTAGGAACTGCTCTAGGGTATTTTGGGGAGAAAATATTCATTTTTAAATATAAATAATAAAATTACCGTCAACTTTGCCTAAAGCTAGAATAGTGACTGTCTTAATAGCCGGAGCAGCCCAAGCAGCAAGATGAAAATATTGCGAATTAGCTTCAATAGCTTCGTGTCCCCATTTCAATCCGGCAGCCAAGAACCACGTGAGAGTGAGAATAACCCACCATATACTTGATGCCATCCCGAAGAAATAAAGTACCATAAATAGCAAAGTACAAAGCTCGTGTTTAGTTCCTTGTGTTATCGTAGATACCATTTGCACTTGTTGCATGTTATCAGGCGGTGGGAGAGGCTGTCTGCAGGCGATGTTATTTTTTGCGGCCCATCCCACGACGTATACCAGCGCAACCATCAGATAGCACACCGATAAAAATATTATAGGCCTCTCGGGATATCTACTTATGTAAATTAAAACAAAATTTACGTTTAATTTATTATGACTTGATCAATACTTAATATTTAGTTATAAATTTATCTTAAATGAAAGTATTAATAAATTAATTATCAATTATTTACCTAAATCTGTCCATGTCAATTAGGAATGTCAAAAAAGTGAAAAAGCACGAAGCAGCACAAATCGACGCCCAAGTCCCGATCCATACCCTGGCAAACTGTTTTTCCTGTTCAGTGAAAAACATTTCATTGCATGGAGCAGCACAATTTGGAATTGGTTTTGTCTTGAAGTTAAGTGAATATCCGTAGCTTTCAGGCACGTGAAATTGAACCGGACAGACAAACTTTCGGTTCTCATACTCCGGAACTGCAATTGCATTTCCTGCGTAAGGGATGTGTCCGTCATTCCAGGCAGGTCTCATTCTATGAGGAGGCTGGATCGTTGTTGACAGTTTTGATGATGAAGACGTCTCGTTGTTTCCTACACACAGTTCGTCAGGGTCACCGTACTCAGGAAGTTTCGAGCACTCGAGACTCGGTGGCCACTGGAACCCAAAATTTCTCATGATCCTCTCGCACCCGGCTCTGGCTCTCTCGCAGATAGACCGACAAGGTGGCAATGGTTTCTCTAAAATAGTACAAACTGGTGCGTACATCAGACACAAGAAGAAACGAAGGTCAGGACTGCAGTGAACTTTAACCAGCGGGGCGTATTGATGGATATCCTGACCTGCATCCTCCTGCTTCTGGTGCTTCAGCAAATTTGGCATTATTGTCTCATTGTAAGGCAAGTGTAGACACAAATTAATAGTTATTGGCTGACATCTTCCATGGTGTTTCAACTCTTCTTGTACCTCGAGTGCTGCTGTGGTCCCACCCGTTATTATTATGCACCCGAGGAGCACAGTAGTCCCGACAACGAGATCCAGCGCCCAGTTGCCCATCCTCGTCCTTTTAAATATTTTATTTAACCTTTTTAAGGGTAATTTATCACCGCGAGCTTACCACCGCAACAATCACGAGCTTGCAGTCACCACAACTCTAATGAGTTATTTTTTAAGAGCATTTTTAGTTTTTTTTTTTTTCATGCACTATTAATTCATTGAGTTTTATTTAATGTAGTAGCGTTTTTTTATGCACTGATACCCCCTGCAGATCCTGTGTCACTACACACACAAGATACAATAGCTGTAGACGGTGAACAAACTATGGACGCTGTAGCTTATCGCTGTATACACGGATCAACATGAACATATCTATGGACTACGGAGCCAGAGCATGGAGACGGAGACGGAAGAACGCTTGGTTTATTTTTTAAGAGTAGCTGAGATTCTTGCACTCACTTTACATTCCCCTCTTCCCTCTGAAAAATCTGAAAGAAATCGAAAAAGACAATGTTCTGTAGGTAGTGTAGGAACTGTACTTGTTGATGATTACTAAGCTATGCATTTATAGATGACACTGAAGTTGGCAGACAATAAAAATTATTTAAAAATTTTATAATAATGCAATTGTTATGAAAAAAATTCATTTAAAAATTTCCACATGTGAAAATTATTAAAAATTACAAGTGAAAATTGTTAGAAGCATTTTTTTATTGGAATTGATTTGTTACTAACATTTTTAAAATTGACAGCTGACGGCTAATTTCAGCATTATATTTATAGAGGTCGCGCGTGTATACTGAGTAAAAATTCGCGCTGTTTTTTTAATTTTATGACAACTGTCAGAGATAAAAATTGTCGACAAGCAGAAGTGCAAAAACTCAAAATAATAATACTGAAGTTAGCAGTCGGCTGTTAATTTAAAAAATTTTTATAACATATCAATTATAATAAAAAAAATGCTTCTAAAAATTTTCACTTGTAATTTTTACATGTGAAATTTTTTAACCAATTTTTTTTTAACACTAATGTCATTGCTATAATATTCTAAAAAAATTTTTAATGTCTGTCAATTTCAGTGTTCTAAAAAAAAAGATGAAGCCGTTGTATATTTCCTGAGATACAAAGAATTCCTGAAAAAAATTGGAAAAGAAGAAAAAGAATACGTAGAAAACTATTTCGAAAGTGAAAGTGAAAAAATGGCGGAAGAAAAACTATTGGAGATATTAAAAAGAGAAGTGAACAAAATAACATGTACATTCTTTAAAAAAGTTGAAGATAAATAACGTAAACGAATGCAACAATATAAAACTACATCGTATTATCTTTGTAGTTTTAGATTAAGAAATTAGCAAAAATTTATGACACAGAAATCAACAGACATACAATTTTTTTGATTTGTATAACAATTAAAATATCTCGAAAAAAATTAAATCAAAAATTTTTACTTATAGAAATAAAAAAAAATATAAATATGAATTTTCAAAAATATTTTTTTTTTTTATTAAAAAATTATAAAAAAAATTTAATTAAAAAATTCTACATGTGAAAATTACTTGAAATGACAAGTGAAAATTTTTAGAAGCATTTTTTTATTGTAATGGATTTGCTAAAAAAATTTTTTCAAATTAACAGCTGACGGCTAACTTCAGTATTATCAATTAAATTGTTATAAAAAAATGTTGATACAAAATTCCACAGTTAAAAATCAAAAAAATTACAAGTGCAAATTAAAAAAAAAGAAATTTTTTTCTCATTAATTTTTAATAAAGAATATATTAGTATCATTAAAAAGTTTCTAAAGTTACTAAGTGTAGTGCAAATAAAATTTCTTATTATTATTAAAATTAAGAATAGTAAAAATTAAAAAAAGAGTCAAGAATTCTGTAAATATATAATCATTTCAGACGATTTGCTGTAATCACCAAACAAATTGTAGTTTATAGTATCGTAAAACTAGTAAAGGTAAATAACAAACAAAGTAGAGAGTTAATTGATCAGTTGTTTTGATTTTATTTTTTTGTTTCATAAAATGCATAGTATTTTCGTTAAAATTATTTTAAAATTTGCCTAGTGGGACGACAATTCACAAAATACGTCAAAAATCTTACTATTACAAATTGCTATGGTTCAATCTATTGATGCTTTGACATAATTTGAAATCATCTGGACAATTGGCTTTTCTTTTGCATTCTTCTTCCATTATGAATTATTATTATTATTATTTTAAATTGTATATAGAGGTACTACAATTTTGTATTTTTGTTCAATATTGATTTAACATCAATACTATTATTAGTTTGTCGTGTGTCTGTTTTACCTATTAATTAATTATTCATTAATTACTGTACAATTAAACATTACCTTACTTATATAATGCCTCACGAATGTCCGAAATATTCTGATTTTTTATAAATAAATATTTTTCAATTTAAATATATGCATATATTTTTGACACCAATATGAATTTTTATCTTCAATTAGGCAACGGCCTCTTTCTCTAATATTTTTCATCAATTTCCATTCCGCAGTTTTTATTAACTTTAGTAGTATAATTTCAATTGAGAGCCATACTTTTTAAAGATTTTTCTTTTAACTTAGTAAATACTTAATATTTATAAATATACAGAAAAAAACATTAAAAGAATAAACAAATTCAAGATAAGTAATTATAATTACTTAAATATTTAATATGTAACTATTAAAAAATTGCATTGAACTGATAAAAATTAATCACAGAATATATAAATATTTATTTAAAATTTTATAAACTAGCTCACTGATTTTCATAAAGAACTTATAATTTAAATCAATAATTATCAAATATAATTTGGAAGATCCTTTGACAATAAATTCAAAGATTCTCGTATAGCTTATTTAAAAAAAAAAAAAAAAAAAAAACAGATTAATTATTTTAATTAACAATAGATTAAAAGACGATGAGCAAAGATATTAACTATCTACATTTTAACATTACATTATTATTTACATAATTGAGGTGCTGGGTGATGAGCTTTAGGAATATGTACCTCACATATCTTCAATCATCTTCAGTTTTTAAATGCAAGACAACTCAATAAAAGTATCAAGTATTTTTCTATTCAATAAAATTTACAATTAAAAATATAGCTCATTATTTTTCTCCCAGATTGATTAAAAAAAATACTTTCAAACACAGAAACGATGGACAGACTTTGGATTAATTAGCGACTGCTAATTATGAATCATATATATATATATATATATATATATATATATATATATATATATATATATATATATATATATATATATATATATATATATATATATATATATTATATATATTTATATTTGTTATTTAGATTATTAACATTTCCTGCTGTTAATTTCTTTATCATTATCATTATTATTAAAATTAATATTATAATTATAATTACAATTAATATGTTGATTTTTTAAATATTTCTATTCTATCACTTCGAAACATTTAATTGGTGTTTTGATCATATTTATCTATTACTTTTTGAAAGTAATATGAATGAAAGACTAATTAAAAAATAAACTATGACGACGTGCATAAGAAGACTTGTTCCGAAATGTACTTTGAGCAATTGCCTCACAAATTAGTAAGCAATTAAACTATAAATACATATGTAGGTACTTTTGAATTCTATTATTAATTTCAAGTTTTTTTTTTTTTTTTTTTGGCACTGAATTATAATTTTTGAATTCGCAATAATGCGAGTTTTTTTTTTTAATATTATAATATTATATCGCTTCTTTAAAGTTATAAAGACATAAATTCCAAAGACAAGGTAAACTATCTTGATTTTAAAATAACTTTCTTCTTTACAATTATTGATAAAATATTATGAAGAATATAATATGTAAATTATTGAATTAAAAGAATAATATTTGTTAATTTTTTGTCTTCTCTAATTTTTACCTTTGTTTTTACAGATGCGATAAATATAAACTAATTTAATTTTAAAATTATTTACAAATGCATGCACGCAAATATTTAATACTTAATTTATGCTAAAGAGTTTGTAGAAATCAACTCTATAAGTTGATTTATAGAGAAATATTCGTACCCGATTTTAAAAATTAGTATTAACATTTATAATTTTAAATCTTAAACACCAAAGAAGACTTAATTTTGGCACATCGTAATAATCATTTGGCTTAATTTTAGCTATTCATAACTGTTGTCCTTCTAGAGTAACCGCGCCTTGTAACAGTTTCACCCTGAGCTTCGCATTCTCTCTTCACTCTATCAATTATATCAGCAACTAATTTTTCTTCTTTTTCTCTTTGCTGCTCCCAATCAGGTCCTTTTCCAATCTGAAATAAAAAAAAAATTAAATTAATTATTTAGTCAATAAAATAATTAAAACAATAAAAAATACATAAAAAAATAAAAAATGAATAAAAAAATAAAAAATAAATAAAAAAATAAAAAATAGTAAAAGAAGAAATACAAACATCAGAAGCTCTCCTCGTTTTTTTGTTGACAGGTTCCTCCCGATTTTCATCGTTTTCATTGTTGTCGTTATCAGACGAGTGTCTGGAGCTTAGATGACCAATGTACCCCTTCCTCGACTTGAAGTACGCATTGCAACTGTGACACTTGAAAAGCGGCGCAGGCTGTGTTACTTGAGTAGACACGTGGAGTTTGTACTTATGCCGATACCACCTCGTTCTTGATGGCAAGACTTCTCCGCACCACTTGCAGATTACTGAGCCATCGTTCTGGATCATGTATTCCAGTAGCTTGTAAAATAACGCAATTTTTTATGATGATGAACTATATTCATCTCACAAATAAATTTATAAGTATCGGGTGTATTTTGGCACTTCAGTTTTTTTTTATTCTTCTTTATTTGAAGTTTTTTTTTTTTACATATGTGAGTATTAGTATAATTATAATTAGTAATTAAATTTAAAGTAAAATAAAAGTAACTTAGTTTAAAATTAAAATTTAAATAATAATAAATTCGGATATTGAAAAAATTAAGTGTCTTTAAAAACAAAGAAAAGATTTTTTTAATTAAACCATAAATTGTATTTTTTAAAATAAATTTTTATTTAACATTTTAAATTAAATTATATTCAATTCTAAAAAATAAATTAAATAATAAATCGGTTATCTAATTTCAAAATACAGTAACTAATTTTTAGAAATTTTTCTTCATTTTTCATGACATTAAATTTAACTGTTACTTCACAATTGTTTTAATTTTTTTTTAATAAATAAATTATTAAAAAAATGGTAGAAATTTTAATAAATTAAAAATGCAATTTTTTAGAAATAATTTTTTTGATAAATAAAATTAAAAAATTATTAAGTGACAGCTAACTTTAATGTCATTAATTTTTCTTATTAAAAAAAAGTTTGCCTGCCAAATTGATGAAAAATTTGATTTATAAATAGAAAATATTTGAATATAAATATTTAAAAAAAAATACTTGAAATTAAAATCTAAAAGTTATAAAAAAAAGCAGCAATATTAAAAAAAATAAAGTCTAAAAATTTTGCAATTACTGTATTTTAAAATTGAGCAGCTGAAATATTGCTAATAAAAATTCTAAATTCGACAATATTTTAATTTAATACGTTTCAGGCGGGTACAAGAAAAACCAACCTGTTTCCTAACTTCTGGCTCAGTATCACTCGGAGTTTCCGATTTTGGAACAAGAAGATCTTGATTACGCTCATCATCTTCATGATCGGTAGTAAGAAAATGAATCCCGCTAACCATCCGCTCAGTTTTGATATAATTGCTATTAGTAAGTGATTCTATACCGCGACTATCACCGCCTTCTAGTTCCTCATCATCAATATCTTCATTGTCGCAATTTCCGGCACCAGCGCATTCACCGTTACCGTTACCACTGTCGTCGATAACCATCGCCGTGGAAGTCGTTGTGGTGATAACTGTGTCATTAATTACTCCAGGAGACAACGACTCTCGTCTCGACGGCAGCGTGCAAATTTCGAAGGTGATATCTGTTGGTAAGTTTGGTAACAGGTAGTCTGGAATTAAACCGGTATTACTGATTAATTTTGTTATTATTGTTAATTGTAATTTTAAATAATAATTATTGGGTAAAATTAGTTTTAAAAAATCAAGCAAAGGTTTTGTTAATTTTATTAACAATCAACTAAATCTTTAATTATTTATTATATTTATTTATTTATTTATTACTTTTTGTTAATTAAATCAAAGTGTGCTCGTACATAAAACGCTCGCGGTCGGGTAGACTATTGCAATGTATATCACAAAAAGTTACAATGATTACAACAATTATTATTTATAAATAAAAAACAAATTAACATATTATTATTTATTGAAGTTAATTGGTTAATTAATTAATAAACTTTTTTTTAGATTAGATGCATCTCCCCACCGCAGGCACCAAGGCATTACAAGGCACATTTTGCTGTTTTAAATTAATTATAATCAACGAAGAATTATTTAGTTATTTATTTATTTATTAAAATTTACGAGTCCATCTATACCAATGGTAAATATACAACATAAAATAACAAAATATAATATATATTTTATTATAAATTTATAAATATAGATAATATAATTTGTTGTTACATTTGTCCTATATATGCACTTTTACGATAGACTGCTGGCTATATAATTTATTAATTAATAATTATTGCGACTGCGGTGATTGTAATTTGTGCGTATTTTATTTTATATTTTTTTTTTAATAATATTGTTGCGTCTCTATATAATTTATTTTTTAACAATGGAAGAAGTAGATCCAAATATTTATAATTTTTTATAAACAATAATATACATAGTGCACTCGGAAATGTTTTATACATGTACTAGTTAAATATTTTTAAAAATAACATTATAATTTTGATCAATTTTATTACAATTTGTTGATAAAACAAATATAAATTTTTTTCTCTTTTAAATGAATACTGACATTTATAATTAACCATCATATAAATTTCTTTATAGTTATATTTAAATTACATTAAATTCAAGGATACTCAAAAATATATAATTACATTTTTCGTTAATTTCAATATTAAAAATTAAATCATTGAATACCAATTTCAAGAACAGTATATAAAAAAATAAATTTGAATATTAAATAAGAGCTTAAACACATCCGAATGCAATTGAATAATTGAAGTAAAATTATTCACATGTACTTTTGAATTATTTTAATTACACAACTTAGTCTTTATGTATAATCCCTATGAGTGTAATATTTAAGAACAACAAGAATTACAATTACACTCTTACAATCACTATACATATTTTTTGTATATCAACGTTTAATAAAATATTTTCATCGTTTACATAATAAATTGTTATTATTAATTTGTGTTTCTAAGTGCTATTTATAATAATTATTGTTTTCCTTCACTTTATTTAAAAACTCTCTTAACGTGTAAGTGCGCATTTTTTTTTTTTATTTTTGTCATTTTTTATTTGTAACAAAGCTTTTGACGCTTATACCCGACTTTACTAACCCGATGTTATTTATATTTTTCTTTAAATAGTAATAAGTAAAATATTTAATTTTCACGATCGATAATCGCAGATATATATTTTTTTATAATTGTATATTTATTTATATATATTTAAAAATTATAATAATAATATTTATAGAATATAAAGATAAAATAGAAACGCAATGAAATCCATAAGGAATTAAAGAAAGTGCAACGTGTGAAATTGAATAAAATTATAAGGAGATTAACACATTCAATTATTCGCTTACTGAACTAATTAATTTGTGTCGCTTACAAAAAAAGATATCCTCAATTTTCCTCTTCTTTATCATTACAATCACAATTTGTAATTATTTTCTTTTATAATAATAATAGATATATTTTATTAAAACGTAATAATTGACAATTAGGAAGTTATTTTGTCTAGAGACGCTCGCATGGACGAAGATTCCTAAATAATACATTTTTCAGTAGATATATATATATATATATATATATATATATATATATATATATAAAATAAAAAAAATTATTGTTATTAATCATTATATATAGATATTTTCAATTTATTTATATTTATCTATTTATAGGTAATTACATATTATTTCGGGCTTAGAATATAAATAGGAAGACATATTCAGGTTGTGTATTTTTTCTTCCTGGTATGCTGGATTTTGGAAGACGTCTAAAATCTAATTTGTTTTTATCAGAAATTCTTACATCTAAAAGATAACATATCTATAGAAAAATTTCAAGTTTAAAATTGTATCACTTAAAAATTTTTTTAACTGTAACAATTTTTTTTTTTTTTTTAATAACAGCCCATTATACCTAAAATTTCTTAATTACTTTTTTCTTTTTATAAAAAAATGTCGATTGTCACATGCGTGCGTCTTATATTGCCTTAAGTATCAATAACTTATAACAAATTTGCTTTTATGAATTGCTAATGTTAATTATATACTAATACAATAATAATAATAATAATAATAATAATAATAATAATAATAATAATAATAATGATAATAAAAATGAGGAAAGTAAATAGAAACAGTAACAATAAAAAATATTAATAACTAATATAATGCTTATCAGTTGATAAGTGCACCACTAATTAACTAAGAAAAATAATAGTAATAATGATAATAATTAATATATTTGTGCGAGAAAGCACTCATCTATAATACAGTGTACTGAACAAAACTATACAGAATACCACGAATACTGCTGGGCAGTACGAAACGCAAAATGAAACCATTCTCGTCATTGTTATATTAATAAATTTTATAACTCTTTACTCATTTAGCAATTATAATTATAGTATTATTGATAATAATAATAATAATAATAATAATAATAGTAATAATAATAATAAATGAAAATAATAAACATCATTTCGACACTTATTTTGCAAGAACGAATCAGCTAACGTCAGCAAACGTTTCGCACCATTGGAATTCGTTTTTAAACCGGGAAAGACTGAAGATTAAAAAAAAATATTAATATAAATATATATTAGTGTAAATTATTTGCCTCTTTAATTAATTTTACTTCTAATCATAATTGTCATAATAATAATAATAATAATAATAATAATAATAATAAAAATGATAATGTTATTAATGATTATAACAAATGTGAATTAAAGAATAAAGAAGAAAAAGAAATTGATTGATAAAACCGAATTAGATTAGAGAAAAAAAAATAAAAATAAAACGACCGATAAATCGTATCGCGAAATCACTTGGTCAAATTAACGATATGTATAATAATATAAAGTTATTAATTTTGAAAAGTCGTATAACTTATTAAATATAAATCTCTACTATAATTAATTACACTTAGCTATATTGCTTTTTTTAATTATTTAATTGATATTAATACACGTTAACAATCTAACGAAAATATAAGGTATTAGAGATACCTACTTGAAGCGAATAATTAATTTATTTATTTGTTAAACTTGTTGTTTAATTACTCTACCAATACTCGTATCTTTCCTTGCTTAAATATTTAATTATACAGAATTTAATAAACCAGTGATCATTTTTATTTAAATGATGAATTGACACACTAAGGCGGCAAGAAGAAACCAAAAGGCACCACGCAATCCTTGGGCATGAAACAATCGTGGACTGTTTTCATGTGGTTCTTCATTTTGTCGGGACGGGAAAATTCTTTGCCACAAACTGGACAAGGGAATACCTTCCGCTGGTGTCCCTCGTGGTAGAGGAATGCATGTCGCTGGAAGCTGTACTTGTTTTTGAAGGTCTTCTGTATGTCTAGTTTTGCGCATTCAGTACACTGATAGACGCCCTCGGATATCGAGGCATAGCGGAAGAGATTTAGACCACGGACAGACATTTCTGTCAATTGTTCAGCGGGGTCCTGAGATTGGGACGTCGCTCTTCGTCGCATACGACGTTTCGGCACTTGACGGCCTGTTGGAGCTGACATTACACCCAGAGCGCTGTTGTTATTGTTGTTGTTGTTGTTGTTGTTGTTCCCGGTATTGGAAGCGCTGGTTTCAGATGGGCTCTGGTTTGTTTGACCAGCTCTGCTTGCTGGAGATGCCGAAGCACTGCGGGCTGACGTTGTCGTCGGGGTCGTTGTCGTGGTCGTGGCTGTGGTTATTGTCGTCATTGTGTTCAGGTTCAAAGATGTTACTCCGGAGGTCGTCGTCGGTGTGCTTGACGGCGTCGACGGGGTCGTTGGAGTCGTCCGCGATGAATCCATTGTTGATGATAATGGCGAGCTTGTTCTGCCGTTCAATGAATCGCGACTCCGTGATTTGTCGGCATTCGATTCCGACTTTGATGAGTACTCTGAAAAATTATTTTTAAATTAGTAATTTTTTCATTTTTTTTATTTTAATATTTCATGCATTTTTTTTTTTTTTTTTTTAAATAAAATAATGTATCAATTAAATACAAATTTTTTATGATGTTGAAATTAAAATTTGAGAATTTTTATAACTAAATTAATGAAAAAAAAAAAAAAAAACTAATGAAAATTCTACATGTAAAAATTAAAAAATAATTCTACTGAGAATTTTGAAAAATATTTTTATACAATAAATTAATTTGTTATAAAAATTCTAAAATTTAAAAAATTTTTGCATATTTCAGTATCATAATTTTTCAAGTTTAAATTATAAATAGAACATTTCATGAAATTAAAAAATTGAAATTCACTCTTAAAAATAAAAAAATACAAAATTGATCGAAAAAATTTCATAAAAAATTAAAATAAATTATTTACTAAAAGTTTCAATTAAAAAATTGAACTTTAAAAAAAAAAATTATAATTATATGACAAAAAAGGAATAAAGGAGTGCATGAGTATAAAAAATAAATAAAAAAAAAGACATAAAATAAAATTATACCATTTTAATAATTGCGCGACAACGTTTATAATTATAATAATATAAATATATGTATGTAAAGATATATTTATATTTTATTCATGCGTATGAATAGTTTCGTGATATTCAATATATATTTAACAACACGTATAAACGGCCGCATAATAATATAATAAAATCATAGCACAATATATCTACAAACAAAAAAATAATAATCATAATAAATCATACAATTATAGCGTACTTTGAAAATAATTACGAGTATTTTGACTCCGAAGAATCTCTCGTTAACTTAAATAAACCTTTAAACTTAAAAGTCTTTACAACGAAAAATTAATCTATTGAATTTGAATTACAGGTAAATTAATATATAAAAAAAAAGAATATTCTTTTAATAATATTAAATCAAAAGATTAATTTATCGATGCCCTTACTTTGTTTTTAAATATAATAATAATAATAATATAGCTGAAAAACATAAATAAAATTTTAAAGAATCCTTGAGGACTAGCAAGACGATAATTTTTAATGCAATTTGTACTGGCCCCCTTTCATCTAATTTAGTAAATAATAAACGTCTTTATATTTGTACTGTATTATTTCATGGCCACAGGTTCACAATTAACATATATTAATTAATATATTTATTATATTTATATTACACGTAACCTACACTTAGATTTTAATTTAAAACTTTCTTTATAATTATTTATTTTTTAACTCAGCCGCAAGAATTCAGATGACTTAGATTTTTTGCCGGCTGAGTTTTTTTTTTTTCGCCAAGCTTTTCGTCCTCAAGTATTCCCACAATATATAATAATTAAAAAAAAAGTGTTTTACTTAAACAAATCATAAATTAACAACCATTACGCAACATGCAAAACAAAATTCGTAATTGTAAACTTTTCAATAATTATAATTACGCTACATAATTTTATGGGTAATGATAATAATAAAATATAAGAACAAAAATTCAAAATCTTAAAACTACTATTTCATTTTTTTCAACAAACGTCTCGTAAATTTTAAATTGTTTAAAAAAATTAAAAAAAAAAAAAAAAAAAAAAAAAAAATTAATAATCTCTTAATAAAAGTTCTAGAAAATTTCAAGACGAGTAATTGAAAAAAATTAATTAAAACATAATTTTTGGCTAAAGCAACTCTGTGCTTTTAATTACGAGTTATTTATTATATTTAATTATCCAAAAATTATGTTATCAATTTGAAATAATTAATAGATAAATAAAATAAATAAATCTGAGGAATCAGTCGGAGTGTGAAGAGTGAATGTCAGAAAACAAAAAAATATGAATCTAATTTTTGACATAAATAAAAATGTGCGAGTGTACTGCGGACAAAATAAATAGATATGTAAAATTGATAAAAAATTTTGTCCGGGGTACATTACAACCGCTACAAAACATAACTACCTCAAACAAAATATAAATTAAAAAAAAAAAAAAAAACATTCTACTGAACAAATGATGACATTTTTGGTGATACATGATTGTAATTACCTTAGCCGTTTATTTCAGTGGGATTAGTAGTCATCTTTATCTTGGTTTGTTGATATGAATGATTTAAAAATAATTTTTTTGATTGAATTATAATAAATAATTATAATATTAATATAAATATTAATTACATGGCAATGGAGGTAAGTATAAAAAAAAATTATTTTATACTACAAATATATAAATGATAAATTTAATATTTAAAACCTTTTATTTTAAATTTGAATTCTCTTTCACACTTTTTATTGCTGCACGTATTTGAACTTCTATTATCAGTATCAGGATAATAAATAAAATAATAATGATTAACAGAAAGTACAATAACCATGTAACATGTGAGTAACAATATTTTAAAACGTGCACTTATTATTTTATGCTATGCTTAGTTGTTTTATTTAATAATTAACTGCTGATGCATTTATGAGTTGGCACACGATAATTATTATTTCTTCTTGTATACAATACAGTAATCAGTTAATAAATAATCAGCAGGTTAATAATAAATAATTTTAAAGGAAATTGGTATTGTGCTACAAGTACAATAGTAATAATAATAATAATGATAATAGTTAATGATAATAATGACAATAACAAAAAACATTGATTTGGAGAAAATAAATAAATTGTCGGGTTAATCGTGCTGATGAACGGTAAGAGTGCTTTGCCTACAAATAACAACATTTTATTATTTATTTATTAATTAATATTTAATTAATTCTGTTACTTCATTATAAACTTCTGAACACCGTTCTTTTTCAAATTTAAATAATTATTATTATCGATAGTCATAGTTTATAGTCAAACAATTAGTGCATATAAAATATACTAATTTTACCTGCAGCGTCAGAAAAGACATTAATTAAGATCTAAAAAAGTTTTTCTATAAAATTTTATGTATAACGTTTATTATTTTTTTTTTTTTTTTTTCTTTTATTTTCACTCATTATTTTTGCTCTTACTTTTTTATTTTATTTATTCTCCATTAAACGTCACAAGGTCTCACTTATTTGGCACTAGCAGGCCGCGAAGGCCAATTTTCACACCCGCGGATGAGAAAATGATTTTTTTTTTTTTTTTTCGATAACAATTTATTAAAAATTTTTTTTTTCTTTCATTAAAAAGGCACCGAACCGGGGATTTAAATTTTTTCTAAACTATTTTAGATCCCACTGAAATACAATTTAATTTTTATTTTTATAAATTTTTCAACATTTTTTTAAACTCGTTAATCATCCGCAATTTTTTTCACAACATTTATAAATAATAAGTCAAAAACTCGAGCGTAAAAATTCGTTTTTCTGACGCATAAGATTTAATTATTTCTTTCTTTCATTTTCTCATTCATTGCGACGACATTGATATTTATTTATTATTTATAATTATCAACTAGCGCTAAAATATAATCAATATAACTTTTGTTTCACATATAATATATAATAATAATAATTAATCATAATAATAATAATATAATAGCAATAATAATCAATAATAATTAACAAAATTATGTGTGTACTTTAGTATCAACGCGTATGCGCAATTAAATGTAACCTGTGTGAGTAAATGTATTTTTTTGAGATAATAATTATGTTTTCTGTAATTTGTAATAATATTTTTGATAAGATAATAAACTATGATTTTTAAAAATTATTATTATTATTATTTTAATTTTTCAATTTAATATATATATATATATGTGTATACACATAATCATATAATCATATAATAATATATATATTAAAATCTATCTGATAGTACAGTCTGCTTTTTAAGCCTCGTAATTTATTTTCTCTCTTACTTTCTCTCAATTTTTTTTTCATTTATAAATTTATTTTCATAATCAACTCATTTTCTCTCACGCATATAAGATTGACATTGCTTAGCAGTAATATGCATATATCAATGAGCTTTTTTTTTTTTTAATAAATCATAAATCATTATTATTGACTGTGTTTCCTCCTTTTCAAAACATAATTTTTTTTTCTTAAAATTTCACCACCGACACGACGCTTTCAGAGTCATATCTAAATATATATAAGATTTTTTAAATTTATATATTTAATATTTAATATATGTTTATGATTTACCAATTTCTTACACTCTAATAAATCGGACAGTGCTAGCCTAAATCATAAAAAAACAAAAACCGAAAATGAATTTAGTATGTGAATTAAAAAAAAAAAAAAATCACTCGTTTAAATTCTGATACTAATTATTGTAATATATATTTTTTAAAATGCCTCATATTCAAATAATTAATCATTGAATTAATTATTAACTGTTAATGATTCATCCATTCTATTCATCATTTCATTTCTTTTCTCTGTCTAAAAATTGAGTTAGTCTTAGTCTCTCAGTGATTATCATATGAAATATGTGTACATATGTATGTTTGTTGTTTTATTTTCCGTTTTGTTTTTAGTTAATATTCTTTGTCTATAATTATTTAGCTCTTTATATTTATTTATTCATAATTCATAACTTTTGTTTTTATTTATTAGTATTTTATTTTTTTTTTTCTTCTAACGTTAAAACTTGTTTAGCGTAATTTGTCTATAAAGACGATAAGCTGTCTAGCCGCCGCTGTCACATCGATATTTTATTTATTTTTATAATAGTATATTTTTAATTTAGATATATAACAATATATATTATTACAATAGTAATATAGACGCGCCCAATGACACAAAAAACCAAATAAAAGTCATAAAAATTAATTAAATTACATTAAATGTATTTAATTATAAAAAAAAAAAAGTTATATATAATAAAAATCAATTAGTCATTATTTATAATATTAATAAATCAAAATAAAACAAACAAAATAAACAGTTGCCGCTATATATTACGGGAGAACGGACCGCGTAGCCTCCTTAAGACTAATTATTTTAACCCACTTTGTTAATTATTTATAATAATAATCATAATCAAATCAGCAATTGTCAATAATTCATAAAATAAATCAAAAGTAAGAAAAATTGAATAATGATAAATAACAAGCCAGTTTCTAGTCTACAAGCGTTTTGAACACACTTTGTATCTCAATTACATTTTTAAGTATTTCTAAATTCATTTTCTCTTGGTCCATTATAAAAATTTCAAAATGTATCATAAATAGTCTTGTATCTTTTTTTTTTCTTTTAACAATTGTACATTGCGTAATTTTGCTCATAAATATTGGAAGAAAAAAAATTATACTGGCCGTATAGTTTAGAATAGAATATTCATCACACGATCGTCGACTGATTGGGTTGAATTATTAATTTATAAATTGCATGACATTATTAATTATTAAATATTAATAGTATCGATAAACTAGGCATTTGGTCGTTATTTAACAGTATTATAAATCGCGACCCTCTCCCTTCTACAAATATATATAATATATCGTTAACAATATACTATTACATAATAATAGCAGTACTTAATAATAAACTGTCATTGATAATAATCAATAATAATAATTAATCATTTTTGTTTATTATTATAATCATCATCATTATTTAATAATAAAAATAATAGTATAGCCTCTAGTCGTTTTAAATCTATGCCCAAGTAGTCAAAAATTTTTTTTTTTTATTAAACTTTTTATTTTTTATAAATGAACTTGTTCGCCACCTCTAGTCGCATCGTTTAGTAGATATTAATTATTATTATTGTGTAAATAATAGTAATTATTGTTTTTTTTTGTTTTCAACAAGCATTAAGCTGTTTTTTTTTTTTTTTGTCACAACGATTATCACACGAATTCGAGGTGAGAGATATAAAGTGTAAGGTGCAAAATATAGTAATCTACAATAGTGCTGTTTTTTTGCAACTGTAAGCCTATTAAACCTTCGCCGATAGCCGTAGCCTTGTATTCGCTTTATAGAAAAAAATTACGGTCAACAATTGTTATTATTTTTTATTAACTTTGATTGTTTTATCTCACTTTTATTTTGAATTCGGTAAATTCACAATACAAGTCTCGTTAGCAATACCAATTTTAATTTATTAATTATTCTGATTCATATATTTTATTTTTATTTAATATAATTATTTAAATACTATATATTTATGTATTGAGACAAAAATGTGTAATAAATTACTCTAACAATATATGTGTATAATTTTTTAACAAATTTAAATGTTTAATTTAACGTTTAAGTTACTAAACACAACAAAATAATTGCACATTCTAAGGCATTTATTATCCTTGATTATTATCGCAATATAAATTCAAATTTAATCACCTACTTTTGTTTGTATTTGGCAACGTCATTTTAATAATTAACCGGACTATTGAATATATTTTATCTACACGACTAATTATAATCGTTTGTATTGTATTTTTTTTTTTTTTTTTTTTTTTTTTTTTATGTACAATTACTTTTTATAAATTTATAGTAGTCTGTTCAGTTTAAAAACTCGCTACATTATTTAATTTTAAAATACATAAAAATGTTTACAATAATAATGGCAACTATTTACCGCAAACGAGATCGAACTTTACAATTTATAGTTTATAAATTTACTAAATAAAAATAATAATAAATATTGTACTTTAATAATGGGCTTCGGCTTTCAGGCTCCGGCTCGGCACACGGAATATTAAGTTTTACTACTATAAAAGGTGCCTTCAGTCTATCCAATGTCAGTACTATCTTGTATTTGGTGTCGTTAAAAACCGTCCCACTGCAGCAGTCTTTCAAAAATTGCATATCCCGTTATTTATTACATTTTACGTTTGCATTTATTATTTATTATTATTCATTATACTCGATATAATCAAATTGATCCATCATATTATATTAACTTTAATTATTTACTCATTAATATATATATATAGATTTATATTTTACTTTATTAATATTTTGATTGCGCAAAAAAACATTTTATTATTATTATTATTATCCACCTGTCCCACTCAGACTAAATAAATCTACGATATAACAATCAAGTGATAATAAAATCAGACTTGACAGCTCGACGATAAAACGGCTCAACAATGCGGCGAACGGTCGAATATGTGTCTCTCGTACATATATTGCATTTACTCAGTCTACGTGGTTTCCTTATTATATTCTTTATGAGTACTTGTCAATATGTTAATCTTTACTCATAACTATTACTGTTATTGTTTTGCTTTGTTTTTTTTTTTTTTTTGACATTTTTCAATTTTTTACGTGTTAATTTTAGTGTAATGTTGATATTCAAGTTTTATTTATTTATTTATTTGTTTGGATATGTGTTTAATATTTAATGTAATGGGATGCGTGTTCGATAGCACAATAGTGTGCAATTAATGTACTTAGGTACTTAATCGTATGCAATATTTGATTTTTTGTTAACAGTCCATTCGCGCGGTATTGTAAAGTAAAAACTAGCCACATAGATTTTAAATCTTTCTTCATTTAATTATTCAAAATTTTTAATAACTTTTTTGCCAATTTAGATTTTTAACTTTCTCAATAACCATTACTTTTTATATATATATATATATTTTTTTTTTTTTTTTTTTTTTTTTATTACAATCGATTTATCTAGACCGCAACTTAAAAAAGTTGTGGTCACGTTTATTTTATTTTACCATTTTTTTATTTAATTAAATTTTTCATATAAATTCTTTGCAAGTAATAACGTATTCTTTTGTATATATTATCCGCAACTCCCATGTTTTTATTGCGTGGGAGATTAAAGCGGTAAAGCTCGTTTATTTTGTAAATTAATGCCCGCGTTGGCTTGTTTTTTTTTATCATCAAAATAACAATCACATCTTTATATATATTTTTTATTATTTCTTACTTAATTATTTATTAAACTCTATTATCTATCATCATCCTCGCTTACAGGGAGATTGTCACGTCAACGTTCAATTTCTACTTTCATTTTTTTTTTTCATTTTAAAAATTTTTTTTCTAATCAACAATCTTATTAATTAATAATTGATAAATTTATACTACGTCAAAAAATGAACAGTAAAAAAGGTACAATGATAAATATAGTTTTATAGTAATATTAATATTGGCATAATAAATAATCTCAATAAGAGAATCAATTACTTTTTTGATTATTAAAAATTTTTAAAAAATTAACAATAACGATAAAGAATTATATTTTTTGAAATAACCAACAATTTTTTTTCTTTTTCACCATTTGATTTATTACTTTAAAAGAATCGTGCAATCCCCCCGCGTTTTAATATAAACCACGATCGCATTCTCTACCTAACTATTGGGTTTACTAAATAACTAACTATTTTAAATATTATATATTTATATATATATATATATATATTTTTTTTTTAAATCTGTATTTGACATATTACTTATTATTTGCGGTGGTGCCTGACTGCTATAGCCGCTAGGAGATTTCGTTGGTATATTGTTGGTGTTTTGTATTATTTATTTCTGATTGGCAGCTGCATAAGGTAATGCTTATAATAATGTATAATAATATAACACGATGACGATGATTAATGACGTAAACAATAACAACAACAACAACCTAGATGCTTATGTGTATTAAAAAATACACGATACGCATAATCTCCTTAATTTGTTTTAATTAGCATAATCGATAATATAACATAAATCGAAATCTCCGTCTCTAAAACTCATTAGATATTATTTTAAATAACTTTTACTTCACTTATTTGGCTTTAGTGTAAAAAAAAAAAGAAGTGAGCGATGGCCTACCGCTGTTGGCCCATACTGGAGCTGCCTAAGCTCATGTGTGGCTTTAAACTGTGAATAATCTTAACATGAGCCACCATATTATCCTTACGCGTAAACTCTTTGAAACAAACCGGACACGGGTAGTACTTAACATTGGGTTTGTGCGATGTTACATAGTGGCGACAAAAATTGCTTATGTGGGTGTAAGTGCGATGGCAAACAGTACACCGATAAACGTCGCCCTCTTTAACGCAGAAATCCCGAACAGATCCTTCTGTTCTCTCGCTCTCAACCTTAAAAGATCCCTCGAAGTCGCTTTGGCTAATTTCAGACTCACCGCCGCTGACCAGATTGAATATGGCACTGCTCATTAAGTGGTGCTCTTTGTTCGACACCTTATGCTCAGACTCGGTGTCTGAATTATTCGGGGGTTCTTCTAAATTAGCTGGTCCACTTCCAGATAAACAGTCATTGTTGGTGCCACCACCGGCAGATGCTTTTCCTTGCTGCAAACTCGATGCGCTGTACTCGTTACGAAAGCATCGCTCAAAGTTGATACGTATATGTGCCGGTGATTGACCACCACCATTACCGCTATTATTACCACCGCCGCCGCCACCACCCCCACCAACACCATGACTTCCGTTCGACGACTCCTCCGCGTCTGAAAACGATAAACACTTCTCGTATCACGAATATACATTCTTCTTTTATTGCTACTTCATTTTTCATTTTAATTAATTCATTATTCTAGCGGTACTAATACCGGTTTAATTAATTGACTAAATTAGTACGTCAGAGCATTTTTTTTTTTTTTTTTTAACTTAAAATATTGAAAATTATAAACAAAATAAATAATCTTCAAGTACGTTCAAAGTACTTTGGCTATAAATGCCCTTACCGCAAAAATTTCATCAATCAATCACTAATTAATTAATTAATTAATTTAATTATTATACATATTAATTGTGGGGGGAAGCAAGAGGAAGGGTAGAGCCAGCAAAATAACTAATTCGTCACTGTAAATAAAAATTCGACCGTTGTTTAAAACTTTCATTGAAAATAATAACTTTCTTCAATATTAATATCAATAATTAATTAATAACAATAAAAAAAAAAAAAAAATAACCCTTGTGTGCGCACGCCCGTGTGTCTCGTCAACCCACCCTCACACTGTTATCATTTAAAATTTTCATTACTCCAATTTATATCCAATATATTCAATTACTCGGTTTATCTTTCTCTCTCTCTCGTTTTTTCTCGACTTCCAAACACAAACACTCATATTAAATGGTCTGTTACATTATACACTGCCTTTTGCATTATATTAAATCTTTTATAACAATATCATGCATGCAGAATAAGTTATTATAATAATAATAATTATACAACACAAGAAATCACCCACCAAATGCTAACGGAGTTAAATAAACTCGAGACTCACATGCGTGCACACACACTTGATATTTATTTAATTATTAAATTAAACTTCTTCATTTTATTTTATTTTATTTTATTGTTTCATTTTATTTAGTTGTTTATGTACTTAAATTATTTTAAAAATGTGTATACACAAATCTTATTGTGCCTTGCTTGCACAACCTGCTACTGCACGTCATCATAATCATCAAGTAAAAGTAACACGATGTAGTCATCATCGCAATTACTGTAAAAAAATATCTAAGGATGAATTCACGAGGACGTATTACATATATATATGTAATATATATTTTTTAGACTTTTTTTAACACAAAATAACTAAATAAAATAAAATAAAATAAAATAATTCTATATATTCTCATCGTCCTTGCTTCTCCTTCTCTCCGCGGTTATTAATTATTAACTAAAAACAAGATAGCTTCTTCTTTCGAAAAAAAAAACTCTTTTGTGGTGTTATGTAAATTTATTCTTTGTAATATATTTTTTTTTTATATTTTTAAAAATATTAATAGTACTTTTTTTTTTTTTTTTTTTTTTTTTTTTACGGCTGGCCTTCCCTAGTCCCTCGCTTCCCCGCGCAATATTAAATAAACGACAGATTTCAAAGGTGATTCAATTCTCAACTCACCTGTGTGCAAAAAACAAAAATAATCACGTGTCACTATTTTTCAAAGAATCTTCACAATCTTTGACCACTCTGCTTATTATCAATTGTTATTATTATGAATATTGTTATCATTTTATTCAATTTTATTTAATAAATATATATATGTATGTACATATATAATAATTTTATTTTTTTTAAGTCAAGAAAAAAAATCATATTTACCACTTTTGAATAAAATATATAAATGTATTATTCATTATTATTTATACATATATTTATTTTTTCGGCTAAAACCCTTTTCTCTCTCTCTTTCGCTCTCTCTTTCGCGTTTTACTGCATAATTATAAATTTTTTTTTTTTTTTTAAATATTACTAGTATTATTATTTTTAATATTATTATTGTTGTTATGTAAATAATATGAATTAATAAATAATTTAAAATAAAATACGTAAAAAATTTGTCGTTGGTGGTGGACGTATGACGTACAGACATACTCGCATGTATACATACACTCTTGCACTCATGTACAGAAAGAGAGAGAGAAAGGGAGAGAGAGAAGGCGGAAGCGACGAAACAGTGAACAGAGGCAAGACGCGTCCACCCCCATTGCATGTGTATCGCGTTCGTGTGTGTCAACCATTTTTTAAGACACATTCACACTGTATATTTTATTTCGTAAAATAATAATCCCGTGTGCAGTCTTGCGAAGTTTTTCAACGATTTTAAAATACATATATATTTTTTTATTTTTTTTATTTTTTTTTTTTTTAAAAAAAAAAAGGTCTGTGATACACTTGATTTAATTATTATCTTCATTTCCCTCTACAATTATTGTATTTTATTCATTATTGTTACTTATAATAACAATTATTAACGTTTAAATATTTTAACCAGCGTTTTAAATGTAAGCACCGCTAGCTGGCTCCACCCCCTCTTTTCATCGCAGTGGCCAATGGCAGCGAAGCTTTATTATTATTCTCTAATTATGCAGGGTAAAAATTATAATTATTATAATTTACAACTATTTTATTTTAAAACGTTAATTTTATAATTAATAAAGTAAAAACACAAACAAAACAGTTAATATATATTTAATTTATTAAAATTGATGCAAAGAAATTTGAAATAGAAATTGATTTTTTTTTTTTTTTTTTTTTTTTTTTTAGAATGAAAATTAATTATTTATGAATGTTAATTAATAAAGCAATTAAAATTAAAAAAATTTTTGTTTGTTATTGTTATTTTAAAATAAAATTATTATTATTAATACGCTGCTCATTGGCCGAGCGTGATTAGCCGAGTGTTACATGGGTTTGTGATTTGTCTTATGGACCAGATATATGGTACTGGGATGTGATACTCTTGGTTGGATTCAATGTGTTATCTTCTTTAATTTTTTTAACTCCATTTTTCATTAACTAAACTCTTGATATATAATTATAAAAAAAATAAAAATAAAATAATTAATTACGACAGAAATCTATTAAAAAAAGTTTCAGGAAGTGATAAGTTATTTTTATTTTCTCAATAGTTATTTTGGTAACGTAAAAATTGATTTATTAGTAATTTTAAAAACGGATATGGGGATTTAAAATGAAAATAATAAACAAGAGCTCACTTAAGTCAGTGCAAGCTCGCTTTTACAAAACCGCTTTTAATTTTTAAATAAAAAAAAATTTTTTTTTGTTTCAGATGGATTATCTAATATGCTTGCTACGTCATGCAGAGTATTTAAAAGGGAAGAAATAAATAAATAACTTGAAATCCGTGAAAAACATCGCAAAAATAATCTACGTCAGTGCCTTAATTTTTATCTCAACCTTCTACTTAATTATCTTCATTGCGATTACCTTCGCAATAATAAAATAGAAAACAATTAAATTATATAATAAGAATCTTTATCCGATTGGCGCCTTATATCATCAAATGATTTAAGGATAAAAATGGTTAAATATCTACGATGAAATTTATTAAATAATTATTTCAAGTAGATATAATTATTATAGTTATTCCTGTAAGCAAATCTCAGCAATATACTTATTTATATATTTATGATCAATGATAAACAGAGAGAAGGAAAAGAAGAAAATGAGAATTTCCAAAAGTATCACGGGTCCATTTGACAGGTCCCTCGTCGCGTAAGGCCGTATTACAAGCAATTACAGTTTTTTAAATAAAATCTCAAAAAAAAAAAAAAAATAAAATAAAATATGTATATCAGTATTAATTAACAATTAATAAATAGTATACATAATTAAAAATTACTGATCAGGCTGGCCCGACAGTTGAAGACATTACACGTATAAATAAAATTTTATTAACCAGATAATTAATAATTGTTCCTGTAATAAAACAATAATTTATTAATACTGTTAAATAAAGTTCATTAACACGTAATATCTTGTTGATGTGACAGCCAGCAAAGAAAATAAATAAGATAGAAAAGTAATGAGAGTAATGAGAGTACTGGGCAGTTGTAAAAAAAAAAAAATAAAAAAAAATGAGTAATTGAAAAGAATAAAAACTTACCCTGCGCAGAGGTACTTGGCGTCGGTTCTGGTTCTCGTTTAATCCTAGGCGTCACTGGCTCCGGTGTATCCCGTTCACCATTTTCCATAGGCTCGTCTTTTCTTCCGGTAATAGGACCCGGTGTACCGGATGAGGCCGAGTGATTGCTACCACTGTTATTATTGTTATTAGCGTTGCCGTTACCACCAGCGTCACTCTGAAAGTCGATGCCCATTTTCATTTCCATCATCTCGGGAGAGCCTTGGACAAGATCCGTTGTTGAGCATGATTGCATATCCTGTCCCTCCATCGGCGTATCAGATGAACCACTAAGTTTCCTTGGTCGCCCGCGTTTTCTCTTTGGCGCAGTTAGTGCCGAGCCTAACAGAGGATGACTTGACATATGATGGAATCTCTTCTGTGTAACATGATGATGATGAGACCCAATTTGGTTTATTCTATGTAAATTTGGTGGGGGTGGAGGTACTGTGTTTTGATTTCCAAGTAATGAAGACGTTATGCTTGGTAAATCACATTTATCCTCATTAACTTCGGTTAAACCCTTTATCCTTAGTGACTCGGCTACTCTGAGAAAGGCTGTAAGCCGATCTTGATCAACGCTCACTTCACCGCGGTACATAAAATCCAGGAGACTGCGCATATCCACGTAAGGAACATCCTTCAGAATAACTATTGGATGTTTATCAGGATGCCCTGTAAATAGAGCCTGCAAAAAAAAAAAAAAAAAATATTAATTATTTGTCGACACATAATAAATTAAACTATAAATTTTTTTATTTCGATTTTAAACTAAAATTCCGTCTAAAAGATAAGAGATACGATAAAATTGATAAGGGCCTTTTTTTATACAGAATTTAATTTCCTACAAAAAAAAAATTATTTACTATTTTTTTTATCTTTAATTTTATATTTAAAATTTTTTTAAGTAATATTTTTAATAATTACTCCAAATATAAAATTTTGTCACATTATTACTAGAAAAAAAAATTCCCTTCTAATTTTTTTTATCTCCAAAATTTTACCCGGGATTTAAATTAAAATTTCTACTCAACAATATTAATAAAATAAAAATAGTTCACCTGAAAGTATGGACTGCATGCTGACAGCACCATTTTATGTGCCCTGAGCAACTGGCCCTCAACGGCCAGGGTAACATCAACGAAAGCTTCGTCATGCAGCAGTTGATCAAACACCGAAAGTAGATTGCTCTGATGGTTATTCCATCGCAGACAAAACCTCTGCGACGTCATCGCTTCGCTTCTCAGATCCGCCAGGTTACCGTTAATGTCCGCTAACATCAGATCTCAGATGTGGTTCTTAGTTGCGCGTTGCTGACGCTCTTCCGCGCTGACCACGGCCTTAAACTATTTTTATTGCTTCGTCGTCTTCTACTGCTACTGCTGCTGCGGCTGTTACTCCAAAGTAATTTGCCTTCTGTAATCTTCATCGGCTGCACAAAATATCACGTATTTTTCACTTGTGATCTGGAAATAAAAAATAAAAAAACATGTTTAATAAACTAACTAATAAATAGATAAAATAAAGTAAAATTAATTATCGATAAGCAATCTTAGTAAAAATATTTCATCTTTAAAAATTTCCTTATTCATTATCATTATATTTATTTAAAACGCAGAAACACGTGGGCGCCTTCAGGCACATAAACAACAATAAAACGTAGTTTTATAGATTATCATTATTATAATATTATAATCCTCAATCCCAATACTTAGTATGTATATATGAAAATTACTCATACACCTAACTGGCTAGTAACCAAGACGCACATAAGAAATTAAATGCAAGAGGTGGCGGAGGAGGACGTAAACTATACGACCCTGATGTTAAAATGTGTAGGCTGAATAGACGACTTCATTCTTTTCCTTTTACGTATCTTGCCCTCTTACATCTCGTATGTGAGAAAAAAATCCCAACTCTCTCTCTCTCTCTCTCTCTCTCTCACACACACACACACACACACACACACACACACACACACACACACACACACACACACACACACACACACACACACACACACACACGGACGCACAACTACATACGCTAAATCTAGTTGAACCTTGCGTGTACAAATATAAATATAAATACATACTCAATAAAATAGACAAGTCGCCTGAACAAACTATGCAATATCCCTCTGCTCATAAATATCTCGTTAATTTGCTTAGTCACTTGTCAGTAATATTCTATCAAAAGTTTTACACGCTTGTAATAAATTTGTATACATTAATTAAAATTATTTCATGAGTTATTAATGAAAATTATCATACGCTGTACAAATAAATTGTTTTTTTAAGTATTAACAGAATTTAAAATAAAATATTTGTTGTTTTAGGTAAATTTTACAAATAAATCAAATTCTAATCCAGTTATTCAAATACATAAAATTATGCACGTGGGTATTGCGACTGGACTACCAAGGTACGACCTTGAACGACCTCGTTAACCTGCAAGAGGAAGCACGATTGGTTTCACGCACGCTGTTATTCCAAGGCCCTTACTTTACTGTCTTGGCTGTAGCTTGTACACTTTCCAATATATTATTATCCACATATCTTTTTCCTAGTTCTCTCCTTCTTCTTTCACATTTACTCTCGTATCTTCATTCTTACGCATAGCTGTTATACTATACATATAATATATCTTGTATCCCTGTGGTATTATATGTATATATGGCTTAGCTGTTAGTTACCGCGACCACATAATAATCTTCGCATTCCCACTTGACTAAAATTGTCTACCTGCCGGCACAAAAAGATGTAATATATTACGCAAGTCTTACAAAGTCAACCATAACATCCAATCAGGATAACATTTAACTCCCTATTTATATTTTTTCTGTACTGATATTCTCTAACACTCAATTTAATTTTTTTATATTGAAGTCAAAAAAAAAAATATTATTATTTTATAACACATATAAAATAAATAATAAATAGGACAAACTGAAGTCGTTAAGTTAGTGTACACAACTGGGTTCGGTTACGTTGCCGCGCCATCATCGAGGTTTAACCAGCAACAGAATAGAATAAAAGAGAAGAGTATTTTTAAAAATAATAAAATAAAAGAAGAAAAAAAATGTCAAACAGTTTGCTTTAATAGAAGGGGAATACTCCGTTTGTCACGTCATAAACTGATAACTAAAATCTAGAATCATTTTAGATTATTTTGTAAATTAAACTAAAGGATTACATACGTTTGAATTTATAAAAAAAAAAATGACTTCAAATGTCACCGGCTATTCAAATATTTACACTTACAATCTCGCACACGTTACAATTAATTTTTAATTACAAAATTCAAATTTAAGTAAATATATTGCAATGAATAATAACGACTGTACTTCATAAATTAAATATTGTTAATATAGTTTTAAAAAGCATTTAAGAATTTTAATCTATGGCGACGATGACTTCATCATCGACAGCGTCATTACTCATGGCCTCCCCGAGTATTTTCCTTCTATAATGTAATGTAATACATATGCAGAGTTACATACATTGAATGTGACTATTATATAGAAAAACTTGTTGCTGTAGAGTATTGTATGAACCCTCTTGTAAGATGGGTGCTCCTTGACGCATATATGTTACAAATACACACCAATAAAAGTATACATATGCGTGTATGTGTGCGTAAAGACACTTGAGTAAAGCGACTACATGCAAGTAAACCGAGTGTGAGCGTAAGTGTAAGTAATGTAATGTAAGACGAGATGTGTGTTGACTGTGATATAATATTCTTACTATTATACGACACTGTAAAAAAAGGAGACTCATATATACAAAGTCGCGGGCGTCATATAAAACTTCTATCCTATCCTATCCTATCTGCTGTATGTATACTTAAGGATAGGAGTGTGTATAAGAAAGAGAAAAATAATGATAAAGATAAAGACAGAAATAAGAGTGTAAAGTGGCGACGCGACACGAGACTCGGACAATCTCACGGCCACGCATTGCGTAATCGGCATTGCCGCGACCAACTCGTATCGGGATATATAATGTAAAATGAACACAAAGCTTATTCTACTATTAACTCTGTACATTATTATGAACAATAATAAAATACCCTGAGAGTTGGCGCGAGCGCTACCTTAAGACTCCCGCGCATCGGGGGCGAAAAATCAACTTGAAAGTTACCGCGTCATCACTTTTAGACTTACAGCCTACACACACACACACACACACACACACACACACACACACACACACACACACACACACACACACACACACACACACACACACACACACACACTTGCAAATTACAATAAATCTTCTTGTTTATATAAAAAATACAAAACCATGAAGATACTACTCTATTCGTACAAATAATAATAATAATAATTACGTAATGACCAGTTCAGGACATTGTGAAAGAGCCAAGAGGAAACGTAAGATCAAATAGAGACTTTATGTTTCAATTATTTTATTTTTTTAGGACGTTTTTGACGTACATATTTTGTAATATGGATATAAACTAAGTGTATTTACCATTAGTTTCAAATTATCGACAAATTACACTAGATATAATTTAAAATGACTTTGTCTAGAAGATAAGCACGTTATGAGTTACAATATATTGTTCGAGGACTTGTTTTCAAATATTTAACGAACGACATTTAAAAATACTTAGCCGCTTAACTTTAACGATTGTAAATGAGGGTTGCTTCATCGGATGACTAAATTTCAACGTCAGCGGCTGACGAAAAATACGGCTTTAAATTTCCCAGCTACGTGGCCAAATTACTAAGCAACCCATGTAGTACCAGCACAGCAAAAGGGTCCACATTGATGAAATACAGTTGAAAGGGATCTTTTAGTAAAACTAAAACTCGAATAATAAATTCGAGGGGAATACAACGAACTAGTATCTACATGGTATCATATTATCGTAGAGTACATATATATCTGATACAAAATACAGCAGTGTTCAGTGTTATATATAATTGATAGAGCCAGCAACTTACTCCTGGCACTCGAGAGTGGCCTCGGATATCTATGCGCCCCTCTTAACACCACTCCCTCAACGAGTAACTGGGGGAGTGCCAGGATGTGCTTGGAACGATTTGCTTGGTGTCGCACACGTCAGAATACATATGTACAATATTATATACATCCAATACATAAATAAATATGAATATAAATATACATCCACAGTTTCTCCTACGTATTAATATTTATCTAGCAATAGTTAACTTACAATAAATTAAAATAAAATAAACTAAACAGTGAATACATCTCTTGAAGCTTAACAATCTGCTGCCAATGTACACCCATATTATATCTAAATATATATATATATATATATATATATATCATATGTGTTATGTTTGATTGCACAGGATCAGATGTATTTATAAACTCACACATGGATTAGCATATCCCATACTGATACATATAAAACATAAAACATACATAGGTAGATAATTTTTTGTTCCGTTAGTATAATATGGACATCGATGGTGAAGAGCACACAGCATACTTACAACATACATACATACTGCACAGCAAGTTAACTTAACGGAGGATTAATGTTAAATAGTGGCACAATGGCGGGGATAACGCTGGTTGGTGTTGACCAAGCGCGGCAAGAGGGGAATGAGTAGTCGCGGCATCACAGTCAGAGTCAGAGTCAGAATGTGTGCACGCTGCGTGTGTCCTACATTTTAGAACCTTCGTTTAGAATGCGTGCATTCCCGCAACAAACAACACAACGACCCACCGCCACCACACCATCATCATCATCATCATCATCATCATCATCATCATCATCACCAACAACAGCAACAGCAACACCGCCGACACCACTATTATTTTTATCGCCTTTTATGAAGACACAAATATCTGTGTCAGCAACTTTTGTCCATATCCATTGTCACGTAGTCATCTATTTCTTCAGGGTATATTTAATCACTGATAAATATTTAAGTGTCGGTTTACTTGTTGCTCAATGAAATCAATTAAAAATAATAAAAATGGTGATAAAAAAAAATATATAAAAATTTCGGAGTAAAAATATTTAACCCCTTGTTCTGTTGGTTCGGTTGGGTCTCACGTGATATTAGTTACCTTTCCTCAGAATCCTCAGTATAAGGATAAATAATAAAAATAGTATAGCGGAGATGGAGTGCAAGAGAGTAGAGTTGAGCCGGGAAGAACTCACGCACGACTCTTGGACTCCGATTGGCCGGCAACCCCTCTCGATTATCTCTCTCTCTCCGACAGAGTATAGCTGAGCCTTTCTCCCCTGGCCCTCCACCCTCCAGCGGGTTCTCAAGCCGGATCAGCTACCACCCTTCCTCCCTGGCGAGCCATTTTGCCTCCCCTGATTCAACGTCGTCGTCGTCGTCGTCGTCACAGGCCGAACGAACTTCCACTCACAATCTCTCTAAAGTCCATTGGCGTCCACCCGCATTTTAAAACTGGACTTTGGACTTTATAAAAGTTGCTCTTCTCGCCCTCAAATTTTTCGGCTGTGTTTAATCTATTGTCTTCTTTCTTCTTCACTCCAAATTTATATAAAGAAATAAATAAATATATTAATACATCAGTATTTTAATTTATCATTTTAATTTATTCCTCACCCGGAATAAATAGACGTCATTCATATTTATGTTTTTTTTTCTTTTTTACCGCAAAAACTTGCATGGATACTTTTATCTGCGTTTTTAGTTTTTATTTCTGGTCAATAAAAAATAGCAGAAGTTATTTTTATTTACTCCATTACTTTTCCAGTTTTAGTTATTGTTGTATTTTATTTCATTATTTTTATTTGAAATAATTTATATTTTATACTCCAGTATATTTCCCTCAGCTCTGTCCCTCTTGTTATGCATGAAACACGCAATGGCCAACGCGATCCTCATGCAAAATTCAGTTCACCCTCTTCTCCCGCACACTCACAACCACTGGGACTTGTACCACCACTTCCCCATATATTATATATACATATACACGCGTCCCTCGATTATTGTCCTCGACCTCGACCCCGTCACAGTGGCGTAACATCTGATTTTTTCCCTCGAACACCGATACTATGCCGATTTGCTGCTCAATATTAAATATTATTTATTTAATATTTTAAATCTTGCAACTAAAAACAAATAAATTCACACTAATGAGACAAAGTTTTTAAAAATACAAAAATATAATAATACTCCCTAATGAAAATTATCATCCTCATTGTCTCCGTACAACTTCATTTTTACACTCATACAAATGCACCTCCAATTACCTAGCTATTAAAGGGGAAATATTCCACAATTGCTTCTAATAACAGTATCGCGTTATAAGAGACACTTTTTAAGTGTCTTATCTTGGGAAAATAAAATTAGAATACCAATTTTAAAAAAAAGTACAATAAAGTTAGAGTAATCTTTATATTACTCCTTTTCTATTCCTAGTTTCCTGTTGATCGTACTTAAACACGACGTTTATGCGGTTTCCTCGAAACGAATTCTCGTCGTAAGTGTAACTGGGGCGCGAAGCCTGGCACACTATTATATTATACAAGAACGGATTATCCATTACACGCATTCCTTCATTTCAGTACAGTACATAGTATTTTTTTTTTTTATTTTTTATATTTATATTTATGTTAAATTATTATAAGTTCACTACACTGCATAGAAATTTACAACCCCATTAATTGAACCGCGTAATTTAAAAATAAATTAAAGAAATATTAAAAAGGACTTTAATGTAAATTAAAAAAAAAAAAAAAAAAAAAAAAATTTTAAATGTCAGTTAATACAATGTGAACGTTGCGTAATAGTTTTTTATTCTTTAACCTATACCATAAAAGTCAAATCTTTTGTAATTTATTTTTAAACTTTGATTAATTGTTTTTTTTTTTTTTTTTAATTAATTTTTTACCCGAAAAAATTAAGTAAGATAATTTTTTTGAATTAAAAATTTGACTTTTGGAGTATAAAAAAATTTCATGGATAAAAATTTAGCAATAATTGATTGATGAAAAAAAATTTGCATACTACGGAAAAACACCCCAAGTGTCCACAGATATGAAGAAAAAAAATAAACGATAAAAGTTATTGTTGATACAGCAATAAAGTAATTAAAATTTAAAAATAAACAATTTAAAATGAAACAAAGTGTAAGTAACACGACGCCATTCCAAGAGTACAGAATGATTCATAACGTTAGTCAAGGGGTTATGATAGCATCCACTCTTGTGAAATTCACGACGCCTTCTATTCCCCTCTAACCCCTTCCGCTTGTCGAGGACATTATTGCGCACTTTGTAGTCACGTTGTTCAATTCGACGAACTCGACCCTTTCGTTCATTCCTTTGCTTTGCTTTGCTATGTTTCTTCCCATCAGTAGTATATAGAAAAGGAACAAAATGTTTTAAATATAAAGCCAAGGATAGAAATAAAAGGAAAAAAAGTTGACCTGAAGAGACCAGCTCACATTTCATTCGTTTGTATATTAGGATTCCGATGAATCAGAATTAAATACACGTAAATTCTTCTAACAAGCAATATTCTTCATCTTCATTTTCATTTTTTCATTTTTTAACTTTCCTTTTATTTTTATTTATCACCGGTAAATAACTGAAAAAAAATTTTAAAGATTAATTGATGAAAAAAAAAAAAGTTATGTTGTTACATTACAAGCTCGGCATCGGAATGAACTAAAGAATTTATGTAATCGTGTTCTTATTGAATAAAATTTATTGAATCTAAGGTAACGTAATTGAGTGTGGGTGGAATTGCATACATTCGACCGATCAATTGTAACTTTTAAATTGTACAACGACTACAAAGTGCAACTGATACAATTGCGATGAAAAAACTTGAGAAAAACATTCATCATACTTAATATGACTAGTAGTAATAGTCAACTCTTGAACCAGTCCTTTGAACAGAATAAAAACTACAGTAAACAGTAAGGAGTAAAGTTAACTCTCCGAAGGGGGGGAAGGAAAGAAGACTTGACTCGTTTCCTTCGTACAACTAAACCGTTACTCGATACTTTCTTGCACTCAGAACACATTCCTCAGAAATTTTCATTATTAATCGTCAGGAAAATGTTTTCCTTGAGAAAAAAGGAAAAAAAAATTTCTTCGAGTCAGTTAAATTAAATTACGGGAAAGAAAAAATTATACTTCTTAATTATTTCCACCCCAAAGATTAATTTCCTGATGCCCAGTCGCCGTGAAGACTTACGAACCAAGGATAGGGGAAAAACCCGGTAAGATTAAGTAAAAACACGGGAAACGTACTATCATTATTATTATTAAGAATAAGGATAAAAAGTGAATAAGCAGGTGTATTCCCGGAAACCTTTTTTGAATTGACCGAGAATCTAACTTGTCGCGAAGGGCGCAGGTAGACGCAGTGACGAGGTGAAAAAACGACAAGTGTACAAAGAATAACATTTGGTAATAAATATATAAATAAATAAATATTTATAACTGGAAACTGCAAGGTGAAATAATAAAATTTTTCGTATTGAGTAAATAAATAAATCAAATAATAAATAAAAACCTGCTGTTAAATCCAGTATTATTTTAAACTTCACGCAATTAAAACTAATTAAAATGTTCAACTATCCACTAAATTACCACTGAATATATTCAACGAGGTAGTTTAAGAAAAAGAAAAAAAAAAAAAACAGTTACAAATTAAAATAAAACTTTGAAGAAAATAATTTCTTAACTTTGAAAGGAGCCACCGCCCCCGACACGAAACGACTGAGTATGTCCGTGGGTATTTTAGTAACCAGCTCGAAAGCGGGAGAGAAAAAATTTCAGCCCCCTCTCTTCTCACCCTGACGCCCTTCTAATCTGTCTATAGCTGATATGTAACCCATGTGTTCCCATACAACTTAAAACATATACATAGCCGTCGCCCTTCTATTCACCACCATACATATATATGTATGTGTATTTTTTTTTTAATTATTATTATAAAGTTGATGACCACGAGTAGACTCTTCTATCTGAATTGTGAGTACAAGGTAATGACGTAAATGCATGCTCCCTTGGGTTTTTATTTCACACGCGTTGGTGTGGGTACAATCAACCCCCTGAGGGTACTGTGATAAAATCGTCACGGTATTTTAATCCGCCCGCAGGAAACCACATGTAAATGTGTTCAAAGCTCACTGACATCAACATCACCAACGATTACACATACGAGTGTTTTAATGGGTGGAAGTACATACTGACTGACTAGTAATGAAACATGAAGTACAGTACTATATACTATTAGTATAGAGTAATTCACTACTTACTAGTAATGTATAAAGTGAGTGAGAAAAAAAGTAAAGGTTTAAACTATAAGTTTAAAAACGTGGGGACGTGGATTCGCTTGGATGCCCCCATACGCACTTGTCGCCAGCTTTTTATTATTTTATTTTTTACTATCCCTCTACTCTTTGTCAAGCATTCATTCTTGATGTTCTGTACTATTCTGGGGGGCGTGGAGCCTATTTTATTTCGTAATTCGTGGGAGTGGGTGCGTGGGTAAAGTGAGGTTAGGATACGCTTCAGTGGTAAACGATAGTAATAGATACTCTGGAGTAATTTATCAGTTGATTTTAAAATATATAAGGAAAATTTTAATTAGGATTTAAGATTCAAGTAGTATAGGGACATGTAAGGTACTATGTGATTCGATTTAAAAAAAAAAAAACGTGATTGGAGTCACTGAAAATAGAAAGAAATGATGAGTAAAAAGGATACCAGAAAAATGTGGCTCATTATTAGAGGCATTGTCATGTTCCATTCGAACGTCACACACGTGTACTCCGTAAGATTGACTTGGAAAATTTGTTATTAACCGTTAGAATTCTTGTCTTGTCTCTCTGAAAGTAGGTTGATTCACTCGGATCCACGGTTGCACGCGCGCCCTCCAAGTAAAGTGACAACCAACGGTTTTCACTCTACACTTTTATTAATTTTAAGTGTATATATGTGTACGTGTGAAGTACGTCACTGCCGACGATAATAAAATCCTAAGTTCCCGCGATAAGGAACGAAAAAAAAAATCAATACTCAATATTTAAGACTTTGTTACTGGCATGTTTGGGATTTTTAAAAAATCTTGAGAAACTATAGTTTAAATAAAATAAATTAATATGTATAAAAAGAAAATAAATAAAAATAATATGAAGATTGTGGTGATAACCAACTCACCTGTTGTATCACAAACCCGGACAAAAAACAAGACGCACAGTTACACTACTCGACAACGTATGTAAAAACATACACTGACACAAATAGTATGTACAAATATATACACATACAGGTGGACGTAAATATACGGTACATACACGTCTGATGAGCACAATACAAAAAAAAATTGATTGTGTAAATTGATTTTGAAAATAATAAAGTTGAGTCGAATGATAAAAAAAAAAAAAAAATAAAAATAAATTGAAGAAAGAAAAAAAAAGAACAAGACGGTCGAAGAAGTTATCTAGGAACAGTGTCTTGGCACAGCAATCACGCACCCGCGTGGTACGGGGGAAAAAGTCCAACTGAAGGGGAGCAAGGAGTTTGTCGCTGCGGTGAATGGATACTTGGGGGAAAAGGAGGGGTGCATAAGAGGGATCACGAGGGAGGGAGAGACGTCTGGAGGGAGGATGGACGGCGAACGGACTGACTTGTCGAGTAGAGTGCTTGGTTCTACTCAGCACACCCCGGGCCTTGGGGCGTAGTATCGGCGCCTATGGCTACAACACCGACATGTACACACACTCTTAATTCTTCGCTTGTACTCACACACAGGAATCACATGTCAGTAGACAGAGAGGACTACTAAGGAGGGAGCGAGGAGTAAGATATTTACGCAACCCTCTCAGCTAAAAATCCCCACGTACAAGGAGCGACAGCAGACGATAACTCCTCGTACATTTAAACTGAAAAAATAAATATCGTTTTTAAAATTGTTTTTTCAGTTTATAATACTCATACTTTTATTATATTATGTTGTTATTATTATTATTATTATTATACTACCTCGGTTATTTATCAGTCAAATATTATTTTTAGTAAATTGATAAGAGATTATTATTTATAACCCTTTGTAACAGTATTTAAAGGGTTTTATGTATATGTATATACATATCTAGGTAACATGTGTATCAATGTTTCGTTGTATGCTGTATGTGGTGTATAAATATCTAGATATATGATACACGGAACAGAGCTGAGCAAAGAGCGGGCGGACAAAATTCCATCCATGTGGGGCAGTATATATGTACATATACAATGCTAAAATAAATATCGAGTTAGTACTCTATAGTACAACGTAGAATAGAAAATGTAGAATAGGGAAACCGCCCGCTTATGCTAGAGAGGAACAAAACGCGGAAACACACATGAAGAGTCAGGCTACGAGGCACCCGCGTGATTATTTTCAACCAAACGTTGCTGCTGCTGCTGCTGCTGATGATGATGTGTGAGTACATACCCACATGTACCTACATATACATAACACATGCGTGAGCTCAACACCCACGGACATAGCTTCTCGCTCTTTCTCACTCATTCGCGTACTAGATATCGCTTTCCTATTCCTTCACGCCCTCGTTCCTTGCGCCCCTTTTCTACATTATCAGTTAAACTTTTATCTCTCTTCAGTTTAACGTTTCGTGATTAAATTCTCTCTTTTTATTATTCATCCGTTGCGAAGCACTCTGTCCGCTGTTGTCGTAGTCATCGTCGACGGTAATATCGATTCCGTGGGCTATAGCGCAGGGTAAGCAAGCCCGATGGCAACGACCCTATACGGCCCGCACCGTGACACCGATGTCCGGAGAACGAGCGCACGAGAACTCCTACCAGTAACTCCAATCACACACCCGTCTAGATAAAAATAAATATTTATATTTTTTTTATTAAAACAATTTCATTTAATTTTTTAAATAAAAATAATTTTTAAATTAGCTCTGAATTTTTTTTTTTTTACTGATAATAATGACAATAAAAACTTACGGGGTGTACACGTATGCACTTATACAATGATATATCACTACCGCACATAACCGCACTACCACCAAAACACAGTACTACCACCAGCTCCTTCTCATCATGAACATCATCATCATCATCATCATCCTCCTCCTCGTCTTTCTCCTCGCGACTTCCTCTTGCTCGTCGTACTGTTCTGTGTTATGTTGGTGCTGCTTCAACTTTAGCTGATACTCCACCCCATTATATCCTCCGTTTCTCAAATATCACCAACTTTATTTGCATATTTTCTTCTTATTTATCACTCAACTAATTTAATCACTTAATAAAACTTAATCAACAATTAATTTCATAACACCCTAATAAAAATAATAATATTATAAAAATGAAAAAGAACAACATCAACAATAACAACAACAACAACAACAAGATAGAATTGACACGTAAAAAAAGATGATATAATTTGTTGGTGATTGATGACACTTACCTTGGCATGTTATAAGTTATATCCAGAGCTTGTTGATGAACCCACACAGAGTACAGTGGGGTTGGTGTCCACAAAGCCTTACAGTCAACGAGGACGTACAAGTTGGCCAGTGTAGAGAGCCAGAGCGCTAGGACGCCATGTCAGCAAGTCGAGCCAGACTTCGGGGCAGACTCGGGCTACCTCGGCTGTGTGGAATTCGTGGTGCGCCACCACTCGGCATAGACGGAATCTCGCCTACGCCCGTACTGCTCAACAGAGTTGCCGTTCCGTTCGACGGCACGTTCACCGCTTACACAGTGAGACTACACCCGCCCGTTCGCGCGCCCTCGTTCAGCCAAACCACCGTGTTGCCCGCCGAACAGAGAACCGAGCACCCACCACGTGAGTCAAACAGAGACAAGTAACTCAACCGAAGAGAGATAGTGATACAAATACCGCCCCCTGAACTCTTTAACGTTTCTTCTTGCTCCCTCGTGACTCTTTATCATCTATTTTCTCTCGCTCACTCTGATCTGCTCTGTCTCCTGGTGTATGCTGTATCTGTATTTGTATCTGGGCTTTATTTCCACGTGAATGTTTGTGTGTGTATGTGTGTGTAAAGAGGAGAGAGGAGCAGCCCCTCACATACTCACATATACAGATACATTCACACCCCGTTTAAAAGCAACCTCTCGCTCTTTCACTCTAGAGCAGAGTACCAAAGTCTCGTTGCTGATGTGTGGTGATACGTCTGTACGAGAAGTTTCACTTATATTTTGCTCTGTCTTGAGGCTCGACTGATTCGTTTTAGTTGCCCCTGATGCGTGATAGTCTACTCTCTACATAACAGGGACGTGCAAGCCTTGGGTCTTTTTTCTCCTTGGACTCTACTCTGTCGCAATCACGAATCATCTTACCAAGAAGACAACATTTTTTACTACGCCGCTCTATCCTAGAATATAAATATATAAATATAAATAAATGTATAAATATAAAAATACAAGCTCGTATATTATTTATTAAAAGCTGGATTAATATTTATTTTTCACCCTCTTGCCTGAAGCAATAACATCTACAGGCGTAAAAAAATTTATTTTTATTAAAATTTATTTATTCATTGTAAGCACATGGATATAGCACCTTTGTAACAATTCTCGTATTTCTCATTCTATATTCTCCCTCGCGATGGCATTCTCTCCCCGGCACATCCTATCTATACTATAAGTTAACTTTAAATTTCTTACTGTTCCTATCCGTACTTTGTTCTCTCCCTACTGTACACGTGACGTTATTTTTTGTCTCGGTCTTTTTTTACTCCCCTGTAAGTCTTATTATATTTCTTAGATTAGCTCGGCTTCCAAGCTCTAACCGGGTGAATATATTTTTCAACCACATGCACTGTTAATTTATAAATAGATACATATTTAAGGGCGCTTTTTTAAATATTTCAACTTAAGCTAGACATAAATTTTTAATTTTGAAACTAAAATACTTTTTTCGTTTCCTGAGAGAAAATTCGAATGGAAAAATAAATCAAAACTTTTAGAATAATTCTATAAATAATTTTCAATAAAAACAAATTATTTTAATTTAAAAATTTCCATGTTTGAACTATAAATAGATTAAAACATGTATTGAAATTTTATAACCTTTTATGTGATAGTTAAAATCTAATGAAAAGGGTGCAGAGATTACTAAAAATAGTACTTGTACCCCAACTGATTTAATAATAAATTTACTCGACCAGTAAGAAAGCAATTATCAGTCAGTATTGTAATTTCGTTAACAAATTCCGAGGGGTTGGGCTGGTACTGGGGTACTTTACCCCGTAAATAATTACCGGAAGCGCCTAAAATTTCTCAGGGTAAAAATAACTTGTGTTTTTTTTAATTATACGGTTAATCCGTAAAATTATCACATCCCTTCTATAATTAAATCCATGGAGAACAAGCAAAAACATAAAAAAAGATAAGAACTAATACTGTGGCGGGAAGTGTGATTACATATGTGTGAGACCGCATGGTCGCTAACGTGAATTACGGGCGTAAGGCGCAGACGTGGAATTTTGTTATCATTATACCAGTTCCTTTATATATTTACACACATATATAAATAGATATATAGATAGAGATAGATAAACATATAAGTACCAATTTAGAACGTACTACAGTAATCCTTGATCCTGTACTCTTGGAATTATCAAACATCATCAGCATTTCAGTAAGTAATATTACATAAAACAGTCCATAGACTTGATTGCTCATTATTAATTATATATTGTATGTTAAATATTTTTATCCTCTACCTTAATCCTGTAAAACATTTCCATTAATATTTATATTTACAATAGCATTATCAGCATTATTATAAGTGTCATACTCTTAACATAATAATGTACTTCTAGAAGTTTTTTTCCTCCCTGGTGTACACGTGACAAACAACGTACACTCCCCGATCCTTGTTTGCGATATATTTGCGCGCATTGCAATTGCAAATACGACTAGACTTAACTACCGCTGATTCTGGTGCCGTGGTCGCCACCTTGACACGTTTATCCCGGCATGCGAGTAGTGGCGCTTCGGTGCTGCTGTGACAATCAAACTCAATTATTGTTTGCCGCTTGGCCTTTGAAGCCGCAAACTACCTATAAGTCGACCATCACTAAAAAATAAACAACAAAGCTTTAAAAAAATCACTTCAATTATATTACATAGTTACGCAAGATAATTTACCAGAAACAATACTCACTTGCGTCAATTATCACACTTGATTTTATAAATAGGCAAAAAAAAAAAACTCCGCGACCAGTTGGGAGAATTTTAAAATTAATGGCGCGTACGAAAATTCAAAAAAACCCGCCAATTTCTTCCTGAAATAAAATCATTGGTGTTAAATATTCATCGTATAATTCAGTAAATACTCAATTACTAAGAGATAAAAGGGTATTCTTGAGTCTACAAAGCTTGTATTTAAGTAGAGAGAGAATTTGTTGATAATTTTTATCTTTTTTTAGTAAATAAAATTGATAAAAAATTTAACGTCGTAGATGAAACCAACTACGTGACGACGGATAGACGAACAAGCTGAAGACAAAAAAAAATAATCTTTGGAAGGGGAAGCTGATACGAGCGAGAGGGAGTAAACGTAATGAAATGAGAGTACGAGAAAAAAAAATTGTGTAGAAGAGGAAAGGAGGTGAGGATAGGAGGTACATAGGATAGTATGTAGAGAACGACGGTACGGGGAAGATTGTACGACCCCTCGAGGGGAGTCGAACGGAACGGGCTGACGGAACCGAGTTGAGAGATCTGGTGTGTGGCTCACTACACGTCTCACATACACATACAGATGAAAATACAAATACTGATATAATATGTATAATGGCTGATATGTGTGTAGGTGATTATACACACACACTCAGTTACAGTGGAGAGTAGCGAGAGTACAAGGGAGGTCGTACGTGGGGGGGCCAAGTGGGAAGCAGTGGTATCGGTGTGTGCTCGGGGAGAGACGGGTGGATGTGGGTCGGGGTAAAGGGGAAAACCGCGTCGAGCCGATGATTTGACTCCTCCGGCTTAGCTACGCGCCTAGCCGCTTTAGAACTTTATGTTCTCTGATATTCTGTTGTGTATTCTCTATGCTGGCTGCGTTCTATAGTGTCCTTGGGGCTTGGTTCTAGCAAGACCAACCAACAGCAACAGCAACAGCTAAGCGTTAGTTCCAGTATTATATATTATAAAGTTCTGTATGCTGATATTTACGCTGGCATAAACCCATGGCTTCTGTGTGGTTGCTGCTGGTGGTGGTGGTGCTGGTGCTTATGCTCAGACGGATAAAATATATAAATGCTGACTCTTAGCAAAGGCTGGTATCGCGTGCACGCGCCCACGGATCTCCAGTGCTGTATCACACTCATGCAGAACCGTGAGCTAGATTCCTAAGCCCATCCCTTCTTTCATGGTTGCTCACTTTTCAATACACCCATTTACCCGTGTTACATCTGCACAATAGTTGGCGCGAGACTTATCTTAGCGCTTAATAAAGATGTATCCTTGCGTCTCTTGGTTCTCAAACCCGCTGTTATATTTTATTTTCTTAAATCCTTAGTTGTACTGGGTTAAGTATTTATCCATAATCAGAAAACTCCTCAAAATCTCTGTGTGTTATTATCTTATTATATTTGAAGTAGTAGTAGACGTCGCGAAATCGTTTAAGTAGTAAAGAGCAAGAAGTACTCTGGCAAGCGATTTCTCATTATAACACACAAAATAGTCTGAAAATTCGTATCGTATAACTACTGAATTTCTTTTTCGTTTCTTTATACGTTTTTCATCAAAGTTTATCTGCAAATAAAAAAAGTTTTAATAAATATTTTATGAAGATTGAATTAACTATAATAAAAAAAATAAATTTTTATTATCTAATCTTCTTTATATTCAATATGGACAGCGCTTGATACTCCTTAAGTAGTATGGATTTTGCCGCCACACGTCCAAGTTGATATTTCTTCATTATATGTGAAGGCGTGTTAGTCGTTTTAATAATTACAGTATTCAATTCAATGACAGCCATTATTACTACTAAATTGAGTAGATCAAACCAACGCCAAATTACGATAATTATTTTTAGAGTTTATTTATTGCCTATAAATAAAGTTATTTTCCTTAATATCACTGGCGCCTAAAATTAATGAATAAGTAATTATTCACGATGATTTTAATTTATAATGTAAATAATTGAATTAAAATTATTCTATGATTTGAATACGACTTATTATTAACTCTTGCATCAACCAGCAGAATGTGTGTCAACTTTTTCTTACAATAACATAATACACCTATTGCTTTGTTTGTCATAGAAGCAAAAAAGGGTAGCAAATAGCTGTAGATTAAAATGAAAATATCTTAACAAGTGATATACTAGTAGAATAATAATAAATGATAAATAAAGTAGAAATGTGAGAAGCAATGGCCGCTGTAAACTTGTGGCCAGGGTAGTCGTTGTCGTTGCGCACTATCGAGTAAAGAATAAAACACATAGACGGTGTAGTCTGTAGGGTGAGTGAGACGAAAAGGACGTAATGTATAACATTGAGTACAGAAGTAGGATGAGGAGGTAGGAGGCGGGAGGTGATGGGGAAAGCTGGAGACAGGGCAAGGGACCGTCAAGAAGTACTACACGTGTCGCGTTTCAGCGGGGTGTTGACCTCAAATAGCTTTTTCAACGTGACGTAACCCGTCTCCTCACTGCAAGGGTTGAGAAAGCAGAAGAATAAGAAGAAGAAGAAGAAGAATAAGGCAGGCCAATGAGAACATACATAAAGCCGTGTATGTCGGAGCCCTTGTTGCCTTGTTGACTTGTATAGTATCTTTCATCATCGTGTGTGCCAGGCTGTCCTCTTTTTTTTGTCTCCTCGCGACTGACGTTCTCTTCCTTAACTTAACTCACTCACTCATTTTTTTCTGGTCGTATCTCGGTGTGCTGGTTCAGCTCAGCCCAGCTCAACTCAACTTGAGTCTGCTCAGCGATACAAATACGACACTCCTTTTGGATCTCTTCTCGGTGTGTATTTATGCCCGCGTCGGGATGAGGCTACCCGTTATGTGTACGGCACAACGATCCTTTCATTCGACTCGAAACCCACTTGCGCGACCATGCCGATACTCTTTCGTGAGCTCGTACAATATATCTGTAGTACAATACACAGTAATTACGTACATGTGTTATATAAAATTAAGTACAAATGTATGTAACGTATAAATATATATATCTACCCATGAATAGTTGATAGTATGATAGTTGGTGTGCTGTTGTGTGTACACAAGTTGACGATGCTTAGTCTTATTCATTGTTACATCTTGAATTAGTATTGGTATGTGTACACACGTGGTACAGTAATAGGGTTCTCTTTACTCTCTATCTCCTACCAAGTAGGAGTATTATACTCATTGCTCAGAACTAAACCCAGAGTTCTCCTTGGCCTCTTGCCTCCTCATCATCTTAAGGCTCTATATAACTTCTCTAACTCACGTTCGTCTTGGTCTTCATCTGGTATCCAATCTGGTATCTCGCGTTCCTGTTGTCTGTTGTCTTAACTCTTTCGTAGGTGGCGCACAAGTTCTTCCACTACACCACACCGAATAACGGTTAGCCTACTCAGTGAAGCAATACAACAGAACAAATAAAAATAGTGTAGAGAAAATATAGGATTAAAAAAGAACAAACTGATTTAATTCTTTACCTCCCTCTATCTCCCTCTCTTGCTCTCGCTCACTTAATTTTTTTATTTTATTTAATACTCTTTTGTTATTTATTTTTTTATCCACTCTGTTGTTTTCTTTTCATTCCTGATGGATCCTGTCTCGCACGAATGCTCTGGCTAACTTGATGAATCATTTCATTGAAACTTGTATAACTATATACAGATCTGTAATGAAAAAGAAAAAATTATTGAAAAAAAATTCTTTTATATGAGATATTTATAATTAGGACACTTGACAAAATCTCTATTATATTGCATTTTATATAATAACTGATAACCTTTCAAATATTCCTTAATGGTTATCACAATTCAGTGTTACAAAATTTATAATTATAATGAATTTAATAATAACAAATCTGTTTATTTCAGAACAGTTATTAACGATTGCATGAAAATTAATTTTCTAATAAATTAACCGCTAATCAGCTTTACGTCGCTCGAGGGGATGACAAACAGGTTGTAAGCGTGAAAAATCTCAACCTGCCAGTAATAAGGATTTTATTGGCAATTATTAAAGTTAACTTTCTTATATTTACCTGCTTGCTGTTCTTCATAAAAGCTTCGTTGCTTTTTTATTATCCATTATTCATAAGCGTTTATTATTATTATTATTTTTTTTTATTTCATTTGCTTTACGGAGTACAATTGACGAATTACATCAACTCGTGCTAGTGCTACGCGTGTAATTTGCATTATACATTTGCATGCAAGTTCTCCCTTGAATCATGACATCAGTGTCAACGCACACCGTGTGAAAATAAAAAAATGGACCACGTGTCTCGTCTGGAAAAAAAAATTTAATTATTTAAAAACATATTGATAAACTTATTACTATCGTATATAAAAATAATATAAATTATTATATAAAAAGGGATGTAAGTATGCGTGAAAAGATTTTGTCATCAAGTTATATCTGTGTATTATATATATATATATATATATATATATATATATATATATATATATATATATATATATATATATATATATATATATATATATATATAATGAAGCCACTCTTCATAATGATTTGTGAATAAGGGTCGAGTGGTGTAATTTGATATCTTGAGATGTGTATCGATAAGCGAGAAAATATATTTATACTGCAATTCACCTTATGTATATATACATGTATATGTATAAATAAGAAATAAAAAGAAGATACGGAAAGTTTTGAGTTGTTAAATCTAAAAGAAATTTAAAAATACGTAAGAACCCATATACATATAAAGAAAAATAAAAATGATTAAAAAAGCGTTGGTACATAACATACAAAGAGGAGAGATTTGGTGGTAGGATAAAAAGAGCCCATGGTCGTATATGACCGGCGGCTGTAGTGCCGCGTATAACCGTATAGCCGCGTGCATACCATACTTGAACGTTAGGAAGGGGGTTGGCTCTCTTGCGAGGGACATTGCTCCCTGGCTCTCTCGCGTTCATCGTGGGGCAAAGCGCCGTGTCGACGTGCCACGTACTCCGGAACATATTTCCCGACATGCAATTTTCTTGAGATATATACCCAACTCAAATGTATAATACAATAGCAATAGAACAATACAACTCCAACTAAAATATAAAACGAAAAAAAAAAAAAATAAATAATTCATTTCCCTTCAGGTTATACAGTGACAAAGTATCATTTTAAATGCTTAATAAATACCAGCCAATTTTCCGGGCGACCCACTAAAATAGATTCGTTTCAACAGGTGGCGTTTACACGCTTATTAAAAACGGAGCTAAATAAAATAAATCCATCCCTAAAATTTACCAGATTTTAGTTTCATTATTTTGAGTAAAAAGTTTCTTCCTCATTTTCCTGTATTTTTTTTTTTTGTTGTTGTACACATACTTTTTTTTTTTAGCGAACTTGCAGAGTGGTCGGCGGGACACAGAAGCAGCGAATGAGTTGTGCTTGGACGACGTCTTCTCTTTCTCGTCGTTCCTTTTCATCCGTCTCTTCATCTCCTCGCGTCACGCGAGCTATTTACATCCCTCTACCTCGGTACCTCTTGTCGTCAACAGAAACAGAGAGGCATAGGCCTATACGTCTGCTTTTAAATCCTCCGAACAAAACCTGCAATTCATATACATATGTTGATACATAAATATATATATTTTGAGCCCTCTACCCGCTGCATCTACTCGTATACGGACAACACTTGAACACATCCCTCTGATGGTAGAGTATAAGTATAAGACCCCTAGCAAGGGCTGTCGGCTCAGCGATAGACGTCTCTTATACTTTACACACAGTAGTCTGGTAATAAGTGTACGTAATCACTTACACTTATGTCTGCACATGCACACATGCATATATTTATGCATATACATATATCAATTTATAGAGAGATCCTCCTCGGGTGTTGTGTGTGCGTACACGACGTTTTCCATTACCGCGACATAGCGCACCACCGCGTCGACACATCCCTCTCCTCGTGAGGGTCGTTGAACCCCCAAGGACAATGACCTTGCGTCTGCGGCACAGCCAACCGTTCGAACGGTTCTGGGTTTCCGGATTCTACCATTACCAATTGCCTTCTCTTTTCCACTGGCACCTCTATCTTTCCCTTTCTCGCACTTCTTACCGCTGTTTTCTTTTTTTTTTTCATCATTTTATTTTATTGTTTTTTTTTTTTTTTTTTTGTAATGATTCTAAACAGCTTGGAACTATCTCACCGCCTCACTGACTATTTTTTTCAGTCTGACAAGTCGTTTTATCTCTCTGAAAAAAAAAATAGAGAAGAAATAATTTTTAATACATTTTTTTTTATTTATTTTTAAATACTATACCTCAAAAGCCATCGAATTATTCCTCCATCGCAGTACACTATTGATTATTTTATCTTTTACTTTATACCTTTATATTCTAACGGGGACACTTTTCCCTATTGCTATCCTATAGTCCTACTGAGAGACTCTTCTATTTCCTTTCATCGCGATGAAAACGTACCGTCCTCTTTTTTTACTTCGCTTTCTACACTTGTGTACATTTATGTACAAGGTAAGGGATTATACACGCCAGAGAAGCTAAGGCCGATTCTTCTCTATTGTATATTGCACCTGTTTAAGTGTTATTCACTTCTTTTTGATATCCTGTCATTTTTTCCTCCACTCAAAAGCCAAAAGTCACTAAATCACAAAACCCATCCACTGAAGCATTGCACATACATTCAAAATTTTTGTTCACACCAAAATTTAACATTCGAATATCAAATATCTATCATGATAATACATATAAATATAATAAAAATAAATATATAATTTATCTAGACGTATATATATTTACTTTCTCGTTTTTTTTTTTTTTTTTTTTTTTTTTAATTCAAAAAACTAAACCTATTTAAATATTTAACATTCACAATAATGAAACTATCTCGATACAAGTATATATACAGACGCACGTGTATTTTGGAGGGTATGTTAATTTAATATATGCGTGGCACATATATGTTTCTGGTTTCATAATAGAGTACACAGTGTATTAGTGCATCAAGGTTATTATACTAGTTAGTATCGCCATGTGGACATGTACTTTTAATAATACATAACTAATACATACCCACATACGTTTCTATATACAAATACATATGTTATAAAAAATAAAACTACAGAATTAGTATAAAATATTCAAAGCTACGTGCATTCCTAGATGAGATATAGATGTACATATGTATGCAGACATAAAGTGGTTAGTACACCCACAAAAATACAACGCACGCACTAGTGACTCGTCTATTATATCCATTCACATACATGTAAACTAAAGTTAGTTATCGTCTACATCATACTTCACATCCTACGTGCATCCACATATATAACAGCATGAATGACGCAATCGCATTTTTCAAGGGAAGAAATTACGTTGACCTACTAAATGAATTCCCAGTTGGTTCTTTCATTTAGAGCGGCAACCTTTGCTGCTTGTTAATTTACTTCATGTTATTATTAAAGCTCTCATAGTACAGGATTATACCGTATAATTTTCAGTGATATATTAATTATCAGCAACTATAGTGATTAATATAACAATAAAAATAGCTTCATTTTATATTTTTTAACCCCTTAGACTTTTTTTTCCACGTAAATGCACTTGCACTGATACATGTTCATACATAAAAGCATATATACATAAATCTAAATGTAAATGTACATTTAGTTTGAATTACAAGTGCACGTATGTGTAAAGAATACATAGAGCGGCATCGTCACGGTGTGATGACTTTTGACGCGTATGAATACACCCTTTGTTCGTGATTCCAGTCTGAATCTCTCACTTTTCATTCTATTTCGACGTATAGGTTTTTTATGCTCCCAAGTATGTACATATGTGTATGCTCTTTCATCGTAAAAAGCCTACCCTATACTTTACAAAACGAATATAATCTATAAGTACTGTAGGCGTGTGTGCTCAGGTATACAAAAGGTTGTAACACAGGTACAGGTAGAGGTACAGGTACAGACACAGACACAGCATAACATAGCATAGGTATGAGAGGCCATTTCGACTTCGACTGGATTGTCAAGGGTCCATGAAGACTGAACACTAGTGAAGATGATTTAACAGGTTGAAAAGCACCTGAGACCCGACTACCAAGCCAAGCCAAGTTATTTCTTCCCTAAAATAAATTTTATAGCATTATATTTTATAATCCCATCATATATTTATCTCTATTTTATTTTATATATTTCAATATCCTACCTGATGCAATCACATGTTTGTAGACTGACCATGAACGAGGAAAAGAAGAAGAAGAAGAAGAGGACTCTGCCCATCAAATGGGGTGTCACATTTTATTTATATTATTTTACCTTTTTTATTTTATCCATCTCCATCGGATACTTAACGTTGCGTGAGGTTGATTCTTTCTTGGCGGCTTCTTCTCTTCTCATACTACTCAGGAGAATTACCTCCCGCTGTGCAGCTCATCAACCAACAATCCACGGCAACCGGAGGGGTTGCAACAGGTTGCTGCTGCATTGCTTCAATGCTTTTATACCTATATATATGCGTACATATATATTTATGTCTACACGTATATTGATGGTTCCCCAAATTATAACGATCGTCGCCCTGGAGGCCGTATCACGGGGACACGATTGCCCTTTACTGCCTCTACCAGTATAAGTATTCTCTTATGCTTTTATGATTCCTTTCCCATAACCACATTCATATATGGTCATGGTGTGACCGCTTTTTAGTCCCCTTATATTTTATTTTAGTACGTCAACCCATCATAAGTACAGTTTTAAAACTGTGTACACAAATATAAATCCAGTGACAATACATAACTAATGTTATTAAATCAATGAGCCAATTGTTAATTCATCTATATCTGTATCTATACTACAATAGATATCCTTGTTATTTCTTTAACCCTTATGTATGTATAATATATTTATATTATCTTATACTATAGAGATACACTGGAACTGAGTATACATACCCAATCTATAGTACATATATTGTAAATTTATTGATAAAAGAACAAGGGTTGTTAACGTGCTTTTTTTGTAAAATTTATCACCCCTATGTATTAGATACAGGGGCGATGAACCGTGTCTATAGGGGTACGATCGATAATCCCGCATATGTTATTATTCATCATAGCTCTTCTCTCTATACTATTTTTTATTAGCTTTATTTTAGAAGCAATAAGTTAAAGTTTAAAGCTAGAGATCATTAAAAAAAAATAAAAAAAAAAAATGAAAAATATTTATCCCAGTCATAATTAATAGTGCTTTAAGGTAGTGGATTGTAGATGAGTATCTGGGTAGATTCAGGAGATAAAATATTTTTCGAGATAGGATTTAAAAATGTGCTAGTTAAACGAAGTAGGCCTTTACTCCTCATCCTCATCACTGTGCATCAACCGTACAGTCTTTTGTACCAATGTATATAGATATAAAGCATCTGACGTCATGGTGGTGTAGGAGTGGCAACTCCTACAGGGTCATCGGCCTTCACATCGTCACTATTGTTCTCCAACAACCCTGTTGTGTCCGTCAAAACTCGCAAACCCACTACCTTATACTTTATACCTTCTACCTACTCCCTTTGCCTATTGAAGCCAGACGAATAAATTCTCACCCCAATGCCTAGAATGAGTAACAAAGAAATTTCAATGGTTTAATTTTCCCAAGCTTTCCATTGATTGGCTTCTCTGGCCCCGTTGTAGAAATTTTAATCCTACTTTTTATTTCTCAGCTTAAAAATAATAAAAGACACGTTATAATGTAATAAAAAAAAAAGTATTTGTGAGTCTTACTCTTAAAATTTGTTTTTTGAATAAGTTTTTGACCTCCGGCTCGGACTCGGGTTGTGTCGTATCATCTTATTGAACAAGTGCGAGGCTTGTCTCGTAACCGTTAAGCCGACTTCCGCTTATACCTACTTACCTACCTACTCCTCTACTCATCCTCAAACATCTTCAGCAACGCCACTACCAATGTACATGGCGATGAAAGCATACATAATAACTAATTTTTCCCTCTTACTTGCCAGGAGTTTGCTCTGCGAATTTAATTCTCAATGTATACTGAGCCATATTTAAATATCCGTAAATCCTTTTGTGATACAGATATACATTTAATACATATTAATACGCTCTTGTTATAATTATAATGACATTAATAACGCAGATGATGACGTTATTTTCTACAATGCACACATGATACTCTTTGCTCTCTGCTACTCAATATAATAGATTAAATCTTTCACATGGCAAACCAAAACACCCTGAAAATAAACATTTAATAAAATTATATTCACGAGTAATATTATATATATAAATATAAATATAAATATGGTTTGTAAGGTAGTTTCAACCTCGTATCGCGATAAGAAACTGTATAATCGCGTCTTACTTCTACACATCCACACATGTACATACTTATATATATATATATATATATATATATATATATATATATATATATATATATATATATTCTGTATCATATTCCTTGTACATCCAGTTGTATATACCCCCTACTCGTTCAACGACCCCACGTATGTACGCATGCATATGCACGTGATAAGCAAACCGAGTGAGCGAGGGATTGTCTGTATGAAGAAATATATATCGACGATAAAAATTCTGTGGAAACAAAAAATAATAAATAGAAATTAAAATATGTAGATATAAATTAGTTTTGAAGAGTAACTGGGAAATTAGGATAAGAGATATATATTAAATGAATAAAATAAACTGAAGTGAAGGAAAAAAAATATCTAAAAAAAAAAAAGAGAAATCTTTCAACGGCGTTCTCAATTTACCGCTTGCTGCAGTAAGTCGTTGGTCTGCTCGCGGATAAAAAATGCTCATTGACTAGCTAGCGCGAACGCCCTATTGGAGTGACCCCACTGCTGTCGTAATATAACAAACGTGGTGATAGTTTACTCCTTTACTTCTTCTTCTTCTTTCGTCTTACTCTTCTTGGTCTCAACTTCTTGACTATTACATACACTAGGACAAAATAAAAGTAAAAAATAATAATAATATATACAACTAAACATAAAAATAAATGAAACGCAATGACGTCTGTGAGACAGAGGTCGAGCACGACGGCGTTTAGTGTGTATGGGTAGTAGTGGTATATAACCTTAAGAGAATGAGGGGAAAAAGTCGTCGCTATGGAATAAAAGGAGGGGCGATATATAGGGAGAGGCCTTGGAAGGGAGTTGAGCTCCTTACAGTGCATTGCCTTTTTACCATCCGCACTTCATACCCCCCCGTCACACCCCTTGCCGCCGTCGTCGTCGACCAAGTCCAACAAATCACACACATATATACTCACAACAGGCTCCTGACGTTCTCAAGAGTACGTCTAACAACCCAAAGGATTTTTGCAGCAAACCCCATTAAGCGGGTGAATTTCAGCAACAACCTATATTCCTCAAGCTCTAGTATTTTTCATTTTTCTGCAATTGATTTAAATTTTAATAATGAAAGTTTATTAATGTAATATTTATCCTGTACCTGTACTGACTTTTTTGATGAAAAATAAAGTAATAAACGTTTACTAAAGTATTTTGTATTATTATCACGACATATATACAAGTATATAGCGTGTGTGGGGAATCATGAAGCGCATATATGAATAAACACACCCTGGATCCGAATGTCGACATGAACCCGCGTACTCATTTCCACGAGTAAGCGGTGAAAGTCTAATATGTAAATTTTATATATATATATATATATATATATATATATATATATATATATATATATATATATATATATATATATATATATATATATATATATATATATATATATGTATTCACTTTATTTTATATATACGTACACTTTACGACGGGGTATAACGGTATATCCTCGTTATATTGCACAATCATTTGTTATACTCTTTATGCCCTTAGAACTTTTTAAATCATAATGCATTCATATCATTTCATAATCTTATTCATGTGCTTACTTACACACATGTATATCAATATATCTTGTTTTTGCTCCACTAGTTTTTCTGTAATATGAAACAAAGTTTACTATTTATTAACCCAGACCACAACGATTATTTCAGTTTTTAAAAATCTTTAAATAATAATTTATAAAAATAAATTGTGGTGGTGGAGTAAATGTAAGCGGGATTACATTGGCTTTCTCTTTACGTTCCTTATTCGTTACGTTTTACGACCCTTCTTGTGGGTCTTTCAAGTATGTTAAGTGTAAGGAATCTTAGGTTGTATGAAACGAGTCTTTCAAACTTTTCAGTTCTACAAATTCTTATAAATCCCTTCAGTGTTCCAAGTCCCTCGACCTCAATTCTTCATCACTCATTACTATCATTATTATTATTACGTTCTGTACTAGTAATAACTCATTTACATAATTACATTCAACATTTATACAAATACTTATCAGTTAGAATTTTCTCAGCTGACGATAATTTATTTCATATTTATCTTGATTTTTTTCATCATTAACTCTCAAGTTCAAACACTTGAGTACAATTAGCTAGTTAAGTAGCTTTCAACTTAATTTGAATACCCGCTGAAAAAAAAAAAATAAATTGTAAATGTATACACCTTGAGTATATTAAATTACATTTTAAATACTGTATAATTATAACAATACATTGTAATAAGCTTATGAGTTATAATTTTCTCCTCAATTTCAATCATCACCATTATTAGAGAGTGCGCCATCTTGTGACCGGTTATTGCTATTTTAAAGAATGACTTGTGTCTTGAGGTGACATCTACCAGCGCTGCTATTAATTTTTAACGTTGTCATGCAGATACATGTGTACATTTATTTATAATATAATAAGTAAAAAAGTATCCTGAATTTTTATAAGAAAACTTAAATAATATTTGTAAGATTTTGAAAATTTTAATGTAATTAAATTGAGTAAAAACCGTGAGTTGAAAAACTTTTATGACTCTCAACTATATAATTACAAAATAATTGCGAGTAAATTTGTCGATGTCGTCAATTTTGTAAGCATTTTATCTGTTTACTTATACATTTATTAATCGTGTAAGTTATTTGCATTAAAAATGACAAATTGAGTGAAGTAAATATAATTAACAATTTTTTCTCATTAAACTTTAGCCGCTACAAATTGTTGCTGTGCAAAAAAATACAAGTGACGTGTACAGAAATCAAAGTCCTTTAATTTGTGGTGTGATGAATTTTCACCGTAAAACAAAAAAAAATTGCTGATAAAGTATTGAATATATACAGGATATTAAAGCAAAGTAATGGAATATCCAACAATATCAAGAGTTAGAATAAGATTTGTGTATTTATTCGTCATTGGATTAATTTTAATTCATAATTGTGTACTTGGTCATGACGGGACAATAGAAAAAAGAAATACACAAGATGATTTGTCGCAAATAAAATGGTTTTTTGATGAGAAAAATTTAACTAGCTCAAATAGAGTAAGAAGATCACCGGCGGGTATCGTGCCACTGGAACTTCATAATTTTATTGAAGATCCCAAATGCCGGGATGACGTTAAGCGATTATGCGGTGCTATGGACAATTCTAATGATGATTTGTTCATGTTGGAGTGTGTGCAAACATTTAAAGTATTTACTATTATTGTTATAATTAATTTATTTGACTTTTGTTAGTCTATTGTTTAATTAATTATTTTGATTGTTTTTCTTTTCTTTTATTGCAGCCAAATGAAGTAGCAGCAATTAATGAAGGTTGTCAGCATGTTCTTTGGACACACATAGTAAATTTAACGAAGAATGAAAACATACAGAGATTGATTAGAAAAGCATGTGGCGAAAGCATTGACGAACTTCAGTGCCCCGCGGATAAGGAACCAGGAAGTTATCTTACATGCTTAATAGAAAAACGAGAAAACGTTAAAGACCAGCAGTGTTCTGAGTATATACAAAGATTAGAATGGATTGCGTTCAGTGATTTTCGTGGAATAACACTGATGGTAAATGACTGCCAGCGAGACATTGCTAAATTCAAATGTGGGAGGATCCAGCCTTATCGAGAAATATCGCAGGGCCAGATACTGGCGTGTCTGCAAAGCCATATCGATGAGCTCAATTCCAAATGTAAAAAACGGATACTTAAAGTATCTGAAATACAGGCGGACAACGTTAAATTAGACCGTCAACTGTACATGGCGTGTAGACAAGATCATGTGAGATTTTGCTCTAACATACGACCCGGCAGTGGACAAGTTTATAAATGCTTAATGCAGTACAAGTTTGATCGAGCTATGACCAAACAGTGTCATGATCAATTGACCAGACGGGAAAGATTGATTTCGTCTGATTACAAAGTCAGTAAGGGTCTTGCAAAAGCTTGCAAAGAGGATATTAAAAATAATCACTGTCGTAAATACGTGTCGGATGACAAAGAAATACGACTAGCACAAATATTACTTTGCTTAGAATCAGCGTTCAAAAATGGTAGCAAAATAGACTCCGATTGCCAGCGAGAAATGTTTGATCATCGAAAAATGTTGATGGAGGATTATAGTTTGTCTCCGGAGATAGTCGACGGCTGCGCTAAGGATATCTCTGAACATTGCAATGGTCTCAAAGACGGCGGTGTTACCATTCACTGTTTAATGAAGCATATTAAAACGCGTAAGAAGAGTGCCCAGGTATCACCAGAATGTCAGCGTGCTGTTGAATCTCTGATAAAAGAAACAGATGCCGGTGAAGATTGGCGAGTGGATCCGGTTTTGCGTGAAGCTTGTCAACCGGTTGTTGATTCTTCTTGTCGCGAAGTCACTGGTGGCAACGCTCGTGTTATTTATTGTCTTATGGATAAACTTGGTACTGACAGAATGCTTGCTGACTGCGAATCAGCTCTCATACAAATACAATACTTTGTCGCCAGAGATTACAAATTAGATCCTCAGCTGTACAAAGCGTGTAAAGCAGACGCTGTACAGTTGTGTAATGCCAAAACAGCCTGGACCGATGACGGCAACCAAATGGATCCTGAGAGAGGTCCTCTAATACTTCCCTGTCTTTACAGATATGCTCATAATTATAATAACATAAATACTAATAGTGTACAAAATAAAAATGATTTAAGCTTGAGATTTGAATGCTTGGAAGAAATCAGACGTGTTATGAGACAGCGAGCTATCAGTGTTGATTTACAGCCAGAAATAGAGCAAGGTTGCTTTGATGAACTGGCGACTTATTGTAACGACAAAACAGGACGTGGTGAAGAAGTTTTGTGTCTTCAAGACAACTTCGAGCCGTTAAGTGATAAATGTAAATCAGTAATTGGTAATTTAACGCAAGATCAAGCAGAACGAGTCGAATTAAATCCCGTTATAATGTCATCGTGTCAACGAGTTATGGAAAAGTATTGCGAAGATGTATTCAAGTATGGAAAGGACGAAGGTGATATGATGGAATGCTTAGTTGACCATAAAAATGATTTAGATCATTTTGAGCACAAATGCAAGGCAGCTATTGAACATTTTCAATTGATATCCCTCCAAAATTATCATTTTACTTATAAATTTATGAAAGCATGTAAACCACATGTTGATCGTTGGTGCCAAAAAGCAACTACTAAATCAAAAGTAATTGAGTGTTTGAGTACTATTGTGCATGAAGATATTGTTAAGGAGAGTCAGCATAGAATTTTGAAGGATTGTAGACAACAGCTGAGAGCACAGCTATATCAACAGAGAGAAAATATACGCCTGGATGTAACTTTACAGAAAGCATGTGCTGCTAATATTCAACAGTTGTGTAATCAAGTTGAGCCTGGCAATGCTCAGGTAATTTATTATGCTAATAATATGTTATTGTGTGATTAAATGCGTATTAATTTTGAATTAAATTATGTATTCATTTTATTTTTTTTTTATTTTTTATTTTAAATAGGTTTTAGAATGTTTGGCGTCGAAAAAAAATAAATTATCTGTGTTGTGTCACAAGCAACTTTTTAAAGTGAGACAACAAGATTTTCAGGATAGCTCGAGTGACTTTTTACTGCTCAACACATGTCGATCAATGATGAAACAATACTGTCTCGAGGATATTGATAAATCTAAAGCACTTGAATGTCTTAAGAGATGGAAAGACGAACCGGCTTTTGATGAAAAATGCAAGAATGTCGTACTGAAACGTATGATAGAGCAGAATACTGATTATAGATTTAATGTTGCTTTGCAGTCTTCTTGTTCACGTGACATTGTCAGTCATTGTCAGGAAGTGTTGAACAATCAACCCACAGACAAAGAACTTGAAGGAAAAGTTATCAATTGCTTGAAAATTAAATTTAGAGAGGGAAAACTTAATAACAAGTGTATGAAACAGATGACTGTGATTCTTCGACAAGCAGCGCTTAATTATCATCTTAATCCTTTACTCGCTACTCTCTGTGCTCAGGAGGTATTTTTTTCATTTTTTTGTACTCCAAATTTAATATTCAACTGAAAATACATTAATTTTTTTTTTTTAATAAATCAGTAAATCTTTAAATAAAATTATAAAAATTGAAAGAATAGATAATTTTTTAGTAATTTTGAAACTCTGTAGGTTTATAAAGTTTACAAAGAAACTCGTGTAGTAAAGATAACAGATCAAATACCGAAACGTAATCCAATATCGGAATGATTTCGGAATTATTATCTTATATTTGTCTATCTACGCAATAAAATACGACAAAACTTGTTTGTCAAAGATCTTATTTTATTTTAAAGATCTTATAAAATATAAATTTTAGTATAATTAATTATTGATATTCACTTAAGTTATTTTAATTTTATTTTGTACACAGATTGAAACAATTTGTCATGCTGACGATGATGATCCAGGAAAAGTTGAAGAGTGCTTAAAACTTGAATTTAATAACAATAATCTAGAAATGAAGGAAGAATGCCGTGTTGAAGTTGCGAATCTTATTGAAGAAGCTAAAGCAGATATTCATATTGATCCTCTATTGCAAAAAGCCTGTAGTGTTGACATAGTTAAATATTGCAGTGATATTCCTCAAGGAAATGGCAGGCGTAAGTTTCAATATTAATTATTTACTTTAATTTTATCTAATCTTCAAATTTAATATAATTATTTGTTTAGATATCGGATGTTTACAAACAGTAATGACTGATACTAAAAAATCCCTACAGCCTGATTGCTATAAGATGTTATCAACTAGAATAGAAATGTTTAAGAATGCCGCCAAATTACATCTGCCAAATTCGATTCAGGAACTTTACTCAACGGTGAATCAATCGCCGTCTAGGAAATATTTTATAATTGTATCTTTAACAATGATCGGATTTATTTTTATTGCTGGTTTATTCTGTGGTCGCGTTACACATCGAACGATGAGAATGATGAAAAATAAGTGAAATTTATCACTTGTTCATTGTGATTAATTAAATTTATTAAAATTTTTTAAAATCATTTTTGTGTGAAAAATATTTTATAAAAAATTTATTCCATTCTTTTTATAAATCAATACGTAATTTTTCTAACACAAGGAAGAATATTAAATTTCTTAATGTCTTCCAGTTTTATCTAAAAATAATTTTTACGTTGTGTATTAACATATTATTGAATAAATTAATTATTAAATCAATGAAGAAATCAACAATCAAATAATGAATACATTATCACAGGCACAATTATTTCCATTTTAAATAACGCACGATTGTTAATAATTTTTCATAAAATTTTTTTAATGTAAAACAAACTAAATTAGTTAATAGAGTAAATGAAATCCGGAAATAATGAATAAATTTTCTTGCATCGACAATATTAATAACTATTTGTAAATGTTATAATTAATAAGAGAAAAAAGTGCATTTATTTGGGTTTCAGTAAAAAATTGTAAATACGAATACATATATATCTTAGAAAAGAGAATCTAATTATTCCATCAAATTAAAAGTATGTTAATATAAGATGAAAGTATATGTATGATGTCATCATATTCGTAAACGAATACTGAATCATTATAAAGAAAATATATTTGTAAAAAAAATATCAATAAAAAAAAATTTGTAATCAGAATTATGAGACTTAAAAATAGTTTAAATTTAAAGACTGTACAAACATGGGTCGCAGTCAACTAATCAAATCGACAACATTCCTAATTAATAAATGACTAGAACTTGGAAAGTTAATATAAAATGTAATTTAAAATAATTAATTTTGCAAATTTTAAAATTCCGAAAAATTTAATGTTGAATAGAGGAAAAACTAAAGCTATATTAATAGAATCTTTCAAAGTCACAAAGTCTCAATAAATTAAAAAACATGACAACGAAAATTTTTACGCCAAAATGAATGAACAGACGAACACTCATTTAGCCGAAAAATTTAAATATATACACGGAATAAACAAGATGACACTGGATGTCATGTCAGATTATTCTCAGTGAAAAATTTTTTTAGATAGTAGCTAGTATAATTCAGATTACAATGAGTATAATCCAGATGTCACGCAGTATAATCTAGATTTTTCTAGCTAATAACTGAAATTTTTTTCACCACAGATATCACTGAGTATAATCTGGGATGATATTCAGTGTCATCTTGTTCTTTCCGTGTAGTTATTTGGATGAGTAATTTTCGGCCGAATCATTCGGATGAATATACGTCGCAACGAATCTTTTTCGAAATTAAATTAATTTTAACTCCTGAGGAATATAAGATTTATGTTTATCTATATTCAAGAGCTCGGTGTTCAAGAGCTCGGTATAATTTATAAAATTGTTTTTCGGCTGATATTCTATTTAAGCTAATGTATTTTATAAACTTTAAATGTAGAGGAATTTAAAATTTTCTAGAGTTTTGATAATTCGAAATGTTGTCGATCTGACTGGTTGATCGCAACCCCAAATCTTATGTTGAGTGACCGGCTTTTGTTTATTTAGAGTCTCGAGAAATTCATTTGTATAAATTTCAAAGTCAAATTTCGTTAATCAAAATTTTAGTTATTTTTACTATAAAAAATGAATAAAAATAAAAAAAAAAACGTGCTATCCAGAGTTTTCTACCGGCAATGAAACTGCAGTCGCTGAAGCACTTGGTAATTGGGGATTTTCCAATGGCAAAACTATTGAAGGTGGCATCGGTCGTATGAAAAAAATATTTAATGAAATGGATAAACTGTAAATAAATTTAATCTTCTTATTATTCTTTATCAAATAACGATAATTTTGTTTAGAAAAACAAACAAAGGCAACATGCAAGTAGTGTGCTCTCGTAAAAACGATCCGGAGGCTTGGCAGTACCCTCCAAGTCCTTCTGAATGTAAACCAGCCTGGCATTACCCGGAAAAGCGTCCTCTTATAACTTTTAACTCTACCGTTGAAGTGATTTATGTGTCTAGCTTATCTTCAGTTAAACAAGAACTTGCTAATCCAGCTCCAGGGAGAGAATATCGCGCTATAGTACTGCCATACTTATTGTTAAAAATCATATATATAAAACAAAATTTTCAACCATCAATTTCATTTCAGGGTTCGGATAAATGGTTCAAAGCCGATTCGATGGATACTTGCTACCAACCAAGCTGCTGCGCTCCCTCACAATACTCCTGCTCTCGCCCTTGTTAATTTATTTGGATAAATTTCGTATTAACTACTTACTTATTAACCAACAAAGAAAAAAATGAATATCATGATTCAGATGTTTTGAATCAGTTTGACAGAACAAAGATACGTGTGAAAATTTGTCGTGCTCCGATGCAAAGTAAATTAACGATGGCATGATCTAAAAATTTTTGATTAAAATACAATAAAAATTATCTGTCAGTAATAAATTAAACTAACTATTAAAATAAAATTACAATGCCTTGCGATGGGAAGAATCCAAATTGTGATCGACGTCGCGAACTTTTGTCGCAGTTAAAATGTCTCGTGAATTCCATGGATCGCAAGTAAGTTTAAATATTTCATCTTACTCTATAAATTTAGTAAAATTTTTTATGACATTAAAATAAGCTGTCACTTGATAATTTTTTAATTTTTTTTTTAACAAATAAATTTGCTCCAAAAAATTATTTAAAAAAAATTGAATTTTTAATTTATTAAAATTTCTACAAGTTCGTTTTTTTAATAAATTTTTTTTGCTATAATTTATTTGTTAAAGAAAATTAAAAAATTTGTAAAATGACAGCTAAATTATGACCTTAAAGTTAGCTGCCACTTGACAATTTTTTAATTTTTTTTAACAAATAAATTTGCTTCAAAAAATTATTTTTAAAAAATCGCATTTGTGGTTTTTTAAAATTTTTAAATGTCAATTTTTTTATAAATTTTTTTTTGCCATAATTTATTTGTCACAAAAATTTTTAAAATTATCAACTATCTGCTAAGTTAATTTTTATAATTTTTGTTACCGAAAGAAAACCCTGCGAATGGGATGAGCCACCATGTCCACCACCAGTATGTGTGCCAGATGCTTCAGTGAGAGATCCTATGACACACAGTGTAAATTATTTAAATAAATAATTTACTATCTGCAAAAAATAAATGAAAATTTTATTTTATTTTATAATTCAGATGCCAATCAAAGCAGTCAAAAGTGTCAATTTTCGCGGCAGCGTTATGTACAGATGCGAGTGTATTAAAAGAAACGGGCTTCAAGATCGCTGCATGATGATGGACTGCATGGGTCGTCCAGAGTGTCTGAACAAGTTATACCCAATGTGTCATTCAGGAAGAGCTGCTTTGCTCAAACTCACCGATCTTGGAGATACTCAGACAGCTCTGGAGAAATTCTATGCTGCTGACAAGGCTAGAGAATCTGCCTTGGCGACGTATTGTCGTCTAGTTTGTCCTGAAACAAACGGCGACGGTTCTCTATGTGCTCCGTCTCTATTCATAAATCCATCATCACAAACTGGGTATCAACAGCAGTGTGATATACCAGATTATCAGCCTTGTCATCAAAGCCCCGAAGATCAATATCGCCAGCAAAAACCATCATCTTTTCTGTGTCATCAAGGTCCTGGAGATCAACTGTACAATCAACATTGTCAGCCTTGCTATCAAAGCACTAATCAGCATCAATCTTACGGCCAATCGCAACCGCTGCCGGTACAAAGACAATTACCTTATCAGTCGTTTCATCGAGGTCCTGGGGATTATTATCAATCGTTCTATCAACAAAATCCAAAAAAGCAAGACATTCGCTATCCAGTTCAAAGAAATCAACCGCAGTGTCCCTATCAATCTCCTCAATTCTCTCAGTTCCAACCCTATCAACCACAGACTCAATCTGCGCCTTGTATGGTTCCAAACTATGTACATTATTGATTGTTAACTGCAATAAATATAAATATAAAACAATAAATTATATTTTTCATTATAAAAGTACACTTAAAAATCAATGCTATACACATATACAGTACAAAGTAGTAGTTTGATATTTTACAATATATTTATAAGGCACTTAATTTAATTTGGACTGTTATCAAGTAAGTGTTGAGCATTTAATCGCTAAAGCATGTTATTAACATGTAAATTATTGACAGATTGGCTAATCACCGCCAAATTTGTATATATCATTGCCTAATTTTAATAGAATGCCTTGGTCGTTTAATTTCCGTATCAAGCTGTTGAAATCATCGACCAAAATGCCGTTGTCGATAGCCAATTCGTTCAAATCTGTCTTAGTAAAACGATTTACTCCACTTTTGACTTCATCTTTCAATATTTTTATATAAGCTTTCACCTGTAAAAACAATTTTTATTATTAATAAAAAAAAAATATGAATATTTTCGACAATAAATTATAATAATATTGCTCTAATCAGGTCTAAATTCTTCTACAATTAATTTCAATCAAGATGTTGTAGACTAAAATTATAAAAATTTTTTTTGGCATTTCTGCACATTTCAGATGAAAATATGTCGATTCCCGAAAAAACATTTTTTTTATACACCCTTATGGCTCCCGGGACCTATCTCGAATGCCATAAGAGCGTATAATAAAAATTCTATTTTTTTTCAAGCCCAAAAAAAATTTTTAGTTTGGAGAAAAATTTTCTTTTGCAGTTCTGCACGTTTCATACAAAAATACGTCAGTTCCCAAAAAAACTATTTTTATACGCCCTTATGGCATCTGTAACGCAATATTGTTGACGAGGTTTTTAATATATTTAATTGGATATGGTTCATTTTATTTATTACGGATTCTAAATATGTAAATAAAAAAAATTTTTGTATTTAAAAAAATGTCATGCGCAGTAATTTTTGTAAATTAATGACTATGTGTTTTTATATTATAAAATTTTAAGGTACCTGATGAGGTCAGAATAAGACTGACGAAACATCACATATAAAAATAAATGAAATAAAAAACACAATATAATTTTGGTCTACAACATCCTGATTTAAATTAATTATAAACTATAATTACCGACAAAAATTACTATTTTGTAAAAATAATCAGAAGCTAAAAAATCAACTTACTTTATTAGCAGTGATTTTGCCACCATCATTTTTTAACGTTGAATGTAAAGTGATTTTTGGCACACAAGACAACGCATATTTGTAAATTTCAACAACTTCAACGGCATCTTCTTCAGTCGTTTGGAGTCTCAAAGACAACTTAGCCCTTGCCTAAAATAAAAAATAATTAATTACAACGAATCAATGTCAATATATAATATTAAAGTAAATAAATACCTCAGTAAGACGAATCAATGCTTCCAGTTGTCTATGAAAAACTGGTAGCGAGCCAAAGATGTGGGTCTGCTCTCTCAGCTTCAAATAAAATCTTTGTAATACCTTAGCAGCTTCTCTGGTCAACTTGGGCTTTACATACTGTCTCGCATAAGCAACATACTTTCTCAACAAAACTTGAGGTATAATATCCTTACGTCTGTTCGCAGCAGAAAGTCTTTCTCGCAGAGAAAGACCGTCATCGATAGGCGAATGATGCTCTACAAGAGCACTAGTAGAAGGAAGATTAGTTTTCTGAGTTTCCAGTTGGTTACCAGCTCTTTGAAATCCTTTACGAGCGTTCATGACGTGTTCAACCAACAAGCTGTCTTGCTCACGATCTGGCTGATCCAGTAACAAAAAAATCAAGTCACATCTTGACAAGAGCGGTTGGCTGAGATTCAAGTTATCAATAACTGATTTATTGGGATTGTACCGCCCACCAATTGGATTAGCAGCAGCCAGAATTGAGGTTCTAGCCGGCAATGAGCAAAGAACTCCAGATTTAGCGACACTAACAGTCTGTTGTTCCATCGCCTCAAGAAGAGCTTGATGTTGAGTAGGCATTTTGTCGAATTCGTCTATTAAACAACAGCCACGGTCAGCTAGCACAAGAGCTCCAGGCTCTAGTGCAAAGTCATTAGTTCCTCCTTCTTTGGAAAGCGTGACAGTGAGACCGGATGATGTGCTTGAGTTTCCACAAACGTAAACACCCTTGGAAGCTATTCTTGCGCAAGCTTGAAGCATCTGAGACTTGCCCAGACCAGGATCCCCGACCATCAACACATGAATGTCGTCTCTCGACGATTCATTTGCAGTTCCACCGAACAAACTCAAAAGCAAGCCAGCTTTTATCATCTCATGACCGTAAATTGCGGGACAGAGTGATCGGACGAGCAGTGGAAAATTATCCGGGTCGGATTCAATGTTTTGAATCAATTTGTAATCTTTATCCTCGAGCTCAATTCCCGAAGCGCTTTTCGTCTGCGATTTGTTTTTGTTGTTAACAATCGACACTGCTTCGATGTAAAACGCATTTGTCATAGCAAGATCTTTGCCTTTCCCTTTAGCCTTGGGTATTCCGTCGTCAATACCTCGTGCTTTGATTATCCCAACTACTGTCACGTCGTCTCCGGGTACGCAAGTACGAACTAAGTCGTCAAACAACTCAACTTCTAAAATTCTCGGCATCTTTCCACTGTCATCCTGCATGTTATCCAAATTTTCTTGTAGCTTGATCACTTGAAAAAGTGTCGTCTTAGTGTGACGCGAAGACAACCTAGGAGTAAACTTACATTTACTGCATTCTTTGCATTTTTTTGGTAAAGTATGAAGCCAGTCTTTCTGCTTGACAACCTGGAACGCCTTGCAGCTCTTGCAGGAAAACAGCATCCACCCGCACATATATGACGGGCGTCCAACTCGGATGACACATCCACGTGTAGCGACTAATTTTCCTCGTGAGCTAGCTTTTAAATCACTCGACGGAACTACCGGCTTTTGATTAAACACTTTCACTCTCAACATTGGTAGGTCTGGTAACTGCAGAAATTCAGCCAACACGTGATAGAGCGCTAGACCAAGACAATTCAAAGTTTGGCAAGGTGATTCCACTAAGTCGATATGAAATGATGACCATTCATTAATAAACTCTTCGTCGTTGTTGAAGCGATCCACATTGACGTTGAAAGCTGGGCCAGTTTGTTTCGCTGACAAATACGACGCATATATGTCCGGATTTTTTTCCATAAATTTTATAGCTGCATTTATTCTTATTATCAATTCATCATCGTCAATATCTATAAATTTTTTATCAATAATATTAATTAGTTTTGATTAAGAGGGAATACTACTGTGACGATCGAAAAAAAGAGGTAATTTTCGGGAATTTTTTTTACAGGGAAAATAAAGGAATTTGGGGATCAGATTTTTTTAATTTTATTAAGGGTACATTAAAGATTATTACCCTGAATTTTTATTAAAAAATATTTAATTATTACAAAGTTATTAACAATCTCGTAGAGCACTAGAAAAAATTTCTCCCTCCATGGTCGGTTCGATAACTCAAAAACGGATCATCTGAAAATAAAAACCCAAATTGTTTTTAAATCAGTAAGGACGTAGTTATCGTCGCACATACGAAATTAAAAAAATTTTTATTTTAAAGATTCTTTTAGCTGGGTTAAAACAAAAAAAAATAGTAAAAATAGTGAGAAAATTTTCAATTAGTCGCCATTTTTTTTCAAATAAAAATTTTCAAAATTTCGTGAGTGCGACGATAACTACAACCTTACTTAAAAAGCAATTTGGGTTTTTATTTTCAGATGATCCGTTTTTGGGTTATCAAACCGACCATGGAGGGGGAGATTTTTTCTAATGCTCTACGAGATTGTTAATAACTTTGTAATAATTAAATATTTCTTAATGAAAATTTAGGGTAATAATCTTTAATGTATCCTCAATAAAATAAAAAAAATCCGATACCTAAATTCCTATATTTTCCCTGTCAAAAAAACTCCCGAAAATCACCTTTTTTTCGATCGTCAAAGTGGTGTTCCCCTTTAATGATGACTTTAAAGTTAGCTATCACTTGACAATTTTTTTATTTTCTTTAATAAAAAAATTTGTCCTAAAAAATTAATTTAAAAAAATTGCATTTTTAATTTATTAAAATTTCTTTAAATCCATTTTTTTAATAAATTTTTTTTGCTATAATTTATTTGTTAGAGAAAATTAAAAAATTTGTAAAGTGACAGCTAAATTAAGACCTTAAAGTTAGCTGTCACGACAATTTTTTTTAACAAATAAATTTGCTCCAAAAAATTAATTTTAAAAAATTGTATCTGTAGCTTTTTAAAATTTCTATATGTCAATTTTTTTTATAAATTTTTTTTTGCCATAATTTATTTGTTACAAAAATTCTTAAAATTATCAATTATCTGCTAAGTTCATTTTCATAGCTAAATTCAATGTCATTTATAAAAAAATATACCTTCAGAATCAAAATAAAGTTTGTAACCAAAATAACGTGGCTTAGGCTGATTATTATTGTTAAAAGCATAAACATTTAACGATTCATCGTCACTGTCATATTCATTTTCAGTATTACACGTTGGATGATCATCATCATCATCTAAAAAAAAAAAAAAATAAAGAATTAATATTGTAACTTGGAATGTCATTCAACAATTGTTAAAAACTATAAACCTTTTTTCTTTTTTGCTGGCCGCTCATCCTTTGATTTGTTGTAATTTTTACGGTAACGTTTATTGTACGGTCTACTCATTTTTTTATTTAATTAATTAAATTATTCATGAATGATCAGTTAAGAGTTAATACTGGCAACCGATGAACATTTGTTTACATTTACGTTGTTTACAATTTTCATTGGTTAGAATAACAGTCAATTTTGAAAATTTGCGCACTCGCGCACTCTATGCTGATATACCGACGGTAAATAAAAATAATTTTATTGGAATGTCTTTTTTTTATGTAAGAGACGTGTGAAGATCACGGAGATGGTGTTTTTATTTTGAAGGAATGGATTTATTAAGATTAATTTTTAATTTAATGTTTGATTAAATTATTTAATTAAAATTTAATGACAGTTAAGTGAAAGTTTACTTATTTAAGTTGTTTAATTTAGATTTTAATTTTTCTAAAAGTTCATTATGTTCAATGGAGTTGTTAGAAATAAATCAATCTGTAAAAAATAATAATAAATTAAACGACGATAATGACCTAAACATAAGCTGCAATACTCGAATCAACGATGCAATAACATACAATGATTTTTTTACGCAATATTTAATTAAAAATGAACCGTGTGTCTTCAAAAGTGGCATTACCAATCAATGGACATGCGTTAATAATTGGGTTTTTAATAATGCGCCTAATTTTAAACATTTAAAAAAACTTTATGGTAATTTTTAAATTTATATAATTAATTTTTATATTTATTTATTTTCTATTATTAATAATGCTAAAGTTAGCCGTCAGTTGTCAATTTTAAAAATTTTAATAACAAATCAATTACAATAAAAAAATGATTCTAAAAATTTTCACATGACATTAAAGTTAGCAGCCACTCGATAATTTTTTTAATTTAATTTAACAAATAAATCTTGTCTGAAAAATTATTTTAAAAAAATTGCATTTATAATTTTTTAAAATGTCTGAATGTAAAACTTTTTTTCTCATTTATTTTTGCCATAATTTATTTGTTAAAAAATTCTAAAAATTAATGAATAGCTGCTAAATTAATTCTCATAATTTTCACTTGTAATTTTTATTCATTTTCACATGTGGAATTTTTTAATTTAATTTTTTTTATAATACTTGCATTATTATAAAATTTTAAAATAATTTTTAATGTCTGCCAACTTCAGTGTCATTATTATTAATGATTATTTATTTTCAGGTAGTTGTCAAGTACCTGTAGCAAATTGTAAAATAAAATACTACAATGCCCAACTAAAAGATGAAATGACGATAGAAAATTTTATGGATTATTGGCAGGAGTATAGAAACAAAAATTACACCAGTGACATGCCTGTATTATATTTAAAAGATTGGCATTGTTTAAGAGACAATCCAGGTGATCTTTTTTATAAAGTACCCAAATATTTTGCATCTGATTGGCTCAACGAATACTACTTAGCCCATCCACAGTTCTCTGATGATTATATGTTTGTTTATATGGGACCAAAAGGATCATGGTATTTTTTATTATTGCATACTTATTAATAAATTTAATTAAAAAAAAAAAATTTGATTTTGGTATATCTGATCATATTCTTGTAATAATTTTACTCTTGCAGTCGTTTTTATTTTTTGATTAATAAGTATAACGCGTCCAAATTTCTTAACTTCCCGCTAAGAAAATCGAAGATATTCAAAAATCGGGACGTTATTGTTCTTACCCCATTTTTCAAAAATCGAGTTTTTATCAGATCTCGACGTTTTAAGGTGTCAGGAAGCTTCCCTGACTTCTCTAGCGAGGGTGTCTGTATGGCTGTATGTATGTATGTATGTGTGTGTGTGCGTGCGTGTGTGTGGATATATGTAAACCTCTTATAACTTTTGAATGGCTGGACCGATTTGATCTCGGTTGGTGCCATTCGAAGGGGCTTGACCAAACTTAGATTTCGAATATAAATTGGACCGATTCGGACTGATAGATTTCGAGAAATCTAAAAAAAAATGAAAAATACAATTTTTTTCAAAGTGGTTTTTTTTTAATAACTCCTAAACGGCTCCATCAATCATTTCCAAAAACTAATTAGCTCTTAACATCAAAAAACCACGTTGATCGCCGTCAGTCCGGTCATAATCGGTTGATTTGTTCGTGAGTTATCGTTGACGAATGAAAACCGAAAAAAGCGTTTTTTCAGAATAACTCCGAAATTTTTAGTTTTATGAATTTGAACTTAAAAATTCATTATGGATCTTAAAAAACTGCGACAAATGCCACCAACCGCGTAAAAATCGGTTCGTTCATTCAAAAGTTATATGATCACTCCATGTATTTGTATATCTATATTCACAAATATAAGTATACAAATACATGGAGTGATCATATACTGGTACGTGATCATATACTGAGGCTCTCTTACCTTACCAGTATACGATCACTCCATGTATTTGTATACCTATATTTGTGTATATATGTATACAAATACATGGAGTGATCATATACTGGTACATGATCATCTATTTGGGCTTACTTTACCTTACCTTACCTCACTTCATCTAACCTTACTCCACTTAATAAAAAAAAAAAAAAAAAAAAAAAAAAAAAAAAAAATTATTAAGTTTAATAAATTACGAATTATTGAGATTAAAAATGTTTAAAAATCGACAATTTATTTCATGATGTTACAATGTAATGTTAAAAATTTGGATTAAAATATTGTTAATAAAAAATTCTTAAATGTAAAAAATTTTAAGTCATTATGTGTGGGAGTACTTTTCCACTCTCAAATTTTTCCGTCAACCACCGTACTCTTTGGGCCATAAAATCCCTTCCCCGGCATCCAAGGGGCTCATGACGTCACGAGACCCCAAGAACACCGCTGGGTTAGAAAAACTAACACCCTCGAGAGTCAAGGGGGCACGAAGCAGATTTTCCTCAGCCTCTGAGATACGCGCATCAGTGGTTTATGACAACTGGTCCTTTTCCCATACTTAACGTATCATAATATTGTAATCGCGGAGTACCACCTTGATACGTAGACTTATAATAAACTTTAATTATTGTATCAGCTTACAGATAACTATATTCTACGGGATTGTCTAATTATTATAAAACTTAATTAACTTCATTCGAGTGTTGTAAAAGATATAGTTATCAATTGAATAAATTGTTAAATTAAAGAATTAGACTACTACAGAGTCAGAAGTGGGATACACTATCGTGCTCATATAAGTGAATAGTGCAGTAAATAGGGTGGTGAATAGTGATTTTCAATAGAGGAAAAATCATGAGTCGTGACCGAAGGTCAAGGCGGGACCGTGATCATGAAAGTGACCGTTACCGGAAAGATCGTCATAGATCCCGATCACCACACCGTCACTGTGAACCACCACCTCAGGGGAGAGGTTCTTCCAATTCTCGATTAGATCCACCTGTACCAAATAACCGACAGACTGACAGTGAGGCCAGCAGCAGCAGAAGCAGTGAGCTCCTGATGATTGAGAAACTCACAGAGGTCCTTTCGGGTTTCGCACAAACAGCACGTTCACCAAGACCCAGTGGTGGCTGTTTCACCAACGAGAAGGCGATCCCGGAGTTTGATCCTAAGGAAACCAACCTATCTGCTGCGGAGTGGATTGCTAAGGTCAGCGCGCACGCTAGGCTTTATGGATGGGACGAGCGGACAACTCTTTACATGGCGACATGCAGGCTTAAAGGTAATGCAAAACTTTGGTATACAGAATTGCATGATTCGCTGTTAACGTGGGGGACATTCTCTTCATTAATTGCCGAGCAGTTTCCGGGCGAGTCGAACTACAGCAAATTATTTAAAGAAGCCGCGAATTTCGAATGCGCCGCGGGTCATGATCTTGTCGCGTACTCTTTCCTTAAAATAGGTAAATTAAAGAAATTGAAGCTCGAGATACCGGAGAACAAATTAGTTTCGTGCGTAGTTGGGGGGATTCAAGATGATTCGATCCGCACTACTTTGATGACTCATAAATTCCAAACTATTGCGGAACTGAATGAGCGTCTCGCGAATTATGAAACTACGCATAAATTAAAAGATAGGAGTAAAGACGCGAAAAAGTCACACGCGCGGGACTCCAGTAAAGTCAAAACTCGGGAAGAGAAATCAAGAAACGTTTGTTACGGGTGCGGCAAATCTGGTCACCAACGCTACAACTGCCCAGAGGGAGATAATACCAAGCCAAGAAATCCGAAATCCAACAAGCAATCATCGGATGAGGACCTGTGTGGCTATGTAAAAAGCCAAACCACTCGGAGAAAGACTGCTTCACCAAGCGACGGGATGAAGCCAGGAAGAAGAAATCTGCATGACTAGATGTATGCTCAGTCGAAGTTAACAAACCGATAGTAACATGCGTCGTGAATGAACAAGGAAAGGAGTGTATGGTTGATTTGGGTAGCGATTGTTCAGTCATACGAGACCGCGAGGCTCGCTCTTTAGGACTAAAGCTAAGACCAACTCAAGAAACACTGTCCGCGTTTAATCAGTCCGTGGTAACCCCAATCGCGAGAGCAAAACTGAAGCTCAAGATCAACGACATTACCTTCAAACTAAAAGCGTACGTGGTCCCTGACGATCAGCTATCAAGGGACATCCTTATTGGCCGCGACATCCTCAGAAAACCCCGAGTCAAAGCTATCGTAGACGCCGCCGGTATACAGATCATCAGAGACACCATTGAAGTACACATGGTTGACTCCGGCAAGCGAAAGATAGGAATAACTGATGTTTGCTGCCCGGGAGTGGATGAAGATACGCAAAACAAACTCGTAAATCTTTTAAACGAATTCCGGGACTGTATCGCGCTCAACATGAGAGAAATCGGCAAAGCCAATGGGACAACTATGAAGATCCGGCTGACAACTGACGCACCTGTTCATTCAGCACCACGACGGTTATCTTACGACGAGCGTAACAAAGTTAAAGACCTAGTCAAGGAACTATTGGACGGGGAAATTATTCGGGAAAGTCATTCGCCTTATGCAAGCCCAATAGTGGTTCGCCATAAGTCCGGAGGAGATATCCGCATGTGTATCGATTTTCGAGGAGTTAATACGGTTACCATTGTTGATCCTCATCCTATTCCTCATATAGATGACCAGATCGATCGATTAAGCGGAGTCGCATATTATGTAACACTCGACTTGAAATCCGGATTTTACCAGATTCCTATGGATAAAGACTCTGTTAAAGTGACTGCATTTGTAACTCCAGATGGTCATTACGAATTTCTACGTATGCCGTTTGGATTAAAGAATGCACCCGCTGTTTTCCAAAGAGCCATAAACACTGCTCTTGGAGAACTGAGATTTACAATAGCTCTTGTGTATGTCGACGACATTCTGGTTATAGGCTCAAGCATAGCAGAGGCTTTCAAAAACCTAAGGCTTGTTTTGAAAGCACTTAGAAATTACAACTTTACGCTCAATTTAGATAAGTGTAAGTTCTTTCAAACAAAGATCGACTATTTGGGCCGGGAAGTATCCAGGGATGGAGTTCGTCCAGGCGCTCATAAAATCGAAGCCGTTAAAAACGCAGAAATCCCCAAAGACGTAAAAGGAGTACGTTCATTCCTTGGCCTTGCGGGATACTTCCGGAAATTTATTAAACACTTCGCTCAAAAAGTCTCGCCACTAACAGACTTATTGAAGAAAAACAGTCCATGGGTTTGGACTGAAAAACATACTGAAGTCATAAACGAAGTAAAGGAAATATTAACAACAAGACCCGTTCTCGCTATTTATGACCCGACCCTCGAAACCGAGGTCCACACAGACGCTAGTTCAATGGGTCTTGGAGCCATACTCATGCAGAAGCATGGGAATGAAAAGAAAGTTGTTTCCTATTATAGTCGTAAAACAACACCAATAGAACAAAAATATCATTCGTACGACTTGGAAACTCTTGGGGTCGTTGCAGCTCTCAAAACCTTTCGCGTATACCTGATAGGGATAAACTTCACTGTAGTCACTGACTGTAGTGCTGTGCGGGCCACAGCTGTAAAGAAGGACATACAACCACGTGTTGCCAGATGGTGGGTATATCTACAAGACTACAATTTCGACATTGTGTATCGACCTGGCGCTCAAGGAGCGCATGTTGATTATTTAAGTCGGTATCCCATCGAATGTTTAGCTATCGATGTCACTCCCAGTGAGTGGATCAAAGTTGCTCAAATACAAGACCCCGACATTGAGACAATCATGAAGATCCTGGAATCGGGAGATAGTCAAGCGAGTACCAAACATTATTTTGAAATCTATGACCTTAGGAATGGAGTAGTTTTCCGGAGAACCGAGAACGGCAATAGATGGTTAGTACCACGAGCTTCTCGGTTCCATGTCGTAAAAATGTGTCATGATGATCAGGGACACCTCGGAATTGATAAGACTCTTGGGAAACTGCGCGAACATTATTGGTTTAAAGGCATGAAGAGATTTGTTTCAAAATACGTTACTGCATGCTTACAATGTCTGTATTATAAGTCTACCTCTGGCCGCAAGCCTGGCATGTTACACCCCATAGAGAAGGTCGCCCTTCCTTTCCACACAATACACATCGACCATGTGGGTCCGTTTGTTAAAAGTAAACGAGGCAATACCCAGATACTAACTATAGTTGACGGGTTTACTAAATTTTGTATTCTGGAACCAGTGAAGGACGTTAAAGCTAAGTGGGTCATTCGAGCACTGACCCAACTGTTTTCACTTTTGGAGTCCCCTCGAGGATCATCAGTGACAGAGGCACGAGTTTTACGTCACAGCTGTTTGATGGCTTCTGTAAAGAATACAACATCAAGCACGTCCTCAATGCAGTGGCAACACCAAGGGCGAATGGACAGTGCGAACGCATGAATCGCACGTTGCTGAATTCATTAGCTACTTCCAGTGCTGGGGCAGCTGAAGACCAATGGGATAGATTTGTGAAGACCGTCCAGAGCGGTATCAATAGTGCTACCAATCGGACTACACAGAAAACTCCAGCTCAACTTTTACTTGGTTACAGGCCCCGCAGTATGGCAGATTCTGTTCTTTTAGGTTCAATTCAGAGCTCGTTGGATGCCCTAGACCTCAGAGAGATGAGGGAACAGGCAAAAGCAGCTACGGGAGTTGAACAAGGAAAGCAGAAAGCCAGGTTTGACGCCAAGCGGTCCAAACCACCACAGTACACTGTCGGCGACATCGTTGTGGTTGCTACCAATCCAGTCGCGACTGGACAAAGCAACAAATTAGTCGCTAAGCCTAAGGGTCCATTCAAGGTCACTGCAGTGCTGCCCAATGACCGATATGAGGTCCAAGATTTGCGGGAGATGCAGAAATCCAGGGGACAAAAGACTGTCGTAGCGGTTGACAGGATGAAAAGATGGATATCCTTCAACGCACTGGAATAAATTATGGTGAGATTATGATTTTTAATCAATGTTGGTAGTTTGCAGGTCTCAGAAACGTGCCTTTGGGTCATTTGATCGACCAAGAAGGGTGACCGGAACAACAGCGAGTACTCTGGCGTTTAGGATCCATAATAGGTCTCCAGAATGCTCGACGGTGAGCTGACTCCCATGGGACCAACGACGAGTTGGGTTGCCCGGATTCAGTAACCGTGCTGGTCTTTTCTGAGAACTCCGAGCCACTGGGGTCAATTAGACATGGCAGTGGATGCTCGATCTCACCTACCGCCAAGTCTGGAGCTTTTGAGAGCCCGGCAGCTTGTCACTGTCGGGAGATACTATGGAGGTTCCAGGCGTCAGGCACGACTATTTTCGCCAACTCTGGGACTTTTGAGAGCCCGGCAGCTTGTCACTGTCGGGAAATACTATGAAAGTCCCAGGCCAGTTAGGCGTGGACTGTTTTACCGAGTCAGTTGCCCTCTTGGTTCCTGGCCATTGGTCAAGGCAGGTTCGGAGGACGCTGGCCTAGGTTGGACCAGTTGGCCGCTAGTTAGAGTGTCATGCTGGGCTTCAGTCAATAGTCTTCAGGGACGTACACTCTAGCGCTAGGCTCAGACAACTCAGTATATGGATACCTAACTGAGGTCTCATCCTGAACAGGCATCCGTGAACCGAACCGTTTGGTAAACACGGAAGGCTTCACGGGGTAAGGCCCTGGAATGGTTGAGAATCCTAACTTATCCTATCCCTAGGCGCCACTTGGTCGCTATTGCGGGTCAATTCATGCTCTTGGGTAGAGATGATCACTCTGACTAGAGGAGTGTGGATTGAGCGGCGATAGTTACCTTCTTGTAACTTTTATTACCCTGATCGGGTCATTAATGAGGATTTGTTTGGATGAATTTTTCAGATCCAGGTAGTCAAAGCCGAGGACGGCTTGCGTGGTCAGGAGAGGCCGAATGTGGGAGTACTTTTCCACTCTCAAATTTTTCCGTCAACCACCGTACTCTTTGGGCCATAAAATCCCTTCCCCGGCATCCAAGGGGCTCATGACGTCACGAGACCCCAAGAACACCGCTGGGTTAGAAAAACTAACACCCTCGAGAGTCAAGGGGCACGAAGCAGATTTTCCTCAGCCTCTGAGATACGCGCATCAGTGGTTTATGACAACTGGTCCTTTTCCCATACTTAACGTATCATAATATTGTAATCGCGGAGTACCACCTTGATACGTAGACTTATAATAAACTTTAATTATTGTATCAGCTTACAGATAACTATATTCTACGGGATTGTCTAATTATTATAAAACTTAATTAACTTCATTCGAGTGTTGTAAAAGATATAGTTATCAATTGAATAAATTGTTAAATTAAAGAATTAGACTACTACAGAGTCAGAAGTGGGATACACTATCGTGCTCATATAAGTGAATAGTGCAGTAAATAGGGTGGTGAATAGTGATTTTCAATAGAGGAAAAATCATGAGTCGTGACCGAAGGTCAAGGCGGGACCGTGATCATGAAAGTGACCGTTACCGGAAAGATCGTCATAGATCCCGATCACCACACCGTCACTGTGAACCACCACCTCAGGGGAGAGGTTCTTCCAATTCTCGATTAGATCCACCTGTACCAAATAACCGACAGACTGACAGTGAGGCCAGCAGCAGCAGAAGCAGTGAGCTCCTGATGATTGAGAAACTCACAGAGGTCCTTTCGGGTTTCGCACAAACAGCACGTTCACCAAGACCCAGTGGTGGCTGTTTCACCAACGAGAAGGCGATCCCGGAGTTTGATCCTAAGGAAACCAACCTATCTGCTGCGGAGTGGATTGCTAAGGTCAGCGCGCACGCTAGGCTTTATGGATGGGACGAGCGGACAACTCTTTACATGGCGACATGCAGGCTTAAAGGTAATGCAAAACTTTGGTATACAGAATTGCATGATTCGCTGTTAACGTGGGGGACATTCTCTTCATTAATTGCCGAGCAGTTTCCGGGCGAGTCGAACTACAGCAAATTATTTAAAGAAGCCGCGAATTTCGAATGCGCCGCGGGTCATGATCTTGTCGCGTACTCTTTCCTTAAAATAGGTAAATTAAAGAAATTGAAGCTCGAGATACCGGAGAACAAATTAGTTTCGTGCGTAGTTGGGGGGATTCAAGATGATTCGATCCGCACTACTTTGATGACTCATAAATTCCAAACTATTGCGGAACTGAATGAGCGTCTCGCGAATTATGAAACTACGCATAAATTAAAAGATAGGAGTAAAGACGCGAAAAAGTCACACGCGCGGGACTCCAGTAAAGTCAAAACTCGGGAAGAGAAATCAAGAAACGTTTGTTACGGGTGCGGCAAATCTGGTCACCAACGCTACAACTGCCCAGAGGAGATAATACCAAGCCAAGAAATCCGAAATCCAACAAGCAATCATCGGATGAGGACCTGTGTGGCTATTGTAAAAGCCAAACCACTCGGAGAAAGACTGCTTCACCAAGCGACGGGATGAAGCCAGGAAGAAGAAATCTGCATGACTAGATGTATGCTCAGTCGAAGTTAACAAACCGATAGTAACATGCGTCGTGAATGAACAAGGAAAGGAGTGTATGGTTGATTTGGGTAGCGATTGTTCAGTCATACGAGACCGCGAGGCTCGCTCTTTAGGACTAAAGCTAAGACCAACTCAAGAAACACTGTCCGCGTTTAATCAGTCCGTGGTAACCCCAATCGCGAGAGCAAAACTGAAGCTCAAGATCAACGACATTACCTTCAAACTAAAAGCGTACGTGGTCCCTGACGATCAGCTATCAAGGGACATCCTTATTGGCCGCGACATCCTCAGAAAACCCCGAGTCAAAGCTATCGTAGACGCCGCCGGTATACAGATCATCAGAGACACCATTGAAGTACACATGGTTGACTCCGGCAAGCGAAAGATAGGAATAACTGATGTTTGCTGCCCGGGAGTGGATGAAGATACGCAAAACAAACTCGTAAATCTTTTAAACGAATTCCGGGACTGTATCGCGCTCAACATGAGAGAAATCGGCAAAGCCAATGGGACAACTATGAAGATCCGGCTGACAACTGACGCACCTGTTCATTCAGCACCACGACGGTTATCTTACGACGAGCGTAACAAAGTTAAAGACCTAGTCAAGGAACTATTGGACGGGGAAATTATTCGGGAAAGTCATTCGCCTTATGCAAGCCCAATAGTGGTTCGCCATAAGTCCGGAGGAGATATCCGCATGTGTATCGATTTTCGAGGAGTTAATACGGTTACCATTGTTGATCCTCATCCTATTCCTCATATAGATGACCAGATCGATCGATTAAGCGGAGTCGCATATTATGTAACACTCGACTTGAAATCCGGATTTTACCAGATTCCTATGGATAAAGACTCTGTTAAAGTGACTGCATTTGTAACTCCAGATGGTCATTACGAATTTCTACGTATGCCGTTTGGATTAAAGAATGCACCCGCTGTTTTCCAAAGAGCCATAAACACTGCTCTTGGAGAACTGAGATTTACAATAGCTCTTGTGTATGTCGACGACATTCTGGTTATAGGCTCAAGCATAGCAGAGGCTTTCAAAAACCTAAGGCTTGTTTTGAAAGCACTTAGAAATTACAACTTTACGCTCAATTTAGATAAGTGTAAGTTCTTTCAAACAAAGATCGACTATTTGGGCCGGGAAGTATCCAGGGATGGAGTTCGTCCAGGCGCTCATAAAATCGAAGCCGTTAAAAACGCAGAAATCCCCAAAGACGTAAAAGGAGTACGTTCATTCCTTGGCCTTGCGGGATACTTCCGGAAATTTATTAAACACTTCGCTCAAAAAGTCTCGCCACTAACAGACTTATTGAAGAAAAACAGTCCATGGGTTTGGACTGAAAAACATACTGAAGTCATAAACGAAGTAAAGGAAATATTAACAACAAGACCCGTTCTCGCTATTTATGACCCGACCCTCGAAACCGAGGTCCACACAGACGCTAGTTCAATGGGTCTTGGAGCCATACTCATGCAGAAGCATGGGAATGAAAAGAAAGTTGTTTCCTATTATAGTCGTAAAACAACACCAATAGAACAAAAATATCATTCGTACGACTTGGAAACTCTTGGGGTCGTTGCAGCTCTCAAAACCTTTCGCGTATACCTGATAGGGATAAACTTCACTGTAGTCACTGACTGTAGTGCTGTGCGGGCCACAGCTGTAAAGAAGGACATACAACCACGTGTTGCCAGATGGTGGGTATATCTACAAGACTACAATTTCGACATTGTGTATCGACCTGGCGCTCAAGGAGCGCATGTTGATTATTTAAGTCGGTATCCCATCGAATGTTTAGCTATCGATGTCACTCCCAGTGAGTGGATCAAAGTTGCTCAAATACAAGACCCCGACATTGAGACAATCATGAAGATCCTGGAATCGGGAGATAGTCAAGCGAGTACCAAACATTATTTTGAAATCTATGACCTTAGGAATGGAGTAGTTTTCCGGAGAACCGAGAACGGCAATAGATGGTTAGTACCACGAGCTTCTCGGTTCCATGTCGTAAAAATGTGTCATGATGATCAGGGACACCTCGGAATTGATAAGACTCTTGGGAAACTGCGCGAACATTATTGGTTTAAAGGCATGAAGAGATTTGTTTCAAAATACGTTACTGCATGCTTACAATGTCTGTATTATAAGTCTACCTCTGGCCGCAAGCCTGGCATGTTACACCCCATAGAGAAGGTCGCCCTTCCTTTCCACACAATACACATCGACCATGTGGGTCCGTTTGTTAAAAGTAAACGAGGCAATACCCAGATACTAACTATAGTTGACGGGTTTACTAAATTTTGTATTCTGGAACCAGTGAAGGACGTTAAAGCTAAGTGGGTCATTCGAGCACTGACCCAACTGTTTTCACTTTTTGGAGTCCCCTCGAGGATCATCAGTGACAGAGGCACGAGTTTTACGTCACAGCTGTTTGATGGCTTCTGTAAAGAATACAACATCAAGCACGTCCTCAATGCAGTGGCAACACCAAGGGCGAATGGACAGTGCGAACGCATGAATCGCACGTTGCTGAATTCATTAGCTACTTCCAGTGCTGGGGCAGCTGAAGACCAATGGGATAGATTTGTGAAGACCGTCCAGAGCGGTATCAATAGTGCTACCAATCGGACTACACAGAAAACTCCAGCTCAACTTTTACTTGGTTACAGGCCCCGCAGTATGGCAGATTCTGTTCTTTTAGGTTCAATTCAGAGCTCGTTGGATGCCCTAGACCTCAGAGAGATGAGGGAACAGGCAAAAGCAGCTACGGGAGTTGAACAAGGAAAGCAGAAAGCCAGGTTTGACGCCAAGCGGTCCAAACCACCACAGTACACTGTCGGCGACATCGTTGTGGTTGCTACCAATCCAGTCGCGACTGGACAAAGCAACAAATTAGTCGCTAAGCCTAAGGGTCCATTCAAGGTCACTGCAGTGCTGCCCAATGACCGATATGAGGTCCAAGATTTGCGGGAGATGCAGAAATCCAGGGGACAAAAGACTGTCGTAGCGGTTGACAGGATGAAAAGATGGATATCCTTCAACGCACTGGAATAAATTATGGTGAGATTATGATTTTTAATCAATGTTGGTAGTTTGCAGGTCTCAGAAACGTGCCTTTGGGTCATTTGATCGACCAAGAAGGGTGACCGGAACAACAGCGAGTACTCTGGCGTTTAGGATCCATAATAGGTCTCCAGAATGCTCGACGGTGAGCTGACTCCCATGGGACCAACGACGAGTTGGGTTGCCCGGATTCAGTAACCGTGCTGGTCTTTTCTGAGAACTCCGAGCCACTGGGGTCAATTAGACATGGCAGTGGATGCTCGATCTCACCTACCGCCAAGTCTGGAGCTTTTGAGAGCCCGGCAGCTTGTCACTGTCGGGAGATACTATGGAGGTTCCAGGCGTCAGGCACGACTATTTTCGCCAACTCTGGGACTTTTGAGAGCCCGGCAGCTTGTCACTGTCGGGAAATACTATGAAAGTCCCAGGCCAGTTAGGCGTGGACTGTTTTACCGAGTCAGTTGCCCTCTTGGTTCCTGGCCATTGGTCAAGGCAGGTTCGGAGGACGCTGGCCTAGGTTGGACCAGTTGGCCGCTAGTTAGAGTGTCATGCTGGGCTTCAGTCAATAGTCTTCAGGGACGTACACTCTAGCGCTAGGCTCAGACAACTCAGTATATGGATACCTAACTGAGGTCTCATCCTGAACAGGCATCCGTGAACCGAACCGTTTGGTAAACACGGAAGGCTTCACGGGGTAAGGCCCTGGAATGGTTGAGAATCCTAACTTATCCTATCCCTAGGCGCCACTTGGTCGCTATTGCGGGTCAATTCATGCTCTTGGGTAGAGATGATCACTCTGACTAGAGGAGTGTGGATTGAGCGGCGATAGTTACCTTCTTGTAACTTTTATTACCCTGATCGGGTCATTAATGAGGATTTGTTTGGATGAATTTTTCAGATCCAGGTAGTCAAAGCCGAGGACGGCTTGCGTGGTCAGGAGAGGCCGAATGTGGGAGTACTTTTCCACTCTCAAATTTTTCCGTCAACCACCGTACTCTTTGGGCCATAAAATCCCTTCCCCGGCATCCAAGGGGCTCATGACGTCACGAGACCCCAAGAACACCGCTGGGTTAGAAAAACTAACACCCTCGAGAGTCAAGGGGGCACGAAGCAGATTTTCCTCAGCCTCTGAGATACGCGCATCAGTGGTTTATGACAACTGGTCCTTTTCCCATACTTAACGTATCATAATATTGTAATCGCGGAGTACCACCTTGATACGTAGACTTATAATAAACTTTAATTATTGTATCAGCTTACAGATAACTATATTCTACGGGATTGTCTAATTATTATAAAACTTAATTAACTTCATTCGAGTGTTGTAAAAGATATAGTTATCAATTGAATAAATTGTTAAATTAAAGAATTAGACTACTACATATGTATAATTAATAAATATATAAATTGTTATTAATATATATATATATATATATATATATATATATATATATATATATATATATATATATATATATATAATTAGAATTCGCTATTTATGAAATCTACTTCCATTTCGGCTGCCGAATGGCCTTTATTATTATTATTATTATTATTATTATTATTATTATTATTATTATTATTATTATTATTATTATTATTATTATCATTTCTATTACTGTTGAACTACTTTTATTATTGCTATGTATTTTCATATAATACTGAAGTTAGCGATCAGCTGTCAATTTAAAAAATTTTTTTAACAAATTAATTACAATACATGTGAAACTTTTTAATTAAATTTTTTGTTTGATAATTTAATTGCTATAAAATTCCAAAAAAATTTTTAATATCTGTTAACTTCAGTGTTATGTATTCATTTATAGTTCAGGGTCTAAAATTTTAATCAATAAATAAATAAATAAATATTTCTTACAGGACACCTTTACATGTTGATGTATTCACGTCATTTAGTTGGTCAGCGAACATCGTAGGGAAAAAACGGTGGTTATTATTTCCACCTGGTGAAGAGAATAATCTTCGAGACTTACATGGTCACTTATTGTATGACATTGATTCGCCTGAGCAAATTAATTCTTGGTCTGATTCTAATAAAGGTTTAGAAATAATTCAAGGTCCTGGTGAAATTGTTTTTGTACCCTCTGGGTGGCATCATCAAGTTTGGAATTTGGTAATTAATAGAAACATTGAAATATTTTGAATCCGATTAAAATTATACTAATTGTTGAAGAATTTAAGTACATTAGCACTCAATTAATTTCATTAGATTTTTTTTATTGATAAATTAAATCAAATTAATATTAATAAGTTGTCATTCATCGGCTAATCTCAGTTGAATTAAACATTGTAGGAGGATACAATATCAATCAACCACAATTGGATTAACGGATGTAATATATTAAATGTATGGAAGGAACTAAAAAAAGCACTACTAGCTGTGATGAAAGAAATAGCCGATTGTTATAACATGGACAATTGGAAATCTCAGTGTCAAACTATTCTAAAAGCATCCCATGGAATAGATTATTTACAATTTTACGATTTTTTATCGTTTATTATTAAAAAACGAATCGATTCCATCAACAACAACAAAGCCTGCACAAATTTCGACACATGGGAATTCGGTATTAATCATATATTATTCGATCTTAAACGAGCCAAATTTGTATTAAGTTATTTGATAGTAGATTCGAAAGATAATGATATCTATGATATTGTTTTTCGTGATAACAGGCCTGAAAATTTAATCGAATGTATCGACGCAATTTTAATATAAATATATATTTTAATATAAATAATACTAAGCTAGATTAATGAATAAATAAAACAATTGGCCTTAACAGTATCATAAAATCAAGCCTAAAACTAATTTGATGAGAAACAACGTAATTACGATTAATTACACTTATTAATATTGCCAACTCATTTTTTTATTATTTCTACTTACAACATTTTTTTATTATACAATTTATGTCGTATTAAAATTTTTAATCTCTAATATAATATAATATATATTTATTTATTTATTTACTGTATTATAGAACTTAATTTATTGGTTTTAATAGTATGAGCACTTATAAAGAAATATAAGTTTACTTGATATAATCAGTACGACTCTACATAGTTATATTGTAAATTAATGTGCGTTTTTTTGTGTATGTATACAATATAAAAATTTCGTATGATTGATTGATTATTAATAATAAGAGAAATTTTATTATTTTCAACTAAATTATGTATGTGATATATTTTAGTGCTCAGTTGTATGTTTAAATTCATTATTTATAATATTTACATGCACACGCCTTTAATAATTCATTGTACAACGTCAATTGATTCATGTATTGATTATTAAATGTAACGAAAATCAAATAATTTTATAGAAGCGTAAATCAACGAAAAAATATTTTATTAGACAATGCTTAAAAAGTTAGCAATAAATGATTAATTAAAATTTAAACAAAATTTATTATATTTTAAAACAATTGTTATATATATATATATATATATATATATATATATATATATATATATATATATATATATATAATATATTTATCTCATTTTTTTTCTCTATATACTCCAATTACGTTAGGCGCCATAACCATTTGTTTTATTAATCTCTGTAATGATTTATTTATTTAATTTATCAATATATATCTATTTATTTATTTTAATTGTTAAGTCCCTTTTTGTTTGCTTGCACGGCAAGTATCTAATATTTTTTTTTTATAATTTTCACGCTTCAAATTTTGTCAATATTTAAAGTCATTAACAAATAACAATTTATTGATCTATTCGAAGCATGATTGAAAATAATTTTTAAAATTTTTATCTCCACACCTACATAATATCTATATATATATATATATATATATATATATATATATATATATATATATATATATATATATAATTTAAATCTGTATATACTTATATATTTTTTAAAATAATTGATGCGCCAATTAACCTTCTGTTGACAATAATTATGATAAATTTTACAATGATATTTTCCGATAGATTTTCTTTTCTAATAATAGTTATTTCAATTACTCTCTATATACTTCGTCTAGCATATCAATTAATGTACACTCAACACAACATGTATTTTAAATGTAAATATAAAAAAAGCAATTAAAGTTAATACAAAGTAAATTAATCAGAAAATTGACAACTATTAATTTAAAGTTTATAAAAAAAAAGAAATAACGAAAATCACTGTGGACAATAAATTTATATATCTTCGCTTATAAAAACTTATAACAACAAATTTTCTTCGAGTGTACATGTATTCAAGATTTATTATTTACAACATCAATAATTAAACTACTAAGCGGCAGGCGCCGAGTAGAAAAAATGTTTTAAAGTAAAAATAAGGTAAATGATCCGTGATAGTGAGATAACAAAAGTAGCTTATCAATGAGATCATTCAAGTTATCATGATTAAATGGGATGAGTTGTAACGGATGAAGATAAGGGTGGTAATGTCGATGTAGGTGAGTTAGTGGTAGTAGGCATTACCGTTGTACTGGGAATTGCATTAGAAATAGTTAGCGATTGTGGTGGAGCGGTGGTAGCGATTGAAGGATTGGTGGGTGAAGCTGCTGGACACGTCGAAGGAAGCGGAAGCGGAGTCGTTGAAATTTGTTGGTGACTTGGTTGTCTAGGAGGTGATAGAAGTTCTTGTCGGTCTCTTTCTCGTTCTCTTCCAGGTCGCCAGGCTTCTAACAGCGCTTCTACACGCTCTTCTGTCGGGCCCCAACGAGCTGTACCCGCTGCATTTTGGAGCCAGACGACCAGAGTTCCGTGAGCTGCTCTGATATTGACTTCACCTCTGTGGAGAAATTTTAATTTGTAAGTATTTTTAACGAAAGTAAAAAAAATATTTGATTCTGTAACAAGGTATTTTTCAAAATGTCTTATTTAGAAATATTTAAACAAATTTTCTTTGCACGTTAAAAAAAAAAAAAGAAAAAAAAACAGTAATTAAGAAATTAAAATATTTTTTTCCCCTCCGGGTGTAAAGCGTCAACTTTAGCCCCGCTGCGCTAAACAAAGTTTCCGCTTTACACCTTCGTCAGGGAAAAAAATAGTATACACTCCTCGGGAAGTAAATAAGAAAGCCTCAGATCACATGTTTGTTGACCTCGGCTTCGCCTCGGCCAACAATTACATGTGATCTGAGACATTTCTTACTTTACTTCCCTCGGTGTGTAATATACTATTGCCTGAAAAATTTTGAATGCCGAACATTTTTGTCACAGAACCAAATATGTATAACAAAAAAAAAGTAAAATATACTTCGGTAATATATGCTGAAAACCGTGGCGATATTCATGTTCCATAGCAGGCACAACAACTTGTTTACGTTTAAAATGACTACTTTCAAGTTTGATGAGTGCGTTTGGCGCTGGATCGCGCCATTCCGGTAGAAAAACAATAAATGAAAGCGGTTCTGTTGAGTCAGACAGTAATCTCTCAAAATGATTGACCATAGCTTCCATAAGTTCTTCGCAATACGGTGGGTTTGCCTGGAAAGAACCGCTGACCGGCCTGAAGTCCAAGAAAGGTCCACGCGACCCAAAGTAAGAGTCAGTGTCAGCGAAAGCCGAGCAATATTGTCGGAAATAACAGTTAAACGGAGAAGCAAAGCATTCAAATGTTACGCCAAATGATCTCTGCAGGCACTCGAAGACAGTTACAGGCAATGCCATTTGCGTGGCATGTCCCTCATTTATTCCTAGATAAGTCTGATAGCGTTTAAGCGCGCACCAAACTCGTGGTAAAAACATTTCAAACTTTTTATCGTCGAAACAATTGTACCTGTACAAGTGCTCGAGTTTTGTTAGGTGAGAATTGTTAATGCACATGGTGTCACCGTGATAACGCAACATTGTTTGCTCACGCTCAGGAAGATACTCGATTTGCGGTAATCTTGGTGCTGGCAATGAAAATTGTATTGGGTAGCACCAAACTTTCCGTTGAGTGCTAGCTGGTCCACCTAGAGGTATCACATCTCCAAGGCCATTGTCTTTTAAAATTTGATTGTTTTTATCCTTCACCTTTTTAGCGTAGTCTGTCGACAAGTTGTATATTTTCAGACAGATGCCCTCGACGCTTGTTTTAACAGTTTCCGTAAGGTGAGGCTGACACTGACGCTTCAAGTGCCCAAGACGGTCTTGAAAATCGTCAAAAGTCGCGCCAACTGTTCGTCGCAACCACTGAAAAGTGTCCTCAGCGTTCCACTTAACAACTTTTCTGCTCTCTGACGAAGCTGACCTTGACTCAATCATTTTCTTAGCAGCCTCAGCATACCTGGACAACTGTTTCCTCGCGTCTCCGGTGAATTTAGGCCGTACTATTTTTATGGGTATGTCATTCATTATCTCCCGATACATCGACATTGATATTTCGGGAAAACACTGACTGGGTAGCAAAGGATCTGACCCACAATCTATCACCTTTCGTTCCATGAGCCACCGATTGAACGAATCTTTCGGTGCATCTATCGACTCGCGCGTGTGACAGAGTTCCTGGTAACACTGCCGTAACTTCGACAGTAGACTACAGCGTAAAGCTTCTGCGTCTGGATGAACGTGCAGCAAATTTGATGGTGCACGTTCGAAAATGATAACATTAGTCGGGACATCGAGATCCCACGGACCAGCAAGTACGAATTTTTTTATAGCGACTGCTGGGTTACCGTCTTCAGAGGCACGTCGTTTCAGAGGGCCTCCCGGAGTTCCGGGAGTCAGTGGACCGTTTCCTGGTGGCACTGGTGCTCCTCCACCGCAGATTCCGAGAGGGTCTGTTATAGGATCAAATTGCGGTTTTGTACCAGGCATCACCCACAATGATTCTCCTGTTAATTTGTTCCAAAAATACGGTCGGTTTTCTCGTTTACTCCAAAATTTTTTCCATCCTTGCTGTTGGAGTTCTAATGATAATTCAGCTTCTGGATAACCTGGTCCAACCTATTAACATTAAATTATTAAATAACAGAAATAACGAGAAAAAAATTTTAATAAAAAAAACAAAAAAATTTTTATATGAATTTTATATTTTTAGTGTAAATATTAAAAATTTTATTAATTACTGCGCAATTTCAATATATTATATAACACAAGATAAAAAAATAAAAATTAGGATTTTCGCGCCAACCTTGTGAGTTACAAGATAGAAAAAAATCCATTAATTATAAATAAAATAAATAGCAAATTGATTGTTAATAAATAATTACCTGATTCATTGGCATGGGCTGCTGTAAATGTGACAATGGGACACAATGATCAACAATATTTGGAGCCTGAGTCATTGGTTGGGGTTGAAGTTTGACCGGTGTTGGAACAATAACTTGACTGACATTTGAGCCAGGATCTTGGTGAAGAGTTTGCATCATTGAAGAGTGATGATGGTGAAGATTGTGATGGTGGTGCATTGTGCCTGCTACCGGAGATATCGACTGGCTCGACATAACATCCCACGTTGTCGTGTTCGTAGTGTTTGGTAATTCTTGTTTTCCACCACTCGCTTCATTCATATTTTCATCTGAATAATTAAAAACACACTATGTAAATAAATAAATAATTGATAAATGGTAACTTGAAATGCTTTTCAAGTTGATTAGAGCGGTGGTAATTAGTTGAGAATTGATTAGTTTTATCACAATGATCAACCTGTGTTTGAAAAGCAAAATAATATTTTAAAAGATTACAAAGTTTTTACATATAAAAATAAATAAAATTTAGGTGAAAGGAATTTAATTTCGAGTGTTATTTGGGAACAAGAGGCGGGCAATTTATTTGTAATTTGAAGTCGACGCACAAAGATTATTGTGGTGCTCTGTTTGTTTACATACTAATAGCCCGCGTTAAATATAATTAAAGTTAATGACAATAATGAATAAATTTAATGATTATTATTAATTCTGTAGGTTTATTGTACTTACTCTCTGTTATTTTTGTGAATATTTAATTGTTATTTATGATAAATATCACGATTCAGTCATCATTTGTAAAAAATTGACGCGACGGACTCCACCTGTAAGACGCCATTTGCTTGGAGACTGATCCGAAGTGCGGACAAAGTATCACAGCTAAATTATTTTTTCATCAGCGCACTCTATAATTATTTTTCAACATTCGTGTCGGTAACGCGGAGTGTCATCTTATCGACAACAACAGGAATTTCAAATACTAACTGTCACTAAGGAATATATCAAAATACTATGACATATTAAAGTTAGCTGTCACTTGAAAATTTTTTAATTTTATTTAACAAAAAAATGTGTTCCAAAAAATTGTTTTTAAAAAACTGCATTTTTTTATTTTTTTAAATTACTAGATGTCAATTTTTTTTTCTTATTTTTTTTGCCATAATTTATTTTTTATAAAATTTCTAAAATTATCAAAAATGTGCGCAGATTTTTGATGTGGCGCTACATTAATTTTCATAATACTATGACATTAAAGTAAGCTGTCAGTTGACAATTTTTAAATTTTCTTTAACAAAAAAATTATAAGTATTAACTTAGCACACATTTAATAATTTTAAAAATTTTATAACAAATCAACTATGGCAAAAAAAAATATGAAGATTAACTTAGCAGATAGTTGATAATTTTAAGAATTTTTTCAACAAATAAATTATAGCAAAAAAATTTACAAAAAAAATTGTGATTTAGATATTTTAAAAAACTATAAATGCAATTTTTTTAAAATAATTTTTTGAAACGAATTTATTTGTTAAAAAAAATTAAAAAATTTTCAAATGACAGCTAACTTTAATGTCGTAAAAAAATAAGAAAAAAAAATTGACATCTAGAAATTAGAAAAAATAAAAAATGCAATTTTTTAAAAATAATTATTTGGAAAAAATCTTTTTGTTAAATAAAATTAAAAAATTGTCAAGTGACAGCTAACTTGAAGGTCATAAAAAATTTATCCTACGATTTACGTGAAGCTGACTATGTGAACAAAAACTTTCAAGACATTGCAGAAATTTTAAAGCTCTGGCCCATCCTAAAAGAGTCTTATGGCTACCAGTTAATTGAACAAGATTTTAACAAAAAGTATTCTGTCACCAAGGACAAACTACTTGTAGGTTGGAAACAGTTTTATAACAAGATTTCTAAAATTAGTGATAAAAAATTACTTCCTCAGCAGGCATTAGAGAACAAAAAACTATTAGATAATCCAGATTTATCTGATGAAACTAGAAATATCATTGAATTTTCACTATTGCCTCATTTTATTTGCCCTAAGGCTAACAAATGTAAGATTAATCACTTAAAAAGTGAAAAAACAAAAAACTTTTATAAGGCGAACATCGAAGGTGCAGGAAAAAGCCTATTAGTTCACATTGAGGTAAATTTTTATGTCTGTATGTATTTATAGTTTAATATAAACTTCAAATTTTTTATTTTATATTTAGATTCCTGGAAAGATTAAAGAAGTCATCAGTGAGCTGAAGAGTGACTGCAAAAAAATTGGACTTCCGCTTCAACCATTTGTTATAGTTGTCGGGAAAAATTACTCCGAAATTTTAGAAGTTTTTGTGTTGGTGAATGATGTAATGTATAAGATTCCTACGTTTTTAAAAGCTGTTGATATTCTTATGAAAATTTATATTTCATACAACTTGGTGTACCCACTAGCAGGCGAACATATCTATTATTTAATTCAGTGGGCAGTTTATGAAATCAAGACTAACTTCGATTCTAAAATTCCACACATACTTACTTTAATCAATAAATTAAAAAAAGCATCTATTGAGTCAAATTAAAATTAAAAATAACTTAAAAATTGGAAGAAAAATAACATTACTTTGCGGTAATGTTTAAAGCCCCTTAAATAGCCCTTGTGGAAATAATTCTCTGAAAAAACTCTTGATAAGTCTTTATAACTCTGAATAAGACTTTTCGAAATTCTTCACATCCCTAACTAAGTGAAGGAAAGACTTAATAAGTCTTCAAAACTCTGCAATACTCTTCAAAAGTCAAATTTTCCCTGCAATTTCGGAATTTCTCAAAGAGTTATTAAGACTTGATAAGACTTGTTCAGTTTTACAGGAAAAGAAGAAAATATTTCTTTTCAAAAAAATTGCTTATCAGAATTAAATAAAACTATAAAAAAGAATTAATGCATGTTTTAAAAAATTTTTTTAAATAATATTTTCATCACGAAAATACTTTGATGGGCATCGAATCACTCATAGTTGAGCAAGTCAAAACATCAACAGCAAATGAAGTGCACTTGATGTTGAAACAGATACTACTCAAAGAGTAAATCCAATCGGTATTTAATTTGGACTATCAAATATTAAAGCCAACTTTCTAGGTAGGAAAGAATTTTCTATCCACACGCTATCTGCTGGAATTAATTGATACCTAACATATTTTAGTTTACGAATTTACAGTTAGAATCTTTGAGTGTTCTTAGTTTCTAATAGGTGGCATGTGGTTAGAAAATTCTTTCCTACCTAGAAAGTTGACTTTAATATTTGATAGTCCAAATTAAATACCGATTGGATTTACTCTTTGAGTAATATCTGTTTCCAACAGCAAGTGCACTTCATTTGCTGTTGATGTTTTGACTTGCTCAACTATGAGTGATTCGATGCCCATCAAAGTATTTTCGTGATGAAAATATTATTTAAAAAAAATTTTTTTAAAACATGCATTAATTCTTTTTTATAGTTTTATATAATTCTGATACGTAATTTTTTTGAAAAGAAATATTTTCTTCTTTTCCTGTAAAACTGAACAAGTCTTATCAAGTCTTAATAACTCTTTGAGAAATTCCGAAATTGCAGGGAAAATTTGACTTTTGAAGAGTATTGCAGAGTTTTGAAGACTTATTAAGTCTTTCCTTCACTTAGTTAGGGATGTGAAGAATTTCGAAAAGTCTTATTCAGAGTTATAAAGACTTGTCAAGAGTTTTTTCAGAGAATTATTTCCACAAGGGAGGCCTTATTAGAATGTGTAGGTTATTCACATAACTTAATTTCGTTTTTAAAAGTAAACTAAATTTAATTTAAAAATAAATTACAATACATTATTATTTAAATAATAATATTTTAAAATGCGTTGTAACCTTTGTTCATTAGTTTTACAAAATCTTGATAATTTTATTTATCATTTAAAAGCAGCGCATTCAAATGAACCTCTATATATCTGTATTAATAAAAAATGTCATCGTACTTTTTTTAATGTATCTCAATTATATGAACATATAACTAATTGTATTTTACATAATTCTATGGATGAATTGATTAATGTTCCTGTTAAAAACTGTAGCAGCATTGCTAGTTTGCACACAATGCAAGAACATCAATCAATAAAAAAAAAACATAATAGTGGAAAAATAATTAAAAATGACAAAAAAACTGATGATAATTTTTTTAAAACTAGAGCTACACAGTTTATTGGTAAATTTTATAACAGCAAATGTATTACTCGCTCAGCTGTTCAAAATATAATTGTAGATTCCTCTGAACTTTTACAACTAATAACAAGTCATACCGGAGAAAAATTAAAAAATTCTATTCCAATCCAGTTTCATTCAAATATTGATAAATGTTTAAATTTCAATGTATTTGAAGGTTTTGAAACAGAACATAAAAGATTTAAATTTTTTAAAGAAAATCACTTGTTAATAAAGCCTGAATCATTTTATATTGGAGAAATAGATGATGATAGAAATGTTGATGGTAAAATAATTTTAACAAAAAAAAAATGTTATGGTAAAATAATTTCGATAAAAAACGTACTTTTTCATTATTTTCAATTGCCTTATGTTTTCGAAAAAATAACAAAATATATCAAAGTTGAATCATCAAAAACTTCATCGGTTTATTCTAGTTTATATCAAGGAAAAGTATGGAAAAATATAATGAAGTCATACGAAAACAAAATTGTTATTCCTCTGTACTTATACTACGATGACTTTGAGGTTTGTAATCCACTGTCTACAGCTGCAGGGATTTATAAAATTGGGGGACTATACTTCTCGATTGCCGCTTTACCACCTGAATTTTCATCTTCTGTTGATAGCATTTTTTTAGCTCAATTATTATATACCTCGGATTTAAAAACATTTGGAAATCAGAAATGCTTCTCTAATATTATTGAACAATTAACTGATCTTGCAAACACAGGGGTTTCTATTATTATTGACGGTGACACGAAGCATTTATTTTTTGTGACTGTGGGAATATTAGGTGATAATTTAGGCGTTAATAGTATTTTTGGTTATAGTGAAACTTTTGTAGCGACATATTTTTGCAGATTTTGTCAAGCATCAAAAACAGAATGCTATCAACAATGTAAAGAGGATGTAAAATTATTGCATAACTGTGAAAATTATGCAGAAGATGTTAAAAATTTATCTCACGGAGTCAAAGAATCTTGTGTTTTTGACAAACTTCCATTTTTTCAAAATGTTGTTAATGATACGTGTGATGTTATGCATGATTTCTCACTAGGCGTATGTAGGTACGATATGGCGAAAATAATTAAAAATTTTATTGATAAGAAATACTTTACTTTAGAACAATTAAATGACCGACTAAAATACTTTGATCATTCTGAATTTAATCACGGAAATAAAGTATCAACGATATCAAAAAGCCATATTCAAAATGGTTGTATAATAATTACAGCTACTCCCTTGTGGAAATAATTCTCTGAAAAAACTCTTGACAAGTCTTTATAACTCTGAATAAGACTTTTCGAAATTCTTCACATCCCTAACTAAGTGAAGGAAAGACTTAATAAGTCTTCAAAACTCTGCAATACTCTTCAAAAGTCAAATTTTCCCTGCAATTTCGGAAATTCTCAAAGAGTTATTAAGACTTGATAAGACTTGTTCAGTTTTACAGGAAAAGAAGAAAATATTTCTTTTCAAAAAAATTACGTATCAGAATTAAATAAAACTATAAAAAAGAATTAATGCATGTTTTAAAAAATTTTTTTAAATAATATTTTCATCACGAAAATACTTTGATGGGCATCGAATCACTCATAGTTGAGCAAGTCAAAACATCAACAGCAAATGAAGTGCACTTGCTGTTGGAAACAGATATTACTCAAAGAGTAAATCCAATCGGTATTTAATTTGGACTATCAAATATTAAAGTCAACTTTCTAGGTAGGAAAGAATTTTCTAACCACATGCCACCTATTAGAAACTAAGAACACTCAAAGATTCTAACTGTAAATTCGTAAACTAAAATATGTTAGGTATCAATTAATTCCAGCAGATAGCGTGTGGTTAGAAAATTCTTTCCTACCTAGAAAGTTGACTTTAATATTTGATAGTCCAAATTAAATACCGATTGGATTTACTCTTTGAGTAATATCTGTTTCCAACAGCAAGTGCACTTCATTTGCTGTTGATGTTTTGACTTGCTCAACTATGAGTGATTCGATGCCCATCAAAGTATTTTCGTGATGAAAATATTATTTAAAAAAATTTTTTTAAAACATGCATTAATTCTTTTTATAGTTTTATTTAATTCTGATACGTAATTTTTTTGAAAAGAAATATTTTCTTCTTTTCCTGTAAAACTGAACAAGTCTTATCAAGTCTTAATAACTCTTTGAGAAATTCCGAAATTGCAGGGAAACTTTGACTTTCGAAGAGTATTGCAGAATTTTGAAGACTTATTAAGTCTTTCCTTTACTTAGTTAGGGATGTGAAGACTTTCGAAAAGTCTTATTCAGAGTTATAAAGACTTTTCAAGAGTTTTTTCAGAGAATTATTTCCACAAGGGCTGAAATGTCCTGCTTAGTAACATATTTTGGAATCATTATTGGCGATTTAGTTCCCTTTGATGATTCTGTATGGGAATTATACTTGTGTTTGTATGATATTTATGATATTGTCATGAGCTCAACAATTTCCAAAAGTGAAATAATTTATTTGGAGCAACTTATAAAAATGCACAATCAATTATACATTGAATCTTTTTCAGAAAATTTGAAGCCTAAGCATCATCTAATATTACATGTCCCATCTATAATAAAAAATATGGGACCATCAAATGATTTTTCATATGCAAAATATGAATCCTTCCATAAGCTTTCAAAAGCACAGGCTAACATAGTGAATTCGCGTGTTAATATAATTCATACTGTAGCACTTAAAATTCAACTGCATCTTTGTTACAAAATTATCAGTAAAAGTGGTTTAGAAGATCGTTTTGAATGTGGTGATGTTAGTGACGTTGATAATTATACAGATAATGCTTTTTCTTTTTGGAAAGGTGTTGAAAAATACTCTGTGTCGTGGCTTAAAGTTAATGGAACGCTTTATAAGCCTAGTTATTTAATTTATGTAAAAAATGATGATAATAACGACCCAGTGTTTGGTTTTATCACTAATATAATTATTTGTAAGACGGATGATATATATATATATATACTGTATAAAGAATGTTTTAACCACGGTTTTTTAAATAATATCAAATGTTATGAAATTTCCCTACCATTTGAAAAGTCTGAACAAATTTTGTTACTAAATAAAAATGTATATAGGCGTTGCATTAAATCCCATGTTACTGGCAATGGAAAAACTGTTGTTTCTCGGCGTGATTTATAAAAAATAAATTCAGTTTAACAATGTATTTATTTGATTTTTATTTCTGTTATTGTATTTTTAGTTCCTTCAAATGTGTCTGATACAATCGACTAATTTTATAAATATTATTTCTTATGGAAATTAATTAAATAAATAAATGAATAAATACATATATATATATATTAGGGTGGGTCAAAAAAATCAACTATTTTTTTTTTTACAATTAATACGGAAAAATGGGTTACTAGGCACCTTAAAAAAATTCTCACTAAATATGAACTCTTAATTTTAATAGGAAGATCCTCCGCGTCGCAGTTTTTCATTTTTTTCTCAGTCCAATAGAAAAAAATTCATTCCTCATCATTAATTGGTCGTACAGAAAAAAATTTTTTAAGAATTTTGTAGGAAATTTAATGCTCTACAAAAAAGGTATCTTGTTTTTTCCGTAAACCTCACCATTTCACTAATATTGAAGATTTAAGATTGATTATTTTAAGTCAAATGTCACTTTTGTTTATAAATTTTATAACTCGACAAGAAATGGCTATTATTATTCAATAATTGCCCATTCGGGCAATAGAAATTTTTTAGCAAATTAACTGCTCTATAAAAATGGTATCTTATGTTTTGGCGATTAAATTAATCGTTCAAAAGATATTCATCATCAAACTTTCATGTATATCGATTTTAAGAGTTTTTGATTAAATAATCGAAAAATTTCAATTTAATCTATCAGTTTTGAGAAAATTTACACGAAAAAATTTTTTTCATCAACTGAGAAACTTCAAAATCTTTTTCAAGCTTTTTTTATGTGTAAGTATTTTTATCTACATTTAAAAAAATAAATTGTACATTATTTATCGCTTAGTTAATCATTTATCAATAAAAAAGCAAAGTTTTCATTATAAATATATTATGATTTCAGTTTTAGAGAAAAAAATGTCCAATTAGTTATAAGAAAGTTTTTTATTTCAATTTTCAACTGAGCTATTTATTTTCAAACAATTTTTTGTTGCAAGTAGGCTAGTTTTTTCGATGCTCTTTCACAACTTGCAATAAAATTGAAATTACTCTTCGTCTTTCGTTAAGCATTGGTTATATTCACTTACTAATGCGACACCTCGCTCTGCCACATCATTAACAACTTTCAATTGTGCGAAAAATTCTTTATTTTCATTATAACTCTCATCAGTAGACCATAAATCAATATTTTTGTCAAGAAAATCATACGGCAGATCAAAGATCTCAAAAAGTTTTAATGACTTCTTAGAAACAAAGTCACTTATATTTTTGCAGAATTAAATGTAAATTTTTTCTATCAATAATAAATCTTCTTGCTTTAGAATCTGTACCTTCGCGAGTCTTAACAGCTTCGACAATATTCTTCTTTATGTTTAATGGAACGGTATCATCAAAAAGTGATAAAATAGCAAGTTCATCACTTAAGTACCATAAATGTGAAGTCATTTTTTCACATGTAGCCAAGGAAATTAAAGAATTAATTTTACTGTACTCAATTAAATTTTTCATAAACTCTAAGTCGTGATTAGCAGCAGAAGTCGCAGAAGTTGATGAAAACCAAGCTTTTACATACACCATAACTATGAAAATACAAAATTGTCGAAGACCATCCAATTCTTTCTTAGAAAGGTCAAATTCATCTCTAAAAATAAACATTTTTAGGCAATAAATTGCCTTTGCCATCCATCTTGCATGATGAACTACACCAGGACGCTTGAAGAAAACTTGCTCTCGTGGCATTTCTCCCAGAAAAATTAATGACAATTCCAATATTTCTTTATAGTCATCTCGGGGTTGCGATAACTACCAAAAGTAATCAATTATTCGTAAAAATCAAAAATTATCCTCTACACTTAAAATTGTATTTAAATAATACCTGTAAGTATCGCTTAATAAATGAAGATAGATTATTTTTTTCATTCGTAATAATATTAGCAACAATACTATCTTCAACACCAGATTTATACTTCGTTTTATCGAATGTGTCCCAAAATTTTTTGAATCTGCCAAATATTGGAACATTTGGTCCGGATGATACTGGCCAATAGACTTCGAATGCACTCCTTAAAATGATCTCATAAATATGATGGCGACATGGTAACCAAATTAATTCTTTTCCTAAGGCCTTTTCAATTTCTTTACATGTACCATGATGGATTCCTGTATAGTAAAAATAGATAATTACACTTTAAGTTCTGTATTTAATAAAAATTGTAACGCATATTTAAAATCTATAAATAAATAAAGAATTATAACTAATGGGCACGTGTCGAAAATTTAATTAATGTATGAAAACAATTCAACTAGAACGATGAAAATAAAATTTTCTTTTAAATATTTTATCATTGATTAGTTATCCGTATTAACCGCAGTCGTGTCAAAACACATCGCCTTGATGTAACTAATAATACCCCATTGATTTAACGTTGACAAGATGGTTGCTGTTTGATTTTCTGCCGATCCACTATTCATTTTTGGAACTCCAAGTAACTGCTCAGTACCAAAAGCAGTCAAAATAATCGGTAATCGATCCACAAATTTCGATTCAGAAATGTCATTCAGTATTTTCCCATCCCAATGCACGACATATTTATCATGAGCTTTGAAGTTATCTTTTAGTCCTATAGCAATGTCTTTTCGTAAGAGCATGCGAGTTCGTTGAATTGTTCGATAACTAAGAGTTGTATCTTCTACATTAACACCAACACTTGATAGAACTGGAGCAATAATGAACATCGCATTTCTACTACTAACATTAGCTCTGTCGAGTGCTGAGATAAGCTCTGGAGTTAGAATATTTATTTTTGCTCGTGTTGTCGGTATTTGAGGCACATACTCTAAATCTGAACCGAAATTTGTAGCTTGACTTAATGTAAGGGTTGAAGATAACTCTGATTCCTCACTTCGAACAATCTCATGGCTGGTTGAGGGTTGATTCAAATCTAAAATAAGCGTTGTTATTTAATTAATGGAAGCAAAAATATGGAACTCATTCATTTTGACATCAAATAAGGAACACAAAGAGTTTTTATTTATCATCTACGAACATATTGACATTTATGATATAATTAATTAGAAAAACAATAATATACTTTATTATTCATAATTTATAATCAATTTAATTTATTTTCAATTCTGATTAAAATGTATAATAATTAAATGTTGTAAATACTCACGACTTTCATCTACTTCCATCGTATTCATAGTACTGTTTAATTTATTTGGGTTATTTAAAAGAATTTCTTTCCGGGTATCACTTTTTTGATTTGAATATAGTTCACGAATATCATTATCAAGCAGTTTTATTGATTTATGATCTACAATATCAAATAATGCTTTGATTTCATTCTGAAATATTATTACATTTTTGTTTTGGGCTGATGATTTTTTTCGCACAAAAGATTTTTGCAATTTCAACCATCGGTTATGATAGCGAAGAATTTTTTTGTATTACATTAGTTGATCCACTAGTCGGAATCTGGTTGTTTTTCCATAGTTCAATAACTTGATCAGTTGCATTTTTAGCACTTTGTTTGATAGAACATTTTAACACTTTGAGCTGATAAAAAAACACTCATAACCTCTTTCACTGTTGGCAACTTACGTTCTGAAATTTTTGCATGGGTTTTCCGATCAAATGAATTTCCTTATCCATATTTTCGATAAATATATAAATTTATGTAGTGACCGCAAAATTTGTAAATATTTAATCGTTGTATCACATATACAAGATCATAACTTGTGGAAACACTAGAAATGCTGTAGAAAATGTAAACAAATAAAAACAATATAACTATAAAGAAAAATGTAGGTGGCGCTAGTTCACAAGGGAAACAGAGTAAATAGAATACAAAACAAAAATTCTCTACAGAAGAAATTTTCCCAAGGACAATATACAGCTGTAGTGGAAAAATTTTTAAGACGTTTTGAAGACGTTATAAAAAAACAACATTATCGTGATTTCTAATGATGAAAAATAAAAAGTTTGGAATTATTGAATAAAAATTTTGAAAACAAAATTCAAATAATACTTACATTAAAGACAAAAATGAAATTTTCTCAAAACTGATAGATTAAATTGAAATTTTTCGATTATTTAATCAAAAACTCTTAAAATCGATATACATGAAAGTTTGATGATGAATATCTTTTGAACGATTAATTTAATCGCCAAAACATAAGATACCATTTTTATAGAGCAGTTAATTTGCTAAAAATTTCTATTGCCCATTCAATAATAGCCATTTCTTGTCGAGTTATAAAATTTATAAACAAAAGTGACATTTGACTTAAAATAATCAATCTTAAATCTTCAATATTAGTGAAATGGTGAGGTTTACGGAAAAAACAAGATACCTTTTTTGTAGAGCATTAAATTTCCTACAAAATTCTTAAAAAATTTTTTTCTGTACGACCAATTAATGATGAGGAATGAATTTTTTTCTATTGGACTGAGAAAAAAATGAAAAACTGCGACGTGGAGGATCTTCCTATTAAAATTAAGAGTTCATATTTGGTGAGAATTTTTTTAAGGTGCCTAGTAACCCATTTTTCCGTATTAATTGTAAAAAAAAACATAGTTGATTTTTTTGACCCACCCTAATATATATATATGCTTAGATAAATATGTATTGGAATAGTTTACTATAATAGACAATAATTATGTTACCGAAATATGAAAATTAAGTTAGCCGACATCTGAAAATTTTTAGAATTTTTTTATTGAAAAAATTATTACAAAAAAATAAAACAAAATTCCACATGTAAAAATTTGAAAAACTATCCGTGTAATTTTTTAAAAATATTTTTTATTTCTAATTCAATTGATAAAAAAATAAAACTTTTTCGCTGTCGGCTAATTTTAATTTCATTACCGAAATTAGCAGACATCTGTCAATTTTTAAATTTTTATTACAGGTCAACGATAAAAAAACATATTTAAAAAAAAAAAAAAAATATGCACTTGTAATTATTTTTAATTTTTAGACGTGTAATTTTTAATTAAAATTTATTCATAATAATTTTATTATTATAAAAGTCCAAAAAATTGACAGATGTCTGTTAATTTATGAAAATTAAGTTACCTGATATCTAAAAATTTTTAGAATTTGTTTTATTAAAAAAATTGTTACAAAAGAAATTAAAAAAAAAATTCATTTGTAAAAAAATTGAAAAATTATAAGTGCAGTTTTTTAAAATATTTTTCAATTTTAATTTAATAAATGAAAAAAAAAAAAAATTAATAACGTCGACTAACTTTAGTTTTATTGTTAATTTCAGAATAATTAATAATTCCAAAAGAAGTGCCCATTTTACCCCAAACGTTCGATATGTCTACTTTTACTACTTTTCTAACCTAAAACTAAAAATCATTGCTTTGAGTATATTTGGTTGAAATATATCATTGTTTGCACTAAAGAAATATTTGTTAACTATAAACAAATCTGGATTTCATTCAAATATACTAAAACTTTGTCTCAAATAAATCAATTTATTTGTATCAAATAAATATTTCTGGTGATATTTAAATAAGAGATTTATTTATAGTTAACAAGCCTCATTTCATTTAAATAAACTGTTTTCTCAGTGGCGCAGAAAAAAATTTTGTTAAGATAATCTAAGATATGTTGTGGTAACAAATGAATTTGTTAACATAGGGATAACAAATCATATGTTAAAATAACAAAATTTAAGATATAACAAGTTATTGATATGTTATAACAACAAAACAGTTTTGTTAGTATGGCAAAATCTTTTAGTTGATTCGACAAAATACTATAGTTGGTATAACAAATTTTTTTGTTGAAACAGCAAAATTTTTCTATTAAAATAATAAAGAAAATTTGTTAGAGTAACAAAGAAAATTTGTTGTAGTAATGAAGAGAATTTGTAAGAATAACAATCAGAATTTTTGGAAATAACCCATTGAGTATCATTATACACAATCATTTTCGTGATAAGATTTTGAGGATTTGGAAAATATTTTGGCAACAAATTGGTTTTGTTACTGTAATAAAATCACTTTGTTACAGCAACAAAGTCATTTTGTGACAGCAACAAAATGATTTTATTAGAGAAACAAATTGATTTTGTGATTGAATAAACTGGTTTGTTAGTACAAGTTGAAACATTTTGTTAATGCAACTGATGGATTTGTTGCTATAACTATACGCATTTGTTACCACAACATATTTTTCATTTATCCCGTCTTTTGTTATTTCAACAAAATCATTTTTATGCGTGATATGATTCAAAAGTTTATATGTATATGTATGTATAAATATTAGGGTGTGCTAAAATTCAATTTCCATGAAGAACCTTTGAAAATTAGAATTTTGAGTTCCGCTTTTAGCAGGAACTATTTGGGCATTTCCTTAGATATTTTGGGGTGAGATGATTTATTTGATTTGCATAGAATTTTTTTAACAGGAGTTTAGTTTCGATATCTCCGCTGAAATTTCAAATTTTGGCCGGAAGTACCCAACTAAATCTCCTGTTAAAAATTCTATGAAAATCAAATAAATCGTCTCAACCCAAAATATCTTGGGAAATGCCTAAACACATCTTCTGCTAAAAGCGGAACTCAAAATTCCAATTTTAAAAGGTTCTTCATGGAAATTGAATTTTGGCACACCCTAATATATAGATATATACGATATAACGCGGCTTGTCACGACGATAGCGTCGCCAATTTACAATGGATCTTTACCAAACTCAACATATTTATTCTACAGATAGATACCGACAATATAATTTGTCTGTAAATGTCATATTTTTTCTTAAATATATATCAGTGAAACAAATATTTTTAAAAAAAATTATTATCAATAAAATATTGTCAATTTGACACTATTGAATAAAAATTTGTATAATTTCATATTATAAATAAAATATCCGCAAATATTACCATAAATATAATAATAATACTCATTATCCTAAGGTGGAAATAACAAGACTAATTAAGCTCATCTTCGAATATGACCTTCATATTTATCTGTAGAAAAAGTATGTTAAGTTTGAAAAATAATCCGTATTCATTATGGCTATCGTCCTTTCCGATCAAAGTAATTTTTAGATTTTTACATTTATTATGAAATCTACTTCCGTTTCGGCTGTCGAATGGTGCTTTTTTATTTTATTGAAGTTTTGATTAAATAAAAATATTTTCTTATTTATTTCAGATAACAAAATGTGCCGTCTTCTCCGATTTGACAAATCAAAATTATTGAATGGTTATCCGGTTAAAATTTCTGTTTATACAAATATTTCTTTCGTGTTTCATTCGATCGTATTTAAGAGTTTAAATCTCACCAGTCGTCTAGATTACAATTTACAATTCCAAAAGGTTCGAAATTTTCATAATAAATTTAGAACTGGTAAAACTGATTATACTTGGAACATAAATCCTCTTAAAAGGATTCACTATAATATAGAAAATCCCATTCCTTCATATGACATATTAAGATTTGCAATAGCTACTAAAAGTAGAAACATCATTTCAATATTTATTCAAATCGACTCTGTAATTGATCCTTATACTGGTATATTTGCAATTTCCATATTACTATTAATTATCACTTTAATTGCATTGGTTATTGAATATCAATTTCCTGCGGCTATTGTGAATGTGTATCGGTTATTATTATTAGATATGGCAGTAAATTTACCTATTCAAAAATTTGTTATGCGCATTATCTTTATGTTAGCATTTGTATTTGCATTTGTATTTTCTCCAGTACTTCAAGGACAGGTATTCGCTTTATTAACAAAACCGCCATACAGGAATATAGAAACCCTACAAGACTTATATAATTGTAATTATAATGTTTATTATGATAGTAACATACATGAAAATATTATGGATGTAGGATTATGGACAACAGACGATGACAAGAAATATTTACACCGGGTCGATAACCCATTCTCATTAGATTGTTTAGAATTAGCAAGCCATAATAGTTCAGTTGCATGCATCAGTTTAAGTTATAGTATATTGAGGTTCGCTTCTAAATATAAATTATACGTATCGAAAGATTTAATTTTTCCAACTTATTATGTTAGATTTTCGCGGAAAGATTGGGCGCTAAATGATCGGGTGAGGCAGAAAGTATTACATGCTACTCAAGCTGGGTTTTTTAGTTATTTAAAGAGAAAACAGGTTGATAATAAGTTAAAAAGGATGAAAGCTATTGAAAGAGCTTCAGAATCAGACAAGTATGACTTAATAGATGAGTCTAATTTAATAGGGATGTATATGTTTGTAGCGACATTGTTCATTTTGGCTGTTGCTATATTCTTCTTTGAAAATATGATTAGTCTTTTCAGATCCCGAAGGCGCAGTTAAAAATTATTAAATTTAGGATTACTAGAAAGATTTGAGTTTATTAATTTAATATTTACCGATTATTTTTCAATGAACGTTTATGATATATTTTTATTGCACGCCTGATAAGCGAAGCGTTGAGGTAGTGCTTTACTCTTTACACTTAAAAAAAAAGCAGTTTTCTCAAAACTGAAATTGATTTTTTTTTTTATTTACATAACACTTACCGGTTAATACAGGTGTACTAAAATCGGGTCAAATAATTTGTTAGGTACATAAAATATCGCATTACAGATGTTAAAAAGGCGTACCAAAAAATTTTTTTCGGGAATCGACGTAGTTATGCCTAAAACGGGCAGAAATGCAAAAAAAAATTTTGATACGCCCTTATGGCACTCATGATACCTACCGGGAGCCATAAGGGCATACCAAAAAAATTTTTTTTCGGGAAACAACGTATTTTTACTTGAAACGCGTAGAAATAATGAAAAAATTTTTTTTTCAAATTTGAATTTAACTTTGATCAATTTTTTGGAATTTGAAACTCGTGATAATTTCTTTATTTAATTAATAAAATTTTTCATCATTTCTATGCATTTAAAGTAAAAATACGTTGTTTCCTGAAAAATTTTTTTTTCAGGCATAACTCCGTTGATTCCCGGAAAAAAATTTTTTATACGCCCTTTTGCCTTTTCAAGGGTATTTTTTTCGGGGTACGGCCTTATGGCATCAGTAACGCGATATATTTAAATAAAAATTATTTTGCGTAAAATAGTAAATAATAACATTAAAGACAATCTTTTCTGGACGTGTGTCTGTGTTTATGGATTGGTGTATGTGGCAGGGAAATCAGTCGAAAAAATGATCATACCGGAATAATTTTTTTTTTATTATCTTAAGTAACACGCGACGAACTTTCTCAATTAATATAAGCGTTCGATTCACTGTCATTAAATTATTATTTATAAAAACCTAATATATGACTGTATTTTTTTGTATATCTATCTATAAATTTTATTAGAATATTTTTTTTCCTCACTTGAGAATTATAGAGCCACTAAACCATAGCAGAGTTTTCTGTTTTTTAGATTTTATTTTAATCAATTTTAGTGTGAAAAATGAGATTATGAGGCGTGCACTTTTGGATTTTCCAAACTTTTTTTAAATTTGACTGTGATTTTGTAAACGGATTATATATTTACTACTGCATATATATGATTACTGTAGCAATCACGTCGATTGCTGTTAATACCATTGTAAAATAATTATATTATTATTAGTAGTGAAATTTATTTATTTAATTAATGTATTATTGTTAATTATTAATTAAATAAATTAAAGGTAATATAAAAAAGATTGAACAATATATTTTTTCTAGTAAGTATTTTTATTTGTTTTTATGCTCTTTAAATAATCAAAATGTAATCAACAATAAATTTATTATAACATTATAGTAATGATTATATGTGTAACATAAATTTAAAATTTATAATATTTATCATATAGTAAAAAAACAAGTTACGTTTAAAAATCAAATTGTAAAATTTTTCTATATATTTGAAACAAACTAATAAATATAACTCTTTTTTTTTCTACATATTATTAATTTCTATAACAATCAATAAATCATTTTAGATGTATTTCGTGAACGCCGTAATACACTAAGTGTCAATAGTAAATTTTCATTAAATATAGACTTTTTTAAAATTAACATAATAAATGTAGAACAATACAAACAAAAATATGATAGAGCACCTCATACTTAAGGAATTTTTATTTTTTGATGTGAATTTTTACTTTAATTTTGGCACAGGCATTTTTATAGAATTTTTTTTTAGTCAGAGATGTAGCGATAGTATATTAATTAGCAACATGCTTTATTAAAAGTATCTTTATATCCAATTCAAAATGGATTATCTTGATCTTTAATCAGTTATTAATAACTTTTCCTGCGTCAAATGCGTTTAATCAATGAGCAATTAAATTTTACAAATCACTAAAAGTTCACTAAAAATTTTTATATAATTATGATAATATATCTTTGTATATTAATAATTACTTATTCTTAAATTCAGCAAATTACTTTAAATTAATTTAAAAAAATCTATCTTTGTAAATACTCATATTTGAATGTATGCATGTACTGTTAATGTAATATTAATTAAAATAGTAATAATAATAATAATAATAATAATAATAATAATAATAATAATAATAATTGTAATTATAATATTAATATTAATATTAATCATAATAAATATAACTATTAATTAATTAACATTACTCCTGTTCAATGGCACTAATATCAATAGTTTTCACCCGTGACGAATCAGTCGGCAAAAGCCTTAGCCTTTCGGGTTCGATATCAAGCATTATAATGCACATAAAACTTTTTCCAGAGGCCTGGTCTATTGGATAAATCGTAACAGGTGCAAACTTATCTACGGATCCATCGACGTAGGAGCATAACTTTTTATAAACCTGAGGAAAATGTCTTCTAAGAGATACCCCACGTAATCTTAATTGCCGCTGAATATTCGCAAAACCAATTTCACGGTTTTTTTTTGGTGTTGTTTCTTTTTTTCCAGCACTGTTTGATTGTGGTAATGATGTGAATACAAGTGTTTCAGGTGATTCCATTTCACGGGTTATATTACATGCTGGTGATGAAGATGATATTGGTTGTGAAGATGATGATGATTCTTTAGTATGTTCTTGACGCTGTTGTTGCTGTTGCTGTTGCTGTTGCTGTTGTTGTTGTTGCTGTTGCTGGTGCTGCTGGTGCTGCTGCTGCTGTTGTAATTGTTGCTGCTGTTGTTGTTGTTGTTGTTGATGATTCTGATGACGCGATTGGTGTGATTGTTGTTGTTGTTGATGATGATGGTGGTGATGGTGATGATGATGTGGTTTAGCATCTAAACGTATTTTACCACAACGAGAAATTAACTGTCGCTCCCATCTAACACCACCGACATCAGTTGACGGCACTTCATTAACAACACAAACCGCAACATAAAGGACCAACCTTGTTTCTGGATTATAAGACTTACAAAGCCGCATAACTTCCGCATAAAGTTCAGTGCCCATTTCACTGAGCAGAAGATCAGACGAACGGACATAGGTGGGCTCTCCAAGATCTTTGAAACCGTTGTTGATAAATTTTTCTGCCAACTCGGGACTGGTGAAGAAAAATTTAACTGCGCCTCGTCCATGGGCCATATATCCATGTCTCGCCAACAGTGAAATATGTTTAAGCGTTGCTAGATCGTCTTTAGCGCTTGACAGTACTTGCCGACAAATAGCGCCGACACGTGAATGCAGGCATGTTTTGCGGTGACGTTGCCAATGAGCTCTTCTGCAGTCTCTTGAACAGTATAAATACATGCAGTAATGACAGCTCTTGTATACTCTACGTGCTTCAACTAATGTCGTAGTATTGTTACATTTGTTGTGACGACATTTTACCAGATATTTATCAACAGTGGCAGTATTATCAAAGGAGACACGACGATTACGTGATGATAAATTACGATGAGATAGTGGCACAATATCACTGCCTTCACTTTTACGACGATCTTTGCTACGTTCGTTATTTAGGTTCGGTTTCTCCGTAGACTCAGTTGTATCCTGTTTAACGGACTCTGTGACAAAATTTAATCAATATTAATTTTATTATTTCATTTCATCAACTACTTGGTAAAATTAACTAAAAAATAAAAATAATAATAATTCTAATAATAATAATAGTACAAAAATAATAATAATAATAATTACAACTATAATAATAATAATAATAATAATAATAATAATAATAATAAATAATCAATAAATGGATATTAGCTTATAGCCTATTTACCAAAACTCACAATAACTAGTTCGACCTAAAGGCAATTGTGATAGCAACAACGTACGTACTATGGCAATAAATTTAATTATTTCGTAGTACTTTAATTTTTTTTTCATTGTTGAAAATCATAACTCAAAAGAAACTTACATAGTCCTCCTACCTTGGAGGTCTTGACGTAAATCACTGCAACTCTTTCCAGTTTTTCCTCCTGGGCTTGGCGTCCGTGATGAAGCTGACGGTAAACCCAATAGAGAATCAAGCACATCTTCTAGTGTCGTTGATCCAGGACTCGGTTTGTTGCGGAAAAACGCGGCCGTCATTGCCGTGGCTTGGGTATCTTTCATGTCTTCCATCGTTTCTGATAAGAAAATTTTATAATTAGTAATATTAATCACTGTTTAATCACTAATAGTAGCTTTAATAGTGCGACAAAAAAGGCAAAAAAAAAATACTTCTAACGAGTAGATGAAATGAAAACTAGTAATGAATAATTACTTACCGTGCAAGTATGAGCTGATTTAATTATAAATTATAATATAAAAAATTCCTGGGACAGTTATAGATAAATAATAAATAATAGTAATAAATTACAAAATAAACGCTGATATGAACGATAATTTATTCTACATAAGGATGTGCACTACATAAAATATCAATAATTACGAAACATACATTTAAAATATATCATTAGCATAAACATATAATATTGCTTTACGTTTGAAAATGATAAGTAAATAGAATAAGCATTTTTTGTATTTTTTTTTTGTTTTTTATAGGTAAATAATATTAACTAAAGAAAAATAGCAAACAATTTATGATAATCAATTGGCATACGTATTTTTTTATGATTATTACTGAAGATATTTTGTATGAGTAAATAATAGCAATAATAATAATATAGATATATGTAAGTGTATTATTTAATTGGAGATTGTTAAATAATTTAAAGTGAAAATAATAAATATATGGACATTGGATACAAAATATTGATTGTCTAAGTTAACATAACATCAAATGCTAACATAACATAAATAATTATTTACTTATTTAGATGAAAAAAGTTATTGAGAGCCAACAATTAAAGAAAGAGAGTGAAAAAATATCAAGTGTTATTTAATAAAATGTTAATTATTTAAAATTAATTTGTATTATAAATACGTTAAATAATTTTTAAATTATAAATCTTATCAGAAAAATATATTTTGTTTATATAAATATATATTTTTGTTATAATATTTAAAAAAAAAATTAACAAAATTTTACTATATTTACAAGTGAAAATTTGCACTGGCTCATTTGTTTAAAAATCTTAACTATGACGGAAAGATCCGCAACTTTATTTAACAGCACCATTTAATTGTGTCTCAGTACCTTTGAATGAAAATAAAAAAAAATTTAATGATAAAAAAAATCAAATTCTACTGCTACTAGTAATAATAATAATAATAATAATAATAATAATAATAATAATAATAATAATAATAATAATAATTGTAGTAATAGTAATAATAAGTTTTAATAATAATAGCAATAATAGTAAAAAGAAAAATAATAACGATGAACAAATCGTATATCCTTAGGCGAGCAGTAACTCACCACGATGATGACTGTATCGTTGTTGAGACGTATCCCGACGATAACTCGAAGACGGGGAGGGGCAGTTACTTGCGTCACTTGGCTCTAAATCCAGATAAAGTCCAGAATTCGTGGTTGATTCTATACAACTACACGATTTAGTTGTTCCCGTAGCATCACATCCTGTACAACTACACTCTTTGTCTGCTGTCAAACTCACTGGCGTTTCCGGCGAGTCAACCGGTCGTGTTCCAACAAACGAGCTCTCCATCCAGCACATTTTAATCCCTTCACCTTTCATCAACATCATTATTTATTAATCTCCGCGCTAATTGTCACTGTCAAGAGACTTTGTTATTTTAAATAAATAAAATTGTTAATGAAGGAGTGGAAATGGTAGTACCAGTAGTATAGATAAAAAGATGAAGTTAAAGAGAATATTTAAGTATATCGCATCTCTGATTCTAAAAAGGCAATTTTTTTTTCTCAAAAAAATAAAATTGAATATTTCAATAAAAACAAAAAATTCATTTAATTTTACAAGTCAGTATGTTTGAACAAAATAATATTATTAAATATAATTTACAATCGAAGTAACGATAAATATTCAAATTTACCTTATAGTCTGACTTTTATAAGTTTATACGTAAATTATTAACTAATGTATGCACTCTACTTTGAAAATCAATATAAAAGTAAAGTTTAGAATGTAAATATACAATATAAAAATGGTTTAGAAAAAAATTATCAGACTAATTAAGTGTTAGGCACACTTAAAAAAATTTAATGTTTGCTTTAGTGATAATAGAGGTACGATATACTAGTAAAACAAAAAAAAAAAACATAAAACAATTACCTGTAGTGTGGAGAATAATGGTGATGGTTGGTAGATTGTGGTGGGATGATGATAATTATATTTTAAAAGATATAAATAAAATAAATAATTGTTTGTTTGCATTGTTTTGTCGCAGAGGAGTTGTCGCATTTAATTATGCTCACCTCTGGGACTGGCGAATCTATCTTCGTAATTTCGATGATGATAATTATCACTTCTGTCATCGTTGTTATCGTCATTAAATCGAGGAGAAAGCCTTCCACCTTTTACTGTTGCCTCCTGACCGCTTTGTACATAGTGAACTATAGCTGAGGTAACTTCTTTTATCGAATTCCTCACATCGAGCTGGTGGCTAGTTCGTTGTTGTTGTTGTTGCTGTTCTTGTTCTTGCTGCTGCTGTTGCTGTTGATCTTGCTGTTGCTGCTGCTTGGGGTCCAGCTGTGGGAGGATGCCTTGAGCAAGTCGCTCGGCAGGTGTTCGTGGATTCGCCAGGCGTTCTTGGGAACGCCATCCAAGGTAGGGTTGCCGATAATTAAATGATGATCCTATTGAGTTTGCCGGTGAACTACCAGCGCTGTTTAATAAACTTGTGCTCCATCGAGAGAATACCGGCTGCGGCGTTGGACTTGAAAGCAGTCCTGTAAAGCAATTAGTCATTAAAAGAGATGTCCGTAGCTCAGGAATAGCCCGAGAAGAAAAAAAAAATTTTATTTAATTTTGATAATGGACTGTGATTTAATAAATTTTAACATGATTAACTATTTACGGTGTAATAGTAGTAGTAGTAGTAAGTACAAGTTGTGACATTAGTGTATATACCTCTGCTAGGTTGCCGGAGATTGGAAGACGATGAAAGGGAAGATAACGATGTGGTTTTAGAACCCAGCGAACGCCATCCGCTGTGTTGAGATGCATCTGAATGCCGCTTTAACCGAAATCCATCACGAGCTGCTGGTGAATTCTTATACCAATCTGGTACATTTAATCGTTGCAGTGATCTCTGGACTCTTAGCTCGTGCTCACTAGGTACACGTTCAGCCGCCATTCCTTTCTGGAGCTCATTTTCAGGAGGCTAAAATTTTAATTAAAAAAATTATAAATATATAACCCTTATTGAATAACTTAAATAATAATTAAAAAAAGAAATCGATCGCAGTAACTGATCGTCATTTATTTTTATTTATTTATTTATAAAGACTCGGTGTAACGCTAACGTCACAGAGAATGTAAATAGAATAAAAGAGCTTTACATTTTTCGCAAATGTCCGGTTTTAAAATGTCACAATTTCTCATAAGCCTGAAACAACCGGAAAGCAAGCTGAATAGTTGAATAGAAAAGAAAAAATTAATAAATAAGTCAATAGTTTGTTGTTTATATGAATGAGCAAGGTCGACGTGAAACTAGGCCTTGCCCATGCTATCGATCTTGTGATGCATCAAACTTAGATGTGGAGTAGTCGATAGCCGATGCGCAATGGACTCGACTTGCAGTAAATACTTTTGTGTCACATATCTATATATTATTGTAAACTTGATCTTCGTTAAAAATTAACCAGCAATAGAAACGGTTAAATCTTTACAATTTCACGTAGCAAATCAAATTTAAATAATAATCGCACATACTCGATAGCTCGTATATAATTTATATTAGAATATAGTTTCTCTTTTTACCTAAATTGACAGTTACGTGACATTTTAATACGAGGTCAAAGTGTCGCGCCGTTATAGCTAGCTCTTAAGATCACAAATGATAATAATGATAACAATAATCACGATGATGATGATAATGATAATAAATACTGACGGAAGTAATGTATCCGCCGGAAGCTATTGACGTGGAGTGAATTAGTATTAAATACCGATACTGATAATTTTTTACCGGTTCATTTTATTTTGGATAACCTTTGCCCTTTATCGATGAGTCAGTACTTAAAAAAAAAAAAAAAAAAAAAAAAAAAAAAAAAAAAAATTGAGTAGTATTGTCACCTGCTGTTATATCACTCGCACATAATTGTTATCAAGGAGTATATAAAAAATATTACCTTGATATTTTGATAATAGATAATAATTAATACGTCTGTCTGTTAAGATGTTCGATAGATAAAAATAAATAAATAAATGAAGATGATGACGATGATAAATAGTATGATAATAGCAAGGCTATGGCTTCTTACCTTTATAAAATGTAAATTCTCCTTATCTAGGAGAAACTCCATGGATTTATGAGGACGGTTGTGATTGATGTGTTCACCAGTGACGTCGTAGTCAGGATGGTCACTGGTGTTTCCGTCGCAACTAAACCCTGCTGGCGACTGAGATACGCGCAACAGTACGTTTTCACGGCCTTGACGCAACGTATGAGTAAGGTTGAGTAGACTGCGGGTCTTTTTGTCAGTCGTGGAAGCACCGTCGTTGATAATACTGCCGTTGTTGATATCTGGTTCCCCGTTATGAATATCCGCGTCAAGATCCGTCTCGAGCAACCCGCCTGGATGGTCTTTCATTTGGCTGGCTGACTGGTGATACTGGTGATAGTTGGGATGATGATGGTGATGGTGATGAGGTTGCTGCTGCTGCTGCATTGCACGAGCTTTCGCCATTTTGATAATAGCCGGGTTTCCTAAGTCTGTTATCGCGCGCCGGCGCGTCCCAGCTGGCTCTGGAGACGACGTACTTCGCATACTTGCTGATGCACACGCGCGGACATTCTGTAGCGGCGGCAAAGGCGGTTTGCTGATACACACTGCTGCTCGTCCGTTTGTACTGAAAAATTTATTTTAAACATTAATATTAGTTCTAGTTCACTAACATCTATCTAACACCTTTTACATATATGTATTAATATTATATATCTTCAATATTTATTTTTATTAAGCTATACTATATGTTTATGTTGGCTTTTGCTATTTCTATAAATATTCTTTTAAATAAATATTGTAGTGTATAAATAAATATAAATGGATCAGTTAGTATTTAATTAAGTAGATTAAATACTTTTTAAAGTTGGTGTAGATAGTTTACTTTAAATATTGCCGTCTGATCTTATAATAAATTATAATTTCATTAGCTTAATTACATTTGTTATTTTGGTGTCACTAAATATAATGACATGGAATGTTTATCCAATCATGAAAAAGGTTTTGAGGTTTATGTCATGTTTATTTATTTTTTTATACGCGTACTTTTTATTATTCAATTAGTAATATATCTCTAAGACAAAAAAAAAAATATCATCAGCTTTGTACTTCTAATAAAATGACATCATGTTTTTTTTTTTTTTTTTTTTTAATTCTACAAAGAAACATTTTAATAAAATATAAAATTGAGTAAACTATGAAATAAATATTATCATTATAAAATTAGGAAAAAAATTATAATCTCTTTCTGGAGTGACATATTGTTTTTTTTTCCCCCCTTCATAGAATGTAACAAAGAAATTTTTGTAACATGAAATTAATTATAGTATAATAAAAATATGTGTACAACTGTGATTTAATATGGTATGTATTAGATAAGATAGTACTTGAATTTCCATTCTGTATGTAAGTTTTCAACCTGTTTACTCATTATTATTCGATGATAAAAAAACATGAGAATAAAAAAAAACTAATTTTTAAAGAAGATAATAAAATTATTGTAGTGTAGGCGGGGGAAATTACGTCAACATTATAAATATGTGTTAATCCCCCTACTGAGTACTTAACGCAGATCACCATTACGAAAGCTTCAATTGCATGATATTTCTCATACATGATCTCAGAGTCATAAAAGAGAAAGAGAGATAAAGAGAGGAAGAGACGCGATCCAAAGAAACATTTAATCACATTTAATAGAGTTTAATATACTCACTATAATAAATTAATCAGTTAGTAAGTAAGTAAGTAATTAATTGAAATAAAATAAGCACAAACAGATAACAATAAACAAGCTTACCCAACAGACGAAGCATTGAGTTCTGGGTTGTTATCAGAGACGCTTGTGTTTTTTGAAATTTCACATAGTTGCTGTTGTTCTTGTCTCTTTTGATCATTATTCGTCTCTTCCTCTGGTGCATGTAACGGTATAATAATATAATTATGTTCAGCAACTCTTTTGCCTACATTTACGGATTGCGTGCCACATGATCGCGTATCTGTTATTATTTTACTTTTTTTATTACTGGCATCCAGTCGTGGACTCTTAGAACGCCCACTAAAACGGAATTTTGAAAAACGTTGCAAAAAACCACCAATACGGCTTTTTTTATTTTTATCGTCTTCACTCATGGTAGCGTCACTCGCAGGAGGTACTGTCACCATAGTTGATGTTTTTGTTGGTACTGTTGATGTTCTTGATGTTGTTGTTGTTGTTAATGACGCGGTAGTTAAATTTAGACGCTCGTTCTCCAAGCTCTTCGTCAACATAACTAACATCGGTTTGCTCCACGGCTGGTTATCGCTCCCTTCATAAATAACTTCCTCCTTTTTTCCCTCACTCTCCGTCCCACACTCGTCGAGGTCGCGCCCGACTATTGAATTACCAGATCGTGTATTCGACGCTGAAGTTAAACCATGATTACACACTACAGATGTAGTATTAACTATGTTTTGTTGAGTAGGCTTGGGTTCAGTGCATTGTTGCTTATGCTGCTGGTGCTGCTGTCGAGTACTTTCTCCCACCTCCGACGCATTTTTCTTTAAGATGCTTTCTTCAACCAATACCATAGGCAATTTCTCTTCTTCCTTCTCGATCGGTCGGGTTCGCCGTTGGGGGTTCTGCCGATGATTCTCTGCAAATACCCCCTCGTTTATACCTGCTCCATTCACTTTTAAGTTACTATTGTCAACTAACAGCGCCATCTCATTGCTAATACAAAATTCATTCGACTCTGAATCTTCACTATTATTTTCAACTTCAAAATTATTTAATTTTTTACTACAATTATTAGTTGAATTATTACTACTATTAATATCCATTTCTTCTTCTTCACCTTCTTCCTCCTCCTCTTCTTCTTCTTCTTTTTGTTCATCTTGGCTTTCATCACTATAATTACTATTATTATCATAGATTTTTTTATCATTACCAGTAGACAATAACGACTCAAACTCTCTAATTACTGGCTCATTTGCAATAACTTTTGTTTCTAAATATGAAAAATCTACTTCATCATCTAAAATGGGTCCCACAGCGTTTGGAATACAATTACCAGTTTCTCCATAAATTGAAAAACAAACAGAGTTTTTTTTTATCTGACTCAATAAATTATTATCATCCGACTGGTTCCTGTCACCGGCTCCATCCGATGAATTAACACCACATTTTTGGTCAACAAAACCAGCTTCATTAAGTTCATCACAAGCATCCATACGTTGAAAGGGTCTAGAGGTCAAATGAAGGGCTTTTATATAATCCGACTGTTGAGCCAACTCGTAACTTGGGTTATTGAGAACCCGTTTGCGTGTATTGGGTGATGAGTAGCCTGCAGCTGAAGACGATGGTGAATATTTGAAATTTTTATCATCTATTTCCCACTGTTGCGCTAATTCATAACTAGCATTATTTTTGACTCGTCTTGAACGATCTTTGGTAGAGGGAGTTCGCGGAATACTATCCTTAACTTGCTCCATATTATCTGGATAAGTAATTATTTCCTCGACTTTACTTCCAAGCTGACGTATTGCCTCGTCGACAACTGCATCGATATTATTTTCAATAGTCAGCACATCGAATCCACGATCTTGAATTTTAACTGTTTTTTTCTTCACAATATTATTACTTTCATCATTGGTATTTTCTTTGAAAATAGCCGATGATGAAATATCACAATTATTATTAACTTGTTCAGTTTCATTTTCAATCGATGGTATTTCTTTAACTTTTCCCTTGGCTATTATGTCATTATCCTCGGTATTATTGGAAATAATAGTATTAAACTGGTAATGTGCCATTTCATTGGGTTGGTAGTCCGCCATTTCACGATTATTATCCTCAGAATTCATAGAATCATACGTTATTGATACGACTTGCTCATTAGCAGTATCAAAAGATCCAAATAAATTGAGATTCACTGGTACACTGTTAACCCGTGTAAAATTTTCCGAGTATTTAAATGACGATAGACCAGTATTACTTACTGACGTATCATAAATATCATTACAGTATAAATTACGAGTTAAATAGTCAGTTGACAATCCGTCCAAGTCTGTTGGTAGACTGGGTACACTACGGGACTTGTTGGTGAATCTAAAATTAAAATCGGACGACATCGAGTTGCTCCACCCTCGTTGTTCAACGGGCATAATTCTCGACGGTTGGTTGTTGCTGCTGTAATCTATATTTAGCTTAGTATAAGGTGAATCCGAGAAGGAGCCAACTTGTGAACGAGTAAGATTCAAAAGCACAGCCTCTCGGCCATCAGATTCCAAACCTATTTCACGCAGGTCTATCGTACTTGTCCACTCCATGCTGGCTTGATGACGATAATTATTATCACTATCTAAAGTACTTCGAAGATAATTTTTTTCTTCATCATATCGTTGTTCCCAAACGTCTCTAAAGTATTTTTAAAAATTATTTTATTAAGTATCCTTGAATCTAATTATAAATAAAATAAAACAAAACAAGATAAAATATAAATACCTTTTGAGTTTAGGCTGCTTAAAAGTAGTCATCCCAACAAATTGACTATTATCACAACTAGTATCCAAACTTTCAAAACTTTTATACGGACGGATCTTTGCAAAAAATTGTACGTTGTCGTTGTTTGAATCGAATCTTTTTGACGGATTATAATTGTCATTCTCTGAATCTTCTAAACTGTCTGGGGACGTGTTATCAAAGTAAGAATTCGAACAGTTTGAGTATTCAAGAGAGTCGTAACTGTAGCCTGAAGGCGAAACAGCTGCACAAGCTCGTTCATTATTTTCAAATTGTACAAGAGACGACGAGCACGATGACGTTGATGATCTTGACAGCGAGCGAGGTAACGTCGACCAACGATTATTATCTTTCATTAAAGCTGTCGATGATGATTTACACCAACAATAACACTCGCTCGTGTTATTTTGACAGCGACATTTATCTGGCACCATAGAATTACACTCACTCTCATTGCTATCTAACTGCTCTCCTATTTAAAAACAATAAACAGCGTATTAGTGATTATTATTACTCTTTTTTTTTTTTTTTTTTGCCTAAAGCATTACATCATAACTACACTACAGAGTATGGAAATAAATTTTTTATAAGCAGTGTGGATGCATATTCACCCTTAACAGAAGATTTCATAAAAGCTTGTCCTTAGAAAATTAAAATAAAAAAAAATATAATGTTAGTAATGTTTGTTTCAATTTAATTTTTTTCTCGTATAAAAAATTTATTTTCACCTGCAGTTTTATTTATCGTTATATGAATAACACTTTCAGTTTCAGAATCAGAACCAAGCCAACAAGTAGTACCATCACTTCTATCAGAATCGCTCTGAAGATCCTCTGAGGTTTCTTCGAATATCGTCTCCAGGAAATCAATCTGCTGACTCAGACAGTTTTCTGCGAAATAAAAAAAAAATAATTACTATCAAGTGAATAAAACAAAACGAGTCTTATTTTTCTTTTATAAAACATAAGTAATATTATTAATAACAATAATAATGATAAATTTTCACAAATTAAGATTATTTTCTATGTTCTGTACTCTGAGAAAGCGACCTACATCTACGGTACAATTGCTTATACACAATTGTCATGCAAAGCTACGTAATCTAAAATTCTCGTATAGGTACTCTATAAAGGAAAAAATGTGTACCAATCCTTAAATACCAACACCAACAATACTAGTAAGCTAATAGTGTAATAATTAAATTTAGAGCGAGTAAATTTTCAGAGCGTGTGTGTTCCAATTATTACAGACTAGCGTAATTTAAATGAATATAAAGCACACACATGCGTGTAAGAATTACATAAATAAGAGTAACTACTGGTAAAAACTATAAACTATTAAAAACAATAAAAAATGATATGAGACCATTAGACTGTTCCTCATGTGTAGGCCGATTGTATGTCTGCTGATGCTGAATCTGATATCCGTAAGCTGGAAGCCAGGGATTCGGACCGTTTACAAGATCAACATCATTCAGCATATCATTGTTCTCGCAGTTGTCGATGTATGAATTTCCAGAGAGCTCGTTGTCTTCGCTATCAACTTTATGATGTACTGGTGTCGTCATTATCATACATTGATTATTGTTACTACTCATTTTACTTATTTTCCTTATGCGAATTCAGTCTCAAATAATTATTATTCTTATAACAAACTATTTACATTAATTATTGACTCATTTTTTTAAATTTATTTATAAGCATTATTCTCGCGTTACTCAGTACTTAGGACTTTTAATTTATAATTATCATAACTCATAACTATTATTAGTAATATTTATTTTAATCTCAATATTGATGGATAAATTATTTAAAAAACTTAAGCTTATAAACGTTGGAAACTATTGTCATGACATGAGTATTTTAGTTTCTTTTTACTTGTTCATTTTAATAATCGGAAATGCCTTATTATCTCATACGTATGTATTGAAATATCCATCCATATTCATATCACACACATACTTATTTACATACGCACATACAAAAGAAAAAAAATTAATAAAAATAAAAAATAATAACAACAATAAAATTCGTGTATATACACTGTACAGTTACATGTCTACTTGAATTCTTTAGATTCTAGATCCTCAATCTTATACTCATACATTATTATATGTTACTTAATATACATTGACAACAGGTATATGTACACGTATCTATCAAAAATATAATTATTGCATAAACTACAAATGCGCAAGCGTAATACTAACCGCGGGTACATGTGCGCGAGTTATGACAAATTTAAAAAATCAACAATTTCATAAAATAATCTACAACATTATTACAATAATTAATATTTTAAAAAATATATATATCCATATATCTATATCTATATGTATATATACTACAATTTAAAGAATTTTAGTACCATTTTAAAATCTTACATGACGGATTAATTTAATTTTTTTTATATAATTATTCTAATTATTATGAAACACTTGTCATTAGTTGACATTATCGATTACTGTTTTTTAATTGAAATAATATGCTGATAATAATATTTATTATTTATATTAATCGACGACAGCACATACAACATGGCGAATCATGCTGTCTTCCCATGGAATTGTAACCAATTGATAACTATGTCATTATTATTTATTCGTTTTATTTCAGTATATCACACACTTTACTATATCTTTCATTAGCTGATAGTATGGAAGAGTCAATAATAGTGTTACGACATTATTGGAAGCACTTATTGGTATGTATTTTAAGTCAAACAATTGTAATAATCAGGTACATTGAGACTATGGGTTCAGAACTGATAGACAAGTCCTGTTAGCTCAGTTATCCCTACTTTACTAAGTCACATGGTTAAAATGCTCCAATTGCTCACAGATGACAGCACTGTACAATTACAGAAAAAACAACTCTTTCACATTATATTTATTTTAAATCCGTTTATTTATAAACTATTAATTGTTTTTATTTTTATATTTATCAACATCATTCATTTTTACTCTCAAAACTTTAAATTTCTCAAAGTCGAAATTAAAATATAAGTTTGCAGAAATTTAAATAAATTTATTTAAAAAATTGTATTATCGGTATTAAAATATAAAGAAATGCATTTTTTTTATGGTTTGACGCTTTATTTTTTTCCTTCATAGAATCTGAAAAGAAGAAAAAAAATTTAATTAATTATTAACGATAAAATGGTGAAAAGAAAAATTTATTACTGAGAGAAACGTGTTTAAACATTTTGTTAAAAATACTAAGCTTAGAAAAACCTTTTTTAAGTGATCGCTTTGACCTTGAAATAGTATTTACACAATAACGTTTGACATTTGTCATTTGACGTCATATTGACTAATAAAAGTTTCTCTGTTATTAATTTAATAATTAAAAATAAGATGCAAGTTTTAAATTAAAAACTGAATGGAATGATATTTGAAAAATTACACTGAAGTTGGCAGACGTCTAAAAAATTTTGATTTTTTTATTAATTAAATTACAGCTAAAAATAATTTTTAAAAAATTGCAATTATAGTTTTTCAAGTTTTTACGTGTGCAATTTTTTTTTTATTTTTTAATTGAAATTTTTTCTCGGAAAAATTTCTGAAAATTTTGAAATGTCAACTAACTTAATTTTCATTTTGAAAATCGTAAAAATTCTTTAATGTTTGTAATACTGAAGTTAGCGGTCAGCTGTTAATTTTTTAAATTTTTTTAACAAATCAATTACAAAAAAAAATTCTTCTAAAAATTTTCACTTGTAATTTTTATTAATTTTCCCATGTGAAACTTTTTAATAAAATTTTTTTTAACTATTTAATTGCTACAAAATTGTAAAAAAATTTTAATGTCTGTAAAATTTAGTGTTATTAATATTTACTGAAAAAAAAAAATATTTTTTAGGACAGTTTTTTATAAAATAAAAAATTTTATTGCAACAACATAATCTTCTCTTGACACAGTAATTTTTTCTGGGAAAAAATTGATTATAATATATAATATCAGTGAGAGTATCAGATAATCAAAAATTTATATAAAAATTATTAAAAAAAATTTTTATACTGAAGAAACCTGTTGAATATTCAAATCAAACATTTTCTTCATATCAAAGGTTATTTCTTCAAGAAAAAGTTAATCTTATTGTCAAACAATAATTAATCAACAATTAATCGAATACATTCTAAACCAAAAACTAATTTGATTAATTTATCATTGGTAAGTTTGATAAAGTTATTTTTTCTTCGAGCAAAAAAAAATTTTTTTTTCCCGTGTTATTAATATTTTTTATAATAGACATCTATTTTCAGACGGCATTGGAATTTTGAATCTTAAGAGTCATCCGTCAAGAATACTCATTAATATAAAAAAGGACTTGACAGATAAATCCTCCGTTAAAAAAAACAACTTTTAATTTATAACTCACAAAAAAAAACGTAATTAAAAAAACATCTCGATATAAAGTTTTTGAAAATAAAATAATATTTACGGTAGTCGAAATAGTCAAGCCTCTCAGATTGTCTGAGATCGCAATCATCATCAGCATTAGCAGATCTAATAGCGGCATGAGTTTGCAGATTAACCTGTAAAAAAAAACAATGAATCTGTGATGTACTCGGAAGCTATCGAGTATTTATAGAGAAAAAAAGTGGAGTTAAATAAATACATCATCGTCTTCAAAAGGTTCGTTGTTCCTCAAAGGTTCATTGTCTTCGGCCTCTTGGCGGAATCTTAATCCATCGTCAATGAATGACTCATCATCATACTCTTTCTCTTGTTCATTAGCGGCATTAACGTTATCTAATATTGAGTAATCCTCGATAGACAATATTTCACTACAAGCTACCGTAAGTACTGATGATAATAATAGTAATACAAAAAACATGTTTACATAAAGACATTATCAAAAAAAGATTAATAATTAAAAAAAATGTATACAGAGAAAAATATTCGATGATTAATGATATAAAAAGTACATTTAGGTTGACATGGTACTGACGTTTTATAACTTGAAATTATCTTCAAATAGAAGAATAAAATAAACAATATTTTTATGTAATAATAATAATAAATAATTATTTTTTCTGTCGTAGATTTAAGCCGGATATAAAATTCACGTCACAATAATGTATGACTTGAAATTTTATGTGGATACAAGTGTAAGTATTGATATAAATAATATACCTGTTCACATCATGCAAGATAACAAGTAAATTACGGAAATAAAATAGCTTTCGCCCCGGCTCTTTAAAAGTGAAAACTCACTTCACTGTTTTTTTTTTATTTTTTTTAAGTAATAGTAGAATTACTGTAGACTTGAAGAAGAAATGTACAATTTATGAAAATCAAGTTAGCCGACATTTTTAATTTTTTAATTTTTTTTCATTCATTAAATTAGAGTTAAAAATTATTTTTAAAAAATTGCACTTGTAGTTTTTCAAATTTTTCACAAGTGCAATTTTTTTAAGTTTTTTTTTAACAATTTTTTCAGTAAAAAAAAAGTTCCAAAAATTTTTACATGTCGGCTAACTTAATCTTCATGCACAATTAACATAAGTGAATTAAGAGTGCACTTGATTGGATTACACCTGAAAATTAAAAATCAATATTTATTACTATCATCAACTGTTCTTTATATTAATACAATTTTATTTGGTAAGTACTACTCAGTTAGATGAATGAATATATAAGTTATGAATAATCATAATAATATACATGACTAATATACATACAATAATTGTTTTCGTTTGCAGTACCAAGTTATTTAAAAACAAAAATATTATGGGTTTGTTGCATCACTTTGCTGACTTAATTGCATTAGATAATAATTATTTAAAAAGTATTGATTATTTTTTTAAAACTGATAATCGATTAACGTGTGGGATCAAAAACTACGAATAGCGCAATGAATAATGAAAGCATAACAGCTAATTTAAATATTACAAGAGTGTGAAGAAGACATGAGTAAATATTTGAATGGAATTCACAGCGGCTTTAAAACGTGAGTAAACAATTAAAGTAATTACAGTTATAATATTAAAAATCAAATTAAATGGAATTATATTATTTAAGTATAATTATAAAGTGTGTAATTGAAACATTCTTTTGCTTTTATTCTGTTTATAAACGGTTTTTTAATGCGTGTGTTATTATTGCGGTATGAATAGAGGTGACGGAGTGTGAGGAAAGTGTATTAAATATTGCGTGCGATTTTTAAATTTTAGACACACTATTATTATCTCGTTTAAGAGTATCGCACTTTAAGTTTAAAGTATTATACAATAGAAATTTTGCTCTCAGAGATGTTATATAATACATAATAAAATTAATTTCATCTAATAATTATGTAAAAGATACATTTGTATTACCACAGAATAATATGTACTTAATTGCGATGGTTAAATTAAGTTGTAAAGTGAATTATATTGCTATTTTTATTACACATTTTAAGTAATGTCAAATTTTTTATTAAATAATTTTTTTTTATTAGTCGATAATAAATTATTATTTTTTCAGTGATGAATGTGAATGGAGATCATCAGGCAATTGATATCGGTGGCACTATAAACTAACATAAAGTAATAAAATATAATTTAATTTATTATTTAATATAAGTGAAGAAAAAAATTTTTGAAAGTATTTCACCTTCTCAAGTTATCGTTGATTTAATTTATTTATAAATTTTATTGCTTGGTGAGTTTGATCGAGTAGGAATTGTATAAATAATTACATAAGAAGAGAAAAGTATAAAAATTCTAAAATCAAAATAAAGTCTTGAGTTTTTAAATCTTTAAACTTTTACCAGAATTTTTGGAAGTTCTAATGTTACTTATAATTTAATATCTTTATTTATGATTACCAATGATAATTTTTTTTTTTTTTTTTTTTTTTTTTTTTTTTTTTTTTGAAATCGATTGATATGCAGGTTTTATGTACACAAGTCTAAGTTTATAGTTTCTTATTTTAACTATCATAAAATGTTAGTACTTTTTATATTTCTTTTATTTTTAACTAGTTGAAAATAGAAAAAAATTAGTAAATAAATATATTGCTACTATTTAATTATGTAAGATAAATTTATAGTTATAGACTAATATAATTATCTTGAGCGTGAGCCTACCATCCAATTGTTAAACTAATGACAATTCCGTTATTAAATCTTTATATAAGCAATGAATCGAGTAAAGAAAGTGTTACAGTTAATAATAATTTTTATTTAATAGTTATAATTTAAAAGAATAATTAGATATAAATTATATTATTAGCGTTTAACAGAATTTCTGGTGGAATTGTTGTTTTTAATGTAATTCTTGGCACGCGCTACGATTTTGCGTTGAGATATAGTTATATAGATACAATGGAATCTCATAATAACAATGAAATTGTAAGACGTAATAAAATTTTCAAGAACGGAGATTATATTGATGATAAACGTGACAATAATATTATTGTTTCTTACAAATTATGGGCTATTAAAGAGTATAATGAATTAGGAGTTAATAGAATGTTATTTTATTTGTTATAATAAAATAAAATAAATTAATTTAACTTTTTCTTTAGTGATGAAAAATAATAATTTTTTTTTTTTTTTTTTTCAAGAATTATCGAATGACAAGAGTGTTCTGATGTTCTATTATTATTCACCGTATTTTTTAATATTAAAAAATTATTTAGCCTTGGCGTAAGAGGTGATACACGAGCTCTTATATGTACTTGAAGTTTCGAACGTTCAACTGAACGAATTATATAAATTGTAAAAAAAATGATCTGATCACAACTCAGGTCGGAATAACCTTCAGACTGACATAAAGGTACTCATCGGTAATCATGGAACAATGTAAAAAATATTTAACTCCTGTTTTAGGTTGTCAGACCAATAAAACTCACCCTCCTATACCATGTAATTTAAGAAAGTTATTTTGACTAAAACATTTGAGCCTAGAATAAAATACGTTAAAAAATAGTCGAATTCCTTGAAAATAATGTGTAAGTAATTTTCGATATTTTTCTAAAAAAAAAACCACCCCTACGACCCTCCCTTGGATTCTGAGTCGTATTTTTTATTGATAACAATTTAAAAAAATTTTCTAAAAATTCATGTAAACTATTTCGGTTTTCTAAGAAACCATTCCGACCATTTTCGAATTTCGGACCCACCCCTGAACCTCCCTTGAACTATTAAGCCGTGTTTCTCACTGTTAACAATTTTTGAAAATTTTCACAAAATTATTGTAAATTATTTCGGTGTTGAAGAAACCATTCCGACCATTTTCAAATTTCGGAACCACCCTTGAACCTCCCTTAAACTGTTAAGCCGTGTTTCGCACTATTAACAATTTTTGAAAATTTTCAAAAAATTCATGTAAACTATTTTGTTGTTTAAAAAATCATTCCGACCATTTTCAATTTTCGGAACCACCCCTGACCCACGCTTAAACTATCAAGCCGTGTCTCTCACCATTAACAATTTTAAAAAATTTTCTAAAAATTCGTTTAAACTATTTCGGTGTTTAAGAAACCATTCCAACTATTCTCAAGTTTCGGAACCACCCCTGACCCACCCTTAAACTGTTAAGCCATGTTTATCACCATTAACAATTTAAAAAAATTTTCTAAAAATTCATGTAAACTACTTCGGTGTTCAAAAACCCACTCCGACTATTCCCAAGTTTCGGAACCATCTCTAAGATCCACCCTTAGAATATTTAGTCGTATTTTTTACCGTTAACTATGTTAATTTTAACTCACGGTGGTCCCATTTATAAATAAACATTTCAGAAAATCTATCGATATATAAATGATTATATCAAAAGCCAATACATGCACTTATCAGGTCATATAATGGTATGTCATAACATACCATTTTTTTACCGGTGGATTATTTTTTTTTTGTAATAATTATTGCTGAATAATCCTCACCCTAAGTTATTCAATCAATGAAATATAATTTTTACTTAAGATTCAGCAATTTTTGAAGTGGAACTTCTTTGCACGTGTGAGAGTAGAAGTTTTACGGACGAAACGCAATAATAATATTATTAATGAAACGATTTTCCTTTTTTCCTCCCTCTAAGTCTCGGGAATCTAGAGCTTTATATTAGTATAAACATAGATGAGATTTTTAATAATTCGTTTGCCAAAGAACTTTCACTCCTGATACGTGTACTTTGTACTCCCGCATTTTTTTTTTGTGGAACTAAAAAGATCAGATAATTAAAATTATATTTTTAATATTTTAAATTATTTTACACATTTTTTTTTTTATGTATATTTGCTTCTATGTAAAGAATCAATGATCATATTTTTACCATTTGTTACAGCTGATATTTGTTATTTATGGTAAGTATATTCTATTAATTATATTATGACATAAGGAAAACTCTATCGCAGAGAGAAAAGAATTAATCTTATTTCCAGGTAGAATGGTAACCATCATGATGAAAATTTTCGTTAAAATTCTATGTAAAATTACCGCGAAAAACTTTAGATATAGCCCACAGAAATTAGTCAGTTTTACCCAGTTTGGCTATGCTAACTGGAAGTAGATCGAAAAATTATAATTTCTTAAAATTTTGATATCAAGTAGGTAAATATGAAATTCTTACAAGTATCTAATGGCGGTCTCAATTTGTTTATAAATAATAGGCAAAAAAAAAAACGTAAATTAAAAATTAAATATCTCTGAAATTATTAATTTGGCGAGTTAAGTTTTCACATAAAATTTGTAGAGCTTAAAAAAATCTACAAAATTCCGGTCAAACTGATAGTTTATTAGTTATTAACAATCGAAATTTTATAAACAAATTGAACTAGCAAGCTGAAAAATCGACCGATTTCATTTTTTATTTTTTACATATTTCTAGTAATAAAAGGAACATTTTTAATATTTATCAAAATTTTTATCTCAAAAATTTGATTTTTACAAATCAAAAAACCGCTTTTTTTGGAAGCCGATATCTGCGAAACTAAATTTACTACAGCACCGCACCTACTCTAAAAAATCTAGAATTTAATTGCGAAAAACTACCATTAGTCCGGGTAGGGAACACGCTCGCTTTATCGAAAATCCGCTCGCGTTCAACTCGCTATCATTTGACCTCAATCAAAAATTAATTTTTTTCAAAATAGCCAAGTTTTTCGCAATTAAATTCTAGATTTTTTAGAGTAGGTGCGAGTACCAAAAAGTACTTTAGTGACTTTAGTAAGTACTTTAGTTTAGTAATAAAAATGTTCTTTTTATTACCAGAAATATGTAAAAATTAAAAAATGAAATCGGTTGATTTTTCAGCTTGCTAGCTCAATTTGTTTATAAAATTTTGATTGTTAATAACCAGGGCCTGGAAGTTGGGGCCAACAATTAAACTTAAAAATAGAGCAAATTTAAATTAATAATCACAAGCGAAATGACGATCGCGAGCAAGTTCAAGCGCTTAAATACTATACTATATTTTAAGCATAAAATGTCAAAATAAAAGTGAGGTTGGCATCAAAACACGTGGGCTTGAACAATACAATCTGACATCAACGACAAAACTATAGAATGAAAATCACAAGTACAGGATAATGTGAAATATTTACAAATGTTTCATCAAATTTCAGATAATTTTTAGCAAAAGTCTCCGCGTACAGATTTAGGCTAGACGAAAGAGGAGCAAAGTTTTAGAAGCAGATTTTAATACTTGTGTGGTAGACAACAGTAGATAAAAAAAAATAGTTGACTTAAAATAATTCCGGTCAAATACTTGAAATTTATAAAAAATATAATTTTTATATTTTTACACTTTTTTCTATTAGGCTTAAATTTTTGCTGGTAGATATAGAAAAACATATTCTCTACAAAATAATCTCGAAATATTTTTGGCTCAGACAAGCTCAAAAAATGTTACACAATAATTTCGGTTAAAAACTTGAAAATTACTAAAAAATTAGGTTTTACATTTTAATTTTTTCCTGCTGATCGATTTAACGTGCAAGCTCAATGCTATTACCAAAATGACCCGCTCCCTTTCACACTTGATTGTCTTTTTTTTAATAAAAAAGTTATCAATATTCAGAAGGAAGACCATTGAGTTGCATCGTGACAAATTTTATTGTTTCTTAACCCTATCGTGTTTGTGATTTTATTCAATTATATTTTTTTTTGTTTTTTGTTTTAAATAAGTTTATTGTTTTTTTTTTAACAATTGTGTTAAAAACTATTAATTTATTAATTTGGCTGCCGAATTATTTATTATGCATGATTTAATGTAAGCTCTAACTTTTGAAGCTTACAAATTTTGACGTTGTTTATTGATAGATAGTTGTGGTGCTTGTGTTTTTTTTTATTTTTTCTGTTTTTTTAATATATTGGTTTTATGTATATAAAATATATCCCGAAAATGGATATATCAAATCATATATTTTCGGTAATCGCGCAAGTGATTGCGAAGAATATGAAGAGCATCGACGAAGTATCCTTTTCAAGTATAAGTAAGGATTCACTCTGCTTTCTGGTAAGCACTTTTTACTATTTATCACTTATAATTATAATTATAAAATATAAGAAATATATTAACATTAGACTTTTTTTTAAGTAATTAATTGATTGATCAATTTTTTTTAACATTTCCAATTGAGTTTTAATGTATTTTTTCTTTCCATTACTTAGATCTTTTGAAATGATAAAATTAATTTTTTTCAAATTATTTAAATGTGTATAAATTTATATTCTTCATTTACTTTTTTTTCTAAACAAATCACTTACTTCCACTATTTAAGTTAATTTTTACATTTTATTAGAACAGATAATTTTCATAAGTTAGAACGTATTTTAATTTCTGTTTTCGTTATTTATATGTCATATAATAAAAATAATGTTTAATGGTTATCTGGTGTTTATTATTCTAAAAATTATGAAGCATCAACCCTAAACTTTCTGTCACTCTTGAATACTAAGTTCAAAGCTATTTTTTTTTTAGCTTTATGAATGAAATTTATTAGTTCTTTAGATTCCACTTTCTTTCCGAATTTCTTTACTTTCGTATTATTTTGAAATAAATAATCAAGATTGGGCTTTGTAGTTATTGTATATTGCATTGATTATTAATCAAAATAAAAAGATTTTACTTTTAGTCAACCTCAAGTAAAATATAACTTTTTTCTACTAAAAATAGATATCATGATATTTCTTAGCAGTTATAAAAAAAATTGAACTATTGCATTTGTCCTTATGTCATTCTTTAAAAAATTTTACAATTCTCTGACTCATCTCAAGCTCGTTAAGAAAACATGTTATTAAATATATATATATATATATATATATATAACTTTTTGAAATTGTTGGTATATGTAATGTTTTGAACCAATTTTTTTTTTTAATATGAGTTAATTTTCTTATTTTTTAACAAATTTCCAAACATAAGCTAGTACCTTCTTAACTGTGTTAAACTTGGTTTTATAATAATTTAATTTTCCCTTATTGTACTTTAATTCTTTTTTTTTTTTTTTTTTTTTTTTTTTTAATAGCTTTTTACACTTCCTTACTGGTATACTGTAAAAATTTTTGAAGCGAGTGCGGAGTGATTTAGGAGTTATTGCGGAGTGAATGATTTGCTATTAATTTACTCTCAATGGTAGAGAACTTCACTTCTAGACAGATTTAAATTATTTCAAAAAAAAAAAAGAAAAAAAAAATAGTTTTGGCTCGTTTGAAAATTATAAAACACGTATTTAGTGATTTTAAAAATTCCTATTAAATAATCGATTTTAATTTCTAACAAAAATTAAATTTAAAAAACTTTAAAAAAAAAAATTTGTTATTTTTATAATAAAGTCTAATTTTTTTTAATTCCTTTTAATTTCCTTTTTCTTCTCAAACTCGAATCATTAAACAAATTTTATTTTACTGACCGAAAAAAAATTTTTTCTGGAAATAAACTTTGCTTTTAATTTTTTGAATTTCTAGTTTTTATTTTTTTCTATTTAATATCTTTCACGAATACATAAGTATGTACCTAATTAAAATTGTTTTATATCAAAGATATTGAATTTAAAATGTAATTTTTAAAAATTTTTTATAATATATGAAATTATTTATAAATTTTGTTAGCAGTGTTCTTTAAACAGACAAAATGATAAATCATCAATCGTAAGTCCTTATTAACAGTGAGGAAGTATAAAAATTATTCAACTTTTACCAAGATCAAATATAAAGTGAGGAAAATTTTTAATAATAACGATTTTTAATAGAGAAAGTATCTTTCTATTTTTCAAAAATCGAAAAAAATTGTCCTCATGGAAAGCCTGAGAACGGACCAAGTTCAAAAATTGTTAAAAAAATTATGAGAAATTTCAGGGTTGATGTTTTCAATTTAGTTATTTATGGAATAGTTCTTTTTTTTAATTTTTTACATTTTCAACTTAGGTTTCAAGAGCAATTAAACAAAAAAATACCCCATCTTTACGCGACGATTTAAAAGCTCGATGGGAGAGGGTTATTAAAAGAAGAAGTTGCGGCTATTCTTTCTGAGTCCTCATTGCCATTGTCGACGGATGCAGCGCGAATAATTAATATAGCAGGAAGTAGTGATGATATAAAGCTGTGTCTCAAATCTTATTCTAGAATTCCAAATGAAGGAGAAGGTAGTTGCTTTTACCGTGCTATTTCGCAAGCTTTATTTGATACTGAAGATGAACATCTTCATTTAAGATTTATTGTTGTAGAACATGTAGTCAAAAATTTTAAGATTTTGAAAAACAAATTGGCAGAGTTGAATTTTGATGGTAAATCGAAATATAAAACCCCGGAAAAATATAGAAGATATCATATGTCACCTAAAGAATTTGCGACTCCTTTTGAAATTTTCATATTTGTCCAAATTTTTAATATTCCAGTCAAAGTATTCGCGTGTAAATCTAAGAAAGAGGCTCACAATAATAAATTGATCATGCAATTTCCTCCGGATAATTTTAAAAATGATGATGACTGCATAAATTTAATTTTTATCGAACCATATCATGATGGTCATTTTGAATTTGCCAAAAAGTAGGTTCCAATAATTTTTCAAATAAAATTTCACAAAATTTCTTTTATGAAAATTGTTCAATGAAAAATGATTGTAAATTGAAACGAATTACCAAAAACAAAAAAGTTCCAAATAAACTTGATGTTTCAAATGGCACTCCTTCTAACACTAACATTTTTAAAAATAACTCGAGAAAAAATTGTTCTAAAAATAAACCCGTTATTGCTTCCTCAACAAGTGGTACTGTTAATAATAATTTTTCGACAAAGAAAAGCCGCGTGGCTGTTTCTGGCAGTACATTAGTACCTTTTGAAACGAATTCTAGTCAAAGTAACCCTACTAAAATTAGTACTGATACTGCCCTCTGTTGACACTCAAAGTATTAATAATATAAATTCCCATGTTACAAATTCCGGAACGTTAAATGATTCAAAATCTATGCCTTTCAAAACAAGTCCTATTAAAAGCAGCCCCACTAAAATTCGTATTGATAATCCCCCTGTTGTTACTGAAAGTATTAATAATATAAATTTCTATGATAAAAATTCCGGTATATTAAATGATTTAAAATCTATGCCTATCGAAACAAGCTCTCGTAAAAGTAACCCCACTATAATTGATGCTGATATTGCTCCCATTAAGGGGTTAGGGGTAGTCAGAATTTTCAAAAAATCGATTTTTTTTTGCATTTTCTTAAAGTATAATATTTTAAAAATATTGTGTGAAAATTTGAAGTGAATCCGACAAATTCTTTTCGAGTTATTTAACAATGACCAAAGGACACTCGGGTGCTACGTGGCATTCGAGAGCAGGTAGCTAGAAACAGCTGCAAGCAACCGACCTTTCGGGTTTCATTGTCATGAATATCTCCCCATTTTAATGTATGTATAATTATATATATATATATATATATATATATATATATATATATATATATATATATATATATATATATATATATATATATATATATATATAAATCCTTCTACATATATTCACAATTTGTAGGTAGTACAAGAACTGAAAAATAATTTTTGGTTGCCAGTATACCTGTAGTCGTTGCACTGATCAGTCGATAGTTTTGTGATAAATTATTTCTCAAGTGAATTAAATTATTAACCATGGGACGTGATTCTAGAAAGGTTTCAAGAGAACTTCGGAGTTCTGAAAAATTAATAAGTCGCGTTCAGTCAAAAGAAATAATGTTTTTAATCCGAAAACAGCCGAACGTGATGAAAGTATTCAGAATACATTTTCTAAAAAATTAAAACAAAACACTGAAGATGATGTACCTGAAGACAGCAGTACTGAATTTCGAATAATAAATTTTATTCAGGTATTCACTGCAATTTCTGCTCTTATAAAATGTAAAAATGTGATGGAAATGTAGTGTTTCAAACAGCAAGTACACGTGGGCTGGGATTCAAAATTGTAGTTGCATGTAATAACTGTGGAAATGAATATATTCCTTCCTGTTCTTTCGTTGGGCATTCTTATGAAATAAACAGACGTTTCATTTTTGTAATGAGAATACTAGGAATAGGATACGAAGGATTGTGCAAGTTTTGCGGCCTGATGGACATGCCGTCTTTTTTAGATAAATCTACGCATACAATTTTACTGAAACAGATTTTGAATTGTAGTAAAACCGTCGCAGAAACCTTCATGACGAAAGCTGTGAATGAAGAAAAGCAAGCAATGCCAACAACTGAAAATGAAGATATAAATCATCTAACTGTATCGGGAGATGGAACCTGGCAAAAACGGGGATATACATCGTCATTTGGAGTTTCTTCTATAATTGGCTATTTTACTGGAAAGATTCTTGACATAAACATTAAAAGTGCATATTGTAAGCTATGTGAGTATTGGAAAAAAAACCAAATACTGTTGAGTTCCAGGAATGGTATCAATCGCATGAAGATGTGTGTTCTGCTAATCATAAAGGGTCTTTTGGGAAAATGGAGGTGGATGCGATGGTCGAAATGTTTTCGTATTCTGAAACTAAATATGGAGTTAAGTATGCCAACTATATTGGTGATGGTGACTCCAAGACCTATTCAGGAATTATAAAATCAGATCCTTACAAAAATACAACTGTAAATAAAAAGGAATGTATAGGGCATGTCCAAAAGCGGATGGGGAGTCGATTACGTACGCTGAAGAGTAACCAAAAAGGTCTTGGTGGTCGAGGTAAGCTCACAGGAAAAGTAATAGACAAACTAACTGTGTACTATGGTTTAGCAATACGCCGGCATTGTGATTCTATTGAAAATATGAAATCTGCTATAATGGCAACCTTTTATCACTACGGCTCGAGTGATGAAAAACCGAATCATGATATGTGTCCAAAAGGCGAAGAATCTTGGTGCTCTTACCAGCGCGCTGAAGCAAGAGGAGAGTTTGATAAACGTGTTCTAATAAAGCTATGTTTTTATTTTTGTCAAATAAAGTAATTAACTACAAAAAAAAAATTATTGAAAATCATCATTTTTTCAGGCCTCTGAGTACCCCTAACCCCTTAATATAGAAAATAGTAATAATTTTAATTCTCATAACACAACTGTTGGTCCATTAAATGTCTTTAAAATCTGCAAACAACAATAATGCTAAAAATTTAGATCCCACTATTAATCCGGAACAAAATTCAAACAATGATTCTAATAATTTAAAATCTCTTGACAATAACATAATTTTAGATAATAATAGTAACGATATCATAAATAATGATAATAATATGAACAATAGTAACACCGGTAATAGTATTTCAGTTTCGAACGCTATTGATTCTGACAGTGATGATATTTCATCAAATGATGAAAATGATGATTTCGATGATACAAAAGATAAACGTCAATCTAAACCATCTTGCGACGAAAAAACACAAAATAAACCGACTAATACTCAAGAAATTGATGAAAAATTACTCCGATCAAAAACTACGTATCAATATTACTTAGGGGAAGTTTCATTTTTGACAGAACGAGTAGCTGTGAAATAAAATTTAATGAGCATTGAATTGTTGAAGGAGGTCATCAACCAGTATATGCGTACGGACTTGGGATGTAACTGTCCATTGGAGTATTATGGAGGCTTTCGAGAAAATTCAGATAATTCTGTTGGATATGCTAATTGCAAGGTTAGAAGCCGTGGAGCGAAATATTTGTTTCAGGTTGTAGAAAGAGATGCTGAATACATTCAGGTTGATGTATCACGTAATATAGACAAAGACTTTATCCACAAAGCTCATGACCAACCATTTACTCAAGTTCGAGGGCAACGAAGAAAACAGCTGCATAAATTGAGAAAATATCGTTCAAGTTACAGCATATATCAAGAAAATTGCAATAAATGCTGCGATGAACTTAAAAGAGATGGTTATATCAACAAGGAATTTCAACTACACACCATTCATAAAATTAATTCCGAAAGAAAAGTTATGAATCGACGTAAGCTTCAAAGCTTAGATATTCAAGATTTTGTACAACAGTGGATTGATGATGACGTTTACAAAGATAAATTTGTTCGGACTGTTCTATTGCCATTATCAATAATACTATTCACTGAAAGTCAGTTAGAAGTCATAAATCCTGCAATTTCTGCTGTACTTCATTTGGATTCTACTGGTGCATAAGTCAAAGTTCCGGGAGATTTGAACTGCAAAAAACTTTATTATTATGCATTAGTGTATAGAGCTACAAAATCAACCGTTCCTCTTGCTCAAATGATTACTAGTCAACAAGATGAAAGATCTATTACCAATTTCTTACGAGAACATGCCGATGTAATAAAACAAAACTTCACTAAATCACCGATTAAAGCCGTAATTACTGACTGGAGCTGGCCTTCAATACATAGTGTTCTATCGGTCTATAATGGAATGAACATATCACAATATTTAGAAGATACTTACGGTTATTATGTGGATCCAAAAAAGAAACCTGCAGCCACAACTTTTTTGTTATCTTGTTGCGCCCATGCCATGCACAGAGTGGCAATTTGAAGGCTGGACAAGATTTTTAACGGATCGTCAATAACAAAGATTGTACTGTAAAGATTTTTTTTTTTCATCAGCATCGGTTTGAATGACAGTGACTAACGCAAAGTGAATGAATAAATAATGAAAGAATTTTTGAAGAAAATTTTGGTTTTGTATTACTTTAGTTAATAGTAACTGGAATAATAAATTTTTGTTGATTCTGTTGCACATTATTTTATGTTACTAACGCTGTTATCGCTACTTTACATAAGTTTCTTCTCAATAAAATTATTTTTGTTAATAAATATTGAAATTAGTTCCGTCTAAATTGATGAAATTTTTAAAAACTAATATAAAATTGTAATTTTTTTTATTTTATATTCGTATTTGAATTATGAATGAACGTTGCACAGAAAAAAAGGTTCACTTGAGTCAAGAAAATATTTTTCTTCCTAATTATTTTCTTGAGCGAAAAAAAATTTTTTTTTTGACACAATAAATTTCATTTATTTCAACAAAATTAATTCTCTTGCTTTGAGAAATACGTACCTTGATCCAAGAAAATTTATTTAAGTCAAGAAAATCTTGTTGTTTTGAGAAAATTCAGCCTCTTGCTCCAAAAATTTTAGTTTTTGGTAGAAGTAAATTTTCTTGTCTTGAGAAAATGTTTCTCCTGCTCTAAAAAATTAAATATCTAGATACAAGTAAATTTTCATTAATATTTTTAGTGATTAACATGTCAAATGGGAAGATCAAATAATATTGAATCATTTTTTTATTCAATATGATTAATTGCACGCCAAAATAATATAAAATGAGTATCAAATATTCAAGAGAAAAATTTTCTCAAGGTGAAGAAAATTTTTTTCTCAGCTAAAGTAGGTGACGCTGCTTCCCTAAAGTATTTAAAAATCTTGATCAAATATAAAAATTTATTGTAGCAAATATGTATGATAATTTGAATTAAGAAAAAATTACTTACACCAAGAATAGAATTTTAAGAAAAATTTTTACTTCGGCCAACACAACTTCGGTCTTCGGTTTTCCTTCAGGCACTCAAAAATTTTCTTGAGCCAAGAATATTGTTCTCCAGTCAAGAAATTTTTCTTTCTGTATAATTATCAAGTAATATGGTAAATTTATAATATATTAGTTTGTTTGCTAAAAAGCAGCACAATAATTTTTAAAATAATTAATAATTTTCTTATCCATGTCATCAAGTGTCATCAATTTGATTACCGTGATTCATTCCATTGCAAAATATTTTCTTCCAAAAATTACACAACTAAGTATAAATTAGGTATGGAGTTTTTTTAGGTTTTATTATAAACTAGACAAGTCCTGTTATATATTATTCAATTATGTAACCAGAAGTAAAATTTATCGACATGAGTCATAGCAATTTAAAAATATTTCAAATTCTCTTTTTGACCAGTTATTGTGCAATTTAAATATTTTCATTTTATTTTACCGCACAGCGTTTAACGAATGATACGCAATTTTGAGCATCTCAGATCATTCAATTTACAATCTAAAATTAAAGTGAAGTAATTAAAAACTGAATAATATTAATTACCAATTGCTGAACGAGCCTATTGGAAAGTATCTGATTCATTCGGTTATTTAACCGAGCAATGGTCGCTATTTTTGTTACATTATTATTTTATCTTGATTCGCTACGATTATAACTTATAACTGTCCATTATTACGCTGAGCATGAATAAAAGTAAGTACATAGCGATACAGATATTTTCATATCTACGATTTGCCGGCAATTACCACAGAAGACAATTACCTTGATTAGTTGAGTATTATCAATTACAACTTACTGAGTTTTATCTACGGGCTTTACGGAAATGAATGGAACCCAAGTTCTTCATCGATGTACCGGTTTTTCAGACTCCGGTTATTACGTATTAATCGACATGTGGATTCTGCGGCTTCAAGTGTAAGCTACGTAAAAATATAATTTATATTAAAAATTTACCAATGAATTTTTGTTTAAAAAATGAATTTAGACATGTAATCTAGGATTCGGTCTAATTTAACTAATTTGCAAATACCAGTACCCATTATTAAGGCTGACTGTTGCATTTTACCTCATTCATCCACTGTTGACACAGGCAATAATTCTGCACAGTGAAAGTTCGTTACATCTTTCACGAGAGCTGATTGTAAGTATAGAAAATAAGAGTAATCTTATTTTAAATGTTACATTAAAATTCAAGACAGTAACTTGCACTTTTACTTACATATTTTATTTTATTTTTTTATCAAATATTTATAAATTATTAAAATACAAAGTTGTCATTTCTTAACTATTTTCTTTCAGGTTTGTTACTTGTAAAATTTTCAACTAGACTTAATAATTATCCATAAGTTTAACCCCTGGTTGAATCTTATCTAAGAGCTTTACATCACAGTAATTATTGTAAATGTTTCTTTAAGCTTTCTAAATTAATCGGAAAAACTATTACGTTGTCAAAGATGAGAACATATGAAGCTTAGTCATAAATTTAATAGTTATTGTTATTAGACATGATTCATTTTTAATTTTGTCAATTTTTTTTTCAGGTTTTTGCAATTCTCTTCCTGAATATCAGGATTGGTACCTGCTAAATTTTTTTGAAGAGCAATATTATTTATGATAACGATTAAAGTTTATTAACGGTTGTCTTCACAATACAAGAATCACCGACACTTATTCTTTTTATCCCTACCACATAATAAAAATATAAAAGCGTTCGACAGAAGGTATGGTAAAGAACTCCAACTCTACCTCGTCCTAAGTCGTTGACGGTGTGAGAGTAGGACCACTAAAAACATTTCATTTCTCCACCTGGCTTATTTCTATGCACTCGCCGTTTTACTTTGTCGGTAGCCATCAAACATCGACGATCACTCATGTGTACCTTCGACTACCTTCGACTAATATTCAACTAATAATATTTATTTAAAAATGAATAACTTTAAATATCATTGGAAATTGTTTAAAAATTTTACTTGATTTTATAAATAAAAATAAATTAAAAAATTTTTAATAATATTAATTAATATAAAAGCTCAATAAAGTGAGAAGTGCAAAATATTTACGGAGTGATTAATCAAATATGCTTAAATAATTAATTTAATTTTAATTTATTGTAAAAGATATTTTAGTTTTATTTACTTTTTGTGGTTACTAATATTTAATATAAAAATGAATAATTTAACGTGGTTTATTTTGATATTATCAGCAATTAAAATATTTGCTGATGACAGTTTGAGTACAGCGGAGACTGTTGTTGTACCTGAAGAGCATACATTTAGAATAGCTAGTTCAAAGTACCGATCTGAATCATCGGAAGTGGATTTTGAATTAAATAATAATGATAGTAATAACGATAATGAAGATAATAATATGAACTGGCATACTTTGGCTGAAAATTTGGATTTTTACAACACGAAGACACTTGTTAAAAATTGGAAAGAAAATGAATACCCTGTAAATCAACAATGTGCCAAGGATATTACGCGATTTGTCAAAGGGCTTAGGAACCAAGAGCTGTGGGCTCTTAAAGGTATAAAATTTTAATTATTATTACAATAAACATTTTTAAAAGCTATTACACAGAAAGAAAGTCTTGAGTTAAGTGTAACTTTTCTTAAATCAAAAAAATCTTAAGGAAGATTGAAAATTTCTTGAACGAAATTAAATTTTTTTAAGCCAAGAAAATTTCTTCTTGCTCCAAAATAACTTCGATCTTTCTTACAATTTTCTTGGTTTAATAAACTTTTTTTTTTCTGTGTAGATAAGACTATTTTAAAGTTAATAACAAGCCGTTGATTATTTAACTTGAAGCTAAGAAGCTGATATTTGCGCGGGATTATTGGTAATTAAGCGGCGACAACCAGTTGAGCCTGAAAAGATTATAAGCAACGCTTTCACCGATGATAGAATCGCGGTAGGAAGTGATGCTATAATACGTATAGGTTGCTCTACCCGATCAAGAACTTACTCCCGTCATGGTTCATAGTTAAATGATTCTGCGTTTACCAAATGTCATCGTACAAATGAGTTCCGAGTTACGAAATATTTGCTGAAAAAAAAAAAGTCAAAAATTATTTTATCAGCTTGCTAATAGCTAACAAGAGAAAGAGAAACTATTTATAGACACAAATATGCAAACATAAAATAATATTAATTCAATTATAATAGAAAGAAAAAAGGGGACACCCAGTTGTCCAGTGGGCCCGTCTTCGTTTACCTACTTTCATTTTAAGGTTTCACTTTTAGCGGGCAAGCTCATTCTTTGAACATCGTGTGCAGATATATACATAAATTATAACTGTAATTTTTTATATGATAATAATTTTTTATGATGGTAAAAGATAGCAATTTAGTGGATATTTTTTATCTCAAAACAATTTTTTTTTTTTTTTTCAAACAAAAATAAAGAAGAAATAAAAGCTTATTATTTTTTCATTAAAATTTTTAATGTAATTAAAAGTTTGAATTCTTTTGATGTCAATTTAAAAAATTAAAATTTTTAAATTCATAAATATTCGCTATATATTTTATATTTTTATAGAAAGAAGTAAATAAAAAGACCTTGAAACTGGCCATCGAAAGTTCACGTGTACGCGAAGATGTAACAAAGAAGGGAAGAAATGTACAAGTGAGTTAATCTGAGAAGTTAAAAAAATTTTATGTTACCGAGGAGTCTATTAGTTTTGAGGTCAATGGAGCAAAGAAATCGAAACTGTAATTTAGAGTTTAAGGTAACGAGTATCCCAAGAACAAGAACAAGTTAATGGTATACGAGAAAGAGATATAAAGAAATCGAAGAAGAAAGTGTATTAAGCAATAATCTTGTTTGAGAGATTGAATTTTATTAAAGAGATGCTGTGACGTACAGAGAATTTCACTTCTTCATTTTTTCCGTAGCTAAGTATCACGTGATAAATGAAAAAAACCCAGAGATTCTTTCTTTGTTACTTTCAGTACATTACATGTATAATGTTGTTATGTATAGAAAGTTTAAACCGATCCGATACCCCTACAACTACAACTCCAGCTACAACCACGGGTACGGCTCCTTTAAAATTGCCGCAATTATTAAAATTGCATAATAATCTTCGATATCTAGAGATATATACTAAACAAATAAGCTATATTGTGGCATTATTACGTGAGTCGGTCGTTACGCGCCGAAGAATCGTCAATTGTAAAAAAAAAAAAAAAAATATAAAGAACTTTCACGGAAATATCTTTTTTATATTAACTTAATTTATTCGCGCTATATTTTAAATATAATATTTACCTAGTTACTATATTACGTTTTATCTGATGTAAGAAAATATGTAATTATGTATTAAGTATCTTTATTTAACTTCGAACTCCTTTTATAAATGTAACTCTACCCAGCAATTAGTTATCTCACTTTTTAAATAACAATAATAATAATAAACTAACAATAAGTGACCGCTGGGTTTTTTTTCTTGCAAGTCACCACTAACGGATGGTTATCTGTAATAAACAAAATTTTAATAAGAAGAAAAAATGATAACAACTTTTTTAAAATGACAAAGAAAAGAGAGAATTTTTTATTAAACAAATGTTGAGCCTTAATAAAAATAATAATAAATAAGTAATAAAAACTATTAATCATTGCTTTTTATTGAAGTCATCAAGTAAAAGTTATTAATGCACTTATTGTACTCATCAAGTTATATTTTGTTGACAATTTATGAGTAATGATGTGCGAGAAAGTTGGCATTTTCCGTATTTTTTAGTTGATCCTACTTTTTATGTTGATCATAAGTCATAACTCATCATTACTATTATTATTATCATTCTTATTATTTAGATATATGTCTATGTCTTTATATATATATATATATATATATATATATATATATATATATATATATATATATATATATATATATATATATATATATATATATATATATATTTGTTAGTCATTGACATGCATAGAAAAATTACAGTAATGCAACAATAGAAAGCTAAATAAAATATAGATATCAATTTATTGCAATTGTGATGATAAAGAAAATTAAATGAGTATAATTAAAATATTTATGATCCGTAGACTATACTTGGATGCGGTATGACGTTTATATTTTTTAGCGTACTCAACTTTTTGCTGGTATCTGCATGCCTGGTTCATTTAGTTGATTATGTGCCTTGAGTTGTTGTAATTTCTTCGTACTCTATTTTCTTGGTATCTCGTAATATACGTAAGCCTGGAGAAAGTTTTAATATGTTACAGAATGATGAAATATGTGTTATCTCAATAGTTGGCTAATTTATGCAAGACATTGTTATATATTACACTTTGTCCTTGATTTTTTTTTTATTAACGCTATTAATTAACATAATACTAACTTTTATTATTTTATTATTTAATACTATCTCTTTTTTTAGGTTAAGTTAATTTTTTTGAAAGTTATTTGGGACGAGGAAGTTTATATTCACAATAAAAATAAAAATAAAAATAAAACTAAATATTTAAAAAGTTATTTTTTAACGGGTAAATAGTAATTGGTCCGTGAACTTCTGAAAAAGCCTTGGTAGTGAATGTAAACAAGTAGTACTGAGTAGTGCAATCGATTGGCAAAGAAAAACTTGTTTTCTCAATTTTTATTTATTTGTTGATTACTTTTTATTACGCCAGTCGATTCACAAAAACTTTTTAGAAGTTTAATTTACTTTTTAAATATTTTATTACTCAACCGACTTTGTATGATTTATACCCGCGGGCATTAATTAATAAATAAGTATTTTAAATAATTATATAAACAAATAAATATAGACAAGGATATGATTAGCATACTTGACATTAAATCTTTTACAGCGGACGATGCTTCTGGAAGATTTACCAACGGTTTCTTCTGGGGAAATTCGTACTTCATTGGATCAGCAACCGAATGTACTTACATTGGTTATAATTACACTAAAGCAAATGATAAGTTTGCGACATCGGTGAGTCAATCATCAGAACCAAAGAAAAAAAACGCTGGATTTTCTGGAAGTCAATTATTTTCAAACTTTCTTCCCGACAATCCGCCTTATAAACTTGGATTTTTTACACTTACTATTTTAATAAATAACACCATTATAACTCCAGTCGTGAGTACTTAATTATTTTTATCATAATTAATGGTATTTAATCAATTATTTGTAATTAACATATCTTTTTATTCAGTCTAGATCTATTCAACTAGGTGTTTGTCTTCCATTTTCTTGCACCGCCGAAGACATTTTTATAATTGCTAGACTAGCAGCCAATGAAGATGCTAAGAAATACTTTGCTATTGAAAAAGTTCGTGATCAACACAATCAATATGACATATACTCAGATAACGTTTTTTGGACCCTTGTGTAAGTAAATATTCATTAGAATATAAATTTCATTTACGGTTGGGGCTAATTAGCCTCAGATGTTAATTTTTTTTGTAATCTAAAATTACAAATAATTGGAATATAAAATTTTTTACTTTTATCTTCTAATGGACAAACTGAATTTTTTAGAAAATTCTTAAGTTAATTATTCTATGAAAGTACTCGGAAAGAACAAAATTACACTGCATATCCTCCCATATTATACTCAGTATTATCTATGGTGAAAAAAAATTTCAGAAAATATTTATTTATTTATTATTAATTTAAACGCCAATCGGATTTATACATATTGATAATACAAAAAAGTTTATTATTATTTTTGAGAGAATAAAATATGAATAGAGTTATAAATTATTTTTGTATTATACTTAGTGTAATCTCCGATTTGACCAAGTAATTTTTCTGGTTATACTGTGTGAGATTACACTGGATATCATCCGGAAGAATATCCCGTATAATCTGAATTATACTCAGTAGAATCTTGGATTATACAATTTTTTCAAAAATTGTGCTATTCAACTTTTTTCTATTTTAATTTATAAATTTTTTTGAAAATTTATAAATTTTTTTGAAAATTTGTAAAATTTGTGAAAATTGTAATAATCAATTTTTTTTTGAGTCGTTCATTTTTTTAGGTATTTAAAAAAAATGTATCAATAAAATCAAATAGAAATTGCGTTTAAAAAAATAAAAATTAAAATGGTGACCCCATTTGAAAATATTTACTAAAAATTTTTCAACCCCAAATTATCGGAAAAATTGTACTTAAATGCTCCTTAAATATTTTCTATCCATGCATTGCATTGCATTTTTGAAAAGTACATAAAAAATGAAAAAAAAAAAAAAAAAAAAATTAATTATCACAATTTTAACAAATTTTCAAAAAAATTTATAAATTAAAAAAGAAAAAAGTTAAATATTACAATTTTCAAAAAAATTATATAATCCCAGATTCTACTGAGTATAATTCAAATTACACAGGATATTTTTGCGGATTACATCTAGTGTAATCTCACACCATATAACCAGAAAAATTACTTGGTCAAATCGGAGATTACACTGAGTATAATACCAAAGTAATTTAGTATAATCTAGATTGTATTTGATATTATCTGAAATGTTTTTTCACCACAGATAACACTGAGTATAATATGGAAGGATGTGCAATATAATTTTGTTCTTTCCGTGTACGTGCAATTTACTTTCTGCTGAATAGCTCCTGAACCAAAAAAAAAAAGTAAACAAAAAATTGAAGTTTATGTTGAAGTAAAAATTAATAAATAAAAATATTTTTCATATTTTTTAGAGGAAGTAGTGTGATTGTGATTATACTAATGATTATTGGTACGATATTGGATTATTACATAACATTTACCGCCACAAGACAACAGGAAACTACCATTTACGATCTTGAGAAACATGTTCAGCTGAGGCATAGTATCAAATTACATCAGGAATTATCAAACGGTTATTTCAATACTAAATGATATTTAAATTTAAATTATACAAATATTTATACAATATATATTTATTTAGTAATTAATATTATTACTGCAGATGGTTTGGATTCATCGACGACCACGTCGACTAATAGCTGCAGTAGCAACGATAATAATAACAATAATGACATTGATGATGAAGAAGAAACTGCGGAGAGGAAAAGTAAAATGAAGAATCATAATCCGCGAAATAATACCCCGTCATCAGTTTCATCTTCTAATGATGAAGAATTAAGCGTGATAAAGGAGCTTTTACTTTCATTTTCAGTGAGAGAAAACATGAAAACAATTTGCGATTCCTCTGTCGGAAGAGATACCATCAGCACTATTCACGGTTTGAGAGCCATCTCTATGGCTTGGGTTATCTTAGGACACACGTGCATCGTTATATTCAAGTACTCAGATAATATGGAGTACCGTAAAGTTGTTGAAAAAAATTTTCTCTTTCAAACGATAACCAGCGGTGCATTTAGCGTAGACACTTTCTTCTTCATGGGTGGTTTACTCGTGGCTTATCTGTTTTTTCGTACGAACGCGATGGGCGATCTCAATAAATTAACACAAGGAACCCATGGTTTCGTTGCTGGTCTATTGAAGTTTATTGGTTTATTGCTGTACCGTTTTAGTCGTCTTACAACACCTTACATGTTTATTTTGGGCGTTGTGCAAGTTACCATGAAGTGGTTTCATGCTAATTCTGTATTCGAGCCACCGACTAATGACCATGAAAATTGTCCTAACTATTGGTGGAGAAATTTACTCTATATTAATACACTTTTTCCTGTTGATCAAATGGTTATTATTATTATTATTATTATTATTATTATTATTATCATTTTTTTAAGTTATATAATAAAGAAAGGAAATACTTTTTAAAACAAAATTTGAATAATTAATTCAAAATTACTTAAATTTTTTAAACATAAATTAATAAGACAATTTATCATTGATAAACTTAGAGGAAAATTTTGTTTTTTCAAAAAGTAATTTTTTTCTTTTATTCTCTAATTTAATGCTTGTGAATTAATCTATAAATAAAATCTATTTTTAGTGTATGTTATGGAGTTGGTATGTAGCAGATGATACTCAATTTTACGTAATTGGAGCAGTAATCTTAGTAATTGCAACCAATCACATAAAAGTCGCAACTGTATTTGTCGTTGCGCTACTTGTAAGTTCATGGCTGACTACGGGATACATTGCACTTATTAATAACCATATGCCGAGTATAGATGACCCGCTGGCACTCTTCGATAAAATTTACGACAAACCTTGGACTCGAATGGGCCCATATTTAATTGGAATGTCCGTTGGATACATTCTTTTCAAGACTGATTGTAAAATCAAGATGTCCAAGGTAAAAATTGGTCAATCAGACTTATAGAAAAATTATTTCAAAAAATATTATTTCATCAGTAATATGTTTAAATAAATTTATTTTAGGCTACGGTTGTCGTAGGTTGGCTCCTTTCGATAGCTTGTCTTTTAAGTTTGATCTACGGCCTGTATGAAGCTGAACTGACACCAGTCACAGCGGCTGCTTATTCCTCGTTAAGTCACAGTGCTTGGGCGCTCGGATTATCTTGGATCATTATCGCCTGTAGTACCGGATATGGTGGTAATTATTACGAAAAAAAATTACGATAATATTTCATCAAGATATTTAGTAATTATTTAATTAATTTGATTGTTTCAGGATTGGTTAATGAAATTTTATCAGCCCCTATACTGTATCCATTTAGCAGAGTTACTTACTGCGCTTACTTAGTTCATCCAATAATTATTCGAGTATCTGCGATGCATTTAGATTTGCCATTCCACCTTGGCAAAGATACAGTTGTAAGTATAATTATAATTGTCTGAAAAATATTAAATTATTTCAAGTAATTTATTTAATTAAAACAATTTTTAATCTTTTAGGTGATAGTATTTATCGGACAATTAGTACTGTCTTATCTGATTTCGTTTGTAGTTTCATTATGCTTTGAAGCTCCAGTTGTCAGTATGCTCAAAATTCTCTCACCCAAGAAAAAGAAAAGAATTTTCTAATAATTAAGAAAATAAAAATTATACATTAAATAACAATACTTAAATTATAATTATACAAATAATAATAGACGTTAACTTTTTTTTTTTTTTTTAATTACTCAGAAGCATTTGCTACAACTACTCGTAGTTCATTTAATTTTAGGTATATAAATAAATTATTTTGATACATTAATATTTTTTTTTTTTTTTTTTACAATGTGATTTATTTATAAAATGTAATAAGTAATAATAATTATTATAATAATTATATTTTAATGAAAGAAAGTAATAAACAAATAAACCACTATTATATGAATTATTTTTAATAATCTGGTGCCTCAAATAAACTAAGAATAAAATAATTAACATTATGAACCGTCGGCAGCAACCTCCATTTCAGCGTCAACAAAAAACGGACCTTCGGTTATAAATTTTTGTATTTTTTGCATTGTCGCATTATCAAAACCATCAAAACCAACAAGACATTTAATAATATCAAATTTTATTTCTTTACACTCTTTAAAAGTTTCAGAATTTCTATTTAATAAAAATTCTGTAAGACCTGGGTAAATAGCAATGTAGTGCTGGCCCCACGGATGAGACGCTATTTCTAGTAGTACTTTCAAACTAGATTGTTTAATGTCAAAAAACGGTTGCTTACACAACTCGACAATTATTTTCATTGGATCATCACCAAGAAAACCAAACCACGATTTTATTAACGAGCTGATGCGATTATTTTGCTTCGATGGATCGACGTGTAAAATCAGCGATAAATTATCTAACGCACCGAGTCGAACTTCCGTGGGCATTTTATTAATAATTACAGCTATTTTATTCATTGCCAGCTCCATTGGCTTTCCTAAATTTTGCAGCGCATATTTACCGTCAATCGTCGACGCGACGTAGCCTAAAGTATCCAAGGCGTTCATCAGTAAAATATTATTATCAGTCGTTTCGATTAACTCGAACAGAGAATAAACTACATTCGGATACTTAGCAAATATTTCGTCGGGTCGATTTTTAGCCACGCTGCCAAAGAACTTCATTAGCCCGGGGATTAAGTGGTTCGAGAGCGCGTTCTCATCCGGGTTTGAGATCTTTTTATTCAGATCATTCAATATTTCTCGTTGCTCAAGATAATTCAGACCCTCGTCGTACGTCGCGAGGTCTGTCAGAGCCTCGAGAGCATTTAGCTGCAGCAGAACGTCATCATTCGCTAACATATTAATGAGACTATCAAGCAAGCCAGAGTTCACAGAAGCTTCAAGGCATTCTTTCGAAGATTTTGCAATGTCAACAATAACTTCATAAACTCTGAAGCTTACCTCGTCGTTTCTTGAAACCAACTTCGCGATAGTACGGAGTAAAATCCCGCTGTAAAGTGTTTTAGCACCTGCTGGTTCACTACCAACCTTTTTGATGACATTCATTGCCAGCTTAGCAACGCTAATTTCGTCGTCCCCGATCCGCTGGACAATGGTATTCAACAAATTTATATCTGCAATTAACTGAGATGACTTTGACGCAGCTACTTTTTTCAGTTCGCTTAAAATTAATCTTTTGACACACGACTCCTGGTGAGACAAATGCTCCATCAGATCTGCTTGATGACGCTGGAAAATTTCACCAGATTCCGAGACGCTGAATAACGTCATACAGATATTACAAACTTGTTGAACAATCTCCCTGCTAAAATTATTAATAAAATTGAAGTTAATAAAATTTATGAAAAATAAACTAGACATAAAAAATTACTCATAAAAATCTTCTTCTCATTTATAATTTTTCAGAGCTTCTAAAAATTAAATTTTTCAATAAAATTTTCTTGCTATAATTTGTTTGTTAAAAAAATTATCAGATGTCTTTCAATTTCAGTATCATTAAAATTTCAGTAATGACAATGACAATTGAGTAACGGTAAATAAATATTACCTTTCATGATTTGAGGTTAGCTGACAAAAAAGCCGGGAATAATCCAAATTGGTAGCAATAGTTTTCAATTCCAATGATGTTAAACTTTTTAATTTTATTTCAATCGCTTCCAACTCATCTTTCAACTCAGTTTCATTATTAAAGTCACTTAAATAGCGTATTTTTCTTTCAAACCACTCTGATGCCATGATTACACTCAAATGTTTTTTTTCTTTGTCTTTTTTCACTTAAAAAATGCTATTTCATTGTCACCGGAATTCTGATTTACAATTATAATAATTTATTTAGTAAGCTAAATTATAACAGCTTCTAATGAATAGAATATAAAAAATAATTGTTTTATTTTAACTCGCAACAATAAATGTAAACTGTAATTATTTGTTTTAATAATAAATATTATTAAAATTGATTAGTTTACCAACAAAAAAGGTAGTGTCATCTGACGGCGAAAAGAAGAAATTTAAACTCATTTTCTAATGAAAGTAAGTCTAATGAATTATTGTGTATGTACACATTAGATATGTGTAACACGTAAAAAAATGTACTATTGATTAAAAAAAAATTAAATAATTATTAAACAATGTCTTTACCTCGAGTGTATGAAAGTTAAATAATAAAATGTGAAACGAATAAATAACTCTCCTTTGTTCTATGTTGACAGCTTATCGATGACAGCTGTCTAAAATACACGTGTTAATTACGCAATTGAGTTATTATTTGCAGAAAATAAATATACCATAAGCTAGATGTTTATTACAATGTTAATGATGATGATGACGACGACGAAGATGATAATTTTAAATTACAACTAATTAATATTGAAAACAAGAGTATAAAATACGTATAATAATTATTTGATAGCGATGTATCAGTTGGAGGCTTATCGATACAAACGTTTTTATTCCAGCGGTCTGGCATATTCCGCTTGACTCCAGGAAGTATGGTAATTACCCGTATATGTCTGTTACTTTCTGATAACGATATCTCACTGGTTAATTTATATGTTAAGCAGCTTTATTTCTTCGAGCGACACATTTGCAAAGACTTAGTCACCAACAGTTCAACATAGTCGTGCCAGTGAATAAAAAGCTAAAAAGAAACAAATAAATTATAATCATACATCAATATACATATATCTTGTATATCTATCTGAAAGTAGCTAGAAATTAAAAAGACATTTGCAGCAAGTGGCACATGCTGCCAGTAACATCTTATCAGTTGATGCTCGACAAACTATTGAAACTTTATACCAAAATATATTTTTAAAATTCTTTCATATAAATTTTTCGGTAAGTTTAATAAAACATTATTTAAAAAACTTACTTTTAAGTATTTACCAATCTTAAATTTATTTAAAAAGACATAAAGTATATATATTTAAATATTGTCATTTGTTTCAGACTTTAAAATGATATTTAATATCGAATGGTTTTTATTTTTGATTATTTTATTCAACATTTGCAATGGAGACTACACTACGGATTATTGGACGAACAAATGGCAGACAATGTGCCCGGATTTATACCCACATACATTCAAAAGTTACACACCAAGAGGCAATATGACTTACGGTAATTACACAAGGATACCTCATATTACGGGAATAAAACAATGTGCTCTATCATGCTGCACAACTTCGACCTGCAACGTGGTGCTGATGTTCAACTCAACGTGTTATCATGTAAAGTGCAAGCATTCGGACAAATGTGCGCCTTTATATCGGCCCGAATTTGTTAATTTGGTGGACCCACCAAGTATGGTGCTGATCAAACCAGTAGAAAACGACGTTACGTGGAATGACGTGCTGGGACAATTCTATGACACAAATCCGCTTTTAATTGACGCGGTATCTAATCGTGATAGCAACATCATGCCAGGTATCAGTTGTATGGATAATAACGATTGTCAAGATAACCAAGTGTGTGTTAAACACACGCCTGATGACGATAAAACCGCCGTGATTGGCGTTTGCGAGGACATACAGCCGGAGTTTGAGATGGACACGGAAGTAAAGTCTAATACTAAGAATTCCCAGAGTATGGAGGTAAAGCCGGTGGTGAAAAAGCAGCTGGTGGTATCTGCGGTGTCCAAAGAGGTCCGTTTGCCTGACAATCAGGTTACTTTGTCGGCGTTCACTGTCCCGGCCGAGCAGGGTAACGAGCACTACAACTATGTTTGGAGCTTACTGAGCCAGCCGGAAGGACACACGGGAACAATGACTGATCAAAATCTACCCACAGTAAAGCTGAGTAATTTATCCGAGGGATTGTACAAGTTTCGAGTGGTGGTAACCAGCTCAAATGCTTATGGAGAAGCTTATGCTAATGTCAGTGTCTTACCACCGAAGCGAATAAACAAACCGCCGATAGTGATCATTTCTCCGGCGTCTCAGATTGTTAAATTACCCAACACCGGCGCTGTGCTAGATGGATCCTCGAGTACTGATGACGATCGCGTCGTTTCTTATCACTGGGAACTACAGCAAGGCCCCATTGGCTATCAGCCCAATCTTGTGGATACACCAACACTGCAGTTGGACAATCTTATCGCGGGAAATTACACATTCAAGTTGACTGTAGAGGATTCGGATCATGTTACTAATTTTACAACCGCGAATATAACGGTACTTAAATTAATCGACTATCCGCCGAGTGCAAACGCCGGACAGGATATAATTATTTACTTACCACAAAATACGATAACGTTAAACGGAAATTTAAGTACCGATGATCATGGTATTGCGAGCTGGGAATGGACCAAGAGTCCTTCTGATCAAAATAAAGCTGTTGATATGCAAAATACTCGAACGCCGTACTTGCAATTGTCTAATCTGGAGGAAGGGATGTACACGTTTGTTTTGAAAGTAACCGACGACTCCGATCAATACTCAACAGCAGAAGTTCACGTATTTGTTAAACCACCGACAAATAGACCGCCTAAAGCTCAAGCGGGTAAAGACATCACTGTAGCGCTACCGCAGACTAGAGTAAAACTTGACGGTAGCAATAGCAAAGATGATATCAAAATAGTTTCTTATCACTGGGAACAATTGTCCGGTCCAAATAAAGCCGAGTTTTCGGCGGCCAATAAATCGGTCACTAATGCTACTAAATTAACTAAGGGAGTTTATAATTTTAAATTGACTGTCATTGATGACAATGGTAACAAAGATTCGGATACTGTGAAAGTTGAGGTAACGCAGAATAAAAATGCTCCACCTAAAGCTAATGCTGGAGGAGATCAAATCGTAATGGCTCCTGTCAGTGCGCTGATTATCAATGGATCCCAGTCGACGGATGACTTGAGAATAAGCCAGTGGCTTTGGACAAGAGATCCGACGAGCTTAGCTATTGGTAAAATAATTGACGATACTAATCACTCACCGATTTTGATGGTAACAGATGTTGTTCCCGGAAGATATGTGTTCAAGTTGAAAGTTTCAGATGATCAGGGCCTGAGCAGTGAAGACACTGTGTCAGTTATTGTTAAGTCTGATCCCCAGCTACTGCATCTTGTTGAAATGACTCTGAATATTGGAGCTCATTTACTGACAGAATCCCAGAAGAATTCTCTGGTGGTGAAATTACAAATGCTGCTGCGTGAAGAAGTCTCGATCGTTGTACGAGACTTGAAACCTGAACCTCGCACTGGTCGCGCTTGTTTGATATTTTACGTCGAACGAAAGGACAAAAAATCTTCGATGACCGGGCGAGAAGTGGTGGATCGATTGAAAGAAAAGTTCAAACAAGACTCGGGACTTTTACAACTCTCAGTTACGTCGATTGACACTGTTATTTGTCAAAATAATTGCTCGGATCATGGAGTTTGTGATGAAGAGTCACGGCAGTGCTTGTGTGAAGCTTTCTGGATGCAGAACTTGATACAAAAGTACTTTGGAAACGGAGAATCTAATTGCGAGTGGAGTATTTTGTATGTTATAATAGCTTTGCTGGCGCTGGTGATAATTTTCATTGGTTTCATTTGGAGTTTCATCTGTCTCTGTCAGCGGATTTGCGCTGGTAAGAGTCGCACGAGGTTCAAGAAAAAGACAACTAGGTACTCACTTCTTCAGCCGCATCTTGCAGATGATGATGACAGCGGCGGAGCGTTTCTACAACGTAAAATGGCCATTTCTGAATCTGATACCGAGTCTGATGATGTTTTATTCGAACATCGTAGAATTAATAATAAAAATAATTATGATCATAATATTAGAATAAATAATAACGGTAAATCCCGAAATGGATTTCTTAAAAATAACTCGAAAATTAAAACATGAAATTAAAATGAGTATTATATTAATTTGATATGGTAAACTATTACAAAAAATTTTTCTAAAAAATATATTTAATATATATACTATAAATATAATATATATTCATTTCTATAGCTTTATATTTTTTAAGATAAGAAAACGATGCACATATTTTCCTGTAAAAGTATAAAACATACTACCTAGTCTTCTGTGGCTGTTGAACGAAAAAATACCAATGTATATTATAAATTATAAAATAACCGATTTATATAAATATATAAAGTAATTATTCTCTGGATGTATGTGTATAAATATTAATTTTGTTATTTATTAATTTTTTTTTTTTTTTAGATTGTAATGATTAATTTTAATTATAATTTAAAAACTTTTGTTTTCATTTTGTTGAGATAATTTTTTTTTTTTTTTCAATTATTATTGTGGAACTAGACAATCATAATAATCAATCAACGATCCATTTATAAATTTCTATAATCTATGATAATAATAACAATAACAATAATAATAAATAATAAATAAAATAAAAATTTTATCTTAAATTTTTTTTTTAGTTAATAATAAGTTTAGGATTTTCTAAAATCCCATTTAGAATTCAAAATTAATCATCAGCTGCGCGCGCAATTCTCGGGAATCTTCGTCTCGGAGCGAAAATTTTATTTACACATTTACATTCATCAGTATCTGTTTATAATCGGCACATTAATACCACGTGTGCGATACCATGTGTTTTTTTAAATATCAAATATTTAATAGTTTTAACTATTAAAAAATAGTAAAATTATTGTGAAGTCTAGTTTTTTATATTTGTATTCAAAAGAAATACAAAGTGTGTTTTATTAATGCAAGATTTGTGTTAAATGTGGAAAAGTGTCTACTTAACCTTTAAATTTTGTCAATAATTATCTAACTTTTTAAAATTTTAATAAAAAATTAAAATGAAGGCGAAACGTGTTCGTCATAAAGAAACTAATACATTTAAGGTAATTTTCACAATTTAAAATACATAATATTAAAATTTAGGTAGATGTGATTATAATTGTTTATATTTAAAAACATGTCACTAAAATTAGTAGACACGAGACAGTTTTTCTATTTTTTTTGAATAGTCAACGAAGAGTAAAAAATTATTTTAAAAAAATTGCATCTATAATTTTTTAGAGTTTCTAAAGATGGAATTATTTTAATAATTTTTTTTTATAATTTATTAAAAAAATTGAAAAAACTATTAGGTGTCTCTCAATTTCAGTATCATTTAAAAACACCGAATTTTATTTTGATAGTGATTATAACTGACCTACAACAATTTATTATTTTTGTTAATTTTTTTTTTAATTCATGTAATAGTAGATTTGATTTCTCAATTTAATATATAACAAATTTATAGAATATTATTCGAACAAACAAATTTTTAATTAAATTATTTTTTTAGTTCAAACGATTTGGTGACCGGATTGCGGAAATAAATGTCGATGTATTTCACCGTATTCGCCACAAAAATGAAGATTCCGATGACGAAGATGAACTTGTGACTACATTTAATAGAACATTACGAAAATGGAGCATGATAAATTTAACCGAGGGCTACACAAGATTCCGAAATGAAGTAAAACATGTAGTCACGTTCGAACAGTTGATATACCACAAGCAGGTGGTGGTAAACTCGCTGAAAAATCATTTAAAAGTAAACGACCCTGCTTATCTTCAAGCAATATTAGAGATGGTTGTGGCAGCAGCTCGAGATCTTCAAAAGGAATTCTACGAATTCATTCCAGACTTCCTAGCTATCATAATCGACTTGCTCAATACTCAAGATCCTGACGTCTTGGAGTTCACATTCACTAATCTAGCGTACCTGTTTAAATTCATGTTGACTTACTTCGTAACAAATATTGACACGACCTTCGAAATTTTACTTCCTCTTCTAGCTGATAAGCGGGCATACATCAACAATTTTGCAGCTGAAAGTTTTGCTTTCGTCACTAGAAAAATAACTGGCAGAGATCAAAATACTTTTTTAAGACTTTTATTTAATGCTTTGAAAAAAAAGCCCAGTGGTGTCCACGGTTGTGGTAAATTATTGTTCGAAGTTGTCTCAGGAGTTCCCGGCAGATTTCATTCTTGTGCTGAAAAAATGTTCAATCTTTACTTCCAAGCTCTTGAAGATGAAAGTATTGATTCTGAGCTAACATTTGGAGTTTTGTGTAAACTATTTGAATGTGTAAATCATTCAATCAATCCAACTCACAGTCAAGTATTCTGGGATATTATTTTTCAGACACTGGATCAGAACATGATAAGCGAAAATGAAAAAATTTTAGTACCTCTGGGAAAGCTTTTACTAATTGTTTTGAATCATAGAGGTGGAAAGATGTTGTTAAATCCAGTGTTACTAACTTCGCTAATCATCAAAGGAATTTCTATCTTTGAAAGCAAAAGTGATTTAGTTTTACATGAATTTATCGAGCTATCTGTGTCAACGTTACTAGCAGAAAATATTCAATTATCACAAGAATCTTCCCATAAATTAACTTCAAAGCTTCTATCGATCAGAAAAAAAGAAATTTTGATTGAATTTATTGAAAAGCTCATCAACCATTCATCATTCGAAACCCGGGTGCTTCCCGCAGCTCTTCAGCAAAGTGTTTTAAGGATAAAATTTACTAATATAGACTTGAGCTTGTTTACTAAAATCGTCTCGGTAAGAGCACCACCAAAACTCAACGGAATTGATCTTGAGAAATGGAGGAAAATTAATTTAGATCTTCGCGCTTATCCTAACGATACAGTCACGACTTTAATTGAAAAACTTAAACAATGGGAAGATACAGACGGTATTTCTGAAGATTCTTTGAAGATAATTACCATTTTACCCCACATAAATATTTTAATGCGACAAGAATTAGTTACAGTTTTGAAGCAAGTTTTAGTTTCAATGTTTGAAAAGCTGATTCAAGATGAGCCAGTTAATAAAATCGAGAAGAAAAGTTTCGCTTTTCTATTAACTCTCGAATCTATTGTTCATCTGTTGAATGAAGAAGAAATTGGCCAACTACTGGAAGAATCTTCAATCAATTTTGAAACTTTAACTGCCAAGTATTGGGATAATACAAATATTTTGAACGCAGTTGATTTATTCTACACTCATATTTCATCTACAAAATGTAAGGATAAATATATCAATGCTCAAACTTTTAATTCTATGAATACTCATCTTGCAAAAAAGCTTGCTTCGCCTTACCAAAATGTTCGGCTGATTGTTTGTCATCTTTACTATCTTTTCAAGGATGTCAAAGAAATTTTTATTAATAAAAGTAACGATTCCAGTAGTGTCTTGGAGCTTATGTTCATGGCTGAGAGTATCGAAGTCTCTGTTCAGAGCTACCGAGATCGGTTATCTCATTTGCAAGCACTGTCATTCAAATCCAGAAGTTTAGTTGAATTACATCCGACATATGATCATGGACCATTGCATTTTCTGCTTGGAAATTTCTTCGTAAATTTTACACTGCTCTGGGAGCCAGTCAGCCAAATAATTGCTACGTACGCAACTGGAGAGTTTACGGATTTTTGGCCAACTTTTCTGGGAGAATTAAAAAAAAATTTTGACACGCCTAACTCTTGTACCAGCGAGTTATTTTCTTGTGAAATTCTTAATAATTTATCAAAATCATTAATCACAAATGATAAACCTGACTATAATAATTACAAAACTTTACTCTGGACGTGTATGAACAAGTTTCCTGACTACTCTGAAACGCGAAACCGAGACTTGACGGTTTTGTTTATAAATTTTGTCGAAAGTAATTACTCTACATCTAATTCTGACAGTGCCAAATCTTTTAGCATTGAGAAAAAAGATTTAGACAAAACAGGAGATGAAGAAGTTGTAAAAGAGCTTAAAAATCTTGACGATGACGAAGAAGAAGAAAGTAAAGAAGACTCTGAGAAGACTGATGATAAAAAAATTGAAAAAGAAGATTTACCGATAAAGAAAATGGATTCAGTAAAAATGGGTGGTAAGACATCAAATTTCAAACTGCTTTTAGCTCAATTGAAATTGTTTTCACAGATGCACAACCCGAGATCTTTGTACCGAGAACGAGAAATGTATGACATTTACATGGATTTATTAAAAACAAAGAACATGGAGTTGCAAAAAGCTGTTTTAGATTGTATCTTCACGTACAAACAAAAAGAGTTACTCCCTTACAAGGAACACTTGTACGGATTAACAGACGAGAAAAATTTAAGGAACGAATTAGCACGTTTTAAAGTCGTTGATGATCACGCACCATCTGAAACTATAAAGCCCGAGGACCGGCCAGTTATCATGCCAATTATTATGAGACTTATTTACGCCAAAATGGTGACTCGTGGTACAGGACGCGCTGCTGGTGCTGCTGGAGGATTGGCGAGAAGAAAAATAATAATAAGGTTTTTGATGGGAGTGAAGGAAGAAGAAATGATGTTGTTTGCAAAAATGGCTTGTAAGCCATTTGAAAAGTACCAAATAAACTTCTTTGCTGATGATCAGTTTAAAGACATAAGAAGGTTCACGACTGACATAACTAAGAATGTAGATCTGTCCAACATTATTATTCATCCGGAACGTTTAAGAAGCGCTATTAATTTGCTGTCAATACTGATTGAAGAATTTGGAGGGAAAATGTCGAAGAATTTACTGCCCAGACTTCTCGCGATTCTTTTTTGTGCCTTGGCTCAAATAAACGGCATCTTAAATCGCTCGAAAAATGTCCTTTCAGGATTTTTATCGATCATAAAAGAGCTGAAAAATACTTGCATGGGAATCCTCGGAAGATTTTTCGAGCACTTTGAAACATACGAATGGTCTCAAGTAGAACTAGATGCTTTGTTTGATGTTGCGGTGTTTCCTTGGCTTGAAAAATTACCAACTGAAGGAGTCTACAGTCCTACAGTTCTCTTGAAACTTTTCAATGCATGGTGTCAAAATCCGCGATACCACTGTCTCCTTATAAAGTATCAAGAAGATGATCAGAACATAATATGCTTGCCTTTTATTATGAAGCTGCTTCTAGGACAAAAGACTCATCACTCTGTTGTGAATACAATTCTCGAAATGATCAATAATTTGTTAACTTTACAAGATTATGAGAAAATGGAAGTAGATGAAGCTGACACATTGCCTGTTGTCCCGTTGAAGCCGACGAATATCTTAAAAGTCAACGCAGATACTGCCTTGCCCGGAAAGTTTATCAATTACGGATCTGCGATACTCTTGCCTTACGTTCCAGATGTTCTAGAGTTCCTGAAACGAAGGTTGCAAAAGTCCAAAATGAATGTCAAGAAAATCGAGGCTGCGATACTGTCCAGAATTTCAGAATTGAGTCTCGATCCTGAAACATCCAACACTTTAACTCATTTGTTAATACCAATTTCAGTGAAACGGGCGTCCAGAGGAGAATCTGATCAAATAATTGATCAACTTCTCATTACTATAACGAATTTACTGAAGAATGTGGACAAACCTCAAGAACATTTGAAGTCTCTTTTGCCTTTATTGTTCTACATTTCTTCAGTGTCTTTAAGAAAAAATCTATTAGAGATATTTAAGACAATAGCTTCGAACTCAACGGACACTGAAACGGTTTCCAAAGAAATAATGATGCGCAATATGGAGCTTTTGGTATCTTTGAATGCTATGAGTCCACGATGGGTCGAACAACCAGATTGTGAAAAAAGGCTTGAAACTTTCCAACAAATAAACTCAATTATATCTAGCCAAGATGATGAAGTTTTAAAAACGCTTACTCTCGAATTTGGAATTGCTGTTTTGTACAATTGTTATCATTTCTTGAAACACGAAACAGATTTAGCGCTGCGAAGTGAATCTAGATGGTGCATAAATGCTTTGGGAGTGAAATTAATCAACTTGTACAAGTCGAATAATGTTGACAGGTTATATTTAATTGAAGATACGATATTAAGTTTGATTAGAGAAGGAATTAAGAGTAAAAATAACCACATTAAGTTACAATCTATTTCATTTCTCGGTACTTTGTCTATGAACTGCTCTGACGCTCATCCTGTTTTCCGTGATCTTCATTTTCTGACAAATAAAAATGATCCAGAAGTTGATTTCTTTGAAAATCTTCAGCATTCTCAGGTGGGTAGGAGAGGAAGAGCTTTGCTTAAATTTTGTAGCTTTGCAAAAACTTTAACGAAGTGTCCAAATATCAAGACTTTGACGCAGTTTATTTTTCCACTGGCTTCTTCGTTTCTTTGTGATGAAACTTACGCTTCCAAAAATAGTATCGTTGATGCTGCTATTGAAGCTATTGGAACTATCTGCAGGTTATTGCCTTGGCATCAGTACTCAGTGATATTGAAATATTATTTGTATAAAATTAATAAAGTTAATGAGTTTCAGAGGCAAGTTATCAGGATAATTATCGCTATTTTAGATGCTTTTCATTTCGATTTGGCTAAACTGAAAACCGTTGATAAAAATATTGTTGAAGATCAGAAGACAATTGATGCACCAGAAAAAGAAATTGAAACTGTTGATGCGGAAGAAAATAAACCAGAGGAAGATACAGTAGAAGAAAATAATGAAGAAGTTGAAGAACGATTAGATGAAGAACTGGCGAAAGATGAAGAAAAAGTATCAGAAGAAACGAAAGAAGAATCAGCAGAACTTGTTATGGAAAAATTGTCAATTCTTTCTCAATCGGCTGCCAAAAAATTGGTCTTTGATATCACTCACACACTTTTACCGCAACTAAACCGTTCAATTTTGTCGCGTACTCAGCACGAATTGAGCCACAAAGTCAACAGAAAGCGCAGTGGATATGAAAAAGAAGAAGAAGAATTGATGCGGGTGCCAATAGCTCTTGCTCTTGTTAAATTATTGCAAAAACTTCCAGGACCAATACTTAATAGAAATCTTTCTGGTATTTTCATGAAGCTCTGTACATTTTTGAAGTCACGTTTGGAATCTGTGAGACGTTCGACGCGTGAAATACTTGAGAAGATAATGATAACACTTGGACCAGACTTCTTGCATTACTTATTGAAAGAAATGAATTCTCTTTTGACAAAAGGTTTCCAAATTCACGTTCTTGCTTATACGATCCACGCAGTTTTAAATTCATTGAAACCTTATTTTCAATCTCATCATGTCAAAGAAAACCTTCAAAGTATACTGCAAGTCTGTAAAATTGATTTATTTGGGTTGACTTCAGAAGAAAAAGAAGTTAAAGCCATTATGAAAAATGTTTCTGAAGCAAAATCAACTAAAAGTATCAGTATTTTCCGTATTCTCGGTGAATTTATCAACGAATCTTGCCTTGTAGATCTTGTACAACCATTCTATGAAATTTTATGTAGCACTAGAAGTCATAAAGTTCTCATGAAAATTGTAGAATCTTTAAACAACATTTCAGTTGGATTAGCGGACAATACTTTCATTGAAGACGAACAGATCCTGAAATTTATTTATGGTATAGTTTCCAAAAGAATTTCCAGCTTGACCTCAAAATCTGAAGATAAAAAATCTGATAAGAATAAATCTGATAAACCACAACTTGACAAACCAGATTGTTACATTATTCCAGCTGCACCTAAATCACGGATGGGAATCAAAACCGCTTCTAAAACCTCTGCTGATGCTAACGAACACGTGATAACAGAATTCGCTATGAAACTGCTCCACATTCTTCTGAAACGAGACAAAGTCACCGGAGCAGAGTTTAAATTTTTAATGAATCCATTTGTGCCAATCATAGCTGACAATTTGAAATCTCAACATATTAAACTAAGTACTTTGTCTCTCCAGTGTATCAACAAGATTCTACTTATGAATTTGGATTCTACTCCTCAGCACATCGAAGGCATTTGCGAAACAGTCTTCAGTATTCTTCACAAGTATGGTTCTGCTGGATTGGCAAAAGGAGATAACTTTGAGCTAGTGACAGCAGCGTTTAAAACAATGTCCACTTTTGTTAGAGATATGAAGAATTTTAATATGACTCTTGACCAAATAAAAGTTCTGATTTTGTACATAGAACAGGATCTTTATAACAACGAACGACGTGCTACTGCGTTCAGTTTGATAAAAGCAATTATAGAAAGAAAAATAAAGGCGTCGGAAATACACCAAGTGATTGAAAAAGTTGCTGTTCTTAGCGTAACTTCAGATTCTGTTGATGTCCAAAAACAATGTAGAGAAGTGTTTTACAAATTCCTTATGGAATATCCTCTTGGAAAGAAATTGGAGAAGCACTTGTCGTTCTATTTGGCTCAACTGAGCTATGAATTGAAACCGGGACGTATGAGTGCTCTAGAAATGATCCATGACATCATCAACGGATTCCCAGAAGACATTCTTATCAAACAATCTGCATTAATATTTCTCATGGTTGGTGCTAGACTCGTCAACGATGAAGATCCTACTTGTTGTAAATTCGCTGCTAAGTGTGTCAAAGTTTTAATTACTCGCGTTAATCATAATCAATGTCTTAAACTGTTTGAGATTGTTCTACAGTGGTTGAAAGACAGCAATTTATTACACAGGCGTCTTGCTGTCCAACTTTGTGGAATTTTTGTGGCTGTTAAAAAAGAAGCATTTGAGGCACATTTAGAAGAGCTCTTACCGCTGATACTCAAACAGTTTTATGCTAGTGACTCTGAGAATCAGAAAGAAGGCAAGTTTGTGATGAAGAAAACTAGAAGAAATAATCAAGTTACTATAAAAGATTTAGATAGAGTCAAAGATCACCTCGTGTTTCAAACTTTGCAGTTGACGTTAAAAATATCTTCTTACTGTCAAGTTTTTTTGAAGTCTGATAAGTATGTTGATCAAGTACAATCTCTTGCTGAGTACGCGCAATCCTTTTTGGCACACCCGCATTTGTGGGTCAGATTGGCAGCGACTCAGCAAATTGGATTCATTTTGGCAGCTATTGATGAAGACAAGTTGATTAAAATTATTCAGGAGTCGAAAAGTAAAAATGTCGAAGTAAAACAACTTAAAGATAGTGGTGATGTCAATGATGACGATGATGATGGTGAAGATGAAAATGATGATGAAGATAATGAAGAGAGCGATGATGAAAAAGAAGGAGAACAGAAAGACTTAAAGAGTATAAGTAATAATATTATAAAAGGATATATTTATTCAAATCCCATAAAAACATTGCGGAGTCTTAGTTTAGATCTGATCGCACAATTATACCCAGAGATGAATGTAGAAGAATTATCTGACCAAGTTGTTAAAAATTTAGTATTTATTGCTCGAGTAATTAAATCTATACCTTGGAGTAATGACACGCCAGATAAAAGTGAAGATACTGCAACTAACATATCTATTTTCTGGTTATTAAAAAGACTAAAGAGGTCTGTTAATTTTGAAATTAGGCAGTATTCAAAATCACCGCATGTGGTAAGTAACAAATTTTTTTTCTTTTTAAATATTGCAATCTTTTATGATACTGAAATCAACAGACATCTGGCAATTTTTAAAATGTTTACAATAAATCAATTAGGTACACGAAAAGAACAAGATGACACTGGATATCATCTCAGATTATACTCAGTGATATCTGTGGTAAAAAAAAATTTCAGATAATAACTAGAAAAATCTAGATTATACTGCGTGAAATTTGGATTATACTCATTGTAATCTAGATTATACTCGTTGTAATCTGGATTATACTCATTGTAATCTGAATTATACTCATTGTAATTTAGATTATATTCACTGTAATCTGGATTATATTCATTGTAATCTGGATTATACTAATTACTATCTTAGAATTTTTTTCACTCAGTATAATCTAGGATGATATACAGTGTCATCTTGTTTTTTCCGTGTACGATGAAAAAAAAGTTTTCAAAAATTTGCAGTTATAATTTTTTTTAATATCTACATGTGTAATTTTCTTCATAGTAATTAAATTGTTAGAAAAATAAAAAAAATTATAAAATGTCAGTTGATTTCAAAATCATAATCTTTCATGTAATTTTTTATACTTATAAAATTTTAATTATTTCAGAGAACAGCTGTATTCAAATGGATCGCGGGAGTAGTAACAACAATAGACATTGATCCATTTTTGAAGCCTATTTTATTCCAATTAATGTCACCACTTGTAAGAGAAATGTTGACAACAGAAGAATCAAGTGAAGCATTGCGACAATTATCCCATGAAGTTGGAAAATTGATAAAAAGAAGAGTTGGTGATGAGCTTTACAATTCATTACTTGTAAAGGTTCAACAGAAGATAGAGATAAAAAAAGCTGAGCGAAAGAAAAATCAAAAGCAGCTGGTAATTTTTTTTTATTGATTTTACTTTATATAAATTAAATCTATAAAAAAATTAATAATATATATAATTAATAATAATTTACTTTTGTATTTTTCAGTTTATCACAAATCCAGAGTTGGCTGCAAGACGTAAAATTGCCAAACAACAGAAAAAGAAAGAAGCGACGAAAAGAAAAAATGCTCAAATTCGTGGAAAAAAAGTGTACGGTAAAAAACGAAAATTACAAGATGATTTATAAAATAATAGAGAAAATTTTGATAAATAAATAATAAATAAGTTTTATTGATATCACTTAATATTGTGTTTTACAAAATTTTTACTATTATTTCTATTTCTTTTATTATTTTACAAAAATTCTTACATAACTTTCCTTTTAATTTTTCCACTATTTTTTTTTCCATTGATTTTTCACTACCTTTATGCTCATCCCACTCTGTCATCATTTCTTTACCCTCACTACTTAGTTTTATTTTTATCTTATCACACGTCAATATATGTTCTATAGTTTCTTCACTCTCTTTACATACCCTACAAGACCAATCACTTATTCCTTTTTTTCCTGCTCGCGTGATATTTCCACATCTCACTCTCGCCCAAATTTCTTTATCTTCACCTTTTACCTCTTTGTCATTCCAATACTCCTTATTTTCCTCCTCTGTTATTATGTCCTTGTAGATATTGTTGTAGCTTGATACTTTTATTTTTTCCATTGTCTCCACCTCAATTTGATTTTTATATTCTCTTAACCCTTTTTTTATCACTTCTTCTATCACTCCCACTTCTTCATTGTCATATATCATTTTTATCACATTTTCGCATTTCATTTCTTTCGTTAGTTTTCTTATCTGTTTTCCCCATCTAGTTGGACATTTGTTTATCATACATCTTATTTCTTCTCTTAAACATATTTTTGGCCATCGGTTCTCATCCATTCTTATTATTTCAGTTATGTATCTCCACAACCTTTCTTTCACTATTACTTCTATTTTTTCACTACTAGTTTCTTTTTGCACTATGTATCCTGGTGTGTTTCTGTTCACTCCTAAAGCCATTCTCAGTAACTTGTTTTGCATTATTGTCGTTCTGTTTATTTTTTCACTTCCCCATATTTCGACTCCATATAAGCATCCTGCTCTTACTAACGTGTTGTATAAGTACATCCTATCTTTAATATTGTTTCTCTCTGTTCTTTTTATTACTCCCCATGTAGCGTTTGCTACCTTGTTTGTTTTATTTTTCATCATTTCCATGTGTCTACTGTGACTGTTTTTTGTAGTAAATGTATATCCCAAGTATTTGAAACTGCTCACTACTTCTAACTTTTCTCCTTTATAGCACCACTTTTTGTACACTCCCCTTCCACCATTTCTAAACACCATTATCTTTGTCTTTTTTGCATTTACTTTTAATTTGTTTTTGTCCACGTATTTTTCTAGTTCCCTTATCATTTCACTCAGTTCTTCAGGATTATCCGCTACTATTACTCCATCATCCGCATATTTTAATATAAAGATTTTTGTTTTTCCCATCACTGTACCTCCAATATTTTTTTTTTATCATTCCGTCCTCCATATCGTCTATGAAAATATTGAATAGCACTGCGCTTAATGCACATCCTTGCCTCACTCCCTGATTTACTTCGAATTCTTTTGTTTTCGCTCCATTTATTGTTACTTCACATGTTGTTTTTCCATATATCACATTTATCATCTTGTACATTTTTCCTCCAATTCCTATATTTTTTAACTTCTTCATTAATATCTCTCTATCTACCGTATCAAATGCTTGTCTTAGGTCTATAAAACACGCATACAGTTTCTTCTTACTTTTTAACTTATTGTTTATTAGTGCATTTAGTGTAAATATGTGATCTCTTGTTCCTCTTCGTTTACGGAATCCTGCTTGGCTTTCCTTCATTTTCCCTCTCTATCCGTCCAATTCATTATCCTTTCTGCCATCATTGCTGTTAATATTTTATACCCTATGTCCAAAAGTGAGATTCCTCTATAATTCTCTGTTACATTTACATCTCCTGCTTTATGTATTGTAACAATTCTTGCTTTTTCCCATCCTGCTTGTATGTTACTTTCATTCCATATTTTATTTATTATTATTCTTATGTCCTCGTTTATTTCTCTTGGTAGGTTTTTTATAAATTCCGCAGCTATTCCGTCCTCTCCAGGTGCTTTGTTGTTTCCAAGTTTTTTTATAGCTCTCATTAATTCTCTTCTGCTGAACTCTGTGTTGATATCGTCATCATCAATGCCAATTTCTTCTTCTGCATCTACGTTTTTGTCTCTGTTTTCATTGCTTTTCTCTTCTTTATTATTTAATAGCTCCGAGAAGTGTTTTACCCATCTGTCACCGTTTATTTTTTCTCCCATTTCTTTTTTTTCTCTCTTCTTTCTGAATTTGTTCACCGCCTCCCACCATTTGTTCATATCTTTTGCTTTGTCTATATCTTTCTTTTTCTCCTGCCACCAATTTTCTTTCGCTTCTTTGATTATTTTTTTGCACTCTCTCTTTGCTTCTGAATATTCTTTTTTTATCTCAATATTTTCATTTTCTTTGAGCATCTTCTTTAATTTTTTCCATACTTTTTCTCTTTTTGTTTTACATTCTTCGTTAAACCATTCCCTTCTTTTATTACTCCATCCTTTTCCATTTCTTGATTTTATGTTCATTTTTGTTGTTTTTGCTGCTTCATATATTATTTCTTTCACATCTGTCCACTCTAGTTCTTCTTTTGCCTCTTTTTTCTCGCTCCATTTGTTGTATGCCTGCTCCATATATTCTGTTGCTTTATCTTTTTTCCATTTTAATCTTGCTTCTGTGTTTTTCGTTAGTCCTTTTTGTGTATTTACCTCTTTTTCGCTTTCTTCTTATTATTACATGAATTGGTAGATGGTCTGACTCAATTCTTTTTACAACTCTAAATTCCTTTATACTTTCATTTTCTCCTCTGTCTAATATTAGAGCTAGATCTAATACTGAGCAGCAGTCCTTGTTTTTACCACCTATAAAGGTCACTTCACCTTTTCTATCGCCATTAGTCGCGCCATTTAATATTTTTAGTCCTAATTCATCGCACATCTTTAATAGTTTTTTACCCTCCACGTTTAATTTCTTGTCTTTTGATTTTCTTTGACTCTCATCACTCTCATTTACACTCGACACCGTAAATTTTCCTATTCTCGCGTTCATGTCCCCTAGTACTATTATTTTTTCATGACTGCACTCAAACTTTCTTACTAAGTTTTTTTTATCTCTTTTTCTATTTTATTTATTCCCACATTGTTGTACACAGTTATTATTATTTCACTCTTCGCATTGTTTTTTATCACAAACCCGTGGTTCCATTCCTCTATTTCCCACTCTTTCTCATATAGTTTTTTAATACCTATTATATGCCCGCTGCTCGCTCTACCTCTTTTACACCCTTCTTTTCTGACTGCTGGTTTACCCCACCACTTTATTTCGTTACTCAGTCTACATTTCACTTTCTCTATGTCTTTCTCCTCAACCCATGTCTCAATCAGGGATACTACGTCATATTTTTCTACTAGTTTATTAATTTCACTGTAATCTTTTGTGCCTGCAATATTCCAGCACATCACTTTACAATTTTTTTTTCTCCTGCCTAAGCCGAAAATTCAAATTCCTTCCGCTTGCAGCCGGAATAAAGCAGCAGTTTCTATCCTCGGAATAAATGAACGCGCACGCGCAATAGTGCCTACATCGGCTCTCACGCATTGTACGTTCTCTCTCTAACACATTTGAAGGCATAGTACGCAATAACAAAAGTACAAAATCTAAAACGGGTATTGAGACTGAAACAAATAATGAAGAGTTGGATGTGTTGAATTTAATATCTCCTGTCGTCAAAATCGAAAAGTGTACTATTAATCATCTTACTATAAATTACATTAAATAATATTAGAGTGATATGTTATAAGCGTAATATAATGCTATAACTGTGATATGATAATGTTGTTATGTCCTGCGAGGTTACTAGATTCGCTGATGATGACACCTCGTGGACAAGTGGGTTGTTTATTGTCACGCGGGATTTTATTTTATAATTTAATTTGAAATATACTAAAAAAATTACTGATTGAGATTGTGTGGCAAGGTATGATTTTAATTGATAAGAGTTCAATTGAACTTTATGTTGATGTTTATTTAGAAATCGGAGAGATGGAGTGAATAGTTACAGATCTCGAGGAGAAGTGAAGTCACAAAGTCTCAACTCTGACTCCTCAGCTTCACTTTCCCCCACTATGGTTACACGTATACACTTATACTATTGCTAGAACTACCCTTATACATAGTGCGTAATATACTATCTTACATGTACTTATATAAACTTACTTTTATATAACACTTATTATTTGCGGCTGCGGCCGGCTTACATATTCATGTACCTGTATTTACCTGGCTTTAAATTCAGCACAGCGACCTAGGGAAACCGCAGAAAACCTGGTCGAGGTACAGACAGTAATGATAACATAATATCAGATCGTTGTTAACAATGATTATCCTTATCTATTATTTATAATTTAATTAACATATATTCATTAGAATCAATTAACGTGTTATAATTTTAAAAGGCTTTTAAAGTATTGTCTGCTCAATAAATTATATCAGATGCGGATTTTACTTAAATATTTGCTAATCATTTGTAAATTCAATTTAATACCATTTACTATTCAATTATTCTCATATGTAATTAAATTTGTCTAAAACCATTGTGACATTAAATCCATACATATATACACATGTTGTAGCGTCTAAATACTCATTATTTATGTTATTTAGTTACTTAAAATAAAGTGGATAAATAAGTTATTATTTATTTATTTGTTGTTAAATTCAGTTGAAGTGCCTTGTTTTTTAGAGAACAAGAGACCGTTGACTTTCCACACGTGTCTTTTATGGCTTTTTTTTTAAGGACTTGAAGTTGTCAATGTGGCAAGGACATGTTCTGTGTTTACTCGAAGATTTTATGGTTTTTCAGAACCTAATACTATATTCCTTTGTATTATTTTCTTGAGATTAAAGTTTCTCTTTCGAAGACACATGTGCACTCAACGACCAAACTCAGCAATTAAATCAAATATTAAATCAAATAGAAATTCTAAATCTATATAAAATATAAATATAAATTTAAATTATAAATGTAACTAATTAACATATTCAAATTCTGTTTTATCTGACAAGTAGTGTCACCTGCCAGATGCAACCCAAAGCATTATAGTTATTGCGACATAACAATGTTATAGTTTTAAAATTTCAAAAATTATCATATTGTACCAAAAAAAGGTTGATTTACATAAAATATGTTAAATCACCAAGTCACTAGAATTATTCTTATATTAAAATTATCATCTAATATTATTATTAAGATTATCCATAATTATTAAGAAATGAATACTTATAATTACTATTAATATTTATCAATATGAATATTTGAAGTTATAACACAAAATTAATTCTTTTAATATCTTTACTTAAATAATAATTTTAAATTGTATTTTTTCTTCCGCTCCCCCCCCCCAACCCCCCGCCGGGGCTTCGCCCCTGGACCCCTTCCATGATTACCTACGATGCTATTGCATTAAAAGATTCGCGAATTTTCGGCTTGGCAGGAGAAAAAATAGTATGTGTGACACGGGACGAAAGTACTACATCCTCACCCGCGTGTTTGCCACCCTCGCCTTCGGCTCGGGTGGCAATCACACACGCGGGACAGAATGTAGTACTTTCGTCCCTTGTGGCACAATATACTATTCTTCACTATCACTATCTTTTTTTTCGTTACTTCTCTTTTTATTGTCTTTACACTCTCTTTTTTTGTTGAACTTACTATTATTTTTTTTTACCCTTATTTTTTTTTTATTCACTTCATTTTTGACCTCTCTATTTCTCTTGTTTTTGCACTCTTTACTTGTATTTACTGATTTTTTTTCACCTCTTTTTTTCTTTTCTTTCTCCCTGATTGAGATGTTTTCTTTATTTCATTCACTTTTTTCTATTTTTCTTATTAGTCCCCTCTTATCATCCCAGTACCGCCAGTTGTAATTTACACAAATTTTCATGTATCCTGTTTTGGCCATTACTCCTTTCGCTTTTTCTGTCTTTTCAATTTCTTTCAACCATTTTTTTACTTCCCTCTCTCTTTCTTTCAATTTATTCTCCAAGTACACTTCCGTTCCTCTTAATTTCCACTTGTTACTCATTATAATACTTTTTTCTTCCCATGTATTTAAATTTAATATGATTAAACCTTCTTCGCTTCGTCCAACCGTACTTCATTTTATTCTCTGTTCAAGTTTTTCTTCTATTACTCTTATTGCTTCATTGTTACTCTTGTATTTATGCGTAATTCTTATTATCAGCCTTTTTTTGTTTTTTCTTATCATTTCTTCTTAGTATTCACTCTCTGTTAATAGCCTGGGTTCATTTTCTCTCTCTTGCTTTTTGATTTCTCCATTTTTCATTCTCTCATCTTTTTCATTTCCTCGCGGGGTCTAGTCACCATGCTCCTTTTTCTTTTTCTTTTTTCTTGATCCTTTTTCAGTTCCTGATCTTGCAATATTTCTTTATTATAGCAATCGAGTACGTAATCCGCGTTGCAGTATTTTCTCTTTTTGTTTTGCTCAGGTTGTCTTTCTTCGTATACTTCGCTCTCCCTGCTTATTTTATATTCTAGCTCCCTCACTTTTTTTTCCGCTTTCAGGCATCTTTCTGACAATTTTTCTCTCTCCTCGTCCCACTTTCTTCTTTCTGCTTTCATCTCGTCTCTGATTTTTCTTTCATTTTCTTTTTGGTATTCGCAATTTTTGCAGTTTTCTGTTTTTTTTTTCACATTTTATTTGCATTTCTTCCATCTTTTTTATTATCATGTTGTTTCCTCGTATGTTTGTTTCAACAATGTCATTTAGCGTGTTACTCAGCATTAGTTCCCATTCCAGTTCCTTTCTTCTATTTTCGACACTTACTCTCTCTAGTATGCATTCTGCAATTTTTTCTGGTTCTGCGCCTCTTATTTTTTCCGCAGCGCCATCGCTTATCCATCCGTCTAAGCTACTTTGTGTTTGGTTACTCTGAGTTTTTTCATCCTTCTTGCTTGTCATGTTTTCGCTGTCTTTCCCGCCATTTATTTTTCCCTCCTCTTCGCCATCTTTGTCTCCCTGCGCGTCTTTATGAACTAATGGCACTACTTCCTTTATTGTTTCATCCATATCATTTATTTCACTTGATTCATTTTTGTCGCTTGACTTGTCATTTTTACCTGTTTTTATCTCCTCTGCATTTGAGTTGTTCTCTGCCAAACTGAATCGCCTTATGTCCGACTGGCTTTTGCTCCTCGTATTGTATTTCCCTCTTTCCATTTTTTCTAACCTCAAAATTTTCTGTTCGCACTTTTTTTCTTTTTTTTCTTTTATTTTCACTATCTGTTTTCACTTTTTTTCCTGTTTTTTTATTACTCACTTATTTAATTTCTTTATTTTCACCTTTTTATAATTATTTTCGCTTTTTTTGTAATATTTAATAAATAATTACTATTGCTCGCGCTTTATCCAACCGTTCTATTCGCCACCTAGCGACCGACTGAAAATTTTGATAATTTATGTACATAAATATTCCTATAAAATGTTTAATAAAACGAGAATGATTATAAATAATTTTAGACGATTAGAATTAATAACACATCATTGAATTTCCAGTCATTTGCATTTCGATAGAAACAACGTTTAATTAAAGGTTTGAAGAGGGATGGTTAATTAAAGAGGAGACAGAAGATTGAAAGAAGGACACGACACAGCAAGAGTTGATTGTTCAAAATGTTTTATAATTGTGAGGACTTTAGATTTTAATATTTAAACAGCTATAAAAATAAAAATTATTCTTTGTAATTTTATAAAATTTATCTTCAGTAACGTTAACATTATTAGTACATTCAAACTTATAATTAATCACCATCAGCTGTTTAATTTCAAAGCCGTATTCCTATAGTCACTGTTTGATAATAATTTCCCATCTTTTCAATGTTATTAATCACTGTTGATACCAAATGTGCCCGATCCACTAGTTCTTCTAAGAAAAAATTTCGATTATTTATTTATCTTTTTGAATCATAATTTTAAAAATCTAAATTCAGATTTTTTTTTTAATTTATCAAGTCAATTGTATAAAATATACCTGCTCTCGCTGCAGAAAAGTGAGTGAAAAAAACGGTAAATAATTAAGATAAACTTTCAGTTTATCAACTGGTACTTTATAATTTTCTTCGATAAATTTTTCACAGTCTTTTTTTATTCCTTCTAATAAAGGAAGGTTTGATTGAGATGTCTAATTGTCAAGAATTTTTGCCATGACAAAGCAATAAATCTCATCTCTAAAAAGTTTTCACTTTGCCATTTTGAATCTTTTACTAATATAGAATATCTGCTTTGATAAATTACTCGTTTTTTTTCAGTTTCACCCATAAATATATTGTAGATCCACTTAATACAAAAAAATTTTTATGAAAATCAATATAAAATAATTAAATAATTTGGTTGATAAAGTTTACAAACTTTTTCCTTTTTTTTTTTTTAGTATACTTTTTTTTATAAAAGGTAAAGTGACGCTTAAATAAAGCTCTGGAGTTTCTTCAATAAACCAATAATTTGGCTTTTCAAACGGTGCAGTGTCTATTGTTCCAGCCAGAAATATCACCTTTGCATGTATACCTTCATTTGAATAAATACTTTTTGTGATTATCAAAATTTATAATTGAGTACAATAATTTTAAAATCAGAAAAAATTCAAGTACTTACTGTTAAATTTTTGTTTAGTTGGAGTTAAAGTTTAATGACTTTGATTATCATTATTATTATCCTTCTTACACTTAATTTTTGTATCTTTACTAAAAATCATTTTTTCGTTGAGGAATTTTTTCAGGAAAACATTGTCTTATAAGAACAATTAATGCCGTGCCTTGTCGAACCCATAATTCGCCTTCAATTGCTACTTTTTTTTCCGTAACATTATTTTATAAAATTTTTTTTAGCGTGAATATCGACATATCTCTAAGATCATTAATATTATTCTCTCCACATTGCTGTTCTATTTTTTATGATTTGTTGAGTATGCTGAATAAAAAGTAATTAAATTAAAATAATACTAAAGTCAGCAGATATTTGAATCTTTTAATTTTTTTTAAAAACTACATTTATACTAAAAAATATAGATAAAAAAAAATTCCTTACAGTTTCTTCCAAATTTACACAGAGATTTTTTTTTATTTTCTGAATTATAATCAATTTGTTTAAAAAAAAAACTTTTAAATTGACTGATATCTGTTAATTTTAGTTTTATTAAATTACATATAATGTTATAAATAATATTTCTTTACGTTAAACAAAAAGTAACCAGTTTGCTTTATAATTACTTTATGAAATGATTTTTATTTGATGCAAAAAAATTTAATTTGCTTTAAGTAGTGAAAAAATGTTATTTTTTCTACTTTTAATTAAATATAATATAATTTGATATTAGCACTTATTTTAATATTGTTTTGCAACTTTACACTTAAAAATATACTTCCACTACTGGAGTATTAGACGTATAAAGTTTCAAAATGCTTGCGATAATTGCAACAATTTATATCATAAGGTAGACTTAATGAAAAAAAATTACTTGAAATTGATAGTTAAGATATCGATATAAGTGATAAGTGATGACTGTAATGACTGTAAGATGAAAAAAGTCTTATTGCGACAATTATCGAAACTTATTATAGACTAAAGAATTTTGCTTGTATTTTATATCAAAACAAGTGTTACTGAACAATTTTATTTTCTTAAACGAAAAAGAAAAAAGTAGATATTTTTTTCAAAAGTAATTATGTATTTTATTAACATCTTCCGTAATAAAAATAAAGATACAATAACATATTAGTATCAATTGTTAAAAAATGTAAGAAGACTAAATTAATAATTTATAAGATTAATAATTTGAAAGTGATAGAGCTTAATCTTGCATGAATGTTATTTTATTATATGAAATGCATAAGATAAAAACAAACAAGATATTTTTGAAATTTAAAATAATAGTTATAAAATATAAAAATATTTTCTACCCTCCGGCCGGAATGTGACAACTTTCTGGTCGCTGTGCTAGACGAAGTTGCCACATTCCGGCTACGTCCAGCCGAAAAGTAGTATACACACCATGGTCAGTAAAAAGTGGTCTCAGATCACATCGCGTTCCAGATACCATAAGGACGTATATCGGCAAAAGCTCCCGGTTAAAAGCCATAAAGGCGGATAAGAAATTTTTTTTAAATTTCTACACGTTTCATACGAAAATATGTCGGTTCCCAAAAAAAAAATAATTTTATGGAATCCGAGTCGGGTCCCGGGAGCCATAAGGGCGTATAAAAAAAATTTGTTTTCTGGAATTAACGTATTTTTGTATGAAACGTGTAAAAAAGCGAAAAAAATGTTTCTTCAAACAAAAATTTTTTTTGGATTTAGAAAAAAAACGGAATTTTTATTATACGCTTTTGCGGTTCCTGGGTGCCATAAGAGCGTATAATTTTTATACGCCCTTATGACATCTGTAACGCGATATGTTTGTTAACCTCGGCTTCGCCTCGGCCGACAATAACGTGTAATCTCTGACTTTTCTTATTTTATTGGCCTAGATATAAAATGTACGATTAATGAACTTCTTAATACGAAACATGAGTGAATGATCAACGTAATCATTTTCGTTGGTTTGAGACTCATCGTTTTCTGTTTTTGGGTCAATTACAGTTGCTTTCCTCTCGAGATACTTTTGATATGGAACAAATAAATGCTTAGAACAGTATCGAATTCCTAAAGTAGATTTTTGATAATAGTCTGGCACTAATTCAATGTTATTGATCACTGTAGATAACAAATGCATTCGATCCAACAAGGTTTCTGCCGAAAATTTTTATTTTTTTTATTAAATACGGCTTTTAGAAATAATCTTAAATATAAAAATATATAAAATGAACGTACCTGCGGCCTCTGCAGTATCGGTAATGAAATGAACATGAAGATGAAAAGTCGATGGTAAATAAACAAAAAATATTCTTAATTTTTCAGCTGATACGTCTGAATACTTTTTTGTAATAATTTCGGTGCCTTCTTTTTTAATTTTTTTCAGTAAGGGAAGGTGAGTTTCATTCAACTCTCGAATTGTCATCAGTTTCTGTTTGGTAAAGGCAAGAATATGCATCTCTGAAATTTCTTCGCTTTGCCATTTTGAATCTTTTACTAATACATATCCTGTTGATTCATCTTTATCAATATGGAGTGTTTGTTCTTGTTCACTTTCACCATTTAATATACGGTAGACCCACTAGAAAAAAAAATTTTCGTAAAAATATTTTTAAAAAGTAGTTAAATAGTTTAGTTAATGAAAAAGTTTACAAACATCGATATTCTGTATTGATACTAAATTCTTCATATAAGGTAGAGTGACGTTCTCATAAAGTTCTGGAGTTTCTTCAATGAACCAATATTCAGGTATTCTATACTGAGCAAAGTCTTTTGCTATAACAGGGCACTTTATAGTTGCATTTACACCTTTAAATTAAATTTAAATTGATTATTTTTAATATGAATAATAAGATTTCGCGTTGTTAATGCTAAAAAGGTGCCAATGGGGCGTATAAAAAATTTTTTTTTCCTTCAACCAACTTAAAAATGTTTGAAACATTAAGATCTGTAAGAAAAGTGAATACAAAAAATTTTTTTTTATACGCCCTAAGACAAAAAAAAAAATGTTAAGCCAAAAGGGTGTATCATTTTTTTAACCATAATTAATTATTAGCCTTAAAAAAAAAGTTATAACACCGGTAAAAACAATGACTTTTCAACTCATTTTATTAAAAAAGAATATGGATTTGAATTTAAAAAAAAAAAAAAAAAAACCAAACTAACAGTAACATTCTATAAAGACGGCATCGAAGTAATGCCTAGCTAAATTGATATTTTCGTTTCTTTTTTAATCAAATACACATTCTCTTTAAATAAAATTAGTAGGAGAGCCATTATTTCTACTAGTGTTATAACTTTTCTTATAATTTTTTTAAGGCTAATAATTATAATTAATCATAATTAAAAAAAAAAATGATACGCGCTTTTGGCTACAGAATTTTTTTATCTTGGAGCTAAAAGGGCGTATGCAAAAAAAATTTTTATTTTTATGTTATAAACACTTTTAGATCAGTTAGAGTAAAAAACAATTTTTTTTATACGCCCTTTTAGCATTAGTAACGCGATTTATAATTTGACAGAATATAAAATTCAGAAAAATTATAAAAATTTAATTACTGTTAGTTTCATTCGTCAGAGTAAACTCATAATGTCTTTCATTTTCATTACAACCTTTATTTGTAACAATTGTTTCTTTATTAAAAATTGTTTGTTTCAATAGAGAAATATCATTGGAAAAACATTTTCTCGAGAGAACAATTATGGCGTTGCGTCTATTTAATTTACCACTAATTGCTATTTTTTCTCATGAACATAATTTTCCAGAACTTTAGTAAGTTTAAAACTTGTGATATCTTGGATGTAATCGTTTTCCATTTTTATGCTTTTCTTTAAAACTTTTTTTTATTTTTTATCAAAAAGTAATTGAGAGACTATTGATGTTAAAGAATAAAAACAATAATAATAGCAACAATGATAATAACAATAACACTATGAATAATTCACCAGATTATTGAAAACTTTCTTAGTTAATTAAAAATAAAAAAAACTGAATATCTCATAAAACTCTATGACAAAATGATTTAGTAAAAATCACCGCTAAAGAGATGACTCTCAGTTAGCTAAAATATTTTCATCTTGAAGCTGGTGTACACTTATTTCTTAAATACTTATATTATTTGTTCGAACTATTATAACAAACGAGTTTTGGCTGATTCAATCGGATCTTTAATTATTATTTTAAAACTTTTGCCATGAAAAAACACCATACTTATTTGAATGTAAGCAATGAAAAATAATATAACTGTATGAGTTGACTAACTCACTAGTATTGAATTTATTTTTTCGTCTGAGGTACCTTGTATGATATACAAAGAATGCAATGTTATTGTTTTAGTCACAACAGATGAAGACACGCCTCCACCATAACTTATTATTTGATAATTCTTATATCTTGTGATGATTCTTAGGTTTCAGAGAAGTTTCTGCGAACTGACTTATCTTAAATTAATGGTGGGGATACAAAGAAATGTGTGATGAATATCATCTCAAATGCGAACCGGTAGATGTTCTATTAGGTTCTAAAAATCAAAATTCTACCGTTGTAATTGTCACTTCAAATTGTTCCTGACAGTCATTTTACATATAAATGATACAAAATTTTAGTAAATCCGAATGAGCATGCATTAAGAGCTCATACACATAAATTTGTTAAAGTATTCTGAATACAAATTTATTGTTTTTAAATGTAAAAAAAATTTTTATTCATTCAATTATTTATTTGTAGAATCAATTCTTTAGATTCCTTACAGTTGAATGCAATTTCGCGTTTCAGTGATGAAAATTACCTTAGCAGATAGTTGATAATTTTAAGAATTTTTGTAAAAAATAAATTATGGCAAAAAAAATTTATAAAAAAAATTGACATTTAGAAATTTAAAAAAATTATCGAAATCTTTAATAGTCAATTAAAAAAAACTAAATGTATCATAAAAGTCGATGTCAAAATGATTAAGTATCAATCACTGCCAAACATAACTCCCCGTTAGGTGGAACATGTACTTTATGTCGCAGGTGTATACTTATATTTTAAACACTTATATTATTTGTTCGTAATATCACTTTATGTTAAAAGAATATAATGCTATTACATCGCAACAACAAACGAAAGGCACGCTTTCAACTTTATCATATTATGTGGTGACTCACTTCCTGACGATATTTACGTTTCCGGTATTGTGAGTAAGCTGATTTATCATAAGTTAATAGTAAGGGTATGGAAAAATGTGTGACGAACATAATCTCATTTGTAATTTTATTATTATGCAATCGTCTACTAATATCATTTTTTTAAAAAAATACATTTTTTTCTTAAAAATAATTACGTTTTTCATAAAAATTTTTTTTTAAAAAAATTTTTCAAAGTCAAACTTTATGTAGATTCTATAGTCAATATAAGTAAAATAGTCATACAAATTCAAACAGATAATCTTAGACGTTTCGCCAGTCTGTCGTCTTCTTCGGTGCTTTCTTTTTCGTTAGCTCCATTTTTAAGGTAATCTTCATAAGGTTTATATGCTTTATACTTGCAAATTCTAAATGTCAGTGTAGCTTTTTGATAATAATCTGACATCATTTCAATGTTATTGATCACCGTTGACAGTAAATGTGCACGTTCGACCAGCGTACCTAATGAAAAAAAATTTTTATCAATTTCGCTCTCTTCAATTCATAAATTTTTCATTATAAGTCACAAATTGACATACCTGCATTCTCAACAGTAAGAGCAGTAAAATGAACATGCAAGTGATAGTAAGAAGGCTGATAATGAAAATATATTCTTAATCTATTAGCCGGTATATTATACTTTGCTTCAATAGCTCTTGAACCAGCTTCTTTGATATTTTTTAATAAAGGAAGATGAGATTCGCTCAACTCCCTAATTGATGTAAGTTTCAACCTAGTAATAGCAATCAAATACAAATTTGATATGCCGTCTTTCCACTTCAAATCTTTTACCAACACAAATCCAGTTTTTTCATCCTTGTCATTAAAAATTACTCGATCAGCTTCTGCTGTCCCATCCAGGATATTGTCAACCCACTAGAAAAAGAGCAAATCAAAATTTTAACTTAAAAAAATATTAAAGGTCAGTTTCTAAGTCAAAAATGTTTACAAACCTTTAATGATAATTGCTTTGATATAGAAGGGTAAGTAACGTTTTTGTAAATTTCTGGAGTTTCTTCAATTGTGTAAAAATCTGGTTGAGTGAATTTTTCAATATGCTTAGGCGTAGCAGGATATGTTATAGTAGCATTAAGGCCTGCAAGTAAATAAAAACAAAAAAAGAAAATTAACTTAGCAGATAGATGATAATTTTAAGAATTTTTGTAACAAATAAATTATGAGTGTGAATTTGGCAGACATCTGATAATTTTTTGATAATTTATAAACAATTTATTTGTTACAGAAGAAATAAAATAAAAAAATGAACTTGGAAATTTTCACAAATTTTTTCAATGCAATTTTTTAGATTTTTTTTACAACCATTAGGTTAAAATTAATCTAAAAATTCTCAAAAATTAGCTGTCTGCTAAATTCACCCTCATAAAAAATTTATAAAAAAATTGACATCTAGAAATTTTAAAAAACTACACATGTAATTTTTTAAAAATAATTTTTTGGAGCAAAATTATTTGTTAAAAAAATTAAAAAATTGTCAAGTGACATCTAACTTTAATTCCATTTAAAAAAAATTTTATACATCATCAAAATGCTTTTGAAAATAAAACAACTTACCATTAAATTCGTTAGTCGGAAAAAAATCATAACCTCTGTAAATATCATTACGGTATATTTTTTTGTTGTAGTTTCAACATTAAAAATCCTTGCTCGAGTAAAGATTGTTCCTCAGGAAATCCTTTTTTTTCAAGAACAAGTAATGCACTTCCATCACAACCTTTGAAAGTACCTTCAATGGCTATTTGCTTATGAGTAGCATTATTTCGCAAAATTTTTTTTACCTCAAAATTAGACATATTTTTAAGTAACTCATGAACGTCATCTTGGTCGTCAATTTTATTTTTAACTGCTTCAGTCCCATTGTTATTAGATTTATTGCCGTTGTTTGTAATATTTTTTTTTTCAGTGTTTTGTTGACACAAAAAATCAACAGTAGTATCAGCCATTTTTTCACTTGTTACCGTTTGTAATTTCCTAACGTAACACAACAAAGACATAACACACAACAATAACAATGATCAATAACAACACTGTTATTTTTATTTATTTAATCTACAAAACGTCGACAGATGGCGTTCGTCTTAAATACCAAATTCGAAAAATCAAAATGGCGGTTCGAGTACGAGGTCGTTGCAAGTAAGATGTATTGCATGTATATCATGAAAATTAACTTAGCAGATATTAAATAATCTTTAGAACTTTTATTAACAAATAAATTAAGGCAAAAATACGAAAAAAATTGACATTTAGAAATATACAAAAATTAAAAATGCAATTTTTTTAAAAATAATTTTTTTAGAATTAATTTAATTGTTAAATAAAATTAAAAATTTGTCAAGTGACAGCTATTAACTTTAATGTTATGTGTATATCAAGTGACACAGCAACACAAATTCGAAAGTAAAAAAAAAATTGAATGACAATATACTAATTTCATATTAAAGAATAAGAAAATTTATTTATCTTTGTATTTTTCAAAGATAACAGATGGATGAATTAAAAAAGTTACGTTCACGAAACTTTCATTCTCTGGCATTTTTTACTTTGATTAAAAGACAAAGAACTTCGACTGCTGTCACATAGACTTGGCGCTGGAGATAATTTGATGTGCTGAGCGCAAGGTAAAACAATATTTTTAGTTGCTATTAATTTTTTAACGTATACTTCAGCTTCTACGTGACGAATAGTAAACTCAGTGATACGTTGTAGGCCGAGGAGGTTCTGTTCTTCTATTTCTCTGGTGGAGATGTCTTTCTGCAAAAAATGAGCAAGAGTAAGAATACAAATTGAATTATTTTGTTACGTATCTAAAGAATAGAACAAACTTCTTGTAAAATGATAATGTCATCATTGGCACACTCGCATAGCTTTTGAATATCTTTATACAATTTCTTTAACCTCATATCAGCTCTAGTCAAGCGGCCTTTTTGATCATTTGTTTGTCTTTCAATTATCGCAACTGTTTCGTGCCTTCCTTCCTTTTCTTCTTTAATTTGTTTCAGATCATCTAGTATTTTTTTATAATTTTCTTGTGTTAGCTGACGAAAAAATAATTATTAATGATAAAATAAAATAAAAAAATGGTAAGTTTTAACTATTACCGTGAGTTCATTTTTCATCAGATTTAACTGAGATTTTTTCTTCTTCAATTTGTCAGCAACCAGGCACATTTTTTGATCGATTTCACTCTGGATCGTCTGCTTAGAGCTATCATCGTCAACAGGCCCCAATGACATTTTGTACTTGTCATTACAAGCATTGACAACTTTCAAAGTATTCTCCATACTTTTGATTTCTTGTTCGGTTTTCCGGATAGTTGCGTCTAATTTATCGCCTTGCTCTTGCAACTCATACTTATACTGAGCATTCTGTATCTTCAAATAAGTTGTCGCAGGTAAGATACCATCTGTTCCGTCAACATTAGACATAGCCATGATATTGTCATAGCGCGACTGGAGATGCAAAGTTTGATATTGTTTTTCATTAATTAAAGACCTTAGTTCAGAACACTCAGTCATAGCGACTTTGTTTTTTAAATTCAATGCTTCTCTTAATATTTTCAGCTCAGTCATCCTTTCCTTCATTGCCTATTAAAATATATTTACTTTATTGAGACAATTCAAGTTAATCATCAATTACTGTAAAATAAAAATACTTACAGCGCAAATTTTTACATGACATTGTTCCAAATTATTAACTCGATTTCCAGTGCTTTTCATTAATTCTTCCGCTTGAGTAACCCGTAGCTCCATGATATTCTCAGCTACTTGTTTTTCTTCATTAACACGCACCGATACTTTTAATTGCTTTTCACCACCTTGCATTAATAATTCAAGATTCTGTTTCTTTATTTTTACTCGTTCAATTTTGTCCCGATCCATCTCCAATGCACCTTGAACTTTTTTTATTTCATTCTAAAACATTAGCAAGCAAAATTATTATTTCCCTTTATTTTAATTTAAAGACAATATTTACAATCATGATACTTACTTCAAGCTTAATCATCTGACCATATAGCAATTTGGCTATTTCTTTTCTATCATTCAACATTTCTTGTAATCCCTCAATAACATTTTGCATACGTTCAAACTCCTCTTTATCCACCACGCTATTATTTTTACCCAGACGAATCTTAAGATTCTGAAGCAAAATATCGAGTTTGTAAGCAGCCTCTTTTTTTTCCTCCAATTGTTTCTCTTCTTTGACTTGACACGCTGTGAATTGTTCGATTTTTTTTAATTCTCCCTGTTCTTGCAATTCAATAGTTTTTCTGTCGGCTTTTAAACGACTTATTTTGTTCATTGTTTTCAGAACCAAGCCTTGAAACCGTTTTATTTCACTTGTAATAGATAATTTGCGTTTTTCTTCTTTCTGAAAGAGATTTATTTTTTTTTATTCAACCTTCAAACAAATAAATGTTAAGTTATTACTAAATAAATATTAAATAAAAAAAATATATTTATTGATATAACTAATTATCTTTTTTTATTTACAGGAATTATAATCGATTCTATACCCGAAGAACCTTGTAAAATGAAGTTTAACGATTGGAGTATATTACATAAGAAATAAAATATTCAAAATACTAAATGACAAAAGTTTAAATGACTGAAGATTAAATTTACAAGTTTAATTGGAGAAGTTTAAATTTTCAAAGTTGAAATCATCAATCACTTAAATACTTCTTGTAAAAAGTAAAATTTTCAAAAACTTCAAATTTCAGGTAACATCAATTTTTCATTTGTATTTCTAGAATTTAATACTTCATGCATGACATGCAGTAAATAAATTAAAACTAATTAACCGAACCTCAATCATTTCTTCAAGTTGCTTCGTTCTCTCTTCCACATTAACGCTCTGAGTATTAACTTTAGTCAAACTAGACTTCATATCATTAATTCTCTGAGCCGAATCATGAATTTGTCTTTTCTTATTTATAATACTTGCTCTCAACCCCTTAATATCAATTCTTAAATTTTTAATTTGCTGTTCCAGTTCATTCAAAATTCTCTGCTTAGTTTTAAACTCCAGATTAAACACATCAACATCTTCATCAAGTTTCATTCTCCTTTCTTTAGCTCGCGTTACAATTTTTTCTACTTGCTTGATTTCGTACTCCAGAAGTCGATTACAATTAACCTGAGTTTCTAAAAATTCTTCAGACTCATTCAATATTTTCAATTTTTCAACATCCGCGGATCTGAGAGTTTCGATTTCCTTGATAATTTTCTGAATGTCATTGTCGCGTTGCCGTAAAATTAAAACACTTTGGGTCCACCTCTCAATCAATTGTCTTCTGGAATCTAATGCTTGGGAATAAAATTTAGCCGTTCTCTCTAACACGATTTCCTTTTCGTAAATTTCATCGATCATTCTTACGATTGACCGCCTGTACACGTCCAGCTCATTCATCAACTTCTGTCTCTTGAGATCGAGTTTTTTAAACTCTTTCATATCAAATTTAGCAACTTTTTTCAATAACTGTTCATTTTCTTCATCACGATTTAATATTTCTTCCAATTGTAAAATTTTAGTTTTGTTCAAAGAGACAATATCTTTAGAAAAATCGAGACTTTCTTTCAGCCTTTTGATTTCTTTTTTCATCCCGGCAATGCGCTCATCAGTTTCTTTTTTTTCTTTCTCAAGTGTACAAAGTTCTTTTTCAATAGATGCCTCATTGTGTTCAGATAACTTCTCGTAATGATTCTCGGCTTCGTATTGAGCGACATAAGCCGTTAAAAGTTTCTGGTTGTATGTGTGTTCTATTTTAATATCTCTTTTATATTGATCTATTGAATCAATCCGTTTCTTGTTATTTTCTAATTCCGTTGTCAACTCATTTTTTATTTTTAATTTTTTCTCAATCTAAAAATAATTAATAAACAATATTAAATTTCTAGATGTGTAATTTTGAAATTTTTATTATGAATTACACCATTGAAAAATTTATTTGAAATTTAAATCAATTATTAAGAAATTTGATTTGCTTTAAAAAATCAGATCTAAATCTGGATTAAAATTAATTTATTCAAACATTTGACTTTAATAATCAAGTTATAAAATAATTAAAATTTATATATTTTATATCCTGTAATTTAAATTGTTTTGTTTTTTTTTTTTTGTCGGGAAATCAATTACTTTTTAACGATATCAATTTTGAAGATTATTACTTGAAATATTATCAATGTTTCAATAAATAATTATCAATAGATCAATAAAGATAATTTGGTTTTAAAATAAATATAAATCAAACAGAAAAAAAATTTGGAAAAATATTTATATTTTTGTATTAAATTATAATAATCAACCTAAATAAAAAATATCAATATTTGGGTTTAAAATATTTGCATTAAATAGAAAAATATCATTGTGAATAAATGACTTTTTTCAATCAGATATCTTGTATAGATGAATTTAATTTTTTGTTTTACTGAAATTTTTATTGTAATTATTATCAGCCTAGTAGTATCTCAAATTACATATAATTATTGAATTAACTTATTATTTGTTTATCAGGCGACATTTACCTCTTGTTCAAGTTGTTTATTATCTTCGTTAGCAACCGGTATTCGAAACCCATTATCCCATCCTAGATCTTTTAAAATATCTTTGAATCCTCCCATTTTTTCAACGCTAAATTGCAATAATATAAATTTACTATTTTCAACACTAATTAATTATGAAAATTTTCAAATTTCAGGTCTTAAAAATTGTAAAATTCAAAAGCATGAATTTCACTGCAACTGATAACAAACAAAAGGTCAATGTCACTTTGACATATCAACTGATCATGCGCAGAGCCAGTAATTTTATTGGGTAAAACAACAAAATTTAAATTTCGCTAAATCATTTCATTATTTTTAAGTTTTTTCTCATTTTTATTTATATAACATTCATCAAATATGAAGAAAAGAAAATTTATTTGATACAGATTTTGATTCAGACTAAAAATAAATTTTTAAAGATTTCATAAAAATAGTTTATTCAAGAAATAATATTTGTGATAAAAATGAATATATTGACTTGAATTTATTTGTTTTTATTAAAAGAGGTGTATTAAAAATAGAAATTGTTTATGAACAACCTGTAGATTCTGTGGTAGGTCACGTAAGTTTCTCTTTTTAAGTAAAACGCAAAAATATATTAACTAATCCGTCACGTGGCGCTAGTTATATAGTTTTCCAACTAAAGTTATAGATATACTGTCAACAGCAATAATAATAACAATAATGGTCAACTTATTCTGTATTACAAAATGGGTATGCCGTTTTCGACTTATTGTAAAGACGTCAAACGTTCATTAGATTGATAGTTTGTAGATCGTAAATATATTATTGTAATATAATAATGGAGGCAAGTACGAGTAGTGGTACGCGTACTACGCGATTTATGATGGAAGGTGTCGGTGCAAGAGTGATTCGTGGTCCTGAGTGGAAATGGGGCAAACAGGTTAGGATTTCTAAATAAATAATTCATTAGTTTATTTATTTTACATTTAATAAATAATTGACCAGACCCATTACTTACTTATATTTATTTAAATTTTACAAAATGCATTGATTTATTTATTTAAATTTACAATTATTGATGATTGTTTACTAGGACGGTGGGGAAGGACATGTAGGAACTGTTAGAAACTTTGAATCACCAGAAGAAGTCGTCGTTGTGTGGGATAACGGCACAGCTGCTAATTATAGATGCTCAGGAGCCTTCGATTTAAGGATATTGGATTCTGCTACCACTGGTGTTAAACATGACGGTACCATGTGCGATACGTGCAGACAACAGCCTATTTTTGGTATCAGATGGAAGTGTGCTGAGTGTGGGAACTATGATTTATGCTCAATTTGTTATCATGGTGATAAACATCATTTAAGACATAGGTTTTATCGTATCACTACTCCTGGTAGTGAGAGAGTGTTATTGGAGCCAAGAAGAAAAAGTAAAAAGGTTAATTCTATTTTTATTTATTCTACAACCGTAAGGTTATTGAAATTTTTTTTTAACTAACTACTGAAAATATTTATTGTGTAAAAATAGATCGCAATTCGAGGAATATTTCCTGGTGCCAGAGTTGTCAGAGGTGTTGATTGGCAATGGGAAGATCAAGACGGTGGTAATGGCAGACGAGGTAAAGTTAATGAAATACAAGATTGGTCTGCTGCTAGTCCTAGATCTGCTGCATACGTTATTTGGGATAATGGAGCTAAAAATTTGTACAGAGTCGGCTTTGAGGGAATGGTAAGTCGAAAACATATGTTTTAAAAATTTAATTTTATCTTTCTGTCTATTTTAATTATTGATATAATTGATTTAGGCTGATCTTAAAGTAGTAAATGACGCGAAGGGACAAACGGTTTATCGGGACCATTTACCTCTGCTGGGAGAACAGGGTCCTGGACGACCTGGGCCACACGGATTACAGATTGGCGATCAAGTTAATGTTGATCTGGAATTAGAAATAGTACAGTCGCTGCAGCATGGACATGGCAGCTGGACCGATGGAATGTTCGAGTGCCTTGGTACAACCGGTACTGTTGTAAGCATCGATGAAGATCACGATATCGTTGTATCTTACCCCAGCGGTAATCGATGGACATTTAATCCAGCTGTATTATCTAAAGTTCAAACCCCAGTATCTGCTGGTACAAGTACCGCTACTGAAAATCAAGCATTTGCTGTTGGTGATTTAGTGCAAATTTGTAATGATCTGGAAAAAATTAAATTGCTACAGCGTGGTCATGGCGAATGGGCAGAAGCAATGTCCCCAGTAAGTTATTCGGAAGTTTTCTTTTATAAATATTTATTTATCTTAATATTTATGCTTTTTGGGTGGATTTTTTATTAGACTCTTGGAAAAATTGGGCGGGTTCAGCAAATATATCACGACGGTGATTTGAAAGTCGAAGTGTGTTGTACTTCATGGACGTATAATCCTCAGGCGGTTGTTAAAGTTGCCAGTAGCGATAGAAGTATGCCTGGAAATAATAGCGGAGGTTTGAAAACTATTTAAAATTCTGTTTGTTTAGCAAAATAAAAAATTTTATTTATTCTATTATATTTAATAAATGGTGTATTACTTTTAGAACGATTGTCAGCTTTATTGAAAAAATTATTTGAGACTCATGTGTCGGGTGACGTAAACGAGGAGCTCGTTAAATCCGCTGCCAATGGCGACGCTGTACAGAGTGAAGAATGCCTGAAACGTTTAGACGCGGATGTCAATGGAGTATTTTCAGGTCACACGGCATTACAAGCTGCCAGTCACAATGGTCATCTAGATGTTATTAAAATACTATTGCGGTACAAGGCCGATGTCGAAATCGAGGTATCTATATTTTTATCTAATTTGCATATGCATATGCATATTACTTTATATTTACTTTTTGTTGTTTTAAATAATAATGAATAATTCAATCGAATTAAATTTATAAATTTAATTTAGGACAAAGATGGTGATCGTGCTGTTCATCATGCAGCATTTGGAGATGAGCCTGGCGTAATGGCGTTGGTAGCTGGAGCAGGAGCTGATTTGAATGCCCGGAATAAACGACGTCAAACTGCACTTCATATCGCTGTCAATAAAGGGCACGCAGGTGTTGTACGAACTTTATTGGAATTGGGTTGCCATCCAAGCCTCCAGGTTAGTAAATTTCAGATCGTTAAAATAACATATTATAAAATGAAAAGTAAAAATAAATATTAATAAAATAAAATAGGAAAACTAATAAAAAATAATTTTAATTCAATACATAAATTATTTAACTCAGTCTATGAAATCTCTTTTATAACGTCTATTATTAAACTTATTACCCAACAATAAAATACAAGTCACAGCACTTTTAAAGTACAACAAAATAAAATGTTAGTTCGTTATCGTAGGTTCGTAATATAAATGTAAGTACGTTGTAAAAATAAAATAGACATACTATAAAACTCGTAAATGTATTGATTTTTCAGGATGCTGAAGGAGACACTCCACTTCACGACGCTATTTCCAAGAAAAGAGATGACATGCTAACGTTGTTATTGGACCACGCTGCAGATATTACTCGCACTAACAATACCGGTTTTAATGCTTTACATCATGCCGCTCTCCGTGGAAACCCAAGGTAAGTCTGAATACTTTATTATACACACTTTGTCTATTAAATTCAACGGTTTAATTTATAATTACGTTGATGCACTAGACAAACTCCATTCATTATTTAATTACTCACCGTTTTACGAGGAATTTGTACTATTTTTCTGGCTTCTTCCTCTGTTTAATTTTCGTTTATGGGTTAAAAAAAATAAACTCTAACAAAGTGTTAGTACCTTTCGAATTATCGAACAAAGACTACATTAACGACTATTGTTTAAAAAGTAAAAAGAAAGATAAATGAGGAAGCATTATAAATAAAACAGAATCGTTTAAGCTTAAAAATAGAATGTACCAAAAAATATTATTATTTCGTAAAATAGAGTTTCGATATAGTGTGGTGAGTATACGAGTTATGTCTCACCATCTTCTTCTCGCCTATGAAACCAAGCTTCCACCAAGTTGCCCAGTAACGGCTGAGGTTGGATGGGTTACTGCAAGTCTCTCTGGTTGAACAGGGATTTACTGAATTTATCACTTGAACTCCGGGTAAAGGATTAGGAGACATTCTCCTGTACCTTTTAAACGTTTATCCACATTTTATCGCAAAAAGTTGTCTGTTGAGAAGTATTAAGTTTATTTAAGACTTATAAACTCATAAAAAGATAACTTGTCTTTTAAATATACTTAGATATAAATCTTTAACACAAATATTATTATAACTCAACAAATATTTTTGGGTGTATTATCAATTAATTAATTAAAATAATGATAATAATTATTATTTTTGTTGGTAATGCTGTTGTATCATAATGAAAACAATGGATTAGACTAAGACGATTGTAGTTTGTGGCATTAGGGATTTTAGGATTAGGAGGTTTAATCAAGCTCGGTGAAGCTTGCGAGAGAGTAGACCAAAGATGACGCAGGATTTTGGTCTGAGTTCTGGACCAAGCTCGCATTGTTCACGGCGATTAATTCATTGTCGCTTACCGCATCTCGCCACAAACCACTGCCTTCACCTACCTTTCACATGCCACTACTTGTCCTTCTCCACCAGCATCACCGGCACTTGCTTCTATTCCTCTTTATTCTCCTCCATATATTCACTTCCTTCTCCACCGGCTTCACCACATTTTCTCATACTGACGCTTTTATTCAGCAATATGTACCCAACAATTTACTAATCCATTTACCCAGCTTCCTACTTCCTATTCACCGCAAATTGTCGTCATTTACTTTTATTTTTTACAAATATTTATTTTTTTATTTCTTCAAATGTACATTTAGAGTAATTTTTTTTAAATTATTCAAGATTTTTTTTTTTAATTAAAATTTAAAAAATAATTATATCAGTAGTTACAAAAAGTAAATTGTAAATTGAATTATATAAAAAATTCAACTCCAAGATAATTGTATAAATTTTCAGAAGCTATTTTCCCCACCGGTAATTTTTTACAGCGCATAATTGTAGCAACACTTAATAACAAGTATAATGTAGAGCGTGAATAGATGAAAATGATTTTGATAATACGTTTAACTAGACGGCCTTTAGATATATGTAAAACTATGCAGATTGTTTGCTGACAAAAATCTCGCGTATATATATATATATTCCCCGGGGCAGTGGCTGGTGTGGTAGCTGTATAAGTCTCTACTGGGCGTTTACCTCGTGGTGAGGTATACCGGTTGAAAACTAACTTTGGCATATAAATGTATGTAAAAGTAGAGGAGGAGAGCCCGTATACCTCAACAGTAGAGGAGTCACAGGCGATCGAGAAGGAGGAAGAACAAGGCTCCGAGATGTAGTGCTAGCTGGTAGCATCGTTAAAGTGCTCTAGGGATGAATTAGGCTGTTAATGTTACCTCTTTGATATGCGAATTACAGAGCTATAATTCTCAGCCGCTTATTAACAACTATTTTCAGAGCAAACTTCTGTTCGCTGGCGTATTTGTTTTCATCAGTCTGAAAAACAAAAAGTTTTTAATAAAAATAAATATTAAGGACGTTCATGCGCTCCGCTATAGTCAAATAAAATAAGTACTGACATTTTACGAAGTTATTCGGACTTTGAAAAAATTTTTAAATGTATTAATAATTTATAAATTTTTATTATTTAAAATTTTATTAAATATAAATTAATCATCAATTTGACTTAACTTCTACATTTTTTTAAAAATTCACCAAAATAATTTTAAATAAATTATTTTAAATGATTTTAGATTGTTAAAATTGATTTTTTTTTTAAATAATATTATAAAGTGCATAAATCAAATAATATTAATTTTATAATTTTAAACACAAAAAAATTCTGTTTTTTTATAAGACTCGAAAAATTCAATTTTTAATCATTGATAATTTTCTGAAATTGTAAAAATTTTTAAGGACAAATAACTAGACGATTAAATTTGTCAGAACTAAAAAATAAAAATTTTTGTTACCTACTGAGCTTGATGTATGAACGTTCTTACAAAAAACACATTATATATTACATGCCACACATTACGTAATGTAACAAAGAAGAAACAAAGCCACCGTAAGAGAAATCCAACACATTTATGAATTCATTTTTATTTAATATTAAATAATATCGTCTACCGTGTGCATGCTGCGTAGCCTGTCATTTATATATTTCACAAGAAATCTCAAACTACCTTACACTCGGATGCAATTTACTTCTAAAGGAAACTCCATCAATCAGCCCCAGCACAGACGGTTTAAAAGCAGTCACTTGGGCGTCGTCGAGGTACCTCGTAACCCGTAGTCGTCATCTACCTCTGGGTTTACAGACGGTGACACTGTTAAAGACAACTTCTTGCACCTATGTCATCTGTCACCCGATTACTCGCTCCCTATTCTTCATTTAACCTTTTTTTACCAATTTTTTTTTATTTATTATACCAACAACTAATCGATATTTCATTCAGCTCTTTTTTACCCTATTGTGTTGTTTACTTTTTTATTTATTTTTCTACATTTTATTTTTATTTTTTACTCTTTTTATTCACAGTGTGACTATGATAGATGTATCCAGTATGTTAAATTATTTGGAGCACGAAGCAAGAAAGTGAGATTGGATTAGCTGATAAAAATAATTGGAATAATTGTGCCGGTGTGTTTATTTATAGTTTTGTTTTATACTCTGATACTTGTCTCATATTTTTATTAAAACTTTTATATAAATCCGACCGGAGAGGAAAATAGGAATAAAAACATAAAAATAAAAATAAAAATATGAACGCGTTAATTCGAGATAAAGTACACACGTATTGCAATACTATACATGAATTGGAATATTACAAAGCTGGCATACGGGAAATAGAGTTAGAGGAAGTGAACGTCGGTGAGACCACAAAATGTGAGATGGGCGTTGGGAATAGTAGACGGTTGGGACCATTTTATGCATACCAAATGCATAACTTTCTCTCTCTCTCTCTCTCTCTCTCTCTCTCTCTCTCTCTCTCTCTCTCTCTCTCTCTCTCTCTCTCTCTCAACCTTTTCCATCCCTCCCACGCAGTTTCCTCTATTCAGATGCATTGCATACACGGGCAATTGATTTATAGCCTAAACTGTCCTCTTCTCTTTTGATAAATATTAATTTCTCACCGGTGCCATCCTATAAGTAGATTCGCACTATTCAAACTTTTAAATTACTCTCAACTTCTTTATATCATTATTATTATTATTATTACTACTACCATAACTATTATTTTTTAACAGTCTACTTTATTCACACTTGTTCCTTTTAATTCACCGGATCACATTACCTGAAAGTGCCCAAAAAATCTAGTAAATCTGACGACAAAAAAATAAAATAAAAAAAAAAAAAACTTTTTTATACCATTTTTATTATATGAATGAATGAGAGAAATATTAAATTCTTTTCTTCTATTTCCGAGCTATTTGCCAAAAGCTCAATAAAATTTCGCGCATCCGCGGCGCCTTCACATATCATACAACTTCGCTCGTTATTTCCCTCTCGCTCTTTTCTCACCCTTCTTACCGGGGAGTCTGGCACCGTTACTTTTACTCCCTACTATTCTACACACTATTGTGCCCATATATCTTTATATACCCAAACCCATACAGATATATAACATATCTTTTCATCTTTATACGTATATAAAGATACACACATTCGTACAACCACACAAATATGAACAATCAAAAGTTATCAAGTAGTAATGGTACGAGTAAGGTATGGCCTTGTTATGTGAACACAAGTTTGCTAGCAACATTTAAGTAGTGACGATGTCGTTTAGGTCGGACGCTCCCATGCACATTTTAGTAGTCCCACCTACATATACGTCTATTTATTCACATACATATTTTATATATACAATGTATTATATGTACAATCTTTAATGCTATCCCGAGCAGGTTATACCGAGTCACGAAGCTACATAACACACGGTTGAGCTTGAGCTCGAATTTAAGGAGAACTCGAGGTAGAGGTAGAGGTACCAGGATTGTTTTTACGACGACCCAGTTGCTATAAGATTTATTCCGACATTTTACAAATTTTCCTATTGCCCCAGATGTGTATTTCCAAAGTGTCGGATAAGTTATTTCGGGAACAATCTAAAACTTTTTTCACTTGTAACATAACCCGAACTTGGACGCGTATATCATGTGTACATTGTACATATTATGCATGGATAACATATACATTATGTAATATATATAATATATAAGGGGCGCGCCAAAGAAATTGACTTTTTTCATTAATGGTTTATAAAGTTGGGCGGAGAACCGATAGATCTTGTTTAAATTTTACCCATTAATATTCTTCGACATAAAATTGTCGGAAAAAAAAAGTTTTTCTTTTTTTTTTTTTTTTTTTTTTTTTTTTGTTAAATTTGAATGAATTTATTCAAAGTAAGTTTTTCTTACAAAAGAGATGAATTTCGTTGGAAAATGTTGAAATAAATCTAATTTATTTCCGATTCTACGACACGTGAATATTCCCCTTTGATTTGAGCCTCTAGGTCACGCATTACAATTTTATATTTGATATTAAAAGAAATTCCGCATTATTATATTCATCTCATGATTGGTCAGAGGGAAATGAAACCTCTAGAATTATTTTCGCAGAAAGTTTTTCGGTCTATAAAAAAAGAAAAGATAAAATTTATGGATATTATACTGTTTCAGTGATATGGAGATCTCGAGATTGACACACATAAAATGAAATTATTTTATTTCTATGGTAATATTTGTAAGTGTAATTATTTTGTGGGTATTGCCGAGAAAATTACTTTATTTTTTATTCCACTCAGTCTAATTTCTATGATAGAAAAAAATATTCAAATTCATTTATATCAAATGTTTGATGTTTAAAATTTTTTTTTTTATTATTTATTACTCGGATAGAGCAAATATGAAAATAATAATATTATTTTTATAGTTCGGATAAACTTCAAATTATATTTTATCTGCAAATTAAATATGGATTTCATTCAAATGGAAAAAATGTTCCGTTGTATTTTTATTGCGAAGATAATTGAATATAAAATAATATTTATGAAATCATTCCGATATTGGATCTTTTTACTTATCTCGGTGAAATTCACAATAATCGTAATATTTTATTGAATTAAAAAAGTTTATATAATTTGGAAATTCACGTTTGCAATTTAAATTTTTTGTAATTTTATTCAATTTCAAAATATTAGGTTCACATAAAAAACAATCATGATCTTAAATTTTTAGTGACAAGTGAGGTTTTTTCAAACTTTTTTTAAATTGGAAGTAAATTTTTATCATTACTAAAAACTTGTAAAACTAAAAGAAATTAATGCAATAGTCAAATTTTATCACAAATATGAGAAATTTTATTCTAGAATGAAAAGTCAAAGCTTATTTCATCAATTATGATATCAAATATAGAGACATTTTATATTGGATTATTGTATTTAAAATTTATTTGATAAAAAAAGAAATATGAAATTTTTTATTTTCCAACATTCAAAATTGTTTTTTTTTTTTTTAAATAACTAACCGGCTGATTTTGCTCATATTAGAACTCGACGAACTAAGTCGAAAAATATGAAAATTTTTAAAGAGTTCCGTCATGAAAATAAATGCAATATAATTAGAGATCTCTGAAATCTACTTAGTTGTCCCATTTAAAGAAAAAAAGAAAAAATTTTTTATCACTTTAGATTGTACATTTTTTCCATAAAAAGTAATTATGAACAAATCTAATAAATATTCATTACTGTATTTTAAAATAGAGCAGCCATTCTATGAATATTTAAAATTCCAAGTTTTTAATGACAAATTAATTTTCTAATTTTTTATGACAAATTAAAAATAAAAAAAAAGGCCATTCAGCAGTTGAAATGGAAGTAGATTTCATTAACAGCTACATTTATTAAAAATAATAAATAAATGAAATTAATTTTTTAATAAGAAATATAAAATTAAGTTTATCAAAAACAAATTACAACGAATGCAATGGTAAAATTTCATTAAAGATATGAGAAATTTTCAAGTTAGAAATTCATGCAGGTATGTAAATTGAAGCTTATTTTACTGGCTTTGACACAAAATTTGCAGAAACTGAAAAAAAAAATCTTATTTAAAAGTTATTTGGGGAAAAAGCAATAAAAGTGAAAAATTTTGAATTTTCAAAAATTTCAAACTGCTAGCATTTTTTAACTAATCAATCGATTCCGCTCAAATTTGAGTTTGATTTTGACAATCGTGTGGAGAATATATGTGCTGAGTTTCATAAAGATCCGTTAAGAATCGTAGAAGTAGGGTGAACACAAGCCGCGTTATATATATAAACTTTTGAACCATAAGTGTTTTCTGAATGAGGGTGACGAGCTGAGTCGAAATACACTAAAATTTTTCGAAAGTTCCGTCATGAGGACAAGTGCAATAGTTAGATTTTTGTGAAATCTACTAAAAATCAATCCAGAACAAATTAAATTCTATTCTCTTTTTTATGTAATAAATAAGTCCATCTGAATATAAAAATTCATAGAAATGCAACGCTAAATCACACTGAGAAAAAAAATATTATAAAGAAAATTTTTTGACGCAATAAAATATATCAATAATTATTGAGAATATATTTTTTTATCTGAAGAATAGGCCGCATTAATTAAAATAATTTTAACTGAATTCAAATAAAACTATCAGTTTTTTCAACTATTATAATAAATACTGAAATTCACAATGGAGGTAGATATTTATTTTTTTTTGTCAAAAAATTAATAACTTTAAAAGGGCGAAAAAATTTTTTTCTGGACAATAATTTTTTTTTCCTTTCACTATCTAATTAGTATATTTTCGGCACACCCTAATAGGCATTACATAACTAGGCGGACATGTAGGTAATGTATGTATGGTGTATATAACTTAATATACGATGAGAAATATCAATGGCACTCGGGCACAATAGTGCAGCTAAGTTATCACACAGTGCAGAGTGTTGTCATGCCTTGGGGACATAACGCTAGTCGATGGTGTGTAAACTAACGCAAACCCTTCTCCCAGGTGCTATTATGCTCCTGGTGGCTGTATCTGAATATATATGTATCCTGTAGTTTCAATCTCCCTTGAGATCAAATAACACTGTTTTATTACTTATTAGTTATTACCGCAATAAAAATTATCATCCTGTGACAATAACAGTTTGTGGAACAATCAAGATTCATTGAATGAATATGGACATAATACAGAATACAGAATACAGAATATAGAATATAGAATATAGAATATAGAATATAGAATATAGAATATAGAATACAGATACAGAATGTGAATCGAAGACGAGGTTAATCCTCGGGTTACCATTTGTCTATATAATACTTGACTCTATTTATTCCTCTTTTGAGTCCCTCGGGGAGGAGCAAACCACTGAGAGATGTAACTGATATAAAAATGAGTAAAAGTAAAAAATAAGAGTGATCGAAATTGAATGACGTGAAATATCTGAAGAAGATGATTCACATTCTATAGAGATTGTGTGTAGCTAGTGCTTCTGTATAAATAGAGAGAGAGATAGAGAGATATAATAGCTAGATGGTGGATGGTATGAAGCGTACTTAGAGAAGCGGACACACAAACAGCAGCAACGAGGAGACGAGAGAGAGAAGGAAGGAAGGAAGAAGGGAGAGAGAGCACACTGGTGCGGGCTAGCGCGAAGCTGGGGCTGGGTGGCAGAGAGGGTGTCGGATACGGTTTTCAAGGGGGCGAGAGAGGGGTGAACACCGAGTGGTTGGTGCATTATTGATCCCAGTGTGTGCGGACTGGGCAAAAAGAGGACCCTGGCAAGAGCGAACGAGAAAAAGAGAGAGAAGCGAGAATGAGAGGAGAGAACAAGCTACATGTATTTTATATATATATATATATATATATATATATATATATATATATATATATATATAAAGTATACATGTTTTTGGTATGTATATATGTGTACTAGTGGGAGTTGGGTGAGTTTTCTAATGGATCTAGAGAGCATACCTACACCATCTTAAATGAAACGATTTGGGCGGAGCTCGAGACCTCAAACTGACGATCGGCTCGCAGGCGTGCCTAATAGTACCAAGCTGTTAGAAAAGTTATTTATTTATGTTTCAGGTGTACTTATAATCGTTATCTCTTTTTCTAGTTTCCTCTTTAGTTCCTCTCATAAGTTAAAAGTTTATTAATTTTCGGAATAAGCAAATATTTGATAAATTACTAACGTACCCAATAAATTGTTGGAAAATTATTTCGGAGAAGGATTATTATTATTATTTTTATTGTTATTGTTATTGTTATTATTATTATTATTATAAAGGATAATACCGTTATCTGTTTAATACTCTTAGGTAATATATACTGATGTATATAGGTATAGGTTTGGATAGGAATATATGGGGGAAAAAAGTTTTATATGTATGAGTAATAAATATTTTTATGAAATAGTGGAGCAAAAGAAAAATGGGTTTAAATTCATGTAAAATAAAAACGAGGAAAAGCCATTTAATATTTGGTAATTTATGAGAAGTAATATAATTTTTAAAAATTCAAATAGCAATGGTTACTTTGCTGGGGTCTTTGATAAATTTACATCTTTAAAACTGTGCTACCCGGAGGAGCTTTTTTTAGGATAAAAAACTATCTGTGTTTGGTCTCACGATAATGGAATTGATCAGCCACCACCACCGCCACATCCATCCAATGTTTTCTTTTCTTACTCTACTCAATTCTATTTAACTTATTTCTTCTGTTTTTTTTTCTATCTCTTCTTGTATTCTTTAAGAAAAAAAAAATAAAGATAAAGAAAGAAGACATTATTACTTTGTTCCCAAAGCTTTATATTTCAGCATTCTCACCCGGCAGCTACTTTACAATTTTAACTTGTAGACGATTTGCAATGCAAAGACAACGGTCTTTCTCAAGGACTAGTAACCAAATGCTTGAGATGCTCGCTTTTTCCCATTTTATATCATTATTTTTTTTTTATTCTCTATTTTTACCTTTCTTCCGTACCCACCTTCTGGTCTTTCCACCACTACCTTTTTTTTTATTTTTATTATCTCTATATTTTCACATTGTTTTTCTTTCATTTTTTAACATCCGTCCCAAGTAACTCTTTCTCATTCTACGCTCTATATTATATATATATCTTTACTTGTTTCTCTTCAATTTCGCAAGACCATTTATTATTCTTACGTTCTCATAACCGTAACAATTATAAAGCAAAACGAAATTTTAGTAATAACACACTCATTTCTCAAAGTAAAAATGACTTTTGTACTCTTATATTTACATTAAAAGTATAAAGTAAACCAACAAAAAATAAAAGTTTTTTTTTTAACAAGTATGAGAGGAAAAATAATGAGACTTTTAAATGTATTATTATTTAGTTATGCCTTTTAATAAATATATCTATAAAAACATACATTATAATCATCATTTTTATTATTATTATTATTATGATTACAATTTTCATTATTATTATTATTACTATTATTATTAATAATTAAGTTAAATAATTAACAAATGATGATATCTAATGTCAACTAAAGCTGGTTGAAGGGGACCAAATGCGTCAATCGTGCAATATATTTGACCCGTATTCAACCAGCTAAGCTTAACATTTAATTCCGAGGCCGTATGAAGAAGATTATTTGGAGTATCGTTGATTATTAAACCACACTTGACATTTAAAGACACCTTGCTCAAACGCTATAAATAATAAAATATCATTTCATTCATGCATTCATTCATGCATACATAATAGCTTTTGTTAATATTATTATATCTATTATTATATAATATAAATGTATAAATATAGCAAATAATGATAATAATAACAATATTATCATTATCCTTAGTGGTATTATTATCATCAGTTGAAGGAAAGTCGTTAATATGTGATATATATACATTACATGATACATTACATTGCAGTAAGATATTATAATGTTGTCTCTCGTAGATTTTCATGCATAGAGTGAAGTGCGATGAAGAGATATCGTCGAATACATTTTATCACAGCTCTTGACATTATATTGGATCATTACTGACACACAGATAGAGAGATGTATCGCAGACGTTACACCAGACACTCTTGAATGATTGATTCACTGTCAACTGCAATGTACAACACCCTGTCATTGGTATACTTTATTTATGCTTTTCTCATGTATTTAACTTAACTAGCCAATACTAAATAATTATCCAGCAAACTCAACAATACTTTTCGTATTTTTACTTGTTAGCTTTTTTTTTTTTTTTTTTATTTATAATTTATAATTAATAATAGTTAAAAAAAAGTTATTTTTAGAGTTAATTAAAAATTCGTGAAGCATTGAAGCGAGGATTATTGGAGTTAAGGAGTTAAATATATAATTAAAAAAAAAAAAAAAAAAAAATAAAAGTAAATCGTTGCCGATCTATGGGAGTTTTCTTAAGCTTCTAGACTGCCACGCGTTTTCAACGTGAGGAATAAAGTCTATTTCAAGCGCAAACGCAGATATTCGAGTAACATGAGACGCAGGCGTTAAATATATCCTCGGCATAGCAGCCATGATTCTTTTTCTTGCTGTCTGATGTTCGTGAGACATTGTCATGAATATTTTTTCATCAAAGAAGCTTTTTGGGTTTTAAATAAATTAAGCGCTAAGCTTTTTAAAAATTAATATTTGGTTTAAAAATAACGAGCCAAGCGGTTCTACGAAAATATATTTTTATAAATACTAATAAAAATATATATAAATATAAATACCTGTACTAAGTCGAGTGTCCGATGACCATTTATGTAATTCACGTGTCTTCAATCACACTACACTTGATCTGTCACAATTGTCGAAGGCAATCAACGCCGGCATATCCGATTAAATAAATGGCCAAGCAATTCAAATCAAAGCTAATAATTAAAATAATAATAATAATAATAATAATACTAAAAATAATAATGATGATAATTATAATTATAATGATAATAGTAATGCACTACAATTTATGTGATTAATAAATTTAATTAGATTTATAAACTTTATTTTACCACTTACTAATTTAAAAACTAAACTGTTTCTTCTCTCATACTTTACATAACACTCGCGGCGATCTCTAACGAACGACTTGAGACGAACAAATGGTTCTTATTTTTTTAAAATAGATAGCTATTTTTAAATATTTATTTCATAAAATAAACCGCCGCGGTATTTTTGTACAAATATAATTCAGCAACGATGTTAGTTAGTGAATAGCTTTATTAAATTACTAAATAAATAAATAAATAAACTAAATAAAAAAAATAAAATAAAATAATATCGTGGGTACCTCTCGACTATGTGACTCATCTTTGTCCTTTTCAGTCGGCAACCGCTGCCCCGATATTTTCGCCACTCGCGCAACCGCTGTCCCAGCTCGTTTATCGTGTACATTTTTAGATATAAAATTGTGTAACTGAGCACAAAATTCAACGAAAAACTCATTTTTAAATTTCATATCGTTTATTTTTATTAAATTTATGATACCGAGTTTTCAATTTACCGAAAAAAAAAAAAAGTAAAACATACACTCATTCGTATGTATGTATGTATCAATAACCGTAATAAATAAAATGAAAATAGCAATAAAAAAAATTAATTAATTCTCGTGGGAATTTATGGATTTCCGTGCTGACACTGTGACATTCAATTTCTCCGCGCGGTACTGTCGTTTTTGTCTGTCTATCCTCAATCTCCCCCTTCTCTACTATTATTTAAATCCCTCTCTTTTTATCTTTAACGTTAAATATATCTCATTTACGGCAATAAAAGACATAAAATCTAAATAACACACTCAGGTTTTTAAATTAAAGCTAAATTTATTTTTACCTTTAAATAAAATAAAATTCAAATTTAAAATTAAAATCATCATCTGATCTAATATTAAGTCCAACAATTCTATTTTTAAAATTATCAGTCGCGATTTAATCTCCGAATTTATTACTCAATAAATTACTGTCATAAATCTCTACTTCTGATCTAAATTAAAAAAAAATCTCATTGCTTATTACGCCCAAAAAAAAGACTTTAATAATTCTAAAAAAAAGTACTTAAAAAAATCCAATGCTCCACTCGCGAAACAACGAAGGGCACGTTAGACCGACTGCAAAATCTTTACCCACGTCTTACAAAACTCTGGCTCTACTCCTATCGAAAATTCCATTAACGTTTATTAAAAAAAAAATCGCGTATCATCCAGATCGAGCTCCCGAAATTTTTGTTTACCCGCTTAGTAAAATAAAATATGAAAAACGCGTGATAAAATAAAAGAAAATGGTTGAGTAGTTATCCGAAAAATCTAAAAATGTTGATTAAACTCTCGTAAGTTCTTTAGTACTGTGTTTTATCTATCAGGGCGTGGAGGGGAAGGAAACAAGCTCGCTCGAGTCGATAGTGAGGTTCGTCCGACCAAAATGTGAACGTACTACTGGATGGGTGCCCGGGCCCGCACTGTGCAGCCGACGCAACGTTGGGCGCCGCAACACTTCCCCGTCGCAGGGCTGTGCATCATTGAGGGTGGGAGCGGGCGTACGCCTGCGCCACCCAACCAAACGACCCTTATAGGACGTACCAACCCTGTGTCCTATCTTTCTGATGGTTTCGGCCTCCTCCCACCTCATCCTCATCCTCATCCTCACAACGGTTCGACTAAACCACCACCTCACTACCTACAACCTACAACCTACTGCTTCACCACTTCACCACCCCTAGCTTCTCCTAGTTCCTCCGGTGGATTTCCCACACATTGCCATTTCAGACGTAGGAGTAACAGAAACGGCGAGTTGCGCCCCGAAAAAGGTTCTGCGCTGGCTTCTCTGCCTTCACCATCAAGTTGCCCCTCTTTTGAGTTACCTAGCTTCTTGCAGTCCACGCTCGCTTGCTATATCTATAAAATATAAATTTGGGTCAAATACCGCCTACCGTGGCCTAATGAACCTTCGATATGACCCATATAAAACACCTGGCATGCCTCACTACTGTTACTTATCCTCCTTTGCCTTTTTTTTTTACAGCGCAACACTAATTTCGGCTATTTGTTATTTGCCTCGGCCCATTCTCATTATCTTTTTTTTTCTCCGTTGGTCTTTGTCTCTTTTTCTTTAATTGCGGGTTTAAACTTTGGATAATATAGAGGAACTTTAGATTCAGATAAATTAATGTTAACTATTTCTGGTTAATCGCCGGCAATTACATTATTGACGTTCATGTTACTTCACAGTCGTTGACATGTGCAAGGTGTGCAAGTGATTAATGTATCTATTATACCACCAGCCACAACCACCATGTCCACTACAAAGCCCCGGGTAATAAATTTATTTATTTTGTTTTCTCATATTGAATTTTCTTCTATTCAAGCGTTTAATTTTCGCTTGTTTTTTTATGATTTTTAACGATTTATTAGATATTGTTGTTGGTATATTTTAAATAATTTTACATTCATATTTATTTTAATAATTGAAGATTTTAAATGTTGATAAAATTTTGCTACAATTTCTCTAGAACGTCTGAGGACGGCCATCCAGGGAGATGGTTAAAATATCACGTAAAATAAATAAATAAATTATTCACGTCGGACTGTATTGTCAGTAAAATTATTTAAAAAACGAAAATCGAATATTGAAACAGTATAATGAATGCTTTTACATAAATTTAATAAAATCATTTTTTTAATATTGTACAAGGACTGTTTTTCAAGAACTCAAATAAAAAAGGTTAACTTTTCGACGAGGCTGTGCTTTGCTTAAATTATTGATTCGGAACGGTTTTAAAATAGCGATATGCCCCAGTATGCCAGATCTTGCTCCACCTTTACTCAATATTTATTCGGTTCTTTTGTTTTTGTAAAACTTTTCAATACCTGACAGTTTCACATTCCAATAAAATCGTTTTACTCCGGCCAATAAATAGTACGGGAGGAGGTTTGAGGTGGCAAGGAGCTAACGTATTTACTCAATATTCAATACCTTGTATTCAATTTAAAACCAAAGTTTGAATTCTACCTGTGAAAGATTGGTTAATTCCTCATATTTGTTCGATATTTGTCTGGTGACTGATGACATTTATTAATAATTGTCATCACTTAGAGATCAATTCAGTTATTGTTGTATTAATTTATCGCTTGATTTTTAGATTTTGTTGCAATTTTATAATATCTGTTCAATAAATTCTTGACACATTTTTCTATTTTTTTTTATCAATAGAAAAATTATTTTGCAATAAGGATGTCAATTATTTTATTTATAAAAAGCAATTGATTTATTGTCTAATGGGTATTATTATGATGGATACATGGAAATTTTTTAATTAATGACTAATAAAATGTAATTATACTTAATTAAAGAAACCGTAGTTATATTATATACATATGAACAGAGATTAAAAAAATTTTTTATTTAACAACGATCATAAAAATGATATTTTGTTTATTGTTTTACAAAAGATTTACCAAATTAAAATTATTACAGTCATAAAATTTTTGGCGTGTAAATTTACATTGACTTCAATAAGTTAATTTTATTATTAACTTGTGTAAGGAAGTACGGCTATTGTAACTCATTCATTGTTTCAAATGTATATTCATTTGACTGGCTTTTCCAATTAATTTCATTATATCGACTGACATTATTATTATTATTATTTCGACTTAAAACATTTTCTACAAAAACAGGAAGGAAATATTGAATAATAACAACAACAGTAATAATCATAAATAAAATAAAAAATTAGGTTACGGAAATAATAAATCTTTAATTCACTTAGCCATTAATCTCATGAGATTTCTTTTATTTTTTTTTATTCTCTCAATATATATCTATATAAATGAATATATATTTTACCTCAGTATTATTTTTATTCAAGAGTAAAAAAAGGGTAATCTTAACATAAAATATTTTTTTTACATTAAGAAGATAAAGGAAAAGCTGTTATAATAAATCCTGACATTTTTTTCCTTTCTCAATTTTTTTTATTTTATACTATACTGTAGTATACTACATTGTAATTTACTGTCGTGACAGAGTACGAGTTACCATTATCACGTCTGACTATACGTCGAGGTTACTGCTTTACTCGAATGGTGAAAGCATATCCCAGGAACCGAGAACCGAGAACCGAGAACCAAGAACTAAGAAATAGTTAAATATTAAAAGACTACAAATCGATATTCTTAAGCTTTAATAACATTATACTCTGATGATGCTGTTAATTTTGAAATTGCATCAACTGTGTTCTAGTGCCAGAGTTATCAACAGAGAGCTCTGGATGATGATCATGATCATGATAATCATCTTAATTTATTCTACAATAACAGCATTAATTAAAGGCTTACAGCTTACAGTGGAAACTAAATTCATTAATTAAATTATTAATTATAAAATAATGCCGCTATTATCGTTCATTTTTCCAGTGAATTGTTAATTAATGGACTCGGTGGATAAAATAGGATAAAAAATGTAATTAATATAAACGGAACTTATACGTATGAAGCGACGGACAGTGTCACACTGGAGAGAATATTCGCAGAACTAGAAGAGTATCATCCCTCGTTTCTCAGTTCTCAGCCGACGCCTACCCCGGTGTGCGCAAGCTCTCCGCGACATATATTTTCCAAAAGCTCGAAAATACTATTATGTCTCCAAACACTTTGAGCTTTCCACAGACGTTAACTTTCCGCTTCTGTTTTATACCTAATTTTTTATCTATTATTATTCCTCTCCGGGTTTACTTTTTTTGTTTTATTCTAATTAACTTGCTTCAACATTCTGTTCGTTGACCATAAATCACGTTGGACAATTGCTAATTGTAAATATTTTTTTTACTGTTTTGTAATTTATTTCTTCTCTCATTTTTTTTTTACTTCATTTATCTTGCTGTTATTATATTAGACAAAAATTTTTTTAGAACTAAACTCATTCTATTATTAATTTACACGTACTTATGTACATTTATTGGTGTAAAATTTTATACAAACATTGAAATTTATAATTTTATTTCAGTAAATAACGAATATTTCAATTTTGTACTTTATATTAAAATTCTGTCTGCATGGAAATTATGATTAAATTGCTAAGGAATATTTTTTTTAGAGAATTTAATTTCCGTAAAAAAAGTCTCTTACAATTTTTTCGTATCTCAAGTTACAAAAAATCCATCAAAATAGTAATTAAATTTTACTTCAATTTTGAATCTTTGTAACAATTAAAAAAAAAAATTTATTTTAATTATTTCATTTTTTAAAAATGAATTTTTAATTTTTATTTCAAAGTTTTATAAATTATTTCAATAAAAATCATCATCTCTTACGAGAATGGCATTCAAAATTTTGACATAAATCATCAACTGGTAATTTTTTACAGCTGAACTTTTTACACAATTTTTCAGTTTCATTATATTTATATTTTACTTAAATATATGTGGTTTTTATTTTTGGTATTTCTCGCGACACTGTCAAATGCTCGCACATGCTCGTCACACACTAGACAGTTTGAACAAATGACGTGGGATGAAAAAGTTGTCGTTAATCTTTATGAGAGAAAAGGTTTTTAATATTCTCACTGTTCTGATATTTTATTATTTTATTTTATCAAGTGGATATATAAATATATAAATATAAATATATATATATATATATATATATATATATATATATATAAATATATAAATATAAATATATATATATATATATATATATATATATATATATATATATATATATATATATATATATATATATTTGAACCACCGTATAATATTGATTAATATGTTTTTTCTTGAATTGTTTGGTAAAAATCCAAACCCGTGTCGTATGTGATTTCAAAGAGTAAAAATAAAATATTATAATAACAATAATGGTATTAATAATAAAAAATAAAGTTGAAACAAGAGAAAAATAGCGTGGAAATTCTGGCGAGAATCCAAAACTTTAACCAATGTATGCGCTGTTAAATCTAAATATTCGACGAGTAATAAACTCGAGCAATTAACAACTTTGATAAACAAGTTATGTAACTTATTACATATTATATTTAAGAAAAGCCGCTTAACAAGCTCTTAGATGATGCACGTATTATATGACTTTGTATTACAAGAAATTAGTGCCAAAATTAATTGGATATTTAAATTTACTTATAACTAAAAACCGATAATTTATTTTCTAAATAAATTCAAATTCAATGTCAAAAATAAAGTTATAATTTTCTTTAAGCTAAAATATTTATGAAAAAGAAAAAAGTTAATAATAACCGGAACCGATGCGCTAAAAGTACTTTTCAATAAAAATAAAAAAAATATTATCTTTAGTAAAAGTTATTTCCTCGATTTGAAAATTGTTAAAAGTTTTTCTTTATTAACTGTCTCTCAGTTAAGAATAATTTTCCCGGTAGATGAAAATCAAAGTTTATTACGGAATTGAAAGCAAACAAATCGATAAATCTCGAACAAACTATTATAAGTTTTAAATTTAAAAATAAATTAAATTTTTCTTAAAGAAGAAACTCAAAACTATTTGTTTTTTTAAACTAGATGTCAGTATTGATTTGATTAAATTCTAGAAACAAATTTCAATCAATACTGTCTTGTAGATTGCATATAGAATATTTATAGAAATAACTTAACTCTCAGCGAATCTTTGTTGAAAAATGACTGTTCATATGAAAAGTTTAAATTTACCAGTGTGGTTGCAAAATAGAATTTATCGTTGATTATTATTATTGTTATTACACTAGTCACAAAAATTAAGGGATATAAAAAAAATTCCAAATTTTTTGGTGATTTTCAGCGAGCTGTAACTCCGAGGAAAATGATCGCACGGAAAAAAAAAAAAAGCAAATTGTAGCTCCAAGTGTCTAGTTTTTAGATATGACCATGAAAATTTTTGTCATCGTCAGATCTGGAGAAATCCTAAGAAAACTACTGAAAAAAATTTTTGAAATTTTTTTCGTCTTAAAAAAGGTCTACGGGCTTCAAAAAAATTTTTTCGATTGTTTCGTTTAAAAGCTCTTTTAGTAAATTTAATACCCTTTAATTTGACGTAATCAAAAAGCCTGTACGATAATTTGCCGCGGAGTTATCGTCAATCAAAGCAAAAAGTTTTTTTGACTTTGGAAATCAATAACTCTGGAAATAATGACCGTATAGGAAATCGAAGGAGGATTTTGAAAACTACACAATATTCTCTATAAGAGAACGTAAACCGCTTTTGAAGAAAAAATTTTTTTGAATTGAAAACTCGGACTGAAAAAAGACAAAAATTCGCATAATTAAGGATATTTGGATAACTTGGTATAACTTTGGATAAAATGGATGAACGAAGGATATCGTTGGTAATTTTTAACTTCAAAGTGTCCCCTAAAATCCCTAAGAAATTCAAAGCGCTGCGATTTTTTGTTCATAGTGCCCAGAAGCTTCAAATTCTGTGTTTTCGCAAAAATCACCATTATGAGCAATTTTGTGATTTTTATTCATTTTTCCATTGAAAAAAATTTTTTTTTTCAAAATTCTTTATTTTTTCGATCAAAGAGATTGATTTTTCAAGAAATTTGAAAAAAAAAAAATTTCAATTTTTTCGAAAATTTTTTTCGAAATTTTCTCAATTTTTTTCGACTGTTGTTTTACCGCCGGCATTAGCGTTACCCAAAGCGTACCACGTGGAGGTTGCTCGGTCGGATTTACGCTTCACACACACACACACACACACACACACACACACACACACACACACACACACACACACACACACACACACACACACACACACACACACACACACACACACACACATGTGTGTGTGTGTGTGTGTGTGTGTGTCTTTGTCTGCGTGTTTGTCTGTTTGCAGCTGCCGAATGACCTCTGTACGCACGGCAGTAACTGCTCAGTACCGTGTATTGCCACCTCTGTTCCGAATCACAGCTCGTAAACGCTCTTGCATGTTGATGCATCGTCGAATATCACGTTGCGAAATTCCTTGCCAACAACGTAACAACGCTTGAGTCAACTGATGAAGATTGTGCAGTTGCGGATAGTCTCGCCGCAATCGACGCCCAAGCATGTCCCAAACATGCTCAATTGGGTTCAAATCAGGACTCATCGCTGGATGATTAAGCGTTGTTACGTTGTTGGCGCGGAGAAAAGTTCGCGTACGAACTGCAGTGTGAGGACGAGCATTATCCTGCATCAAAATGAACCGTCTTGCCCCCATGCGTGTGCGCATAGGCAGGACGTGTGGCTCCAGAATTTCGTCGACGTACCTATCGGCAGTCAACGTCCCACGAACGATGACCAACGGGGTTCTGGTATTGAAGGACACGCCTGCCCACACCATGACTGATCCACCATTGAAAGCTGTAACTGGTCTCGTAAAACCATCCCGATCTCGTTCTCCACGACGGCGCCAAACGAGAGATCGTCTATCGCTGCCATGAAGACAAAATCGAGATTCGTCAGTCCATAATACACTGGTCCACTGTCTACGACCCCAATGGTGATGATCATGAGCATAGGCCAATCGGGCTCGGCAATGTCGTGGAGTGAGCATAGGCACGCGATTTGCGCGTCTAGCGCGTAGTCCTTGCTCTCGAAAGCGATTTCGAACCGTCGATGCCGATATGTGTTGTTGGGGAGGACGTTGTCGACGATTGCGAAATTGATGAGCGATCGTGTGGGCATGCGCAGTAGGGTTTCGACGAGCTTCTCGAATGATAGCTCGATCATCACGCTCGGTAGTGATTCGTAGTCTACCTTGACCCGGACGACGATCGTAACTTTGAGTCGCGTTAAATCGGGCATAGGCCCGACTGATAACGGACTGGCTCACTCCCATAGAAGCTGCTACTTCCACCTGACTGTAGCCCTCTTGAAGGAGGGTAACAATGCGAGCCACATCTGTGGCAGCTAAATGTCGACGAGGCATATCAAAAGGTGCTTATCAAAGAAAAGCTTACATAAAATTCACGTAAGGAATTTAGGCTAAAAAGAAAACGTAAAATTCAAGTTTTGTGTGAGGAAAAGCCGAACTCCGCGGGGGTATATCAATTTGTTTTTATTGAATTTTTAAAATGAGATTTAAAACTAAGGCAGTTGTAGCGGACAGAAAAAATTGAGTTAATTTTTTTGACAATAGTGAAGCATTCTGAAGACGATAAAAAAAAATTTTTGATAAAAAAATTTCGAAAAAATTTTCGAAAAAATTGAAAATTTTTTTTTTTTTTTTTTTCAAATTTCTTGAAAAATCAATCTCTTTGATCGAAAAAATAAAGAATTTTGAAAAAAATTTTTTTCAATGGAAAAATGAATAAAAATCACAAAATTGCTCATAATGGTGATTTTTGCGAAAACACAGAATTTGAAGCTTCTGGGCACTATGAACAAAAAATCGCAGCGCTTTGAATTTCTTAGGGATTTTAGGGACACTTTGAAGTTAAAAAATTACCAACGATATCCTTCGTTCATCCATTTTATCCAAAGTTATACCAAGTTATCCAAATATCCTTAATTATGCGAATTTTTGTCTTTTTTTCAGTCCGAGTTTTCAATTCAAAAAAATTTTTCTTCAAAAGCGGTTTACGTTCTCTTATAGAGAATATTGTGTAGTTTTCAAAATCCTCCTTCGATTTCCTATACGGTCATTATTTCCAGAGTTATTGATTTCCAAAGTCAAAAAAACTTTTTGCTTTGATTGACGATAACTCCGCGGCAAATTATCGTACAGGCTTTTGATTACGTCAAATTAAAGGGTATTAAATTTACTAAAAGAGCTTTTAAACGAAACAATCGAAAAATTTTTTTGAAGCCCGTAGACCTTTTTAAGACGAAAAAAATTTCAAAAATTTTTTTCAGTAGTTTTCTTAGGATTTCTCCAGACCTGACGATGACAAAAAATTTTCATGGTCATATCTAAAAACTAGACACTTGGAGCTACAATTTGCTTTTTTTTTTTTTTTTTCTGTGCGATCATTTTCCTCGGAGTTACAGCTCGCTGAAAATCACCAAAAAATTTGGAATTTTTTTTATATCCCTTAATTTTTGTGACTAGTGATTGTCTGTATTAATGATAATATAGAATAGAGAATATCGATATGAATTACATTATGAAATAATATAACACGCGTTACGCATTCGAAGGTAATTATGGGTTTAATATATTATAATTATAATTATCAGTCCGTTTATAATTATGTATGCACATGAGTGACTTAGAGGACGTAATTTTCTCATCGAAGAATTAGGTAACAAATTATCTCACAATCAGTATATTTCCGTATGACATAATGTTGTTATCAGTTGAATTAATTTTGTTAAAATCCTCCACGAAAATATAAGAATTTAATAATATAACAATAATCTGTTTTTTTTTTTTTTTTTTTTTGATAACTTGTAGAAGAGATATATTTATTACGGACGACAGGTTTAATTTTTTGGGCGTTTTTGGTGAAAAATTCGAATTATGAAATGGAAATAATAGGATATGAGAGATGAAAGTGAATATAGAGGAAAGAGAGGGGGTAGTAGAGCGATATAGTGTTGAGATGAGTCAGTTATTTTTGTGGGAATTGGGAATTGCTTGTTTATAGATGGAACTTTGCCATCAGCAAATCAATTGTCCCACAAGGAAAAAATATACTTTAACATTCTGATCACGTGACTTTTCTCATCTCTACTTTCAAGGGAACACGTACTGCAATTTCGAAATATATTGTCACAATGTAAAAAAAATTTTTTTTTATATCCTTTATCGATTTACTTTTTTTTTTTTTAATTTTTCTTCACGCGATAAAATATTTTTTTATTGATTATTTTAAACGGCAATATCTTAGGATTTTAATTGAAGATGTTAAGTGTAAAATCCGTTGTTGAGAAATCGACCAGACAATTCCAATTATGCCTATACCTGATCAGCTTATCGTTTAGTAATCCGCGATCGACAGTCGTAGACAGCGCAATATCCCCGTACGAAAATCCTCTTACAATTGCTATAAAATCACTTTAACATTATATATACAATGATGATATTCCGTTTAATATATACTTATAAATAATTTAATATAGGCTTGGATTTTATTTGAAAGTATAAAGTAAAATATTTTAAAAATTCATAATAGTTTATTAGAACTGGAATTTTCTCTTAAATAAATAATAATCATTATTCTGTCAATTTTATTTTTTAACTTATTTGTATTTTTTATTAATTCTACTGTTATTATTATTATTATTATTATTATTATTATTATTATTATTATTATTATTATTATTATCATTATTATTTTTATTTTTATTGTTGTTGAAGTGTTATTTATTTTATGATTTAGTTATTATAGAGCAGCTGTAGAAATAAAATTTTGCCGATATTGCGAACTGAAAAATAATAAATACATTTTTTTCGCTCTATTAATATCCCTATTAAAAGTCACTTTTTTTTTATATTATAAACTTATATTGGTAAAATGAAATACTGTCCAGTAAATATTTATCTGACGTTAAGTATCTCAAATGATACTTCTGATAAAATCAACAATGTAAAGTATAGTTTAAAAAACTATAAAACACCGGTTAATAGAAAACCAAACTAAAAGCAGCAAGTAATTTTCAATAAGCTTAAAATGGAAGTAGAGTAATTAATAAAAAAATTTATTTTATTGTGAAAAAGCGTGGGTTTCTAGATACCAATTATAGTAAATATTTGTAAAAATAAAGTTACCACAAAAATATCTTACAAAATACTTCGGATTGTTTGCAATAAAATAATTTTATTTTATTTTCATTTCATTTTTATTTTGAACATAATAAAATCATTCGGAATTATTTTATAATTTTCAGTTTGGTTTGCTGTTGAAGCCTATTTCTTAGTCTTTTAAACATTAATTTTTTATTATTTAATACCCAAAGCGTTAGATTATAAGATTTTACTTGAGTATTCTTTTTTGTATAATAAGAATTCTAATTATTTTTTTAATTTTTATACCATTATCGGCCCTTAATATATGTACAAAAGTGCAAGTTCATCAGACATCTAAAAGTTGGCAAAAATGACGTTGATAGATTTTGTTACGTACACAGATGTTAACTTAATTGTTAAAAAAGTAAATTAAAAATTACAATAATTCATTTTTCTACTAAAATTTTTTTAATTCAAATTTAACGGGTTAAATTTTTTTAAAAAAGTAAAATTAACCGTGTCATATTGTTAAATTTTATTTTTAAAAAACTTCCCGTTACTCCGACAGATGTCGCGAGCAGCGGCGTTTCTCGCAAGCCCAAGCGTATGTAATACGAATATATACCCCTTCAAAATTATTTTGTCCATTCAGAACCCACAACGTAAATAATAATAGACACAATCGCGAAAAAGTGATGGGCACCATTACTCATACGATTCAAAAGTATTTCAAAAGATAAATTGACTGCGATTACCGAGTGGTTGGTTACGGGACGTGAGAATAACCCCAAAAAATCAGTATCTGTATTTTTAATCTACTAATAACAAAAAAAAAAATCTTAAGTAAAAATTTAAAAGTTTAAAAGATATCTATGTTCTTATTGATTGCTTTCTTTCTTACTCAAAAGTATAAAGTTCCCAGAGCGAACATAAAGTTGCTTAGTGATAAAAGTTCCCTTCACAAAACTTTTTCTCTTCTCATTTTTATATAGCTTTTTTTTGTTTTTTATTTTATTTTAGTTCCTCCGTTCCTATTTTTCTCTTTACCTTCTCTTCTGCTCTTCTCTTCATCGTCAGATATTTATTTTTTTTTCTCCAACTCTCTTCCATTTTATCCTTTCCTCTCATCTTAATCCTCATTTTTTTCATAACGAGATAAAGAAAATCTGAATTTTCTCGATTACTTGGTCATATTATCAAGAATATAAAAACTTTTTAATCAATTATAAAAATGATAATGATAATAAAAATAATAATAAAATAGAATAAAATAATAAACTAAGGGCTTAACCAACCAAATATTATTTTGTTAGACATATCAGCGCTTATAAATGAAATTATACCACTGTAAACTGTATTTAGGTTATACCAATTGACTTTTCCTCTGTATCAACAGCATCATCATCGTTATCATCATTATTATCAGTATACTAATACTACCACTGATAATAATAATAAACCGGCTCGTTTGACGGGTAGTAACTGGAGAAATGCTTTGCTGACGAGCACACAACCGTTCGTAAGCTTATAAGAGATCTCGACTATCGTAACGAATGCAAATTACTGAGTGCTCATTACGATTCGTGGTACGTAACTACCCCGCGCACTCGAAGGCACATCACGTCCTGCCAGCCACACAGTCCGTGTTCGTCCAACTTTTTCAAGTATTTACTTGAGCTAAATTTTACTTTTTTGTCAACTATTTTTATTTTTTCTTATTTCTTCAACACTTTTTATTTTTACTAACAACAGTAAACAAAAGTTTCAACTTCAAATACATAAACTTATTAGACGCTTCTAGTCAATATTTTAATCTCAACAAATCCAACTAACTCAGCTATATAAAACTAACAACTATATATCAACTTTGTAAATTTATTTATTTTGTAAAATTTTTTTTTAACAAACGTTCAATTTTTTTTTTATTTTTATTTTGTTCTATATTCTGCACAAAGGTAGACATAAATAATATTTAAATGCCAGCGATTATATACCACCCGTGGCGGTGGATTTGAAATCGTTGATATAATCGATATGTCGACTATAACTTTGGCGGCAGATATGTACAGAGGATCCTGGTTAAACTCATCTCAAATGGACGTATTATGTGTATAGGGAATTTAATGATATTATCTCTACATATTTTGTGTGTCGGTCCTTCATCTATGTGCTACATACACATACATAAATTCATATACATATATATATATATATATATATATATATATATATATATATATATATATATATATATATATATATATATATATATAAAGCTCTACATATGATTTCAAGCGTATATACGTGATTTTCGCCAAAGTCAACTACCACCAATGGGTGTGTCGAATATCGATTTCCGTGAGTACATACAGTCTCTCTTTTCTCCAGCAGTTGTACTCTAGTTAAATTTAATCAACATTAGTCAATATAATCATTCTCTGTGATACAATGTAGTCAGTCTATTGTCTCTTATACGAATATGTATACATATATATAAAAAAGTAAGTGTGTTTGGATTACTCGTTCTTGATGTCGATTTTATTATATTTATTTTGCTTCTGATTTAAACAAATATTATAAATCCGCGTAATATGGAGAGTTTAAATTAATTTATTGTTTGTTTACGTTATTTAATTTATTTAATTTATTGAGAGGAAAATTCAATATTTGGGGAAAATATTCGAGGGGAGAGAAAGCTACTGTTAAACTTGGATTGGTACAAGAATTATTTCATTTGGAAATTGAATTTTATTTCATTTATTTACTTTTTTTTTTTTTTTTCGTATGATAAATAAAAATTGAGATAAATATTTATTTAGAGGTCAGTTTTGAGTTGTTATTATTAATTTTTTAATTATAATTTATCAATGAGTTCGCGAAAAATTTATCAGTTTTTTTTTAAATTGAAAAGCTAATATGATTTAAATTAATTATTGGAAAATTTATTTTTTAATGTAAATTGATATAAATGTTTCAGCGTAATTTTTTTTTTATATTTGACCAAAATATATATCCAAATAATTTGTATTTCTGTTCATTTTATTACCAGTTTTCAATTAATTTTCCTTCAAACGGTAAAATTAAATAAGTAATAATATTGAAATTTGCAAGTATTTAAAATTTAAAAATTTTAATGGTTTTTTTGAGAGATAAAATATTATTGAAAGAAAAATTTTTGCATTTACAGTTTTTTAAATTTTTGTAACTGCAAATTTTAAATTTATATTTAAAAAATTTATCTAAAAAACTAATACAAAAAGTTTATATCGACCGAAAATCATAAGCCTAATATTTTTAATTATTTTTTCTGTACTTTAATTGTAAAAGCAAGCGATGAAAAAATTTTTTCAAAAAAATTTCTTATCGACCAATTAACCTTTTTAAATTAAAAAGAATAAGGTAAAAGATACCATTAGTAGCATTTTTTCTTTCAATGAAAAAATGTTCTACTTGGAATAATTAAAAATTTTTTTGATCTGAAGATCTAAAAGATTAGAAAAAATATATTCATTATTGAAATGAATTTTTTTTTTTTTAAATTGGTTATTATTTAGAGTCGGTTTTAACTCCTGTGGTCATATCGCCGACTTTAACTGTTGGGAGTGGTACGTTGGGGTCTATAGGCCTTGCGCCTTAGACCACTCGGCTAACATCACCAGTTGAATGATTTCATTAATTGAATAAGTACAAAAATCAAAGAAAGTTCATAAATTTACCCTAGTTTTATTTTTATAAACTTTAAGAAAAAAAAATATGTGATTTTTAAATCAATTTGATCCGCAATAATCCAAGTAACCATTAAACAAAATAAATTTACATCCTCAACATCAAATGATCCACAACAGATAGCACATAATATTGAAAACGAGTGTGTGAATGAATATCAGCGTAAAGACTTGATAGGTAGCTTAGTCAATGAGAATTTGTCGTAGGATTCGATTCTATTACCGTGACACTCGGCCATGCAGTAGAGATACAAGTGAATTTCGATACCAAATTCGAAACATTACTCTCCGGGTGATTCACAGTGTCGCACGCCCTGACCACGAAATCCTCGCGAGAACCACGTACACGACACGACACACATAACTTGTGCGCTATTGAATTCCAATTGATTTATTATATCTTTATTATCTTAATCTCTCGCAGTTCCCCAAATTAATTTCGCCCCTTCCTGAGTTTTTAGTCTAGAATTTTATTTTGATTTTTATTTTTAAACTGAACCAGATACGATGTTAGGCATCAATTATTCCGGGATTTTTAATCCGGTTAATTTAATATAAGATTTAAAAGTTCGCCGGGGGTTTAAATATTAAAATGAGGTATTCAAACTTTTTAGTTTGTCGAAGAATTTCAATCTTAATGTGGAGGAAAGGCATGTATAACAATTAAGAATATAAATAAGAGGAATCCTAGGAGAATAGTGTATCCATGAGGATGAGGAAGCTCGGAAGCATGTCGTATAGTAACCCTGTGAGCCCGGGAAAAGCGCAACCGGGTCGAACTTCACCGCTATCCCTTCCACGTCACCGGCACTGCCACCGCCCCGGACTGGAAGAATAGATTCAACGAAATTCGTGTGCTCACTAGAATTAAATTATACATTCAACATTGTGAGTGTGAGTGCAAGCACGATACCAACAATACATGGATATAAATATACATATATTTTAAATATATATATTTATACATCTTCATATAAATGTTCATGCATACCTACTCTAGATCCACATGAACATCAACATATACAGCGATAATATTACGAATAAAAGAGATAGAAGGATACCAGAGTGCACCAGGGATTTTCTTGCACGCGCGAGCTATGTCCGTGTACTGTTTGTTTCGCTGATTTATGAACCACACCGGCAACATAAAACACAACCGAGAGTTGTTCCGACTGACCATTCGCTGACCGTTATACCAACTACAAAATACTAGACCTTGACACCCGAGATTGTAATTTTATGATTTTTGCTCGGCACAGAATCCGGCATACAACCGGGATTGCGTTGACGGTGTTCAAATTTGAAAGGGAGAAGCTTGTCAGAATCCGTGAATGTTGCAAATTTATAATTTAACTGATAAGTTTTTTTTTGAGAAATTTTACGCTAGTAAAAATTTGTTGAATTTAATAACATTTCATCCCTGTCAAAATTAATAAGATATCTGTTAAGTTAACAATTTTACTCCTGTCAAATTTAAATTTTAAAAAATTTTTTACATTATAAAAAACTGTTGACCTGATAACGTCAATTTTACATTAAAAAAAATGTAAATCTGTTATCAAAAAATTTGTAGATTTTACATTGCAAAAATCCATTACATAAAAATATTTATGACCAAAATTTTTACATAATTTTAAACAAACATTTTCTTCCCTTGTTTATTTTTACAGATTCATTCCTGTACATTTAACAGTTTTTTTTTTTTTTTTTTAAAAAAGACATTATTTAACAATGTAATTTTTACATGTTCATACCTCTAAACTTGACAGTTATTTTTTGTAAATATATCATTAAATAGCCGGGTAATTTTTATATAACCATTTCTGTAATTTTCACATATTTACTTTATTTTCATACATTATATAATTTTTTTTTGTGGTAAAATTAAATGTCGAGTCTAGAAAAAAAATTAATTATTTATGCATAGTAATATCATGATATTATTATTACCTTGTAAGTTTAAAATCTATTTATTAAATTTACTAATCTTCATAACATGGTTTGAAAATAGTTAACTATATATTAACAACTTATGGGTAAGATTACAATACAAAAACACGTTAAAGTTGAATTAAAATAAAAAAGAATTTTTCAAGAAAAAATCAAAGTCTAGTAAACTAAACTTACAAGATTATTGATAAAATTAAACAATTATAGTGTACAGTTTTAGTTTTTTGTAGTTTAATCTAGCCGACTTTCTAAAATCACATAACGTCAATTTATCATTGTCACCAATTGTGATCTATACAGATGAAAAATGTTTTAAATACATTTATCATGCTATGTAGTATTAATAAAATACAATACTGTTACAGAAATAAACTTTGAATATATTTTGACAAAAAATTACTTTCTATTTTTTACTAGTTTTTTTTATTAAAAACTCGGTTTTAATGAAAAATTTCGTATGCAGAAAAATATAGAAAATTTTCTACTTGCTTAAAGAAAATTAGTAATTATTTTTTAAATTGAAATCAAATAAATTTTATCAAATTACTGTGAAATTTAACTAATTTTTATGTTTGAATTTGAAACACTTCCAATTCGTTAATATTGACCGATTCATCAAATAAAAAATAAAACGATTAATTGACGAGTAAAAATGCAATTTATTAATTAACCATAGTAAATTCTAATATTGCTAATAGAATTTGTCAATTTAGAGGAAATTTCATTCGAACAAATTTAGAAATTATAATTTTTTTTTTTTGGTTCAAGTGAATCTTTTTTTTTCTTTCTTTAATTAGATAAGTTTTGCAAAAAAAATTGAAAATACTCAAAAGATTTAGAGAATCATAAAAAATTAAAAACTTAATACGAGTTTTATAATTTTAATTTGTATAATAAAACGGTAATAAATTATTACATGCTCACATGTTCAATTAAAAATATTTAAATCAATTTTTATTTATTAATCGATTTATTAAGACTTTTAAATTGAAATCGATGAATTATTAAATGTTGAATTATTTTTGAAAAGTCATTACGCTTAATTGTTATTTAATGTCTCGAAAAGATCAATTGACCTATTTAACGTTTAAAAATTCATAATTATTTTTGCACCACTCAATAAAATAATTGCAAATCATTAAATTTTTTTTTTTCAAACTAGTCTTTGTTTTGGTCTAACTTTTAATTACTTACCACAATTATTCTCTGAAAAATTATTTAATAATTCTTCGATTTAACTCAAGTACTTGCACCCTTATTTTATGTAATTAAATTACTATTGACTATTAAAAAAATTCCATCAGACTGTTATAATTATAAAATCTATTTAAAATAATTTTAGGACTGTGATTTTTTATTTCAGTAATTTTTACTACTATGATTATAACCTCAGATTTCCGCGGTTCTTATCACTAATGAGCAGAATAATTTATTAAGCTCGTTAACTTGGCTGTCATCATCATCAATAACTTTCAAACGAAAAGATTTATTTATGAATAGTTAAAATTTTAAAGTTGAACCCGAGGTTTGTTGATTTATTTAATTAAATCATTCCAATCAATCACATAATACTATTACTAATACTAATTCTAATAATTAACTCACTAATTATTAATCAAATTATTTCCTCTCGATAGTAAATTTAATAAATTGATTACGCGAATCCATTTGGGAACAAAAATAAATTAATAATCATTACAAGTTCAATTTATTTTATTTTAAATCCTCAATTGCCAGTTATCAAATTACCGATTCAAACTTAGTAACAATAATAATTAAATTGTAATTTGTAATAATATCTCTCACACCTTAGCGATAAAGTAATTAAAAAATTCAATCTTCCGGTGAAAACTGAATAAAAAAAAAATCTAAGCAGAATCGTTGGAGAATGAAAAAATAAAAATACAATTACTGAATATCGTTTAATGGATATTGTAATTGTAAAAAAGTAATTATTTAAAATATATAAAAATGAATTGGCAATTATAGATGTTAATTGGATGGTTTTTACGAGAATAAATTTTATTTCTTCTTTGGTGGAAGATAAGTTGTTGCCAGAGATCGGCAGAAGAGTATCAGCCAAGGGGATAAAAAATTTTGATGGTACCCGTGTCTCTCTACTCATAGATAGATAGAGTAGAGAGCCTCGATGTCTGGAAAATTTGCCCCTCCACGCTGGTGGAAACACTGAATCGATTGGATCGCAGAGCAGCTGGCCGGGGACAGAAGCAATCACAAGTCACGAGAAAGCTCGTAGAGCGCCGATTGAGGAAGACAGAATAAGTCGAGTAGAAACACTGGTATAAAGAACACTCTAATTCTCACCTTTTATTTTTCATACATAATATATCATATATAATACACTGACATCAGTTCCATTTATTCTTCAGCAGTATAAGTTGAAGGACTTGATTTTAATTTTTAAAATTACCATCAATAAATTAATCAATATGTCAAAGAAACTTCATCAGTGAAACAAGCTAGGATTTCACCGAAAATTAAGCCAAGAACAAAAATTCAGAAAAGAAACCTATAATATGGAGCAACTATAATATCATATCAGTTGAAAGGAGATCCACATCCAGTCTATAGCTCTTGCTCCGCTTAACTGCACATCTTACAGAGCAGTCAAGTTTTCTCGGTGTATAGATAAATGCGAAGACGTAAAACGGGGCGACAACGTTGCGAGGCTTGATAATATCCTTGCTGGTGGATACACGTGACCTCAGCGCTTGAACCAACTTCTCACCCAGGAAGAAGGAGCTATGCTGGCACTTGGATTGCTGCTTGGCGAAGCACAGCAGCACCTTCCCTCCGCCCCTGAACGTGACATACATAACATTTAGCATTTACGAGGCAGTGCACTGTGCTTCAGCCTCACCATTTTACTTTATTTAATAATACTTAAAAAAAAATAAACCTACCAAACTAGAACCACCGCTCACGGTAACTAAAAACTAAAAATATACTTTTTACTCAATTACCAAGTGATAATCCTGTTAAATTTACATTTTTTATACCAACTTTTATCATTAAGAAAAAAAAACAACAATAATAACAATAATAATAATTATAATAAAAACATTTTAGATGATAATAGCAATGGGAAGACGTTTATAATTGACAGTAGCTGCTAAATCGGCAGTTTGTAAACTCTCATCGGATAAGACAGCAGTTGCAGCATCAGAACAAGATGAAGAACCAGCAAAGGCAGGAGCAGAAGCAGAAGCAGAAGCAGAAGCAGAAGCGTTGGTTGTTGATGATGATGAAATTTGGCGACTATCCTTCAGCTAAACTCATCAAATCAATGAGATAGAGATGATAGAAGATTTAAGGGTGAACGGAGCACTAAAATAAAGACAGATGATAGAACAACAACTGTGTATAGGATACAAACTGGTGTACATTAGATAGATGGATAGATAGACGATAGATTGTCAGCTTCAGTATGCTCCTAATGTGGACCGAGAAAGCGCTGCTCAAGATCATCTTGAGTTTACTCTAACAGCAAAACTTTAAGCGCTGACGTTTTCGCTTACGTATGAGAATTTATACACTGAAACTCTGTGAATACGCCGTCGTCTGCCAGAACGCAACGCAATATAACAGAAACAGATATACAACTTTATTATTTATACCAAATGTATGTTTAGCCAAATGGGATTATCAAGAGGACATTTTAGGATGTAAGTTTAAATGATAATGATGGAAATGTTGTCTTTGGTTTTGCTTTTAGGCAAATATACACCATTGAATATAAGGTATAGAGCATAGAGTATACAACACACATGTGGTTGGTATGAAGAGAAGAAGAGAAAAGATAATGTAAATTGCCGCTGCGAGAAGAAAATAATGAGGTCGTTGGGTTTAATGAAAATGCTGTCATTAGTAGATAATTTTAAACTAACATTATTATTTAACTCGTGTAATAATATCAGCATAATTTATTTGGCATTATTAAGCAAATTAACGCGAGGTGAGTAAATTAATTTTCGAACATTACGAGTGAACAAATCAAATATCATGTGTTATACGTACATATGTGTGTATAGTAGGTACATATGTATTTAATGTCAGCATAAGGTATAATTGGTTCTCTTTCCCTCTAACTATAGAGCACCAGCATACCACCAGTCTGTTAACTTTTGTCTCTACTCGTATAGGATGTTAAAAACCAGTAATTCGATTCAGCGACATTTTTTTTCGCCCGATAATATATATATATGTATATGTGCTTTGGAGTATACTACAGCTTGGAGCTTCGAACGTCCAGATCTACCTCTATCTATCGGAGCTCCAACTCCAACACAGTATGTGCTACATTTCTTGCCGGTTGGTACAGTAATACAGTAATAGTTGGGCGCCCTGAGAACTAGCTGCCCGATCTGTACCGTCAGCCTCTATATCTGCTCTTCCTGCTCTCACACCAAACCAAACCACACCACTATTATACGCGATGGATATATATTGCATACATATATATGTACTGGTGTAAGTGGTATATGGTATATGGTACATCGTATGGTATGGTATGCTAGTGCGCCAATGTAATGCCGTTCGTAAAGCATGAGGCATAAAAAAGTAACGTTAAATAAAATAAAACAAAATGGAATAAAATAAAATGTCGAGTTATCGTTGAAACAGCTGGAAAGAGTGCTTCAAGAGAGCTCGTTTATTTTTCAGGCCAAATTTTGTCTCTTCTTCATTCTCAATAGAATGACTGAGTTTTTTAACAAATTAAATAAAATTAAAGGGGACTAAAAATACTATTGTTATATCACGTTTTAAATCTAAACGAAAATTTATAAAAGCTATTCATTTTAAGTTTTTTAAATTAAAAGTAATCTACTGCTATTATTAAATGGTAATTTAATCATTAATTTAAAAATAATAATATAGTAATTATAAATTTGAATATTCAAGTAAATAATTTATTTTAAAATTTTATTTTCATTTTTTATGTAAATATATGAATGATAAATTTAAAATAATTTACTGGCTCGTATAAAAAACAACTTTTAAGTGACAAACCTGAATAACATGACGAGCTAAGTATATATCAACAAATTTTATTACCGCTATCCTCAGACTTATTATTTAACCAGTAGCATATAAGAGCACCAGGTATATAATATGCTATATGGTATTCTCGTGTCTCGTGTACTAAAAACGCGACAAATCGTCGCAGTAAAAGTACTAAAATAACTCCCGTAACCGGAGAACTTATTTCTAGAAATATGACGGCGGGCTATGACTATTTCGACCTGACCGCACCCGCAGTACGCTCCCACTATTTTTTAATATTTTATAAATAAATAAAAAATCTAAATTACTATTATATAATTATAGTTATTAATTATTTAAATCCGTATATTTCTTCACTGGTATTACAGGTACTACCGAAATTTCAAAATAATTAAAATTTTCAGTATTAAATTACAAGATATATTTAAATATTTAAAAACATTTATCGATGAATATGAACATGACTGATGACTGGTCTCGACGATAAGCCTCAGCGCAGCTCCATACTTCTTTACATTCCATACGTCGTATCGCACTATGGGAAGTAAGGAAGTACGGAACAGTCGCTCGGCCGAACTTTATTGCAAATAAAAATAATAATAAAATAAATAAAAATACCTATTTAATATCAATACACATACTTAATACTTAGTCCTTAAATACAACAATCACTGACAGACAAAATGTTATCTTAAATCACCAATGTACCAAATAAAAATGTACAATTAATTAAAAAATTAAAAATAAATTAATTAAAGCAGAGCCGTTGAATCCTTGAGCACTCTTCTGCGAAATAGCTGTTGCACTTGACTTTCCCATAAATTCCAGGTCACCTAGTAGAGCTTCTCGACAGCCCCCGGTACCAGGAAGCAACAGCATTTATTATCAAAACCAAACGAATATATGAATTTATAAAAATACAAAGTTAAGCCAAGTCGAGAATAAAAGATTTAACAAGTACTATGAAGTTAAAAAATAATAATAGTGTCTGGGTGCTACCCAGACCAAGAAGAAGAGAGTGCTCAAAGATTCTTCGGTCTATGATCCTCCTTCCCAACTGGACCGCTTTCGACTGAATGCCGTCAAAGTCGTTAGGCACAGCTTCTTTGGATGAAGCCCTCTAAAAATGGCCGCACAGATCCCCCATTGGCCTTCTTGTCGCACCAGCAACACACGGACTCCTCTCCCTCCCCGATACGATATGTGTAAGCTTACACTTTACTAGCACGCTGTGTGTTGCCCCCTGTACCGATCTTTCTTTTACTCTTCTTCTTCTTCTTCTTCGTCTTCTTCTTCAACACGTTGATTTTACGCTAAAAGACCAATACAAGGCATTATTAGGCATGTAAGTCTGATGTACAACATTCACCAACACTAAACCTAAATTTTTCTCTCTCTTTTCCCACTCACGCAAACTCTCCAAGCCAAATTAGTCTTTACTCGAAAATAGGCGTCCCACGGCTGCTACCACATGGGCGACTATTCCTGGATGGGTCAGAAAAGTGTCGATGCCTCATGGCTGATGTCTACTATCTGCTATCTACTGTCCACGTCCAAATCCAAATCCAGTTTGATTGCTGAACTTCATGGACTCTTGATGAAGATTATCTAAAAAAAAATTTATAGTTCAATGTTTTAATTTTTAAAAAGAATAAATGAAATAAATAATTATTTGTTTAAAGTTTTGAACAAAAATAACCGAGTTATTCGCGTTAAAAATAGACGGTAGGAACAAAAAATAAAAAATGACGAAAGAAAATGAGGAAAGATATGTAAGACTCAACTCTTCAGAACCTAAAATAAACCAGTTGCCAGACTTCTATACTCACCCGGTGGTGAATCCTCGTGCAGGCACGGTACGACGTTACGACGATCTTAACCGTTCCATTCGTCAACCAACTGACTGCAACATCTATTTTTGTTGGCACACGCTGATGTTCCTCTCCTTCCGAGTCCCGAGGCTCGCTTCTTCTCTATTCACCGTTTATCATTACCATTACGATATCTTATATTTTAAACGAGTCGTACATAATTTCATTTTTTGGTACTAGGCAGAAAAATCGGATTGATTTTTTAATTTTTGGGTGTTAATTATTAACAGAATGATTGATCAGTTCATTTTTTTCATTACTTATCTCTACTTAAAAAATGAATCTTAGAAAATAAATTCTATCCAGCTGAAGAAACTTTAAAGTTAAAGATATGAAACTTTTACTTTAAAATATTTATTTAACATCATTATTATAATTAAATTTCTTGGATTGATTGCATAATCTGCAAAACGACTATTGCAAATTTGATGAAAAAGTCTACAACGTACAAGACACTTTTTTTGTTAGAAAACTAATTATTTTAAGCCAAATAAGTTTTGGAGAATAAAAATGATTCTGAGCTAAATTATTTTCTTCACTAATAAAATAATTAACTTAATTAAAAAAAAAAAAATAATCTTGGATCAAGAAATAAAGTTGAAGAATTTTATCATCTTCAATTAAGTAGAAAAATTATTAAACTAATTAAGATTTATTGAAACTAAGAATAATTTATTTTTTAATTAAAGAAAGGAAAATTTTTTTTAGTTTTTTATAATTATTCTTAAGAAAAATTTTTAATTAATAAGAAAATTTTTGAATTAAGTAAAATTTATTTGATTAAGATAAATTTCTTGTACAAGAATTTTTCTACTTGATTAAAAATAAAAAAATCCATAAGATGGTGTTTTTTTTTCACGACTTTTCCTTTGTAATCTAGTTAATTTTTTTTCTATCAATGTAACTTATCAACTATAGAGTTTTTTTTTACAAAAATCTAATTGAAAATTTTTTCCATAAAAATATCTAGACCACATTGATGGAAAATTTAATTTTACTAAAAAAAATCGTGAATCAAGAAAATTAACTTGAAGAATTTCATTATTTTGGATCAAGTAGAAAAGTTTTTAAACTAAGTAAAATTAAACCAAGAAAATTTTCTTTGATCAAGAACTTTTCTACTTAAAGAAAGAAAATTTCTTCTTAATTTTTCGATGGAATATTTTTTTTGAGTAAAAAATTTGAAAGTTAATTTTTCTATAAAAATTTATAATGTTTATAACAAAAAATTTATTAAAATTAGGTAGAAATAAAATTTGTTTTTTTTTTTTTTTTTTTTTTTTTTTTTTTTTTTTTATATAAATTATCTGTTCTCAAAGTAGGACAGAAAAAAAATATTACCTTAAATTGAAACACCCCAGTGTACCATTGCCCGAATTAAAGATTAACGTCTACACTATTTAACAGTCCACCTTTAATTGGAGGTACTTTTTTACATAAAACTCCATCGGGCGCTGTTATGTATAGTTGTTTTTTTTTTTTTAGTTGTTGGCTTTAACGGGCCATTTGCCGAGCAGTAAAACAAATTTAAACCTTAATAATTGCTGAATATTTACGCTTTTATTTTCCTTTTAATGATGGGAGAGCTATTGATGGAACTGTTATTTTTAGATCGAATGAAAAATTATGTAATTGAGCTGAGCAGTGCGAATGGTATAAAGAAAAAATAAACGAGATTATGGATCCAGTTAATATTATAACAGTTAACAGTTGAACTTTTAATTGTCTGGTACCTTTTTCCTCGCCCCTAGGGTACAAATCGTCGTATCGAATTACTCAGCTCGGGATAGCATAGGAGGTTCAAAATAGCCGTACGTATGGACATACACTAGTATGGTATAGTACGTAAGCGGTACGACAATGAATAAGACCAAGACTATAGAGAAGGAAAAAGAGGAAGCTCCAAATGAAGTAGAAGAAGAAGAGACAGAAAAAGACACCAGTACAAAGAGAAATAGGATGTTGAGAATGTGGCAAGGAATACAAGAAATAGGACTTAGGAGAGATGCCAAACGTAAAACTCCATTTGTCTTCTCATTGAAAATTTTAAAACCCCTAAACAGAAAATTCATTTCAATTATTTTATTGTTTATTATTTAGATAAATGAAGAGACTGAATTTTAATTATAGGGAAGTCGAGATGAATAGAGTATTCAATGTCAAAGATTAAAGACAAGTTAAAATTGGGGTATGAAAGTTTTGTACCTTTACTTTTGATAATATCATAAAAAATCTAACATTTTGTAGAGATTTTTGGTTAAATATTGGAAATACAAAAAAATCATATGAAACTTTTTTTGTAGAAAATTTAATTTTATGATTAAAAAATTATCAAATTTTATATCATCTTCTATCATTTAATCAAAATTAAAATTTTTAACTTATAAAAATTGTTGAGCAAGCAAACAAAATATTTTGCAAAATTTTAACTTTGATTTCTGGTTAAGATTTTGAAAATATTAAAAAATGATAAGAGATGATAATAAAAGGGAATATAATCCTCTACAAAAAAATTCCAGATCAATTTTTTCATATCTCTTGTATTTAAGCCGGAATTTGAATCTAAAGATATTTACAATATTTCTTGATGGAATTTTGAGCAAAAAAAAAAATATTTAAAACTTTGAGATACATTAAAAGTTTTAGATTGAAAATTTAGCTGTTGTATACAATAATAAGTACTGTTTTCGCGAGAAACAATACAATATAAATTTTGTACGCCTCAAAGCGTCACAGTAATTATTAATTCAAAATAATCTAAAAGTTTGTGATGTTAACGAATAAAGTTGGGGTAAAAAAAAAAATAAAAAAATAAAATATTTTTATATTATCCATTTAGTAGCATATAATCTTGTTAAGGTAAATTACCAAGTCTAAAGCCTCCTTAAAAAGTTGCCCTCTGAAAGATGATTTGAATTAATCGCCCATGATAAATTATTGATACAAGTAAGAGTAACGGGAGTTTAAATTAATATTAATAAGAAAAAGCAAACTCCATCTTGGCTCTGCTGAATAACAGCAATATTTATTTGCTAATTCTTGGAATATTAAAATTAAACTTCGCCCTTTTATAATTTTTAATTGTATATTTTACGCCGCGCAAAGTTTTGAATGATCTTAATTTAAAACTTTTTAGACTTGTTATTTTAGAAGAAATAAAAGAAAAATCAGTTTTTGTTTTTTTAAATTTTTTAAATCTTGGGAAGATTGTGAGAATGATTTAACGGAAAGACATCAGTTGGAAATTTAAAAGCGATCATTTGAGTGTTCAATAATCCGCATTAAAACTTTGAGTTTATTATTCAACAACAAATCCGTAATGCTGATCAGAGGATTATTAATTGTTTTAAATAATTCGTAATCGAAAATTGAAGATATTGGCTTAAAAAAGGGTTAATAATCCAGAAAAAATAAAATAAATCATAAAAAGTAATACAATGCAAATGTATAAATATTTGGAAGGAAACTTTGCATATAAATAAAAATATCAGTTTAATGTTTTACGAATTTACAGTGATGTTGATTTCCACTTTGATATGATTTAAATAAAATAAATATGAAAACTTAAGAAAAAAAAAAAAAAAATGAAAAGAATGGAATTTAAAATTTTAGACGGTCATTTCATGTAATACCAGATATAACAAATCGATTTGCGAGATGACAAGAATCGTGGTTTTAAATTTATTCCAATGACTATCCGATCATGCATGAAATTTCTTATCTTGTCGAAAAACATAAAGCAAAAAAATATCTAGCTATATAAATAACATATATATGCCTAGCTATATACCTACATATACGTATAAAAGTAATGCCTGGATGCAGTATTCAGCAACGAACGACAATTCGGGAATATAATCCCGAGTTCCCTCCAAGCAAATACACAACTATCGATTGCAGCAGCGAATTGCTGTTGAAACTACTATATTCGAGGTAATACCGTTCGTCCTAAAATCATTGCAGTGTAAAGAGACTGAAATGAGTTGTATTTTATACAGCTGAGCCGTAAAAAATTAAAAAAACATTTTTTATCCATCATAAACTTTTACTTTTAATTTTAACAAACCCGCGACCAAACAATGCCTTCGGGGTATTTAATATTTTATAAACACTCGAGTTTTCTTATTACTGAGTGGTTCAATATCTCTCTACATTAATAAAAATATTTTTATATATTTAATAAATTTTTTTTTTTTATAATTTAGACCAACACTTTCTCAGGGTTTTAATAACACTCACCTTTTTTTATAATTTAAAATCAAAAATAAAAACTAAAAAAGTAATCTTGAGATGGAGACTTTAATGTACAAGACTTAGAGAAATGGGTTAAGATTATTTTTTAATGTATAATAACAACTATATGATTGTATGTAGGCGTCTATTTGAAATATTTCGGGTCTTTGAAACCAAAAGAAGATGCACAAAGTTTTTTTTTTCCATTAGAACCTAAATTATTAAATATTTTTAATTAAGAGTTATTTAATTTAATAATTCTTAATTTTCTAAGGGCATAGATATTTTTTTTTTATTCTATTTTAAGCATATTGATTTTGAAATTGGTTAAATTTTTTATATTAATTTAAAGAAATACGATTTTTTTTAAATTAACTGCATTTTATTAAAATAATTAAAGCAAATGGTGAAATAATTTACATGTAATACGTAGAAAAAAACAGCTCTATAAAAAAAAAAAAAAAAAAATTCTGTAAAGTTTGCAGAAAATTAAGTAATTTCTAAAAAAATATTACAAACATTTTCTGGTTATATGTGATCAAATTTACAAATAAATTTTTATAAATTTAATAATAATTTATTACACACCTAGGGGGGTAAGGCTTTCTTATTTACTTCCCTAGGTGTGTAATACACTATTTTTCCATGTATTAATTTCATCAAACTTAATTTAAATTAAAAACAACTCTATAAAATTCACCGAAAAATCTGCAAATTTTACAGAAATAATTCTTTATTGTAACAAATTTAGTTACATTAACAGATAAAGTTATTTTAATTTTCTCACAGAAAAAAGACGAATACTAAAATTTTATAATTGTATCGTAACGTGTCGCCTCAAAGAAAAACTGAAAAAATTAAATTTTCAGATTACAATTTTCTCATTTTCTGTAAGACTTACGTTTTTTAAATTAAAATTATCTTTTGAAAGTCTAATTTTTTTCCGTGTCTAGACTTTTTTTCTAAATTTTACCAACTTTTTCCGGTAATTTTCCTCGACCCTCACAAAATTTTGAACTTAAATTTAATAAATGTCTACGTCTATAACTCTGTAAAACATACAGAAAAATATGCAATTTTTCTAAAATAATCTTCGATAATCACACTTACAGATAAACTTCTATAAATTTTCCAGAAGTCAGTTCGCGAACAAGTTTCTGTAAATTTCATAACGTTATTTACTCCACACATACAAACAATTTTCCTTCTTCCTTCCTAATGATTTCCCATAAGTCATGTTAATGCAGCAACCATAACTTTTCTGATTTATCCAACAACCATCCAATAAACATTAATTCTTCTGAAATTGAATAATCTCAAGAGTTTCCCTGAAATAAATCCTCCCACCAGCTTACAATACTCAGAGGACACAAATAAGTAAATATAAATATAAAAATAAATTGTTACGCTACCCAGTAGGTAAAGACATTTAAAAAAATCTATTTGTTTCAAAATGAGCATCCAGCATCCAACATCCAGCGGCAGAAAAAAGCGTTTAATAAAAAAAGAACAAGGAAAGTTAAGTAAAGGAACAAGAGAAAGGTCTTGAAGTGAGGATTGACAAGAGCAGACATGTGCCACGAGCATGTCAGCATGTGCAGTGTCTGGTAACGCACATATACATATACATATTCATAATACATACAACAGTCTGCAAGTCACTGTTATTGCTATATACATACATACTGACTGCTGGATTCTGGGTGCTGGATAAGAGGTTCATGGTTATTATTATGGTTCATGGACAGGAGGATGTAGAATGTAGGATCTGCAGTGTATGGTGTGTAGTGTGTAGTCTGTAGTGCACCAGGAGTGTTAGGTACTGTACTTCTCTACGAGTATGACTATGACTACAATACTATATTATACACTGCACTAGGTTGGTCCAGGAGGTCCAGGAGGTTGATGGGTAGAGAGGTAGAGAGCTCTCTCTTGTTGACGACAGCTGCACCGACCATTTATTTCTCTCATTCTTTTTACTCAGCTAAACGCTCTCTTCATCTCTGACTCGTGTCCTTTCTTTTTATTTTTCCTTCTCCATCGTCTCTTTTTAACGAAAACTCACACCAACAAATCCACACGTGCTATCCACACTTACACATAAATAAAATAATACCCCCTTTGAAGTTTAAACCCAGGGAGGTCAGGCACTTCCTGTCCCGTCTGTGAGACATTAAGCCTAATATGGACGATGTGTCGTTAAGCTATTGTCTTCAGTCTTTACACTTTAAATGGGCTTAAAGGTGTGTCTACTCCCTGCAATTCACCTTACAATTACACACAACAGCTAAATGAACAGTCAAAAGTACTTTTTTATTTTATTCACTATTTTTTACAAAGAAGAAAAATCTCGTTATTTTTACGGAACTTTAATGGTAATTTTAATAAACTTAATACTTGTGAAAGTATTTTAAATTAAAGGGACTTTTTTTTTGGGTTTTATTTTTGGTCTCAAGTTTTAAGTTTAGACTTGTGGGTTGATTATGGAAATAAATATAAATAAAAATTACTTATTTTAAAGTCGGATTTATATCATTGCAGTCTGAAGTAAAGTATGATATAAAACTTACTATTGTTATAATTAGTTTATACTATTGAACAGCCGTGAAAAGTTCATTCTGGCAATTTATGTAGTTTTTAATAAATATGGATTGAAATAGATTATAAAAATTTTCAGTTGTGTAAATTGACAAACATACTGGCAATACATTTCATCTGTATTCAGACATATGTAAAAATATAAAAACAATTTTTTTGATGATGGACTTACTGTTTTAAATGCAGTTAAATTATTAACCTTTGGGGAGATCTAACCCGGTTCTTGTGGATTAGTACATGTTTTTGTTACAATCAGTACATCCTTGTTCAATCCTTCAATGCAAATATTTTGTAAATTAAGGAAAATTCAACTATTAATCTTTTAAACTCTTCAAAAATATTACAATTGAGTCTAAAGTTGATTACTGTAAATTATTTTCTTTAAAGATTTTGAAGAAACTTTGTGTAAAAAATAAATTTGAAAATATTTTTTATTCTGTTGAGAATTTAAAATTTTAGGGCTAAGTTTTTTTTTTTAAATTTCATTTACAAAATCAGTTTGAAATTTTTTTTTTTAGAGTTTTTCAGTTATGCAAATTAATTTTATTTGAAAATTTCGAAGCAATTTTTGGTCGAGTCAATTTGGAATTATAAAAAATACTTTTCAGAATTTTATTTGATGGTGCAAAATAAATTTTATATATTTTTTTTTCAAATTTTTCTTTAACAACAAAAAAAAATTTTAATTAAATTCAAATTTCTACAAAAATCATTTTTAAAATTTTAGAAGAAATTTGACGCTTAAAATTATTCAGCATAGAAATTTTAATTCGACTTACATGTTTGAATTAAGAATTTTGGGTTAAAATATTAAAAATTTTCAAAACAATTTTTTTTTCGATAATCGTTATGTAATAATTTTTCATAGCCATTTCTTATTTTTTAATTAAAACATCAACATAAATCCTCTAGATAAAATTTTAAATGTATTTTCATTAATTTTAAAAATTTATTAATTAATAACTATATTACTTTATAGAATCTATATTATTAAGAAAATAAAAAAAATTTTGTGTCCAGGATAGTCATATGATATAATCGGTTTTTTTTTTTTTTTTAGTGAAATTTAGTGTCATTGCAAAGGTCTTGATTTAAATTTGTGCCTTCTCAAGGTTTCATTTCATTCTTACTGATAGTCAATTTATTATGATAAGTATTTAGGTTGCATTCGAAAATGCTCTATCTCTATAGATACATAATTAAAAAATGACCTTGTATTTTGTGAACTATTGACATTTTTAAATATATAAGCTCACCCCGACATTACACTCATTGAGAGCTTTCATTTGAGTACCCACATCAATTTTTTATATATTTATATATATTATATATATGTATATATGAAAAATATATGAAAATGCATGTGGGTACTTAAATGAAAGCTCTTGATGAGTGTAACTTCGAAATGAGCTTATATCTTTAAAAACGTCAATATTTAAGAAAGTACAGTGCAATTTAACAAAAGTCATCATTTAATTTAATAAAGCAAAATTTTATTTATTTATAGTCCACAAGTCACGGCAATAACATAGTGACTGGAAGGTTGCTAGTATGACTTGAAATACTTATCAAAAAAAATTTTTAATTATGTTTCTTTTAAATCAGTCAAGATATTTAAAATGTTATTAAGTTTTCAATGAATACATAAAAATAATCGCATCTGTACTTAAGGGGGAACACTACTGTGACGGTCGAAAAAAAAGGTGTTTTTTTTTATTTGATTAAAGATTGATTAAAGATTATTACCCTAAATTTTTATTAAAAAATATTTAATTATTACAAAGTCATTAAAAATTTCGTAAGAGCACCAGAAAAAATTTCCCCCTCCATGGCCGGTTCGATAAGTCAAAAACGGATCATCTGAAAATAAAAACCCAAATCGCTTTTTAATCAGTAAGAATGTAGTTATCATTGCACGTACGGAATTTTAAAAATTTTGATTTCAAAGATTTTTTTAGCTGGATTAAAACAAAAAAAAAAAACAGTAAGAATAGTGAGAAAATTTTCAATCAGTCGCCATTTTTTCGGAAATTAAAATTTTTAAAATTTTAAGCTCTACGAGATTGTTAATAACTTTGTAATAATTAATTATTTTTTAATAAAAATTTAGGGTAATAATCTTTAATATACCCTTAATAAAATAAAAAAATCCGATCCCTAAATTCTTTTATTTTCCCTGTCAAAAAAATTCCCGAAAATCACCTTTTTTTTTCGACCGTCACAATGGTGTTCCCCCTTAAGTTAAGCATAAATATAATATAATATAACACAATTTACATACACTACTGGAAAAAATTAAGGGATCAAAAAAAAATTCCAAATTTTTCGGTAGTTTTCAACAGGCCGTAACTTTGAGAGAAATGGTCGTACAGGAAATAAAAAAAAAGGAAATTGTAGCTCCAAGTGTCTAGTTTTTGGATTAGAACTTCAAAATTTTGTAGCCTCCGCGGTTTCTGAGTAATCGTAGAAAAACCAGCAACAAAAAAATTCTCAAAATTTTTTTAGTTTTTTTTTTTGGTCTACGGGCGTGGAAAAAATTTTTTTAGCTTAACCACCATAAGGATCGAATACTTTGTTCATTTAGCTTTAATTTCTTTTTTTAAACACCCTGATACGTCCACTCTTCGCTGAGATATCGGTCTTCAAATGGAAAAGGATCTTTTTGTCTTTGATTATCGATATCTCAGCAACCAATGATCGCACAGAAAGTTAAAGGTGGGTTTCAAGAACTTGAATGAATTCCCTTAACGACTGTCCATTGTTTTTCGAAAAAAATTTTTTCTTTCCGTCACATGAATTTGAAAATGCAACAAAAAAGGGCTTTTAGTGGTTTTTTGGAAAATCAAGCGCTGGATCGAAAATATTGAGGAAACCACTAATGTTAAGTGTGCCTTTTACAGTTCAATATGTCCACAAAAACCCTACAAAGAATCAAATTAATCCAGCCAGCCGTTTTTTTGTTTCACTTGATCGAATTTTTGAAAAAATTAAAGAATCACGTTTTTGCTCTGAAAAGCTCATAATTTTTAAAAATGAGAAAAAAATGATTTTTTCGAGCTTTTTCCACATTTTCGTTCCAAAAGTGCTTAAATTTTCAAAAAAAAAAATTTTTTCGAAAAAAATTAAAAAAAAAAATTTTTTGGAAAAATTTTTTTAACAAGTTAAGGAAACTCAAAAAACCATCGCCCAATGATTTTTATCACCTTTCCACCGCTGCATTCCTTGATTCTACTGATCTCCTTTTAATTAAATTAATAAAAAAGTTAATACCCCAATCGAATTTCGATTTTTTCATACGCTTTTCGGAGTTTTTTTTTCTTTTCTTTTTGTGAATCCTTAGCAAATCGCTTCATTCAATAGTTTTTTTCAAAACTAATCCCTCTGCGGTAAAAAAAATTTTTTTTAATTTTTTGGTCAAAATTGAAAATTTCTGACTTTTGATTCTTAATCATGGTTAGACGACATTTATCGGAGGTGGAAGTCGCTCGGTTAGTGACTCTTATCGACGAAGGTTCCACTCAACATGCAGTTGCTATCCGGATGGGTGTAAGTCAATCTGTCGTATCTCGAGCTTATACCAGATACCAAGAGACGAATCAATATCATCGTCGCCCCGGACAAGGTCGCCATCGAGTCACTAATGCCCGCGATGATCGAACAATTGTTAGAGAAGTTCGACGACAACCTTTCGTCAATGCGAATATTGTCGCTCGAAACTTCCCCAATCGCAGACAACAGCAACAACAACAGCAACAGCGACGACGGCATCAAGTGCGAAACATTTGCTCTCGAACAATCATCAACCGTCTTCGTGAAACTGGGTTACACGCACGACATCCTAATCGTGTACCCCTGTTGACAGCAAGACATCGTCGAGCTCGTTTAGCGTATGCTTACGATCATCGAAATTGGAACTTGAGGGAATGGACAAATGTTTTATTCACTGATGAGTCTCGTTTTAATCTGTATGGCAACGATCGACGTCCTCTCGTTTGGCGCCGTCGTGGAGAACGTTTTCGCCAGAACTTTGTCCGTCCAGTCGTTGCCTACGGCGGTGGATCAGTTATGGTGTGGGGCGGCGTTTCACGAAATTGGAGAACACCTTTGGTAATTGTACGCGAAAATTTGACAGCTAGACGTTATATCGACCAAATTTTAAGGCCCATGGTTCTGCGCAGACGACAACATCTGAGGTCGTACATATTGATGCAAGATAATGCACGTCCACACACAGCCAACATTACCCGGCGCTTCTTTGAGCGGCATGACATCACATTGTTGCGACACCCAGCAATGAGTCCAGATCTCAACCCCATAGAGCACGTTTGGGACATAATGGGCCGTCGGTTGCGCAGAGAGTATCCAAATTTGCAGAACTTAGCTGCTTTGGAGCGCGCGCTTCAGCACATTTGGAATACCATTCCGCAGCCTCAAATTACCGTCTGCATAAACATGGCTGAACGTTTGAGAGCCGTTATTGAAAACAGGGGTGGTAATACCCGGTATTGAACCAACAAAAACCTTCAGAGAATGAGTTTGGAGTCATTAAATACGGTGGAACTGACGAGCCACCGGGTCTCAATTCTCCTGAAATACCTCACACACACACACACACACACACACACACACACACACACACACACACACACACACACACACACACACACACACACACACACACACACACACACACACACACACACACACACACACACACACACACACACACACACACACACACACACACACACACAGAAGCGTAAATCCGACTGCGCGACCTCCACGTGGTACGCTTTGGATAACGCTAATGCCGGCGGTAATTATTTTCTTAAACTTTTCAAGAGAAAAAATTTCAAAAAATTTTTTTAATTTTTTTTTCAATTTAAGCACTTTCTGGAACAAAAATATGGAAAAAGCTCGAAAAAACAATTTTTTTTCTCATTTTTAAAAATTATGAGCTTTTCAGAGCAAAAAACGTGATCTTTTAATTTTTTCAAAAATTCGATCAAGTGAAACAAAAAAACGGCTGGCTGGATTAATTTGATTCTTTGTAGGGTTTTTGTGGACATATTGAACTGTAAAAGGCACACTTAACATTAGTGGTTTCCTCAATATTGTCGATCCAGCTCTTGATTTTCCAAAAAACCACTAAAAGCCCTTTTTTTGTTGCATTTTCAAATTCATGTGACGGAAAGAAAAAATTTTTTTTCGAAAAAACAATGAACAGTCGTTAAGGGGAATTCATTCAAGTTCTTGAAACCCACCTTTAACTTTCTGTGCGATCATTGGTTGCTGAGATATCGATAATCAAAGACAAAAAGATCCTTTTCCATTTGAAGACCGATATCTCAGCGAGGAGTGGACGTATCAGGGTGTTTAAAATAAGAAATTAAAGCTAAATGAACAAAGTATCCGATCCTTATGGTGGTTAAGCTAAAAAAATTTTTTCCACGCCCGTAGACCAAAAAAACAACTAAAAAAATTTTGAGAATTTTTTTGTTGCTGGTTTTTCTACGATTACTCAGAAACCGCGGAGGCTACAAAATTTTGAAGTTCTAATCCAAAATCTAGACACTTGGAGCTACAATTTCCTTTTTTTTTATTTCCTGTATGACCATTTCTCTCAAAGTTACGGCCTGTTGAAAACTACCGAAAAATTTGGAATTTTTTTTTGATCCCTTAATTTTTTCCAGTAGTGTATTAATTTACAAAAATAAATATAGCTTGAAGGGACGACCCTTTAAAAACTTTAAATTCTCTTAACATCTATACAAAATCTTTCTTCTATTTTTTCTTTCATTTCGTTTATTTAATAATCAGTAAACTAAAAGTAACTTGCATTAAATTGCAATTTTAAATAAATAACCCGTGATGAGAAAAGGTTGGAAAAACAAGAAAAAAAAAAGAAAATAGAAAAGGAAAATAAAAGAGAAAACAAATCCAATACAAGTAATTTTATTTCAGTGCAATGCGGATTCTTCTTTCAAAACTTCCTCGGCCGTGGATAGTTGATGAAAAAAAGGACGATGGGTATACAGCCCTTCATCTTGCTGCCCTCAATAACCATGTTGAAGTCGCCGAATTATTGGCTCGAGTTGGCAAAGCTGACCTGGATCTTCAGAATGTCAATTTGCAGACTGCGCTACATCTTGCCGTGGAGCGTCAGCATACTCAAATCGTTCGAGTAAGTACAAGTGACTTCTTGGAATATACCTTCACATTCACCTTCATACTCACATTCATGTATCATGTGTCATGTTCATGTTCATGTTTATCCACACCCGTACGTAAACACAGAGACGTATTTTTTTTAATTAAAGAAACGATGGGACCTTACTGTTCGCTTGAGTAAACGCTTACAAATAATAACAATAGTAATAATAATAATTATTATTACTCTGTTGGTTTAATTAGTTGCTGGTACGAGAGGGTGCGAATGTTAACGTCGCTGATAAGGACGGCGATACACCTCTTCACGAAGCACTGCGTCATCATACGCTATCACAGCTACGGCAATTGCAAGATGTCAAGGATGTAGGACGACTATTAATGGGTCTCGGTTCACAAGGACAAGATAAGAAGAGCAGCTCTTTTATCGCTTGTTTTCTAGCAGCTCATGGCGCTGATCTTGAGCTCAAAAACAAAAAGGGACAAACTCCACTCGATCTTTGTCCTGATCCCAATCTCTGCAAGACTCTTACAAACTGTCACAAAAACAAGGAATCGTAAGTTTTTAACTCTTACTTCATTAATTTATCTAATTGATTTATTAATTAATTAATTACTATTGATTATTAACATTCTAGGGATGCTACTAGACTCAGCTTGCATCTGAAAATTTTTTTATAAGAAATTTACTACAAAAAAAAATATTTACGTTTAGTTTCATAGAATTTTTTTTTTGGTTTAAAAATTAAAAAAATTAACAATTCTGAAAATTTGTTTTTAACAAAAATAAATATAAGATCAAAGACCCAATTATTGACACTGGCCTAATTATTGACACTTGCAATTTTATTTTAATTAAAAAAAAAACCAACTCCAATAAATTAATAAATAATTAATAATTTTTAGAAAATTGGTTTTTTGAGAACATTTTATTTTTTTAATTGGAATAAAATTGCAAGTGTCAAACAACTAGGCCTGTTTCAGTAGATGGGTCTTTTACCTTATGATGGTTAAAAAAAAATTATAATTATTATACGAACTGTGAAACTAAGAAATTACGATATTTTTTAAAAATTGTACTCATTTTTTTATTGTTTATTTATTTATTTTTTATTGTGTTTTATTTGCATAACTTTACAGTCTTATACAAGTTTTTTTTTTTATGATTTATAATTAAAAAAGTAATAATTATTAAATAAATAAATATTAAATATTTCAAGGATTTTTTAACTAATTTAAACATTTAAAAATTTTAAAATATTATTAGTTGATATTTTTTTGTAGTTTTAAAAATGTAAAAGTGTTTTCTAATTATCACAATAATTAATTCACTAAAAAGATTATCTTATAAAAAAAATAGACAGAATTATAAATCAATAATAATAAATGAAGGTCTATTAAGATTAAAAGTTGCATCAATAAAGTGCCTAGGTAATTAATATCAATTAATAAAGTACTTATCGATTTACAGGCACGATATCGAGACAATGACACACGCCCAGACAATCGATGAATGCTTAGTTTGCTCTGACGCGAAAAGAGAAATGTTATTTAATCCTTGTGGTCACGTCGTCTGCTGCAATGCCTGCGCGCCGAGGGTCAAAAAATGTTTAATTTGCCGTGAAAATGTTGTGTCAAGAGTTAAAGTGAGTGATTTATTATTAATGATAAATTAACCAAATAATTCGATAGAGAGTCGATCATTAGATTTGCGGTTCAGGGAATAGGTTTTTGGCTGAATGTCCAATTTGTTGTTCACAGATTGAAGAATGCGTGGTTTGTTCCGATCGCAAAGCTGGCATTCTATTCCGTCCATGCGGTCATATGTGTGCCTGTGAAAGCTGTGCCACCCTGATGAAGAAATGTGTCCAGTGTCGGGCTCAAATTCAGCACATGGTACCCTTGTCCATCTGTTGCGGAGGAGGAGGTGATATTTCTTTTATTAAGGGACAAAATGCCTCAGGTATTACGTCCGAAATTCCCAACAATCTTCATATTTATTTAAAGTACAATTATTATTGGATTCATTTTATTTTTTTCGATTATTAGATTTTATTTCACTAAAGATTTTGCTGCTCAAAATAATCTTTTGCAAGTAAAATCTTTTTAATTGAAATTTTTAATTAAATATAAACCATTTCCCGACATCTACTTTAATCCATTGATGAAAAAATAAATACTAATGACTAGAGCACTTTTTTTTTTTTTTTTAATCTATTTTGTATAGGTACGATATCGGAAGTTAAATCTGACGTCGAGGATGAATCCGTGCTGCTGAATACTAATAATACTAACACAGAGGCGGTATTAATGAATAACGGTAGTCGAGATACATCCCATAGTGATATACAAAAATTACAACAGCAATTACAGGATATTAAAGAACAGGTAATCTTTTAATTAATAAAAAAAAAGTGTAATTACTTTTTTATCTGGGCTATAAAAAAACTGCTATACTGCTACACTAAGATGATAAATATTGTTTGAAGAAATATTTCTTTAAAATTTTTGAATAAATTTTTTTGCATTAAAAGAAATATATTGGTGATTTTCTGTAAGGACGTCTTAAATCTGTACAAAATTTTCCGACCAAATCATTTATTAGAAAAAAAATTAACAAGGGCTACAAAACTATCAGCTTAATGATAATAAATACACAGCCGATTAAATTTTTGTTTTTTCGATATTTGTGTATCTTTTGCCATATAACATCACAGGAGACTGTTCTTTTTTTTATCAAATTGAGAAAAATCAAGCAAACTATTTCAATGCATTCAACTTTTCAAGTTCTCAATGAATATTTACATTAATTAGAATAATATTAAGATTCATGGATCCAATTTTATAAATAAATTATAAATAAAAATAGTTGCCAGGGGACTGTTCTTAAAACGCCTGGGACAAACTTTCGTTTAATGAATTAAATTAAACAAATTAATTTTCGGTATTTTTTATTGAAAAAGATTGTTAGTTAACTAATTAAGTTTATAAATGGACGAATAATTTAAAATTTAATTTTAAAGTTTCAATTTTGGGAATGGGATAGCCCAGGGGACTGTTATTTCGGTGGTTTACGAATTTATAGCAAAAAAAACAAAATTTATTTCATTTTAGTTTTCAATGCTCCTAGAAATATTTTTTTACTTTTTTAATAAATTTTTTTTAGCAGCAAAATAAGAATTTTTCTAAAAAAAAAAAATACCTGGGACAGCAAAAAACATCCTTACAGAGAATTACTCATATGTTTTTGCAATTGTGATTTTAATTTGTAATAAATCGCGTTACTAAAACCATAAGGGCGTATAAAAAAAATTTTTTATGCTCCAATCAATATAAAAATAGTAAAAACATGAAAATCTATAAAGAAAACGAAAGCAAAATTTTTTTTAATATACGCCCTTATGGTTTTAAGAAAAATTTTTGTTAAAATCATAAGGGCGTACCTATTTTTTCGATTTATTATTAATTATAGATCAGAGTAAATAATAAATGTTATGGGTGATGAAAAATATCACACTACAACTTAATTTATCTGAAAAAATATTTATTTAAGTAAAAAAGAAAAATTTTGAATTCATTTTTGATCTACTCTAAAGTTTCTTATAATTTTAATAATTCTAAAATTTATCATTAAAAATATAAATAATTTAAAAATGAAGAAAATACGATTTTTTTCTTACTCTGACATATAATTGATAATAAACCGAAAAAATAGGATACGCCCTTATGACTTTAAAAAAATTTTTTCTTAAAACCATAAAAAAATTTTTTTTTCGTTTTTTCCATAGATTTTAATTTTTTTACTATTTTTACATCGATTGGAGCAAAAAAATTTTTTTTATACGCCCTTTTGGTTCTACAATGTCATACAGAAAATTTTTTAAACTAATATTGGTTTTAATATTTGTTCCAGACAATGTGCCCAGTGTGTTTAGACCGATTAAAGAACATGATATTTTTGTGCGGCCATGGGACATGTCAAATGTGTGGTGATCGCATGTCTGAATGCCCTATTTGTCGCAAAGCAGTCGACAAGCGTATTCTCCTCTACTAATAGAACAAAGTTCATTGAAACAATGACAACGATAATAATTATTACATAAGCGTAACGTTAATTTATAAGCTATTACAATTAACTCTCATACATACTAATCTATGATAACTGATAAGATTATAGATAAAACTAATTATAATTACTAGACACTACTAATCAATTATAAAAGACTGTGACTGCGTTTAGTTTACACGGGAAGCCGCGTTAACTGCGCACAGATAGTAAGACGGTTCATTTTTTGCAATTTTTTATAATAGCTGTGACAGTTTAAATTAATATTTTTGTAGATGAATTAAAATTTTTTACATTATTTCTATTTTTAACATTTACTATTACTATTATATATATATATATATATATATATATATATATATATATATATATATATATATATATATATATATATATATATATATATATATATATATATATATATATATATATATATATATATATATATATATATATATAATATATACATCTTTAGTTCAGTCACTGCATGTGATTGTTGACGTTTATTAACTCTTTATTTTTGATGTTATTTAGAGGCCAAATTATGTTATGCCTAGCTGTTAAATAGGCATTAGGTAATTATTTTTAGACGTTAGTTTATTGATTACTATAAAGACACTAATTGTTTATATTATTTCAAGTGTAAAAAACTTTATTAAACTTATTAGTTAAAATTAATATTCGATATTTGTTGTAGCGCATGTATTACAAAATTATCATTATTATTATTATTATTATTATTATTATTATTATTATTATTATTATTATTATTATTATTATTATTATTATTGATAATAAATTTACTGACTCAGAAAAATAGAAAAAATAAATAAATATTAATAAAGAAAATGAAAATCGTGTAAAAAATGATTTATTTAAATTTAAATTACACATTGCTAAAAAAATTTGACATTCTAATCATGACAAATATTAAAACTTAGCCAAATAAAAATATATATATATTTATAAATATAATTTGCTTGATGAGTGTGACTTGATAAGAATAATTAACGATGGCTGTACCAAAGCTGCGCGATAAATATTAGAGACAAAATTAAAAATACAGCTGATATTAATTTTATTTATAATTATAAACTTCAAGTATTTAATTATTAAATTAAGTAATGAAAATTTGTGTTACAATTTATTAAATTTATTTGTGGCTGCAAAAGGCCATTATTTTAATTTTAATATTAATATTAATAATAATAATAAATTACTCAAGCTACATTAACATTCCGAAGATGAGTTATGGTCTGACGATGATGATTTATGCTCTGACGACAATGATTTTTTATCTCTTGTTTTATCCCGAGTAATACGATCTAGTTCAGCGGCTGCATCATTGCGCATCGCAGCTTTATCGACTGGTCCACCATCTATATTAAACATGAAACATTCAACATTTATTACTCTACTCTACTCTACTCTAGTCTATAAATAAAATGGTTATCGTTTAATTTAATTAATTAATCAAGTTTAATGGCTTACCAATTTTTATGGGACTACTACCAGAACTTCCAGGTGTGTTGGTACCTGGACCACCGGGGGACGCACCAGTCTTTTTGTATAATAAAGAATTGAAAAAGTTTGCTAATACACCTTCACCTGATGGTGTGGTACTTGCTCCTTTAGCATCAAGTTTTTTATTAGGCGATGGTACCTGGATTTTCATTTATTATTATTAATTTTTAAGTATATTTAATAATATCAATATCAACATCAATATTTATCAAGCGGCACAAAAAATCTGTTAATTTTTAATCAACATCAGTTATTATGTAACTGATTTTTTAATCAAATTAATTAAGATGTTTTTTTTTTGTGTAACTTGAGTGATTACGTGTCTGAATATCTGAGGAATTTTTTTGAGACATAAGTGTTAATTGAACTTTCAGTAAAAAATTTATTTATTTTATAAACAAATAATTTTTCATCGTAAAAAATATTTTGACATGCAAAAAAAATATAAATTCATATTTTGTAACAAAATAAAATTTCCATTAGATATTTAGACACAAAATTATAACATTAATACAAATAAAAATATTAATCACAATTACCAGTTGATACCACTGATATTAGATCATGCTTAAATTTAACAAAACACAAAATTATTACACTTTTGAAATAAAAATAAAAACAAACCTTTCCTGTACAAGTAATGTTTCATGTATCACAATTATTAAAATGAGTATAAATGGAGTTAGTTACTCTTGAGCGACATTTAAGCATGCTCTATTAAAAATCATTGGTACAACCTGTATGTGAGGCCCAGTGCTTGCCTGATTTCGAGTTGTGGGTGATCGAGAAGGATCTCTTAAACCAGACAACGTTGCCTGCTGTCTAGCCAAGAAGGCTTGCTCGTCTTCTGCAACTATTTCGACTTCACGTGCTACACACTGTAATTATTAGAAAAAAAAAAAAAAAATATACAGAATATTTGCATTAAATATTTCATCTGATTTTATAATTTTTTTTTTTTTCGAATAAAATTACACAAAATAAAAAAAATTTCCCTTGAATTTTTAGATGACATATTAAGAAAATAACTATAAAATTTGATGAAATATTTTTTAACATACCACATGGAAGATTATCAATAAATTTCAAAAATAAATTAATATTTTTAATTAAAAATAAAAAACCTTTCTATTAACAGATGGCTGAGCGATAACGTCACGATAATAATCATCCGGTTTCATTGACTGTAAATTCTCATGGAGTATAGCAATTTTTTTAATGTTATCCCAGCCAGCAGGTCTGAAATGAAAAGTTATTATCATACTTTTAATCTTTTTAACACAAGACTTAATAATAATATAAGGTTATTTTGTAAAATTACTTACATTAGCACAGCGTCTTTTTCTACAACTAATGCAGGTGTCCTAAAAGGTAGATTATAAATTCTATGGGTGAGGTATTTATACAACAAGTCGCAATTTTTATCTTCTTTAGCAGAACAGTAAAATAACCCGGCTCCATACTGCAGACAAAATCTCCTGATCCATTGTTGCATAAAATCAAAGTGCTCGTCTCTGAAAAATAATTTATTTCCATAAATTTTATAAAAAATAGCTATAAAATAAAATAGCTTTTAATTAATAATAATAAATTTACTTGTAATCGTGTTCTTTCTCAAGCGTTGACATATAATCTGTCTTTGTAATTACAACAACAACATCTAATCCTAAATTAGTAGTGAGTACACCTTCAGGTAATGGTAGATTGTCCGCATCATCATCTAAATTACGGCTTGTGCGTCTTAATGGACTGCCTGGATCTAATTCATCCCCAGGTTCCGTGTAATCTTGCCACTTTTTCACATCTAAATAATTCAAATTCAATTAAATATTGATGATTTTATTTTTTAGCAATACTCAAATTTTTTATGATATTTATAGAGCAATGTAAAGTGACACGGATCTAATCAATAGACTGTAGTTCGATTTTTGCTTAGTAACTATTTTAATTGATTTGAATTTACCGCAATGACTGACTTTGTTTGATCTAGAGTACTCTAATTATTTACTCAGCTTCAAATGTGTTGAGTGGTATATTTACTCAATGATAAGTCTAGTCTAATAGGGAACGCTCTATGAAATGTGATTGAGATAAATGGATTTGCACTAAAAGCTCCACTATATAAAATTAAATTGATTTTACAATTAAATCTAAAAAACAATATCCGTAGGTGAAATTATCAGAAAAAAATAATTATTTTCTCGTTAAAAAAAAATTTCAATTTTGATCGTTTGAAACAACACTCTTATTTAAAACTTAAATTTATATTTAACAATTATTCTATTTAATTGATTTATTATCACGGATCGATAAATTGTTCCAATGATTTTATTTTATTTCTAATCGAATCGCTAATCATTATTATTTAATTATTTTTATTTTTTTAAGTTCAACTCAAGTTAATTATTATCAATTTGAGACGTTAAAAAAATTGCGATAAGTGAGAAAGTCATAATTAATATTATAATTAATTATTGACCTTAGAATGTTTATTTAAATTATTTAAAAAAATATGATACTAAAATTAACAGACATCTGAAAATTTTTTTAGATTTTTATAATTAAATTATGAAAAAAATTTCATAGAAATTAAAAAAAAAAAATCAATGAAAATTTTAAAAAAATATTTATATTATTTTAATGATTAAAAAAATTGTCAGAAATCTGGTGATTTTAGTATCATAAAAAATATATATAAACAAATAATAATACGTACCTAATTGTCTACATTTTTGTCGCGTATCATTATCTAGCGGCAATTTATCGATATGGTCACCAAGAAGTGCTGCCCAAGATTGTAATTGGTCGAGAAGAGCCCATGGTGTTGTCATAGCAGCTACTAACATAACTAAAGTATGGGGAAATTTTTCAGCGTTCAATGCATATCTTAGAAGATTTGCATGACCAGGATCACCGTCTAATACCCATACAGATAACCTAGTTTGATCTATAAATTCAAATGGAAAATAGTCACACCCACATAAATATTAATATTAATGATAGTAACAGTTAATAATAATAACAGTAATAATTTTACCATCTCTGTAATCGTCTCGGACATCGATATAAGCAAACTCTAACCCAGATCCCTTTTTAGGATCCTCAACACCTTGTAATTTGGCAATAAGAGTTGTTTTACCACTTTCATTGTCACCTACAACAAAATAAATCATCAATGATATCATCCGCATGTCACTTGGAAACACCTCACAATAATAAAGTTTTTATCTAAGTAATATTTATGTTCTCACCTAAAACCAGCACATTCTTATTCGAGGGCAATTTGTTGTTTCCACTATTTTGTACTTCAGCTAAAATTGAAGACCTAGACAATAGACACCGAAAATTAGTTTTGAATAAAATATAAATAGATAAATGGGTTTAAAGTCGAGCACTGACGTCAAGTTCAACAAGGCGCTAATATTTACTTCAGTTTCTCGCTTTAAAGATAAGTTTACTTTTAAATAAATTCATTTAACTGTTGGTTAATTAAAAATATATTGTTGTTTACTTACCAAAGATTGTCTTTATTATTAATGTCTTCTTTTTTCTTTAATTGAAGTCCATTACTCTGCGACATGATCGCGGTCGCCGCCATCATTCATTTCCCTGCCCATATTCGATTCTTCGTAACCATCTACGGTCGAGTTTTAGTACTATTGGCTATCGATATACTTTGTTGCAGTCGATTTATTTTATTTTCGATTTATTAATATAACTAACAAGTGTTGCATACTAATTTACTTTCAAAATAATTATTATTTTATTCAAGTACATACTTATTGAATAAATTATTATCATAGTAAAGTTAGCGATCAGCTGTCAATTTAAAAAATTTTTTTAATAAATCAATTACAATAAAAAAATGCTTCTAAAAATTTTCACTTGTAATTTTTATTAATTTTCACATGTGAAAGTTTTTAATAATATTTTTTTATAATGATTAAAATAACACTGAAGTTGACAAATATTAAAATTTTTTTTAGAATCTTACAACAATTAAATTATTTAAAAAAAAATTTAATTAAAAAGTTTCACATGTGAAAATTTAAAAAAATTACAAGTGAAAATTTTTAAAAGGATTTTTTTATTGTAATTAATTTATTAAAAAAAATTTTTAAATTGACAGCTGACTGCTAACTTCAGTATCATTAATTAAATTGCTATAAAATTCTAAAAAAATTTTATGAAAATTAATTTAGCAGAAAGTTGATAATTTTAAGAATTTTTGTAACAAATAAATTATGGCAAAAAAAATTGACATTTAGAAATTTTTAAAAACTACAAATGCAATTTTTTAAAAATAATTTTTTGGAACGAATTTATTTGTTAAAAAAACTTAAAAAGTTGTCAAGTGACAGCAAAATTTAATGTCAAAAAATTTTTAATATCTGTCAACTTCAGTGTCATAAATTATTATAAATTTACCCTTAATTTTATGACACTGAAATTAGCAGACGTTTGAAAATTTTTGATTTTTTTTATTAATTAAATTACAACTAAAAAGATATTTCTAAAAAATTACACTTTTACTTTTTCAAGTTTTTTACAGGTAAAATTTTTTTTTTGATTATTTAATTGAAATTTTTTCAATAAAAAATTTCTAAAAATTTTGAAATGTCGGCTAACTTCATTTTCATTTAATTTTACGACACTGAAATTAGTTGACACTTGATAAATTTTTTTTTGTTTGATAAATAAATTAAGTCTCGAAAATTATTTTTAGAAAACTGCATTTATAGTTTTTTAAAACTTTTAATTATGAAATTTTTTGATTTATTTTTTTTATACAGTTTATTTGTTAAAATAATTCTAAAAATTATCAGACGTCTCTCGATTTCAGTATCATTTAATTTTATGATACTGAAATTAGCTGAAAGCTGTCAATTTTTAAAATTCTTGTAACAAATCACTTACAATACTAAAAGTGCTTCTAAAAAATTTCACTGATAATTTTCTATAATTTTTACAGGTGGAATTTTTTTATTAAATTTTTTTCATAATAATTTAATTGTTATAAAATTTTTAAAAAATTCCTAATGTCTGTCAACTTCAGTATTATTTAATTTTCTATACAAACATTAAGATTTTTTTTTGTCACAATAACGTCTTATAAATTGATGAACACCGACAGCATACATGAAAAAGTGTCGCGTTCCGTCTGAGCCTGAGAGTGCAAGCAAGAGCGTGCAACAAGCAATAGAGAGGCACGATCGGCCAAAGCAATGAAGCCAGAGCCGAAGCGTTGGCTTGTGACACATATCTCTCTTCTCGCGTGACGTCAGAGCTAGCAGTTCGAATATTGTTCTCGAACTAATTGTTCGTGAATATTTAAACAAATTACTTAAATTGAATTCGCAAAAACTGTAAATAATATTTAAAAATTAAAAATTAATCTTTTTAACCAGTTTTAAAAATATTTATGTCAAGTTATATCAAATTATTATTATTGATATCAATAATTAATATTAATTATGAATAAATAAATTAATAATAACTATAAACGATAAATTAATAAAATAATAATAAAAAATAATAAAATAATCAATGTTAATTATAAATAATAATAATAATTATATCAATTATCAAATTATTATATCAATTTTTAATTATCAATGTATTAATAGTATTTAAGTACTTTTTCTTTGTAAAAATAATTTTTAAATATTTACAATTTTTTAATTTTCAAATACAAAACAATGATAATTCAGTGATAATAATTAAATTCATTAAAAAAAAAATGCAATTTTTCATCAATGTTTCTTTATGACGTTATCACGTAAAACTATCGTTCGTAAACCGACTTTACAGACAACCAATTTTTTCTTTAAAAAATCAAAAACAAATTTTTATTGTTTGTAAAAATTGATTTTTTGGTACCCATTCTTAAATTTAATTACATTTTATACAATACGCTGATATTTCCCTCAAAAGAATAAAAATAATAATAATAATAATAATAATGTAGGGAAAAATACATTTTTTATTCAAAATCGACTATACAATTTATTTACAAAAAAGTTGTACAAACACAATTTTCATAATAAAATTACATTTTATCATCTGTCTTTGATATAATATTTGCAAATAATGCTTTAGCTTTATCATCTTTTCCTTGTGCCTCTACCCAAAGTTTTTTGTCACGTGAATATAACGAGACATTAAGTTTATTATAAATAATACGTCCAGTTTTTGACGCTTTAAGTTCTTGTCCTGCGTTGCTTAGTTCATCCATGATAATGAATCGTTGATTTTGTTTTGAGTACTCCTAAAATTTATCAAGACTCCGTGATCCATGAATGCCTAATGTCAATTGACTCCAATTATTCTTTATTGATTTAGTCAATTTTTCCCTACTTTTTTCACCGATAAATTTACTATCCATAAAAACATCAAGAATCCGACTTCCTTTAGGGTCACTAAATAAATCGGCAAGTTCATCTCCATTCATTTCAAGCAATGAATTAACAATTTTAATCGGTTTATTGAATTGCAGTATAGCTTGAATTATTAAACTTCCATGAAGATTAAGCGAAATATACATATATAATATGCATCAGCTACTTTTTGTCATTTTTTTAATCAACTTATTGCTTACTATCAGAGAAAATTATTCAAATGCAAGCAAATTTTGAAACCTTGAATGTAATTTTTCTCTTACAGTTGAATCATTGGTTGAAAGTAAAATGATTTATTACGAATATTAACATGATACTGAAGTTAGCTGTCAATTAAAAAAATTTTTATAACAAATCAATTATAATAAAAAAATGCTTGTCAAAATTTTCATTTTAATTTTTATTAATTTTCACATGTGAAATTTTTGGATTAAATTTTTTTTTATAATAATTTGATTGCCATAAAATTTTAAAAACATTTTTAATGTCTGTCAACTTCAGTGTCATATATTAACTTCATTACTAATACTTCAATTATAAGTCAACATTTAATAGTATCAGTAATATTATCTAAGTACTCTTCTATAAATATAAGCAATTTTAAAACAGCTGATACTTATCAACGGTTGTAAAAATACACTAGAAGTCTTAATTTTCTTAATCGTACATATTTTAAATCCTAATTAATTTTGACAAATATTTACATCGATTAAAGTACAATAAATACATAAATACAAATGTCAAAAAACTATAAATTATATGACTACTTAATAGTTTAATAACATTCTTAAAGACGACAGTCTAATTATAAATTTTACAAAAGTTATAATCTACTTCATCTGTTTTCAAACTTAAATTAATAACTCTAAACTTTAATACCAATCGGCCGTTCGCCAACGTCATTAGGCAACTCATTTTTAATAAAATAATCTTTATCATAAAGCGTTGAGTTTTCCTGCTTTATTTTCAGATACTTGTCACCTAGTTCTGTTCCTTCGAGACGCTCTCTCACGAACCTGCATGAGTCGAGCTTGTAAATAATTCCGTGTACGTACTGCAAGTAAGATTCTCGTGATGACATGTACACCTTAAGTTTCTTCTTCTGATCCTCGATATTTCCGTATTTTCGTTCGATCCTCAGCTTCAACCTGGGGATTTTCAAGTCGATTCGCTTTATTGTTCGGAAAACGTAGACGATGTTTGTGATGGACTGGAAAATTCCTTTTTCCGGGTTGTCTTTTTTTGCTATACACCAACCTTTGCAGTCACATGTCTTATCCTAAGATTAGTCATAAATAAATATTTACTATTTTAATTTTAATTAATTATTAAATAAAAAAAATATATATATAAATCAATAACTCACTTGTGGGTTCGCTTTCTCAGCCATTTTTTCATTCGAGCAAAAATAAGTTGTGATAATTTTTTTGTAAAATTATATTACGATTGTTTAAATTAATAAAATATAAACATTACAATTTTTTAATGTTTTGTTTTTGTCATAAGTTTTGAAATTTTTTTTTTAAAGGATAATTTAGTTATTGTATTCAATGGATTTTAATAAAAATATAAAAAATAAATTAATTTATATTTTTGTTATTTAAATTTATAAATAAAGGTTAAATTTTGTATATCAACAGCAACAGCCAGCTGATTTTGTTTGGGTTCAAAAAATGAAAGTATGTAGTTGCCTGGTGAAGAAAAGATGGCGTTATTAGTCAAGGAATGATTAGGCGCAGAAATTAAAAAAAAAAAAAAACATTAAATTACATACTCACTTAAGACTTGCTTATTATTTATTATTTATTTATTTCGATAGAATATCCGCCAATCGGCTACAATACTCAAGTTAGCCAACGTTTTTCATTTATTCAATTATAGCAAAAAAATTTTTTTTTAAATTGCATGTGTAATATTTTTAAAAATATTTTTTTAGTTGTAATTTAATTAAAAAAATAAAATCAAAAATTTCTAGACCTCTGCTAACTTCAGGGTCATATTAATTTTCAGAATATTTTTAATATAAATAACTTAAAAAACTTTTTTGTATAATAATCTCATCATTGCTCCTTAACATCATCAATGGTATTCATAATAGTTGAAATTAACAATACCCGCTGCCATATTTAAACATGCGTTGGTGTGAAAAACTTTTATCGGCGCCAGATGGCGTATAACTTCTCTATATTATCATACGGAAAACTGGTTACACTTGAAAACTTAACCTGTGAAATTGATACACGTTTTTATTTATTGTAATGATAGGAAATAAGATTGTTTAAAATTAATATTAAATTTATTAAATAAAAAAAGAGAATTAAAATGGCTGAGAAAAAAAGTAAGTAAATTTATTATTAATAATGACTATTTTATGTTACTGAAAGACATTTAAAAATTTTTAATTTTTTATTAGTGATTAAATTAATCAGTTTTTTTAATGTAAATAAATCAAAAAATTTAATTAATAATTTTTTTAATTCTATAGTTTCAATTCTTTTTTTAAAATAAATCAACAGATTTTCAGAAGTCGCTAGTTTCAGTATTATGCTATTTAAAAATCAAAACAAATGGTTATTTTTAATTTTCAATCTTTATTCATAAAAATTTATCCACTCCAGTAATGACAATTTTATATTTTTCTTTAGATTAATTTTGATTATTAAAATAGAATATTATTTAATAAATAAAATTTTACAGAAATGCGTGAGGGTAAATACCCAGGCAGAGCTCCAGTAGACAAAGAAGTCCTCAAAAAATATCACCGAGGAACGGGAGTGGAAGTACGTCGCAGTAAAACAAAGATAAAAAACAAGTATGACATCGCTCGTTTAAAAAAACGAGAAAAACTGATCGAGAAGACAATCGAGGACACAGCAAGAGCCGAGTTACTTTTAACAGAATCCGGAGGATACCTGGAGACAGATGCCGGAGAAACGACGACCCAGTTTCGACAGACTGAGATCGCCGCTAACGTCGATATAACTTCCGCGGCGAAGTATTTTGATCTAGACCTAGCCTTCGGTCCTTATTGCCCGAAGTACACGAGGAATGGTAGGCACTTATTGCTGGGTGGTAAGATGGGCCACGTGGCCGCCTTCGACTGGGTCACAAAGAAACTTTTATGTGAAATGAATGTGATGGAATCTGTGTACGATGTCACTTGGTTCCACCAGGAAACAATGTTTGCCGTAGCTCAGAAAGAATGGGTCTACGTGTACGACAATCAAGGAATAGAAATTCATTGCCTGAAAAGGATGAACAAAGTAACTAAGTTGGAATTTTTGCCGTATCACTTCCTTCTCGCGAGCGGGTCCAGTGACGGTAATTTGGCGTGGGTCGACGTGTCTACTGGGGAGCTACTGAAGCGTTACAATACTCAAGTCGGTAAGATCCGAGTTATGACCCAGAATCCGACAAATGCGCTCCTGTGTGTCGGAAATTCCAAGGGAGTTGTATCGATGTGGTCGCCGAATCTCCAAGAACCTTTGGTGCGAATGCTTTGTCATAGACAGGCCATAAGTGCTTGCACTGTCCATCCATACGGAACTTACATGGCGACTAGTTGTCCAGATCGTTCTCTAAAAATTTGGGACGCTCGTCAACTGACTGGTCCAGTTCACAACATCATGCTGAGATCTCCAGCAGACAATTTAGCGTACAGTCAAAAAGGGATGCTAGCTATTTCAACTGGCAACGTCGTTGAAGTCTTCAAGGAAAGTGGCGCTGACATGAAGCGTTATTTAAGTCACAGATTTTCCTGGAATGTCTCAGGAATGCAATTTTGCCCGTTTGAGGACGTCCTTGGTGTCGGCAGCGAGAAAAAGTTTACATCACTTTTGGTACCCGGTTCCGCGGAGGCTAACTTTGACGCTTTGGAAGTTAATCCCTTCCAAACTAAGTCACAGAGAAACGAAAGGGAAGTCAAGAGTTTGCTGGACAAAATTCAGCCGGAATTTATTACTCTCAATCCGGAAGCTATTGCTGAAGTTGACGTGTCGAAGTTGAAAGAAAAAGTAGATGCCAAGAACAAGCTGCCGTTTGTCAAGCCCAAGACAATCGATTTCAAGCCCCGCAAAACTAAGGCCAAAGGCAAAGGAGGTACTGCCAAAGTTGTCAAGACTAAGAAGATTCTCAAGGAACTGGAGAAACGCAAGGAAATTGAAAGTTTGCCCACTATCAAGAAAACTAAAAAAGTTGAGAAGAAAGTCCCGAAAAAGTATGGACAAGCTCTTAATAGATTTTTACCTAAATAAACTTTTGTATATAATGGATAATTATTATGTAATAAAATTTTTAAAAACTTTATATTATTTTGATTTTTTTTTTTATTTATTTTTGAACGAAGCAATATTTATTATATTTTTCGAATCATAACAGTGCTCTATTAAAAAATAATAATTCTCATATAAGAGTATAATAATTGTCAACAATATGTAATGACATTAATTAAATTGAATATATATTTGATTTATATTTTAATAATTAAGGGATTAATTTTGAAAAAGCGTGCGAGTAAAGTCAATGTAATCTAGAGCTGCTGTTATTGGTCGTTCGGTTTTCGGATCGACGTATGGTTTCATGCGGGCTACGCAGTAATCAGCCATTTCTTTAGTGAGGTTCTATAAAAACAAAAAAAAAAAAAAAAAAAAATTAATAATTTAAATTAATGATAATTATTAAGGTCAATTGTTTTTAATGATCCATATTACAAATGTCATAAAAATTATTTTTGTTAGATATTATTATCAGAATTAATCTAATTTAATTTTTTTAATTCAATAATGAATCCTTAAAAAAAATTTCAATTTAATAAATAAAAAATTTTTATAAAATCAAAAAATCAATTTTAGCAAAAAATATTCCGTATGACATTTATAACTATAAAATCAAATGAAAATTTTCAAAATCTTAAGACTACTTACAGCATAAAGTTCCTCTTTGGTGACATACGGCCGATCGGCAGCAGTAATAGCCCGGAAAGCGTTCTCGATTTCCTCCGAGCTTTGAACATTCTCAGTTTCCTTGCTTATCATAAACGCCATGTATTCTTGGAGAGAAACATATCCATCGCGGTTGGGATCAACAATATCCAGAATATTCTCAAATTCTGGATCAGGCTGGCCCTCTTCTACCATCGGCAAATCATACCCAAGAGCTCTTAAGCAAGACTTGAATTCTTGGTGGTTCAATCGTCCACTTTTGTCCTTGTCAAAGTGCTTGAACATCATCGAGAACTCTTTAAGCGCGTCTTCAGAGACTCCGGACTGGTTGCGCGCTTGGATCTGCTGCTCCAAATTGTGCTGCATTCTCATTCCCAGCTGGTCCAGTTGATCCCACTGCTGAGCCAACCCAACAGTACTGTGCTCAGTGTAACGATTGTCAAGAATCAAATGTTCCTCGAGAGTAGCTCCAAGGTCTTCAATCTTCTTCAGATCTTGCCTGCGAGCCCGAACCTCTTGAGTCTTCCTCTTAGTCGCTTCTAGCTGCTGTTCCAGCGATCCTGAGCCCTCCATCATCGAAGTCCTAGTCTCAGCCAGCCACTGGTGGAATGCATTAGCATGCTTAGCAAACTCTTTCCTCAACTTATCATTCTCCTCTTGACGCGTCGCCTCCTTAGCAAGCTCAACATCACGCTCTTTTATGATCTTCTGCAAATTACGCCAGGTGTCTTCAAGAGCTTCCATCGTGAACCAGGTGTACGGGTTAGGACCAACATTGAAGCTCTTGATTTGCCTGTCAAGAGCAGCCAGAGCCTGGAAGTCCGCTTCTGCTGACGAAAGACTGGCCTGGAATTGCGCATGAGCTTCTCTGAGTGCGCGGATTTCTTCAATGCTATTACAGCGCACGGGGTCAGTCAAATCTTCCTCTGCATTTTCAAACCAGGAATTGAAAGCTGAAGCTTTCTTCGCGAAAGTCAGATACAATTCTTCAATCTGACGGAATTGCTCCTGCATGCGAAGCAGACGTTGTTTACGAGCGTCAGAATCTGCGAGGAGTTTCTGCCAGCGAGTGATCACATCAGCGTGGCGCTTTTGAATACCGGCAGCCTGGTCATGACCAGAGTCAACGAGTCTTTCCTTCAAGGTGGTGATGTTCTGGATACCTTCATGTTCAAATGCATGCAATCCTGCGTCAAAAGTCTCCTGCTTGGTAAGCAAAGTCTGGACTGTTGACAAATCCCGTCCGAATTCCTCTGAACGAACATGAGTTTCCTTGTCAGCGATCCAAGACTCGACGACATCTGCTTTCCACATGAATTGTAAGTAAGCTGAGTTGTCATTGAGCCTGGTCTTGCGTTTAGCAGCAAGACCACCAAGCTGTTCAAGTTTGTTGCGTAGTTGGTTGCAACGCTGGCCAATAGCGTCTGCGCGATGATTACCAGCTTTGATAAGAGCTTCTCCAGCATCGCAAGTTTCCTTGCAGCGTTCTCCATGAACAGCAAAGTCTGTTTCAAAGGCATCGTGCTTCTTCAATAGACCTTGAACGGCCGCCATAGTGTCTCCATAATCTTCGACAGACAACAGCTGCTGTTTCTCAGTAATCCAAGCTTCCTCTTCTTCAACTTTCGCTAAGAATTGCTGATAAGTCAATGACTCGTCAAGCTTCTGACCGCGATTTGCTGCTAGTTGTTTTAGTTCAGCCCAGGCTTGATTCAGAAGTTTCAAGCGCTGCTCTATTTCCGGCACTCCCAAGTTAGAAACATCCATAAGTTTCTCTCCAGCTTCTTGGACAGCTTGGATGGCTGGTTCATGGCTAGCCAACTCAGCTTCCAATCTCTTGTGCTTCTTTTTCAGATTCTGGACTCCAGTCAAATCGCGACCGTAATCGTCAGACCCGACCAACAATTTCTTCTCCTTGATCCAGGACTCTTCATCAGCAATATCGCGGAAGAATTGATGTAAAGTATTGGCTTCGTTAAGACGAGCTTGGCGGTGAGCAGCCAAGTTTCTTATTCTCTCGTACCGTTCGTTGATACTCTGTCGCTTCTCTTGAATACCAGCAGCGTCAAACTGTCCGCTTTCAATCAGCGAATCGGCTTGTCCGTTCATGTCTTTTATTCTTTCTTCATGAGCTTGGATGTCAGCTTCAACAAGCTGGTGCTTCTTCATCAGATTCTGAACAGAAGCAAGATCCTTACCAGCGTCCTCGGAGGTCAGCAAACTTTCGACTTCTCCAAGCCAGAAATCAAGATCTTTGACAGCGGCGATGTAAGTTCGCTGTTTGTTAGCTTCCTTGAGTTTCAGAGACTTTTCAGTTGTCTTCTGGGTCAAGTACTCCCACTGGTCAGCAATGGAAGCTAAACGCTTCTGTACGGCATCTTCAGAGCCAGCACACTGGTGTTTTTCAATCAGATTTCCTCCCATTGCTAGAACTGACTGAATACGATCAGCATTAGCAGCTAATTCGGCTTCGAAGGCCTGATGTTTCTGGTGCTTGGACTGGATGTTTGCTGGGTCTTTGTAGTTTTCTTCGGTAGCTAGCTGAAGTTTCTCGGCAATCCAGTTCTCCATTTCATCAGCGTCTCTTGAAAATTGCTGAAGAGTCTGAGACTCTCCTAACTTGGATCTCTTTTCGATCAAAGCGTCTTTGAGGTGTCGCCAGCGATCCAACACCTGGCAACGACGGTCATCAATAGGTTTAGCAGCGTAGTGCTCAGCAGCGATTAGTTGATCAGCTAGAGTTTGCAGCGCAGCAATTTTTTCTTCATGAGCATTAATAGCCTTGTCAAAGTCCTCGTGTTTCTTAATAAGCGCTTCAACATTGTCACTGCTGTCAACTGCGTCAGCGGTGCTCAGGAAGGCTTCTCGAGCACTCATCCAGTTCTCAGCTTGCTCGCAGTCACGACAGAACAATTGAAGTTCAAGATTCTGGTCCAGTTGCATGCGTCTCTGGATCCAGGCTTTCTCCAACTCTTGTCTCGCCTCAGCCATAGATTCAAGCTTCTCCTGAATCTCAATGCTAGCATAGTGACTTGACTGCAAAAGCTGTTGGCCGAACAGCTCGAAAGCTTGGAATGTTCCAGCTCTTGCGTCGATTTCAGTTCGATGTTCTTGATGACGCTCAAGAAGAGCTTCAGCTCCAGTTACATCAGAGGCCAATTCCTCAGAAGCGACCAAACCCATCATCGAATTAATCCAAGCCATAAGATCCCGGTAGTCACTGAGGAATCTTTGAAGATCGTAAGAATCAAGCAGCTTTTCTTTGCGTGAATTGGCCTTAGCAGTCAGCTGAGTCCACTCTTCATTAATTTCCTTTTGCTTCACATAAGTTTGATCAGCCGTATCAGGATGGGATTGCATCAAACGATTAGCAGTTTCATCCAACTGTTTAATTTTGTCTCCCAAAGCTGCCAAGTCTCTTTCAAGCCCCTCGTGTTTGCGTTGTAGAGCTTGAACGCTGCGCAAATCTTTTCCTAGGTCGTCATTATTCAACGCTGCGTCTTTTTCACGAATCCAGTCCTTAGTTTCATCAACATCACGATGGAAACGCTGAACTTCATGAGCCGAGCCTAATTGACTCGCTCTCTCAGCAGTAAGCGTCTGCAAACTTGTCCATTTTTCATTCAAATCTTGAATTTGAGTATGAATCTTCAGAGCTGCTTCAGTTTGTCCAAGACTCATCAACTGCACGGCGATTTCATTCATCTCAGCGAGCCGAACTTCATTGGCCTTCAAGTCAGCCTGGAAATCATCAAACTTCTTTTGCATAACTTCAACTTGCTCCAAATCTTCACCAACATCTTGGACCTGGGCGTGGTTTTCCTTGTCTTTGATCCAGGTAGCGAGTTCAGCTGCTTCACGAACCAAAACGTATGCTTTGGCAGTTTCGTTCAACTTATTCTGGCGTTCGCGAGCCAACTGGAGCAAGTCATCGTATTGTGCCTGAATCTGGGCTTGTCTAGCAGCAATAGAACTCTGCTCACGCGCCAAGTTTTGCTGAGAAGCGCTCAAACCTGCTTCTGGTTCGACACGCTTAACATAAGCAGCAGGAACAAATCCTTGTCTGTCATTGACCTCAACCTTCCACCAGTCCTTGTTATTTGAGTTCAATAGCGTCAAAGTGTCTCCCTTCTTCATTGATACTTCTCGTGGTGATTTCTCAGCGTAATCATAAAGTGCAACGACGCATTCTTTACCAGCAATTTCCACCGTAGGAGTCTCTTGCTGACGACAAGCAGCAGCTTGGTCTCTTAGAGCCGCAATAGTGCTCGCAAAAGCTTCTAAGTCACTTACAAGCGCTTCATGCTTCTTCAATAAAGCTTCTGAACTGTCTTCATCCTTTCCGTAGTCTGAGTTCAGAACAATTGGACGTTTCTCCTTCATCCAAGACTCAGCTTCATTAGCATCTGCGAAGTACTGATGCGCTTGAAGAGAATCATCTAGATCAACCTTACGTTGTCTTGCTTTCTCCTTCAGTTGTCCCCAATGTTCATCAAGCGCAGCTAAACGCTGGCTGATTTCATCTGCTGCAAAGTGTCCATCCTGAAGCATTCTTGAGCCGGCTTGGCAAACAGCAGCTACTCTGGGCTCGTGGTTGTTTATTTCCGCCAGAACTGCCTGATGTTTCTTCTGCAAATTCTGTACACCTATCAAATCTCTTCCACGGTTAGTGCTTGCAGCGACGGGTTCTTTCTCGCGAATCCAGGCTTCCTCGTCCTCAATATCGCGGAACAACTGCTGGACTTGCAATGAATCCAACAACCTCTGCTTGCGAATACTCATTGGTCTTTGAAGCGCTGAATAACGACCCTGAAGTTGCTGCTGCTTGGCGCGAATATTATCTGCGTCAAAGTGTCCAGTGCTGACAAACTGTTCGGCGGCTTGGGAAATGCTATCAATTCTATCGGCATGAGATCCAACGTCAGCCTCCAACAAAGCGTGTTTCTTCTGTAAATTCTGAACACTCGTAAGATCCTTACCGTAGTCTTCAGACATCAATTGACCCTCGACTTCCGACAGCCAGAGTTCAATATCTTCAACAGTGCGATTGAACTGTTGTTGCTGCGAAGCTTCTTGTAATTTAGTTCCTTTCTTCTCCGATGCCTTGGCAAGACTCTCCCAGAGGGTGACAATTTCATCAGTTCTCGCGCGAATACGGTCGCTGGCGTAGTGGTCGCTGTCAATGAGTTCCTGACCAGTGGAAACCATTTCTTCCATCCGGGTTTTGTTAGCATTGAGTTCTTGTTCAAAGTTCTGGTGCTTTTGAACTTTACCGTTCAAATTTGTAGGATCAAGGTAACTGTCATCAGTAGCAAACTTTAATTTTTCGTTAACCCACCCCTTTGTTTCATCGCAGTCACGCTCGAACTGCTGAAGCTTGTAAGCATCCTCAAGCCGACGCCGTCTTTGAGCTGATTTTTCTAGCAAAACAGCGCGACGTTCTAACAGAAGCTGACGACGTTGAGCAACATCATCTGCTGCATAGTGTTCGCCTTCAATTAATTTACCAGCAAACTCATCTAGAGCCTTAATTTTTTCCTCCTGCGCTGCTAAAGACTTGTCAAAGTCCTCGTGCTTTTTAATCAAAGCTTCAACACTGTCTAACGAGTCTCCTAGATCTTCATTCGCGAGGAAAGCCTCTTGTTTCGCCATCCAAGCATCAGCTTGCTCGGTGTCACGATAGAATAATTGTAAATCCATACACTGCTCATACAAAATCCTTCTTTTTTCCCAGAGAGTCAGCAATGATGATTTATCTTCCGCGAGAGAAGTCAATTTACGAGCAACTTCTTCAGCTGCATAGTGTTTGCGCTCCAGAAGTTGATTACCAGCAAGTGTAGCGGCGTCAAAGCTGTCAGCTCTAGCATCGATCTCTCCTTTGTGCTCTTGATGACGCTCAAGAAGAGCCTCGGCTCCAGCTACGTCTTTGGCGAGCTCATCTGCAGAAATAATAGCTCGCATGTCGTTCATCCAAGAAACGAGGTCCCGATAGTCTGCTAGGAAGCGATGAAGGTAGTAAGACTCGTCTAGTTTCAATCGACGTTCTTTAGCTTTCGCTGTCAAGCTTTCCCAAGATTGGATGATCTCTGCACGCTTGGCTTGGATTTGCTGAGAATGATCTACTTGATGAATTCCTGCCAATCGATCAGCTTCAGCTCCTAGAGTTGAAACTTTATCCTCCAGAGCTGCTAGATCACGTTCTATTCCTTCGTGTTTGCGTTGGAGGGTTTGGACACTCGCGAGGTCGCGTCCAAAGTCGTCTGAAGACAGAACTACGTCTTTCTCGGCGATCCAAGTCATAGTTTCATCAGCGTCTCGGTTGAAACGCTGGATCTCGTGAGCTCCGAAGAGTTTTTCTTGCCTGAGAATCGCAAGCTGCTTCAATCTCTGCCAAGACTCGTTCAGTTCTTCTTTTCTGCTCAAGATTGTGTCACGTTCTGGGTGACCGTCAAGCAGCAGTTTTTCAGCCAGCTCATTTACTTCAGTAACTCTGTACTCCTGGCTAGCGACGTCCTTCTGGAATTCATCAAATTTTCTCTGGAGAACCTCGACGTGCTCGAGGTCGTGTCCAAACTCGTCGGTGGTGACGAAAGCTTCCTTGTCTTTGATCCAGAACATCACTTCATCGCAATGACGGATGAATTGCACGAGGACTAGGGCTTGCTGGAGTTTTAACCCCTTGTCGGCCAGTCTGGAGAGCAAGAGTTCCCAAAGACGGTGTAATTCTTCGAGACGTTTGCGAATCAGGTCGCTAGAGAAATGGTGCTGGGATATCATCTCAGAACCTGTATTGTCGAGCAAGACAATAGCGTTTGAGTGAGCAGCTACTTCAGCTTCGAATGCTTGGTGTTTTTGGATTTTAGCTTGCAAGTTGGTTGGGTCCTTGTAGTTCTCATCAGATGCTGCTTGCAGCTTTTCGTAGATCCAACCCTCGAGTTCGTCCGCATCACGTTTAAAATACTGTGTAAACAGAAATAAATAAATTAATCAAATATTATTCATGTTCATAAAACTTAAATCAAGTTGTAATTATTTAGAGTGCAAAAAACTTATCAAATTATTATAATACTGAAATCAGGAGACACAAAATAATTTTTTATTTTCGTTAAAAAATAAATTATTACTCAAAAAATTTCACTCAGTGATTTTTTATTTCCACCTGTGGAATTATTTAATTTTTTTTTATTAGCTGATTCATTAAAAGAAATTTGTAAAAAGTCTTAGTCTCATGACAGGTTAGGATTTAGCATTTATTTAAAATAAAAAAATTGAATTGACTAATTAGGTTATAAAAAATTTGAAAATAAATTTTGAAAAATACAAATTTCATTTTTTTATTTATAAAAAAATAATGAGCTTACCGAAAATTGTTTAGGGGTATTTAGTAAAAAACAATCACAAAAATTGCAAATTTTATGATATGACATAAATTTAAAAATCAAATTTTTTTAGTCAACTATTTATATCCATAAAATATTCAATTCTTATAAATAACCTCTTGAAAAATTTTATTTATTTAATTATATAACAAATAATCTAAAGTTTGTTTTATATTTATGAAATGTTAGACATTGCACTCTATTTCACTTATGTGCAGCGATTAGACTTATTTAATTTTTTATTACAAAACAAACAGTTTTTTTTTTTTTTTTTTTTTTTTTTTCAGAGTATTTAATAAAATTTCGATATGATGATAAATCAATCAATTAAATATTTATTTTTTTTTAATTAAACATATTAGACATTTGAAAATTTTCATTTTTATAAAAAAAAAATTTCCTCTGTTTTTATTAATAAAATGATTTTTTTATCATTGATAAAAATTAAAATATAAATATCTATTTTAATAAATTATTCAATTTGTAAAATTGATGTTTATGACAATAGAAAAAATTATCAGACGTCTGCTACTTTCTGTCATGTATGTTCTTTCTAAATACCTGCAACTTGCTCCAAATAAATAAAATAATAAATAACTACAAATTCTTAAAATATTAATGACAAAAATTATCAACTATCTGTCACTTATCTACAATAAAATAAAAAAAGTAGGACAAATTAATTAGTGACGGTTGATGAATTAAAAATGACGTACCTGAAAACGTCGGGAGTCCTCAAGTTTGTCACGTTTGCTGCGTGCTTCGGATTTAAAATTGGAATATCGTCCAAGCACTTGTTCACGCCTCTCCTGGATATCCTCTGGATTCTCGAGGATCCTCACTTCCTTGGGAGTTATTTGGTCCATTTTAGCAGTTATTATGAACCCGAACAACGGGATTAGCCCAAAATGGCCGCCGGGTGTGGCTATAAACTTGCTCTCGGTATTTAACGGTAATCAATACACAGTTTTAATGTGCGCAATCGCTTGTATCACTTCTGGAAATATTAACAAAGTATTAATTAATTATTTTATAACACAGAAAAATATTTAAAGATTTCAAGTTACAATTATTGGTTCTTTATTCAATTGTTGTTTAATTATTTAACAAACTTACTCTTAATACACGTCAACCTTCGATCATTTACTGTGAGTCACTGATAAAATTAACGCTGATGCTCACGCCACCACTCAATTTCCTCACCAATACATACATTGAACGTATTTAGGAGTAGACGTTCTATGGAGACTATACTCTGTGTATACTCTCCATAATACGTTCATTCATATGTGTCAGAAGGATGGTTTGACTAATAGAACTTGAAAGTACTTTACGCGCGAAAATTTAAAATTATTTTTAAATTTTCTAATTAATATTTCTATCTTATAATTTTCCAGTTTTTTTCTAATTATAAATGAATTTTTAATAACAATAACTGTACATTATTAATAATGTACAAGTGGAAACTTGTTATTTTCATATTCTGAGTAATTTATGTTAAAAAAAAATTAGCAGTTACTGCTTTAAAATAATATGTCAGTGACACTATCCCAAGCTTCACATAAAAAACTGTTGACTTTTTGGTAAATTTTATTTTAAAAAAACTCAAAAATTGATAATTGTCAACTTAAATTTAAGAAAATATTACTAAAAAAATGTTTGTGCCGCTTGGGATATTTTTAAAAGTTTAAATTTAAAATAAGTAACAAATGCGGAGTTGAGTTTCAAAAGGGTATCTTTTCATTTTTGATTAATCGAGACAAAAAACTGGTTATCTTCAATTATAAATATTTTTATTGAACTTTTTTAATTTAGCTACTAAGTGCTATCGGTTATGAAGCTAAAATTCGATTTTTATTCCGAAATTTTTATAATTCTTAAAGTAATTAATATTAAAAAGTTAAAAAAAACTGCTCTTTTAAAATATGAAAAAATACTTTTTTGAAAATCAGCTCCTCAAATATTAAAATCAAGAAGAATTTTTTTTTTTTTGTTTAATAATAAATAATTTTTATCTGGCTCATATTTTCATTCAATTATTTTCTTGATATATTCATCACCATTTGTCGAGCAAACTATTTGAAATAAGAATTTCTGTCATAGTTTTTCTTTAATTTATATCTGAAATTTTGATTCAAAATATTAAATTAAAATTATTTCTTAAAAATAATAATTTAATATGACAGAAGCACTAATTATCAGACAGTATATGAGGCAAAAAGTTTATAAGAAACTCGAATAAATTTAATTTTTTGTAGCAATAATATAAATATTTGATACTTTTCACTAACCCCTTATTAAAAAAAAAAGATTTAAAAGGATTCAAAATGGCTCAAAGCGATTAAAAACGATTCAACTTAACAAATATATATATATATATATATATATATATATATATATATATATATATATATATATATATATATATATATATATATATATAGATATTCATTTTGCATGGGTTGAATCGTTTTAAATCGTTTTTTTAGTCAGAGACAATAATTTTTTTCCAATTTGTTGGTTCTTAGAATCGTTTAAAATATATATAAAAGTTGTTGATGTTGAAAATAATTGAGTGTTAGATCTTAAAATAAAATAGGGTGTCCACAATTTTTATGGACTCTTGTTATCAATTGGTCCTTCTACCTAAACTTAAGTACAATAAAAAACTTTTCGAAAAACTTTTTTGAATTTTAGTAATTATCAAAACAAAATAATCACCTAGTTTATTAGAAAACTTTCATTTTTTTGAAACTTTTCAAAAAGCATTTACCAATAAGATCTTTATTTATTTATTTTATTTTAATTTCTGCAGTATGATGATGAGTGCGAACGGCCTGACCCGAAAGAATCACATCAGAAGTATCAAACGAGCAATGAAATATCATCTCTCACATGTGCATAAATAATCAAAAATTTGCTTAAAAAAAAATAAACAATTCTTTGTTGAACGAAATGCGTTGATTTGTTATTTCTCAAAATTAAAATGTTCTCACCTCTGATTAAATAAAAAAATTCAATTTAACAATAAAAAAATCCTATTTATCTAAGTTTCTACTTAAATATATATTATATGAGACAAATTATACCATTTGTGTGTTTTTCCTATACTATTTCAAAATTTTCAAGAGAAGTTCGTTCTCTGTTATAGTTGCCTATTCGAAGATTTTCCACTGCTACAAATTTTTTTTTGTCCACAATATTCTCTTAAAAATAAACATATCCAGTTCTTAAAATGAAAATTTCTAATGATTCAACTGAATGAAATAAATTCGATCTTTTTTAATATAAGTTAAATATAATAACATTGAATTCATTAAAAAAATGTTCTACTCGTATTGGTATTCTTAATATATCGAGAAAATTCGATTCTTCTTCATTTCTACCTTTAACGGTAGTACATCATGTTTTAAATATGTTTAAGAAGTACATAGTTAATATGTTATTATAAATATCACACCATGTATTTCTCAAGAATGGATTTTGCACACCTCATAAGCGAAGCGGATGAGGTTGTTCTCTACACTCGCCTTACAAAAATCAAGCTATTTCTTGAACTAAAATTGTCTTTATTTATTTTCTATCGCATTTGTAGAACAATATTTACCCATAAATATGATGGAAAAACATTAGTTTACACACTTATTACATTTTTAAAAAAAATTTTGGTTTTTAAATAAATAAAAAAAATGTTTAAAAAAATTTAACTGATCAAGTCCATTTTTTTTTTTTTTATACTTTTCAGTATTTTTTTAAACTAAGTCCTGCCGAAGATCACGGTCTAATTCAATGTAGTTTATATATAATTAGTAATAAACTAAAAATCCACTAATCGTTTGTATATCTATATCTATCCAAGCAATCTACGACACATACGCAGTACCTTTCTTTTCTGGATGGACAATAGCGCGAAAAATTTAAAAGTATTTTTTGTATTTTAATTTAATCAATTTTATTATAAAAAATGAGATTATGAGGCGTACACTTTTAGATTTTCCAAACTTTTTTTTTTTCTAAAAAAAAAAAAATTTAATGCAGAAAAATATAATAAAGAATAACTTGATTAATTTCAATTCAGTATGATGAAATTTTTAAATTTGATACTTGTCGTTTATTTCATTCAACAGTTGTACATATATTCATATTCTTAGTCATAATATACGTAAGCCAGTTTTTAATCACTTGCATGAACATTTTGTTGTTCAAATGAAAGATTTCTTCATATTCAATAAATACCACCTGTGAATTGTAATCATCAACATCGCACTATATTATTAATAAGGACCGGATCTCAAGATATTTCGTTGTCATGAACAACAAACTTATCGCGCAAACGATTTTTTCTGGATTTCCGGGAAACCCTAAAACCGACTCCAAATTCACTAGAGGCTTGATGATGTTCTTCCGTTTCTGTATTGGAGTTTGATTCTTTCGTTGTCTTTCGGCGACTCCTCTGCCCCGACTAGAAATTTTAATGTAAGACCTATTGGGTCCTCATTGAGCTGCCTAATTCCATCTAATTCCTAATTCCTAAAAAACCCCATCAGAACCCAATCCAAATTTTTAAAGAAAAAATATGATCTTCGAAAAGATTAAAAATAATATGGGATTAGATACACTCATGTTATATTACTCATTAGTCTATTTAATTTGAATTGAAACGAAATCATTGGTCGGAAAAATCCTTGTCGAGAGTTGGGCTCGAACTTGCGTCCTTAGGGTCCTGAGTCGTTCACGTTACCGCTGGTCCAAACAGGAATGCTGATCAATTCAATCGGTTAACTGACACATTATTCATGCTATGCTCAAGCTTTTACAAATTGTTTTTTTTATATATTCACTTTTCTGGCGTGAAAATACAATTTTTGTATAAATTAAATAGAAAATTTAAAAATAAAAAAAAACTTGACTGAAAAATCCAAAAAAATTGAAAGAATCAAAAATAAAATTCCTTAAAACTGTCCGATTTGATTTGGGATCCTCTTTATGCTAACATAAAGAACTTTTATTTTCAAGATTCAAATTTTGTTGAAATGCATATTATTTAAAAAAATTTTTTATATGGATAAAAATTTAATTATGAAAAATACCGATAATGAAAATTTTTTTTCAATTAAAATTTTTTTTTATACTGAGAAAAAAAATTTGGAGTATGAATTTTGTTTCAGCAACATTAAAATGTATTTCAGTCTAAAAACTCAGTATTTGGATTTAATCCGCACAAAAAGAAAAATTTCTTGACTTGAGAACAAAATTCTTGGCTCAAGAAAATTTTTGGGTACCGGAAAGAAGACCGAAGCTTGTTGCTCGAAGTAAAATTTTTTCTCGAAATTCTATTCTTGGTGGAAGTAATTTTTTATTAATTCAAATCATCATAAATACTTGATACAAAAAATTTTTATCGTTGATCAAGATTTTTAGATACCTTAGGGAAACAGCGCCACCTAATTCAGCTGAGAAAAAAATCTTCCCATTTGACATGTTAATCAATAAAAATATTAATGAAAATTTACTTTTATCAAGAACTAAATTTTTTGTAGCAAGAGGCAGAATTTTCTTAAAACAAGATTTTCTTGACTTAAATAAATTTTTTTGGATCTAGATATGTATTTCTTGAAGCAAGGAAATTAATTTTGTTGGAATAAGTGAAAATTCTTGTGTCAAAAAAAAAAATTTTTTTTTCAATGTTGGATGAATTTTTTTCTAATTCTTTTCTATTCTTAACAAATAATTTTTATTTTTATTTCTAATTAATTTATGACAAATATATTCTAATAATATAAGCTCACACATCTTTGGGCGATTAATTTTTTATATAAATAAACGACTGCCTAAATTTAAAGATTATTTCGTCATGTATCAATTGGGCGCTAATTAGGCCCTTATAGGGATTTCCCCATTGGGCATGCCTCTTCGGGACCCAATCAGATCCAGATGTATATCTTGGTTGATCCCAAAGAAAATTCTAGTCGGGGCCAGATTGGAAAATCTGCGGGAATTTTTACTGTGTCGATTGCTTGTTGGACTGTAGGGAATCCGCCGCAACCTAAATTATAGATCTGTAATAAAAAAAATAATATTATTACAGCAGATACCGATTTTATTTATATCACTGGATCTACAAATTGATTATTTTTTTATTAAAATTATTGAAAATTGTAATTTCTTCATTTTTAATAAGTCTTGCAAGATTATTTTTTTTTTTTAAACAAAACATAATAAAGCAAATATTGTGAATGTAAAAATATGATTTTTCTTAAAATAATGGATTTGATTAAAGTAAGTTATTGTTACTTTCAAAATGCCGCGTTACTATAATATCACAAGGGCGCACATTAAATTAAATGCCCCATGATAGTTCTGCAGAGCCAGAAAGGCGTATAAAAATATTTTTTTTTCTTAAGGAAGTTCCGAGAAAAAACCTTTTTCTTAAAATTATTTTCAAATTTTGAGTACTTATACTCATAAATATCCTCTACTCGCAGGAATTTTTTTAAATAATCTTTGTGGCATTAAATTTTGAAATATTAGAATTTAAAATTTGTATAATTGACATACAAACCCTATGCTGGCTGACGTTCAAGCGAACGTTTCATTAAATGTCAATCGTACTTTTCTTAGGATTGTTTTAAAAAAATAAGAATCATTAATTGAAGATATAACAAGTATTTTCTATCAAAAATAACATAAGCGAGCGGTTTTCATTTTGTTATAAAAAATGTTTGAAGTTAGTGACTTTCGATATTTTACGTGAGTGGAAGTAAGTGAGCGATAATCTGCAAAGAGAGGCGGCACTAGTGCGTGAAAAAGAAACCAATAGCCATAACCTATTGGTGTCTTTTTCTTGTCTGGGAACGTTCTTAACAACTTGAAAATGTGTATGGTGGATACGACAATGAGAAAATGAAAAAGGTTTTTTCAAAAAACACTTTTTTTTGACATTCGCCCTTTTGGCTGTAAGGAAAATCTCCCAAATGGATCATAAAGGGTGTATATAAAAAATTTTATTCATATTTTCTGACTTTTTGCTCCTAAAATTGAATGTTGTAAATTTTTGGCTATAAAAACAGAAAATTTTCGAAAATTAAGTTTTTTTTTTTTTTTTTATTTCCATTTCAAGAATCTTTTTTTTTATTTTTAACTTTTATAACCAGAATGAGGAAACATTTATTTTAAAGCAGAAATTTAAAATATAAAATAAAATTATATACATACGTATTTGCCCTTCTGGGTTAGAAATTTTTTTTCTTAAAGCCAAAAGAACATATACTTCAAAAAGATATTTGTAATTTTTTTCGTAAGTTTTCACATTCCTAACATTTTTTAGGTGATTTGAACAAGAAAAAAATTTTTTTTACTATCATCGCTTTATTATATTTTGTATGAATAATAAAGAAAGATTAGATTGCGCAGTACAAAATTTTAAATATTGATTTGTGAAGCGTCTAATCTAATAATTACCATTTGATCTTCGACAAATAAATTTTTGAGATTATCACATCATTAAAAAAAAAAAAAAAACTCACCATGTTAAGGGTGATCGCCATCACAACTAGAAGTTTGACAGAAGCCATCGTTCTTTCAATTATCTTCACGTTTACTTCGAAGATGATGATACGTTTGTACCACAATAAAAAAGTATAGTTCTTTTATACTCATTTTTTTAATTACCGGGAATACCTAAGAGTTTAATGATCGGCCATAAAAATGTTGAGTTAAAAACAAAAAAAACCCACAGTCAAATAAAAGTAAATCAAAAAAATAATTAATTTCGATATTGTAAAGTATGGACATTTTATTGATATATTTATAAATTAATAATATCGATTAAAAACAGGATACAGAATTTTTGTTCTTTTTAAATTCTAAATTTTTTTTTCTTACTGAATTAAATTTATTTTTATATCAAATTTCTACCTCGTTTGATCAAATTATAACGATAAGTTTATTATTATTATTTTTTACGGATAAAATTCGACTATTGTGATAATTACAGGCGAGTATTATTATTAATATTTGATTATTTGATTGTTATTTGATGATCTGAATACGATAACAATTATGACATTGCATATAAAAGTTTTAAAAAATATTGTTTTTATCTTAATTGATTGGTTAAAAAAATACAATTTCATTTTTTTGAGTTTAGAATTGTAGAAATATAATTCGGTCTACCTAATATTATTAATAAAAAATATTCTAAGGGGTATTTTCATAATATAAGAACAAAAACGAATAGTGAAGCCCAAATTCTACTTTTTATTTATTTATTTGAAGTCTTTCCGGTGCTCTTATCGAGGTGCAATGTTGAAATAATTTGTATTATAGTCGTATAAACATTCCCTTAATTTTGTAACCACTTTCGATTTTGTGGAAATTCATAAGTATAATTGGTCTAGTTACTCAACTCAGAGCAACGTATTGGAAAAAAAATGAAAATTTTTGAATAGGCAACTATAATAAGTGAGGAACTTTTCTCTGTAAGACTTTTGGAATAATATAATCTGATAAAGTGATGTTTGTAGTTTTCAAGAAACGAGATATGCCTGTAAGTCATTCTGGTGTAGAAAAACATCATTGTTATAACTTTACACCTTTCATTCTACTTGTACAATAGAACGTAACCAAAGATTATTAGAATCTTTTGTTGTTAGAAATTAAGTTTATCTAATGTTTATTTTGGATCAGGAGTACATGATGGCTCTGGAAGTATTTGAAAGTTACTTTCTCAACGCAACACGGAGTAGTTTTGATCTCCCTTTAGGTATAGTCAATATTCTATTCTTTGAACTGCGTACTATAGAAAAATTGACACGTTTTCTATTCAGTAAAGTTTCAGTAGCTCTATAATTTATTTATATGTTAAATATTTCGATATGTTCAAGATAATTAAACTCTTCGATAACAAAAATTGAAAAAAAAATTTTTTTCAAAAAAATTGTGTTACATATTTTGCGATTAAATAATGAAACATGACGACACCAAAATAAGTAACATAATAATAAAAATGTAATTGTGACGTCTTAATTATGGAAAAAATTGATATTTATCAAGCATGAAAAAAGTGATTAACATAAATTTATGTTATCTAATATATTACATAGAATTTCTATGATAGAAAGAAAAATAGTTAGCCCAACTGATGACTGATTATACCCAATACGACCTCTGTTGTTAGATTCCCAAAATTTTACAAATACTAGCTTCTAATGCATGATGATCTCCTAATACAATGTCCTTGAATGCAACATGCCCAAGGGTGCATCCACTGTTTCAGGTTACATCCATGTAAACATCGACATTGTGAATGAGCCTTCTGACCGATTTCACTTATTGAAAAATTTGAAAAAAATCTTGTATTTGAGGTAGTACGAGCGCTAAGCGGGGTGGGGATAGGTACCGACTTTAGCGCGGTAAGGGGAGAGCAGTAACTATAATGACATTAAAGTTAGATGTCACGTGGAAAATTTTTAATTTTATTTAACAGTTAAATCAATCCTAATAAATTATTTAAAAAAAATTGAATTTTTAATTTTTTTCAATTTCTACATGTCAATTTTTTTTCTTATTGAAGTGAAACTTCTTTATCGAGGTTCGAAAAAAATTTAGTATAGTTTTTCCGTTACGCGCCATCTTTTTTTTATCCCTACCACGCGTGATTCGAAGTATACTTTCTCCAGCGGAGTAAGGGTTGGGAAATGTCTCCGATGTATTTTGCGGCCAGTTTTGAGTAGTTATATTTTTTAAATCTAGGTGGCGATTGCATCGACTTCCATAAGAGCCCATGACCCGCTTTGAGTAGTGATGACTTTGACCACTAGCTGGTGTCGTGCAATTGCCATTTACCAATAGCATATCGTTTTAACGGACTTACTCCTACCACTATACTTTACCGTTTTTCTATTGCACGCTTATTTTATTCTCAACGCTCTATAGTGACGTGATAAATATATATATATATATATATATATATATATATATATATATATATATATATATATATATATATATATATATATATATATGTTATATTGAAGTGATCAGCAAAATCAAAGGGTTTATTTTAATTCTAATTCAAGTGAATTTATGAAAAAAGTAAGTAATTACATCTCTTTTTCTAATACTTAGGTGTAAGTATGGTATTTATTTTTCTACGTTATTTAAAATTAACCTCAGTTTTTGATTGTATTTTTCAATAAACTAACACGTGGGTGTAATTATGGTATCAATTTTTTCTGATACTTGAATGTTGATTGTGGTATTTATTTTTCTAAAATAATCAAAGTCAACCTCAGTTTTTGATTGCATTTTTCAAAATACTAACACGTGGGCGTGATCATGTTTTTTATTTTATTTTTCAAGTTTTCCAGTTATTTAAGCTTAACCTCTGTCATATATATGTATTTATAATTGAATTTCTGAAAGATAAACTGAATTTATCCATAAAGAACAATACTCAAACGTCGACAACGAGATCCGGCACTACAATTGATGGAGTTTTCACTCGGTTATTAAATTTTGTGGAGTGTAAACAATATATTTCGTATTTCAGTTACCATAAGCCATTAATAACACAAATATATAATAATAACGACATCAATAATAGTAAAAATTCTATTACAATTAATGAAATTCAATAATAATTTTTGTAGTAATAAGCTAAAATAAAATAATTGTAAAATTTGTATTTATGATAATAAAAGCCTTGTATCTATGATAATAAAAGCCTTGTATTAAACTTTATCTAATTTAACTTTATTTAACCAATTTCTCTAAAGTTGCATATAGTAAATTATTTTTTGAAAAATAACGTCATAAAGAAGTTTCACTTCTTACGAGTGTACGATAGTACACGCACACATTTTTTTTTTGCCATAATTTATTTGTTATCAAAAGTTCTAAAAATTATTAAATATCTGCTAAATTAATTTTCATGTAACCATATGATTTTTCTCAATATATAGAATATTGATATACATTTAGCATTGGCTAATGACGGCATTTATTTTTCTTTTAATTAATACACTTTAATTAGTTGGAAAGTGTATATTTTTTTTTAAATTTAATCTCTCATTATATAATATATTTACTTTCATCCACAAGTTTTTTCAAAATATTCACCGACAGTTTTATGAGAAAAGTACAAAAATGTATCAATGTTTGGAGGTTACTCCATAAGACCAATGTTAAATTACTCAACTTCAAAGTTAATTATTTATTTAAATAATCGGGCAATCTTCTTTAAATTTTTAGAATTTATTTAGACATATTTAAACTTTAAATTAAAAAAAAATCAAGCCTTTTATCAAAAGTTGCCTTGGTACTCGTACTACCTTAATCTATTATTATCATTTATGAGCTCCTTATCGTCAATACTCTGTCTTTTAAACTACACATTAGAAGTTATTAAAAATTTAGTATTGAACAATTTGGTTAACGTCTTTTTGTTTTTATAAGTTATTATTGCGTAGTTGTTTTTTTAACTTCCTGATTTAAAAATGAATCATTTTTAAAAGTAGGAAGTTATAGATTTAAGTCTAATAATTTTGAGAATGCAAGTTTTCATCAGATTTCTACATTTTGAAGTCTTAGGAAGCCGGTTCGATTATTTCCGGCTGGACGGATATTAGACTAACACATAAGCTTGTTCCTGTGTTTTGCCTTTTTATCATGATTTTTGTGTGTGTTTATTCAACATTAGACCAACACATAAGCTTGTTACTATGTTGGTAATTAATAAAGTCAATACAATACAACTTAACAATGTGGACAACTAAATTACGTAATTAAAATGACCAAAACGCTAATGATTAAAATAATTAATTAATGATTACAGAAATTAAAATCTATGTAATTAAAATGTAATTAAAATCTATGTAATTAAAATGGACCCCAACAAAAGTCGGACCTTTCCAGTGGAGATCAATTGTCGTGCGGATCAACTGTCACACGGATCAAATGTCGCGGATGAATTGTTTGCGGATCAGCGGTCGCGTCACCGTCCAAATCAAACTAGGGGTTAAAAAGTTATAGCCACTTTGAAATTTTGAAATAATTATTTATTTTATATAACTTTTGAATTTTTTAGCTCGAAGAGTTTCAAGAATGGCCTCAACCGCGTTTCAAATTTTTTTTTTTATAATAGCATATTATTCAAATCCTGAAAATACGTTGTATTATTTGCTGGTAATTTCTTGTATTATCTCAATTTTCAATTAAATCTGAATAGTACTCTTAGTGAAATAAAATAAAAACTACAATTTCTCATAAGATTAAACGTTGAATCCTAAAATATAAAAGTTATATTTTTTATTGGTTCTTCAAAGCTCTTCAAAATTTTAATGAAACCATTATTTTACTATAATATGGTAATGAACCAAATTTTGTTAAATTAAACAGAAATTCTACGACTGACACTACTTAGTGAATGTGCTTGTAATAATGTAAACCAAGCTACGCATATGACTTAATTATTGGTTTTCATCATTGAGGATCGTTATCATTATATCTATCAGATAAAAAAGGTGGTCGAAAAGTTTAGTCAACAAAAATATATACGGAAAAAGAAAAGCACGCATTACTATTTGTACAGTACTTGATATTGGCTGTCTTTGGATTCACTCCAATAAAAATGAACCTAAAAATAGTTGTCCTTGTGATGGTTTCAAGTGAGTTTATTCCTCCAATAACCGGAAATATTAAGATTTCAAATTCTTCGGAAGATTCTATAATTAACGACGCAATGGTAAGTAACTAAAAGTAAATTATTGAAATAATAATACAAAACTATCATTGTTTGCATGTTAATGTTATAGGAAACTGTTTGTTTGATATGTACGATATGTTATTTTTGGAGGTAAAGATGTTCTCAGAACAATAGAAACAATCAATAATTTGAATATGTTCTCAATTGTAAGACTTATTGATCTACCGTCTATAAAACATTTACAATATAATAAAAAAAAATCGATGTATTAATTATGAAGGAAGAAGAAATAAAAGATTTTATTTTGTCAGAAAAGTGTCAAAATCAAAATGCATGTACTCATCAAATAACTGTGTTCTTTTTCTGTAAAAGGAACGGTTTTTCTCAACAGCTTATAAAGAGTCTAACACGTTTGTGGAAATGTAGTTTTTTAAATGTCTACACAATGTGTCTTGGTTCAATGAATAAAATCACAGTTTATACTTTTAATCCGTATTCAGGCCGTGAATTATTGAAATGGACAAAATATGAACCAAAAACAAAGAAAATGCGAGATAAAATAAGAAGGAACATGAGTTGTTATTCACGATTGTACTTAAAAGGTAGATAATTTATTTATCATTTCTTTATTTATTCATTTAATGTTGAATTAAAAGACTATTATGTATAATCACTGTTTTTTAGATAATATTTGTGATGGATTTGATTTTGACAGAACTAAATACTTGGATAATTCTAAAGTAATGGCTGTAGTCGGATCTCAATTACCTGATACCGTAGTTGGAATTGCAAATTTTTTTGAGAAAACGTTGAATATAATAATAGTACAGAAACAACCTACAACAAAATATGTTTCATTCAGAATCATTCGCTGATTTAATTTTTTCAGAAATGAATATTCATGAAGATATTGTGAAAGATAATCAGCCATATACTTTTTCGCATCCACTGTACTTCTATTCACTGTTTATAGTAACTCATAATTCCAGACCACTCAGTCCATTGGAAAAAATTTACAATTACTACGATTACTTAATATTGATCTCAACAATAATAATTCTTGTAATAACGTTTGTTATAATTTATTTATCAGGATATAACATCGCGTTTGCGACTTTTGAAATTCTTCGTTTATTGATAAATACTGGAATAACTGTGCGCATAGATACCACAAAGATCCGAATATTTTTTTCAGTGATTTTTTTATATTTTTTGATAATTCATGGAACATTTAGCGGACGACTTGCCGGATTTTTAACAAGATTTGAGTATGGTAAAAATGTTGATACTATTGAAGATCTCAAAGATTCGCGGTATAAAATAATTTATGCTCATCCTGTCGTTGAGAAGGTTATGAAAAATATGAAACTCCAAAACAAAACAGAATTCATGAATTTTTATTGCTCTGATTATATTAAGAATGAATCAATTGCATGCATTCACGATTACTATGAACTTTTGCATGCTATAAGATTATTTGATTTACATCAAAGTAGAGAACCAATACTTAGTGGCTTTAAAAATTATCTGGTTCGTAAAAATTGGCCTTTGAAGGAGCGTTTCAACGATGTGCTTATTTGGCTTATGCATTCAGGTATTTCACAAGTGTGGATAAGAACAATTGCAAATAATGATATCCATAGAATAGAAAGAAGAAAAGCTCTTGCAGTCGTTGAATATCGGTCGATTACTTTCGCCGATTTAGGATTTTCTTTTGTGGTGCTCGGAATTGGTTGGGCTCTGGCATTGTTGGCTTTTTTCAGCGAAATATTTTTTGGAAGATCAATAAAAAAGCAGAAGTGTAGAAAAGTTAAAAAAGTACGGATAAAACGATTGATATCGATTACTTTAGTTAAAGTTAGAATTTCTAGAATATTTAATAGAGTCGTACGTTACTTACGTGAACAGTGAAAACTTGACTTGTTGCTTATATAGTGACGGCAAAAATATCTAGGAATTATTTGGAACATTTACTGACCCTTCTCATTTTCAATGAGAATATTAAAAAAAAAAATATTCTATTTCTATTTTTTGTGGACTTTGTTTTGTTATTATTTCGAAATAATGTTAAATTCAAAAATTTTTGATGAATAACAAAGTATATTGAGTGAATCAATTGTTAAGTTAAAATAATAAATTTTGTTCTATTATTAATTCATTAATTCTTTTTTTTTCTCCTATTCGGCCTTCTGTAACTTCGTTTCTGTTAAGGGTAGAAAAAAAATGGATACAAAAATAAAAAAATTTTGTAGAGAATTAAATTTCCTATAAAATAGTCAAAAGAAAAATTAAAAAAAAATTTTGTTCGTGTAACTATTTCAAAATTAAAAAAAATGAAATTTTACAACGTTAATAAATGGGAAAAGAGACTCCCCTTGCACCAGCTCAATTTTTAAGATATTGAGCACAAACTTTAGGAGAATTTTTTTTTATATCGAAGAAACTTTTAAGGGATCGAAATTTAATCGAAAAGTTATTTTGACATAATCTACAATAGACTTAAGTCCTATTTCCTTGTGGAAATAGATCTTTGAAAAAACTTTTGAAAAGTCTTTATAACTCTGAATAAGACTTTTCAAAAGTCTTAACATTCCTAACTAAGTAAAAAAAAATACTTAATAAGTCTTCAATACTCTGCAAAACTCTTTAAAAGTCAAATTTTCCTTGCAATTTCGGACTTTCTCGAAGAGTTATTAAGGCTTGATAAGATTTGTGAAGTTTTACAGAAAAAGAAGAGAATATTTCTTTTCAAAAAATTTACTTATCATAACTGGAGAAAATTAATAATAATAATCAATATTGTTAATTATATTGCTAGTTTTATTTGTAATATTTACAATAATACATATAATGGTTTATGGATTTTGATTTTTAATAGTTAATAAAATTATAAATAGTATTAAACTACAACGTTTGTGAGATGAATTCATTAATAATAATCGGTGAACTAGTAAAGTTTGCTTTATTTGAAACTAGCTGTTGACCGCCCGCTCCGCTGGACACTTTATAGAATTGAAGTTTTAGATCTAGACTTGAAATTCAATTGGAGTATTATTTTGACTTCCACAGGTTCCACATTCCATCGAATCGGAAGTAGAATTTATTGAAATCCATATTGAGATGATCTCTACATGACAAATAGAAGATCCTTACCAAATTTGCAGCTTTTTGAAACTATATTTTAAAAATTAAGATTTCGTATTGTTTTTTTTAGTAGGCAAGAATCCCACACTGGCGATCATCATCCTTCAATGATAGATTTTTTTTCGCTTCTCTATAAAACACACACACACACACACACAAATTTTTTTTGCAGTGTACATATATGTCGTAAGAACATATTTGTTTTAATTTATTTCCATTTACAACGTTTCGTCAGCTTAATTCTGACTTCATCAGGTAACCTATGTATCATAAAATAAAACAAAATTAATTAAAACAATCAAACCAAATTATTAACAATATCAAAATAAAAATAATTAATACCTTGAAATACTTTTAACATTAACACATAGTCACATGATATTCAATATTACGTTTGGCATAAAACCAATACATACATAAGTCATGGTTAAGAAACATTTTTTAAAAAAATTGTCAAAATACTGATAATATTTATATAAATTAAATTCCGTTTTCAGTATAAATATCTAAACGTTATTAATTAATAATTAGACAGTTACTAATAATAACCTCTCAAATATGTATGCTGCTAATGTCAGTTGCTGACGAAACGTTGTAAATGGAAATAAATTAAAAGAAAAACATAAATAATTTGTGATCTACTTTATCCTGTTTTAAGCTCTTAGTAAATTACTGATGAAAATCATTAAATTTTATTTTTATTGCTATCGAATTTAACCATTTATAGACAATACTTAATTGTTATTTTTGGCTTACCGTTAACTGCTAGCAGTGATAGATAAGTCGTTTTTATGTATTGTTCTATCAAATTTTTATTAAACTTAAAAAGTTAAAAAGAAGTTACCGCTGTAATATGGGTATGGTTTATATTAAATCAATTTTAAGATATCTTCATGTTTGTTAATTTATTGAAAATTTACGGGGTTTTTTTATCAAAATTATTGAGAATTATTTTTAGGATCTTTTAGTACAAAAGTCATTATGACATGGACAATTTTCTATACCATGATTTTTGTTTTTGCAAAATCAGTAAGTATTGCTAATTTAGAAAAAAGAGTAATCATAAATTCATGAATATCACTTCTATTAGTTCAACAATTCGATACCGCTAGATCAAAAAATAAAACAATTTATTGATCACGAGTGTCAAGGTAAAAATATAAATTTCTCAATCAGTGATATGATATCAAAAAAATACATAATGTTTTTGAAAATGTATTACAGTAGTAGAGAAATGTGATGTATCAAAAATCAAATGGCCGCATATAAAAAAACGATCTATTGATTTTAAAATTCTGCTTCCAATAACGATTTTTGGTAAAACAATCATATTGAACCTTGTACCGTCAAAAAATTTTTTAGTTGGATCTAACACTCCAGTGTATTATTTAGACACTCAATATGATTTTTTACGACTCAAAGTGAAAACACATGTAAATTTAATTAATGTTGTGATTCTAAATTCCCAATTTTTCTAAATGATTAAATATCAATTATTCTTTTATTAATTTAATCAAATTCAGATATTTCGCGAAGAACAATGGGAATTGTATGAAGACGAAGAAGAATTCAGTTCGATTTATGTCAAAATTAATTTTGACAGATCTAGACAAATTCAAGTAAAATAATTATTCAAATTATGTAATGTTATGTACATGGAAGAAAAAAAAACTTACTTTTTTTGCTAAATTTCAAATAGATAGTTATAATCCAAAAATCATAATTATGATGCATCAGAATTACAATCAACAAGAATGCTTTTGAAGAAATTATTTAATATGGTCTGATATGACCAATTTTTACATTAAGCCAAATTAGAACATGTTAAAAATCATATATGAACATATTAGACTATATTAATCCATGTATGGAAATATTGAGCAACGTCAAAACATTTTGCATGGTTATCATTTCTTGCTACTGATTGTAATTTTTTTTTTTTTTTTTTTAATTAATTATTATTTAGAGTCGCTTTTAACTGCTGTAGTCATATCGCCGACTTTTGGGAGTGGTACGTTAGGGTCTTTTTGGGTTGTGAAAATCTTAATCTATGCGGCAAGGGTTGAATATCAACCTAGATGGTTTCTAAAACCAGCTTGGGATTCAAACCCACGTCTGGCCGGTGAGCCAATCCGAGTGCTCTATAGGCCATGCGCCTTAGACCACTCGGCTAACCTCATCGGTTATTTTTTTTTTTTATGAATCATGATCTTTCGTTTGAAATTATAATTTTCTATTTATCATAGTATTTTTTAAAACGAAGTTCTAATTAATAATGGTACTGGAATCAGCAGACATCTGATGAATTTTAGTTTTCTTAAAAAAATAATTTAATACTGCAGAAATATTTCTTAAAAATTACATTCATGGTTTTCCGAAATTATTCGGATAGAATAATATTCGTTAGTAAGTCGAAGAAAAGCTAAAACTTCTAGGCCTTCTTCGTTAGCTTACCCGCTTTAGGCCATCCTCCCCTAATTATGGTCTAGTTTTTCTTTCCATGTCTTAATTATTGCTACTATTAGTAACATTATTAATAATTTTTTTGTTATATTAGTTTGGTTACATAGGAAGTGAATTTTTTACAATTGAACCTGTGTCAGAAAATTTTCCTACCTCTGAAGGAAGCTACTATTTGGCTCGTGCTTGTAACAGAATCTATAACATTACAGAAGGTAAATTTTTATACATAAAAAAAAAAATATCGACAGTGTTAATTGATTCCAGTGTTGACCAAAAATTCGCAATCAGTCTCTGAAGTGGTGTATCCGGAATTACTGTTGATAATTGATAACCAAGTGTATGCTAAATACAATAAAAACTAAAAATTATTTCCTTATACTTATTGACATTTTGGAATGTCGTCAATATGCTATTTCGATCATTGAAAGATCTGAAAATAGATATAAGCATCGCCGGAATTATGATAGCTCAAGTAATTCAATTTAATTTTTATGTATAACTAAGTATGTTTAATTCAATCATTTAAATTACTTAGGATGAAAAAGTCATCCATTATATGAGTGGAAATCAATATGAATATAAAAAAAAGTATGATGTATGATGTATGTGCCTGCGAAAGCTGCGCGCGCAATTATAAAAAAAAATTATGCAGAGTTATTAGAAAATATGTACAGTAAAATGATTTTTTTTTCTAATCACTGTATTCTTATTTTAAATTTATTAAAAATTATTTTCTACTTTTTAGCACGGTTTTTTTTATTAAAATGTGTCTTTTAGTTTTTCAAACTATTACTTTTCTTCAATTTTTACAAGTGTAATTGAAAACCAAAAAAGTTAGATTAGAATATTTTATATAGCAAAAATTTTTTCGTCAGAGGCTGGCAATGTGACGCACATATTCTTACTTATAATCACTGAAAAATATTGGGGTGTGCCGGAATCGAACCCTGGTCCCGCGCTCTTTCGAAATGCAGGTACCGAGACGATTAGGCTATTGCTAGCCTGGTTTGAAAAAAAAAAAAAAAAATGTGATGGGAATATTTTTATTCAAAAAAGAATTTTTACAGTAAAATTTAGTACCGAGCCGATTAGGATATTGCCAGCCTCTTTCAAACTTTTTATTAATATTGACGAGAAAAAAAAAAAAAAACGAATCAAAAATGATAATCTAGTGAAATGAAATGGTTTTTTTTTTTTTTAATTTGTAGAAAACTAGAAGAAAGAAGTGATGATTTGGAGTTCATTCACGGTATAGCATTCTTAGGAGGTGCTTGTCATATTGATAAAAAAAACAAAGGAACTAAATCGGGCCATTGTTATACACGAAAGTAATCATGTTACTGTTATAAATGTTACTGTTCATGAACTGGCTCACTCGTATGTTAATTAATCCAACCTGTAAATAAACGGTATTGTATTTTTTAATAATAATGAATTATGACAATATCATTCAAATTTAGATTAGACGTTCAACATAATGAGGACATAGATATTAATTGTGTGAGTCCTGACACTATAATGTCGACGGAGTTGCAAAATCTTAACAGAAATTGGTCCAAATGTTCAATTGACACTTTGCGTAAGATTTCCAGGTCAGTTATTGATACATTTCAACAAAAATGGTTTTAATTCATCTATTAATTAGTGAATATCAATTACTTTATTGCAGAAATAGCATATTTTCAGGTCTGTACAACGCACCTAAGTTCATAAATCCGCTAATTAATGATGAACTAAGTGAACAAAATATTGTTCGAAGTCCAAATGGGAAATGGTTGGAATTTCGTATGGTTATAAGTAAAGAAACGAGAGAATTGATAAATTCAAAAGAATTTAACAGTAATAAAGCGATTGAAGTTTCATTTAAAAATAATAAATTAGTGTTTCAACTGATTGAAAAATCATCATCTACGTCAAGAAATGTTGTAAAGCAATATAATTTCATTAAAATTGTGCCTGATGATCAAAAAATAATCATTGATCTAAAGACTATCAACTTGATAAAAAATATAAATATATTCCATCAAAATAAATTTATACATGTTTATCAAGATACAGATAAAACACTTGGTGAAAAACAAAATCATCACACTTTACCTCCTTTGTATGTTTCCGCAGACAGCGAAGATTTAATAACGATCGAAACTCATGACCTTGAATTTAACAAACTGATTGGAGTGTTTTACCAGAATAAAAAATTAGTGGTTACTCAAAATTTTAAAATGATAGGGGATGAATTTTTTTTTGGGAACGATGTGATTGATCTTAATAAAAATTACGTTGTATCTGATGATTTGAAAGTATATATCCGTCCGTTTCAATTAAACTCTGACAAAGTAATACGTATTTATCATAACAATACATCAATATATATTTCTTTGAGTGATATCTGAAAAATGAATCATTGAGATAGTCTGTTATCACTTATTTTCTTTTAAGACACAATGAAAGTCTGTAATTTTTTTAAATTTAAATAAAAATTTGATCACATACTACAAAAAACTACTTGAATAACGAATAAAAAATTCTTTTTTCAAAATTTCACTTTTGTTCCAACATATTCAGTTTTTTCAACTAAATCAAAGCATCAAAATTCATAATAACCATAAAAGCAAATCATTGAATTCAATATAAAAAAATATAACTGTAAAGTTATTAGAATAGAAGCACCGTTTGTGAATACTATACCGTTTTTAAACATTTGATGTCCAAATTATTTTGTAAATAATTTATAAATCTAACAGTACCATCAATTCTGTTCTTGGATAAATGTAAGCGTTAAAAAATTTTATGGAAATATTATTTTAACATTGAACATGTTATTTGAAATTCACTGATTGTGCAAAAAATTGTAAAGCGTCCAAAAATAACATTAAAGTGTCCAAACCCTACTTTTGTTATAAGTTGTATTTATAAACACCAACGCAATTTCAATAAATGAGAGTGAAATTTTTATAAGAATTGGAAATTTAAATGGCTAACTCATTTCGTGAACTATAAAAAAATAACCAAAGGATTAACCGTTTGTTCTTCGCAAATTGTATATTAAATCTTAACAAGCACTAAAAAATGTTGTCTATTTAAAAAAAGTTGTTAAATGTTTACGTAAAAGTGATGGCTAAAGTCAATAATTAAAAATTAATTATTTTAAATGTAGAAATCTACAAATAAACTTATGAAATATTTTGGATAATTGTTTAAATCTAATTTTTTTAAAAACTAAAGTATTCATTAAAATGATTGTTAAAAGTTCGAAATTTTACTTCTTTAAACTACCTAAGTTTAAAAAAATAATGTTTTACCGTCTTTCCTGGGCAATACATATTTTTGTTACTGAATAATTTATAGTAGAACGAATTTCGGAAATTGATTTTTCAAAAACGATGTAATGAATCGATTTGAAATTTTAACAGCGATCGATTTATTTATAAATCTTTTGATAAAAAAAATTTCAAAGTTTTGGTATTATAAAATTTTGAAAATTAGTATCGACCTTCTCAAATTGATTTTAACAGTAAAATTTTGATTGAAAAATATTAAAAGATAATCAAACTTTAATGATAAATATAAATATTTAAAAATTACTCTAATTATTATTTGATAAAATTTTTAGGTCATTATTTTTCCAAAATACGAATCTTTGAGATACACCAAGGTTGTATTAGAGTACCCTCGACATAATAAATGAAATTGTGACCAGAGTAAATCAAACATGCGATGGTACAGTAAATTTTTCCGTACTAATAAATCACTCATTTATCATATGGATGGTAAAAAAATAGAAAAAAGTAACTTTTTGACCAAAATTTTTTTCGAAGTTGTGTTAATTAAAAATTTTTGTTCGATGACAATACACGGTTAAAATTTTTTTTTAAATATTGGTCAAGGTGTTACAGTCCATATATTAATAACACTCTAGTTAATAATTTTTGAAACTATTAATAAAATTATATAGTAAAGTAACTCTGTTAAATATTAAAAATTCATATTATATCCAAACAATTTCTTTTATTAATTTACAAAACAGTAAATCTATATTAACTTCCATCGAGAAAGAAAGATCAATGAAAACCATTTAAATCAGAAATGAATCATCTGCTGATAGTGTCTGAATCAGTAGATTCAGAAATGCGCCTACGGTGAAGATATGGATGCTGTATAGACGCCGGCGCCATTTCAACTTCATTCATTTTCTTCAAATGCAAAATGTCCCAGATGTGGTGGACGATAAGGTCTATCGCGACTGAGTTATCGGCACCACGGGGAATTATAACATCCGCAAACTTCTTCGTTGGCAAACTAAATTCCTCGAACGCTGGTTTCACATTGTTCATGTACTGGTTCAACACGGAACTCAGATCTCGGCCTCTTTCGTTAATGTCTCGAGCAACACGACGTGCCAGTCGGGTGTCGGAATCAGTGTCAACAAATAATTTCATGTGAAACAAATCCCGAATCTTGGCCAAGTAGAATACTAGAATTCCTTCAAATAATACGACATCTGCTGGGTAAATAGTTATCGACTGGCCTTGAACTCGGCTGTGCGTGCAATAATCATAAATCGGAACTTGGCACTTGATTCCAGCGAGAATGTCCTGAAGGGTAGAAAAAATTAGGTCGTTGTCGAAAGCTTCGGGATGGTCGAAGTTGAACTGACCTTTCTCCGCTAGAATTATTTCCGCTGAAGTAAGGTTCCGGTAGAAGGAGTCCTGGGAGATACAAACGACCTTTCGCTCAGTCTGATCCATATCTACTTGCCCTAGCTTCTCCATTATACGATTGCAGACGGTAGTTTTCCCGCTGGCTGTTCCACCAGAGACGCCGATCAGGAAGGGAGTCTTGCCCTCAATGCCGTTCAACCCAGAAGACATTTTTCTTGACATGTCGCTAAACTCTATTATAAGGACAGCTGCTGTACCCTGAAAAAGAAAATTCTTAACTGGAGTGTAAATTTTCTCGGCTTAAAAAAATATTAAGGAAGATTGAAATTTTTTTTAATCAAGTCAAGGTTTCTTGAGCCAAGATAACTTTTTTGGGCCAAGAAAATTTTTTCTTGCTCCAAAATAACTTTTGTTTTCCTTAAAATTTTCTTGGCTCAAGAAATTTGTTTTTTGTGTGTAGTAAAACCAGGTGAGTTAAATTATTTGATGATGTAATTTTCACAGTGATTTTAATTCTTTCACTTTTTGCTGATTAAGTTGAACATTGACTGTGAACTCAACACGTGGTGATAATTACACATGGAATGACCGCTCGATAACCTATAACTTCTTCAATATCGAACTAATTGTAGACAAATTTATAAATTAAAAATACATTTATCATTCTGATACTGAAATCAATAGACGTTTGACGATTTTTTTATTTATAAAATTGTAATTAAAAGAATATATTTTAAAAATTGAAACTTTTCAAATCTTCTGCACATGGAATTTTTCTTTCAATTATTTTTACAATAATTTGTTCAATAAGAAAAATTCTAAAAATTGTTAAATGTCCACTAATTTCATTGTTATTTATAATTAACTTACTTTAATCGACAGAACTGTTTATTAAATCTGAGACAGCACAATTACTTGTATTTTCACGAGGTTACTAGCTTGGAGTTCAAAGACTAATTGGCTGTAGTTAACGACTAAGTACAATGACTGCCTTTGGCACAATAATCGAAAAATTCTAAAAAAAATAGTTTAGTAATTACCTACAACGTTGATAATAATGTTCTATTGGTAAAACTCTTGAGATAATACCTACTGGTCAGGTATATTCGTAAGAACCTTGTAAAATATAAAATTTTAGTCCGGTCAAATTTCGACGGAAAATGTACATTGTAAAATTAACAATACAATTGAATTATTATGTTGAGCTAAGTACAGTTAGTAAAAGAGAGACAACCAAATATGTATTTATAATGAGTAAGAGAGAGACGGGAATAGTACTGTTTGTAATACAACTATACAAATCTAAAATGACTGATATTTGAACGGAGTTTTGAATTATCCTTAAATTAATGCGACTGTAAAAAAAAAAAGTTTGGAAAATCAAAAAGTGCACGACTCATAATGCTCATTTAATTATGAAATATTAAAAAAAAAAATAAAAAATACATGAGTGGTGCAAAATAAAAAGAAAAAAAAAATTTTTAAAATAACAGCTGTACTAGGAAAGTGATGCACAGGCGCCCCTGGTGGAATAAAATAGACATACCATCTATAGATATAGATATATCACCATCCATGTTAATTTTACATGGATATATATAGATATACAGTCTTGTAGTTTTCGTTTTTTATTAATTGCAATTAAACGACACTGAATTAATTAATCATACGCATTCAGTGACCTACAATCGTCGATTAGAATTTAAAAAAAAAAAAAAATTTAACTCAAATAATGGAGTTTTTCACAAGTTACAGTGTTTCCGGGGTTTCATACATGACGGACAGGAAAATTTTTTGACCTATTTTGATGTTTTTTTCCGTTTCTATTGCAGTAAATCAATTTTTAGAAAGGATGGAATTAATCTCCATTAAATTATCTCGACAATAATATACTAAATATCTTGATTCCGTGAACTAACAAGGCTATAATAATAAAAATAGCCGCCAAAATGAGGCGAAAAAAATTTTTCGATCGTAAAGCACTCTCTGATGCTTCGCATCACGAGTCGTGCAATTGGTTAAAAATATGAGTTATAACGTTATAATTTTTATAATTTTTTAATTTCACATTGGGCATTCCCACTTTGGTCTCACGTGAACTCTAATTAGAAAATAGTGATTCCATATGAATCCCAATTAGAAAAATTGACAATCATTTTTTTTGTTTTTAATTGGGATTTCACAATTGGATTTTTCATTGGGTCCTCATTGGGATTTGGAACCCAATGGGACCCAGATGTATAGAGGAGAAGGGGGTAATTGAACCATTCGAATTAAAAAATTGAAAAAACGATTCATGCTCTTAGAATTAGATTCTAATATGTTAAACTCGGACATGATCAAAATTTGAAATCATTACGATTAATAAATTTTGAAAAATTGAGATTTTTTTATTTTCAGACATGTAAACTTTTTTTTCGGCTGGTGACAAATTGTTTGATAATATTTCAATTTTTGAATTAAATGATAAAGTTTGAATTGTAGTCGTTGTGTATACTGTTACTTTATAATCCTCAACTTTGTTTATAGTGATATAATAGTTTATTTATTTATTAGTTACTATTAATTGTTATAAAATTATATGGCGTCAATTGAACCAGCAGTCCTGGGGAGGATTGAACCATACGGAGAAGCATGAGACATGCTCAAAATATGAAAAACGGTGCTTTGAACTTGAAAAGCTCAAATACTAACCAAAAAACGCATTTTAGGGAGCTTTCAATTCAAACTTAGCGGGAAGTTCTAGGGTTGGCCTCCACGGTCGACCGATTTCCAGATTTTTTCCATCAATCCTCGACATGTAAGCGTTAAACAAAAATTTTCACTATTTTCTTAGCTATTTATATTTTCTGGTCAATTATTTTAAAAATTAACATTGATTTTATCTTATAACTCCAAGCATTTCAATTTATGATGAAAGAGATGCATTCATCAGTAATATCACAGAATTTATGAATTCTACTAAGAATGATTTGGCTTATTTTCCAGAATAGTCTCGAAGAAATAACTAACTATTAAATAGTAATTGGCAATCCAGGACTTATCATCATATTTCTTATCATCATCATAATGTTACGCTTAACAAATTACAAAAAACGAAAAAATTCTTGACTCTAAAATACATTTTTTTATCTCAAGAAATATTGAGAAAGAAAAAATGTATCTAAGATGAAATAAAATTTTTTTGTGCCAAGAAAATTATTTTGTCTTGTTCCAAAATAAGTTCAGTTTTCCTAAAAAGCAGTGTGGCTTACAAAATAATATTAAATTACTTCGTACAAGTATCATGAGTTTTATACATAAAAGTTTGTTAAATTAATTTGTAAATCTTTTCTAATAATTTTTTCGAAATTAATTTTCATTCCCACTGTTCAATAGCCTTTTATAAAATCTTTATCGTTTTGTTTTGAAAAGATTAAATTAAATTAAAGAAAAAAATATAGTTAATAAATTTTATCACTTTTATCACTCATTTTTAATCTTATAAACAGTTGGATAATATACTTTAAAAGTATTTTTTCTAATACAATGTACGTGAGTTAAGTTCTTGATTGTTGCTGTTTAATCACTTTATAATTATATTACATCGATGACAACAGTAAATTTAATGCTATTATAACAGGTTTTGACGTCGATTATAATTGAGAATTTGATTCGTTATTTTTTATGGTCTGATATTATTTGTTAATCATTTTATCGCAGATAGTACATAAATCTATTGAGGAAGACAGTTGTTAAGCAATAGGGACTTCTGCTGTTGTATCTCTTTGCTAAGTTCCGAAATATTCCTTTCGTAGTGTATCTTAATAAATTAGTGAAGTAAGACGTGAATAGTTTTTAGCTCACGCGATTTAATTGCGACTTTTAAATAACGGAAAATAATGTCTGGAAAAATTCTAATTTGTATTGTTTTCATTGTTTTTAATACCTATTTCGTTGCTTCTCTTCACTGGCCAGATGTGTCTGATATAAATTCAATACACGATTTCTTTGAAGCATTTAATTCTATTATAGACAATGAGTATAAAATAACAAGCTACATGAATGAAGAGGAAAGAAATTATGAAATAAAAAATTTTATTACTGAAATGTTGAAAACTTTCAATAGTTTTAATGAGACAGATAATTATAAATCAAATTTTCCGTGGGAGGAATTCGATAAAAAATTAAGAGATCATCGAATAAATAAAAATAATACGCTGTCATTACTTCCTTATATAATTTTTAGAAGTTTGAGAACAGAATTGAACACTTTAGAGAGCTTAATCAATCGTTTTTTTAAAAACAAAGTCAGCAGTCATATTGATGATATTCAAATTTTATGTTCATTTCCATTACCTCATTCAACATCTCAGTGGAAGTTGACGTATTCTTACATCAAAGAAAGTTATCGTTCATTGACGGGTGAGATTGAAAGAAGAGAAGCAGTAAGTTGTTTTTGTAAACTTTAATCAGTCCTGAAAGAAGGGATAAAAAATAAAAAACAATTTTATTCTTTACATTTGTCATTTTATAGAAATCAGAAACCATGGATGTTGATTGTGATGAACATTTGTTTTTACAAGATTTGTATGATTTATCTAAAGAAATACTCAGAGGGTTTGTCTTGAAATTTTTTCGGACGTCAATTGGACTTAGTTTAAAATCTAAATGTACCGTAGATAGTAAGTCGAGTAATGATTTAATTACAAATATTTTCGTTAATATTAGTGCCATTTAAACTAATGCAGTTTTTTTAATTTCATAGCAAACATTCGAAAAAAATTACTTCATCAAAGGAGTCATTTTATGACTAGTGTTACAAAGTTCATGAATTTTACACGCGATTATCTCGGCAATTTTTCCGAGTATCTCTATGCCTGCGACTTTAGTAATCATACTCGAGGTAAATATAAATTCTTTTACTGTATAACGTTCTGATTTTTCTGAACATTTTTATTCTAATAATTAATAAATCAGGTTTGGCTGCGCTTGATGATCTACACATCATATAGATCATAGAGTAAACCCGTTGCTTAATTTAATTTTTTTATTTACTTATTTATTTATTTACTTCCCAAAATTACATACATAGTCATATAAAATAACTACATACATAATATATGTATAATCCCCATAGAGACAAAAAAATTGCCTGTACATAGGATAAGGAAAAAGAGATAGGCTTAATGCCTAGTGATATACAAAAATATTTATTACTATAATTGAGTCACTCTTTCATGAGCCTTAAAAGATAAATTTCAAATTAATATTTGATCTATTTTATATTTGATTTGATTTTGTATCTGGTAACTAATTTTTTATTATTTTAGAGAATTAGATGACTTTGAGTATTTAGTTTGTGTGATATTTAATATTAAATTGAATTTCTGCTGATAATTGAGCTGATAAATTCCTCTAGAAAATTAACATACTTATTACTTGAAATCTATAAAAATTGAGCAGAAAATAGCTTGGAGTAACTAAAAAAATGGAAAAAATGAATTGAATTGAATTGTCGATTTTCTGAATATTCTATTTTAAGAATAAATAAAAATAATAAATAGGAGAGGGGGAGTTGGGTGCCTCAAAAATTTAGTGAAAAAACTTTTCTTTATTTAAAAATAGATTTCAATATCACTTTGAACTCGAAATTAAAAAAAAAAAAATATTTTTTTTTAAATAAAAAAAAAATTTTTTTGCAACATGTTATTTACATGATCAAATATAAATTTGAACTCTATCTTGCATTTTTGAAAAAAATTTTATGAGACCTAAAGTACTAATAATTGATCATCAAAAGAATCTATTTTTAATGACAAGTAAGAAACATTTTTTTCAGAGATAAGAAAATTAGCTTGACACAAGAAAAAATTTCCAACCACGAGAGACTTTTGAAAAAGTGATTATGTTAAATCAAGAAAAAAAAGTTCTTGAACCAAAAAAAATTTTTTTATTGTGTGAAAAGTAGTATTGACTTTCGTGATAATTGAAAAAATGAATTTAAAATTTTTCAAAAAATAATTAAAGTCTTGATTAAAAATATTCTATGATCACAACTTCAAATCTTTAATTCAGATGATCTGCAAAAACACTGTTCAAAAAAATATTGTTCCATTTCTCACTACAAAACATTCTTTTATTATTTAATGAATACAAAATATCTTATCATTTATCTTTGTATTTTTTAATGATCAAAATATTTGTTCAGACAAAACATACATCGAGTTGGAAAGAATGTACCAAGTAATGATTCAAAATGAATATTATTTGGACAAAGATGGAAGTTGTTCGTATAATTGTGATACAAAAGGTGAACATTTTAAGCCTCACATTAATTATATGTGCAAGGACTTAGATTGTCAATATATGGGTGCCAAATTCGATGTTTGTCAGTTCGTAAGTTTTACAAAATTTCTATTGATAACATTAACAATGAATAATAGTGTTTCAAAAAATCAACAAATTTTTAACTTCCCGCTAAGAAAATTGAAAATTTTCAAAAATCGGGAAGTTATTGATTTTACCCCGTTTTTCGAAAATCGAGTTCTGATCAGATCTCGACGTGATATTTTGTTGGATGTTAAAATAAAGTACCTGTTGCAATTTCAATAATTAATATTTCTATGTAGAAATCGCTAATCTAAATTTTTCATTTTCCATTTAAATAATATAGAGGGAAACTTTTTTAAACTTTGAAATTCTGTACCTCGTCCTTTTATCTACGTATTGGAAAGAAAAATCTATATTTTTACAGGATATCAAAAGCTCGAAAAAAAGCCTCTCATAATTTTTTGATAGTTCTCTCTTTCAAAAAAATTTTTTTCAATTAAAAAAATGTTATATTGATTGTATTTTAACCAAAAATTGAGAATTAATTTCATTAAAATGATTTTTGAAACACCCTAATGAAGCACATGATACTTTTGATAATTGAAGTGCGATGTGTAATGTAGGATGATGATGTGAGACGATATCAATGGTTTAGAGATGGAAATAATAATGTTTATGGCAATAACACTAATTGCTTAGGAAAAATGATAACGTATAACAGTTGGTATCAATGGACAACTCATTATTGTGATTATTGTGTTTGCGTTTGCACTGCCAAGCCTCACAGAGAAGTACATCACGAAATCACTGCCATTAGCTTCCGAGATCAAGTGTCTGATACTGACAGTAACAAGTATGTTCATGGAGATTGATCTTTTCAGCTGTTTCATTGAATATTAGGGTGTTCCAAAATATAACTTCGATGATGGACCTCTCAAAATTGGAATTTTGGGTTCCGCTTTTAAAAAGAGTTGTGTTTGGGCATTTCCTAACATATTTTAAGTGTAAAGAATTTATTTGATATTCAGAGAATTTTTTAACAAGAGCTTTGCTTGGGCATTTTCGCTGAAATTTCAAAATTTGGCCGGAAGTATCCAAAAAAAGCTTCTTACATTTTGGAACACCCTATTGAATATATATACTATCAATTACTATCAATATATACTATCAATTACTGAGTTCTAAACACAGAAACTATTAAAATTTTAGGGTTGTTCTGGATTTGAAATTTGTCATAAAAAATAACACAATTTACGTAAAGATAAAAGAAGGAAAGCTTTTGCCACATGGGAAGATAGATAACAACAGCGTATCATGGAAAGCACTTGATAATTGTTCTATTTATGATCAATTCACATTTTGCACTTATCCACGAAAAATGGGTGAAGCATTTAATCTTACAACTGCAGCAAAAGATTTCGGTTATCCAGAATCTTTAAATTTAGGTGACGTAAAAGCCTCTACAGAATCAGTCGTGACAGGAGTTCGATTCCGATTCGCTGGTGATTTCAACAGTAATCCAAAGTATAAAAACGGTTCTGTAGAAATGCAGATTCGTTTAACGGACTTTGATTACCCAACGGGTAAATTATCTAAGAACCATGTCTGGATTTCATCAAACAATGAACAGCCTAAGTATGAGTGTTTTTTGATAGTTGTATCACTGAGAAAACAGTTTATTTGATTTAAATTCGTAGATTTATTCAAAACTACATGAAAAAAAAATTAACTTGATTCGAGAAAAAAATTCTTGAACTAAGAAAATAATTTTGAAGGGAGTAATTATCTTGAATCAAGACGAAAAATTCTTGAATAAAGTAAAATTTTCTTAAATCAAGAAAAATTTAGTAGTTCAAGAATTTTTCTACTCAAATCAAGAAGATTAAGTTCTTCAAAATTACATACTTGATTCAAGAACGTTTTTTTTCTGTGTAGCAGTTCGCTCCGGCTTCGAGTATTTAACAAAAATTTCAAAATTAATTGTAATTTAATATAGCCTATATCACGCGGGAATAATGCAGCTTTCCAACAGTGAAAAAATTTTTTAAATAAGTTCAGTAGTTTCGGAGCTTATTCAATGCAAGCAAATAAACAAATCATCAAATCCTTCTTCTTTATGATATTAGTATAGATAACTTAAAAAGACGTATTTAATATTAATAAAATTGTTTTACGTAAACATGAATTAGTTTGAACCAAATACTATTTTGTTTTGGTTTATTTGATTAAATTCGCTTATTCATTTTATTCAAATAAGATTTGTTAATATTTAACAAATTTCGTTTGAAATAAATCATGCGACCTTTGAGTCGCTATTTGAGTTGTCGTATTTTTAATAACTTTATCGCTGACTGTTATAATTGAGTAATTTTACATACATACATAAATTTTTGATGAATTTCATAATAGAAAATAATTATTAAAATTCAACTCGCACTTAATAATTTTAGTTTATTAGAAAGTACCCCAATAGAAATTATAAAAATAAACTCATCCTCATTGCTTTTAGAACTCTTAAAATATATTAGATATTATTTAATGTTTACAAAGCATGATTTTTTTACCGAAATTCAAATATCACATTTGTTTACAGTTAACACATCTGATTTGACTGAAATATATGATTTTAAAATATTAAAGAAAAATTTGGTAGCTATAAAACATTTACTAAGGTACCGGCGGGTAATGAGGCCTAGCTAAGGGAGATTTTGAAAAACATCGAAAATATTGCATTTAATTATTGCAATGTATCATTAATTTTTAAATTAATACATTAGTCATAAAATTTAATGGAGTAATAGTAATTTTCACCATAAAAAAACACAAAATTAAATTTTTTCAAAAACCCTGCGAATAGGCCTTATTTTACTACGGTCGGGCAATAAGGCCTGCGGGTTATACATACTGGAAATAGTTATACTATACTTAAAAAGATAAAATTGATGTTAGAGATCAATCATCACTTAAATTGAGCAACAATACGTTTTAAGATGTTCTTCAAAATTAGAACAATGATTTTAAATTATTAAATATAAAATTATAAAAAATGTTTACTATTTACTTAAATCGTTTTTTAGGAATTCTTTTGCGCTACTTTAGCATATGACGGATGATGAAATATAGAAGACAAGGAACGTTGTATCGGGACTCTATAAACTTGTAGCGACATTTCTATGCTAGATGCTTCTACTTAGAGAAGTCTTTAGCGGAAGCGGTTATTTTAAATAGCATTTCTATCACTTAGGCCCTATTACCCGACAGGCCTTATTACCCGCGGGTACCTTATGTGATTTTAAAATATTAAAGAAAAAATTTGGTAGCTATAAAAAATTTACTATCTTATTCAAATAAATACATTGATTAATCCATATCTTTGAGTAAGATAAGTATTAGTTGGTGATATTTAAATCAGAGATTATTTTATAATAAACGAGTCTCATTCGATTTAAATAAACTTTTCTCTCAGTGTATACGGAAAGAACAAAATTACACTGCATATCCTCTTATATTATACTCAGTATAATCTGTGGTAAAATAAAATTTCAGATAAGATCAAATATCATCCAGATTATACTAAATTATTTTTGTATTATACTCAATTTTTTAACCCCAAATTATCAAAAAAATTGTGCTTGAATGATCTTTAAATATTTTCTATCCATGCATTGTATTGCATTTTTGAAAAATACATAAAAAAATGAACAGTTAAAAAAAAAAATAATCATCACAAATTTAAGAAATTTTATAAATTTAAAAGAAAATTTATAAATTAAAAAAGAAAAAAGTTGAATGTCGCAATTTCTGAAAAAATTATATAATCCAAGATTCTGCTAAGTATAATTCAAATTATACAGGGTATTTTTTCGGATTACATCCAGTGTAATCTGGGGCGGTATAATCAGAAAAATCACTTGGTCAAATCGGAGATTACACTGAGTATAATACAAAAATAATTTAGTATAATCAGGATTATATTTGATATTATCTGAATTATTTTTTTTACCACAGATTACACTGAGTATAATATGGGAGGATATGCAGTGTAATTTTGTTCTTTCCGTGTAGATTATCTGTTTCTAATTTCTTTTCATTTTGAATAATTCTTGTTTAGAACAGAGTTGTTACTTCCAAGCCCGGATAATCCAATAAAATCCCCCAAAAACATACCTAATTTGAAAGGAAATCAATTTGTTAAGTTCAAAGTATCGGATCTAAAGAAGGATGCAGGACAATCAACTGTCCCTTTTTTTGATGCACGACCAGTTGAAAGCAAAGTATTATTTCCACTGAGAGGAATTGGACTATTTCATCGCGGCTATGAAGGCTTCGGGGGATTTATTTCCTTCAAGATTTTCATTATAAGTCCACACGAGTACATGAATAATGAACTAGGTGTTACTAAGAGCGTGACACCTGCATCCATTAACCTTAGTTGGGATATTTTCTCAGGGCTAAAATGGTAATTTTAAAAATAATGTTAGAACAAATCAATCATTTATTAAACAAATTTTTCACACAAAGTGTATTTAAACTAATAAAAAGTTTGTGGTCTTATGAAAGAATAAACAGTAGTAATGAACGTCGACATATATTTTGTAAATTTTCAAATTAGAGGTATTATTTGGATTAGCTCAACGAGCATTACAAAGTAAAACAATTTTAAAATTATTCAAATAGTTTTGAAAATTATTTTATTAATTATTAAGTACTGATAATTTTAATTTTAACAGTAAACAGTACACATCAAATAATAACACATGGCACAGTAATTAAATTTAAAAATTTATAGGATAATATTTAAGTATCATAATATTTTAACTCAAAGAAATACAATATGCGTCGGTATGTTTTTTTCTTTTCATATAAATAACTTTACAATATAATAAAAATAAAATAGCTTTATGTACTACAATGGAATGGCGCAGTATATAATTACAAATTATTACAACATAAATATATAATTAAGGTACATATAACACAGTCTTTCATAAATAACAAATTACTTAAATTCTAATTTAATAAAAAAAACTTTAGATTAACTTTTATTTATTAAAAAAAAACATACATTTTCTCTATTTCATATATACACATCGATTATTAATTCTCGAATAATTTCAATTATAAATAATAAAAAAATCGAGTATCATTGTAAATTTTAACATATGTTTTAGTTTTATTAGAATAAAATAAAATAAAAAATTAAAAAAAAAAAAAAAGATGACTCATTACCGAATATTATTTTCTAAGTGTGCTATGGGTTCAAAAAAAATTTTTATTTTTTTTTTTAAGACCATTTTTTTCTGGAATTTTATATGAAATATGATTTTTAAATTATTCAGATTAAGGCAAGGAAATCGCTTCGGTAATGAGTTTTTTTTACTCTATTTTGTATTTTAGATTGTAGTTAATTTTAATTTCTTTTATTTAGATAACAGCTGTTTTTTTTAATCCGCACACTTCATAATTCATTCTGTAATCGATAAGCAAACAAACCAGTCATTCTTTTCACAATAAATTTTAATTTATTCAATTATAAGTAAGATAATTATGTAAAGGTAACTTAAAGCTCTAAAATACTAGGCATTAATATTCTATACCGTTCTCTAGCAAATAATTGAAAAACTAGTTTCTTTTGTAGCTTGATTTGTGCTTGATTGTTAAAGTCTTATTTGTGTGTCAAATATAATTCTTTCTTAAATTTTTCGAACTTAACATTGATCTCTTCATGATATTCAGAACAAATTTGAGACTGATAGAATTTGATTTTTAAAATGATAAAATTTAGGAACTACCCAAAAAAAAAGATACACTTGAGCCGAAAAAATATTTTCCTTTCGAATTATTTTCTTGAGCGAAAACAAACTTTTTTTTGACCCGAGAAATGTTACTTATTCCAACAAATTAATTCCATTGCTTTAAGAAATACGTTTCTTGATCCAAGAAAATTTATTTAAGTCAAAAAAATTTTTTTGTTTTGAGAAAATTTAGTCCTTGCTCCAAAAAATTTAGTTCTTGATAGAAGTAAATTTCCTTCTCTTGAGAAAATTTCTCTCTTGCTCCAAAAAATTAAATATCTTGAGAGTAAATTTTCATTAATATTTTTATTGATTAACATATCAAATGGAAAGATCAAATAATATGGAATCATTTTTTTTTATTCAATATGTATAATTGCACGCTAAAATAATCTAAAATGGATATCAAATATTCAAGAGAAAAATTTTCTCAAGGTGAGAAAATTTTTTTCTCAGCTGAAGTAGGTAACGCTGCTTCCCTAAAGTATCTAAAAATCTTGATAGAATATAAAAATTCATTGTATCAAGTATTTATGATAATTTGAATTAAGAAAAAATTACTTCCACCAAGAATAGAATTTCAAGAAAAATTTTTACTTTGGCCAACACAACTTCGATCTTCCTTTAGGCATCCGAAAATTTTCTTGAGCCAAAATTTTTGTTCTCCAGTCAAAAAATTTTTCTTTCTGTATAGGTATAAATGATTAAAATAACAAAACTATTCCTAATTTAAATAATTGTGTTTTTTTTTTTAACTTAATATAGTACTACTGTTACCACAAGGGTCAAATCCCAAGACCTAACAAAAATATGTAAATATTAATATCTTTTTTTCAGTTCTTGGTAGGCCTCAAAAAATTTAAGTAGTTAATTAAGATATTGTTATGTACCTATATGTTCACTTTTATCAAATTCTGAGCGTCAATTCTAAAACCAGTAGTACTACATTAAGTTAAATCACAAAATTTTATGATTCAAAAATAAAATTTTTTTTTAATTATGTTGATACTGTACGACCGATTGATTATTGACCTCAGACATTGTTTTGTTTTGCTCAAACAACAGTGTTGATATCTTAAAATTACATCAAATTTAAAAGAATCGTTCGGAAGATATAACAGTTTAAAAATTTTTAAAAAAGCGTTTTCTAACAAAATTAACTCTAGATTTTTATGCTCAAAATGTACAAAATCTATTTTCTAGAACATTAAAGTGAATCATTTGTATACAAAGTTTAACAGAATAGGAATAAAGTTTAAAATCAGTTACTAAAATTTGACAAACCAGCTGCTGTTAAGGAGATAGTCACTGTGATAGATAAAAGAAATTTGTTTTCTTTTAATTTAAAGTTTTTACCTTGAAAAATATGTGTCTAGAACTTTAGGTCAAAATTTAAAAAATTTTGACCTAATTTTTCAAAGTTTGACGACTGTCCGTACTAGGCATCCCAATTAAACTCTTTTTCGAAACGACCATTCAAACTGGTTGCATCGATAACTCAAGCAATTATGAACTGATTTAGAATTTTTATATTTGTTTTTGCAGTAGCTAAAGTTGAGCGTGGCCGATTTAAAAATTTTTGATTTACTATTTTTGAGATTTCTTGAAAACAAAATAAAAAACTAGCGAAAAAATAAAAAATTTTTAACCGGTTGCCATTTTATGAAAAATCGAAATAAAAAAATTGACCGCGTACAAAGATAATAACATTTAGTGAGATTATAATACACTTGGATTTTTTATTTCGGATAACTTGCTTTTGAGAAATCAATGCGATTCTGGAGGAGGATTTTTATTCGGACTCTGCGGCAACGCATATTTAGATTATTTAATGTTTTTCAATAAAAATTTGTATCAATTTTTTGGATGTATTCTTCATAAAATAAATAAAAGACGATTCTGACATTCCTATATTCCCGATATTCTTTCATTTTTCGCCCGTCACAGTGACTATCTCTCTTAATTTAAAATTTTTTCTATGTACTTCTAATTCTGAACTTTCTAAAATTAAAAATTTTTGCACTAATTTTTCACTATGCTTCAATTAATTGATAACATTAAATCATTATTGAAGTCTTTTTTTCATTCTTATTTAATCTTAGTCCATAAATCTGTCCTTTGGTAATTAAATTGACTGTATTTTATTTATTTTGTGTAAGAAATATTCAGTTGACTTGAAACGTTTGATAATAAAATGAATGATGATTTATCGGAAGCTTGCTTAACTCATATTGCAGAGGTATAATTCGTGATTGTGATTAATTGATTATTTTATCGATCTACATGAATTTTTAAATAATAAATTAGAGAAGTTATGATTATTTACTCTATATATTGTTAATATATTTTTTACTCAAAAATATGGCAAGATTAATTAATTCCTTTGGTATATATATTTTATTCCATTTAGCACTTTGGTCCGAGTTTCCATTAAACATTGCAATCATCAATTTTAGTTATCTTTGCAATTGTTTGTAGTATTTTTTAAAAAATTACTTTTCTATATATATATACATTTTGATTAAATATAACTGCCTCTTAAATTCTAACTATCAGGAATTTTTTATTTATTTTGTAAAATCATTTGTTATATTTATTTTATCATTATTTAGATTAACATTATTGAACAGCAACAAATCATTTTGATTATTATCATTATCAGATTTTTTTCCCTGCATGTCAATGTAGGATTGAGGCCGTTCATTTGTCGGAGTTTTTAAATTATTTTCACAATTACTCGTCACACTTACCCTGCGTAACTTTATCGGACTTTCATAATGATTAACATTTAAATTGTCTGGTCTTTCGTTGACATAAGTCGTTTTGACTGGTTCTGCTGGAAAGCTACAAATTGGATCTTGCCAAAGAGCTTGAAGTTTATCGATCTTATCACACTTAGTTATAGGTTCTGCTGATGGTTTACTGAGGTAGTTAACTGCTTCAGTGCGAAAAGTACTAAAGTTACCACTGATTACTCCTTCGTTGCTTGAACCTGAATAAATAAATTTTAAATGTAATTTAACTTTCATTGTGCACTTACATGTATACAATTTATTTCACTGCATCGGTAGTTATTTTAATGATTAAAATCATTCATCATGGACAAATAAATTTATTTCAAAAGTAAAACTTTTAATTGACGTATGATTATTGCAGTAGACGCCCGATATTTTTTTAAAAATTTATAAATAATTTACTTGTTACAAAAATAATAACATAAAAAAATGCACTCAAAAATTTTCAAATAAACTTTCAATGAATTTCCAATCTGATAAGTATTTAAATAATTTTTTTTTGTTTTTATCATTAAGTGATATTATATTTTTAATTTATTGAATTAATAGTATTTTTGTATTTGAGGAGTTGAATTCAAAAAAGTATCTTTTCATATTTTTGATTAATCGAGACAAAAAACTGGTTATCTCTAATTATAAATATTTTTATTGAACTTTTTTAATTGAGCTATAAAGTGCTATCGGTTATGAAGCTACAATTCGATTCTTATTTAGAAATCTTTATAATTTTCGAAGTAATTAATACTTATAAGTTAAAAAACTGCTCTTTTAAAATATGAAAAGATACCCTTTTGAAAATCAGCTCCTCATTTGAAGTTGAATTTATTTTAAAAAAATTCTAAAAAGACACACCTATCTTAACGTAAAGACTTGATTAAATTTAGTTTCAAAATTTTCATAAATTCGAAAATCCTTTCAGTATTCTGTCGAGCCTTTTTTGACATCAATTAATAAAATATTGTTATTTATCATCGAAAATTGGTGGAACAAAAATTTGGTATTACTAATTTTGTATAGAAGAAAAAAATTAAACTTAACTCGAAGTAAAATTTCAATAATAAAGTAAAAATGTTAAAATGGAATACTTTGAGCTCAAGTACAAACTTCAATCTGATGAAAACTTCCTTAGTCTTCTTTACCATATCATATGACATGGAAATCGATATTTCTGAACATATGATGGTAAGAAAAACCGAATAATTTGACGTTAATTTGAAGTCTTACAGACTCTGATAGCTATGTGAACTGAAAGTTGCCGTTGATCTGAGTCCAGAACCGACAACCAAGTTAAAGAATTGAAAAAGCAAGAGTTTCAATAAAGTTGACAGTAAATTGCTTTCCAATTTGATGTTAAAACTTAACATGCTAGTTTCTTCAGTAAAGTTATAGTAAAAAGGTTGACTGTAAGCTTGATGTTAACTTCCATTCCAATTGCGGCCGTAAATTTTCATCAAGTTGTATACAACGATGAACAAATCTTTCTAAATTGAATATTTTTCGTAAACTTTACTAAAAATACTGAACTGCATGTTCTTGTACAGAGAGTGAGGCGATCAGGGGAGGCTTAAATTTGATTTTGCAGCAGCGATTTCAAGGCTGGCCAGTACTAACTTTGTACTTAGAAATTTTAGTTTTCTAATTATTTTTCAAAGAAAGTCTCATCTACAGTAATGTGAAGCTTCCGAGAAAGTTTGTCATATATTCTGCTTCGGAAGCTTTCAATTTTTGGATTCACAACTTTCATTAGAAATTCGAGTAATTACAAAGCTTAAGATTCTAGAAATGGATTTCAAATAAAGTAAGTACTGCCCAGTCTTAATAGCGATAAATGGTTTTAGTTTATCTACCGATTTCAATATGAATTCATTTTTAGTAGAAATAAAAAATGGGACATCGATTTTGTTGTTAGATTGAAGACAAAATCCGGATGAACTTAATATCATGTTTTAAGAGACACACCTAGTGTGACAGCCTAAAAAAGACGATTTTTGGGAATTAAAAAAACTACTGTATCAATTGTTTTAAAATTTTAAGGGTACATTTATACATATTTTAAAAATATGCAGTAGAAGAAGAAAGGGTTAAGAGAAAGGGAAGACCACTCCGTGGGAATTTTTTAGTATTCGATATCAACTTTAATATTCTGGTCGCAAAAGTTAAAAAAATATTTTTGTTTGTCGAAAAAATAACTATTTTTTCAATAAAAAAAAAAAAGGTTCTTACTGGTTGGGCTGTCGAGAGCATGAAGTGATGCAAAGTAAGCCTGATTATGAACAGTCCTTGGATTTAAATCAAGGTATTCAATTCCATCCTCAAGCATACGTTCCCATTGACAAGTTAGTTCTTTGAATGAGGGTCTCATCCCAGGTTCATCGTACCAACATGAAACCATTAGTTTATATCTGCAATAAAATTATCATTTAATTCCTCCAGAAAAATTTTTTGTATTTCTTGATTATAAACATAAAAATTTTCCAATTAGTTTAAGACTTACAATTGTGCAGAACAATTAGCAGGCCTCTCCATTCGATATCCGGCTTTGAGTAGATTGTAGAGATTATGAACATCTACACCGGGATAAGGTGAGGCACCGAGCGTCACTAATTCCCATAGAAGCACTCCAAAGCTCCATACGTCCGATTTACTCGTGTAGACATGATCAGCCAGAGATTCGGGAGCCATCCATTTAACCGGTACTGTATCAATAAAATACTAGTCAATCATCTGATGATTCTAATTAAAATTATATATACTAAATAATCAACTTAATCTCTGTTTACCTCTTCCTTTGCTTCGTTTTAAATATGCATCGTCTTCATAAACATCTCGAGTCAGTCCAAAGTCAGATATTTTGCAAACTTTACCGGTAGCTAGGAGAACATTTCTAGCAGCTAGATCACGATGCACCAACTGCAAAATTAATGACTTGGTTATACATTTCGCAAAGTTGTAAATAATTGAAGCGGTGTGTTCAGAATAATGTTTGTGGTTTTTACCTTAATGTCGGCGAGGTACGCCATTCCTTTGCTGATCTGCCAGGCAAAGGAGAGTATATCATGGGGAGTTATTGTATAATTTAAGGAAGTGTCTTGTAACTCTTCCCTCGTGTTACCAGGTGATGCTGATAATAATGATGTTGAACAAGGAACCCGTCCTTCTGATTCAAGATGACGGCTTCTCCGTAAATAATTTCTATACAAAAAATAATAGTTTATTTATTGCAAAATAATAAATTTACTAAATATCAATAATTGCAAGTACTGTAATAAATAAATTTTATTATTATTTTTGAGACGGAAAATTTTAATCGTCCAATTTAAAATCAATTTAAAAATATTGAAAATTAAATAATAAATATTAAGAATTAGATAAACCAGCATTTTAGTATTTCAAATGATTATATATTTAATAATACTTGTACTATTACTTATTATCAGCAAAAATTTTTCAGTATTGACATAAAATAGTACATAATAACCGAAGGAGTTGGAACTAATAATATGAATGAAAATAAACTTTTTAAGATAAAATTAATTCTAAGAACAAAAAAAAATTATATTAAAAAAATAATAGTATTATTTTATCGTGTTTATTATCAATCTTTAATTTGAAGCAATAAAATTTAAATCATACATGAATTAAAATACTTTTTAACTTCCCGCTAAGAAAATTGAAAATTTTTAAAAATCGAGAAGTTATTAGTTTCACCCTGTTTTTGGAAATCGAGTTCTGATCAGATCTCGATATTTGGAGGTTCTAGGAAGCTGTTCTGACTATTCCCGCGATTGTGTCCAGGCGGCTGTGTGTATGTGTTTATGTATGTATGTACGTATGGATGTAAACCTATTATTACTTTTGAACGGCTTGACCGATCGGATCGAGATAGGTGACGATCTAAAGTGTATGATTGCCATTAAATTTCGTAAAAATTTAAATTGATTCGGTTCGCTAGATTTTGAGAAATCTCAAAAATAGAATTTTCAAAAAATGGTTTTTCTGGAATAACTTCTAAACGGCTCCACCGATCAATTCAAAAAACTAATAAGCTCTTAAACTTGAAAAACCACGCCGATAACCACCAGTCCCGTCAAAATCGGTTGATTCGTTAGGGAGTAATCGAAAACGAAAAATTTCGAAAAAAGTGTTTTTTTTTTTTTATATAACTTCGACATTTCTTTTCGGATCGTTTTTGATGAAATAGAATAGTTATTCTAGCCCAAAAAAACTACGTCGATCGTCGCCAAGAACGTGAAAATTGGTTGATTGGTTCGTAAGTTATCGTTGTCGAAAGTAAATCGTAAAAAGTGTTTTTTCGGAATTACTTCGAAATTCCTTGTTCGATCTATTCAAACTAAAAATTCTTTATGAGGCTTCAAAAAACTGCGTCGAATGAAACAAATCGATTCATTCATTCAAAAATTATTGTGGTTTGAAAATTTAAAAAATAGTATTTTATGAAACTGCTATCAGACTTTTGAGCTCGGAGAGCTCAAAATAACACATATGTTACATTTTTGAGTTCGGACAGCTCGAAAACATAATAAACAAAATTTTGAGCGCTTGAGTCCGGAATTAGCAGGTAGTTACAAAGATGGCATTTAGGGTCAACTATTTTCCAGTTTTTTTTTTTTATTCTACTTACGAAAAAAAAAAAATATTTAAAAAATAAAAAAAAAGTTGTTAAAATTAAAATGTTATTTTTTAGTATTCAAATGGTATTTTAATAAATGTTTTAATGTATTGTTTAAAATGTTAAATAGAGTTAAAAATTCAATTATGAAAGTTTCTTGATGAGACTAGACGGTTATTGTTTTGGATGGTATGCATCCTAGTGGTCATGGAATTTATTAAATTAAGGATTTCCGGGTACATTAGACAGACAATGGTATTTTTATTGGACTCTGCATTGACAATATAGACGACATATAACATTTGCTATTCATAATAAATTTGCATTTCATTTAAAATTAAATCTTTAATTTTTTTACTTATTTCATGTGATGGTAAAAAAACTCTAAACCACAATAATTCTATAAAAAATTTAGTAGTGTTGTTATTTTTACCTCAATGATCCAAACTCAGCAAACTCGATTATCAAATAGACAGGACCTCCAGGGGATGTACAAGCGCCAAGTAACCTGATTACATTTGGATGCTGTGCTTCTTTAAGAAGTTGATATTCGGAAAGAAGATCAGCAAGTTCAGACCCACTAGCATCTTCTTTCAATGTTTTTACGGCGACTGTTGTTGGTCCTGGCCAACCTCCAATGTCAACAGCTTTCGCTCGTAATACTCGACCAAATTCACCTTCACCCAATACTTGTTCAATTGTCAATCGTGATCTTGAAAATTCCCATTTTGGATCAGGCTGAAAGTTTTTAGGGCAATTAAAATGACGCAAAATTTTTTACTGTGCACTTTTTGAAACTTTTACTTAAAATTATACAATTTCTTGACAAGTGAAATTCTATTTGATTGTTTATGTAATAATTCAGTAATACAAAATTTTAATAAAGCGATTTATGCAAAAGATTAATCCACACTTGATCATTTCAAAAATTTCACCCTAAAAAAAAGTTTAATTTGAATCAAGACGAAAATAGTTCTACTATTTTGATTTTTTTTTCTTTTACACTCAGTAATTTTTTAAAGATGAAAAAATCAATCTTAATCAAATTATTTTTGTAACAATTTGAACATGCTTCTGTGGCTTAGCTAGAGAATATTAACAATAAAGTTGAAGAAAAAACAAAAAATATTTATAGTTTGTTGTGCAAAATCAAAAAACTTTTTTTTAACTATTGTACATTCGTAGTAGTTGTTAAATGGGCCGTTTTCAAATTTTGTCAGAGTATTTTTTTATAAAAAAAAAAAAATCCTTGAAGAAATAAAAAATGGAAGGGGAAGGGGAAGGGGAATGGGTGAAATTAATAAAAAAAAAATAAAAATTCGATATTAAAAATCTAAATGGTAGAAATTTTTTTTTTTTTTTTTCTATAGAAAATACTCTCACAAAATTTGAAAACAATTGGCGGGTATCACTCAATCAAAAGGATTTTATTTAGTGAAATGACGTTAATGTAAAATATTGATGACTATTTTCAATGCTAATCATTGAGTAATTTAAATATTCAAAATAATATTCTCACTAAGAAATAAACTTATTCGATTTAAATAAGTAATTAGATTTATAAATTCTCATACATGAAATACATTAACATACAGACACGCCTGATTAGCATAACTCAAATAAAGTCTTATCTGAATTAATTCTAATATTCCTTTAAAAATTAACTACACCATACCTGTGTATAAGGATGTGTATGTATATATTTATAGTATACTAGCGACCCGGCCACGCCTTGCTGTGGCTGAGTGATTTAGAAAACGTGCACAACACTGAGAAAATTTGAATTAAAACGTACCGCCATCTATGATATATTTATGTCAAGCAGTACTACAGTTAACTAAAAGGCGCCATCTGTTTCAGACTTATGAAACTTACAATTAATAACAATGATCAACATAAGTAATCATTTTATTGTTAATTAATAAATATTGCGACCATGAATTGAAATAAAAACTATCCTATCTCTCAAGTTGGAACAAAACACACATTTAAAAGAAAAAATAACTAAAATCGGTTAAGTAGTTTAGGAGTCCATTGCGGACAAACATCGTGACAGGAGATTTATATATATTAAGATGAGAAACGGAATATTTCAATAAACTCCCGGAAGTTAGTAATAATCTCTGTTTCCCTCACTCTCTAAACACATAAACATACTCGATGTTTGCTCCAAGGGGTGGAATAATTTACCCACTGGTACTGGTATTATTTATTTCAAGTAAACTAACTTATAATGACAACGATCTTTCAATATATTTCACGAAGTTTTATTCAGAAAGATTCGCTTTGCCTTGTGCCTTGTATCCAGTAAATTGTCTTACTTGCGATAGTGAGCTTCGTTTTACAAAATACGTGTGTTACGGCAAAAGTTAAACTATAACAAGATCGATTGTACAAATCTAGACTGGAGGTCGGCATCAATTCAGTGAACTGAATCAAATGATAGCTCAAGTGTGATACCTCGTTTTCTCTCGCCTGTTTTTATGATACATGTCTCCGCTTCCTAACGCTGCTTTTCATTTCCGTTTCCAGGAAATCGGAAAAACCCGCAATGGAGTTTAAGAAATTTATTGCATTCAGTACATAATGGTCAATCTTTTTTTTTTTTTTTTTTTTTTTATTTACAATGCAATTTAATTGTTAAATGTAATAAAATAAAACATTTTTTCATGGTAAGATTTAGTACTAAAAGTAAATTTTTAAAAAATGCAAGACCAAATTAAGATGCTTGTTTAACTTTTTTGAAAATAAATTCTTTAGCTGCTAGCGAAAACGAGGTGTTAAAAATTAACTCAATTTGATCCTAAGTGGTGTTGAATTGAATGAATATAGGTGTAAATGGTGCAATTCCTCGGCGTTAAAAAACTGGTGTTCAATCGGTATAAAAATGGAGTAAATGCAATTTAATCCAACTCTATTTGGTCAATAAATATCAAAATTTTTGCAAAAGATAAAATGAAATTTTTTTATTATTTGTTATTTTTTCTTTTAAGATTTATCACAAAAATAAATAATCGTCTGAAAACTATAGGATATGCTTTAATAGAAAATTAAACTAAAAAGTAGATAATTATTTAATTATTTTCAACAAATTTTAAATAAGAATACAGTGGTTAACAAAAAAAAAAAAAAAACTAAGAAAGTTTGGAAAATCCAAATGAGCATGCCTTAAGCGCTCATAATATACATAAATATGTTAAAAACTACATTCATAATTCTTTTCTTATATTTATATTTAAATTTTCAAGACTTGAAATTCATTTAAATTTTATAACATATACTCAATGCGATTCGAGCGCTCTACCGCTTCCGATGGGTGCATTAAAAAAAAAAAAAAAAATTTTAGGCGAGAGTAGAGCATACCTGCGCGCTCTGCGCTTAAGGCATGCAAAAAATGTAATAATAAAATGAAAGAAAAAAAAATTTTTTTTTTGTTCGTTCATTTCTTTTTTCTGAAGTAATGGCGTACTTTTTTTTCTCTCATTTTTCTGATTTTAGACAGTAATAAAAATGCGTGAATGATAGTTTTCACGCTTAAGGCCTGCAATTTTATGTTCGATTTAATGATAATAAAAAACATGCAATTATTTTTTTTTTTCTAATATTTCTAATAATTTTTTAATAATAATAGCGAACAAAGTTTTATATTTTCTTTGATTTTATTTTATATGATGAAATTAAATCAATAACGGAATATGACGATTATTTCGTGTGTTCGATTTTTTTGTTTTTTGAATTTTCCCGCGAGCAGTATTATCCCCTCTGTAGATCGAGCTGAAGGAAAATTTTAACCGATGATAAAACAGTTAGTTATTATACCATCATTTACGTATAGTTGGGCTTGTTTATAGTTATTGCAATCCTGTCTTATGAAAAACAATATAAATGGCTGCCGAAATCACAGAAAAGTAACAGAACTGACAATCGAAAAAAATTAATTGTATCAAAACGGAATTATTTTGACTCGCAATTTTAACAAGGGTTCTGACAAACATCCTCAGGAATAAAATTAAAAAAAAATTTAATCATAAAAGTGATTTTTGACAAAGTTGTAGTGTTATCAAGCCCAGTGCTCCCGTGAATACCAAGCACATATTCATTTAATTCATCAAAAAAAGGAGTTTTTTCTGAGAACTCTTAGTTAATCGATAAGAAAATTTTTTTAACATGTTCGGGAGTTATTATTATTTATTTCAATATGCTTTTTATCCATAATTTTTTTCGTTAAAATTATGAAAATCACGTTTTACTCAAAATCACGATTTTTAGGCGAGAGTAGAGCATACCTGCGCGCTTCGCGCTTAAGGCATGCAAAATCATTTTATTGTAAAAAAGTGTGTAGTGCTTATTTTTAACAAGATCGATTAATAAAATATTTTCTACAGTTGACATCAAGGATTTAACGCACCGAAAATAAAGTACCAGTGACAGTATTAACTTAACACTGCTTTTGGATATAAAATTTAACACCTACACCGCCTGAATTTACACCGGTTATTTTGCACAACATGATGCGAAGCATCAGAGAGAGTGCTTTACGATTGAAAAATTTTTTTCGCCTCATTTTGGCAACTATTTTTATGATTATAGCCTTGCTAGTTCACGGAATCATGATATTTTGCATATTGATGTCAAGATTATTTAATGGAGGTTAATTTTATTATTTTTGAAAATTGATTTTGTGCAATAGAAACGGAAAAAAACATCAAAATAGGTTAAAAAATTTTCTTGTCCGTCATGTATGAAACTCCGGAATTTGCGAAAAAATGCATTAATTGAGTTAAATTTTATTTTAAAAAATTCTTTGATAGAATTGTAGGTCACCAAATGCGAATGGCTAGGTAATTCAGTGTCGTTTATTTACAATTAATAAAATAAAACAAAAACCAGAAGACTGTATATCTATATATATATTGTGGACATTCATCCCACTAAAGACGCTTGCGTATTATCGTGCTATTTTAGCTGTTTTATATATTTTCTTTTCACATTCTTTATTTTTTTAATATTTTATAATAAAATGAGCATTGTGAGTCGTGCACTTTTGGAGTTTCCAAACTTTTTTTACAGTGTTATTAATAAAGTAGTAAAGATGAAAAAATTTTTAAAAACTACACCAAATTACATATTATAAAATATAACGTATTATAAAATATTGCAATAAAACAGAAGTAAGGATTTGCCTATTTTCAACGATAAAAATCGAAGAGTTGATACCGAAATTTTTTTTCTAACATGTTCAACTCTTCAGGGGATTATTGATAAAAAATGATTTAATAAAAAAAATTTGAGTTTCATGGAAATTATAGGATTTGAAAAATAATTAAATTGAAATTTTGACTTCATGAATTTATCAAAAATTTGATAAATTTGAAGGCAATACAGTCATTTTTCAACATTAACATATTATTTTTATGTTGCGTATCGAAGGAATCATCTAAAAAAAAGTGTCAGTACGTAAATTTTCCGAATTTCAATCATTTTGGGTAAATGCATTGAATAACATACACATAATAGTCACAATTCCACTTATTCGAAAAAATTCTGAAAAATGAAAAAATTGACGAGTCGAAAAATTTTTTACCTATAAAATAGATTTAATATTTGTCTTATAATTTATATTACTGAAAAATCAAACAGTTTTCACAATGTGAACAATTTATAGTTTCATTATTAAAAAATAAAAACTTACCGGCGATGATTTAGGAAGAAGCAAACTTCGATTAGTAGCAGCGAATGAATCTATACTTATAAGATGTCCATCACCTCGGTCTAAGTAGTCCAATGGAAGGATTCCAAGTCCGTTATTCATGTCATCTGAACGGTGCTTGCACTCTCGTCTTGAATTTTTTCCAATAGTTCTGAGAAGAATCAAAAAAATAAAAGAACGTTCAATCATTCTGTTGAACTTTTTTTCTCTTCGAAAATACTTGTGTTTCGGCCATTAATAGTTCAATCAGAAGTTTTTCTGAAAGATTTAACTATCGACCATAAATGAAAAAAAGCTTTTATCTCTTAACCACAGAAGTGGTCAGAAAGGATCGATTACAGAACTTTTAGATCCATGATATTAATTTATTACCAATAAATATTTTTTTAATAAAAGTAAATTTATTTTTTAATATTTTATTTATTATCATGGAAAGTATTATAAAAAATGTATTTAAAAAAATTTTATTATTTCTTAAAAATCAAGTTATTGAGAAAAACAGACAGAGATCAATTATTAACAGGTTTTCCTGATAATACACTGTTACAGTTTCGAGAAAGCAAAAGTAAATGAAGTTAATCGATAGAGCAAAAATAAATGTTTTGATAAATTGGTCTTACCTATATCTCCACATAACAAAAGCTCCAACAACCAAGAGAACAAAGAAACTAGCTCCAGCAGCACCAATTAAACAACCCGGGCCACAAACATTTGTCGAAGCTACTGAAAATTAATATTTATTTTATGCTTAATAAATCATACAAAATTTTTTTTTAATTACTTTAATAGTTTATTACTATTACGTAATAGTTAACTTGATTGAATAACTGTCTTATAGTAAGGTGGTTTATTATTTGTTTGAATCGATAATGAGATATTCTTAGTATTATTTATGATTATGTAATCAATTTTCTCTGTCTTAGAGTGAAATGAAAGGAATTATCAATTTAATATAAATAATCAAGAATTTGCTGTTTTTAATTATGATTTACTTTTGTTAGTTCTGTAAAAGAATATTGCTATTTGAGATTGTTGGAATATACGTCATTATTTTATTGCCAGAGTTCAAAATTAATCCATGGTATCGAATACTATTTCGAGGAATGAATGTTTATATGGTGATAGATGTTTATGTGATATAAGATATTTTCTATATGTTTATAGAAATAAGTTAGTTATAAGTCTTATTATTATTATTATTTTGCTATTAAATGCTCAGGGGGGTTATCCTCGGAGTCCGATTCTCCGAGGGCCCAGCCTGAGCTCCATCCGTTACTGCTGGACCACTCCGCACAACAAGGCGGTTAGTGATCACAGCAGGCCAAAGTCATTTCCCTTAAGAGACGGAGAGAACCAAGTAAAACAGCCTTCTGCATCCTAACTGCCAAGAACTCAGCTTTTGATGAGCAAGCTGGAACTTTGGCAAGTGAGGATACAAAAGACTGTTTCATTCCTCCTAGGACGCCAACAATCAGGACGACAAGCTTGACACGGTAACCTGGGTAAAGTTTGCCAATTTCAAACAGGAGATCCTGATATATTTGTCTTTTGTGCTCTTCTTTGGCTGAGATGTTGTATTCAGCCGGGGCCGAGAACTCAATGACATAAATGTCACGAGTGGCCTTGTCGAAGAGCACAATATCAGGTTTGTTGTGATCTATCCGCCGGGTTGTTGCAAATGGCATGTTCCAATAAATTTTGCAACTGTCATTCTCAACAATCTGGGGAATATCTCCTGGCAAATATTATTATTATTATTATTATTATATGATTTTGAGACTAGTACTTAGTCTGAAATAATTATTGTATTTTATAACGACCGATGAAGTTATTAAAAAAATCAATGACTATTTTTTTCAAAGTTAATATTTTTGATTAACAATAACTTACTACGTTAATAGATAAAATCGATAGTGTAAAAATATCAGCTTCTAAGTAATAATTTAGAGCTTTAATATCCAATAACGTCAAACTGTGCTTTCTATAATACTCTATTAATTTAAAGTTGAAAAACGATTCTCTGAAGAATTTAATTTCACGAAGAGTTGCCGCGAGTGTTTTTCGAATGAGTTCAACTTTTGTTTTGTAAAAAAAAAAAAAGAGATAAAATAATGGAATATTTTGGAAAAAACATAACATTAAAATATGAATAAATGCATAAAATTTTAAGTGATTATATAATTTTTTTTTTAAATAATAACAAAAATTTTTTCTTTACAAGAATAATCTGAAAGATAAATTAACTACTGTATGATTGAATATAACAAAAATATAGTCTCAAGTTTACGAGATATGTTTATAAGATATGAATTATCGTATTAACAACACGTCAGATAAAATATACAATAACTAATAACTAATTTATATAGTAAATATACAGAACAACTCTAAAGTGATTGACGTCTTTTTGCTCGATGATTATTCCAATCTTTGGCATTTGAAAGAGCAGCTCTAAAGGCGCTAGCGAAATATTTCTGATAGGTTTCATTCTGATTTTTCTCTGGTTTTCTTCTTTTACTTTCAGACTGCAAGGTTTTCTCACTGGATTGTAATTGATTTGAGTGAAAGTAATCTGTAAACATAAATAAACAAATATTATTTTTAAAAAACCGATAGTTTAACCTTGAAAATAATTTGTATCTATAATCTATAATCTAATATAATTTATACAAAGTAAAATCCCTCTATATTTGACTCGTTCGTCCAGGACCTTCTTCTATATTTGACTCTTCCTGACATCCCTACTATTGCAACACTTACGTCTCTTATGCGCAGGTCTGCGCGATCAACTGCGTAGTGTACAAAAATAGTATGTAAACAACCATCTCAACCTAACCTTAAAATTCACATAGAATTATATCATGTTGAATTTTTTTAAATTAATGTTAAAAAATGTCAACTAATGTAGTTAGTTAGTTAGATTATAATTTATTCGTTACATTGAATTAAAGAAAAGGATTTTATTCATTTTTAACATCTATGAATGGAAATTTTGGATCCAAGTACAAGTATGTTTTTATTTTTATTTAATAAAAGAAATATGTATTTTATTCTGGAGTTTTTCTTTATTGGTAATATTAATAAAATCGATCTAGAGTGAATTTCAATCTGAAAAGAATTGAATCAAATAAAAATTATCCGCTCCGCCTTCACTCCACTAAGTTTTTACGTTGTAAATTTAAATATTCCCGTCACTAACATTTAAATATGCCTGCCACTAAGGTTTTCTTTCATTGGTCGGAAAAAAACTCGTAGTGGGAGATAGGATCGTCTAATATAGAGAGAATTTGGTCAAACATAGAGGGAGGTCTAATTTAGAGGGGTCAAATATAGAAGGGATTCCACTGGTAATCTGTCATCACCAACTCCAATCAACTTGCCGTTGAGGTGGTAGATATCCCTTGGTCTCCAGGTGGTAATAAGGGAGTTTGGTCGCGGTTGGTGGAAGTGGGTGGTTGTGGGTAGCAAACATGTGAAAACTTGTATTTCTGTCCTTTTCTAACTCATCTAGACCGAAATTCAGTAATTTTTCATCAATGTAATCATAACAATTAAGAGATTAATTTTGTGTAACTTCAAAACTAAAAAATAAATTTAAAACAAAAAATGGTTAGAACAAAAAATGACGTAACATGTAATATGTCTATGGATAATATAATGTGTAAGTAAGTATGTAAATGAAACATCAATTTTTCTTTTACTTAGCTGTTTCTTACAATTATTTCAATTTGTTAATTAGTTTACTGCATTAGATATTCTCTGTATATAATATATACCGTATATTTAAGGGCCGAATACGTCTCTCAAAATTTTAAATAGATATCTATATAATATCTAGGCAATGTATTTTAACCCGAGCAACGCCAGGTTTTGCTGCTAGTTTATTTATAAAATAAAGTTTTTTTTTTCTTACCATACAAACAATCGTAGTATTTAGTTTTGGACACAACAGTTCTATCCGGCTTAGGTCTCATCATTGTAAATTGTATAACTACATCACGTACCATCGTTTTTTTAAATACTGCGCCAATTTTTCGAGACATAGTTGAACATGCATCTGGTTTTACAATTACATCAATGAAACTTATCTAAATAAATGTAATAAATATTAATAAAACTTATCTGATCAACTCACGAGATAACAGAAAAAAAAATTTTTTTTTTGATAACTTACAAATTTTGTTCTAAACTGTTCTTTTTCAATCAAAAACTTGTCAAATTGATGGAAAGTTTCTATTTTATTGATTGGTAAATATATATTATACTCGCTGAACCAGTTACAATAAAGATCATCCTCGCCATCTCGAGTAGGTTCAATAGACTGGTTATGGTACCCATTCATTAACTTTTTCAGAGTTTTTTCTTGAGTTTTTTTTATGTTTTTTAATTCTTCAAGAATTTTTTTTTCAACTGTAGAAAAATAATAATTTAGAAATCAAATAAATTCATTAATCATTTTTGGATATTAATGTTTTAATAAAAAAAAAAGTAAGTTGCAGAAAAAACTTACACTCATTTGGGGATGATTGTAAAACAGGTTGCGTTACATCTAATAGTGCCGATGCATTATGGCAAGAAGCTTGTCCGTTTCGTCTTAGAATATCAAGAAGTTTCATCAAATTTTCAGTAGTAACTCCAGTGTCGGATGCCCAACTACGAATATTACGAAATACGTCATATTCTTCGATGAGAAGTGTCTCATCGTCATAAATGTGAATACCTTCATCGAGACTATTGATGGTTTCATGTTTGATATTATTATTATAATTATTATTATTAATATCATTATTGTTAGTGTCATCACATAAGTCATCTATAATTTTGTTGAAATGTTCTTGTTTCACTTTAGCCGCCATTTCTTGATAATAAAAGGTCCTTTCAGATTCTTCATCTTGTTCGAGTTTTATACGTTTTATATTTGGAGAACTATGCCAAATACCTAAATGAAATATATTTATAGTAATTAATCAAATATTACAGACAAGTTAATTATAAAAAAAAAAAAAAAAAAAAACGCCATTCAAATTCAAATTCACCTTAAAAACAGGATTCGTAATATGTAAAAAGTAATTTAACGATAAAAGCCAAACATTACTTTATTTTGTATTTTCTGAACTACACACAAAAAACAAATTTCTTGCACCAAGAAAGTTTTGACGAAAACAAAAGTTATTTTGGAGCAAGAAGAAATTTTCTTAGCTCAATAAATTTATCTTGTCTCAAGAGACTTTGACTTCATTCAAGAAATTTTCAATCTTCCTTTGAAAAATGGGACCACTCGGTGGCCAGTTGCATAAATATAAACTTTTATTTATATTATTAATTCGTTGATCTAACAACAAATTGTTAATTACTTATTTTTTTTTTTTTTTTTTTTCCATTAGTTTTATTTCATACAAAAATAAGGTACCGAGCTTTACAGCCATGCAACTACGCGTCGTTTTAACTTGACATTTTTTTATTTATTCGATAATAGTCAATCGTCCTTTTTAAGAGCTTTAAAAACATTGAAAGACGTTTAACCGAGACATATTATCTATCAGTCTCGATATTTTCTTGAGCCAAGAAAATTTACACTCCAGTCAAGAATTTTTTTTTCAGTGTACGAAATGAATTAAAAAAATATAAAAATTCGATGAAAAATAGCTGAAATTGAAGATAATTATGTACATTTTGCCATAACTTCAATAGATTTTGCAGTTGCATGATTTTTTCGAATTTTAAAAATCACGGAATGAATTTAGAAAGTCTTTAAAATTAGCTAAATAATTAAATTATGAAAAAAACAAAATTCAACAGAATTTTTTTTTCGTTTTCATGCTCTTTCATTGTAACTGTGTTTATTCCCTAATTTTTTTTTTAATTTTTAAGGTGTTACAAGACCGCTCAATAATTTTCTAGGTAAACAGAGAAACATTAAGAATTTTTATTTTTTTATAATTAAAAATTAAATTTGATAACACAATATATCGGATATTTTTATTAGAGCATAATGACAATTAATATGCACGAAAAAAAAACAGATTTTTTAGTTGTCTAAAACAATAGTTCTCCAAGACTTTTGAAGTTAAGTGATTCTTGAGAAACAAAGTTTTTGATTGATTAATTTAATTTTTAAAATCTAAATAATATGTGAATGATTGTTAAGAGAGAAAAAAAATTTTTTTTTTAGTTTTTGATTCAGAAGCTTATAGAATAAATAAGGAAATGCATTCTTGGTGGTTATTTTTCTATTGTATTGTATGAAGGTATGATAAACTGTTTAATGTTTATGAAAGTGCCCCCAAATGAATTTTTTCTAATACGCTTCTTAATTGAATTTTCAACAGCGAACTCTAAAATAAACTTACGTCAACACAAAATCAACATTTACAAAGTATTCGAGCTCTTAAATTTTCATTATGAATTTTAAATTCATTAATTATTTTTAATTAAAATTAATCTAAATTTTAGAACAAGTTATTTTAGAACTTTTCATGCCAATTGAAGGTTTTATTCATAGTGACTTATCATACAGATTAGACCAGAAAAAGTAATTATGAAATACTATTTTAATTAATAATAAAATAAATCTATTTATCACTTACTTTACTAGAAACATTTCAAAAATACTTACTGCCATTAGATGATCTTTCCTCATTATCTGTGTGATCATAACATCTTTTTCGTGAACTTTCTTCTACACTTTGATTCATGTTTCACTTTTATATAAAACTATAGATTATAGATTATTGCTGTTAATAAACTGATTCACAAAAAATGGTTTTATAAAAAAACAATAAAAGTTAGAAGACGATTATTGATCGCATCGTTTTCAATCCACAAGAAAAAAGTTTAACAAACAAATATTTGAAGTTACCAGAGAGAGTTTGCCCCGATAATAAAAATATGACACGAACTATTCAGTAAATTACTAACAACTAAAAGCTTAATAACTATACTCATTTTCTGTACTATATAGCTCCGCAAATAAATCGGGCTACGGTATTTTGTTTACCGAATATTTGTACAGAAAGGCCGTTATTTGCTTTGAGAAATAAAATTTAAAGTACTGAGCGGTTGGAATTCAATAAAATGCTTACGAGTAATAGCGTTCTTTAGTGTTTATTTAGATAGCAACCTTGGAAATATTAAGAAAAAGTAAGTAACATATTAACACTACGAAAAAATCACTTTCTTCATTTTGTTTATGAATGTACAGCAAATTTTTCTTTCTTTACTAGCTGATTAAATATTCTTACAATTTTTTTTAAACTTGAGAAAAAATTTGTTTTTTTTTTTAATCGAAGTCTTTAAAGCTTGCTCTTAGTAATTTTGTGAAAATGATTCTGGAATATTTTAAACAATTAATTTTTTTTAATTAATTGTTGTTGTTAGAGTAACAGTTAGTTGAAAAAAATAAATTTCCGGTAAGATACATTTGACGTTTTTTAATATCTCCAGCATTTTATTTAGAATTTTAGTTTATGGAAGAATTTTGTTGATGAATTCTCATTAGGTTCTTTTTCAAAAATGAGTTCTAGATTTTTTCAAACAAATTCATTACGATTACATTGCAATTCTTCATAATAAATTGTGGGAACTTTTAAATTTAACATCGAATCATTTACATCTCATCGAGAATCGGGAATTTAAACATTTTTTAAAATTATATATTACTTAAAAAAAAAAAAAAAAAAAAAAAAAAATTTAAATGATTGTTTTTTTAACCAAAAATCAACCAAATGATAAATTGTTTTTTGATATTAAAAACTTTTCGAAAAAGAAAAAACAACAAAATAATTAGGAAGCTATCTTTGATCAACATTTTAGGATAATTATATATGGACAAAACTTATATCTATATATATATAAGAGATTCCTATCTATATAGTCACTCATCACGATATCTCGGGAACCATCAGACCTAGAAACTTGAAATTTGGTAGGAATATTCCTTTCGCCGAGTAGAGGTCAGCTAAGAACGGATTTTACGGAATTCCACCCACAAGGGGGGTTGCGGGGGCGTTAACAATGAAAAATTCCCGTTTTTAAACTATAGCTCCTATCGACACCAAATTTGGTAGGAATCTTCTGTAGGAGATGTAGAAATAATCTATGAATGAATTTCACGATATTCCCCCATGGGGGCTGCGGGGGTGACTTTGAACAATGAAAATTTTTAATTTTCAAGCTAAAGGTCCTATCGACTCTAAATTTGGTAGAAATCTTCTGTAAATGATGTAAAAATAATTTATGAACGAATTTTACGATATCTCACCCCCACAGGGGGTTGCGGGGTGGTGGCTGTTAACAATGAAAATTTTTAATTTTCAAGCTATAACTCCCATCGACTTCAAATTTAGTAGGGATATTACTTTTACCATGTAGAGGTCAGCTAAGAACAAATTTTCAGAAATTCCATCCCCAAAGGAACTTGCGGGAGCGTTAACAATGAAAAATATAGGAGCTGTTCTATAGGTAGATTGACTCATCACGATATCTCTGGAACTAAAAGAACTAGAGACTTGAAATTTCGTAGGAATATTACTTTTACCATGTAGAGGTCAGCTAAGAACGAATTTTAAGAAATTTCTCCCCCAAAGGGGTTTGCGGGGCGTTAAGAATGAAAAATTCCCGTTTTTAAACTATTAATCCTATCGACTCCAAATTTGGTAGGAATCTTTTGTAAGAGATGTTGAAATTATCTATGAACAAATTTCACGATATCTCACCCCATAAAGGGTTGCGGGGATGGCTATTAACAATGAAAATTTTTAATTTTCAAGCTATAACTCCCATCGTTCTCAAATTTGGTAGGAATCTTCTATAAGTGATTTGAAAATGATGTAAGAGCGAATTTTATAACAACCTACTCTCAAAATGGATTGCAGGGGTGGGTGTTAACAATTAAGATTTTTAATTTCCAAGCTATAGCTTCTACAGGTTTTAAATGTGGTAAGAATCTTTTGTATGTGATGTAGGAATGCTATAAGAGCGGATTTTATGATAGCCTACTTATAATATGGATTGCGGGGTAGGTGTTAACAATTAAGATTTTTAATATTCGAGCTTTAGCTCCTGCAAACCTTGAATTTGAAAATACTTTTGATCTACCCACCTCCTCCTACACATCTACCTCATAATTCTTACGCATTTAACATGTCGCGATATCAATTGTTGCCCAGAAATTATCCTTGAGGCAATAATTTTTTCTATTGACTCAAGAAAATTTATTTGTTTAAAATGGTGTTCTCGGTTAAAAATATTTTAATAATTTCAAGGTTACATATTTTTCAGCGTATTAATAACAAAATAAATTCACATATGATGTTAAATTCAGCTAGAAATAGCTTTTCTCGAATTCTGACTTCAAAAGGGATTACGCGTGCGTTAACAATGAAAATCTCTTATTTTTAAACAATAGTTTTTATGGCCTCAAACTTTTGTTGGAACTTTTTGTTTACAATGTAGAAATCATTTCAAATAGGATCGTACGAAATTCCTCCCCTACATAGGAGTGCGGGAGTGATGTTTGTCAAAAATTCACATTGTTCCTATAGATATAAAATTTAATAGAATCTCAGGAGAAACAAAAATCACAGGGATGGCCTCCAAGGACAACCAATTAAAATTTTTTTCTTTCTTAATAATTATATTTTCTTACAACAATCGTCTCTTTAGCAGCGGATAAAAAGTCATCATTATAAGGTTTCTAAAATTTTACTTCATATGTAACTATTGAGTCAACGGACTAAGAGATTAACATACATTTTATTTTTATTGATCATTAATCGATGAATTGTTGTTATTACGGAGAAAATTTTAATTAACAACAAAAATCGCTGGACTTTGATCTAGGCAGATTTTAACTTCACTTATGAGACCTACAATATAACTTTAACTGAAATTTCCAATGCTCATTTAAAATTTTTTTCGTTGTATGAATTGTTATTCATTTTTTCAAGAAAGCCACGGGAATGTTATATTAATTGCACATGGAAAGTTACAATACATATTAGCTAGAAGGATCACGTGGATAAAAGGTAAATGTTACTCCGATGGAATTTGGAATCTCTAAGTCAATATAACATTCCAATCAAATTTCAAATTTAAATCTATAAATACAATTCTGTAAACGCCCAGCAGAGCGGGCGGGTAACAGCTAGTAATTTTATATAACCATTTATATATAATTTTTATATGACTATAAAAAATTTATTTTCCCAAGATTTTTAAAAAAAATTTTTTTTTTGGCGATCACTATTTTTCCTTAGACTACCTACTTGGATATTCTCTGGAATATTCTTGAAAGTTTTAAATTATAATTTTTTATTTTCAAATCAAAAAAAAAATTTTTTTCTTTTTTACTTACACAGTGAAAAAAAAAATTTACTTGAATCAAGAAAAAATTCCTAAACTAGGAAAATGATTTTGATGAGTTTCGATTCTTGAATTAAGTAAAGTTTACTCAAACCAAAAAAAATTTCTCAGACTAATTTTTCTACTCAAATCAAAACGATGAAGTTCTTCAAAATTATTAACTTGATTCAAGTAAATATTTTTTCTGTGCAAGCTTAAAATTATTCATGAAATTCATTTGAAAAGAAATATGTGAAAATTTAGTATTGTTTATCTTCAAGTGATACTTATAAATTTTTCTACAATCAAAAAGTTTAACAGCGCGTAAAAAAGACTCCAGCGATTAACTCTCTTATCATTATTCTTTATCATTTGCCTGAAAAGACTCAAATAAATCGATTCACCCAAAAAGCCATAAAAAAATAATAACAAAGAAAGAGATTCGTTCAGTTGCAGCTCCCTTTAACGAGCTTTAACAAATCGATTCATTTTTTTCTTGGACTTGGACGTTTACGACTCTACTAACCTTTATGAGCGTCTGATATAGCTGTCTCTTTTTGACGCTCCTTTTTTATCCTAGCTACTTCTTTATTAGCACTTCCATAAGCTCCAGTCGCTCCAGAACCATCGTTGTCCGTTTTGCGGAAATGTACTGGTCCACATGTACACTGCATCATATCATTGCATGAACACGTACCGAGACCGCTTTTTATGCCTCTGCCACCTCGATTCATCTCAGCAAAGTGCACCTCCGCTGAAATAAAGTAAATATACTCCTTGACATTTAACACTATTAAGCAGATGCCTTCTCCACTAAAGTTCTAGAAATTCTTACTATTGATACCGATAAATTTAAAAACATTCTTTTCTTTTAGAGTAAAAGCAAAAGGATGAACATTAAATTGCCAAATTGAATAGCAATAGAAATAAAATTGCCTTCGAAATAGATTTCTGATAAGAAAAAAGAAATATGATTTTTTTTTATCGATAAAGATATAAAAAACCAAGAAACAATTGCATAAGAAAATTACATTCAATGGTACAGTCTTGCGGACATATCCGAGGATCTAGATGTTCCAATTCATCGCAAATGTTGTCCGGGCAATGAACTAAATCTGCTGTACATGTTTCATATCTTTCAGTCATTATTGCTGAATTAGCTGGATTGTTCCATCTCCAAATGCACTCACTTGTTGTGGAATTACTGTTGTAGAAATATAATTTAACTTTAATGCGGATGTTACATTATAGTTCATATTAAGTTCGGTAATTAAATTAGAAGATATATCCGTAAAAACAGTTGACTTAATTAAAAAGAAAGAAGCTTCGATCTAAAAAAATTTGATAATTTTGAATCAAGCTCTTGAAGCAAGAAATTTTACTTGATTAGAAACTTTTTTGCTTGGTTCAGGATTATAAAATTTTTCTTTTCTAATAAAAATTTTTTTAAATCTTGAGCAAGTCTGGCTCAAGACTCTAGGTCCAGTAACTACATCCAGATTTTGACAATTTTAATGCACCACACTTCGAAATTTTTTTGTGATAGGAAGGGTTCTCATTCTATGTAGCATGTAAATCGTACTCTTTGATCAGACTATAAATTAAATTTTAAATTAAAGTCGCTGAGGTGCTATTTTTCTATGTCAAAGTGAGAAAAAAAAGCTTTGCGCACTCATAGACTTTTATGTTTCCTTGTGCAAGAATATGTCAAGATTGTAAATTATGAATCTTGTCAAAGTTTTGCTGCAGACTTGACGAAAAGCCTTGACAAAATATTGCTAAACGTTTTGCTTCCAAAATTTCGTTTGTCTGAGACTAGTCTGGTTACAGAATTTTGATTAACTTTCATACTTAAGAATTGTCCAATTCTCGATAAAGAACTTAATCAAGTGTTCTAGGCAAAAAATATCTCCAATTTTAATTTTGACTACGATTAGTTTAATAACATTCTTCCTTTTTAATTAAGTCAATTTTTTTAGCAGTGTAAAAGAAGACAAATATGGTACTTAAATATACTCTAGATAAAAAATATATACAACGAAAATTTTTGATAAATTATTTATCCTGTGAAAATATGTTACTTTAACATTTTCTAAGAGCTTTTTCAAAAAATCAGCTCAATTGAAGAATTTTTAGGGGTCAGCTAAAATTTTGAAAAAATTTCAAAAAAATACAATAAAAAATTTTTTTGATAATCAACAAAAATGATGTGGGACCACAAAAAATTTTCTAAATCAAGCTAACTTTTAGCAAGGTTCTAATACTATATTTTATAGTATTAAAAGATGTAAAAAATTTTTCCGCGGCATTTTATGGTTTACATACACATATTTGAATCTACATAACTTTGTCAATATGATTATATATTTCTCATAAATTTGTTATATATTTTTTTAGTACCTGTTATTTAAATATGTATGTGATCAAATAGTAATGTAAAATAACAATAAACAGTAATAGAATAATAATTTGTTTACACAGATTTTACGTTTTTATTATCATTCAAAAATTTTTTAGATAACACATAAGAGTAAATAGATCGAATAAGCTGTGAAAATTTTAATAGAGTTAAAAGTTATAGCTTATAAGTCACTGATTACTATCAAAATTACTATATTTATCATATAATAAGTTCTGACATAATAATATAGTATTACTTTTATTTGTTTACCAAACAATATGCTTTGGCAATGAAACTAAAAGCATGCATTAGTTTATTTGTTCTACCTGAATGAACCACCACCAATTCCGCATTGTGACTCGCACGATTTTCGTGCCATGGCATTTGCACACGAATGCAGTGCTGTTGTTTGATTTGCACAGGTGTTGTTTACAAGTATAGTAGATGGATTCAGTATGTACAACGTCAATGAGGCTGTAAATAATTTGTGTCCCGGAGTACTCCATTGAATAGTTAAACTGCAACAGTCGTTGAATATGTTAGCATCAGAATCAGGGTTAGTTATTGATGAATGATTTTTATTGCTAATAATTTTACTTACGGAATTTTCGAAGGTGCTGTCTGCAGTAACGAAGTATTAGCGACATAAATGATACCACCGTTGGGAGTGACATTAAATATTTTTGAGTCTAAAATACTGAAGTTAAATTTTGTAGGCGGCTTAAAAGACGGTTGCGTGACTCGGAAAAATTGTAAAGAAAGTCGAGATATGGTAACACTGGTGGGAAAAGAAATGGGCTTTTTCGGGGGTGTAGCCGTTGTCGTTGAAGTCAGATGATGCTGTGGTCCGATGAAAGACAATGTAATATTTACCTAAAAGAGGAAAAATGAAAATTATGAAGAACAATGAAGTGCATTGTGATGGCAATATAATGTACCTGCGTTAAAAACAAAAAGAATTTTTGAATACATTATTATTTTAAAAGGTGCGTATAAATGTGTATGTATGTATGGCTAAAAGTCGTGAAGGAGGAATAACGTGACGAAAAGGGTGGATTATATTGCTGGCTCGTTGAACCCTTTTTCAGTTGGATCTGATATAAAGCTATCACGTTCTTTTTTTTACCTTCTTTTTTGTACGAATGTAATTACATGGGGCTATCTTTTAGTTCACGGCATGACATTAAATAAATGGTACTTGGTCACGATAATTTTTGACAAATTTTGATAAACAAAAATTGCAAAGTTGATTGAGGAAATAAGATTTACTTTGATATCAGAAGCCAAATGATAAATAGTTTAGTTTAGTATTTTTTTTTTTTTTTTTTTTTTAAGAGTAAATTAAAGTAGTTGTTGCATTAAGCGCAGAGTTAAGGAGTTTTTTAATTTTGCATACTTATTAACGATATTTAAATACGACTGTCTTTAAAATTTGAAACTGATTAAATTCACCAAATGGGAGACAATTGCAATTAAAATGATATTTTTGTACAGCTGGAATAGGATAAGAGTGAGAAAACCGAAAATTTTTGTGTTTTTGCATGAAATGGACAGTCAGTCAGATCTTTTTAAGAAACTAAAATTCTATAGAATGTTTTTTTTTTGTAATTACTCAAAAAAATTTGGATATTTCTGGTCACACAGTTTTTTTTATAGAAATTAATGATAAACTAGCGAAATAAACAAAAATGGCCATGAGTAAAAGTGAGTACGCGATGTTGTGAGTAAAAGTTATACCGTAGAACTACCTTAAAAGTATAATTAAAGTAACTTTTTTAATCATTTAATACTTCAAACTATGTGACAATAAGATCATTTTAGGCAAAAATTTAGATACTAAATTAATAAAATAAAGTATGTTTTGAAAACTAAAAATATTAAATTATCACGTCATCGTATTTATTTATTTTTGTTTATACTACAGTAAATAAACAAATATTGTAGTTGAAAAATTATTAGTACGGCTGTCAGTTAGTCCTTGCGTTTCTTGTCACATTTTAGAAAAATATACGCCATAAAGTGAAATAAATCTTTCCCTTAAGTTTACATTCACCCTTATGATAACGTAATCAAACTCGTAATCGTTTAAAAGATATTACTGAAAGTTTATGAAATTGCATGCTATTTTTTTTCCGATCTTAATAATTTTTTAAGCTGCGCCATGGTAATAATTACGTCGAGAATCATATTCGATATTGAACGTCGAAATGACTGTAGAAAGTAGAAAAAAAAAAAAGAAAAAATATATTTTTCTATAAAATGAACATGTGAGGCGTGCACTTCGGATTTTCCAAACTTTTTTTTTAAAACTAATAGTTTTTATTCTTTAGAACGGACTTGGAACTCTGTCAGGGATTAAGATTGAATGAATGGAATTGACTTTCGCAAAATTAAAAAATTTTTGAATCTCTAATTTATTTGTGTTGTTTTTAATAAAATATAGAAATTTCTTTTTTTAAATTATCAGTTTTTAGGAGGTAGAAATCATTAAAAGTATGGCTGAATATTTTCAGCTACATACATAAAAATAATTGCTTGTAAAAAAAATCGGATACTCCTGAAACATTTTTAAAATAAAAAAAAGAAAATCTGAATTTTAAATACATTTATAAGAGTACGTTTCTGTTGTTTAAAAAACTTAAAAAAAATTGTGTATCAAACTAAATAAAAATTCTACTTGTAAAGATAAAGACCCGTAATTTAAACTAAGCACTCTGTTTAGTAAATTTTACTCATCTTGATAATATAGAAATTAGTAATTAGTAGATGAAATGTGGCATATAACATCGGAATTTTAGATATATTAAGGACGTTAATCCTTAGACATACGGAAGTAATAAGTAAAGTCATTAAATTATCCTTCCTGTCGAGACAACACTTCCGCAAGCACTACACAATCCGTTATTCATACTTAGCACCTAATCGAAGCTATATTGTTGACAGCTAACATAGTAGATTATTCTTTGGGCGTGGTATTGATTTTAGAACGGGACGAGCTAATTCTAAATTGATACATTTTTTTTTCTTTTTGATTGTCGAGGATAGAATGGATACGTAGGTGTTTAAGCTGGATTGTTTGTGTGCATTCGCATCCGAGTTATTATTTCAACGAACACTGTATATTAAATCATTTTGTTTTCACTTCAGTCTTTCTCATTGTTTTCGAATAATTTTCACAGTTTGCATATTTTTAAGAGACTTAAATTGTATTATATTCTATCGCGTATTTACATATTAATGCATACAAAATATTTCTGCGAATCACGACTGTAAAACGGTTTCAATTTATTTTTCATAACTTATAGATAAAGTTTAAATGAATTAATTTTAAATACTCACTGATTTTTCTCCTTTTCTAGGTATCAACGATTCATCAGTCACTTGCAAAACTACTTTATAAGGCGACTTTGGAAGTAATGTTGTTCGCGAAAAAACTCCTGTGATAGAATAGAAGTAGTCGATTAATTTTAAAGTATATTTAACTATTAAATAGATAGATGAATTAATTATTTAACTGACTTGTGAAAATTGCAGTTGTCGGAGGTATTTCTGGATTCGTATAATCAACGGATATAGCATCGTATGTTATGTATAATGCATTATGAATATCCCCCAATATTTTAACGGTGTATGTGTTGCTTGCATTCGAATCAGCATCCTTTACCATTAAATCATTTTCATCTAATCTTGTATTCTGTAAAAACAAATTAATTGAAAAAACAGTAATTTTACACTGACAATTATTTATTTTTTTGAAAAGAAAATGTGTGTTGCTCTGATAACAACAAATAGTATTTTATTCAGAAGTATACATCAGCTGATTATCACAAAACTTACACAGTATAAAATTTTGCGTGATTGCATCAAAAAAATGTTGTGTTAAATATATAACACTTTTTTTGCATTGATTTAATAGAATAAGAGTTAAATTTACGTCTAAAAGTGTTCAATATTTAACACTAAATTTTTTGACGCAATGACGTAAAATTTTTACTATGCAGATTTACCACAGATGGAGTACCGAACTTAAACCAACCCTGGCGGATCTGAAATACCGTAGAATTACGGTATTGTACGATAAAAATACGGTCGATATACCGTATGGCCACCGTAGATTACAGTAGCATTCCACTTGCACAGTAGAAACCGTAAAACACCGTAACTTACAGTAAAGAACGGCGAAAATACGGTATAGAACGGTAAAATTACGGTAGAATATATATTTCTGAGCTTATCGCATTACCGTATTCCCATGGTAACCTACCGACAAATATACCCTATTTTAGCGATAAGTTATCATATAATAACGGTAAATTACTGTACAATCGCGGTACTTTGCTGTACAATCTTCGTAGTTTACGGTATCATACTGTACTGCGGTAAATCACTGTACGTACCGTGCTCTCACGTACCCTACCGTAAATTTGCCGTACATTACCGTATTTACATTCATGATGGCTGTTGAGATTAATAATAAATAAAATATATCAGAAAAAAGATAGTACAATGAAAAACAGCTGTAAAGATAGCATTGAGACAATCCAGCATTGGAGCAACTAATTAGCAAGAAATTTATCAGTAGCTAAGAATTTGCAGTAACTGAGAAAGCGACCTCAACAACTAAGTCAACAGCATCAATGTCATTAAGGTCACTTTGTCATGTGAAAATTTCAACATCTGCAACTGGTATATCACCAACAGTATCAATGTCAAACAGCTGGGAACCAATATATGACTTTGAACTCGAATTTGTAATTGCTGCAGAAAGTACTGCAATATGAAAATCGACGATTAGATCCAAACGTGTCAATAATCAGCTCAATAATGGATCGACGGATGCAAAGCGATAAAAAAGAGCATTTTTATTGATAAATGATGTTGAAAATGTTTTAAAGTTGTTTCCAGAATACTCAAACGTAAAATTTGAAAATTTTAAATTTGAGTTTCATTTTCACTATGATGATCAAGAAAATCAAAATAATAGTTAATAAAAATATTTTCTTAGTTCTTCAGTTACGGAATTCCGTTATATTTTGTGTTTTGGAATTTTTGTTTCACGGAATGTTGTTTGTGTTAATGTTTGGTAATTGAAATTTAAGTTAAAACACAAATTTGAAAAATTTCATTTGTGGATTAAAATGCTTTCTTTATCTATTATTTACTATAATTTAGACAATTATTATTATTTTAATTTATAATACATTTCAAACTTAAAGTTTTCATAATCTGTTGTAATCTTTCTTTCCAGTTGGTTCTTTTAATATTGAATTTTTGGTCCTGGCATGAAAAAATTAGTATACGCACTACGGAAGGAAAGTACTGATTGTTGCATGAACAATGACCGAGATACTGATTGTTAATGCTGGATTGTGTCAATACCAGCTTTACAGACGTCAATGAAAAAAGTAAGAATAGCATAAATTTGAACTCAATCTCGAATCCTACAAGATTCTATAGCCTTCAATAAATTAATTATAATTCGAATAGCGATAATATGATTTATTTTTCATTAAATATACTCTTCAGAAATGAAAAGGGCAGAAACAATATTTTTAAGGGAGTCGGGATGTTGTTGAAATAATTTAATTTCAATTTGTTTAATGAAATTTTACTTTTTAAGGGTCAAAGGGTTCATTCTGCCTTACGCTGTAATTTTTTATTTTTATAGTTAGCGAAATGTATTGATTTAGAACGCACTCATTCGACAACTCATTAAAAATCAGAACGTAACAAAAGCACAGTAGCAGAGAAAAATTCTACATTTAATACTTTCATGTTCATAATTTATATTAGTAATTGTTACAATTTATTGTAAAAAGATTAATCTTATGATTGCACTTCTTTATAATTTTTATCATTACCAAAAAAATGTAATCATTAATTTAAATGCAACTATAGTGGGAAATATTGTTTGTTTGAAAATCAATCGAAATTTTTCAGAAAAATGGTAATTTTTTAAAACAAAATTTTTTATGTTTAAAATCGTTATCGTTTGATGTAAATTATTTTTTTGCAAAAAATTTTCTTTCTTCATTTTATTTCACTATTAGACAATTTTATGTTTTGAACGAGCTTATACCTAATAAAAGATGTGCTCAGGTTTCGTATACTAGAGCAATTAAAAAGATTATCAATTTTATACAAGAGCAACTTTTTATGCAAATAACATTTTATCTATTTTCCTCAGTATTTATTAATAACTTTTTAATAAAATTTTATCTCCATACACGTTGGTTATCACCATGCTCATCCGTCAAATTAAAAGTATTGGAAACTCAGGGATTGAAAATGTAAAGAGTAAGAGAAAAGTTGAAGTAGTTGTAACAAAAAAAATAAATCATGAGCAAGAAGAGTTTAATCAAGATAAGCCACCATGAATTTCTCTCGCTTTATTTCTCTTTACTGAGGTTTTGTATTTTATATTATTTTATTTTGAATTCTTTTATATATTCTATTCATTTAATTTTTTTTTATTTTCCCTGTATTTAAGAATGCTGTAATTCAGAGTAGGGTTACGGTGTGGATTAAAATGCGGTGTGGATTTAAGAATGCTGTAATTCAGAGTAGGGTTACGGTGAATGATGAATAGGATTTATTTTATTTACCGCCGTAAAATCTTGTAGCGTTATCTCGACGCTGTTACTAATCTGCGCTATAGGTGGATTATCGTCCAAATCCAGGATGTCAATATCAAGGTTTGTTTCATGGGTATACTCTACTCCAGACTGCTCATTTCGTACAATACATTTAACTTGGACTTCCACATGAGCACCCGGGCCACCTGGATAATCAACAGTGTCTCTGTCCAATAGAGGTTTCGAATAAAAATTTTCATTTATAATCTGAAAATATTCTGTTCCTAAAAAAAAAAAAAAAAAAAAAAAAAAAATTTATTGAAATTTTAAAAAGTTACATGATATCGAAAATAACATACGGTTCTTGTTTATTGATACATGAATTTTTATTTAATCTAAAATCTGACACATTAATTGATATGATCAGTTTTAGCAGAGAGTAAAAATTGAGAAAGTATGAAATATTATTTTTTTATTCTCATAAATACCTTGAAATGTCTAGTTGTAATAATATTTTCACGGGTTATTTTTTGTACATCAAATAAATAAATAACTGACGTATTTATTCTATTTGCAAACAGTTGGATAAATTCATTAAAATAAAAATGCATCAACAGATCTTTTACTATCGTTGATTTATTTTTTATTTTTTTATCGTCCATGATATTTATTTAAAAATCAATAAATTTAGGGGTGTCTGTTACTTTTAACATCATGATTTATAATTCTAATAAAAACATTCTATTTACCGTTTAGTAGTTCATATTGAATCACATGATGAGTTGGACAAAGGGTTTTAAAAGCTGGTGAACTAAATTTACCAAGCATAGTCGCTTGTTGATTTTCATAAATTCGATACTTTGATACATTCCAAAAGCACATATCCTATTAAAATAAAAAATCACAAATTAACCTTTTTTTTAGCATTAAAAAATTTTTAATAGACTTTAAAAGTAGCGATTTTAGCTAGTTTTAAGAATAATTTTTGGTTAATTAAAAGTAACCTTGATGTTTAAAGACTTTAAATTCATATTTATAAGAAGACTAGAAAGTACTTACTTTTGTAAATTCTGTACAATTTAACTTTCCTCCGATTGCTTTGACGGGTAAGATTTTTATTTCCATTGTCGCCTTATCTTTTTCTTCTTGAGCTTGGATTACGATTGTCCTTGAACTATCTAATAATTGTGAAAAAAAAAAAAAAATTAAAAAAACGGTTGACCCTAAAGGCCATCCCTACAACTTCCCGCTAATTCCATACTTAAGTGCTCAAAATTGCACTTATTGCGTTTTTCAGCTCTTCGAGCTTATTAAAAATACAATCTACGTGTTGTTTTGAGCTCTCCGATCTCAAAGAAATTGTTTTTCTATGCTTTTGAGCTCTTCGAGCTCAAAAGTCTGATAGGGGTTTAATGTAGACAGAGATGATCTCAATAAAACAATATTTTTTGAATTTTCAAACCGCAATTACTTTTGAATGAATGAACCGATTTTCACGTGGTTGGTGGCATTCGAAGCTTTCGAAGTTTTTGAAGTCTTATGAAGAATCTTTAAGTTTAAATTGATCGAACAAGAAATTTCGAAGTAATGTCAAAAAAACACTTTTTTGGGTTTTCTTTCGATAACGATAACTTACGAACGAATCAGTCAACTTTGATCGGACTTGCGGTAATCGACGTGGTTTTTTGATCGTAAGAGCTGATTAGTTTTTGGAATCGATCATTGAAGCCGTTTAAAAGTTATTCCAACAAAACCACATTTGAAAAAACATTTTTTTGTAGTTTTTTTGAGATTTCTCAAAATCTACTGGTTCGAATCGGTCGAAATTATATTTATAATCTAAGTTTGGTCAAGCCCTTTCGAATAGCGCCAATTGCGATGAAATCGGTCAAGCCGTTCAAAAGTTATAAGAAGGTTACATTCAGACATACGGACATCATCGCGAAAACATTCAGGGAAGCTCTCTAGGACGTCAAAACGTAGAGATCTGATACGATTTTCAAAAAATGGATTATAACCAATAACTTCCCGAATTTTGAAAATTTTCAATTTTCTCAGCAGGAAGTTAAAAAAAAATGTGAACTATTTTGATTTATACAAGTGAGTTATGAAACTATTTCTCATTGAAAAAACCATCTTTTTTGTAAAAACAATTTTTCTATTTACTCTTACCTGTTTGCGTAAGCGATCGAAGATTATAAATAATTTGTCCGTTTTCAGTGATTAATCTCACATATTTATCACTTTCAGAAACAATCTGATATTTAGGATTTCTTGATGTAATAGAATCATTGGGCAAAGTTCGTAAGTTAAGAAGGGTGAGTTCTGTTTTTAAAGATTCCTCATTCTCCAGTGAATAAGGAAGTCTCAATGTTAAGTCCGATTGTGGAAAATACAGCGCTGAAAAAAAAATAAAACAAAGATTTTGTTAGTGAATTCATTTTTTAAGAATTTTTTTTAATTATATGTGATAATTGTTGTGCTGAAATATTTTTAATATCGAAAGATGCTACAGACTAAGTATGAAACAATTATTAGTTCTTTTTTTCACTCAAAGTATGCCCCTAATTAAATTGGCGAACAATGCCGTAGTTAAAGGTAATGTAGAGATTGCGCACACATCAAGTACCTGACACATACACATAAAAGTGCAAAAGGTCGAGTTTGCGGTGCTACGACGACAGAAACTCTGAATTAGTTCTGAGTAACATAGTCTCCAATTACTTTGGATATCGGATTTTTCATTAAGAACGTTTACTGCATTCATATATCCGAACAAAAACAGTTTCACTGTAAAAAAATCGTGCCAAGTCCACGTTCATAAGACTATTAAGAAAAAAAAAATTTTATTTCTTTACAAAAAGATATAAAATAAAAAATTAAAAAATCCAAGTAATCGATATGGTTGTATATGATTTTCGAAAATTAAAAAAAAATTTTTGTAAATTTAAAAATTAAAAGAAACAATTTTGGAACGTATTTAGTGTGCGTAGTTACGAAATATTTCACTTTTTATGAAATTCCTAAATTGTATCTACTAGTGCACTTAAAAAAAATTCAAGTACACAATAACGCACACCAAACTATCCCCTTTAAGCTATAGTTCATGTAAAAGTTATTCTTGCGCCGCCTGGCGTGTGTAATTGTAAGCTGTCAAATATCTTTTTTTCACTGTAGTTTTCCATCTATCATAAGATTAGCATGCATCGTTATATTATTTAGTCTCTGGCCGTCCGCTTTTTACATAAGAAAAAAGTTAAAATCTAAAAATCTGGGTCGCTATAGTTTGTGCTGATTATTTTTAATAATTTTAAATAAAAATTATAAAGATAATTGTTAATAATCAAGTAATACGCGTAATAAAAAGCATGAACTACTATTATAAAATATCATATAAAAAAAAAATCAAATTAAATTTGAAAAAAAACTTGTAACCTCAAAAAACGATTCTGCTTACGGTATATACACACTCGGTAGTCTGGCTTGAGAACGGAACTTGGCGCCAGATTCTACCGAATCTGTTGATAGATATTCAGAACTGATACAACTTAATTAAGCTCTGCTTATATTTGCCTAAAAAATAGAATTTTAGGAGAATTACTACCAAACTCAAGTTTCGTATAGCTACTTTATAAATAAGTGAGGGGAAGTGAGACAGCGCAGTTTCGCTCTGGAAATCTTCGTCATTCGTAGTCTATATTGAAGATTATACAAAATTTGAAAAATAAAAATAAACAATTAAAAATTTGAATTTATCGACTAAAGATAATTTAATTTTGTATCAAACAGATAGTTACCGACTAAAGAAAAAAAATGCATACATCCTGAATATCGAAACCATGAAAAGAAATTATAAAAGTAAAAAACTTATTTTTCCTCTCCGGGCGTAAAGCGTCAACTTTAGCCCCGCTGCGCTAAACGAAGTTGCCGCTTTCCGCCTTTGTCGGGGAAAAGAATAGTATACACTCCTCGGGAAGTAAATAAGAAAGCCTCAGATCACATGTTTGTTGACCTCGGCTTCGCCTAGGATTGCACATTGTATGTGATCATTGTATGTGATCTGAGATATTTCTTACTTTACTTTGCTAGGAGTGTAATATACTATTTTTTTTTAAATAATTTTCTCTATTTTAAAGCTCTTGGATAACTACTAGATGAATATTTATTAATTTTTCTAAATTTACAGTACAGAAATGTTGAAAAATTTTATTCTGTATTTTTGATTTATTTACAATTTAAGGGGTGAAACTTGAGAAATTATAAGTGACAAAAAATTTTTTATTGTAAGCTATAATTTTAAATTGATATGTACAGAAAAAATTCAGTTGAAGATAATTTTTTTGTTATTTCTAACCCTTTTCAATTACATTGAGTAGTAGAAACATAATTTATGATTTATAAATCATTTTTGTTTTTTATGATTGATTGATATTATCTAAAGTACTTATAAATATGTAAATTTTTGTGCATCGATTCAACTACTCACATTTTATGTACTGGACTTTCAAACTTAACCACATTCAAGAGAGGGTGGACTTTGTGTCCACGGAATCCATATTTATGATGGAATTATTCGTAGTTTTTGTGATGAATAAAATATTTTCGCCATAGACGACAACGCAAAAAATAAATCAAAATAAAAAAGGAAATTTAAATACAAATAAAATAAATTGGAATTTATTTACGATAGTGTAGTAGAGTACATTCGTATACCAACACTGATTCTTTGATTAAATTTTCTATGACAAACAAGAGAAATACGGTAAATGAATTAGTTTAAGTGAAGTTCAATGCTAACGTAGATTATCTATCATTTTATTCACAATCACAGATAGTATCGTCCTTTTTTTTCTATTTTCGCATCAGTCAAGGTGACGGAGCATGTGGATGTCATTTCTTGTAGTGATGTTGATATTTAATCGATGTCATGTTTCTTTTTTATTTCAATAAGATCAATTAGAGTGAATATTGATTGAGTTTGAAGTTGAACGTATCTGGAGCTTTAGATTACGTTACGGGAAACGTTCCGAACTTTAAGTAAGATGCGAGAATAAGAGAGGAGAAAGATGGAAGAAAAAAAGGGACGTAATACTGTGAGTTTCTATCGATAAAGGACAAAAAAATTTGGGTTTAATTCAAATTAAAATTTTTCAATAAATTTTCGAGAGTTGTATCTAGTTAATTAAATTATCTACTGCAAACAAATTTGCTTTAAATTTTGTAATCTATAAGCTTGTTCGGTGCTTCTAAAAATTTCCTGTATCCCAGTAGAAGAAAATAAATCCGCTGAGTGATTATAAAAAGAAAGTTTAGAAGTCTCTTGTTTTCAGATTTAATTAAGTCTAAAATTTTGAATTTCACGGGTTTTTTTTGTCGTAATGCGCGCATGCGCGCTGGTATTTTAACTGGTTAAATCGGTGAAATTCACTAATTCGTCAGTGAAATTGTTATTTACTGGTTGGATTTATTTTAAGAGAGTTCATGATCTTTTTTCGATCAAAACAAAAATGATATTCAACAGTTAGATTATTTCTTTATTGATTAATAAGAAATTTTATAACTATAAATAAAACAAGTCACTAGAATGTATTTTTAGCTGCCGTTAATTTTTTTTTTAATTTTTTGTGGAAAAACTGGGGAACTCCCTGAAGAAATAGAAAAATTTATTAAAATAAGCTTGGAGAAAATAAAATTCTTGTCAAAAATTTGGTTGGAAAAACCGACTTGAAGCCTAATGACTTAGTGTACATCGTTTTGAGAATTTCATTCGTAATTGCATACTATTGAAATTATAAAAAATTACCCCAAATGAAAAACATAAAGTAAAAATATTAAGTAAAAAAACATTACACTTACTAAAATTAAATATACTGTAATTATGTGATATATCGTCATTTTTCTTGTGTTTAGCACGTTGGAAAGTAATAAAGAATTTACTTGCTACTTAAAGTTATTTAATATAATGAAGTTTGAAAAAAATTTCTGCGGGAAGTCACAATAACTTTGAAAGTGTATAAGTATAACGCTTCATGAGGAACAGTATACATATATTTTGTTTATCTCTTCAGTACAGTATAATAAGAAATATTATATTACAACATAAAAATGAAAACTGAGGTATTAAATGCTATTCACACAAAGTTTTATACATCCTGAAGTGTTATTGTAATATAAGGGGAAGTGGTAAATTTCTGCTTCAAAGATTATAAAGCGTTACAAAGACAGTTAACGTTTTTCAAGGCCTTCTAATTAATATTATATTAGATATTTGAGCATAAAACTATTATGAAAATTTCTTTTCATAAAATGTTCCTTTAGTTTTCAGCTCCGTGAATTCTAATAAAATCTTAACCACTTAAATTTTTGAATGATTCCCATAAAAAATTAATTACTTTTTTTAACTTCCCACTATGGAAATCTGGAGAATTTTTTGCTCACACGAAAGTTTTAATTTCTTGATTCGAGAAGTAATTTATTGAATTATAAGAGCTGAATATTTTGAAACAATGGTAAAATTTTCAAGAAAATATTTTTCTTAAATCAAGTAATTTTTTTCAGTCTGATAACAATATATAATTCATCCTTTAAGCAATGAAAGGACTTTAGATTAATTCAATAAGCTTCATATTAATCATGATGATAATTTGGTAATAATAATAATTTTAATGTCACATGGTCACGTTATAAAAAATAAGATATAATTAGATCGAACAAAATGAACAAATTTGATTATACATTCAAAAACACATAAAATGATGAATAGAATACAGTAGACCGATGCGATAAAAGCAAATGGGATTTCAAGCCAAGCCAAGAGCGAGGGTGTTTTGTATAGTCGTTAGGAAAGGATCACGCAAAAGTTTTAAGTTAAACCGAGGGTGGTGAACTGCGTGACCATCTTTTCTTCTTAGCAGTAGTCAAGCTTGTTTTAAACGGATAATAGTGTGAGTGCTGAAGTGTGTCGTGAAGAATATGTGTAATGTACAATTCATGATGTGCACAATACAATACATAGATATCATACAGATACTTAGACGCATGCATATATGTATAAGGTTACTAAGACGTTAAAGCACCTGTGTACACACCGTCCACTTGTGCTTAGCTGTCGTAGGAACGAGTAGAGAACACATTAGAGATCCTTTAGTTTGCGTGTCTAGGGTACCGAGCATTTGCATATTCTGGTGCTAACTCAAGTGCACTGAAAAGAAGATGAGACGAAGTGAAAGCTGATGCCGCATGTAACATTTAGATTGCAGATTCGAGATCTTTGCTTTTGTTTAATTCTTAAGTTTCACTTAAACCAAAATTAATTTAAAAACAGTTTTTATTTTTTATTTTTTTGTACCTAAAAATACTCACAGTTCAATGACATATGCATTTTTTTCACTAGACTACTACTTACAACTGAATTTTTGCTTTTTACTCCAAAGATATAATTTATTGATTTTGTGATTAAATCTACCGTTACAAGAGAGTTAAATATTCAAAAAAAAAAAAAAAAAAGTGAAATTTCGAAGAAAATTTTTTTTTTTCTTTAGTATTATTTCCTTCTATTGTAAAAGTAATATTTTTAACTTAAATTTCGTAACGTATTTAAATGAAGTTCGTGGAAAATATGTGGAGCAAATAATTTGCTAAAATAAAATGTAAAACAATTTTTAACGACAGTAGTAATACGAGGTCATTAAATTATGGTCAAGGTGAGGAAAAACATTATACGATAATAACGTTTTTTTATTGTTACAGGATTTAGTTCTAATATATTCTAACGTATAGTTGTAGAGGTAAGTCTGGTTTATTAGGGTTGTAAATCGATAAAGTACCGTTTTACTTAAAAGTTAGAAAGGTGGTTACATTCTATCTTATGTTTTTAAAGTTTAGATCAGTTTTTATCTCGGGTTTCGTTAAATTTTTATTTAAAGTTTCAAGAAGAGATGATTTGCGTTAAAAATTTTGAGTGTACTTCAGTATAAGATTTTATTTTGAATTATATGGTGAAGAACAGTATTTGCAGTATTAAGATTGATTTAATGTTTCACTGTGGTTTGAAACGATGTTAATAATTGGTATAAAATGCGCAGTTTTTCAAGCGAATATATGATTATTGATAAGCTATGTAAAATATCTATAAATCCATCATTTGTTGTTAGAGATTGAAGTTATCGTGACATGATGAAGATACAGTAGGCATATGATTATTTGTAACTAACAGTAAATCATGTTCTAGGGATATAAATCAATTTCTGTTGTTTGCTAGCTTTGTTTGAAAAGTATACGGATTATAAAAAAATCAATACAACCAATACTATTTTTCATTAAATGAATTTCATTTAGAAATTTACTTTTTTAAAAAAAAAAACAATGATTTTATATGTTTTTGTGATTTTTTTTCCATTTATTTCTATACGATTTAGCCTTTAGGCTAGGAAACGTAGAATTTTGACATCCTTTCTAATTTTCTAATTTTCTCCTCAGTTACGATTGCTGTATTCGCATTAACCTATGTCTTACCCTAGCACAGTGACCAGAAAAACCACAGAAAATCTGGTCAAGGCATAGCCAGCTATCGGTCAAACCGCTGAGATCGCCGAAATAACGGTTTTTCGGAGATTCGAACCCTTGCCTTAGGTCCGTCGTTTGGAACAGCCTAAGCGTAATCGTTCTTTAGCACAATCAAAAAGCTCTTACCTAATTAATGTAAATAATTAATCTCTGTAACTTTATCAAAAAGTAAAAACTTTAAAAAATCTTTCAGTTTAAAGAATATATTCATGCATTCTTCGCTTTGAAAGTATATTTTCAAAGCCTTTAATAATGACTAGCTCCCAAAACATAGTTAAGAACTTCATACACACTTTTCATGAAAGTTCAAAGTGAAAATGTCGAACAAAGAATCTATATTTAATGAAAAGAAGAAGGAACAAATTTCTCTAACTTAAATAAGATTGGATTAAATCTTTAACTTATGACAATAAGTCATACACGACTAGTGCGAAGCAATAGTGAATGCTTTGATTCTAATAAAACTTTTTTAATGGTTTTTTTTTGCAAATCTTTTTATTGTTATTTTTCAGAAACTCATACTTAATAGCTTTTGGACGTTATTGAAGTATGAAAAATTATGACAATATTCTCGCATAATCTAAAGTTGGCAATAAGAAATAAATACAAAAATTTCAAAGAAACCTGAAGAATTTCCTTTCATTTATCTTCGTCTTGTTAAATTCTTAGTGGTGTTTGCATAAAAAAAATCAAAGTTTTAAAGCAAAAAGAGGTATAAAAAAGTTTCTTATTTAAATAAAATTCATATGGAATAAATTAATGATCCTTCAAATATTCTTTAATTAATTAAATCAATTTTACATACACTTATGTGGTATATATTAAAAATGCTGGAGCAAAAAGAAATAATTTGTAATTTTGAGTTTCCATTTTAATGAAATATTAAGAACGAATTCACTTGTGTCTCAACAAAAAACTTCAAATAATTAAGAAAAAAAAAACGTTCGAAAAATTTTGTTTCAATCAATCCTACTGTACTAGTTTATTTATACGTTTTTTTCAACGTGTTCATTTGCATATAACTTTATGAATTTATGTAACTATTATTTGCATATCATTAAATTTTTATTTTTTAATGTCCTAACAATGAATTACGCTTTGATAAATCGTATTTTTAAACAAAATTTATGAACAAAAAATATTGATGCAATGAAATAAATTCATTTAATCATATTTTTCTTCATAATTCTTATTAATGGCTTATAAATAACTTTAAATATCTATAAAAACACAATTTATCATTTAAAATCCACCTGCGTCCTCTCATAGCCTTAAAACAATACGAAAAGCTCACCCTAATGTTATTTTAGTCACTTGTGTATCTTTTCAGTATCATATTTGTCATCGTCCTCGCACCCTTGTTATTTTTTCTCACTAATGACTATTTTCAGTATTACATAACACGCTGTCTAGCTAAGGAATACTTAAACTAATTCTGAAAATATAGCCAGTTGATATAAATCAAGCACGAATTTAGACTACTAATACCTAAACTCTATTTGTGATTCTTTAGAATTTAATACGACTAATCGTAATTCAGTATAATAGCTTTCGATACAGCTTTTTTAGCATATAATTCATATACTCGATTCAAAATCTATTAATTAAAAAATTTTAAAGTTATCCCTAGCGGGATAAGCACCAAACCGAAACTCCTAAAAAACTCGGGGAATCGACGGAGTTTAGGTGGTGTTTTAACGATGAGAACGCGGAGTTTTGTGTGCAGTTGCGGCACGCGATTCTTCGTTTTGACGAAGTTCCTGTGGAATATTGCCAGTCTTTTCGCTGAGTATTCACGGAGTATGGACGGAGTTCTCCCCGTGTTCTCGCGTAGCATCCATGAAGTATTGCTGGGATTTTCACGGAGTAAAATTTGAATTGCAATATCTTCCGATCGAATCAATCGTTTTTGATAGAGCTCACAGCATTTGATGCAGTTTTTTGGGCACAAAAAGATGGTTTAATATTTAAACATAGTAAAATTTTGAAGTTATTTAGAAGTTTTTTTAATTTAGTTTTCAAGTTAATATTTTTCGAAAATCTTAAGACTTTTTTAATTTCTATTATTCTATTGTTATTGATAGGCTCAGTTAATAATAAACCTCAAAATTATGTTATTTTAGAAAAAATGGTATTTATCGACATTTTTTTGAATATTAGGGAAAAAGATCATTCCTTTGTGGAAAAAACATTAGAAATGAAAAATTTTTTTAATTAATGTAGTGAGTTTCGGCTTGCCTGCTTTAAAAGTCATGGTACTTATAAACTTCTAACTTATGATAGTACAATGTGTATGTAATATACATTGATTATTAAAATGAAATTTAATTTTTTAAATAAAAACAACCACCATAATTTTGATTTTAATAATTTATTTCCTACTATAATATTATTGATTTTGATAAAATTTATGGTAGCTTAAATTAAATACAAGTAAATTATTAATATTTTTTAATTACAATAAGAAATCGATGTTGATTCATGCAATAAATAACGGCTTTAAAACAAAAAATGTGGAAAATACTGATATTTTTTATCGCTTCTCACGAGTTTTCACTTCAATTAAACTAATTTAATATTCAATTATTCATTTGGATAATAAAAAAAAAAAATTGGAAACAACAAAATTTGAATTCTTTTTAACTTATTCTTATATATCAAGTACAACGTTATTATCGACCGGGAAAGAGCGTAAGTCTTAATGTCTCCCTTTATAAATTTTAAATACATATATATTTTCCCTTGTATTTTCTGGCCACCTCAAGTGTTATGAGAACTGGGCTCAATTATACGGCTGCTCAGATCATTTTCGGTAGGGTTTGTTTTTAAGAATCGTAACTCCAAAGTAAAGTAAGGTTTCAGAGTATCAATTGTTATAGCTTTGTATTTCCTTCAGAAGATTCTACTTTGCCCTGTAATTCTAAGATTGTTTTATTATAACTGTGAAATTATTTTATAAATACGAATATAATATTTTCCTGAAAAAAGAATCTTCTAAGTATTATTCTAGTTTTGTCAATAGTCACAAATTTTCAGGATGTATATAATATTATTAAATAAGTTTGTTCTTAAAAGGAAGAGACATTTAAAATAATTTTTGAAATAAAATTATCGAATATATATCGAGTCATTTATTATTATTATAATTATATAATTATTTAAGTCGTTTTAAGATAGACTGTGCTTCAATAGTTATATAATAATCGCTGTGCAATTATTTTCAGAGCAAGCACAAGTGCACCTATTATGTAGAATATAGAATATCAGATGGGTAGCGCATAATTGTCGTACTTTTTTCATACTTAAATATTAAGCTGAAGATATAACGTTTCATTAAAGCCATAATATATATTTGAATAATGGAAAAGAATTTTGATACGTAAATAAAATTTTATAATTTGCAAAATAGAATTTTTTGTTGAGTTTATTCGAGCTCAAAAAAATTTTTAGATGGCTATAATTTTTAAAGGCGTTATTTGACTTGGACTTGCTTGTTGGTGTTCGACGCAGTTTTTTGAGTACAAAAAATAATCCGAAAAGAAATATCGGAGTTATGTGAAAAAAAAAAAAACTTGTTCCTAAATTTTTCATCAACAATATCTCTCGAACCAATCAACCGATTTTGACGTTCTTGACGGTGATCGATATAGTTTTTCAATAATGATTTTATCACTTCAAAAACGACCCTAACAGACATGTCAGAGTTATGTAAAAAAAACACTTTTTTCCAAATTCTTCGTCAACGATTTCTCTCGAACCAATGAACCGATTTTGAATTTCTTGGAGCCGGTTGATGTGGATTTTTACGTTAAAGAGCTAAGTAGTTTTTGAAATCGATCGGTAAAGCCGTTTAAAGGTTATTCTAAAAAAACTACTTTTGAAAAATTTTTTTTTGTAGATTTTTTAAGATTTTTCTAAATCTACCGGTTCGAATTGGTCCAAATTGTAATGAAAATCTGAGTTTGGTCAAGCCCTTTTGAACGGCTCCAACCGCGACCGAATCGGTCAAGCCGTTCAAAAGTAATGAGAGGGTTACACACACACACACACACACACACACACACACACACACACACACACACACACACACACACACACACACACACACACACACACACACACACACACACACACACACACACAGAGAGAGAGAGAGAGAGAGAGAGAGAGAGAGAGAGAGAGAGAGAGAGAGAGAGAGAGAGAGAGAGAGAGAGAGAGAGAGAGAGAGAGAGAGAGAGAGAGAGAGAGAGAGAGAGAGAGAGAGAGAGAGAGAGAGAGAGAGAGAGAGAGAGAGAGAGAGAGAGAGAGAGAGAGAGAGAGAGAGAGAGAGAGAGAGAGAGAGAGAGAGAGAGAGAGAGAGAGAGAGAGAGAGAGAGAGAGAGAGAGAGAGAGAGAGAGAGAGCAGAGAGACATACACACACACACACACACACACACACACACACACACACACACACACACACACACACACACACACACACACACAGTGACACCCTCGCGGGAATAGTAAGGAAAGCTTCTTAACACCTCAGAACTTGCAGATCTGATGAAACTCAATTTTCAAAAATCGGGGGAAATCAATAACTTTCTAATTTTTGAAAATTTTCAATTTTCTTAGCGGGAAGTTAAAAAAACGAATTTATTATATTTTTTTATTTTCGTTTTTTATAAAAATGTATTTGTCAATTAATATGTACTATTTAACAAGAGTTTATTTAGTAGGTGATTAACTAAAAATCGATATCATCAGATAACCTTCTCGGGAGAGTCAAAAAATTATATTTATTATTGAAGTTAACATCTCAAGCTCAACTCTCTTCCCCTTCCCCAATATATCAAGTCAAATATTATGTTCTAAAATAGACTTGACATGCTTGAAATATTCCATATATGAATATATCAGGCCATACTAGAAAATTTATTTACGAAAAATGAATTAAAGAATATTTTTATTCAACAAAGAGCTTTTGTTATGTAAATTTTGGTTCATAAAAGTTCGCAGCTGTCAAAATAAAGTTAATATAAAGTAATAGTACCGCAATAATAGTAAAGCAATTATTATTATTCAAATTAAAGTATCGTAAAAAGTATATATTGATATGATATGACGATTATCAGTGACAAGTTGTGTAGTATTGTATTGTGTTGTTGTTTTCCTATATTTTTTTTAATGTGAATCAACCCCTCGACATAAGAATGCTTTTAGTTTATAGAGGGTACCGTCAACGTTCAATAGCAAGGTTGAATGTTGAAGTCGTTTATGACTTTCGGAAGCTGATTCTAGAGGGTAGTGTAGAGTAGCGAGAATCAAGAATGAGTTCCCTCGAACTTCGCTGTTGATTCTACGGTTTATGAAGGTCGTTAAAGCTGTGGTGCATGCTGATTATGCTTCGAGATATACTAAGCCGCATTCAGCGAATCGACAAAACAAGCACGTATGTACTTCAACTAATTAGTGATTTCATACGATTAAGTTGTAAATATCATCGCTCGATTACTATTATTACTTGTGTTTGTTTATAGTTTTTTATTTCGAAACTAATATATATTTCAAAACTTTTTGGAATTCGAATCATAAAAATTTATTGTGAGCATCATGCGGCAGCGTTAAACATCTACACCGAATTCCGAGTTTGTAGGTCACTCAGTCAAAATTTTGTACATGTATTTACGTATTTGATGTAATCCTTTGTAATATTCCTTAGAAATTAAATTAGTGAAAAAATTTAGTCTCTATTTAGTATAACTGAGATTTTTCTTTAATTTTAAATTTAATCATTATGAAATTAAAAAGTATTTCTTTATAAGTTAATAATTAATAGTAACTAATAAATACCATCGTACGAAGTAATTCAGATCCCAGTGAACAAAATTAAATAAGTAAGTGATTCAGGTTACTACGGATCAATTTCTTTTTATGTTAATTTTATTTTTCAATTCAGCGACGTAATGAACAAATTATGATGAACAAATTTTCAAAAAATTTTCCAAAACGAATTTAAAAAAATTTTTTTAAAAATTTAAGTTACAACAAACTTTTCCATAAATTTTAAGATCATTAAACAATATAAATTAAGTAGAACAATACTTGAAGAAGCCATGATCCATGGCAAAACGTCGCTGAATTGAAAAATAAAATTAACATAAAAAGAAATTGATTTTTAGAAAATTAATAATGAGAGGAAGAAATAGTTGCCAATTTGGAAATTGTAAAACAATGAACACTTTTGTTGAAAGTCAAGACTATTTTTCTGATTATAGACCTAATGTATAGCGAATTACTATTAGCGAATAATAACAGAATATTATCTGAGGGTCAAAAGTAGTTTGTAATTAAAGTAATTTAAATGGAACGTAAAAAAACGTGGAATTTTAAGCACTGTCGTAAATAATTATTTTATGAACAGTTTCCAAACCTTTCAGTATTGATAATTAATGATTCTATTGTACAAACTATTGCATGACGCGTTAATCACATCCAATAATTAATTGTGATAATAGGTTTCCACGTAATTAGATTAACAACAAAGCAAATAATTGTAAACGATTTTAAGTGCACTAGTGATTTAATAGTTATTTAATTTACCAATAAAACAAAACCGGTAAAGTTATCGAAAAATTATAGTATTGAAAAAAAATGTCTCTTCAATTGAAACGTTATAATTTAACTAGGAAACAAAATCATCCTAATGGTCGTGTTTTAAAGGTAACTAAAATTTTTTTCGCATATTTAGACTATGTAAAAAAAAATTTTTGAAATTTTAATTTTGATTTTTTATTTGAGAGATATTTTTAATTTTTTACTGTAATTATCAAACATATAAAAATCACGTAAATTTAAATAAAAAATTTACTATTTTAATTTATGCTATACGAATAATCACGAAAGGATTGAAATATAAATTTATGCCAATTGTTATAACTATTTTTGTTATTATTATTTGAAAGTAATAATACGTTGGGTGATAACCTGATAACCAATAAAGTTTATTATTGATGATGAACTTCAACTTAATATCGAAAGTAATAAGTCTTGGAGCATTCTAGTTTACTTACTAACAGGGCACTTTTATTTCGCAATAAGGTGAAAATACTTTAATCAACGGCTCAGTAAATACAGCCTGATTAGTGGAATACCTTTTTTCATTATATTTTATCGTCTAAAAAATTAACAATACAAAAGAATAAAATTTAATACCTCTTTAAGGACGTTCATAGACAAGAAAAAGACACCAATAGGTTATGGCTATCGGTTTCTTTCTCACGCACTAGTGCTGCCTCTTTTTACAGACTATCGCTCACTTACTTCCACTCACGTAAAATATTGAAAGTCACTAACTTCAAATATTTTTTATAAAAAAACGAATACCGCTCGTTTGTGTTATTTTTGATAAAAAATACTTGTTATATCTTCAGTTAATGATTTTCAGTTTTTTAAAACAATCTTAAGAAAAGTACAATTGATATTTAATAAAACATTCGCTTAAACATCGGTTAGCGTACAAATTTTAAATGCTAATATTTCTAAATTTTATGCCAATTGATTTCATACATTGTATTTATAATTAATTACAGCAATAATAAGTACAGTGCATATTTTGAATTAAGATAAATAAAAGCACTATTTCTTCACACCTTAATAGAAGAGATGATAATTTCATGTTTTTCATTGTATTGAAAAAAGTTAATACTGTTGAATTCTAATTTTCATAACGTATTTCATCAATTATTTCTCTATTTAAATCTATATTTGTTATTTATAATTAAGTAGATTCACTCATTAATTTTAAATGATGAAATGGATTACTCAGATCCATCAATTATTGATAGGTTGAAAAACGAAATGATTCAATGATTGACATTCTGTTGTATCAATTATTGACACCTCTAATGCGCAGGCATGATTAGTTGATGTTGAAATTAATACGAAATGAAACAGTTATGATTATAAAATAATTATTTATTTAGACATAATGATTAGATCCCTGTCAATTATTGGTGCTTTTTCACTTTACTAAATATTTGCTGAGTTCTGCTCGCCTCTATCCTAAATTCAAACATATGACTATTACTTAGTAAGATTTTGCCAATTTGCTCGTTTAAATCCATTTATTTATTGTAACAATAATGAGTTTAGAGATAATTCATACGATTATTTTCGGTATAAATAACTTGAAAAAAAAAAAAAAAAAAATATCATTGATCCAATTACTCTGTGCTTTCTATTAAATGTCCCATGAAAATATTTTCTGCTATGGCCTAGCATGTCCACGTAGAATTGCCGACGGAGAGCGGATCACTAAATCTAAGTTCTATTAAAATAAGAATATTTATTTTGATTCTAAGCCTATTTTTATTTAATAAAATATTTTAATTGACGTACGCATTTGTCAAAAAAATAAAAAATTCTATAAGTCACATTTTTATTCTTATCGCTACATTAGAAAATTATTTCTCAGTGTATAAATCTTTTTAAATGGTTCGAAATTTTCACAAAAATCTTTTTAAAGATTACTCTTTAAATGCGTCGTGTTTCTTAGTAATAAATAAAAATTCATGATTGATATGCAGATTTTACTAATCTCTTTTTTTCTGAATTTTAAATACCAAATCTGGTCATCTAGTCAAATTTAATTGTACAGAATTGGATTGATTTTTTTTTCATGTGTCCATGTCATACCTCACGAGTTGACAGAGCAGAGATTTATGTTAAAAAACAAACTGTGACAAGAACAATGAAAAAAGAAAAATAAGCAACAGAAGTAACGTGAAATAAAACAAGAGTGGAGCAGATCAACGGAGAGTCTGACATTTGAATGCTCATTTATCTCTAATGGTTATAATACATGTGACTCATGACTCATGACGCTTAGTAATTATTTTAGAAGCAATTAATTATTTTATTTGACAAAATGAGTTTTTACCATGTTTTAATTCATTACAACCTTCTACTCGTGGAAATTTTTAATCTTCAATTTTTCATTTTAAATTTATTTAATTAATACTATCTCGTAAATTAATTACAATTAAGATCAAGTATACACAGGTCATTCTGATACTATATATACAATGTCCTAAGGGAGCTATTATATCACACTTGGTGACCCAAATACTGTGTATTAGAGTCTTGTATAATTTATCCTTGATCTACATCACGGAAATGTCTTCATGAGATAAATAAACAATTTTACTTTAAAAATAAATCTGCTTTTCATCAACAAGTGTGATGTATGTTTTATTAATACTAACCGATAAAAAGTTATATTTACGTTTGTAGATCATGACACATGACCCACTCAACAGCTAGATAGATTTTGAGTTTAATGTTAAACAAATGTTGAATTAATTAAAAGTTGAAAAGCTACAATGTATTCAATCAATTTTTTTAAATGAAGATTTTTTTAGTTGAAACTAGCTGATTTTAAGTTTTATTTAATGCAGTAAAATATTTTAAATGTTTTGATCAATTAATTTATTGTAAGTTATGGTAGAAATAATCACTCATAAATTATCTACAAGTTTTTATAATTATTTGTCTAATTTTATGAACTGGAAACAGGGTAGATAAGTTTTTCTGTAGGAATTTAACGTAAAATTTTTATTCGGTCGTAAAAAACACTTCCACTAGCATTCGCGTTAGTGATGTGAAATAATCAATTATGGAAAAAATATAAAAAATTGCATTTAATTAACTTGATTAAACCATAAACTGATTAAAATTATTTTCGTCAAAAACTTACATACGGCCGTGAAAACTGCGAAATAACACCAGGACAAAAAAATTTTTAATGACCTTAAAAAGTGAGGCTCAAAAGACTTTTAAAATACTAATGAAGACATTAAAAAACTTAATTGTCTAGTTTTCATCTTCTATATTCTTTAAGCTTTGGCCATTTTTGTTAATTGAACATGTACGTCTCAATGAAATTAGTCATTAACTCATCTTTAAAAGTACTTACAATAAAATAACAATTATTTATACAGTCTGTATGTTTTCTTAATTAATTAAGTGATTTTCATAGCAATGAACCAATAATTTCTCTTCAGTTGTTAGAATAAATTCAAAAAAATTATACACGCAGTTGGAATGAGTAGTCGAACATAAAAAATTTAGTCAAATAGAAAAATTTAGGGACAAGTAATTTTTTTTTTATTTAATTAAGAATTTATTTTAAAAAATAAGATTTTTTTTTTTTTAATTTAGAATTTTTTATTAAAGAAAACAAAAAATTTTCTAGTGAATATTTATTAGTTAAATTAAAAATTGTTTATATTTGCACAAATAAATGTGTTGGTAATGTTTAAATTAAAAAAGTTAAATAAAAGTTTTCAAACATTTTATTTCTTTTGAGTATATTTTTTTATCATTTTTTTTCGTAAATGCGGAAAATGTGTTGGTGCTTTTCAAGTTTATGGAAATAATAAAATATTTTTTACTTACTCGACAATCTGGTTCGAGTTTCTATAGCGGTACCCTCTACCTATACACAAACACACATTTGTATTTATATATATATATATACATATGTATATAAATACAAATACATATAATCGTATAAATACCAATCTGCAATAGACTGAAATATTCGAACAGTAAAAAATTAAAATATATGATTGAAAATTTCATCTAAAAATATAAAAATAAATCCAAATAAAAAATGGAAGTTATTGAGATCCGTACTTTACTTTAGTGTTAACAAATTTCGGGTTCGAATTATTATTGTTATTGTTTATATAACCGAGTAAATAAAAAGGGGGTATTAATATTTTGATCTACATTGATTGTAATGATGACTACAAGACGAGTGATGTTAGGGCTTAAGCTAAGCGAGATATTTTTATACTTCTCGATTCTGTAGTGCAAACACGCTGAAGAGCATTCAATGAATTTCTCAATTCTCAGTGTACACCGTTTTCTTTCATTTTATGTACACTGAATAGAAGTATACACAGATAGGCATGGATCCTTGAATGAAATAAAAGATAACTTTACGAACGATCCACTCGGAACTTAATTTCTAATTCACAAAGTTCGTTTAATTTCAACGTTTACTCTCACTAATTAAATTTTATTCTTTTATTCATAAAAACTTTGATTGCTGAATAAACTGTAGATGGACTTGATAAGTATTAAAGATTTCATTTTAACGCCAGATTTTTTTTCAGAATTTTTTTATGATATTAACCGTTGCATGATCGGTGGGAAAAAAATCTGTGGCCATTTGAACACAAAATAAGATATGGAAAAAATTTATTGGACCAACACAGAAAAAAAAAATACATTTCGACTCAATAAAATTTTTATAAAAATTAAGAATATTTCGATTTAGGCAAATTATTTTATCGATATTGAAAATTTTGAGTTAAAAATTTCAAACAATTGAATAAAATGAAACTATTCATTACTCAATATTTTCTTATTTTTTAATTTTAATATAAAATATTTCGTCAGTCGGATAACAGTATCGCCAAGGTGTGTCGACAAAAGCACATATTATAAATATCTCAACAAATTTGACGCTTGCATGTGCGCGAATATTGTGATGGCTGTGTGGTATGACTTTATTATGAGATTGAGATCGAATCAGAGTTCGAATCCACTCTAAGGAATATTGTCGATTATTTTTAGTTTTCAGAAAAAATAACATATTCAAAACAAAAACATTGATATTTTTAAATTAAATATTTTCTTTTTGAGCTTAGCAAATAAGTTTTTAAATTACTAAATCATGTACTTTTGAATGAAAATATTGTTTAGTTTAATATAAAAATAAACTGTTTTTCCATGAAAAATGTATCTTTTTTATTTTAAGTTTTTTAATAACATTAATTTGATAAAAATTTTTTTAATCAACAAAAAAGAGCTTGATTTTCTTGATTTAAGTTCTTTTTAGTTGTAAATTATTTTAAATGTATTATTCACCATTTGTCGTAGTAAATAAACTTTTTCATTTGTAGTTTTGCATTAAAATTAATTATTTTCATCGGTCTACCATTTTATTCTTAATTAATGCAAGTGACCCGAGATCCGGGAATATAGAAAATAACAGAATGCCATTACGGATATTGTATTCTATGTGTGGCTTCACTATTGCCTAAATCGTGGGAAAAACAATATAAATTGCTGAATTTAATTAAAATTTTTTTATTTCAAATCGTCAAATATAGGCTGATAAAATCTAAATGGTATTTATTGATCAGTGAATTTATTTTATTCTAGATACCCTATACCCTATAAACGAATTTAATGCAACCTTGTAGTGCCAAACTATATATACATAATTTGTCAAGATCTATTTTGTAGATAATAAATGTTTTCGTCCGCTTGTATAATTAAAACATTATTCTGTCTTAAATTTATGGAGATACACGTTCTGTTTATGTCAATGCTTTGATATTGTTAGATCTTCGAAAATCTACTTAGTAAGGACGATCTAAATTTTGGAATGATATCTATGGTTTTAAAGATGGAAAAAGTACTGACAAGCATAGGTAAATTTTTAAAAAGATCCACTTATCTTTTAAGCAGTTCTTTCATTATTATTATGATTAAGTATCGTAACGATTAACTCGAATTAATACAAATTGAATTAAAGTGGTCCATACACGGAAAGAACAAAATTACACTGCATATTCTCCTATATTATACTCAGTGTAATCTGTGGTGAAATAAAATTTCAGATAAGATCAAATATAATCCAGATTATACTAAATTATTTTTGTATTACACTCAATTTTTTTAACCCCAAATTATCGAAAAAATTGTGCTTGAATGATCCTTAAATCTTTTCTATCCACGCATTGTATTGCATTTTTGAAAAATACATGAAAAAATGAACAGTTAAAAAAAAAAATAATCATCACAAATTAAAGAAATTTTACAAATTTAAAAAAAAATTAATAAATTAAAAAAGAAAAAAGTCGAATGTCGCAATTTCTGAAAAAATTATATAATCCAAGATTCTGCTAAGTATAATTCAAATTATACGGGGTATTTTTTCGGATTATATCCAGTGTAATCTGGGGTGGTATAACCAGGAAAATCACTTGGTCAAATCGGAAATTACACTGAGTATAATACAAAAATAATTTAGTATAATCTGGATTATATTTGATATTATCCGAATTTTTTTTTTATCTCAGATTATACTGAGTACAATATGGGAGGATCTGCACTGGAATTTTGTTCTTTCCGTGTAGTGCCCAAAAATCAAAATTCAATGGCTGTGCTCAGATACACTGTAGTACTAACCAATACTGGATAAGATTATCAAATACTTATATTATTTTCTCATAGATGTTCTCAAGAAATAATAAAACCACATTCAATTTTTGGTACAAGATCTGCTAAAATCTTTTAAGAACTCTGTAAACTTGAACGGAACTATTACGACTTTTTTGTAGCATTGAATTGTCGTATTTAATGTTTAAGATAATGAATAAAAATCAATTACAACAGCTTGATAGGGCTGATTTTTTTTTCTAGACCATCCTAGTAGTATAATAAAAGTTCCAATTAAGTATCAGCTCATAGAACATTCAAGTTATTTGATAAGAATTCAAGAAATTTTGATTTTTATTATTAAAAAAGAATATTAAACGCCCAAAACTTTCGAACTAATGGACTGACTTGGCTCATCGTTGAACTTGACCAAAGAAAATATTTGTCCATAAAATAAATGTACCGATAATCTACTCCTCAGAAGTACGTTTTACTTGAACGTAACACATTTAAGGGGTTAGGGGTAGTCAGAATTTTCAAAAAATCGATTTTTTTTTGCATTTTCTTAAAGAATAATATTTTAAAAATATTGTGTGAAAATTTGAAGTGAATCTGACAAATTCTTTTCGAGTTATTTAACAATGACCAAAGGACACTCGGGTGCTACGTGGCATTCGAGAGCAGATAGCTAGAAACAGCTGCAAGCAACCGACCTTTCGGGTTTCATTGTCATGAATATCTCCCCATTTTAATGTATATATAATTATATATATATATACAAATCCTTCTACATATATTCACAATTTGTAGGTAGTACAAGAACTGAAAAATAATTTTTGGTTGCCAGTATACCTGTAGTCGTTGCACTGATCAGTCGATAGTTTTGTGATAAATTATTTCTCAAGTGAATTAAATTATTAACCATGGGACGTGATTATAGAAAGGTTTCAAGAGAACTCCGGAGTTCTGAAACAATTAATAAGTCGCGTTCAGTCAAAAGAAAGAATGTTTTTAATCCGAAAACAGCCGAACGTGATGAAAGTATTCAGAGTACATCTTCTAAAAAATTAAAACAAAACACTGAAGATGATGTACCTGAAGACAGCAGTACTGAATTTCGAATAATAAATTTTATTCAGGTATTCACTGCAATTTCTGCTCTTATAAAATGTAAAAAATGTGATGGAAATGTACTGTTTCAAACAGCAAGTACACGTGGGCTGGGATTCAAAATTGTAGTTGCATGTAATAACTGTGGAAATGAATATATTCCTTCCTGTTCTTTCGTTGGGCATTCTTATGAAATAAACAGACGTTTCATTTTTGTAATGAGAATACTAGGAATAGGATACGAAGGATTGTGCAAGTTTTGCGGCCTGATGGACATGCCGTCTTTTTTAGATAAATCTACGCATATAATTTTACTGAAACAGATTTTGAATTGTAGTAAAACCGTCGCAGAAACCTTCATGACGAAAGCTGTGAATGAAGAAAAGCAAGCAATGCCAACAACTGAAAATGAAGATATAAATCATCTAACTGTATCGGGAGATGGAACCTGGCAAAAACGGGGATATACATCGTCATTTGGAGTTTCTTCTATAATTGGCTATTTTACTGGAAAGATTCTTGACATAAACATTAAAAGTGCATATTGTAAGCTATGTGAGTATTGGAAAAAAACCAAATACTGTTGAGTTCCAGGAATGGTATCAATCGCATGAAGATGTGTGTTCTGCTAATCATAAAGGGTCTTCTGGGAAAATGGAGGTGGATGCGATGGTCGAAATGTTTTCGTATTCTGAAACTAAATATGGAGTTAAGTATGCCAACTATATTGGTGATGGTGACTCCAAGACCTATTCAGGAATTATAAAATCAGATCCTTACAAAAATACAACTGTAAATAAAAAGGAATGTATAGGGCATGTCCAAAAGCGGATGGGGAGTCGATTACGTACGCTGAAGAGTAACCAAAAAGGTCTTGGTGGTCGAGGTAAGCTCACAGGTAAAGTAATAGACAAACTAACTGTGTACTATGGTTTAGCAATACGCCGGCATTGTGATTCTATTGAAAATATGAAATCTGCTATAATGGCAACCTTTTATCACTACGGCTCGAGTGATGAAAAACCGAATCATGATATGTGTCCAAAAGGCGAAGAATCTTGGTGCTCTTACCAGCGCGCTGAAGCAAGAGGAGAGCTTGGTACCTATTCTCACGATTATTCTCCCTTACCTTCTGATGTTTTAAAAGCTATCAAGCCTATATACGAAGATCTTAGTAATGAAAATTTACTTTCAAGATGTGTAGGTGGATTCAATCAGAATAATAACGAAAGCTTTAACTAATTAGTATGGAAAATATGCCCAAAAACGATAAATACTAGTTATACTATCGTACAAATAGCTGCATACGTTGCTATGTGTATATTTAATGAGGGTATAAATTCATTATTAGTCTTGATGAATACACTAGGACTTAATTGTGGGCCTAATTCTCATCGGTATGCAGAAAGAATGGATGCTGCACGTATGAAAGTAGCAGATAAGCGCGCTAATGATAACACCCGAGAAGGTCGATTGCAACGTAGGCACCAGCAAATCGATATTTTGGAAGCTGCTATGACGGCTGAAGAGCTATTATATGGTCCAGGAATAGATGACTCAGTGTAAGTTATTAAATAATTCTTATAATTCGACATAAATCCATAGCAAAACTTTAAATGCGTTTTTCTCAAAACTATGTTTTCTGAACTGGTGATCACTGTAACTTAAAAACTGCTCGGTAGATTTCAATAAAATTTATTGTACTTTTGAAAAACATTAAAAACTCGTGCCTGATCGAAGGATTTTTTTTTTTCAAAAATTTCGATTTTTTTTTAACAATGAACTGTTGATTTTTTCCCGAAAATCTAGAAAAAAATTTCTTGAAGCCGCCATTTTGTTCATTTCGAAAAAAAAAAAAAAGCTTCGATCAGGCACAAGATTATCTATTAATAAAACTAATTTTTCTTATCCGATTGATTTTAGATGAATCTCCAAGGACTTATGATGATCACCGCAAAGGACTTCGGGAGGAACGGGCTTTACAAAAACAGCGATAACTTTTTGAATTATTAATTTTTTTTTTTGAAATTTTCGTGAAGTCAAATTGAAACGTGTTCTAATAAAGCTATGTTTTTATTTTTGTCAAATAAAGTAATTAACTACAAAAAAAAAATGATTGAAAATCATCATTTTTTCAGGCCTCTGAGTACCCCTAACCCCTTAAATTCAATGATTCTTTATCATCGAATTTGTCTTTTTCCGCATAAAAATCCTTGTAAGAAAGAAGATTAATATCCTCTAAATCATTTTCATTATCTTTATGTATTTTTTAATACGTTTTAAATGAAAACGTTATCAAGAGAATGTATCTCCGTACTTGGTATATACTCAAATAACAACCGTTAGAATAGCGTAGTAAAATTTATCGATAATATTCACATAACGCCATCGAGCACTGGACATAATTTTGAACATTTATAACTGGATACCTCTGGTGAAGGTAATAAAATAAAATAATATTGGTTTATTAACGACCTTTCAACTATCACATCATAAACTTTCATCTACCTATAAAGTAATGTATCAACAACATCGCCGGTACGCTAAAATAAGTTACCAAAATGAATAAAAAAAATAATAAAATCCAATGATTGTGATGTGATGAAAAGCCAGACCATAAAGTTTTTTTTTTTTAATATAAATAATCAAAAACCTTTTTTACTAGTTGAAGTCTATCAGCACGTGGTTTGAAAATATAAACATGAGATTCCTGTTTTTCTCTCTCTTTCTCTCTTTATATAGATGTATATCCATTAGTATGACGTCGAGGAGGTTAAGGCCAGGGACTTTGCATGTTCCACAGCAATAAGACCAGCTCTGCTAGCATTTATATCGAGTTAACATGAAACTTTCTTCAATCAATATGTATGTTTTTTTACTCTATCTACGATAAATTTAACTTTCATCATAATTATCCAACTTTATATGCACTTTCAGTCGCATTACATCATTAAATTCATTTTATACAGGCATAAATTATGTTTATTTTTCTGTCTGTAATTAGTATATCTAGTAATAACTTTGCGACTTAAAAAGAAAGAAGTAAGATGTTTTATATAGTTTATGAATTGATATTTCAATTACTTTGATGTATCATAATTAGTAAAAAAATGATTGATATTTGCGATGATTTTCAGAAGTTGTACAGAAATAAATTTTTTGTTTTAAACAGAACAAAAGAAGAGAAGAAAAACCGCGCATGAAAATGACGAACATTAATAATGTACGAGGAATAAACCGCTCGTGAACATGCAAATACGAAATTCGTAGAGTGTATTAAAATGATAACACAAAAAATTTTGATTTATTAAGTTACGGGATGCTGTTGTCAGACTATTGAATAAATTTTTTTTTAAATTATTATTAAAAATTTCTTTACATAAATATTCACTTAGAAAAAATTAAAAATTGTTTTGTATAATTTGAATGCAATTTATGATTTTCATTTCAGGAATTAACTGTTAAATTCATCGAAAAAATACGACATTCATCATTTTTACTGTCTATTAAGCAGTAAGTTATGAAAAGTATTTACAACTAAATTGTATTGTGACACGAACATTGAAATAAATATGAAGAAGATAAATGCTCGAAATTCACAATAAAATCTCTCTTCCTAATTTATTTTCATTCGAGATATTGTTATAAAATCATGTTCTAGGCATCTAAATTCAAAAATTCACTATGTCGATTACAACAAAAATTTTTATAAATGTATAAACCTGTAATTTTGTCGACTGGATCTTATGATGAGCTTAGTTTACTTAAAAATAAAATTGGATAGTCAGTGAGTAGTCTAATGAGTCGTTCTCGTTCACAAGTCGGTTGTCTGCTTTTGAAATACGAGCTACTGCAGCTGATTGTGTCAAATTCAGAATTGCCAAGGACAGTGGAACCCGGTCTTCTAACTTAAAGGATCATAGTCTAAATATAATTTTACAGAATTTAAGAAAGTTTAGGATGCCCTATTAAATGACTATATAATATAGACTCTATATATTAAATAAACTTTAGATTCAACTGAAAACTTTACTATTTTCATTTTGAAAGAAAAAAAAATTATACATAAATTAATTTATTTTTGGCGAATAGCTCCGTTTTTTGACCCTGTCGTCGCGTGATTTTGCCTACTTTCATGATTTGCGTTGTGGCATTTTGTTACTACGTCAAATACAATCAATTATATCTATATATTCGCAGATATAAACGTTTTATTAGCCATGAAATGTTAAGCCATGATAAATTAATATGACAGATCCTCCAAATTAAAATAGATGAAATTAAAATAAGTGTAAAGTTAATTAAGTATCGAATTATCGCAAAAATATGGTCCCTGATTCCTTATTGGCTAAAAAATCAAAGCGAAGTGCGCAATTTAAATTTCTAATCTAAGGGTATGATCAATGATCAGTTTATAGAACAAGAAGTGCATAAATACATTATTAATTAACTTATTTTTTCAAATAAATGCGACTCATAATAATTTTTAATAAAATACTTTAGATTTAAAAAAATTATAAGTTGCCATCTTAGTCGATAAAATCCAAGTACAAATTAACTAAACTAAAAACAGTTCAAACTTTTTAGTCTCATTAGATTAGAAACAGCATACAATATTCATAGCTGCTAAATTATTTTACTGAAAGGTTGTTTAGATCTAAAACGGATCAAAAAAATTTGAATAGTAAATGAAATACAGAAGAAAATGTTTTTAAAAGTTCAAACACAGGTCAATAAGTTCAAATGCAGATCATTTTGCTCAAAATCGGATTAAATTTTTCGACCCGGGTTTCTGGTTATTTGCTTAAAGATAAATACTTTAACAAATATCTCTAATTTTCTCACGAAAGAATTTCTTCTAGACCATATCTCCCCTAATTTATAAGTCACCAAAGGTGGAGAAAAAATGTTCAGAAGAGATATGTGCTTGTTCAAATAAGCCATAATATTTAAAAATTTGCTATTTTGTGCAATCTTGTGGAGTAAATTTATATCGATTTGATACTGTTTTCATTATTTTAGATTAGTTGTTAATCTCATGCGTTATAGCATAACGAAAAAAATTAATTATATTTTTTTATTGGTTTATTTTACACTGATAAAAAAGTTCACTTGATTCAAGAGACAAAATCTTGAACCAAGAATACAATTTTGAAGAAAATGATTTTCTTGAATCAAGAGAATAAATTCTTGGCTCAAGAGTAATTTCTTCAGTGTACTGGTTGTAAAAAATAATTTTTTTTTTATTATCAATTCTTTGTAAAGATCTCGGGTAAAAATATAACCTCAATTAATTCTCATCGAACGCAGGTCAACTTTATTGTAGTTTAACCGAGTTCAAAAAGCACATTGAACCTACGATGATGCTGAAAGAGCATAAATGTGCCTCAAATGAACCTCAACGAAACTGAACAAGTCTCACATCACATTACCGGAAAACAGCCATCAGATGAATTATTTTTTTATCAAATGTAAAGTAGATTCAACCATTAATATCGATAGATTTCTTCTCATCAAAAATAATTTCACAATAAAGAAAAGCATAAATGTTGGCAAAGAGAATTTTTCAATTTTTCAAATTTTCGTTTCTTGACCCGAAAATTATCTCTAAACATACACACACTGGTAAAAAAATTAAATTGATTCAAGAGAAAAAAATTCGAATCAAGAAAACTGTTTAAAAGATTTTTTTTCTTGAATCAAGCAAAACAGTTTCTGTTCCAAGAAATTTTTCTTGGTTTAAAGAACTTTCACTTATTTTAAGATTTGTTCTCTTGAATCAAATCAATTTTTTTATTCCTGTGAAATTCACTATCAGACCAAGATATCTATCTGTTTTGTTCTTGCAATCAACATGTGATAATGTAAAAACATAAAATTAACAATAGCTCAGTGTTACATAAATATAATAATAAATACAGGCATACATTAATGAAAAGTGTGAGCTCATACTTGATATGACTTCCAGTTCTATCATACCTTGATTGTTTCCAAAATGATGTCACACATAAGATAATTTTACTTTATCAAAAAGACTTGGTAAATAATCTTTATCCCCCTGCAGATGTTTATAATTTCGATGATACCAACCAAAAAGTAAGTGAAAAGTAATTTAAAATATATGAATGCGATATAGCTAGACCTAGACCGGGGCAAAATATATGAGGTACACTATTATCCAGTCCAATGATTATGACTATCTGAATTTACCTTTATAGACATCAAAGCACAGTGAATGAACCTTTTCAAATGCATGCAGATGTACCACATCATCTACATTCTGCGTATCAATATGTACATTATAAATTTGACATAAATATTCGATACTGAGACTTGTCGATTTCCCTTTCACTCATCTCGATTTTCGTATCATTTATTTTTTTTTTTTTTTACAGTGTCAATACCATATGCAAAGCCTTTATCCCTGTATGGTGTGCTCCATACTGTTCTACGACAAACCCTAAATCAATGTCCCTATTCACGATAAATTTTTATCTTCAACGGTGTATCTAGCGGCCTTGTGCTTTTTCGATCGTTTGCTGCCGCAGCCGCAAACTATATCAATTCATAGATATATGTAAGTGCAAATGGATGGATGTATTGTATATTCACACGATTATTCACTATCACTATTACTATCACCGTCAATCCCTTTTTATTATTACATTAACACACTGTAGTCTGTAATCATGAAGCGATGACGTTTATAAAAGTCTTCTACTCCTATAGGGTATAGTTTGATCATTTTTTATCTGCATGTAATGATAAAACGATAGGGTTAATTTTTTGGATTATACATGGGATCTTCGAGTGGAGAAAAGATTGATAAATCTATACTTTTATCCTAAAGTTTGGACTACTAGGTATTTTTTTAGATAATTATAATCTGCTTGAGTTTGACGATATTTTAGTTTCATGGCCAACTAATTTCTCGCTATAAAAATTGAATTGAGCTGTCGACAACTTGTGTGTACGTGGATGTTTTTTTGATTTTATTTCTCTTTGTAACGAATTTATAAAGTTTTAAATAGAAAGTCTAAGAATTTTTTATAGTTTAAGAATGTAAAATATCCAATTTTTCTAGCTCTTCATTAAAATTTTCTGGACATCAGTTTATTGTATCGTATTCAATTTTTACACTTATTTATTTGTGTACGATGATGGGAAAAATCATGGGGTAGATAATTATTATTTTCTCAATTTTGTTTAGTAAGGACAAAATAGAATTCAGTAAGAATTAGAATTATGACACTAGAAAAAGATGATATTTATTACATGGATATATATATGTTTAAAAAAAGATATGGTAAATTTTACGAGAAATTTGTTACTTTGATATATTTTGTGAAAACGCAATGGAAAATGTAATTTTTACAAAACAAAGTTTTTTTTTATAAAATAACATATGGTTGTGATGATATAAAACGATTTTGCAAGAAATTTCGTATCGATTTTCGCAGAATAATTTTTGATAATGTTGTTTTTCCTGAATGCATATGTTTTATTGAATTGATATCACAAAAATATACTTAAGATAAAATTTTTTTTTGGCGTGCTTTTTTTTTGTAGCACAAATATTTATATATGTTCTTTCACATTGAATACTGTTACAATTTACAATATACATCATTAAAAAAACTTCAAAAAGTTATTTTCAAACTAGATTTCGAAATATGATTCCAAACTATGTTTCTAGCTTAAAAATATTTATCAAAAATTTTGAACAATTGCACTATTTTTTTGGTCTTTACTCATAAAAAAAGAAATGCCCCAAGGATTTGCTCAGTCCTTTACCGTGATCATTGTGCGTGAAAACGAGACATTGCGACTGCATTTGGCGGTTTTTTCCCTGAGTAACCACAACTATATAGATATTAATGTGTATGCACCCCCTTACATTTTGTGGTGGTGCGACACGAGAAACAATGAAGTCTTTAGTCTTAATTAAAATCCAGTGTGACAGAACAAAATTAATGTTTCTGATTGAATCGTCTGTAAAAGATATTATTTTACATGCTTTTTTTTCTATGTTTCTTATCATTCCAACGAATTTACTAAAAATATATTATTATAATCATTTTAAATACATGAATAAATGATGAAAAAATAAAAAGTAATGAAAATTTTATTTACGTAATTTCAGAAAATTTAAGAAACTGATAATCGAGTTTCCTCAAAATTTCTAGTCAATTTTATGTACTTGGAATGTACAAAACGGTGTAAAAACTATTCACTGTAGTGAAGCATAAAATCAATATATTTCTTGTCTGTTCCAGGAACCATTAACACTGATATAGCTACTTTATTTTTCGAGATTTGACGATGGATTATAATAAGAAAATAATGGATATTATATGATGTGTAGTGTGAATTGCTCTGTATTCTGTTGATGGCCTGCCTACGCAGTGTCATAACCAAACGCGAGGGATGATGGACGGTTTAATTTCTATACTTCCTAGTGTGCTGTAAAATGCTCATGCATTTATAGGTTCGGTTTATATATGTCTAATAAAAACTCAAGCTTTAAAACCGGTCGTATAAAATTTTTCATATGAATAAAAAATATACTAGATAATATAAATGAGTATCGCTTAAGATCGATTCTGATTCAATATAGAGAAAAAAAAATTTTTAAAAATAACTGATAGTGTTATAACGTTAATAACGAATACAAGTACCACAGAAAATCGAAGGTAGCGTTGTTCAATTACTGTACTCTACTGAAGATAATTTACTCTTCGATTGGATATTAAATTTGTCGGAAAATTAATTATACATGTTTGCTTTCAAGTTAATAAGAAAATAACAATATGACAGATTGTAATAAGGCTTAAATTTATTGCTTACATAAATTGCTGCTTAATAAATTTATAATTTATCTAAAAAAATTTAATTTCGAAAAATCAATAGAATCAAAGTTTATTTTTAAATTGAAGAATTATCATGTTTATTTTTGCAAATATATAAATTTATTTTAAAACAATATCATGAATGGACCTTTACAATAACATTTTTACTAAACATGTAAATGTTAAATAACACCAAAAGTAATTGACAGCATTTCGATGATTTTGATAAAATAATCATTCCTATTAATTGTAAATGATGATTATTATTTATTGAATTATTATGTTAACCTGTTGCGTTGTACCTAATATTGATTTTCTGCTCAATGTTACTAATACGCATCACCCTAGCCTATAATATAATAATAATCTAATATAATAATTCCGCTACTGTATTCCAATTATTTTCACCCAAATGTACATCAAATGTATCAATTATTATTATATTATTTATTTTCATTATATGATCTCTACAATAATAAATTATCAGATTTATTGTTTAGCTTTTTCTTTTTAAGTTACACAATTTGTTTGCTCAATAATAAAAAAAATAAACGTAATTTAACTTAAGCTTAATTTTACTAAGTAAAAAATTTTGTGGAGAATGTTTCATTAAAACAAAGTAAATTAGCTCAAGAAAATTAGTTTTTTGATTTTGAATGATTATCCATAAAAAAATTTTTTTGGTGTAGCCTGATGAGGATAAAAATATACATTGTGATAATGGTTATTAACTTTCATATAATTTTTAACAGTATGGACGTCAATTATCATATCGTATACCCAATTTTCAAATTAACCAATTTCAGGACATTTTAAAAATTACGTTAATATATCAGATCATATCAGGAAACGTTTTAACGAGCACATGGCACTGCTACTTGATCAGGACAAAATCAAAACTTAGTAATCAATGTAATAATAATTTAATCTTTGATACACATAATTCTTCAAATTTTTTTAACTAAAAACATTCAAAATAAATTTTTTTACTTTTCTAAATAGTTAATATATTATGAAGAATTAAAATCGCAGAAACGCAAATCAGAAATTTATTCTCTACACTGATAGAAGGAGTTCTTAGCATTTAAAAATCATTTCTTAAACATAATTTCTTAGTATTTAAAAAATATTTCTTAGTATTTAAGAAATATTTCTTAATATTTATAGTATATCTTAGTATTCAAGAAATATTTCTTGAATACTGAGAAATATTTTTTAAATACTCAGAAATGATGTTTAAGAAATGATTTCTTAAATACAAAGAAATTTTCTTAAATGCTAAGAAATCCTTCTATTAGTGTACGTGAAGAGATAGAGGAATTTCTGATAGAATTTTCTCACTATTCTTGAGAAACAATAAAATGATTTAAATCTTTAACTATCGAAATCTTGCATTCAATTTAGATCCGTCACGATCTAACTCGTAAATTCAATTCAAACGAAAATTTAACTTTTATATTTTGTACATCTATTTACTATAAATACATTACGAAAGGTAAAACCAAAAAAGAAAAATTTCCTAGCAACGAAATCTCAATTTACTTTTTTTATTGACAAAAAAACTATTTATGATAATGAATCATAGAAAAATAGTAAAGGTTCTAGAGAATTAAAAAAATCAAAACCCTAAAAATATCTGCTAATGATTTTGCATCGAGAAAGTGATCAAAAGTTCTCTTCTGGCATATTCAATAGTTTTCACGTACTGCGCTTCACTGAAAAAATCATTTATTTTGTATAGAGCATATAGATCGAATCTCAAAAAGTTCAAACAGAATTAATCTTTTCAGATATGGATCTACTAAAAATGCGTAAGATAAATTGTTTAACGGGATCATAGCAACAATGGATAAAAAAAAATGAATATTAACAAAAAATTAACATTTAAAATCTCCCCTAATATTTAAAGATATAACATATAACTACACAAGAATAAATTAAATTCTATCATTAAATATGAGTATCGTATGTACGTAAAGAAAGATATGAACCATCTGCATATGTTAAGTATAATCTGCATAAGCTATATACTACGTATGTATACATCCTAAATATATATATTTATTTTTTTTATTTTACAAAGTGCGTCGATGCAGGTCGTTGTTTAACTCTTGTCGCCTCATCGCAGACCTAACCGTACTATGTACACAAACGCACAAAGCCTCCAAGTGTAAGCCTGTATTGTATTTTACGATAGCGGGAAAGTAAAGTATTGTAGTCTTCTGAAGAAGTAAACTTACCTGATCCATATGTCGTGAAAAGTGTCAACAATAAAAACAGTAGAACCACCTGCGTTTGGACCTTCTTTCTTCCTTTTCCCGTTTCCATGTTTGTTTTTTATTATTTTTATTTCAATGATATTTTGTTGGTGTTATTTTATCGTTAATTGTAATGTAATTCTCTTGTTGGAGCACGCTTATGGAGGGGATAAACGAGTACAGATTGCAGTGCGTGGTCTAGTCAGATTTGTCGTTCCATCGAATGTAAATCAGCGTTCGTCGATTAATTATTCATCATTGCAACTCTATTAATTTTGCAACCTAACTGCTCTTTTGCACTCCGTGACATGTTTATTCTTATTTTATTTCTAATTAATGTAATAGAAAATTTTTATTTTTTATTTATAATTGATTTTTTTATTATAAACATTTAATTGTTTATTAGTTTTGAAAAGTTATCAGCTCTTAGTTTCAACTTTGAAATAAAAAATTGAAAAATTCAGTTATTCGAAATTTTTTTTTTGTTTTATCTTATGGTGGATTGATCAGAAAAATCGAATCAATTTCAACAAAAATAAATTGTATTAAGAATTTGACGTTTTTTTTTTTTCATTACTCTTCTATTTTTTTTTAAATTTCGTATCAAAAGTAGAAAAATTGAAAGAAAAAAATTCTTTTATACGCTTTATTTCTTAATTTTTTCAATTCTTAGTAGCAATACATAAGATCTTCAAGACTATCTCAAGTATTATATACACAGAAAAAAAAAATTTATTTGAACCCCGAAAATTATAAGAAAGACCGAGGTTATTTTGGAGCAAGAAGGAATTTTCTTGGCTTAAAAAAGTTTAACTTCGTTAAAGAAATTTTAACTTCATTCAAGAAATTTTCAATTTTCCTTAAGATTTTTTCGAGTTAAGAAAATTTACGCTTCACTCAAGACTTTCTTTCTTTCTGTGTAGGAAAAAAAATTGAAATATTAAATGAAATCCAACTTTTTAGTAATTGGTTCAATTTTTTTTTATACGAAAAAAATGAGGGATAGTAAATGATAATAAATAGGTAACAATTAATTTTTTAAACATTGAAATCGCTATTTTGGTAATTAATTTGCAATGATATTTATAATTCATTTTTTTCTTTGTATCAATTCACCAAATAGCAGTACAAAATTAAAAAAAAAGTATGCATTTTCAAAAGTTTCAATCTTTTATTGTTAAAAATAAAAATAAAAATTTTTAATTACATTTTCATTACCATTAATTGAAGTTTTTTATTAATAATGAAAAAAATTAATCACTAATTTTCAACTATTAACACATCACATAATATTTGATGTTAAATTCACAAACCACCTTAAAAAATAATTAAATAAGAAACAACCATCTGTTCACTTATTAACTATTTTATCTAACGAGTAAAACAAATTAGAGGTCTTTACTACATAAATATATCATTGACAGAAATATGATTCGAATAAAGCGCGCGTTATGCCGGTATCTTAGATACTTTACCGCGCGTATAATCAAGCGACGTCGCGACGCGTCGGTGTTACAACCGACACTAAAGCGTCGCAGGGGCGCACGTTGTTATCAGAGAATTTTCCACGCGTGCGCACTACCCGGAAACGGATGTCTACTACTGAGTATTTCTTCGTCCTTATATATATATATATTCACTATATATATATATATATATATATATATATATATATATATATATATATATATATATATATATATATATATATAGTGATACAGGAGGTATAATAGGATAGAGTCTGTCCTTTAAACACATTTTACCACTAACTTCCTCGGTCTTTAATATCTTGCAAACTCATTCGATTCCACCCACAACTGAACTTCCTCTTGCTTTTGTATTAGGCTATAATTGAACATTGTAATTTTATTATGAATTGTGTCAAGTAACTCTAAATTTTTCTAAGTAAAAATTATCAACATGATTATCTGTTTCTTTTTACGGAAATCGATAATTCTCTCTCACCTGTTAATACAATTTGGCATTGTCTTTCAGTCGATATTCACGTCATCACTCGTTTTAATTCTAATTAAATTAAAATATCGATTCTTAAACATCGTGAAATATGCTGCTTGTCGAAAACTTTTTTTACGTTTCTTCTTTCGGGTGTCATTATTTTCCGGTTATAGTTATTATACTTGACTTTAAATCTTGTCGGATAAAAGTATACTCATGTATATTGAAGAGACTGTATGGTAAAAAGTTATATGGAAATAACAGAGTAAAGTTTGATAAAATCACATGTTTCTTCTGATTCCTTCATAAAAAATGGTCCTTTATCCAATAAAAAACCAAAAAAAAAACTTCCACGATTACTGGTTCCAAATTTTTTTTTCAAATCTTGAATTTTGTCAAAATCACTTTTGTTCAATGCATTTACTAAAAAAATATCTCTAGTCATTAATGTTAAACTTGAACCAAAACAATCATGAATGCTGCAACGAGAGAGATTAAAATAGTTTTAGCGCAAGTAAAGTTTTTCTTCATGCAAAAAATTTTATTTAAAAATTTCATCTTTAGAAGCTCTGAAAAATTACAAATGACATTTTTATAAATAATTAAGCCTCATTTTTAGTAGATTTCATAGAAATCTAATTATTGCATTGGTTCTCATGACGGAACTTTTAAAAAATTTTGCTATATTCCGACTTAACTCGACGAGCTGAGTCAGAAAATACATATGGTTCAAAAGTTGATATCTATATATATATATATATATATATATATATATATATATATATATATATATATATATATATATATATAAGCGAAATACCACTCACTCACTCATCACGAGATCTCCGAAACTATTCGCCCGATTGACTTGAAATTTAGCATACTTACTCCATTCGTGATGTAGACGCTCACCAAGAACGGATTTTACGCAATTCCTAGCTATAATGAAGTTTTCGTCTACCATCACGTATGCTACTCCCTCCCCTCACTCTCATTCATCCCCTCCCCTCCCGTGACTTCTTCCCCCTTCCCTATATCTCTCTCTTTTTTTTTTTTTAGAAAGTGTCATTTTGATTCGCCAATCTAAGAAACCCATCAAGTGGCACCCATCAATTATAGAACTCACCCCCCCGCCCTTTGAATGTGATAAAAATAAAAATTTCGTTGATATTTATAAAAATTGCCATACATAAAAAATAAAGAACATCAAAGTGAAATTTACTAAAAAATATAACTCAATGGGTTTAAAAAAATAAAAAAAAAATATAATATATATTTATTTTCATGTTGGTAATTTTTACATGGTTTAGGCCTACTGGGGACCAGCCATGTAAAATAATGGGAACGCATCTTACTACACAGTACCTCATGGGTGATGCGGAAATCTATGTAATGACAGATTAAATGACTAACTGACCCATTGATTGATTGATTGATTATTAATAATAAAATACTTTTCTCATATATTTAATACTTGCTAACACCGGTCATCACAAACAATCACTTTTCTCTAATTCAAAATTTATATTCATTATCTTTTTGAAATTAATCATTTTGTTTATATTTTTCGTATAGGTTACACCATAAAATTTTATTGTATGCCCAACGAAGCGGGCGGGTATCAGCTAGTATGTATATATATATATATATATATATATATATATATATATATATATATATATATATATATATATATATATATACGATATAACGCAGCTTGTCACGACGATAGCGTCACCAATTTACAACGGATCTTTATATCTTTATACATACTTATTCTACAGATAGATACCGAAGTTAAGTTCGAAGATGAGCTTAATCGGTCAAGTAATTTAGAAATGCCAAGATTTCAAAATTTTCAAAATCATAAAAATTCATATTTCTTCACTTTTTAACTCGAATAACTTCTGAATGGAATAACTTATTGAATCTCTGTAAACTGCATTTGAAAGTGCTTTAAATAAGCTTTAATTTGAGTACCAAATCATATGTGTAGTCTTAAAATTAAGTCCTGTTCCGCTAAGCCAAATATGAAATTTGCTGTTGCACTCGTTTTAGTAGATTTCATAGAAAATTAACGATTTTCAAATTTCGAAAAGTTATTGTTTTTACCGAGTTTTGTAAAAATCTAGTTTCGATGAGATTGAATTTTATATAATAATTGTGTAAACTTTGATTACAATGATTACAATATACATCATACTTTAATCTAATTGTATTTTTGATTAATAAGTGATAAAATGAAATCTACTTCCATTTCGGCTGCCGAATGGCTTTTTTTTTTGAGTAAATTTTCTTCTCCTATCTTTTTAATTGTACTTTTAATAATCTAATCTTAAAATGATATTATAATATTATTTATATTATAAATGATATTATGATGATTTTTTACAACTTGGAGTTCTTCATTACAATTTATGTAGTTAGAATTCCGTTTACTAGTTTAGCTTCCATCTTTATCCTAAAGAATCAGAACTATTTAAGACTCAAATATAAATTAATTTTGTGATGAATTGATTAAGTATAGCTTAAAAAAAATCTTGCGCTGGAAACATAAAATTTTCGTCTTTATTTGCTACTTCGTATAACTTTAAAGCTATTTAATCAAATAGCCACTTCTGAATATGTTTATTTGATCGCTCAAAAAACTATTCAATCAATCTGATGACTGTCGTACGCGTGTCTTGCCCAATTTTTCCTTTATATTCTATTGACTATTTTTATTAGCATTTATCATTTTCTGAATTTAATTTGAAGAGTTCGGATCAAAATTTACCGTCACGATGTACTCGAAATGTGAATATGGTATAATTATTAGGGTGATTCAAAAAAAAAGAATATTTTTTTTTTCGTTTGGTACTCTGAAAAATAGGTTCCTAGACACCTCTAAGAAAGCCTCTCCAAGCATGAGTTCTTAATTGTAACGGGAAGGTCCTCCTTCTTACAGTTTTCTATTTTTTCTTATTATCAGATAGAAAAATTTATATCTCGCTTCCAACTACTTGAAAAAATATCTTGTTCCTTAGATTTTGTAGGAAATTGAATGCTCTACAAAAAAGGTCTCTTACGATTTTTTCGTAAACCCAACCGTTTAAAAGATATTATCGGTTAAAGTTTGATTATTTTTGGGAAAATTATTTATTTCTTATGAATTTTATAACTCAATGAAAAAAATCATTATGAATGATGAAACTCATAGTTTTGTAGGAAATTTACTGCTCTATAAAAATGGTCTCTTATGATTTTTCGATCAAGTTGAGCGTTTACGAGATATTCATCGTCAAACATCAATGCATATCAATTTTTCTAGTTTTTGATCAATAATTCGAAAAATTTCAATTTATTCTGTGAGTTTCAAGGAAATTTAGACAAATTTGAGTTTTTATTATAAAAGCAACTCCTATAGATGTTTTCTGTTCAAAAATTCATTTGAAAGTTTTTATTCTAATAATATTTTTTTAATTTTATCTTTAATAATTTAAAATCTTAATCGCGTTGTCATTTATTATTATGAAATTTGTTCAGTGCGTATTTTTAAATTGTTTTTCACAAAATATACATAAAATTTTCGTTCGAGGGGATTTTTGTTTTGAATTCCATTTCTTCTTCTGTTTGTCTTCTGAAACTAACGCCATCTATGTTTTTTACTCTCAACTATCTTCAGTATCTACCCATTTAATACCGTATTTTCAGTGTTCCTAAAACTGATCATCTTGAATACGTAATAAAATAATTCATTTTAAATAAGTCTTATAATCATCACATAAATTTATTTATCATCAATTAACCTACAATGAATAAAGAAATACGTTTTATCGGAATACCTCTACAAAGAATTTCGGAACGTAAGTTACCAAAAGTGAAAGAGGTTATGCGTGTGTTTTTCTACCAACTTAAAATTTTAAAGTATTCAATCAAACAAAATGCTAAAAATTCAGTTGACCAAGTTATTGAACTGTGGAGAAAAAATCAGATTCCAACTAGTGGAGCTCCTAATGCAGTCAAAAAATTTCTTCGCTATCACAGTCAATGGTTAAAATTACAAATAAATTTCGATAAAAAGAATTCAGCGCAAAACCAAAAGGAAATGAAATTTCAGACTGATCTTGAACAATTATTCGACATTGTGAGCGAAAAATCCTTAAAAGTGCTTGATGATAATATTAGAAAGTTGTATTTGGATCAAAAATTCGGTACCCATAAAGAGATTCTTTCTAATAATGTACCTGTATCAAACTTAACCACAACTATGATGGGAATAGATGAGAGTAGTAAGTATCGGAGATATTTAATTATTATAAAGTCAGGTAGTAGTGTAACTTTTCATAGATGACTAGATGACATTTGACTAGACAATTTTTGGAGTCCTTTCTTAATTATTTGTCATCAAAATGAATAAATTCTATACATTTTCTTCGTTTAATTTATAAAACAGATCTTATTCCAGACTTAGATCAACCGTCTACCAGTCATGCGATTGTTCCAAGTGAAAAATCAGAGTCGTTCTCTACGTATACATTAAGTGGAGTTACAAATTTTGGATCTGATTCAGAGCATGAACCTCCAATTCCGACAAAACGAGCAAAACTTGATGTCTTAACTCCTGAAGTCATTTTTGGACTCGACCGAGCTAATGTCAGCAGTAGAAATGCGATGTTTATTATTGCTCCGGTTTTACTAGCAGTAGGTATTAAAATTGAAGATACAACGCTCAGTTATAGTTCAATTCAACGAGCTCGTATGCTTCAAAGAGAAGACATTGCTAAAGGACTTAATGACAACTTTAAGACACACGATAAATACGTTGTGCATTGGGACGGAAAAATGCTGAATGACCTTGTTGGATCAAAATCTGTGGAACGGCTACCAGTTATTTTAACTGCATTTGGTACCGAACAATTACTTGGGGTTCCAAAAATGAATTCTGGGACGGCAGACAATCAAACTGACAAACATCAGCCATTTTATCGACATTGAGTGAATGGGGTATTACTAATTATGTTAAGGCGATGTGTTTTGACACGACGGCAGTTAATACAGGTAACTTATCAATGATAATTTAATCTAAAAAATATTTAATTATTAACGTTCTAGTTTAATTTTTATTGCTTACTGAATTTCACTTTTGAAATTATTGAGAATTATTTACTCATTTGGATTTTAAATATAATCTACAATTTGTTGAAAATATTAAATTTAACGATAGTTATCTATTTTCTTTATACAGGAATTCATAACGGTACATGTAAGGCAATTGAAAAGACTTTGGGAAGAGAGTTAATCTGGTTACCATGTCGTCACCACATTTTTGAGATCATATTGAGAAGTGCATTTGAAGTATATTGGCCTGTGTCATCTGGGCCAAACGTACCAATGTTCGGAAGATTTAAAAAATCATGGGATGAAATAAATAAAACTAATTATAAATCTGGAATTGAAGATACTGTTGTTGCTGATATCATTTTGGATAAAAAAATGAAATATCTAGTTTAATTGCACAATTCTTACAGGTATGATTTAACTGCGATTTTAAGAAAAAAATTTTCTTGTTTCTGACAAATTTTTAATTGTTTTTGATAGTTACTACAACCCCGAGATGACTATAAAGAATTGTTGGAATTGTCGTTGATTTTCCTTGGAGAAATGCCTCAAGAAGAAATTTTTTTCAAACGTCCTGGTGCAATTCATCATGCTAGGTGGATGGCGAAGGCAATTTACAGTTTAAAAATGTTTCTATTCAGAAATGAATTTAAACTTTCTAATAAAGAATTGGACGGTCTTCGGCAAATTTGTATATTTATAGTTACACTGTATTTAAAAGCTTGGTTTTCATCAACTTCTGCAACAACTGCTGCTAATCATGACTTGCAGTTTTTGAAAAATTTATTCGAGTACAAAAATATCAATTCATTGATTTCTTCAGCAACTTGTGAAAAAATGATTTTGCATTCATGGTATTTAAGTGATGAACTTGCCATTTTATCATTATTTGACGATACCGTTTCATTGGAAGTAAAAAAATATTGTTGGAGCTATTAATACTCGTAACGGTACAGATTCTAAAGCTAAAAAATTTATAATTGATAAAAACGATTTGAATTCATTAACGCAAAAAGCCTGAGTGACTTTGTTTCTAAAAAGTCTTTAAATCTCTTTAAAATCTTTGATTTACCATATGACTTCCTTGATAAAGATATTGAATCGTGGTCTACTAATGACAGTTACATTGAAAATAAAGAATACTTTAACCAATTGAAAGTTGTTAATGATTCAGCAGAACGAGCTGTTGCATTAGTTAGTGAGTATAATCAATGCTTGATGAAAAATGAAGAGCAATTCCGATACTTATTGCAAATTATCAAAGAACATCGAAAAAACTACCCAAACTGCAATAGAGGAAATTATTTACAGTAAAAGTGAACCGTTATGTTGAAAATATTGAAAATTATATGGCAGTTGATAATTAAATAAATAAATTCTTCGATAAAAAAGTGAAACACATGTGAAACACACTAAATTGAATTATATATTTAAAAAAATGCACTAATTTTTTGTTTTAATGTAATCAAACATGTCCAAGACTAAAAAAACTAATTAAAAAAATAGTTCATAACATATTTCTATACATAGAAACTCAAATTTGTCTAAATTTCCTTGAAACTCACAGAATAAATTGAAATTTTTCGAATTATTGATCAAAAACTAGAAAAATTGATATGCATTGATGTTTGACGATGAATATCTCGTAAACGCTCAACTTGATCGAAAAATCATAAGAGACCATTTTTATAGAGCAGTAAATTTCCTACAAAACTATGAGTTTCATCATTCATAATGATTTTTTTTCATTGAGTTATAAAATTCATAAGAAATAAATAATTTTCCCAAAAATAATCAAACTTTAACCGATAATATCTTTTAAACGGTTGGGTTTACGAAAAAATCGTAAGAGACCTTTTTTGTAGAGCATTCAATTTCCTACAAAATCTAAGGAACAAGATATTTTTTCAAGTAGTTGGAAGCGAGATATAAATTTTTCTATCTGATAATAAGAAAAAATAGAAAACTGTAAGAAGGAGGACCTTCCCGTTACAATTAAGAACTCATGCTTGGAGAGGCTTTCTTAGAGGTGTCTAGGAACCTATTTTTCAGAGTACCAAACGAAAAAAAAAATATTCTTTTTTTTTGAATCACCCTAATAATTATGTAAATTCAACTGTTATACGGCACGATTTGAGTGTAACAGCGCTAAAGAGTAATCTGTTAGGTACCAAAATTTTTTTTTTGATTCATGTTAAATCGTTTTTTAAATCCATAAGAAATACCTAAATTAACGAACAATTACAGAGTTGTTCAAGAGAATCTTTGCTGGCGCAAATCGCATATTAAAAAATTTCAGAATTTTTTGAATCTTAATTCTTTCCAAGCTCTATTTGTCCTTTTAAAAATTTCTCTTTGTTACTAGATACCAAAATATATTATTTTTTTATTGAAAATAAATTAAAAAAAATTACAGTTATAACATTTTACCAGAGACTTAAAAGCTTTATAAAAATTTATTTCTGTAATTATTTTTTAACAAAAAAACAAATACAAGGTAAATTTTATTTTAGCTTTTTAATTGCTACGTCCATAAATTTTCTTTCTATTTTCTGAGGATTATCTCACAACGATCAATTACTTTTATGTTTATACAATATCAGGCGATGATATATTACCGGCGTAAAGTCAACTTCCTAGATTTGACACTTTTTAAAATAAGTTATTTACGTGCTCAAGCAAAATATATTGAACTTATTATCACTAAGAATAAATTTATTGCGTATATTAAAAAGCAATAAAAGTAATAACGATGATAATTAGTGAAATAGAATGTTGGTAAAACATATTTAGCTTCTTTGTAACCCAACACGAATGTTAAAATGACGAGTGAGAGGATTATGTCGATCCCCAATTCATGTAATCCTCTTATAGTGTGTATCCACGTGCCACAACTCAGCTTCGCTCATTTTATTTATTTCCATCTGCCATCGTTTGAACGTTACATTAGTTGGCGTCAATCAACAATTTACATGTCGTAGTTATTCATTTCTGCAGTAATATCTTAATACTCATCTACACTTGATGAGTAAAATAATAGAGAATTTATAAACAAAAAAATAAATATTCATACTTCTGATATTTTAATTACAAAAATCATTCAATTTATTCTTGTGTTTAAATTAGAATTTTTTCTATTTAATGAAATTATTTGAGCGGAAAATTGCACACAATAAAAAGACAAGAAAATTATCGGTTATCAGTAAATAGAGTTATTAATATATATATATATATATATATATATATATATATATATATATATATATATATATATATATATATATATATATTTGGTGTTTAAAAAAAAGACGAATTTTCTTTTTCTTTTGGTGTCTAAAAATTGATAGTATACCTAAAAACAAAAATTTTGGCGCCCATGTGAGCTCTTAATATCAATAGTAAGATTTGCCTGTATCCATTTCTTTATTTTCCATTTAAATAACACGGGAAAATTTATTTTTAATTTTTTAATTTTTATTACTTTGGAACGGTTCATCGTAACAACAATCTGAAAAATGATATTAGTAGGAAATTTTACGCTCTACAAAAAACGTTTGAAGACCAAAGTTCCTCAGATTAACGGCTTCAAAGATATCCGCGGTCAAAGATAACACTAATAAAAAATTTCAAATATTTTCCAATAAAATTACAAAAAAAAATATCACATGCTATATTTTTATTATTTTTTATGTTAAATTACTTTAATTCCGTTAACCTGAGACTGTAAACTTTTTTTTTTACTAATTAATTCGATACTTAACTCACGAAATGCACTAATATATAAATATAAACGTTAAAAATGTCACATAAATGATTTTTTGGTCTTTCTTATAACAAATTTATTTTATATTTTGTAAAATTTATAAATTTTTGTAAGAGGAAAATGTAAAGTTCCTTATTACACTAACTCACCAAACACTCATCATTGCATATTATTCAAAATAATATGAAAATTCTGTAAATCCGTTAAATCAATTAAATCTACTATAAAACTTGATCAAATGTTTTTTATTTGAAAAATATCAACAGAGCATTATTTAGCTCTGTCGGTACAGAGTATTATACTCATTTAATTTGAGTGTTGTAGCTAATAAGCTCTGTGTTGGTAAGTCTGGTTGTTCGGTACTTACTTCATTTAGTTGCTTTGCTCTCAACGCTTTACTATATCTTCTCGTCATTGTCTTTGTTCATTGATACTGACTGTTTTTTCAATCCGTTATATTATTAATTTAATTAGTTGAAATGTATTAGTTATAAATTTTGTGACCATAATGGTGAAAACAGTGTACTTGATTGGTGATGTGTTAAGTGAATTAGTTGGAAAAAAATTACCCTCTCTGAAAGAGGTTATGTCGCTTTTATTTTATTATCTTGATACGAAAAATTTTTCAGTTAAAGAAAGTATATCAATCACTATCAACAAAGTTTTTGAAATTTGGTGTGCGGCACAAATCCCGACAAGAGAGAAAAGATCTGCTTTTTTGAAACTAATCTCAAATCACAATCGATGGAAGAATTTACAAAAAAACTGTAAAATGAAAAAGTCAAAGTCTCAAAAAAAAAAGGAATCCGTTTTTCAGGATGAATTAAATAAACTATTTGATGTAGCTCATGCGGATGTTTTAAATATACTGGACAAAGAAAAAGATTATTTTATTTGGGACAAAAATCTTCCAGTCGACGTGGTTTTATTTCATATAATTCTCAACCAATTTTAGAAGATGTCGAAGGCATGGATGTTGATATCACCAATTATGATAATAATAACAATAATAGTGATAATAATAGTGAAGAGAACATTGATAGCAATGATAAAAACTATAATAATAATGGTAATGATAGTAATAATAATGTCGGAGAGTTTGATAACGACAATGTCAACTATTATTGTGCAGTTGAGACTGATGATGTTGCTAATCATAAAATATCAAGTCATCCATCTCAATTATCCCAGAAATCTTTGGAAAGTAATACTTCTCGTATAATCTCTGATTATGAAGATGAAATGCCAAAACAACAAGTTCCAAAAATTGATATAATGACACCAGAACTTGCTGCGGCTTTGGATAGAGCTAACGTGACTAGTAGGATGGCGACTTACATTATTGCTGCTTTATTATCTAGCTTGAACATTGATTGTGCAAGCGTAAACTTTAGTCATGTGACTATTCACCGAGCAAGGGAACAATTCCGGAAAGAAGCGGCGTTAAATCTGAAGACTAATCTGAAACTGACAATTATGTACTACATTTTGATGGAAAACTGTTATCAGATATTACAGGTACAGAACAAGTTGACCGGCTTCCGATTATTTTAGTTCCTAAACTAGAATCTGGGACTGGACAAAACCAAGCTTCGGCTATTATTAAAACAGTAAAACAATGGGATATTAATACTGACAACATCAAAGCATTGTGTTCTGATACTACGGCGTCAAATACGGGTAAATAATTTATTAATAAAAAAATATAACATGGTTGATTACCGTAATGTTTAAATGCTAAATAAAATCAGATTTTTAGTATTAACCATTAATTTCCACGTTATGAGTTATTTTTTTTTTTCAAATTGAAAAGATTTCTCCGTACTACTCTAAAAAATCGATACTTCACTATAGCAATTCTCATTTTATTTTTTCAGGAATCAGAAATGGTGCGTGTGTATTAGTAGAAAAGGCTCTTAGTAGAAAACTGTTGTACTTGCCATGCCGACACCATATTTTTGAAATTGTTCTTCGAAGTGCATTTGAAGTATACTGTCCTGCTTCGTCTGGCCCAAACGTTCCAATTTATCAGAGATTTAAAAAGAAGTGGGATGAAATTGACCAATCAAACTTTACGGCTGGTATTTGTGACAAAAAGTTTTGGAAGTAATAACACCAATCAAAGATGAGATTTTGAAATTCGTTAATAATCAAATAGAAGTAAAATTTTTTAATCCAGCGCTGAAGAATTATTAACTGACGTTAAAGTGGAAAAGAAAAATGTATAAAGTTCAGTATAATTGAGGAGCTGATTTTCAAAAGGGTATCTTTTCATATTTTAAAATACCAGTTTTCTGAACTTTTAAATACTAATTACTTTGAGAATTATGAACATTTATAAATGAAAATCGAATTGCAGCTTCATAACCGATTGTACTTTATAGCTAAATTAAAAAAAGTTCAATACAAATATTTATAATTGAAGATAACTAGTTTTTTGTCTCGATTAATCAAAAATCAAAAGATACCCTTTTAAAAATAAGCTCCTCAATTATCAATATTACTCTGATTAATTAACTTGCCGTCGTGATTAAAAATATTGAAAATCAGTTTCACATGACTGTTATACTTTCAATCATCTTTAACGATTAAAATTGCGTTTGTAAAATATTTTACAACTTTTACCTCACATCAGTTAATAATAATTAGTCTTCTCAACTTTGAAATTGCGATATAATCAATTTCATTTTGACTTATAACTTTTTTTGTAGATGGATCATTGTCAAGACGATTACCGTGAACTTCTGGAATTATCATTAATATTTTTGGGTACTACTACCACAAATATTACATTTAAGCATCCTGGACCGGTCCATCATGCAAGGTGGATGGCTAAAGCAATATATAGTTTAAAAATTTTTTTATTCAGAAATGAATTTCATCTTACTAAATCAGAAATAGATGGATTACAAGAACTTTGTTTACTTATCATAATATTCTATTTAAAAGCTTGGTTCACTGTGCCGTGTGCTATAACAGCACCTAATAATGATTTAACTTTGATTAAAGAATTAATTTCATATGAAAGATTTAATAATAGTCTTTCACAGACATGCTCACAAAAATTAGCCGATCACTTGTGGTATTTAAACAACGAGCTGTCTGTTTTATCTCTCTTTGATAAAAATGTTTCAGTTGGAACAGAAAAAAGAATAGTTCCCCTGATAGCCACCTTACCTATAACTTACTGTCAATCTACGTCCGCAATTTGAAGTAAACTTGACGGAAAGAGTTGGCAAAGCGAGCGATTACCTATTAGTTACCTATAACTTACTCTGCAAATAGACGTCAAAACTTGCTGTACAAGTATTTCCTTCTAATTGTAGTAAAGTTGAAAGGAAATTTAACTACAAGTTTGATTGTTAACTTGTATTCAAGTTGCGGCCGTAGATTTCTGTCAATTTGCTTACAACTGTTGTTGAGTGAAGAATTACCGCCAACTTGATGTATAACTTAACCGTAACTGCTGGGAGTCAACACTTACTGAGAAAGCGCTGGCTATCAGGGTCATGCTCTTAAAAACTGTAAAGCCAATGAAACTACAACAAATCGCTTTATAATAGATAAGAAAAATTTAGAGTCATTATTAAATAAAGATCTTAGTCAATTTGTGTCTATGAGATCGATTAATATATTTGAATCGTTTGATTTGTCGTATGAGTTCATTGATGAGGATGTTACTTTGTGGCCGCAGAATCCGAATTTCTTAGAAAACTTGGAGTATTTCGGGAAACTTCAAGTTGTAAATGATGTAGCAGAACGCGGCGTGGTATTGATAGAGCAGTATAATCGATGCTTAACGAAAGATGAAGAACAGCTTCAATATTTGTTGCAAGTAGTGACAGAATATAGAAAACAATATCCTAATTGCAATAAAAGTAATTTTATAAAATTGTAATATTTTCAAGTTGAAAAATTGTTGTAACAAGTTGTAAATATAGTTTTTTGTTATAAAGAATTAATTGTTCAATTAAATTTCTTAATATTTAGTAAAAAAAAAAAATAAATTTGTTATAAGAAAGACCAAAAAATCATTTATGTGACATTTTTAACGTTTATATTTATATATTAGTGCATTTCGTGAGTTAAGTATCGAATTAATTAGTAAAAAAAAAAGTTTACAGTCTCAGGTTAACGGAATTAAAGTAATTTAACATAAAAAATAATAAAAATATAGCATGTGATATTTTTTTTTGTAATTTTATTGGAAAATATTTGAAATTTTTTATTAGTGTTATCTTTGACCGCGGATATCTTTGAAGCCGTTAATCTGAGGAACTTTGGTCTTCAAACGTTTTTTGTAGAGCGTAAAATTTCCTACAAATATCATTTTTCAGATTGTTGTTACGATGAACCGTTCCAAAGTAATAAAAATTAAAAAATTAAAAAAAATTTTTCCCGTGTTATTTAAATGGAAAATAAAGAAATGGATACAGGCAAATCTTACTATTGATATTAAGAGCTCACATGGGCGCCAAAATTTTTGTTTTTAGGTATACTATCAATTTTTAGACACCAAAAGAAAAAAAAAATTCGTCTTTTTTTGAAACACCCTAATATATATACATATATTCCGGCTCTCCACCCCCACGGTCGGCAGTACTCCAAGTCTCGAGAATTATACGAAAAACGGATGAATAGCGTTGCGCACAAAAACGGAAATTCTGTGAATTTACAAAGTTTAATTCCGTCAACTAAAATGAATAAATGAACATTAGTCAGATTGAATGTTCTCAAAAGTTAGCTTGGAATGAAATATAAGACAGGACATTGATTTTGTAATAAATAATAAAATTGATTTTCTTGAATAAATTTATAGCTTTTATTCCTTAGAAAATAATTGAAAAATTTAATAATAAATTAATAATTTTAAAATTTAAAAATAATTAAAAAATTGAATAATTTAATTATCTGTATAAATAATTATAATATGTTTGTCGAAATTAATTTATTCATATACACGTTTTATATTTAACTTCATACCTCTTTATCATTAATCTTATATCTTTAAACGAGCAATTCTTGTATATATATATTGTTGATATATATTGTTGGAATTTCGGAAATGGTTGTAACGATTTTCATCAAATTTAGTATGCAGGGAGTTTTGGGGACGATAAATCGATCTAGCTAGGAATCTTTTCTAGAAAATGTCAATTTATCTGTGTTTTCTACTACACAAAAAAAATTTTTTGTGTAGTTTTTCTTGAGATTTCTCAAAATCTACCGTTTTGAATTGGTATTAATTGTATTCAAAATCTAAATTTGATCAAGCCCCTTTGAATGGCGCATATTGAAATACGCGGAAACATTCAGAGAAGCTTCCGAGCACCTTAAAACGTCGAGGTCTGATGAGAATTCGATTTTTGAAAAACTGGGTAAAATAATTTTTTTTCAATTTTCTTAGCAAGAAGTTAAAAATTGATAACCTTAGGTTACCGTTATTTTGTACTAATTAGGCAATCCATGACATGTCGAACTTAGGTATTGTCACAGGTTTGCCTAAGTGAGTTCAAGGTTGGTGAACCAAACTTCGGTAAACTTTTGGTTATCGTTATTTTATACTAATTAGGCAATCTATGGCATGCCGAACTTAGGTATTGCCATAGGTTTGCCAAAGTGAGCCCGAGTTTGGTTAACCAAACTTCGATAAGCCTTTGGTTACCGTTATTTCATACTAATTAAGCAATCCATGACATGCTGAACTTGGACAATGCCAAACTATTGCTAGGTTACATGCGAATGTGGAATTTTTTTGGAATACTAAAACATATCTTACACTCATTTAAACTTCTATGTCATTACAATAGTATATTGTGTAACTGATGCGATAAGTTGTGGATTGCTCACGAGAGCGAAGTCGAATGGTAGAGCAAAGCGAGTGATAGAATAAATTTCAAAATGAAAAAAAAAAAAAATTTTAAACTGTTCGATTTAGCGTGGAATTGCCCATACATTTTTCTTAGAAACGAATCTACCGAGTTTTGCCAAAACAAATGAATCCTTAAAAAATATGTATATCGAAGGTATATTTAAAAACTGTCCAAGCAATAAGTAACCCGACAATATGATAATTTAATGCTTTAATTCCTCGGACAGTTTTTCATGTGATGATACAAGAAATACTTGATACCCTCTAATAAAACAAAGACCGTAAGAAAATAAATGAGGGTGTATGGCAATGAGTCGTAAATTTATCTGTATATCTTTTCATGTTATTTATATCGTTCAGTTAGTTATTCTTTCAAACGTAATTTAAGAGAATATAAATGTCATTTTGTGTCAACTATACAAATTTATTTTCACTAAAACATAATAAAGTTGGGTTGTGCATTAACATAATTCAATTGCTGTTCTGAGTGTTTATTGTTTATTTAACTAATTGTAGAACAGAATTTGATGAGTTGGATGTAGCAAATACGTAGCTATGTTTTCAAAGATGCAGAAAAAGCTCCAGTACTTGAACGATAGTAAAATAGTTCACGAACGATGATTATAATTTCTGTATGTACGTGGAACAAATGTCGGAGCTACTGCAAACATTATTTCTGCTAATCTCAAGCTTTCATTCAAGACGTGGACGATTGCGGGGTATAAGCTGTGTTATCAAATAAACGTTAACTTCTCTTTCATGAATAATGTTCCAGCTGACAGAAGAAAAAATTTGTCAAAATAAAGTATGATATTTTATTGCCCTTTATTGCTTGAAAACTGAAAAATTGAAGTTGGTATGTTAAGTTTGAAGTTAAGTTTGAAGTTAAGTTTGATGTGTTTAGTTATGGAATGAAAATTATTTGATTTGACTGCCCCAAGAAGTTTGTGTGACATGAGTTTTTAGATTAATTAACTATTAAATTAATTTTTATTCGATGTGGTATTGAGCATATTAATTATCGTACATACTTCTAGAAGAAATAAAGAATCGAATAATTACAATTTATTTCACTCAAATCTGGAGGGTGATCGCGCCAAACGGACTAAACATTCGAATTCAGCGGGTCGAAATACATGTCCGTAGGTGGGTCCGGTCAAATGTACAAACAACTTCTTTTTTGTTTACCGGTGTTATTTTTTTATTCTTACATACATCCTGATATATAAAGCCATATTACTAATAAGGTGTTATATACAGTCAAAGAAATTTTTTTTACCGGTTCAATTGAATAAACTATTTATTCAATTCTTACAATGACTATAACATTAACAGTAATTCGCTACTAGCAAGTTTTACCATATTTGGTAGATATGGAACCAATAATTTAAAGTTGTTTCAAAAAAATTTTCAAGACAAAAATATCTATCAGCGTTTAGATTCAAGCCTATAACTAGGAAGATTATTGAAACTATTTCCATGGCATTACAAAATATTAATTGAAAATCTTTTTTCTTTCTTTTTTGATAAAATAGTTCTGTACTCATTTTCAGACTTAAACTACTTAATAATGATTCTACTGACATTGAGGATCTTCTGTTCATATAACCATTGGTACATTCAGTAATTATCCTGTAAATTGAAGCATAATTGACATTCGTATATTAAATTGAAATACGGTGACTTACAGACAGTAATTGCTGTTCAGACTCGTGTTTGCCTACATGATTAAATCCATATAATGTAAAAATGGTTTTGATTGTTGATAAGAAAGGTAGTTTGCATAAATATCTTATTATCTCTGAAATTTCTTTAAAGTTTCATGTTACGGTTGGACCCCTATTGATACATTTTTACAAAATATGCTATATTTGATAGAGTGGTGAATAGAAATAATGTCTTTACAAAGAGTGATATAGAGCGGATCACAAATACTAAATCTCTATTACATTGGATGGTCTCTCAAATCATGCGTTTTGAACTTACTATTGACAGCTTGAAAAAGTATTATTTCCAATTTAATAATTGAGTTGTAGAAAATTTAATTGTTATTTATTTAGGACAAATGTTACGAAATTAAGTTAAAATTCAACATTCGGAATCTTTCAATCTACTATTTGCAAAATGACAATTTTTCATTCAATTTACTGCAAAAATTTTGGAATTTTCAGTTTCAAAATATACATTATTTTTTTTTCTTCATAAAACATAATATAAAGATTTACAGTATGTTAAATTATGCAGCAAAATTTACTGTGTGTCATGAGTTTTTAAAAATAGTAATAAAAAAATAGTAGTAAAAAAATTAGACATGATTTACATTCACAATATACGAGGACGCTTCACAACTTATAGTTCGTTCGTACAGTACAGGGGTGTTATCTAGAGGGTTGGTCTAGGAGCAAGGAGATCGTGGCATTCTCTTTATGGTATCCGGATAGTCTCTTGCTTCATCATTCAGTAAGTCGTTGAAACGCAACGGGGATTTCCCCGTTATGGTGAGTCACAATCGGAATCATCCCCCTTGGAAAAGTATAAAGAAAAGTTGTATTTATGTCCTTGCACTAAAACCTTCGATCGTTCTCTGTCTTTATTTTCTTTTACGTCGACAATAGACTTTTACGTGTCATTTCACTGATTGAATTCAAACATAAATTATATATGAGTAATGTATTATGATAAAATGAGACGTCAACAGATGATTCACCTTTAATTTTTAGATAATCATATTGTCTATGCTATAGGAGAGTAAAATTTTAAGATGAAGATCTAGTTTTGATGTATAAGATCAAAAATTTTGAATGTAACATCAAGTTAATATTATCTTGCTTGAATATATATTAAATTATTATAGTGTAATAATTAATTTAATTTCATAACAAGTTTATTATAATTACACGAAAAGAACAAAATTACACTACATATCCTCCCATATTATATTTTGTGTTATCTTTAGTGAAAAAAAAAATTTCAGATAATATCAGATATAATCCAGATTATACTAAATTATTTTTGTATTATACGCAATGTAATCTCCGATTTGATCAAGTAATTTTTCTGGTTATTTTTTTTTTAATATAAAAAAATGAAAGTTACAAAAAAAATTAATTATCACAATTTTAAAAAATTTTGAAAAAAATTTACAAATTAAAAAAGAAAAAAGTTGAATATCACAATTTTCAAAAAAATGATATAATCCAAGATTCTACTGAGTAAAATTCAAATTATACGGGATATTTTTTCGGAATTTATCCAATATAATCTTACGCGGTATAATCAGAAAAATTACGTAGTCAAATCGGAGATTACACTGATTTTAATACAAAAATAATTTAGTATAATTTGGATTATATTTGATATTATGACTTATGTAAATGGGTCATTCCACCAAGTACATTTTTATGGGGCGGCCCTTGCGGATTATGTTTAAAATTTGTGGAGGTGTTCTCTATAATAAGAAAAAAATTTTCTATAAGTTTCAGCCCTCAATATGCAACGGTTGTGAAGTAATGATTTTTTGAAATAAATTTTTTTTTTAACTTTTTTATCAATTTTGCTGATGAGAAAAACTTTTTTATTAAAATCCACGGAAAATCGTATTTTGTGGGAAAAATTCCCAGCTTTTGAATGAAAATATCCATTTTATGATAAACACATCAGAAGACCCTTTGAAATCCAACTAAAGTGGAAAAATTGATTTTTCTCGATGTGCGGCACAAGGTACTTCCAATTTGACTTCTTTTTTTTTTTGAAAGACCAGAGTTCTTTCTACAAAGTATATGGTTTTCACGATGCACATAATTTTTGTTCAATCACAATTGAATTAAATGTAAAATCTTTATAATTAAAATACTTTTATTTTTGAACTTTTTTCAGATATTGATACAGTTATAATAAAAGCAATTCCAATTTCATAATTTATCGGTAAAAAAGTTTGTTGTTTAATTATTTATTTTTTTAATCTAAATAGTACCACAAATTTGATATTTGAAGAGCTTTTGACTTCCTGTATAATTAATATTTATATATTAGACAAAACTTTAAATTGTTAACAAATAAAATAACTATGCATAAAAATAGAGCATTTTTCTCTATAACACGGCGTATAGTATATAGTTTACAGTCTAGGATATAATTTCAAAATAAAAATATTATTCATGAATAATTCATAATGGTAAGACATACATAATCATAGTTTCGTATAGCATAGCGAAGCAGGAGGCATAATACTTGCATACCTGTCATTTTGATGCAGGCTAGACAAAACTAACCCCAACATTTCATCTAAGAACTTCAAGATAAAAAGTTAGATAACATACTCTACTATGAGACTTTTAATTATAACAAGTAGTGGCGATTATAATTCTCATCATTGAAGTGGTATTTCATTTTACCTAAAAAAAACCTCATAACTAAATTCGTGACTTAAATAACTCGTGTATAAATTAATTTTTCTCCTCGTTTTAAAAGTGATTTTTATCATCTCAACACTATACATGAATCTTTTATTCAAACATGCTTACAGGATTATAGTTTAATTATAAATGCTTCAAACAAAATTAAAAATTTTAAGTAAAATTCCTTAGTTTCTTTAATCTAGTCTAATAGGTGACATGTTTTGTGTCATTAAGCTCGACATACTATTTAGGATTTACATAATGCTGCTTTTCAGAAAATTCCTCCGAGAATAAATATGCAGCATTTCAAATTATTGATTTTAATAATCCTAGTTGGACGATGAATTAATTATGTGATGAATAGTCATTAAATGTATTTTAATAGATAGTATTGTTAATGAGCTAGCAGGCGTAAGCACACGAAAGATAGGGAGTGGCTGCTCTGTGTTTATATTACTACTACAAAAAAAAAGGTAAAGTGTATTCAGGTTAATTAACATCTATTAGCTTGTGGGTGTCATCCTGTGTATCACGTTCAATCGATTCGACTCAGTATAAATATTTTTAATATTTATACTATTTTTTTATTTTTATTACTGTTTATGTTTATATTAAAATTCTAGCTTCTGATTTATAGCGACTAAATTATTACGAAAGTCACGAAATGATTTAAATAATATTAAAACTTTAAAAATTAAATTTAATGATAGAATCATATAACTTCAATTATAATAATTAAATTAATTGTTTAAACGTTGGCTTAGAATTTTCAGGAGTTCATTTTCATTTTACGATTAATTAACCTAATTTTTTTGATAAAAAGTGTGTGACATGATAAGATAATATTTGAATTATTGTGGTGGTATTTAACTAGATATGGTCTGATAGTTGGTACATAATTTTTTAGAAGTAATGAAATTCAATAGAGAGTTATAGAAAATGAATTATCAATCCTGATTTGAATTATAAGAAACTGGAAAGATTATCAGCAATTGTATAAAATTTTCCAAACTTTTTTTTTTTTTCAGCTAAACTATCATAAGGACCAGATAGCCTGATGTTCAGTTTCAATTTTTTTTTTAACTATTGCTACATTAATTTATCGCAGAATATTGGAAATTAAATGAAAAAGGACGCTCTTGTGTTCAACCACCGATCTGGAGTAAGATAACTTTTATAAGTGAATACCAAGTTAGTGTAAATTTATAATAATAGTTTAAATTGGCAAGCAAAACCTAAGGAAAATCAACACAACTTAAAAAAAAACTGCATTTTTCAAATAAAATGTTGTTTTTAACTTAACCGCAAGATGATAACATTTTCATGTTGTGAATTTTTTTCTGCGTATGACATGAGAAATCGACAGAAGTTAAAAAGTTGGCAAGACAACTGTACTCCGAATTATTCAATTTGATGCCAACTGTATTCAAACGAAGATCTATTTTCCATTCCACTTGTTGTTAGGATGTAAATCTCGTACTATGCACGAGTTGACAATTGTAACTAGTTTTGATCTTCAATAGTTTACGTCAAGTTTACAAAAATTTTGCGTCAACTTTTAAATTTGCATCAGTTTTATAGAGCTGGAATTTATCTTATTTATCAAGTTGACGTCAATCTACAGCTGGAATTGACCAAAAGGTTCACTCAAAGTTGACGTAAAGTTTACGAAAGGATGACGTTAACTTCACGTAAACTAGTGATAACCCCCGATCCCATCTTTTTCTCGCATCGCACTCACAGCGAGAAATGGTATTATCCTTATTGCACTCGTGATGATAAAGCTAATTGCAGTTTTATGTTTTTCTTTTGAACAAATGAAAATTCCGAAAAAAAACGCTCTGATATAAAATAGATAATTAAAAAATCTTTTACTTAGCAGAGCGTTTTTTTCGAAAATCTTCTTTGTTTAGAAGGAAAATGAAAAGCTGCAATCATAGAGACCGGCGCATAAGTACATCTGTTGCCTTACTGGTTTCGTAAACTTTGCGTCCTATTCCGGCCGCAGATTTACGTCAACTTGATTTTATTTGTGTTAACTGGAATGAGGTTAAAAATAAAATATGATTGTTCAGTAGCTTTTATCCTAACAACGAGTTGAATAAAAAAAGCGTGTAAAAATAGATCCTCGTTTGTTGGCATCGAGTTAATCTTGATAGCCAGCGTTTTCTCAGAAAGTAGTTGACTTCCAGTAGTTACGGTTAACTTAACATTAAGTTGGCGGTATATTTTTCACTCGACAACAGTTGTGAGCAAATTGACGAAAATCTATGGCTGCAAATTGAATACAAGTTAGCAATCAAACTTGTAGTTAAATTTCTTTTCAACTTTACTACAATTTGACTGAAATACTTGTACATCAAGTTTTGATGTCTATTTACGGAGTAACTTATAGGTAACTAACAGGTAATCGCTTGCTTTGCCATTTCTTTCCGTCAAGTTTGCTTCAAATTGGGGTCTTAAATTGACAGCAAGTTTCAGGTAGGTTGGCTATCAGGGATTACTTAAGTAATTCGGAGTACAGTCCCTGATAGCCACCTTACCTATAACTTACTGTCAATCTACGTCCGCAATTTGAAGCAAACTTGACGGAAAGAGTTGGCAAAGCGAGCGATTACCTATTAGTTACCTATAACTTACTCTGCAAATAGACGTCAAAACTTGCTGTACAAGTATTTCCTTCAAATTGTAGTAAAGTTGAAAGGAAATTTAACTACAAGTTTGATTGTTAACTTGTATTCAAGTTGCGGCCGTAGATTTCCGTCAATTTGCTTACAACTGTTGTTGAAAGAAGAATTACCGCCAACGTGATGTATAAATTAACCGTAACTGCTGGAAGTCAACACTTACTGAGAAAGCGCTGGCTATCAGGGGTTGTCTTCTTATCAAAATGCTTGCTGCCTATATTACCATCAATAAATGTGTAGTGTTGCCTACCGAGAGTTAGTATCCAATGATAATATTGTCGCTCACAAAGTCAACAATTTTTAGAAGAATGACTAAAGATGACTCTATTCATTAGACTCCTTGCCCTTCAATTTCTTCACGTATGGTAAGTTGGATAATGATAAATAAATAAGAATGAGCCGCTAGTGATATCCTGATTGAAAGAAGCTTTCGAGGCTATCAATACTGTGAGTCAAACTCTTACTTGTATTTAAATTTTAATTTACTACTATGTAGTTTTATCAAAAAAATGTCTGCATACTTATGGATAAAAAATAAGTTGAGATTAATCGTCTAGAAAATCAATTTATTTTCGGTATAAATGTGGCAGAACTGTGTATAAAGAATCATTTGAATTAATATTTTCGAGCTTTCTGATAAATGACAGTATTCTGAAAGTGAGTGAAAGAATTTAATAAATAAATTTCTCTGTATTTTCATATCGTCACATACTTTGTGCAAACATGTTTGTAGATCATCTTATTTGTATTTTTATATACTCACGATAAATGAATGCTTTGAGGTACCTCGTTGATAAATGTTCAATATATAACTGCATAACTTTGCATATCCATCATAAGCGTTAGTGTGCGAGAGATAGTAGATTGTAGCTGATGGATCTTTTTGATGTTGCACCTTCAAGTTTTTTATATTTCCAGTGCTTGAATTAATCTTTAAATAAATAAATAAACAAATAAAATAAACAGAAGAAAATAATTAAGGCAAAATTATATTTTTAAGAAAGAAGAATTATGATTAATTAAAAAACTTACGTCTTTATAAATTTTTAAATTAAGAGTGAACTTTAAAACATTTGAAGAATTGAATTTCTTGATGTAAGAGTGAAACTTTCAAGAAAACATTCTTGTTGAATCAATTACTCGTAGAAAAATTTCTAATATAGCCATATCAGGCTATATATGAGAATATAAACTTTATCATCATTTTTTAATTTCGAATTTTTTCTAGGAATAAGTAATTTAATTAACAAACTAGAGTTAAGTACGCGCGCAAGCGCGCGCGTGCACGTAGTCACGAATTAGATATATTTTCATGCTTAATATATATTTATTTAACCAATCACGTTACGAATAGTTTGTGCAACAACATATATTTTCATATTTTTCATCTAAATTATAAGTAGTGATTGGGGTAGTAGTCGATTAAACTGAAACCCAAAGTCAGGTGAGCTCCTAAGGAGAGTGAAAAAATGACTTTTTTATTATACTTACTCCAAAAGTTCAACTTTTTAGCGCTGGGTGGCGTCCGTAAAGGGACTCTTTTCTAGAGACTCTACCATACCGTCTTTTTTTCACGGCCTAGGCCTTAAAGTTTTACCCCCTCCTTTTTTTTATAAACTTTTCAAGTACACCCAGACGAAATTGAGAGAGATTGTAAAAAAAAAAGTCACATTCTCGTGTACTGACCAATGGTTGTGAGTAAATTTTAAACAGTTACTATTGAGTGGCGCTAAGTATTTCTTTGCTGGCAGTTTATTATGAAGCGGACCTAATGTTAATAAAATAACAACCACGCCATAAATAAATATTAATAAAAAGATAATTAATATAAAATTATGTTTTGTTGCCCTTGTGAAATTTCATAAAATTCAAATATGCCATTATTTGCCTCCTATCCCTTAAAAGTTAAACTTATAGAGCGATAATAACAAAAAATATTGTGCGTCATTCGGCCGTTAAGTGACGATTTTTACAACGACTTTTTTTCGATATTCGCTTCAATGTTTGTGACGCGAATGTTCGAAAACGAGCGTAAATTTCCATCCTCGGCTACTCCTCGGTCGTTAAAATTACGCCAGTTTCGAACCTTCCTGCCGCAAACCTTAAGCTCATATCGAAATATCGTCGCTGTCAGAAAACCGCCACTTCACGGCTTTATGACATAAATATCTATGTTACTTTACAATTTGATATCTCAAACTCAATACTTCTATAAGAAAATAATTTAGCCACCATACGCTCTTTGTTGTTTTCTAATGTTTGTTATGACAAAAATCTCATTTGTTAAAAATTTTCAACAATTTTATTCCTTATCACAGTATTGCTCATTTTTATTAAAAGAAATTTTTTCTCTCAGTGTAATTTAAAGTTTTTTTTTTATTCAATCTTACATTTTATTTCCTATTCTCTAAATTACTCGTTGGTTCTTGAATAGAAATTTATCTTTTCATAAAATCCTTCAGTTGAAAAGATATAAAGTATTCGAGCATATTTCAGATAGTTAGAGTAAGCGGTTCATAATCTATAGCAGATAGTTACTAACTCAGTACATGTTTTTAGTTAGTGTGAATTTGTGCCAGGATGTAATTTAGTGGTTGGTAATATTCCACTAAACTAAAACTGCGCAATAATAATTATATATAAACTGTTTAATGGCACCGTAATTATAATTTGTATTTTATAATTATTATTCGTAATTATCCAAAATACAAACTCGTTTGAAACTCAATTAATTTTAAAAAAATATTCTGTCACATTTAGCTCACATGTTAAATAGATTAACAAAATTGTATTTATTTTTCTTAAAAAACTTGTAATTATGTGATAGGTAACGGAACTGAATTAATAATTTTCTGTAAAACTTTTAATGATTATATTCGTTCTAAAACGTCGCATTTCCAGTTAACTTTTGAGACATCGAAGTGAGCGATTTGTACAATCACTACTACAAAATGTAGTTACAATTGTATTTAAAAAAGATGGAGCTCAGACAGAGACACCCGTATGAAAAGAACATATATTGTTTTAATATATGGTGACATATATAAAAATATCTGAATCATATATGTGGCGAAATTAACTATATTTGTTAGTATATGCAAGCATATATTACGAAATTATATTTTTACCATATATTTTACAATACATAAATGTATATATTACAAAATATATTTTTTCCTGTGTATTATAAAATATATTTTATCTATATATTGTAAAATATTTTTTTTCTATATATTTTAAAATATATTTTTTTTATATATTTTAAAATATATTTTTTCTATATACTTAAAAATATATTTTTCTTATATATATTATAAAATATTTTTTTAATATATATTTAATTATACATGAAATTACCTTAAAAGTTAAACAAAAAATATACTTCTTAAGTAAATCGTGGGGAAAAAGATCTGAATTTTTTCGTAAATGTTTGATAGTTTGTTTTTTAGCAAAAATATTTATATCGAGAATTAGAACCATATCATTCAAAATTTTGAAAACTGTAATTGAATTGTTAGCCATAAAAATTTTAAGACTTACATCAATTTTTTTCGAGTTCTAGACGTTTCATTTGGTTCTCAGGAGTGAAAATTCGTTTTCAACTACTTTACAATCGGAGCTGTCTAGCTTACTTATTAAGCTTGATGTTTTTAATTACTCATGTTTGCTACGTCCATTTATCGTAAAGTTTCCCGAGCTCCAACAAACATGGAGCTTTTTGTCTCATACTATCGGTATCTCGTCAACCAAGAATCTTTCAAAAAAAATTTCTTAAGCAAAGGGTTTATTTTAAAAATTTAAATTGTAAGATAACAATCATAATATTTTTTACAATATATCATTATTTATTATAATAGTTTGCATACATTTAGCTAGATAATAATTAATAATAAATAATTAATAAATAGATATACATTCAATTAAACTAGAAATACCGAGTATTCTTTTACTAATTTTTTCATCTGTGGGTAGAGTGGAATAATAAAAAAAGTGATTAGAGAGAGTAATTGAATATTTCTCGATAAGATGAATAGTAATTATTTTTTGAAAGGAGTAGTGCAAGATCAAATTTTTTTAATATATAAAATAGTTTTTGTGATTAGATAATAATAAAATTTTTCGATTTTTAATTTTTTTTCCTGGTAATTATCCAATGAAAATAATCAAATTATGGTAAAATAAAATAACAAATCATTTACTAACAGTAAAAAATTTTTTTTCAACAATCAAGTCAGTAATTCTGAACTACATACGTGAACATAAGTTGCTATTAATCTGTCAATTCTAACGATCATTACTTTTTCTTTTACCATTTGTACTTTTACAGCTGCTAAAATCGGAATTTTATAATCTAAAATAATAAAATGACCTAGTTTTCTGCCATGTATCAATGATTCATTATTTTTAATCACGTAATAGTAGCCAATTAAATAATTTGATTCTCCAGAACCTGTTTTTAAATTCAAGAAATATTGTATCTCAAAAATTTTTCCATTTTTTAGCATTACATTGAAGTTAATTCTTTTTTTTTTACGTTTATACATAGCACTTGTTACGATCTCTCGATAAATTTTACACCTAGAATAAATGAAAGTATGTGTATTTGAATCGACTCTGACATTTAATCTTCTCAAAGCTAATAATTGATCCATAGATAGTGTCTTCACTAAAGTTTTTCGACCTAATATTTTACATTCCTGTAAAGTTTTGTTTTCAACTAGCTTATAATTCATTATACGATCTAAATTATTTTTCTGTTTATAGCTTAAATTATTTTTACACAAATTATAAAGTCGATCAATTACACATTTCAATCTAAATGAGTCACAAATTTGAATAATAACTCCTTTAGGACTTTTCACATAATTTTCTAAAGTCTGGTTGAAATCTTCGTACATAAATGCACTGTGAGTCCAGAGAGGGCCCCAATTTTCTACGCTGATGGCTAAATGAGTTAATAAATGAACATTAAAACTCATGAATTTTTCTCCGTATAACTCTTGAACTCCAAGAACAAACTGCTTTAAGCATTGATCGGCATACATTAATTCTGATTTCGTGATTGATCGTTTAATGAGTATCGATATTCCATCAACTAACAACGCCCAATGATTAGCGTATTTTTTTGGAAAGTAAACTTTAAGCAGAGGCAAACTGTATGCCAAAAGAAAAATAATCCACTCGTGAGCTTTCCAATGAGCACGATCTGTTAAAAGTCTTGGTGTCCGAGAAAAATATGATGTTGGAAGAAATGATGTAATAAAAGAGTTTGCCGATTCCAGAATTTCTCCAAAATAAAACTGTTCATCTTTGTTTAATGAGTTAAACCATAAATCTGCAAATTGACGGACAACTCCTAGTCCAACGCAGTGCAACCAGTCGACATCTAAATTATGAATGATATCATAATTGGAAATTTCACATAAAATGGATAGTTTTTTAACTCCTTTTCGATCTTCAACCTTTTTTTTGTTAGCGAGGGTTGAGGTTTGGTTATGAGTTCTTAGCCCTTCACCAAAGAAATTTCCATTTACGATTGGGTAAGCTCGGGTGAATCCATTACCTTTACTTATTCTCTTCCCTGGATGTAAGCATAAACCACATCCGTACTCTCCATTAAATTGTTTCACACATTGTACAAGAGAACGAGCAACTGAATCGCACACGCCCATCAAAGCTACAACTCTTTTGCGATACATTTGACCTTTATATAAATATATGAAACCTTCTTCAAGAAGTCTTTTAGCTTCATCTGTGAATGGCCTCAAATATCCATTCATATCTTTTGGTTTACCGGAACCGAACCAAATACTAGAAAGCATGATATGACTTCTTCTTTCAAATGGATTAAGCTCGTTAATCGAGCAAAGTACAGGGTAAACTGAGGTATTTGAACAATCAAAAATAGGAGCTCCATCAACGCTGTAATTGATCGAAATCATATCATCGTGTGTTACTTGGTTTTTGTACATTTTGCCATCAAAAATGTCTTCAATTGCATATTTATTCTCTTTTTCTCGACTTGATGAATACAAGTTATGGGCGTCAGTAGTTTCAAATAATTCGCGTAATTGATCACTTAAAGGTAAGTGTAAAAAAAAACCTCCATTACATTTAGAATCGAATTTTGTTAAACAATTACTACAGTTACTCGGACAATTACTTTCACTACCTAAATAATTTCCACATTTAACACAAATGTAGTGAGTAGAAATATTGTGCGAATAACGATTAATAATTTTTTTCCAATAATATTTAGAAGTCTTAGCACCCGAGGTTTTTGAATAAATATTGAGATAATTAATAATATCTTGTGCAACTGTATAAGTAATATTTCTTCGCCATTTAATAGCCATGACAAGAAGATTATTAATTAGATGATGTTTTGGTATCTCTTTTGGGTTAGATGCAAAATCGTTTGAAAGATCATTATTCGCTCTGGGTACCTCCTCTTCAATAACCATATTATCGACACTGTTAAAAGATTCTTGATCTCGCATCATGGTTACTTGATAATCCTTTAAAAAAATATACATATATTTACTAATAGCCACGTGTAAAAAAACTTATCGAATGTCGTAAAAGAAAGAAATTACAGAACTGATAATTATAACACCTAAATTACGACCGATAAACTTACATTGCAAGAATTCAAAAGTATTTAATTAAAATATTCTTGAATAATCAGCAATATCACCAGTATGAAACGTTTTATTACAAAATAGATTGACCATCACTATTAATGCCAAAAACTCAATTAAAATCGAATCATTAATATGTGAAAATACATTTTTCCGAATTTTCGGAAGTAAACATAACAAATTTTGTTAAAAAAATAAATTTAGTAGAAGACAATCTAAAGATTTGTAATATGTCACAATAAAAAACTCCAAGTTAGTCGGTTTTACAGTTTCATAACAACCCAAGTTAACATACGAGTCTGTGAGAAATCACTCCAAGGATGAAAAAGCTCCAGAAATAATTTTTAAGCTTTAAAATTCTATACGAGTCAATAAAAAATCTGTTTTAATTCTAAAATGTGTATTCTCTGAATAAACAAATTTTTTGCTCTTTCAAAATTAAATAGATAAATTTCCCTTGAATAAACCAATATTCATTTATTTAATTTAATTTTTATCGATTCATGTTTGGCGTAATTATAGCTCACATATATTTAAATATTATCAAATTATAGTTACCATGGTGATAGCAGGTTCTAATGCTTCAGAAATTACGTTATCTGACAAACTTTCCTTAATATTTTGTTCTTCATCAATTTTTAAGGCTTTAATCTCGATAACTGCCTTATTTCGATGATTTACAGATTGCAACAGTATCGGCTTTATTTGAGTTGATTTAATTTGTCTACAATCACGTTATTGATTACCTATTATTAAGTATTTGATAATATCATTAAAAAAGTGTGTTTTTTAAGTTCTATCTTATATTAAGAATTTAAATTGCAAGTTTCTAGAAATTATTACTCACTGACTCGATAGACGCTTTATACGCCAATCATATTTTGTTCGTTTTGGAATAGCCATTACACTCCCAAAAGTATTATATTGTTTGTAAGGACCTCGCTTTTTTTTTCGACTTGCTAATTTTACGTTTTTTGAATTATCTCCAATTTTTCTTTTTACTGACATCTTAATAATGCAGATTTCGTAGTTTGATATAAAAACACCTAACACAGATATTCAATTTAAAGACACGCTTCTGTTTATGTGTGAAGTGAGCGTTCTTTTTTTCAAATAAAAATCAATTTTCATAACTTACGTCTGACAGCTGTCATAAAACTGTGGTTAAACTAAGTGCATCAATTTTGATTCACGAACTAATTCAACTTATATTAATCATGGGTGCCTTTTTATCAATACATAAAATATATATTGTTTAACGTTGCCCTGGTATCCTAAAGTATATCTCTTGATCGCATAATTTATAAATAAATACATTTTACAAAGCTTGCGAAATGACTACGGTTGAATCGAAACAAATATTAGCCCTCGTACAATGGGTTGGGGGAAAATTTGATAAAACATACACTCCAGGAATTTCAATCGAGTGGATTTGTGATTTTGATGCTAAAAATTTCAATCCCTTGGAAGACGAAGAAACCTATTTAATTGAATGGCGTCACAATAAACCAATCAAACCAAAAAACGGGTGGAAAATTTTCGATGCACGTGTTGTAAAAATATCTCGTAAATAATCTCAAATATATTCATTTATTTACAATTTTTTTTGTTACAAACTATTTATTCACAGTTTAATTAATTAGAGGTTATTTATTTACAATGTATTGATTGATTTTTTCTTTTCATTTAAAGACAGCATAAAAGTATTGAACAACGAAGTTGCTCTGTTAGAGGGCAGCGTTACTCCATTAAAAAGTAAAAAAAATCCAATAAAATTTCCAAAAAAACGTATTTCAGAGAATTTTTCGGATGATGATGAGGTTAGAGCATCCACTTCAACTCAATCAGTAATATTTTAGTTATTTACTTTTGATAAGTATTAACGGTAATGTTTGCCGAGTTTTTATCGCTGTGATATTATAATTTACAGCCAAGTAAAAAGTTAAAAAAAAGATCAAGCGTTGCAAAAAACCTTAAGAAGGCTGCAAGTGGACGAAATATTCCACCCCTAGTAAGATAATTTTTCTAGTTTAATCATAATTTTATTTTATTAATTACATTGTTTTTTGTATTTTGTGATAAGGTTTTTGAGGAGGAAACTATCCTTTCGAGTAGTGATGATGACATTCCCAAAGTTCTCCAGGACAATACTTCTGTCAATCATCAAAAGCATCGTAGTATAAATTTTTTCTTGAAAAATGTTTTTCCAAAACTACCAATGATTTTATTTTGTTTTATTTTTTAAATTAACAAAAAACACTAATTATTAGAAAATTATTTGAAATATTGATAATAATATTTATAAACATAACGATATAAATTTCAGATAGTGAAATGATAATAAATAAGCTTTCGGAACTGTGTGCCGAAGTCAAAGACATAAAACAGACTCAAGCGGCTTTGATTGAACGACAGAACAACCATGCAAATCATCATGGTGATGAGGATGATCCAGTAAACATTTTATTTTCTGCAAAATAAATATAAATATAAATATTCTCAACAGCTATAGAGTTGTGTGTCAGAGCTGATACACACTATAAGTTTACGCTCAGAAACTGATTTTCTTGGCTTAAAATAATATTTTGAACGACAGAAAATTTTAGTAGTAAAATAATTTTTTGAAGCCAAGAAAATTTTTTTCTCGAGAACTTAGATTTTTACTTTATAATGGAAGTCTTCTGAAATTTTTTTTGTTGTTTTATACAGTGTATTTTTTTCTGTTGAAATTTATAAATTTCTTTAATTTAACTTAAAGTAATAAAATCAGAATTTTCATTTTTCTTTAAGATTGAAATTGGTCACCAAGGATCGAATGTATTTGTTTCTCGCAAACAATGGGATACTGCAGATACTCGTGATACATTTCAAGGAATGGGTAAATCTTTAGTTGAGGCACTTTTTCCGGATGAAGTTTTATTGGCTAGTAATTTGCGTGGTGGTTCCAGTAAAATTAATAAAAATGCTCCAGTTCGCCCGGCATCAGATAAGAATATCATTAAAGCTGTTGAGGGTATATTTTTCTACAGTAACTAATGCTTTGAACTTGAACTGCTTCAAAATTAAAAAATTTCAACATTTGGATAATACAATATAAAATATAATATAGTAATGAAATATATAGAAGAAGAGCTCCAGTTATTTTGAAACACGAAATCAATATAACATTTTTATTTCGACCAATTATTTATTTTTTTTCGTTGAACTTCATCAGATACTAAACAATTTAAAGGAAAAAAAAAAATTCAAAAATGTCAATTTTTGAAAGAATGTTTTGATCCCTGAAAAAAAGTGTTTGGAAAAATACCAAAAAAAAAATTAAATTAATATTTCGGAAATTTTTTTAAAATTGTTCAGTTTTTGATACGCAAAAGAAATTTTGATTTTGGACACTTTTTAAATACAATTATCTTTGTTCAAACGATATTTTTTTGGCTAAAGGTAAAATTTTATCATAAATCCGCCGTGGAAATGAATAATTTAACAATAAAATTTCCAAAAATGTTTATTTATCGATTTTTTATGGCTAAAAAACAGTGAAGCTCCCCTTGTATATAATTACTCATATTATACAATAATATTCTGTATGATATACAACCGTAATTCAAACCAATCACCAACATTTTAACCCTTGAATTTCTTAAGTTATTAAACGTGTGTAATTACAGAAGCTGTAATGAATAAATTTCGTCGACATTACAAGCGCGGGTTATTTGGAACAGCCATCAGCAACATGCTTGAAGACAAACGTCGCAAAAATCGAGTGGCCGCTGAGCCTAATGAAGTTGAACACGAGAATCATTAGGGCCAAACATGGAATGAAGTTTATTCAATCAATATGATTATTTATTCCACAAATATTTATTTATTAATTTACTTATATATTTATTTATTTATCAAACATGTTTATTTATTTAATCAAATTATTGATATTTGTTAAATTAATTAATTAAAATAAATTTTGAAATTCAATAAACTTATATGGCAATTACTTATACATATACAGGAATACATTGTTAGAAAAATAAATATACAGGAATTAAAAAATAATAATATTAATACATAATATTAAATATGATTAAGGATATATTATAAAGTATATGACTTAAAATATATAATATAATATATTTCTGAAAATATACAGTAACATATATATTCAAAAATATATAATAAAATATATGTTAAACAATATATACAATAATATATGATTTTAAATATATAACAACATATACATAAATAATCTATGTACAAAACTATAATAATTATATATTTAATCGGCGAAAACAACTATATGTTATTTTATAAAATTTTATATACAATTAAATATATTATCATATAATTTCCATATATTTTCCAATATATTTTTTTCATATATTTTTTTTTCATGCGGGCACCTGCGAACCATTGGTCGTAAGCGTGAGCTATTAGAACGTCTGCGAGCTGCACTTTTGGTCGAACAAGAACAAGTTCAAGACGAAGAAGAAGAAGACGAAGCAGACGACGACGACGACGATGAAGAAGAAGATGGAAACTCAGATGAAGACGACGAGATTGTTCCCCCGCGGAACAATCGCCAGAACCGACTCCAGGTTCCGGAACACGATGATGAAGCTGGCGCCCGAAGAACACCGGTCATTCGACGGCCCCGAGGAAGTCAGCAGCGCGTGCTGTTAACGTTCAAGGATGTTGAAGGTACGCTGAAAAAGTTCAGTGGTGATGATCACACTGATGTACGACGATGGCTCCAAAAGTTCGAAGAGATGGCGGAACTGTGTGAGTGGAACGAAGTTCAACAAGTGGCTTATGCCAAGTGACTGCTAGAACGTTCCGCAGAATTATTCGTGGAGTATGAGAATTGTAGTAGAACATGGACAAAATTAAAGAAGGCGCTGAAGGAAGAGTTTGAAAAAACCGTAGACAGTTTACAAGTGCACCGAGAACTTGTGAAACGAAAGAAAAAATACGACGAAACGCTACAGACCTATGCGTATAAGATGCTACAGATCGCATCCCAAGTCAATCTCGAAGTGAGTGTAGTTATCAAGTATATAATTGAAGGTATTCCCGATGAAGCTGTAAACAAGTCAATCTTGTACGGAGCTCAAACAATGAGGGATCTAAAAGAACGGTTCAGTCAGTACGAAAGTATGAAATAGGAAGCTGCAAAAACGAAGACCAGAGCAGTGGAACGAAATGACAAATTTGGAAAAGCTGACCACAGGAACATCAAGAAAAATAGTGAAGTGAAATCAACCACGGTATCAGTGAAACGTTGCTATAATTGCGGAAGTGATAAGCACGTTAGTTCCGCGTGTCCTGACTCGAAAAAGGGTAAAAAGTGTTTCAAGTGCAATGGTTTCGGGCATATCGCGACGGAGTGTCCAGACAATAGTAAGCCGAAAGATGTGTATGTTGTATCGCGGCCAAAGAAAGAAAAATATCAGAAAATTGTTTCAATTAATGACTATAAGACTCTAGCATTAGTTGACATAGGTAGTGATTTAACTTTAATTTGTAAGAGGGAGTACGAGAGGCTGGGGGCACCGACCCTCAGAGAAACGCAGGTATGTTTTGAAGGTTTAGCGTCTGGTATGAATGCAACTATGGGTGAGTTTATCACTAGCATGACTGTAGAAAATGATGTATACATTGTTACTTATCATGTCGTACCTGATGCTATATTAAAACACCCTAATTCTCCTGGGTACTGATTTTCTAGATCAAGTTGAACTCTGCGTACGGCATGGTGACGTTACATTTTTAAAGATTGATAAAGACGATCATGTTAACATAGATGAATCAGGAGAATCTTACATTCACCAAATTAATGTTATTGATAAAGCCGACGAAGTAGATCTTTCTCACATAACAGAAGAACATTATCGGGAAGAGATTCTTAAGATTATAACGAATTATAAGCCAGATAAAACGGAAGATATCGGAATAAAGGCAAGGATAATTTTAAAATCTGATGAGCCAATTGTTTCGCGACCGCGACGGTTGTCTCCTTCGGAACGTCGAGAAGTTAACGATATTGTGAGCATTTGGATGGAGGAAGATATCATCCGTCCTTCAAATTCAGAGTACGCGAGTCCGATTGTTCTTGTACGGAAAAAGGACGGGTCAGCCCGGCTTTGCGTAGACTTTCGGAAATTAAATAGAATTGTTTTGAGACCGCTTTCACCTTTGTCTTTAATTGAAGATCAGCTAGACGCGTTAGCAGAAGGAATATATTTTACAGCCGTTGATTTAAAGAACGGATTTTTTCATGTCGATGTCGCGGAAGAATGCCAAAAATATACAGCTTTTGTAACGCCCGATGGTCAGTATGAGTTTCGAAAACTGCCGTTCGGATTGTCTATCTCCCCTACCGTTTTTCAACAATACATAAATGCTATTTTTCGAACGTTAATAAAAGATGGTATTTTAGTTATTTACATGGACGATTTAATTATTATTGCAAAGACCTTAGAAGAAGCTGTTAAAAGATTGCAGATGGTTTTAGAAGTTGCAGCTAAGCATGGGTTAATAATAAAATGGTCGAAATGCCAGTTTGTAAAAACTACGGTCGAGTATCTTGGGCATATTGTATCCAAAGGGACAGTAAAGCCCTCGGAACATAAAACGTTAGCTGTAAGTAATTTTCCGGTCCCAAACACTATCAAAAAAGTACAGAGTTTTTTGGGTTTAACTGGATATTTTAGAAAGTTTGTACCTAGGTATTCCTTAATAGCTAGACCCTTGACCGACTTGTTAAAGAAAGATGTTCAGTTTCACTTTAGTGCAAGGGAGACAGAAGCATTTAACGCACTGAAGGCCGCACTAGTATGCGGGCCTGTTTTAAATTTATACAGAATAGGAGCTGAAACAGAGTTGCATACCGATGCATCATGCTTAGGGTATGGCATGATTCTAATGCAAAAGGATTGTAACGATGGGAAATTCCATCCAGTCTATTATGCTAGTGGAAAAACGACCGAGGCTGAGGCAAAATATTGTAGTTACGAACTGGAAGTGTTGGCAATAATAAAAGCCTTGGAAAAATTTAGAGTTTATTTATGGGCAATCCCATTTAAGATCATAACAGATTGTCAAGCTTTTACAGCCACAATGAAGAAAGAGAAGCTATGTTTACGAGTAGCCAAATGGGCTTTATTATTGGAACACTTCGAGTACGAAATTTGCCATAGGCCTGGGAAAAGTATGATGCACGTAGATGCCTTAAGTCGAAATCCATTACCGACAGTTTTAATTGTACGCGAGAATGATGATGGAATTTTGGCACGTGTGAGGAGTGCACAGGAAAGAGACGATGACTTAAAGATTGTATTAAGTAATCAAGAGTGTGATGATATGAATGGGTATGTAGTGCGCAATAAGTTAGTTTATAAGGATGTGAATAGTGAATTATTAATTGTAGTACCGAAAAGTATGCAATATCAAGTAATAAGACGAGTGCACGAAAAGGGGCATTTTGGTGTTAATAAAACAGAAGAAATTCTCAAGAAGGACTTCTGGTTTAAAGGGATGAGACCGAAGGTTGAGCAGGTAGTCGAAAGTTGTGTTGCCTGTATCTTAGCCGAGAAAAAACACGGTAAGCCAGAGGGACTGCTGAATCCCATTAGCAAAGGTGATGTCCCCATGGATACCTACCACATAGACCAAGTGGGCCCAATGACCAACACTCAGAAAAGCTACAAACATATTCTTGTAGTAGTTGATGCATTTACCAAATTCGTTTGGCTATATCCAACGAAGTCGACCGATACAGCAGATGTACTCAATGGACTTCGAAGTCAATCGACTATTTTCGGGAATCCTAGAAGAATTATTTCTGACAGGGGAACGGCATTTACATCCAACGACTTCGAGCAGTATTGTAAAGAAGAGGGAATTCAACATTCACTGATTGCAACTGGAGTACCACGAGGAAATGGCCAGGTTGAGAGGATCAATCGAACTGTTGTACCTTTGTTGACAAAGCTGTCGTCTCCAACGCCTGAAAAATGGTATCGACATGTCGACGCGGTACAGCGCTACCGGAATGCTACCCCAAGTCGTAGTACAGGTAAGACACCAAGTCAGCTGATGTTTGGTGTCAATATACGACTAAAAGACGATTTACGCTTACCTGAGCTATTAGAAGAAGAATGGGCTACTCAGTTTGTGAAAGACCGTGAAGAATTACGCAAAGAAGCTAAAAAACAAATTGCGAAAACCCAAGAGGAAAATCGACGAGGGTTCAACAAGAAGCGGAAGGTAGCAAGGAGCTATCAAGTCGGGGACTTGGTGGCCATTCAGCGAACGCAATTCGGTCCAGGATTGAAGTTGAAGGGGAAATTCTTGGGTCCGTATCGTGTAAGGAAAGTCTTGAGGAATGATCGCTATTTGGTGGAAAAGGTTGGAGAGCATGAAGGACCGCAAAATACATCTACTTCAGCCGATCATATGAAGTATTGGGCTATGGAGCCTGAAGGAAACAATAGCGACGAAGAGCAAGAGTCCATTGACGACATCTGAGGGCAGATGTCAACGCAGGATGGCCGAATGTAGGAGCAGGAAAAATATTTTGTTGTAAATATTTTCTATGCTTCTACTTTAGTAAAAGTATTCGGTGTTTAAGTATTTTTATTTTAGTTTCAAGGATAAGTGGTTGTAAATTTAAGGATTAGATGAGTAACTAGTATTTCTAACATGCTGTCGCCAGATGTCAAAATATAGTTACTCTGTAAGATGTTTAAATATATTGTAGCTTGAGTGCGAGTGAGAGAATGAGTAAGGGTGTATGAAGTATGTAAGTATACTGTTTAGAGATGGGGGTGAGAAGGAACCAAGAGGCCCAAGTAATTTTAAAGGATAGTTTTGTAAGTTAGTCTAATACCACCCAGGCTAGTGAGCAGTTGTATGTTATTTTCCCTTATCAATAAATCTATTATTATACTTTTAAAAAAATATTGTCACTACTTTTGTAACTACATTCTGCAGAACATTTATGCAAGTTTCGTCAAACTGCCATCTACTTTACATGTACATACTCATATACACAAATGCATACATCCGTATGTACTTTCAAACTTACATATAAAAATATATACCGTACATAACATAATATATGTAAGCTATGCGAAGTACTTTACCAGGCCAATGAATGAACGATATTCCAAAAGTTGCTCGCGTGGCAAACAACCGGATATCTGCCCCGAGCTAATTAACTACCATTGTAAGCAATCTATAATATCCAAATATACCCTACGATCCAGGATATTTGATTGTTACTGTGATAGAGAATCACGCATTTTCAGCTATTATTGTTCTATCCCTTCATTAAATTACAAGTTTATATGTAGGTTGAGAATACACAGAAAAAAAGGTTCACTTGAGCCAAAAAAATATTTTTTTTCCTAATTATTTTCTTGAGCGAAAAAAAAATTTTTTTTTGACACAAGAAATTTCACTTATTCCAACAAATTAATTCTCTTGCTTTAAAAAATACGTACCTTGATCCAAGAAAATTTATTTAACTCAAGAAGATCTTGTTTTGAACAAATTCAGCCTCTTGCTCCAAAAAATTAAATATCTTGATAGGAAATATTTATTAATATTTTAATTGACTAACATGTCAAATGGGAAGATCAAATAATATTGAATCATTTTGTTTTCATTCAATATGTATAATTGCACGCTAAAATAATATAAAATGGGTATCGAATGTTCACGAGAAAAATTTTCTCAAGGTGAGAAAATTTTTTTCTCAGCTGAAGTAGGTGGCGCTGCGTCCCTAAAGTATCTAAAAATCTTGATCAAATATAAAAATTTATTGTATCAAGTATTTATAACATTTGAAAGTAGTAAAGGGCACGGAGAGCGAGACACAACAAACCCCCACTCCTCGGCCACTGGTGCCAGACCTTTTCCGCTCCCCGCCGTGAGGTGTTTCTCCCTGTGAAGGAATTCCCTCGGTAAATTTTGGACCTGAAGTTTTTTCTGTAAGTTGTATGTGGATATGGATTTCCAATATGAGGTAATAAAGATGTAGGTCATAAATTAGTCATGGCATGGGGTTAATGGGAAAAAGATGTAGGATTGCATGATTTTCTATTTATTTTTGAAGATCTGATGATGCCCTTTTTTAAAAATGACATTAAATTAAAAATAAATAAAAAATTTAGCGAGCCTAATTATTTTAAAAAGTCTAGTAATTATTCATATATTAACTTACCGTCAATATCCGCCAAATAATTAATTTAGCCAAAAAATGAATAGTTTAAATCATGTAATAAAAAGGTAGAGAAAATAAAAAAATGTATTTCCTTCGTGAGCTATCACAATAACATGTTGAGTATTTTATGATAAAAAAATTCAGATGTTGTACACATTCAATTAGTTCTCGTCATGATTATCACTATCATTTCAAAATTTTAATTTCTTTTGCACGCCTCATAACGTGAAGCGGTTGAGGTAGTAAATATCAACTAATGAAAGTCGAGCAGTTTTTTTTAACTTTAAATGTGTCTGTTATATTCATAATGAACTTACGCAGTAATAGTATATTACACACCGAGGGAAGTAAAGTAAGAAATGTCTAAGATCACATGTAATCTGAGGCTTTCTTATATACTTCCCAAAGGGTGTAGTATACTGTTTTGTCCTCCGGGCGGAAAGTGGCAATTTTCGTTTCGCTGCGCTAAACAAAGTTGCCGCTTTCCGCCTCCGTCGAGGAGAAAAATAGTATACATCCCTTGGAAAGTAAAAAAGAAAACCTCAGATCACGTGTTTGTTGACCTGAGGCTTTTCTTATTTTCCTTTCCAAGGGGTGTAATATACTATTGCGTCAAAAAATTTTCTGTTAAAAATTTTCACGTTAAATATTTAACACTTTTTTGTGTTAATTTAACACAATAAATGTTAAATTTACACATAAAACCTGTGCAAAAAAATGCTTTAGAATATTAATAAAGACTTGAAAATATTTAGGATAAATTTTATCTATAAAATATTCTTAAGTCTTTATTAAAATTATAAAGCAGAATCGAAATTTCTGCAGGCGTGCTAATTTCTATTTACAAATCAATTTCAAATTCGAATTGATCTCGAAACTAATTCATATTTGTGTAAAAATATGAATTTCAATCTTAAATTCATTTTCAATCAGAATTTTTTTTGCACGGGAAGTGTTAAATTTAACACACAAATTTTTAACACTAAGTTTTTTGACGTAATGACGCAAAATTTTTTACTGTGTATATATGAACAAAAATACCCTTATTAACGATTGGTATTACGAAAGAACATTCATTATGTTAAATATTAACAAAAACTGATTGAAAAAAAATTTTCATAGATGTGAGTAAGTCTGTATGTACGGATATAGCAGCTATCAAAAATGAATTTTTTTTTCAATCTTAAAAATCAGTAATAAATTTTATTTTTTTTTAAAAAATTTAAATAAACGTTATAAGGCGAGCACCTTTGAATTTTCCGAAATTTTTTTAATTATATTAGTAGCAATAAATATAATAGTGGATATTGATTCAGTTCTATGATATTGATTCTCTAAGTACAAAGTTCAAGTGAAACTTGTGACTGGTTGAAGGCAAATACTCGAGTATCTCTATCAATTACATTCCAGTCAGTGACGCAAATCAACTATTATATAGAAGTTTAATTATAATAAGAGGAAATAATATCTATCTACATCGTCATTGTTATAATTGTCACAATTTTCATCTGTTGGTTTATTATCTTCAAAATAATCTTGGTCATTAGGTAATACTGCTCTTTTGTCAATTGATTATTATCGTGTTTGAGTTAATACGTATAATTCAATTAATCTCCATTCTGATTACTCGCGGTAATCCCAATTATTTATTCACTTATCTTATGATGGCGAGATTTTTATTTCTTTCTTCTCTGATCGCAGTGTGAATAATGACATAATCATACAAGCTGCATAAAAAAAAAATTATAATAAATATAACATCAATTGCAGTAATTGATGCTAGGACTCTAGTCATTAATGAATTAAATAACATAAATAATGATTGTATTATTGATAAACTTACGTATTAATATTGCGCCGATTCCAATAAACGCGCTGAGACATTCAAATTCGAGGAGAGCTGGAAAAACGAGGTTTCCAATAATACTCGCTAAGTTTCCAGTATTTGTGATAAAACTGACAGCTGTTGCCCTAAATATTGATATTATATAGACGGTAAGTTTATGCATCACAGATAAGTTTAATAGGTAATTAAAATAGCAGGGTCGAGCAGAGACAAAAGATGTAAAGATCGGAAGGATGAGTTATTATAAAGTTATCAAAAGCATCGATGCGGAGGGTATTACCTTAACGGTATGGGAATAACGTCGGCGTTAGCCGCGATAACTATGTTAGCCGTTATTCGACCCGTGACTACAATAGATGCTGATAGGGTCAACATTAAAGGTACAAGTTGTGCCCAATTAGTTCCAAAACTGCTGAGTATTGCGATTAAGTATCCCATAACTAGATAAAATAAAATACAATGATATTATTGATCTATAAATTATTGCTCCTGATAGTTTTGATAACAAGTTTGCAAATTTAAGTGTAAGGTTTTAAAATTGATGGAAAATTTAAGAATTTTATGAGTTTATAAATTGAATAATAGAAACTTCTAATTATTTTTATTCTACAACAATGAAAAAAACTTTTTAAGAGTTTAAAATCATTCAAAATAATTTCGACAGACAATTTAAAAATATGTATACAAAGCACTTTTAAAAAAAAAGTTCGGTGCATGAGGTACCGGTGGGTAATAAGGGAGATTTAAAAAAAAAATCAAAAATATTGCATTTGATTATTGCAATGTAACATTAATTTTTAAATTAATACATTAGCCATAAAATATAATTGAGTAATGGTAATTTTCACCACAAACAAACACAAAATTAAATTTTTTCAAAAATCTTGCGAATAGGCCTTATTTTACTACGGTAAGGTAATAAGGTCTTCGGCTTATACATACTGGAAATAATTATACTATACTTGATAAAATTGGTATTAGAGATTAATCATCACTTAAATTGAGCAACAATACTTTTTAAGATGTTGATAAAAATTAGAACAATGATTTTAAATTATTAAATATATAATTATAAAAAATGTTTACCATTTATTCAAATCATCTTTTAGGAATTCTTTTGCGCTACTTTAGCATATGACGGATGATGAAATATAGAAGACAAGGAACGTTGTATCGGGATTCTATAAACTTGTAGCGACATTTCTATGCTAGATGTTTCTACTAGAGAAATCTTTAGCGGAAGCGGTTATTTTAAATAGCATTTCTATCACTCAGTATAGTAGTATAGGCCTTATTACCCGCGGGTACCTTACTTTAAGTATTTTATTTTATAACTAAAATACTGAGTTAAATAAATAAATAAGTGATGTCGTGAATATATATTTCAAACAATTTATTATGTGTATACTGAAAAAAAAAATTAACTTGAATCAAGAGAAAATTCTTGAACCAAGAAAATAATTTTGAAGAAGCTTATTGTCTTGAATCAAGTAAAATTTACTTAAACCAACAAGTAAATTTTTTTTCTGTATACTACAATACTGTAGTAATGATCATGGAAAAAATATTTAGAATATTATAAACCAATTTTTAAATGAATAAAAATTTTACTTACAATAATAAAAATGATTAAACTTACCTAAAACAATTTTTTTCCTTAATTTAGTGGTATATAATAGGCCAACAAGAAATGAAATTCCAACAGCGGAAGCTGCAATAATACTTGAATTGATATATACGCTGGGATTAATGTGCCACTGAAATTAAACACTCATTAATTGAGTACTGAAATAACGTATAATGATGCATTGAGTTTGGTGAGTATTATTTATGGCGAGCAACACAATAGAAGATACGGAAATGCTTATGAACAAATGAGAGATGGTGAATTCAATGTTAACTGCATTTACAGTACCGACATATTACCCGAATGCAGGTGTGATTTGCATAGAAAGTCTCGTTTGCGAGACCTGGGGGAATCACGCCAGGAATCAAGTACTCGCATATCGTTGGATTGCCACGGGCTGGATCCCACCGAGAGTAGTCAAAGTTGTTGATTATGATGAACATATGTGGAACCCAAAGCCGCATTGTATTGAATCTGTTGATGTAGTAATATCGTTTAATACTCTATTCTTATTTTTGTTTTTTAATTTATTGTTTCACTATATTATCAATTCATTCAATAAATTAAATTTAATTAAATTATTGACTGAAAATAATAATCTAATTCTTTTTTCAAGGGTGTCTATTTGCATAAAGATTTTTTCTGTTAAAAATGAATAATGATTAATTGAAAAATAAATATTAGGTGGGAATAAAAACCACGCCTTGGTGTTAAATTATTATTCTACTAATTAAAATTAATCAATATTATTATCATTATATAAAAAAAAATTATCATGAGAATACTTACGAAAGCATACTGCCGAATTGTAGTAAGTTACTTATCACGAAATGTCTCAAATTTGGCGGCGTTAATAATTCTTTTGTATCGTTCCAAGTTTCAAGAAATTTTGTGAATTTTGATTCCTCACTTGTTTTATTGAAGTTATCCAAAGGTGACTCCAGAAATTTTATCTGAAAAAACAAAGATAATTATGATAGCTCAGCGATATTTGAACTGTAAATCACCATTTATGTAATTAACTTTATAAATAATAAAGATGATAAAAGAAATATTGATTTAAATATGTTATCTTATATTTTTACCGGATAAGTATCGCTGTGCAATCTAGTGTTGATTACGTAAATGCGTCTGAATAGATCATAGGCCTTAGGGAGATATCCATTTTCCATAAGCATTTTTGGAGTTTCCGGTAGAAAGCTCAAGATGATAAAACCAAGAATAGATGGTATACAGCATGAGATGTAGTATAGCCTCCAAGCTGTGAATTCTCGATCAAAAAGAACGAATGTCCATGTTAATGGCGTAACATTAAAAGCCAAAACTGTTAAAAGAAAATATATATTGATTAAAAAGTATATAATTCCCTAAATACAGCAACTGAGATTAGTAATAGTTTCAAAAATTTTCTTCTAAGAAAAAAGTGTGCACTTAGTGATGTGAAATGACTGTCAATTTTGACTTCGGTCAAATCACAAGCGATTGACGAGCATTTATTTACTCATTAATTGATAGCATATTGTTTTGGTCAATCGCAAATACTTTTGAGCATTTTTAAATTCCCGCTAAGAAAATTGAAAATTAAAAAAAATTGGGAAGTTGGTTTCACCCCAATTTTCGAAAATCGAGTTTTCATCAGATCTCCATGTTTTGAGGTCCTACTCAGAAAAAAAAATTAACTTGATAAACGAGAAAAATTCTTGAACCAAGAAAAAAATTTGGAAGAGCTTTCATTAAATTTAAAAAATGACCAACGGTCGTTTTTCAAGTTGGTCAATTGACGAGTACGTTGCCTCGCATTTCTGTGTACACTTCAGATTGACAAAAAATTCGATTTTTTAGTATAAAATGATTTTATCAATTAAAAAGTTTTCGAGTAAAAAAAATATCCAACTGTTCATGCTTAGAGTAATAAAAAATACCACGATAACGATAAAAAGAGAGTAAAAAACTTTGCAGTTACTATACTTTGTAATGGGGCAGCTGGAGTCGTGTAATGGAATTTTGACTGATTTAAGACTTGTGATAAACAAATGGGAATTTTATTCAACTTCAGTAGAATTTGAATCTATGAAGTTGGTAGTAATAATAAATCGTTTGATCTCTACGGATCATAATAAATGCTTTTATCAATACACTTACAAGGCCTGTTGAGTAGTAAGACCTGGTCAAAAGATATTTATAATGAAAACAAAGCTTTCACTCACTGAAAACAACACATTGTTTTCATCGAAATACAAATTACTCTAAACAAAAACAAAATTAAAAATTTTTCGTATAGTAGGTTAATAAATCCTATAGACTTAGAATATTTACATAACCCGTCAGCACTCACGTCAACTTTTCGGTAATCTTTACTCTCGTGATGAGAAATTTGCTTCCGTTCTAAGCTAATACTTTACAGACCACTATAATTTGCCCAATATGTACAAACATACGAAAAATATTTTTTTTTAGACTTTATTTAAAATAAAACTTTTAAATTATTTTATAATTTGAAAGTAGATAAAAGTAAAGGTAGAAAAAAGAAATAATTATTTAAAACAATCGTGAGCAATACAATCATATTTAAGATATATATTTAAGATATGTATTTAATATTTAAAATCAATATTCAATTATTTCAAAAAATATTATGAGAATTGGTCATAAATACTAATGATGTTTAAAATACAGTTTAACTCTTTAATCATGTTAAGATAGGCCTTATTATCTGACTGTGGTAAAATAAAGATTAATTGTTTATAGCGGAAATAACCTTTATTTGTTTAGATCTTAAAAATGATGAAAAACAGTTATTAATAAAAACTTATTAAATTAGATCTTTTTAATTTTATCACTATAAAAAAATAATTATACATGTTATTTATTTATATTGAATTAGTTTTTTAATGAAAGAAAAATAATAACAAATTAAGATTTTCAAGTGTCCTTGATACAGACTTAAAATTTTTCGGCATAAAAAATTGATTTAATCTACACGTAGGTATCACAAATCTCAGCTTATTTTATTCAAGCGGTAGAATTATCGAAACTATGAGTATTAGTTATAAATTGAAAGTCTTACATAATATATAATTCATTAGAATGTATAAATATTGATATTTAGAATGGCGTAAAAAACAAATAATTGACATTGAATTAAATAATTCCAGTTGCCACGAGAGAAACCAGTTTTATGGATAAATCATTAAAAAGGTTCTGATTCAATGAAGCATGTCCATTTGACATATACATTTACTCAACGCACTAATGATTGATACTAATAGTGACACAGTTATTGCAATATTTAATGTTATAAGTTTAAATTATAGGAAAAAATATTTACTTGCTGGAACGATAAATCCTGAGTTGAATAACAGGCCAGCCCAAGTATTCACTTTAGCTCGATATTTTTTTGGTTGAAATTCACTGAGATAAGGTGTCAGGAGTGTAAAAGGCCCGCTAACACTATTATAATGAAAAAAAATTACCATCTTTAAATTTAAATACAACACTTGTAATTAATATTTTGACTATTTGTACAGAATAAATATTATGTCAAATACTTACATAGTGCCAGTAATAATTTTGAGAATAACAAAAATGTAAAACGAGTCAACGATACTGCAGAGTATGTTGCATAAGAAATCAATGAGAAGTCCAAAAAGTATAAGTGTTCGTTTGGGCAGCCGATGTGATATGAAACCCCAGAATAATGGAGTCAACATCATTCCTAAAAATAATAATATTCATGATCATTACTTAGGACTTCTAGTGTGTTATTGTATTGTTACTTACTAGCAACCTGCAGTCACTATGCAACTGCCGAGATTTACGAATTATGAGTAAGAAAACTTCGATTTAATGATTTTTTGGTATTTCTCATCACACTATACATAGTTTGGGTACTTTTGAAATAAATTTAAAAAATACTAACAACTTTTCATTGCAAAATCATCACATCAGCAATAATAAATCTATCATAGGATCAATTACAAATAATTTAATAGATAAATGTAAAAAATTTATAAAACCAACAAACTATTCAAAACTTCTCTAAAAATTTAACATAAAAAATTGACTATTACTGAAAAATATAAAAAATCGTAATAAGGCACAAATTCTTATTAACACCTTTCTGATGATACCCAATTTAACGATGAAAATTTTTTTTATCCTCTCAATTATTTAAATTATAAATGATTATCGCTGAAAAAATATCAAAACCTATTTACGATAAAGATATACCCGTTACGAAATTATTCTTAGTCTCTTAATTATATAAATTAATTTTTGACGTATAACCACATTCATATGTACAAAAAAATAAAATAAAGAAATCAATAAAAAAAGAACTTTAGAACTACTTCAAAAACTTATAATAAATTAACTATTATTGAAAAGCATATGAAACATTAAAAAGGCATCACTATACGTCAAAACCTTTCCAATGATACAGAAAACTCATTTTATCACATAAATACGCCGAAGACAAAAATTTTCTTTTACTTTTATTTATATAGATTATACTCTATTAATACATGTTGTGATCTTGGTTAATTTTGTTGGAAGGGTATGTCTTATGCAAAATGTTTATATACCAATGTATACTGAGCTGCAGAGTAATCCTTTGCGGATAAACGTTAATTCGAGATCACACTCAGCTGAAGCCAAAACGAATGCTGCAGACGTCATATCGAAAGCGTTGGCCCATGCTATGGGGATCAATGCCAACACTATGAAAATATTGAACGTTCCAAAACCTAATTAATTCAATTATTCAAACATTAGTATTCCATTGCTTTTATTAATATTACTATTTTATTGATACGCATTATACTTGAAATTTGTTTTTATTTACCGGTCGCAGACAGTGCCGTCTCGAAATCCGCAGCTGGTTCTTTATTGTCAGTTTTTTCATTTTCTGAATGATCATAAGAAACAAAAATTATTTTTAAATTAAAAAATTTTGGTATGGACTGTCGATTTAATGAGTTGATGTTAATTTTTATTTTCGATATTATTTATTTTGGGGCTTTTAAGAAGATTCATTGATCAATTCATGAAAATCAAAGTTATTTTGATTTAATTTGCAAGCTTCCGAAAATTATTTGAATTTCTCATAATTAATTTTAATCGAACAATTATATTTTTTCATTCATGAAAAATAAGATAATTTTTATAAAATATTTTTTTCAAAAATGTTAATTTTTCATTAAACATTGTTTTCGTTATTGAAAAAATTGATAGTTCAAGAATTTTTTCCTGAAATATTTTATTTATTAGCTCTGGTTTTTAAGAAAGTCATTTGGAATACCCTATCAAAAAAGTCCATATGGGAATCCAGGGTAGAATCTTACATAGATTCCCATATTAATCAGGCGAAAAAAAAATTTCTTTAAAAAATTGAAAATAATTACGATGTAATCGCTATTAATTGAAATTAATTCTGAAAAACGGATTTTGTAATTTTTGTAATTGAAATTTATTTGAAAAAACTGCTCGCGTTTGATGGACTTGAACCAGGAACCTCATGGTTGACAGTCTTCTACAATACCACTGGCCTAAGTCACGTTCGATCAAAGTTTATGTTTATTCCACTTATATAAATTTACGATAGGAATCCATACTTCCAATGTGGATTTCTCATACAGGAATTCATGAACCCACAGGTTCCTACGTGGATTTCTATGGGTTCCTTTACGAATTTATACTTCCCGATGTGGATTCCCATATAAACTCATGTGGATTTTTTTGATAGGGTAGGGTTTGATTCTAATTTCGGTAATAAAAATGAAAAATAACATCCTTTTTATTTTTCAAACATTCATTTTTTTAATTGTAATACTTTATTAAAATTTATTTAGAAAATAGGCTCTTAATAACCACTAAATTCTGAATTGCATAATGATTCTTTTTGTTATGATTGGTAATGATAATAAGTTTAAAAAAACATACTACATTACTTTTAATTTTTTATACCTTAAATAAAGATTGAGGTCAAAATCAACCGACATTTGACTATTTTTTTTCAAATAGATTAAAACCAAAAAAGAATAAAAAAAATTAAATTCATATTCTATTAAAATTTATGTAAGTAAATTTTTTTCAAATTTTCTTTATATAAAGAATTTATTTGTTGAAAAAAATTCTAAAAATTATCAGATGTCCGTTAATCTTCGAATCATAAAATAACATGGCAAACGCCGGTTTCAAATAAATACCAAACTCATTACCTAATTCTATAGTGTACACTACAGTATACTAGTTTTAAGTGCGTGCTTCTGTGATTTATTAGAAAACGTGGCTACTAAAATTTTTTAACCTTTATCATGTAGAACGTAAAATTAAATGTTTTTACTGAAGACAGAATTTGTCTAAGCTGAACGGATTTTAAATTTGATCTATGACACACTTATTTCAAATGATTTTTATAAAACGATAGTCCATTTATTTAAAAAAATATTTAAACAGACTCACCAGTAATAGCTTGAATAGTACTAACTGAGCAACGCAAATTTTTATTTACCATTTCTCACAGATCAAATGAAAACTTCTAGCCAAAAACAAAATAAATATTCCACACTGTTATTATTTATTAAGAATCACAAATCTGAAGATAATTACGGTAAATTATCTTTCACTTAAATAAACAGTTATATGATCGAGTTATGAAGAAACACAGGTACAAGTAGATAATAATAATTATAAAAGGTGCTCCGAAACATCTTTTAGTGTATTACCACAGATAAACAGTAAAACAATCAAACCACATGAATTTTTATTTCAATAATAAGTACGATAAATAATAACCAGAGTGAGCTTGCACTAAATGAAGCAATTTTAAGTTTATCTGGTGCGTTCGTTAACGAGGTGACAAGTCAACTGAGCAGTTGTAAATACAGAACCTCCGTTCTTAGTCTGCTGTACATCAGAATACGCTCAGTAATAAAGAAACGGGTTAACTGATTCGTTGGCTCACAACAAGTGACATTATTGGCTCCAAAGGATTTGTATTTGTATTTTTAATTTCCTTATTATAAGCATGTACTGTTGTATATTTTAAAATCATTATTGAACTTATGATAATTGTAGTTTTACTATTTAGCATTACAAAATACCTTATTAATCAAAGTTATTGATGGGGAGATATCAATAAATAGATAAAAATTAATTAACATAAAAATATAAAATAAATAATAAAAAAAATAAAATAATAATAATAATAATAATATTTTATTATTTTATCGTATGCAGAAACTTCTCCCATTCCTATTTTATTAAAAAGAAATTCCGTTTTAAGCAAGTAAGAGGAATATTCGAGATTTCTCGGCAGCCTTGGAAAGCTGCAATTCAAGATTATCAGGCATTCCCATGAGAATATTTTAGTGATAAGCAAATGTCTAGGAAATTGATTATGTCCACAATACATATATACATATATAATATACAAATATCTTCACAGATAATATCAGAGCGAAGAAGCCAGTCGTTTTATTTTATCTATTCTTAATATAAGTGACTTTGACTCGTATAACGCGTGCTTAAGTTATAATTAAAGTAGCTCAGAAGATAATCGTGACGTAAATTAAATATATAGATACAGATATAAACATTCATCAAAAAGATATATCAGCATTTATTAGATCAAATTAAGATAATTTATCTCAATCGCTTTTTTCTTATAAGTTGAGAAATATTTTAATTGTATCAATTTATTGGTTTGAGTGGTATAAACTAAGTGACAGATATAAGTAAATATTGTGATCTTTGTAACAATGAAAGTTACCGTATGTAATAGACTTTTTTTTTTATTTTTTAACTAAAAATGTTATACAACGTTGTCAAATCTTTGTGTTGTAATTTAATGCTTCTTACAGTTAAAAAATTTTATGTTTTTCGATTAAAAATTTCTAAAAATATACATTACTACTTAACGACCTGCCAGTAATGTATCTTAATTCAGCATACCTAAAAAATCCACTATATTGTATTGATAAACCATATTTAATTTTTTATTAATTGACTATGATCGTTCTAATCCTTCAGTAAGGTAAATAGCTAAATTATCTTATCAATTTTTTATTAAATTAAATACAAACTAAAAGTGTTTTATTTTTTGAAGATCATCATTTTTTTAAGAATGAAATGTTAGACAAATGTGCACCCAAAACATTATAAACAAACGAAGAAGCCAATTAGTCTCGTTCTAGACTTAAAATATTTGTTGAAATATTCATCAGATCAGTAGAGGATTGATGTTTAATTAGATCACTCAGGAGGATTAATTTTTCAATCTATTGATGACTACTACTCTTTTTATTATCATTAATCGAACTATATAATTATCAATTAATAAAAAATTATCGCAAGTTATCTGTGTCTCTCTTTCTCTAATATGACGTTTCATAGGCAAATCTATTAAATAAATTAAACGAGCCTTTGTATTTGATATTTGACACTTGTAGTATGGAGAATACTTCGTTAAGGTATGTATAATGTATGTATGTATAATACTTGGTTAATAATATACAAATATACCAAAATATCGTTTGATATGTAGTAGTTACACCTATGGAACATCGCATTAAAAGAAACAAGACAAAGTATATTTTATCTAGCTATTCACTACTCGATACTGTTTGTTTATACTTGACAAATCTGACATCATACACTTGAGAGTATTACTAATCTTAAAAACGCTCAACATTTATCACCTTCGTCGTTACACTATCAATAAATTTTTGCCGAATGATTCATATGAATAAATAACGTAATTGTAATAACGTAAGTACAGAAGTCGACTATTACTCACGAAAACTCGATTGATACTGACTGGATGATGATTACTGTCTACATGAAAGGCACAAAGTATACCTGGTTATAATACAAACAGCCCTTTCTAGTTATTCTTGTGTGCATGAACTTGTATGGGTATCATTGCTATTTCGAACACTATTACCTATTCTAACGACCAGTTTTTCAACCCGAGATATGGTTTTATCTAACGATGAAAATATTTGTTCATCTTGTATATGAAAAAACCTGATTATAACTAGAATGATGAATGTTAAAATCACTTTTTAAGACGAATAAATTTTATCGTTGAGATGTTACAGATTAAAAGATGGATTAAACAAATAAGAAATTTTATTTAAAATGAAAATTATCCTTCATGTCTGTCTATATATGGATTGATATTGTCATTTATTGTTGCGTACGAAGAAATAATATGTGAAGTTATAAGTATACGTATCCTTGACAATAGCTAGCGCAAAGTTTTCCCAAGTATTTAAAAATTATTATGACTCTTCATTTCAATACTCTAACAATTATCTTAAAAATTCTAGTAAATGTTTAATTTTTTTGATCCTTCGCAAGGACACTTTATTTACAACTTAGTTTTTTTCCATTTGAAATTTCTACTAAATTATAATCCCTTTATTTATGATACCTGCATCTGTACGAAAAATCTCTTGTTTACAATAATATAATCAGAATATTATCAAACATACGTATATCTAACGTAAACTAATTACTAAGCATATAGAATTAATTCATTACTTATTAACCAATATTATATTTATTAAATTTTAAATTCAGTATTCATTATTGGTGTAATTAACAGTGAGTTATAAATAAAACAAAGTAAAATTTAACCTCATATTATACATACAACAATCACCTGCCCTTAGTAATAATCAAGGTTAAGATCACTACTAGTTTCCAAAAAAATTGATTCATAGAGTGAACATTTATGGTTTTATCTAGATTTATTTTTTCTAGAATGTGTTTGTCAATTAATGTGTCGTATTAGACAAGAATTAGATCGATAGTTGGTTATAATAAAAGCCAGTTTCATATAAGCTTCTATGAAGAAGCAAATAAGTACTCTCTATTTTAAAATTTATAACACCAAACTTTACTCTTATGTAAGGAGACGATTTAGCGATCATGCGCCCTCTATTCGAGATTTTTAATGCTACCTTTGATAAAAAAATAAGTGAGGAGCTGATTTTCAAAAGGGTATCTTTTTATTTTTGATTAATCGAGACAAAAAACTGGTTATCTTCAATTCTAAATATTTTTATCGAACTTTTTTAATTTTGCTATAAAGTGTTATCGGTTATGAAGCTACAATTCGATTTTCATTTAGGAATCTTTATAATTCTCGAAGGAATTAATATTTAAAAGTTTAAAAAACTGCTTTTTTAAAAAATGAGAAGATATCCTTTTGAAAATCAGCTCCTCAAGTATGAAATCAGGTTTGATGAAGGCACACTAAGTCATATCAAGATATATTTAGCCATTTCAAGTCAGACAAGTCCTGATGAGTGGGGCCAGGAAGTTCGCGTTTTTTCTTTGCTCAAATTTGACGTTAAAAATCGACATACCAAAATTTATGCATGGATCTATATATAAAATTATCTGATCAAATCTTATGAGAAAGTTTTTTTTACGAGGAAGGGTATTAAGTAAAATAGTCGGGCTAAAAGTTCACTTTTCCAGTGTTAAAAAACATATACATTGATAGTAATGAACTTTTTATTTTTAAATGTGTACAAATGAACGATTCAAAACTTTACTCTAACAAATTGTCTTTTTTATTTTCTTTCTCTGTTCTAACCGGGGCGGGTATGATTGTTCGGACAACAACTCACTCACTGCACTGTTTGTCGTATAACTTTTGAAAGCTCTTCTGTTGCAGAGCAGTGTGACTTTCTCACACACAGTCTGAATGGTCGCCGCCAAATAGATGATATAGTACAGATTTAAAGTCTTGTCTGTGACATGTTGAAATACTGAAATAGAAGTACCAGTAAGCTTTAAGCTGCTGAACTGTATATAACCTGTTCATCAAGTTTCGAAGCCACGTATCAAACGATTTCATTTGATTTTGTCTCAAACTCAACGTGTCTGTTTAAGTGTAAATAAATAAAAATCCAACAAATAAATTTTTTTAAATATGGGTTTTTTTCCTCATATAAATTATATTTAATATTTTAGTAATTTCTTAATTTATTTCAGTAAATTACTTAAGTAGATGTAATCATGATTGTTGGGATTACTGGTTCCGATAACAGATCGCAACTGTAATACTTAATGAAACAATGATATCATTTAGTAATTTCTATTTTTGAATACCACCGGTATATTTATTTGAATTGTTTTCATAACACTATCATTTAATAATTTCTCCAACTGAAATCGAATTATCAACGAAACACTTGAGATAAATATCTTAATTTCAATTGTTGACTCTACGAGGGATTCCCGGTTAATAATGAGATTAAACTCATTTATGAACTAAGAAGATTGGTAGGTTACAAAGTACTTAATTGAAATAAATATAATCAACTCACGAACATTTAGTATACTTTTTTCTCTTTTTATTGTTTCATAATCGCTTCGACAAACACAGTTGCATCAATAATAAGTTGAGAATTGCGCCTTGTATCGCATAGAAGTTGCAAACTACTTTCCAATGATGAATCTTCACGCTTATTATCAATTACCACTGAATGCAAAAGTCATGTTATAAGCTGCAGAGTCTTTCAAGCTGTGGGAATTTAACACAGAATGAGGATTTATTTGAATTAGTTTTATAAGCGGCTTTAGTCAGAAATTTACAGAAAAAATCTCGCAAAGTACATTATTCTTAGTGCGTTCTATAAACTGTCTTGCAGCGATTACTGTGCCGTAAATTTTGAATGAGTCAAGATGACAATACTTTCGGTTTTTAAGTTATAAAAGTTATGATCATAAGCGAATTATATTACTGTTGGATTAATTGATTTATCCCATAGATTTGTATTTTTTATTTTACATTTCTGCAACTCATCTAGCAAATCTTCTTATATAATATAGATATAGTTTAATCGACTTCTTAATTAATTTTGTTAAATTTAATGTGACATGTAATTGACGAACACATTTATAGAAGAAATAAAAAATTACAATAAATAAGTTTTTTACGCTCAAACATAGCCTGATATGAGAGTATACACAGAAAAAAATAGGCTTGAATTAAGAGAAAAATTCTTGAATTAAGTAAAATTTCCTCAAATCAAGAAAAATTTTCTGAAATCAAGAATTTTTCTACTCAAATCAATAATATTGAGCTCTTCAAAAATATATACTTGATTCAAGAACATTTTTTTTCTGTGTAATACACTGAAAAAAAAAAAATTCTTGACTGAAGTGTAAATTTTCTTGGCTCAAGAAAATATCAAGGAAGATTGAAAATTTCTTGAATGAAGTCAAAGTCTCTTGAGATAAGATAAATTTCTTGAGCCAAGAAAATGTCTTCTTGCTCCAAAATAACTTTTGATTTCCTTAAAATTTTCTTGGCGCAAGAAATTTGTTTTTTGTGTGTAGATTCATGGATCTGCATAATTTTTCTATTTTTAATGTTTAATCAAAAATGTAATGCAAAAATATTGAAAAATTATCTCACCCCTAACTTTTTAAACTATATCATGCAATTTTTGATTTTCATTTGTTGAGTTTTTCACGCTTTTTTTGAGTAAAAGCAGTAAATAATGTATAAAAAAAGGTAGCGAGTGAGAGAGAAAGCAATAACGTAAACTATATCATGCACTAAACTATCTTAAATTAAATTGCCGTATCAAAAAGCTGCAGTATTGACAGTTTTAAGTCGATTATCATTAATAGAAAGCGTGGAAATGTAGCCACTATGTCGATTTTAGTTAGTTTACTTTTGAATGCAAAATGCGACACAACAAAAATGAGGATTTGTTTGTCTGTATCGTATCATATTTATTTTATTTGTTGTTTTTCTGTTTGTGTTATACCGACGAGATTTATCATTGAGAGAGTGGAAATTAGGATTCGTGAGATACCCGCACCATCGCTCGTTAGCCATTGAGTTAACGGCGTGGATATACAGTTTGAAAAGTTTATTCTCCTCCTTATTCAACATCGTATTGCTTTGGAGTTTTGTGTACCAAATATATATACACGCCTCTGGACGTTGATCTCACTGTTTGCCACCAGCCAATTACTCGCTTTATGTTGCACTATATCTCTTATCACACAGATACACACTTGCACTTGATGAAACCGCTGAAAATTCAATTTGTCTTTTAGAGCTATCTGCAGAATGCGCACATAGAGAAAGATTTAAAGAGTGGAAAAACTTTAAACAAGATAGTTAATAAGTGTAGATCATAAGCCATCCTCAATGCTTTAGTTAATAAACGTTTTCGAACTCTCACGAATTTATTTTAATCGATCAGAAATTTTTTCGAAGACATCAATGCAGAGGCTTAAAAATTAAATATCTTCAGTCAAAGTTTGTGTTTTAGAATTGGAATTATAGTTATGATTATTGAAAATGATATCAACGTTAATTGAGATTCTATACCTCGCTACCAAACAATGTATGTTATTGGTTTCACCAAATAAAAACTTTTGATAGAAAAGTAAGTATCAAGATAAAATATAGAGTTTGAAGGCCTGAAAATTAAGAATTAATAATTTCACGCTATTTCGGCGAAAAGCTTTCTTTACAGAACTTTGAATTTAATGTAAAGTTATATAATACACCAAGGAAAAAAAAAAAAGAACAATATTGTGGTGAGAAATTGGTGTGTTGAAAATTTTGACCAATTTTATTTTTTAACTGAAGAAATCAAAATTTTTCTCACAGTCACTTCCGAGTTGAAAAATATCATCCATCATTGTTTAAATCAGGCCTAAAAGGAATTAATTAAATATTAAATCAGGTTGATGAGACCACAAACGCAATTTTGACGATTATTTCACACTTAATTGCAATAATTGTCAACATTGCGTTTGTGGTCTGATAAACTTGATTTTTTATTTAATTAATAGTCGAAAAACAGTTTTCTTAATCTGGATAATAACAATTTTGAATACAATTTGGACCGAAAAAAAAAAAATCGAAAAAAATGTTTTTTTAACTTCCCGCCAAGAAAATCGAAGATTTTCAAAAATCGGGAAGTTATTGTTTCACCCCGTTTTGCCAAAATCGAGTTTCTATCAGATCTCGACGTTTTAAGGTCTCAGTAAGCTTCCCTGACTGCTCCCGCGATGCTGTCTGTATGTCTGTATGTATATGTGTGGGTGTGAATTTTTAATACAAATTCAATTATTCGGCTTCATTCAATTCGCGTTCTCGTTTTCACATGTTGCATGCAATTACCAATAGGCGCGGTTCCCTCCTTCCGAGACATATAATCTTCAGTGATTAATTTCGAATTTAACGGGCTGTTCAATTTATTGTTATTGTTGCCCGGACGTAAGGAATCATGTTCTCATTATGTTGATGATAAAATAATGCACACGTTTTATTTTGTTGACTGTGAAGATTAGACAGTAAAAAATTTTTTGTCATTTCGTAAAATGTTAAAGATTTTCTGTTAAATTTTAACATTTTAGTGTGTTAATTGATGTTAATCGTTTGTATTTTTCAATCAATCCGTTTATAAATACACAAAAATGTTAATCTTAATATACTTTTAACATCTATTTGTTATTTCGCTAATATACATGGATTAAGTTGAAATAACACTAAATTTGTGTAAACTTGACGAAAAATTTTCTACTTTGTATTGCGATTATTTTAAGAACGGAAAAATGTAAGTTAAACAAGTTAAGCACTCAAAGTGATAGCAATTTAAAAGATATTCATTATCACAACGTATTAGATTAGATTAGATTTATTCATTCATTTATACCAAGGCCTAATTGGCCGAATGGCAAATTTATACAAATGTATGTTAACAATATAAAAAAAATACATAAAAGTACAATATTAGCTGTAAAAATAATGAAAAAAAATAATGCACAGATCAAGTAAAAGATCAAGCAGATATATAAATAAGTAATTATTAGGATTATAATTATAATACACGATTTAACTTATTCATCAAGTAATATAATACATGATTTAACCAATTTAATAAATAAAAGTTTACATGAGAGATTTGTAAAGAACTATTAAATATCTAGTTTAAATAAATAGTCATAGACTTTATTTTTGAAAATATCTAAGCTTGAGGAATCAATAATATCAGATGGTAACTCCTCCCATAATCGTATAACAGTAATTACAAAAGAGTTTTCATATTGTGTTGTTGTATAATTAGGCAATTTAAAATTAAAATTATTTTTCTTAGCCGCCAATCTTTCTGAGCGTCTAACATCATCATTATCAATGAACAGATCTCGTAAATAATTTGGTTTACCAATCACTAAAAGCTTATAAAAATAACATGCTGCAAAGTAAATGCGACGATTTTTAATAGAAAGCCAACCAAGTTCACGTCTATACGGGGTAATGTGTTCAGCACGTTTTAAGCCATAAATAAAGCGTATAGCTGAATTTAAAGCACGCTGGAGCTTGCAATCATTATCATAAGTTGAATTCATCAGAACTATAGAACAGTAATCGATTAAAGGTAGAATAGTTGCAGAGACTAATAGTTTTTTAATATCAACAGTATAAATATTTTTACGTAATTTTAAACTATATAGAGTTGAGTTTATTTTGCTGACAGTTTTTGAGATATGACAGTTCCAGGACAAGTTACACGATAAGTGGAGGCCCAGACATTTTGTAGACTCTGTATAGGGTAAAGCCACGTCATCAATAATGATAGGTGGTAAGCCTTCACGCTGGAGCGCTTTTACTCTATTATTCGATCCTAATAGCATAGCCATTGTTTTTAAGAGATTAACTTCAAGACCATTTTCTCTAGCCCATTCTACAACCGCAAGGGCATCAATATTCATCAGTCTCACTGCATCTTGTAATTGGTAAGGATAATAAAAGTGGATATAAATGTACGTGTCATCGGCATATAAACCATATCGGCTGTACATAATCCGCTTAGTAACTGAGTTCATGACTAGAAGGAATAAAATCGGACCAAGGACCGATCCTTGAGGGACGCCGGACAAAGTTTCCAAAAAACCAACTGGTATCTCTTGTTCATTCACCACTGACTGACTTCTGTTCGTGAGATATGAAAAGAACCAATTTATTGTATCACAGGAAAAGCCTAGTTCGATCAAGGTCTTCAAAATAACCTTTGGATTCACGTAATCAAACGCCTTAGTTAAATCGAAAAGAACCAAAAGCGTCAATTTATTATCATCTATTGCTTTACTAACATCATCCACTAGTTTTAAAAGGGCTGATTGTGTTCCATGATGTTTTCTGAAACCAGACTGAAACTTGTCGAGTAGTTCATTAGTCTCAAGATAATTCATCATTTGATTGGCTATTAATCGTTCAAATACTTTGCTTAAACAAGATGTATTTGCTATTGGACGAGTATCGGAGAGTGTACGTGGGGGTGATATTTTATTCAAGGGGATAATAAAATCGTTTTCTAATTTTGCGGGAATATACCTGTTTCAAGCGACCTGTTAAAGAGAGCTGTAAGAAATATAGAAATTTGAGGAATATGGTTTTTAAGCCAGCGGAGATCTAACCCATCAGGACTCTTTCCCTTAGATTTACTAAGCGTTAAATGCAACGCTTTGATAACCTCTACTATATCAATTTTAGACCACGTGAAGGAGCATGTAACTTGACTACTACATAACAATTGCAGCGAGTTAATATAATCAAGATCACAAGGAGGATGCTTCCTTACTATATTAGCAAAGTAATTATTTAGATCAGAGGCATTAAAATATTTCAGAGGAGAGGAATCGGATCTTTTGAGTAGTCCTAAATGTTTTAATTTGCCCCAAATATTAATTCCTTGAGGAAGATTGGTTAGTACATTCTGCAAATAATTTTCTCTCGCACTGTTAATTTCCATCTTTAACTGTTTTCTAATTGACCTGTACACTCGAAGTAGTTTAATATCGTTGTTTCTTTTTGCACGTTTATATATAAAATCACGATTTTTACATTTTTCTTTAAGCTCATTTGACATCCACGGATTTGGGGCCTTCACTACTTTACGTGATTGAAGGGAAGCAAATTCATCAAGTGAAGCAATAATATTCGAATGGAAGAAATGTAATAAATCATTGGGATCGGATTTTTTTAATATTTCCTTGTCTATATTTAGTGATTGCATGATAGAATTACACAGGGCATTATAGTTGGAGTCAGAGAAACGCCTAAAAGTAACAATCTTATTAAATTTTTTGGTGATTTCAAAAACATATTCACAAATTAAATAACCATGCCCACTTATAAACGGTTGTTGAGACTTATGATAATTACCCAGTTTACATCTATTATCTAATAAAACAACATCAAGCCACAAATCATTATTATTTGAGTGATGAGTAGCTTCATAAGGAACACAATACAGAGACAATTCTGAAATAAATGTTTTTAAATGATTAGAAACATACGAAGACTCTAATAGGTCACAATTTAGATCACCTGTAATAATAAGATTTTTATAATTAGGCATTAACTTTGAAATAACCTCAAAAAATTCATTTAAAAGATTGCCTTGAGGCCTTCGATAGATCACTGCCAATAGAAGATGACAATTCGAGACTGAAACAACATCTATAATTAAATATTCTGGTTGATTAATATGATCCGTAACAGAGACATGAAGTATCTTAGATTTTAATGATTTGTGAACCAAACAAGCAACACCTCCACCCATAAACACTCGTCCTGTTTTTGAATTAATTAGATTGCGATCTCTCCTAAATATCATATAATCATCTAAGCAAAACACTGAATAGTCATGCACCGGCTTCAACCAAGTTTCAGTCAGTGCAATAACATGTGGCTTAGTCTCTGCAACTAAATCTAAGAATTGAGCAATATGACCATTTAAACTATTTATATTAAAACTTAAAAGCCTAAGTGACGTAAGTTTATTATCATTGATATTGGTTAAATCAACATGGCGTTATTCAAGGTTATCTAAATCTAGATCAGAGCAAATTTTAATTTTTAAGGAATTTTTATCCTTTTTGACATATATAGACCCATTTTGCACCCAGACATACTTAAAGTGTAGATTCTTGGCCTTATGTTTAGTATTTAATAACAATTTGTGAGTATCTACATTTAAAAATTCATTAATATAAATATTTCCCTGATACGAATCACCAGTAATCTGAGGAAAAACATTTTTAATGAATAAATTTCTTAATTTCTTTCTAGAGTCAATAATATGATCCCGAACTTGCTGAGACTTCATCTGAAGTATAAACGAGTGCAACTTGGGTCTACCTTTTACATTTTCTATATTACTATTGTTATCAATACTATTAGTTTTTTGTTTTTTATCTATTTTTCGAATAGTTAAAATGTCAGTTATTAAATTAGAAATATTTAGCACTTCAAAGACTCCTGATGCAATCTCTAATGATGACAAACTTTCAGTAACACAATCCGGGATTCCAGTGATAATTAATTCAGACGAAACTCGTGTATTTGTTGAAGAAGTTGATACATCCTGATTTACTGAACAACTTGATTTGAGTGAGGCCATTTGATCAGCCAATGTCTTAGCTTTTCTTGTATTCAAATTCGTATCTTCTCTAAGTTCTTCTAAAGCAGTAACCATTTTTGAGATTTTATCAGTATTTGCTAGTACATTTGTGTTTATACTCGCTAACTTTACTTTTGTCGCAGATTGTTCTTCTTGAATACTGTTCAAGCGCTTGTTAAAGTCATCAATCTTCGATGACAACAACTTGAATTCCGTAGTGAGAGACGGAATTTGCGCGACCGATTTCATGACTAAGGTCAATTTGTCATCAGCTGACAATGATGACCAATTCGACGGAAGAGCATTTACAATAGCTGTACTTGTGGAGGCACTGACCATAGTTGCATTAACTTCAACAGAATTTGAGTGCATAGTCGCCATTGACAATTTTCCAGAATCTGGTAAAAACACTGAGTCGCTGACAGAAGATTCTGAGCACTGAGGAGAGACTGGCGAAATGACACCAGATTTCTGTTTTGATCTACTATTTTGAGATGGCCTATCCGTTGACTGTGCAGATTTAAAACTCGAATTTGATGAGTTGTTAGAGGTTACTGATCTTAAGGAATTAAGACGAATTTTAATGGTTTTAGACTTGGTATTATCTTTATTTACTAAGTTTATTTTATTTACTAAGATCGAACTTAATAGATAATCAAATTTTTGTCTACAGCAGTCATCCTTAGTTCTTGACTTTATATAATTACATGCACAACTTCGATGAAAAGATTTATTACAAGTATCACATGTGTACGGTGTTTTGAGAGAGGATTTGCATCTAAAACAAGTATCAAATAGAAATGACATAACTGATCAATTAACACAAATAATAAATAAAGTTGTCAACAATTTATTGCATTAATTTGGAGACATGAGTTTTATTTCAGACATATCATGAAAACAAACATGAAACCAAGTAGGAAACATATACAATATGCCTGTCACTCACACTACTACAGCAGTAGAAAATGTAAACAGACCTCTCCACATTGATACTTGTTAGTGTAATACACACTTAAAATGTCTTGCTGACAATTGCTGACAATTAACACACTAAAGAATAACACTGTGGATGATGCGTCAAATAATTGCGCAGAGAAATACCAAAACTTAACCATAAAATTTTCTTGAAAATTTATAATTTTTTAATCACTGAAAAATCCATTCAATAAAAGCTAGCTTGTGCAACTTTATATACCAGTTTGATGCACGAAATTTTGTGTTTTAGAAAACATCAAAATCAAAATTAACACTTAATACTAGCCTACACTTAACTAAAATTTCAGTAAGAATAAAATAGAGAGATGCTTACAACTCAAGTTAACTCTATACTATTATATTATGCATGTTAAAAAGCATAATTGATGGCTTTGATGTATTTATTATCTTATTTTAGATCATCCGTATCAATATACGAAAAAAGAACTATCGATTGCATGAAGAACAAAATTTATTTATACTTTTGAAAAAAAAAAGGATGAAAAACAATGAAGAATAGGCTTGATAATATATATGAAAATTGATTAAAACAGCATAAAAGACATTACAAGAATAGCCCATGGGAAATTTATCTGTCCGGTGGAGTGAAACATGTATCCTAGAATTTATCTTTTTGATGAACAATTGGAGATGAAGCAATCGCAGAAAACTCATAGGTTTTCATTTTAACTAGTCACGCTCGCGGGCAGAAGTCGAGATAATTGGCAAGGATGCATTTACGTGCTTCCATGTATACTCATATAATCTGGAGCGTATAAGTATATATATACCTATTATATGGATACGTATATTGTATATAACATACGATATAGGTAACATATAATGTGAGCAGCTAACGATTGCATTAGCTTTTGGCTATTGTTTGTGAGACAGCTCGTAAAATAAAAGGATCCCTCTGTACTCTATACGCCATATTGTATCATTGTATATAATCTACGTAATTTCAGTTTCAGTATTATTAAAGTCTCTGTTGCCATAAAGTTAAACATTGTTTCTTGCATTTGTTATTGTTATTATTATTAACAACGTTATAGTCATTATCATTATTACCTTGGTATATATTCCATTGAATCAAATATAAATATAATTTTAAAATTCTTCCCCTCGACAGCTCGTTACTTCAGTAAACAAAAATTAAATTATTCTTTATTCTGTGATGAGTGTTGATTTTGAGTATGCCGACAGTCTATCAATTTATAGAAATTTAGTGTCCAGACAGACAGACAAACTTCCTGGAAATAAGGGACAGAAGGGTATGAATGTACATGAGATCTATTCTACCATCAAACGTTAATGATACAAAGTTAATTTTGTTTCACTATACAGAGCCCAGAGCCGTGTTCTATATAAATGTATGTATACATTTTCCTTTGGATCTTCGGCATGCTCATTTGCAACATACTCAACCACAAGCATCATTCAAGCTGATGTACGTGAATAAACGTAGAATTGGTTGGTGTAGAGTTGAAACGAAACGTAACTACAGCAAGAGTTGTTTACTCGATCACTTGCTCTACAATTACTTTTACACTTACTCTACGAGAGTATACGAGGTTTAACATGTTCTTATACCTACCTACCTCCGACAGCTGTCGTTTTGCATAAAGCTATTTCGGTGAAAAGTTTTCTCTGAAATTTATAATTTAATTTATAATTTTTTTTTAAGTTGAAAAATTTTCATAACTCATGCCTAATTGAAAATTGAAAAATAATGTATTCAAAATAGAATGCATTAGATATTTTTTTTATCTGGTGCATCTCTTATGAATTTCATGATTTCTTCCCATTTTAACACTAAAGATTTATTCTACCTGTGACTTTGAGAATTAATTTTGACAAGACTTTGTAAGTTTTGGAATTTACTAATGTCAATGTTCTTGCTTGTATTCAAAGTTTTTTTAACCATTGACAATGTGTTTCATTGTAACCGGGGGGTTTAGCCCAGGTCTAGTTAGCTACCCCTTTCCTCTTTAGAAAGGGCGCCACTGGGATTTTAGACACGGTGTCTCAGAAACCGGGGAAGCATGAGAGGAAAAAGACAGGGTCATGAGAAGTCCGAGAAAGGCTGTAAATAAAACTGAGAAAAAATTATTTATAACAATTAAAGTGATTTATTCAATCAATCTACAAACTTAACAATTTCCTTATAACTAACTTAATTGTGAGAACCTCTCACCTACGTTAGCCCTTGCTAATTATTCTTACAACTTAAACTAACTTAATCGTGAGAACTTCTCACTTACGTTGGCCCTTGCTAATTTATTCAAACCTCGTCACTCCGACGGAATACCTTAAAATCTAAATTTTCCCTCGTCAACCTGACGGAATACCATAAAATACCAATTAATTACCTCGTCAACCTGACGGAATACCGATTAAAACCTATTCCCAACTGCGCCCCCGATTCGGGCGTCTACGCAGCGGTTTCCTAACTTAATCCGTTGTACCCCCGACTCGGGCGTCTATACAACGTTTCTAAATACTCACTAAATTCCATACAAGAATCGTCCACCGGACGCTAACTCAATACACACTTTCTCTAATTACTCAAATTTCTCCGAGTTACTAATTATCTAAATTCTTTGAATTTTACGCTTAACATTTCTTTAATACCAATTACCAAATTCACTAATTTAATTCATTACAAAATTTATCAATCAAAATTATTCAATTAAATTTATTAACTATTTTCAATAAACTAATTTACTAGATTTACTAAATTAATTAAATTCAGCCTAACGGCCTAGAATTAATTTTATAACATTTCAAATTTCAAATTCTACAAATTTAACAAGCCTCATTAAATATTCAACTTACATATATTCCAAAGTGACCTTGACTATCTAAATTACACAAATGCTTCTACTATTTCAACTTAATCAAATAATTTTAACTAAATAATTTCCCATAACTAAAAGGCTTGTAACAAACTAATTAATTGACGTTTATGAATAATTTACTTATAAAAGAATCTACTAAATTAAAAGTGACATCTGAGACAATAGCGATCATTAATTGACAAAATTTTATTACAGTTAATTCGGCCTCTCAATTTTCAAATTCAAGCTTGGCCTGAAATAATTGTAATAATACCTGACTTAACTTTTACAACTCTCCAAACATTGAGTGATGTCCTGGTGGAAACTGGCGAAATCAGCGGCTGGTTGGTCTCTCTCTCGTCTTCAATGAACTATCTGACTCCAAGTAAAGGGTTCCCAATTCCGGATCGTACATTGACTTCCTTCTTGAGGGTCCTAAATCTTGATGACAGAATTTACTACACAGCACTACACTGACTCACTGTTTTGCCAAAAGCCTCACTGTCTCAAAGCGTCACTGGCTTAAAGCCTGGCTCAAAAGCGTTACTTGTTCCAGGGCTTGGCTCAAAAAGCGTTACTTGTTCCAGGGCCTGGTTCAAAAAGCCTCGATGTTTCTTTTGTCGGCTCTTTTATAACCCTTGACTCCGAGTTCTCGAACTTTCCTATTGTCAACCCCGCTTTGTTTTTGGGGACAGCAGTGGGGACTTTCGATTTGCACACCCGGTGACAAGTCTGAACTACTTGTCAAAAATCGTACGGTAAGGGAAAACCCTCATTTATCGTGGCGTCAATAAAGTGGTCGATAACGACCATGGGAAGTTCAGTTTTCCCTGTCACACCATATAATTGATGGGCTTAATCTTTTGGTTAATTTAAGAAAAAATAGAAAACAGCTTTGATTCATTTTTATGTGTTTACTTTCTGAAACTACAACAAAAAATAAAAAATAAAAAACGGAAGAAGGTTGACCGAAGTTTTGAGCTTTTCAAGCTCATAAACACAACTTTTGGACTTTTTCGAGCTCTTCGACTCAAACATAGAAAATCGAATAGCAACGAAACTCTTTCAAACACCGCAAACCCAACTCTAGTAGAAATAGTTAAATAGCTCATTAGGACCTTAAAACGTGGAGGTCTGGTGAGAATTCAATTTTCGAAAACCGGGGTGAAACCAATAAAATCATTGATTTCCATGGCGAGAAGTTAAAAGTGGACCAGTCATAGTCCGTGATGTAATTTAAAGTATGAGGTGGAAACAGTTTTTTTTCTAAGACTGTTCATTAATCATTTTATCTCTAGCTTTGAAGCCAACCCTAGAACTTCCGGCTAAATTTGAATTTGAAGCACCTTAAAATGAATTTTTTTTGATTAATATTTGAGCTTTTCAAGCTCAAAGCACCGTTTTGCACATTTTGAGCTCTTCGAACTCAAAATGTATTTATTAAACAGCAGTCACTTTTGAATGCGTCGTTCGATTTTCTTTTGTAAAAAAAGCATTCGACGCATTTTTAAAAGCACAAAAAAACGTACAGGTTTGTATTGATTGGTTGAGAATTCTCGAAGATATCTTGAAAAAAAAAACCGAAAAACACAATTTTGTGAATTTTTAAATAACCATAATTTTTGAATGCGTCGTTCGATTTTCGTTTTCAAAAATTCATTCGACGCAGTTTTTTAAGCACAAGAAACGTATATATAGTTTTATTATGATTTTTCCGCACGATTTATAACCAAGTTTCGATAAATCCTTTCGAATGACGTAATGTAGAATTCAATAGGTTGATTCGTTTTCGACAAACCGTACGACAAAAATTTATGTACACACACATATACACAGCCGGACACCTCGGCGGGAATAGTAAGAATGGTTTCCTGAGACCTCAAAACGTAGAGATTCGATGAAAACGACTTTCAAAAATCGTACTGAAATCAATAACTTCCCGTCAGTTGAAAATTTTCAATTTTCTTAGCGGCAAGTTGAAAAAAACCTTTTTTTGCGATGGATCCAAATGGTAGTGAGAGTTTTTTTGAAACATTAATTTTTTTGGTGAAGTGAAAAAAAATCTGATAATTTACTGAATAAGGTTTTAATGGAGTAGAAGAAAATTTTTTTTGTTTATGTACAAAAGTTATGTACAAAAGTGGTCGATTTGACACGGAATGATCCTGAGTTAGTATCTAGAAATCTGACGATCTGGCAAGTCAAATTTGCACATCAAAAGTACACACACAAGCGGGGAAAAGCTGCAATCTTACGAGACAGCGTTAACTTAAATTAATTAACAAAGTCGTTAGGCAAAATGAATTAAAAAACGGCCTGAAAACATTTTTAAACTATAAATAAACAACTTCTGCCTTTCTGGAAAAGTATTAATAATACTTCTAATAGTTATTGCAATATTTTAAACAAAAGTCAAAATGTAAAAGTTTTCTTAATGTTCGACAAAAAAAAAAATAGTTGAACTTCAAAGTAGGAAAAATAAGCAGTTATCAATTCAAAGTCGATATAATAATGCATTTGACGTAATTTGTTCTGCAATTCAATTTGCATTCAAGTTGTTAGAGTGAAGTACAGTAATATCCGAACAAAAACAGTTTCACTGTAAAAAATTGCGCCAAGTCCACGTTCATAAAACTCATCTCAATAACATCTGCACTTTGCAAAAAAAATAAGACTCGTTACAATAATTTTCATTCTATACAAAAAAAAGTTAAATACAAAAAAATACCAAGAAACCGTCATAATGTTGAAAAAATTGAAAAAAATTTGTTGAAAATTTAAAAATTAAGAAAAAATTTTTTTATCGTACTTGGCGCGCGTCATTGAGTACCCCAAATTTTTTCAGGATACATGAACATCCTTTTAATGTTTCAACATTTATAAGTAAGTCAACCTATAAAATGCATAAATGTAATTAATGAAATATTATTTTATGATACGTTTAACAAAAGTTAGGGAAAATCAACATGGCATACGTATTTTATTAGAAATTTTTAAATTCTCCGCCCATCGTTTATGATTTCAATAAAACGCCCTCTCCTGTTCGGTTATGCAATTTGCTTACAAGTGAATACGCCTGCATACATTGACTCTGTCGTGGAATCACTGCGAAAATTGAGTTGATTAAAAAATAAAACGTATGGCCGACTAAATTGAGAAAATGCGGTGTGATTGCCAATCAAAATGTGTTAATTACAATTAAACGAAGCATGATCAAGTTTCTTCATGAAAGCTTAATGACGGAACTGAAAAAAATTGAATTAAAAAATTTTGTGTTATTTCAGATATCTTCACCAGACTACCATATTGACAGATATTTTCACGAAAAATCTGAAAAAATTTTCGAAACGGATTTTTTCACTGAAACTGATATTAATCCAGTAAGCAGTGTTTTTAATTCGTTGAGTATACTTCACTGATGTGAATCTATAAACATAACAATGTATGAAATCATATATTATATAATTAGAGCTGATAAGATATAATATATATATATATATATATATATATATATATATATATATATATATATATATATATATATATATATTATATAATTATACATATTTACATTACATAAATTCAAGCGAAATCGTTTTTCTCGGGTTAAAATTCGTTCGAAAAAATTTGGGGTACTCAATGACGCGCGCCAAGTACGATAAAAAAATTTTTCTTAATTTTTAAATTTTCAACAAATTTTTTCAATTTTTTCAACATTATGACGGTTTCTTGGTATTTTTTGTATTTAACTTTTTTTGTATAGAATGAAAATTATTGTAACGAGTCTTATTTTTTTTGCAAAGTGCAGATGTTATTGAGATGAGTTTTATGAACGTGGACTTGGCGCAATTTTTTACAGTGAAACTGTTTTTGTTCGGATTTCATATCTTTTTGTTAAGTGTAATTTTTTGCTCGCCTCTTAATTTTAAAATTGAACTTTTCCCGCGCAAAATTAGAAATATGTAAATAAATTAATTAATGCAGGTAAAGCTATTATCATATAAAAGGTTATTTGTTCGTTAATTTTGAAAATCAAATCCTAACAAAAAAATTAAAATTCTGTTTCTCTCATAGTAGCTAGTAGCATTAAAAAACTTAACGTGACTGACCCGTGTAAACTCTTCGGTTTCAATCAATTAACTAGCTTATCAATGGGGATTTTAAATTTTTTTATGTATATATAGTTAAAGTTTAACATTTTTTGAATTAAAAAGTTGTTAATCTAGATTTAATGCTCTACTACACATTAATTTAACAATAACAATAATTATTTTGGTAATGATAAACAATGATAATGATACTTTTAACATCAATTTATCATTACCGATATAATAAATTTCATTTTTATAATGATTATTATTGTTATTGTTACAATGACATTATTGTTAATAAAGGGGACAATGCATCATACGCATAATTGTAATACCTATGGCCTAAAAATTACAATTATTTGAAATCCGCTCGATTGAATAACAATGCCACCTACAGGCAACGACTACAAAGTCGTAGAATGTGTACACTATCCAATGAGAATTGCCTAAATCTTGAACTGCTGGCCTGAAGGAAGAAAGTAAAACTCAAACAATCTTTAGCCTGTTGTGTATTTAGTCTAGTTAATAAATGAAATTCAATAGAAAGAATAGGTTTGAAAACCATCCACATATGAAGTTGTTTGATAGTTTGTTCTAGAAATTTTGTATTTATCAAGTATTTTAACATTCTTAATTTCAAAATTAAATTTTTCCCGCGCAAAATTGAAAATTCATAAATGAATAAATTAATGCAGGCAAAGCTATTCTAATATGATAGGTTGTTTATTCATTAATTTTGATAATCAAATCCTAATAAAAAAATTGAAATTCTGTTTCTCTCATAGTAGCTAGTAGCATTAAAAAACTTAACGTGACTGATCCGCGTAAACTCCGCGGTTAAAAGCGATTAACTATCTTATTAATAGGGATTTTACATTTTTATTTATATACACTAAAAATTTTAACATTTTTTGAATTAAAAAAGTTGTTGATTTGGATTTAATACTCTAATACACATTAATTTAATAATAACAATAATTCATTCAGTAATAATAATGATAATGATATTTTTAACCTCAATTTGGTATTACCGATATAATTAATTTCAGTCTCATAATTTTTATTATTAGTGTTATTGTTATTATGACATTGTTGTAAGTAAATGACACAATACACCATGCGCATAATTGTAAGACTTTTCACCTAAAGATTACAATTATTTGAAATCCACTTGATTGGATAACAATGCAACCTATCGGCAACGACCACAAAATCATAGAATGGTACACTATCCAATGGGAATAACCTCTGATTATGATTGTTCATGTACAAAAAACCTTTGTTCCAACTTCAAATTGTTTATTTCTTGTTTAATTAACATTATTAATAAGCTGAATATTTGTATTCTAAATATTTGCACTGCGCATGCCTCAACTTTACGTTTAGACTTTCAGCGCGGACTTTTGAAAATTATATTGACCAACACAGTGATTAGAGTAAGTGTATTTTTCTTGTAATTTCAATTATAGAGGTCACAGGACAAAAGGGCAACGTGTAGTTTTTAATAATTTCATAATAAGTTGTATTTTAATAAAGTATTGAAATTTTTTGTTAATTATGGATTTCTTCTTTTTTTTTTTTTTTTTTTTTTTTTTTTTTTTTTTTTTTTTTTTTTTTTTTTAGTATTCATGAAAATAGAATTGATGAAAATAAAAAAAAAAATGTACATGCATTGATTAACAATTCTCTCGATATTTTTAAAAATTTAGAGAATGAAATGAATATTTATTAGTTATTTATTTATTTACTTAATGACATTGATATTGGCTGACGTTTAACAATTTTTTTAATTATTTGAATTAATTAAATAGTAATTCCTAAAAAATTACACTCGTAAATTTTTTAATTTTTTACACATGAGATGTGCTTTTTACTATAATTTTCAAAAGACCGCGCTAAAAGTCTATATACCTAAAGTTGACGCATGCGCAGTATAAATATTTAGAATGCATACATACAGCTAATTAAAAATGTTAATTAAACAACAAATAAAAAATGTGAAGTAGGAACAAATGTTAAATATACATGAACAATAAAAAATAGAGGCTTGATGACCCAAATTGCTACCAAAATATTAAAAAATGCGACAGGGGGGCTAACTTAAAGGTACATTATTAATAAATTCTTTTTAAAATAAATAAATGGAGAACGATCAAATGTTGAGAGTGAATAATAACGAACAAACGAAAAGCTGAAAACGTGATAGAAAAAAAAATCAAAAATTAAAAGAAAAAAATTTGGGGTTCTAACTTCAATGAGCTATCCCGTTGAATCTACAGTTTATGTAGAAATAATTCCAGTGCACTCTGGTGGTTGTAGATGCAAGCTGTGAATTAACTTTTTTCAGTGTAGTTGCGTATCTATAGTAAGATTACTACACATTTTTATTTTATCTAGTCTGTGGCGGTGACTTTTCTCCATGAAAAAAAAGTCACGATCGAAATTTCTGGGCTTACTATAGTTTGTGCTGATAAAATTTAATAATTTTAAGTGAATTAAATGTTATAATTGATTATAATTAATTAATATCAGTAAAATAGAGTATGACTTACTTTTATGATATATCATTTTGGAAAAAGGAGTACCATATAATTAAATAAAATTTTGCAACCTCGAAATACCATTCTGCTTACAGTAAACACAGTCGGTAGTCTGGCGCTCCGTTTACAACGGAATTTTTGAACGGAACTTGGCGCCAGATTCTACCGAATCTGTGGATTAAAAGTGTAAGTGGTGCCATCTCTTGAAGAGGCCAACAACTTTTTGAAAATTTCATTTATCAACATTCTGCAATCTTTAACAAACTGATATTGAAGTAAAGTTACCCTGATAGCCAGCGCTTTCTCAGTAAGTGTTGACTTCCAGCAGTTACGGTTAATTTATACATCAAGTTGGCGGTAATTCTTCTCTCAACAACAGTTGTAAGCAAATTGACGGAAATCTACGGCCGCAACTTGAATACAAGTTAATAATCAAATTTGTAGTTAAATTTCCTTTCAACTTTACTACAATTTGAAGGAAATACTTGTAGAGCAAGTTTTGACGTCTATTTGCAGAGTAAGTTATAGGTAACTAATAGGTAATCGCTCGCTTTGCCAACTCTTTCCGTCAAGTTTGCTTCAAATTGCGGACGTAGATTGACAGTAAGTTATAGGTAAGGTGGCTATCAGGGTAAATACAATTTTTTTGTCATAACTAAAAACCAAAGAGTCTTTTCATAATTTATCACAGTGGATACTATAGATATCATTAAATTATTATATTATTTTGCGATTTGCTTGTATTGGCATTATTGATTGATCGAAATTGTAATTCCTACTAACTAATTACAATTTTTTTGTGATAAGAAACTGACTTGAAATTGTTTTTTAATTGTCTATGATAGACGATATTGAAATTCTTGAGAAAGTTTGTTGAGGGATTATCGAGCTAATTATTATTCTTGCGAAAGGGGCATTAAGATAATTTGTATCTATTACATTGAAATAGTCAATTTGTGGAATAACCTTTAAAAATAGATCTATTTAACTTTCAAATTAACGGATCAGTTTTCAGAAAAACGCTGAGTGAGATGAAAATTAAAACTGAAGATAAAGATAGTTTTCTTCGCTCTACAAGCGACAGGAAATTAATCAAAGTGTCTCGATTGGAAGGCAAGAACTAATTAAATGACAGAATACCGTGACGCTCGTTAGTGTAGTAATTACTTCAATCTCACCAAGCGCAAACGCTCGTGTCCGAGATCGTAAAGGAATCAAATATATGTGTGAGGAGATACTGTTGCTATTGCTCAAACATTTCAGAGGTTATGAGAGAGTTGCTCGCTCCGAGAAATTATTCAGTCAACTACCTTCGTCTCTCTATTTCAATAATTTGATGTAAATTGTTGGAGTGTAACTCACAGTCATTAGTAGTTCATGTAATTAGAGAAACATTCGAAGAGCTTATAGCTTAATCAACGCGGTTTAAGCCTATTCACAAAACGCGTTGCATTCGAAAACACAAATTCTGTCTATTATTAAAAATAAAAACCCTCCATTACCTGCTAGGTAAAAATCGACGAATTTGTCTTCTAATAGTTATCAAACATTTTTTATAACCCTCTATATGCATTTATTAGCTGTTACCCACCTGTTTTGATGGGCATTTTATATAATTATATTTTTAGATCTAAACTTGAAATTTAATTAGAGTATTGTTTTGACTTTCACAAATTCCAAATTTCATCGAATAAGCATATACCTTTTATCCATGTAATTATTTCAGCTAATATTCATTGTAACATTCAATGTGCAATCATTATAATGTTTGCATGGCTTTTTTTCAAAAATTAATGATAATTGACACGAAGAAAAAAATTTGAAATGAGAATTTGGAGTCTATAGGAGCTATAGCTTGGAAATTAAAAATTTTTAATGTTAACCCTCACCTTCGCAAGCCCCTGTGAGATGAGCTATCATAAAATTTGCCCATAGACTTTTTCTACATCTCTTACAGAAGATTCCTACCAAATTTGGAGTCGATAGGAGCTATAGTTTAAAAACGGGAATTTTTCATTATTAACGTCCCCGCAATCCTCTATGGGGTAGAATATCGTAAAATTCGTTCATAAATTATTTTTCCATCACTAACAGAAAATTCCTACAAAATTTGGAGTCTGTAGGAGTTATAGCTTGAAAATTAAAAATTTTGATTGTTAATACCCACCCCCGCAATCCACTGTAAGGTGAGATATCGTAAAATTCGTTTATAGATTATTGCTACATTTCTTACACAAGATTCTTACCAAATTTGGAGTCGATAAGAGCTATAGTTTAAAAACGGGAATTTTTCATTGATAACGCCCTCGCAACCCCACTTATGGGTGGAATTTTGTAAAATCTGTTCTTAGCTGACCTCTACTCTGCGAAAGGAATATTCCTGCCAAATTTCAAATCTCTAGGTCTTATAGTTCCAGAGATATCGCGATGAGTGACTATATCTATATAAAGTCTCCTATGTATATATAGATAGATAAGAAAATATTTTCAAGTTTAGAATAGTTAAACAAAAAAAGACCATTTTTATCGATTTTTGTTAATGCATCGAAGATATAAAACTGTAAAGTCTAAAAAAAAGTGCCACGTAAAACTTTTCTAATTTTAAGATTTTATATCATTAAAATTAGCTTTCCACACAATTACAGCGTTGCTTGACGAAATATTGAAAGTAAAAATACGTCAAATAAACAACAGAATAACAATTGAATGATTGAATTATAAGTGGTAAGTATTTTAAATGAAATAATATTTTCCGGAAATAAATCTTGTTATAAACACAAAAGTGACCTGTACTATAGAATACATATGAATTTATTTGTATATCTATATATCTATAGAAAGACAACAGAGAAAAGAGAAGAGAAGAAGAGGGAGAATCCTTATTCCTAGCTATTCGTTTGCATTCATAGAAAAGTTTCCCTTGCCGCAGGCTGCGGTGCTAACCCACTTATTCAGCGTCACCCTCTTAAACTCTCCCTCTAGAGGTCGGAAGAGCGAAGCAACCATATAACAAGTATTTGCTTTTTTATTTTTCATTTTCACAATATAAAACGAGAGATATGAGCGAGCAGGTATATTTTTAGCCTCGAGGTGTTGCATGCACCCTGCTTCGAATTGACAGGGGACATTTGTGTGGAAAATTTTTTGACATCTATACAAATATACTTTCTTACACGGCTTCTATTTACTTCCATAAATATTTTATTTCAATATAATTTATACTTTTTATCAAAGTTTCATAATTTAAGTTGGACTTTATTGCATTAGCATATATTTAATAAAAACAAAATGAAAAATAACTGATGTGAAAGCTCCGTGACGATGATTAATACTTAGTTCTCTATTTAATAACAACTTCCTGGTAAATTTTCAGGAAAGCTGATGCACCATCGAGTCGATAAATTATTTTAGCAATGCAGTAAGTAATACAATCGTAGAAATCAATATATCTGCAGAAATATGGCTTCATTTCAGAAAATTTATTAACTTAAATATATATGACTGTATACTGGCATATTGATAACGCAAGTTATTGTAAACGAAAGGAACACTTTAGCAAGAGTGTAATTTGTCTCTTTGGTACACACTGCAAAAACCGTTAGCTTGAACGGAGGGCTCTTTCCTTCGAGGAACAATTTCTCTCCGGCTCGTTAGAACAAGCTGACTCAACGCGACGACGAGTCCTCGAGTCTAGCGAGAAAGATCGACTACTTGGCAATCTGGTGGTTTCCTGGTGCACCATCATGAGAGTTTACATTTAACATTATTCTGAGATAATTCAAAAGAAATTTAAAATAAATTCAAGCTTTATTTAACACGTTCTTGTATAAAGACAATTTTCTCACAAAATGAACTTTTACTTAAACGGAAAATTGTGTGGGATAACAAAAAAGATGATTAGTGATCGTCACATAATCCGAATATACAGACCAATCGCTGCATAAACATGTGTTAATCAAGACTACTCATTGCTTAACACTCAATCTACTACATGGTATGATTCTATGAGAAAAACCGTGGTATTTTCAACCACTTGTTTCTTCTATTTTTGAAAGTATACTACACTAGAGGGTCATTGTCTGACATAACAACTGTTCGTGACACTCACTTACTGAACCCTCGATCGAACGCTAAAGGTGATGTGTGAATCGTGCTGACGGTAGTTACAATTACAAAGTGTAAGGTCGTCATTTATGGCTCTTTATGATACTCTCTTGGTATTAAGATATGATTTCAAGGATTTTATAATGCCGTAAATTTAACAGATAAATAAAAAAATGACTATAATCAAATAGTTTTGAAATTTCTGAAGATTGAGAATTTAAAAATCAGTACTTAGTAATTATTGATTAGTGATAGGTAATGGTTAAATATTCTAAAAATTGGCGATTTATTGTAATTGCACTTTGTAATTTTTGTAAACTCTAGTCATTAGTTGTAGTACAATTTTGATTTGTTAAACAATTGATAATTTGTAATTTATGTAATATGGAATATGTAATTTGTTAATTATGAATATTCAACTAGTTGGAAAATTATTAATTATTTAGGATTAATGTTTAATTTCTAGGGAAGTTAGAATATTCATAAATAAATCTAAAAATTATATTGCAATCTAGTATTCAATTACTAACTAACTAATTAGTAACGTACTTAATATTTAATTCAAATTTTTCATCAATTGATATTTTAGCGAAACAAATTACCAATTTTTACGGAAATTAGTTATTGATGGTAAAATTGTTGACAAAAGTACTATTTTGGCTGACTACTATTCTCAACTCATGTTAAGACGACAAAACATTTTTTCAGTATACTTAGATGCACTGAAAAAAAGAAAAGGTTTTTTTCCACCCAGGAAATTTTACCGCCAGTAAAGAAGCTGGTATCGCTATTGTGAGATACCAAAGTTTTTTTCCCACACTAAGTTTACTTTTTTAAAAAAAAAAAACTCGGTTTCTTCCTCAGCAAAATGTAAAAAAAAAAAAATTTGGAAATCGGTTGACCACGCAGGCTATGCGATTGGTATGCCAAAAGAATTCCACATTCGAATGTAATCTCGTAATACTCTGGTACTGCCTAAGTTCGAAATGCCATGGATTGTCTAATTAGTACGAAATAACGGTAACCAAAGGTTTACCGAAGCTTGGTATACAAGCTTGGGCTCATTTAGGCAAACCTGTAGTAATGCCTAAGTTCGGTATGCCATGGGTTGCCAAACTGGTATGAAATGACGATAACCAAAGGTTTGTCAAAGTTTGGTACGCTAAGGAACGGCTCGTTTGAGCAAAATTTTAAAACGAGTTACCCAGCCTTGGCCTAAGTTTGGGTTTTTCATTGAATGGTCAAGGCTAGGTTACTTGAGGACAAATAAGGAGTTGAGTTTCAAAGGGGTATCTTTTCATTTTTGATTAATCGAGACAAAAAACTGATTATCTTCAATTACAAATATTTTTATTGAACTTTTTTAATTTAGCTACAAAGTGCTATCGGTTATAAAGCTACAAATCTTTATAATTCTCGAAGTACTTAATTTTTAAAAGATTAAAAAACTGTTCCTTTAACTGTCCTTTTAAAATATGAAAAGGTACCCTTTTGAAAATCAGCTCCTTAAATGCAATAATTAAATTTCTATAAAATCTACTCTAAATAACAATAGATGTTTTAATTTGACTTTAGATTTCGACTACTGAACTACGTGCAAAGTATTTTCAATAATTCAAACTACTAATTAAGACTTTAATTTAACATTTGACTCTGTCGCATTATCAACAATACTATCTGAAAGACGTTTTAAAATGATGATAGTTTAAATCTATTAGCTAATTATGAAGTATATTATAATCGGATTAAAAGTTCTTCAACGTGATGCAAACATAAGCACTAAATTCATGTTGGAGTCTAAGTTGTAATCTATCAGCTAAAGTAGATTTCATAATTTCTGTATAATTGAGAGTAGGAAAGATTAGTATTACTACCAGTTTAGTGAACTGATAAAAAAGTATAACTACTTTGCGTATACTCTATTTTAAGCGCTGGTTTCTCTACAATAAGAATAAATATTTGCATGGTAAAAACATGAGTATCTGAATCATCACAATACTCAGTATCGATGTAGGTCTTATATTTTCTGTACTATACTATAAAAACTCTGTACTGTACTATACCAATCCAACAATTTGTATAAGTTTAAAGCTTATACAAGTATCACTTTACTGCTGGAAAAATATTGAAGTGGAACTAAAACGTTATGTTAATGCATATCTTATACAAATATCACTGTAAAACTAAAATGTATTGACCTAAAACTTATACGTTTTTTTGGTGCGTACTTTACCATTGTACACTTCATTATGAATGTTAACTTTTTTCGGCTGAAAAATATATAGTCTGTAAAAAGAAACCTGTGAAAATTCAGGTGGTGTAAAGGTTAAAACTTTTAGCATTAAATTAGCACTGTCACTGGGTTGAATTTATTTTCAGTGTTAAAATATTTTTTCATATTTTAAATAGATGTTTTCATACTTATACCGACTAAATTAACACAAAATTTATCAACAATTTACTATAAAAACTTGTAGATGACTGAAAATGATATATTTTGGATAAATTATAGAATATAGTCGAATTTCATTTAATCATGGTTAGAATATATTGCAATATTAAAAATAAAACGTGTTTTCATTTTTCATCATTTGCTTAAGATTGAAGTTATTTGTAGTTATTAGAATCCTAATGATACTGACATACAATCACGTCAGAGTTGGATTTTAACATCATCTACATAAATATCTCGCCATAGAAAAGATATCTGGATCAGAAAAAAAAGATTCCTGAGACTGCATAACCCTATCCCATTGACGAAAAAATATATGTAAGATCGTAAAAGCTCATTTCTTGCAATGATTTTCAAATTTTATTATTGAAAAAATGTCTAAAACTTCTTGAAAAAATAAGAAATCTTTTATAAATACGAAAAATATTAGTAAATTTTGTTTTACGTTTCCATTGAAAACTTGTCAGTTAATACAACTAATCATTAAAATAAAAATCAATTAATCATTATTATTCTTGAATGGCTTTAGCAAATTAAAATAAAGATTTATTTAAATAAACATCAAATCACTTTTTTTTTATTTTACTTTATTTTTTTCGTGCATTTTCTCAAGATGAAAATCCTTCACGACTGAGTGTTTTAAAACTCTATTTACATTCACCCGCTTTTACAGTCTAGAGTACACGGCTTGAGAAACAAGAGGATTGTCATTAATTCGCCATTGAAAGTGCAAATGAGAATCGCGAAATTTTCTTTTCGCCCGAGGACGTAATCCGTATGCGGGCTTTTCCCAAATTAAACTTGTCTTCATCCGAAATCTCGAATTCAATTTTTCTCGATAATTATTTTCCGGCTACTGCCTTTTTTATTCTTACATTCATTAGACACTTTAGTTTTTTATTTTTCTTTCTTCTTTTACCACATAACTATCCAAGCAAAACCAGAGATTTATCTGTACGATAATTATATTTCTGAAAGAAAAAAGAAACATACGATAAGAAAGCGACCAACAGCTTTCTCCTTTCGTCACTGCTATTGCAACTATCAGAGTTCCTTTTCAATTCTCTTTTTAACAAGTTTTTTTTTTTTTTTATTTATTTATTTTTTTTCTATCCGACTTTTCACAACCCCAGGCGGATCCATTTCAAGGAAAATCCTCATGGCAGAAAAGCAATGCAAAAGTTTCTACAATGATCCTCAGTAAACTCTTATCGTATAACGCCTTCAACGATGAGCAAAAAAAAAAATAAAAATAGTGGTGAAAAAAATCGATATAGGCCGCAACTATTTCTCAGTGGATCTGTCTCTGTATAAACGTGATACGAGTGTCGATTTACTCGAATTTAATTCCAGTAAAGGGGAATTAATCTCCTATTTCAAGTAAACAAAATAAAAAACTTTATGGTTTCACTAATATAAATACGCAAGCGGAAAAAAGGTAAAAAAAAGGAAACTCTATTGTTTTAATTTTTTATCCCGGGCAACCAATCTTCTTCTTTAATTCAACTAATTATTTTTCCAGCAGATGTATGAATCGGTAAATCCAGATCGGTATTTTAGTTTTATCGTAAAAAGTAATCGAAAAAATAAATAGCCGATCGTATTTTTTTCCAGGACTCACTAAAAATCCGGCTCACCATAGCCATTTCCATGAACATAGAACAGTTTTCCCTTTAGCCGAGGTGCTTTTTCCTATCATCATTTCTCTCCCCATTCCGCTTTGTCTTTACCTAGCGATTATCGTAACTCTCTTTATCTATGGCGGCCGCTGTTAAACCCACACTCGAGTAAATCTTTCTACAAGTTTCGCGTCCTTCTCGTTTGGTTCTCGTAAAGGGACATCCCAAAACTCATTTTACTCTTACGGGAATTACGTTCACACCCGTTTCAACGACAACTGATGCCTTTTAAAAGAAGCTAACTAATGTTATTGTACTTACTACAGTGTCATTATTGTTATGCTTACCATGATATTTCTCACACTGTAATGCCACTATGAATAAATATTTATTCGCTGAGGCAGTGGGATTGGATGAAAAACGTGAATAACGTAATACATGAATGAAATAAATAAAAATATTAAAAATAAATAAATAAATAAATTGTATCCACAAAATAAAAAAAAAAATTAAAAAAAAATCTTGATGTATATAGATGTGTTTTATGGGAGGAATTTTCCAAGTGATCCAACGGGCAAAAGGCATAAGCTCATTCGATTCTGAAATGGTGCCCTCATCACCGTTGAATGGACGAGCGATAACGGGCACGACGTAGAAGAGAGTACGTGCAGCCTGGCATCATAGAATAAGCTTTGAATTATGCATGGCTTTCTGTGATCGACTGAGCGATACCAGTTCACGTCAAGACCTCTGATGTTGGAGTAACAAAGACCAAAACCCAGGAAATTCAGTTCACGGATATCTACGCGTCGTTACCGGAGATCCGGCGTTCTGAACTTCCGGAAGCAATGTACCAGAAAAGCGCGCCATTCCTTCAAGACAATTCACTAAAAAGACAGAGAAGGAGCCAACTTCGCTTAGCCTTTTGTGAACTACTTTCACATACATTTATCCATATATGAATACATATATGTAATCTCTACTAAAGATGTATATATGTAACTATATAATACTTTAGTACGACTTTGACTCTTAGGTATGTATATACTTACTTCAAGCAATTTCTGTTTCTAAAAGGCCATCTAAGAAAACTCCGAATTTCGTTTCAAAGTAATCTCGAAGTCAATTGATTCAAATAGAGATTTCATATAAAAACTTACTTTTTCTTCTACTTTACTTTTGTCATATTTTTTATTTATTGTAACATCAAAAAAGTTGACAAACAGCCAAGCTTCAATAAATCCTAATCGTAAAAATTTTTATGAAATTCAATTAGTAGTTTTACTAAGTAGCGACTTTAAAATTTTTTAAAAGTAATAATTAATTTATATATCGTTAATATGTTTTGAACGAACGATGTACTTAGCAATAACCGCTCTACTGTGACAGAATTGCGTATAATAACATTGATTTTGCCCATATCGAATAGATTAGCAGAGTTGTCAATATCTTGTTAGCATTACGCTGTACTTGAGATGTAATAACGAAAATCTTTGAAAATTTAGGACGTAAAAACTTTTGGTTCTGAAAATTTTTTATTGATCGCAAAAGATATAACTGTAACAATTACAATATACATAAATATATTAAACAATTAGTTTTTGTTGTGGTAAACTTCATCATGTATGACTTTAAAATAGATAACAATAAAATTCGACTACACTAAAAAAAATTAACTTTATCCTTGAACCAAGAAAACTATTTTGACGAGTTTCATCATTTTAACTCAAAAAAGAAATTTTTGGATCAATCAAAATTTACTTAGATAAATAAAAATTCCTATGTTCAAAATCTTTACTACTGGAATCAAGACGAAGAAGCTCTTCAAAATCATTTTCTTCAGAAGAGGGAGTGCTGCGAATATTAAATTCTTATACCTGAGACATTCATTTTTCGCTGAACGAATTGAAACCTTGTACTTTACAGATCAATACTTTTTTTTCATTAATAACATATTTGTAGTCTTTGTAAAATGACGATTTTTGACTCATGAAAACATTTAAGAAGCCAAAAATTCTCGCTGCTAAAGTTAATTCTTGTTGAGTAAAGAAAATTATCTTGTCTCACGAGAATTTTTTCTTCCTCCAAAACAACTTTATTATATTTCTTAGAAAAGTGTCTTGTTTCGAGTTAACCTTCTTTTCTGTTTGGTTAGACCTGTAACATTTTCGATACATCTGACTGCATCTGGGAAACAAGAATCTATTTTTGTTTAGTGAATATGGTTTTCTTGGACGAATTGAACTAAAATAAGATTTTCTTCAAGTAATATTGAACTCTGTAGTAACAAATAGTAGTTTCTTGAACTAATTATTTACTTTGCAGTTGCCGTTAGTTATTTTCTTGCTACCAATAGCCTAACAAGTAACATACTTTGGATTTGATTAAGGTACCGCTATAACCAAAGTTAAGGAGCAAAAGTTGCTATCTTAAGATTAGTGTCAATTAGAAGTCAAATTTACTACAAATCCAGACTTTTCAAATATTCCCGTTAGATTGACGTCAATCCGTTAATGCAGTTTGGTGTAAGGATGAGGCGCAAATTGGTTGTGAACTGAATGTAAAAGTTGAAAAGCCACAACCTGCTGTTAGTCTGCATACAAATAGCCATCAGTGCTTGCCATTCTGGCTTAGATTAACTTACCCATGTTTCATTGATGAAACAGGAAATAGTTTCAGTAAATCTATTTGCAATTTATAAGCAAATAAAGCGTAAACAACAGTTTGATCGATATTAAACATCCGACCGTGGGCAATAAGTAGGGTAGGGGTTGCAAGAGGAGTTCGATGATCAGTTATCATCGATCCAAGTTATACTGACACTGATGTGTCTTACCACAATAACCACTTGGTAGTAAATTGACATCTATCTGTTGACGTAGTTTAGTTGACGAGCTTTCCCGGCTCTAATAATCTATATATATATATATATATATATATATATATATATATATATATATATATATATATATAAATTAAATAAATTTATAAATTAATCCCAGTGGAGTCGGAAGTGGTAATTCGTAGTCAATTTGTCACTCGCTTGTTGTGATTTGCTACTTGCTTATTGTGATTTGCTACTAGGTTGTTGCTACGTGCTTGTTGCAATTTGCTACCTGCTGGTCGCGTTTTCCTACTTGCTTGTTGCGATTTGCTACTTGCTTGTTGTAATTTCTTGTAATTTATCACAAGTTTGAGATCAAATACATTAGAAATATACTTTATAGCCATATATAATAGCTAAATTTGTCATTAAAGACAAATTTTTTGGGAACTGGGGGAAATAAAGGATAAAGAGGGAAGGGGAGGACCTTTACTCAGTAGGAATTTTCGGTAACTGAAAAAGTAATTCGGACAGCCCAGACCGGGAATCGAACCCGGATCGTTTGGTTACGCGCCAAAGGCTCTACCAGTTAAGCTATCCGAGACACTGTCCGTAATTACTATTCAGTCACCTAATAAGGCCTATCGAGTAATAAACACCACCGTCTATCTTACGGTAAAGAGCCATATATATATATATATATATATATATATATATATATATATATATATATATATATATATATATATATATATATATATATGAAAATCAATTGCTGCTCGTTTGTTTCATTAAAACTCGAGAATGGCTGGACAGATACGGCTAATTTTTAAATATTTGAGGAAGTTCAGGAAAGGCTTAAACGGTGAAAACTATAAATAATAAGGAACAGAAAATACTAAAAAAGACAATTTAGTTTTTCAATACAAAATAATAATAATAATATTTATTTAGCCCTTGGCTATCTTACAACATTTACAATATTTACATTCAATTCTGTTTACAATTCTTAGTTATAATTTTATAAGTCAATTTCATCCTTTACATATTCTTTTAATGCTATTCTAAAATATTTTATCCTATTTTCGTTTCTTATAAAATCTGGCAAGTTATTGTACCAGTTATAACCAATATAAGTAATGCATTTCTCAGCAGTGTAAATCTTGGTTTTTTTATATTTATTTTTGAGCTAGATCTAGTGTAGTAATTGTGAGTATTTTTCATTCTTGTAATTTTTTCGGCTATTATTTTCGGTTTCTCATTAAAAACCAATTTATGTATAAAAATACAGGTATTAAATAGTAACCTTTGCCTTATACTCATCCAACCTAATGTTTCTAACATGTCGCTTATTCTAGTGTATTTACTAACTCCTAAAACTAGTCTCATAGCTCTATTTTGAGTTTTTTGGAGTTTGTCCAGATCTCCCGCCGAGTAATTTATAATAACAGTACTATAATAATCAACATAAGGAGCAATTAATGTTTTATATATTAAATTTTTCGAATAACTACTAACAGAATTACCAAGACGATACATAATATTTATTTTTTTTGCCATTTTATTTATCACTTCTGTTGCATTATCCTTAAAGGTTAAATTGTCATCAATAATAATACCTAAGTACTTCGTTTTTTTAACTTCCGTGATTATATGATCTTTTAATTTAATATCTACAGATTCGGTAGAATCTGGCGCCAAGGTCCGTTCAAAAATCCCGTTGTAAACGGAGCGCCAGACTACCGACTGTATTTATACTGTAAGCAGAACGGTTTTTTGAGGTTACGAAATTTTATTTAATTCTACGGTACTTTTTTTCCACTAATTTTTTATTATAACAGTTGTTCATTATTTATTTTACCGTATTAATTTATTTATTTCACTTATCACAATTTATTTACTTGAAATTATTAAATTTTATCAGCATATACTATAGCGCGCTCACGAATTTCGATCCTGACTTTTTTTTTATGTAAAAAGTGACATGCCACAGACTACATAAAATAAAAATGTGTAGTAATCCTCCTATAGATACGAAACTACAGTTAAAAAAGGTAATTCACAGCTTACATCTACAGCCACCAGAGTGCACAGAAATTATTTCAACATAAACTGTAGATTCAAAACGGGATAGCTTACTAAAGTTAGCACCCCAGAGATTTTTTTTTTTTAATTTTTGTTTTTTTCTTCTATGACGTCTGCAGCTCTTTGTTTGTCTTTTACTGTTCACTATTAAAATTTGTTCGTTATCCATTTATTTATTTTGAAAAGAATTTATTAATAATGTACCTTTAAGTTAGCCCCCCTATCGCATGTTTTTAATATTTTGGTTGCAATTTAGGTTATTAAACCTCTGTTTTTGATTGTTCATGTATATTTAACATTTGTTCCTATTTCAAATTGTTTAGTTGTTGTTTTATTAACATTTTTAATTAGCTGAATGTATGTATTCTAAATATTCGCACCGCGCATGCGTCAACTTTACGTATATAGACTTTTTGCGTGGTCTTTTGAAAATTATAGTGACAAGCACATTTCATGTGTAAAAAATTAAAAAATCTACAAGTATAATTTTTTAAGAATCACCTTTTAATTAATTTAAATAATTAGAAAAAAAATTGTTGGACGTCAGCCAATGTCAATGTCATTAAGTAAATAAATAAATAACTAATAAATATTAATTTCATTTTAAATTTCTTAAAAAATTTCGAAACAATGGTTAATTAATGCATGTATATTTTTATTAACTAACTAACGATATAATGAAAAAAAAAATTTTGAAATTAAAAAAAAAACTCTGGGGTGCTAACTTTAGTGAGCTGGAGTATATAATTTCTAGAGAACTGCCATCTTAAATTAATGCAGCTTCAAAACTTAACATCGTTTAGCTCATAAGAATTAGCGTCAGCATGAAATCGCACTTCAAAAGTAAAGTAACATATTGAACTTTCAGCGAGAAAGTATAAAATTCAAATTATCAATTCCTTCAATCTCAAAAAATGTAGAAATTTTGTTATGTTTTTATACAAATTTAATTTTTGTAGTTGATTATTAGATTTTCAATACAAACTAAGAAGTACACGCGACTCAGTCATTAAGTTTTTCATTGCCAATTGATACTATGAGAAAAAAAAAACTTTCATTTTCTTATTAGGATTTGAGCTCTAAAATTAAAAAACAAACGACCTTCCATACGATTATAGCTCTGTCCGGGATATTTGATTTATTTGTGACTTTTTAATTTTGCGCGGGAACATCACAAATTTTAAATAAAAAATGTTAAAATTACTTCACGAATACAAAATTATCAAAACAAATTATGAAACAACTTTATATATGTATGTTTGTAAACATAAAACATATTTTTCTTATTAAATTTCATTTAGTAACTAGACTAAATAGACGACGAAGTAACATTGTTTGAATTTTACTTTCATCCGATAAGCCAGCTGTTCTTCAGGATGTAGGCAATTTTCATTGGACGCTGTACACATTCTATGATTTCTTAGTCGTTGCCTGTAGTGGCATTGTTACTCAATTGAGCGGGTTTCAAACGATTTTTCCTACGATTTTATAAAATATAAATATTATGATTGATAATTCAAGTCTATCAATCTCATCCAAAAGATATACGCGACTAATTTTCATGAAATTTTATCGATGCTACTAGTTTCTTTACGGAAAATAAAAGTTTAATTTATTTTTATAATAATTTTATGAACATTTCATATCCGTGGGAAAAGTACAAACTTTAAATTAAGAATGTAAAAAAATTTCTTATGAATACAAAAAAATTTACAGAGTAAACTACTAACTAAACTATCCAACAACCTTCTATGCGTATGTTGTTAAACATATTGTTCTAATTTAATTTAATTTATTAACCAGACCAAATAGATAATACGCTAAACATTGTTTGAGTTTTACTTTCTTCAGATATACCAGCTGTTCAGGGTCTCGAGAATTCTCATTAATCAGTGTGTACATTCTATGATCTTTTGGTCATTTCCTGTAGGTGGCATTGTTATTCGATTCAGCGGGTTTCAAATAATCATAATTTTTAGATAATTCGTATTGTAATTATGCGTTTGATGCATTGTTTTATTTACTAGCAACAATATCATAATAATAATAAATGATAATTTAGGAGCTGATTTTTAAAATGGTATCTTTTCATTTTTGATTAATCGAAACACAGAACTGATTATCTCCAATTCTAAATATTTTTATTGAACTTTTTTAATTTTGCTATAAAGTGCTATCGGTTATGAAGCTACAATTTGATTTTGATTTAGGAATCTTCATAATTCTTGAAGTAATAAATATTTAAGAATTCAAAAAACTGCTTTTTTTAAAATATGAAAAGATTCCCTTTTGAAAATCAGCTCCTCAATTGAAATTCGTCCGAAAAAATTTGGGGTACTCAATGACGCGCGCCAAGTACGATAAAAAATTTTTTTTTTATTTTTTAATTTTCAACAAATTTTTTTTCAATTTTTTCAACATTATGACGGTTTCTTGGTACAACATTATGACGGTTTCTTGGTATTTTTTTGTATTTCATATCTTTTTGTAGAGAATGAAAATTATTAAAATGAGTCTAATTTTTTTTGTAAAGTGCAAATGTTATTGAGATGAGTTTCATGAACGTGGCCTTGGCGCAATTTTTTACAGTGAAACTGTTTTTGTTCGGATTACAGCTACCTCTAACATAGTTTTTCTTATTATCATGTATTAACATATATACAGTTTTTTTAACATTAATTTTCATTTTGTTTTTTAATAACCAATCATATAATACAGATAAACTTAAATTTAGTTTGGTTTCAATTTCTTCCAAATTTTTACTTGCAAAATAAATTTTCGTATCGTCTGCAAAAAGGCGACATGTGACACTTAAATTTCTAATTAAAGGAATCATGTCATTTACATATATCAGAAAGAGAATGGGGCCGAGTTTAGAACCCTGTGGCACACCATTTTCATTTCTGATTTCGTCAGAAAATATATTATCTAATTTAACTCTTTGTCTCCTATGACTTAGGTAAGATTCAAACCATTTCAATACTATTTCGCTAATTCCAATTTTCTTTAATTTTTCAATCAATGTTTTTCTACTAATAGTTTCGAACGCTCTCGCGAAATCAATAAATAATGCCCCAACAATCTTACCTTTATCAAGACAATTTCGTCAATCAATAAGAGAGCTCTGAATAGCTGCTTCACAAGAGTAATATTTTCTAAAACCATATTGTTCATTATCTATCAAATCATTAGATTCTAGATACCTTTCAAGCCTAGACTTGACTACTTCTTCCAGTAACTGTTCCATAATTGGTAATGTATTGATCGGCCTAAAATCTTCGATATTTTTACTATTTTTGATTTTTTGTAAAGGTGTAATTGTTGATAGTTTCCAGATATCCGGTGTAATGCCCAGTCTTAAAGATTGATTCAATATGTCTAGAATAATATTAGGATCAGATTCCCATATTAATTTAACAATTTTAGCATTGATATCTAATTTGTTGCCTTTATTATTATTTAGATTTCTAATTATTAATTTCATTTCTGCATAGGAGACAGTGTCAAATTCACTAAATTTTGAATTTAAATTCTCGTCATTTCTATTATCACAATTAAAATCAGATCGACTTTCTGTACTACTAACTGAGTTATCAATAGTTTCGCTAATTTCCTTTACAATATTATTTACACTATTTACAAAATAGTTATTAAATTCATTTACAATATCAGTCTTACTATCCAATAACTTATCATTAATTTTAATACAATTGGGCATAATCGAGTTAGCTTTTTTATCACCCATTAATTTTTTAATTTCAGACCACATTAAATGTGATTTATGTTTATTTTTATCAATTTTATTTTCATAGAATTTTTTTTTATTTATTCTAATGCTGTTAACTATTTCATTTCTTAGTTTTCTGTAATTTTCTAAGTCATCTATACACTTAGAATTTTTAGCTCTATAATAAGCTTGATCTCGATTTTTTATTTTTTTAATTATATCATTACTTATCCATGGTCTACTATTCCAATTAGGCTTTATTGTTTTCTCAATTTTAGGTGCAGTTATTTCTATTGAGTCGTAAATAGCTAAGTTTATATTTCTAACATAAGTATCAAAATTATAATCCTCAGTTTTACTCTCATTATTCATTAAAAATTTAATTTTATCTATTAAAACATTTTGAAAAATATAACTATCAAAGTTTTCGAAATCTCTACTTATAATTTTTTGAGGTTTCAATTGATTATTATTCTTTGATTTCATGTGTATAATAATGTTATTATGATCTGAAATTTTTGGCGTATTTAAAACTTCAGATTCACATTTGAAATTACAGAAAACTAAGTCTATTATTGTATCTGAGTTCAATGTTGATCTAGTTGGTAATTTAATTTTTTGCTTAAGACCTAACGATGCAAGATTGTTCAACAATTTTATGCCATAATAATTTAATTTAGAAATATCAATATTAAAGTCTCCGACAATCATTAACTTATTTTTATTTTTATCTAATATGTTATTCACAAAACTTACAATATTTACACAAAATTCACTAACTCTACTGTTTGGAGAACGATATATATTACAAATTGTAATTTTCTCCTTTATTTTTATTTGAAAAACATGTAACCAAGTATCTTCACTAATCAGTTCATTATTCACTATAACATCGAATTGCATAGATTTTTTAATATAACTTATAACACCTCCGGTTCGATTATTGCATGTATTAGTTCTAATTATATTATAATTTTCAATTGAAATTTCATGGTCTTGTATATCGTCCTTAACATGAGTTTCATTTAAACAAATAATATCTGGTTTTATATTTTCAATCCATTTAATTAAAATATCCTTCTTATTTATTAGTCCATTTATATTGAGCGAAACTATTTTTAATTGTTAATTTTCACAATTTATTATTCTTTTTGATTCATTATTTAACACTTTCAAATAAAACTTACAGTTTAGATCCGTGGCTTCATGACTTATATCACAATCTGTTGCGTTAAATTTATTTGACGAATTTACACAGTATGCACATTTTCTTTCATTATTTTTACAATCTACCTCTTTATGTTGTCCTGCACATTTACGGCAAACCACAGGCCTCTTACATCTATTTGCCTTATAATTATAGCCCCAACAATTAAAGCAACGATTGATATCGATAAAATTGTAAATCTTATAGCTCATCCAACCTATTTTTATTCTACCATTCTTTAGTAACAATTTATGAATATCAGGATGCAACTCCAATATCATCGTACCAGAATCTTGGTTTTTCAAATATTTTTTAATAATTTTAATTTCATTTCCACCTTGTAGATTAATCAATTTATTTTGCTTAACAATATTATCAGTAAGGACTTTATCATTCGTTTCAATTATATCCTTATTTATAGCAATTACTTTCAATTTTGGTAATTTTTTAGTAATTGTAGTTACCTTTACCGAATTTCCCATCTTCTCAGTTATTTCATTAGCCAAGACTGACTTGTCGATTTCTTTATCCAACTCAACAATTACTTTTCCATTCGATCCATTTCTAATTTTATTTATTCCAATACCAAGATTCCCAACATTGATATTTCTTTTAATACTTTTGACTGTTCCTAGTTGTGAAATGAGGTTCGATCTCTTTGGTCTGTTCCTAGCTGTAAAATGAGGTCCGATCTCTTTGGTCTATTCTGTTTCAGAAATAAAAAAAAAAAATATGAGTTAGTTGTCAAAAAAAGAAAATAAATGAATTTCAAGACGAATAATAAAATCTATCAACCGGTGAGGTTAGCCGAGTGATATAAGGCGCATGGCCTATAGAGCTATCGGACTGGCTCATCGACTAGGCGTAAGTTCGAATCCCAAGCTGGTCTTAGAAACCAATTTCGTTAATATTCGACCCTTGTCGCGTAGATTAAGATTTTCACGACCCAAAAAGGCCCCAACGTACTATTCCCAACGATTAATATCGGTGATATGACCACAGCAGTTAAAACCGACTCTGAATAATAATTAATTAAAAAATAGAATAAAATAAAATCTATCATCAGTTTATCAGTTTATCAGTGCGCCAGAACTTTTTTATTGTTATTGCTTATATAAATTGCTTTAAATAAACTTATTTAAATAACTAGACTTAACACGCTCGCTTCGCTCGCCTTCATTCTTTTAAAAATCCCGCCACTATCTCAGTCGACAAATCAACAACCGAATAAAATAGTCACAGAAGTGACGTAAAACGATACGACATCCGGCCATCAACTTTTTAGAAGAGGATTATCTCTAAAATATTATTCAAAATTTTCTGAAGCAAATAAAGAAACTCATAATTTTGTTATAAAACTTTCTTTATTAAATTAAGAAAATGGAAAATTATGACACATATGAATACATAATAAGTTTTATCCTAAAATGACATTTGTAATTCTTAGAATATTTGTCACATAGCTTTGATCTGTTGACTTATAGTCCTACTTTCTTCAATCAATCAGTCCAGACATTGTTTTCATCAAAATTGTTTCTTATCAGCCTATACATATAATTGTAAATCATGATATGAAAGCCCAAAACTGTCTCTTGGTGCCATTCTATTGAGATTTTCACCGACCAGCACAAAAAGCATGTTTGATTTCTCTGAACTACTAGCACCCCACCGGTCTTTGAACCATTGATACATGCGATATGCATGCTGAAATGCACACTTAGCGTTTCTGACAGCGTTTCTGCGTGGTATGCGTCGTAAGTACATTTTAAGAAAATCTGGTTGTTCCTGCGATAGCCAATCCGTTTGACTTCAATAACTGGAATAGTTGTGCCAATTTTCTTTTCAAGCCATTGTTTTTTCTTCTTGTTGGCTACGAAAATGTAGTAAGGTTTTTTATCAAAAATTAACTTCTTTAGCACTTGATTTAATTTATCATAAGGAGCGCTTCCAGCTTCCCATGGAATTCCAGAAGAGTTTCTCGTGTTCCATTGATTGCAACTTTTAATTTTGGCAGGTAAACGATCCCAATGAGATGGGGGCAAGAACATCGCACATTTAACTGAGGGGGTGTCATTATCATAATAGCTATGGATACTGCATAATTCTTTGACAACTAATTCACCACTTTCGTCCTTGAGAAATTCGAAGTCTATGAACAAATCCATTTTTCTGTGATCAAATTCAATTATTAATAAAGTTGAACGAATTTTAATGATGATTACGAATCTCGGAGCTATTATCTTTGTTACTCACTTGAGTTTTTTCTTTACTTAATTTGAGGTATTCGTATTTTTTCCGGTAAAATTGAGGTTGAAGTTGTACTTATAGTCTAATACGATGTGCTAAGAATACTGGCTTGAGAAATACTATTGAGGTTTACAAAAATGAGCTGGTTATATACGATTATAAGCTTATCCCCACCACTAAATCATCGTCACAGATTGGCTGTCGAAGTAATAATCCCCACCAAGATCTTTGGATGATGTCATTCAAACGAGTTTATTTGAGGTTAGGTTCGTTTAGCAGTCTGGAAAGATGTGTTAAGATCAGTCACTAGTACAATACTGTAAAGAATTGAAGAAAATGAGCTAATTATATAGATTTTCTCCCACTACCACAGATTATCATTGAATCAGTGATGAAAGTTGCCCCCACCAAGATTGTCTAAGTTTTGATTGGATAGAATAGGTTGGATGATGCAACAAAGTTAAGATATGGAAGGGATTGACCTTGAAATTCAAAAGCGATATCATCAAAACCGGTTTTAGTTGTGTCGTCATTAATTTTCTACAACATGTGGCAATCAAACAAGTTTGAACTTGTCAGATTATATTATATGCCTTGAGCGCGACTGCATGGAAGCTATGCTCTACTAGCGCCCAAAAAACTAAATTTTCGATTTTGTTATGTTAAGCTGTGTATGTCTTCAAAAGTTAATAGAAATTTTTCGTTAACTAAATGTATTTTTAATTTTTTAAATTGGTACACAGATGCAAATTGTAGAGCTTGAGGGATTGACAACAGTGAGTTGATCGAGCAATTATTAACCCTTTCATTGATTAATTTTTTTTTGCAATCTCATCTTTTCTTATTTGTGGATAACTTTTGTAAATTACGTCTTAATACCGATTCATTTGATTATAATTAATTAATTTTAAAATATCAGCTCAATACATTTACTAGTAGTAAGGGGCACGGAGAGCGAGACACAACAAACCCCCACTCCTCGGCCACTGGCGCCAGACCTTTTCCGCTCCCCGCCGTGAGGGGTTTCTCCCTGTGAAGGAATTCCCTTGGTAAATTTTGGACCTGAAGTTTTTCCTGTAAGTTGTATGTGGATAGGGGTTTTACCATATGGGGTAATAAAGACGTATGTCATAAATTAGTCATGGCATGGGGTTAATGGGAAAAAGATGTAGGATTATATGATTTTCTATTTATTTTTGAAGATCTGATGATGAGATTTTTTTTAAAATTGGTCGCAGCAGGGGGTGTGAGGAGGGGGCCTTGGAGAAGTGTGATCTTATATAAACCTCGGGGACGAGGATCTGCAGAAGTCATACTAGAAAATTGTATCCATAGTATTATATTACGTGGCTATATTAAGAATCTTATTGTTTACTGTGTTCGATTTAATATGTGGATTAATAAATTTTTTTATGTATAGGTATAAATGGAATACGATGATTACATATTTATATAATAAAATTGTATTTTCTACACACCCATGTCGAGCATATGTTTATCACTCTCAATGTAAAAATTTTTGCCATAAAAAATATCAATACTGTGAAGCGCATTATAGTGAAATGAAAAATATTGTAAGAACTTATCATTTCTATAATATGCGAAAGAAATATGGAGATTGTAATTTATGGTATTTAATTGAGTGTGAGATTCAATCACGAAGAATGTACACTGAAAAATTTAATATTGTTAGCGATGATAACCATGCTCGTTGGATTAACTATTTGTTGCAAGAGCAGCAAAATTATAATTTAGATAGTTATTATTATAATTTAGGTTTTAATGATTTTATAGATTTAGGTTTAAACGATAAAATTATATCTGATATAAAATATATAATTAAATAATAAACAACAAGTATATAATATTTTCTTTTATTTACCAATTTTCTTCACACTCACATTCATACTTATAAAAACAGGTTTTTTCATCTATAATTAGTAATAATCGTAATGCTGATGATAATAATATCACTCAAAACAATAATGATAATAGTAATAATAATAGTAATGATAATGATAATATTAGAGATAAAAATATTGGGTCCATATTAATCAGTGATGTCTTGTCCTTCGTCGGCGTTATAATACATGCTGTAGCGTTGAGACAGCTGGTTTTCAACTTTGTGTACTATTTTTTGAACAAGTTCTTCATGGTGGTGTAGCAGGTCCCAGAAAAATAAAAACCCAAGATCTCCAAGATTACTGTGAATTGAAGGAGTCCTCTCGTTATATTTGAATAAATCCAGAAAATGTTTTTCAAAATATTTTAATATTATATTTGTGTTTGGTGTTTCTCTGGTCTTGGGTACAAGAGATTTTTCAGAATATATCTTGATATATTTTCTTCTATGGTGTTTATGTAGTCCCTAATAGAAAGTTGCTCAAGATGGTCGAGCCAATGGTTGATACTTTGATTGATGCACTTTAATGTGTTTTGTAATGTGATTTGCCTTTAATGACAAATTTGGGAATTAGGGAAATAAAGGATAAAGGGGGAAGGAGAGGACTTTTACTCAGTAGGAATTTTCGGTAACTGAAAAGTAATTCGGACAGCCCAGACCGAGACTCGAACCCGGATCGTTTGGTTACGCGCCAAAGGCTCTACCAGTTAAGCTATCCGAGACACTGTCCGTAATTACCATTTATAATAGTATATTATTTATAATTAATTTATAAATTCAAACTAAAAGTTTGACCCCCGAATATTGTTGTATATGTTTTGGATTGAATGTTCTCTTGTTTTAGTTTATATTGCTTACATTGTTTATATTGTTTATTGATTTTGAATCGCGTTTTTGATTCTGAACCGCGAGTATTGTTATATATGTGTGAAAAGAGTGTTCTAATGTATTATTTATATTATTTATGTTGTGTTGCGTTCGGGCGACGATAATACAATTAATTTGAACAGTTTCTTAAATTTGAGACTAATCACCGAAGATTATATGTCTCGAGAGGCAGGAACCGCGCCAATAGGTAACTGCACGCGGGGTTTGACGTGACACAAGTAATCATGGGACTATTGTTCTATTTTGGGGAATTTCGACTCAATTGTCATATTTTCCTTGGGTAGGTCAGGGTATAAGCGAATGAAATGATAAACGAGTTCGAATTAAAATCAACGCAGAAAGAGGAACACTTATACCTGCTTGAAGGTCGAACCTGTGTTGTCGTTGAGTCCTCGTCCAGGAACCTGGTCACGAATATTCTGAGACCACTGGTCGAAAGGTAATTACTGGCGAGTAATTAGAGTGAACAATCGTAATAGGTAATCAGGATTTCGTTACAAGTAAATGACTTCACAATTTTTATGGAATAGCGATTTTATTGAAATAAAGAATTCAAATTTAGTAACCATCACTAACTGGTTGACTGGTTCGTAAATTAAAAGTTTGACTATTCGTTAACTTGGGAGTAAAGGAACCGAGAGCACACGCGGTTACAAGATGTACTGATGATTCCCGGGGATCGTGGAAGGTTTTTTATATAATCGCAAGTCCTTCCTCTTTCTGATTTAAAATTCTAATAACCTTTAGCATAAATTATTTTGATAGGACTTAGATAACAGTTGACGATACTCGGCGCTTTAGAAGTTACTTAATGTCAAATCAGGTGAAAAGACCCAGATAATATATTTTAAATCATTTATTCATATATACGACGTTTCGTCGGTTTTATTCCGGCATCATCAGGTATCTGACAACAAACCAACAAATTAGTCAATAAAAAAAGGCACGTGGAGGATGAAGTTATTGACGACTGGATGGGGAAGAGCTTAAAGACCGTGAATGGGTTACCACCAAGATTATATGGTCTTCGTAAAGTACATAAGGCAGGCTGTAAAATGCGTCCAGTTGTCAGCTGCATCAAATCACCATGTTATAAGGTAGCTAAATTTTTACATACAATGTTGACTCCAGTGATTGATACATTTGATATTAACGTAAAAAACTCGGTTGAATTAGTTGAGTTGTGTAGTACTGTTAGGTTACCGGAGGGTTATGTCTTGGTCTCGTTGGATGTCGTGTCCTTATTCACCAATATTCCTAAGGAGCTAGTGTTATCAACGATTGAGGAGAACTGGGATGATTTTAAACGGGTTACTAAGCTATGGAAAAAAGATCTTATTGATTTGGTTACAATATGCTTTGATACTAGCTATTTTACTTTCAATAATGAGTTTTATATTCAGTTAGATGGATCAGCGATGGGTAATCCTGCGAGTCCTACGTTAGCAAACCTAGTTATGTATCACGTTTTGAACAAAGTTATAAGAGTAATACCGTTTAGAATAGCATTTCTCAAGCTGTATGTGGATGACACTCTACTGGCGGTATCTGAAGATCGTGTTGAGGGTCTGCTGACTTGGTTTAATGGCGTTCATCCGAAGATTCAGTTCACAATGGAGAAGGAAGTTGATAACAAGCTACCGTTCTTGGATACGGTGGTGTTTAGGTTGGATAGTGGTGAATTACGGACGAATTGGTATCAGAAACCTTCCTGTTCGGGCAGATTACTCAATTTTAACTCACATCACCCGATTGCACATAAAATCAGTGTGGTCCTTGGATTAATGTTCAGAGCGTTCAGATTGAGTCATGCAGACTTTTATGAAGAAAACTTATTACAAGTCCGGGACATTTTACATAGGAATAACTACCCAAGGTCGTTCATAGATGTCTGTTTGAGGAGATTTGAAAATTTGCATAAGAACAGGGATAGTGTTAACATAAAAACTCAAGAAAATAGGTTCAGGTTCCCGTTCATTCGAGGTCTTAGCAGGTATATTTCATTGAGTTTTCGATCTACGGATTGGAGACCAGCTTTCTATAATATTCGTACTGTCAGCGAAGTATACTCAAAGCTAAAAGCTAAAACTGTCTGGAACCAGAAATCGGAGTTAGTTTATAGTATTCCTTGTTCTTGTGGAAAAGCATATGTGGGCCAGACTAAACAGTACTTATCAAGAAGGATTTATCAACACAAATATAGCTGTCAGGATAAGTTCAGAGATAAAGAAGATCTTACTGCGCTAGCTCTCCATCATTTCCAAACAGGTCAAGTGTTTAATTTTGATTCTGTGAGAATTGTGGATAGAGAAAGTAATTTTTATAAGCGTAATATTAGTGAAATGGTCCAGATTTTCTTGAGAGACACGGTTAATTTAAGAACAGACACTGAAAATTTAAATAGTGTGTATTTGGGTTTGATTAAAAAATTTAAATTCAATAAGCATTTGAATTGAGTGAGTAATGACTAGTTCAGGATAACGCCGCTAGAGTTGCTAGTTGCTAATATTATCAGCTGTTTTAGTCGAGAGCAATTTGCTGAGTAGCGTGTTCTTATATTCAGTTTATTAATAATTTGTTATTTATTAATACTATGAAAATTATTTATTAAATTTATTTGTTAAATGGTTGATATATTATTATTATTTTATAATTTGGAATTGACTAATGTAAAGCTGTCATGTAATGAATATCTGGTTGACAACATTTTAACAAATTATTCAAGGTATTGATATTATTTAATTTATTGTAGTTTTTACTGACTAACTTGTTGTTAATTTTTTATTGACTAAAAATTTTTTATTGACTAATTTGTTGGTTTGTTGTCAGATACCTGATGATGCCGAAATAAAACCGACGAAACGTCGTATATATGAATAAATGATTTAAAATATATTCTCTGGGTCTTTTCACCTGATTTGACATTAAATATATTTATTTAAGACCTGATTATTTTCCATTTAGAAGTTACTGTACAATAGTAACATGAATGCATTAAAACTTTTTCCTATTTTCTGAATGTCGAACGCGACCGGGTTAAATTCGGTTGTCTATAATTTTTATATTATTCTGGACTTCGTACCCGTGGCCCGGCGTATTGTCTGTTCAGGTTAAGGTTCTCGCGAGTTATACTGATATGTTTTGGCGTAACTTATTTTCCTCTTATCTCTATGAGTAAATTCTTACCGTGAGATCTTTCTATCTCAATAATGAGATTTCCCGTTTCCGAATAAAACTTTCGTGGTTTCAATAGTAACACACACTGTGCCGAGTACTTTTTAGTCTTGTGCTCTTTTGTTCTTATTCCCGGTTTAGTGAATATTTACTTAGGCTACGCGAGATACCGCGACTTACGTTCACGTTAGTAATTTTTGGTTTCGAAATCTTTACACTGATAATTATTTTTTTGGGTGATAGTCGAACCATAATGATTTTTGGATTTCAACTAACTGATAACCGCACGCAGCTGCTCTGGGGTATCTACTCGAGAATTAAAATATCTTTTGTTGTAATTTATTTTCTCGATTCGGAGAATTGTTTGAATAACTATTTTTAAACGTGAATTGACTATTTAAGCCGATAACTTGTCAATCAATATAATTTAGAACGTAAGAATAATTACACGTTTCTGTCTTAATACAATTAAATTAATTAATTACTTTCTAATTATTAATATTTATTTATTAACGCCAATGGCTTATTTATTGAATTTGGGCACTCGGTAAAATTTAATTAAATTGTAACCGGGGGTGTTTAGCCCAGGTCCAGTTAGCTACCCCTTTCCTCTTTAGAAAGGGCGCCACTGGGATTTTAGACACGGTGTCCCAGAAACCGGGGAAGCATGAGAGGGAAAAGACAGGGTCGTGAGAAGTCCGAGAAAGGCTGTAAATAAAACTGAGAAAAAAATTATTTATACCAATTAAAGTGATTTATTCAATCAATTTACAAACTTAACAATTTTCTTATAACTAACTTAATTGTGAGAACCTCTCACCTACGTTGGCCCTTGCCAATTTATTCAAACCTCGTCACTCCGACGGAATACCTTAAAACCTAAATTTTCCCTCGTCAACCTGACGGAATACCATAAAATACCAATTAATTACCTCGTCAACCTGACGGAATACCAATTAACATAATTTACCTCGTCAACCTGACGGAATACCAGTTAAAACCTATTCCCGACTGCGCCCCCGACTCGGACGTCTACGCAGCGGTTTCCTAACTTAATCCGTTGTACTCCCGACTCAGGTGTCTATACAACGTTTCTAAATACTCACTAAATTCCATACAGAAATCGTCCACCGGACTCTAACTTAATACCCACTTTATCCGAATTACTAATTATCTAAATTCCTGAAATTTTACGCTTAACATTTCTTTAATACAAAATACCAAATTCACTAATTTAATTCATTACCAAATTTTATCAATCAAAATTATTCAATTAAATTCATAAACTATTTTCTCAATAACTAATTTACTAGATTTACTAAATTAATTAAATTTAGCCCAACGGCCTAGAATTAATTTTACAAAATTTCAAATTTCAAATTCTACAAATTTAACAAGCCTCATTTAATATTCAAACTACATATATTCCAAAATGACCTTGACTATCTAAATTACACAAATGCTTCTACTATTTCAATTTTTACCAAGATAATTCTACTTAAATAATTTCCCATAACTAAAGGACTTGTAATAACTAATAAATGACGTTGATGAATAATTTACTTATAAAAGAATCTACTAAATTAAAAGTGACATCTGAGACAATAGCGATCATTAATTGACAAAATTTTATTACAGTTAATTCGGCCTCTCAATTTTCAAATTCAAGCTTGGCCTGAAATAATTGTAATAATAATACCTGACTTAACTTTTACAACTCTCCAAACGTTGAGTGATGTCCTGGTGGAAACTGGCGAAATCAGCGGCTGGTTGGTCTCTCTCTCGTCTTCAATGAACTATCTGACTCCAAGTAAAGGGTTCCCAATTCCGGATCGTACATTGACTTCCTTCTTGAGGGTCCTAAATCTTGATGACAGAATTTACTACACAGCACTACACTGACTCACTGTTTTGCCAAAAGCCTCACTGTCTCAAAGCGTCACTGGCTTAAAGCCTGGCTCAAAAGCGTTACTTGTTCCAGGGCTTGGCTCAAAAAGCGTTACTTGTTCCAGGGCCTGGTTCAAAAAGCCTCGATGTTTCTTTTGTCGGCTCTTTTATAACCCTTGACTCCGAGTTCTCGAACTTTCCTATTGTCAACCCCGCTTCGTTTTTGGGGACAGCAGTGGGGACTTTCGATTTGCACACCCGGTGACAAGTCTGAACTACTTGTCAAAAATCGTACGGTAAGGGAAAACCCTCATTTATCGTGGCGTCAATAAAGTGGTCGATAACGACCATGGGAAGTTCAGTTTTCCCTGTCACAAAATATATATTCAATGTAAAAAAAATATCACGGACCGTAACATGGGTTACCGGCTTTTCGATGAGTGCCATCTTTGCTTCCGCGGCTGGAACTTTTATATCCGCAGGTCCGCCATGTTATAGTGACTAGTCATGTAGCTAAACAAAAATGCTTCCTTATAAGGTAATGTGCGATTAATATGTCCATATAAGGCATTATTCGAGGAGCTCGGCCGATGGTAATTATAAATTAGTTTTTCCATAAAATTTCTATTTATGTTTGTTGTCATAGAGTATATACACAGAAAGAAAAAACAATTTGAGTCAAGCGTTAATTTTCTTAAATCAAGAAAATTTTAAGGAAGACTAAAAATTTTTTGAATGAAGTTAAAATTTTTTGAACGAAGTTAAATTTTTTTAAGCCAAGATAATTTCTTCTTGCTCCAAAATTACTTCATTCTTCCTTGTAATTTTCTTGGTTCAAGAAATTTTTTTTTCTGTGTAGAAAAAACATGCATTGGGGGGACTGAAAAGATTATTTATTGATAACGTAGTATTCATCGGGAGTCCTGTTGGGAACGGCGGGGGGCAATAGATTCTCTTCACTTTGCGTGTGTTAGGGACCTACAAGAGGGGATTAGACTGCGGCTCGTCCGGATTGGTGCAGGGCGTCACGCGAGAGAGTCTAGGCCCTCCCACAATAGTTATGGCGTCGCTAGATATCTGTTTGACATAATAGTTACTACATGTAGTTAACCTTCCTACTCTTCGGCTACTCCGAAGAAGATGAGAGGGCAGGGGGTAGTGTTACGTACGGATGACGATAACATAATTAATTGATCAGTTCCTTAAATTCGAGACTAATCACTGAAGATTATATGTTTCGGGAGGCGGGAACCGCGCCTTTTGGGTAACTACACGCGGAGTTGACACGACGCAAAAAGGGGTACCGTGAAGTTATTTTAAAATTTGGGGATTCCGACTTGGAATTTCCCGTAGGGTCGGTCAGGGCACAAGCGAAAGAAATAAGCGAGGGTTTTAAATGAATAAAACGAAGAAAGAAAATGACATATACCGGGTTCGGGATTGTGCCTTGTTATTGTTGGGCCCTCGTCCAAGTACCTGGCGTCGAAAGGTCTGAGATCAAAGACCAACGTGATCCGTAATGAATGTGTTTATTATTAATAGTCGATGTAGGAACAGGTAGTGAAGGGTTTTTAACGAACTCGCGATTATTACTTGTGAGTAAATTAGTTATTTAGGCAAAATTTTAAATTCAATAACACTTATTAATCAGTTGGCTGGATGACAACCTAACACTGGATCTCGAGTGTTATGAAGAACTACCGATCGTATTCGCGGTATGGGGAGGAATGCTAGCGACAGAGGTCGTGGTTTAGTTTTATAGGTCCGCGAGTTCTTTCTTCGATCCGAATTTTGATAATCTTGGTATTAGTAATAATGTGAGATGCCCGTATAAGAGCGAGGGAGATAGCGGCAGCGGTACCGTTAATGCGCTTTTAGATTTTCTTTTCTTTACCTAGTTGTACTGTGGGACCGTTTTGAATCCGTTCACCGATAATTATTATTTTACTTTTGACTCAGCGCGTTGTTTACTCGGCTGAGGTTTCTTACATGTTATAATAAAGTTAGGCACTGCGATTTATTTTCTCGTAGCATCAGTAACAATATTCAACTATTCTTATCTTTTGAACGCCGCATGAGTTTCGATGGTCGTTCGTTTATCTCAATAGCCGGTTTTTATTATTCGTATATGTGCTCGTCGTTATATATGCTCGTCGATTTTTTTGTAGTCGTACACGCGGTTCTGAATATTGTTACTTGTGGGCTAGGAGTTTTTGTTTTTCTCTCACCAATTGATGGGTTGTTTGTCTACACAAGATAACACGTCAGTAGTTAGGGGCACGGAGAGCGAGACACAACAAACCCCCACTCCTCGGGTCAAAAGAGGTTACTCAAAAAAGCATCAACAGGTCCACTGTATGACTATTATAAAATTATAAGGGATGGTAGAGGTGAAGAACAAAAAAATCGCGCAAAAGAATTATCAAATTTTGCTGGTGTAGCGGTTCCTAATGAAGGATGTGGGCTCGAGGAAATAAAATTTTTCCAAAATTATTTAAAATACCAAGGAACGGCTATCATAGTATACAGTGCTGAAAAAGATAATAGTGCAAAACTATACCCAATACTTTTTAATGGAACTGCTTGTCCGGCATTACACCTATGTAATCTTGATTGGCTCTGCTGTTGAAAAAATAAGGAAAATAACCTTTCCGCATTTTATTTTCGAAGCCAAATGATTTGGGTAGAGCTGACAATGGTGCCGAAATGAAATTCAGATTATCAATAAATTTAATTTTTTTACTGTTGAGTTTAATTAAGGTGACACTAGTACCGGTCATGATCGTATCAATATCACTTAACTGTCTATTAAACAACTCCGTGAGGATAAACTATGCATCAAAACCTTTAGCGTTGTGTGCTATACATACCACTTTTTTACAAGTCTTAGGTTTACTTATTTCTAAGATATAGTCCACAAATTTTTCTGCACAGTCTTCACCATGAAAAATTGTTTTACAAACCCCACAATTATTACACCAAGGTCTGGTGGTACCCAACTCGAGGTCATCAATACCACAACACACATTACACACTTGTTCAGCGACACATAAATTTGGTACATGAATGTTCATCTTTTCACTGCCATGAAATTTATCATCTTGGCGAGTCTCAAGATCATAATACACAAATTTTACGCACTGTTTAGTTGGTGGAGATAACTTCACAAGTGTCATGAAACAAAAATGTCCTTCTTCGCAAAGTTCTTTACACGTAGAGCACAAAAATTTCCCACAACTGTGTAAAGCCTTTCTCGGGAATATAATTTTATGGCAGGTTAAACAAAATTGTTCGTTATCACACACAGTTTGCTCTTTTCCTCCGTATGAGCCTTTGACTAAATGATTATTGTAATACTGTTGTCCATAGAAAAACCGATTACATTTAAAACATGTTATTTTACGCTGAGTTGTATCGCAAGTACCTTTTGCATAGCATTTAGTACAAGAGTATGGACAGTTTTGCACTGCCAAAAGAGGGTCGTTATTTAAAACGGGCAAATTTTCTGGAAGTTCATTTGATTCTAACCATTGTGTAACAACCTGATCATCATCATTGTTTTCTATTTGTCTACCATCATACGATACTGGATTTTCAATTAAAAGATGCCCTTTTTTAAAAATGACATTAAATTAAAAATAAATAAAAAATTTAGCGAGCCTAATTATTTTAAAAAGCCTAGTAATTATTCATATATTAACTTACCGTTAATATCCGCCAAATAATTATTTAAATCAGGCAAAATTTCAGGTAAAACATTTTCACCAAACCATTCGTTCTCAAAGGAGTCACTAAAACCGTTGGGATCCATCGTAATTAGAAGTTAAAAACGGAATGTACTCTCTCGAAATAAGACCACAAATAAAAGTTAAATTTTTTCTCGTTTCGAGAAACATCACACTTCTCCAAGGCCCCCTCCTCACACCCCCTGCTGCGACCAATTTTAAAAAAAATCTCATCATCAGATCTTCAAAAATAAATAGAAAATCATACAATCCTACATCTTTTTCCCATTAACCCCATGCCATGACTAATTTATGACATACGTCTTTATTTCCCCATATGGTAAACCCCTATCCACATACAACTTACAGGAAAAACTTCAGGTCCAAAATTTACCAAGGGAATTCCTTCACACGGAGAAACCCCTCACGGCGGGGAGCGAAAAAGGTCTGGCGCCAGTGGCCGAGGAGTGGGGGTTTGTTGTGTCTCGCTCTCCGTGCCCCTAACTACTCACGTCTTAACCGAGTATTTTTATGTTTTTGAGTATTTACTTCGATAGATGGTCTTTCGGCTCGATGGTTGAGATGTAATGAGTTATATTCTTTTCAAATTTTTCTCTGCTGATAACCGGAGCAGCTGCTCTAAGTTTTATTTCTACCTGCATTGTTAAATGCTTTTCGCTTCTAAATGCTTCGGTTTAAAAAATTTATTTATATAAATGTTAGCCGGATTTGATCTTATGCAAAGAAAAACAACTAACTTATCAGTCGTATACCGTGGGAAGAGAAAAATAGTTATAGTATTTTTTCTTCTAGAAATAATTATTTAAAATAAATTTATTTTTTTCTTTAATTATTTATTTACTAAAGCCAATGGCTTATTTATTGAATTTAGGCACTCGATTAAATTCAATTAAACAAATATACAAAATTTTAATGATCACGAACCGTACCACGGGTTGCAAAAATTCGCGATGAGTTCTGGTCTAGCTTCCACGGCTAGAGTTTTTATACTCGTGGATCCGCCATTATACGGCGATATTCGGCCACGTAGCTAGACAAAACGCTTCCTTATAAAGTAATGTTCGGCGAATATATCCATATAAAGCAATTTCTCGAGAACAGCCAATGGTCGTAAATTATTTTTTTTTGTAAAAGTCAGTAAAGTGAACATTAGAGGTTCGAGCTCTTAGTAAAATTGTAAACCCCAACCCCCCCGGTTACGAATAGTCTTATCTATACGTTTTCTATCGTAGAGTACACAAAAGAGCATGCATTGGGAGGTAATTTTAATAGTCATCGGCTGCCATGTTCAAACCGCGCGAATACCGAGCCCTCCTTACCCGAGCAATACACGTGTGTGGGGGCCTTACGGGCAGGAAAGATTTAGGCAGCCGATCTTCGGGATTGGCTAATAACTAACGCACGTTTCTAGGCCCTCCTTAATATCTATTGTATTTATAACGGAAAATACACCTTCTTTACGGGCCTCGCGGAGAGAGAGGGTGGAGCGGGAAGCCTCTTTTGAGACACTGTACATCGAAATTGTACACGCGACCGTACACGGAAAAAAAATTTTGCTACTAGAGCCATTTACTAGAGAGTTACTAGTAGAGCGCTACGACAACAAAACGTTTTCCTACAGTAACTGTTACGTCCTAATGTTGGTCAGTAACAATTATATCAGTTCCTTAAATTTAAGACTAACCACTTAAGGTTATATGTCTGAGGAGGCGGGAACCGCGCCTATGGGTAACCATATGTCAGTGTTACACGAAGCTACACACTGTATACGTGATTAAAAACTGGGTCATGGATTGGGTTAGGTCAGGCACAGCAGATGTGTTAAGAATACGTAGAGAGAAAATAGAAATAACCAAAATAAATAAATATATATATATATATATATATATATATATATATATATATATATATATATATATATATATATATATATATATATATATAAATAATGAGAAATGTACCTGTCATTGTAGTGAAGCGGCGACTACTCGTCGATGTGAACTTAATAATTATGTTTATTTTAATTGAAAGGATGAATGAGGAATTATTTTATAATAATTACACTAATTATTCTATTTCAAGATTTATTTAGATTTGAATATACACTGCATTTAATTGACTGGTTGATGATTTAAATTCGACTGTACTCTATACGTAATCAACTGTTTAAGGATTTGACCGATTAATTAATTGTAGGAATGGTTAATGGGAGAAGGTTATGGTGGCAGTGAATAATCTTCGCGAATTCGATATATTTTATAGACTTAGTACTTCCTTTCCCCCCTTTGAGAGTTTTGACTCAGCTCTTCGAAACCCTTCTCGTGGTGTGAACGTTCCCGAAATTTGTTTTTCGAAGTGACAGCAATGTGGTCAGAAAATATTCTTTATAATTTATGGTCGCGAATGACATATAAAGTTTCAGTAGTTGACAACTGGAGCGGTACCCGATTTGCTATTCCCATAAAACGTTAAGTTGTTTACACGAGTTCCCTCGTCCTATAGTCTAGTCGAGAAGTGAGTTTTCTGCGAAAAATCTTAATACCAATCTTAAAAATATGGCGATTGGTACATTGGATTCAGAATTTAATTCTGAGAAATGGGTATTTTTTAATTTATCTGCTATTAAAAATTTCATTTGTTATAAACAAAAAACGAAATGGAAAAAGGGTAGCCTCCATTTTGTTGCTATAACTTCAAAAATATAAAAGATATTTGAAATATAAAAAAAGATTCTAAAAGAGGAGAAAATTTTAGTAAAATAAGTCTTGACTCCCGGAGTTGTAGCTCCATTATTTATAATTTTAATTTAACGTTAAAAGTTGGGCTCCGCGCGGCCGTTTCGGAGCCTAGGCGTCCCCGTCAAGCAAGGTATGCAACACAAAATAATTTTTTTAGATCATTCAATATTAATTTAAAAATCTGAATAAATTATAATCTCATCTAGACACTTGAAGGAATATAGTCCCGCAGAAAAAAATTTTTTAGCTAAATTTTTGTTTACGTTATTCAATTGTTAATTAACAAATTTTTCGGAGACGAGTTTTAATAAAATCTTGTATAAAAGTTTACAAATTGTGTCTATAAATTTTTTTTCTTTTAGGAGCTCTTGTTATATAAATAATGAACAAGATTGCGTTGTAAAAGTTTATAAAAGTTTTTGCATTTGTTTACAATGATTTTTCAAAGTTATCAAAAATAGAAATATCAGGCTAATGTTATTAAAAAAATTTTTTTTCCCAAATCTTTAATTTTAGTTGTTTTTGTATTCATATATTGCGTTTGGCAGCTTGGCTAAAAATTTTTTAACATTAATTGTTTAAAAATTTTTTATAAACAAATCGACAAATTGAATATTTTTGAAAAAATTTTTTTTGTCATTTTAGTCTTAGTAAAATAATGATTTTTTAAAAAACAATTTTTTTCTTAAAAAAATTTTTTAATTGTTTATAATCGTTTTTTTCATTTATCCACCATTTAAATTATTTATTAAGAAATCATTTTTTTTTTAATCATCATTTACAATTCTCAATTTAATTATGAAAATAAATTTTTTTTTAATTTAAAAATAAAAACATGGTTCCATATTATTTATCACTAATAAATATAAATGAAAATTAATTTACTAGATATTTAATAATTTTTAGAATTTTTTTAACAAATAAATTATGGTAAAAAACAGAAAATGAAAAAAAAATTGACCTGCAGAAATTTAAAAAAATCATAAATTTTTTGAAAATTAATTTTTCAGAAAAAATTTATTTGTTAAATAAAATTAAAAAATTATCAAGTGACTGTTAACTTTAATGTCATTAAATATAATTATAACCAGAAGTTTGACAATTTTAAAAAAGTTATAAATTATATACAAAAATAACAATTAAAAAAAAAAACGTCAGTATAATTTTTGTAAATTTTTTCATTTAAACTAAGTTTAAATTTGTTTAAAAATAAAAAAATAAAAAAAAGCTATCTACTAATTTATTGGTTATCCATAACTATAAAATTAATTTATTACTCCATATAATAAATAAATTTTCATCAATCAATGAATAATATTTTATTTGGTAGTCATCAGTGAAAACAAATATTTTTGAGGTTATGAAATATGTCAACACACAAGATTGCGAGGCGTTTACTGTTCACAGCAATACCATTTCGCTCTCCCAGCGATACGGTTTAGCTATTTCAGCTAACTAAAGTATTCCTGTCAGAGCGATCTACTAGATGGCTCTAGTAAGAATCAAACAGTTAGTTAAGTGGGGATAGCTACAGTAGCATTACAGTATGGCTCCGAGAGCGATATTTTTTTTTCCATGTAACTGTTGCTCATATTGTTTATTAACATGATCATGCCAATAAAGAGGTTTTCTTTTCTTTGATTGTATAATTAAAATGAAGTGTTTTGTTTATGATTTCTTATTTTTGACGCAATCCCCGTTTAAAACCCTGGACTTCGGCGAACAAATTTCGAGCCGGAGATTAATTGGATATTTATTAGAACACGTGGACGTAACAATTATTATTTTTTTTTTATCGATGAGGAAGTCATCTGAATCATAATCTGAATTTGAATGAAAAATGAAAAATGAAAAAAAAAATCGGCAATACGACATCGAAAATTTTCATTTCTCTCTAAATTATTATGATTCATTTAATCAAGGCACTAAACTACTGGCACCAATAGCTTGGTATTCAAATTTTCTTCTTGTAGTCTCAATTTACAAATTGTTTTCTTCAACTCATTTTTGCATGAATCAAGGAGTTTTCTTTTAGATTCGCCAAACATTTTCAATATTATAAAAATTTTTTATATTTTAGTGATAAATAGAAGCAACTTAAATAAAATGCCTCACTGGTAACGATATATTTTTTTTATTAAATAGACATGAATTTATTCCCATTTTAACTATATCTTGTCTAGTTGTCACTGAATTTTACTGCAGAAAAATTGTAGCAGATGTTCGTAGCAATTTTCGTAGCGTGAGAAAAACGTTAAAACGAATGAACTCACCGTGAAATTGAAAGGTTACTGGTAACCTTTCCGCGGTAAGATACACTGACAATCGAGTTGAGGAAAGGAAGGAGGTAATCGCAGTAAAACAAATTGATCTAACCGACAATGTTTGATTTATCTCTATTACGTATTACGTGGAATTAAATATATTATTGTATTTAAGAAATTTATAAGACTAATTTTTTAATACATGTTTTCTTATTTGCTATCTATTGTCCATCAATAAGTAGACTATAAGATCAAAAATATTTTAGTTTCGTTATCACTAAAAATTAAATCCAAATAATTAATGCGATGTTACTTCCTACGTTACTACTTAATATTAAATAGGTTAATTGAGCACAGACAAATTACAATTAAATTTTTTAATACGTACGCATAATGGGAGCCTTAACAAAGCTTTAAATCTCAGTTAGGCTAGAATGTAAATAATAGTAAATCTCATATAACCTAGGGTTACCTCTTGGAGTGAAATTATTATAAACCAAACGGCCATCCTTAAGCAATCACTAGCATTTTCTTCATTCCTTATTTAACCCATCCGCACTCAAGTAGGCTAACGTTCGGTTTCATTTTCTATGAAAAGCAATGGAAAATTTGATGGATTTTATTAAGGAAAAAAAAAGATTATTTAGGAATTAGATTTTTAATTGAGTCAGGTCAGGCACGAATGAATAACAGCAAACAGAGATAGATGATAATGAAAGATAAGAAAAAAAATATATTAATGTACCTGTCAATAGTAGGCTTTCAATTTCGATAAGCAGCTGCTTTAACTCGACTACCTGAATGGATTCCCCACGATATTTCTGACTGTGATTATAAATCCTATTTATCGCATAGTAGACGATGAATTAATTTCTAGAACGAATTATGTTTAAAAAAAAAAGAATCTTACTAACAGTAGAGTTCGATTAATTCAGTATTTATCGAATAATAATATTACTACACTTGATTTGACCATTGGTTAATTCATTGGAAAATGTTTTAACTATTTAGAGTATGGGTTAAAAAAAACAAAAAAGGAAGGATTCTTTGTTACATGTAACTCATTAAATTCCCTTACTGAATGTAATGGAAAGATAGTCAACAAAACGGAACAATTGAATGTACTAGTAAAGAAATCAAAGAACGGGTCAGTAGATGTAATAGTCAAATTTTAAGAGGTAAAGTGACTGATTACGCTAACGTTGGTGAATTGAACTGAAAAACTGATTATCTATTAGGTTGTAGTGGGGTTGAAATTTGGTATAAATTATAATTTGCCTCTCCGTAAATAAATTCTTTTGTTCTTAGAAACAAAAACGGTCCTTATCATTATTACGTGGTGTGATAATATTTTCAACGATAAAGAGAACTTTTATTGCGTTCGTATTGTTTTTTTATTGTTTATCCGTATCTACATAAATAAGTACAAGCAACTAAATTTAAATTACGGTTTGATATCAGTTGCCTAACACGGGATTATTATGTATCGTAGATTAGTATTGCTTGTTCTGATATTCGAGTCTTCATAAAAAACTTCAGGTCTTGAGATATAATATGTAATAAGAGTCAGGTGAAAAGACCATCAATAAATTTTATGATAATTATTCGTTATACGACATTTCGTCAGTTTTATTCCAACATCCTCAGGTATCTTGAATATTCTGTCAAAACACAGTCATACCAGTAATCATTACAAAAAAATTCTGAAGTACAACAATACGTGTATACAAAATTCTCAACGCCAATCAGTTCATAAACAAATAATAGTAGATAATACAGCTCTAACCGTTTACAATTTATAATACTATAAACAATTTAAAGGTTATTAACATAAATAAATAATTAAAACAATTTGCAGTCACGAGTAATTCGAGTCTTATGGTATCTATAGTGATATTTACCTAGATTAGTTCGTCCGGTCTTATTACTTTTATATTTTTCTATCTTTTATTTTTCCAGAGCAAATAACCCAACAAAATAATTTGACGGAAATCGACCGAGTAGATAATTAACCGTGCAGCAATCGATGCGACAAACAAGTTATGAAAGATAAAAAAATATATGACGTACTTGTTTTGATCTTGTAGGTAAAGGGATTGCCCCGAATAAAATGTTAATACGTACGTCATTAAATAGAGATTTAAATTTCGTAATGTAAAATTTTATTTCGCGAATATCTAATACATCTTCTGAAGTTATAAGGTCTTATATGCAAATAGTCAACTGAATTTTCGAATCAATAATTTTTACTGTTGTTCGAGCAAAGAAAATTTTACTGAACTTCATGTCTGAACGGCCTCTCTCAGTTTAATAAACTACAAAACCTCTGACCAAGCAAAACCGAATTATTAAATTTTACTGCACCCATGTCCGACTTGTTGTTAAGCGGTTACTGCTGCGTGACTGTCGGACAGTTGCTGAGCACTCTGATTGGCTAGTTCGACATTAATCTAACTTAGCTTTTTTGTATGTGCGAATAATACTGATGGCACTGTATGGGTATTACATGACTCCGACTTGGTTACTCGTCTAATAGTAAAGTGAGGAGATAATGGCGGCCCGTGTTGCATCTTCACAAATACTAGTATTGTAGGTGTCCATAATCACTAATACCTGTACTATGTGTGTGTCGCGTATCCACCACCGTACGTCTAAGTATTTGGTTTTATATTATTATCAGTTTATAAGAAAATTCTGTTAAGATAATTTCTCGCTTTCCAGAAAAATAAATAATAAAAATTTTAGATAGAAAAAAAACTAGGCACGAGTTACACGAGACCGTAACAAAGCTTATTACTAAAAATCTACGTTTCGGGTGGCGAGAACCGCGTCAATTGGTATTCTTAATTGAGCATACGGTAACTATTGTAAAAGAACGTCAAAATATATTTTGGCTAAAATATAAGGCCTATAGGTCTTATTGTCATGACTCATTCAAAGCCATAAAATTATACCTGAGTGATCGGCCTCTGGGATACAATGTTGAGCCGTTGATTGGTGGCACGTGTCGGGGACCCGTTACGGGAGTAGTAGGTGTACAGATCTTACCCCTTGTTTGGGCCTTGCGTGAAGGTGGGGGACGAATACTTTTGAATTTGAATATTTGCATGGCTTACGATTTGGAGGGGATATTTTTTAAATTTATAAGTTATTTTATCAGTTTGTTAATAATTATTATTATTATCTAGTAACTATTGTTATCTAATATTAGTCGTTGGGTGTATAAACTTTCTATTTTATTATTTAATCAATTTTTGATCTGCATATCGATAGAATGAGTCATGTTTTTATAATCAAAATGAGAATTTTGATCAGATAAGGTGATTATAAAGGGATTATCAATCAATTAATTAGCTTATCAACTATATTACTAATTTTTTAACAACAAATGACTCATTTTTCAGTGAATTTTATCAAATTTTCTTCCTAATCCAATCAATTTTAGTGGGGATTTAGGGCTATAAGACCCAACAATACTCACTGCATATCCGCAGTTCTAAAAATTTTTCCTCGTGTAAAGTAGTTCAACGGATGGTACTATGTTTGTAGATCAGTTTTTTAAAGTGTTTGGTATTGAATTTGTTATTGAAAACCACGTAAGTAAGTTCGCAGGAAAAGAAGTAAAAATCTAGATTCACACTGAATTAGTTTTGAGATTTATTTATATAGAAAATAAGTTATGATTCAGAAGGCTCGACAACTTAATAACTGACTGTTATAAACTGTTAAAAATATACTGTCAAGTATTAATGGTTTGATGCTGCCTTCACCTGGCATTAATTAAATGTTCATGTAGTACCATGTTGAGCGGGCTTGGACGGTTAATGTGGTGAAAATGTTTGCTCATGAATTCTGGGAGTGATAATAAAAAAATATGAACCTTGACCGGTTGGAGAATGACGAAGGAAAATATCAATACGAAAAGTCGATTGTGTCTTTCACAAAAACTTCTTTCTCTCTTTAATTTATAGCTCTACGTCAAACAAAGTCATCCATACCAAATACATGGATACGGATACTTACGTCTGTACTCTTCAAACCAATGCTCACTCGCGCTTTTCTTCTTTCTTTCTTTCTTTTATTACTCTGACAAATTGGCTTGGACATCAAGAACTGAGGTTTAAAATAGCTGACACTATTTCAGCGAAACAGAATTGAAGACGTTTCCAAATGAAATGTTGTTTCTAACGACCGAATCTCTTCAGAATGTCCAAGCCAAATGATACCCCAACCACTTGCTTATGTTCCTCATGAGGAACATAGATGTTGCTCTGCTCTTAACGAGACCACTTTGAAATTCTTTCTTCGTCCCCCTTATGAAGATTTAGTTTACTACAATAAAGATATAAGACAAGCTATAGTTAGACAAGTAATACTTCCTGTATCGGCAGGAAGTCATAAAAAGATCATTTCATACAACTCTACTGAAAGAATAACTTGGAGAAAAATATAAGTTTAAAGCTATTATAAAAATCATGTGAACTATCAACTGTATAATGTTCGCAATCGCGAAAATTCGATCAGACAGCGCACATATCGATTCTCTAAAAATTTTATCAAAAAACCTTTTTAAAAAAATAATAAGAGGTAGTAAGTAAGTAAATATTTATAAGTTTTTATATATTCATTAACAAATTAATTTAAAGTGTATAAATGTTTCTAAAAATCATTTATTACTGTTCATTGCATAAAAATCATACAATTGTATTTACGTTTAACAAAACGACCGTTCAAGTATTTTGTTGAATGTTTTTAATAGCATTGAAATAATTTTTCAGGTCGAAAATCTTCCATTGAATCAAAGGGACGATGAAATCATTCATGAAAATGAAAATAATTTAAACGATAATGAAATCAATTTAGAGAGAGTTGGACAGTTTCAAAACGCAGAAGATACAAGACAAATAAATAATCTAACACATAATAATATCGAGAATCAAGTAAGTTGACACTTAGAGTATAGCTGGAGTTATGCTATGTCTTCATTTCTTGTCTGATAAAATACTTTATTAATTATGCAATTTTTAATCATAGTTTAAGCAGAGAAAATATAAATTTATTTAATATTAACTAAATTCTATAAATTCTGTTTATTTTCATACAATTAAATAACAATATTTGTTTTTAGACTCAAAATCAACTGACTCACCGAACAGTTAATAATATCAGAGCAGAAAATGATTCTGCAAGTATCAATGAAGACTTTAATGGTGTAAATAATGAACATCTAAATCCAGAGAATGTACGTGAACAAAGAGAAGAAGTTATAATTGAAAATAGAAATGTCCATACTACTGAACGTGATATAAGAGTTGAAAATTTAGACAAAAATGGAGTAGAAGAGGAAGAAGAAGAAGAAGAGGAACAAATTTTTGATGAAGACGAAGATGAAGATGACAATTTAAGAAACAATAATTTCAATTATGATTTACCTCTTTATAAGGAAGCACCACTAACCATTTCTCAGAGTATGTTATTGATTGCAACTCTGTTGATCACCCACAATGTTACTCAGTCACGCCTTATTGACATCATATCTATCATAAATTTACATTGCTTAAATGATAGTTTTCACAAGAATAGCTTGTTTAAATTTAAAAGATTTTTTGCTTTAGGCAATCACAATTTTACTAATCATAAAAAGCATTATTATTGCTCCAACTGCCTAAAAGGTTTAAGTTCATCTAATGAAGTCTGTTCAGACTGTTTGAACAGTAAAACAGCACACTTCATTACTTTATCAATTTCCGAGCAATTACAACAATTATATAATCGACCTGGATTTCATCAACAGTTACAGCACCATTTCCGACAGCCAAATTCTGTATGCCAAATATTGCATAGTATAAATGATGTCTATGACGGTTACTTGTACAAGAACCTTGCAAGAGATGGTTATTTGTCAAATCGAAATAATATATCTTTTATGTGGTATACGGATGGTGTTCCGGTTTTTAAATCATCACACATCAGTATTTGGCCTCTATACTTGGCCTCTAACAATTAATGAATTACCTTTCAAGGAGCGGAATAAACGACATAACTTGATATTAGCCGGATTATGGTTCGGTGATACCAAGCCAGATGCTAATTTATTTATTGATAAATTACATTCCCAATTTATAAACCTTCTTGAAGGTATAAATTATGCTTTACTTGATGGTCAAAATATATTTGTTCAAGCAGCATTATTATTTGGAACGTGTGATAATCTTGCAAAAACACAGTTTTTAAATTTTAAGCAATTCAATGGTTTTTATGGTTGCCCAGTTTGCTTAGAACCAGGAGAAACTTACCATTGTTCAACCGGGGGAACAACACACGTTTACAAATATATTGAAAATCCGACCATGCGGACATCTAAGCAGTCTATAGAGCATGCAACTATTGCATTAGAGAACAACAGCGACCATTTTGGAGTGAAAGGTCCATGTGCTTTGTCAAATATAATGCCAGATTTTGTAGCAGGAACAGCGATTGATAAAATGCATTGCGTTGATAATGGTGTTGTGAAAAAGCTCTTGTCATTGTGGTTTGACAATTCTTACAGTAGTTGTCGTTTTTTACTTTATATTGTGATCCAGGTAATTAATGATCGATTAACAAGAATAAAGCCGCCAAAATTTGTGCATCGATTACCACGAACCATTCAAGAATTAACTCACTGGAAAGTTTCGGAACTGAGGATGTGGTTTTTTTTATTATTCACTTCCAGTTCTGTCATATATTATGCAAAATATTTATTTCGAACATTTTATGTTATTAGTTACAAGTATTGCATACTTATCATCCGATAATATATCGGACAAAATGATAAATAAAGCACAAATTTTAATAAATAAATTTGTCCTTGACTTTGAAACCCTGTATGGGCTCCAGAACTGTTCTATTAATATCCACTCGCTTCTTCACTTACCAGAATACGTTCGTAGAATAGGACCTCTGTGGACAACTTCTTGCTACGTTTTTGAAGACCTGAATGGACAATTTTTAAAATTGATACATGGTACTAGGTATATTGATTCTCAGATTGTTAATAAACATGGCCAATCGCTCCGTATGCAAAAATACCTAGAACAACTACCTGATGGACCTGTACGAGATTTTTGTATAAACAGAAAACATGGAGTAAAAATTTGTGAGAAGATACTCAAACATTGTCACAGTGTTGGAACTTATAGTTATTATGATAATTTTCCACAATTTTTACACAAAGCTGTACAACACCTATTACCAATTCGGAATATCAAAAAATACTATCGATTATTAAAAGGCGGTCAACTGTATGTATCAGAGCAATATTCGCGAGATTTGAAGACATTATCTTCTGATATACAGTATACTGATAATACAGGAGCTTCACGTTTTGGCAGAATTTTTTGCTTCGTTAAAATTACGGATTGCGAATGTGTCAATGCATGCTACTGTCGTGGTACACATTATGCGATGATAAAAAACTTCGAATTCAATCATTGTTTTCAACTGGTACAGTAGAATCTTGATAACTCGAACCTTGTTAAGTCGTAATCCTCAGTAAATCGAAAAGATATGCTATTCCCTTCCGCCGAACCCCGAACGACGCAGTAACTCGAATTTTTTAGACTCAGTAACTCGAACAATAAGTTATTTCCCTGTGAGACATTACTCGTACATTTTAATACTCAGTAACTCGAACTGCAAATACCTACCTCAGTAAGTCGAAGTTCATAAAATATAATGATTTCTTACTCGGGATTCCCGGAGCTCAAAACTCGTGGCAATAAAATCAAAAAGGAATGTTCGGGGCTCGGGGCCTCTTATCTATTGTTTTTGTTTTGCACACGTGCAAGGAATGAATACATTCAATAAACTTTCTAATTTTGGTTACTTGGACACAATTCTTTTCGCGCCAGCAATGGCTGGTTGATGAATTTTAAAAAGCGTCACGAACTTGTGTTTAAAAAAGTTTGCGGCGAAAGTGCAAGTGTCAATAATGAGATATGTGATGAGTGGAATATTGAGTTGCAGAGTTTATTGAAAGATTATGAACCAAAAGACGTATTTAATGCCGATGAGACTGGCCTTTTTTTCAAGTGTTTACCTGACAAAACGTTAATTTTTAAAAACGAGAAATGCCATGGTGGGAAGCACAGTAAAGAGCGATTAACAATATTGCTAGCAACAAATATGACAGGCACTGAAAAACTTAAACCGTTGGTTATAGGAAAGGCTAAAAAGCCTCGTTGTTTTTCTGGTCTTCAAACTCTTCCATTGGAGTATGATGCAAACAAGAAAGCTTGGATGACAGCCGAAATATTTAAAGGATGGCTCATTAAAGTCGATAAGAAAATGACGAAAGAGAAACGAAAAATATTGCTTTTCATTGACAACTGTACTGCTCACAACATAATCCCGCCATTGAAAGCAATAAAAGTTAAATTTTTTCCACCCAACACAACATCTAAGTTACAGCCTTTAGATCAAGGGATAATAAAGAACTTTAAATCTTTTTACCGAAAGGAAGTGGTCAAAAAACTGATAATTGACATGGAACAACACTCCGCTTCACCTTCTCGTATTAACGTATTGGATGCAATAAGGATGGCAGACAAAGCTTGGAGAAGTGTGTCTGCGACAACAATATCGAACTGTTTCAGAAGTTGTGGATTTTCGATGACACAAGAAGAACCTTCGGAAGAACCTCTTGAGCCAGAATCGAGCTTAGAAGTTGACTGGAATAAACTTCAGAACATAGAAGGTCAATTTGAAGATTATGTGGAATGCGATGAAGGGCTAGCTACTACTGGTATATTAACTGATGCAGAAATCATTGATTTCGTTAATCAGAATGGAGACGCCAATAACGATAATCAAAATGACGATGATCAAACTGATCCAGCAGATTTAAAACCATCGGTGTCAAATAAAGAAGCAAGAGCAGCAATTGATACACTACGAACTTACATTGAAAGATGTAATGATATCGAGGATCATATATTCGGTTCACTATATGAACTAGAAAAAATAATTGATAAAAAATCTGTAAATGGCTTGAATCAAACGAAGATAACAGATTTTTTATCAATTATTTAAAACATAAAGTGTAAGTTCATTCATTATAATTATGGACTTGACTCTCATTTTATGTTACCTAATGTAATTTGTCGTAATAAATGTTCTATGAAATTGTGCCTTTTTATGTCGAAATTTGATGAGTTAACTCTTCATATCTCGAAATTCTTGTTAAGTCGAAAACTTGCTATCTCGAATTTTTTTTGGTTTCCCTTGACATTCGAGTTATCAAGATTCTACTGTATATGAAAATGACCATATAACAGTGCCACATTTATATGAGTTTACAATTACGGAAGAATATACAGCTGTGCCAGTTAAATTTTTAAAATCTGTTTGCATATTTATGAAAATAGATAATCGACTATTCATCTCTGTACCAGTAAATACTATGGAATTGGAGTAATAATGCTTATTAAAATTAGAAGTAAATGGGGTATTCCATGCCAAATCGACCCTTTTCGATTTGGCCGAAAGTTTTCCATCCTTTTCTACCCTATAAAAAACGGTTCTCAGAATTTTTTTGAATTTTTTTACCTAACTCCAAAAAAGTTATGAATTTTTCAAAAAAATGGCTTTTTTATTTTCAAATAGCCATAACTTTTTCAAAACTAAACATTTAGGTACCTTTTTTTTTTTTAAATTTTTGTTTTTAGATGTACTTTCCGATAAAAAATATTAAAAAATTTTTGTAAGTCAATACATATGGAATTTTTCAGTTTTTTGACAAAAATCAATGATGTTTCGAAGTTCGACATTTTTTTTTTTAATTTTTTTCTAAAATAAACTTTAATCAATTCCACAGTTATCCCTGTAGAACCCAGATTGGGCCGATTTCTCTTTCTATTTTTTTATCCAATTGAAAAAATATTGTTAAATTTTCAAAAATGGAAAAAAAATTTTTTTTCATAAATTTTATTTATATAATGAGATAAATACAATTCAACGATTTTACGGCATTACATTCACAATTTAGAGGCTTCATCGATGACTGTAATTAGTAAGATCAATAATTGATGCAGCTAAAATTAATTACTTTTCTCTCTGTCGTTTAAATATTTTACAAATTCTGTGTTCATTCGAATTCAAAAAGTTTTTAACTAGTAAACAACCATTTTTGTCCGGAATTATACAATGTAGTTGTTGAGTTCCTGTAATCGGTTTCGTTTTCAAAAATCGATCATTTAAATCATTTACTGCTGTGTCATAATCTTCTTCTGGGGAAAACTTCACTATAATATTCGGGAAGTTATCCGGTGCAGAAGCCCATTCAAAAAGTTCTTCTGGTGTCGTTATTTGTTTGTCTACCGCGAGTTGGAGACTTGCTCTCGCTGCAAGTCGTTTGAGAATACCACCGATTCCATCACACGGACCTTTCCCATGGGCAGTCGCAAAAAAATGCCATTCAGCAGGAATATCAAAATCATCTTCGTGGTAATATAAATTTACAAAGTTTTTAAAGTTTTTAAATTGTTGAGGAGCTCCATCAGAAAAATAATAAATCTTGTTACAACGTTCAGGAAGACTTTTCACGTAATCAGTTATTATTTCGATGAAAACATGAACAGCAACGGCATCATGTTTGTTAGAATCTGAGATAATTACTCAACTTTTGTGTTCAAGTTTGTTATTTACTGTATAATAAATAACGACTGGAAAAACTGTTGCCTGATTATTATTCCAGTGAAAACCAGCTGCCGCATTTTGTACTACGAAGGCATAATTTTCTGCAAAATCACAAATAATAACGTATTCGTTTGGTTTCAATGTTTCTTTCAATGTCTTCAAGAATTGGGCTTGCTCCTTAGCAATGAACGAATGAGGTAGAAGAATTTCTAACTCACTACAAAATTTTTCCACAAATTCTTCTGTAGGCTTAATAATAGTTTCTAAACTACTTCTCGGTTTTGATATCCAATATTTATATGTAATATTCTCGATTTCCCGGTCCTCAAAACATTTTAGTAAAATTTTACTCAACTCATCGACCCCAAGACAGTTTTTACATCCACCTAAATAACACTGAAAAGATGGATTTTCACATATAATCATGCTCAAGTAATCGCTGTAGTGTTTAATGGGCTTTTCTGTGTTCCTTGTCAAAGAATAAATATTTGCACCTAAAATAACAGTAATTTAGTAAACTTAAAATTCACGCATATATAATTATTAATTAATTTGATAATTACCAAGCATCATTAACTTCACGTTTTGATGAATCGTACACACGCAGATGGTGTGTGTTCCACTTGCCCCTGCTAACACACAATGTTTTGGTCGCAAAGAAGCGAATTTTGAAAATCCAATTCTCTCAGTAGGATTTATTTCACAGAAACATTGGTATAATTCTTTTAAGTTAGACAGGATAAGTCTTTTTGGACGTGTATCCGATTACCATCATCACTTCGAATTGATACAAAGTCTTTCATACCGGGCATTTGAGCACTATACTCATCATCGTTGTAAAAATTTTCAACTTTTAATTTTACCTGATCAGTAATTGTCCTCCCTATACAAAAATGTTGAGTAATTTAGTTTTCAAGTGTATTTAAAACATCGATTTTACGCTACCCATACCTAATTTCGATTCAGGTGTAGAAAGTAAACCTGTTTCTTCAACCAAATTTTTGCTACTCTTGACAAATGTCTTGATGTATTCATAGTTTCACAAATACGTCTCTCACTCCATTTTACAGGTAATAATGTTAAAATTTGTATTTTCAAAGACTTATCAGTTTCTTTATCGTTGAATTTATCATACAACATTTTAATTAGAGAGCGAAAATTTTCACCATCGTCATCAATCGATTCTTCATCTGAAGAAGAAAGCAAAACTTTTTCAAGCTGTCGGATACCCGATTTATTTTATTGTTCAAAAATTGATTATCATTCAATTTCTTCGATGGAATCGGTGATTGATTTAACAATTCTAATGCATGGTTTATTACGGGTAATTGAGTTGCAGCGCTAACTTGGGATCCTGAGCTTGATTGTGATGCTTTGGGTTCGCTATCAAATGACATGGAACCTTAAAAATAATAGTGAAACATATAGCTACTAGAAATGTATTCAAGTAACGTATAAATAATTAAAAAAACTTACGGAATGATAAGGATAATGGGAGATCCATGGCAGTTGTATTACTATCATTATCAGCCTGATCATTGTTGTCATTATTGTCACTATAGTTGTCTTCACGGTCACTTACATCAGCACTAGGATCATTACGAGCATTTGTTTGTTGCTTCACTAACTCTGAAGCTTTTTTCGACATGAACTGCATAATAAATAATTATCATCTAATCCTAACGTTACTTTCATAATATCAGTCGCCGGACGTAAACCAATTTTTTAAAATGAGATTCCAACTCAAAAGGATTACAACACCGATCAAATACCTTTTTTGACGCCATAAAGACAAATTAAAAAAGCGCTTATAAACTAGAGAAATTATTTATTTATACAACAAATGTAATGACAATCTTTTATAAAACACTAGATTGCACAAAAGATTTATAGGTTATGTTTTAGATCTCAAAATGAAAAAGCCGCACTTTTAATCAAAACATACTAGCTTATAGCATCTAGTTTACTGGCTATAGGTAAGTCGATAATTGTTATCCCTAGTTTATCGATCTAATTGATATATTAAAATTTGAATCTTACTAAATACAGTCATCGATGAAGCCTCTAAATTGTGAATATAATGCCGTAAAATCGTTGAATTGTATTTATCTCATTATATAAATAAAATTTATGAAAAAAATTTTTTTCCATTTTTGAAAATTTAACAATATTTTTTCAATTGAATAAAAAAATAGAAAGAGAAATCGGCCCAATCTGGGTTCTACAGGGATAACTGTGGAATTGATTAAAGTTTATTTTAGAAAAAAATTAAAAAAAAAAATGTCGAACTTCGAAACATCATTGATTTTTGTCAAAAAACTGAAAAATTCCATATGTATTGACTTACAAAAATTTTTTAATATTTTTATCGGAAAGTACATCTAAAAACAAAAATTTAAAAAAAAAAGGTACCTAAAAGTTTAGTTTTGAAAAAGTTATGGCTATTTGAAAATAAAAAGCCATTTTTTTGAAAAATTCATAACTTTTTTGGAGTTAGGTAAAAAAATTCAAAAAAATTCTGAGAACCGTTTTTTATAGGGTAGAAAAGGATGGAAAACTTTCGGCCAAATCGAAAAGGGTCGGGGTCAAAAGTGGTCGATTTGGCATGGAATACCCCAAATACAATTTAATCTTTAAGGTTAAAAAATTACATATTTAAAAATTTAAATTAATCATTACGTTATTCGAATAATTACAAGAATTATAATTTACCTACACCGAAAGAAGGATTTATTTTTATTAAAAAATATTTGTTAAAAGTTAACAAATTATTTATTAGAGACCACTTCTTGATATTCAACAAATATTTCTTAGTATTTAAATTGATTTTTTTGCATTTAATAAGTCTGAATAAGATACAATTCGAGACATCAAGTAAGAAATTTTTAGACTATATGCTTCTGAAAAAATTTTTTAAGTCCAATTTTGGACTTAGAATTTTGTCAGTCCTGTACTGCTGGAAAAATTATATATTTTCGATATAATGAAATTGTAAAATTGACCTACTTACCCTCTTAGTAAGCTAAAAAATCATAAAAAAACTGTTTGAAAGCGAAGGTAGGTTTTGGAGGCTCTAAATATTGTTTCAAAACACTAATTTCTGCCTACATAGCCTATTTCGAGGGTATTTAGGGTCTAAATATTGTTTCACTTTTCGTGGCAAGTACAATAACAAAAGAAATGAGGCTAAAGAGGCGCAAATTATTGTTTTAATTTTGACTCGGGTTATATCTTTTTATAAATTTTCATCTAGCTGATAACCAAAGCAGCTACTCTGGGTTTTATTTTTACCTGCGTGGTTCAATACTGTTCGTCTCTAAATGTTTCGGTTTAAAATATTTATTTATATAAAAGTTTGTCTAATTTGATCTGTGAAAAGAAAAGCCGCTAGCTAATCAGCCGTGTACCGTGAGAAGAGAAAAAAATAACTATGGTATTTTTCCTTCTAAAATAATTATTTAAACTGAATTTGTTTTTACTTTTTAATTATTTATTTAATAAAGCCAATGGCTTATTTATTGAATTTAGGCACTCGAGTAAATTCAATCAAACAAATATCTAAAATTTTAATAATCACGAATTTTGTTGTTATCTGTTTCCTTTTTTGTTCTCTACATAAAATTTTAAATTGAGTAAAAACTTATTTACTATCTATTGTGGAATAAGTGGCCTAAATAATAAATACCTTGATGTTTCCTTTCTTTTCATCTTTAAAATTAGGGACTAAATAAAATAAATTTTATTCACATACATCAGGACATAACAGCAAACAAAGGCTAGAACCTTTGCAGTGGTTTAAATGACTGTTCAAATAGTAACAGTAAGTTTGATAAAATGAAAAAGCGCGAACTTCTTGGTTTCCATGATGAGGTAAATATTTTTTTTTCTATTTTCCACGCTTTTTAATTATGGTACTACAATGAAAATTGGTGTGAAATTAGGAAGTTTACGCAACGGTGCGCATATCGCTTGTTCGTTTATGTGCACGCATGAGCTTATTTTCCAATGTTTTAATATTTTTTATTTTTAGTCGATACACATTTTTTTATTTCATTTACTCATAAAGTACAGTATGCATTTGATTATAAACATATATAACTTTGATATCCAGCCGTTTAACAAAAAAAAAAAATTTCCGCAAATATATCTCACGCTTGGTCAGATAAAAATTTTTCAATGTCGTATTATTTGTTCGTTTCAAACGATAGCTATAAAATATAAATAACATATACTCTGCTGTATATATTTATTGTTTTTTCTTTATTTGATTAGTTTTATCCATTTGCACTAATACTTTTGACAATATACTAAATCGATGTTTTATAATACTTTATTTCTCGTAAACTCTCGATATATCTTCAGATGAATGAATCTATTTATCATTCGATATTTTACACTTCAATCGGAGCATGAAACAGAAAAATGGTTTCGAAGCTTCTATTTGCAACTTTCTATTATTCAAAAATACATGACAATATTCATTGAATTTTGTGTGATATGTGCAATAATCGAAATGATTCATTATCTATTCCTTTCAATGTTTATTATAATTTACATTCAACATAATTACAAGCGTTTTAAATGTGACATTCAAATTAATTTTAAAGTTTTTCATGAAAGAGAATAAGAATTATAAAGTTGAATATTAATAAAATAAGCTATCCTGGAATCCTAGAGAATTTCCCTGGACCTTTGAGGCTTCGTCATTATCTATATGTTCATAAGCTTTTACACTGATAGAAGAATAGCGATCCGAGAAATATATTTGAACCAAGAATATCATTTTGAAGAATTGAATTATCTTGAATCAAGTTGAAAAATTCTTAAATCATATAAAATTTACTTGAAACAAGAGTATATTCTTCGATTGAGAATTTTTTTGCTTGCTTTAAAATTATCACATTCTTAAAAAAAAATGCTCTTGTTGCAAGAATTTATCTTAAGTTATATTATATTAAACTACAGGGGCAGAAAGTTGAGATTCCTGCACTGCACGCAGTGATGCTTGAGGCTTCGAATCTCAACTTTCTACCCTTGCAGTGTATACTAATTTTCTTTATGTCCGGTTGAAAGTACGGAAAAAATTGCAATGAAAAAAATTGATGCCTGTTACGGCCAGCGTAACTACCCTTTATTTTTAAAAAATAATTTTAGAATTGTTGCCTAAGACCACAATAACGTCTATGGCAAATACTATTTTCAAACTAAGGCTAGAATGTTATTTTCTTAAAACAATAGTCAAGACTAAAAATATTCTATTTTTAACACTCCAGTTAGTGCTCCATGGTTCCATCCCAATTATCTACCTCCAATCATCTCCCACTCTTAGTGACATTAGAAAAAGTTAAATTGTCCCACTCTGGTATAGGCGGGATTAAAATAGCCGTCCGATCCGACTAATATAAGACGCCATTGTGGTCTGCCTACCTTCTTTATTTATGTCCATGTTCTAAGAACGCGTACCCGCATAAGTCCCCCCGGGACGCTCCATGATCATGGTTGCTCTTCTATCGAGAAGGCAATCTTGTAAACATTCAACTAAGTTAACTAACTAACTTTTATACCGTGACTAATTCTTTTCTTAAGAAAATACTTCTTACAATTATCTATGGTCTATTAATTAACTTAATTTTACGTAAAAACTCCATTTTTACTTGTCTCAGATTTATTTTAAAGGAAGTCACTCTTTTAACCGATATGTTATAAATTTACGATTTTTTAGGGATGTTATGGTGTTGATCTATTCCAGATTTAAACTAGAAAAATTCTTTTCATCTCGCGAAAAATTTTCAATCCAGGTAATTATTTTTATTTTGCTCGATCAAAGTGGAACGAAGCGATGAAACTTGATTAATTTTACTGCTTGCTAGACCAGGATGTCTGATTGTGTAAATTAATTTTAAATTGTAATAAGTTCTAATGCCAATTTGCGGTTACAGGAAAAAAATAATTATCAAAGGAGTACACGGCACGGTGACCGAGGATTTTGCCGCCAACCCGTATATTTCACTGAGGAAGGATTTGTACAAGTACCCAAGACGAGAACTGTTACGTCCGAGCGACCATAACATAATTAATTGATCAGTTCCTTAAATTTGAGACTAATCACTAAAGATTATATGTCTCGGGAGGCGGGAACCGCGCCTTCCTGGGTAACTACACACGGGTTGACACGATTTTAAATGAGATACCGTGAAATTATTCTAATCTTTGGGAATTCCGACTTGGAATTTCCGTAGGGTAGGTCAGGGCACAAGCGAAAGAAACAAGCGAGGACTTTAAATGAATAAAACAAAGAAAGAAAATGACATATACCTGGTTTGGATTTGTGACTTGTTGTTGTTGTTGGACCCTCGTTCAGATACTTGGCGCCGAAAAGTCTATATTCAATGACTAACGTGATTTGTACTATGTACGTGTTTTAATAATACTCAATGTTGGATAGGGTAGTATAAAGGTTTTTTACGATTCGCAATTAACGGTGAACGACTAAATAACTGTTGAATAAATTTATTTATTTTTTATATTTTAATTAACACTATTAATTAGTTGACTGGATGGCAATTTGTCACTCGGTTAAAGTGTTATGAAAGACTACCGATTGTACTATCGGGAGAAATGATAACGACGGTGGTTCGGATTTGATTTTATAGGTCCGTAAGTTTCTTTATCCAAATTTTTGATAAGCTAAGTCTTAGTGTCCATGTGAATTACCCGTACGGGAAAAAGAGATAATTATTATCAAACGTTATTAATTTAATTGAATTTTCCTATAAGTTAGAATAAGATTATGCGATACAATTTATCTTCTAGTAGTACTCATATCAATATTCTTATCTTTGAACGCCGGTCGCGGCTTTCGTATAGTCGTTCGTGTATTTTGGTAATCCTTCTCTATTATATTCTTTTTTTGTTATACACGCTATTACGAATAAATTTTCTTTTGAAACTATAAGATCTGTGTTAAACTTTTCCGTCTAATGGATTGTTTGCTTATGTAAGATAACACGTATTAACTAAGTATTTTTTTGTATTTCCGAGGGTTTATTTCGGTAAACGATCTTTCGGCTCGATGGTCGATATGTAATTAGTGATATATCTTTTTTTCTTTAAAAAATCTTTGTACTGATAACCGGAGCAGCTGTTCTAGGGTTTATTTCTACCTGTGTGGTTATATACTTTCCACTTTCAAAATACCTTTAGTTTAAAATATTTATTTTTATCAATGTTAACTAGATTGGATCTTAAGCAAAGAAAAACAGTTAGCTTATCGGTCGTGTACTGTGAGAAGAGAAAATAATTATTATATTTTTCTCTTAAAAATAATTGTTTAAAATGAATTTAGTTATATTTTCCTTTTATTTATTTATTAAAGCCGATGGCTTGTTTATTGAATTTAGGCGCACTCGATTAAATTCAACTTAGACAAATATACAAATTTTAATGATCGCGAACCGTTCCGCGGGTTGCCAAAAATTCGCGATGAGTGCTGGTCTAGTTTCCGCGGTTGCAGTTTTTATACTCGCAACTCCGCCATTAGACAACGATATTTGGTCACGTAGCTAAACAAAGCGCTTTCTTATAATGTAATGTTTCATGAATATGCCCATATAAGGCGATTTTTTGGGAACCGTCGATGGTCGTAAATTATTCGTCCATTAGAAGTTCGAATTCTGTGCGAAACCCCGAACCTCGAACCCCCCTTTTGTTGCGAATTTCTTATCGTGGAATACGCGAAAGAGCACGTGGTCTGATGGTTTTTTTTTTTTTTTTTTTTTTTTTTTTGGGCGAGAGGAGGGAAATCTTCAAAAGACACCGGCCAGATGTTGATGATGTTGGTTGCCGGTAGTGTGAGATTTTTACTCACTAAAACCCTCCCTCTCTTGTACCTGATACTGCGGGACCGCGTTAGCATTACTTCGCAGTACCAGGCTCCCTCCATGCTGCTCCTGCAGCTTAATCCTCCGCTTCTTCTTATTCCTCCACTTCTATTTCTTTCTCCTCTTTCCTCTTTTCCAGCAGGACCTCTCTTATATATCTCGTCATAGCCGTCCAGTTGTTCGTTGATGCCAGCATCCAAGGAACGACGTCTTCGGGCCTTTGTGGCACTTCCTTTTCTTCCTGCCATCGCAGCCGTATTTCAGACCAACGTTGACAATCAAAAAGGTGTGCTCAGCAGAGTCAGCAACTCCCGGACAGTAAACACAGTAGGGATCGTTTCGGATCCCCATACGATGCAGGTAGGCGTTGAACTGTCCATGACCAGTGAGGAACTGTGTGAGATAGTGGTCTACCTCGCCACAATCCCTCAATACCCAGCCACGGATCTGCCCAACGAGCCTAAAAGTCCAACGTCCTGTCTCCCCAGTTGCCCAGCGCTCTTGCCAGAGCGCAAAAGTCTCCTCCCGTTCGCGGGTTCTCACGTCCATCAAAGATCCTTCGCCAGCCCGTCGGGCGTCCCAAATCCGTCTCCTCTCGAAACCCAGAAGGTCGATTGGAACCACACCTGAGACGACCAACACGGCTGCTTCCGAGACTGTTCGATAGGCGCAAGCTATCCTCAGCGCACCTCTCCGTTGTACCGATGCCAGTTGCCTACGATATTTCTCTACTTTGAGTGCCTCCCCCCATATCTCTACTCCATAGAGCATGATCGAGTTTGCAACACTCATGAGAGCTCGTCGGCGGCTGCTCCTTGGTCCCCCGATATTCGGCATAAGCCGGGAAAGATTCGCCACCATCGCTGATGCCTTAGTGGCCGCACTGACAATCTGTTCTCGAAACGTTAGTTTCGAGTCAATCGTCACTCCAAGGTATTTCAGAGCCCCCCGACTCTCTATGTATTGATCCACAACAAGAGTCTGGAAAGGACACGGAAACCACCTCTGAGTTGTGAGTACCACGACCTCCGTCTTCGCCGTGGCCAGCGATAAACCGTGGTCGTTAAGCCACGCGTTGATTGAAACTGCAACAAGCCGCACCAATCCCTGCGCTTCGTTTTCATTCCGCGCAAGCATTAGCGCTGCTACGTCGTCAGCAAATCCCTCCAACTTAACCTCACTCGGTAGGTCTAGGCGCAGAAGCGCATCGTAGAGGATAATCCAGAGTTCTGGTCCGAGGACGGAACCCTGAGCTGCTCCTCCGCTCAGCTTCTTCATGGCTTGTCCTGTAGTTGTCTCATACATCAAGTAACGATCACTTAAGTAATCATTTATGATGCGGATGAGATACTCCGATAGACCTAATTTCCGAAGCGCCCCATTATATCCGGCCATCTTGCCGAATTAAATGCATTCTTGACGTCAAACGTCATCATGATGCATACTGGACGGCAACGATGATGACCCGTCCAGGCCTGTTGAGCAAATGAAAGCGCTTCCGAAATGGCACCAATTGTGCTGCGACCCGGACGAAAGCCATGTTGGTTTTCAGCCAGGCCACCGGCATCGGTCACTTCTTTCCGCAGTCGATTCCTGATAAGGGCTTCAAAAATCTTTCCTGCGACGTCCAACATGCACAGTGGTCTGTAGGACGAAGGTGTATAGGGCGGCCCCTTACCTTTATCTAACAGAACCAACCGTTGCAGTTTCCATCTTTTCGGAAAGATTCCAGTCGAGATGCAGGCGTTGAAAGTATCAAGGAGCAGTTGTTCATGCTTTTTTATAAGGACCTTATAGGCCTCGACGGGGATGCCGTCAGGACCCGGAGCCTTACCTACCTTGAGAGACTTTACAACTGCCCGCAGCTCCACTGCTGTGAAAAGTGGGCACTCGTCATCGGATATTGCACTTTGAGTGCATACCCGTTCCTCGCGCTCGGGAAACAGGGTTTGTACTATTTCCTCCATCCTATCGGGTTCCATAGGAGCTACTGAACCGCGACCAACAAATTTGCGAGTGACGATCCGGTAGCCGTTGCCCCATAGATCATCATCCACTTCTCTGCAGATCGCCTTCCAGCACCTCCCTTTACTCGCCTTGATCTCCGTGACGAGTCGCTTCTTCGCCGCTTTGTACTCTTCGTTCTTTTGCTGCCCAGTATCTCGTTTTCGCGACCTAAGTGCTTGCCTCCGAAGACGCAAACACTCAGCCCTGAGCAGCGCAATCTCCGCTGTCCACCAGTAAACTGGCTTCCTACGATAGCTTGCGGAACGGCGAGGCATAGCAGCGTCGCACCCTGCAACAATCGCATCCATCGTTTGTCCAACCAGTGACTCAACATTTTCGCGCGACTCTGCAAATGAGTCAGGAAGCGCGTCAATTCTATCTGAGACCGCATTTTGGAATGCGCTCTCATCCAGGAGTGACACTCTCCATCCTGTTTGCTTCATTTGTCGCTCCGGCACAGTAGGTGGGTTACCCCTCACACTGTTGACCGTATACGAAATATATTGATGATCACTGGCCGTATACTCCTCCAGAACAGCCCAGTCTGAGATTTCTCCCGCAATCCGTTGAGTAGCAAACGTTAGGTCTAAGATCGACCAACGCACGCCAGCTCTCCGGAAAGTGGGTGTATTTCCCCTATTCATAATGACAAGATCGGAACCTGCCATCATGTCCAGGAGCTCATCACCCCGCGTGTCACTATATTCCATTCCCCAATCGATGGACTTTGCGTTAAAGTCACCACCTATCACTATCTCTCCTTCAAGATGGCGGACTACTCGCTCGAGATTGTCAACCTTCTTTCGGAAATCCGTAATAGGCTCGCTGGGGGTGAAATAACATGACACGAAGGTAACTGCTGGTGTCTCAACCCACACAATGCCATCCCTCGATCCACCATCACGCACAGAAAGGCGACTTCGATCCGGAATCCAAATTGCCGCTGTGCCCGTAGGGTCACAGTACCAATTTGGCCCCAGACACAGAATGGTATTGCTCTGATACCAGAACAATATCCATTCCGTTGTCACGATTTCTAGCGTAAAGTAGATCAAGGGCAAGTTTGCACCGATGTAGATTTACCTGCAGCACCTTAGCCATTTTTCTTTTGGAGCACCTCCCGATATGTCGTACACCGTCCAGAACCTGCCACGTGATCAAAGGCTCGCCCGTTTCCCACCGTTTTACAGAGATGGCAGCACGGAGTCTTGGTACAGGCTTTTGACCGATGACCTGCTTCACCACATCGCCAGCAACAACTGCTTCGGTCCTCCTCCGCCCTGCACGAGCCAGCTAAGTGACCCAGTCCATGACATCGGTAGCACCGGTCAAGTCGTTCCCAGCGGCGTATTCGGCCCATCACCCAGCCAACCCTGACCCTGCCTAAGGCCTCCAAGGTCGCAGCAGTCCCGAGTCCAGCCTCGATGAAAGCGCGGACGCCTCCCCATTTATTGGGTTTCGTGATTGACACGTTGAGACCGTCCACGGTCCCATCGATGGCATTTCCCAAGGCCTCCTGACCTCCTCAACCGTCGTAGCGGCGTCCAGCCCGTCCACCACCACCGTAGCGGTAGGGGCAAGATGGCGCACCTCCACGTTTACTCCGGCTACCTCAGTAATCCTCTTACCAAGCGTCGCACGATCCTTTACAGATCCCTCGAACTCGATAAGAAGACCACCTTTTCTGGCAGTCCTCACAGCCTTAATCCCCAAGCCCAACTCCTCCGGATGAAGTCCCGAGCGCAAAGCCCTCAGTACTTCAGCAGAAGACCCGGACGTACCTGGATTAATCAGTACTGCCTCCGGTCGTTGTTTCCTCCTTGGCCTGCGTTCGTCCTTTGATGCTGTGGTCCGTACTGGTCCTGGTCCTGGTCCCCCAGTTCTTGTCCCTGGTCCTGCTGGCTTTATCACAGCTGCCTGTTTAACTGCCTCTTCTGCCTTCTTTTTCTTCTTCTTCTTTCTCTTCTTCCCCTCCACCAGTTGGAATGGTTCCTCCTCCAGTTTCTTCTGGTTCATGTCACCCGTCTTTACCTGCGTTTGGAGGTCTGCAGCTCGTTTACCCTCGTTATCAGTACGCTGCCTCTTCCCCTTTGCCGTGACGACTGTGATGCTGCCATCCGGTTGCCGCAGTACATTTTTTCCGGTCCAATTGGTGGGCTGGGTGCCGGTCTCTTTTTATTTTTTGGGGCTGGCGTAAGCTCTTCGTGCTGCTGCGAGGTTGATTGTTGGTTCATCAGCTGCTCGAGCAGCAACTGCCTTTCTTCCGCCTCCCTGTCTGCTAGTAGCCGTTGTTTTTGTTTCCAGCACCCACGGTTGATGAGAGTCTCCAGTAACAACCTCTGGGCCTCCTTGACCCTGTTTGTCACCTCCGTGGGTACTGTTCTTTTCACTCTTATAGTGGCAAGCACCTCCTTCATTAGCTCCTGCAGTTCTTCCAGAAGCCGGTCCTCCTTTCCAATGGCCTCGTCCCTCTCGTCGAGAAGAGCGGCCATCTCCTTTTTCGTACTCCCAGTAGCTGAACTAGACGGGGGGGCCATGGGGTCCACCCCTCCGTCCAAACGGTCGCTGGCTAACGACGACAAGCAGCCCGTCTGCAAACTACTTGCCGCCGGTACTGGGGTATCCCTCCCCTGCACCGTAAACTGATTTGTGTTTGTGGTGTTCATTTCCATAAACCAAAAGAGTAGCTGTAACCCTAGCCAGGAGCCCTTACAGGGTGCTATCATCCGGAGCCAGATGAGCCCTGGTTTTTTAACGAGGTTGTTACTCCTCCGGCTCCTCCTTCCCCTCCCTGAAAGAAAAAGGCCCCGGGCTTGCCACCGGTATAGCGGAGTTGTGGTCTGATGGTTTAAAAATTTGCAATTAGTGTAACATGAGACCGTAACAACTGCATACTGTTGTAGCACCTATTTTTTTTCCGTAGAGGAGGATATTGAGAGCAACATCTAGTGATGACCATATAATCCTAAAATGTTGAAAAATTCTTAATTACTTAATTACTTAACTTACCAATCTGGATTTAGATATTTATTATCAGCTGATCAAATAATTTAGTGATTTTTTCATAAGTGATCATCAAGCACAAATATTTTGACTTTGTAGAATATTTTTCATTATTTAAATTAAGACAAAAATTAACCAACAAAATGAAAAATTTACGCTTTTTAAATAAGCAAATTTCCTGAAATGTAAGCTGAAAAAACCTTTTTTTTTTTTTTTTTTTTCAGCATAATATCAATTAATATTTCGAGCACTATAATCACCTATTTCTTATGATATGCACGGTCGAATGATTTAATAAAATGTGCCATAAAACCCGTTAGCTAGATTCAAAAATAAAAATCCCTAATTCGAGCACAATAGTCGTGGAATATTACAATTCATGAATGTTTAATATTCCAGTTACGTTTAAAGGATTTTTCTTGGTGATATCTTGGTATTTTGAATTAACAAAGGTAATATAAAATCTAGAAAAAATCCTATTATAAATGATTTGATTGCTATCATCAATCTCGTTGGTACGTGTTATCAGACAATAAGTGCAGCGGAGAACGTAAAAACTTATGAATTATGAAGGAGAAAAGACGCGTTACGCGGAGACAGGTCATGCATTATAGCCTAGAAAATTTGAATGCACTACCGAGGCGCATAAAATATTTGTTGGGGAAAAATAAAAAGCTGTAAATGTAATAAAAAATCTAGAGTGAAATAAAATAAAATAAAACAATATCAGAGTGTATAGATTAACGAAATAAAAAACAAAGTAGAAAAGAGGTAAACTAGTTTTTTCGTATCATGGACGCCGAGTAATGTCTCACCGTTCTCGGTTTATTGTCCCTCTGAGAGCATCGTTGGGACGAGATACTGAAAGCGTTAAGGTCCGAGTAACAAATTCGATTACCAAGATACACATATACTGATGCTATACTACACAATAAAATACAATATATAGATATAGGTGCAATCTAGTTTACTTATATCGCTGGCTGAGCATGTTCTCTTTTCATTCTTTGAATGACATATTTCACGTATGGAAATATTTTCATCTGACAAAGCTTATGGGTTCTCGCCTGCTTGTGATAAACTGAAAATAGTTTATAAGAAAAGTTATGCTGATAAAAAAAGAAAAAGAATAATAGGTACTACAATTTAAGATGAAGAAATAAAAAAGTATGTGAAAAAGTGGTTAAATTTTATGTAGTTTAAAGTCTGACAATTTGTTAGAATTTTTCTCCCGCATATATATTTCGACTTTCTTTATCTCGTTTCTTGTAGATTCTTTAACGTCTTCAGGACACTCGAGTATGACGTAATGGCCTCGTCTTCTTCTTGAGACGCGTTAGAGCGTGTGTTGCACGTATAAGACAAGTTTAGTTGAGAGTCAACCAAGAGCGTGTCACTTGGGAGTTCTGAGTGGTCGCAGAGAGTTTATAGAGAAGCGTGTTTTACCAACATCTTTTGTACCTTTTTATATGGATCCATGTATATACAGAGAGTGACTTTACCTTTTTAGTAGTGTCATCTTTATGTTGTCATTTCGTTCACTATATTTCACGACTTTTTTTATTTCCAGGTTCGTACTCAAAATTGCGATGCGAGTAGTAGACGGCATTACAAATGTTACGATACAAACTACGACACTGTATTTTTAATTAGAGGATTAAATTATAATATAGACTATCCTTGATCACGATAGCAGAATGTTTGTTTTTATTCGACAAGATGCTACAAAATTTTATAAGGTTTTTAAATAATTCTAGAAGAGAAATTCTTATTGATTTAAATTAAAAAAAAAAATCAAGCTCAATTTATAAGTTGATTTTAATATCTAAAAATTAATTAGTGCAATTTAGACTTTGAAGTGTGAGTGTGCGATACAACAATAATGTCAATATAAGAAATTAATATTACTTGTATGTTAAATTGATTTCAAGCTAGTAATAATATTACTTTCAATTTTTGAGATGATGCCTGATTTATAGGGGAGGTGGCCTAAAGCGGGTAAGCTAATGAAGAAGGGCTAAAAGTTTTAGTTTTTCTTCGACTTACTAACGAATATTATTCTATCTGACACAGTAGTGATCGAACTTCAATAGTAGATAGAAATATTGTCTTAGTTTGGGCATAAGAATTTTTTATTAATAAAAAATAAAAATAGTCTAAAAACCTACTTTGCCCTACCCCTTAGCCCAAAGCGGATAAGCACTACAAATAGATGAATCTAATGATAAAACTAATTTTGATAATAAAATTTTGTATTTAGCTAACATAAAAAAAAGATTTTTAGGCATTACAATCATTTAAATAAGTTTTCAATCAAGAATGTATTTCCGCTTTTTTATTATATTTACGTATTACTTGATAATTTTGTATGACAAAATAAATATAGAATTGGATCAGAGCAGCGCAAGTAGGTAACCACTTTGCCCCAGTACACGATTTTTTGCTAAACAATTGTAAAATCAAAAATACGCAGGGAACCGTCCGAACTTGTATCGTTCTTTAGAGTTAAATGGTACCAAAATAATATATATGGTTTCATCAATATTATCATAAGTGTAATAGTGTTCGAATCATCTGATGACATATTCCATTCGTAATTTTAACAAATTTAGCAATTTCTTTATTTTGTATTTTGTTACTTTCTGTCAAAACTCGAACACCCAATTTAAGTTAACCAGCTAAGCTGATGGTTAGCTAATTAGTTAAGCTGGTTTACTTGTTTAACTGGTTTAAACTATAGCCCTGATATTTTATAATGACCCGAGTTCTAAAGAGATATGGGAACCTCGAAAAATTTTAAACGTTGGCAACTAGATTACTCGTTATAGATCGTCGTAGCTCGTTGAATTTAAATGCTAGAGAATTCGATGAAAATGAATAAAATATTTGGATCGGGTGAGGGTCGTCAGTTAAACTCGTCCTACAATTTCTTTCGTAAAATTTATGTTTAGGAATACGTCTAGTCGCAATATAATTCTTAATTTCTTCTATCTGAGAAAAAGGTATTACAGCAGGAAATTTACAGAGACTCGAGATTAAATGAAAACTGAACTGTCGCATTTTCTCGAAATATTAAAAAATAGTTCGAAATTTTAAATATAGTTCGTTTGCGAATGGTTTTAGAATAATTTAGATGAGTTCAAGACTTAGACTGATTTGATACCCCGTTGCTAGCTAAATTTCTGGACTTTATACACGGTGAAGATCGTTTATCCACCCAATAACCATGACTCAGGTAATCGCTTTACGTCCCCTCAATCTAGAATTTTTACAGCCTCATTCAGAGAGATGAGACGCAATTATATTTGTTGGTAGTCCCGCGGTTAATTTTGAGCAAGGCAATGGAAGAGAAGTTGCTTTAGGAGAAGTAATGTCATTCTTTGGTGGTTTGCATACTTCGAAAATAAAGTTTCTATGATATAATAGTTTTAAATTAAATCTTCAAAAAGGACAGCATCACGGTTATTCTTTAAAATTGTAAAACTCATTTACTATAATGTTTCTTTTTAATTCGTTTTTGAAGAGGTTTCTTTTTAAAGGATGATTGGAAAATTCCTATAATTATCTAAAGCAAGTAGATCATAGTTTTTTTTAGAAATTGGTTGAGTTTGGACCATAAATAATTTCTAAAAGCATTTTTAGAAGGTTAAACATATTTTTTTCTATAATAACAAATTGGTTAGTTGAATCAGTTAGAACATTGTAGAAAGGTATCAAGGTAAGATGAAACAGTGGTGACAATGGTGTAGAGGGGTTTTAAGTCTCTTCGTATACCGAAAACATGGATTGAAAAAAATAAACGAGAAAAGACCGCGATGTCGTTTAGTATCATTCTGATTGGTGCTTTGACTCATCTGATCTTAATTTCGCCCATGTAAGAGTAAGAAAACTAAGGCTTTCTCATTGTCCTCAAAAGGCGGAACTAATAGATAGCAGGTAGCCGAGACTGAATAAAAGTATGGTACCTTGGCTACTGTTTTAAAATTCGAATATTCTAGCCTTACACGGAGAGAAAAATTTTGTCAGAATGAGGATCTGTATAGCTATTTTAGCCATACGGAATATAGTTATCTATCTTCATGATACACCGTATAGCTAATTCAACTATACCACGTTTTGTTATTGCGTATTGTTAAAATGATGATCGTATCGTTATTTTAGACATATAAAAGATTTTTATTACTGTCCGGACATTGTTTGACATGTGAATAAATTATGTTATAAAAAAAAGGCCATTCGGCAGCCGAAATGGAAGTAGATTTCACATTATTTTTTTTATTAAGTGAATAAATATTTAAACTACATGATACTCCATGAGGACCAATACAATAGTTAGATTTTTGTGAAATCTACTACAAAAAAAACAGAATACAACGAATGCAAAAGCTAAATTTCATGTACTCCATAAAGACTGTAGCAAAAAAAGGCGTAATAATGAGATTTATTATACTTTATATAGGTCAAATTACAGCTTATTTAATGAGCTTTAAAATGCATTTTATAGATCTTAAAAAATTTGAAGCATTCAAAAGTTATTCACGTATGAATGTAAGTGAAATTGAAATTTTTGAAATTTGAAAATTTCAAAATCCTCCTATTTCTAAACTACTCGACCGATTGAGCTCAGCTTCGAACTTGATCTTCAAAAATCTGAAAAAAAAGAAGTGTTCAAAGTTTCATTAAGATCTATTAAGAATTGAAGACGCTATCGTCGTGACAAGCCGCGTTATATCGTATATATATAAATACATACATATATAAATTTTTAAACGAGATGTGTTTTCGGACTCAGTTTGTCGAGCTGACCGAGAAACAAGCAAAATTTTTTGAAAATTGCGTCATGAGGACAAATACAATAGTTAGATTTCTATGAAATCTACTAATAAACAAAAATTAGGAGGTTAATATGATCCTAAAAAAATGTATAAAAACTAAAAGTGACTGTACATTATAAAAAAATTTGGGGTAAAAATGGACTCCGAGAACTCCGTACGATGTAAAGCGACAGTGTAAAAATTTTTGGATTAAAAAAAATTATTATTATGATTAATAATAGAAAAAATACAAAAAAATTATGTCTGATATTTTTATAGAGAATTAAATTCCCTTCAAGAAGAATTTTACTCTGTAACATCGAGTCATGTACACTACACAGAATCCAAAACATTTTTGACAGTGTACGAATATTAAATTAACTTGAAATCGATCAATTTAAAATAAGTTACACTGATAGAAAGATTTTTTAAGATTAGAAAAAATTTCTTACATATTAACAAATAATTTATTAGAGACCATTTTTAGCACTATAAATAAATATTTATTATTATTAAATATGATTTGTTAATATTTAATAAATTTGTTGCTTATTATTTTTTTAATACTAACAAATTATTTTCAATAGTAAAAAATATTTGTTCAAAGGTAAAAAATAGTCTCTAATTAATGATTGGTTAACTATTAAGAAATTTTCTTAAATTGAAAATAATACTTCTATCAGTGTACAGCTGATTAATATTTGGATTATAAGTATTACTAATAAAAATAATATAAATTACAAATAACGAATTTTATTGTGATAACTGATAGAATACATTATTATACAATATTTTAGGCTAAGTAATGTAGTAAAATATAATATTTATCGGAGTTTTGAATTAAAGATACGGGATACAAGTCTACTAAATCATCATAACTTATAATATAATTATCTTGTTTAGAACTTAGTATTTGAAAGGCATGACGATGACTATCAAAAACTGTATTTAATTTTTCATAAATGAAATAAATAACATTTTGCTCAATCATTACATATTTAATAGTACCAAAGTTAAGTTTATAATCTCCGTGAGAAATACATAAGGTCATTTTTGGTTTGTATTTAATTCCTCTTTTTTCAATGAAATCATACGTGTTAATTTTTTTATTAGAAAATTTATGAATTGTTATAGAATCATTTTTATCTAATGAAAGTAATTGGTTAATCAAAACTTGTGTTAAGACACCAGTTAACAATTCCGCAGGAAACATGGTTTGTGATTGGACAAAATAGCCAAATTTAAGCTGATGTTTAACACCAAGAGTATAGCACACATTTACTCATGAATTAGACACTGAAGCTAATAGTCGAGACTCTTTATGTTTCGCTTCCCAGCGCATGCCAGAAAAATTGATTAATGGACCAGATTCATGCATTACGGTATCATAATGGATCATATTATGCTCTTTTGTTTTAAATTTACGCTTAAAAATACTACTTGACAATAAATGGTGCTCAGATACCAAAGATGTCAGTAATCCTCGACATTGTTTATGAACTGATCGTGATAAGATGATATCGAGAATTTCAAGGATGTTTAAATAAAGCCTGTAGACAATGTCTTCATCTGGTATTAGATGACCCATTATGATACCGAAGTGGCGAACAAATGTCAGCATTTCACCTGCAGACATTTTCAGTGATCCACACTTTAAATGACTTACCAAAATTTCAGGTGGTTTATTTCTAATATCAAACTCACCAAAATCGTACAATTTAATCCGATGAGTCAATTCTACGAGAGAAAAAAGTTTTACTGTGTTAATATAATAATTTAAAATATCGTGCATATCTCTGTGCATAACTCCTTCAATAAAGTCATGCATAATATCCACTACTACATTGTCGAAAATGTGAAAACTAGATAAACGATTAAAAATACAATTTTGTTTAATACCGGTAGAGCTAGGATCTTTCAAACTAACATCAGTATCATAAGAGTTATTGTCACGTATTAATCTTGGATCCTCCAAAGTTGCCAAAGAACGCTGAACACTATCCATCTTACAGAATCGGCAAGAGTAAGATGAATTAAAATTTTCAACAAGACCGAGAATAGAATGTAAGCCCAAATTATCGCCTAAAATGAGACCAAGTTTAAAGTAAATGGTCCTTTTTACGTTATTACGTAAATTAATTTCTACCCCTGTGGTTTCTAAAAACTGTAGTTCCTGTATTAAAGTTCTGAAAACTGCAAAATTTCCATACTCTTGTCGATCTTTAGAATAGTATATAAGCGCGTGAAATATTGAATTTAATGATTGTAAATGTGGTGGAAAACAAGCGATTGATACATATGTACCACATAACTTATTAGAGTCAGCATGACTACCTAGACAGTTTCCGGTTTCATAATCATCACTAAATAAAAGAAGAGGAAGCACATCATTTTTTGATGGAAAGTTCGCAATTTTCTTTTGCCAGTTAATACTTTGAATATAATTCGTTACTATATTTTTATTTTTTTCTAATTCTTGCTTGTAATGTTGAACGCTCTCATATATGCCTGGCAATTCAAAAACCTTCTTAAACATTGCTCGTAATGGAAATAAAAGTCCTGTCACAGTTTTAGGCCTAGATTTAAGATTTCCTTCACTATCTCTTTTTAAAGTTGCACACCTACTACCAATAAAAAACTCAATTGGGGGTATGTAGGATTTATTTTTCTGTAAAACTTGAAGACGGTGATATTCAGTATTAAATTGTTTAAGAGAATTTTCTGATGAATTATAAATACTTAAGACATTAGAACTAATTTGTTTACTTTTATCATTATCTGCATTACGCTGTAAGGTATTTTTTATATTCGTATGTTCTAACTTAAAGAGTGTCTGAATCATATCAAAAATATAATCTACTTGATTGAAAGCAATACTTGAGGTGCCATATAGCTTTAAAGTAGCATTTAATAACTTATTGTAAAAGTCTTTACTTCCGTCTGAATTAGTATTAATATCCATTTCTTAAATTAAAAATACATTAATTTGATAAATTAATCAATTAGTTATGAAATAACAGCTCGATCCAAATCATTAATAAACGTATCAAGTGGAGGGATGACTACATCATCGTCACAAGTAATCTTATAGATAGCATCTTTCAAGAATATCCACGGATAAGCAGCTTCTCGAGAAAATTCTAATTGTAAGCTGTAAAAGCTTTTAAAAGTCAAATCAACGCATTCGATTGTAGAGTTGGCAACGTATTTAACGTCGTTGATGATGACTAAACGCTTTGTAATGTTATTTAAAGATTCTCCAATGAGAACAGACAATGGCTGTTCTGATAAACCAAATTTTTTCAGCTTAGCTTTTCTAGTTTTCAATTTGACCTTCAACGTGTGTTCATCCTTAACATGCAAAAGAAACCCTTCAGTTACGTCTTCTTTGGTTGGTCGCCACGTTGACTTATCACGAAAAGTTAAAAGAGCAGGATTAGGTAAAAGTGAAGGGAGCCATCGAAATATAATTGCACTTCTAACATCTTCATTTTTATCGCGATTCCTTTCAAATAAACTAATGTGATTTTTAATGTCTTCACTTTTTTTTTTATTTTTTCACACAATAAGTGTAAATTTTTTTTTCTAAATCTTGATATTTATTAGTTAAGCACGATGCTTTCTCGGGATATTGAGTATTAAAATCAATATCAATTAATTTTAAACCATCATTAATATTTCTGAGCCCTGGATATGTTGTAAGATAATCTAAGCTCGTTACTTGACTGTTTTTTATGAGTTCTTGAATCCGATGACGAGAAGTATTTTCCCAATACTGTTTTATTACATTCCACGGGTCTATATGCTCCGTGAGATATTCTAATTGATCAATAACATCTAAACGAGCACAGTCAATTTTTAAAATATTTTCATAAGTCCCCAAGCGAACTGGTTTGGATTCATCGATGACCTTGCGTTTTACTCCTCGAAAATTCTGTGATGATCTTGATTTTATTAAGACGTCCCTCCAGTAATTGTAATTTTCCTCGGGGTAAAATTTTTCTATTGCCTTCTTTAAAATATCGTACGTAATAGGTGGTTGACAATTCTGAGATGAATAGTTTTGGTACTAATTGCGATAGATCATATAGACGCTCCGGAGTAATCCTACAAAAAAACTTTCATTAGTCATTATGTAAAAATATCTTAAAATATTATTTAATTCAAGAGCAAATAAACTAAGAAATTTTAAGTACATTAAAGTGTTATCAGCGCGCATTTCATGCAAAAAAATGGCATCACACAAAAGTTTACGGTATGTGTCATTAAGATCTCGGTGATTTTTGTAATAATTAAGAACAGCTACACCATGAACTGTTAATGTAAGTGTTTTAAGGAGGTCTGTTGTAGGATCACATGTTTCAATTTGAATCTCACTATCATAGGGAAATATATCGTTATCCGCAGGTAAAGGATCACATGGCATATTTTCACTGACTCCAATTTCTACATCGTTATCTATAACATTTGTATTTAATATTTTTCATAAATTAAACTTGTTTCTTAATAAGAAATAATTTTGAGTTGTAGAAAACAATGAAAACTTATCAAAATTACTACAAAATGAAATTTAGATATACCTGGTTCAGTATAGATTACTTTAATATTATTCAAAAAATTTCCATTAGGACGAGGAGAGAGAGGATGAGGAAGAACCTATGAATAAGGAATGATTTAGAGTGAATAAAACGATAATCTTGAATTAATAAAAATATTAATTCAATAAAAATATTAAGTGAATAAAAATATTTAGAATATACTTGTAAATCAACTGTGTCATTAAAATTTCGGAACTCCGATTTCCATTTCGTTAAAAATTTTATTTGTGGACCGATCTTTGAAATCAAATTTCTAATATTGTCTTCTTTGAACGATTTAAACGATTCTTCGTCAATTTCATTATCTAAAAATTAATTTAAATATTAATCATTTGACTACGCGTCGATTTTTGTAACTTAATCTATTTAGGTTAAATGATTAGTTGTTTACAAATAAAAATATTAAAAAATACATACCGTTGAAAATTGATCCAAGATTATCTAAGTTCCACTCCGAGAGCTTTTTCTTTACCCAATCATCCATTAGCAATAAATTTTTATCTTCAATAATTATTATTTATTTGAATATAATGAATTAATTAAAGATATTGATATTAATTAACACAACACAATATCGGAATACGTTAAAAATGCGATTGCGCAAACTCCGCACTCTCTATTGTCGATAGTGATCTACCGTATGGCCAAATCAAGTATACAGATCCTCATGTTGGCGAAGTAGATGGCGACACCAATAAAGCAGCACATGTTTACGCGGGCTATTTGTCGTATGCTTAAATTGAGTAAAATTATTATAACAATGGAAAGACAAATCTTTATTTTAAGGATACGTCATTCAAAGATACTTTGTATAGTCATTTTGACTAAATTTTTCTCTCCGTGTAGCATGAGAAATGTTACTAACGGTGAATATACATTTCGTTAAATAATGCTGAATTTATTTATAATAATGACCGGATAGTCATGCTGGCTATAATAGCTAGATGAAACCAATAACGTCCCGATTTTTTGAAAATTATCGATTTTTATAACGCTCTCTTAAATTGTAATAGTGGTTATCACTATTTTATAGTGAATATTCACTATTTCTGTTTTAGAGAGCGGGAAGTTAAAAAAAACACAATGAAATTCATTTAACACACCATAATCGTTAACGCAAACTGTTTTCAATGCCAGTACACCATATCGTCGACAGCGTCAGTAAAACAATCGAGTTTCGATCAGACGTAACTGATACCTCCTAAATATAATATTTAGAGTATAAATATTTTTGGTGATTATTTACAAGTGGAGTCAAACATGCTAGCCCATGTTAATTTTTTTTTTGATCAATTGTTTTTTTTAATTTTTCGTTTTTTTATGTACTGTTCAAAAAAAAAAAATATTTCAAAAACATCAAAAAAAGATAAAATAAAAATTTTATCCAAAAATATAAGAGCCAACATTTTTTCCAACTTTTAAAGACAAAAAAGCTATTGAAATCTTTATTTTTTCATTTCACGACATTTTTTTATCATAAATGCGACGTAAAAACAAACAGAATCAGAAAAGAATGTTAATTTTTTAACTAGTTATGGCCCAAAATAAGGTTGACCCCACTTGTAAATAATTACCATATTTTTATATTAGCACATATCTATAATTATGTATGAACATATCAGGCTTTATGTAGAGATATCAAATTTTTTGATATAGCCACACATGCATATTTCAGGTCATACTAGTACATTTTTCTTCAGTACACTTCATTATGTATTAGTAGGAACATAAAATTATCATTGATGTAAAATAATTATCTGTTATGACTTCAATCGAATCACGAGCAAACAATCGTCCATGTCGAGTCGACTCGTACATATACGATGGAGTATATACGAGAGTGTGCGTAGAGAAAAATCATGCATGTGTTGTGCTACACACAATTACATCTATATCTGTTGAGAGAGAGCGTGGGCGTACGAAATCAGATGACTATATCTATACATTAGCTCTAGCTTCGACTAGAAAATTCTCGAACAATTTTCTTACCGGAATTCGTTTAAATTCGGGAGTCATCGTAGTCGTCAAGTTGCGGCGTAGGCGCAGAACGGTATCGCGCAGATCGGGGCCGTATAGGAAAAATCGAATTGGCTCGTGCGGTGGCTAGGACCACTAGTTGCTCTGAGGCCCTTGAATCAGTAGTAATTTATACACTCGCTCTTGCACATTACATAGCATACAATACAATTCATAAATTTTCAAAGGTCATATCGTTTTTACTTCACTTTACTCAAATCATTCAACTCATCTTCACAAACTCAGCTGAATCCAGTTATTCGCTGATCAGTGCAATTTTGTAGAAATTTGCGCGACAATTCGGGCAGACGCCATACATCCGAGCTCTCTCTCTCTCACATTTTTTAGGTATTGACGGCCCGTGGTTGATCACGCCGCCTTGGCTTTGATCGGTTCTCGCATACACACATAAAATTTAACGCACGACTCTCAACGAGTCGTTAATATTCGCCTATAATTAGCAATACACATTGAACTATCCAACGGGAATAGTTCAATATTATTATAGTTACGGTCCCGCCCTGACTAAACAACAATAGTTATGGTCCCGCCCTGACTAAATAACAATTACACATTCATACACGATTTTTCTTGTACTTATCATCGAGGAGGTTTTTTTATCTGGCTTCACCAGATTTTTCCTCCTCTGGGACAATAAACTTCTTCCTGTTGTCCCAAACATCGAGTGTAATTTATTTAAAATTCCTATCCATCCAAAATATTAATCAAATCAAATTTTGAAAACCTGAGGCACGAAATCTCGGCGCTTTGACGAGCTTTCGACAAAACAGTCAACGTAATTTTTTTTTAGGTCAGTTAATAATATTAGTGAACATTTTTTTAAACTTTGAAGCAAACACGCTTAAAAATAAAAAAAAAATTAAATTAAATTACAATAAACAGTTAGTGTATGTAAATTTGTTGAACTAAACGTAAATTTGTAACTGTATCGAATTATTAAGATTATCAGAAGCAAATTTCGTTAAAAACCAAAAGTTCAATAACAAATTTGACTGACAACAAATTACATAATAAAAAATTTTTTATCATTGAGTCAAAAAATTGTTTTGTATAATTTACTGACCTCATTCAAGTTTACTATGTTCTTACCTTAAAAACACGTGAAAGGTCACTTGATTTAAGACCTTTCACCGGTATATATCAATTTTATTAAGTACCTCGCACTCAGTATATTGCAAAATTGCTGTGGAATCATTCGTCAATACAGAGAAGATACGTCCGGCTACTTTGGGACATATACAAGTCACAGATGTCGGAATTCTTAGAACGCTGGACGTTAATGCAGAGGATGACGCGTCACGGGACCTAAGTAGCTACACAAGGAGTCGTAAAGACGCAAAAGGACGACGGAAGCCATGAACGCCCATGGAGCTTGTGGGGTGAGTTCCTGTTGAGGGTCCTTTTTAATAAATCTCAAGTAAAGTGAATAATTTTGTGATTTTTCTTAGTTAACCAGTTCCGACTCTATCTCTTTCTTTCAGATAATTGACTCCACATGACTTGGAGGAGGGTAATCCCTCGCCCTGAGTTTCACAACGATCTAGTTGGCATCATCTTCAGTGGTTGGAAGCAGTGGATTTATTTTACTCCCAGCGGTACCTTGTGCTATTTGGTGGGTTTTTGGGTCACCCAGTTCACGAATTTGGATGATCTAGATACTCCATTAGAAACGTTCAGTTTAAAAAATATTTAAATGCTAATGCAATATCAGTTTGATGTAAAAGCAAGAAGAATACAAATACATCTTATTGTTATTCACTTCTTATATGATTTATAAATATGAAGAATAGAAAACATTAATATAAGACGAATATATTTCATAAAACGAACAATACAATAATAACAAGATAAATCTAACTGCAACGAAAATACATTCTATTGATATTTTCCTTTCAATCGTTTTTTAAATCTTGTGTATACAAAGAGTTCATAAAGTTAGTCTTATGACAATATAAGAAAAAAATTAAAAATGGACATTGTCAATTTTTATTTGAACTTCCATTGAAAAATGAAATATAAGCGGTTAACTGTAAAAGAAAGAAAATAAAATAGCACATATATACAGTGAAATAGGTCGATGAATTATTGCGAGGGTCGAGGATATCCTCGATTTGCAAGAAAAAGTCATTCAGACAAAGTCTCGAATTCTCCGTGTATACTACAAAGTTTTTTTTTTCTATCAAAATTCACGATAGAAAGGTCTCGACAGAATAATAAAAGAAAGAGAAAATAAAAATAAATATTATCGTTTTCTGATACATTTATTCTTTTATGAATCATTTATCATTTTTATGAATTTTCTTACTAGTCAATTGTTTTTTAATTATGTCAATGTATCATTTTTTACTGACAGTATCTCGTAACATTTATACATTCTCCGGATATTATCTTTCATTAATTAATCCTTACCTGAAAGTTTTATTTATTTTGTTTTTAATTCTTAGTTCGCTACAATGCTTCTTTGTTTTTCTTTTTGTCTTGTCATTCTGTCAATACTTTTCACCCCGTAATCTATCATCCGTCCATTAGCTCAAGTCTGACATGCTCTTAAATTGCACGCACATCCAAGTGACTTTTTCTACACGAACTCTCTCACTAATATCGTACAGCGAAAGATCCTTTACTTTTTACGGAAAATATCATTTTTTCTTGTTACAACTTTTTATTAGTCTTTGTGGAATATTCCTGTGAGAAATTTGCGGAGTGTTTTAAGAGAGGATGATTTTCAATTGATCTACTCACTCCGAGACGAATTTAATTTATGTTGTCAATAAATTGTTACTCGATTATGCAACAGAAAAAGCGTACTATTAGAGATATTTAAAATTAATAGCAGTACAATCTTTTTGAATTTTTGTCAAAATCAGAATGTTTTTAAATTAATAGATATTTATGTCATAAGATCGTGAAGTGGCGGTTTTCTGACAGCGATGATATTTCGATATAAGCTTAAGGTTTGTGGCGGGAAGGTTCGAAACGGGCGCAATTTTAACGTCCGAGGCGTAGCCGAGGACGGAAATTTACGCTCGTTTTCGAACATTCGCGTCACAAACATTAAAGCGAATATCGAAAAAAAGTCGTTGTCAAAATCACCATTAAACGGCCGAATGACATACAATATTTTTTGTTATTATCGATCCATAAATTTAACTTTAAGGGATAGGAGGCAAACAATGACATATTTAAATTTTATGAAGTTTCACAAGGGCAAAAAAATTTAATTTTATATTAATTATCTTTTTATTAATATTTATTTATGGCGTGGTTGTTATTTTATTAACATTAAGTCCGCTTCATAATAGACTGCCAGCAGAGAAATAATTAGCAACACTTAATAGTAACTGTTTAAAATTTACTCACAATCATTGGTCGGTACACTAGAATGTGACTTTTTTTTTTTTACAATCTCTCAATTTCGTCTGGGTGTACTCGAAAAGCTCGTAAAAAAAGGAGGGGGTAAAACTTCATAGCCTAGGCCGTGAAAAAAAGACGGTATGGTAGAGTCTCTAGAAAAGAGTCCCTTTACGGACGTCACCCAGCGCTCAAAAGTTGAACTATTGGAACGAGTTTAACAAAAATTAAATTTTTTTTAACTTTTAATGATTTTATACTGATGAAAATTTTTTCTTTAAATTTAAATTTTTGTCAATATTTTGAATTTCTATTTCTATTTCTACCTATTATAATTCGCATTAGCCTGAAATTGTCTTATTTCGACTGGCTTAACAAGCATTACAACTTGAAATTTCCAACGCACGTGTAAAATTGTCTCCCGAACCGAAAGCAGAGTAGATTAGGACATTTTAGTTTTCTCTACTGTAGACATACTTCTTTTCACAATATGTTCACTAAAAGTTTAAATCCCTACTTTGTTTTGCGGCAAGGAAGTTCCTTATTTCTCTTGTGAAAATTAAATAAAACAGTGACAAAAATTAAAAATTTCTCTTACAAATACAATAAAAATAGTAGTATAGTATACATGATTTCGGTTCTGGAGGCAATGGAAAATAAATCTAATAGTAAAAATAATTTCAGTCAATGCGACTCCGGTCGGACTCACTCGGAGAGAAAATGAGTCGAGTGAAAAGAAATGAATTTATGAATTCTTTTATATTCGATTTCTTGATCAGTCCTTAACTTCCCGCTCAGAAATTTAATAATTTTTGAAAGTAGGAAGTTATAAATTTCGGTCTGATCTTGATATTACAAGTTTTCACCAGATCTCTCCGTTTTGAGGTCCTAGGAAGTACAAAGAAGTAAAAACAAAAAAAAATTTTTTTTTTTCAAGTCTTCTCAATAACTTCCAAAATATTTAACTAATCAACTCTAGACACCATAGATACTAGTTTGTAGTTGAAAAACTGCGGCGAATGCCGCTAAACAAGTCAAGATCAAACTACGCTTTCGAAAATTATAGCCGTTAGCCGTTTAAAAATTTTGAAATAATTATTTTTTTGAGATAACTTTCAAGATATTCGACCCATTGACTCATGACCTCATAAACAAATCATTGAGCTCCAAAACTTAGAATAAATATATTCTTAAGTTGTGCGTTTGAAAAAAAGCGGGAAGTTTATAGTTTGGTCTACAGGATTAACTGATTTCGTAACTTTTTCTCTAAGCTCAAGAGTTTGTATACATTTTTTAGAATAATTTGAAATTTTACTAACGTTACAATAATTACTTTTTATTACTCATGCGGGGAAAGTGCTATCTTCGCGCTTGCTTTTAGATTTGAAAAGATGCTAATTGCCCACTCACAATTACCACACGAATTTTGAGTAGATTTAATGTCAGTTTGAGTGCGACAAGTAAACTTCTCGCACTCAAATTTCCATTGGCGCACGCAAATTGACGAAAAACTTAAAAATTAAAATAAATAACAAAAAAAAAGACAGTCGAAGTGTCAATATCAAAGAAGTGAGGTTAGCATTTATATAAAAATAATTTATACTTGCGTTTTATTAAATTTAAATAAAAAAGTAAAGTAAAGAAAGATGAGTAATAATCCCGACTGGATTCCGGAAACTGATGAAAGTGATAATGAGTATAATGATGAATCTATATCGCCTGATATTTTTAAAACAACAACACCAACAACAACAGCAAATGATGAATTGTTACCTCCTGAAATTCTTAAAAGAGCAAATGAGGTGATTAACAATCTTACTCCTGCAACATCACGGCTCAAGTATGAATCGGCATACAAACAATTTATGCAGTGGCGAGCAGCACAACGGATTACAAGCTTCTCTGAAGAGGTGTTTTTGACTTATTTTAGTGAGCTTTCCGAGACTCTTATGCCGTCAACTTTATGGGCGAAATATTTAATGTTGCGAAGCATGGTTGACATCAAGCATAACTTCAATATTCATGATTACTCAAGACTAATCGCTTTTTTAAAGCAGAATGGTAAAGGTTTTAAGAGTAAGAAAGCCCAAACATTAAGTGCTGAACAAGTAAACCAATTCCTACGTGAAGCTCCAGATAACGAATTCTTGGCTACAAAGGTTATTTAAATTATCAATTAAATATTTGAATTATAATCTATGTATTAATTTTAATTGGAATTTTTTATTAACAGGTTGCTCTAATTTTTGGAGTGCAAGGTGCATGTAGGCGGAAAGAATTATGTGACGTACTGGTGGATCATATAGAAGATAAAGGCGACATGCTCTTGGTACAGATACCAGATACTAAAACTGGCAGACCTCGATCATTTGTAGTAACGAACGAATTTTACACCATTTACAAAAAATATGCCAAATTACGTCCTACGAAATTAGCAACGAAAAGATTTTTCATTGGTTATCAGAATGGTCAATGTACGACACAAAACATCGGCATCAATACCTTTGGTAGCATGCCACAAAAAGTAGCTAAGTTCTTGAAGTTAGCAAATCCAGAAACATATACCGGACATTCCTTTCGAAGAACTTCGACTACGTTGTTAGCTGATTCTGGTGCCGATCTTTTGACTATCAAAAGACACGGAGGGTGGAAATCGAGTGCCGTTGCGGAAGGCTACATTGAGAATTCTGTGGGCAACAAAAAAAGAATTGGTCAACGAATCGCCAGTACTATCACTTCTAGACCGTCTACTTCAAAAGATCCATAGCCAGAAATTGGTTTTAGTAATGAGTCAGCAAGAGAAGTACCGATTGATGTTGGAGTAAAAAACAACAAGGATTTAAATTTCGACATTTTAAATACGGCCTCATCAACAAACTCGAAGAATTTAAATATTACGTTCTCAAATTGTTCAAACTTAACAATTTATTTAAATGGTAGTAAAACTACTTAAATAATTTAGTTAACTTTGTACTTGATCGTTTTCAATTTGTGTTAATGTGTTTTTTTTTAATGATAAAAATAAATTTGCTTGAAATTTTTCAAATTTTTCAGTTTTTCTTGAGGGGCGGAGCCCCCCCCCCCAAACCCCCCGCCGGAGCTTCGCCCCTGGACCCCATATCCCCGCATTCGTAAAACAAAATAGTATGTACAAATCGTGCGAAGTTGTCAATTGCCCACGAGAGCGATTGAGCGCACTCGCTTCGTTCGTGCGTTCAACTTCGCTCTCGTGGGCAATTGACAACTTTTCGCACTAGTTGCACAATATACTATTTTGAGCAGGTTATGTTGAATATTGCAGTTACAACCGCTGATAATTTGAGTGTATTGTGTCATCTGCTTTACTATAATAATCGTTCTTGAAGTAGTAGAGGTAGAAACTAAATATTTTAAATCTTTGTAAGACTTTTTTCAGTAAAATATAATTAATTGACGTTTACTAAAATGAATTGAATCTATTTAAATGTGAATAGAATCATGTAATTCAATTTCATTTATCCAGAAATCTAAAACTTTATTCTCGGAATGATATAATAAAGCCAAAAGTTTTTAAAAACAATATTGTCCTGTATAAATACAATTTAACTTAATAGAATATTATATAATATATATAAAAAAAAAAAAAATAAACGATTCTAAAGAATTTATATAGCCGGTAAATTTACAAACGTCTTTTATACTTTTTTATATCTTTATTTAATTCTTATCTTTCTCATTTCCCGCGAGATTATAAGTTTCAAGCGGTCGACAAGATAGTCTTGAGATAGATCCGGTAATCAATATAAAACATACTTACTTACTTAGTTTCTTCCTTTGTTTATTTCCTTCTTTCTACTTGTCTTGAATAAAATAGTAAATTTTATTTCATCCGTATAAAAGAACAAAGAGCATAAAAAGAGTGAATATCCTTCTACTGTTACTATCTCATTTAAGAAAAGTCCGTTTTAACTTTCTCTCTTGTTCCGTTTGTCTTGAAAAAATGAAAATAAATAAATAAAAGTAGTACAAAGAAAGACGAAGAATAAAAAATAAAATGTCAAAAGAGGTTTAAAAAAAAAAAGGGACAAACTTAAAATAAAAAAACGAAAAAATAGTATATCAACCGTAGAAAATGGATGTGCAAAAGTAGAAACTTTTTTACGAGAGACATTAATAGAGAGCGAAAGCGCTTGGGAAACTTGGAGACAGCAACAACGTGCTTGTGGTTTTGCTCGAGGTGATATCCTATAACTGTAACATGTACACACATATATAGATAAAGATAGTTATAAATGTATATACTTACGCTCCTACAAAATAGAACTACTATGTAATTTACAACACACATAACCATTTAATGCTTATCACGTGCATTTTCATTTTCATATTAATTTAATTGTTATACCCAAAATATGATAACAAGATACATATATTAAGATCATTAAATACTCTCGGGTGATATAATGTTACGACGCTAAAGATTTAAAAGCTGATTTGTATGAACAGAGTATATACTATGAAGCAACTATTATTATGCATCGATATTCAAAATAGATTCACCCATGCGTACAAGTATAATCATCACATAAAGGAGAGCTTGGTGGAACGTGACGAACGGAAACGCGTCACTCGTTGCCAATCAACTATCCTAATGCCTCCGGCTTTCACTCCCGGGCTTTAAAAGCCCTTTCGACCCTCGTCAGGATGACATACGAGAATCAAAGAAATGCAGATTCAAGAAAAGGAAAAAAACAAATGAAAGAAGAAAGAAAAGAAGAAGAAGTAAGAACAGGACGATGAAGTTGAAGAATTTCAAAGTGTACTCAGAGGACGATGATAAAATACTTGAATATAAAAGTGTTCATGTGTAAATTTACTAGTAATGTAAATTTTAGGAATTGCTTTTAGGGCAAGTATTGAAAGTCTTTAGAGGTTGAATAGATGTGTGTGTAAATAAATGGGATATTTTGCATAATGCAGAGCTTCACGCCAATGTTTTTCTATTTCTTTTCAAGGAAAAAAGGTGAATAGGGACGGTGAAGTGATGTAGAAATTGTATAGAAACACGTGCGTGTGGTCTAAGAATTGGTTGTGTGAAAGTTCTCTTAAGTTGCAATCATGTTTAGGTGTGCATCGACTTACCTTCAACTTACGTTACTCGATAAGATACAACTATGTTACCCATAGTTACAAATACGAGATATCTCTCGAAGAGCTAGCAATAATGACAGCTAGTACAATTGTGGAATACAAAGCTTCAGAATAGGAAACACGCGAATGGCGTTATAGACACAGGAGCCGTAGATGAATAAGGAAGAAGAGAAAAGGATCCTAAAATTACAGATGGAGATGAGGATGAGAAGATACTCAAACTGTCACGAAATTGCATTTACCATTGTTGCTTTGGTGGCTTGGTACACCGTGCTTTCTGTATTATATAACTTTCCTAACGATCTCAACTAATGGTATAAGGCTGTGTGTCCTTTAAATACGATTAATCCATAGCAAGTGCTCAATCCACCCTTCGTTATCCTCCTTCATAGCCTTATTCCTTTTCGTCTTGTTTCGTTGTTGGAAAGTTTTATTAACGGTACCATCATGCCTCAGGGCACTTCTTTACTCAAATTTTATTCTTTTTTTTTTCATTATCATTATTATTAAAAATTGTCCTTCGTTACATCTTGATCACTTTTTTTTTTTTTTTTTATTAATTAAAAGTTTAATAATGTCAAGTGATTGTTTTTGAATTTATTTATTTATTATTTACACAACGATAAACTTTTGTTCATTAGTTTTCTAGATATTAATTAAATTTTTCTTTTCTGCATTTTACGGTTTCATTTAACAAGATTTATTTATATTATAAAGAATAAAGTTCTTATTAATTATTCATTCGGAGAATAAAGGGAAACTTTATAGTGAAGGTAAATAAGGAGTGAACGGCTTTGAAAAGATATTTTAATGATATTTCAAAGATAAGCTACCGAAATGCGAAGCTTCAAGAGCCTTCAGTGTACTATCTCTATTGGTTTTCGGAAGAAGAAATATTAAATGTAGAAATATTTCTAACTATAAAATAATTCTACTTAAAGATTGAGTGGATCGATTTAGATGGAATAAAAGCGTGTGTTAGACTTGAGGAGTCTTTTTAGGAACTCAGTTAAAATTTATGATATCATAAACCTAGAAAAACATTGAGAAATTACTGATCTCCCAAGTCAGCAGTTAAGCTATTGCTCGTATCGCTGCTTGAAAAGTAATAACGGGTTCAAGTTAGTATATTAGTTAGAATCTTGAGTCTTTAATATTTGAATATGAAAGAAATGTCACTTTAAAAATTACACCTTAAATGATGCAAAAATTGAATCTCAAGTTTCAGTTGGCATCACCAGTAGTACACAGAAAATAGTATATTACACTACTAGGGCCGAAAGTTGAATTTTCGGCCCTGCGCGTCATGATGCCCGAGGCGAAACCGAGGGCACCATGACGCGCAGGACCGAGATTTCAACTTTTGGCCTGTGTAGTGTATACGATTTTTCTTCATAGCCGGTCGAAAGTACGTTATCAATTTTACTTTTTTAACTTCAAGTGCAGATAAGTATGTCTTGATGCCTGCCCCGACATTTGCGGCACGAGCGAAGCGAGTGCTGCTGGTCGTGGGGGCAGGCATCAAATACATTCGAAGAGTCAAATCTGGTCATATTTTTTAAAAATAAATTAATTTCATTTTTTCAAAGATGTATTTATTTTCATTAGTTTAACAAACTATATTAGTTACTATAAAATTCATCAAACAAAAAATATTATAAGCGAAAAACTTATTGCATTTTTTTTAATCGTTTCAATTTTCTCATGAATGATCGCAATTAATAATCCTTCCATAAAATACACAGTTTTAAAACTTGATATTGGAGCAGTTAAAAATTATATCTCCACTGAGTATACAGTTTTGATAATTCATAACTTGATTATTCAAATTAAAATTTTTAGATGAGTATTCTGATGATAGTTTACTGGTAGGAACATTATTTTCAGAAATTTTTCTTATTTAACAGATGACAAAACAACATTGATAAATATTTTTAAGGTTAGAGGTAGCAATAGAAATTACAGCGGTTAAGAATTTACTATAGTGACGGAATAAACAGTCCCTAGTTACAAGTGTAATTACGCATGAGAAATTCTTTCCTCCCGCCGTTACAGAAGGCGCGCGTGTACTTCTCACAGGGAGTTAATGTTAAACTTTCTTTCCTGCCATTAGAGAGAAAAGTACGTACTTTCTACCGAGGTATGAAGAAAAAAAATTTACTTGAATCAAGTATATAATTTTGAAGAATTTCATCTTCTTGATTTAAGCCGAAAACTTCTTAAATTAAGAAATTATTCTTAGTTTAAGTAAATTTTATTTAATTCAAAAATTTGTCATCTCGATTCAAGCCAATGAAACTCTTAAAAATTATTTTCTTGGATCAAGAATTTTTCTCTTGATTTAAGTTAATTTTTTTTTTCAGTCTACAATTTTTTTAATCACCTGGTATAATTTTTTAATCAATTATTTTTCTGTGAAGAGACATAGATTTCTTGTTATTACATAATATTCAGTACAATCACCATTGTATGAGGTTGTTCGATTTTGTATGTAATTTGCGTATCATATCATGAGTATCTTTAAAATCCAACAATTAGTAAAAAAAAATGAATGTTTTTGGCCAACAATTAGTAAGGAATAAAAATGCAAAGTCTAACGACCTATTAGAAATAAAACTGGACAACCAACAAATTTTGATGCGTTAAAATAGACTAATCTGAAGGATTCCCTTTATTTTTTCATAGCTCAGGATAACATAAATAAAATGTTAACAATAGTAGTATCGTAAATATCATAATTAAATTTTTAAATGTCTCACGTTATATTTTATTTATTTTTTTATTTCAGCCTGACGGCCTAGAAATGCACGCAAAAAAAATTTTTGTTAAGATAATCTAAGATACGTTGTAGTAACAACTGAATTTGTTAACATAGGGATAAAAAATCATATGTTAAAATAACAAAATTTTTGTAATTACAAATTATCGATATGTTATAATATTGTCATAATTGTTATAATAATTATAACAATTATAATTGTTATAACAACAAGACAGTTCTGTTACTATAGCAAAATCTATTAGTTAATTCGACAAAATACTTTAGTTTGTATAACAAATTTTTTTTGTTGAAACATCAAAACTATTTTATTAAAATAACAAAGAGAATTTATTGTTACAAGTAGAATTTTATACGTAATTGATTTGTTTTGTCCATTAATCTACAAATATATTGTCGTATTAAGATACGAAATTCCAAATGATGAAAATGATAGTTAATGGTCAAAATTCCGTAAATATTACTGGGTAAATATATAAAAATGTTACTATTCGTTGGAACCTATTGCATTCACCTGAACTTTTCTGCAGCAGAAAAATTTTGCAATCCAGCGCCCTCTATCAAAATTTTTTGAAACTATCCACAATATAGAAATTTCTATAAGGTTACAATCAGGAGTAATATTCAAAGAAGTGCTGCATGAATTACAAGATATAGTAAATAAATAAATTCCTTCAAATTGATAACTTCTAATCAAACAGAATTGGAATGGCGATTAAAAATTTTCCAAGCAATTATCTATTTTCAAATTCTTATTTTTAAAAAAATGAATTAATAAATAAGCAATTTATTATCACAGCAACAAAAGTTGTAAAAGAACAAGAATGGCTTTTATGTAATAATCGATTTGAATAAATACTTTGAATTGTATTCACTACTTAATTTTATATAAAGCTTATTCTTGGTACTGACTGGATGCTTTGATGTTACTTCAGCAATTTACATTTATTGTACAACTGGGAATATTTTCCTTGCCTGACTGAGTAATTGGGACACTCTTTTGATTGTTCAATGAACTCAACGAGTTCCCGTAGTAATAATAATAATTCAATTGCCTTGTCAATGTTTTATCCACCAACTAAATGAAAATCAACCAAATGAATGAATAAATAAATAAACAAATCAATTAACTAATACATTAATTTAATCAATAATTTATATAAAGTCTTTCTTTTGTGTCGTTCGTTACTGGTAATATCAGACGCAACTTGTATATGATGTAAATTACTTATCATTAAATTAACCTTAAGACTAATGGTAAGACAAAAGCTTCTTCCTTCGTATAGATGATATTATTTTGTGACAATTTAATTTATTCGGGTAATTAATTAAATTATTCGTAACTTCAATACTAAAGGGGAGCTGTGTGATCAAGTGTAGAGGATAGATAATGAGCTGTAGGATCGCGAAAATCTGTATGTGCATACCAACTAAAACCACAGCATACAAATAAACAATGACACAACTGAGAATATAACCCACTCGGAATTATCCTCTCTTGACATATTTAATACAAATACATATTTAATATTATGATAAACCTCTGCCATAAACTTTTGTATATCTTCACTTTGTAGACAATACTTTTGAATAAAATATTTATAAACTATCTTCATGGGAAAACTGGGTATAATTACAGTTACTAATTGGCTACTAAAATCATCCAACCATTATTCTCCATTAAATTAAAATTTTACACTGACAAAATTTTATTTTTTCCTCTGGCTTGTTTTAAGCCTCATTTATACATATCATAAACCATTTTTATTTCTTATGATTTTTTCATTCAGTTTCATAACCAGTTAGAAGTTTTTTTCCACTTTTTAGTGCAATCTACGATTGTCAAGTCATTTTTCTTGTTGTGTGTAAATAAATTTCCGCAACGAAAAGCTTATCTCAGTTGGCGTGGCGTGGTGGTAATAAGTATAATTCAAGCGGTGACAGAAGTAGAAAGTAACAAAAATAAAAAATACGAAATGTGAAAAAAATAAAACAAGGCATAAACGCGACGTTGAGAAACCATTAAAGTATAAATCCGTTTACAACATGCTAAAATATGATACATAAAAGATTAATAGGGCGAAAGGAGGAATCTCTATACTTTTTTCGTTACTCAATAAGTTTTTTTAACTTCCCGCTGAGAAAATTAAAAATTTTCAAAAATCGGGAAGTTATTGGTTTTACCCCGTTTTGCAAAAATCGAGATCTCAACAGATCTCGACGTTTTAAGATCCTAGGAAGCCATTTCGAGGGTTCCCGAGAGGGTGTCACTATGTCTGTATGTATATGTGTATGTATGTATGTGTGTAAGTATGGGACCCTGTTATAACTTTTGAACGGCTCGACCGATCGAGACGCGGTTGGTGGCATTCGATTAGGTTCCATCTAACTTAGATTTCCTGAAAACTTGAACCGATTTGGACAGCTAGATTCTACGAAATCTCAAAAAGACTGCCAAAAAAAATTTTTTTTAAAGTTGTTTTTTTTGGAATAACTATTAATCGGCTTTATCGATCAATTTCAAAAACTAATCAGCTCTCAACCTTAAAAAACGACGTCGACTATCGCCAACCGCGTCAAAATCGGTTTTTTCGTTCGTGAGATATCGTGAACGAAAGAAATCGAAAAAATGGATTTTTTAACGAATAACTCTGAAATTTTACATCTGATCAATTTATGTTAACAAATTGTTTATAGTACTTAAAAAACTGTATCGACTGCTGCAAACCGCGTGAAAATCGGAAAAAAAAAAATATCTTGATCCAAGAAAATTATAAGAAAGATCGAAGTTATTTTGGAGCAAGACGAAATTTTCTTAGTTTAAAAAAATTTAACTTTATTCAAAAAATTTTCAGTCTTCCTTAAGATTTTTTTGATTTAAGAAAATTTGCGCTTGACTCAAAACTTTTTTTCTTTCTTTATACATGCTTGTAAATTAAAATAAATTAATTAAAAAAAGATATAATTTAATTTTTAAGTTTTAAAGTTTATAAGGAAGATGTTAAATACTATTTTAAAAATAGCAATAGATTTATGGGAATTTTTTATTGAATAGAATGCAATTTAATTTACAAACTGTTACGTCCTAATGTTGGTCAGTAACAATTATATCAGTTCCTTAAATTTGAGACTAACCACTTAAGGTTATATGTCTCAGGAGGCGGGAACCGCGCCTATGGGTAACCGTATGTCAAAATTACACTAAGCTACACACTGTATACGCGATTAAAAACTGGGTCATGGATTGGGTTAGGTCAAGCACAGCAGATGTATTAAGAATATGTAGAGAAAAAATAGAAATAACCAAAATAAATATATATATAATGAGAAATGTACCTGTCGTTTGTAGTGAAGCGGCGACTACTCGTCGATGTGAACTTAATAATTATGTTTATTTTAATTGAAAGGATGAATGAGGAATTATTTTATAATAATTACACTAATTATTCTATTTCGAGATTTATTTAGATTTGAATATACACTGCATTTAATTGACTGGTTGATGATTTAAATTCGACTGTACTCTATACGTAATCAACTGTTTAGGGATTTGACCGATTAACTAATTGCAGGAATGGTTAATGGGAGAAGGTTATGGTGGCAGTGAATAATCTTCGCGAATTCGATATATATTATAGACTTGGTACTTCCTTTCCCCCCTCTGAGAGTTTTGACTCAGCTCTGCGAAACCTTTTTCGTGGTGTGAACGTTTCCGAAATTTGTTTTTCGAAGTGACAGCAATGTGGTCAGAAAATAATCTTTATAATTTATGGTCGCGGATGACACATAAACTTTCAGTAGCTGACAACTGGAGTGGTACCCGATTTGCTATTCCCATAAAACGTTAAGTGGTTAACACGGGTTCCCCCGTCCTACAGTTTTATAGCTTTTTAATTACCCGACGAACAACGAAGGGTCGGATACACGATTTTTCTATTTCCTGGAGCAGTGAGGAGGAAATATAATATTTAATTTTTATTATGGTATAACCGTCGTGGTGTCGAAAATTCTGTTAATATTTCAATCTCGTGATTTTAAAATTATTATTTCTATCGGGCTCGCGAATTAAATTTTATTACTAATACGGTCCGAACTAGCCCTCGCGAATTTTATTCTAATACTGCAAACTTCTATTGTCCGGGCTAGGGCTTTTATACATACTCCAGTCCGTTGTTTTCTGTGAATCTTACACAGATATTTGCCTTTGAAATTAAATCAATATTATTTCGTAAAACAAAATGTGCGACGATATTGAAATGTCTGTTGTAGAGGTTGAGATCGTGACAGATCCGAAGACATACTGGATCTTCTCAGAAGAAATCAAAACTTCATTGATGGTGAGTAGTCGACAGAATTTTTAATCAATCCTTAATTTAAAAATCTTATATTAATTTTCATTTTTTTATTTATTTGTTGATTTATTTATCTTTCAGCAACACTTTGGATCGAAGTTTCCAATCCTTGAGGAGATGCTCACCAAATTAGAAACAAAGCCCGACATCGAAATCCTGCGAAAAATCGCAAAGAACGCCTTGTCGCCGAATGTACTTAACTCGGCAAATTCTGCGATCGACTTGCTTTTCAAGACTGTTGGACAACCAGAAGAAGTCACAAGAAAGCTGAGGCAGAAATTCAATCGGCTGATCACAGGCAGGCTGTTCTTTGATTTAATCAATGACATGGCTCTGAAGACAGAAGCAGAAGTCGAAATGCTAACTTCGATACCCTGTATGAATTTGGCCGAAGAATGCATTTTTAATTAAAATTGTTATGTAAATTTAAGAAGGAATTGTAACGGGTTTGAACCGTCCCTTGGTCACCCCTTTATTTAAAATTTGTAATTAAGGGCGCCACTGGAATTTTTATCACGGTTTCCAGAACCGGTCCAAGCAAGAGAGATATCACAGGGTCGAGAGAAATTAAAAAACTTGACATAAATAAAAACAATTGAAATAGACGTTAATCATCAATTTATTTTTGACAAACTGACAATAATTTAATCTCAATTTAATGCTCACACACACACTCATACTTACAAAAGTTGCTTATTCCTGACGGTACCCTCATATGGAGCGTCTATACCGCAGTTTCTAATTAAGTCGCGCTGTCCACAGGACCCTCACGCTCTAAGACTCTAGATATGCCCTGGGTGGTCGCCCGGACCCCTGCCCAAGGTTCATACCGTCCTTAACCCTTTCGCTGTCCACAGGACCCTTACTACGGGACTAAGGAACCTGAAGTCGACTAGGACAGAGGAGGATACCATGACACTAGTCGACAACCTGCTAATTCTAACCTCCTCGACAGCCCGTGAACGAGGAGTATATAATGTAAATTATTTTCCACACACACACACACACTATTCTCAATAAAACAATTTATCTAATACACACTTGACTCTAATTTACAATTATTTTAAAATCCAAGATACTCTTTACAACATAACTTCCTGGGAATCAAATTTCCCGGTCCCTAACTTGACTTCTATAAATAAGTTAATTAAATTCTGGTTGCTTAATTAATAATATCACAGTAGCGTTTATTCAACCAAGATGTTAGATTAATTAAAATTTACTCGAATTCAAACTGCCTGAATAATCGGCTTATGTCTATTTTGAATTCCAGTCAAGATTTGAGACTTAGTCTTCAACTTGGTAAAAATTTCCCAAGGCTAAATTTTATGTTGATTAATTTTGAAATCATCGTACTGGAATTTGACAAATTTATTTATCGAAGTTTATTGAACAAATCTTCTTTTGTCGATAAATTTTCTCTTGTAATTTTGTTTTATAAATTAATTTACTATTTAACAATTTTAATATTCTAATTTAAGGAATTTGTGTCTATGATAATTTTATTTTATAATTTTTGATAATTTTCCAAAAGTAAATTTTAATTTTCCATTTTAATTTAAATTTTAATTCATTTTTCCTTGTTAATTTTATTGGTCAATTTTAATCTAACTTGGACAATTTTCTAATTTTAGTTTCCTTTATTTTATTTTAATTTCTAATTTGTAATAATTTAATCGACAGAATATCGCTTATATAAATAACGCAGTTAACTCAAAATTGTCGATATTAAAATTTCTGATTTGAAAATTTTAATCTAAATTTAATTGACCAATTTTATAATAATATTAATTCTAAATTTAACCTCTTTTATTTTTAATTTTGAAATTCTTCCAACTTATTGAATTTTCTATTTGTTCAAATTTTGATTTAACTAATTTTAACCTCGATTTATAATTTAGATATTTTAATTAAATTCGAATAATTAATTAATTAATCAAGTAGGGTGATTGGAAGATGGAACCTGGCCTGTGCCTAGAGTTTCCGGGAACGACGCAATAATTTCCCGAGGTTAAACTTTATTTTGTACCTGAGAATTTTTGACGATTTCTTCTCTTGAGTTTGGCTCTCTTTGTTGTTCTCGTTGACTTCTAATAGAGGTAACCTTGTCAGCCAAAATCACGGTGTTCTCGGTATATACTCGGGTTCACTGCGTCGCAACTCGGGATATTTAGCAATATTTTATCTGGAAATTCAGGATAGTTAGAACAGTTTTATTGGATAATTAGGCTGGCTAAATGCCTAGCAGTAATTATCAATTTTATAAGTTAAAATAATCGCTCTGAAGGTTCCACAGGAATCTCAGAGGAATATTAATATTTACCTGGTATTTCCAAAATCTCGTGTTGGTTGCTCGGGCTCCGGCTTTACAATATCGTTTTTCCGTTCGGCCACTTCACTCGTCCCTCGTGTGGGATTATCCCCACCCGCGGAACACTTATTTTCTAGGCCCCGGAACTTATGTAAATTTTATTTCTACTGCGCGAGCATCCTAGACCACAGCGCTCTGTGATCCGTCGATAACTAACCGCGGCTAGGGTGAGGACCTTCAACGGGTAATGAAGGAGCCCCGTGACAGAATGAATGGGAATTTATATTATTGTAAATATTTCGAAGTTTGTGTGTTTTTATATTTGTAAGTTTGTATGTTTTTAAAGAGTTAGCATAAATTTGTAAATTTGTATGTTTTTAAATATTTAACATAGATTTGTAAATAGAACAATTAATTTTTAGCAAAAATAGTTGTAGTTATTAGAATATATTGAAAAGAATGACAAATTTCTGAGTAATAAAAATATTACATTGAAAAGCTGATATTGTAAATATTTTAAAGTATGTGTGTTTTTATATTTGTAAGTTTGTATGTTTTTAAATAGTTAACATAAATTTGTAAATAAAACACAATTAGTTGTAAGCAAAAATAGTTGTAGTTATTAAAATATATTGACGAGAATTATAATAAAATTCTAAATAATACAAAAATTATATTGTAAAAATTAAATTGCCGAAATTTAATTTTTATATTTCTATTTAATAATTGTTTATTAATATCACTTGATTTTTCTTGACTTAGAAATTTTATTTTAAAAATAAATAAATTAATTAAATAAATTGGTTCCTTATGTGAAAAGGTGCGGTCTTATGGTATACCAATTCATTTAATTAATTTTATGCAAAAAAAATTAATATAAATTTAACATAATAATAGGTATTGTGTAAAAATAAAAATTACAGAAATGAAATATTAGCAATATAAAACAAGCGTGACTATGAACAGGTTAGATCTTATTGTCATAAGTATAAAGGTAAAAACATACGTCTTGGACACTATTTTTACATATCTTGTAATTTTAATGATAATAACGGCAAACAATGTTCTTATATGTTCAATATTTTAATAGCCACACACTTAATTCACTAATTATATTTCACCTAATTGTCAATATATGTTGAGTGAATATAACTCACAAATTATAAACAGCACTTCACGCGCAGGCGCTACAAAAAAAAATGCGGAGTCATCGTGGGCATAATCCAAATTTCAACCGAGTATAATTCAATTTACATGAAATAATTTTTCGGATTATACTGCGTGTAATCTTATGCGACATAACCAGAAAAATTAGTCGATTAAATCAGAGATTACACGGAGTTTAATACAAAAATAATTTAGTATACTTTGAAGTATATTGGCTATAGTCTGAAATTTCTGTTCATCACAGATAACACGGATTATAATACGACAGGATATGCAGTGTTTTTTTGTTCTTTCCATGTAGGGTAACCTTCCGCAACGTTCCATAAGGAACTTCGTCCCTTAGTATTTCCCAAGTATTTTTATTCTAAACTTTATAGGGTGTTATTGGCTGTATAACAAAGTACTTGAACATCGATACCCCAATAACTAATTATCATACAGAAAATTATCTACAAAAATCTGCCACATTTTAAAAAGAAATAGTATATTACACTACAAGGGCAGAAAGTTTGAGATTCCTGCACTGCGCGCCATGATGCCCGAGGCGAAGCCGAGGCAGGCATCAAATATATCTATAAATAAAGGTATAGATTTTAATTAAAGAAATTGTACTTATATTAAAATTATGACTATTTATTCGTATCACAATTACAAAGTTTATTTTATAACAGCTGAGGTTACTTTATCAATTATAGCTTATATAGTAATAATAATTTATTAAAAGTAATTATCGATTAGAATATATTGCATACATTATAACTAAACAGTAATGTTATAAAATATTGACTATTTATTTGTATTACAATTACAAAACTTATTTTAAAACAGCCAAGGTTACTTGATTTTTTATTATAGTGCATGTAGTCATTTTTATAGTAATATAATAATACTCATTTAAAAAATTTTTTTTTAATAATTATCAATTTGAATATTTTGCATGCATTATACCTTAAAAGTAATAATATTATAATGTTAAACCTGTAATAGTAAATTATATATTTGGCTCAGGAAGTTTATCATCAGAAATATAAAAGTTATTAATTATATTTCCGTGAAATGTACAGTTGTCGTATCTAATGTTTGGATTTTTGTTTGATAACGCTTCTATAGATGCAGATTCTGGTGCTTCATCTGTTAGTTTAGTTTCCGATGTCAGTTGTCTAGTATGATTTTTATTAGGCGTAGATTTAAACTTTTGTTGACTTGTTACAAAATTAGTTGATGTTGATGCCGATTTTACATTACTGTTTGCATTACGTATTTGCTCGACCTTCATTTTTTTCTCTGGAGGTTGATTTTCTTTGTCATGAGAAAAAACCGAGATTGGTGGTTTTTTTAAAAAATGACAAGGTTCAGCTGTTTCAACGGCAGAATTTATGATTACTTTTTTATTGTTTGCTGTGGTAAAGGAAGGTAATAATGATACTGGTTTTTCTGATTCAAATGAGTTCTCAATCACCGTCAAAGTGTCATCATCTAAGCAAAAGTCATCAAATAAGTTATCACAATCGGTTTCTGTCGATATAGATTCATGAGTTTGAACCGAACTTTTTGTTTTAGTCGAATTAGTTTCACTTGTAGATGGTTGCGGATTTATATCTGATGGATGAGCAACAAAGCCCGATGAGCAACTTTAGTTACATGTGTGATTTTATCAAAGATATTTTGTCTGTTCAGCAAGGACTTCTCAACATAAGCTGTAAATATATAGATATAAACATATTATTTAAAATACTTATAAAACATTTATAATTATAATTTTTTTAATAAATAAAAGTAATAAAAATTAGTACTAAAAAAATAGTAATAAATTATTACCAAAAAAGTAATAAAAATTACCTTCTACTATAGTAGCTGATTTCCATCCTCCTAATTGTTTCAACATTGTTACACTTGCTCCAGAGTTTGATATCAATGTAGCTGATGTCCTGTGTAAGCAGTGTCCTGTGAATTTTTGGGGAACAGTCAACTTCAAATACTCAGCAATAATTTTTGGGATTTGACCTATTTTATTTCTCCCAATCACTTGTCGGCAGCATTTACCGTGTGAAAATTGCACAAAAAATCTCTCAGTCCCAAAATCTGAAGGTCTTAAAGAAATATATTTTTTCACTTTTTCATAAAAAAATTGTCCGACTAAAAATTTACGAGGTAGACCATTCTTTGAATCGTTTATGGAAACGATGTATTTACCGTTAATTTCTTCAATATCAGCAACTTGAAGTTCTTTTGATTCGTCGCATCTGGTAGCTCCACAAATGCCAAAGATTAACACAACCTTAAAATATAAAAATAAAGATAACAATAAATTAATTAATTAAAGAATCAATACAATTTATACAAATTTTTATAAATACATACTTTATTGGCTAAATGAGTGTAGTCCGGTGCATTATTTATGAATGCCATAACCTCGTCCCACGTCAAGACAGCAGATTTCTTAGGCTTATGACCTTTGGCGTTATTTTTAACTAGATCTTTTAATTTATAAAACTTACTGATATCAATATTATCTATGGCATTCAGCGTCGATTTTAACATAGAATGAATACTCCACAAAGTAGATGGACACATTTTTGTGGATAGACTTTTGAAATAAACAATTAAATTATTTTCCTCAGAATCAGATAAAGCACTTTTATTTTTTTGTTTCCATTTTTTGTAAGTATTATAGACTAGCGTAATTTATCCGCAGATTTCTTGGGTAAAGTGTCAGTTTGCACAATCAATTGTGCTTCCGCATCAAAGCCTTTGGTGATTTCTTCTTCATCGGTTGACTCGTCAGATAATTGGTGATGCATTTTTTTATTTTTATTATAAAATTTTAATCACAATAATTTTCTGAATAGAATTTACCAATAAACATTAGCATTAATTTATTGTAAACAAACTTTGAGGTTATACGAGTGCGAGTAAAAGTAGAGGTTGTGGATACGTGAATCGGGTCTTTGTGGTATATAGTATTGTAGAGAGAATTTCTCATGTATTGAGTGGCAGTGCACGCGACTAAGTTTTTACTCCCGCTCAACTAGATGGCGCGCGTACTGCTTGACCGAGGAATAAAAATGAATATTTCTGCCGCGATATCACAGCAGAAGCTACGTACTTTCGATCGAGGTAGTAAGAAATAGTATATTACACACCGAGGGAAGTAAAGTAAGAAATGTCTCAGATCACATGTAATTGTTGGCCGAGGCGAAGCCGAGGTCAACAAACATGTGATCTGAGGCTTTCTTATTTACTTCCCGAGGAGTGTATACTATTTTTTTCCCTGACGAAGGTGTAAAGCGGAAACTTTGTTTAGCGCAGCGGGGCTAAAGTTGACGCTTTACACCCGGAGGGGAAAAAAAAAATTTTTTTCCTTTAGATGAACGCACAACACGGAAAAAAAGCATTGCCTCTAGAGCCATCTACTTGAGAGTTGCTAGTAGAGCGCTACGACAGCAAAACGTTTTCCTACAATAGCAATATGGTATGGCTCTGGTAGGAATACTTTAGTTAGCTAGAATCGGTAACTACATTTTTCAACGGCGCCATCTTACATAACCACATACACACGTACTAATATTTATTAACTGAATAACAATATTTATAAATAATTATTTTAATACATAATAATATTTATAAATAATAATTTCGAAAATTATATTTATTAATTGATGAATTTGAAATTATTTATTTGATTATGGTTGAATAAATAAGTTAAATTAATTGACATAAAAAAGGTCAATAAAAAATTCGATAATCATCATAATAAATTATAATTTAAATAAAAACATGGTTCCATATTATTTATCACTAATAACTATAAATGAAAATCAATTGACTAGATATTTAATAATTTTTAGAATTTTTTTAATAAATAAATTATGGTAAAAAAAATTGACCTGTAAAAATAACAAAAAATCATAAATTTTTTGAAAATTAATTTTTTAGAAAAAATTTATTTGTTAAATAAAATTAAAAAATTATCAAGTGACTGTTAACTTTTATGTCATTAAATATAATTATAACCAGAAGTTTGACAATTTTTAAAAAGTTATAAATTATATACAAAAATAACAATTAAAAAAAAAACTATCAGTATAACTTTTGTGAATTTTTTTATTCAAACTAAGTTTAAATTTGTTTAAAAATGAAAAAATAAAAACAAGCTATCTACTTATTTATTGGTTATCCATTACTATAAAATTAATTTATTACTCCATATAATAAATAAATTTGTCCGAGCGATCTACTAGATGGCTCTAGTAAGAATCAAACAGTTAGTTAAGTGGGGATAGCTACAGTAGCATTACAGTATGGCTCAGAGCGATATTTTTTTTTTCGTGAAGGTACCGGTGGGTAATAAGGCCTATAACTAAGGGAGATTTTGAAAAAATCGAAATAATTGCATTTAATTATTGCAATCATTAATTTTTAAATTAATACATTAGCCATACAATATAATGGAGTAATGGTAATTTTTACTATAAACAAACTCAAAATTAAATTTTTTCAAAAACCTTACGAATAGGCCTATGCTTATACATTGTTGTGATACTGACGTACATATTTTAACGTTCTGGAATTCAATTTTCCCTTATACTCGAGTACCTACTAGAATTTTAGTGAGGCATGCCGAAAAATCAGATCGGGGCGAAGTTGGCTTTGCGAACTTAGGCTAGCTCAATTCAGATCTCATTTGTTTTAAATTAGGGCAGTCGAACATAGATCTAGCTACTTTATATGCGACAATTTGTTTACGGGTATCCTTTTTATTAATTGTCCTTTGCATATGCCTCTTCTATTTATCTATTCTTTTTGTGAGAATTCTATCATAGTATCAACGATATTTGTAGGGTAGTTTTTCTAGTTATGTGAAAAAAATACTTTTGTTGGCGCTTTTTTAACCAAAGAACTGATTAGATTTTTGAATTGATTGAATCGATGGTTTAGAAGCTATTCAAAAAAGACTAAAGATTAAAAATTTTTATCATTTTTTAGAAGATATCAGGAAATCTATTTTTTAAAGTAGACTAATAATAAAAAATCAAAAATGAATAACTACATAAGCAATATGGATAAGAAAGTTAAATAAAATAATAAATTGTATTTTGTAACAAGCACATGAGTCTTTTTTAAATTCTTCCAAATAAACTACAACTGTCGAGATGAACACTTGAAATATCAGTTGTGATACATTTGAAGTCACAAGTGAATTATTTGACGGAAATATCATTGTAAATTGAGCTTAAAGTTTATGTCACTTTCACATGAGGACAAGTTCGGTTAATGTCACCACGAACCGTAGTTGAATGAGCAACAACCACACAAGCTCTCGTGTAAATGTAATATAAACCTTATAGCAAATGTTGCGGGATCATGATTGTCAGACCTACCCCTTTTTGAAACTGTAGGATATATTACGCTTTGCAACACCTGTTATGATAGTTCAAGTCTAGAGGTATAGATAAACTGAAAGTCGGAAGGATATTTATGTTTAAATTCATGAGGAAAATTTTCTATCCAAATGTAATATCAAATTTGGTTTAAAAAATCTATTTTCATGTAGATAAAAATTATAGCACATTTTAAAGGATGATAAGGAAAATTTTATACTTCAGAATGTACTCGTTCTATGCACAGGTGCCATGCGCACCTCTATAGAAATCTTTTGTGACGATAAATAAATAATAATAATAATAATAAAACGAGTAAAATTTACGGTGATCAATTTGAAAATTCTAATGCTAATTTTGAAGTTATAAAATGTTAGGAAAAATACTCATTATGTTTTATAGTTATATAGAATTTTAATGTTTTTACTAATTACATGGTCATAAATTTAAAGCCGCGTGGAATGAAAGAATTCAGTCAAAATGTGGTAACATCTTTTTCGTCGTTTTCCGGTGCAAAATTAATGCTCATAAAATAATATAATTTCAGAGAAAATTCTTGAATCCAGATGCGACATCATTATTGAGATAATACAAAACAACCTTGCTGACTATATAATTATGTATGCTTTGAATGCATATAATGATTCTTATTGTAAAATCTTCTCAAATGATAAAAGAAAAGGTAAAAACCTTTTTATATAGAGGAATAAAAACGAAAAAAACTGAATTATAAAAAAGTACAAATTTATTGTTAAAAATAAAAAAAATCAGAGAAACAATTGAGCCTTCAGGCCATCCATGAAACTTCTCGCTATATTCGAGTTCAGATCGCTCAGAAAAATTTCTATTTGAAAATTTTGAACTCCTTGAACTCAAAAATACAATTTTTGTATATTTTCAAGCTCAAAAATTAAGTGAACGTTGAAAAATTACTTTTCTGAAAATTTTTAATTGAGATATTGCCCCGATTAAATGAACTATTTTTTGCGGCTTGATGCAGCATTCAAAGTAGTTTCTTGAGCTCAAAAAAATTTCTTAGTTGCAAAATGATGAATCGAGAAATTTTGAAATTAAGTGAAAAAAATACACTTTTTTCGAATTTTTTGAAAAGGTTATCTCTTACACAATTTAATGATTACAAATTCCGTTTGCGGCATTCAATAAAGTATTTTATAGACAAAAAAATTACCTCTGTATCCTTTTGATCAAATTGAAAATATTGACATTTAAATTAGTAAATTTTTTTAATACTCTTACAATTCTTAGAATTATTACTGCTTTATTATTGATTAATTTAGTCATTTTCAGCGAAGGAACGAAAATATCGATGACGAGTCCTCTAAGGTAACTTCAGATACGACGTCTTGACTTACATAATTTTTATAATGCTTTATACTTTGGATGAAAATCTAGGACAGTCAATCAGCCAATGATCATTTAAATCTCCGGACGAACGTCCGGCTGATTGACCCCGTTCAATTTACTGAACTTTTATAGTATAATTAATGAAATAAAAATTATGTGATTCATATCCCTCAAAATCCTACCGAAAATTCAAAATAAAAGAGCTGAATAACGAGCCCACCTGGGGTCTATCGCTTAAATGAAATGTGAAAAAAATTTGGGTTGTTAAATTATTATCAGTCGAGTTTATCCATTGTCATTGTTATTACTTGATATATATTGTTATTAAAACATTTGAATGCGAAAAATAAAACGCTCCACTAAAGCTTTTTTACCCAGAAAAGTTTATTATTATTCTATATCCGCATTAAGCTTTCTGGTGGATAAATAAAATACGAGAGATTGAAAATAAGGACATTTTAGACATTTTGTCCACTCGAGTTTCGGGTTAACGGTCGTTCTCATAGCCCGTTGACATACATACATATGTCAGAGACAACTGGAAACTGCACTCACTGGTGCCATAAATTCAACGATGAGTTTAACAAGTGCAATAGTGAAGAACAGAACATAGATACTAGAGACTAAAGAAAAGGAAAGACAAGAGGGAAATTTTAAATGTAACCTAGAAGTATTCAGGCGGTTCCCATGTAGGAAAGAACAACGGGCCCAAGCTTGCCCCAGACTTGGCCCAACTCTGTACAACTCTGGCCCAAGCTTGTATACCAGACTTGGCGCAGTCTTGGCGGAAGTCTGGAATGATAACATGGGGCCAAGCTTGTATGCCAGACTTGGCCGAGTCTTTGTTGCCATGACTGGGCCAAGCTTGTATGCCCGAATTTACCCCGAGTTAACCCAAAGTTGACCCAGAGTTGGCCCAGCCTTGGTTACCATGAGTGTGCCAAACTTACCCAAATCTGCAAAATTAATTTTAAAAAGTAGAAAATCTTAATTAAATGAGCGATTCTCTGTTTCAATGTAGTACTAACGCAAGTTTGTGACGTGTAATTACTTATTAAGACTTACCCGATTTAATGTAGAGAAATAAAGTATTTGACGGAATCGAGATTCGAACCCTAGCCGCGTGCTTGCAAGCCGACGCCTAACCCATTACGCCATTAAAACGACAGGTCGATCTAAAGCTTATCATTCTTATAAACCAAATCTATTTAGAGGTAGATTTTTACGGTTAGTTATTTATATTGATTATTTTTTTTATGGTGATGATATTTTTAAATTGTAACAGGGTAAAATTACCCTTAATCGATAAATCACCGAATATCGATAATTATTCGACATAGCACTGGCGCGTCTCGATCTTCGGGCCTAAAGGGAGAATAGGAGGGGGTGAGTTTGGGTTAAAATAGGTGAGCCGTGCAGTGGAACAGCGAGAAGTAGTGTGACCGCCAGACTGAGTGCCACGGAGATCAAAAAGGACCGTTCCCGAGAGTACTGACGAGACGAAGGAAGTCAACTACAACTAGGACTTCATCCTCAACGAGTGATTTAGATCATCGTTTTGTTCGTCAAGGTGTCAATTATTGCTCTGTGGGAAGGAAGTGGACCGCGGTTTATCCAATGCCCAGTTACTTCTCCTAATTATTTATCAATTGGATCGTTTAATCGACGATTATTAATAGATTAATAGTGAAACATTTGCTAGTTTTGGATTTAGTGATTTTCATGGGGGTTTATACCCGAGAATCACTCAATCGACCTTGCGGGGAAATTTTAATAACTAGAAATAATCAATTAATAAATTAACATCCGAAAATTTCGTTAATTTTATTGTTGTAATTTTTATAACAATTAACTTAGTAAAATTGATTAATTTTTGTCATTGAAAAAAAATCGACAAATTTTTATTCGTGGAATTTTAGTCAAGCGTCAATTTTTGGTGTCGCAGTAAATTCCAATACCCGAGGTCAAGCAAAACAGCTAGCAAATGTTCTAGCAATTAAAAATTGAATATTTCGACTTGTGTCGAATTTTTTATAATAGATAAAACTAATAGAAAATTATTGATAATATTTTATATTAAGAATTAATTAGTAAGAATATTATATTAGGAATTATTTATTGAGAATATTATATTATAAAATTATTCCGTCAAGTATGAATTTAATAATTTTGGGATTAAGTCCGTGAAGTAGTGAAATTGAAATTACTGAAACTTGATAATTATCGGCGTGGACATTAAGTCCTAGAAATTAGTTAATTGAGTCAAAAATTGTCACAGTAAAAACTTAGTCAGAATTAATTAATTAACTTATGTTAATAATTTTGAATGTAATTGAGAATTTTATATTGTGATTTATTTAATTATCAAAAGTTAATCCAAGGTATTAAGACCTTTTGTTTTAAATAGTTATTGTTATATTGTTAAGACCATGACTATAAGTTACTGAGGAGTTTTAATCCATCTAATATTTTAATAGAATTAAAATTAACAATTGGAATTTGAGAATTGTCGTAGTTAGTTAGAAATTGATTGTTAATTGAAAATTATCGTTTTATTAAATTACTAATGATTGAATAATTTGATTTGGAATATTTAATTGAAATTAGTTACAGTCAATTTTTATTAAAGTAAAATTTATAAAGTAGAGTCAAGTTAGTAGTGTGAGTGTGAGACAAGTGTGGGTTATGTGTGAGTTGCAGAGTGATTAGGTCTATGTTTCGTCGCTGGGCTGTTACTCCTGTGAGCCGAGTCAACGAGCCCGGTATATGATTCGTCTCTGTGCGGGTGATTGTAGGTTTAGAAATCGGGTAGACGCTGAAAGGGGCCCATCACGTGTAGACGCCGAAAGGGGCACGTGTTAGAAATCGATGGGTAGACGCCGAAAGGGGCTCGTCGAGAATAAGTTAGAAATCGACGGGTAGACGCCGAAAGGGGCTCGTCGAGAATAAGGATATTGTTAAGTGTGGTTAGTGTGTGTGTGAATGAAATTTGTTAACTAATTTTAAGCCAACTCTGTTAAGTTTTATTTTTATTGTTAATAAATATCGATCGATCTTGTTAATTAAATTTTTGTTATTTAACAGCAACCTTCCTCCACTCTCTCTACCCTAAGATAGGATTTTCTCAGCTCTGGACCGGTTCCAGGAACCGTGATTAATAATCCTAGTGGCGCCCTGATAATTTTTATTGTTGTTAGTTTTGTTAGTTAATTTTAAAATTGATTAGGGGCTAACCTGAGCAGGTAAAACTGTTACAAAATATTTATTCCAATCAAATAAAATTAATTAAAAATTTACAAATATTTTCCTTAGTTATTGAGGCTTGGCCCAAAGCTTGCGTGTCATGGATCGGCCAAGGATGAGCTACCCAGGCTTGGCCCAAGGCTGGTTTACCGAAGAAACGGCCAAGGCTACTTTACCCAGTCTTGGGCCAAGACTGGGACACCAAGCTTGGTACCCCAGTATTGGCGCAAGCTTGGCCCCGGCGTTCAACTCTGGCGATTCCTATATGGGTTAGCACGTTCGAAATAATGTCCTAGTTGTTGGACGGAGTACTTATGTACTTATATAAACAAATGAAATAAGTATACGAGACAAGCATAAATATGTAAAGAAGAAAATGAAAAATAATTAAAAAAAAAAAAAAACAAAAAAACATTTTGTCGTAGCAAAAATAGGGTTGCAATATTTCATTTAAAGCAATCTCTTCAGATTAAGATTGTTATATAAATTTTTAATTTTCTCTCAATAAAAAATTTTTTATCATAACAAAAATCACGAATACGAGAATAAAATTGACTAAAGAAAACCGCAACTGTGTAAATATTTTACAGGATTCACAGTAAGGGTTGAAGTTTCATATAAAAAAATAAGAAAATGTCGATCATCAAGATATATTCAGTAATTTTGGAAATTTTTATAAATAACCTTAAAAAATTGTTGAAGATAAAATTATATTTAAAATCAAAAATAAAAAAAAAAGTTTCAATAAATCAACATAAAAAAAATCGTGCTTCATCACGTCCCAGTCTTTTTATTCTTCGCATTACGTGAATTGAAACGTGAAGTTTTAATTTATGTTAAAAACCAGTCAAGATAAGGCAGTTTAAGACCGATTTCGTAATTTTCAACTGTCAACTTAGTGAGTTATTTAGAGACTTACAAAAAACAAAAGCATTTTTGACGAGCCTTAAAAAATGATTTTGATTTCGTTTAAAGGACAAAAAGTTTGCAATTTCTATCCTAAGAATGAAACCAATCGCTTTGGTCAGAAAATACGCTCTTTTTATCAGAAAAATTTTATTTCTTGAAAATAACTGGGTGAAAAGATATTTTAAAAGTTGATTTGTGGGATCAAGCCAGTATGAAATTTCTCATTAAGTCGAATCATGTTTTAGAAACTCAGTAAAAAATATTGTATTAAATACGGTCTACAGAAAATTAGTGTTAAAATTCAACACACTCTGTGTTATTTTAACTCAAAGATTGTGTCATTTAAACACAGAGTGTGTTAAATTTTAACACTAATTTTGTGTGGACCATATTTAGAAATTGTGTTGATTTTAGACAATATTTTTTACTGTGAACATAATCACATTACTTCCCATAACAAATACTATTTCTTCGCATTAATCAATATTAATTTAGTTTCATAAAAAATCACTGTGTATTCCTGACTTTCCTCATGACAACAACATTTTTTTTTAATATTCCTTCTTTTAAATGTATGTTAGAGACATTTCGACAAAATCAGTGATTCGTACAGTGAAGCCAGAATTTCGATTTATAAATTCAATTAACTTTTAATTTTGCTTGTGGTGTATTTCGTTGAATTATTGCTTTTAGTAATATGAAGGGAATGTTGGGTGTATATAAAGAGTATATGTATGGTTAGCGATTGGCAGCAGCTGCCAATTAAAATGAAGGAAGAAGAATGAACGCGTGGATGATCAACAAGGACGTGCTATTGGGAATAACACTCTTCTATGTATATAATATTAATATTCATTTATTTATATAATATGAGCCCACAGAATTTTACAAAATTTACCTCTATATTTATATTATATTTTAATATCCCTTGGACCTATAAACCAGGATTAATTAATATTTTAATATGTTGGGTTGGTTTATTAAATTTACATAAAACGTAAATGCTGAAATGATTGAATGATAATCAAGTGTGAATATAAAAATATTCGGTTGATTTGTTCTGTTTAAAAGTAAACAATTTTAAAATAATAGATGATATAAATTTAAACACAAAATATTAAAGTAAAATAAAAATGTCAACTTGATTTTCTGTGGATCCTTCATTCTCTGAGCTTTTACAATAAATTTATTTCACCATCCAAGATTTCACATGTACGCCAACTTTTAAAATATTTATTCGGTTATTTTTATGGAAATAACGGAGTGCGGTTGTTAAAATGTCTATAGACAAGGTTAAACAGAATTAATTGCAGTAATTCGAGTATTGTTGTTTTTGAAGTCAATGTGATGCTAATAGCCAAGTATATCGTGAATAGTACGCTAAGTCAACGTTTGCTGTCTTAATCGTTGAACTCGGCAAACCGTCTCTATTTTATAATTATTCAACATTTAAATTAACCTAACAATAATCAATACTTTTACTGTTTCGATTTTAGATGATTATTTGGGTCAACAAAAATAACTTTTTTAGGGTTTTTGTTTTGATACTTAGACTTTGATTCTATCATAAAAAAAAAATAAAAACATAACCATTTTTTTCTGTTCCTAGTCACGTATTTATTACTAAAATACCTCGACGATCATCGATTGGAAAATATGGCGCAAAATAGGCTCTCCGAAACAGCTCAACTATTTCAATTTTGTTATTCGTTTTATTTTATTCGAAGCTTTTGTTACCCTCACGGAAAACAAACTTTATTTGAAACACAAATTCTGGAACTAGAGAACCTATCAAAAATTGAGCTTGGTCAAAGCGACACATTTTACACTAAAAAAAAATTTAACTTGAATCAAGATTAAAAAATCAAGAGTTTCATTGTCTTGAATCAAGTCAATTTAACTTAAACTAAGAAAAATTTCTTAGTTTAAGAATTTTTCTACTCAAATCAAGAAGATGAAGTTTTTCAAAATTATTTACTTGATTCAAGTTAATTATTTTTCTGTGTGGTGATGGTCTTTAAAGTTAAACTTCTATCAGACTTTTGACCTTGAAGAGCTCAAAATAACAGACGAATTGTATTTTTGAGCTCTTCGAGCTTAAAAACGTCATAAGTGTAATTTTAAGCGCCTATATGGAATTAGCGGGAAGTTGCAGGGTGTGAAATGTCTTTTTTTAACTGTAGTTTTCCATCTATTGGAGGATTACCATCCAATCTCATTTTATATGGTCTATCATGTTATTTTCCATAAGAAAAAAGTCAGGATCTATAGTTGGTGGCGGTGAATTTTATTAATTTTAAATAGAATTCATAATTATCACTGACTATAATTAATTAATATTGGTAACATACAATTAAAGTATTATAAAGTATTATTAATGGGGAAAAAAGTATGCACAATTAATTAACTTTTGCAACCTTCGAATATCGTTCTACTTACAGTAAACATACTCGGTAGTCTGGCGTTCCTTTTACTAGGGATTTGAGCCGGACTTGGCGCCAAAATCTACCGAGTACATAGATGGAAACGATTTAACGATTTGTTAGCTTCAATGTCGAAACATATCGTCTTTTGAATTTTCTATGTGTTCAATTATTTTATAATTTGAGAAAAAATATTGTACTAATAAACAACTAGCTTTTTTACTTGCTAAAAGGAAAAGTATTTCCTTTTGACAAAAGAATTACTTTAATGTTGCCACATGATTCATTAATTATTAATCTTCATTATTTGTTTATCATACTCCATAAAACATAAAATTCCGACACTGAAATGATAAGTATTTAATGGATAGTTCTAATACACCCAATTATTTAATGTTCCTTATGTTGCTGTTGTTTTTCTTGTTCTTATCAAATATAAAATGTTCTCATCGATAACTAACATTTTAAAATTTTTCAGTTATTATTTTTGGTCTAGGGGGGGGGGCTCTGCCCCCAGCCCCTCACCGGGGCTTTGCCCCTGGACCCCACCGCGACTTTACTTCTGAGCCCCAATTTTATGTTCACTTTTGTTCCGCATTCGTAATAAAAAATAGTATCTGCAACTCGTGCGACGTTGCCGCACTAGTTGCACAATATACTAATGACTGAGTGTTATTGGGGAATTTTGTGTGAAGCAATAGCTCTCTTGACTGTCCTCAGGTCTACTATAATTAGTCTTAATAAATTGAACGACACTCATTACAATCAGGTCACATTCACAGTCTACGTTTTGCCCGTAAATATTTTTTTTGCAAATCAGCTACAGTAAATATTCCCAAAATATAAGTATTCATAAAATTTTTTTGATATACTAGTAATTTGAATAGCGCGCTACGCGCGCATCTTAATTTTAATCAGTGATAAATCGTGTCCCGTTTTTTCTGAGTTTCGACTATTGACTAACATCAAAGTCTCATGTATTTTTATTTCAGGGATTACAAAACTGTCAATACTTAAAATACTTTCTTATCACTTCATATTTGTTATAATAAGCAGTTCAATAACATGTCTAATTGAGCAGTTCAATAACTTTACCTTTGGAACAGCTAACTACAAAGTATAAACACGCAATGTTTAAAAAATTAGTAAACTTATCAAATTTTGATGTAACTGAAATCACTTTTTTCTTCTGTAGTTCAACGGTAAATAATTCTTACAAGAGAATATTGCTGATAATATTGGCATTAAATCTGCGTACTCTGTCTACAAAGATTGGGTTAAAAAACACGGTTTGAAACTAATTCACGATTCTAGATTGCGATTTGATGCAAACAAGATATTTTGGCTGTCATATGCTAATCAATATTGTGATTATAAAACAAAATTTGACGTTCTTTCAAATGACAATTATGCTCCGGATAATAAACGTGTAATTGGGTCATTATCAAACAGCCTTGATTTTGCAAAAGACTTCAAATGCCCACTGGGATATAAAATGAACCCCGTAAAAAAAATGTAACTTCTTTTAAGAACAAAGCTTTTTATATAAATAATAATGATTTTCTCTACATTAGTATTTTTTTCTTCTTAACAAGTTTCTAGAATCAATCTGATCAGTTAGCGGTCCATTATACAATAACCACTAGATATCGAGATCGAAGAGTTTGAAAAAGCACACAAGTTGTTTTTATGAGCTCAAAACTTTACAATAGATACTTTCTCGATCGTTTTGAGCTCATACATAGCGGGAAGTGCTTGGGATGGCCTGCAGGTTCAAACGTTTTTCAGCTTTTTTTTCTTAGTACATCAATTAAGATTAATCGAATGAATCACATTGTTACTAGCCTTCCTACTTCGACAAAAGATTACTTTAATGTTACTTTACAATTCGTTCATTTCTTATCATATCATATATAAAATGATCTGACAATACAGACACTAAAACGATGGATTTCTTAATTGATAAATAGTTTTATTACTTAAAAATAATTCAATATTCCACGTCGGTGTGATTGAAAAATTAAGTACAATATCATAGTTGTTTCTGATATACTCACCTCTACCTCTAACTAACCTCTAAAAATCAAACGACTGTTGTAAGAATACGGTAACCACGTTGTGCCGGTGGATACTTTTTCTTTGCACTTTTTTTGTGTGAGCTGCAGTAAATGTTTTCAACATGTAAGTTATTCAACATGGAAGTATTCATGAAAGTATTTTTTTATTTGTTGTAATGCAAAATATTAAAGTTTTTGATAGAATATAATTTGAATAATCAAAAATGGTCATCATCAAATAATTTTTTTTGCCGATAATCTGAAAAAAAAAAAAAAAAAAAAAAAAAAAAACACAACGAAATCTTTGTATTAATTTTTGTACTTTTTTTGTTCAAAATCTTATTAGAGACAATAATTTATAAAATTGATGAAAACTCAATTTTCGAAAAATTGGATATAAACAATAACTACCCAGATTTTCAAAAATTTTCAATTTTCTAAGCGGGAAGTTAGAAAAAAAAAAAGTTTCAATAAATTAATTGTTGTTTAAAAATTGAAAACCAAATATTTGAAAATTTCCTAAGGTCTACGATTGATCAGAAACTATAGAAAAATTTCAACCAAATCGAAGATGCTCCGGTTCCAATGTGTTCGATTACGCATTGAGTCCCTCATATTCTCACCCGACTAAATTCTGTTTATTTTTTTAATTTATTTAGACTTTATCTTCCGCAATAATTAATTTATATTGTTCGCTCTGAAACACGAATTTTTTAAGAGCTCAATTACGTCAATTTTTTTAGTGGCAAGGTAAACGAACATCTTTTTTTTATTTGACTTATAAGAAAAATAAATGATAAAAAAATTAGGAAATCAGTTGACCCTAAAGGCCATCTCTGCAACTTCCCGCTAATTCCGTTAATACATGGCCGTTGTTTTTGAGCTCTTCGAGCTAAAAATACAATCTGTATGTTATTTTGAGCTCTTCGAGCTTTTTTTTTTTCGGTTTTCTTTCAATCACGATGTCTCTGGAACGAATCAACCGATTTTGACCGGATTGGCGGCGATCGACGTGGTTTTTCAAGGTTAAGAGCTGATTAGTTTTTGAAATCGATCAGTTGATCCGTTTAAAAGTTATTCCAAAAAAACCACTTTTGAAAAAATTTTTTTCCACACACACACACACACACACCTAAGACCTCAAAACGTCGAGATCTAATAAAAACTCGATTTTTAAAAAACGGGGTAAAACCAATAACTTCCCGATTTTTGAAAATTTTTAATTTTCTCAGCGGGAAGTTACAAATAATTTTTTTTTGTTTGTTAAAACTTGTAATGTTGTTTTAATTTCGTATAAGAAAATGAAACATCTCTGAAAACTGATTTTAGTAATGTAAAAAAATTATAAAAACGTTATTCAATCTAAGTTGGATTTTTTTTTAACAAACTAGTATCCAATGAGACATATCACGCTCCATGAATAATTTTAAATGTGAATAACTTCTGTTACAGGACGAAACTCTGGTTAAACTTGCTAGCAATTATTGTTTCAATTATAATAACTGAAGCTTCGAATAATACCAATAAATGTTTATTCAACAAACATTGTAACAATTGCAGTACTCAGGAATGCATACAAGATAACTTAGATTTTGGTAACTCTTCATGTCCTTTTAACATATTAATCACAAGGATGATAATCTATTTAATGAATTTATTTTTTAGAGCTAAAGATACAAGAAAATCTTAAACAAGATGTAGTCCCTTGTGATGATTTCTATGAATACGCATGCGGTAATTTTGGTAATGTTAATGGATCTCGAGTGCGACTTCCACCTTCTCAAAATCTTTTTGCACCGTTGGCTGATCAAAAGCGCCAGTTGATAGAATTAGTACGGAGAAGTAATTCGTCAAATACAGTCAGGCCTTTCAACTTCATAAACAATTACATGACTTCATGTGAAAATTTAAATGAATTCAACAAACAATTCAGTAATGACTTTTTTTATTTTGATCATTTTGAGTTTACTTGATTCTCAAAAATACTGATTTAATATCGATTTTTTACTTAGATTCTGTCGTAAAAAGAGGATTTGAGAGATGATTTAGTTATTAAATAAACTAACTAGAACCTTTTGTTTCCTCAGATTCCAGGATCAGAAACCAAGATATTAATGTTATGAAAAGTATAGTCTCCGTATTACACGATTGGCCGGTTGTTATTGGCTCTCAATGGAATGAAACCTATTTTGATTTGATTGACATTAATGTCAAAGCGGAAAGCATAGGTATTAAGAGTTTTGCTATTTACAAACCATTCATATCACTATCAATAGGAAATGTATTACTTTTCGAGGTAAGTTCCACTAAAATAAAATATAGATATTTATGTCATAAGACCGTGAAGTGGCGGTTTTCTGACAGCGACGATATTTCGATATGAGCTTAAGGTTTGCGGCGGAAGGGTTCAAAACGGGCGTAATTTTAACGTCCGAGGCGTAGCTGAGGTTGGAAATTGACGCTTGTTATCGAACATTCGCGTCACAATCATTAAAGCGAATATCGAAGAAAGGCCGTTGTCAAAATTGCCACTTAACGACCGAATGACATACAATATTTTTTGTTATTATCGCTCTATAAGTTTAACTTTTGAGGGATAGGAGGCAAATAATTACATATTTAAATTTAATGAAGTATCACAAGGGCAACAAAACTTAATTTTATATTAATTATCTTTTTGTTAATATTTATTTATGGCGTGGTTGTTATTTTATTAACATTAGGTCCGCTTCATAATAAACTGCCAGCAGAATAATCCTTAGCGCTACTCAATAGTACCCTGATAGCCAGCGCTTTCTCAGTAAGTGTTGACTTCCAGCAGTTACGGTTAATTTATACATCAAGTTGGCGGTAATTCTTCTCTCAACAACAGTTGTAAGCAAATTGATGGAAATCTACGGCCGCAACTTGAATACAAGTTAACAATCAAACTTGTAGTTAAATTTCTTTTCAACTTTACTACAATTTGAAGGAAATACTTGTACAGCAAGTTTTGACGTCTATTTGCAGAGTAAGTTATAGGTAACTAATAGGTAATCGCTCGCTTTGCCAACTCTTTCCGTCAAGTTTGCTTCAAATTGCGGACGTAGATTGACAGTAAGTTATAGATAAGGTGGCTATCAGGGTAACTGCTTAAAATTTACTCACAATCATTGGTCGGTACACTTGAATCCGAACAAAAACAGTTTCACTGTAAAAAAATTGCGCCAAGTCCACGTTCATAAAACTCATCTCAATAACGTTTGCACTTTACAAAAAAAAATAAGACTCGATATAATAATTGTCATTCTCTACAAAAAAAAGTGAAATACAAAAAAATACCAAGAAACTGTCATAATGTTAAAAAAATTGAAAGAAAATTTGTTGAAAATTTAAAAATTAAAAAAAAAAATTTTTTATCGTACTTGGCGCGCGTCATTGAGTACTCCAAATTTTTTCGGAAGAATGTCAACCCGAGAAAAAACGATTTTGCTCGAATTTATGTAATTATGTATAGTTATACATATTCGGGCTGATCAGCTCTAATTACATAATATATGATTTCATACATTCTTATACTTATAAATTTACATTAGTCAAGCATACTCAACTCATTAAAAACACTGCTTACTCGATTAATTATGAGTTTCAGTGAAAAAATCCGTTTTTAAATTTTTTTTTAAATGTTTAGTGGACATAATAACTATCAATATCGTGGTGTGGTGAAATCATCTGAAATTATATAAAATTTTTGGATTCAATTTTTTTCAGCTCTGCCATTAAGCTTCAATGAAGAAACTTGATATTGCTTAGTTGTATTGTAATTAACACATTTTGATTGGCAATCACACCGCATTTTCTCGATTTAGTCGGCCATATGTTTTATTTTCTAGAGCACTCAATTGTATCCACTTTGAAGTAGTTTTCATAACCAAACACGAGAGGGCGTTTTAGTAAAATCATAAATGATGTCTGGAAGATTAAAAAATTTCAAATAACATACGTATGACATGTCGATTTTACCTAAATTTTGTAAAACTTATTATTAAATAATAATAGTTGATTAATTAAATTCATGCATTTTATAGGTTGACTTAATTATAAATTTTTAATCATTAAAAGGATGTTTATTTATCCTGAAAAAATTTGGGGTACTCAATGACGCGCGCCAAGTACGATAAAAATTTTTTTTTTTAATTTTTAAATTTTCAACAAATTTTCTTTCAATTTTTTTAACATTATGACAGTTTCTTGGTATTTTTTTGTATTTCACTTTTTTTTGTAGAGAATGACAATTATTATATCGAGTCTTATTTTTTTTTGTAAAGTGCAAACGTTATTGAGATGAGTTTTATGAACGTGGACTTGGCGCAATTTTTTTACAGTGAAACTGTTTTTGTTCGGATTTCACATCTTTTTGTAAAGAATGAAAATTTTTGAAACGAGACTTATTTTTTTTTGTAAAGTGCTAATATTATTGAGATGAGTTTTATGAACGTGGACTTTTTAGTAATAATCATTTTAGTAGTGAATCATTTTAGTAATAATAATGATAATGATAAACATTATTATTGCTTTCATTTTTAACATCAATTTATTATTACCGATATTAATACTTTCAGTATTATAATTACTATTATTGTTAAAAAGTGTTCCTATGCAGAGATATCTAAATAAAAAATTATAATAGGGACAAAATTTAAGCAGTTATATTCAACGCTGTCTGAACCGAAATAATTCTGATTCATAGAACTAAACAATTTTTTCATATTTTTCAATTAATTAATATTAGGAAAATAAGGTATGAACTACTGTTATAATAGAAATTTAAGAAAAAGAAAGAATTTCTTTTGAAAGAATTTATTTTGATATATTTTGTCATTTAAAAGTTTATTGTCCAAATGTAATACTGTTCTACTCGAATTGAAAAGTCAATAAATAACAAAATAAGTACAGCAACGACACTTTATTCTATTAACATCTGTGATAGTCTCTCTAAGATTTTACTTCACTTTTCTACGTTACTAACCTAAATCTTGAAATGGCTGTATTTTTCATAGCAAATTATTCTCTTGAAGCTACAGTTGATGTAAAAATATTTCCAGCGCAGCCCCTGACGGGTGTAAGTGCAAGCTGCGAAATATCTTTTTTAGCTTTAGTCTCCCGTCTAGTAAAGGATTATTATGCATTCTCAAAATATTTAGTGAAACTGTTGTTACTGAATAACTAAATGCATCAAACGCATAATTATATTAGGTATCATCTAAAAATTATGATTATTTGAAACCCGCTCAATTGAATAATAGTGCCACCTATAGGCAATGACCAAGAAATCATAAAATATGTATTAGGGTGGGTCAAAAAAATCGAATAATTTATTTTTGATTTTATACTCTGAAAAATAGGTTCGTAGACACCTAAAAAGAATTCTCTCCAAGTATAAGCTCTTAATTATAACGGGAAGGTCCTCCGCTTTGCGGGTTTCTATTTTTTTCGAATAATCAGATAAAAAAATTTATATCTCGCTTCCAACTGCTTGGAAAAATATTCCGTGGCATAGATTTTGTGAGAAATTGAATGCTTTACAAAAAAGGTCTCTTATGACTTTTTCAAAAACTCAACCGATTAAAAGATATTCATAGTTGAAGTTTGGCTATTTTAAGGAAAATATTCGTTTTTATTATGAATTTTATAAGTCGATGAAAAAAAATTATTTCGGACTGCGGAACTCATGATTTTGTAGGAAATTTACTGCTCTACAAAAATGGTCTCTTATGATTTTTTGATTAAGTGAAGCCGTTACGAGATATTCATCGTCAAACATTAACGAATATCAATATTTCCAGTTTTTGATCAATAATTCGATAAATTTTAATTTAAACTATGAGTTTCAGGAAAATTTACATAAATTTGTGTTTCGATCGATAAAGAAATGTTATAATAAGTTAGATAAAGAATTATTGGAATTATCATTGATTTTCCTTGGAGAAATGCCTCAAGAAAAGATTTCTTTCAAACGTCCTGGTGCTGTTCATCATGCTAGATGGATGGCTAAGGCCATTTATAGTTTGAAAATGTATCTATTCAGAGATGAATTCAAACTCTCTCAGAAAGAATTGCATGGTCTTCGTCATTTCTGTATTTTTACAGTCACATTGTATTTAAAAGCTTGGTTTTCATCAACTTCTGCAACAACTGCTGCTTATCATGACTTGCAGTTTATGAAAAATTTATTGGAGTACAAACATATCAATCCTTTGATTTCTTCAGCTACGTGTGAAAAAATGATTTCGCACTTATGGTATTTGAGCGATGAACTTGCCATTTTATCACTGTTTGACGATGGCGTTCCATTAGAAGTAAAAAAACGTATTGTTGAAGCTGTTAATACTCGTGAAGGTACAGATTCTAAAGCTAAAAGATTTGTAATTGCTAAAAAGATTTGAATTCATTGGCGCAGAGAACTCTGAGTGACTTTGTGTCTAAAAAGTCATTAAATCTTTTCAAAATCTTCGATCTACCGTATGACTTTCTTGATGTCGATGTTGAATTATGGCCTACTAATGAGAGTTATCTCGAAAATAAAGAATACTTTCAACAACTAAAAGTTGTCAATGATTCAGCAGAGCGAGCTATTGCATTAGTCAGTGAATATAATCAATGCTTGACAAAAATGAAGAACAATTCCAGTACTTATTGCAAGTTGTCAAAGAACATCAAAAACATTCCCAAATTGTAATAAAAGAAATTATTTATAGTAATAGCGTACTGTTATCTTAAAAATATAGACAATTATATTGCAATTGATAATTCAATAAAAAATTTATCTATAAAAACGTTAAATACTGGTTGTTTCTCACTTGATTCAATACTTTTCATATTAAATTTGACAAAGAAATATGTCATTCACTTCAAATTAAACTAATCATTGGTTATATGTCGAAAAAAATGCTCTAATTTCTTGTTTTAATGCAATCAAACAAGCTCAAGACTGAAAACAATATTAAAAAAATTGTTTATAACATTTCTTTATCGATCGAAACTCAAATTTATGTAAATTTTCCTGAAACTCATAGTTTAAATTAAAATTTATCGAATTATTGATCAAAAACTGGAAATATTGATATTCGTTAATGTTTGACGATGAATATCTCGTAACGGCTTCACTTAATCAAAAATCATAAGAGACCATTTTTGTAGAGCAGTAAATTTCCTACAAAATCATGAGTTCCGCAATCCGAAATAATTTTTTTCATCGACTTATAAAATTCATAATAAAAACGAATATTTTCCTTAAAATAGCCAAATTTCAACTATGAATATCTTTTAATCGGTTGAGTTTTTGAAAAAAAGTTATAAGAGACCTTTTTTGTAAAGCATTCAATTTCTCACAAAATCTATGCCACGGAATATTTTTCCAAGCAGTTGGAAGCGAGATATAAATTTTTTTATCTGATTATTCGAAAAAAATAGAAACCCGCAAAGCGGAGGACCTTCCCGTTATAATTAAGAGCTTATACTTGGAGAGAATTCTTTTTAGGTGTCTACGAACCTATTTTTCAGAGTATAAAGTCAAAAATAAATTATTCGATTTTTTTGACCCACCCTAATATGTATACCGTCCAATGAAAATTTTCTAGACCTTGAACAGCTACTAATCCGAAGAAAGTAGAACTCAAACAATGCTTAGATTGTTCTGTGTTTAGTTTAGGTAATAAATAAAATTCAATAAGAAAAAAATGTTTGAGAATATAGACATATAAGAATATTTAGTAGTTTATACGAAAAATTTTGTATTCATATAAAAATTTTAACATTATTAATTTAAGGTTTGTACTTTTCCCGCGCAAAATTAAAAAGTCACATATAAATGGATTATTGCAGGCAAAGATATTATTATATAAAAGGTCGTATGTTCGTTAATTAAAGAGCTCAATACCTGATCAAAAAATTAGTTTTTTTTTTTTTATAGTACTAGTAGCATTAAAAAACTTAATATGACTAAGAATCGTTTAATCTTCAGTTTTAATCAATAAACCAGATGATCAATGGGAATTTTAAATTTTTATATACATAAAGAAATTTTTAACGCTTTTTTTTTAATCAAAAAAATTGTTAATTTAGATTAAATACGTCAATGCACAATAATTAAATAATAACAATAATTATTATAGTAATATTTATTTATGAATATTACATGTTAAGTTAAATACTGCATACAAATACATCAAATTCAAAATTATACTTCTTATTAGGATAATAGCCATTAGGATATAATAATAATAATAATAGCCATTAGGATATAATAATAATAATAACATTTACTTCTGGTAAAAATATTCTATAGAGATGCATAAAGCACCTGTGCATAGACACCAGAAGGAATATAATACATTTATAAAAATTTATACAAAATATTAGAGTAACTTAGTCAGTAGTATACAAAGTAACTTAAGAATAATTTTACTAATTTTTCACAAAATATCGATTAGTATTAATTAAAGTTTAATTGAACTAATCCATCTCGCAATACGTTTTCTTAATCTTTTATTATAATTTAGTTCTTTCAAATTATTTGGAAGTCGATTGAAGTATTTTATTGCTATGTAATTTGCATTTTTGGTACTTATTGTTCTATTAACTTTTGGAAGAGTTATCTGTTTAGACCTGGTATTAGTTATTCTCTCAAAATATAATTTCTGACAATCATAAAAGTAATGATTTAAAGCTTGGATAATATAAGATTGTTTAATCTTCAGTGGTCTTAACAAATCATCCGTAATTTTCATTTTGTTTAACAATTTATTTTGCAGATTTACAATCGGTTTTAAAGCGTTCTCATAGGCACCACCCCATGCAATAATTCCATAGTTTATAACACTTTCAAAAAGACCATGATAAATAATTTTCAATATCGATGGGTTTAACCAATTACTTAATTTATAAAAGAGGAAGGTAAAGTACTTGACTTTTTCATTAGTTCGGAAATATGTATGTTCCATTTCATATGGCAATCAAAAACTATCCCCAAATATTTACAACTTTCAACTCTTTTCAACTCTCTATATTTAATGAACAAATGAAAATTACTAGGTACACTGTCCGTAGAACAACTAAAATTAATAAAAGTAGATTTATCAACATTCAGCGTTAGCTGATTGCCTTTAACCAATGGTCTAGCTTATTTAACCAGTCAGTTAAACGGTCAGCAACGACCAACCAATTACATCCACTACACAGAACTACTGTATCATCAGCATATGATACAAGCGCTTTAGGAGGTAGAATACTAAATATATCATTTATGTACATTATAAAGAGAAGAGGCCCTAAGATAGTCCCTTGAGGAACACCAATTTTTACTAATCTATAATCACTAGAACAATTATTTAATTTCACACATTGTTCTCTACCTGTTAGATAATCTACAATCAATTAATGAGGTAGACCTCTGATTCCTTTGCGCCACAATTTATTTAACAAAATTTTATGATTTACTGTATCAAAAGCTTTGGCTAGATCCAAGAAAACCAGTACTGATGCACGATTCTTATCTAAATTATCGTATATAAAACTAGAAGCAAAAGCTAGAGCATCATCAGTGCCTCTGTTCTTCATGAATCCAAACTGTTTATCTGAGATCAAGTTATTACTTATAGAAAATTCGTACAATCTTACATAAATTACTTTTTCAAATATTTTAGCTAAATTAGATATCAGTGATATTGGCCTGTAATTAGTTGCCAGGTGTTTATTGCCAGATTTGAAAATTGGTATTATATCAGCTTTTTTCAGCGCGTTAGGCCAGATTGCATTACTAATACATAAATTAAAAATATATTCTAAAGGTAAACTAATATCTTTGGCAATGCACTTTAATACTTTACTATGAATATTATCTACTCCACCTGATTTCTCTTTCATTTCATTAATAATTTTTTCAATTTCAGTCTGATTTGTTAGCGATAAGAAAATACTATTACAGTTGGGTTCTACAGTTCTTTCAATATTTACTTCTTCTAGATAACCAAGATTGTTCGCAAGTTTATTTCCAACATTACTAAAAAAATCTATATAATTATCTGCAATATCCTTCTTATCAGCAAAAATTTTTATCATTATTATTAATTAAGAAATCAATATCCTTATTTACAGAGTTTTTCCCTAGCTTACTGTTCACATAATTCCATAATTTTTACTATCATTATGATAGTTTTTACTTTTCTCGCTTCAAAATTACATTTAGCTAATTTAATTGCTTTATTGAGAATTTTCAATAGGATTTATACTGAATTTCACGTTCCACATTATTTTTATTTAATCTCCACATATAGTAAAGATTCTCCTTAGTCTTATATGAGATCATGAGACCATTAGTGATCCATTGATTTCGCGGTTTATTTTTATTGTGGACATTTCTAGGCTTGCTTTTGGCATTATTAACTAGTGATTTAATACTATCAGTAAGTGTAATGAAGAAATTATCAGGGTCCTGAATTTCCACTAGTTTTGACCAGTTATAAACACTACTCAAATTAATAAGCCGATTGTAATTAGTTGTGGTATTGCCATCATTGGTGTTGTTATTATTATTATTATTACTGTTATTAATTTTATGATGTTTAAAACTTAATAATAATAATAATAATAAATATTAATATTACTATTATTTGTAACATCAATTTATTATTACCGATATAATTACTTTTAATATATTGTAACTATTATTATTTTTAGCTTTGTCGATATTAGCATAATTATAAATATTACTATTATTATTTTTATTTGTTATTATGATATGATTACAATTGAGGAGCTGATTTTCAAAAGGGAATCTTTTCATATTTTAAAAAAGCAGTTTTTGAATTCTTAAATATTTATTACTTCAAGAATTATGAAGATTCCTAAATCAAAATCAAATTGTAGCTTCATAACCGATAGCACTTTATAGCAAAATTAAAAAAGTTCGATAAAAATATTTAGAATTGGAGATAATCAGTTCTGTGTCTCGATTACCCTTATTAAACAAAATGATTAAAAATGATTTCACAATGTTGAATGCCCCTTAAGAGATATGATTTGAAATGATTTACATGATTTGACAGGATTAAAAATAATTAGAAAAATAATCATTTTTAATCATATCAAATCATTTTGTTTAATCAGGGTAATCAAAAATGAAAAGATACCATTTTAAAAATCAGCTCCTAAATTATCATTTATTATTATTATGATATTGTTGCTAGTAAATAAGACAATGCATCAAACGCATAATTACAATACGAATTATCTAAAAATTATGATTATTTGAAACCCGCTGAATCGAATAACAATGCCACCTACAGGAAATGACCAAAAGATCATAGAATGTACACACTGCTTAATGAGAATTCTCGAGACCCTGAACAGCTGGTATATCTGAAGAAAGTAAAACTCAAACAATGTTTAGCGTATTATCTATTTGGTCTGGTTAATAAATTAAATTAAATTAGAACAATATGTTTAACAACATACGCATAGAAGGTTGTTGGATAGTTTAGTTAGTAGTTTACTCTGTAAATTTTTTTGTATTCATAAGAAATTTTTTTACATTCTTAATTTAAAGTTTGTACTTTTCCCACGGATATGAAATGTTCATAAAATTATTATAAAAATAAATTAAACTTTTCTTTTCCGTAAAGAAACTAGTAGCATCGATAAAATTTCATGAAAATTAGTCGCGTATATCTTTTGGATGAGATTGGTAGACTTGAATTATCAATCATAATATTTATATTTTATAAAATCGTAGGAAAAATTTTTTATATTTTTTGTAATTTAGGAAATTGTGAATTTGGATTTAATATCACAATCCTTAATAATTTAATAAAATAATCGTATTGTTCAATATTATGAATGCAATTATTTTTAACATCAATCTATTGTTATCATTATAATAACTATCAGTATTATCTTCATTTTTATTGTTATTATTAGCATGATTATTTTTATTACATATTATTATTATCATAATTATGTTGTTAGTAAATAATAAACGATTCATCAAACTCATAATGAATATAAGCATTATGTACAGAATATTGTCGTTTTGAATGTCCGCGCAGTTCGGTCGCAGTATAGCAGTGCCACCTATATCTGTAAAACACTCGACCAGAATTACTTAGGCAATAATCAGCTGACTATTACATAGAAACTAAACCCAAACAATGTGAGCTCTTGTAGATATTGACTCTAGTTAATAAATAATACTTAATTTAAAAAAATTCATATGTAAAGTTGATAGATAGTAAATTCTAGAGATTTTATTTTTAAAAAAAAATTCCAACATTTTATGTGATTGAAAAAATTTTCAATTCAAATTATGTACTTTTGCCGCGGAAAATTAGTGCTCATACCATTGTAACAATAAAATCACGTTAAACTTTTATTTCTCGTAGAGTAACTAATAATAAGCATTAATAAAATTCCATCAAGTATATCCTTTGGTTTAGATTGATAGACAAATCAATCATAATATTTATATTTTATAAAATCGTAAAATAAATTTCCATGGTTTTTGTAATATTGATGATTGTTACTATTTCTTTTATTTTCGATTTCGAACTTTCTAACTACAGTTTGTGTTAGAGTAACATTGACGAGCCCTAGTGAGCATCGACGCAAGCTCATAAATTTTTTTAACTGTAGTCTCCCATCTAGTGGAGAGTTACCATACATTCTCGAATTATTTAGTCTGTGGCATGTCACTTTCTCCATAAGAAAAAAGTTCAAAATCTAAAAATCTGGGTCGCTATAGTTTATGCTAGAGAATTTAATTAATTTTAAATAGAATTTATTATTTTCAATGACCATTATCAATTAATATTGATAATATAACATATAATGTATAATTATAGAGTAATATTGGAGAAAAAAAAGTTCTGTAGAATTAATAAAATTTTACAACCTAAAAATATCGTTCTGTTTACGGTAAATACATTCGGTAGTCTGGCGCTCCGTTTACAACGGAATGAACGGAACTTGGCACCAGATTCTACCGAATCTGTAGATGTGACTTTTTTTTTTTTACAATCTCTCTTAACTTCGTCTTGGTGTACTCGAAAAGTTCGTAAATAAATAATAGTTTTAAAAAACTAAAAAACACGCTTTTTATAGAAACCAAAACTAAAAAATAAATTTCAATTAAGAATAGTGTTAAAAATTTCAATAAATATTAATTAATAACAGTGTGAATAAAAAAAAAAATTATTTCATTTTAAAAAAAGCGTGGGGTGCATGGTGTCAATAGTTATAAATATTTTATTGACAGATATGAGTAGAATGATTATCATTTTGATAATATCTTAAAAAGCACCCCACGCTTTTTTTAGAATTAAATAATTTTTTTTTTATTCACACTATTATTAATTAATATTTATTGAAATTTTTAACACTATTCTTAATTGAAATTTATTTTCTATTTTTTAGTTTTGATTTCTATAAAAAGCGTGACTTTTTAGTTTTTTTAAACTATTATTTGTTTTGTTGAATTAAAAATTCTCTTTGGTGTTCGAAAATTTGTTAACATGAGATAAATCGACTAAAAATAATGGTTGGAAAATAAAATTCCTGCTTTATCGACTATATAGAAATTGATAAAAAAATTAAAATTAAAATTCTTACCTTATCGACGATAAATAAAAATTATATAAATTAAAAAATCTTATTTCGCAAATTGAAAAATGGAATAATTTTATCAAATTAGTGTATTGTTATCGGTCCTCGATAAATCTACGAAGTTTGAACGAAATCTGGCCGTTTAAAGTGCGTCAAAATCGCGCCCAAAGAAGTCGTTTACAAACATACAAACATACATACATACATACAAGTGAAGCTAATAAAAAGCGTGTAAAAAAAGGAAGGGGTAAAACTTCACGGCCTAGGCCGTAAAAAAAAGACGGTATGGTAGAGTCTCTAGAAAAGAGTCCCTTTACGGACGCTACCCAGCGCTCAAAAGTTGAACTTTTGGAGCGAGTATAACAAAAATAAAATTTAGATCATTGTTGAAATTTTGAAATTTTTCATAACTAATCTACTCTATTTTATGAATCAGTTTAATCCGCCGGAATTGGATTTCCCAAGTGTAAGTACAACAAATCCTTCGTATTCAACTATAATAAACTTTGACATCGAGAATATGGTCAGTATTGCTAAACTTTTCGGAGTGAATGAATCGCAGGCTAAAATAGAATTTAGAAAGTCTTTAGATTTCGAACGGAAACTCTACTATGCAAGCATTGAGAATCACTCACCTCCACTCAACAGCACAAATAATAATAATGCAATAACTATTAAAGCAGCAATCGAAAAGTGGCCAACTATAAAATGGAAGAAAATATTTCATGGCTACCATTTGACCAATGAATCAGTGGTGATAATAACTAACCCCGATTATGTTACCAAATTCGTAAAATTAGTCGATGAAACTCCGAAAAGAGTACAAGCTAATTATATCATATGGAAGTCAATCGAATATTTAATTGAAAAGTTAGATGAGAAAAATTGTTTCGATGAATTACATCTATATTTACCCGAACTGTTGGCTTCCTATTGGGCCCGGCATTCCCAAGTTGAAGAGCGCGTTAAAAACAGCGCTTACAAGATAGCTTTAAATGTCAAACAAGTTTTGATTGATACCGTAAACCATACAAGTTGGCTGGATATCGAAGCTAAAAATGATATAATTCAGCACTTGCAATTAGTTGATTTTATTTTTGGAGCGACTGACACAATGTTAGATGACAAAAAATTTGAAGAATTCTATCAAGGGATTAAAATCACCCCTGATAATTATCTTTTGAATTTTTTAAAAATTAGTACATTCTTTGAACAAAACTTCATTCGTGAAACACAGAAACCGGAAAACCAAAGGGACTCTACGTTCGTATTTAAATTATCTAAGTTCCTTTCCGCCGATGGTTACAATGAAGCATTTTCTGGTCGAATTGGTAAACAAAAAAACCTTTTTTTAATAATTTTGATTCTCTTTCGTTCGCAAAAATATATTAAAATTTTTTCTCAAATCAAGTTCTAGATATTGGAATCCTGAAATACTTTTATTTCAATATCAATCGTCCAAACTTCGTTAATTACGCTACGCTTGGAAGTCTTATTGCTCATGAACTAGGACACGTTGTTGACAATCGTTACAAATACGTTAACAAGTTCAATATGAGAGAGAACAATTGGAGTCAATTGACTAATCTAAAATACCAGGAAGTAGAAACGTGTCTCATTGAGCAGTTCAATAACTATACTTCTGGAACGACCAACAAAACAGTATGACTACATATTATTAAAAAAATAGCTGTTAATTACTTTGATTCTAATGTTGTATTTTATTTCTTTTCCCGCAGCTCGATGGTCAATTACTTTTAGATGAAAACATCGCCGACAATATTGGCATCAAAATAAGTTACGCCGCCTACCAAGATTGGGTCAAGAAACATGGAGAAGAACCAATTTATTCGAGCTCCCAATTCGATGCGAATCAACTATTTTGGTTATTCCACGCTAACTTTTACTGCGATTATCCATCTAAATATAGTAACTTAAAATCCGATAAAACTCATTCTCCGAAGGATAAGCGTATCATCGGGCCATTTTCGAACAGCTTAGATTTCGCAAACGACTTCAAATGTCCGCTGGGATCTAAAATGAACCCCGTAAAAAAGTGTAACTTCTTTTGAAAATGAAACTATTTCAATAAATTCAATTGTTCTTCACTATACAAGTATATATTTTTTTTTTGTAATTGAGGCTCTTTTGATTAGAGTTCAAGCCGTGTATCAGGATGTATCAAAAAATTGATAAATACTTATTTAGTAGATTTTATAGAAATCTAAAAATTGCATTTATCCTCAGACGGAACTTTAAAAAAATCTTGCTATTTCCTGGCTCAGTTCAACGAATTGATTGAGAAAATATATTTAATCAAAAAATTTATAAATGTATAATTTTATGTAATTCCTATTTAGCTTCTCAAAGACCTCAAAATTTCTCTCGGAACTGAGACTTTTCAGGTGCTATAGAGAAGCGCTAGATTCTCAATAGCGCCTCAAGTACACAAAACAGCAAAAACGCGTCAACTTGAGATGCTATTGAGGCTCTAAATTGCACATTACTTAACTATTCTGAATGTCCTCGGACGGCTACCAGTTGTCAGAAATTTGAGGTGCTGTTTAAGACGCTAAATTTCGACTCAGGATAAATGTTATTGAAGTATTTGTATAATCACTCTTGTGATTTTATGTAAGTAAGAAATCTACTTGTATTTCGGCCGCCGAATGTCGAGAAAAACCATTCTAAGAAAAAAAAAATTAGGAAAACGGTTGACCCTGAAGGCCATCCCTGCAACTTCCCGCTACTTTCGTAATTAAGCGCTCAAAATTACGCTTGTTACGTTTTTGAATTCGAAGAGCTCAAAAATGTAATTTTCATGTAGTTTTGAGCTCAGAGAGCTCAACAGTCTAATAGAAGTTTAATAAAACACTATTTTTTGAATTTTTAAACTGTTATAATTTTCGAATGGATCAACCGATTTTCTCGCGGATGGTGGCGATCAATGTAGTTTTTTGAGCTCTATAAAAAATTTTTAACAAAAAACTTGATCTGATGAAAAATTTTGAAGTTATTATAAAAAAACACTTTTTTCGATTTTTTTCGACAACGATATCTCACGAACGCATCAACCGATTCTGACGTTTTTGGTGGCGATCGATGGGAGTTTTCAAGGTTAAGAGCTGGCTAGTTTTTGAGATCGATGGGTTCAGCAAATTCGGAGATATTTAAAAAAAATGAAAAAAAAAAAAAAAACAAGTTTTTTGTCACTTTATTTTGTATTTTCTCGAAATCTACCGGTCCGAATGGGTTCCAACTTACAGGAAAACTAAGTTTGGCGAAGCCCTTTCGAATGTCACCAACCGTGATGAAATAGGTCAAGTCGTTCAAAAGTTACGAGAGGTTAACACACACACACACACACACACACACACACACACACACACACACACACACACACACACACACACACACACACACACACACACACACACACACACACACGCGCAAATATATATGTATTTACACATACATATTTACACATACAAGTATATACACATACATACACATACATACACATACATGCATGCAAATGAATATATATGTATATACACATACATACACACATACATACATACAGACATACAGGCGCCGTCGCAGGAAGGGTCAGGGAAGATTTCTAAGGCCTCAAAACGTCGAGATCTGTTGAAAACTCGATTTTTGCAAAATGGGGTAAAAACAGTAACTTCCCGATTTTTCGAAAATCTTCGATTTTCTTAGCGGGAAGTTGAAAAATTATTTTATTACCTAGAAATCAAAAAAATTTTCATTTGTTAACTTAAAAGTTGATTAACAATAGAATAATAATCTAATAATTTCAAACTATTAATATTCTTATAAGATATAGATATTTTACGATAAATTCTGAAAATTTCATTAATTTATCTTTAACCGTTGATTTGTGATCTATTTTTTAATTAAAAGTACTCAAAATTTTCACTGTCAAAGAAATCGTTGTTGAAATAAAAATTTTAAAAAATCGTTTAAGGGATTAATTAATTTTATAATCGTGACTACTCGAGAAAAAATTACATAGACTGAATTTTCAGGATTAAGTGGAGAATGAGGGGTCCACTTGACGTGACGTGATCTTGCTCAAATACTTATTGTTTAACAAATTATTGTTGTAAATTTGCTTCGTTTTCATAAAGTTTATGTATCATTTATGACTAAAAAATGTATTATTTAAAATTATTTATATGATCATTACTTGCAATTCTAAAACTATAATCTGAATATTTTAATGATGTTAATTTGTCATTCGGGAAATTTCTTGTTTGACTTAGAACCTTAGAATTATTGTACTCATTCATATCCTTAGTATAATTTATTGAAGTAATCTTAAGCTTTTTTGCTCACATACAATACAAATCTTATTTACCTTTTTATTTGCGTCGAATCTCCAAAGTAGCCTACTCTAGGAGATATAGAAAATGATCCTAAATTTTAGAAATAAAAAATATATTCCTATGTTTAAATAAATAAATTGAAACACGGTGTGCTTATGTGAAAGAGTATGAAGGTTAAATAATCGAACAATTTTTTAACTACAGTCATTAAATGAATATTTTGTAATTTCGAGTAAAAAGAAATTCATGTAATAATTAATTAATAAAAATTTTTATATTATTTATAAGTAATTTCAGATGTTGATTAACTGTTAGATATAATTTTGAACACGATATTATTAACCTAAATTGATTTTGAGTTTGACAATATATTTCATCAAATTAATTATTATTAGTGCAATTTTTTTGAAAACTACCATTAAGTCTATATATTTTTTTCTCGAGTAGTCATAATGATAATATTAATCCCTTAAACGATTTTTCAGAATTTTTAGTATAACAATAATCTTTTTTATAATAAAAATTTTTATATTATTTATAAGTAATTTCAGATGTTTATTAACTGTTAGATATAATTTTGAACACGATATTATTAACCTAAATTGTTTTTGAGTTTGACAATATATTTCATCAAATTAATCATTATCAGTGTAATATTTTTTAAAATTGCCATTCGGCGGCTAAAATAAAAATTAAGACAAAATATGAATAAACTTGTATAATAAAATGTAAAAACGAATGCAAAAGTATATTTCTTGTACATTTTACTTTCATTAGAAATGAATTTTTAATATTTAAAAAACGGCCAAAAGCTCTAAAATTCAAATACATATTTCATGAATATGTTTTGTAAATTTAAAATGTCGACAAACATATTTTAAATATAAGATAGATGTATTTTTAATATTTACCGCACATTTGGTCAAATATATTTTTGTACAATTTTAAATTATATTTTATATATTTTTTTTTATATTTTCATTTTTGTATGTGCATTTTTGAAACATTCTTAAGATAAATTTTTTCATATTTAATATATACTTATAAAATACATTTAGAATATAAACGAAAAATAGCTATAAGTTAGCGGTTGAAAACAATTTTTTTTTATACACGTTCATATATTTTTTTATATTCTAACATATCCTTTTTTTTTCTTTATTTTCTTTAAGAGGGGATGATTTAGCTACAGAGTACCCACTCTTATTTCCCTAAGCAATACAACAGTAGCAAAACCATTGGCTAGTCCTGATTATGAAAGAAATGGGTAAGCAGGCCCTAACAAATATTTTGAGGAGGGGGCCGAGAGAGTTTACCTGGTAAATTCCTTCCAGAACTTAAATCATATTCTCGACAAAGTTCGAAGCGTAAGCATCTCTAGTTGCAAAACCTGAAATTTTAAACTTTACATATATACTTGTGACCCGTATAATCGCTATATTCAATAAAAATGGCATTTAACAATTTCGATTTGAACAAAATCCAAGAGTTAGTGAAATCCGGCAAAATGAGTGTTAACTCAATACTTGCTTGTGAACAATACGGTGAATTGAGTGTTTTACAACTTGCAATAATGAACCATGATGAAAAATTTATTGATTTGTTATTGCAAAATAATGTCAACGTAAATGATTCCACTAAATCATTGGGAACGGCGCTCCAGCTAGCCGTAAAACAACAAAACCTGGACGTAGTAAAGAAGTTAGTTGCATCAGGAGCTGAAATTAACTTGAATCAACGTGATGATCCAAAAACAATGCTTCCACTTCACCTGGCTGTTGATTGTGGGACTTACGACATCGCCGAATTCCTGGTGATGTCAGGTGCTCATGTAAATGCAGAAGTTCACGCAGTTACGTTCAACAATGTGAGTTATAACTTGTCTACTTTGAATCTGGCAATTTCAAAAAAGGACATCCGATTAGTCAAGTTATTATTAGACAACAAGGCTATCATTGATGGAGGATCTAGAGAAGTATACTCTTCTCTACACCTGGCAGCAAGAACCAACAGAGTTGACATTCTTCAGATCCTGGAGCAATATGGAGCTAAATTCGAGGTGATCAAGGACCAGGAGTATACGTTGGAGTTCATCGCAGCTTTGCGAAAAGATAATGTCGACATTCTTCACGTGTTTTCAAGAAACTGTGACAATATATTGGACATTTACGATTATCATGGAGATACAGTGGCCCATTTGGCAGTTCAGTTGTGCTGTATTAACATTTTGACTTATTTACTTAACTGTGGAACAAATATTAATGTAATTAATGATAAAAATTTAAGCTTGCTCGATATGGCCATGAAAGTAAATATTGACCTGACCCTTAATAATATTATCGTGGATGAAACTTTAGATATGATAAAATTAGTCGAGGACCATATAATTAAATTATCCGTAGCCGGTATATTTTTACATAAAAAAAATGTAAGAGCTGTGGATAGCGATTTTTTCAAATCATTTCGAGAAGATTGTAAAAAAGAAGTAAGTGAATTAAAATATAAGAGAATTAACAACACAAATTTAAATTATTATAATGTAGTAGAAAAAAACTTACATAAATTAGCTGTAGGATTAAAATATGTAGATTATTGTTTTGATAAAGAAAAAATATTAAAAGAATTTCCAATATATGGTAAAATAATAGCTGAAAAATTAAGACAAGCACTTGAAAGGAAGGATCTATTAAAAAAGTCTGAAATATTATATGACATTTTGTGTATGGACTTACCTGATTTAGTTATAAGAAATATTTTTAATTATTTAAGTATCCTAGATTTAAGGTTTTTGAGTAAATGATTGTTTAAATGTATAAAGAAGATGTTATATGTTATTGAATATTTTTTAGATTTAAATACTTTTAGTGTAAATAATAAAATTTAACCATTTAAACGAAACTATTTTAATTTTTTATTCTGAAATTCTTTCCCATAACTCAATAAGTTTTTATCTACCATAACTGTTGAAAAATTATTCTTAATGTATTATTTTTTATTTTTTTATAATCAATTTATTATGTTATAATTAATTTTTCTTTTCTGATGGTAAATGTAGTAAATTAATACTTACTAAGAAAAATAATTCAAGTTGAAGCTTAATATTATTTAAACTCAAAACCTATGTTGATTAGTTTCTTTAAAAAACAATTATTCTGGAGGATTTTCTTGGAGCAGCAATAGGACTGATCCTACGGGAAGTGATGAATCTCTATTGCTACAACATAATTCTCTTGGGGCAGCAAGAGAATTTTTTCTGTGGGACCTCCAGGATAAAATTAAAAATTTTAAATAACGTTTATTTTAGCAAATTTTCGAAAAGTTATCATTTTGAGAAATTTTTCATAACAATTTGATTAGAAGTTACAAGAATTTTTTTAACTATCTATGTAAGTATATTAAAAAAGTATGAAATTAGATGAAACATATTTTTTTCAGGATTTTCAAGATATAATATTTCTTCGAAATTAAAAATTTTTGTTTTTTAAACTGAAAGAAATTTCAGTTTGAACTTATTCTTTTATTTGAATTTTACATTTTAAATTTCGAATTTTTCTTAAAAAACATAATCCCGCTATTATACTACCTCAGACGACCAATCAAGAACCAAATAAAATAGTCATAGAAGTGACGTAAAACGATACGACATCCGGCCATCAGTTTTTTAGAGAAGTATTTGATTTGATTATTTTTTTGAATTTGAATATCTCGTCAATTCCGATGAATTAAAAATGTATGGATAAGACTTATTTTAATTTAAATTACTACATTATTTTCCTTATTATAAAATTAAAGTGTCAACTTTCATCAAACAAGAAATTTCCTGAATGACTAATTAACATGATTAGAATCTTTATTATAGTTGTAGAATTGCAAGTGATGATCAGATAAATAATTTTAAATAATATAGTTTTAAGTCATAAATGATACATAAACTTTATGAAAACGAAGCGAATTTACAATAATACGTTACAATAAGTATTCATAATAAAACAACCCTGTTTAAGGAATATAATTTATTATTTAATTCATTATTATTATAACTCATTTATAAGATAATTAGAAATTAGTAACTCCATGTTAATCGTATATCTATATTAGAGTGTCTAAAAAAAATCGAATGCTTTTTTCTTCCAATGAACGTTGAAAAATCGTCCAAGTATTTCTAGACGAAGATCCTCTGGAAATGTAATCTCTTTTTATATTCTAAAGAAAAACCTGAAATTACCCTGAATTATCTCGTAGATCATTTTCAGGTTTTCAAGGCATTTTCGGATACCCGACTAGAAATTACTTTGGGATTACCCAGGGTATACATCTGGATCTGATTGGGTCCCGAAGAGGCACGTCCAATGGGGAAATCCCTATAAGGGTCTAATTAGTCCCCAATTGGACAATCCCATTATAATTATAGACGAAGAATTATAATTATAGACAAAGAATTATAATTATGATTCTTTGTCTCAAAAAAATTAATTTTTTTTTACGAGATTAATTTTTCAGTGAATAATTTCATTTTCGAAATTTTTTTATTCTTCACGTCTTCAAAATACTTTATTATTATAAAAAGAAATTAAAAAGTCTCTAACTATGACTGACTGAAGCTGCAATATTGCCTAAGACGCTGGGCCACACGTTGAGTTGAGAGAGCCTGAAGCCTGGCGCGCGTTAATAAATTCGTATTATTTAAACTAATCGCGACCAGTGAAATTTTCTTTCAGGATCTTAAACTCTAATGAATAACGCGCACAACTATTACGAAAAACCTTAATTTTTTTATCGAGAAATCAATGAAATTTTTATTCGTTAACTCAAAAAGATAATAGGATAATAGGATTGATTTACAGTAGGATAATAAACTATTGATATTTTTATAAGATATAGGTATTTGACGATAAATCCTGCAAATTTTATTAATATATTTTTAACTGTTGACTGTTCATCTATTTTTTTAATAAAAGTACGTAAAATTTTTATTATAAAAAAGATTATTGTTATACTAAAAATTCTGAAAAATCGTTTGAGGGATTAATATTATCATTATGACTACTCGAGAAAAAAATATATAGACTTAATGGTAGTTTTCAAAAAAATTGCACTAATAATAATTAATTTGATGAAATATATTGTCAAACTCAAAATCAATTTAGGTTAATAATATCGTGTTCAAAATTATATCTAACAGTTAATCAACATCTGAAATTACTTATAAATAATATAAAAATTTTAATTAATTAATTATTACATGAATTTCTTTTTACTCGAAATTACAAAATATTCATTTAATGACTGTAGTTAAAAAATTGTTCGATTATTTAACCTTCATACTCTTTCACATAAGCACACCGTGTTTCAATTTATTTATTTAAACATAGGAATATATTTTTTATTTTTAAAATTTATGATCATTTTCTATATCTCCTAGAGTAATTATTTATTTATTATCATTATTAAATTTTGTACTAATATTCCGCATTTGTTTTATTATCAATACTTACTCAAAGTACTCGAAGAGCTCAAAAACATTGTAAGTGCAATTTCGAATGCTTAATTACGAAAGTAGCGGGTAGTTGCAGGGATGGCCTTCAGGGTCAACCGTTTTCCTAATTTTTTTTTCAATGGTTGTGTGCGTTTTTTATTAGTGTTTGTTCTCAAATTAATTAATTAAATTTTTGTTCTTTAAACATTTCCTTATATATATATTTAATATTAAACATAGTTCATTATTAACGCACTGGGTTTTTTCCTATTTATTGTAATCTTTATCTAAAGGACCCGGACTATTATAAATTTAGTTATTTTTTAAATACTTAAAAATAATTTCTAATTTTAAAGAATATCTGTATCCTAAATTATTATTTACTATTCATGCTGGGTTTTTTCCATCTATTGTATTTTGTATACTTTAACCAAGGGATTGTATCTTTGGAAAATTTAAGTATTTAAAAAATAATCCTTATTTTTCAGCATACAGACTAACGTGTTTTACATTATGTACGCTTAAGCTTAGAATTTATATTTTAGCTAGTTTTTATTTTTATGATACCCACATTTCTGTAATTACATATTTTCCCAATTTTTTTGCTTAAACGCTTGCAAGTCTGAACCCTATCATAAATCATCAGTCCCTTCGAGTCCTTACCTGATGCCAATACCTCACACCCTCTCCTTGCACTAAGGTTGACAACATGCACCCGCCTCTTATTCCTTTAATTAGCCAATAATTCTTTAAAATATCCTTTCTTAGAATTTTCCAAACTTTTCCACCAATAACTACGCTTATTTTCCCTTTCCTTATTTTTGCTAGTTAAATTTACGCCCAAATCTAAGTTGTAATGTTTTACTAAGATATTTGTTTAAGTTAGCTCGCTTTAAGATCTCTTACTTAACACACACTAATTTTGTAACTGTCTACGCAGAATAAAAAAACAGCATAACTAAATACAGTTCGTTTTTATTCGAGCATGCTAACAGTCTTCTTCAATTTAATAGTTTTTATTTTAAAAAACTAAGCTATAATAAAATAATTGTAGCTCAAAACAATTAGAGTTCCTTTTTTTTTTTTTACCAGAGAATCGATTGATTTTTTATTGGAAAAAAAAATTGTTAGATTATAAATTTTGAAAAATCCTTTGGTGGATTAATTTTTCATATGAGAAAAATATTTATTCTAACAACAATTTTTTCTAAAATTAAAATTTCTTCGGTTTGTCAGTAAAGAAATGAAGTTTTTTTTAATCCATCTCAAAAATTAAGGGATATAAAAAAAATTTGAATTTTTCTCTTATTTTTAACTTGTAACTCCGAGAAAAATAATCGTACGACAAAAAAAAAAAACAAAAGCAAATTGTAGCTCCAAGTGTCTAGTTATCAGATACCTCCATGAAAATTTTTTCCATCATGTTTGGGTCTGGAGAAATCTTATGGAAATTAAAAAGACAAAAATTTAGGCAAACGGTTGACCCTGAAGGCCATCCCAGCAAATTTCCTCTACTTTCGTAATAAAGAGCTCGAAATTGCATTTATTATGTTTTTGAGCTCTTCGAACTCGAAAATCTAATTTTCGTGTAGTTTTGAGCTCTCCGAGCTCAAAAGTTTGATAGGAGTTTAATAAATCACTATTTTTTTAATTTTCAAACCGCAACAATTTTTGAATGAATGAACCGATTTTCAAGATTCCGATAAGGAATCTTTAAGTTCATATTTATCGAACACGGAATTTCGATGTTATTCCGAAAAAACAGTTTTCTCGGTTTTCTTTCGACAACGATAACTCACGAACGAATTAACCGATTTTAGTCGGGCTGGTGGCGATCGACGTGGTTTTTTGATGTCAAGAGCTGATTAGTTTTTGGAATCGATCGGTACATCCGTTTGAAAGTAATTCCAAAAAAAACTACATTTGAAAGAAATTTTTTTTGCAGTTTTTTTGAGATTTCTCAAAATTTACCGGTCCGAATCGGTTCAAAGTGTATTCAAAATCTAAGTTTGGTCAAGCCCTTTCGAATGGCACCAACCGCGAGGAAATCGGTTAAACCGTTCAAAAGTTATAAAAGGGTTACACACACACACACACACACACACACACACACACACACACACACACACACACACACACACACACACACACACACACACACACACACACACACACACACATGGGCATCATCGCGAAAACATTCAGGGAAGCTTCTTATGACCTTAAAACTTTAAAATCTGATGAGAACTCGATTTTCGAAAAACGGGGTGAAACCAATAACTTCCCGATTTTTTAAAATTTTCAATTATCTTAGCGGGAAGTTTAAAACGTAATATTTAGTTTTAATTTAACGAATAAGAAATAGCTAAACGTGTTTTGATTCAATTGATCCCCTTCTCTCTTACTGTGAATATTTTTGGAACATAAGTATTCATCAATGATTATTTTATATTTGACATGACGGTTAATAAAACGATTTTATATTTTTTATAAGCTAAAAATGAACATTGACAGTGATTATAAATATTTAATATAAGCGCATCAAAGAATGAGGATTATTCCACTATCTATTGGAAACCGTAAAAAAATTTTTTTCTTAATGAATAAAAGCTTTTTAATTTTTTTTGCTAACTTTTGATTATAACTCATTTATTTTAGCTCCCAATTTAATATGGATCATCTATTTTTGTTATATTACGCAAACAGATATTGCAATTATCAATCTGATTACGGTAAGTCAAGATCTGATAAAGCTCATTCTCGAAAAGATAAGCGGATCATTCGGCGATTTTCAAATAGCCTAGATTTTGTAAAGATTTCAAATGTTAATTTGAATCTAGAATAAATCCCGTAAAAAAATACAACTATTTTTGAAAATCGAACTTTTTTGATAAATTCTAAATAACATTTTGCGTTACATACAAAGTACATTAGGAGTATTGGGAAAATAAAATAATAGCTTGGCATAAATGTAACATTTATTTCGCATAAATTATGACAATAAATACAATATGTACTGATTAAGGATAAATACAAAATGAATTTACTTTAAACAGGACTGTAGTGAAAATACATTGAAGCTTCGTTTCTATATTATACAAAGAGACACCTTATATCTCAGCATAAATACTTATATTTTATTATTATTAGTATAAGTATTATTATTATTTTCATTTTTCGCTTTGTGAACATTTTAGACGTGATGAACGCGAACCTCTTGCTTCTTACAATAAAGGTCATTTATTTATTTGTAAAATATACTACGTTCACAATTATTATATTTTACATTTTTAATATATTATTAGTATTATTTTTCGTTACATGTAGTGACGACATTGACTTGATTTATTACGATTTATATTTTACAATTAAATAAGATTCAGTTTAACGTACGTACATATAGATAAAATACGTTTATACAAATATATTTTAAAGATTACGTTGTCACTGTAATACGCATTTATTTTTAAAACGTTCCATTGTGAGGATCAATTCGCTGTCTATGAAGAAAAAAAAATGCAATTATACTTCAGATATATGAAAATTGAATGAAATCGAATAGAATGAAATTGGATTCGAAGTACCCGCACGAAGATTGCTGGTTACAATCTGAAAGTCTTCTGAGTTTTAAAATACCTTTAGCTATACACACCTACAAACCACTATGGAACGTTCCATTCACTAACAGCAAATTCCAATCCCATAGGTAATGGACAAAAAATAGTTATATATTTATTTTTATAAAAAATATACCATAGGTGATACTGCAGTATTACACTAATAATAATAATAATAATAATAATAATAATAAAAAAAAAACTTGATTAAGAAAAAATAATCTTAAACCAAGAAAATCATTTTGAAGAAAACCGATAATTCTTTGGTTCTTGATTTTTACACTCTTTGATTCAAATATTTGTACCTTCTGTCAATAACTGTTAGTGCTTGATTCAAAATTATCTCATCTTCAATCGATAAAATCAAATTCTTCCAACAAAAACAATTTTCAACTAAAAAAAAAATAATTTCCTTTCAAGAACTCTTCATTTTTGTTCGTGGTAGTAGTTTTTGTGTTATAAATTTTATCAGTTAAAACCAAATAAATGGAACGGTTCGTAAGAAAGTAAAGTTTTTTGATAAATTACTTTTTTTTTGTTTTCATCAAAAAATTTTGATTTATTGATCTAACATAAATGATTTTTTAAATTAAGAAAATTCAATTTTCAAAATAAACGAAATTTTGAGAAAATTATTTTTCTTCAATTAAACAATTGTCTTTTTTTTTTTTTTAAGTATGTAATCAGTTTTTTGATATAGTTTCTTTGTAAATAAACATCATAAAACTTCATAGCCTATAAAAAAAAGATAGTGACATACACAGTATTGCAGTATCGCCGGAGATATAAAACCAACTAATCAATAATCGCTTCTTACTTGAATTTGTTTTTTTTTTTTTTTTACTATTCTCTTAATAGCAAAAGCAAACTTCCATGGCAATATTATCAACTATTTACTGTTTGATTTATTATTTTTTGTTATCTTTATTCTTTGATTTATAAATTTATTTAATTTTACTCATATCAGCTTCTGTTAACTTTATTGATTATTATTAATATGATTTCGTATTTACAGTGCGACCATCATCAAAATTTTAATGGAATATAGTTTTGACAAATATTTAACAGTAAAGACTTATATTTTATAGAGAAATATAAATTAAAATGTTTACGCGAAAATATTTATTATTTGTTCACAATTATACATTGATAATCTACACGGAGAAAAAAAACAGCACTGATTACTATTTGTACAGTACTTAGGAGTGTTTTGAAAAAAACGAGGTTGAAATACTTGGGAAAGTACAGAGTACTATGTAAAAACTACTGGCTGCTGTCTACACATTACTGAGTCAAGCGCTAGCGTTGACCAGACGTGTATCACACAGCACTCTCTACTGTCTATAAAGATTTATCTAAAAAACTATAAAGACTGAATAAAATAGGAATCAATGCTTTTTTTTTTTTTTTTTTTTTTTTTTGTAAACGTATATATCTTCGAATACGTAATGATGAATTTAAACATTAATGTTATTATTTTTTTTATTTTTTAAAAGTTTTAATTCATTTTTTCATCTATTAGTTAAGATCACAGCCATAGCTTTGGATACGAATTTTAATCATTCGTATTGTGAAGACCATTATAATTAATAATTATAATGATGTCAATAATCATAAGTTCAGTACATACTACTCATTATCGTAATTAAAAATCTATCGAATTCATGGATACAATAGTTTTTATTTTCATTTTAATTATCTTTCATATCTTGATTTGTAATTTTTAATTTTTATCACTTGATGATTTTATCTTGTCATAAATTTCTATTCAACAAGTATTGAATTTTCATACACAGTAACAAGTTTTTCGTCAATGTGTCAAAAAATTTTGTGTTAAATACTAAACACTTTTTTGTGTTAATTTAACCTAATAAATGTTAAATAAATGTAAAAAATTTTTTGACGGAGTAACGGAAAATTTTTTACTGTGTATGATCACGTGTGACCATCAGTGATCAATAATCGCACTTGGCAATACATCATCAATGATCACATCAGCATGGTAAATGATTGATGACTACACTGAAAAATAAAATTCTTAACGGGAGTTTGAATTTTCTTGGCTCAAGAAAACATAAAGGAAGATTGAAAATTTTTTTAATCAAGTCAAAGTTTCTTGAGCCAAGATAATTTTCTTGAGCCAAGATAATTTTCTTGAGCCAAGAAAATTTGTTCTTACTTTAAAATAACTTTTGTTTTCCTTGAAATTTTCTTGGTGAAAGAAATTTGTTTTTTTAATGTATGCGAGATTATACGCAATCAAAATTACATGTGACCATTGGTGATCAATGATCACACATGATCATAGATAATCAATGATAACATGTGATCATTTTTAGACACGTATGATTATAGATGGTCCCGAACGATTATACATATTTATGGGTATCATACATATTGAGGATTATCATTTATGGTTATTTTTTTTTTTTTTTGTGATTACCAATTAATAATTTAGACTATCGTATCCAAAATTTATTTTGACTCATCTATTCAAAATCATTACATAAATCTCTGGTTGAGTGTGATTACTTGACTCTAAAAATAAAATTCACAAATTTACACAGATCAATTTCACAGGCAGCCACAGATTATATATGATTTTAATTGAACTATTAAATTGATATCATTATCATATCGTGTAATATCAATTAGTAATTAAACTCTTAGAGCCAAAATAAATAATCGATTTACTAAAAATATTCATTCTAAAATCTATTCTAAATTCACTGAGGATTAAAACGACAATAAGTCAACTTTCCTGAAGATCTTTACCTAAAAAACAAATAAAACTTACAACTATTATAAGTGTAACAAAAAAACTAAAACATTTTTAAAAAATAGCCATTTCCCTAAAAATATCCGAATCAACAATAACGTTTTTTGATATATACAATTTGTTAACTAGTAATAACAATCGATAAAACAATCAAATAATTTTGACAAATTTTTAATAATATTTCTACGTCATAAATAATCAATCAAATAACTATTAATGAAATCAAAATAAATTAGATTAACAGGGAAGTTGTTACAATAATTTTTAATTTAATTATTAAAAAATACTAAAAGACCCGAGTGCAGCTTACAAAATAAGTGACCATGTTTCAAGTCTCAAATAAAGCGTGCATCGTTTGGGTCTGAACTACTGCTAAGTAGTAGGAGGGACCGTGATATCGGACGTACTTATTTCGAAAAACGTTTTTTTTTTTTTTTATTTTCTCTAGGTGCCTAATTAAACAACTACAATCTGCTCTGGACGAAAAAGCTAATACTCTTTGTTATTTTTTTTTTTATTCATTAAATTCAACTCGCAATTAATTGTATGTATTATCTTTAAAAACTTTTCCTTTTTAATTATACCTCATAATCATAATGTTTGTGACGTGAACTCACGTGAGCAAAGAGACTGAAAACTTAACCTTAACGTGATTTGATTATCAAGGAAAACTATATAATATATACACATTTGCACTATTTGTGGGAGCGAGCGAACAGTTAATATTTCATAAATAAAATCATTAAAAATCTAATTCAAATCGTTTTGTAGATGAATATTGATTAATTAATTCGCAATTCGCAATTAGGCCCCATTTAATCGGTATCATCCCACGGCTAGATACATTTTACAGACGAACAATGGCAAATTGTAAAAGTGAATTATAGTAACTATTTCTCTTCTGTAGTACAAATTATAATGTAACATGATCGTAATATTGCCCGGGGATTGCAAACTCATTCAATCGTACTTTTCATGCAAAAATATTCTGTTACAATTCAATGTTATGTATTTATATATACGTAGTTATTTATATATATGTAGTTATATATACGCATCTACATGTATGTGTGTATATTGTTTGTGTGTATTTTATATGAATCAATGTACGTTCGTTTATATGTCAGCTATTTCCCTAGCGTCCGGTAGTATAACCAGAGCCGGAAATAAAATTTCATGGACGTTTAATTCTGGGCACGATTCGTAACATGATCGGATTGACATTTTGCGAATAAATAAATTTAAATAAACAAGCATACATATCTTTTACTATTTATTATTCTTATTTTATTATAAAACGCTCTTTTTCTTATAATTAGTTACTTTTTTCCGGGTTTAAAAATTTGATTTATTATTAAGCCAATTTTTTTTTTCATAAAAATTTTACGTCTACTACAATATTTATTTCAAATATTTCGCGGCATTTTAAACACTCATTACACAGCTTAAGGCTATCTCATACTGGAGACTGTTAAAATTTAGCTGATGAAGACGCACAGGCGTCCTAAATCAGAGTATATCATACACGCATACGCAAAGATTGAACAAATTTCCGTAACAAGAAAACGAATAAAAAAGTAAAATGACGCAAAAAAAATCTAAAATATTTATTTGAAAAAAATTCAATTCTTAGATACCGACATCTTGATTTAATAGTCAAATAATAATAAAGAGATTTATTCAAGTTTGATTTTATAGAGGTTAACCAGAGTTAATTTTATTCGATTATAATTATAACTCATTGAAATTGCTTCTTTGTTATTAGAATTGATGACATGATGCATTGAGACACTTAATACGGTATCATAAAAATGGCTTCTTTCCATCGCAGTCTTGAAGCTAAAAAGGTGTAATACAGATGGAATATAAGGCAAAGTGCCAAAGAGGCATAAAAGTTTCAACTCAGAATTGATAAAAATGGAATATTAAGATATATTTATGAAGAAAAATTGGATTTTTTAAAACAAAATGATATTCTTTATTTGGCCTCGGTGAAATAAGCTTGAATTCAAAATAAAATAAAATATATTTCATGACACATTGAATAATGAGTTTGCAGAAGGAACTGGGTCAAATCGACCATCCAGGGTGAAACAATCACTTTTAAATTTATGATCAACTAAAAAAAGTTATTTTCACATTTTAATAACAATAAATTTTTTTATGATTTTCAAAAGAACGAAAAGTTTTCCAATAATTTTTTTATGTCTAAGACATAAAATGAGTCGATCGACTAATAAGCAATAAATTTATGTGCTTTTTAACTTGAGCTGGATGATGTCAGTTGTAATTTCTGTGATACTCGTAGTTTTGTTTCCAAGCGTATGGATAATAATTCTACAGTTATAAGGACAATTATTATTAAGAAAAAAAAAAAAAAAAACCTTTTCCGCACATGTAAAAGATTAATTTCACAATTATTATTTCTTGAAGTTGTTAACAACTTCGGTTGATTTCAATTAAAAAATTGAAAAATTTTTTAATACACCGCGAAAGATTTACTGCAATTAAGTAGAAATTTTCGTTCAAATATTTTGCAAAAAATACGTTTTACCGCTGAAGTAATGTATAAAAATATTAAAATCAGGATCTTACACATGCATCTAATAATATGTGAATGTATAAAAAAAATTTACTGATAAATTAACTATAAAAATAATATTCGGTTAGAAAAAAAAAAATAAACTTTTTGTTCATGTCGCTAAAACATAGATTTTTTATTGTAATATTTAATCTCGAGAATTTAATCTTGAATTTTTAACGAATTCGAAAAATGTTTTTAATTAATAAAAGTACTTTAATCCTTAAATGTATGAATTATGAGAATATAAATATTCTAGTTGGTTAATAAAATTTCCAGAGCTTTCTGATCAACTTAACTTTCGAACCCGACTTGGATTATTTCTGAAGCTCCAGCTCCCACATTGCATTATAGATAAAGCTAAATCGACTAGATTAAATAAAAAAAAGTATAATAATAATGCATTATAGTGACGAAAAATTCACTCCATAATCTACGTTCTACACATCGAGGTATTTTCATTTTACGTATTCTTAATCTTTCCGTTCAATTTAATATTTAATTACACAATTAATTGTAATCTTTAATCAGCAATCCATGATTTATAATTTTATATTGATTGTTTATTAATGTTAACTATTATATCATTATTTATTCATCAAATGATGCTTTTATAGTATACTTTCAACGTCACCAGACCAATAAAAATATTTTTTATCCAATGCATATTTTACTACTTTGGTTGCATCGAAAATTTCAGGGTGACATTGTGCTAGTTTATTATTGATATCGTATGTATATTTCATGTTTTATTTTTTTACAATACATTCTTTTCTATTTTGTATATTAATTTAATTTTTTTTTTTTTTTTTTTCATTTATACTAACGAGTAAGACATTGGATAAATTCCAAGTAAACCCTGTAATACACTAAAATAATTGCGTTTTAATCTTATCGTTAGCATTATTATTATCACCAAACTTTTTAAATTGATTCAGCCGCAGAAAAAATTCTGATATGGTCTGATCTGATCGTCTACGATAGTATTGGGATATATAAGAATACAATAATAATTGGTTATAATTTTTCAATTGTGTATTTTTTTTTATAAACTGAGCTTACTTTATCTCATAAAATATGTACATTTGCCATTCGGCGTTTGCCTTGGCATTAAAATCAAATGAATATATAAAGTAAATAAATATCCCGTGCAAAAAAAATTCTGATTCAAAATGAATTTAAGATTGAAATTGATTTTTGATACAAATATGAATTAGTTTTGAAATCAATCCAAATTTGAAATTAATTTGTAAATAGAAATTAGCACGCCTGTAGAAATTTTGATCCTGCTTTAAAATATTAATAGACTTCAAAATATTTAGAATAAATTTTATCTATAAAATATTCTCAAGTCTTTATTGAAATTCTAAAGTAGAATCGAAATTTCTACAGGCGTGCTAATTTCTATTTACAAATTTGGATTGATCTCAAAACTAACTCATATGTGTGTTAAAATATGAATTTCAATTTTAAATTCATTTTGAATCAGAATTTTTTTTGCACGGGATAAATGTGAGCACCAATTAATATGCCGTAATTAAAAAAAAAAAAAAAAAAAAATTGTCTTAAACTTCAGACTTAATTTTTTTTTCGAAGGCGACGATTGAGCTATCATTCACCTTTTATCAGAAATTTTCAAAATCAACTTTAATCGAAAAATTCTATGTACGCATATAAAGTCATATCAGAATATATCAAGCCAAGTAAATCTTAATATGGCCAATTTTAATATAAGAATTTTATACAAAAATATCAAAATGTACATACAGACATATCAGACCAAATCAAGTTATATCAGAAAATTTTTTCATGGGCAAAATTAATTTAACTTGCGGCAAATCACCGCATTCTGATTAATCTGAATAAATATATATTTCATTTAAATATTTACAGCAATTTATTGTTTTATTTCCATGTTATTGTAAGTGATATTACAATAAAAAGAAAAAATGAAAACAAATGTTTTTCTAAAATAACATCTAAACATTACTCATGTCATCAGTCATCGGGGTATTTGTAGTAATATTTATGAATTGAGCAATAAAAATGACACATGGTTATATTATTCAATTACATAAAAAGATTTAAAGAAAAAAATGAGAAAAAATATTTGTAAATGCTTATGCATACAATATAATATCGGAAGCGGATGACAGAGAATTATATTCTTGCAGGCTCATGCTTATTCAATTTTTTTTTTCTCTGTTTCATCTATCTCTTTATATCTTTTTGGTCTTAACTTTATTTCTTCGGTAATACACTCGTTGCGGGATTAGCTAACGCATCTTCAGTAGAGCTGGAATATCAGGATATCTGGTAAAGACTGGGAGATACGTTATTCTGATATTAGTCGGGAGTGGAGGATTTCAGATTTTGGAGAAGAACTGTGGTAAGCTTATCGTAATACGAATTGGATCTTTTACTTTACAGACTCCTAAATTTTTTTACCTTTTAATATCTATTTTATTCAACTTTTTTAAATGACGAAGTTTATGCTGCAATAATTTATTTATTATTTTTATTAGCAGCTAACCACACAGTAAAAAATTTTGCGTCAATGCGTCAAAAAATTTTGTGTTAAATATTTAACACTTTTTTGTATTAATGTGACACAATAAATATTAAATTTACATATAAAAGTGTTAAATATTTAACACAAAATTTTTTGACGCATTGACGCAAAATTTTTTACTGTGCATAATATCCTCAGTTCAATAAATAACGACTGATGTTGAATCAAAGAGCTTGAAATTCTTTTTTAATTCTTCGTGAAAAAAATCGCGTATTAAATTTTTTCGCAGCAAACAAAAAAAAATTTTTTTTCAAGTATCGTATTATAAATTTCTACTAATTGTTTAGAAAATTCTTTTGAATTTGAAAACAATTAGTTAAAATCATGCTTAATATAACTATAAATAACCCCGATGACGAGACTTTTTAGCAAATTAATCTAGATATATTTACACACACTTATAAATAAATTTAATAAAAGTTTTGGTTTGACGAGCTAGCTTCACACGCAATATTTTATCAGTCCAGACTATTCGTGTCTGAAATAATAAAACAGCAGTCACGGCATGAAAACAGCAAACTAAAATATAAAAATTAATAAATAGTAATAACCGTGGTCGTAATAATAATGGAAAAAAATGTTTTTCGGCCTTACATGCTAATACTTTGGTAATTAGTTTTGCATTCATAGCATTAAAAATAACAAATAATTACAATTATAATCATACATATACTACAATTGGACGTTTTGCTTACGGAATATTTTGCTTTTATGCATCTTTATTTTTATTATTATTTTTTAGCTCTAGTTTCATTATAAAGAACTAAAGTAAAAAAAGTTCACAGTAAATTTTTCACAGCAGAAACGAATGAGCCCACACGTTTCTAAATAATCGATTGTAAGTTAGCCTCCTTAGTCAACCAGACTCTTCTTTTATCGGCACTATCAATTTTCATCTGTTGACGGATCGACTCACCACCATCAGGGTCAGACTTTCTTTGACTTGGACCATAAAAAAAAAAAAAAAAAAGAGAAAGAGAGAAAGCCTGACCCGGAGCTATTTAGATTCAGAATAAAACTTTATAGAAAGGGACAGAGGATTTTTTTCTGTTATTCCACTGTCATCCTTCCCCTTCATTTCTTCCTTTCTCTGTTCTCTGTTCTCCCTTGCTCCTGCGCTGCTGGGATTAACGATCATGAGCATGGCAGTCCCCTGGCCCAGATAAAGAGACAAGGGTGAGTTGAATCGTCGATCGAGGGCTATTCTTCTAAAGACGAAAGTGTCACGACGGACGTGACGAGTTTGAGAGATTTTGTCTGGCATACCGATCGCGTGACTAGAATTCTTCGAATTTTACCTTGAACATCCGCAAAATGCCAAAAGAAATAACGAAAACCATACGCTCCGAAATACAAAACAACTAAAAGGAATCTTACATTCATTTTGTTCTTTGTTTTTTGGTTTTTTTTTTTTTTTTTTTTTTTTTGGATAATAGGTTAAAGACACTTGATGCAAATTATTTGCGATTTTCCTTTGGTTCTACTTTCGATGCTTTTGTCACTCGTTTTTTTTTTTTTTTTTTTTTTTTTTGGCGTGGCTTAAATAATCTTATGGCTTATGACACTTGATAATTTATGTGTAATGTTCGTAATCCCCACACTCCGAGTGTGTGGGTGGTGACGAACACTAGGTAGGATTTGGGTCTTCATATGCTTTCTCATAGTCTCGTCGACGTATCACCGCAAAATGTGTCATCTGGAATGTGTTTGTTTTTTTACAACCACGCTCTAAGGTACCGGTCATGCTGTAGCCCATGTTGAAGTCACTCGATGTTACATTTGATGTCAGGTACAACTGAAAAAAAAAAAAAAAATTTCATTTACAGTTTATTACTAGTTTATGAAATTTGCTACGAATGTAAGTTTATTAGTTAGACAAAATATTTTTTTTATAGAAGAAAAACAATAATTCGATATTTCATAGGAATTTTTATATTTTATTAATTGAAGAAAAATTTTTCAAAGAGATTTATTATCTATAGTATCTTTCAGATATTTCGATGTATGTTCTGTCAAATAAATTCATTGTTGGCAATATTTTAGGTTGATTTATTTCCTGGATTTATCTCAAAGTTTATTAATTTAGATTTTTTCTAATGATTTTTATTTTGTTTTTAACGAATATATTTTTTCAATAAATTGTTTTTTTTTCTTGTTTTTATTGATTAATATCTCGGCGGGTAATAAAAGCTAGAAATATTTTTGATAAAATAAAGAATAATTTATTTAATCAGTAAGTTTTCATGTTAATAATTCATGGATATTTTGCATAAAATACAAACAAAAAAATTATACACTGAGAAAACAGTTTTTATCCTCTCAGAATGCTTCTTTTTTTAATGATTGTCGCAAAATTTAAATTTACTATAGATGAAATGCTAAACTCCAATGGGCTAAACTCCAACTACAATGGGCATATCCTTACTTTACAAAAATGATTTATATTTCTGATGATTGTTGTAATTAATAAAAAATAAGTTAATTAATGCAATTATGAATTTTGATTGTCAATATTTTTAATTTACCAACTAAGAAAATTAAGTGTAATTTAATTATTAAATGAAGTATGTTAATCAACATGTAAACTTAAAATGTTTAATTTTATTTTTGTACAAAGTAATAATTAAGAGATTTTCTTAATATTTTATCGAAAATGTATTTAAATTATAATTAAAATCTAAATTAATGGAAAGTTTTCTTTTCATTACTAATTCTTTTTAACTAGGTCTTAATATATGCGGGTACCTTACCTTATTTAAAAAGTCGATTTTGTAAAAGAAAATTTATATTCGTATGTCCCGTGTAAAAAAAAATTATCGTTTGTTTAAGATCTTTAACGTAACACAAACCAAGACTATTTTAAGACTTTTTTAAGACGCCAAAAAAAAAAATTCTAAGAGCAGATTTTTGAAATTTGATTCTCGAATTTGTTATGAAAATAAGACGATATTACCGCGACAGCTCCGTAAAATTATTATAGATAGACTTAAAATAATCTAAAAATCGTCTTGAAAACATCTTAAAATAGTCTTAAAAAATCTTAAAATAGTCTCGAAAAAATTTTTTAAAACTTTTTAAAATTGTCCAAATTTGTCAAATATTTGTAGTTTGTGATAAAATAAAAAAAAAATAATTAACGATCAGATTATGATAAAAATAGACAAAAATCAATAGTACATTAACTAAGCAAGTAATTTCCACTTAATAACAAGGATTGAAAGGATTTCCTGTATGTGCAAGCATTTAGTTACATCTAACCACCGATAAGACGAGTTGACAATACATAATAACTATGATTATCTTTGAATTGATTAAATTTACTGCTGGTATGGTGAGAAGATCCAAATAGTAATTACTGTAAACATACATTTTTACAAGTATTAATTAAAATAATTGCTACCATTAGATAATAATGGTGTCGGTTCATATATCACAGGCAGTTGTTTGATGTTGTAAGTAGTTTTGTTATTGAAAACTTGAAAAAAAAATGTACGTGACTTAATTATTGAGTGTTTTTGGTTTAAAATGATTTACATTTATTATCAAATTTTCAATTATTTGAAGTTATAAACCAAGTTAAAAAAATGAAATTACGTGAGTTGATATCGATTATTTCATGTCGTGGGTGAGGCTATGTAAGTTCGTTTTTTTGGCTCGGGTGAATCACCCTGTAGAAAAAAATCTATATAATGTTAAGTGACTGTCTACTCTTCATAAAATTGAAAAATCTCTGTAATTAAATTATCTGAAAAGTGCCACAAGCGAATTAATTAGCATCATCTTAATTGGATCGTAAGTATTTGAGGAGGCTTACAAAATTTTTTCAAAATGTTTATATCTCAATTAGCATGCAATTAGAAACGTAAGGTAATTAAGGTAGAACAGAAAACTGCTCAGAATAGGTTACTGTTTTTTGAATACTAGTTTTCTAGTTCTAAAATATTTATTCATAATTTTTATTGAATTGTGCGACAAATCTAGTTTTTCTTTAAATATTGATTGTTGAGTAAATTACACTTATTAGGATAAATAATTTTCTTTATCTCTAAATGCAGAAACAATATATTTTTACCTGAAAAAATTTTCTGATATCACTATATACGGCCTGATCTCGTCGTTCATGGCTATATAAAGTCATACATGAGAATTAAATTACAATTCATAATAATTTTTTAATCTTTCATTTATTTTTCGAGTTATGTGTACGTCAATTGAAATATCGTATTGAAAAAAATTGGTTTAGTAGTTAATTAAACTAAAAATCAATTTTAAATAATAAATTTAAAAAAGTAAAAAAAAAATTAATTTTATGTTCCAACTTAACTCTCTTATATTTACTTATAGAAGAATATGTTACTGATTCAAAAACTTTAAACAGATTTTTAAAAACTGTTAACAGATGATTTTTAACACTAGATGATTTGATAAATATTTATTAAAAGTCGATAAATAATTTATTAAATGCGATTTATAAATTGCTGATAAATCAACAAACTCGGTCGAGTCTGGCGCCAAGTTCGGTTCTCAACGAGACTACCGAGTGTGTACATACCATAAGCAGGACGGTTTTTTGAAGTGGCAAATTTTTCATCAAATTTATTTTGATTTTTTTTTATATGATACTAGTAGCGACCCGGCCACGCGTTGCTGTGGCTGAGTGATTCAGAAAACGTGCACAACACTGAAAAAATTTGAATTCAAACGTAGCGCTATCTATGATGTATTTATGTCAGGCAGTACTACAGTTAACTGTAAGGCGCCATCTGTTTTAGACTTATGAAACTTACAATTAATAACAATAATCAACATAAGTGATTATTTTATTGTTAATTCATAAATATTGCGACCATTAATTGAAATAAAAACTATCTTATCTGTCAAGTTAGAACAAAACACACATTTAAAAAAAAAATAATTAAAATCGGTTAAGTAGTTTAGGAGTCCATCGCGGACAAATAACGTGACATGTGATTTATATATATCAAGATTTTATAATAGTATTTTATACTCTTTATTACACGTTTGAATCGATTATTATTAATTATCTTGATAATTTCTATTTAAAAATATTTAAAATAACCAGCACAAGCTATAGTGATCCAGATTTTTAGATTTCAACCTTTTTCGGTGTAAAAAATGGATGGCCAGAGACTAAATAATACAAGGATGTATACTAATCCTGTGACAAGAAAAAGACACCAATAGGTTATGGGTATTGGTTTCTTTCTCACGCACTAGTGCTGCTTCTCTTTACAGATTATCGCTCACTTACTTCCACTCACGTAAAGTATGGAAACTCATTAACTTGAAACATTTTTTATAAAAAATTAAATACCACTCGTTTATATTATTATTCAGCATAGGGACTGCCGGTCAGCATAGGGATTGTATGTAAAACATGCTGATGGACTACAATGCTTTGCCTTCAATTATTCTCTTTTTTATTTACGTTTGATTTTTGGCGGAAATGTATTAAATTAAAATTGTCCATTTTTATTACAATTACAAAAAATATTGAAATCCGAACAAAAACAGTTTCACTTTCTTTTTTTTTACAAAAAGATATAAAATAATAAATTAAAAAATCAAAAAAAACGGATATGACTGTATATGAATTTCGGAAATTAAAAAAAAATTTTGTTGTAAATTTTAACATTAAAAGAAACAATTCTGGAACGTACTTGGTGTGCTTCATTGTGTACTACATAGTTTTTTAAGTCGTAATAAATAGATTTTACGAAATTTATAAAAAGTAAAATATTTTGTAACCACGCACACTAAATACGTTAATACATTGAATAAATGAAGAGTTGAGTTTCAAAAGGATATATTTTCATTTTTGATTAATCGAGACAAAAAATCAGTTATCTTCAATTATAAATATTTTTATTGAACTTTTTTAATTTAGCTATAAAGTGCTATCCGTTATAAAGCTACAATTTGATTTTTATTCCGAAATCTTTATAATTCTCGTAGTACTTAATATTTAAAAGATCAAAAAACTGTTTTTTTTAAATATAAAAATGTACTTTTTTGCAAGTCAGCTTCTCAAATGAACAAATTGTTTTCAAATATATGATAAAATATAAAATATAAATAATTACTGAACCTTAATAAACAGTTAAAATTTTCCTATCATTGTGGAGATAATTTAGTGATCAAGCATTTCGCGTAAGAGAATTTCAACACTATCTTTAATCTGAAAATTATTTATGGTCATATATACATGATATGGACATATATCGATGTCACTATAAAATTTTATCAGTGCAGCACATACATATTGTAGATCCAAAAGATAGTTTGAAAACTTTATAATTGAATTGTTTCTATGGCTTTGTTTCACTACTCTAGAATTATAATTGTAGAGAAGTTATTGTACAATTTAACACATAAATTAAAAATCCAAATTCAGTCATGTCGCTTAAATGCAACATTATTATTATTAAAAAAAAATAAAATTCAGATGATGTATATAATGTCATAAACAACCCAGATTTGTTGAGAACGAACGTGTATACTTGTAAATGTCAAAAGAGTTATGATTTTGTCAACAAGAAATTGTATAAGCCATTGTTGAAATTTTACGACAATACTAAAATGTATAAAGCGTATCACATAAGCAATATATACACCCAGGTGCTTAGAGCATTCTCTCCTATCCGTGATATTTCTCTTCGTCATATCATACGTCGGGAAGGACTATACTACTACCACTATTATCCTTTCTTGCAGCGCAGTCGAAACATGTGCTAAAAGGGATATCTTTCGTGTTAAGGATTTTCGTGTGGAATATCTCTCCGATGTATGCATGTACGAACAACCGTGAACAATTTAACATTATATACACAATACATCTCTGTTGCAAAATAAACATATTCTAATGATAACATTGTTTATACAACAAGACAAAGAAATAAAACATGATGTACGATAGTACAAATGTAAATATTCGGTCTGAATACTTTGAGCTAAAAATGTATGCAACGAATTAAAAGCTGATGTATTTCTGTTACCAATTAATTAAGAATATTTAAAAATGAATAGATCCTTAGAAATGAAACCAGTGAAGCACAAAGGATTTATCTGCTAGTAAAATAAATTAAATTAATCGATCATTAAAAATAACTAGAAACGTATCGCACATCGAGCTACGGATGATTCAAATGATTAATTAATGGTTAATCTGGAGTTACTGGTGGCACAGTGGGTTTACTATTAGTATTGGAGATCCTAATTTGGTTAGAGTAACTGTGGTCACCTTTGACTGGATTTCGGTGTATGAGGTTACATTGTGATTGAGCGTTATTGGACTTCCAAAGTCGTCATCCAGAATTACAAAATATCCAATTCCAATTGGAATTGCACATCTGATATTGTTTGATTTAAAGTTCAGAGTAAAGTTATTTTTACTTAAGAAATTGCACAAAAATGCCGCAAGCATTCATGTGATTATTACCATTTTTATTCTATGCACTGAAAAAGTAAAAGAAATTGATTTATTAATTTTTTGTCTTAAAACCAGTTTTCTCAACTTGAAAAATTTTACATCTGCGATGAAGAGTATATTACTATCGTAAAATATAATCAAACTTGACATTGGAATACACAATTCTTGAAGACTAAGAGTTAAAAACAAGTTTCTTCTTTCAAAATAGCAGAATAAGAAATTTTTATAACCTAAATTCATTTTTAAACGTATTAGTCACTTATTTTTGATGATGTCGAAAATGACCGTACAAAGATTGTTGCTTCTGTGAGAATAACAATCAAAGTTTGAATTTTAAAAATGTTATTTCGAACTGAAATTTTTCTAATTTTAAATATGAAGCGACTCTGATTACTATTGATAATGTAATTTTTCCCTTTTTTTTCCCGGGTAGAATTCGTGAATTTTCAGAATTAATAGAACTGAACATTTTAAAATTATAAAGTCAAATTTTGGAGATAATGTTTTTGTTCCATTAAATAGTGTTTTTATTTCTTTTTTGGTGGGATAAACCACATTAAAAATTTTGAAAAGATGGTTTAAATCAGGTAAATTAGTCAAAATCATTTATTAATTTTTTACAGGAGCTTTGTTTGGATATTTCCGGCCAAATTTTGAAATTTCAGCGGAAATGCCCAAACAAAGCTCTTGTTAAAAAATTCTCTGAAAATCAAATAAATCCCTTACGCTCAAAATATGTCAGGAAATGCCCAAACACAGTTCCTATTAAAAGCGGAACTCAAAATTACAATTTTAAAAGGTCCATCACAAAAGTTACATTTTGACACACCCTACTATAAGTCTTAAATTTAATTGTATTATAAATTATTTCGTGAAATAAAATGCTAAGAATACCCAATATCGAATTATGCGGCTAAGCAATGTAACTATTGACAAAGTTGATATCGTATAGTATAATATGTATGATAAATTAGCTTTGAGATCAGTGGCTGAACATAGTCTGATAATTTGTGTTATTTATAGACCGTCTGATGAAGCTATGAAATATTGCGAAACATTGCGTTAAATAACAAAGATAGAGGATATTCACTGATTCATTAGGTTCTAAGCATACTATACAATAAATTTCAAAATAATTGTTATCAATTGATTATCTAAATGTAATAAAACACGAAAACTATCCAAAAACATTATCGATTAGTCCAACACTGATAAAAAAAGTGTTGTTTCTGTAGAAACAATTTTGATACATCACAGTACAAAATTCTATCCAGCGAGTTTAGTTGTATTAAAATACGTATTATGTTATTTAGGACACCAGTATTTTGCTCATGATACTACCAAATTTAGTTTTGAGGATAATACGCTGTGTGGCGATACTATAATACATGTCTCGTTAGCGCAACCGCTAACTCTCTGATACTATAGTCAACTTAAAATTTTTCTTCACGTTGTGTGGCGTAGTTTATGTTTCGGAGCGTATTCATACAATAAAGTATAGAAATTAATTAACTCTTTGTTTTCAACATTTAGTAAATGTAATAAAAATATTAACAATCAACGTTCATTATTGCACTAATTAATTTATTTTTTAATTACTTTAACAGCCATCAAAAATATGAATAATCTCAATAAAGTAAGGTTATGTCTGTTTTAGTTTAATGTCGGTACCACGGAGGCTAGATATAAGGAGGACGATCGACATAGGTAAATGTACAGTTAGTGCGTCCGGAAAACTGAGGATAGATCATTTTCAAAAAGAAGCCGCTAGGGCGTCACTACGTTCGCTAATGTCCGGATCATGGCGTCCGTTTGTTATTGTTTATTAATAACACCAAATTGACATTCAGTTAGTTAATTAGTTTTTTAATTAATAATCAAAGTGATAATAGTTTAAAATGGTAAATAAATGTATAGTTGATGGGTGTTTGAGTGGCCGGATAAAAGATCGTAATAAAAAATTAAAATTAAATAGTCGAAACACGTCTTTATTTATTGTGCCACAGGTAATATAACCTAACTTAGTATTTTTGTAAGAAATAATTTTTATACTAATTAAATTTATATTAATTAAATGATTATAAAAAAAATTTTACCTATAGAAATTAAAGGAAATTATAAGTGCTCTTTTTTCAAAATATTTTTTTTAAATAATTTATGTTACAAGAGTCCCAAAAATTTTTATATCAGTAGATTTTAGTATCATTTTTGATCAAATTAAAAAAGAAATTGTAAAAAGGTATAACGTAATTTTTTCTTCTTAGAATTAGTTTTAAAAAAATTGCATCGTTACCATTTTTTTGGAGCTAACGTTTTACTCAAAGTAACTTATCAAAATTATTTCCAAATATAACTTCATGTCAATTTTTTGTTTGTTTATTCAAGTGTCCAGACTTGTTAAAATTGTGGTACTGTGGATTAAAGCAAGATCTCACCCCAAAAAAAGATTATGTCTGTGAATTACATTTTAATGATCAAGATATTATTAAAACTGATAAAATATTATTGACTACTGGAATTTATGAAGAATTACCTCGAAAAAGATACTCGCTAAAGCCTGATGCTATTCCGACGTTGAATCCGAACCGTGTAAACAAAGCTTGCAACAATGAAAATAACGAAGCTCAGTATATGCAATGCCATTTATTAATTACAAATGACCATAAAACTAACTCACCACAAAACCAAGAACCAATAATTAGTAATGATCTCATAAACATAATTAATTGTGAGTCACCAAAACGCATTGACGTATTTGAAAATTTTGAAGAAAATGATAATTGTGAGAACGAAATGCAGGTAAGAAAAATTAAAATTTCGAATTATTACTCTGCAACTTAAGATAAAAGCACAAACAATTAGGAGGCCTAATTACTCTTGTTTGTTAGAATATTTATTTAAGTACTTGAGATATTGAGAAAGTGAAGCTCCCTGCCTTCGTGGAGCAAAAAAATAGTATACACTCTACGGGAAGTAAATAAAAAAGCCTCAGATCACATATTTGTCAACCTCGGCTTCGCCTCGGCCGACAATTACATGTGATCTGAGACATTCTTACTTTTCTTCCGTAGGTGTGTAATATACTATTATAAATAATAAGAAACATTCACTATAAAAATTATCAAGTTTACTCGAATTTATTATAGCAGTGTATGAGAGTTAAATTTGAAAAATATTGTTATAAAACAAATAGTCTTTCGAAAAGAAATTATTAATTATTTTTTTTTCATATTCACGTTCTTTTCTCTATTCAATTCTTTAAAACAAAAGTAAATGAAATAATTAAAGAATCATGTTATAAGATATTTCAATAAATCAAACAATCTGAATTATGAATATGTTAAAAAAAGTTAAGTCTTTAGACATGTCTCTTATATCGTCTCCTATAAATTTAGAACTATTATTACAAAAAAATAATCATTAATTTTTGTTTATTTAATCATTTCAAGCCACGTGAGTTATCTACTCCTGAATTACGTCTTGAGAAATGTTCTTTATTAACAATTATCAACGTGTTGAAATTCAATGCTTTGCCACAAAATTGGAGTTGGACAATAGATTTAGTTAATCCAAAAATATAGTTTTATGTCATTTAGATAAAGTATCCATGAATTTAAAATTTCGTATAAAAATAAGTGAAGACTTCAATATATCAGTAAGAATTTTTAGATCTTGTAATTTATTTTTTCACAGTATAAACATAAAGTTCCGAACGTTGGTTGCTAACGAATGTTCAAATTTCTTCGAAGCGAACATTACACAGAAATATATCAGTTCTCAAAGTTATTTTCTCGATTTTTTCGCGTATTTTTGAAGATTTTGATAGAATAGCTTTCAAGAATTTTGAAAATTCATAAGAATCTAATGTTCGAACGTCAGTTTTTTTGTGGTAATGTTAACATTATACTTTTGATTAGTTACTTAACTTGAAAACGCAAGAGTCGGTAGAATTCAATACCAATTTTTCCCAAATATCTGATTTTTGGGAGTTTTTGAAGGAATTGGAAAACTGTGAGTTATGTGAAGGGACTGGATTACTTTTCCATTTTTGGCTACGGACATTAATTTTTTGTTATTAATAAATTTAAAAAATTTGCTATCGATTTTCCATGTTTAAAAAATCGATTACCAAACTTAATAATTATTGTGTATCTTAAGTACGGAGCACATTAGTATACTCTACAATTGCCTAAAAATGATAATTCTAAGGTTTTTTATTACTTGTTAAATGAACTTTACTAGTATCATTTCTCATTAATAATAGATGTTCATCGGCGTGTTCTGGTGTGTCATTGCCTGACGAACAATATAAGAAACAAATGAATCTTTTTCGATGCTTTGCTTGTCGGCAATTGAGACGGAAATTGCAAAATCGATCGTACAAAGTCAAACCCGACATTAAAAGTTCGTACACTGACTTGAAGTACCAGGAGAGCCTGAAAACTAAACAAATTCAGCGCCTCAAACGTAAAGTAGGTATTTACTTATTTATCGTTTCTTCATGTATACTTGATTATTTACAGGTTGTGAGTGTTTAAGATCAATATTCTTTTATTTTTTTCAATAAACTTAAAAGTTTGATACAATGCTCGTTACATTACATTATCATTTCGTCAATACGGTTTAGTTTGTGAATACAAATTTAATCAACTACAATCTGAGAACTTAAATTAAATCACCTGTAAATGCCTATTTAACTATTTAACCCTTTACAGAATGAATCACTCATCAAAATTATAGAAACGCAACGACTTAATTGTATGGCAATTAAAGATGAAGCTCTAAGAGCGGAAATTTCTATTTTGCCTCCCGTGCAACAACTAGCAATTCGTGCTTGTTTTAATGCAGTAAAAGCTAAAAATGCCAAACAACGAAGATATACGGTTGAGTGGGTTTATGAATGTTTGCTACTTGGTATAAAAATGCTGCGGTATATGAACGACTCAGAGAACGTCAAATCCTCCCTCTTCCCTGCAAAGACACCCTTAACAAATATATCCAGAAGTTGGATAGCGCTTTTGGTTTCCCTAAAGCCATATTCGACACTCTTCGTATTAAAAGTTCACGTATGGAACCACATGAAAAACGGGGTATCCATGCACCATTCCTGTCACACTTTACTACTAACTGCAAATCTTAAAAATGCAAATCTTAAAAACGCAACCATTTTAACTATATCTAACAACTCTACTTAGCTATCGAGTATGATTATATTAACAAATCCGAGCGCATAAGTTTTTAGCTGAAAAAGTAATTCGTATTTGATATTTTTAAATAACTCTTTAAAAGCTTCATTAACTTTTAACAGTAGCTGGCTATTATTGTTAGACTACATCTGATTCACATTTATTTCATTCTAACAATTTTTTATTTTTTCTCCTAGGTACCTTTTTAATAGATGAAGTAGCTTTAAGTGAAGCCGTGAAGCTAAATCGGAGAACTATGCAGCTTGATGGTTTTGTAGACTTGGGGGCACATACTCCGGAAAATTTAATCAACAGTCGGGCTGATCATGCCTTAGTCTTCATGTACCAACCTTTTCAGGGTAACTGGGTGCAAGTAGTTGGTAGCTTCCTGAGCAGAAATTCTGTCACGAGTGCCATTCTTCACAAATTACTCATTGAATGCATCGTATTACTGGAGAATGCTGGGTTTTATGTTGATGTCGTTACTTCTGATGCAGCTCAATGGAACAGAGGAGCATGGACACTTTTCGGTGTCAAAGATGGACAATGTAGCTGTGATCATCCATGCAATTTTGACCGCAGACTTTGGTTTATTTCGGATTTTCCACACTTAATAAAATGTTTCAGGAACAAAATTATGAAACGATTGTTTTTTTGGGTAAGCTTCTCTTATAATATGATTTTTAACACCAGTGTACTGTTATTCACGATTGAATTTTCAATTTAGTTAGCATTGGAATGAATATATTCATAGGTGACCTATTTAATTTTACAACTATCAAATTTTTCAATGATTGTATTTAATTATTTATGAAAATGTTATTTATTTTTAGACTCCAGATGGTTTTGTAAGAAAAAGTCATTAGGAAGCTTTATTATTGCATGAAATTTATCTGAAAGCCAATCTAAAAATAGCTTATCAACTAACTCCCCAGCATTTAAATCCAGAAGGATATCAAAAGATGAATGTCCCGTTGGCTTATCAGGTAATTATAATTATAAAGCTGCGAGAGTAAGTTAAAATGAATTTAAGATTATCATTAACATCGAGGTAACTGGCCTAATATTTATCTTTAATTTCTAACAATTCATATTATAAATAGCTGATTCAGTTAAAATAAATAATAAGATGTATTTATTCTTATTTTGATAAAAAATTAATTTTTATAAATTTTCAATCATAACAACTGCTTATCTAATTTTAATGAGAAAAATTAAAACTTTTTGTTTTTAGCTTTTTTCGAAAAATATACAAGTTGCAATGGCGACTTATAAGAACGCTACTCCTGAGCTCAGTGATTGCGATCCAACAGTGGTTTTTATTAAAAGAGTAAATGATTTAATTGAAGCCATGAGTTCACGTACTCCTTTGAATGCTTTACGTTTAAATGATAATTGTCCCCGAAAAAAGGTAATTTTTAATATATACATTAGGTCTTTTGATAGCTTCATACAATTTTTTCGCAATAATAAAGCGAAAATTATAGTTCTAAACGGAGAACCATTGTCAACATAAAACCATCATTATACCATGTGTACATGATCACATATTATAACCAATATTGGAAAATATTTATAAAGTATATATATGTAAGTATATAACTATAAAAATAATTTAAGACACTCCAATCTTATCATGACATTATTCCTACTAATGTTTGCACATAATCCAGTCTCGCAAGTTTACTTACATTTTCAATATGAAACTTATTAAACGAAACTTCAAATGATAGTCAAATTCAATGAATTTGAGTTTATTAGTTGCGGAAGTTCCTAATCTTTATCATAGCTGATATTCTCTTGGACTATGTATCCTATTTTCTGAAACATGCATTTTTCTAGAGTAATTTCTACTACCATAAGATAGAGGATAAATAAGTAATGCTATTTATTTTTGCTAGGTAATAAGTGATTTTATTGATTATCTGAAGATTTGGGAAGCCAAAGCTAATGAAGAAAGAGAACTTTATAAAAAGAAGAAGAAAGGCAAAAAACAAAAATCAAAAAATGAAAATGAAGTTGATGATAAATTTTTTTCGCAATTACTCCTAGTACTCTTACTGGATTAAAAATTACGTTACAGGCTACTTTAGAGCTAAGTGAATTTTTGCAAAAAGAATGTAATTTTGAGTACTTGATGACATCGCGGCTTAATCAAGATCAATTAGAAGTATGTATTAATCGTTGGATTTTTATCAAATGAATAATTAAAAATTGTTATAGTAAATATTCTTTTTTTTTTTTAATATTTGAATCTTATTTAATTTATAGAAGTTCTTCGGTATAATGCGGAGTGTTTGTCGTTGCAACGATCATCCGGATACAATCCTTTTCGGGCAAGTTTTTCGATTATTGTGTTCATATTCATTAGTCACGCCGCCGAAAGGGTCCAATGTCACAGCTGGTGAATTACTACAATCTTTAATGCAGTCCAAAGATTCTCTGGCTACAGCTAATGCATTAAAAAAATTGGCTGAATGAAATTGACGCTATTGTTGAAAATGGTATTTCTAGTAATAATTATTCGTCTAGTGATGATAATAATAATACATTTTCTCATCCAAATACCTCTGTGGCTAAAAAACCCTTTGAAAGCTTGTTAGACGAAGATAGTGATGACGATAATGATGATACTATACCGTCATTTATTAGAAAACCATTCGAAAGTTTATTAGACGAAGATAGTGAGGATGATATAGAGGACGATGATGATTTGTATCACGATAATCATTATCCGTTCGAAAATTTAACTGAGGTTGACGATTCTTCTACTGAAAACAACATTAATCATCATAATCAAAATAAAATTAATATTGATTCAAATGAAAACTTTTTACAAAGTGAAAATGATTGGGAAGGAAGTAATAGTTTTCGTGATGACCAGCATTACCATCATGATTATGATGTTGTTTCCACCAGTGATGGTATAGTTGCTTATATTGCTGGATATGTTGCGAGAAAATTTCAGCGAATGACTTCTTGCTGTGAATGTATTGAAACATTACGCTCTGCGAATTCCTCTGAACGTGATCGGGTCATATAATTAATGAGCAATGGTGGATTAATTTTTCCCAGTGAAAATTTATTCAGACTAATTAAAAAATTGGAACAAATAGTTTTAACCGTAGTTGGTACTAAAACTGTTAAAATAAATACTATGCACCAAGTGCTAGAGAAAATAGCAAAAGCTAAATGCCTCCCCATCCTAGGATGTGATGAACACAAAAAGGAGCTTACGGCTAAAATATTGAATAATTTTGTAATTATGAGAGGTAATTTTTAGCTAATCTTATCAACCGAACTCTTAACGAACGAAAGATGATGGCCAAGAAACATCGTAAAATTTCTAAACTAGCTTAACTTATTAAACTCTTCAGTAATATTCTACTTTCAACATATATACGCTTATTAATTAAGAATAAAATTACCTAAACTATTTGAATACTTTATTATTATTATTATTATTATTATTATTATTATTATTATTATTACTATTACTATTATTATTATCCCAATTCGCAACTAAAAATGAAATTTTAATGTTTTCTTTTGATAAATGTGATTGTACATTGCATTCCGCGTCATTTATTTAAAAACCTGACATTAGAGACACTTGCGCACTCTAGTGGTGAAAGATCTGTCCTCCAATTTTCGGACGCTTGTAATACATTACGATCGTCCTCCTTATATCTAGCCTCCGTGGTCGGTACTCCGGCTATAGTAATTCCCAATTTCGTAATAATCAGTTTACGTGTTCTTCGGAACAAAACAATGTGTATTGTTAGTAGAGCGATACAAGTTTTGTTGTCTGAACAAGAAGTATTATCAGCCGAAAAATCGTGCTGTTTTGTTCGATAAAACCATAATTTTCTGAAAAAAAACCTTGTCAACAATAACTATCTTAATGAGTCACGTTCTATTTTAATCTAACTAATTGAAATTACAGTCGTACATTTGACACCAAGTCACACAAATCTACGAAATTGGTATTTTTTAAATGGTGAAACATTTTTTAAAACCCGCTCTGGTATTTCCTTGATTAAAAGTACTGATCGACAAGAATTGAGAAGCGGTCACTCAATGCAAACTGTATATCTATATTCCTGAAAATCTTGAAGATTATAGCGAAGAACAAGGACTAAGGAGAACGATTTCATCAAGATATAAGTGAAATAAAGGGTAGGTATCGAGGAAATTAGAATGTCAACATGATGGCAAATTTTTGCTGGATGATAAAAAGTGAAATACCAAAAGAAAACAGGAAACGTAAGAAGAACCTAATGCGTAGGTCATTTGAAGATAAAAGAGTTCGATACAAACGAAGGACAGTCTGTAATTCGAAAATATAGTTTTGTACCTCCTCCTTATATGTTATTTTTTACAGATTTTAAAATTTTGTCAATTTTTCAATTCTAAGATTATATTCCATCCATGAAAATACACCCAAGTAATTAACAATCGTGCTTTATAGATTTTTTTTTCTCATATTTATAACTGCAATTTTTTCGATATTTTTCGATTTTTCAAAATTTCAAAACGTTAATGGGACAAGATTTTAGATTCAAATTCAATGGAACAAAATACATTAATATTGTACTCAATCTAAATCCAAAAATTTTTTTTCATTTCGATAATTTCGACTTTTCATGATGCATTGCAATTTTTGGGAGTTTTTGGCAATTTCATCGAATTTTAACGGCTCAACGGGCTAATAAACGTTCAGATTCAGATTCAGTGAATTGAAATACATAAAAATCATACTTGGTCCGAGTCCAAAAAAATTTTTTCATCACTGTGACTGCAGTTTTTGCCTTTTTTTTTTTTTTTTTTTGGTTTTGTGCATTTTACTCAAATCTGGAGGGTGACCGGACCAAACGAACTTTCAATTCGGATTCAGTGGGTCGATATCAATGTCCGTAGGTAGGTCTGGATTAATGCACAAACAATTTTGTTCTTGTTTTTGCCGGTGCTATTATCATTATAAAATGTAGTTACTTACATGAAATAATTATCATAGCTTATTAAGTAGCGACTTCATAAGAACAAATTTTGTACTTTAATAATTAATTCATTAGTTAATGATCTTACACCACGCGAATTTTTTAGCACTGACATTTTTCAAATAATGTATTTACAGAAATTCAATAGTTTTATTAATAAAAAATTAAAATATTTATAAAAAATGTGTTATGAACTTTTTTTCAGAAATTTTTGTCCTTGTTATTGTTAGCTGTTGTTGTTATTACTAATAAATTAATTTTGATCTCAAAAACAAAGATTGTTTCAAATTTTTCTTGAATAAAAATCATTTTTCGATTATAGTCCTCTACGATATTTTCCATTTCTATAAAAAATTATCCTTCACGATTCAAGATTAAAGAAATGAAATATGATTGATCGACAACCAATTTACTCCCCAACAAATTTTTGAATAGGATCTTCCAGGCCAATAAAAAACACCGTCATATTAAAAACCATATTGGCACTTAGATTCTATAAGCTTAAAACCGGCTTAGTGCTTAAAAAAAAATATCTATCAAGGTGTCTGGGTTTATGAAAATCCCAAGAGGTGTCAAACGTAATGAAGGACTTTATCTTTACGACAACGACACTATTGACAAAGTCGTTGTGTCGGTGGCAAATACAAAGATAATCCCATGCGACTGTAGCAGTATGATAAGAGTACCAAGAGTAACAAGAGTAGCAAGGAGTAAGAACATAGCTTCACTGGTTGGACGATTCCCAGGGTGTACCCGCATGAATACGCCAAACTATAACTAAGTCATACAGTTATATCTTATAATATCATTTTTCTTATAATTAAACACGGTAGATTAGGCGATGTCTACACTCAGTAGCAAAGTTATAATTGAAACAAATATCGTGAAAAATTTTATGACATGGCCATATATAGTCTGATCTGGTTGTATATAGTCATGTCAGGCTATATATGAGAATAAAAAAGATAATTTGTTATAATTTGTCAATTTTTTCTATCAATGTGTAGGTCAATTAACGTGTCACTTGAAACAAAAATTAATTTAGTCGTTAACTAAACTAAAAATCAATCACAGGTCAAGTCTGTAGGAGATTAACAAAAATGACTTTATTTTAGAACTTAACAATTCAAACTTGACTCTCTGGTATATAGAGATAATTGAGCGATCATGCGAAGAATTTCAATTCAGCATTGAATGAAAAAATTATAAATGGGCATAAATGACATCAGGTTTACTCGGAAAAACATCACGTGTGAAAATTACAGAAATAGTTACAATAAATCCGTGTAAAAAAAATCGTCATAAAATTGTTGTTTGTTTAAGATCTTAAACAAACCAAGACTATTTTAAGACTTTTTTAAGACGCCAAAAAAAAAAAATTCCGAGAGCAGATTTTTAAAATTTGGTTCTCGAATTTGTTATGAAAATAAGATGATATCACAGCGACAACTTCGGAAAATTATTAAAGAGAGTCTTAAAATAGTCTTACAATAATTTAAAAGTTGTTTTAAAAAAATCTTAAAATAGTCTTTAAAAATTTTTTCGAGGCTATTTTAAAATCAGCTAACAGCGACAGAGCCCGGGAACATTAGAACGGAGCGTTTTAAAAAAGTCTTAAAATTGTCCAATAATCAGTTTTCAACAATTTCAAATTCAATTAAAAAAAAGCGTATTCAAAAATGTAGTGGTTAGAAAGTCGTAAAATCGTCTAAAAATCAATTTTTATAACAAAGTCGAAAACCAAATTTCAAAAATTTGCTTTTAGAATTTTTCTTTAGCGTCTTAAAAAAGTCTTAAAATAGTCCTGGCTTGTGTCACGTTTAAAATCTTAAACAAACGACAATTTTAAGACGATTTTTTTACACGGGAAATTATACAGCTATTTTATGTCATATTTATAAAGAAAAACCGTGAAGCTTACAGGTATAAATATGTCAAACTAACAACCCGGGAAAAAATTTTTAAACGTATTTTTTGCAAAGTAAATCTTACATTTTTTCACATTTAAAATTGACATTTTCAAGTTGAAAGTTTTTCTCATACAAAAATTACATTTTTAAAAGTGTAAACGTAACAATTATATCTTTACAGGAGTAAAACTATAAATTAAATCGATTTTTCTGTAATCTTGACAAACTTTCTTTTTTTTCTGTGTAATCAGAGCATATCAAGTCACATCAGGAAATACAAAACCATCGGCTAAATATGTCCCGATATGCCTCCACATTCTCATATATAACCTGATATGACCAATTTCAATGTCAATGAATATAATAACATTAGATTTTTTGATCCGGCCATAAATATGAGCATATCACAAAAGTATTTCATGGGTAGCTCCTACAGAGACTAAACTTAATGAGCAATGAGCATGCATCACCTTGAAATCAGGATCAACAGTCTGTCGCTTGAATGACCCAATGATGTAGAGGGTTCCTGTTCCTGTGTCAACCATCTTCGCCTGAGTTGTGTATCTGAAATCATTCAATGTCTTATACAATAACTGTATGCACTGCAACACAATAGTAATTGGCCGATGTCGAACAACAACGGCATTGATGTTGGTGTAAATTACAATCATTGATTATGATTATGACACTAATGATAACCGTGATTGATGACTAATGAATTCGTCACACACCAACGAATCTTCGATGATCTTAATCTTGCGTAAAGCGTTTATGTTCCATACCTATACCTATACATCTCTCTTGATCATGATATCATATGTAACGTCTTAGTAAATACGGCATTTATATATATAGTACTTGGATAATCACATAAACGCACGATTAGATCAGTATACTCAGCTGCGGTTGCCAGTGCTTCTGGTTCTAATGCTTACACTCCTACTTCTCTACTGGCTATGGCGGCTGTTGATGCTGTTACATGCCAAAACTGTTAACTAAACATCCGAGCATTTGGTGAAGTAGACGAGTGTATGTGAGAGGCAATGAGCTTGCACAGATTTAACACATGTATCAAACTTTAATGTTGGGAGGTTCTTAGCTTATAAACCTGTCAAGTCTAGAGCGAGGCTTGAGCTTTGCTATAATTTCAAATCTATCTCATTATAGATACTCATTTTCGTGGATTATTGTCGATTAATCGTACCTTAAGTATTATGCTTTATTAGGAACGTAAAGCTTGTGCTGAGGGCCGAAATATATTAAGGATAATGAAATATTGACAAAAAAAAATAAGTTAAAAACAGTGCTATAAGTGCATATATATTGAATTTGGCCTAGGACGTCATTAAACATAAATTTGCCACCACACAGAAAGAAAAATTTCTCTTGAAATTATATTCTCGGTGGAAGTAATTTTTTCTTAATTCAAATTACCATAAATACTTTATACAATAATCTTTTATATTTGATCAAGATTTTTAGATACTTTAGGAAAGCAGCGTTACCTACTTCAGCCAAGAAATAATTTTCTCACCTTGAGAAAATTTTTCTCTTGAATATTTGATACCCATTTTATATTATTTTAGCGTGCAATTATACATGTTGAATGAAAAAAATGATTCCACATTATTTGATTTTTCCATTTGACATGTTAATCAATAAAAATATTAATAGAAATTTACTTCTATCGGGATATTTAATTTTTTGGAGCAAGAGAAAATTTTTCTCAAGAAAATTTACTTCTATCAAAAACTAAATTTTTTGGAGCAAGAGGCTGAATTTTCTCAAAACAAGAAGGTTTTCTTGACTTAAATAAATTTTCTTGGGTCAAGATACATATTTCTTAAAGCAAGAGAATTAATTTTGTTGGAATAAGTGAAATTTCTTGTGTCAAAAAAATTTTTTTTCTTCGCTCAAGAAAACAATTAGGAAGAAAAATATTTTTCTTACTACCTCGGTCGAAAGTACGTAGCTTCTGCTGTGATATCGCGGCAGAAATATTCATTTTCATTCCTCGGTCAAGCAGTACGCGCGCCATCTAGTTGAGCGGGAGTAAAAACTTAGTCGCGTGCACTGCCACTCAATACATGAGAAATTCCCTCTACAATACTACCACAAAGACCCGATTCACGTATCCACAACCTCTACTTTTACTCGCACTCGTATAACCTCAAAGTTTGTTTACAATAAGTTGATGCTAATGTTTATTGGTAAATTCTATTCAGAAAATTATTGTGATTAAAATTTTATAATAAAAATAAAAAAATGCATCACCAATTATCTGACGAATCAACCGATGAAGAAGAAGTCACCAGAGGCTTTGATGCGGAAGCACAATTGATTGTGCAAATTGACACTTTACCCAAGAAATCTGCTGATAAATATACGCTAGTCTATAATACTTACAAAAAATGGAAACAAAAAAATAAAAGTGCTTTATCTGATTCTGAGGAAAATAATTTAATTGTTTATTTCAAAAGTCTATCCACAAAATTGTGTCCATCTACTTTGTGGAGTATTCATTCTATGTTAAAATCGACGCTGAATGCCAGAGATAATATTGATATCAGTAAGTTTTATAAATTAAAAGGTCTAGTTAAAAATAACGCCAAAGGCGATAAGCCTAAGAAATCTGCTGTCTTGACGTGGGACGAGGTTATGGCATTCATAAATAATGCACCGGACTACACTCATTTAGCCAATAAAGTATGTATTTATGAAAATTTGTATAAATTGTATTGATTTATAATTTATAAATCTATACCTTTATTTATAGATGTATTTGATGCCTGCCCCCGACCAGCAGCACTCGCTTCGCTCGTGCCGCAAATGTCGGGGCAGGCATCAATATCTTTAGTACACACTTGTCATTTTTTTGTACTTTCGACCAGGTAGCAAGAAAAATAGTATACACTACACGCGCAGTGTAGGAATCTCAAACTTTCTGCCCTTGTAGTGTAATATACTATTCTTGGCTCAAATCAACCTTTTTTTCTCCGCAGGATTTTGTAACTTTGATTGGAAGTAGAAAGCATTAATTCGTTTAATATGATTTTCTAATTTCCTAAAAAATGAAATTTAATTATTCAATGTATCAGCTTTGCTTTGAAAAATTGAATTTAATAGTTCATTTAATATTTTTCATATATAAAAAAGCTGGATTTAATGATCATTGCAAATATTTTCTATTGAAAAATTAAATTAATAAGTAATAAAAATTCAATGCATTATTCACAACACTGTTCATCATACTGTTGAGAGTTAATAAAATTATTACGCCGAAAAAAAAAATGATTCCGGAATAAAAGTCTTCAACATGAAGACAGTTGAAGACGGTTTCGACTTTAGAATATCAGCTTGGTTTTTATTATATCATAAGTAGAACATAAAAATTTCAAGAATTTTTATCTAAAATTTTCAAACTTTTTTAAATTGAGCAAAAAGCTCTAGAAATATTTTACTAACATGAAACATAAAAGTAAATTTTATTTATTATTTTTTGAGCTATCGTTTTTCAGCTTTTTTAGAGGTGTTGGTCAAAAAGCTCTTTGAATTCATTGAAATTACCACGATATAAATGAGTAATTACTTAATATGAATGAATGAGCGTAAATCTTTGAAAAGGGGGAATAGGTTCAGTAAATTTATACTGGAATATCCCTGTCGTGATCCTTTGTGGTCTTTGAGCATACCCGAGCCTCAAACACCACCCATCGCTTTCTATCATAGTCAAAACCACCAAACCCACTTTGTTGCTATCAGAGTAGCTTGTTAAACTTCCTAGCTTCTCTTGTTTCTTATTTTAATCGTGTCAAAGACTAATTATTATGCAAAATATATCTACATAGACTTTTAAACGATAACATTTTTTTTTGTTGAAAAATAATCTGCTTTTGAGTAGAAATATCCGAGAAAATGTTGACGATAAATTAAAAAAGTTAAAAATATTTTTCTATTTAGTTTGAAAATAATTTTTATACGAGTCGTTGAAATTTTTAATTAATTTTCTAATTTCTAAAAAAATGATAAATAGCATTTACTGCTATTTCCAATAAAAAAAAAAAAAAGTTTCTATGTGTAGAATTTTAGCGGTGTAATTTACAGACGTTTAGTATGGCGGATAATTAAAAAAAAAAGAATGTCATGTTTTTCTGGTCCGAGGCACATGCGTGTAATTTACGAGCCATTATTTTTAGTTCTCTTACGTTTTAACTGTAATAACGTAAATTTCCTTTACCTTTCTGCACGCTAATTTTTTTTATGTTCTTTTTGCCGTCATTAATTATTGTACGGTTATGTTCGTATTATTTTTACAGTGAACTCCTTGTTTATTTATCGTAGATTAATGTCATTAATTTTTGTTCTTTATTTGGTTTAATCCAATTTTAAAATAATCATTAATACGATAATTTTTTTATGAGTGTATCAGATAATACATATGCGCTAATTGTGTGATGATTGAGTACGTTATAATCTAATAGTATGTTCGATATTAACCTCGATTTTAATTTCACCAGTCTCATTATCAATTATGTAACTTTAATTGACGTATGATGGATTGCAAGTTTTATTGCTGTGAATTATTACAGGAAAATTCAATATTTTTTTTTGTCAATTTCATTCAAAATAGATTATTATATAGTTATGATTCTAAATTTATGTAATTAAGAGAACAAGAAAAATTCATTCCGACCTAATTATATGATGAAAAAAATTTTTTTAGTTAAATTTATAATCATTAGAAAAGTCTTGACCTCTTTTTGTGGCATTTTAAGATTTTAAGTAGTTTTCGGCAGTAGTTTGTTTATTATGATATATTTTTGGAGTAGTTGTAAATATATATTAATTTATAAATACGAATTTCGTGTCGAATAAAATTTTTTATTTATTAATTTATTTTGTTTTGTAAATATCAATGTTTTTATAGAATAAGTATTGATTTACATGATTAAAAAAATTTTAAACATTTATGAATATATTTATAATAGAATAAATTTGGACGTAACTTTAATTTATGTTTTTATACGTTTTGGTATTTTTTCAGCGATAGTCATATAATCTAATTAATCTAAAAAATAAAAAAAATTTTGCGATCGACATATTTTTATATTTGAAGAAAATTTTTCACACTTAAAATTGTTATCATAAAAAAGAATTAAATCTGATTTTGTGTCTTTTTACGATTGTATATATTTTTTGGTGATAGTCATTATCCTATTCGAAAAAGTTGATTGTGGTCGTTTTACGTAATTTTTACAACTTTTTTTATTTGGTTGTTAATTGGTCCACCGAATAATGGCGGAATTTTTTGAATGAACAAGGCCGAGTGAAGCGAGCGTGACATGTCTACTTTATTTTAAGTTTTTGGAGTGGTTTGGAATAGTTTGTAGATTTTACAAAATTTTTCAGTCACATTTGTCCATTAAATTATCTTTAATTCATTCCATGAAAGTAATATTATTTTTATACTTTACTTTACGTCGTGATTTTTTTTTTTTTTTTAATTGTTTTAAGTCGCATAAACTACTAAGGTCATGAGCGACTACGGTAAGGGGTAAACTGTTGAGGTCGGAACTCGTTTTATTTTTTGAGCTGAGCAGAATAATACACAAATATTGAAAATATTCATTGGTGTACGCCAGGCGCGAACCCGGTCCAATGCTATGGTAAGCAAGGGCCGGATCCGATAGGCTACTGCGCGCCCTACGTCGTGATCAAAAATATCGAACAATCAATAAACTAAAGTTTTTATGTTCATAATTCGAAATCATGGACAATCACATAGTGATTGAAATTTGTTATTTATTACAATCGCTTAAAATTTTAAATGTTTATAAATTTTCATGCATTGTTGAACTTAAAATATGATGATCGGTTAGAATTCAGATAGATTCTGGAAGGGTTGACTGTAAAGAGTAGACTGTAAAGTGTTTGAGTAACTTTTTTTGAAAGAGATACTCAGCGAAACGTATCTTTGTGACTGAATTGGTAAGGATTTAACCCTACGACAAATGCTTCATGATACTCTTAAAATTTTGAAGGGAAGCAGAAGGCGCATCCCGACAGAACTTAACCCGACGGCGATCATTAAAAGTTTAATCGTCTTCTATTCAAGTGCAGGGAGTGTCTCAGCTCTTGTTTGAAATTCCGCTGCGGTACGTTAGTGAAGAAGAAAAAATGGGGATCTGGATGAACAAAAAAGTGTAGTCATGCTTTTTTTGTGTTCGAGACTTGAAGAAAAAAAATTAATTATTCACGAAAAGTTGTTAGGGATTCTTAGGGAGACTCAAATTATTAAACCAATAATTATAGAATAAAAAACTTGGCATGATTTATACAATAATTAGATATTTTATTCTATTGTCGATTGCCGCTAATGGCGTAAAAATCGGTTGATTCAGTCCAAAGTTATGACAGTTTAAAAGTTCAAAAAATAGTATTTTATTAAACTTTCATCAGACTTTTGATCTCGAAGAGCTCAAAATCCCATATGAATTATATTTTTGAGCTCGGAGAGCTCAAAAACGTTATAAGTGCAGTTTTAAGTGTTTAGATATGGAATTAGCGGGAAGTTGCAGGGATGGTCTTTATGGTCGACCGTTTTCCAGATTTTTTATTTGTTATATCGTATCTCCTTGGACCAATCGAAAATAGAAATTAATTGAATTACCAAGATACACGTAACAGAATTTTATATGATCATAAGTTATTGTTAAGATAATAGTATCATCCATAATTTTGTTCCTGTCAAAAAGTTGTGAATCTTCCTTAATTTATCCAATGTACATAAAAGACACATTCATACATGTATGGGTACTGTTCCTCTAATTTTTCCTCATTGTAGAACTCACCCAAATCACAAGCGATTACGCTTTGTGCATCGACATTAACATGCAAGAAAACAAACCCATTGAAATTTGAATAATAAAATAGTTAGCATAATAATTCTAACTATTCCAAATGAATAAGTTTACTCTCATTCATTCAAGCTTTTTCATACATTATATATACATTTACTTAAAAAAAGTTATTTGAAATCAAAAGATTTAAATACTATGAACTGATGTTGAGTCTGTAGTAAAATAATGAGTGAAAAAAACAACTTGAATTTTTTTCGCGAGTATTTAATCTGAAGTAGAAACGAAAGTGGTGCCCAGTGGTACAGCATGGTTCGCCGTAATGGGCTTAGTCCCTTCATACGCTTTTACGAGTCTTCCTTTCATTAAAATTTAAAATGAAAATGTAAATTTCCATCCTTTTATGGCGTTATGCCTAGTAAAATTAATTTTCTTCCAGTATTAGGCATGTCATGTAAGTGTATTTCTTTTTAGTTTCTTAAGATGTCGAAGAAAAAATAAAATGAAAAAAAAAAAAATAGATTACCTTATATTCCGTTAACCGTACACCGGAGTTCTATTATGACTACCTACGTAAGCCACTATTAGTTTACCCACATATACACGAGTTTCACTAAATCCAAATAAGACTTGACATGTGGAATAACGCTTCCTACTTAAACTAGATTACGGATAAACTCGTTGAGAAATCTCGTTAAAATGTTTATGCTTAACTAAATCTAAGATATTTAACGAGATTTGATTGCAAAAACTCGACTTTATACTCACTACTTTAATTACGATACGGTTATTTTATATCTCAGGCTAAAGATGGTCGTTAAAGAAAGTATTTTAGCTGAACTCAAGATGCGTAAATAAATAGACCATTGAAAATAAATATAAATCCTCAATAAAATTATATTTCATTCGCTTACACTTAATCGCCACTAAAAGCACTTTTTGCTTAATGACGAAACGAAATTTAAGTTTTTTTATTTTATAGCCCAACAAAAGGTTAATAAATGTAAGCTATGATTACTTTGAAACTAAGAAATAAAATTTATTCGTCGTAAAATTTCCAATTATAGTAATTTTTGTTATACTCGCTCCAAAAGTTCAACTTTTGAGCGCTGGGTGGCGTCCGTAAAGGGACTCTTTTCTAGAGACTCTACCAACCGTCTTTTTTTCACGGCCGAGGCCGTAAAGTTTTACCCCTTCCTTTTTTTTACGAACTTTTCGAGTACACCTAGACGAAGTTAAGAGAGATTGTAAAAAAAGTCACATTCTAGTGTACCGACCAATGATTTTGAGTAAATTTTAAACAGTTACTACTGAGTGGCGCTAAGTATTTCTCTGCTGGCAGTTTATTATGAAGCGAACCTAATGTTAATAAAATAACAACTACGCCATAAATAAATATTAATAAAAAGATAATTAATATAAAATTAAGTTTTGTTGCCCTTGTGAAACTTCATAAAATTTAAATATGTCATTATTTGCTTTCTATCCATCAATAGTTAAACTTATGGAGCGATAATAACAAAAAATATTGTATGTCATTCGGCCGTTAAGTGGCGATTTTGACAACGACTTTTTTCCGATATTCGCTTTAACGATTGTGACGCGAATGTTCGAAAACGAGCGTAAATTTCCGTCCTCGGCTACGCCTCGGACGTTGAAATTACGCCCGTTTAGAACCTTCTCACCGCAAACCTTAAACTCATATCGAAATATTGTCGCTGTTAGAAAACCGCCACTTCACGGCCTTATGACATAAATATCTATTACGACATAAGGCTGCAAAGCAACGATTTTTCCGACGATGTCAAAATGTTGCAATATGAGCCTATAGTTTGTGGCGCAAATTTATGAAAGTGGATGTAACTTTGACGTCCGAGGCAAAGCTATTCAGTGATCTCGAATTTTTACTTTCATTCATAAATGAAACACATAAAAATAATTATAATTCTTAGTTTATAACTGAAAAAATAGAAAATTTCCAAATAATGCAATAATGTTAATATAAATAATCATTATTTTTAGTTGTCTATAAAAAAGGATGAAAAACAAAATCTTATTTCAATTTTTTCTTTGATAAATATAAATATCACCAAAGTCAGACTCAACCTCATAAAACTTTTCTTAATAACATTAACAAAACTTCCTCTAAAAGAAATGAATGAAAAAAATTATCCGCTTCCCATTTATTTCTTATTTACTCCACAAGTTATTCACAGTATATAAAACTTCCTGTTTGTACTTATCATCATAAATGTCTTACATTTAAAGATGTTTCTTTTTTAGTTAAAGTCCACTGTGCCATTCTTTCGATAATGATAAGAAGTTTAGTAAGTACTTGATACTTGAATAGTTGGAAGAAATTTTAAATTGGTAATTTTTTAATGCGCTTTTGAAAGTGCTACAAAACTTTAACTCAATAGGCTGAATAAACAAATCTTTTTAACTCTTTTCTGAACAAATAATCGATAAGTAAATAAACAATTAAATATTTTAAATATATTAGTATAGAAAATGTTATCGCTTAAAACTTCAAATTATTTTCTGCACGTACACTGATAGAAGGATTTGTTAGTATTTAATAAATCAATTTATTAAAATCTTTTTCAGATATTTTTTTGGGTGGAAAAAATATTTTTTTACTATTAACAATATTCGTTAGTATTAACTAAATTTATTTTTTATGAGAACAAAATTTTTGTAACTATTAAGGAGCTTTAATATATTGAAAAAAATATTTATTTCCACCAAATAAGATTTGTTAATAGTTAAAAAATATTTTGTTGGTGGTCGGTATTGGTAGATGGCTATACTTAACACGTAGTTGTAAATAAATATGTATATATATACATAACAGAATACTCGTGTGTGCGTGCGCGTCATGGTAATATACGACATACGACTCCGCGCCTTTTTTTTATTGCGCGTTATAACCCGCTGAATGACCAGCTCTATTTGCGATTTTCATATAATAAGTTGCTTATTATTTTGATACTTTGTGAAAAAACAATTAATGAAATGGAAGCTTTGCTACAATCGTGGGATTTGAGTGAGTTATACTCGACTTTTTGTGGTAAGTTGATAGTTATATATAAGGTATATTCAGTAGTATCAGTACTTAACCTATTCATTGTCTTGTCATGCTATTTTATTTTTTATATTCCGTTTCTAAAATTTACCCTAAATTTATGAATTTACTTTTGTATTCCCACTCTAGTAAACCATATAACTGACTTTGTGAATCCTTGGTGAATTCCTTACTAAAGGAATCATTGTATATGATTGTTTAAAAAAAAATATAACTTTAGTGAACGAAGACCATGAAGAGTTAGCTTCAAAAATTGTTGAGTTATTTCCAGCTGAATGTACACAAACTTTTTACGTTCCTGCAGTAAAGAAAAAAGATTCTCTAAGTAGTATGAGTCAGATTTCAAAGGGAAAATTAGTTGACAAATACCGTAATACATTAGTAATTATAAGAAATATAAAAAAATTTTCGGAGTGTTCTAATAATACTGGTGAGAGTGAAAGCATCTCTTTGAATACTGGTGACAATTCAGCACTGGAAAGCAAGCAATGATTGATGCATCATAGAGAAGAATTAGATGTTTTGCTGCATTAGAAATCATCCTTCGAACTACGGAGATCTGAAGTGGACTCTAATAAATATTCAAGTGTAACTGACATATTTAATAGCTGGCCTATTCTAAAAGAATCAATATGCTCTGTATTGGTAAATTTATAACAAAATTTTTTCTCTTTTTATGCTTAAAAAAAATTAATTTCTTAAATTCTATATTTACAGATTAATACGGATTATGAAAATGTTTACAAAAATAAAGTCATTAACGTAAACGAGAGTTGGGGAAATATTTTTCATCTTCTTAAAAATATTTCAGTGGACAAAATTGCTAAAGATTATCTTCCAAAGCTCAGGTTGCTTGATATGAGTGAAAAAAATGTTTCTCCGTTAAGCAAGTACATTATACAACTCGAAATATTTATTCATTTACTTTCTGCTGTGAAATCGCGTAGAAAAGGTAAAAACTCAAAAAAGGAGACGCACACTCGAAACAACAACCAAGAAGATGCTCTCAGTGCTGCTATAGAAAGCGTTTACATGCACGTTAAAGTTCCTGGGGATGTTGACGCTGCTTGTGAAAAAAAGATTTGTCAAAAGGCAAAAACCAAGTCTACAATCCAACCATTTTTAATCGTAGTTGGACCAAATGAATTGGATTTGCAAAAAGTATACGTTCAAGTCGATAATTTTAGATTTGAAACTTCAACGTTTATTGAAGGATTTGACTTGTTGTTTAAATTTTATTTAATGTTCAAAATTGCGTACCCAGTCGAAAGCCAAAATTTTTGGTATTTTATTCAATGGGGGCTCTATAAAATTAAAATAGAGTCAGATGTCCAAATACCGTTTGTGTACAATGTTTTAAATAAGTTGTCAGTTAACTTAAAATAATTTGTGACATTCATCGAAAATCATTCACTTAAGTTTTGATTGTTACAAGATTTTAAAACTACGTGATTCAAAATATTTATTTAATATTATTATTATTATTTTTAATTATCTGAACTTAAATAATGTTATTTTAATAATTTAATATGGAGCTTACTGAAATTGATATTGAAAACGAAGTTTTCAAATTTATTAGTAAATTTTATAGTAATACAACCGTTACGGAAAAACTGGCTTAAGAGACTATTCAAGAATTTTAAAAATTGATGTCAGGAATTTCGGTTACAACATTAAAAAAATTAAAAGAGCGTATACCTATTGAATATCACGATTTCATGGAAAACTGTTTTAAATTAGATGTTTTTGAAAACTTTGACTCAAAATGGAGATGCATACAGCAGTTCAAAAACTCCGAGTTTTATTTTGCTCCACGTCAATTTAAAATAGGTGAAATTGGTGATGATAAAAATATAAATAATAGTATTAAGTGGACAAAAAAAGAGTGCTATGGTCAAATAATTTCATTACGTGCAGTGTTAAAAAAATTTTTAGAACTACCGAATGTTTTTAAAACTATTATGAATTTTATGCAAACTGAATCTGCAAGGATTGAAAGTCAAGGTGATATTTATTCTAGTTTATTTCAAGGAACACTGTGGAAAAATATTTCTGGAGCATTTCAAGAAAAAATTGTTATACCTCTATATCTTTATTACGATGATTTCGAAATTAACAACCCTCTCTCAACATCAGCAGGAATTTATAAGGTTGGAGGATTATACTGCTCTATCGCTGCGTTACCACCTCAATTTGCGTCAACTATAGCTAATGTTTTTTTAGCCCAATTAATACATAATTCCGATTATAAAGAATTCGGTGCTGAGAGATGCTTTGCTGAGATAAAAGATGAATTAAATTATTTAACACATTGTGGCATAACAATTAGTATTAACGGAGAAAGTCATCACATTTATTTTGTATTGATTGGAGTTTTGGGTGACAATTTAGCTGTGAATAGTCTATTTGGTTTTAATGAGAGTTTCATCAGTGAATACTATTGTCGGTTCTGTAAAATGCCTAAAGTTGAAGCGCAGAAAGTGGTTCAAGAAAATGAAACACTGCTCCGTAATAAAACTAATTATGAATCAGACTTATCAAATCGTAGCCACGGTGTTAAGAATAAATGTGTTTTTAATTAAATAAATTTTTTTCATAACACTTGTAACTGGACGATTGACTTAATGCATGATTTTTATTTAGGTATATGCAGGTATGACATGGGCAAAATAATAAAACATTGTATTCTAAATAAATATTTTACTCTAAATCAACTTAACAATCGACTGAAATTTTTTTACCATTGCGACGCAGATAGTGATAATAAAATTTTTACAATTAGTGATACTCATATTCAAAATGAGCATTTGATACTTACCGCGGCTGAAATGTCATGTCTCATAGCCTATTTTGGAATAATAGTCGAGGATCTGGTACCACCTGATGATCCAGCGTGATTGCTATACACTTATTTATTTGAAATAATAAGCATAGTAACAAGTACAATTATTTCAGATAATGAAATTATTTATCTAAGAGAATTAATCAGACTGCATCATCAATTATATTTACAAACGTTTCAGGGGCATTTGACTGCCAAATTCCACTTATTAGTACATTATCCAACGATTATAAAAATTTTTGGCCCACCGAAATTTTACTCGTGTTCAAGGTTTGAGGCTTTTCATAAAATGTCGAAGCGATACGCTCACGTTGTAAACTGCCGTATTAATATATTATTTACTTTGGCAAAAAAATTGCAACTTGATTTATGCGAAAAATTTATCAAAGCAGAAGGATTTAAACATGTTGTAAAGTTTGGTCAAGTTGTAAAATATACTAATCTTGAGAAGTTATCAATTAATTTAAAAAGTTTTTTAGCGTTTGAATCTATAAAAATTAATAACAAAATATATAAACCATCGTACGCTTTCCACGTTTGTAATGATTCTGAGAATAATCCTGTATTCGGTTTTATTACTGCAATTATATCTGATGGAAAAATGATTTATTTTTTTTTCAAAGAGTGTGTAACTGTTGGACTTAATTCACATATAAAAAGTTATCAAATAATATTACCAAAAATAAACGATCCAGAAAATTTGGTACCTATAACTTTCGATAAATATTTTAAACCATTAAAAATTCATGTAACATCAGATGGTTATCATGTAATATCTCAAAGGAGTTTGATTTGACTCGTATATAAGTACCAATTTATCGATTATTATACAGTAGTTACTTTGATTTTAAATGTATGGTTGCAATAAAACAATAAATTCTAAACTTTTCTAATACTTCGCTTGTAAACTTCTTATTGTAATTTCTCTTTTTATTAGTTGTATCCTTTAATTTCATTTTTCATTTATTTCATTAAATATCTAATTTTCTGTAATTTTTACAATTAAAATAAAACATTGAAACACATTTGTGAGGAATTTTTTAAATATTAATAATCCAGTGTGTAAATACCAATAAATGATTTATTAAATAGTAATAAATCATTTTTTAAATGTTAATAAATCATTTTTTATATATATTAATAAATCGTTTGTTAAATAGTAATAAATATTTGGTTAGGACAAAAAAATAGCTGCTAATAAATGATTTATTAACTGTTAATAAATATTTGTTAAAGACCTATCCTCTAATAAATTATTTATTAAATATTAACAAATCTTGTTAAATACAAAAAAATCCTTCTATCAGTGTACCCATGCTATATAAACCTAAGACTGACATTCCAAGCATTGAACCTAAATATTCTTTGCTTCTTGGGGCAAGCTCAACATTATCCAAACAAAAACAGTTTTACTGTAAAAAATCGCACCAACCCGAGTCGAAATCTCCAACGTTTCCAACGTCTCAAACGTTGGAATCGCGTTTGAGACGTTGGAAACGTTGGAAAAACGTTGGAGATTTCGACTCGGGAAGTCCACGTTCAAAAGACTATTAAAAAAATTTGTTTTTTCCTTTACAAAAAGATATCGCGTTACTAAAAAAATAAGGACGTATCTCAAAATATATGCCCTTATGGTTTTAGTAACGCGATATAAAAAATCTCAGTATATAACCGATATAATTGTACAGTAGAACCTTTATAACTCGCATTTCAAGGGAGAGGCAAGAAAATTCAAGTTATAGAGTTTTCGAGTTAGGCAATAACTGGTTTCGAGTTAGGGAGGGGGCAAACAGAAAGGAAAAAGTCATATACATACACATATAAATTCAAGTTGCACAGATAACACATTTGTTCAAAAAACTTATTTGAAAAAATCAGCAATATTATTTTGCTTTAAATGAGGCTATTTTTTATCTGTAGCATTGTCTAGAATACAAAAAGTAAAAAAAATTTTTTTTTTTATTGATCTCCACTGCTTTGAGCACTCGTAGTTTTTCAGCAAGACTAAGAGTTTTGAGTTTACGTTCTACACTCAGTGCTTATTGATTTTTTTCACGTGGAGCTGTCAAAAGTGATGTGTATTGCAGAGAATCCGAACTAAGTCTAAAGGTATGATAATTTTACAATCGTCAACAGCGAACCTGACGTCAGCTATAAATTCCATTTCCATTTCGTAGAACTGGTAATCCTAATAAGATAAATAAGATACTTACATACGGTAATAATTTTAAATTCGAGATAAAGAGGTCCAAGTGTATGTATTCGAGTCATGAAGAGTAAAAATGTGCAGTAATAGCTTATGGGGTCTCACCAATTACTTCGACTTATAAAGGATAAATATAAAAGGTACCGATATGATTATTTGTATATGATTTTTAGAAATTAAAAAAAATTTCGGTGTAAATTTAAAAAATAAAAGAAATAATTTTGGAACGTACTTGGTGTGTATCATTGTGTACTTCAAATTTTTTCAAGTCCTAGTAGATTTCACGACTTTTATAAAAAGTAAAATATTCTGCAACCATGCACACAAAGTAATTACTTTAATATCTACGTAATTGTGATTTTTTTTCTGCTATTATATTGATGTACCGATTTTATATACTTAATAGGGTGGGTCAAAAAAATCGAATAATTTATTTTTGATTTTATACTCTGAAAAATAGGTTCGTAGACACCTAAAAAGAATTCTCTCCAAGTATAAGCTCTTAATTATAACGGGAAGGTCCTCCGCTTTGCGGGTTTCTATTTTTTTCGAATAATCAGATAAAAAAATTTATATCTCGCTTCCAACTGCTTGGAAAAATATTCCGTGGCATAGATTTTGTGAGAAATTGAATGCTTTACAAAAAAGGTCTCTTATGACTTTTTCAAAAACTCAACCGATTAAAAGATATTCATAGTTGAAGTTTGGCTATTTTAAGGAAAATATTCGTTTTTATTATGAATTTTATAAGTCGATGAAAAAAATTATTTCGGATTGCGGAACTCATGATTTTGTAGGAAATTTACTGCTCTACAAAAATGGTCTCTTATGATTTTTTGATTAAGTGAAGCCGTTACGAGATATTCATCGTCAAACATTAACGAATATCAATATTTCCAGTTTTTGATCAATAATTCGATAAATTTTAATTTAAACTATGAGTTTCAGGAAAATTTACATAAATTTGAGTTTCGATCGATAAAGAAATGTTATAATAAGTTAGATAAAGAATTATTGGAATTATCATTGATTTTCCTTGGAGAAATGCCTCAAGAAAAGATTTCTTTCAAACGTCCTGGTGCTGTTCATCATGCTAGATGGATGGCTAAGGCCATTTATAGTTTGAAAATGTATCTATTCAGAGATGAATTCAAACTCTCTCAGAAAGAATTGCATGGTCTTCGTCATTTCTGTATTTTTACAGTCACATTGTATTTAAAAGCTTGGTTTTCATCAACTTCTGCAACAACTGCTGCTTATCATGACTTGCAGTTTATGAAAAATTTATTGGAGTACAAACATATCAATCCTTTGATTTCTTCAGCTACGTGTGAAAAAATGATTTCGCACTTATGGTATTTGAGCGATGAACTTGCCATTTTATCACTGTTTGACGATGGCGTTCCATTAGAAGTAAAAAAACGTATTGTTGAAGCTGTTAATACTCGTGAAGGTACAGATTCTAAAGCTAAAAGATTTGTAATTGCTAAAAAGATTTGAATTCATTGGCGCAGAGAACTCTGAGTGACTTTGTGTCTAAAAAGTCATTAAATCTTTTCAAAATCTTCGATCTACCGTATGACTTTCTTGATGTCGATGTTGAATTATGGCCTACTAATGAGAGTTATCTCGAAAATAAAGAATACTTTCAACAACTAAAAGTTGTCAATGATTCAGCAGAGCGAGCTGTTGCATTAGTCAGTGAATATAATCAATGCTTGACAAAAATGAAGAACAATTCCAGTACTTATTGCAAGTTGTCAAAGAACATCAAAAACATTCCCAAATTGTAATAAAAGAAATTATTTATAGTAATAGCGTACTGTTATGTTAAAAATATAGACAATTATATTGCAATTGATAATTCAATAAAAAATTTATCTATAAAAAAGTTAAATACTGGTTGTTTCTCACTTGATTCAATACTTTTCATATTAAATTTGACAAAGAAATATGTCATTCACTTCAAATTAAACTAATCATTGGCTATATGTCGAAAAAAAATGCTCTAATTTCTTGTTTTAATGCAATCAAACAAGCTCAAGACTGAAAACAATATTAAAAAAATTGTTTATAACATTTCTTTATCGATCGAAACTCAAATTTATGTAAATTTTCCTGAAACTCATAGTTTAAATTAAAATTTATCGAATTATTGATCAAAAACTGGAAATATTGATATTCGTTAATGTTTGACGATGAATATCTCGTAACGGCTTCACTTAATCAAAAATCATAAGAGACCATTTTTGTAGAGCAGTAAATTTCCTACAAAATCATGAGTTCCGCAATCCGAAATAATTTTTTTTCATCGACTTATAAAATTCATAATAAAAACGAATATTTTCCTTAAAATAGCCAAACTTCAACTATGAATATCTTTTAATCGGTTGAGTTTTTGAAAAAGTCATAAGAGACCTTTTTTGTAAAGCATTCAATTTCTCACAAAATCTATGCCACGGAATATTTTTCCAAGCAGTTGGAAGCGAGATATAAATTTTTTTATCTGATTATTCGAAAAAAATAGAAACCCGCAAAGCGGAGGACCTTCCCGTTATAATTAAGAGCTTATACTTGAAGAGAATTCTTTTTAGGTGTCTACGAACCTATTTTTCAGAGTATAAAGTCAAAAATAAATTATTCGATTTTTTTGACCCACCCTAATATATATATATATTAGGGTGATTCAAAAAAAAAGAATATTTTTTTTTTCGTTTGGTACTCTGAAAAATAGGTTCCTAGACACCTCTAAGAAAGCCTCTCCAAGCATGAGTTCTTAATTGTAACGGGAAGGTCCTCCTTCTTACAGTTTTCTATTTTTTCTTATTATCAGATAGAAAAATTTATATCTCGCTTCCAACTACTTGAAAAAATATCTTGTTCCTTAGATTTTGTAGGAAATTCAATGCTCTACAAAAAGGTCTCTTACGATTTTTTCGTAAACCCAACCGTTTAAAAGACATTAACGGTTAAAGTTTGATTATTTTTGGGAAAATTTTTTTATTTCTTATGAATTTTATAACTCAATGAAAAAAATCATTATGAATGATGAAACTCATAGTTTTGTAGGAAATTTACTGCTCTATAAAAATGGTCTCTTATGATTTTTCGATCAAGTTGAGCGTTTACGAGATATTCATCGTCAAACATCAATGCATATCAATTTTTCTAGTTTTTGATCAATAATTCGAAAAATTTCAATTTATTCTGTGAGTTTCAAGGAAATTTAGACAAATTTGAGTTTCTATGAATAGAAATATGTTATGAACTATTTTTTTAATTAGTTTTTTTAGTCTTGGACATGTTTGATTACATTAAAACAAAAAATTAGTGCATTTTTTTAAATATATAATTCAATTTAGTGTGTTTCACATGTGTTTCACTTTTTTATCGAAGAATTTATTTATTTAATTATCAACTGCCATATAATTTTCAATATTTTCAACATAACGGTACACTTTTACTGTAAATAATTTCCTCTATTGCAGTTTGGGTAGTTTTTTCGATGTTCTTTGATAATTTGCAATAAGTATTGGAATTGCTCTTCATTTTTGTCAAGCATTGATTATACTCACTAACTAATGCAACAGCTCGTTCTGCTGAATCATTAACAACTTTCAATTGGTTAGAGTATTCTTTATTTTCAATGTAACTGTCATTAGTAGGCCACGATTCAATATCTTTATCAAGGAAGTCATATGGTAAATCAAAGATTTTAAAGAGATTTAAAGACTTTTTAGAAACAAAGTCACTCAGACTTTTTGCGTTAATGAATTCAAATCGTTTTTATCAATTATAAATTTTTAGCTTTAGAATCTGTACCGTTATGAGTATTAACAGCTCCAACAATATTTTTTTACTTCCAATGAAACGGTATCGTCAAATAATGATAAAATGGCAAGTTCATCACTTAAATACCATAAATGCAAAATCATTTTTTCACAAGTTGCTGAAGAAATCAATGAATTGATATTTTTGTACTCGAATAAATTTTTCAAAAACTGCAAGTCATGATTAGCAGCAGTTGTTGCAGAAGTTGATGAAAACCAAGCTTTTAAATACAGTGTAACTATAAATATACAAATTTGCCGAAGACCGTCCAATTCTTTATTAGAAACTTTAAATTCATTTCTGAATAGAAACATTTTTAAACTGTAAATTGCCTTCGCCATCCACCTAGCATGATGAATTGCACCAGGACGTTTGAAAAAATTTCTTCTTGAGGCATTTCTCCAAGGAAAATCAACGACAATTCCAACAATTCTTTATAGTCATCTCGGGGTTGTAGTAACTATCAAAAACAATTAAAAATTTGTCAGAAACAAGAAAATTTTTTTCTTAAAATCGCAGTTAAATCATACCTGTAAGGATTGTGCAATTAAACTAGATATTTCATTTTTTTATCCAAAATGATATCAGCAACAACAGTATCTTCAATTCCCGATTTATAATTAGTTTTATTTATTTCATCCCATGATTTTTTAAATCTTCCGAACATTGGTACGTTTGGCCCAGATGACACAGGCCAATATACTTCAAATGCACTTCTCAATATGATCTCAAAATGTGGTGACGACATGGTAACTAGATTAACTCTCTTCCCAAAGTCTTTTCAATTGCCTTACATGTACCGTTATGAATTCCTGTATAAAGAAAATAGATAACTATCGTTAAATTTAATATTTTCAACAAATTGTAGATTATATTTAAAATCCAAATGAGTAAATAATTCTCAATAATTTCAAAAGTGAAATTCAGTAAGCAATAAAAATTAAACTAGAACGTTAATAATTAAATATTTTTTAGATTAAATTATCATTGATAAGTTACCAGTTATTTTAACTGCATTTGGTACCGAACAATTACTTGGGGTTCCAAAAATGAATTCTGGGACGGCAGACAATCAAACATCAGCCATTTTATCGACATTGAGTGAATGGGGTATTACTAATTATGTTAAGGCGATGTGTTTTGACACGACGGCAGTTAATACAGGTAACTTATCAATGATAATTTAATCTAAAAAATATTTAATTATTAACGTTCTAGTTTAATTTTTATTGCTTACTGAATTTCACTTTTGAAATTATTGAGAATTATTTACTCATTTGGATTTTAAATATAATCTACAATTTGTTGAAAATATTAAATTTAACGATAGTTATCTATTTTCTTTATACAGGAATTCATAACGGTACATGTAAGGCAATTGAAAAGACTTTGGGAAGAGAGTTAATCTAGTTACCATGTCGTCACCACATTTTTGAGATCATATTGAGAAGTGCATTTGAAGTATATTGGCCTGTGTCATCTGGGCCAAACGTACCAATGTTCGGAAGATTTAAAAAATCATGGGATGAAATAAATAAAACTAATTATAAATCGGGAATTGAAGATACTGTTGTTGCTGATATCATTTTGGATAAAAAAATGAAATATCTAGTTTAATTGCACAATCCTTACAGGTATGATTTAACTGCGATTTTAAGAAAAAAATTTTCTTGTTTCTGACAAATTTTTAATTGTTTTTGATAGTTACTACAACCCCGAGATGACTATAAAGAATTGTTGGAATTGTCGTTGATTTTCCTTGGAGAAATGCCTCAAGAAGAAATTTTTTCAAACGTCCTGGTGCAATTCATCATGCTAGGTGGATGGCGAAGGCAATTTACAGTTTAAAAATGTTTCTATTCAGAAATGAATTTAAAGTTTCTAATAAAGAATTGGACGGTCTTCGGCAAATTTGTATATTTATAGTTACACTGTATTTAAAAGCTTGGTTTTCATCAACTTCTGCAACAACTGCTGCTAATCATGACTTGCAGTTTTTGAAAAATTTATTCGAGTACAAAAATATCAATTCATTGATTTCTTCAGCAACTTGTGAAAAAATGATTTTGCATTTATGGTATTTAAGTGATGAACTTGCCATTTTATCATTATTTGACGATACCGTTTCATTGGAAGTAAAAAAATATTGTTGGAGCTGTTAATACTCATAACGGTACAGATTCTAAAGCTAAAAAATTTATAATTGATAAAAACGATTTGAATTCATTAACGCAAAAAGTCTGAGTGACTTTGTTTCTAAAAAGTCTTTAAATCTCTTTAAAATCTTTGATTTACCATATGACTTCCTTGATAAAGATATTGAATCGTGGCCTACTAATGACAGTTACATTGAAAATAAAGAATACTCTAACCAATTGAAAGTTGTTAATGATTCAGCAGAACGAGCTGTTGCATTAGTTAGTGAGTATAATCAATGCTTGACAAAAATGAAGAGCAATTCCAATACTTATTGCAAATTATCAAAGAACATCGAAAAAACTACCCAAACTGCAATAGAGGAAATTATTTACAGTAAAAGTGTACCGTTATGTTGAAAATATTGAAAATTATATGGCAGTTGATAATTAAATAAATAAATTCTTCGATAAAAAAGTGAAACACATGTGAAACACACTAAATTGAATTATATATTTAAAAAAATGCACTAATTTTTTGTTTTAATGTAATCAAACATGTCCAAGACTAAAAAAACTAATTAAAAAAATAGTTCATAACATATTTCTATTCATAGAAACTCAAATTTGTCTAAATTTCCTTGAAACTCACAGAATAAATTGAAATTTTTCGAATTATTGATCAAAAACTAGAAAAATTGATATGCATTGATGTTTGACGATGAATATCTCGTAAACGCTCAACTTGATCGAAAAATCATAAGAGACCATTTTTATAGAGCAGTAAATTTCCTACAAAACTATGAGTTTCATCATTCATAATGATTTTTTTCATTGAGTTATAAAATTCATAAGAAATAAAAAATTTTCCCAAAAATAATCAAACTTTAACCGTTAATGTCTTTTAAACGGTTGGGTTTACGAAAAAAATCGTAAGAGACCTTTTTGTAGAGCATTGAATTTCCTACAAAATCTAAGGAACAAGATATTTTTTCAAGTAGTTGGAAGCGAGATATAAATTTTTCTATCTGATAATAAGAAAAAATAGAAAACTGTAAGAAGGAGGACCTTCCCGTTACAATTAAGAACTCATGCTTGGAGAGGCTTTCTTAGAGGTGTCTAGGAACCTATTTTTCAGAGTACCAAACGAAAAAAAAAATATTCTTTTTTTTTGAATCACCCTAGTGTATAATATAGCACAATTTAGTTTACCTCGTAACACATAATGATGATACCACCGAGAGAGTATCAAAGAAAGAATGAAATACAATAATCGCCAACTGAAATCTATGCAATTTGCATTCAACGCCGGATTTCCCTGATTGAATACGTGAATACAACGAATTTTACAACTCGCACTATCTGATAACTGTCACGTAAATAATTACGTTCTTTGGAGCTTTTCTGTCTGGAGGTCGAACGTTTCACAAACCATAAAATTTATCATTAGCCATTATTGAGATCAATAACAATTCAGAAATCAGTGGAGAATTTTTCTTTTCTTCTTTTTGTCCCTAGAATATTTATAACTTTTTAGAAAAATAATTAATTTGATTAATTACCTAAGCTAGGGGCTATCAAGCTGTACCTTCGACATAGACAATGTTACCCTTAATCATAAAGAAAAATCATAGGGATGATGCTCTTAAGTGGCCATTGAAAGACTATTTTTTGAGGGTAAAAGATTGATGATTTAGAATTACATGATTTATTTTCTCAAAGTCTAGTAGAATTTTCCAATTATTACTTAAAAAATAATCGTTCTAATAAGGTGATATCATTAATTTTCATCAAATTATCAATACAATAATTTAATCAATTATCGATACAAATATCCGCAAAATTGAACATAGTATACTGAAAAAAAAAATTAACTTGAATCAAGAAAAAAATTCTTAAACAAGAAAATAACTCTGAAGAATTCGATTATTTTCAATCAAAACTAAAAATTCTTGAATCAAGTAAAATTAACTTAAACCAAGAAAAATTTCTTAGTTTAAGAATTTTATTACTCAAATCAAGAAGATAAAATTCTTCAAAATTATTTACTTGATTCAAGTTGATTTTTTTTTTCTGTGTAGGTATTATAATGTTGAATCTATTGATGTTCGCAGATTTCTTATCAAAGACTAAATGAGGAGCTGATTTTCAAAAGGGTATCTTTTCATTTTTAATTAATCGAAACAAAAAACTGGTTATCTTCAATTCTAAATATTTTTATCGATTTTTTTCAATATTGCTATAAAGTGCTATCGGTTATAAAGCTACAATTCGATTTTCATTTAGGAATCTTTATAATTCTTGAAGTCATTAATATTTAAAAATTCAAAAAACTGCTTTTTTAAAATATGAAAAGACACCCTTTTGAAAATCAGCTCCTCAAATCATTTATACAAGACTAGAATTAAAGTTTAGTGTGCAATGATAAAGCCATTGTTTCTATATTATGTGTTTTTAAAATCTTAGTTCCATGCATAATGGAAATCATTCTCTTATAAAAATAAATTTATTTCCACAATAATCGCATAGTGTCGTAATACTAAATTTTTATTTCTTTCCAAACAATTTCGATCTGGAACTTCTCGAAGCCGGAAGCGACCCATATAAAAATATCTTTCCACCAAAAATCACTTTCTGATCAATTGAACATCGAATTTCTGACAAAAAAGGGTTGAAAAATTCCATTGCTATATTTTAAAAAAGTAAATTAAATGTCGCACGTTCTTTAAATGGCAAAAAACAAGAGATATTTATCGAATCGATTTATTTGTTTTGTTATTCGAATGAGACTGCAGACAAGTGAAACATGTTTCCTAAATTATCAAGGGATCGTCAATTCCACAAAGACTGTATAGAGAGACTGCATCGAGACCAGTACAATTATATGTTACAGACACTGAGAGATTGATCGTTATGGTCCGAAGGAGGAAAAGGGGATTCAACTATTCGGATACGAATATACATTGTGTCAAGGGGAAGCACCTACACATATATACATTAAAACCGAGTTTAGGGAGGAGTAGAACAGAGACCGAGTGAATGATAGCCCGCGAGCTACTCATGAACCGAACCGTTGCACTGTGCGTTGCATAGTACGTTGGTTAATCCTATAATCTGGTGCCATGGTCCATTGGTCCAGCATCATCCACTCGAGCAAGCTTCTACTACGTTTACTACGCCGTATATTCATTCTTTACGGCATAAGAGATCTTCGAATCCAATATATTTTCAATCATCACGCCAGTATTGAGATACGTAATCCGGTAAGCCACTAAGTCACAATCGGGATTAGAAATTTAATTGAAATTATAATCGATTGAAATCAACGAATCAGACACGAATTATTGATTAAGTAATTAATTCCCGAAAGAGATTGAGATCAATTGAATTTTCTATCCAGATTTCTTGTTGATGATACTTTGCTATTATTCAGTCAATTATTAAATTTTTTTTTTTTTGTGAAACTTACAGCTACATTCATGCTCAAAAAGCATGATAAATTTTTAACCAAGTTTTAAGTTTTTCGAACTCACAAATACAACTGGTACACAGAAAGAAATAAAGGCTTGAGTCAAGCGTAAATTTTCTTAAATCAAGAAAATCTTAAGGAAGGTTGAAAATTTCTTGAATGAATTAAAATTTCTTGAACGAAGTTAAATTTTTTTAAGCCAAGAAAATTTCTTCTTGCTTCAAAATAACTTCGGTCTTCCTTATAATGTTCTTGGTTCAAGAAAAATTTTTTTTTCTGTGTATACATTAAAGTTCCTTGATAATTTTGAACTGAGATTTCTCTCGAATAAATTAAGCATTTGTAATGCAGTTAACGGCGTGCACAACAATTTTTTTTAACAAAAAAACGTTATTCCTAACTTGCAAAATAATTTTACAAGAAACTCTGAAGTTACATAAAGAAAAATTGACCGATTTTAACGCGGTTTAAGGAAATTAACGATTTTATGTGTTTAAAAGCTAATTAAATTTTGGAATTGATCAATAACTATTTTATAATAAATAAGTTATATTGCATGTAACAGAATACAGAGATTCTCGTAGCAATTGGCCATGAGTACAAGTTGTAAATATTGTTTATAAAAATGACACATGTATAAAATACACTCTATAAAAATAAAGAAGTCGAAGTTATGGTCCAAAAGTTTATACCAAGAAATTAAGGCAAAACACTAGCTTTAAGTTTGAGGCTCTCCCTGTAGTAGTCCTTGAGTTTTCTTAGGGAATTCAGGCTAGAATCCTCGAGAAGTGATGGCGTGATTTCCAGCGGGCAATCGTGTATGATCCAGCCTTTGAGGTATTTTATTCTGCTATTCGTAAAGTATGGGCAGTCACAGATGAAATGAATAGCCAATAACTATTTTAAAAGTTGTTTCAAAAAAAATTTTTTTTTTTAAATATTCTTTTTGAGATTTCATAGAATCTATCAAGCCAAATTAGTTTTAGATTCATGTGAAATTTAATAACAATCAACCTCTTCTGAATGCCGTGAACTAAGTTTCAATTGGTCAAGCTGTTCAAAAATTATAAGAATTTAACACACACACGAGGGGGAGGGGGGATATTCTCGTAGAAATAGCCAGAACTGCTTCCTAAGATCTCAAAACGTGGAGATCTGATGAAAACTGAGGTGAAACCCAATAACTTTCCGATTATACTAGTATTAATTGATGAACTATTGAGTACTATTATGAAAAACTCGATTCCGACTGAATTACTGACTCTCAAATGTAAATAAATAACCCAGCTTGAGATCTAACTAATACGGTTATGTGTAATTGTCCATATTTTCATCGGAGTTTATTGATGCTATGTACTTACAGTAAAATATTCATATTGAATAACTTTATACTCTTTGTGCAATGAATTAAATACGGATATAGTTAATGTGTGCTGATTGAAAGTGTAACGTTGGAAAATTTAATTCAACTTCAACACAATCAGAACGAATGAAGCCTATCGTAAACCAATGGTAACAATATAACCAAGGGCTGATGAGTAACACGGGATATTCAATACCGCACTTAACGTGATTCACAAGCATGTAAACCGAGATGACTGAATCCGTTTGTTAGATGTGGTTATTGGGTCATAAAAAGACTAGACTTAGTATCAGTCTGGTGCACTTAGATGAGCTAACCACGAAATATCGGGCGATAAAGATTCAATACTTCAATAGTACATACTTTGACAATGTTGGGCGCGAGTCAATTTTCATACAATTATTTGAAATTATCATTCATGTGTGCGTGCATCTGTTTATGTTTGCATTTAAAAATAACTGTCTCATTATTTAAATGAAACTTTATCATTCATCTTGTGAAATGAGTTGATAGAGAAACAAAAGGTCAGATTAAAATTATATTATTGTGGAGCTGTATTGTTAGGTTTTAGTACAACGAGTAAACTGATGCACCCATTGAGTCCACGATACGGCAGACTGTACTTCTTCTCGAGCCATTTGCTACCTAATCGTCTAATTCGGTGATCTGGCCACATGCACCAGGTCGTTCGTTCTGAAGGACCAAGCTGATGGGAATAATAGCACAATATACTATTCACACTAGAAAGGACCAAAAAATATCATAGATAATTTCAACTCTACATTTTTCATTCTACAGCATAAAAGGATGTGGATGAAAGACAAATATTTTTACACTTTTAATATGAAAGAAATTATTACTCTAATAAAAATGTCAAAGATAATTCTTGATAATTATTGTTTAAAAAATATTATAGATATAAAGATTTATAGCGTAAGATTTAATTATTGAGACTTTTAGTTATTCAAAATATTGGGAAATTATTTAACGATTAAGATAGTTACACTTATAGTTCAAAATTAATAACAATTGGTGTACACTAAAAAAAAAAAAAATTTTCTCATCCTGAGAAAATTTTTCTCAAGACAAGAAAATTTACTTCTATCAAAAACTAAATTTTTTGGAGCAAGAGGCTGAATTTTTTCAAAACAGGAAGATTTGTTTTGACTTAAATAAATTTTCTTGGATCAAGATACGTATTTCTTAAAGGAAGAAAATTAATTTGTTGGAATAAGTGAAATTTATTGCGTCAAAAAAAAAATTTATTTTTCGCTCAAGAATTATTTCCTCTTAATAACGTGTTTTTTTTTTTTTTTTTTTCAATACTTAAACAAGAAATCTACCTATCCATGTCGAGTGTGGCCGAATGGCGTTTTTTTAATAATATAAAAGATTAATACTTGCGAAATTATAAGTAGCAACTACCGGTTCAGTAAAAAGTTTCTTTGTACGCTCATAAGCTTACAGTTGAATCAAAAGCCAAATCTGATTACCTTATTAAGTTTCTAGGAAATTCCCGTTGCAATATAATTGAGTTGTCTCTATTCGCATATATCACATGTTACGTAGATCGACCTATTAAATAGCTAGAGAAAAAGGTAGTATGAATTTAATCCCTCGCGTATATGGGGAATTACAAAATTAGCTCGGTAACATAATCTTTTGCGGGTGAAATCTCGTTTATATGATTATTCGTATTTTATGTACTTGATTTTTTCCCTTTTCAACAAAGCAGTGGCGTAGAGAACAGTGAGAAAGATTTCAGTCCAATTATTTTAAATGCATCGGCAAATAATTCTCGTGTCTTTATTTCACTTCGTAAATTTTTCACTGAAATTGAAACGAACCTTCATGCAATTAAACTTATTATACAATTTATATCCTGGTATAATAAATTCTACGACAACAATTAATTGTTTTAAATACGTTTAATTTATTAAAATCAAATATTAAACTTGTTAGTAGAAATTAAAATAGAATTTAATTATTTTTGAAAGGTTAGTAACTTCAAATTAAACTTTTAATGATGTAAAAAGTTTGCATTTTTTTCTCTTTAAAATGTAATTAACTTGAAAAAGTCACTCAAAACCTCATTACTCTTACTTTTTGATTTAACCTAATTATCTTACACGTATTTAAAAAAGCGAAAAAATTGTATCGTTATTTTTATTTTTTTTTTATTTTTTTTTAATTTTTTTTTTTTTTTTTTTTTACGTAACGAACAGGAGCAGAAAAAATGAAAATGAGTTTATTTAAAATCCAATAAAAGTAAAAATCAGTCTCGTTAGTTTGAAAAGAAATATTGAAATCAGCATTTTTTATTTATGTTGTCTTACAAACGTTATTAAAGTGTTTACAGGCGAAAGATTTCACTAATAAGGTATAAAATTGACTATAATAAGGTATGAAAATTGAAATTTTTTTCTACGTATTCAATATTTTTTTCGTATAAAATTAATAATTAATTTTAAATTGCTTTGATAGATCTTTATTGCTCCTGAAGACCATAGACCTATACAACAGTCTATTCATCCTTACAGAACTTACATCATGATATTATCCTAGAGCGAATTCTCGACTTTGCTGAATTAACGAGCAATGAAGACTCTACTTCAAAATAAGATGGTAAGAAATTTCGCTGGTTCTAGAAGGTAACAAGGTAACTTGAAAACTACTTATGATTAACTTCAAAACTCGTTTAATATGTCTTAAGACTTAGAATTGAAATTTTAACACTTTCTCGATAGTTGCTGAACAAAATTGTCTTTCATGTATTTTACTTTAGAGATATCTCGATAATTGGAAATGATGACATTGACAATCAATTCTTCATTCAAGAAAATTATTGTCTCCCAAATTAAAAAAAAAAATTTTAGTTTTGTTAATTTAACAACTACGAATTTAATCCAAAAAAAAAAATTTTGGATTAACAGAAAATATTCCTTATTCGATAATTTTACGAATTTAACGAGGATTGTAATGTTTTCAATCAATTTAACCCATGTTGAAACCAAAAATGTTTTTTTTTTTAGATAAAAATAGGCGAAATCTTTGATTTAAAGTATTATCTAACACGAAAAAAAAAATTAGTGTGAATTTAGCAGACATCTGATGATTTTTTAATAATTTATAAACAATTTATTTGTTATAGAAGAAATAGTATAAAAAAATCCGTATGGAAATTTTCACAAGATTTTTTATGCAATTTTTTAGATTTTTTTTTTTACAACCATTAAGTTAAAATTAATCTGAAAATTCTCAAAAATTAGCTGTCTGCTAAATTCACCCTCATACAGAAAAGAAAAAAAAAAAAGAAAATTATAGTTTGAAATAACTTTTGTAAAGATTCAATTTAAATATTGAAATTTATAGTTTTGAATATAATTTTCAATTAAAAAAAATGTAATTCTCACACAAATTGTGAAATATACAATCTAAAACTGTAATTTTTCCAGTTTTCTTTCGAAGTGTCACGTTAATTACAGTATAAAATATTTTTTTTTCGTTTAGTAACAGTGATCGTGGACAAGTTTCTTAACCCGAGTACTCAACCAAGTTCTTTGTAAAGAATTAGGCAATTTATGAGCAGGACAGTTAATAAAGTTTCCGTATGCAGACCAGCGTCAGACGAACAAGATTTTAGAAGCAGAGTGTTTAACAATAATTAGTTAAATCTTTGTCAAATCTGCAGCAAGAATTCGACAAGGTCCTTGGTAAAGAATCTTGACCTACTCTTGCACAATAAACGTAAGGAAAGACAAGAGACATAAGGGATGTATAGCATTTCTCATTGAAAATTTCATTTATCGTCTGATCAACAAGTACGATTCATACACTGCACAGAATGAGCACCCCTAATCTTACAAGAGCGAACCTCTATGTCGTAGTGAGAAGAATTAGATTTATTTGTATGCTCTTGCTGCATTTTTGTTCAGGACTTGCCCATGAAGTATCTGTACTGATACTCCGAGAATTTTTGAGCCAAAAAAAATCTAGCAGTGATATCTTGCGCTAAAATTAACGAAATTTAGATATCGTTACTTGAACAATCTGGAGCCAGATTCGCTTTAAAAATGATGTTTAAATTAATATTTGTCAAACTTTTATTACCAACTATATCATAAAAATGTTCATAATCAATAATATGACGTTCTTAAAAGAAATCAAAATTATTGTTAGTCTGCTAAAATTTTTCGTACATAAAAAGTTTGAATGTATCAATGTAAGATGATACACTCGTAAACGGATCGGCTACAGCTCAGCTACAATAAGATGTCGAGATTTGAAGAAAACTATTATAATATAACAGTCGGTTATTTTAAAAAATTTACTTTTTTGTTAGTAAAATTTAATTGATCAACTACTATTTTTTGACAAAAAGTTTCAATGGCTTATAGTGTGAATGTATCGAATCTTTACGTAAAGTTAAGCACGATAATTTTTTAAATAATTAATTTCTTAACTCAATTTATTTTTTGAACTCGTTATCTATTTTATAGGAAGTTGTAAAATGTAAATGGTAGCTAAGTGTAGTTTTGTTCAATTATAGTTAACATTTTTCGACTGGTAATTGGATAAACTTTCTGTCTTTTGAGCAAGTATGTATAAAAATTTTCTAAATACAGCTTGAAGACGCCAGATAGAAAACTTGTGTAGCTCGTTTTCCGCCGGTAATAGTCATTAATTGATAATTTTTTCTGAATAATGCATCAGAATAAAAGAGAGTATTCAATTTATATGAAAAAAATAATATGCGCCGGACATTTAAACGAGCTTTAAAATTAAATTGTAAATAATGTTAATTTTTTGTAATTTATTCTTAATGAATTTTTCATTTAAATGATTTTCTCAATTTACTTTTCTGTCTAGTGTACGGTAGATAATCATTTTATTTTTGATACAAAATTATTGAGAAATTAAAAATAATATTAGCAAAAATTAATTATATTATTTTTAGTTCTACATTGATTTATGTTTGATTTAAGGCATGTACATTTAGATTTACCGAGCTCTTTATTTAAGAATACCATTTTGAACAAAATGATTTTCTTGAGTCAAGAGAATAAATTCTTGAGTTAAGAAATTATTCTTGACCTAAGAAAATTTTCTTGTTTCAAGAATTTATTCTCTTGAATCAAGAAAGTCATTTTCTTCAAAATGGTATTCTTGGTTCAAGATTTTGGCTCTTGATTCAAGTTAATTTTTTTATCAGTGTGGAAAGTTATAAAACAAAACTTCATAAAAATTCGATAAATCTGCAGAAATCGTTTAAATAGAAAAAAAAAAAAAAAAAAACAAGGAGTCTAATTATCAACGAGAATCTCAGTTTAATCTCAGTGATTTTAATAAGCCGCTAGTTACTTTAGAAGTTGATTTTCTCATCTCAAACCCACACTTTGATTACTTCCTCAGTTTTATTTTTTTTTTTTTTTTTTTTTACTCTAATAACTACGCCAATCACCAGCATCTAAAGTAACGACCTGCTTTCCCAGCTTCTTGGCATTGATTTCAATCGATATTTCAGCTGCGCCCTAACACACCGACTCATTCATACCTTGTTTCATTTCACTCATCTCCAGCAGCACTCACAGATATGAGTAACCATCTCTATACTCCAGTACAGACACAAAAACTCTTCCGCATTTCCATTGACAATGTTCCGAGCGAGAGAAATTACCGGATCTAGTTTTCGCGCCAGGAAAATCCATTAACATCCGGTGAATTAGGCAACTGATTGCTCGAGAGTTTTCCACACATGACAAGATCATCTTTATGCTTTCGATTATTCTCAAGTGTCGTGTGCTAGATTTTCAAGTGCCAGAGTTTAATTCTGGTGATAAAACTTGTCGCTGGTGATTTATTATCGAGTACATCACCGTTGACAACTATAATTAATAAATGTTTTTTTTTACCATTATTGTTTTTCTATATTTATTTTTTTAATATGTCGATTAAACCAACTGAGAGCCCAAGTGACAAATAAAGGTATTCTAGATGTGATTTTATTTAAACGATCGTTAGTTGTCCGCGTTGAAGGACATGTACCTGCAATTAAACGGTAGTCACGCACAACCTCGATTCCACTGAATTTATATACTGAACTCAACATCACTTTAATGATTTTAACCATTTATTAAACTACCTACTCCAGTTATTAAATTTTAATCTTAATTACTACATCAATTTATCTGTATCACAAACTAGAATTTAATTTACAAATAAATTTATTAAACATTTTAATTATGTGTTTATCAACACTTTATACTGCAAGTTCAGCACTGATGATTATCGTTTGTAATTACATTTTTATGAATTTAAAAAAGCTTTTATTGCAGACGAAAATCTATTGCATGTAAATGAAAATGTTTAACAGTGCTATAAAGATGTATAAGCATGACAACAATTTTTGATTTAGGGGTTTACAATTTTTTTTTTTTTGTGTAGACTGAAAAACATGCATTGAACTCAGTATCGTGTAAATGACTTGGTGTAAGATATTTTAACTATAATCAAGTCCTATAGGGTGATAGTCCTTTAGCGTGAAGGCTAAATCAAGCACAATTTTTTCTCAGTGGACTTATATTTATTGGAATAAATACTCGGATATTTTTTGGATTTAAATTCAAAGTTTATAGACTAATACAATTTTCATTTAACTGAAACAAGTTTCATATACACGGAAAAAAGAAAACTCGAAAAATTACAGTATATAATGCAACGTGGCGCTTCGTGATGAAAACTGGAAAAATTACAGTTTCAAATGTAATTATTAAAGATAATATAAGAATTACATTGTAGAGTGAAATATTTACACTGAAAGCTCTGAATATTAAATTAAAAAATTGAATTTAGAAAAATGCTATTTCAAACTGTAATTTTTCTAGTTTTGATTACGACGGGACCGATTTTACATTTTATACTGTAATTTTTCGAGTTTTCTTTTTTCCGTGTACCAAATTACTAACAAACACTAACAATTTATCTTTGATGCTCAAGTTTATAAACATTTCATACGTTTTTCCAAAAATTTTTACTTTTTTCGATGAATAAATAGAATTTTCATAAAAATTATTTTATTTTTAGTCTTTTTGATAAATCATAATGTAAAAAGTAAAAAATAATAAATAATTAATAAAACTCACTCAATTAAATAAAATTAATTGCTTTTATGTTACTGAAATTAACTGACAGATAGTAATTTGTAGAATTTCTAGACAAATAATTTATTATAAAAAAAATTTATCGAAAAACGCTGCTTGTAGTAACTGAAAAAAAAATGTACCCCGAGGAGTTTTTTTTTTTATTAATAATATAAAAAAAATAAAATTCATAAAATTGGTATTGACTCGCCCAGCATTAAACATGACTATCCCGGTCATTATTCACGACAAAAATTTTATTTATCGTGTTTAATTTGTTGCTAATTAATTACTCTAATTAGAATTATGTGGCTTGATTATAATCTGTAGATTCCATGTAATCGTTTATAATGTTAGTCAATGTTGAATTGTATCAATTCTCATTTTTTATACTCAGCAAATTTTTTACAGTGTATTATTTATGCAAATTATGTTATTTATATATTCTTCTGTTGCATAATTTTTTTTTCTTAGAATAAGTCGTGACATGGATGTTATAAATAATTGACATCCATATCAAAAAATAATTGAGAAAATACCCTTACAGCTCTCAGGATAGGAAGCCATATTAAAAGATTTATAATTTCAAGAGTGTAAAAAAATTCAAATTTTCCAGAAAAATTTTTATTTCTGATTCTAAAGACCAAAAACAAAAGAAGCAGGCTACGAATTTCTGAATCGAATCTTTAATGTAGTTTAAAAACATGTGGTTCCTTCAAGACTATGTCTAGTGCATAATAAGTTTCTATGTTTTGCAGCTACAAGGAAACTTTCGTAGTTGCCAGAGGGTTAGTACTAATATAGTTACAGTTTTACGTTTTAGTGCAACAATGAATGTTTTTTTTATTTTTTCACTAAAAATTTAAACATACTCTATAAAAACTACGACAGTTCGAAAATCGTAAAAAACTATCTACGAGGAAATAAAAGCTAGATAATCCGGCTATAAGGTTCATAAAATTGTTTAATTGGTAAGAATTTCCTGAATCCGTACTTATAAAAAAAATTTGCAAAATTTATTTTTCGATTATTCATTTTCTTTAGGATTTCGTGAGAACTATCATAACTATTCAAAACTAGAAGTTTTGAAAATTTTACACTAAACAATCTGAAAATTATAATTGTAGCGCTCAAAACTTATTTTTTTAGAATTTTGAAATGATTTTTTTTCACTTAAATAAACCCCCTTAAAAATCAACGAAAAATTTGAAAATTTTTTTCCTCTTCATAAAATGGGTTCATCACTAAAGATTGTAGATCAATTGTCACGAAACATCTAACTAATTTCGAACGACATGATTATCTTGAAGCAAGTAGAAAAATGATTGAACTAATAAATTGTTCTCAGTTTCAATTAAATTAAAATTAATTCAAGAATTATTTAACAATCGAAAATAATCATACTCTTCAGAATTTTTCTCTAGAATCAAGATTATGTTTTTATCAGTATACGGGTTTCTATATTAATATACATGATTACAAAAATTAAAAAAAAATTTTTAATTTAATAAAAATTTATGATGTAAACTAAAATTTTCACAGACTAGTCAAAAAAGGAACAAACATTTTTCAATTAAAAAACAATATTAATTGTATCGATGTAAAATGTAACAGTAAACCAATTACAACAAAAAATTTGGTGTTTTAAATTTTGTGGATGTTGTTGCAATAGTAGGCCACCGAGATTGGAGATTAATTGAGTTAATAATCAATCCATTAGTACTGTTACATAGATCAATAAACCATCAATCCCTCTACAAAGCCTCATCATAATATTGAGCTAGACCATAGATTTCAGCAGAAAATATTCAATTACATCGGAACAATGAGATTTCAAATTAACGTCATCTCAATATTTGGGGTAATTGTTTTATTTTTATGTGAAACAGAGAGATAATGAAAAATTAAAAAAAAAAAAACGAACTCATGACAACTGAAATAATATTGTTTTTCTTAGAAAAGAATGAACGTTTGTAAATTGGATGTTAAAACGTTGAAATAATGATGCTTGGAAAAAGATGTGGTCGAAAAAAAAGTGACAACAAACGAAGACGAAAAGCTTCTTTATATATTGTACTGAAGTAGGATTAAATTCAGAGCTTAATTGTAAGGCAGAAAATAAGAAAACAATGACAGGAAAAAGCCACGACGAAAGGGTTTAAATAAAGAAAGTCATTAAAAACAAGCACCGATTAGAAACACCAATATACATTATTTTTTCACCTTTTTTTTTGGTTGGTGGATCCATTGACAACGGGCATTCTCTCTCAGCTCTTATTTTTTGCATTTATTGTAGTTTTACAAAACATGTTATTTTATCATTTCCTATGCGTAGTGCAAAACTGAAATCTCCTTTTTTTTTGTATTAAATTTATGGAATTTTTCGTTTACAGTTGAATGACCAGAAGGGTTATTTCATGAAACGGAAAAAAATTTACGAGGCGTGAAAGAATGTGAAGAACCATTTTACTATTTTGACAAGAGCAATTCAAAAACGATCGATAAACATGTTTTTTTTTCGACTTTTTTTTGCCACGTTTCATATAATAAGTAAATAAACGTACTTATACTATCGTAAAAAGTTTGCTAATTTCTAAAAAAGAATTTTTGCATGAGTCAACTCTCTACCACTCACTTTTCTCTTTTTTCCTACCCACCCCCTTTCCCCCCGTCCAGCCCCTTGAAGCCACTTTACTAAGTACTCTTTTATACTGAAAAATAAAAAAGTGCTTGAGAAAATGTGAAAAGACTTTTGGTTTAATATTCGCTTTGCTTATCACTGTATAAACACAATTAAATAGGAAACAATATTTAAAATGTAGTCAATTAAATAAATTTATTGACCAAATAAAGAAATGATGAGGTAGAAAGAGAGATAGAGAATAATGAAGAGAAGTAAAAATAAAAATAAAAATATAAAAGAAAAAGTAATTCATTTAAACTTTTCCGGGTGTCTCTGAGAAAATAATCTTTTGGTAAGAAAGACAGCCAACCAATACGGTAGATAAGAAGCTTTGGAATGCTCTGCACAGCCAGCACTATCGGAAAAACGGAAAGTCACTTTTTCTTTGTACTTTAACGGGGGTTAGAAGTGAGAGCTCGTATTTTTCGCGACGTCAGTGACCGCACACACGTCAAGGCTTTGGTGTGGGTGTTCAGGATAAAAAATAGAGAAAAGAAATAAAGTTTAAAGTTGAAGGATATCGTTCGTTTTACTTTTTACACACGATTCAGAGGCGAGAAAGGTCAGCTTTTGAAATCGAAACCCTTTGGTTTGGTTGAAATTACGACTACAGCATATTCCACCCTTGTTCTCTTTTGAACCTTTGATCTGGAGTTTTTGATTATTTCTAGTCACCATTAGCATTCTATACTGTTGTTTTCATCAAATATTGAATTACTTTGTATTTAGAGTTTCAAATGCTTCTATTAATTATTTATTCAAAATTTTCATTGAAAAATTATTACAAAAAAATGTCACAACGAATTTTAATTACCACCTACAAAAATTAAAAATATAAATAATTTTTTTTGAATAGTCTCACAAAGTATTGAATAATGAAATAAAATTTTAATTAAAACTGTATCCTTAGAAATGATATAGTTCCAATTAAATATTGAGTTGTTAAAAGAGAAACATATTTATTATTCTATCACCTAAATGCATTACCGCACGTTCGATAATTAATTTAAACCTCGTTGAATTCAATCTTATACTAGTAAAAGGCAACTTATACAAGAAGTTTACTGAGCTGACTTTAAATTTTTATTGCTTGTGAGTTACATGAATTCAATAAAAGTAACGTCAAATTTCAGAAAAAAATTTAATAAACTCAGTCTTGAAAATATTCGACTCATCAATAATTATTTTCTTTGTGTAACTTTTGAATTTTTGAGTTTGGACAGCTCAAAAATAAACCAATAGGAATATTTTCTGGCACTTCAAGCTCAAAAAAGCGTTAAGTTCCAGGGATGGCCTGCCAGGACCGTTTTTCAGAATTTTTATACTGCCTTGAATAAAAAAAAAGTTGTTTTTGTTGATCGATCAATTTTCATAAATTATTGGTCCCTTTATAAATTTCATTAATATTTTTATTTTGTTATTAACTGTTAATATCTTTTCAGAATATTTTTTTTCTAATTACATTTTTTACACAGTAAAGAACAAAATAAAATGATTTTGGTTTTTTTTTCTATAATTTTCTAGATGGATCTTAAATTTGGAAATTAATCTAGTACTATTTGAATTCAATTTGTGCGCATACTCTCGCTCTCTAATTCTGAACCAATAAGAAATCAGAGGCCACTTTTTCGATTAGTATCGATATAATTTCGATACCAAACTAACTTCACTTTAGACATCAATTTTATATTATAGGATACAAAAATTAAGGATGATGTTAAGCTCACAACAAATTTTTTTCAACAACTCTTAACAAAGAAAATTTTTGTTTCTTAAAAGCGCTTTTGTTCCTTGATAGGCGACATTTATTTTCTTGATGTAGTTTCTATAAATTCGTGTAAAATGATTCATCGTCATAAAAAATTATTTTTTGCCAAAACAAAGTTTTTTATTAATATCGTAAAAGTGACTTATGACATCAAGTATAATCATTTGTAAGAAAAAAAAAAAGTCGGTAGAAAAGTATATCCGATGATATTAATTTATACTGTGTTTTATTAATGTAATTTTAATACAATAGTTGTGTATTTATGTGAACTAAATGAAGTACCTCAAAAATCTTATAGATTAAACTAAAAGAAACTTACATTACGCGCAAATTATATTTACAAATGAATATTTTGAGATAAAGTGAAAAATAGTTACAAAAAAAAAAGACAAAATCAGAAATAAATGTAAGAATCAATTTAATTGGTTCATGTGAGCTAACTGTCAGGTTTCAATGTTTATCATTCTTTTGTGAAATTTAAAATATATTTTTAATGGAATTTATTTTTGGAAGAGTAACATGTTTCAACGAATGTTTGTAGTCGAAAGTTCTTCTTATATTTTTGTATGAAAACTAAAAGATTGTAATTAGTATAAATTCATTATAGAATCATATTAGTTTTAAGATATAAAAAAAATGATCTAATTAATTATGTTAAAATATTTTTTCAGTTCGGGACAGTTGGAGATCTAGTCGAAAATTGTCGTAATAGCTTCTTAGAACCTACGAACGAGGATATTTTATGAGAACGACTTCTTAAAATCGCATTGAAATCAATCCCTATTTTTGAAAATCGTTAATTTTTAAAGCGGGTTACTCAAAAAATTTCATCAAGATTTTGATCTTAACTACTGCATCTACATAAAATTTCGGCAAAAAAAAATATTTATGCTACCCCACGTCCCTATTAATACTCGATATTCAAAAAAGACGAAAGTATGACGGCCATAATTTTATCGTCAGTTTCTCATCATCCAGCTTGTTGGTCAACTCATAAAATAAGACTGGAAAAAGAAATGAGTGGGGCTAAAAATTTTCAGTACTTGAGTTGGTTTAATGGTAGGTGCACACATTCAACGACCTACATCAACGAAAGGATACATTATTACTATCATCGAAAAGCAAAGCCTCGAATAGTGCGGGGGCTCAACTGTAGGGTATTCAGGGTTAGTTGCTATGACGACGTGGCACAGGGCAGGGGAGCTACCCAGAACAGAATCCACCCCCAGGTCTTTTCTCGAGGTTATACAGCACACAGCTTCTGGATTCTATCTCCCACTAAATTCGCTCTTCTATTCACCCCGTACATATTTTTTCGTTCGCTCCTTTGTCTCTGTGGCACTTTTTTCATTTTCTCTCCTCCCTTCACTTCTTTCTTTCTTTCTTTTATACACAAGCTATCGTAACGATTTGTTGGCCTCTTTAATTTCCTCTGCTGTTGTTTCTCACATTTCCCAAGGTCTCAGTTTACATTTCAGTTCCTCGTTTCTCTTTCATTCGCAAACTATACTACTTTGTGTTTAGTCTGTCTGCTATGCAACCATACCATCTCGTAGTTTTGCTTGCACTGGTTTTAAGGCATTTAAACTCACGTAAAATTAAAAAATTTAATTTTTAATCAAACGAAATTTAACAGATAAGTTTTTTGATTCATTGATGGTTTCAATTTTTTTCATAATTTCTATTTAGGTAATCTGTGTAATATAATGATGTGTTACGAATAAAAAAAATTTTCATTATTTAATAACAGTCTGCAAAGCTGAAACTTATTTTACGCAAACTATAAAATTATAATACTTTACTGTATCCAATGAAATTTCGATTTTAAAAGCATCATAAAATGCTTATAAAAGAACATAAAAATTTAAGTTTTCATCATAATGTATTATTAATTTTTTTTCATGACAAAAATGTCCAACTTGATAAAACTGATAGATTTTTTTTTTATAGAACATTTAGTATTTTATAAAAATATAAAAAAGAAGTTTACATTAATTTTTTAAAAGTAATTTTCTAAAATTTTACTTTACAAAGCTTTAAATACACTTTAGTGAAAAAGTAAATTTAAATGTTGCTCATTCAAAACGTTGTTTTTAAAAAATGTTGGGTATTGAAAAAAAAATCTAAATTTTATTTATGTAAATGCTGAAAGACATCAGTAGTTATTTACCTCAGATAGCATAAAGGGACTCTCTGGATATCAACTGAAAATTCTCGGTTCGATTCCCGGATAGGACGAAAATTCCAAACTTTCTTTTCGGTTACTACAAAGATACCCATTAGTCAAACCTCATATCTCTCTCTCTCTTCCTAAAATTTCTTCCACAAAAACCGACTGTCAGTTTTTACAATAGTTGAATTGTAAAGTTCATCAACACATCTCGTATAATTTTCTCTGTAGTATTCGACTTGTTAAATCTCTTGGTAGTCTTGTTTATTGGATAAAACTTATAATACTAGATCGTAAAAATTAATAAATGAGAAGTATAGTCCACTGTTACTATATTTCATTCATTTAAAATTACGATATTAAATTAGTAAAAATTCCTTCAATTTTCTTTTTGTGTAATCTAAAATCAGATACTAACCTTTTTGACAGTTTGATACACAAAAAAAAAAAAAATTGCTTGAGCCAAGAAAATTTTTGATCTTCGAGTCAAAAATTTTTTTTTCTGTCTATATTTCGCTAATTTTGAGAGAATCAATTTTAATTTGATATTATGAAATAATGAATTTGGTATTCCATCGACCAAATCTCTCGTTCTGTTTAAGGGATAATTGACAAAATGTATAGTCATAGAAAAAAAATCCATCCAACTAAAATCGACTCTTACAGTTTTGTAGAGTCCAGAAACCTTATTCTGCAACGCAATGATCATTTAGAAACATATCCAAAATATCTTAGTTAAAGATATAGTTTTCTTCAAGATTTGTAATCACACAATCAACTAGATGACTCAAGAAGAGGATTATATAAAAAATTATAATGTGAATTGCATGGAATGGTATAATCTGAAAATTAGAATCTTTTAGTAAGTGAGAATTTTATCTCATTACTGCACCGCTTCATAATAATCGGTTGAATATTTAGAAAGACTTTAAATTCTTATTTCAGAATAAAAAAAAGAACGTGTTAGGCGATTTCATAACTGTTCCATTATGAACACTAACCATTAGAGATATTAATTATTTTGCACTTGAAATTTATTAAAATTTTATTATTACTCTATTAAAAATTTTTTATAACTCAATTTTTAGCTCTATCACAAGTTTTATTAAATTAATGGAAAGTTAAGAAAATTATAGTTACAGCAGAATTTTTTTTTTAACTAAAAAACAATAAATTCATTACGAAAAATTAAATTATAATTCAATTTAAAATTAAAATGAAGATTGACTGAAAATGAAGAAATAGGAATGCCTCTTATTTAAAAGTAGCTAAAAGTTTTGAGTTATTAACATAAGGACATAACCCAGGGGATATTATATTATATAGTTATCGAGTCCTTTGTAGAGTCGCTGGTCTTTCTACTATAGAAATTAGATAAGTGTTTGAAACAGAGGGATAGGAAAAAGTTTTAAGAGAAGTAAATAAAGGAGAAGTTAAAGGAAAAGAAGTAGTAATAGTGGTAGTTGGATAAAAAAAAAAAAAGATGCTCTAAGCATTCTTTTCAGAACGTTTATCAGCGTACGACAAGTAAAGAGCGAGACACAAAAAAGGATCCATGACAGTTTGACGTCGTCATAGGACTTTAAACTTTTGAAAAAAGTTTTACATTTGAATAGTTGGAAAAAAGTTACTTATTTTTTTATTGAGTTGGAATACTTTTGTAGTTTTTTTAGAAAAAAAAAAAAAAAAAGTGATTCGACCAAATGTAATTAACAAAAGAACATACAGATAGCTGGAATGTTCGAAGACTTGAAAATGGATTGCGTCAATTTTTTTTTTCATCAATTTATAATGAAAATACTTTTAAATTTGACATTTTTCATCAAATTCTTTTAATCGCTTTTTTTTTTTTTTTTTTTTTTTTTTAATTCTTGCAAATAAAGTTCAATCATTTTACTTATCTTATACAATGAGCCATATGACATGAGCCTACGGTCCGTGCACGTGACTCTACGACTATAAAACTATAGTCTTCGTCACATAATGATTATCTTAGTGTCCTAATTATACAACATTATGACCAAGTAAAGACCAACTAGGATGAGATCTTTCCATATAAAGCGTCCCAAATACTATTTGTAATAGTTTCTATGATAAGATTAACTATATATTCAAATCTTATGTATCAAGTTTTAACCACGGTAAAATGACTACAAGAGGCCTTTAATACAATGTACAATCTAGATAATAATCTCGACATTTGGCTGATTAGCAATATAAATAACTTCTGTAAATTTTTTCTGGTAGACTATCCATAATTATAACTAATTATTTTTATAAAATCATATCTTTATACTATGGCTCGCACTTACTTTAATATTTTATAGACGGAACGCTATTAATAGTTCTAATGTTGACTTCATTGCTCATAAATAAATAAATATACTAATACATTTATAGGTACTCAGTGACGATTCCGACAATCTCGATTTTACGATATTCGCTTCATTAAAAGTTTGTGATGCAAGTTTACAAAAATGAGTGTAAATTTGTGCCATAAGCCGTAAGTTCATATCGCAACTTTAACTTTATGTGAAAATCACTCCTTTTCGGCTTAATGACGTGAATAACTTCGACAGTATTGATAATAATGAACCTCAATCCTCCTCATTACGAGTTGTGCAATAAAAACACATTTTAAAGTGTTTTTTCGATTTTAATTAGCCACTTCTACTCAATCTGTAAATTCAATAGCGGCTTCAGCGCAGCTTTCAGCGAACTTATTGGTTTTATTCGTTTCATTCAAATGTTTGCTTTGTTTTGACCACTATATTCAGTTCATTGATTTTTTACTCCATCTACTAAAAACAACGCTCTCTCGTATTACTTTTTAGGTGAAAAAAGCTGGGTTTATCCGATATGACTTTTGGCTTTTATGCCATGATGAATTCATGGTTTGACATGAATATCAAGTTTGTAGGAGATCATAAGAAAACAAAAACGATCGTGCTTTTTTTTTACATAATTGTGCAATGGTTTCATCATCAATATTTTATAGAAAACAAAAGGTTACATTGAAACAAACAAAAATCTAATAAATCTAAAAACATAATAGGACGCATATAACATAGAACTTTATATAGCATGCGTATTATGTGTAGAGAAAGTTTGAGTTTCATTACATATAATCTGTCCAAACAAGACAATTTCAAACTAATGGATGAAAATACAAAGCGGAATGAAAACATGCTTCATTTCTTCCCTCTGCTTAGTTTTTAACTTCATCGTAACCGCCAAAAACGCATTTGTTTCGATTGAAAGTCAAAATATCCTGAAAAATAAATAATTGGTCAAGATTTTTTTAGTCCACAAAGATAAACCATTTTCATAAAATGTGGGTCCATCTGAAAACAGTTTTGATAATAATTATTAGGGAGAGCTTTAGGTAGGAAATCAGGTAATTCGATCCAGGTCAAATTCCATAAAAGCAAAAGACGATTTCCGATTGTTAACAAATTATGAACGATAAAAAATGCTAATTGAAAATTTTTAATTTTTTGCTATAAAAAATCAAAGATTTTCGAAATTTGGGCAGGTATCGATTTTACCTCGATTTTTGAAAACCGAATAAAATTCTCAAGAATTCTCATGAGATCTCCCCGGTTTAAAATCCTAGAGAGCAGTTCTGACTATTTCTACGAAAATGTCACCATGCGTGTGTGTGTAAGTTTGAAACTAGCGTATCGATTGATTTTATGGTCTAATCAGTTCTTAACCTCGAGGAACAACCTCGATTTTTATAGACCACATAAAAATATTTCTGAAGAAAACTAAATCCAATAGTATATTACACATCTAGGGTAGTTAAGTAAGAAATGTCTCAGATCACATGTAATTGTTAGCCGAGGCGAAGCCGAGGTCAACAAACATAATGTGATCTGATGAGACATTTCTTACTTTAGTTCACTAGGTGTGTAATATACTACTCTTCATAGTGAAAAATCATTTCTTGAGTAAAAATAATAGTGCTGCATTTATAAAATATTGCAAAACAATTATTTAAATGGGACTGTTCAATTCTTTCTTACCTTGTAATACTTTTGCTAATAAATACATAAGTTTAGAGCTGTCTTTTATTGTAAGAAAGTTTCAATTTGAAAAGTTAAATATATATAGATGAAACTTTTTATCGGAATTAAAACTAAAATTTCAAACTACTTTACAGATAACGAATTTTTCAAAGTTTCAGTTTAAACTTTTTGATAATAACTAGATTTTTTTGCCTTCGTAAGATTGTACTATGCTTGAATACCAAGTCAGCGTGTCTGATAATAATAGTAAATTGCAAGTCCACATAGACAAAGTTTGAAAAATTCAAAAATGTGCGCCTCATAACGTGCATTAAATTTCCATTTAAAAATAAATTGTATTGCTAATTTCGAAACTGAAATCGAAAAAATTGAAATTTGGTGATAAAAAAAAATAAAAAATAAAAACAAACACTTGTGAGATTCAAACATCAGATTTCTTTATGATAAACAAAAATAAATGTTTTTTGAAACATCGGATGCGCTTATGCTCGGTATTTTCTTGATATTTGAATTCATTTAATGTTTTATAAGTGCTGTATGAATATAATAGAAGCGAATGAAATTAAAAAATTGCTTGATCTTGACGAATTGGTAGTAAAGCACAACTATAATTGATTTGCGTCATAAAGTGTACATTAATGAAAAAAAAATTTATTGAAAGGAGAATATCGTTTCGTAATAAAATTTTATTAAAAAGATTGATCGTAAATGTTAGGCATTAAAAAGAAAAAGACTATAAATGATCTATATTATCGAAACGACATCATGTCAATTTAAAATGACGTGTCAGCTAGAATTTGTCAAGTGTCTGCAATAAACGAGAGAACTACTGGTGGGGGTTGCGTGACTCGCAGACTTTCCCCCTCAAATTTGATACGCGCACACATCCAGACCCTGCATAAATATATTTGTGTAGTTTATATAACATAGCGCGGGTTAGAGCACTTGCTCCAACAGTAGTTGTAGCTGTCTCACACAGTAGTCGACCCTCGCTTACAGATCGTTAATAACAATGAAACTGGATGCCTATAAAATAAACGCAAAATCCTGGCACATTACACATGACATCAAAATTCGCCCGTATACCATTTCCTATGAATCACTAAACTACTGGTTAACTTTACACTAGAGATCATTCCAGAAGAGGATCGCACAAGATACACACACATACAAACCCACACACGCACTATTGTTGACAATTAATCACCGACTACTGTGTGTGTAACACAATGTCAGTACAAAGTCGACGACATAAAGCCTCCAGAGACGAAAAGCATCCTCGTCACATTGCGACACACAAGAACACGTGTTCTCGGGTCGAATCGTCAGCTTTAGTCATTAATCACCTTGAGCTTTTTAAATTCATCAGGAAAAATTTAAATGAGGGTTTTAAGTACCTGAGACCGGAAAATTAATACCGGAGGATTTAATATTTGATGTAATCCTTTTCAGGCTAATGATGTGTCGTTTCAATTAGTGCAATTAATTTAAAAATTTTTTGTATTGGCCTTAATTAGTTTATGTTTGCTAGATAAATAATTAATAAACACTAATTTTGATTAAACTCTAACGAACAACGGCGGAATTTAATAGAGTGCGAAGAAATTTTAAGGATTATCAGACATTAAATGTTTCAAACGATACTTGATGAATTGTTGGTAGGATTTTTTAGAAATTTCTTGATTCATTGATGCGCATTTGTTTCAACGTAGCAATCTTTTGGAAACTAAAGTTAGCAACAGAAATAAATCTCATTACTTTTTTTGTAAATTATCAATAGAATATTTTCTTCATGAAATGTTGTGAATCAATAACTTTGAATTTTTCCAAACTTTTCATCAAGTTTTACGTGTTTGACTGTGATATTGGTATTGATCCTATTTCCTTACAAAACCAAAATCATATAGCTCTAGTTACCATGTACATGATATTGATTGTCTAACTACATTGAGACCGAGAATCACTACTTTCTTCTCTTTGTATACAATATTGTAAAAATTTTAATAACTTTATGCTTGAAAAATTGAAATTTTTCAAATTCAATTCTACATAAACAAATATTAGGGAATTCATTGGAAATTCTCTTCTACGCTCTGATATTGATCATGGGAAGGAAAATAAAAAAAATTCCAATTATGGCCTGACATGTTCACACATGATCAATTAGGGTCTAGTATGTCTGTATGTAATTGTTGATGCTCTGACATCGAAATATCAGGCTTGTTGTAACTTGATAGATTCTGATATGAGTTGATGTATTAATGTCACACCTAAAATAATTATATATGCCCATTTGTAATTTTTCGACCAATGATAGTGTTGATGATCTTCAAAAAAGAGCGCACGATCACTAATTTATCTTTTTATGACACAGTTAACTTCTAAGTATTAAGTTTGAAAAAAAAATTATTTTTATAAGCTTGTTGAATTTTTTATTTTAAGGAATTTTACTTTTAATAATTAATTTTTATCCAAGATGAATTTTGACAGATTAATCCTGATTCTGATAAAAAATCACTTGTAAAAACAAAAAAAAATTTGATTGATAAATAAAAATAGTCGAAAAAAAACGTTTCCAGCGCTTCGCTTGAAAGATGCAATAATCAAATTTATCGATTAGTACAGCACCCTCGGATCGTGAGCACCAATTCCAATTCAACTTATTTTTTATTTTTGCATAGAATTGAGTAACTAATTGAAAAAAAAAAAAAAAAAAAAAAAAAAAAAAAAAAAAAAAAATTTCTCTTTATCATTACTGAAAAAATATTCCACCACATCCGAACGTTTTTAATCTCTTCTACACTTATCCAAACAACATGAACGCAATATTTATTGAATTATCGATAATAATAATAATAATAATAATAATAATAATAATAATAAACCGTAGCAAGGTGCTCCAGGTGCAGCTTCCGGACACGTCCTGTAGGAGGTGTAGACAACATCCGGAGACGCTTATGCACCTTTTGTCGGCATGTCCAGTGCTGGCGAGAGGTGCATATATCCAGCGTCACAATGCTGCCCTGAGAGTACTGTACTACTATCTTCGTCATTGCTACGGTATTGACGTGACACCAGTGCTGCCTTATTTGCCAGGAGATATTCCCCAGGTTGTTGAGAATGACAGTTGCAAAATTTATTGGAACATGCCATTTGCAACAACCCGGCGGATAGATCACAACAAACCTGATATTGTGCTCTTCGACAAGGCCACTCGTGACATTTATGTCATTGAGTTCTCGGCCCCGGCTGAATACAACATCTCAGCCAAAGAAGAGCACAAAAGACAAATATATCAGGATCTCCTGTTTGAAATTGGCAAACTTTACCCAGGTTACCGTGTCAAGCTTGTCGTCCTGATTGTTGGCGTCCTAGGAGGGATGAAACAGTCTTTTGTATCCTCACTTGCCAAAGTTCCAGCTTGCTCATCAAAAGCTGAGTTCTTGGCAGTTAGGATGCAGAAGGCTGTTTTACTTGGTTCTCTCCGTCTCTTAAGGGAAATGACTTTGGCCTGCTGTGATCACTAACCGCCTTGTTGTGCGGAGTGGTCCAGCAGTAACGGATGGAGCTCAGGCTGGGCCCTCGGAGAATCGGACTCCGGGGATAACCCCCCCTGAGCATTTAATAACAAAATAATAATAATAATAATAATAATAATAATAATAACTCACTGTGAGCCAGGTTGTGTATGGTGCAGCAGTTTCGGCTTTTCCGAGAGAGAGACATTGTCTCTCGATCGAGGCAAGGTTGAGACAGCGCATCTTACAACTTGGCTCTAAAATTGACAGATCCCGGAAACATGTCTCCCGCATTCAGTGTGTGATTGAGTTCGAAACAACTCAAAAAGCATACACGCCCCGAATTCGACGCATTGTTGCTGAACTTCGGTGGCGTCATCATACACTGAACAAGAGTACTCTTCTTGTCATCAAAGAAGAGTCTCTTAATAAATTGCGGGCTCTAGTGACTGCCAAAAAGTCACTAGAGAAAAGGCTGAAGCGGTTGGTCGACAACTCGTTGTTTTGATCCAGCCCTTCACGGTTTCTGACAGCAAAGACCGATGTTACTGGGACTTATCCAACACCTGAGCGGGTGGAAGCTTTTTGGACTGAGTTGTATGGAGATCAACCAAACGTGAACGCCAATACTCCAGCTCTGCACGACTTCAAAGCATTCTGTCGGGAACACCGTCGGCAGAATGCTGATGAAGAGAGCCCTGCAGTCAGTGTGGATGAAGTTCGTTCAGCTCTAAATGGCAGCAAAAATTGGGCTGCCCCGGGACCAGATGGCATTAATGTCTTCTGGTGGAAGAAGTTTACTTCTACCCACCTCCATCTGGCCTGCATATTTACATCGTACATTAGAGCTGACGATCCGATTCCGAACTGGCTTGTAGAAGGGCGAACCGTACTGATACCTAAAAAAGGTGACTTGTCTGACCCTAAGAATTTCAGGCCTATCACCTGCTTGAATGCGGTTTATAAAATTTTTACAAAAATTTTAAATAACCGTATCTTGCAGCAGATAGAGCCTGTATGACAACAGATATATGAACAAAGTGGCAGTAAAAGAGGCCTGTCAGGTTGCAAGGAGAACCTGATAGTGGATCGATGCGTCTTACAAGATGCGATCTACTATCAACGCAACCTGTCAATGGCTTGATTGACTATCGCAAGGCATTTGACTCAACTCCACATGAGTTGATTTTATATCTACTCAAATGCCTGGGAGTCAATCCCGAAATAGTGGAATGCATTCGGCGTACAATGCAGCTCTGGCGAACGCGTTTTCACATTGGAAGTGGAAACGCATTGCACGTAACCGGAGTTGTAGAGTACAAACGAGGGGTCTTCCAAGGCGATTCCTTGAGCCCTCTGCTGTTTTGCATTTCACTGCTGCCTATATCTGTTGCTCTCCGTAAAACTCGTGGATACTCTGTGGGGCCTCCGGGTGATCGAAAATATTCGATCACCCATCTGCTTTACATGGATGATCTGAAGCTATATAGTGTTGATGAAGATCATCTACAAGCAGCCCTCAACATCGTAGCAGAGTACACACGAGATGTCGGAATGTCTTTTGGGTTGGACAAGTGTGCGGTCGTACATCTGGTGAGGGGTAAGTGCTCTGATACTGGTGATGATGTCGAGTTAGTAGATGGGAGTGTCTTAAGACAATTAGACGCCGGGGAGTTGTATAGATATCTAGGAATGGAAGAGCCCCGCATGCATGCGGTCTCTGAAGTCCGAACAACTCTCCAGAGCGAGTATGTTAGGAGACTCCGGAAAATTTGGTCCTCCGAACTTTCCGGCAAAAACAAAGTCTCAGCTACTAACATGCTCGCTGTCCCAGTCTTACTATACTCTTTCGGTGTCCTGAAATGGGCCCGAAAGGATTTATGAGATCTCGATATCAAAACCCGTAAAATTATCAATATGAATCGGAGCATGCACCCCAATTCATCAGTCGCCAGATTATACCTCTCCCGGTCCATCGGTGGGAGAGGTTTGCAGAGTTTGGAGCGGCTTCACGACCGTTTGGTCCTGGGTTTAACACACGAAGTTGTCAATTTCACTGCAGACGAGGATGACTTTCTTATGCAAATTGTACATAAACATGAAAATGCGCATAAGGGGTCATTCTTGTATAAGGCAGCAATATATGCGGCAAGAACCCTTGGTCTTGGAGAAATAAACGCTCTTATGGAACTCCGAAAGGAGGAATTTAAGAGCGTCATCAGGAACGCCGAGGAAAAACTACTCCTTGGCGAACTGATGGACAAGTCCATGCACAGCGTGTTCTTTAAACACGTGCGTGATCATGGCTTGTCCATCCAGCTGACGTTTTCCTTCTTAAAGTCAGCGGGCCTGATGTCCGAGACTGAAGGGTTCATATTTGCCTGCCAAGATGGTGTCATTAACACTCTTGAGTACCGTAGCAAGGTGCTCCAGGTGCAGCTTCCGGACACGTCCTGTAGGAGGTGTAGACAACATCCGGAGACGCTTATGCACCTTTTGTCGGCATGTCCAGTGCTGGCGAGAGGTGCATATATCCAGCGTCACAATGCTGCCCTGAGAGTACTGTACTACTATCTTCGTCATTGCTACGGTATTGACGTGATACCAGTGCTGCCTTATTTGCCAGGAGATATTCCCGGGTTGTTGAGAATGACAGTTGCAAAATTTATTGGAACATGCCATTTGCAACAACCCGGCGGATAGATCACAACAAACCTGATATTGTGCTCTTCGACAAGGCCACTCGTGACATTTATGTCATTGAGTTCTCGGCCCCGGCTGAATACAACATCTCAGCCAAAGAAGAGCACAAAAGACAAATATATCAGGATCTCCTGTTTGAAATTGGCAAACTTTACCCAGGTTACCGTGTCAAGCTTGTCGTCCTGATTGTTGGCGTCCTAGGAGGGATGAAACAGTCTTTTGTATCCTCACTTGCCAAAGTTCCAGCTTGCTCATCAAAAGCTGAGTTCTTGGCAGTTAGGATGCAGAAGGCTGTTATACTTGGTTCTCTCCGTCTCTTAAGGGAAATGACTTTGGCCTGCTGTGATCACTAACCGCCTTGTTGTGCGGAGTGGTCCAGCAGTAACGGATGGAGCTCAGGCTGGGCCCTCGGAGAATCGGACTCCGGGGATAACCCCCCTGAGCATTTAATAGCAAAATAATAATAATAATAATAATAATAATAATAACTTTGAAATAAACATTTCAGCTTTTATAGCTCTTCAAAAAATACCGTACACTCAATTTCAAATTGAACAAAAATTCTATTCAGAGTTATAAACAACCTATTGAAAATTTTAATAATAACGAAACATAAAATATTGAATAGTAAATCCCGTAGTTAATTAAAAACAAAAAATGATCAGATCATTAAACAATGAAATCAAGCGAGCGTAAGATACGGTAGTCTATAAAAGAGCTTTTAAAGCTCAGTCTACTTTCATGTGGATTTAATAAAAAAGGCAACGGAAACTGCTCTTTAACTTCTATACTAGTTCTTCTTTCAACTCCGAGTTTATCGACGGTACCTCAATTCTGTGCCATATAAAATTGCGTTTGAACAAAATTCTATTTTCCTAAAAGTCATCCGGTCGGTTTAGTCGTCTTTTGAGAAGTTGTCCATTAGATTTATACATTTCAAAATGATGAGACACCATCCACGAAATTATTTTGTTAGTAATTTATACGTCAATTAATACGTCGTATTGAACAAAAATTGGTTTAGTAATTGATTAGAATAAATACCAATGTCTTAAAACTTAACACCACAAAATAAATATTCTTGTTAAGAGACAATTCAAAGATCATGTGCCCACCGTCTGAGATTTTCAACACTACCTTTAGTCAAAAAATTATATAAAAATTTTTATGTTAAATTAACACAAAAAAGTGTTAAATATTTAACAAAAAATTTTTTGACGCATTGACGCAAAATTTTTTACTGTGTATAAGCTCATCTGAAGGTATCAAAAATTGTAAATGGATAGATCAGATCATATCGGAACATATCAAAATTTTTGATACGACTATATACAGACATATTAAGCCATATCACACATTTTTTTTCATAAGAAAACTTATTTTACGTCTAAAAAAAAAATTGGAAATTTCTTTTTATCACTTTTTTCACACCAAAATGAAATACTTATACAAAAAATCAACGAAAACGTTTATAGTCGGCAGTTTACGATTTTTCAAGATTTTTTTTTTTTTTTTTTTTATCCTTAACAGTCATATAATGTTTGATTAAATTACGTGGCGTTAACTGTAATAACTGGACATTTTCGGAGATTATCTTCATGCCCATCAATCTTTTCAGCATAATGCAGGCAACATGCGTATAATAACAAATTTTACAACTGTGAATAATTAATAATTATCGTTTAATGAACACAAGTGCTTTCGTTTCGGTCGAGCTAGTATACTGTCGCATACAACCCACAAACTGGACGTTTAGTTTGCAAAGTCCATCAAATCCGCGCGGATGCAAACGTTGCAGTATATGCTGAGGCTAGGATAGTACACAGTATACAGAGAGATGTATAAAGAGCGGAGAAGAGTACATAGAGATGAGAGTTTAAAAATAGACACTGATATCGTTACACTCACGATTCTCATCCGTTCTTCCTTCTCATTGTCCCCCCTTTACTTGCTGTACTAGCTTATATATATATATATATATATATATATATATATATATATATATATATATATATATATATATGCATATGCACATATATAACATTGCTACTGAACGACTAGAATGTCACTCGTACCAGCTAGAAAATGAATTGAGTTACGGAGATTCCGTTTCACTCCGGATACCAACGCGATTCTCGTTCGGTTCCGCTGCCCCGAAATGGGATTTCAGGATCACTTCGTGTTACTCCTCTCTATCCTTCTCTTTTTTTCTATCTTCGTATTTCTCTGATGTTATTTCCCACGTCCCTATCTCTTTTATTGGGAACAAAAAATAAAAATAAATGTTAAAAATTGAGTGGTTTATTTCCAAATTGAGACTAGAGAGATTGAAGCTGGTAGAATCGCTTGCGAATAGCGTATGGTCTGGCTAAATAATAATGGTTATTGAAAGAATTATTTAACAGATAAAATAAGCATCGATCTAAAAAAGCTTTTAGAAGGTATTTTTGTTTTTGCTTTTGCTTTCGCTTTGCCAAACCCCGGGATTTAGATTTTTACAAATTGATAAGAATTGTCAATAATTCGTACGGCTACCGTGTGTATACGAGCCTTTTTTTTAATTGCCGTGAAAAATTTATTAGTTAGGGAACGTTTTTCCAGTGTTTTTCATGGCTTTTGCTCTACGTCAGTTCATGGATTTAAAAAAGCTTTTTGATAAAAATATAAATCCACAAAAAAAGTTCTAACTTGCAAAAATGAAATGGGTTTTTGTTTAACTGTTGCTGCGGATTAATTAATAAAAATGATCAAGTCTGTTCATGCACGAACAAAAAGCTTTTCTTGCTACGAGATTATTTAAAAAAAAAAAAATCGCTATTATTTAAACATTTCGATGATAAAGGTCGAAATTAATAAATTTGAATATCTTTTAATATTTTTGTTTCGGTACAAATTGAACTATTTTATCAAATTAAATTTCTTTATACAGGCAATTTCTTTACTCTAGCTTGGATAGTTTCTCTTCGAGTTCAAGCATCAGAAAATTATTGAAAGAAAATGCTTTATTGACAATTGCAATTTTTTTTCAACGAGTAGATCGATTTCGATGTAATTTCAGCGTTTAACATCGTTTTCTCGATACAAAAAATGTTCTAGAAGCTCAAAAATCGATGGATTAGAAAAATTTAGAATTCAATCAAAAAACGCTGAAAAAAATTTTCTCTAAATGGCAGCAGCCTAAAAAAAAGTTGTTTTTGTTTTATTTCTTTAGACCTTGAGAATTTTTTTTAAATAAGATAAGAAAAAATTCCAGAAAACAGTGCTTAGCTAAATGCTCTTATATATAAAGAAGCGCTATGCCAAATTTAAGATCAGTCGATACATTAGAATGTGCGATATCATGTCAGCCGAATGAAAAACAATAGTTTCGGGAAAAACGCATTTAAAATTTGCCTGTCGCCTACTGTCCGTTCGTTCTGGACAGATCGGCTTAGTCAGTGCGTTACAAAAATAGCTTTAACTCTGAAAATAATTCATATTTCGAAAAAATCCTCTTAGGAGCATATTCGTAAGAGTTAAAACTTCAACAATATGCAAAAAATCATTTTTTTTTTTATTTCTGACTAAGAATATCCCGTTAATTTAAACATGATAATACCTTAAAAAAATCATTCAAAATAATATTGATCGAATAATTCGTAGCATATTTTCATATCTTCAAAATTTTATTCAAAATTTTAGTTTTAAGCTTTTAATAGTTTCATTTAAAAATTTTTCTTTAGTTAATGTTTTACAAAACTGTATAAAAACCTTTTTTACTGTTTGTATACATTCCTTAAATATTCCGCGAGCAAAAAAAAAATTCTGATTTAAAATGAATTTAAGATTGAAATTCATATTTTGACACAAAAATGAATTAGTTTTGAGATCAATCCAAATTTAAAATTGAATTGTAGATAGAAATTAGCACGCCTTTAGAACCTTTAATCCTGATTTAGGATTTCCATAAAGATTTAATAATATTTAGGATAAATTTTATACATAAAGTATTTTTAAGTCTTAATTAAAATTTTGAATCAGGATCGGAAGTTCCACAGGCATGCTAATTTCTATCTAAAAATCAATTTCAAATTTAGATTGATCTCAAAATTAATTCATATTTGTGTCAAAATATGAATTTCAATATTAAATTCATATTGAATCAGAATTTTTTTTTGTACGGGTCTTAAGTACAAAATATATATTCGTATAAATACTTACTACACCAAATCTAGAATATGCAATAGCGTAACATAAAGTGTGAAAATTTCAAACTCAAGACTCGGTGATATTCAGTAAACTTTTTAATAAGTGTCTTCGACCCAAAGGGGTGTAGCGTGCAAAAGAGAAGCCGGCGAGAAAGCTGAGTAAAGAGTAGACAGAGTGGATGTTAAGTGTATTGACAAAGAGTACAGGGTATAAAGCTGAACAAAAAAAAATTATAAATAAAATGAAGAAAAAAAAAAGTAAATAAAATGAAGCTTTTATAGTGGCGGGAAAATTCCAATTTGTGGAAATGACTTGAGAGTAAAAAAGTTTAGGTATAGGTGTTCTAATAACTACATAGAAATTTAAACTATAAACGGTTTGTGCTCATCAACAGGAGCTCTAAATGTCCAAGAGGAACGTCATCTGGCGCATTGCCATTGGCCAAAATTTTAGATGCACTCCTTTCTATCCACTTTATCTCATAGCCGTTAAACACTAACTTCTCTTGCATAGTACTATACGACATCTACGACATCTCGTTAGTACTGACGAGTGTAAGTATACATTTATACTCACAGTTATCTTCATCTTTCTCTTTTCATTTCTCATTATTTCAACGTCTCACTGACGAGACTCTTCAGACGTGTTCCGTCTCTTGTTGAATTAGCTGAGGTAACAGATCCACGGAGAGTGAGCATTTAAATTATTTAAATTAGTCGAACATTTTAAGAAAGTAAACGAAAAGTCGACTTAGACACTCATTTTACCATTGACTTCATTTCTTCCGTTTATTCTGTAATATCATTCGAGAAAGTAGGACAGTATTTTCTTCTAGCTAAAGAAGATATAACTTCATAGGAAAATTTTAATCATACTTATATGTTATTAGTGACACATGCTTTGAATCGCATATGCATAACTAATATATTTACACATTTCTCAACTAATTTCTACGTCCAACAGTATCACTGTCTATTTAATAGAATAACATTTGTTCATGACGGAAAACTAAAAGCAAATATTTTTATAGAATAGACTAACAAGAGTAAGCTTGAAACTTGATCATTTTTATTCATTTGTCTTTGGTACAAGCAAATTATAGAGTACAGTGTGCAATATCTCTTAATTTATCGAGTACAATTAAAATAATTATGCTAATATAGCTGTAGTATTTTAAGTAAAGTTTTCTCATCATAAAATGAAAGTTAGATTTAAAGTTTAAGAGCCAAAAGTTGTGAAGACTTTAATAACTTCGGATTATGGATCTTCGAAAAAAATTGTAAAATAATGTCAAAATTAATTATGAAGCTTGATATTGAATTTTACAGAATTTTTAACTTTCCGCTATGAAAATCGATGATTTGTAAAAAATCAGAAAGTTATTGGTTTCACCCCGGTATTCGAAAATCGAGTTTTCATCAGATCTTTAGGTTTTGAGGTCCAAGAGAGCTATTCTGATTATTTCTACGAGGATGTCACTTCGTCGTGTGTGTGTGTGTGTGTGTGTGTGTGTGTGTGTGTGTGTGTGTGTGTGTGTGTGTGTGTGTGTGTGTTCACTCATGGTAATTTTTGAATGGTTTGACCGATCAAAATGGGGTTGGCGGCGTTCGAAAAAATTTCGTTGTCATTAGATTTTCTGTGAATTTGAATCAATTCAGCTCCGTAGATTTTGAGAAATCTCAAAAAATTTTTTTATAACGAAAATTCTTTTGCAATTACTTTTAAACTAATGTATTGATCAATTCCAAAATCAACTCTTAATTTCTAAAAAACAACATTGATTGCCGCAAGCCGCACCAAGATCAACCAAATCGTTTAAGAGATATTTAATTTTAAAAAATTCTAAAAGAATGTTTTTTTCAACATAACTTTAAAATTCTACGTTGGATCGTTTGGTAAGTCATGAATGATGTTTTTTTATTTTAAAAACTGCGTTGAACGTTGTAAGCCTCAATGAAAACGATTGATTCGATCGAAAGATATTGCAATTTAGAATTTTCAAAAAAGTATGTATTTACGATCACTAAATTTTTAAGCTTAAAGAGCTCAAAAAAGTAAACAAGTTGTATTCTAGAACTCGAAGAACTCTTTAAAATAAACAATTTACCAAGTGTTTTGAACTCGTGCATAGTGAGAAGTTGCAGGGATGGCCGGCAGGGTCAACTGTTTTCCAAATTTTTTCTGTAGACTTGAAAATAAATTACCAGTACTCTGTGTAATAATTAGATTTATTATCAGAGTTTGATTTTTTTTTTCAATAAATTTGAATAAAATTGAATAATTAAAATCGATTAAATTCAATATTTTATACAATTATGAAGGCACCAAAAATAATTTTGAAGAATCGAGTTACAATGTTACGTCAAATAAGTACTCTTAATAAAAGTGATTACGCATGTTCTAATGAAGAAAAGAAAAAACTTAGCTGCTGCTGTTTGAATTTTATAATTATTGCAGTTAAGTTAGTATCTGTACAGCAAAAATTAAGTTTAATATATTTTGTCAGTTTTAAAGTGAGCTAAAAAGAAATTAAGCTCAAGTAGTGTATTCGAGTTCAGAAGTGTAATCTGAGAACTTTCAAAAACAAGCTCGAGGGAGTCATCTGAGCTTAAAAGTGATTTGTTATGTCCAAGGGCGTTTTTAGAGCGGTAGCGTAAACGGTGGAGGTTTGGACTAACAGTTTAAAGAATACGCAACGGAGGTTTTAATTCCGTTGTTTTAATTATTTATGTGGGACGTTTTCGAGATACGAACTTACCACGCCTTCGTTTGAGACTGACGGATTTTTATGAGAGTAGATGTACTTACTGTTACAGGAACTTTATTGATGGTCAGATCGGTGGTTTCAGGGCAGCTATTAGCGCCGGTTCCTTGATTGGGCCCTTTGATTGGTTCTCGCAGCGGATGGAGTAGGATGGATTTGGGCTGCTTATTCTAAGGGCTTCTTATTTTATGAAATTAACGAACTCGAATGGAATTTCACTTCTTTTTAAGATTTATTTTAATAAACACCTAAACTTTTACACTTTCACAAATTTTATTTAATCGAAATTATATTAATGAATTTTATTTATTTGAGCTAACGTCCTCCAGTCCCCCGTAGGGTAAAGTGCGCAAATTTAGCTTTAAAAGATATTATACTTATTGACCGAACTCTCGTCTAAGTGCAGGGCAAATTAGAACTTTGAGAATCCCGACTCGTAGACAATTAAAACTAATACGTGGCCTGCCGGTTGAACAGAATCTGAACTCGTCTTAAGTGCAGCGCAAATTAAGATAAGGGATTTTTACAAGGCACGGGCCCGTCAGTTAAACGCGGAAGTCAAATTAACTGAACAAAGACGAGGCGTTGGCTGTTGATCGCCTTTTTAAATACTCGCGGTGCTGAGATTGCAGAAGTCCCCGCTAGTCAACCAGCAGTCGCGTAGCTTATATTTTATTGTGGCTTTCGCGCATGGAGAAGTCTTCCATCTGCGCGGGTGATTTAAAGTTAAAGAAAAATTTTGGGGCGGACATAACAGATTCAAAGGGATGATTGAAGTCAAAGGCAAGCTTTATGAGATAATTGACCTTAAAGTTGTTATGTGAATTCTGAGCCGAGCTTAATAAGGATAATTGAGCTCAGATGTTCTACTAATTTTATTATTCCCTTTGAGCTTCCTTCTAAATTTATGTTATCTTCCTGAGCATAGTTATGCCACTTTAAGTTCATAACATGTATCTAAAAAACTTTATTTGATTTGGAAAAAAACAAGTTTAGATAGATAATTTGAGAATGTTCATCTAAACTTGTTTTTTTCCAAATCTAGAAAACTTTTTTTTAACAAGTAAGTAATTGTAAGAACAATTTTGATTTGTTCAGCTAAGAAATAAAATTGTTGAAAATTCCTGACAAATTAATTTCTTGTCACAGAAATGTCTATTTTTTTCAAAAGAAATTTTATTTTTTTAGTGTACTACGGATTACATATTGCAGAAAAAAAACTATGACTTAATGATTGTTCAAAATTTTTTTATTACAATATACAGATTTTGAGTACGTTTCGATTAAATTTTAAGAATAATATTCCTATTACAGAATCAATGACCAATAATTTAATAAATGCTCTAAAAACTTAACATCAAAAATTGATTAGCATAAACATAGTCGTTTACGTTATAATGCCGCTAAGGAGTGATTTTCCTGACAACGTCGATATTGTGACATAAGTCTAAGGTTTGTGGCACAAATTTACAAAAACGGATCTTCTTTACAATGAAGGACTAGTAGAGAGAAAATTAGTGCCACTTAATAGTAACTAAATTGACGAACTACTCAAAATCATCGGTCGGTAAGCTGAAAAGTGACTTTTTTCCTTACAGTCCCGCTCAATTCCGACCGGTTGGATCCAGAAAAGTAAATTAAAAGAAGGGGAGGTAAATTTTGTGGCCTAGGATGGAAAAAACATCTGGTAAAGTAGAGTTTCTAGAAATTAATGCGTTTGCAGACGTGGCTCATTGCTCGAAAAGTGAACTCACTAAGTGAGCTTGATAAAAAATATATAAGACCGTGAAGGCATCAATTCACGTCAAGACCTTTCTGATAAACCTAATTTGACTATAGAAATCCGTTTAATTATATTAATACGGTGGAAAAAAAATATTCATTGCTCATTTAATTATATAGAAGATTAAATAAAAACTTAGTACTTTTCAAAACTTTTCATTCATAAGTTTTGATAAATGTATTCCTTATTAAAAATTCCCGCATATTATTAATTTATTGAAAACTTATCATCAAAAGAAAACTTTTTATGTCAACTGTTTTTCAATGGCATATACTTTTTTCCATTTATAACCGTCTAGAAAGTTTTCGATTAGTAAAATACTTTTATATGTGTATTAGTGATGTAATGAGTTATAATAAAAATTAAGGGGGATAGCCACTGTAAAATTTCGGAAAAAAAATTTTTTTTTTTTTTCATTAAACTGAAGTTTATATATTCAAAATTATGTATTTCAAATTTTATAGAAAAATTCCGAATAGTTTTCGAGTTATAGTCATTTTTATAAGAGCGCGTCGATTGACCGTTTTACGCGCGGCGCTTCGACGAAAACGTCGCCTGCTCGCTCCGTCTTTGATTCGTACGGGTTGGCGATTGTTTTCCCTCACGATTGTCAACCGTTACAATTATTTGACTTTTAACGTATATTTTTTCTTATTGTTGAGATACTGTACCTCATAGTTTAGTTGTTTTGTATGAATACACACTCGTTCTTTAATTTATTGAGTTTCTTAGTGTACTCGTTATTGTTTACTTACTTATTTTTTTAAATCTTCTGATCTTTTTTTTTGTTTATTTAACAAAAAATTTGTTAAATAATGGATCGTAAACAAAGTAAAGTTATTAAAAACGAAAGAAAACTGCCAAACGACAGGAAAAAATTTAATCGACCGCTCAACAGATATGAAACTGAAAAAATACTGGCTCTCAACGACGTGATAGTGCTTCCAAGAGGAAATTATCACAAAAATCTGATTGTACAATTGATTCGAGTATTAGCTACAAAATTATAAATTTTTTTCGATATTTAATTTACTAAGTGGCTGTGTATCGTGTAAAAAGTGTGGTGGTGATGTAAACTTTACTGAGACAAGTATTCGAGGATTAGGTTTTAAACTAGTTGTGAATTGCAAAAATGTGATCCAGTTTTGATAAATTCATGTCCACTCATCAAGAATGCGTATGAAATTAATCGCCGTTTCATCTTTGCAATGCGGATAATTGGTATTGGGTTATCTGGAGCTGAAAGATTTTGTGCTTTCATGGATTTACCACGACCAATGTTCCATAGCTTTTACGATCGTCTGGTCACACAAATCAGAAATGCAGCTAGAAACTGTTGTGATTTAGTGTTGAAAAAGCTGCTAAAGAAGAAATCCAAGAAACCTGCAAGCATTTAAAATCCAATGACATTCCTGGAATTTCTGTCTCCGGTGACGGTAGTTGGAAGAAAAGAGGGTTTAAATCTTCATTTGGTATATCTTCTCTAATTGGTTACTTCACTGGCAAAATCGTAGATGTAAGTATGAAATCCAGTTATTGTAAGATGTGTGCGCTAATGAGCTCAAAAAAGGAACAGCTGAATACGATCAATTTATGCAAGACCATGCTCTAGACTGTCCAATAAACCATGAAAATTCTTCTGGACAAATGGAGGTAGATGGAATAAAAGAGATGTTTATGCGATCAGAGTTATTACATAACGTTAAGTATGTAAACTATATAGGTGATGGTGACACTAAAACGTATAAAAATATTTGTGATGCTAAACCGTATGGGGACATGGTGAAGATAAAAAAAAAGGAATGTATTAATCACGTGCAAAAACGAATGGGCAGTCGACTAAGGGCTTTGAAGAAGCAACGAACTAACAAGAAGACAAAAACAGGAAAAGAAGAAAATACACAGAAAAGTTTAGGTGGGAAAGGTCGATTAACGGACAAAGCAATTAATGAATTTACAAAGTATTATGGTTTAGCAATCAGACGTCATTCTAATGATGTTGATGAGATGTATAATGCTATTTGGCAAACATTTTATCACAAGTTTTCATCACCCGAAGATCCGCAGCATTTTCTTTGTCCTGAAGGTGCAAATTCGTGGTGTCAATTTCAAAAAGCTGTGGCAACAAATACTTTGGACTCATTAGTTGAAAAACCACCACTTCCTGCAGATATTGCGGAAGCTTTAATACCGATTTATGAAGATCTATCGAATCCAGAGTTATTGGAACGATGTGTCGGTGGGTTTACACAAAATAATAATGAAAGCTTCAATGCATTAGTGTGGCAGCTCGCCCCAAAAACAAATTCTTCTTATTCCCTTATTGTTGAAATAGCTTTATATATTTCAACAATTACATTCAATGATGGGGCTCTAGCAACTCTGAAGATATTAGAGAATCTCGATGTTAAAGTAGGACCAACACTCTACTCATACTGCGCTGAGCGCGACGCTACTCGGGTTAAAGCTGCTGAAAGCCGCATGGAAACGGCCAGTAAAAAAATAAAAAAGTCAAGGTCAATACTAAAGATAAGGAGGAAGAACCCTCATATGGCCCAGGACTTGATAGTTTGATGTGAGTATGAATATTTTGTGAAAGACTAGATTTTAAAGTTGCGAGAATCTTCTTAAAACTTTACTCGCGTTTTTCTCAAAACGACTTTTTCAAACTTTCCGGTACTGTAACTTTCGTAAATATGAACCGATTCTCAATTTTTTGTTTCCCCGTATTCGTCTACTTAGTGGCTATCGTCGCACGTAGGGGATTTTGAAAATTTTAATTTTTAAGATTTTTAAGGCTGTTTGAGTCCAAAAAATGAGGAAAAAGACGAAAAAATTTTCAATATGGCGCCATTTTTTCTCAAATCAAAATTTTCAAAATCCCCTACGTGCGACGATAGCGACATTCCTATAGATTAAAATGCCGTTTGGTTTTTTTGTTTCAGATAATCCGTTTTTGAGTTACAGTACCGGCAATGGAGGGGGAAATTTTTTTGGTGCTCTACAAAAATGTTTATAACTTTGTGATAACAAAATATTTTTGAATAAAAATTTAGGAGAATTATCCTCAACATATACTTTATAAAACAAAAAAAACCCGATCCCCAAATTCCTTTATTATCCTAGTAAAAAAAATTCCCGAAAATTGCCTATTTTTTCCAGCGTCACAGTGGCTATCCCCCTTAATCAATATGTCTGAATTTAAAGCTATCAAAATTTTTCTGCTTATATAATGTATGTATTTTATTATTCATATCATAAATGCTAGTTATAATAATGTAGGTCACTTCTGTGTTAAAGTAGGCGTATGTAATAGGCTATAAAAGTATTCAAAGGAAGGCAAAAATGTATAAATATAAATATTGATTTTTTTATTATGATATTGTGCTTGATGTTTCAATAAAAAATAAAAAAATAAAAGTAAGTCGTCTTTATTATTGAGCATTGTAGCTATTAAAAAGTACTAGAATATTCTTATTTATATTCTTTACTTTATCCATCAACCAGTTATTTAAATTTCTAACAGTGGTTTTGCATTTGACATTCCGCCAAAGAAGTTCAAAGAATTCAGTCCTCCTACTGAAAATCTTTACTCAGGCATCTCGATTTGCTCCATCACGCCATTTCTTTTATCCTCATATCTTCTTTCCTGTACCACTATTTTCTTTTCCTTTCAAATATATCTATATGAATGAATTAAATATATATATATATATATATATATATATATATATATATATATATATATATATATATACATGTTTTCCCGGTGCATCCAATTTCATATAAAATTCGGTGAGTTATTGGCTGGAAAATAATAAGAACTGCCGGGTTCTTCCTTTTTTTTTTTTCTATTTTACTTTATCTGTTTGAATATTTTCATGATGTATTTTTTTATCTAATATTACGTGAGCATTAAATAAAAATTAATTAAAATAATATTTTTAATATTCGTAAAATTGTGTCTTTCAATTATAATTTCAAAAATTTGTTTTATCAAGAAAAAATGTGAATAAATGTGAACATGCACTGAAGAAGTAATAAAAGTTTTGTATCTAATGCATTACATATATGCAACATCATATCTAATACACATTTACTATACTATCGTACACCTTCTATGCCACTGAGCCGAATATAACATCCCCTAATACAAAAATTATATCGCTTTGTATTAAAAGTAATTTAATGAATAGAAAAATTGGCAGTTATAGAGACTGCTGATAGGAGTGAAAATTTAGATTTTTTAATATTAAATTATGAAATTTCTTAATGTTTAAATTAAAATTATCAACATCAATCTGATTTTCACATCTATTGACACGTCAAGCAACAATTTTATGCATGCTTAGATGGTTTTTTAATTTTTAAATACATTACGAGCTGTATAACCCCTGTAAAAAAAATTGTCGTTTGTTTAAGATCTTAAACGTGACACAAACCAAGACTATTTTAAAACTCTTTTAAGACGTCAAAAAAAAAAAAAATTCCGAGAGCAGATTTTTGAAATTCGGTTCTCGAATTTGTAATAAAAATTAATTTTTAGACATTTCTTAGACGATTTTACGTCTTTCTAACCGCAATATTTTTCAGTATACTCTTTTTAAATTTGAAATTGTTGAAAAATTATTATGGGACAATTTTAAGACTATTTAAAGACGCTTTATAATAATTTGCTATTTTTAGATACAAAAGTAGTTTTAATTGCTTAAATTGCAGATGTATCAAATCTTTATGTAGAGATAAACACGATAGCTTTTCAAACAATTAACTTTTTAACTTAATTAATTTTTTGATTTCGTCATTTGTTTTATGGAAAGTTGAAGAATATAAGAGGCAAAATAATGTTGTTTTGTTCAATTATAGTTAATATTTTTCGGCTGGTAATTGGATAAAATTTTTATCCTTTGAGCAGTCTTATATAAAAATTCTTTTCTAAATACACTTTAAAGACAACTGATATTGAACTCAATTGTATAGATGGCCAACTGCCAGTAATACGGTATTCAATTGGTTTTTTTTTTTTTTTTCTTTTCCAATAATTAATGCACCCGAATACAAAAGAGCGTTGAATTCTTATAAAAAAAATTACTATCTGCCGCAAAATTCAAACTAGCTTCAGAATTGAATTGTAAATGAAATCAATTTCTTTTGATTCAATTGTAATTATTAATCAATTTATTAGTGAAATTATTTCTTAATTAATTCTCTTAATGCCTAGAGGATTCTTTTTTTCGACATTTGATATACAATCATTAAAAACTTTAAAATAGCATTAAAATTACTTGCGAAAGCTTGTTATATATTCAAACCTTATTTTTATCAATTTTCATAAGACACGGATGGTTAAAGCATACACATTTGGATTTACCAAATTCGTTGAATATTCGTAAGCAATTTTTGGGCAAACAATGTGTCTTACATCTTCAACAAAAATAATTTAGAATGATCTCATCCCATGTATTTCATTTACTAAAAGTAAAACAATCTCCTAAAACGTGCAATTTAATAAATACCTAAAATTTTTATTTATTCCTTCAATAAAGATCATAATTTAATCACTTAATTTTTATGAACCCACAAAATCCCATCATAATATAAAAAAGTTCAAGTCTTCTTAGAACACTCTTCGCATAATGTGCCATAAAACCCTGAAATATGTATAAAATATTTACCTTATTAGGGTATCCGTTGTATCTGAGTAATTTCCTGCAACACTTGCCGCGATTTTCATAATAAAACATCTGGACCATCTCAGCGTGATCTGTGGCGGCACTGACGGTGTAAGGGCCGCCAGAATTCGTCGGATGGGAGCGTGATGACTCCCGACGCCCGAGAGGGACGCATGGGCACCACCCGGACACCATTACGGGGCTTGTTTTCTAAGTGCACTAAATACTTCCGGCTCTGAGACCGGATTCGTCCTCTTATCTACTAGACGGCTGCCTATCTGTCTTTCTGTCTATCAGTATCTCCTCTTCTTTATTAACTTTTCCTCTAATACTTAATAGCTCTTATTCTGTTAGCTCCGCTATCGAGTAATGAATGGAAAAAAAAAAAAAAAAAAAAAAAAAAAAAAAAATTCTTCCCAATCACTTATACGACATGGATTCCACCTCCTCCATATCTTCCTTTGTTTTTCTCTTTTTCTTTCCTCGTCACTCGTGTTAAAGAGGAATTCGATATCGTAGGACAATATATATTCGGCTCCTATTCTCTTTTCGAGATTCCTCGACTTGACTTGAATATTTATAGGATCACACTTCGATCTCTTCTATTCACTTTATCCTCTTTACTTTTCTTTACTTTACTTCGTTTTTATATTTTTGTTTTTATTAGAATGTGTTTTCGGGTACTTTTTTTATTATTTTGTTTACTCAATAAAAACAGCGTATTATTTTACTATAGTTTAAACTTCTATTAAACTTTTATGATCCTTTTTATTTAGTATTTAATTTGGCAGCTAACTTATCTTTGGCATATTATTTGGCTGATATAAATTTTTATTGTATTAACCTAGATGAATCCAGTCATTTTATCTCTGGCCGGAGTAGTCGTGAGTCTCTAGTCTCTATTCTCTGATGGCAGTCTGAAAAAGAAATAAAAAAACAAATTTTAAATTTAATTAGTAGAAGGTTTTCAAATAATACATCTATTTACAAAAAGTAAAAAGTAGAATAAAAAAATTTTCATTAATTTTTATAATTGCCAAAGCTACTTCCGAGAATAACGCGGTACAATAAATTTTTTTTGTTTCGTATAATATGAATTTGGTTAGTCGCTTACTGGCAGCGTTCGGATCTACTATAAAAATCTGCAATTCATGAGAAAAAGAGATGAACCGCTCGTTCGTTGGCCCGCGCGTCATTTTCCATCAGTTCGATGTAATCATGGAAATGTCCTCTCTTATAGACTCCATTCTTTCGTCATCCTTTTTGGGTTATTTTATTTTACATTTTTTTTTTTTTTTCTATTATTATTCAATCCCTCTATCCCTCGTGTACATTATGCGATCGAGAGTACGCTAGAGGGCATTGTATTAAAATCTCGAAGACCGATATCGCTCTTGGATAAGCAAACAAGATCATCTATGAATATATATAAGTTTTGAATTAAGTTAATATAATCTACGAGAAGACATAAAGATAAATGCTAATTTTTCTTTATTTAATATTTACTTTGACGAAAGCTGAAATATTCATTTGTGGTGCAATAAGATTTTTTTGACATCGGCTGAGATGGAGATTTTTAATTAGCTATTGAATGAGTTGATATTTACAGAGCGAAAGAATTTAATTTGATTCAAGAAAAAGAATTTTCAAAAAAGAATACTATTTTTAAGAAAACAATTATCTTCAGTCAAGATAAAAAATTCTTGAACCGGGAAAATTTAAGATTTTTTCTCTTCAGTCAAGCTAACTTCTTTATCAATGTGGCATTAATTTAGCATTATTCATTTGAGAATAAAAAAAACTCGAAGTTTTTTGGAAATTCAACATAAGTTCTAGACAACTTTTAAAGAAGTAGATTGACGACAAAATTATGGAAACATATGTCTAAAAGCATTTAGTCTCTTTAAAGGTAATTCTAGAGAGACAGTGAGCAAGCTTTAAAATTTAGTATGCTGTAAATCGTCAAAAGATTAATAATTCAAGGACTCGGATTTTACTGATTCCAAATACAAATACTTCTGTCAAACATGCACTCAGGTACACACATGAGAAAAGTAATCTCTTTGACATATTCTTAAAATCTTGCATTTAATTTTGAATATAGGTAGTGAATTATAAATATCAAAGCTGTTTAAAATTACAAGAACTTGCTAAAAAATTATGTAAAATAGAACTACTAAAAAATAGGAAAGAGAAACCTTTAATAATGTTTGCTAAGCAATTCCTATAAAGATAGGAGAAAAATATGAACCATCACTTTTAATTAATCAGGGATTCAAATTGCACGCGTACGTGCGTGCTCTAACCCTGAACCAAAAAGAATCAAGGGCCACTTTTTCGATTAGTAGATGGGTTTTTGACATAACTTCGATACTAAACTAACTTCACTTTATCGTTAATTTGATTATATAGGATAACGTTGAAAAAATTATATATTCCATGAAGTTAATGTAAAATAAATTGTATATTATTCGAAAGAATAAAAAAGTTGTAAAACTAAAGTTCCAACATTAATTTTCCGTGAAGTTGAATTTAATCAAACTCAAATTCCTGGCTGGTGCGTTTGAGTGACTTGAAAGGCAAGTGACAAGAAAAGCAAGTGCTGACAAAAAGGGACGGAAGATAATGTATGAAAAGTAAAAGAGGAGTGGTATATATATATATATATATATATATATATATATATATATATATATATATATATATATATATATATATATTTATATATAGAGGAAAAACAATGAAGAATGATGGAAATAAAGCAAAAGAAATGAAAATTACTCCGCCTTTTTCTCGTTTTCGCAAAGTCTTTATTTTTAGATTGCGCTGTAGTCAAACTCTAGTATAAAGCTTTAGAATTCATTTCAGGTAATTTCAAACATCTTTCAGTAAACGCGAAAAGCATGCGCGAAAATGAGATAAATAGTTATATGGTTCTGAAAGAGAGGGAAGTTTTTAAAGGAACCGGAAGGATGTTAGGTGATAAAACTCTATAAACTTGGAGCAGGTCCTCCGGTCGGTTGTCACTACAAAAAATGGGTCATGCTGCTGCTTCCAACGCTCGTGGCTTACTCCGTTGCTTGTCTCCGTTATATTTTATACTTTTTCTTATTCACTATTATTTCTTATCTTTAACCCTTATTTATTCAAAGTGATAACGGAAACCAAGTGCATAAAATTTATTTAAGCCGATGGAAATCGGTTATCATTCTAAGGATTTTAAATATTTATAACTCTATTGATTTCTATTTTATGATACATATATTTTCTTAAAGACTTTTAGTACATTCTTCCTTCCCATTGCATAGGATAAAATTTTTACGAGTTTCGTTAATCACGATAAACCATTGTAAAGTTTTGTAGTAATAGCATAAAATACCAACCATTGACGCTAAAACAATATTTTATGATTTTATTATTATTGATGTTCAAAAAATTGGAAATCACACAATTCACGTTTTTCTATCTTTTCGTGAAGACATTACGTGACTTGAATTCCAAGCTTACTTTTTTTCGCCCAGTTACACTGTAGAAAAAAGCTGTGTTCATGGACTCAGTTTAACACGCTCGATGTTGAAATGAATTTACACCGGTGTAAGCGGTGTCACACTTGAAACATCAATTTCAGATAGAATAAGAAAATTTGTTCTGAAGATATACTAACAATTTCAAGCTCACTAGTTTTCAAGTATAGATGGAAAATGCATCTACTTAAACGATTTGATAAAAATGTCTTGACTTGAAAGTTATAACAATCTTTTATTTAAAATAATTGACCATCATAACTTGATTGACCAAATTGGCATCAAAAAATGCTTAAAGGCCCTGGGACGATAAGAATACTGAATCGGCTCCAGAAAGAAATCAGGCTCATAACTTCAGGAAATATTCGTACCCATGAAAAACTTCGATACAGCAATTTTCAGATTTTTATCTACTACCACGTCTGAATAAATCGAAAAATACTGAAAATTAGTAAAAATTATTATTCTCTGTGTCTTGTTAATCGAATGATCTAGTAACCGGATATGTTTTGGGGCATGATGGTAGCGTTTTGAAAAAAAAAAAATAAGAGCCATATTTATCCGTAAGAACCTAAAAAAAAACGAGGTTTTATTCTTAATTGTGATTTTTAAGCGTGTTACGATTATCGTAAAAATATGAGACTATTTTTTTTAATTCCCCATTCAATTTCCGACGAAATTATAAGCTTGGGAAATTTTTTTTATTCTGAAGATAATACAATTCTGATTTCATAAAATAGATAATTAATAATTAATTTAAAAAACTCAATAGTTAATTTACAAATTTTTATAATTAATCATTAATGAGTTTACTAAAATTTTCATGATTCAGTGAGTAAAAGTATGAAAAAAGAATTTCTGGATACCGAAAATAAATTAAAACACCGGTGCAAGCTCTAAGTGAACTTCGCTTCGATGTTATAATTTAACATCGGAAATTTTAACAGCTACACCGTCTGGACTTACAACGTTTTTCTTTGTAGTGTAAAAAGACTAAAAAAAATAGAGAAAAAAATGTTAGTCAACTTATTTTCAACTTGGCAAAAAAATAAAATTAATTTTTTCTTTTCTTAATAACTTTGAAACTACTTGTCCAGCATTTAAAATTTAATCTGTCACGATAAATCCTTCGAGTTGCTAAAAAAACTATTCGAGTATATTAATATAGTTTTTAACTTATTAACAGAGACAGAAAAATAATGAAATTTTTATATTGGACTCGGAGTTTCAAATGCGTGAGATAGTTTTCAATTTTTTATTTAGTGGGACTGAAACTTTTTTTTCATTAAATTAAACCGGTATATAATTACAATTTTTTTTTACACTGAGGTTTAATTAGAAACATTCCAATGAAAAAGATTCTTAGCTTAAAATGCTTCATGGCAAATATAGTCAACGAAAATTTAAAAAAAATCTCCAATTTATTAAATAAGAAAATTTATATATGCTTTTCAAATGACTTGGTCATTGAAGAAAGGTTAATGAGACCAATATTGGATGGCAAAAACATACGAGTTTAATAAGTCGGAGAGTAACAGAAAATTGATTACAAACTTTTCATCATTCAATATTTAAATTTTTAGTCTAAAAAAATGATAATTGTTCCTGAAAAAATTTTCGGAAAAAATCATGTATACAATTCAATTTTTATTTCTGGTACATATAAAAATAAAAAATTTTTACAATTTTTCAATTTCCTTTGTTTCATCAAATAAAAAATGGTTTAATACTCGATTCAACGAAAAAACAATTTGTTTCAGCTCTTTTATCAGCAAATGCGTATTTTTCACATTTGAAATGAAATTTTATCATGAAATTAAATCATGTTTATTTGATTTACAAAAAAAAAAAAATTATTTTCAGTATAAATTTAGGAATTTTTATTTTTTTTGTGATGTTCTATCGAATAATAATTTTTGAAAAGTTGTTCTCTATCCTTCTAAATTTTCTGCTATTGTAAACGAGTAAATAAAATATTCTCTTCAAAATTAGCGTTTGAAAATATCTTATCATTTCAGTTTGCTCGCCGATAAGTAAATACCAGAAAAAATTTAATAAAGCAGCCCTTCTATTTCTGTTTTTCAAGTTGCCGTTTTATTAACCTAGTTGAGGTAAAAATCAAAGAGAGCTGTGATAATGTGTTTACACAAGAAATATCTAGAATAAATAACACGAAGCAGTGTTGCAAACGGTTGGTGTATATTTTTGTTTGATTAAAGCAAATTAGATTTTTAATTAAAAATTTTAGAGCTGATTTAAATCAAAATAGTTTTAAACAGAAATTATTGAGCAAAATAAACTCAAAAAAATTTACATTGAATTTTTCTGCTTTTACAGTTGTCTTAATTTAGTCAAAATTTAGTCTTAGTTTTAGTCAAACTCGTAAATTTTTAACCACCAATTTTGTCTAGACTCTTTTAAATTTAAAATTATGTCTTGAAGATTTAAAAATATTTTTTACATTGAGTCAATAATAAATCATAAAAAGCAATCATATACAAAAAATAGTCAATTATTGAAGTACGAAATTTTTTTTTTTTTTTCGATAAAAAAAAATAATTATAAATAACAGTTTATAAATCAAGAGCCTCTTATTTATCGATGAAAAATATTAAAATAGTAATGAAATAATAAGCAAAAGTAGGGCAAATTAAACCGGATTGAGACAGCTCTTGAAAATTTTTAATTAATGTTTCAATTATAATCGACTATACTTTCAAGCTTCTGAATAATAAAAAGAATAATCGATAATAAATAAAAATTTTAGGTTTAATTAAAAATTCATCAAGGGTCGTAACGTCGAAATTCAATTTTTTTCTACTCTACCTGTACTAATTGAGCCATTAACAATTGAGCCATTAAAAGCGTACTTTTTCGAGGTGAACATTTTTTTTGAATATTTGATGGGAAATAAACAATTGTTTAAAATCAAAATAAAAGGTTTGTTGTCATTTTTTTTTTTTTTTTTTTTTTTTTATTACGGAAAAATTCAACAATATTATTAAGTGCTTTCAAAAATAATCAGAGCAGTGTATCACTTGTACGTAAATATTGCGATAGTTATATTTGCGATGAATGTACTATTAATTTAAATTTCTGAAAAATGAAAATAACAATGTTGAATTGAAAAATACTCCAGTCTGTTATGAGAAAATAGAAGTAGAAATAATTCTAATGTAACCTCCACAGTGAAAACAGCTAAACCAATAATTTATTTGATCAAAATTACAATGCTATGTATCTGCATGACTTAATTAAAAGTTGCAAAAAACGAAAAAAGGTTTTTTTTTGGAAATTCATATAATTGAAAAAAAATAAAAACACCTTTTTCAAAATTTCAGGATCTTTTAAGATCAGTACAAGGTATTTGACAAAAAAAATTGAGCCAAAGTTTTAATTGTGAACTTGAATTTTAAGAATTTTCAAAAATTCAAAATTTGGCATTTTTCAAAATTTTTTACTCAAATATGTTTTTTTTTTTTTTTTTCAATAATCCTAAGTGTCCCCTTTCAAACAAATAAAAGGCCATTCCTGTATCTATAATAGCGTTCGAGATATTATAAAAATAAAGTTGAAAAACTGGAAAAATTGCAAAATTTTGAATTTGCATGTCATTTGAAAAAAAAATTTTTTTTTTCATTCCTTTGGCAGAACTTTGTTATATGATAAAAAAAAAACTTCTAACCAAAATTCGTCCAAATTGAAAAGAGTCGATTTCAACTGTTTGTCGATTTGACGTGGAATGACCCATATACATAAATAAATTTTGTAATCACTGCTTTTTTCGAGTCTTTCTCATCCATTTTAAAAATAATAATATGAAGTTTTAAATAAATTCTGACATGAGAGCCAATACAATAGATAGATTTCAATAAAATGATAACTGTATATAGTCTTACTGAATTTTAAAATGCTTCCTTTGCTTTTTTTCTCGTAAATGACAATTCAAATTATTACACTATTCATTTATTTGAATATAATCTCTATTTAGAGTGTGTTCATTGATCAACTGCTGTATTGAATCTATTTCTTATTTTTATAAAACTTAAGAACCTTACTTCGTTGTTAATCTAAAACTATGATCGTAATTATATTTAAATGCTTTATACTTCTGTAAAAAAATGAATTGCTTATAGATGGCCTTGAGGGAGCTTTAACTTAAGGTCAAATAAATATGTTCAACTACCCAGCCAGCAATATATGATGTCTTACGAAGTCTAAGATCTGTTTAACATGGTAACATGGTTAAAGAGGTCATATAGTTGGCTAGGTATTAACTATCAACTAAAATGTTCATTATTATTATAATTATTAAAACGATTTTATATAATCAAATGATGAGTATCGGAGTTAACTGGTAAAATATGAACCAAGAGTAAAATTTGAATGGATTGATCCAAAACTAATATACTACAAAACTGCAGAATGTATTCTATTATCTACCTTCTATTTTAAATTATAAATTATTATTCACTACCAATCTCGCAGGCTAATTACATAGTTAATATAAATTCGCGTACATGAATATTTTAGGATATGAGTCTAGTTTAATTCAATATGCTCCAGACAATGCTATTGTTCAAAAGTATGAAAAAGCTCGAATTTCCAGCTGATTACTACCTAGTTGAATGCTAATGAGAATGAATAAAAAAATCAGAGATGAACAAAAAAAATTCATAATGATAAAAGAGGAGAAAGTAACGATTAAGAGAACCTTCAAATATTGCCGTGACTTAGCTATTATATTTCGGAAGAATAAGAGATAGATGAGAATTTCGGACGTGTTTGAAAATATCTAGTTCGAAAATAACACTTAATTTTTTTTTTTTAATTCCTTTTCAAAAATGAATTAAAAAGTATTGAAAATAACGAATTCTTAAGTTCTTATTATATTTTTGAATATTTTCATTACTTTTTAGTCCTTCTTAAATATAGAATTAATTTACGTTATCAATCATTTTGAATTTTTTTTTTTCTAACCAGAAGTTTGAGTCAAAATTCTGTCAATTTTAACTAGCTTATTTACTTTCGTGATTGTTAAATTTCCATAACATTCGACTTATTGCACGCCTAATATGCGAAGCGGATGAGGTTGTGCTCTACACTCGCCTTATAAAAATCAAGCAATTTCTTGAACTAAAATTATTTATATTTATTTTCTATCGCACTTGTAGAACAAATTTACACATAAATGTGATGGAAAAACATAAGTTTCAACACTAATGACATTTTTCTTTTTAAATAAATAAAAAAAATGTTTAAAAAAATTATTCCGTGGACATCGGTTTGTCAAATGTATACATGAAAACTGGCGTGGTCACGATAACTGCCGAAAAACTTAACTAATCAAGTCCATTTTTTTTATACGCTTTATTATGATTTAAAACTGTCCTTTCGAAGATCACGGTCTAATTGATCGTAGTTTATTTATAATTAGCAATAAACTAAAAATCCACTAATCGTTTGTATATCTATGTTTGTGTAAGTAAGGTTCGTTTACAATACAGGCACAGTACCTTCCTTTTCTGGAAGATTTAGATTTAAAATTAAGGGGTTTTAAGACTTAAAAAGTCATAATTATGTTAAAATACAATTAATTTTATGATAGTTTTGGGAGTTATTAGATGAAAAATGTTATAAGTAAAATGAAAAACATCGTACAAAATTAATTATAACATACCCGCGAACTTTAAGAGTTAATACAATCAATCTATAATTCTCGATTATTTACACACTGAAAAAAAAACTAACTTGAATCAAGAGAAAAATTTTTTGAACCAAGAAAATAATTTTGAAGAGTTTACCAAGAAAAATTTCTGAGTTGAAGAATTTTTCTACTCAAATCAAGAAGATGAAATTCTTCAAAATTATTTCCTTGATTCAAGTAAATTTTTTTTTCTGTGCACAGACAACCAAACAAACAATTTGGTAATTGTTAAGTATCATTTATGAAATAGTAGTTTTTAACTGTTCATTTCATAGTCTGAGACCATGAGAAGAAATACATAAATTCTATATAGATGAAAGGATAGCAAATTATTAATTTAAAATTTCTGCTTCTTTGAGACTCGAACAATAGACCTCCTGAATGTCAACATTTAAAGTGCTCGCTCTGTTCGATAATAGATATAGCAAAAGTTTAAATCTTTCAATCTCTTCGATAAGATTCAATCTTATGCTATTTTGTAAGCATTTTTTTTTATCTTTATTAGCTCTCCATTAATTTTCAGTAAAAAAAATTCAAAATTTGAAGTAAAATCGTCAACAAATCAACGAGTTTAAAGAAAATTACGACAAATTAAATCTAAACTTAATTTAATTTTCAATCCCAGAAGTTTCCAAAGTGAACATTAATGAAAAGAAAAAATATTTTTTTCTCTCAATTTGTTTTAAAGGAGAAAACTCTAACGATGCACTAAAACATTTTTAATATGCGTTCAGTGATTCAAAAAAATTTTTCAACCTTTATGCAGTCGAGCAAAAACTAAAACTTGACTACGTCAAGTTATGAAAAGAAGAAATTAATTTTTATAACGGTTTTCTAACCACGCAATAAATTAAAATCAAGTAATTAAGTAATAATAATAATGATAGTATTATTATTAACTTTGTTAGTAATTAATTAAAGGATAAAATAAAAATATTTAACCATTCTAAAGTAAACGTGAGAATTAGACTGAAGAGGACTAAAGGGGTATAATTTCTCACTGTCTACGTTCCGCTAAATATTTCACGTCGCGGCTCGCTTAATCGGGCAAATCGTCCTGATAATTAAAGCCTGGTGGCTAATGAGCGAGGATGCTGCCAGAGTACAGGAATAAACTATTTAAAAAAAAAAAAAAAAAAAAAAAAATAATAATAAAAATAAACATAAAAAGGTTCAAGCGGAAAAAATATAAAACTTGTTTTTTTCCGGTTGTTATTAAATTTTAATATTTTTCTCCGCTAAATATGCTTTTATATATATTTCTCTATGAAAAAAAAGTTAAATATTTGATATGCAGTATTTTAATTACATATCATTACTTCACATTCTAAAATATTTTCCTCACTTTCCAGCACTATTTGTATTTCAAAAGAATGGCAGGAATGTTAATTTCCGCATTTCTCATTGCTTCTTTTCTTTTTTGTTTGAAACGTTTGTTATGTTATTTAGATGAAGATAAGAATTTAGAAACCGTCATTCATTTATTTAACAGTTAACTTGGTTTTATTATTATATAAATTTTTTAATAAAAAATAATTTGCCAATAAAATCAAAGTAAATTGAAGTATATGAGGCAAAAAATAGGTAAGGTCACAAGACCGGATGTCAAAGGTCCACCGAGTTGACTTTTATCGCTCGTAAAAATTGTGACGTCGGAAAAGTGTAGTGTAGAGCATAACGCAAGAGCACGGAAAAACCTTTTTTTCTCTCATATACGGACAGAACTGCTCTCCTTTACTCGTATCGTTTCACTAGCCGTGTTTAACCACTAGTACGAACTAAAATTTACGTTATTCAGTGCACCTGGAGTATTACTGAAAGCTCTAACATATATGTGTAACTATTTCAACTCAATATTTGTCTATTTTCTTATTTTATTTTTTATAGTACATACGTTTTAACATTCCATCATGTAAAAAAATATTCAAAAATAAAAACAGTTATGTGTCCTTTAATTTCGTTTGCAATGCGCGGCATTAATTATTATTGTGCCTCAATAAATACTTGAAAATGCGTGTTGTTATTTTTGTTTTCAATATCACGTATGTTTTGAATTTTTTCGTTATTTTTCGTTTTTTTTTGGTTTGCATAGGAAAATAATGAAAAAAAAAAAAAAAAATAACCTATACAATTTAACGTAGATTTTAACTTAGATACACAACGTGACAAATGTTCACAAGTATACCCATGAGAATAAATTCCAACGTTGAAATAAATAGCACAGAAGCGTCCTGAAGTTTTCCAGGAGGCTATAATAATGATAACAATAATACACTACCTATAAATAATGATAAAAAAAGATAACAGAATGAGCTTTGTAATAATGACCCTTGCAATAAAAAATATAACAGACTTGTACACCGTAAAAAAGTTTTCCTTTTTTGGGTCAAAAAGCTTACGTAAGAAATTTTTATTATTCTAAATATTTAACATTTTCGTATATTAATTTGATAATATTATATCAAATTGACACACACAAGTATTAAATATTTGAGACAAAAGACTTCTCTCACAAACTTTTTTGATGGAATGACGGGAGCAATTAATTATTATCCAACAATACCGAAATATACAGCCATCTACAAGAAGAAACCAGTTAATATTTTTCTAAAGCTAATAAATGTTTTTTTTTTTTAGTTTAAAAAAAACCGATCTCGATACATCATTTTTTCGGAAATTATCATGACGACATACAAACAACTACGTACAGACATCCAAATATCTACGTAAATTTTTTTTTGTGGAGTCTTTTTTTTAATTCGCAACCTAAAATGAGTTTTTTCAGATTAATTATTTAGAGCTTTTTTCTTGATATAAGTCTACGCATATGATCATTTAAGGATGCTCATAGACAAGAAAAAGACACCAATAGGTTATGGCTATTGGTTTCTTTCTCACGCAATATAAGCTGCCTCTCTACAGACTATCGCTCGCTTACTTCCACTCACGTAAAATATCGAAAGTCACTAACTTTAAACATTTTTTATAAAAAAATGAATACCGCTCATTTATATTATTTTTGATAAAAAATACTTGATATATCTTCAATTAATGATTCTCAGTTTTTTAAAACAATCCTAAGAAAAGTACGATTGATACTTAATAAAACGTTCGCTTGAACGTCGGTCTGCATAGGGTTTGTATGTAAAATATACAAATTTTAAATGCTAATATTTCAAAATTTAATGCCACAAGAACTATTGATAAAAAAAATCTGTGTATATAGGATACTTATTAAATTATGAGTATGAGTACTCAAAATTTTAAAAAAATTTAAGGAAACGGTTTTTTCTTGGAACGTCCTTAAGTACAATACGGTTATAATGGAGGCATTTTAAAATAAAAAAAATTGGTTGACCTTGATGTGTTAAGAGTAAAACAATATCTCAAACAGTTTGCTTTATAGAACGTCCTATTATGAGATGACAGCTGCAATAGTTGATTTTCTGTGAAATTTACTAAAAATTAAATTAGAGGTACAAATAAAATAAATATTGAAGTTTAAATTGTATTAATGAAAGCACGCTTGAAGTATGTTTTTATTTAATTTTATTTCCTGACTACGGTTTCCAATTAGTTTTCTCATTTGATTCACTTAGTTTCTAGTAGTTTGTTTCGCATTTTAGAACTCTCATTATTGAAATGACCAAATCATATATAATCTATGGATGAGTTCACGAAATTGCATTTGTGTGTTGAAAATTGCATGTATGTGATGTAGATGACGGTTAAAACTGTATAATTGATTTCAAGAGTAAACTATGGAGAAATAGGTGGTTAGATATAGGACGGTAGGTACGTAGGTAGGTAGCCATGCTCTCATACCTATTTTCAGGATTATATCGAGGGCATAATGTGTTCAGGAATGTTTCAAACCACATGGACATTGTGCAAATGGAAGCGTAAACAATGCTTGAGCTAGTAGCCCTCCAGCAACGCTTGAGTATTCTACCGTCACCTCCATTCGTCCTTCTCACTAGATATCCTTCCTTCTCCAATTCCCCAGCTTCTCTCTTGTTCGAACTATACATGTATGTGTTACCGATAATGCTCTATATATTTATACGAATAGATGTCAACACACGCGTTGGAGTTGACATTCAATCGCTTTCAGCTGAAGCTTTTGTTTGTCACCAAACTAGTTTGATTGTTCTGATTGAATAAGTTTTACAACCAAACTCTTCTTTTATTGTACACACGTACAAGAACTACCTCAGTTACTCGTGGGAATCTCAAGTTTCTCTTGTTTTACTCACACTCAAACAACGAAGAATCCAAAACAAATCTTTATTATAAGTTTTTTAGTCTTTCACACTTCGCAAGCGTTAGTTTGTCGCTATGGAATTTACGACTGTTTCCATTCGGGTAGATTATTGGGACAAGTTTTAACTTCAATTTTAGTTCAAAGAATAATATTAACTAGAAAATTTATTATGGACAGATTTAATACGATTTCCAATCAATTTATTGAAATTATTATTTATTTATTTATTTAATTGGTCATGAAGTCGAAACTCCTTGTGACCATCCAAAATTGATACGAAAAAAATCTTAATGTAATTTATAATATACTAGAAATTTGAATAGCGCGCTACGCGCGCGCCTAAATTTTAACCAATAATGAATCGTGGCCCGTTTTTTGCGAGTTTCGACCTTTGACTAACTTCAAGACTATCATATATTTTAATTTAGAGGATAAAGTAGAGTGTGTTAAACACTCAATCACTCTATCATCACTAAATTCTATAACAATAAATATTATGATCTATCCGACATTAAAAAATATTGATAACAAGCAGTTCGAAACTCCGTAAAAGTCGATAACGTCGTACAATTAGCTGGCTATTGATTCCAGATTTTAATCGAAGATATCAAGAATGATTTTTCACACTTCGTTGAATGATAAACCGGCAACTCAAGATAGTTTTGACGAATATCTCCTAAAATCTAGACGAAAAATAATTTAGAAAATTTTAAATCCATTAAAGGGGGTGTTCTGATTTAGAATCAGAAATATTAGATGATTTTTCAAGTGCAATTAGAAAAAAAAATATTTTTACGACCCATTTATTCTAAAAAAATCTATTCAAATTTCAAGGATATATAAAAAAATATCGATGGTACACCCCCAAACAGACAGCTAACACAAAAATTGATCATCCAAAACAACACAAATACTTGGTTTAAAAAATTTTTCTTCACCTTTAAATCATTTTAATTCAATCTATTTCATATTTAATTCAGTTATTTGTTTAATTAAATATAGCTCAACATCTTGTATAGAAAACAGAGCTAGGTATGTTAAATAACTCGATATGGCGTAAAAAATGAAGCACATCGTGTTAAAAGTCCACAAATGAATATTTTATAGCATACAAATTTTATATCACTATTTCACAATGTGCAGTGTTTTATGAGGTCCATTTTTACACCAAAATTTTTTATGGTGTAATGAGTACTTACATTGACATTCATAATAAATACAGCTATCTTCACGGAGAGAAAAGAATAAAACTTATTCCTATGTAGAATGGTAAACATTAAACTGAGATTTTTTATTTTCGTTATGTTTTTTCTTAACAACAAATTGAAATTTTCATCAAAAAAATAAAAAAACAAGAACGTTATTTTCAGAATCGTATTCCGCATCGAATGGGTGATTATTCATATTTTTATCACAATTTCTAAGATTTTTATTGATAAATTTACACAGGGTTCTTACAAAAATTTCCGTTACTATGTAACATGGTAATGTTTATCATTCTACATAGGAATAAGTTCTATTCTTTTCTCTCCGTGTTATATGTATACGTATGAAAAGTGCAATCTCTTTTGATGTTTTCGAAGCCGTGCATAAAGATCAATTTCCAATATCAGTGAAAATCACAAAGTTCAAAGCTGTCTAAAGTATAAAAAATTGCATATTCCATTTCAAACTTCGCAAAGGTAAAAGTATGTAAATTGAAAAATCTATATCATAAATTTTATTATAAAAATTAAAACCAAAAAGTTACAGCATACAAATTACCACTACAAAATAGCGATGACATATTTTGTTTTCCTCTAAGAATTAATTCTTACAGCACATGATAATGATTGCGAAATTTTAATAAATTATCAGATAACCCTCCATGAAAAAAAAAATGTATGTTAAAAAATGCAATAGTCATGTAATGATGATATTCTATGTTTATTTTAGCATGACCTGTCATGGAGAATATTCATACAATGAAATGGAAGAGAATAGTCAGTAAAATTTTAACTTTTGTAACATTGCAATTGTAATACTGTTTTGTTTTTCTGGTGGTATATTAGACCATGTGTTATTTTAAGCAACATAATTTGTTCAAAAAAATTTACTATGGTGTATTGTATAAAATCAAAATTTGAATACATTAATGTATTCACGAGTTCGGAACTGCAATATTTAATACTAAAAATTACAATGTTTTTATAGTAATTTTTATCAAAATTTTTTTTCTCTTTACTCTGAAACAAAAGAAAGTGTTTCGAACGTGACAAATGACGAATAATAAATTAAGTTTGATAGAAAATTGTTTTCCATCGACTCTAAAAATTTACAAAATATTTTCTTACAGATTCGAGAATTTTGAAAAAATTTGAGTCAATAGATAAAAAATACTTTTTCCACCATTGTAGAACTTAGCTTTGTCTGTCATCTTGAATTTATTCCTCATTTGCTTTAGGAGCGTAATCTAGTATTTGCACCTAAGAGCAATTTGACGTGCGTACATGCATACTAACAGCATTATCACCTTAGATTACTACTGTTCTATTCGGTAACGTTACATCACATTATAATACTCCTAAATTAATTAAATGTAAGAAGTACATTGATACGACAATAACATATCAGATGAGACATATTACTACGACATAGGCATGTAGAGAAATTACGATTGTATGGTGTAAAATGTAGGTAGAAAAAAAAAAGACAAATATTTGGTTGAACAAAAAAGTTCAAGAAAATTTTTAAAATTTTCAATGATTTATTATAAGTTGCATTTTGCATTTAGGTGCAGAATGGTCTTATCGATTTAAAGGAAAGAAAATTATCTTCTGATCTTTAAAAATTAAACCCAAATCAAAATGAAATGTTGTTAATTTTCAAACGTTATTTTTTTCGGCTTGAAGAATTTTTTCTCTATTAACTAATGCATTGTTAAGATAGTTTGTTAATCTAGTACTGACTGATTAATAATTTTTAATAGCAAATATTCCATTTTCTATGGTGAATTTAAAGAAGGTGATTTTAGTCGATTTAAAAGAGACTTTCAAGTCTTAGCGACTTTGTTCGAACTATTTTTGAATTACTATCATGGTTTACAAAAGATTTACAAAATAGTGATGTTTTAAATAGTTTACAGTTTTTTTGCTTCTCTTATATCGTTATTTTTATTTTTATATTTAGCTGTTATTAAATAAATTCATGCAATAAAGCTGTGGCGAAAAAATCAGCATTTCAAAAGAAATCCATATTTCGACTATAGTGTCAATTTTATTTGTTCACCCTCAAGATCGATTAAAAAAATGTAAATAGAAATAACTTTCTCCCATTTTTTTTTTAGTGAATCGATTTTCATGGGGAAACGAATGTTTTTATGATTTTTTCAGCTCAATGCGTTTCCATGAGCTCTGTAAATTTTTAGACCAATACGCTGAACATTTTTCCAGGCCAACTAATAGAAGTTTTATAAAAAGATTAGAGCAAGTTATACGATATTTATGAATGATACCTCAGAGCTTTCTACAGCTGCTATATTATATAATACTGATTACGTAAAAAAAATCTTCACTGATGAGATACATTAATATAGCATTTAAACGTTTAACATTTAAGTAAATAACGATTGATTCATTCATTTTTTTGAACAGATTTCTAAGTGTTTAAAAAAAATTTTTTAAATACTAAGAAATGTTATAAATACTAAGAACAATTTTTTTAATACTAAGAAATGATGTTTAAGAATTGATTTCTCAAATAAAAAAAAATCTTTTTAAATATTAAGAAATCCTTCTATCAGTGTGCCCTACTCTCGCCTAAAAAACAAGATCCCGTGTTTCGTCACAATAATTTGTATTTGGCGGACATAATATTCATATAAACGCTACAAAAAGTACACTGTCAGATAAAAAAATAATCACTGACCATTTAAAAAATTTTTTTAACAACAATTTTTACATAATTACATAAAAAAAAAGTGGTTTTTGAGCGCTTGTAGTGCATATTTTTATAAATCACTTTCGAAGTAAACACTGTAACTTTAATAAAAATACATTTTTACACTCTTTTTTTTTTTTTTTTTTTTTTATTGATTCATTATTCATTTACGGACACATGGAATACAAACTGTAGTTTAAAACCGTTTCGTCTAATTAAAATAAATTTTTTTTAGTTCATCTCGAGAAAAATTTTGTTGTCTTTTAGTAGCCGTATATTATTTTTTTTTCTAAATTCAGCTTGAAGGCAATTTTAACTACATCCATACTATAGCATAATACTGAATGTCAGTAATGTAGTCTCAATTGATTTTTCTCCGATTCACACGGAAGAATTCCAATAAACTTGAGTTTAATTATACTTTAACTTGCAATCAATTTTTTTTTTTTTTTTTTTTTTTTTTTTTTTTTTTTTTTTATCCGGTGATGTTAGCCGAGTGGTCTAAGGCGCAAGACCTATAGAACACTCGGACTGGCTCACCGGCCAGGCGTGGGTTCGAATCCCAAGCTGGTCTTAGAAACCATCTTGGTTGATATTCGACTCTTGCCGTGTAGATTTAAGATTTTCACAACCCAAAAAGTCCCCAACGTACCACTCCCAACAGTTAAAAAAAAAAAAAAAAATAATTTTTTCTTTCTGTGATTAATATTTTATTTACTTTGAAAAATTTATAAATTACACGCGCTTAAGGCATGGACATTTGGATTTTCCAGACTTTTTTTTAATAATTACTTGGTCAAAAAGCGTTCCAGTATCTTGTTCAAAATTCAAATATTCTTATGTCCTACATATTCTTAACGCACTATCTAAAAACAGTTTACGATTTATTGATTGCTAAAATATGAATTTTTCTTGTAATAATTTATACATTTCACTAAACTCTATTGGTTATAATCATAATCAATAATCACGCTTTCAAAAGTATACCGAGGGTGTTTCAAACTAATTTTAATTTTTAATAGTAAAAAAAAAATAAAGCTTAAATTAATTCGACTACCAAAAATATTAATAATTGAAATTGATTTGTTGAGATTTTTTTTTTATTGTTGAGTGCAGTGTTTGGAATCTTGTTAAATTAAAAGCTTTTAGAAAAGTTAAAAGGGTGTTTGATGAATGGACAGTTTGATTCTAAATAATCAATGGAAACTTCTTTGTTTGATGTAATTTTACAAAGCTTTGCAAAGTTGGAACTAAAAAAAGAGTAAATACTCCATTAAACAGAAGTATTTAATTAACCTAATTGGTCGGCGGGTATTCTGCATAGGAATCTTTTAAAGATGTCGCATAGAGACACAGCGACGATAATTAAATTTCATGTTATTAAACAAAAAAGTTTATTTAATTTAATTAAGAGAAAGACATCAAGGTGTCAGCTTCGAGTGAATAATAAACTGGGTCATAAAATTATTATAGAGAAATTAATAAATTTAAATCAATATTTAGTTTCATAAAATAAATGGGAAATAATAGAGAAACGCAAATAAATTTGCTTTTACCGTATTTATTATTTGGAAATATGTGTCTTTATCATTATTATTAATTATAAAATTTTCTTCATTTTAGTGAATTGTTTGTTTTCTTTATATTTGATGTTTTTTAATAATTAAATATTTTTATTAATTAAAAAATTCAACGCAGTGTGTAATCACTTGATGTTTGTAATTTACAACGTTACTTTTAATGCTCGGGTAAATTTAATTATTAAAATTGATGACATTTTTAATTAAATAATAATAATTTCGTACATTAGTAATAGAAAACATTTGATGAAATTTTTTTGATTGAGATAGCTTGAAATATTGAATTGTAAGGCATAAAATATTTTAGACATTCTTAAAATTTGAAAATTGTTCATAAAGACACTAATTAAACTAAAATTTGAGACAAACGTATTGTCTTCATCTATAACGTCGATATTATTTCTGTTGATAAGGAATTAAACAAATTTCAACAGGATAAATTCAGCTAGTTACCTTGTCTTCTAACTTTATATCATTAATACATACAAGCTGCTATTACAACATTTTTCTAATTTTTAACCGATAGACTTTTATCAAAAAATCATTAACGAATACTTACAAATATATAATAGTATAAAAAATTAAAAAATATGATTTAATAAAAACTGCAATAAAATGTAGATAATAATTTTCAATAAGATTAGTATAAAAATAGAGTGATCAAGAAAAAAAAATCATTTTATTGTAAAAAAGCTTAGGGTCCTTGATATCAATTATCATAAATATTTTATTGAAAAATGTTAGTAAAATTTAAGTTATTGCATAAATATCTTAAAAGCACTCCACGCTTTTTTACTAGAAAATGAATTTTAATCACTCTATTTTTATATTAAACTTATTAAAAATTATTTTCTACATTTTAGTTTGGTTTTGTTAATAAAACGTGTTTTTTCAAACTATGATTTCTTTTAATTGTAAATCTCCCTAGTTGATCCTGCCAGTAGTCATATGCTTCTTTCAAAGCCATGCATCGCTTAGTACACGCGCCTTAGTACTCGGCGCAAGCACTACCGTGTCCTCGGATTACAAAAATCGATAATCCTGAAGATCCTGGTCAAAATAATGAGAGAAACTTTTTAAATTATTGTATTGTCATCGGTTCTTGATAAGTGTGCAAAGTTTCAAACTAATTCGACGTTTTGAAGTAGGTGAAAATCACGTTCAAAAATTTTGTTCCATAATACAAGCGTGTTAAAAATAGCATGTTAATTACTATTCCAAAGGAACAATATGTTCTAGCTCATGTATTAGCATTCAAATTTAATTAAAAATGAAAATATTAAACTTCTAACAACCGTAAATTAATTAAATAGATTCATAAAAAAAAAAAAAAAAAAAAAAAAAAAAAACTAAACTAAACTATCTAAACGAAAAAAAAAAGCTTTTACTAACAATTAAAACTTCAATTTATTTGTCTTTCTCAGCGTCTCTCGAAACTTTTTGATCTGGCTAAAGAGATGATGTTTTGTAGTGAGTTTGCAAAGAGTATAAAGACTCTGTTTTACTTAAATTAGTGGACGTCGGGTAGTTTGATCCTCTTGGCAGTCTCAACACGTGAGAATATATAAACTCTCTTTATCTTTATCTCTTTCTCTTTCACTTCCTATTCTACTCTGATGGCGTTTAAGCGTGGAATAGTGCTTTCTCTTTTCATTTCCCGTAGAAAGTTCATAAAACCCTTGATGAACTTGCACCGGCTGTAGCCACGCGAGTGCTGCAGTTGAAAGCTAGTCAATATAATGATCATGCCAAAGGGTTTATAGAGCTATGAAATGTATTAAAAACGGAGAACGAAAATATTTAATTAACAAAGAAAGTAAATACATAAAAAACAGTATTTTTTCTCTCCATGTAATTTACAAAGTCAAAATTTCTTTTGCGTGTAAAGGGAAAATTAAAAAGATCATATTAATAAAAGATCCTCCAATATTTCCTGACGAAGCGAAGTAAAATTGCTCGAACGGTCTTTTTCCATACTTCTTTCTTTCGTCTCGCATCTCATGCAAATTTTTTCTATATCCAGTTCCATGAAAATTCTCAATATAGAGGGCGCAAAAAAGGAAAGTAATTTCAGTAAAATGAAAAGAGAAAGAAAGAAAGAAATAAAATTAAAAAAACACCTAAGCAAGAATAATAAAACGAGAAAGAAAAGAATAGAATGAGATTCACGAAACTCTCGAGGGCACTTCTTGCGGTCGAAAGTTAAATGCGACGTGAAAAGTACTATCCGAGCGCATAGATATCGAAAGCCTTTTCAAATAACGTGGCTACAGGCTACTTCTTCGGTACTTTTATTTTTAATTTCATTTTTTACCCTTACTCTTCTTCTCTACTCTATGTCCTACATTCATAGTCGAGTCGGAAGGTACGGTACTGTAAAACATGTACAGAGTTTCAGAGAAACTCCAAACAACAACAACAACAAATACACATATATACCCATACTTAAATTTATACACAGAGAAACGTGCAAAAAACCCTGAAATATAAAGTTAGGCAAACCGAGACTAGCATGGAGAGAACCAGCAGAGGACAACGCTATGAAGTTGAGTGCTGTAAGAAAGGGGACATACGAGTGTAAGAAACGCTCTGAGGAATCATATGCACCTGCGGCAGTTTCTGCGACAGTTTGATATACGAGCACGTTTTCTCGGAAAATCTACAGCGAGATAGATATCAAGCCGGGTTGTTGCAAAAAAATATTCCTCACCATAATCCTTCTTCTTCGCGTGTAAAAATTTTTTTCATATTCACATTTGTTATAATAATATAATGATAATAATTTTTTTTTTCTGTATTCACTAATAACTTGAACAGTAATAAATTTTATGAAATTAAACTCAATGCAATTGTTTAATTCGAGGGTCAACATGGAAAAAATATGAAAATAATGAAAAACTACAAAATCACTTTTAAATCGTTGATGCAAACTGAAAATTCACGAATTTTTCAAAAATTTTATCATCAATTCTTGATTTATATCATCAAATAAAAATATACTATTCAAAAATTTGACGATTCTTTTAATATTAGTAGAAAATTTTAACGTGACAAATCGAAATTTTTTTGATTCACGAATTGAAAAACTTATTGCTAATAATTTGTCAAAGAACAACTTATAAATAAAAATTTGTACAAGTTGTTTTGTTGAAGAAAACCAGACGACCGTGAAACTAAACAATCACCGTTATTTAATTAGAATAATGGTAGGAACTGCACCTGTTTAATTTCTTAGTAAATTCCTTGCTCAGCTAAGAAAATTCTTGTGTCTTGGAACTATTTCCATACAATTCCCATTATTTATTTTTAAATATAATTATACATTTAGCTGTAAATTGTGTTAACGTCTTTGATGATTAAGGAATAATTAGCAATATTGTTACGATTCATTGTCACTCAATTTGAAAGTAGAAAAGAAAAAAGAGGTAAAGTATTGTAGATTTGAAATAACACGCGCGACTTGTCACAAGCTCGATCGCGGACTAAAAGCTACAACGTCGCTCCGACCGACAGCGTAACAGAACGTACGATGACACAGGACGTACTGAAGGGTCGCGCGTCGCGAATATCAGATACATACACCATACCGTACTCGGTATCAGCTATATACTGCTGGACGTTGTTATATTACTTCTCTACTACTGAGTAAGTGAGAGATGGAAAAGAGCGGCGCCGATGGGACGCTAAATTCGTCGCTTGGATACCACGCATGCGCAAGTTCAATTCATCCCCTCGGTTTTGCAAGTAGTATTACTCGGTTTAAATTATAGTGGGTTTCCTAAGAAGAGTCAGACAAAGAATACAGCTGGTAATTTCTGTTTTTTGTTACACGGCATATTTATGAATTATACATTTATCGATGTATGGTTTTATTTATTGTTTAATAATGGTTCAATAGAACCTAATTACTGTCGCATAAGTTATAAATATGAGGATTAATTTTCACTATAAAAATATAATGATTCATATTTTCGATGAATCAAAAATAAAAATAACTGGAAAATAGAATACAGTAAAAAATTTTGTATATTGAAAAAAATGTCTATAGATAAAGTATACATAAAAATTTTAAAACATTAAAATATTAAAGTGACATGAAAAATATATTCTCGATAATTGCTACAATTATGTTTTTGTGTGTCAAGAAAATTTTTCTGATACCAATTTTTTTTTCTTAGTGTAATATTAAATAAAAGTTACAATTCCTCGAAAAATTAAGAGAACTAAAAGATGAGCGCAGCGATTGAAAAAGTGGAATTGAAGATCAATAGTTTCGAATAATGAACAAAAAATTTTCAAAAAGTTTCCTGTGCTCAATAAAAATTCTTTGAATTCCCATAAATATTTAAGAAAATTTTTTTTTTGCTAATTAATAAACTCCGTAAAAAATTTTGTGTAATTCTTTGAATTTAACATCTTTTGTTATCTCCCGTGCAAACAAAATTCTGATTCAAAATAAATTTAAGATTGAAATTCATATTTTGATACAAATATGGATAAGTTTTGATTAATAAAGACTTGAAAATATTTAGGATAAATTTTATCTATAAAATATTCTTAAGTCTTTATTAAAATTCTAAAGCGAAATCGAAATTTCTACAGGAGTGCTAATTTCTATTTACAAATCAATTTCAAATTTGCATTGATCTCAAAACTAATTCAGATTTGTGTCAAAATATGAATTTCAATCTTAAATTCATTTTAAATCAGAATTTTGTTTTGCCCGGGATTTGCAGCTACAGAATTGTTCGAATTGATAACATTTTTTATTTAATTAAAAAAACCTATCCTTTTATTTGTCTATCATATAGTAAAGATAGAAATTAATATTCTTTTGTCAAAAAATTAATAAATTTGAGTCGTTCTTATCAACAAATTCTTGAGCCTAGACTTTCTTGTCTAAACGACAATTTGTATTCTCTCAATGTACCGTTAGTTGTTAAGTAAAACAAATTTAACATTCATTTTCACACAAAGAATGTGGAGATTGCTGGAAAAATCATTGCTTTGAAAATCATTTGTCTAAAGGTTACTTTTATTTAAATTAAAAACTGCACAAAAACCATGAAAAAAGTTTAAATTTGACCATATTGCGGTTCTTAATTCAAACAGGTGAATAATCCTTTTTTTGTTTTGCGAATTGATAAGTAGGATTAATATAAACCTACAAACCATAGAACAAAACATAATAGGCATTTTAAGTTTTAATTGTTAAATTTCAGAAATTCAAGAGGAGAAAAATAGATCATGTAAGCAAATGTACAATTTTTTTTATAGATAAATGTAAAATAATAATTTCACAGGTAAAATATTTTTAAATAAATGACTCAAAAAATTGATTGTAAAATAATCGGTGGTGTTTTTCAATTCACGATGTCTTTCATTAATAGGAAATGAAAGAAAATTACTATAAGTAGATGATACAAGTTTACAAGTAATCATTATTGTGATACTCAACTGGGTCTACGACAAACTTTTACGGTAAAGGAATAGTTCTCGTTGAATCGTCCACTTTTTTTAAGGAGCACATAAGTTTGTTTCTTAAAACAATCCCTTCTATTATTTTAATAATTTGTTTTTGAAAAAATAAAAAGTCTTCGTGGCTAGGAACCATTTTTCAAAAGCATTTATTAATGCTTTATTTTCTACTAATAAACGTATTTTTATCCTTTATTAAAAAGTTGATGTGACGTTTTCATTATTGTCGCTTTTCGTTGCTATGGTGACCACTTTGGCAACGATTACCATGGCCACAATTACCATGGCAACGGTAACTATACCAACGGTTACCATGGTAATGGTTAAATATTAGTGAATAAAATTTGTAAAAATATTGATTAAGTAAATTGTCGATAAATCAACATTTCAAAAAAAGCGCGCCAAGCGCGTTCGATTTTCTAGTGTTATTAAAAGATAAAGTTAAAAAATCATAGTCAAGGTCATTGTCATTCTATAATCATCATAGTGAATAACTTTCTTCATTAATTCTCCTGAAATTATACTTTTTTCATATTCATGAACTACCTCTTAGATTGGTAGAAATTTTGCGATCAAAAAATTCATCTATCTTTTTTTTCCTGCGGGTACGAGTAAACCAAATGTACGCCTGTTCACTAAGTCCTTCAAAATCAACTTCAAAGGGTCTGGTCTTCAATCTTCAAACCATTGGATTCAGAATAGTTCATTTTCAGTTGGATTCTCATTTAATAGTGTCTGAAACTCTCCAAAGCAGATTCATAGCATGATGTAGCATTCCAGAATTATTTATAAAATCGTAATGACAAAATAATTCTCTTAGCATCGAGCTGCTGCTTCTGCATACCGTTATATTAAGTAAAAACATCGCGGTATCACCATTTATAGTTGCATAAATATCGGCAGCGAAATGTAAACTACGTATCACTCTATCCAGTTGCCACTCTTGATTAATATATTCTTTGCAACAGCCGTTGGTGAATTTTTGAGGATATAACCAATAGTGGGTAGCAGAATAGTGAGTCGTCATTATTACAGATATTTATAGATTCTCGATCTTGTAAAGCTTTTGTCATTCAATAATTTATCCAAGGAAGAGAAATGGTTCTTTTTAAATGTGTATATTAATAGAGCAGAAATATATAATTAATTATGAATAACGACTATATCATTGGAATCTAGAAAAAGGCCTCGCTTAATTTTGGCCCCCTCATAGTCGAAAGATAAACTTCTAATTGCGGGATAGTTTGAATAAATCGTTTGTTTAAATATATGTTCTTGATTTGCAAACATTATTATTCGATAGTAGTACGTCGGTCTACAAAACAATTTGCGAAAATACCTTGAGCATTGGAATTGAAATAAAAAAAAAAATATATTTATCCAATTCCAGAAAAATTAAATTTTTTTAGTCAAACATCATGAGTTTGTTCTTTTATATAGATACTTACAAACAAAAATTTTCAGGATTTTTAAAAGATGTAATTAAATGCAAATAGTGAATAAATTGTAGATTGGTGACAATTTAATTTGAATATATTGAGAAAATTGAGTTACTGAGTAAGAAGACAAACAAATTTTTCGGAAAATAAATTAAAAATTTTCTGTAAACAATATGAAATGTGGATGCAATTTTTGTTAAAAACTAATGAGGTATGATAAATAATTGTAGAGTTGTAAAATTAGACTGTAACTTATTTTTTTTAGTTTTATGATCAGTGTAGAGTTTTTACTTTTGTAACCAAGGGTTTAGGATACGTATCGTAAATTATGATTTAAGTAAGTACGTCGAACATGCTGTTTGCAGATGTTTTGACAGATAGGTAAGATTGTTATAAGTAAAAGTGTGAGAGTGAATTTTAAAAGTATTTTGGAAATGCGTGGGAACTATAAATTTAAGTTAGTTTTGCGCATTGTAAAAGTATGACTGAGTGGGATGAGAGGCCCAAGTAGTAGGTAGAGTAATTAAGAAAAAGGACTTGAGAAGACAATCCTGAAGAACTATTCATTGTAGACAGACCTCTGTATTATTTCCTAATAAACACAACACTTAAATTATCTGCCCTGTGATATCCTTTTTAGATATTAACAACATCAATATCCTATCCAGTATTTCTGATACTACATAATTAATGTAATTTAAATATTTTTTTCAAAACCCATATTTACATTCATCTTATTCTTTTTGATTCTGAAAATTCAGTACTTTTTTTTCAAAGATCCCAACGTTTTGAACGATTTTATGATAAATGAGAACAAAAACAAATTCATACCTACTTTTAGCACAAAACCCTAACCAACTGCCGTGATACGCCCTTCTAGTTTTGGGGTTGCGATCCATACTTATAAGTATGATTATATATGAACACTCGTTTTCATGTATTGATCTTTTTCGAAAGGCTTTATTTTAATTCATTTTGTCACTCAATATTTTCTTATCAGTAAATATTAGTAAAAACTTGTTGAAAAATTTATAAAACATTCAATTATTATCAAAAAAAATCAGATTTGTAGATTTTGAACAAAAACTGCTTGGAATATTTTTAATTCAACATCTTAGCTACTTAAAATCGAATACTGTAAAAAATTATATGGCAAGTTGTGTATGGTTTTATTTTTATGCATATATATCATTCTTTATTGCATTTATAACTTTTTTTGAACAACTCCACTTTGCCTATCTTCCTCCTAATTTCGTATGCTACCCTAAAATGATTTATTTCCCAGAACTTTACGATAATAGCTATTGAACATTGTCCACGCACATAAAGTGTTAATGTATATCTTTTATTATAACTATGACTGTTTATAAAAAGTTGATCAGTTATTACATTTATTATGATGAACTCTACACGGAAAGAACAAGATGACACTGGATATCATCCCAGATTATACTCAATAGAAAACTAATTATCAAAAAAAAAAAAAATTTCATTTACTATACTTTCATATTTTCATGTAGGCCGAAAGAGATTGTCAAAAGTAAATTATTTAGTTTAATTTTTTTGAGCAGTGTTTAGTCAGTATGATAATTTTCTTCAATGCATTTTACATATATTTCTAATAAACGAACCGATTTATTCAATTGGCATTTGTTGTTACTGGTCGAGACTGAATTACCGACACCAGACTGCACACTACAAGTTCTTATGGTAAAATATCAAGTTATAAAATACATCGTGACGTTATCAACTAAATGAAAACATTAATTGGGGGCCATTCATTAATTACGTAGGGGTATTGAGAGGGAGGAGGGGGGTGAAATTCATTCTTACGATATATTTCGTGAATCAAAATTCAATCTTAAAAATCTAATTCCACTCTGGATTCCAAATAATTTTATTAATTTTAAATTGTACAGCTGAATTTTTATTTTTTTTAAATAATTTTTATTGCTTATTGAAAAAAAAAATAACTTATTAAAATTTCATATATTTTTATTGACATCCATGTTTGGTTCTATAAAAAAAATTATAGTACGTTTTTCCATGTATTATCGTATTTTTATTATTTAAAACATAAAATTTATGTCTTTTATTTAAGAATGATGGATCCACGTTGAACTGTAAGTTTTAGTGAAACTGATCTTTTCCTAACATAACAGTGTATTATTTAGAAAATCAAGATAGAATCTTACGTAAAAAAGGGGAGAGGAGGTTAGAGAAATCTTAAGTTTTTTGCTAAATCGTTAATATTTTTGCTATAATCATAACTATTTTTTTCAGGCATTTAATTTCTCAATTATAACAAAAATTTTTGATTCCACACAGTATGACGCTTACGGCTCTAGTACTAGTCTAAATAATGGAGTATCATTTTACCATTTTTTTTTTCAGATTAGACACACTTTGCATCGACGATGTGTATTTTGGCTTCTGGTTGAGAATACTTTATTCGACGGTAACATAGCTACAATATTACATTACGAGCTTACTTTGAAACTAAAAAGTTAATGAAGGAAAAGAGTAAAATTAGTGTTAAAAAGTAAAGTTTATGTTTTCTACAAAATTCTAAATAACTAAAACATAGTTCTACAATAAGAATTGTTTTTTTTTTTTTTCCAAATACTAAACAAGGTGCAGAAAATAAGGAATTAAAAATGAAAATTACCGCCAACAGGTGCCACTGAAGTAAAGTAAAGCTTTTGCTGGTACATGTCCAATAGCCAGCTTGAAAGAACCTGTTTTTCCACCTTACTCTTATTTTTCACCGGGTCACAACGACAACTATGCACAAAAAAAGACTAAAGAAACTCAATAACTCTTTTTACTTGTGCAGCAATAAAAACACATGATCAAATAAACATCTGTACTCTAAAAGAGGCACATATCTACGTGTCTTAGTGATAATAAAAGTCTATAAAACTGTAATAAAACTTGATGTATTTTTTTTAAGCTTGAGTATTTTCTAATACGTCAATTTCTTTTATTAAAAAAAAAAGGGATCACTCACAACCCGTGGGAATAACGTGTTCACTTTTTACGATCAACGACTCGTCGATCGGATTTTTCTCTTTACTTCTTAAGGTACACCACATCCTTCTTATGTCGTTTGTGCTTACCAACAAGGGACTTCACTAGCCTCGAAGGAACATGAACTACTATACCTTTCGACCCGTCAGAACGTGGATTACGGTCAACTGGAAGCTTTTGAAAAGGCGAACCGTGAAAAATCGAGTAGACGATATATTTTTTTTGCTGCCAATCAATTTTTTAAAATAAATTTATTTTACATTTTTAATCAATTCATATATCAATAACAAAACAATTGAGGTCGTTATTTCATCAGATTCATTTTTTAGGATGTTTTTTGTATTTTTCAAATAATTGTGCGCAGAATAAAATTAGTAAACAATATTTATTTTTTACAAATATGCTAAGTCCTTACTTATATTGTTGTAAACAATTAAACTACCATTCAAATCTTTATTACATTTATTTTTTCAAAGTTAATAAAGATTGGAATAACTTGGAAAGAAACATTTTTCAAGTTTGTTAATTTTTTAATTTATAAAAATATTTAAAGTAGATATTTATGTCATAAGGCTGTGAAGTGGCGGTTTTCTGACAGCGACGACATTTCGATATGAGCTTAAGGTTTGCGGCAGGAAGGTTCGAAACTGGCGTAATTTTAACAACCGAGGAGTAGCCGAGGATGGAAATTTACGCTCGTTTTCGAACATTCGCGTCACAAACATTGAAGCGAATATCGAAAAAAAGTTGTTGTCAAAATTGCCACTTAACGGCCGAATGACATACAATATTTTTTGTTATTATTGCTCCATAAGTTTAACTTTTGAAAGATAGAAGGCAAATAATGACATATTTAAATTTTATGAAGTTTCACGAGGGCAAAAAAACTTAATTTTGTATTAATTATCTGTTTATTAATATTTATTTATGGCGTGATTGTTATATTATTAATATTAAGTCCGCTTCATAATAAACTGCCAGCAGAGAAATAATTAACGCCATTCAATAGTAGCTGTTTAAAATTTACTCACAATCATTGGTCGATACACTAGAATGTAATTTTTTTTTTTAAATCTCTCTCAATTTCGTCTGGGTGTACTCAAAAAGTTTATAAAAAAAAGGAGAGGGTAAAACTTCACGGCCTAGGCCGTGAAAAAACGACGGTATGGTAGAGTCTCTAGAAAAGAGTCCCTTTACGGACGCTACCAAGCGCTCAAAAGTTGAACTTTTGGAGGGAGTAAAACAAAAAACATATTTCGACTATTATATTGATTGCTGCTATAACTTTACCGTAAATTATAATGATAAAAAAAAGTTCGATAATTTTTCAAGGATTACCAAGGTATTACATATTCCATCACACTAATTTTTAATGAACTCATATATCATTTTTAATTCGTCACACTTTCTATCAAATATTGAATTTCTCATTAAAATATATAATGATAAGATTGTAAACAGCACTTTTGCTTTCTTTGACTTCGATACTTTGGTCTTCTAAGTGCCTTTGAATAACCTACAAAAGCTAGTACTCCTATGCACCGATTAGATAACACGAAAGACGAGTCTTGAAGAGTCTTCTACAAACGCTCTATGAAAGAGCGTTTCGTTTTTGATAAATTTGAAGCAGTAGTGTAAGACAAAACTACTCGAGAAATTTCATATGGTCTTGTGATAAATTTATCAACATTTAGAACAAGACTAATGGGTAAAGCGACAAATAATTCACTTTTACACAAAGCATAAACGGGGTATTTACATTTGAATATCCCATTTAATAGTGACAGTGATGTGAATAATGATTCATTAGGTAATAATGTTCGTAGGTAGTGACTGAATTGACTTAATCACACCGATTAGACGGTGTATCAGGAGACTAGTCAGTTACAACGACGAGTACATTGTCGACTATGACTGCAACGTTGATGTCAATGGGAGCGATGTACCAAACGAAGTTTCGATTAGTACCGAGCTATATAACTAAGGTCATTGAAGTTCAATAGACCACGATAATTCTCTCATGACCCCATGACATTTCTAAGACACTTAAATTTTATTATTATTATCATAAACATGTAATCATTAATGTGAATAAATAATGAGTCATCTATTTTTAAGAAAGATATTTATAAATAGAGTAACGTAAATATTCGATATTATCGGAATAATCTGTTTAGATTTACATACAATTAATCTTGGACGGATTGAGATTAAAATTTACATTAAACCTTGAGCTTGTGACTTTGTTATGATAATAAAGATTGATTTTGATTATTAAAGCTATGTTTATCGGATAGAATGTATAATATAATTATGGATTGAAATTCTTAATGAATATTAAAAAATTATTTTTATGACTCTTGCATTTACTGTATTTTAGTTTGAAAAATAAATTACTTAGTAAAAAATTTTGTGTCAATGCGTCAAAAAATTTTGTGTTAAATATTTAACACTTTTTTGTGTTAATTTAACACTTTTTTATGTCAAATATTTAAAACTTTTTTATGTTTATTTAACACAATAAATGTTAAATTTACACATGGAAGTGTTAAATATTTAACACAAAATTTTTTGACGCAATGACGTAAAATTTTTTACTGTGTATGTGTAAAAAATTTTTTGATGTTCTGATAAGCACATGGATAACCTAATAAGAACAATCAGTTATTTCAGGCCATACATAAAAATATTTGGCTTCATGTGACAAGATAGTTTCTGATATCGGCAAACATTATTTTTTGACCAAAGATAGCGTTGAAAATGACTAACGAAAGGTGCTCAATCGTTGAATTGTCTGATTAAAAGAGAATTAAATTTAGGTGTTGAATTTTAAAATAACAGTAATTTTTTTGACTCTTAAAAAGCTTATCTGACCTTAATTTAATTAACTACTAGATAACTTTCTGTTTAATTAAATTAACATATTAACATAGAAAAATAAAAACTATGAACAAACCGGCGACGTTAGCCGAGTAGTCAAAGGCGCCGACCTATTAAGCACTCGAATTAACTCACCGGCCAAGCGTGGGTTCGAATCCCAAGCTAGTCTTAGAAACCAGCTTGGTTAAGATTTGAACCCTGCGCGGAGGTTAATATTCTCAAAACCTAAAAAGACCCCAACGTACTACTTTTAACAATCAAAGTCGGCGATATGACAACAGCAGTTCAAACCGACTCTAAATGAAAAATTAATTGAAAAAAAAAAAAAAATATGAACAATTATAATAAACTATATTTTTATTTTTTTATGCAACCTGAGATAGTTATGGTGACCTTGATCTTTTGGTAACACTTTCATTGTCATCTCATGGTCACGCAGTCACTGTCATCCCTTGATTATATTGGCATTCGTTAGTTGCCTCATTATGTAATCATTGTCGGCTTACTCATATTTGTAGCTGTATAAATAAATATAAGTGGTATGCAAAGTATGTATATCGATTCTTATATAAAGTCATTGATATGATCAATTATAAATAAATGAAGTGAACTGATGGATTACACTTCTTTAAATCAAAAATAGCCTTTACATCAGAGATTAAAAATCAATAAATTCCAAGCATTAGATAAAATATCGATTAAACTTCTAAATAGTATCATATCTACTTCTGAATAATTCTGTAACTACAGTTAAAACGTTACCAAGTGAATTAAATTTGTTTTATCAATTTACTAAAAATAAGTTTATCTGAACAATTAAAAATGACGCTAAAAATTTTCTCAAATCTTTTCACTTTTCTCATGGTACTAAATAACGTTCAATCTTTTAATTTGACCGACATTTATGATCTCAATTCAATAAACCATTTTTTCATTGATATCTCGACGAAAGTAGAAAATGAGTATCTCTCTAATGAATTAATAACTGACAGTGAAAAGAACATTATTTTAAACAAAATCGTGATTGATTTGATTGAAATGCTTACAAAATTAGACACCATAAAAAGTAACTTTGATGATAGTTACTTGGCCAAAGAATTCGATGGTTTGATGAAATCATTTGAAATTTATAACTTTAAACTTCGAGATTTTGAATCGAATTCATCTTTAATTGCACACACAAAAATTATAGACGAAAAACGTTCTACAATCGAAACTTATGCCAAATGGATAATTTCTTTTCAGAACGATACAGAGTTGCAAAATTTAATAAATTTTTGTCCATTCATCTCGCGAAGTATTGAACACATCAATAGTGTTTTTCATTCTGATTCCATCGCTGAAGTATTTAATGAAATGATTGATAACATTTCGAAGAAAATAGAGGTAAGTTGAAACACCAAATTATCTATGTTAAATGAAACCGTCGTTGGTCGCATGCATTTTTCAGTGGAGTTAGGTCACGTGATGAGCGTTGCACCGTCGTGTTATTTAAATGGGACAACAGCGACATATATTCGTAGCGGAATTTAAAAAAGTTTCTACCGCTCATTGGCATAAAACACCGCTTTTCCATTTTCCGTGTTGAAAATTTAATTTCTTATATTTTATTGGTAATATTTTCAAAATAGTTAAAAGGAATTAATTTTTTTTTTCAAAATTTTATTTTGAAGTATTGTTAAAAAAAAAAAAAAAAAATGAAATGTAAAAAATATATAAAATTCGAATTTTAGCAAAAATTAAAAAACGCTTTATTAATTTTTTAGAAAGTCAGAACAATTTTTTTTTATTTTTTTTCAATAAAAAAAGTAATATTTTACTCCGCGGAGTAAAGTCTATTAGTAATATATTTTAAATACGTCTCAGAGTGAATTGCACTCCCAAAATGAATAAATCAATTGATAATCATTCACTCCGCATTCACTCCACATTCACTCCGCATTCACTTCGAACATTTTTCACAGTGTAAATACTTTGAGTGTAAAAAAAAATGATCTTCCTACTTTAGCATCGTCGTTTAATTTTAATTAACACTATTTAAACAGACTAATAAGTACAATATTTGTGATCAACGAAGCTCATTAAACGAAGGATGGTTTTTTTACTATCGGCAAACAATGACTGCCTTTCTCAAAAAAATGGTGATCTATTACTATTTCGGAGTTATAGACGCAAGATGTAAAAACGGTGATTGTAGTAACACATTAAAAAAGTGTTATTCAAATTAAATCTTCATATTTATTAGTACAGATTGGAAATTAAAGTAGTATCTTTGCTTCATATTCTAGAACAAGAAAATGATGCTATGACATTTTTGAAAACAAATTCAATCGAAATTTTAACGAAGAGTATGGAATCGTTGAAGCAGTTACAACAAATAAATTATTATATGTATCAATGTGATGCATTTGATCTTAAAAAAGGTAATTATAAATACTAGTAGGGGCGAATGGGGTTAATTGAACTACGGGGGAATTGAACCATTCGAATTAATAAATCGAAAAAATTGAAAAAATTTATAATCCTCAACTTTGTTTATAGTGATATAATAGTTTATTTATTCATTATTTACTATTAATTGTTATAAAATTATATGGGGTCGATTGAACCAGCAGTCCCGGGGACGATTGAACCATACGGAGAAACATGGGACATGCGCGCGCATCTTGACTCTACGTGAAAAAACTCAGGAAAATAACCTAACAATTTAATGTACTGAATTTGTAATGAAAATTATTTTTAAATTGATTTTTAATTTATTCAATATAATATCTGTTCATTAAAACGGTGCAACAGGTATATTAGCAAGTAACAATTAATATATTATTTATTAACAGTTCGAGTTTGAGTTTTAAATGTTATTGGTTCAATTAACCCCAAGCAGTGGTTCAACTGCCCCCGAGCGGGGGTCAATTGAACCATTCGACGTGTTTGGATAAATTAATAATTTTTTTTAATTCACGTTGTTTATTGACTAATTTATGTATTGATAATGATAGTAGACATAATAAACTACCATTCCAAGAAAAAAAAATTATTATTTAATTTTAATTCGAATAGTAAAAAATTACTAAACTTTTTTTGGTTGAATTGACCCTCTTCTCCCCTACTTATAAATTGAGGCAAATAAGTGACTGTTCTTGAAAATATGTTGGTGTATCAACTTTCGATGAGCATATCGATGTTAATAATGTTGTTAATAAGATGAAAATTTATTTAGGTAAGATCTATGGAGGATATTATGAATTGGAAAGGATGATTCAGACAATAGTGATTAACGAAAGAGATTTAAGTACTGAGCAATCATGTCAGCATAATTGCAAACTTGATAGAATGGAAGGTAACATAAATCATACAGAATGTAGAGAATTATATGATTGTCGGTTTATGAGTTATGGTTTTCATATGTGCAATGTGAGTATTAAGTATTTTAGTAAGAAAGAATGATTACGAATTGACGAGTTACTTATTTGGAAATAGGAAAAAAAAGAAAGTACAAGACGCTACAAATGGTTCAGAAATAAACACGATGTCTATTTTGGCCCAGGACATGAAAAGAAATGTAACAGGAAAATTAAGGGACTCGGCAGTTATCTTGACTTTTTCCAACTGCGCCATTGTGATTACTGTGTATGCACTTGTGTGGCACAACCCAAGCGATCAACTAATGTTGTCACGGCTATCAGTTTCAGAGAACAAGTTACAAATATCCACCAAAACATGTTAAGTATTAATAATCATGAGAAGTATAATTCATTAAACGCATAAATAATCATCAAAAACGCATTAACAATATTTTTTGTAGGATTGTTGTCGGTGTAAGATTTGTGAAGAAAGACTTCATGATACATGTTCAAATAAAAGAAAGGCAACTGAGAAGACGTGGATTGAATGACTCAGGTACCTGGAAAGAGCTGGAAAGTTTTGATGTCAATGAGAAGACTGGAACATTTTTTTTTATTAATAACAACACCGAAAGTCCACTGTTTGTCGGAATTGATTATGGCCACCCGAAGATCATTAACTTTGATGATTTAATTGCACCTAAAGGTTTTGTTGTAACAGGTGTTAGATTAGGATTCGTAGAAAACGCACTTGATTATCGAAAATTCAAAACGAAACCTATTGAACTACAAATTAGAGTAACCCCATACGATTATATTCAAGGACAGCTTATTGATCTTGATAAAACCTATTGGATGACTCCGGAACATCAAAGTCACTCTTTTAGGTATTGTTTTTTTTAATCTTCTTTATCATACGAACTTTAATCGATATGATTAACTAATCCATTATTGTTTTTTAGAAATGAGTTGGTCTTAGTTAATTCTGATATTCCTACAAAATCTTTACAAAATGTAATTGACTCAAAAACAAACCAATTTATCAAATTTCAAACTTCGGATTTAAAGAAAGATGCAGGACAATCAACAGTGCCATTTTTTGATGCAGGAGAAGCAGAAGGCTACCCTAATTTTCCATTAGGAGGTATTGGAATTATTCATCGTAGGCAGGAAGGATTCGGTGGATTTTTAGCGTTTAGAATTTTTGAATTAGACCTTTCGATGTACTTCAAATCGTAATTTAATGCTTTTTTATTTAAAGGCTTATTTTTGTGTTGTTGAACTTTACTTTATTTTTAATTATAACTACCATTCAAAACCATATTTGGATTTACTTTAATCGCTTATTAATTATCACTGATTATTATTGATTATCTAATGAAGTACCAAGAAAATGTCGTTTCCCCAAAAAATTGATGAGAGTTTTTAAGTACTTTTATAAATGATGTAATTGATCCTTTATCATGCTGACTTAAATGCAGCAAGAGTCTCCAAATTGCTCGAATTCTCTCTGTACTTGCCAGACCTACATACTCCAGCTAGATACCTTTTGCTGAGGTTCCCGTTCAAAAACAAACGCTTGATAGCACAACCGAGACTGGCAAATAAATACAATTGCTACCTACATGCGAATAATCTTCTAACAAAATTTACCCCGAGCTTTACCTACCAACTTTGCAACCAAAAAGAACCTGACTCAATCGAGCACCCTCTGACAGTACGTCCTTTCTTCTCAAGCCTTAAGAATCATAAACTGTCGAATATACTACAGTGTAAGAAGCAAATTTCAGATATTCTATCCTCATCGGACCAAAAAACTTTGTATACGATTGTAAATTTTACCAACTAGTCTCTGCATCTTAGAAATTGGGTCCTACAACTCTAATTGTTTTCTCTATCCAATTTTAATCTCTTTTTACGTTTTTAAACTGTACCCATGACATTATTCTTCTTTATTTTTATAACATTGCTCACAAATGTAAATATGTTTATATATTGTTTTCATATGCAAATTTAGTTATGTTACCACTTTGCTGAAAACATGTGTATAATTGTTCAATGCAATAAATCAATAATAAAAAAAAAATAAATGATGTAGTTGAAAGAGTTAAGCCTGAGGTGTTAAGATCTGAAATAATAATACTAATTTTTTCTTACTCTCCGGAGACGCTTATCTCAAATTAGATTTTAATTGAATGGACTGAAAAAAAATTAACTCGATTCAAGAAAAAAATTTTTGAACCACAAAAATAATTATAAAGAGCTTTATCATTCTGTTTTAGATGGAAAAGTTTTTGAACGGAGAAATTTTTTTTGATATAAATAAATTTGACTTGATTCTACAACTTTTCACCTTCATTCGTATAACAATGATACTCTTTAATATTACTTTCTTGATTCAAAAATTTTTCTCGAATCAAGTTAATTTTTTTTGACTTACGACGTAGAAGTTGACGTACGAGTTTTTATAAAAAAATAAAAAATTCAAAAAGTATGACAAATCATTTTTTTAATCTCATACATCGCCTGATATGGCTAAGTATCCATATGACATACGGTATCAAGCCATAAATGGCTTGGTATAAAAATTAACCATAAGTAGCCTTACAATCAGATAATTTATCGAAAGAACTGATTAAGAGAATAATAACAATCAAGATGACGTTTATGATGATAATAATTACACTTCTCACAAAAATTAAGGGAGCAGAAAAAAAATCCAAATTTTTGGGGGATTTTCAACAGGCTGTAACTTATACAAAAATGGTCGTACAGCAAAAAAAAAAAAGCAAATTGTAGCTCTAAGTGTTTTGTTTTTGGATCTGAGTTTGAAATATTTTTTTGAAAATATTTTTCGAGTAATCATAAGAAAACCACCGAAAAAAAAATTTTCGAAATTTTTTTGGTTTTTTTTTTTAATCTACGGACGTGGAAAAAATTTTTTCGACTCAACCTCCATATGGACCGGATAGCTTGTTTATTCAGATTTAATTTCGTTTTTTTAAAATCTCGATACGAGCATTTCTCGCTGAGATATCGATGTTTGAATGGAAAAAGATCATTTTGTCTTTGATTACCAATATCTCAGCAACCAATGATTGCACAGAAATTTTGAGGTTGGTTTTAAAAACTTGAATAAATTCTCTACAAGGATTGGCAATTGAATTTTGAAAAAAATTTTTTTCAATCATTACATGAATTTGAAAAAGCATCCAAAAAAGGGCTTTTTGTCGTTTTTTGGAAAATCAAGCACCCAATCAAAAATATTGCGGAAACCACTGACGTTAAGTGTGCCTCTTATTGTTCAATATACCCACAAAAACCCTACAAAGTTTCAATTCAATCCAGCCAACCGTTTTTTTTTCCCCACTTGATCGAATTTTTGAAAAAATTAAAGAAGCAAGAATTTCGCTCTGAAAATGTCATAATTTTTATCAAAAATGAAAAAAAATTTTTTTTTTCATTTTTCTCTCAATTCTGTATTAGTGACTTGAAAAATTTAAGGAAAAAAAAAAAAAATCGTAAATTTTTGAGAAAAAAAAAAATTTTTTTTAATTTTTTTTCAATTGGCCCAAATCAAAAAAAATGTAGCGACTCACTTTCTCACCGATTTTACTCTTCCGCACTTTAAGTTTCCTAGTCACAGATTAATTGAATAAATTAAAAGTTGATACCCCCAAGGCAAGTCGAATATTCGTTCTACGAATATTGGGACAATAATTTTTTCGTGCGAATTCCAACAGTGTCTAAAAAAAAACAGTTTTTCTTAAAACTAACCTGCTTTCTTGGTAATCGAGCCAATCATCAGTTTTTCTCAAAACTACCGTATTTTTTAATTTTTAGAAAAGCAAATTAACTGAGTTTTTGCAAACTTTAGTTTTTTTTTAAATTTTTTTCATAATGCCTAGGCGGCATTTATCCGCGCCACAAGTCGCTCAGATAGTGACTCTAGTGGAAGAAGGGTACAATTACCGACAAGTCGGGGATCGTATGGACGTTAGTTCATCTGTCGTATCTCGCGCATACAATCGGTATTTGGAAACCGGTGGTTATCAACGACGAGTTGGCCAAGGTCGTCGTCGCGCAACAAATCCTCGTGATGACCGAGCGATCGTTCGGCGCGTTCGTCAAGAACCTTTCGTTCCTGCGAACGTTGTCGCCCGAAATTTTCCGAACCGTCGACAACAACAACAACAACAGCAACAACAACGACGACGACGACAACAACAACCGCGGAACATTTCAGTTCAAACGGTTCGAAATCGTCTCCGTGAGACTGGAGTGCGATCAAGAAGTGCCGCCCGAGTACCGATGTTATCACCCATACATCGTCGAAACCGTCTGGCTTACGCTCGTCAACATGTTCATTGGACCGTAAGGCAATGGAACAATGTTTTGTTTTCTGATGAGTGTCGGGTATGCCTGTTTAGAAATGACCGAGACCCCGAGTTTGGCGCCGTCAGGGAGAGCGTTTTTCACGTAACTTCACTCGACCGGTAGCTGCTTACAACGGAGGGTCGGTGATGGTTTGGGGAGGAGTTTCGAGATTTTCACGAACTCCTTTGGTAATCGTCCACGAAAATCTAAACGCTACGCGTTACATTAATCAGATCTTACGACCTGTTGTCTTGCCTCTACGGCAGCAAACTAGAGGTTTTATTTTTATGCAAGACAATGCCCGGCCTCACACAGCAAACGTCACCCGTCGGTTTTTCCAAAGACACGACATAACGTTGTTAAGGCATCCAGCGGTAAGCCCTGATCTTAACCCTATCGAGCACGTCTGGGATATCCTGAAGCGCCGATTGCGCCAGAATTATCCCAATTTACGAACGTTAGCTCGTAACGAAAATTTTTTTTCATTTTTGATAAAAATTATGACATTTTCAGAGCGAAATTCTTGCTCCTTTAATTTTTTCAAAAATTCGATCAAGTGGAAAAAAAAACGGTTGGCTGGATTGAATTGAAACTTTGTAGGGTTTTTGTGGGTATATTGAACAATAAGAGGCACACTTAACGTCAGTGGTTTCCGCAATATTTTTGATTGGGTGCTTGATTTTCCAAAAACGACAAAAAGCCCTTTTTGGATGCTTTTTCAAATTCATGTAATGATTGAAAAAAATTTTTTTCAAAATTCAATTGCCAATCCTTGTAGAGAATTTATTCAAGTTTTTAAAACCAACCTCAAAATTTCTGTGCAATCATTGGTTGCTGAGATATTGGTAATCAAAGACAAAATGATCTTTTTCCATTCAAACATCGATATCTCAGCGAGAAATGCTCGTATCGAGATTTTAAAAAACGAAATTAAATCTGAATAAACAAGCTATCCGGTCCATATGGAGGTTGAGTCGAAAAAATTTTTCCACGTCCGTAGATTAAAAAAAAAAACCAAAAAAATTTCGAAAATTTTTTTCGGTGGTTTTCTTATGATTACTCGAAAAATATTTTCAAAAAAAATATTTCAAACTCAGATCCAAAAACAAAACACTTAGAGCTACAATTTGCTTTTTTTTTTTGCTGTACGACCATTTTTGTATAAGTTACAGCCTGTTGAAAATCCCCCAAAAATTTGGATTTTTTTTCTGCTCCCTTAATTTTTGTGAGAAGTGTACATTACAATAAATAAGTCACTGAGTTATTTCTTTTTGAAGTAGTGTTTTATAAAATTATTTTAATTTATAATTAAACTACTTTTATAAAATTATTTTAATTTATAGCCACAATATAAAAATTTAACATAAATCTATAATTGAGATCCATCAATTCTATAAAAATTGTTATTACCAGTTAATTTATACAAAGTTATTGATTCCTGCGTAATTTCGATGAAAAAGAATATTCAAGTTATTTTTATTAAACTTTTAGTGTCTCTGACCTGCCGGACGTGATATATATCTTCTTAAAATAGTTATCATCTATACATAAAAAAATTATTGGTTTTCGTTTCCAAATATATAATCAAATTAATTAGAGGAGCACTTTAATTGTTGATCAGTAGTTATGAACAAACAACTTTATTTATGTCCAGAACATCGGTTTTGAAAGATGTTGAGAATTTTGTCCAAGTTTTTAATATTATTTGTTATACTTCCAAATGTAGAATCTCACAAAAAATTAAATATCTTTCATCTCAAATCAATAAATATTTATTTCAATAACGTTTATGAAAGAATAAAAATTAATTTCTTTGATGTTCAACCAATGATGCCGCGTGAGAAAAAAAGCGTTTTAGAACGTATCGCAAATGAATTTATCGATTCAATTAAAAAATTAAACCGAAGTGTAAGTGATTCAGAGTATGATAATTGGACGAAAGATTGAAAAAATTTGATCAAAATATTTGAAGGATACGCCTTAAAATCTAACAACTCTGTTTTGAATTCACGGTCAATTTCGCGTATATCTGCTATAGAAGATAACAGTTTTGTAGTAAATTCCTATGCCGCATTTGTAGGCTCTTATACAGATAATAGTAGCTTGAAGAATGTAATAGATATTTGTCCGTTTTTGCCTCACGTCTTAAAAAAATTTTAGTGTTGTTTATTCTAATTCAACACGAAAAAAAGAACACTTGAATTATTACAGTTTCATAATGTAGCGAGGCGCTTCTAACTCAAAACTTGAAGAATTACAGTTTCAAATAATAATTTTTACACGATCTTTAAAAGTTAGATTTTGAAACTGTAACTTTTAAAGATTGAACTGTTAGTATTAAAGATCGTTTACAAATTATTATTTGAAACTGTAACTTTTAAAGATTGAACTGTAAGTTTAAAAGATCGTGTAAAAATCATTATTTGAAACTGTAATTCTCCAAGTTTTGAGTTAGAAGCGCCACGCTACATTGTGAAACTGTAATAATTCAAGTGTTCTTTTTTCCGTGAATTGTGGATGAATTTAACAACTTAATGGATGACATTCTGGCGGAAGTAAGAGTAAGTGTCAATATTTCTAAATCATGGTTTGTATCTAGAATAACAATTTTGATAATTCACTACTGGTCCATACTTAATATATTCATTAGGGTGTGCCAAAATTCAATTTCCATGAAGAACCTTTTAAAATTGGAATTTTGAGTTCCGCTTTTAGCAGGAGCTATGTATGGGCATTTCCTAAGAGATTTTGGGGTGATACGATTTATTTGATTTTCATAGAATTTTTTAACAGGAGTTTAGTTTCGGTATTTCCGCTGAAATTTCAAATTTTAGTCGGAAGTACCCAACTAAATATCCTGTTAAAAATTTTATGAAAATCAAATAAATCGTCTCACCCCAAAATATCTTGGGAAATGCCCAAATACAGCTCCTGCTAAAAGCGGAACTCAAAATTCCAATTTTAAAAGGTTCTTCACGAAAATTGAATTTTTGCACACCCTAATATTCATTATAATTAAGTACAACAAGCTTCAGTTTATTCTAAATGAAATATTTCATTTAATTTTATTCAAGAAATATTTCAACAGAAAGTATCATAGATTAACTATTTGTTTTCTGTTTTTTAGAAGAAAGAGAACGATAACACGTATGGTCAGAAGAGTTCATAGCATGAAGTATGGTTCATCTATTATCACAGAGTGATGGTTACATTTTTAAAGAAAATGTTAATGCAATTTTACTTTGGGGTATTTCAAGCAATGTGTAATAATGGTTAGTATTTTATATAGAATAAACGAAAGCGAAATTTAGTATAGACCGGATAGCTCAAATGGTAGAGTAGCCGACATGTCATCGGAAGGTTCTGGGTTCGAATCTCAGTCCGAGCTATTTGAATGTTTTCTCGCATATTCTATACGCTCACATTAAGAAGTTCCGCTCCTTAATCCTTTCTCAAACCTTTCCCACCAAAATATCCTGTTACGTGAATATTGGAACGCTTCACGTAATAATTATCCGTAACTCCTATTCTTTCCCGTTTCGTAGCACATTATTTTCGAATTTGATATTTGATATCTTCAACCCGTGATAAAATTTTCTATAATTTTTTATATTATATGTTCTGACATTACCCGTGGCTATATAACTTTCGTTGAAAAATTTCAATCTCCAAAGCTAAAAATAAGATACTTTGAGTTTAAATTTCCTTTTTTCAATGCCCTACAATTGTTGTGTTATGTAAAACATATTTTTTTATAACGTTTATCTTTTCTATATAATATTGAAGACCGTCATAATTTTTCGTTGTTCGTAGACCAGATAAGAAAATAACTAGAGTTCATGTCCCTTATTTAGATGCTTAGTCTGAGACCTCAATGCATTTAAGATTACAAAACCGGAACAAACAAATAAATGGAGTTTAAACATTAGAAAAAAATATCCAGAGAGTTCAAAGGTATTACTTAAATACATTGCGGCACTCGAACTCAGACTGGGAAATTTTTATCATTATACTCTCATTACTGTCCAAATATTAGGCATAGAAGATAATATAGTATGAGTCAAAAGAAATAATAATTTTATGATAATAAACAAAATTTCTTAAACAATCTTTTACAATAAATTTAATTAGATAATGTCTTGAGAATAATAAATAATTTAAGATAAAAATAATAAATAAGAATTTCAAATTGAACAATTAGTAAATGTTAAAAACTAAAAGCAAATAAATTAAAAGTTACAAATTAATTATTAAAAGGAATTGACTAATTGTTTATTAAAATTTTTATCGATCACAAAAAAAGAAATCTTCCGATTATTGATAAAATGGTTCGAAGAAATTGTTTAAATATTAAATAAATTTAAGAAATGTTAATATTCAAAAATTTTCATATGTTAAGGGGGATAGCCACTGTGACGCTGGAAAAAATAGGCAATTTTCGGGAATTTTTTTTACTAGGATAATAAAGGAATTTGGGGATCGGGTTTTTTTTGTTTTATAAAGTATATGTTGAGGATAATTCTCCTAAATTTTTATTCAAAAATATTTTGTTATCACAAAGTTATAAACATTTTTGTAGAGCACCAAAAAAATTTCCCCCTCCATTGCCGGTACTGTAACTCAAAAACGGATTATCTGAAACAAAAAAACCAAACGGCATTTTAATCTATAGGAATGTCGCTATCGTCGCACGTAGGGGATTTTGAAAATTTTGATTTGAGAAAAAATGGCGCCATATTGAAAATTTTTTCGTCTTTTTCCTCATTTTTTGGACTCAAACAGCCTTAAAAATCTTAAAAATTAAAATTTTCAAAATCCCCTACGTGCGACGATAGCCACTAAGTAGACGAATACGGGGAAACAAAAAAATTGAGAATCGGTTCATATTTACGAAAGTTACAGTACCGGAAAGTTTGAAAAAGTCGTTTTGAGAAAACGCGAGTAAAGTTTTAAGAAGATTCTCGCAACTTTAAAATCTAGTCTTTCACAAAATATTCATACTCACATCAAACTATCAAGTCCTGGGCCATATGAGGGTTCTTCCTCCTTATCTTTAGTATTGACCTTGACTTTTTTATTTTTTACTGGCCGTTTCCATGCGGCTTTCAGCAGCTTTAACCCGAGTAGCGTCGCGCTCAGCGCAGTATGAGTAGAGTGTTGGTCCTACTTTAACATCGAGATTCTCTAATATCTTCAGAGTTGCTAGAGCCCCATCATTGAATGTAATTGTTGAAATATATAAAGCTATTTCAACAATAAGGGAATAAGAAGAATTTGTTTTTGGGGCGAGCTGCCACACTAATGCATTGAAGCTTTCATTATTATTTTGTGTAAACCCACCGACACATCGTTCCAATAACTCTGGATTCGATAGATCTTCATAAATCGGTATTAAAGCTTCCGCAATATCTGCAGGAAGTGGTGGTTTTTCAACTAATGAGTCCAAAGTATTTGTTGCCACAGCTTTTTGAAATTGACACCACGAATTTGCACCTTCAGGACAAAGAAAATGCTGCGGATCTTCGGGTGATGAAAACTTGTGATAAAATGTTTGCCAAATAGCATTATACATCTCATCAACATCATTAGAATGACGTCTGATTGCTAAACCATAATACTTTGTAAATTCATTAATTGCTTTGTCCGTTAATCGACCTTTCCCACCTAAACTTTTCTGTGTATTTTCTTCTTTTCCTGTTTTTGTCTTCTTGTTAGTTCGTTGCTTCTTCAAAGCCCTTAGTCGACTGCCCATTCGTTTTTGCACGTGATTAATACATTCCTTTTTTTTATCTTCACCATGTCCCCATACGGTTTAGCATCACAAATATTTTTATACGTTTTAGTGTCACCATCACCTATATAGTTTACATACTTAACGTTATGTAATAACTCTGATCGCATAAACATCTCTTTTATTCCATCTACCTCCATTTGTCCAGAAGAATTTTCATGGTTTATTGGACAGTCTAGAGCATGGTCTTGCATAAATTGATCGTATTCAGCTGTTCCTTTTTTGAGCTCATTAGCGCACACATCTTACAATAACTGGATTTCATACTTACATCTACGATTTTGCCAGTGAAGTAACCAATTAGAGAAGATATACCAAATGAAGATTTAAACCCTCTTTTCTTCCAACTACCGTCACCGGAGACAGAAATTCCAGGAATGTCATTGGATTTTAAATGCTTGCAGGTTTCTTGGATTTCTTCTTTAGCAGCTTTTTTCAACACTAAATCACAACAGTTTCTAGCTGCATTTCTGATTTGTGTGACCAGACGATCGTAAAAGCTATGGAACATTGGTCGTGGTAAATCCATGAAAGCACAAAATCTTTCAGCTCCAGATAACCCAATACCAATTATCCGCATTGCAAAGATGAAACGGCGATTAATTTCATACGCATTCTTGATGAGTGGACATGAATTTATCAAAACTGGATCACATTTTTGCAATTCACAACTAGTTTAAAACCTAATCCTCGAATACTTGTCTCAGTAAAGTTTACATCACCACCACACTTTTTACACGATACACAGCCACTTAGTAAATTAAATATCGAAAAAAATTTATAATTTTGTAGCTAATACTCGAATCAATTGTACAATCAGATTTTTGTGATAATTTCCTCTTGGAAGCACTATCACGTCGTTGAGAGCCAGTATTTTTTCAGTTTCATATCTGTTGAGCGGTCGATTAAATTTTTCCTGTCGTTTGGCAGTTTTCTTTCGTTTTTAATAACTTTACTTTGTTTACGATCCATTATTTAACAAATTTTTTTGTTAAATAAACAAAAAAAAAAAAGATCAGAAGATTTAAAAAAATAAGTAAGTAAACAATAACGAGTACACTAAGAAACTCAATAAATTAAAGAACGAGTGTGTATTCATACAAAACAACTAAACTATGAGGTACAGTATCTCAACAATAAGAAAAAATATACGTTAAAAGTCAAATAATTGTAACGGTTGACAATCGTGAGGGAAAACAATCGCCAACCCGTACGAATCAAAGACGGAGCGAGCAGGCGACGTTTTCGTCGAAGCGCCGCGCGTAAAACGGTCAATCGACGCGCTCTTATAAAAATGACTATAACTCGAAAACTATTCGGAATTTTTCTATAAAATTTGAAATACATAATTTTGAATATATAAACTTCAGTTTAATGAAAAAAAAAAAAAAAATTTTTTTTCCGAAATTTTACAGTGGCTATCCCCCTTAAACAACAAGTAACATTAAGATCTCCGTGTGCATTTGTGTGTGTATAGATGCGCCTATACATTAACATAAGTGTACCAGTAAGAGTATCGTTGTACAATGTGTAGGAGGTAAAAGCATACAAGTATAATAAGATCCGAACAAAAACAGTTTCACTGTAAAAAAATCGTGCCAAGTCCACGTTCATAAGACTATTAAGAAAAAAAAAATTTTATTTCTTTACAAAAAGATATAAAATAAAAAATTAAATAATCCAAGTAACCGATATGGTTGTATATGATTTTTGAAAATTAAAAAAATTTTTGTAAATTTAAAAATTAAAAGAAACAATTTTGGAACGTATTTAGTGTGCGTAGTTACGAAATATTTCACTTTTTATGAAATTCCTAAATTGTATCTACTAGTGCACTTAAAAAAAATTCAAGTACACAATAACGCACACCAAGTACGTTCCAAAATTGTTTCTTTTAATTTTTAAATTTACAAAAATTTTTTTTTAATTTTCGAAAATCATATACAACCATATCGGTTACTTGGATTTTTTAATTTTTTATTTTATATCTTTTTGTAAAGAAATAAAATTTTTTTTTCTTAATAGTCTTATGAACGTGGACTTGGCACGATTTTTTTACAATGAAACTGTTTTTGTTCGGATTTCAGTTTTTTTTGTAATTATAATAAAAATTGACAATTTTAATTTAATATTTGTCAGCATATTATTAACAGAAAACGTCGCTCACCGAAGCTTGAAATTGAAAACATTTTCGAGTCTAGTTGCAATGCTGCTTCAGGGAAACAAATCTATATCAATGAATTTCTTGATGGTCATGTTTATCGACTATTACAAACTGCAAAAGCAAAAGCCAAGGAATGCAAGTACAAATATGTTTGGGTATATAAGGGAAAAATTTTTGCAAAAAAGGACGATGATTCATCTAAGTTTTTAATTTGCTCTGAAGCAGATTTAGACAAATTTGAATAGCAATTACCATGTCAAAGTAATGTCACTATGTCATCAATAAATATTCTGAGCTTAAATATAAATAGTTTCTCTGCCCATACAGCCCAATTTGAAGCTCTAGTTACCGAGCTAAAGCCACACATAATTACAGTTGTTGAAACCTGGCTTACTCCTGATAGTCATATTGCTCTAAAGGATTATGTAATTTTGCGTCGTGACCGTGGATTGATAAACTTAAATGGGCATTACATCAGAGGTGGAGGCGTTGCATGCCTAATACATAATTCTCTAAAATCGAAATTATTATTATCATCTGAAACTGATGACATCAATCATCCTGAATACATGTTAATTGATGTTCTATCATCATCTGGATGTCGCATACTTCTTTCAGCTATTTACAGAAGACCACAGGGTTTATTATTAGATAGCTTCATTACACATTTTGCCAAATTTTATCCATCATATAAAAATATTATCATCATGGGTGACTTGAATTGCAATCTTATGAAAACTGATCGTTCATCAAATCACCTCAAATCTTTCATTGCAGACTCGGGACTTTATTGCATACCATATGGATCTACATTTCATTCTTCTGGAGTTGACTCGTGGCTGGATGTCATTATTGTTGATAGTAGTGATAAATTAGAAAGCTATTCTAAGTCTCAAATGCCTTTCATAGGTGGTCATAATTATTTATGCTGCAAATATAAATTTGAAGTGGCACCAAAATATGATAAAACAGTCAAGTTCAGAGATTTCAAACACTGTGATCATGAAGCTCTTACGAATGATTTAAATCGAAATTTGAATTTTGCTAATGCTAACCTCGATGGTTTGGATCCAAACTGCTTAGTTGGACATTTCATCAACGCAATTACATCAGTCTTAGATAGCTTTGCTCCTTTTGTCGTCAGGAAATTGAGTCGTCCAAGCAGTCCGTGGTTAACTAATGAGTTAAGGCACAAATTTAGGCAACGTGATAATCTATATAAAAAAGCACGACGAACTGGAGATCGAATCCTTCTTGCTCAGTACAAGATAAAACGTAAGGAATTGAAATTCGAACTGGCCTCTGCTCGAGATGCTTATTTCAAACAAGTTCTCGATGTCACCAGCAGTAATACAAACTTATGGCCAACCCTTAAGCGTTTGGGTATTGTTAAATCTAAAAGCTCTTCACCTTTGGACAGCTTTAATGCTGACTCTTTAAATAATTTCTATGCCAATATCTTAAAGAAACATCCTTCCTGTTCTCGTGAGTTCGTAATGGACTTATCATCAGTTACCGAGAGAAAAGTAAATAGCATATTTAATTGGTCCAAAATTGATATTGTAGATGTCACAAAGAATTTACAAATTACTGTTCAGAAGTCCAAAGGCAAAAGCCCTGATGGATTGGATCTCAAATGGCTGAAAGATCATCTACCACAGATCTCGATTTTTCTCATGAACATCTACAATAGGTCTATTGACACGTGCGTCTTTCCTGATGCCTGGAAGCTGGTCTATATTGTTCCTCTAAATAAAATAAGTGCACCAAAGTCTATGTCAGACACTAGACCTATAGCCAATGTATCCCATCTTGCCAAAGTATTTGAACGTATATTGGCAAATCAGCTTACGAATTATCTTGAATCGAATAATATCATTGATGAACATCAATCTGGTTTTCGGAAGCATCATAGTACTCAAGCAGCCCTGCTCCGCTTGACTGATGATGTTCGCAAAGCTATTGACAGAGACGAATTAACCTACTTCATTTTATTTGATTTCTCAAAAGCTTTTGACTATGTTAAACCAGAAGTGCTATTTGTGACAATGTATCAAATAGGTTTCTCGACTGAGGTTATTCTTTGGTTCCTATCGTATCTTACTGGCCGATCACAAGCAGTTCTAAACTATGATTGTTCTATATCTGATGTCATAAATACTACTTCAGGTGTTCCTCAAGGATCTATTTTGGGCCCCATTCTCTTCCTCATCATGATTAATGGAGTGACGAAACGGCTGAAATTTTGTCAATATGGCCTCTTTGCTGACGACAAATCTGCATACTATCATTTTGATTTTTCCCAACTAAACGATGCAGCACATAAAATCAATACTGATGCTCAAGCAGTGGCCGATTGGGCAAAGGAAGTGGGTCTAGAACTCAACCTTGGGAAAACTAAAGTGATGATTCTAGGACGTAGTAGGAAATTGAAGCTACTTAAGGGTTGTGATCTTCCTGAAATAATTGTAGATGGAAACGTTATCCCATATGTTAGTTCAACTAAACATTTGGGTGTTTATTTATCAGCAGATCTTTCCTGGGATCTTCATGTTTCACAAATCTCTCGAAAGGTCTATGGTACTCTAAATAACCTAAAATATAGGAAGAATATACTATCTACCTCAACCCGGAAATTGCTGGTCGCTGCAATGGTTATTCCAATTATTGACTACTGCTCTTTGGTCTTGATCGATACATCCAAAAGGTTAGATTACAAGTTACAACGCTTGATAAATAACGGCATAAGATTTATTTTCAACCTGAAACGTGATGAGCATATAACACCTCACAGACGCTTGTTACAGTGGCTCACAGTCAAATCGAAGCGTTACTACTTCTTGGCTTGTTTTCTGTACAAACTTTTTAACTCTGGTGAACCTAAATTCCTCAGAAGCATGTTTGTCGAAGAGTCACCAGATATTAGACGTTCCGAGAGAGTGGCTGCCAGACAGAACAATATCACTTTTAAAATTCCTAATTTCTCAACTACCTCCTACGAACATTCATTCTTGGTCTCATCGATACGCCTCTGGAGAGAATTGCCACCTGACGTCATCAATGCACTTAGCATAGACACTTTCAAGACAAAAGCATATAAATTCTTCCATGATCTTGAGCTTAAGGAGAACTTGATTCCCGGCTTCACCGGAGATGATTCAAATCGTTAAAATTTGGAGTGCTTTAGCTTTAGATTTAAATCGAAACCTAGTCTGTAAACGATTTTCAAACTTCTTGCCTACTCTTCAGCTAAACTGGAATTTCAGAAAATTTTTCTGCTTATTTGATGATATTTCCTAAATTTTTTCTTAAATTTTCTCTTTTTTTTTTTTGACTGTTTTCATTTCTCATCATTTTTCATTATCCTGTCAGCGAAATCTAAATACTGTTGTAATATTTATTCAGATATGTTTGTATTCTTACATGTACTTTATATTCTTATATTTTTGTATTTTTGTCATTCGGCTATTGCCTTGGCATTCAAATTAAATAAATAAATAAAAAAAAAATAATAAAAATTGACAATTTTAATTTAATACATTTCCGGTGGCAAACTATCCCCTTTAAGCTATAGTTCATGTAAAAGTTATTCTTGCGCCGCCTGGCGTGTGTAATTGCAAGCTGTCAAATATCTTTTTTTCACTGTAGTTTTCCATCTATCATAAGATTAGCATGCATCGTTATATTATTTAGTCTCTGGCCGTCCGCTTTTTACATAAGAAAAAAGTTAAAATCTAAAAATCTGGGTCGCTATAGTTTGTGCTGATTATTTTTAATAATTTTAAATAAAAATTATAAAGATAATTGTTAATTATCAAGTAATACGCGTAATAAAAAGCATGAACTACTATTATAAAATATCATATAAAAAAAAAATCAAATTAAATTTGAAAAAAAACTTGTAACCTCAAAAAACGATTCTGCTTACGGTATATACACACTCGGTAGTCTGGCTTGAGAACGGAACTTGGCGCCAGATTCTACCGAATCTCTTGATAACTTGTGATCTATACTTGTACATCAAAATACGGGGAAACCGCCACCGCAGCATTTTCCGACACATCCGAAGAGAGGGTATTCAATTCTCCCTCCAATTGACAACGGAGGGCCCGTAAAAATCTCGGACCCGGGAAGCTGCTGGGTGTTCGCTCTCTTCGTGTTTAGACCTATCTAGTGTTAACATCATCAATAGATTACGACTAATTCTGTTTTTTTTTATACAACCAATTGTAAAATAAAGTAAAGTTGTGTAGTGAATTAAATTAACGAAAAGAAAAAGAACAAGATTCACCAATTGTACCAGGTAAAATACAAAATTATTAATTTGTAAATTTTAACAATTTGAAACCGCATTGTATGAAAGAAAATATTAGATTTCACCTTTTTGTATTATTTGTAATGAATTTATAATTTAACCAATTTTTAGTTAAATAATATACTTATTAAATTTACCTAACGAACTATTTATTCAATCAAACCTATCATTCTCAATAAATTAAAACTCGGAAGTTCCCGGTCTATTAATCTAACACGCTAGGACCAAATACTGTTAATCACTTCAAATGTAAAATTAATTAATTATCATAAATTAAATAATTTTTACATAACAGTTGATAAGCTTAAAAAATGATGATTTTTTTTTTTTTTGACAGACTACTTAAATAATACCATGAATTTTTTTTGGTCGAACATGTCAGACGTAGTCGAAAGAAGTGTTAAAACACAACAAGCCTTGCAACAAAAAATTAACTATATGTATCGTTGCGATTCATCAGATTTTGATAAAAGTAATAAATTTTTTAATATCATGTAATTATAAGCAATAGTGTAGTATTTAAAAACAAATCATTGTTTAGATGGTAAAAATCAGGTCTACTATGAATTAGAGAGAATGATCCAAGTATTAATTGTCAATGAGAAAGATTTAAGTACTACGCAAACTTGTACTGCCAATTGTGATGTTAAAACAATAAAAAATACTATAAATCATAAAGAATGTCGAGAATTTCGAGACTGTCGTTTTATGACCAATTCTCTCAAAGTTTGCAAGGTAAGTTTTAAATTCAGTTTTTCTGCACTTAAATATAGATATACAATAAATATGAATTAACATTTTTTTGGGTAAAACTTATATATTCAAGGAAAAAGAAGGAAAGTCAAAACATTACAGATGGTTTGAAAACAGATATCGCATTCAGTTTGGCGGAAACAGAGGAGAAAACTGTAGTGAACCAGTGCAATCCCTAGAAGGTTATTTAGACGTATCCGAAATGCGCTTCTGTGATTACTGTGTATGCACTTGTGTGGCACAACCCAAGCGATCTACTAATGTTGTCACAGCTATCAGTTTCAGAGAACAAGTAACAAATATCTTCCAAAACATGTTAAGTATTAATAATCATTAGAAGTACAATTCACGAAAAGCATAAATAATTATCAAAAACGCATTAACAATATTTTTTGTAGTGTTGTTGTTGGTATAAGATTTGCGAAGAAAGACTTCATGATCCATGTTCAAATAAAAGAAAGGCAACTGAGAAGACGTAGATTGAATGACTCAGGTACCTGGAAAGAGCTGGAAAGTTTCGATGTCAATGAGCAGACCGGAAAATTTTTTTTTATTAATAACAACACTGAAAGTCCACTGTTTGTTGGGATTGACTATGGACACCCGAAGATCATTAACTTTGATGATTTACCCGACTAGAAAAAAAGTTAGGCTGAACCAGATAATATATCTGGACCGGATCAGGATAGAATAAGGTTTGCCAAATCCGGTAAGCCCTATCAGGACCAGGTCTGGACCAGATGAGGATAGCCTTATATAAAATATAATAAAGTATGGTAAGGCATACTACATCAGGACCAGGTGTGAACTTGATGAGGCTAGCCTGATGTAAAATAAAATCAGGTATTGTAAAGTATACTGCATCAGGACTAAATACAGTTATCATAGTATAAAAAATTATTAAGTATGACATGTTTCACATCATGATTGTCATACTTATACCATAAGTTAGGTTGTATTTGTATCAGATCAAATTAATAAGAGTCATTTATCTATATTAAATGATAACTTAATTCAATTCAAAATATTTTTCATAAAAAATTTTAATGAGTTCAATCGTTCGATATTGATCTAGTAGATTTCATACAGCCAAGTAAATAATAATAGTAATAATAATAACAACAACAATAATAACAACAACAACAACAATAATAATAATAATAATAATAATAATAATAATACTCTGCGGGGCTACCGAGTGATCGAGTATACTCGATCACTCACCAACTGTTTATGGATGATCTAAAGATATACAGTGCCAACAAAGATCATCTACAAACGGCCATCAACATCGTAGCAGAGTACACACGAGATGTCGGAATGTCTTTTGGGTTGGACAAGTGTGCGGTCGTACACCTGGCGAAGGGTAAGTGCTCTGATACGGGTGGAGATGTCGAATTAGTGGATGGGAGCGTCTTAAGAGAATTAGACGCCGGAGAGTTGTACAGATATCTAGGGATTGAAGAGCGGCAAATGCATGCCGTCTCTGAAGTCCGAACAACTCTTCGCAGTGAGTATGTTAGAAGACTCCGGAAGATCTGGTCATCAGAACTTTCCGGCAAGAACAAAGTCTCAGCTACTAACATGCTCGCTGTCCCGGTCCTACTTTACTCTTTTGGGATCTTGAAATGGCCTCGAAATGAGTTGAAAGATCTCGACATCAAAACCCGTAAAGTCATCAATATGAATCAGAGCATGCACCCTAACTCATCAGTCGCCAGGATGTACCTCTCCCGGAACATCGGAGGGAGAGGATTGCAGAGCTTGGAGCGGCTTCACGATCGTTTGGTTCTGGGTTTAACATACGAGGTTGCCAATTTCACAGCAGACGAGGACGACTTCCTGATGCAATTTGTTCATAGTCATGAAAATGCGCGGGAAGGGTCGTTCTTGTATAAGGCAGCAATCTACGCGGCAAATACCTTAGGTCTCGGAGAAATAAACGCTCTCATTGAACTCCCGAAAAAGGAGTTCAAGAGCGTCGTCAGGATAGCCGAGGAAAAAAACTCCTCGGTGAACACATGGACAAGTCCATGCACAGCGTGTATTTCAAACACGTCCGTGACCATGGCTTGTCCACCCAGCTGACATTCTCCTTCTTGAAGTCAGCTGGCCTGATGTCCGAGACCGAAGGATTTATATTTGCCTGCCAAGATGGTGTTATCAACACTCTCGAATACCGTAGCAAGGTGCTCCAGGCGCAGCTTCCGGACACGTCCTGTCGGACGTGTAAACAACATCCGGAGACGCTGATGCACCTTTTGTCGGCATGTCCTGTGCTGGCAAGAGGTGCCTACATACAGCGTCACAATGCTGCCCTGCGAGTACTCTATTATCATCTCAGATATAGCTGCGGTATCGATGAGACACCAGTGCTGCCTTATCTGCCAGGAGATATTCCGCAGGTTGTTGAGAATGACAGTTCCAAAATTTATTGGAACATACCATTCGCAACAACCCGGCGGATTGACCACAACAAACCTGATATTGTGCTCTTTGACAAGGCTACTCGTGACATTTATGTCATTGAGTTTTCGGCCCCAGCCGAATACAATATCTCGGCCAAAGAAGAGCACAAACACCAGATATATCAGGATCTCCTGTTTGAAATTGGCAAACTGTACCCAGGTTACCGTGTCAAGCTCGTCGTTTTGGTTGTCGGCGTCCTTGGAGGGATGAAACAGTCTTTTGTGTCTTCACTTGCGAAGATACCGGCTTGCAGTTCAGCAGCCGTGTCTCTAGCAGTGCGGATGCAAAAGGATGTCATTTTGGGATCCCTGCGTCTACTTAGGCAAATGAATTTGGCCTGCTGCACTCACTAACCGCCTTGTTGTGTGGAGTGGTGCAGCAGTAATGGATGGCGCTCAGGCTGGGCCCTCGGAGAGTCGGACTCCGGGGAAAACCCCCCTGAGCAATTAATAACAAATAATAATAATAATAATAATAATAATAATAAATTCTCCCGGTCCATCGGTGGGAGAGGTTTGCAGAGTTTGGAGCGGCTTCACGACCGTTTGGTCCTGGGTTTAACACACGAAGTTGTCAATTTCACTGCAGACGAGGATGACTTTCTTATGCAAATTGTACATAAACATGAAAATGCGCATAAGGGGTCATTCTTGTATAAGGCAGCAATATATGCGGCAAGAATCCTTGGTCTTGGAGAAATAAACGCTCTTATGGAACTCCGAAAGGAGGAATTTAAGAGCGTCATCAGGAACGCCGAGGAAAAACTACTCCTTGGCGAACTGATGGACAAGTCCATGCACAGCGTGTTCTTTAAACACGTGCGTGATCATGGCTTGTCCACCCAGCTGACGTTTTCCTTCTTAAAGTCAGCTGGCCTGATGTCCGAGACTGAAGGGTTCATATTTGCCTGCCAAGATGGTGTCATTAACACTCTTGAGTACCGTAGCAAGGTGCTCCAGGTGCAGCTTCCGGACACGTCCTGTAGGAGGTGTAGACAACATCCGGAGACGCTTATGCACCTATTGTCGGCATGTCCAGTGCTGGCGAGAGGTGCATATATCCAGCGTCACAATGCTGTCCTGAGAGTACTGTACTACTATCTTCGTCATTGCTACGGTATTGACATGACACCAGTGCTGCCTTATCTGCCAGGAGATATTCCCCAGGTTGTTGAGAATGAAAGTTGCAAAATTTATTGGAACATGCCATTTGCAACAACCCGGCGAATAGATCACAACAAACCTGATATTGTGCTCTTCGACAAGACCACTCGTGACATTTATGTCATTGAGTTCTCGGCCCCGGCTGAATACAACATCTCAGCCAAAGAAGAGCACAAAAGACAAATATATCAGGATCTCCTGTTTGAAATTGGCAAACTTTACCCAGGTTACCGTGTCAAGCTTGTCGTCCTGATTGTTGGCGTCCTAGGAGGGATGAAACAGTCTTTTGTATCCTCACTTTCCAAAGTTCCAGCTTGCTCATCAAAAGCTGAGTTCTTGGCAGTTAGGATGCAGAAGGCTGTTTTACTTGGTTCTCTCCGTCTCTTAAGGGAAATGACTTTGGCCTGCTGTGATCACTAACCGCCTTGTTGTGCAGAGTGGTCCAGCAGTAACGGATGGAGCTCAGGCTGGGCCCTCGGAGAATCGGACTCCGGGGATAACCCCCCTGAGCATTTAATAGCAAAATAATAATAATAATAAATTCAATTTTTAATAAATAAACTTTTTTAAAGTTACATTGATATAAACTTAGGATTACATATCATGTTCATAAATTTGAAAAATATATAAAAAAATTTAATTATAATGACATAATCTAATATTAAATTATGCTATTACACTAAATGTCAAAGTCAACATAATGCAATGTGTAAGTATGACATGTTTAAGTATGACATGTTTCACATCATGATTCACAGAAATTTCAAAATAATGAAGAAATTATTCCTGATAACAAGTTGCATCAAGCATTATCTTCAGTATTGAATAATGCTAAAGATTGGGATGGTCACAGAGTTTCAAGAATAAAAAAACAAGCATCTAATGAAGATAAATAAAAAACATCGTTATTATCCTATTCATTTTTTTTAATCATTTTTTTTTGTTGTGAAAAATATTCTACCAAAAAAATTAATAAGAATTAATTAGTTGGTTAAAAATATTTAATAAACATATTTAATATATAATTAATAATATTTATTTAATAATAACATAATAGTGTAATGATAAATATAATAATATATGAAATAACACATTTATAATATCAATTGATAAATTTGTTTTATCAAACAATTTTCTCGAAACCAAACACTCGTGTTTCTTAAAGGGACCGGACCGGGCATACCCGATTTGAATTAGCCAAGGTATATAACGCAGATGATTGATTTGGATCCGATTAGGAAAATCTCATCCAGATTCGATTAGGAATTCCGAATCGGGTCCTGATAAAATTTTCCTCATCGGGTCCAGATAAGGTTTTCCTGATCAGGTCCAGGCAAATCATCTGCGTTACATTCCTTATCTGGTCTAGATCGGGCATGCCCGGTCCGGTCCTTCTAAGGATCACGAAAAAATTTCTAGTCGGGATAATTGCACCTAAAGGTTTTGTTGTAACAAGTGTTAGTTACAAGTTTTAGATTAGGATTCGTAGAAAACGCACTTGATTATCGAAAATTCAAGACGAAACCTATTGAACTACAAATTAGAGTAACCCCATTCGATTATGTTCAAGGACAGCTTATTGATCTTCATAAAACATATTGGATAGCTCCGGAACATCAAAGTCACCATAAAAGGTATAAAGTTATTCTTTTTTTTTTATCTCATTTTATTTTATTTAGGTATCCAATAAGCCTTATTTAGGTCGTCGGAAAAGCATTATTAATTTTGTCGAATAAAACAGTCTTTCTGTAATCGTGAAGCAAAAATTTATTTATATGTAGAACTCCATAGTTTTTTACTTATGAAAAATCAAAAAATTGATTTTTCGCCACACTCGCTCAGAAGTTCAATTTTCGAGCACTATGTGGTTTTTACAAAAGTACTGATCTCTGGAGACTCCGTAGAATATATAGGTGTACCTCACCGTCTATTTTTTCGGGCCTCGGCCGCAAAACGTACCTCCCACATACATGATTTGTTTTAGTTTATAGAAGGTGTAGAGAAAAATCTTGTTTTTCTAAAGAGATTTTCCAAATGGATTATTTATAAATAATTTTTTTTCTTATTGATTTCAGAAAAAATTTAAATCTTCCTTATCCTGATGACCCTACAAAGTCATCAGAAAATGCAATTGATTCAAAAACAAACCAATTTATAAAATTTCGAGCTTCTGATTTGAAGAAAGATGCTGGACAATCAACAGTGCCATTTTTTGATGCCTTGGAAGCAGAAGGTGACCCTAATTTTCCTTTGGGAGGTATTGGAATCATTCATCGTGGACAGAAAGGATTCGGCGGATTTTTGGCGTTTAAAATTTTTGAGTTAGATCTTTCTCAGTACTTTAAAACATAATCCCATGCTATTAAAAATATTGGCGATTTTTTCATTTTTACGCATGTGTTTCAGAAAATAAATAAAATTCATTGCTCTAAACTTTTCTTTTATAGCTTTGATAAAAATATTCTTTCGGTTGAGTTTTATCATTGCGTTAACTGATAGAAGAGGTTCTTAACTATTAATAAATTTTTTTTAAGGATTTGATTAATTTATTAAATACAAACAAGCATTTTTTAAAATATAATAGACATTTTATTGTGATAAGAGTACTTGTATTAACAGTTAATAAATTTAATGAAGTTAATATGTCTTGTTTGCAGTACGATGTAAAGATCATTTAGTTACAAATAATACTATATTATCCTTCTATAATAACAATACGATGCATGAGTAATTTTCATTGCAAAAAAATTCTGTAACTTCAACAATCATTGTTTTATTATGCATCTAATTTTTAAAATTTTTTCATAAACCTAGATGGAAGACTAAGTTTCGTTGAACCCTATGAAATGACGCCAATCACGTTCAAATCGGTCGAGTCGTTCAAAAGCCATATTTTACAACTAGATCTATCGATTATGGACAAATTTTAGGGAGAAGGGAAGAAAGGATAAAGGGAAAGGGGGGAGCCCTACTTAGTGGGTATCATTTTTAGTATCCGAAAAAAATATTGCCTTTATCGTAGGAATAGTCAGAATAGCTTCTTAGGACTTCGGAATGTAGAAATCTGAAGAGAATTCGACTTTCGAGAATCAGGGTGAAACCAACAACTTCCCGATTTTTTGAAAATCATTACTTTCATAGCAGGAAGTTAACAATAATCTTGAAACAGATAAATATTCAGAAAATCATATAATCTTCTCACTATCCGTCAAAAAAGCAATAAAAAAGAACAAATAATTTCGATGCAATTTCGATTGTCAGTTGAATAAAATGAAAAAAAGTTTTAAAAAATGAAGTGTCAAAGAGAAGAAAATGTGTCAAATTCAATTTTTCTATCGTTCAGTAAAGTAAAATCACTTTATTGTGTTCATACTTCTTCAAGAATACATATTATTCATGAATTTGTTATTCGCAATATATTCATAAAAATACGCATGGAAAAACTATATCGTTTATTTATTTATTTATTTTTTTTTATTATTTATAGACATTACTTTTTCTCTTTATGTCAATCGTGTTATTTTTACTGACATCGTCGATTTTACTGCTCGATAGTGTCATGAGCATGTATACGCTGAATATGTTGACGTATAGTTTTCTGATTGTAAATATATAGTCATAGGGGACAAAAAATTCTGTTATTGAAAAAAAATATATGAACCTGGATGTTTTATGAATAGGATTGAATAATTAACCATTTCAAGGCCTTTAAATTCTTCCAAACATTATTTATTATCAAAAAAATAAAGCTATGAACCAATAAAACAGTGTACATTTTATTTAGTGGAAGTGCAATTCTAAAAAATCATTATCGTAATTTTTCTCTTGGTTAATGTAATGTACTAACAATCGAATGTTTGTTTACAGAATGCAATAAACATGGTTTATTATTATGACATGGATTATTATTTTCAGATTAATTTTACTATTTTTCGGTTTTTATTTCGTCAAGCTCAAGGATAATTATAATTTTAAAAATTAATGTAGATTTGAGAAAATTTCACATTTACACTTCATGAAATGATAGATTTGATGAGAATAACAGAAACTATGTTTTCAATTTTATCCGCCTGTTATTGAAGCCACAGCGGAAACGTTAAGATAGATTTTGAGTAAACGCAATATTCCAATGTTATATACCCGTAGCCTGAAGGAAACTCATGATTTGAATTTGAATACTCACATGTAAGCTATGAATTATAGTTTATAGATATAGATTTTACGAAAAATAAGCTCCTACAACGAAAAGTATAAATTTATTTTCGTTTATATGTTTGCAAAGATAAGTATAAATAATAATAAAAAAAAAATTTTTTAATCATTAAATTATGAATTTCTTGAAGACAGAAAAATGTGTTATCCTTTTTTTCTGTGTTTATATCGTAGTCCAGCTGGCCTCTATTTATATCATGTACAGCCAACGTTTGTTTAGCAATGAGCCAAGTCTTCACAGTCGAAGAGAATCGAATATTAACCTGACACAGCGAAAGTTATTCGATCATGGTGGGACTCGAACCCATGCCTAGCCAGTACCCGTATTTCAAAATCAAGCACGTTAACTGCTCAGCTACAAGCACTGGTTTTAGGTTGAAGTAATATGAAAAATTAAAATGGAAAAACGAAATAATGGCAATATAAAACTTAACCGTGACTATGAACAGGTTAGATCTTATTGTCACACACTGTTAAAAATTTTTGTAAAATTACAATCATATTTAAAAACGAATAATAAGTAAAATTACAAATCAGTGTATAGCAATGCAAAATAAAATACAACTCATGTAATTTTCCAACACCTGTCAGGAAATCTACTAAGATATATTGTAATTTTACAATTTTCATGTATAAACCTAACACGCATTGTAATATTACAGAACCGTTCGTCAATATTTAGGAAAAAACTTTTCAATTTTGCAAACATTATTTGTGATCTGATTCGGCATAATTGTATGTAAAATCACAAAAAATTATTGTAATTTATATTACAATAATCTCATAAAAAATTTTAAAAGCTTTTTTTTATTTTTACAATTTTCATTGTAAAATTACACAGTGCATTGTAATGTTACCAGACAATTTTAATTATATTACACAAATTGTAATTCTACTCCACTGTTTTCCAATTTTAAAAACAATACTTTTCAGTTTTACAAAAATGAGACTGATGTATCAAAAAACAACAATGTTCTTCATATTTATTTTTACTAATTTTTAGTCTATGGTTGTTTATTTGTAATAATAAATTCGAGGCATCATTTGTATTTTATAAATTTTAATATTACGCTAAAACGATCATTTCGAAATCTATATATTTGAATGAGTATATGTTAGACTTTAAATTTTATAATGTTCAATGAATTATGAATAATGTAAAAGTTAATTATTTTCCATCAATAAACAGCAGTAAATAAAACAAATAATGTAAATAATAAATACTAAGCCGTAATGTTTAATCACCACATAGGATTAGCTTATAAGAATAATAAGATGTTAGACCACCTATCGGTCGTGCAGCGTAGGGCTTTAGGTATCGGTCTGGAAAGCGCGCAGCTCGCTTTCGATTCTTAGTTAGGGTAAATATTATTTTCACATTATATCATCTGAGTTGTAAAATTAGGTCTACGTGAGGTACAAAATCTAGTCAGCGCTTCATAAAAATCAACCACAACAAATATTTAGTCAAATTTTTCTTTTTTATTATTTCAATTCGAGTAAAATTCAAGGAAAGTATTGTAATTTTGCAAACTTTGCTAATTTTCAAAATATTTGTAAAATTACAAAACCGTTTTGTAAAATTAGTAACCTCACAGAGGTATATACGTTTTGTAATATTACTATACCCGATTGTAGTTTTAAATGAATGTTTTGCCTATTAGCGTCCAATACATTTTTTGTAAAATTACAATAGAAATTTTTAACAGTGCAAGTTTAAACGTGAAAATATACGTCTTGTACACTATTTTTACATACCTTGTAATTGTAATAATTATAAGGGCAAAAAAATATTTTTATATAGCAAAAAAATGTAAATGGTCACTCACTAATATAATTCACTGATTATATTTTATTAATGTTCAATATACTGATTAGCTATAACTCACAAATTGTAAATAGCACTTCACTCGCAAGCGCTAGAAAAAAAAAAAATGGCGGAGTTATCATGCTTATAATATATTCGACCAATCACATGACGATTAAATTGGTCTCAACATATACTATACCATAATTCTCATAACAATCTTATATTAGGATTATCATATGCTGCGCGCGCGTCTTAATGTTAGCATGGAATTTTTATATATTTTCATGCTTATGATATATTTGACCAATTATATTACGAATAGTTTGCTTCCATGATATATTTTCATATTTTTCATCTAAATTAGAAGAGTGGATAATTCAAATTATACGGGATGTTTTTTCGGATTATATCCAGTGTAATCCTACGCGGTATAACCAAAAAAATTACTGGGTAAAATCGGAGATTACACTGAGCATAATCTAAAAATCATTTAGTATAATCTGGATTACATTTGCTATTATCTAAAATTTTTTTTCATCACAGAAATCACTGAGTATAATATGGTAGGATATCCAGTATTATTTTGTTCTTTCCGCGTAACTGCTTGAAAATTTATTCATGTTAGGAAATTTAAGTAAAGAGTCATTTAAAAATTTTATTAAATCTTCCAAAATAGTTGAATTGATGTAAGAATATTCAACTAATTTACGTTGAGCCCATGTTCATTTTTCTAAGCCCTGATTCTGAAAGATAATTTGAAATGATTACCTCCATGTTAATTGTATATCTATATAGTATTCAAATCTGATGCTTTTGAATCATTTCAAATTAGATTTCTTAATCAGGGAATAAAGTTACTGCTATTATTTGAAATTTTTTCACTTTTAATTAGAATTGTTAATTTTTTTCTTTTATCTGCAGGGGGAGCAACCTCTCCCTGGATCTTTACCCCTGAACTCTAACTTTGTGCCGAAATTTATTTTCGCATTTGTATTAAAAAAATGTGTGTATGTATACTACGATAGACTATTCTTTAATCAAGGGGAACATGACTTTAAAAATCGTTCATCATGAATACTGATTGCGTGTTAGAAAAATGATACGACAGCAGTAATTTTTCAATATTTACAATGAATATAATAACTTAATTCATAAATATAGCTGCTTATCTTAGGAAACTGTCAGTAATTTGAACTGAACTTTGTTTTTTATGAAAGCTGAATTTAACTTTTAAAGTACATAACTAAACTCGTAACATGGTACTTGTTTATAAATAAGGATAAGACATGAGAAGTAAGATGATAATCCTCTGAGAATCCGTGGATAAGTTCTTGGAACACGTACTACGTCTTTCGTTATTCTATTTGCTTTTAGGAACAAAAAAAAATTAATAATTAGATCTCAAAAAATTACAAGTTTTATAGAATTGGTCTGTATTTTTGAAAGTAAAAATAAAAACAACATAATAGATAATTTTCGATTCTATCCACAGGAGCAACATTTTGAAATAAGGAAATTTAATAGTAAGCACAAATAAGGTATACTATAAAAGTATATTGAAAGTGTACGGATGAAAGAATAAAAAACCGTAGAAGAGGCTGACGATTGAATAAACCTAGAGGGTGTAAATATTGATGTAACGTGTGCTATCCGATCTATAGAGTAAACGCTTCAGGGGGTAGATTTACCCTTCAGGGTTAGTAGCCAACTGGAAGAGAGCTGGAAATACCGGTGAGACTGATGGCGATGACGGCTGACTGATGGGACGCCTCGTACTGAGTACTTTCATCCCTTCGTGTTCTGTCTTACTCTTTCTTCCTATATCCTGAACTATGTGTTTTGCTTTCATGTTCATTTCTCGCTTGGATATATATTGGATATCAATAACAGTGTCAGGATCTGTACAACTTCAAAACTGAGGTCGAATGATACAATATATCTCAGGAATTTTTCGTCTATTTACTTTTTTATTAACTTTTAAATCTCGAATTTAGAAAAGCTTTTGATATGATTGGATAAAAAAAAAAATTACATAGTTTTGTGACTTATTGCAATCAAAATTTTTAATCAAAAAAGAAAAAAAAGGAAAGTAATAATGATGATCAATTGAAGCTATGAGAATTAAATCATCATTGATCTAAGAAGAAATTGACTTTTCTACAAACCTAAATCAAAGATAGAATTTATATCTCCGTAGATTTATATTATTTCTCTACGGTCATAGTTTTTTAAATTCCCGCTAAGAAAATTGAAAATTTTCAAAAATCGTGAAGTTATTGGTTTTACACCGTTTTTCCAAAATCAAATACGTATCAGATCTCGACATTTTGAGATCCTAGAAAGCTTCCCTGAATGTTTTCGCGATGATGTCCGCATGTCTATCTGTATGTGTGTATATGTATGTACGTAGTGAGAAATTTTAAAAAAATTACAAGAAAAATTTTTTTTCAAATGTGGTTTTTTTGAAATAACTTTTAAACGGCTTTACTGATCGATTCTAAAAACTAATCAGCTCTTATCATCAAAAAACTACGTCAATTGATTCGTTCGTGAGTTATCGTTTTTGAAAGAAAACCGAAAAAAGTGTTTTTTCGGAATTACTTTGAAATTTTTTGTTCGATCAATTTAAACTCAAAGATTTTTTATAAGGCTTTGAAAACTGCGTCGAATGTTGCCAACCGTGTGAAAATCGGTTCATTTATTCAAAAGTAATTGCGATTTGAAAATTCAAAAAATAGTGTTTTATTGAGAACACCTCTGTCAAAATTAAACCTCGATCAGACTTTTGAGCTCAAAAAGCAATCGCTTTGAGCTCATAGAGCTCAAAATAACATAAATATTATTTTAAACTCGAAGAGCTCAAAAACGTAATAAAGTGCAATTTTAAGCACTTAAGTATGAAATTAGCAAGAAGTTGCAGGGACGGCTATTTGGGTCAACCCGTTTTTCTAATTTTTTTTTTTTTTATTTAGTGTGATGAATGAACCATTCCGATAGTAAAATGAATTATTAAAAAAATAAAAGATATTTAATTGGAGTTAAAACATCTTATAAGAGATTATTTAACATTTAACTCATGGAACACGTTTTAGGTATTCGTAAAAGTTTTATTTACGAGCAAAGACTCAGGAATGAGCCTTATAATCTGTATAGAGTGGATTAGTTGGTGTATAGCTCTGGACTTAACTTAGTTAACAAGCTTTAGATATTTATTTTCTGATTTAAAGATGTTTGCTAACAATAGTAAACAAACAACTATAGCGAAATGAAAATAATTTATATTTGATTATTTCTAGCGTAATTTGCTATTATTGATGAATAAATTTCATTAAACATTAAGTTGTAACCTAAAACAACCAGGGTCACAGATGAATAATTCACTTTATGGGAAACACGATTATTTAAAAATTCTTGAATTTTTCGTCCGCTATGTTGTTGATAATCGCTTTTATTTAAAGTACATGACGTATTAAATCAGCGTGACATAAATACATGGAAGCAACAATTTTATAATCGACTTTTATGTTCTTTATTTTTTATTTTACTAATTAATAAAGTATATTAAATAATAATTAGTTACACGAGAACAATGAGATTCAAATCACGATTAAACTTTTTTCATGAAAATAATTTATTAGATTTGACTCTAAAAGAAGGCTGATTATGAATTTATAATAGTATAATTGTGTAATTTATATTCAAGATAAAAGATGTAATAGAAATCCACACGCTCAAATCGTAAAAAAAAAACAGATCGAATAATTCATAAAATTGTGCAAAATCAACAGAGTATCGATTTGGTTGATAAAATTGAAGTTTTGACGGTCAGTTTGGCAGTTCGTCAGTTTTGCTGAGATCAAATTGGATTACAATAATTAGATACGTTGCAGTTGTACCAGAAATCTGAAAAATAATTAAAAAGATGGTTTGTCACAATTTCACGACAAAAAATATCATTTTTTGTTATACTCGCTTCAAAAGTTCAACTTTTGAGCACTGGATGGCGTCTGTAAAGGGGCTCTTTTCTAGAGACTACCATACCGTCTTTTTTTCACGGCCTAGGCCGTGAAGTTTTACCCCTTCCTTTTTTTTACAAACTTTTCGAGTACACCCAGACGATATTGAGAGAGATTGTAAAAAAAAAAGTCACATTCTAGTGTACCGATCAATGATTTTAAGTAAATTTTAAACAGTTATTATTGAGTGGCGCTAAGTATTTCTCTGCTGGCAGTTTATTTTGAAGCGGATTTAATGTTAATAAAATAACAATCACGCCATAAATAAATATTAATAAAAAGATGATTAATATAAAATTAAGTTTTTTTGCCCTTGTGAAACTTCATAAAATTTAAATATGTTATTGCATGCCTCCTATCCCTCAAAAGTTAAATTTATGGAGCGATAATAACAAAAAATATTGTATGTCATTCGGCCGTTGAGTCGCGTTGAAGGCGATTTTGACAACGACTTTTCTTCAATATTTGCTTTAATGTTTGTGACGCGAATGTTCGAAAACGAGCGTAAATTTCCGTCCTTGGCTACGTCTCGGACGTTAAAACTACGCTCGTTTTGAACCTTGCCGCCACAAACCTTAAGCTTATATCGAATTATCGTCGCTGTCCGAAAACCGGTACTTCACGGCCTTATGACATAAATATCTATTTTAGGCTTACCATTGCGAGAAGAGAACAATTCAAAGGAATAATATCGCAAAGTGTGAACTCTACCTTCATATGCCAGAGATCATTTGAAAACTTGGACAACTGTGATTAGAAATTGACGTTAGATGATCTGAGATTCAAATCAATGCATTGACTTACTTTTTCTGTTATTGCTTGATTGATTGTGAATCGATCCAAAAGCTGATTAATGATTCTAGTCGTTTTTTCACTCTGAAAATATTAACGATATGAATTTACAATTTGGATCAGAAATAATAAATGAAATGAGCTAACATATAAAATACATACTTGTTTCAGAAGTTTCGTCACACTAGTAGTCAATATTGTAAGTAAGAAACACGTTTGCACTGCAAATATTCCAGAGCAAAATATTGTTTTTGACATTTCAGATTCAGAAAGAAATACCAAAATCATCTCATAACAGTTGCCTATATTTCTGATAGAATATAAAATAATGACAATCAATGTAGGAATCCCATAAAAGTCAGCAGTCTTTTCGCACATGTCACACAGTTCGATGTATGCGTACTTAATGCTGCTAATATCGTTCAAAATCGGTCTACGCATAGAACTTTTCAACTTTAGAAGCGTCAAATTAATACTTTTGAACCGTTTCTCAATCATGTTGATTGTCATTGCATATTGTACAATCAGAACACTTCCAAAAACTGTCGGTAAGATCGGAGCAACTCTTAGCACCCATGAGCTTCTAAATAATAGCATAAAAATAATCCAACAATATATTAACACATTATTTATAATGAATATCCAATAATTAGTATTGTTTTTAACCAGTGTATAACCTGCGCAGCTCATAAGTTCGTTATCGACATCTTTGATTTGATTTTTAACACTGATGAGTAATTTTTGTCGAATGACGTAAATTAGCGGTATTACACTGATACAAAGTATCGAAACAAATTCAAACTTTGTTGATGTTGGTACGTTAATTTGCTTGTTTAAATTATTATTAATAACAAAAACATCACATAAAACATAAAATACAGCCAGCAGAATATTATAATTTGATCCAATAACTGATAATTTGTAAGTAAAAGTATCCAATTGATTACAGAATAAATTTTTGCGAAATATCTTAGCAGTATCCATTGTCCATGGTGATAATCCAATTAATTTCGAAATAATGTGTTCAGCAAACAATAAATACGCGTAAAACCGCGAATTTTCAGAATTATTACTCATTTTTGTGATTAGTAGCTTGCCTGCTTGGTATGTTGGCTTTAATGTCCCCTTTATTTCATTGCCAACAAATAACATGTTGTATTTTATTTTATATCTACAACTAATCTTTTTTTATGACAATTATAACCCATTATGATAATTATTGCATATTTTATTGGTCTTGCTACAATGTTGATAGTTAGCTTTATGTAAATGAGAAGTTGCATGCGAACATGGAGAGAAAAAATATGTGTTATACCGATTTTCCTATGTATAGAAATAATAGGCACAATTTCTGTGTTAACATACTTAAAATATTTATTATGATAATATAAAAATTGTATTTATCTAAAACTAGGAATAATACCTCTTTTTTTAGGAATTTTTTTAGAAAAAATAGTAATTTTTTGTTGTGATGACATTAAAATAATTCCACTTCCAACATAGGTGGTATTCAAATGTTAACATAAGTAACATTGAAAATATAGCATAGCAAAAAATTTTTCCTCATTGTGTAGAGTGTCAAAATTTGTGTCTAAAATATTACACTCTCATGTGTAGAATTTAACATTCTAGTTTGTTAAATCATTGAATCAACACATGAAAATGTTAAATTCTGCACACTAGAGAGTAATATTCTATACACAAATTTTAACACTCAACACAATGACGAAAAATTTTTTACTGTATGTTATGATTATTTATTACAACTGGTACACAGAAAGAAAGAAAGTCTTGAGTCAAGCGTAAATTTTCTTAAATCAAGAAAATCGTAAGGAAGATTAAAAATTTTTTGAATGAAGTTAAAATTTATTGAACGAAATTAAATTTTTTTAAGCCAACAAAATTTCTTCTTGCTCCAAAATAACTTCAGTCTTCCTTACAATTTTCTCGGTTCAAGAAATTTTTTTGTTCTGTGTATTGATATTTCATATAATAATAATTTATATGGTCACATAGAGAAAATACCTACAAAAATACATAGGTAGAATACCAATTTCGCATTTCTACAATATCTATGTTAACAAACGAATAATTCCCACAGTACAAAATAATTATTTTTGTGACAAACAAATTAACAAAATAACTTAATATACGTTTTTGGAATTAAACAACTTTTGCTGAAAAAAGTTTTATAAGCCAAATTTTCTTCTGTTCCTATAAAAAAAAAAATTTTTAATTATGAAAACAATTTTTTTAGTCGGTATATAAAAACAATTAAGGGGGATAGCCACTGTAAAATTTCGGAAAAAAAATTTTTTTTTTTTTTTCATTAAACTGAAGTTTATATATTCAAAATTATGTATTTCAAATTTTATAGAAAAATTCCGAATAGTTTTCGAGTTATAGTCATTTTTATAAGAGCGCGTCGATTGACCGTTTTACGCGCGGCGCTTCGACGAAAACGTCGCCTGCTCGCTCCGTCTTTGATTCGTACGGGTTGGCGATTGTTTTCCCTCACGATTGTCAACCGTTACAATTATTTGACTTTTAACGTATATTTTTTCTTATTGTTGAGATACTGTACCTCATAGTTTAGTTGTTTTGTATGAATACACACTCGTTCTTTAATTTATTGAGTTTCTTAGTGTACTCGTTATTGTTTACTTACTTATTTTTTTAAATCTTCTGATCTTTTTTTTTTTTGTTTATTTAACAAAAAAATTTGTTAAATAATGGATCGTAAACAAAGTAAAGTTATTAAAAACGAAAGAAAACTGCCAAACGACAGGAAAAAAATTTAATCGACCGCTCAACAGATATGAAACTGAAACTGAAAAATACTGGCTCTCAACGACGTGATAGTGCTTCCAAGAGGAAATTATCACAAAAATCTGATTGTACAATTGATTCGAGTATTAGCTACAAAATTATAAATTTTTTTCGATATTTAATTTACTAAGTGGCTGTGTATCGTGTAAAAAGTGTGGTGGTGATGTAAACTTTACTGAGACAAGTATTCGAGGATTAGGTTTTAAACTAGTTGTGAATTGCAAAAATGTGATCCAGTTTTGATAAATTCATGTCCACTCATCAAGAATGCGTATGAAATTAATCGCCGTTTCATCTTTGCAATGCGGATAATTGGTATTGGGTTATCTGGAGCTGAAAGATTTTGTGCTTTCATGGATTTACCACGACCAATGTTCCATAGCTTTTACGATCGTCTGGTCACACAAATCAGAAATGCAGCTAGAAACTGTTGTGATTTAGTGTTGAAAAAAGCTGCTAAAGAAGAAATCCAAGAAACCTGCAAGCATTTAAAATCCAATGACATTCCTGGAATTTCTGTCTCCGGTGACGGTAGTTGGAAGAAAAGAGGGTTTAAATCTTCATTTGGTATATCTTCTCTAATTGGTTACTTCACTGGCAAAATCGTAGATGTAAGTATGAAATCCAGTTATTGTAAGATGTGTGCGCTAATGAGCTCAAAAAAGGAACAGCTGAATACGATCAATTTATGCAAGACCATGCTCTAGACTGTCCAATAAACCATGAAAATTCTTCTGGACAAATGGAGGTAGATGGAATAAAAGAGATGTTTATGCGATCAGAGTTATTACATAACGTTAAGTATGTAAACTATATAGGTGATGGTGACACTAAAACGTATAAAAATATTTGTGATGCTAAACCGTATGGGGACATGGTGAAGATAAAAAAAAAGGAATGTATTAATCACGTGCAAAAACGAATGGGCAGTCGACTAAGGGCTTTGAAGAAGCAACGAACTAACAAGAAGACAAAAACAGGAAAAGAAGAAAATACACAGAAAAGTTTAGGTGGGAAAGGTCGATTAACGGACAAAGCAATTAATGAATTTACAAAGTATTATGGTTTACATATCAGACGTCATTCTAATGATGTTGATGAGATGTATAATGCTATTTGGCAAACATTTTATCACAAGTTTTCATCACCCGAAGATCCGCAGCATTTTCTTTGTCCTGAAGGTGCAAATTCGTGGTGTCAATTTCAAAAAGCTGTGGCAACAAATACTTTGGACTCATTAGTTGAAAAACCACCACTTCCTGCAGATATTGCGGAAGCTTTAATACCGATTTATGAAGATCTATCGAATCCAGAGTTATTGGAACGATGTGTCGGTGGGTTTACACAAAATAATAATGAAAGCTTCAATGCATTAGTGTGGCAGCTCGCCCCAAAAACAAATTCTTCTTATTCCCTTATTGTTGAAATAGCTTTATATATTTCAACAATTACATTCAATGATGGGGCTCTAGCAACTCTGAAGATATTAGAGAATCTCGATGTTAAAGTAGGACCAACACTCTACTCATACTGCGCTGAGCGCGACGCTACTCGGGTTAAAGCTGCTGAAAGCCGCATGGAAACGGCCAGTAAAAAAATAAAAAAGTCAAGGTCAATACTAAAGATAAGGAGGAAGAACCCTCATATGGCCCAGGACTTGATAGTTTGATGTGAGTATGAATATTTTGTGAAAGACTAGATTTTAAAGTTGCGAGAATCTTCTTAAAACTTTACTCGCGTTTTTCTCAAAACGACTTTTTCAAACTTTCCGGTACTGTAACTTTCGTAAATATGAACCGATTCTCAATTTTTTTGTTTCCCCGTATTCGTCTACTTAGTGGCTATCGTCGCACGTAGGGGATTTTGAAAATTTTAATTTTTAAGATTTTTAAGGCTGTTTGAGTCCAAAAAAATGAGGAAAAAGACGAAAAAATTTTCAATATGGCGCCATTTTTTCTCAAATCAAAATTTTCAAAATCCCCTACGTGCGACGATAGCGACATTCCTATAGATTAAAATGCCGTTTGGTTTTTTTGTTTCAGATAATCCGTTTTTGAGTTACAGTACCGGCAATGGAGGGGGAAATTTTTTTGGTGCTCTACAAAAATGTTTATAACTTTGTGATAACAAAATATTTTTGAATAAAAATTTAGGAGAATTATCCTCAACATATACTTTATAAAACAAAAAAAACCCGATCCCCAAATTCCTTTATTATCCTAGTAAAAAAAATTCCCGAAAATTGCCTATTTTTTCCAGCGTCACAGTGGCTATCCCCCTTAAATTAAAAAAAAATTTGGTTGTCAGCATCAAAAAAATCTGAATGTTAGACAAAAAAATATTCGTTAGTATTAAAAAAAATCCAAATTGTTTGGTTTTTATTTGTTGAATATATTTAAAACTGCTCGACCGAGTGATTTCAGAATTTATTCTAAATCACTGAATTAATTAGAACATTCTTGCATAAAAAATCAGAAAACTATGGAGACAATTTTTTTTCAGTTTTCTTCGAAAATATGTATTCTTAATTCAAGTAATTTTGACATCTGAGATCAAATATATCTTCAATTTTAAGAAAGAGATATAAATTCAAATCAAGATACATTCATATTAGATAAATATGCACTAATCAACGCAGTTTTTTAAGTTAAAAAAGTATCTTTCAAGGATGGAATTAATTAGTCAAATATTTTGAAAGTGATTTAGAAAAAATTTAAAAGAAATTTTTTTTTTTATTTTTTGAACATTTTTGAAAATTTTCGACCGATTGATTTCAAAATCTAATCAGCTTGAAGTTTCAATGAACACTTTCGTATGCTCTGTCATTCATCTCGATTGGTTGATTCGTTATAAATTAAGATATCGCACGACAAAATTTTATTTACATACATACACACACACGGCCGGACGTTCGGAAATAGTCGGAACGGCTTCTTACAACCTCAAAACGTGAAGATTTGATGAAAACTCTCATTCTGAAAATCCGACCGAAATTTATAACTTCCTACTTTTGAAAATTAAATTTTTAATTTTCGAAGCAGGAAGTTAAAAAAAAGTAAAGAAAATTATACTTTATTTTAACATTCTTACAATCAATCCATGATTTCATGATGATAAAGCAATTAAAGTAAAAATATTTCTCAATATTGTATTGCAGACAATTGTCTTTTACGATACAATATCAAGATCCTCTTTACCACTTCTAGATAGTTGGGTAAATAAATATCCACTTCAACGGTATCTTTGATTGCTCTTAGTTCGCAATTATGATACCGTAGAACTTCAAGATTGCAGAACAAAGTAAACATTTGAAACTATCTCTCACGTGAGGGGAAAACTTATTAAAACTTTTTTGTCCGATGCAATGCATTAAGTTGGTGCGATAGTTTGTATAATTAATGTGTTCGTTTAATAACACTAAAAAAAAAAAATTTCTTTTGAGAAAAATTAGTATCATTGTGGCAAGAAGTTAATTTGTTGCAGACTTTCAACACATTAATTTCTAATTACAAGATCACTCATTTTCTTCAAATTTTCTCTTAGTGTACAAATAAAAGTTTCCTGTTGTCTTTTCTTTACAATTTTTTACTTGTGAGATAACCATAATGTAAAATACCCAGTAGTTGAATAATTTTCAAAGTAAAACGTATTTAACCTTACTTTTAATAAATAAAAATTTATTTTTAAGTTAAAGGAAGTGTTTCTCATGAAAATATCAAAAATTTTTGATTTATTAATGCGTAAAATAATATACTATTTCTTCATACCTCGGTCGAAAGTACGTACTTTCCTCTCTAATGGCAGGAAAGAAAGTTTAACATTTACTCCCAGTGAGAAGTACACGCGCGCCCTCTGTAACGGCGGGAGGAAAGAATTTCTCATGCGTAATTACACTTGTAACTAGGGACTGTTTATTCCGTCACTATAGCAAATTCTTAACCGCTGTAATTTCTATTGCTACCTCTTATCTTAAAAATATTTATCAATGTTGTTTTGTCATCTGTTAATTTAATATTAACTGTATACTCATTCTGTTAATTCAATATTAACTGTATTAATATTAAACTGTATACTCAGTGGAGATATAATTTTTAACTGCTCCAATATCAAGTTTGAAAACTGTGTATTTTATGGAAGGAATATTAATAATTGCGATCATTCAAGAGAAAATTGAAACGATTAAAAAAAATGCAATAAGAGTTTTTCGCTTATAATATGTTTTCTTTGATAAATTATATAATAACTAATATAGTTTGTTAAACTAATGAAAATAAATACATCTTTGAAAAAATGAAATTAATTTATTTTTAAAAAATATGACCAGACTTGACTCTTCGAATGTATTTGATGCCTGCCTCCACGACCAGCAGCACTCGCTTCGCTCGTGCCGCAAATGTCGGGGCAGGCATCAAGACTTACTTATCTGCACTTGAAGTTAAAACAAGTAAAATTGATAACGTACTTTCGACCGGCTATGAAGAAAAATCGTATACACTACACAGGCCAAAAGTTGAAATCTCGGTCCTGCGCGTCATGGTGCCCTCAGCTTCGCCTCGGGCATCATGACGCGCAGGGCCGAAAATTCAACTTTCGACCGAGGTATGAAGAAAAATATTTTCTATGCTTCTACTTTAGTAAAAGTATTCAGTTTTAAATAGTTTTAGGTTGTCAAGATAAGTGGTTGTAAATTAAAGGATTAGATGAGTAACTAGTATTTCTGCCATGCTGTCACCAGATGTCAAAATATAGTTACTCTGTAAGATGGTTAAACATATTGTAGTTTAAGTGCGAGTGAGAGAATGAGCAAGAGTGTATGAAGTATGCAAGTATGCTGTTTAGAGATGGGAGTGAGAAGGGATCGAGAGGCCCAAGTAATTTTAAGGGATAGTTGGTAAATTAGTCTAACACCATCCAGGCTAGTGAGCAGTTGTATATTCTTTCCCTTATCAATAAATCTATTATTATACTTTTAAAAATATCGTCTCGTGCTGAAATTTCTTTTAATTAATATTTAATTAATATAATCTAAAAATCTATATTCTACATAAATAAATATCAAAATTTAATTGTGAAGAAAGTGACTTTTTTAAAAAGAATTTATTACTGAAAGTTTGTTTGCTTTTTCTGTTTTTGCAATCTACAGTATATTTATCAACGTTTAATTTAAAATGACTAAACATAAAAAATAACATCAAGATTCCTAATAAAAAATGGAATGAGCTTTAATTTAGATATCACATGGATATTTAATACATGCACATTTGCATTTACAAAAATGTTTTTTCATAGATATTAGCTTTATGGACTATAATATGATTTATTTTTAGAAGTAATAGAATCTCGGTGTTTAATTATTAAGCCGAGTTATTTTTAGTAATATTTTAATATAATCCCAAATCTGACTATACGCAATATTAAGTCCATTAAAGTTAGATAATGCTTTAGAGATTCCATTAGTACATCAATTCAATTTGATGGAATCAATATTTAAAATAGCTAATGGAACAACCGAGGGTTTAAGAGTCCACTCGATTCGAATAGACTTTTCAGAAAGAGGGTAATATTATCCAGGGGGAGCATTGCAATGTTTAAGAAGGGTTAAACCCAGCTAGAATGCTCGGGAAATTGCACTTACGAGAAAGGTTAATTGATTTACCATATTCCTAAATTGCGATTATTAAATTGATCCAAATTTTTTTTACATTCTATCGCAAGTAAATATTCGAAGAAAAACACATAATTTAATTTTAAAAAAATAGATAAGAATAATTTTTGCTGATTTTCACTATTAATCTCGATAATCGAAATTGATTGTATGAAACGAGTCATAGAACTCTAGAAATTAAAGCTCTACTTCCCTCGTGTAAATTACTCGTGATATGATTTACTGGGCAATTCAAATATCGAACGTTGAGATAGAGAAGTTAGCATATATTTGAATATATTCTGATGAATTACGGAACTTTGTTAAGATCAGAATGTTATTTTTTTTTTCTTTTCAATTAACTTTTATTACAAAGATACAAATATAAAAGTATAAGTAGATAATGATCGAATAAAAAACATTTCTGAATCGATTAGTTACGATTTTTATACGGTTTAAATAGATTTTATGAATTATGAATTAAGACTCATTCATTCTGTTTTTTTGCAACCAATATGGCTAACTTTTAAATAGGACTGTAATTTTTAAACTCAATTTTTATGTTTGGTCCTTTTAGATTGTTAACTCGAAAAATTGTATTGAATATCACTACTCAATTTTTGTATTGAACTCAATGTATTGAATATCACTACAAATTTTCCATTCTTTCACTAGATATTTTAGTAATTTTTGGAAATATACATTTATTTACAGCCTATCGGCTATAGTGGTTTGATTTAGTTTTTCTGGTTCACCTGTCGGAGTGCAGTGACACATTCGACTAGCAAAAAAAAAAATAAATACTATTTGCGTAAGAATCTCAAGTTAAATCTCAGACTAAATTGTACTTGACATTTGAATCTAAATCAGGTGAAAAATTTATGTGAACATAACCGGTTAGTAATTTGTTATATTATTTATTAAAATTATTACGATTTGAATTTATAATATTAAATTTTAATTCTTTATCGTCATGTACACAAACTCCATAGACTTCTTTGTATATTGGATTTAAATACAAATTAGGTGTAATTCGCGCTATCATTTTTTCAATTCAACAACAGAGTTTATGTTGAGAGTGGAAAAAATGCGTGGTTTTTGATAAAAAATTTTTGTATGTACGAACTTTTAAGCATAGTAACTTAAGTAACAACATAAATAATTAAAATATAAATCTTATAATTTCTCAAAGTTATATATAATTAATTTCTTGATAAAATTGTAAGTAAAAATTATGTTGTTTAAAAAAAACATATTTTTAATAAGTGAATCTTGTCTGATAAATTTATTGAATTAGCTAAAAAAATTTTCATTTAATAAAATGTCCATACTAGAAGATTTGATGTGTGTAAACAGCCTGATCTGGTCATATGTTCACAAATAATTTTTTTAACAATAGTATAGTGTTGAAAATCTCCCATGGAGGGCACATGATCGCCGAATCGTCTCCTTACAAGAGAATTACATTCTGAAATAAATACAATTTTTTTGACTCTCTTCAGGAGCTTATCTGACTATTATTTTTCTACTTTGGTATATATCTACAGATATGTCTACATAAGGTCGGATACACTGAAAAAAATCGTTTTCTCCTCTGCACGATACGATATTGCTACTGTCACGATCCACTCGTTGCTATCTAGAGGGGAGTGAGGTTAGGAAAACTTTATACTAACGGTAGTAATAGGATCGTAAATAGCACTTGAATGGATCGTGACGGTCACTATTCAGACTGCTACTCATAGCTGTACGGATTGTACCCTTAACGATACACTTGTTACTATACAGTAGATACATGGTGCCGAGCAGAAAACTTCTTTTTCAGTGTATGAAAATTAACCACACCATAATATTTTTTTATAAGTATTTATTTGTTTGTCCGTCGTAATAACGACAGATATTGATGTTCTTATGTCAAAAAATTAATAAATAAAATATTTTATTTCAATAAATTCTTGAGCCGTCAGAACCTTTCCTGGACCATTTTTTTTTCAACGTGTTTAAAAAATTATATGAAAATATTTCGTATTAAACTCAGTATAGTGATAATTGTGAAATAAAAAGCTTTTTTTGATAAACCTGACAAAAATTCATAAAAATGAGTAAAATGAGTAAAAAAGTACTCTTACGAGAGCTATGAATACTTAACCAAATTTCTTCTGGCGGTCGTAGTCAAAAATCAAGAAAGCAAATTCTGTATAAATATGCATTCATAAATGATAAAATAAAATAGGGGATGTCGTCAATAAAATTTTCTATAGCATCGCTGAGCATCACTGTACGACGAGACAAGTAGTTGTGTTGTCGGAGACGGAATCGTGCGTGGATCAATAAATCGCGCGTGGAATGGAACGGAACAGTTTGTCGGAGACGCAAGAGCGTAGAAACAAAAGAGAGAAAGAGAAAGAGAAATTGTTGTAGACAGAAAAGAAATGAGTTTTTGTCGACGGTCCAGCTCAGCTTCGGCTTTGCTATATTTGGGGTCGTCAGAGTTAGAGTCAACCGATTTCCGTGCGTGGTATGGTCTAGATCCTACAGTCCCTGTGGCGCCGACATGTTTCACTCTGTTTCCCCACTGCATGGCTCTCCTTTTATCCTCATTTATCTATTAATCTGAACATCCATCTCTTCCGGAGCTATGTTACATCTATTCGTGCCACTTGCTGTGAATTTCATTTGGATTACTATACGTTATAATCATTTTGAATTTACGAATAATTCAATTGTCGAGATTTTTTTTTACCTTTTGTTTTATTAAATTTTATTGGAATGGAATTTTATTTTCAATTATTTTAAAAGCTTACAGAATTTTTCCATCCAATGTAATTGTGATTTAAAGTGAAAAACAGTGTAAAAATAAATTTTGCCGTTTAATAAAAATATTTTTTTTTTTTCTTATACTCTCGAAATATGTCAGCTAATATGCATGTATACGAACATACATGTAAGCTGTTGAACCTGTAGTACGGATAAAGAATCGTTTTGAAAATAGGTCAGTACAACAGGATTTAGAGGCTAATCGGAAGTAATCCATGTGCTTTTGTACATATGTACGTACCGTGTATATGTATATTAGTTAAAAAAATCTATAGGGAGGGAATATATGTCACCGACAATTTTTACTACGGTACAAGTGCATGCGATGTAATTGAAAAATTTTAATTGACCCAATTAAAGAATTTTATTAAAGATTTAAAAAATTGCTAAGCTTTCACTATCAAATACCATTTAAATATAAAGATTTTAATCAAAAAAGATTTTAATCCTCTGTAGATCTCAATTTGCCAATTTTAACTATTGCTTATGCTGAAAATAAAAAAGCATGTTTCAAGAAAAAAACTTAGAAGATCATTTTGAAACATTTTATCATTTTAAATCGAGCACAAACGTTCATGAATTAAGAAATTTTCCTTGCAAAAAAAAAATTTATGATAACGTCAATGATCTATGTATTGTTGATTTTACAGTGTATACATATATTCTTACAATACCGCGATCATAAGATTTTTCATCCAGATAGTTACATTTACGATCAAATGGAATCAAATCTAACATTCATATATTAAGAACAATTATACTTTAACAATAAATATTATATTTTTTCAATTAAGCATTCAACATTAAATTGTAGGGTATATTTTTATTTGTAATAAATTATTACAAATAATTATCACTGATAATTTACACTTATTAGAAATCTCATGTACACGAGTCAATAAATTGATTAAAATCGAAAAAATCAGAATATTTAAAACCCAGTAGACTGATCCTTCAAAAAGTATTAATTTAATTGATTGTTTATTCACATAAAATCGCAATAATTTTTAATCTGTCTATAAAACTATTTGAAAATTTCTATGAATTTTTATTGTAGATTACTACCTAATATTCAACTGCTGACAATCAATTGAATCAGCAAATAACAACCAAATGTAAATTGAAATGATAAATACTTAAGAGCCGATAAAGCTGATCTTTGGTTTACTCTATAAATTTATAACAAACTATTCAACGAAACTGGTCGTATCGAAGAACAGCAATCGCATCTGCTCAATTTGCATGGGAAATGGTCGAAGATATCGTACATCCTCTGACCCAATAATACCCCGCGACTGTCTCCTCTTGCAAGCCACTGGAATTCAATTACGTCAACGTGGAACAAAGCCAGCAGTTGGCAAAATCCCACTCACAACCGCACAATAAATCCTTCTCCGAACATGTTTTCGTCAACTCTATCGATTTAAACAATACATCGAATTTATTACATCGTATACTATAAAACTGATTGCTATTGTAGATTAATAACAACCCTTATTAATTGCTTTCATTAGACCGTTTATAATTACATCCTTCTTACTGGAAGCTTAAAACAATATTATGCTAATTCATTAAATCCATTGTCATATACTGCTACGGTAGCAATAATATGAACCCATTTAACGGATTGATTGTTATTATACTTCGATTAAATCGAACAAACGTTTTTTGTACTATCTTATAAAAATAATACAAAAACAATTTATGAGTTATTATTAATCGACTGTAGCAACCCGTGCAGAAATATTTTTGAAACGACTAAATTTGGTCACATGAAGCTATATATGAGAGTAAAAAAATAATTTACAATAATTTTACAGATTTTTATTTTTTTCTAGAATTGTATCAATTAACGCGTTAGATTTCAAAAAATTATTTGAGTAGTTGATTACTCTAAAAGTGTACTTCAGAAAATCTCTTCAGAAAAGAAAAATAAATAACTTTTAGTTCTGAAAGCACTTTAATCAACTTTCTTGTAAGGAGACAGTTCAACGAAAATATGCACTCTGTTTGAGATTTTTAACACCAAACTTTAAGCGAGAAATATATGCATGGACATATATGACTATGTCAGGACATCAAAAATGTTATATGAACACATCAGGTCATATCGAAAAATTATTTCACGCGAGCTTTGAATTTTTCTTTTTTTTTTTTTCATCTCAAAAATGTAATAATATTCAAAAAATTGTCTCTAGTCAAGATATAGAAATTTAAAATATTGGAACGATAAAAATTCAGTTTCCAAAAATTGAACTATACATCAAATATCTTCCTTAATTTAAAAAAGCTTACAATTTTCTTAGCGTGGAGTTAAAAAACGATCAAAACATTAAACTCATTGCACCGAATCAACAAATTTTCATTCCAAGCTTCGCTAACTCAATTATCTTCGCAATCACTGAACATATAACTAAATACAGGACAATAAAAAAAACAAACAAAAGATAAAAATCCATTTAACATTGATGTCTATTATAGCTTGTAAAATATCCAATTCATTTGTTTTGTAAAAAATTGAATACTTTCATATCAGCGCATCACATATCACGTCAGCAAACAGTTTTGTCCAGTTTATCTCAACTATATATACACATATATTTTGCATGTTCATTCTCTACTCACTTCATTTCTCTCCATTTTTTGTTTTTAAAAATCAAAAAGACCTGGAGCGTTGCCAATCCACACTGTGTCTCGTCGACATTGTTCTCGTTGTTCTCAGTTGCGTGTATATCTTTTGCCTCTAGCCTCGACTATGTTTTTTTATGGTATATTTTTTTTCATTATTTCAAACATCTCTAGCACACGCGAAAATCTAAAAGAATGATTATTCCAAGCTTTCACAAAAAATTCTTTCCTCACAATGACACTGTGAAAGAGATGACTTGCTTTTCTACATTTTTATTTTTTTACAACTCTATCTCTTTCAATGTACTTCCTTTTGCCTGGCATCACCTCAACTTTCTCAGGGAAAGTCGAAATGCAAACTCAAGAATATAGTTTGCCCTCAAGATACAAGTGAGCTTAGCAAAAGAGCATTGGTTGCATTTCGAAATAGGATTTAATCGGCAAAATGCCACGAGACTTATCGATTTTGCTAACGTAATCATGTCCCTTGTCTTACTTTCCTATGTTTTTATTCTGTTATCATTATCAAGGATCTGGAAGCAAGAAACCGCTCCAGGAGAAATACAAAACAAAGAATAAATACAACCACGTGAATTCTCCTAGGAAAATCTTCCGAACAATGTCGTGGCTTTAATATTAATTGAAAACAAAGTTAGACTGGTTTTCAAAACTGACATCCTATTTATTTCAACAACCTTTTCATTCTACCGCTTCTACCGAGGGGTTACTTCAACTCCTGTCCTTTCATTATTGAATGCAAATGTTAGGTTCTACCTTCGTTAGTCACTATTTTTGAATTCAAGGATTTTCCTAACCCTCCATCTAGTAATGAACTTCATAATTCCAAAATTGACGTTTGATCGGCTCTTATAAATAACTGACGTTAGCATTCACTCTTTCATGCTATGCATTTGTCTACAATCATTCTCCGTAAATGTGACGCGAAACTTACTGAGACTTTACAGCCCTTCGTACAATCCACAAATTTATAAGTAACACTGTGAATTTATATCAGAATCTTGACATTGCTCCATCATAAGCCCATAAGTCAGCATATATATTAGGGTGGGTCAAAAAAATCGAATAATTTATTTTTGACTTTATACTCTGAAAAATAGGTTCGTAGACACCTAAAAAGAATTCTCTCCAAGTATAAGCTCTTAATTATAACGGGAAGGTCCTCCGCTTTGCGGGTTTCTATTTTTTTCGAATAATCAGATAAAAAAATTTATATCTCGCTTCCAACTGCTTGGAAAAATATTCCGTGGCATAGATTTTGTGAGAAATTGAATGCTTTACAAAAAGGTCTCTTATGACTTTTTCAAAAACTCAACCGATTAAAAGATATTCATAGTTGAAGTTTGGCTATTTTAAGGAAAATATTCGTTTTTATTATGAATTTTATAAGTCGATGAAAAAAATTATTTCGGATTGCGGAACTCATGATTTTGTAGGAAATTTACTGCTCTACAAAAATGGTCTCTTATGATTTTTTGATTAAGTGAAGCCGTTACGAGATATTCATCGTCAAACATTAACGAATATCAATATTTCCAGTTTTTGATCAATAATTCGATAAATTTTAATTTAAACTATGAGTTTCAGGAAAATTTACATAAATTTGAGTTTCGATCGATAAAGAAATGTTATAAACAATTTTTTTAATATTGTTTTCAGTCTTGAGCTTGTTTGATTGCATTAAAACAAGAAATTAGAGCATTTTTTTCGACATATAGCCAATGATTAGTTTAATTTGAAGTGAATGACATATTTCTTTGTCAAATTTAATATGAAAAGTATTGAATCAAGTGAGAAACAACCAGTATTTAACTTTTTATAGATAAATTTTTTATTGAATTATCAATTGCAATATAATTGTCTATATTTTTAACATAACAGTACGCTATTACTATAAATAATTTCTTTTATTACAATTTGGGAATGTTTTTTGATGTTCTTTGACAACTTGCAATAAGTACTGGAATTGTTCTTCATTTTTTGTCAAGCATTGATTATATTCACTGACTAATGCAACAGCTCGCAAAGCGGAGGACCTTCCCGTTATAATTAAGAGCTTATACTTGGAGAGAATTCTTTTTAGGTGTCTACGAACCTATTTTTCAGAGTATAAAGTCAAAAATAAATTATTCGATTTTTTTGACCCACCCTAATATATATATTACTCTGCCATTCAGTTCATTGAATGATGTAAATAATGAACACAGATATCAAGTGACACCCTCGTTGAGATTGCATGCACGATCACGACTACCGTAATTTGTACTCCAATCTCTCATTTGCAATGTACTACATATCTCACTTTCACGATTCTCCAGCCAGCATCTCTGAACTGTCAGGTATATGACAAGAGATTCTGTTTAATGGACATTGAGATAAGCGTTAAGTGTAAGTAGACGTATGCTCCTATTGTCATTTCATCAGACAAAGTAAACCATCAATTGTTATATACCTTTACATCATAAACCTCCGTATACTTACGTATCATATCATTCATGATCATTTGATAATATTATATCATTCTGTGAAAAAATTTTCTAATGTGGCTTAATATGTTTTTGTACATTTTTTGACATGTTCTAATATTACCTGAAACAAATCCGTCATATCAATCCACGTATGGGCCTATCAGATGTAGTACTTCTGAAGTGTTTTTTTTAATACATCATATTTTTTCAAAAAACCAAAAAAATCGGGAAAAGTACAGTTATAAATATGAGAAAAAAATCGATTAAACACGATTGTTAATAACTTGGGTGCATTTTTATCGATGGAATATGATTTTAGAATTGAAAAATTGACAAAATTTTTAAATCTCTAAAAAATAGCTTGTAAGAAGAAGGTACAAAACCATATTTTTGAATTTCAGACTGTCATTCGTTTGTATCAAATTATTTTATCTTCAAATGACCTACGCAGTGGGTTCTTTTTACGTTTTCTGTTCTCTTCTAGTGTTTCTCTTGTTATTACCCAGCACAAAATCTGACATCATGTTGACATTCTAATTTACTCGATACCCACCCTTCATTTCACTTAAGTCTTGATGAAATCGTTTTCATTGTTCTTCGCTGTAGTCTTCAAGATTATCAGGAAAGTGGTCGACGTGAGAATCCATGAAGTGTAGTTTGAGGTTTATTAAACTACCAAAGAAGAAGAACCTACTCCGTAGGTCATTTCAAGATGAAAAAATTCAATTCAAACGAACCACAGTCTGAAATTGGAAAATATGGTTTCGTACCTTCTCTTTACAAGCTATTTTTCAAAGATTTGAAGATTTTGTCAATTTTTTCCAATTCGAAGATCATATTACATCGATGAAAATGCACCCAAGTCATTAACAATCGTGTTTAATCGATTTTTTTTCTCATATTTATAACTGTAATTTTCCCGATTTTTTTTTTTGATTTTTTGAAAATTTTTTTTTATTTTAAAACGATAATGGGACAAGATTTCAGATTCAAATTTAGTGAAGCAATGTACATAAAAATCATACTCAATCTGAATCGAAAAAATTTTTTTTATTTCGATAATTTAGATTTTTCATGATTTATTGCAATTTTTGGGGTTTTTTTTTTTTTTTTCAAATTTTGACGGCTCAACAGGCTAATTAACGTTCAGATTCAGATTCAGTAAATTGAAATACATAAAAATCATACTTGATCTGGGTCCACAAAATTTTATTCATCGCTGTGACTGCAGTTTTCCGCAATTTTTGGCCTTTTTGGATTTTACTCAAAATTTTGAGGGTGTACAGGCAAAACTGACTTCAGATACGGATTCAGCGCGTCAAAATTCATGAAGATAGGTAGGTCTAGTCCAAAGTACTGACAACTTTTTTTTGTGTACCGATGTAATAAATTATTAAAATTACTACGTGTAATTAAATGAAATTAATTACTATAATGTCGCTGAATTTAAGTCACATATGGTAATTTTTAATATTCGTTGAGAAACAAATTATTACAGAGAAAATTTATCAAAAAATGCGAATGGTAGAAATAAAATAAAATTATATTGGTGTTAAAATTTAGCACCGAAAATTTTAACACCTACATCCTACATCACTTGATCTTCAACCGGATTTTTTTTATAATGTATCAGGAAATTTATTCTCCGGATTTTTTTATTATAATCATTATATTATTATAGTGGTTAATTACAAAGAGTCTAGTGAGTGTTTATTTGAGCACTTGACCAGAAACATGAAGCCATATTTATATGAACAAAGATACTTGAGATGATAGCTGGAAGCGTAACAACAAATATTCATGCATACAAATACACGATCTGTATGAACAGCATCCAGCTAGGTCGAAAATTTGTATACTTACCATTCCGTTCTTCAGCTATCCGGGTTATAAGTAGGTATGTGTGCGGAATACAATTATCTACTACGGTCTATTCTGTATTACGGTCTGTCTCTCAGCATGCACATGGATAATTCTCAAATAATGTAGGGTTGATGGTATTGGTGAAGGAGCAGGAAAACAGTTTAATTGGCAACGGATGGACTTCAGACAACATAACGGGAGAGATGAGAGAGCATAGAATAAAGATAGCGACTCCTAACTCTCATCGACACCCTCATACACTCAACGACTACATTCTCACTGCCAGGTCTCATCTCCAGATCTTCCCTTCTGTGTACGCATTGTCACGCATTGTGATGAACCTCACGGACCTTTGTCTAACTTCCAACGGTACTTAGCTCCAACAATTGTACACCGTACCCAGGACGAGCTATTTCACGTGGATTGCACTTCCCACAATCATATTGCCTGGCAAGACAGTTCTGCTGCAATGCTTGATAAGATATAGGAGTAAACCAAATTAGTATGAAGACAATTAGTAAGTGAGAGTACACTAATGACTGCAATTCGGTTTGCACTAATTTTCATAAATGCCGATTCCGAGGGTCTGGGATAAAGTATCATTGTTATTATTACAATTATAACATTGTTCGGAACTTTCAAGATCTTTCACTATAGATAATGTTCTGTTTCTTTACCACGGTGATGAGAATACTTGATATTAAATTATGGAGAATGTCACCTCGTTATCTTTAGCTTGGGGAGATAAGAAAGCTTAATTACAATTAGTTATCATTTTGACTCGATTCTCTTATATTTTAAACGTATTTAGTTCTAATTGATTGCGATATTACTTTCAAAATTTTTGACTGTAATTTATACGAATTAAATTGATATAAGTAAAACCGCAAAAGAAGGAATTAATTATCACCGATAACTTCTCAAAAGTATAGCAAATGATATTATAATAATACAATAAGAGAAAAAATTTCTTTTGAAAGAAAGAGGCATTGTTATAATAAGAAATTAATTTCAAAAAAATTTTCAACAATTTTATTTCTGAGCTGAAGAAATCAAAATTTTTCTCTCTGTAACTTTCTTATTAAAAAAAAGATTTTTTTAATTTTGATAAAAAAATTTTAGATAGATAACTTGCGAATTTTCATTCAAAATTATTTTTTCCCAAATCTAGTGAAATTTTTTTAACAAGAAAGTTGCTGTGAGAAAAGTTTTGATTTTATCATAACAATAACTATTTTTTTCAAAAGAAATTTTTTTTTAGTGTATTATAAATAACGTAAAATTATAAGTATATGTTTCTATTACAATTAGCTAATTGTAAATGGAAATTTTATATTCTACACTGAAAAAAAAATTTATTTAAATCAATAATTCAAAATATAATTTTAAAGAATTTCATTTTCTTGATTTGAGTAGAAAAATTCTCAAACTAAGAATCTTTTGTTGGTTTAATAAATTTTACTTGATTCAAGAATTTTTTGTCTTTATTCAAGACAATCAAACTTTTCAAATTTTTTTTTTTAATTATGATAACTACGTCATGATTTGGTGCGTTCGTTCGTGTTTTTTTCAACTGAAACTTAAAAAATGTGATTAAAAATTTATCAATAATATCCACTCAGATTGCTATCTATCTATAATAATATATTTTTTTCTATAGTTCTTTCGAATGTCGAAATGCTTGCTATAATTTCTTTTTAGAAAATAACTAATAATGCGATTATTATTGTAACATCAGAAATACTGGATAGGATATTGATGTTGTTAATAACTAAAAAAAAAAAAAAAAAAAAAAAAAAAAATCACAAATCAGATAATTTGTGTTATGTTTATTAAGAAAAAATGACAGGGGTCTGTCTACAAGGAATAGTTCTTCAGGGCTCTCTTCTCAGTCTCTTTTTCTCAATTACTCTACCTACTACTTGGTCTTCATACGCCACTCAGTCATACTTGTACACTGCGCAAAAATAATTTAAACTTAAAGTTCCCACGCATTTCCAAAATACTTTTAAAAAGCACTGTTACAATTTTACTCAATTACAACAATCTTACTTATCTTTCAAAACATCTGCACACAGTATGTCTGACGTATTTACTTAAATCCTATTATTTATGATACCTTAAACCCTTAGTTACAAAAAATGAAAGCTCCACAGTTACCATAAACCTAAAAAAAATAAGCTACAGCCTAATTTTAAAACTCTACATTATTAACACTTTAATATTATGTAAACGCTTATTTATATTGCTCTTATATATATCGACACTGTATAATATTTTGTGTTTGGTTAATGGTCCTGAAAGATCTACGGTTCTGGGATTAAATCAAATTACGTATTTATCAGTCGGCCTTTCGAGTTATATGCTAAATACGGCGTATTAAAGAATCTTAATAAAGTTACTAATCTAAATAATTAAGAGAATAAAAAAAGTTTTGTCTCCAATGTATTTATAAATTTTCAGAGTAGTTCTAAATGGATTGAAAACTTGCGCTAAATTAAATTTGTTTGTTTATTTATTTTAAACAATTTATTTATAACAAACTAATACAAAGTAAATAAAACTTTCATGCATTTGTTTCCTTCAGTTAATTTTTAAACGCTTGTAAAATGATTTAAAAGTTGTGTATGGAATAAATTAAATATTTTACAGCGCTTACAACTAAAATACAAGCGGGCAGATATGAGGATTAAACACGCAAAAGAGAGACAAATTACATGGTTTGAAGATTATCTTAACTTTTTGGCAATGTGCCGAGAAAATTTCTGACGTGCTGAGAAAGCTACCAATATATCGACCAATCATTTTACTTAAATCTAGTATATTACACTTCACATACAGATAACCATGTACGTACACTACATGCAGGACTAACTCTGATACTTCAGCTTTCATACAACACACCACTCGGAAAAGCTCTCGTCGTTTCCACATACAATGTATCTACACTTTCACGTGGTGCTTTTATTGCATCATCATTTACTATCCCACACGTGCAATGGACCACAAGATTACCGATTTGTCAATTAGCAGCAGAAGCCAATTTATTTATTACCTCGCTTCTACTCTTTTAAGGTTAGAGTAAATAATGTTCTTCGTTAAGATATATAGAATCTTGGATTAAAAAGCCATGATATTGCTAATTTTGATCTAAGAATCTAGTAAATATCTCTTATCCTAATCCAATCTGGTTTGCTATACGTTTTTATTAACGACTGGAAGATAAATATATTTTTAAATAAATTGATTGTTGAAGATTTACTGTTAATCCTTTCGTCTTCTAAATAAGTGAGTATTTTACGCAAAATTTATCAACACGGAAAAAACTAAGTTATAATAAATAATAATCAATTTATAATGAATACTATTCAAATAATAATAAATACCATTTCAAATAGTGATAAAAATTATGTAAATGTAAAAATGTTAAAATATAATAATTAATAATGCTAACTTCAAAGTTTATCATTTTGCACGTCAAAGATTATAGATGATATGTAAAAATTATCAAGGAAGGTTTAGATATTTATGTCATAAGGCCGTGAAGTGGCGGTTTTCTGACAGCGACGATATTTCGATATGAACTTAAGGTTTGTGGCGGAAAGGCTCGAAACGGGCGTACAATATGACGTACAATATTTTTTGTTATTATCGCTCCTTAAGTTTAACTTTTGAGGGATAGGGGGCAAACAATGACATATTTAAATTTTATGAAGTTTTACAAGGGCAAAAAAACTTAATTTCATATTAATTATGTTTTATTGATATTTATATAAATTTACTTAAAATCATTGATCGGTACACTAGAATGTGACTTTTTTTTTACAATCTCTCTCAGTTTCGTCTGGATATACTCGAAAAGTTTGTAAAAAAAAGGAAGGGGTAAAACTTCACGGCCTAGGCCGTGAAAAAAAGACGGTATGGTAGTCTTCAGAAAAGAGTCCCTTTACGGACGCCATCCAGCGTTCAAAAGTCGAACTTTTGGAGCGAATATAACAAAAAATAAATTTCTACAGTAAAAGTTTGAAATTCAATGACGCAAATTTTAATATTTACCAAGTCGAACAGTAAATTTTAACCGCAATGATAAAAACCAAACTATAATTGTTGACTTAGTACTTTTTATTGTTTGAAACTATAGTTTTTAATAAGTGACGATCTGATATTTACTACAGTAAGCGCTTGAAAACATTTTTTAAATATTAAATTATAAATGTTAGCTTTGATACTCTTTAACATTATGCTATTTCATATTTATAATGTTATAATTTTTCGGTTAACCTGGAAGCGAAACTGCCTAGCATTTTTATCAATATCTCAGTCATTTTTCAAGCAATAAAATTCATGTCTACTGAAAAATGTAGTCTTCTTTTAGTGCTGTTTAGGCGCTAAAATTAAAATTTTGTTGCTCAATTGGATTCCCAGCACTTATTAACAATCCGACATTGTGTCAATCCTAACTTTATAGGGATTGTTATTCTGAGTAGAATTTACAATTTAGTTTTTTCCGTGTATTAAAAGTGTTAGTCGCTAGATATTACAACGAAATTTTAGAATTTCTGAGTATTTATTATAAAATATTTTTTCAATTTTATTTTATTATTTTTTAGTCAATCAAACTTAGTTTTATTGATAAAGTTTTTCATATTTATTAATAATAGTTCACAGGAAATTATATAAAATAATTGTATGCAGATCTTTATTGCAGTATTTAATGACATTTTAGTGTTATGTCAAGACCTTAATCTCGAATCACAATAATATGAACAATAGGGTGTGCCAAAATGTAACTTCCTTGATGGACCTTTTAAAATTGGAATTTTCAGTTCCGCTTTTGAAATCAGCTGTGTTTAGGCCTTTCCTAAGATATTTTGGAGTAAGACGATAAATTTGATTTTCATAGAATTTTTTAACTGGAGCTTAGTTAGGGCACTTCTGCTGAAAATTCAAATTTTCGCCGGAAGTGCCCAATTAAACCTCCTGCTAAAAAATTCTATGAAAATAAAATCTATCGTCTTACCCCAAAATATCTTAGGAAAGGCCTAAACACAGTTGATTTCAAAAGCGGAACTGAAAATTCCAATTTTAAAAGGTCCATCAAGGAAGTTACATTTTGGCACACCCTAATGAACAATCAGAAATGAAAACGACCAGTTCACGTGTTTCTCTAAAGAGTCAATCGTCTTCCACAACATTTTCATTGTCTGTATTACAATACAAAGTAATGCCGTTTTATTTGACCGTATATAATATATTCAAGTGGCGTACGTGATATGCAATGAAACGCTTTTGATATATATATATATATATATATATATATATATATATATATATATATATATATATATATATATATATATATATATATATATTAACTTGACAGTGTTAAAGTAATTTTAGGTGAACATGACTTGACACTCAGTGGTCACTCAGGAGGATCTACGTTGGCCACAATGTACTATAAAACGTAAATGGGATGAGTAATGTAAGCATCATGCTCACTGCGGATGTTAAAATATGCGGTTTACCAAAATAATTATTCATTTAAATACGAATTTTTTATATTCAGTTCTCAAGCTAGCAAATAAATTAAATTTACCTTTCGTTTTATTATTAATTTTTTTTATTCCGTTATTTTATTATATTATTTTCTGTATACAGACACACAGCGGGGAATCCGTTCATCAAACGTGACCAACGAAGCAGCAAATATTCCGGTAAGAGGGTTCTCTTCCGCACGACGCCGCATCCGGGTTCTGATTTTTCAAAGGAAAAACTCTGTGTTGAATGTAAGGTAAAACGGGTATAGAGACTATCAAGAAACTTCTCTCGACCCTTTCTATGCTTTCAGGATAAGAATGTATAAAATATGTATGTGTAGATCCATACATGATACAAGGTATTCTTTGAACTTGTGCAGTTTAGTAAGAATGGACGATGATTGAGAAAACCCGATATTGGTTTCTTGGAGCTTTTATAGCTGGTTCATGTCATGGCGCTCTTTCCTCTATGGCCTTTGGGCATTCGAATCAAAGGCAATGGTCAAAGAGAACAAATATATCTCTGTAATGGTATTTCTCATCGGCACTACCGGAGATACCCAAACTAACTACCGTTTCCATTACTCTATCGGACTAGTTCAACCGTTCAATTGGAAGTCTTGTTGAACTTAAGCTTATACATCTTACGAGAAACTATCTTGGCATATTCAATATCAATATTTTTTTTTTGCTTCTCAAACTAAGTCGATAATTAGAGCTAATATTAATTGAAACTCGCCATATTTGTAAAAATGTGAAATTAAATTGACCTTACTATTTTCAGTTAGATTGAAGTATTGAATTTTAATTAATAAAATATTTTTACTTCCAGTACATACTGATTGAATTTTTTTAAATTTATGAAATTTTTCGAATTTAATTTTTAAACAATTTAAAAAAATCTATAGAATGTTATCATTTTTATGCAATTTTAAAAAGTAATATTTTTTGTACTTGATTACGAAACTTTGTGCTCTTTTTTGAGCACATTTTTGACCCACTACAATAATTTGAAAATATTTTTGAACATTTAAATATATTTTATAATTTTTTACAATGTTTAAAAAATTTCTGAAGCCATCTAAAACGTTCTAACGTGTCTAAAATTATTTTCAAGTAATATTGAACATTTCAATATATTTTCGAGCTTTTTTGATCAATCCAGAAATATTTTAAATTTTCTAGATCGATAACAATTATTCTTGAGGCGCGCAGTAGCCTATCGGTTCCGGCCCTTGCTTTCCAAAATGCATTGGACCGGGTTCGAGTCCGGCGTACACCAATGACTATTTTCAATATTTAAGTGTATTATTTCCTGAGCCCAAAAAAGTTTAAAACGAGTTCCAATCTCAAAAGTTCCCCCCTAGTAAGTCGCTCACGACCTTAGTAGTTTATGTGACTTTAAATTTAAAAAAAAAAAAAAAAAAAAAAAAAAACAATTATTCTTAAATTAATTAATAATTTTCAGTGTTTTAATATATAATGGAATTTCTTAGATTATTCATGGAATTTTGAGAACAATTTGATGCACTTTGGATCAACTATAATCATTAACTTTCATTGTCACTTTTAAAAATTGTAAAATATCAAAAAAATCTGAAATAATGTAGAAAAGTTCTCGATATTATCAAGCTCAAAAGTAATTTACGTCATTCATCACAGTCTCAAGCTTATGTAAGTCATACAAGACGTTAGAAAAAGATGGAAGTATCATTACACATTCTTACCACCCGCATCCACCCAGTGCAACCAAACTCTTACTTGCAAGTGCATACGTGAGGTCTTCTGCCACTGCAACCATGGATGGTAGTCATAGAGAAAAGGTTGGACATACCCACTAACAATTTCCTCAGGTGTATACAATAGATTGAAAATTTTTGATTAAAAAAATCACTCGGAGAAGGATATAATATGTATTATTAAAAAAAAAAAAAAAAGGCAAGGTTTTTTTTCCAATTAAAACAAAAAAAGTTCAGTAAATCTAAGTGTGCATGCTTGAAGCGCGTATGTTACACGTAAATTAATATAGTTCAAATGTATTCAAGTTTTTACTAATAACCTTAATACTATTCTCAATGTTTTCATAATTTTATGTCAAGCTTTAATTAAACAAAGTAATTATTTACTGTAAACTACTCAAACCAATTGAAAGTATAATGTTAATGAGTTAATTAAAAATAAGTTATAAGAGTAATGTTTAGTATTTTGAGTGATGAAGGAAAAAGCTTACTCTGAATTCACTTTCAATTTTTACAGTGCACTAATGGTATTAATTTTGAATAACTGAAAAAGTTTTCTAGCTTTCCGCTAAGAAAATCAAAGATTTTCAACAATCGGGAAGCTACTGGTTTTACCCCATTTTGCAAAAGTCGAGTTTTCATCAGATCTCAACGTTTAAAAGTCACAGGAAACATCCCTGACTATCAATCGGTTGATTTGTTCGAAAGATATCATGAACGAAAGAAAACCAAAAAAAGTATTTTTTCAAAATTACTCCAAAATTTCTAATTCGATCAATCCATACTCAGAGATTTTTTGATGGAGCTTAAAAAACTGCGTCGAATGCTGCCAACAGCGTGGAAATCGATTCATTTATTCAAAAGTTATTGTGGTTTGAAAATTCAAAAAATAGTGTTTTATCAAACCTTCATCAGACTTTTGAACTCAAAGAGCTCGAAAGCATAAAAAAGCTATCTCTCTGAGCTCGAAGAGCTCAAAAACTTCACAAGTGCAATTTTAAGCGCCGAGGTATGGAATCAGCGGGAAATTGCAGGGATGGCCTTCAGGGTCAACCGTTTTCCTAACATTTTCTTTTGTGTAGTAAATTAGCTAGGTTGCTATTTATGGTTTGTAAGTAATGCAAGAATATACTAATTTTTTTACTGGAAAAAATAACTAACCCGAGGAAATCTACTTATTTTCAATACATAACTATTTATTTTTAATTAAATAAATTTAATGTGTGATTATTAAAAATCTGTGTTATTAAGTTACTGTGAAACATGAAATTGCAATTAAAAAATCTCCTTTCACTGTTCACAATAGTTTTTATTGTTTCATAATTCATAAAAAGTTAATTATTGTCCCGAGCAACCATATGATCCGCGGCTATTTTTTTAGCAATATCTGTACAATTTTCAGCATAAAATAAAAATGGGTTTTTTTTTTTTTCCAACATATACGAGTATATTCCCGCAGTAGCTTCCGGCATTGCACGCTCAAAGAATAGAATAGAATAGATTATTCCTCGAGGGAGAGTCGAGTGGCAGCAATTTTTGGTCGTGGACACAATCGACGATTGGACGCTTGGCCGAAGCTCGAATTCATAAAAGCTAACAGCAAAAGTGATTTTAATGATTCTATCTAGTCTCTACTTTATTCATCCCGGATCCTTCAAATCAACTCAGCTTTTGTCTATGGAATACAATTATAATTTACGTACTTTTATTTCTACAAATTTGACTTTCATTAACCTTTATTTCCCAGTAGGCATGAAATAAAGTTCTTTGTATAAACGTAACGCGTCTACAATATGTGAGTTAATTAAAACGCCGTGAAAATAATTCCTGAGATTTACCTTTTTATGTAAATACTGCTGTGCTTGCGTGCTCAACATTTTCCTAACTGTTCTTCATTGGTATTAAATTAATCTGTATTAAAAAAAAAGTTAATTATTGAAGGATTCAATTTTAGTCTAATAAAAGAATATTATGTGATTTAAACATATATTATTAAAAAAATTGCTATACTCTGAGATAATAATTTTGACTCACAAATAGTTTGTAAAATACAGTTTTAGCTCGGAGAGCTAAAAAAAACACAGAAATTGTAATTTTGAGCTCGAAGAGCTCAAAAACGTCATGCAAGTGCAATTTTTAGGGTTAAATATGGAATTAGCGGGAAGTTGCAGGGATAGCCTTTAGGGTCAATCGTTTTTCAGATTTTTTTTTTTTTTTTGAATAACTTTCAAACAAATTAACGATCAATTCCAAAATCTAATGAGCTCTTATATCTAAGAAATGACATTAATTTCTGCCAGACACAACAACGTCAGTTAATGCGTTGAAGAGAGATGTCCTAAACGAAAAATTGCGTGAAAACTGTAATTCTAAAAAATTTTTGACCGGAAAGTCCTACAAATAAAAACGATGTCAAAAGAATTATTATTTTATCTTGATACTAATTTTCACGGAAGCGAAACCCGTCAAAAATTACTGAAAAATTTTTACATTTCTTTTGCTGCCTTGATTTTTTCCAAGAGTATGTTACTTCAGCTGACACTTTTCCTTCTTTAGGTGATTTATTCATTTGCTTAGATTCATTCGTTGACTGATTAATAAAAAAATGTTATTTTTTTAATCATTTTTTATTTTCAGAAGATGGAATTACGTGGAGTTATAACTCACAAATACTAGTCAAGTCCCATTCGTAATAGAATTGAACAATTTATAAATAATTTGAAAAGGAATAGGGATAGAAAATTCTACGGTGATAGAAAAAAACTTTCAATTTCCCAAGTATCAAGTTGTCTGAGAAATAGAAAAACTAAACAATAAACAAGTGAAATACTGATTATTGTAGAGGGACTAATGTCGGGTTTTTCCGGTCGACTAGAACAAAAAAGCAAAGCAAATCGTAAAAAAGTTGAAATGAACAAAAACCTTACGCAATCACATATCCAGCGTGGAGGAAGAAAAAAAGGATTGTGTAGACAAACTAGCATTAGGCAGAAAGCGTGAAAGAGTGAGAGGGCGAATATAAGGGATCGAGAAGGTAATCTTAAGACTTGCGGATTACTAAGATACAGACCGTAAGGGTCCGGGGGGTACATTGCGCAATTTGTCTTCTTGGTCCGGGCATTCTCCTCTTATTTTCTCTCCCTCTCATAGTAACCCCGAAGGACTTAGTGATGAACGGTCTCCGTCTGTGTTTATTGTCGACGTTAAATTAGCCAAAAACTATCAGCGACTTAGCTTAGCGATATTTATTATCTAAAACTGGTAAAACATAGTTTTGTTACTTTTTATCCTTAAAATTAAAAATTTTTTTTCTGAATCATTTGAGTATGAAATCCTCTGAGCTTTTATAGTAAATGTATTTAAAAAAACAGCATGAAGTAATTTTTATTTAAGTTTCTGCTAATAAGTTTATCAGTGAAAGTAAAATATCTGTGATAATAAGGTGATAAAAAGTCGAGATGCGTATGCCAACATCTTAGCACTGATATCTCTACAGAGAGCGATTTCAACAGTGGATCGGCAGGATCTCAAGAAATAAAAGAGATTCTGTACAGCATGAAATAAGGTGGCGAAAGAACAATGGAATGCCTGGTATTTTATTTTACGACGCACCTTGTATGTACGCAAGACACGTAAGATATGCAGTGGAGAGGGTAAATTGTTTGGATCCTTTTGATCGATAAGGGCGCTACTGAATGGTCATTTCAACGGCAAAAGCTCGTTTTGATACTTCCATAGTGTGAGAATCCCAGACTTTTTTATACACATTGCTCCAAATAACCATCAAATACATTTCTGTTTTTTATCTATTTTGTTCAGTTACACATATATTTCTTTATTTTCTGTACCTTCATTTGTTGTTTCTCACATAACCGTCTTACACAAGCAGCGTATCGATAAACGTTTGATTTATTATTAAACACAAATATTGCTGCGTATTACACCAATATATGAGATAGTAAATTCTTTCTTATTTTTTTTTCTTCTCAAGTTTTCTCAAGCGTACTATCTTCTAGCTCTACAATTTTGCGTCCCGAATGCCAAAAGGGCGCATTACAGCAGTTTCATAGGGTTTTGCGCTAAAAGAGCGTAAAAAAATATTTTTTGTCATTCATTTTGAAAATATTTAAAAGACATGAATATCTGACAAAAATTTTTTAATTTATAAATTCAAAAGAGTGTGTTTCAAAAAATTCACCTTTTTGACTTTCAGAAAAGGTTTTTGAAACTGATAGGACGTAGAATAAAAATTAAATTTTTTATACAAAACATTGATAAAAATATTTGTTAATAAGGCTAGATGAAAATCATTACAAAATGATATAGCACAAAAACAATTATATACTCTTTCGGCATTTAGGACGTAATTTGTTTTGCTATTTAAATATCGGTATGCTGTAAACTCATATTTTTAATTTACTGCTGAAAAAATTAAAAATTTTCGAAAATCGGGAAGTTATTGGTTTTACCCCGATTTTCGAAGTTCGAAAATCGAGTTTTTATCAGACCTCCACATTTTGAGGTCCTAGATAGCAATTCCGATCATTTTCTTAAGGATGTAAATCGAAGAAAAACAAACTTCTAGTAAGAAGGACACTTACTTCTAAATAGAAGAAAAACAAACTCCCCTACTTAATAAAACTTTAGATAAATTATAAAATTATGATGCATTTTTGCTTTAACATATTATAGAATAAATAAATAAAATAAATTATTTTAATAGACATACTTCTATTTTCCATCGTTGAAAACCATTAATGTATTTTTAAGCTGTGGTTTTAAAAAATAAATTTTTTTTTAAATAATTCAAACAAACAAAGTTGTTCAAATCTATTCTATTCACCCAATTAAATATATTTTCAGTAAGGTAAGGGACCTATACTAGTTATTGACCGCTGTTTATTTTATGACCTTTTCAGCCTTATTTTAGGATAAAAGAATTATCAACTTTAACGTAAACAAGTTAATAATTTATTACTATTTATAATAAAATCTTATCAAATGTTTATTAGAATGAATTGAAAGTTATAGTTATTATATTTCAAGAAAACTATGCTGAGTAATCATGTTTGAATAATGATTGTAATGCATGAATAATTTAGCAATCTCATAACTCAGAGGGCTGACCCTTAAATTATTTTTACAACTATCAATTAACTTATCTTGTACTTAGTTCACCTAAAATACACTTTAAGAGCATTTGATTTTTAACGGAATTTCTTCTATCAATAGTGAAAAATAATTTTCGAAAATTTATGAGTTTGCTGGAACCACCAAAAAGATGTTAATTTCTATAACAATGAATATACTTTATTGAATTTATGACATTAGTATAGTATAACATGATTTATAAGCTTACCGCAGAAAATCCGTAGCAGTCAAATTAATCGCCGAACCCGTATCAGGATCTGTGATCTATTGAAAGGGGAATAAAATGATAAAAAAAAAGAACATGATTTATTTTTGAAAAAAAAAAAAATTAAAAATATTAATTAAGTTTTGAATATCTTAAAGTTGAGTTTTATAATAGCGACTTCGTTTCCTCAAATGAAAAAAATAATTGAAATGAATTAAAAATGAATCTAAAGAGACCAAACTAATTTGCTCAATGCAAGGTTCGAATCTATATATAAAAGAATTCTTGTAAAATTTAAATTGATTTCGAGAAATATCAAAAATTAAATTTTCAAAAAATCATTTTTCGGAATAACTTTTAAGCCACTATACCAATCGTTCCTAGATTCTTATTAATTCTTAACCTACGAAAATATTTAAAAAAATTTTGAATTCTAGAAACCAAAAAAAAAACGGTTGATTTGTTAGGAAGATATCGCAATTTCCGTATCACTGTGATTCAAAAATTCCATCCCTCTCAATAATTAAATTTAGTATCGCGTATGGTGTTATTTTTAAACAATATTTTTTACTGCCCAAAAAAATTTTTAACGAATATTGAAGTTTAACATTCCGGTTAAAAACATAATAATGTTATTTAATTTCCAACTAAAAATATATTTTATCGAAGTTTTTCTGTTACATCCCCTCGAAAGCACTTACTTTTAAAGTAAACAATAAATATATTTATCGATTTATGAGACATCTATTTCAAATAATCTATAAACTGCCTCAGATGTTAATAACCTTCGTACTTTAATCGGCCATAAATTTATACAGGCTTGATCCGTACCTAAGACGGATGTTTCTAATTATTATTACCTATAAATAATCATGTACTCTTGAATCTTTTATTCAGTTATATTTTTGCTGTGGACAAGTAACATATAAGGATAATATATATCCACTTGTTGCGATAAATCGAAAATAGAACCATGGCGATCAGTAAGCAATAATGAATTAAATACATTAGCACTTAATTATTGATTTTAGTTATAACTAGCTATCACCCGCCCGCTTTGCTGAGCGCTTTATAGAATTGCATTTTTAGATCTATACTTGAAATTTGATTGGAGTATTGTTTTGATTTGCATAGATTTCAAATGAGCATTGAAAGTTTTAGATAAAGTCATTGCAAGTCTCACAAGTAAAGTTGAAATCTGTCTCACTTCAAGTGCGAAGAATTTTTCTGTTATTCAAAATTTTCTGAGTGTCATCAATTCTTCATAGAAAATAAATTTAGCATTTTTTCACGAATTATATTTAAATAAATAGCCAAATTTCTTTTTCACATGTCTAGTGTTTGGAAAATGTATTCATTTTAATTTGTTACATTCCCGCGATCCCGCAATAAGAACAATGTATAAGTTTTTTTATACCAGAAAATGTACTTGAATATACTTCATTGATGACATAAAAATACACGATACACGTGTTATCTTAAATCTTAAATTGGGTTATAATAACAATAGGATATAGAAAATCAGTAATAAAAAAAATGTCATTGACAATTAAAAAAAAAAAAAATGCCCCGATCATCGCCAAATTTTACAGGATTACTCGCCAGGTCAATCTTAAGATTGTCCGGAAGGTTCATTAAAATCTGTCCAGCTATTTCGGAGTCTATAAGAAACATACATACAAACTTTCTCTTTTATACATAAAGATTAACTCATTTATTTCAATCTTTTTGTTATTTTCGTAGAAATTATGCTCTGGATCTCATTTATAATTGCGATTTGCACGACTCATTATACATCGAGTTTTAACTTCGAACACGATGAAAATATGCAAGCAATTCATAACGTATCACTTGGTATTAATCGATTCACTGTTGAGTTACATAAGGTAAGGAAACTCTTACGTGAATAGTAATTAATTGCTTTTATTAACAATTAATGAAAACTATGATCATAATTATTAAATCTATTTGTAAAAAGATTATTTCAAGCAATATGAAAAGTTTCACCGTGTCACCATTGAGCGTAGCCCTAGTACTAATGATGGCAGCTTGTGGTGCGGCTGGTGAAAATGCGAAAGAAATGAAGTCTGTATTAAATTTTGATTATAATAATTCCGTTCATCGAACGGGCATATATTCTATGATCGAAATGTTCAATGTAAGTTTTCTAATCAACTAAGTTGAAATAATTTAAATTAATTATAGAAACGTAATGGTAATTTATTTACTTAGGCCATTCAAGCATCAGAAGTTAAATTGGCAAATAAATTATATATCGCAGCAGGTATAGATATCGACCCTTACTATGCAAACTTAATTAAGAAGACTTTTAATTCCTCGATTGAAAATGTTAAATTTGAAAATTGTGCTGAAACGGCTCAAGTAATCAATCAATGGTGTGCAGAACAAACTCACCAACGTATTGAAAAAATTATCGATCCCGGTAAGTACTTTCATGAACTTTTACGTAGTTTTTTCTCCGTAAAAAAAATGTTTGATGTGGCCTAATATTTCAATATATTAACTAATAAACTACTTCTGTCAACATTTGCTTGACAATATTATCACTTGACTTGCTTTTGTACCGATTTGTTTTGACCGGAGTTATGAAAGGCTGATTTAATTTGATAGTGCACCAGTTTGATATAACAATTGTCAATGTCAATATATATTTGCTGAAATATGTCTTTCAATGTCCATCTCTGGCCTAATATAATCATATATGTGCATATATATTTTTTCGACCAAAGCTAGTGTTGAAAATTTCCGGCAGAGAACATATATATTGTAATTCAATCATCTCCTTATAAAATAATTGAGTTTGAGGTGTTGAATAATGAAAGAAAAATTATTTTTTATACCCTTATAAGAAGCTTATCGACATTGATTTTTAGTTAAATCAACTACTACTAGTCTACTGACTTTACTCTTAACGAACTAATATTCTTTGAATCGCACATATAGTCTGATACAATTATATATGATAACATACGACCATTTACGGCTAAACATGAAGATTTTTACGGATTGAGAAAAATTGTCTTGAAATTTGATGGTTTTCAATTTCCGTAGATGATATTGATCAGGAAACTATGCTAGTCCTTGTAAATACAGTGTACTTCAAAGCACTATGGCGTTCAGCTTTTGAAGAATCAGATACAAATTTAAAAACTTTCCATCTCAATAAACTTGAATCCAAAGAAGTACCAATGATGTATCAGTCTATTGAAACATCTTATGGAGTTCTTCCTGAACTTAATGCAACTTTTGTTCGGTTGCGTTTCAAGGTATTCTGATAAATCAGTTAAAATTCTTGAATAGTTAAAATTTTTTTAATAAGACTTCATAATCTTTTTTTTTTTAAATCTTCAAAAGAGTAATTATGCGTATGAATTCCTGAATATGATCGTTATTTTGCCAAACGAAATTGATGGACTTCACGCCATTGAAAATAATCTTCACAAATTGGAACTAAGCGCTGTAAAAGGCACACGATGTCAAGTAAGATTATTCTTACCAAAATTCAAAATGGAAAATAAATTTGATTTAAAAGTACCACTCAACCAAATGGGAATGGTTACTCCATTTCAAGACAATGCTGACTTTTCTAGAATAAGCAAAAAACCTTTTGGAATAAAAATAGCTAAAATTGTTCAAAAAACGATTTTTGAAGTCAATGAAAAAGGTGTTGAAGCAGTTGCTGCGACACGTATGTATTTATAAAAAAATTCAAAATCCATTTTTTTCAATTATATTCAAGTAAATTTTAAATAATCTAATATGGAATTACTGTTGTAGAAGCTACTTTGAACTCCAGAATTGGAAAAGGACATAACCCGTACTTGGAACAAGTTCAGTTTGATGTTAATCGACCATTCATGTATTTAATTACAAACAAGAATACTATTCTATTTTCCGGAAAGGTTATTGATCCTGGTTATTGATAGACATAACAAATAATTAGTCACAAATATGACTTTTAATGAAAATTTTCAGACAATAAACTATTAAAACTACACATCAATTGTAAAATTAATTATTCCACCAGAACCCATTGATACAAAACTGACGTTGTGATGGTAAAATGAGTAATCAGTTACTTACCTCACTTAGAAACGTGAGCTAAGAGAGTATTTATCTCGCATGAGTAATAAAAAATTATTTATTTAAGAATTTATTTAAATACTCACAATACAGTTCATTTTCATGGAGTTTTTATTTGACTTTTAACGTGACAAACAGAATTTAGTTTTAATGTAGAAATATAGTGGTTATTAATCTTAGTAAATAGAAGGGTCCTTTGAGACATAAAAATCTGCATACTATCACTGTAGTCCAGAAAATTAAAAAATATCATATTTTATTAGTATATAAATAATAAAAGTAATAGTAATATATTTTAACGTTCATAGACATCAATTTTATTCTACTAACATTACTCATAAAGTTGGGCGACATAAAAAGTGCAAGGAAAAGAAAAGTCAAAGATGAAGTAGGGAAAGAAAAAACGTGCTAAAAAAATTCGTAAGAGAGTAATTTTATCCGCGAAAAAGATGAAGTATATATAATAATATCTAACTGTCATGGGTAGAAAATCCAGAAAAGCTACGGCCTCTGGCCATGAGAAACGACGTGATCTTCACAGTCCATTGTCACGACGTCCGGTGCAGGTATGAGATAAAAGCACCTCTCTTGCTTTTCGTTTGTAGACGACAAGCTAAAGTGCTTTACGTCTTTTACCGATTGACAAAGGTGTGTCCAAATTCTTATGCACTCTATGCATTGGAATGTTCATTGTTACAAATAGTAATGGACTTTTATAAAAATAAAAAATATATTGGTAATGTGAGCACTCATTTGATGATAAAAATAATCAGTTATTCGTAAAAAAATTTTATGATAAGACTTGATAGTTTTATTAATATCCTGATAAGTCTGACATGCCCATGTGAAATATTGAAAATTTCGAAAAACTGTATTTTCAATTTTTTTTTAAGGTAAATACAGTACAACCTGGTTATAAGTTACATCGGACGATCTACTCACTCTCACAGCAGTTATATCTATATATGAAATATTTCATGTAAGTAGAAGAGAAAAAGAAATATAACTTGTAATCAGGTTGTACTGTAATTCAATTTTTTCATTAAATTTTTTTGCTAATTCATTTCACCCGAGATAAATACCGTTAACCTGAAAAGGCCTAAAAAAATGAATTCCTTAAATTTATCACAATTACAAAAAAAAAATAATTTTTTCGTTACAATTTTTTTTTTTTTCGAGTAGTTCATTATGCCCCACATATCACATATTATCCCAAAATATCATAGATGTCATAATTTGACAAAAAATCAAAAAAAAAATTTAATATTCATTGTAAGGTTATTTTTTAAAAAGCCTGAGTGAATTTATTAAACAAGTAAATAATATTTTCATCACAATAGTTTTTGCTTCTTCATCCCTAGTTTCATGATACGGTATTGGAGATTATCGTCTAAACCCGCATTTACTAGTCTGACTCGCAGGTCATGAATGAAAACTCCATGCAGTCTTATTTGCTATTTTCGGACATTTTATTTGCTCTTAAAGGAATCTATAAGTTAAAGAGGAATAGTTGTATCGTTTGATGCATAGTTTATCATGATGATTTATTTATTTTTAGGATAAATAAATAATTGCAATTTTTTTGAATTTTCCTGATACTTTTGGCAAAAAAAAACATACATCTTTAGATAGTACTCATATCAAGATTAAATTAATTCATAATTGTTTTAATCAGATTCAAAGGGAAGTTAGAATTTCGGACGTGAAAATGAATAAATTTAAACGTAACACCTTAGAAATGATTCATATTAGTTTAAACAATACTGTAAATTTAAAAACTGATACGGAGTGATTAAATTGTATTTTTGATAATATGGCTGTAAGATATAAAAATAATAAGGATCAATAATTATTGTAAATATTGAGTTTGGGCATGCGATTTGAGTAAACAGATCCGCTCATGCACGATAGTAATTTTAGTTGTCTCAGTATTCTGACAGTGTACAGCTGTTCGTAGTTGTTGTTTGACTATTTTATAAATTTATTGTTAAACTAATTGGTATTTTTGCATATATTAATTAATTAATAATAATTAATGAAAGAACTTTTTAAGTACAAACAACAAATGAATCATATTATTATAAATAAGTATTTGAGTAAAAAAGATGTATCAGAAGCATGGTTGTGCTTAATCTGTATCCAACAAGGCCTTTTTAGAATAACAACGTGTTGATATTCATGGATCATGGTATGTTGAATATATAAGTTATGTATTTTATAGTATTAATTGTAAAAAAATTCTTATGGGAATCGTAAATGCTTAGAATAATTTTTATAATCTATTTTATGGAACATTACATTACTTTGTATTTATTGTAATAATTGGCATATAATGACTTATTTGACAATTTGTATATTCGACATGTTATATTCTAATATAATTTATTTATTAAATGTATGTATTTTTGTAGATTGCCTGAAGAAGTCGGGATGTCCGACAAAACGTAGCAATAACGTGTTAATTGTAACGTAGCAATAAAACGGAACTTGAAAAATTATCGAAGCTTTGCTCAGTTTCAAAAAAATATTGAGGTTCTCGAGCACCTATTGAGACGTTATAGCCATTTAAGGCGCTACCGAGGCACTAAAAAGCGAATAGTGCCTCCAATTTTCAGCATTAGAATCTCAGATGAGGAGTTTAAGACGCTGTTGAGGCGTTAAAAATAACAGTTCCGAAAAAAAAAAAAAAAACCAAAGAAATGAAACCTTTGAGGTGTTATTGAGACGCTAAATTTCGACTGGGATACTTTCCTAAAGTTCAACTCACATCCTAAGACTTTGTTCTGAAACCGATTCGAAACTAGACCGTTATTACGATTATCCTGGTATCTGACTGAAGAACAAAATTCTTGGCTCAAGAAAATTTTCGGGTGCCTGAAGGAATACCGAAGTTATGTTGGCCGAAATAAAAATTTTTCTTGAAATTCTATTCTTGGTCGAAGTAATTTTTTCTAAATTCAAATTATCATAAATACTTGATACAATAAATTATTATGTATGATCAAGATTTTTAGATACTTTTAGGGAAGCAGCACCACCTACTTCAGCTAAGAAAAAAATTTTCTCACCTTGAGAAAATTTTTCTCTTGAATATTTGATGCCCATTTTATATTATTCTAGTGTGCAATTATACATATTGAATGAAAAAAAATGATTCAATATTATTTGATCCTCCCATTTGACATGTTAGTCAATAAAAATATTAATGAAAATTTACTATCAAGATATTTAATTTTTTGGAGCAAGAGAGAAATTTTCTCAAGGCAAGAAAATTTACTTCTATCAAGAACAAAATTTTTTGAAGCAAGTAGCTGAATTTTCTCAAAACAAGAAGATTTTCTTGACTTAAATAAATTTTCTTGGATCAAAATACGTATTTCTTAAAGCAAGAGAATTAAATTGTTGAAATAAGTAAAATTTCTAGTGTCGAAAAAAAAATTTTTTTTCGCTCAAGAAAATAAATAGGAAGAAAAATATTTTCTTGGCTCAAGTGAACCTTTTTTTCTGTGTATGAAAATTGAGAGCTCTTTTTGGATTAAAAATTTTACTACTGCATAAACTAAAAATTCTTGGAGTTGGTAGCAGAAAATTTAATTGGGGAAATAATAGATACCCTAATGAATATATCAAAAATTTTTTTCAAAAAAATTTTCAAACGCTATTTGTTCAAAATTCAAAAATCTATTAATTTATAACTTTCTTAAACTTACGTATAACAATGTCAAAAAGTTTCAGAGGAATGTGACAACGATATAGTAAGAGACGCGACAGAGTTTCCGCTAACAGAAGGCAGCGCGAAAGTCTTGTGATTTAGAATTAGTTTATACGCGTTATAGTTTCACGCGTCAACCGGATGGAAGTCTTGTCAACAAAGTTATGTACGTATGCATGCAAATACATCTCTCTTCCTCATGCTTATGCACATTCTCTTGCCCTTTTATCCATGATCAATGATGGAATTCGCTTAAGTTTAAGGATTACTCGCACAAACTATCGATTGACACACTTTTCGTCCAAGTTTCACAAGTTAAGTGTACAGGAATAAATTAGATAAGAAAACCTTGCGTAATCTCAAAAGTTCCCGAGTACAAGGGATTATAATGTCATCTTGCCCTCAACAGGCTGGAGGGTCGAGTTAAATTTTTAAAATGATCCTCCAGGATCATCCTTAGCAATTACGTACAAATGGAAGAGCAGGGAAAATGAGGAACAACAAATTAAAAAAAAATTGTTCGAATGCTGATGCGAAAAGATTTTTTTTTTTCTGTAATTTAAACTGATCCACGTGTCTGGCCTGAAGTTTTCATACAACTCGTCGCCTATTTTGGCTCGCCAAAAGAGTTGCTAATGATTCGCTAACGAGATACGTGCACTCGAAACGCTTTTTACAAAAGTGCTAGTAGAAACTATAGAACAAAATAAAATTAAAAAAAAAATGGTAACATAAAAAAAGACAAGAGGATAAAGTGGAATTTCAGTACAGTAGGAATCCCTGGCTCTTGAGACCTTTCCTGTTAGTTGCTTCTTAAATATTCTACTCTGTTTGCCGTGTTGGCGCGCTTTACCTACCTCGTTATATCTAAGTAACACTGCGTTCTTTTGTCCACTCTCTTTCAAAGCCCAAGTTAAAGAGGGAAAAGAGTAAAAATAAAAAAAAAAGTATCGAATTGAACCTTTTTGTCGATATCTCCTTTATACTTATAAATTTGTAACTTTTTAAATAACTTTTTCATTAATCGCTCAGTTCCGATAATGCCTGCTGCTCCTCACAGCATTATTGATCAACTCGTTATTCGACACGCTTTGCAAGCTAGCAAGTTTTCCATTTATTGACTACAATTCATCAGTATAAAGGCCAGTAGAGATAACTTAATTGAACACTCACAATTTGCCGTTCTACGACGTATCAGTCCAACTAACACAATTTGAGTTGATAACTACAGTAAAAAAAAAAATTTTTTTTCCTTAGAATACAAAATATTTTTAAGATTCTTACAGTAAGTACAATGACAAAAAATTGACTTGGTAATAAAGGAAACTTTCTAAAAATAACTAAACTAATCAAAGAAATTTAATTGGTTATAAATTCTATCATTAAAATATATTAGTATTCATATAATGACATTGTAAATTTATTACTTAATCATATGTATATAATGGTCGCTAATGACCCGATCTTAGATCTTTAAAAAAAAAAAAAAAAAAAAAAAAAAAAATTAGGAAAACGGTTAGCCCAGAAGGTAATTCCTGCAACTTCCCGCTAAATCCAGACCTAGGCGCTTAAAATCGCACTGATGATGTTTTTGAGCTCTTCAAGCTCCAAAATACAATTTATGTGTTATTTTGAGCTCTTCGATCTCAAAGAAATAGCGTCTGATAGAAGTTTTATAGAACACTATTTTTTGAATTTTTAAACCGCAATAACTTTTGAATGAATTAACCGATTTTCACGCGGTTTGCGGCATTCGAGGCAGTTTTTTCAGTCTCATAACAAATCTTTGAGTTTGAATTTATCAAACTAGGAATTTCAGAGTTACTCCGAAAAAACAATTTTTTCGGTTTTCTTTTTGGACAACGATAACTCACGAGCAGATCAACCGATTTCGACCGGGCTGACAGTGATTGACGTGGTTTTTTTTATTTTAAGAGCTCTTTAGTTTTTGGAATCGATCGGTAAAGTCAAAAGGGATCGGGTTCAAAGTTATCTATGCCATTGATCACTGCTCTCACTAAAATTGTAAAACACGTCTACATTAACACAATTTATCAAACAATTTCTTTATCGTTAAAATTTGTTACCAGTGCATTTTTTAAATGAATAAAAATTTCCATATCATAAACTTACTTATTGGCAAAATTGTTAGTTATAGTTTAATTTTGAAGATATCACAAAAATTTTTATGGAAGCATGCATATGTCAAGAGTAGCTTAATTTTTGCCGCAAGAATATCAGTTTATTTGCTAAAATCAAAAATTTCCTTGAAGGAAAAATACTTTTTCATTGTATTGATTCCCTGATTTTAAAGTTGAGATTTTGTATAGATATTTATTAATCATTGATTTAATATATTTAGAATAAGTTAATAGGGGTAAGAAAATCAATGATATGTTAATTAATTAGTTTTCGTATGTAGATACAGGAAGTACACGTGTACGTGATACGTGATGGATAATGAGAGGATGAGTCGTGGATGAAGGGGTTGATGTCCAGATCGATTGATGCGGTGTGGTATTTACCTCTCACTCACATAAAACGATATGTCAGCGTGTGAAGACCATCGGTTGCCCAGAATTATAGCGAGTCCATGGCACTTCGTAGTTTATGGGATTAATGGATACGTGAGCAATGTATTGGGCATGCGATCAAATGGCTTATGCTTCTTGCATCTGATATGCTCATATGTCTTTTATTTATTTACTTATTTTCTCTTTAATTTTATACAAATACGGCTCGCAAATTTTATACATGAATTGTATGAATTATTTTTTTTTGTGTCACTTGCGTTAAAAATTTTTAACTTTAACGACTATTAATTCCGTTAGAATGAAACGTTAGAGTGGGCAGAAACTAATAAGTTTCATCTCCGGGGAAGAAACTGACGTGTTTCTGTCTCTGCCCGGTGCATTAGTTTCTAACTCTATTTTAGTTCTGTCAGAATCGCATTTGTTGTTCGTGAATCTCATAACCAACCAAGCTGACAGTTGAAACAAGCGATATCGGTTTTATATTGTATCATTTCGACCGGCTGTATGTTCAAACTCAGAGTCTCTGTAGACATTAGAGTTTGCTTTGCTCGGACAGTCAATACTCACCCTCTACTACAATCGTTTGTCACAAAACATACTTCTTTATTATAACTGCACTGAAAGTTTGAATTCTCGCCTTAGCTCACGAAGAAAATAGTACTATTGTCTTTAAAGAAAATAAATATAAAATAAGATTGTATAAGGTCTTTGTGTACATTCAATTGTTTTTATAGTTACTAGTCTAGGTTTTCTGACACCCTCAAACTTTTGTAATTTCTCTATTTCATAATAAAAGTTTATAAAATTGATTGATCAATAAAGAAAAGACAGGGTATAATATTTTAAATAAATATTTTTTAACTATAATTAATGATTTTAGCTAATTGTCAAACCTTTTATGGATCCTGTAATTTTTTTGCTTACTTATCAACGAGTTATAACTACATCATCGATTTTTTTTTAAGTAAAAATAATAAAGGTACAAGGTTGGTATAAACCGACACTTATGCATTCGTGATAAACATTATACATTATCATCGTGTTTGTACATACCAATAGTGAATCATAAATATATGTAGGAAAATTAGATCAATACATTATCCCTACATCATCTTTTTTTTTGTTTTTATTAAGAATAATATAAAGTACAAAGCGTTGGTTTAAACCAATATAGACAACGTTACATCATCGATCTATCTAACAGTACTTGTGTCGCCATCTCTGGAAACATTATCAAAACTTATTTATTTCTCAATGGATCGAAAATATTTATCAATGAACTTACCCTGATAGCCAGCGCTTTCTCAGTAAGTGTTGACTTCCAGCAGTTACGGTTAATTTATACATCAAGTTGGCGGTAATTCTTCTCTCAACAACAGTTGTAAGCAAATTGACGGAAATCTACGGCCGCAACTTGAATACAAGTTAATAATCAAATTTGTAGTTAAATTTCCTTTCAACTTTACTACAATTTGAAGGAAATACTTGTAGAGCAAGTTTTGACGTCTATTTGCAGAGTAGGTTATAGGTAACTAATAGGTAATCGCTCGCTTTGCCAACTCTTTCCGTCAAGTTTGCTTTAAATTGCGGACGTAGATTGACAGTAAGTTATAGGTAATGTGGCTATCAGGGTATACAGGATTGAAGAATAACCAGTTTATATTTTTTACAATCTTAAAATGTGTGCAAAAATAAATTAAGTCAATTAAAATTAAGTAAAAAAAAAGCAGAGGTAAAATTTAACTTTCAATCAAATCAAACTTAGTAAAATACTAAATTTAGATCGATGCTCAATTTACTGTGAGAGGGTTAATTATCGTTTACGTAAAAGTCTGAAGAGGGAGATGAATTAAAAAATCTCTAAATCAAATTATCCTGTAGGGAGAGAGATGAGATATGTTTATGCATAATACAGTGACAAAAATAGGTATACAAAACAATTGATAGAATAAAATCGTATATTACACCCCTTGGGAAGGAAAATAAGAAAAGCCTCAGATCACATATAATTGTTGGCCGAGACGAAGCCGATCCCGAGGCGAAGCCTCAGATCGCATACATGTGATCTGAGGCTTTCTTATTTACTTCCCATGGAGTATATACTATTTTTCTTCATACCTCGGTCGAAAGTACGTATTTTCCTCTCTAATGGCAGGAAAGAAAGTTTAACATTAACTCCCTGTGAGAAGTACACGCGCGTCCTCTGTAACGGCGGGAGGAAAGAATTTCTCATGCGTAATTACACTTGTAACTAGGGACTGTTTATTCCGTCACTATAGCAAATTCTTAACCGCTGTAATTTCTATTGCTACCTCTAACCTTAAAAATATTTATCAATGTTGTTTTGTCATCTGTTAAATAAGAAAAATTTCTGAAAATAATGTTCCTACCAGTAAACTATCATCAGAATACTCATCTAAAAATTTTAATTTGAATAATCAAGTTATGAATTATCAAAACTGTATACTCAGTGGAGATATAATTTTTAACTGCTCCAATATCAAATTTGAAAACTGTGTATTTTATGGAAGGATTATTAATAATTGCGATCATTCAAGAGAAAATTGAAACGATTAAAAAAAATGCAATAAGAGTTTTTTGCTTATAATATGTTTTGTTTGATAAATTTTATAATAACTAATATAGTTTGTTAAACTAATGAAAATAAATACATCTTTGAAAAAATGAAATTAATTTATTTTTAAAAAATATGACCAGACTTGACTCTTCGAATGTATTTGATGCCTGCCCCCACGACCAGCAGCACTCGCTTCGCTTGTGCCGCAAATGTCGAGGCAGGCATCAAGACATACTTATCTCTGCACTTGAAGTTAAAAAAAGTAAAATTGATAACGTACTTTCGACCGGCTATGAAGAAAAATCGTATACAATACACAGGCCAAAAGTTGAAATCTCGGTCCTGCGCGTCATGGTGCCCTCGGCTTCGCCTCGGGCATCATGACGCGCAGGGCCGAAAATTCAACTTTCGGCCCTAGTAGTGTAATATACTATTTTTGCTCGATGAAGGCAGAAAGGGGCAACTTTGTTTAGCGCAGCGGGCCGAAAGTTGACGCTTTCTGCCCGTTGAGCAAAAAAAAATTAAGATATGCACTCACCTAAAAAAAATAATTCAAAAATCGCATACGTAATCATATCCTCATTAATTGATTTGTATTATTTTCTAAAAAATACAGAAAAAAAAATTGTAATTATACCATTAAAACAGTTATGATCAAAAATTTGTATCAAAAAACCTTTTTTAAAAAATTCAATACTTTTTGAACAGTTCATCAAAAAATACTAAAAATTGTTTAAAAATTGAGAAAGTCATCAATAAAAATTGTTTAAACCATTCGTTTTGAAATAGAATTTGCCATATACTTTTTTTTTGTTAAAAAAAATTAATTGGTTGTTGGAACTCTTCAGCATAGTTTTGGAAATTTTATATTGTACATCGTTTTGCTCCCGTATTGATTGATACAACATTCCATAAAGTATTGTAATCTAAAAAGCTTCACTTCATGATTAATTATAAGATTTTTAACATAAAGAATTATAATTTTTACTTTATTTTGCATAAAATAAATTGTTTAATTTTTTAAGAAATATCACACACGAAATTTTCGAAATAAAAAAATTATAGTTCATGTTCACTAATTGTGTATGTCAGGACCAAGTAAGTTAACTTACTATTTATTTGTTTCGATGTCCATTTATCGAACATGTTATGTTTAACAAAGTTTATCCGATAATATAAAAATAAATTCATTGATTTGTGTATCAGTTGTATGAAATTTAAAAGCGAACAGATGATGCCGAGAGCTTTTTTATGTCAAGAAAATCATGACTATGAAGCCAAAGTTACAAGTAACTCGGAGTACACGGGAAAAACTTGAAATTTAAACTAGAAAAAAAAGAAAGCAAAAGACATACCGGAGTTGCTTTTGGTACAAGTGTGCGCAAGCTCTCTAAAGCTTCCCATTAAAATGCTAGCGACCAGGAAAGTTTGCAAAATTTATTGGCCAATCTTGCCTAGGAATATTTACGAGCCACCGTACAGTATAGGAAGCAAAAGGAAAAGTCACTTTATTTCAAACTAACCATCCCAGAAGCCATGTAATAAATACTCTATACTTGACCTCATGAAAATTTCTCAGCGCTTACCGGCTACTGGTTCCACAGTAATTTAGAAACCACGTCATTCAGCACTATTCAACAATCTCATTCGTTTCAATCGAATTAATCCAATTTATGAAGTTTAATTGTAAGTACTTAACATCCATTATAAGTTAATTTTACAAATTGGAAGACATTCTAATTTAAACTTTATTTTCAAACGTTACACTTTACGATTCCATTTATTATCAGGAAATGGTACCTGTAACATAATAATATTCAAAAAGTATTAAGAAACCTTTTTCATGTATAAATACCAAACTATCAGTTGTAAATTCGAACAATACAAACTTTTTGAAAGAATTTATCCTAGAATATAAGAGGAATAAATTGAAATCACGAACGAAAGTATAAGTATATATATTTAAGAGTACTCTAATAATAAAATCTCAAAAAAAAAAAATTAGAGGAACAGTTAAGCCTTCAGCTAAACAACGTGATGGTAATTTAATACAAAGTACTAAAATTTTCACAGTTTCTATTAATAATTTTATCTCTTGAACATATCAACCAATTTTTATACGATATTTAGCGTTTAAGGTAGTTAGATCAGGTACTTCATATGTAACCAAAATTATGAAAATTTTTTTATAGAAGATAAATGCATTAATAGCTCACCACCAAAATTTCAGATCGATTTATCGCACCGTTTCTGTGTAATTAATTTTTAAATTTGATTCTTTTACATGTAAACCCGACCAGAAATTTAAAAGTAAAACCAATAGGGTCCCCATTGGGATCCCCTGTTGGGGCCCCACATTGGGATGTAACGCAAAGACCAATGGGGTCCTCATTGGGCAATCCCTCGGGCCCAATGGGAAAATCCCCATCAAAGCTCAATCTAAATTTTGGAAATAAAATAGTAGAATTTTTGAAAAAATTAAGAATAATTTAGGATCCGATACTCATATCATATTTGAACTTATTTACGATCTTTATTTGCATTGATACAGACTTATCGATTGAAAAAATCCTTGGCGTGGGTTGGGCTCGAACTGGGGTCCTTAGTTTCGTCAGTCCTTCATGTTACTTCTGGTTCAAGCAGGAATACTGAAGAATACAATACTCATTTGGTGCACATCAACTCGATCGGTTGACTGTAATATACTTTATGTTATGCTCAAGCTTCAAGAATGTATTTTTATTTATTTAATTAACTGACTTGAAAATACAATTTTGTAGAGGTTTTCTGTTGAAAATTATTTTGGTAAACAATTTTTTTTCAAAAATTTGAATTTTTCGAAAATTTTGATTTTTCCTCTAAGTGGCATTTTACGCGAATTTGAACAGTTTTCAGAATTTTTTATTATTATCTACTGGGTGCTTTACCTTTCTTAACGATTAATTTTTATTTTTATTTCTATTTTACTTATGACAAATATATACAACTAATATAAGCACACACATATTTGAATGATTGTTTTTTATCTAAATTAACGATTGGTTAAATTTACAGATTATTTATGAATTTCGCAATCCAGTTTTTCAATAGATCTCAGATAAAATAAACTTTATGCCATGGCAATTATTTATTATTTCTACGTTAGGTTTTCCCAATGAGGTCCCACAGAGATCCCAATTGGGAAAAACTGGCAATAATTTATTATTTTTACGTTGGGTTTTCCCAATCGGGTTCTCATTGGGTCCTCGTTGGGTTTTCCCTCTTGGGCATGCCCCGTTGAAACCCAATGGGGCCCCAATGTATACCTTGAGCATTCCCAAAGTAATTTCTAGTCGGGAAGGTATGGAAAGCTGATAATGTTAGTATGAAATCTTTCGTACCGCACGAGTGATGTAACTAGATTTCATACTAATTCTATAGGCTCTTCATACCTTTATGTGTAAAAGAAGCATTTTCAAATATTAATTACTCAGAAACGGTGTGATAAATCGATCTGAAATTTTGGTGGTGAGCTATTGATGTATTTATCTTTCTCATAGTGGAAAAAATTAGATACACCTTACTTAAATTATGAAAAACAGTACTACTTTTTCCATTGCTTGATAGGAGAAATTTTTAGTTTATTTTTAAATTTTGTTTGAAAAAAAAATTTTTTTTAATTTTTAAGAATTTGATTTTTTTTCTAATTTTAATTTTTTCGAAATTCGAATTTTTCTTATACTGATAAAAAAAATCGCTTATAAAACTAGTCACCGCCTAATAAATAGTTATTCTATTCACTTTTATAATATTATGAAATCATTACATTCTTGTTAAAATCTTGGATTATTGTTTTTCATTTGATCGTGTATTAGTGATTGCAATATAATGCTAATTTGACATATCTTGAAAATATAATGCACTAGTAAAGCTTCAGTGCATCAAATTTAAGCAAACGTTTAGTTTTTATAAGTGTAAGTGCATAGAAAATACGTGTGTGAGAATTTAACGCATTAGGAAAATTATTTATTTATTGAAAGCATTATTTATTAACACGGATAGAACGTGTAAAGTTTATACCCGTGTGTTGAAACTATACGAAAAATATGTGTTGTTTTAATGCACATAAAGTCATTTACACGCCTAAACGTTTTATGAAAAAATCTTTACACGTTTTGATTTCGTAAAATAACACACTTTTCACACACTTGGATTTGCAGTATATGCGTATACTAATAAGAGTGTAACAATAAAAATAGTTGTATATAGAGAGAAAGTGAAAAAAATTTTTCGATTGTAAGACACTTCCTATATAATACTTTAAATCGTGTAAAATCATCGATCACTGAATGTAATTTTTTTCATCCAGCAACTTGTATGATGTATCTCACAGAAGATATTCATATCTAATCTTGAAAAAGTTTTGTTCACATAAAGGAATACTTATCTAGGAAACAATTGATATTTTATGTAATAGTCAAAGCATAAATGTATAGTGTTTTGAGCAAATAAATTTACAAGTGAACTCGCAACAGTCTCTCTCAACAGAATTTTCGGTTGGGTGAGTTTCGAAAGCTAGGGAAAGAGAGAAAGCGGAAGAAACTGCATTCAAAGGGATGAGAAACGATTCGAGTAGAGGCAATAACGTTATGGCCCGGGGGTGAAAATGTACATATATATGATTCTTATGTAGCTATTTTCCAAACTCGATAGAAACCCTAGAGAACCTACGAGAGCGAGAGCAATCGCAATCATGATTGTAATAAGACTATAACAACAAAAGCATCGATGAGTAATTGTATGAAAATGGAATAAAATTGAAAAATTTTAAAACAAGTATCTTATCGAAAACATAAGTCGAGCTTATCTCTAAGCTTAACCACGATAAAGCGCATGAAAGAAAATTTTCATAAACGATACGATAGATTTCAACGATTCCTCGCGAGCCCAAGAAATTTTAAATTTTCTCCTTCCCTCAAGAGGAAATCGCGCTCAACTTTTTCAGCATTCAAATCTATGCTTTTCCCTCATACTTTTGGCCCATAACATTGTTAATGCCTCTATCCTTTTTCTCACCCTCTTTAAAAACACCTTCTCCGACCTTTGCTGCGATCGATGTAATCGTTTCTCGCATAGGTAATATCAAGCGTCTGATCCAGTAAGTTATTTTCACATGAAATTGAGCCGCTTCAACGATAAACATAAATTGCATCCTACAACAAACTTTTTCATGCCCTCACATCCCACTTTGCCAACTTCTACAAGGACTTACTTCCCATCTATTACTATATACGTGTTAACAGGATAAAATTATTTAAATTAGAAAATTTAATTTCGAGTGGATAGTATAAATATTTTCTTACTATAAACTATTTTTGCATTACTACACACTTTATAAAAGCAAGGATAATTGATTTCTCTAATTTCAGTCGTATGTACTATAGTATGTAATACACTAGTCACAAAAATTAAGGGATATAAAAAAAATTCCAAATTTTTTGGTGATTTTCAGCGAGCTGTAACTCCGAGGAAAATGATCGCACAGAAAAAAAAAAAAAGCAAATTGTAGCTCCAAGTGTCTAGTTTTTAGATATGACCATGAAAATTTTTTGTCATCGTCAGGTCTGGAGAAATCCTAAGAAAACTACTGAAAAAAATTTTTCGAAATTTTTTTCGTCTTAAAAAAGGTCTACGGGCTTCAAAAATTTTTCGATTGTTTCGTTTAAAAGCTCTTTTAGTAAATTTAATACCCTTTAATTTGACGTAATCAAAAAGCCTGTACGATAATTTGCCGCGAAGTTATCGTCAATCAAAGCAAAAAGTTTTTTTGACTTTGGAAATCAATAACTCTGGAAATAATGACCGTATAGGAAATCGAAGGAGGGTTTTGAAAACTACACAATATTCTCTATAAGAAAACGTAAACCGCTTTTGAAGAAAAAATTTTTTTGAATTGAAAACTCGGACTGAAAAAAGACAAAAATTCGCATAATTAAGGATATTTGGATAACTTGGTATAACTTTGGATAAAAGGGATGAACGAAGGATATCGTTGGTAATTTTTAACTTCAAAGTGTCCCCTAAAATCCCTAAGAAATTCAAAGCGCTGCGATTTTTTGTTCATAGTGCCCAGAAGCTTCAAATTCTGTGTTTTCGCAAAAATCACCATTATGAGCAATTTTGTGATTTTTATTCATTTTTCCATTGAAAAAAATTTTTTTCAAAATTCTTTATTTTTCGATCAAAGAGATTGATTTTTCAAGAAATTTGAAAAAAAAAAATTTCAATTTTTTCGAAAATTTTTTCGAAATTTTCTCAATTTTTTCGACTGTTGTTTTACCGCCGGCATTAGCGTTACCCAAAGCGTACCACGTGGAGGTTGCTCGGTCGGATTTACGCTTCTCACACACACACACACGTGTGTGTGTGTGTGTGTGTGTGTGTCTTTGTCTGTTTGCAGCTGCCGAATGACCTCTGTACGCACGGCAGTAACTGCTCAGTACCGTGTATTGCCACCTCTGTTCCGAATCACAGCTCGTAAACGCTCTTGCATGTTGATGCATCGTCGAATATCACGTTGCGAAATTCCTTGCCAACAACGTAACAACGCTTGAGTCAACTGATGAAGATTGTGCAGTTGCGGATAGTCTCGCCGCAATCGACGCCCAAGCATGTCCCAAACATGCTCAATTGGGTTCAAATCAGGACTCATCGCTGGATGATTAAGCGTTGTTACGTTGTTGGCGCGGAGAAAAGTTCGCGTACGAACTGCAGTGTGAGGACGAGCATTATCCTGCATCAAAATGAACCGTCTTGCCCCCATGCGTGTGCGCATAGGCAGGACGTGTGGCTCCAGAATTTCGTCGACGTACCTATCGGCAGTCAACGTCCCACGAACGATGACCAACGGGGTTCTGGTATTGAAGGACACGCCTGCCCACACCATGACTGATCCACCATTGAAAGCTGTAACTGGTCTCGTAAAACCATCCCGATCTCGTTCTCCACGACGGCGCCAAACGAGAGATCGTCTATCGCTGCCATGAAGACAAAATCGAGATTCGTCAGTCCATAATACACTGGTCCACTGTCTACGACCCCAATGGTGATGATCATGAGCATAGGCCAATCGGGCTCGGCGATGTCGTGGAGTGAGCATAGGCACGCGATTTGCGCGTCTAGCGCGTAGTCCTTGCTCTCGAAAGCGATTTCGAACCGTCGAAGCCGATATGTGTTGTTGGGGAGGACGTTGTCGACGATTGCGAAATTGATGAGCGATCGTGTGGGCATGCGCAGTAGGGTTTCGACGAGCTTCTCGAATGATAGCTCGATCATCACGCTCGGTAGTGATTCGTAGTCTACCTTGACCCGGACGACGATCGTAACTTTGAGTCGCGTTAAATCGGGCATAGGCCCGACTGATAACGGACTGGCTCACTCCCATAGAAGCTGCTACTTCCACCTGACTGTAGCCCTCTTGAAGGAGGGTAACAATGCGAGCCACATCTGTGGCAGCTAAATGTCGACGAGGCATATCAAAAGGTGCTTATCAAAGAAAAGCTTACATAAAATTCACGTAAGGAATTTAGGCTAAAAAGAAAACGTAAAATTCAAGTTTTGTGTGAGGAAAAGCCGAACTCCGCGGGGGTATATCAATTTGTTTTTATTGAATTTTTAAAATGAGATTTAAAACTAAGGCAGTTGTAGCGGACAGAAAAAATTGAGTTAATTTTTTTGACAATAGTGAAGCATTCTGAAGACGATAAAAAAAAATTAAAAAAAAATTTTTGATAAAAAAATTTCGAAAAAATTGAAAATTTTTTTTTTTTTTTTTCAAATTTCTTGAAAAATCAATTTCTTTGATCGAAAAAATAAAGAATTTTGAAAAAAAAAATTTTTTTCAATGGAAAAATGAATAAAAATCACAAAATTGCTCATAATGGTGATTTTTGCGAAAACACAGAATTCGAAGCTTCTGGGCACTATGAACAAAAAATCGCAGCGCTTTGAATTTCTTAGGGATTTTAGGGGACACTTTGAAGTTAAAAAATTACCAACGATATCCTTCGTTCATCCATTTTATCCAAAGTTATACCAAGTTATCGAAATATCCTTAATTATGCGAATTTTTGTCTTTTTTTCAGTCCGAGTTTTCAATTCAAAAAAATTTTTCTTCAAAAGCGGTTTACGTTCTCTTATAGAGAATATTGTGTAGTTTTCAAAACCCTCCTTCGATTTCCTATACGGTCATTATTTCCAGAGTTATTGATTTCCAAAGTCAAAAAAACTTTTTGCTTTGATTGACGATAACTCCGCGGCAAATTATCGTACAGGCTTTTTGATTACGTCAAATTAAAGGGTATTAAATTTACTAAAAGAGCTTTTAAATGAAACAATCGAAAAAAATTTTTTGAAGCCCGTAGACCTTTTTTAAGACGAAAAAAATTTCGAAAAATTTTTTTCAGTAGTTTTCTTAGGATTTCTCCAGACCTGACGATGACAAAAAATGTTCATGGTCATATCTAAAAACTAGACACTTGGAGCTACAATTTGCTTTTTTTTTTTTTCTGTGCGATCATTTTCCTCGGAGTTACAGCTCGCTGAAAATCACCAAAAAATTTGAAATTTTTTTTATATCCCTTAATTTTTGTGACTAGTGTATATTCATATCACAGATCTCACATATTTCATTTATTACAAAAAAACTAATTGATAATAAATTACGTTATGAACGCTATTTGATTGTGTGCTTGAATTCTGTTTGTAAACGCTCTAGCCGTCAAAATGTTTAAGGTATTCATATCTTCTTTTTCTTAGTAGCTTCGGAATCACTTTTATTGAAAATAGGATGGATCCAATTAAAAAAAAAATCTGGTAACCAGTTAAACCGCGCAGGCCAATCCTAGAACTTCCCGCTCAGTTTGAATTTGAAGCACCTTAAAGTGCCACACACACACACACGCGCGCGCGCGCGCGCGTGTCGGGTTTGCTGGGTCCCGCATCAGGCGCCTCTCCAGGTGGCGGATAGGGGAATGCCCCGCAGTTATGTCGGGTACTGAGGAAATAAAATACTCGGGGTGAACCAAAACCTAGCTGCACAAACAACGATATGGAAATATCAAAATACTTTCAAACATTGTTTACCGTACAGGGGAGGGATATCTCAGTATGCAAACGCTCCTGAACTCGCCGTCATCAAGCAATCGTTGGGACAGCGGGGTGGACCCTATGGCTCCGCTGCCTAGAAATGCTACAGAGAGTAGGAAAATAGCCCTGATGGAAATGAACGGACAATCGAGCAACGTTCTTCCAAAGAATGGAGAACCTATCGCTCCCGTCACTGTTCATGCGTACCGAGGAAGGATTAGCTCTCTACCGACCGTCACTGGCCAACAATCGTCAATGGAGCGGCTCGGTAGCAAACTCGAAGAGTTAGCCGACTTCATTAAAGACAAAAAGAATCTCCATCATGAGATCAAAAAATTGGTTGGATTCATTGCTACGGCATATAGGTTGGCCAAAGCACCAACAATGTCAACGTTAACTACCCAAACGTCTCCGAGGATAACTACAAACCCTAAACCACTTCTGGTTACTCCAACTAAACCACGCCTCGCCTTTCTTCAGCAAATGATAAGTCAGCACAGAAAAAGACTGCCCAGGAGGATACCTGGATTAAAGTGACTCGGCAAAAAAAGAAGAAGGAAACAGATCAGGAGCCAGCGGCTTAATCTACTAAAGCCTAAAACTAGCCAAGTAAGGATGGCTGTAAGAAACCGAGGAGAAAAAAGACAAGAGCTAAGGCTGTCCTTTTACAACCAGTAGAAGGCCAAACCTATGTAGATCTCCTGAAGGAAATCAAGGCCAAGGTAAACCCTGTCGAGACTGGCGCAGACATAATAGACATAAAGTCTATTAAACGGATGAAGCACGGAGGCGTTCTGCTCGAAATGACTCGAAAGACCGAAGACAGCAGTGCTTTTACCGGCGCAGTTAAGTCAGCTACTGGTAACATTGGTACAGTCAAAACGCTCACACCAATAACAACAATCGAGATCTTCGACTTGGATGGAATCTCTACTGAGGGTGACGTACGCGAAGCACTCAAACGCGACTTCACCAACAGCCTGGAGATAAATTTGACGAAACTTATGCCACGAGGCCAATGGGCAGGACAGCCTTCTGCGAGATAGACGAGGCCAGCACGATCAAGGACCTTAACAACGCCTGTATAAAGATCGGATGGGTTAACTATCGCATCCGCGTAGTTGCGAAAATAACCCGCTGCTTTAAATGCCTTGGTTTTGGGCACCAAGCGCGTAACTATAAGGGACTTGATAAAAGCAAGTGCTGCTACAAATGTAGCGAAGAGAACCTCAAGTCTGCAGACTGCGCGGAGAAACCAAAATGCTTCCTTTGTATTCCAGACAAAGATGCTCAGGATGGTTTATGCCATACTTCTGGCACTGGTGCTTGCAAGACATTGGGTTAAACCAATAACTTTCCATTGGTGGAAAATTTTCAATTTTCTTAGCAGGAAGTTAAAAATTATGAGAGTTCTGTAACGAATCGCAAAAATACTTCACGAGTGTGAATTTTCTGGTTTTATATCAGCTATCCTTAATTTTCTATAAAAATTTGATTTATTGTAGTTGAAAGCATTCAAAATACTAATTACCTATAGAAATTAATAATCAACTGATGCATAGTTTTAGTATATGCGTCTATTTTTATTACTTGAAAAAGGAGTATCGCGAAAAATTTGTAATTAAATTTACGTCATGATTTATTCAATTAATCACATGGTGAGAGTAAGACACATCGGTTTTTGTAAAATATATTTATTTATTTTTAGTATTTTTCGTCTCTACTTTTTTTATACAAATCTTTAAAAATACTATTTTTCATTTGATTGTTATTTAATTTTCGGAATCATTCGCGGGGTCTCCCATATTTCAACGTCTCTATACATCAGTTCATGCAAATAAGTAAAACGTCAACACAAAAGTAGATTTATTTTTTTAATCTCTTACGTTACTTTACAAATTTGTATGGAAAGTAATTATTTCGTTTTACTTTATAAATCAAACAACTTGTTTATTTTCTAAATTTCAGCTACAAACACCAAAAACTAAATATTTACTTTGCGTTAAATATTTTTTTAAATCTCATCAAAGTAATTTATGCCTAACAAACATACTTTAGTTTGTTTTCAATTGTTTACGTAAAGTTAGTTATTTTATTTTGTGAAGCATAAAATATATTAATAATTCATAAAATTCAAATTTCTTGCAATTAAAATAATACTTAATAATATTTCCAAGAAGAATATATTGTGTTAAAATAAACGAGTAAAGATATAAAGTGAGTTTACTCGTGATTATTTAAACTCTTGATTTGTGCAAAAGTAAACGTCTGCTGAAGTAGAAGGAGGGTCAAAAGATTTTTAATTTCAGTCGAGGAATTTTTAAATAATAATAAATGTGATTGCATAATTATTGTCATTTTTAGTTAGTATTTCAATAAATTTACTTGATATAATAAATTCTTCGAAAATGTCAATACTAAAAGCAAAAGAAACACAAATAATTATTATATATACTCTTCGTTATTTGCATTTTACATTCATCCGTCATTTTCAATCTGCGAAAGGACAGGTAAAATGAATTTACCATCCACAATACTCATGCCATCTTTCCAGCTTGATATTTTCCATTATTTCCCTCTGCACCTCATTAAAAAAAAGGAAAAAAAAATAAATTTTATTAAAATGGATTGTTTTTATAACGCAGAGAAGTGAATTGGTATTAGAGGAAATGAAAAAAGTTTGACAGAAATAAAATATGAGCGCAGAAACAAAATAAACGAAATAATGATAATGATAACTGTATGCAATGCATCAATTATTCGCAAAATTTTTAAAGTTGGGTTTTTATTAGGCGGGCTGTTAACTCCTCGTCTGATCCCAGGAACCTGTCTGTATTTCTATTCCACGTGACTCGTCTCAACGACGTTTTACCAGTTGAGGATTGGAGTGAGGCTGAAAGGAAGTAACTCAGCAGTGAACGGATACAGAAGTTCAATAACAAAGTTTAAAAAAGCAACTGCCATAAGTCCACCAGCTGAACGCAAATACCCATACCATGAATTATCTCTCGACCGTGAAATATGGTGTAACTTTTAAGCCGCATGCCAAAACGACTTAGCAGATGAAAACATATTCGGATTAACAAGTTCGATTATTCTTTATGCTTCGTCTGTTAGTATTTTAATTAACTCCTCTATCAAAATCCGCAGAACAATAGAAATGGTTCAATAATAAAATTTACTATGTAATAATAAATAATATAAAAAGTTCAGTGATAGAAAAAGACATTATAAGTGCGAATAGATGGAAACATTTCTACATTGATTATAACTAACAAAGAATATATATTTCTATAAATAATTGCAGTTAATCAAGATTTGTTTAATCGAATTCTGAAATTTTTATTGGCTCAATTAATTTTTTTATAAAAAATTGAAAATAATATTAAAATTACTAGTAAAAAGTTATTGTAATTTTTTAATTTACTTTGGAGAATTTAAATTTCAATGAATAAATTCTTTTGGTATTAAAGTTGATTAATAAAAAATTAATTCAAGCAAAATTTAGCGAAATGTTCTCTATAAATGTAGATGTGTAAACTCTGTAACTCTCAAAGAACCCAATTAATTGACCCGATTCTTTTATTATTCACTGGTATAATCTGTGCCCAGAGTTGATGCAAAAATCATGGCTCAATGGTTACTAGTTTAATTGTGAATAGAAAATTTCTATCATAATTTTCTTCTAATTTTCACTCATCAGGAAGCTAGTTGTAATAAGTTTTTTAAACAAAGTTTTCTATAGAATTAATCCGCGCATGTGTTTCCATCATTTGAAATTAAACTGTCACAACACGTGAGTGCATTCAATATACGAGACCATTCCTATTTGCGGGAAAATTTAAACACATAAAAAAAATAATATTGTAGAGAAAGTAAATTTTCTAGAATGACTTTATTGATGTAAATTTTTTTTTTTCATTATTTTTGTTTCTGCAATGTACAGTAGACCGTTTGTATTCCAATGGACGTTTAATTTAAAATGACTAGAAATTTGAATAGCACTACGCGCGCGCTTTATTTTTAACCAATAAGGAATCAGGTCCCATTTTTTGCGAGTTTCGACTATTGACTAATTTCACACTTTCATGTATCGTTATTGTAGGGATTGAAAATCGAAAATATTAGTCAAGTTTTTTATGAAAAGTTATATATATGAGCGTTAATTTGCATCATTCGGTTCTGATGTTTAAGACGAGCTTTTGTGAATTTTTTGAACTTTTTGTCATAGATTAATAGTGTCATTTTGAATGGTATTGAAAATGGTTTCCATTTTTTCAATTATCCGACACATTTCCAATGGGAATTGCAAATTCTTGATAGTTACTTTACATCTAAAATAGGCTAGACTGAAAAAAGAGAGATGTAGAGGAAGTAGAGACGAAAAAGTGAAATAGAGAATGGGCTGCTGTGGTTTTCCATGATGGCTACTCCATGAAATATTCATTCCGCTTGAGGCACTTCGTCATAGCCTTTGAACGGTTACGCAGCGTCGGTTGCAAACCACTAGCTGACGGTTGTATCCCCCCAGACGAATAAATTATTTATTCCTTTTTTTTCTTTTCAATTTTTCTTTTGCTATAATAACATACATGGTATGATATTCATTTTATACTACTTATTGTTTAATCCAGATTACAAGAAAAAGTTACTAATGATTAAAACCCAAAAGTTTAATTCTATTCCACAACCAGCACAGAGAAAATTTGACTTTCTTCATTACTAGGGCCAGGAAGTTACTATACTATCATTCGAAATGAAAATTTTTTACATCTGTGGAGTTCTAATTCTAGGAATAAAATTCTATGCATCGTAATTATTCATAATAATTTAGTAACAAAAATTATAAAAATGATTATTCTGCAGGTCATCCCTGAAATTTTTCGCTTTTTTTGAAACTTAACAAATTCATAAGTTATATAAAAAAAAAAGATTATTTTGAAATACAGCTGTATTTAAACAGCTATCATTTTTTATTTTAACTTGTTTGGTTTAATTTTTGGATAAATACATTTAATATTACATCTATACTAGAGGGGTTACGCTTTAAATAAACTTATTTCATGGATCGGCTGATTTTACGAAGTTTTAAGTTTAAAAACGTTTAGAGTTTCAATCAATTTCAATTTTAGTATCAGCTGAATTCAGCGGTTGAAGTTTTTAAGTGGCAATATTTACCACTCTAAAAATTTTCAAGATAATAATTTACGATACCCGCATTTTTCGTATGACGGTATTTTAGGTGTTCAAACTTTTCAATTATTTATTTTTTTATTTGGAATATTTTTAATGATTATGTATTTTAAATTCGGTCATTTTTAAACTGGTGAGATTTTATTAATGCGAATTTCTTCATTTTTAAATAACTGTTTTTTTATTTCTCATATTTTAGACATTATTTACATTTCTAACATTAAAGAAATGTTATTTTTTACATTAAACTTATTTTACAAATGGAAAAATTTATGACTTTCAAATTTTAGAATTTAGAATCCTCCGAATTTAGGGTTAGCAATAAATCCCTGAATATAGAAACTGACTCGAATTAATTAATGTGATTGTATATTACATGGAGAGAAAAGAATAGAACTTATTCCTATGTAGAATGGTAACCATTATCATATGTCACATAGTAACGGAAATTTTTGTGAGAACCCTCTTAATTTGCTAATAAAAATCTTAGAAATTGTGATAAAAATATGAAAAATCACTCATGCGACGTGGAATTAAATTCTGAAAATAATGTTGTTATTTTTTTATTTTTTTGATGAAAATTTCAATTTGTTATTAACAAAAACATAATCAAAATAAAAAATCTTAGTTTTTTGTAAACAACTTAATAACTATTGGTGATATCAAAAATCGGAAAAAAGATCTTTAAAGAGGAGGAAATTTCTGAAAAAATGTCTTGACTCCCGGAACTTTAGCTTGAAAAACAATAGTTTTTATTTAATGTTGAAAATAAGGTTCCGTACGATTTTTGTCACACGGCCGCGCTCCCGACTAGAAATTTTAATGTAAGACCTATTGGGTCCTCATTGGGCTGCCTAATAGGGACCCCAAATAGGGATGTCACGCAAAGTCCTATGTGGATTTCATTGGGCAATCCCCCTCAGGTCCCAATGGGGAAACCCCATCAGAACCCAATCCAAATTTAAAAAAAAAAATATTATGATCTTCGAAAAGATTAAAAATAATATAGAATTAGATACTCATGTTATATTACTCATTAGTAATTATTTAATTTGAATTGAAACGAAATCATTGGTCGGAAAAATCCTTGTCGAGAGTTGGGCTCGACGAACTTGCGTCCTTAGGGTCCTTAGTCGTTCACGTTACCGCTGGTCCAAGCAGGAATGCCGCTCAATTCAGTCGGTTAACTGACACTTTATTCATGCTATGCTCAAGCCTTTACAAATTGTTTTTTTTATTTATTCACTTTTCTGGCGTGAAAATACAATTTTTGTATAAATTAAATAGAAAATTTTAAAATAAAAAAAAAAACAACTGAAAAATCCAAAAAAATTGAAAGAATCAAAAATAAAATTCCTTAAAACTGTCCAATTTGATTTGGGATCCTCTTTATGCTAACATAAAGAACTTTTATTTTCAAGATTAAAATTTTGTTGAAATGCATATTATTTAAAAAAATTTTTTATATGGATAAAAATTTAATTATGAAAAATACCGATAATGAAAATTTTTTTTTAATTAAAATTTGTTTTCATACTGAGAAAAAAAATTTGGAGTATGAATTTTGTTTCAGCAACATTAAAGTGTATTTCAGTCTAAAAACTCAATATTTGGATTTAATCAGCACAGAAAGAAAAATTTCTTGACTTGGCAACAAAATTCTTGGCTCAAGAAAATTTTTGGGTACCGGAAAGAAGACCGAAGCTTGTTGCTCGAAGTAAAATTTTTTCTCGAAATTCTATTCTTGGTGGAAGTAATTTTTTATTAATTCAAATCATCATAAATACTTGATACAAAAATTTTTATCGTTGATCAAGATTTTTAGATACCTTAGGAAACAGCGCCACCTAATTCAGCTGAGAAAAAAATCTTCCCATTTGACATGTTAATCAATAAAAATATTAATGAAAATTTACTTCTATCAAGAACTAAATTTTTGTAGCAAGAGGCAGAATTTTCTTAAAACAAGATTTTCTTGACTTAAATAAATTTTTGGATCTAGATATGTATTTCTTGAAGCAAGGGAATTAATTTTGTTGGAATAAGTGAAAATTCTTGTGTCAAAAAAAAAAATTTTTTTTTCAATGTTGGATGAATTTTTTTCTAATTCTTTTCTATTCTTAACAAATAATTTTTATGTTTATTTCTAATTAATTTATGATAAATATATTCTAATAATATAAGCTCACACATCTTTGGGCGATTAATTTTTTATATAAATAAACGACTACCTAAATTTAAAGATTATTTCTTCATGTATCTACTCACAGTTTGGGTTAACCTAATTGGGTTCTACTACAAGCCCAGTTAGGAAAACCCATCACAAAAATTTCCGTTACTATGTAACATGGTAATGGTTACCATTCTACATAGAAATGAGTTCTATGATTTTCTCTCCGTGTACTGACAGTGGCGTTACTAAAGATAAACATGTTATCATAAAAAAATGATTATTTTTTTAAAATAATACTAAATATACATTTGAACAAGTCAGCGTTATAAAATCATAAGAATTTAATTTAACCCTTCGAACAATTTGAATTTATTCATTTATTTATCATCTAAATTAAGGTCATTAACTATCCATATATTTATTCAATAGTTATCTATTTATTAAGGAGTGTCCCTCTATTGATAAAAATTCGGTACTATTTTATTTTTAAATAGTACTATACCGTACTATTTTTTCCCCACCCCTGCAAACCGTAAATTAAAAAAAAATTTTTTTCATTTTAACAATTTATTACAGATTATTATCTTTATTAGATATAAATAAGAACGTCAATTAATAAATTTAAAAAAATCAATTAATGGTTCTAAGTATGATAATAATACAAACCAAACAATAGACGATTCATCTGAAATAATAGTACCTATAAGATACAAAAACACGTGACAATTATTGATGCTTTGATTGGTTCCCTGTAATGCTCATAAATACACGTATATATGTATTCATAAATAGTAGTGCCTTTAACGCTAAGTATTACATCTCCTAGTATATAATAAGCCAGCAAGTAGTTCACTTATCAGTAAATAACATTATTGTTATTATTTTATGTAATAGCTATCAGATTTATATCAATGGGAATTTTATCTTAAGTATAAGTGCCTTTTTTTTTAATATAAAAAAATAATTAGTACTACGTTGAAATAGCGATTGTACACAGTGTCGATATTTGTGAACTAATTAAAGTGATAACTAAAATAAACGATGAAAGGCTCTTGCGTTATTGTGAATTTATTAGTTCAATTAATCATCGCTGTTATTGCTGTAGAATGTTACAGTCACGATTATTGGAGCAAACGTGCCACACTTATAATTGAAGAAGAACGAATTTCGCTAGGTGGTGATTTGTCACTTAATCTGAAAGAACGGTTGGTGAATGACTTATTATTAACATTGAAAAGGAAAGAAGTCGATGATGGTATGTAGATAATATGACCATTAAATTATGCATGTAAGATGATGATTTTTCTCTGCAATCAAAGATTAAGAACAAGTCTTTAGCTAACTATTGTATTCAGTGTTTAATCTTAAAACTACATTTCTTGTAAGTTGTAACGTTATCACTGAAAATTAACACGTTAAAATTAAAAATACACGTTTTTAGGAAAATTGTCTACATGTTAAATGTACAATTCATTTTTTGGGGGAAAAGAACCTGTTTGAACATGACTGCAATGACCAATCTCCGGTATATGGGTCTAAGGTGTCTTTTTTCCAATGAGAAGGTGAAATAGCTGACACTTTGGTAGTTTCAAAGAAAATGATGATATGTTCTAGAACAAATTAATATTTAAATTTGAACTCGACATATTGAAAAATTTTTCCTAAAATTGACACAATTTTTGTGTGAAAAAGAAGTATATGCAAATAGAGCTTATAAAATCAATTTGATATACTCAATTAATGTTAACATTAACATGATTATGTTAATGATAAGTTTAGAGATTATTACTATTAAAAATTTTTTAAAATGTAATTTATTTATTTACTCATAGTAATTGAGGCTTAATAATATAAATTTTTTGTATACTGATTAATACAATTATAAGTTGGATATTCTTCTTAGAGTAGTTCTTTCCCAACCGATAGTTTATGCTACTGCTATCTTTTTCATTCACTAGTGTCGCCTCTCTTACAGACTATTGCTCACTTACTTCCACGCATGACTTTATTTGTTTACTTTACTAGCTTATCAGGGATTTCTCAAAAACTATGTGGTAGAGAATTCTAGAATTTTTTAGGGTAATTATACATGTATTAACTTAATCTAGGTAATCTTATTTTGAAATGAAATTCTTAAAATTTCTTCCATATAAAAATAATAAAACTTCGTACTTTTCTCTCTCTTTTCCCATACCGCCTGTGTGAAAATGTCATTTTCAATTGCAAATATCTTCGATTAGACGTGGTAAATCTTCTCTAAGTTTTAACAGCGTGTGTGTTATGTATATAAATACTTAAATACGAAGTTTGGGAGATTTCTTGAATTTTTGCTTTTTGGGCCTAACTAACTTAAATAGATATTTATGTCATAAGGCGGTGAAGTGGCGGTTTTCTGACAACGACAATATTCCGATATGAACTTAAAGTTCGCGGTGGGAAGGCTCGAAACGGGCGTATTTTTAACGTCGGAGGCGTAGCCGAGGACGGAAATTTACGTTCGTTTTCGAACATTCGCGTCACAAACATTAAAGCGAATATTAAAAAAAAGTCGTTGTCAAAATCGCCACTAAACGGCCGAATGACATACAATATTTTTTGTTCTTATCGCTCAATAAGTTTAACTTTTGAGGGATAGGAGGCAAACAATGACATATTTAAATTTTATGAAGTTTTCACAAGGGCAAAAAAACTTAATTTTATATTAATTATCTTTTTATTAATATTTATTTATGGCATGGTTGTTATTTTATTAACATTATGTCCGCTTCATAATAAACTGCCAGCAGAGAAATAATTAGCGCCACTCAATAGTAACTGTTTAAAATTTACTTAAAATCATTGATCAGTACACTAGAATGTGACTTTTTTTTTACAATCTCTCTCAATTTCGTCTGGGTGAAGGGAAAAGTTTATAAAAAAAAAGAAGGGGGTAAAACTTCACGGCCTAGGTCGTGAAAAAAAGACGGTATGGTAGAGCCTCTAGAAAAGAGTCCCTTTACGGACGCCACTCAGCGCTCAAAAGTTGAACTTTTGGAGCAAGTATAACAACAATATAATTTTTGCTTGCTCTAAATAAAAGTATACGGAAATTTTAACTTGCAGGTAATTTGTCTTTAAGTTAATTGACACGATATCAAAATGATACATAAAGTATAGAATTTATTTCTATCGACCGACAATTACATATGATCTGAGACGTATCTTTCTTTACTGACCTAGGTACCTAATGTACTATTTAAGATTATTTAAAGTAAGCTTACTATAATGCTACTGTTGTAATTTTGTTTATTTTTTATTCGAAATAAAAGTATTGTGAGAGTGTCAAAATAAAACTCTAATTCCAGATCCGTTTGAATTTTTATTCAAGTGGAAGTGCTTATGATTCTTATAAATTATTTTTACTTATTTTTTTTTTTTTTTATTCACAACCCTGCATTAAGTAGAGAATATAAAGTTATGAAACATAAAAAAACAAACCTACAGCAGTCCTGCCAAAGGTCTATTTTAAATTTTTTGCCGCCTAAGTAAATTGGCTCTTTGGTTCTCTGATAGGTATTTTTGTAATGTTTAGTAAACATTTTTTTTTTGAAAATTATCCGAGTATCATAAATTGTCAAGAACAATGCGGATCAATTACAGAACCTTAAAATGGAGTGAATTATATGCGTTAATTTTTTTATAGCCATTGTCAAAAAAAAGTTATGTTGCAAATGAATGCGGTGAACAGTCGTCTCTAGCTGAATTATCGAAATTAATCAAGCAAAAATTTATCATTCTACACCACTTTTAAAAGATCTACCACAGATTTTTCGCTCACAGATCTTCCAAAGACCTTCCAGAAGTCTTTAATGGTCTATATTGTTTTTTGAAAAATTTGTCTTCCCAGGTAGATTTCTGGTAGATCATTTGCAGATTTAATAGCGAAAGATCTGTGATAGATCTTCCATGAGTCTATTGAAGATCGTTCTTTATTTACCCGGGACACGCACACACATGCAGACATACGGACATCATCGCAAAAACATTTGAAAACACTCGATTTTCTAAAAACAGAGTAAAACCAATAACTTCCCAACTTTTGAAAATTTTCAATTTTGTTAGCGGGAAGTTAAGAAATCTAAGAGGAAAAAAATTTTTTTTAGAAACTAAATTATCATTTTTTATAAGTTTAAATTATAGATCTAGAAACTATCTCTATCGTTTATTTTAAAATTCATATTGATATGAGAAAATTCTTGATAATTTATTACTTTTTAACTTATTTTCTAGGATTCAGAGACGAAGCAAAATTTTTACCCTCTAAAAATTTCATTGAAGTACGAAATGACATAAAAGAATCAAGATTATTCAATATTATAAAAATGATACCCAAAGGTGCCGTTCTTCATGCCCACGATACAGCTATAGTTTCAGAAGAATGGTTATTCAACAATGTAACATTCCGGGATAATTTATATATATGTGATGAAGCTGAAAATTTACAGCTAAAATTTTTTCACTCACCTACTGACGATTGTAACTGGCAGTTACTGAAAGAACTTCGTAAAAATGAGACTTTTGCGGCGGAAATAAATTCACGAATTCGTAAAGAATTTTCCATGATGACTGACAATCCTGATAGGATGTATCCTGACGTGAATTCTGCATGGAAAAAGTTTATGAATATATTCATTCTGATTACACCAATGTTAACATACAGACCAGTTTATGAAGATCATTTTTATCAAGGTCTTAAAGAACTGTATGAAGACAATGTATTGTATTTAGAATTGCGCTCAACTTTACCGCCACTTTATGAATTGAATGGAACTCAATACAATCCTATTGATGTGGTTGGAATTTACAAAAAAGTTACTGAGAGGTAAGAAAATTTTTATTTATTTAATTGATAATTTAATTTTGGTTTTCATTTTATTAAGAGATAACCTGTCAAAAATTATTTTTATTTATTTAATCTATTTATGTAGTGATTCTGAAATTCGTGTATACACAGTAAAAAATTTTGCGTCAATGCATCAAAAAATTTTGAGTTTAAAACTTTTATGGTAAATATTTAACACTTTTTTGTGTTAATTTAACACAAAAAATTTTTAATTTACACGTAAAAGTGTTAAATATTTAACACAAAATTTTTTACTGTGTAGTATCCACAAGAATTTTTTAGATAATAGTACGTAAATTCTTTCTGTCGGTTCAAAAAAGAATTAAATTTAATGTGTGTGTGTTTGTATATAAGATGAAAAATAATTTGTTACCAGACTATTTGAATAGAATTGTTGCAAACTATTTAAATAGAATAAATATGTATGGTTTTTCATTATTCAATAAGTTAAATACAGAGACAAAAAATGCAAGTAATATAGTAATATTTAAAAAATTATTGAGAGAAGAAATAAAAGAAGGCAAACTTTAAATTTATAGATAGAAATTAAGTTTAAATCTGTGATAAAAGATCTAAGATCTCTTAAAATATTGTATTTTATGCTGCAGCTTAAAGCTAAATAAAGAACCTATTATATTACATATTAAACAAGAATTAAAAAAAAAAAAAAACATAAGTAAGCTGAGTAATTATGAAAACAAGTTATGTTATCCGGCGAAACAGCATTTAAAATATAACGTGTACTATTACTTGTTTCGAAATTTACTTATGTATTTTGAAACCTTATTTTTCTTGCTCTCTTAATTGAATAGATATCGATTTCATCAAAAAATATTTAATGTGATTACAACTAAAAAAATATTACTGTCATCTAAAATTCTGATTGACTACACATTTACACGGGCTAATAAGATTAAAATTTTTTTTTTTGAATTTTCTACGAACATATGTTAATTTATCATCTTAGTTTAACTTTTTCTAGATAATAACTTAATTTATAAATTTTTAAAAATTCCCAAAACTCAAAAATTAAAAAAAAAAACGTCAAAAATTTAATAATTTTTCTTCTAAACTTTTGTCTCAATATTTAAAAATTTTCTACGTATAAAATGATGACCTTTAGTTTTCTTATGCAATAATTCTTCATGTCAATATTTCTCCTTATGATTCTTGTATCAAAATTTTTTAAGTAAGAAATTTTAGCGTCGAAGCAATTTTTACGTAAATAATGATAGAATAGCGCGAGACAAAAGAGTAGAAAAAATAGAAAAATACAATTTTTTAAAGATCTGATCTTTAGAAAGAGCTTTTGAAAAGTGATAAACTATAACGGGGATGGTGGTTCTCGTCCAATTGGTCACCCCTTTTGTCTCCAAGTGAGAGAAGGGCGCCACTGGAATTTTATTCACGGTGTTCCAGAAACCGGAGAAGCATGAGAGGAGAAGTCAAGGTCGTGGAAGTTTAGGCAGGCTGTGAAATAATACTGAGAATAATTAAATTTTTAAATTTTAATAAATTTTAATTGTTTAATCAAAATTAACCAAACGAGCAAATTTCAACAACTTAATTCTAATGACATTTTCTTAAATTTAACTTATAATTAACTAGATGAGAATCTTTCTGCTATTTTTCGGCAATTCACCGAAAAAATTTATAAAAATTAAATATCACTTCAATTTATCTAATTCTAACAGACTTAACTAAATCTCAATCTTTCACCGGACATCGACTTACAATGGCAATTTTTCTCATCCTCAAAATTTCCTCACTAACTCAATTAATTCGATCTACCGGATCTATACACTTCCTTTATATATTTTTCTTCAAATTAAAATTACCAACCAGCATTAATTCAGTGTAAACTCCAATTCTCAGTAATTAAATTCAGCAAACAGGCATAAATTTAGTTTCGCAATTTTATTAGTCTTAATTCAAAGGTCTCATCTTGATTCATTAAATTTTCAAACTACAAAATTGCCAGAAGGAAGTAAACTCATTCAGAAATACACATATCAATTAATTACTTCAATTTAGTAGTAATAAATATAACTAAAACAATTTATTACAGCCATAAGACCTGTAATTAATTAACTAAATAATTCATTATTGCTATAATAATTGTAAAATACCTGAATACAGAAATTAACTTAAATAATTATTGGTAAATTTTACTGTTTCAGATTCATCAAAGATCATCCAGATTTCATTGGAGTCAAAATAATATTTGCACCTTTGAGAATAATGTCAACGTCACAATTAGATGAATATATCGATACAACACTAGAAATAAAGAGAAAATTTCCAAATTTCTTTGCTGGATTCGATCTTGTTGGTCAAGAAGATACAGGAAATTCTTTAGAATTGTATGCAGAAAAGCTTCAACGTATGACGAATAAAGTAGGTTTTTTTTTCCACGCCGGAGAAACTAATTGGTACGGCTCAAAAACTGATAGAAATTTATTGGATGCTGTTCTGTTAAACACGACACGAATCGGACATGGCTACGCTATTGTAAAGCACCCGGAAATTCTGAAAATAGTGAAAGAAAGAAAAATTGCTATCGAAATCTGTCCCATTTCAAATCAAGTATTAGGGCTGGTTAAGGATCTGCGCAATCATCCGGCAAATATCCTTTTTGCTGGAGGGTTCCCTGTTGTCGTTTCTAATGATGATCCGGGCTTATGGGGATCAAAAGCGCTTAGTTATGATTTTTATGAAGCATTCGTTGGAATGATGTCCAGAGATGCTGACATCAGGGCGTTGAAACAGCTAGCTATTAATTCTATTATTTATAGCAGTATGAATGGCTGTGAAAAGCAATATGCTCACGATATTTGGACACGAAAATGGTCTGAATTTCTTTATAAAATAAATTATTAATTCTATTATTTTACTTATTTCTTGAAATAGACGATTTTTAAATAAAACAATTTTCTATGAAACTCTTAATAACAATTTTTTATTTTGAATTTCCTGTATAAAATTTATGAATGAATGAATTTATAATTCCGAATTTGCAAGTCATTTATTTTATTCTCTTTTTATAAATAACTCATTGAAATTTAATTTTCAAAGCTTCAAGTCGAATACCAACAATTTATACAAAAAATAACAATATCGCTTATATTTTTTGGATATAAACTAAATTGGCAATTTATAGTTTAAATTCTATGATTTATATATTTATTTAGTATTTATAATAGATTTTAAACATATAATATTGACTATTTGTAAGATATAATCTCTACTTATATACCAGCTCATTGGAAATTTCTTACTTATAGATATAAGAAAAAGTAAAACGCTTTGTTTCTAAAAACTTCTAAACTATACAAATTTAAAACTTCCGAAGGTAATTCTTTTCAAAGTTAAATAGCTGATACCACGATTGAGTTTTCAAAGATAATTGAAGCAAAATTGAATATTTTTAATTTTTTTTTATTTTTGAAGATGACATTAAATGGTTAACTGCCAGTCTATCAGACTATCGAATACTAAAATCCTTATCTACGAACATGCATCTCAAGAAATCAGATTTTTTCACCTGAATCTAATAGATTATGAATATAGCAATAACCAATAACTTGCATAAAGACTTGGAGAGGGTGTTCCCCTTATATGCCTAAGGCTAATCAATGTATTATATAACTTACGTGTAAATTAAGCAATGTAAGCATCTCATGGAAGATTGTTCGATAATTAGAAGCCTAAATGCTTTCTTGTAATGACACATGAGATGACGAGTCATCATAATAACAAATAGAAGCAGATCACAACTATCTCCTAATTTAAACTTACGGCTACTTCCTATATTTAAAAGATTAGGAAAACGGTTGACCCTAAATGCCATCCCTGCAACTTCTCGTCAACTCCATACCTCGGCGCTTAAAATTGCACTTGTGAAGTAAAGTAAATCTTATAATTCTGTTGACTCAATTGCGGCGCTACCGAAAAAAATCTTGTAAAATAAATAAATTAAACATATGAGATACTAGACGGATTAATTAATTACTGAAGAAGAATCAATTAAAGTAAATACCTCCTCACATTTTTGACGATTGTATCTTCACACGAACACTTTCAGATTAAACACCCTGCGAAAGTTCATGGTCAAATTCTTATTTGAAACAAATTTCCAGTCGAAATTGAGAGTGTTTTTGGGAAGCAAAAGACTTTGGAATTGCAATACGCCAACAACAATTAATCTTCAATCTTAATTTCAAAAAATTAATCCTTAATTAAAATATTCGATGTAATATTTGAACATTAAAAATAGCAGCATAAGAAATTCCGTCTTATTTTTTTATTTTCACCGCTTAGAAGCCTTTGCTTCCAGATCCCACCTACGAAATATTTACTTTAATTATTTATTCTTCAGTAATTAATTAATTAAAAATTTTATTTGATGTGTACATTTGAATACGAGACTGTGCAGTTGAAGTTTTAAACTCCGTTCGGCAATCAGCAGACAAATTGCTACGTGAGTGTCAGAATATTTTTTTTATCGACCCTAACTTATGAACTAATCAATATTACGGAACCAGATACGGTTTGAGTTAAAGAGAAGACTTGTTTTTTTCTTGATTCTTGATCAACATTTCTTCTTAATCAACTTATAAAACGAGTTGACTGCCCAGGATAATTTGTCTCCAATTTTGATTTCCATATATTTATCTTTTTTCAAAAAATTAAATGTAAATTTTAATCAATAAAACTGGCATTTAAAAATTTACGTTTGTATTTTATTTTTAACATTTTTATTAATTAACGTAATAATTGTAACGATTGTCTCGCAAAGTTCCTGATTGTTTAATTTTCAGAGAAAATTCGGTGCAATTATCGATATAAATACAAGCGCAGTATAAATTTTAAAGCTTGTTCAGTAATCAGCAGATCACTTGCGAGAAAGTATCAAAAAATTACTTATTTATTGCCCATATCTTCTGAACAAATGAAAATTAAGGACCCAGACTGAGTTTATTTCTAAGAAAACACTCATAGGTATCTTTTTTGTCTAAATAATTTTTTTCTAAAACCAATATTTAGTTTAATAAAAATTGACAAAGTTTAAAAATAAACATTTTCGCGGGAAATATTTATTTTAGACTTTTTAAGTTAATTAAAATTCGATGATTTATTATTTTTATGTCTTCGCCGGGATTTTTAGAATCCTTAGAGCTTGAGCTTTAAAATACCACACAACAGTTTTTAATTCCGAAATTTTTTCTTAAAAATTTCGATGCCTCCAAGTCCCAAGACTAAATTTTGTGTTAGAATTTTCTTAGTTTGGAATTTTAGTTTCTTGACACGGAGGCGCTGAAAAGATTTAGAAATCATTTTTTCTAGGGAAAAAATTGTAGTGGATTTTGAAGCTGAGACTCTGAGGATTATAAAAATTCTGGAGAAGACGTAAAAATACTTAAACAATATTGAAAAAATAATTATTTAAACCATTTTTCTACAAGCAATGGATAAATAAATTAATTAAAAACTAAAATATAATTCATAAGCATGTCAGATAATTTACTCAAGTAAATCGCTAAGTAAGTAGCAATTAATTTTTTATTTATCATATATATTAATTAGGTATATTATATTTTAAAATGAGTTTTAGTAACTTTACTATAATATTACCCGTTATTACTCGCGTTTTGAAAAGTAGTCTATTCTTTTTGACTGTATAGTAAGCGCTCAACATTTCACTTATTTTGTTTTTGAGCTCTCCGAGCTCAAAAAGATGGCTGTTCTATGCTTCTGGGCTTTTCGAGCTCAAAAATCTGATAGAAGTTTCATAGAACACTATTTTCTGAATTTTTAAACTGCAATAACTTTTGAATGAATCAACCGATTTTCTCCAGGTATTTTGTCCCGGCTATCTAGTCGCGGCACCATATATATAATACATACCATATAACGCGGCTTGTCACGACATAGCGTCAACAATTCTCAAGGGATCCTAACGAAACTCAACGTACTTATTTTATTGACTATTACGAAGGACAAGTTCAAATATGAGCTTAATCGGTCAATTAGTTTAGAAATGACAACATTTAAAAATTTTGAAAATTTCATACTTTCACTATTTCCCCTTCAAATAACTTCTGAACGCGTCAAGATATCCGATTTCTGTGAAATGCATCTAAGAGCTGAAAAATTAAGCTTCAATCTCCATATCTACATCTTTTTCTAAATCAAAAAATATCCATCTTAGGATCATTTTTATCATTTTTAAGAAATTACTTTTGCAGTTATTTTGTCCACAGAAATGAAATAAAATGGAATCTATTTCCATTTCGGATGCCGAATGGCCTTTTTTAAAAATCATTTATTTCCATAGCGGGAAGTTAGAAAAAAAAATTAACTTGATTCAAGAACAAAATTTGTAAATTAAGTAAAATTTCCTTGAACCAACGAAAATTTATGAGTTCAAAAATTTTTCTACTTAAATCAAGACGATAAATCTCTTCAAAATAATCTTCTTGGATCAAGAATTTTTCTCTTAATCAAAAGTTAGGATTTATCTCAAAGCCCATGTTATCACAAGCCTAATCTGCCATAACCGGGGCATCCAGTGTTTCATCAGAAAAAAGAAAACAATATTTACACACATGAAAATAAAATAGCTTCATTTACGCTAAGGTAGATTTAATAGTATTCCTGAGAAGTTCTGACAAGTAAAGTAAAGCAAGAAAAAAAAAGTAAATGGTAAGAAAAGAATGAGAAACTTAAAAAAGTAAAAAACTGAAAAGAAAGCCGCTGGGAAAAGAAATAAAGTAGAATTACTGCACTCTGGCAATCTGCTATCTAGGATTGCTTATTCGCCAAGCACGGGAAAAACGAAGGGCTAATGACTAAAAAAACGTCGAATTAAAATAACAATCGTGGTGAAAGCTTTTTCTTTTTAACGCAAACAAAAATCGTCCTTTCATTTCGTAAAAAAAGAAAACACTGCTTATTATCCAATAGAATTTCAAAACGGGCATTATAATCTCATTGGTGAATTTATATTTCATACAAATTTAATTCATTATTCTTATTCAGTTTCTATTACTATTGAATAACTAAATACAATAAACCTTCAATTTTTCTCACTGTTATTGTTATTACCAATTGTATTCATTACTGGCTTTTAAGTAGTGTTGAATTTCTTTATTTAAACTTGATTGTTGAACATATCGATACTGCCAATCTAATATGACGTATCCCACATTTACAAAATTTTACAGCAGACGGCAAAAACGATTCATTTGTAACATTGATTAAATGGGATTATTTAAAAAAATTCCTGCGTATAGAGGATACTTTTGAGTATAAGTACTCAAAATTAAAAAAAAAATTAAGGAAACGGTTTTTTCTTGGAACGTCCTTGATGGCATCGATGAATAATTTTTCTCGAAATGTGTTTTTTGTTGTTAAATTATCAGTAAATGTGTGTTATAATAATTGACAACCCAATTCATGTTGTGAATAATTGAGTATAAAGAATATATATAATATATCTAATATATATAATATATTTAACTTTATTACTTAATAATTTATTCACTTTACACAATCTATTTTTTTTTCATCTTCTACAGTAAGATGAAAATTCGTTATTAATTGATACTTCAAATCACAGAATAAAATCAAAGCATTATCTCATTCGTATTTTTATTCAAAAACATAAATTACTTCTTTATTATTTATTCTTATAGAATGATTATTTCTGGGGAAAACAATCTATTTGGTTAATGATGTATATTTCATTGTACTTTTCAATTATTACGGAATCTATACACTTAAAAAGAAATTTACTTGAATTAAGTAAATGATTTTGAAGAACTTTATCTTCTTGATTTGAGTAAAAAAATTTTTAAACTAAGAAATTTTTCTTGGCTTAAGTAAATTTTATTTGATTCAAGAATTTTTCTCTCGAATCAAAGTCATTTTTTTTTATGATTATCAAAGGACTGAATTTAAAGTAAAAATGCAAAAAATTATTAAAATCTCAAATTTCGATTTAACAATTGAATGCTTAATGGAAAACTACAGAAAATAAAACAATAAAAGTACGGGTGAATATAAATGGAAGGACAATTGGAAAGGTAAGAGATAATTGATGAATATGAGAGTTTAATAATTGAATATCCGAGGCAATAAGATTAAATATGGAATTTAGGGCTGACTATGAAATATATAACGGGCGTTGATAAATATATAACAAGTAGAGAGTGTGAATTGGCCCGAAAGCGATATGAACCCTCAATGGTACTCTTACACTCTTAAACGTATACTCAGTACGGTGTATAGATGAAGTACCTAAAGCGTTATCGGAATTATTGGATTTTGACTTCCTTTCTAAGCTCGTCTGGAAATGCTAGATGGGATAAATGTGGCGGTGGCTGTCAGAAAAGTAGGAATTCCCCAGGGCCGTCCCGTCGTTGCTCACGGCGCTGAGACAGGGGGATAATTCGAGCCACACGTGGTAGATGAACGAGTCTCCGTGGCGGACAGAACAAAAAACAAAAGGAAAAAGTAAATAAAGAGGAGAAAATAAAGAACGAAAAAATATACTAGAAGAGATCTCAACTGCCAGACAGCAGAAACAACACTATGGATCATAGAAAACCGTTTTGAATAATTTATCCAAACACATGTGAAATGCATTTACCTTTGTTACTTTTTTTCTTATTTATTCAAAAATTTTTCTGTCTTCGTGCTAAATAGACAGTGTGCTATGATATACTGGTTGGTTTTTACATATATCTCTTACCAGTTTATAATGTCACGTAACCATCACGATGACATAATAATGCTTTTTGTAATAACCTTTAATAAAACAAGACAGGTTGACAACTTAGAAAGAAAAATCATTTTCTGCTCTCCGGCCGGAAAGTGGCAACTTTCTGGCCGCTGCGCTAAACGAAGTTGCCACATTCCGGCTACGTCGAGCAGAAAAATAGTATACACTTTGGCCAGTAAAAAGTAAAGCCTCAGACCACATGTTTGTCAACCTCGGCTTCGCCTCGGCCAACAATTACATGTGATCTGAGACTTTTCTTATTTTACTGGCCTAGATATGTAATATACTATTCATATGTTTTCCCTATCAAAAAAATTAAGAAAACGGTTGACCCTAAAGGCCATCCCTGCAACTTTCCGCTGATTCCATAGTTAAGTGCTCAAAATTACACTAATAACATTTTTGAGCGCTCCGAGCTTAAAAGTCTGGTAGAAGTTTAACTCGATCGCAGCCAAGCCGGTCGAAATCAGTCGATTCGTACGAGAAATATCGTGAACAAAAGAAAACTGAAAAAAAGGTTTTTTCGGAGTTACTCTAAAATTCCTAGCTTGATCAATTCAAACTCAAATATTTCGTATGAGACTAAAAAAACTGTCTCGAATGGCGCCAACCGGGTGAAAATCGGTTGATTCATTCAAAAGTTATTGCAGTTTGAAAATTCAAAAATTAGCGTTCTATGAAACTTCTATCAAACTTTTGAGCTCGATGAGCTCAAAAGCATAGAAAAGCTATCTTTTTGACCTCGGAGAGCTCAAAATAACACATAAATTGTATTATATCGAGGATAGTATTATAAATTGTAAGAATTTAAAGCTATATTATCTACTATTATTTATTTATGAGCTGGTCAACGTTGAGAATTTGTACACATGTATTGTTGTACTTCAAAATTTTTCTGTAATGATTATTGGTATGACTATGTTTTGACAGAAGATTCGAAATACCTTAGGATGTCGGAATAAAACCAACGAAACGTCGTATAACGAATAATTGTGTTAAAATTTATTGATGGTCTTTTCACCTGACCCTTATTACATATTATATCTCAAGACCTGAAGTTTTTTATTATAAACGGTGAATCTTTTTTAAATTTCGGTATTAGATAAATGACGTTTATTTATACGCATACTTAATTCCAAAGCTCAAAGTTTGCAATTATTTTACACATTTGATTCGGTCGAACCTTCCGAATGAAGAGACAAATTTTTATTTTTACTTTTCTCTGCATTGTAAATTTGTATTTTATTCATGAAAACAAAATTATTTGATTCAAGAAAAATGTATTCTTTAAAATTAAAATTTTTTTTGTGTTCTGTTCTCGTAATTCAAGAAATCAATCATTTCAAATTATCAATTTAAAAATCAGATACTTGAAAATGGGTACACGTATTAAGTACCAAAGACAATATAACAATTTCATAAATTTATTTTCGTATTCTGGATACGGTTAATTCAAAATTGTTTTCTAATTTTTAGTGTGATTCGTTATAAAAGCATCTTTTTCATTCTTTTAAACAAAAATTTTTTATACTAGGCCACAATTTAGATAATTCATTTATTACTCGCAATCAGCACCAACATTGTTGAGGTTCCATTGATGCTGATAATAATTATGTCAACAAATCATCAAATCTTGGTTGATAATTTTTACACTCGGTGTTTTAGCGATAACTACTTGATCACCATAAATAATCGTTGTACAAGCTGAAAATAACTTTCGTAAAATACAATATAAAAACATTAATTGATTTATCTATCAACAACAACAACATTATTGCTGTCATAACAAATAAAATGAACAAATAGATGTGTTTAATAAACGTCGAACTAATCTAAGATTTATCGGGAGTTGTGTAATTTTTGACGATAAGAAAAGTCATTTTTCTATAAATACATGATGTTAGAAATAAATGTTATCAATTATATGTTAAGTTTTAAAATAAATTTTTATAAGATCGAAGTTTTTTAAATGCGTTAACAGTTTAAATTGACAATGACTTGAAAAACATTTTTTCATCCGCCAATTTATTTGAATGATAGAGCACGTCAAAGTTGCATCAAATAAACGCAGCCAACGCTGAAAAGTGTTCTTGGTTCAAGAAACTCGAAGACGATCAAATGTTCAATTATTATTAATTAATCATTTCTGAAGAGAAGAGCATCAGTATTTATCTTTGAATAATAGATAAACAAGAGAATAGCTTTATTTAAATTAAGTAAAAATTATTTCAGTCAATTCAACAATTTATTGAGCTAAAAATATATATTCTTGAAAATTTTCAAGAATATAAATTCTTGTATCAAGAAAATTTTCTTAATAAAAGTATTTTTTTTTTCTCAGTGTCGGGTTATTTTTTAAATGTGAAAATCGTTTTTATAGAAAAATAAGTCTGAAAAAAAATCTGAAGTATCCATTTTAATAGAATAAACGATTTCTTGACAAAAAAAATTTTGTTTATTTGCAGTACATAGAAAAACGTTTGAAAAAATAACTTTGATATCTTATCACTATTGCGTAAACTACCTAATAACGATTGTACTCGTGGTAATTATAAGAATGGAGTGTATACTAAAAATTCAATCCTTATCATACATATTAAAAAAGTACTACCCGTTTTTTTAATTATTAGTTAAAAAAGTATTACCCGTTTTTTTAATTATTAGTTAATGGATAAATTAATTAACTGTTTATTTTATATAACTTAATTTTCCTTTTAAAAAAATTATTTACTTTGTACAAATAAATGTAAGACATAAAGTTATGTTTCTGTTTCCATGTGAATAACTATCCTTATACCTCATGCATGTCTAGTTCGAGTACCTACTTTTATGACCCTCTGGCCATTGGGGCCATAAATGCATTCTCTTGCTTCCTCGCAACTTCGGGACCCGGGTCCACATCTATTTCGACTTTAAATATCTAACTCTACTACTTTCATTTTTTTTATACATGTAATATTTTGTCAACTTACTCTTTCAACTGATACTTCTTCGAATTTTCCCCTCAATAACTTAACAAAAACTTTAATCTCGGTACTTCGAATCCAACCAAGCTCTTCAGTAAGCGTCAATCCAACAAGGTATTTCAAACTGACTATCTTACAAGTTTTAGTGAAATTCGTCGTTCATAAAATTTTGAACAAAATTATTCTTTCTTCAGTGCTATATTAATCATCATCTACATAAATTCATGTGTGAAATAGTTCTCTATTGTCAAGTGTCAAATTTGTTTATGGGTAGAGCCGGTGATTTCTCATTTGACCAATTTGGGTCTACAAGGGATCTCCAACTCAAGAGATTATTAGTCAACCTCGTCCGCAACCAATCAACATCCATGAATAAAATACTCTAAGATACGTCATACATCAAGAGAAAAAATAATTTACTTAAACTAAGTAAATAATTTGCAAGAACTTCTTCTTGATTTGAGTAGGAAAATTCTTAAATTAAGATAATTTTCTTGATTTACGTAAATTTTATTCAATTCAATACAATGAAACCCTCCAAAATTATTTTCTTGGTTCAATAGTATATTACAACCCAAGGCCAGAAAGTTGGATTTCTTGGCGTATGGGATTAAATTATTAAAAACTTGTAGAATACATGTATTGTTTTATAAACATTGCTTTCCTAGCTGTCAAAATATAAAAGAAAGCAAATAAAATCTACAAAAGTTTGATATTTTATTTCGTAAACTTTTTATATAAATTATTTGTGCACTCTCTTAAGGGGTTAGGGGTACTCAGAGGCCTGAAAAAATGATGATTTTCAATAATTTTTTTTTTGTAGTTAATTACTTTATTTGACAAAAATAAAAACATAGCTTTATTAGAACACGTTTCGATTTGACTTCACGAAAATTTCAAAAAAAAAAATTAATAATTCAAAAAGTTGTCGCTGTTTTTGTAGAGCCCGTTCCTCCCGAAGTCCTTTGCGGTGATCATCATAAGTCCTTGGAGATTCATCTAAAATCAATCGGACAAGAAAAATTAGTTTTATTAATAGATAATCTTGTGCCTGATCGAAGCTTTTTTTTTTTCGAAATTAACAAAATGGCGGCTTCAGGAAATTTTTTTCTAGATTTTCGGGAAAAAATCAACAGTTCATTGTTAAAAAAAAATCGAAATTTTTGAAAAAAAAAAAAAAATCCTTCGATCAGGCACGAGTTTTTAATGTTTTTCAAAAGTACAATAAATTTTATTGAAATCTACCGAGCAGTTTTTAAGTTACAGTGATCACCAGTTCAGAAAACATAGTTTTGAGAAAAACGCATTTAAAGTTTTGCTATGGATTTATGTCGAATTATAAGAATTATTTAATAACTTACACTGAGTCATCTATTCCTGGACCATATAATAGCTCTTCAGCCGTCATAGCAGCTTCCAAAATATCGATTTGCTGGTGCCTACGTTGCAATCGACCTTCTCGGGTGTTATCATTAGCGCGCTTATCTGCTACTTTCATACGTGCAGCATCCATTCTTTCTGCATACCGATGAGAATTAGGCCCACAATTAAGTCCTAGTGGACTTAATCGCATCCACCTCCATTTTCCCAGAAGACCCTTTATGATTAGCAGAACACACATCTTCATGCGATTGATACCATTCCTGGAACTCAACAGTATTTGGCTTTTTTTTCCAATACTCACATAGCTTACAATATGCACTTTTAATGTTTATGTCAAGAATCTTTCCAGTAAAATAGCCAATTATAGAAGAAACTCCAAATGACGATGTATATCCCCGTTTTTGCCAGGTTCCATCTCCCGATACAGTTAGATGATTTATATCTTCATTTTCAGTTGTTGGCATTGCTTGCTTTTCTTCATTCACAGCTTTCGTCATGAAGGTTTCTGCGACGGTTTTACTACAAATCAAAATCTGTTTCAGTAAAATTGTATGCGTAGATTTATCTAAGAAAGACGGCATGTCCATCAGGCCGCAAAACTTGCACAATCCTTCGTATCCTATTCCTAGTATTCTCATTACAAAAATGGAACGTCTGTTTATTTCATAAAAATACCCAACGAAAGAACAGGAAGGAATATATTCATTTCCACAGTTATTACATGCAACTACAATTTTGAATCCCAGCCCACGTGTACTTGCTGTTTGAAACAGTACATTTCCATCACATTTTTTACATTTTATAAGAGCAGAAATTACAGTGAATACCTGAATAAAATTTATTATTCGAAATTCAGTACTGCTGTCTTCAGGTACATCATCTTCAGTGTTTTGTTTTAATTTTTTAGAAGATGTACTCTGAATACTTTCATCACGTTCGGCTGTTTCGGATTAAAAACATTCTTTCTTTTGACTGAACGCGATTTATTAATTGTTTCAGAACTCCGGAGTTCTCTTGAAACCTTTTTATAATCACGTCCCATGGTTAATAATTTAATTCACTTGAGAAATAATTTATCACAAAACTATCGACTGATCAGTGCAACGACTACAGGTATACTGGCAACCAAAAATTATTTTTCAGTTCTTGTACTACCTACAAATTGTGAATATATGTAGAAGGATTTATATATATATAATTATACATACATTAAAATGGGGAGATATACATGACAATGAAACCCGAAAGGTCGGTTGCTTGCAGCTGTTTCTAGCTACCTGCTCTCGAATGCCACGTGGCACCCGAGTGTCCTTTGGTCATTGTTAAATAACTCGAAAAGAATTTGTCGGATTCACTTCAAATTTTCACACAATATTTTTAAAATATTATACTTTAAGAAAATGCAAAAAAAAATCGATTTTTTGAAAATTCTGACTACCCCTAACCCCTTAAAAGAAATCAGTGGAATTCCACTGATGATTTAACCAGTGAACATAACAACGCGCATGCGCGCAGATATTTTATTAACTTATTCAACCAGTGAACCACTGATTCACCAGTGAAATTGCATTTACTGGTTGGAATCAGTGAAATTCCACTGATTTCTTTTAAGAGAGCAGTAGCATTATTAAATAGTTCATTAACAATATAACTAAATTATTTTTATTTCTTTGACATTTTTTGGTGATTTTATTCGCTGACATGTTACATATAGACGATGTTATGACTGTTATACAGTTGAAACCTGCTGTATAGGCCGATCACGCCTCGAAAATATGAAAAAAAGCGAGATTCTGTGCTGCCGGGCTAGAAAATATGCGTAGCACGCATGCGCTAGAGTAAGCTTAAAAAATTGCTCTTTCTGGAATAAAATGCGGGTCCGAAAGAGTGTACGGCCCGCTGCGGTAAACGAAGTTGCGGCTTCCTGCCTTCATCGAGCAAAAAATAGCATAAACTCCTCGGGAAGTAAATAAGAAAGTCTCGGCTTCATCTCGGCCAAATATTACATGTGATTTGAGACATTTTTTACTTTACTTCCCTAGGTGTGTACTATACTATTCTCTTGATTCAAGTTAATTTTGTTTTCAGTGTACAATTCGCGGCGACAGTTGCATTGGTCTAAAATTAACTAGTTTCCGTTAGCTCAGCAGGCATTGAAATTCGCATTTTCAACGCAAGTTATAAGAAAAAATTATTAAGCTAAGTTTGAATACTTTTTTAAAAAGTAGGTACATTTAATGGCAAAAATTTAAAAAAATCTAGACAATGAACCTATTCTGAATGATTTTCTTGGTTCAAGAATTTTTCTCTTTAATCATGCAGTCCACGATTATTAATCTCTCTTACTTATTCGATTTAATACATCAATAATTTACGATGTGAAATCTGATTCTAAGATACAATAATAATGAATTAAACCACAAAACACCTATTGAACAAGAAACCAGGAGATGCGAAACAGAAGCTCGCCAGCTGATGTCTAAACCAAAAACTGATCTATAGAACTCTTATCTGTCATTAAATACTCATTTAATCTTGCTCTAGTTACTTTACTACTTGAGATCACGATAATCAAGCACTTAAATAACTTAAAGATTATACACAAGACAAACATAAATTTTTAACTTCAAAGGGCAATAATCCATTAATTATTTATCAAACCCCTTCCATGTTTCATTTTTAAATTACTTGTGCATTGAATAATCTGGAAAACGATTGACCCTGCAAGCCAACCTGAAGGAACTTCCCTCCATGTACGAGTTCAAAACGCTCGAGAAATTATCTCTATCTTATTTTGAAGTTTTGAGCTCACCGAGCCCAAAAACACACCTTTTGTACTTGTTCGAGCTCTTCGCGCGCACGCAAACACACACACGTAGACAATAACTTCCTGATTTTTTGAAAATTATTGATTTTAATAGTGGGAAGTTAATGATCTAAATGCTAACTTGATTTTTATGACGAAACTATTAGTATTTCTATTGGGTGATACATACACAGAAAAAAAAATTTACTTGAATCAAGTAAATAATTTTGAAGAATTTCATCATCTTGATTTGAATAGAAAAATTCTTTAACTAAGAAATTTTTTTGGTTTAAGTAAATTTTACTTAATCCAAGAATTGTTCATCTTGATTGAAGACAATTAAACTCTGTAAAATTATTTTCTTGGTTCAAAAATTTTTCTCTTGATTCGAGTTAGTTTTTTTTTTTTTCAGTGTATTAAATTATGTCTCTATTAAAATTTTCTCGCTGTAAACGGAATTTTGCATCAGCCCGAGCTAATGAAAATATTTCTGTTCTCACTTATTTTTTTTTTTTTTTTTTTTTTCATAAAATCTAGTGGCAATAAAATTAAAATAAAAATATTTGAATTCAAAATGGATTAAAATAAAACGAGCAATGTAATAAAATAAAATATTAAATTGATAGTTCGTTTTGATGGTGATCGTTATTTGATATCGGTATATTCGCAAAGTGCTTTAATACGAATAAAGAGTCTATTGGCACGAGTAGAAGCTTGAACGCGAAACCAACTAGCGTAACAAGCGATAAAAACGGATTTTCTCTTATTAAACCCTTTCAACTTTCATTTGCACCCACTCGAGAATACCTCGATCCACTCGCTTGCACAATCGTTATTTAGTTCATTTTATCTCAGATAAAACTACTTCAAGCACACGGTTTTCAGTATCAGTACGGTATAGTGTAAAATCATGCTACATCAAGTCGTATTTGGCCTTCGTCAAATGTTTTGATTTGGTTTTAACAAGGCAATGATATTTTATTAGATAGATGAAAAATTTGAGCTCCAAAGCTTAAAATTAAAGCAAAAAAAAAAACCGAAATGTTGATGCGTGACCACGTTTCCTCTTGTTCGCTACAACTCTTGACGTCGATTGCTTTATTGGAATACGCGATGCGAATCGGATGTATGAGGCAACTACTCGATTACATCTGGAATATTGTCAAGGGAGAACGTGCGCATACGAGTACTGCAGTTATATTTTCATTTATTCTTTTTTTGTATTATTTTCTCACAAATGCCACTTCTCTTATTTCCGTAACATATACACGTCAGATACAAATATTGGAATAAAGTTTTATAAAATTCGTAACGTTCCATCCAGAATTCAATTTTACTGTATCGGTAATAACGATTTCCTACAGGTGTATTCTTTACAAATTACGACTATTTCCATCTGTCAGAGAAAAAGCCAAGCTTTATCAATGTGATAATTTTGAAATAAAACTTTTCAAGACGTAATTTGAAAATAGCTCAAATTTTTTTTTTTTTTTTGACGAAATCATTGTTCCGTAGTCTATAGTTTATCTAGTTGATTTATTATTCCTCTTGACGTGAAATGTTGAGCGCTTAGGTATGGAGTTAGCGGGAAGTTGCAGGGATAATCTCTAGGATCAACCGTTTTCCTAATTTTTTATACTGAATACATAACAAAAAGATTCAAAGCATAAAACAAGTAAGAAACATATTGAATTTTTTTGGGGACTCATTTTACCCCACTTTTTTTAATTTTTTAATTTCGATAGACACAAAAAAATTGATACCATAAACTCAGTAAAAGGCAAAAAAAAGTGAAACAAGCTGAAAAACTCATAATATAAAAATTTTCTGAAGGTGGTCCATTTTGCCCCACATTTTCAATTTTTTATTTTCAATGAACAGAGCAAATTAAGGTCAAATACTTGGCAAGGGACTAAAAAAAAAGTAAAACCAGCTCAAAACACTAAGGATTTCAACATTTTTTTAAAGACCCCATTTTGCTCCCCCCCCTCCCCTTCTCCTACTTAAGATTATATCCTTTTGGTGCAATAATCTGAATTGAATTGAATTGGATAATTTTTTATTTTATTTTAGTCTCACACCTAATATTAATATTATATTAATTATAAAACATTTTCTGTAAATTTTATAACCAAACGATGAAAATAAGATTGAATTTTTTTTTTAATTTCAAGCATTAAATTAATACTAAAAAAATTTTTTTTTCAAGAATTCAATTCAAGTCGGCGAAGATATTTGTTGAAAAACCATTTTTGTAAATAAAAAAGAATTTTTACTTTGCTTGACGTTGCACATTATACTGGAAGATTCGTCTCTAATTTATTCAATTTTTTAATTTCGGATGGCAATTATTTTCATTAAAGTTTTGTGATGGTGGAAATAGAATAAACATAAGAATAAACTTTTTGATGTCATAATAATGAGTGAAGGTGAGAAAGAAATATCAAGTGAGAGAGTAAAAAATAAGTTCAGAGTGGGAGTAGTATTACTAATAGTTTACTTATTACTACAGTATGGTCTTTAACAGACTCATACTCAACCTACATGGCCCACGCCCAGGATGACGCAGGTGCTTGTACAATAAGTTGAACCAAGCAAGTGTTATTGGAAGTCTGTCTATTCTGCATTTTAAAAACAAAATAATATTTATAAAATTCCATATAATCTCATTATCATCATGGTGAAGGCTTTGAAATTCATAACTTTAAGTTGCATTATAAGTGCATATTTATTTGTCGGTAAGATATTAATTTTATATTAATTATTTATGCTTAAAATATAAACAATCATATAACCTGCATGATTATGTGCCTGCACTCCACTTTCATATATTTAATCATCACAAAAATTTTTTGTAATATTGAAATTTATAAAAATCTAAATTGAAAATAGGTATCAAAATTTTAAAATTTATTAAAAATTGTGTAATTAAAACCAATAATTACAATAAATAAAATTTTTGATTTTTAATTAACGTCGTGATAAAGATAAAAAAAAAAAGAATTTATAAAATCTAAAATTATTTTCATTTCATGCAAGCAAAGTTAAATTATTAAACTTGTATACTTAATAATTAGATATAACAATGGTGTTGTAAGCTATAATTACAAATATAATCCACCTAGCTTTGTAAAATAAATTTATTGAGTAACAACAGTCTATAACATTTATATAATTTTAATTTATGAAAAACAATCAAATCGAATTTATTCAGTAAACATTCCTGCCGATCTCATTAAGGGTATAAATATTTGCACTTTAATAATCTCATTACCAATTCGATATTTAGTGTTTATTAAAGAGATTATTAGTTGCCTGCTGACTATTTACCAAGCTAATTAATTATTTTGCAGTTAACTGTGTGTTTTAAATTGAGATTTAAAGTTTATTTTTATAATTTATTACATGTTATATTTATATAAATTATTTTTTAGAAACTGAGGCTGTTCGATGTTATCAATGCGGTAGTGACTCAGACTCAAAAAATGAAGATCTATGTGGTGCTTATGAACCTTTCGATAAGAATAAGCACATTTCAATAGATTGCAATGACGAGGACTCCAAAATGCCGGGATCATTTTGCGTCAAAGAAATAAGACAAGGTCCTCGTGGATTTATTTGTGAGTATTTTTGATCTAATAATTTATCAACTTATTTAAAACTTGATAGATTACAAAAAAAATACAATTTTCTTAAAGGATTTCCTTTATTTGATTCAAAATTTAAATTAAATAAATGTTAAACTTTACTAAAAAAAAAATTGTTTCTTTCAACTATAAAAAATGTTTGTTTGAGTCAATTTTTTTTACTATCTACTGATAAAAAAGTTTTTTTTCTCGACTAAGATCTTGAAAGCTTTTTCTTCAATATGAAAAAATTTTGTCGATCACATTTTGTCCATCATCTCGGAGGTTGATATAATTTTTTTTTTCACAAAAATATTTTTCACCTTCTAACGATCGTATAATTCGAATTATGATAAATTTTTTCTTTAATTATTCTCTTTAACAAGTAAAAATTCTCTTTGAAATTAGTCAAATATAAAACTTTCGCAAGTTTAGAAATTTGAAAGTAATAATAATAAGCTTTGAAAATAAAATTTTTCACGAATTACATTTCTTATCATCAACTATGAGAAATTTATTGAGAAATTCTCTGATAAAATATTTTCTAAAAGAGAAATAAAGAAAAGAATTTTACATTTGAAAAATTACTAAAAATAATAAATTTTTTTTATACGTCTAATAAAATTTTGCCAACAATTACTACATACTTAATTTCACCATATACCAGATAAATGCCCATAAGGTTTTATGTCGATTGTAATAATACAAGTTTTCGACTAAATTAAGCTCGACAATATTAAAATTTTATTTTTGCAGGGGACGGAAGATTCAGACAAGTAGTACGAAGATGTGCATCAGTTGCAGAAACAGGAGTAACAAATGTCTGTAATTGGGGTGTCGATGAAAACGGGGTTTATTGGCAGCAATGCTACTGTTCAGAAGATTCGTGTAATGGCGCTACGAGTCTGTCGTCGTCTTTGACAATAGCTACTATTATATCATTTTTTATTACAATTCACTTTATAAGATAAGTTAATATCTTTTAAATTTGAATAGATATATATTTCTATAGAATATATTAATATAAAAAGTAGGATACTCATAATATCGATCAACGAAAGTGTTCATAGTATCATATTACTATATCGTCCTTTCTAAAAGGACAATATAAGATTTAAAAGATATGAATAAAAAGACGGAAAGACGATTATTAAACTCGCCAAGTATTTTAACAGAAGAAAAACTCAAATTGAAAGACGATACTCTCCTAGTATAAAAAAGTCAGACGACATGCTTGAATTACTCTTACACGACTGGTTTGAAGCTGACAGTAAATCTGCGCTATTGAACATTTTAATAATTTATACAATCATTTTTCCTTTTTTTTTTCTTTTTTACGTCGGTATAATCGTCTTTCCATCTTTATAAAATCTAAGATTTTAAATATTAAATGTAAATAATAGACTTCATGACTCCGTCCACTATTAAGTTATAATTTACACAATGTAGTTAAGTAATATTAACGAATTATAGGTCCGTCCGTTTTTTTAACAAAATTATTAGTATATTATAATGTTCTCGATCAATTTTTTATAGAAAAAAATTTTATATTTTTGTTTTATTTATATGGAGTATACATACATTTTTTATTGTATTTGTAATTTGTATTTCTAATAAATTTGAATTTTAATTACATAATCTGCGGAAATTCGTCAAAAAATCTCAACCGTTCAATTAAAAATATTTCAACAGATTAATAATTTTCAATGGTGGTTTTCTTGTTATTTCCCTAATAAAGACGTTATTATTTCTCGAAAAGTGGTTGAGAAAAATTTCATATTGAAAAGTCATAAGAATTTTTCATGTACACATATCAAAGTTTTTTTATAAGAAAATTTCTTTTTTAACAAAAGTTTGTTTTAAATTAATTCACTTATTCAAGAAAAAAAAATGTTTCTTTTTCAATTTTTTTTTTTTTTTTAAGGTAGTCGAGCCCAAAAAGCAAAAATTCAAGAAATCTCCCAAACTCCTTATAGAAGTACTTAAATACATAATGCACACGCTGTTAAAATTTAAAGACGATTTACCACGTCTAACCGAAGATAATTGCATTTGAAAATGACATTTTTACACAGTTAAAAAATTCTATGAAAATCAAATAAATCCCTTCCTCCTAAAATATATCAGGAAATGTCCAAACATAGCTCCTGTTAAAAGCGGAACTCAAAATTCCAATTCTAAAAAGTTCCTCACGGAAATTAAATTTTGCCACCCTAATGTCGATACTGGATGTGATAAACGTATGATATCACAAGAATAATACAATACAATATAGTCTCAGAGAGCTGAATAGCTTAACAATAATTTATAGATTGATGTTATAAGATAATTGAGATAATATAATGTTTGACACTTTACTGCCTCATGGACATGATGATGGATACCAGGGCTCTGGTGCATATATTTTGGTTGTCTTCTAGAAGATCTAGTAAGTAATTAATATCCCCTAGGATATTATTACGGATCTTTAGTAGTATGCAGAGAGGAGAAAGTTGCATGATATTATTCCTAGATGACAGTGGATAAAATGGTAAACTAGATCGCACGATTTTAAGCGCAACGGAAATCGGGATCTGAGTCAAGACTTTTAAAGACAATGTACTCAGTTCGTTTACATATTTCTATAAATGTACTTGAGTTCATTTCATACACGCCAAAAAAAAATAGGGATTTTCCTTATTTTTGCATCGAAAAAATTCCTATTTTTGCATAGGAAATATTCCAATGTTGACATAGGAATTTTTTCTTTATTAACATGATAGAAATATCCATATGACATAGGAAAAATTTATTTATGACATGAAAAAAATTTTTTTTTCAACTGAAAAAAAATAGAAATCGAAAAAACACCATTCTGAAATTTTCAGGATATTTGTAAAAAATGTCAGTTTCATATGAAAAAAAGAAAAAATAAATTAAAAATGTTTATCATTGAGAAATTCGGAGTTTTTTTAGAAAATCTAAAAAATAACGATGAAGATAGATTTGAATAATTTTTTTCTATTTTTTCCCAAAAGAACTTTTAATAAAAAAAAAAAAAAAAAAACCGTCCCGATAAGTCAATTTTTGAAAAAGTTATGGCAATTTAAGCCACACAGTCCATAATCTGCAGGATTTTTAATTTTTTCGAAATGTAAAGCAAAATTTGAAAAAAATTTCCTCTAAATTTTTTTATCACAAACCGACTGTATATCACTGTTTTACTTTTAAATTATCTGAAATTGCTCGAATGAAAAAATTGTTATGTAAATTTGTAATTATTAAATTAAGTTACATAAATTTTTGTGATAAATGAATTTTTCCTATATCACATGGATATTTCTATCATGTTAATAAAGACAAAATTCCCATGTTAACATTGGAAAAATTCCTATGTTAACATTGGAAAAATTTCTGTATCAATATAGGAATTTTTCCTATGCTGACAAAAATATTTCCTAAAAATAGGAAAAATCCCTGTTTTTTTTTCGCCGTGTACAAATAATTTTTTTTAATGTCATTTTATCAATTAAATCAAGATCGTATTAATGTAATTACAGGTCATGCTACAATCGTCAAATTCTCAATTGAGTTTTCATCCTATTTTTATGAAATCCAACCGAAGTGTAAAATTAATAATCTAATGTGTAATTAAATTTATTACCAAATGCCTGACGCTGTGTTACATTAATATCCTAACGAGAAATGTTTTATAATTACAAAATCAGTTAATAAATTAATTTGAAATAATTTGTACAGTTTACGATACATATATGTATCTATCTAATAATCAGGACATTATTTCTGTAGTCCTTTATCATATCAAAACAAACTAAATCTCTCGTGATCTCCCGTTTACCAGGACGTAGATCATGTTAATACCGGAAATTCAGCGGTCGCGAGTTAATTACGTCACGTGAGACTATTAATGTTCGGGCAGAGAGAAGCAACATCGGCGTACATGAACAATACCAGGAGCATTTAGGCCTCTCCTCATCTATTATGTCTTCTCCCCGAGATACCAGCTTGTGCTATCCTTTTAGTTAAGTTGAGACGTTATTATTAAGACCTTTTGGCTATTTTATATACTTTCACACAACTTTACTCCTGATTTAAAGCTCTATGTTTGTCCTCTTATTCCCATTTTCGTTGTTTTTGATATTAAGTATATAATACAACATGATACTTCTATTTCTAAGTGGTTAGATTAATTAGATGTTGCATTCTGTGTAAATTGAACCCTAGTTAAATGAAGGCGGTTAATACTAAGGATCTCCTAGCTTTCTGTTAAAATACGACCGACCTAAATACAATCTTTCCCCTAACTTCTCCTTTATCCCATATCCTTTTGTATACACTGTAAATATCATAATTAAATGGAAATGAGGGCTCTTTTCTGTCATTCTCATTATGGATAGTTTCAATTACCTTTTAAGTACGGATAATAATTATTAAATAAATATTATATTCTCATAATAATTACAGTATACTTTACATGTTTATTCGTAATAAATATGCTACTTTCAAAATTTGTAATTTCTATTTAATTAACTTACACAGAACAAAAATTAACTGAAATCAAGAAAACTAATTTGAAGAGCTTCATCATTTCGATTTAAATATAAAAATTCTTAAACTAATAAAATTTTTCGATAAGTAAATTTTACTCGACTCAAGAATTATTCATCTTGATTCAAAACAGCGAAACTCTTCAAAATATTTTTTTTCTTGATTCAAGTTAATTTTTTTTTTTTATTTTCAGTGTAGGCTCAATATTTTTAGATAATTTTAATAAGACAGTGCATTATTCAATATTTCGTTCACATCTTAAATTACAACATTTAAAAAATAATCAGGTAATTACACTGATAAAAAAATTGACTACTCAAGAGCCAAACTCTTGAACCAAGAATTCCATTTTGAAGAAATTAATTTTCTTGAGTCAAGGGAATTAATTCTTGAGCTAAGAAATTATTCTTGGTCTGAGAAAATTTTCTTGTTTCAAGAATTTATTTTTTTTACTTAAGAAAATCATTTTTAAAAAAATGGAATTCTTGGTTCAAGAGTTTGGCTCTTGAGTCAAGTCAATTTTTTTATCAGTGTAGGCAAGGAATAGACTATCTCGTAATTTTTTATTTTTTGACCCTTCAATTCTATATTTTGTCTTCATTTGGTTCTGGTAAATACACATTTATTGTAATAACTATAAAAACTCATTTTGAAAAAGATACAACTATAAAAAAAAAAACATCACAAAAAGCCGTAACAATAAGTCAAGAATAACATGTATGATGAGATCAAGAACAATCGATTATGAAAAAATCAAGATTAATTAAAGTAATTAGCCGTTAAATTTATTAATCAATATATCATATCTGAAGATATTGTATATACATTACAGCAAAATAAGTTAGATTAAAGGACATGAGATTCTGTTTATTGTTTACTTATCTGTGATCGTTTTTTAAAACTATACGTAATCTGGAGTCTTAATAAAGTAAATTTGAAAATTAGTAACTCAAAACTTTGCAATACAAAATTTTTCAAGCATTTAGAGTTTTTTTATAACTGTATTTTATGCTTTTACTGAAAAGTTTATTTCTTATCATTAGTTTTTTCATATTTTTAACGAAAAAAAATTTTCAGCACAAGATGAAAGAGATTTCTTAACATTCGTAATTAATATATTTATTAAGGCTAAATTTTAATTTTTAATTATTTACTATCATATTTCACTTCAATTTTTTTTTTTATTTCTCTCATATATAAACTCAGAGATAGTTAGCAGTACAAATTTGCACCGTCGCATCGTGTTATTCTGCGTGCCATTCATAAAAATAAGTCCGTTTTGTTGCAAGCTTTTAGTTGCACTCTCACTGGATTTGCTATTATTTATTCCTTATTCACTTTGCTTTGCATTCCACTAAAATATTTTTATTACTGCTGCTCTATATATACTTAACACTTTACAATAATTAAAATGTTTTCTTTAAAAGCATTAATCCAATAATTTATAAACATAAATTAATGAAAATAACGTAATTGAACAAAAAAAAAAAAACTTTTGAAACTTACTCAAATGTAGCTATTTCAATTCACTCGCAAGGTCCGGAGCTTTTACCTCACTTTGTTACTTAAAAAATTTTTTTTTATTCTCTCGAGTATTTGAATATTAATGATAGCTTACAGAGTACTTTTGATATTAGGTTTGCATCGCGTCGTTTCTATCTGTACTCAAGTTACTTAAGCGAAAAGTTCTCAAATGAATTATATTAAAATTGCATCGTTCGATGAAATAATCAAAACTTTAATGCGATACGGATAATCTAATTTCGTAATATTTCAAAGTATTAAATAAGCACCTAAACTCTATACATATTATACAATATAATATAATATATATGTATACTAGGGTGGGTCAAAAAAATCGAATAATTTATTTTTGACTTTATACTCTGAAAAATAGGTTCGTAGACACCTAAAAAGAATTCTCTCCAAGTATAAGCTCTTAATTATAACGGGAAGGTCCTCCGCTTTGCGAGTTTCTAATTTTTTCGAATAATCAGATAAAAAAATTTATATCTCGCTTCCAACTGCTTGGAAAAATATTCCGTGGCATAGATTTTGTGAGAAATTGAATGCTTTACAAAAAGGTCTCTTATGACTTTTTCAAAAACTCAACCGATTAAAAGATATTCATAGTTGAAGTTTAGCTATTTTAAGGAAAATATTCGTTTTTATTATGAATTTTATAAGTCGATGAAAAAAAATTATTTCGGATTGCGGAACTCATAATTTTGTAGGAAATTTACTGCTCTACAAAAATGGTCTCTTATGATTTTTTGATTAAGTGAAGCCGTTACGAGATATTCATCGTCAAACATTAACGAATATCAATATTTCCAGTTTTTGATCAATAATTCGATAAATTTTAATTTAAACTATGAGTTTCAGGAAAATTTACATAAATTTGAGTTTCGATCGATAAAGAAATGTTATAAACAATTTTTTTAATATTGTTTTCAGTCTTGAGCTTGTTTGATTGCATTAAAACAAGAAATTAGAGCATTTTTTTCGACATATAGCCAATGATTAGTTTAATTTGAAGTGAATGACATATTTCTTTGTCAAATTTAATATGAAAAGTATTGAATCAAGTAAGAAACAACCAGTATTTAACTTTTTTATAGATAAATTTTTTATTGAATTATCAATTGCAATATAATTGTCTATATTTTTAACATAACAGTACGCTATTACTATAAATAATTTCTTTTATTACAATTTGGGAATGTTTTTTGATGTTCTTTGACAACTTGCAATAAGTACTGGAATTGTTCTTCATTTTTTGTCAAGCATTGATTATATTCACTGACTAATGCAACAGCTCGCTCTGCTGAATCATTGACAACTTTTAGTTGTTGAAAGTATTCTTTATTTTCGAGATAACTCTCATTAGTAGGCCATAATTCAACATCGACATCAAGAAAGTCATACGGTAGATCGAAGATTTTGAAAAGATTTAATGACTTTTTAGACACAAAGTCACTCAGAGTTCTCTGCGCCAATGAATTCAAATCTTTTTAGCAATTACAAATCTTTTAGCTTTAGAATCTGTACCTTCACGAGTATTAACAGCTTCAACAATACTTTTTTTTACTTCTAATGGAACGCCATCGTCAAACAGTGATAAAATGGCAAGTTCATCGCTCAAATACCATAAGTGCGAAATCATTTTTTCACACGTAGCTGAAGAAATCAAAGGATTGATATGTTTGTACTCCAATAAATTTTTCATAAACTGCAAGTCATGATAAGCAGCAGTTGTTGCAGAAGTTGATGAAAACCAAGCTTTTAAATACAATGTGACTATAAAAATACAGAAATGACGAAGACCATGCAATTCTTTCTGAGAGAGTTTGAATTCATCTCTGAATAGATACATTTTCAAACTATAAATGGCCTTAGCCATCCATCTAGCATGATGAACAGCACCAGGACGTTTGAAAGAAATCTTTTCTTGAGGCATTTCTCCAAGGAAAATCAATGATAATTCCAATAATTCTTTATCTAACTTATTATAACATTTCTTTATCGATCGAAACTCAAATTTATGTAAATTTTCCTGAAACTCATAGTTTAAATTAAAATTTATCGAATTATTGATCAAAAACTGGAAATATTGATATTCGTTAATGTTTGACGATGAATATCTCGTAACGGCTTCACTTAATCAAAAAATCATAAGAGACCATTTTTGTAGAGCAGTAAATTTCCTACAAAATCATGAGTTCCGCAATCCGAAATAATTTTTTTCATCGACTTATAAAATTCATAATAAAAACGAATATTTTCCTTAAAATAGCCAAACTTCAACTATGAATATCTTTTAATCGGTTGAGTTTTTGAAAAAGTCATAAGAGACCTTTTTTGTAAAGCATTCAATTTCTCACAAAATCTATGCCACGGAATATTTTTCCAAGCAGTTGGAAGCGAGATATAAATTTTTTTATCTGATTATTCGAAAAAAATAGAAACCCGCAAAGCGGAGGACCTTCCCGTTATAATTAAGAGCTTATACTTGGAGAGAATTCTTTTTAGGTGTCTACGAACCTATTTTTCAGAGTATAAAATCAAAAATAAATTATTCGATTTTTTTGACCCACCCTAATGTATACAGGTACATAACTTAACCCTCTGCAGAAGCCGCAACGAACTAATTAATCGGGTTATAAAGTAATAACCAAAGAACAAGCGTAGATCGAGCGATATATACTCTTCTCCGTAAAATTAAGTACAACGGGTCGTGCCAAGAAATAGCTCATCTTCATCTTCAAGTTAGAGCAGCTCTACCTAGAGGGGCTTCCGTTGAGTCTTTCCCATCCTTTAAAAAGCTCTTCGGTTGCCACTGCCAATGCTTTTGCTACTACTATTACCATTTTGCTGGTCCTGTGTTGATGGTCGAATAAACCAGCAAAGACCCTTGGGAATATGTTCGTTGACCGCGTTCCAATCCGATTCGACATTTAATATCGCTAAATTTTGGCAGTCACTCAATTTTGACATTTTAATTAACCATATAAAACTAATGTCAGATATTACTTATTTTTTAAGTTTGATAAATTTTTGAAGGCATGTTTGAGAGCTTATTCGATTTTTTCTGAAAATTATCTAGTTTTTTGGTGACGGTTGGAAATAAATTCATTTCCTTAATATTAAGGTAGGATTATCACAGATACAGCAAGTATCGAATTTTCCATACAAAGCCTTATTTGATTAACATAATTTATTTCCCTACGCAAAACCGTATTAGAGAAAGAGAGATAGAGATAATTTATGAGAGTTTTTAATTAATTATTACTATCGCATGCTCTCAATTTTTATTTTTAATTACACAAATTATTCAATATGTTATTTCTTTGCCTCACCTAAATTTTTTATTGAAATCTGAACGTTACTTTATGTAAAATTAAAAGAAAAATTTCTTGACTGGAGAACAAAATTCTTGGCTCAAGAAAATTTTCAGGTGCCTGAAGGAAGACCCAAGTTGTGTTAGCCGAAGTAAAAATTTTTCTTGAAATTCTATTCTTGATGAAAGTAATTTTTTCTTGATTCAAATTGTCATAAATACTTGATACAATAAATTTTTATATTTGCTCAAGATTTTTAGATACTTTAGGGAAGCAGTGCCACCTACTTCAGCTAAAAAAAATTTTCTCACCCTGAGAAAATTTTTCTCTTGAATCTTTAATATCCATTTTATATTATTTTAGCGTGCACTTATACATATTGAATGAAAAAAAAATTTTCAATATTATTTGATTTTCCAATTTGACATGTCAGTCAATAAAATATTAATGAAAATTTACTATTGAGATATTTAATTTTTTGGAGCAAGAGAGAAATTTTCTCAAGGCAAGAAAATTTACTTCTATCAAGAACAAAATTTTTTGGAGCAAGAGGCTAAATTTTCTCAAAACAAGAAGATTTTCTTGATTTAAATAAATTTTCTTGGATCAAGATACGTATTTCTTAAAGCAAGAGAATTAATTTTGTTGGAATAAGTGAAATTTCTTGTGTCAAAAAAAATTTTTTTTTTCACTCAAGAAAATAATTAGAAAGAAAAATATTTTCTTGACCCAAGTGAACCTTTTTTTCTGTGTGTCATTTCTCAAATTAAAAAGCTCAATATTTTTACTGATTCTCTTGAGCTTTTTAAAAATTTAATAGGCTTATTATTTTATTATAATTTACTAATATATAAAATTTTGAACCGTAAATCTCTAACTAAGAGTACTACCTCAAGATTCAATATGAATATAATAGAGGCGATTGAAATTATTTAACCTTAACAAGACAAGATTAAGCACTTCAAATGCTTGACATTATAAAGGGTAGAATAAAAAAGTTTGATAATATTGTTACAGAAATTTCGCTTAACGAATAATTTTTATTAAAAACTTTTTAAGGTAATGGTCTAAGATATTAACATAAAATTTTATATTTATTCATCGATGAATACATAGTATGACAAAAAGAAAGTAGATAAAATTAACTGCGAAACTACAAAGTATCGTAAAGGAAATCTGTTAAAGGAATACCAAACGCGACAAAGAATATTTAATACCAAAAAATATAACCGAGCACCTTGTTAAGAGCTTAAGTGAGGGATATATGCTTTCGGAGGGAAGTAAAATGTTAGTTTGTAGTGTGCAAGCTACATTAAAAGATAGAAAGTAAATTTATGGGGCTAAAAAAGGTCTATGCGTTAGGGTTCAGAGTAAAAGTATGAGAGAGTAGATGATGCTGAAGGGAGTATCGTAAAACAGACATTGTATTTCGTTTTAAGACTTTTAAAATAAGAAGTACTTCAGCGTCTTTGTTTCAACGACCCTCGACGTTCCGCCGTATTTTCGCCAGAGATCTGGTATGGTGTAAAGAAATTTTCAAATCAATATTTTCAAATAGAAAAATAAATACTCAAGATATTTAACATGAATACAATACGAATAAATTCTGAATAAAATAATAAGTAATAATATTATTAACAGAGATAGATTTATTTATTTAAAGTAAATTGAATTGAGTATAACTTCATGACAATAAATTACCATGGAAACTTTATTATACTGCAATGTTATGCATAACATTAAATTAAAAAAAGTTTATAATTTATTTTGATTGAGTATTATAATCATGTTTAAAAAAATCAAAAAACAATCATTTTTATAGACGTTTAGTACCCTTAGTTTTGAACTCACAATATAAAGGAAAATACTTGAGTAAAATAGTAAAAGCAGTACACTTTCTTTTCTTTTCAACGGGGTTTTCCTTTAAACCTACCCTTCTCAATTCTTACGACAGTAATTTATGTGATTGAGGAATGCTACCAGCACGAGGATTTTCACACAAGATCTCCAGAGATCTTTCTTTTTGCCATCAGTAACAATAGGATCTCCGATAGTTTTTTATACTGCTAAAAATAATTTAACTTTCATCCTTTTTCAGTCACAAACGAATATAAAATTTTCTCACTTTATATTTGTTCCATGAACCAACTTATTTATTTTATTACAAAAAGGGAACTATAATAACCTATATTAATTCTCAGATCACATTAACAAATTTACAATACAATTAATAACGAGTAGCGTCTTGGGAATGTAAAATTAAACTCTTAAGAAGCATTCATATGGTTTATGGGTAATTATTCAGCTGATTATTTAATGCATACTTTATCAGAGACATTTTATTTTGAATTAAAATTTTTAGGAGAAAAATTGATAAATAGGCGTTTAGAAATCAGATTGCATACAAATTTTCAAATCATTCAAAATTTTAAATATTTTCAGCTCTGAAGCTTCAGGTACAACAAAGCTTCCGTTGATAAAATAGAACTCGAGCAAGTTTTCAGTTGATTGCCGAACGCTTACCAGCATTTTATATTTTCGACAATCGTCAGACCAAGAAATTGTATTTTCATTATTGAGCCCAATAGTTATACCTGGATAGCTAAAAAGTGTCCATCAGTAGTTGCTTTTAATTTGACGTTGTTACCACCAATTTTATTGCTACCGATATTTGTACGCAAATGGATAGGAATCTACTACCGCAAATGGAATATAAGTTGATAGCAACACTTACGGTAGAACACGAAGATCACTCCTGCACAACATGCAATAAATTGCACGCAATTTTCAAAGTCAAGCTGGGCACAAGTTACATAAAAATTTACTATCAATTTAACCACAACCTTGTTCTCTTTAATTCTTGAACGAATGAGCGACAGCAGATGTTGTACAGGTAACAAAAAGAGAGAAGATATAAAGAAATGCACCTGTTAATTGTAGTTATAATCTTGAAGAAAAACAACCGCCCTTGTTGAACTACTTGGATGGACTCCTTTGATAATTATTAGGATGTGTCAAAATGTAACTTCCGTGATGGACCTATTATAATTGAAATTTTGAGTTCCGCTTTTGACAAGAGTTGGGTTGGTCATTTCTTGACATATTTTGAGCGTAAAAGGATTTATTTGATTTTCAGAGAATTTTTTACAGGAGCTTTGTTTGGATACTTCCGGCCAAATTTTGAAATTTCAGCAGAAATGCCTAAACAAAGCTCCTGTTAAAAAATTGAGTGAGCTTAAATTGATTATTTACGATGCCAAGTAAGTCCATGTAAGTTCGTTTTTTCGATTCGAGTAAGGTTCTATTTATCATTATCAATTAAATTAAATGATTTAAATCACTATGAATTGGCGCGTTACTCATCAACAATTAGACCTCTGATATCATTGAATATAAGAGTATTTAAACAATTAAATCCTTACAATGTATATCAGAACATACTTAAACTCCGACTTTTGTAGCTTTAAATTAGTTTAATTCGAAGGCTTCGCGGCTACACTCAGCAATTAGTTCATTATTTATGATCATACGATCATGAGTGAATGGGAGTCGATCGAGTGGAATTAGATGAGTTACGCTATAAGTAAATGAGTGGTGAAGATAGTAAGTCGAATTCACCTTGATAAATATGTAAACAAAAACCTTCTGTATTTCGATTATAATTTTTTAGTTTTGGTAATCAGAAGGTGAGTATACATTATATTTACATACGCGATCCAATGATAGTCTACTAATGAATAAATGTTTTCACTTTTGATGTAAACAAACTGGTATTTGTTGCTTATTAACACGCTTTTATTAACTTCACCTGTATGTTTGTATGTTTGTATGTTTGTATGTTTGTATGTAACTCTCCTTTGCATAAAGAGACTACCATAATGATATTATTTAAATTTTGATTATTATCAACCTAGAACCCAGGTGATGACCTTCCTAGTCATCCTCTGATGACCATCCCGAAGTTATATATCGAAACCAGGTGTTTTCCTTCGTAGGTTTTCATCGGGAATGGCACAGATAAACCCGTACATTAACCCGGAATCCTCTGATGACCATCCCGAAGTTATATCTCGAAACCAGGTGTTTTCCTCCGTAGGTTTTCATCGGGAATGGCACAGATAAACCCGTACATCAACCCGGAATCCTCTGATGACCATCCCGAAGTTATATCTCGAAGCTATTTGTAATCTTTCTAGATCATTCCAGAAATTTCTAGACTTTTCGGGAACATTCCATACCGATTTCAGCCGTTGCACACGATTTGGAATCTTTCTAGATCATTCCAGAAATTTGATTGCTCCAAGTTGACGAGTAAAACCCTATGTAACAGCGAAGCATTAGATGAAATGGAACGACTAAGAAATAATTCATAATAAATATAGTTTAAAAAAACTAAAAAAACACGCTTTTAAAGAATATTTTGAACTAAAAAGTTAAAAATAAATATAGTTAAAAAAAACTAAAGAACACGCTTTTATAAATAATATCGAACTAAAAAGTGGAAAATAAAAAGTGGAAAATAATTTTAAAAATAAACTCAAAAAAGTAGTATATAAAAAATACTAGCAGAACTGAGAGAAAAGCGTGGGGCGCTCGATATATGAAAATTATGGCACAAGGCGCCCCACGCTTTTCTCTCAGTTCTGCTAGTATTTTTTATATACTACTTTTTTGAGTTTATTTTTAAATTCATGGAAAATTCATGGTAAAATATTTTTAAATTATTGGAAAATTCATGGTAAAAAAGCAAATATAGAATGCACACTTGAACAGGTGAGTTCATTTATTGTCTTACTGTTAACCATTAATTATTACTCAGGATAATTAATTTTAGCCGTATTGATTGCATATGATTGTTTTAGGGTGATGTCATCTACTTGGACAAGATCACCATTTACTTCGACCAGAATTTTAGCCCCATTGATCGAGTCGACAAAGAAGATTCTCAGTCCTGTCCTGTAAACTGATCGAATAGTTTCGAATTATGATATTATCATTTATAAACTCGAAGATTTATTCGGTGATTTTATCGTTTAGATAGTTTTAGATTCACAATGAGATAATGTTGATAATTTGTGTTACATGGTCAGAAATATTATGTTAAGAATAAAAAATTTTTATTAATAAAAAAATATTCTAATATTTACGTTTATAATAAATCTTATGTTTTATGGAATTTTTGTAGTATAAAATTAGTGTATTAATTCCAAGCCTTTTAACCTCTCAAAATTGCTCGGCTAGAGTGACACATACATTAACTTCGACAATTCAAACAGCACCAAACTTGCAATTGAAAACTCATCCAATGACAGAAGCTCCTATGATGTATTCAACGCCTATTACATCATCAGCTGTTACAAATACAGTTACATCGACAACAACAGCTCACACAACAACAACAACAACAACATCATCATCATCTACTTGTCCAATAAATTCAACAGTTTTAAATAATACATCCAGAGCATCATCAGATGTATCTTCACCGCTTGAAATGGATCATGATTTGATAATGGATTATTTCAATGATGATTTCTCAGCTCCAATCGAGGAAAAAAAGACTGAGCACTCAAAATCCTCGTCAAAACCTGTCCGACCGAATACTCGCTTTTCTGATAGTGGACTGCTTGATGCGAAGCGGAGGAAAAAAATTGCTCTGAAGAATGATGATATCCAAAATATTTTAAAAAGTATTCCCGAAAATGCAAATATCAAATTTGAAAATTGTAAATTTGAATTCCATTTTCACTATCATGAAGACAAAGAGAATTAATTATACTATTTGATTGCATTAAATTCAATTTTATTTACTGTTTTAAAAATTAAGTTCTACTAATTATTGTATCAATAGTAATATTCAATGTTTCAAACGTTTAATATGCATCCTATTCTCTTTACTAACAAGTATTATTATATAAACTATAATTATGTGAATCGTTTAAAATGTTCACATTACCATTTTTGTTTTTTTTTTAATTTATTTTAAAAATAAAAAAAATTGTTTTTTTGTTAATTGATATTAATTACTTTGCATTTATTATCTGATTTATCTTTGTTTTTGTTTTTTTTTTTTTAACTTTTTATTTGTTTTTAGCGACTGCCCCCAACCCCCTGCCGGGGCTCGGCCCCTGGACCCCATCGAGATTCTATCCCTAGATCTCAATATTAATTTAAGATTTACTTCAATAAGTATGTTATATAAAAAATATTGAACTTTATGTAAATTTATATATTTATTTTAACCTCATTTGTCTTTATTTATTTTGTAGAATTATTATCGAACTTTCGGTCCTGGTATGATGAAAAATAGTATACGCGCCACGGGACGATAGTAGAACATTTTCAACCCCCGCTTTTGTCACCCGAGCCGAAGGCTCGGGTGACAACATCGCGCGGGTTGAAATGTCCTACTTTCCTCCCTAGGCACGTAATGTACTATTCCAAGAACTTTATCGCAAATATTGTGACACGTTGGAAAGTTCAACGAATAATTTGCCAGGGCATTTTGAACACTCACAATTAAGACTCGATGGACATCCTGCAGGTGTAATAGTGATTTTCTATAGGTACTAAAAATCTCTTCAGCTATCTTCAGAAGTTGGTACACTGCTTCAGTCGGATGTTTTAAGTTCCCATGATTTATTGCATCCGTCCAAGCCGAGCACGCATTGGACAATGGTACTGAAGAAATAGTTGCTGTTTCACAAGCCTCGCAACCGTTGGCTGATATAAATACCGCCTATCCAAAAAGGTAATAAAGTCCGTACTCCCGGATTGCAGGCAGTACACAACTATCTGGCATTTCAATTGCATCGAGTGTTTTATCGTCATCAGTAGTACGAAGTTCATCCTTTTTCTGTTTTAAAAATTCCAAATAATAAGGCTCATCATCGTCATGCAGATGACGGAACTCGTAAATACTGAGCAACAGCGACTAAGCGCATTCGGTACCGCAGTTGACGAGGTTTTGGATGAATATCACCACCAGCTCGGATCTGAGAAAATAAGTTTTCCACAGAACTTGAAGTTAGACGTCCCGTAAGAAGATACTGAAATTTTCCTGATAAAACCAGATCTTCACGTAAATTTAACGCTGTCGTTGTAGCAAGAATTATCCCTCGTTGCATAGGTTTCCATTTGTTATTGGTTGTAAATTGTAGATCTTTGATAATCTCAATGAAGCTTTGAAGAAACTCAACACGTTCTAAAGAAGATTTATTACTTCCAAGAGAATGACTTTTATGGCGACAAACCATCAAATTATACCACTGACTGCATAATAAAATAAACCAACCGGTTGTCATAGCTCCTGGCGGAAGATAACCAGTCTGAGCAGAAAACATCAATGCACGTCCCATTTCTTCACTCAAAATTTTTTTAGCCAGTCCAACATGCATTTTATCAAATTGCGATGGATCTAGAATTGCAGCAGTAACACCAGTAACTAACACAGGCCCACCGAGTGATTGCAATTCTACTAGTTGCCGAACATGCGCAATATCAACTTCAGACGATGGTAAATTGTTTGCTTGGACGATAGGCCCGCTACTCTCTAAAGCTGAATTAGTCAAAAACTACTAATTAGTAGTCAATAGTTACTTTTTTAAGATGTCCAAAGTATACGACTCGTAATTAGTAATTATTCACTTTTTTAATTAGTGAAAATCGTTACAAATTGAATTAGTAAATTTTTACTAACTAAAAAGTTAAATTCTACTTATATAAAAGTGAGTTTTCTACTAAATGTATAGTAAAATTTTACAGAAGTAAAATCGATTTTCAATAAATAAATAAATAAATAAATGAGTGGAAATTCCACTAATAAAAAAATCAAATTTCTATTTATGAAAAAGTGAAATTTTTATTTATTTCAAATCGTTGTCAATCACTTATATAAAATTTTATTGACATGCAAATAAAATATTGATAATTTTTAATCAGAGTTCAAATCATCACTGCTTTCAGGATCACCGCTTTGAGTATTGATATTAGTTATATTGACATGAACAGAAGAAACAGTGTTGAATGGCTTCCATGTCATAGATGTAAAAGTCCATGAAATTATAAAAATTTCGTAAACTATCAGGATAATCGAGGTTAAACACATAAAAAATTTTGTACAGTAGATCGAAACTTATTGCACTGTTACCATTGTCAGGCACATTCAGAAACCAACCATCTCCATTAATAAATGTGCTTGCACTTGACGATTGACTAGCTACAGTAACTAAATAAGGCTGAACATTTTTTTTGCTTTTAGCACGAATGTCTCGTGCAAATTGTTCAAGATTTGTACCCTCCTAGAAACGTAAGAAGATAATATCAATAAACCAATTCAATATATTTCGATATCGACTGACAAAGAAAGAAATGAAAACAATACTTACAGGTGAAAGTCTCAGTAGATATTTATTAGGAAAATTTATTTCTAACGGCTCATTTTCCTCATTCTCTTCGTTGGCAAGTCTTTTCTTTCCCTTTCCTTTTTTTTCTTTCTCTTTATCCATGCCTTTTCCTTGACCCTTACGAGTCCTGACTGAATAAGCAACCGGAAGTAATTCAACCAGCAAAAGAAGAGCTCGAAAATCATCTAGTAAAATAAGAAAAACATGATCAATTTTGATAAAATTGACAAATTTTTAAAGTTTTATAGTGATAAGTATGATTAATAAATTAGTACTGAATTCTTTAAAATTTTTTAAAAGAAGAAAAGAATAATGTATAAAGTAAAGAGCAATTCTTACCATTTTTTATACTCTCAGATTCATAGTACAACGCAGGTCGACAGTTTTTAGCATATATTAAAATTTTTTTTGTATAACTTGTAGGAAACTTCGATAAAAAATTATCAGCACTTTTCGGAAATAACGATTTGAATTCCATATCAATCTAAAAAATTTTATAAAAAAACAATTGTTTTTTACACGACGTAAACATTTCTACTAGGTACGATAATTTCTTTTGACAAAAAAAATATTTTCTATCTCAAAAAAATTTTTGCTTTACCCAAAACAATTTTACTTTTAAAAATTTTTTTTAGCTTAAGGTAGTACCCTCACGACATATAGTGCGAGTAAATTTGGGTATAGTTTAGGATATTTTTGTCTTTCTCACTTGCTATTCCTTACTCACTTCTACTCATGGTTATTTTTGAATAATACAGTTATTTTTTAATAATATTTAAAAATCTAGATAGTAAAAATCAATGAAAGTTTGAAAAAAACAAATAATAGCTGTTTTTTAATAGTAGTTTAGTTTTTTATGAAAATCTTAAAAAAAGTTTCTTAGTTATAATAAAATATACGAGTAAAATTTTCGGTATCCCGTATATCATAGTGCATAACCTCCTCTGAAAATTCGAATTTTGAAATTAAATATCTCTGAAACTAGATGGTCAAAAAATTTCAATTTGCGTCAATCGATGCAGAATTATATGAATATTAATCTGCCAAAATTTTAAAAAATTCCTAAGAAAACGCCTCTGGCGAGGGTACTACCTTAAATCCCAGATCTATAAGATATAATAATTAATTGTCTTACCATCTCTCCGTCATAGTCTTCAAGCTTGGGATACATGTTAAGAATTTCACTAATTGAAGGATTAGTATCATTAATCCATTTACGCCTGTAACTTCTTGTATCATTCATCCAGGATATGATTTGGCGTTTGTTAAGGTCATGCGGCATCTTTAACTTCATTGACGAAATCTAAATAATAACAAATAAAAATCGGAATATTTTCTAAGCAAATAGTACATGAATGTTAAAAATTTTAACTAGATTTATAAACAACGGTAAATTGATATACTATTTGTAATATTATTTCTTCTGGATATTCATTTTGAGAATGATTCACAGTTGCTTTATTCTCATTGACAATACTTTTCACATTGTTGGTAGTTTTGTACTTTTTTTTTGTAGGGGTGAGTTTTTTCCGAGTTTGTGCCAAACGACTTTCAATAAAGCCTCGATTATTTGCAGAATTTTCATTATAAAAGTGTTCCTAAAAAATTACTGATGTAACTATAAATTCACTAATAGACTAGATAGTTCAATAACAATTCAAAATACTTACATATCCAAGATCTCTTGCTTTGTCCTTGAGTGATGGGAATTCAGTAACTATTGCCTTGGCAAGTGCTTGCTTTGATTCATCGGGAGGATAGCTAAAATTTGAGATTTATTTTTAATATAAACAAAATAAAAATTTAGTTTTCAATTAAAATAAAGTGAAGAACTTACTGTGAATGACATTTTATTAATTCAGCCACCATAATTCGTACTAAAGCCTTCCGATTTTCTTCATTCCAAGAGTTTTTAGTAGACTTCAATATCCCTGAACCTTGCGAATGGTTAAGTAAAGTTGCTTTAACAGTACCATATCTCTATATGAATTAATATTATGTATAAGTAATATTATTTATTAGAAATTATAGTTTTTGAAAAATAAATAAATTACTGGAAATGTTTGTGGTGATTTTGAAGCTGCAGATCAACAATGAGCTGATGATGTGGATGGTTGAGATTGATTATTATCAATTAATGTACTTGCGATGTTTAGAGGATGTCGTTCAACGAAAGTAGGAAATTTCTCTATATTATTTTCGTTCGCTAATGTAAGAGAGTCATTGTTATCTACAAGAAACACAGTATTAACCGTCTCTTTGGGTTTTACAGACTCCATGTATTTTAGCAGGCGTTTTCTCGGTCCCATTTTTATATGTAGCTTGTAGCGGGTATTTTTCCGGTGTCCAAAAGGAGAGAATTTTAACCGTTGGTGACTTGGACAAGACTTCCTCAAATATCTATATCCCCTAGCTCGAATGAAATCTCGCCGGAGTTCAGGATCTTTTCAGGGATAGCTTATATTACTTATAAATGAAATTTGAGCCTGGTTATAATTAGTACTCTATTTATTTAAGACAACAAACAACAAATATCGAAACTTAAGTTATAAAATTTACAAACTTTATGTCAAACTTACTATATCGCACATAACCCGCACACACCGTTTGTTTTTCCGTTTTTCAGTGCCACCTGGTGGCCAAACTCTGTCTACTACCTTTACACAGTAGTATTCCTATTTTACCGACGGTTGTCCACGGCCCTACCTGCCCCTAATCCCGTCTGGGTGCTTGAAAAGCAGCCCTTTCCGGCCCTACTTCCCCCTAGTCCCGTCTGGGTGCATGGAAAGCAATCCTTCCCGGCCCTACTTGCCCCCAGTCCAGTCGGGGTGCTTGGAAAGCAACCCTTTCCGGTGGCCAAATTTCCCCCAATGGACAAATCAGCACTTACCTGGTTCCTGGTCGGAGACAAGGTACGAGTTCCTTGGGTACTTCCTGGTGAAGGGTCTTCTACCAGAAGATTATAACCACTGGGAAACTTGGTTGACTTTTCCGGCAATTAAAATTGCTTTTATTAATTCCTAGACCTTTCTCTACGAGTGAAAGATTTTGAAAATTTATCGCCACCTATCGCTCGTCGTCGAACTTCAGATTTTGCAACCATCGAATATCAAATTCGCACATCAATTTCATTAAATTACAAAAAATTTCATACAAAATCATTTCCATACAAAAAGTCGTTCGTGACTTAGAAAAAAAAATAACATTTGTCAATTAATAAATTTTTATCAAAATAATTTCCTATACTAATTTTATTTCTGGGACTTAGTAAAAAAAATTAATTCTGCAATGAAAATAATTAATTAAATAATTATTCAGATATTTTGAATCTGTTCGTAGATTTTAATTAAATCTTTCTTTCAGGTAAAATGAATTTTTGTTCTTTAAAAGAAAAAAAATTATCGTCACGCAGTTTCGTTTATATTAGCTCGTCGGTCTTTACTGCAAGCGAACGAGCGGCGAAATTCTTCGCCACCTCGCGCTCTGATGGTGAACTCAAAAACTTGCGCGTATTTTCAAATGATACTTAATCGCGGTCAAATATATTTTTCCTTAAAACTAAATAAACTTTTTCAAAAATAATTCGTGATATTAAATAAACAAAATTTAGAAAAAAATATATTAACAAAAAAACAGAAAACATCAAATGATTAAATTGTAAAATGCACTTCGGCATTAATAGTAGTGATGATGATGATGATGATGATGATGATGATGATGATGATGATGATGATGATGATGATGATAATAATAATAATAATAATAATAATAATAATAATAATAATAATAATAATAAGCGGTGCTCGTTACGTGGCCTCCTAGTGGCGCACCGCGGGAAACGCAGACCGCAACATCTGGTCTGTAGGCTAACAACGTAACCGGTGCAACGGGCCAACTACCCGTTGCACCGTAATATCTGAGTTCCAAAACAGTGTAATCTCAGAAGTGCTCCCCACAACCGGTCCTCTTCGGATGAGGACCAGTCATCAGGTGGGAGGAGCACACCGGACCCGATGACTTATGACGACCCCGGCGCTTATAGGATTAAGTTTAAGTGGACGGAGGAGCTTCGCGCCGATCTCTTGGTGTGCTGGCAGAACAGCGAGCCGGAGGTATCAGGGTATATGGCCCGGATGCACACACTTTGGTGTGGCATGCATCCGGAGCACAGACATTTTACGCCCAAACACCTGCGTAATTACGCCTCATACCTTCGGCATAATCGACGATCGCTGCTTCCAAATAGAAAGCTGTCTAATCGGTCTTCATTTCCAGCACCGCTACACCAAGAACGGCGCCGTTCCTCCGAGGACAACGACAACCTCTTTACAGGTCGACAAGTGAGCATCTCCAAAAAGATGTCTCACTCAAAACAACAGCTCGACACGGTGAACGAAGATCTCCCCACACAGCTTCAAGAGGACTCCACTCTGCTCACTGTCAACCAAGTTGTCTACGGTGCCGCGGCTTCGCTTCTGCCCATAGAGAGAAGACATTCTCTCTCCTTCGAGGCGAAGTTGAAGCTGCGCATCGCTCAACTTGGACACAAAATTGACATTTCTCGGAAACAAGTCTCCCGCATTCAGTGTGTGATAGAGTATGTTAGTGCTGAAAGACCATACACGCCAAAAGTTCGTCGCCTGGCGGCAGAACTTCGAAAGCGACATCACACACTGAACAAGAGTACTCTTATTGTCATCAAAGAAGAGTCTCTTAACTGGTTGCGGGCTCTGGTGGCTTCCAAAAAGTCACTAGAGAAACGGCTGAAGCGGTTGATCGACAACTCTTTGTTTCGATCCAACCCTTCACGCTTTCTGTCACCTAAGACCGCTGTTCCCGAGAATTATCCATCATCTGAGCGAGTGGAAGCCTTTTGGAGTGAATTGTACGGAGATCAACCAAACGTGAACCCGGATACTCCAGCTCTGCACGACTTCGAGGCATTCTGTCGAGAACACCGACGGCAGGATATCGCCGAAGAGAGCCCTGCAGTCAGTGTGGAAAAGGTTCGTAAAGCCCTGAATGGCAGCAAGAACTGGGCTGCCCCGGGTCCAGATGGCATAAACATCTTCTGGTGGAAGAAATTTTCTTCTACACATGCTCATCTGGCCCGGATTTTTACATCATACATTCAGAGCGACGAACCAATTCCAGACTGGCTGGTAGAAGGGCGAACCGTACTCATCCCTAAAAAGGGTGACTTGTCCGACCCGAAGAACTACAGGCCTATCACTTGCTTGAATGCGGTTTACAAGATTTTTACAAAAATCTTAAATAACCGTATCTTGGAGGAGATAGAGCCTGTGTGGCAACAGATATACGAACAACGTGGCAGTAAACAGGGCGTGTCAGGTTGCAAGATCAACTTGTTGGTAGATAGATGCGTCATTCAAGACGCAATCTACTACCAACGCAACCTGTCCATGGCCTGGATTGACTACCGTAAGGCATTTGACTCAACTTCACATGAGTTGATTCTCTATCTGCTCAAATGCCTCGGAATCAATCGCCAAACAGTGGGATGCATACAACGTACGATGCAGCTCTGGCGAACGCGTTTTCACATAGGAAGTGGAAATGCATTGCACGTAACCGGAGCTGTTCAGTACAAGAGAGGCGTCTTTCAGGGAGATTCTCTGAGCCCTCTGTTGTTTTGCATCTCACTGCTGCCGATATCTGTTGCCCTCCGACAAACTCGTGGGTACTCTGCGGTGCCACCGAGTGATCGAGTATACTCGATCACTCACCAACTGTTTATGGATGATCTAAAGATATACAGTGCCAACAAAGATCATCTACAAACGGCCCTCAACATCGTAGCAGAGTACACACGAGATGTCGGAATGTCTTTTGGGTTGGACAAATGTGCGGTCGTACACCTGGCGAAGGGTAAGTGCTCTGATACGGGTGGAGATGTCGAATTAGTGGATGGGAGCGTCTTAAGAGAATTAGACGCCGGAGAGTTGTACAGATATCTAGGGATTGAAGAGCGGCGAATGCATGCCGTCTCTGAAGTCCGAACAACTCTTCGCAGCGAGTATGTTAGGAGACTCCGGAAGATCTGGTCATCAGAACTTTCCGGCAAGAACAAAGTCTCAGCTACTAACATGCTCGCTGTCCCGGTCCTACTTTACTCTTTTGGGGTCCTGAAATGGCCTCGAAATGAGTTGAAAGATCTCGACATCAAAACCCGTAAAGTCATCAATATGAATCAGAGCATGCACCCTAACTCATCAGTCGCCAGGATGTACCTCTCCCGGAACATCGGAGGGAGAGGATTGCAGAGCTTGGAGCGGCTTCACGATCGTTTGGTTCTGGGTTTAACATACGAGGTTGCCAATTTCACAGCAGACGAGGACGACTACCTGATGCAATTTGTTCATAGTTATGAAAATGCGCGGAAGGGATCGTTCTTGTATAAGGCAGCAATCTACGCGGCAAATACCTTAGGTCTCGGAGAAATAAACGCTCTCATTGAACTCCCGAAAAAGGAGTTCAAGAGCGTCGTCAGGATAGCCGAGGAGAAAAAACTCCTCGGTGAACACATGGACAAGTCCATGCACAGCGTGTATTTCAAACACGTCCGTGACCATGGCTTGTCCACCCAGCTGACATTCTCCTTCTTGAAGTCAGCTGGCCTGATGTCCGAGACTGAAGGGTTCATATTTGCCTGCCAAGATGGTGTCATTAACACTCTTGAGTACCGTAGCAAGGTGCTCCAGGTGCAGCTTCCGAACACGTCCTGTAGGAGGTGTAGACAATATCCGGAGACGCTTATGCACCTTTTGTCGGCATGTCCAGTGCTGGCGAGAGGTGCATATATCCAGCGTCACAATGCTGCCTTGAGAGTACTGTACTACTATCTTCGTCATTGCTACGGTATTGACGTGACACCAGTGCTGCCTTATCTGTCAGGAGATATTCCCCAGGTTGTTGAGAATGACAGTTGCAAAATTTATTGGAACATGCCATTTGCAACAACCCGGCGGATAGATCACAACAAACCTGATATTGTGCTCTTCGAAAAGGCCACTCGTGACATTTATGTCATTGAGTTCTCGGCCCCGGCTGAATACAACATCTCAGCCAAAGAAGAGCACAAAAGACAAATATATCAGGATCTACAAAAGCTGAGTTCTTGGCAGTTAGGATGCAGAAGGCTGTTTTACTTGGTTCTCTCCGTCTCTTAAGGGAAATGACTTTGGCCTGCTGTGATCACTAACCGCCTTCTTGTGCAGAGTGGTCCAGCAGTAACGGATGGAGCTCAGGCTGGGCCCTCGGAGAATTGGACTCCGGGGATAACCCCCCCTGAGCATTTAATAGCAAAATAATAATAATAATAATAATAATAATAATAATAATAATAATAATAATAATAATAATAATAATAAAATTAACTGCGGTCGCTGCGTTATCTCGCTCGCACTCACTCTCTATACCATCACAAGCTCTATAAGATCTTTTTCAGTTAATTCCAAAAAAGCTGTCCCGTCAATTAACTGATCTGTAGATAAAGTTACTATTATATGCTATTTATTTATATAACAAGAAAAATAACTAAAAAATAATAAGAAGTAATATTTAAAAAATGTAAATTTACAACTGTTAAACTAAATTGTTACTTAATAATGAAAACAAAGGATAACTATGTGTGTCAACATAAAATTTAAAAATTGATACTTTTAGAAGTATTCACTTTTTTAATCAGGTGTATATTAAAATCATATTTGAAGCTTTTGATGATAATAGAATGAATTTGACCAATTATAATAGTACATTTCTAAGACTTATGTACAAGTTACTTGAATCTGATTTTGTCCAACTACGAAATGGTTTAAAATAAGATAGGTCATTTGTATTAACAAATTGGCCAATATTGTCATCATCGTCATTGAGTTTTATGTGGTAAGCATTTAAATTTCATTCAAGTTCTATCGTTGTACAAATTGAAGTCAATAAGTATACGTCGACATCTCTCAAGATGATGATTTCTTGAATGTAGCCAAATAAAGGCAAATTGTCTTCTCGAGAACTCGGAGTCTATAAGCAAACATACAAGCCGACTCGAAATTCAACTCCGTTCACTTTTGTGGAGTTACAACAAAATACTTCATCAGTGCCGATATAATCCAAAGCGTAGAGAGCTTCAGAGCTTAATGTATTCTCAACGGCAACGATTTTTTTGTTAATTGTTGTTAATCGACTAATTTTCACGTCTTTCGAACTCCATTTAGCACTCTGCTCACATTGACATAGTCTTATTAATGTTTTGGGTAAGTTTTTAAAATTATGAACATTTTGAGCACGTTGTCTAATCCCTCCATGCTTGGCTTCGTATCTCATGCACCAATTATTTTTCAATGGTCCCATCCATTTTATACATTTAACATAGTGTTCAATATGATGAAACTTATTTATTGAATTGACATCAGGAAACAACATGCGAAAATTAGTTTGAAAATTAGCAACAAGATTCTCTAAAATTATAGAGTAATGATCATTAATTTTTGGTGCAAATACAATTTCCATGATTTTTAATAAATTTAATACAAGAGCCATGTATTGATCACCAGATGGAATTTTATCAGCAACTAAAAACGGAAATGCTCCAATAAGACACCAAATCTGCATGGCTTTTTGACTTAACGTATGCTCATTTCTACGAAGAATTTCATCAGTAAAATTAGCCGATGGCTTATTTGTCATTTCCGTGAGTCCATATTGAAAAGACATAATTTTATTATTAAAATAAGAACAATCAAATTTTTTTTGCACTAAATGTATTCTTGTAAGACCAATTTCAAAATCATAGGACAAATGCTACACAATAAGTCGTGCATTATATCAAAGACTTTATTGTTAGTGATATGAAAATATTTAGATTGATGTAAACAACACTCTCCTCGAAGACCCGTATTAGTTTTTAATTCAGCAGAATAATTGGTTCGTTTCAAGTATGCTATTTGTTCATCATAGAGTTCTTTTGTTCTCTTCAAAACGGGTAGTGTGTGGCCACTGTGTAAATTATCCCTACTGTACATGCACATCCTACAAAAATGATTAGATGATGGCGCTAAAAAATTAAACACGTCATGAACAGCCAAATCATCACCACAAAATGCTGCAATAGAAGCTCGTAGCACATAATTGCCGGTTATTGCTTCAATCAGTTTCCCTGTGTCACTTTCCAATAGGCGCAATTCTTCAATAAATGGAGCAAGTATTTTTTCGAATCCGTATTTCTTCACATCCACATCAGTACATATAGCTAGGACATGTATAGAACTCAGTTCAGAATTTATTTGTGATGGTAAATTCTGAATTGTGTAGTAAAATAATCCTAATTTGTGTATACCAGTTTTTGAACCTAGAGGATTTGTAGTTTCCAATTCATCATAGTATACTTGTAGCCTTAAAGCTTGAGGATACCGAGAGAAAAATGGATGATGATTAACAAATTCTCCATCCAAAAAAGAAGCGAGAATTCCAGCAGGCGATTTTTTTTCAGACTCAACTGACTCTCGAATTTCTGGACTTGACAAAACTAGAGTTAAGGTAGGAATCACAGGAACATATTGGAAAGTTTCTAAAACTTTATAAGCCATTAGGCTTATAAACTGTACTATTTCTTTTTAATACACTGTCCATTCTATAACCGAGAGGAACTACAACTGGCTCTATGTAATATGACTGAACGATTTTAAAGATTCAATTTGGCCATCTAAGGTTTTAAGTCCCTCAAAAGGACTATCAAATTCAAATGTCTCTAGCACAGTCTTAGCTTCATCGTCGTTTAATCCATGTGTGTTAAAAAATTGTTCCACATTATATTTAAAATGATCTCTCAGCTGAAAGAGAAGCTGTTCAAACTCTTCTAAGATTTGACATAACAAATTGGTTGTCATAGCAGGCTTGCATTGAAATCTTGCGACCATATGAACTATATATTTACGCAAGTTAAAGCCTTCATTGATATTATTATTATTATTATTGTTATCATCGCCATCATCATTATTATTATTTTCTTGTACATCTTGATTTTCATTATCCACTTGATTAATTTTTTGAGGCTGATCCTCATAATCTTGTTCATTGATTCCTTCGGGCTGAAATTCATCCATAGCTTCATCATTTCCCGTATCTTCTTCATCTTCAATATTTTGATCATTATTTAAATGATATTGTCTTATATGACGACGTAATGTGAAAAAATGACAAAAATGACGACCACAACCATCTTGGCCACAGCGGAAACCTTCATCACTTATTTTATGATTGAGTGAAAACCCATGAACGTAAACAAGATGATAACTTAAGCCATTTAATGCTCCTGGCACTCTTTCGTTACACAAGGAACAATTTAATGCCTGCATCTTGATTATGTTATGTCAAAATGAATAATTAGAATGGACTTATAAGAAATAATTAGTCTAGAGACACTTTTTATAACTACTAGTAGACAGTAGATCTACAGATTCGGTAGAATCTGGCGCCAAGTTCCGTTCAAAAATTCCGTTGTAAACGGAGCGCCAGACTACCGAATGTGTTTACCGTAAGCAGAACGATATTTTTAGGTTGTAAAATTTTATTAATTCTACAGAACTTTTTTTTCTCCAATATTACTCTATAATTATACATTATATGTTATATTATCAATATTAATTGATAATGGTCATTGAAAATAATAAATTCTATTTAAAATTAATTAAATTCTCTAGCACAAACTATAGCGACCCAGATTTTTAGATTTTGACTTTTTCTTATGGAGAAAGTGACATGCCACAGACTAAATAATTCGAGAATGTATGGTAACTCTCCACTAGATGGGAGACTACAGTTAAAAAAAAAAGTTATGAGCTTGCGTCGATGCTGACTAGGGCTCGTCAATGTTACTCTAATACAAACTGTAGTTAGAAAGTTCGAAATCGAAAATAAAAGAAATAGTAACAATCATCACCAATATTATAAAAACCATGGAAATTTATTTTACGATTTTATAAAATATAAATATTATGATTGATAATTTGTCTATCAATCTAAACCAAAGGATATACTTGATGGAATTTTATTAATGCTTATTAGTTACTCTACGAGAAATAAAAGTTTAACGTGGTTTTATTGTTACAATTGTTTGTGCACTAATTTTCCGCGGTAAAAGTACATAATTTGAATTGAAAATTTTTTCAATCACATAAAATGTTAAAATTTTTTTTTTTAAATAAAATCTCTAGAATTTACTATCTATCAACTTTACATATGAATTTTTTTAAATTAACTTTTTTTTAAATTAAGTATTATTTATTAACTAGAGTCAATATCTACAAGAGCTGACATTGTTTGGGTTTAGTTTCTATGTAATAGTCAGCTGATCATTGCCTAAGTAAATCTGGTCGAGTGTTTTACAGATATAGGTGGCACTGCTATACTGCGACCGAACTGCGCGGACATTCAAAACGACAATATTCTGTACATAATGCTTACATTCATTGAGTTTGATGAATCGTATTATTTACTAACAACATAATTATGATAATAATAATATGTAATAAAAATAATCATGCTAATAATAACAATAAAAATGAAGATAATACTGATAGTTATTATAATGATAACAAGAGATTGATGTTAAAAATAATTGCATTCATAATATTGAACAATACGATTATTTTATTAAATTATTAAGGATTGTGGTATTAAATCCAAATTCACAATTTCCTAAATTACAAAAAATATAAAAAATTTTTCCTACGATTTTATAAAATATAAATATTATGATTGATAATTCAAGTCTATCAATCTCATTCAAAAGATATACGCGACTAATTTTCATGAAATTTTATCGATGCTACTAGTTTCTTTACGGAAAATAAAAGTTTAATTTATTTTTATAATAATTTTATGAACATTTCATATCCGTGGGAAAAGTACAAACTTTAAATTAAGAATGTAAAAAAATTTCTTATGAATACAAAAACATTTACAGAGTAAACTACTAACTAAACTATCCAACAACCTTCTATGTGTATGTTGTTAAACATATTGTTCTAATTTAATTTAATTTATTAACCAGACCAAATAGATAATACGCTAAACATTGTTTGAGTTTTACTTTCTTCGGATATACCAGCTGTTCAGGATCTCGAGAATTCTCATTAAGCAGTGTGTACATTCTATGATCTTTTGGTCATTTCCTGTAGGTGGCATTGTTATTCGATTGAGCGGGTTTCAAATAATCATAATTTTTAGATAATTCGTATTGTAATTATGCGTTTGATGCATTGTCTTATTTACTAGCAACAATATCATAATAATAATAAATGATAATTTAAGAGCTGATTTTTAAAATGGTATTAAAGTAAAATTTCAATTATTTGAAAGAGCTTTCGTTGTAAGAGAACAATTTCCATTATGCTTGAGTTATGCAGTAACTATTGATAAGAGTCAAGGTTTAAGTTTAAAAAATGCCATCATTGAAGCAGGGAACACCATTTTTAATGTTGGTCAAATTTATGTAGCCCTCTCTCGTGTAACAGAGTTACGTGGACTACATTTAATCAATTTTGATCCTCATTCCGTTAAAGCAAGCTCTTCAGCAATTAAAGAATATAATCGTTTAAGAAAAATTTATAGGTCTGATTTACCTACCATCCCTTGTGGAAATAATTCTCTGAAAAAACTCTTGAAAAGTCTTTATAACTCTGAATAAGACTTTTCGAAAGTCTTCACATCCCTAACTAAGTAAAGGAAAGACTTAATAAGTCTTCAAAACTCTGCAATACTCTTCAAAAGTCAAATTTTCCCTGCAATTTCGGAATTTCTCAAAGAGTTATTAAGACTTGATAAGACTTGTTCAGTTTTACAGGAAAAGAAGAAAATATTTCTTTTAAAAAAAATTGCTTATCAGAATTAAATAAAACTATAAAAAAGAATTAATGCATGTTTTAAAAAAATTTTTTTTAAATAATATTTTCATCACGAAAATACTTTGATGGGCATCGAATCACTCATAGTTGAGCAAGTCAAAACATCAACAGCAAATGAAGTGCACTTGATGTTGGAAACAGATACTACTCAAAGAGTAAATCCAATCGGTATTTAATTTGGACTATCAAATATTAAAGTCAACTTTCTAGGTAGGAAAGAATTTTCTAACCACATGCCACCTATTAGAAACTAAGAACACTCAAAGATTCTAACTGTAAATTCGTAAACTAAAATATGTTAGGTATCAATTAATTCCAGCAGATAGCGTGTGGATAGAAAATTCTTTCCTACCTAGAAAGTTGACTTTAATATTTGATAGTCCAAATTAAATACCGATTGGATTTACTCTTTGAGTAGTATCTGTTTCCAACATCAAGTGCACTTCATTTGCTGTTGATGTTTTGACTTACTCAACTATGAGTGATTCGATGCCCATCAAAGTATTTTCGTGATGAAAATATTATTTAAAAAAATTTTTTAAAACATGCATTACTTCTTTTTATAGTTTTATTTAATTCTGATAAGTAATTTTTTTAAAAGAAATATTTTCTTCTTTTCCTGTAAAACTGAACAAGTCTTATCAAGTCTTAATAACTCTTTGAGAGATTCCGAAATTGCAGGGAAAATTTGACTTTTGAAGAGTATTGCAGAGTTTTGAAGACTTATTAAGTCTTTCCTTTACTTAGTTAGGGATGTGAAGACTTTCGAAAAGTCTTATTCAGAGTTATAAAGACTTTTCAAGAGTTTTTTCAGAGAATTATTTCCACAAGGGAATAAAAAAAAAAAAGTTTAAAAAGTTGCATTCTACATTTTTTACAAGCTTAAGACTACTGGCTGTTTTCTTAGCAAAATCCTTAAGGAATCGGGGTAAGTGATAGGTCTCCGCTTGGTTTTACAATTTTTATTTTTTTTTTAATATTATTGATGGACTTGTAAGTTTTACTTATAATCTATTTCTGAACAAAAACATTGAGATTTCGAAAAAATAAAACTTCTTAAAATTCCGTATTGTGCTCAATAAGATATATTATAATAATCTTGAAATCGTTCCGGTACTGGGTCTCGTTCCGCTATTGGGTCTTTTACCTTACAGTGTCTTGGCAACATCAACAATATCAATCTCGATCCAATTAAATGAACATTTAACCTTCCTTGTATGTTCTATTTACAAGATATTAACGAAATCCAAATCGCACGTTGGATGTTTCCTGATTATATTTACATAGTATTAATTCAGTTTACAAGCCTCGAAGCAATTCAGCGGTGATGAAGAATTCGATTTAATTAATTTAAGGTGTTTAATACAAGTTTGGTTCAAACAGTTGAACTATAAGGCAGATTTGAGAAAACAGTTTTTAGATATTCTTCACGAGCATGATTCAATTCAGTTTTTATATCTTTTCTTTTTAGTCTAAAAAGAACAAGTAAATTTGAATCACTATTTCTTCTGACTTTCTTGTAAAATTCATCACGCTCTTTACACTTTACTTTTAGCTTTTTAATGAACCAATGGTTATTTCAACGAATATCTCTTTTGGTAAATATTGGTGCACATAAATTCAGAGAAGAAAGGATCTCGGTTTTAAAAGTATTCAGTAATTCGTCTGGATCCGAATTTTCAAGTAAAATACTATTAATTTTTAAAGAGTTCATGAGTAAGTTTGACTAAGCTAAATGATTACAGTTTTCCAAGTTTTTATAGGTTATTATCTACGGTTGTGGTTTTAAATTATTCAATTTATATTGTGTTATACCTTGAGAGAAAGGTTCAATTTTTCTTCTAAATAATTTACACCAATTTTAGTGTCTAAACTATAATCACATTCAATTATTTATTTGATAACAATTTGGTTAAAATTTAACAGTTAACAATTAGTTGAACTGCAACTTTACGTTGTCCATCTTACAACAAAAAAGTTTAATAAAATTAAGTTTAATGAATTAATTGACATTTTGAATCAATTGACAAAAAACCTACGAAGAAGATGCCCATACAAAGTTGCCGTTAATGGAAACAATCCCAACCATCGGCCGATATCTGGCAGCCAACGATTGGCCAGTTATAGGGATATGTCAACGGGCCATACTTGGTTAAACGCTGGTCGCCGTCTATTGCGGACATTAATGTTTTGCAATTAATATCCATTTATCGCCCAAAGTCTGGCTGTTCTTGGCCAATTTGTTATTTTATAATAACACAAATTTGGGTTTTCGGAGATGCATTACGCGAAGTATAATATTTAAAAAAGGAAAAAAGATATTGTAATGTTTATTTAAGATTATTATTGATACAAATAGAAGTTATATATAAACTTATATAAATAAATAAAAAAAATATATAAACTTTTATACAAGATTATCGTAAATCTAAACAAAAATAATGAGTAAATAAAACAAGACAATAAAAATTTTAAATGTGATTTTGAAGTTTGACTTGAGAAAAGAATGGCATAATTTTTTAAACAAACATATAACTATTGGAAGGATCAACTATCCCTTATTAGAAAAAGAGATTTAAAAAGATTAAAATTGTTTGAAAAAATTGAAAAAGATTTGATTTTTACTACTACATAGATCTACACTTTACATTGAGGTAATCTTTTTGAATATCTTTTTCTAATAAGGGATTAGCCTAAATAGGTTTGGTGCAAATTAAATTTAGAATAAAAAAAAATAATCGTCTTCAGACATTTAAAAACTTTATACAAAAATCGACAAAATTGAGTACTAATAAATTTCATAATCTGTATATGCAGTAATAAAATATATTTTAATAATTCAAATAGCTAAGTAGAATTTTTCAGTTAGATTCCAGCATGCAGCGCAGCCGGTAATGATTGAGACTTTCACGCAGACGAACCAGGTTCGATTTCCACTTCCACTTAACCTTCAAAATTTTTTCAGAATATCCGACTAGGATCGATGCTCCTGTGCTACATCTTCTACTACTTGACTTCATAACGCCAATACGACTATAGGAATCAAAAATTCTACGGCATATCGGCTAAATTTTTAGTTTTTTTTTTTTTATTTAACATACTCAACCGATGATCAGCCATTAACGGCCCGATAACTTTTTTTACAATCGGCCGATAATCAACTGCCGTTAATGGGCCGTTGTTATCATTTGGACATTCAGCCGTCCGTGGGCCATTAAAAGTCGCCAATGATCGGCCGTCAACCAGTATCCTTCGCCCGTCGATGGGCCATCCGAGGGCCGGTTTTCGAACTTTGTATGGGTGTGTCGGTAGCCGAGTTCCCAGCTCTTCTGACATCTTTTTTACTTTACGCAAGCCAAAAACCCTAATTTTATAATTAATCAACTTTGTAATTATTTGTAATTAAATTTAAATCATTTGTCCATTTTTATAAATGTCAATTTTTTATGAATGTCCATTTGTACTAATTTCCATTTAAGTAAGTATTTTTTTATCGAAGTTCATTTATTCAAATGTCCATTTTTACAGATTTCATTTTAATTGATGGGGATTTAATCAAATGCCCATTTATTCACTTTTCCTAAAATTTAAATGTCCATTTTTTCAATTGTTCATAAAATCATATATTCATTAAGTGACTGTTCTATTTATTCAATTGTACGTTTGTATTTTTGTTAAAAATAATTACTCGGGTATTGTTTATTGATACAAAGTAAAATAAGTAAATTAATTAATATTAAATTAGCTTCACACTGAATTAAACTCAACGAACAATATTAAATGAGTTTAAGTTGACAGAAATACAATGTTAAATTATTTGCAATAAAATGATTCTAAATTTGGACAATTGACACTTGATGGTGAAAGAGTTCAACTCGACTAACTATAATAGAAAAATTATTCGTTACATCTAGTACCCTCAGTACTCAGTATACTCCCACTACTTCATTAAGGGTCAAGGGGTAGTGGAAACATTACCAGGTATACTGAATACAGGACTTTACAGTGAACTGTATACTATACAAACATGTATACATAATTCAGGTATACTAAATACAGTGACGTTGTCCTGTACAACTTTTCTCTAAAGATAAATCTAAATATTAATTCCAACAATTTTTAACCATTTTTATTGATGTCTTTTTATATTATTATCTATTTTCATAAATGTCCATTAATCTATTTGTTTATTTGAACTCTTTATCAAATACTTGTATTTCCATTTGGAAATATTTTCAAAAATAGGGATTTCATTTTTTCAGTTAACCATTAGTGCAGTTGTACATTTATAATTATTTTCTTTTTTATTGATGTCTAATTTTACTTAAATACTTTTATTGTTACTTCCAAAAAATCAAATATCCATTTTTAGAAATTTCCATATCCATATATTTAAAAATCCATAAATACACATTTCCAATAATACAAAAGCAACACGAACAGAGATAAATTAATGTCACGCATAGTATGTGATAAATGGACCAAGAAACAGAATCTCTAACCTGTTGAACTCCCTATATGATTCCGTGAACTTTTTTGGTGGCTCCTTCCAGGCATTCAGTTCTAATCTCATAAGACATATATTACAATATTATGAATAACGCTATTAAAGTTGTATTTTTTCTTTTTGTCTTTTGAACTTGCGAATTTTTTATTATTTTTTGTTCTTATTTTATTTATTTTTTTTTTTTTAAGTTTCTGCAGGCATCGCTAAATTATGTGTATAATTTTCGAGCTAAATTTCTCAGATTCAATAATTTCTAATTTTATATCCTATAATTCAAAGTATGTACTAATTATTGTATAATGCCGATTGGCGTCAAATAAATAAATAAATATCGGGCTTGGAGCTTCTATTCAATTATAAAATATAACTGTAACAACAACATCAACAACAATAATTATAATAAAAATAAAAATAACACTAATTATAGGAACAATAGTTCATATTTTTATAAATAAGACGACTTTTCTATCCATTACCTCACTGATGCATACACTTTTTATGACCTCATATTCATAAAAACAATGGTGAAAAAAAAGTTTTCTGTCCTCCAGCCAGAAAACGCCAACTTTTGGGCCGGAGGGCCGAACTTAATGTCACCGCGCACTGTGACCCGTCGATACTTTATAGTTAGCGGGTAGTCTTTTAGTCGATATAGCAGGGACCCCGTGACAAACTAAGAGATAAAACTGGAGCTGTATATGAGCGAGGTAGCTATTTATATTAAGAGTTAGGATCGCGAAGCTTAGAGAGAAATAGAGATAGAGTTTCGATAAAGCTCTATCTAAGCTCCGTGGTTAAGATATTTAAAGTTTAACAATTTGAGATATGTTTGCATGGTAATTGTTGATTTAGTTTATTGAGATCATTTAGAGAGTGTACTTCAATTTTGACTAAATCATTATTTTCTTTCAAATAAACTACGTTTTTATGCACCTAAGCGTACTTAAATTTGAGTTCATTTGCTTTAGCTTTCGTGATTTTCAAAAATTTATATGTTTCCGGATGCAGAAATTCATTGAAGAACGTATCTCTAATTATTAGTTTCTTTACACGACACTTTACACCGACCGCTAAAAATATTTTTATGGTATAATAAAATTTGTAGTTGATTTACAATAACAATTACAGTTATTTTTATTACACATTTCTTATAATTAATTGGTCACAAATACTGTTATTCTGTTTTTCGACTTCAGCTAATAATACTCTATTTTGACCATTATCGTTTATGTCATTCATATTAGAATTTTCTTCGACTATTTTGTCAATGAGAAATTCATCTTCTTTCCATAAGCATATATTATGCAATACATAACAAGCCATGATGTATTCAGGTATTAAATCTGTTTGATTCATATCTAAAACAGTAAGTAAGCTGTGAAATCTTTTCTTAAGTAATCCAAATGCACGTTCAATAGCTACGCGTGCTGAAGAATGACAAAAATTGTAATTTTTTTGTTGTGCTGATAAGTGTCCATTATCCCGATACGGTGTTAATAAATGTTTATGGAGAGGATAAGCCACATCACCAACTAGATGATAATCATTTAGAAATTTTTCTGGATCGCTGAGATAACCATGCACTTCTGATAAACGGAATACTTGTGCGTCACGTACAGAGCCAACATTACCAGCATAGCAGTGGATAAATTTACTTTGAGCATCACAAACAGCCTGTTTTGAATTAGGAAAACCGCTCGTAGCTTCAAATTGATTAGAAATTTCTTTAACTTTTTCGTTTTCAGGCCCAGTTATAAAATGTGGAGCTATTTCAACTAATGCTGATGTAACCCTTCGTAAACTTGATAACAGTGCAGCAAAACTAACGCCAAATTTGTGGCATATAGACCTTCAAAAATAATACATTCAGTTAAAATCTGTTTTATAACGAATAATTTTATCTGAAACTTCAGCAATATTCTTTCGTTATACCGATATGATTCTGGAGTGGCCATTTTCGATATAGTTATCAATAATCGGGCGGTATTATAGGAGATCCTGAAATTTTTCTTGTTAACGATGGATTCGTTGTATCAAGGATAAAATTAAATGTTGATCGACATAACCTAGAATTATTGAAACATTTATTTGTTTACAATTTAATCCATAAATTTATATTGGTAAACTGTAAGATAATTGTCTTAACATTAAATATTTATTTGCCGGGACTAGGTGTTAAAAGATGGAGGAGACACAATTCGTGGTTATAGTCATATATTATAAATAAATCACAGTCATTCTTAGATTACAAAGTTGAGCATTAAATAAACTATGATCACTATGAGCATTTGAACAATTATTGGCATTGAATTGCTATGCTGAGTTATGAGTACGAGCGAGTTGAGTTTAATTGAGTTGTATTGATTAATGTATATTAATTATACTGAGTATGAGTTGTAGATAATTGATCTTCAATTGAACTGTTAATTAATGTACAATATAATTAACACTAGCAATTATGAGCGATAAATATGAGTAATGTTGTAGAATTAGGTTCACCAGACGATTAATTAATTACACTTAATTAATAGTCATAGTATGAGCGTATAGATTAGATTAACTGAGTGCAATGATTAATAGAGTGAGTGATTATGAGTGTAGTGAGTGGTCTTATTATAGAATAAGTATTATGAGCATATGTAGATTGTAATGGTTGTAATAAGAAATGAGTTCATGAAAGGCGTCACAAACAAGGAATGAAATTATGACGCGACAATTCAAAGAGCGTGGATGATTATGAGTTTTATGTTTACACATGTTGAGTTCTTGAATCTGTAGATTCGTATTAATAAATGCACTTCACAGTTATTAATTAATGTTGATTGCACTGAGTTGAATCACTTGATGATTTCTAACGATCTCTGGATGAGTTTGATGAGTGAACTGAGAGGCCACCTCAGCTTGATCTCGGATGAGTAAAAGTATTTGGTGACAATCTTTGAAGATCTGAACAGTATCTGGCCCTTAGAGCCTGTGTAAGTATATATATAACAGTCACAACTGACCCCACCAAGCAACACCCGCAATGCGGCATTTCCCACATAATGGGGCATAAGATGATGAGTAGTGGTCTAATAATAGACCTGGAGTCATGACAATATATTTTGGTGATGTGTTGCTAGGCGAGAGTCAATGATGGCTGTTTTGCAATAATGTTATAAGACAGTGTGAGTGTGTATGTGCCAGCATGGGAACGCCATGTGGTAATGAGTAAGAGTGAGATAGCAACATGAGTATAGGTTGGATCTGGTGTGATCACAGAGTGCATTGAATATTGAATAAATCAATACCTGAGTTTCCGATGTTGGTAGTGAGCTTGAGAAAGATCTTCTTGATTGAGTTGGGTTGATTGATGATCCTGGTTGCACTTGATGTTGAATTTGATGCACAAATATATATCACCACGTGTTTACTTGCACGTGTTTTTGGAGATTTTCTGCGCAACCGGGTTTGAGTTTATGTTAAGCACCTGAGGGCGCGTTTGTAGCAGCACCTCGGTCACTCTCAGAAAATTGCGGCAATTACAAATGTGTAATTCCGCAACAGTAAACAAAATTTAACATTTTTACAATATTAAATTCGATACTTTATTAATTACCTAAAGTGAGATTTAAATTCTTTATCACTAAAAGCTGGAATAACCTCTTCAACAAAATTTTGGAGCCTTGGTATGGGTTCTTTTTTAAAAGATAAATTTAAGTAAATATTACAATATTTCCACTCCATTTCTTCATTACTGTCTTCAATCATATCATATTCATCACTATCATCACTATCAAAATCATCGTTGATTATTTGCAATAAATTATTTACTATTTGATCAAAATTTCCCACATTCGCCATATTGATGCAAACTAACGCTCACAAAACGAATGATATTTTCTGATTGATTCAAAGCGTTCGTAAATCTACACCAACGCCAATAATTTGTGCTTATAAGCGTGAGCGCTCAAAGCGTGAGAGCATCTAACGCGAATGTATCCGATGAAGTAGTATTGCTTATGATGGTCATTAACGGTGAATCCATAGCTGGCGATGTGAATACAGAGTCTTCAATCTAAATTTTAAATTAAAAAAAAAAAAAAAAGAGTATGTTATATCCGACATACCGTATATCCGAACAAAAACAGTTTCACTGTAAAAAATTGCGCCAAGTCCACGTTCATAAAACTCATCTCAATAACATCTGCACTTTGCAAAAAAAATAAGACTCGTTACAATAATTTTCATTCTATACAAAAAAAAGTTAAATACAAAAAAATACCAAGAAACCGTCATAATGTTGAAAAAATTGAAAAAAATTTGTTGAAAATTTAAAAATTAAGAAAAAATTTTTTTATCGTACTTGGCGCGCGTCATTGAGTACCCCAAATTTTTTCAGGTATCTTCACCAGACTACCATATTGACAGATATTTTCACGAAAAATCTGAAAAAAATTTTCGAAACGGATTTTTTCACTGAAACTGATATTAATCCAGTAAGCAGTGTTTTTAATTCGTTGAGTATACTTCACTGATGTGAATCTATAAACATAACAATGTATGAAATCATATATTATATAATTAGAGCTGATAAGATATAATATATATATATATATATATATATATATATATATATATATATATATATATATATATATATATATATATATATATATATTATATTATATTATATTATATTATATAATTATACATATTTACATTACATAAATTCATACGAAATCGTTTTTTCTCGGGTTGAAATTCGTTCGAAAAAATTTGGGGTACTCAATGACGCGCGCCAAGTACGATAAAAAAATTTTTTCTTAATTTTTAAATTTTCAACAAATTTTTTTCAATTTTTTCAACATTATGACGGTTTCTTGGTATTTTTTTGTATTTAACTTTTTTTTGTATAGAATGAAAATTATTGTAACGAGTCTTATTTTTTTTGCAAAGTGCAGATGTTATTGAGATGAGTTTTATGAACGTGGACTTGGCGCAATTTTTTACAGTGAAACTGTTTTTGTTCGGATTTCATATCTTTTTGTAAAGTGTAATTTTTTGCTCGCCTCTTAATTTTAAAATTGAACTTTTCTCGCGTAAAATTAGAAATATGTAAATAAATTAATTAATGCAGGTAAAGCTATTATCATATAAAAGGTTATTTGTTCGTTAATTTTGAAAATGAAATCCTAACAAAAAAATTAAAATTCTGTTTCTCTCATAGTAGCTAGTAGCATTAAAAAACTTAACGTGACTGACCCGTGTAAACTCTTCGGTTTCAATCAATTAACTAGCTTATCAATGGGGATTTAAAATTTTTTATGTATATATAGTTAAAGTTTAACATTTTTTTGAATTAAAAAAGTTGTTAATCTAGATTTAATGCTCTACTACACATTAATTTAACAATAACATTAATTATTTTGGTAAAGATAAACAATGATAATGATACTTTTAACATCAATTTATCATTACCGATATAATAAATTTCATTTTTATAATGATTATTATTGTTATTGTTACAATGACATTATTGTTAATAAAGGGGACAATGCATCATACGCATAATTGTAATACCTATGGCCTAAAAATTACAATTATTTGAAATTCGCTCGATTGAATAACAATGCCACCTACAGGCAACGACTATAAAGTCGTAGAATGTGTACACTATCCAATGAGAATTGCCTAAATCTTGAACTGCTGGCCTGAAGGAAGAAAGTAAAACTCAAACAATCTTTAGCCTGTTGTGTATTTAGTCTAGTTAATAAATGAAATTCAATAGAAAGAATAGGTTTGAAAACCATCCACATATGAAGTTGTTTGATAGTTTGTTCTAGAAATTTTGTATTTATAAAGTATTTTAACATTCTTAATTTCAAAATTAAATTTTTCCCGCGCAAAATTGAAAATTCATAAATGAATAAATTAATGCAGGCAAAGCTATTCTAATATGATAGGTTGTTTATTCATTAATTTTGATAATCAAATCCTAATAAAAAAATTGAAATTCTGTTTCTCTCATAATAGCTAGTAGCATTAAAAGACTTAACGTGACTGATCCGCGTAAACTCCGCGGTTAAAAGCGATTAACTATCTTATTAATAGGGATTTTACATTTTTATTTATATACAGTAAAAATTTTAACATTTTTTTGAATTAAAAAAGTTGTTGATTTGGACTTAATACTCTAATACACATTAATTTAATAATAACAATAATTCATTCAGTAATAATAATGATAATGATATTTTTAACCTCAATTTGGTATTACCGATATAATTAATTTCATTCTCATAATTTTTATTATTAGTGTTATTGTTATTATGACATTGTTGTAAGTAAATGACACAATACACCATGCTCATAATTGTAAGACTTTTCACCTAAATCCACTTGATTGGATAACAATGCAACCTATCGGCAACGACCACAAAATCATAGAATGGTACACTATTCAATGGGATTAACCTCTGATTATGATTGTTCATGTACAAAAAACCTTTGTTCCAACTTCAAATTGTTTATTTCTAGTTTAATTAACATTTTTAATAAGCTGAATATTTGTATTCTAAATATTTGCACTGCGCATGCGTCAACTTTACGTTTAGACTTTCAGCGCGGACTTTTGAAAATTATATTGACCAGCACAGTGATTAGAGTAAGTGTATTTTTCTTGTAATTTTAATTATAGAGGTCACAGGACAAAAGGGCAACGTGTAGTTTTTAATAATTTTATAATAAGTTTTATTTTAATAAAGTATTGAAATTTTTGTTAATTGTTATGGATTTTTTTTTTTTTTTTTTTTTTTAATAGTTCGTAGTATTGATGAAAATAAAAAAAAATGTACATGCATTGATTAACAATTCTCTCGATATTTTTAAAAATTTAGAATGAAATGAATATTTATTTACTTAATGACATTGATATTGGCTGACGTCTAACAATTTTTTTAATTATTTGAATTAATTAAATGGTAATTCCTAAAAAATTACACCCGTAAATTTTTTAATTTTTATACATGAGATGTGCTTGTCACTATAATTTTCAAAAGACCGCGCTAAAAGTCTATATACGTAAAGTTGACGCATGCGCAGTGCAAATATTTAGAATGCATACATACAGCTAATTAAAAATGTTAATTAAACAACAAATAAAAAATGTGAAGTAGGAACAAATGTTAAATATACATGAACAATCAAAAATAGAGGCTTGATGACTCAAATTGCTACCAAAATATTAAAAAAATGCGACAGGGGGCTAACTTAAAGGTACATTATTAATAAATTCTTTTTAAAATAAATGGAGAACGATCAAATGTTAAGAGTGAATAATAAAGAACAAACGAAAAGCTGAAAACGTGATAGAAAAAAATCAAAAATTAAAAGAAAAAAATTTTGGGGTTCTAACTTCAGTGAGCTATCCCGTTGAATCTACAGTTTATGTAGAAATAATTCCAGTGCACTCTGGTGGTTGTAGATGCAAGCTGTGAATTAACTTTTTTCAGTGTAGTTGCGTATCTATAGTAAGATTACTACACATTTTTATTTTATCTAGTCTGTGGCGGTGACTTTTCTCCATGAAAAAAAAGTCAGGATCGAAATTTCTGGGCTTACTGTAGTTTGTGCTGATGAAATTTAATAATTTTAAGTGAATTAAATGTTATAATTGATTATAATTAATTAATATCAGTAAAATAGAGTATGACTTACTTTTATGATATATCATTTTGGAAAAAGGAGTACCATATAATTAAATAAAATTTTGCAACCTCGAAATACCATTCTGCTTACAGTAAACACAGTCGGTAGTCTGGCGCTCCGTTTACAACGGAATTTTTGAACGGAACTTGGCGCCAGATTATACCGAATCTGTGGATAAACGTAAAGTTGACGCATGCGCACTGCAAATATTTAGAATACAAATATTCAGCTAATTAAAAATGTTGATTAAACAACAAATAAACAATGTGAAGTAGAAACGATTGTTATATATACATAAACAATCGAGAAGAGAGGTTTAATGAGCCGTATTGCTAAAAAATATTAAAAATCCAATAGGGAGGCTAACTTAAAGATATATTAATAAGAAATTTTTTTAAATAAATAAATAGAGAACTAACAAATCAAACAAATGTTGATAGTAAGCGATGAAGAACAAACGATGAACTAACGATGTGATAAAAAAAAAAGTTCAAAATTAAAAAAACTTCTGGGGTGCTATCTTAAATCTCGCATTGGCTGTTCCAGCGCACCCTGGCGGTCGTAAATGTAAGCTATGAATTACTTTTTTAACTGTAGTTTCGTATCTTTAAAAAGATTACTACACATTTTTATTTTATCTAGTCTAGGGCGGATATATTTCTCCAGTAAAAAAAAGTCAGAATTGAAAAATCTGAGCGAGCTATAGTATGTGCTGATAAAATTTAATAATTTTAAGTGAATAAATTGTTGCAAGTATAAATAATTGATTAAAACGGTAAAATAAGTGATTAATTCATCTTGATGATAACAAATTAAGTTAAAAAAGTACCTCAGAATTAAAATAAAATTTTGTAACCCCGAAAAGCCGTTCTGCTTACAGTAATAACATTCGGTAGTCTGGCGCTCCGTTTTGAACGGAACTTAGCGCCAAATTCTACCGAATTTGTTGATATAATTTTATTGCAGTCGCTTATAACCATTGCGTTTATCAGTAAAGAAGTCATTGGTAAGAACGAATATTAATTCGTCAGTTTTTGTGTAATTAATTTGTTTAAAATAGAAAATGATTGGACACATGTGTACACATTTTTTTGGTATATAATTCATTAATATATTCAATAATATTACAACTTTTTTTATACGATTAGTGAACTACTAATTCACCAATGTCTCAACAGATACCTAGTGAAGCTTCTCAAAATACGTCTAAAAATATTTCTCCATCTCCGACAATAGCGTGGTCCTCCTGTCCCAATTTGAAAATCATCGGAACTATTTTTCTGATTCAGTTTGACCAAAACTTTCGGAACATTCCACCTGCCTCTAGCTCTCTTTTGTTTTTCTCTGACAAGAAATTTTTTAAGAAATAGCTCAATAACGAAGGAAGTAGCAGAGCAAAGTAATCCGAGTCCCAGCAACACAAAAGAGAAGTACAGATCGTCAAAATCTATCGGACGATAGTATATCAATGCTCTAGCTTTCTTTATTTTTATCCCCCGCATTTCATCCGCGATCTTATCATTAGTCCACTTTTGCGCGAGTCCCGAGTGCATCAGTATAATCATCAGATCGTTGATTTTGTTCTTAAACGGTGAATTTTTCCGTACCAACTGCGCGTAGTATCCTGTGTGAACAACTTTTTTTGGTTGATGCAGATCGAGTTCACCGATGACAGGCAACAGTTTGACTAAGTCATTGATACAAGCAACGGACGCGTTATTCTGAATTTTCTCTTTACAATTTAAGTGATGGAAATTAGTCTTCTTCAAAAGCTCTGGATCTTTGATATAATGTCTAGCATGTTGATAAGTATAAATTTGACTATAACGGGGGTCTTTTAGGTTCTCTAGAGTTTCAACATTTTTTCGGAACTCGTTCCGCGTTAAGAATTTAGCCAGTCGTCCGCTGAACGTCCCGTGAAGTATCAGAAAATACAAAAAATTGTGGTGAAGAATATGCGTAGTGATGTTGTCTTCATCGGCGTGTATATCTCGTTGTTAATCAGCAATCGGAGAATCTCGAAGACAGCAAACGTAAGGTTACGAGTGTAAAAGTAGATGATAACGAATGTGATTCCCAGAATCACTGCTGTCGAAATGACTATCAAGTAGCCGTAGTAGTTATAAATTTTTTCCAACGGGGTCATAAGTCCACGGTTGTTTGTTACTATGACAACTGAATAATACCTTATGGGAAACGCAATGGAAAATATTTCTTCTGATCGAGTACTTGGAGTAACAATATGACTTTCCAACAAAATGTCAAACCTATTTTTCCGCATAAGCTTATGAATTTCTGAGCTCGATAGTATTTCCAATGAAGGAGTTACGCCGAAGACTTTTTTTAGGGTGTTTGAGAGTTTTACGTCAAAAAAAGGTATGTTGTACTTTTTGCCCAATGAGACCATTCTCAATTGATAGTTTTTAAGATTCTTACTGACGTCATAAGTGAAGTCATGACAAATATTATCTGAAAAAACAATCAGTTCATTTTATATTTATTCAAAATTAGGGTATGCCAAAAAGTAACTTCCGTGAAGAACCTTTTAAAATTGGAATTTTGAGTTCCGCTTTGAACAGGGGCTGTGTTTGGGTGTTTCCTGAGATATTTTGTGGTGAGACGATAAATTTGATTTTCATAGAATTTTTAACAGAAACTTAGTTTGGGCATTTCTGCTGAAAATTCAAAATTTGGTCGGAAGTGTCCAATTGAATCTTCTGTTAAAAATTCTATGAAAATCAAATAAATCCTCTCACCCCGAAATATCACAGGAAACACCCAATCACAGCCCTTGTTCAAAGCGGAACTCAAAATTCCAATTTTAAAAGGTTCCTCACGAAAGTTACATTTTGGCATACCCTATTCAAAATATAAAAAAGAGTAATATGTAAGCAGAATTATACATTTTTAGTAATTATTTGAAAGTAAAGACCACAATATTTTAACCAATGAGAATTATAACATTTCCTTCGAACGACAAGACATTATTTTTCTTAGTTCATCAAAAATAAAATAATTAAAGAACAAAAATTTGGAAAGAAGTTGACTTGACAGGCCATCACTGAAACTTACCAATGTATGAAATAATTAATGACAACTATGTCTATCAAATAAAGGAATTTAATCAAATAAAGTTAACAATTAACAAATATTTTTAAGATCAAGAGTATACCTTTTGAATAGTATCGCTGATAAATAAACAGCTCAATTTCTTCATTCCTTCCATTTTTTTTATGCTTTGAAATTTGTTTCCCAAACTTTGATCTATTCCAAATCGGTGGAGCCCACGTAACTCCGGGAGTTTGTGTAAGTATCAAGATATTTGTTTTGTGCTCGATGCAAAAAAATATGTTTTCGCGTACTGTCTGTACTGAGCTTCAGTAAAATGATTCAAAGACCACTTGCAGTCATGCGTCCCATCATTTATGATAAACAATAGGCCCTTGGTAAAAAGATGAAACTTTTCATAAATATCAAGCTTAGTAAACTGTTGTTCTTTGAATTTTTTAGATGTTGTAATAATAGCATCAACATCTTCCTTTAATTGTACTTTTTTGGGTTGATGTACATCTACAGAAACTACCGGCAGCTGAAAGTTTCGTAGAGATTCGAAAATGTACTTGCTTCTTAATTCAGTCAGATTAGCCAAGTTCAAAATATTTTTGAAATGTGGGAAACATGATTGGAGAATATGAGCCTGAAAATTTCATTACATTTTATTAATTGATCAAAATAATTGATCGAGAGATTTTAGTTCTGATATAAAATGATAAGAATTAAAAAAAATTTTAATCTTTATTTTTAATTACTTTGAGTTCCTGGAGGAACTAGCTTCAAAAGCTTTTGGACTGAGTCAACATTTTTTTGAAAATTTTTATAATGAGTCAAAAACTAACACATTTTCACTGTTTGGACTAATAGAAATATAACAAATTATCATAAAATCTTAATCAAATGATTTTTTTATCTTTTCAAGGATTTATGTAAAATCAAATAATGTTTAAACCAATCAATTTTTTTTTACAAGCGTGAATGATTACTGTTATTTTTTTAATTCAACTGTTCAAACCTATTCAAGTCTGATGTATAGAAATTGTAATATTTTAAAAGTAAATTTTTTTATAAATCTCCTAAAATCTAAAAGCATACTTACAACAGCATCCTCAACAGGATTTCTTTCCACTCTCATCAATTGAATCTGGTGCTCAAGTTTATCTACCGCTTGCAATGAATCACTAAAAACGCTCAGCAAAATGCAAAATTTTATTAATCGTCTTTGCATCGTTGAAAACTATTTTTTGTATAATTAATTAGATATACATTTATTCTATAAAACCGAGTGATCAGACATGCTTCCCAAAAAATACTAACCAGTTGTTTACAAATTTGTTATCCTTCTGCGCGTCTCTTTAACGAAACAATATTAATTTATTTGAAAGCATTAATACTATCAGCCCAGATGAAAGGATAAATTATAAAAATAACTTATTAATTAAGGTATGTCTACGAAATTTGTTTTGATAATTCAATATAAATATGCATACTACTAAGTTTAGTTGGTTCTTTTAATGGATTGTCTCATAAATTTATTATGCGTTTAATATAATTTTAGTTTATGCATGACAGATTTTGTGACATGAAGAAAGATTGAGGGGTTATCATGCGTAATGACTGGGCATTATTAGATAATTTGATATTAGGTTAAGCCTACAGGCCCTGCAACTTTCCGCTAATTTCAAATGCAAGTGCTCTATAAATTTCACCTGTTACGACGTTTATGACAGATATTTTGAGATCTTCCAGCTCCAAGATAGAATTGTTGTACGTTTTGAGCTCTTCGAGCTCCAAAATCTAGTTTTTATTCAGTAAGACTTTTAAAAATATTTAAGCTGATGTAACTTTCGGACAAATCATCCGATTTTAGAACGCTTGACGGCATTTAGTGTGGTTGAAAGAGCTTTACTAAAATTTTCAGCAAGAAATCCGAGATTTTGTAATGACATTTTACTTCATTGAGTAACTTTTGAAATCTCCAATATTTTTTTAATACAACATTATTTTGAAATAATTTTACATTTAAAGCAGTAATCATTTAATGATATTTATTTTTAAATAACAAAAGATACAAAAAAATCTTAACACATAAATATATTAAAACAATGTTTTTCTTATAAATCTAATCGATCAACACGGAACTCATTGTCAGTATCTGGAAATGTATATTCACAAGTATCTATCTCAGATTTTAAATCTTCACCTAGTAAGTTCAACTCACTAATTTTAGTATTAAAACATTTCGAATCTTTAGTATCTGCTATAACATGAGATGATTCTTCAGGTTGGCAGTGATTTTCCTCGGCGTGAACGTTTTTTATTTTTGAGATTATGTTTGATGGTGAAATTTTATCTACAAGCAATAAAAAAAGTGTTATTTCAGTCTAATAAATAATAAATTTTGCATTTCAATGTATTTTATTTAATGTATTACTATTGTCTGCCCTACTTTGAGAACTATTCAAAATTTCCTTATTGATATCAGTCGTCGCAACTTCAATACTCTCTAACAGATTTTTATTCGAAATATCGTAAAATTGTATGTAATCAGTGTTATGTATGCAATGTATCAACTTTTCTAAATTCTCTGGAATAATAAACTTCTTAAACACAGCCGCTTCTTCTGGTATATCACTCGATTTACAATATGGAAATTCTATCGTCATATATCTTTTGTTATTCCATGAATAATTTTCTTTAATCAATTTCAATGCATGACTGTCGATATTACGATAAATTATCGGTATATTTGTGTCTTTAAGTGGAGGGGATGTTACCACAGCAATTACGTCGGCTTTTTGAAATGCTGCATTGCACCAAAGACCTGGATCCTAAATAGGAATAAACCATTAAATATCAATCGATCAGTTGTTATTTTTTAAAGTACTCAACTAAAACAGTTATTTAGGTAAAATATATTTGAATTACTGATTATATTCCATCTAACCGAATATTTATTATTTCGGCGTAAATTTACTTGCCGTATTCAAATAAAATGCATTTTTACATCCCTACTAATATTATAAATGTAAATGTAAGCTTGTTTGTTATTTTTTCACGCGAAAACTACTTAATTGATCATTATGAAACTTTGTACATACACATATCGCGTTCCAGATGCCATGAGGGCGTATACCAGCAAAAGGTCCCGGTGAAAAGCGATAAAGGCGTATAAAAAATTTTTTTCGGGAAACGACGTAGTTTTGTCCGAAATGTGGAAAAATACTAAAAAAAATTTTATACGCCCTTATGGCACCCAGGAATCACAAGGGCGTATAATAAAAATTCTGTTTTTTTTTCTCCAAGTCCAAAAAAATTTTTAGTTTGAAGAAAAATTTTTTTACATTTCTACACGTTTTATATAAAAATACGTCGGTTCCCAAAAAAATTTTTTTATACGCTCTTATGACATCTGAGGTGAGTCCCGGGAGCCATAAGGGCGTATAAAAAATTTTTTTTTTGGGAATTAACGTATTTTTCTATGAAACATGTAGAAAAGTAAAAAGAAATTTTTCTTCAAACTAAAAATTTTATTGGACTTGGAAAAAAAAACAGAATTTTTATTATACGCCTTTGTGGTTCCTGGGTGCCATAAGGGCGTATAATTTTTATACGTCCTTATAACATCTATAACGCAATATTCTTGAAGGTATTAGAAGTAACATAGGATACTTTTTATTAAAAAAAAAAAAAATTATTTTTTACAAAAAATAAAAAAATTGTTTGTCAAAAAATTAGAATCACATTAATTCAATTCTATTGGAATGTAATGATCTTTGATATTTATCTAAAGGCTTCAACGCGAGCGAAGCCGCGAGTAAAAGCTAGTATTTACATAAAATAAGAAAATTTATACTTTTAACAAATTATAGTTTAACTAATTTTTCACGTACCTTCGAATCAGTTTCGGGAATGTCAAGTACATCCATCATTGCATTAATGTTACAACTTTTTAAGTACTTTGCTAAGTCAGAAATCACACTGATATGCGCCAAATGCGTTGGTGAATATACTAATAAACAATTAGGTTTCCTATTAATTCTTTTGAAAATCTCTGCAAACAAACAATATTAATTAATCATCAACCGCGATCACCGCTTTGAAAATAATTATATTAATCATTCAGATGAAAAATTATAAATTCTGTTGACATTTGATTGAAATAACTACAGTCCATTAAAATCAATAAATTTTTATATTAAATTTTCAATATTGAAAATAAATGAAAACTATTAATTAAAAAATCATACTCATTACAATAAATACCTCTTTTTTGGTATAATTTATAAAAGTAATAAATAGCGTATAATATCACAGGTGGAATCCACACAACACTGACAATCATAATTAATAAACGTCTCGTGGGTTGTTCTGTAAAAATAATTTTATATTTCAGTAATTATTCAATAATACTTTCTATTAAACAAATAAATAAATAAATTACTTGTGCTAATAACTGGAGATGTGCTATTAACACATCCGTAGTCACCACAATCGGGATGCATTGCAGCGACTTTGAAATAATGAACACCTTCGGTAACAAGAAACTCATATTTCAAATGTTTCCTACCATTCGCTGGCAAGTCAAATGATTTTATTAATTTAGTGTCATTATTAATCATCCAAATTCTGTAACGTGTAACATTATATTTTTCTGGCACGGATTGTATGTGGAGAGAGAGTTTAGCATCTGAAACTTCGATGTAAAAAAATGGAACATAGTTCTGGACATTTTCGATACTTTTATCTGAAAACAAAGACAATAAATTATTGATTAAGTTAATTATTGTAATTGTAAGCAATTAAATTATTATTATATATCATAATAACTAGCATAAATAAAAACGGCAAGCTTAACATACCAATAGATAGGTGATCAGGAACTTGAAATACCAACTTTTACTATACTCATAATTATCTCCAGTAATGAGGTATTCTAGTCTATAAGGAACACCTTCAAACGAAGAATTTGAGAATGGACAGGATATGAACAAATTAGGTAGTTCATTTGTTTCCGTAAGATCACCTAGTTGGATATGTCTGCAGTATGATTTTTGTGCTCCCAATTCTTGATATCTAGTAGTCATTCCTACAAATTATATTTATAAAACTTAGTTTTTAAGAACAAATCTTAATTTAACTCTGGTTATTTTTTGTATAAATACTCACGGTTGAACGCTGCATTATTGACAGTAAGATTAAATGCCGTGACTTTAGTGTGAAGTTCAGGGAAAGCTGCGACGTATGCAGATAATTTAATATCAGCAAATGGTATTTTTACTCGTGATACTGGTCCTGAATGATGAAATTTAAAATTCATACAATCGATATCTTTCTTAATTGGTGTAATGAGACATCTCGATTTTTCAGATGAAAAAGTTGCTGTCTGAAATTCATAAAAAAATTAGTATTCAACTAAATTCCAAACAATTCTAAGTCAATATGATTTTCATCTTAAGGGAGTATTCTATTCTAGAAGCATGAATTTCAGGTAATTTTTTGAAGTGCCATAAAAAAAAGGCAATCAATATTTTCACCATCCATTTATTCATAAGTTATTTATTAACTTTACAAGAATACAGAAAAAAATAAAAAAGTGAAAAAAGTTGAAAATTTTAAAAATTAGCAGCTGATGAAGTAGGGGTCTCAAAAATTCCCACGGAACCATGCCCATGATTCCAACCCTCCTAGCGAACTGAAATAAAAAAATAAAAAGATTATTAATCAAGAGTAATGTTGCTATGGTATGAACTAGGGAAAAGTTGAAAAAAATTTTTTACAAAATAGTGACTGCCTGAAAAAAATTTTTTTGTACTACTTTTTTTACTTTTTTGAATTTTTTAAAAATACTAAAAATTGAAATTTGGGGATGGCCGTAGTTCAAGCCATAGCGAAATTACTCTAGATTGATAATCTTTTTATTTTTTTATTTCAGATCGCTAGGAGGGTTGGAATCGTGGGCATGGTTACGTGCCAATTTTTTGAGACCGTCCCCCAGTTCATCAGCTGCTAAATTTTTGAATTTTCAACTTTTTTTTTTATTTTTTTTGTATTCTTGTAATGTTAATCAATAACTTATGAAGAAATGGATGGTGAAAATATTGATTGCCTTTTTTTTACGGCACTTCAAAAAATGACCTGAAATTCATGCTTCTAGATTAGAATACCCCTTAATCTTATACATTTTATAGATACTTTTAAATATACATATTCTAGATAGGGAATGAATTCCAGAAAAAATAGACCTGGAAAAATTTTTTTGTAACAACAAATGGAGCAATCATTCTGGGGTGCTTGTTTTTCAGGAAAATTGTGGGTGTGATATTTTATAATAATTTTAATGAAATAATATAAATTTTTCAAAACTTTAAAATTTTTCCGGGTCTATTTTTTCCGATTACCCCTACCTAATAGTGGTATTGATGCTTTTTTTATAGATTTAAAGTGAGATAAATAGTTATTTTTGTTTTTTCAAGATATTAGTTATAATTTATAATAACTTCTATCATTAACAATTTCCGAGCATTCCAACTTTTTTCATAAATAAAAAAAACAGTATATTTTTAAAAAATAAGAAAATTAATAAAACCGATTAATTCGAATCTTTATAACCAACCCGGTAAATAGAAACTTCATTAGAGCTTTTTTTTTTTAATTTAACAATTCCTCACTATTTAAAATGATTAAATTCAAACACTCAATAAAGTTCAAAGCGTTTTTTAAAAGTATAAACAAGTTTTTCAAAAATATTTTTATTCACATTAGGGAAAACTAGTTTCAAACTTTTTCATCGCAAAGATATTACAAATAACGTTTCATCAGTTTAAATAATTTACTAAAGTTCGAATTTTTAAAATAATAGATTAAAAGTAAAAATTTTCAATTTAGTATGTAATTTTTTTTTTTAATTATTTGTTTATTCATAATTTAAAAAAGTTTTATCATCACAGCAACATTTACTCATTCTTAAATTAATAGTTAACAAAATTCAAATTTGTTTATTTATTTTCGTTCTTGGCAATTACTTTTTTCTTCGTGTAATAGAAGAAGGAAAAAATTACAATGATTTACGGATATTAATTTTTTAAAAATGATAAGAAATAAAATAAACAGACATTTGATAATTTTGATGCTATTTTTAAAAGATACATTATTTTAGAAATTTTATAAAAACTCCAGGTGTGGGAATGTAAAGAAAAATGACGAGTGCAATTTTTTTTAAAATATTTTTTTACTGATTTATTTTTAAACAATTTAAGCAATTAAATAAGAATAAGATAAAATATGATTTTAGTCTTATGAAAATTATATTTTCTATGAATACATAGAATTTATAATAAAAAGAAAAAAAACAAGTGATTTAAAATAAGTCCGTTTTTCATAAAAATTAAGTTAGCCGACATCTGAAAATTTTTAGAATTTTTTTTATTGAAAAAATGATTAAAAAAAAATTTTTACTTGTAAAAAACTTTAAAAACTGTAAGTGCATTTTTTTTTAAATATTTTTTTGTTCTAATTTAATTATTAAAAAAATCTAAAATTAAAACCGTCGACTAACTTTAGTGTTATACGTTTTTCAAAAAGTTTTTGATATTAAAATTTTTATTAAAAATTAAATAACAATTTTAATTATGATCTAGATAATAATTATGACGAAGGCCATAGCTATGACATTTCCTTCATATAGTTAATCAAAAATTATAAACATAATTCGGACAACTTTATTTATTAAAATCAAATTTTTTTCATGAAAATTAACTTAGCTAATAGTTGATAATTTTAAGAATTTTTTTAACAAATAAATTATGGCAAAAAAATTCATAAAAAAATTGACATCTAGAAATTTTAAAAAACTACAAATGCAATTTTTTTAAAATAATTTTTTGGAGTAAATTTATTCGTTAAAAAAGTTAAAAAATTGTCAAGTGACAGTCAACTTTAATGTCATATTTTTCAAAGAAATGGAGTGGAAAAATTAATTATAATTGCTTACTGTTTTATGACAAAATTCAGAGTAGCACTCTTTTGATGCAAATACAGTCGCAATAAAACAATATATAAAAATCACTAGAGTAAGTTTTTTAGTTGTGCACATTTTACTTAGTTTATGGTATAAAATAATTGGTAGCAAGTCGTTTCATGTGAAAAGTATTTTTTTCATCATTATTATTTAATTAGGTTCGATTCAGTCTTACATATTTACGATTAAAGTAATGTACTAATGTTTCTGTTGTTAATTCACATTGTTTATTTATTATAGATATTGATTTTGTTTACTCAGTGACAATAAAATGATTATTTTGTACTGGTGACACACTACCACAGCTGACAGGTTGAGTAACTGGAACTGTGGACAAAGAGATACATTCCCAGAAGACGAAGGGGGAATTCATTGTCAGCCATATTTTATCCGAGAATTAAGCGGGAACTTTTGAAACACCCGTCTATATTGTCGCTTTTATTTATAAATTGTTTAGCGGTATATAATTGAAAAATTAATTCTCACTTTTTTTTTTTTAAGTAACTGATAAGTAATCTAAAAAATCCCAGTATGAGAATTTAAAAACTGTACTACATCTTTTTAAATTCTGTATGCGTAATAATAAATGAAACATGCTTTTACAACTGGTTTGAATTTGTTTTTCAGTATGAGAAATTCCAATCTTTGATTGTAAAGTTTTCTTCTTCAATGCAAAAACTCATATAGGTGATTTTTCGAATTTTTATGATATTCATGCAAAACAAAATTGTAATCGCCCCTTTTCAACATCCTATTCTTGAAAATTACAAATAACATTCATAAAAATTGAATGCCCTAAAAAAAAAAAAAAAAAAAATACGCAGTTGCAATTCTTTAAAGCTATCCCAGTTAGCACAAGCGAAACGAAGTTCACGTTAACCTACGGCCGGAATTTGACGTAAAGTTTACGCTAACAGTAGAGCAACACTTATACTTATAACTGTTGACGTGAAGTTAACGTTAACTTTCTGCAACTTTGCGTTAACTTTGAGCAAGCCTTAATGAAAATTCCGGCAATAGATTTACACTAACTTGATGCGTAAGTTAAAGTCAATTTATGAGAAACTGTTGCAAATGCAGAGATTGACGCGAAGTTAACGTAAAGTTGACGTAAACCATTGAACATCAACTTAGTTGATGGTCAACCTGTGCTAACTGGGCATATACCCTGATAGCCAGCGCTTTCTCAGTAAGTAGTTGACTTCTAGTAGTTACGGTTAACTTATACATCAAGTTAGCGGTGATTCTTCACTAACAAATATCAACAAATAAAAAAAATTTTATTATTTTTACAAAGAATTTTTATATGAAAAATCATGTAAATTCTACCTGATTTTGTCTGATAGTTGTTAAACAATAGTTGTAAGCAAATTGACGGAAATTTACACAGAAAAAAAAAAAATTTCTTGAACCAAAAAAATTATAAGGAAGACTGAAGTTATTTTGGAGCAAGAAAAAATTTTCTTGGCTTAAAAAAATTTAACTTCGTTCAAAAAATTTTCAGTCTTCCTTAAGACTTTCTTGATTTAAGAAAATTTACGCTTGATTCAAGATTTTTTTCTTCTTGCGTACGGCCGCAACTTGAATACAAGTCATCAATCAAACTTGTAGTTAAATTTCCTTTCAACTTGACTACAATTTGACGGAGATACTTGTACAGCAAATTTTGACGTCTATTTGCAGAGTAAGTTATAGGTAACTAATAAGTAATCGCTTGCTTTGCCAACTTTTTCCGTCAAGTTTGCTTCAAATTGCGGACGTAGATTGACAGTAAGTTATAGGTAAGGTGGCTGTCAGGGTATATATTTGATATTTAATAAATCAAAGAAGACAAAACTAACGAAACAACATTCATCAAACAAGGAAGTGATATTACCAAATGCTGGACTTCTTGACAAGAAATTGCGGTTAACTTAACGTCAAGTTTACGATTATTTCTTCGCTGAATTACAGTTGTATACAAGTTGATGAAAATCTACGGCCGCAATTTGAATGCAAGTTAACAATCAAGCTTGTAATTAACTTTTCGGTTAACTTTACTAAAAGTATTAAGTACTTGTACATTAAGTCTTGACGTAAAATTGCAGAGTAATTTAAAGTCAATTTAACTGAAACTCTTGATTTTCTAATTCTCTACGTTAAGTTGGCTTCAAATTGCGAACGTAGATTGACAGCAAGTTTCAGTTAAGATGACTATCAGTGGAAGTCCGCTTATTCGAGTAGTTTTTTTTTACAATCAAAAGAAAAGTCTGGAAAGTTTTTATTTAATATTTGAAAAGAATTTATTTCGTATTTATTGAAACATTACAATTATATTTGTGTTATTCGATAGATTTTTAAAATTGTAGTAAATAATCTATTCATCTATTTAAAAGCTTACAAAAAAATATGTTAATAAAATTTTATTGTACACATCTAAAAAATAAAAAACATCAAAAATAACATTCAATTTATAAATTGAATTGAGTAATCAAGCTTTAAGATTACCATTAAAACTTTTTTTCAAACCTTCCCAACATTTATAGTAATTAGCATCAAGTTTATTACTTTGAGCGGCCCAAGAAGTCAAGTTCATGCATAACGAAGTTTCAAACATGAATGCCATGGTGCCTTCTGCAATTTTCTCAGGCTTCAATTCCGCTTTATTAGCACCTTCAAAACATTTAACATCAGGCCCATGAGGAGTCATTATAGTGTGCAAAGAAGCACCTCCAGGCTGGAAACCGTCTTCTTTAGCTTCATAGCGTCCTTTAATTAATCCCATGAACTCGCTCATGCAGTTTCCTATAAAAAGAAACAAACTCAATTGTGACAGCGTACATTCGTGCCTTTTATTTTATAAACAAAAAAAAAAAGTGCGTAGCTGAAGAAATGTGCGATTTCCTCGCCAATAGGCGTGACAACGGAGAAAAGGGAAAACACTACAAAGAAATGATGAAACACAGAACAATAGTCTAGTCTTATTTCAAAATGATTGACATTCTCTAAAAATGCGACTTAGTAAATATTATACGTTTTCTCTTTAGTTTTAAAGATTAGATCGTTAACTACATTCCGCGTTAAATAAAACTTCTTAGTATATCCAAGAGCCGCAAATTCCAATTTAAATAAAACTACTCACTGTGGTAATAAGGCGGGCGAAAAGTATTCTCTTGTACAGACCATCTCGGCGGAAAAACGACAAAATCTGCTATCGCTGTTCCTGATTTCAATGACGGACACGTTAAAAGTGTGAAGATTGACGGATCCTAAAGGTCAACATTATTTATTTTCTGGAGTTAATTGTTTTGTTTTTTTTTTTCTCGCTTTTATGACAATTAATTTGCATGACTTACGCAATGGTCGAAAGATACTGAATTGATGACCATGAAATTATTCAAATCATATTTATAAGGAACGTAATTTCCGTGCCAAGCGACAACATCAAATGGACTATGATTTTGTTTTGATACAAACAATTCGCCTTGGTATTTGCAGAACACTTTAAATTCTTCTTCACAATCTTCATAGTATGCAACAGGTGTCAAAAAATCTCTTGGTGCTGCGAGACCATTCGCTCCTGTAAAAATTTTTTTATTAAGGTAACTAAAAAGCCCAAAAAACTTTTTTTTTCCATTAAAATTTTTCAATGTGCATACACTGTATTCTATTCGAAGGATTATCTCAAATTGAGATCACTCTTACCTCAAACTAAGATCACTGGTAAAAAAGTTAATTTAATTCAAGAGCAAAAATCTTCAATCAAGAACATCCATTCAAAGAGTTAAACTATCTCGAATCAACAAGAAACGTTCTTGAACTGAGAAATCGTTCTGAATAAATCTTACGTGATTCAAAAATTTTTCTTCTCAATTCAAGATGATAAAATTCTTCAAAATGAATTTTTTGGCTTAATATTTTTGCTCTTGAATCAATTTTGAAAATTCTTTTGATCTTTTTTTACTCCCTACAGTTTTTTAAGCAAACAAATTTTTTAATGAGAACTGTTAGAATATAATAAATTAACATATTTTCATATAAAAATCAAGAAAGTGTTTCTTTTTTTGTACTACTCAATTAATTAAAGAGACAAAAATTAACAGACATCTAGAATTTAAAAAAAAATTTTTTTTTTTAGCTTAAGTAAAATATAGTTAAATTAAAAAAAAATAAACGATAGATGCAATTTTTTAAAAGTATTTTCTTAGTATTAACGTATTTCTTAAATAAAATCGAAAAGCTGTTAGATGTCTGCTCACTTTAATATTATATATTATTTATGCATTAAATATTTTTATAGCGAAAAAATTGTCACTTTTTATTATTATTTGATAGATAGATCGATAGATACATACATAGATAATAAATTTTATTTGATCCTGGAATTCTAAGCTCCTTCAGGACCATCAACAATGCATAAAGTTAATTGTTTACAAGTATACATTTGATACAGTGTTTGCAATACAATTTTAAAGACCGACATTAATTAATAACTAACATGATAAATTATAAGATTAATGGTAACTACGTCGATTGCAAGAAGTTAAAACAAGCTTGTTTTATAATTTGAAAATAGATAAAATTACTCGAAGATAGAAAAAATTTCATCTACCCTTTCCATTTGAAAAAAAAAAAGTTATCATTGTTTTAAATCGAGCATGAGCAAAATGCCCATAACGTGAGTGCTGACGGGTTAAAATTTTCAAAGGTGTCAATTTCTGTAATATTCGCCGGTAATAAATTCCAAATTTTTATGCCATGAATTAGGGAAGAATTTTCATAGATAGTAGAATTACTTCTTGGCAAACGCAGATAGTAATTCCTAACATCGCCTCTCCTTAATGCAATCGGCAAAAATTCTAATTTTGATCTAAATAATTGATTAAAATTTAGTTTAACTTCTTTATAAAATAGACAAGCTATGAAATAATCTCTTTTCGCGTTAAGTTTTAATCAGCTTAATTATTAATAATAATATTAGCATTATTACTATTACTAATTTAAATATTTAATAAGACATACCGATTGGCCCTAGATTAGGCAACTGGAAATGGCTATTGAAGACTTCTAAAATATATCCACGTGATGGTCCCAAAACACTAACAGAAAATTTCATTCCTTGTTGGATAACACAAATTTCATTAGGATCACAATTTATTTTTCCAAACTCTGTTGTTATTAATAGGCTTCCCAATTGAGGTACTAAAAAACATTCACGTTAATTATTATTTATTATTATTATAAAAATTTCTATCTATTTAAAATAATAAATACCAATTAAAAAGTCTCCATCGGCATTATAAACAGATGAATTCTTCATAGAAGCATTGCACAAATAAACGTGAATAGCTATTCCATTACGAACACTGGAGTCTCCAGCACCACAAATCGTATGAAAACCTTCAAGAAAATCAATTAGTGGATCCTGACGTGTTGGTAAGTCAAAGACGTTCCATCGTAGCTGTAATTAAAGCAAAAAAAAAAAAAAAAGAAAAAAATTTTTTAATTGAGTTTAAGTTATTCATTGACAGTGCAGCATCCATTCTTTCTGCATACCGATGAGAATTAGGCCCACAATTAAGTCCTAGTGTATTCATTAAGACTAATAATGAATTTATACCCTCATTAAATATACACATAGCAACGTATGCAGCTATTTGTACGATAGTATAACTAGTATTTACCGTTTTTGGGCATATTTTCCATACTAGTTAGTTAAAGCTTTCATTATTATTCTGATTGAATCCACCTACACATCTTGAAAGTAAATTTTCATTACTAAGATCTTCGTATATAGGCTTGATAGCTATTAAAACATCAGAAGGTAAGGGAGAATAATCGTGAGAATAGGTATCAAGCTCTCCTCTTGCTTCAGCGCGCTGGTAAGAGCACCAAGATTCTTCGCCTTTTGGACACATATCATGATTCGGTTTTTCATCACTCGAGCCGTAGTGATAAAAGGTTGCCATTATAGCAGATTTCATATTTTCAATAGAATCACAATGCCGGCGTATTGCTAAACCATAGTACACAGTTAGTTTGTCTATTACTTTTCCTGTGAGCTTACCTCGACCACCAAGACCTTTTTTGTTACTCTTCAGCGTACGTAATCGACTCCCCATCCGCTTTTGGACATGCCCTATACATTTCTTTTTATTTACAGTTGTATTTTTGTAAGGATCTGATTTTATAATTCCTGAATAGGTCTTGGAGTCACCATCACCAATATAGTTGGTATACTTATTAAGTATTACTTAACTCCATATTTAGTTTCAGAATACGAAAACATTTCGACCATCGCATCCACCTCCATTTTCCCAGAAAACCCTTTATGATTAGCAGAACACACATCTTCATGCGATTGATACCATTCCTGGAACTCAACAGTATTTGGTTTTTTTTCCAATACTCACATAGCTTACAATATGCACTTTTAATGTTTATGTCAAGAATCTTTCCAGTAAAATAGCCAATTATAGAAGAAACTCCAAATGACGATGTATATCCCCGTTTTTGCCAGGTTCCATCTCCCGATACAGTTAGATGATTTATATCTTCATTTTCAGTTGTTGGCATTGCTTGCTTTTCTTCATTCACAGCTTTCGTCATGAAGGTTTCTGCGACGGTTTTACTACAATTCAAAATCTGCTTCAGTAAAATTGTATGCGTAGATTTATCTAAAAAAGACGGCATGTCCATCAGGCCGCAAAACTTGCACAATCCTTCGTATCCTATTCCTAGTATTCTCATTACAAAAATGAAACGTCTGTTTATTTCATAAGAATACCCAACGAAAGAACAGGAAGGAATATATTCATTTCCACAGTTATTACATGCAACTACAATTTTGAATCCCAGCCCACGTGTACTTGCTGTTTGAAACAGTACATTTCCATCACATTTTTTACATTTTATAAGAGCAGAAATTGCAGTGAATACCTGAATAAAATTTATTATTCGAAATTCAGTACTGCTGTCTTCAGGTACATCATCTTCAGTGTTTTGTTTTAATTTTTTAGAAGATGTACTCTGAATACTTTCATCACGTTCGGCTGTTTTCGGATTAAAAACATTCTTTCTTTTGACTGAACGCGACTTATTAATTGTTTCAGAACTCCGGAGTTCTCTTGAAACCTTTCTATAATCACGTCCCATGGTTAATAATTTAATTCACTTGAGAAATAATTTATCACAAAACTATCGACTGATCAATGCAACGACTACAGGTATACTGGCAACCAAAAATTATTTTTCAATTCTTGTACTACCTACAAATTGTGAATATATGTAGAAGGATTTATATATATATATATATATATATATATATATATATATATATATATATATATATATATATATATATATATATATATATAATATATATATAATATATGATATATATATAATATATAGTATGTATAATATATATAATATATATAATTATACATACATTAAAATGGGGAGATATTCATGACAATGAAACCCGAAAGGTCGGTTGCTTGCAAGTGTTTCTAGCTACCTGCTCTCGAATGCCACGTAGCACCCGAGTGTTCTTTGGTCATTGTTAAATAACTCGAAAAGAATTTGTCGGATTCACTTCAAATTTTCACACAATATTTTTAAAATATTATACTTTAAGAAAATGCAAAAAAAAATCGATTTTTTGAAAATTCTGACTACCCCTAACCCCTTAAAAGCGGAACCTAAAATTCCAATTTTGAGAGGTCCATCATCGAAGTTACATTTTGGAACACCCTATTATATAATCTATGTAATTATCCTTAATCCAATTAAGTTATACTAATAGTATGGTTAAAAACTCATAGAAATAGTTATACTTACCCATGATATTGTATACTTATATTTTAATTATCTTATATTTAACTTATATTTTTATGTATCATGTTTTTTCTATGTATTTTCTATGTATCTTTATATTTACCATTTGGCGAGCAGGCCTTGGCATAAATAAACAAATCTAAATCTAAATATTCATTGTTGAACTTGATGTAAAATTTATTATTAAATACTGGACATGCTTGTAACTAATGATTCAACAAAATTAATCTATTTACCGGATTGGGCTCAGCTATTTTCCACTCATGTGTAAGTTTAGATGTTTTGATACGATCATAAGGCCCATGACATACTGATGGCTTTATACGGTAAAACCATGTTCTTTTATTATCATCCCGTGGTGCTACAGCATAAACATAAATGTATATCAAAATATTATTTTTACATTTACAGTCAAGTCTCGTTATGAGTCCTATTAATGTCTTTCTCATCAAAACGCAAGTCTGGTTAAAAAAAAAAAAAAAAAAAAAATAGGACTCACAACTATACTCGACTGTATTTAAAAACAACAAATATATTAAATACAAAAATTAAAATGCTAACATGTTCAATTATAATAATGATACAATACAAAAAAATAAATCTAAAGAAATCGCCAGATGATAATTAATATAAAATTACTCGATATAAAAAATCTGCATTAAATTTCATATAGTTATAAAAGTCATTAAGATGATTGATGAGCTTATTGTAATTCATGTTGTATTTGAATATTTGCTACTTGATACCTTGCCTTGGCATAATAAAATCAATTAATCAATCCATCACTTCATAAAATTGTAATCAATTTTCAGCAGCAAAACAGTGACTATGAATTATGTAATGTAATCTAAGTTTTTTTTTATTAATTATCATTATCGACAACTAGCATGAACGATGTGCGGATGCATTATTAAAATTACATTTTTGTTATTATGTTAACAAATTTTCCATTCTCATTTGTTATTTTTCCATGAGTACTTTGTTAATGACAACAGCTACATCAATAAAAAATGAAGGTTGTTCAAGAGAAAAAATTTTTAACCATGATCATTTCAATAATAATTATCTTGAATCGAACATGAAATTCTTGAAACAAAATGTATTTGAATTGAAAAAATATTATTTTTTCAAAAACTTTTTTACTTAATTCAAGATATTTAATTTCTGCAAAATGATCTTCTTAGTTCAAGATTTTTAATTTTTCGCTTTGAAAATAAAAATAAAATAAAAAATTTTCAAAAGTAGGAAGTTATAGATTTCGGTCCGATTTTAAGAATGCGAGTTTTTATCAGATCTCCACGTTTTGAGGTCCTAGAAGGCCTTTGCGACTATTTCCGACTGGACGTCCGGTCGTGTGTGCGTGTATGTATGTATGTATGTAAATAAAATTTTGTTCTACAATATCTTGAAAACGAATCAACCGATCAAGATAAACGATACGGTGTTCGAAAGTGTTCATTGAAACTTCTAACTGATTAGATTTACAAATCAATCGATCAAGCTTTTTCAAAGATATTCAAAAAATAAAAACCAAAAGAAAAATTTTTCAGTTTTTTCGAAATAACTTTCAAAATATTTGACTAATCAACTCTAGACATGAAATACTTTTTTGTACTTGAAAAACTGCGTTTAATGCCGCCAAGTTAGTAAAAATCGAACGAGACGTTCAAAAGTTATAATTATTTATAAAAATTAATTATTGTTTTTTTTTTATATAACTCATCAATTTTTGAGCTCGAAGAGCTAGAAAAAAACGGAAAACTTAAGGGATGGCCTGCCGGTCAACCATTTTTCGAATTTATTCTCTTAAATCTGGTTAATTTTTTATTAATGTATTGTATCATTAAAAATTCAATTAATTTATTAACGTTAAAATAAAATTACATTGCAATGATTTAAACTAAATAGAAAAAAATAAGATACTTCAAGTTGTTTTAACGTCAAGTTAAAAAATTAATAGAAAATTCTATAACTGATTATTATTTTTAAATTAAATAACTCAACAGATTTTTCCCCGTTTACTGAAAAAATAATTTTTTTATATTGTCTGATATTACTTGATAATAAACTTAATAACTTGTTTATCTTACAAATCGACCTTTAAAATATCTCGTCACAAAAAAATTTTTTTCCAATTTCGAAAATTAAAAATATTCAAAGTAAATTTTTTTTAATTTTAATAAGTCATATATATTAGTCAGTTATTGCACCATTAAATAACTTTGACTTTGTTAACTTTGTTTATTACTTCCATGCTCACGAAAGGTTCTTAAATTATCTACCGAATATACTTAAAAAACTGACTCATTCTTTTATTGCTATCGATAAATGTAATAAATGTTAATCAAAAAATAATGGTGCTTTTCTTTTTTATGCAGAAAAACTCGAGGCTAATTATTTTTAAATAGTATGCATGTTATATTTCTGAGGAGCTTTTCATATCAAAAAGAAATTAATTATGGGTTTGTTTAGGTATTACATGATGGGTCCCAACAGGGTATAAAAGATTTATTTTCTTCAATCAACTTGAAAATTGATCAATTGTAAAAAAAAAAACTGTGGGCTCTTTTGATTGTGAAAACTTCACTTTTCGAATACAAACGGGGGGCAAAATATTTTTAAAGTTGATCCATGGGATCAAACAGGCTTTCAATTTCTTATCAAGTAACATCATTTCCCGCAAAAAAAAATTTTGATTCAAAATGAATTTAAGATTGAAATCCATATTTTAACACTAATATGAATTAGTTTTGAGATCAATCTAAATTTGAAATTGATTTGTAAATAGAAATTAATACGCCTGTAAAACTTTTGATCCTGCTTCAGAATTTTAATAAAGACAAAAATATTTAGGATAAACTTTATATATAAAATATTCTTGTCTTCATTAAAATTCTAAAGCAATATCAAAAGTTTTACAGGCGTGTTAATTTTTATCTACAAATCAACTTCAAATTTAGATTGATCTCAAAACTAATTCATTTTTGTGTTAAAATATGAATTTCAATCTTAAATTAATTTAAATTAGAATTTTTTTTGCACGGGTTGTAGTAACAAAATATTCACATTAGTTACCACAACAACTGCAATTTCATTACATTAACCAATATCATTTTGCAGTCACAACAACTTGCTACGTATTCCTGATTTGTTTGTGACAACAAAATTTTTTTTTCAGTGTAGTTTTTAAGTTAACCATTCTTCTTACATCTTTTTTCTGTTAACTTTGTAATCATCGACATAAGCTAATCGAAATACTTTTATTTGTACATGAATAATCAGATTATAGCAGAATGTCAATCAGGTGGAAGCTGAAGAATTAAATAGAGGTTTAAAGATACTAAACAGGAGTTTATTTTTCACTGAAGAAAAGTATAAAATAAAATGAACAGACGAAAAGTTAGCTCACCAGTAAATGCGGTACCGGACAATTGCTCAGCATAAAGACCGTAAGGGCACTTCTGTGGATTATTTTGACCTACTGGCAACGCACCTGGACAACGAGGATCTTCGCTTGAAAATTCATTGCCAAAGCCCGATAGATACTGTAATAAAAATTGATAACTGTCATATTGCTTAACCTCGATTTATTTTGATAAACTTGTAATCAGCTGAATTTAATTTTGTCACTTTGCTGTCTACATATTTATATAAATATAGTGATTTTACAATTAAAATATGACTCTCTATGATTTTAAATGATCAAATATAAATGGAAAGGAATATTCAAATTGAAAGCGTATTGCAAAAATATATAAATCACCTTAAGTTCTTTATTCATTATGTAAAAAGGGAAAATAATATTTATTGAAGCAACTCTTTCACTGGTAAGTCAAATACTGATAAATACTGATGATCACTCTGGTGAGTCGCGTTTTATAGAAATCACTCGGCGACCTTACATTGACGTAAATATACAGAAGATTATGACTATGCTAAACATGTTCACGAGACTTGATATCAACCAATCGGCTCTTACGATAGCGGCCCACGTTATTTAATTCCTTTAAAATTAATTTGCATACTAAACATACTTGTTTGTAACTTCTTTTCAAAATATAAACTTCTTCAGATTTTTTAAGTTTCTAAACAATAAGACACTATAATCAATAATATTAAATAATGATTATAATAATTTTTTGCACTCTTTTAGTTGCTTAAATTTAAGTAATTTACATTAAAAAGTTTGAGAGATTAATGGTTTTCCGGTATATTTATTTATCAGGTAATAGATTAATGAAAGAACAGGAACGAATTGAGTTTCTATCCGTCCTTTTATCACACCTTTCTCTCGACTATTTTGTGAAATACAGATATTATGGAACTTCCTATATTTATTTACGGTAATAAAAAATAATAATGACTTGCGAACGTTCTAGTCGTTAATATCTCTTTTAAACTACAGCCACCGTTAACTATTAATTCGAATTAATATTCTAGAAAATTATATGCATATTCTACAAAAATCTGAAAATAATTAAACTAACATCACATGAAATCTAACGGTAATTGACCTTTTTTGAACGCCGTAAGACGCATTTTGATCGGTCGAGCAGTTCAAAAGTTATAAGGAACTTACACACCGACTCACTCGCAAACACAGCGACATCCTCACAGAAATACGCAAAACTGTTTTCCTGGAGCTCAAAAGGTAGAGATCTGATGACAGTTCGATTTTTGAAAATTGGGGTAGTACCAATAACTTTCTAATTTTTGAAAATCATTAATTTTTACAGCAGGAAATTGAAAATCTAACAATAAATAAGATGTATAGTAAACTTCATCAAACCTAACAAAATTTATATAAAAAAAAAAGTAATTGATACTTACTTTAGAAAATTTTACCAATATATGTAAGAATAAAATATTCGACTAAATCTGAATGGATATAAATTTTTTATATCCCTAAGTATTTGAAATTTAATTTACAAATTTTTCATGCATTTTTTAATATTATTTAAAATCATCAATTCATCAATTTTACAAGTATTGTATATTATTTATATATTGTGTTCATCTATTTCAATATACATCTTTGATGTAAGGCGAATTAAATATAGAAAATACATATGTCAAATCGACAAATAGTTGGAACCGACCTCTTTCGATTTGGACAAATTTCGGTCAAAAGTATTTTTTTATCATAAAACAAAGTTCTGCCAAAAGAAAAAAAAATTTTTTTCAGTTTTTCAATTTTTCAATTTTGTTTTTGTAATATTTCGAAGCCTGTTATAGATATAGGGATGGCTTTTTGTTGGTTTGAAATGGGACACAGGGCTATTGAAAAAAATATATTTTGGAAAAATATTTCGAAAAATGCCAAATTTATTAAATTTTGAATTTTTGAAAATCATTAAAAATTTGAATTTTGAGATTGAGAAACATTAATGAGCAGAAATTTATATGTAAACGATTATTCAAAAGAGCGAAAAATTGATATTCTCATCGTTGTATGATAAAAGAAAACTTTTGTCCAAATTGAAAGGGGTCGAATTCCAACTATTTGTCGATTTAATATGAAATGACCCATATGCCATCTACAAAACTTTTATGTATTTGGATAAATATTTTTTTACAAATGATCTAAATCTTAATTTATAAATTTTTTGCATGAGAGTAATTGAAAAATCATATAAATTTTTTATTTACAATTAAACAAATATTTATTGAGCCATGATTTTGGAATCAGTTTTACACATTGATTATATAAAAAAAAATTGTGTTTATTATACACGTGGAATACCTACCGTTTATCATTGTAAAAAAAAAATAATAATTGAGTCAATGTTAAGTTGTTAGTCACAATGTCAAGTTATTAATTTTTCGATAAATATTTATTGACTAATAAAAAATTCGAGAAAAAAATATTATTTCAATGCATTTTAATCTTTATTAGTTACAAATTAACAATTTGTAACGAAAACAAACGAATAATTTAAAAAAAAAAATACATTTTTAAAAAATTTTTAATTTTTAACACAATTCATTCACAGTTAAATGTATAATCCTTATAGAGATCCGATTTTTTCGAAGCAAAATCTATTTCACCAGAACAGATCAACGATTCATCATTTACTTCGGACGAAAAACAGTATCCTTCAAGATCATAATCTATCTTTAAGCAATTTTCAACTTCAAGTTTTAGATAAAAAATTTTGTTGTACGAAATTTCTGAGTTGTTTAAGAAAATGTAAGAAGCCTTTTCGCTCTTTAAAATAACTAATAGCATATCATCAGAATGTAGAACTTGTTTGTTAATTTCTGTTTGAGCAGCTTCTAAAACTTGATCGTTGAAAAAACCATCGCCAACATCGACATTGTTCATTTCCCAGCATTTTATGACATTATCCCCAAATTTTTCGGTTCGAAGCTCATAAAATATATGAATCGTGCACAATTTTAATGATGCCGCCTTATTTTGCTTGAAACATTCCTTATTCTTATAATCAACATCATAATTCACATTTTTGATAACAGGACAATAAGTCTCTCCAATTACTGCCTTGACAAAAAAATATGAATTATTTTCAGGCGGATGAAAATTTTCCATAACAGCACTGTCTACTACAACAGATTCCAAAATTAGTTGCCCAGTAAAATATTTCTTGGCTATTATTGGAAGAGCTGTTTTCAATATTTTCTTCTGCGTAACATCTGAAGCAAAGTGACCTTCCGAGGCTAGTGGATTTAAAAGTTTCCAGTCTTCAATTTGAGAAAAATTTATTAAATCAGTCATACTTTCCTCAACCTTCATGGAAATTATGATAAATATCTTCAGAACAAAACATATTGAAACTTTTGATAACTTCATAGTTTACTGTTATTTTTTAGAGTATTAACAACTTGACAACATGACAACTGTGAGAGCCCGAGTTCACAACAGCTGTGATGTATATATCGCTTTTAATAGCCACATTTTTCCTTGTGAGTGGCTTGAAGTTAATAAATATTTTATTTCAAAAACGTATGATAAATCAACGTGCTTATTTATTCTGTTTCAATTCTATACAGAAAAAAATTAGTTATGAAATATGTTCAAATTCTTGTTAATTTTTACTAGTTTAAAGATTCATTTGGTCTCCAGGGTAACATTTTAACTTTTTTGACATTTCCATAGCTGTTATTACGGTTTGAAATAGTATTTTTTGCTATATAATTATTAAATTGTAGTATTCGAATGATAAACATCAAAAATTGATTAATAAAATCATGATTTTCTTTTGAAATGTTATTAATGATCAGCACACTGTAATAAAGCAACTTGACTCGAATACACCGTAAAACATTTTTCGTCGTTGTGTTAAGTGTAAAAATTTTAATGTCGAATTTTTTTCTTTTTGCTGTTATGAATAAAAAAACTTATTCTTAAATCAAGAATATAAAATTCCTAAAGAAAAGTGAAATTATTCTTATTTGCGAGAATTTAATTTTTTGGTAAAGAATTTGATTATATGTATCGAAGATAATAGGGATTAAATAGAATATATTCTTGATCAAAGATGTAAAATTTTTATTTACTAAAAAAACGAGTTTCAACACGAAAAAAAGAAAAATGGAAAAATTACATTATATAATGTAAATATGGCTCGTTGTAAAAAAACAACTGGAAAAATTACAGTTTTAGATTGTAATTATTACAGATTTTATAAGAATTACATTCTAGAATATAATATCTACATTTCAATGTAATAATTACAATCTGAAACTGTAATTTCTCCAATTTTCTTTACGATGAGCCACGTTTACATATATAGTGTAATTTTCCATTTTTCTTTTTTTCGTGAAGACGATAAATTCTTGAACAAGACAATCGGTACTCTTCAAAATAACTTTCTTAGATCAAAAATATTTTTTTCGAATTAAAAAATTATTTTTTTCAATGCATACACGGAAAGAACAATATGACACTGGATATCAGCACATATTATACTCAGTGATATCTGTGGTGAAAAAAATTTCAGATATTGGTTAGTATAATCCAGATAATACTGAGTGATATCTGGATTATACTCATTGTAATCTCCCAGTATCATCTCTGATTATACAGGACATTATTTTGGATTATATCCAGTATAAAATTATGCGGTATAATCACCACAGATATCACTGAGTATAATATGTGATGATATCCAGTGTCATATTGTTCTTTCCGCGTACGATGAGCTGGAGAATATTCATGTATATTCATTTTTTCTTGGGTCAGTAAATTCACTAAGTTTTCAGACTAAAATCATAGCGCCAAAACTTATAAGGTTAAGGTTGTCATCCGCATTTTGTAATTTTATCACAACAAAATAAATTTGAGATTACGACTTATAAATTTATAACACAAATTCTAAAAATAAATATCCAAAAGTTCTTTATTTTACAAACATTATTACTAAAAATTTCACTAAAAATTGCAGTAAGCATACTAACCCATGGATCAAATTTCTGAATCCATCAAGAAATCGTAGTGAACATTAATGTTCAAAACTATATCATTACGCACTGAATAAAACACATTATCGTGAAATTAATGATTAAAATTTTTTCAATAATTGTTTTTAACTGAAAGTACTTTAGTTCTACTCAGAATGATTTTGTTTTCACTCAAGCTTGACAAAATTTATGTTATATATACATAGAAAGGCTTGGGTCGACTTAGGAGTTGGCTTTTGAAGGTAACAATAAGTATTACGCCATTCTTTTGCTAAATTTAAACTAAAAAAAATTTTTTTTATTGTGACTAGATATAATAAATTTTTTATAATAAAAAATTTATATTTATTGAATTAAAGAATTTTTCTCCTCTTTTGCTTATTTTTATTTGTTATTATTATTGTTTTTGGTTTTTGTTATTCAGATATTATTCTTAACTCGTTATTCAATTCAAATAAATATCAGAATTTTGTCTAGTAAAATATATTTTTCACTAATTCTTCCGCTCAGATTATATTATTGCAATCAACCTGTCCGTTGAGAGCTTGCCGCGCTAATTATAGGAATGAAATTTATGCAAAAATTAACAACTTATCTGTTTCATTGACTAAGATGAATTATAGTCTAGAATTTTAGTATCTTTTGAAATTACCTCTCTGTTTAGATTTTGTCTTAATGTTATAATGATAGTCACGGTTTCTTCTATTTAATTTTATCGAGATATAGTTCATTGAATAATTTTCAGAAAACTACTCATTGAAAAATGAAACACTTTTCACTTTTTTTTCATACTTATTCAAACAAAATAAAATTAGTATTGGTTATTTAAAACAATCTAACTCCGGATGTCAGAATATTTTTACGTCTTATTTCCTAAATTTGCTGGTCTATTTAATGGATAGTTATAGTTATAAGCTATAATTAAATAACAATTAACATTTCTAATAATTAACAACAAATGATTGTTTTTTTATGTAAAAAGAAAAAATTAATAAACAGTAAGTATATATTCATAATTATTGTAAATAGCAAAACATTTTGCATGATGATAATTTTAAAAAATTTGTCTCATCTTGAGTAGCACTCGACACGGATATCCGTGTAACTGCAACATAAATACCGTGTGTGGGGTACTCACCATTATACTCAATAGCAAACTCTTGGTAAAGTAAAGGAGCATTCAACATAAAGTGTACAGGTAAAAACCATAGCATGCACATGTGAGTTTGTTGAATTGGAGGGAATGGAGGAAAGAGAAAGAGTATTCTTCTTTACTGAAGAAAGACGTTGACGGTGAAAAAAGAAAGAGAGAATTGAACAGCATCGAGGCATGAGAAGCATGAGGCTTAATCCCGTGGCGACCAGCTCACCAGTTGGTGGTTTAGAATCAACCAGGTGAACTGAGAGCTAAAAGCATATATACACAATACGAGAGTCCCGGTCTGCCGCCTCGGACACTCTAGTGCCGGTTAAGTTCGTTGTCCGAGAGACTACGATTTCATCAGTGTCTCCTTTAATAACGTGTCGCCATTTCATCTTAATAATTATTACTTTTAATCATCTCTCTGATACCAGTAATTCCAAAAGTTTGTTATTAAAAAATCAAGTTAACTCTAAATTATTATTATAAAAAAAAACAAAAATAAAAAATAATAAAAATCAGTTACTAATAACAAATTAATCAATTCCAAAAGCTAGAAAATTAATTGATACGTTATTTAGTGATTTGTGTGTTAATTATAATTACTATGCATTGGATGTTAATTAAGTTTTACTGTTAAGTAAATAGAAAACATTTTTTCATAAATGAACTAGTTTTAATTGTGACCAATTGGATTTTAAAAACATTTTTTAACAAAATTAATGTAAGTCAGTTAAAATTTTTTCATTTTATTATTTGTTTTTTTAATCATTTAATTAATTTAACTATTACAAATACTTATTTTATAACCAGTTTTGATTTTATCTTGATGACATAGTTTCAATTTTAGGTGTATACAACATATACACTTAGTGCAACAATTAATGCCGCAATTATTTGTCTTGAACGTATCTTAACCAGTTAGCTATGATATGATACAAACTACAAATAATGTATTTATTAAGTTAAATAATAATTTATTTATCTGATTATAATCATGAGAAGTAATGTCTCTGAAGTGTTACAAGCTAACACACATCACATCACGTTATTCGCTTAGTCAACTGAGACGGAAACTGGGATATGAAACGCACGCGCGTGTAACTTAACAATATCTTTCTCTCCGTGTGATCCGGAAGTAGGTTATTGGTAAATATAAACTAGCGGTTGTATTTTATTTTTATTATTTTAAAATATTAATAATAATTAATTTAGAAAAAAAAATAGCACACTTATTTTAAATATCATATTTAATAAACAGAAATTAAATTTTTTATTGCTGTAATTTTACGCTCCATTTTACACATTTCTCTTACTCAATTTTATGCGTGAGAAAATTTCAACATTATCAAATTTGTTATTCTTAAATTAAATGTCTTGTGGATTTAGAGAAAACAATTTTCTTTTAATTTTATGTAATTATTGTTGCCGCTGTTTGAATTTTTGAGTATGTTTGTAATTTTGTTCAAAAAATATCCACCAAGCCTTTAAATGTATAAAACACTATTTGCTTTTATCCGCTCTATTTATCTTAAAGCTGTCGTGAGAAAATATGCAATGTACCGCCCCAGGAAATACAATGTAAGTAGAGTAGATTTTCACAGGTTTAAGAGAATTGAGAGGTCGCGGTTATTATGTGTGAGTCAATGTGTTTTATGTCGCTAATTAATACAAAAAAAAAACATCTGTTTAAATAATTAAAAAATTTAAATAATAATTATGAGTATATGGTAGTAAACAAACCGTACATTAGTAGTAATTTGATTGAGTGTGATTTATTAATTGTAACTCTAGAAATGTTTAAGTTTAATAAAACGTAGTCTCATTCTCAATATGATGAGATAGCATATGCTTTTCTCGGATGTTGTACTGTACAAGTTACTGTACTCGGAAAAAATCTTTCTTTGAGCACAATACATAATATCTATTTGGGTCAACAAAATAATGAATCTTAAGAGTGTTAAGGCGTATAAATGAATTAACATGCGCAGAAGTACTGAATTCTTCATTTTAATTAAAATACTAGAATACATTTTTTTTAAATTACAACTTTAAAAACATAAAATTAATAAATCATTTGATCTAAAATAATTTTATTAGTCACTTACCGATCACAAATACCATGGAAAAAATAATTTTTCTTCTTTTATTTTCACTCGAAGCATTTAATTTTCACGTTAGGATTGCCCACTGAGGCCCCACACAGATCCCAATCGGGAAAAAACTGACCAAAACTATTTCTTTTATCTTGGGTTTTCCCATTGAGGTCCAATGCAGAGCCCAATTGGGAATAACTGACCAAAACTTTTACTTTTTATCTTGGGTTTACCCATTGAGACCCAATGCAGATCCCAATTGGGAAAAACTGGTTAAAATTTTTACTTTTGTTTTGGGAATTCCCAATTAGGTCCCACACAGAGCCTGAATGGGAAAAACTAATTACAAATTAATGAATTATTTCTGAGGATTTCCCAATTGGGAACTGATTGGGCCCTCATAGAAATTTCCCTATTGGGAATGCCTCCTTGGTATCATGACAGAATTTATTAAAGATTTTATCATTTCATTTTTCCAGAGGTCAAATAGGTGCAGAAAATAGCATTCGTTAAAAATTTTATGGATACGTATGTATGTATTCACTCTTATATTCTTAATATTAAAATAGAGATGAAATGTATGTGAAACCAATTTATTCGTGATATGTTGGTTGAAAATAACTATTCTCATTATGATTGGTTAAAAGTGAATATAATATACATAAACGACACATAAATATATCATGACAACAAATATGAGGCGCGCGCTTGCGCGCGCAAATTGAATTCTAATATTAATTTAAAATACAACAACGCGGCTTGTCATCCCGATAGTGCCCGCAATTCTTTAGGTATCTTTATGAAGCTCGACATAATTCTTCTTTGGGTAAAGACCTTGAACGAGTTCGAAGATGAGCAAAATCGGCTGATTGGTTTAGCTTTAAGAAATCTACTTCCATTTTAAATGCCGAATGGCTTTTCTACATCAATACAAATTTTTTCAATTCTTATACTTAATATTACATGAAATAACTATAGAAATTTAAGATAAATTAAAAACTACCAAGACTTTGAATTTTTAAATTGAAAATAAAAGTTTGTTTATGTATGAATTCTAAATTTCAATGTATAAAAAATTAAAATTACTACTTAATCATTAAAACTAAGATATAACTATTTGAAACAATATCAATAACATATAGTATTATTTATTACTATTCTTATAAAGAGCAATTGTTTTTTTTTGTTTAGTAAAAAAACTTAAAATAGTACATATATGTATCATAATTTTTAATACCTTTCAGATGTTTCGAAAGTTCTCAAGATTCTTAAACTTGTATCAAATTAATGATCACGACCGAATGCTCTAGAAAATACTATAAATATCTGGAATGTTCCAGAATCTACTTGAAATTGTACTTTTTGGATATAAAACTCTGACTGTATACAATAATATATTATTCTTCTAAAAATTTTTATATGCACTCACTTATACTATGCATAGAATTTTGGCATTGTTTGTATGGCTTATTTAGAAAATGACTCATCACGTTTCATAAATAAATAATCGCGATCAAATCAAACAGCCTTTGCGAATTTTCTGTTCATATATCATAAACCAAATTATTATGAAGACAGTATTTATTAATATCAAATAAACATCTCGACTTTATGCAAAATTGAAAAAGAAATGAAATTAATTAATTACCTGATATTTCTCGCTCTCACTTATCTGCCTAAATTAATGGTAATAACCAAACTAAAAAAAGTAGAACATCATGAAATAATTAAATAAATCAAAATCAATCAATCTAGAATTAATTTCTCCTAAAAATTTATATTTATCTCTAAAATGAAATTCGAAAACTAACACTTTCTCTTTTTTCTCCATAAAGTGACACTTGTCTTTCAGTTACTGGCATATTTCTCTTCTATCTCTGTTTTTTATGATTCAATTAACTATCACACGAGACATTAAGATACTAACATACTTGGAATATTTTTGCCATTAATAATTTTATTAAGTTTTAAGAAATAGATTTAATGAAAACTTTTTAATTAAACTTTTACTTTAATTTTTTACTAAAAATAACAGTAGTCTACAATTGATATATTTAATGATTGATAAAACATCAATTAACGTTATTGTATAAGTAATAGAGTTATCGAAACTTATATGCTGTGGAATCTAAATATTAAAATAGAGATGAAATGTATGTGAAACCAATGTATTCGTGATGTGATTGGTCGAAAATAATTATTCTTATTCTGATTGGTTGAAAATGAATATAGTATATATAAACGACACGTAAATATATCATGACAATATATATGAGGCGCGCGCAAATTTAAATTCTAGTCCTCTTCTAAAAAGTTGATAGTCGGATGTCGTATCGTTTTACGTCACTTCTGTGACTATTTTATTCGGTTGTTGATTTGTCGACTGAGATAGTGGCGGGATTTTTAAAAGAATGAGGGCGAGCGAAGCGAGCGTGTTAAGTCTAGTTAAGTAAATATATTATAATAATGAATTTTAGTTTTGTATTTTTATCATTCCAACATGAACATTTATGATTTTTCATTTTCTACATTCTTTTTAATTATTGTAAAGAAGTTAAAATTAAGAATTTCTTAAAATTTTGATCATAAGCATTTATTTTTATTATCTGTTCTATTTCAAAACACATTAATTGAAAACTTTTTATTTTCGTCATCATTTATTACATTTTTTTTTACTTTAAGCAAACAATCTGATGTTTTTTTTTGCTCAAAAATTATTTTCGATATTTTCTAAGTATGACTCGAATTTTTATCAATTTGAGGCTAAAATTTTTTCTTATCAGACAAAAAAATTCTGATTCAGAATAAATTTAAGATTGAAATTCATATTTTGGCACAAAAGTGAATTAATTTTGAAATCAATCCAAATTTGAAATTGAATTGTTGATTGAAATTAGCACACCTGTGAAACTTCCGATCGTGTTTTAGAATTTTAATTAAGACTTAAAAAATACTTTATGTATACAATTTATCCTAAACATTATTAAATCTTTATTAAAATTCTGAATCAGGATTGAAGGTTCTACAGGCGTGCTAATTTATATTTACAATTCAATTTCAAATTTGGATTGATTTCAAAATTAATTCACCTTTGTGCCAAAATATGAATTTCAATCTCAAATTCATTCTGAATCAAAATTTTTTTTTGCTCGGGAAATTTGAAAAATTCTAATGTCAACTATTGTCTTGTGAAACGAAACAGCCGATTTAATAAATGATAAATCATTCAATCATTAAATTTTATCATAATTTTCTAACAATAATATTTATTATTTAAATATTATGGTTAATTTCCTGTCAGTTTTTATGCAATTATTCTTTTTATTAGGCTTTACAGTTATATTGCATGAAATGTTGTTTGCAAACAACTACTGATTTTAATTCGAATATATTATACTCGATACTCAAATCGAAAATATAATTTTTTTAATTTTTTCTTAAATAATTTTTATGCATTGAAAGCAAAGACCATTTAAAAAAAAAATTTGAGGAACCAGTACCAAGCCAGAAGTCGATCCTAGACCTCCACGATAATAAATCAGATACTTTGACTCAGCCTAGTAAGAAAAATAATTGCAATAATATTTATACTAAATACATACTTATATGTAAATATATAAACTAATATGAAGAATGTCTAAAGAAAGTCAGTAGCAACTTACTGAAGTGACATCCGGAGTGAGTTCACGCGAGTGAAAACTCATAAGAGAAGTAAGGCGGTGTAACTTGGTTGGGAAAACACATAAAAACATTTATAATAAACAAAAATATTTTACATGATACATGATATATTCGTCATGTCCTTCACCTACATAAACTAATAACCATCATCATTGTAAAATTAAAATAAAAAAGAAATAAGTAAGCAGAATTAGTATATGTATCTCTTGCATGCTATCTCGTTCTAGCCGATTAACTCGAAAATGTAGTTATCTTTAATCATAGTAGTAAATTATTACACTTATCTGTAATGGTATTTTTTTTTTAATATCAAATATCAAACACAAAAAACGAGAAATTTTATATTTCATCTTAACATAGTGTACTTTATGTTTATGGTTTCATTGCTGTTCTCTCGCTCGATATTATTGAAATCATACAATCAATTTATTACATTATTTATTACATTATTTTTCTTACATGCGAAAATAGTTTTTAGATATAATAAAGTAGAAAGTAAAAAAAATCGATATGATGAGTTTATAAGTGCTTTGCGTGGTAAAGTACAGTTATTATAATTTTTTGTTTGTTTTGTTGTTTTTTATTTGGTAGAATGACAGAGAAAATTTGTTTTGTATTAACCTTCACGGATTTTAAACTCTAAATATAATAATATTTTTTAAATAATATGAGGTTATTGTCTTCTTACTTATAAATTATGGATTACAGAATTTTATTTTTTCAAAGTTTTATTTTTTTCACTTTCATTTGTACACGGTATAAAAAAATTGCGTCTTGTACACAAAGCGTGTGTGCCGATAGATAACGAATTCACATTTTTGTGAATAGTTTTAAGATAAAAATTGAAAAAAATGAGAAAGGCCTCTCTCAACTGAAGCTATAATATAAAGATTGATGGAAAAAATCAGGGACGCAAAAGCCAAATGGTATCCAATTTGGCATAGAATGCCTTTTATATATATGATACGGTATTTGCCTGTTAAGCAAATTAGTATAATAATATACTGAGTAGTAGCCAAATAATAACCAAACAATGTATAAGTATAATAATTAATAATCAAATCAAACAGTTCCTAAAATTTATAAATTAACAAGTCTAATTAACCGTGACATAATTATTATTGATTGAATGACTTGACTGTTTGATCAGACAATGATTGACTGTTTATAAATGGTAATGAAGTAACAGTACTTTTACTCCTTTGCAATTATTTCCATGAAAGAAAAATATCGATAATAAACATTCATAAATTTTATTTTAACAGTTCATTCAAAATTTATTGATACAAGGACTACAAATGATGTTATTAAAATATCTTAATTTAAGAATTCCAATGAAATTTAATATTCATCGAAATTCCCAATATCAAGAAACAAGAAACAAGGTAGCATCTCATGCTAAGTGCAGGTTTTTGAACTCAAATTAGTGAATATTTATTTACTCTAATAAAAATTCAACTCCTTCAATTTCATTTAGTACAAAAATTAGTCTATATTGCACACCTTATACGCGAAGCATTGAGGTTGTGCTCTACTCTCGACATTTCAAAAAAGCAGTTTTCTCGAAACTGAAATCAATTTTTTGTTATATATCTCGCATTTACAGGTTAATATGAGTACATTTATATCAAGTCAAATAATTTGTCAGGCACATAAAATATTTCAATAACAATTTTTTTGTTTAACATAGTTAATTATAACATTAAACATAATCTTTTCAGGACGTCCGTGTATGGATGAGTGTATGTGGTAGGGAAATTGGTCGAAAAAATGATCGTATCGGAATAATTTTTTTTTTTATTACCTAAAGTGACACATGACGGAATTTCTCAATTAATATGAGCGTTCAATTCACTGTCGTTAAATTATTATTTACAAAAAACTAATATATGACTGTGCATTTTTTTGTATATCTATTTTTACATTTTATTATAGTATTTTTTTTCCTCACCTTTGAGTTATGGCGCCATTAAACCATGGCAGAGTTTTCTGTTTTTTTATTATTTTGCTTTTTATATTTTATTTTAATCAATTTTATTGTAAATAATAATAATAATAATAATAATAATAATAATAATAATAATAATAATAATAATAATAATAATAATAATAATAATAATATTTATTTAGCCCTTGGCTATCTTACAACATTTACAATATTTACATTCAATTCTGTTTACAATTCTTAGTTATAATTTTATAAGTCAATTTCATCCTTTACATATTCTTTTAATGCTATTCTAAAATATTTTATCCTATTTTCGTTTCTTATAAAATCTGGCAAGTTATTATACCAGTTATAACCAATATAAGTAATACATTTCTCAGCAGTGTAAGTCTTGGTTTTTTTTATATTTATTTTTGAGCTAGATCTAGTGTAGTAATTGTAAGTATTTTCCATTCTTGTAATTTTTTCGGCTATTATTTTCGGTTTCTCATTTAAAACCAATTTATGTATAAAAATACAGGTATTAAATAGCAACCTTTGCCTTATACTCATCCAACCTAATGTTTCTAACATGTCGCTTATTCTAATGTATTTACTAACTCCTAAAACTTGTCTCATAGCTCTATTTTGAGTTTTTTGGAGCTTGTTCAGATCTCCCGCCGAGTAATTTATAATAATAGTACTACAATAATCAATATAAGGAGCAATTAATGTTTTATATATTAAATTTTTCGAATAACTACTAACAGAATTACCAAGACGATACATAATATTTATTTTTTTTGCCATTTTATTTATCACTTCTGTTGCATTATCCTTAAAGGTTAAATTGTCATCAATAATAATACCTAAGTACTTCATTTTTTTAACTTCCGTGATTATATGATCTTTTAATTTAATATTACAGCTACCTCTAACATAGTTTTTCTTATTATCATGTATTAACATATATACAGTTTTTTTAACATTAATTTTCATTTTGTTTTTTAATAACCAATCATATAATACAGATAAACTTAAATTTAGTTTGGTTTCAATTTCCTCCAAATTTTTACTTGCAAAATAAATTTTCGTATCGTCTGCAAAAAGACGACATGTGACACCTAAATTTCTAATTAAAGGAATCATGTCATTTACATATATCAGAAAGAGAATGGGGCCGAGTTTAGAACCCTGTGGCACACCATTTTCATTTCTGATTTCGTCAGAAAATATATTATCTAATTTAACTCTTTGTCTCCTATGACTTAGGTAAGATTCGAATCATTTCAATACTATTCCAATAATGCCCCAACAATCTTACCTTTATCAAGACAATTTCGCCAATCAATAAGAGAGCTCTGAATAGCTGTTTCACAAGAGTAATATTTTCTAAAACCATATTGTTCATTATCTATCAAATCATTAGATTCTAGATACCTTTCAAGCCTAGACTTGACTACTTTTTCCAGTAAGTGTTCCATAATTGGTAATGTATTGATCGGCCTAAAATCTTCGATATTTTTACTATTTTTGATTTTTTGTAAAGGTGTAATTGTTGATAGTTTCCAGATATCCGGTGTAATGCCCAGTCTTAAAGATTGATTCAATATGTCTAGAATAATATTAGGATCAGATTCCCATATTAATTTAACAATTTTAGCATTGATATCTAATTTGTTGCCTTTATTATTATTTAGATTTCTAATTATTAATTTCATTTCTGCATAGGAGACAGTGTCAAATTCATTAAATTTTGAATTTAAATTCTCGTCATTTCTATTATCACAATTAAAATCAGATCGACTTTCTGTACTACTAACTGAGTTATCAATAGTTTCGCTAATTTCCTTTACAATATTATTTACACTATTTACAAAATAGTTATTAAATTCATTTACAATATCAGTCTTATTATCCAATAACTTATTATTAACTTTAATACAATTGGGCATAATCGAGTTAGCTTTTTATCACCCATTAATTTTTTAATTTCAGACCACATTAAACGTGATTTATGTTTATTTTTATCAATTTTATTTTCATAGAATATTTTTCATTTATTCTAATGCTGTTAACTATTTCATTTCTTAGTTTTCTGTAATTTTCTAAGTCATCTATACACTTAGAATTTTTAGCTCTATAATAAGCTTGATCTCGAATTTTTATTTTTTTAATTATATCATTACTTATCCATGGTCTACTATTCCAATTAGGCTTCATTATTTTTTCAATTTTAGGTGCAGTTATTTCTATTGAGTCGTAAATAGCTAAGTTTATATTTCTAACATATAATACATTTGATACAAAGTATCAAAATTATAATCCTCAATTTTACTCTCATTATTCATTAAAAATTTAATTTTATCTATTAAAACATTTTGGAAAATATAACTATCAAAGTTTTCGAAATCTCTACTTATAATTTTTTAAGGTTTCAATTGATTATTATTCTTTGATTTCATGTGTATAATAATGTTATTATGATCTGAAATTTTTGGCGTATTTAAAACTTCAGATTCACATTTGAAATTACAGAAAACTAAGTCTATTATTGTATCTGAGTTCAATGTTGATCTAGTTGGTAATTTAATTTTTTGCTTAAGACCTAACGATGGAAGATTGTTTAACAATTTTTTGCCATAATAATTTAATTTAGAAATATCAATATTAAAGTCTCCGACAATTATTAACTTATTTTTATTTTTATCTAATATGTTATTTACAAAACTTATAATATTTACACAAAATTCACTAACTCTACTGTTTGGAGAACGATATAAATTACAAATTGTAATTTTCTCCTTTATTTTTATTTGAAAAACATGTAACCAAGTACCTTCATTAATCAGTTCATTATTCACTATAACATCGAATTGCATAGATTTTTAATATAACTTATAACACCTCCGGTTCGATTATTACATGTATTAGTTCTAATTATATTATAATTTTCAATTGAAATTTCATGGTCTTGTATATCGTCCTTAACATGAGTTTCATTTAAACAAATAATATCTGGTTTTATATTTTCAATCCATTTAATTAAAATATCCTTCTTATTTATTAGTTCATTTATATTGAGCGAAACTATTTTTAACTGTTAATTTTCACAATTTATTATTCTTTTTGATTTATTATTTAACACTTTCAAATAAAACTTACAGTTTAGATCCGTGGCTTCATGACTTATATCACAATCTGTTGCGTTAAATTTATTTGACCAATTTACACAGTTTGCACATTTTCTTTCATTATTTTTACAATCTACCTCTTTATGTTGTCCTGCACATTTACGGCAAACCACAGGCCTCTTACATCTATTTGCCTTATGATTATAGCCTCAACAATTAAAGCAACGATTGATATCGATAAAATTGTAAATCTTATAGCTCATCCAACCTATTTTTATTCTACCATTCTTTAGTAACAATTTATGAATATCAGGATGCAACTCCAATATCATCGTACCAGAATCTTGGTTTTTCAAATATTTTTTAATAATTTTAATTTCATTTCCACCTTGTAGATTAATCAATTTATTTTGCTTAACAATATTATCAGTAAGGACTTTATCGTTCGTTTCAATTATATCCTTATTTATAGCAATTACTTTCAATTTTGGTAATTTTTTAGTAATTGTAGTTACCTTTACCGAATTTCCCATCTTCTCAGTTATTTCATTAGCCAAGACTGACTTGTCTATTTCTTTATCCAACTCAACAATTACTTTTCCATTCGATCCATTTCTAATTTTATTTATTCCAATACCAAGATTCCCAACATTGATATTTCTTTTAATACTTTTCACTGTTTCTTCACTGGACTGTTTATTTTTCGGCATGATGACAATGCATTCGTTTGACTTATCCATAGGTTGTTGACATTGTTGAATTTTCTGAGAAGACATAATTTCAACAGTATTATTTGCATTATTATTATTATTATTATTATTAGATTTTTCAATGTTACTACTTCTAATCACCAATTTATTACTTGTCATTAATTCTTTTTTAAGTATGTTTATCTCTTCTTTGACCATTTCATGTAATTTACTCAATTCCTGTTCAATAATGTCCTTCACAACAAGTTTTGCAATGTCATTAATACTTTGAGTTATTTCATTGTGTATGACTTCTTGTAACGACATTTTCAATTCCAAAATTTCATTATTTCTTTGATCTATCATAAACTGCTTCAAGTTGATTAACTCCTCATCGTACTTTTTTCCTATTTGGCTTATAAACCCCTCCAATTTGCTAAACATGTTGCTTTCCGTGTCATCTTTTACTGTTCCAGTAGATCGTCTTGCAAGCATTCCTAGACTGTTATTATTTTTATTTTTATTAGCGAAAATGTTAGTAAAAATATTAGTAAAAAATGAGTTTATAAGGCGTGCACTTTTGGATTTTTCAAACTTTTCATGAACTAGACTGACTTTTTATTCATTTATATTTTGAATACGTTTATACATGTGTATGAGCTGATTACTGAGTTTATTTTGCTGTAGCTGTAAAGGTTTTTAATCAAGTCATTCTATGCAACAATATATTCAAAATCGAAAATAAAAATAATAGTAAATAATCATCTTCAATTGGCGAAATTTGAATAATCAAAATGCTACAAAGTTTAAACTGAACTCAACTATTCATAACTTTTATTTTTGTATTCACCTAAAAGAAAAAAAAATAATTAACCATTTCATATATTTAAAAAAATTATACTTTTAATTTATTTTCTCTCAATTAATGTATGATGTAAATAGTCTCATTAAATAGTTGTTGTAAATAACTTTAATCTATGTAGGTACTTGATCTACGTGAATATTCAGTTAATTTGATTACAGCTGTAACTTTAATTAATTAAATAAGTCAGTGAAATTTAATTTATCACAAAAGCAATTAGCAATCTAATAATGTCAACTCTCGATTGAAAAATAACAAGAGAAATTTATTTAAAAAAACATATAAATTTAACAAAGTTATTAAATCATACTTTCACATAAAATAAAAAATGAAGATTTAAATTGTTTCTGTATTTACTTGATCGAAACTTTCGTTGACTTTGACACATATTCTGCAACTAATAACTAATGACATACGCGATTAACAACAAGCTAGGCTTGAATTTTACATCTAAATTAATTTCGTTTAACTGAAAGTGTAATATGTGAAAACAAAACTCCAAATACACATTTAAACTACTAATACTTGATCTATTTTGTAAATAAAAAATTGCTTCTTGGTAAATAACTTTCATCAATTACCTTAATCATCAACACCATCTCAATAAAAAAAAAAAAATATAATCAAGAAATTATATTGGACTTATCTAAAACTCAGCTTTATTTTATATTTAAGTTCAATAACGTGATGCGATAATCAGATAATAAAAATAGAAATCTATAACAGAATAAAGGAAAGTAAAAATAAAATTATTATAACATTGAAGTGAACCTCTGAATTAATGAATAAAAAGTATTAACATAATTAAAGTAATCTAATCCATTGCAAAAAATTCTTCTAGAGATCAATTATTATTATAATTATGGTATTAAAAAAATTAAAAAAAAAACATTAACGATAATCGAATATTCTACAATAAACTAGAAAGCTGAACGGGTAAAATTTAACTTTTTCAAATGATTAAGCACTGTATATAGCTGTTACGTTTGACAACAAAATTCTTTATCTATATATAACAATTCATGGTCTCTCTTTTTATTTATAATCATCTTATAATACATGCCATTTTAATCGATTGATTATGGACGTGCATAAAAATTAACTGCGGAATTATTAAAATGTTAACCATTCAGACCATAATCATTACTTTTTTATTGAAACTAATGAACCGATTAACTACGACAAATTTTAAAAATCTGGCACGTGTCATTTGTCGATACGGAGTTGTTATCACATTTAACTGAAAAAATTCAATATTTTTTAATTATCGCAACTACGCAATAATGTAATGACACCAAGTATTGATATCTAATAAGTGTTGGGTCATTTGATGATTGTTGATCGATTACGTGAAATCTTATTTATTTACTATAAGTAAAATAAGAAGTTAATATAATTACGTAATTAGATTATTCAATGTTAAGACTAATTGAATATTATATTAAATGAAAAATTTTTAAATTATTACCATAACAATGAAATATACTGAAAAATTTTAATAAATTGAATTGTAGTTTTAGAAATTAATATAGCCTTCTATATGATATCAAGTAATAGCATGATGTTCTGTTCATATTTGTAATAATTATTTACAATACCGCATTACTCCGATAACAATCTAGATTGTTATGACAGGAATAATTTCTATACAAGACTAAGATAGCTAATTTAATAATTCACCTACACTGTTAATGATAGGTGATGTTACAATAGCAATCTAGCAGTTTTTACTTATTGATAGTTTAGGTTGTTTTGACAGTATAGTATTTTTAGTGAAAATTAAGAGCAGAAGAAAATTTTAATTGAATATTAACGAAGTAGACGTCAGACTTGCTAGATTTTTTAATTTTGTGAAAGTTTATTGTTCTTTTTCAATTTAATATCATATATTTCATTATAAATAATATGAAATTATTTATTTCATTATATCATGTGTCGTAACATAATATTGATAAATAAATAAAATTTAATTATAAAAATTTCAAGCCGTACGCTGAAAGAAAAAATTTCTATTGAAAAAATGGTATTAGGCGTCTTGATCCCCCGACAAAATATCCCTAAGACAAAAAATTCCCGACAAGTTATTCTTTAAATTCGTTATAGTTATTAAAAATTATTAAAAAGCACAATGATAAAAGGGCACAACACGGTAACAAGCGTTTTATTTAAAAATTCCGGCTATTTAGGATTAATTGTCGGGAATTTTTTGTCTTGGGGATATTTTGTCGGGGGATCAAAAATCATGGAACTGAAAAAGTAGGCATTTTTGTAACAAGAAATTAATTTGTTTGACATTTTCAACAATTTTATATCTTAGCTGAAGAAATTAAAATTGCTCTCACAGTGACTTTCTTTTTTGAGAAAAAAATTTTCTTGATATGGAAAATAACAATTCAAAAGAAAATTTTCAATTTGTCTATCTATAATTTTTGCATTTAATTAATTAACAAAATGTTGATACCCCCTTGCGTTGATATAATAAATTGAAACTTTTTTGCATAAAAATGCTTCGTATTAATGCAAATAATAGCATAATGCATTGAGGTATGTTTTTTGTTTCACTTTCAGTTCTTTTATTTTGGAATTCGAATTTTCATATTTCTAATTTTCTCTAAAAAAAATAATTTAGAAGTAAATGAATTCTAATGTAGTTATAACTCAGTGAAATATTTTTTGCAATAAATAATTGATTATTTGAATACTTTCTACAATGTTTCCCTTCTACGGAGTAGTAGAAAGTATAAATTTTAATATCAAGTATTTGTAGCAATAAAGTCGTTAATCGTAATTATAATTGTATTTCTACATATAATGAGCGTCAATTTATGGTAAACACTCACAAGACCGTGTAAGAAACAAAATTACATCAACAAAAACCTTCATGCGAGTGAATCAGATTTAATTAATTTAGAGATCACACAGACCTTAATTAACTCAAATTTGATTAATAATGTTTGTAGAGCATTTTATCACTTAGACTTATCAATTACTCAAATAAACTATATTTGAACGTTTTCTTTACCAAACACCTCTACTATAAACTTTTCCTTTTACTTTAATTATGGGTACCGATAATAAAGTAACGACGACATTGATGTCTACATTGTAATAACAGAAAGTATCAAATTATAAAAATTAAAGGAAAAGCACTAAATTAATTGACAATAATCATTCGTATATTCGAATTATCACTAACGGTTGTAAAAAAAAAATAGAAAGCTGAACTAATAAAAATTAAATGATTCAAATAAATACATTATAACCACATACACATTTAAATACAACTTATCTGTAATCGCCTTTAATGACCATACTCAACAAAACCGTTAGTCAATTGATAAAGTAAAATACAAAATATATAGAATGACTGGAAAATATCAACAGTGACTATTATAATTTTTTTTTTTTTTTTCAAATAAAAAAATTTAGTTTTTTCAACATAGTTTCTATTGTAAATTCGAGCAGCTTGCAAGTCTTCAAAAAAGAAGTCTTCAATTATTTATTGAATCTCGACAGATAGAATAACCTCAAATGAAGAGTAAATATTTGATAAAATATTTATTAAAATTTCAATTACTGTATACTAAGTCAAAAATTTAATTCTTTAATGTGACTGTGATAAGGATAAACTCAGTGCAATACATAAAATTATAATTGAAGTAATTATAAGTAAAAGTGAAATTAAGACCTTAAATCCTTGATTCTCCTCTTAAATAATTATTTACCAAATGAATACCGATGTAATCCTGAATCAAATTACCTAAATTTATTTAAAATATTCTTACTTATATAGTTGTTCTATGTACTCACAAATATGTTTAGTTATGTAACAAATGTATTTACTATATAATGAAATTTGCCATTTGGCCTGAGCCTTGGCATTAATAAACAAAATTCTAAATTCTAAAATTCTACACAGTTAAAAATTTTGCGTCATTGCGTCAAAAGATTTTATGTTAAAAATTTTTGTGTTAAATTAACTCAAAAGTCTCAAATTAAAACAAAAAAGTGTTAAATATTTAACACAAAATTTTTTTGACGCATTGACGCAAAATTTTTACTGTGTAAGAGCTAACTAAATTATTACTTATTTCACATATATGCATAAATATTTTCAAAAGAAAATCATTTCTTTTCATTACAATTATCGCAATAACAAGACAATTATTATTTATTTGGCATTTCTCACAAATTTTTTTACAACGTTTGAGTCAAATAATCTTTTCATTCCAGGTGATATCTTCTTTTTATTTTAAGTGATTTCAAAAAAAGTTTGGAAAATCCAAAAGTGCACAGCTTGCAATGCTCATTTACTCATGAAATAATAATAAAATAAAAAATGTGAAAAAAAAAAAATATAAAACAGGTGAAATAGGACGACAATGCGTAGGCACTTCTAGTAGTATAAGTGTACACAATATATATAGATTTATGGTCTTTTGGTTTTTTTTTCATTTTGTTAATTGCAGTCAAACGATACTGAGCTACCTAGGCATTCACGATAGATGACCCACAATTTTTGAAAGAATTAAAAAATAAATTTTTTTTTATTAATGAATTAACGAATTTTTTCACAAGTTACAGTGTATACGGGGTTAAATCAATTTTTGAAAAGTATGGAATTAATTGCCATTAAATTATCTTCCCTATAGTATAAAAAATTTTTTAATTCCGCGAACTAACAAGGGTATAATAATAAAAATAGATGCCGAGATGAGGCGAAAAATACACGTATATAACATATGTAATACAGAAATTGTGTTGATTTTACACAATATTTTTTACTGTGAATATGGAAATCAGATTAGAACTTGATTTTCGAAAACTAGCATGGAACCAATGACTTCCCGATTTTTTTAAAAATCATTCATTTGTATAGCGAGAACTTAAAAATTTAGAAAAAGAAATCTTAGATGTGAAAAAAAATTTATTATAATGCACAATGACGATAAAAATGACTGACAAAAAATTTAGAAAAAAATTTTTTTTTTGTTTTTGAAATTAAAAATTTTTTTCTCTTAAATTTTAGAAAATGACCTTAAAATATATATTTTGGAAAACTGAAAGAACTTTTTGGAAAAAAAAATTTTTCTACAAAATTTTGGGGATATCCTATTTTACCCCCATATATATACATACATATGTATTAACAGGTACTTACAAATACATAAACAAAACATTTATTGCATAAAACTAAGAACGCAATCATTTCCGCAAATCGTTAAATTCGATCTTTTATTATTCATTACTATTACTTAATAGCAATTTATAATGATGGTATAAAAATAATACTGTATTCTTTATTTCTTTTTCAGAGAATAAGAGAAAGGAATGCTAACAACAAACTCAGTTAAAATTTAATAAAATGTTATTACGGCGGACGAAATGGCAAGGGATCATTTAGGGTCGGATTATTCAGAGTACATGAGCGACACAACAACTTACAGTTGTAAGACGATTTCTGTCGAGAAGGTAATTAATTACATGTGTTTCAATAAATCATTTCTTATGTGTAATAAGTTCTTCTTATACCTATATAACTTTTTTTAAATTATTTTTCTGAGTGCTCATATGACAAATTATTTTTAGAAACCATTTCAAGACCGTGAATTTTTCGAGTAAAATTTTATTGAAAATTATACAAGACTTTAAAAATAGAATTGGAAATAATGAAAAAGACTCATGACTGAAAAACTGCGAATATTGAACTAAAAAACTTTTTGGTCATAGTGACTACTTCAATTTGATGATGTGTCAAGTACTTGACATCTAAGATATAAATACACGAACTTGAAACAATTAATCAATGAAATAATTGCAAATAGAAGTTTTCCCAATTTCGGAACGTGATTCACATGCTTTATATAATACTCTTCGGAATTGAAAACATGAGTAAATTTTTCATTCGGAAAAATCATTTTGAGTATTCGTTAAATTTTATCTACATTATTTTCAAATCACTTAAAATACCAACTAGTAAGTTAGTTGCAATCTTTAACTTTCTAAAATATAACTAAATCCTATAACTAAAAATTAATGATTAGTTGTGAATCGTAGTTAACTCGCAGGATCGAAATATTGATTTTATTAGCTGAAACCAAAGTGCGTGATTTCAATTTCCAGTACGTTTTCTCATGAATTGATTAATTGATAAAAATTCAATATGAATAGTGACAGCAATATAAAAAATGAATAACCCTTTCTCTAATTTTGTGATAAAAAGTGTCTTTTGCAAAAAAAAAAGGAAGTTCAATTTTTATAAATTTGTGAAAATGTGATTATAAAAACTTAATATAATGGTAAGTAATAAAAAAATATATCACGTTAAATATATAGTTCTTCAATAAAGTTATTAATTTATTCTAAATAGAACTGGCATACTTAATTATATAATATTTTAAAAATTCGTATGAAACGTGCAACAATGAATGACAAAGTTTTCAAAATTTCAGACTCCCCTGTCCACCCCTGTGTTAAATTAATCATATGTGAAATTTTCGACCCACTCAAATATTTCTTGTTATGCTCAAAACATTTCTCAACAAAGTTGAGGTATGCTACGATATCTCTTAAATGCGTCATTTAATTTTGATTTGATGTCATTAGATGTAATTATATTTTTTTTAATGAAAAAATTTTTTATCAAGTCTCAAGTCGATTCAGTAGTAAATTTCAAAATTATTTTAAAAACTTCTAGAAAAAATTTTTTTATAGATTTTTATTGTCGAATATCTTCAAGATGCCTCGAAGATATTTTATTTATTATTTTTCGAAATAACTTTTAAAATATTTGACTAATTAACTTCAAAAATCAGAGACACTTTTTTGTAAAAGTTAAAAAATCACAGCTATTTTAAAATTTTCAACTAATCGTTTTTTTCATATAACTTTTGAACTTTTGAACTCGAAAAGCTCAAAAATCAACTAATGAAAAAATTTTCAATCGTTTGAAGCTCGAACAAACGAGAAGTTTCAGGGATAGCCAACCGGTCAACCGCTTTTGACATTTTTTTTTTTTTTGAGAAAATTCAAAAAATTAATTTTTGGCTTACATTATGTTAAGGTTATGTCATGATATTTCATATGCGTAAATCATCGTAATAAATTCATAATATTTTTCTACATAAGCTAATTCATCATAAATTTTACGTAATTGCTCATATTTTGCGTCGTAAACAATGGAAGCAATTAGTCGATGACTTTGATTAAGTTAACGAGCCTTTGTTTTTAGCTATTTTTACTGTAATCAATTATCAGATTGTCGATATCATAAAAAAATCATTTAGTATAATGATAACTTCATAACAGACTAGTTGGAACCAATAATAAATACCAAACAATCATATCATTGAAGAATAATGCTGCTCTTAATCATTGTAAAGTTTTTTCTTTTTATAGGAATACAAGGGGAAGTAATAAAAGACTCTTGTTTGATTATTGGTTATTCCGTAAGTTTTACATTAATAAATATATCATCTAATTAATTTAATGTTAATTTTGCCATTTTGTCGTTATCTTATTGGTACACTGTAAAAAAAGCGGTGTTAAAATGGACTCATTTTAACACCGCTATGTAACACCTGGGTATTAACACCGGTGTTCTTTTGCGGTGTTAAAAATCCGGTGTTAAATCGGCGTAATAACGGTGTAACAGTAGAATAAATTTACACCGTATCGGAGTATGAATATTACATGATCCATAAAACACAATTATTATTCAATATTTATCAAAATGAATATTTCAAACTTTCTAAGTTAAATATTTACTTTTTTTAATTATTTATTTTTAATTATCAAACATAAAAAGTTTAATTATAAAAATTGTGTCAGTCAAAATATTATCAACACCGGAAAATCTATAACACCGATTTAACACCAAAAAAATATATTTACACCGCAAACGGTGTTACTGCTACACCGATTTCGATGTTGAATTTAACACCGGAATTATTAACACCATACACCGCATGGACTTACACCGGTTTTTTTTTACAATGTATATAATAAAAATTAACCAATTGTCAACAATAATGATTTAGTGTTCTTACAATGAAGATTGCTGCACCAACATGTGTCTCTATTCGGCAGAATCATCTACAGCTACTTGTGTTTCAAAAATTGAAAACCTTTCAGACTATCTTGTTAAGTTACCAGAACCACCAACTTCCAGCATCTTCAATTTAAAAGCTTCTGTAAATATTTTAGTTTTTTATTAATTTCTTGGTCGGGATAATTTGAAATTTTGATGTCGACTTTTTTTTATTCTAGTGTCACAAAAACAGTGATTGCAATCGTTTAGAAAAATGCATGTTGTTTGCAGATAAGTCCCGTGGTATATGTATAAAACTACCAAGTCCTAAACAGACGACGCCCAAAGCGCCTGAAGAACAGACGACGCTATTTAATCCGCAACGTCAAAGTTGCGTCATACCTGGATTATATGTATGTAATTTACAAAAATTAGTCTTTATAAAATTATTTGCAATAAATAAAATATGTATTTATGTTATTTTCTTACCAGTGTAAGAAGGACGACGATTGCTGTTCCAAAAAATGTCATAATTATTTAAATACTGGCATAACTTATTGCCTAAATACAATTGAACATTCACCTGCATTAAGGGGTTAGGGGTACTCAGAGGCCTGAAAAAATGATGATTTTCAATAATTTTTTTTTTGTAGTTAATTACTTTATTTGACAAAAATAAAAACATAGCTTTATTAGAACACGTTTTGATTTGACTTCACGATAATTTCAAAAAAAAAAATTAATAATTCAAAAAGTTATCGCTGTTTTTGTAAAGCCCGTTCCTCCCGAAGTCCTTTGCGGTGATCATCATAAGTCCTTGGAGATTCATCTAAAATCAATCGGATAAGAAAAATTAGTTTTATTAATAGATAATCTTGTGCCTGATCGAAGCTTTTTTTTTTTTCGAAATTAACAAAATGGCGGCTTCAGGAAATTTTTTTCTAGATTTTCGGGAAAAAATCAACAGTTCATTGTTAAAAAGAAATCGAAATTTTTGAAAAAAAAAAATCCTTCGATCAGGCACGAGTTTTTAATGTTTTTCAAAAGTACAATAAATTTTATTGAAATCTACCGAGCAGTTTTTAAGTTACAGTGATCACCAGTTCAGAAAACATAGTTTTGAGAAAAACGCATTTAAAGTTTTGCTATGGATTTATGTCGAATTATAAGAATTATTTAATAACTTACACTGAGTCATCTATTCCTGGACCATATAATAGCTCTTCAGCCGTCATAGCAGCTTCCAAAATATCGATTTGCTGGTGCCTACGTTGCAATCGACCTTCTCGGGTGTTATCATTAGCGCGCTTATCTGCTACTTTCATACGTGCAGCATCCATTCTTTCTGCATACCGATGAGAATTAGGCCCACAATTAAGTCCTAGTGTATTCATCAAGACTAATAATGAATTTATACCCTCATTAAATATACACATAGCAACGTATGCAGCTATTTGTACGATAGTATAACTAGTATTTACCGTTTTTGGGCATATTTTCCATACTAGTTAGTTAAAGCTTTCATTATTATTCTGATTGAATCCACCTACACATCTTGAAAGTAAATTTTCATTACTAAGATCTTCGTATATAGGCTCGATAGCTATCAAAACATCAGAAGGTAAGGGAGAATAATCGTGAGAATAGGTATCAAGCTCTCCTCTTGCTTCAGCGCGCTGGTAAGAGCACCAAGATTCTTCGCCTTTTGGACACATATCATGATTCGGTTTTTCATCACTCGAGCCGTAGTGATAAAAGGTTGCCATTATAGCAGATTTCATATTTTCAATAGAATCACAATGCCGGCGTATTGCTAAACCATAGTACACAGTTAGTTTGTCTATTACTTTTCCTGTGAGCTTACCTCGACCACCAAGACCTTTTTGTTACTCTTCAGCGTACGTAATCGACTCCCCATCCGCTTTTGGACATGCCCTATACATTTCTTTTTATTTACAGTTGTATTTTTGTAAGGATCTGATTTTATAATTCCTGAATAGGTCTTGGAGTCACCATCACCAATATAGTTGGTATACTTATTAAGTATTACTTAACTCCATATTTAGTTTCAGAATACGAAAACATTTCGACCATCGCATCCACCTCCATTTTCCCAGAAAACCCTTTATGATTAGCAGAACACACATCTTCATGCGATTGATACCATTCCTGGAACTCAACAGTATTTGGTTTTTTTTTCCAATACTCACATAGCTTACAATATGCACTTTTAATGTTTATGTCAAGAATCTTTCCAGTAAAATAGCCAATTATAGAAGAAACTCCAAATGACGATGTATATCCCCGTTTTTGCCAGGTTCCATCTCCCGATACAGTTAGATGATTTATATCTTCATTTTCAGTTGTTGGCATTGCTTGCTTTTCTTCATTCACAGCTTTCGTCATGAAGGTTTCTGCGACGGTTTTACTACAATTCAAAATCTGCTTCAGTAAAATTGTATGCGTAGATTTATCTAAAAAGACGGCATGTCCATCAGGCCGCAAAACTTGCACAATCCTTCGTATCCTATTCCTAGTATTCTCATTACAAAAATGAAACGTCTGTTTATTTCATAAGAATACCCAACGAAAGAACAGGAAGGAATATATTCATTTCCACAGTTATTACATGCAACTACAATTTTGAATCCCAGCCCACGTGTACTTGCTGTTTGAAACAGTACATTTCCATCACATTTTTACATTTTATAAGAGCAGAAATTGCAGTGAATACCTGAATAAAATTTATTATTCGAAATTCAGTACTGCTGTCTTCAGGTACATCATCTTCAGTGTTTTGTTTTAATTTTTTAGAAGATGTACTCTGAATACTTTCATCACGTTCGGCTGTTTTCGGATTAAAAACATTCTTTCTTTTGACTGAACGCGACTTATTAATTGTTTCAGAACTCCGGAGTTCTCTTGAAACCTTTCTATAATCACGTCCCATGGTTAATAATTTAATTCACTTGAGAAATAATTTATCACAAAACTATCGACTGATCAATGCAACGACTACAGGTATACTGGCAACCAAAAATTATTTTTCAGTTCTTGTACTACCTACAAATTGTGAATATATGTAGAAGGATTTATATATATATATATATATATATATATATATATATATATATATATATATATATATATATATATATATATATATATAATATATTGTATGTATAATATATATAATTATACATACATTAAAATGGGGAGATATTCATGACAATGAAACCCGAAAGGTCGGTTGCTTTTTCATAAGAGTATGTTCCAATTACTAAGAAAAAAAAAACCTAAAGGGACCGACAAAAAAATCTTTCAGGAAAACTGAACTTTTTTGGATCAAAAAATTTTAACTTCAGCTAAAATAATTTTCTTCTTTTTTTTTCTTCTATTGTGTGTGCATAACTTTATCTTGTTCTATTCAACCATTGTATTTTATTCTATTGACAAATTATGTCATCGAACTTGTTAAAGTGATTGACTAATAAATTAAAGAAATTTAACAAAATGTGATGCCATACTTGTACTATTGTAAGACTTTGTTGATAAATATTTTTTATTAAACAAATTAGTCAGAACAATCAAGGTAATTCAAGCAACGCATTAAGTTTTTTTATTATATGTTTTGAACAATCCAGAGGAATTAGCTTATGACTTTGTGGAAGTTATGATTTAACTTAAACTATTTTTTATTCTTTAGACATCACAACAGGGTGATTAGAGTCATTCAATATTACCAAAAAATAAAATTATTATCAAAGAGCGAAGTTTCTATTTATCATCCTTCTTTAAGCTAAAAAAGCAGAGAATTATTTCGGAAATTTATTTTTCCATCTTTAAATTAAATACAACACTTTTTTAACTTATCGTTCGATTTTGATTTCCAACAACGAGTTTTGAATATTTTATGGTATTATTAAATTTCTGTAAAGAAATATCGACAATACTTAGGTAAAAGATAAAACTGCTTATTTCACAAATTAAAATTTTATAGCCAATAACTTTATACAAAAAATTATTTTTGTAGCCGTAATAATGTTGAAAAATCGTTAAATCATATTATGCTAGTTTTAATAATTATTATATTTATAATTAATACAATCATTCCAATAATAACTTAACTAATAATTTAAAAATATATTATTGTTTCTAACAAACAAATTATCGAAATATTTCAAAAAGCTAGTACAGTTAGTAGAGAATCGAAATATTCAAAAATGCCAAATCATCATGACCTAAACATCCTGTAGTATGTGTAAGTACTAATGGGTTAGAGTTACTAATTTCTGCCAATACTTATTATTATTATTTAACTATAGTTATACCGTACTGACACTACCCTCATTGAAGAAATTATCTTTTTCTTTTGAAAATCTCCACGAGCTCAACATGATTCTCATACCCACATGTTTATTTGAACATTAACTAAATATACTGAATATCAAGACAAACTTAGTGCAGAAATCGGTGATTTCATAATTTTTATCACAATTATCATTAACTGGAATTTAAACTTGAATTCAAAATAATCATGTAAGTATTCAAAGAATCAAGTTATTTTTTTTTTACTACAAAAAATTAAACACTACCTGTTTGAGAAATAAACTTTTATTCATAATCTTTTTGCCAAAATACACTTCTAGAACTTGTGTGTTCAATATTTCAAAAATTTTGTCTTCAGCAATTACAAACTTCTATTTTTAACAATTTTTAATTAAAAAAACTCCGAAACGATTTTTATTTTTTTAGAAGATATTCGAAATTTTTTATATTAAATTAGTTTGAATTTTTTTTTTTTTAAAGAACTACTCGGGAATAAGACGAGAGAAAACGGTATTATTATTCATGCGATAATAGAAGATAGGATAAACAAGTGAATTTGTACGTGCACACGTGGAACACTGCATAAGCACCGTATATTTTAGTCTCACGTGTATTTAACTTTTTTATAAAATCATTTAAAATATCAATCGTTTGAAAAATAACAATTTTGATTAATTATTTTGTGAAAAATTCGATAATGTAAAAAAAAATGTTACTAAAAAATTTAATTTATGAAGTATCCGATTTTAAACATCCAAATTGGTAATGAAAAAATCAAAAATACACACTGTTTTTACATAGGGTAAATTTTTTTGAATATTTGGAATATTTTTAGAAATCAAAGCCGACAATCTGTCATAACACACTTAAAATAGCTTTAAACATAGAATTTCTGAAAGTTTGAACACATGTAGAATTCTATTTTAGATACTTAATTTTCGGTAACTTGACTTGAAATAATATATTTTTTTTCTAATAGTATCAGTTTTCAATGAGATATTCTGTTTCCACGTAGTAAAAATTACACATAACTTATTAACAGATCAATCGAAAATGGAACAAAAATTTGAAGCTCTATTGTTAATAATAATTATTTTAAGAGCATTATTCCCTCCGATCATGGGATGTCCTCCTTCTCATGCTCCTACACGTCGTCATTATTATTTAACAAATTTGCCGGATTCAAGAAAATTAAGTACACTGGCTTTTATTGGTACTCACGATTCAGCGACATCGGCAGTGGGATTCAAACGCGCCCGAACACAGTGGATGACAGTTTCTGAACAATTAGACGCTGGCGTACGCGTATTGGATATGCGAGTACGTCTGTATGACAATGAATTCGTGATGAATCATGGTTTTGTATATTTGGGCATGTCTTTTGGTAAAATATTGGACGATATAATGAATTTTTTGAAAGACCATCCAAAAGAACTTGTAATAATGTTCATACAAAGGGAACACAAATCTTATAACACGATTATGACAGAGTGCGCGATCTTAAGAAATAAATACATGAAAGAGTATCCTAATTTATTTGTTGAATATTGGTCATACTACGACACTCTCGGGCAGTATCGTGGAAAAATTTTACTATCCTCACATCAGTTCTGTTTCTATAATTGTACAACACACCGATTCTGTTTAGAACAGAACAACTGGGAAATATCGTCCAATTATCTCAGAAACAATAAATGGGCTGATATTAAAGCACTTCAAGATTTGATATTCGAAGCGCGCACAGGTTATTATTGTTTCACCAATTATTTATCGGGCAATGGTTTTGGGTATGAGACTCCAGAAAGCTTAGCTATAAGCTTCAGGCCGAACCCTTTGAATTTGACTAATCCTTCTTTAGGTCCAGGGATGAATGACCGAATGTATAATTATTTTCGAAATCCAAAAAATGTAACATATTTTGTTATAGCTGATTACCCAAGCGAAGATCTTATTGAAAAAATTGTTCTTAGTAACTAAAGATAGATTTTTATTACATTTGTATCTAATTAATTCATACAAATCTGTAAATATTCATGCAAACACAAACGAAACGTTTTAATATTTTACAGAATATGATGTATACAGAAAGAAAAAAAATCTTGAGTCAAGCGTTAATTTTCTTAAATCAAGAAAAATTTAAGGAAGACTAAAAATTTCTTGAATGAAGTTAAAATTTTTTGAACGAAGTTAAATTTTTTTAAGTCAAGAAAATTTCTTCTTGCTCCAAAATAACTTCAGTCTTCCTTATAATTTTCTTGGTTGAAGAAATTTTTTTTTCTGTGTACTAAATCATTAATCCTTAATATAAAGATAAACGATCGAAATGAACAATAAATTTTATGACTTATTATATATTTATGATTTAAAATTGAGTAGATTGAATGTGAGGAAATTTAGAAATTTTTATTACATTTACACTGAGAACAAAAGTATTTTTTTTAAGAAAAATTCTTTGAAACAAAAATTTATATTCTTAATAATTATTGAGGATATATTTTTTATTCAAAGTATTTCTTAAATTAAGTAAAATAATATTTATTTCATTGAAGTAAAGATATTCGTTTGTAAGCTCATTGCAATGGAGGTAAACCGAAAAAAAAGGTTTACTTGAACCACGAACATGTTTCAGAAAACCTAATGACTGTTAATTATTTTATCATTGTTATTTCAATTTTATTTTTATAAGTGATATCATTACTATTATTATTATAAATGACGTATCAAGTAATATTGTATTAATGACATAATATACATCCAAATGTATTAGGATATATTTGTATTTCAAGTAATGAAATATATATTGTAAAATTACTTACCAATCGATAATTGCCTGGGCATGAGTAGATAAATAAATCAATCAATCAATCTTTGAAAAAAATTTTGATACAAGACATTTTTCCAATATTTTATTTTTTTCTTTACAGCCAGTCCTTACGATTGCAGGTTTTTTTTCTCTCCTAGACAAAGAAGAATTAAAAAAAAAAACGCTCTGCTACGTAATAGATTTTTTCATTATCTATTCTGTACACAGAAAAAAAAATTTACTTGAATCAAGTAAATAATTTTGAAGAATTTCATCTTCTTGATTTGAGTTGAGAAATTCTTAAACTAAGAAATTTCACTTGGTTTAAGTACATTTTATTTGATTTAAGAATTTTTTATCTTGATTCAAGACAATGACATTTTTCAAAATTATTTTCTTGGCTCAAGAATTTTACTCTTGATTCAAGTTAATTTTTTTTTTCAGTGTAGCAGAGCGTTTTTTTCAAAATTCCAATTTGTTTAAAAAAATAACATAAAACTGCGATAGCTTTATAATCATGAGTGCAAAAAGGATAGTACCGTTTCTTGCAGTGAGTGCGACGCGAGAAAAAAAAAGACTGGCTGTTAAAGTATATTAATTTTTTATTTGGAGAAAAAATTGTTAACGTACAACTTTCTGCTAAAAAATCGCTTCATTAATGCTGGTAGGATTAATAAACTGTAAAAATTAAATTTTCTTAAGAGCCTTATAAAGCTTATCGTGGAGAAAAAGTATTAGAAAAATATTTTTTCTCTTCTTTATAAAAATAGCTGCAAAATTGCCAATGATCATTTTTTCATAAATAAAAAAAAATGTTTTATTTTTTTAATCTATACTTTTTTTTATTATAAAGAGGAAAAATTTTACTGTTTGTTTGTTTGTTTGCATTAAATAGGCTCCGAAATTACTGAACCGATTTGAAAAATTCTTTCATTGTTGGGAAACTACACTATCGCCGGGTGATATAGGCTATATTTTATTACAATTAATTTTGAAATTTTTGTTAAATACCCGTGCCATGCCGGGGCAGACTGATAGTATTTTATAAAATATGTTAATTTAAGAAAAAGAAAGAATAAAATTTTAAAAAAATTTGTATTTTTCTACAAAAAGTGTTATTCATTTTTCCCATAAAATTTATAATTGCAGATTTCATTTGATGAGCATTGTGAATTAAACAATTCACTTTCTTTTATATACATATTATTATATATTACGATAAGAGCGATGAACATTTATATAAATAGAAAATAGATAAATGTGAAACGAAAAAAGAAATAATTCTGTAAATCTTGATGTTTATTTTAAAATAATATAAGAGCGTACCCATGAAAAATAATTATAAAGAGTATTCTACTAGAAAGACTTGAAAACTTATTATGATTATGTACAAGTTACGGTTTGCTAACATGCAAAAGTATAAATTTATATGTTTTTGTAAGTAAGATAAAATAAATTTACTTGAAAAAAAAAAATTATTGTGATAATAAAATAGGTTTTTAGAGAAATTACCAGCGCACTTTTTCTTTTGCCGCACGGTGCGATTCTCATCACATTTATGCTTCTTTGCAACTCAAATAAAATGTAAACAAGATTAATCGCACAATTTATTGAATTATTTATCTCTATAAGCCATCATTTTTAATAATAGTGTGTTTATCATGGTTACAAGGATAGTCTATATAATCACTCGATGATTTATTTTTCTTTAACACGGTTTTTTTTTAATTAACGATTTTAGTTTTATAGTAAGTTATGTCTTACACAAGAGATCAAAAAATTCGCTCAATCCTTGAAGACAATATTATCAAAGTCACTGAAACAAATAAAATTAACCGTTGAAAATTGATTATCTTTTTGAATAAATTATTGCGGTAAAACTGAAAAATAACTGACACTATTTATAAAAAGTGAAACTCCAATGTTTGAAATTGTTCTATTTAAATATGAGAAAACTTTAGTGAAATTTTAAAATGTATAGTTGGAATTTCTTTGAGCTTTTTTTATGAAATTTCAATTAAAGATGAATTTATTTATTGCTTTATACAAACACGGCGAAAAAAAACATAAGGATTTTTTCTTATTTTTGCATACGAAAAATTCCTATGTTAATATAGGAATTTTTCCAATGCTAACATGGGAATTTTTTCTTTATTGACATGATAGAAATATCCATGTGATATAGGAAAAATTCATTTATCACAAAAACTTATGTAACTTAATTTAATAATTACAAATTTACATAACAATTTTCTCATTCGAGCAATTTCAGATAATTTAAAAGTAAAACAGTGATATACAGTCGGTTTGTGATAAAAAAATTTAGAGGAAATTTTTTTCAAATTTTGCTTTACATTTCGAAAAAATTAAAAATCCTGCAGATTATGGACTGTGTGGCTTAAATTGCCATAACTTTTTCAAAAATTGACTTATCGGGACGGTTTTTTTTTTTTTTTTTTTTTTTTTTAAAAGTTCTTTTGGGAAAAAATAGAAAAAAATTATTCAAATCTATCTTCATCGTTATTTTTTAGATTTTCTAAAAAAACTCCGAATTTCTCAATGATAAACATTTTTAATTTATTTTTCCTTTTTTTCATATGAAACTGACATTTTTTACAAATATCCTGAAAATTTCAGAATGGTGTTTTTTCGATTTCTATTTTTTTTCAGTTGAAAAAAAAATTTTTTTCACGTCATAAATGAATTTTTCCTATGTCACATAGATATTTCTATCATGTTAATAAAAAAAAAAAATTCCCATGTTACCATTGGAAAAATTCCTATATTAATATTGGAAAAATTCATATGAACATTCGAAAAATTTCTATGTCAACATAGGAATTTTTCGTATACAAAAATAGGAAAAATCCCTATGTTTTTTTCGCCGTGTAGACCTTAGACAATTGAAGACAAAATATAAGGAGTTATAAATTCTTGATTGATTATTTAATAATTTTAACAATTTTTTACAAATAAAAACTTTGAAATTCACATTTCAACACTGAACATTCCTAGTAAATTGTTGTTACAAATTCAACTTATCATTACAGCTTTCAACATTGTTATTCTATGATTCATTAAATTTTTATTTACTCATAAAAAAAATTGCATAATAATAAAATCTGTGATATAAACATCATTGACATTACTCTCATGTATATACTGTGTGTATAGATGTATATACTGTTAATCACAAATATAATCTTAATGCTAAATGCGCATCAACTTCATGTTTATGTTATGAATTTTCACATCAGTATTATAAAACTCCAAACAAAGTCCATAATAATAAATACATCTTCGAATCTTCAATAATTACTCTAAAAATCAAGAAGATAAAATTATAAATTCTTTGCCGATAATTGAATTTGATTATCTAGTTAAAAAAAATTCAATTTCTTTTTGCAATTTCAAACTATTTAGAATCTCTTGAGTAAAATAGTAATTGAGATGGAAAAAAAAAAAAAAAAAAAAAAACAGATTTTTAATAGATTAATGTACTTGTTATCTAAAAATAATTAGTTTTTTCTGTGCAAGAATAAACAAAATAATAACTGAATACGTCAATAATATACGTTGAATGCGCAAATTAAAGTAAAAAAAATAAATAAAAATAATAAACATTAATTAATTATTGACGTAATAAAACCTATTTCAATTTATAATTATCGACGTAAAATATTACAAAATTAATTTATTTTAAAAAAGTATATTTATATGATAATTGATAATAAAATAACAGAAACTTAATAAAAAGTAATGAATAAATAAGTAAATAAATAAAAATAATTATTTTTTTAGAGTTCTTTACGAAGCTGTTCTGAAATGTTTCACGAGCCTTTTTTTCTCCATCCACCTGGTACTCGACCCCGGGATGGAATTTACATAAATCCAATGAGCCCATTTATATCCGAACATCAAAAACCAAAAGACAATGAATCATTCTACCTCCACAGTCCGAACGACCTCGTCTACACAAGAATAACTCGGCTGTTTTGTGATAACGTCGATAAAACTATAAACGACGAGCGAACCGATATCGAGAAGAAGGATGAGACTTTAACTGGTAAGTGTGGCACGTCCTAGATAAATACAACATCATTCTGATCATCCGTTTGGCTTAGTTTCTATCTATCTTTATCTAACGCTAATTTTTCATCTTACTTCTCTGATGACTAAGAAAATTTTTTGGTTGATGACGGCCTCAATTCTATCATTGCCAATCATCCTTGTTTGCTAATCGATCGATTATGCTGTTAAGCTCCCATGCCTATAATTTAAGATTAGACGCAGCTCTCTCATTTATAGTCACTTTATCAAATTAGTGAGAGTTTATAATATCAATATGCATACACTTTATTATATTAATACTTTTCATTTAAATAGAGTCACTAATGGAGCTATAATATAAATCGATCAAAAATAACTTACAATTATCTTTTTATTTGCTTTCTCCTTGTTTTTTTTTTTTTTTTTTTTTTTTCCCAATTGTTTTCATTTTAGGTATATTATTTTTTATTAATATTTATACTTTTCTTACTTGTTTGATCATACAACACACTTTTGTTCATTAATCTATAATAAAAAAATGATTGGTTTAAGAATTATAAATTAAAGGAATTCAATCCAAAGAAATATGATGAAAAAAAAATTTTTTTTCAACAACATATTTGCGCTAGATGAACTTTTTGTAGTTTCTATTTTCTTCTTGGTATTTATTTAAAGTCGCAGAGTCATTGATCATTACCACATATACAAATTTACAGAAGTAATTAATGCCTTTACAAGAGTGTAAAACAATTATTTATTAAAGTTAATGAATCTCAAAATTAATAAACTCAAATAGTAGAACTAATTTCAAGAAATGACATCGAATTATATCTACTACTAAAATTAAAAAAATTAAAAACATATTTCACATAGAATAAAACTTTTGATAATTGTTTTTAAAAAAAAAAACAACATAATTTTTCGGACGATAACCACTTAAAATTTTCGAATAAAATTTTATTTTTGAACTTCTGAAATTTCACGAGAAAGTCAATAAAATCTCAGGATAAAGTCACATAAAATAGGCCAAATTAAAAAAAAACCTTTTTTTTTCAATTAAAAAAAAAAATTTAGAAGCAATTGTCGGCACATCTTGAAACTAGCGCGGATTTTTTCAGAATTAGTTGAAGTTCTTTTTGAGTAAAAAAAAAAATTTAAGGGGTCCGACTTCGAGAAAATAACGGTTCTTTCAAAAAAACTGAAATATTTCATAAATCCGGGCTTCTGAAATTTTTATCGTATTTTTTTTTTTTTTTTTTTTTAAATTAAAAAACTAAAAATTTCCATTTGGTGTGGCTCCAATAGGTCAATTTTTTGAAAAGTTCTAGTGATTTAAAAAAAGAGCGGTTTTTTTCAAAAATTCGTAACTTTTTTTTGGGTTGGATAAAAAAATCTGAAATAATTCCTAAAAATGTCCTTTGAGGGGTAGAAAAAAGTACAAAACTTTGAGCGAAATCAAAAGGAGTCGGGTAAAAAATTTGTTGATTTGGCATAGAATAACCCATTTACAGGAGATATCCAGCGGTTCACTGACTCATTACAAGATTTCAGGGACCATAGGACTTATCGACTTAAAATTTGGTAGGAATATTACTTTTGCCATGTAAAAGTCACCTAAGAACGGATTTCATAAAATTTTAGCGCCAAAGAGAATTGCAGGGGCGTTAATAATGAAAAGTTCCCGTTTTTAAACTATATAGCTCTTACAGACTAGTTTTTTTATAAATTATTATAGAATTCTCTTTCAATATGCACAGTACATATTTGTAACATAACATTATTTACATATGGAGCAAAATTTTTTAAGATACTTTTTCCAAGATTTTCTTACTAAGATATTATTATAGCAAAGATATTGATAGCTAGAAGTTTATTGCAGGTTACCGAAAATTATAATTATTAATTTTTTTCAGATAGCAAATAATATTTTACGTAAAATTAAAATATTATTTTACTTTGGCCTAGCAATTCAGCAATCTTATAAATAAAGTTGAAAAAATTGTAAATGTATGCTATTTTTTGTCAAAACATTTTCTATAATTATAAAATTGATAAAACAAATAGTTTTTGTTCCGTTATTCATGATCGATATGAAGAAACTTTTGAATTATCGAATAACTTTATCTGTAAAAACTAATTGAAAAATTTTCTTAGTTATAAATTTGAGAAAAAAACTTTATTAGAAAAATTTTTTTTAAAAATACCTTAAAAATGATTTTTTTATTTTCAAACTGTTTAAAGTAAATCGAAGATCATTAAATAAATTATTTTATGTGTCTACTTGAATTTTTAACATTTTTTTATTTTATTAATATTCACAACTGATTTTATAACCAATTACATAGAAAAAGAAATTAATTTCCTCTCATTCTATCTTTATAAATTTTTTATTAACTCAAAATAAATAAAGAAGTAACAATTATATAAGTTTGCTTTGATAAATATAACTTATAGTATGAAATTAATGATAAAGTAATTTATAATTATGACATTGTAAAAGTTTTAAATTCTATAATTAACTTAAAAAGTGTAAACTTTAAAAAACAATTTTTCTTCTTTTAAGATAAAATTTTTATCAATGGAATTATCAAGTGAATTACGAAAAAACAATTATCAATCAACAAACTAAAATCCACTAAACTAAAGAAAAAAAATATTACTACGTATAACAAAACAACTAGTCACACAATGAAGTAATACATCAGCTTTGCTATTATCATGTTTATCTAAAACTCATGGATTTGTAGAATTGCACGTTTATCCACACTTATCCATGTAATATATCTAATCAAAAAAGATTGCAAGATTTAGCCCCACCAAACTCGACCCGGATTAATTCCTTCAAGTTGCATTGTGTCACTCATTAATTGAATCTTCAAACGTTAGTTATTAACTTTTTATTTTCTATAGAAAAATAATTAAAATAGCCGAAATCATAAAAAGTAATAAAAAAAAGATTTATGGATCGACATCTCGGTACGTTTATTGTATACTCAGTGCATATCAAACAGATGATGAATAAATAATTCATTTCACGTTAGTTGATTTGTCCAAGGAACTAAACGTATACATACATATTATTAAGAATATACCAACGTGGTTAGACTTGAGTTCGCGGGAATCGGGTTAAAGATTGTTAAGCATTGCAAGATTTTATTCCTCTTCTTCATCTTACTTTTCTCGGTCTTCCTTGTTGCAAACCCGTTACGCCGTTATAAAACGCACACAAGCATGCGAAAAAGAGCATGACTTGATAAATTTTCAAGGAATAAATTATTTTAATTTTTTTTAAATACAAATTACTCGGACCACATGTTAATTTTTTTCTTAAACAAAAAGATTTTTTTAACAGACCAGTGATTGCAATTTTTTCCACGAATCTTGTCTATGACTATGGAATAATAGTTAAAAATTTGAAAAATAATGTAAACGGTTGATTAAATGATTTCAGTGAAAGTGGATGTTCACATTAATAACGGAAGTTACAAGCCAATAAGCAATGGTAACTCAATTAAATCGGATATAATCAAGGACACGGAGCATGCTTACGAACAGATCTGTATCAGACCGGATGAGACGGAGAGCGTTAAGTCAGTGGGTCACAAAAAATTTAACGATGATGCATCCGAAAGCAGGCAATTATTTTTGTTTTTATAATTTTTTTATTTTAATGGCAATATTGATAACTAATAATTAAATTTTCAATGCAGCCGGTCAAAACTCACTGTGAGAAGATTTAGCAGATCCAGCAGTGCAAGTGAGTCATCTCATTTAAGCAGTGAAATACCTTGTTACTCATCGACAACATCAACCCCTTCATTATCACGCAAAAGTAGCAATGAACGCATTGACAGAACTCCTAAGCCTCCAGAACTACCAGGTACTGAAAGAAAAAATGAAATTAATTAATAAAATTTAAATGATATTGCACAGTAAAAAATTTTGCGTCAATGCGTCAAAAAATTTTGTGTTAAAAATTTTCATGTTAAATATTTAACACTTTTTTGTGTCAATTTAACACAATAAATGTTAAATTTACACATAAAAGTGTTAAAAATTTAACACAAAAATTAAAAAAAAAATTTTTTTTGACGTAATGACGCAAAATTTTTTACTGTGTGAAATCAGCAGACATGTAATTATTTTTAGGTCTTATTTGACAAACAATTTAGTAAAAAAAAATTTCTTTTATTTGTACTCATAGTTTTTTAGTTTCTACATAGGAAATTTTTTTATATTGTTTGATTATAATCTGAAATTTTTTGTTGATTTTAGAGAGGAAAATTGTTATACCCGTGGAAGTTGAAAGAGACTCAAAACCACAAATCGATAATATTAATAGGTAACTAGACTAGATACCAACCGGAAACTGTGATTTAGTGCAAAAAATCGGTATCGAATGAAAGTATAGATTTTTATCTAAAACCTAAATTCATATTTTCCGGCTGATTTCATTGAATAATTTTACACCGATTTTCTCTTATGACAAACAAAATACGTCGTAAGTAATTATGCATTTATAAATTATATTTTTACAGTATTGTAAAACCTCCACCACCTCCGCCACCACCGCCACCGCCGGACAATGAAGAAATACCTCCGTGTGCAAAAATTCCTGACCTGGTTAATAAAAGTTTCAAGGAAATCAAAGATGAATGTGATAATTCATCAGGTAAAAGAAAATTTATATTTTATTTGAAAAGTACACTTACACTCCTGACGTCGATCATTAGTTTCCTTTAAAAATTTTTTAAAATATATTCCTTTAAATTAAGTCTCTTCGTTTGATACGCCAGTTAAAAGTTTTAGTATCAACTGAATCCCGTGTAAAAAAAAATTGTTCCAAAAATCTCCAAAAAATTTCCCAAGCGTGAACATCAAAACGTGAAACAAAAAAGACATTTTTGGAACATTTTATAAATAATCGGAAATTCTCAAATAGTGTATTTTAGGGAATTTTCCATGAATGTTAAGTATTTTAAAATTAATAGCTAAAACATATTTTGATGATTTTTAGTTGGTTCATTTTTCCCAAAAAGAGATTTTAAAATGTTCAAAAGAAAATTTTAAAATCTCTTGTTCAAAATGTCTTCTAAAAATTTACAAAACATGTTCTAGGTATTAATTTTCGGACAAATAATTCAGCTGTGTAAAAACAAATCAAATCTTTTTTAATATTGTTCAAAAATTATCCAAAATATGTTCTCAAATTATCTAAAAAATGTCCCACAAAAGACTTTACAGACATAATTTTTATTAAATTGTTTAAAATATTAAAAAATCGTCTAAAAAGTGTTCCTTAAATGTAAAAAAAAAAAAAATATTAAAAATTCATGAAAAATTGCCGAAAATGGACCATTTGAAAAATGTCCCTTAATGTGTCACGTTTTGATGTCCATGCTTAGGACATTTTTGGAACAATTTATTTTTACACAGAAATATAAAATATTAATTTTATGAATAAGACATTTGAAAAATCAATATTTAATTTTTAAAGAATTAAATATTGTTAAAAATAGCGATCACATGAATGAAGTGAATTAAAAAAAGATATATTAAAGGGAAGAGTAATTAAAAATCAGTAAAACAATGTTAAAAATGATCGATTTAATTTGCTATGAATAATATCAAATAATTATGATTAATTTTCTTAAAATAAAATCAACACTCATAAAATATATGATAGTGTCCATGTATAACTTGGTACACTTTTGATCCATATAATGTGTAGGCGTTAGATTGACGCATAACGCTACCACGTTTCCGGAATATTTTATGTGATTAGAAGAAATATTTTATTATTTAATAATTAATTGATTGAACTAAAAAATGACAAAATTTCAATTTTTAGGCTGAGATGTTATAATATTAAATCTCAGACATGTAATGTAAATTTTCTTAAATTATTTAAAAGTTCCTCGTAATTATAACAGTAGATTTAGTTCTATTGCAGCTGCAGATTTTTTTTTTAAATAAGCATGGGTCATATTATTCAAAAATTTTTATTTCTTTCAAAACAATTAAAGTAGTTTTTTTTTCAGCAAAAATAATTCACAGGTGTATTTCGCCTATACTAGTAATTAAGCTATATTTACAAACAAAAGAATAATAATTAGTTATGGCCCAGATTTTCTAGCAGCAGTGGATTAAAATTTACACTATAATTTTCTGTTACATAGCATAAACTGTTTTTCTTCAATATTCCACTGCGAATATTTAATATCTATTTCTAATTACATACCCATGAGTCATTTCTGTCAGAGAAATTATTAAAAATACAAAATCACATTATAAATTATATTAATAATTGACTATTTTAACTCAGTTAACATTTTGTTAGAACATAGATTTTTTTAATTAAGAAGTTACATGGGTTTCCTCCAGGAAAAAATGGTCTATTTTCAACAATTTTTTTTTTAATAGACAAAATGAAATATTTTATTCAAACTTATTACTATCTTGAAGATATATGTTTAATAAGGGATTACTGAAATTTAAAAAATAAATATTAAAAACTCTGCTAATGTAACGTAATTTCCGACGAGCCATTTAAGACTTCAAACTAGGTCTTGAACGGAAGAAAAAAAAATGAAAATTGGATTTTTGGCAGAGGTTTTTACAAAAAAATTGAAAATTTGGCTAAAATTTTGCGGAATTTTTTTTTTTTTAAATAGTTGTAATTGAAAAAAAAAAATTCCGTTCAAGACCTTGTAAATTATATCTCGAAGACCTGTCTAAAATTTCATCAAGATCGGTTGAGTAGTTCTCGAGGAATCATGGGTACCGTTTTTGAAAACATAGTTTTGAGAAAAACGTGTTTAAAGTTTTGAGTTTCAATAGAACAGCGCCTTGAGCGCGCAATAACTTTTTAAAACTATTATTCCGATCGATTTGAAACTTTAGGACAATATTCTAGAGATGTAGAAATCAGTAGAATTGGCTTGTTGTTAATTAATTTATCATTATTTAACTGGGGTAACTTTTTTAAATAATTTCCAGTTAATTAATCCTATTTGCGCTGCAAATTTAACTGTATTATACAGTAAATTTACTTTACTTTTATCGTAAGGTTTAGCTGTATATTCATCTATCCTACACCGTAAGCTTACCGCATTTTATACGTCAAAAGTCAAAACTACTGGGAGATTTATTGCGCTCAATTGTAGAATTATGTTTAATTTTTTATCAACCATTCGATAATTCTATCATATACTAGATCGTGATTTACATTCATCAGAATTGATATAGAATGCGATTAAACAGTCGAAAATTATAATTTTCTAAAGTATATTTGAATTAAGTAAAATTTACTAAGACCAAGAAAAAATTTTTAGCTTAATTTAAGAATTTTTTTACTCAAATCAAGACGATAAATTTCTTGAAAATTATTTTCTTGATTCGACTATACTTTTTTTTCTGTGTACCCATCATTCAACAAAAATGATATTTTTAGTTTAAATAATAGTTCATAATTAATAATTATATATTTTAGTAAAATAAACACATTAAGTTTTCATATTATTGGAGTTCTAATAACGACATTTAAAATTTACCAGAAAAAAAAAAACAGTTCATTTCCTCATTAAATGAATCTGTCAATTGATAATAATCATCATGTGTACTTTACAATAAAACTTCGCAAATTAAATGATAGCTAAAACAATGAAGTAAAGTAATGTAAAAAATATAGTAAATTGATTACATAAAATAGATTTATTGTAACTTAGTCGTTCCAATTAAGCTTACGAGGCATAAAGTTTTTAGTTCAATCTTTTAATTAGCCAGTTAGCGCGATTATGGACGCAACTATTACTAGACCATGGTGCTTACGCGGGCATATAATATACTTACCTAGATTTCACTTACGGCCCAAACCGCTTATGTGTATACCCATTATAATAATAATAATAATAATAATAATAATAATAAATATAATGACCGTACCACACTTACGACTCCAATAACTTGAGAACATGATTCCTCTTGATATATCCCTTCCACAGTAGCATCTTGTGAATTTTTTATAATTTTATTCTTATGTGTTGCGGAACAGCAACCAACAAGTCCGACACATCTTCCTCCGAGCAACCACAGTCGCCGCAAACGGAAATTCCTGCTGCAATTACTCTCAGCCCACAGTCCTCATCACCATCTTCAAACGATTCGGAAGATACTAAGCCGAACCAGGTATCACACCTGGTACATAAGCACATGGTGCTGCCATTTATTCCACCAAAATTTGCCAATGCCGCTGACTCGGATACTCTTCTTAAGCCCTCGGAATACTTAAGGAGTATCTGCAAGACATCTAATAAAAATACTCTATCCAAAGCCAGGTGAGGTACATCTTCATCTATTTTTTTTTTTTAATTTATTTTTTATTAATTTAATAATTCTTTACCTTTTTGTGATACAGGTCGGTGGATAATTTGGATATACAAGGAAGAGTTGAAGTGGAGGAGGTGGATAAGTGTCAGGAACAAAAAACATCCCCTGGACCACCTCCTCCTCCTTTGCCGCCTCCAATTGTCACCAAGGATCCAGACCATTCAGTTAACACTCCGACAACTTCGACGCAGGAATCTGAAACGCCAAAAACTCATCAGCCGCTGGCTACTATTAGCATCCAGGATCTTACCAGTGTTCAATTACGACGTACTAATATTAAAATGAATGCCACTAAAAACTTCTCCACTCCTCCACCTCGAAGTGTTTCTATGACCAATGGTATTTTTAATTCACTTAAATATTTTGTTTCATTTTTTTTTTTTAATTCCAAATCATAAGTGTTGTTAAGTTTAGTTTAAAAATTTGTTTTTGTGATTGGTTAATATTATTTTAATTTACTAAATATGAATGTGATTTTCGAGTAATTTTTTTATTCACTGTGGTAATTTTTTAAAATTATAAGTTAATGAAAAAAAAACTTGTGCTAGTTATACTATGAAAGTTCTGGTGATGTAAACAAATAATTTGGAAATTTTTGTTAATTTTTATTTTTTAATTAATGGTTTCTTTATAACACAGAATTTTTTATTTGATTAAAAATAAAGTTCAGTGGTTAAATAATAAACATTGATAAATTAGATAAATGTAAAAATTAATTTAAATATTTATAATTTAATTTTTTTTAATAAAATTTAAAAATTGTTATTGATTTTAGTGTCAGAAGCATTTTTTGTACAAAAAACGGATCTTATTGCTGAGCTGAAGAAAGCAAAGGACATACCAGGAATTAAGAAGTTTAAAGTTGAAATGGCAAAGGTTGAAAAAACACAAGAGCAGAATCTTATTATGGAAATTAGTAAATCTTTGAGTGTATCAAGTTTCGTAGACCAGGTAAAAAATACTTTATGATAAACATATAAAAACAGTTGAAATTAGAACTGGAAACCTTTATAATTGATATTTGTTAATACTTATACTTCAAATTTATTGACTCTATTTTCAAGGTTTGATTTAAGTTATGAGTTATGAGAATATATAAAGAAAAAAAATATTACTTACCAACATGAAATATTGAATAGAATAAATATTGAAAAAATATGAGAATAGGGTCAGAATAAGTGTATCAAAAGTTTTACATGCCCTTAATAACATAAATATCGATTTTTTGGGGTTGCCGTTCTAATTAATCTCCCCTAACTATTTTTGTTATTGTTTCATTGTTGGCCCTTTTGTTTTCTTAGATTCCTGAAAGAGATAGTTCTGGGAACTTGATACCAATATGGAAGCGTCAAATGTTAGCGAGAAAAGCTGCGGAACGAGCCAAAAAAGAATTGGAGGAACAAATAGCACGTGAAAATGAGGAAAAAAGACAAAAAGCTATTCCACCATGGAAAAGACAGCTTTTAGCTAAAAAAGATTCCAGTGATGAAAAAAAGTAAATTTTTTATTAGAAAAATTTTTAAATGTTGTTTAAATCAATTTTGTAACATAATTTTTATTATTATTAATTTTTTTTCTTATTGAAATTCATTTCTTATGTGCAAGTAAAATGAATTACTAATTGGCTAGATTTTTTTTATTCTTTATGATTATTTTACAATCTTTTTAATTAATTTATTTATAATATAACGATTACGCAAAAAATAATGTTAAAATTTTTTACAGCATGTGAAATTTAGATTGAAAATAAATCAAAATTTTAAATTTGTTTTGTTTTATTCATACATTAATATAAAGTATGTATTTGAAATATTCCACAAGCATAAAAAATTAAATTGATATTTATTATACTCGACATTAGAAAAGCGAGCTCAATTAAAAAAATTAGTCTTATAAATTTTATTTAATCATAAGTATTGTTAGTTTTAAAAAAAAAATTTTTTTTTTAGCTGAATTTTGGCCATAAATTAATCTAACAATTTATCCTATTTCTAGACCAAATTCAATTAATCCAGTACCAACGATTGTAGCACCACCGCCAGTTAAAATTGATGTTATTCCACCACAAAAGAAGGAAATAACTATCCCAATAAACCGTGTAGAAAAAGCAGCTGAAACTGAGGAAAAAAAGATAGTTACAAGACAAGATGATTCAGATGATGATGCCCCTATAATTCCCTGGAGAGCGCAATTGAGAAAGACAAATAGTAAATTAAATATTCTCGACTGATTAACAATTGGCGATTAAATACATCTATTTATTATTATTATCTCTGAATGTGTACGTTCATCAACAAACTACATAAAACAGAAAAAACTCGAACGGAAAATGCTGCTCAAAACAAAACAAACTTGAAATAAATTGTTATTAAGCTAAACGTGTAAATAAATGTGTCACATGTTTTTATATTATATAAATTATAAATATTATTGTTTTCACGGTAAAATATATTTACGCATAATTTTATTAAGTAATTATTACATTAATATTTGAATTTGATTTCATGAAAAGTATATTTGCCAATAAATTTTTTTTAACGTTTCAATTGATTGATCGCGTGATATAATATTTAAATATATATCACACGTAGTTTATTATCTTTATAATAGACATTTTAAATATATATAAATACTATTATACTCAGAATGTAAAATGATGCGTCAATGTACATAAATTTTTGTTTAAATGTTTATATACTTTTAACCTTCACCCTCAATAAGTTATTAATAGCTTAAGAATCTTACATAAATAAAACATTATTCTAGTTTTAATAATAAGATTACTAAACATGATCTATTAAATTTGTATTCAATAGTTTTCGACAAAAAAATTATCATATATGTATTCATGATTGTTTAATTATCTTTTTACTTAACACTAAACTATTTTTTATCATTAAAGAATATGATAATTTGAAGTAATAAATTTTAATGAATAAAAAAAAATTTTCGTATTAATTTCTAAGAAAATTTATCGAAATAATTGTAATTAAATATTTTTCTGAAAAGGCTTAACTGTATAATTTTTACATGGATAATTATGTCATAAAAAACTTTTAAAATATCATTTCACATGCATATATGTTAGTAATACACAATAAAATAATAGATTACGTACATCAAATCAATTAAATAAAATCATACATAATCAAATGTAATTGTATGTAATTCATCAAGCAATTATTTTGCGTATTGCAAATATTCTAAATTGAAGAAAAAAAAATTAAAAATAATATATCTAAATTAACTTTAATTCGAACTCTAAGACTCGTTCACTCTAATTACCATTAGAAAGTTAAATGAACTTATAGGTCAGCGTAGAATTTATTTCTCAGTGTTAAATTATATCATTTGTATTAAAAAGAAAGGTCTTTCTTAAATAAAATTCTAAAGTTATAAAAAATAAATATGTATTAATTTTTTTTAATACATTAGTGTCCGTTCATCAGATTATAATTTATGATTCATGTTTCTAACGTTTTAATTATTACTATCTTTATTTTATTAAATTATAAATTAAAAAAAAATTTTTTTTTGTAATATACATTTAAGTAGTGTGTAAAATAATCACATCAGTGTCTTCTCTTCTCTCAATATAATACAATACTGGCTCTTGTACGCCGACGTTTCTCCTTATATATTTATATGTATACATATACCTCTCTTAGTTACTTGATATATAAGAACTTGGGCTCAGTACAAAACACGCTAGCAGCCGGCTCACAGTTTATTTAGTAGTTGACTCTCGTACTGTTAATATAATACTTGTGCAAAAGTTGGCACATTTATTATATCCTATTCGCGTGCTTATGCTATTGCAGATGATTTCGAGAGCATTATCACAAGATAGAACTGGGCTATTTTAATTTTATTAATTTTAGTAGAAACAATTTTTTTTCTTTCATTTACGTCTTTTTATCTTTTTCAAGTTATTTGAAAATTTTTTTTTAGTGGTAATTTTTACTAAATTAATATTTTTAATATATTAGAAAAAGTGTTTTTTAAAAAAATTTATTTTGTGTAATTTTATTTATTTTTACAATTAAGTTTTCTTCTTTAATTATTCGAAATGGCATCACTTCGTAGTATAACAGGTAAGAAATTTTTTTTTTTTACCAATAAACTTTTTTTTTAATTGTTACTCTGTTAGAGTCTATAAGATAATTTAATGCTTAGCAAAAAATAAACCATGTATACATATATAGTTCGTTGACACAGAACAGTGCTAACTTCAAAGTCAGTGATCGAAGTTCCGTGTTTAATAATTTGAATTCTTGTAAGAATTTTGCATTTACCATTAATAAAAAAAAAAAAAAGAAAAAATTCTCTCTAGCAATGTAGCTTTTGTGTTTTATGTTTAAACTTATTAGTCTTCTTTACAAATATTAACTAATATTTCAGCAGAATATCGATAATATTATAATTAATTTGAAGGTCGACTATTATTAATTATCAAAGGTATTTGCCGATAATCTATTCAAATATCTTCGAAGGTCTGAATAGTGAGCAAAAAACATTAACAAAATTATTTAATAACCATTCTTTGTTCAATTGAATAATTGATCCGTATCTGACAACAATAATAATTGTTCTAAGTGACTTCGCGGGACAATTGGTTTGAAATTGTCGAGATAAAAATGCCCGTGTAATTATTCTGATTAAAAGCTATTGTTACTATCATTAAAAAGCAATCATCAATTTTATCTTCAGCAAAAAATACTCTTCAATCTTTAAATATTTCTGTACCGTTTTACGGAGAACTAATTTAGGCATTTTTTGTCGTTCTAATAATCGGTTGGTTATTTTAAGCGCTTGAATAAAAATCCCGTTTATAAACATTCTTAATATTTTACCGAAGGTAATTATCCAATGACTATCGATATCTTTTTCTTATCATTAATGATTTCTAACTTATTTTTTGTTGAAACAACTTTTTTTAGTCGGAAAAAAATGTACACATGTATAATTTTGTCATTAAATGGGCGATTATAATTATCGTCACGACAATAATACACGATAATTTGTTTCTTTTATACTATTCGTTCCATAAAATGTTTTGTTAACAGTAAATAGAAATTTAATCATAAACCGAAAGTTCAATTTTTTTAAATATTAATCTCTATGATAATTTCATTTTCATATTAATTAAAAAAATAAAATTATCATTAATCCACAAACTTTAAAAATGTATTTATATTATTTTTGTTTAAAATTTTTTGAGACATTTCTTTTTATCAATTCATCAAAAATAAAATAACTAGACAAATAAATTTTAAAAAATGTAAATTTTTCGATTTTTCTAATTAACTTTTTATTGAGCTATTCATTTTAAAAATTATAAATAACTAAAACTTTTTGTACAAATATTACATCTGTCTCTTTTATTTACTTTTTATTATTTATAAATCAGTATAAACACAAGATTGCAAATTATTCATTGTAAGGCGACTTAACAAATTTAAAATTAGTTTAAACATATATAAGTGGAGAGTTATTTGGTAGTGGATATTTTTATGGGTTATTAAGAAAACATGGTGACCATGAAAATAAACAATAATTAAATTTATTGCTTGCAAAAAAATTCTTAAAGAAATATGTTATAAAATTTATGTCGGAATGATTTAATTCATTGTGAAAGGCATATTGAATAATAATCATATTTATTTGTTAAATCAGTAAAGCAGCCAATACAATTCAGATAAATCTTGTTCTGAGCACTAAAATTTATGAATTAGATGTCTTAAAAAATCTTTCAACTATTTTTCCATATTAATAAAAAATTTTTAAATTACCATTAGTATTATTTTGAATAAATTCATTCATCAAATTTATGACCTTATGAGTGTAAAATATTTCTAAACTTTTTGAAAAATGAACACAACTCTTTTGATTTATTTGAAAAAAGGATAAAAAGGATCTTCGGGGAGGGGGGGGGAATAAAATAAATGAGATGAAATATTTTATGCCATTAAGAAAGAAGAAGAAGCAGAAGAAGAAACATTAATGTGCAGAATAATTTTTTTCTAACTATTGTAGTTTTTTCACAATAACTTGTAAGCTTATTTATAAGACATTATAAATCAAGTTAAAGCTGGTTTGACCCTATCAGGTAGACTGGCCAAAGTCCTTCACTCAGGCCATTTGCATTATTATATTATACATACATCGTACAATACCCTTCAGAAGTTGACGATATAACCTTGATATCCCTTTCATCAGTTTCACTACACAGAATCTGGGTCGCCAAAATTTCGACGCACTTCTTGGAATAGGGATCTTATTGATCCTTTTTTCATATTTAATGTGGGTCCGTGACATCGTCTCACTCGACTGTGTGAAACGTTATTTACGACACAACACATCATTTTTACATTTCTACTGAGAATATTATTTACTTCTAAAGTTGAAAAATACAACAAAAAAATTAAGATTATTGAAGTAAAAATTATCAATAAATTTATTTAAAAAAAATTTTTTACAATTTTTTTGGTCTTTTACAATTTTCACGTAGATTTTTTTTTTTCATAATTTACTTGTTAAAAAAAACTACAAAATCATCAAGAGTTCTTTATCTTTAGAATCGTAAAAATTGACATCAATTTTTCATTAAAAAAGTTGAAAAAAAACATAAACTAAAAAAAAAATTAGAAAAATTTTTTTTACTTATTCTTCTCCAATGCTTTTTTTCTCTTTGTTTTTTTTTTTTTTTGTAAATTACCTCTCCGTTAATTTATAAAATTTCGCCAGGTGAATTACTTTTTGACAATGATTTATCCTAGCAAAACAAGATTATTGTATGATTGTTACACGGAAAAAAAAATTTACTTGAATCAAGTAAATAATTTTGAAAAATTTCATCTTCTTGGTTTCAGTTAGAAAATTCTTAGACTAAGAAATTTCACTTGGTTTAAGTACATTTTATTTGATTGAAGAATTTTTTTGTCTTGATTCAAGACAATAAAGTTCTTCAAAATTATTTTCTTGGTTCAAGAATTTTACTCTTGATTCAAGTTCATTTTTTTCAGTGTATATTTTATAGTATCCGTTTTAATTAAAAAAAAAAAAAAAAAAAAAAAAAAAAAAAAGCGTAGTTATTCGTTTAAAACGATTTATTAAAATAAATTTACTTTTATGGTATTTTACAATTTTCACGTAGATTTTTTTTTTCATAATTTACTTGTTAAAGAAAACTACAAAATCATCAAGAGTTTTTTATCTTTAGAATCGTAAAAATTGACATAATTTTTTCATTAAAAAAGTTAGAAAAAAACATAAACTAAAAAAAATTAGAAAAAATTTTTTTAATTAATCTTCTCTAATATTTTTTTTCTCTTTGTCTTTTTTTCTGTAAATTACCTCTCCGTTATTTAAAGTTATCATTAATCAATTACAAAAAAACACAAATAGCCAAAATTAAAATTTTCTGGCTTTTGCTCACTATTTACAAGACTTATACCTTTCAAATTCCACAATATTATCAAGTTATTTAAACTGAATGAAACAAGTTAAGTAATCATTTATTAATAGAAAAATAAAATCATTCTATATTTTTTGTTTATTAAACAATGTCTAGAATTTGAAATAAATATTTTCAAGTTCATCTATCTGATATACATATTATTCTTTAAGCGATTTTAATTAAAAATAGATACCGTGAAATTTACAGAATTAAATACTTCACAAACTAAACAAAAAAGTGACAATGAGATATTTTTTATACTTGACAATTTACCACTCGCAATTACATGGTATTATCACATTACACAAGATTTATACAAATAATTACATAAAGACGAAAATTTAAACAAATCAATCGTTAAAAAAAATTGCTGTGATTTGAATCTCAAAAAACATATTGAGTATTAAATGTTAAAAATTATAAATTATAAAATTTTTGCAGTTATTCATTTTTCATAATTTATGTTTAATAAATGGAATGTATCGAGTATTTGAATACCCAGTAGATAAGTACATTGATTTAAAAAAAAAAAAAAAAAAAAATCTTAATAGAATAATTGGTACAACTTCCTGTTAGTTTCTTCATCCGGTCGAGAGTAATAGTAAATTCTCATCAACAGATTTAATCAGAAATAAAACTGGCCTCGGCCCTAAACATGTTACAAGGCTTTGCCAATACATCTATTTATAGAAAACGAAATTTAAAAATTTGTGGTGGAGTAAACCATCGCAGATTACGTCAAATTGCTATACGTACTTTTTGTATAATATAATAATCATCCTAATTTATCTACTTAATGTAAATTATTTTTACTATCATCATTTGATTATGCGCAATTATTTATATTTGTTTCAATAGACTTCATTTATAAGCCATAACCCAGAGTATTAGCATATATTTATAGAGATAACTTTCATAAATGTACATTTAATAATCATGTTTTAAACGGTCAATTAAATTCAATAATTTATATTTTATAACTATTAATATAAATGGCATTAATCCAACAGACACTTGAGACATTCTAATGGTGTCTATTTGTCGTTAACTCACTTTGCGTCATTAATAAGCAGAAAAAATTAATATTTTTGTTATTAAAAATATTTGATCCTGTTTGTAAACAAGTTATACCTTTCAACACCAAATACTTACTTAATTCGATAAAAATATTTTTTTTTAGTTTCAAACTCGCTTCAAAATTCAGCTCTTTTAATTCAATTAATTTAAACTATTGGATAAATAAACTATAATTATTTTAATTAAAATAGGAGAAATCTCATAATTTATTAAAAAAGCCTTCAATTATTTTCGTAATTTATTGAAATAAATTTTTGTCTACTTAAATTCAAAATTTCAATTTTACTTTTCAATCAAAGATCTTGAAACAATAATTTATAAACAAAAAGAATAAATTCATAAAACAAGATAATCTATTTACTTCAAAATAATTTTCTCCATTTAAGAAATATTTCTTTTATTCAAGTCCGTATTTTCATCAGTGGACAACTCATTGGAATATGTAATTTTTAAAATATCTAGTTTTTTAAATAAATTTTTTTGCAACATCTATAAACCTATGAGTACTCAAAAAATGATTTGCTGGGATCTACAATCACAACTAATTTAATTTTTATGTTGCTAAAGTATTGAGAAGTAACGTTTAATTAGCCAAAGAATGCTAATCAGGTATTTATATTTTCTTGTAAAACAATTTACTTTCATATGTTAGTTCCTTAAGAACTGAATAGTTATCTCTCGCTATTCAACTACATAAATGTAAAAAGAATAATTGGTTTCGAAAAAATTTGCGGTAGAGTTTGTAAATTACAAAGAAAAGATTTTTATTATAGCAACAAATTTTTTTAAACATCATTTTTCTGAGTGAATTCTATTCTTTTGGTTTCAATCAACCTCTGTTAACTATATTTTAATTTATCTTAATCTTACGTCTAAGAAAACTTCGATAATATTAAAAGTCCACTAGATTTCATCAAAATAGTTACAACATTGTGATCGTATATTTTGTAATAATTTCATCATCTCTTTATTTATTATCTCATTTATTTTATAAATATATATATTAAATTTGCTAAAATTTATCCCCCTGTTAAAAAACTCGATGATTAGATGTTTTAATTAATGTAAAAAATAAAATAAAGTTATCATAATTTCAAACTTTCAAAAAAGTTTGAATTCATTCCTAAAAAATTATAATTGTATATTTAAAAATTTATAATTGTATTAAATCGTTGTAAATAATTATTTTCAGATCGATTAACATGTCGGCAAGTATTAAACATAATGGTGATACTCGGGTTTATGCTCAATTATATGTTAAGAGTAAATCTGACGATTGCAATAGTTGCAATGGTAATTCCAAGTAATACATCACATTCCAATATATCTTATGTTAACCATGAGTGTTCGGGAGCAGTACTTTCCACAGTCGTTAATAATGCTACAATTGACACTAGAAAAGATATAGACAATACAAATAATATGACGCATGAAACGGAGAGGGTAAGAAATTTCAATCTTTGAATTGAAAGTTACGTAAATTAAAAAATTGATATTTATTAAAATGATTTTATTAATTTTCAGGTACCCGATGAAAGACCACAAACTAGGTATGCTTGGGATGAATATGAAGTGAATTTTATTTTGGGTGCATTTTTTTGGGGATATATATGTACTGAATTACCAGGAGGGCGTCTGGCTGAAGTTATTGGTGCTAAAAGAGTTTTTGGATACTCAATGCTTATTTCAAGTCTGGTCACTCTGCTTACTCCAATTTCTGCATCATTTGGGTATCAATTTGTTGCTGGTCTCAGAGTTATTTTGGGCTTTATGTTGGTATGATTATTTTTATGCAATAATTGTGTCGTATTTTTTCATTTATTTTTAATGTATTGAATACATAAAGGTGAAATTGAGCTCGGTAAAAAATATCTAAGAACTGTCTGCAGAGTAGGTAGCAAAGCATCTAATGTGATGTAAAAAAGGGGTAACCCATACATTATTTGATATGTATGGCTATATATCATTTTTTTATTTATTTACTCATAGTATATTTTATCTTATCATTAGGGCGCCGGATGTAATACCGCTAAAGTAATTTATTTCAGCTATTTATAGTTTATTGCGTAATTTTATATTATTAACAAATTACTGTTATTTTATTTATAACTATTTTTTAAAAAAAGGATCATTTTATTTTAACAAAGTTCAGAATGTAGTGAAATTATTTCAATATTAAGATAATTAGGGAGGTAATATCAAGTTGAATCTGTATTAAAAGATAAACAACCTCGAATGAAAAAATCGGAAAAATGGTTAGCCCTACAGACCATCCCTGGAATTTTCCACTAATTCAAGTCTAAAACGTTTAAAAAATTTTTACCCTTAAATTTTGAGTATTGCAACATCTCTCCAACAAATCGACCGATTCTCATGCGGTTCAGGGCATTCAATGTATTTTTGGACACAAAAAAATAACATTTTACTTCAAAAACGATATTAGGCAAAATTTTTAAATTGTGTAGAAAAAATTCATTTTTAGAATTTAGAATTTTAGAATCATTTTTAGACCTCCTTGTGTGAATATTGAGTAGCTTAATAGCTTTTTAGGACTTCGAAACGTGTGAAAAGATCTGATAAGAACTCAAATTCCGAAAACCAGAGTAAAACCAATAACTTCCCGATTTTTAAAAAATTAGTATATTACACCTCTTGGGAAGGAAAATAAGAAAAGCCTCAGATCACATGTAATTGTTGGTCGAGGCGAAGCCGAGCACTTATCGTTTTTGGTAATTTCCACTTGTGGAATTTTTTTCATAATAACTTATCTGTCAAATGTTGGTTAATTTCAGTATCTTGTTTATGTTTAGTAAGAGTAAAATCATTTATCAACACTAGATTACTTTCGAAAATAAATCGAATCAAGTTTTAATGTTACGAAATTTTTTTAAACTGAAAAATATTTATTGATAATTACATTGATTACTTATAGAGCAGATTCTTTAGCAACAAAATTTAGGAATTGATATTTTCATGAGTTGTCATAAATTTTGAATGCTCCTTTTTAATTACAAATTTTTCAACGCGACAATTCTATAACTTATTCAAAACAAATAATACCATGAACTTTGAATTCTTGAAAGTTACGAAAACAATAACTTGGAAAATTTTTTATGAAAAAAAAGTAGTAGTTCCTTCCCCTTCTGTCAATAAATTACGTGTCAATAGAATAAATCATTTGAGAAATAACAAATTTCTTTTATAAATTTTATCAAGGAATTGTTATTTGTGTCAAGACGATCAATAAATATATATATATATATATATATATATATATATATATATATATATATATATATAAACAAAATAGATAATCATCGAGCTAAAAATAGTTTTTGTTAGTTTTATGACGCACGATAGACGATGTAATCGATTTCATACTATTTTTTGAGATAATCTATCCATTCTGAATGAAAATGGACAAATTTATACTGAAATATGATTACACTTCAAAGAACCAGCAGTTTTATAACTTAATAATCAATAATCTTATAAAAATAAATAAAATTTTTGGCTAGTAATTTTTTTATCTTATTGAAAGTTAATATGATTGGATTTTAACATATTATCCTAGACTATAAATTTACAAATCATTTCATTTAATTCTAAGTTTTTTTCTATGATTAATATTTAAGCAAAAATACCCAGGTGGAAAAATATTATAATGTCATTATAATGACATTATAATGCGTGTCAAAAATATTTATTCTTCCGAAACTTCCCATCAAAAATGTCAAAAATACCAAAAACTCTCTGTTAAGATAATTAGGTTTGAGTTCTTTTTCTTGTTTTTCAATAAACAGTTATTATAAAAATTCAAGACGATATAACAATTATTAATTAATAAATTAATTTAGCTCAAATTTCAGCGTTTCAAGGTCAAGAAAAATATTTTGGCACAGTGTTCCCGAATTGTTGTACAATTTTTTTGTAAAATTTGAATAAACCTCCTTTGATTTAATCGTTTAAGTAAAGCTTATGGAAAAAACGTCTTAGTGCTGAGTTCCTGATCCTTCAGAAAATTTTATTTTAAAGTTATCAATTGACCTCTCTCGCTATGACTGGTTCCAACTCAAACTTAATTATCTTAAAGCAGAGTTTTTGGTATTTTTTAGATTTTTTATGGGAAATTTTGGAAAAATAAAAATTTTTTTGACACACATTATAATGACGTTATAACGTCATTATAATGACATTATAATGCGCAAATCATTATAATGACATTATAATATTTTTCCACCTGGGTATATTCAATAGGATAATGAGAACTATTCAAAATTCTTTGAGAAAAAATGATTTCCTTAATGATATTAGGTAGATTTCGTAGAAATATATCTATTGCATTGAACCTTGAGTCGGAATTCACACGGAATTTTGTCATTTTATCTCTTATGTAGTCGATCATGAAATTACCTTTAATTTGACGTAAGGGACCGGCGGGTAATAAGGCCTAGCTAAGGGAGATTTTGAAAAAAATCGAAAATATTGCATTTAATCATTGCAATGTATCATTAATTTTTAAATTAATACATTAGCCATAAAATATAATGGAGTAATGGTAATTTTCACCATAAACAAACACAAAATTAAATTTTTCAAAAACCTTGCGAATAGGTCTTATTTTACTACGGTAGGGTAATAAGGCTTGCGGGTTATACATACTGGAAATAGTTATACTATACTTGATAAAATTGGTACTAGAGATCAATCATCACTTAAATTGAACAACAATACTTTTTAAGATGTTGATAAAAATTAGAACAATGATTTTAATTTATTAAATATAAAATTATAAAAAATGTTTACCATTTACTCAAATCATTTTTTAGGAATTCTTTTGCGCTACTTTAGCATATGACGGATGATGAAATATAGAAGACAGGGAACGTTGTATCGGAATTCTATAAACTTGTAGCAACATTTCTATGCTAGACGCTTCTACTAGAGAAGTCTTTAGCGGAAGCGGTTATTTTAAATAGCATTTCTATCACTTAGGCTTTATTACCCGACAGGCCTTATTACCCGCAGATACCTTATATAACATTGACATTTTGACCATTTTTAGTTATTTTATCAAAATTAAGAGTGTCATTTAACCATTTTCAGACAATATGTAGTACAATCGACTTATGAATGTTATTCTATCGAAAATTCTCAACAGATCCTAATGAAATTTAGTATATAGATTCTTTGGTCAATAAGCTCTTGCATGAGCCCTAAAATGAGCGAAATTCGTCAATAAGTTTAGAAATGGTAGCTCTTTAAAATTATTAAAATAGTGAAAAACACATTTTCGGTGACTTCATTGATGTATAACTTTTGATTAAAAAAAGATAGTTAATTTTTGAAAAATTCATGTGATAGGGTAGAAGTACTGTTTTTGGCCAGTTGACGTTTGAATTAATTTATAAAAAATTATAATATTATAACCATATTTTTGTTAAGTTTTAAAAAATTTATATCAAAACAAATTGAGTTTGTAATGATTTATCAATAAAATTCATTTCTATCGTTTATTTGAACAATAAATGGCCATAAACGGTACAGTGGCCACAAACGGTACTTCTACCCTAGTTCATAAAATTAACTTTAATTTGACGTTTATAACATTGACTTTTTTACTATTTTTAATTATTTTATCAAAGTTAAGAATGCAATTGAATCATTTTCAGGCAATGTGTAGTACAACCAACTTATGTATGCTATTTTATCAAAAATTTAATTCTATAAAATCTACCTTCCATTTCAGGTGTGGCCGAATGGCGTTTAAAATGGCTTTTAAAATCAAGTGTAATTTCATTTGACGGTTACTTTATTTATGAACTAATAGAACACCTAAGTAATCCATCGTTTTACTACCTTCCCTAATCAGCGTAAAACTTCCGAGTAACATGCATTGTAATAATTAATTCAAACATTTTCGTGCAACCTTATTTTTTTTTTTTGTGTTTAATTTTTTAGTTTTCAAATATTAAGATGTATCATATGATAAAAAAAAATTACAGATGCTTTTAAATAATCAAGACAATGGGCTCAGCTCGCTCAACTTAATTAAAGAATAAAAAGAAAAATTGTTAACTGAAAAATTGTTATAGGGTGCAACTTGGCCAGCAATACATCCAATGACATCCCTTTGGATTCCACCATCAGAACGAAGCAAGTTCATCTCAAATATGATGGGTTAGTTGGAAGATAATGAACAATAATTATCCGTCATCAATGCCCATCACACTCACACACTGTTTCGTTGACCCATCACTCTGATTGGTGGAAAATACTATAACGAGCCACAAGATCAGTGTAATTTAGATCAATCAAATAGAATTTTAATATGGGTGTAATATTTTAAAGTACCACATAGATCAATTGAACCACAACTTACTAAATAGTAATATTCATTTTTTCTTCTTTTTTTCTGTTAATACTTTTTTAGCTTCTTCACTTGGCGCTGCAATTACTATGCCGATTTGTGGCTTTCTAATAGCATCTGTTGGCTGGGAATCTGTTTTCTATCTGACCGGTGGAATAAGCATAATCTGGAGCATCGCCTGGTTTACTCTTGTCTATGATTCTCCAGCAAAACATCCTAGAATTAGTAATGAAGAGAGAAGTTTTATTGAAGAATCCATTGGTACAACCTCTTCAAAGAAGGTACTTACCATTATTATTTATTTATTCTTATTTTATTTATCTTTAATCATGATCATCAGTTTAAGTCACTAATCAATGATTCATGAAACACAGCTACAGACTTTGTTGCATAATTTTGCAAAATAAGTTATTTTATTTTATTTTATTACTTTTATTCAGGTACATGCTGTTCCTTGGAGGTCTATCTTTACATCACTCCCTGTCTGGGCAATTGTTATTACTCATGGTTGCAGTGTCTTTGGATACTTTACTGTTGTAAATCAGCTTCCAACATATTTTAAATATATTTTAGACTTTAATATTAAAAAGGTATGCTATTATACAGTTTTCATTTATTTTTTTTTATTATTTTGAAATTACACCCATCTGAAGTCAAAAATTAGAAGAAAGTGACTAAAACAATTTTTATTATCAATCAGGCTCAAGTATATTTAAATGATAAAATGGGTTTTTATGGTTAAATTTGGTATCGTTGAAAAAGTCTTGACCTGGAATTGTGCCTTTTCATGGTTTCATATCATTCTCACCAATAATTAATTTAGGCTGTAATTGAAAATGATCTGTTGCTAAATACGTAATTAAGAAATGACCTTGTATCTTGTGAACTATTGACAATTTTAAAGATATAAGCTCAGCCCGACATTACACTCATCGAGACCTTTCATTTGAGTACTCACATCAATTTTTCATATATTTATATATATTATATATATGTATATATGAAAAATATATAAAAATGCATGTGAGTACTCAAATGAAAGCTCTTGATGAGTGTAACATCGAGAAGAGCTTATATCTTTAAAAAGGTCAATATTTAAAACAGTACAGTGCAATTCAACGAAAGTCATTATTTACTACTAAAGCAAGAGGAGAGAAACGAGAACACTGAGAAAAAAAGACTTTCATAAACTAGAATTCGATAAAAAAGAAAAAAAGAAACGTATTTCTTAAAATATCTTGAAAAATATTTTTTTTTAATTAGAAATTAATTAAAAAATAACAAATAAATTCGAACTAAACTAAAATTAAAATGAAATTGATTGAGTAAATGTTTTATGAAAGAATAAAAAAATAAAAATAATGATTATTTATATTCTTTTTCTCAGAACGGACTTTTATCATCATTGCCTTACATAGGAAAATATGTGTTTGCGCTGGCAACATCGACACTAGCAGACTATCTACGTCGTACAGGAAAACTTTCAATCACCACCATCCGCAAAACGTTCACAACATTCGGTAAGTAATTTCATTGAACAATCATTTGTCCTTAGTTTTATTGATTGCTTCTCTCAACGTGACTCCAATGTCTCGAGTAAAATTTATTTATTCAGTTAAAATAATCAGAAACTGTTCTCGATTCACATGTTGAATAAATTATTAAACGATTTATTATTGAGTTGGATTGACAGAATAAAAAAATGTGGGTTACTAATTGAATTATTCATAGCAACTTATTTATTTACTTATTAACTATATTTTCAGCTGTACTGATACCAGGATTATTAATGATACTTCAAGCTAATTTCGGCTGTGATCGAGTGATATCTGTTGCAATATTTACACTAGCATTAACAATAAACGGTGCCGTGACCGCTGGGTATCTTGGCAATGGACTTGATATTGCTCCTAATTTCTCTGGTACTATTTTCGGATTAGCTAACACACTCAGTTCACTTGGTGGATATTTAAGTAGTTTTATGGTCGGTAAATTGACTTTTCAAAACCAAACATACCATCAATGGTCTATTGTTTTCTGGATTTTATCTGTTACTTATATTACTGGTGCAATAACCTTCGCTATTTTTGGTACTGGTGAATTGCAAAAGTGGAATAGTCCTGATAATAGTGTAACATTGAAAAAAGTTGATACCAATGATGCTAAAACTAACGAAGAAGTTATATCTTTAAATGACAAATGATTATCAGACTGAATCATTTTCTTTAAAATGCCATTTTTTTAATCATTTTTTTTATTTTCGTCGATTTTTTTTTTTTTTTCCATTTACAAATGTAAATACACATGTAATCATAATTTGATTATTTAAAATTTATGTAAAAAATTACAATGAAATATAAATAAATGAATTTAATAAAAAAAAATGTGTTAATGATTTTTTTGAGTTTTAAATTTATTTGCATTTTTCTTTGATTGGGAATAAAAATACAAATTTAATAGATAGTTAACATTCAATATAATTTTATTGTCTTCATATTATATTTAATGCAAAGAAAATAATAATACTAATAACTATGAGATTACAGGTTTAACTTATTTTAGGCAAATTTTTATTATCTCAATAAAATTTTACGTAATGTGAAAAATTAACGCTAAATATTACATTGCATTTTCACAACTTTTTTTTATGACTTTAATTAAATTAATTAATAAATAAGCGATTGTATTATCATTTTTGCTTTATTTTTTGTTTTCAATTATAGTATTAATATTCGTTTTAATGTTTAAACATTTAAGTTAATCGTAATACAATTAATTCAAATCTATGAAAAGCAATAAAATAAAGGACAGTAATGAATTAAAAAAAATTATCTTAATGCACATCAATAGAACTATGCATTATAAAATATAAGAGAAATAGATTCATACAAAAAAATTTACTCAACTAATACATTGGTAATATTAAAAAAAAAAAAAAAAAAAAAAAAAAAAATTAAAACTATTTATAAATGAATGTTGAAACATAATATATAAATTAATCAATCAATTATTTGTAAAATTGTTTAAACAATATTTAAAAATTTGGAATTAATTGATAGCATTATAAGACTACTTATAACTAATTGCAATAATAATGTAATTAATATTTATACTCATAGTAATAATCAATATCTTTTACTTCGTACGCACCAAACATCAATGTGTTCAATATGCGTATAGAAATATATATATATATATATATATATATATATATATATATATATATATATATATATATATATATATATATATAAAATGAATCTCACTCTACTCTAAGTACAATAATTATTTTTTTTTTTTTTTGTATTTTTTGTATAATTTTCATTTAATAATAAAGTGTTGTTAATCATGAAAACATTTTATTTCAGTTTTAAAGTTTTTAATGGAATAAAAGTTAAACAGTAGTAAAAAAAAAATATTTGCAGTAAACTATATTATTTATTATTCACCATAAAGGCATTATTTATTAATATTGATTTTATCTTTGTTATTTGTATTGATTATAATTGACAAAAAGCAATAGCCCTATAAGGCATTAAATGTTGATATGATTATCATTAGATAGTAATCAACATTAAAATAATTAAACAATTTATTTACGTAATTTTCTTTAATTATTAAAAATAATTTTCTATAATTATTGTAATTAATAATAATTATAATCGTTAATATGCATAGTTTTTAATTTATTAAAATTCAAAAATCTAATTAAATTCAGTGTGACCTGATTTGTTTTCTTAATTACACAGCCAAAGATCGTTTATTATTTTAGATAATGTTAATAAATTATTGGTTGTAAGGTATTATTATCTGTTTTTATTTAAAAGTTTCCATTTTATTTTCGCTAATTCAATTAACTTTTAACCAATATAAATTATTTAATAAATAATTAAATAACGTAACAGTTATTTATTTATAAAAAATTAATATCAAATAATTTAATTTTAATATTTTATCCAAATGGGAAGATCTCTTTTTTCGTTGATGTTTAAGCTAAAACATTTACTATTACTCCACCGGGGCCAGGCAATGATGTAAAACGAGTCAAGTCCTGGTCAATTTCACGCGCTGCTTGACGACCCTCGCTAATAGCCCACACGACAAGTGATTGACCTCTTCGACAATCTGAAAATTAGATTATTTAATCAGATATTAGAAAATAAAATGATAAATTTAATGTTTTCAATTTTCAATCAGTTAAAATAAAAAAAAAAAAAAAAAATGTATATCAATCTCATTTATCAGTCGTGTTTGGAATCATGTCATTATCATGAAATGGATCCGTTGTTTTTAATCACTGATTGTATACATTCAATTAAAACTATAGAAAATAGGTTGAGAAGAGAAGTTATTAAAATTTCTATTAGAGAGTCAAAAGCCCAGCGCGGGTATCGAACCCAGCGCCTCGACTGTCAAAGATAAAATTTCTGAGCAAACTAGTCTATAGGCTACGAGACCTTTAGTAGAACTCGTCTTTAGTGTAAAACATAAAATCATCGTAAAGAGATAATTTCAAGTTTATATTTTAAAGAAAGCGGGTTGCGGTCAAACAGTCAGATCGACAACATTTCGAATTATCAAAACTCTAGAAAATTAAAAATTCCGCTACATTCAAAGTTTATCAAATACATTAGCGAAAAACAATTTTGTAAATTATAAAACACCGAGCTCTTGAATATAGATAAACATAAATCTTATATTTCTTAAGAGTAAAAATTAATTTAATTTCGAAAAAGGTTCGTTCTGACGTATATTCGGCCAAAAATTACTCATCCAAATAACTATATATTTACATTTTTCGACTAAATGAGTATTCGTCTGTTCATTCATTTTGACGTAAAAATTTTCGTTGTTATGTTTTTTAATTTATTGAGACTTTTTGACTATAAAAGATTCTATTAATATAGCTTCCGTTTTTTTTTTCTATTCAACATTATATTTTTCGGAATTTAAAAATTTGTAAAATTAATTATTTTAAATTACATTTTATATTAACTTTCCAAGTTTTGGTAATTTATTAATTCTGAATGTTGTCAGTCTGACTAGTTGACTGCAACGCAAGAAAGCATTTAAAAATAGGTGTAACTATGGATTTATATTTAATGAAAAATATTTATTTTCTAATTTCATAGTAATAATAAAAAAAATTAAATTAAAAATTATTAGATTTTTCACATACCTCCTGCAGCATAAACTCCAGGTAAATTTGTTTTATATTTTCCTGCTGGCGTTTCATAATTGCCACGTCCGTCCAATTTTGTATTTAAGTTTTCTGCAATATATTTTTCTGGTCCTAAGAATCCCATTGCCAATAAAACAAGATCACACTTGTATGTCTATAATCAAAGTATAATAAAACAAAAAGTTAGAAATTAAATTAAATTACACAGTAAATAAATAGCAAAATGTCAAGTTATAAAATTTTCATTGAAATCTGTCGGCTATGTTATAGCCTACACATCGAATTGAAAACTATTATCAAGAATAATGTCTGTTGAATACATGAACTGTATTGTTTATTTTACTTGAAATTTCACTTATACTTAAAATAGTTATACAATACCTTTTCAGAGCCTTCAATTTCAGTCATTTTCCACCGACCAGCATCATCTTTAGTCCATTCTACCATAACTGTTTTAATGCCCGCAACATTGCCATTACCGTCGTCTAAAAACTCTTTGCTGAGAGTACTGAACTGTCTTGGATCCCGCCCAAATTTAAGCGAGACTTCTTCATGACCATAATCAACTTTAAACACTCGTGGAAATTGTGGCCAAGGATTATCATTAGCACGCTTAACAGGCGGTTCAGGTAAAATTTCAAAAGTTGTTATACTTTTAGCCCCCTGTCTCAGTGACGTAGCAATACAGTCACAACCAGTATCACCACCTCCAATAATAATAACATCCTTGTCTTTAGCTACGAGTTTCATATTAAGAGGCGCGCTATTACCCATTTGTTTCTTTTGCCAGTGTTCCAAGAAACTGACAGCAAAATGTATACCTTCAAGATGACGTCCTGGTATAGGTAAATCACGTGGCCACGTAGCTCCAGTGCACAACAATACAGCGTCATAATTATCTTTCAATTCTTGGGGTGAAATATCTTTACCAACATCAACTCCAGTCTTAAAAACAATACCCTCTGCAGCAAGTAATGCAACACGTCTCTGGACAACCTTTTTGGACAGTTTCATTGTCGGTATACCGTATTGTAACAATCCACCGATCCTATCATTTCTCTCATAAACCGTAACCAAGTGACCGGCTTTGTTGAGTTGATGAGCAGCAGCAAGTCCAGCTGGTCCTGAACCAACAATAGCTATTGTTTTCTCAGATCTTACAGCCGGTGGGTGAGGAGTTATCCAACCTTGCTCGAAAGCATGATCGATTATCGCACATTCAATATTTTTAATTGTAACCGGTGGCTCAGAAATACCAAGTACACAAGCACCCTCACAAGGAGCGGGACAAACACGTCCAGTAAACTCTGGAAAATTGTTTGTTTGAAGCAATTGTTTAAGTGCTTCTTGCCATTCTGAGTGGAATATAAGATCATTCCATTTGGGAATAATATTACCAAGCGGACAACCGTGACTACTTTGACAAAATGGTACTCCACATTCCATACAACGAGCCGCTTGAACCCGCAATCCTTTTCTTACACCCTGGAAATTATAAATTTCATCCCAATCTTCAACTCTCTTTTCAGCAGGTCTGTAATTAACGGTATGCCTTTTGTATTTCATAAAACCTTTTATTTTATCCAATTTACGTTGGGCCAACTCACCATCTTCAATAGAATCTTCAATATCTTTTATCTCCGCCTGATTTTTAGCATTACCATTAATAACAACATTTTGCTGATTGGTTTTATCCTCAGCCAACTGTTTCAATGCTCGTTGATACTCATAGGGGAATACTTTAACAAATCTCGTTGTCGGTTCTGGCCAGGTAAGTAGTAAATCTTTAGCAATTAATGAACCCGTCTTTTCGATAAATTCTTCAAGTAATTGTTTAACATAAGCAATATCTTCTTTATTATTTAGCGGCAATAATTCAACCATTTCAGGATTACATTTGCTCTTAAATGAGCCATCAACATCAAGTACATAGGCGATACCACCGGACATACCAGCAGCAAAGTTACGTCCTGTTAAACCAAGTATAACAGCACAACCACCAGTCATGTATTCACAACCATGATCGCCAACACCTTCGACAACTACAGTCGCTCCACTGTTACGTACACTGAATCTTTCAGCAGCAATACCACGGAAATACGCTTTTCCTGATGTCGCACCGTACAAACAAACATTACCAACAATAACATTGGCTTCTGAGTTAAACTCGGATTCTTTTGGTGGATAAATAACTATTTCACCACCACAGAGTCCCTTGCCCACATAGTCATTAGCATCACCTTCGAGTGTTACATGAACACCTTTTGTTAAGAATGCACAGAAACTTTGTCCAGCTGATCCTTGTAGTTGAATGTTGATACTGTGTTCCGGTAATCCCTCTTCACCGTAATTCTTTGATATAAAGTAACTTAATGTCGATCCAAATGCACGAGTTTCATTGTTTATTGTCATCTTAAGATTAACTCGATTTTGTTCTCCCTCGAGAATAAGTTTTGCTGCTTCAACTAATTGATTATCTGGACGATTTTCTAATTGGAAATCTTGTTTTACTGTTCCACCGCGAATATTTACACCAGGACGTAATTCCAGTGCGTTGCGAAGAATTTTCGATAAATCAAGTAATCTAGCTTTTTCAACTTTAATATCATCACGTACTTTAAGCAAATCGGTACGGCCAATTAAATCCTGGAATTTACGGATACCAAGGCTAGCCATATGTGATCGTATTTCTTCGGCTAGCATAAAGAAAAAGTTAATAACATGCTCAGGTTTGCCTTCAAATTTACGCCGTAAAATAGGATCTTGGGTTGCGATACCAACTGGACATGTATTTAAATGGCATTTTCTCATCATTGTGCAACCCATAGCAATCAATGGAGCTGTACTAAAACCAAATTCATCGGCACCAAGTAATGCTGCTACAATAACATCAAAACCAGTTCTCAATTGTCCGTCTGCTTGCACAATTAAACGTGATCGTAAATTATTTAATGTTAAAATCTGATGGGTTTCAGCAACACCCAATTCCCAGGGTAAACCAGCTGCTTTAATTCCTGTCCAGCTACTGGCACCAGTACCACCATCGTGCCCAGAAATAACAACATGTTCGGCTTTACCTTTAGCAACACCTGATGCAACAACACCGACTCCAACTTCAGATACCAGCTTAACACTGATACGTGCATTTGGATTAGCACACTTTAAATCATAGATCAATTCGGCAAGATCTTCTATTGAATAAATGTCATGGTGAGGCGGTGGTGATATTAAACCAACTCCTGGTACAGAATGTCGAGTTGCGGCGATGTCTGCTGTTACTTTGTAACCAGGTAATTCACCACCTTCACCAGGTTTAGCACCTTGGGCCATTTTTATTTGTAAATCATCAGCATTTGCCAAATAACTAGATGTAACACCGAACCGTCCACTAGCAATTTGTTTTATCGCCGAACGCTTGCTGAACTCGGGATCTTGATTCAAATAACGATCAGGATTCTCACCTCCCTCACCGGTATTTGATTTACCTCCGATACGATTCATTGCAACTGCAAGAGTTGAGTGTGCTTCGATGGATATACTACCAAAACTCATGGCACCAGTTACAAAACGTTTTACAATTTCCTGAGCAGGTTCAACTTCATCAATTGGTACTGGATTATCCGATTTACGTAATTCCAATTGTCCACGAAGCGTACAATATTGTACTGACTCCATCGTTGATTTTCGATAATTTTCATATGCATTTTGATTTTTTGATACCACAGATTCTTGCAAATTACTGATACTAACGGGATCATTGATGTGTTTTTCACCACCAGCACGCCAGTGATATATACCAGGATTACGTAGGACCAACATATCAACAGCCTTTTCAATGTAAGTCAGTGAATGACGTTCAACTGCATCTTTAGCTAAAATGTCAAATGTTGAACCACCAATACGTGAATGGGTACCACGGAAACATTTATCAATAACCTCATCGGCCAGTCCTACGGCTTCAAATATTTGTGCGCTTTTGTATGATTGTAATGTCGATATACCCATCTTAGCCATAACTTTAGCAATACCGCGTTCCATAGCTTCTGAATAATTTCTGTACAATATTTCATCAGTCGAACTTTCATCTAATACTCCGTCATCACGTAAATAACTTGCTGTTTCAAATACCAAGTATGGACAAATTGCATCTGCACCGTAACCTAATAATACGCACATATGATGTACCTCACGTGCCTCAGCGGTTTCAATAATGAGACCGACCTTCATTCGTTGTCTTGCTTCAATTAAAAAGTGATGTACAGAACCCAATGCAAGTAACATACTTACGGGTATTCTGTCAGGCCCGCCTTGTCGATCAGACAGTACTATCAATTGATAACCGTCTTTAGCTGCTTGATTAGCCTCATTATCAACACGATAAAGTGTCTTTAAAAATCCTGATTCACCCTCTTCTTTAGGATACGTTATGTCTATGACAATCGTTTTCCATCCTCGGTAATTTGTGTGCTTAATTACCTCTAAATCGCTGAGTGATAGTATCGGATGCGGCAAAAATAAACGATGAACTTGTAATTCATTTGGTTTTAGTATATTACTCTCAGGACCAATTGGACATAATAGTGACATAACTATCTTTTCACGGAACGGATCAATTGGAGGGTTTGTTACCTACAATTAAAAATAATATCTCGTGACTATTTTTTAAAGTAAAATCAATTATAAAACTTATTTAAGGCAGTTTCATTATTAATTATGAAAACTAAATAATAAAGTTTGTTAAGTAAATCAATGGATGTAAATATTATTTACCTGAGCAAACAGCTGCTTAAAGTATTCATAAATAAGAGGTTGAAATTCTGACAAGCACGCTAACGGTGCATCATTTCCCATCGATCCAAGTGCTTCTTTTCTATTTACAAAAGTAAGAAATACAATTATTATAAAAAAGTTTATTTAGATATCATAAATATTGTTTCGTGTACATTTGAATATCATGCTACGGTTCAGAAATAATTGAGATTGTTTATGAAAACTTTTTGAATAATCCTATTCTTGGATAATATCGCGTTACTGAAGCCATTAGAGGGCATATTCCGGAAAAAATACCCTTGAAAAGGCATAAAGGCGTATAAAAAAATTTTTTTCAGGAAACATCGTATTTTTACTTTTAATGCATAAAAATGATGAAAAAATTTTTTAATTAAATAAGGAAACTATCACAAATTTCGAATTCCAACAAATTTTGATCGAAGTTAATTTCAAATTTGAAAAAAAAAAAAAAAATTTTTTTTCGTCATTTCTACGCATTTAAAGTAAAAATACGTTGTTTCCCGAAAAAAACCTTTTTTTTGTACGGCTTTATGTCCCCCAATGGGTACCCCGGGCGCCATAAAGGCGTACCAAAAAATTTCTAATTTGACAAACATTTTTTTTCGTCATTTCTACGCGTTTCAAGTAAAAATATCTAACTTCCCGAAAAAAAAATTTTTTGGTATTCCCTTATGGCTCCCGGTAGGTACCCTGGGTGCCGTAAGGGCGTACCAAAATTTTTTTTTGCATTTCTGCCCGTTTTAGTCATAACTACGTCGATTCTAGAAAAAAAATTTTTGGTACACCCCTCTGGGATCTGCAACGCGATATTATGATTATAGAAATACATTATTATTAAAGAAACAAAAATAATCATGTTTAATGTGTAGTTGTACGTACTTTGTTTCCAGCATAGGTAGAAGCAGTAAATTGAGAGTTTCAATAGTGTAAGCATATAATTGCAAACGTTTATCACCACCCCATGTACGATCTACTCCACGTAAATCGTAAGTCAAGCCATGTCTTTTAAAATCTTCTGCACCACTATCATTTTGATAGAAGCCATTTGTTCCATGAGCAGCGCGGTGAGCAGCACGAAGGTGGCTCATTGTTATCTAATTCAAAACAAATTATGTTTTAGCTTATAATTGACTTTCAGTACGTAAAATTTTAGTTGATTAATTAATTTGTTGCGTTTTTAAATTGTGTATATGCGTGGACGTGTTAGTGATAGTTCCGATGAAAATAATATAACGATAAATTATTAAGTAAAAAAAAAAAAATATGCATATATGTATATATATATTTATGAAACTTGAACATTGAATAAAAAGCTTAATGGAATTTTTAATGAATTATTCCAACTATATAAGCAAACTATATATAAGCAAACTATAAAAAAAAATTGATTGGCATGCTCTAAAAATGATTAGCAAAGTATGAATAAAAAAAGTCTTGGAAAATGATTGTTCCAGTTTCCAGTGCTTTAAATTTAAACATTGTTTATGCATATAAAATAATAAAACATGCTTCGTGCATAAAAAAAATCTACCTTGTACAGAGAAAAAAATAAAATTCTGTATCAAAAAATTAACAAGTAAAAATTCCTAAAAACAAACGATAAAATAATAAATATGATATTTAAATATTAAATAGATCAAATTTCAAATAAAATAATAGTAAAAAAGAAATCCACACTCAATTTTTGCAACTACAACAACATAAAGTTTTTTTTTTTTTTTTTTTTTTTTTTTTTCCATTGACTCACCATCTGATTATAACACCAATGTCGTCAGCACACAGGGAAATTGGAAGAAAAAATAAATTAATTTAAATTATTATGGCCTGATTGAAAAATGATAAATACCGCAGGTAAATGTTTTATTATAATTAAAATATTAATGATTTAAACGAATACTATCTCATCTTCTCATTTATAAATTTGACAGCTTATTTCAATAATATAGTAAATAAAAATGATAGTGACGAATCAATTTAAAATCCATAAGTACATAAAACAAATTTTTTTGAAATCCATTTAAACAACACAGATGTAAACTGAAATCAATGACAAGAATATTTAACAATTAAAATGAATAATGTAAGTGTATACACTGTATGTTGTTAAATGCCGATACAGCTGTCATTCTAACAATACGAGTAACAAGCATGAAAGTTTTAATCAATAATGATGATGTCTTAAAATTGACAAGAGTAATAAAAAAAAATTAATGTACAAGCAAACGATCAATAGTTCGGTAAAGCTTGTGTATCAATCGACAAATATTATAAATATTCATCTATATTATTTTATTTGTTACCATAGATAATAATCGTTAAATTATGATACCTGCTCCTCGAGCCATTTGGAGTGTGGTCTACTTCTTGCAATCTGGAGTTTGAGTTCAACATCTTGTATGATCTGCTTAGTTTCAGTGTCGACCAACAACATTCTGCCAGGCTTCAAGCGACTCTGAAAATAAAATATAATATTCAATGATTTTCAGAATCCATTAATCCGATACGTCAAACAATTAATATGACAGCACTGGATGACGGTCCTACTGCTCTATACAAACCCAGTCCCTAAATGATAAATTATACACCATACGTGAATATGAGTAAAAAATAAATAAATAAATAAATAAATAAATAATAATAATAATAATAATAAATATATGATGACTCCCTAGCTCATTAAAAATAGATACTAAAAAAACTACAATTGTTCAAATAATGAGTTAAGAGTAACGTTCTGTTTTTACATTTATCATTACATTCTTTTTTTTCATTTTACATAATCTATTGTTATTTAAATCTCTGCCACTAATACTATGAAATGTAAAATCAGAACGCCCGTACATATTTTTGTTAATTAAAAATTCTTCATTCACGTTGAAATTCTTGGTAAAATTTTATGACAAAAAAAATTTGTAAATCCTACTTAATAATCACCTTAAATTAAAAAAAAATATTGTGCATTATTGCATTTAAAAAATAATAAAGTAATGAATTACATATTTTGTAAATGCGTGCAATATTTTTACTTGAAAGGTGATTACTATAATATTCAATATAAATGTCATTTGAAAAAGAAAAAAAAAAATATTAATATAACATAAATATAAAAAAAAAAAAAAAATGTAGAAATGCGAAAACTATTTTTTTCCATGGAATCCACAGAAGAAAATCTCCAGAATCTTGATTGATTGACAAACAGCAACTCATGAGCCACACTTGAGAATCTTGATAATTACTATTATTATTATTATTATTATTTATTTATTTATACATATACATATATTTGACATATGTATATACATATATAAATATCTATCCATTTTATATATAAAAAATATATATAAAATCCCAAAAGCTGAAATGACTCTAATATAATGTGAAATGAAAAAAGTTGATAGTAAAACTGTTGATTTGACTTTTTTTCGTTTTAAGTTTTTTTCTTAATTAGTTTTAGATTCGACCCCCAGAATGAAGACAATGCCAAAGAGTCAGTTGTTATGGTTCTCCCACATGGATTGGATTGTTGTCACACGTTAACTCCATCAGTTTACCTTCAGGACAATATTGCTGGGTGGAGTGTCATATACGCCCACTTCAGACGCCATCACCATCATGTTATCCTTAGTGACGTAGAAGCGCGATGGGCGTAGGCCATTTCTGCCAAACAAAAATTTAAAAAGGTCTTTGTATTACCACCCTTTGGATCGCTCATTTAATGATCGGCTGAATTATTGTCGTTTCGTTCGTTTGCCTTTGTCCCGGTTCTCGTTAAAGACACAGTACCTACCGAAATTTATCCATTACCTTGTTAATATGTCCTTTTTTTTTTATTCTGGACACGGATGGATTAATCGTTAATACTGCGTACTTATTTAAAGACTAAGATACTGAGGGACCATTTGAATTATGTTATTTTAATATAAAAAATATACTTTACATTTTTAATTGTTGAATTAATATGATCCAGATAAAACTATATTTTAAAAATAATAAATTAATAATTTCAATCTCCATCAGTATCTAAAATCTATATTTTTTAGTTAATTAATTCAAAATTAATAAATATATAATTTATTAATAACAATAATAATAATAATAATAATAATAATTAATAACAACAATAAAATCTCTGTGAAATGCTTAATTTGTAAATTTAAGGACGACTTAGCTCCTGCTACTATTGCCTCCTAGAATAATACTGTAACCAGTAGTAATTTTCTTATTTTTCAAATAAATGTTTTAAAGACATGTATTTTTAATATTAATAATATATACAACTATCTAAATTATCAAGTTATTATTTTCATGTGATACTTTGCATTTATATAGTCTCTTTTGTTATGGCAATTCTTTCGAAAATCCTTATATTGTAGTTGACGCCGTAGTTGTTAATTTATTTACGTATAAGTTTTACCTGTCCAGGATTGCTCCGACGAAGCGCCCATCAGTGAATGTAAGCAATGCTGGACCGTCCCAAGGCTCCATCGCACAAGCTGCCCAATGATAAAATTCTCGTTTTTCGGTTGCCATTGTCAAGTCATTCTGCCACGCTTCAGGTACCATAGTCATTACAGCCTAAATAAAATTTATCAAAATGATTATGTAATAATAATATAATGCTTAACTTAATATTTTTTAATTTAAAGTATTCGCAAGTCAATGAGAAACAAAAAATTACTTCAGGCAAGGTCCGTTGGCCAGCCATCACTAAAAACTCCAAAACACAATCCGCTGCCCCAGAATCAGACAGATTTGGTTCAACAACTGGATATAGATCTTTCAATTGATCGCCATAAACATCACTTTTCATTACACCTTCACGTGCTTTCATGAAATTAACGTTGCCACGAAGTGTATTTATTTCACCATTGTGAGCAAGAAGCCTGTAATTTATTATATGTTTATTTTACTATTTTTATCTTTTATTTATTTACTCACTAATTTTAATTATTTACTCTTATTCAATTTATCTCAGTAAGTAATTTTAGTTACTTAGAGTTTCTCTTTTATATTTAATATACGTTATCGTCAAAATAAAAACTTTTAAGAGATTTTATGTTTTTATAGAAAAGCTTTGCTTTATTTTTTATTTATCGTCACACGATTGTAAGAACCAGCTGCTGCTTAATATAAAAGCGATTCCCCAAAAGTTTTATTCAACAATTTTTTTTATGTAACTTCGGAAACTAATAAAGATCTTTTTTTTCATATTGATGAAAAAGAAAATGACAAAAAATAAATAGTTTCTTAATATAACATTTGTAAAGCATCAACAAATTTAAACTTAGACGATGTACATTAAAAAACACTTAATTTTTTTATTAAATTCTAATTCCACGTTAGGGATCTTTTTAAACCGTATAATGGTTTAATCAATATTCTGTGCCTTGGTGACATTATAATAATTTTATTATCTTAGTAAGATTTAAAAATGATAGCTATTAAAATTCGGAATTTTATTTTTATCATTATATTAATTTTTTCCGACTTAAAGATTAATTTTATTTTACAGAAAATAAATTTTTATTTCATAAAAAATATCGATCAGTTATTAATCTGATAAATAATTTACAATTTAATTCTAGTAACAAACGTGAACGAAAAAACATTATTTAAGGTAGTTAATAAATATTTAAATAAAGTTTTAAATTATATTTATAATTAGTAATTAGCATCATGAGGTAATTTATTGGGCTATTAATTATGAATTAAATACCAGAGTATATGTTATTTCATAGTTCATAAATGTGTTCGTTTAAAACTAATTAATGATATGCGGTAATTAAAATTTAATCAATTTGAGTAATTATGATGATAAAGCTGAATCAGTATATGCATATATAAAATTGCATCTGCTTTGTTTTCATAAAAAAAATTCATTTTCTTGTAATGCAGCTTTTACTTTACAATTCTTCCAGTCTTAAAAAAAAATTAAATTGTCACAATATAAACTTACATTCACCAAATTAATGTTATTGATAAAGCCGACGAAGTAGATCTTTCTCACATTACAGAAAAACATTATCGGGAAGAGATTCTTAAGATTATAACGAATTATAAGCCAGATAAAACGGAAGATATCGGAATAAAGGCAAGGATAATTTTAAAATCTGATGAGCCAATTGTTTCACGACCACGACGGTTATCTCCTTTGGAACGTCGAGAAGTTAACGATATTGTGAGCATTTGGATAGAGGAAGGTATCATCCGTCCTTCAAATTCAGAGTACGCGAGTCCGATTGTTCTTGTACGGAAAAAAGACGGGTCAGCCCGGCTTTGCGTAGACTTTCGGAAATTAAATAGAATTGTTTTGAGACCGCTTTCACATTTGCCTTTAATTGAAGATCAGCTAGACGCGTTAGCAGAAGGAATATATTTTACAGCCGTTGATTTGAAGAACGGATTTTTTCACGTCGATGTCGCGGAAGAATGCCAAAAATATACAGCTTTTGTAACGCCCGATGGTCAGTATGAGTTTCGAAAACTGCCGTTCGGATTGTCTATCTCCCCTACCGTTTTTCAACAATACATAAATGCTATTTTTTGACGTTAATAAAAGATGGTATTTCAGTTATTTACATGGACGATTCAATTATTATTGCAAAGACCTTGGAAGAAGCTGTTAAAAGATTGCAGACGGTTTTAGAAGTTGCAGCTAAGCATGGGTTAATAATAAAATGGTCGAAATGCCAGTTTGTAAAAACTACGGTCGAGTATCTTGGGCATATTGTATCCGGAGGGACAGTAAAGCCCTCGGAACATAAAACGTTAGCTGTAAGTAATTTTCCGGTCCCAAACACTATCAAAAAAGTACAGAGTTTTTTGGGTTTAACTGGATATTTTAGAAAGTTTGTACCTAGTTCAGTTTCACTTTGGTGCAAGGGAGACAGAAGCATTTAACGCACTAAAGGCCGCACTAGTATGCGGGCCTGTTTTAAATTTATACAGAATAGGAGCTGAAACAGAGTTGCACACCGATACATCATGCTTAGGGTATGGCATGATTCTAATGCAAAAGGATTATAATGATGGGAAATTCCATCCAGTCTATTATGCTAGTGGAAAAACTACCGAGGCTGAGGCAAAATATTGTAGTTACGAACTGGAAGTGTTGGCAATAATAAAAGCCTTGGAAAAATTTAGAGTTTATTTATGGGCAATCCCATTTAAGATCATAACAGATTGTCAAGCTTTTACAGCCACAATGAAGAAAGAGAAGCTATGTTTACGAGTAACCAGATGGGCTTTATTATTGGAATACTTCGAGTACGAAATTTGCCATAGGCCTGGGAAAAGTATGATGCACGTAGATGCTTTAAGTCGAAATCCATTACCGACAGTTTTAATTGTACGCGAGAATGATGATGGAATTTTGGCACGTGTGAGGAGTGCACAGGAAAGAGACGATGACTTAAAGATTGTATTAAATAATCAAGAGTGTGATGATATGAATGGGTATGTAGTGCGCAATAAGTTAGTTTATAAGGATGTGAATAGTGAATTATTAAGGGGCACACCTAGTGTAACGGCCTAAAAAAAACGTGATTTTTGGGAATTTTTATTAAAAAAAATACTTTATCAATTATTTTAAAATTTTAAGAATATATTTATACATGTTTTAAGAATACATAATGAAATTTTTGTAGAAAAAAATTAAATATTTTTAAGTTATCGTCGATCTCTAACGGCGCGAAAAAAAAAAGGTCCTTCACTGCTGCAGTGATTCCGGCCTTCTCCGTGGATGAAATCTAAAAAAATATCTCGTTAAACTAGATAATATTGTCTGTACAATGACCTACGATAAAAAAAAAAATCAAAAATTGACAATATGGCGGCGTTTTAAAAAAATAGTCGAATTTTACCTAAAATTTTGGTCGTTTGTGGCCTGCGAAAATTCGATTTTTGATCAGATCAAAAATCGATAGGTCATTGTACGGAGAACTATATATAGAACATGTAAAAAAATTCGATAGTGATCGGATCATTTGTTTTTGAGTAATCACTGCAGCAAATTCGGAAAATGCTGTTTCGAGAAAAACGCGTTTAAAGATAAAATGATCGTTTCCACTGTTATAAGTGGTTTAAAATCATATTTACAGCTAATCTGCTATTCCAGGGCCATATAATACACCTTCCTCTTCTTCGAAAAGGGCTTGTTCAGCTGAAGAAGCTTTTCTTCGAGATGATCGACCTTCTTTTGAAGAAGCCCTTTGGCGATAATCAGCGATTCGTATTCTCGTGTCGTCCTTAAGAGCCGCAAAATCTCTTGCTGCAGGTCCAACTATCACTCCCATTACATTGAATATCTTCAAAATTGACGAATAACCGTCATTAAATATTGCAGTTGCAAAATTATTTGACAATTCAATAGTTTTGAAGCCATTATGAAGATGCTTGGGTGAAAAGTGCCAAAGTAAACCGTTGTAGCTTTCATTGTTGTTTTGAGTATTGTTAATTTCTTATTAATGTTCTTTACACTTCGGCAACGTGTTCCCATTATTTTTTCACATGTAGATAGCATTCCAATTTAGCAACAGGAATATCATAAGGATTCAAATCTATAAGTCCTTTGTGGGTAGCGCTATCACCATCACCAATATAGCGGGTATATTTTACACCATATTTACTAATGGAACGACCAAACATGTCTTTTACACTATCCACTTCCATTTTTGAGGCAGATCCTTTATGATTGGCATCACATTCTTCATCGTGTAATGATAGCCATTCCTCATAATCTTCAGGTTCGCTATCTTTTTTTTTTCTTCCAAAAACACAACTCTGACAATATGTAGATATTACGCATGAATCAAGAATTTTCTTGCTGTATTTTCCTGCCAGCGTAACTACTCCGAAACGGGAAGTATGGCCACGTTTTTTCCAGGTACCATCGCCGCTAACAGTCAAATTTGTCTCCGAATTTTCTTTCTTTAATGTAAGCTCTTTTTCTTCATTTATAGCTTGCTGCATACTGAGCTTACAAACAGTTTCGGCTGCAATCTGTAAATTCGTAAAACATCCCGCAAAAGTTTGGTCGTAAAATTTGCATGCTAAATCCATTAATCCACAGAAAAGATTTATCCCATTTATTCCGATGCCCAATAGACGCATCACAGCAACAATACGTTTATTTATTTCAAATGCGTTATTAATCATTGGTCCAGAATTAATATACGAATTGCCACATTCACAAATAATAGCAATTTTGAACCCTAGGCCTCTTGAACTTGCTTGATTGAAAGTAACTTTTTTTTGACAGGTTTTACACACCACTAAATTACTAATTGCACTAAAAACTGATAAAAATTGCAAAATACAATATCCATGAGATGGGTCAATCACAACATTATTGTCATTATTTTGTAATAACTTTTCTGCGGACGTACTGGTATTCGCAGTAGATTGCTCAAATGTAAATCTATTTCCGGTAAACTTGCGTTTTTCGCAATTGATCGATGCTTAGGAACATTGTGAGTTCCTTTTTTATTTGAATATGAAGATTGATCACTCATTTTCAAGAAAATAGCACGTGTAAAATTATGATGCGCTCGATTCAACGATCACAATGAGACTAAATGTGTCTGGCTCCGAAAATAATTTACGTGGCAGTAAACGAAAAATTTCTAGAAATTTGTAGAAATTATTATAATGATATATTTTTGTATACCTGAGAGCCAACAATAGAAACTGGAATCGTGTTATAGGGGCTGGAAGAGACAGTAGACTCTGAACAATACTTCAGGTACGTCTCGCAGCTAATGACACTCTAGCTGCCGAGCGGCTGCTCTTTAAAATGTTATAACTCAAAAACTATTTGATATATCGATTTGAAATTTTAATATGTTATTTTTAAAGGTGTAATCTACCGAAATATGAAAAAAAAAAAAATCGACTTTTTCGAAATTTCACACTAGGTGTGCCCCTTAATTGTAGTACCGAAAAGTATGCAATATCAAGTAATAAGACGAGTGCACGAAAAGGGACATTTTGGTGTTAATAAAACAGAAGAAATTCTCAAGAAGGACTTCTGGTTTAAAGGGATGAGGCCGAAGGTTGAGCAGGTAGTCGAAAGTTGTGTTGCCTGTATCTTAGCCGAGAAAAAACACGGTAAGCCAGAGGGACTGCTGAATCCCATTAGCAAAGGTGATGTCAAAATATAGTTACTCTGTAAGATGTTTAAACCTATTGTAGCTTGAGTGCGAGTGAGAGAATGAGCAAGAGTGTATGAAGTATGTAAGTATGCTATTTAGAAATGGGGGTGAGAAGGGACCAAGAGGCCCAAGTAATTTTAAAGGATAGTTTTGTAATTTAGTCTAACACCACCCAGGCTAGTGAGCAGTTGTATATTATTTTCCTTTATCAATAAATCTATTATTATACTTTTAAAAAATATTGCCTCGTGCTGTAATTTCTTTTAATTAATATAATCTAAAAATCTATATTCTACATTTTAAACTTATCATCAACAATATACAATTGACTCTTTAGTATTAAATCATCGTATATATGTAATAACATTGATACTTAAATTTTATTTATATCTCATTTTTATTGAAAAAATATTATTGATTTCATCAACAAAGCCATTTAATCAATTAATCAATAACTAAATTGTTGTCTTAAAAAGAAAACGTAGGTTTTCATTGCAAAATTTTCACTAAAGGATTTTATTTTGCAAAATTTACGTGTTCTCTACTAGAATAGCAAAATAATATAGGTAATAAAAGTGAATTTTCTTCGTCACTTATGAGTTATTCTACAATTTGAGAAAATCATGAGGTGCAACTACACTGCAATTTTTATTTATAATTCAAAAACGTTTGAGTTATTATCATTAATACAAAACAAAAAAAAATTAAACTTACCGCAATGGTTGAGCACGTTCCCAACTAGGGAAAGTATTCGTTGAAAATCTTGTATGAACTAATGCGAGATACGTTTCAAATTTGGGATTCTATTGTTAAAAAATAAAAAAAAAAACAATGATAATAATTGTAATTAAAATAAAAATTAATCATAGTAATAATTCGTAAAATCAGAAAGTTAATACTTTTTTACTGTAAATTGAATGGCTTTATGTTACTAATGATTAATTCAGAGTTATGAAAGTTTCGTACGAATTCTTAAATACATAATTAAATTCTCAGCATATTTAATTTAATAAATAATAAAATGAAATATTTTACAACGAAAAAATAAAATGCATTCTTTTAAGATAAAATATTTCCCTTAAAAAAAGTGAACATTGAAAAAATTATTAACATTCTGATATTAATAATTAAATTAAGAAACAGTAAATAAAAAAAATAATTTATAAAACATACTCTAAGATCAGTGAAGTAATTCCATAGTTGATCAGCAGTAAATTGACCCTTGTAAACAACAGTTTTCAATGACAACGAACAAATGTAATATCTCAATCCTGGCTCTGCTATTACATGCGACGAACGTTTTCGCAATACAAATATCTATATGTGTAACAGAAAATCAATGAATTTCAGTTATAACAATTATTTAACTTTTTTAAAGTTATTAGGCAGTCAAGAAATTCTACTCCGTAAATGAGTTAAATCTATTCACAAAAATTGGCACGTGTAATATTTCTCAATAGTATGACCTTAGTTGGACATTTTTAAGAATCTATTATAATACTGGATGCTATCAAAATTACTTGAATTCTATTAACATGACTCGCCAATTAATGACAGAGTAATTTATGTATCTAATGTCAAATATTTATGCGGTTAAAAAAATAAACGGAGTAGCAAATTTAGAATGTATAATAAATTTTAGCTGACACGATTTATCATCATATAATTTTACATTAATACGTAAAAGTAATTTATTATACACACTTTAATGAAATTTTGAAGAAATAAATAAATGGCAAACCTGACGGTTGAGAACATCAAACTCCTGACCGCCAGTTACGAAAACTTGACGCATGTAAGGTTCACATTTACGTGCAACTTGCCCAATACAAGAATTGTCTGTCGGCACATCGCGCCAACAAAGTACCTATAATTGTAAAAATAAATTTATATTAATTTTTTTCTAATCAAATTTTTAAAGGAAAATTATATTGGCAAGAGAGCAAATATCAAAACAATAAACAACAAGAAAAAAAAATGTTATTTTAACTAAATGCACTGATTATCTATTAAGTTGTCATAATAATTTATGTTAAAAATAGTTCATACTCTCAAGTCACATTCGCCTGCCAGCTTCTCGAAAGCCGCTTCTGTCTGCTTATGGGTATTTTTGTCAAGGAACAAAATGCCCGTAGCATAACGGCCAAATTCTGGCAATTGAATACCTTGTTTTTCACTGTAAAAAAAAAAAAAAATATTATTTTGTTAATAAAATTAAAAAAACAACAATTTTATTTTTATTCTTTTATCAAATGCTTTAAAGTTCAAATGGAAAAAATAATTAGTAGACTGATAACGAAACATATTATTACAAGACCCCCTACTGGATTATTTATTGATTTAAAATTACTACTAGTGATATCAACAATCTTGGATTACAGTAAACTCAGATAAGATTTATTACACAATTTGATACATACGTCCTATATTAATTTTAATTCTACGTAGTTTATTTTATCTTACTGTATCCACAACATGAATCAATATGTTTATGTTACATTTATATAAAATTTCATAAATTTGTTTAACATTTTAATAAATAATATGAAAAATTTTATTGCTATTAAATATGAAAAATGTTTTATCAGTAATTTAAAAAAAAATTTTATCTTCAACTTTTGACGTAAATGGCTATTTTCTTGCAGATTAATATGGTATTAACTTGACAAGAATTTTGTGATTTTAATTAAAAGATCACAAATATTTCGTTTTATGGTTTTATTTTATTGATTACTGACGATTCCTTTACATTCACTTAATAGGTACATAAGTCGGTAAAGATCAGGTATAAGATGCTCGGCGAGCTTGGTCATAGGTTTGTCAGTAAGCAAGGCGCTCGGCGAGCGTGGTCAATGGTTGTTTGGTAACTAACTTATTCGATTTTTCGTCCAACTATCGTCAGTCAGAGAGTGCAATTTTGGGAAGGGTATTTTAGCTTTTGGTTGGTGGAAAATAACTAGGGTTGGGGAATTGTAGTTAAATGAGAGGATCCTGGAAAGGGTATTATTTATTTAACGCAGGGTTGTTTAAACGAAGCGTGGGAAGGTTTGCTAAGTTAGAAAATAGTCTGATAAACATCTGATAAACAGATGGGTTGTAAAATTTTGACCGTTTGTGTCGAAGGTTAGTCTCAGTCATTAAAGGGATTATTTTACAATGGCAATTACTTGAGTTGGACTGTAATAAATTTCCGACTTTAAGTTTTATGACGTCTTTGTGAAAGTCTATCGAAATATTTTAGAAAACATGAGTAAACTTAAAAATACATTACAATTTTCTCTTAACTTATAAAAAACTAAAGTACATAACTGAACAATGGCGTATTTTGTAAGAATTTAAATTGAAATTGGAAAAATTATCTTCACTATTGCAGGAAATGTAAAATTTCTTTGATATCTCTAGGCAGTGAAATGAAAAAACCAAACCACAGATTAAAACCATTTGAATTAATTAACATTATTAAACAAACGATGATTTAATAAAATGATAACAAACCGGATTTCAGTGGCATAATAGTCGTGGGGAATAGCACAAAGTACTCCAGCACCGTCTCCAGTATCATTATCACAAGCACAAGCACCTCTATGATTCATACGAGCTGACAAAATCTCGGCATCCCGTACAATCTGAAAAAAATTTTCAACAAAAATAATTTTTGTTAATAAACTCTCGCTTAACAACTATGGTTAAAAATTTCAAAAAGTTAAGATAAATAAAACTATTGTTCAAGAAATAAAAATAATTTTTCGAGAAATTTGAAAAATTGAACTATTAGGTATTAATAATATCAAACCTTGTGCGAGCGTTTTCCATCGATAGCAGCAATGAACCCAACACCACATGCATCTTTTTCTAGGGTTGGGTCGTAAAGACCCTGCTTAACCGGAAGAGACCAAGAATCACCAGAGCTCATATTCGTAACCTGCAAAAAAAAAAAAAAAAAATCGGTAAGTTTTTAAATAAAAAAAAAAAAAAAAAAAAAAAGTTGTAAAAATGTTTATAACTTGTAAATCTATACATTATCTCTGGGATTGTTACTTAAATTTATCGCGACGTAATAAATTTTATATGTATTAAGAAATGATAGAAAAACATTCAAGAATATTTCATCAATTATTTGAATAATAAAAAATGAGAAAAATGTAAGAATCAAAAAAAAAAATTATCAGGTGTCGTATTATTCACCCTAATACATTTGTATTATTTTTAACTTTAATAGCCTAGTATAGAATTTAACGAGCGTGTAAATGGTACTATTATCGTAGGATAAATTTTTAGAATGTATTATCGTCTAGACGCTACTCACACCCCCTTGGAAATTTCTAATCAATTTACGTAACGTTGAAAAAATTTTTTAAAAACATTCAAGTATTTTAAAAAACGTTTACAAATTTAAATGAAATATAAATTTTGGTAAGTAATAAAAAAATTTATAAATTTTATTCTTATTTTTCTCCCATGCCTATCTTTCGAAAAAATGATCTTGATTTACCGAGAATAAATAAAATTATCTATCATTATCTCTTCCGATAAGAAAAAAAATTAATAAAAAAGTAATATGCTTTGAAAAATTCATTATTTATTTATTCTTCAGATCGGAAGAATTGCACGAGTTAATGAAATCAATACAAAAATTAAAAAAAAAAACAATTCCTATCACTATTATCAACAGGATAAAGTAGTTAACATGAAAAAAAATTAAAACAATAATTTTATAAAATTATAATAAAATAAACACTTAACAGCGACTTATTATTCGTTTAAAATCTTTGAAGAAAATAGTAATAATAATTATAAAATTGTAATTATCTTATAACTGAAAGAGATAAATAAACATGAATTGCATTTTAACTAAATATTAAGTACAAGAAAAAATATTCATTAATTTAAATGTACATACAACAAGTCGTTATCATTAGTTTATTATAAGTTAATTTTCGATAATAAAACAATTAGTTGTTATTGTTATAAACATAAGAATAGATTTTAATTATTTTAAATAACAAATAATTAATGAATAATTTAGAATAGATGAATTTCATGTAACATTGAAAATTAAACTGCAGCCTTAGTTTTCATTCTCATCGAGTTAACATTCAAGTTTTTGATCCCCCTCTCTGGTCCTTAATATATCACTATATCCAATATAATATTTGCACTGGCATTGGGTGCGCATATGCCAACCAGTTTGCAACTATACGACAGAAAGAATTGCATAACATGTGCACATATATACACACACACATTTAATGCTTATTAAATGCACATATACACTACCACCAACATTATTTCAAGATGTTCAATGGCCAGTTATCGCTGGGAAATACATAATTGAAATTTAATTAGAACTTAATATTTTTTCAGTCGCTGTTTATCAACAAAACTTTTTTTTTACAATATATAAGCATGTAAAGTTTTTTTATCTTCTAAGTCCTACCTACATATTTAAAAGTATTAAAATAATAACTAAGTAATTTAAAAATTACGGAGCAAATATTTAATTGCTTAGGTGTCCATTAAAAACAACTCAGTTTTTAATAATTCCGGTAAAAACAACTCGAGTGGTATAATATTGCTATGAAAATGTAGATAAAATATTTTTATTGTTAATTGAAGCTTGAAAATTTTAGTTTTGTTTCAATCTTCAACTTCTTTTTATTTTCTCGTAATACTGTCTGGCAATCTGTCCTCTTATTTTTCTCCTGAAAAAATAAAAGCATTTAAATAAAGGGGTTCAGGAGCGAATCCCCACTCTTAAAAAAAATTGTTTAGAACGTTTTGCCGTGATGTTTTGGCCAAAATTGTTTTGGACTAAAATTGTTTTTACCGGAGGTGTTATTGTTCTTATTACTTTTATATTTTAATGATAAAAAATACGTAAACGACATTAGTAACTTATATAAATAAGATACTTTAATCTTTAATTAAAAATAAACTTTAATCAATTTTATCCAATATCAGTTTATTGTGATTTTTTATTAAAAATAAATATTTTATCTAAAGCTTCGATCAAACATGACAGCGTATTATCAGTTCACGTTTTCTCGACGGATTCTCTTACATTATTGATCTATTGTAAGCAAAAGTTTTCTGCTAAAATCAGCAAGAATACATCGTTTAAGAAATTTTTGGATCGATGCCAAGATCATTTTTTATTTTTATTCTTATAGATTTTTTTCGGATTTGCTGTATTTTAAGCTACCAATACTAGCAAGCTTTTGACGTCAATTTTAATAAACTTGTATGTGTTTATAAAAAAAAAATTTAATACGTAATTATAAAAATATATATAATATATATTATATAATATAATATATAATATATATAATATATAATATAATAACATACATATTTAGATATTCTATATCAATGATGCGTAATAGATGTTATATGAATATTTTTAACTGTATCATATTAAGAGTAATGTGACGCATCAATGAAATCAAATCAATTATACTCACGACACAACTATTATCATAAAATCATCCGGTTTTACTAATAATCAATAGATGCAATTTTTATCTTCCTGTCTACGTATTATCAATTGATTATATTTAATATACAGACAGATCAATACATACATAAAAATAATAATTTAGTACATCAATATAAAAAAACACATATACATTTAATATTAGCGAGTAATGAGAGTAAGACAGATAATAAAATGTGCACGTGATTATATTTATAAGACGTAAAGCTCATCAAGTTTAAAGAGCCGCCAGGTCAAAGTCCACTTGGAGATTTCAAATTTTTGCACGACATTTATAGCCACCGGCGTATGCAACAATTACATATTATATTTTTTCCACATACTTGAATTCGTTTATTTTAAAGGTATCATCAGTTTTTCGTAAAGTTTCAAAAAGTATTAATATTTTATAAATTAATAAGTTTGCAAAATAGATCAATGTTGTAAATAATTCAATTGTACTATCCTGCATGTAATTTTAAAAAACTAAAACACTTGATGTGAGTTTTGTCTTTCTTAACACGCGTTAAATTTTTTTAATATTTAATTTCAATGATAAAAAATTTGATATAATTAAATTATAAAAAAATTAGAATTAAGTTTTAAAATTACATTTGTTAGATATCTATAACACAAGATATTTAAATATTTAATTAATGAGATATTGAACTTAATGAGAGTGTGGTCAAATAACCTTTATTCTTAATAATTCTATCAATTTAGATAAGTATAATCTAAAAATAACTTTATGACATACTCTACTTGTTAATAGAAAGAAAAAGTATAATAATCTATACGATAACTAATAAAAACAGTGTAACAATGTAATTAACATAAATTATTACTCAAAGTAAGAGATCTACCAATCGCGTATAATAAGTATCATATATTATGAATGTAAGCAAAGAAAACAAGTAAGTGATCGGTAAAAAAAAAAAGAACAAAAAATGCAAGAAAAAAAAAAAAGAACTTGCCACGTTGATAATTGCGACTTTAGCATAACTATTGTAACTTGACCGCAATATTATTGCATTCATAATATAATATCCATACCTATTCGATAGCAATACCAACTTGTTTATGAGAATAATAATACAGAAAAAACTCAGTCGAGTTATTTGGATGTAAACATTAAAAAAATATATTTTTTTAGAATTATCATAATTGATATTGACATTGACTCATCTTCGCTCCAGAATTTGAAATTATCATGTTAATGTTATCTCGTATGGCATGTAATGTAATGCAATGTAATGTGATGTAATATAATACAATACATAAAATGAGCAAAATTATATCCCTTATCATTATCACATAGCTTGAATAGCAGAAGCTTGAACCTATTGATTTTCAACGTTGCACATAGTTCTGTATATACCCTTGCCAGACACTGGCATGCAGGCACTCGCCGGGCGTGTACCTAGAGTTTATTCAAGTATGTAAGTAAAGTACATATGTCTAAAACTGTTTTTTCATCATCAACAAAACGTCTCGTCGTTTATTTAACAAATTATCACGCTACTTTAGATTTTGTTATTTGTTTTCTATTTTAAGTAGTACAAGGATTTCTGTAAATACAATAAACTATAATTAATTCATCCAAATATTTTTTTGTTAATTACTTTGTCAACAATAGTGATTTATCTAAAAATTAAATTAATAGTAATTTGTAAAAAAAAAATAATTTTATCAACAAACCATTTATTTAATTGTTTAAAAAAAAATAAATTTTTGTGCTAAAAATCTTGAACACACTTTTTTATACTTTAATATTTATAGCATAGTTTAATCGATCAAAAGTCACTAAATCATTTTGCCTGTATATTTTTTATGACATTGCAGATATTTATCAGAAATTGATAAATGCATATATTTGTAAATTATTTTTTTTTCTGCTGTCATTTTTTCAATTATCCAAAAAAAACTAAGCGATAAAATAAAAAGTAAAAATTATTTTTAATTACAATCCGAACACACATAGAAGTGCATTTCGATAATGATCGCCGGTAAATTATTATTCTTATGTTATACAGTTGAACACAGTTGCTTCAATTACACGATAAAAATAACGTCAATTATTATTTTATTTTAATTACATAAGATAACAGATTAAATGTGTTTCAATTTATTATTATATGACGATAATGGAAAATGAAAGATTTAAGAAAAATCATTACCTCCTCGATGTATAGAGTTCTTTGCAGCACAGTTTTACGCGAAAAAAGAATAAATCTTTATGTAACCCTTATTGCTGGTGTTTTAATTGACAGAAGTCTTTACAAAAAAAGCACCAAAACCGACCGGTTTTTTTTTTTTTTTTTTCGTTCTATAAAAAGTTGAGTACTTACTTCATTCGCGTTTTTTTTTTTTTTTTTTTAATGAATTACTCAGACAATAAAACTTAATACCACAGGTTGTGTTAAATATTGACTTTGAGAGCCAAAATAAATGATAAAAATGAATTATTTACTGTTTTAAGAAATAATTGTTTAAATTATTTATTTAATGTACATTTGTAATTAATGAGCGGAACAAATCACTGACACGTGAACGAAGACGCACTAAACTGCCGACTGAACCCGAGACGGTAACATCCACTAAATTTATGGTGCGTTCACATTCAACGATTGTTATTCATTTTAAATGTTTATCACAAAGTTATAAATTTTTAATTATGTTTATTTACCAACTATTAATCATGCTGTTAATAAATTATGAAATAATTTTTATTTATTTAAAATAAGTATTTGCATTAATTTCTTTGTAAATCTTAAAATTAAATAGAAATAAAGCTTACGGTTCAAATCCAATTTGACAAATTTGCACGTCAAAAATTTTTTTAATCCAAAAACTAGACTTTTTTTTCTAAAATAAATAAGTATATTGAATAATTATTGAATATTTTATGAATCATTTAAATCAGTGTTAAAAAAACACTCACTTCTCAATGATATATTTGGTTCAATGATAAAAAATCGGAAACCCAAGGCAAATGTAATTGCTTATCGATTGCTACATGCAGAAATTTAATTTTGTTTTATGCTAAAATAAATGTTTTAATTTATCAAAATTATACAACAATAAGATCTTATAAAATCAAAAGTCTTACGAAGATTATAGCTGTTTTTAAATTTAGTATTTATTTCTTTAAACAACAAAAAAAAATTTTATTTTAATCAACGTTACTTCCGGTTTCATTCCGATATTCCGTAATTTTACTATACTTGAAGTTTTACAGTAGTGATCATATTTATGTGAAGTTGATTTCTACATTATTCTTGTAGATAAGTAAGGAAATTATAAATTACAATATACTCAGCATTTATTATTTATTAAACTGCAATTGAATTCACGTGAAAACTCAATAAAATTTATTGAAACCAAATATCAAAAAATTGCTCCTAAAATGCTCTATCAGGATCCGTAATTGCTCCAGTGATTAGATAATTATTTAATTAAATGTTTGCAATCAAAATTACAAAAATGGTTTTCCCTATATCCCAGCAAATACCAGTCGTACAGTTTGATGTTAACTAACTCTTATACATTTTTCTCTTAAATCTAATATATTTAAAAAAAAAAATATTTAACATATATATATATATATATATATATATATATATATATTCATAATAAAATTATACTTCAGCAGTTATAGATTGGACTTTTCTAGAATCCCTGGTTAAAAATACTAATTGAAAAAAATTGAGAAGCGGTCACTCCATGCAAACTGTATATCTATGTATACAAACAAAAGAATTGAAATTATTAAAAAGAATTCGAATTTCATCATTTTTAATTCCTTTCAATCAACATTTTTAAACAGGGATTAAATTCACAAATTTTTTGTCCATGTGACTATTTTTTTTTTTTTTTATTTATTAATTCGAGAGGATGGATGTTATTTATTAACGTGGAGTTATAGCAGTTTCTGAAAAAGCATTCAAAAAATAATTTTTTAATTTATTTAATTATAGTTTATTTAAAGAAATTTGTTGCTGACAAGAATTCAAACGTGGCAATAACTCTGAAGGTAATTTTTTGATTTAAAATTTTATAAAATCAAGTTTATGACATTTTAAATGAAAATGAAGTTAGCCGACATTTCAAAATTTTTAGAAATTTTTTATTGAAAAAATTTCAATTAAATAATTAAAAAAAAAATTTCACCTGCAAAAAACTTGAAAAACGTCTGCTAACTTCAGTGTCATCATTTTAATTATTTCATTTGAAATTGCAACAGTCAATTTATCTCACATATAAGTCTGAGACTAAAATAGCGAGGAAAATTGTAAATGTCTTTAATTGGAAAATTGATTTGAAAAAAATTTTTTAATTTTAGGCTTTAAAGCCTCATTCAATTTGAAATCTCATGTGTAATTAACTGCAGTTGGAAAGTCAGAATTTGACAGAAACTACAAAGTTAATTTATCGAAGAAAAACTGCAAGTGTTTACGTCATCTACAAAATACATGACACCGTGGTGTAAAATTTATCATACAATGTGTAATGAGTTGGGCCAATGAACGTCAACCACGATCTAGCGGTCGGCTGGCTGTCAGTGTGAGAAGTCTGTAAACTTCCAAAAAATGGCTGCATTTCGCATTTTCCAATTATTATTTATAAATTTAATATTATATACAGCCGTAATAGCAGCCGGGTAAGTTTTATTTAAATAAATAGTTAATTACACAATTTAAAAATAATTAATTCGAATTTTAAACTGCCTGGTAAAGGGTCATATTTTTAATTACAAATTATTAACTTTCAATAATAAATTTTATTTACAAAATTAATGATAATTTTTTTTAATTAATAGGAGGGATTTTTATGCTATTCTCGGTGTTTCAAAAAGTGCTAATACAAATGCCGTTAAAAAAGCGTATAGGACATTAGCAAAACAATTACATCCTGACAAGAACAAGGATGATCCTGATGCATCTCAGAAGTTTCAGGATCTGGGTGCTGCCTATGAAGTGCTCTCAGATCCAGAAAAACGAGAAATGTATGACAGATGTGGTGAAGAGTGCTTGAAAAAAGATGGTATGATGAACAACAATGATCCTTTCGCAAGTTTTTTCGGAGATTTCGGGTTTCACTTTGGTGGTGAATCTCAACAAGAACGTGAAGCATCACGAGGTAATAATATTATGATGGATCTTAGTGTAACACTGGAAGAATTGTACAGTGGTAATTTTGTTGAGGTAATTATTTTATTATATTTAATTAATTAGTCATTTTTTTTTAATTACATGGAAAAAAGTAAACTGTAATAAATAACAGTCGATTTGTAGTAAGTAATGATCAAGTGCTAAAAATTATCTACTCAAATCAAGAAAATGAAATTCTTTAAAATTATTTACTTGATTCAAATAAATTTTTTTTTCTGTGTATTTATTGAAACGGCAATTTTTACTGTTTGAAACTGTAATTTTTTAAGATGAAAAAGTCGTTATTTACTACAGTGACAGCTACTAATCACTTACTTTCGATATTAAATTATAAATTGTGGCTTTTAAATTTTCTACACTAAGTTCTGTAATATTTATATTTTTGCCACCCCGAGGTCCGCTTTACTGTTTGAAACTATAAAAATTCACAGTAATCCGTGTGAATTTTACAGTTTACTTTTGTCCGTGTAGTCTTAATTCACGGTTATTTATTAAATTTTCAATCGCAAGGAGTTTAATTTTTGTGATTAAAATTTTCTAAAAACAAAAAATTAACATAATTTTTTTTTATAAAAAACAATTGTGTGATTTAATTTTAATTTTTGAAGAGAATTTATGGCTAAAAATTAGTGAATACTCTTGATAAAAAATAAAAATTTTTAATTACAGATCACAAGAAATAAATTAGTTATAAAACCAGCAAAAGGAACCCGAAAATGTAATTGTAGGCAAGAATTAGTGACACGTAACTTGGGAAGTGGTAGATTCCAAATGACACAACAAACAGTGTGTTCTGAATGTCCAAATGTTAAATTAGTGAATGAAGAAAGATTATTGGAGGTAGAAGTTGAGCCTGGTATGGTTGACGGTCAAGAAATAAAATTCTTTGCCGAGGGTGAGCCACATACTGACGGTGACGCTGGAGATTTAATCTTGAAGTAATTTTATCAATAATATCTAACTACTTCTAACAAAAATTATCATTATTAATAAAATAAATTTGTTTTTTACAGAATAAGAACGCAGCCTCATAGAATATTTGAGAGAATTGGCGATGATCTCTACACTAACATCACAATATCATTGCAGGATGCATTGATAGGATTTAAATTAGACTTAACTCATTTAGATGGACATAAGGTAACCATATTACGAGAGAAAGCAACTAAACCTGGTGCTAAAATTCGTAAAAAGGGTGAAGGAATGCCTAATTACGAGAATAATAATCTCTATGGTACACTATACATTACTGTTGACGTTGCATTCCCAGAAAAAGATTTTACTGTCCAAGAGAAAGAAGGTAAAATGACTTATTTATTAATTAATTAGTAATTGTTCGTGCTGAATAATTATTGACATCTTTCTAATTTTTTTATTTATAGCAATCAAAGAACTTCTGCAACAGAGCTCTGTAAATCGAATTTACAATGGTATACGTGGATCATAAACTCTTATTACTATAGACTGAAATTAATTAAATGGCTTTTACTAAATCAACAAAATCCAGATTCGAAAAAAAAAATTATAAAGTAAAACATGAGAACATTAATGATGTCCAAGACCACATGATTTGAATTTGGATCACTCAATCGAGTTTATACTCCATTCTCTGTTTTATAAACTCCATTAATCGACAATTAGATAATATTTTTGAAGTTAAAATTATTTAAATATAATTATATTACATTTAAACTTAATTTATTTATCATAAATATTATGAATGATACAAAACTTTATTCATAGGATCATTGATAATTAAATCATTTTTTATGTATAAAATTTGTAATTAATATACGGGAATAGAAGTTAAACAGTAAGATTTACAATGTGATTAAGGTCATTGAAAATTAATTTGGAAACTGTAAATATACTTAGTAACTAAATTCGTAAATCATGAATGAGTGACTAATTTTTAATAAACTATTGAATGAGATCAAATGTGATTTAAGTTTTTTTAATAAAACAAATTCAGTTCTTTTACAGTCTTAAAATTATGACTAAATTTTTCAAAAATGTACATAATTTTTAGCAATTGAGCAGTTGAGCAATTACGTCCATCAAGGTATGATTAAAAACCAACTATTGAAAATCACTTCATTACTCATATTTTCGAAATACAAGAAATCTACTAGTGTCTAATAAAAATGGGCGTATCAAGCTAGCAGCGGCAAGACCCATCTTAGACGGATATTATTATTGATTTCTCGGAATCTAAATAAGCAACAATATTCTAAACCGAGCAACTAATTAGCAACAAATTTTGTTGCTTGAATAACAAGTCAATGCATAATGGATGAGTCCATGCTAGCTTGATAGACCTCATAAAAGTCGTACGGAGTGGTCAAACTGCAAGTGTTATGCTCTAAATTCTTAAACGCTAATGGGAATTTCTTTTTCCACCGCTAAAGCAAATTGATAATTAAAAAGAAGATTATTTTCACATCCGTTTTGTTGATTACTATCATTGTTGAGTGATTCCTGATTGTTTAAATAATTAATAGTATCACTATATGAGTCATCTACAAAATGTAAGTAATTAAATAAATCATGTGTTAAATTTTTCTCCCAAAAAGTGTAAAATAACAATCTTTATTTAACGCTCTAGTAACTTTTTTTGAATAATGTAAGAAATTGTCAAATATTTTACGCTTGTTTGGTACATGTAGTGAAATTTAATTTCTGAACACCGTCAATTTCTGTAGCTTCCAGGCATGAAAATAATAGTCTACATGTTGATTGCGAAATTTTAGATTAAAATTGTTGAATATTGAATTGTTCAAAACATCTTCGATGAATATTGTACGATAATTTTTCCACAAAAACAGAAAATCAGCAAGTATCTTATTAATATCATTACGATAGCTAATTCAAATTGCTTCATGCGATGAAAATCCATTCGTGACATCGAATACAATCCAAGAATTAAAAATTTTAACTGTTTCTATCATTATTAAATTCATTTTCGTTTTCTTTTTCAGAAATACATCTTTCTTCCACTGACAGATTTATGGGCACAAAAAAATAATAATTTTTATATACTTGAGTCTTTTTTTTAAACACACAATTTTTACTTCTGCTTTAATATTAAGTGAATTAACGAAGTTATGAAATATTGACTCAAATTTGAAACCTAAAATGTTGACTTAATAATTTAAAATATGCGAAAGAATATTGTAGAATACTTACATTATAGAAGAATTCATATTTTGTTTTGATAAAGCTCGCTAGACATTTGGTCTTGATTATTATTCAAACTCACTTTATAGTAATTAAGTATGGGTGTTAAAACTACAAAAATTAACAAAATTCTGAATAAATACTTATGCATCCTGAAATCAATTTTACATTTGAATTTTTTTTTTTCTTCAGATAATTCATCACGAAATATTTTAATCAAGTTCGTGCTTTATTATTATGGTTCCCGGTAAAAACTAGTACAGAAAATAATGTTATCCAAAGCAAATAAATGCAAGTTTATTTTATTTCCTTACTTAAATTTAACTCCTAAACAAAGAAAAATTTTAGAAAAAACTTACTGCTACTCGATAGATTATTTAATTATCTATTTTCTAGCAGAACGTTTTTTACGAAATTTTCATTTGCTTAAAAAAAAATTAATGAATCTGCAATAGATTTGCTGTTGCGAGTGCGACAAAAATAGTACACGATTTTTATGAGTCCAAGAAGAGAAAAAGATGGGAACCGTTCTTAAGTTTACTTGTTAAAATTTTGAGATCAATTTTTTTTTGTAATCTAATGATAAAATTCAATAATTTAAATGATAAATTGGTAACTAAAGCTAATAATTGATAAAATTTATCAATAAGTTTCTTTAATTTTGTATAACAGTGTATATACTGTTCACAGTTAAGAATAGAACTAAATAGAAGATCCTTTATAGTAGAGTTGAAGCACGTTTTCAATTATTTTTAATCCATCACAAGTCTATGATACTCCTGAAAATAACAATTGTGAGTTGGCAATTAAAATGACTATTACTTTTACATATATTCTTATAAATTATTAACTAAATATTTTTTATTGAAAGTCAACATTTACAGTAGAAAAAATTTTTTTAGTATGACTTTTTTTACAATTAAATATTTTTAGAAAATTAAAAATAATAAAACAGAGTACTTAACAATTGTTGGCGTCATATCGTCATGCTACTGATAAAAATTTTAATAATTTTAACTGAGATATTTTAAAAACTAACAATAAAAAAATTGATTTTATCTTAATTTTAAAGAAAATTCAACTGTGGGAATAGCACCAATTAAAGTCGATCAAGTTTATAGAAAATATTGCTATCTGTAGTAGATTATAATATTTTAAATATTTTTAAGTAAGTGATTCGAATTGATTATCACAATAATTATCAAATAAATTTAATAGTTCTCTTGACACCATACTATTACATTGTGTCTTTTATTTTTTTAATTTAACCAATTATGAACACACATTAAAAAATTTGTGTCAACACGTCAAAAAATTTTTATGTTAAATATTTAACACTTTCTTGTGTTAGTTTAATATTTTTTTTTGTTAATTTAAAAGGTCTTCCATGACCTTGAGCTTAAAGAAAACTTGATTCCCGGCTTCACTGATGACGATTCAAATCATTAAAATATATATTTCTTTTGATTGTAAAATACTGATTATATTTTCCTAAATTTTCGGTTTGTTTTTAAATTTGTGTTAGCAAAATCTCAATATTGTTACAATACCTATCTAGAGACGTTTATACTCTTACATGTACTTTATATTTTTATATTTTTGCCATTCGGCCATTGCCTTGGCATACAAATTAAATAAATAAAATAAAAAAAAATAAATAAAACAACAAATGTTAAATCTACACGTAAAAGTGTTAAATATTTAACATAAAAATTTTTAACACAAAATTTTTTGACGCAATGACGCAAAATTTTTTACTGTGTATGATTGAATAAAAATGAATATTAATAGCGTTGAAAATAATAGATTGTTAAGTAATTTCACAAATTAATGAAAAAATAAATAAACTTGGCGTCAATATAAATAATTGAATCAAATTGAATATCATACAAACATTAAAAAATAAATTTTTACAAACGATTCAATAAGTATCATCATAGTAACGATACTATAAAATATATGCATATATCTTGTATGCGTTAAATTTGGATCATGTATAAAGTTAATTGAATTTCTTAACCGCAGTAACAGTATAACCGCATGGTAAAATCATCAACACAAGAACTTTGTTTACCATATGAATTCAGTCTACCAATAGAACCTACTATTGTACTATTACCCGTATTATCATGTCTCACTGTTGCCTCAAATATTGCGTTGCTCGGTATGGTTTTAATAGCAATTGTATAATCAATCCATGGTACCGATCTCTCTTCATCTTTGTCTTTTTCTTCACCATGAGCACTCCATACTTTAGCATCAATAACTTTACTTAACTTCAACAATGAGCACTGTGGATACTTCTTAACCATTGTATTCAATTCATTGATTATGAAATCAGTAGCATTCTTAACAGCAGAATCATCGTGTGAGATATTAGTACTCTTATGACACATACACCAATGTCCAGGTATTCCCGCCGTTGAGCAATTACGTTCATCAGGTATTGTTAAAAACCAACTTATACCACGTGGAAATGATGAATTATTTTTATCATTCGACATGTTTTTAATACGGCTCAGAATAACTTCATCGGTTAGATTTTCGGGGTACAAAAAATCTACTAGTGTTTCATGAAAATCGTACGGAGTAGTTAAACTGACAGTATTTAGTTGTAAATTATTTACTGCTAACGGGAATTGTTTCTTCCACCATTCTGGAAGACTAATAAACATTAGAGGAAGACTACCTTCAATTCTTCCTTGATAAGTCTGTCGAAATTCACCCCATCGCATTCCATGATCACTCATTACGATAAGTGCCGTATTATTAAGGAAACCTTGATTATTTAGATAACTAATTGATTCGCTGTAAGGAAGATCACCCAATTGCGGGTAGTTAAAAAATCATGAGTTAAACTAGCTTCCCAAAAGAATGCAAAATAACGATCACCATTGAATTCTTTAACTACTTTTTTAGTGTAGTTCAATAAATTATCAAATGTTTTGCGTGTACCAACACATAAATCCGCATTAAGTTTGTGCGTATTGCCTATATCGGATTCTGCTGCTACACAATACGGTCGGAAGTAATAATCTGTTGGTTGATTTCGGAATCCTGGTTTAAGATAATTAAATGTTGTCATTGCACATGCATCTTCGGCAAATATCGTCCGATATCCTGACTTACTGAAGTTTTTCCATATCAATGGACATTTATCAAATGGTAATTTTGAATTGTTCCAACAATTTGATCGAAACTCTTTTCTGACAATCCACTTAAAACTGATACAAGATTTGGATAAGTATTATCCCCAATTTTGTTATAACCCATCATTTCAATGGCACCCATGGACTTGAGAGTTTCGATAGTTTTCGGCATCATACGGTGAAAATTCATTCGTGATACTGAATCTAATCCAAGAATTAAAATGCTTAGATGATTTTCATCGTTGTTATCATCTTTTTCCATTTTGTGTCTTGTTCTTTCTTCTTTTCGTTTTTTTTTCGACAGCATGGCATCTTTCTTCAACAATAGGTTTTCGTGGCACAAAGAAATGATAGTCACGATATATTTGTTTGATATTTTTAAAACATTCAACTTTTATGAATTCTGCTGTTATAGTTGTTGAGCTATTAAATTTGTGACACGATGGATCATATCTATAATAAAATAAAATTAATAGAATGTATTTTAAATGAATTAAAATTTTTACTGCAATACATTGAAAAGGATCTGCTCCATATAAAACAATAAATTCGAATTATTTACTAAATAGTGCTTATAATATCATAGACAGAAAAAAAAAAAAATTTGCTTGAATCAAGTAAATAACTTTGAAGAACTTTATCTTCTTGATTTGAATAGAAAAATTCTTAAACTAAGAAATTTTTCTGGGCTTAAGTAAATTTTACTAGATTCAAGAATTTTTGGTCTTGATTCAAAACAATGAAACTCTTCAAAATTATTTTCTTGGTTCAAGAATTTTTATCTTGTTTCAAGCTAAACTTTTTTTTCAGTGTACAAGAAAATATTTGTTACTGCCTCTACAATATTCTTTACAAAAATAGAAAATAAGAAAAGACATCAAAATCCCACATTTTTAAGCCGAAAGGTTTAAACGTAAAACTCAATAAAATAAAAAATTCTTTAGAAGCTACAAGCAACCTACTTCTGAGGCTTGATAAATATCTGCACAGAGAAAAAAATTTCGTTCTGATTTATGAGGTCATTGAGATTATCATAAATCTAAATTTCATAAAAATTTTAACACAGAATTTCTTCATTGATTTGTTTAGTACAAGTCAATAATTAAGTGTCTTTATATTTTTCAAGGTCTGTCAAAAAATATCAATTAGATTGTTTCATTCATTAATCCGAAAATTTTTTGATTTGTTTCATTCGATTTAAGAAATCATTTATATTTTAAAAAAAGGTGATTGATAAGTTTTTTTTATTTTTTTAATTATAAATCAAAATTTTATATAAAAAAAAAAATACTTTCTTTTTAGAGAACTCTATTTCCTACTAAATTATTTTAGTCCGTTTTGAAGAACAAAAAAAAAATTTTTTTTTTTTAATAAAAGCTTTTTATAAGACATTTATCGAGTTCTTAAACATCAAATAGTGTGAAAGAATATTTTCACTGATTATATGCAATTAATGTTTTATCTAAACAATTTAATATCGTTACAATTCTAAAACAATTAATAAGGTTTATTATAACGTCAATCTATTATAAATACTTAAGATTGTTTTAATAGATCCAGGCTTACGTTTTCAATGTATTTATTATTTACACTACTTGTTTTTAATTAATAAACAATACTTACTTTACAAAATTATCTTGATTTTTTTTACGTTCGAAAATCCGCCAACAACAATCTGCGGTTTCTGTTTCATTATAATACTGATTGTGAGCATCTGGGTTTATAAATATAGCCGTATCATTAGATTCAACAAGAGGTAATTGATTTCCAAATTCACATTCCAACGAATTCTCTGTTTCCATAAAATGTTTCGCAAATTCGTTGAATGGATCGAGCTCTGCTATTTGACATCCTTGTTTATGAACAATAAATCCCAATACTGTATTTGTTACTAAACTAATTTTTCGTTGTTCTCTTTCTATAAAATTATCTAAAAAAAAAAAAAAAGTTTTTGTTAAATATTTTCAAATTAATAATGAAGTAAAAAATATCATATTTTTTCAAACTTTACCTTGTATCGAAACATTAGCAAAATGATCGATGCTACTATTAAATTGATTAGTAATAAAATTATTTATTATTATTAACGAAGCGATCAAGAAACCTAATATACCCAAGTACCAGGTCCTGACTTTTAGGCCAACATTGCATTTAAAGTTTTTTTCATGTTGAATATTCATATAACGTTGCTGTGACATGTTTCTTTCAAAAGTCACATATTATCCTCGACCTGACACTATCTGACACAAAACAGAAAATATATTAATCTTTATCCTTATCATTTATTCTTTGAATTTTATGTATATTATTTTTTACCTATTCGTTGATGATGATTTCTTGCACATTTTTTCAAGTACTTTTGACAATTTTATATTATTTATTATCCACTTGCATGTGATAAAAATATTGTACATTTTATTTGTACTTTACTTCTACAATTTTAAAAAATACAAAAATTTAAATTATTTTAGGTAAATTTTATAAATTTAAAAATAAAAATTAGTAAAAATCTTACCATAGTATTTATTAAAATAAATTTTATATTGCGATTATGTATAAGCACTTGCAATTAAACATATTAACTGTAATTTAATTAACGAATAAAAATATGACATGTAAGATAAATAAATTTTTCAGTAAAATTTATTGCTTAAATAATTAACGTTGCTCAGGAACAATTATTTCAAACACTGGTTACTTTATAATTATAATATTTAAAAATAATAAGTTTTGTAAGTATTTTACTTCAGAACACAATTTTTCTTCAGGCCGTTTTAATTTTTCATCGTATTCAAACAAAAATTTTTTACACACCATTTTTTAACATCTTCATGTAACAATGTTTTTTAACAAACTAATTAGATTTTATAAAAGAACTTAATCTAGACAATACGATGCACAAGATATGCAGTTTATATGCATCTAAGGCCAAAGTTATCAGTAATGAAAATTAAAATAAAAAAATTTTTCACTATTGTAAATGTTGTCAATTTACGAGCTAAGAGTATCTAATTCGTCGGACGAAGTTTCGTCGACGAATTCGACGGTGGTCGATATACAGGAGAATATATTTGCGCGCGCGCCGATGTTTGATTGCATTTGATATTCCATTTATTTAAACATCGCTTCTAACGACGATAGACTGATGTTATTATGTTACGGTTTTCGTTGTTGTTCAATCAATGTGAGTTAATTAAAATGAAAAGAGTACATATATATAGATTATGTACAGCAATATTTTATCAAATCAGTACAATTCGTTTTAGTGATGTTTATAATTATTTTACTATATTATTCACAAATCATCAATACACTGAGAAAAAATAAAAATAAAAATTCAGACAAGAATTTCTTGTCTCAAGAATTTGTTAAAGTTAACAGTTTAACATATTAATTATTTGAAAGAAGATTATAAATATCTGTTTTTATTTAAAGTTAAGACGTGATTTAAATAAAAATTATTTTAATCAATTCAATTGATTCTTTAGACAAAAAAGTACGGTCCCGGAAATTTTCAAGGAAATATCGCGTTACTAATGCCAAAAGAGCGCATCTCAACATTCACGTCTTTTTGGCTCTGCGGAGCCAAAAAGGCGTTTAAAAATAATTTTTTTTACTCCAGCTGACCTAAAAATGTTTATGACATTAAAGTTAGCTGTCACTTGACAAATTTTTATTTTTTTTAACAAATAAATTTGCTCCAAAAAATTATTTTAAAAAAATTACATTTCTAGTTTTTTAAAATTTCTAAATTTCAAATTTTTTTATTAGTTTTTTTTTGCCGTAATTTATTTGTTACAAAAATTCTTAAAATTATCAACTAACAGCTAAGTTAATTTTCATAAATGTTTATAACATTTAGATCTGTACGAGAAGTGAATAAGAAAATTTTTTTTGTATACGCCCTTTTGGCTTTAAGACAAAAAAATTCTAAAACCAAAAAGCCGTATCTTTTTTTTTAAATTATAATTAATTATTAGCCTTAAAAAAATAAAAAGAAAAGTTATAACACTAGTAAAAAATAATGACTCTCCTACTCATTTTATTTGAATTGAATATGTATGTGATTAAAGAAGAAACTAAAATATCAATTTAGCTAGGCAGTACTTCGATGCCGTCTCCATTATCATTATCTTTTGCTTCTGAAAGTAAAAAATAATAAATATATATTGCTTGTATATCTAAACTTTGAAAAAATACTTTAATCTGATATGATTTTGTAATTTGTTCAATTTAACATAATTCATTAGACTTTATCAATGGAGACATAATTATTTTGGATCAATAGAAATAAAAATTTTGGAATTGAGGCAAATACATTTTCTTCAAATAGAATGTTATTGTTATTTTGTTTTTTTTTTAAATTCAAATCCATATTCTTTTTTAATAAAATAAGTTGAAAAGTCATTACTTTTATCGGCGTTATAACTTTTTTTTTTTTTTAAGGCTAATAATTAATTACGATTAAAAAAAAATGATACGCCCTTTTGGCTTAAAATTTTTTTGTCTTAGAGCCATAAGTAACGCGATATATTCATGTATCAAGAACATCAATTCTTAATAAAAGTATTATTTTTTAATTAGGGTAAAAGTACGTACTTATTAAATTATTATGATAGAAAATAATTTCAATTTGTAAAAAATCCATAATTATTAAAAAATATGAAAATGGAAAGAGAGTATAATTATTCGACAAATTTTTTTTTTATATTAGGAATTTTATAATATCATGTTTAAAAAATGATTTACTGTGATTTTCCATTAAATTAAAAATAAAGTTAGAAAATTATTTCTAAAATTTTTGATAAAAAATGAAAATTCTCATCAAAATGGGATTAATAGGCTTATTGATCGACGGAAGGCTGCAGATCGGATCTTTATTTTATAAAATTTTCAACAATCTCATTGATGCACCGGACATCTACAATGCCTTTAAGTTTGTCACTAACGATCGAAAGCTCAGACATAACCGGCTATTGAAAATCACCAATTCAAGTCGAAACTACGTGATAAATGGATCAAGCAACAGAATCTCCAGCCTGGTGATCCCTGCATGACTCTGTAAACTTTTTTGGTGGCTCCTTCCAGACTTTTTGCTCTAATCTCAAGAAACACATTTTGCAATATTATTAATAACACTGTTAATTTTTTAGTTTTTTCTAAGCGTCCCCAAATAAACTTATTTCTGTGCAATTTTCGAGCCAAAATTTCAGAATTAAAAAATTTATAATTTAAAAAATATGTTAATTGTTGTATAATGCCGATTGGCGTTCAAATTGTTATATAAAAATAGAAAAATATATATTTATTCATACAATATTTATAAAAATATCCAGAAATATATATATCTCTAACCATAATTTACTCACAAAACGGTAACAAACACATAATTAATAGAGACAAAATGTTTTTTGATTTAATGCTCAATGATGGTAATTGAAAATAATTAATAAAATTATAATTAATCCATATCTTGGTCACTATCAAATGAACCATCATTCTCTGAGTTCTTCATTCCACTTTGTTCCAAAAAAAATTCCCATATTACTTTTGAATTGTTGACTTGCTTGATTGCATCAGTGAATTCAATGTCTTCTTTATTTTCAATCATAAATCTCATCGCATTCTTCTTAAAATCTACCAAATCATATTTATCAGTTGCTACAAGTATTTCAATCACATTATCAACGGTTAAGATTTTTATTAACTTGTTTTCGGAAAAATCTATCAATATTTTAACTTGATACTTAACAGCGAAAGAAAGTAATTTTAAGAGTAAGTTACTGTCGTCGTCTTTCTCAACTTTTTTGGTGTACAAAAATCTCAGTACTTCTTCAATAGTTACTTTATCAAATCCATTAAAGCTAATGGATTTTTTTCGCTTTTGCGTGTTAAACATTGTCTCCAGTACAGGACTGTTACTGCTTAGTACAATTTTATGAGCAGAAAATGTTTCATTCTCAACCTTTATAGTAACATCACTTAATTCGGATGAAAATAAATAGCTCTCCATTTTGTGTAGTATTGGAACATTAATATTTCCATACTTATTGCATCCTTCAAATTGTACTTTACAACTAATTGTATAGGGTCCTTTAGAATTAATGTCTTTAAATATTAATTCATCAGTGAATGATTTTGAACCCACCAATTTTGTACTTTGTATCTTACTATCTCCTATTTTCAGTTGAATGTCAAATGTTTCTTTGAGAGTTCCTATCTTCTTGACTTTCAAACGAGCTCCAGTATTCCGTTTGAAGTACATGCAAAATTTCAAATCATCATTATTAGGAAACTTGAAATATTCCGAAGCTACCCAATCAAAACTAGAACTTTTCTCATTCGGTAGATCCCACTTATACGTGATTTCACTAGAACTGTTGGTATTTTTACCTTCCATTTTAAAATTTTTAATTGGTTATGGATGTTTCTAATATTTCAAGCTTGAGAGTTTATAGCGTCCTATACAGAAAAAAAAAACAACTAATGTTATTATTCAAGAATAATATTCTTGAAATACAATTAAAACCTAAGTAATTATTTAAATGAATCGTATTTACTCAGTTTTCAATATTTTTAAAGGAATCGTTGAGATTTAAACCACGGAAAATAAATCGCTTTTGTGTTTTGTTTAATAGTATTAATAGTATAGGGATTGAGAAAGATGACCTTGACGCCACCTGCCGGGAAAAATGTAAAGCAAAGTGGTGGCAAGTGCTATACAAAACAATAACAAATTTATTAAATAAATTTTTTTTTTAATCTAATTGAAATAAATTTTGATAATGTCTTCGTCAAAAGCTGCCGATGCGAGGGTTTACCCCATCCTTGCGATTGACTAGTTTTACTAGCTGCAGAATCCGGTGAGTTAACGAAGTGTATTGCGGCACATATATGCTTGCATTGCTGCGCTACTCCAGTTTTACAGTTGCAGTTAGCACTTATAATATTTCGATTATCGTCAAGCTAAATATAATAATTTTTAAGTTACTGAAAGTTATTTAAACAATATAATTAGTATTAAAAATATAAATAATCTGTCAAGTTTTTTTATTTCATTAAAAACTGGAATAAAATTTACTTCTATACTTCGAAACTTTTATGAAAATTAATTTAGCAGATATCTTATAATTTTAAGAATTTTGTGAATAAATAAATTAAATCAAAGAACATGAGAAAAAAAATTGACGTTTAGAAAATTAAAAAAATAAAAAATCAAATTTTTTAGAAATAATTTTTTGGAACAAATTTATTTATTAAAAAAAATTAAAAAATGGTTAAGTGACTGCTAACTTTAATGTCATAAACTTTTTACTAGGTTTATATTTAATTATAAATTTTGTAAATTTATGAACATTAAAAATAATTTTAAATAAGCTTCGATGTAGCCAGATTTGTCATATTTTTAATATTGTATAAAATAATTGTTAGAATAATTAGTAACTAACATGAATTTTTATATTGTACACCTCGGAAACTTTGGTTTGAGCGACAACTGAGCAGGTTATGGTTGAGTGTTTATTTAAATCTTCTGTTTCCACAACGTTTAAAACGTGTCCTGACTCAAATAATTTTTTACCCTTGATGTCATTTTGACCCCTAATAAGGGTATTTTTGACCGGCAAGAACCCGAATTTAATTATTTTTTGCATTCTTAATGTCAACTAATACTGATTATTACATTGTGTACATCACTAAGCTTTATATTTATAACACCAGGGCGCTCCACTTTCAGCAGTAGTGCTGCCTCTACAGTTCTCTCTCAATCCCTATAGCGTCGTTCAGAATTCAAAAGTGTGCGCACGCAAACACGTTTCAAATTTCACTTTTATACAAAATTTAAATAATAGTAATTATCTTTAAATATTAAGTGATCGATTAAAATTTAATTTTATTAAACAAACTGAATTTACACTTTTATTATAAAAAGAACTGAAGGTATAAGATAAAAATCGTAATGCATAAAATAAAAACCAAAAGATATGAAAAGTGATCAAAGAACTGTAAGACTGTCTTTACAATACTAGCTCTTAACTTCTTCTGACGATGGTAGTTTCAAGTCTTTTTTTTCGACTTGACAACAACAAGTAGTAAGGGAAATTCAGGTCCTTGGTTGACTAAAATTGACATCAGTTGGAGGAACTACACCCTTATAAAATCTACCTGGGCGAAAATACTAAACTATGGTAGCACTCCTACACTGTCAAACATTTTGCGTCAATGCGTCAAAAAATTTTGTATTAAAAATTTTTATGTTAACAGCCGATCCCCTCTTTTTCTCGCATCGCACTCACTGCAGGAAACGGTACTATCCTTGTTGTACTCATGATTATAAAGCTATTGCAGTTTTATGTTTTTCTTTTAAACAAATGAGAATTTCGAATAAAACGCTTTGCTACGAAATAGCTAATTAAAAAATCTATTACGTAGCAGAGCGTTTTTTTTTTTAATTCTTCTTTGTCTTGGAGAGAAATACAAAGCTGCAATTGTGGATACCTGCTGTTAAATATTTAACACTTTTTTGCGTTAATTTAACACAATAAATGTTAAATTTACACATCAAAGTGTTAAATATTAAACACAAAAATTTTTAACACAAAAATATTCAAGAAACAGAATTCCAGTTGATGTAAATTATTAAAAATACAAGAAAATATCTAACTTGTATAAATAAAAAATTATATTGCATAAAATGTTGGTTTTTATACTTAACCAGAAATTTGAATAGCGTGCTAGGCGCGCGCTTTAATTTTGACCAATAAGGAATCAGGTCCCATTTTTTTGCAAGTTTCGACTATTGACTAACTTTACACTCTCATGTATTTTTATTGTAAGGATTGGAAGGATTTTATGCTTCGACTTACTTTTATACTTTTATACTTTTATACTCTAAAGCTTATAGAGTAGAAACTAAAGTAGAGGCTATTGAATAAAATACACGTAATTCATCAAAATTAAAAAACTCAGCGGTCCTCTTATTGCAATCGTCAGTTAATTGATTTTTGGACATGCGAAAAAATATACATAGCCTGATGATATTCGCCAATACATAAAGATGACATTAAAGTTAGCTGTCACTTGACAATTTTTTAATTTTTTTAACAAATAAATTTACTCAAAAAAATTATTTTAAAAAAATTGCATTTGTAGTTTTTTTAAATTTCTAAATGTCAATTTTTTTTTGCCATAATTTATTTGTTACAAAAACTCTTAAAATTATCAACTATCTGCTAAGTTAATTTTCATTACCTAAAGTCTTCTTGGGATGGAATTAGGGTTTCTTTGATTTGCTGATTTTCGTAACTCACTAACAGAATCATACAGAGAATGTGGTAAAATATCAAGAATTATTTAGGCCCATGTAAAAATATTTTAAAATTAGTGCCAATTATTACACCGCACATGCATATTACTGTTATATTGCTGTTTTTACCAATCGATTAATCGCAGCTGCGATTTAAAATATTTTAATATCGATTTCCACAATAACCGATTCAAAATTTTTCCATTTTTTCATTACGTATTTCGCATTGTCCTCGTGTTGAACCACAATAATTTAAACGTTTTGTTACGGTATTGTTTAGATATATACCATCTTAAATGATTATTGTATTTAACAACTAAAATTCATAATCTTTGTGCTTAAATCTAAAAAAATATCTCAAATTTGTAAAAAAACCGTAACGTTAATAAACAAAAAAAGTCAATTATCGGTTTGTGATTCCCATTTCTTAATGTAAAATTAATTTCGAATGTTTCAATTGATTTATGTGAATAATAAAAGTTACACGTTTAATCAATTTACAGTAAAATAAACATTTATGATTAAATCTAATTATTAAAGCAATAATACTTAAAATATATTTGTTAATTATTAGACTTGTAAAATGAGTCTTGCGGATGGTGGAACGTTATCACGCTATGAAATATTTTCATTAGTTGCAAAGTTATCGTTAATTACTGCATTTGGTTTTTTTGGCATGAGATGGATGATTAATCAAATTGATCCAATAACAAAAACCAGAAAAAAGACTCAAGAAAAGGTTTGATATAATTATTTACTTATTTACTATATCATTTTCATAAATAATTTCCTTATATTCTAACCTTAATATAACTTGTGTTTTTATTATTTTAGGCTAGAGAACAATTGGCAAAATTGGGAATTACTGCATCAATAGATACCTACCAATTAACTGAATATGAAATGTTGATTGCAGCTAATCTTATTGACCCTAAAGATATACCAGTATCATGGAATAATATTGGTGGGCTTGATACAATAATTCAAGAGCTCAAAGAAACTGTAATACTTCCAATTAGACGAAAAAAATTATTCGAAGATTCGAAATTAACACAAGCTCCTAAGGTATAAATATTAAAAATACATAAGTTATATGAAATAATTTTATTTATTTTATTAAAAAATCTAATATTATTGAAATTAATAAATTTTTCAATGTATTTAAAGGGTGTGCTTTTACATGGACCACCTGGATGTGGAAAAACAATGATTGCTAAAGCAACGGCTCGCGAAAGTGGCACTTGCTTTATCAATTTAGATGTGGGCATGCTTACTGATAAATGGTATGGAGAAAGTCAAAAATTAACCAACGCTGTATTTTCTCTAGCTGTAAAATTACAACCATGTATAATATTTATTGACGAAATTGGTAAGTTAAAAAAAATTATTTTATATATTTAGTCAATCATCATCATCTATATTATTAAGAAAATAAGTAAAATTTTGTGGTCAGTGTATTTATCTGATAAAATGGGTTTTTATGGTGAAATTTGGTATCCCTAGAAAAGTCTTGACCTGTAGTTGTGCCTTTTCAAGGTTTCATATCATTCTCATCAATAGTCAATTTATGACGATAAGTATTTAGGCTGCATTCGAAAATGTTCTATCTCTCGATACGTAATTAAGAAATGACCTTGTATATTGTGAACTATTGACATTTTTAAAGATATAAGATCACCCCGACATTACACTCATTGAGAACTTTCAAGGTAGTATCTCCACGAAAAGCATATTTCAAGAAACTTATGGAAATTTTTTTATCGAAAAATAAATATATTAATAATTCACCACAAAAATTTCAGATCAATTCACCTCACCGTTTTTGAGTAATTAAATTTCGAAATTGCATCTTTTACACGTAGAGGTATATTAGAGAGATGGTAAAGTTAGTATGAAATCTATTTGCATCACTCGAGTAGTACGGAAGATTTCATACTAACTTTACCATCTCCCTATATCTCCATACATGTAAAAAAATGCAATTTCGAAATTTAATTACTCAAAAACGGGGTGGTGAATTGATCTGAAATTTTTGTGGTGAATTATTAATATATTTATCTTTTGATAAAAAAAAATTCCATAAGTTTCTTGCAATATGTTTTTCGCGGAGGTACTACGCTAAGTACCCACATCAATTTTTCATATATTTTTATATATTATATATATTATGTTGTGGTAAAATGTAACTTTCGTGAAAAATCTTTTAAAATTGGAATTTTGAGTTCCGCTTTTTACAGGGGCTGTGTTTGGGCATTTCCTGAGATATTTTGGGGAGAGAGGATTTATTTGATTTTCATATAACTTTTAACAGCAGATTTAATTGGGCACTTTCGCCAAATTTTGAATTTTCAGCGGAAATGCCCAAACTAAGCTTCTGCTAAAAAATTCTATGAAAATCAAATAAATCCTCCCCTCAAAATATCTCAGGAAATGCCCAAACACTCCCCCTATTAAAAGCGGAATTTTAAAAGGTTCTTCACGGAAATTACATTTCGGCACACCCTAATATATATGTATATATGAAAAAAAATATATCAATATGCATGTGGGTACTCAAATGAAAGCTCGTGATGAGTGTAACATCGGGATGAGATTATATCTTTAAAAACGTCAATATTTAAGAAAGTACAATTCAATTTAATAAAAGTTATTATTTAATAAAGCAAAATTTTATTTATTTATAGTTCACAAGTCACGGCAGTCACATAGTGACTGCAAGGTTGCTAGTATTAAATAATTTAGTAAATTTAAATTAATATTTCTAGATTCATTTTTGAGAGTACGCAGCTCTCAAGATCATGAAGCAACTGCTATGATGAAAGCACAGTTTATGTCACTGTGGGATGGTTTAATCACTGATCCTTCGTGTACAGTAATTATAATGGGAGCAACTAACAGACCAAAAGATTTGGATCGCGCCATTCTCAGACGATTACCTGCCACATTTCACGTTGGCCTACCAGTCAGTATTTTTGACAATTATAATTAAATTTATTTATTTATTTAATTACAATTTACTGAGGTACTAATTTTAATACATTCTTTTATAGACTGTAGAACAACGCACAGAAATTCTGAAGCTTATTTTGAAAACTGAGCCTATCGATACAGACGTTGATATCGATAAATTATCTAAATTAACAGAAGGTTTCTCTGGATCTGATTTACATGAAATGTGCCGTACAGCATCATTGTATCGTGTTCGTGATTATTCACGAGAACACCCAAAGTAAGCTAAAAATTTTTGCATATTATATTTTTATTTTTAAAAGGATGTATTGAAGTATTAATTAAAAATATTTATTTGTAGCTCATTTCATGATATGTTAGAAAATGCTCACAGTGATGAAACTTTGGTGAACACAAATAGTAATGATGAAGAATATCACGATACTTTGCGGCCGATAGTCCACAATGATTTAATGACTGCATTTGAAAAGATGAGAATATCGAAAGTAAAAACAGGCAGTTTAAACAATATGTCTAGATTCGATTTAGATTAAATATTTAATTCTATAATAAGAATAATAATAAAAATATTTCATGTTAAAAATTTAATATATATTGTAAAAATGTTTAAGCCGTTTTTTAGGTTTAAATGCACCATTTTTTTACTTTTAATTTTACTGCTGCTTTTTTCTCCTAATATAAGATATTTCACTATTATTAATCAACTGATAATAATTTACATTGTTAATAGATTGTAAATTATTGTTTTAGGAAATTTATCTATATATTTAATTAATTAAGTATAAAACTGTAAATATTAATATTAGATTGAAAAATTATAAAAATTTTTAGGATTCACAAAAATTGTACGTGATGCCTTAATGACATTAAATTATATACTTAAAAATATATCTCATTAATTATTTCTCATACAAAATTCGTTTTTTTTTTTTTTTTTTTTTTTTTAATATTCTTACAAAGGAATTTTTTTACGTTCTCTAAAACGGAATGAGTAAATTTTATTGTCCAATCAATTTTGAAAATGAAGTTAGCCGACATTTAAAAATTTTTAATTGAAAAAGTTTCAATTAAATAATTTAAAAAAATTTTCATATGTAAAAACTTGAAAAACTACAAGTGCAATTTTTTAAAAATATCTTTTTAGTTGTAATTTAATTAATAAAAAAATCAAAAATTTTTAGACGTCTGCTAAACTTCAGTGTCATAATTAATTAAGTCAATTTGCTTTACATCGATTTTTTATAGATATCAAAAATTAATTGATTACTTATCATTTCGTTAAAAGAACAAAATTCACACAATTTTTTAATTTTATTTAACAAAAAAATTTGTTCCAAAAATTATTTTAACAAAATTGCATTTTTATTTTTTTTTTTTTTATTTCTACATATCAGTTTTTAAATAATTTGTTTCTTGTAATAATTTCTTTGTTTTTTTAAATTTTCAACGTAGGTCTGGCGACGCTATGACTTTCCCCGGCAACACTATGACTTTATTGTGTATTCTGTTAGCTTGTTATGATATGAAAAAGATACTTCTCATAGTGCTGGCGGGTGATGATAGTGTCATTTTCTTTGTCGTTATTTTTTATATATACTTTAATGACTATGACCCAACTGCTAGAATTGCAGATTTATTCAATTTCAAATCAAAACTGTTGGATAAATATAGCATACCGTATTTTTGTTCGAAGTTTTTACTTCCGACAGAATCTTGGATTTATTTCGTTCCGGATCCTTTAAAATTTGTTACTAAGCTAAGGGAAGCTGGGCCGCAGAGATATGGTCAATTATGATCATGTGGAAGAATACAGAATATCTTGTATGGATATGATGTCGCCCTTGTTAAACCAATCCGTTGCTCCCAACTTGGATATAGCTGTATATGAACGTTATAAAGGAAATATTTATGATCTCGGAAAGTTGATAGATGTTTTGTACACTACTGTAAATAATAAAAAACTATTTCATTCTTTATATAAAACACCGTCTGTAGGATTATTATGTAACGATCCTAACAGACCGGTATTGTAAATTAAGTTAAAATTATTTTTAAGATTATAATTATTTAAATGTTTTCTAATTTGAAAAAGTATTTTAGTAGTTCTAACAAAGATGAATGCAAAGGGAATTGTTATGAGTGTTATTACCATCGTGATTTTTGTCACCCAAGAAACAAGGAGTCTGCCAACAACCGTTTCGATTGCGGATGTTATGCCAATGGACGGTACAACTCCAATTCCACTAATAAATGCAAATGCTTCAAAGGACACACTCATTAACGACGGATGCTATGACATCAACTCTGTTACTATCTGCCCTACCACGTTGAAGGCTAACACTACGACCGGACCTTCTTTTGTACGAGAATGCCAGACTTTTGGTGGTTTTACAATATGCCAAAATGTACGTCCAACAACGATAAGATCAGTCATGCCTTGTTATGAACCAATTTACGTTGATAACTTTCTAAATATGACATGTTTATCTGGTACTTTCGACGAGGGAAGGTTTGTAGGAATAGTTAAGTGCTTATGTCACTAGTGCACTCACAAATGGACACGCTTGGGAGGTAGTTCTTGCACTATCGAGAAGAAACCTAAACGCCATATAATTGCCTGCGTATTTGGTGGTCCTAGATACGGGGACAATTGTTGGTATAATACTCCTGAGCAGGAAGCCTGGTGGACTGATCGTGAAAATGATGTGACTAGAGCTCTTGCATCCGGGAAAGTTGAAGTGGATATTGACACCAATTCGCTTAAATACTGCATAAATGAAAATTGTATGTTTTACAATTCTATACCCGTGGTGGGCTGGAGCGTTGTTTCCATCATGTCTCTTGTGTTCGGTGTTTCTGTTTGTGTTTGTCTTGCTGTGTATATAGTCATTAAATGTTGTTGTTGCTGCTAGAGCTACTGTAGAGTTAGGTTAGGTTAGTTTTAAGGGTATAAATTTAAATATGACTGGTGAGAAAGACAAATTAACTAGTAAATTACCAGTAACTAAAGGAGATTACTTCGACGCAAAAAGAGAGTACGATTCCGGCGCTACAACATCCACTTTGGATAGCAATAAGATATTTAGAAACCCGGAAGTTAATCGTGAAATAATGGCTGGTAGATACAATCCTTACCCAGCATATATGGAGATGATGTCAAGACATAGATTTGCTCGCTATGATGAGTTCTGGAGACTGGTCTCTAGTAGAATTCAGTTCTTTGTGAAAGCATCTAGAGATGATTATAGACGTGATTTTGACAGCATCATCTTATGTGCTCCATTTTCTATAACTTCTAGATTTCCTAATGATAGGTTGTACATAGATCTAGATAATCCTCGTCTTATTATTAAACTTGATAAGATCTTTGCTGCCATAGATATGCCCGATAGGTTCAATGAAAAAGAAGGTGTGTTGCCTCCTAACATCAATGATTCCAAAAGAAGTTTTGACGTTACTACTAGTTGGTTGCGTCTTACTTTGGCTGGAGTTAAAGAATGTGACATGCTCACATATGGCATCTATTCTAGAGAATCTTTCGAGGCAAAATATGGTTTAAATTGGGCATGACGCAAGTGCAAGTGTCGAAAATCTTGCAGATGTCGACGTTAACTTGTTGATTTGAGTTATTACGTTTCCAAACACGTATATAATAATTTAGTTTTAAATTAGTATGTAAGAGTGACGCCAGTTAAACCTAGAGTACGGTTGCTCTTATTAGTTATATCACGAGATGTTACATATATACAAGTGAAACTGTTTTTGTTCGGATTAATGTATATACATGTATATATATATATATATATATATATATATCAGTGGTTCTCAAACAAAGAAAAAGAGCCAACATCTTGTAAGATGTAGTTGACATAAGTTATAAATTTTATTTCTATCATAATTATAAATAATTAAATCTTGTGAAAATAATTTCATTGTAAATAAATAAACAAACAAAAAGATCAATAAAGTTGTTCAGTAGAAACGTCGAACAGTTCATATTATTAAGGTTATAAAAAATGATAAATAAATAAACGTCAAGAATGGACAAAGAACGGTAAATTTTTTGAAAAGTTTTTAATTTTTAAATTAGTTATTTGTATATTTATTTTATAAATTTATTTTAGATTTTCTATGCTGCTGTTGGAGCCAGGTGAAATTTTTTTTGAAGATTACAGTGTTCGAATAAAATTAAATCAAATATCAGATGCTGAAAAGTATGACTGGATGGATGGGCGATTAAAATTATGCTCGAAATCATTAGTATTTGTTAATAAAGATATTAATGAACCACTTATAAAACTTCAAATGAAGGAAATTATATCAGTTGAATGTATCAAAGATGAAAATAACGAATCAGGGTAAATAGTTTTTTTTTTTCTTTCATAATTTCTTATAATACTGAAGTTAGCAGTCAGCTGTTAATTTTAAAAATTTTTTCAATAAATCAATTACAATAAAAAAAATGTTTCTAAAAATTTTCTCTTGTAATTTTTATTAATTTTTACATGTGAAACTTTTTAATTTAATTTTTTTTATAATAATTTAATTGCTGTAAATATCTTAAAAAATTTTTATATCTGTCAACTTCAGTGTCATAATTTCTTGCAGTATGATGGTAAAGATTTATTTTTCTTAACATAATGCTCAATTTATCACAAAATCAAAAAGATCTCAAGATGATATAAGCATTCCCAGATATCTGACAATTTTCTTAATTTTTCATGATAAATTAATAATACTGAAGTTAGCGGCCAATTGTCAATTTTAAAAATTTTTTAAATAAATTAATTACAATAAAAAAATGTTTCCAAAAATTTTCATTTGTAATTTTTATTAATTTTCTCATGTGAAACTTTTTAATTAAATTGAATTTTTAATAATTTAATTGCTATAAAATTCCAAAAAATTTTTAATATCTGTCAACTTCAGTGTTATACAAAGTATTGGAAAAAAAAATTTTTTTAATTTTTCATATGGAAACTGTCAAAAACTATGAATGCAATCTTTAAAAATATTTTCTAAGTATTAATTTGTTAACTTGAATTATAAGAAAAAAATATTGTGTGATCTCTACTGATTTGAGCTCATGTGTCTAGATGATTTTTAAGGTCTTGCACAAACTTTCATTCTAAATGTCGTTAGTTTATCAATTGAAAATATTTAATTTATTAACATAATTAACAAATTTTTAACACTTTTCCAGAAACGTGCTGACTATCGCGTGTAAACAATATGCTGAAATGCTTAGAGGAAATCGTTTAGAACCGTATAAATTTGTACATAAAAAAGTAAACTTTTTATTATCATTTAATTATGCTAATCCAGACGATTGTCTTCCACATATCATGCAACTTTTGCGAGCATCAACATTGCCTACGGCTGAACAAAACGCTATGGTTATTAAAGTTTACTTCAAATATGAGATTGTTATTAATATTAATTTAATAATATTAATTATGATTTTCAGATAATGACTATCGTACATTCAAGACAGTCGAGATTTAATTTTGATACATCTTGGCTTGAAGATTTATATGAACAAGTTGTATTTGAAGTACAAGCTAGTAAAGTATTACCTCTAATTATTAATCCTGGAAGAGTTTTATTGACAAATTCGCGAATATATTTCCAGCCATATAATAATTTAGATCAGGTTTTGTAATTTTTTTATCATGTGTAATATTTTTAATTTGTTAAACAAATATTAATATGTTCATTTTTTTGCAGCATCCAGTTTTAAAAATAAATATTAAAAATGTTAAGAATATTATAAAAAGAAGATTTTTATTACGTCCAATTGTAAGAATTTATTGCTAATCAACTGTTAAAAGTAGAAGTTAAAAGCGTTAGAATAAAAAAAAATATATATATTTTTTATAGGGATTAGAAATAAAATGGACCAAACTTCCTGAAAATAAAGTTGAATATTTATTTTTATCAGTAAAAAGTCAAGAGGATCGTGATAAACTTTATGAAAATTTATTAAATCAGCCAGATCTTGAGCTTGAAATTGTGCCACAAAACCAAATGACAATACAATGGCAAAATGGAGCTTTATCTAATTATGAGTATCTTTTATACATTAATAGGTAATTATTAACCAGAAAAAATAAAAACATTCTAATCTTCATGAGGGAAAAACTTTTTAATATTTTATTCTTGTAGTTTAGCTGATCGAACATTTCATGATTTAACACAATATCCTGTAATGCCATGGATTCTCCAGGATTATTCATCACCTACTATAGATTTCAATGATCCAAAAAATTATCGTGATTTAACCAAACCTATCGGTGCCTTAGAACCGAGTAGATTAGAACGATTAAAAGTATATCGATCATTCTATTCATCTTGATGTTAATTAATTGATTGATAACAATAATCATAAAACTTATTTTTCACAGGAAAGATATGACGAAATGTCTGGTAAAAATTTTTTGTATGGATCTCACTACAGCGCACCTGGATTCGTATTATTTTATCTAGTAAGGAAATATCCTCAGTACATGTTATGTCTTCAAAACGGTAGATTTGATCATCCTGATCGAATGTTTAACAAGTAAGTAAACGTATAGAAAATACTAAAAAATCTATTTCTATGTCTTCGCTTTTGCTTTGGTTGAAGTAAAAAAAAAAAAACATTAAAAATAAAATTAAAAATTGAAAATCAAAAGGGTAATTAAAAAAAAAAAAAAAAAAGGAGGGGGTTTAGAGTTAGAATAATTTTTTCAACAAATCTGTGGTTGCTTCATTAACTCAGCAGAATCAATTTGTTGTTACGCTCGTTAACAAGAAAAAAACACCGACAGTGTAGCGGACGTGTGGAAAAATGTATTGGCAAATATGTCTGACTTCAAAGAACTTGTTCCTGAGTTTTATGATCCAAGTAACAATGGTGACTTCCTCGTCAATACTTATGGTATTGATTTTGGATTTCGTTTTGATGGGACCAAAGTTAACGATGTCTTGCTACCACCTTGGGCAAATGGTAAAATTTTCAAGTGAAAACTAAGTAGATATATAACAGAGTTAGATTCATAACAATATTTTTAGGACCTGGTGATTTTGTTAAAAAATTACGAGATGCTTTGGAAAGTAATTGGGTATCCGAAAATCTTCACCACTGGATTGATTTAATTTTTGGTTACAAACAAAGAGGCGCAGAAGCTGAAAAAGCCAATAATGGTAAAATATATCTAGTACAATATTATGAATAGTTGATATAAAATCAAAATTTTAATTTAACAATTTAAAATTGCAGTATTCTTTCATCTGTGTTACGAAGGAGCTGTAAACTTAGATACCATTCAAGACATTAATGATCGTCATGCTTTAGAAGTCCAAATCATGGAATTTGGACAAATTCCTAAACAAGTTTTTACATTACCTCATCCAAAACGTCTTGTTAATACGATTAACTTATTGGCTGACTTATCATTAAGTCGATCGGTTTTGATGAGTGGTAAAAAAATTTTAATTACAGAGAATATCGCGTTACAGATGCCATAAGGGCGTATAAAAATTATACGCCCTTATGGCACTCAGGAACCACAAGGGCGTATAATAAGAATTCTGTTTTTTTTCAAGTCCAAAAAAATTTTTAGTTTGAAAAAAAATTTTTTTGCTTTTCTACACGTTTCATACAAAAATACATTAATTTCCGAAAAAAAATTTTTTTTGGGAACCGACGTATTTTTGTGTGAAACGTGTAAAAATGCAAAAAAATTTGTTGGACAAAAAAAAAGAATTTTTATTATACGCCCTTATGGCATCCGAGGTGGTTCCCGAGAGCCAAAAGGGCGTATAAATTTTTTTAGCATTTTTTCACATTTCGGACAATACTAAGTCGATTGCCGAAAAAAATTTTTTTATACGCCCTTATGGCTTTTCACAGGGACCTTTTGCCGGTATACGCCCTTTTAGCATCTGGAACGCGATATTTCATTTATAATTATAATAAAATTTTATTTATAGAAAGCAAAGAAGAAGCGAACAATTTATCGCTTGAGCAATATATTATATTTTCTTCCCACAAAGATGTAATAAGTAACATAAATTTTATGAGCGATCCAGAAAATATTGCATCAGTTGGGCACGATGGTGTATTAAAAATTTACTCAATGAGTACTAAAAAATTAACACGAAGCATATCACTATCAAATTTACCTTTATCTTCGTGTATATTTTATAAAACTAAAAATAATCAAAGCATCTTAGTTGTTGGATCATGGGATAATACATTGTAAGTAATTTTAATATTTCAATTAAAAAAAGTAATTTATGTTGTATTATTAATTAAATTATATCAGAAAATAAAATATTTAAAAATTATTGCAGGATATTTTATGATGTAGAGTTTGGTAAAATAATTGACGTTCTCATGGGACATGAAGATGCAGTATCATCATTAGAACTTAGTCCGACAAAAATATTTTCATCTCTGGATCTTGGGATTGTACTGTAAAAATATGGCACAGCTATGAATCTGGTACAAAAATTAAACCACATGAGTGTTTAATTGCTCAACTTGATCACGACTCAAAAGTTACCTGCTTAAGTATTTCAAAGTATACCATTTTTTTTATAATCATAATCTAATATTTTAAATAAATAAATAATTTGCTCTAATTAAAACATTTTTTATAACTAGAGATGAAAAATTATTGGTATCAGGCACCGAAGATGGTGAAATTTTTTTATGGAACATGGATACTTATAATTTACATTTTATGGTGAAAGGTAATAAATTTTTAGGTTGCGGTCAATCAGTCAGATCGACAGCATTTCGAATTATCAAAACTCTAGAAAATTTTAAATTCCGCTACATTCAAAGTTTATAAAATACATTAGCTTAAATAGAATATCAGCCGAAAAACAATTTTGTAAATTATAAAACACCGAGCTCTTGAATATAGATAAACATAAATCTTATATTCCTCAAGAGTTAAAATTAATTTAATTTCGAAAAAGGTTCGTTCCGACCTATATTCATCCGAATAATGATACGGCCGAAAATTACTCATCCAAATAAATATATATTTACATTTTTCGGCTAAATGAGTGTTCATCTGTTCATTCATTTTGGCGTAAAATTTTCGTTGTTATGTTTTTTAATTTATTGAGACTTTGTGACTTTAAAAGATTCTATTAATATAGCTTTAGTTTTTTCCTCTATTCAACATTATATTTTTCGGAATTTAAAAATTTGTAAAATTAATTATTTTAAATTACATTTTATATCAACTTTGCAAGTTCTAATAATTTATTAATTCGGAATGTTGTCAGTCTGACTAGTTGACTGCAACCCAAATTTTTTTCATTCAAATAATATATTGTAGGAAATAATAATTAAACTTATTTAAATGAATCATAATTTTTTTAAGATCATGAGTCGAAAATCAATGCTATGACATTTGATGCAGAATGTAAAAATATAATTTCATGTGCAAGTGACAAATTAATAAATGTATTTGATATTCAAACGAGTACGAGAATATACAGTACGTCATTAGATAATGAACCGATGGCTTTCGGTTGGAACGGTCCATTACTGTTAGTAGGTGATAATCAAGGCTATCTTTCGCTTTGGGATTCGCATGGAGCTTCGTTTAGATCCAAAATTCAATGTCATAAAGGTCAGTGGAATATAAACACATATATATTATTAGCAAGTATTAAATCAATTTTATATATTTGAAATCAAATTATATTTTTTATTTTTAGGACCATTAACAGCAATAATAATTACAATAGACAACAAATTTGTAATAACTGGCGGTAATGACAAAAAAATTATTGTGTGGAATTGGCGTCAGTAATAAAAATTAATCCTAAAATAAGTAAATTGACTATATTTAAATTATCGTTTTTTCCCTGTTATAATTTTCTATTTGAATTAATATTATTTGTACACTATTATTCATAAAATACATTATATTTGTTATAAGTACATTTTGTGATTTATTTGATTAATCTTAGCAAAAAATATACACGTATTATCTTTTATTATCATTTAGTTTATTAATTTAAAACTTAATAAATATAATTAGAGTAATTTTTCTATTTTTACAGGTACTCGTGTTTATTTAAAAGAGAGGTAATTTTTTTAACTGTTCATAAGTTATAAAGAATATAATATTCCATGGGCCCATACGCAGAAATGTTGGCACAAAACCTTTGTACAATGCTAAAAACCTTCATTTTTACTTGTCTGTAAAATAATAATTTTACATTATTAGTAAATTTATAAAAAAAGAAAACTATCATTATTATTAACAACGAAGTAAACTCGAGTTATATAAATTATTTCGTTTTTATGTTGATTTAATATTCTTTTAATTCAGCGACGTTTCGCCACTAACCGTGGCTTTCTCAGGCATCTACAAACAATATACCACATATTATGACAAAATTTTTAAACTTTCTCAAGAAAGTTTTAAGAAAAATTCTAAAGTCTGTATTGTAAATATTAAAAAAAAAATTGTAATAATATGAGGTATGTCGTCTGTAGATGCCTGAGGAAGCCACGGTTGGTGGCGAAACGTCGCTGAATTTAAAGAATAATAAATCAACATAAAAATGAGATGATCTATATAATATATAATATCCTCGGGTGAATATATATAATAATTAAAAATTTATGACGACAATTTTAGTTAGAATTATGGAAAGATGTTATTTTTTACTCAGTGAAACTTTTTCGGCAACCGAAAAAATAACATCTTTACATAATCTTAACTAAAATTGTTGTTAAAAATTTTTAATCATTATATATATTCACCCGAGGATAGTATGAGTGCTCATACCGGCAATAGTGTGATGAAAATAGTTAATAAATAAAAATTGAATTAGTCTATTATCATTTGGATCGGGAAAGTTGGCTTACAATAATAAATGCTCTTTAATAAGTAAAATCACCGATCTTAGAAATACTGTTGAATTATTATGATTATTATTACCTTTATAAAACAATCTATACTGCCTTTATATATATGAGGTGAAGACGTACCATTGGTTTTATGCAAACGTTTTGATTCATTAATCGTGTCTGAAATATGTATATTAATTTATAAAATTAATTAATTAAACTAAAAAGTAAATTGATTTAAATTTCCCACAATATTTAAAACTTACTCGTATGACATCAATAGGTGTCGAAGCAATCGCACTTGCTGTACTAGCTGTAAAGCTTGAAAAAAAATGATTACTGACACTGTCTCCAATATGAGGTATCAAAAAATATTTCATTAAATCATAAATGGGCAGCTCCACTGCCGCAATAATTGCTGCTCTTTGAGAAGTAGGTCCAACCCCCTAAATATCAATAAAATAATAATTAAAAAATTGAAAATTTATAAATTATTAATAATAATGTTTAGCCTTAGCCTCATTAATGATGTACAAAATTCTAATACTACGTTAAAGAGGAATATTTGATGCCAGGATATTTGTTAGTAGATAAATTCATAGGATAATTGGAATTAATAAACCTTTGTACGCATAATTAAATAATAAAGCATAAGCTTTTACCCTCCATAAACCGCGAACACCTTCATGTTTATATACTTCATGGAAGCAACCATATAAAGATAGATTTCCTTGATTACCATTGACTTGCATACGAACTTTCACCACATCTGTTGGATTAGCAATAGCACTGGATATAGATCCTGCTATTGCTGCACAAATAACATTTATCAATACTAATTGTTCAGTTCCCCATTTTTCTACTGCCATTTGCTTAAGTGAATAATACGTGCCGAATTTTATCGTTCCATACGTTGCTTGCCTCAAAATAGCAGAACTGATCCTGTTGTGAGTTAAAAAATGAATAAAAAAAAAAGAAAAAGTTGTGAATTAACTATTAATAAACTAAAAATGTAACTTGAGAAAAATTACTTAATTGAAGTAAAACCAAATGTAGTTATAAGCACATTAAAATCATTAATTTGATTTTTTTTTTTTTTTTATTAATGATAAGGCTTAGTAACTATTACCGCTTTTACTTACAAAATAATATTTCAATAAATAATAAAATGTGCACCTAAATAAAATTTTTATAAATGTCTGATGAAGAGTGGGAATAACTTACGGTTGGAGAAAAGTCGGACGGGAATTCATAAAGAGTAGAATCAAGTGCAGGAATATTAGCTGTGATCTTTATACATACTGATAAATCATCTATATCATCACTTTAGAAGCTATTCTAGACCACAATCATCATTTTATGCCATGTTTTTTCAGGTAAATCATTTCATTTATTAATTATTAATTAGACTTTTGATTTTGCAGAAGCTACCACATTGTGGATTTTTATTTGTAACTACGAATAAATCGCTATTATCCCGAGATTATTTTTTAATATTATTATTTTTATGTATTAAATTAAAAATACAAAACTTTCCATCAGACTATTTTTGTTTTTTATATACTAATTTAGAAATATATTTTTTTCAATATTTATACTTTTAAGTGCAGGGAAATAAATTATATTTATTATTAGATGAAAAACTTACCCGCAATATAGGGATTGAAATCCTTCATGTTTGATCATTTGAAATAATGCATCAACCATACCAGAATACTTTAAATTAGCATGTGTTTTATCTAATTTCTGACCTTGAACTTGTAATCGCGTTTTAGTTGTATCTAATGGAAATGTACCTTGAAAAATAAATAAAAAAGTTGATAATTAAAAATTCATTTGACATAAACAATAATTAATTTTTTAATTTTACCTAACTCTGCAATAATTGAAGCTAAACCTCCATAAATAAAAGGTTTTATTCCAACTGGTTTATTTTCACCCATAACAATTAGTATTTTTAGTTATTTATAAATATAAAATTAATTTGAATTAGTTTTTAGTTTATTTCTCACGTACGCTTATAAATAATGGACTTTTAGGTTAACCATAATCATCGGCTACATATTTTTTTAAACATTGTTGATTAAAATTTAAAAATATTCTAATACTTTACAATAAATATATTTTCATAACGAATTTCAATAAATACTTATTTTTAATTGTCAATAATGATAAGAAATAAATAAATTTTTTTTATCTAGCACTATTTACACTAATTTTGTAATGTGGATGGATTTTGTCGTTTGAGACAGGCGCGTTGAGAAACGTTGAACCGCAGTAAGAAGTTTTTACAGTTGGTTAAAAAACTTGGCTGAAGATAAACAAGAATTCTAATAAAAGCCATTTAATTGTTAAAAATTGCGCCAAATACGGGTTCACAAAATTATTCAAATAAATGATAGTCTAAAAAATTAAAAAAAAAAAAAAAAATGCTTTAACAAAAAATCAAACTAAAAAGTAGAAAATACTTTGAAATAAGTTTATTAAAAAAATAGTGATTAAAAAAAATTCATATTATCGTAAAACAGCGTAAAGATAGTTTAATATCAATTGTGCGATTGTTATAAATATTTTATTATTAAAAAAAAAGTTTTTAATAAAAAAAAAAAGGATAAAAAATAACCAAGTAACGATTACAATTTTTAAAAATCAAAAAAAATTTTGTGGCAAATTGAAAATTAAAAATACAAATTTTTAAACGGATAAAATATTAAAAATCGATTTTTTAATATTTTAAAATATTAGTTTTAGTTTATGAATTTTTAATAATAGAATACAATTTTTTTAATAGTCGCGAGAAGAATATGTACACTTAGAAAAACAGGAGAATTATAATAATACTGAAGTTAGCCGTCAGCTGTCAATTTTAAACATTTTTATAACATATCAATTATAATACAAACATGCTTCTAAAAATTTTCACTTGTAATTTTTATTAATTTTCACATGTGAAATTTTTTCATTAAATTTTTTTTAACTTCATTATTAAAAAAATCTAAAAAAATTTCTAATGTCTGTCAACTTTAATGTCATGAATTATATGTATTACTTCGAAAGAGATCATTTTCATTTTTTACAGTCTGAATAATCAATTCAGCGCTCTGTAGCTTTAAATTTAATGATCAATATTTATTGTACTATGGAAAATTTCTACACTTCACTCATTATTTTAAATTTTACACATTTATACTACTTGTTTCCCAGTAAATTTTTCAATTTCAGGATTCATTCCACGATAACTCAGCCTTCCATCTACTAACTGTTCACATAACACGTAACTTGATTCCATTATATATTTCCCACTAAAAATTATAAATAAATAATTTTCGGTTTTGATTAATATAATAAAAATAAACAACTTTATAACTTACGATTCTTTTTTCATTTTTGTCGTCAATTGGTTTTCAAAATATTTTTCTCCTTCCATTTGAAATTGTTCTTTGTCAACCTTTTCTTTTGTTGTTTTCATAAACTAAAAAAAAGTATTATTCAATTAGTTTAAATAAAAATAAGAATTAGTTTTAATTATTTGAAAATGTCAGAATAACGTCAATTGTCTATCACCGAAAATAAAAAATATTCAATCATAATATTGGCACTGAAATTAGTAGATATTTGACAATTTTTTATATATCTTAAAAAATAAATTAGGTCTAGAAAATTATTAAAAAAAAAGTTTTGTTTACTACTTTTCAGGACTTCTAAAGATAAAATTTTTTAAATAAACTATTCTTGCTCTAATTTATTTGTTAGAAAAATTCTAAAAATTATCAGACGTCTCTCAATTTTAGTATCATTTATAATTGACTAAAAAATAACTTTTTGACAAATTTAAATTATTAATTTTGTTGAAATATATTAATTTTTATGATTTTCAAAGAAATATTTTATAAACATCAAATTATATTTACCTTCATTTGTAAAATACTCTTCGATAATTATACTTTCTCCATTTTTGTTTTTTAATAGTTTCTAAAGTTATTATTGATTTCTAATTAATTGTAATTTTAATTATTTAAAACTTTAAATATTGATAATAATATTTTTTCGGTTAAATTCCTAAACAAATAACATGTTTATAACCTTTACTCCATATATGTATTTTATCGAGCCCATATGTCACCGAGTCAAAAATATTCAACCTAAAATTTTTACTAACTAGAAACGAAAAGAGCCGAAGTATACCGAATCCGGTATTAGCTGTTTCGATTATATACAACGTACGCAACTCATACTGGCGGGGTAATTCAAATAAAATTTGAATTATTCAAACAGTATAAAAACATGAATTTCCTGATAAATTTTTTTTTATTTGAAATTTGGTAAACCTTTAGACATATTGTCAGGATTAAAAATTCTTTTGAAAAAGAATCTAATAATAGTATAGTATTTATTTTCAGATGTACAGATTTTTTTAAAAACATTCCCTTCCCCTTTCGACATAAATATTAATATCACATCAGTTAAACATTTATCATTTAAATAATTAGATAATAGAAGTAATAATAATAGTGACTTAAGTAATTTTAAATATAAATATAAACTCTGATTCAATTACACACTTTATCTAAATCCCATGCATCTGCAGTCCTTCTCAACGTCACTGTCCGGTGAATTGATTTTGTATTCGATTACTTTGAATAGAAGACAGATCTCAATGTTTGGTGGTCTTCTCAGCAATTCTTTGAATGAAAATGAAGTAAGCCGACATTTTTTAATTTTTAGAAATTTTTAATTGAAAAAAAAAATTTCACATGTAAAAAACTTGAAAAACTACAAGTGCAATTTTTTAAAAATATCCTTTAAGTTGTAATTTAATTAATAAAAAAAATCAAAAATTTTTAGGCGTCTGCTAACTTCAGTATCATATTCTTTGACCAGGAATTGAAGGGAAAAAGAAACTATTATTATGTAAATATTAATCCTAAATAATACTGAAGTTAGCAGTCAGCTGTCAATTTAAAAAATTTTAATAACAAATCAATTACAATAAAAATGCTGATTTTAAAATTTTTTTCCCCTCCGGGTGTAAAGCGTCAACTTTAGCCCCGCTGCGCTAAACAAAGTTTCCGCTTTACACCTTCGTCAGGGAAAAAAATAGTATACACTCCTCGGGAAGTAAATAAGAAAGCCTCAGATCACATGTTTGTTGACCTCGGCTTCGCCTCGGCCAACAATTACATGTGATCTGAGACATTTCTTACTTTACTTCCCTCGGTGTGTAATATACTATTTATTGTCTGTCAACTTCAGTGTCATAATCCTAGTCGTAAAAGTTCTATAAAATAGGATTGTTAAAATTTACATTGTTTTGAATCCACCACATGTCAATCAACTATATTGTTTACAATGATACTGAAATTGAGAGACATCTGATAATTTTAAGAATTTTTTTACTAAACAAATTATAGCAAGAAAATTTTAATTAAAAATTTCATCTTAGAAGCTCTGAAAAATTAGAAATTACATTTTTATAAATAATTTTCTATGCGTAGTTTATTTTCAAGAAAAATCAAAAAATTTTCAAGTGTCTGCTAACTTCAACCTCATTGTTTACAACCATCTATTTATAATTGAGCCGACTTCATAATACTGCAATATACTCAAAGCAAATGTATACCGATGATTACACTTCTTATTACAAATACTTTTAGGAAAATAAAAGTTTTAAAATTTATACAATGAAAAGATTAAATATTGCTAATTATATCAAGACAAGAAAATACATCAAAATGTTATTGAATTTTTAATCGATTTTTTTAGCACCATGACAGCTGACTTTTTTGTTTTTATATTGCACCTGGTACTTGAACGCTTTAACGTCCGTCAGCCGGCAGGTAAAAAGATTATCGATTATACTAGAAAGAATAACTAAAACTATCATCAAAACTATTACTTTAATTAAATAAATTCATTTCCGGACAACTTATTTAATAATTATTTTTGAAAAATATAATTGAAAATTTAATAGGTAATAGTACTTTTAAAAAGTACACTCAGTATATAATTAATAATTTTTTAATGACATTAAATTTAGCTGTCACTTCACAATTGTTTTAGTTTTTTTTAACAAATTAATTATAACAAACAAAAAAATTATTAAAAAAATGAATTTGTAGAAATTTTAACAAATTAAAAATGCAATTTTTTAAAAACAAATTTTTTGTTAAAGAAAATTAAAAAATTGTCAAGTGACTGCTAACTTTAATGTCATAATTTTTTAGTATAAATCATCTGATAATTGATATAAAATTGACATTTAATTGAATTCTTTCATTTGTTACAGATATAATTTGAAAAATAATGACTACGGAAAAAGATTTAATAAACGGTATTTCTTTTTTAATATTTATAATGATTAATCTTTAAAATTGTATACAATTATTAATAATTTATTAGGGTTAATTATTTATTTAATAAATATTTTATCTCATTTTATGAATGAAATAATATTTCAGTTATTTTTTTAATTTTTCTAACAAGTTTGTAAATTTTTCTATTTTAATATATTACTAAAATGTTTTTGTTTTTATTGACAGCTGTACGAGATTCATTAGAAGCTGATGGAAAACTTCGATGTATTAAAGCTGAAATGCGAAGTGAAGTGCTTAAATTGTTGGACCATTCATCAAAGTCAAGCAGAACAAATAAATGCGAAATGCCGAGTGACGTATTGCTACTAAACGAACTGATCAGAGAATATTTTGATTGGATTGGTTACAAATATACTTTGAACGTTTTTATGTCTGGTATTTTATATTTATCTAAATATTATTAGACAAACGTAAATGTAATTTAACAAAATTTCTAAAATTTAATAAAATTTCAGAGTGTGATTCCAAAAAACAATCATTAGACCGGTCTCTGGCAGCACAAAGTCTAGGTATTGAAGACAATGAAGGAACAAAAAAGCTGCCACTACTTTTTTGTCTGACTGAAACATTTAAAAAACTTAAAAATACTTAATTAATAAATATATATCAAATATTATGATTTATACAACTTTAAATAATAACATTAATAAACAGTTTAAAAGTAATGTAGTTTTTATTAATTTATTTAAATACGGACAAGATGTTATGAAAGTACAATCGATTTTGTTTAAGTTCAACTGACAAACAATAGTTGTAATTATTTATTAATAATATTTTATTGTGTCATAAATAATAGTAATTATAATAGTATGTATATGAGAGATATTATAATGTCTGAGTCTGTATTAATTATAAAATTTATTTATAGTAACTACAGGGTTTAATATTCAACGTAATTAAACAATAAATATATATAGTATAATTAATACAGAAGATATTAGAACATAATTTACAAGTGAGCATATTCTAATATTACAATCAAATAAATTGTTTAAAACAATTATTTATGTTTAGATTTTTTCTTTTTTTTCAACTGCTTCTTTTTGCTTTTAGATTTTTTAGATTTCTTCTTGTGCTTTTCTTCCTCAGAACTTGATTGCGTAGAATCTGAATCACTATCTAATTCTGAACTACTTTCTTTCTTGGCTACTTTACGTTTTTTGTGTTTTTTATGCTTCTTTTTACGTCTCCGGTAAGAAGAATCATCTGAACTGTCAGATTCTGTTGAAGAGCTAACTGATGAATTTGAATTATCATCAGAGCTTGTAGATTTAACTCTGCGTTTTGTCACTTTAACACAAACTTCTTTGTCAAGATCAAACTGCTGTTGCTCGTCAGTTTTAGTCTTTTTGACACTTGTTTTATTATCTTCATTATCAGAATCTGAATCAGAAGCCGAATAATCTGGTTCAAAACTAGCTTCATCTAAAACACAACGTTTACGATCAGAAATTGATTTTGGATTTTTCGGTTGCTGATGCTGCTGTTGATGTTTCCGTGCTGGTGATAGTTCTTGATTAGAATTAATATTTGCTAAATTTGATTTATCCTCTGAATCAAGTGATTGTTTATCCCGTTTAACACTTGATTCTTTGTGTTTTTGTTTTCTGTCACTAAATTTATCTTTTTTATGTTTCTTTTCTTTACGTTTTTTATGTTCACGCGACTTACTACGACTTCTGTGTTCTTTCTTACGTTTTTTATCTCCATGCTTCTTTTTATCGTCCTTATCATCACTGTCCTCTTGATCACGTTTACGTTTCAATAAATGATGATGCGTTTCCTCAGACTCGTTGGTGTGTTTACTGATAAGAGGAGGTGGTGTTTGAATTTGTCTTTCGCGTTCTTTATCATTTTTACTACTATGTCCGGAATGATAATTTTTAACATTCAAGTCCTTTCCTCGTGACCGTGATTTGCTGTCATCGATAAAAACTTTTCTATCATTATTAACACTGGTTAGTGTTATTTTCTTATCTTTTTCATCATCAATCTTTTCACCTAAGCGCTCTTTAGCTGATAGTCTTGTTGGCGAATGTGATTCATTTAATTTAAATTTAGAGCGGTCTATTTTACCTTTTTTAGATGACTCTGTTATTTCAACATTCCGCTCATTTTTTCCGATATTAACAGTAACATTTAGACTTTTATTTACGTCACGATTCAATTCTGGCTGAAATACTTTTGGTTCCGGATTTTGATATAAAATTTTACGATTTTCACTTATCTTTTTAATTTCAATAGGCCTAATAGCATTGATAGCTTTTTGAAATATTGCATTTTCAGCTCGTTTTAATACGTCACGCGTTACTTCTGTTGTTGATTTTGATTCACCAAAAGATTCACTTAGTTGCGATGATGTAGTATCAACATCATCTAATTTTTCAGTGCTTTCATCGCGTTCCCATTTAGATAATTCCGGCATAGGTGCTAAAAATTCACTCTTTTTAGCTGAAGAATCTTTATTTGACAATAACTTTTCAGAGTTTGTTTCTTTTGGCTCAGTGGCTGCAGGTGATTTTAATGAATTAATTTCATCTTCATTATCATTAGCATCGTTTTCTTCAATATTAGGTAGTACTGAAAATTCATCAGTATCAGTCGGTTTCATTTCTTTATCATCTATATCACTATAATGATCGTCAATTGAGGAATTTTGAAAATCTGGTTTCAATTCAGGAATCGGTTTAAAATTAGGATTAGGAGGATTTACACCTAACTCCGTGTCTTCTTGGCGTAATAATGAGTCTTCTTCAATTTGCTCAGGTGGTTCTGGATTTATCATCAATGACTTTTCTTCAAATTCATTAATATTTGGCACATCCGAACTTTTTAGCTCCAAATCTAACTGATCTACATTCAACTCAGTCGCAACTTTTTCAGTATCATCGAATAATTTTGATGCTTCATTTTTTTCTAATTCTTTTTGTGTCAATTTCTTTTCTTTCTTCTTCTTTTTCTTCTTTTCTTTCTCTTCACTATCTTTCTTCTTTTTCTTATCCTTTATTTTCTTTTCTTTCTTCTTCTCATCCGATTTATCATTATAATCTTTGTCTTTCTTCCTTGACCGTTCTGGGGATGACTCTTTAGGATCATTCCATGATTTCTGAGGGTAAGGACTGGAACTCTTTTGGAATTTCTTCTTATCTGCTACAGGTCTCTCATAACGATCGCGATTAGAATCTTTTTCCGCTGGATAATCACGTTCTCTTCTTTCTCGGTCACGTGGCCGATTTTTATCTTCAAATCTGTGTCGATCGCGATCCTCTCTATGCCTGAAATATTAATAATAATTTAATTTAAATTCGTTCATTAAAAAAAAAAAAAAAAAAATTTTTAATAAAATAAGCAATAAAACATTACCGTTCTTTATCATAATCACGCTTATCCACTTGACGATCATCTTCGCGATGATCACGATTGTATTTATCATCACGATCTTTATCCTTGTCTCTTCTTTCTCTGTCATCAATTTCCCGAGATCGTTCCTCGCGAGGTCGGTTCATAGTTCCTCTATTCCGATCATCTTTTTCTCTGGACCGATCTTGGTCGACATTGCGATCAAATATCCGTCGATCTCTATCATCTTTTTCTCTAGGATGATCATCACGTTCTCTCACTCTGAAATATTATTAAAACAAATGATTATTCTTCTGCTAAAATTTAATTGATATTATTAAAAATAATTAATTATCAACTTGTTTCACCTTTCATCTGACAATGGTATACGATCACGATTTTCGGTCTCTGTCTCCTTAGTATGTTCACGATCTCGCTCTTTAGATACTCTAGATCTATCCCGATCAACACCAGGTGGTGGCAGGTCATAGTATCCTTCAGTTCCAGGCGGTGCGACGTCGTCAATGCGTTTATGATGTGTTTTACGTCCAGGACTATTCAGTCGTTGATTAGGTGGGCCAGAATATCTATTAACAAAAACAAAAAAAAATAAATTAAAACTTAGATCATTTTTAGTTTTATTGACCTAACATGTTAATTTTGCACAAAAACCTAATCCACTTATACAATTAAATTGTTAATCAATCAATCAATCATTCATTCACTAACTAAATGATTACAATACTTATGTAACATAAGATTTAATTAATTCATAGAAATACAATTATTTTTTTTGATCAAAGTAAATAAATCTTGAAAAACAAAAGTTGAATTTTATTTGATGCCTTATAGAATAATATAATACTGTTTCAATAACAATATAGTTATGAAGATAACTTGCTAAAATAAAATACAAAGTCTTCTTCCTTGATAAGTTAGTTGATCAAATAAAAGCTGAAAAAAAATTGAATAAAATCATAAAACAAAAAAACAAATCATGGTATTATATTGTAGACTAAATATTTTATTTTATTTATAGATGAAAAGTTGATCCTTTTTGTTGCAGAACTTATTCGTCGAATTTTCAAAGACTTGGAATTGTAAGGATATTGTTTGGTTGCAAAAAAATATTAACAATTGAGATAAAGTCGTAAACTTTATTACAAAATCAATTATTGAAGAAAATATATGGATAAATTAAAATTTAACAATTATCTTCTCACACAAACATAATTGAACTCTGTATTGAATACATCTTATATCGTCGTTTAAATTAAACGTGGTTAATTAACTCTTAAAGTTAACTTATGAAATAAAAATATATACATTGATTAATAACAAGTAATTTTTGTGTTAAATTATAAATTATTTAAACATAGTCTTCTAATTTAATAGTTAACAATAAATCCTGCTTTGAAGTACTTATCACTCAAAAACTGATTTTATTTTATTATTATATTTTGAATTACTGATTGAATTCAATTTGCTTTATTAATTAATCAATTAGTTTCTCAAAAATATCATTTAAATAAAATTAAACTTCTTTATAATAAAAAAAAGCTTACAGTGATAAATCAATTTAAGAATGAAAAATAAAAATGATTGAAGAAAAAAATACATCAATAAATAGAAAATTTTAATTAAATACATAAGCGGTAGAATAAAATTCATGTTTTACAGCTCAATATAACATTACCTTTTTTTTTTTTTGTCAATACAATTTAATTTAAATTAGAAATTTATTAATATATGAAAGACTCTATGCTTTATAATCACACGAGTTTTCATCTGCTATTGTGCTTAAATTGGGATATTTCTTATCTGTATTTAAAAATTTGACGTTGCAAGAACTTTCTTCCAAATTATTATTTTTTATTTCAATATTGTTTTTAAAAAAAATTATTTACTTTAGTCATAATGCTTTATTCAATTTTCTATTTAACATTCGTATTTTCAACAGAATAAATTTTTTAAATATTAAAAGTAGTTAATTTACAATTGAACTAAGCGTAAAAACTTTGAAATTAACTGAAGTTTTTCCAAAAAATTTTAAAAATATTTTCATCTTCAAAAAGAAAATAATAATAAAACATGAAGATGATTTTTCTTAGAAATCATTTAAAAAAATCACTAGACAGATGAAACAAATATCCAAATTAATCAATTTTATGAAAACTTTAATAAATACAGAAGTATATCCAAATTTAAGAGAATCACAGACGCAAAGTTATTTAACAGATAAATTGACCTGGAATCTGTAACAATAAATCTGAGGAATTGAATAGAAAAAGGGTTTAGTTGATATAAATCTCATATAACACTGAAATAAATAATCACGTTGGAATTTAACACTGTCACTCATTTATAACATTGCTTAACTTACAATAATAATATTAATAATATTAAAATATAAATATCAATAATTTCTTGATAATATTTTTACTGAGAAGATGTTATTTTTATTATTTAATTATTCTATTACTTTTTATATCATATTTCAACCGTGTGAATGTCACTGTATCTATTCATCTTCTTTAGCAGTTTGCTTTAATAATTAATTTGAATTCTGTAATTAGGTAGGAATATAATAAATTATATTCATACACATATTAGAACTGATAAATTAAATAAAAAACTAATTATTTCTGACACATATTAATTAATAGTTATGAAAAAATTGGTTTCAAAAATTACCTCTATATATGTGTATGAATTTTTTTGAACAAATATAAATTCTTATTTAAGAAAAGTAATAGCAATTATCTGTAAGACAATAAAAATAATTATTAATTGTAAATATTGATTCACTCTTGAATTTACCTGAATCAGAGCCAAGTTGCATTTAAACGGTAAAAAATATCTTCAAAACATGTTGATGTTGAATTGCGTTCTAGTTGTCAATTCTACCAATTGTTCCAAATTAAAGTTTGAAAAAGTTGACGATCAGAATAATATTCATTATTCATTTTTCTATAATTCACTATATTCAACTATTCATCTCTCGTACTACTTTATTTACCATACAAATAAAATTATCACAATCAAAGAACATAATAATACAAAATCAATTATTACAACACATTAATTACAAAAAATTCGTCGAAAACTTCTGGTAGTTTATGATGTGAATTATTGTATATTTACTTCAATTTATATTTATATTATTAGTTAAAAAAGAACACACTATTTTAAGCATTTAGACAAATACTAACAATGTTGATATTATTAAAATTAAGAATTGGTTCAATTTTTCTTACTATTTAATTTTTTTTTTTTCTCAGTTATTAATATTGAATTTCAAACTCTACAACATCAGTAATAAAATATATATTAATTTCTAAAAGAAAAAATTATTTTCTATTGAAATTCTCAAATTTTTTTCTTGTTTATCATCACATTAATCTTAGTGAAAATTAGTTTAAAATTGAGAATTTTATAAAAAAAAAATTACTCTATTAGGTATCTAATGAAATAAAATTCGATATAACAATAACTTTAGTAAATATAGTACATATATGAAAAATAAAGATGTATATTACCGTACAAAGGCAATAGTCGAGAGTATTACTTTTTATCACCAAATTGAACATATACTAACTTTATTATATATTTTATGCATTAAAATTAGGTAACATACATTTTATATAACGTGAAACTATTTTTTCGAGAAATTATTAATAAAAATAGGAAAAAAAATTTTTTTATAAAAAAAAAAATAGTGCGAAATAATGAATAAAATAAATAATTATAAACAGTAAGTAAGTACTACTTCATTAAGCCTAAAATATTAGAATTTGTATGTTAAACTATTTAATACTCATACGACATGGTTTTTCATTTTATAAATAAATTAGAATGCACCTATATTTTAATTTAAATGAACACTCAAATCAACATAATGATGTCATACTGTTGACAATTTTTTTTGGTGGAAAACAATTGTTATAAAATTCATGTACAAATTAATTTTTACATTCATTAACAATTTTGATTAATAAGTAGTATTAGGCTTATGAAATACTTTCAAATATTTATATCACAGATCTATCACAGCACACTTCGTAACATTCAATTCTTTAATTTATTGTAAAAAAAAAACATCATTCATAAAGTAAATAGTATAAATGAATATAATTAAAGACTAGTTACCTTTATCTTTAAATTATAAAAAATATATTAAAATAATTCGTACTAGTATAATTTTGGGAAAACTTTCTTAAAATTCTTCAAGTAAGATATAAATAAGTATAAATAAAAGCATACAGTTTCGTACTGCGAATATTAATTAAAGTTATCACTTTAAGCTAATTTTTTTTTTTTTTTTTCATTAAAAACAAATTGTAAATATTTACTATTTGAATTATAGTACAGATTTATAAAAAAAAAAAATATTTTCTTTTCGAAACATAATGAATGTTAACTCATAATTTTCTTAAAATCATAATTTTTCGATATTAAAACATGTATACCCAAATTTTTATATGAAAATAAATTATAAAGCAAGTTCAGATTTATGATGAAACAAAATGAGTTTTCTCGTAGTTACATTAAACTTATATATTTTTAATTATTTTGGGTGGTGATTAAAATATGAAAAGTTTTGTTCAAGAGAAATCCTGTAAATCCTGATTAAAAAATCTAATTTGAAATGGTTTGAAATGATTCAAACCCATCTGATTTGAATACTCTATAGATATGCAATTAACATGAAGGTAATCATTTCAAATCATCTTTCTGAATTAGGGAAAAAAAAACAGTGATGAACTATGACTATTATCAAACCAAAAATAATCAGAAACCGAAAAAACAGACTAAGAAAATTACGTTAAAAAATATAATTATTATAAAAATATTGAAAATTGTTTAGTTAATTAATATCATCGTTTTATCTTTTCTGAAAAGTTGTTATAAATAAAATGCAGGATTCCTTTCAAAGCGACAACAACTAGAGTAATTTTATACTTATTTTTAAAAATGTTAATAAATAAAGATTATGTTAGTGACATCAATAACTTCTAAAAACTTTTTTTCATGTTGTGGACGCGCTTATAATTGTAGTTATGATATTTAGTTAAATATTTTAATAAATTTTAACTATCAACCATTAAAAAATAAAAATTTCAAACGCTTTGGTTTAAAATTATATTGTCATGCAATTTACTTTTTGTTTAAAACCAAATTTGGGATTTTTTTTTAAATTATTATAATTTATTATTTAAATAGTAAAATAAAAATTCATTTATTTTAAATAAAGGAGAAAAAGAAGCACATAATACGATAAAGAACCAAATAAGAAAACAAAATTTTTACTTTTTAGAAACCCTATATCCTTCAGTATTCAATCACATTCACATTTTTATAACTCAGTATCTCTTATGCTAATATTTATAGAAGAATTTTTAAGTATTGTAATATCAATAGACTAAATCTTGGCACCGACAGATATAAAATATAAATAAGAGGTATAAGTTTAACAATATGTAAAAACATTTAATTGTTATTAAACTACTATCACAATTCCATCACAGCTTATATTGAAAATTTTTTTTTTGTAAAAAGTATATCCTAATTTTTTTGATGTACTTATATTAACATAGATAGTTAAAAATTGATGAAAAATATTTTGCATAACTGAAATGTAATTCATTACTACTAATGGGGCGCTAATGAATAATAATACAAAATATGACTTATTAGAGGCAGGTTCGTACAATAAACATTTAATGTTTTGCTAAATATTGTCAGTTAGTATAATGAAATATAAACAACTGAAAGTTATTTAAAACTAAGTAAAAAAATATATTTCTGTGCATTATTCTTAAAGTACGCTAGTGGATTTATATAAAAATCAAGTTGAGTATATAATTTGGATTAAATTGATATTATTTTGAATCGCTCAAAAATAATCCAACGACAAACATGCAAATAAGATTTAAATATATTGATCAATAAGTACTTAATAAATACGCAAATTAAAATACAACTGTAGCGGAAATACCTGTTGTAAGAATCATAATAGTCTTTCCTATCCTGCGACGGACCTCCAAAGGACCGCTGTGGTTGTGGTGGATGAGCTCCAGTATTTAGATGTGGCATCAACGGTGGAATATTGTGATGTGCTGTTTGATTTCGAGGTGGGTAACGATAACCAGGTCTCTCTCTGTTGTTCGGAATATCGCGCTCACGATCTTTAAACCCATATTCATTTGCAGGTGGATCATTGTAATAACTATTATATTTTTCCCGTGATTCACGTGATTTACTAGGTTGATCCTTTGGAAATCTAAAAATTAAAAAAAAAAATAATTTTATTAATTGTTATAGATTTACATAGTCTTTTATATGCATATGAATTTTTAGGTAAATTTCATAGAAATCAATTTTTTGGATTAGTCCTCATGTCGGAATTTCGTCGTAATATCTCTTAACTAGTAGAGTAAAGCTCAAAAATAACGTTAGTTAAAAAATTTATATATGTATGTAATATAACGCAGGATGTTGCCACGATTGTGTCTACAATTCTTTACGGATCTAGATGAAATTTGCCACACATATTCTTTGGATAATAACTTTGAATGAGTTCGAAGATGAGCGAAATCCGTCGATAAGTTTAGAAATGGTAGATTTGAAAAATTATCAAAATTGCGAAAATCACATTTTTGATGACTTCATTAATGTATAACTTTTGATTGAAAAGAGATGGCTAATTTTTGATAAAATCATGTGAAAGTTCATGAAATTACCTTTAATTTGACTTATACAGCATTGAAATTTTGACCGTTTTTAGTTATTTTATCAAAGTTAAGAGTTCTATTGAACCCTTTTCAGGCAATGTGTAATACAACTTACTTATGTGTATGTTAAAATAAATTTCATTCAGTGTCAAACGAAAGTTATTGAGACAAGATGATAATTTGTTCTATGAAATCTATCTTCCATTTCGGGTGTAGCCGAATGACGTTCTTTTTTATTTTGAAATAGTTACCTTGGACGAGGTCGATCAGGTGATCTATAACGTGAAGGGGCAAACTCCGGATCTCGTTCACGATCTCTATTACGTTCTCTTTCTCTTCCTCTTTCTCGATCTCGTTCACGATCCCGTGAAATAGAGCTACGAGGCGATTGGCTACGAGAGTATGATCTTGACCTATAAAAAATTTTGTCAAAATAAATTTTTTATTAAATTCATGAAACATGAAACATTCATTGAATATTTTTTTTTCATTCAATTTTTTAAAACTTAGATACCTAGTCAATTATGAAGAAATATCCATATAATAATATTTATAATGCTCTAAGCTTAAAAAATAAAAAAATTATTTTTCTCACCTACTGATGGAAACACTTGCACTACGAGATCTTCTTTTAGGTGTTCTACTACGTTGTCTTAATGGTGGCGGAGATCTTGTAGATCTTCTCTTTGGTGGTGGGCTCCTTGATCTACTAACACGAGGCGGTAATGGAGATCGACGGCTTATAGAGCGAGATCGTGATCGCGTGTAGCTTCGTCTAGAACGACTTCTAGATCGGCGTCGTCCTTTCCCTAATCTTCTGTCTCGTTCATCTTTTTCTCGTAGCATACGTTCAAAAGCTTCAAGAGGATCATCAATCACTCTATAAAAAAAATACAAGTATTATTTTTAAAATACTGTTTTCATAGATAAGATAAAAAATTTTTTTTTAGATAAAAAGTAAATATATTTACCCAGGTGGATTTCCATTGTATATATTTCTCCCTAATCCTGGAGGAGGTGGTTGAATACCTCGATAACCTACTATCATAATTATATTAGAAACGATGAATTTTATACACCAATACAAAAAATTATAATTACATGAAAAAAGAAAAAAAAAACAAAACTTACGATGATGCATTCCTCTTATTGGTCTCGGTGGGCCATTATAGTTACGAGGTTGAGAAGGACGGTATCCTTGTTGCTGATATTGTGGTCGGGTATATCTTGGTGGACCATAATGTGGTCCTTGCTGATGTGGATACATGGGCATCCTATGACCCATGTATGGATCAGACATAGGAGGTGGTGCATTATGCTGTTGCATAACAGGAGGTGGTTGACTATAACCTTGTGGTGGAGGTGGTTGCAATGATGGCATTCGATCTTCTCCAGGCGGATAAGGAAGAAGTGGAGCTTGGTGAGCTGTTGATGGAGGATACTGATGATCCATTACCTAAATAAATTAAAATAATTAATATGTGTAGCTAAACAACGATAAATGTTATTTATTAAAAAATCAAAAAACATACTGGACCACTATTTGGATCTTCATCGGGTCTCCGAATTTCGGTATCATAATGCTGCGTATTTGTATTATACTGAGTTGAATTGTTTAAAGGGATGTTTTGGTATCCTTTAACAGGATTCATCGGCTGATGTACTGGTGCATTATGAACTGAATAATCATTACGACGAGATTGTCTCGGTGACAAAGACCTTCGTTTAGTAATTGACCTTACACTTTCCGGACGGCGATTATCTCCACTTCTAAATATAAAAACCATTTATAAATACGAAAAAAAAATACTTGTGAGGATAATAGTATATTAAATTAAAACATACCGCTCGCGGTTATCTTTGCTAAAACTTTGACGACGTTCTCTTGGACGTCTATCATCTTCATAATCATAGTTGTAATCTTTTTTCTCATCAGCAACCGCGTCGCTAGTTTTTTCTGGTGAGCTACTAACTGATGGTATTGGTAACAGAGGCTCAGTTCCAGGAGGTGGTGGTGGAACAACTTCTGAGTCTTCTTCAATTATCGATGAATGCACGATAGATTCACTTTCAACTTCTAACTTCATCAACTTATCATTTATACCTTTAAATTAAATAAAATTCATTAGATTCTAATTAAACATAAGGTATATTTATTTCCACGATAATTTTGAATATTTAATCAACTATAAAAAGTACATTTTGTAATTTACCTGGATCAACAGGTGCTTCATAAGTATCTTGTGAAATTACTAATTGTTCTGGTTCAGTTGAGACCAATTCTTGAGGTGGTTCTTTAGATTCTACAGGAACAGATACTTCGGAAACTTCTACTTTTTCTTCCTCTACAGGAGGTGCAACATCAGGTGTTGTATTTTTAGGAACTACATTTTTTTGAATTGAATGATAAGTTTGCTGTTTAGCGTATCCAGTTTCATTCTTAAAGTTCATTACTGCATTACGTAAAAATCGACTAGGAATCAAATTTTCTGGTGATATATCTTTTTCCGGGCAATCGGGGCATTGATGATCTTCGGATTCAAGTAGTAAAGTTCGAATACCTATAAATAATTAAAAAAAAAAAATAATACAAACCACAATGAATACTAGTCTAATTAATAATAATAAATATATAATTTACTTTAATGAACTTACATTCATCACAAAAAGAATTTCCACAACACGGAATCATAACTGCATCAGTCAATAAGTCTTTACATAAATTGCAAAGTAAATCTTCTGGTATTTCTGGTTTTTTGACAATAGGCTCCGGATCATTTGAAAAAGGAGGTCGTTCTTTTTTAACTTCTTTGTAAGCTTGACTAAAAATAAAAATAAAGTAAGAAATATTTTTTAAAAATTTGTTTTTATTACTTTAGAGAAGTAAAACAGTTAATAAAAAAATTTTTTAAATAAATTGACAAAGAACTTACTGATCAATAGCAGGAACAGCATAATGACCTGTTGGTGTCATCATGGCACCTGGAACTGATGGGCCTTCGACTGGTACCATGAAACTTCGAGGGATTCCAGTGCTTTTTTTAATTTCAATAGGCTCTTGATTCACACCAAGAGGACAATTTTTTATCCAGTGACCAGGTTGATGGCATTTATTACAACGATATTTTGGTGGTACTTCACCTGATTGATTAGCACCACGGATTTTCATGTAACTAAACATAAATTAGTTTTTTGTGTCATATTTAAAGAATTTATTTTACTTTTCTTTTTTTTTAATATATAAAATGTAAGAATAGTTCCGTTATTAGTAATTTACCAAGCCTATTAATACTAATAGTAACAATGATTATTATTTGATACCAGGAAACGATACTTAAAATGATATGAGTAAAAATTTTAAATATAGAACGCCATAAAAATAAAACAGTATGATAAATTTATTTGTATAATCGCGTTCAATAATTCGAGTCAGTTTAGGAATTTATTGCCAACCCTAAATTTTTAAAAGATTCTAAACTCTAAAATTTGAAAATCATAAATTTTTCTATTTGTAAAATAAGCTAAATGTAACAAATAATATTTCTTACATTTCAGAAATATAGATCATGTCTAAAATAAATTAAATGTATCGTAAAATATGAGAAATGAAAAAGCAGTTCTTTGAAAATAAAGAAATTCGTAAATAAATTTATTTGTAAAATTAATAATTAAAAAAAAAAACATCAACGAAATATTACCAGTTTAAAGATTAACGAATTAAAAATAATTCAAATTAAAAAATAAATAATTGAAAAGTTTTAATAACTAAAATTACGTCTTATATAAAAAGAAGTTGTTGTGAATTATGATCTTTAAAATTTTTAGGGCTAGTTTTTCAATCCAGTATAAAAGTATAATTATCATTGCCAGTATACCTATATATATGAAATATATAGATATATTTTATCATTGGATAAAATTTTATCTTGGATTGAAGAACTGGCCCTTAGAATCATAAATATTGCCACTTTAAAACTTATATCACTGAATTCAGCCGATACTAAAATAAAATTCATTAATGAGACGTTTCTAAACTTGGAAATTCGTAAAATAGGCGATTCATAAAATAAGTTTATTTGAAGCCTAACCACTCTACTATAACTGTAACATTAAATCTATTTACGTATAAAATAAGATTTCACGTATTTTTGACTACCAAAATCGAAAAATTTAGATGTTGATGAAATAAATAAAAAAAATTTAGTTATATGTGATGGATTTATGAATTTTTCATTAAAGATTTAAAAATTTTTATGGTGCTATTTTTTTTTTTATTTTGCAACTTAAAAAAATCAGATTTTGAAATTCCATATTAAAATTTAAATTTTGTAGTCAAGTAAATTAATGACTCTGAAAAAGAACGTACGACTAACTAATGCGGAAGCTTTATTATAATAATTCATAAAATAAATTATCAGCAAAAAAATCATTTTTTTCAAGTACGTAATGGATCATTTTCATACTATCTTTTCAAATTAAATCTTACAAAAGATAAATCAAACATAATTATTAAATATTTTATTATTCTATAACTAAAATCGTTGCGTCAAATTTTTTTTATTTTTTATTTAAATTACATGCATTTAAATATTTATTAATACTAATATAAAAACATCATTTTAATCCGTAAAGGTTTTTTTATATAAAGATTTTTTTAAAGCTTTAAATGAATTCGTTTTTTTTAATTTTAGTATTAATAAGTCATTGAATCTTATTGCAGTACTTTAAGTGTGAAACGGATTTTAATCTTTATTTAAAAAACTTTTCTCTGTTTAATTAGTCAAAAATGCGTAAAACCTCATTTTATATGTAACTAGATTTAATATTACACCTACATTAAAGTAGTTAGACTTCAAATAAACTAATTTTATGAATCAGCTGATTTTACAAATGTCCAAGTTTAGAAACGTCCAATTCTAATGAATTTTAATTTTAGTATCGGCTGAATTTAAGTTTTAAAGTGGCAATATTTATGTCTCTAAAAATTATAAATATCGTAATTTATAACAACTTCATTTATTATACAACGTTATTTTGGGTGAAAATTTTTGAATTATTTATTTTTAAATTTGGAATATTTTTAATGATTTTTTTTTAATTCAGTGATTTTCAAACTAGCGACATTTCATTGATGCTTTGTTTCCAAATTGCTGATTTTACAAATAAACTTATTTGCGAACTTCTTTTTTTCCATTAACTGTTTTTTTATTTCTCATATTTTACGATACATTTAATTTATTTTAGACATGATTTAGGTTTCTAAAATGTAAGAAATATTATTTGCGACATTTAGCTTATTTTACAAATAGAAAAATTTATAATTTTAAAATTTTAGAGTCAGAACCTTTCAAAAATTTAGGATTGGCAATAAATCTTTAGATATAGAAACCGACTCAAATTTATGAACGCGATAGTAGATAAAAATTTGGAACGATTACAGCATTGATGTCTGGATAATTTTTTTCTTTTTTTAAAAACTTGAGTAAAAGCAAAATAAAATGGATAAATAAAATCGTCCAAGCAAGAAATTATACCTCAAAAGCCCCGAGTTCTCAAAATCAAAGTAACGAAATTTCATGATAAATAGGTGAATTAGAGAGTTCTTAATTTCAACTAAGACTATTTTACGTACAAAATTTAACCAAAATATTTTATTAAATAGTAACGAATTAGTGAACTGTAAAATAGATTCAACAAGTAAAAAGAAATTTGTTATTACAGATAAAAGTGATAGAAAAATAATTACTTTGATGGATCATAGTCCTGTGTTGATTGAGTCATCATGGCTCGGATTTTATCTTCTTCGGATCCATCTAACCGCGTCAAATCAACAGCATGACCTAAATTAGAATCATCTTTCAAGTTAACAAATGATTGTGGTTCAGACCGGTTCCACGATCTTTTTTGTTGAACTGTTAAAGGTATTCTGGCAACAATAAGACTTGTGTTTTTCGGAATGAGGATATTGTCATCCGTGTAATCTACATAAAAATATTTATTTGTTAAAAATTATGCAATTAAAAACGATATGATTGATATAAAATTAAAAAAATTTACCTTCTTTTGTCTCCGCATTAGTGATAAGAAGATCAAAATCAGCATTTTTTCCAAAGCGTTTTTGATGAAAAATGGCTTTCTTAAGATCAGCCACTGAGATATTTAAACCATCAAAAGATACGATATGTGACTCTAAAGACGTTTTAAATTTATAATGTACAGACATTGTTATAATAACAACTCAATTTTCAAATGAATAAAATGATAAAAAATATAATTTATCTTAATTACACATTACAGACATACATAGTGTATGTCGAACACACAGGTCTTTGCTTTTCTTCAAAATATCAATTACATACGTTACAGATGTAAAATATAACACAGTATTTATTAAATGAATTATCTACATAGTGACTTAACTTAAAAACAACAATAATAAAAGTAATTAAGACAATAATACAATTGTTGAACTCGATATCCAAGCAACGAAAATCGATCAATCCATTTGTTTAAGGTTAAGGTTAAAGATTAACGCATATAAACGCATTATCTCCAATAATTAGGTATCCAGGTGTCGCTCTGTTATGTCCTGCGAGGTTACTAGATTTGCTGATGATGACACCTCGTGGACAAGTGGGTTGTTTATTGTCACGCGGGATTTTATTTTATAATTTAATTTGAAATATACTTAAAATTGACTGATTGAGATTGAGTGGCAAGGTATGAGTTTAAATGATAAAGGTTCAATTGAACTTAATGTTGATGTTTATTTAGAAATTAGAGAGATGGAGTGAATAGTTACAGCTCTTGGGAAGAAGTGAAGTCCAGTATGGCTAGAACGTGCTCTTTTCTTACCCTCACTTTGTAGGACACTCTCATCTGACTACATTGAAAGCGGTACAAAGTGGGGGTAAAAAAATTGCACGATCTGGCCACACTGGTGAAGTCACAAAGTCTCAACTCTGACTGCTCAGCTTCACGTTCCCCACTACGGTTACACGTATACACTTATACTATTGCTAGAACTACCCTTATACATAGTGCGTAATATACTATCTTACATGTACTTATATAAACTTATTTCTATTTAACATTTATTATTTGCGGCTGCGACCGGCTTACATATTCATGTACCTGTATTTACCTGGCTTTTAATTCAGCACAACGACCTAGGGAAACTGCAGAAAACCTGGTCGAAGTACAGACAGTAATAATAACATAATATCAGATCGTTGTTAACAATGATTATCCTCATCTATTATTTATTATTTAATTAACATATATTCATTAGAATCAATTAACGTGTTATAGTTTTAAAAGGCGTTTAAAGTATTATCTGCTCAATAAATTATATCAGATGCGGAATTTACTTTAATATTTGTTAATCATTTCTAAATTCAATTTAATACCATTTACTATTCAATTATTCCAATATGTAATTAAATTTGTCTAAAACCATTGTGACATTAAATCTATACATATGTACATATATACACATGTTGTAGCATCTAAATATTCATTTATCTATGTTATTTAGTTACTTAAAATAAAGTGAATAAATAAATTATTATTTTATTATTTGTTGTTAAATTCGGTTGTAGTGCCTTGTTTTTTAGAGAACAAGAGACCGTTGAGTTTCCACACGTGTCTTTTATGGCTTTTCTTTTAAGGACTTGAAGTTGTCATGTGGCAAGGACATGTTCTCTGTTTACTCAAAGATTTTATGGTTTTTCAGAATCTAATACAATATTCCTTTGTATTATTTTCTTGATATTAAAGTTTCTCTTTCGAAGACACACGTGCACTCGACGACCAAACACTCAACAATTAAATCAAATATTAAATCCACTAGAAATTCTAAATCTATTTAAAATATAAATATAAATTTAAATTATAAATGCAACTAATTAACATATTCAAATTCTGGTTCATCTGACAGGTAGTGTCACCTGCCAGATGCAACCCAAAGCATTATAGTTATTGCGACATAACAGCTCTGATAAAAGGCATTCTGGGTAATTTTTTTCAATCTAACGTTTGATTGACAGAAAAATATTTGTCGCAGCGTCGCCCAACGATTCATAGAAATAAACCTTTCAAACTGCATTGAAACAAGTCTTTATGAAAAGAATAACAATTTAGGGTGGTCTCCTTTTCGCATAGATGAACACTTTCCGAATGGTCATTTGACCGAAAAGACGAAATCCACGTCGCCATCTATAGAAAATTTTTTTATCCTCCTTGACGAGATCCGACGAGACAAATCTCGACAGGATATTATCCGAAAGTCGTATGGACATTTTCATAAATGGAATTTACCAGAATAGTATTTATCCGACAAGACAAAATCCGAATCGTAATTAACCGAAAATTTTTATATCCTCTTCATAATAATCCGAAATGACAACTTCGGATTGGACACTATCCGAAAATTTGCTCCAATGATAAGGAAAAAACTTTATTATCGATCCACAAGTTTATGCAGGCGATAATATAAATTTCTAACGATAATGAATAAAATTTTTAAATCGTGTAACACTTAAATCAAAGTGATCCACGATTAATAGTACAGTCGAGTCGCGTTATGAGCCCTCCTTGTGTCTCTCTCTTATTAACGCGAGTCTGGTTCAAAAACAAAGAAAACAAGCCGGACTCATAACGCGTTTCGACTGTATGTGAATTAAATTACAATTAAGAAATATTCGAATTAGTTTACTTGAAAATGTATAGCCCATCATTTTGAAAATATTACCAGATTAATTGTTAGTAGAGTGTAAAGATTGTTCCATCGAATGGATACGTAAATACATGAGAATTTATTTTTTTAATATTTTTTCTTTAAATTAAAAATTTTTAATTTATATTTTTTATTATATGCGAAGATTATAAAAACCTGGCAATTCATACTGGCATGAGTCGCGTACTTTGTATATAATCGAAACAGCTAATACCGGATTCGGTATACTTCGGCTCTTTTCGTTTCTAGTTAGTAAAAATTTTAGGTTGAATATTTTTGACTCGGTGACATATGGCTCGATAAAATACATATATGGAGTAAAGGTTATAAACATGTTATTTGTTTAGGAATTTAACCGAAAAAATATTATTATCAATATTTAAAGTTTTAAATAATTAAAATTACAATTAATTAGAAATCAATAATAACTTTAGAAACTATTAAAAAACAAAAATGGAGAAAGTACAATTATCGAAGAGTATTTTACAAATGAAGGTAAATATAATTTGATGTTTATAAAATATTTCTTTGAAAATCATAAAAATTAATATATTTCAACAAAATTAATAATTTAAATTTGTCAAAAAGTTATTTTTAGTCAATTATAAATGATACTAAAATTGAGAGACGTCTGATAATTTTTAGAATTTTTCTAACAAATAAATTAGAGCAAGAATAGTTTATTTAAAAATTTTATCTTTAGAAGTCCTGAAAAGTAGTAAACAAAACTTTTTTTTAATAATTTTCTAGACCTAATTTATTTTTAAGATATATAAAAATTGTCAAATATCTACTAATTTCAGTGCCAATATTATGATTGAATATTTTTTATTTTCGGTGATAGACAATTGACGTTATTCTGACATTTTCAAATAATTAAAACTAATTCTTATTTTTATTTAAACTAATTGAATAATACTTTTTTTTAGTTTATGAAAACAACAAAAGAAAAGGTTGACAAAGAACAATTTCAAATGGAAGGAGAAGAATATTTTGAAAACCAATTGACGACAAAAATGAAAAAAGAATCGTAAGTTATAAAGTTGTTTATTTTTATTATATTAATCAAAACCGAAATTTATTTATTTATAATTTTTAGTGGGAAATATATAATGGAATCAAGTTACGTGTTATGTGAACAGTTAGTAGATGGAAGGCTGAGTTATCGTGGAATGAATCCTGAAATTGAAAAATTAATGGAGCAAGAAAATAACTTGAAAAATTTTAAAGAAGAGGTAAAACGAGAAACAGAAGTTTCTGATGAACAAATGGCGAAACGTTTCAAGTCGTCACAAGTTAAGACAATGGGAAAAAAATTTCTAACTAAAAAAAATCGTCATCTAAGATTTCAATCTGACGATGAAGATGAAGTGAAAAGTAAAAACGGTTTTTTAAAACCAAAAGATTAAATAATTTTTAAATGTAACTTTAAGACAAGAAATTTTACAATTTTTGATAATCTTGAGATTAACAAGCATCTGACTATTTTTATGATTTTTTTAATAAATAAATTATTAGGAACGAATTGAGAAAAAAATAATTCACATACAGGAATTTCAAAAAAACTGTGGATGTACATTTTTTTTTTCAATATTTTTTTAGTACTCATTTATTTCTTGAGTAAAATCAACAAATTATCAGATGTATACTGACTTCAGTTCCATTAATTTTTCGTAGAGTTAATTTGTAAATAATGTACATACTACGTTTATTAAAACAAATGTTTTTCCGCAAGTTTAATTTATATTTTTTACCTTAAAATTATAAATTTTTTATTTATTTATTTATGTATTAATTTAAACGCCTATCGGCTTTATACATATTGATAATACACAAAAATTTAGTTTTACTTTTGAGCGAATAAAGTATGAATAGATTTATAAAAGAAACAAAGGATAAAATATTGCAGCATTTTGGAATTACAAGATTTCTTTTAATTTAGCTAAGAATGTTTTATAGGAACCATCGAAAAAATTTATATCAGTGTGATATCTATTAATGAGAGTTGATATTCTGTTTTTTGGACTGTTGATGACATAGTTTTTATTGGACTTCGTTGTTTTCAGTATACGATTATAAATTACTGTTTTTAAAATGTACTTTTGTCTTATTAAAAAAACAATTAAAAAAATGTATGATTTGTATTAAATGGCATATATGTAAAAAATGAATGAGGCTGAAGTGAACAGACACTTGACAATTTTTTGATTTTTCTTGAAAAATGAACTAGGCATAGAAAATTATTTATAAAAATGTCACTTATAATTTTTTAGAGCTTTTAAAAATGAAATTTTTAAATAAAATTATCTTGCTATAATTTGTTCGTTAAAAAAATTCTAAAAATTATCAGATGTCTCTCAACTTCAGAGCCATAAAAATGATCATAAAGAATACCAAATTTATAGAAAAAAAAAATAATTCTAAAATAAAACAAAAACAATAGCCGCCATTTTATTAAAGCTTTTTGCGTCGTCCAACAATTACGGCAAACTACGACGATCAGCGACGACAACGAGCTACACATCGCGTGTAGTGTGCGTACTAACGACAGGAAGTGAATTCTATGGCGCATCTTATGCGTTTTCCTCGAAGGAAAATGGCTACCAGCTGTCACTATCGGAAAGTAGTTTAACTTATAAAATAAATCTAGATTAATCAATAACCTACATTAATAAACTATATTTATTAATTGATGCAGTGCAATTAAATTGTAAACAGTTAATAATTAAAGATACAATAAAATCGAGTACTTTATCTCTAATATAAATTATTTCATGTGCCATGAAAATTCTCTACAACTCGACTGTTTACAGTTCTTAATTCGTGTGAACTTAATGAAGCTTTTTCGACTTATGATAAATTTAATGACTTGAAAAATAACATTTTTACTATCAATTTAAAGTACAAAATTATAAAATAAATAAGTTTCCATCCGTTTTCCATCACGAAGGGTTAATATTCAGTGAACTATTGAAATAAGTTTAATTTCTCGCTGAGTTATACAAAAAAAGGTATGATATTTTTTTTTCTCAATCAAACGGATGCAATCAATACTTATGAATGATTCACATGTTTTATATTGTTTATATAATATAATTATATTTGTTTACTATTTATAGTTATTTGTTTGTTTCATTATTATTTTAATTAAAGAAAAAAATTTTTATTTTTAACTTTTTTTCTCAACACTAAAAATCGATTTTATTAATTTTGTTATACTTTTTTATAGGAACAGTCATGGGTTCCAGTCAACAGTTTTCTCTTAGGTGGAACAATTATCTGAAGCATATAACTTGTGCTTTTGATACATTAAGGACTGATGAAGATTTAGTTGATGTTACATTAAGCTGCGAAGGCAAACGGATCCGAGCACACAAAATGTTACTATCAGCATGCAGTACATATTTTCGTGATTTATTCAAGGTAAAATTACTTTGATGTTTGTCGATATTATATTTATATTCATCAGTAAATTTGAAAGAATTACTCTTTGCTGTAATTTGAATTTCCTAAATTTGCACTAGTTTTTATTAAACTATTATTGACTTAAATTTTATTACGACCAAGAAATAATTTAATAAGTAATAAATTCTTTATAAAATAAATGTTTTTCATTTGATCGCAGGAAAACCCGTGTCAACACCCAGTCATAATATTCAGAAATGTCAAATTTGACGATCTAGCAGCCTTAGTTGACTTTATGTATCAAGGAGAAGTTAATGTAGTACAAGAACAGTTAGCTAGTTTTCTTACGACAGCAGAATTATTAGCAGTTCAAGGACTTACTGACGGCACAGGAAAGGATAATGATAGTGTAACAGAGGTAAATATATAAACATTAATTTTAATAAATATTTTTTGAAACTTTATTTAATCGATTTTTTGAATTTATTTAATACAAAATTCTACAATTTATTTATTTTATTTAGTTATAGGATGTATACATACATAAATATACATGTATGGGTAATTCTCTGTAAGGACGTCTTAAATCTGTACAAAATTGTCCGACCAAATTATTTTTGATTTTTTTAGGAAAAAAATTAATAAGAGCTACAAAACTATCAGCTTAATGATTATAAATACACAGCCGATTAAATTTTTGTTTTTTCGATATTTGTGTATCTTTTGCCATAAAACATGACGGAACTTTTTTTTTTTATATATATATATATATATATATATATATATATATATATATATATATATATATATATATATATCAAATTGAGAAAAATCAAGCAAATTATTTCAATGCATTTAACTTTTCAAGTTCTCAATAAATATTTACATTAATTAGAATAATATTAAGACTTATGGATCCAATTTTATAAATAAAAATAGTTGCCAGGGGACTGAGTTTTTCTTGGCCCAGACACAAATAAAATGGCGATAAAGCGTTAACAGCCCTATGGTAATTAACTTAAGGCTAGTTAGATCCTTATTAACTTTACAAAAGGTAAAATGATACGCTGGATTTTTTTTTTGGCTTTGAACTTCTGGCGGGGAATTATTCGTAAAACACCGGAGACAAACTTTGGTTTAATGAATTTAATGAACCAAGTAAATTTTCAATACTTTTTATTGAAGAAGATTGTTAGTTAACTAATTAAGTTTATAAATATTATAGACCAAATTATATATTATGGACGAATAATTTAAAATTTAATTTTAAAGTTTCAATTTTGGGAATGGAACAGCCCAGGGGACTTTTATTTCGGTGGTTTACGAATTTATAGCAAAAAAACCAAAATTGATTTCATTTTAGTTTTCAATGCTCCAAATAGAAATATTTTTTTACTTTCGTAATAAATTTTTTTAAGTTACAAAATCACAATTTTTCTAATAAAAACATGCCTGGGACAGCAAAAAACATCCTCACAGAGAATCACCCATATACCTATAGGGATGCTTAGGCATCTGTGCATAGGTTTGGTAGTACACTATTCTATAAAATATAAACATTTTTATCTGTACAAAACTTGAATCCAGCCATCTCAAAACCATACAAGTATAAGATATATTACTAGCTAGAGTAATAAATATATAAACTTAAACTAAAACTTATAATAATAGGATAGATTACAACTAATGATATCGAAATCAAAGTCTGGTCTATCTTTGAGATACTAACCAATTTCTTATCTTTATCCTAATTTCTTTGTTTGGTAGTTATTGTTGTTTCATTTCTAATTTGATTACGAGAACGTAATCGTGAATAAAAAAAAAATTTACATGAAGCTTTACTTGTCTGAATTTTGGATAACATTAATTTTCATTATTAGGAGGACGTGGAATTGCCAAATGAGCCAGAAGTACAGCTTCAAAATCCTGCAGGCAAACACATGACAAATAACAAAGGAGGTAAATCGCCATCATCACCGATGCAATTTCATTCGATTGAATTACAACCTGAAATACCACCTGCAAAGCGCCGAAAATATCGTGACAGTGGATTATCAAATGCTGATAAATCTAGCATTGGATCGAAAAAAGATTTAAATGATAAACTTAATGAAAATCAAGTAAATACATCAGGTTCTAATCCCGTGGAAATCATACCTCTAATGCCAAATTTAAAATTGGAAATGCCAGAGTATCTAGAGCAAGATGCCAGTAGTTGTAGTTACGAAGAACAAAGTACTGGAGATGGTTCAGCGATTAAATTAGGTGATGATGTTTTATCTAATACTGTAGATGAGGAGCACAAACCCGATATAAGTCAAACATTTTATTCAAGTCAGTCATCCGATATTCCTGATGCTAAACATGCAGCAGCAGCAGCAGCTGCAGATATAGGTAAATATGCTTATTTTCATTTTTAATTGTTGTTTATTTTATATATTATCTTTACCAATTTTACTAATGTTTGTTTTACTTTATTCCTTTTATAGGACACTTACTCTCAAAACCTAGTACATCGAGTGAGCGAATACCTCAGGAAGCAGCTCAAGGTAAGTGAAATAGAAAATTTTAATTACTTTTGTATAGTATGTATCGTTGCCTGCTGCTGTTGCCGAATTTTTTGCCTTTAATTTTATCACTGCACAATCGAATTAATATTTATTTTGATCGCGATAATATTCCTTCATCATGATTTGCTGATTATTATTTAGTTTTTTATCAAATAAAGAAAATTTAATTTTTTTTTTTTTTTGTTAGTTAAATCAACATTTAATAGTTTTGTATAATAATAATAACAATAATAATAATAATAATGATGATGATGATGATGATTATAATAAAAATGAATATTTGTATATAAAATAATTCATAGTGGCAAATGGCGCTGCAGAAGGCAGTCTTTTTATATTCATTAAGTGTATGACACTATAAATATTGCGTTGAAAAAAATATTAATGTTATGAATTGTCACTTTCAAGCGTGATAACTTATTGTTAAATAATTCTGAACGTAGTAAATATTCCCTGAAAGTAAAATACTTAACAAATTCTAAAGGGAAACTTTGAATAAAAATAAACTAATAGTAACGATCAATAATTTACAGTAGAGGGTCCTTTTGGTTAATAATATGACAGTAATAGAATTTTAATAAAAATGTATAATATGGCGCAGTAGCCTGTGCAGCTTTACATTACTCATACACATACAAAAAAAAAAAAGTATTTAAATCAATATTTTTTTTTGTACAAAACTTGGGCAAATATTAGAGGCCATACTAGCGATTATACTACAAAACCTTTTTTTTCTTCCTGTATTAAATTTCTAAACATTAAATTTGACAACTATACGTCAACATTTTTCAATTTTAATAATTAGATATCTACTATATTTTTATGATTATTTATATGATTGAAAAAAAAAAAGCAAATAGTATCAAGAATGTTAATTATTTTAATTGAAAAATGTTAATCCAATTAGAGTAATGAATGAGCGAATGTGGTGGATATATTAAGGTGATTGTTTTTTTTCTGATATTGAAACGGAAATCTTTTTTCTCTTTATTGACATTGATTGTTGAAACGCATTTTAGTACTCAACGTGCATGTATAATTTATTTGTTAATTTAATTTTTTTATTTTCTTTTAATTGATTTTATTTTTATTTATTTACTTCCTTTAAATATATAATAAAATCCTCAGTAAATTGGCACTTTCGGGTTTAGGTGGTTCTCATAAAGGCTAGGAAGCGTTGCCAAGTGCTATTGTGTAGCCGACAATCATCAACATTCCTTTAAAAACTTAACTGAACTTACCTCTTTTAATTTATTTATTTTCCCATATCTACTAACAATTTTATTTAACATTGAAAACTTTTTTTCTGTTGAATATTTTTTATTAAAAATGATTAATTTACTATTTTTGTCTATCATGAAAAAAGTATTTCCTGTTATTTTTTATGATATATAGATAATATTTATAAATATAAAAACAATATAAATATAAAAACTCATTTGGTAATAGCGGTGACGGTATCGCGACCTAGGCATGTATCAGCATTTTCTGTTCTTTAAAACAAAACAAAAATTCCTACGCCATGGTACTTTGTTTCAAGTATTCAAGTGGAGTTTGATATAGAACAAATTAAAAACAAAAAATTAACAATAATAACCATAGGTAAGTAGAGTTACAAAAATTTAGCAATGATTAAATGGGAGCATGACTTACCTATAGTTTAGTTGATTAATAAGCGACTGATACACGATAAAAAAGCCAAACTGTAAACCGAAGCTCATCACTAATAAACTGAATACCAGAAATTAATAAAATAATATTTTTTAAATCATCATTTAGCGACAAATTGATTTTGTAATGTCATGAATAAAATTTATAAACATAGAAAAGAAAAAAAAAAACATTTTTTGAACATGAAAAACATAAACACAAATGACAATGAAACTTGATTTATTTTTTATGGTTTTTGATCAATGAAACATAAGAAAAGTGATCATTGATCGCGATTAATATGGATAAAATTATTAAATAAATAATAAAATTTGATGTTATACATTAAATGTATGACTGGTAAATGAAGATGAAAATTAAAAAAATATAAATAAATAATTATAGGCGAATACACTGAACAAGCACCTGGCAATGCTAAATATTGTGGGTATTGGTCGCTGATAATCTAAATTGGCTTACGGCTAAGGGTTGGTGCTGGGATTGGTCATAAAATACTACTTCACATGTTACTAATGGTTGCTGCATGTGCACAAATAATAAAATATCACTAACTGAAGATTTGGCCAATTTTCTTCAGGAGGAATTACATACATATCTGGTCAACCTCATAGCCTCAGCAAAGCAAACGGTCATGGAAAAGTATGTGTACACTGTAAACGGCGAGGAGTACTTACATCACGTGGAAAGCTCAAGCAGACACGCTTCAAATGTTGGGCCTGTAATGCCTGCTTGTGCCGCTGGCCATGTTTTACGGAATTTCATGAACTCCGAGCTATTCCTCATATTCCTCCCCCATAGCATCAACCTGCCCAGAGGCCGTATTTGTAAATTTTATAAATATATACATATATATCTATAAATACATATTTATATATATAACTAATACCCACAAAATGCTTAGTTGACATTATATAATGTCATGCGTTGCTCATGGGGTTACTTAATAAATGATATCTGCTATGCAGATGACACTGAACATACGTGAACGTACTTCAATCTACACCTCACAGGTGTTAAAAAAAAAAGCATGTCATTATTATTATTATTTGTTTTTATATTATTTTTGTTAAAAAAAAATGCGTTCATTTTACTTTCCACAATGCACTGTCAATATGTACAAATTATTAAGACTTGACACATTTTTTTTTATTTTTTATTATTACTTTTAATTAATAAGTTTGAAAGCGTTAACGGATTATTATTATTATTATTATTATTATTAATATTATTATTATTATTATTATTATTATTATTATTATTATTATTATTATTATTATTATTACTATTTAAATATTTGTTTATAGTTATAATTTTGCACGAGATTAATTGTAAATGTTAAATTTATGCATTTGAGTAAATATTATCGTTATCACTTCAAACGTAGTATAAAATTAAAAAAGTTAACAAAGCGAACCGGTTTATATGGGAAAACAAAAATTCAAGTGAGAATTTTTAAAGAACAAATGGTTTTTATTACTCACGTATAAAGAAATATGATTTTAAAATTTTTAATCAACAGTCTAAACTCTATTATGTAAAGTTATTCTCAAATTAATTAATTATTGTCTGAAATTGCCCATCTATTACTTTGAAATAATCTAATTAATATACAGGCATCGTATATTTATAAAAGTAATACAACTTTTTTTTTACACTACCACAGTTTTTTTTATAAAACTTTATTTTACAATTCAATTTTATAGAAAAATGAAGCCTATGTAAACTTGTAACAGGAAACTTTTTTAAAAACTCACCCTATCGATATTTTGTGTCAGAATTTCACATTTTATTCCGTAATAATATTTTATTCTAAAGAGATTAGGTAAAGTTTTTATTTCGATTTACTTTCGTAATTAAAAATTATATTTTTTAATGAAACGACTGTCACTTTTGATTATAATTATAAGTAAATGAAAATTATTTATTCAAAAATAAAATTAAAAAATTATTATTTTGAAGTAAATGCATCGTTAACTGGGGACATATTAATTTGCTTTATATTTATCGATGTTGATTGAACAATAATGAATTAAGAACTTTATTTTAATATTTTTTTTTCTACTTGTTTGCGTAAAAACATTTTTTTTTTTTTTTTTTTTTGAAAATGTTGAAGAATAATTTTACTTGAAATACATGAAATTTTGTGAGTTTTATGAGAAGTTTATAGAAAAAAAAAACATTAAATCATTCAAAAAATTTTTTTTTCAACTTTATAAGAAGATGAAAATTAATTTCATAACAACTTTTTAACTTTTTTATTCTTATTTTATAATATTTTGAAACAAAAATATCACGGATGAAGGATTAAAATTCGGATTTAGGAAATATAAACTATAAATATGCTATATTTATTTTGACTGAATTTTATTTTAATATAAATAGAATTACTACTTATACATTTTCTTCGTATTGTTCTTTTGAAAAACTGCACTTTAATCTCAATGCAGTTTTAATATACCGCTGAATATTATTTAATTTCAATCATTCCATAAATGTGATATTTATCAAAAGTGTATTTAATTTTTTATCAATCGTAACATTTATATTAAGTAAAAAAAAAAAATTTATAAAAATTAAATTTTATACAAAAAAAAATTTATACAAACAAAATTATTTTCTGTTTATTAACAGAAAATACCACATTCATATTTAAATGTTTTTATAATAAAAAATTTTGCGCTAATACAACTAAATTATTCAGTTGTAAGTGAATTTAATTTTATTAATTGGAACACTTTGTTTTTCTTTCATAAATTATGAAAATTATTATAAAAAATAGAAATTTTTCTCTTTAGTATTGTAGATTTAGAATGAAATATTAGAAGAAACCGAATAATTTCCTATATGGATTATAATTTTACGTCATATTATTCGAACCAATATTAAAATGTTAAATTACATTACTGTAATATACGCTATAAGCCATTCAAACATTCAAAATCATTACTGCATCATAACACTGTTCATTCAGGAAAAACTAAGTGCCCTGTTTGTTCACAAATGTTCAGTTGTCGTTACTAAATGATTAATCATTTTTCAACCAAACACTCAAGTGATAAGTAAACAGATATAAACTTTTTATTTCTTGCGCAATTTCTTAAGTATTCACAACGAACAAATTTTAGAAATATGGTCTCGATATCTTTTTCAAATAATTTTAATCATGCGTTATTGGATAAAATTTGTAAAAAATTAATACTATTTTACGTTGTATAATGAATTAGTGCCATAAAAAATGTTGAATGCTCTGATAATTTTTTGCCTTTTATTATTCATTAATTATAAAATGATTTTGTTATTAATAAATTCAAATTAATTGTGCCGAAGTAGGACTTGACTAATTTTTGGCTGTAAAAAATCGAAAAATTAACTTATTTAAGTTTTTTTTTCTCGTTATTTTCAAAAGAAAATAAAAAAGCAAAATTCAAAAATTTTTCAATAGTGAAAAAAAAATATTTAGACAGGGAAATTATAATACTTTTTTTTTAATTCATTCAATTTTTCATGCTTTTTAAAAAAAAATATTAACACTGAAAATTGATTTGTGAAATTTTCCATTAGAAATAAAAAAATTCTTTTTTTTTTCTTGCATTTCCAAGTTACATAAAAAAGTTAAACTTAAGGGGAAGGAGAATAGTAAAATATAAGAAATTAATCGATGACTCAATTTTTAGATTTTTGAGAGAAATTTGGAATAATTATCCAAGTTGAATTAAAAACGGAGTACGAATTCGAAAATTAATAATTTATTGAAAAAAGCTACAGTAACTGAAAAAAGAAGAAAAAAAAAATATTTTGAATATTCTGCATGAAAAATTTATTATTTTATAAGTCAATGAAACCTGAAATAAAAAAACGCAATAGGTGATGAATTTCTGAGTAATATTTTTGTTCGGTAGTTAAAAATTAATGATGACTCAGTGAAATTAAAAAAAAGTAGTGTTATTTCTGTTTATTTATAGACCCACGAAGAAATAATGGCAGCGATAAAATTGGTTCCGATGCTCCTGAATTACATTCATCACCTAATGATAATTTAGATGAGCCTTCAAAAACGGGAATATTTCATTGTAGAATTTGCCCAAAAATATTCAAACATCCTATATCATTAGCTTTGCATAAAAATGTACATGCCGGACAAACCAAATGTCCTTTTTGCCAACATGTTTTTAGTCGAAGTTATAATATGAGAAAACACATACTTTATAAACATAAATATACATTATAAATACCAATTGGTGCAAAAATTAAAATCATCGAAACTTCCAATTCTCGCACAAATTTTTCATGTGATGAATCGTTTAATTAAAATTATATGAAATTATTAACCTTTTAATGAGTTTTTAATTGAACAAGAAAAAGATTCAATTTTAATAGAGTTAACTGTAGAATTTATTTTTAATACTGAAATTTTATATCCACTATTTAGTAATAAAATTAACTGTTTCGTTGAATTGGAGATTTATAACTTGAAAAAAAATTTTTTTTTATTCTCACAAAATTCATCACGAAAAGGTTAATTTTTTTTAGCATTTTAAATTAATATCAATTATTTTTTTCTAAATACTAAATTTATTTATTCAATTTGTTTTTATTTATTATTGAAAAAAGCAAATATTATGACTGACACACTATTTACTCTGACTAAACTTACACTTTACTTCATTTTGAACAGCAGTAATCAAAACTTACACTGTTTCACGCATTTGAACTTGGAAAATTAATGTACATATATAATTTGTTATACTCAAAAAAAATTTAATCTGTGTCCAGTACATTGTATAAAATATAAATATTTTTTATAGTGTAGTTGTTTAGTTCAAGTCAAATTATTAAATTTACTATCAAAATGATATTTTTTTTTTCCAAATTTATAGCTATAAATTATCATTCCATTAATTTAACTCAAATTATACATATTATTTTGATTATGTATAACAATGTAATGACAGTAATCTACAGAAAACTACTCAATTAAAAAAAACAAATAATAAATAATTAAAAAAAAATAACTTTGTGATATATTATACGTTTATTTATCAAATTGCATTAAATTTATGCTTTGAGCTTCGTTCTCTTCTTTTAAATAATTTTAAATACAGCGCTTGTTATATTGAACTAAAAAAAATTAAACACAGCGAGGTTGTGGAAATTAATAATTTATAAAATAGGCTTATTTTAGTTTACAAAAAAGTAGTAAATAAATATATTTTATTTTCTGCAATACACTATATTATTTATTATTATTTTTTTCTTTTTTTTTTTTTTAATAAAAAATGGCTATTTCTGGTTGATGGGTTATTTAGTGATGGTTCTGGGAAATACTGACAACAGTGGATGAATACATGACTCATAATATTATTAAACAAAGTAACGGTATTTGTTTTCTGTTAATCAGTTTAAAAAAAAAAAAAAAAAAAAAAACGAATAGTGTTGAGCTTGAGAAAAAAAATTTTACATAAATTAAACAAAAATAAAAAAATTAAGAAGCTGTGTGTATGGGAAACACTTTGGATTGTGTGCGCAGAAGCAGTAACAAATACCAAAAGTGATCATCTGGGATCCAACTCCATGTTATATAATTCACCAAGGAAACCACATCAAATGAAAGGTCGTCGCAAGGATGGTCGATGGGTTTGCAATGTTTGTGGAAAACATTACTCTAGAAGTGATTCCCTTGCTCACCATCGTAGTATTCATAGAGGAGATACTGTCTGTCCAATCTGTCGTGCTGTCTTCACGAGGAAATATACCATGCGATGTCACTTGGTAAACATTCATGGGGTTCAGTGACTGAAGAAATATCATTTTATAAATAAAACATAAATCATTTATATTCATTTTTTAAATAACAATGTATTTTCCACTTGTTATTATGTGGAATCAACAAATTTTCGCTCAATAATACTTAAAAGCAAAATTTTTATCTTCCACTTATTTTTAGTATTTAAAGCTGAAAATAATTTGTCATTTAATTTTGTTGCAAATAGGCATTATGATGATAATAATTAATAATGATTATTTTTTTTATGATATTTCAACGTGAAACATTTCAAAAATTATTGTTATATATAAATTAACTAAATATCATTATAGGCGAAACAAATTTTTACTTAATAACTTACTTAATTAACTATGTCAAAATTGCTTTATTTTGTTTTTGTTTTTAATTTTTTATTATTTAAATATAATATTTACATAAATGTACATATAAATAGATGAAATTTTCATCTACCTACCTTGAAGTAAAAAATGATTTAACTCTCACTTCATCTGTACTTATAGTTTAAATCCTTGCATTGTAACTATTTTTTTTTTTTTTTAATTATTATTTTTATTATTTTGCATTATTATTTATTCACATGTAACAAATGCCAGTATTGATTTAAAAAATAATTTTTTTTTTATTTATAATAATTTGTGAAGTGTGCTGTTTCTATAATCTTTTTGTACTTTTTTGAAGAGTGTTTTTTCTTTTTTTAAGTACGCTTGATTTATTTATAGTTAAACTGTTTATTTTGCTCATATAAAAATAATTTATAGAAATTAAACCATGCCAGTTATACAACTAAGTTTAATTTTTAACAAAGAAAAAAAAAAATGATTATGCGCAAGAATAAATTGATCTATATTAAAAAAGGTGCTAAAAATAATTTACGTACTGTAATTTCGTGATGTATTTATAAATAAAATTAGTTTATTAGAGACAGTTAACTGATTTTTCATTATGAAATTAAAAAAATGATTAATTTTAATTATATTATGTATAAAAAATAAAAAAGTAAATCAGTTTTTAATATTAAATATTATCAAGTAAATCTCATAAGTAAAATTAGATTTTTCATCACAGTTTTGATTAATTTTATTTTTATTAGTTTTATCTGTTATTAAAGGAATACATGATTGTCGGTTCACTATTTGATTTAATATTGTAAAGTTAAAATAAGTGTTTATGCGAGAGTGCGGGTAGGTATTGCGTAATTCAAATAATTTTGTTATTTGGAAAAGAATTTGTTTTAGTTAATTGACGTGATATAAAATGAATTTCCGTAATGAAGTTTGCAGTTTTTATGCATGAAAAATATTTAAAAGAAAAAAAAAAACCAAACAATCAATAATTTGGTACGTATGTGTATTATCATATAAATCAAAATCATAAACCATAACAATAAGAGTTAACGCTGAATTTATTTAGCATGGTTGCTAAATGAATGAATGTATTGAAACTTTTTAAGTTATTTTAATTTTTTAATTCACTTATTGATTCGTTTGTAAATTTATTTAAGCATAAAGAGTATGAATGAATGTATGAGAGAGAATTTTTTTGATAAATTAAAGTCCGAGTTAAAAATTAAAAAAAAAATTGAAAAACAGTCGGTTGTAATACGTAAAAAATGTTAACTTTATTAGTATGAAATCTATTTATTTGATTTAGATTCACGTACAGTGGTCATCGAACAACCTTCGCATTCTTGCAAACTCTGCGGTAAATCATTTTGGAATCGAGACTCTATGTATAAACACATGAACATGCATAAGGGAACAACTCAATGTCCTGTTTGCCACAAAGTGCTGAGTCGTACAACGCATATGAAACGTCACTTAAAAAATCGCCATGGATGGTTAGGATTTGGAACGGTTACTGATACAACTACCGTTCGCAATGCAACCCAATTATCCACTGTAACATCAGCAACTATTGCTCAACAGAATGCCAATACGGCGAATACTGAGACAAATGCAACATTTACTACAATACGAATAAGAGAGAGCAGTGTTGAAAGAATTACTTCTAGTCCTATTCCTTAGTGTGGATTATTGTCATCATCAATGTAGACAACACTATTGTGTTAATAACGTTGCCTATATCTTCTTCTTCTTCTTATTCTTTATCACACTAGTCATTCGTACACATATTTTCATGTGTATGTATGTGTATTTATGTATATGTGTAATATATCATACACTTAAACATAATAACACTATTAACACATTTTTAATTACACACATATAAAATTATTATTAATTTTATTGAATTCAATGATTGCTTGTTTATTATAATTATTATCATTATTTTATAATCAATGATATAAGGAGGAAAAAAGCCAATTTTATCTAGTCACTTTACTTCTCAGTACTTGAATGAAGTATAAAAGAGGAATGTGCATTTTTTTTTAACTTAAGCGAGGCTTTACTTCCTAGTCCCCGAACTACTGCCAAAGTTCATTTATTCAAAGATTACACTTTATTCTTTTTTTTTTTCTTATTTTAGTTATTTTGTTATTCAATGAATAACTATTTTTTTTTTTTTTTTTAATTTTATTATACCAAACATTATATGGTACTATTCATTTTATTGTTGTGTTGTTTTATTTTTAATGCAATATTATTTTTAGCAATACCATAGTTATCCTTTTCTCTTTTAGTACTTGAAATAAAAAAAAAAGGAAAAAAAAAAATAACCCACCAATTTTTGTTAGTATATGATTAAAAAAAAATATATATTATTTATATTCAATAGCGATTACAATTCTTAAATAACTTGCCAAATTTAATCATTAAGTTTAATTTAGTTTTAATATTACTATTTAGAGTAGAAAAATCATACAAATGTAGGCAAAGATTAAAACCAAATAGATTTTTTTTTAGAAAAACAATATTATACAAATATTATGATTTATTAATAATATATATTATGAAAAGAGGCTATTTAATTATACTGCATCCCAAAGATTTTATTTCATGGTGTGCAATTAAAGCAACTAAAGAAGTGACAACTACATAGTTTATAACTCAAATGTTTTCTATTTTCAATTATTATTATTATGCACTGCAGTATAATAATTATTTTCATTTATATTACTATAAATGAATGTCTGTTTTATTTTTACACACATTTTAGTATCTTATGGATTTATTGAAAATAAATTTAACAATTAAATGATATAGCACATTCCTCCAAAAAGAGAGAAAAAAAAATAAAAACAAATAATACAAATAAATGTAAGGTTGCCAAGAAAATTTAATATCTACAAGATATGTCTTTAGTTAATTATTTTTATTTAAATTTATATATAAATATATAATTCAAACATATATCGTATAACATAATCCCATGTTTGACTTATTAATAGGCAATTAATGTAAGTGAAGAAATGTGTGAATAAAGTTCTAAAATGTCAACTGATTAACATTCTTGAATATTCTTCCTTAGCAAAACTATTTAATTCTTTTAATTTTTCAGCTAGTTTTCTAACAAACTTTTATATATTAATCTCCATTTACTTGTTTATTTATTCAGCGAATTAGAATACTGACAGAAGAACTAACTTGATTTAAAAAAAAAAAGTAATCTTTAGTGAAAAAGAACTACTGTAGTTGAATATTTGAAAGAAAAATAATTTTTTAAAGAAGAAATTTTTTTAAATCAAATAGTTATTCTTTTAGTAAAGCATATAATTAATACAACAAAAATTAAAAATTAACTCGAAAAAAATTTTCCGTATGCCGTGTCGCATGAATTCGTAAGCATTGTCAATTGGCACAGCTCTGCACGAGACAAACAATTACCACACTATAAATAAAATAAATTGATTGAATATAAAATGAAAAATTTATAAATAAATAATTTTTTGATAATAAAACTAAATAATAATATAAAAATACAAATATTATCGTGATGAAAAAGATACAAGGTACAAGGTCGCACAGGCTTCTCGTAGATTTTTATATTGAGCTAATTCTGATGATTAAATTTTATAAATAAAAATTTTCTTATTGGGGATGGTTTATTAATTGATTCCCGTTTTTTTTTTTTTTTTTAATTATTTAATTTATTGAACTAATTATATATAATTTAATTAAATGTTGATATTATGAGGAACCGGGAAGGTCACGAGGATATTAATGTGTTGCAGGGGGGGTGGGACGAAAACGGAAGCATGTTGGCGATACAACTGGTCAAGTGGTGATGCAGGGTCCAGGGCGTTTTTCTTGCAGTCTCTGTGGAAGTGTTTACAAGCACCTAGCTTCGCTGACCCAGCACCTCGAAGTGCATCGCAACCAGACAACCTGCATCCTATGTCACACCACTCTTAGTCGTAGAACCGACCTGCGTCGTCATATGAGATTAAAACATAATATGCAATGGCAAAAGACGATCCAGAGGCATCGAAGTCCTAGAAAAGGAGTCAATTCGTAATTTCGTACTTTCTTTCATTGTTTATCTTATTTTTTTTTTAATTTCCTCCTATATATACATAAACACAATTCATAAAGTTATCAATTACGATAAATATTCGAATAAAAATACATTTATTATTAAAATTATTTAATATAGATTATAATAATGTATGCTAATTAAACTTAATATTTTTGTGACTTGTTACGTACTATAAATACTATTTTAAAGTTTATTGCGTGCTATTGATTATTTAAAATTTTTCTTCTCAAATAATAAATATTTCAAATAATTTACTGTAATTATTAATTCGCGTTACTAAAACAATAAGGGCGTATAAAAAAATTTTTTTTTGCTCCAATCAATATAAAAATAGTAAAAACATGAAAATCTATAAAGAAAACGAAAACAAAATTTTTTTTAACATACGCCTTCTTTATGGTTTTAAGAAAAATTTTTTGTTAAGTCATAAGGGCGTACTTATTTTTTCGATTTATTATTAATTATATAATCAGAGTAAATAATAAATGTTACGGGTGATGAAAAATATCCCACCACAACTTAATTTATCTGAAAAACTATTTATTTAAGTAAAAAAGAAAAATTTTGAATTCATTTTTGACCTACTCTTAAGTTTCTTATAATTTTAATGATTCTAAAATTTATCATTAAAAATATAAATAATTCAAAAATGAAAAAAATACGATTTTTTTCTTACTCTGACATATAATTGATAATAAACCAAAAAAATAGGATACGCCGTTATGACTTTAAAAAAAATTTTTCATAAAACTATAAATGCGTATATTAAAAAAAATTTTTTTTTTGTTTTTTCCATTGGTTTTAATTTTTTTACTATTTTTACATCGATTTAAGTGAAAAAAATTTTTTTTATATGCCCTTATGGTTTTAGTAACGCGAATTATATATACAAATAAATATATGTATATTTATTCAAAAGTATATAATATTTTCCGCCAACAAAGCTAACTTATAACATTAAAAAAAATAGCACATCAATTTGTCAAGATACGTATTATAGATATAGATTAGTTCATTTTGAATATAATTAATTATTTAATCAATCAGTCACTGTACATACAAATATGAATATAATAAAAAAAAAATCGATAAATAATTTGAAAATTATTCATCTCTTAATCTCATAGTCCGTCCATAAACCTCAAGAATACAAGATAGATTGAACAAAAATAATTAATTCTTAATCACAATTGCTTTAGCAGCCTTTAATAATGCGCTATTCATTTTTATATGACTTTTATTATAAATCGACTGTGATTAATTATTATTTTTTCAACAATTAAACTGTATTTCATAAAAAATGCACAAGTGTAATTAAAGTATATGTTATTTATTTTTTTTTTTTAGCTATTAGTTAATAAATAATATTAAAATCTAAATAATATATAATTAAATCCTGAAGATAAAACTTAATATTGAAATTAATTCAAAGTAATGAAATATACATATGACTTATATCGATAATAACTTTTTCGAAGATCAAGGGCATTTATCGTATTTTTGTTGCTTCTAGAATCAATTATCGATTGTTTTCAAATCCCTTACAAAAATAATTATACTATTATAAGAATTTATCATAAACTATAATGATTTAATATTTATGTTAAAATAAAAAAAAAATTATGACTTATTAATGTACGTTAGATATACTTTAAGTAAATAAATACAAATAAAATTTTCTCATATTATTCCTAACAAGTAATTTAAGAAAATTTAAGTACCACTTTCTAGAAAATTAAGTTACTTCTCTTTGATTTTTCTCTTTAATAGATTTTTCAAGTTGAAATTAAAATTTTTTGTTTTTAAAATATGACACTGAAGTTGACAGATATTAAAAAATTTTTAGAATTTTATAGCATTTTAATTATTATAAAAAAAATATTTTTAAAAAGTTTCACATGTGAAAATTAATAAAAATTACAAGTGAAAATTTTTAGAAGTATTTTTTTATTGTAATTGATTTGTTAAAAAATTTTTAAAACCAACAACTGACGATTAACTTCGGTGTTATTTTAAAATATCGTTCTTGTTACTTTATAATAACGTAAAATGATTATTAAGTCCATTTTAATAAGTCGATAAATATAACTTCCTTCATGAAATAATTGATTAAGCATGCACTTATATATCAAGGAAATATCAGCAACAAAACTTCAAAATCGAATTTTAAAAGTTTAATAGAACATGTTTGTTAATAATTCGATTTGGTTTAAACAGAAATAATAACAAGATCATTACAAAATACAAATATAATTAAATTATTTTATTTTTAGTATTCATTAATCATTAAGCAAATACAAATATGAATTATCGCTTGTACTTATTATTAGTGATAATAATTTATCAACGAATTTATGTGCTTAGTTTTTCACCTGTATTATCTCAACATCAATCATCTTATTAAAAATTATTAATTATTCATAAGTAGTCTAGCAATAATTTTAGTATGTAAACAAATAAAAAAAAAAAAATGATTTTACTTATTAAACTAAAAACCACCTCTCAATGCCAATACTAAATGAAGCACGGAGCCACCTTGGACCTTGTAATCTTGGGCCGTTTTTTCATCATTCCTAAAGTGAAAATATATTTAAAAAAAAAATTTTTTTCATGTATTAATTTTTTAATAATACTTAGATTAGATTTTTAGACAATACTTACATTTGTTTACCAGAGAAGATTAACCTTTGTTGTTGTGGTGGTATACCCTCTTTTTCCTCAACCCTTTCTTTTATTCTTTCGACTTTATCCGTTGGTTCAATGTCAATTTCGATCTGTACAGAAATGTATTAATAAAAAAACGGTGTAAACATAAAACTATTTTTTATATTTATATTGAAATGAAAACTAGCGGTAAGTATTTTTATCAGATAGTAAAATTTTTTTTTTATTGATGAACAATAAATAACGATTAAGCGAATTATTTTTAGGTTATGGGCAAATTTATTCATGTCTATGTGAATCTAAGACCCTATTATTCACGCAGCATGAATTGATCAGGACTTTTTTACGTACTAACAGTCACTTCTGTAGGTTATACCGGCTAAACATAATACATGAATTTTGTGTTGTAAAATTACCTCTTTACCAGTCAGCGTCTGGAACAAACAAAAATTATAATTAGTATTTTAAATTCAATTGTGAATATTTGTTACATTAATGATCAAGATATATTTCAAAGCTTATTATCTTAAAATCATTCAGTCCGCCACAGTTTTTTCTAAACGATTTGTTTAGCGGTAGTTTTGCGGTAAAAAAAAAAAATAAATAACTGACATCTTTAAAAAAATAAATGTTTAATAGTATACAAAAATAATAAATATATTGATAACATTAATACCTTTACTTTGATCAACATTTTTGATAAGTTTACTGATAAACTTTTACAAGGTACTAATTTAGCCACTACCACGAATCCGTCAGAATAAATTCAGTTGTGCAGAATAATTATCAAAATTGTCATCTTATAGTGTGTCGGCATAAACTATACCAAATAATGAAACAACAAAGAATCACGTGTGTTTATTTGCTGTGAGGTTTTTGAGTATCAGCGCCTCTAGTGATCAACCCGGTACCGAAACATTTGAATGAGTGTGAATTTACCAGACATTTGGTAATTTTTTAATAATTTATAAACAATTTATTTGTTACAGAAGAAATTGTATAAAAAAATGAACATGGAAATTTTCACAAGCTTTTTCTATGTAATTTTTTATAATACTGAAGTTAGCGGACAGCTGTCAATTAAAAAAATTATTTTAACAAATTAATTAAAATAAAAAAATGCTTCTAAAAATTTTTACTTGTAATTTTTATTAATTTTCACATGTAAAACTTTTGAATTAATTTTTTTTTTAATAATTTAATTGCTATAAAAATCCAAAAAAAAAATGCCAGATCGGCTACTAGCCTTCCGCTAAGTACCGCAGGGGCTGGGAAGGTTTCATATTTCCAGTGCGTATCTGGACCAACAAGACCAAAGTGTCCGTTGTTGTTTGGAAACGCTGGAAACGTTATTCTGAACCTACCTCCGTCTGCATCGGTAACATGACCTATTGACTTTAAGTAAGTTTCAATGGTCGCGGGAATTAAGAAAGTCTTGTTATTTATCTCGTCTAAGAACCGCATCTCGGTGATCTCAGCAATGCCCTCGTCATTTCTGATGGAAACTACCCTTGCATATAAATGTTGTCAGCAATACCATGTAAACATGGACCGAGAAACACTTTTAGCAAATGATCTGTCCTTAGAGGACAAAGCATCGTAAACTCTCTCTCTACCAATGGTAAATATCCCTCAAATGATACGGCGAAGCGATCATTTCCTCGAGTTGGTGTCAGACCTCCAAAATCGTCGATACCATACTCCTCCCACAACGGATCATTCTGTAGTTTAGATGATTCAATGGAAGGTGCTTTTGGCACAGATCGACTGATTCTAGGCTTGCTACTAGGATACGAAGGTTTAGCATGAGTTTCCTCGCTAACGGGCTCGGCTTTCTTATCATCTGCTTGCGCAGGTGCAGAACCTTGACCACGTGTCTTCGCTTTTAAATATTTCCAGTAGTTAGACTTCTTAGTTTTATCTCCGGTGGTTGCCATTTCAATTACTAATTTGATCTTTCACAAATTAAATGTAACGTTGAAATAGTAATATTCCTGACTCCGTCAGATTTCACCAATTTAAAGACGTAAATTTATTAAATTTAAACTTTATATTTATATATAATATATATATATATATATATATATATATATATATATATATATATATATATATATATATATATATATATATTAATTATATTTATTTATTTATTTATTTATCTATTTTGTTTTTTATACCTGTGAGCTATAAGTCAAATTTCATCCCATTAATTATAATTAAGAAAATGAGTAAGTTTTTTGAAGAACAAATCTCCATTTTCAAAGGAATTTCTATAGATAAATTTGTTATTATCAAAACGATCTTGACCTGAGATTGTACCTTTCCACGACCTTAAATATTTTTTGGTGATACTCAGTCAATTTTTTTGTTGTTTTTAGAGCAGTTTTAAGTAATTTGTTATGTTGGTCCTGTTTATAAGTTCATTCCATCATGTTTTTAACAAATTATCATTAATAATCGACCTTGTTGTGTTAATATTATTTTTTTAATTTATTAAAACAGTACTGAAAGAATGTATATTTTGATTAAGAATGTCAAAAACCAGTGAGCCTAAGTTTTTAAAATTTATAATTCGTAAATATCAACAGGCACATAGTGACTGTAGGTTGCCATAATAAAAAAAAAAATAGTTTTCCAGTTGAAGTGAATTCTAAAATGAATTGAAGAATATTTCCATTGAATGAAAGAAACTATTGTAACTGCTTGTTGTACGAATAATTCGAAATACTGAAAAATAATTGAGTTGATTCGAAATAAAAATAGAATATTCTTTTTAGTTTAAGAGTTTCTCTGTTAAATCAAGTTAGTTTTTTTAGGCGAAAAAAAAAAGCAAGTGCTCATCTAATTATACTTATCAATCTTAAAAATGAGAAATTTTTTAAATTTATTTTTATATAAAATTATTTTTTTTAAATACCTATGATTCAAACAAATAAACTAAATACTTAAAAAAAAAGATTTTTTCTCTTAGTGATTAGTAATAATAACAATAATATTATCAAATTGTTAATTGATAAGAATAAAACTCAGCACGTTCAAATCATTTCAGTATTACAGATAAGCTAGTTGAAAATTACCATGACCAAACAAGAAAAATGCTTTTAAAAAACTTAAAAAATTTAATGGTTTTTTTTTTCTTTTAATAATTATTATTATACGAAAATAGATTTATTGAATTGTGCTTTTCGTTTTAGTTTTTATTTTTTTTTAATGTTACTGTTGGATAAGCTTTATTTTAAAAACGAATTTAAAAAGTCGTTAAGACGTTTAAAAATACTAGTTTTATTTTATAGATATAAAACACTAAAAAAAGTTATTTTTTTTGTATGTTAAGTGTAAAAGTATTAATTTATCCTGTCATTTATAACTATTGTTATGATCATACAGTATATAAGAATTTCTGTAAACCACGATAGAAGATCGATAAAATGGCCCATTTGTTGCAAAAATAAATAAATCTTCCACATTGGCAAAGTTTATACCTTTTGTGACCTTTTTTTCTTGCTCATCACTCAATAACTTCATACACGATATAGTTCTTCTATATATCTTTTTATTACTACACAAGATGCACACTTTTGCAATAAGATATCAGAAGCTAAAATAATGAACATAAATTATATAAACATAATATTACTATTATTATTATTATTATTATTTTGTTATTAAATGCTCAGGGGGGTTATCCCCGGAGTCCGATTCTCCGAGGGCCCAGCCTGAGCTCCATCCGTTATTGCTGGACCACTCCGCACAACATGGCGGTTAGTGATCACAGCAGGCCAAAGTCATTTCCCTTAAGAGACGGAGAGAACCAACTATAACAGCCTTCTGCATCCTAACTGCCAAGAACTCAGCTTTTGATGAGCAAGCTGGAACTTTGGCAAGTGAGGATACAAAAGACTGTTTCATCCCTCCAAGGACGCCAACAATCAGGACGACAAGCTTGACACGGTAACCTGGGTAAAGTTTGCCAATTTCAAACAGGAGATCCTGATATATTTGTCTTTTGTGCTCTTCTTTGGCTGAGATGTTGTATTCAGCCGGGGCCGAGAACTCAATGACATAAATGTCACGGGTGGCCTTGTCGAAGAGCACAATATCAGGTTTGTTGTGATCTATCCGCCGAGTTGTTGCAAATGGCACGTTCCAATAAATTTTGCAACTGTCATTCTCAACAACCTGGGGAATATCTCCTGGCAGATAAGGCAGCACTGGTGTCACGTCAATACCGTAACAATGACGAAGATAGTAGTACAGTACTCTCAGGGCAGCATTGTGACGCTGGATATATGCACTTTTCGCCAGCACAGGACATGCCGACAAAAGGTGCATAAGCGTCTCCGGATGTTGTTTACACCTCCTAAAGGAAGTGTCCGGAAGCTGCACCTGGAGCACCTTGCTACGGTACTCAAGAGTGTTAATGACACCATCTTGGCAGGCAAATATGAACCCTTCAGTCTCGGACATCAGGTCAGCTGATTTTAAGAAGGAAAACGTCAGCTGGGTGGACAAGCCATGATCACGCACCCCTCGCGGTCCTGCAACCACCGTGGAACCACCGTGGATCCACGGTGAAACCACCACATCGTGGACCCACCGTGGATACACTGTGGATACACTGTGGATCCACCGTGGTTTTGTGACATTTCACCACAGTTGATCCACAGTGGATCCACAGTGTATCCACGGTGAATCCACGGTGGATCCACGGTGAATCCACGACAAAACCACGGTGGATCCACGGTGGATCCACAGTAGATCCACAGTAGACCCATTGTGGATTCAACGTGGTTTTTCCGTGGTTTTTCCGTGGATCCACCGTGATTTTTCCGTGGTTTTACCGTGGTTTGACGCGAGATCTTGACATGAATTTTTCAGTTGAAATAGTGATAAATGAAGACGTTTCTAAAAATCTAACTCAAGTAAAAAAATTTTTTCCGTAGTTTTACCTGATGAAAACGTAAAATGAATTTTTGTACGCGTGTAATTCAAATGGAAAAATAGAAAGTCTTTCGAAATTCAAAAAGTTTTTATCCCAATTTTCTTTTTAATGATGTATTTGTTAATTAACAAAATTTGTAAAAATGAAAGTAAACAATAAAACCTCGATAATTCTTAAACCGGAAGTCACAAATTTTTTTCTTCTTTTGGACTTGTTCGTTGAAGGCTTTAAAACAGATCCTCGTTGGAAAAATTGAAAATTTTCTATTTTTCATTTTTTTACAATGAAAAATGCTGAAAAATAAAAAACATAAATAAAGCAGAAAAAAAATTTTTTTCTCATGATCCCGAGTGATTCGGTTTTTTATTACAAAAAGCCATACGAAAATAAATTTTAATATTTTTTTACCATAATTGTTTAAAAAATTTTTAATAACAAATGCGTTATTTATATGATAGTTGAAATTTTTTTTTGAAAATATAATTAATAATCAAAATAATGATTTTTAAGATAAAAATCATTTCTTAAAAAAATTTTTTTGTTGCTTAAAATCGCATTTGTTAGTTAACAAATTTTTTTTGCAAGTCATTATGAATATTAAGGAACCGTTTTTTTTTTTAAATCGTAATTTTCATTGCCCTTTATAAATGTAAAGAGTAATTTTTTTATTTCAATTTTTTATTTGTTTTTTAAATAAACAATTTGTTATAAACAAATGAAATTTCGCCCTATATTTTTTTAAATACTATAAAAATATACAAAAACGGTCATGTGACGTTTTTTAAGAAAAACAAATTTTTATATTTTTCTATAACTTATAAAATTCTCATGCTTCGAACTTGCAGTTTTCTTCCGTATATCTCATTCTAATAATTATTATAACTTATAAACTTTCGAAGATATGACCATGACCGTTCGAGTCTTTATTGTTTATCATAAAACAAAAAATAAATTAAGCTATAATTTTAAACTCTTGATCATTTATTTATTTAGTTTTAAGTGAATGTTTATAAAAAAATTTTGAGAAAATTTTTTTTTTGCTTTTAAATTGGAACTTCGTTGAAACTATGAAAGATAAGATTAAAGTACTCAAAGTCAATTTTGTTCTCCATTAAGCAATAAACAATTTCAGTTTTGTTTCAATGCTTCAGCTCAATTGTTTTCTGAACAATGAGAGAAATTATGCGGAAAAAAGATATATTCTTGTGTTTGAAGAGTTAGTATCTTAATATCCCTCGCGGTTTTAGAATCACCGTGAAATTACTATGAAAACCCTGTGCTCGTGTAAGCACTGTGTAAATTGAAAGAATTTCATTGTGATTTCACCGTGCATTTGTCCCATTCGTTCACGGTGTTTTCACAGTGTTTTCTCGATGAATTTTCGATGTTAACACATCGAATTCACGGTGATTACACAACCCTCATTCACAGTCGCCACACTGTGAATTCACAGTCTTCACACTGTGAATTCACAGTCGTAACATTGTGAATTCATGGTAAATAACATAGTGAATTCATAGTAAATAACATAGTGAATTCGTGGTAAATTCATAGTGGTAACACGGTAATTTCACGTGGAACTTTCCGTGACTACATCGTATGCGTCTGTTAACCTATAGCGATAAATTGTTAAAATTATAATCATGAAGATCTTCATTAATATGATTCGAATCATGAAAATCTTGAAAGAAATTGTTTGGTACACATGTATAAAAGCAATGTTAATCAACAAACATACACGCACACACGTGTGCATTAGACAATACTCGTACAATAGCTCTCTGAGATCTTATAACTTAAAAAAAAATTAAATTTTTGTTTTTTAAAAATAACATTAAAGCGTGCGAAAAAATTATATTAAAACCACATGTACATTTTTTGTACTTGAAAAACAGACACTCAACAATAAATTTTGACTAAAAATTTTTTGTATACTACCTTGCACCAATCTTTAAATACCCAGAAATTTTTGCAACTGTGTCTTTTGTTTTTCATAAATATGAATTTTGAAATTTGTTAAAACATTTTTTTCTAAAAAAATTTTTTTTTTATCTTAATTGAGCTCGGCAAATCGCAAAATTTTTATATTTTTAACTATTGAAATTTCATTTAGTGGCTTAATGATGAGAAAAAAAAACAAATTTTATGAAAAAATTTTTTTTTTTTAACAAATTGCAATAATTAATATTTGTGAAAAACAAAAACATAGTTCCAAAATTGCAGAATCTTTTAAGATTCGTACAACGTAGTATAAAAAAATTTTGAGTCAAAAATTTATTGTCGACTGTCATTTTTGACGATTTTCAATCATTCTAAATTTGGCATTTTTCAAAATTTTTTTCCCAACATATTTTTTTTTGCAATAGCTCCAAGAGTCTCATTTCAAACATATTAAAGACTCTATCTATACTAGCGTTCGAGATATTACAAAAACAACATTGAAAAACTGGAAAAATCGCAAAATTTTGAATTAGCATCTTTTGAGAAAAAAAAAATTTTTTTTTCCTTTCCCTCACAGTCTTGTCACCACCGTGGATCCACGGTAAAACCACCACATCTTGGATCCACCGTGGAACCACTGTGGATCCACCGTGGATCCACCGTGAATTCATCGTGGATCCACCGTGGTTTTACTGTGGATCCACTGTGGTTCCATCGTGGATCCGCCGTGGTTTGACGCGAGATTTTGACATGAATTTTTCAGTTGAAATAGCGAAAAATTAAGACGTTTCTAAAAATCTAACTCGAGTATTTGAAATTTTGGTAAATAAGTTAAATTACTTTTTAGTTATATATACACCAATAGAAGGATTTGTTCACATTTAATAAGCTTTATTAACTCTTAATAAATGATTTTTTAACATCATAGGATTTAATAAATATTTATTAACAGTTAACAAATATTTATTTATCATAAAAAGCAAAAATAGCCATTTTCTTTTGATACTTTATAAAACCCTATAGCTGAGATACATGCTAATAATTCAATTTACTAAATAAATAACGTTTTTAATATTTAAAAATATAAAAGATAATTATGAGCTCTGATAGAATTAGGTATTTTACAATAAACGTTACTATAATGTAATATAATTAATCCAAATAATTTATATAGATAATTTTATTGTGTTACTAAATATTTGTTAATTATTAATAAATACTAATACGCTATTAATAAATATACTTTCCTCCCAAAAAAATATTTATTGAATGTTCAAACATATTTATTACAATTTTATAAATTAAATAATTATCTTCGAATAAATTAATTTAGTAATAGTTAATAAATCTTTCTATCAGTGTATATTGATAATTAATAATTTACAAATTTGATAAAAAATTTTGTTCATTACGCATTGATTATGTATACCATTTGCAATACTTGTAGTTGTTACAAACTGTACTGTTCAAGTAAGTCTCGTAGGTGAGCAGGTAAAGAATTAGTCTAGCAAGTGTAAGGTCTGTGGTTCGATTCCCGCGCGTCCCGGTTTTTTTTTCTATAGAAATAATTATATCTAATTCTATATAACTATATCTAATTTTATAAGGCCATTTATATATATAATTATAATTATATATAATATTTTTGATCCGGGGAACCACAGTGGATCCATAATGGAACCATGGTGAATCCACATTAAAACCACGGTGGATCCACGGTGGATCCACGGTGGATTTATTGTAGTTTCAAGACCGCGAGGGACGTGTTTAAAGAACACGCTGTGCATGGACTTGTCCATCAGTTCACCAAGGAGTAGTTTTTCCTCGGCGTTCCTGATGACGCTCTTAAATTCCTCCTTTCGGAGTTCCATAAGAGCGTTTATTTCTTCAAGACCAAGGGTTCTTGCCGCATATATTGCTGCCTTATATAAGAACGACCCCTTATGCGCATTTTCATGTTTATGAACAATTTGCATAAGAAAGTCATCCTCGTCTGCAGTGAAATTGACAACTTCGTGTATTAAACCCAGGACCAAACGGTCGTGTAGCCGCTCCAAGCTCTGCAAACCTCTCCCACCGATGGATCGGGAGAGGTATAATCTGGCGACTGATGAATTGGGGTGCATGCTCCGATTCATATTGATAATCTTACGGGTTTTGATGTCGAGATCTCGTAAATCCTTTCGGGTCCATTTCAGGACACCGAAAGAGTATAGTAAGACTGGGACAGCGAGCATATTAGTAGCTGAGACTTTATTTTTGCCGGAAAGTTCGGAGGACCAAATTTTCCGGAGTCTCCTAACATACTCGCTCTGGAGAGTTGCTCGGACTTCAGAGACCGCATGCATACGGTGCTCTTCCATTCCTAGGTATCTATACAACTCTCCGGCGTCTAATTGTCTTAAGACGCTCCCATCTACTAACTCGACATCATCCCCCGTATCAGAGCACTTACCCCTCGCCAGATGTACGACCGCACACTTATCCAACCCAAAAAACATTCCGACATCTCGTGTGTACTCTGCTACGATGTTGAGGGCCGCTTGTAGATGATCTTTATCAGCACTATAGAGCTTTAGATCATCCATGTAAAGCAGATGGGTGATCGAATAGTTTCGATCACCCGGAGGCCCCACAGAGTACCCATGAGTTTTACGGAGTGCAACAGATATAGGCAGCAGTGAAATGCAAAACAGCAGAGGGCTTAAGGAATCGCCTTGGAAGACCCCCCGTTTATTCTCTACAACTCCGGTTACGTGTAATGCGTGTCCACTTCCAATGTGAAAACGCGTTCGCCAGAGCTGCATTGTACGCCGAATGCATTCCACTGTTTCCGGATTGACTCCCAGGCATTTGAGTAGATATAAAATCAACTCATGAGGAGTTGAGTCAAATGCCTTGCGATAGTCAATCCAAGCCATTGACAGGTTGCGTTGATAGTAGATCGCATCTTGTAAGACGCATCGATCCACTATCAGGTTCTCCTTGCAACCTGACAGGCCTCTTTACTGCCACTTTGTTCATATATCTGTTGCCATACAGGCTCTATCTGCTGCAAGATACGGTTATTTAAAATTTTTGTAAAAATTTTATAAACCGCATTCAAGCAGGTGATAGGCCTGAAATTCTTAGGCTCAGACAAGTCACCTTTTTAGGTATCAGTACGGTTCGCCCTTCTACAAGCCAGTCCGGAATCGGATCGTCAGCTCTAATGTATGATGTAAATATGCGGGCCAGATGGAGGTGGGTAGAAGTAAACTTCTTCCACCAGAAGACATTAATGCCATCTGGTCCCGGGGCAGCCCAATTTTTGCTGCCATTTAGAGCTGAACGAACTTCATCCACACTGACTGCAGGGCTCTCTTCATCAGCATTCTGTCGACGGTGTTCCCGACAGAATACTTTGAAGTCGTGCAGAGCTGGAGTGTTGGCGTTCACGTTTGGTTGATCTCCATACAACTCAGTCCAAAAAGCTTCCACCCGCTCAGGTGTTGGATAATTCCCGGTAACATCGGTCTTTGGTGTCAGGAAGCGTGAGGGGCTGGATCGAAACAGTGCGTTGTCGATCAACCGCTTCAGCCTTTTCTCTAATGACTTTTTAGCAGCCACTAGAGCCCGCAATTTATTAAGAGACTCTTCCTTGATGACAAGAAGCGTACTCTTGTTCAGTGTGTGATGACGCCACCGAAGTTCAGCAGCAATGCGCCGAATTCGGGGCGTGTATGTTCTTTGAGTTGTGTCGAACTCAATCACACACTGAATGCGGGAGACCTGTTTCCGGCATATGTCAATTTTCAAGCCAAGTTGTGAGATGCGCTGTTATTATTATTATTATTTCAGAATTAAAAATAAATTTGTGTATTACAATTGAATATCCAAAAATGTTGATCTACCAAAGTAAAAAATATAATGTAAGATTAGAATTTTTTTACATGGTATTAAAAACATATATTCTACTCAAAAAAAAAAAAATTAACTTGAATCACATGAAAAATTCTTGAATCAAGAAAAATTTCATTAAACCAAGAAAATTTTCTTAGTTTAAGAATTTTTCTACTCAAACCAAGAAGAGGAAGTTCTTCAAAATTATTTACTTAATTCAAGTAAATTTTTTTTCTGTGTAGTGCCAGAATTCATTTACCTACAAGAACTCAAGCGTCACAAAAAGAAATATGACTTTTTGATAGATTTTACTCAACAAGTAGTTAAAAAATTAATAATTGTCAACTGAAATTTAACAAAAAAAATTTGTGCCGCTTGGAAAAATAATTGATGCTTGAGAGTTATTAAATTTAAAAAGTTCATATCATCTAGTGCTGTCCTCTTACGCTCAAACGATCAACAAACTTTACTGAACTTGGCATAACCAGAAAAAATGATAATTTATTACTCTTCTATATTATCGTGTTAACATGTTTTTATCATGAAGTAAAATAAGAGTACAATTTATGGTTTATCAATTACTTATAAAATATCTACAACAATAACTAGTGATATTTATGAACCAAATTTTAATTTTATTCCGTCGGCCACATTAATATTTTAATTGATAAATAAAAATGAAATCGCTGAGGATAAGTTTGTGTTTCATTGTCGTAATATGTGCTTTGAGCATAGGATTTGTTAAAGCTGAAGATGACGAAGTTACGCTATCTAAATTTGGATCCAAAACTGGCCCTACAATAAAATTTGCTTATTGGTAAATTATGATAACTATTCTCTTATTCAGTACTAAGTATATTTTGTTTAAAAAATATTTCGAACAGTCACGCAAGCATATTTTTTTGATACATTAGTATTGCTAAAGTAGTTAATGTAGTTAATTTTTATAAAAAGAAAAATAATTAATATTACATTTTTATCTAGTTATTCTTGTGGTTATAAACGAGTATTTGAAGAGTATGTTGGTATTTTGAGACAAAAATATCCGGAGCTTCATATTCATGGAGAGAATTATGATCCACCAGGCTATAATATGTTTATTGCGAAATTTTTAGTAAGTTTATTATTAATTTTCAACAACAAGAATGCTACATTACACTATATTTATTGATTTTATTTATGGATAATCATAAACGTTTTATGTTTCAGGGATTTGCTAAAATATTAGTCATTTTATTAATAATCAGTGGCAATAACATTGCCCAATGGTTGGGACAACCTCCACTATTCTGGTGGGATTGGTGTATTAATAATAAATTGTATGCTTGTATTATGATATTTTTCGTTTGCAATGCAATCGAAGGTCAGCTTATATCTTCAGGAGCGTTTGAAATTCATTTCAATGGTAAGATATTTTTTAAAACTGGTTTTTTAAAGCGTAGTTTTAAACTGCATTTTTTTTTGCTTGTACATATTGTTCATTTCTCTAAAACTTTAATGTCCGTATTAAAATATTTCATTGATAGAATTTGAAGCACTTTTAAATAACAATAATTTAAATTGATTACAAAAAAGTTTATTTCGCGACCCAAATGCCAAAAGGGCTACTGTTTTATTTTATTTTTCAATTAAAATTATAAACAGAATTTGTATTAAAATTGTAATAATAACCTTTAAAAATACCCTGAGGTAAAAGAATTAGTTATTGTCACTGGACTAGTGACATTTGCAATTTTATTTTAATTAAAAAAAAAAAAAATCAACTCTTATAAATTAATAAATATAAATTTTGAATTATAAATTTTAACAAAATTGGTTTTTTTGAAACATTTAATTTTTTTAATTAGAATAAAATTGCAAGTGTCAAACAACTAGGCGAGTGTCAATAACTGGGTCTTTTACCTCATTTGTAATTTAATAATCAATATATATTTACAATTAAAATTAGTAACATATAACTCACAATTCAAAGCAATCGACAAAAAAAAATTATACGCCTTTTTAGCTTTAGGTCACTAAATTTTCAATGTCTTAAAGCTAAAAGGGCGTTTAAGTTAAAACATACGTCCTTTTGGCTTTGTAAATTTATTTTTGTATTTTTAAGCTTAGAAAGTGTTAATAAAGCGATTAGTAAAAAAAAATTTTTTAATGTCAAAAGGGCGCAGAAATTAATATGCGCCTTTTTGGCATTTGGGTCGCGATATGTTAGTAAAATTGTCACTATAAGCTGGAATATGTTTTTTGTAAGTTAGTACTTAAATTTTACCATTACTTCATTAACTAAATTGCAATACGATGATTCGAAATTATGATATTTATGAAAAAAAAAAATTGATATTTAATTAACAAACTTAAATTGTGTGATATTTCAGATGTTCCAGTTTGGTCGAAACTTGTCACGGGTCGAGTACCGCAACCTCCAGAATTATTCCAAATAATCGATAATCATCTCCAAATGTTATTCCCTGAAAAAGATTCACTTGACATGACTTTTACGAAATAATTTTTTTTTTCCGTTTACAAAAATTAAAATGAAAATACTGAATATAAAAATGATATTAATTAATCATAATTTATAAACAGAAAAAAATGTGATTGCATAATTTTAAAGACATAAGTTTATAATAATACCGATTTGTCATAATGAATGAATGAACATATACACTGTTATTTGTATTTCATCAATTGTTAACATTAAAAATTGAGTGGAATTATTAATTACTTCAAAGAGTAGTAATAATAATAATAATGTTGTAATTAATACATATTGCCAGATGAATTATAAATAAGTTGTAATGTACAATTGTATATAATAGTTATTCGCATTTAAAAACTTGAAAGTGAATTTAATTTATCACAAAAATCAAATGTAAACAGAAAATTTCATTATAAAATATGTAAATATTTATAATAATCTAATTACAGTAATATCATTTTCACATTGAATACAATACTAACAAATTTATTGATAAATAGACGTTATGTAAATGTAATGACATTCCTAGTATTTGGAAATTGTTTATAAATATATTTCAGATTTCATTATTAATAAACAATTTATAAATTATAAGATCTCTTCATTTTTATCTTATATATTTACCCATATTTGAAATTTTATTTCCGCTAGAGAGCGTAAAAATAGCTTGAACACATGTCACTGAAAAGTTCAAGTGAGGTTTCTTAGGCAGGATCTCGGTAAGTAAAACAATGACATTTTAATTCATTTAAAATCTCTATCAATTTTTAAAATTTAATGTTTATTACCCCAACAAATATTCAACTTATAGTTAATCTTGTAATTTTTTAAAATCCATGTGCGAGTTGCCAGAGACATTTTCAAATTTATAACCATGTTATCATGAGAATGCAAATTTTACAAATTTTCTTTAAATAAATAAAACATAAGTAAGAAAGTTGGAAAAAAAATTTTTTTTCTACTTTACAATTCTTTTTATTATTTATTAGTATCAAATAATGTTTCGATTTTTCTAGAATAATTAAGGATGGAACATCGATGTGATTGCGGTGATTCACACAGTGAAACTGATCTTGGGCTTCAATATAATTTATATCAGAAAATAGATTTTGAAAACGTTGAATGTTTAAATGAGTATCAAGAGAATACTGGTAAATCCGTTTTTAAACCTTGGGAAGAACGATCAAATCGCGATAAGGTATTAATTAATTAATAAATTAATCAATTATTTAAAAATTGTTATTTAAAAGCGTATTACTGAAGTTAGCGGTCAGCTGTAAATTTAAAAAATTTTTTTAACAAATTAATTACAATAAAAAAATGTTTTTAAAATTTTTCACTTGTAATTTTTATTAATTTTCACGTGTGAAACTTTTTAATTGATTGTTTTTTTAATAATTTAATTGCTATAAAATTCTAAAAAAATTTTTAATATATGTCAACTTCAGTGTTATTTTAAATGTGTACATTTACAGAAAAACTTACTGAATATAAATATGTTTCAAGGATATTTCTATAATGGAAAAAATGTTTTCTTAATTTTTTGATCAAATGATTTAAATTAAACATAGTGTTATGAAAAATTTATTTTCTTTATCGTCAGATTTAATATGAAAAAATTTTATTGAGTTAAACATAAGCTAGTTGTTTTTTAATTTAAAAAAGTTACGGTCACAATTTTTACTATATGAAATATATTTCTTTCCAAAAATTTTCATCTTTTTTCAAGAAGTTATTTTTTTTATTTATTTATTTAATTCAATCGACCCCAGAACAAGTGTTTCCTAAGGGCCGTAAAGTACAGAGTATTACATTAATCGTGAGCAATTTTTATTAATTAAAGTAAAACATTCTAAAATTTGTTAATATAATTACAATATTTTTACAATAATCATAATAATGCGAATTAGATGAGGTAGGATTAAAGTAGGATATTTATTTATTTATTTATCGACTGCAAGTTATTGAATCTAAATGACACTGAAGTTAGCAGACCTCTAAAAATTTTTGATTTTTTTTATTAATTAAATTTCAACTGAAAATATATTTCTAAAAAATTGCACTTATAGTTTTTCAAATTTTTTACATGTGACAATTTTTTTTAAATTGTTTAATTGAAATTTTTTCAATAAAAAATTCCTAAAAATTTTAAAATGTCGGCTAACTTCATTTTCATTAATCTAAGCATTGTATATCTTTATTAAAAAACCAATTATAGCTTACTATAATTATATAAGTTATTAATAATTATCTGATCATTTTTAATTTGCACTAATTAATCTATTTATTTCTATAAAGTATGTCGAAAGCGATGCAGATGACGAACTCCTCTTTAATATTCCGTAAGTTTTTTTGGAAAGCACTCTATCCATTAAAAAATAACTTTACTTAATACGATAATTTTTTATTGAATTAATTAGATTCACTGGAAACATTAAGCTCAAAGGTTTAATTGTCATGGGTGGTCCAGATGATTCTAGTCCTTCAACAGTTAAATTGTAAGTAATTACTTTTATTTTTCAATTAAATAAAATTGTTATCATAAATATGTGTACATATTTCTACATTTAATTCAGACAATTAATATTTTTTTTTGACTGTGTGTAGGTTCAAAAATAAACCACACATGACTTTTGATGATGTTGAGTTGGAGCCAGACCAGACTTTTGAACTGTGCAAAGATGACTATGGAGTTCACGAGTATCCAATCAGGTATTTTTACCTTGTTTTAAATTAATTAGTCGTTAATTTGATTTCAAGGTGGCAATAGACTTAAATCACAAGTTAGTCGATTTTCAATGATCCGTTCAATTCAGTACACTGATTATTAATGTCTATTATCCGCGTTAAAAATCGCTGCCTGTGTAAATATTTTCATTGTTGTAAAAGTTTATACACTTAAAATAAAATTTATTTACATACCATCAATTTTATACCATTATAAATTTTAATGTAATCAAACAGCGGCACGTGTAAAATACATAGTAGTGAAATTTCGCAAGTTACTATAAATAACCATATTTACTTCGGGACTAAAATATTCTTAATAATTTGTGACAAAAATAAAAAATGAATGCAGCAATATTTTTAAATTGTCTTATTTTATAAATAATTTAAAAATATAAAAATTATAAATGGCAGGGTTGTTAAGTTTTCATCGGTTTATCATTTAACACTTCACTTCTCTGGGAATGGTGGTGCTGAAAGAACAAGAATTGATTACATTGGTTTCAAAGGTGAATGGACACCAAGACATCAACACGGTGTAACTATTTGCTGTTATGAATCACGACCGCAGATTAGTGATCATGTTTCAGATTCTAATGTTGTTAATAAAGAAATTCAATGATCACAATTACTTTAATTGATACAACCATAATTGAAAGTTATTTTTTAATTATCGTTACAAATTAATAATAAGCAAAGTTGATAATAATTTTGAATAAAGAAAAATTTTATACTAATAAAATAATGATATATTTTTTTTCTTTAATAAAAATCTTTTATTCATAAGTTTTCTTTGCGTAAAAAATTATCTATTATTATCGCGAACGTCTTTACATTGAAAAGTACTAAATTTATTCTACGAGATCGTTCATTAACCCTCTGCTTGTGAACGTCGTTCACATTTTATTTTCGGACGATGGAATTGGAAAATCCAAAGCGAACAAAGGCTTTATTTATTTCGTTATCACTAAAACCAGCAGAATCTTTGAGTTAAATTTGAATTAGAATACAAAATTTTAGTTTACAAAAGTTTTGCGCAGTTTTATAAATAAATATTTTATTTTCATTGATATTTATTTTCTTATTGATAAAATTGCTTTCTTAAAGCGTTGTTGTTTATGCATGACATCAAGAATATCGTCACACGTAGTAAATAATGCAAAGTAAATTATTATTTTATTAATATATTCTCATAATAGAAAGACTAATCATATTACTGTGAAAATATTCATGATTACTCAGAAGATTTGCTTGAGTAAATAAAGATCGCTTAGTTAAAATCTCATACTCGCGTGCCGGCTCAGCTGGCGAACACTCACTAATCAACCAGCCGTTTATTATTAGTAAAATTTTAACTATTTATATTTTGTGATATTGTTTATGATCAAAAAATAATTTATTTTAACATTTAAAATAATTACAATCGGATTTTTTTAAATAATTTCATTTTGTATCAAGTCAAATTGTTTTGAGGAATAAAAATAAATGTATAATAATCTGAGGAATGGATAATTAAAGTGTATCATTGAGTATTTCAAAGAATGCAGTTGATTAATTGGATCAAAAGATTTATATGTAAGTAATAAAATATAATTTTTTATATAATTCAGTTAAATTACTGATTGATAATAATACTGAAGTTAGCGGTCAGCTGTCAATTTTAAAAATTGTTTTAATAAGTTAATTACAATAAAAAAATGCTTCTAAAAATTTTCACTTGTAATTTTTTTTAATTTTCACATGTGAATCTTTTTAATTAAATTTTTTTTTAATAATTTAATTGTTAAAAAATTCTAGAAAAATTTTTAATAAATGTCAAATTCAGTGTTATGATTGATAACTGTCTTTTTTATTAATATGAATATTTTGTATAACAATAATAACTTACAGGTAATGATAAATTGATTAAAGTATGAAAAATTTATTATTTTTTTTTTTTTAATTTTCGATAAAATATCACAACAATTGATAAAATATTTATAAAAAAGGAAAAAAAAAATATTCAATGAATGTAAAGATTGTCAAAAGAAGAAAAGAAAAAAAATTTACCACGGTCTTTAACATTTCTCAGGTTAAAAATCAATTGAGAGCAACTTTTCTGTTATTGAATAGTCGTTAAATGGATGTAAAATTAAATTTAATCTTTAAAGAGCAAAGCATAAAAATCAATTGGATATAATTAAAGTGGGAATAAAAATAAATCATGCTGGTAGTGTTGTAAGCGTCTTGTTTACTAGATTAACGATATCTGGATCATATGATGAAACATTAAAATGCCCTTATGAAAATTACTTGATAAAAATTTTAAATAACTTTTATTACAAGGGTAATTAATGTTTTTGATATAAATAATTATACTTAGCGTATATCAATTGATATAAACCTTTATGTTATAACAGGGGCCACAGCTTTATCTTCAAGATTAAATGCATTTGAATTTAATAACACAATTCGAGAAAATTAAAAGCAACAAAAAATGATTTAAGCTGATCAAAGATAATTTATTGAAAAGAAAAGTGCAACAGTAATTTAGGTCATCGAACTTCATGTATCACGTCATCAAGTAAACGTGTGAAAGTTTATAATATAATGTAATCATTATCATAAAAGAGTTTGTGACTTTTAGTTGCATATTCTAATAGATTAAAATTCCAACTAATATTAGCTAACGTGTTACAAAGTAAAAATTTATTTTTTCAGTTGTTCCAAAGAATATAGAAAATTTACAAGAGAAATAAAACAATGATTATCATTGTGTAAATAATTAATCTGAAATAATATAAACATCAAAGCAAAGTCTTGAGTAAATTTGATTATTCCAAAGATTAAATTCAAATCTATATGATAAATATTATTTAAACCTCTGTATTATTTTTACGGTGCTTAACGTAAAGTATAATCATTTATTTCAACTACAATTAGTTTTACTACATGACATTTTATATATATATATATATATATATATATATATATATATATATATATATCCCATTCTATTTTTTTGTTGAGCAACACACTTCATATCTATTTATCACATGCCAATTAAGCGTAACGCAAGATATACATTTTTTTTCTTTAATTCTCAATTCTACGGTTAATTAAAAATAATAATTTATTTTATCAAATTATTAAAAAAATAATTATTTTAAAAATAATAATTTAATTTACCAAAATATTCAAAAAATAATTATTATTAATTTTTTTTTCTCAGTGTACTGACACTAAGTACAGAAAACTGAAATGTGCTAATTATTAATACTATTGATTTTTTTTTTTTTTTTTTTTTTAAAGATATTTGTTACATATAAATAAAAGTTGAGACATTAATAAAAAGGCGTTTAAATTTTTATCAAAGAAGATTATAAAGAAAACGTTCAATGTTAATTTATTTATTTAATTTTTGATATATTGTAAATCAGTATAAAAGAAGTGTTGAATCATTGCAAGATATCATTATACTTGTATAAAATTACAACCACATGTATATTTGTTTTATTGATTATACAAAAACGATGCAAAGCTATTAATAATGGTCAAACATGAAATATATGATTAAGAGAAGAAGAAGAAGAATAATGATGGCGATTAATTGCTAGCACGTCCTACGGAAAATGGATAAAATTATTTTCGAGTACAAAGGATTGTTGTGTATGACTAATTTATATCAAACTTTATTTCCTATTTTTTTATTATTATTATCATTATGTCAGTTATAATGATTATTACATTACCACCACCATCGAAGAAAAAGCTGTCGAAGCAATACGTTGAGTTACACATTACACTAACCGTTAGTTCAGTTGCCAGCTCGACTATTGTTTAGTCAACTTGATCGTTAAATAAGCATCTTAATCTTTATAATTATCAAATCATAAACGGATATCATTGATATTGTGTATCAGTACTCCATTAACAGATTAATACCGGCTAATAAACTATCTTTATCAAATCTGGTGATAAGAAATGAAGAAAGAAAAATTATTTTAATATTTCAGTACTGTAACTTCAAGTACTGAAGTTGTCAATTTATCATTGCTTATCTATAATGTTGATAAAAAAAATAATAATTCAACATTTTTAAATCAGAACTCTTAAATATAAATGATTGTGAACAATACTGACAATATAACTTAAAAATAATTACTATTATCTTAGTTTATAGAGATGAGCTGATTTATATAGTTCTACATACAAAAAATTATTTTTTTTTTTTTAAAGTTACCATCTTTTATTTTTAAATAGAATTTTGTGTGATTTTTTAATTGCAACGTCAAGTTCAAGTGAAAAACAGTCATGACACATGTAACTGACGATCCAGAAAAATTGAAGAAGAAAAAAAAGAAGAAAGATGGTCAAAACGACCAGACTGAAGAAGAGCTGGATTTTGTTGAGGATGAAACACCACCACCACCTGATGGGGGATGGGGTTGGGCTGTTGTTTTTGCTTCTTTTATGATTCATGTTGTCAGTAAGTTAACTAATATATTTCTCATTTTTATTTTATTTTATTTTGTAACTTGTTATTATAACTTTTATTATTTATATAATTATATATATTTAAGCAACTTATATGATTTTATTATGAATGTAAAACTGTTCCCTACTCACAGACAAATATTGAAGTAAATAATTAAACTAATTTATGTATAACAAAGTCAGATAAAAGGTCTTTTGGGATGGGAATGTAGAATAGTTAAAAACTATACAACTTAAACTAAATAAATAACAATAATATTTATATAATTATTTATGATTATGATTGTAGCAGACGTCCGATAATTTTTTTAAAATTTATGAAAAAAAAAAATTGGAAAATTTTTAGATTTCTTTTATTATCATCAAATTAAAAATTTAATCTTTATTTCTTCTATTAGTTCTTTTAACAAATAATTACACCATCCAATTAAATTTATACGGAAATTGTTAATTTCAAGTTTCCATATAAGTTCAAAGGATGCAGCATTGACACGAATTCTTATAAGTTATGGCTATGACTAAATGCTTATAAAAAGATTTAGATTAAATTTTTTACAAAGATTTATTTACTAATTTCCTTACAACTTTAATTAACAATAATGCTAAAAAAAAATGATTAAAATGTTTTAAAGATATATTTTTTTATACTCATACTTACACATAAAAGTATTATAAGTATATACGATAATAAGTTAACGTTTCCGTTTCTTATTTACAACAACCTTTGACTTCTTCATGTAATGTTTTAACTCTAAATAATGTTACAAATTTAATGCAAAATGAAAATTATGTCAATAATTGATGATACTAAAATTAGCAGACATTTTACAATTTTTAGAATTTTTATAATATATCAATTATTAAAAAAAATTTTTTTTTTAATTTGCATTTTTAATTTTTTATAATTTTTACATGTGTCATTTTTTTTTTGATAAATTTTGTTCATTTTAATTTAACTGTTATAAAAATCTAAAAATTGTTAGGTGCCTGTTAAATTCAGTATCATAACAATTGTATCAAATATTGTCGATAATTTTTCTTACGTTTATCATAAAAATATTTTTATTAACAGGCCTTGTGTTCAGTTTTAATAATATAAATAATTTTTTATTAACAAATTTTTTTTCTATTTTTCAGCGGACGGAGTAACTTATTCTTTTGGAGTATTTTATATTGAATTTCTTTATTACTTCAAAGAAGGAAAGGGCGAAACAGCATGGATTGCATCTATACTTGTAGGAATAACTTTATGTTCCGGTAACTAAATTTTTTAATTTAATTATCATATTCCAAAATATTTTTTATATTTATTTATTTATAAACTTAACATATAACAGGCCCGATATCGAGTGCTTTTGTCAACAAATACGGTTGCCGAGCTGTAACAATAGCAGGTGCAATTCTTTCAAGCATTTGCTTACTTCTAAGTGTATGGGCACCAAATGTCATAACTCTTTATTTCACAATAGGCATAGGAACAGGTAAAATTTATCTATTTCAAACATTAAATTAATGATAGATTAATAAAAATTTTTTTAACATTATAAAAGTATCTTCTAATTGTCACTGTTTATAATTGCTCTCTTAAGTACGGAACACATTTTTTAAGAAGGTAAAGCTTTTCTTGCCACTTTCATTTATATATTTATAAGTATCTTCTCATTAATGAACCTTTTTTCAAAAAAAAAAAATGTTTAATTAATAATTTTTTTTCACAGGACTAGGATTTGGTTTAATTTACCTTCCAGCAATTGTATGTGTAACAATTTATTTTGAAAAACTACGATCTCTTGCTACGGGTATAGCAGTATGCGGTTCTGGAATAGGAACACTAATATTTGCTCCATTTATTGAATATCTTATTAGAGAATTTGGATGGAGAGGTACAATGTTAATTTTATCGGCGCTGGTTCTTAATTGTATTATACTTGGAGTCTTATTCCGACCAATTGAGCCTCCACGACAGCTTAAAAATATACCACTGCAGGTATGATTACATATTTATTTTACAATAATATTTACTTGATCAACTTAAAGTAGTACGTACGTGAAAAGCATATTTCAAGAAAATTATGACATTTTTTTTATCGTAAGGTAAATATATTAATAATTCACCATCAAAATTTCAGATCAATTCACCGCACTGTTTTTAAGTAATTAATTTCCGAAATTGTATCTTTTACACGTAGAGGTATAGAGAGGTGGTAAAGTTAGTATGAAATCTATTTGTATCACTCGAGTGTATAAAATGCAATTTCGAAAATTAATTACTTAAAAACGGTGCGGTGAATTGATCTGAAATTTTGGTGGAGAATTATCAATATATATATATATATATATATATATATATATATATATATATATATATATATATATATATATATATATATATATTTATTTATTTATCATTGTACAACAGTAATAACTGCTTTTTACAATTTTTTCATCACAATGTTATATTGATCTATTACATAATTATTTCATGTTATTATTACTATCACTCTTTAATATATTTAAAATTTTTAATTTTAGATTTTGGAATTTAGATTCTTAAATTATTTTGAATTTAAAATAAGTCAAGTTACATTACGTTAAAGATTCTGCAAATTAGCTTTTAAAGCACTTGTAAAAAAAAATTAAAAGAATTTAATGTAGCCTCTATGAGGCGATTAAGAATGAAAAGATTACTGCACTAGATCACTAGATCACTTCCTCTTTGGCTGCCTGCTACTCGACTCCGTTCGTGACTTGACGTACTGCTGTGTCATGGACTTCCTGCGTCTTCATGCAAGGGTTCACTCCCTTCTTTCACGAGTTTTAGGAATTTGCCCACGAGTTGGCAAATTTCTTTTATTGGCTCCCTTCTGAGTGTCTGCAGAAGCAACCAGTCGAAATCTGCACCTGTTTTTCTACCGATCCAACCCAGGACAAAATGTGCTCTAAGGTTTCATCCTCAGCTTGGCATAGACGACATTGCCAATCCCTGTAGCCCTTCTTTCCTACCTTTCCTATGTTGCCCCATTTGACTCTACACCAGGCTAGTTTTACCCAACTTGGGGTTTTGCTGTCTAGCCAATATGATTCAGTTCCTATACTGGTCTTCAGGAATTTGAACTTGGGGTTGTATGATCAGAGAATTATCTATATATTTATTGTTCAATAAAAAAAATTTTATAATTTTCTTGAAATATGATTTTCACGTACGTACTACCTTAAGTTACAATTAATAAAATATTTATTTATACTAGAAAATAAAATCATCGTTAGCAAATCTCAAAGTTCCTAGTTCCAATGGAACTTCAAATGGCTTGAATAGACCGCATAGTACACAAAATATTAGTACAACATATCATTTCGTTGCGGATAATAATGACAATACAAAATATTTAGGAAAAATAACAATGAGTCAACCTGTTTTAACCAAAGGAATTTCTCATCAAGGAAATTTCAATCATTCACACCATGGTAGTGAGATGAATGCTAAATCTCTCGGCAGTGGTATGATGAATAAACGTGATATATTTTATCAAGGCAGTGTTGAAAATGTTCGTAAGCGTTCGTAAGTATTTAGCTTATTTGGTCTTTTAAAATTCATGTTATACTTAAAAAATTATTTAAAAATAAAAAAAATATTTTTATAGTGCATCCGTTGGACATCATGAGGTTCGTCTAACAAAACGTAATTCTGTAATGAGTTTACCAAATGCAACAGGATATAAACCAAGTGAAACAACGGAATGCGCTCCTTACATGAATAAATCTTGTGGAGTTTTACAACAAATGCTGGAATTATCATTATTGAAAGATCCAGTGTTTCTTATCTTCGTTATATCAAATTTCTGCACAAGTATAGGTTTCAATATTCCTTATGTCTATATAATCGTAAGTTATTTATTTATTACAATTTTCACAAAAAAAAAAGGTTAATATGATTTACAAGTAATTTTTTCTATTTTATAATTTAAATAAATTATTTACAGACCCAAGCTGAATCACGATCAATCCCACGAGATACTGCAAGCTATTTACTGGCAATAATTGGTATTGCCAATACTATCGGTCGTATTGTTCTTGGCTACGTCTCAGATAAGCCATGGATTAATCGTCTTTTAGTTTACAATCTGTGCTTGACTATATGTGGTTTTGGTAAATATATTTTATTGTTTTAATATTTTGTTGCTATCTTGGCCGTAATCTAAATTTGGTTTATTATTCTTTTACAGCGACAGTATTAAGTGTGTACTGCGATTCTTTTGTATCATTTGCAGTTTATACTAGTGTTTTTGGATTTACTGTTGGAGCATATGTAGGGCTTACATCTGTAATTTTAGTTGATTTATTAGGTTTAGAACGCCTTACAAATGCATTCGGTTTAGTTTTATTGTTTCAAGGAATTGCATCACTCTTAGGACCACCTATAGCAGGTAAATTACCAGAAAAAAAATTATTTTATGTTTATATATCGCGTTCCAGATGCAATAAGGTCGTATACCGGCAAAAGGTCCCGGTGAAAAGCCATAAGGGCGTGTAAAGAATTTTTTTCGGGAATCAATGTAGTTTCGTTCGAAATGGGCAGAAATGCAAAAAAAAAATTTTATACGTCCTTACGGCTCCCGAGACCCACCTGGGATGCCATAAGGGCGTATAATAAAAATTCGATTTTTTGTTCTGTCTAAAAAAATTTTTAGTTAAGAGAAAATTTTTTTTTTGCATTTTTACACGTTTCATACAAAAATTTGTCGGTTCTCAAAAATTAATTTTTTTTATTCGCTCTTATGGCATCCGAGGTGGGTCCCGAGCGTACAAAAAAAAATTTTTTTTCTTTAAACTAAAAATTTTACTTGGACTAAGAAAAAATAATAAAATTTTTATTAAACGCCGTTATGGTTCCTGGGTGCTATAAGGCGTATAATTTTTATACGCCCTTATGGCATCTGTAAATCGATATATTTTTTTTTTATTTAAAAATATTAAAATAGTTATGTTTATTTTTTTTAAATAGGATGGCTTTATGATGCATTAGGTTCTTATGATCCTGGATTTTTTGTTGGTGGTGCTATGATTGCTATTAGTGGTCTAATATTATTTTTTATACCTCCTATGCAACGTTGTATAAAAAAGAAAGAAGAAAAATTTGTAATGATTAATGTCGCTGCGTAGTTATTATTATTACTGTTGATGACAGTTAGATAATTTATAATTTATTATTTTTTAATAATACCAAATATAAAAAATAATTATTTTTATAATTGTATTATATTTTTTTTCTCTCAATAAGTAGTATTTTTTTTAATACTCAATAATGACTTGACTAATTTAATCAATCAGTTAGAAAAGTAACTAGAATAAACGACTAAACTCAACATTATATCACGTAAAACGTTCCAAACTATATTTACTTTTAGTTTAAAGTTAAGTAAACTTTGTTATGCATTTTTAATTGTGATATATAATTAAAGGTGAAACTTTCAGAAATTTTTTTATCATACTAAATATTGGAATAGCTATTCTATTTTATTTAAGTTATATATCCATATACATGTTAAAATCTATAAATTTTTGCTCTTTTTTTTTTCTTTTGTAACTTAAGTGTTAAAAATGTTGACTAAATGTATAAGAAGCTAATCAATACTATGTAGTAAAAAAAAAAAAGTATTATTTAGAAACAAAAAATTAAGACACACTTATACTTATGGCGGTAAATTTCCGTATAAAAACCGCAAATTCTTTCAAGATTTAATTAACTAATGCGGCAGGTGTACTTGTTTAGCAATTTTACTGAGAAAATCAGTAGTCTTTTAGTAATTATAATAAAATAATTGTATAAATAAATTACATAGATAGATAGATACATTGTTACGTATGAAACAACGTATGAAAAAAAATTAGTAAGCCTGAATGTCACTAAGTTTTGGATTATAAATCAATAAATGGAGTAATAAATACAATTAAATTTAAGGAAATGCATTTTTTAGTTGTATTTATTAGTTGTAATACATAATACTGAAGTTAGCGGCGGGCAGCTGTCAATTTTAAAAATTTTTTTAACAGATTATTTACAATAAAAAAATGTTTCTAAAAATTTTCACTTGTAATTTTTATTAATTTTCACATATGAAACTTTTTAATAAAAATTTTTTTAATAATTTAATTGCTATAAAATTTAAAAAAATTTTTTAATATCTGTCAACTTCAGTGTTATTGTATAATACTTAATTTAAAAGTACATTTTTTATGAGGTATAAAATAAAATTAAAAAAAAAATGTTTATAAATTCAAAATGAAATTGCAGAGTTTTTTATTCCATATTTTCAATAGTTTTATGAATAAAGAGTACTTCTGGGTTGTTAAAAAGAAAAAAAAATTTTTTAAGAATAAAATATTAAAGATGTGCATGTTTTAAATTTCCCGCGGAGTAGTAAAATAATCAAAACTGTTTTTATTGGTAGTTATATCATTGAAAATATTCTTTTACCAAGCGATTAGAATATTCTTTGCATGAATTGACAGAATAATGGTTGCTTGAAGCAACTTTTACATACATTTCCTTATTTATTTCATGAATATATAATAAAAAAATGTAACATTCACTATTATTTTATTAATTTTCTAGTAATTTTGTTTTGTTATTGTACATGAGTGTTGAAAACAGTATAACCTAAGTGCAAAGTCATATCATGTTTATTGTTTATTTTTAATTAATTTGTGAATTCAAACAACATGAATATACATCAAAATTATTTTAATTAGCATTAAAAGTTTATTTATTATAAATATTTTTGTAAAATTAATCATTAAAAAAATAATAGTTGATCGTTTGATTAACGTATTTCATCTAATTTTAATCAATAATGCATCACCATTTTACCTATGGTATACAAATGTAATAAAAAGAATAAAAAAAGTAAATAGCATTATATTTATTTTAATTACAAAAATTGTAGTGAAAAAAAAGAATACGTTATTAATTATAAATATTATGTGAGTAGTGTAGTTAATAAAACAAAAATGAACATAAGTTGACTAGTTATTGACGCCATTTTATTATTATAACGGAACAAACGATGACGCGACATGTTGCGAAATATTATTAATTAGTAAAATAATAATTATATATTATACTATAATTATTTAAAAAATTAATTTGTTGATTATAAAGTTTTCTGGAAATAAAAATACATATTTATATTCAACAATACAATATTGAGTGTTTGTATAGCAAACGCACACTTTTATGTGTAAATTATTAAATTAAGTGCATTGTGGGTAGAAATAGGAATGTGAAATATAAATTATCAAAAACTTATTATTAAATATTATTATCCGCAACTATATAATATAAAAAAAAGTGTTATATTTATAAATAAAAATAAATAAATATTATGATAAATAATAAATGTATTATTATTGAGAATAATAAAAAACACGTCGCAAGGACAAAATTAAATGCATTGTGGGTAGACACCGGAATGGTGAAACAGAGGAATTATTTTTTGATTGGTTTTTAACACAAGCGTGTCTTCAATGTTAATGTTTACCGTTGTCTAAAACAACCTCGTGTGTGCTTTAACAACGATTAAACAAACTTTATAAAAATAACATTAATAATATTTATTTAAATATTAAATCTAAGCTGATAATATTAAATTCGTATATTATAAATTATCAGCAGCATCACATTATATTTGTAAGTAATTAATGTGTGTGTTTATTAAATTTTCAATGACATACATAATACTGCTGGGTATATAGCAATTTATTTGATCAATGGTGGACTAAAAATAGTTAAATAATAACAAAAAAATATCGTTAAAAAATAAATATATTTATAAAATAAGTTTATTAAAGAGGAGTTTGATTATTAAGTTAATGGTAAATGGAATTTTGGCGGCAGACTGTGATGACTTAGATGGATGTAAAATAATCGGGTAGCGGTGGGGGCGGAAAGGAGAGAAGAGTATCAGAGTAGTCGAGTAGTCGAGTGGTTTAGCTATAGTGTTTACAACGAGAAGCAGATGCTATAGTAAAAGGTATCAGGAAAAGGAGAAAAGGAAGAGGAACAGTGGAACCGAACCAGTCGGTACGTCGCGGAAGAATGCGTAGCCATTGTTGGTGCTGCAATCATTAGTTTATAGATCCTCATAACAGTTGATTCGGAAATATTATTATTTACTTGTTAAATAGTTGCTGAACTCTCAGTTTTATTTTATATAAAATGATTTATCACAAATAAACAGTGGGTAATTATAAATTTAAATGAATAAATTTTAGTAGGTGAGATGTGTTAGTCGTTGCGTCTGATCGTTTGGTGGCGTATAAGAACTGAACCCTCACGCAACGTTCCTATACACCATAGATACAGTGTGTGTTGGTAGCTAACAGCCAACAGCCAACAGTCAGTGAGTAATATACTGTACGGTGTGATATTGTGGATGTGGACGGTGGGGCATACTCGGCGGCAGCCATAATACCACCAACGGACCAACCAAACTTAACGAGCAGGGAGAAAGCGTAGTGTTCGAGTGTCCGATACGTAGTGGTAGTGTTTTTGATTTTAAATTACGTGGATAGTCAACGTTTGAGTCATCAGGTAGGTTTTTAACTAGTTACTTAAACATTATTTATTACCATCATTGCTATTGTTGATATAATAAATAAAGTTTAGTTGGTGTAATCTAGTGACAAATATACCGACAGGCCTTATGAGCTTTCTTTATACTTAACGGCCTGAACCGCCATGTTGAATTAAAACCTACGCCAAATCAAGCTAGTGCAATATAGAGTTTACAATTTTTTTTATTATTCTTTTAATCAACTTTTTTATTATTTTCATTAAATATTTCATATCGTAGACTTTAAAACACCTCTCTTGTACTCGGTATGTATCACTACTTATTAGTCGTGTTTATTCTGCACTCAGTGCATCAATCATTATCAACTGGTTCAACTCGCTGGCTGGTTGGTTTGCTAGTCACCTGCCTGTCTGGGCGCGGGTCTGCTGTACTCTGCACTATACCCTTCTCCTGGTCTGATGTACTTAATAATGTTTTGCCGCCACTTCATTCTTTACTTGTACATATTCTAATATAAATATAACTACATATATATCATATATGTACTTATAAATACAGTTGATATTTTTTTATTATTATTATTATTTATCATTTTTTTTTTAAATCTACATTTTTAACTTGTATATATAATATATAGAATTTATTTCATGTGCCACTTATATCTATGACTGACCCTGAATTTCAATGCCATGGTGATCGTTCATTATACGTGTTTCATCGTCAATTTATCATTTAAATCTTGTCATTTTAATTTAATTATATTATATTATTATCAATTGATTATATAATATTAAAACATTATTTATTTCGTTGTAATTTTTTTTTAATTAATAATTCAATCTTTTGAAATTTTTCTTATTTTTTTCTTGACGGTGAAATTAACAAATATTTGATAATTTTTAGAATTTTTTTATTGACTAAAATTAAAAAAAAAAAATTCATGTGGATATTTTTAAAATTTATGAATGCATTTTTTTTTACAATTTTATTTTTCACTTAAACCCAATTATTGATTTTTTTTCCATCATTTTGATTAAAATAATTATTTAAAACTCGCTTAGTAAAATAGTATTGAAATCGGTCACCATAGAGGTAACGCGTTTGTAAATAGTGACTTTATTTGCTTACACACATTTTTTTTTTTTTTTTTATTCCTGATTAAGTTTGTACTAAAAATATTAGAGGAGGTTATGATTTCGGTTGTTACAATTTGGGGTCCTGTTATGTTATTCAGATGTTGCTAGTATTACGAATCCTGGGTGGAGTCTCGGCGAATCACATGAAGGTACAGGGCTGACATCCAAGTATCTACCTTTCGGTAGGCTTGAGTAGTGTTATGTCTCTTCGGCATCAATCTCCCTGGTCGCAGCCAAAACATCTCAGCAAGCAAATATCGAGCTACCATGCTCAAAACAAAATATATTATTGTCAACTCAGTTGTTGATGAAGCCTCGTAGCATCAAGCATCAGCATAAGACAGTAACCTGCCACGTAGCATTTATGTACCATTTATGTCGGAAAGGTAGGTGTATCTCTAAATCGTGGATCACTAATTCCGATTATTTGCGATTATTATTTATATACATATATTAGTCGATAAACATTGAGGTTATACTTACTAGTTTGTAATTGGTTTGATGCTGTATTTTATTATAGTTTTAAAGACTGTTATTATTATTATTATTAAATTTTTTCGTTTTTTTTTTATTCATATCTTAATCATAGACTTTTTTGTTTCAGAAATCAAATCAACATGCAGCAGGTGGATACTAACTCGCAAAACAACTCAGTAAGTATTTTTTATGATGTTCTTTTTTCTTAATATAAAATTTACTCAAGATATAATGTAAATAAACAGCATACTAAAATCTACCCTTTTGCGTAGAATGTATTTCGAATTTAAAAAAAATTGGAGTGTACATAAAAAAAAATGTATGAATTATTTTTATTTTATAAATGGAGTATAGTTTTGATCTTAGTAAAGAAAAACTTTGTTTTACAACACAGTAGATAAATTTGGCACTTGTAATTTATTTATTTATTAATTTAAAAAATAATTCAATTTTTGATTTTTTAGAAGTTTAAAAATTAAGATACTATTTCTATGAGTAATTTTTAATTTTTATGGAAAAAAATTGGTAAATAACAATATTATAATCCGCATATAAAATCATTCAACTACCATATAAGTAGTTGGAGTTTAAAAATATTGTCTTAACGAAAGATTATAAATTTAATACCAAAATGCCAACTCCATTTAACATTTTAGTTGTACATGTATATATGTGTACATAATTTTTCCATCACTCATCAGACTTTGTCCATCCAATATATTTTGGTTAATTTTTTTTAATAGATACTAAGTAGTTTACAAAAAGATTTGGATTAACCTGAGTAATTATATTATTCTTTACTTAGATTTAAGATTTTAAACTTCAAATTGACTCTTGACATTGTTTGATATAAATTTCCTCGTATATAAATAATTGAATATCATTATCCTTTACCAACTTAACATTTTTTTAGTATAAAAATTGAAATACTTATCCGTTATTTCTGCTGAAACTTTTTTTTGTAACATAAATTATTGGACACATTGCTCTAGTTTTTGTAAAGCATAAAAAAACGTGATATGAAATAAATAAATGTACTATGTGTATTGTTAATACGTTAAAGTTTGACTTATAATCGATAAATCTGTAAATTACAGTTAGATGTGGAAGAGCGAGAAAGGCTGTGTAATATACCGAAGGTGAGAATCATTGTTGAACATAAAAATTCCAATGATTTATTAATTATCGGTGGTAGTGGTTTTTTTTTTTAATGCCATTCACTCTTTTAAGTATGATTTGGTAAAAATTTTTTTGCACAGGCACTCGTATTCTTTTGCTATTGTTTAGTAGTATTAAGAAGGACTGGCCATTTTTTATATCAACGCACATCTAAATTTAAATAATCAGCATTAAAATTCTAAAAATTTGCTCTCCTTTTTCATGAAATATGTTATTCATTAAGTTTCATGCTTATTTTTTTTTTTTTACAAAAATTAGGTTTAATAGGTATTTTTCATTTCACTTTTATTTGTTTTTGTAATCGAGCACGTGTTTAATTTAACCTTTTATTATTGAGTAAAGCTTAACGTAATTTTTTTTATGTACTTGTAACTTACGTGATTACTTGAAAAAATACAGACAAGTGCACCTGGACGAACACCAGGATCACAACCGTTACCAGCAAGAACGCCACCACCACGTGAAGAGCCCGCAGTAGAGCCAGTAAATGGCGTAGTACAACCACCAGTCGTACCTCCACCAACTCGTCCCGGACGAATCACTAATCAGCTTCAGTTCTTATCAAAAGGAGTACTGAAGCCAGTATGGAAGCATACGTTCGCTTGGCCTTTTCAGCAACCTGTCGATGCGAAGAAACTCAACTTACCCGTAAGTTATTTTATACTTATTAATTATTTTATTAAATATTTTTTTTCACAAAAAAAATATTGATTTTTACTTGTTTTTTTTTTTTTTTTTTTTTTTTCTCAAACCAATTTCCATCAGGATTACCACAAAATCATAAAAGAACCGATGGATTTGGGTACGATCAAGAAACGTTTAGAAAATACGTATTATTGGTCTGCACGAGAATGTATTCAGGACTTCAATACTATGTTTACCAATTGCTATGTCTACAACAAACCCGGGGAGGATGTTGTAGTAATGGCTCAAGCACTCGAGAAATTATTTCTCACAAAGGTATAGAATTTGTTTATATCAATATTTTATTATATAAAAGCAGTAAAGTATCAAAGAGACATTAATTAATTTAAAAAAAATCTATAATTTTAGGTTGCACAAATGCCAAGAGAAGAAGTGGAACTCGAACCTCCTCTCCCGAAAGGACCAAAAGGAAAAAAGGCAAGAGTTGGTGCCCCTATGATCGGTGGTACTCCAGGAGTGACACCGGGAGTCGGCCGAGGTCGACCTTCCTCTGGAGCGGCGACAGTCAGTTCTAGTGTACCAAACAATCTTCCACCTGCTGCTACAACAGCAGGAACCACTGGTGTCTTGCCAATACCACCTCTCGGTACTCAAGCACCAGTATCTGTACCTGGAAGTACCAATACAACTACTATCGCACCTCCAGCTAGTATAAGCGTCACCTCAATGGCTACTCATAACTCTTTACCGCAACAAGTAGTTCCTCCACCCAGTGGATATCACGCTCAGCCAGCGATAGATCCCCAAGCAGCTACTGCTGTACCTGCTCCTCCACAAGTTCCAACTGCACCTACAGTAATGCCACCTTCACAGCCTGCTAAAGTCAAAAAGGGGGTGAAGAGAAAGGCTGATACGACGACACCCACCGCTAATTCTTTTGAACCCATGTATCAACCCATGGAATCTAAAAATGCTAAACTTCCTACGAGAAGAGAATCAGGCAGACAGATCAAAAAGGTAATTATTGTTTTATTATAATTTTAAATCATTTTAATAATTCGTGTGCTTTGTATGTAAACCCCATGAAAATATTTTTCAAATTTAATTTTTTCTTTATTTTTCTGATCTGGATAAACAAAAAAAAAACTCGGTTTTTTAAATTATCATTAAAAATTTTTCAAGTTTTTTTAGTCTTCAAATTCAACAATTTAATAGTTTTATAAATTTAAACAACAAAAGTTTATTTTTATTTATAAATAGCATGAAATTATTTCGAGTTAAAATTTTTTCAATTGTTGTATTTTCGTTCAAGATTCAATCTTGATGATTTCATTTAAAAAAAAATTAAAAAAAAAAAAATCTGTTGCAAAAATTAAAAAGAAACTTTTTGTTCGTTGTGATAATGATTTAAATATGTCCTTGACGCTTGCATGTATATCATTGCATTAACATACTAACAGAGGGTTGATGATGGGGCTGTTTCAGCCGTCGAGACAAGCGGAAGACGGCCTTGTGCCATTCCATCAGGCCAACATGCCCCTCATCGGGGTGATGGCCCAACAGGTACTCATACAATTTATCATCAACAATAGCATTAAGAATGCATCATATTTCATTTGTGTTGTTTGTGGCTTACAGTGATTTTTATTTATTATTTTTCTTCATTTCAAATTTTATATACTTTGGTTATTCATCATTAAGATTTTTTTTAATAAAAATTAAAATCAATTTTTTTCACAATTTATTTTTAAAATCATTTAATGAATAATAATCATTTGCCCAAAAACAAAATTTAGAGAAGCTAAAACTAACTAAATCTAAGTTATTGATAATGTATGTTAATAATAATATAAATATATTTTTTATCTTTTAGCCACAACATGTCGGCGGTAAATCAAAAGAAAAACTCTCGGATGCCCTAAAGTCTTGCAATGAAATTCTTAAAGAATTATTCTCTAAGAGACATTCGGTAATTTTTTTTTTTCTTCATGTTTATACTTTATTGAATTTTTTTTTCTTATATCTATAAATAAAGTAAAATTGTTTTACAATTGGAATTTTTTGAATTTTCTTAATTAGGGTTATGCCTGGCCATTTTACAAGCCCGTAGATGCCGAACTATTGGGTCTTCATGATTACCACGATATTATCAAAAAACCCATGGATTTGGGTACTGTAAAGGTAATTTCAGCATTCATTAACATTATTTGATGACGAAAAGTATTTTTTTTTAAATTAGAAGCAAAATGAATTACTTAACTTTTTTAATTGAGTAAACAAAAATAAACAATAATTGGATATTCAGACGAAAATGGACAGCCGAGAGTACAAAACGGCTCAAGAATTTGCCTGTGATGTACGGCTTATCTTCACCAATTGTTACAAGTACAATCCTCCTGACCACGATGTTGTGGCAATGGCTAGAAAACTTCAGGATGTCTTCGAAATGAGGTTAATAAATTTTAACATGATCTTTATAACTATTATATTTAATATAATAAATTGATAAAAGAAAGTGTTTTAACAAATAATAAAATGAATTCAGGTATGCTAAAATTCCTGATGAGCCTGTGGGAGGAATGGCAGCAGTAACTCATAGTAGCAGTAGCGGAAGTAGTTCAGGTTCTGAATCATCATCGGGTTCCGAGGATTCCGAGGAAGAGCGTACCCAAAAACTTCTTGCTCTTCAACAAGAATTAAAGGCAATGCAAGAAAAAATAAAAAAGGTGGTTGAAGAGTCCGGTAAAAAGAAAAGCAAAAAAAGTAAATTGGAGAAACCTAAGTCGAAGCCTATGAGTAGTAAAACTCCAGGACTTGTTGGAAGTCACAGTGGTGCCATGAAGGAACTTATGAAACCTAGTGTTGGTATGCAAAATGTTTCGGATAGTGTTGGCGCAAGTATAGCTAGTGTTGCAATGGGAGCGGGTGATCTTAAAATGCCTAGTGGTTTGCCCGTAGGTGTTGGTATGGGTTTGCCTGGTGATCATCATCCGGCTTTAGCTGTTGGTCCTAATAAAACTCATCCTGGTGCTGCCGCGGCAGCAAGTGTTAAACCGAAAGGTAAAACTCGAGGTCCTGGGAAGTCCGCTGCCACTAATGCCGCTAGCAAACGACCGAAAACGAATAGTAGGTCCACTAGCAATAAGAAGAAGAATGCTGCTAATCAACCCCCTCCAATGCCGTTCGACTCTGAGGATGAGGATAATGCTAAACCTATGTCTTATGACGAAAAACGACAGCTCAGTTTGGATATTAATAAACTGCCTGGTATGTTCAAAAGTTACTACTTAAATATTATGGATTGTTATTATTATTATTAATTATTACCATTAATTTTCCCTAATACATATTTTTATGCATGTAAATTATGATTGTAGGTGATAAGTTAGGGCGTGTGGTACATATTATTCAATCTCGAGAGCCTTCGTTAAGAGATTCAAATCCCGATGAAATTGAAATTGATTTTGAAACTCTTAAACCCTCAACACTGCGAGAGTTGGAAAGCTACGTTGCTTCGTGCTTAAGAAAAAAAATTCGTAAGTTTACAATTTTTCTTCATCAATTTATTACTGTTAATTTATTTTCTCAATATATGAAATATTTAATATTTATTCAGATAAAAAAGTTAGTGGAAAATCTAAAGACGAACAAATGGCTGAAAGAAAACAAGAGTTGGAAAAAAGATTACAAGATGTCACTGGGCAATTAGGCAATGTAAAGAAAGCTACTAAAAAAGGTTGGTTTGAATAAAAATATTTATTATATTTGTGTAGAAAAAAAAAGATGTACTAAATAAATATGTATTGATTTTGTTCACAGAAGACAACAGTAAATCAGTAGATGTAGTTGGTTCAGCAGGAACGAGTGGACCATCAAGGCTGTCAGCGTCAAGCAGTAGTAGCAGTGACAGTGATTCCAGTAGTAGTTCGTTATCATCGAGTTCGAGTGATTCGAGCGACAGTGAAGCAGGTTAGATATAATACGTCTTGTAACTGTTGCAAATTATTTACGACCCTCATGTTGGGAACAAATTAATTAATTAATTAACTAAGCTAACTAAAATTTTTATGATTGAATTGCTAACGTGCATATAAGAAAAATTGAACTGACAATTTATGACGCAATTTTTTCAATTTTGCGAGGCTATTTGCGATTATTGTCTTGTCAGTTATATCAAGTTTTCCAATATTAATAGTTGTTTTTAAAATATCAATATTAAATTGATCGTGTTTTTACAAGATTTATAAATAATTCAGTATATAATAAATATTTTTTTATGAAATATTTACTACAACAATTGACAAGCATTTTCAATTTTCTCTATGAGACTAGTTTTCAATTATTGAATTTCATTTATTTGTTTGATTATCAATTTTTTATTCTAATTTTATAAGAAAGTACATACAAACTTCCAATATAAATAGCTTATAAATCTATAGTTTCAACAAACAAAAAAAATTGTTTGTACTATGCTTGTCAATTATTTTTCTCGTTGAACTGATATTTTTTTATATTTTGATGATAACTACTTCTTCATCACATAAATAAACAATTATCTCATTTGTTAATCATATAATATCATAATTACAGTTAACAATTGACGGTGTACATTTTTTTCTCGTGTGTTCATCAATGAAATCAATTTACTATGTTGGTTTTTTAGGAACTTAAAGACTTATAAACATTATTTACTTTGACAGCAGAATAAACAAATAACTTTTGATTTATAATCAATCAATGCACAAAAACTATCGCAAATAACTTCTCAAATTTAAAAAATATCAATAATTATATAATATTTATTGAAATTGTGTTGTTGGTTGTTAAAAGAAATAAATTTACCATGTCTACATGCAAGTATAAATCTAGTGTCAAATTTTTATATTTTACTAAATAATTTATTAATTTTTATTGTAAATACAAATCAATACGAAATACTATAGATTATATACTTATAGTTAACTACTCTAATTATGAAGGAAGTAAATAAGTAATACTAGAGGAAATCTATTGTAGTAATAGTTAATAAACAGTCGAATTATAAACTTTTGACACAAGATTTGGAACTTGATATTTTTTACACGAACCTAGATTAAAATACAATTTTTTTTCGTTTATTTTATGAGTAACAAATATATATAAATATATAATCATATATATATATTTATTAAATATACATAGATCACTAAATATATCTATGTGAAAAACATAACAAGAAAGCAATTATGCTGAGCAGGTGAGCTAGTGGAGTGCAGACTGTGTTTAGAGGATACCATATGTCATACCAGCTTCTTATATACTTATGCGCGCAATCCGTTAATTTAAAAAAAAAAAAAAAAAAAAAAAAAAAAAAAAAAAAAACTAAATGGTTAACTCTTTTGCCTTAACTTAAAAAAAAAAAAAAAAAAATCATCGCATGAAATGCAAGTAAACAGAAATAAATTTTATTTATTTATTTTTTATTAATTTTTTTCTCAAAGTATTTAATTTTAATGCTGCATTATTTTTTCTTCGAAAAGCTAGTGTAGAAAAGTGAAATCATTATTGTTCCAATTTTAGCATAGCAATTAATTGTAGCAATAAAATTAAATAAATTGAATCATCTTTTGGTGTTGTATAGGTTTAAATAAATTTTAATAACTAGATTACGGTAAAAAGAATTTTAATTTAAAAATTATAAATATTTATTAATTTGTACGTAAATGTGTTTATTTTAAATGTTCCAAAATGTGGATTTTTTTATATCAGTTCGTTTATTTTGTATCATTTGGTTTTGGACCATTAAATGGTCTTTTTAATTAAAAAGTCACTTAGGTGATTGAAAAAAGCGCGGAATGAAGAATGTAAGTCCAGATGCGGAAGACAGAATGAAAAAAGCGAAAAAATGAAAAACAGATTTATTGAAAACCAAAAAAAAAAGTAGGAAATAAATTAAATTTTATTAATCAAATAATAAAATGAAATATTATTAAAATAATAAATTGAACAAATTAACTTTCAAAAAGTTGATAATGTCAACAGACAATCAGCACAACAATGTGTGTGCATCTTGATTCGAGTACGATTATTATAGTTTATAAAATCAAAAAAATAAATAAACTCAAAACATTGACAATGCCATAATAAAAACAAGAAAAGAATAAAATGCAGACAATGTGTATTGGTGGCTGGATTTTTTTTTCTGATCGGCGCATTGTAGCATCGTTCTTCAATTTAAACAAAATTTAAAATCTTCGGAAAACTACTCGATTTACTCACGCAAGCATCTTCGTTAATTTATCGCATAATAGTACAAGCTATTCAGTAATCCCAGATGTATTAGAAAATTATTTGAAGAATCCAAATCGGACGGAAAACAAAATGTGATTTATTACAATCGAAATTAAAATGTGAAAAGAAATTGAGTTGTGTTTTTTATAAATGAAGTTACCGCATCGATCGAAGTCATGGATCAAACAACGAGGAACAAAGTGATAATGAAGATGAGTAATAATAACTATGAGAGCTTTAAAAAGTGAACTTACTAAGTAACAAAATAAAAAAAATATATATTAATATAAACCTCAATATATTATGTCCATGAAAAAGGCGCACGGCCTCCAAACACATTGTTTGCACTCCGCTAAGCTTTTTTTTAATCGGTCTACTATTATTTCGTCATGCTATTTATTGATTTTTGTTCATTTTTTCAATTAAATAATCGTTTATCACGTAAAAATGTAAAAAAAAAAAAAAAAAAAAAAACGGAAAAAAATTGTTTAAATTTTGTTTATCATCGCAATTTTTTTATCTGATGAAATTGTGAATATTGTTAAAATAACAATGATTAATTAGATTGGTATGGTTTTACATGCCTTCAATATATGAATACTAGTTTACAAATTAAATTTTTTAAAAATGGTCGCATTAATCAATATAAATAAATTAATTGATTAATTTTTAATATTTATCCAACAATACCACTCGAAGATATAAGTTCCACAGCTAATGTAAATATTTGCAATTTTTAATTAAAAATGTTTATTTTTTTTTTTAATTTCTTCTAATGTTAAATATCGAATTAATGTAACAGTTATAATTATTTTACTTTTGCATAATGTGTCTAATTATTTATCAAAATAATATAAATGAAAATTAGTATGTTTTAAACAAATTTTACTCAGTACATTATAGTTGAATAATGAAATTAAATATCTTTGATAATTTTTTTGTAAATGTTGGCTTAATTATTATACTTTTATTATTTTTAATTTGCAAATCATGTTAATTTTACTTGGAATACATTAAAAATACTAGATAGTTAAAGAACCGTAATGACAGAAAATGACAAGAAAAATAATAGTTCATGTAAATTAACAATAATTAATATTAAATTTAAAAAAGATTACAAGACACACGAGTGAATTAATTCTGCACTTTAAATGATATATAATACTTTAATTATTATCACTTACCAATACTATTATTATTATTATTATTATTATTATTATTATTATTATTATTATTATTATTATTATTATTATTACTATTGTTATTATTATTATAATTAACGTTATTATTATCTTCACTATTATTTGTATATTTATAATTATATTAATGATTAGTTTCAAGTATTTTTTTTGGAAATTATTAGTTTAATTATTATAAATTTTTATTACTACATACGTACTTAAATAATTTCAAAATTGAATAAAAAAATAATGCAATTTGAATTTTATAAAGTAATCTTAATGATATAGTGTTCTATAGTATCTAAAAAAATATTAATTTTTTGTGATCAATTATAACTTGTTTAATAATTTTTACTTTTTTTTTAAAGAACAAATATAGATAAAAAAATAAATAAATATTATTTATAAAGGTTTACGAGAATAATTAAAAATGAAAATAAATGAAGAAATTATTAGTATTTAGCTTAGATAGGTTTATTCCTTAACCATGATCATAATTAGCCTAGGAACAAGTATAGGGCATATAATTGCTATTCACATTGCCTTCCAAATTTTTTGCTAAATAATTTTTAATATGTACAGTAACATTTACGTTTATTATTTAAACAATATCTTCTTAAAGTAACTATATTCTTCCTTTTTTTAAATAAGTTTTACAAGTTATAAATTACTTAATTAAATTACCTATCTCTCTTTTACTGTCTTTTTATTACTTTATCCGATCACCAATAAGAAAATTAAAGTTTTATTTATATTCATACGAATACTAATTACTGAAAACAATACTGTTTGAACGTCTGTACAAAAATTCATTTTTGTACGTCCTATCACGAGTGGTATTGACCGGAATGGTTCATGAGTGTTTTGTACATAGTAAAGAAAAAGAAAGAAAAATAAAAAAAAAAAGCATAAATGATTAAATGAAATAATAAAATTGTATCATTAAGTATTAATAGTAAGAATATTGATAATTCAATAAAAACAAAATGAAACTAATGTAGCAATTATGATTTCTCATTGGAAAAAGAAATCTGAACGACAAAGTCATTATGTGAAAAATACACAAACTAAAAGAACATTGAATTTTTTGATAATAATTTGTTATCTCTAAAAGATGTTTGAAGAATAATGTACTGTATAGATTTCGACGCGCAATCAGATCCTAATTTGATTATTGATTTGAACTCGTTATATGATTTATGATTAAGAGACAACATATATATATATATATATATATATATATATATATATATATATATATATATATATATAATCTTGTTCGTTGTTTATTAAATAATAGGAGAATATAAATAATTATTTAAAAAAAAAAAAAATTGAATTTATTAAAAATAACTACACGAATGAATGAAAAGCATCGAACAAGACATAATAATCGATCTCAGAGTTGTGCTAACTAATTGTCTGGATAAATAATTAATATTATACTATTATATTATATATTTTGCATTTTAAAAAAGGAAAACATTGTTCTTATAATTGTCAGTATATTAATTGAATCAAATTATTTTTTGTAAACATAGCAATTATTCGAGTTTCGTTATGCTATTATTTTTATTTTAATAACAATTAGTTTAGTATAAAACAATAAAATGAACAAAACATCATATGCTGACCAAGTAAAATAAAAAACTCAAGTTAAATAATAAATAAAATGTCGAGGATTTGGAGTTGCTTTTTTTTTTTCTAGCTGATCATTTGTAAGAATTACTGTACGATAAAATACAAAAATAAATAGACGTACGCGTTATTATAATATTCATATTAAAGTTATTTAGAAAGCAAAAAAATTATAAAGCAACAAACAAATAAACCAAGACAAAGATAAGGTAAAAGGAATTATCATTTTAAAAAATATAAAAATACCTTTAAACTTTAACATGTCTAAAAAAAAAAAAAATAAATAAAGTAATTATGTGTGGGTGTGAATTTTATGTGTGTAATTAATTAAAAAATGATTTTACGGATGAATGTAATATAATTGTGTACGCGTATACATATTTGTATGCACACGCAATTTTTTCGCTGAATTGTTTTAAATAAAATTTAATTGAAATAAAATGAATAAAGTTATAATAATAATATTGTAGAATGAACTAAAGATGAAAATGATTAAGTGAAGGCAAAATGTTTTTGCGCATGATTTTTTTTTTTAATATAAATATAAATATTAAAATTAAATAATTAATTGAAAAACAAAAAGATATGTTAAAATAAGTAAAAATTGAGATGAAAGTCCATTAAAAAGGAGCATACGATTGAGATATATAAATTAAAACAACGTTGTACACAGTGATACAATTATAATATAAGTATATGAATAATAAAAATCTATCAGTAAAAAAATGTGCATCTAATATTGTTTAATTTTTACGTTTTTCAATAAATAACTTATTTATTAACCAAGTTTTGAGATAATTTACAATTTTCTTTGTTGGTATCCTCTAGAATAATCTGCACTTTACTAGCTCATTGGGTTACAAAAATATCATTAGAAATTTTTGTTTTAAGTTATTTTTATATTGCGATATTTATCTACGACGAGTATCACGTTAATTTCCAGGAAATTCTTCTAATCGTCCACCGCGGAAGAAAACTAAAAAAACAGCTAATGCTGCTCCGCCTTCAAACCTCAACATTACACAGGTAAAGTGAAACAATTTTCTTTCTTATATTTTTGATATTGCTAACTGTTTTTTCTAATCAATTAAATAACAGAAAATTTTATGTACATTTTGAAATATTACTATTTTATTTTTTTCAAATTTGAGAACTTGAAGTATTTTTTTCTGTGATAATCGAAATGTTCATAAAATCAAAATAATCAAAATGTAACGTTGAATTCACACATTTTTAACTACGTTTACCATATTTAACTTAATTATTTTTTAAATAGAGCTGGTCCGGCTTAAGAATTAATAGATGAAGTAATAACAAAGTCAATCGAAAAAATAATGCATTAGAAATGTTGTTCTTATAATTTTTCAAAAATAACCTTGTTAATCCAGCCTTAGTTTTGAAAAAATTTTAATTGAGTAAATATATACATGTTTTGTGTAGTCGGAATAGCTTTTTAGAGCCTGAACATGTTGACCTGATGAAAACTTGATTTTCAAAAATAAACTTTAAAAGAGTGACTTCTTGAATTTTTAAAAATTTACAACCTTGGCAAAACGTTGAAAATTCAATCAATTTTTTTATAAACATTAAAAAACATCAAAGTTTGGCATGGAAAATATCACGCTGAGTGAAACAATGAATTCAAACTTTGAACGATGTCAAGGGTAATTATTTACAAGTTAGGTCCACCCCATTTTTTGCCATATTTATTTATTTATTTTTTTTTATTTATTTATTCAAATTTAAATACCAAGACGAAAGTCAGATGGCAATAATTATACATATAGTGATTCAAGTACATGTAAAACTATAAACATAGTCATCATCAAAATGATGGATTTCAGCTCATAAGCGATAGCATATATAGAAAAATATAATAGTAGAAATATAGAAAGATGATATAAAAATATAAAAATAGAAACATGAAAAAAAAACTCATGGATTTGACTAATAAAATTTTGTACAAATCAGTTAAACTATAGATTTTGTAGAGTATTTGCAGTCTTTAGTTCCTTTAGAACATTTAGGTAAAAAATTAACATTTTTACGGCGCATTTATGATAAAAAATATCGTGAAAGAAAAATCAAAAGATTTCGATAGCTTTTTTTGCCTTCAAAAGTTGGAAAAAATTTTGGCTCATGTTTTTGGATAAAATTTCTATTTTATCTTTTTGATATATATATTTTTTTAAAAAATACATAAAAAAAACGAGCAATAAAAAAAAATTGAATATCACAATTTTCTAAAGAGTTCATGAATTTTTTTGAAAATTTGTTAAAATTGTGATAATCAACTTTTTTTTTTTTTTAATTTTTCATTTTTAATGTATTTTTCAAAAAAACAATATCAAAATTAAAAAAAAAAAAAAATTTCGTCCAAAAAAATGAAAATAAAAATGGTGTAAGATAAACGGCAGAGTAAGGTCCAGCATTGCAAGCATTGTATGTTTAAAAACGATGCTTACAATTCCATTCATGGGTTAACCTTTTTTACCCCATTTGTAAATAATTACCAAAAAAAGTTTGAACTATAAAGTAAAAATATTTAAAATGATAGTAACAACTTCATCTAAAAAAATAAGAATTGACTTTTTATGATTTTTCAATAAATTAACTCTCATCGCTTACGAAGAATACAGTGCATATATCCTAAATTTTCAAATTTTCAATCATTGAAAGCAAAATTATCCGGAAGACAGTTTTATAAATCTACCTATTGAAAGGTAGTTAACGATTTTTAAGTTAATCTACTAATTATAATACTTTTATTAAAAGTATTCAAATCAAGTAACGATAACTTTAATCATATTAAGTAAAAAAGAAAATGTATATTTTTTTTTACGAGTAAATATTTACATTTTCACATTATGAATAATCATAAACTTCAATCTCAGCTTTTGAAAATTTCTTTCAATAATTATTGAATTGTTTTTTGGACTAGTTATTATTGTTTTGAGTAAAAGTAGTATGATATTTTTAATAGAGATATTATAGAGTAAAATTTTCAATACTAAAAAATTTTGTGAAATGTGCAAACATGTGGATAGAATTTATTTGAATTATTAAAGAACTATTGTTGAATTTTAGAACCCAGATTTTTATGTTGAGTATTTTTTTTAACTTCCTGTTAAAAATTGAAAATTACAAAAAAAAAACGAATAAGTTTTTGATGTAATCTATATTTTTTATTATTATTCAATAATTTTATTTTTATTAAGAGAAATTAATAAAAACAATTATCATAGAAGAAAGATCAATATACAAAGAAAAAGTATTAACGAAATTATATTACAAGATTGCTTTTAATTAACTAAAAAAGATAAATTTTTCAATAATAATCTTTGGTTTATATCTATTTCAGTTGTTTATTCTAATATATAAAACAAATTTTGTTCTTTCAATCTGGTTTTGCTTTCAAGGGTTAAAGATAGTCAGAATTAAAAAAAAATCGATTTTTTTTTCATATTTTCTTTAAATATAATAAATATCTTTAAAATATTCTCTGAAAATTTGAAGTGAATTCAATTAATACTTTTCAAGTTATTCGACAAATAAAGGGCGCTCATGCACTCCAGAACGCTAGAAAGCAGGTAGCTCTTGAAAGTGTGAAACTTTGAATGCGTTTTTCTCAAAACTATGTTTTTTGAAGTGGTATTCACTGTAACTCGAAAACCGCTTAGTAGATTTTAATGAAATTTATACAGCTTTTTGAATAGATAAAAAACTCATGTCTGATCAAAGGATTTTTTTTTGTTTCAAAAATTTCAATTTTTATAAACAATTAACTGTTAGTTTTTTGCCGAAAATCTAGAAAAAAAAAAAGCTTCGATCAGGCACAAGATTATCTATTAACAAAACCAATTTTTTTGTCCGATTGATTTTCGACGAATCTCCAAGGATTTATGATGATCACCGCAAGGATCTTTTTTTAGAACTGGGTCGGTCAACACAAACAGTCATAGCTTTTTAAGTTATCAATTTTTTTTTCAAATTTTCACGTCTGGCTTGTTTGACAGTAAATAGTTTTTAGAAAAAATATTTCTGTGTTGTTAAAAAGCAAATGAACGAACTTCGTTAGTTCACTAATAATCTAGTGCTTACGCAATTATATTGGTTTTAATAAACTATTATACTGTAAAAAAAAATCGCAACAAGAAATGAGAACATTTTTAGACTTAATCTAATCAGCTAAACTGTGGAGGACAATAATGCAGAAATTAACAGACATCTGATAAGATTTAGAATGTTTTTAACACACAAATCAAAATTGAGAAAATTGAAAAAAATTCTGTGTAAAAATTATAAAAAAAATGACTGATCTTAGTATCATTATGAAAATATAGATATTTTTTAGTATTACTGGATACAGTTTTATTACTTTTTAGATGACGCTTTAATGTATTTAAACATCTTATTTTAATTAAAAAATTAAATTTAGACTAAGGAATTTAATTTTTTTTTTAATTTTTTTTTTTTTTAGCAATTGTCATCTGTAAATCATACGGGAAATCTCCTTATGAATAATCAACCACCAAACTCCACGGGACCAGTTACAAAACCTATAGTAACACAACCTAATGCAATGCCCATCGATCATGGTACGCGTTATATTTAGTTGATATGTTATTTGTTGTTTAAAATTAAAATTTTTATCTACATCAAATTTTATTCAATTAAAAATAAAAAAAAAAAAAAAAAAAAAAAGAAAAAAAATTGAATTTACCATGATTTATGAATTAATTGCTAGGTGGTAATCAACCAGCAGTCGGAGCAGTTGCTACAGTAACTGGTAGTCAAGGAATGGCAATATCAAGTCATACATCAATGCCAGCTCAACCGTCGAGACCAACTGCTTTAGCAACAGCAGCACCAATGAAGAAAAAGACAACACCACCACCATCAACTCCATCAAATCCACCCACTCCCTCAGTGTCAGTACCAACCCCACCGCCCAGTGTCACTCCGACAAATGCAAATGCATCTATAACATCACCGATGATTTCTCAAGCAACGACTATTGCAAGTTATCCAATAATGAGCACGATATCTGCCATTAATGATACTACTATCAATCAGCCAGACCTTATGCAGCCTTTTAATCCTCTAGGTATTTTTTAACAATCAAGTTACTTTGATACTTTTAAAAAGTTTGAAGAAATTTTCGGTTATTATCTGGAAGAAGGGTTCACAATATCTTTTTTAACCCACAAAAATTATGTTAAAAAATTTTTTTAACAATCACATTTTTTTTGTTGAAGTTCATCAAAAATAGAAAAAGTAAAAATGAAAAGAATTCTAAAAAATGTCTTTTATCAAAAATTTTCGCTCGATATTAAATTTTTGTTAAACATTAAAAGCTTTAAAACTAATTGAAAAATTATTTTTTGACTATTTTAAAATGATATGTATTATAAAATTGCCGTGAAATAAAATACTTAAAAAAATGTGAAAAGCGGTTAACCGGTAGGCCAACCTTGGAACTTTCCGCTTTTTTCGAGCTTAAAACGCTTCAAATTGGTTGATTTCAAAAGTTATGTAAAAAAAACAATGATTGTTCAAAAATTTTTTAATAGCTATAACTTTCGAATGCCTCATTCGATTTTAATTTACTTAGTGGCATTTGACGAAAAAAAATGAAAAAAATTTTTTTTTGGTTTTTATTTTTTGAATACGGCTGCCCGATTTTAAAACACACTAACTGCAAAATTTTTATACCTGATTTTTTTTAGTATTGCTGCATGTCTTATAACTTTTAAACCTTAATTTCAAGTATTTTTTCTTAAAAATATTTATGTTCAAGTATTTCTTATTCATAAATTAAATTTTTTATCAATTTGGCGCGCAAACTTTTTTAAAAATTGGCGCGAAAAATTTTTTAAAAATCTTGAAATTGTCAGTTACTATGTTTTGAAATCGGACAGCCGAATATCTTCGAAACAGTCCAATTGATTGACTTTAAAACTTAATCAGCTCGAAGTCTCAAAAATAGAAAATGTTTATTACCAAAAAGAAGGTAGATCCCACTTTCAGACAATTACCAAATAATTTTATTTTTATATTGTTTACATGTATGAGTATTATTAATTAAATTGTGTTTTCTTTTTTATTTTTGTTAAATAGGATCTATAACAACGACTCAACCATCTGTAGAAATGAATTTGAGTAGCATGAAAAAAGAAACAACCCATGCGTCAATGGTTCAAAATATTCATCAACCTGTATCAACAAATAATACTAACGTAAATTTAATGACTAATTTTAAAAGTTCTGTTAACATGATGCCAACAAATATGCAATCAAATTTATTGAACAATATTGGTATGGGCAATATCAATTTGAATTTACAACAAAATCTTGGTCCAGCGTTACTACAAAATCAATTAGAAAATATGATGAATACAACGCAATTAAATAACATACAAAATGCTCATAATATGGTGATGAATAATCAACAGCATTCCAATGGATTTTCTAATATTAAACGTGAAACTTCACCATCTATGATGAACAATAATGGTATACCTAACTTAAATATGCCACTAAGTATATCGACCGTAGGATCAATATTTGATCCGGTTCCTCCGATGGTTTCTATGCCAATGCAAATTCCTCAATTGACTGTCAAAAAAGATGAACGGCCTCAAATGACACAAGCTCCAACGCCTCATAAACCAATGGATGGTAAGTCATCCCTTATCACTTATTTTTTTTTTTTTTTAACCCATTAAATAACTCATTATATTTTTAATTATTAATAATACTAACTAATACTTTACTAATAAAATCTTAAAACGAAATCTCTTTAGCGGGGGCTTTCTTTGCAGAGATGAACTCATTAGGAATGCCAGTGATGAGTAACCACTCTAATGCACAAATATTGCCAGAAAAGAAAATGACGCCGCCAGATTCGAAAAATTCAGCGGCTAATTTTGCTTCGGCTTTCAAAAATAAGGTACTTGTTACTTTCATTACTTTTTATTTATATCTATAAATTTATAGAAAAAAAATTATTTGTATTAAATTTCTAATGAAAAATTTTTTGTAAATTATCAACAAAAAACAGACTGTTGAACAAAATGTTAAAAATGCATCGTCATGGTCATCGTTGGCTCAAGCTTCAAGTCCACAATCAGCCGCAGGAAGTAATATAAAAAGAGATTCATCAAGAGACTCTTTCTTATCATTCAAGAAGCAAGCCAAAGAAAAACAGGATAGGGTAAATCATAAAATTTATTTACTTTATTTTACTTTATTTGTTAATCTATACGGAGAATAAATTCTTGGCGTTAGACGTATCTACCGAATTCCTTCTCGTATCGAACTTTGTTGACCAACCAATTCGTTAAATAAATTCTCGTAGTTTCGTATTCATTCGTAAGACTTCGATACCTGCCGGCTATTAACGACTACATATATTTACGTGTATATATAAAGCTGTCGTGTTCTCTTAATCTGACTAAATTTTTTTTTCTTTCATTAACGAACAAGTGACCGATCTGAACAGTTTAGAAAACTACAACATTCTTAAAAGAAGAATTTTTAGTCTATCAACTTATTTTAATAACTTATTTTTAATTTTTTTTTATTCTTAATTTATTTTTATTTTAAAAATATGCAGCAACGTGCACTACTGGAGCAACAAGAGATTCGAAGGCAACAAAAAGAACAAGAAAGACTACGCCAGGAAAGTGAACGAAAACGAGAGCGTGAAGATGAAGATGCGTTAGAAAAAGTCATGAAGACTGTCAATGAGCAACAAGGAGTAACCATTACACCAACATCACGGGTAGAAGAAATAAAAGTCTCCACTGAAACTGACAGTAGTAGTCCCAGTCATTCATCTAGCCAGGATAGAGCGGCGGCTGAACGCGAACGTCAAAGGCTGCGAGAACAAGATAGACGGCGACGTGAAGCGGTAAGTTTTCTTTCTTTCTTTTTTCCTTTCTTTAATAATAAGATGATGAAGTTTATGAATAAATAAACAATCTAAAGATGTACTTTAAAATTGTTTACTTCTATCAAAATCAGCATAATTTGCGACCCAAATGCCAAAAGGGCATATTACAGCAGCTGGATAAGGTTTTATGCCAAAAGGGCGTATAAAAATTTTTTTTTTCGCCATTCAACTAAGAAACGCTCAAAACATAAAGATTTGACGGAAAAAAATTTTCAATGTACTAATGCCAAAAGGGCATACCTCAAAACATACGCCCTTTTGATTTTAGAAAAAGTTTAGCCTAAAGCCAAAAGGGCATATAAAAAAAATTTCAATTTTGCTCTGAAATATAAAATTTAACTCTACAAAATAAATCCAGATCATTTAATATTGTTGAATTTTACGTCTCTGACTCAGTAACCATGTTAGATATCGCTACTGTTTTATTATATTTTTCAATTAAAATTATAAACAGAATTTGTATTAAACTTGTAATAATAACCTTTAAAAATACCCTAAGGTAAAAGACTCAGTTATTGACACATGCAATTTTATTTTAATTAAAAAAAAAAATCGACTCTTATAAATTAATAAATATAAATTTTAACAAAATTGGTTTTTTTTAATATATTTAATTTTTTTAATTAGAATAAAATTGTAAGTGTCAAATAACTAGGCGAGTGTCAATAACTGGGTCTTTTACCTTATTTGTAATTTTATAATCAATATATAGTTTCAATTATTAATAACAGCAAAATTAATAACATATAATTTACAATTCAAAGCAATCGGCAAAAAAAATTACACGCCCTTTTGGCATTTGGGTCGCGAATTATTTTTTTTGTGATTTTCGGAAAAAAAAAAATTAACAAATTATATTATAAGTGAAAGTAATAAATCATTATGTTGATTATTCATTGACGCAGTCATCTTATCTTATAAAATATTAATTACAATAGTAATTTTGCTTGAAATTAAAAAAAATTATAAAATTTTTCAATTTTCGATAAGGTTGTGAAAAAGTAAGAAGGAAAAATATGCTCTTTGATTGATTGGGTCAATTTATTTCTATAGTTTGATATTAAAATACTACCTTTCTCAGTAAACAGGTGATTTTTTCGTTGTTTTAGAATACATATTTTCTAAAAATTTAGTTACATCAATGACGATCCTTAAAAACAAAGTAGCCCAATATAGTTAAACAGCATATTTTTCTTCATTACCTGACAACAGATTTTATTTTTGAGAGATTAGAAAAGAATAGGAATATTTGTTATTTCAGAATGCAAACAAGATTGACATGAACATGCAAAGTGACTTGATGGCTGCATTTGAAGAAACGTTATAATAATGTACCTTGCGGGACTTGGACAAAGCGTTTTGCCGCTGGACGATAATACTATCACTGGATGTTTTGTTAATATTAAATCTATATTTGTCAATATTATTATTATTACTATTATTGAAGCAATTAATAAATATAGTAATGATGATAAATATACCGCAAAGAATAGTCAAAATGATAATTACTCATCATTACTTTAATGTGTTTCACAAAGTTCATTATTTACGGATAAATTGCTACAAGGACAAACGATAGTAAAAAATTAAGTTTAAAAAAAACAACACTGATAAAAATTTACTAATTTACTAATCATAATTTTTTATTATTATTATTATTAATATTATTATATTAGAATAAGTAGCTAGAATTTATTTGTTCTGCACAATGGAAATGTTTACTTGACATTGCAGTTGTTTAGTTGACGGGCACTTTTGTCATGTGTGACCACATATAATTGAAACGAAAAAATATATTACGTATTGATTATATATTTTGATAGTCTATATGTGCTATAAATAAATTATACATGTATGTATATAATCTATATATATATATATATATATATATATATATATATATATATATATATATATATATATATATATATATGTTGTTTTCTGACATGATATCTTACAAAAAATAAAATACTTCACTATAAAATATTGCGATAAAATAAGAATTACTGAAATGTGTAAAAGTGAACATAAGAATGATTAATAAGCAGGATAATGATAAAATAACGTAAATTTAAAAAAATGATCCTTTGATTAAGTTTTGTATTTTTTCACATACAATTCACCAATCATTGACAGTCTATGTACACATGTACATGTCAGTAACATTAATGTAGAAACTAATTGCTATTAGATATTATTCTTTTATTAATTTCAAAATCGTTAAATTATCAATATTAGATGAATTTTAGTCCAATACGAATAAATATGATCTAATAGTGATTATAATCATTGATAACATAAATTCATGTGTTATATAAAATCTAAGTTGACGGAAAAAAAAAAAAATAAAAACCTACAATCGATCTGTTTGATCAAAAGAAAAAGAATGTTTAAATATAAATCGCTTAAGAAAAGCTGTCAATTAATATAAAGATAATTAACAAAAATATGCGTTATGTGAAACCATTTGATCGCTTAAAGAACAATTTTATGTAATATATTCGTATGTTTAATACGACGTTGTTCCCAGATATATGTAATACTACTATTACATATTTATATAATTGATTTATTTTTAATGGAAATTAAAAAATAATAAATCTGGGATCCTTCCTATAATAAACTAATTGAATTCTTTGTATATATATATATATATATATATATATATATATATATATATATATATATATATATATATATATATATATAGATTAACGATGAATCAATATTTTGAGAAAGCGTCTTTGCTCGCGTCTGGCAATATTTATTACTCTTGATAAGTGTATTATTGGTAATTAATAATAAATTTTCTTAATTACATAAATGTTCATTATCTTTATTAGAATATAAATAAAAAAAATTTTTAAAGTACAAAAATGTTCTTGAGTAAAAAAAAAAAAAAATCATTCAAATCGAAGTTTGATTGAAATATTTCGAAATTGAAAAAAAAATCGTTATAATCTCGTAACACTGTTAGAATTAACACGAAGTCGATATGTGAATTGTAAAATATTAAATTATTTCTTAGAAAAATTAAAATTTCTTTTTTTCTAAAGAATTTAAGTTTGCTTTTTTATATATTATCATTTTATTTTATTTTTACTGACGTTCTTGTTATTTTGAATAATTCAAATTCTTGAGCATGATTATTGTGAATTGAATTTTGTTATTAAGAAGAAAATAACAGGTATAAAACTGTATAATATTCAATTACATCAGTAGCATTTTTATTTGTTATATTTAAACTCGACTTAATTTATCTATAAGCTTGTATTATATCAATAAATATAAAGGACTACCGTAGATTTTACACTAAATCATATAATTGTCTTTATTTTTTTTTTTTTTTGTTATTAACTGACGATACAATAATTTACTAACAGTAATTCAATAAAAAATTTATGTCATTATTTATATTATTTTATTTTTTTGATCTATTTAATTTTAATTATTTGGGGTTGTGTAAAAAAAAAACAACATTAATTTATTATTTTTAGTAAGCGCGACATAATCATGCTTCTTCTTTAAAAAAAAATTAATAAAATAAAATATTAAAAAATAAAAAAAAATAAATAAAACAAAAAAAATGTTTAAAAAAACAATAATTTAAATTAAATATGATAAAAAAATACACAACTTATAATACAATACACTCATTCATATATGTATTAGTCAGTTTATAGTTTAATAATAGCATGCTGTCGGCCGTATCATCTGTAATAATTATTATTTCAATATATCACCTTGACAATGTAAGAAAATAAACTGTAAATGTAGAAGAATATATGAAATACGGCCGCCGATTGAATATTCTTATACTTATGTGTAATTACTTTTTTATATAATATTTTTTTCTTTCAATTGAAAGCGTGTTACACATTGAGTAAAAAACATTGTTTTATTTTTTTCTAATAATAGTAATAATAATAATAACAAAACTCAGGTATTTGTCTTCGCTCATGAAGTAATTGGTTTATAATGTATTTAATCAATGGATTATTATAAAAAATGAGTGACAAATGAATCGTTCATTGACCACTCAAACACCGCTGAGGTCTAGCTTCCAGTAATTAAAAAAAAATATATTTTTTTTTTTTAATTATATATGATTAAATATAACGTGTTTTCTTCTTTATATTTAAGTGATTTTATAAATACATTGTTATTAATTATTAATCGTTATTGCACGAAAACATATTAATTATTATTATTTTTTGTTCAATTTATTCGAGTGTTGATAAATTAATGATTAATTTAAAATGAAAATGATTAAATAAGCTATAAGAAAAAAAATGTAACCATTGTCAAAATAATGGTACTACTACCCTGCATGAGTGACATCCTAACATTTGTTCTGCTACACATTGAATAAAAATAATGAATAAAACGTAATTATAATAATAACTAATGATAATATATAAAATAAAATAATAAATAACAAAAAGTTGATAACCAGTGTGTTTAGTATTTAAAATAAAATTATGTGTGATAGGTATTAATAGTTGTATAAATAAAAAAGTTTATAAATGTAAATATAGGATGAAAAAATGAAATCATTGGCAGCAATTAACATGATTAACATATTAAAATAAAATAAAATAAATATATACAGTCTTATGTATAAAAAAAATAATACAAACGGTCACTTATAATTAATAATTATTATTTTATTCTCTTAAGGGATAAGGTTTGTAATAATTACAAAAAAGAGGAGACAGATTGTGTAACTTATTAGATCTCAGCGTAAGATTTATTATTACTATTATTATTATTATAGCATTATTAATTTTCAAAAATAAGTAAACACCAAAATCATTCTCCGCTGTATCAAAATGAAAAATAATAAAATAAAATAAAAAAATAATAATTTTTATATAAGTACCTATGAGCGCACATAATTTTGAATGGCACATTAAATTTTAGCGACAATTAATAAAGTAAATAAAGAAATGTTATTAAATATAAAACTTACTATTACTTAGAACTAATAATACAATAAAATGGTTGTACATAAATAATAATAAATACTGAAATAAATGGCTAAAATATTAATTAAAAGCTGTTGTTGTTAAGTTAAAGAGAAGTATAGTTTATTGATTATAACTTACCTATTTTTCCATCTTATTTCAAACTTCAATATTTAATATATTTTATATTATGAGTATAAATTTTATTTTTAGTAGATTTACACAGTCCTTTCATAAACATATTTAAATTAGTCTTGTTTTTTGTTTCTTCTTTTTTTTTTTTAATATTACATACATGAATAATAAATTTCTTTTACTTAGCAACATAAAACGTGTAAGCTCGCAAACGTAAAAATAGTTTTAAAAAAAAAAAAAAAAAGTTTCGACAGAAAATTGTTGACAAATATTGAAAATTAAATGGAAAAAGTTACAATAATAATAATTATTATTATGAATTGAAATACAAAAAAAATAGTATTTATTTAGATGAAAAAACACATAAAAAAAAATTAAATTAATAAATACTTCACGACGTTTTCGTTTCCTAGTTAGCAATTTTTCCGATTCATGTATAAACTTTATCATCATGCAATGTTATACATACATATATATGTATATACACATACATAAATATATATAATACATGTACACGAGTAATGTGTGTGTGTGTGTGTGTGTGTGTGTGTGTGTGTGTGTGTGTGTGTGTGTGTGTGTGTGTGTGTGTGTGTGTGTGTGTGTGTGTGTGTGTGTGTGTGTGTGTGTGTGTGTGTGTGTGTGTGTGTGTGTAGAATAAGTTACTAAGAAATGCACTAAAGATTATGATTATGATATTTACATAGTTATTCCAAGTTTTATATAAAATAATAATCAATTAAACATCAATATTTGTAGCATTAATTAATATTTTTCTACATGTTTAAGAACTACATATATCCTAACAAAAATCCTGAATCCAAAAAAAAGCAAAATAAAATTAGGCAGAAGGTAAATTGAATTATTGTAATTATAGTGTATTATTCATTTTATTATCATTATAATTATTTGTATTTTAATATTATTATGATAAGTTTATTATATAGAGTGATCGCGTAATTTGATCTATATTGAAACAATTATTAATTTCTTTAACACATATAATTTAATTAACTGATTTCTTTAAACCCTTCAATGTATAGGCCATTTCAAGCAGAACACTTTCTTTGGGTTAACATAATATAAATACACATTTATAATAACTAATTATATAAATATTCTAAGTTGCATTTTTATAATTATTTCAATAGATCTTTAACTGTTGCTATTCAACGGATATATATATATATATATATATATATATATATATATATATATATATATATATATATATATATATATATATATATATATTGTAATATTTATATTTTCAATTAGCGAAGAATAAAAATCTAAAATTGATCAGTGTATACAGATTGAAAGCATTGTAGTGATACTACAGATTATGTAATGAAGATAGTAATTTTCTTAATAATGGAAAATATAATAATTTTTTTTTTTCATTGCATAGTTGATAGATTTTTTTTTCTTATTTCATTTATGTGATGAGTGCTTGTACGGAATGACTATACGTATAGCTTTAATAATTTAATAAAGATATTTCATTATTATATTAATGGTTACTCAACTTCATTATTGAATCTCAAAAATCTAATGTCAGAAATTTATTTTTGATGACAAGTTGATTTTACTTTCAGAATTTCGATTTTTTTTTTTTTTTTTTTTTTTTTAATATTTCTGATCCTGAAGATTATAAGCTTCTATTTTTTGATTTTTGGTGAAAAAAAAGGTGGTCAGAATATAGAAAATTTTAGAATAATTTAAATTGTAAAATTTGATTAATTTGATAGATATTATAATTTTTTTATCTAACAATATTGCATTCGCGCTCATCATTTTTACCTATTTTTAATCTATAAATTTAAATAATTCATTTTATGATTACTTAAGTTTTTTTTTCTTCTCTTTTATATGCAAAAAATATTTAAATCATTAATAAGAACACAAAAATATAAATAACAATTATTAATTTTTATACAATCATCACGTCCATGACTAATATAAAATAAAAGTAAGACTTATTGGACGTGACTTAAATATATGATAAATATTTTTTTTATTATTCAACTTTTTTCTATTGCTTATGATAAAAATTACTATTTATTGTTGAACATATACCATTACTATTAATCTCAAGTGGTATTAGTAATATTAATAAATAAATCTTTAAAGTATCTCATGCAGGCACTTGACACATTTGTTGAAAATCCAATTAATCTTTTCATTTCCAATTTTTTACGTTCTCCAGAATAAATTAAAAATAAATAAAAAATAGTATTAATATTACTAATTCCACTGAAATTATTAGTACACAATATGTAATCCATGTCATCATAAAGTTATAGATAAAATTAGTCAATTAGATTTAGATGTGGACTTTACTCAAATCCGATAGAAAAGATTTTGGTGTGATAACATGAGATGATCCTGAAAAAATTTGATAAATAATTAAAGTTTACTAATAATATAAGATAAAAAAAAAAAATACTTGATTTGACTAATCTTACCAATTATGACTTCCCAATTTTTCATAGCATTCGTTACTTCATATGCACATCGAATTTCAGAAAAACATACTCCACCAACGATAAAGACTATTAAACGTGGTACATTTTTAATAGTCTGCTGTCCTTTATCTTTATGCCAGTGTCCATAACGTGCGCTAGGATAATAAAATTAATATTTTTACATATTCTATAAATATAATAAAAATAATTATAAAAAAAATATACCTCGTTGGAGCATGATATCCAGAACTAACAGCACGCCCGGCTAAAAATGGAAAATGTTTAGTATCTAATCTATCTTCAATAGAATCCTCCATAATATCTTTAACAATTGGTGTCCAACGACTCATTTGGTAGGTTTGTTCAGTAATCCTTTCTTTCCGCGGAACTGTGTATGGTTTACGTCCTTTACCCTATGGACCAAAATGTAAATATAAATTTTATTGAATGTAGTAATTATTAATAAATATTTTTTACAACTGCTTTGCACGTACGTCAACATTGATGCCTAAGCTTGCCATGTTCATAATGGTTTGTTTATCGTCTGGTGATACTTGAGCATGATGTACTAAACGGTTGAGATTTTCTTCATTAATTCCATTTTTACTTAATACATACAGGGCAATTATACGCAATTTGTCTAGATTATTAACTGTTTGATCTAACAAAACTGGAGTAATGTTGCGCATTTGATCTTTGATACGTTCACCTTCAGCATCAGTACCCATAGCCAAATCCTTTTAGTAATATATTTGTTAAATTAACATTTTTTTTTTACATAAAATGAAAAATAAGTTGATGAAAAATAGTTTTTTTTTACCTGTTCAACCTTACAAAGTTTGTCTACATTTCCTTGATAGCGTTTCATGCAATCTTCAGCCAAATGTAAATGAGTAGCATATTTACTCAATTCTTTCTGATATTGAGGCATTTTTTTAATCATTTGCGAAAGATCTCTCATACTTTGTTTATCTCCTTGGGGCATTCTTTTTGATTCTGTAAATTTCTTCAGATTCTTTGTGACATTTCTAAAAAAAAAAATATTCATGAAATATTAATTAATAAAAATAATTATAATACAAATTGTCTATAAACAAACTGTATACTATAAAAACCAAAAAATGCTGAATAATTTTCACACTTACTGAGATACAACTGCAATATGTTGATGCCTCAATTCTACCCACAATTCATCATTTTCGTCAAGCAAAACTTCTTTTTCACCCTGGCCTGCCGACGCCTCATAGCTGTAGAAAAATAATTAAAAAATGGTCAATGATTTTTATATACAAATCATAATTTATAATAAAGGAGAATAGTTACCTGTAAACATCATTTTCAATGTCAAGTAAATCATACGCCATAGCTTGGAGTGTAAGTTCATGCAGTAGAGGTGAAACGCAATCGAATCCACGATCAAGAATTAATAATTGGGAGCGTGATTTTTCCGGACCTTCACCCATTGTTGGTTCATCAGCTTTATAGGCGTCTAATTTTTGCTGTACCATTTGTGCAAGTTCCACATTACGATCAAAATCGCTATTAAAATTATTAAAAATTTAATATTTAGTTACTTAGTTTTTTGTAAATATAAGGAAGTAAAATTTTTAATGAACAATTAATTACCTTCGATATCTTACTGATGGATATTCACCAAGAGTAGCACAAAGTGTTGCTATTTGTTCAGCACTGCGTTCCATATTTGCATTTCGAGCATTTATAAATGATGGATTGTAAAAGCATTGAAACGTTTCACGTGAATCCAGAGAAAAAACCTGAGTGTATATTAATGTTAAAATTAATTTTATTATTCAGTCGCTTGATTATACTATAAATGCTAAGCTAATGTATTATTATATTGATATTTTGAGCAATAAGCCATAATTTATCACATAAAGTTTATGCAAAGCTAATTAAGTTAATATGCATAGAAAAGCCACAAGTTAACATTTTTTTGCGATTTTAGCCAACAAGAAGAAACAATGCCAAAGAAAGTGAAAAGTTTTTTTGAGTGAATAAAATACGGTATATTTGATATAATTTGGATGGATTTATTTGTTTGAACAGTTTTATTTCACCTGAGACTCATACGGAAGAAATGCAATGTTGATCTCTTTGAGAGTTTTTATCTTTCTAGCGGCGAGAGACTTGCAGAGTTCATTGAAGAGCTCCTCTGGACACACTGGATGAGTGCAAGCATTAATGCATTTTGAAAAATCGTTAGTTCGTGCGATGGATAAAATCAATACACGTGTAATACATTTAATTGCAGAATAATGTCGTTTAGAGAAGAAAAAAAAAAACATTTATTTTCATCATTTCGAATCGTAAAGTTGTAGGTATGAAGATAGAGAGAGTGTAAGAACAAAAAGAAAGAAATAAACAAAACAATTTATCAGCTTGATAAAAGACAAAAGTTTCACCCGCAAATCAAATTTAAAAAAAAATTAAAAAAAAAATATTTTTACCTGCTCTTCATACGGTATAAATGCTATGTTGATTTCCTTTAAAGTTCTAATGTATTTTTTTACCATCGATTGGCGTAAATTGTTAAATAAATCATCAGGACATGCTGTGAAAAAATATTAACTAAAAATTGATGTAAAAAATAAAAACATAATAAAACTTAAAACACTTTTTAAAAAAATTAAAAAAAAAATCGATAAATTAAACGCTATTATTGTGCGATTGTAAATTTATTTACATTAATATTTATATTAGATTTGGTTAATAATTAATTGATAGGAAAAACGATCATTAGACTTTACCTTCAGTGAAATATACGTGGGCAGCTTTATAAATAGTTCTAGATGGATTACTGAAGTCATCAATAAGTTTTTGCACCGAACCGTTGCAAGGAGTAATAAGATAAATAGCTTCCATTGATGGTAAAGGCTCTCGTTTCTTATTGATATCTTCTACTAATGTAATTCCTTGAGCACTTATATCATGCATTTTGCAACATGCTGATACCATTCTCATAGCTAATTGATCTACGACCAGGATTCTCCATTCAACATTAGCAGCAGCACCACCACCAGCAGAAGCTTTTTTGTTAATCTTCTGCTTGATAACTTCATTCATAATTTCTATAAATAAAAATTATAAATTAGTAATTATTCATGAAAAAAAAAAAAATAAATATATTTATAATTTACAATAATTATGTTGTACTCATATAATAAAAAAATAATAAAAATAATTGTTTAATTAAATCATTTCATATTATTTTTTTTATTAGAAAATAAAAGTAAAAAAAAAAAATACTTTTAAAATATTTTATCGTAACAGAGTGTTAAAAGAAAAAAAATTAAATCTCTGTTTACTGAAGTCGCCAACAGTTATGATGATTGCTTCCAGTAACTGTAAAAATTTGTTTAATGATGTTCAGTTTTTCACAGTTTTGTAAATAAACTTTAATAGCTCTAACTATTTTGAGTAATAATTTTCTTTTATTAGAAAGAATCTTTATTTAAAAAAATATACAGCTACATAAGTTGTTTGATATTGAAACAAATTTAAAAATTTTTATATTTCATAATTTTTTAATTTATTCATTGTGGAATAAATGTTTAATCTCAGTAAAAAAATAGTTTTCATATTCACTGGCTCATTGTAGATGTTTAAATTAATACGAGATTCAAATAATCCCTGCATTATGTTCAACTGCGAGGTATTATTGAACAATTTATATTTAATACCGCATAGTACAAATTTAACGATAACTGTCTCCTGTTATGTTGTTATGTGCAATAAAACAATGCAGCTTTGAAAGTAATAATACATAACCAGTGATATGTCATTTCTATGAGAATATAAAATCTAACCATGAACTGAATTACGAAGATATAATTATTAATTACATAAATATAATTATTCAATTATAGTAATCGAATTTTATCACTGTGGAAATATTACGCCCAATTAAAGGCATCTACAATTTTCTACTTTCAATATATTGAGATGATAATTTCGATGTTTCAATGAAGGATGACCTATTTTAACAATTTGCCTGATGTCATTTTATCTATTACAATTTTATTTTTTTTTTTCATATCATGTGAATCTATTCTCAATTATAGCATCGGTTCAGGTTTCTACCGTTACGTGATATTGTAATTAAATATATATATATATATATATATATATATATATATATATATATATATATATATATATATATATATATATATATATATATATATATATATATATATCGGTATTGATTTAATTAAAAAAAGAAAGTTTCAATAAAATTAAAAGAAATAGAAAAATCATTTCATATCAAATCACCTAGTTTTTTTCATTTTTTGATACGTTTTTTATATATAAAAAAATTTTGTAGCTTGCTTGGAAATTTTTAGTCCTTGATCTTTTAAAACTTGTACATTTAGAAATTTTTTTAGTTTCAAAAAAGCAGCGGTATGGTGGATTTAAAAAATTCTCAACTTTTGATTGAGTTTCAATGTTTTTTTTTTTTTTTAACTCAAGTTCTTTCAAAATTAAAAAAAAATTAAGAAAAGTTTTATTTTTACAAAAAGTCTAGGAAGTTGAGTACTTGTTATGTTTCATACTATAAAATGTTTTGTTTTTTCTTTCTTTTTCTTTACTAAACAGAATTTCAGGAGTATAAAAATAACCCTTATTACTTTTAAATTAGATTAAAACAATCAGAAGTTATGAACATTCAAAACTTATATAATATAACTCTTCTTGAGAAATTCTTAAAAATTCAATGTGTACAAACTTCTTAAGCTTAGAAAAAAATAGCCGAAATAAAAAATGTTCTTCTTTAGAACGGGTATGATTTGGTATGGATTGGCCTAAATGTAGTACCTAATCGACTCTTTATTAAGTAATAAATAATAAAAGATATAATATACTATATTGTTTGTAATAAATTTATCAACAAAAATTATATTTTTGTATCTTAAAATCTTTGATTAAAAATTAAAATTTAAATAGTATTTAACTCTCTAAATTACTCCGAATATTACTCAAAGCTACTTTCTACGATGGACACCATTTCAATTATAATTAAAAGTTAAGGATTACAGGTAATCATTATTTCCTTTAACGAATATCAGTAATTCTATTGTATTAGTCAAATGATAAAAAAAGTTATCAAATTATGTTGATCAATTGATATCTACATAATAAAAAAAAAAAAAAAAAAAAAAAAAAAAAAAATTAAATTTTGTTAAAAACAAAACGTTTTCAATTTTCATTTGTGTGAAAGAAGCAAGCAGCTAATTCAAAAAATTTTCAAGTAACTTTAAAATTTATCATTGAAAAAATATTTTTAAAAATTACACAAGAAGCTTTCTTCAAAATTTTCAAGTTCATTTTTTTTTAAACAAGTTAATTATTTATAAATTAAAAAAAATTTTTTTCAACCTCTGTTACAATCATATACATAAAAATTTTCTTTATTATTAAAAAACAATGTAATCACATGATTTATAACAAATTTTGATTTGTTATCAACATTAAATTATAAAATAAAAAATGGTGAGATTTAATTAAAAATAAAATGAACGTAATGTACAGATTAGTTAGATAAATTGCTGTAATCTGTAACATGAAATCTTTCGGTACCCATCTATTCAAGTATTGATCGGTCTTTAAAGTTAGTGACGTCACAACAGTCACGTATACTTGTAAAATAGTACCCTTATAATTAAATATCTATATATGTAATATTAATAAAATTGAATAATTAATAATTAAGATTTCTAATTTCTCAATAATTTGAAGTAATGTTTTGAAGTTCCCATAGTCAACATCACATTATTTTACTCACAAATTACAAATTAGATTAGTATTATGTCAAGTCCACGTGTATAATCTAAAAATAGAATTGTCACGGATTATATCAAGAACACTAGGTTAATTATCAATTAAATTTTATTATCATTAAAAAATCAATGTTATGATTCATCACTGTTGATATAGTAAGTATCATATACAAACAATTAAACGTCAAAGTGTAATTAAAAATAAATAATTGTGATAAATTAAAATAATTTATGATTTAAATTTATAAGTCTAATAAATAATCAGTGAATGGTTAATTTGATGTAACTGTTATGGACTGACGAAAATACTAAATAGTTTGACATTTATGAGTATGCTCAATTGTGTGATGAAATCATCTTGGCCAAGACGTACGCCCAATAGAACATTAATATCATACGTATTTGATGTTATTATAAATAACTATTACTATTTATAGTAAAGTATTATTTAAACAATCTATGTGCAATGACAAATTACATTTATTTTGTTGCGATAAATAATAAATTTCATTTTTTTAGGATACTCACTTTGACCGACTTGTGCTTTGAGCGCCATTTTGACAGAACTGAAACTCTCGCCAGAGAAATCCCACACAGGTGGCGTCTATTTCATAATACCTATATATACTTACATGTTTCATACTTTTTTATTATTTAGTTTTTTATTGATATACTATAATTATACAATAATTGCAAAAAATATTGGAGTTTCTTCTGTATTTTATTGATTTATATTTTTTAACAATTTTATTAAAACAAATATGTTACTTGCATAAATCATTTTATACATTTTTTTTCTAAATATAAATTGTATTATTTTATGATACTGAAATTAGCAAAGAATTATTTACCCATTACTTGATTTTATTGAAAATTAAAATAATACTGAAAAAAAATTCATAAAAAATTGCATTTATCGTTTTTGTCAATTTTTGACGTAAAAAAATTTTTTTTTCGATAACTTATTCGTTTAATTTTTTTAAATAGATAATAAATTATAAAGGGACTAAGTTTTTTAAAAAATTTGCACTCACAGTTCTTTTAATCTTGTAAGTATATTTTTTTCATAGTGAACATTATGGTAGGAAAAATCATGACATTAAATTTAGCTGTCACTTTACAATTTTTTTGATTTTCTTTAACAAATAAATTATTGCAAAAAAAAAAAACTATTAAAAAAATAGACTTGTAAAAATTTTAATAAATTAAAAATGTAATTTTTTAGAACCAATTTTTTTGTTAAAAAAAAATAATAAATTGTCAATTGACAGCTAACTTTAATGTCATGGAAAAATCAAGAAAAATTAAGAAAGTAATAAAAATTATATTTTTTTTATGCGTATGTTGTGATTTTTGTTGTTTTTATTGAGATAAAAATGTATGTCTATATGCATCAATATTCAAAATTAAAAAATTAATAAAATTGAAATTAGCAACATGTAAAAATTTAATGACATTCAAATTAGCTGTCATTTGACAATTTTTTAATTTTATTCAACAAAAAGATTTGTTCTAAAAAATTATTTTTAAAAATCTGTATTTTTTATTTTTTTTAATTTCTAGATGTCAATTTTTTTTATAATTTTTTTTTGCTATAACTCATTTATTATAAAATTTAAAAAATTATCAAATATGTGTTACATTAATTTTCATAAAATTTTTTAAGTTTTTTTGAGTTATAAATTATTAGTAAAAAAAAATATTTACAAAAATTGCATCAATATTTTTCATTAATCTTAACACTACCAAATTAATAATTTAGATGGGTATTTATATATTTACATTAATAAAAAATTTTTTTTGAAAAATTCTATATTTTTTTTTTATTTTCTTTGAAAAATAATCCTAACATTTATTAAAAGTCCGTTAAATTTGTTATCATAACATAAAACCTATGAATACAACTAATATGACATTAAACTTAGCTGTGACTTGACAATTTTAAAAATTTTCTTTAATAAATAAATTATGACTAAAAAATGGAGTTGTAGGAATTTTAATAAATAAAAATGCAATTTTTTAAAAATAATTTTTTAAAGAAAATCAAAAAATTGTCAAGTGACAGCTAAATCGAATGTCTTAACTAATTAGAGTCTTAAATGTGTACGGATGAATATAATTAAAAATTATTTAACAATGAACAGATATTTACAACAGAGAATAATATTATTGGGACTTGCGTAGTAGTTGAAATGTTCTGCGCATATTATTTGAACAATGCTGCGCGCGCAATTTTTGATTCTGCGTTTGGTTGTTGGAGTAGAGTGCGAGTAAAATAGAAATGGTTGTTCGTGAGTGGTCGGTAATATTCGGTAGCGGTCGTTGTAGGTGAGTGTAAAGTGGAGTTAAAAGGGAGCAGATGAAATGTTTAGGACAGATACTGGAGCTTATGTATAGAGTATAGAGTGAGAGTGGTTTAATGTGTTTGTGCTTGAGCACTAGCCGGTGGGTCTGTTGGCCTCGCCTCGCTCCTCGTTGCTATACATCCATACAGTATTACACAGTAATACACAGTAATACAATCCATACATTTACACGTTGTGTTGGTTGGTCTAGTCTTTCCTCACTACACCGCCACTTTCAGTTTGAATCGAGGAGCTGGTGCTGATGCATGTGGTTCGTATGGTGCCCCACGTCCCACGATTGAGAAGTATGTAGTGTTTTACCGCGCGTTTACCAACAAACCTAACGATCGTGCTTTGCATCTGGCACTCGGGTCTCTTGTTTATATTTCAATTGTAAACTCCATTTCAAGTTGGTCAACGGTCAAGGACTTTCACCCCGAGAGTGATTGCAAGCATAATTATTTCTATTCAGTATTTATGCTATTGTTCACTTATTAATTTATTAATTATTTATTATTATTGTTCTTCTTCTTCTTCACTGATTAGATGGCATAATATGATCTGGATTAATTTAAAGTTTTTTAGTGATGATTTCTTGTGTTGGTGTACATTTTCAATTGGATAGTACACACTAATATCTTGAGAAGTATAATTTACCGGTGAATCGGAGCATCATGAAGCTGGAGTACCCTTGTCGAGTTGAGGGTTGGCTCAACGTTTGTGGTGAGTAGTCAATTTTCTTGTTTTACTATTTTAACATGTGCAACACGGTTCAATTCTTATGATCTTTATATTTAATAATTAGTTAATTAAAATGATACTGAAATGAGTAGACATTTGATTATTTTTAGAATTTTTCTCAATAAATAAATTATTACAAAAAAAAAATTATATAACACTTTGTTGTTGATAATTTACTTATTAAATAAAATCAAATAATAACTAGGTGTCTTCTGATTTTAGTATCATCAGTCAGTTAACTAGAATGATTCTAGAATCAGCAGACATTTGACCATTTAATAAAAAAAAAAAAAAATTGCATTCACAGATTTAAAAATTTTTTATTATAATAATTTATTTATCAAAAAATTTTTAAAGCTACCAGATGTCTGTTAACTTTAGTATAAACTGAAATCAATAGACATCTAATCAGTTGCTGAATTTTTTTTTCAAATAAATGACAAAAAAAATATTAAAGAAAATTACATTAATAGTTTTTTAAATCTTCTAATGTTAAATTTTTTTATTATAATTTATTTATTTAAAAATTTAATAACTGTGTCAGACGCCTGTTAATTTCAGCATCATTAAGTATAAAAATATGTATCTACGAAACAAATGTGTATTGACATAAGTAAATTAACACGTGTTATGGACGATTTTTAAATCTCGTGGTGAATCACGTGTATGTACTTTACTTATTTAATATAACTATAATAATAATAAATAAAAATAATAAAAAAAAAAAACAGATAAAAATAATAGATTCTTACATCTATGAACATGTCAAAAGCTAAGTCAACTAGAAAGCTATAATTTCCTGTCAATATCTCGCAACATCAAATTCTATTCCCAACTAATTGTAATTATACGATTGATTATGCGAAATTACACAAAATATATACAATGCATACATATTTCATTTGAATGAATAGAATAGCATTTGATGACATATTAAATAATATTAAATGAAAATGACGAGGTATAATTGTGGTTTTTAAAAAAATACTCTCCCTTTCTGATTAGTATAACCGATCAAAATCAATGATACGTTCGTCACATTGCTACCATGACTACCAATGAAAGATTGACTTAGTCAATAGCATTCCAGAGTATTATTTTTATTTTTTATTGTGCATACTTATCATTAAACATATATCAACGAGTGGAAGCTTTTATGTATGTCGCGAAAACAATTTGATAGTAAAATAAGCATATATATTATTAATTATTAGCATTGTATATAGAGACTGAACTCACGAGATATTAAAATTTATTAAGTTAAAATTTACAGAGTTTCGTGCTTGCACGTGACATGAGAACGGACGGCATAACGGCTTACAGCAACGTTTGTTGTAAAATACCTACAACAATTTATTTAACGATATAAGTAGCAACATTAAGACGAATGATAGCAGAGTGATGAATAAATTATATTTTTCGTAAATGTATAAGTGTTGAAATCGTTAGAAGGTAGAATAAAAATAGTATGCAGATATATAAACTCATGAATCATGACAAATTAATTCAATAAGTATCTTATACTTGATAATTATTAACCAATAATTATTTTTCTCCGTTTCATTTTTATTACCAAGCGACAATACGCGCAGAGTTCAATCGAGAGTTTTGCCATCCTAAATACTCGAACTCGTTTCGTCAGATATTTTTACACTCAAACTCATCCACACAACAAACACCCTACTTTATCTTGTCTACTTTTATTCTCTGCATTCGAAATTCAAACACGTATATCTTTGTAATTTAAACTCAACTCTAAAAAAGTTTTTTTATATCTTTAAATCTTAAAATCTACAAGAAAAATTATTATGCTCGGTGAATTTTAATTTTAAATCCTATAAACCCAAGCAAAGTTTACTAGATTGTGCAATCTGTGAAGGTACTGATTAAAAATTAACGCTTTTGGGATTTCGGGTGAAATTTGCAAGGAATTTATACAGTATACTGAGCACTGAGGAAAGTGTAGGTGAGTAGGTAGAAGTAAAAGAGAAGAAAACGGTACAGCACGTGGATGGAATTTTGTTGGAGGGGTTTACTATGCTTTATATACCCCCGCCCTTAGTTTTTTTTTTTTTTTTTTTTTTTCCAAGTCAGAGAAATGTCGACAATTCCTAGATAGTGTAACAATATTCTACAAAAAAAACTAATTTCATTTATTCAAATAAAAATTAATTTGGATATTGAATAAACTTTGCTTTTGAAATTGTACAAAGCTTTAACGGTTTTTTGAGTTACTACCCAAAAACTCGTATTTAAATATATTTTAAAGCATAGAAATTAAAATCTATCATACCAAACTCGCACAATTCGTGTCACGCACGTTGCGTACACTTCCGGTTGTGACTGCGCATGCCCTTTGTCTACCTTCCGGTGATGATAGGAAAGTATAGAGACAATAAAAGGTAGAAGTAAACGTATACAGGTAGAAAAAAAACATTACGGTTACTTGCAGAATTACAGTTATGCCGACTTCAAGATTCAATTCCAACCGTGGATACTCCCACGATTATGACCGTGAATTAAATCATTTCACAGTGAATGTATTTAAAAGTTGAAAAAAATAATACATCTAACATTATACTGTGAAACTATTTTGCATATTATTTTTTAATGTTTCTCACTTGTGTTTTGTTTTTATAAAACAATAACTACTTTATGTTGAAGCAAATTTTTTGAATGAGCGTTTATAACTATATGTTATACGTAGACGTCAAGGTTTTTTTAAATTTCAACACGAGTTTTAAGAGTTGAAATGTATTGCGTGTTCTGAACGAAAATATTTTCTTGAATTTAGGTGCCTGACCGTTTAAAAATAGGTTTAATCTTTTGTTGAAAATCTATTCTAATCAGGATTCTGAATTGTCGATGAGGCTTGAATTTCCAAGATCTTTAAAAAAAAATACCCAAAGAAGTTTTTCTCGTTTTTTGTACCTGATGGAAAACGGTTCCAAAAGAGATTTCTCAGATTTATTCCTTTGATGTAATAATAGGGTAGATCGCTTCACTCAGCCGCTCAAAAAAGTAGTTCAAGCAGTTAAAGGACGACCTGTGCCCCTTCAAAAATATGGTCGCTTAATTATTTAGCATAGCTAAGCATTACCAAAGCTCTATATTTTCCTTACTCATTAGTTTAAGGCACGAAAATTTCAACCATCTGAGTGGAGTTTATTATTTCTTAATCGACAGTCTTCAAGCGAAAAAATGTTGGCGATTAAGCCACCTACCGATGATGTACAGTACTAGTATTTTATGAATATATTCAACCGGATTTTTTATTCTGTTCAAAGATTTTCGTTGTTCTTCTAAATTAATCTAAAATTAAAAATTAAAGCTTTTCAAGTATGCACTTGTTAGTACCTGCTTATGGAGTGTCGCTGTGTGCTCTAATGATATCATTATTGTACGGTAAACATTTTATAATGATATTGGACTTGTTATCACCTGACAACGACACATTAAAATGGCACGCTTGGAAGAAATACAACGCTTTGACACATTTGATCGTTTCGAGTGATTATGAAGTGTAATTATATTTTTAAAATCTTTATTAAACTTTATAAAAATATGGAGGGTAAATTTGAGGATTGGAAAAGTAAAATAAAATAAAAAGCTACGTGATGTTGTAGTTATGTTGATGGTACAAGGGTGGTTTTTAAAGGTCTGATCGGTCTTGGTCTTGATGTGTAAGGGTGAAAAGAAGCGTCAGAAGCGTGGAAAGCGACCCAGCATTAAGGCTACAGTATAAAGAGAAGCTGCTGGAATATCGATTACTCTCACGCCATGTACTCTAAACCATCCCTTGTGAAACTAGAGAAGCGAACGTGCTTTCGCGATTTATAGAATCGACTTACCTAACATAACTTTTGTACCAAAGTACAAAAAAAAAAAATAATAAAAAAAAAACAAATAATTATACTTTCAGTAGACGGCGAATGAAAAATCCTTTAAAAAATTAAAAAGCTGGATAATGGTATACGCGACCGCAGAATTAAATTGAAGAATATTTAAGTATGTGTAAATATATACTTAATGATGCGTAATGTTCAACACACGCGACTATCTGTCGACTTTCGCAAAAGAGCATTTTTGCGCAAGTCTTCGTCTTTATTTCTTATCGTCCGCGTGGAAAGAGAGAAAGTTATTACGGAAGTAAATTATTACCCTCGCTTGTTGTTATATTCCTATTCTTTACATTTCTTTCACTATTTTCAATACCCTGAGAACATATTTCCCATCCATTCGCAAATTAGATCTAGCTATTTGATTAATAATTACTATAAATATTTAGAAAGAACAGTTTAATTATGTACGCTTATTAGCATCTTCTCTCTAATAACCATATTTATTTTTGCAAATGACAATTTTGCAATTCTAAAAATTACAAATGCCAAGAATGTGTGATGAATGTATAAAAGGCGGATTTAATGCAATAATCTAAAAATAATCATGATCCACACCCACCTTTTTGCCATCTGAGATACAAAATTTTACCTTGAATAATCCAGTTGGGTGCGACGATGTTATGAATAAAATGAATAATAGATATCATACATTGATTAAAATGAAAAAACGATGGCTTTCGATATCAAGTTTTGTGTGATATTTCTCATCGTTGAGTTACGGGCAAGAGAACCCGGTCGATAGACAGTAGCGAGACAGTCCAGTGTAACTATAAACCTTTCTTTTTCTCAACACTATATATCTATATGTTCATAGATAAACATACTCTCACAGATTATTTATTGAATTTAACAACTTTCTTAATCACTTATTTGCAACTAAGTGTGTTTAATTAACATGTTTAATATCGTCAACAATATTTAAAACATAAAAGTATTTTTCTACTAACAATCAATAATAATGTATTGAAGTATAATTTATATTTCATATAATTTATTATTTGATATAAATTATATTCACAGTACTCATAAAATTTCATAATTTATATAGCTAATGTATATTTAAAAAAAAAAAAAAAAAAAAAAAAAAAAAAACAGTTTAAAAAAATATTGCTCAAAAGTATTATTAAAACATTTTTCAAGTTCCCAATTTGACATGAAACATTACTTCCTTTTGACTCGACAATACTTTAAAAACTTAATTCTTATGTACAGCGATAATCTTTAAGATTTAAACTAATACACAAGAGTTGGCTGTAGTAAACTGTGGGAATGAAAACTCAAGCAACTAGAATGTCTTTCTTTAGGGCTTTAGCTTACGCGTATTACATAATAACTCAACATAATGTACTAGTAACCTCTCTAACACATGCGATTCGGTCATCGTTTGTATGTTATGTTATATTGTTTCTGTATTTTTTTTTCCTTTATACATACAAAGTTTATTTTCAAAATGAAAATATTAATAATTAATTTTATACTCAATGCGTACAATAAATACAATTAATTTGAATGATTTGACAAAAATATGCCTAAATAAAATAAAATAAAATGAAATGATTTTATTTACTTAGGATATTTTTGGGTCATTCTATTTATTTTTGTATGTTGACACTCACGATCATCACTCGACATAAATATCAATGAAAAGCATTGTTGATCGTCAATTACATATCTAACTAATATTCGATGAGTTTGCAAGTCATAGTGTAGAGTATTGTAATAAGTACTTGTTGCTCTTGGAAAAAAAAAAAAAAAAAAAAAAAAAAAAAGAGGGAAAAAAGAATGTAGAGATAAAAATCCTCTTTCCTTACGATGTTTCTTTAACGGTATATTCTTGTATCCTAAACGTAGATTACCATTTAGACAATGAGTTGATGATTCATAGTGTTCGCAAATAAGCGAGAAACCTGGCTTTTTATTATACTGCAACATGTTACATAGCTGATGAATCATGTACAAAGATGACGAAAATTATTGATAGTAAATTTCTCATGGTGCTTCAGCGTGACCGGATCTATGTATGAGGAATTTATTGAAGTTGTGAGAGAGATACATAGAAAAAAAAAAGAAAAATAATAAAACGTGACACCCTTGAGCTGCAAGATCGGATTTCGATACACGTATTGACGTTTGAGACTTTTCGTTCTTTTTCTATGATGCTTAAAAAAAAATGTTTTTATATCAAATAGAACATTATTTGATACGATAAAAATTCTGTACATACACTTGAAGGTTCAAAGTTTCAATCAAATCATTAAAATTGAGAACGTTCAAGTAATAAACGGGAAAAAAGTTATACTTAAAGTTAGTTGTATATTAGAAAATTAGAAAGCGAGAAATCGTGACCAGTCAAGTTTGCTTTTACTTGAAGATAAGAGAATCAGTGAGATCAATCAAAAAGCTAGAGTATCTGATAGTTGTAAAAAATTCATTTTTAATATGAATAAATGATTACACATATTAAACGTTTATGAATATCTAAAATTCAACTTTTCAAATCAAATGTATATTCACGTATGAAAGTAAAAGTTGGAGTGGATGAGAGTAGGTAGCTTTAAGGATATAATTTTTCCCCTAATGTATTTCATTTCCATCCCCTTCATATGAACCTAAAGGCATCTAGGATAGGCTTTACTCTGCGACTGTACATTTCTGTTGGCTCCCTTCTTTTTACTTCATAATCTCGCTGGCGATTGATCCGTCGATGCATCTCGTTGGCGCTTGCGGTATATTTGTGATATACATTCTGGTTAGTTATATATATACATACAACATGCATACCATATAATAAAAAAAAAATAAGAAAAAAAAGGAAAAATAATGTAGAGTAGTCGACGAGGGTAGACTAGGTTGCGAAGAAAAAGGGGCTGGAAAATTTTCATGCCCGACGGACCGAACTCCATTCGTCTGCACCTGCATCGGTGCGCACCATGCGATCGACAACAGTGCGCCAGCAATTATACTTTTTTTCTGTTGCATATAAAATGTTTAATACGTTTCTAAATCTACATTATATTTATAGAGACACATAAAAAAAAAATAATTAATTTTTTTTTTTAATTACAAATACATATGTATATTTACAATATATATATTACAAATTATATATAACAGACAAAGCAACCTGAAAATCTGATCATATTACCGGTGAAAGATAAATTTATCCTTGCCGATGTTTTTGCAATCGGTATGGAAGATATTCTTTGAGTTCATCTTCAATCAAAATAATGATGATGATAATGAAAATGAGAAAAACAATAAATGATACCTAACGGAACAGAAGGTTCTAGTTGACTTGATAAAGTAATAAGAGTCCAGTCGACCTTGTCCAGCATCAAGCAATCTTAGGATACTAGAACATGGTCATCCACAATCAAAATAAAAATAAGATACGGAAGAAGATAGAAACAAGAAATTCAAAAAAGGATGTAACTGCATCAACGATTATGCGGTTCGCTGCGCGTATAAATGCGGTTAATAGTTAAACCGTAAGATATTCCACATGTGACATTAAGATCTTGTATTGTGCTTACATATCAACTGTAATACTTTTTTTTTTCTTTTATAAAGACATTTGTATACTTTCTTGCACCTGATGCAAAAATATTGACATTCCCCGGCAGATGTTGAATTGTAATAAACTGTAACGTTCGTAGTTGTATTATTCTTTTAGCTCAAAATTTTATGCTGTAGATTATTAAAATTTCAATTTATGGATTGTTTTGTAAATAAATTTTCCTTACAATTCTGTTGAATTAAATGGAAAGTGATTTTAACTTAATTTCATTTGTTTAGGATAGCACAAAATCAGTCTTTCAGGTTGTATAGGCTCATAAATTTCCAATAGATAAAGGTACACAGGAATCAAATATTGAAATGCGAATTATTAAATTATCCTAAAGAGATGAAGATTCGAGATGGATATTCCGGGTCGTCGGCCGGCTTCGTGGAGCCTCGGATTCGTTCGGACTTTAGATCTTGGCTCCACTCTATGCTAAGTCAGTTGACGACGAACCTAGAACGCGTTGACTTCGGAGATTTCGCGGGTTATTTCATAATGTGACAGTTTGCTCAAATTCTTATCATCTTAGTTTCATTTTTTTTTTTATCCAGTTATCCTTATATTTAACTTTAATCTTTTTTCCCATTCATACTGTCATAATAAAACAAGCTCTTAATGTTAAATTAATCATAAAGGAACAAAGTAATATGAATTATTTTGTATAAATGACCGGAAAAAATGAAAAACTATCGATTTATTAATTTGACAATATTTTATTATTTATTTGTTTAGTATAACGATGTGATAGTTATCGCAACTGTATATTCTTTGAAATATACGGGATATTTTTTTTTTTTCATTATATGAATTGAATAAAATGTCATGAGAACTCATTGCGTGATACGAATTGTTTGACTGGATTCATAAAACGCAAATGTTCATTTTATCGCGACAGGACAAAACAAATATTTGAAATTGAGCAAAATCCTAACAGTATACACATATACATATAAAAGTGGCAATCGCACGTGCGCATAGAAATTAATTCATTGGAATTATTTTGAATGATTCGATATCGCAACAGTTAATCTATATTATTTGATGTTTGTTACATATTTATACTATATTTGACTCATTGTTAGTTCAATACAATTGTATTACTCACTAAATATTTTATAAAGTATTAATTCGATTAAAAAACTTTAAATGAATAATGAAATTTATTCAAAAACGGAGTTAAGTTGAAAAAGAGGTTTATTTGTTGATTTGATCTTTTTATGTTTTCGCGAATTCGTTACTCGGGCTTGCAATAAAACCCGGCATTAATTAATGTACATTGTGAGAAAGAGTCAAGTCTTTATGTGAAGTAATAAAAAATCATAAACGGCGTCTCGTCTCTACTTGAGTCTGACCAAGTATACAAACATCAACAAGACAGTGAGTCTGATCTACAAGTAAAGCTGTAGCTGGTCTAGCAGGACTTTTACTGTTATACGTCGCCACGATTGGTGTTCTCTATACCTCATTTTATCTTTCTCTTTTCTCTTTATTAATTTTTCATTCATTGAAAAAAGAAAAAAAAAACAGCAGCATTTATAATTTATAATAAATAAGACATAAAAGAAAGGATATCTATCATAAATGAATAAAAAACAGTGACATTAATAATTGCGGTAGTTTTACTAGAAAATAACCAGCGAAAATGGTTAAAGTAGAAGATAATTAATCGTGCAGTTTAATAATTTTTCTCCGTTAATGTACTGATGCTGAAAACATGGCGTTGTGTCAACACGGCACAGTATCATCTTCATCATCAGAATTACGAGAATTTATTACTGAGGACGAAAGTGCTATTGGTGATAATATCAGTATATTTGAGCCTTTGAGCGATTCATGCGGCGAAAGCGACATGGAGGGTCTTGATTTCTCTCTATTTGAGCCTCAAGTTGAACCCAACTGTTGCCATCAAGATTCTCGCGTTTGTTCTGGCATGCTTGACCTCTTGATGCACTACTGTGGTAAGCAAATTCTTTACTGTATACATGAAAGATTCTCTTGTCATTTGCCTTTCTCCATTCGTGTTAATAAATTCGTTGAATATATTATTGTTATTATCATTATTTTCGTACTGTTAAATCAAGTTTAATTTGCAATAATATCTATAATATGTATTCATTCTTGTAGCCTCGTTTTGTGCATCATTACCCACTTTCTGAGTGGCTTATTTGACGTGAGACCATGTCTATAATTCATAGATCTCTATCTCTTACTATATTTGGTGTTTTCAAGAACAATATAGTAAGTCGTTAAAAAATTTAATTACTTGAATCAGTTAGGTACTTTATTGATTTTCTCTCTTGGTAAAATCAACAAAATTGCTTAAGTACATTGAACTAATTGACCGACTTTGTCAATCTAAAAATACCAATTATATTTCGCGGAACTATAAACAAATTGTTTAATTGGTCTTACAATCGTCTATCAAGTTAGTTTCAATGAGATCTGACAGGTTTTCGATTTATGTGCTTATTCCCATTTACTAATACATATATCCGGCAAGATAATGCTAAAAACAGTTAACATTCATCGAAGATCAATAGTATTTAAATATATATGATCTATTTTTGGAATTTTCGATCACTTATTGTGAGAAAATTAATAAGCACACTTAGTACAATGTAATGAATTTTTAAAATTTTGGTAAATTGACAGTAATTGTACGAAAAGTAAAGCTTTATATATTTTCAGCCATAAAAAAGCGAAAAATGAAGTTGTTCTGAATTCGTTCAATCGATTTGCAGTGCACTGATAAAATAATTTACTCAATTAAAAGATTAAAAATTCTTGAATCAAGTAAAATTTATTTGAACCAAAAACGATTCTTTAATTCAATAACTCTTCTACTTGATTTTTCTGATGGTTTAACTTTTCAAAATTATGTTTGTGATTCAATATTTTATCTCTAGAATCCGTTTAATTTTTTCATAACTGTACATTCCGTTAGACTAAAAATACAAATTAATTTATATTACAAAAATTTTGATTTGAAAAAACTTTTAGAGACAGAGTCAAATAAAGTTTTTTCTTTAAAAGTATTATTTTCGTTGCACAGTATGACAAAATGTATCAATTTTAAAAAATTAATGCATCTTCCAATTTTTGATAGAAATTCGAAATTTTTATTTTAAAAGTTTTCAAACTTTAAAGTGAAGCCTTAATTCTACATAATTACCTAATCGACAAAAAATAATGTACAATAGATTAAATTTAAGTAATATCTCTTTTTTTTTTTATAAATTATTTTTTCTCGTGGTATTTATAAAAAAATTAAAAAAAAATATATATTTCCGTGCATGCAATTATGATTGTAATTTAAAAATTATTCGGGGGATAATAACTGTGGTGTATTATACTTGTTGATAAAAAGTATAAGTAAAATAAAAGCATTGAAGAGGTGTGGAAACGGCTGTATACAATTCTGCGCAGGAATTTAATTATTTGAAATGAAGGTAGTCCGACGATGTCGAGATTTGAAACCATTAGCATCCGGAAATTGTCGTCGAAGTAGCTACATAGTTATAATACAAAGTTGGTTCACCTGGGCTTAATATTATATAGTTACATGCTCGAGTGGCCTCACGGGATCTTTCACCCTTTTCTCTTATACACTTGGCTTCATCTTTCATCTTCTCTGTATAGTACTGTCTCGCCCGGATAGGATACCAAACTTTATCTGCTATTGACGTGCACAAGTGTATAAATTCGCAGTATGAAACGTTATACTTATAGGTATACCGTACTTGCTCATGACCGGTTTGCCATAAGCTAATCCCTTTCACGGCTGGTTTGCCACCGACGCGATTTCATAATTAATAGCAAATTGTATCACGATTGAGTATAATATCCAATAATCTTATTCACTCATCGACCTTTCACTACACTCGTTCACTGATTTGTTAACTATGTATTTTATCATTATTTTATTTATCATTATTTGATTTTTTTTATGTTTAATTCCGGCTATTATAAAATGTTCAACACTTACAGAGCCAAACTGCTGTGTCAGCGAAACTGCAGGCGAAGCATGTTGGGAACCATGTTACTGTGTTCTATTGCAAGATGAACAAACCCTCACCGCGTACAGGAGTGAGGATATGGCGGTAAGTTGTTCAATTTTAATATAATAATTAACTGAAATTTTTTTATGTTAAGACAACGTCGGACTTTCGGTAGTTTACCCTAAATAATTAATTGAATGAAAATTATCTTTTGTTAGAATTATTTATGATGTCTAGACAGAATTAATCGATCACACATTATTTAAAACTGATGTAATTATTGTCGGACAATGGTAGATTTATCACTTATACTTTTAATGTAGTGAATTCTTTTTAGAAAATTTTTTATTAATTGATACAATTATTTACTACGGTTTGGTAACAGGAAGAGTAACGCAATTGTATAGGAAATCTAAGAACTATTGTATTAAATACAAGATTCTAATCACTTTGTTTTATGTAGAATTAGATATTTTGTAATTCATTAGATTTTTTTTTAACAAACAAAATATCTATTAGGAAATTGTAATATAAATGAAAGCACTATAAATCGTTTAATTTTTTTTTGTTCTGGAAATTTTTTCAATTAATAAACACCCTGATAACAATTTATTAGGAATTTGGTTTATTCATTTTCAATACTAATGGGTTATACAATAATGCTTGAATTTATGTCAATACATTAACATTAATAACGATATGTACGGTTAATTTATCTATTGGTTTGATAGCTTTTAATGAAAATTGTTTGCACTTTACTTGATATCTATTCTAATTAATTGATATAGTTAAAATCAATAAATTTTCATATTGAAACAGCCAGAATGCAATAGAAGCGTCGAAAACGAGAAATTAAATTGTTGTATTTAATTTTTTCTAATATTTGGAAGAATATCTGAACACTAGAATATCGTGACGTCACAGCCAAATAAATCGATTTTGTTTCCATGACTTTCTGTGTTCGAGAATCGTAAATTATTCTGGTGCATTTATATTGCTGAAACACGTACTAAATTTTCAGCAGAATCAATTCAATCTATCACATCGAAAATCTTCATATTTTTCATTTTTTTTTTAAAGCTGTCTAACTAAGATTACGATATAGAATTAGCTTATATTTATTTTCATTGCCTTTGGCAAATTAATAAATAAATGATCTAATTTAAATTAAGTGTCGTAAAGCTTATATATGAAAAATTTTTTTAATTTATTCAACATACAAATATGCACTGATGATTGATTATTATATTGAAATCAATTTCTTTTATTTAAAGACATTTTATAATAAAAAAAAAATTATTGTATAAATCTTGTATACAAAATATTTCTTGTATAAACGGCCAATATTTGATGACCATTTCAAATATATTATTGAATTCAAGCACTAGCTAATAAATCAAATTTTGATTTCGTATAGAATAAAAAGCAGTTGAAAAATATAGTTTATGATACAAATTATAGTGACTGGGGGCACTATAGGTAAAAAAAAAACTGGAAAAATTGGTTTCGAAATGAAATTTTTATAATCTCTGTAAGTGATGCACATTTTGAAACTGTAAAATAATATTAAAAACTGTTAAAATCAGTACTTGTATGGAATTATATTTATAAAAATATTGCTTGAAACTACGTAACATTTCCAGTTTTATGCTGAGAGCTCCTATTATTACTGAAGAAAGTATATAAATATACATAGATGCTGACATCAGTGAAATATAGGTTCGATCGAACAAATACTTTTAGCCACTACTTATTCTAGACTTTGACAAACAAACAGATTGTCGAAATTTTTCTAATAAATCAAGAACTTTATTTGCATAAAATCTCAATTTTTACGATTGTAAACTTTTTAAAAATAATTAATGTTATCAGCAATAAAAAAAGCTTTCGTTTTTATTTAAAATATATAAATTGCATGTGTTTCTTTAGCTTCATTTAAATATTTTTACTGAACTAATTAGATTTAATTTTGCTTGTAAATGCAGCTATTTGCCGGTACTGGGTGCATTTTCAGGGCTCAGGACAAGGTTTGTATATTCAACAGCCTACGGGTTCAATAGCATGATGTAGAAGCATTTGAATTATTTATTATTCCTGACTACTAACAATAAAATAAAATTAGAATGCAGTCAGTGCTCTTTCATAGATCAAAGAGCATGTTTGTGTTAGTGCAAACATTGAAAGGTTTCAATGTAAAATTTAGTTTTCGTATGGTAACGTAGACACAGACTAAACTATTGAATGTACTCGTTAACCTGCTAATATAAATAAGAGAAGACACAACATCTGCCATTGGATAGTATTATATATGATCGCGATCACTTTCATCAAACCCTTTTGAGCATGTAATTGATAGGCCTGCTCAAATACGTTGATCTATGATATGTCATCCAATTTTATAGTAAGCTTTAATTAATGACATCATCCTTATAAAGTTAGGTTAATTTCTGACACCGACTCGTCCGGTGACATGGTGACTGATATGCAGATGGTACGCGATTTAGACTTTCTCACAATTCATGCTAATGTCTTCTTCATTCATTCTTAAATAATATTTGTTAAATATACCTTTTAAATGATAATCATTAATTAATATTACCATATCAGTGATGTTTGAGATTCATAATAGGTATATATATCAAGTGCATGGTATATATAGAATTCAATAATGCATATTGAATATTAATATTAATAAAGATAATGTATAATAAATTTATGATAAATTATTCCAGATTGGCGATGCGATGTTTGTAGAATTACCGCGAGTACGTTTAGACGGTGGAGCCAGAGCATTTCGTCAATATTGGGGTTATGAATCGCGCCCATTAGCACCCCCGCCACCACTCATTGAAGAAGACGAAGGTGGCATTGAACAAGAAACTGTTAGTCTACGTGAAGCCAACACCGCGTCTCCTATAGGTAAATTAAATTATTTTGTTTTTTATTATGGATACTGATAGCAATATCCTAAAGAAAAAAAGAGAAATCATTTCTGGATATATTTGAGTGAGATACTGCAGTAAATATATACGAGAATCAGTGAAAAAAAAATTTTTTTATTTTCTAATTAGTTTCATTGTCATATGGAATAATTTATTAATTTAAAAGAGTTTAATAAAAAGTGAATATGTTAAAATTTTTTTCTGAGATAAAACTAAATTACAATCTAAGCCCTAAAGTCTTCAAATGAATCTTGTTTCCGATTGATCCCTTTCAGAAAGTAATCTTGGTCGTTGAATAAATGTTCAAAAAACCGGCAAAAAAGTATTGAACTATAAAATTTTTTATGTTTAACATTAAGTCTTATGAGTAAATGACAGTTTTTATTTTATTGTACAAAACTTAGCCTTCAGGTTTTTATAAAATCGAGGCAATCAAGAAATATAACATATTAACTACTTTCTACAATTGAAAGTCCAGATTCAGAGCAAGCGATAGTTGAAATTAATGAAAAACTATCAAAAACGATCAAAAATTATAAGTAAATTGAACAAGACTTTGTATTTGACATTTAATACTTGCAGTATCGACAGTACACCCTTAATTGTCATCAAGAGTATTTAAATTGATTATTTTGTTCGAGAGGTGTACATACAATGTTGAAACTAACGGTTTTAGATGTAAGACTATACTAACAAAATATTGATTTTCATGATACTAAAATCAGTTATTTAGCTATATTTCGGTTTTATTTATTAAATAAATTAGTACTCAAAAATCAGTAAATTTTTATGCTTTTTCACAAAATTTATTTACTTATTTTTTAATTTCTTACGTGATAGTAAAAATAATAATTATTTCAATTTATATAGATGATTTATAAGAGATCCCAAATGACATAAATTTTCTTTTGTTAATGTTTTGTTGAATTAAGTTGACAATTATTGATTTTTGACTTCTTGGTGAGTAAAATCTACCAAAAAGTTTACATTATTTTTTTTTTTTTTTATTTAAGATGTAGAGTAAAAAATTTACTCAAAAATTACTCGTACTCGTCAACACGTACTGACAATAAACATTTTAATACAGAAAAAAGCAATAAAATGCCTAACAACAATTAACAAAAAAAAATATCTTGCATTGATTTTTAAAACTAAAAAATTAAAACAAAGAATTTTGAATTGAAATAAATTAAATTACCCTGATAGCCAGCGCTTTCTCAGTAAGTAGTTGACTTCTAGCAGTTACGGTTAACTTAACATCAAGTTGGTGGTAATTTTTCACTCGACAACAGTTGTAAGCAAATTGACAGGAATCTATGGCCGCAACTTGAAAACAAGTTAACAATTAAACTTGTAGTTAAATTTTCTTTCAATTTTACTACAATTTGACAGAAATACTTGTACAGCAAGTTTTGACGTCTATTTGCAGAGTAAGTTATAGGTAACTAATAGGTAATCGCTTGCTTTGCCAAATCTCTCCGTCAAGTTTGCTTCAAATTGTGGACGTAGATTGACAGTAAGTTATAGGTAAGGTGATTATCAGGGTATATATTCGTGAATTGGCATTGTTTATCAATACAATCTCTTTTATGAATTTAACATCAGCAGGTCAAGTAGGAATAGTATTTCTACGTTTCTTACCGTATCATAGTAAGGATTTTAAAAAAAGTTTGCATCCTATTGAAGTTTAAAAATTTTCTAAATATTTTAGGTCATTCGGTCTTTAAAAAACAGCTTTAGTTTTTACCCCTTCAAATTTTATTGCAATTTTTTCTCTAACTGAGAATAATAATTGAACGGCAGATTGTGACATTGCGCTACTAATTTCTACATTACCATCAATGTCTGTCCCTGTCTACAAAAGCCACATAAAAGTTATCTGTTAGCTAGCGACACCACGAATAAATTTAAACAAGTAAAATTAGTTGAGTGTTTAAATAACAATATTTAAACACTGAGGATAGAAATTTTATCAATGATACATTGAATAGCCTTGAATTATGTTTTAAATTTTCAAAACCGCAACATGCGTCAATATTTAAACGACAAACTTAAAATGCTTAACATATTTTTATATTATGTTACATTTATCTCTTATTGTATTATATTATATTACTCCGATTTATCTGATTAGTTTGAACTGTTCAAAGAGACGCTCCCATACCTCGTATACAGTAGCCAACAACAAACATATAGTCGTTATTTATCGAATTATATGAGGTAGAACGCTTTTATCCGTCATTACAGACAGTGTCATTGCATCGTCATCCGTTTCTTTTGCGGATACGATAAAACAAAATAAAATAAAACTTACAACCGCTTCTCATCCAGTCTGTTAGCAATGTTTCAAATGCTTATACGTATTTTATATTCTGTGAAGTACAAGTGGCAACAGCTTTTTATTTACCATTAAATTCCAGCTATTTTAATTGATTAAAGTACAGTGTAATATAATCAAAAAGTGAATAAGTGAATAATCAGTGATTCAATGCCGTTCAATCATTAAAGATATACATATGGTTTTTGTTCAAATATTTTTATATAGTTGATAGAAAAAGTGTTTCTTTTTTCTTTCTTCAAATTGGGTTTAGTATAATTTTATTAAAAAATGGGTCATCGAAGACTATGGAATTCATTTGTGAGGTGGACAAGAAAAGACAGTTTTGATTATCAAGAGGAAGAAGATGATTCGTCATGTTCTGAAAGTGATCGTGAGTAATATAATGAAAAATTAATGATACTGAAATCAGTAAATATTTAAAAATTTGTAGAATTTTTATCAAAAAAATTGTAAAAAAATATTCTTTAAAGTTCACAAATATAACTTATTAATTTTTTTTTTTATAATTATTCAATTTTAATAAAAATTTTCGCTTGTCTATAAAATAACTATCGTGAAAAAAAAATGGTTTTTTATTTAGTAAATATTTTTCAATTTTTTTTTTTTAACAATTATAAAAATTTTCACTCACAATTTTTTTAAATTTCTTCACGTGCAATTTTTTAAAATATTTTTTTCTACAATAAATCATTAGTTTAAAAAAATCTAAAAATTGTCAATGATGCTTATTTAAGTATTATCATAAAAATAAAAACGAAACAAAGATAAAACAGCAATGAATTAATATGTTTTGACTAATTATTAAGCTCTTATTTATTTCATCTGAAATAAATATATAAGCTTTAGAACCTCGACGCCAACAGAAAAAAAGAAACAATAAAAAAAGGTTAAAGAGCATAGCTGGTTGATGAGTTTATACTCTAAGGTGAAATGAGAGTTTCTCTGTAATAAATTGCAAACAATGGTCTTCTCCATAGAACGCGAACACGATATGCAAGTAGTGTACTCGTATTACTCTAAGTAGGTTATAATTTGACTCTAGTCACACTCAATAATGATTACGAAATTTCTTAGATGTTATTAGTAACACTTATTATATGGTGACGTAATTGAACATCAAAATACTAGCGTGCGGCATCAGATCATTTATTGTTAAAAGTCTTGATGGCTTCTTTTTATAATAGATAAATATTACATATAGTCTTTATTTTGTTCTAAAACTAAATAAAATGAAAGTTGATGTGGTAACCACTGAAAAATTGACAGTATTATTTTTTTGTATTAACAATGAGTCACAGTAGAGAATAATGGGTCTATTGATACTAAAAAAAATAATTCAAGTACTTGAATATTTATGTATAAAAATTGTTTAAAATAAACATTTGATTGCTGAAGATTGGCAATTTATTTTTGCTAGGAACTAAATGAATAATAAAACACAAGGAAGTGTTACCTGAATGTTTTTCAACTAGTGTCTTGTTCATCCTACGTAAACCTTTAAAGAATGACTCACTCATGGTTTGCATTTATTGAGAAATGAAACAAAAACATTAAATGTTATTTTTTTTAAACAATTTTTGTTTAGATTTAGCAAAATATATTGAGAAAAATGTAATTTTACAGTTGGTAAAAATTGAATATTTTTAGCGAAACCATTGAAATCATTTTGGAGTGAATGATCATGATGACCATTTAAAACGGATGGTGATTAAAAGTTGAATTTCCGTATTTCCTTACCGATAATAAATTCGAGATAAGCAACAGTGTTTCTCAACTACTATGCTCAGAATTGTTTATATTTACTTAAAATTAAATTAACAATTTATTTTTGTTTTCTCTTGTCATACGTTTTTATTTTTTATTTTTAATAATGTATATAAATATTACATTTAAGTAATTTATTATAAAATACAAATGAAAATAAATAAAATGAATTAACCTGAAATCTTATCAACAGCGTCTTTTGTGAGAAAAGCCAGAACTCTACCAGCTAAAGGTTATCGTCAACAACGACACACAATGCATCCTGATTTATCATGTCTGTCGAATAGTAAAGTTGATACAAATTTACCTGTACCACCTTGTAAGTTATGCATTACTATAATTTAAATAATTTTTTTACCTTTGACATTTTTTTATTGATTAAATTTTTTTATGTATCTATTAGAGCGGAAGTTATAGCTTCTTTTTATAGATTAATATATTAAAAATGATGAAGAAATAAATGAAAATAATAAGGAAAGAATTCTGGAATGATTAATTTTATAGAAAGTGAATCTAAGAATTGAATTATTGTGGAGTTGATGTAGATAGGAAGAATAATAAAAGTTTATATAATAATAAAATAATATTATCTTTTGTTAAATTGCCTTTGTAAAGGCAAAGTGAGTATTTTATACTCTGTAGAGTATTGCAATGATACAGGAAGTAAAATAATGAAAAATAGATGAAAAGCTTTGGAGAAAATTGATATTCTCTTTCACCTCGTCCCACTTAACCCGCCCCCTCTTTCCGTTTAGCGTTCTTCTGTCTTTCGTATCTTAATCTATATCTTTCTCTTTCTGTTTCGCTTTTGGCTCACAGTTATTGTGCCGCACACAAATTTACGATTTTCTCATGCTTATGTATCCACAATCGACTCTTGGAAATGAGCCAGTGATATTTTTATGTATGCCGCAACGCAGCTAAGTTTTTGTCAGTTTTATTAAACTTTTTAAATTTTAACGATCGAAGCTGAACGAAAAAAGGATTCAATCTTATGTAAACATCTACTATAAAGGGTAATTTGAATCCGGACAATCTGGCGACTTAATACATCCGGTACTCCGGAAGTGGAGCGGCTGTACACAGGAAAAAGTCCCGTTTTTAACGTCAAATAAAGCGGACGTTCACCTGATTAGTTATTATATTATTGTGAGAATATTAAAAAAATAAGACTTTTTCAATTCAATATTTTTAAGGGCTACAATTGATTTTATTTGCAATAAATTCTTAATAACGTTTACCTCAAGTATGTCAATAATCGTAAAAACTACACAGAAAAAAAAAATTTACTTGAATCAAGTAAATAATTTTGAAGAATTTCATCTTCTTGATTTGAATAAAAAAATTTTTAAATTAAGAAATTCTTCCTGTTTTAAGTAGATTTTACTTGATTCAGGAATTTTTCGTCTTGATCCAAGACAATGAAACTCTTTAAAATTATTTTCTTGGTTTAAGAATTTTTCGCTTGATTTAAGATAATTTTTTTCTGTGTAGTACTGTACAAAAATTTCATCATTGGCTAATTTTTAAAGACGTATTAAAATTTTAATTTATTGTTGTTAAATAGTACAATAGTTACAATTTGCAATAAATTTTAACTTTTAGTTTTCGTGTCAAATCAAAATAGCTTATATATAAAAAATAATTAATTATAAAAATTCCTAGTATACATCATATACTTTCATCAGTTAATGCTTGTCATTGATTTTTTCATGTTGTAGCTTGTAGCAGAGATAAAAATAATATTACATTATAATATGTAACTGAGTAGTCTTTCATGGTATATAATTAAGTAAATATAGTTGTGTGTTTTATTATCAAAAAGTTTACGTTGAAACATATCATTCATTTGATACCTCTATTTATTTAAAAATATATACTCGTTTATAGTTTATGTTAAAATAATACCGGTGTTCATTTTTAGAAAAGAAATGCAATACGTTAAATTTTTATTATGTGAATTCTTTCGCACGATGTATTTTTATTAATTTAATCTTGAGTTGTTACTTTGATCCAATTATTTTGTGTTATTTTTAGACATGTTCGTAAGATCCCACTTAAAGATTGAAAATGTTCTATAACTTAGACTATTTGTTTTCAATCTGGCTTCCGATAATCGAGCTTGTACTATATTATTTGGCGTTTAGTAATTTCATGGAGCTATTTTAAATAAACGACTGAAATCTTTATTCTAAACTGTCGTTTGTGCACATACTTAATCAAAATTACTAATTGTATTACTTGTCAAAAAAATCAAATCGGATGGTAAAATGAGTAAATGTTATATTTCAGTTATTCCATTGATCATTAACTTGTAATTATCATAAATTTAAAAAATTACTGCATCTATTAATAACGCTTGCATGAATAACTTAAATGAGCAAAGGGGAACAATGTGGGAACGTGAACAAAAATAATGAAGTTTCATGAATCTTTTGAATGAATCATCTTTTTCTCATTTTCATCTAAATACGGTAGTTGTCGCCATAGAATATTATGTAGATGTAATGACGTTACTTAAATTTACATACGTATTTACACGAATGCTATTCATTTTAAAGAGGCGGCAACTCGACAAAATTTTCTGTTAGTGGACATTATTGAGTATTTACTCTTATCTCTTTCAATTTCAATTTGTGGCTTGAAAATAGTACTACATGCAGCTTACAATAAACTGACATATATTATAAATGTTTATAAAATTTCCAAGTTTGCAGTCTATTAAGATTATATATAGTAGATCTATAGTATATATTATATATATGCTCATTATATATTCTACAATCGCGGTCATTAATTTAAGTATGTGTTTAATATTCTTGGAAAATAGCCGTTTGTAAACTAAAATGTTTATTAACTCGAAATTTGGAAATCAGTTGATAATGTCATTTGTAAAATTAGTGGCAAATAAAAAATGATATTAATGAAATTCGCGAAATTGAAATTTCACCAAATATAAATTCAATCATTTATAAAATAGCGAAAAACAAAAATCTGTAGCTACGCGAATTTAGCAAATTCTTACTGCAGAAACTTATAAAATTAGCCGATTGTAAACTTTGTGAAATGTAAAATTAGCCGTTTCTAAATCTCTCGTAATTCTTCAACGGATTAACGGATCAAAAAACTATTTGAGGCATCTAAAAAGACTTCCATAAATTTAGTTTTTCTGAAAATTAGAGCAGATTCGACGGACCCATTCAAAAGTTATAAAAAGTTTAAAAACGGCTAATTATACAATTTGTAAAGTTCACAGTCGGCTAATTTTATAAGTTTCAGCCGTAAGAATTGGGCAAATTCAAGTAGCTACAGATTTTTGTTTTTCGCTATTTTATAAATGACTGAATTTACATTTGGTGAAATTTCCATTTTGCTAATTTCATTAATATCATTTTTTATTTGCGACTAATTTTCAAATTTATAGTTTATAAACGTTCGAGTTTACAAATGGCTATTTTCCAGTAAACTTAAATACATACTTAAATTAATGACCATGAGTGTACATACTTATATTGTATCTAAGTCTATTAAGATTATATATAGAGTCCAGTTTTTGAAAATTCTAAATTTTCGTATACTTATTGAGGATATTACAATACCTTTCTTTTTAAAATTTGAAATCACTAAGCGCGAGATAATTGCAATTAAAAATGACATTTTTTTACAAACAGTATCGGAGAAGAGTGAAAAAATTGCGCTTTTGGATTTAATGGATTGCTAGATTTTTGTAAAAAACTGATATTTCATAGGATGCTATATTTACAATTACTTTCAAAAATTTGAAAATTCTTAGACTCATAATTTTTAGAAATTGTTAATATAAACTAGTATTATATTATAATAGTATAATATTATTGAGTAAGGAAAAAAGCAAAAACACACAGACTATATGTAGTGTGAAGATTACCGTAATATATTTTTTTCAATTGCCATGAAAATAGAAATTGCTAAAATTTGGGAAGTCATTAGTGTCACACTGATGTTTAAGCCATGTTTTCATCGAATTTCTACATTTTGAGGTTCTAGTAAGCAATTTTGTCTATTTTAAGTCTAGCTTTATATTAGTGTTTTGTCGTGCGTAGAATATCTCAAGAACAAATTAATCGATAATTCAATCACAAAATAAAGATAAACTTTTTTTTCTTTTTAATTAATCAATTCAGCTGTGTTCTATTTAATCATACACATTTTGTAAGTATGCAAAAAACGTTATGCATATTTAACACAGTAATCTAAAAAATTATTTCCAGAAATGAAAAGTACCGTAAAAATAATTTTTTTGTCTAGGTTATTTTAATACTTTTTGTCACTGATTCTCGTTACAGGACAAACAATAGCTTATAAAGATACGGTCTGTATACGTTTACTGCGTGTTGTTGCTCTTCAACTTAGTGTAACAAGCATTACTAACCCAACGTTGATTTGTTGAATAGACGCGTGTACAGTTGCATAACTATATACAACAGAACTTGTTGCATCAAATTCATAATCTTTGTTGATTACTCAAATTAATTTTTTTAATATTCAGTTGCCATCATCCAATACATTAATTTACATTATTAATTATAACATTATTTTGTTTCAGGTGAGTTAAAGTCTTTATCCTTACCTCGAGGGTTTCCTCCACCTGTAAATGAGGACAGTAGTAAAGGTAAGCACTTGCTCTGTCTTTCTACATCAATTTTTGTTAAATAGCTTTATTTTTCTAAAAATGGTTATTAAGTAAGTTATAAAACTTACCGTGTCCTCTTAAAACGCGTTACGTATTTTTTTTCTTTTTCGTACTACTTTTTTATCTTTTTAATTATTTACGTGTTACCTAATAATGGAATACAAAGTCACAGCTCTAAGAAATCATTCTGGATAATTTATATTTCCGTTTTTTTTTTTCCTACGGAATAATTTAAACACTAAAATACAGAAAACATTACTCTCACAATTGTACACAGAAAAAAAAATTGTTTTCTTTTTGTACTTAAAATAATTGTCAACAATTTTTTAATGTAATGGTGGAAGAATTTTAACTCTGTTCATATTAGGTTGTATGAAAAATCAAATATTTGTTTCTTTCAAAAAAATGCGCTGAAAATATTGTTTAAGCTAAAGTTGAACTTACCAAACTTTGTGAGTTTTGAGGTTTTTTTTTTTTTTTGGTGAATTAATAATACTTTTTACCAAACTTACTCTAAAATTTTCTTTTTTAAGTCTTTTTGAGATTCTAAATTTCGATTGGATTATAATGGTAGTTTTGTTAAAAAAAAAAAAAAAAAAAAAACTATTTTAAACAATTGTTACTAATTAAAAAATTCTATTGAGATCAACAAGATTAAATGTAATATTGTTAGAACTTTTTCGATGCCTCCGAGCTCAGAAATATAAATTTGATACATTGTTGATGATTAATAATAATCGACGATTTTAAAACCCAAATATTGTAATTAAATCATAAATATCGTTTAAAAATATATGAAACATATTTTTATAAGAATAGAATAGATAAATGTTATAGCTATAATAAATGTGAGATAAATAAATAAAATGAAAATTAATATTTATTTTCCAAATCAATCAAAAGTTTTTAAAACATAGTTTTTTTAACAGAACTATTATCACCATGCAATCGAAATATTTATGGAATTTTAAAAATACTTCAACAAAAATAATTTAGAACGGCATTTTCGAAAGAGTCCGATTAATTTGCCAAGAAATCGAAAAAAAAAAAAAAAACTCACAATTTCTATTAAGTTCAAATTTAATCTCGAATAATTTTTAACGAAGTAAATTTAAGAAAAATTTATAAGGACCTCTTTGTAGAGCATTTAATTCTCTACAAAAATTTTTGCTGATCTCGTTAGTCTGAACAGCGGTTAATGTTACAAAATTTCAAAGGTTAAAAATTTCTCCATGTTAATTAAATAGGAAATCAGGAACTTCTTAATATTAAAATTAAGAGCTGTCTTTGTGACGGAGTCATTTTTTAGATTTTCTGAACAATATTTTTTTGGGAAAAAAAAATTACTCCGATTTTTATCATACAGCCTATTGTGTACAATATTTCCCCTAATACTTATAGCTTTTATCTATAAAATATGAATAATAATATTAGTAAACAAGTAAACAATCTGATAAGATCGTATTACACAATCGATGTACGTAAAAGTACTAAAATAATTCAATGTCAAGCTCCGTGAATTGAAAAAAATCATTATTGAATATTGTTTTTTCGATAATTCGAGCGTAAAAAAATGGTATTAAACGATGGCACACAGCGTAGTGGACCGTCATGATGCACACGATGCTCTAAAAATAGTGCTCGCCATAACCGTACATTTTATAGTATTATATATGCAATGTAGACTCACAACTAGGGCGTCTGTTTAATACTTTTTATATAGATGTAGGTACACCTATACATATGGATATGTGTCAATAACATAAACGCGGTAAACCATCAAAAAGATAGGTCAGATAATTAGAACAAAACTAAATTATTCCTATTGATAAAAAAAAGAAAAAGAGTAAAAAAAAAGATCGAAACGGTATACTAGTGGTAACACGACCATGTTATTATCACCACTACTATACACATGAATAATTACACAGTAGACTGTAGACAATAATCAGAGTAACAATTACAATTATATTCACATGTAGTGTCTACTATTGTTCATGTAAGTTGATTCTCAAATGAAATATGTCAGGGATGGTAATTCGTGAAAGCTTTTATTTACAATCGTGCAATAAACCATCATATCAGAGGACGCTTCAAGTGCTGGTATTGTACATATTTTCAACGAATGTAACAAATACATTTAATGTAACATTGTATACAAATACACATGTATACATACTTAAACATGTGTAAAAGTAATAATGCTGTAGGTTTGTATGTTAGTACAGGCGCATAAACGATACGATGCGTCGGCTCAGTCGGTTCAGTTCGGCAACATACGTCTCCCACTTTTGTTGTACACCAACCACAAGTTTCAACAGTCTAGTTTCAACTTTGCTTGGATACGAGTGGACTAACGTGCGCTGATACAATTAATAATTCATTTAACTTTGTTTTCAATTTACAATTATTATTTTAAATTAATATTTTATCAAAAAAAAAAAAAATATCTGTGATAAATTAAAAGTGAGTGATGTAATCATAAATTATTTCGTGATATTTATAATATTGATTGTTTTTATTGATCATCAAACATAAAGTCTTTTAAGTATTATAATTGTATTCCCGATAATCCAGATAACACTTATTGGTCATTTATTTAAAAAAAAAAAATTCAATTATGAAGATTAACAGAAGAAAATTTTTAAAATCGTGACATTCTCATACCTTATTTATTATATATATACATTTTTTTTTTTTTTTGGAGTACGTATACTCGCTTTGGACGCGGTGTCCTTGGTGTTTTGTGCAAGAGAACTCGCCTCTAAGTTGATGTTTCGAGTTTTCGTTCTTATTTTGTAAAGAGTATTGTATTCACATGTACAAAAGAAAATTTACTTGTATAAAGTTATATATTACAAAAGAAATTGAGAGACTTTTTTTTTCTTTACGAGGTTGACAATTGTATTTGAATACATTCCTTTGAAATCGGAGTAGTATCATAAGACGTACACACATATTTATATTCAAAGAGTGAATTTCTTGTATTGAGTTCAAAGACTATATCTATTCACATTTGTATCATATCAAATAATAAATGGTATTGCTCTGTCGTCGTGCAGTCTCGATGAGTTTTAGTATTTCCGCAATACGAGAAATAATATTAAAGTATAAAATTTATTTTATCAATGAGCTCTAAAAATGATACGGATACGGATAAGATATTGGCATCCCTTTAAACACATGGAGCCGAGGAGGTTTGCACCTGTTTTGCTGCCGCATGTTCACAGTCCAGGTGGTAAACAGTAAAAAATACCTGAAAAAAAGATAAAAAACTAACATAAAAAGAGGGAAAGAGACCCCGCTGGTTCATGTGCGTTTCCATTCAGCTCTCTTACACTTACTTACTCCAATAATATATGTACTTATATATACTAATTTAAAGCGTTGGCTATATGCTATATCACACAAACAAATGATATAGCTTAGATAAATTCGTAAAGGACTGATGAGTAAAAAAAAGGCAACGCCCACTACACCATATGAGTTGATTTATTTAAACGAACTAGACAGAGCACAGAGCGGTCACATTATTTACCGGATGTCGGTTTACACTGACTGAAAACGCTATCACTCTATGCTGATGATATATCAATTAATGTTTCGTCGAATAGCCTTGAGAAAAAAGTAAATAATAGACGATATTAAGTGTTACTACATGAGTATGTTTAATATCGTTACCATAACGCTAATCAGTTATCACTGTATTTATATATGTTGTATTATAAATGCTACAAATTATCTATCACTATGACATTTTAAAATTCTGATATGACATTTGAAGCATCGTTTGATTAGAGAAGAAAATTATATAGATAAAGAAAAGATATAAAATTATAGATGTTTATTTAAATTTTATTTTTGTAAATAAACGATATTTTTTCTTTGAATCTCTTTTTTTTTATCGTCTTCCGCGCTACACGTGCACGAAAGGTCATGGTACTTAAACTTCTGAAAAGACTTACCGGAAGCACAAGCAGGTAGTAGACTACTACTACGTCCGGTATTTGGTTTCGGATGACAACCAACAAAAGGAGCTTCCGTTTTCTGTTTTCCTTGTTTATAAAATATTGAAAATTATGAATATTGAATTACCTAAAATAATAATTGATAAAGTGACTAACGAGACTATTCGAGTGTTTTATTTTATATTGCTAAATATTGTGCAATCATAAATTGGAAGTACGTAAAAACAATATGAATCCCGCGGTGACTAATGAAGCGACATCACCGGGGGGTCGACGACTCTCACGTAGTTTTCACTCTTGTCTTCGAGGTGCTGATACAGACGAACCAGAATCAGGTATATCATAAATTGTCAATTATTTTATTGAAATTTAACTATTGCATTGATCCTTGTTTCGGAATTCAGTTAAAGTTCAGAGTAGAATGAGAAAAAAAAAAGGATTTCTGTTTCTTTATTCGTAAATAACTTTTTAGTAAAAAGAGATAGTTTATTTGTAGAAAATTTTAGCCAAGGGATTAATTTACTTTCCGCGCTAAAAAAATGCGCTTTTTTTTTTTAATTTTTTAATTTTTAAGTGTCTATGATAGATATTGATATAAAAGTTGGAGAGCTTGATGAATAGATTCTCGAAATAAAAAAAAAAAATTTTTTTTTTTTAAACATTTTCGATACACAAAAATGTTAGTCACGGGTAACTTTTAAAAGAGCAGGCAAGTGAGTTGCGTAAGCCATATTTTTGAAACGTATCATCAGAAATAAAGAAATTAATTATTAGACGAAGTACAAGTAGTAGCATTAGACGAAGTAGAACAGTATAAGTTCGTTTGGAATTATCTCTATTAACCTTTAAACATAATTAATGAAATGTCGGATTTTTTCGGAAAAAAAAAAAAAAAAAGATTTTTCATTAATTTTCGTATAATAAATATAGTAAAAATTAAAATTTTGAGACAATCGTAGATCCGGATGAACTCATACATATTAGGGATATGTGATCAAAATTTCAAAAGGATCGGTTCCGTACTTTCTTAGAATCAACTCATGCAAGGCTAAAAAAGGTTGTTTCGAGAAAAACGTGTTTTTTTTTTTTTTTTTTTTTTTTCCCTTTAAATAAATTGTACTCAGGTAGTAATATCCGGGGTGTAGAAAATTACATGCATTCTAAACACTCAGGTCATTCTAAAATTTTGAGATTATATTTATAAAAATATTAATTTTCAAAAAATTAAAAAAAAATCAATTTTTCGAAAGTGGAAAAGTAGACCAGTAAGAATAAAATTATTATTTTAATGAAGTTACCTTTAATTTTGAGTGAAAAAAAATTTTTTTGACACAAGAAATTGCACTTATTCCAATAAAATTGATTCTCTTGCTTTAAGAAATACGTATCTTGATCCAAGAAAATTTATTTAAGCCAAGAAAATCTTCTTGTTCTGTAGGTGGCGTTGCTTCCCTAAAGTATCTAAAAATCTTGATCAAATATAAAAATTTGTTGTATCAAGTATTTATGATAATTTGAATTAAGAAAAAAATTACTTTCACCAAGAATAGAATTTCAAGATAAATTTTTACTTCGGTCTTCCTTCAGGCACCCGAAAATTTTCTTGAGCCAATAATTTTGTTCTCCAGTCAAGAAATTTTTCTTTCGGTGTATTATTTGTATCGAATCTTGATTAAAATTCTTAAACTTATTATATTCTTTAGATAATTATCGTCGATATTAATTTTATTTATAAAATTATAAATCGTCGATATAAATTTTAATTAATATATATAAGAAATGAACAAACGTTTTTTTTTTTAATGTCTAAACTGAAAAAGTTATCAAAGAAATTGAATACTCCAAATTCATACAGCGAGATGTATCATATTTTAGTGAAAATTTTAGCTTCTAATATTATCAAGTTTTTATTTTAAATTGATTGCTTTTAAATCACATTTATTCAAGTGAAATGTCACAATTCCATTTTTAATTGACTAATTTATTATTAAATTTAATAAAATCTCGATGATGGTTATAAAGATGTCCATGTACAAAGGTGAAAAAAATTTTTTTTCGTATATATAATAAAAACTCATAAGGCATTTCAATGAAATTAAAATCAATTAACGGTAAATGCTGATGTAAAGTTAAAAAAAAAATCTTTTTATTGAGAAACATTAACGAATTTTCTTGTAAGCCTGGAGAAGCGAGCCATCAACCGTTTAGTACTTTAAATAAAAAGTAATCGTTTTTTCGCCAAAATCGCGCTTCAATTTATATTCTTTGCTAATCACATAAAGGTTTAAAGAGGGGCTCACAATAATAAGCAATAAGTTGTATTGTACATTTTTCTTCATTAGCAAATTATTATTTCACCTATTTATAATTTTAACTTCATGTCTATAATTATTACATTTCATTTTTTGCAATAACTATATATATACATATAAGTTATGAAAGTAATTACACTTACGCGACAGAAATTGAATAAATATTCCAAACAGGTTCCGCGCCTACAATGCAATCACCCGCGATGATACAGATGAGGGCGTGTAGTACAAACGCAATTTTATGATAACAATACTTTTTGTTGAAGTATTTCAATAAACAAAAAAAAAAAAAAATTCGAGTTTTTAAACGCTGACAGTAATGTGATAATAATATAAATTGTAGTACCCTATAATATTTATGACTATGAAGTCGCGCTTTGATGATTACACCTTGCGTGGGGGATTGTCAGAAACATATGAGGGCGAAATATATACATTTATTCATTTAACTACTGTGGCACGCAGTCAAGTACCGCATACGCATACACTGTGACTACATAATGTAATAATATTATATGGGAATGGCATTAATATTTACTCATATCATTTATACAACCTCCACTTGACGCCGAGTTTTACGCAGTCCATTACTGACATGCGGTCTGACTATTCACTCTATATTTATGTTTATTTTTATATTGTTATACATTTACTAGTCTAAAATCTTATTAATTTACCAGCACTGTCAATAATTAGTGATTTACATAAGTGATATATCACGTATTTAATTTTGCCAGCTCTAATTGAAATTTACAATTTGAAGATGAAAAATAAATATATCAAACATTCTTCGCATAGTAAAAGTCGTAAGTTATTGATCTAATAAATATTATAAATTAATAACAATAATAATAACAGTAATATATTATAAAATTATTAACAGTATTTTATGACGAGATTGTCAACAGCTTTGACAACCAAATAAGTATATACTACAATCCGTTATGTGTCGGTACTTATATTTTTAATGGTCTGCACGCAAATAGTAACCATTAAGTAGTTTAAAGCGGCGTTAATATATTATTTCATCTTAATTATATAAATGATAGTGGTTGATTGATGACAAAACGACTAATTACCTCAACTAACATTTCTAATTTATAATTATTAAAATATTGTAAAAATGATGTAGTAAAGTAGATAACTTATTACCTAAGAAATGTTTACAACATTTTTTGAATGCACTTCATTAATTTTAATAGCAATAAATTTCTCCTAATTTATTAGAATATTGTAATCGAATTTAATTTATACACCTATTATTGCAATGAATTAATTACAGATATTACCATATAGAAACTAGCCGTAAATTGAATTTAATTAGGTTAAAATTTCATAATTTTTTTTTAGTATGCATCAAACTATAAAGTATAGATTTATTTATTTTTGACATGTTAGATAAGGTTCGTATATAAAATCATTTCTTTGTCAGAAATGTTTGATGGTCCCGTACAAAGTTAACTCAAAGACTTAACTCAAAGTAGAGGGGAATTGGAGCGCGTGTTCTCAGTTATGGTCACCGAACCCATTAAATTTATACGTTGACATCGCAAAAAAATATTGTACTTTTTACACGAGAAACGTGTTCGCTTAAATCAAACTCTTGTACCATTTGGTGCATTTCCTTGTACCAAGCGAGTTATAAAATTTTACTTTCTACATCAAACATAATTAAACGTTCAAATTGTAATTATGGTTTTTTTTTGTCTGTTTCAGGTAAGCTAAAAACTAAATCACTGCCTCGAAATTACTCTCAATTCTCTCAATATAACGTGAGTTGTAAAAATTTGCGAGGTAAGCTCATTGCAGTTTCAATTAAACATACAAATATTTCATTATAATTATAATTTTCACTTTCTGTACTAAAGACACCCACCAAGACCTTTAATGTATCTTAAACTTATACTTATAAGCATACAGCACCCCACGCATCGGAATAAACAGTATATACATGTTCATAGGACAAACATATGTCTTATATAGTGACGCACCGTACGATTTTAATGAGAAAGGCTATGACTTTATAATTCACCATTGTTTGTCCTATAGAACAACTCAGTTATAGAAAACGAGGGAAAACTTTAAGCCGGATATGAAAAAATAAAACAATAATTAGTTTTCACGTATAAATATGTTATTTTTTTTGGAACGTGTGAATTATTTTATTGAGGTAAATTTTTAAGTTTTATCTTTGAATTTTCCCTGATAGCCAGGGCTTCAGACCAACAAAGTTGGTGTCAGATAGTTGCCACCAACTTAGCGACAACTTTCGGTCAAGTTGCGAATTTATAATTGTTGGCATCAAGTTGGCTACAAATTTCTGAGAAAAAGAAGACCAATCTACTGCTGCAATTTGTCGCCCAATTTCTTGAGAAACGTGTCGTCAACTTGGTGTGAAAAAGTTTCAAAAGCAGTTTTTGCTGACAACTTGGTGAACAAGTTGACACCAACCTAGTGCATTTTCAAGACTTGCTACCAACTTGGTGACAAGTTGCGGGAAAGTTGTGACCAACTTAGCTATCAGGATTACCCTGATAGCCAGCGCTTTCTCAGTAAGTGTTGACTCCCAGCAGTTACGGTTAAGTTATACATCAAGTTGGCGGTAATTCTTCACTCAACAACAGTTGTAAGCAAATTGACAGAAATCTACGGCCGCAACTTGAATACAAGTTAACAATCAAACTTGTAGTTAAATTTCCTTTCAACTTTACTACAATTTGAAGGAAATACTTGTACAACAAGTTTTGACGTCTATTTGCAGAGTAAGTTATAGGTAACTAATAGGTAATCGCTCGCTTTGCCAACTCTTTCCGTCAAGTTTGCTTCAAATTGCGGATAGATTGACAGTAACTTATAGGTAAGGTGGCTATCAGGGTACTTTTTAATATTTTATCGACCAGAATTCTTTTGTACCAATTGTTACTGTATGAACGGTCGGTAACATAGGTGCTTACAATTATTCAATGTTATCGACTATCAGTAATAATAGTTAGATGCTAAGATCAATGCAAAAGATTGTAATTGGTTGGTAGCGTTAGTTTATATGACTTCAAGTGTCAATTTAAAAGTACCTTTCTTATATCTATTGATCAAGTTTATTTACTAGCAAAATGATAGTAACTTTCTCTAGCAACTTACTTTCAGATTACGGCCGTAGTTTTTCCAGGTAATTAGTTTATCAGCAACAAATTGCATATAAATATGTTGTAAGCTGTTATATTGATATTTTTTTTTAAAAAAAATCGAAATTTTTGTGGCAAGAAAATTTTTACTTTTATCAAGATAATTTTAGTCTGTCTTGATTCAGAAGCTCAATTAATATTTTGTTAAATTTTCTTCAACTGAAATTGAAGTTATTATCAACAATATTGATTAAACTTGATTGCACACTGAAGTTAATTTACTGCCAATCAAAAGTCAAAAAGTTAACAAAGTTCTCACTAGTTTTCGACTTCAATAAATTAGAATTCAAAAAGTATTTTTAACATTTCAACCTTTTGCATGCAATTCGGAATCAAATTTCAGAAGATAAAAATCATCTAAGCTTTCCATCAGTTTGACTATCTGAATTGTATCTTTAATACAGATTCCAAGTAATCGTAAGACAAGAATTTGACATTAACTGAACGTCAAACTGATCATAACTACTGAACTATAACTTTGAGAAGAGAAAGTCTGTTATCAGGGAACAAACTAATTATTTTTCCAATGAAGACATTTTTCTCTCTCTCTCTTTTTTTTTTTTTTTTTTAATTAACATCTCGTAGAGGCTAAAAACTACATAAAGTTAATTATGTAGTCAGAAAGATAGAAAGAAATTATAAAATAAAACAAAACGTAAATTAATTACTTTTTAACAAATTATCATGCACTGCACATTTGGATAGATTGAATGCAGTCATGTTTAAAACATCAAAAATATTGATTGATTAAATAAAAAAAATATTCTGTGAACGTACGAACACTTCCATTAATGGAGCCTCTTTAGCTCCCTAAGAAGGTGGTGGAACCATCATATAAGGTTTGTCCCTTACTTATCTTGAATGCATAAGATCATTGACCGTCTAAATCATTGTTTTTATTTAATACGTGACCAAATATGAATTGATATAATTAATTTGATTGAAATAATAAAACAATTAACGCAATATGATTGTCGGCCATTATAGAAAAATATAGAGTACAATAATTCAACAGTAAACTAATCGAGTGTTCTTTCCCACGTATTTTCGTTGCAAGAGGTGAGAACCAAGAGAAATACGACCTCGTAAGAAATTCCCTTCTCCAACGGCTTTCTACTTGAAACTATAAAATAAAATAAAACAAATAAGTAAATAAATAAAAATAACCACAAACAAAACATTTATCGTACTTTAACACGATAATCTATTGTTGAGCTATACTACTTGATTATTTGTTATCATGCAAGAATTATTATTTTTTCTCAATTCTTTCCGAATAAATTTCTTTAATCAACTTGTCTTGAAGTCTTTTAAAACTTAAAATCTTGCACGAATTAAACATCTTGGAACTCGTTTGGAGCCGAGCATGTCTACTACTCCTTGTCGTGGTTGCACAGTCACGTATTTCTTCCTTTCCTTTTGTACCCTCTTTTAACTCTTTCTCTCTCTCCCTTTATTTAAACCTTTCTCTTTCCTTCTTCTTCTTTTCGTTATTTTTTATTCTTTTCTTTTCTCTCTTAACTTTTTATTTTATCTTTTGCTTGAATTTGCGTCGCGGACAAACATCCGTAGTCTTTTCTTCTCTTTAAACTCTCATTTCTTTAGTCCTTAGTCCATGTCACGAATTCGCTTTTCTTTACTATACTACACAAGTATATTCTTTTATTTAAAACTACTCTCCTCATCCATAATTCAACTATTTTAAAAAAAGATTCTCACGTGTTCATCACTTCTTTCATTCTTCCCTCTTTATTCATTTATTTTTTTTTCTTCTACTATAGTCTATTACATACTTTAATACCATACACTCCACCCAATCTTAATGTATATAATTATAAATAGAATTGTTTTTATAAACACACATAAAAATTTATTAATAATGTCTGTACAAAAATTTATCCAAAAATATCTTTAAGTATTAATTATTAGAAGAGTTTGTCAGTCAAAAGCTCGACTCCGGAAATATTAGTTATCGTTAAATAAATCTAACGGGTCGTTATTTCCTGTCTGTATACATATACATCGTAATATATATAATCATCATATGTTGTTACAGCACGTGTGTCAATTGCAGATATACCGATCCGGTTCAGTTAACTTTTTTACTATTTTTTCCTTACATTACATACCTACTGTACTACATACTTCATGTTTAACAAAACTAAAATTTTAAGTATAAATACAAACGTAGTAATATCAATAGGTGTGTCTTGCCTCGTGTATCGTGAGAGAAGACATCCGGATACTTAGAATGGAGCACCTTCAACTTATGCTGCGACACGTCTCAGTGATTCTCATGCCAATATTCTAATGATATTCACAGTGTGAATATTGTTGTATGTTGTGTTTCAGTCTAGACACCGACCGGCAAAAAAACCATTTTTTCTTTAGTTCCATCTTGTTTTTTATTTTTTCTTCACTCTCTACCCATAAAACATACATATACATACATACATAAATATGAGCCAGTAATCAATTTTGCGTTTCATCCGTATCGCATTTACTTTTTCGTCTTTACTCCAAATCACCCGCTGCTGTATTTTCTCAAGAAACTGATGTTCTGAATATTTTACTAACATAAATTTTATTTACAAAAAATCAAGCGTAGAGCAATTTTTTATTCTTTTAAAATGAAATCGGTGAATTCAATGCGGGGAGTAAATTTATTAAAAAAACGTTCAATTAAATTAATGAAGTCAGTGAATGGAGATAAGCGTAAAAATAAATTTACACAAATATAAGTGAAGGTAATTTATTATTTTAAACAAAACCTTTCGTCTTCTACAGAATTTCAAATTAAACTTTGTATTAAATTTCATGAGTGTGAAATTGGTGGACATCAAATTTTTGAAAATTTTTATTAATTTTTTATTAATTTTTTAAAAATTGTCGGATGCCTCCTAATAATTTTTTTGTTTTGTTATTATACATTAAAAAAATTTTTGTATTTATGGTTGTGACACACAGAAAAAAAGGTTCATTTGAGCCAAGAAAATATTTTTCTTCCTAATTGTTTTCTTGAGTGCAGAAAAAAATTTATTTTGACTCAAGAAATTTTACTTATTCCAACAAAATTAATTCTCTTGCTTTAAGAAATATGTATCTTGATCCAAGAAAATTTATTTAAGTCAAGAAAGTCTTCTTGTTTTAAGAAAATTCAGCCTCTTGCTCTAAAAAATTTAATTCTTAATAGAAGTAAATTTTTTTGTCTTTAGAAAATTTCTCTCTTGCTTCAAAAAATTAAATATCTCGATAAAAGTAAATTTTTATTGATTAACATGTCAAATGAGAAGATCAAATAATATTGAATCATTTTTTTTCACTCAATATGTATAATTACACGCGAAAATAATATAAAATGTGTATCAAATATGCAAGAGAAAAATTTTCTCAAGGTGAAAAAATTTTTTCTCAGCTGAAGTAGGCGACACTGCTTCCCTAAAGTATCTAAAAATCTTGATCAAACATAAAAATTTATTTATCAAGTATTTATGATAATTTGAATTAAGAAAAAATTTCTTCCACCAAGAATAAAATTTTTACTTTGGCCAACACAACTTCGGTCTTCCTTTAGGTACCTGAAAATTTTTTTAAGCTAAGAATTTTGTTCTTCAGATAAAATTACGTACGATAAAATTTAACTCGCATTATATAAACTTTAATTTATTTAGATTAAAAAAGTTTAAAAAATTTTTAAGTCTTTCATTTTAGGAAAAAAATTTATTAAAATCCGCAAAGTAACCGTTTGAATAAACGTAAAAAATAATAGTCCTTATATAGCGCCAAAAACGATGTATAATATTTTTCAGCGTGTCCGTATAAATGTAAATGTCATCAATAAAAGCTCAAGAGTCAGCGAAGCACATGTGTTGTCGCGAAACGACAAAGAGGCATGATTCTTGATAATCTCTCCGTTTGTATTGAATCAACTAAACTCTCCTGAATACATATATTTAATGAAGTTTATACGGGTGGTATATGTTAAAAGGAAGTTTAGATGAATATAGCGTACTATAAATGCACTCCAAAGCAAAAGTAAGTATCAATGCCACGCGGAGACTAACATAGTTTCGAAAAATAACCGTGTAGCGGCGCTGAGTGTTGTGTGAGTAAAGAGATATGTGCTGATGGTATTTGAGAGGAGTTGAATATACGATAGTCGTGCGTTCGTCCAGCTTGGCGAACGACAGTCGAACGGTTTATTCCCTTTTCTCCAACTCAAATACATTCACCATGACATTCTATCGTGTACTGAGTACTAAATACCTCAATATTTAATCTGATTGACCGCTTAATGTATTTGACTCCAATTTATTGTTTATCTTCTAAGTTACTAGTGAAGAAAAGTGCAACACGTGTCTGATAATTATTAGTATCATCATTTAATTCAAAAATTCTCCAATTGTGTAATTGTTGTTGTTATTTATAAAATTTTTAATTAATTAACAGTAAATTATTCAAAAGAAGAAATAAAATTATTTCTTCTCTCTCTAAAAAACTATTTAAAGGCGTGATATGTCTGTATGTTTATTATAGAAAGTTATTATCCTTGAATAATAATTAAAAGTGATTAGTATTTGATTATAAACAATGAAAATAATTTAAAAATAGCTATGGACTGAGGACTTGACGTTTTTGTTTAATGACGTCACAAACCTAAGGTAGAAAAAGTATTAGAGAATTGAGTCATCAGTAGGGCGTTGAATAAGCCCTAACGCTGCTGAGTAAGAAAAAGGACACTCAAGAGGGTGATAATCTTAATGATGATGGTTTAGATAAATTTTTTTAAAGTAGCATTTGTATTGCTGGTATTTACTTACTAAACTTCAAGGAAACTAAAAAGTCACAATGATTGGAAACGATAACAAGGAAAGGGACAAAGATGATTTACCAAAACGTAGATCAACATTTTACGTATCTTTGGAAAATGATACCCGGCATTGTCATCCTAAAATAACAAAATGTTTATCTCAAGATGCTGATAAGTATGCGTGCAATACATTTCCAATAAGTGGAACTAAAAATGCTCCGATATTGAGCCGGGCCTTTAGTAATAAAGATGGGCTGAACAAAAGGTCAGAAACAAGTACCAGTATTGTTGGTATGAATACTGATACTGAGACTGGTAGTGGTGCTGGTGGTAGTGGTGGTGCTGGTGGTACACGAGGTAAAGTACAGAGTCTTACACGGATGTTTGAAACACCGCAGATTGTGGTGGAATCGATTGAAGATACAACTCAAAGAAAGAAGGTCGAGAGGACACGTTCGTTCAAGACTATAGAGAGGTTTCAAAATCGTTTTGTTGGTAGAAGAGACACGGATAAAAAAAATATCCGGCTGAACAACACAATAGGGTGCTTGGAAATTAATCGTGAGGATCAATCTAATGAAACTGAACGACGCAGCAAAAGGAAAGACGAAGTTAGAACTAAAATTTTAAGAATTCAAGGGCCAAATCGTATTAATAATAACAATAACAATAATAATAACAATAATGACAATAATAATAATAGTAAAATAAAAATTAAAAATAGCAATGAGAATAATAATTCATTGAGTAATTTACTAATTCGTCGAACTCACAGTACCAAAGTTGTTAGAAGTGCGAGTGCACATGTTAAATCATCAAGTGTTTCTAGGCATGTGTCTGTTGATTGTCCGGGTAATTCCTCAATTGATAAAAATAAATTTCGTTGCAATGATTCAGATAATGAGTGTGAAAATAATATTTACGAGGATCCTGATGAATCAGTATTCGAAGAAACAGAGGCCGTTCATTCAGGTAATTTTTGAATATGAATAATGAGCTTGTGGCTATATATATATATATATATATATATATATATATATATATATATATATATATATATATATGTATATTTATACTGTATATGCTCCATACTCTACATTATAGATAATATTATTATAAGTTATAAGTAATGATGGGAAGCTGTAAAAGATGCAGTGAAAAAGAAGGTTTGATGTATTATATTGGATGAACCGGTCGGTGTGCATTAAGAAAAACAAGTCGGGACTTGCTACAAGAGTCGAGCACAACGGTTCAACTGATCAACCGACTACACTAGGGCTATACCATCGCCAGCCATCACATCACGAGATTTTATTTCTTGGGACCCTTGGATGTGTGAAACTTGAGTTGAGTTCATTTTCTGGGAGGCCTACTTGTACCGGGCTTTCAACTCGTTCTCTTCCAATTCCATCTCTCTATATCTTCTTACTCATTTTTTTTTTTTCACTAACTTTTTTTTATATGATATACGTTTAAATCAATGGGGCCACCTGCTTGGAGACATTTTGGCGACACATCTACTCTCGACTATTAAATAAAATTTATTTTTTTTTTTATTATTAAAACAATAAATTAGATTTTTTTTAATCACTATCCATTAAAACGTTAACTCTTAAATTAAACTTTTATTAAATTAAAAAAAATAATCAAGTCTTTGTTAATCGCTATGTACGAATGATGTAAGAATAAAATGTCAAAAGTATTTTATTACTCGTGATAACAAACTTACAATACCACTGTCGTGTATATAAAGAGTTTATGCGTGCAAAAAAAAAATATATATATATATATATACAATAAATTGATGTGTATCAAGATTTAACTGTGCTAGTACTAGTAGTATCCACTTTTGACATTGATAAAGGATCCGGATTATAAGTGTAATTGTCAGTGAACCTTTTAAATAATCCTTTTATATAAATTCGTCAGAATTGCCCGTATTAAATTGAAATGACCTCGCTGGAGTTTAGTATACAATAATTTAACCTCAAGATAAAGCTGTTAGCACATGTCCTAAACCTCATAAATCTTTTAATAAACCGTTTTCATTTTTCTTCCCCGTCAGTTTATGGTCTTTTTCATGAATTGGGATAAACGATTTCCGCTGGTACAATGAATTACATTCCAAATAAAAAAAAGGAAAAAAAAAGCATTGCTTACTTTCAGGGATCAAAGAAATGCGCATTATAAATGTTTTCATTATTTTATAATTCTTTTTTGTATTATCGCTCTGATTTATTTTATATTAATTCCGTTTTTCATAATCAATCACATATGATTCAACAAATATAATATATTAACATTTATAACGGTCATTGATATCGAATAGTATTGAATAAGATAAAAGATATGTAAAAAAAAAAAAAAATGAGTGCAGCAATGAAGATAAAATGTTAAATAATTCTTAGCATGATTAATCAATTGATTAACTCTGTATTTATGTATTCCTGACCAGCATAACAAGAGCATGAGATCAGTATCACGATCTCTGAGCAGTCGAGTAAAATAACGTAGAATGTTGTATACATTCGCTTGTAATCAGTATACATATATACGGCTGAAGTTATGAAAGGTTTTGCTTTCACAACTTGACCAATTGCTTAATTACCGATTGAGTAGTTTATAAGCGTCGCACAATAAGGCACAAGCTATATTGATTGTTTTGGCCTCGAGTAACTTTTTTTTTTTTTTTTTTTTTTTTTTTTTTTTTATTTTTTGTCAGTATAAAAACAATAATTTGCTTGAAATAATTTCTTTTTTGCCCTCCGGGCGGAAAGTGGCAACTTTCGTCCCGCTACGCTAAACAAAGTTGCCGCTTTCCGCCTTCGTCGGACAAAAAAATAGTATACAGCCCTTGGAAAGTAAAAAAGAAAACCTCAGATCACATGTTTGTCGACCTCGGCTTCGCCTCGGCCAACAATTACATGTGATCTGAGGCTTTTCTTATTTTCCTTCCCAAGGGGTGTAATATACTATTTTGTTTGTCTTATTTTTTACGACGATAACTTATGTTTTTTTTTCATGACCACTTTACTTTTTTTTCTTATTCCCGTTTATAGACGCCTTTCTCTTATAAACACTCGGCTATTAGAATCTCGGATAAAATAACTCCCCTCTCGGTTGTGGCCGGTAAAAAAAGGGTTCACTGGCATTCGACCCTTGCAGTACTATTATACTATTACAATACTCGTTACCTTAATCCGCAAAAATTTAGTCTTTGTCAAGATACAGACTGTGTCCCTTTAAAAGCTAGTTATTTGTGCAGGACACACTGTAGATTTATATCCCATATATATTAGCAACATATAAAAGCCTATCAGTCCCCCAAGAATCATCACCCCACTATCATCCCATTTTAAGACCTGACTTTTTATTTTTAATCTTTCAATATTTATATTCAATGAAATATATTATTGTCCTTTCTATTATTTGCTTATGGATATTTCGTTAATCTCTAGATTTTTTTTAATAAATCTCTTGTCTATACATACTACCAGCATGGTTAAAAATATCATCAAAAGTCATAAACAAACTGTTAGATATTTTATATCTCACGTTTTGAAAATGATTTACTAATGAAAATATTATGCATATTCTAAAAACGATTGACGATTTATTACAATTTGAAAATTTCAGAATTTATTGGTAATTTTAAAATATGCTACGAATTTCAGTACCACTTTATTAGATTGCAGATGTACCCAATTTCAGCTTCTGAAATGTCAGAATAAAATTTCAAAAGTTATATGTTTCTCATGAATTATAATATGAGTTTAAAATTGATAAAAATCTTCAATTTCATAAAATTCTTCAATTTTTATAAACTCAAGAATTACTATCTGTCGATTTAGAGTCGATCTCTGTTTTCAAAAATGTGTAACATACCCAAAAAAACTCTTTCAGTAAAATAATACCTAAACCAATTCAATTGATTCAACAATTTTTCTTCTAAATTCAAGACAAAGAAATCCTTGAAAATGATTTTCTTGATTCAAAATTTCTTCATTTGAATCTTTAATTTTTTTGTACTAGTGTGATGGAAAATATTTCGAGGCTAAAGTAGAATATTTTGAAAATTTAGTTAACAATATATTTTTTCACCCGGTCGTAAACTAGTTTCAATTTTAAGTAGGAAGTTACATTGAGAAAAAAAAAGAAATACTCCATCAAAGGATATGATATATGATTTACGAGATTTATTATTTTTCTCTTAATGTATATTATTATATTATATCATTATAATACTATAATCTTAGGTTTTTATTTGCGGATGCTGCAAATAATTCTTATAATGGTTGCCCCGGTTACATGAGTCACTTTTGCAAACGTATATGTAGCGTATCACTGAATGCATTTATACATGCAATCTTGGTTATTCGCTTATATACCCGAGTAGTTTCTCATCAGCGTCATACAAGTTCGGTTACCACGTTGTGGGGATTAATGACCCCTTCTATTTCATTTCTTTCTTGCTAAATCTCTGTATCTAGGTATAAGTTTTACTCCTCGCAGTATTACAACCTTTCTTAAATCAATAATATAAATGCTTTGCACGCCAAATGCTAATGCTTAATAAATTTAGATCTCATAGAGTTTACAGGAATAATAAATAAATATACTTTACACGTATAGGAACTTGTTTATTTACATTGGGTATATAAAGGTTCATAAAAATATGCGCAGTGTAAAGTGTAACATAAAGCATGCATATATATATATATATATATATATATATGTAGAAGCGTACGTGTATGTGACTTTCGTTGAAATATTAAAATAGGCTAGGCACCGTACGAGAAAGTGGATCGATTTAACTTTAGCGGGGAGTTGAGATGAATCGGGTGTACGCTAGAATTCCTACTTGTAATGTATGTTATGCTTTTAATGTTTAAAACTACTTTGCGATTTTGAGACTAGTCTATATGCGAATTGATTTTTGTTTAAGTTAATACTAGATTAAAGTTACAAAGTTTTCAGTTATTTATTTTTAAATTTTACTTTGTAATTCTTAATACACGTTAAGGTCGATTAATTTTTGTTAAAAAATATAGTTCGTGAATAATTTTTTTAGTAACCCATACGGAAAGAACAAGATGACACTGGATATCATCCCAGATTATACTCAGTGACATCTGTGGTGAAAAAAATTTCAGATAGTAGCTAGAAACATCTAGATTATACTGCGTGATATCTGGATTATACTCATTGTAATCTGGATTATATTAGCTACTATCTAAAATTTTTTTTCACTCAGTATAATCTGGGATGATATCCAGTGTCATCTAGTTCTTTCCGTGCAATATCGGTCAAATGCTGCTTCTATTCAACAAGGCAATCCAGAGAGTACCCAATAGAGTTTACTTTAATATTTCTGGTCGGGTCATTATATCCCGTACTAATACTGTAAGGGATCTTATGGAATAATTTTATCATAAAAAATTGAATATTAAATAATAAAAAATGATAAAATTTCTTAATAATTATTAAAGTATGAAAAAAAAAATTTTCATTACTGTCAAATTCTAACTAAGGTCTCAAAATTCGTAATAAATAAATCATCATCTTCATCTCTAAGATTTAAAAAATTCTCCAATTGAAAACAATTTCAAAGTTCAATAAAAAATTTGACTTATAACAAAGTAAGTTTTAAACATTTTTCAAATTATTACTTAGTAAAAATGAAAATTATCAAGTTTATCATGCAACGAAGATTCGGTAGTTTTTTAAATATACCGATTGATTAATTATGTCCATTCATAAATATTGCTATTAAATTATTTATATAATTCTATAAAAAAAAAAAGATAAAATTTAAATAATTTCTAGAGTTTCATAAAATATTGTGAAATTGAGTACAGTTTTATAAAATATTACAAAATTGATATCAACTTTGAAAATTATCACTTTATTAAAAAGTACATACTGTATTATTCTCGATAAAATATTAAAATATCTATTCCTGGACAAATTAATTAAAACTTTTGCTGAGCATTCGATTCTATTAAAGCTAATTAGTAATAAGTTTAAGAATAAGTTAGTAAATAATTAACAAATTTCGCTATTATTTTTATTGTAATGCAATATCAACTATTCATTATCAGTTGATAATTAAATTTCGCTCATGCGAAATGTTAGACGTGTTCTGCTGCCGTTTAAAAATATTCAATTGGATTCACTCAAGCTATATCATTAGTGTATTTCTAAAGAAGTACAATTAGGATATTATAGAAATGATAAAACAATCAAACAATCATATATTAATTACAAACCATTAATATTACTCATTGAATATTCTTATAGAATATACGGTGCGACTAAATTTTTAATTTATATACAGGGGAAAGCGCATGAAAATTGGTTTGCTCTCATTTCCGTTGGCTTGTGTGCAACGTAGTCTAATAAGTAAAGTCTGAGATCTTGTGCTAATGTCCTGTGTTAATCCCGGGTATTTTACTTACTAGCTCAATATTAATAATAATAATAATAATAATAATAATAATAATAACTTACAAGTGATATTTGTTCAACGCCTGACATATTTCGCGGTTAGATTGCGGTCGCGTGCTCATACTGGAACGAAAGAAGAGTTGAAGAGGGAATATTAATGCACGCAACTATAATATGTATATTATATTATATGGATAAAGTGTTAAAAGCACTTTGTTATACTTACACATGTACAATATATATATGATATTATTATAGACATACATCAAGTTTAATTCTAGCATCTGCACCACCTGCGTGTATTTCTTTCATGGCCATGGATGGTCATCTCGTTTTCGATAAGTACGCGCACGAGTACTCAAGAAGCATCTGCTGTTATTGTTTAAGTCGCGTGCCCTGAACCGCTCCAATTATCCTCGATTTTCTTCAATATTCCCTGCATATGGTGTATTGCATACCTTTTGATAAAATCTAAATGTACATTCGAGCATACTCGGTTCTATTTCGAAACAAAGACTGTAGCGAAAAAAATGCATCATATATATTCGCGGGAAAGCCATCGAACATTTCATTTTAAATATACATACATCACACGTTAATGCGAATTTACAATTAATTATTTTTTTATACCGTATATGGAAGTTTTATAAGTTTACTTTGTATTTTACGTTTTTAAATTCTTCTAATAAATGTAACAGAGGAGCTTTCACTGTAAATGTCTGAGAAAAACAGTAGTGACCAGAAAATTTAGAGAAAGGAATTTTTTTTTTCTGTTGTTGATGAAATTATGAAGAAAACCGTTACGTTACTTGATGATTATTGTACCGCCAACTACTATTCTCAGTTAAGAATTTTATAATGTTTGAGAAAAAATATGTTATTTTCTCATAAAATCTTACTTTCTCGGCCTTATTTACGTATTCTTCTTTTAAATTGTAAAATACATACTACAAAAGGCGTATTATATTTTTCAGCCATCAAAATTGTAAATAATTGCGTTAAAAAATTTATTTGTGTAATAAATTGTTTGTGAGATACTTTTTATTGTTTCAGTAATAAAAAAAAAATTTCTATCATAAATATAAAAGAATACATTATTTTCACCAAGCTCAACTTACACTATTCACATTTTTTGTGAACGGTTCTGAGGTTTTTTTACGACAAAGTTGTCGCATCTTATAAAAAATTATATGAAATTTATTGGAAAAGAAATTCTAAAAATTGTCACCTCTGGCGCTAGTTTTGTCACTTGAATAAATTTAAAAAAAATATGTCATGCTGATTTATTTCTTTAATTAATTTGTTATTCTTAATCGACTCAACTTTATAAGGTAATATTTTATTTAAAATATTTTCCAAATTGAATAGTATATTATGTAAATATGTTGTTTTAATTTATATTCATAACTTAACATTTACCTCTGATAAATATTTTTTTACAAAAATTCTTTAAATTTTTGCTGTTTTACATTATTAATAAATTAATAAGTGTAATATAAGATTATATCATATTCAGTGAAATCGATAATTTATAATTACTACCTGTTGTACATTTTTTAATAAAAATTTAAATATCTACTGATATAAGCACTTACGTATAAGAAATGTGTTTTATTGGAACAAAGTTCTTTGACATAAGACTCACATTTATATAGTAAAACAGTTTTATTGATTCTGTTACATATAGCGTTGCTATTTTATTCTTTTCATATCTATTTCTTAATAAAAAGATTTAAATATATTTTTAACATTACATTATTTTTATATCACACAGAAAAAAAGGTTCACTTGAGCCAAGAAAATATTTTTCTTCGCAATTATTTTCTTGAGCGAAAAAAAAAATTTTTTTTTGACACAAGAAATTTTACTTATTCCAACAAAATTAATTCTCTTGCTTTAAGAAATACGTATCTTAATCCAAGAAAATTTATTCAAATCAAGAAAGTTTTCTTGTTTTGAGAAAATTTCTCTCTTGCTCCAAAAAATTAAATATCTCGATAGAAGTAAATTTTTATTAATATTTTTATTGATTAACACGTCAAATGGGAAGATCAAAAAATATTGAATCATTTTTTTTTTCATTCAATATGTAAAATTGTACGCTAAAATTTAAAGTATTTATGATAGTTTGAATTAAGAAAAAATTACTTCCACCAAGAATAGAATTTCAAGATAAATTTTTACTTCAGCCAACACAACTTCGGTCTTCCTTCAGGCACCCAAAAATTTTCTTGAGCCAAGAATTTTGTTCTCCAGTCAAGAAATTTTTCTTTCTGTGCAGTTATAAACTTAAAATTGTGAAAGAAATGGTATAAAAAAAATAAGTAAAACAGCAATGAAAAATTTTAATTGTATAAAGTAAAATGTTTTACTTAATATACTAATTTAATATACCAGACAAAAAAATTATAGTGCCAAAAACTAAGACGCATTTTGCATAAAATTTAAATTCAAGTAAAATATTCCCCACACTATGATAAGGGTATTTACTAGAGTTAATTTTTTTTCTCTGTTTATCAAAGCGACGAGAATAACATTTAATTTAAAAAACTAGAGATTCAGCTTAAATAAACAAATTTTAAGAATATTAAATAATTATAATTTACAATTATAAAAAAAGTATTGAAAATTAAAAAATAAATATTGAATAATCATAAAACTAGTAATGCATGAAAGTTTTGACACATTACAATTAATATTTAAATTGTATATTAGTAAAAAACTAACAACAATTTACAATAATTTGTGGTATATATTCGCTTCTGTATTAAAAGTATCCCACGATTCTTGCATAACTTAGCGTTTAAATCGGCCTTCATTTAAGAGTGCAGTATATAACTAAACCGGAGGCAGTAGTTCCGCCAGAGAACGCATGATATATAAATGAATAAAATGCTTTTGAAATGATTGTTTTCGTACTATATACAACAGTAACTGTTAGTTGTAACAACTATTACCATATCTAATGAAACATTTCCTTATAACACAAAATACCGCATAACATTATATGATGTATGATATATGATTTAATGTTCCCTAATTCTCAAGATATTTATAGCTAATATAGTATACAAAAGAAATATTATTGGTGTGATTATTATAAAACAGTCACGCCTTCTGTGAACGATTTTTATGTAAAACCTATAGATTTGATCAGTTTACCTCCACCTCTGTTGGGTTGGTTTGTTACGTGTGGATCATGAATCGACATTAATGTCAAAGGTATTCGACAATAAATAAAATCGCAATGTCGCTGTGCGTATATGAATAAAGGTCTGGTCCGGCCGGTGGTTTATTCTATAATCCAGTCTGGACGCAACATATATAACATACTGCTTACTCGTAAATCGTGTTCGGTCATCCTCTAGCTATAAATATTATCACGGACAATATACTACTAGCAAGCGTATCGAGTATGTCATTTTAACTAACCTTAACACGCCTTAGACAACTGGACACATAAAACATTGACATAGAATTACATATTCTTTATTATACTTTCATTTTTATTTTACTTTCAATCTATATGTATATATTTAAAGTTGAATGAAATAATAATACACAAATCGATTCGTTTCAGACATGAGTTAGTGACAGTCAAGATTGCGAATTATTTCATTGAAATTTTACATTTTCGTCATTTAATATGAAATTAATAACTCTAATCATTTTTGAGATAGTAAATTAATTAAAATAAAAAAAGTTTTTAAATTCATACATTTTTAAAAAATGTAGTAATTAAATTTTCAAAATAGAATTTTTTGTGAAACCCAAAAGTTAATTTATCAAAATTTTTAATTTTTGAAAAAAAAAAATAATTTTTTTTAATTACCATGAAAAAAAAAAAAAAAAAAAAAAACAGACATAGAATAATTCGTATTTTGTAAAATCTCCGAAAGTATATTGATTATATTTATTAAAAAAATATGTCAATTATTTTTTATTCAGTTACTCACTTTTTCAAAAACTCTCTTTCTTTTTGATTTTTAAAATGAATTTTTCATCAAATAAAAAAATTCAATCATTAAAATCTGTAAATTAACATGAGTGTGAATTTAGCAGACATCTGATAATTTTTTAATAATTTATAAACAATTTATTTGTTACAGAAGAAATAATATAAAAAAACGCATATGGAAATTTTCACTTTTCAAGTTTTTTCTATGCAAATTTAAAAATTTTTTTTACAACCATTAAGTTAAAATTAATCTGAAAATTCTCAAAAACTAGCTGTCTACTTAATTCACCCTTATTAATTAACAAAAATTTAATCATTACATTATTTAACAAACCATTTACAATTTAATTATCAAAATAATAAAAAAATGGATTACGTTAAAAATGGATTTTTCAATCCTGATGATACTATCTCACTTAAAAATTAAAATTAAAAAATAATAAAATGTATACAGTGCACATTTTAAATTCTTTCTTCATTGGTAGGAAACTTCATTACAATGCAATGTATAATATTTTTTTTACATGGGCAGTAATTGGATCACCGTTTAATGAACACAAAGAAGAGAGAATTTTTTATAACTCATGTATAAAGTATGGATGGATATTTCAACAATGCAAGCGTAAAAATTAAATGGTGATAATGGATATCGCGTTGACAGTTGTGAGGTATTAATACCGCTTGAATCCGCATGAATGCTTCAGAGCAATAGCATCAGTTAAGCGGTTGATTCGTTGAAACGAACAAATGCTCTCACTTCGATGTAGATTGGGTGTTCTTTTCAAGCTCTCTATACAAAGCACTCTTAAAAAATTTATATCCTTAGCACGTTTGCTTTGAAAAGGCTTTATTTTTTGGTAATAGCGTTAATAGTTCAAATAAAGTTTAAGTATAGAAATTTTTCAATTTCCCGCTCAATAAATCGTGAATTCTCCAAAATTAGAAAATTTATTATCCGTTCCAAAAATAACTATTCAGTTACCATTCCATGCAAATTATAAATTATTAGTCCAAATACGAATTAAGTATCTAAAAAAATAGACATTCAAACACAAACCGAATCATTATTTTTAAGACTTTTTTAATATCCCTTTTAATTACTGTTGTGAATATTTTTTTTCTGATTATTTTCAAGTATAAATATTGGTATTTTCAAAAATAATCGTGGTGTAGTCGATCTTTTTGAGTTTGAGAAGTGATGTAAATAATGAAATTCATTTGAGGCAAGATTCTACTTTGAGCGTTCGAAAAAGAATGTTGTGAACAATTTTTTATGAACTTATGAATAAAGGTATGGATATAGAATTCATAAATAGATGGGTTGGTGCTTAAAATTTAAATAAGGGACATCTGAAAGTTTAGATTAAAACAGAAAATTTTGAATCTTTAGAAACAAACATTTTCTAGATTTTACTATGTATACATTGAAAAAAAAAAAAAAAAAATGAAATTGAATCAAGACAAAAAATTCTTGAACTAAGTAAAATTTACTTAAACCAAGAAAAATTTCTTAGTTTAAGAATTTTTCTACTCAAATCAAGAAGATGTAATTCTTCAAAATTATTTACTTGATTCAAGTAAATTTTTTTTTTCAGTGTAATGATAAAAAAGTTAACGATTCAAACGAAAAAATTTTGAATCAAGAGTGCTACTTTGAAAAATTATTATTTTTTTGAATTAAGAGAAAAAATTCTTATATAAAACAAAAAATTCTTGAATCAAGAATAATTTTTTGGCTTAAAAATTTTTTTTCTTGACTTTAGAAACTTATTTTTTTCAAAATGATATTTTTGATTTAAAATTTTCTTTTTTGAAACAAGTTAAATTTTTATCAGTGTGAAGGAATAAAAAATTTCAGATAAAATTCAATATTTATTTAAATTACTCGTAAACAATAGAAATAATAAACAATTTAACGTATAGAGTAATTATATAATTAATATCTACATACTGTGAGCAATATGATCCTCTGTAACCTTGTGATCATTGTTCTTTATATTATGCGATGTATTAATTTATTATTTTTCTTTTAATCATTAAATACAATGCGTAATTACTGGAATAGAATCTCGAACTATATATAGTTATAGTTATAAAAGTTCAATTCAAGTGGTATGATTCCGTACTGTGGAATTTGAATAGAGTAACATAGCGATCATTAATAACCGTTGACCAGCTTTTGAACAATGAGAGGAGGGATGAGAGCAAATAAAAAGCCAGCCGGTACAAAGTATTAATAGCAGTAGTAAGTAGAGTCGTGTGGCGCTCGTTTTTATTTTATTTCATTCCATTTCATTTCAATTGCGATTCAAATGTGTAGTTTCGGGCGTGCCACTGTGCTAGAGGGGATCATATTTTTGATGGACCCAAATTATTATAAAACTTGAGGCGCCACACAAAGCAAAAATCTTTTTCTCCTTTCTCTGATTAATATTTCTAAATAATATCGATTTATAGTCACAAAATGCTACCATAACTCATACTGCAGCTGCAATTTTTTTTTTCATATTTTCGAATTTTCATTTATATTTTTTTTCCTCCGGTTGCTCTTTATCTTCAACTCAAGATTACTTTGCAAGGAACAAAGAAATCTCGAGCAAAATCACAGCGATTAACTGTTGAAAAAATATTAAATTTATGGCTATTAGCTTTAATTAGTATTCGTGAGCATGCACAGCCAAAGAGAGGATAAACAGGAATGAGAGGAGCAAAAGAGAAAGAGAAAATGCATAGCTATGAGGCATCAAGAGAGTTTATGGTGTTGGATGTGCCAGGATACAAGATGGATGATACTTTTCCGGTATATTATTTTATTTATTTGTGGGATTTAATAGCATCCTCTTTGCTTGTTATTAAAGTTTCACATGATTTATAGTTCAATTTACGCCTGTCAACAAATTGGGAAGACTATTTTTTATTATAATAAAATGTCAATGTTCTTTTTTTTTATGGATACCTTTAGATTGAATTAAAGATTAAATATGTATTGGTAAAAACCAAGACAAAAAATTATACAAATTATTACTGCGACAAATTTTTTCATGAATTTTTTTATAGAAAATTGTGGTTGATTTATTTCGATTATTATTATTTTTTTTTTTTAAATAATAAATAAAATTTATTATAAAATAAAAAATAAATGAAATATTTGTATGTTTTTTGAAACTTCGATTATTCGAGTGTTACTTTTCATGTCTGCATAAAATAAATATTTATGATACTAAAATAAACAGACATCTAATTTTTTTTTTTTTTTTTTTTTTTTAATAAAACCAACAACGTATTTTGAAAAAATTGTGTTCCGAAATTTTTTTTCAAATTTCTACGGGTGAAATTTTTTTATTATTTTTTTTTTCTAATAATTTGTTTGTTAAAAACAGTCAGATGTCTGCACACAAAAAAAAATTTCTTGCGCCAAGAAAATTTTAAGGAAAACAAAAGTTATTTTGGAGCAAGAAGAAATTTTCTTGGCTCAAGAAATTTATCTTGTCTCAAGAGACTTTGACTTCATTCAAGAAATTTTCAATTTTCCTTGATATTTTCTTGAGCCAAGAAAATTTATACTCCAGTCAAGAATTTTTTTTTTTCAGTGTGTAAATTTCAGTATCAAAAAATGTATATCATAAAAAATAATTATTTTTAAGAAAAAAAATTTATAAACAATTATTTTATAAAATTTTTTTTTCAAATTTCAGATACATCGTACGAAAAAGCGTGTAGAAGAGGGAGTGCTCCAGCTACACCAGTTTTGGGTGCACGACCTTTAGATGCAACTCCCAACAGAATCGTCGTAAGTGTTGTTCTTTCTTTACATAATACTAATAAAAAAAAAATAGTATGTATGGATTGATTAGCAAGTCATATGTAAAACGTGAGCAACGGTCATTGTTTATTTTAGCTTGACATACGTCAGAATCTAGTTTTATTTTTCTAGAGCACATCGGTCCTATCCGTTCGTGTTGTCTTTTCCCCTTACATGGCTTTGGTGAGATTCATCTGGGTATTTGTTCGCTTACTTTCACCCATATTCCATGTAACAAATACCCAACCTACATGTTAAAATGACAATACAGAAAAACATTAGCATGGTTCAATAGTATAAATATAACGATATACATATATGCTGAAATACAAATACTCGTAACTACAATACCAATTTGTCGTATTGATTTTTATTTTATTCCATTTTATATGCAAGAATTCAAATAACAAATACTAGAATACCTCACGATGACTCAAGGGTATTTTTTTTCAACCTCCATTGGATACTGTAATAATTTAAATACTTCCATATACTTACCGCATATTTAATTTTATTTGCTTGATAAGATCTTTTGTGTAAACTTGAGGTAACAATAATATTGTTATCGATCCCCAAATCCTAAATCTCAAATTTAAATGTTCCATGAAGAACACGATTATAAGATTACCAAAACATACAATTAATCAAAAAATCAGCACGCGCGTGACCAAAAATTATATACCATTAAATTATCTTTGTCATCACTAATATATTTTTCTTTTCTTTTCATAAAAATGCCGTAATATTAAATTACACAAATCTACCCTTAAAATCAAACAAACATTTTGTTACTCATATATTATGTGTTACATACATAATTTGGTAGGGTGACAAAAAAAAATCGACTCCTTCTTTTTTAAGCCCCTTATATCCGGAAATATGGTTAGTTTATCATGACTTAAGATCTCTCCAAAAATCAGTTAATTTAATAAATTTTTAAAACCCGCTCAAGATTTTTTTAAATCTCCAAAATTTCTAAAAATTAAAATTTTTATCTTTTTTATTATTCAACGACTTTCTTTACAAATATTTAGTTACTTTTTGAAAATTTCGAGTTGATATTTTGATGTTGAGGGGCTGTTTAATTTTTTTTTTGTAATTTTCAAAGCAGAATTGCAATAAATAAATTTTTTTAACAATTGATTTTTGATTTAGTTAATAATTGAATTATAAATAATTATTTTAACTCAAAACTTTTTTATAAATGCATCAAAATAATAGATTTTTTATTTAACATCTTCAATTATCGCATCATTTAAAAAATTAAAAATTTTTTATATTTTAAACTCTGTTTCAAAGTAAATAAGTACCCTCATTTAATAATTAAAAGTTACAATCGTCAGCTTTTACAAAAATTTATCTTAGAAGAAAAAATTTACTCTAAACTAATAAAAATTCTTGAGAACAAAAAATTATTTTAAAGAAAAGGATCATTAAATAATTTACTCAAAGTAATAAAAAATACAACAATGAATATCCTAACACATAATAATTCAAAATATGGAAATCTTCTTTTGCAATAAAAAAAAAAAAAAAAAAAAAAAAAACGTGCCAACGTTTTTCAGCATCCACTCGTCCGTTTTATACAGGATAGATAAAGAAGGGCAATTTACGAAGTATTTAACATGTGAAAAGAGAGTAGAATCGATGTTTTGCCTCACTTTAATATAAGCGCTTCTCATATAATAATATAATATGTAGACCTCAATGTGGAAGTAGAAGTAGATGTAGATGTAGTCTGGGGTTCTTTTTCGTTTGCAATACAAAGGTGTAGTCCCGGTGCTCAAGTGGAGCCCCAATGATCCCTTGACTTGGTTAGACGAATAAGGTGAGATGGTCATAAGCATCTGCAGTCGTTTCTGAGATTTCGTTGTGCTATGAACACACTTGTTTAAATTGCCATTTTACTATTTTACTTTTATTTGCAATTCTAAATTTTATATAATATTACGTTACTTTTACATGAATGTTATGTCATATTATCTTAACTGAAAATTTTAAATTAAAATTTAAAATAAAATGCACAATAAATATATATATATATATATATATATATATATATATATATATATATATATATATATATATATATACATGTACTTATATTAAATAGAATTAAATAAAACTGTGATTAAATTTAGATTTTTATAAAGGGAAATTGTGTCAAGTAAAACGTAATATCCTTATCATTGAAAATAGACAAAGACACTATAAGTGATAATCTTTTTTTCACATTATGTGTTGTATGATGATAAAATTTTATAAGTAATATTATATGTATAAAACATATGTTTATATTAATTTATTAATGAATAAAAAAAGAAAATATTTAATAATAATATTTTAAAAATGTGTGTAAACGCAACGAAAGAAAGTAATCAAAATAATAAAATATTCAACGTAATAACAAATTATTTTGCCACGCGGGTAAATATTGTTATTTAAAATATGACGTAAATAATTTTAAGGATGTAAGAAATATAATAAATAATCCGGAAGTTATTAAAAACTATTAATGTTGAAAGTAGTTTAAAATAATGATAGCTTTTATTAAAATGATAGTTGACTGAACGTCTCTAGAGTTATTATCATTTTTTTTTTTTTTTTTTCTAAAAAAATTATTATCAACTGTTGTTAAAATGATAATAATGTTTATTTATTTATTTATTTATTTCAGAACTTTTTTTCAAAGCGATCTTTCCGTTCAAATCCCTTGAAGAGAACGAAAAGTGTGACGAAACTTGAGCGGCAAAAGCAGCGGGGAGCTGGTCTAAGAGGTTGTCGTTCACACGAGTCACTTTTGTGCGGACAAGCTGTAACATCAATGGATCTTGCAGCAGTTACACCATTACATCCAAGTCTACTTGGTAGACCACACTGTTTTCAAGTGACACCAAGTAATGGTCCACCAAAATATTTTAGCTGTCGAACGGCCCACGAAAGAGATCAATGGTTACACAGGTTAATAATCTATTGTTATTTAAAACCTCAAAATATGTATTTTGTATTTTATATTACTAGCAATCTATTGTTGTATTTACAGTCTGAGGAAGTCAGTTCAACCAGATGCTGAGCAAACCCGTCGAACAGACAATTCTCTGCAGATATGGTTACTCGAAGCCAAAGGTGTACCAACTAAGAAGCGTTACTTCTGTGAAGTATGTTTGGACAATACATTGTACGCTCGCACAACAGCTAAATTAAAAACAGAATTATGTTTTTGGGGCGAGCATTTCGACTTTCATCATTTACCTTCAGTCAACACAATACAAGTTAATTTGTATAGAGAGGCTGACAGGAAGAAAAAAAGAGATAAGAATGTACTGATAGGTTCCGTTAGTATACCCGTACAAAATGTTACCTCACGTTATCTAACTGAAAAGTGGTATCCAGTACAAAGTGACAAAGGAGTATTAAAAGAACAACCAGCGTTACGTGTTAAATGCCGTTTTCAATCAGTCGACATTCTACCTGTTCATGTTTATCAAGAGTTTCTTGAATATTTAAAAACAGATTATCCATCACTTTGCGAGAGATTGGAACCTGTTATTGGTGTTAAAGCTAAAGAAGACATTGCAACTGCGTTGGTAGCAGTAATGCAACGTGAAAAAAAGGCACCACAATTTCTAGCTGACTTAGTTATGATGGACATTCATCGGATTGACGATGAACGACTAACCTTCCGTGGTAATTCGCTAGCAACCAAAGCGATGGAGGCGTATCTTAAATTGACGGGTGATCGTTATCTTCAAGAAACACTGGGAGCTGTTGTCCGGGGTGCTGTTGATGGAGGGGACTGCGAAGTCGATCCTTTAAAAGTTTCATCATTAGCAGCGTTGCACAAACAACAGCAAAATTTACGTGCAGCAGTTGAATTAGCATGGAGTAGAATATTGTCCAGTCATGCACACTTTCCTCTTGAACTACGAGAGTGTTTTAGAATATTCCGCGAACGCTTAGCGGAACTGGGACGTGAAGATATTGCCGACAATCTTATATCAGCATCTATTTTCCTGCGATTTTTGTGTCCGGCTATACTGAGTCCTTCACTATTTAATATAACACACGAGTATCCCAATGAAAAAGCAGCCAGAAATCTTACTCTGGTGGCTAAAAGTCTACAAACTCTCGCAAATTTCACGAGATTTCAGGGCAAAGAAAATTTCATGGAATTTATGAACGATGTACTGGAACGTGAAGCGCCGGCAATGAAAAATTTCTTGTTATTAATCAGCAGTCCAGTATCTAAAGACGCGCCATCCAATGATTCCCTCGAATTTGATGGATACATTGACTTAGGCAAGCAATTGTCATTATTGCACGCACTTTTGCGCGAAAGTATCGCTGGAACTAACTCTTCATCACCATCATCACCACCTTCCAAGCTTCCTGACATTCTTGATAGGATTTCTCATGCCTTGGATCAACCTAGACCTAGTCCTGTATCAACTGCTCATCGGTATCCAAGTCTTCAGAACAATATTTTCCGGTACAATGATCCAACATTAGCCAACAGCAATTCAAATCTTTCTGTGTCGGCGTCGTCAACACTGAGTAATCACAGTACGTTGAATGGTACATTGAGAGACAGTAATGAATTATTACAAAGCAATACTTTGGGACACAGTGGAAATGTAACACGATCACCGAATGTAATAAGAGCAGCAACACTGCCGCGAAATGCCTACCTCCCAACAAATGGTGGTAAATTACAATTACAAATAACGTCTGATGATTATCATCCATTAGAGCCACCGGCTTTTGTATCACGATCACCAACTCCAGTTGCACGTCAGCAAAGACCCACTCTATTAAACCGTACTGGTTATCGATTAACAACAAGCGCTAGTCTTGCTAATGTAAATCACTGCCAAAATAATCCAACGAGTCCAATACGATCAGAGAGCCACAGCAATCTCAAAGATACTAATTATAACATTAATGTCAATCAAAGTAATCAGATAATAACCAGCACAGGGATTAATCAGCATAGACATCATAATCTACAAAGCAAATTGATTGGACATGAACAACACGATGATAACTACAATCATAATTACAATGTATCTAGATCAAACAGTAGAAATCATTTTCACAAAGAAGATAATGCGAACCAAGCACAACAAAATTACAATAATAACATAACTAAAACGACAGTCAATGCTAATCCAATAAATATTAATCCTACGTCGAATTTAACGTTATCGATAAATAATCAACCAAATAATAATTATAATAACGTTAAAGCAATAATCGGTACAAATGGTAATCTTGATGAAATTTCTGATTTATTGAGGTATGCTGATGATGAAGTGTCGGAATCTAAATCACAAAAAGGCTCACAGATATCAATATCACAATTGAGTAATGTTGCATCATCTGGATATCAAAGTTTTGCTGCTTATAGCCAAAGCTCCAGTCCTGTTGAACTTAGTAATAATGCTAATTCACATATCATTAGTGCTACGCCTCTTGCTTTTGCGAATCCAGTTTACCACATGGAAAGTACCCACGGAAGAAATGGTAGAAGAGGTAGTAGCAGCTCTGAAGAAAGAGAAGTTGGTAGCGGTGGCAGTGGTAATGGCGGTAACGGAGTTGAAGGTGTTTGTGGTGTTGATTTGAGCCCCTCACCACCTCCACAACCTTCACAACAATCTAACAACATTAGAAATAATCAGCGAAATGGCCAGCATCAGTGGAGACAAGCCAATTCAAATTATCGCAATACTGAACAAAACCAAAATACATGTTGTACAAAACTTATGAGACGATTGTCTCTAGATTCAACGAGAGATTTATCGGACACCAGCGAAGAGGAAAATTGTCCGAATCGACGAAATAAGTCTCGTAGTCATCGAAATATCGATCAAGTATGCTCATATTAATATTTATTAATTAATTCAATAATATAACGCTATTCACGTTTTTAACGTTGGAATTAATTTTTTTGTAATTAATTTTTTTACATCTTTAATTAACTGACTAACTGGTCAAGTAACTAACCAATTAATTGTATTCGTTTGCAGTACGAGATGGAAATTGAACGACTACAAAATAGCGTTGATAGATTACGAGCACGATTAGGAGCTGCTGAGGATGCTGAAATTGATGGCAAAGCGCCTGATACTAAAATGAAGAATATCATTAGCAGGTATTTGATTAATACAATTAAATTTATTAAAGTTTTTTATAATAATTTATTAGTGTTATTAACACCAAAAAAAAAAAAAAAAACTGTATTTTTACATTTATATAAAATATCTTCCGAATTTTTGTCACTTTTTATAACTACTAATTCCTATGTGTTAATCTTGATTAATCCTCATATGAAAATATATTTCATTAAAATTGTTACTATCAAAGATAAATATAATTATTGTTAAATTTATTATGTGTTCCTATTGCATTCTATCTGCTGCATTTGGTAAACTGTGACTTTATCTGGATCTTGGTGTAAGAGTTAATTATTATTAATAAGCTTATTCGTTATTTTTTTATTATGAAAAAATATACATTAAACTTATTATGTTCACTTTTATGTTTATTTATTCAGCACTTTCGTGATAACTTATTGTTATTATTTATTTATTTATTCTTTTGTAAAATAATAGTGTATTTATTTTATTGTTTCATTATTGTACTACTCACTATTGTTGGGACAATACATGTCTATATAAATATAATATGGAACACACAGCAACTAAAATAAACTGCACGTGTCATGTCCACATGAAACATAACAATTTCTTACACACCAAATATAAATAGATCCACAAGTTTTTACAAAAAAAAAAAAAAATAAATAATTATTCTATATTATTTAAATAAAATTTATAAACTTAAAAGAAAAATTAATATTATTTTTTTTATTCTGGTAATTTTATATATTTTTTTTAACAGATTGATTTCTGTGGAGGAGGAATTACGCCGCGAGCAGCAAAAAATGTCTGCAGCACTTTCGTACAAGCAGCGCGTGATCGACGCCCAAGAACAACAAATAGCTGCTCTGGATGCAGCAAACACACGGCTGATGTCATCAAATTCAAGACTATTATCAGCATTAAGCACTCTTAAACAACGCTATAATATTAATAAAACACAGCCAAATAATAATAACGAAGCCGCAGCATTATTGCAGAATATTGCTGATATTAACGAGCTTAAAAGTTCATCTTGTTAAGAATTTATTTGTTTTTCTCATCAAAGACAAAAATGAATTAAAGTATTTTTTTTTTTTTTTTTTTTTTTTTTAATATATTAATATCGAAATACCGAAGATTATTAATATATTTATAATGTCATCATAATTATTGATTTATTGTAAAATTATTTATCTGAATCTGTCACTCTGCTTCGTATGTAGGTTTGTTTAGAGAAGAAACAATTTTTGTTGAAGTTAGTGGTGGCATATAGAGGCTAATTAGAGTAATAAATAATATTTCGATATCGATAGGTTTATAATTGGATAATTTTTACGAAAAGTTACATTTTGTATTATATTGCATGGAACACTATCGATAGATTTTTCATAATTAGTGTTCAAAAATAATATTATTACTATTTAATAGATATTTGACTCTAGTTGACGAATTTTGTTTTCAATTTTTTTCGAAACAATTATTTGCGACAATTATCATTTTTTTTAATCACTCAATTTTCATTGCAAAAAACAAAAGTAAAAGTATTTTTTTTTTTTTTTATATTGGATATTTTCACACTCACAATTATTTTTCATTCATAAATACAATTATTTAAAATCAGAACTTCGGTTAAAATTGATAAGTATTAATTGAATGTGTATTATTTAATAAATTGTTAATATTTTTTTGTTTATATCAATTTTGTAATAATTAGTCCGTATCGAGGAGATTAAAGATTATTTTGAAATCGGTTATAAATTTTCAATCGGAAACTATGATATTTATTTAGCAATTGCTACCAAAGATACTGTGTATAAAATCTTGTAAGATAATATGTTTTTATACTCTTATTATTGATAATTTTTTTTTTCTAAGATTTATTATTGAATAATTTTTAATAAAATAATTATAAATATTATTTTACTTTTTTTTTTAATTATTATTATTATTTTACTTTTTTTTTTTTTTTTTTTTTGAAAATACACCGTTGTAATCATTAAAGTCAGTAATGTCTTCATTGTGTAAACAAAACAGATAAAAAATATTTATAATTTTAAATAAAATATGTTTATAGCTTTTTAACATCACAATTATAAATTTAATTATAATTATATATTAAATTTGAGTGAATGAATATATTATGAAGGAGATATACATATAAATAATAATGATTAGTGTGCATAACTGAGTGTAAATGAAGCAAACTATTTGACAATCGAGCTATTTGGCTGTTTGGGATAAAATTTAGAATGCAACGGTAAAGATTAATTACTGTAAGGATGTAATTTCAAAAGTATTACTATTTAAATTTGTAAAGTGAAGAAATTCTTTAATAGATTTGTAGAATATATCATTATTAGTTATTAATATTTACAAAGTAATTTTGTATAGAAAAACATACTTGTTTATCTTTTTTTCGTGTAATACTTATTATTATATGATTTAAAGATTAATTTATAATGTTAAGTATTTATATTAATAGTTGATATTAAATTAAGACAAAATAAAATTATCTCACTTAAATCAGCTACTACGTAGTATTAATAATTTTTTCTTTTTATTTAATCTCATGTATTTATAAACGTTAAATAATCAAATACCGATAAATAAATTTAATTAGATCAAATAAGTTTTAATTTATTAAATAAAAATACGATTATTTCTATTTTTTTTATTCACAATCAAATTTAATGTATAATAGAATAATTATGATTTTTAAATTTAAATGGGTAATTAACGCAAAACGATGAAATAAAATTATTACAATTATAGAGATGTCTACATAGTAATAATAATAATTAATAAATGCTGAAAAACTATTGCAGATTGGGTTTAAAAAATAAAACTAAATACATTCTAGCTAAAATTCCATATTGTTTTTAATTATGAAACAATTTCGGGCAAAAACTTGGCGGTTTATATTTATTTTATATTATATTAGTATATATTTTTTTTTGTCATAAGTTAAAACCAATAATGAACAATCGAATATAACTAATATTTATTTATTTAACCATACGCAAAGGCAAAAACTGAATAACAAAGATACATAACAATTTTACAGTTATATCAGTATTATGACATATTTGTATGAAGTTGATTTAGTAAATTTAGAAACACAAAAATCAGTAAATTAACTTCAATAGATTATTTAGAATAATTAAAAAAAGAAAATATTTAGTATTATGAAATCATTTAAGTTCAATTTATATAATTTAATAAGAATTTTAATAATTAATAATTTTCGTTATTTTTATGTAAATTCAATGACAATTATTAATTTTACGGTTTAAGAAAAACTCAAATATTTTATTTTTAAAGCTTTAAAACAAACTTGAACTAATATATTCACTTTAAATTCATAAATTATAATAGACATTTTAAATTTAAATTAAAAATTTTAATATTTTAGCTGCATGAAATTAATTAACTAACTAATTACTATTAGATAATAAAAATCTCATATAATAATACGGTGTTATAATTTGTTTTAATTTGTCTGCCGATAATGACAACTACCAAGTAATCCTTACGCGTAAAATAAAATAATGCAGAAAAACGTCGGAATTAATCACCTGATGAACCAGTATCTGTTGGTATTAATTCTAATATTTTATGTAAAGGTAAGAAATAATAAAATGGTATTATTATACTTATTAATAGTGTTTTAATTCTACATTTTTACATTTTTAAAAAAGTATCTTTTAAAAGAAAAACTTTTTTAATAAAAATGAAGTGATTTACAATTTTTACTGCTGAAAAAAATGTAAACAAAATTATTTCATGACTATAAAAATAACTTTCTTTATAAGAGTAATTAACTATCCTTTTTCAACAACTTTTATTTATTCATAAAAAAAAATAAATACAAAAATTGAGATGTGCACGGAAAGAACAAGATAATACTGGATATCATCCCACATTATACTCAGTGATATCTGAATTATACTAATTGTAATCTGGATTATACTCTTTATAATCTGGATTATACTAGCTACTATCTGAAATTTTTTTTTGCTCAATATAATTTGGGATGATATTCAGTGTCATCTTGGTTTTTTCCGTGTGCTATTACAATAAAAATAATTATACTTTGCATCATCCAACTATTTAAACATGATTAAGAATTTTCTAACTCGTCACCATATTTATTTAATCGTTCTTCAATTTCAGCTTCTGTTTCTTTAATTTTGTACTTTGTTTTTCCATCCCATATTTCAGCAATAATTTTCCTTTGATTAAACCAACGTCCATTCATTAATTGAACACATTTATCAGCTTCTTCTGGCTGACGAAACTTAACCACAGCAACTCCTTCAGGATGTAATTCGTGAACATCAACTTTAGTGACATCACCGCACTTGGCACACTCAGATTGAATATCTTGTTTATATTCAAGACTAAGAGTAATATCTTTTTCAAAGTCTTTTGGTGTGAATAAATTTTTCAATACCACAACTCGATGACACTTGAGCAGCTGGTTGGGTAGAGGTTCCGGTGTCCAACCCAAAATTTTTTCCATTTTTTTCTTTTGCCGATCTTTGTCTTTTTTCTTACGCTTCGGTTTTAGAGATGGATCATACGTGCCTTTTAATTGAAATTTAGCACGCTGAGCTGATAATGTTTTACCCCGAATTCGAGTACCATCAAGGAACTTTAGCGCAAGATCTACAGATTCGATTTTTATGTATGTACAGACAGCATCACCTTTAGGATTCCCTTCAGGATCAAGATATAATTTTATTTTATTTTTATTTTTGTCATCACGAGCAATCACGCCGTACTTTTCAACTAACTCAACAAGTTCATCCATCGAAATATCTAATGGCAATCCAGAAATGTAAACAGATGTATTGTGAGCGTCGTCAATTTCAAACCACGTTGGTGGTTCAGCAGCTTTTCTTTTGAGTTCCTGTTTTTTTTGTTCTTTTTCAGCTTTTGTTTCAACTTTTGGCGGTGGTGGCTTAGTTATTGTTCTTGTGGGAGCACCTTTAGTGGTATTTGAGTCTACGAAACCATAATTCATTTGATATATTGCCATAAAATCGTCATCTACCTTCGGAAACCAAGCGTTTTTTTCTGAATCCCAGAAATACTCAATATCATTATCCGTTTGACTTTTAACGATATTATTACTCAAAGAAGCTGCTGATGCTTGATCATCAGCTCCTTTTGCATCTTCTCCAGAATTGCCCTCACTTTTTTTTGTATCATCTTTGACAACCCATTCATTTTTATCTTGGTCAAATTTATAAGCTATATTTGTTGTTTTATCAGTGTAAATATAATTATTTCCATCAAATTCATAATTTTTCATAATTTCAGAATTATTTTCATTTTCTGTTTTATCTTTAGGGATCCATTTATTTTCTTGGGCATTCCAAACCAACTTGTTACCAGTTTCTGGCTCAGTATAAATACATAAATCACCCTCATATGTTAAATGCTTTGAATAATCTGATGAAACATCGTTCGAAGCTGATTGTTTTTCGGTCATTTGTTTATTTTTGTCTCCCAGCTTTTCAGTCTTATCATCATCATCACCATCTTCGTCGTCGTCGTCTTCATCCTCTTCATCATTCTCATTATTATTTTCTACATTATTTGTTACTTCAGAAACTTCTACTATTGGTTTATCTGAAGAAGTTTCTTCATTTGATTTTGACTCATTGTCCTGAACATCATGTACCTGCGTTGTGGAATTATTTTCATCTAACTCTCGAGACTTTGATAATTCATTCATAGAAATGTTTGGAGCAGTCATTTTTATTCATTTAATTACTCTGTAATCAATTACAAAATTATTATCAACGTTACTTTACAACTTTAAAATAATAAAAAAATTTTAAACTTACTTGAAAATTAACAATATTTACTCGATATTCACGTGAGTGTCAATTGTTGACAGATATTGTTTATAATAAAACTTGTCAATCCACGTTAGAGCTATCAGCTGATGTTTGCAAAGTTAACCTCACTACACGTTTAATTACGTTTTATAACAACGTATGTATTCTTAATGAAACGTTCAATAAAAAAAAATTTATTTCACTAAACTAAATAAATAATCATTTTAATCAAAATGTATAAGAGAAAAATTATTAAACTTAAGCAAAATTTTGGAGCTTATTACTCAACTTGTCAATTGTTCACAATTATCACAAGTTGCTTGAAATATTTTGTTAGTATAGTGCTCCATCTATGTCAATAAACTTCAATGATATGAATATCTTTAATCGCGCGCGAAATACAAATTTTATGTAATAGACGCGTAAAAATTCGTATTTATTCGTATGATACTGAAATTAGCAGACACCTAACCAATTTTTGAAATTTTTATAAAAAATCAATTATGATAAAAAAGATATTTTTGAAAGTTTATATAACGTATAATTTTTATAAATTTCTACATATAGGACTTTTTACTTAATTTTTTTCACTTCCCGGTAAAAAAATTATAAATTTTTAAAAATTCGGGAAGTTACTGGTTTTACCCCGTTTTTCGAAAATCTTTCGAGTTTTCAACGGATGTTGACGTTTTGAGGTCCTAGGCAACTTCCCTGATGGTTTTTACGGTGGTGTCCATGCGGCTGTATGTATATCTTTATAAGTGTGTGTTTGTATGTATGTAAACCGCTTATAACTTTGAAACGGCTTGATCGATCGGAACCAACTTAGTGATGATCCAAAGATTATCGAAGCCTTTAAATTTCCTGAAAATTTGAACCAATTCCATTCGCTAGATTTTGAGTAATCTCAAAAACAAAATTTTTGAAAAATTTTATTTTTGGAATGACTTTTAAACGGCTTTGCCGATCGATTCCAAAAAATAATCAGCTCTTAACCTTGAGAAACCACATCGATTACCGTTGGACCGGTCAAAGTCGGTTGATTCGTTCGGGAGTTATTGAAAACGAAAAATTTCGAAAAAAGTGTTTTTTTTTACACAACTTCGACATTTCTTTCTTAATTTCATTTTTGATGAAATAAAATAATTATCAGAGCCTAAAAAATCACGTCGATTGCCGCCGAAAATGTGAAAATCGGTTAGTTGGTTCGTGAGTTATCACTGTCGAAAAAATTCGGAAAAAGTAAATTTTTCAAATTTTTTAAAAATTTTCGGTTTGATCAGTTTGTGTTTAAAACTATCTCATAGAATTTAAAAAACTGCGTAGAATGCTGCCAATCGTGTGAGAATTGGTTCATTCATTCAGAAGTTATTGCGGTTTGAAAAATAAAAAAATACTGTTTTATTAAACTTCTATCAGACTTTTGAGCTCGAAATAACATATTAATTATATTTTTGAGCTCGAAGAGCTCAAAGATATCTTAAAAGTGCAATTTTAAGCGCTTAGAATGGAATTCGCGAGAAGTTGCAGGGATGGCCTTTAGGGTCAACCGTTTTCCAGATTTTTTATAATAATTTGGTTGTTATAAAAATCTAAAAAATTGAAAGATGTCTATTCATTTTAGTGTCATTTTATTAGTACCCTATTGAGAGTATAATAATATATAGCTAATATAAAATGTTAGCTTTTTATGGTTACTGATGACAGATAAGCACTGCACGTACTAATCTGTAATATTAATCTCATAATATTATCTCGTACTATAAATCAAAATTTTAATTGTATTGTCACCTAAGATTTTTTCAGACGATATGAGATCTCATACCGAAAAATATTATGGTAAAAGAATAATAATAAAAAAAAAATTGAATCGAGTATCTAGGCTGAAAATAATAACTATCTCTCTTTATTAAGTAAAAACACTGGTCTTCGAGTCATATATTGAACACATTAATATCATTCTCATAATGTTAAATCATTTATTTATTCTTTTTAATACGATGATAAGATATTGCTGTTTTTTTTTCTCATTAGTTAATTATTTTTATTTCTTTGTTTTCATTTCATCCTTTTTAAAAAAATTTTACTTTATTAAGGTAGTACCCTCGCCAGAGGCGTTTTCTTAGGAATTTTTTTAAATTTTGGCAGATTAATATTCATATAATTCTGCATCGATTGACGCAAATTGAAATTTTTTGACCATCTAGTTTCAGAGATATTTAATTTCAAAGTTCGAATTTTTAAAGGAGGTTATGCACTGTGATATACGGGATACCGAAAATTTTACTCGTATATTTTATTATAACTAAGAAACTTTTTTTAAGATTTTCATAAAAAACTAAATTACTATTAAAAAACAGCTATTATTTGTTTTTACCATCTAGATTTTTAAATATTATTAAAAAATAACTGTATTATTAAAAAATAACCATGAATAGAAGTGAGTAAGGAATAGCAAGTGAGAAAGACAAAAATATCCTAAATTATACCCAAATTTACTCGCACTATATGTCGCGAGGGTACTCCCTTAACAAGAACGTCAAAAGTATAGGAATTTTTTTTCAAGATCGCAGTAATCGCAGTTAGAGAGCAGCGTATTTGCAATTGGCAATGTAGACTTCACATTGCGTTTTAACAACACAGCACCACATGATAGTCGGTACTTTTCACTTTTGGAAGAGCATGTTCAAACCATTTGTTAACAATGTTATAAAGTAATATTTTTTGTTAGTTAACATATCACAGCGCTGTACGTAAATTCCATAGATAAATTAACAAATATTAACGAATATCAACTTTTAGAAAGTTATTGCTTCATTGCAAGCAAAAAAAATTGATGATCAACGAATATTTTTCACAGTTGTTCAGTACATGTTTATGACCATACATGGAAATACTTACCTGGAATGTCTCTTCTGGAGGATGGATATTGATTTCTTGTTAAATCTGGTGTAACAGTTTTACCTGATCAGGTTGGCCCCTAATCAATTTTATAATTAACGAACAAATTTAACAAACAACAATAATTATTAGGGCGCCACCAGGATTTTTAATCATCGTTCCTGGAACCGCTCCAGAGCTGAGAATTCTTATCCTAGGATAGAGAGAGTGGAGGAAGGTGCTGTTGAATAATAAACAATTAATTAACAAGATCGATCGATATTTATTAACAACCAAAGTTAACAAATTTAACAATTTAAGCGCTCACTCCCACTATTATTAACTTATTATCTAACGAAGCGGAGAATAACTGCGAAATAAACGATATTTACAAACGAACCTTCCCAAATGATGATACGATGACTCGACGGGCTTTTTCTAACAAACGGTTTCCCACACCTGTCCTTTCTTGGTCAGGCTTTCTTGTAGATCACCAATAACCAGGTGCTAATATCTTCATACATTCCTCCATTTGATATAAGATCTCTCACTATCTGTATCTAATATCTCTTGGCGTAATGATAGTAAAATGATGTTTGTGAAGACGTGTTGATGATTGTTAAACTACTAGTTGACGTACTGCTGGTTCTATTTTGTTTCAACTTCTTTTATTTACTCAGGAACAATTGCTTGCTCTGATTCTGAGTTTATTTTAGAATTATGTCTAGAAAAAATCTACACGATTCCAATATTTTAATTGAAAGACCCAGTGATAGGTTTTCTTATAGAATACTCACTTTTCTCACCCCCTCTGTACAGAGTGGTTCAATAAATCAATTTTTTGTTTTTGTTTTTTTTTTTTTTTTTTTTAAATTAATTTAACAACATGTAAAATTATTTATAATTCACCGCATCTGGCCCACGAGAAAAGATTGGTATAAACCCCTCATCTTTTTTCGGGTATGAACCCAGATTGGTATTTTTCTAATATAAAATTGTTGTTTCCCAAATCTTCAACTTGTTCTGGCTTACACGTGGGAATCTGGCGCGTTACTTCTGGGCATTTTTTTGATTTTGTTGATCGACCTTCTCAAATAGAAGGTTCAATATTAACTGATCCTGATACAGGTTGGTTATTTACCAGGAAGCCAAAGGACAGTTTTCTCTTATATGTCCTACTTTGTAGCAATTGTTACAAACTTCTCTTGTCCTAGGTACACCTGGCTGCCTCGTGTAAATACATTGAGAAGGTCTTCATAGGTTGATACTTGTCTGGAGAAAACCATGAACCTCAGCTCATCTGTTAGGTGGTTACGAATACAATTCACTTGTTCCTGGACTGGAGGAGGAATCTCCATAGCTTGATATTTTTGTTGGACATTGAGCACGAAGTCCGTGGCATTATTCCCAGGTCTCATCTTCATCTCGCTGATGTCCAGGATCATTTGATGGTCAGTAACAGGGCTGCCGAAAGCCTTTCGGAATTCCTGCTTGAACTGGGCAAAATTTTGTCATCTATAATAGTTCGAGTCCACCCAACGAGCTGCTGCTCCCTTCAGGGTGTAACTGATCACCTTCAGTAGCTCTGGCTCACTTCATTCCTCACGTCTCGCTCTAGCTTCGAGTGAGTTCACGAAATCGTTAGCTGTTATTCCTGGTTGAGGAAAAGAAATGCCAGACATCTGTATGCTGTCCTTAATTTCTTTCCACCGGTTATAGGAAATGTGGCCAGGTCTATTGTTGGTGTTCACCCTGTTGAAGTCACCTCCAGGCAATCTAGGTAGATAATTATAGGGACAATTCCCAGGATAATTAGCCTGTGGTATGTAAGTGTTACTTGGTGTGAAACCCCGGTAACAGTCTTGTAGTTCAACATTTGTTGCTTGATAATCTTGATGATTTATTGTGTTAATCAATGGGCGAGAAGTCAAGCCGATTGGTCGAGTCTCTTGATTATTTAGGTGTTGGAATATAGGAGAACTCAAATTTACTCCAAGATGCGCTGTCCCTGTGTATATCTCTCGAGCCAGTCGTTTACGTAGTTGGCGAATTTCCTGCTCCTGTTGTTGATGCAGACGTTCGAGACGTTCCCGTTGTGTTTGTTCTTGTCTCAACTGGTCTCTTAATGCCTGTTCCCGTGCTTCTCGCTCTCTTATGGCTTCATCGACTCCTTGAAATCGTGCTCGAGGTCTCTGAATGATTGCAGGATCACCTCGGAGTCTGTATTGTAACCAGGAGAACTCACGGTTCATGTCGTCGATTATTCCATTCATCCTATCTGCAACCTCTTCAAAATGTAATGAAGAGTTTGAAGAGCTGGTTGGAGCTGGTGTAATCGTGTTTCTTCTGACTACATCGCTGATTCTGGCTATATTTTGATTCACAGGGAACAACGCCATCCCACTGGTACTTGGAGTCTCGCCTATTGATACACGTTGGTTGTTTTGGACCGAAGATATTACTCCCGTGGATCCATGTTGTCCATAACCCGGGTTTAATTGAGTCAATCAATTTATTAACAGTTAATAAAGCTTATTAAACTTAAATAAATCCTTCTATCAGTGTATGACTGTTTGCTGAAAGTAGAATTACAAACTAAATAAGTTGACAATTAAAAAATGGGCTATCTGTGTATTTTAAGTGACTCCAGACATCAAATTTTGCGTTTTATTATAAATAGTATGAGAAATATAGCCTCACGAAAAGATACTATAAATTATAAGTACACACACCTTAATAGAAAAGTATGACATCTCATCTTACAGTTAAAACATTAAACTTTTCATAATTTTGCGAAAAAATTAATGCATTTTTTAATTCATTTTATTTATAATAATACTGATAATCAGTAAGCTTATGTATCCTTCAGGGAAATATAACATGATATTTTTAACAAAGTAGTTTAAGTATTGCTGACAATGCAATAAAATTTGTATACATTACATTTTTTGTGATTTACTACGTACATTACAGTCACTGAAAATTGTATCAGGAATTTAACATGCCTTTTCATGAATTGCTTTTGATTACTTCATTTATTCTGAACTAAAAAGTAATTAAATCAGAAATGCAGCAAAATAATCATTTATGGCTGGGATCTTTTATGAGATGGACGTGTTACTTGCATCTTTCAGAGTAAACCTGCTTGCGTCTGAGGGTCGAACTAGGCCAGTAAGATGAAAAAGTGTGAAGATGGACGAGAAGACTTTCTCAAGCCTATAAATGGTATCATCGTTCGAGACCTATGAAGTCCTTTCTCAAAAGCATTTATATTATATTTGATCTTTGGTACTTTTCAACGAACGTTTCTTTACTTAGACTATGATTTTCCTCTAAGATGGAAGTCATTAAGAATGATTTTGCTGGACAAAAATAAAGACCTACTTTATTCCATTGCTTAAAATTTATTTTAAAAAATAATGATTCAAGACATCTAGCAGAGAATTAACAAGATTTTCAGCAAAATAACATCAGTTTTATTATTTTTATAGAAAACTCTTGCGAAATTAGCTCGTAGACAGCTGAACTAAATTGAATTATAATGTGAATTTCAAATTATACTTAATGATGCGCTACTGCGACTAAACCTACCGACTAAAGTGTTGTTGGAGGGACTTAGTGGATTAAATAACGGTTCTTTTTTTTGTGGGTCTGAATAATATTTTGGCATAACGTCTGACAAGTCAAAGAAGAACCTTGAAAGTACATTGGAACAGCTAAGCACAAAAATTAACGCCATAAAGGAAAGATGTATCGTAGGCTTATAGGGCAGCTGCCGATATCTAAAAGTTGAAGAAACATGGATAGGTTACTACTATGCAGTCAAAAATAATAGACTATTTTTTTAAAACGTGAGTGACTTATATTTAAAAAAATGTCATTAAAATATGACACATATAGATCGATGAGTCAAAGTTCCATGGAACTCTATCCAAAATTACTAATTTATAAAAAAATTTTGACAAGAAATATAAACAATGATAGATTAAAAAACGGGGTTTTTTTGGGGTCTCAAAATAAGCATCAACTTTGGGCTTCTGTAAAATCGTAAATTCAAATTTTTTGGTGATTAGTTGAACCTTCTTAAATGCAATGATGAAAAAAAATTGTAGTGAGAACTACACTTAGTCTCCAGACGAGCACATATTTTTATATTTTCTTAAAGTCGGGAGTGAACATAATCTACGCCGAAGATACATCAAGAAATATATTCTGACGAAGAATTTTGATGATATTGATATTTGGATGCTGTAAAATCTACAGAAGTGATAGATTGTGACGGCTTTATCCGGAAAGTCCCTGTGGAAAAAAAGACTAAAGAAATGATCATAGAGTAATGTTAACGCGATTCCGTGATATTGATATCAATGAGAGGGAAGATTTTCACGAAGTAGAAATCCTACACTATCAACAACAAATCTATCTTCATTTTTACCATCTTCACTAAAAAAATAAAAAAAAATAAAAAAAAAAAGAAAAGAAGAAAACCTGGAAAAGTAATCGACTCTTCAGGTCACTAATAATGTAAATAGTTGTTTATTTTGAAATTTAAAAAACTCCAAAATCAAATATTTGACACTTTACAAAGCGAAAATATCAATAGCGAACTTTTTTTTTTATAAATAAGTGAATGGACGCTTTGTCATTTTTTTCTTTTTCAGAATCTTTAGACATAAAAAAAAGTTATTTTAAACTGAGCTGAAGTTTGAAAAATAATTGGAGGAGTTTAAAAGTTATGAAAGAAAAACATTCAGATTTTTTGAAGATTAAAATTGAATCGATCATGTAAATTTTAAAAGATTTTAAAACGTTGAATAAAAAAAAAATTTCAATTTAAAACCTCATCGCACAAACATTGTGCGATTATTATCAACTTTTTTACGGTACAGAAAAAAAGTTACGAAAGGATAAAATGATGATTCATAAAGAATGATGAATGATTTATTGATTTTTATGTAATATATTTGAGTAAAGAAAGAAATGTTTTTTAATACTGAATAATTTAAAAATTGAAAGCTAATTTCATAGATTTTTATTACTTTGACTTTCCAAAACTATTTTGTCAAAAAAAATTTTAGCAAATCTATTTTTAATCGAAAAACTAAAATTGAAAACAATAGTTGATCATACCAATTACTGTCTTAAGTATTATTCGATAAATATGACTATTTTAATCATTTACTAGATATTTTAATGAATCTTTTCAGAGTATTTTATCCTAATAGAATGACATTTTTAGAGTAAAATTGTAAAATAATGAAACTTATAGAATCTTAGTAACATTGAACTTTCTTGTATATATAAATATTAGAAAAAGAAGGAGGAAAAATCACGTTGGCTGCATGAAATCAATTAAAAGTAAAGTCTAAATTCATGTCATCAGTGATGAGTAATCATAGTAAGTTATAAAATTTTTGGGCCTATAATAAGAATAGAAAATTTTTATCTCTAATAATATATCCGATGATTCAAACAAATGGACCCTTTTAGTCATAAAAAAGTTTTTTAACGACCATCAATAATGAACAATACCATTCTCATAAATATATTTGTCTGTATTGTTATAATTAAAACAATTCTCATAAAAAACACAATTGATAATAATTTTTAAAAATAAAGTGATAATGTAAAAATATTTTTACAGATATCAGTCATTAGATAAAGACTAATGAATCATACTTTAGGTTATTTCTTCACGTAAACTCTTATCAGTACATGATTTTACTAATAGTTTCGATGACCTTGGTCTAACACCTTCATTAAAACAATTTTTTAGGAAGAAATCTGAAAGAAGTTTTTACTTTTAAATTCAATTATAAAAATCAAAAAATAAATAAAATAAAAAACTGAGATCATATGTATATAAATAATTAGATATTAAAATAGAACAAGTGTACCAAAAAAAAGTAGAAAGTATTAAATATAAGAGATTATATGTAAAAATTTTGTAAAACACAATATTAAGTGATATAAATAAAACCTATTTATTATTAATTAGATATTATTTTTTGGCATTGAAGATTGGTAAATTGTGTGTCTATTTACTTGAAAAGGTCAATGTACAGAGTATACAGGTGTGCACACAAAGATAAATAATGGTCTTTAGATATGTTTCACCTAAAAAAAAAAAAATAATAGTAAGACATACATGAAGTATTTAATTTGATATGTGTTGTAATAAAAACATAAAAATTGTTATTATTAATTAATAATGTTGAATGTTATTGCTTTATTATTTTTTTGTCTTATTATTATATCGAGCATACAAAAATTATTGATAAAATTATTATCGACTTGATAGTTAACAAATTATATAACACGAAAGTTATAAAAAAGTTAATGAAATTTGAAAATACGATAATGACACAGTAAGTCTACATTTAATTGATATTTTTGAATCAAACTGGCCTTGATATAAGAATAGAATATACAGATTTAATCATTTCCACCATTTTTATGCCCGAATAAAATTTAAAATATTTATCAACAATTAAATGATAACAAAACACTTGAATTAAGAATAGGATTATATTATGTAAACAAATTATTTGTGTCATGAAATCCATATAATATAACATTACATATTCTTTATACTTATTTAAATACTTTTAATTCATTTACAATTATACAGATTAGGAGTTATAATCTACAGCATCATCATCTTGGTTTAAATATTTCTGTTTTTTAATGTTAACTTCATATTTATACTTAAATAATGTAAGTATGTACATAGTTAGCCTAAAAGTTGATGCATATGTACACATATACATCACATGCTTGAGCCGACCAAGTGACTTCAGAAGTCTGCGATGATAAGGTAAAACGAACAAGTGTGATAAGTCAAAATAAGATAGTGGTAGACTCAGTCGTCAACACTGTCGAGCGTATCTCAAAGTCAATGTCCTATGAAGGACTTGTTACTCAGCGTTCTATTACAATTGTAGATTACATATACGTGTAATTAAATATTTTATTAATTAATTAATTCTATCTGTCAAAAACATTAAAGATTGTGGTAATTACATGGAAGTAGGATGTACTATATTTTAACTAATAAAATTGATATTACATTTTTTTTTCCAATTAAATATTTTTTTTTCTTAAAGATAAAAAAAATAGATAAATTACAAAATATCAATATTTCGACTCAAAAAATTGGCATTTTTTAACAGAATATGAAAAAGAAAGGAAAACTAAAAACTTCTAAATTTATATGGATACATATTCTGTTTGTTGAAATGTTAAAGTTTTAATACTAAGAAAAGAATGGTATCATAAATGCGCTGTATATAAAATCAAAAGAATATCTATTGACAATAACAAACATACTTTTTGATATTTTATTGCCGTAGAAAAGACGAACCGTCCTTTCAAAAAATTTTCTATACTTTTAAAATAATTTTTTATACAAAAATATATGACAAAAAAAAACAACGAGTTGAATTTCACAATTTTTTTTATTTAAATGTCAATCGAGTGTTTCAGAGTATGTAAAGTTTGTTGCAAAAAAGTTTCATAGTGCAAAATTTCTAATGATATTTTTTCACAAAAATGGATTACTATGCATCAGTATTTAAACTAAATATTGATACTTCTGAGGAATTCGGAACGAACACAGAAAAAAATTGTCGATGAAGTCAGTGATAGAACATAGAAAATAACTTTACAAGAGAATACTAATCGTAATAAATTTGAAATAATATTTCCTAAATTTATTCTTTCAAAATAAATGATAATTAAAAATTGACGATTAAATGGGTGATTATTAGAAGTATACGTTTTGCTTTAAATGGACAATAATAAGTCAATTTAATAATTACTTTTTTTGTCATAAAATATACTTTATAATCAAATAGAGGGAAATATTTATTAAACTAAAAATAAGGTAAATATATGAAAATGATTTACAGAGAATATTTCATATGGTTTTGTAAAAATATGAAAATTGCTTTTTTAAAAATTTATTGTAGAGTCGTATTAAAGGTTTTTTAACACAACTTATCAAAATAAAAAAAAAATGTATGGTTATTTAAAAACGATATTTATCAATTGTATTTTGTTAAGCAACTATAGTACTAATTATTATTCTATTTTGTAACGTGTTAGTAGTTAATAATTAATTTTCCGGTTAAAATATACAAACTTGAAAAACCCTCAATATTTATTTAAAAGTAATAATTAAGAATTAAAATTCATAATGAGCCAATAATTTTTTTGGAGCGTAAAAATAAAAAAAAAAAAAAACAAATAAATTGAACTGATGATCGGAAGTTGAACCTTCTAACAACAGCTATACATTCATTTAATTCCAACTAGAATAGAATGAAGAAACCTAAATAGATGGAGATATTTGCTAAAAATAAATGAATCGATTGCAGCAAGTAAACCAGTAGCTTACAGTATAGATGGCAATGGCTATAGCATAGGTCAGTTTACATCGACATGAACATCTATATAGATTAGCCTATGTGCATGTAGAAAATCTGAAAGGGTAGTGAATACTTGTAGCAACGTGGGGTGATTGTCAACGTCAAAAAATTTAGTTATAATGGGTGTAAAGTGAGGAGTTGCGGATTAGTGAATATGAAAGAAAGAAAAGCGGTATAGTTAGTTCTGAGGGTGGATAGTGGTGTGGAATCAGGAAGAGAGCATTGCACCGCAAGAGTACACTGTACCAGTGAACCCACCGCTAGATTCCCCACTACACCCTGCGCAATAGCATCCCTCCGGGTCTTCGGGTCTACTATCGGCGTACATAACAGTAGCAGGGATGACGGATATGAGGGAGCGAAGGGATGAGACATATTGACTGGTGGGGGGAGGCGGGGGGTCGCCAGTTACAACGGGAGCAGTGACATCCAAGGGTGGGAGACAGGACCGTATCTTTATCTGTTATCACCCGGTAAATTAAAAAAAAATAAAATTCAACTATAAATTTTTACTATTGACTCTTTTTTTTTTCGTCAATAAATCCACGGATTTTTTCCGCGGATGAAAAAATTTGTCGAAATGTTTTTAGTAAGTATAAATAAAAAATATTTATTAATCTTTGTAAATTTAAGGGGATAAAGGGCTCGGGTGATTTTTAGGTATAAGCAGGACCGAGAGAGGGTAATGACGAGGATGTAGAAAGAGGGCGCTCCGCGGGTGGGTTTCACGAGGTGGGGCAGATGGTTATTTGGTAGTGGGGCGAGCCAGTGGAGGAGAGCTCGACGACGGCAAGGAGAGGTCATTGACCTGAGCGGCTCGCTGCCGGCTGCTAGAACGCTAGGCTGCTCGTTCCGCGTTCGTACCTCGTGTGCGTTTCTTATTAACTTGATACCGCGACAACTATCACAGTGTAATACACAGTACAGTACAGTACACGGTGTTATTTTTTAACTTTCCCACCCTGTAATTCTTCGGAGTTGTGTTAGATAGATGTTAGACGAAAGTCACTACGTGTCAGCACACAGCTTTCCCTCTAAGTAAGTTTGTAATAGTGAAATCTTTTTAACGTTGTCGTACGGTGAACAAGGTGATATAATAGTCACTCTCTTTTATTCTACCCTTTCCTTTTTTTTTTTTTTTGCATAAGGTACCCTGGAGGTGGCCAAGGTGCCTGTCTCTCATTAATGTGTTGTTAAATCTTTCACTGCTATTCCTCACTGCCATACAGCTCATACTCATTTTGATTATGTTACACCAGTGAAAACCTCTCTACTGATTAATCACTCCTTTTAATAATAATATATCTTCTTATTATGTTAATGACATTCGTGGTGAACAAATATTTATCACACCGTTGATATGTTGACCTTCTTCATATCAATATCATTTTAAATAATTAAATAATTAAATCTGTGATCAGTTTTAACAATAATAAAATGATAACTTGATTATAATTATCAAAAATATTGTGAGGAAAAAATACCTTTTGCGTTAGTGATTTCATTTTTAAATGTTTTAAATGTTTAAATGTTTAAATGTATAAAAAGTGAATTTAAATAATAAACAAACTTATGGGTGTTTAATGGGTTTAGTGTTTTATTAAAATTAATGGATTAAATATAAACCAAATAGTTATGGTACTTCTGGGGAATCTTTAAAAAAATCTTTAACGGTTTTGCCAACTCTGCCGTTTTGTATGTCATCACTCAAGTGACGAAATTTAAGTATAAAACAATATATGTCTTATATTATTATTATTACTGCTTACTTTTCATTAATTTCTATTTTAGTTTTTTTTTTTATATACTTTAATAAAGTTTAGAATAGTAAACTCGAGTGCATGTAAATTCAGAAGCGATAAAGACACGCGTGATATATGCTCGCCGTCGTAATAGCCGCATTTCTTCGTGTAAATATATCCTTCTTGAGAATTATGTTCCGGCTTGTATTTAGTATTGGACGGCCGTGTTCTACCAACACTCTGCTCTGCATGACCCGAGGTTCAATGAAAAAGAGAGTCTAATAAATAATAAAAGGGGAAATAAAATACTGAATCTGATCATGATCATGACCACATATATTTAACTTTGTATACATAAACATTAACATTAGTGAGGCTGATTTATCCGTAGCCGATTGAGGCGGAAGCGGAAATATATCCTAGTCTAGTTCCACGCATCTAATATATATATATATATATATATATATATATATATATATATATATATATATATATATATATATATATATATATATATATATATATATATAAAAAATTACAGATTAATTTTCTAATTTTTATTTTTATTATTTTTACTATTAATTATATTCTACTTGCGTTTTTCTAGATTATTTATCATAAATCTTAAAATAAAAATTATCGGGATGAATTGCTTTCCCTTTTGACATGTTTTTTTTTTTTTTTTTCGCGGACGTGCATCGCGTACGTGATGACGTCTTGTACATACATGTACTATATACTATAAAATAAGAAGTTGCGTATTAGAATAAGAAGTAATATGTAGAGTTAAAGGCGTCTCGTGAATGTACAAGAGAGAAGTCGGTTGCACGTGCCGTCCGAGAAAGCATGTTACCGTGACGGTACGCCAGCGAGTGGCTACGGTAACACTAACGGGAATGGGAACGGGAATGAACACGACCTAGACGGCAACCGAGAGTTGAGAGTGAGTGCAGGAAGAATTTAAAAGTGAAAACTGCGCATTATTTGTTTTTTTTTCTTAGTTTATTTCCTTAATGACAGTTCTAATCATACTTGCCATATTCAATTTGAAAAACTTTCAACATTTACAATAAATTTTATTCTTACTGATCGTTTTTTTGGTTACAATGTCATCAGAATAAAACTTTCAAAGAAAATTAACATATTTGATTTGTTTTGACGTTATGTAATGCATATCAAATTATCATTTTTGGTAAATTTAATACTTTAAAAAACAAAGTCGTTTATAAAAATGTAGTTAGGTTCTCTCCGATAGATGTCGCTACTCCCAATGCTTCTCGCAAGTCCTTGTCATTGGCATAGGCTACTTAAACAGTTTAAGTTTTATTAGGATCTATCTCTACTTTGTAAACTTTTTTTTTCCTAAATCAAAACGCATATTGGTCAATTTACTTATAAATATAATGCACATTATTTGTAAAAATAAGGATCAATTAAAGGACAAAAAAAATCATTATCTATAAAATCTAATAGTTTTTTTTTCTATATTAATAAATTTAAGAAAAAAATAGATTATTACTGCCAGTAACTAAACCATGTACTAATCATTACTATTATTATTTATAAAAAAAAACAAGTAATTTAAATTTTTTGGTAGAAAACGTCAACCCAGCTTGTAAAGTAGAGACTTCGTTCAAGCAAATTGCCTCCAAGGCAGCCGCCAGTATTTTATCGGATACCCAAATATTAGAATTTCGTGACGGTACAATTGAATATCGATTGACTTTTTAAAAAAATCACCATAAGTAGTCGCAGCCTCAGTTCAATAAAAAATACTTTCAATGTAATAATTTGACTTTTCATCCCTTATAAAATCTATAAACCGGATGAATATTAAGAATCAATGTCATAACAATTTTAATACATGTACATATACTTAAAAAATAGATGGACTCGGCGATTACTGAATCACGGGTTTAGTTGTCAGAGTGTTAGTTAACCTTCGTAGGGCAGAGTGGGCTATTCCGACCCGTATAACCTTATTTTTAATATTTTTTTTTTCATTTATATTTATATTTAATAGTTGCTATTACCATAAATTAAAAAAATATATTTTTTACATTGTTGTTTGAACAAGAGTATCACAAATATTTCGTTTCCTATTTTAGGCACGCAGGATGACGTTGTCAAGAAAAAAGTTAACCAGCCCGATAATCATTACAACTGTTAATCTTTTAACTGCTGTCAGTTGAGTGGTGGTTTTCAGTGTTGTGAACTAAAACACGTCTATTAATTAGTTCAAATAATAGTAATAATAACCATTATAATTCTTTATCAATTTCCTACGTGTTAGCAGAAAAGCTACAACGTAGAACACAACTTCTTCTTTATCACTGACATTAGCATTGATGGCAGATTATCGATTACTTAAACATGTGAGTAAATTAATTACAATTAATTATAATTTAATTTTAAATCTATTACAAGAATATTAAAAGGAACATTTTATTAAAAAAAAATAATTTTCTTATTAATTATACTATCAGCAATGATCAATGTAACACGTTGGTTAAAATTTGTGCAAACCAAAACTCTTAATGTTTTTTTATTTTTACATGTTGTATTATATCGTGGAATTATGTATCTTTATTGGTTGCGTAGTGTAAGCGTAGAGCACACAAGTGTGTATACATATGTATGATAGTGATAGAACGGTATGATATGTATACACATTGTGTTAAATAGAGTGTAGACATAGAGAGTACGTATGAGAGTGTTAGAACGAACTAAAGACCAGGAACGCGCGGTCGTTGGAGGTCAATGGCCGCAAGTTCGAGTAGCTTCGTCAAGCTTCGTCTCACGTCGGCACTAGGTCAGTGATGGAGTCACTGGCCGCCGTAAGCGTCGAGGCAATGACACCGAGGAGAACGAACGAACGAACAGAACAGAACAGAACGTAGAATAGAACGAGCAGAGTCGACTCGAGCAAAGAGTACTGTATATAGTGTATAGTGGTGATCACTCCCTCTCTTTGCTTATTACTCTTTCTACCCCCACCGTACTACAACCTACACTTACACTACTATCTACCATATTACATACTACATACTACATACTAAAAGACTAACATGACGTCCACCCTCATGTCAACAAGAGACTTGTCTTCTTTTTCATTCTTCTTATTCCTTTTTCCTTTTTTACTTATTTCATTTCATTCTTTCTGTTCTTTACTTCATACCATATATGAATTCTCTCTTTTTTTTTTTCTTTCATTTCTCTTCCGTCTCTTTATATTGATCTTGAAAAATTTTATTTTATCAATTTATAAATAAATATATACATTCAAGTTAATATTACGTTACAGTAAAGAAACTCATTAAAATTATCGAGATTTTATATAATTTTTATTTCTACATCATGAATTAAAGTAATTGAGAAGTTGATTTTCAAAAGGGTATCTTTTCATTTTTGATTAATCGAGACAAAAAACTGGTCATCTTCAATTATAAATATTTTTATTGAGCTCTTTTAATTTAGCTATAAAGTGCTATCGGTTATAAAGCTACAATTCGATTTTCATTTAAAAATCTTTATAATTCTCGAAGTACTTAATATTTAAAAAATCAAAAAACTGTTCTTTTAAAATATGAAAAGGTACCCTTTTGAAAATCAGCTCCTCAATTGTTCCACGCAAACGGTAGCGGTTTAAATACGAAATAGTTTATAATATTTACTACTCTTTTACATTATTGTTAAATTTAAAATAACTCGAATTTAATAACGATTTTTACACAGAGAAAATAAAGATTGTTGGAAAAAATACGGCGTAGTTCAAACCAGGATTCGAACTTGGATCTCCCGATCATACATTTGGTGTTCAATTACTTAAGCTAGTTCTTTCTCGCAGTCTATAGCTAAATACAGTACGGTTTATGCTACTTTTTACTCTCTAACTTACTATCTCTTATTCACTTTTACTAGTAAGTATTTTCAAATACTTTTATTTTTTATTAATTGATAAAATCTTAGAAACTATGTTGTAACAATCAATTGAACTATTTTTTTAATTTATCTGTTGCTGTTAAATGTTAGTTTACTTTTTGATAACAATTTTATTTCTAAAATTGTATTGTTCATAAATTTAATTTTTTACTTTTGTGGAAATTAAAAAAAATCTTAAAAAATGACATCTGGTGGAACAACTACCTTAAATATAATGAGAAAAAATGATTGATATATGTTTTGAATTACATATTATAAATAATAAAAATAAGGATAGTGAGCTTTAGTAAGTAGTATGTGTAGCGGTATCATGAGTAAATCTACGGAGCGTACTAATAGTGAAGTCTCACTTATAGGGTACAACGAGCGCCGCTATTTAGCTATGGATAGAATGACTCTTCCGTATTTCTTACTCTTTCTCTTTTCTTCTTCTTGGCATATTATCTTCTAGCTTCAGTTACATTACATTACATTAACTTGTTTGTACTAGACTTTCACCTCTTCGCGACTGTCGAGCAACTGTCCAACTGTTGCGCTTTCACTTCCATTACGCTTCAACTAAAGACTTTTATCCGTTTATTGATTTTTCTATATTATAACTGGAGCATGTATTAAAGATTTATAAACGTCGCTCCATCAATAATAAACTTAGCTATTATTTTTGGCTTGTAAATTTTTAAATTAACAACATACAATAAATATTGTCAATGATTTATTGTTTTTACATAATTTATCTGTCGAAAATTTGTTTAAAAGAAAAAAAAAGTAAAGAAAAATATTTTTTTAAGTAGTTCTATAAATATAATCAACATAAGACTATTGTTAATTCAAATAGTATTGGACTATAACTGAAATTCTGGTGTTGTACCGTTGGTTTACTTAAGTGTTGAGTATAAATTCCTTTTGTATCGAAACAGCTGTATATATTTAAATTAGGTTACGTTATATTATAACTAGAGACATTTGTGTATCTATTACGCCAACACTATAAGAAACTTTCTCCTGATGTGGACGATGTATTCTTCTCGGCTAATACCCTTTACTTCTTTTGTATTCTTCCTTTTCTATTAACAAATCATGGCTTATATAAGATCATATTGATCGTTATTTTTACCATTAAAGTAAATTTTTCTACAATAATATTTTTTTAATTTTTCCGAATACTTAAAATAATGTTTTTATTCATTTTTTTTTGGTGAAAATTTTTCTATAATTGTAATAAGATTCTTTTATTGAAAATCTTGACACACAGTAAAAAATTTTGCGTCATTGCGTCAAAAAATTTTCTGTTAAATATTTAATACTTTTGTGTTAAATTAACACAAAAATGTTAAACTAACACAAAAAAGTGTTAAATATTAAACATAAAAATTTTTAACACAAAAAAAAAATTAAATTAACTTGATTCAAGAGAAGAAAATCTTAAATTAAGTAAATTATTTTGAGAAATTAAATAGTCTTGAATGAGCAGAACCAATTTATGTAATTTTCACTTAGTTCGAAAAATTTTTCATTTGATTCAAAGTGATCTAATTTGTCAAAATGATTTTACGAATTTAAGATTTTACTTTTTTGAATCAAGTTAATTTTTCTAACAGAATATAAAACTCATTCCTATTGGACACTAAAACACTATAAGTAGGTGGAAAATTTAAGAAATTACCTAAATGAGAGCTTTGTAATTCAAAAGAAAAATATTTTTGCCTTTCTGTTACACAATAGTAAATTGCAGGCTAATGGACTTTTTGCTTTTTTATACACGGATAACATCAATAATTACATAGACAAAAAAAAAATTGTTTGCAAGAGAACAAATTTTCTTGGTTGAAGTAAAATTTTTTCTTCTTATACAAAACAACTTAGGCATTCCCATAAATTTTGTTGGCCTCAATGAATCTTTTTTCTACGAACATCGTAATAATTATCTAGAGATATTAGATGAAGCTTGATTATATTTCCTGAATAAAATTTATAATTAATAATATGACATGCTTACAGTTCATTATTAAATTTAATGTTCGATCGTTACTATAGTAGTAAAATAAAGTGTAATGCCGACAGTCAACGAATAAGGTTAAATCCAGGTTATTACCCTATCAAAAAATAATATCGTCCAAATTAGATCAAGCAGTCAGAGTTTTTTTCTAAAATATCTGATTTTTTATTATTATTATTAACATTAAAAATCTCGGTATCATGATTTTTTTATATAAAATAATTTTTGTTTCAAAAGTTAAACTTCAAAACGTTGAACGTTAAGGTCATTCAAAATTGTAACTGACTATAGGACTCCAAATAAAACGATCCTACAAAAAGATTAATTATTATTATTGTTGTTTAATACTTGTATTTTCGATAAATTTTTTTTTTAATAGTACACAGAAAAAAAATTTATTTGAATCAAGTAAACTATTTTGAAGAATTTCATCTTTTTCGTTTGAGTAGAAAAATTCTTAAACTAAGAAATTTTTATTGGTTTAAGTAAATTTTACTTAATTCAAGAATTTTTTATCTTGATTCAAGACACTGAAACTCTTTAAAATTATTTTCTTGTTTCAAGAATTTTACTCTTGATTCAAGTTAATTTTTTTTTCAGTGTAATAGTATTGAAAGGAAAAAAAAAACATGATAATTTTGTGGTTCTTAATTTTTATGATACAGCACTGGATCTTCACGACGAGTAACATCTCTATTCGCTGTTAAAAATACGTTGTGGGAGTTGTATCTCGACTGTAAAAATACATTGAAATGCAATAGTTTTTTTTTTTTTTTTTTTTTTTTTTTTTTTTTTTTTCCCATAGATTTAGAATTCCGTATAAGTGTATAATTAAAGATCAAATTAATCAAAAACTTTTTTTTTTTTCGGATCTAATCATAAATACTTAAAAAAGAGTGAAATAGTAATGTATGCTCAAAATCGATTATAAAATACGTAATAATCTATACAAATGTTTGTACTTGTGGTAAAGCAGAGGTCAGTATAAGTAAAATCAATGACGGGTGTATTTGGCTTATACATATTCGCATAAGCGATTCGTTCTATCATCAACTTCACTCTATTATAATACGCCTCTCGATATGATCCATGGCCCGTTGATCATCTCGTGCCCTATATATATCTATATCTATAACTATATATTTTGTATGTATATATGTATAGAGTGTATGGTATAGCACTCATGACTCTCATCACACAAGATCCGCGCGCAAACTCGCAGGCATACAACATGGGCATGGAGCAGGGTCAATGACTGGAGCGGGAGAGAGACGACACACTTCGTTCGTATTTACACGTATATAAATATATATACATATATATAAATATGATATACATTGCTCTTTGACGCGTGGGAGTTATTAAAAGCCGAATGTTGAGTTTGAAAAAATTTACTGAGTTGTTTCCACTATTTGATTCTGTTTCTCTTCCTCGTTTTTTCGATTCTTCCATGACCTTTTTTTCATGCATCATATATAAATAATTTTTGTCATGCTAATGTTATTAAATATTTTTGTTTATGATTTTTGATTTCCACTTTTTTTTAATTTTATAGATAACTCTTATAATCGCTTTCACGTTAGAATTATGAATTATCTATGAACCATACGCAAATTCTTTGCTGTTATTGAAATAATAAAAACTATTTATATCGAGTTTAAAACTTTATTATTGCTTACAGAAATTATTTTAAAAATATTAGATGATTTCAAGGTAGCTGTTTCAACAGATTAATTTTCTGAGAGTTCTTTCAATTTACACAGATTATTGTTGAAGGATTCAGCGCAATCTGATGAAAAATTAAATTTATGAACAACAGAAGTATAAAATATACCGTATTTATCACGCTATGGTCTGCGAGGAAGAGCTAACTTAAGTAGTTGAACATTAAATATATGATCGGGAGATCCAGGTTCGAATCCCGGTTGTAATCGTCCCCGAATTTTTTCAACAATTTTTACTTTCTCTGAGTAAAAATCAATACCAAATTTGATTTATTTAAAAATTAATATTACTTTTGAACAATAATATAAAAGAGTAATAAATATAATAAATTATTCCTTATTTAGTACACAGAAAAAAAAATTCACTTGAATCAAGTAAATAGTTTTGGAGAATTTCATTTTCTTGGTTTAAGTAACAAAATTCTTAGTTTAAGTAAATTTTATAATACTGAAGTTGACAGATATTACAAATTTTTTTTTTAATTTTATAGCAATTAAATTATTAAAAAAAAAGTTTCACATGTAAAAATTAATAAAAATTACAAGGGAAAATTTTTAGAAGCATTTTTTTATCATAATTAATTTGTTAAATTAACTGCTGACCGCTAACTTCAGTATCATAAAATTTTACTTGATTCAAGAATTTTTCATTTTGATCCAAAACCATGAAACTCTTCAAAATTATTTTTTGGTTTAAGAATTTTTCTCTTGATTTAATTTAATTACGTTTTCTGTGTACGCTATAGTTTGTGTAGAACAATTTAAAATTACTCTAATGTAATTTGAAATAAAAAATTGAAGAGAATACACACGTGACAATAAAATGACAAATGACATTTAGGCTCGTTACAGAAGACTTTAGTTTTAAAAATAAAAAAAGTGAAATGAAACATATAATATATGTATACGTCAATTATCATTACGGATGAAGGAAGCCTATTTTGCGGGAGTCATCGTAACAGCTAGTAGGTCAGCAGTGAAAGTACCCAGAAGCAGCATGATTGCAGCTGCAAAACAAGTAAAGAGAAGAAGGGGCAACGCTGAACATTCTCGCACTTCCTGGTATATCATAACCAGCTTTATGATTACATAGAATTTACACCAGTGAACCTAGAAGTATCTAAAATTAAAAAATACTATTCGATTGATTAAAAAAAAAAAATTTTAATCATTATAAAATATATTTTAGTGGATTTTATTTATTTAATTTTATTATTTAAACGCATTTATCTCAATATAGTTACACTAAATGTTTTCTTTTAGAATGTCTGTTTCTTTATTATTCTCTTTATATCTTCGACGACTGTATCTTCTTCACCTTCGTCCTTTTATTTTTTTTTTCTTATATCTTTTCTTCCTTGAGTCCGGAGTTAAGGACGGGCATTGACCTCGAAGGCATCGTATTGCACCAAAATACATCGTTGGTAGTTGGACGCGCCGCTACTATACAGATATGTCATCTATATCACTCGGAAGAATTAAATTTATTAGAAGACGAGAGCATCAATAACATTAATTCAATTCGAAGCGCAATTGACAGCAACAATATATGTAAATAAATAAACGATAAAAAAAATGATTTATTTTCGAAATAAATTTATGCCGAGACTTGAAAGCTCATGTACATATGAAAGACGTCAACAATGTATAAGCTTGAACAAATATTAAATTATTATTAAACGATATTGACTGTGAGACGAATCATGAAAATTGAGTAAAAAGTTTTAATAAGAAAACAATTGAATGAAAATTCGATACAACAATACCGACTATGATTGAACTTTATCGTACTGGAGTTGCCAAAAGGAGTTCAACAACCTCTGGATGCACTCCAAGACGCTTCTTCTCCCCCCTACCTCTAATATATCTCCCTCCATTTTCTCTCCGACAAGCCGATCGATAGTGCCTGACCGTGAAAATGCGGGAAATGTGCAGCAGCGCTCTCCTACGCTCTCATTGGATATCAAGTTTGATAAATATATATATATATATATATATATATATATATATATATATATATATATGTATTTTTATTTATAAACGTTTGTATAGGTTATCTATAAACGTTTTATACAATTTAATTTCAATTACACACTCCCTCTGTTCCTCTTCCCCTTGGTATTCCCCTCAAATAATAACTTGATAATATTTGATAAAAAGTATCATTGAAAGAGCAATGTCGATTATAGGAAGGTCTTGGTTATTTTTTGTGCTTGTTACAGATGTAGAATTATCGTGATGGTGCCATCTTTTGTGCGCCACAGTGGCTTATCGTCTAGGCTAGGTTCTGAACCCAAAGCACACTCAGAGAGATCCAGTTCCATCTGATGGAGTGAGCTTGTGTGTGTGGGCGATATATACTTCAAAATATATGTGTCCATATGTGTGTGGATATCGCAACGTACCAACACATTTCAAATTGTTGTCGTATTAGTGTAGAGTAGACGGGTTGTTGACCTCCGATTTGCTTTCCTTTACTATCTTTACGTGTAGATACACGTATTTCGATCTACACAAAATACATGTCATTATAATTTTACTCCTTTATTATAATCTATTTTTTTCTTAATGCCCTCATTCTCAATATCTACATCTATAATACAATCACTTATTTTTTCTCTCAATTATGTTATATAGATTTTGATAAAAATTTTTGGCAATACTTTCACACCTTTTTCATGACAATGTATAAATTTTTTCCACTTAAAACCGTATGTTTCAACAGAAGTTATTTTGAAGTTGTAAACTATTGTGAAGCAGATATATTTTGTAGTTGCATGTTATAAAATTAGGAAGACAGCATTGACGTTAAAGAAGATATTGATTTAAAACAATTTTTAGCTTCAATGTTTTACTTTATTATTAATACCTAGATAATCTTGAAGATTTTTTTAGAATTGTGATTGCTTAATGAAATCAACACTTTTTTCTACTCTAAAAAATGGAATAATTTATGTAAATTCATGAATCGATTATTTCTAATATTTTACAATAAATTTTTTTATAAAAACAATAATTTAAGTTATTTAATGCCTGAAATTATTAATTTCGATTTTTAATAACAATGATCTAATTAATATAAGTTATTCTAAAAATTGATGCATCATCTTTAAATGGTTGATGAAAATTTTGGGACTTTATTTGAATCCAAAAATCTTTACAAAATTCAATCTTTAGCATATCGAATTAATTTCTATCATGATTCCGCTAATGAGCCAGAAAAAATAAAAAAACACATGCACTGATAAAAATAATTAATTTGAATCAAGACAATAACTATTGCACCAAGATGACTTCATAGATTTCATTTATCCTGAATCAAGTAAAATTGATTTTATTAAAAAAAAATTTTTACGTTCAAGTTTTTGTTTGCTTGATTTAAGACAAAATGATTTTCTTATGATAAGATATTTTTCTCAACTTAACTTTATTTTTTTTAAGAGTTTTTGATTTTTTGTGACCAAAAATAGGTGCAGCCATATCTTTATATAACTTTAAAGATTAAATTTAACCTTTGTATTTATTAAAAAAAAAATAATTGGGATTTGTACCAATGATAAAAAAAAAAAATAAAAAATATTTGATTTTGGCACTATAAAAATAACAAATAATGAATTATATAAATAATCTAATAAACTGATTTTTTGAAGTTATAGTAATTTTTCAAATGATCATAAAAATAAATCAGCAAACAAGTAATCAGAATAATGATAATAATATTAATGTTATATGAACGTAAAAAAAGCTTTCATAAGTATGTAAACAAACGACAGGAGACTATAGTGGGGTTAGCTTGCGAGGTCACTGACCTCGGGCGTCAAGAGCGTCAGAGAGGGTACGGCAAGGTGGGGAACGAGAGGGTGCAACGAGAAGGGATGTTCAGTTACATCGACCGGCTCAGCTGTGCACAACCCCTTCTACTTTTCTCCTATGCTCCTTGATTATCGCTTCCTCTCTCTTCTCTGCTCTGTGCATCAGCTTTTTGCCCCTTTGGTGTGCCCGGACCTCGCGCAACCACCAAATCGACGCGTCGTTCTCCAAGGAGACACTACGGTACTGTGAACGTGACCCTCAAAACTACAACGCGTCGTCTATCGTCAACCTATGATAATAACCTTTCAATCTTGTCATCTTAATAGATAAAGTACACACCCATAATATATTTATTTTCTTCAAATTAAATTCATTTTTTATTCACAGTTAATGTTAATTATAATTTACACACACTCAAAATATATACATAAATATCTATAAACAAATATTTTATCTTTTAGTGGATCTTTTTACACATCTTTAGAGACACCTGAGGCAAATAAATAGAAAATTTTTCTAAATATTAGAATATAATACTATTTTTGTTATCCAATAGATAAAAAAATTTTTCCATTAAAAATATTTATTCATAGCTTTCAGAAGAAGATAGAGCAGGTTGATTACTTTCTGTATATTGACACATATGTGAATATTTACACACATGCACGACAGAATCTTTGAATCTTGAAATGTCTTTTAAGTGTCGGTACTGATAAAACGAAGAAACTTGATTTGAGAGAAAAAATCTTTAATCAAGATCATTTTGAAGAATTTTATTATTTTAAACCTAAAGCAAAAAAATTTTAAAGCCAAGAAATTTCTTAGGTTAAAACAAATTAAACAAATTGTAGTTGGTTCAAGAACTTTTCTATTTAATTTCAGATATTCAAATTTTTCGAAATGATCGTTTAAGTTCAAGATTATTTCTCATAAATCGTTAATTTCATTTTTAGTGTAGAATTTTTCTTCAGACATTTAAATATGTATTATAAGTGAAAGTATAGAACAAATTTTTTTGAAAACTTGAGTTTCAGATACGAATCATACTCATAAAAATTCAAAACAGAACTCAGAAGGCTTCACAAATGGTACCAAGTGTTATAAATAGAAAAATTAGACAAATGGATATTTATTTGAATTAAATGTATTTGAGCTACCTCTCGCCACCTATCGACTGTCAGGAAACGATTTGCGAAACTCATATTCGAAATAAAAAAAAAAACATAAACAATATTTTTCAAATTTATTTACTGATTTGTAAATTATTCAAAAAAATTAATTAAAAAAAATTGTTTTTTATGGTTTTTGACAAAAGTAACATCTATTATTGATGTAATTAATAATTTAAAAGTTTTAGATTACTATCCTAAAGCTACTTATCAATCTCGAAATCAATGTAGTATATTATTATTGAACTGTTAAAAAAATTTTTGAACAATTTTATATTTCTAGCCATTCGAGATCTACTTTGCCGATTGAATTTACGCTTTCACCAAGTATTAGTCTAGCTTTGAGATAGTGACCTTTCCCATTGTCGCACAGAGAGTACAGTATTGAGATGGAAAAAGTCGGTTGATTTATAAAATTTATAAAACACACTTAGTCTACACATAATAAATGCTTGAATTAAATTTTAGTAATAACAAAAAAATAATCAAAATCATGATAACTTTCAAAAGTAAAACTTTATCAAGTATTGATTTTTTTTAATTTTATTAATCCTCGGATGATCTAGACAATTATTTATTAATATAATTAAACAAAATTTATATTCTTTTTTTCTTATTTTTTTGTTTTAAGCCGCATAAACTACTAAGGTCATGAGCGACTATTAAATATAAAACATTTAAATATTGAAAAATATTAATTGGAGTACGCCGGGCTCGAACCCGGTTCAATGCTTTGGTAAGAAAGAGCTGAATCTGATAGGCTTTTTTGTTTATATGTATATTCATTCATTTCTAATTTAGAAATAGATAACCAAGTGTTTAGAAAGTGATTCTTCTTCTTAATTCTTTACATTCAAATTAAATTTTGGCTGCTATTGAATTTATCAAACATAAAATTTTTTCATACAAATATTGAAAAATACAATTACTGTTTGTTCATTAAGTAAAATATAGATTATCATTACGGTGGAGACTCAAAAAAAAAAAAACATTTAAAAAGAACGTCAACAAATTCATTAATTTTTTATATTTTAGGGTTTCATTGGATCAATTTGGTTACTTTGCCAGCTGGCAAGTTGTCTGAGCCGAACAAGATCTATAATTTGCATTCTGTGTTTTAAATTATGTAATACTACTTATCTATTTTTTATAACATTAAATATTTTCAGACATTATGATTAAATTTAGCAAATTATTTCTAGTACATGATTCTATTTTTGAAGTACTGCAGAAAATTTCCGTGTAAATTTAATTTTTTTAAATTAAAATAGAACTTAGTACATAAAAAAAAAAAAAAAAAAAAAAAAAAAAAAACAGAATTTTTTCTAAAGTAAACAAATGACGACAAAATTTAAAATATTATATCTGAATACAAAAAGAGAAAAAATAGTTTAGATAGATTATTAATAGTTTTGAATTATATTTAAATTTTGTTCAAAATAAGTCAAAATTATGGAAAAAAAAAAAAAGTCATGTTTTCAGACCAGAATACTTCTTTAACACCTGTAATGATAGGAACAGTAGAATCTAATTCAAGATCAAGAAATCATTTTAAAAAATTTCTTCGTCTTAAATTCAAGCAAGCAAATTCTTAAGCTAAATTTACTTGAGTAAAAAAAAATCTTTTGGTAAGACAACAAGTCTTTCTTGATTCAAATTAATGCCCGAAAATTTTACAAAATCATAAAGGTTTACTTTAATCGAGAATATTTTGAGAAATGATTAATACAAATTGATTACAAGAAAATTTTACTCAAACTCACAGTTTTAATTATCTCAAATATTTTCTTGAACCAACAATGGTTGTTTTAGAACAAAAAATTTTTCTTAGTTAAACATTTATTCTCTCGAAATAACTTCCCTATTAGTGTACGCGTGCAATAAAATAATTAATATTGATTAACAAAAAACATAGTAACTAATAAAACAAAGTTTGCATAAATAGTTAATATAAAAGTATTTATATAAATAAAATATATTTTCAAGGTATATACCTTCACATTACTTTCGATCTTTGCCTACTGGAGCGATAATTGGGACACGCGTCTATAGTTAAACGTTGACTCGTTATCTGGGACACGTATCTCATGCATCTAAGCTCATATAAATGTCCAAGGTTATCGTTTTATATTTATAGAATATTTATTAACATTATTATATTAAATCGTAGAGCATTACGCTTCTTAATTTTGTTTACTGATTTAAGATATTATGCAACAATTAGAGGTTTATCAAAAATCAGTGTAGTTTTATAAATTTACAATCTAGTCGTTGGTGATCATCTAGTTGATGGATCAATGTGGGTCAATTGTTTATTTGTGATTGTTATTATAAAAAAAATAATAAAATGTTTGACAATGCGACAAAGTGAAGGGTGTACATACGAACACGGAAAAGAGAGGAGCATTAAAGTGACAGACGTAGTGAGTATTAGAGGGTGAAAGAGTCAGTATATACAAGAGGAGAGTGTTGTGTTTATTGAACCCGGAGCAGTATCGAGCCACTACCCCCAACAGTGCTCGGACACGTCCAACTCTTTTTATCCATTAGTTTATATACATATAGTATAACGAGAGAATTCTCGTCCCGACCTGCCACAAGACGTTTCACTGTGCGCAGAACCAACGAGTATTTACAATTTTAACGCATGCGCAATTGTCACCCCTTACAAACGTCATAGCTTCCCTCCCTCTTGTACTCGTGACGATTTTTAGAGCGGCGGGGATGCTAGAGGATAAATACATTTGTAGTGGGGCTTTACGACATACGAATGGTCATAGTAAGAGGCGGTGCAATGAGGTGCATTTCCAGGTGGGAGATTTTCTCCCTCTCCCACTTTTACATTTGCTATTACCGAACTATTTTTTTTTTTACTTTTTATGTTAGACTATTTTAATCTTTTATGTTATTTTTTTCCTACCAAATGATGCACTGCCCTTATGCTTTCTCGTATCACCGTAAACTATGTTTTTTAATTTTTATCTAACTTTGAAAAGTAATATTTCTATGAATAAATCCAAAAATTAATGGAATTTTTAATATTTGAGGTAGTCCTTCAATTACAAACAGATTTTTAGGATAATAATAACATGACAGTGTTTTACAAAAATAAATTTCCAAATAGAATGATAAGCAGCGCAGTCATTCTATTTGATTTTTAGGATATTTTAAATTTAAAGTCTGAATTTTTAAGACTCTTAAGCATTGCGCTATACGGGACACCGAAAAATTGTATATACTAGGAATTCAAATTGCGCGCATACGCGCGCCTTAATTTCGACCAATAAGGAATCGGGGACCATATTTTTTCGATATTTCGATATATTTCGATACTAACCAACTTCAACTCAGTCATGAATTTTATATTATAGTAATAGTAATAATCATTATAATTGAAAAATTATTTTCTAAGATTGTTGTGAAGAACTACTCTAATACTAAATAACAACTGAAAAGTTTAATTGATGGTAGCAACATGGTTTCTAAGAAATTAAAAATAAATAAATAAATAAATAAGTAAAGTGTTAGAAAATATTAATGAGTCAATAGCTTGGATTCTACCGTATTTTTTTCAACAATCTTTACTTTCACCGAAATTAAATTTGATGTTTTTGAGAACTAACATTAATTTTAAATAATTGACTAAAAAAAAAATTATTATTTCTACAAAAATAAAAAGTATTGTGATATCAAAAATACCAGAATTTTGTTCGAAGCAATGCTAAGTTTAATTTTGATCATAATACACTGCGTGATAATACTGCAGTTCAATTAAATATTGTCCACAATTAATTAATATTGTAAGAATATAAATAATAAACATTTATTATTTCACTGCTTATTTTACTTTTTATCAATTTTAACAGTGTACTTTTAAACAGTATACGTATAATTCTGAGCAGAATACAATGTGTTATTAGTAGAGCAATACTAATTTCTGTTGTCAGAACAAGAAATATTGTTAGTTGAAAAATACTGTTTTTCAGTGAATCTTAAGAGAGTAGGAAATATCATAAACTATACCGTTTTAGAATTCCACAGTTTGTATGGAACAACTGTTTCAATAAGGTTAAGAAAGTTATGTCTTTTCTTCTGATTACACGACTCGTAAAGCATTAAAGAGTGCTCTAACACAGAAAAATTTCGTTTGTTTCGTTCCCGCAACTACTTTCGTTACGCTATTGTTAGCTTACGGAAACAAAGTAATCAAGGTTAATTTAATTCTTTGATTTTTCAAAATTGATTGTGCATTATAGAAACAAAAATAACATCAACATAAACCAATACTTTTTTTCTGTCAAGCAATATAAAAAAATTTTTAGCTTGAAAACACGATTATTTGATAAATATCCACTGTTTAGGTTAATTTCTTTTTTTTTTGTAAATTTTTGTCCATAAAAGATTTATTATTTAAAATTACTTTTTAATTCAGCATCGTTTAATTACAATTTTAAAAATTAAAAAAAAAAAAGTGATATCAGTTTTTGATAAATATCGGTAAATTTTTTTTCCTTACGTCCATGCGCTATAATCCCAGTTTAGTAAGTAACGAAAAAACCGCGGAATTAAAAAACAAATATTAAAGTTGAAATAGAAATAATACAATAAATCGACAATAATAAAATCTCTTTTTTTGCACTTAATAAAAATAAATAATATATTTTTTATTAACAATTATACTAGGATTATAAGTAGTAGACTTTTTAATTTCTCAAACTCTTTTTATTCTTCGCTGTTTGTTTTATACACATTAAATTTTATTGCGAACAACAAGACTGGATTACGTAATAAGTGTCGGCATACAGCCCGATGACAACGCTAACTATACGACCTTCCTCTATGGAAAAGATAAATCCGAAATAGCAACGACCCGAATCTAGGTCAACGTGCATTTACACCGACTGCAAGCTTTTGTGTAGTTGAAAAAAAAAAATTACTATACATACTAGATAATTGTTGAACAATTGAATATTTTAATATATTTTTTTATAAATAAGTATCGTTCTCTGGGATAAAAAAATAAAGTCGAAGCAAGGGTACGAAGTTAATATAAATAATATTTGGGGTAGGTCGGGCGAAAGCACTGCGCTTGGTTATCAAGTCGAGGACAGCTTGTGTCGAGTACAAAGAAAGAGAAAAAAGAAGGGAAATTGTTGATGAGGGAAAAAGAGACAAGTGATAGTCGGTAGAGTACGGTGATAGAGAAACAAATACAAGTGTCGAGCGAGAAAGAGTTAGAGTGGGAGAGAGGACAGAATAGAAGGATGAGATAGAAGGGTAACGGAAGGCGGGAGTGCCAAGTGAGCTTGCAGCGTTCTTCAACCTTTGCCCTAGAATGCCCCGCTCTTATTATTATATTTATATATGTATACACTTGTGTATGCACCGTTTATTCTAGTTACTATTATACGCCCTCTATACCTTTTACTCTCGTGTTTAAATTCCAATGTAACATAAAAGACAAGGATCAATTAAAAACTTTATTGCATACGAGTCGTTGTACTGCCACTACACGTTCAATTGCATCATCTGTCCTTGATTATATAACTAAAAAAATTAACAAAAAAAAAAAAAAAACAGCAACAATTTTTAATTTTTTTTATTTAAAATATTATTTTTTACGACTAATTTGAGAGAGATATTATCGATTTATTATAATTATACAAGATTATTGTGCTTTGTTCTGGGAGAAATTTTTAAGCACAACAAATATTTATTTATATAATACAATACATAGACACATGCACACACATGCTATAATAGCAGTGTAGTATTATGTAGAAGAGGATTGGTCGGTGGGGCGAGGCAGCAAAGCGTGCCTAGGCGCTCTGTGACGACTGACCTAGTTACTCTGAGGAGGTAATGACCGATACTGCACCGAACCCTCCTGGAACATACAGCGCTCCGCCTCACTTCTACTCCCTACCGTTGTTATATTACCCTTCCTCTTCCTTCCTACTCGTCGCGTGATCAACAAGGTGAAGAAGCAATCCACTGCTCACTTTTTTTTTTATCTTTAAATTATAACTTTCAACGTAATACATCAGTTTATTATTATTATTATTATTATTATTATTATTATTATTATTATTATTATTATTATTATTATTATTATTATTATTATTATTATTAATACGCAGTGCGCTCTTTTTATTTTATTATTTTACAATTAAATTTTATTTTATAATTATTAACAAATCTATTGTTAATATATTAGTTATAGTGGATATAACTATAATAAATGTTAAGTATATTGAATAGAAATATGACTAGACTGTGAAAATTACCAAGATCTGGGTCAAGTGATGTTTAGAATCCTTGAATCTGAGCGAGTGAGAAAAAAATCATCTAACATATTTTATACACATATATTTATTGTAAATAAAATCTTAAAGAAGTCACAAATGCATAAAATATTGTATGACCTCGATGATTCATATATTATTATTAATATCATTATTGTTGTTATTATTATTATTAGACAATATCTTTATTTTTTGCAACAAATAATAATTCTAGCTAGAAACTGGCAGAGTTAAGTCTGCACAGAGTAGAGTTGAAGTTGAGCAGTAATTTAAAGATTTAAAGGACAGTCTTCACACGTTGCACTTGCAGTTTTATTTTGTAGGTCAGAGTCAAGTTTCCTCTATTGCGTCGCACTGTTGGCTTTTATTAACACTCACTAATGTATCACTTACCAATGTAATTTTTATTTATTATGTATATACATATTTAACATGCTAATGCAAATATTCTCCATGTGTACAATTGTATATTGCATCTGTAGTTGCATTTATCTATTTACTATGTGTGCTTATGCATACGCAAGCGCTTCAATTAAATGAAAACAAAAATGTTAATTTGCAGACGCAATGGCGAAACAAATAACCATAGTTGATTGTCAGTCATTATTGATAACAAACTAGGCCGACAAAAACTATTCGATAACTTCTATTATAACTGGGCGAAAAAATAGGCCTTGAAAGATTACAGAAAGAGCTTTGACTTTACTTATATTGTATTACACATATACACAAGCATATATACCATGCACTAGAGTGTATCGAAGAAATCGACGATTTTTTATTCTAAATGATCTTGAATATGTTGAAAATAAAAAATTAATCTTTTAGAATTTGAACCCTTAATATTGATGTTTAATCACAATTTTCCGATTTACATTGAAGATGTAAAAAATTTTTTATTTTATATCTCATTTTTGTACACAGAAAAAAAAAAATTTCTTGAATCAAGAAAATTATAAAGAAGACCAAAGTTATTTTGGAGCAAGAAAAAATTTTCTTGGCTTAAAAAAATTTAACTTTTTTTCTTTCTGTGTAGGCAGCGTATCGGAAAGACCAATACATAATTTTTTAAGAAATTAAATGTTCTAAACAAAAATTCTCTCATGATTTTTTGATAAATTTATCGGTCAAGACAAACCTATGATTATAATAGTAATTTTTCTATTAAAATGTCTCCATGCGACCTGTTACTAGTACAATTACTTTAGCATAATATGAATTATAAAAATAAATACTCGGAAACACGTACATGTATATATCTGTATGAACAAATATACATGTTAACCACTGGTTAAACTACTACTTATAAAGATCGAGTTTATGTATATAGCTGTCTTACAGGTCGATGTATTCTCGGTTGTTTATTTAGGCCACTCGTGGAGAATCGACGATTCATATATATATATATATATATATATATATATATATATATATATATATATATATATTAGGGTGGGTCAAAAAAATCGAATAATTTATTTTTGACTTTATACTCTGAAAAATAGGTTCGTAGACACCTAAAAAGAATTCTCTCCAAGTATAAGCTCTTAATTATAACGGAAGGTCCTCCGCTTTGCGGGTTTCTATTTTTTCGAATAATCAGATAAAAAAATTTATATCTCGCTTCCAACTGCTTGGAAAAATATTCCGTGGCATAGATTTTGTGAGAAATTGAATGCTTTACAAAAAAGGTCTCTTATGACTTTTTCAAAAACTCAACCGATTAAAAGATATTCATAGTTGAAGTTTGGCTATTTTAAGGAAAATATTCGTTTTTATTATGAATTTTATAAGTCGATGAAAAAAATTATTTCGGATTGCGGAACTCATGATTTTGTAGGAAATTTACTGCTCTACAAAAATGGTCTCTTATGATTTTTGATTAAGTGAAGCCGTTACGAGATATTCATCGTCAAACATTAACGAATATCAATATTTCCAGTTTTTGATCAATAATTCGATAAATTTTAATTTAAACTATGAGTTTCAGGAAAATTTACATAAATTTGAGTTTCGATCGATAAAGAAATGTTATAAACAATTTTTTTAATATTGTTTTCAGTCTTGAGCTTGTTTGATTGCATTAAAACAAGAAATTAGAGCATTTTTTCGACATATAGCCAATGATTAGTTTAATTTGAAGTGAATGACATATTTCTTTGTCAAATTTAATATGAAAAGTATTGAATCAAATGAGAAACAACCAGTATTTAACTTTTTTATAGATAAATTTTTTATTGAATTATCAATTGCAATATAATTGTCTATATTTTTAACATAACAGTACGCTATTACTATAAATAATTTCTTTTATTACAATTTGGGAATGTTTTTTGATGTTCTTTGACAACTTGCAATAAGTACTGGAATTGTTCTTCATTTTTTGTCAAGCATTGATTATATTCACTGACTAATGCAACAGCTCGCTCTGCTGAATCATTGACAACTTTTAGTTGTTGAAAGTATTCTTTATTTTCGAGATAACTCTCATTAGTAGGCCATAATTCAACATCGACATCAAGAAAGTCATACGGTAGATCGAAGATTTTGAAAAGATTTAATGACTTTTTAGACACAAAGTCACTCAGAGTTCTCTGCGCCAATGAATTCAAATCTTTTTAGCAATTACAAATCTTTTAGCTTTAGAATCTGTACCTTCACGAGTATTAACAGCTTCAACAATACTTTTTTACTTCTAATGGAACGCCATCGTCAAACAGTGATAAAATGGCAAGTTCATCGCTCAAATACCATAAGTGCGAAATCATTTTTTCACACGTAGCTGAAGAAATCAAAGGATTGATATGTTTGTACTCCAATAAATTTTTCATAAACTGCAAGTCATGATAAGCAGCAGTTGTTGCAGAAGTTGATGAAAACCAAGCTTTTAAATACAATGTGACTATAAAAATACAGAAATGACGAAGACCATGCAATTCTTTCTGAGAGAGTTTGAATTCATCTCTGAATAGATACATTTTCAAACTATAAATGGCCTTAGCCATCCATCTAGCATGATGAACAGCACCAGGACGTTTGAAAGAAATCTTTTCTTGAGGCATTTCTCCAAGGAAAATCAATGATAATTCCAATAATTCTTTATCTAACTTATTATAACATTTCTTTATCGATCGAAACTCAAATTTATGTAAATTTTCCTGAAACTCATAGTTTAAATTAAAATTTATCGAATTATTGATCAAAAACTGGAAATATTGATATTCGTTAATGTTTGACGATGAATATCTCGTAACGGCTTCACTTAATCAAAAAATCATAAGAGACCATTTTTGTAGAGCAGTAAATTTCCTACAAAATCATGAGTTCCGCAATCCGAAATAATTTTTTTCATCGACTTATAAAATTCATAATAAAAACGAATATTTTCCTTAAAATAGCCAAACTTCAACTATGAATATCTTTTAATCGGTTGAGTTTTTGAAAAAGTCATAAGAGACCTTTTTTGTAAAGCATTCAATTTCTCACAAAATCTATGCCACGGAATATTTTTCCAAGCAGTTGGAAGCGAGATATAAATTTTTTTATCTGATTATTCGAAAAAAATAGAAACCCGCAAAGCGGAGGACCTTCCCGTTATAATTAAGAGCTTATACTTGGAGAGAATTCTTTTTAGGTGTCTACGAACCTATTTTTCAGAGTATAAAATCAAAAATAAATTATTCGATTTTTTTGACCCACCCCTAATATATATATATATATATATATATATATATATATATATATATATATATATATATATATATATATATTTTAAAAACACAAAAGAACAAACAATTTAAAAAAAAAAATAATTGAACTTCACAATTTTCTAAAAAATTTATAAACATTTTTTAAAATTTATTAAAATTGTGATTATCAACTTTTTTTTTTAATTCTTAATTTTTCTATGTATTTTTCCAAAAAAATATATCAATAAAATCAATTAAAAATTTCGTTGAAAAAAATGAAAATTAAAATGGTTGACCCTTGTATGTCCTTGTAAAATGGACCCCACTTGTAAATGTTTACCAAAACAAAATTTTACTTTCGATGAATTTACAAATTTAAAAAAAGTCACGTGTGAACCTTAGAAATTTTTGAATTAAGGTAATTTTTGGAAAATTTTCTTGAAATATGATGATCTAATATATTTTCATGTACGAGAGACTATATAAAAAAATGACTTCAGAAATAAAAAATAAACCTATAGGGTATCAATGTTTTCAAAATTCATAGTTCTACTGTAAAATAAAATAAGAGAAAGAGTACATTACAATATACATAGCAAGATCCTTTCAACTTGCATCAGTTATGTTTCGAATCTTACTAAGAGAAAGTTTCTGACCTCGTGGTCGTGGACATTCTTTATTGGGTTCTCAAACTACAGAATCCTATCAAGGATGCCATCATAAGCAAAATGACGATTTGCTTCCTCGTAAAACAATCATTTTCTATATATATAATCAGAACCCTATTGTTTGAATTATTTTCTATCGTGTGAGAGTCACTGTAAAGACGAGGCTACAACAAAGTTGAATGCATCCACCGTTTAAATTGTACAATCTTACTTATATTATCTACTTTATTATTTTTTTCATTCATTATTATTACTGCTATAAAAATTAAAATAACAGTAATTAATGCTGTTTTTGTTTTTTTATTTTTATTGTTTAAAAATAATACACAGTGGGCCTGTGCACTGGAAGATAAAAATAAAAAGATGTACAGTAGCCCTTGACCTTCCGGGCGATCAAAGTGTCTGATGGCGTGCAGTTAAGAAAAGATTTGCGCAAAGCGTATATATAAGAGTTGAGAGTGAAAGGCTCTGCGCGAACCTCCCGTGAAAACGAAAGCATATTATTTAGTGTTACCAGCAGAGAACTATATAGTCTCGTTCATTTGCTTCCGCGCGACTTTCACCATTGTTAAAAAAAATGCCGACTCGTCAGTGACCGTCAGGTCAATGAACTCTTAACTATTTTTACAGCTTACTCTTCTGTCAATTACAAAATTATTTATAGATTTTTATTCAGTTGAAAGGGTATAATAACTACCGATTGCTAAAAAAAAAAAAAAAAAAAAAAAAAAAATCAAAATCTTATAGCTTATTCATTAACTACATCCTACCTAGGTTCACAGAAAAAAAAAAGTTTATTTGAACTAAGAAAATTTTCAGGAAAACCTAAGCTGTTTTAGAGCAAGATGAAATTTTTTCTTAAGAAAATAAAATCATATTTTAACGCAAGTAATTTTTATCCTTTGCAATATTTTGTTGGTTTAAGAAAATTTGTTCTACAAAAAAACTTTTTCTTTCTGCGCAATATTTCTTTGGATATAAATAATTTAACTAAGATTGTACTTTACTTTCTTCATATTACATTTACTGATATAAATCCTTATATAAAATTGAGATGAAATGTATTTGGCATCAAACTATTCGTAACGTGATTGGTCGAATATATCATGAGCATGAAAATATATGCAAACGCTATAGTAAGGCGCGTGCTTGCGCGCGCAAATTTGAATTCTAGTTTTTTTTAAAAATTTAACAGAAAAATTAATTATTTTTTACTTATATAATGAGACTTCATGTTTTATACAGAGGCTCCTGAAACTTTAGAAGCGCTTTGAAAAATACTTATAAGCGCATACTGCAAACGATTGCAGCAGTGCTCTTACAAGTGAAAAATATCCACTTATAACAGTAAATACTAATATGAATTTAATAACTACAAATATTAATATAACATTTGATTATCTGGAAGACAAAAATGATTACTAAATATCTGATACAAAGTAAGTACCATACAATGATTTCTTTTGAAGATGCTTTTACTAGAATTCTCTTGGTGATTTCTTTCAAAGTTTGATTTTAAATTTATTTAACAAAAAAAAATTTTTGTCCTTTTGAATAAAAAGAAAGTCCTATTTTTTCACATGAGAATGCACTGACAGGTGCATTAACAATATCAAAATTCCAAGCTTTCAATTACAGCTCTGAGGAAAGGAAAGATTTACACTGCACAGAAAAATGAAACACAGTAGAACTTCTATAAATTTGAGTTTCTCAAATTTGACTTTGAGAGAGAGAAAATGAAAGTTTTTACGAGGTTATGGTTCAAACTATCATGAAAAACCCCTATTTTTAGTAATTAAAAAAATTATTTCTGTTTAACTAGACTTTATAAAAAATTTTAAAAGATCTATTATGACCCTTAAAATTAAAATAATTTTCAAATGTCAAAGTGTAAATTTTTCTATTGTGAAAATAATTATTTTGTTAAATAACTTTTTTCTTAAAATTCTCATAAAGAATGAAATATACAATACAATAATAATTAATAACAATTGACCTTAATCAGTTCATAATAAATAACAATAAAAGAAAAGGACTATACGTAAGAGAAAAAGAGAAAAGTAATATCGAATGAGGAAGTAGTTAGTTTCTATAATAAACTTGAACGCGCTTTCTTGTATGCTCTATCTTAACTGTTGAAATGTCGTACAGAGTAAGTACTCAAAGCTTTTAAATGGAACGCGACGGCGTTTAGCAAAGCGAAAACAAATTCACTTTTTTACGTTTATACAGACGCCGTCAACAGTACAGAAGCGATCAACCCCTGCTCCCTAGGGAAAGCGTGTCGACATTAATTTTCCGGGCAATGATTTTACTGAAATATTCGACGCTTTTAGTCTTTGAGTTAGTCTGATCATACCAGATTTGTCTACTTGAATTTAAAATGTGTCAACGACAACTATTATATCTATCACCTGTAATTATATACTGTGAAAAATTATACTTGATACAACATGGTAGATTGCGTTTTATCTGCTGTAAGGTATAGTGAGAAGATAAAGAAATTTCACTTTGTCTTAAAATGATAATAATCTTGATACACACGAAGAAAATAAAACATCAATGGTTACTGTTTCATACAAATATTAGAAAATTATTCATAGACAGTAGAGAGTGCTGTATGAGACACGACTGGTTAATGCCAGCGCACGACTCAGTAATGTGCAGAAAGTAGCCAGTAGTTTTTATGTAGCGCTCTCTACTGTCTCAAGCATTTTAACCACTTTTTCGTCCATAACACTACTGATTACTGTACAAAATAGTAATCAGTGCTGTTTATTTTTCTCCGTGTATAATCATTAAAAAATTTTAATTGAATTTAAAAGAGAATGTTTGACTCATCAGCATGGAGAAAATTAATCAAACCCATGAAAAAGATTTTAAAATTTTAATATTTTTACGTTAAAATATGGATAATGTTTAGATAGTTAATTTAACGGACATGGGTACAATCTAAGCGCAGTGTACAAGAAAAAAAATTCTAGAAATTTTAGAAAAATATTTTCTACAAAAGTTCACTCCTTCAAAATACTCAATTTTCTTCATTTAAAAAATAAACTTTTGAAACAATCAACTAAAACTTTTAGATAAAGAAAAAAATTTTATCATTAAAAAATTGTACCCTTAACTAAATTTTTTCAAACAAGATACACATATATTTCCCCCAAAAATTTCTTACTCTTAGATTGTGTTAAGTGATAACAGTAATACTTTAAAATACTTTTTCGAACGATTTAAAATGTGTCGCTGAAACCAAAAAATTGTTAAAAATTACTTCTTTTCCATCTTAAATACTGTTCAGAGTTGGTTAAAGCAAAAATTTTGTTTTCTTAGATAGATATTTCATTTCTTTGGTTTTAACTGACAACACTTTAGGTAATGTACTTTTAACTGACAACACTGTAGGTAATGTACTTTTGAATCAAGTATAGCATAGACCAATTCAAATCATATTAACTACTTTATTAAATTTCTATATAGCGGTCACTTTTTCTGATGATTATATTTATATCTTATTAAATCTCGTTTCAATTCAGGTGACATTTTTACATGCATAAAAACACACTACTGTTTGAAATATAGGCCATCTCTTGAATCGATTTTTCGATCACAATATCTATGTATAAATTTTTTTCATCGAAGCATATGAATAAAACTGAATGACAATCGAAAATTATTATTTTTTACATTTGTCTATTTTTTCTAATTAGTCGAGTTATAGAGTTTGAATGAAATTTCTTTCTTTAAGACTGAATGAGCTTTGAAAAGATATGATAAAGAGAAAAATTATGTCATAGTTTATATCTGTTCCGAAAACATACTAAATATTTGAAAAGTATGTTTGTCCAAGTGCATGCTAGTTATTTCTATTATTATTATTCACTATAAGAACGAATTTTCTGAATAATTTTTATTCAATGTAAAAAACTGGTGATTACATTTGTTTATTGTAAACTCAAAATAACTAATAAAGTAAATACCATGTGGGCAATTCAAAATTTTTAAAAGACGCGCTATCTAGATGACATAAAATTTTTATACGTAATTTAATATTAATTTGTAACACGAAATGAATCACTACGGGTCATGCTAGCTCTCAATTAGCTCAGGCAGACCAACACTCACCTTTACTTGAGCGCGTGTTATTTTATCCCTCTTTAAATAATATTTTTTTATTTCAATTTAATCCAGCATCAACAATCGCATTTATATTCAATTCATAAATTAGTTTTAATCCTTTAGCGGTCTGCCAGAGTGATATATTGTTCAAGTAGCGGGAATGGAAAATTTGGTAGTCATTAAAAATCGAGAAAATTTGTCTTATCTTTGTATTAGATTCATAGTTGAATACTAATGAGTTGCAAATATTGTAAGTATTTGCTCGAATGTTAAATGAATAATAGTCACATTAAAAATTCACCGAAAGAAAAAAATAACTTTGAAAAAATATGGGCATCGGAACCAAGCTGGGAACCGAACCTGACATCCCTGGATTCATATCCGGAGCTTTGTATTTGATTGAAAATTAATTGTCAGTCGTTTTTGCTAAAACACATATGTAAGAGATTTTATTCTTAAGGATAATAGAGGAGATTGAAATTAAAAAAATTAATCGTGAAGTTGAGAATAATACACAACTTCAAATGATTCGCATAACATGTTTCATTTTGTGAACTTTTCGGTGAGATAATTCTCAGTAGTCTCGTGGTATAAATTAAAAATTATCTCTATAATTAATTTTGATAAATTTTGCGAGGGTTATAGTTTCAAATAAAATTTTTATTGGATACATGGTATCAAGCAATATTTTATGGATACGGCTATGCAAGTGTGGTTGTGAACATCATATACTAAAAATCCAATTCTTTGTGGAGCCCTTTATCCATATGTACTTGAAATAAGATAATCCTAAAAAACTTTATTAAAGTTTGTTTGTTTTGTTAGATATAAATTTTTACAATTAACAAAGAATAAAAAATCAAATAAATGTTGTTATAAAATGTTTTTTTTTGCATATTTTGTGAAATTCCTAGTTTCAACCGCAATAAAGGCATAAATTAACTAATATCAAAAAATGTCTTTCATCTGTTAAGATAAATTTAAAGTATTCTCTTCCTATACAATACTTTTGATGAAAATGATTATTGTTTATGGACTTTAAAAAAAATTAACTTGATCGAAGAGAAAAACTCTTGAACCAAGAAAATCATTTTGGAGAATTTTTTGTTGCGAATCAACCAAAAAAATTCTTGAATCAAATAAAATTTTTCAGTTCAAGAATTTTTGTGCTTGAGTTAATACGATGAAACTTTTCAAAATAATTTTTTTAATTCAAGAAATTTTTTCTTGAATAAAGTTAAATTTTTAATGATTGGGCGATTTTAATCTTAAATTGATTAAATTAAAAGTGCTGAACTAAGAATTAAAATTTGAGGATGTATGTCATCTCAATAGCTAGTGTCAGGACACGCGGCACTGGTCTAATCGTCCATCATACAATACCACAGAATAATATATCTATTATTGTTGAATATTTTGGTGGGGGTGGTGGTTGTGGATTCGTGAGGCCGCGGACGATGAATTACCGAATTAAGGTATATTTTGGAATATAGAGAAAATAATGAATACAAAGCATGTTGACTAGATAATTTACTAATACCTAACTACCATTAAAAAGTGCAATGTTAGGAAAGCTAGAGAAGCTAGTTACTCTAGGAGTAGAGTTAGAGTAGAAGCCCCACGAGAAGGGCTCTATTTCCACTTCTACTGACAACAACTTTTCCACCACCTCTGCTAAAATCTATCCTCCGTCGTCTCTAGCCCCTTGCGCTGTATGCGCACCGTTTGCCCGTGGCCGCTGTCCCAGTCGTCGCCCTACTTTGTCCAAGCCAACTCTGCTCGGCCTGCCACTAGACACATAGACAGATAGACACAAGAGTAACTCTCGTTGGTTTTTAATTTAACCTCCTATCCCACGTATCCATCCAGTCTATTCATCACGGATGAGTGCTGAGTTACTCCCAAACTCAAACGCAGCCACGTGCGTTGGATAGCACGCCCACCGACTGAACACTTTAATTTTATTTGTTATAAACTTTTTTTTTTATTTTTATTTCATCTGTGTGATTTTACTATTTTATTTTTTAAATGATAATTTAATATATTTATTAGTGAAAAAAATTTTTTATATCGTTATTTAAAGTACGAGTATTAAAAAAAAAAAAAAAAAAAAAAAACCAGTGTGTTCTAATTAAAAAAAACTATTGTTAAAAAAAAAGTGCCATTAGGTTAAATTCTCTGTTGATAAATGAAGTGAAATTAAAAAATTTATTTAAATAAAAATAATAATAACTGCCACGAATAAAATAAATTTAAGAAATTATGCAGTCAACTGATTTTATTTTTATATTATCATTAATAATTATATAAAATAATTTATAAATAAAAGTACAACGTTTAATGTGTGAAGTAAATGTCCTGGTATACAAGGACATACTTGTTAGTGTAAATACAAACGACTCATGAAGATGAAGAAATAGTTAAAAGGCTGTTTTATTGCTTAAAACTTATCACTGCCACTCTGCTCAGTAGAAAAATTTATTTACTATCTACAATATATATATATATATATATATATATATATATATATATATATATATATATATATATATATATATATATATATATTTTGTTATTTAAAATTATTAAAAACTGTGTGATAATTTTAAATTATAGTTAAAAATACTATTAAATAAATTAAAATGATATTTATTTAAACAATAACAAGTATTGTGCACAAATAACAAAACATTGCTGGGATTTATATTTGTAGTTATTTGCTATTTAAACTTAAAAATTACTATAATCAAGAAATAATTCAGCTTTTCGATGTCTTAAGCAGAAAAAAAATGTAAGTTTTATTTTATTCAAACAAATAAAAATATTTACTTATTAAAATATTACAATTAACTTTTGTGTAATATTGTATATATTTAAAAATATATTTATATATTTTTTTAGCGCCAGTTGAGACGTTGACCTCATTGAATTTTCAAAATAAGAAACGTTAAAAAATTTTTTTGAGGTCAGTACAATTTGTAAGAATAAATTGTAAAGGTCTAGGTCAATATCTCCATTTTACTTATGTTAGTTTCCGGGTATTTATATAAACGAAAAATAACTGAACAGATACAGATATAAAGATAAACAAAAGTATCTATTCAGCGGTAATATAAATATTATATTCAAAATTATCATATCATATAGTCACAAGAGTTTTATATCTAACGCTACCAGAAAAATTGTAATTAATATACTTAATTAGTACAATTGAATTATAACAATATTAAATTGTATTACGCAAGTGGATTGCAGGCGAATGTTATAATGTAAATTGGAGTAAAACCACACAAAAATAATAATAATAATAATAATAATAATAATAATAATAAACAATATTGTAAAAATTAAAACAAACGACGTACCTGATTCTGATGAATATCCGCGCGTCGGAGGCCACTCAATTTTTCGATTTGTTGCTATTGCGCACGCTCTTAGTGTCGTGTCTTCGTTCAAGTATTGAGATAGGTTAGGGAGCTTCACCTATACAAGCTTGTAGACTACACATATAATATGTATAATAATAATTAGAAGCGTGTAAACTTACGTACATATAACAGATATTTATTGAATTAAACTAAATATATTTAAATTCTTGTTTCATTCTTGCTTAATATCAATCGATTGCCAATAATCAATTATTAATTATTAATTGCTAATAATTATTGGTTGCTGCTTTATTTTTTGTATTTGTATGAATTTAGCTTGGAGCTACTGGCATTTGAAAAAAGCAAAAGAATTTTCTCGAGGTTCTTCCTTGATTGTTTTCATTTGAGTCCGATACCACTCCGTGATCTCATACGTCCCTGACAGTTACTGTCTTTAGAGTATCATAACAACAATTATCTGCTAATTTATATACATATACAGTGTAATGCACAATCTCGGTTATCGATTTAATTGTAATTGATATATTTCACTTTGTCAACAAAACTATTTTCAAAATGACGTGCCCTCTCTCCGGAAACTTTGGAGGTTTTTGAACGTTTCGTGTGGTGGTTTTTTAGCTGTGGAATATGCATTTTAAACACACAAACCTTAACACTATGTTAATAAACATCAATACTTACGTATACAAAATTTTTAATATAAGGATTTTTGCAAGTCATATTGATTGTATAAAAATTATAAATGATAACAATTAGATTCATTTATATTAATGAGTTTTCGGATTTTTTTTTTTAATTTATACAAAAAATTTTTACAATTTTTTTAATGATATATCTAACATTTAAATCAATTAGTATATATACTTGTAGGACTTTTTTTAAAAAAGTGTACAATTTTTTACGAATCCATAGTTAAAATTTGTGTTTATCATGTTCTAAACCCTATCTAGAAATCACTTTCAGTCATATAATAAATTTTTCGGAGCTGCTTATGATTCCTGAAAACTTAAATCCATAAAAGTTAATTTTTTTTTGTTTTTAAGTTTGTTTTGCTTATTCTACTATTTCTTACGTTAAATATCATTTATGTCCTTAAAACTTGGAGTCAATATTTTCATTTATAAAGGTTACTAATATTTTTTAATTTGCATAGGTGTTAGATGTTTTTAAGCGACTTGTAAACAAATAATATAAATATGAAAATTCTTTTTGAATTTTTTTCGTAAAATTGACATATTAAAGAATAGAAATAGAGTACAAGAAATGGATAAAAGACAAAAAGATAATTATTATCAGTGCATTCTTATCGATTAATTTTTATCCGATATTATATACGAAATTGATTATTTCATATTTTATTTTGTAATTTTTAAAATTTTTCAAAGTCATTGCATTCAATTTAAATAGATACCTTAAATTGAAGTCACCCGTAAACAATTAAAGTACATTATTCTAAAAGTTCAAAAAATCTTGAACAACTTTTAGGCGGAGAAAAATAGATTTTAATCTTTATTATTCCAAATAGTACTAAATCTAAGGTTTAACAGCTTATGTTAGTATTATTATTTTTAATATAGTGAACAGTAATTTTCATTAAAATTTTTCGCCATTGAATGAAAACATCATGAATTGAATATTAAAACTACAATTTTAACATTTTAAATGATAATTTTTAATTGTTTATTGTATCATTACTTATAAAAAAAATTTTTTCTATATAGAAATTAAAGTACCAACTAATAACAAAAAATTATTATTTATTTAATTTCTCCAATTGAGGGATACATTTTGTCTCATAGTCTTCCCGAGTACAACATAAGAAAAATATCAGGTATTTCCATGATATTTGGTTTTAATATTAGAACAAAAAAACTTTCGATCAATTTTTATCATTTCTATTAATTTTAATTCATTTATGAATCAACACATATAAAACCAAATTTAGTAATGAATCGTATGACCTTTAAAACAGTCAAAAACCTATAAAAACATAGATTTCTAACTTACCTAAACGTAAAATTCAACATGATTTATTTTCCCTATTTTTTAAAAATTTCAACTTTTAAAGAAGAAGATTCTCCATAAAAAATATCTGAGTTTATATGTATAATGCGACAGAATGATAAATGATAAATAAAATGAAAATAAAAATAAAAAAAAGAAAGTGTTAGTTTGATCCAGATCTCCGGAAGTAAACGCTTTCTCCCCTATAGACTATAAAAAAGACTGACAAATTAAACAGACAAATTGTATTCGGCTCGCGAGAGGGTCAGAGGGTCGAGGACTTAGTAGAGTCGAGAGGCTAAAAAATGGGAGGGACGACTATTGCACGGTCAATGTAGCCACAAGCTTCATATATGTTACCTGCAAGTAATATGTATCTGTGATATCATATGTATGTATGCGTGACTCTCTATCTCGATATATGAATGCCTGTACACCACCACAGTGTTTAGTCCGTGTGATTGACATTAGTAAGTATGCCATGGCCGACCAGTCCGTAACGTGCAGCTACAGAATAAATGCAGTATAACGCCGGCTGCTGGGACCCACGATCGCTGTCTTATATTCTAAACGCTAGTTACTTTTATATCCAACTAAACTACTGTAATTAATTTTAAACAATTATCTGTACACTTGTAAAAAAAAAAATTCTTTTAAATTTTCATGTCTTATATTATTCATTAAAATAACTTTTCTTCTTCTTCTTCTTCTTCTTTTTCTTTTTCTTTTTCTTTTTCTTCTTCTTCTTCTTCTTCTTCTTCTTCTTCTTCTTCTTCTTCTTCTTCTTCTTCTTCTTCTTCTTCTTCTTCTTCTTCTTCTTCTTCTTCTTCTTCTTCTTCTTCTTCTTCTTCTTCTTCTTCTTCTTCTTCTTCTTCTTCTTCTTCTTCTTCTTCTTCTTCTTCTTCTTCTTCTTCTTCTTCTTCTTCTTCTTCTTCTTCTTCTTCTTCTTCTTCTTCTTCTTCTTCTTCTTCTTCTTCTTCTTCTTCTTCTTCTTCTTCTTCTTCTTCTTCTTCTTCTTCTTCTTCTTCTTCTTCTTCTTCTTCTTCTTCTTCTTCTTCTTCTTCTTCTTCTTCTTCTTCTTCTTCTTCTTCTTCTTCTTCTTCTTCTTCTTCTTCTTCTTCTTCTTCTTCTTCTTCTTCTTCTTCTTCTTCTTCTTCTTCTTCTTCTTCTTCTTCTTCTTCTTCTTCTTCTTCTTCTTCTTCTTCTTCTTCTTCTTCTTCTTCTTCTTCTTCTTCTTCTTCTTCTTCTTCTTCTTCTTCTTCTTCTTCTTCTTCTTCTTCTTCTTCTTCTTCTTCTTCTTCTTCTTCTTCTTCTTCTTCTTCTTCTTCTTCTTCTTCTTCTTCTTCTTCTTCTTCTTCTTCTTCTTCTTCTTCTTCTTCTTCTTCTTCTTCTTCTTCTTCTTCTTCTTCTTCTTCTTCTTCTTCTTCTTCTTCTTCTTCTTCTTCTTCTTCTTCTTCTTCTTCTTCTTCTTCTTCTTCTTCTTCTTCTTCTTCTTCTTCTTCTTCTTCTTCTTCTTCTTCTTCTTCTTCTTCTTCTTCTTCTTCTTCTTCTTCTTCTTCTTCTTCTTCTTCTTCTTCTTCTTCTTCTTCTTCTTCTTCTTCTTCTTCTTCTTCTTCTTCTTCTTCTTCTTCTTCTTCTTCTTCTTCTTCTTCTTCTTCTTCTTCTTCTTCTTCTTCTTCTTCTTCTTCTTCTTCTTCTTCTTCTTCAATTAGATATGTCAAATTTTTCGAAGTAAACCAATGACTTTTACTTTTATAAAAAAAAAAATCTTTTTATAATTATGACGTAGCTTGAACTTTCATCAAATGCCTTATTGATTTCTTTTTTAGTTTACGTTGTTGAAAGTGAAACATTGAAAATAAAAAATAATTAATTATGAGATAATTTAGATTTATTTTTAAAAAGTTGGGGAGAAAAAAAAATAAAATGTATATCGGGAGTTGTATTTTAAAATGTGTGTGTGTGTGTGTGTGTGTGTGTGTGTGTGTGTGTGTGTGTGTGTGTGTGTGTGTGTGTGTGTGTGTGTGTGTGTGTGTGTGTGTGTGTGTGTGTGTGTGTGTGTGTGTGTGTGTGTGTGTGTGTGTGTGTGTGTGTGTGTGTGTGTGTGTGTGTGTGTGTGTGTGTGTGTGTGTGTGTGTGTGTGTGTGTGTGTGGTGATAAATATATAAATACGGATAGAGGAAAAAAAAATTTAAAAATAGTTAAAAACTGAAAATTACGGAGAAAAGGAGAAGAGTGAAAGTTCTGGGCGGCGTTGAGTTTTTGGCATTGGGCACCTTCTTGAGATTGGGGGGACAACGGTATCGAGGTCACTGTTACCACCACTACTGACTGTACTTTTAGTGAGGCACCGCGATCGCGCGTGGTCCTCACGTAGTGTCCCAAAAACATTTGTGTTGGAAAGGCCCGTGCGTTACACTCGAAAGATACAGTGATATCTCCAAAATAACTTGCTGAAAGTTGGATCAGGATAACATAAAAAAAAAAATTGTTCATTTAAAAACCATGGAACTTAATCATAATTTTAATATGTGTAAAAAAAATAATAATAATAATAATGAATGCCAAATTTTAATGTACTTGAAAAATATCATCCATAGCTGAATACATTGGAGTAATAAGTTTATTTGTGTTTTATTTGACACTATTATTCCACTAGCGAATTCGTGTCACAGTGATTTTATACACTGTAAAGTTTTCGAGGATGCCTCCGCCTTTTATATGTGTCCTCGAGCCGATGGAGTTGGCTCGAGAATCCGTTTGGCCTCCAACTATCTAGATTGCAATTGCCGTAATTTTGTGAATATTTATAAAAATAATAATTATTAAAGTATACTTTATCGCTGCTATTAAAAATAAATGAAACAAAACTGTGATATACATACGTAGATCTGTTTTTTTTTTGTTTTTTGTTTTTTGTTTTAAAAGTATTCTATTTATTTTTAAATATTGGAAGACAAAAATGTGCGCAAAGATGAGTGTTCTTCAGGGTCGACATTTAGGTATGATTCTGAATAATTTTATTGTAAATTATAATAAATAAAATTAAAAAATTATTAATAAAAGGTCTTTAACCCGTTACTCAATTGTATGATTTGATTACTACCACACACATCATACAGCTATCACTCTATTCAAGTGAATGTTACGTAAAGCTGTTGAATTCTCACTTAAAACTCTTTATTTGCAGATCATAAATTTTTTTAACATCTGTTTTCACATAATGGACTAAAATTAATAGAATAATCTTTAAACAGTGATACGATACTGGTTTGTAATAATATTTCAATTTTAATAATAAAACTTCGAAAATATATAAATAAAAAAGTTAAAAGTTTCAAGTGTGATTATTGTTTGTAAGTGGGAAAGGAAAAACTTCCTCGTCCTACTCCTAGTGACTTATGACACAACACAGCGATTCTTGCCGTAGGAAAAGTAAAGTAAGGCCAGTGGTATAATAGAAACTTTCACTGAAAGGTTCAATGTACCGAAGCCTAACTCTCACTGTCCGATTCTCACTCTCTACTATAAGAATGATAAAAGAGGGGATCACATCACTTAATTACGTTTTCATAATATATATATATATATAAATATTAACTATATATTATTTTATTTTCTTTTCTTTTATCTTACGGGAGATGATTTTATTTACATCTGATCATCGATAGGTTTTACTACTGACTTCGCTATTGACTTCTTGTTCGACTAAATCTCAACACTTCTCCTGAAAATAACTTTTAATCACTTTTATGAATAATAAAATAATTTTGGTTAAGAAAATGAAAAAAGCAATCGCGGAAGTTGAATAAAATCTAAATAATTCGTTGCAATTTTTCCGAGATAATTAAATAAAAGTTGTAAAAGAAAACTGAATCGTGGGAGAACAACTTTCACCATTGGCCGTGTGAGAATTCTAGATAAAGATTCTCTCAAGGATCGTTAAGATAATATATAGAATAAAAAGAAAAAGGAAAAAAGTGAAACAATCGATTATTTAAGTTGTTTAGAAAGGAAAGGAAGGTCTTTACCTTCTCTTCCAAGTACGAACATCTGAAAGAATAGAATATAATAAAGTAATAATATCTATATATACTAGAGTTTTATGCTAGTTTAATTCATCAACGAACGACAGCACAGCGACGACAGTTACAACAACAAGAGACAAGCCAGTAGAAGCGCGCGAGCGTGGCATGCATGCATGCATTGGTTACGCAAGAATAGCAGCGTGTGTGAGACTGGTGACCCACATACGGCACAGAGAGCAAGGACCCCACTGCACCATCTACGTCTCCGCCGACACCGACTTAACTACACACTACACACAACCTCCCGATGTATAATAGTCCGCGTAAACTACCGAGCCTTACCGAATATCCACGACGATTAAACCGATAAAAACCGCCACAATCCTCACATCCAGACATATGACCCGAGTATTACCGAAACACTCAACAGTTTTATTAATGACGTTAACATTAAATATAGATATTAGTAGTATATAATACGGGCATTAATCTGTTTTTCTGTTCCTCATTAAATTTAAATACCCGATTATTATAACAAGATAATAAAAATAATACTAATCGATTTATACTGTGGGTTATATTGGGAGTACTCACAAAAAACGACACTGACATATTTTATTTAGTCATTTTTTTTTCTATTACTTCAATTTTTTTTTTTTTTTTTTTTTATTTGTAAAAGAACAAAAAAAATTTTTTTTTCAATGATATTGAAATCAGCTGACATCCGATAATGTTTTGTATCATTGAATTTAGCAGACATTTTCGAATTTTTATCTTGGTTTAAGCAAATAACTTATTTATGAAATTTTTAAACTTTCTACACGTACTAATTTTCAACACATATTTACTCAAATAAATCATTACTAAGTAAATCTTTTTGAAAAATTGCATTCATATTTCCTTTTGATTTTCATTTATGAATTAAAAATATTTTTTTTACATTTTAGTTGTGGTTGTATTGCATAACTGTAATGACTTAATCATTTTTTCACTCAAAAAGTATGTGTAATTAATATTATATCGTACTCTCATTATAATATCTGACAATACAACGCTAATAAAAGCCAAATAAATCAACTTAATTGTAAAAAATGTGAAACAGGTGAAATTGTGAAGCATTTGACAATTTTTAGGTTTTTTTGTAACAAGTAAATTATTATTAAAAAAAGTTGGCAATGATTTTACGAAACTTTTTTAGTAAATTTTACGAAACTAATAGGTTAAATTCTGAAAATACACTTTTATTCGTTAGTGTTCAACCTTTTTATGTTTTCATATTAATAAAATTAACTCATTTTTATGTCGATCAATAATCGTTATCAATGGTGTGAAAAAAAAAATTAATTAAAAAACATTTTTAAATCGAAAAATTGAAAGATTGTTTTATAAAAGATTATAAAAGATTGTTTCTTAATCCCATTTATAATGAAAAATAAATAAAAATATATGCTTGTTAAAAATAAATTTGAAATATTATTTTTATGACTTGAAATATTGTGGCATCTATACTTCCAATAACCATTTAAAAATTGAAAAAAAAAAAAAAAACTATAAAATCAAATTTCTCTATTTCAAATAAATAAATTGTATAAACTCAAAAAATGTATCTCAAATTTATTTGAAATATAATTAAAATAAAAAATCACAAATAGGATTGACTAAAATTTTGTTTAAAATTTTTGATTTTAGGAATTATGACCCTTACGAGCAGCCCGTGTGAGCTAGACAACATGAGCTTGTTTCAAGACCTCAAGTTGAAAAGGAGAAAGGTCGACTCCCGATGTAGTAGCGACGGTAAGGTTTAAATTTATGTTTTGTTAAATTGAAAAAAATAAAAATAAACCAGTAAAAGAGATGAAAATACCCGGAAATTTTGACCTTTCAACTCAAACGAGAAACTTGATATGTAATCGATGGTAGTAACAACTTACAAAAGAGCTTAAGCCAGTTGTTCCTTCTATTTCACTAGGGATGCTTTGAATTTATGAATATGCAGGGAAATAAACAGACAGCATCGAGGTGGGAGACTTCAACGTGCGTGGGCTGACTAAGAAGGGGAATCACTACTGCCCACGCGGTTTGAACCCAGCTATGCACTGTAGTGTTAGCTAGGGTAGTTTGACTGCGTCGTCATTCGCGCTTACACGTTCATGTTGTTATTTTCTTTGCTTATTGTTGTTTTTCTCACACGGAAAAAACTAAATTATAATAAATAATAATGGATTTATAATCAACAGTTATCAGTTGATAATAAATACTATTTCAAACAGTAATAAAAGCTATTTAAATCCAAAAAATTAAAGTACAACAATTAAAAATTCCATCTTCAATGTTTATCATTTCAAAGATACCAAGAAAGGTTACTAAATTTCTGTAGTAAGAATTTTACATTTTAATTTAACCCAAGTCATCATTTACAAGATAAAATAATCAATTTTAAACGCAACGGTAAAAACAGTACTATAATTATTACTTGGCGCTTTTTATTGTTTTAAACGATTTTTTTTTAAAGAGTGAGAGTCGTTATTTACTATAATAACCACTACAAATCACTTTTTTCGATATTAAATAATAAACGTTTAGTTGACTCCTATACTTTTTCACTTTGTGTTTGGTAATATTTAATATTATGGTATCCCGGAGTCTGATGTACAATTTAAAACACTAAAAAGTAACCAGAATCTAAATAAATTTTTATTTTACTATTTAGTTTTTTTCTGTGTACTCAACCGCGATAAAAATTCAAAAAATTATTTTTATAATTACATACCTAGTATTGTAGAATTTATGACTTGCGATATAAACAATATAGTGCTAGTAACAACATCGCGATAATTGTGCAACGACGCTGCTAGGGAATCATTGATCTTCATAGACCACGGGAACATCGGACATTTGATGAACAGCGCAGTTACAATTTTTTTTTATCAATTTACATTTCTTCTTGATTACTGACATGTGATATAATTGAGTAATAAGAATTGAAGATGAATTTTAATACTATAAATATGATAATGCATCGGGAGTTTTTGAATCCATATAATTGTCGGTATCCTCAATTGTACGAAGAACCATTTGTTAGATTTCGTTATTTATATGACTGCTATCCTTTTTATCACAATTCTTATCTAAGAACTGATCATCATTTAATAAATTCACCACTATTTTGGGAGAAACGATGTCAAGTTTTGTTGGGTTTTAAATCTATCTCTTTTAATGGTAATAAAAATTACAGTATGAATATAAATATATTGATGGTAAATTTTATTTTTACGATAGCCAGTCTGATTTTTTAAAATAAATTAAATTGAACATTTATTTTTATTCAGTGAAGGTAAAAATTCGAACATTTACTCTCTTATTAATTGTCATTTTTATCATTCAATCCTAAGTTATTTAAATAATCTGTAAAAATAAAAAAAAAATTGTTAGAAAATGCATCTGGTGGAACAATTATCATTAATCATTACTTTCACTGCGTAAAAATCAACATTAAATTTAATTTCTTTAAAAACTAACATTAGTTTCAGTTAATAAGATAATTTAGCAAAGAAAAATAATATAAACTAAAAAATCAGACCGACTATTGAAAAAAAAACTAAATTTTCTATCAACATGCTTGTATTGAATAAAATTAATAGATATTAATATAAATGCTGATTACAGCGATATTTGCGATATTTATTAAAAATAAAATCGAAGAGAAAGAAATGTAAAAACTCTTTTCTCAGACTCGCCAGTATCGTTTGGATCAGCAGGATCACCACTTGGGATCCAACCAACGGATGCACCTTCACCCATAACCTTTCCTGCTCCAGGGGAAAGTATTGCAGATACGTCGACCTCGTCACCAGATGTAAATATGCCCAGCTCGCCGGGCTGTCCTGTGGTCAAAGTAAAGAGTGAGTTTCTTCGAGGTAGTCCCAGTCCTCGAAGCCCCGGGCAACGTAGTTCCGGAGGTGTGGTGATGAGCGGGACAAATCTTTCTTATCATCAGCACGATAATTTACGAGAGACTGCATCACCAGATTCGGTGTTCCCCGAGCCAGTGATGAGCTCAAAGAGAATAAATGAAGAAAGTAGAGCCCATACCCCAACACCACTTTCGCCGTGCGTTGAAACGAGTCATGCGGTGTCTACAACCCCAATGAGCCAAGAAGAACAACAACCCGGCAGCAGATGCCCGACCCCAGAACGAGCCGGTGAATTGTCTTCAGGTCAAACTAAATTAGACTCGGATAACTCAGTGTTTGACGGTGGAGGCGGGGGAGGAGGAACTGATAGAAATTCTCGAGTTGATATCTCGAGTCAACCTAGTCCATCTTCCCAGTACAACATTAGCCAAGCACCCAGTCCGAGTAGTAATTCGTCTCACAGTTCTCAACAGCAGCCACCAACACCACCGAGGTCACGAGCTCCTTCAGTTCCAGCTCATCTTCTCGCTCACCATCAGTTTTGGTCTCAGAATTCCGGAGTCCAGGGTTTTGCTGCTCAGAGACTGCTCAATGGAGTTATCAGCAGTGTTGGGTACGGACAAAATCTCACTGGGAATCCCACTAGTACTGGCAGTCCAGCGGGAAATGGACTTGGATCTACTGGCAATGTCGGAAATAATCAAGGTACTAATTCTAACAATACAACATCTTCATTATCTGCGTGTAAGTATTATTCATAATCAGATTATTACTTATACTAATGAGAAACTGACAAATTGATTTTTATTATTATTATTATTATATTTACAGCCGAAGGTATGAAGCCTCCTGCCCAAAGACCAGCCCCCTCAGCTCCTCGACCTCCTCCCACCGTGATAATGGGTGAGGTTGGCGGTGTTAGAACAATGATTTGGTCAGCACCTGCCTTGGAACCCGTTCCACCACCTGCAGCTTCTTGGACGACGACAGCATCGTCTGCATCTTGTTCATCATCCGAAGAATCAGCGGCTCAGTTGCTGCTGAATCTCGGACAAGAGTCGCGGGGTAAACCGCCTTGTGTTTCGTATTCCTCTGGACCACCACTTAACATGGAGAGGCTATGGGCCGGAGATTTAAGTCAACTTCCTGCTGCACAACAGTTGCAGGCACTCAACCTAACAGCATCTGGCTCGAATCAGCCGTGGGTTAGAAATGGTGCTGCTGTTAAATCTGAAGCAGTAACGCAGTCAATGCACAGTCAATCACTTGCTACACCTACTGCAACGTTACCTTCTCAAGAGCATGAAGAAGATGAAACACCTATGATCTGCATGATTTGTGAAGACAAAGCCACTGGATTACATTATGGTATCATCACATGCGAAGGGTTAGTAGTTTTTGTTGTACTTATTTCGTAACTATTGAAAATACTAAATAATTTTTTCAAAGAGACTAAAATTAATTAATGAATTATTTTACAGATGTAAAGGATTCTTCAAAAGGACAGTGCAAAATAGGAGGGTTTACACGTGTGTAGCCGAGGGTGGTTGTGAAATAACAAAAACTCAAAGAAATAGGTGTCAATATTGTCGATTTAAAAAATGCATTGAACAGGGTATGGTACTTCAAGCAGTCCGGGAAGATCGAATGCCTGGTGGTAGAAATTCCGGAGCAGTTTATAACCTTTATAAGGTGACTTGAATTATTTTATTTATTTTTTTTTTTTTTATTAATAATATATTTATTTTATTCATTTAATAATAATTAAAATAATAATATTTAGGTCAAGTACAAGAAACACAAAAAAACGAACAAATCAAGTGGTGTTGGTGGTAACAATAATTCTAATAGTGGTGTAAATGGTTCAGGATCATTAGTTGGCAACAAGGGAACAAATGTTGCTACATCAATGTTAGATAAACATATGGCTGCTGCGGCTGCAACAACGATGCTTGATAAGCATATGGCAGCTGCAGCTGCAGCGGCTGCTGCTGCTCATCATAGCCAACAGCAACAGCAACAACAACAGCACCAGCAACAACAACAGCAACAACAGCAGCAACAACAGCAGCAACAACAGCAGCAACAACAGCAGCAACAACAGCAACAGCAGCAACATGCTCAACTTGCTGGATCATTTTTACATCATCATAAAATTTCATCGGATCAACACAATTCACAACCAACACCAAGTCATCCTAACCATCCCTCGCACACGGGGCATCTGGTTAATGGGACGATACTAAAAACAGCACTTACTAATCCCTCTGAAGTAAGTGTTTAATACTTTAATTACTTCCGTTTTATCCATATTACTAAAGACGATATACGTTTGTTTTTATTATTATTTATTTTTGTTATTTATTGGGTGGGATATTGCAACATTGTATATAGTTAAGTCAGAGTAGAGGAACACGAGTGGAGAATTTGGTTAAAGGCCATTGCCAAAAGTGAAAACATCTACATCTGTGTTCTGATCACATACTTTTGTCTCTCATTTAAAGAGGTCACTTTCCCTCATACTGACAAACAGGGATCATTCGTCATCAATCATCGGCGTAATAAATAAATATCTAACAGTTGACGTATTTACGTTTAAAGCAATAGTTTAAACAATATAAAGTGGAATGAAAAACGTAAATATAAAGTTGGAAAAACAACGTCAGGGACAATAGAAAATCAGCGGCAACCGGTGCCAAGGACGGGCAGTTCTCTAAGTCTTTCGTAACTCGTGAAAGTTTGCACAAGGGGACACTGACCTCCTCCTCTCATTTTATTTTATCTCTCGCTCTCTCTCTCTCTCTCTCTCTCTCTCTCTCTCTCTCTCTCTCTCTCTCTCTCTCTCTGTTTCTGCTTTACTGGTACTTTGGTACGAGTCACCATTACCATATTAGTGAATACTTGATATAAACTAAACGGTGTTTGGCTTGTTCAAAGTGCCGCAATGGTCACAACTTTCCCTGGCTACTTGAAGCTCACGTTCATACGAGACTTCGAGTCATGCACTTATACCAAGACTGAATCAGAGTCATGAATAGCTACGACCTAGGTATCAGCCTCAGAAAGGTCAGTGAAAGGCCTCACGTTTAAGATTTAACATAGGAAGTAAGTTGGTCTTAAAATTTGCTCAGAAACTCGTCTACTAGTCTTGTCTACATCACCCGGTTGTGAAACATTGTTTAATGTTTCTTGGATAATCACACGCAAACGTGGGCATCCACTTTCACTGGTAGTCTCGCAATAAAAATATCCTTTTTTCTTTCATTCCCACCCGACTCACGATTATCCTAGCTATTGTATTATTCACATTACAATTATCATTATTATTTTATGATTGTATTTTATTTTTATCATTTAGGTCGTACATTTACGGCAAAGGCTAGACAATACTGTAAGCAGCTCGAGGGATCGTGCTTTCCCACTGGATGCAACACTCGCCATGATACAAACACTTATAGACTGTGACGAATTCCAAGATATCGCAACATTAAGGGTAATATTTTAGAGGATTTATATTTTTTTTTTTTTTTATATCTATTGAATTGAAATTAATTTTACAAATTAATTTTTTTACTTCAGAACTTGGATGAACTGCTAGACCACAAATCAGACTTAAGTGAAAAACTGTGTCAAATAGGAGACAGTATAGTTTACAAGTTGGTGCAGTGGACCAAGAGATTGCCGTTTTACCTTGAACTGCCGGTTGAAGTTCACACGAGACTTCTTACACATAAGTGGCATGAGTTATTAGTTTTAACGACTTCGGCGTATCAAGCAATGCATGGTCAGCAAAAGTTTTCAAATGTTGGGCCGGACGGTACAAGTGCCGACTTTGTGCAAGAGGTAATTTTTTATCATTATTATTAAAACTAAATTTATTTCCCCGTTAAAAACTAAAAATAAATATTCACATTATTTAGGTATCAAATAACATGTATACACTACAAACGTGCCTAACGAGTATGATGGGACGAACCATAACCATGGACCAATTGAGGCAAGACGTCGGTCTCATGGTAGAAAAAATAACTTACGTTACACTTATGTTTCGACGGGTGAAATTACGAATGGAAGAGTACGTTTGTTTGAAAGTCATCACCATGTTATCACAAGGTAAATATAGTAGTTTTTATTATAATTTTTAAATGCAAGTACTTTCAAAAAAATGTTGGTCATAAAAAAATTTTATAAAAATATTTTCATGATTTTTTGCTAACAAAGATACTAAATGTAAGTGTCATTATTATCAATGATAATAAAGTCTATTATATTAAATATTAATTATATTTTTTTATAACTAGCTCGAGGTAGTACGCCGGAATTAGAACAAATTCAAGATCGGTACATGACCTGTTTGAGGAGTTTTGTTGAACACAGCGCACCTCAACAACCTGGACGTTTCCATGATCTTCTCCATCGATTGCCCGAAGTAAGATATTATTTTTGATCGTTTATTTTATCGAAACGGTAAATTGTTCCTTGCCGATTTTTCGAATGTATAAAAAATAAAAAATAAATTGAAACTAAATTATTCATTTTTTATCATTTTAGGTGCAATCAGCAGCTACATTGCTACTCGAAAGTAAAATGTTTTACGTTCCTTTTTTATTAAATTCAGCGATTCAAAGATAGTAAAAAGAAAATGAATGGTAATTATGCTGGGTTTATTTGAACACATATAATACCCGACATATGTACAATGTTTATTTTATAATTTTCAAAATGAAAATTGTATAAAAACATTAGGACATCGAAGAAAATTACACTATTGAGTAATAAAAAAAAAAAAAAAAAAAAACAGTACGAATAAAGAATTAAAAATTAAGACAAATAGTGAATAATTTGTCGAAACGGAAATTAAAAAAAAAAAAAAGGCAAACAAAACATTTGACAAGAACTGAATTTTTATATCGAAACTAAAAAGACTATATATACACAGTCGCGCAATTATTGTCATTGTGTGTTCACGTTGCATAATCCAATCGATAAAATAATAAGACTCTCGTACGCCCAACGCAGATCACTTTTTCGCCGTAAAAATTCAATTAATCGGCTAACCGACGTGATCAACTCACACTTGGATGTATACATATGATATATCAATAAATGACACGCGATTCATTCATAAATGAAAAAGAAAAAAAAAATACAATCATTATTGCATTTTGATCTATTTCTTTAATAATGCTTTTAACATTTTTTTTTATTTTTATATGGAAACAAACAAAATTATTTTTGACTTCTAACAAAAAACAAAAACATTTTTTGATATCGCGTATTATCCAACATAGCATTTTTTTATTGAAATATTGTTAATACTTTTTGGTTAAAAAAATTATTATAGAATATAATTATTTAAAAAGAATAAATTTTTAATACAGAGCCTTGAAAAAAAATCATAAATGACATTTTGTCATAAATTCGATTCTCTAAAGACTACACGTCGATACGTGAAAGTACACAAATAGATAAATTAATTCCTTAAGAGTGCGCACACACTTAGTCTCCTCCGATTGGCTCAATAAATTAAGGTACGAGATATTGTAATTATTATAATAATAACTAACAGTAAATTTAAAAAAATCAAGTTCAAAATACGGCTCATGCTAGTTAATCATAATTCAATATTATATTGCTTCTTACGTAAATTATTAGCAAGTGTTTTTTAAAAGAATGTATACTTTTTTTTTGTTTTTTAATTTTTTTTTTTTTTTTTTCCATTTTATCTTGCCCGTAGAGATTAATGCATAAAACGAAGAATTTATTTTTATCACTGTATGCTTTAGAAAATATGAACAGGTAAATTATTAGTTAATATAATACTAATAAACAATTTTAATATAATAATATAAAATTTAGTTAATTATTATTATTATTATAGACATAACAAATATTTAATACTATCTGTTAAAATTAAACATTTTCAGTCTAAAAAAATCAATAAATTAATTTATAGCTTTTATAGAAAATTTTTATTACATTTATAAGAAATGTAACTAAAATAATGCAAATAACAAATTTAAATTATATTCCAGTCATTTTAAAGATATCCAATTATGGATTGTTAGAATAATTTATTAATAATTATATCGTTTTAAGTAAAATTCTATAAAAAGTTATATTAAATAATAAATATTAGATGTAATAAAACTTAAAATATATCAATTGGTTTAAAACCTAAGTGTAATTCGAAATGAAAGATAGAATACATTTGTAAACATATTAAATAATTGGATCAATCATTATATAAATACTGACATCAACAAATTTTTGACAATAAATAATAATCAACAATTATTTAAGATGTTGTTGATGTAATTGGAAATTTTTAAACAAAATTAAATTAGATATCAAAACTTTTAATAAAACAAATGTTGATAAAATTAGAAATTTGTAATTATAAAACAAAATTGTTATTATTTGTTGATAAAAAAATTGAAAAGAAAATGAATAAATATAAAAATTCGTTATGTTTACTTTGTTTAAATTTAAAAGCATACATTGATAAAAGAAAAATTTTTCAAATTATATTCACGTACACACTTACATACAACCTTTGGCTCATGAAACCAAGGGATACTTGTCCATTTTATAAGACTTAAGTATTCAATGGAATATACTTTATAATGCTGTTAAAGAAAAAAGAAAAAAAAGAAAAAGAAAAAAAAATAATTTATATTATTATTCGAAATCTTTGAGTGCAGTAAGGGCTACTGTATTACCCGATATCGCCGTACCCTCGTGTTCATTTGGACGGTCGTCGGTAAAGTGTAAATTTAAAAATTAAATTTTATAATAATTTAATATATATTTTACTCTAAAAATTTTTTTTTTTTAATTTTCTTTTCATTCATATATTTTTTTTTCTCAAAATAATTGTCGGTAGTGATAATATTAATTTGTAAATAGTTCATTAGTCGGTACTCAATATTTTAATTGTTGATTTTAAAATAATTATTTATCTTATTATTTTATTTTATTTTTTGTTTAAAATTGGCTTTATTTCGTTATTTCTTTTTATCTAATTCTGTAAATACATAAAAATAAATTTTAAATAACAATGGTAAATAATAGTAATTATATTTATACTATTATCGATAATGATAAGAATAATAATAATAATAATAATACTAATAATAACGATTATTATAATAATTATGATTAGATAACGATAAAAATTAATAATAAAATTAAATTAAATAAAAAAAAAAACACATTGGGCTGTCTTATGTGTATATTATAAATATGTACAAAGGTGTCTGGGAGTACAGCAGCCTTTCACAAGGTTGGCTAAAGCGTTGGATCAGCAAGACTTAGGGCATTATACTACCGAGAGTATTATTATGCCCAACCTTTAATATTTAAGTGAGAGTGAGAGTCTAAAGGAAAGTATGACTTTTGTTTCTGGGATTAACCTTGTGCATATTGTACAACAATTCAATAAATGATAAAATAATTATGTTGAAAGTACTAGTCCTATTTTAAATACTTTCGTCTATATTTTATAATTTTTATTTAAAGCTTTTAAAGCGATAAATTTTATATTTTTTTAACAAAAATTAGAATTATTAATGATGATGATAAGAAGAAAATAAAAAACAATTTTAAAATTAATCAAATGTATTTTTTTTATGTGAATAAATATATATTTTTAATATATTTATATTATTAAAAAAAAAAAAAAATTGAAGGACATTAATAAATACAATAATGGTAATACAAATGGTTAATCCAGGAACGACAGGCATATAGAAATGTGTTTCTGCTATAAAATATGTTGGCATAAATAAATTGTCAATGCGTGAGTCAAAGTTACCAATATTTACCTACTACGTTTAGAAAGTATACTTTTATTATTCGTTTATATTAAAAAAAAATAAAAAAAAAAAGAATACATGAAATGATTATTCCTTTTGTAAAATAAGATTGTGCACTTATAAAGAAGATATTATTCGCTTTGTCTATTAAGAAAAATACTTTGTTTTTTTTTATTTTATAAATTTTATCAAGTACTTTAATAAACTTCATTATCACAAAAAAGAAATTTTTTGAACAAACTAATGTCCAGTGACAAAAACAGTATTAATGAAAAATAAGAAAATTAATTAAAGATAATTATAAAATAAAAAAATTGTTCTGTAATAAAAAAAAAAACATTTATTTGTATGAGTTTCTATGATAAATGTGCATTAATTATTTTATTTTCATTAAGATTTCATAATACTTTTTTTATTCTATTGATACAAATAATTTATTAAGAAATAAAGCAAAATTCATAGACAATTATAATAGGAATCGACAGAGCGAATTGATTCTGACTAAAAGGTGTGTGAAAACCCCCTGTATTTTTATGGAATAAATAAGATATTTTAAAAAAAGTAAATCTGAAGTCTGGTTGGAGATGCCTTTAAATAGGGATTATAAATGTAGATAATATATTATACATATTGAACATAAATATACCATATTATTATATATTGATAGAATATTATATAAAAATAATATTATTACGAATAAACAAACTGATTAAATATTTATTATTGTTCATTATTTAATCCATGCATGCTATAAAATTTAATTTATTTTTCATCGAAAATTCTATATTATTTTATGAATGAAAATATAGTTAACTAGCTGTTACCCGCCCGCTTTGTTGGGCATTTTATAGAATTATATTTTTAGATCTAAACTTGAAATTTAATCAGAGTATTGTTTTGATTTGCACAAATTTCAAATTTCATCGAATTAGCATATAGCTTTTATCCATGTAATTATTACAGCTAATATTCATTGTGAGTTTCAATGTGCAATCATTATAATGTTTGCGTGGCTTTTTTCCAAGAATGAATAATAATTGACACGAAGAAAAAAATTAGGCTCTTATTGAGATCGTTCAAGTTCACTAAGCTTTCAGCTGGACTGAGCTTACATTAGTATGCCCTGCATTGTTCTCTTATAGATCTTCTTTAAAGAGAATGTAGACACTTTTATTTACTAATACAAGACCTGCTAAGATCTCGGTTGCGATATTTCAAAACACAGTAACTCACAAAATCTGAAGATTTTAAAAAATTTTTCTTACTAAAAAAAAATTTGCGCGCAAAATTGATAAAAAATTTGATTTATGAATATAAAATACTTGAATATAAATATTTTTAAGAAAAATTACTTGAAATTAAGGTCTAAAAGTTATCAGAAATGAAAATTTTGTACTTACAGTAAATAGAATTGTTGTTTATACTTAATTTGTCAAGGATAGAAAAGCTCAAAAAATTTCAATTTCAATTGCAAGGTGGCAAAAAATAAATTCAATAAATATAATTATAGTATAATATAAAAACTTAAAAATTGTAACAAACATTTTTTTTTTAGAGAAATAATTAGAAAAATTTTATTGGTGCTTTGTTCAAATAATTGAAAATTAAAAATTCACACAAGAAATTAAGTTTCGACTTTTGTACTGTTGAAACTAATATGTGCAGTAAAACAATAACGAGTGGGAAAGTGGAAAGTTCTTGAAACTGACATGAATCATAGAACACAGCACAGTCGTTAAATCCCGGTTGTCAGCATCGTATTTTCGATTCACGGTTTACTTACACGAATACTATAAGGTCATAAATGGGAGGCTATTTTTTTAAAACGTTAGTAACATATTTTAAAAAATTTCATCGAAATATCGCGTTCCAGATGCCATAAGGGCTTATTCTGTTTTTTTTTTTTTCTAAGTCCAAAATAACTTTTAGTTTGAAGAAATTTTTTTTTTGCATTTCTACACGTTTCATACAAAAATACGTCGGTTCCCAAGAAAAAATTTTTTTTATACGCCCTGATGGCATCGGAGGTGGGTCCCGGAAACCATAAAGGCGTACAAAAAATTTTATTTTTTTGGGAATTACTTATTTTTGTATGAAACGTGTAGAAAAGTAAAAAAAAAATTTTTTTCAAGCTAAAAATTCTGGTCGGTTCGATAACTCAAAAACGCATCATCTGAAAATAAAAACCCAGAAAGGGGGAAATTTTTTCTAGTGCTCTACGAGGTTGTTAATAACTTTGTAATAGTTAAAATTTTTTAAATAAAAATTTAGGGTAATAATCTTTCATGCACCCTTAATAAAATAAAAAGAATCTGATCCCGAAATTCCTTTATTTTCCCTGTCAAAATAATTCCCGAAAATCACCTCTTTTTTTCAATCGTCACAGTGGTGTTACCCCTTAAAAAGGTCCTGATAAATCCATGCTGCCTGAATATAAGGGCCTTATATACGTCCAGGATAGATTTAAGGATGTTATATTCTAATGACGTAGGTTGACTAAAATTTTTTTACGGATAGAGTAGTCCTTTCTTAAAAATTTACTCTATTTTGACACCCAACGATTTTTTGAAAATTTCTCATAAATTCACTCAGTCGACATAGTATAAAACAACTCGACCAAATCTAAAGACGGTAGGAATTATAACTCGAAAAATATCAATGTATTTTTTATACCACTCACCCTGTGCTGATAATTCTTTTTAGCAAGAGAAATATGCCTAATAATTTTTAAGTTATTTGATTTAACAGGTCTAGAGATCGAGTGATGAATGCCTTATGAGAACAGAGATACTTTTCTCTCTGTTCCAGTATTTATAATAAAAAAAATAACAGACATAGCAAAAGAACGTATAAGCAAATTTTCTTTTGCTTCAATTACTTTAGAAGTGTTAGGAATGTAAAAATCTACTGAAAACATAAGAAATAAAGTTTTTTTTTTTTGAGATACGCCCTTTTGACGATAAGAAAATAAAATTCTCAAAGCCAAAAGGTTGCATACCAAAAAAAATCCGGGAATCGGTTGAACGCGCAGGTCAATTTTATAACTTCCCGCTGTGTCAATTTGAAATGCCTTCAAATGTGTTTTTTGGTTAAATTTGAGCTTTTCAAGCTCAAGGCACATTTTGAAAAATTTTGAGCTCTTCAAGCTCAAAATGTATTTATTCCTTCTTTAAATTTTTTATTTGATATACAATTATTTTTGGCAATTTTGACAAATTTTTAATTGGAAAAACTTGATCTTTCGTAAATTTTTAAATTCTTCTAGTTCAAAGTATGATTTTTTACATTCTTTAGAATTTTATTTACATTTTGAGATTTCGAGTTCAAAATCTATCCATCTACATTTTCAATCTTCGATACCGAAAATATTACTTTAAAATTACAAATGTGAATGTACGGGTTTATATTGAAAGGTTGAGAAGCCCGGAAATTATTTTCGAAAAATAGCAAAAAAATTTTTAACCTTTCGCTAAGAAATCCAGTTTTTATCAGATTGTGAGACGGAAAAAACAGTGCTAAATGCGATGAAAGAATTGTTGCCGGCATACTGGTGGTCATCAGACATAGCAGAACTCCGCAAACGCACACACACATGGCCGGAGATTTCGGCGGGAATAGTCAAAATGGTTTCCTGGAACCTCAAAACGTGGAGATTCAATGAAAATTCGACTTTCGAAAATCGGACCAAAATCAATAATCCCTTTCTCAAGCATCACAAAAAAAAGTGTAGACTTTTTGATAGATTTTACTCAACAAGAAGTTAAAAAATTACTAATTATCAACTTAAATTTAACAAAACATTAACAAAAAAAAATTTGTACCGCTTGAGTTATTGGAAAAGTTTCAATTTTCTAAGCGGGAAGTTAAAAATCTAAAAAACGGTTGATCCTGCAGACCATCGCCGGAACTTCACGCCATATTACGCTATACAGACGCTCAAAAAATCCCTGTCTCAGAGTCTTGAGCTTTCAAAACTCGATAATATAGTAGAAATATATTTTTGAGCTCAAAGAGACGTGCTTAAAAAATACATTTTTTTCTCAAAATGTTGAATTGCAATACCTTCTCAATAAACCAACCTATTCTCGTGCGGTTTACATTATTCGATGCAAGTTTTTAATATATAATTAACTTTTTTTTCAACAGATTTATTTATGAAAAAAATCTAAAATCACTAAAATGTTTAGTTTTTTTTTTTTTATACGTATTTTTATTAAAGTTCCATAACATACTTTCAAGGTACATGATTATAATTATTACAATGATTTTTCTATCTGTGAGATCTTTAAAAGTTATACGTAATTTTTCAATCCACTTATGTCATGAAGTAATTGATACTACGATAAAATTAAAGCAATCACAGTAAGAGCCACAGAGATGATAGTTGTGAATGTTTTTATTGGCACAAAGGTTAATACTTTTTAATTAATTAAGTAAACTAAATTACCTTAGCCAAATTAACATTTCACATTATCACCTCAATTAGTTATTTCTTTATTCATTTTATAAACTTGTCTTCTTTAATTTCGAAGCTGTCGAGAAAAAAAAATTTTTCAAATTAAATCGTTATTTTACAGTTTTATCTACATTCAGGCACATATAAATTCAAGCAAAAAAGAGGAAAAAAGATATTTAACTTGGCAGCAAGTTTTATAAATATTATTATACTATAATACAGTAAACGGAAATCATGTGTTATCTTTGACTTTTTTTTTTTTTTTTAATTAATTAATTTAATTACCTTTGAGCTATTTTTTTTCTTAAGTGTTTACACACCATTTAATATTAATTATTTACAATTACTGATAAAGATATGTTTTTCTAAAAGGGATCAAACTAATCAAGCAAATTCTTTATTTTTTTATTTACTTTTTTAACGTACTTTTTACTATGTTAAAATGATTTAGTTAAACTGCGTTTATGTGACAGCATAATATTTGCTTTCAAATATTTTTCATTTTGAAAGATCACAAAATTTTTATTTCAAAGTAAAAAGGTTTCGAAGATTTTTTTTTTAACCTTCTTAAGCTCTGAGAATATTCATCTCAAGAAGACGACATTATCTATCCATCGACAGTTTATTTTTTTAATATTTATTTTTTGCATTTTTCATCGATATGAAGCTTTTAATTTTTATTTTTTACAGTAGACCGTCTTGTGGTAATAGGCTCCTAAAGGCACTGATCGAAGGATTTACAGCAAAATATTTCACTATTATTTTTTCACATTCCGGAAAATTATTGATTACCGGAATTCTGTTCACTCATTTATTATTATTTCTTTTTATTTTTATTTGTCTCAATGAATTTTTTGATGGATTGAAAATACCTTCATTAGCTATATCACAAAGTTGAAATAAAAAATATTTCAACCAGATAGACAATGTGTTTTTCTTAAATAGTCAATGTACTAATAAACTTTTAACACTGAAGTTATACACCTAAGTCACCTATAATTTCAATTTGTTAACTTCAGTAGCTAAAAATTAAATTTATCTCAAAATTTTATAGGCTACATTAAAACCAATAATATTTAAATTTAGAGTAAAAAATGAATTTGAAAAAATTCCACTCAGTTACTGTTTTTTTTTTCTTTTTTTATACAATTTGGTCTATATATGTATAAATTAGCTGTTGCCAATTATAATATAGGCATATAATTCAGTATATTGTAAATGTAATGTCAGTATTTTTATAAATTTGATCATTAAAAATTGTCGATAAATCAAAATATGTTTCATTACGCAAATAAATGAACAAGCTTAATTGGAAATAATTTTTTAGATATTAGGAAGACAATCAAAGGGATCTCTTTTTTATACTTTCTGTAAATTTCATTTTGCATATTAATATTTCATAGTGAAAACATGTGAATATTCTTCAAAAACGGAATATCGTAATAAACCAATCATAAAGATTCCACTAACGAAATGGTAACATACTTTCTCTTTTAATAAACTTTTGTAAGTCTTAGTAAACATACAGAAGTCGACATAGTTATGTGAAAGTTTTATCATAATTCAAATTATGTGTTCTTTTACAGTATAATCAATTAGATTTGTGCAAATAAAGAGATGCAATTATTTCAATACGAAAATAATTAATAATTTATTGTGACTTTAACCCTTTGAAAATGACTGTACGTATGAATATCATTAATTAAAATATATCAAAATTTTTATTCCTTCAAGTGTTCATTTAGAGAAATAGGTTGCACGACTTTGAAAATAAAATAAAACATCAGCATACAAATATTCTAAATATGGTTCAAGTCCTCAGTCGACTCAAACTATCTAAAAGGTGAGAGTCCTCTCAAAGCAATAATAATTAATAGAATGTACAATGGAATCTGAATTTAAAATACAATTCATAGAGAAAAAAAACTAGGACTTATTCTTTATAGAGCCTTTTTACTTGCCGGAATGTTTGATGAACAAATTATTTTTTTACAATTTTTTTTTTTTTTTTTTTTTTTTTTTTAAATAGCCGTTGCCGACAAACTATTAGTTATTTAGAAGCTCCGAGTATGAAATTTCAGGTTTATTACACTAGACAAAATTTGTTGTACTGACGTCTGCATTAATCATAAATATATCATATAACTATTTTTTTAAATATCATGCCAGATGAATTTGTTGATCCGACTAAAAGCATATCATTATTTTATCTCTTTTTAATATAAAATAATGTAAAATTGGTGGAAATTGTTTACTATTATATTTATCATGATAAAAACGATCTTGCCTTATCTACTTCTTCATGGTTGAAATCAACATTACAATTAGCAGAATTCATTGATCAGTAAGAGAATTGATAATGAATTAGATCATGATTCCAAGTACATTATTTTCTATTCCAAAAACCGGTATTCTATAATTGATCACAAAAAATACGGCGTAATGGTTAAAGACGGTATAACTCTTTCTGAATCTGGCACAGCTTGAAATAATATTGTACTTCTTTGATCAACACTTGTAAAATTCAATATACTAGCTACATTTCCGCAACGATAACAATAATTAGGTGCTGACCATACTGTCACAAGTTTATCGTCAAACATGTACCTAAATCCTGAAATGAAAACGTAAATATTATTATTTATCTCAGCAACAAAATTTTCAATTCTTCTCTCAATAACTAAACTTTCGAATATTGATTAACGATTTCAATATTTTTTTATCTTGGTTTAATAATTTTGACGTACTGTAATTCTATAACTGATTGATAAATTACAACAAAACAATATTAAGATTTTAAAAAATTAATCGAAATTTCAAAGGAAAATGTTATTATAGTTACATAAGTTTTAATATTGAGTGAGAATAATTTTCATGAATGACATAAATTTTCGGTACGTACGTATTTTTAAAATAGATATAAACTTCCAAATTTTTAATTTACGTTAAAAAATTCTGAATTTTAAATATTTTTAGATTTAACGAGTTGAAAAACAGAGGTCAAAAATAAAAAAAGTATGATAGATAAAAAATAATTTCGGAGTTGACACTAGTTTTGAACAAATAATAATTTGAATTATCAAGTCATTAGTAAATGTAAATATAAATATTGAATCGTTGATGTAGAGCTTAATAATTTACGTAACTTACCTTCATGCACCAATTGATGAGCTCTGCATATAAGTTCTAAATCATTTATTTCCATAAATTTATGAGTTACTTTACTCCCAAATAACCAACCGGCACCACGTGGACTTACGGCCCATGCATCAACGTCTTCTGGATCCGACCATAATAAGTCACAAAAAGCTCCTTAAAAAAAAAAAAAAAAAAAAATAACAAATTAATAATTTTATACTTTTTTCGGTGAGAAATTTTATGCTTAATAAGAAGGGTTTACACTTTTTTCTCTTTCTTCCTCTAATGATCAAACGGAAGTATCTCTGTCATACTTTTACAATAAATGGAATCTTAAAACGCATTTTATGCATAAATGAATTAAAATTTTCCAAAAAAGCGCTTCGCTCTTCGATAGATAATTAAATTAGCGTTTTTTTTAGAAATTTTATTTTATGCATGAGCAAAATACGTTTGAAAATTAACTATCAACCGCTCTTAAAATGATAATTGATGCATTAGTTTACCTTTATGAGGAATTTCTTGATTCCTTTCAATCGTTCTAATTTGATCCAACGTTCTAATAGCTGGAGATAAACCACCATGTACACAAAGTACTCGTTCATCGATCAACTGTCAAAAATTTTATACAATGAAGATATTGTTATTTACACAACGATTAATAATATTTATTTTATACATACGGCAGCCACAGTAAGTAGATCAAATACTCTGCAACAATATTTCCATGGATTCGCATTGCCATACTTCATTTCACATTCATCTATTATTTAAAAAAAAGTATTAATTAATGTTTTAACATATATTCTACAAAATAATAGATAACTGACTAAAAATAATGATTTAGTGAATGATAGTACTACAAAATACTACTGAAGTTAGCCGTCAACAGTCAATTTTAAAAATTTTTTTAACAAATTAGTTACAATAAAGAAATGCTTCTAAAAATTTTCACATGTAATTTTTATTAATTTTCACATGTGAAACTTTTTAATTAAATTCTTCTTATTATAATTTAATTGCTATAAAATTCTACAAGAATTTTTAATATCGGTCAACTTCAGTGTGATACTACAAACGCAAATTAAAAATTATAAATTAATGAAAATACCGTAAAATCCATAAACTTGTGTAATTTGTCGTGATTCATGATTTCCACGTAATAATGTTATTCTATCAGACCATTTAGCTTTAAGAGTTAACAGTCGTGTGAAGGTTTCTAAGCTGTAGTATCCTCTATCTACAAAATCTCCCATAAATATATAATTAGTGTCAGGCACTGGACCTCCATTCCGGAATAACTCTTCCAAATCATAAAACTGTAAGACAAATAATTAAACATTAATATATTGATAATAAATACAATCATATACAACACAGAACAATATAATATACTCGAAAAATATTAAGAATAAAGATTTATAAAAAAAAAATGTTTTCATTGTTTACCTGTCCATGAATATCACCACAAACGGTTACTGGAGTTGATACTGGCTGAATATTGGACTCTTCCAGCAATAAATCACACACAATGTCACAAAGTTTCTATGGATAATTATTATAAACAATGATAAAACAATTATTGCTATTCATCATCAAATAAAGCGTTATGATTCTAACCTCAACATAATAACTATAATTAGTTAATTTCTACTAGAAATAATTGGTTTTATGAAAATAAGCCTTGGAGGTTAGTTGAAATATACTACGATTTAATTAATGAAATACCTTAAGATCATTTTCAGGCAAATATTTGCATTGTTTTGCTACGTCGATCCAGTTATCGATGTCTGACATTTTGGTGTAATAAAAACTACTCAAAGAAGAACTTGTGCTGCCATCGTCACTAACTATAGACAGAGAGAAAAAGATAGTAAGTATTATTTATTCTTTTTGTATTAAATAATATACAGGGGCGACTCTAGCATGGCCTACTCTCACTTCGATTAACATTACTATTATTATAATTATTTTTATTATTAAAGTAGCCTACATTAAGAACGTCGTGGTCAACCCCGCGGACAACCCATACAAATAAACTGTAGCCGGTGTCAGGTGGTAAAAGACAAATTAATAATTTTACTGTTCTCAGGTAAAACTCTTGCAGAAAAGTCCTCGTTTAAGAAACCCCACTAATGTTTAATTTATTTATTATTTAAAAAAAATACTTAGAATTTTTTACCAGGAGTTTTGTTTAGGCATTTTTGCTGGAATTTCAAAATTTCAAAATTTGGCCGAAATTAAATAAATCCTTAACGCTTAAAATATGTCAGGAAATGCCCAAACACAACTCCTGTTAAAAGAGGAACTCAAAATGCCAATTTTAAAAAGTCCATTAAGGAAGTTACATTTTTGGTACACCCTAGTATTTATATTTTTATATGATAGTTTTAAATAAATTCTACAACTTAATTTGCAAGAAACTATGCACAAAACCAAAAATGAGTTGAGAAAACCCAAATCAAATGAAAATTAATTTAGCAGATATTTATTAATTTTAGGAATTTTTTTAACAAATAAATTATGGCAAAAAAAAAATTATAAAAAAATATGACATGTAAAAATTTTAATAAATTAAAAATCCAATTTTTAAAACAATTTTTTGGAACAAATTTTTTTGTTAAAAAAAATTAAAAAATGATCAAGTGATTGCTAACTTTAATGTCATAAAAATCAAGAAGAAAATGAAAACATAGAATTATTGAAATTTTATCATTTAAAAGTTTAATTAAAATAAAAAAAAAATTAACAAATGTAGTCTCCGATATCGAGTGAATAATATTCATATTTGATAGGTCCTCTATTGTTTAAAAATAATTTTGGGTACTGAAATCGAGAAACAAGACGATGTTTATAAATTTATCTTACGACTAATACCACTAAATTCAAAAAAGGCAACAGTCTGAAAAGTGTACTTTTGCAATCTTTACTCAACAATAGAAAAAATCGATATTAATCACTACGTCAAGCTAATGAAACTTCGTTATATCTAGCCGTGGATAATTATCATGTCGAAGCTTTGAAAATTTTATTAAACCACTATTCAGTGGATCTGAATTGTTTATTGTCATGCTCAATAGGAGAAATTTGAATTGGTTATTACCTTATCATTCAGGATTCAAAAAAACATTTGCATTGATCATCTACTGAATGTAAATCAGAGCGTCAACCTAAGTCGAAAAAATGAGCTTACATGAGCTTAAATCAATTGTTTTGTGTACCAAGTAAGCCCATTTAAGTTCATTTTTAAATTTAGGAATATAATTAATTTAAACGATAAACTTACCATCGTATATAAATCTTTTCACAATTTGGTTTTAAAAATTTTAGAAAATACGAAGTAAATATAGTGACTTCGTCAACAAGTTTATGAAATGAAAAAAACTATAATTTTAACTTTATGCCATGTAAATTTTCATAATTTACTGTTAATTACTCTTGAAAAATTAGCTCTACGTTTAGGATAACTGGATAGCCATAAAATTTTGCAAACTGAATTTTATTAAAAGTTTTTGAACAATTTTATTAAGAATTTATTAATAATTTTATTAAATGCTATTCAATTAATGAAACTAAAAAGAGTGCGTAATGATTGAGATTAAAATTTAAATTTACAATCATCTTCCTTTTACTATCATAGAGAGAATATTTGATGATTTCAGTGTTGAAGAATCGAAACTTAAGAGACACTCGGTAAAGAACCTGGGAAAAAGTAATCAAAATCTACAAAAGTCTGATTAAATTCATATAGATAATGACGATGATGATGGTGATGATGATTGAGAAGCTTGCATTACTTTTTCCCGGACAATACTCAACGTGAAGTATTTCAATTGTTGTACACTAGGGTGGGTCAAAAAAATCGAATAATTTATTTATGACTTTATACTCTGAAAAATAGGTTCGTAGACACCTAAAAAGAATTCTCTCCAAGTATAAGCTCTTAATTATAACGGGAAGGTCCTCCGCTTTGCGGGTTTCTATTTTTTTCGAATAATCAGATAAAAAAATTTATATCTCGCTTCCAACTGCTTGGAAAAATATTCCGTGGCATAGATTTTGTGAGAAATTGAATGCTTTATAAAAAGGTCTCTTATGACTTTTTCAAAAACTCAACCGATTAAAAGATATTCATAGTTGAAGTTTGGCTATTTTAAGGAAAATATTCGTTTTTATTATGAATTTTATAAGTCGATGAAAAAAATTATTTCGGATTGCGGAACTCATGATTTTGTAGGAAATTTACTGCTCTACAAAAATGGTCTCTTATGATTTTTTGATTAAGTGAAGCCGTTACGAGATATTCATCGTCAAACATTAACGAATATCAATATTTCCAGTTTTTGATCAATAATTCGATAAATTTTAATTTAAACTATGAGTTTCAGGAAAATTTACATAAATTTGAGTTTCGATCGATAAAGAAATGTTATAAACAATTTTTTTAATATTGTTTTCAGTCTTGAGCTTGTTTGATTGCATTAAAACAAGAAATTAGAGCATTTTTTTCGACATATAGCCAATGATTAGTTTAATTTGAAGTGAATGACATATTTCTATGTCAAATTTAATATGAAAAGTATTGAATCAAGTGAGAAACAACCAGTATTTAACTTTTTTATATATAAATTTTTTATTGAATTATCAATTGCAATATAATTGTCTATATTTTTAACATAACAGTACGCTATTACTATAAATAATTTCTTTTATTACAATTCGGGAATGTTTTTGATGTTCTTTGACAACTTGCAATAAGTACTGGAATTGTTCTTCATTTTTGTCAAGCATTGATTATATTCACTGACTAATGCAACAGCTCGCTCTGCTGAATCATTGACAACTTTTAGTTGTTGAAAGTATTCTTTATTTTCGAGATAACTCTCATTAGTAGGCCATAATTCAACATCGACATCAAGAAAGTCATACGGTAGATCGAAGATTTTGAAAAGATTTAATGACTTTTTAGACACAAAGTCACTCAGAGTTCTCTGCGCCAATGAATTCAAATCTTTTTAGCAATTACAAATCTTTTAGCTTTAGAATCTGTACCTTCACGAGTATTAACAGCTTCAACAATACTTTTTTTTACTTCTAATGGAACGCCATCGTCAAACAGTGATAAAATGGCAAGTTCATCGCTCAAATACCATAAGTGCGAAATCATTTTTTCACACGTAGCTGAAGAAATCAAAGGATTGATATTTTTGTACTCCAATAAATTTTTCATAAACTGCAAGTCATGATAAGCAGCAGTTGTTGCAGAAGTTGATGAAAACCAAGCTTTTAAATACAATGTGACTATAAAAATACAGAAATGACGAAGACCATGCAATTCTTTCTGAGAGAGTTTGAATTCATCTCTGAATAGATACATTTTCAAACTATAAATGGCCTTAGCCATCCATCTAGCATGATGAACAGCACCAGGACGTTTGAAAGAAATCTTTTCTTGAGGCATTTCTCCAAGGAAAAACAATGATAATTCCAATAATTCTTTATCTAACTTATTATAACATTTCTTTATCGATCGAAACTCAAATTTATGTAAATTTTCCTGAAACTCATAGTTTAAATTAAAATTTATCGAATTATTGATCAAAAACTGGAAATATTGATATTCGTTAATGTTTGACGATGAATATCTCGTAACGGCTTCACTTAATCAAAAATCATAAGAGACCATTTTTGTAGAGCAGTAAATTTCCTACAAAATCATGAGTTCCGCAATCCGAAATAATTTTTTTCATCGACTTATAAAATTCATAATAAAAACGAATATTTTCCTTAAAATAGCCAAACTTCAACTATGAATATCTTTTAATCGGTTGAGTTTTTGAAAAAGTCATAAGAGACCTTTTTTGTAAAGCATTCAATTTCTCACAAAATCTATGCCACGGAATATTTTTCCAAGCAGTTGGAAGCGAGATATAAATTTTTTTATCTGATTATTCGAAAAAAATAGAAACCCGCAAAGCGGAGGACCTTCCCGTTATAATTAAGAGCTTATACTTGGAGAGAATTCTTTTTAGGTGTCTACGAACCTATTTTTCAGAGTATAAAATCAAAAATAAATTATTCGATTTTTTTGACCCACCCTATTGTACACTGATAAAAAAATTGACTTGACTCAAGAGCCAAACTCTTGAACCAAGAATCCTATTTTGAAGAAAATGATTTTCTTGAGTCAAGAGAATAAATTCTTGAGCTAAGAAAATTTTCTTGTTTCAAGAATTTATTCTCTTGACTCAAGTCATTTTTTTTATCAGTGTATAGAATCCTTAGAAAAGGCTATATTTGGTGGTAGCAATTACGAGATCATCGTTGCTTGGAATGCATTATCTGTAACTGTACTTTGTCTTTGCATAATAATAATAATAATTATTATTATTATTCAAATTTTCTAATGTTTTCTTATTTTTAAGTATAACCATAACATCTATTTCGTTAGCTAACTCAATTTAGTATGTAATTAATTTTCATATTTTAATTAAAGTATACATTATTTCACGTAAGAAAAATCAATATACAATAAGTCTCTATATATTTACAACGAGTAGTAAGTAAAAGTTAGTACATTTAATATTAAAATCTTTTTTATAACCCGAATAATATTTTTATGAACAAGTACCTATACTTATTAAAATTTTATTTTATTTTTTGAATATTAATAATCCAAAGAATAGTTTTTATTCACAAATAAAACTAAGTGTACTTTATTTAAATGATTAATGAAGTCTTATATTGACTATCTTATTATTCAGCAATCAATAAGTATTTGACTAAAACATTTATTATGTCGAAAATATTTATAGATATTTTTATTTTCAGGAGTCCGTAAAAAAAAAAAAAAATTTCATAATGTAATATCAATATTTTTACACGACAATACTTATATTTGTTGATATTAAATCTTTAGCACGATTTATTATGGTAAGCATTGTGTCAATTTACAATAAAATAAGTTTTGTAAGTTTTCTCGAATTCTTCTCAGAACAAATTAAAAGAATTTTTTGAATTGTTACTTTAAAAAAATAAATTTTCTGAAATAAGTTTTACTGTAGATGGCGGTATAGCAATTAATCACTCATTCTTGTTTAATTAGCTTTATGTACAGTCGGTTAAGTAGAACACTAATTGTCCGATTAAAATCAACATTAAAAAGTAAGTAATACTTTACCCTGATAGCCACCTTACCTATAAGTTACTGTCAATCTACGTCCGCAATTTGAAGCAAACTTGACGGAAAGAGTTGGCAAAGCGAGCGATTACCTATTAGTTACCTATAACTTACTCTGCAAATAGACGTCAAAACTTGTTGTACAAGTATTTCCTTCAAATTGTAGTAAAGTTGAAAGGAAATTTAACTACAAGTTTGATTGTTAACTTGTATTCAAGTTGCGGCCGTAGATTTCTGTCAATTTGCTTACAACTGTTGTTGAGTGAAGAATTACCGCCAACTTGATGTATAACTTAACCGTAACTGCTGGGAGTCAACACTTACTGAGAAAGCGCTGGCTATCAGGGTAATAACCATATATATGGTTATAAAATATACAGATATAATATAATGAAAGAAAAATTAAAAATTGATAATTTTTCATCACTATTTTCTAATAAATAAATAATCCGTATTGTTTATATTAATATTGATATCAGTACATACAGAAGCAAGTAAATTAATATAATAAAAAATGTGTTGTATTTTTGACGAAAACTCATATGGTAATTTTGAAAAAATAAAAATTTGATTTATTATGTAAAATAATTTATAAATTATTAGTTAATATTAAAAATATTAATCATAACAGTAACTAAAGAAAAACTAATTTTTAATTATTTCAGTAAGAGTAATAACGATTGATCATCTACTGAAAGTAAAATATGGATTTTTATCTGGACATTAAAACTAGGTCATGGGTCATGACAAGATTCTCACTGCGCACGCTTCTATTATCGATTGAATCGTTCTCAATGTGTGTATATGTAAGATACTACTTACACGGTGGTAAAAGGAGAACCTCGGTTCTTGATTACTCTTCTCAGTCATTGTAGTAGTAAATAAATAAGTGCTCCAATAGTATTACCAAAATCGTACAAAATAATAATTAAAATAATGAAGATGTGGTTAAGAAAAAAAATATCTATTCTTTAAGAATGAATGTGACAAAAAAAGTGATATCGGCCATTTTGCTAATATCCACTACCGCCAGCGAATAGGAAGAAAGATTTCGTTTAGCCGTTTTACAAAGAGGTGGTGGCAGTAAAATCTGTAATCACAAGTAGAAGTAGACAAGCTCGATTAACGTCCACGAGAAGAGTATCATCAGGACGCAAGTAATAAACGGCGTAAGCCGCGGTGATACGTCTTCTCCTAGTTGACGATACACATAAATCTATAAATCATGTCTAGTACCGTGGGTAACGTGGGTATGGAACAATTAATTCCAATTGTTAATAAACTCCAAGATGCTTTTACTCAACTTGGAGTATCTATGCAATTGGATCTTCCCCAAATTGCTGTTGTGGGTGGTCAAAGTGCGGGAAAAAGTTCCGTTTTAGAAAATTTTGTTGGAAAGTAAGTTATGACATCTCTATATAATATTATAAAAAATTACTTTATTTATTATAAGTTTAGCCATCATTGTTTTTGTACCTAGAGAATATCTGACAGTATGGAGAGCACTTCTATTGATTAAAAATCTTGTCCTCTTTCTTTACATCTTTCTATATCTCTCTTTTAACTATTGAATCTTTATATTTAATACAAGGCGTGGCGATTAAAGTTACGTCGTAATGGAATTTTTTATTTTTCATTTTAATCATAAGTAATTATTAATTTTGATAAAATGTCATTAGTACGTATTTATACAAAATATAATTTGTGTGACATTTAATATAGATTTTTTAATCAAATTCGACTAATGGTAAATACATTATTATTATGGAGCACTTATATCTCTATCGGCAATATCGGCCCAAGTTTTATGACGTCAAGGCGCCCACTCGTGAAAGCCTGTCAGTCGTTTTATTCGCTACTCAATGTGTTTAAATACTCCATAAATTTATAGTATTTACTACTTTATTAGAATTATCAATTCATAAATATTTTTAATTATTTAATAAAATTTTCTATATTTAAAAAAAAAAATTCGATTTTTTAATCTTTTATTGCATTTTTTTATTATTGTCATTATTATTATTAATTAATAAAATTTTATTGATTGATAAAAATATTAAATGATACTATTATTTACAGAGACTTCCTGCCAAGAGGATCAGGGATTGTAACAAGAAGACCACTCATTTTACAACTCATCAACAGCACTACTGGTGAGTCAGTTATATGATATCATTAAATAGTATTTTTTTTTGTCTATTAAAACGTTGCATATGTACTTATGGTAATTAAATAGTAAAAGTTTTTTTTTCTTTATTTATCTATTTAAGATTTAAGAATTGTAGAAATTACTCTGAATCAATGAAGTCTTTTCTATTTTATTAATCTAAATAATAAAACTTCCTCTTTGACTATCGTTCATTCATTATCTTACATCCTGGATGCTTCAAATAAGTGATAATAAAATCATAAATGTAATTTAAGACTAATGAACTTGATACTATGACAAAAAAAATACTTTTAATTTTTTGTTTGGTTATTTTTGAACTTATAAAAATTTTTTAAAATTATTATTACAGAATATGCAGAATTTTTGCACTGTAAAGGTAAAAAATTCGTGGATTTTGATGAGGTTCGTAGAGAGATCGAGGCAGAAACTGATCGAGTTACAGGAAGTAATAAAGGAATATCGAATGTACCCATAAACTTGAGAGTTTATTCGCCAAATGGTATAAATGTTTTCGATTTATTTTCCTAAATCTTTACTCATTCCATGAACAATCATTTAATGACAATATCTTTGCAGTCTTGAATTTGACTCTGATTGATTTGCCTGGTCTTACAAAAGTTCCAATCGGTGATCAACCTGCTGATATCGAAAATCAAATTAAAGGAATGATTTTCCAATTTATAAGAAAAGAAAATTGTCTCATATTAGCAGTGACACCAGCAAACACTGATTTAGCTAACAGTGATGCTTTAAAACTTGCCAAAGAAGTTGATCTTCAGGGTAAATAGACGATTAATATTATTTATTTTGATTTTGTTAAATGAAATATTTAATAATCATAAAATTATTAAAGGTGTTAGAACAATTGGTGTTATCACTAAGCTCGATCTTATGGACGAAGGTACAGATGCACGAGATATTCTGGAAAATAAATTGTTACCCTTGCGACGAGGGTATATTGGTGTGGTAAACCGAAGTCAGAAGGATATTGATGGAAGGAAAGACATTAAAAATGCTTTGGCAGCTGAAAGAAAATTTTTCCTCAGGTATTATTTATTTCTACTGATGTAAAAAATAGAATATTCAAATTTTTTAGTATTTGTATAAATTTAATTCTATTTTTTAATTTAGCCATCCATCATATCGACATTTGGCAGACAGATTGGGAACACCGTATTTACAGCGAGTTCTTAATCAACAATTGACTAACCATATTCGAGATACTCTACCAGCATTACGTGACAGATTACAAAAGCAATTGTTGACTTTGGAAAAAGATGTTGAACAATATAAGCATTTTAGGCCGGATGATCCTGCCATTAAAACAAAAGCCATGTTGCAGTAAGTAAATAAATTTGTGTTAATATCATTTTTCAAATTTTATTTTTAATAAAACCGATAAATCAATATAGTTTACAATTGATACAATCGATATTAGGGTCTTGGCATCTACTGGAGTCAATTATTTTGTACTGTTTTCAGATCGATTCAAATGTTTATGTAGGTATTTTATTTTTCGCGTTTTAATTTTTAATTGGGAGTTTTATTTTTTTTTTATTCTACCGCATGGTTATTTTTATTAAATTGAATAACTCATTATTATTACGAGTGACATTTGATTTTTCTTTAATAACCAATTTGCTTTAAGACTTTTTTTTTTTCTTTTAATCGACCATTTAATGATTCCAAGGCTCTTAGCTTACAATAATTAACAACATTATTTAAACAACAAAGTATTTAATTTAAACACTTATTGTTTTAAGGATGATTCAACAACTACAATCAGATTTTGAAAGAACTATTGAAGGCTCTGGATCTGCTCAAATAAATACAATGGAATTGAGTGGTGGTGCTAAAATAAATCGATTGTTCCACGAAAGATTTCCTTTCGAAATTGTTAAAATGGAATTTGATGAAAAGGAATTACGCAGAGAGATTGCATTTGCAATCAGAAATATTCATGGTAAATTTTGTTTCATAATTGAAATAAATTTATTTGTTATGTTTTTTCAATGCTATGTAATTTTTAAAGACAATAACTTATTTTTATTTAAAAATTTTTTTAGGTATTAGGGTGGGACTCTTCACTCCTGACATGGCCTTTGAAGCTATTGTGAAAAAACAAATAAATAGGTTAAAAGAGCCAAGTTTAAAATGTGTTGACCTAGTCGTACAAGAACTTAGTAATGTTGTGCGCATTTGTACAGATAGGGTTAGTTTAAATCAATAATAATCTGGATGAATGTATTCAGATAAATATATTAAAAGTTTTTTTGATATTAATATAATTAAATTAATATTTTAGATGTCACGCTATCCTAGACTAAGAGAAGAAACTGAACGAATAATTACTACTTATGTCAGACAACGAGAACAGCTTTGTAAAGAACAACTAATTCTTCTCGTTGATTGCGAGTTGGCTTATATGAATACTAATCATGAAGATTTCATAGGTTTTGCCAAGTAAGATATAGTTATGTTTATTTCTTTTTTATTTTTTTTTTTTTTACTGTTGAATTCTATAGCTTAAGCATAGAATGATTTTTTAATTGGCGCTGCTTTTTTTATTTTTTCTGTGATATATTTTATATTTGTTCGTAAATCAATTCATCATATATATACTTTCTCATTCAATAAATTTGTTATTTTTTGATTGTTATTATTTAAAGTAGATATTTTGTTGTAAAACTTGGACGTAAATGTAATTTTTTCACGCTTAAAAATACAGTATATTTCACTGCATCCATAATATTATAATTCTATAACTCGTAAATAACTGACACATAACGAGTGAATCAAATTATTAATTTATTTTATTTATTTTGTAGCAATAATTATACGTAAATACAGCAGTAAATTATTGATTTATAATTTAGCGCTTTGTTTGTTTCAAAATTAAAGTAACTACTGCTTTTCTTTAGATAATTGGTTGTTAATGATTAAAAAAAAAAAAAGTATTGAAGTTGACAGAAATGAAATATAAACACCGTTGCATTAAAATCAATGAAGCACTTGCACTAGAATCAAAATAATCACTTTATCACATTTATACTACACACAGGCATAATTTAGTATTCAATAATATTGATTTTTTTTTATTTTAAATATATAACAGCTATTGGTTAGATATAATTTTTTAGAATTTTTAACAAGTTTGAGAATTTTAATTTTTTTAATTTGCATTTCTTTGCTATCAAAAATGATACGTTTTTTTTTATTTTTCTATCTGAATTTTCTATATTTTTCATACTTCGCTATGCGTTAAAATCGTCATAAATAAAAACAATTATTTAATTATATTGGCAGCGCGGCCGCCAGTATTTATAATTCAAGGTAAGAAAACATCAACATCAATCGCAAGGAAATAATATTTTTTTATTTAATTATAATCTCTAATTATTAATTGTTTTATTTTTTATCAATTACTAGTTTTTTTTATTTTTACTATTATATTAAAATTTTTTTTTCTTTCTTATTTTTTTCTTGATTTTCATCATATCTATTTTTCATGAAAAGTTGATGCTTCTTTTATAATTTGGATTGATATCATAAAAGCAAATTCATACCAACATGAACAACAATAAAATCATTGAAATTATTATAGTTTAAGTGATTTAGTTGGATCTAGTTAATAATTGCTTAAAATATTAATTTGCTTTTTTTTTTTCGTTTGCATAAAAGTTGTTTTTTTTACGTATTAAAATTAATGTACTTACTGATAGTTGAAAAGAAAACAGCATTGTGAAATTCATAATTTTAATGCTTAAAAAAAAATCATTTTCGTTATTGTTATTATTTCTTTCATTTTATTACTATTATTATTATTTTTTTTTTTATTTTTTTTTTATTATTATTTATTTTATTATTTTTATTATTAATATTACTACATAAACAATTATTTTTTTTACAAATAACTTTTAATGAAATAATAAAAATATTTTTAATTTGTTTTAGCGCTCAACAATCTTCCGAGAATGCTGTTAAAGCCGGACGTCATACACTTGGCAATCAAGTTATTCGTAAAGGTTACATGTGTATCCATAATTTAGGTATTATGAAAGGTGGTTCAAGAGACTACTGGTTTGTTTTAACATCTGAGAGTATATCTTGGTTTAAAGACGAAGAGGTAAGTTTTTTAAAAAATTAAATTTTTTACTGAAAACTTAGTTTACTTGAACTTACTTTTCATAAATTTTTAGGAGCGTGAAAAAAAATATATGTTACCACTGGATGGCTTAAAACTTCGCGATCTGGAACAAGGATTCATGTCACGACGTCATTTATTTGCACTATTTAACCCCGAAGGTCGCAACGTTTATAAAGATTATAAGCAACTTGAGCTTAGTTGTGAAACTCAAGACGATGTTGATTCTTGGAAAGCATCTTTCTTGCGAGCTGGTGTTTATCCTGAGAAATCAACAGAAGCTGCCAATGGTGATGGCGAGGTAATTATCACTTGCTATTTTATAATCACTTATTGTTATATCGACTTATACTGAAATTAGGAATCTAGATGAAACATTTTTCTTACTTTTTTTTTTTTCATTGAATTTCTATTTATATTCATACAAAGATTATATTATTTGTAGGATAACAAAATTTTGGTGAGTCACAATTAAGGATGTGTGAATTGAATAATTTCTTTTGAAAAATAACATAGTGATAAGACTTTACCTCCCAAAATTAATCTATCAACATCTTATCTCTAACATTTAATGCATTTAATGCATTATTTACATTTTTTTTAAGCGTATGAAAATTTTAAAAAGACAATTGACAAATAAATTGTGTTACTCAGCATTTAATAAATGCACGTACAATTTTTTTTTTTTTATATTTTTTTTCTTTACATTAAAAAATAAGTAATTTGATTGCAAAGTTATTTATTTTATTATTAAATTAATTTTGTTTTATTTATAAACTTTGAACATCGAAAGGAAGGATATGAGGTTCGTAAAGTTTGATCAACTTGACAATGATCTCACAAGTTAAAAGAAACAACACAAACGCCACCTAATGTATTGTTAAGTGATACAAAGCTTTAAGAACATAAACAAACACATTTTTTTATAATTTACCCGGCTAGCACTAAAAACATATGTATCAATTAGTGCATATATAATAACTTTCTATACATAACACGAGTTTAGTTTTTTATTTAATACTAATTGGTTTTTAGTAAATTAATTATTTAAAGTAAATCATTTTAATGTTGCAATACAATTATTTGAAGGGTGGTAATGAAGGTCAGTCCTCAATGGATCCACAATTGGAACGTCAAGTGGAGACGATAAGAAACTTGGTTGATTCATACATGAAAATAGTTACAAAGACTACTCGAGATCTTGTTCCAAAAACAATAATGCATTTAATAATCAATAACGCCAAGGATTTTATAAATGGAGAATTATTAGCTCATTTATATGCCAGTGGTGATCAGGTAAATTAAAATTTATAAAATAACTTATTTAATAATTCTTTATTACACTTATACTAAACAATATCAATTTTTATTAGTCTTCAATGATGGAAGAGTCACCGGAAGAAGCTCAGAAACGAGAAGAAATGTTGCGAATGTATCATGCATGCAAAGAAGCTCTGCGTATAATTGGAGATGTATCAATGGCTACAGTATCAACACCTGTACCACCACCAGTGAAAAATGATTGGCTTGCATCGGGTGAAAACCCAAGGTAAATATCGCGTTAAATTATTAGCGATTCTAACTCTACATAACAAAAAACAATTTTTAAATTAAATCATTTTCTGTCTTCTCCATATTGTTTATTATGTGTCTTTGCTACATACTATCAAACATCAATGTCACAGTTATGGGTAAGACGATTACTCGATATTTTATTCTGTTTTAAATCGCCCGTTTGTAGAAACCCTTCACGAATTATTGTATCTAGTTTTTTAGTAACACCAAGAGCAATAAATGAAGAACAAAAATTTTAAATAATTTAGTTATGCATTAATTAAATGATCTGACATGTGTTTAATAAACGTAAATTATTGTTTTAGATTGTCGCCACCTTCACCAGGAGGTCCTAGACGTGGTGTGACTCAACCTCCACCACCTGCAAGTTCACGAGCACCACCACCAGTACCAGCAGGTGGACGACCAGCTCCAGCTATCCCCAACCGACCTGGACCTGGTGGACCACCACCATCACGTGGAACACCCGGGCTTCCACCTCCCCTAATCCCATCGTAAGTACTCAAATAAATAATATATATCTTATTTTATATTTTTTTTTATCGTTTATGTCACAAGTGCCCATGTGAAAGCATCATTAAAAATATTCTTAATTTCGGCACTGTGTTTAACTTGTTTTTTATTATATTATTATAAAACTAATAAAACATCGCGCAAATCATTTTGGGCTTTGGTGCTAACATCACTTTCTATTGCAGGCGCCGACAATAAGTCTTCGCACTAACACAAGTCCTTTCTCTACTAATCAGTATACCCGTTGCATTTAACTAGTCAACATTTCGGAAAAAAATTGTAATAACTTGTTTTTTTATAATCCTTCTACAATTTTTTTGTTTCTGATCGTATTAAACCATTCATTTATTTGTTTTAATTTTTAATTTATATTCGGATAAACTATGATTAATGATAATAATAATTATTACTATTAATTAATAATAATAAGTACAAAAATGTATGTACAATAAGCAGAGTTTATATATTTATTTCTGAAATGGAAATTAGGTCCAGCGATACAAAATAATTATGATCAGGACCTATTTAATAATATGTTGTACATTTTGTTTGTTTTGCTAAAAAAAAAATATAACAAAACTAAAGTAGACCAAAAATGCTGGTATCATAGTTTTCTATTAGCTTAAAAAGAAATAAACAAGTTTATTTACTAACTAACAGCATGACAGATTTTCAATATATATAAATATATTTAAAGACCGTAGCCGGATAAATTGAAATTTACCTCAAGTTTTATTAGCTTTGTTTTTTTTTTTTTTTTTTTTTTTTTTTTTATTTATTACTGATATAACAAGTATTTTTATGAAATACCAACTCTTTAAAAATGCGTATTTTAGTAAAAAGTTGAAGGAGTTAAAAAAAAATTGTTTTATCTTCTCAATAAAGTTTAAACTTTAAAAAGCCATTTATAGGCATTATTAAAATACTCTTCCAAAAAAATTAAGAAAAAAAGGTTTCGATAATCCAAAAGTGCGCCACTCATTTAATTTAAAAAAAAAAATATAATTCATATTTCTGACTCAATTGTATTACATGAACAATTGAACAACTAAACAGATGACAGAGCGTCGATGCGTGGTTTAACTGACGGCTAGTCTTTATTTGCATATACATACATACATATATGTTTATATATAGATTGCGTTGTAGAGAGTATAATTAAAAAAAAATCCAACTACAAAATAAATTGAGATCTGAGATAAAAATGGCGCGAAATGCTTGAATCTAAAATGAAAGCACAATTTGTTCAATTGTTCAAAGAATGAAAACAAGTCAGTAATACGAATGATTTTTTTTCTCAAAAATTAAATGAACGTTCGAGGTGTTGACTTCAAAAATTTTTTAATTTGTTTAAATATACTAGACGGTAGTTGAATGATCAAGTATTTTTTTCGAGAACTTCTTCATAAAATGGCTTGAATGATTCGGTTTTATTTGTATATTGTTTCCTGATTTTTTTTATAAAGTTTACTTTCTCCTTCCTTATTTCTTCCTCTTTTCTTTTCCTTTTTATTCTGATTATCACTATTAAATTGTGGTTGCAACTGCCTTTAATTACCGTAAAGTTGTTTATAGTAGCACAAAGACGAAACGAATATTTTAACTACTACTGGAGTTCAAGAAACTGTTAATGACCGGTAATCGAATTCGAGTGACAAGCATACTAATTACTTAACCACTAGAACTGACTAAGTTTATATAAACTTAATTATTTATATTGACGATAAAAAAGATTAACTTTTGACGACGCAAAATATAAAATGCATACGATAGACTATTATGCAAAATAGCAACAGTTGTACTCTTTTTTTCCCATGATATTGTAAACTTATTTTTTAAATGAATGCAAATTAGAGAGTTAGATAACAGATTACTGCAAAATTTAAAGAATGAAGAAGTTGAAAAAAATTTTTAAACTATCGTCTAATATTTAAAAAAATTTTAAATTAAAAAAAGTTAGTAGACTATTCCTAAATTATGATGTGAAAAAAGTTGGTATATTTTTTTATGTATTTTAATATATTCTTTAAATAAATGTTTAGATGTCTACTTCTTAGACGCGCTCTGTAGCCTAAATACTTAATTTTTCAAACAAGATGTATAAAACATAAATAGTAATTATATCAGTAATGAACTAATGTTATTAAATGTGAGGTATATTTTACATTACACGATTATGGCTTTTTTATGCTTTATTTTTAACAAATGGTTTTAGTTTATTTTCATAAAAAAAAAAATATTCTTTTACGCAAAAGTTAAAATCATAAGTCGGTGCCTGCATTAAGCTTAGAATTTTCGTTCAAACATTTTGATGCTTAAATTTTGATTATCATATATTGCTCAATTAAAGTAAAAATTTTAAGAATAAAGATAAAGACTCTTTTTTTTAAACGATGCATTCTTTTGGGTGTTTTCTATTAGTATAAAAAGAAAAATAGTAAAAATCATGAGTTGACGTCAAATAACATAAAATAAAATAAGAAATAAAAAAAAATAAGAGCATAGCTCAAAGTTTATACGTGGTATGTTTAGTCGCGGAGGTATCCAACAAAGAGTGACTCAAGCCGCGACACAAGCTGCTGCTAATGCTGCTGTGAACGAGCTGATGGATGCATTCAGGATCAAGTAAATAAACGCAATACGATGGCTTTCAATATATTTAATTAATAATTTTTAATTTCAATTAAAGAATATAAATAAACAATAATTAAGTCTTCACTTCTTGTCGTAACAGACGTGTTCTACAAAATCTAATTACGTAGTACGGTAGACTATTCAGGGTTGCAAATGCACTAATACTTTTTATTTCTGTTTTTAAAAATGTAACAAGTTTGCGAATAACTGCTCTTTCTATTTGCATGTCCCCAAACTTGATTAATGGAGAAGGCTTCTTTTTTCATTTTGTTAGTATAAACTACCGATGCAAAAAGCCTTATGCATTCAAAAATTTATAATTAATTAATTATTACCAGAAGTATTTAATTAATTTCCTGAAAAGTCTACTTAAGAACCCTTGTATTATAATCGTCTTTAAAAAAGCAAAATCATTCCACAAGCATTTATACTGTTATTAAAACACAGACTAAAATTATGTGTAAATTATTGAAAAGAAACAAAGTTTTATTGTAAAAAAAAAAAATAAATAAAATAATAAATAAATAATGATAACAATAATAATTAATTCTGTCATGCTGTTAGTCTTTTTAAAATATATATGAATTGTTCAAATAAATTATTGAAGAAAAGTGTTGCGATAAAAACTTAAAACTATTCACGCGTTAATCGGAATTGAAAACAAGAAAAAAAAATAAGTTGTGTAATTTTAATCTATGAAGACAATTTCATTTAAACTACTACTTTGTTATCTGAAAATATTTTTAAAATTTGTTGATGTTGAATTCTACTCAGATGTAGATTATTGAAAATAATTATAATAATCATTATAACTTTGTATATTTAAACTTCCACTAATTCATCAATTATTTATTAAAAAAAAAAAAAAAAAAAAATTAAATGTAGTAAAAACGTTTGAAAATAATGACAGATAAAGCACAGTAACGTTGTAGAAATTATCGATTAAATTGAAATATACTTTACACAATTGTTTATAGTTGTAATAATACAGCTAAATGAAATCAAAATATTGGAAAGATCATTGATAATAATGGGCAGAATAAATTATATTTTAATTTAAATATATTTTTTGCTGGGCCTAATAACTTTTTTTCTGTCATAAAAAACGACAATTGTCAATTTTTTTTTACTTTAATTGAAATTTGATGTACATAAATTTCTGATTACGCATCAATGAATATTGATAAAATGAAGATAAAAAAAAAAAAAATATATGCAGATACATATTATTTATTTTCTAATGGAAAATAATATCAATAAAAAAGAAAGAAAAAGAAAAATAAATAAATAATGTTTAACTGTAATCAGAAATGGATTATTGTAATGTTATTGTACAGTGAAAATTAGTACATTTACATTCCATGCACTGGTATACCTGAGTTAAATAGATCAATAAGAAAAAAAAAAGACATTAAATAATATACATAAAAATAATGATATTTCAAAGCTATAATTATTACGATAATTGTTGTTGCAAATAAATAATTAAATTGTCATGTCCCATGCTTGTTAGCGAATAGTACATTTGATATTAGTTTATAAACTTTGACATTACGAAATATTATTTTATAAATAATAATGATGAATTGATAAAAAAATGTCAAAGTAATTTAGGTACTAATTTTTAGTATGGGGCATATAAAATGGCATATCAAGTAGTTAATTTTATGGGTACACTATTGCACTTTCTGCTTTATTCGTATTATTTATTTATTTTATCGTATTTTTTTGTAAATTTTAGTTAATATTTGACAACGAAAATTTCAGTTTTTGTTTAAGGGGGTTTTACTGAATTTTATTATTTCATCATTATCGATAATAATGTAAACATTATAACATATGATCTGATGAACGTTAGCAATAATAAAAGTATTAATTATTTATTTAATATTAATGTCGATGGTATTTTTAATTTTTATAAAAATCGTAGTCTTTCAATTATTTTAACACTATATAGTAGCCAAAATAATATGTAATATTTATTTAAGACTTGTCAAATTTATTCCTAGATATACCTATAATAGGGAAACAGATTTTAGTTAAACTTCCAGCAATTAAATAATAAAACTGTGCTTTACAATCACAGATTATTTTTTCTTTTTTATAATATTTATAATTTTATTATTTCATTTTACAAATGGTGACACTGACAAGTCAATTAATCGATTAAAAATTTAATAAACTTAATGTTGAAATAAATAATAATAAAATATTATAATATACATACTTGCCTACTTTATAAACAATATAAAAAAGGAGTTTAAATTTTATGAGGGTGTAAACACTAATAGGGGCTTTGATATATCTTCGTTATCATTGAAATATAATGCACTAAATTGATCACTTGCTTGTGTAACTATGTTGACACAATTACCGTAAGACAAGATTTAAAAATTTTAAAAGTATGCTTATAGCTTAGTTGTTCAATCGTTGATTTCATTGAATATTAAATCGTCATTTTGTTGAGAAATTTTCAGTTTTTTTTCTTTAAATTATTATTTTAAATTCAAAATTAAAAGGTTTTTTTTTTTTTTTTTTTAAATTAATGGTTTTACTTTACAAAAGTATAAAGCATTAATAAAATCCGAAACAATGTTTTTACATAATAAACTCTACAGTAAATAAAACATAATAATTTTTGTGTGTATCCGATTGTGACTGACGTTTGTATTTTTATGAAATTTTTATCATTGCAAACAAAATTTAAAACGATGGATAAATTACAAAAATTTTTTTTATAAAATAATGGAGGCTAATTTATTTTATTATTTTTAATTTAATGAAATCTTCCAGTATTGAACTGCTAAGTTCAAAAAATAATGTTAATAATTATTTGTAGAAAGTAATATAATCATTAAATAAAAAATTAGTCAAAATATAGTCCCCCAATGTAAAATTATATTATAGTTAAAAAATAGATCTCCTTGGAATGAAAAAATAAATGATAAAAATTTTTTTTTAGTTGAAAAAAAAATTTCACATGATTCTGATATAGCTATTAATCGATAATGATTCACGCTTCGTAATTTATGCTATGAAAAGAGAAAATATTTAAATAGATAAAAAAATTACTGTTTGAAGCGATATCGCTTTTGTTTAATAGCCTTACATTTAATGCACTGCGAGAATCATTCAAATTAGATCACTCATATGTTAAACGAAATATTAAGAGACGCGATAGAAAGTCAAATCATTAAACAAAAATGATTGTGTTGTATGCCAGCTAAGTTTAACACAACAGATATGATGTTATCATACTATGAAAAAATAATTTGAAAAACCATTACCGCCTTTTTGAAACGCGTATTATCACGTTAGTAAATATTAAAACTAAAAAATGAAAAGCAAGAAAAATGAGTAATGAAATGAAATATAATAGACAGATTGAACAACAATTAAACGTAGGATTATGGATATAATTATTAGCATTACTTTGCAGAATCAGGTTATGCCTTGCTACGGAATATTCTCATTACGAGAAGTATATCACTATTTTTTGACAAGTCATTTTACTTTTTATATGTAATAAGAAGAATTAAAAACTGTTTTCAAAATAGTTTAAGTATTTGAATTAAATAAAATAATTGTGGTTTATTTTACAACCAATTTTCAGTAAACAAAAGCGTAAATTTAATTAATAGTAGAAATAATAAATTTCGATTATTACAATTTTATTTAAAAAAATAATTAAACACTTCAATTCGATGATATGATATTAAAAATTGTTATACTACTCAATTAATAATAATAAAAATTTTTAAATTATATTTTCTTTGACTATAGAAATATATGATCACTAAATTCAAGAGTAAAAATAATATACATATGTACAACATTGATACTATTCAAAAGTAAAACGACTTGCCATACTTTTTATTGCAATGTAAATGTATATATAGAACATATAATATGTTATAGAATATATATATATATATATATATATATATAAGTAAAAATAAGAGATGAAAAATAATAAAAAAAAATAATCATTATGGTGAATGCTGAAGTACGCATTTTCAATTGTAAACATACAATATTACAATTTACAGTAAAGAAATATGAATTTACATTCTATATATTTATTGGCACCTGTTATAATTTTCATCCTTTATTTCCTTATACAGATTGTTTATTTATTTTATTTTTAATTTATTCTGCATGATTACTTATTTTATTGCTTTGATGCTTGCGTTTGTTTTAAAGTTAGTTTTTTTTTTATATTATTATTGTTTTGTAATTATGGCATTGGTGCTTTTTCTTCTCTTGCAGATATGCAATTTTTCTTTTACCTAAGAACTGATAGCATTACTTAAAAGGTTTATTTCTATAAAAAATATTTTATTATATGTTTTTTTTTATCTATTTAATTAAAATATTTTTACAATTATTTATAATACATCTAATATGTTTGTTTAGGCGCCCTGTACCCAATATTCCTCCCCGTATTCCTGATAGACCATATTCTGGCCGACTTAATTGAACTAAGGGATTTATAATTTTCCTGCGTAATTGCCAACATCAAGAGCTGTTTCAAGGAAATCAACGAATACAACAAGTCCAATATTTTAAGTCTTCTTTTTTTTATTTTATTTATTTTTTTTTTTTTATTTGAAATTTTGGCAGCTAAATATTTTAACCATAACTTTACAAATAGACTTTACGTGGTATAAATATTAAAAAAAAAAAAAGAGTAAAGCAAAAAAAAACCTCAAGGAAGACCAAGACCATCCCTTGGTTATGGCCAAGACTGCTAGTAATCATAAATAATTCAGTAATTCCTTTTGTGATTAAAATTTTTATAAATTATTAAATTTTTTTTTATCAATCATGGGCAATTGTTATTGATGCATACATCACCACAGGATACATGAAAAAAGTATTATGATAAGCGATATTATAATAATCAGTCAAGATAACTATTTTGAATCGTTTCCCTTGTGTTAAGAATAAATAATGGCTGTTTATTATTTTTTTATATCATTAATAATTATATCATTATTTAAATTATAATTAATAAGCCCCTTAATTAAATCATTCGTAATTTATAATATATTTTAAGTAAATTAGTTTAAATTAAACTATTAATTATATACTTGATAGTAATTTACTATGTAGTATTGTCCAAAAATCTATGTAAATAAATATTTTGTATACTTATTCTTATAAATAATTTTTGTCAATGGATAAAAATTTTCACGGCTATCTGAAATTAAGAAATTTAAATTATACGACCAGTATTATAGCCATTTTTTATTTACTGGACATTACTAACAATTAATCTTGACAATTATTTGAAAGAAACACAATTACCTCGATTGTTATCAAGAGAAACGCTTATTTTCATGAAAAAGACGATTTTTTTTTTTTTTCTTTAATTTCTAAGTTAGACAATTCATATAAATAATTGTATCATATTGTCGATTAAGCGTATTTTGTTCTATAAAACACTCAGGTAATTGAGGCCGCAATAATTAATAAGAGAATGCTATGTTAATGTTAACTAAATTGAATTTGTAAATTTAAAAAGTACTGATATGAATAATTGCACGACTCTCCGTCACTTAAGGCAAATGATCGGGTGTGAACTATTGTTGATTTCAGTTTCATAATTTATGTATAGATCAAAGTGTTTTAGTATTAAAAACAATATTCCTTTTTAATTTACACGAAAAAAAAATAAATCGTTTTCGAAGTATAAAAAAATTTGTTTTTTTTTTTTATCTAATCAACATAGTTATTCATATTTATAAATCCTGAAAATCATTCCAAAAGATATTATTTCTGGAAAGTAATTAAATTTAAATCTCTAAATAAATAGTATATTACACTACTAGGACCGAAATTTCAACTTTTGGCCTGTGTAGTGTATACGATTTTTCTTCATAGCCGGTCGAAACTACGTTATCAATTTTACTTTTTTTAACTTCAAGTGCAGATAAGTATGTCTTGATCCTGCTCCGACATTTGCGGCACGAGCGAAGCGAGTGCTGCTGGTCGTGGGGGCAGGCATCAAATACATTCGAAGAGTCAAGTCTGGTCATATTTTTTAAAAATAAATTAATTTCATTTTTTCAAAGATGTATTTATTTTCATTATTTTAACAAACTATATTAGTTATTATAAAATTTATCAAACAAAACATTTTATAAGCGAAAAACTCTTATTGCATTTTTTTTAATCGTTTCAATTTTCTCTTGAATGATCGCAATTATTAATAATCCTTTCATAAAATACACAGTTTTCAAACTTGATATTGGAGCAGTTAAAAATTATATCTCCACTGAGTATACAGTTTTGATAATTCATAACTTGATTATTCAAATTAAAATTTTTAGATGAGTATTCTGATGATAGTTTACTGGTATGAACATTATTTTCAGAAATTTTTCTTATTTAACAGATGACAAAACAACATTGATAAATATTTTTAAGGTTAGAGATAGCAATAGAAATTACAGCGGTTAAGAATTTGCTATAGTGACGGAATAAACAGTCCCTAGTTACAAGTGTAATTACGCATGAGAAATTCTTTCCTCCCGCCGTTACAGAGGGCGCGCGTGTACTTCTCACAGGGAGTTAATGTTAAACTTTCTTTCCTGCCATTAGAGAGGAAAGTACGTACTTTCGACCGAGGTATGAAGAAAAAATTTTTTTTATATAGGTAGTATTTTCTATTCCAATTAATAAACAAAAAAAATATTTTGTAATGTATATGAAAAAATTTTATTTGTAATCTTATATTTAATAGAGTGTACTTTGTATTATAATATATTATATAAAATATAATTATTTACTATGTAATATTAAAACAAAAATTGAAGTGAAAGGGTACCGGTCTGTCAAAATATATACATTTTCATTATAATTTATCGTAATTTTTACTTAATATTGAACTGGCATTGCGATTTATTTGAGTAATTTATGTGAGTAAAAACTCATTAAATTAAATTGATAATGAGTAGTCAACTATGTTCAGAATATCTTTTGAACTAATCACTGTTTTTTATCAACCATGAAATTTTCTATAGCTTCTTGTGTTTTTTTTTTAAATTCTTCGTTCATACATTGATAAGCTTGTTCCATCAGTGAAGGTATATCTTTTTTGGTCTTTCCTTCAGTAGAAATAGGCGGTAAAATTGATATATAGTTCACTCCTTAAAAGAAAAATGTAAACAAATTTTGTAAGCACAAAGTATTAAAATTATTCGAAATTTATTTATAATAATAAAAAATATCTTACCGAAATCGAATCTTTTTAATTTATGATTGATATAGTAATATTTAGATACAACCACAGGTTGGATAGGTATTTGAGAATCAATAGCTACATGAAACGCACCTTTTTTAAAAGGCATCAAAGTATTGTTAGAATGCCGTGTACCTTCAGGAAAAAAGAGTACTCTTGCCTAGGACAAAAATTATACTATGAAGAAAATTCAACAAATGGGTGTTTGTCTTTTTTTTTTGTTTTCTCAGTAATAGTTAATTATTATTGTTACCCTTCTCTTCTTAATAATCTCGATAGTTGAATTCACTTTATTTTGAGCATTTGAATTTTTTCGATCAATAAATATTGTTCCCCATAACCACGAAGCTAATCCATAGGAGCCTAAATATAAAACGGCATTTTTAGCAATAACTGTACAGCGTTCGAGGACTGGCCATAATTCTCCTAAAACTAAATAAAAACTTGATTAATATTGTGTAACTAATATAAAAGTATTATTTAGAGTAGAAAAGTCCAATTTTGAAACCATTATTTTATTTAACTAAATAATTATAAAAATTGTCGACTGCTTTTGCTTATCATTAAATTTATGCAAATTTGACATTGAAGTACTTAATCCACTTTCGTATCGGTAGATTATCTAAAAATATCAATTTATCAAATCTACAAAAGTAAATAAATAATGTTTACTTAATAATTAAAATATGTGATCAATACAGATTCACTTTTTTATATGACTGATACATTGTCAGCAAATTTGAGCTTGTTTAGCAAAATAAAGATGCAAAAAGGATCAAAATTTTACTCTGTACTTGTAACATAATAAAAAAATATTCCATGGTGTTAACAATGCGTACTATAAATAAACCAATAAATTTTTACATTTTTAGACTCAAAGAGCTGGACTTTATTCTACTCTAGTTTTTTTCTTCTAACGTATTTATATAATTACCAATAACATCCAAACAACTTTGATGATTGATAAGAACAACTGCGCCACTATCTTTAACAATATTCTCTTTTCCAGTAAAAATAAAATGACACCCAATCATACGTGAAAATTGTGTTATCAACCATGCCGGTATGCTGTATAAAATTATAATCTATTATGCCTCTGATTTTTTATGACAATTATCGTATTTTCATTATTTTTAAAACATGAACAAAAGTAAATCTTACAGTGCATTTCTCCAATCGCGAGGACGTAATAACATGAATGGTATAGGTGCTGTGGCGAATAAAAAACTACAAAATATGTATAAAACGTATTTGGCCCGATATCTCGCTGCTCCACTGACAGTACATAAAATAACAAGTATGATAAGAAGACCAAGTCCAACACTGCTGCACGATACCCCAATCATTCTAATTAAACAAAGACAGAAAATATTATTATATTTTGAATGGTGCAATTATGTTTTAAATATTTTTAGATTTTTCAAATAAAACTGATACAGCTGCAATATTTTTGCGTCAATTAAAAACATACTTAAACTAATTAAATATTATTAAAAGTACAAAGCGATGTAGTGTAATAAGGCTATGAACTACGACCTGTGTCATTTCTTACAAATATTTATCTATTACTAGCGACCCGGTCACGCGTTGCTGTGACAGTGTGGCCAGATCGTGCGATTTTTTTACCCCCACTTTGTACCGCTTTCAATGTAGTCAGATGAGAGTGTCCTACAAAGTGGGGGTAAGAAAAGAGCACGTTCTGGCCACACTGTGCTGTGGCTGAGTGATGATTTAGAAAACGTGCACAACACAGAAAATTTGAATTAAAACGTACCGCCATCTATGATATATTTATGTCAAGCAGTACTACAGTTAACTAAAAGGCACCATCTGTTTCAGACTTATGAAATTTATAATTAATAACAATGATCAACATAAGTAATCATTTTATTGTTAATTAATAAATATTGCGTCCATGAATTGAAATGAAAACTATCCTATCTCTCAAGTTGGAACAAAACACACATTTAAAAGAAAAAATAACTAAAATCGGTTAAGTAGATTAGGAGTCCATCGCGGACAAACATCGTGACAGGAGATTTATATCCACTTTTATAATTTAAATGAAAAATATGAAAATATATCATGAAAGCAAACTATTCGTAACGTGATTGATTGAATATATCATTCTATCCTTTAATTTAGATGAATAATTTAGATGAAAAATATGTAAATATATGTGTCCGCAAACTATTCGTAACGTGATTAGTTGAATATATCATAAGCATGAAAATATATGCAAACGCTATAGTAAGGCGCGCGCAAATTTGAATTCTAGTATATTAAGATTTTAGATTTATAATGTGGATTGATAAAACGTCAAATTTTTTAAACTCAATTATAAAATTGAAATTATAAAAAGTTAAACATTTATATAGAAACAGGTGAAGCTAATATAAAGCTCGTAAAAAGATACGACAAGCTAATAAAATTTTTTTGTTCAACAAATGTTTAATTTATTTATAAATTAAATTAAACACAACTTAAAAATAATATTTGTTATTGTTTTAAAATATTTCTTTCAATTTTTAAATTAAAAATTTTGCAATAACTTTTCAAGTGATCGTGTCTAATAGAATAAAAGGAACAATAAATATTTCGATCTGAAATATTATCAGTGCAAAATATATTATGCAACAATTTATATTAAGAAAGCCAGTATTATAATAATACATTTAAAACCTGAAAAAGCATGAATGTTCAGACTGAAAAACACTGTACACAAACTTACATAAAATCATGTTAAACAAAATGTACGAATAAATTTTGAAATAGATACAATGTCATCTTTTCTTTTTTATTCAAAAATGTTAAAAAGATTATGTGTTTTAAAAGAGGAAAAATGAATATTCATTATGAATAATTTGCGCAATAAGAACTAACAAATAAGTAATGATGTCAATGAAACATTTGATAGTTACTAATTTTACGTTAATAAATCAGTATTATTATTAAAATATAACGTAAAAAGGTGCATACTTGAAATTAATATCGTCCAGACTAGATCCGTGGCCCAAAATATGAAGTATCTATTGAGCAACGCTATATAGATAAAAGACGTTCTTTATCTCTTAAATAGATAAGAGACGTTCTTTATCTCTTTCTAAAGAAAAATTTATTATAAAGTCATTTCTTCGTACGTCTACAGTTTTTTTATCTGAAAAATAAAATAGTCAAAGTTCATATGGTGACAGTTAAGAGCGGTGAGTAATGTGCGCGTAAATAAGATGCAAAGTAAACTTTTATCTTTATGATTATCAGATACGATTTATTTTCTGATAATGCAAATTTGTAACTAAGTAATAAAGTAGTAAAGTAATAAAGTAGTAAATAAAAGATTTAATTTGTAGAAGGACTTTGAACATACACGTAAAAATTTCGTACTCTCTCTCTCTCTCTTACTTGTTCGCTGTCGTAAAATATTTATTAATATTTTTGATCGAAAAAATGTGTAAAGTAACGATAGGTACCTGCCAAAAGATTTCAAAACTTAGAAATCTTGTTTTTTTATTATTATTATTATTATTAATCTTCTAACATAAAAAACTGTGATTAATAAAACCAAATTTATAGCCGTACAGTTAGTATCACTCTGACAAGGATAAATATTTTCTCTGTACTGATAAATTGTTTAAAGAAGATCAGGTATTCGTTGACTTGCGTATAAAAAAATGATGTTAGAGAAATATTAAAATTTTTAAGAATTATTTTAGATTTATTTTTTTATAATATTTCTTCATGACCAAATATTAATAATGAATGATTGCCGAATTCAATGTAATTTTGGTAATTAATTACTTATAAAAGCTTTCATGCCGATCGAAATAATTCCATTAAAAAAAAATTCGATACCCTTTCATTGGAATCAATTTTTACCAAATAATTGAAAGTTTCAATTGATCGTAATGTATGAAACTCAAATGTAATATTATTTGAATTATTAATGTCAACAAGTTGAGTTCACTCTGTAAAGAAAAAAAATTTTTTTTCAAGATAATTTTGATGTAACCATGTCCCAGTCACAAATAATATGATAAGTTCAGTTACTTTGAAAAGTTTTCAAGCAGCGTGATGACTTGTTATTTATTTATTTATTATTATTATGATATTAAAACGTACTTCACTATACCGCTGATTTACCATAATTGTATTTGTCAAATTTAAATTAAATAAAATCAGCATAGAAATTCTTCTATTGTGATTTAATTAGAATAAATCACTCAATTATTTATCAATTGCTCGCGAAAAAAAAAAATATATATATAATCGCATCAATTAATATTAAACATTAACGCATAAATTGAAGTAATTTGCGTGAGTTTAAAAAACTATTTACTGTTTTTATCATACTATCCTATTAAGTAAAAAATAAAATTAAAATTAAAAATTGTTATCAATACAAGAACAATTACTTACATGTTATCGTTACCATGTATATTTAATTAATAAGTAAATAAATAAAATAATTTCACGGAAGCCTGACTATTGAAAACAATTGCTACTTGTGGACTGTTGACGCGTGCTTCAGCAATATGAAAGATGACACACGTGTGTGAAACTGTTGTCCATTACAATTGGTGTTTAAAATTTTCGGCAACCTCCGGCTCTTACCGTGAGTAAACGACATCTAGTGCTGATAAAGTAAGCAAAGATATTTTAAGCGGGAGTTATAAACTCCAATTATTTATTGTTAATAATTTGTTTAATTTTTTTAAATTTGTTTTTTGATAAAAACGATGGTTCAATTTTATTTTTGACTGAACTTTGACGCACTGTATTATTTTAATAAATTCGTGAATCAAAAATTGCTTGATATAGTATTTGTAGGAAATTTTATGCTCTAAAATTTTTAAACTATGAATTTAATAGATATCTAAAAAATTTTTTTACATTTATATAACAATTAAATTAGAATGAAAAATATTTAGTAAAATTAATTCACATGTAGTTATTAAAAAAATTTATGATATTAAAGTTAGCTATCACTTTATAATTTTTAAAATTTTCTTCAACAAATAAATTATAGCAAAAAAAAATTATTAAAAAAATGGACTTGCAGAAATTTTAATAAATTAAAAATGCAATTTTTTAAAAATAATTTTTTAGAACAAATTTTTTTGTTAAAGAAAATTAAAAAATTGTCAAATGACAGCTAAATTAAATGTAATAAAAATTTTCTAGAGTGAATTTTTTTTATCATAATTGATTGGTTATAAAAATTTTTAAAATTGTCCGATGTCTACTGATTTCAGTAACATATTCTTTTTATGTTTTTCACCTTTTTTCTTAATTTCTGGATAGTCACTGTTACGTTCCCAAATTTTGGGTAGTTAATTTTTAAATAGTTTAAGTCCAGATTTTGACCTCATTAGGAAATCGATAGACTCCAGGTGAGTCATGTCACTGATTCCTCCACGAAGTACTTTTTAAAATTTAATTGATAAGTTTTTGATATTACTTTTAATTTACCTGCCTTCAGTTAGGTGATGGATAAAGTGCCTGAACGCTGACTAGTGCTCTAGGCGATTTCACCAGGGTAGAACAGCTAATAAGCGCTCATACCCTGGGGGTATAATAATTAGGATATTTAGAGGATAGGATACCTGAATGCTGGCTAGCGCTTTAGGTAAAGGAATCAGGGTGGAACGCTGGTAAGCGCTCTCAACTCTGGGTGAAGGTTTTAATAAGTATCCATTTTTATTGATTAACAATTAAATAGGTTTATTAAAAAGGAATTGGCAGGTTCAGCCTCGGACCAGCAGAGACTGCTCCTCTGCTAAGTCCTCGGACTGACTGCTCCAGAAGAAGTCTGGAGACAGAATGCTCTTTGAATAATAATTACAATGGGTTTTTATAGAGAATTTTAGCAACATTGCATCTCAGGTTACCCTATGAGAACATCAACGCAGTCCAAATCCCACAGCGTAGACTGTTTAGTCTACGGGGCTGCGTTGACGTTCCAGAAATCTCTTATCTCGAGGTATTTCCGTTGTGATGTACGAGAACGTAACATCACTTTTTTTGTAATTGAATATACGATTCCACACTGGTATTCCAGCTTACCTAGTAATTAGGAATTATTCCCAATCTTTTTAATTCTCTATAGGCTTGATTTATTTTAATGAGTTACCACCAACAATAAATTTTTAGAAAATTAATTCAGAGCTCCCTTTTTAAAAAATATTCTAGTTACGTCTCAAATTTTCATAAATTCACTAACAGAAGAAAAGTAGATAAGCTAATATATTAGTTTAGGAAAGAGTCCTGTATTGAAATCAAAAGATTCCTTTTATAGCGAGTATTAGAAAATAATTTAATATTTACATTACGAATAGAATTCTTTAATGATATTGAAATTGAGAGACATCTGATAATTATTAGAAACTTTTTAACAAATAAATTATAGCAAGAAAATTTAATTCAAAAAATTTCGTTTTTCGAAGCTCTAAAAATTTATAAAAGAAATTTTTAAAAATAAATTTCTAGACTTGTTTTCTTATTCAAGAGAAATCAAAAAGCTGTCAAAGTATCTGTCAATTTTAGTATCATGATTCATGAAAATTAAGTTAGCTGACATCTGAAAATTAAAAAATTTTTTTTTATTGAAAAAATCATTACAAAAACATTTTTATTTGTAAAAAAACTCGAAAAACTGTACGTACAATTTTTTTAAAATATTTCTTTGTTCTAATTTTGTTGAAAATACCGCCTATATGTACTTTTCCTATGCGCCGCTGTAGCGCGCACTCGGTTGTCGCCGACGGCCGAGAGCTCCCAATTTGCCTCGGGAGAACACGAGACTTACTGTGTATTAGATACTCCTCTGAAGGGGTTATATCCACTTGTGATTTTCAAAAAATCGATTTTTTTTACATTTTTTGAATGTACATATATTCAGGAATATTCTCTGAAAATTTCAAATCGATCCGACAATTAGTTTCGGAGATATGAGCGTATTAGTAAGAATGTCTCCGAGCGTTCGAAAGTAGGCGGAGCACGAGCCGGAGTAGCAGCTGTTTCTGGTAGCTTCTATCCTTTGGTTCTCGACTTATATTGTGTTTGGGACCCTAATATAATAATACAAAAGATCTAGTTTGTACCTGAAACCTATGTTGAGGAATTTTAGGTTAAAAATATGTGAACTCATCAGTTAGAAGTGAACTTTCACGTGGACAAGTTGTGTTTGTGCTCAGTTTATGTATTTCTCAGTGTGTATAATTTAATTAATTAAAGTAAAAAATGCCTCGTAAAATTAGCAGAGAAACCAGCATGATAATTGTCCTATAAGAGAAAACTCGTGGTGTTCGTGGCAAAAAGCGCGAGCCTTGGGAACTTTGCCCAGCTATAAACATGATTATGAGGCCTTACCACCTGATGTTGCAACAGCTATTTTTCCAATTTACGAAGATCTAAGTAACAAAAAATTATTGGAACGATGCGTTGGTGGTTTTACCCAGAACAATAATGAAAGTTATAATCAGCTGATATGGAAAATAACTCCAAAAATTATTCCAGCTGGCTCTAAAATTGTGGAAATAGCTGCAAACATTGCAGCCGGGGTCTTTAATGAAGGTAAAACATCTCTTCTTTATTATATGAGTGCTATGGGATTATCACTTGGACCCAAGACTCATTCCTACGTGAGTAAAGAGGACGCAGAGCGCATCTCAATTTCGGACGCAAGAGCGCAAGGGTCGACGCGCGAGGGGAGAATGGCTCGTAGACAACAACAACTAAACATTTTGGAGGCAAACGACGAAGCAGAGAGTTCCTCTTATGGTGCTGGAATAGATGACACGATGTAAGTTGAAAAAAAAAATGTTTAATTTAGTGTAAATCGTTCCCGAAACTTTAAACGCGTTTATCTCAAAACCGTGTTTTCAGAGTCGGTGAACAAAATTTCTCCGAAACCGCTAAACCGATCGGTTTGAAATTTTCACACGACTTACTCAGATATATTTTTCAGGTAATGATCGAAGGAATAAGGTTTTGGACAATAATTTCGATTTTTTAAGCCACTTTGAAGTGAAAAATTTTCATGAAAAACTGAATTTTTTTTTTTGAACGGCCGCCATTTTGTCAAAAATCAAAATTTTGACTAGACCTTCGATCATTACCTATACTTATTTATTACAAAACTAAATATTTTTGGTTTTTGGTTTTCAGATAATTTGGACCAGAGATATCTTGTTCACCGCCAAGCACTTTTTTTTGGAGGTCTCTCCGCAGATCATCTACAGGAGCTAGGGGATCCAATATTTTTTTAAATAAACCGCTGATTGTTAAAGTACATTAAATTCTGTTTAAGTACATTTTTTCCATTAATATATAAAATAAAATGCCTCTTTGGAAAAAATTCACAAAAAAACGCGCTTTTTCTGCCTCGCAAGTGGATATAACCCCTGAAGTAGTAATACTGCGAGTGTACTAAACTTATAATAAACCTTTATTCTTTAATATTAAATTGACACGTCTTTTGATTTCACATAATTAAAACCCTGACCTTTCCATCAAATTTAATTAATCAAAAAAAATTAAAAACTTTGGCTAACTTTAGCATTCTTCATAATTTGACTTTTTTCAGGTTTACAATTTCACCACAATAATCATTTCAATAACAATTACAAGAATCTTATAAATCAAAAATTATGACGAATTTTAAATTAATTAAGCTATAGTATTTTCATTCATTCTTTCACGTAATAATTACAGTATTTACAAATGATGTGGTCTTGGATAAACTTTTAATAAAAATTAAGTAAGCCAACATTTAAAAATATTTTTTTTTCTTTGAAAAAATTATTACAAAAAAATAAAAAAAAAATTTTCACTTGTAAAAAAACTTCAAAAACTGTAAGTGCAACTTTTTAAAAATATTTTTTTGTTTTATTTTAATTACTAAAAAAAAAAAAAAAATTAAAAACGTCGGCTAACTTTAGTATGGCAGCTTTTAGTATTTAAAACCTTCTGTTTTTTTCTGTTTTTTTTTTTTTTTTTCTGTCAATAAGTGGCCTCTAGTTTTTAACTAAACAAGCAAAGGTATTTTATCGAGCGGGAACGGCACATTAATAAGTCTACCAGTTACTTCTCTACCCCTTTAACACGTCTACCATAACTAACTATACCACTAGACAGCTCTACCAATTGCAAGTATACCAGTTACTTCTCTACCAACATTTAAGTCAACCAATCAGAAAATCTACCCGTTAAAAACCTTACCGCAAAACAACTCTACCAGTTTGAAACTCTACCACGTGTCAAACTATACCACAACAATCTCTACCGTTAATATCTCTACCAAAATCAATATCAACCATATAAAAGCCTACCATTTTACATCTCTACCAGTTTAATATCTACCAGAAATAACTCAACCACATAACAACAATACCAAAATTAATTTATACCAAAAAATAACTCTACCGTAATACAGCTCTAACATTTTTTAAGTCTATTAAATTAAAACTCTACCCTGATAGCCAGCGCTTTCTCAGTAAGTGTTGACTCCCAGCAGTTACGGTTAAGTTATACATCAAGTTGGCGGTAATTCTTCACTCAACAACAGTTGTAAGCAAATTGACAGAAATCTACGACCGCAACTTGAATACAAGTTAACAATCAAATTTGTAGTTAAATTTCCTTTCAACTTTACTACAATTTGAAGGAAATACTTGTACAGCAAGTTTTGACGTCTATTTGCAGAGTAAGTTATAGGTAACTAATAGGTAATCGCTCGCTTTGCCAACTCTTTCCGTCAAGTTTGCTTCAAATTGCGGACGTAGATTGACAGTAAGTTATAGGTAAGGTGGCTATCAGGGTATCATTTCAAACACTATCAATTTTTTGTAGTAAACGCGTGAAGAAAATATTGCTTAACGTTCGTTGGTACAGTAGTGAATTACCAATCTTTAAAAATTATCTAGATATAATTTGAATTATGGCGGCAACTGATAAATATAATACAATTGAAATTTTCAATATTAATAAAAATCGGCTTGTTTACTTAAATAATAACAATGAACAGCTTGCAGTCACTATGCGATTTTATTTGCACATATGTTAAATATTTTTTTTTTTTTAACAGGTAGACGGCTGTATAGATACTCACTATTGTTTTTCATTTCTTAGAATAGAAAACAGCAACTTGTTTTAATTTAAAAATTTTTAACAATTAACATTTCAACAGAAAAATTATTATAGAACATGGACAAATCCATAATCTGATTTATCTTTCTGACTCTATAAAAATCCTATATGTATTTTTGACCATATGTTCTTTAAGGAATTTTCTACAGGATTGGATATTTCTATCACTTAAAAATGTTCTGAAAAATTTAGAGGACGCGTTTTCGCATTTCTAAATAATTTATTTCAACAGAGCTAAAATGCTAAAATACTCTTTTTTTTTTTTTTAAAGAAGTATTTTAAATTACAAATTTTTAAACTAAATATTTTGTTTGAAAAGTTCAAAATTTATTTATTATTTTATTTAAAAAAACAATTCTTCTGCAAATAATTATGGCTTTGTATTATATATTTTAATCAATGACAAATAAGAAATTAACAATTTCATTGTAATTAAATAGAATCACGTTATTTTTAAGTTTTTAAATTTAAAAAGTTGATTAGTAATAATGAATAATAACAGGAAAAATATAAAAGAAATAATATACTTAATGAAGTACTATTAATCTAATTTTTTATCATTATGTCAATAAACTATATATATTCTTATAAATAAAAAAATGATGTCAGTAAAAATATTATACATTTTTATTTTCTAAATATTTTCTAAATACAGATTATGATGGTTGTAGTATTTGACAATCCAAAAATGTTTTATACGTTAACAATACTTGTTATAAAATAAAGATTAATCAGAATAGCATTATTACGCCTATTATTTTTCGTTATAGTGTACTTTAGAGTTTAAAAATTGATCCATACAAAATATAATATATTAGTAATAATGATAATTTTGTGGTCATCACCACGTAAAATAATTTCTATACAAGTTGAACGTAATATCAGAGTATGTTCAAACTGAGCAGTGTAGCAGCCTTTTATATCAACCAACGGAGCAAAGATCTTTCAATGTTGTTTAATATTTAACATTAGTACTTCCAACACGATCTAGCCAACGTTTACAAAATGCTAAAGTATCTATAACAATAACAAATATCAATATTAAAAATGTTTTTAACGAAAAAGAGTAATGATTTTTTTTTCTTTTGAATACTTACTGAAATTTTTGTTAATAGTATTTGACAATGATTTACTACTCTGTAATCTTAATATGGTACAAAACCAACTTCAAAGCTCTTCATGTATTGAGAACAATCATCATCATCATCATCATCATGTACATTATGTTTCAATAGCATAAAATTCATTTTTTCCATACGTGTAGCTTCTCCACCACGTACAATAGGAACAATTTTACCATCATGAATACGATAAAGCGCAATAGAATGACCATTTAAATTTTTTATTAATTGAACTTGATAAATTTTACCATCAATTTCAACCTGATATGAAGCCATAACTTCTTGAATTGCAGCATCTACTTCACACAACTGTACATCAATGCTATCAGCTTTTATTCTAGTATTAGTTGCATCACGTACTGCTTCAATAAGTTTATCATATTTTAGATTTAGATTTAGATTTTGTTTATTTAATGCCAAGGCACAGGCCAAATGGCAATTTCAATTACATAGTAAATACAGTTTTTACAAGAAGCAATTTCTGTGAGTACATAAAATAATATAATATAGTAAATATTGCACTATAATTAATTCAATTTATTTATATATAAACAAAGTAAAAAGGAAAATCATAATAAACTTAAAACTTAATGTATAAAAACAATAATTTTTAAATATAGAATTTTAATGTTATCAAATCAGATGAAAATTCCGCACAATAATTTTGCGAATGGCAATTTCTTTATCCTTACTTTAATCCTTAATTTGCAATGAATTTATTTAAGTTTGTTATTTATTAGAATTTGTTTTAATTGTCAAGATTTAATAAATAATTAAATACTTCTTTTTTGAAGACTTGTAAGCTACTCGAATTTACAATTTCGCGTGGCAGTTCTTCCCAAAGCTTTATTACAGTAACCAAAAAGATTTCTCCAAGTAGCTTGTAGTAAAAAGAGGTAGTTTGAAGGAGGTGTGCTTTTTTGCAGCCAATCGATTTGAACGTCGAACATCAGCTTCCTCAACGAATAAATTACGCAAGTACTCCGGTTTTCCATTCTCGAGCAATTTTATTTTAGATTAATTGATGAAGTAAAATCACATTCATTTACTCTACTATTAATGTAGGTACCAAAATCAATTTTAAATCCATCATATTCAAAAACGGTTTCATCACCAGCATATGGACTATTAATAGGGGTGCGACATACAGTACAGCCTTCATTATCAGCACCATTACCAACAGCTTCTTCTGGCCACGCAGCATTCTGATGCCAATTTTCTAAAATTTTAATTGACAAGTCAATGTTGTCAATTATAAGATCTGCAAAATATGCATAAGAATTTTATTAAATTCTCTCATTTTATACTAATATAATTTATAATTAAAATTATACTCTACCATTTTTAATTTTTTCATTTGATATAAAGTCCGTTACTTCGCTATTCAGCGTCGCTTTTAAAAAATCTTTAACTGTAAAGCTATATAAAAAAAAAAAAAAAAAAAAAAAAAAAAAAAGAGAGAGAGAAAAGTAAATAATTTGATAATGACTGGAATAAAAAGAGACAGGTATATTAAATTTTAAATCATTATAAACTAACGCTTCTTCAAACAGGTGTTATCTAAGACGCCATAGTTGTAAAAATTGCTGTTTTGGCTTCACAAAGTTACTAGCTCTGGTGATCCATTCCTCTTCCTGTGTTTTAATTCTTTCAACTACATTTCCTAAAATGAAATGAATTATTATTATTATTTTTATTTTTATCGTTATTATAGCTGTTTACAATTTGTGATAAACAAATATGTACTTGTGAATTATACTTACTCAATTTTATGTAAATTTTTGATTTTTATGTATTACTCAAAAAAATAAACTTTTTCAAGATAAAAATCATAAGCCATGCTAGTAAACAATTAATTCTACTTTTACCTTATAATGAGCCCACTAAATTTTTGAAAAGTTTCAGAGCCATTAAAAAAATATTAAGCTTTTAAAATTAATTTTGCTAAACATTGACTTTTATGAGAAATGTCATTTTTATTCTATTGTACAAAAAGTGAAATTCAGTTTTCAATAAAAATAAAAATAATTTGAGTAAATAACATCTAATATTTTACGTGTAAAAAGTCAAAGGGACATAAGAGAAAGGGAGCATAGGAGAAAATCTAACTTTTTAGAAAAAATGTTGACAAATAGATTCTACACACAAGTTTGATCTAAAATTACCAGTCAAGCATGCAACTCAGAAATATTATAAACAGGAGCAAAACGAATACAATCGTTTAGTTTCGCGGTGACATAATTTCTAAATGAAAACCTTATGGAACGCGATATTTTTTACAATTAACACGGATATCATTTCAAGTTCACTCCGTAATTTTTTCGGACCTACCGACGTCTACTTAATAAGGACCATATGACACTTTTATTTACGGGTGTACTACCTTACTATAAATATGTTTTTATAAAATACGACTTACTCGGTAAAAAGATTACTCGACAGAAACACTGAAGAAAATTGTTGGGTTGCTCGAGGGAATTTAGAAGGCTCCATTGTCTAAATATATTCTGTAAATTTCAAAATTAATTTGAAAAAAGCTTACTATTTAATTTTTGTTAAATATTTGAGTTTTACTTATCTCAGTCTTGTATGGTATGTAAATTTCTGTAGATCTGAAGAAACGGTGAAACATGTCTTTAGTCGTTATTATGACCAATTCACAATAATTCAATTCACGATCAATTAAATAGCGTTCCCAATTTAGTTCATCGTGTATTAAAAGGGTCTCCATGTCATTAAAATTTTCTATAATCATTCTCTGGCTTCTCGCTTCGTTGATGTTAAATAACATCACCGCATCAGACAAATTATAAGATACATTTAAATAGCTGTAAAAAAATCATATTTATATGTTAAGCAATTACACTATTGAGGAATATTAATATTGTCATATACATAAATAATTTATCTCGAGTCATCTATTAAAAAAAAAATAATTACTTGATTCAAGAGTTAAAAATTTTTGATTAGCTACATTTAATTTAAGAATTTTATGATAAATACAAACCATCTAACCTCTTTTAAGATTTTTAATAAATCAAACATGTTTGTAACGCTTTTTCGTCTCAACTCTGCTAGTAAAGCATCATCGCAATTTAGTTAATTAATAAACAAAGACTCATGTTCATGTCGGCCATATACTAGAATGAATTCCCGTAATTGGAGCCGTAATTGGAGTAGCAGTAATTGGAGCCGTAAATTGACATATACGATCCATTACCGTATATGCACTATGAAATTTTCCTTTATTTCCTATTTTATTTATATACTACATTTACTATTTTTTTAATCAAACACTTGCTTAATATATCTCGGCTTTGAAAATCATTAACCTTTCATATCGAGTGTAAGACTCTAACTGCTGCTGCAACCGGCTGTACACCACGAAGGAACGACAAGTCCTCGTTCTTAAACTTGAGCATGCGCAGTAACTAATGTATGCACAGTAAATACTGTAAGTATTTATTTTACATTTCTTAAAAGATGAAACAAATAAATTTGACATGAATATTTTTTTTTCTTTTAAAACTTCCGAAATTTGATCCCATTATTATTATTATTTAATTAATCAGCTCTTAACCTTGAAAAACCACGTCAATCGCCGCTAATCCGGTCAAAATCGGTCAATTCGTTCAAGAGATATCGTGAACGAAAGAAAACCGAAAAAAGTGTTTTTTTTTTTTTGAAATTACCCCGAATTTCCTAGTTTGTATACTCGAAGAGCTCAAAAGCATAGAATACCTATCTTTCTAAGCTCGGAGAGCTCAAAAACATCATTAGTACAATTTTAAGCACCTAGGTATATGGAATTAGCGGGAAGTTGCAGGGATGGCCTTCAGGGTCTACCGTTTTTCTAATGTTTTTTAATTTTTTCATGTTAAATTTTCGCTTAATTTTTAATTTGCTATATATTTTACAAACCATCTGATTGTCTTTAAGTCTATCACCATTAAAATTTTTTATAACAACAATTACGATAAATCAATCACGTTACTAATTTTCTTTATTTTTCAACATCGAGTTGAGAGAATTTGAATCATTTATTATTTTCCTTTTAAAAAGAGTAAATTTTTTTCGTAACACACCTTTTTAACTGCAAGGAAAATAAAATTTTTCCATCAAAGAAGTGTATAGACATCCAAAAATAATATATAACTTTTGAGAATCTTATATTGATCGTCATTTCATGGAAAAATTGGATTATGAAAATTGAATAGTTTTTTTTTTTTTTATTTTAACATAAACTTATTCATTAACAAAAAAATAATTTTTTTGTTTCATAAATGCATGGGACCACTTTTACAGTATGTGGTGCTTTATACTTACTAGAAACTGAACAATTTCAACATTTTCTTTTAAAAGTTTGAAATTGATTTATAATTTTATTAAAAAAAATATTCTTCTGCAAATAATTATGGCTTTGTATTATATATTTTAATCAATGACAAATAAGAAATTAATAATTTCATTGTAGTTAAATATAATTATGTTATTTTACTTGTTATTTTTAAGATTAAATTTAAAAAAGTTAATTAGTGGTAATTAAGAATAACAAAGAGAAAATATAAAAAGTAATAATATACTGTATCAAGTACTATTAATCCAATTATATTATTATATATCGTTATGTCAATAAACTATAAATATTTTTATAAATAAAAAAATAATGTCGGTAAAAAATATTACACATTTTTATTTTCTAAATTTATGTATTTCATTATTATTTTAACGGATAATTAATAATTAATTAATTAATTACCAGATAAACAAAACAAAAAAAAATACTTTTCAGATCCATACAAAATATAATATATTACTAGTAATGATAATTTTGTGGTCATCACCACGTGAAATAATTTCTATACTAGTTGAACGTAATATCAGAGTATGTTCAAACTGAGCAGTGTAGCAGCCTTTTATATCAACCAATGGGGGATAAGCTTCACCAGCAGCTTTATCACAAAGATCTTTTAATGCCATTTGATATTTAGTACATCTAACACGATCCAGCCATTGTACATACGATTACTTACAAACTTCATTAAGTTGTGTACACTTCACGTGTACTGTCAATACGTGTACGACAAACGGGGCAAGTTGGATATAAGGCTTCATTTTCTGCTAACTGACGATTATAATGGTGCTGCATCATTGTATTACAAGGCATGCATAAGCATAAGTGGAAGCACGGCAGCACTACTATTGTCGACGAAGCTGTGAGGCAAATTGAGCAATTTCCTCGATTTACAACCACTGCTTCACGAGCACCATCGTCATTATCAGCACCATTAGTAGTATCATCTTCTTCTGGACGCGCGACATCTTGATGCCGATTCTCGAAATGTGGAATTGTCAAGTCAATATTGTCAAATATAACATCTGTAAAATATTCATAAAAACTTCATTAACTTTTCTCATTTTATACAAATATAATTTATAAATAAAATTATACTCTACCATTTCTAATTATTTCATTTGAGATCAAGTCCGTTACTTCCCTATTCAGCGTCGCTTTTAAAAAATCTTTCACTGTAAAGCTATAAAAAAAAAAAAAAAAAAGTAAATTATTTCATATTGACTGGAATAAAAAGAGATAGGTATATTAAATTTTAAAGCATTATAAACTTACGCTTCTTCTAACAGGTATTGTCTGAGGCGCGTTAGTTGTAAGAATTGCCGTTTTGGCTTCACAAAGCTACTAGCTCTAGTGATCCATTCCTCTTCCTGTGTTTTAATTCTTTCAACTACATTTCCTAAAATGAAATAAATTATTCTTATTATTATTTTGAAAGGATGATGTGAAGATCGGTCGCTATAATTTGATGATGTTGAAGGAATGTGTTATAATAAGCCGAGTATCCCGATCCATTTTTAGACTGTTTTATTTCTCTACTGTCACAACGTTTCACCCTATAATCTCCTATAATAGCTGAAATAGTTTTAGATAGACTGATAGAAATTAGTTACAACAATATTAATTTTGAAGTAGATTTTATAAAAAAATATGTAGATGATTTTTTAATATGTTTACCGTCTGACAAAATTACTGAAATACACAATACTTTCAACAATTACCACCCAAGACTACAATTCACGATTGAAACAGAAAATATTAACAGAGAAATTAATTATTTAGATCTTACGATAATTAGAGTTGACAATCATTTAGAAACCGATATATATAAGAAACCAACCTTCTCAGGAAGAAATATTAACTATCTATCAGAACACCCGTACTCTCAAAAAATTGGCATAATTTACAGTTTGGTAGACAAGGCTTTCTATCTTGCGGAACGAAAATACAATTCAAAAAATTTAGCGTCGATAAATAAAATATTAACAGAAAATGGGTATCCACAATATTTCATTAGAAAATACATAGGTAAGAGATGGAAATTTCTAATTAAAAAAACAAAAAACAGAATAGCATCGGGAACAACAATATAATTGATAATAATTTAAATTAGAAATACACTAGTAGCTTTATTTATTGTACACTATACAATAGGTGGATTAAAGAAATTTTCAAAAGACATAACATCCCTATAATTTTCAGAATTGAAAACAAATTACGGAAGTATTTTAATAAAGGTAAAGATAAAATTCCGAATGGATTAAAATCAAATTGTATTTACAAAATAAATTGCAATAACTGTAATAAATGTTACATAGGACATACTTGCCGTTATCTAAAAGAAAGAGCTTATCAACATAAATATAATCTTAGCAGACCAATTACCGAGCATACTGCGCTCACTACACATGCGATAGACAACGATCACACTATAGATTACAATAGTATCAAACCCCTAAAAATAGAGGACAATAGTTATAAACGAAATATTTTAGAGATGATATACATAGAAAAAAACAAGAACATAAAAATGAACAAAAGAACAGATACCAATTCATTACACAAATGCTATACAAATTTAATCAACATATCTAATAAATAATTCCAAAAATCCTTACAGATCAATATTGTCTCCACTTTAGTATATGTCACAGCAGATATACATACCAAATAAATAATCCCAAATAAATCCTTACGGACAAATTCTTTCCTTACTTTAATGCACTTTAGTACATACCACAGCGGATATACATACCAAACCAATAATCCCAAATAATTCATTACGGACAAATTCTTTCCTTACTTTAATGAGTACGATAGCATATATAAACCAACAAATAGACATCCCAATTCAGTCTTTAATCTCACTTCATAAGTTGAAATTATACAGTTTCGTACTAGTACAAATATTTATTAAAAAATAACCAATTAATCAAAAGTTATTAAACATGACCATAGTTAAAATTAACAGATATAAGTGTGAAATCGTTAACCAATATTAGATACAATCATTCATTCAACGTTAGATACAATAATACAACTTAAATTGATAATATTTAATCTGGAAAGTTTAGTTCAGTGAAATTGTAGTAATAATTTGCAAATAAACAGAAAAATCTTTTTAGACTTATGACATTATTTAGAGGTAAGAAATATTATTAAATTTATATAAATATTATAAAATTCATATAAATTCACATTGTTGTTCAAAAAATACATCTTGTAAAAATGTTTTTCATGTAAAAATTTGTAGTTCACCTGATGATGCCTTGAGACCTCAGGGCGAAACGTTGTGACAGTAGAGAAATACGACCTCGGTCGCGATTTACAAGAGGGGGTATTAATTAAATAATTGATTCGTTTGATGAGGTGACGATGCGCGGTAATGTGTATGTGCAAGCGCTGCACTTTTCGGCAGAAATGGGAGGCCCTGTATTATGGACGGTATGCCGGACATAACATTATTATAGATAAGAATTTTTTTTGTTATTATAGAAACAAATATATACTTGTGAATTATACTGACTCAATTTTACGTGAATTATTGATTTTAATGTATTGATTAAAAAATCACCTCCATTCAAGATAACAAATCATGAGCTAAGCTAGTAAAAAAATCATTTTTACTTTTACATTATAATGAACCCACTAAATTCTTGAACAATTTCAAGGAGCCGGTAAAAAAATTGAGCTTTTGAAATTTATCTTGCTAAACGTTGACTTTTATGGGAAATGTCCTTTTTAATTTTTTTGTACAAAAAGTGAAATTCAGTTTTCAATAAGAATAAAAATAATTAGAGTAAATAATATCACATGTTACGTGTGAAAAAGTCAAAGGAGTATAAGAAAAATTGAACTTTTTATACATAATATTGATAAATAGATTCTCCAGACAAGTTAGATCTAAAAATTATTAGTCAAGTATACAAATGTAAAATATTATAAAAAAGCAATACGAAAACAATCGTTTAGTTTCGCGGTTACATAATTTCTAAATGTAAGTTTCACATTTTATAGGCAAATCAAAAAGGCTTTGTACTAGAGGTATGGGTAGTTCCGGACCTGAATAGTTCAATGATTTTTATCTTTTGTCGAGTATGTATCTATTCGTTTAACGAAATTTATTTTTATACACTCACTATAGTTCCTTTTTGCACGACTCATGATGCGAAGCATCAGAGAGTGCTTTACGATCGAAAAATTTTTTTGCCTCATTTTGGCAAGTATTTTTATTATTATAGCCTTGTTAGTTCACGGAATCAAGATATTTTGCATACTATTGTCAAGATAATTTAATGGAGATTAATTCCATACTTTTTAAAAATTGATTTAGTGCAACAGAAATGGAAAAAAACATCAAAATAGGTCAAAAATTTTCCTGTCCGTCATGTGTGAAACTCCGGAAACACTGTAACTTGCGAAAAAATCCGTTATTTCAGTTAAATTTTTTTTTTTTAAATTCTTAGTGAGGATTGTAGGTCACTGAATGCGAATGGCTAGGTAATTCAGTGTCGTTTAATTACAATTAATAAAAAACAAAAACCAGAAGACTGTATATCTATATATATCCATGTAAAATTAACATGGATGGTGACATGTCTATAGATATTATGTACATTTATTCCACCAAGAGCGCCTGCGCATTACCTTCCGAGTACAGCTGTTTTTTTTTATTTAATTTTTAATTAATTTGTTTTTTTTTCTTTTCTTTTTTTTGCACAGCTCATGATTATTTTTTATTAATTAAAAAAATAAATTAATAATATTTTTTATTTTATTATTATTATTTCATACTCTAATGAGCATTATGAATCGTGCACTTTTGGATTTTCCAAACTTTTTGTCGATTACGGTCCTCATTATAAACAAGCAATGATGTATATAATTATCTTACTATAGATAATAATTTTCGAAATTAAATCAAATATATAATATTATTTTCAAATTGATTATTATTTTTTTTTTCATACGATTTCATTAATTAATTAATTAACTGAACAAATTAAATAGTTCCGCGGATATCATTTTAAGTTCAATCCATAATTTTTCCGGATCTACCCATCTCTACTTTGTACGCGTACATAGTACATTGTCCGCGGACCATATCACTTTTGTATTTACAAGTGTACTACTTTAATATAAACAAATCTTCATAAAATATTACTTACTTAAAAAAGAAAATAAATTTGATGATGTCAAAGAATCAAGCGGAATAATGTTGGCACCATAAGTCACTGCTCGAAAACATAATTGTCTTCTTCCGGTAAACCAATACTCCTGAATACGTTGAATTAATATCATCAGTCGTTCAGTATGGAGCTGATGCTGCTCAAGAATACCTTCAAAGATACCAGCCCACTTCTCTTGCGGTAAAAAGATAATTCCACAGAAATATTGAAAAAGTTTGTTGGGTAGCTCGTATAAATTTAAGAGGTTCCATTCTTTAAATATATCCTGTAAATTCCAAAAAAAAAATTAGAAAAACGGTAGACCCTGAAGGCCATCCGTGCAACTTCCCGCTCATTTCATACCTAGGTGCTTAAAATTGCACTCATGATGTTTTTGAGCTCTCCGAGCGTAAAGAGATAACTTTTTTATGCTTTTCGAGCTCAAAAGTCTGATAGAAATTTGATAAAACACAATTTTTCAAATTTTTAAACCGCAATATCTTTCGAATGAATGAACCGATTTCTATGCGGTTGGCGGTGATCGACGTGGTTTTTTGAGGTTAAGAGCTGATTAGTTTTTGGAGTTGATCCATCGAGCCGTTTAAAAGTTATTCCAAAAAAACCACATTTGAAAAAATTTTTTTCAGTTTTTGAAGATTTCTTAAAATCTATCGATCTGAATCGGTCCAAATAGTTTTGAAATCTAAGTTTGGTCAAGCCCTTTCGAATGGCACCAACCGCGATGAAATCGGTCAAGCTGTTCAAAAGTTATAAGCGGTTCACACACACACACACACACACACACACACACACACACACACACACACACACACACACACACACACACACACACACATATATATATATATATATATATATATATATATATATATATATATACATACACACACAGACATAGTGACAACCTCGCGGGGATAGTCAGGGAAGCTTCCTATGACCTTCAAACGTCGAGATCTGATGAAAACTCGATTCTTGCAAAACGGGGTAAAACCAATAACTTCCCGATTTTTGAAAATCTTCGATTTTCTTAGCGGGAAGTTAAAAATATTTAGTTATTTTGATTTACTTATCTAACTAAAGAAAATGAAAAAGATTGAATATTTTATTAAATCATATATCTACACTACCCAAATTTTTTATTCTTACCCGCATGTATAATACAACGGAATATTTGATTTCCACTGTGGGGAGGTTTGAAATAATTCCCGCCGCTAGTGATGAAGAAATTTCACCGGATACTGTTTTCAGATATCTAGTTAACTCGGGCTGGAATTCTAATAATCGCTCCCAAACAGCATGGTATACATTAAAATCTCCTCTTATACTCAATAACACATATATTGCTGGACATAAAGTGTTATCATGTACGATTGATATTATAATCAACTCCTTGGCACGTGGTTGATCAGGAAGGTGCTTTATTTTAATATTAAAATTAATAAATTTATTAATATACGTTTCAATTAAGAACTTTTAAAAATTAATTTGAAAAAAATCTTAGTTAGGTGGGAGCCCTAATTATTGATAGGGACCCACCTCGGATGCCATAAGGGCGTATAAAAAAATTTTTTTTTCCGGAACTGACGCACTTTTGTATGAAACGTGAAAAAATGCAAAAAAACAAATTTTTTCAAACTAAAAATTTTTTTGGACTTAGAAAAAATAATAAAATTTTTATTATACGCCCTTATGGCATCCGAGGTGGGTCCCGGGAGCCATAAGGGCGTATCAAAAATTTTTTTGGGAATCGACGTACTTTTGTATGAAACGTCGAGAAATACAAAAAAATTTTTCTTCCAACTAAAAATTTTTTTGAATTAGAAAAAATAATTGAATTTTTATTATACGCCCTTATGGTTCCCGGGTGCCATAAGGGCGTATAATTTTATACGCCCTTATGGCATCTGTAACGCGATATGTAAAGCAATGAAATTATTGAGAAATCCTAATATTGTCATTTAAATAAATAAATTATCTCATGTCACCAATTGAAAAATAAATTAATTACTTGATTCAAGATATAATAATTTTTAAATCTGTACATTTTACTTAAGAATTTTAATATATATACATACCAACTAATCATTTCATCCTTTAAAAGTTTCAATGAATTAAACATGTTTCTCATGCTTTTTTCTTTTAACTCTGCCACTAAAGCATCAACACGATATTGAAAGTGCGTAAACAAAGGCTCATGATCGTGTTGGCCATATACTAGAATTAATCCACTGGCAGTAATTGAAGCCGTAACTTGACAAATACGATCCATTACCGCATATGCACAATAAAATTTATTTTCTTCGCCTAAACGATAAATGTGCCCTTTATCAATAAATTCATTAAAATTATTGGCCATGGTCTTCGTGAAATCTGTAAAATAATTATTGTTATTAGAATTAACTATTTTAATCCATCAGTATATTTAACATAGTCAAATTGATTAAAATTTCAATTATAGTTTGACTAATAACTAAAGTTAAAACGATTAGCAATTCGCGTCCATGTAAAACTCTTGGTTATTCCTAGCAAAATTATTAATATATCACATAAATTTTTTTTCATAATTAATTGAATTCAAATATTTTTAATTTAAATTCCCGGGAATAAGACTCACCAAATTTAATTTGATTAAAAAAAATTTTTTTTTTACTAAAAATTCGCTCAGTATTTCTACGTTAAAAAATTATTAACCTTTCACATCGAGTGTAAGACTCTAACAGTTAGAGTCTAACTGCTGCTGCTACCGGTTGTACACCAAGGAGGAACAACAAGTTTTCGTTCTTAAACTTGAGCATGCGCAGTAACTAATATATATGAAATTAAACAAGTATTTCCCCTGATAGCCAGCGCTTTCTCAGTAAGTGTTGACTTCCAGCAGTTACGGTTAATTTATACATCAAGTTGGCGGTAATTCTTCTCTCAACAACAGTTGTAAGCAAATTGACGGAAATCTACGGCCGCAACTTGAATACAAGTTAACAATCAAACTTGTAGTTAAATTTCTTTTCAACTTTACTACAATTTGAAGGAAATACTTGTACAGCAAGTTTTGACGTCTATTTGCAGAGTAAGTTATAGGTAACTAATAGGTAATCGCTCGCTTTGCCAACTCTTTCCGTCAAGTTTGCTTCAAATTGCGGACGTAGATTGACAGTAAGTTATAGATAAGGTGGCTATCAGGGTCTTTTATATTTCTTGCAAAGACAAACAAATGAATTCCACATGAACTAGAAATTTGATACATTTGAAATTTTTTGTAATTTCTCGAACAAATTAAGTATAGTACTAAAATTATTTAAAAAAATTCACGCTTTTATTTTTCTTCAATTTCTTCCTGTAAAATTTTTGGTTTAATATTTAATTTGCTATATAATTTATAAACTATCTGATAGTCTTTGAGTCTATCACCATTAAAAAAATTTTAACTACAAAAAAAACTGCGTCGAACGCTGCCGATTGAATAGCTCGAAATATATACCACAGGTGATTTAGAGCTTGAATAACTCAAAACTTTGAAGTAGATCATTTTTCGTACGTTTTGAGCTCGTACACAGCGGGAAGTTTTGGGGATGGTTAGTGGGGTTAAATTTTCCAGATTATTTTTTCATCTCGTATTTTAGTGTCGTTTCTCTTTTGAAGATTACGGTAATAACTCTAAACTAATGCTCGCCATTGGTTCGGACTTCCCAAGTCCAAGGCAGTGGTACCAGATCGCGTGAAAAAATTTCCCCTTCCAAGACCTCTAGTCAGCCACACAACGTAAGCGATGTGTGTCGGTGAGCCAGAAAGGAGTGTGAATATTCGTCCGATAGCACGGGGCACGGGTCTGTGTTCTTACTAATATTCACGCACGGGTACTGGCACGGGTACAGATATAGATATAGTATTTACATTGGCCCGTGCCTCGTGCCATCGGGCGAATATTCACATACGCCAGAAAGACACCGATCGCTACTGGCGGAAAGAAGAGAAAAATACCACTATCATGTGGTGTAAAGGAAAAACACACACAACGATTACTCGCTGTCCGTGTGAAGCCCGAGAATCCGAGCGTACCCAAGATAGAAATTAATTACGCGGAAAAAAATTTAGCATCCTGGAAACAGATTTTATGAATTTTTTTTTTTCGGCTGACAAATTTATAATATACCTACAACCGGTTATAATTCACAATAATTGCTAATGATAATTGTTACCCGATATGTCAAGCACAGTTTATATATAATTTGTAGCACATTTCTAATAAGAGTTCTTATGGGTGTGCGGTAATATTTTCGACTCCATTACGCGCTTTAAGTCGCGGGTTTAAATCCGCGGCCGGGTCTTCTTTTTTTATTATCTATTGTGTTTCTGTAATTTTTCTTGTCTTTTCTTGTCTTTCCGTCTGCCGCGATCGTCTTCTCGCGGCTCCTGTCGGGTTTTTGAGTCACCGACACACATCGCTTACGTTGTGTGGTAAACTCGAGGTCTTGGAAGGGAAAGTTTTTCACGCCATCTGATATAGTATTGCTGAGTGGCTGACCAGTAGTTGCAGTGCGTCGCTCGACTGAAATGGTTGAGAACTTTCGTGTCTTTATTTCCAGTGATAGTCTATTAAAAATTAATCAACCTTAATATTATTATAATTCAGTGTTGATCTGGACAATTAAGCGTACGAATTACGTATTAAGATAATTATTGTTTTAATAATTTGCGATGATAGGTCTTAGAGGTCAGCGGCTTAGAACATTGCGGTTTCTTCATGATGGTCATATGTACCATCATGATGCGCGATACAACAATGGGGATGAGGATTACGTGTGTTCCTTGAGAACATCAAGAATATCAAGATGCCCGGTTATAGCTTCTGTACACGACGATGGTGAAGTCGAAGTTGTAGGGATTCATACTCATGGTCAACGTTTCTCGGCAGAAGAGTTGAGGAAGCAGGAAATGGTGACAGAGTTGAAACGACGAGCTGTAGCTAGTAATGAACCACCGAATGAAATACTGAATGCGGTTTCTCGCGAGTAAGTATAAAGAAAAATATACATATACTGAATTTTCTATTTTTTTTAAATTTTATCTGTGAAATTTTTTTTATAATTTATTTGTTTTTATTAATTTTTTGACAATACTTGAAACATTTAGAAATGTTGCTTAATTTTATTTAATCATGTCTTTTTTCTCATTTTTGGTGTGTATTATTACTTGCAAATTTTACAAAGAAGTTATTTTTTTACTAGTAAATTATTTATAGGAGTTTGTCGCATAAAAAGATATGCGAGTGTAGCTTAATATCTATGAGGTCATATATTAAGCTCTGTTCAAATTGTATTATTTAGTTGCTAAATAATAATGGTTTTCGTAGCAAGGGCATATATGCTTATTAAATGAGTGAAGTTGAATTTGTTTTATCAAAATTTTGATATTTTGTCAACACTAAAACTAATTTTGATTGCAATCAAAATACGTATTTTTTTTTTATCAGAATAACTCCTCGGTTAGAATACCACTTTTTTTTTCTTCACTGCACATACAGACATGTACGCTTCCTTTTTTACATCAGTTATTAAAAATCATCATATTTTTTCTTTACTTGATTTTATTTGTAGTCAGCATAATGCGATTCATATTTTTTTTTTAATTGAATGAACGTTAGGAGACATAAACGTTTTTAGAACTTTAACTTGTATAATGAATGTTAGGGTGGGTCAAAAAAATCGAATAATTTATTTTTGACTTTATACTCTGAAAAATAGGTTCGTAGACACCTAAAAAGAATTCTCTCCAAGTATAAGCTCTTAATTATAACGGGAAGGTCCTCCGCTTTGCGGGTTTCTATTTTTTTCGAATAATCAGATAAAAAAATTTATATCTCGCTTCCAACTGCTTGGAAAAATATTCCGTGGCATAGATTTTGTGAGAAATTGAATGCTTTACAAAAAAGGTCTCTTATGACTTTTTCAAAAACTCAACCGATTAAAAGATATTCATAGTTGAAGTTTGGCTATTTTAAGGAAAATATTCGTTTTTATTATGAATTTTATAAGTCGATGAAAAAAATTATTTCGGATTGCGGAACTCATGATTTTGTAGGAAATTTACTGCTCTACAAAAATGGTCTCTTATGATTTTTGATTAAGTGAAGCCGTTACGAGATATTCATCGTCAAACATTAACGAATATCAATATTTCCAGTTTTTGATCAATAATTCGATAAATTTTAATTTAAACTATGAGTTTCAGGAAAATTTACATAAATTTGAGTTTCGATCGATAAAGAAATGTTATAAACAATTTTTTTAATATTGTTTTCAGTCTTGAGCTTGTTTGATTGCATTAAAACAAGAAATTAGAGCATTTTTTTCGACATATAGCCAATGATTAGTTTAATTTGAAGTGAATGACATATTTCTTTGTCAAATTTAATATGAAAAGTATTGAATCAAGTGAGAAACAACCAGTATTTAACTTTTTATAGATAAATTTTTATTGAATTATCAATTGCAATATAATTGTCTATATTTTTAACATAACAGTACGCTATTACTATAAATAATTTCTTTTATTACAATTTGGGAATGTTTTTGATGTTCTTTGACAACTTGCAATAAGTACTGGAATTGTTCTTCATTTTTTGTCAAGCATTGATTATATTCACTAACTAATGCAACAGCTCGCTCTGCTGAATCATTGACAACTTTTAGTTGTTGAAAGTATTCTTTATTTTCGAGATAACTCTCATTAGTAGGCCATAATTCAACATCGACATCAAGAAAGTCATACGGTAGATCGAAGATTTTGAAAAGATTTAATGACTTTTTAGACACAAAGTCACTCAGAGTTCTCTGCGCCAATGAATTCAAATCTTTTTAGCAATTACAAATCTTTTAGCTTTAGAATCTGTACCTTCACGAGTATTAACAGCTTCAACAATACTTTTTTACTTCTAATGGAACGCCATCGTCAAACAGTGATAAAATGGCAAGTTCATCGCTCAAATACCATAAGTGCGAAATCATTTTTTCACACGTAGCTGAAGAAATCAAAGGATTGATATGTTTGTACTCCAATAAATTTTTTCATAAACTGCAAGTCATGATAAGCAGCAGTTGTTGCAGAAGTTGATGAAAACCAAGCTTTTAAATACAATGTGACTATAAAAATACAGAAATGACGAAGACCATGCAATTCTTTCTGAGAGAGTTTGAATTCATCTCTGAATAGATACATTTTCAAACTATAAATGGCCTTAGCCATCCATCTAGCATGATGAACAGCACCAGGACGTTTGAAAGAAATCTTTTCTTGAGGCATTTCTCCAAGGAAAATCAATGATAATTCCAATAATTCTTTATCTAACTTATTATAACATTTCTTTATCGATCGAAACTCAAATTTATGTAAATTTTCCTGAAACTCATAGTTTAAATTAAAATTTATCGAATTATTGATCAAAAACTGGAAATATTGATATTCGTTAATGTTTGACGATGAATATCTCGTAACGGCTTCACTTAATCAAAAAATCATAAGAGACCATTTTTGTAGAGCAGTAAATTTCCTACAAAATCATGAGTTCCGCAATCCGAAATAATTTTTTTCATCGACTTATAAAATTCATAATAAAAACGAATATTTTCCTTAAAATAGCCAAACTTCAACTATGAATATCTTTTAATCGGTTGAGTTTTTGAAAAAGTCATAAGAGACCTTTTTGTAAAGCATTCAATTTCTCACAAAATCTATGCCACGGAATATTTTTCCAAGCAGTTGGAAGCGAGATATAAATTTTTTTATCTGATTATTCGAAAAAAATAGAAACCCGCAAAGCGGAGGACCTTCCCGTTATAATTAAGAGCTTATACTTGGAGAGAATTCTTTTTAGGTGTCTACGAACCTATTTTTCAGAGTATAAAGTCAAAAATAAATTATTCGATTTTTTTGACCCACCCTAATGAATGTACTAATAAATATATTTATTAAGGTTTATAGACATTGCTGACATTATTAATCCAGTCTCTGCTCGAGCAATAATTAATCGGGAACGAATCCAACTCCGTCCTCCAATGCCTCAAACCGTGCATCATGTGGGTCCTATGTTAGATCGTTATTTACAAGCTGCAGAAATTTATCGCGGAGAAATCCAGGCGAGTGATGGAAGTATTGCAATAGTATTTGGAAGCCAACGGATGCTAGAACGCTTAAACGAAGCTGTTGAGTTGTTTGTCGACGGAACATTTCAGGTAAAAAGTTATTTCTACGATATACTAAAAATATTTATAATAACTATGAATTGATTTTTAGGCTGTCCCAGATCAACCTCGCTTTATGCAGCTCCTAATAATTCATTGCCGTAAATTAGATATGGTGATTATAAACAATTAAATATACTAAAAAATCCCGAGTAAAAAGATTTTATAAAATTACATACAATTATGTATAATTATATATAATTATATAAAAAAATGGTCCGATAAAATTGGATAGAAATGATATATAATTGTATAGAATTTTATAAAGTTGTAAAGGCGAATCACATAAAATTTTATATAATTTTATGCAATTGTGTCTCATTAAATATAATTCTATACAATTGTATCTAATTATATATAATTTTATATAATTCTCCTTCATGATTTTGAATAATTTTATATAATTGGATATAATTATATAGAATTATATAAAAATTATATCCAATTGTATATAGACGATATACAATTATACATAATCGTATCTAGTTATATAAAATCTTTTTTACTCGGGATAAGAAAAACTCGTAGATTGAAGATAGAAATTCTCTTTCAAATTTCTCTCTTGCTTTTGGAAATTTAGTTCAAAAAAAAAATTAAAATAAATAACCGTACGAATAAGCCTTTTATGACATTATTCTGTAAAAAAAAAAAAAAAAATTAGTATTTGAAAATAACATTCACACATAGGTTAATTCCAGGTTTATTTTTCTGCACAAATTAAAAAAAATCTTGATATTTTTCTGTAGGACCAAGTTTTTAGAACAATAAGGAAACTTTTTAAGAGATAATGAAAAAATTTTTCGTTATTGGAGAATCGGTTTAGAATAAAATATCATCAGATATACACCACATAAATTAATCTGTGAAACCTAAAGTTACGAGGTTAAAGATATAAAAAAAAATTTTGAAATTGACCGTAATACTTTCTTTTTTCGAAACAATTTTTCTCGACTAAGAATATTTATATTCAAAAAATTTTCTTATTAATACGATTATGAATGTAAAATAGTTTTATACATATAATACTTAATTATAACATATAATTGATATACTCAGGGGCTTCCTGCACTATTTATTTTATGCGAGAAAAGAACAACAGCAATATATGAAAAGATTTGGGAATATATATTGGATCGGTCACCTGAGATGGAAAATAATTTAAAGTATGTGTCTGGTGATTTTGAAAAAGCTGCAATTTCAGCTGTCAGGAATAAAATGCGATGGGTCATCTTTAGAGGATGTTGGTTTCATTTCACACGTGTAAGTTAAATTACAATTTTTCTATAAAATAACAAATTAGATTTTTCCACGTACATTCTAAGAGTTAATTAAATACATGTACTTAAGTATTTTAAAAAGTTTAAAAACGTCCTGCTGAAGTTAAAAAGTATTTGATTGTGACTGAAATTAATTTTGTGATGTGATTATTTATTTTTTTGTATATTTCAGGCTGTAACAAGAAGGTGGCGTAGATTACGCCTCATTAGAGCTCCAGAAGCTGTACTTCATCTAACTTGGATTCTTCCATTGGTGCCAGCGTATCTTTTCCAAGAAGCATTTGAAGTAATTAGAACAGAAGCTCGTGTAATCGAACGAGATCATCCTCGTATTATGTTTTTTATCACATATATTGAGACATACTGGCTACCTCAAGCTGCTCGAGTATCAACTCGAAATTCACCAATTAGAACAAATAATGTTGCCGAGGCGTTTAATAGACAATTAGTAACCAGACTTGGAGGTGCTCACTTAAATTTATTTTTATTCATTGGTAATTGAAAACTCATTATGTCTATATTCTTAAGATATTTAACGTAAAAAAAATTAACTGTCGAAATTTTTAATATCAATTCAGTTAAACGTCACAATTATTGTATGATTCTCTTTAAAAAGATATGTTCTCTTATTATTCGGCTATAATATATAGCAATTAAAATTTTTGAAGTTTTTATTGAATTGTATTATGTATTTTTCAAAATTTTCAGACTTCAAAGTGTTTCTTAAGAACTTAATAATTGCAACTTACTTAATATAAAAATTAAAAATTATTCAAAATAAAGGTCTTACAGTATCAAAAATAATATAATAAACTGAAAAAATTCATTTATTTCAGAAAGATTAAATTCAATAATTAGAGATGAAGAAATCAAATGGCGTAGGTTAGATCAAGGTCATGATTTAGCTGCTGAACGTCGTGCTTACCAAGCGTCAGTGGACAGTCGTATAAGGAATTATCAAATAGCCCTTGATAATGGGAGGTAATATAAAAACAAAAACAAATTTTACAAAATTATATCCCAACTTACTTGACTATTTCATTTTCTAAATTTATAGATTCACGGTAGCAGAATTTCTTCGTACAGTCGGGTTACAACGAGTCCACGTGGCTGTTGCAGATGCCAACATACGACTACAAGGTAAAAACTAATGAATAATATGATTTTTAACTGCTACGTTGAATGATACAAAATTGACAAAAATAAATTTTTATCAACTTCCACAAATTTAAATTAATAGACGAACAATTTGATTCTGACGACGAAATGCCGTTGTTAAGAGATTTGGCTGATCCCGTTGGTGCAAATGAAAATTTGCCTGTATTACCTGCATTACCGCCAATTCGAGAAGCGCGTCGTCACCGTCGTCGAGGCGCGAGGAGAGGTGGTGGAGTTGAGGTTGGCGGAGAAGCTGTTATTAACAATCAGCAAATCGGAGGTCGAGGTAGACCTCGTGGTAGACCTCGTGGAGCGCGAGGTGGCCGTCAAGTACATATCCCTCCAATTGCAGCCGGTATTGAACAAAACCAGCCTGTAATTATTGAAGGTAATAGTAGTTCCTTGAAATGACACTACAGCGTGTCATTTTTGTTTAATGTTTTTGCATACAGATGTTTTATGCATGCTTTCTTTGATGTGTATAAATTTTTGCATGTCTTCTACAAAATAGGAAACCGTTACGTACAATCAATTCTTTTTATTATATAATTATAGCTGAAATTGTAGCACCTGGCCCAGAAAATAATCTACCACGTGATGGCGGCAATAATAATAATAATGGTGAAATTTACGATAGAATTGAAGTAAACGAATTTGAAAATGATGAATTAGCGGATGGCAATGCAAGAACTTGTTCCATTTGTCTTATTAACATACCTAAAATGATAATTCTACCGTGTTTCCATTTATGTTTATGTTTCCGTTGCGATTTCGGTCGCCAATTAATCGACGCGGATCGACTTGAGGTTAACGCAGGATACCGACCGACGTGTCCTGTATGTCGAACCCCATTGATAGTTCTCGTGAAGTATTCACAGCTTGATAAAATCAAAAATTCGGTTTTTATTGTATTTCGTTAAGATAATATATTTTTGTTTATTTTTAAAAATTTCTACAATGGCATGCTGGGAAATAAAATAAAAATGTTAAAATTTTATTTGTTCGTTTGTAAAAGCATGCACTGTTAATTTCAAATACAATAATAAAATTCCAGTGTTTTTTTTTAAATTTAATTGCTTATAAAAATTATTATATATATACCCTATTTAACCCCCTAAGGTAAAAGCCCTAATTATTGACACGGGTGTAAATATTGACACCCTAAATTATTTTTAAATACATTCAATCATCTGTAATAAGAATGACTATCACATAAATTTTTATTAAATTCCGATTAATTAAAAAATTGAAAAAAATTACTGTCAGTTCGAAATATTAAATATTAATTATAAAAAAAAAAAAAAAAAAATTAGCACCAGTTCATCAAACCAGCTTACGAACGTTTATTTTCTTGACAACTTTGATCAAAAAAGCATTGAGAAAAAAAAGTTGCCGGTCAGTCCTCCATTTTTGACGAAGCTATCGGTTATTCAAAAAATATCTAACAAATGTTATTTTAAATGAGCTGAAATAAATTTTTAAGAGTATACTTATTATTTTTTTGTTTCTAATAAAACACAAAAAACTGTATCAATCTGTATGATTGATATCAATATCTGTATCAATCTGTATCAAAAAACTGTATCTTCTTCGTTTTTTTTAAGTTATTTTTTTCTAAAAATTTGAAATTTTTTATAGTTACAACTTTTAATGTATGAAAAAGCTGCTTTTAGCGATTACTCAAGAAAAAAAGTAATGCTAAAAGCAACAATTTTGAAAAAATCAGAGGTTCAAACACTCATATTTTTAGAAAAAAAAATTATGACTAAGGAAAAAAATCAGAGTGAAATCAATAATTTCCAGATTTTTTTTAATTTCCAATTCTCTCCGTGAGAAATTGAAAATATTGTGATTTTTAAAAATTCGTCACTTTGGATAAAAAAATTTCCAAAAAGAAAATTATTTTTCAACTTCTAATCTCAAAATTTCTTTTCAAATAATTACGATGAAGTTAATTGAAGAGTCTCAACAATAATTTGAAAATTTCAGTAGAGAGTTAAAAGTATTGAAGATAAAGAAAACACTTTTTCACTTGAAAGTATTTCAATATTATACAAAATAACATTTCAACTTATAAATATTACTGTACACCTTATCGTTAAGAAAATATTATAAAATGATTAACTTAATTAATATGAACATTGACTCAAACTCTAAATTTTTCTCACTAAAAATTTTCGTATCCGCGGAAAAAATTTCTGTTTATTTTTGCTCAGAAAATTGATCACATCGTATATCTAAATTATTTAGTTGAAGATATTTTCACTTAAGTATACATAATAAGCGAAATTGAAATAATTCTACCTTGCAAATTGACAGTAAAGACATAATTTAAAAAAATTCGAAATATTCGAACTATTCGATTCGAATTTCGAATCGAATATCACTATTCGATTCGATTCGATTCGAACACTATTCAGACACCCCTAATTAATAAGTAAATATCACTGATTGTCATTTTAAAAAAATTGACTATAGTAAAAACATTACTAGAGACATTAACACAAACAAAATGTAACGATATTGATATTTGATTGCTCTAAAAAAAATCAAATCATAACTTCGTCCCTAATAGTGTCAATAATAGGGGCTTTTACCTTATAAGAGGTAGAAGAACCGTTCTTAAATATCTTAGTTGTATTTTCGACTACTTAGAATAACAATGACTATGCAAAAAATTGGAATATGAAAATTAAATTTTCATTGAATTTTTAAATTTTAACATCCACGTTGACGAAATTTTGGATATTATCATGTTTCTAATTTACTCATGTAATTGGTTTTGAACTATAAATGGCCTAAACAGACATTAAATTAATATTACAGCTTATAGTAACAAAATTAAACTAATATAATCCATTTTTTTTTAGTATGTGAATGAAAAAAAAAATTAATTAGTTACGTAAAAAAAATTAGTAGTATCAAAATTTCACTGTTGGAATAATATTTTTGTAATGTCATTAATATTATTAGTTATTACAAGTAAGTATAAAGTACTAAATTATTGAATATATTATCAGTAATTAATTATCTGTAGAAAATTTCTTAGAGAGCATGATCAAATATATGTACATAAAATCTTCATAGAGTAGGAATAAAATATCAGATTATGCACATATATGTATTGGGACAAGTCCCATAACAATTTTACTGTAAAATAGTTGATTGGTAAATTAATTAATTATCAAAAAATAATAATCCAAGAAAATTTGCATTATGGCAGTATTTTTGGTTCAATTTTCATAATTCAATTTTTAATGAAATGACGAACAATATAAGATCCTCAACAGTTATATCTTATTTTTGGATGTCCATATACTTCTTTGACGTAAAAATTTTTTTTTCCTCGAAGATAGAAAGGTGTATTTCGAAAAAAATTCACCCTTTTGAAATGAAATTAAGAAATTTTTCACATTCCCCAACTCGATATTGAAGAATTAAAAAAATTAAAAGCTTGAAATTTTTAAAATAGTTATAGTATTATAATTAATTTGTTAAAGAAATTAAAAAAAGAAAGAAAATATATCAAGTTCTTTTGACATAATAAAAATAATAATAATATACCTAGCTGCTTAAAATTGTACTAATGATGTTTTTGAGCTCTCCGAGCTTAGAAAGATAGGTATTCTATGCTTTTGTGGATACCCATTTTCTGTTAATATTTTATTTATCGACGCTAAATTTTTTGAATTGTATTTTCGTTCCGCAAGATAGAAAGCCTTGTCTACCAAACTGTAAATTATGCCAATTTTTTGAGAGTACGGGTGTTCTGATAGATAGTTAATATTTCTTCCTGAGAAGGTTGGTTTCTTATATATATCGGTTTCTAAATGATTGTCAACTCTAATTATCGTAAGATCTAAATAATTAATTTCTCTGTTAATATTTTCTGTTTCAATCGTGAATTGTAGTCTTGGGTGGTAATTGTTGAAAGTATTGTGTATTTCAGTAATTTTGTCAGACGGTAAACATATTAAAAAATCATCTACATATTTTTTTATAAAATCTACTTCAAAATTAATATTGTTGTAACTAATTTCTATCAGTCTATCTAAAACTATTTCAGCTATTATAGGAGATTATAGGGTGAAACGTTGTGACAGTAGAGAAATAAAACAGTCTAAAAATGGATCGGGATACTCGGCTTATTATAACACATTCCTTCAACATCATCAAATTATAGCGACCGATCTTCACATCATCCTTTCAAAATAATAATAAGAATAATTTATTTCATTTTAGGAAATGTAGTTGAAAGAATTAAAACACAGGAAGAGGAATGGATCACTAGAGCTAGTAGCTTTGTGAAGCCAAAACGGCAATTCTTACAACTAACGCGCCTCAGACAATACCTGTTAGAAGAAGCGTAAGTTTATAATGCTTTAAAATTTAATATACCTATCTCTTTTTATTCCAGTCAATATGAAATAATTTACTTTTTTTTTTTTTTTTTTTTTTATAGCTTTACAGTGAAAGATTTTTTAAAAGCGACGCTGAATAGGGAAGTAACGGACTTGATCTCAAATGAAATAATTAGAAATGGTAGAGTATAATTTTATTTATAAATTATATTTGTATAAAATGAGAAAAGTTAATGAAGTTTTTATGAATATTTTACAGATGTTATATTTGACAATATTGACTTGACAATTCCACATTTCGAGAATCGGCATCAAGATGTCGCGCGTCCAGAAGAAGATGATACTACTAATGGTGCTGATAATGACGATGGTGCTCGTGAAGCAGTGGTTGTAAATCGAGGAAATTGCTCAATTTGCCTCACAGCTTCGTCGACAATAGTAGTGCTGCCGTGCTTCCACTTATGCTTATGCATGCCTTGTAATACAATGATGCAGCACCATTATAATCGTCAGTTAGCAGAAAATGAAGCCTTATATCCAACTTGCCCCGTTTGTCGTACACGTATTGACAGTACACGTGAAGTGTACACAACTTAATGAAGTTTGTAAGTAATCGTATGTACAATGGCTGGATCGTGTTAGATGTACTAAATATCAAATGGCATTAAAAGATCTTTGTGATAAAGCTGCTGGTGAAGCTTATCCCCCATTGGTTGATATAAAAGGCTGCTACACTGCTCAGTTTGAACATACTCTGATATTACGTTCAACTAGTATAGAAATTATTTCACGTGGTGATGACCACAAAATTATCATTACTAGTAATATATTATATTTTGTATGGATCTGAAAAGTATTTTTTTTTTGTTTTGTTTATCTGGTAATTAATTAATTAATTATTAATTATCCGTTAAAATAATAATGAAATACATAAATTTAGAAAATAAAAATGTGTAATATTTTTTACCGACATTATTTTTTTATTTATAAAAATATTTATAGTTTATTGACATAACGATATATAATAATATAATTGGATTAATAGTACTTGATACAGTATATTATTACTTTTTATATTTTCTCTTTGTTATTCTTAATTACCACTAATTAACTTTTTAAATTTAATCTTAAAAATAACAAGTAAAATAACATAATTATATTTAACTACAATGAAATTATTAATTTCTTATTTGTCATTGATTAAAATATATAATACAAAGCCATAATTATTTGCAGAAGAATATTTTTTTTAATAAAATTATAAATCAATTTCAAACTTTTAAAAGAAAATGTTGAAATTGTTCAGTTTCTAGTAAGTATAAAGCACCACATACTGTAAAAGTGGTCCCATGCATTTATGAAACAAAAAAATTATTTTTTTGTTAATGAATAAGTTTATGTTAAAATAAAAAAAAAAAAACTATTCAATTTTCATAATCCAATTTTTCCATGAAATGACGATCAATATAAGATTCTCAAAAGTTATATATTATTTTTGGATGTCTATACACTTCTTTGATGGAAAAATTTTATTTTCCTTGCAGTTAAAAAGGTGTGTTACGAAAAAAATTTACTCTTTTTAAAAGGAAAATAATAAATGATTCAAATTCTCTCAACTCGATGTTGAAAAATAAAGAAAATTAGTAACGTGATTGATTTATCGTAATTGTTGTTATAAAAAATTTTAATGGTGATAGACTTAAAGACAATCAGATGGTTTGTAAAATATATAGCAAATTAAAAATTAAGCGAAAATTTAACATGAAAAAAATTAAAAAAACATTAGAAAAACGGTAGACCCTGAAGGCCATCCCTGCAACTTCCCGCTAATTCCATATACCTAGGTGCTTAAAATTGTACTAATGATGTTTTGAGCTCTCCGAGCTTAGAAAGATAGGTATTCTATGCTTTTGAGCTCTTCGAGTATACAAACTAGGAAATTCGGGGTAATTTCAAAAAAAAAAAAACACTTTTTTCGGTTTTCTTTCGTTCACGATATCTCTTGAACGAATTGACCGATTTTGACCGGATTAGCGGCGATTGACGTGGTTTTTCAAGGTTAAGAGCTGATTAATTAAATAATAATAATAATGGGATCAAATTTCGGAAGTTTTAAAAGAAAAAAAAATATTCATGTCAAATTTATTTGTTTCATCTTTTAAGAAATGTAAAATAAATACTTACAGTATTTACTGTGCATACATTAGTTACTGCGCATGCTCAAGTTTAAGAACGAGGACTTGTCGTTCCTTCGTGGTGTACAGCCGGTTGCAGCAGCAGTTAGAGTCTTACACTCGATATGAAAGGTTAATGATTTTCAAAGCCGAGATATATTAAGCAAGTGTTTGATTAAAAAAATAGTAAATGTAGTATATAAATAAAATAGGAAATAAAGGAAAATTTCATAGTGCATATACGGTAATGGATCGTATATGTCAATTTACGGCTCCAATTACTGCTACTCCAATTACGGCTCCAATTACGGGAATTCATTCTAGTATATGGCCGACATGAACATGAGTCTTTGTTTATTAATTAACTAAATTGCGATGATGCTTTACTAGCAGAGTTGAGACGAAAAAGCGTTACAAACATGTTTGATTTATTAAAAATCTTAAAAGAGGTTAGATGGTTTGTATTTATCATAAAATTCTTAAATTAAATGTAGCTAATCAAAAATTTTTAACTCTTGAATCAAGTAATTATTTTTTTTTTTAATAGATGACTCGAGATAAATTATTTATGTATATGACAATATTAATATTCCTCAATAGTGTAATTGCTTAACATATAAATATGATTTTTTTACAGCTATTTAAATGTATCTTATAATTTGTCTGATGCGGTGATGTTATTTAACATCAACGAAGCGAGAAGCCAGAGAATGATTATAGAAAATTTTAATGACATGGAGACCCTTTTAATACACGATGAACTAAATTGGGAACGCTATTTAATTGATCGTGAATTGAATTATTGTGAATTGGTCATAATAACGACTAAAAAAGACATGTTTCACCGTTTCTTCAGATCTACAGAAATTTACATACCATACAAGACTGAGATAAGTAAAACTCAAATATTTAACAAAAATTAAATAGTAAGCTTTTTTTCAAATTAATTTTGAAATTTACAGAATATATTTAGACAATGGAGCCTTCTAAATTCCCTCGAGCAACCCAACAATTTTCTTCAGTGTTTCTGTCGAGTAATCTTTTTACCGAGTAAGTCGTATTTTATAAAAACATATTTATAGTAAGGTAGTACACCCGTAAATAAAAGTGTCATATGGTCCTTATTAAGTAGACGTCGGTAGGTCCGAAAAAATTACGGAGTGAACTTGAAATGATATCCGTGTTAATTGTAAAAAATATCGCGTTCCATAAGGTTTTCATTTAGAAATTATGTCACCGCGAAACTAAACGATTGTATTCGTTTTGCTCCTGTTTATAATATTTCTGAGTTGCATGCTTGACTGGTAATTTTAGATCAAACTTGTGTGTAGAATCTATTTGTCAACATTTTTCTAAAAAGTTAGATTTTCTCCTATGCTCCCTTTCTCTTATGTCCCTTTGACTTTTTACACGTAAAATATTAGATGTTATTTACTCAAATTATTTTTATTTTTATTGAAAACTGAATTTCACTTTTTGTACAATAGAATAAAAATGACATTTCTCATAAAAGTCAATGTTTAGCAAAATTAATTTTAAAAGCTTAATATTTTTTTAATGGCTCTGAAACTTTTCAAAAATTTAGTGGGCTCATTATAAGGTAAAAGTAGAATTAATTGTTTACTAGCATGGCTTATGATTTTTATCTTGAAAAAGTTTATTTTTTTGAGTAATACATAAAAATCAAAAATTTACATAAAATTGAGTAAGTATAATTCACAAGTACATATTTGTTTATCACAAATTGTAAACAGCTATAATAACGATAAAAATAAAAATAATAATAATAATTCATTTCATTTTAGGAAATGTAGTTGAAAGAATTAAAACACAGGAAGAGGAATGGATCACCAGAGCTAGTAACTTTGTGAAGCCAAAACAGCAATTTTTACAACTATGGCGTCTTAGATAACACCTGTTTGAAGAAGCGTTAGTTTATAATGATTTAAAATTTAATATACCTGTCTCTTTTTATTCCAGTCATTATCAAATTATTTACTTTTCTCTCTCTCTGCTTTTTTTTTTTTTTTTTTTTTTTTTTTATAGCTTTACAGTTAAAGATTTTTTAAAAGCGACGCTGAATAGCGAAGTAACGGACTTTATATCAAATGAAAAAATTAAAAATGGTAGAGTATAATTTTAATTATAAATTATATTAGTATAAAATGAGAGAATTTAATAAAATTCTTATGCATATTTTGCAGATCTTATAATTGACAACATTGACTTGTCAATTAAAATTTTAGAAAATTGGCATCAGAATGCTGCGTGGCCAGAAGAAGCTGTTGGTAATGGTGCTGATAATGAAGGCTGTACTGTATGTCGCACCCCTATTAATAGTCCATATGCTGGTGATGAAACCGTTTTTGAATATGATGGATTTAAAATTGATTTTGGTACCTACATTAATAGTAGAGTAAATGAATGTGATTTTACTTCATCAATTAATCTAAAATAAAATTGCTCGAGAATGGAAAACCGGAGTACTTGCGTAATTTATTCGTTGAGGAAGCTGATGTTCGACGTTCAAATCGATTGGCTGCAAAAAAGCACACCTCCTTCAAACTACCTCTTTTTACTACAAGCTACTTGGAGAAATCTTTTTGGTTACTGTAATAAAGCTTTGGGAAGAACTGCCACGCGAAATTGTAAATTCGAGTAGCTTACAAGTCTTCAAAAAGAAGTATTTAATTATTTATTAAATCTTGACAATTAAAACAAATTCTAATAAATAACAAACTTAAATAAATTCATTGCAAATTAAGGATTAAAGTAAGGATAAAGAAATTGCCATTCGCAAAATTATTGTGCGGAATTTTCATCTGATTTGATAACATTAAAATTCTATATTTAAAAATTATTGTTTTTATACATTAAGTTTTAAGTTTATTATGATTTTCCTTTTTTACTTTGTTTATATATAAATAAATTGAATTAATTATAGTGCAATATTTACTATATTATATTATTTTATGTACTCACAGAAATTGCTTCTTGTAAAACTGTATTTACTATGTAATTGAAATTGCCATTTGGCCTGTGCCTTGGCATTAAATAAACAAAATCTAAATCTAAATCTAAAATATGATAAACTTATTGAAGCAGTACGTGATGCAACTAATACTAGAATAAAAGCTGATAGCATTGATGTACAGTTGTGTGAAGTAGATGCTGCAATTCAAGAAGTTATGGCTTCATATCAGGTTGAAATTGATGGTAAAATTTATCAAGTTCAATTAATAAAAAATTTAAATGGTCATTCTATTGCGCTTTATCGTATTCATGATGGTAAAATTGTTCCTATTGTACGTGGTGGAGAAGCTACACGTATGGAAAAAATGAATTTTATGCTATTGAAACATAATGTACATGATGATGATGATGATGATGATTGTTCTCAATACATGAAGAGCTTTGAAGTTGGTTTTGTACCATATTAAGATTACAGAGTAGTAAATCATTGTCAAATACTATTAACAAAAATTTCAGTAAGTATTCAAAAGAAAAAAAATCATTACTCTTTTTCGTTAAAAACATTTTTAATATTGATATTTGTTATTGTTATAGATACTTTAGCATTTTGTAAACGTTGGCTAGATCGTGTTGGAAGTACTAATGTTAAATATTAAACAACATTGAAAGATCTTTGCTCCGTTGGTTGATATAAAAGGCTGCTACACTGCTCAGTTTGAACATACTCTGATATTACGTTCAACTTGTATAGAAATTATTTTACGTGGTGATGACCACAAAATTATCATTATTACTAATATATTATATTTTGTATGGATCAATTTTTAAACTCTAAAGTACACTATAACGAAAAATAATAGGCGTAATAATGCTATTCTGATTAATCTTTATTTTATAACAAGTATTGTTAACGTATAAAACATTTTTTGGATTGTCAAATACTACAACCATCATAATCTGTATTTAGAAAATATTTAGAAAATAAAAATGTATAATATTTTTTTACTGACATCATTTTTTTATTTATAAGAATATATATAGTTTATTGACATAATGATAAAAAATTAGATTAATAGTACTTCATTAAGTATATTATTTCTTTTTATATTTTTCCTGTTATTATTCATTATTACTAATCAACTTTTTTAAATTTAAAAACTTAAAAATAACGTGATTCTATTTAATTACAATGAAATTGTTAATTTCTTATTTGTCATTGATTAAAATATATAATACAAAGCCATAATTATTTGCAGAAGAATTGTTTTTTTAAATAAAATAATAAATAAATTTTGAACTTTTCAAACAAAATATTTAGTTTAAAAATTTGTAATTTAAAATACTTCTTTAAAAAAAAAAAAAGAGTATTTTAGCATTTTAGCTCTGTTGAAATAAATTATTTAGAAATGCGAAAACGCGTCCTCTAAATTTTTCAGAACATTTTTAAGTGATAGAAATATCCAATCCTGTAGAAAATTCCTTAAAGAACATATGGTCAAAAATACATATAGGATTTTTATAGAGTCAGAAAGATAAATCAGATTATGGATTTGTCCATGTTCTATAATAATTTTTCTGTTGAAATGTTAATTGTTAAAAATTTTTAAATTAAAACAAGTTGCTGTTTTCTATTCTAAGAAATGAAAAACAATAGTGAGTATCTATACAGCCGTCTACCTGTTTAAAAAAAAAAAAATATTTAACATATGTGCAAATAAAATCGCATAGTGACTGCAAGCTGTTCATTGTTATTATTTAAGTAAACAAGCCGATTTTTATTAATATTGAAAATTTCAATTGTATTATATTTATCAGTTGCCGCCATAATTCAAATTATATCTAGATAATTTTTAAAGATTGGTAATTCACTACTGTACCAACGAACGTTAAGCAATATTTTCTTCACGCGTTTACTACAAAAAATTGATAGTGTTTGAAATGGTAGAGTTTTAATTTAATAGACTTAAAAAATGTTAGAGCTGTATTACGGTAGAGTTATTTTTTGGTATAAATTAATTTTGGTATTGTTGTTATGTGGTTGAGTTATTTCTGGTAGATATTAAACTGGTAGAGATGTAAAATGGTAGGCTTTTATATGGTTGATATTGATTTTGGTAGAGATATTAACGGTAGAGATTGTTGTGGTATAGTTTGACACGTGGTAGAGTTTCAAACTGGTAGAGTTGTTTTGCGGTAAGGTTTTTAACGGGTAGATTTTCTGATTGGTTGACTTAAATGTTGGTAGAGAAGTAACTGGTATACTTGCAATTGATAGAGCTGTCTAGTGGTATAGTTAGTTATGGTAGACGTGTTAAAGGGGCAGAGAAGTAACTGGTAGACTTATTAATGTGCCGCGGGAACTTTAAAGTATAATTTTTTATTATCAACACTTAAAAATGTCAATCAAGTTAATAATTTAATAAATTTAAATAAAAACTTTTGAAAATAGCTATGTTTGATTATTTTATAATTAAAAAGTATTTTGTACAATTTTAATTCTTAGGTTAATAAAATGTTTTACTCTTTATGATTATTAAAATATTATTACAACAAGTGAGGTTAGAATGTTACCTCTTAGAATGTGTAAGTGAGTATATTATTTTGTGTATACATAAGTATATAATAAGTAGAGATAGATACTGTAATGAAATATAACATGAATGTTGAATGACATAAACTGTCATCTGATTAACTAAAGCTCTTTAATTAAAGTAGTTAAATAATTAAAAATAAAGTAAATAAATAAATACAACTTATAACCATATTATAAAAATAATTTTTAATCTATTCGACATATTTGCATTGTTAATTAATTAAATATGTGAAATAAAAAAGTATTATTATCTTCAGTTTGATAATAAAAAAACAAAGAAGTTATTCATTGATATGACAAAAAATAAAAAATTATAAAAATATATTATAATAATCCACTGTTTGATGAAGGAGGAAAATAGAAAGATATTATGAAGTATGAGTACATTTTGTTTAAACATTAAATTATGGCACAAAAAGTGTATTTGTGGAAAGGTACAGAAAAAGTGGATTTAACATTTGGCGATGAACCTAATGGTATTATTAAAAAATTAGTTAATATTGATAATCGTATTTTCATATCAACGACGACTAACAATCTCTATTATGGTGAAGTAAATGCTGAGAAAAACCAATCATTATCCGTAATACTCAAAAGAATTGATTTTTGTGTTATTGATATTGCGTCGAATTCAAAGTATTTATTTGTTGTTAATAATCATGGTCATGTATTAACGGTAGATCCAAATAATTTTCAAGTTATTGATAAAATTATTATAAAAGACGATGTAAAAGTTTGCAGTCATGGGTATGCTGTTTTTTTTTATCTTATCATTTTTAGAGTCAAATTTAAATATAACAATTATTCTCAAATTATAAATTACAGGTACAAGCAAGAAAACGAAACAATTAGAATAAAAAATATAGCAGTAAGTGACACTGCAAAATTATTCGTTAGTGAAAGTGGACAATTATGGGGAAGTGGAGATCAACCTCAAATTGATATAAAAACTCAAACACCAAAAAAAATAATATTTTTCGAAGATCGTACAGTATCTTTGATAGCATGCGGTATAAATTTCAATGTCGTGGTAGCTCGAAAAATTCCAAAAACTATAAAAGACGATACAGATAGTGAAAACGACATTGATGAAGTATTTGTTAATTCTTGTCCACAATGTTTAAATAACATAACAACTCCTCAAAGTTTGACATCATCAGATACTTGCCCAAATGGTCTTCTTCCTCAAGCATTCAGCGAAGACCATTCAGTGAATTCAGTAAGTCCTATATCATTTAGCGGAAAGATTGGTCATCATTTAGCTTCAAATACAACAATTAGCCATAATTGTTCTAAGCTTGATAATAATGCAGAAACTATTGATAATAATGAGAAAGAAAAAAAAAATCCAATTTTTATTAATACAGAAGCAGCGAGACAATTTTTAACACGACAATTATCATGGGTTTCGTCTTATAGCAATGGTAAAGATGATAGTAATGAACACATATCTAATCCCACGGGGTTAATAAAACAAAATGTATCTAATATGGCTAATTTAGTGTATGAAGGAGTTAAAACAATGGGAGATAAAGTTGTAACATTATCACGACATGTAAGTGGAAGCTCAGATATAAATATAAATGATTTACATGATGATACAGGGGAAGATTTCGAACACAATGATGAAGAAAGCGGTAAGCCTACAGCCACTAACAGCTTAGCTCACAGTTTGAGATGTGAAGAATTTCCATGGTCTTCTAGTACTGCATCATTAGATCATGAGTTATCACTACAAGGATTAAATGAACGTATTAATTCATTAGTTACAGCAGGAAATAACTTACTTTCAACAGAATTATGGGCATATGGTGATATACATTTTGGCCAATTGGGTACTGGTGATATTATTAAAAGACCTAAACCAGTTTTAGTGAGTAAATTGCATAACACGGGGATTAAAAAAATATCTTGTGGTTCATTTCATACATTAGCATTGACGTTGGATGGAAGAATTTATGGATGGGGTCAAAATACTTATCGACAAATTTTTCCAAATGAAACAAATGATCAGAGCTCTCCGCAATTACTTAATTATGTTATTAATAATGATTATAATGTTAAAAAACGGGCCAGAGATTTATCATGTGGTACAAAACATAGTTGTATAAATATGGATAATAATTTATTTTTCATTGGAAAATCAAGGTAAATCGTTGTTGTATATTAAATCTTTTTTTTATATTAAATCTTATTATTAAATCTTTTATTTTGAAATATATTTATTGAAATGTTTTATTGCAGTGATAATAATGAAGTTGTAAAATTAAATATATCCGATAATGATTTGAAATATTTTATTAAATTTGTGTCAAGTTCTGGTCCATTCAGTTGTTGCTCAATAATAAATCAAGAAATAAATATTATTACTAATGATTTAACAAATGAACAAATTTTATTAGAAGAAATGATTATTATTCATCAAAATTTAATCAAACCATTTCAAAAAAGAAATGTTGCAATACAAGAATCTAATGCATATGATACGTTGTGTCGGTGTTATACAGAATTAATGAATTTTATTACATTAAATGTGTTAAGTTTATGTGATTATTTTAATTACATTAGTGAGGCATATGAAGTTATATTGGTTGTTAATGTTGATGAATTTATAACAGTTTATAAGTATTATTTGAATGCTGTTTGTGATATTACATCACTAGGTGGTTTTGCGCATATTGCAAAATTAATGAATGATTTACCCACAGTTGTTGTGCGATTATTTCAGGATAAAATTACTACTAAAGAAGCATCAAAAAAAATTTCTAGTGAAGATATTATTACATATGCATTTTATCATCTTTTGAAACAATTGAATAGGTAATAATTTTTGTATCTTTTAAAAAATTACTTTTATATTGTTTAAATTATCATAATTAATTTTTCGAAATTAAATATTTTCTTTTTTTAAGATACAAAACAATGCTATCAAATTTAATCAAAAGTAATGGTACAAATATGGGTATTGAGAGACTTCAAGAAGCGTTAGTGAAGTGGGAAAAATTTTTTGATGATTGTGAAAAACGTCAAAAAGAAGCAGACCAAACAAAAGCATTTTGGGAAAACTCTGGAAAACTGATTGAACTTCTTCGATCTCCTGAACGCCGTTTAATAAGAGAATCACGAACACATCCAATTTTACTTTTTCATTCCAGTAGATTTTCATCGCATTGGTTTATATTACTAACTGATTGCTTTATTCACGTAGTTGGGACTTCGCATACAGTACATCTATTGCCTACTTTGTGGGTTGAATCTTTACCAGATTCTGAAACATTGGTAAATGCAATATCAATAACAGCACCAGAGGATAATTTTATTATTTACACTAATACTGCGACAGAAAGAAATGAATGGTTACAATGTTTGCAAAATGCTATTAAACATAGTCTGATAAAAGTAGTTGGTCATACACCACCCAGAGATCGTACAAGTACTTATGTATTCATTAAACACCCAATTTATAAAGATGCTAAATATAGTGGTAAAAATTAAATAAATCATTATTTTCTAATCAATTTTCTTTTTTCTATAATCGATAACTTAAAAATTGATTGTGTTTTCTATAATCGATAACTTAAAAATTGATTGTGTTTTCAGGTCGTTGGTCGAATGGTAAGCCTCACGGTTTCGGCAAATTAGAGTGGGCCGACGGACGTCTGTATACAGGACAATTTTATAAAGGTGTAATTCATGGTTTCGGAAAGATGGAAGTATCTACCCAAGGAATATACGAAGGAGATTGGAGAGATGGTCAGCAAAATGGATATGGATCCTTCAAGTGGATATTTTTATTAAATATTTAAATAGCTACACATTTTTATGTGCGATTAATTTTATAATTAAAATAAAATATTGCAGATACATTAATGGTGATATTTATGAAGGATATTTTAAAGACGGGCTACCTCATGGACATGGAGTAAAAAAAGAGGGACACTTTATGGCATCTGTTGCTACAGTTTATGTCGGGGAATGGATGCATGGTGTCAAAAATGGATATGGTGTCATGGACAATATCTTAAGTGGTAAGAATATTTTTGTGTATGTAAAAAAAAAATAGAATGTTACGATAATTCCAAAATAGTTAACTTAAAGATTTGATAAGTATTCGAAATAAATAAAAACTATATGTTAAATAAAATAAATAGTAAATTAAATCTAAACTAATTTTTATTATTTATAATAGGTGAAAAATATTTCGGCATGTGGAGCAATAATAATAAACATATTTGTGGATTAATAGTAACTTTGGATGGAATTTATTACGAAGGCTCTTTCGTTCAAGGCGTTATGACAGTAAAATAATAAAGATTATTTAAGTTATTTACATAAATGAACTTCAAAAGTAATTGAAAAATATCATTTTAAAAAATAGGGTCATGGATTAATGATTTTTGAAGATAAAACACATTATGAAGGAGAGTTTAAATCTGTCGGAGTTTTCGGTGGTAAAGGCGTTTTGACATTTTGTTCTGGTGACATTTTAGAAGGACATATTCAGGGGGCTTGGAATGAGCCAGTAAAAGTAACAGCAACTTTACAAATTAAGAAAAATAGTATAAACATTGAAAGTAATTCTAGACCACCGTAAGTGTTATGAGTATTTTACAATAATTTAATTTATTATCTTATAAATTTTTTATTGCTAGATCCTTTGGTAAATTATGTGTGCTACCAGATCAAAAATGGCAAGCGATATTTCGGCAATGTTATGAACAACTTGGTATAGCCCAATCAAACGTTCGTAACGTCAATTCGTCAACAGATAAGTCCATGGAATTTCAAAGATTGTGGCAAAATGTTGCTGTCATTATTAATAAGTCACATGAAAAAGATAGATCTTCATTGAAAAATATAGAAAAAAGAACTAACAATGATTTACTTAATAAAATTCCACAGTTTGGTAAAGACAAAATAACGTTAAAGGAGTTCAACGAAATTCATAATTATTTGATAAATGCGTTTGAAAGCCGTCATCATCCTCTTGGTAAACTGTTGATTGAAATTTCATCGGTGTATACAGCGAGTTATGGGGGTGTGAGAGTTCATCCGTTATTATTAAGTCACGCTGTCTCAGAACTTCGTAGTATAACTATGAGAGTTTATGAGATAGTTACATTGTTTTTTCCCGCACTACCAAAGGATGATAAAGAATGTGTTTTAGAGTCTGATGATCAAAGTGAGAGGTATAATAGTTCTTTCTCCGTATTAAAATTAATATCATTCAAATTTAATGATAATATTTTTAATTAGTAAAGTAATAAGCGCTACGGGAATACTGCATCCAATTTTGCTCCCTCGGGTGCATTCAGCGTTGTTTGTACTTTATGCACTACACAATAAAAAAGACGACGATGCATATTGGGAGCGATTGAAAAAGTGGAACAAACAACCTATCATATCTCTGATGGCATTCTTGGATGTTGATCAGTAAGTATGCAATATTAAAATAGATTAATTATTATTTACTTTAATATAATTTATTTGATAGAAAATTTTGGAGTAAATCTAATATTACATTGGACATAAATAGTGATGAAACACTTTTTATTAAGGCAATTGAAACTTTACAACAACTGAAAACGACTTTTTCACCGTTAGAGAAACTTTTAGTTATCCGTAATACGTTTGAACAAATAACAAAGGTAACAATTATTATTTTCATTTTTGTCTACAATGTTAAAAAAAAGTTAATTAATTTTAATTGACATTATAGACAGTACAAAAACAATTAGGTATAACTTATTTATGGACAATGGATGAGCTGTTTCCAGTATTCAATTTTGTAGTGGTGCGTTCTAGTATTCTACAATTGGGTAGTGAGTGTCATTTCATTGAAGATTTTATAGAACCTTTTTTTCAAAATGGTGAATTAGGTATCATGTTTACTACTTTAAAGGTAAAAATAATTATTTCTAGTTATGCTCTGATAATACACATAATTATATTGATGGCATATATTTTACTTGGGCTAGTAAAATTTTCATTTGGACAGTATGGTTTTCATTTCGATTAAATCTTCGATTACCTTGGCAAAATTAATTAATGATAAAACTAGATCTATATTGAAAAATATTAATGGAATAATTTAAAAGAATAAGTATTCAAAAATCATCCATGAAAAATCGGTCAAGTCTCAAAATAATTTTTTTAAATATCCGAAAAAGTTTGAATTATTTTTTTTATTTCATGAAATTTTTTTAATAATGCAACATTTTTTTATTTTACTTGACAATACAATAAAGTAATTAAAAAAAAGATAAACCATTGAAATTTTTACTAGTAAAAGTAAATCAAGCTGTATTATCTGTCTTTTTATATTTTTTTTGTAATCGGTATTATTTTTTGCTTTTTTAGGCTTGCTATTATCAAATTCTACAGGAAAAAATGAGTATCGTTGATTAAAACAAATAATTGTATATTGTTATTCATATTTGAAAGATTATGTAATATATATAATATATCTTTAAATATTGTTAAATGTAATGAAAGCTAAAATAAAGCGTATATATGTGAGTATTTATACTCATAAATTAATTGTTGAACTTAAATTATAATTGAAATATTCTATTCATTTACATAAATAAACTTCTCGATACATAGCTCAACCTTTTAATACATGGAGTACAATAAACAAATCTATCTATAAGCTGAATTTTTTTATACATTTGTCATGATTTTTTTTTTTATGATATTGACAATCTTATTATATAGTTCATACATATATTAGAATTTGATTGAGCGGTTAAATGAAAATTGATATTTTCTGGTATATACAAATTCTTTTGACCATTTGTCATGCAATTGTTGTTTTCTATCAAAAGCTCACAACACTAATGGTTAAGTAGATGAAAAATAATGCGTGTAAGCTGATTATATTTCTTTTTAAGCATTCAAATGATTTATTTTTAACATTGATATTTCTTACTTTTTGCCAGAATATCGCGTATTATTATGATCAGAATTATAACAAATATCAGAATACACTTAATGAAAAAAATAATTAACGTTTTTGATTTAGTAGAAAATAAAAAAAAAATAATTAAATAATTTTACCCATGATAAATATCACTTAAAATACATACGTTAATGACTTAAAGATTTATTAAATACGAAATAATTAATGATTCATAAATTTTTCAACTTCTATTTTTATTTCATAGAAATTAACAGAACTTAAAATAAAGTATAAAATAGTTTGATTTAATTTTTCTTTATCAAATATAAATAATTTTTTAATAATTTTATTGTTGGTAGAGAAAAAATTAATATCTTACATTTACTCTTGTTTCTTTGGAGGGTACATTAAAAATAAAATACTAAGCCAATCAGTCAGATTCTATCCTACATGAGCGAATCAGATCATTATTTACTAAAGAAAAAAAACTAGTTTTTTTTTTTTTCTATTATTTAGTAGCCTCTAACTCACATTATAAAAAAAATTAAACTAATTTATTGATAATGTAAAAAAATAAATACCATGAATGAAAGAAAATTGTTAATAGTTATTTTTGATACAATAAATATTATTCTAAATAAATTCCTATCAGCCTCAAAAATTAACGATTATCTTTGTTTATCTATTCATTTAAATAGTCAGGTAATTAGAAAAGCATAAACATATAATGTAGTCATCTTAATCAACGAAACGAAATAATACAGCATAATTAACCTAAAACTTATTATTTAATAATTAATTAAAGTCATCGTTTTGGTCACATGAAAAAATACTCTTAATATTTAAAAATTGAAACTATCTAAAGTTAGAAACATTTTCTTCGACAACGTCTGTAATTGAAATAGCCCTTCCAAAAACCAACTAAACTCTTACTTAGACAAACAAGTTGTCGAGAAGGTATAAAATTTGATGTTATATATAATTGATCATATTTATCAATAGAAATGCAATGTGTTGAAATGGAAGGGTTTAAAAGCGGAAGAATAATTCCGATAAGATAAATAGCAGCGACGTCTGCGAAAAGTACTTGCATTTTGACAACCTAATTAAAAACTCTTGTTCAACTGACAAAAAGTGCAAAAGCTTTTAATTGTCAAGTTAAACCCAAATGGGTTTAATAGTTCACTATACTTTAAATATTTTCTTATTAATCCGTTGTGGCAATCTTAACATATATTATTATAGTAGGTAATAAAAATTATTGCTAGTAATAATAGTGATAATTAATATTATTAGAGTATTTAGTGCTAACAGCAACAAATACTAAAATGATTAATTGTCGAACGCAAATTCTTGACGAAGAAAAAACGTCTCACTATGTAAATTCTATTTTACTCATACAGGGAGTAATCTCAATAAGAGTGTTGTAAACTCTTACTTAGAAAGGTCGCTTTATATAAGCGATATGATTCACCCAACTTAATCAATATACTTACACACCATCAGTTGAGACCTTGTTATTTCACTTACGGTTTATTAATGTATTTTCTGTTTGCTTTTAATATAATCAAGTTTTGCCAATAGTCAGATTTAAATTAAATCTGCAACATTTAATGGCATTTCATCAATGTGAGTATTGTAGAATTGTTCAATATCACTCATCGTACGTTTATCGTCAGTAGTGACAAAGTTTATAGCTACTCCTTTACGTCCAAAACGACCGCCACGTCCAATTCTGAAAGTAATTTTTTTTTTTAGTAGTCGTTATATTGTTAAAGAACAAAAATATATAATAAGCTAAAAAAAAAAAAGTTACCTGTGAATATAATTTTCTCGATTTGAAGGAAGGTCATAATTAATAACAAGGGATACTTGTTGTACATCAATACCACGTGCCAATAAATCAGTCGTGATAAGAACCCGAGAAGATCCTGTACGGAATTGTCTCATAATGAGATCACGTTCTCTTTGTTCCATCTCTCCGTGCATAGCAGAAACCGTAAAATCATGATTGTGCATACTTTCAGTAAGCCAATCGACCTTACGACGAGTATTACAAAAAATAACAGCTTGTGTGATACTTAAAGTATCATATAAATCACACAATGTTTCAAATTTCCAATCTTCACGCTCAACAAATATATAAAATTGCTTGATACCTTCAAGCGTAAGTTCTTCTTTCTTTACGAGAATACTGACTGGTCGACGCATAAAGCACTTTGATACTTCTAAAACGTCACTTGGCATAGTAGCAGATAGCAAAATTACTTGAACTTCATTTGGAAGTAATTTAAATACGTCGTGAATTTGATCTTTAAAACCACGTGACAACATCTCATCGGCTTCATCCAATACAAATAATTTAATGTTCCCGGTACGAAGCGCACGTCGACTAATCATGTCATAAACTCTTCCAGGAGTTCCTACGACCACATGAACGCCTTGTTCCAATTTACGCATATCTTCTCGTACGTTAGTTCCTCCAATGCAAGCATGACACTGTGCATGCATGAAATCTCCCAGGGCAATAACAACTTTTTGAATCTAGTAAAAATAATATCCTTTTGTCATTTTGTGTTGATAATAATATATATATTAAATTTAACAATTTTAATTCAAAGTAATTAATCACTTGTCTGTAATTCATACCTGTTGAGCTAACTCACGAGTCGGAGCGAGGATTAATGCCTGGCACTCGTTCAATGATGTATCAATTTGCTGCAAAATTGAAATTGAAAATGTAGCTGTTTTACCAGTACCTGAAAAGATTTTAATAATTTTTATCAAAAATATTGTTTATAATACAAAGATAAAACTTATTTTAACGATAGTTGAATAATAAAATATTACCAGATTGTGCCTGTGCGATAACATCGAGTCCTTTTACACATGGTACAATTGCACGTTGTTGAATAGCCGAAGGTTTTTCAAAACCATAAGCATAAATACCGCGTAGTAGTTCTTCTTTCAAGTTCATGTCATCAAAACTCTCGACAACCTAAATAAATTAAAAAAGTACATGTATATAATTTATTAATTAATTTATTATTACAATGGGAAAAATTTATTTACTTGCTCCCAATTGGACTCAATGAGACCATTGGGTTCCATTCCTGGAGGACCTCCATAATTAAGTGCTTCACTATCGTTCGGACCATTTTTAGAGTCGCCCGACCATTGATCATCAGTTCTATAATAAAAGAAAAATTTTTTTTAATTAATAAATATTTATAAATTAAATATATTTTTTTTTCATCAAAAAATTTACAATTTGTTGTCGATTAATTTTAGTAGTATAGTTAAATTTTTGTTTAAATATTTATTAGTTTAATAATATTAAATTAATAAATATTATTTATTAATAAAACAATGTCATCTAATATGAAATAATGACTAATTAATTTGTTCATTCACGATTACCTTTGATTGTGGAATAAAGCTCATAAAAATATGTATTTTATTGTATTGATCGTACTTAAATGAAAATACTAGACATGGTTTCGGCTTAATAAATGAAAAAAGATGATACTGAAATTAGCGTTCAACTGTCAATTTAAAAAATTTTTTTAACGAATTAATTACAATAAAAAAATGCTTCTAAAAATTTTCACTTGTAATTTTTATTAATTTTCACATGATTACATTAAAGTTAGCTGTCACTATTATATTTTTTTTTATTTTTTTTAATAAATAAATTTGCTCCGAAAGATTATTTCTGAAAAATTGCATCTTTTACTTTTTTAATTTTCTAAATGTCAATTTTTTGGTCTCATTTTTTTTGTCATAATTTATTTGTTAAAAAAAAATTTTATTTAATTAATTATTATCTGCTAAATTGATTCTCATTTCACATGTGAATCTTTTCAATTAAAATTTTCTTCAATAATTTAATTGCTATAAAATTCTAAAAAATTTTTAATATCTGTCAACTTGTGTTATGAAAAAGCTGATTACAGTCATTTCATTAAAAGTGACAGTGACTCATGTAAGTCCTACAAAAGCATGGCTCCGATGACTTATTGATAATTTATGACAGAAAAGAAATGATTACTACAAAAACTATATCAAATTCAATAAAAAATTTTTATTATGATTAACCAGTAAATTATATGAAAAATATTCTCAATTTTTAATAGACAAATTATTTTAATCAATAAATTTGATGACGATAGATAATATAAAAAATATGAATTACCGCAAGCATGGGTGAAAATAAACAAAAACATGTAAGTTTTGGTGGATTAACGAAACATTTATTTTGTGAAAACAAATTTAAGTACGTCATGTGATAGTTTTAAAATGTTATATTTGCAAAATTTGTATCGTAATTGACAATTAAAGATTATGTATAGATTGGAGAAATAAATAAATATAATAAAATAGCCGCCAATTTTATCGTACAATGTGACAAAAAGTTCACGGCACGCCATGTTGATAGTGTATACCCCGTGTAATCGTATATTGCGAATAAAACATTATGATATTACTGACAGTGTATGTGCTATCAAATTTAAATTAATGTCAATAAGATTTATTGAACTGTAATAAAATGTTTTGACAGCAATAATATTGTTATTAAGTTTTTGATGGATAAAAAAAAATAGAACTTGCCTTCTATCAGACGTATACGACATGTTCCACTCACAGATATGCGACGGAAAGGACGAATTCTTATTGCGTCACCGGGAATATTCTTATCATATAAATACCGAGTAATGGCGCTAGTGTACGAAATTTTTAGATTTAATTATAATAAATATACTAAAATTCGCCATAATTATTATTAAATTATTAGTTAAAAAAATTAAAAAACTATTGATTGAGTATTGTAAATAGTTGACTGTTGATTTTAAGATATTTTTTCTCTAATTTCATTTATTTTAAAAGGTAAATTTTGATGTTTGATTGCGCAGAGGGAGTATCGCGTTTTTACCCAAAGTCCTTTGCAAAAAACAAAGAGTAAGATACGCGGGCAAATTAAAATTTATTTAGAACAAAAGCTACAAAAAAAAAAAAGAGCGTGTGTACAGAGTACACATGTTAAAAGTGAAACTTCTTTGGCAAACTCAATTTATAATTCATTAATTAATAGTTAATTGATATCAAAGACAGGTACATGCATAAAGGATTTATGCATATATAGTATGGAAAGAATTTAACTGATATATAGTATTGAAAGGATTAAATGAGAAAAATTTACACTATTTATGTCACATATTCTTTCAATTTATTTCTTCAATCTGTACAACATCATCTGATGATATTTGTAATGATATGGTTGTCACTAAAGCCTTATATGGTAACTAAAATATGAAACATAAGTTCTTGTTTCAATATTTTCTAAATATCGTATAAAAATGGCATCTATTGTGGTTCCGTATTTAGTTGTTTTGACATGTTAGGATTATTATTTAATTGCAGACTAAATTTCTCATATAAAAAGTTAATTAATGGTGTCAAATATTAAAATATCTGAATAAAAACGTTAATAAATAAAACAGTATAAACAAACACGAGGTTATAAAATACATAATAATAATAATAACATTTAAGAGCAGTGTACCTACAGTCTAAAATACAACGCATGTGCACATGAAAATAACATTTCTATAGGGTAAAAGTATAGAATTCCTTTATATCTTTATCTTTTTCTCTCCGACTACGTACATATATGCGTCTTTTAATGTTACGCTCATATTATGATTATTGTGACGCTCATATTATTATTATTATTGTGACGCGACCTTGAAATTTTATCCTCAACGCGCGCAAAGAAGTTTCACTTCAAAAATTTTGTTTATTAGTGAGAAATAATTGCACCTTGAATTCGCCTGATTAGTAAAATTATATCTAATAATTATATCGACAAGGAAATAATTGTTTTTGTTATTAAAAGCTCTAATAATAATTAGTCAATGATATGAAAAAATATATCGACTTATCAAGATCATTTTTAAAAGTTTGCCGATTCTATATTAAGAATTAAAACTCTTTATTTGAGATTGATTGGTAATCAATTTTGCTGAAACAAAAGAACTGAAAGTTAAAACCGTATTACTTATATGAATGTAGTATAATTCGTTTGTAGTCTTCAAATATATCGCGTTCCAGATGCCATAAGGGCGTATACCGGCGAAAGGTCCCAGTGAAAAGCCACAAGGGCGTATAAAAATTTTTTTTTTCAGGAATCAACGTATTTTTTAATGAAACGTGCAGAAATGGAAAAAAAAATTTTCTTCAAACTGAAAATTTTTTTGGACTTTGAAAAAAAAAAACAAAATTTTTATGATACACCCTTATGACATTCGAGGTGGTTCCTGGGAGCCATAATGGCGTATAAAATTTTTTTTTGCATTTTTGCACATTTCGGATGAAAATACGTCGATTCCCGAAAAAAAATTTTTTTATCCGCCCTTGTGGCTCCCGGGACCCTTTTCGGATGTCATAAAGGCGTATGGAAAAATTTTTTTCGTGAATCAACGTATTTTTGTATGAAATGTGAAGAAATGCAAAAAAAAATTTTTCTCCAAACTAAAGTAGAAAAAAGTAGAATTTTTATTTTACGCCCTTATGGTTCCCGGGTGCCATAAGGGCGTATAATTTTTGTACGCTCTTATATCATTAGTAACGCGATATGTTATGTTACTAGCTTTTACCCGCGGTTTCGCTCGCGTTGAAGCCCTTAGATAAATATCAAAGATCATTACATTCCAATAGAAGTGAATCAATGTGATTCTAATTTGTTTGTCTTTCGTAAAAATAATAATTTTTTTTTTTTTAAATAAAAAGTATTCTATGTTACTTCTAATACCTCCAAGAATATGTCTACGTTTCATGATGATCAGTTTAGTAGTTTCGCGTGAGAACGTAACAAATAAACTTACATTCACATTTATAATATTATTAGGATTTACTAGTAAGGAATTAACAAAATAGCTTTGAATACAATGTAAATCAGTGAAACTCAACGGAAATATCCGAAAAATCACGAACAGTATTATTTTTATTATTCTCTACATCAAGATAATCTACAATCGAGATAATTTTTGAAATTTAATAATAAATTTCAGGATTGATAATTTAACTTTAATACACATAATACAATGTTAATAAAATTAAAAGTAATCTTATACTTATGTAAGTAATAATATCCCTAAATGATCTAGAAATTTAGATTTTTTATTTTTATGATAATTTATGTATGTTTTATAAATATAATAAATAAAAAATAGTCTTTCCTTTGAAATTAAAAATAAAATAAAATTTGAAGGTAATTGTGAAGTAAAATTTTTATCGCTATACATAAATGAATAACATAAAAATTGCAATTATCCAAATCGAATTTTTCATTGATATATTCAACAAGAGTAATTCTATAAGTAAAGTAAGACTTGTTTTGCATGTTTTTAGAATAGAATGCTTTTCTATCGCTTCATAATTTTTGGAAATAATATTTTTAGTTTGGTGTATAATCATTATAGATGTAATTAAATTTTTTTATTGTAGATACAAAGATGTATACACAGAGAGAAAAGAATAGAACTTATTCCTATGTAGAATAATAACTATTACCATGTTACATAGTCACGGAAATTTTTTGTGAGATTTTTGCAATTGCTGTTGTATGTTAGCATCGGCGCGGCCGTGTGACAAAAGTCACGCGGAACCCTATTTTCAACATTAAATAAAAATGATTGTTTTTCAAGTTAGAGTTCCGGGAGTCAAGACTTTTTTCAGAAATTTCTTAATCTTCAAGGATATTTTTTTCGATTTTTGATATCATCAATAGTTATTGAGTTATTTACAAAAAACTGAGGTTTTTCATTTTGGCGGCGTTTTTGTTAATAACAAATTAAAATTTTTATCAAAAAAAAAAAAAAATAAAAAAACAACATTATTTTTAGAATTTAATTTCGCATCGAATGAGCGATTGTTCATATTTTTATCACAATGTCTAAGATTTTTATTAGCAAATTTACTCAGGGTTCTCACTAAAATTTCTGTTACTATGTAACATGATAATGGTTACCATTCTACGTAGAAATAAATTCTATTCTTTTCTCTCTGTTTAGTTATATCACGATAATCATTGTTTAGCTTAATATAGTTAAATCTTATGATCTATAAAATTTCAGTGCACAAAATATATCTTTAATGCTCATCATTAATCATTAATAACTGCAACTGCATGTTCTATACTACATCAATAAAAAATGTAGAACATCATCTTGATGAATGTAAAGTATAAAATATTTTACATCAACATTGAAACTCATCTTGTTATTCATTATTGCTCATTTCTTTACTCTCAACATGTCCATTTCATAAAGTTCTACAGATCTTGTGGACAGAAAAGTTGACACTTGATGCGCCATTAATTTTAAACGTCTTTGATTCGTTTCAAATGGCATAATCGTCTTCAGCTTGGAGAGACAACTTCGCTCCAGTTCAAAGCTTTTTTTGTTTTCATATCTTGTAATTGTAATGAAGAATCATTTAAAGAAATGCACAAGAAAGAATTGAAAATAGCACAGCTATGGAAAAAATGATATACATTCCCATACGTGGATGACAAATAGATATCAACAATGAAATATCGTCTTCTTGACGATCTATCCCATCTTTAGTAGGCATTTCAACAATAACTCTATCTGATGATAAAACTTTCAATGGAAAAGTGCACGTTGTTTTATTTACACAACGATGAACAAAATCTTCATATTGAAATGTTGGTTTATAAATATCAAATACTGCGTGAATATCATTGAATACAAAATCATTATCACTATAAAAAATATAATAATAATATCCGTCTTCCATAACAGAATGTTTTGACTGCATATGTTTAGCGGTTTCTAAATAGCTTACGTTAATACATAAATCTGATGGTTCAAATTCTTGTTGTAAAAGAACTTGACCTCCATAACAATTCAATAAACCTTCCTCAAAGCTTGATACCGAAGAATCTTCATCATCTGTAAGATTCCTTAACGCATTACCACCGTGTTGAATACCTTGATCAAGTAATGCTGGTGGTTTAACTGGTTCTTGATTTCTTTTCACGCGATGATGATGAGAACTTATTATTCTTCGACCTTCATCATCTTCTTCGCTAGCAGTATTACTATCAAAATAATTTAAATCTTGTAACAATTTAGATGTCTTTTGGTGATTTTGCTTATTATTTATTTTCATTTCAGTTTTATTATTTTTTTCTTTTGCCTGTTTTTTCAGCCGTTTTCGAGTGTGTCTTAATTTTCGTGTTGGATTTAATTCCATCCGAGCTTTTAAAATATTTTGAATATATTTATTTGTAATATTAGGCGGTAATTTTGGTAATGATGATGATGATGATGATGATGTTGATGATAAAGTAGACGTAGTTAATTCTTCAGATTCTATTTCTCGAGCATCGGATTCAAATGTTATTTTTACTTGGTCGTGTGCTTCAGGTAAAAAAATTCCAGTTGTACGTGCTTTATTTTTATTATGATCTAACATTCCACATGTGCGTAATGTTTTTTCATCTTTAACAACCAGTATTGACGCGCCGGGAAACCTGTTGATTTGCAATATTAATATTAATAATTAATCTATTTGATAATATTTTATTGAAAATTGAAAGTAAATAGTTATTAATAAATTAATATTTTTACACCTAGCGGTCAAGTGACTAGTAAATCTAATTCAAGCCAACGGATGGAAATTCGACCTTCTCTATTGGTCGAGAGGCATTCTGGCTTGGTAACCAACTCTATTTATTTTTTCAAAGTTTGTCTTTGCTCCCATTTAGTTTCTTCCATTTCTTTCATTTCAATGAACATCTTTATAACTCGAACAGATACCTCAAGCTTTCAGTTTCACTAGTATTCAAGTTCGATGAATCCCTATCGATCTTATGTGAAGAGAGAATGTCTCTCGACCAATAGAGAAGGTGGAATTTCTATCCGTTGGTTTGAATTAGATTTACTAGTCACTTGACCGCTAGAGGTAAAAACACTAATTTATACAAATATAATTCGGTTGTAAAAAACAAAATAGTTATTAAAAAAATATTATATTACCTGGAACATACACTTAAACCAACGCTAGCTCCTCGTAACAAATAAAAACCCCAATATTCTAATGTATCATCAGGTAAATTCATACTTTTTTTCAATCTTAAATGTTTACGGCTGGTCGTTATTTCAGGTCTATGGCTCATTTGAAAAGCATTAAAGGTTCCATTCATTTCTAATGTATGCGCCTGAAAAATAATAGAATTAATGTTATTTAAACAATCTTCTTGCAATAAAAGAAAATTTTAATAATAACTTACAGAACAAAATATCGTTGATATTCCATCAGAAATTTCCAAAACATCAGATTCATTCACAAGATAAGCCACATTTGCATATAAATTGTGTCTTAAATATAATGGTACAATTATGAGCGAAATTGGTAGTATAGTAGTAAGTAAGCAAAATATAATAACTCGTTTTGCTCCGTGCATTTTATTGTATTACTGAAAAAAAAAAAAAAAAAAAAAAGCAACAAAAATACTTAATACTTAAAAAATAAAATTTAATTTAAAAACTTTTTAATCTTTCCATTGATACAAAAGTGTTTTATTATTGATGAAATAAATAATGTGATGAATAAATTAGCTGTATGCAAATCAAACTTGAAGCACGTGATAATCTTATTATTATCGTTGTGGTGTTGAAAAAATAAATTAAATAATCAACTAAATGATTAAAAAACGAATAAACAAAATGATGTTTTAATTTAAATTAAATGTAAATGTAATATATAAAAAAAATATTCGTTATAAATTGAATATGATTTATGAATTCATTTCATCATAAAAAATTCATGACAATAGATAATTTATTGAAAATGAGAGTGGCGCAATTTATTTATTTAGTTGATTATTTAAGGTTAATAAATATTTTTATAAATATTTAGTACAAACATGAGACTAACATTGAATTTTGACGATGGTTAAAGTAGGAAACGACGATTTCTGAAAACTTATAGATAATTTACATGTTACAAAAAAATATAATAAAATAGTACATCTTAAAAATTTATTAAAAATTGAAATAGTTCTTCCTGTGTGATTTTGCAGATTAGTCGAACAATCCTTTAATTTATACGTATTCTAAAATTAAAAATTTAATTAATAACTTCACATTAATTTACATTTTCCGTAAAATATTTTTATGACTAAGAGATTTTCTACTTCAGACATTACGCCAAATGTCATATGATTTTAATCATGTTGTTAATGTTGATGATTACACTCAAATAATATGATAAGATAAGAGTTAGAATCACTCAAAAAATTATTTAATTCAGCTTTTAAATTTTAATAATGATAATAATTAGCGTGCTTGGAATAACTTCGTTATAATAAAGAAGCGATTTTGACGACTGAACATCGCGCTTTTTTGCGAAAACAAATTTATTAACTGAGTAGCCATATTTGTTTATGACTAATGAAATAAATATTTGAACTAAATAAAATAATAATAACTTCAGTGGATGTACAGTTCATGTTAATTTCCTCTTGTTCATAACGTTTTTTTAATTTTTCGTTAAAAATTTATGATACACATCTTTCAATTATCCTTAAAACCGATTTATTAGTTTCTACTTAATTGCTGGTAGATAAAGATAAATATAAATTTATAAATTGAAAGAGTTACTGCTGAAAGAATATAATTTTCTCCAAAAAAAAAAAAAAAATTAAATAATGTAGTACAAGTTTTATTAATTGATAAAAAATAAAAACTACTCTATGTTACATAATTTTGCATTTATAAACGATTTTATTACATAAATGCACACTTTTTTACGTTGACAAATTGAATTCTGTCAATTTTTCATAACTGCCATCTTCACTTATCACCTTTCTTATAGAAATGTTAATTTTTTCCATCTTTGAATCCCCAAAGTAGTAATCTTTATATTTCTGTAAAAAATTATAATAATTGTTTAACATAAGAATAATGAACTTTTTGAATGTAAAGTAATTATGTATTTAGCTTTACTTTTAATATTTTTGTCGCATCAAAAGTAGGAGCTTTAGAATTCTTTTTACTTTTATCTATTGCACAGCTTGTATTTATTAACGTCATATGCAAATTTACGGTTTCAGTATATTGAATTTTCATGAGTCCTGAAATAAAAGAACAAAAATAAAATATAATGAATAAAATCTATTATACCAGCCTTTGATTTACCTTTTTCAACGAAAAAGTTTTGAGTTTTATTGGCAATTTCTTGGAGTGTATCATTTTTTAACACTTTACCATAAAGTATCTTGACTTTTTCCGGATCATCATTCATTATTTCTAGGCCTTGAATTTTTATATTTATTGGTCCTTTTTCCTTCAAAATAGGTCTAAAAATCAATTGAAAAGAATAAATATTTATTTAATTTGCTTTTGTGATAAGTTGGTTCTAAAAGCGAAAAAAAAACTAAAAAGAATATATTGAAAGTTTGATTATTTCATAAGATTAAATCAAAAATTTTAGAACAAGATATTTGTAATTAACAGTTTATAAAACTTACTTGATAACATTTTTAACACAAGCATCGAGTGTTCCTATAGCATCGTTTTTTTCTTTGTCGTCAACTAACAATAACATTCCAATAGTTAAATGAAGTTTATAAGGACTAACAAAACACTTTTCTGAAAGTCCGCTGAGCTTCAGCTCAGAGTCATTGAGAATTTCATTTTTAAATTTTATAAAATTATTGATAATAACTTCATAATCTAATGGGATTGATACAAAATGAGTAAACGAAAGTTTTTCCTTGAAGATTCTACTATTAAGTCGATTCTTTGACGACATGATATCACGCTTGATCGACTTTTTCCAACAATCACTAGAAAATAATAACATAATTAAAAATGTAGCCAAATAAGCTTATTTATAAATAAATTATTATTATAAGTACCAATATTATTTTCTTTAGATCCAATAGATGGAATTTTAATTGTAGTTTTTGTTTCACTTTCTAGATTTTTTTGTAGATCCTGAAAACCCTATGAGAAATCGATAGAAGACTCTAAAAAATAAATATAACATTAAGAAAATCATGTAATGATAATTTTTTAATTAAATAATTAATAAATTTAATATCTATGACATTAAATTTAACTGTCACTTCACAATTGTTTTAATTTTTTTTAACAAATAAATTATAGCAAAAAAATTATTAAAAAAATGGACTTATAGAAATTTTGACAAATTAGAAATGCAATTTTTTAAAAATAATTTTTTGAAAGAAATTTAATTGTTAAGAAAAAATTAAAAAATTGTTAAGTGACAGCTAACATTAATATCATTTAATAGCTTACGGAGGAATAGTAGCGTCATGTTGAAATCTTTCGTCTTTCAGAGTTTTAATAACTATATTACAGTCACTATTATTAACTTCTTGATTAATATTATCTTCTATTTGATCGTAATCTTCCTCATATGGAGCATTAATTTGTTTATTTGACCAAACACTATTATCCGGAAATCGATAACAGCAATCTTCAACCCATATCAATTCTGGTTTTAAGACATCCATTTTATAACTAGATAAAATCTTTTATTTTTTTTTTGTTACGTCCAGCGAGGTCACTAGATTGCTCGTAACGCCTCTTCTGGACTGAGGTGTGAGTTGTAGTCACGCGGGATCAATTTAAATTTATTGTTGTTTATTAATTCAGTTTTTGATAATGGGATTTGTTAGATTAAATTAAGAAAAGGGGAAAACTTTAGTTAGGGGGACTGTTTTAAATGATAAATAATAATTATCAGAGAGCTTGATTTTATTCAGTGGTTTCAGCTACAGCAAGTGCTCGGTTACAGCTCTCAGGGAGAAGTGTCATTACAAGGAGTCTCGGTTTTAGGTCCGAGTTTTCCAGTTTCACTTCCTCCCTCTCTGGTTCACACCAATACACTTAACATATACATGTCTTCATCTAACGGTTACAGTACGCATACAATACATATATTCGAATACACACTAATACTTATAACTTTTATATGTAGGTTTACTGTATACTAGCTAGGTACCCATACACAGACATATGTGAGGGCTGTCATGCTATCTTATATTATTCTTATACTTTAGATTCTTATATTTGTTAGTTACAATAGTTATTACTTTTGGTGTTTAACTAATTATTTCTACCCTTATTATTTATTATAATATTATTCTTAGTCAGTATTTTACTATTATTATTATAGTATTATAATTGCATGTATTATTGCTTATTAAATATTAACAAAGTTAGATTATAATATTTCTTTATATATTTTTAGTGTTGCGGCTGTGGTCCGACTTGTGCCTTTTGTATCGCATTTGCCCTGTTCCTCACCTTTCTTTAGGCTCTAAGAACAGTGACATGGGGAAACCACAGGAAAAACCCATGTCGATACAAATATATATATATATATATATTTATATACATCATATTAATATTAATATGAATCTATCATTATTTGTTTATTAATCCATATGAAAACTATTATTTAGTTAAACTAAAACATTAATATTATTTAATAATTATAAGATATTCTAAAAGTATTGTTTATTTATTTAACAAATGGTTCCAGTGTTGGTTGTTTTAAGGCTTTATGCTTTCTATTTCATATTTATTATATCTTATAATTTATGACCTCTTGAGAATATTTAGCTAAAATAATTTTAACTAGGAAAACCCTTGAGAAATGTTCAACACGTGTTTTCCTTTTTATGAGTTTTCACAAAGGTCTAGTTGTTAAGTAACACGTGTGCATTTTATTCAAGTACTTTTTATGTTTCTGAGAAGTTTTAGAAAATGGTTTTGTTTATTGTATGTTTTGAGAGAGCGTTTAAACTAAATTTATGAGTTGCAACGATTTTCGAGATTTCAAGATAAAAGACTTATTTTATATTTATATTTAAATAGAGTTAAGTAATTTGAATTTAAATTAATTACCGCGTAATGCATCGACAACGACACCTATGATATTTTAGGATATAACATTTTTTATGCAAGTTACTTTTGTTGATTTGAATTTTTCCGCTAGTTCAACGCGATTGCGCATTAGGACGCTAATGGTGAATTTATTTTATTTTCTATTTTTTACGAAAAGTAATACTGTCTTATTAAATTGAATGCGTAAATTTTAATAATCAACCAACTTAACGTCAGAAATAATCATATTAAAGAATAGTAATTTTTTACGGCAAGTTACACAATAACAAAGAGAAAAAAAATTAAATATGTCACTTGATGGTTTTGCATTTGACTGGTATTAAAAATTGAACAGACTGAAGCGACTAAAGTAGTGTATGGTATACACAAAAGGCTTAACTACATATAATATATATTTAGGTTCAATGTAAGTATGTATAGTATAGGTATCTTTGTAAGTGCAAGAGAGTGCTAGAGCAGCCAAGTCCCGGAAGAATGTTGTGTATTTAAAACCGTCTTTATCTTGTAAAGTTATTTTATACGATGGCGTCTAAGGCTCATGTTAATAATGCAGTTAATGAACGTCGCTTACGACCAATTTATGGTAAGTATTTAGTTATAATTTTATAATTCAGTCATATATAATAATACTTAATTATTATTTTGATTTATTTTACCGGCGAAAAAGTTATGTAATGTAGTCACCACAATTCGATATTTAAAAAAAAAGTTTATTTTTATAGATTGGCTAGACAATGGAAATAACAAAAAAGCACTCCAAGAGGCGGATAAAGTCCTCAAAAAACAACCGGATAATCAGTGTGCTAGAGTATTAAAGGCTTTAGCTTTATTACGATTAGGCAAAGAAGATAAATGTCAGGATATTATGGATAAAGTACGTTCGGAAGTACCATGTGACGATTCAACGCTTCAAGCAATGAGCATTTGTTACAAGGAAATTCATCAACGTATATATCATTTTGTTTTTCTCACGTTTTTCTAATTAATATTTTAAATGAAAGTATTTTATTAAATAATTGTTAAATTTTTTAGCTGACAAAATACGAGAAGTTTATGAAGCTGCAGCTAAAGCCGATCCAAATAATGAGGATTTATTGACACATTTGTTCATGTCATATGTACGATTGGGTGATTTTAAAAAGCAACAGCAAACAGCACTCGCTTTGTACAAATTAAAACCAAAAAATCCCTACTATTTTTGGGCTGTTATGAGTGTTGTTATGCAAGCCATACAAGCTGAGGATGCCTTAGCCAAAAATATTATATTACCTCTTGCTGAGCGAATGGTAAAGTCTGTTTAATATTTCTGTAATTTTTAAATTTACTCCTTATAAGCAAGCATTTTAATTACGTTTCTTTCTTGATAAAAAAGGCAAAAATTCCTTCTTGAAAATGTATTGGGGCTTAAAGAAATTTGCGACATTTTCTAATTTTTTTAATTAAAATTCAATGTTTTTTCCATAAATCAATTGAATTGTGAAAGTGATTAAATTAAATTAACTTCCAAATAAATGAAAATTTTTAACTGGACAAATTTCACTATTTGCCAGTCAAAGGCTGATGAAGTGTTCAGTATTTGATTATTTATAAAAATTCTCAAAATATAAGAGCAATTCATTATACTAAAAATGACTTGTATTACAAAGTTTGTGATTTTTCAAATATGAAATTATGAATATATAATTTCGATTGATTTAATTTAAAAATAGGTGTTAAAATTAGTCAATGAAGGAAAATTAGAGGCAGAGCAAGAAGTTCAGTTGTATAGTATGATATTGGAACTTCAAGGAAAAAATGAACAAATTTTAGATGTTTTATCTGGACCATTAGCTGCTCGACTTTCAGGAGTGCCACAGCGTAAAGCTGCTCTTCTTATACAATTACAACGATACGAAGAAGCTACAACAGCTTTTAAGGAATTAATTAACGAAGAGTAATTATTTATCTATCTATTTAATCGTATTGTAATAAAAAGAAAAGATCTAACAAAGTTATTATTTTTACAGTAATGATAATTGGTCTCATTATCTAAGTTACTTGACCGCTGCATTAGAGCATCAACAACCCAGTGAGTGCTTAGAATTTTTGGATAGCATAGCAGAAACGTGTGGAAAGAAAGCTCGAGCTCCACATTTAGCTCGGTTTGAATTATTAAAACGCGTTGGTTCCAGTAATGTTGCTTTACGGGCTATTATGGAACCGGTAAAATTGATGCGATTGTACTTTGAGCAATTTGGTAACAAAGGCTGTACAGTTGGTGATTTGAGATTATATTTAAATTTATTAACTTTTGAAGAACAATCACAGCTGCTTGAAAGTGTAAGTTAAAAAAATATTTTATTATGTTATTGATATTAATAATTTTATTTTGAAATATTTGTATTTGACACTCAATGGTAACTCATAAATGATGTTTAGATGAACGAAGACATTGGAATAGCTGAAGATTCAGCACCTACAAAAAAAGATCTAATGTTACGACATATTCATTTTGAACAATTACGTCGTGCATGTGGTATGCACCATTCACCTATTTTGGATATAGAAAAACGTCAAAAACTAGTTAATCGTTTACGTGATCTTTACGAAAAAGGAAATGAATTGTGTATAAACGACGAAAGATTGCCAACTGATTTTGCTCCATTTGATTCTTATGCTCTTCTTGCTGCACATTTACTGATACAAATGTGGTATGAGTCGTACGAAGCTTCGCATCTTTACAAGTAAATATTTGCAAATCTTTAGTAATTTTATTATTTGTATCCATAAATAATAAAAATTAAAATTATTTCAGAGCAATGGCGTTATTAGAGCGAGCTTTATCAATAAGTGTAGCGAATTTCCATTTGAAAATAATTTTAATACGAGTTTATCTAGAAGCTGGTTTAATAGGTGCAGCAGATCATGTTTTTTCCTTACTAGATGCAAAACAGATTCAATTAGTCTCTTTGAGCTATTTGTATGTTCCACTTTTGGCTCCACTTGGGCACTTATCTAGTGCTTCAAATGCTCTTGATCAAGCTGTTAAATTTTTCGTAGCTAATTACAAGCATGTAAGTATTTATATAGATTGTTGCTGTTCATTTTTAATTTTTTTATTATTAATATCAAATTAATAAAATTTTTATACATTTTTAGAGTGCAGATCGTCTAACCTTCGCTTATAAGTATGGAAGTTTTGCAAAAATTCAAGAATTTGTTGATTTAAGAGAACGACTTGACAATTCTTTACATTTTGCTACATCAACTGTTGACAAAATGTTGCTGGAATTGAGCTGGTGTGATAGCGCTAAGTCGTTGTCCAGAGCGTTAGTTTCAATGAGAGTGCTACCTCATGAAGATTCAATACGATGGGAACTATTGCGCGACAACAGAGATCTTGAAGTTGTTGTCGGTTGGGAACCATCGACTGATGATAAAGACCCTCGAAAACATGAAGAAACACGTGCCTGTATGCTTCAATTACTTGCTGCCCGTAATCTTATTTTAAGAATAATTGCTGCTACGGCTGAAGAACAAGATTGTTCGTTACTTTTGGCAAAGTTATCACATGAACTTGAAACTTTAAACAATGAACGCATACCAAAGTGTCTTGAAAAATTTATGACTGCAGATAGACGTGTTAGAGTTGAGAGTATATTAGTGCCAATAGATGCAGTCGAACGTTTGCGTGAATCATATGATTCTCAACAATTAATGGTTATTGCGCGACTCGCCGATTCATTTTCTCAGTTTTCCCGACCAGATTCTCAATGTATTGAGATTATTCGAAATACTCATTGTTTGAAAACCTTACCTATACCAACTACTGATGAGCCGGTGTCTTATAAAGATTTTCTACTCCGTGCTGCTACTTGTGGCGAAACTCTTTCATTTCTTGGTATAATGTGTGCTTCTTATATAAATCAAGCTTATCCTCAAATTACTAATAAAAAAAATCGGAAAAAAACTAATAAAGAAGTCGAATCATCATTGACTGCTGATGATATTGAGGTAAGGATTTAATTTTTGCTATTAAATTTTTTAATTCGAAAAAAAAAAAAAAAAAAAAAAAAAAAAAAATAACAAACTTTGACATAAATTATTTTACATTTTCAGTGTTGGACAGAAATTAGTGATTTATTCATGAAAAGGACAGAAAAATTAGAAAATGTTTTGTCTGAGTTTGAAAAACGTTCACTGAATACAGGACTTGATACCAAGGAAAAAGCAGCTGCAATAGTTGCAGAACGTGTTCAAGAAAGTATTCATCGAAGTTGTTGGATGCTTAGATCACGGCTTCAACTTACCACAAAATTATTAAATAATTTCCGTAGTTGAAAAATCAAAATTTTCAATGTACAAACTCTCAAGTCAGCCTTAAAAACGATTACTATCATCAACCATTCTTCTGTAATAACTTCAAGACGTGTACATACTATACGCTTAGAAAATAATTTTGCGCTCGTAAAACAATAAAATAATCATGTTTTTTATCATAGAAATATTAAATTCTGTATTTTATGATTATTAATTGAAAATTTTTTTAATTTTTTATTCAATCACTGCCATATGTTAGTTAAATCATTTTATTTACTCGTATGTAAAAATATAAATAAATTTGGCTCCAATAATTAATAATATATTACACACCGAGGGAAGTAAAGTAAGAAATGTCTCAGATCACATGTTTGTTGACCTCGGCTTCGCCTCGGCCAACAATTACATGTGATCTGAGGCTTTCTTATTTACTTCCCGAGGAGTGTATGCTATTTTTTTGCTCGACGAACGCAGAAAGTGGCAACTTCATTTAGCGCAGCGGGCCGAAAGTTGACGCTTTCTGCCCGTCGAGCAAAAAATATTTTTACTTCCAGTTAAATTAAAATTAAACAGTTTATAAAACGATAAAAGGACAAAATGTGTATTATTTACAAAAATAAAAACAAATTATTCTCAATTTTTCGTTAATTTAACATTAAATAACATCTTAATTAATATAATACTACTTTACCCACTCCTTTTAGTGAATAAATAATAGCCAAATATTTTTTAACTCCGAATAATATAAATATTAATTGATTGTGCATTAATATTAATTTTAGTTTAATAAATAAAAAAATAAATATTCACAAACGATCTTGATGATTTGTGAGTACAATTTCTTTCAATTCTTCAAATTTCTTACGTCGATAATCAGCAACCGCTTGTTCCAACGCTTTTTTAAGAGCAAGCTAATAATAGTAAATTTATAAATAAATATTATAGAGCTAAAAAATTATTAAATTTTTCAAATAATAAAATTTCAATTAACCTGGCACATTTGTAATCGGGAAATTCCTTGTGCTCTTGATTTATTGATTACGTCTTTCCGTGGAAAATTTTTAGCTTCAGCTCGTTCATTGCGTTTATTTAATTTCCCCGAAGTTTTACGACATACTTTACTCAAAAGATCTGCACGACTACGATTAAAATTATCGTGCAAAAATTCATGAATATCAGGATTACGTGAATTACATGATGGATCACGATTATGTGATGTCACTTTTCGAAAGCCGTAAAGATTTAATTGACGTACAAAGCTCGAGATATTATTAGTTTTGAAAATTGATTGCGGTGGGCTCAAATATTCTTCACGAAACTTTTTATAATCTAATAAAATTGTCGTACCATTTAAACTCCATCGTATTGAACCCGTTTGACATTCGTTTATTATTTTCCATAACTTTTGCGGAAATCTTGTTGACAACAAAATATTATATTCGTACATTTTTGGTTTTTTTTCTTCCTTTCACTAAATCACCAATAAATTATTTGACAAGTCAAATAACGATATAATTTCTGTTTATTTTATACGATCGTCATTTAAGATCATCACGGTTATTCTCTTTATAAATTATGAACAAAAAACAATTGACAGTAACACACGTGTAAAAAAAAAAAAAAAAAAAAAAAAAAAAAGAACCATTCTATCTGATTTGTAGCAAGAATTAAAGGTAGTACTTAATTTGATTTTACAAAGTATTTATGAAATAATTTTTAATACAAAACATAAATAATACCATTATTAAATTATTTACAATTTTTTTTTTAACATTAATACTATATTGTAAGTGTTTCTATATGATAAAATAAAATTTACAAATTAATAATCTGATAGAACTATGAAATGAACGATAAGAGTTAAATGACAGATTATAGGTTGATATAAAATCATATAGAATAAACAGAAGCAAGTGGTTGCAAGTATTCTCGGGGTGTTGTTGGAGCTGGAACAAGATATCCTTCAGAATCAAGAATATTGGGTGATTTTACTGTTATTGGTCCCTGTGGTGGCCGAGGTAAACTACCCTTTTCATTGATTTTTTCGAAAGTTTGATGACCTTTTTTAAATTTTTCAAGAATCTCCGAAAAGCGAAGACGATCGCGTGGGTCTATTTTCCAACATTGCTTCATTATCTCGATAACAAATTCTGGACAATCCTCTGGTGGAGTAAGCATTATTCTTTGGTGAATAATTTTCAGTACTTCCTCGTTATTATATCCATAATACGGCTGCTTTCCGTAAGAATATACTTCCCACAAAACTACCCCAAAACTCCATACGTCACTTTCCAGAGTAAATCGTCCGAATATTATACTTTCTGGTGACATCCATCGAACCGGAAGCATTCTTGATCCTCCAATCTACAATTCGAAAAAAAAAAAAAATAAATAAAAATAAAAACAATAATACAAATAATAATAATTATTATTATATAAAGTAGGATGTGCCAAAATTCAATTTCCGTGAAGAACCTTTTAAAATTGGAATTTTGAGTTCCGCTTTTAGCAGGAGCTGTGCTTAGGCACTTCCGGCCAAAATGTGAAATTTCAGCGGAAATACCCAAACTAAACTCCTGTTAAAAAATTCTATGAAAATCAAATAAATCGTCTCACCCCAAAATATCTTAGTAAATGCCCAAACACAGCTTCTGCTATAAGCGGAACTCAAAATTCTAATTTTAAAAGGTTCTTCACGGAAATTGAATTTTGGCACATCCTAATATAAAGTAATAATTTTTTTTTATTAATTACTTTGTAATAATCGCATGTATAAACGTCACGTGACATTCCAAAATCGGATATTTTAACAATTAAATCCTTTCCAACGAGACAATTACGACACGCCAAATCACGATGAACAAATCTTTGAGCGGACAAATAAGCCATACCAGAAGCAATTTGTATTGATATTTGATGTAAATCTTTCTAAAATAATAATTAAAAAAATATATATTCATATCTCAAATAGTTGAATTGAGTTATAGTAAGAGTAATTAAAAATTAAAAGGAAATTTAAATACAAAGATAAAATGTTAAAAAGTTAAACCTTGGTCAATGGCTTGAGTCCGGGTGTAGAACTTCTTAATTGCCGTGAGTTTGCTCTTAAAACTTCTGCGAGGTCACCGTGAGGCATATACTCAAAAACCATCCAAGGGTTGTTACCCGAGTCTCTTAGGACTACTCCTATTAAGGATAAAATATTTTCATGACGAAACGTCGACATTATTTCAACTTCCCTCATGAAGTCTTCTTCAGCTTCTCGAGATGCTGACTCTTTTAAAACCTTCACAGCAATTACTTTCTTATTATCACCATGACAAAGTTCACCTGCATAATTATTAATTTCTGTACTTCATTTAACGGATTAAATTTAATTTTTTCTTCAACTTTCATTGAAAATAAAGCTTAAGAGGGAACACCACTGTGACAATCGAAAAAAAGAGGTAATTTTCGAGAATTTTTTTGACAGGGAAAATAAAGGAAGTTGATGATTGGATTTTTTTATTTTATTAAGGGTACATTAAAGATTATTACCCTAAATTTGTATTGAAAAATATTTAATTATTACAAAGTTATTAAACAATCTCGTAGAGCACCAGAAAAAATTTCCCCCTCCATGGTCGGTTCGATAACTCAAAAATGAATCATCTGGAAATAAAAACCCAAATTGCTTTTCAATCAATAAGGATGTAGTTATCGTCATACGTACGTAAATTAAAAAATTTTTATTTTAAACATTTTTTTAACCAGGTTAAAACAAAAAAAAAAAAAAACAGTAAGAATAGTGAGAAAATTTTCAATCAGTCGCCATAATTTTTTAAATTAAAATTTTGCAAAATTTCATACGTGTGACGATAACTACATTTTTACTGATTAAAAAGAAATTTGGGTTTTTATTTTCAGATGATTCGTTTTTGAGTTATCGAATCGACCGTGGAGGAGGAAATTTTTTCTAGTGCTCTACGAGATTGTTATTAACTTTGTAATAATTAACTATTTTTTATTGAAAATTTAGGATAATAATCTTTAATGTACCTTTAAAAAATTAAAAAATCCAATCCTCAAATTCTTCTATTTTCCCTGTCAAAAAATTGACCGAAAATCACCTCTTTTCTCCGATCGTCACAGTGGTGTTCCCCCTTGAGAATTTCACAAATTTTTTTCTTAATTCCAAAATTTTTTTAAATATTTTAAACATTTGCATTAATTTAAAAATTTTAGAAAATTTCAAAAAACGAAAAAAACATAAATTATTTTGTGTTGATAATTTTCAATTAATAGTAATTATTTTATTAAATAATTTACCTTTAAAAACTTTACCAAAACAGCCTTGTCCAATTTCATAGAAGAAAGTAACATCTTCACGACGTAAAATCGGTACTTCCGGTGGTGCACAATTAAAGTATTGAAGGTTTGGCGTGTATTTATTTGCCAAAAGAACACTTTTCTTTAAATTCATCGGCGACAACTAGAAAAATTCAAGAGATTACTGAATTAGCATTTAATTAATTACAATAAATAATTTAAAAATTTGATCAACTTACGTCTAGTGTAGTACGATTTATTTTTTTATTAGAGTATTTCTTTCTACAAATGAAAATAAATATGCCAAGTATCGCTAATGCAATAATAAAAGCTATTGTTGCACCAATAACTTCCGGTATTTTGTTTTGACTCCTTCCATTGACCTAATCATTAATTCAATTATTTTTATTTATAATTATAATTGTAAAAAATAATATATAGAAGTAGTTTATGCAAATTTTCTTAAGGATTATTGTGTTGTTATTATTAGATTGAAGATTGAAGCAATACCTGTTCAGCTTCTGAAAGAGTGATTGTGCTGTTGGTTGCATTGCTTGTTGGTAGAAAAATATTACTAATGGGTTTTGGAATAGAGAAAGCTGAAAAAAATAAAATTAAATCCGTAATTAATAATATCATTTTTTGAATTATTGAATAAAAAGTAAGACATGATTATTTTAGTCTTGTACAGTAAAATTGAATAATAATTAGATGAAATAAAATTAAGTTGTAATGTAAGTTAATGATTAACTGTTGGAAGTAATGATATTTATTTAAATAACTTTGTTATAAGTCACTGTGAATAGCTTATTTTGTTTGTGTTTATTTGTATGTAAAAAAATCAGAAAAATTAATTTAAAAAAAAAAATATTAATTTATTAAATCAGGTAAAATCGAAAAATAATTATTATTGCTTTGAATATATTAATTTATGAAAACTGTCTATTTACAGATGTACAATTGGTGTTTAAAGTTTGTCTGTACTTAATAAATACAATAATCTGGAAGATTAAATAGTATATTACACACCTAGGGAAGTAAAGTAAGAAATGTCTCAGATCTCTAAAGAAGAAATGTCTCGGCTTCGCCTCGACCAACAAACATGTGATCTGAGACTTTCTTACTTTACTTCTCTCGGTGTGTAATATACTATTTAGCTTTACGGGCAGAAAACGTCAACTTTCGGCCCGCTGCGTTAAAGGAAGTTGTCACTTTCTGCCGTTGTCGAGCAAAAAAATAGCATACACTTCTCGGGAAGTAAATAAGAAAGCCTCAGATCACATGTAATCTGAGACATTTCTTACTTTACTACCCTCGGTGTGTAATATACTATAACTCACCAGTCAAACGCTTTGGACATTTAAGATCATCAGTAGGTGGTGATAAATCATGCGGACAAACGCATTTAGATGTATTATTAGGAAAGGTTCGACAAGCAGCCTCTTTGCCACAAATAGGTCCTTTTCCATGGCAATTAGTCAACCTAGATTCACGACGGTCTTCAGAATTAGTATAAGTTTCTTGTAACCTATCCGAGGATTCACTGGGTGTTCTAGTATTGTTTGAATCAACAAAGCCTGGAATAAATTTAGCATAAGTTATTTAGAGATAAATAGTAAATAGGCATCAGGATGTATAAGATTGGTCGCTGAATAAAAGGGTTTAGAGCGGGTACGTTTGGATAATCGCGGTACTAGAAGCAGCTTAAGGGGATAAAGACAGTGACGGCATTCATGTGCTCGAGTTGCGGGCAGCGTAACGGGTCAGAGCGTTATCTCCACGGTCAGCGGAGTTGGACAACGACTCTTGCTCATTTAAAACCAACAAACCTCCCAGCAGCTACTGGCTACCAGTTAACAAACCTATAAGTTCCTTCCATTCTATAATACCGGCATGAGATCTCTCATCATCGTTTTTTATCGTCAATCTCTCTGTTTAAAGAGATATCTCTTTCTTCGTTACTCTCAGACTTTTCTTTTTCCTCTATCTCTCTTTATTTTTCGATCCGTCCTGTCAGTCTTTTCTTATATTATGTTACTTTATATATATATATATATATATATATATATATATATATATATATATATATATATATATTTATTTATTTATTTATATGTACTAGCATATAGTACAATATGAGATGTGTCCTTAGTGTGTTATGACACACCAAGACACTTATTTTCAAAGCAACTCAAAGCTTCCGTACCATTTTATGTCAAACACTTAACCCGGGAAGAATCGTCTTTTATTTCTTCGCGATAATGATATTATTATTCTAGGTACTAAAAAATATAAAAAACAATTTAGGAGATTTATGTCGTTCCACTAAATTTACTTTATCGAACAAGAAAAAAATTTTCATTCTGAGAAATAAAAAAAAAAAAAAAAAAAAAAAAAAAAAAAAAAAGGAATCCTTTTTTTTATATTTTAGTAGAAACGTTAATTTCATGAGATCTTTATGAAGGGTACGGCCGTTACATATAATTTTTTTTTATTATCATTCAACTTCTATTGATATAAAAATCGTAAATATAGATTACTGACTAAAGAACTTCATAAATTATATATGTATTACGGAGGTTATCAAAGTCATGAAAGATTAAGATTAGGTATATGTATAAATACAGATAGAATATTCTACTATTTCCCAGATAAAATTTGTTCGTTATTAAAATGTTATACTCAACCACAAATCTGGTATAAGCTTATCAGATTTTCTTTCTGGTCATATTGTTTAATCGATATCTCAATAAGTAGGTTTATGGGTTTTTTTTTGTTGTTATTTTCTCATTAATATTTTTAAAATTTTAATCTTTCGAATGTTTATACCTATATTTATACAATTCATTAAGAGTAATTATAAATCAATTCAAATTACCAGAGTTTCTTGAGACAAAATCTCGTCCTAGATTTATCATTTCACGACTCATAATTGGAACTTAAAACATTTTTAAAATTATATCTCTTGGAGATTTAACAACCAACTACAGAACGTTTTTTTAGATGAAAACTTTTAAATTTTCATGTTTTCGTTGATTAAAAATTTAAATTAAATAAAAAAATGTTTGAATGTATATTGCGTACATTCCATATTTTTCATAAATTAATTTTAAATACAAATTAATCGACTCATAAACATAATTATACTTTTAATGTATTAATTGGTATCACTATAATTGTTATTATAATTTGATAAATAATATTTATCATTTAAACTTTCATTATGTGAAATTCATTGTAATTAGCATTAATCACTTCTTGGAATTGATTTGTATTTTTAATTACAAGTGTAACTAAATGATGTTCACTGTTATTATTAAAACTTTTTGAATAAAGGCACAGTTATTATATGAGAAGAAAACACTGTTATTAACTAAATTATAACTTATAAATGTCAGAATGATTTGTTATATCTTGAACGTTAATGAAACAATCACGACGAGAGGTGCGAAAGAACTGCAGACTGCATAGAATACGATGGGCAACGTTACTACGCTTTATTTTACTGACAGACAAGACTTCTTAAGATCCATAAGAGATCACTTCTCTCCGAGCGCTAAAACCGAATTGCCCAGCTACCAATCAGCATCCACGATACAACATTTTTCATTGAAAGACACAGCACTGTTATATTATTATGTTCTCTTCTCACCCTTCAAAAATTCGTTTATCAAGTATGACATCATTTTTTTATGATTTCTCCCTTATCTTTTTCATGATTAAATATATAATTTTTTTAAATTAGAATAGAAAACAACTCAAGGGCAAAGTCTTAATAACTGGACATTTGGTGATTTACACATAAAATATGTTTGTTAAGGTAAATAAAGTAATCTTGAGTGAATCATAGATAGAAGAAAACTATTACCGATGATCTCTGGTCTGGAAATCGAAGGTCACTCACTAGTTAGTTGTAGTAGCCACTTGGTGATGTACATATATAAATGTTATCAAACATAACTAAAAATAATTTTCGAAAGTGCAATACAATATACATTATATAGATATATTCATAGTATATTTATTTATATACCATTAATCGTGCCAAACAGATCGCCAACAAACATTCACTAATGTAATGTAAGTGCTGATGGTTTATTCCAGTATATGGATGGATGATGTCGAAAGAGTATTCAATTACTTTTTTTTTTATTTTTGCCTAATCATCTGTCCTACCCACAAGGATGGATGCATTATGCCAGCATGTAAAATTAGTTGGCACGTCACCAGATTTCGGGATAAGCTCCGGTGTTGTACATACCTAAAAGCGTGGGTGAAAGGACATGATGATGCATATATAAATTTATGTATATATGTATATATATCCTTACATATGTATTTTATATACAATCCAATCAGAGAAATAGGATTATTAATGAGTTTAAGAAGATATCGTTGATTTTTATCTTTTTGATTCAAAATTTACAGAAACAAACGCGTGAAAAACAAAGCATAAATAACTTTAAAGGACCCGAGTTGAAAAGAATTGAATCGATATCTTTTATTGATTTTTTTTAATTAAATATTAACGTTTAATTTTTGTCAATTTTAAATAATTCTTACAAAAATGCTTATAAATATAAATTATTGGAGAAAAATTTGGTATTGTTGAAAAAATAATTCTCGAAATGTAATGTAATGCATTTATTTAAATGGCCGCAGGACTACAAGTCCTCTAGCAGCCAAGACTCAAAATTTATTTTTACCGAGTGTACATTTACAATGAGTAAAGATAAAGAAGTCGTATATAATACACTAAAAAATATTATAATAAGAAATAATAATGATCATAAAAATAATTATAATAATAATATGGTCTAATGGAATAATAATATAATAACAAAATAGGGTTTATAATGATTGGATTGAGCGGTAGTAAAAGTTATTAATTTTAATTATTAATAAAGATTTATTAAAAAAAAAAAAAAAAAGAACATTTATTTCGAGAAATTAAAAAATTTCAATTATTATTTAAATTATATAATGAAGCGCCGAAAATCAATTTGAGGTGTTTTAAAATTAAAAATAATAACATTTTTCACAATTCATGAAAGAAGTTATTATAGCCTGCATTATTCGAATTTAAAATAGTAATTTCGGAAGTTATATACTTTTTGTTAGCTTTAATGGAATTTGTAAATGCATAGACTGTAAATTTGAAAATTTAATTATTTATTATTAAGCATTCATTATATAGGTATGAAAACAACAATATTATTTATTAAGCATAACAAACATATTGTGCGAATAATTGATATTTTTCCGCTGAGAAAATTCAAAATTTTTGAAAATTCAGAAGGAAATTAAGGTCATATGCATATATTCTGACTAGCTGTACGATGATTTCTGAAAGAATATGTAAATATTCTTTTTGGAAATAAAATTTTCAAAAAAACGTTTTTTCAAAATAATTTAAAAATTTTATATCGAATTAATAATCGAGTAAAAAATTAAAATTTAAATAGAAAAATAATAAAAACTTTCAGAAGTTATCGACTCTGTTACGAAAACTAACGAATCATTTTCTTATTTCAAAAGAAAATGGTGAATTAGATCATTCCTATAGGTTTATCCGCATGATTTGTTTTAAGACACTAATTGATTCTTCAGAATATCTGCAATAATTTTCTGTTTATTCTGATGATCTGTGAAGTAAAATATTTGACAATTTACAAATAAAGATTGAAAATTATGTGTTTATTTGATAAATCTGTTGAAAATAATTCTATAAATTCTATAATTCTCCTTTTATTTTGCTTTGAAAGTGTATAATAAATTATAACAAAACACTAACCACTATTTTTTAAATAAAAAGTTTTTTTATTGCTAGTCCACTTTACTCCAGCATATCAACTTGTCCTGGTTTTTTTTTCATGCAATTGTCGTGCACATATAATATTCTGAAGATACGAGTCTTTTGCGTGTAGGCCATTAGTCACGGAAAAAAAGTTATTAAATAAATGAAAAAGAAAAAAAAGTTTAAAGTTTATGTTAAGAATGAGGAAGGACAAAAAAAAAGTAAATATGTGTAATTAAAGAAGAACGTACGAGATGGGCATAATAGGTTTGGCCAAAACGCCAGCCGACATGGATGGTAAAGTGTGGTGTGTTTATATAGCGTTACAGGCTCACACCTGGTGACAAGAATAGCTTGATTCGTCGAATGAACGGAAGTGTTTGCTTCTATTCCCAATGAGCAAACAAAGATAGTATTTTATTTTATTTTTATCTCTTCTCATATTCCTGAATTACACAATTTGATTTTAAATATTTTTAAAATTTTTATTTTAACGGCGATGTTTTAATGTTATAATATATTATAATGTTAAATTTATAAAATTTAAATAAATGATATGTATTACATATGACCCAAGATCTTGCATATTTTGATAAGGGCTCTTAGAGTCCAACTGGAGTCAGTTTAAACTTTCTTCATGAATACACGCATGTGTACATATGGTTGAAAAAAAATTCTTTCTGATTGAAGATAAATATTGATAGTTCAAGAAAGATTTTAAGCTAAAGTTATCGATGGATTTTTTTTTCTACGTATAATAATCATACTTAAAGAAATTAGTAAAATGATGGACTGTATAGGCTATCCCTGCAACTTCCCGCTGATTCCAAATGCAAAGCACTCCAAATTTTACCAATTACAAGGTTTTCCAGATTTTTTAGCTTAAAAACATACCTTTTAAAGCTTCTTTGAGCTTTTCAAGGTTCAAAATAGAACAGTCCTTCAAAAGCGATTATATGATCCTTGGAAAGATTTAACACAAGTCTAAAAGCATTACTCAAGTTCTCAGATAGAAAACCGATCTGATAAAGAATTGAAAAATTATATTAAAAAACCAAGTTTTTTTTTTTTTTTTTTTTTTTAATTATATATATTATGAACGAATTAATTGATTTTGACAAACTTGGCAGCATTCGACGCAGTTTTCTAATTACTGATTGGTAATTTATTAAATCAAAAACATTCCAAGAGGAAATTTCGAAAAAACTTTTTTCCAAATTTTTCCACAACGATGTCTGTTGAAGAATTGATCGATTCAGATGCGATTTGCGGCTTCAATGCAGTTATTTAGCAGAAGAAGATTATTTTTACTCGATAAACAATCTCAAAAGAAATTTTGACGTTCTTTCAAAAATGCACATTTTTCGACAATGACATCTTCTGAGATGTCAGCGACAAGGGAAAAGAGCTGATTATATTTTTGAATCAATTGATTAAGTAGTTTAATAGCTATTGCAGAAAATAGTATATTATGGCCCTAGGCCAGAAAGTTGGATTTCCTGGCCTAGGGTCGTAATATACTATTAACTTCCCGTTAAGAAAAATTGAAAATGTTTTTTAATTCGGGAAGTTATTGTTTTTACCCCGGTTTTCAAAAATCGAGTTCTTCCCGCACGGAAAAAGTATATATTCTGGATGTAGCCCGTTTTGCCCAAGGAATATATTCCGGAATATATGGGCATATGCACTCACTTGTATTCCGTTATACTCAAAATTTTCTCTGGTTTATCGTCAGATCTATAGTCTGATCCATCGTATGTATACTGGATATATTCAAATATATGTTTTTAAAATGTATTCCTTGGGCAAAACGGGCTACATCCGAAATATATTCTCGGAGATATTCTGGAATGTATTTCGGAATATATTCTCGAATATATACTTTTTCCGTGCGGGCTATCAGATTTCCATGTTTTGAGATTCTAGAAAGTTTTTCTAACTTTCCTGAGTTGAAAAAATTAACTTAAATGAACTTAACTGCTATGCTAAAACAATTGATGTAAGCTCATATAAGTTCATTTTTTCGACTAGGGTTATAATAATGCTTATACCTATATGAAGAGACATCCTCGTACGAATAGTTAGAAAAACTTTCTAGAATCTCAAAACGTGGAGATCTGGTAAGAATTCGATTTTCGAAAACCGGGGTGAAAACAATAACTTTCCGATTATTTGAAAATTATTGATTTTCATAACGGGAAGTTAGAAATCGGTAAACTGTAAAAGAGTTCCGATTTAAAATATCTAAATGAAAGAATATTTAATGATTCAAATGAGTGAAAAATCTAAAATATATATAGACAAAAATCGTACTGAGTGTACATTTTGAGAAGAATTTATTTGAAATAAAACAGAAAATGAAGGTTGAAAACAAAAACTTAAATCAAAGCCACATTTTGTTAAAAAAAGGTTAATTCGCTTTTCTCTAATTAATTTATAAAATGTTTTTTAATTATTTATATAATTTAATAATAACAAGATTTGAATTTGACGAATCGCAGATAAAATAAATTCTGCTACTCATATTCACGCAATAACAAGTATGATTTATTAATTTATAATGATGTGAAGCGTATCGTGTATCGTAAAGGCTGATATTGATCATTTACTAAGTCACGCAATAATCCTGTGTGTTAATGTGAAAATTATTGTTGGTTTTGAATACATCGAGACAAGTACTTGATTTGAGGGAATAATCTTACAGCAAATTTTTTTTTCTGTCTAGATTAGTAAGACGTTGAAACTATGAGTCGTCGTTATTTTCCGCCACTCCATGAGTTGAAAAAAAGTTTTAAATTACGCAGTAGAGAATATTTAAGCGAAAATACACTTCATGGATTTCGATATTTTGTTGATCCAAGTCGCCCAACTTGGGAAAGGTATGTTAAAACTTATTTATAATTTATAATACACAGTTGAATTTTAATATATAAACCTCTTGAATGAAAATTTATACTTCATAATTGAATTTATAACCGAACTGACGTAACTATTTATAATGTAATTATTCAATGTTAAGGTACACCCAAAAAAAAAAAATTTTATTGATTTAAGAGAAAAATTCTTAAAAAAAAAAACCATTTTGAAGAGTTCCGTTGTCATAAATCAAACTGAAAAGTTCTTGAACAAAGAGATTTTTTTTTGCTGTGCCTATTGCCATATATTTTATTAGTTCAACTTCTGCTCCCAGAGTGTTCAACTACTACGGTTTGTCAGAATTGATTGTTCAATTACTACCCCTTGCATAGTCTACTATCTTAAAAAAGTTTGAAAAAATTTAAACTAATAATTACATCTTTATATATTTAAAGTAAGGTCAAATATATTTACTTTAAAACCTGTTCAACTATTGGGCACTTTACCTTAATCAATTTTTCCATCCAGAGCTAAGCTAATAAAAATATAATACACTTATTGACGAACATTGACTATGCATTCGATATTAAAAAGACTATGAGAATTTTTCAAAAAATTAAAATAATATCTAGTATATGGTAGATATAACATTTTTAATAATATTTCAGTAACACATATGAATTTTGATTATTTTCTCATACAAAAAATAGAATATTCTCTCAAAAAAATATTACTTGTATGGATAAGTGATAAAAATGTTATTAATCTTTAAATCGTAGTTACTGAATGTGCAATTTCTTACTAATTATATACAATACCGATTATGCAAACGGCAGATACTATCTATATTAGTATTACTGAATATGTATTTCATAGTTATTAGATTGCCCAGGAAAAAATAATTAGACATGAACAGACATGAGTTTTCAGACCAGATCAGGCATGAAAAATGACCGGGAATAATCAGGCCTGGGAAAATATTTTCACGAATAAAGAATAATATAAAAAAAAAAAATAAAAAATTGAGTTAACAAAATTGATTATTATGTGGGAGAGCCATTACAAATTTATAAAAAAAATTATGTGCATATTTAATGAATGATTGCTAGGCTTAATGATAGGTTTGAACTCGGGTTCTCTCGTGAAGTCTAGAAAAACACTTGGTTTCAAAAACGTTTTTCTTTACTTCTTTATTACATATGCCAAAAATCGATAATAGAAAAATAATGGCTTGCATGTACAAAATCCTGTCCATGCCTCCATTTTTTTTCTATAATCCGGAGATACTTTGTCCGCGATGGGAACACTTTCTTTTTGAAGATTTGATTTTGGCACCCCTTGAAAATTGGTCAAAAAAGAGAATTTTTTTTTTAGTAGATTTCATAGAAATCTAATTATTGCATTGGTCCTCATGACGTAACTTTTAAAAAATGTTGACATATTTCGACTCAGTTCATCAAACTGATTCAGAAAATACATATGGTTCAAAAGTTTATGTATGAATGTACTTATATATGGGATATAACGACACTTGTCAGGACGATGGTGTCGTCAATTTACAACGGATCATTACCAAACTCAACATACTTATTCTCCAGATAGATACCGAAGTCAAGTCCGACGATGAGCTTAATCGATCAAGTAATTTAGAAATGCCAGGATTTCAAAATTTTCAAAAATACAAATTTCTCTACTTTTTTTACTCGAATAGCTTTTGAATGGTATAACTTATTGAATCCCTGTAAATTGGATCTAAAAGATATTTAAATAAGCTTTAATTTGAGTACCATATCATATGTGTAGTTTCAAAATTATGTCCTATTTTTCTATGCCAATTATGAAATTTGCTGTTGCACTAGTTTTTTTTTTTTTTTTTTTTTTTTTTTTTAAAGAATCCTAGTAGCTTTTTTTCTATTCATTATAAAATTTACTTCCATTTCGGCTGTCGAATGGCTTTTTTTTCTACACATAAAAAAAGGTTCACTTGAGCCAAGAAAATATTTTTCTTCCTAATTATTTTTTTGAGTGAAAAAAAAAATTTTTTTTGACACAAGAAATTTCATTTATTCCAACAAATTAATTCTTTTCTTTTAAGAAGTACGTATCTTGATCCAAGAAAATTTATTTGAGTCAAGAAAATCTTCTTGTTTTGAGAAAATTTAGCCTCTTGCTCTAAAAAATTTAGTTCTTGAAAGAAGTAAATTTTCTTGTCTTGAGAAAATTTCTCTCTTGCTCCAAAAAATTAAATATCTCGATTGATGTAAATTTTCATTAATTTTTTTATTGGTTAAATGTCAAATAGGAAAATCAAATAATATTGAACCACTTTTTTCACTTAATATGTATAATTGCACGCTGAAATAATATAAAATGGGTATCAAATATTCAAGAGAAAAATTTATGATAATTTGAATTAAGAAAAAATTACTTCCACCAAGAATAAGATTTCAAGAAAAATTTTGACTTCGGCCAACACAACTTTGGTCTTTCTTTAGGCACCCGAAAATTTTCTTGAGCCAAGAATTTTGTTCTCCAGTCAAGAAATTTTTTCTTTCTATATATTCTATACGGATAACATGATGTCCGGGAAAAAGTTTTATTGAAATATTTACTAAAGAAGCTAAAAAAAAAAAGCTTTTAAAAATAAGCTTGTTTTTCGCTTTCTAGAATAGACACCTACCTTAAATATATAATTTATGATAAATCATATAGTTAACTTTCTATCCACAGAGTTGTCTGGTTTCTTTGTACAGTTTTATCACTGTGTGCTGCTTTAGGAATAATCGTTACTATTTTTGAAAAATTTGTTACAAACCCAACTTTAACTGGTGTAGTGGTGGGACAAGAGAATTCACAAAATACGTTGCCGGGTATAATTCTTTGTATGACGTCGGATTATTTAGATCTTTCTCGAGTGCCTGAGGTAAGTTGATGACATCAGAAAAAAATTTCAGTACTCACATCTTTAAAACTTTTTTTTTTTGATTGTACATGATATTAGGATGAAGGGATTACTTACAAATCATATTATAACTGGGATTGGAAACCGATAGTCAATATAACTACACCAAAGTCATCTCAGTCATTAAGTGATATATTTCTTCAAATAACACCATCTTGCGATAATTTAATAGCAGATTGTTTTAAACGGTAATTATAATTACGATCCTTATGAATTTCATTGGTACAATTGTTGTTAAAATAAATACATAATCATGTATCAATGTTTCAGAGAGATCAGACGAGACTGTAAAAAGTTTTTTAAAAAAATTTTGACTCCTGCAGGAGTTTGTTGTAAAAGTTTGACATCTATAGCTCGTTCTACAAATGACAATATGAGATCACGTTTTACTCTACAATATTACAATAAGTTTATAAAGTAAGACAATATCTATACTAATTTGTTTTTAAATTAAACTTATATTCTATCTTGATAAAAAAACTATTTGATTAACAAAAAGTATCAAAAATTTTAAGATGACTGGTTTTCTTAACTCATCAAATTAACTGTTGAATCAAAACTTGGATGAGCAAAAAGTTCTTCAAAAGAACTCTATTAAAACATTTAATACTGTTTTTAAACAAGATACACATATCGCGTTGCTGATGTCATAAGGGCGTATAATAAAAATCCAATTTTTTTTCTAAATCCAAAAAAAATTTTTAGTTTGGAGAAAATTTTTTTTTTACATTTTTTCACGTTTCATACAAAAATACGTTGATTTCCGAAAAAAAATTTTTTTATACGCTCTTGGCATCCGAGGTCGGACCCAGAAGCCATAAGGGCGAATAAAAAAACTTTTTTTTGGAAACCGACGCATTGTTTCATGAAATGTGTAAAAATACAAAAAAAATTTTTTTTCTTCAAACTAAAAATTTTTTTGAACTTGAAAAAAAAATATAATTTTTATTATACGCCCTTATCGCATCCGAGGTGAGTCCCGGGAGTCATAAGGGCGTATACATTTTTTTTTTCATTTCTTCACATTTCGGACAAAAATACGCCGATTCCCGAAAAAAAAATTTTTTATACACCCTTATGACTTTTCACTGCGATCTGTTGCCGGTTTACGCCATTATGGCACCGGGAACGCAATATACTTTATCTGAGAACTTTTTTCGGTAACATTGAGTCAAGACAGTACCGATTTGTTTAAAAAATTTCGCATTTAAATTTATACTCAATTGCATGATATATCTGCTGTTTTTTATTCCATAAGAAAATCTTGAATACGTTCAAAAATATATACCACAGTAAAAATATTTATTTCGAAAAAATTTTCAGCTTTTTTTATGAAAATCAACGATTTTCTTTCAATTTTGAATAAAGGACTGGTTCTTAGTTTTAGAAAATTGTTCTTAGATGAAGAATTTAATTGTATCAAAGAATTGAATCAAGAAATTGAACAAAGAATTTTTGAAGCAGGGCTACCGATTGTATTGAAAACAAGTTTCTTAGATTAAGATTATTTTCTTTAAACAAGATATTATTTTTTATTATTAATGCAAAAATTAATTGACCAAATTTTCAGTCTTTATTTTTTTGGAAATGATGAAGAAATACCCGAACGTGAGAGCCCGATAAGTTATACTTTGAGACGTAATATGAAATTTATGCTGTCATTGACGGTAACCGATGCTTCTGACGAAATGCGTATTCTCACCCACTCTCAGAGACAGTGTATATTCTATGATGAAGGTATATCATACAACAATTGCCTGATGGAGTGTAGGAAAAAAACAATCCGTAAAGTATGTGGATGTCTTCCATGGTTTTACAGCAAAAATAAATTAGAGGAATGTAGCTTAGAACAATATTCCTGCTTATCGGATAATGAAAAACGCTTGCGCACACCAAAATGTGCATCTGATTGTTATCTCTATTGCAATCATACCACCTATATATTTGAGACCATCCTGAACAGTGATGTAACAGTCGTCGATGCCAGATGGCCGCTTATTCGCTACAGACGAGAAGTACGATTTGGTTGGCTGGATCTTGTAGTCTCGTTCGGTGGTATTATGGGACTATTTCTAGGATATTCTATTTTAACAACTGTCGAATTGATTTACTATTTTTCTTTACGATTTTATTGTGGTGCTGTTGTTGTACATGACGACAATATTAATAAGCGCTTTAAAAAAATAAATGTTATTGAGAAACCAAAACAAGTTAAACTTCCGACAACTATGATGTATTATGATTATGCTGAATAATAAATCGGTTTTTTTTTTTTTTTTTGTTAAAAATAATAACTTTTATTCTTTTGACTATACGACATTTGTCATTATCAATTAAGAAAATGTACAATATTTTTAAGCCATATTTAGATATAGAGAAAAAAATACGAAGCGATATATTTTTTTATAAGTTTTCATTTTTGTGAAACTCTATCAATTTTACGTCTAATAATTATCATTAGTTTATTACGATTTCTGATATTGAGTTTTTTAAAAATTAGTATATAAGTTAGCTGCGAATATAACATATATATCAAAATGGTATTGATTTGAATTAACTTTTTCATAAATTTTTTAGGTATTTAATTCTGGTCATTATTGTTAAGTTAATTTTCTCTCTTATAATTATATAATGTAAATTTAATAATTTATTTAATTTGGTCTATCAAAGCTTATACAGTATTTGTCTTAATAATAAATAAATAAGCACTTTTCACGTGCAATTGCTTGTCAAAAGTGTTTTATCATAATATTGTATATAATTATTCTTTATTATCATGTACATTATTTATATTCTATCGAAAAGTTATTTTACAAGTTTTAAATGGTCGGTTTCATTTTATTTATTATTTTTTTAATTCATACTTATATATCGCTTTATTTTTTACTAAATTCAAATGGTCATTTTATCGAAATAATATATATATATATATATATATATATATATATATATATATATATATATATCTATATATATATCTATTTTACTATATCAAAAGAGACGTCTGAAAGGTATAATAAATATTTCTTATTAATTATTGATAATATTTCTGCGTTTTGTTTGTAGATATATATAAATAAAAAAAGATAACAATAAAATAAAAAAATAAAACAAATAAAAATAGTGAGTTAATAGTAAGCTATAGCGAGAATCCATGAGAGGCCGTTTTGTTGTTAAATAAAATTTACATATTAAGAATATTGTCACTGTGAATGAATTTCGAGATTCACAGGCTCTATCACAATATTTATAATTTACACAAGTAAATTAAATTTTATAAACAAAATTATTAAAATACATATAAATATTTAAAAAACTACTTTGTTACTCTGTGGTAGATGTCACTACTATTCTCACAAGTGCTTCGTCATAATTGTAACATATCTATAACATTTCCAATAGTTTGTATTCCGTATCTTATTCTATACAACACGTATAATTATTTCCAGTAAATAGTTTACGCATTAACGAGAAAAATAATGTAACATGTTTATTTAAATATCGCAAATAACGTTTGAAAGATAAATTGACTTTGCGATGATAAAATCACAGGTCCCGGAAGTGGAGGTTAAGTCTCTGCCATGCTGAGAGAAAGTCTCTACTGCAATATTATTTTGTGCTTATCCTACAAGATAATATTGCACTGCGACGAGAAGCTATTCTAAATTTGGCTCAAAGTGATCTAAAAAAGTATATAACTAACTATCATAATTACAATTAAATTAAAATTACTATCGGCGATTAATCTTTACGATTCACTAATCTCGTTGGTTCATAATTTATTATTTCATTGGATCAGTATTACCCCCAGGGTTTATCGAACCTGGTGAATTGGTCAATGGTGATTCAGAAGAACCTAGTAGCGCAGCTTCCTCACCTGTATCTTCTGTATCATTTTCAGTGTTGTATTCAGACCCTCTATCTGGGTCGCATTCAACAGTTACTGTAAGCAAAAATAAGTTATTATCATTATTATTATTATTCATACCAGCTTTCATTAGGGTAAAACTACTAATTATTGACAGGAATCTAATTATTCACTACTGCGTAACAAAATACCCGACAAAATACCCGAACATCAATATATCAGCAACTAATTATCGAACTGAAAATTGAAGGGTGATTTCAAAAACTAAAAGGAATTATCTATAAAAACCTATCATGTTTTTTAAAAAAAGAAATTCTTTCACTCTCGGGTATTTTGTCGTGATACTTTATTCGTACCTTATTTTATCTTCTAATTTATTTAATTATCTTCGACATTAATATCAATTCTATACTTTTTTAATACAATCTTTATAATTTAGAGAAGTCAAGTGATATAACAATAGTGCAAAATATTCAATATTAACTAATAAAAATATAAAAAAAAACATAGTTTAGTTAATTTTTTTAAAACAGCTTGTGAGTGCAAATTCCTCATCTATTTTAATTAAACAAGCATCTTTTTCAAAAGTTAATTTCCAATTGCTATTTTTAACTTCCCGCTAAAAAAATTGAAAATTTTTAAAAATCGGGGTTATTTTTATTTGCTTATATTAAGTCTTTCCTCATACATAAATAAATAAATTATTAAAAATGAATAATGTTAGGTATTTACAATTAATTCAATAGCTATTAATTTAAATAATAATGAGGGTCAATAATTAGTACATAAAATTTAAGTTGGACCTAATAGTTAAGTTTAGGCAGTACTGTGATTTGTTGTTTTATTTTTCAGTTTATAGATTTGTTTTAATAATATTAAAAAATTTGAATTCTAATAAGTAATGAATGTAAGTTTTTATTGCTTTAGACCTGATTCATTTACTTCACAGCAAATTAATAAATTATGTACGTTATGAGTATCAATAATTGGTATAACACTATTTAATTTATTATATGAGTTGGTTTTACAGACTATCAATAAATAGTGTACCCGAGTAATTCGCGCCATAAGTTTAAATTAATTATTAGATTTGACAACTTAATATTCTGAGCCACACGGAAAAAATTAAATGATAGGGGCTATCATACTAAATTTCTAGCTCCAATTATCTAGGATGACTAAAACATTTTTCAATGCAAAGATGGTTAGTGTTATTATATTTTTATGATAAGTTACCATTTTTTATAGTAACAGTTGCAATCAGGATGATAACAGTTACTATCAAAATGGTTATATTTACTATCAAGGATAACAATTAATATTATTGAATTCTATGAAAAAATTGATCGAAAATTCAATAATTTTCAAGTACACGGAAAGAAAATTATATGCACTTTTCTCATTCATTACGGGGATAGTTCTCATAATCATATAGAAATTTTTCCTATACTGCTACAGTAATAGTTTCCATGATAGTATTGGAATAATTCCTACAATAGTATGAAAACTTTTAATGTTTACTGTCACTGCAAAGGTCTTGACTTGAATTTGTGTCTTTTCAAGGTTTTATATAATTCTCACCGATAGTCAATTTATTATGACAAGTATTTAGTCTGCATTCGAAAATGCTCTATCTCTAGATACATAATTAAGAAATGACCTTGTATCTTGTGAACCATTGACATTCTTAAAGATATAAGCTCATCCCGATGTTACACTCATCAAGACCTTTCATTTAAGTACCCACATCAATTTTTTATATATTTATATATATTATATATATGTATATATGAAAAATATATCAAAATGCATATGGATACTCGAATGAAAGCTCTTGATGAGTGTAACATTAAGATTAGCTTATCTTTACAAATGTCAATAGTTAAGAAAGTACAGTGCAATTTAACAAGTCATGGTTTAATAAAGCAAACTTTCATTTATTTATAGTTCACAATTCACGGTTCCTATAAATTATGGAATCAATTCTTGTAAATATAGAAACCACTTTAATAAAATTTTTTTTTTAAAAAGTTTATTGCGGAAGTTTAGTCGTTTTACGTAACTTTTGTAACCTTTCATTCGGTTATTGATTATTCGACTGAATAATGGTAAGATTTTTGAAGGGATGAGGGCGAGCAGAGTGAGTGATATGTCTTGTGGTTAAAAAAATTGAAATCCTAGTAGTCATGTCTCTTGTAGTGTCAATAATTGGTGCTTCTACGTTAACGTTATATTAATAGTTACAATGTAAAAAGAGTATAAAAATTTACCAAAATCACCGTTTAACGATGACTTTTGGTGTGTTGAAGACAATGATTCAGTTCTATCTGGAAGTGTAGGCACAATAATAATTACTCCATCCTCTCTTGAAGGTGGTAATGATGTCGTCGAGTATACACTTGATGATCTTGCTGTCGAAGCTTCATCCAAATGTACCAAGTTCGGCGTAATTGAGCTGTGTTATTAAAATGTTGCAATTTACAATGATAGTAAAAATATATAAGCATTAGACATCAAACAGTTAAAGACGTTAGAAAAAAAAAACAAAAAAGTGGCTAGTAAAAAAGAAAAACCTAAGGGTAACTCGTTTCTTGACTCTGCTTCCAAGATCTGAATAACCTCGATATATTTGACGAGGTTTTTGTTGTTTTGTATATCGTATCGTTTTAGATGTAGGAGAACTTGGTTCCGACAATTGTTTGTCAACCAAAATCGGCTTAAGAACTGTTGTGACATTTGGTTCTTCAGTAATAGCCGATGACGAATTAGGCACATGACGAGTTTCCATTTTTGGTAATGGAAGTGATAAAAAACGTTTACGATCCTCCACGTATAATTCTATTAGTTGGTCCAATTTTGTTTCGATGTCATCAACCTGGAGTTTTGTATCAGCATTATATGTTTCATTTTAAATAATTTTGTTTGTATTTAAACAGATCAAAATTTCTTATTATGTTAGTTTATAAATAAATAGATTATAAGCTGTTGAATTGTAATTCAGTGCAATGCTTTACATAGTTTAATTAGGGAAGCCTAGCGTGTTACAAAGTATAACGATCTGGGATTTTTTTTAATCAAAAAATTGAGATTATGAATCTCTGTATTAATATACTTTTAATAAAATACACTAGTCACAAAAATTGAGGGATATAAAAAAAATTCGAAATTTTTGGGTGACTTTTAACGAGCTGTAACTCCGAGGAAATTGATCGTACAGCAAAAAAAAAACAAAAGCAAATTTTAGCTCCAAGTATCTAGTTTTCAGATATAACCCTGAAATTTTTTTTTTATCATGTTCGGGTCCGGAAAAATCCTAAGAAAACTACAAAAAAAAAAATTTTCCAAATTTTTTCTTGTCTTAAAAAAGGTCTTCGGGCTTCAAAAAAATTTTTTTCATTGTTTTGCTGAAAAGCTTTTTTATAAAATTTGATGCCCTTCAATTTGACGTAATTAAAAAGCCTGTACGATGATTTGCCACGGAGTGATCATCAGTCAAAGCAAAAAAGTACTTTTTTTGCCCTCCGGGCGGAAAGTGGCAACTTTCGTCCCGCTACGCTAAACAAAGTTGCCGCTTTCCGCCTTCGTCGGACAAAAAAATAGTATACAGCCCTTGGAAAGTAAAAAAGAAAACCTCAGATCACATGTTTGTCGACCTCGGCTTCGCCTCGGCCAACAATTACATGTGATCTGAGGCTTTTCTTATTTTCCTTCCCAAGGGGTGTAATATACTATTTCACTTTGACAATCAATAACTCTGGAAATATATAGGAAATGTATAGGAAATCAAAGGACGGTTTTGAAAATTACACGATATTCTCTATAATATACCGTGAATAGCTTTTGTTAAAAAAATTTTTTTGCTTGACGGGCAGAAAGTGTCAACTTTCAGCCCGCTGCGCTAAACGACGTTGCCACTTTCTGCCTTCGTCGAGCAAAAAATAAGCATACACTCCTCGGGAAGTAAATAAGAAAGCCTCAGATTTGCATGTGATCTAAGACATTTCTTATTTTACTTCCTTCAATGTGTAATATACTATTTTCTTTATACCTTGGTCGAAAGTACGCATATTTTGTACCTATTTCGAGGCAGAAAGTTGAAGATTTGTGCATTGGTAAAGTTGCATATTCACACTCAGTAACAGCGGGAACAAAAAATCTTTTTGTGACTAGTGTATATATAAAAGAATTGAATGCTGTTATAGAATTATAGAAAAACAACTACCTGTCTTTCAACTTTTACAACTCTGGATGCAAGGCTGATTTTGGATACATATACATCTCTTGCTTTCGAGCCCTGTCGTCCAAGAATTTGATCTAATCTAAGAAAAAAAAGTACAACAATGTATCAGTTTTTATCGACCTATGTTTAATAATAAACTGTATTAATTATGCAAGCATAATACTTTAACATTATTTTTAATCAAATACATAAGCATATTAATCGTATTTTGCGTGCAAAGTAATAATCTAATAATGTATAAACAGACAATAGTACGTCATATTTTATTAGTCTATTGAACTTGGAAAAAAAGCTACAGTGAGTAGACAGTAGTTGTGATTGTGAACGTAGTATGTGTTTCTTCTCGAATAAGCTTGCAACTGACACAAATAAAAATTTAACTAAGTAGATTATTTCATTCACGAAAGAATAGAAGAAACATACAGAAAAAAAAAGTAAAAGTTGTATTTTATTGAACACAAAATCGAATGTTGAAATTGGTGACAGTGGTTGTGAGCTGCTGATGTCGTTATTGTTTTATGGGTCCTTTTGTTTTTTTGGGAGTGTCAAGTTTATACTTATTTAACAATTCACAAAACAATCACAATTAAAACAGATAGTTTTAGGAATTGATCCCACCGTTTTGCACGATTCATAATGCGAAGCACCAGAGTGCTTTACGATCGAAAAAAATTTTTTTTAATTAAGATTTCTTAATTTAATTGTTGAAACTTTGATAGAAAAATTAATTTGGTTCAGAAAATGTTATTCTAAAAAAACTAAATATCTGGCTTTAATAATTTGAGATAATAATTCAAATTCTTCAATTGAAAATAGTTTTTTTTTTTTTTTTTTTTTTTTTTTAAGAACTTGATTTTGCAAAGTAAAAAATTTTACGTCAATGCGTCAAAAAATTGTGTGTTAAAAATTTTTATGTTACATATTTAACACTTTTTTGTATTAATATAACACAATAAATGTTAAATTTACACACGGAAGTGTTAAATATTTAACACAAAATTTTTTGACGCAATAACGTAAAATTTTTGTGTGGTTGAACACGAGCTCAATAAATTTCTTCATCGAAGGATAAAGATATAAAATGGGCCATACTCTGTTTTACATTCAAGAAATATAATTAACTGATTCCATAACTGCATTTTTTTGAGTAAATTTTTAACAAATTAATTTTATCGAATCAAGTATTATTAGTTTTTCTTTTCAGTGTATTATTGAGACATTCCACCGGGACAAAGCAAAAGAAAATCTCATCTGTTTGATGTCAATCTTTTAGATGTTGATATATGAATAGAAAATTGTTTTTCAATACATTGTAATCAATTACAAAAATATCTAGTAACAAAAACAAATGTTCTATTTAAAAATATTGTTTCAATGAATCAACGCCTATTGATAGAATAAAAATGTAAGTTCATTCGTGAAGACTTCTTCAACATTATAAAGGAAATTGTTACTAAGATGTAGAAAATATAAACATAATGTTAAACTTTTTCTAATAATGGAAATAAACATAGTGGCGGTGATAATATCGAAGCAATATCCAGCATGTAATTCCTAAATAAAAACATAGGTATTTATTCACAATTAACAATTTTTTCTAACAGCGAGATTAATGCTGTAGCCATGCTTACATCAAAATTTGTGGTAATTATTTACAAGTGGGGTCAACCCATGCTTGCCCATGTTAAAATTTTTTTTTATCGATCAAAGTAATCAATTTTTTTTTTATTGTTGGTTTTTCTATGTACTTTTCAAAAAAAATATATCAAGAACATGAAAAAAAGATAAAATAGAAATTTTATCCAAAAACATGAGCCAAAATTTTTTCCAACTTTTAAAGCCAAAAAAGCTATCGAAATTTTTATTTTTTTCTTTCACGACATTTTTATAATAAATTCGCCATAAGAACACGCAGAATAAAAAAAAATTTGAAAATGTTAATTTTTCGCCTGATTCTAGCCCAAAATGGGGTTGACCCCACTTGTAAATAATTACTAAATTTGCTTATACTTTACACGCTTATCACATAATATTTTATTCATCACTCGAAAAAAAAAATATTAAAAAAATAAATAATTTAATTAAACAATAGCTGCAAGTAATTTGTAGAGAGTTGAAATTTTCAGTTAGGAAGGTTGGCATAAAGGGATTCATACATAAAAATTTGTAGACTGATGTTTTCATCACGTTGCATTAAGAAAAAATATTACATCAACATATAAAAGTATAAGACTCATTCTGATAGAATATTAAATTCAATGATTTGAAAGTGTTTTATGATTATGTTTGGTCATTTTATTGCAGTAACGTAGCTGAATGTAAGATAATTTATTATTATATTGACTGCTACAGACATTTCATATTTTAGTGAAAAATTGAATTGATATATATATATATATATATATATATATATATATATATATATATATATATATATATATATATATATATATATATATATATATATGAAAATATTTTAAAATTGAATTGCACGCTTTCAATGTTAATCATTTTTCAAACGCTTACTTATTTGTGTATTGAAAATTATCGTCGATTTAAATAAATATCAAACATTTATATAAATTAATAATTTTTAAATGTTCAACAGTCTCTATAGAAAGTTAAAAGGGGCTTTATAACAATTATCAATCTAGAAAAAATTGCTCAAAATCAACCCACGTGACTGTTGTCAAGTATAACTGCGTCTTATCTTCCTTAGGTAATGCTGTAAAAAATTCCTAGAACACTTGAGTGATCTAGATTTGGATTAATTTACAACAAACTCGAAGCCTAACAAGATTCTGGATTTTAATGATTCCTTCTTACACAAAAGATTTTGATAATTATTCGTTTACAATAATAAATATTTTTTCGATTTTATGATGAATCTCAACATAGACGTAAATATTCGATTAATTATTCATATTAATAATTTCGGGAGTTTTTATATGAAAGAATAACCGTGATACGTGAATAAAATAATTGACCTTTTATAATAATCGACTAAAAATGATTAGGGTGGGTATCGTTGTCTAAACTCTGTCGTAAAAATCGTCGCATTATGATTAATTAAAAAAATGCGATTTTCAAGGGTAATTACGATTCTAAAAGTTTTGGCCTTTTCTTCTTGAGAACGGTATTACCGTAGGTAATTTATAGAAGCTATCGCGAACAATTTGAATTGAGTATTAATGTATGACTTATTTAAATACCAAAAGATGTTACCGCGAATTGTGCTAAATAAGTACTGACAGCACGAACGTGGATAAATTAATTTGAGTACCGATGTCTCTCTTGATTTCTGGCTTTTATATACGGTGAAGATCAATTATCCATCGAGTAGCCATTTTTAATTGCAAACTCAAGTGATCACCTTTTACATTTCTTCTTCTCAATTTACCTTTGTGTAATAAATACCTTTTCGCTGGTAACTTCAGTCTCAGATTCAAAATTCGTAATCTCAAAGTGAAAGACCGAGATGACATTGAATTATATAAATAACAACTGTAAGTTAAGTTCAGTTAATTAACATCCCAATAAATAAATCACAAAAAGTTTAATTTAATGTCTTCGACTTGAGTAGGTACACTGATTATTAAAATATTCTATTCGCAAATTATCCAAAAATTACTATATTATTTTTCTTGTTAGAAATCTTATAATTTTTCCAAAAATATTCTATTGTTCAATAATTTGTTACGCCACACCTAAGATACCTCATTCTTACTCCAATATTGCGCTGAGCCTGGACACTTATGCTATCTATGTCTCTTTAACTTATTACTACTACTACTAATCAATCACATATATTTCCAAGGCCTCACACGAAAACGGCGGCAGTACGCCTTGGATGAGAAGACTCTCAGAAGGGTTATAACTTAACAAGTTCTTTTAAAACCTTTTCCGACCCAAAAAATATTATAAGCTCTCATAGTCAATACCGTAACAAGTGTAACTATTTTTTTATTTTTATTCAAAAAAAGAAATAAAAAATTTACTCCGCGGAGTGAAATCGATTAATAATATAATTTAAATTCGTCTCGGAGTGAATTTAACTTCCGGAAGGTGTAAATCAGTTAAAAATCATCCGCTCCATGTTCACTCCGAAAATTTTTTACGTGTACGTACTGTAACCACTCGTTTAAAATATAAATATAATTATAATTCGAATAATAATAATTATTATTATTATCGTCAAAAAGTAAAATGAAAATATTTTAAGAAGTAAAAAAATATACATATGTTTATTAAATTATACTAAATTAGTAATTTGTTAAATAATAATTTGTTAAATTATACTAAGCCGTCGTGTGAGAAGGCGAAGCATCAAGGAAAGGAGAAGCTACATATAGTATAAGCGTTAGGGACCAAGGGATTCGCTGACTCTTGGTCAGTTGCACTGGTGTTAACAGTAGAGATAACTCGAGTCGCTTGGAGGTATCCGCGGCCGTGTTCTCGTATGTAAGAAAAACTGTAATACGATTGAGCACTGCTGAACGGGACCAAGAGCGCCGCGCTCCCCGTAGACCTTTGCACGGAAAGAAGAAAACTCGAAAAATTACAGTATATAATGCAACGTGGTGTTTCGTGATGAAAACTGGAAAAATTACAGTTTCAAATGTTACTCAGATTTTATAAGAATTACATTGTAGAATGCAATATTTACATTGAAAGCTCTGAATATTAAATTAAAAAATTGAATTTAGGAAAATGTTATTTTAAACTGTAATTTTTCTAGTTTTGACTACGACGGGATCGATTTTACATTTTATACTGTAATTCTTCGAGTTTTCTTTTTTCCGCGTGCAAGGAAACGTGAGTCGAGTCGGAGCCGTTAGCCGATAAAAAGCAGAAAATAATAGAAAGATTGTATATGTAAAATAAGTTCATATCAATAAAGATTGCTGCTCGATCTCAAATTATATTTTCATTAACTTTAATGAATTACTTTATCCATATAACCCGACCGAATGCTGGAATCCGGCGAGCTCTTCTGGCTTAACTAATAAAAATACTATAATACTCGTTACATTACGTATCTCTACAATAATTTCTCCATTTATCATTTCTAAAGTTATTTTTATTTATATTAAACAAAATGAAATATTTGAATTTTTCTAAATTAATTGTGCTGTGTCGAATTATTTTCATTGCGATCAAGAGGATATACACAAAAAACAATTTTCTTGCGCCAAGAAAATTTTAAGGAAAACGAAAGTTATCTTGGAACAAGAAGAAATTTTTTTTTGCTCAAAAAACTTTGGCTTCATTTAAGAAATTTTCAATCTTCCTTAATATTTTCTTGAGCCAAGAAATTTTACATTCTAGTCAAGAATATTTTTTTTTAGTGTAGAAATTTCAGTCATAATTCATTCAGTTACAAGTATATGTCTATCATTGTTCGAATTATTGTTTGATTATCGTTATTTCAATTTGTTCAATAAATTAAAATATAAACACGAATGGTTGAAGTTAACGAATCATTTTAATAATTTAATCCGGCGTCAACCCTCATTGTATCCCTGCGTTATCTCAGTGCTCATTATTTTCGGCACGAGTCAAGTACCAGCAGATATTCCAGTACACCCTACCGAGCTGTCAACACAGGTATAGTTTCGTAGTAAAAATGTTAAGAGTGATTTATTCAATTGGTTATTAAGTAGTTCGAGCCATTCTTTATTCTGAAATTTCTTTTAAAAATTCTAATTGCCATATAAGCCGTGTTTTTTTAATTTTTTTTTATTTTTTCCCACATGTAAATACCGATTGGCACGGTTCCCGCCACCTAGAACGAGACTTTCAGTAGTTGTTAAATTGGGAACTGTAGTATAAAGTTGTGAATTCATCACTCCGAAGTAACAAGACTTAATAAATATTATTTGAGAATCATTGAATCATGATTAGGTTGACTTATGCTCTTTAAGCATCATTATAGGTTGAATTTCGATGTTGTAAGTAGCAAATTGGTCGATTCAATGTGAATTATATGTGTAATATTTTTATATAGGTTATTGAAATAACACACAAAAAAACTAACTTAAATCAAGTAAATAATCTTGAAGAACTTCATTTTCTTGATTTAAGCAAAAAAAGTCTTTACTTACAAAATTTTTCTTGGTTTAAGTAAATTTTACTTGATTCAATAATTTTTCGTCTTGATTCAAGAGAATAAAACTTTAAAACTACCCGGAGAGAATAGAATTGATCTTATTTTTATATAGAATGGTAACCATTACCATGTTACATAGTAATGGAAATTTTTGGGAGAATCCTGTGTAAATTTGCTGATAAAAATCTTAGAAATTGTGATAGAAATATGAACAACCACTCATTCGTTGCAGAATTAAATTCTGATGAACATATAATGATTTTGTTTTTTTTATTTTTTTGATAAAAACTTCAATTTGTTATTAACAAAAAACATTAACAAAATAAAAAATTTCCGTTTTTCGTAAATGACTCAATAACTAGAGGTGATATTAAAAATCGGAAAAACAATCCTTAAAGAAGAGGAAATTTCTAAAAAAAAGTCTGGATTCCCGGAACTCTAGCTTCAAAAACAATAATTTTTATTTAATGATAAAGAAAGGGTTCTGCGCAACTGTAGTCGTATTTTAGCATCGGCGCGGCCGTGTGACAAAAGTCGCACGGATCCCTATTTTCAACATAAAATAAAAATTATTGTTGTTGAAGCTAGAGTTTCGAAAGTCAAAACTTTTTTTTAGAAATTTCTGTCTCTTTCAGGATCTTTTTTCCGATTTTCGATATCACATATAGTTATTGAGTTATTTACGAAGAACTGAAATTTATTATTGTATTTGTGTTTTTTGTTAATAACAAATTGAAATTTTGACCAAAAAAATGAAAAAACAAAATCATTATGTTCAGAATTTAATTCCGGAACGAAAGAATAGCTGTTTATATTTTTATCACAATTTCTAAGATTTTTATCAGCAAATTTACACAGTATTCTCACAAAAATTTGCGTTACTAGTTAACATAGTAATGATTACTATCCTAACATAGTAATAAATTATATTCTTTTCTCTCCGTCTATTTTCTTGGTTTAAGAATTTCTCTCTTGATTCAAGTTAATTTTTTTATCAGTGTATGCATTCGGACTATCTTTATCTGAAAATTTCAAAGAATCACGTCCTAAAAATGTACTGTTGGACCATTTGCTAATTAGAACGTCGATAAGCTTTTAGAAGTTAGTTTAACTGGATAGGAGTTTACTTGAATTCTCTGAGAATTAATCCAGGTTAGATATTTCAATTCGTGCTCTTATCAATTACTCTAAGATATAAAAATTAATTTTTAATTATTTTTTCTTTTATGCGAAATCTTATACTTTGATAATGGCTTGTGACATTTTTACCAGTTGGCTAGCAAATTAAGCAATTTAAACTAATTGTACTACTCTTCAACTCAGGAAAACACATCAACGCTCAAAGTTTCAAGACATGCAATTTCAGTCAGTTTTAAAATAGTGGATATGTGGTGTTATAAAAAAACTTCAGACTAATTTTAGGTGTTTACTTCAGATGATTTTAATAACAGTTCTTAATATTTTTTACTTATTGATTACTTCTGTCTATTAACCATGTAACATTTTGAGATTAAATTATTTTACAAATTACTATTGAATTGACGACTTTTCAAAAACTTTTATCAACAGTGAAAATATTTTAATCTTTTTAATAAAAAGCTATTAGTTGTACAACGGACAATCTAATTTTATGTGCATTAAAATTTATAACCGTTATAAATATAATGTAGTTAATTTAACAGAAAAGTAGTTTGTTTTGAAGAAATTTTATTTTTAAATGTAACGATTTTTCACAGTGCAACATGAGAAACTATTTGTGAATATATTCTTACTTTTATGAATTTACTAAAGAGGTACTCTCTCGGATTTAAAAGTACCTGAATTGAAGGTTTCGCACGCGATTCAGAAGATCCGCGTGTCCAGAGCTGTACTGTTCAATCACGTCCTTGACGTCGTAAGGTTTTAGAGCTTCTCTGAACTTCTTGCGGGCCACGAAGTATTTCAGCTGTGGTAATAACACACGTTGCCATGTGGAATATATATATTGAGTGTGTAATTCTCTTTTTTTTTTTTTTTTTTTTTTTAATTTTTAAAAGTAATTCTTCTTTACTGTTTTAACTTTAACTATTTCTATGTACAATTCGAAAGTATATAACTGATTTTATGCAAGTATAAGTAACATAAAATGAATTTTTTTGTTTATTCATTTTACTGGTTTAAAGTTTAAATTCAAAAGAAATTTACAAACCCCGAAGCTAGGCAAGCCAAAAAACTTTACACCCGCACAATGACATACCATTAGACAATACAGATCGTTTTTATAATATTTATTTTTATCTTGAAATAAATTTTATTTTCATCTAAAAATTAATGATATTTTTTGATGCGCGATGTGATATTCGTAAAATATAATATCAAGTGGTTCGATATGATTACCATAAAAAAAAAGTATATAATTTAATAATAATGATAATTATAATTTTATTGCTTGAAAAATATGTTTTTGATGTGAAAAAAAAAACAATTTTATGAATATAGTACTATTTTGAAAAGAATAAATTGTTTTGTATACCAATTTAATTCAAAAAAATGTAGAGTATACTCTCTATAGAGAATAAAACAATATTTACAGAATACGAATATAATTACTACCATGCTGAATAAACATGGAATCATTTAAATAAATATTCTTTAGATTTTTATTTATGATGTATCTAAATTTATTGAATCTATGTGATTTAAAAACACAAGTAACAGTGCAAATATAATGAAAGAAAATCTTATCGTAATGTAGAAGTGTACGTAATAAAAAATATGTGCTTTACAATACGTAGATTATTTTTTTTTTTATGAAAACAAACAAGATATACTACCTACTATCAAAAGAGAATAGAGTTTCTTTTATATCAAATATTAGTGAATATTGTGAATAATAAAAAGTATCAATAGCAAAAACACATGGATAAAATTTTAAAATATAAACAAGTGTAGAATCATAAAAATATTTCGAGTGTTGAAAAGAGATTGAAATTTAGAAAAATAAATTATATACATTAAAATATACAAATATGGACCTAAGCTACTAATTTTAATTGCCATTTTTTTTTTTTTTAATAATTCAAATGTTTTATTCGATTGAAACTTTCTAAATAATAAAAATAAATTATATTTTTTATTCGTTACAAATAATTAAGAGATTAAAGTTTGTATGTATGTGTTCTCCAATATATTAGTAAAATTAAAACGATACAATTTTGGTATGTTACGTTATTTGTATTATACTATGACCAAGGATTTGAAAAATTAGGAAAGTAATATCTACCGAAATCATGTTTAAAATGCTGATTGTACACATATTTCTATTTTAAATTAAATTTTTCAATAATATAAGCATGAGATAAAATTCATTTTTTTTTTTTTTTTTACTATTTTATAAGTATATAACTTTCTCAAACTATGTAAGACAGTAAAAAAAAAATTGATTGACATTTTTTTGTTTAATCATAATATAGGGGGCATTCAATTCCAAATCGACCACTTTTAAACCTGACCCATTTCGATTTTGTTCAAAATTATTGCATATTATTAATATATCTATTACATTATAAATTAACTATGAATAGTCCATATTTGTATATTTTAAGACTTTTTTGAGTATGAGTTATTACAGGAATTTTATTTCTGGCGAACTTTTTTTCTTTATCCTAGTCAAAGTTTGGTTGCATATCGGCTAGGAATCGAATTTGCTTCAAACTTGAGCCTCTTTTAAAATCGTATATCAATTATTAGAATAAGACTATCAATATTTATTAGTTTAAAGTTTCTGAGCTTTTTTTCCAATTTTCTGTACTTGTTACAAAGCTCAAGGCAGCGTAATCTTGTTCACGAAGTTTAACCCAAAATGAAAATAATCGAAAGGACGAATTTCTTGAGCTGAAATATTTTGATAAAAATTAATTTCACGATAAGTCGACTTAAGGCTGAATTAATTTAAAATGGTAGTATATTCGTCTTACTTCTGCAGACTCCCAACCCCAACGCAACAATAATTTAAAAAGAAGGAGCAAATAGGAAAAAAAATTTCACAGCAGATTTGGTATACGGTCAACACTCTGGATTATATAGAATTGTGTTTTTACACAAATTTATAAATTGAGTTGAAGATTTGATTGGATTGATTTCTTAACTTCCCGCTGTACTATGAAAATCAATGGTCTTCAAAAATTAGGAAGTTATTGGTTTCAGCCTGATTTTCGAAAATCAAGTTCTTTTCAGATCTTCATGTATTGAGATCTTAGAATTGGCGTCATTCGATAGGGTTCAGCAAAACTTAGATTTTTTTGAAGGTTTAAGTCAATTCGGTGCGACAGATTTTGAGAAATTCCAAAAAACTAGAAAAAAAAGTTTTGAAAACTTGTTTTTTCAAAATAACTTTCGAGCCGCTTTATCGATCAATTCCATAACCTAATCAGCCTTTAAGTTCAAAAAATGATTTCAAATGCCGTTAAAAAATTCACAGTCGATTTATTCGTTCGTGAGATTTCGTTGACAAAAAATTTCGAAATAAGGGTCTTTTTCAAATAACTTTGAAATTTCCAATCAGAACGTTTTTAATGTACTATAATAACCATTAGTTCTCAAAAACTGCATCGAATGCCACCAAAATCAGTAAATTGCTTCGTAAGATATTTGGTTTGTAAAAATTTGAAAAGAGATTTTTTTAACATAACTTCAAAACTTTATGTTAAATCGCTGGTTGATAATTAATTCTATTGTGCTTGAAAAATTGCGTCGAATACTATAAGCTCTATCTACAACGATTGATTGGATCGGAAGATATTGCAATAAAAATTTTTCAAAAAAGTATGTATTTAACAACCACTAGGTTTTCGAGCTGGAAGAGCTCAAAAAAGTATGAAAGTGGTGTTTGTGGGTTTGAAGAGCTCAAAACTTTCGAATAGATCATTTTTTGAACGTTTTGAATTCGTATATTGCGGGAAGTTCCAGAGATGATCTGCAGAGTCAACTGATTTCTAAATTTTTTGAATTGATTCGAAGTTTAAATTAATTAAAGGTTTGAATATTGATTTTGAAAAAAAAAAAAAAAAATTGACGAGACTCCAATTTAAGCATGTGATGAATATCAATAGTTGAAAATGATCAAGTGAACAAATTCTTGAGATAAGACAATTCTTCAAAAAATTCCGTATTAAATGTGACATAGCTTGAAGTAAGAATTGTCAATTCAAATTTATTTAATTTTTCCCGTTATTCGTAGCGTATCGAAAACGTCAAAAATTACTGAGAGTTTTATTTAATAATATGAGAATAGGTCGTGGTCATGATGTATAGAATAATAATTGTCTAGAAAAAACTTATTTGTTGGAAAAGATATCCTTTGTACCCGTCAATCATAAACATGTGTGCCATTTCGATTCTAAGCATATATTTTTCACATCCCAACGACTGATGTTTGTGGGAAAAATCCGATAAGTTTCGTCTCGAAGGCAAACCGTCTAGTTTTTGTTCAATAAATGTTTTGCTATCTTCTAAAATCGTTTTGTTTTATTTATTACCACATCTACTATTTTTTTAATAGTACAAACTATTTTAATCTAATATCACTATTCGATTTGCATACTCTTGGACTCAAATTTGAAGGAAAATTTTTTTCTTAGTGAGTAGTAAAAAAATTTTATCAAGGAAATAAAAAAGAGTAAAATGCTCGCCAAAAACGAAATACCCTAAAATAAATATAAAGATTGATAAAAGTAGACAATATACATATGAAATTTAAAAAATTTGAGTAATATTTCTACCAACAGCGAACGAACAGATACTATGATATTTGGGATACCTATTTTGAATATTTTTAACTCGACTGATGAGGTCGACGTGGCCTGCACTGTACTGCTCAATCACATCTTTAACGTCATACGGCTTCAGAGCCTCTTTGAATTTGCGTCTTGCCACCAAGAATTTTATCTGATATCGATAATTATTTATCAATTAAAACATAGAGTAATCCGGTAATTATAAACTTGTACCATTCCAATCTTGTAAAGTCTGTATTATATTTCAAAACCTTAATTACTTATTGAAACGTCTATGCTCTCTTTATTCTCATTTTCATCAGACTTGATCATTTAATTCACAACCATTCGTTCGCTCTCAGCGTATTTTTCATAAATTAATCCAAGTAATACTTGAATTTTGTTTTGTTATTCTACCCATTTATTTTTCTGTCAAAATTATTCTTTTATCTAAAGTTTTTTACTTCTATTTAAACTGACAATACAATAGCTATCAACAAAAGAGATATGTGTTTTCTAATCTCTATGTTTCATTTAACTTTGGCTCCTTGCCCATTGTAATAAACTCAATAGATACATTCGTTAAAATTATTGCCAATTTGTAACAGTGTTTTTGAAAAAAAAAAAAAAAAAAAAAAAAAAAAAAAAATACAATTTAAAAAAAAATAAAATTTAAAAAGAAAATAAAATTAGAATTTACCACGAGAAAAACAACGAAAATTAATACAATTGTATTTTTACATCTCACTAAAAAATTATATTCTTCATTGCAAATTTATGGGTTACTGTCAAAAAAAGTAGAGAAAAATATTCAAAATCGAATAAAAATTGAAAAAATTACACAATCTTAATGTTATATAAATAATTTAAATTGTATACAAACAAAGGAAGTAAGACCAGCTATATTACAAATATGGATAAGAGGATGGTGCAAAAAAAGACTAATTGTTTTTTTAAGTATTCTATAAAAGTATGTTATTTTATCAACTTTAAGGGATCATTCTCGTTTAGATTCTTAAAAAATACCTATTCATGTAAATTTTTCAAAGAGATTATTAAAGGCATAAATTGATATAAAATATATTGACCTCAATAAATACTCCCAAAATATATAAAAATTTTTCTTATTTATTGCGAACAGTTATATTTTATAGAAAATGATAATCTTCACTTTTTTTTTCTACAATTTTGGATATTTTTTTTATTTAGCAATAAATGTTAATAATTGTAGTATGTCATAACCATACTGAATTTGACTCATTTTAACGTACTTATTTTTGATCAGTATACTGAGAAAAAATATAGTTCTCTGAACTAGGAAAAACTAGTTAAATCGCATCATCACTATTTAGTTGAAGTTTTTATACCTAAAATTATTTGTTTATTATACATAGATACTTAAACTATTTTTAATTAAATATGGGCTATCGAATTTTTTGATTACGCACCAAGGGCTAGTTAAGTTATCTGAGACATGGACCGTAAAAACTTTTTAGTCATCTAATAACTTTTTGTTTAACCCGATAACAGAACAATATTCATAAAAATATGGTCCATATAACTATTTATCAACAGTTACTTCAACTGATGCATAGTTTGAGTAACTACAAAAAAAATTAATTCAGAAAACTACATTTTTATATTTTTGATATTACAATTTAGCTAACTAAGCACTTTTCTCTCCGTTATTGAAATATCAATATCACAGTGGCATTTATACTTCTTTATAGGTTTCCTATTTTTTTTTATGAATAAAAATTATTTAAAATTAATAAAAACACAGTTTTTTATATACATTTATCGAGTTGAATAAATTATCTAACGGTATCTGTAAAAATAAATTCTTAAAATAATTTACATCAACAGCTGTGACATCTCTAATGTTTCTTATTTATTACTCTATCTGGGAGACAGGAGCCCATTTTAGTCTAAGGGTGAATAGGGCTTCGTTATATTAACTTAACTAAAATATTATTTCACTCAAAGAATTCGTATTCATTATACACTTGTTATGTTGTAGACATAGTTGCTATTTGTCCAGCGGCGCACTCGCGGTTTGATTGATGATTTTATTAAAAACAGTTCGATCGACATCAAACATTCGGTAGCGGGTACTTACGTCAATGTCTGAATCATACTAACTGAGCTTCTTCGTAATCTTGAAATTTACGAACTAATTCTCTCTCAATTTTGATACTCGGAAGTAAATGTAAAAGACTGTAGATTTTTATGGCTAACTGAGATTCAGAGTGTCTTATTAGCATAACCAAGTCACATTAGTTACATAAAAAACATTTGTGCCCTTATCATAAAAATGATTCACCTTCTTTTTTGAGTGATCCTACTAGCGTCGTTGCCTGACTAGACAATTCGTACGTTGATATAAATGAACCCGAGACAAAAGATGTTTCAGTAGAGTTCAGTCCTTAATTTAGTAAGTACTAAGTCAGTAAGGTTCAGTTTTTTTAATCCGGTAGTCAATCAGTAGTCGGTTTAATTTAATTCACTTTTCAATTCAATTGCAAGCTTAGTTTAATTCAGTTTATAAAAATAGTCAATCAGCTCGATTATTTTCAGTAAAGCTTAAATGGTTCAGTTCAACAAGCCTAATTAAGTTCGGTAAATTTCAACCAATTAATTCAATTCACGGAAAAAAAAATAACCAGTAGACTCAACCGATTTTTTCGGTGGAGGTTATCAATGAAATCGATTAAGTCTATCGAAAATATCTCGTTTTATTAAAATAAGAAACTCACCTTCTAAAATAACTAAAAATGTTTATTGATAAACCTAGATTAAGGTATGAATAACCTGTATACAGATATTACGATAAATTTAGAATAGTTTTAATTAATATGATATTAAATCGAATACTCAGTGGTCATAAAAAATTAATTTGTTCTCTGTACTAATATACAAGGTACAAAATTTAGTAGTAAGTTTTTATCTTTCATCATCCTTATATCGCGACTGGCATCGACACAAAATGCATGATAATGTTCATTAAAAAGTAACGATTAAACTGAAGGCATTGAGAAAAATCATTGGTCATTCCACTCACTATATCAAAAATGTCAACTATTTAACTTAATTTTAAATAAATCTTCCAAGCTTCATGGAATTCAGGTATCAAGTTTTTTACTTTGATATAATGAGGTCAGTTTATTTTCAATTGATTCCAAAATTTTTAAAATCGATATTTTTGGTACATTCGATCAATTTTATCGAAAACCTTCACCGAAAAAATTAATAAACATAACTGATTATTTTTTTCCGTGAATCAAGTCAAGTTCAGTTTAATTCGTTGAGTGATTTTCGTGTATCAGTTATGTTCTTTTTCAGTTACAACTTTGAGATGGGTTATTTCACTCCGAAGGATTCTAAAAGATCACTTTTCGAAACCGCTTCTTAACTATAAGTCATCTTACAAACAGTCAGCACATTTGTAAAATTAGGATAGCAATAAAAAGAATCAAATCTAAAATAAATAGTACGTGTGTTCATTCATCATTTAAGGTATTTAAGGGCCCCATCTCCCATATACTCAATCATTTTACAACGCATTCCTCATCGCATAGGGAACGGGCTTAATCGCCTAGATTTTAGTTTTGCTAAGGGACTGGTGTGCGTTCTTCTGAACGTCACACTTCCTTATTTTCGAGCATCTAGACCAGAACGATCCTCTGAATCCCGAAAAAAATCGAGTTGATTCATAAATTAACATATTTTTATAGAAGAAAAAAATAACCGAAATTTTGTGTCATCCTCAAATAGAATTAATTAAATTAATAACAATATAAATTTCGCATCAAATAGCATATTTAAAATGATATATAAAAAAAAGTACTAATGTACTGAACTTACCTTTCGAATGGCTCGAATAGCAGTCTTGTGCTGTTTTGTTAAATGGATACACCTTCGTGGCTCATCGTCTTCATCTGTAGATCCAATTTCGTAATAATTCACAATCTATGATATCTAGGGTAAACATAATGGTACTTACCATCTGAATTTTTTTTCGACAACGCTGTTTCAGCTACTGAGTCCTCGGAATAACTTGGATTTAGGTTTTTTCCGGCTTCATTTCCATCGTTGCATAAAATCCCATGATTATGATTTAATCCTATCAACATTAACGGACCTACATCACGACAGGTAATATATTTATTCAATTTATCAATGCAAATCTAAATTTTTTATCGACGTGCAGAGATAAAAAGAATTCAAATGTGCTAATACTTAAATCCGATAATTTATTGAAATCTAAAATTAATATGTAGATTTAAATGGACTCACCTAAGTTTTCAGTAGAAACAATGAGATCAGTAAATGTGTGTGAAGCGGTACCACGTTGATAATTATGATGAGCTAGCTTATGAGTACCTGGGCTATGAAGTGATGTACTTTTGTGACGACGGATCGTTGGTAATCGACTGACAAATGACGCATTATGTTTGAAACTGGAAGATAAGCGGCTATAAAACATTATAAATATGGTATTATTATTGTTTTTTTCATAAAAAACTTCGATTTAATTTAGTAGGTTGTATTATTTACATTTTTCAATGATACATGAAAAATTGAGACATTATTTCCGCAATTAAGGACGTTCCAAGAAAAAACCGTTTTCTTAAAACTTTTTTGAAATTTTGAGTACTTATACTCATAGGTATCCTTTTTACGCAGGAATTCTTTTAAATAGTCCTTGCGGCAGTAATTTTGCAATAATAGCATTTAAAATTTGTATATTTTATTAACAAACCCTGTGCTGACCGACGTTCAAGTGAACGTTTTATCAAACATCAATCGTACTTTTCTTAGGATTGTTTTAAAAAACTGAGAATCATTAATTGAAAATATAACAAGTATTTTTTATAAAAAATAACATAAACGAACGGTATTCATTTTTTCATAAAAAATGTTTGAATTTAGTGATTTTTTAAATTTTACGTGAGTGGAAGTAAGTGAGCGATAGTCTGTAAAGAGAGACAGCACTAGTGCGTGAGAAAGAAACCAATAACCATAGACTATTGGTGTCTTTTTCTTGTCTATGAACGTCCTTAAATCAAGATTTAATTGTACATGTATGAGAAATTTAACTCTAATAAAATTTAAGCTCTTTAAAAATTTAATTGGTTGATTTTCTTATCATAATGTATTAGTATGTCAAGTTATTGTTTTCACCCAAGTTTTCATCAAATCTCCACGTTTTGAGGTCCTAGGAAGTAGTTCTGACTACTTCTACGAGAATGTCTCGTCATATGTATGTAAGCGTGTGCGTGTGTGTGTAAACTCCTTATAGTCACTCGACTGAAAAGGGAAGCCCGTATGCACTTTTAGGTCCCCGGGTTCTGATTACTGGAATTTACGTATTTTTTGCCAAGGATGACGAAAAACTAGGTTGCTTTGATCGCCAATAGTAAATTTAATTGTTGATAACAATTTAATTGTGGAAACCGCTATAACTCACTTGACGGCTCAATCGTGACAGAAGAATACACATTACCGCGCATTGTCACCTCATCAAAAGGAAAAAATTGTTCAATTAGTAACCCCTTCTTTTTTAATTATTAACAGCAAACTTTTGTTTACCGGAGTTGTTACTCTGGTCTCGAACTCATTTCTAAACTGTTCTTTTGTATTATTATAACTTAATAAGTGATTAGTGCAAATTAATACGTGTTTGCCCCATAGGACCTTTAACTGAATGTAAACATAAAAAACTCGAATCGAAGTGTTCCATCATTTATAAGCTAAGAATCCATCCAACCTTCAACCTTCAGTCCAACCGGAGGGAGGCAGCTAAGCAGGCGGAAGATCAAACATACAACCAAAGAACGTGCCATCGTTGGAGTCAAGATTCGTAATAGTAAGTGGAAGTGATTATTATTTCCGAGGTCAATTGTCGTACTCAAGGGGCCCTCTCTGGAGTTTTCACCTTCGCGAACCCATAAAATAAAAACTTAACGATTCACTCGTTAGGGAAATTCATCTGCTATCCGAACCTTCTTCAGCCCAGATACCAAATTCTAAAATTATCTTTTCACGGACATAACAGATGCGAATATATAGGGGGATGTTTTTTTTAGGTTGGACAAAAATGTTAATAACTTATGTAAGATTGAAATTCATATTTTGATTTAAATATGAATTATTTTTGATATCAATCCAAATTTGAAATTGATTTATAAATAGAAATTAGCAAGCCTGTAAAAACTTCGATCCCGCTTTAGAATATTAATAAAGACTTAAGAATATTATATAGATAAAATTTATCCTAAATATTTTCAAGTCTTTATTAATATTCTAAAGCAGGATCGAAATTTCTACAGGCGTGCTAATTTCTATTTAAAAATCAATTTCAAATTTGGATTTATGTCAAAATATGAATTTCAATCTTAAATTCATTTTAAATCAGAATTTTTTTTTGCACGGGTTGTACATTTAGTAGAGAACAAAAAAAACCTAATCTCCAAATTTCTTTATTTTCCCGGTTAAAAAAATTCCCTCATTAAGACATATTGATGGCAAAATTGACTTTGTGTTTGTTGCAGTTACATACCGTTACTTCTTTGTTTCTTTCCGTTTAACGCCGCCTTCATATGAGGAGAGGAGGGGTAAGATAATAAAAACTTCGAACAATGAATGGAACGAAACAAAGCTCACTGCGAAAATTCTCGAAGATGCCCATAGAAATCATTTATTTTATAAATAAAATACAAGATGGTTAATCTCTTGTTGGCAGAATATATTCAAGTAACAGCTTCTTATATTTTGTTGAAAGTTTCAGGATTTAAAAATAATTTAATATCTTTGATATCATGAACATGAAGTGTAGAGTAATTACTTTATGAAACAAATTTTAGATGATATGATTTCCTACGGCGAAACCAAGTTCATTCAGTTTCACCCTACGAAATTAAGTTAATCAGAAATGTTTTATTCTATTTTTTTTAATTTTAATTTTTTTGCTATCGCAAATTCTTAGTTCATTCTCTCAAAGCATATAAAAATGTCATTGTGATATGGTAAAAAATTGTGGTTGTTATCGTAAATTGCAACGATAAAGCATGCTTTGTATCAGATATATATTTCACTTAAAAACTTTACTTATTTTTTATAGCTTGAATTGCAATCTGTTACTGATATTGTTGAATAGTTTTGATAGTGAAATATAGCTTATCTGTGTCATAAAAAGTAGTCATACGCAAATCCAATTTGCTGAAAAAGTTTAGAATCGATTTCTCATGCTAGTTCGTTTATATTTTATTATTGTTTGGGTTAACGCATAAGATTTAATACCTCTGAAGGTATAATAAAGTACATCAAATGGTTTTAGATTATTGATACAAGGTTGTCGTTGAATCGTTTGATTTATTATTCGATCATAAGCAAGTTGAGACTATGAGAGTAAAATTTTTGAACTAAAGTTTGCACTGTTTTGTCTGTATAAAATCTAACCTCACGCTGAACATAAACAATGTATAGAAAGTGATTATCAAACCAATCTGGTTGAATGAAACACGTGATACATGTTTCTCGTATCCTATAATACATTCGATTTTAATTAATTTTGGTTGATTTTATTATCTGTATAAGTGCATTTATAGATGCATTAAATATAATTTACTTCTGGAAAAGGATTATCGTAAAGTGTAGTTATGATATAACCACCTCGTTTGTGGAGGAAAATTATTCACACTAATACGAAAATCTAATTATACTGGCATTCAGGCACCGTTTATCAACAGCCAAGGTAAAATTTTTTTTTCATTGATACTGTAACAGGGAAAATTTCCCACGGGATCATTATCGACCGTAATCGAAACCACGGTAGGTGAGGGCTTTCCTTTACCTTTCGAATTTATCAAGTAGTTATTCGACTCATGACCGAACACATAAATCAAAAAGTCTCCCACTATGCTGTGTCAGGAAATGAAGCGTGCGGAGAAGATTCAAAAAGCAAAAAGGCCGGAGGTTATAAAAGGGACGGCAAAAGAGACAACAGGGCTTTTTGAGCCAGTGACCTTTGTTTGGAGCCAGTTGAAGTTAGTGCAGTGAAGCGTGATGTTTGCCATCAAAGATGAAGGAGCAATTATTAAGGAATCTATTTTGGAATTTGGAATTGGACAAAACTTTTGTCGGAGGCCAGCCAATTAATTGGAGACTAGTGAGACCAACCAGCAGCTGATCCCGCCAAGTTTGACCGGAGTACCAGCCATCAATGGAGAATAGCAAAAATTGAGTCTAAGGTATTTTACAATTATTTTAGGGCAAATTTTAATTTTAAAAATTAATAAGTTGGAATAATTGCAATAATTTTCGTCAATTAATAATCGCTACCGTCTCTGACGTTTCTTTTATATTAGTTGTTTCTCCTATAAGTTAAATTGTTCGTAGTCATTGGCTCAAGGTAATTTAGTTAATTTGTTACAGGTCTCATGGCTATAATAAATTATTCTAGTTAAATTTATCACGATAAATTTGAAGTAGTTAATCTATTTATAATTTTCTGAATAGTTTATGCCCCTCTAGAAATTTTGAAGTTCGAAATTTTTATGAATCAAGCTAATTCCGTATAATAAGTAGAAATAATAAAATTGTGAAGTTGAATTTAGGCCGTCGGGCTGAATTTAATGAATTTGTGCTCAGTGAATGCAGGGTGTTAGTTTTGCAAATTAAGAAAGTGTAGAGATCCGGTAGATCGAATTAATTTATAGGAAAAATTGGTAACTGGGAAATTTAATGTGTTAGATTGAGTGAGTGGATGTGAGTACAGTGCTATCTAGGTATTCACGGTATCCTCCCCTGTTTCCTAGGCAGTCATTCAAAAACCGTTGTATAGACTTTTCCTAGTCAAAGGTACAACGGGAATAAGTTAAGAAACCGCTACGTAGACGCCCGAGTCGGGGGTGCAGTCGGGAATAAGGTTTTAATATGGAATTTAAAATGTCCGGTGGACAATTTTTGGATAAGATTTTATGATAAATTCCGTCCAGTGGACAAGGTTTGTTATGGTGTAATATGGTATTCCGTGAAGTTGACGAGTTTAAGGAAAAGTAAGATCTATCCAGTGGATAGATAATTACTAAATTTACGTCCGGTGGACACGTGTAGGTTGAATGGTATTTAGTTTAGTAAATTTTCCAGCAAGTTACTTGTAGCTTAGGTGAGAGGTTCTCACTTAGAATTGTTAAGTAATTTTAAGAGAAATATTGTTGGAAATAATTTGTTAAAATAAAATAATTGTCTTTCCCAGGAGACGAAAGGGTTGATCGATTAAACGGAAGCTAATACTCCCGTTACAATACTAATTGTTTTAAAGATTTTTTTAGCCAGGTTAAAATAAAAAAAAAAACAGTAAGAATAGTGAAAAAATTTTCAATTAGTCGAAATTTTTTTTAAAATAAAAATTTCCAAAATTACGTACATGCGACGATAACTACATCCTTACTAATTAAAAAACAATTTGGGTTTTTATTTTCAGATGATCCGTTTTTGAGTTATCGAACCGACCATGGAGGGGGAGATTTTTCCTAGTGCTCTACGAGATTGTTAATAATTTTGTAATAATTAAATATTTTTCAATAAAAATTTAGGATAATAATCTTTAATGTACTCTTAATGAAATAAAAAAAATCCGATCCCCAAATTTCTTTATTTGCTCTGTCAAAAAAATTCCCGAAAATCACCTCTTTTTTTCGATCGTCACAGTGGTGTTCCCCCTTAAAATGATATTGTCGATCAAAAATAGTTTTGTTTATTCTAAATTGCTAAATAACTATATGATCAAGTTTTTATCTAAAGAATGGGTCACTGTTATTTAATTTTTTCACATAGATTAACGGTAAAGTATTTTTTTGTAAGAATATTTTTAACAAGATATTTTTGTCTACGATAAGTAGTCATGCAACAATTGGCTATAGAAATTTAAATATCAGGTTGTTTTCGAAACACTATAGCTAAAATGGAAGAAGTAAAGTTTTCAAAGTCACGTCATAGGAATATCAAGTATAATGTAGTTTAATTTATACGAAAAATGCCTTAAAACAAGAAAAGAAAAAAATATGAAAAGTCTATGTTTACTTACCCAGGTGGACTAGACGGTAATATCACTTGATGAATTTTCCAAGTGGCTACACTTACACTGTGTTCATCAGCCGCATAACATCTCCAAAGAGCTTGAATAAGAGTAGCAGCCGGTTGTCGTCGTCTGATCATATGCTTCTGACGCTGCTGCTGTTGTACTTTAAGAGCAAAACCCGAGCCAAGAATACCCTAATAAAAAATCAACACAATAGCTTCATTGATTAAATTTCCGATATTCTCAATCTTATTGTAAAAAAACAGGACTAAAAAAGGAAATAAACTTACAGCAGGTAATGCAAAAAATGAAATCCCTAATAGAGCACAAAAAGATGCTATAATTTTTCCTTGCCAAGTTTTGGGGACAGCATCGCCATAGCCAACAGTGCATAATGTAATCTGAAAATTATTGTCAATAGACTTTGTATGAAAAATGCAAATAATACTTAATTTTTTTACTTAAATAATCTTTTTTTTATATTTTATTTTTCAATAGAATCTCACAAACTAATGTAAATAGTATTTTAGTTAATTGAAATAAAAAGAAATTAGCAAAAATTTTAATTTGGAAAATTGCTTAACTCTGACCAGTCGAAAGTATATATGGAGAGAAAAATATTATCAAAATAACTATCCAGCGTAACATCGAATAGCGTTTCATTAAAATAATAATTCGGTTATCTGATTTGAAGATTAATTAGCTAGAGCTAGCATCGTGGGAGTCACTGACGCAACGAGCAAGCGATGGACGCGAGTCACTACTACCGCGACCGCGTCCGATTGCCAATATCAGGGTGATTTAATTATGTGGAGTATTATTATTATTATTATTATTATTATTATTATTAATTAAATATTTGAGAGTTATTAAAAACAATTATTATGATTTTTGGTTACGACGATTTTTATTGTTTATGACAATTATCATTGTTTATTACTTGGTTTGTTTTTTCATAAACACTCATTATTATATTGTTATGTTTATTATTATGTTATTTTTACGATTGAAATTATTGTAAGTCATGATCTCATAACGTAGTATGAAGAGTGTGAAAATTATTCTAAATCCCAAGCGAAATTAGTGAGGAAAAGGAAAATAATTTTGAAATAAATCAAAATACTTAGAAGATTGGCCGACCAAATGGAAAGAAAATAAAAGAATAGCGATTGGGACTTATAGAAATTCCAAACGACACGAGGAAAATATTTTTCGATAACGAAAAACTTAGAGAAATCCCGTCGATCAGCGAACTTGCGCGAACCCCGATAAACGGCCACGAAGGAAAAACTTCTCGTGTCGACGAGGGTTCAAATGGTCGTTAAGTTCTGTCACGAAAATGCCGTTAATCAACCTTTCTCTGGGTGAATTTTTCGTCCGGAAACTTTCAACCGAGAAATTCAAAAAGGTCCACTCTACCTGGTGCGTACTACAACGCAGGTAAATGAACATTTCACCCACGGGGAAAAGGCGATTCTCCGCCTATATAGGCCTTCAGCCAAAGGGTGGTAGGTGACCACAGCCGACTAGGTGAAAGCAAGGTGGATGTTATTCACTTTCCCCTTGGGTATCACGGAATAGGGCCTGCGGGGCGTCACTACCCGTCAAGGGCTGGGAATTAGAGATTGGTAAATATTAGCCACAATAATTGCTAAATTGACGGGAAAATAATTTTACCGACAACGGTAAAAATTTGTATACGCCGTGTATGTGTGGTTTTGTTTTATCAGTCGCCGTTTTGTAAATTTAAAAACATTTTTTATGTTCATTAGAATAAAGAGGTTCTGTTATTATTATTAGAATCTAAAATTGACTTTTTTTTTTAATTTAGGAAAGAGTGGAGCACGACGGCCCCTCTCAAAAATGAGGTAAAAAATTTTTTTTTTTTTTTTTTCATTTTCTGTCCAGTTATGACCTCTATGATGTTTTAATGATATTTTGGACCAATATTTGATATGTGAGGCATAATGGACCACTCGAAAAAAACATTGTCACGAAAAAAGTATTTTTTTTTTAATTATGGTAAATTTAAAGAATTCATTATTTTAGGCTTTTTCAGGTCAATGGTATTTTTATCTTTGGTAAAATCGCTCAATCCTTTCCTATCAAGTATCCTGTTATACGTGAATGTGGAACGTTTCGCGTAATAATAACCGTAACTCCTATTCTTTCCCGTTTCAGAGCATTATTTAATTTGTAAAAATGCTTACCGTAAGATGGGCGGTGTGGCTTAATGTATATAGAATAAGCTAAAGACAAAATCAGTATAGACCGGGTAGCTCAAATGGTAGGGTAGCCGACATGTTTTCGGAAGGTTCTGGGTTCGAATCTCAGTCTGAGCTATCTGAATTTTTTCTCGCATATTCTATAAACTCACATTAAGAAGATCCTCCCCACAATCCTTTCCTACCAAGTATCCTGTTACGTGAATATGAAACGCTTCACATAATAATAACCGTAACTCCTATTCTTTCAAGCTTCACAGCATTATTTAATTTGTAAAAATGTAATGCGATTTTTATCTTTGGTAAAATAAATTAGAAAAAATTTTAATGGACTGAAAAATTGTATTTATGTAGAGTTATTATAATAAATATTCAAAACATCTCAAGTTTAATTATTTAACCTATTGCAAGTTTCATTATGGAAAAAATTTTTATCGTATTCTAAATTCAGAATTTAATATTTATCGGCCGTCTTTAATTAACATCATTGAGCCATTTTAGTAGACCGATGTTCGGCCAATGATAGTTCGCCATGGCTGGGCCCGATAGTTGGTCATTCATAAAACCCTACACGGGAAGCTTTCTAGGACCTCAAAACGTCGAGATCTTGTGAAAACTCGATTTTTAAATAACGGGGTGAAACCAATAACTTCCTAATTTTTGAAAATTTTCAATTTTCTTAGCGAGAAGTTAAAAAAGTTTTTCATATGATTTTTTGGGAAGGGGGCCGTCGTGCCCAAGAAAAAAAAGAATTTTTTAGAGAGATGTTTTCAGGACCAGTTTTTCAATCCTGTACATATTTTTATTCCGTATAAAATTTCATTCTGAATTTAAAAACAAGCTCTTAAGATAATGGATAACTCTGGATATTTAAATGGAACCTTGCAAATAATACGTTACATTTAAGTTAAAAAATTTTTTTTTCGAAATGATCTCGAAGTTTCATCAGAAGATATCGAAATAAAGATGATAGCGATAATAATGTTGACAATTGGCTGGTTTCCAACACGAAAGTGTTATTTATTCAAGAAACTGATGATTTTAAATGAACTGTTCTTACATAGTAACATTGAAGCTCTGAAACTTTGAAAATCAATTTCTATTAAGTTAAGATATTCCTTACCACTCCCCACCAGAGTGCCTTTGCGTAGTTATTGAAGTGCTCATCATCACGCTCAGCTAAGTAAACTAGGAAACTTGCAGATATTAGTCCAAGGAAGCCAATATATAAAGTTGTAAAAAGTTCCTAATTAAGATTCATGAAATATTATTAATTATTAAATTAAACAGTTGCAATTCACTTAAACTAGGCCTAGTGAAATTATAACATTACTTGACGGTGGGCATAGACAACGCTGCCAAGTAATTTCCATGAACCTCCACGACGGTCCATACGAACCATTCGTAATATCTGAAAAAATCGAAGACCACGAAAAGCGCTCGCTGCAAAAACTTGACCGCTGCTTCTCATTGCCAGAACTACTATACTGGCCATAATGGTAATGACGTCTAAGTAAATAATTTAATAAATATTTATTTTCTTTTTCTTGAAGAAAATAAAAAGACTTTTTGGATAAGTTAAAATGAGAAAAGAAAAGGAGAAAAAACAAAACTTGCCTATAATGCAAAAAGGTCGACGAAGAAATTTTAGTCGGCCCATTATTGTTTGGTAACGGGAACGACATCCTGATGACCAAAGCCTTTATAAACAGAAATGTTTATTACTATTATTATTAATAATGTGAGTTTACGATATTTTGAGAGTCTTCTACAAAAAGCATGTCAATAGAAAATTTTTATAGATCGCTCATGATTTAAAAAAGATTAAAAAATGATGAAAAATTGATTTTTAGTAGATTTTATGGCAATCTAACTGTTGCATTTCTCCTTATGTTGTAACTTTTGAAAAACTTTTTTATTTACTGACTCAGCTCGTCGAGTTTGTTCCGGAAAAACCATTAGTTGAAAAGTTTATGTATATATGTATTTAAATATTTATATATTTATACAATGTAACGTAGCTTGTCATGACGATAGCGTTTACAATTCATAACGTATATCAATGGAACTCAACACACTCAAACTTTGGACATTAAATCAATAATAGTTTTTTTATCCATAAATTCACTGTAAAATAATTTAAACTGATATCTACTTTTATTTTGGCTGCCGAATGGTCTTTTTTGATTTGTTTTCAATTGAGATTTAATTTTGAAGTCAATTGGTCTAGCTTCTCGATGATACTCAACAAATGAAAACAAAAAAAATTTTTTTAAGTTTTTTTTTTTCGGATAACTTTTTAATTTGTTTGACTAATCGACTATAATTATTAATTACGTATAAACAGGTTTGTGCTTGAAAAGCTGGGTTTAATGTCTGAAAAATTAAAATTGAACCACGCGATAAATAATTTTGCTGTTTGAAAATTTCAACATTTTGATCTAAAACAATTCTCAGATTTTTGAATTACAAAATTAACCGAATTTTAAGTCAAATTTTTAAAAAATAGTAATTATTATTACCTTATTTAAAATTATATTTTTGCTTGTGTAAGTTTACTCGTTAGCTTTTTACCTTAAAACCTCCGTCAGGTATAAGAACAAAATTTTCAGCTTTAAAATAAAAATTGATTAAATTTATAACAAAAAATTACAATATTATTATCACTACTATTAAAATTTATTGTTTTTCTTCTATCTCAAAATTACCGCTTGTCACGACCATAGCGTCGCCAATTTACAACGGATCTTTACGAAACTCAACATTCCTATTCCACCGATGGATTTCAAAGTCAAGTTCAAAGATGAGCTTAATTGTTCAAGTAATTGAGAAATGCCAGGATTTCAAAATCATAAAAATTCATATTTCTTCACTTTCTTACTCGAATAACTTTTGAATGGGAAAGCTCTTTAAATAAGCTTCAATTTGAATACCATATCATATGCGTAGTCTTAAAATTAAGTCCTATTCCGCTATGCTAATTATGAAATCTGGTGTTGCACTCGTTTTTTTTTTTGTATATTTTTTTTTTCTTTTATTCATTATGAAATCTACTTCTATTTCGGCTGTCGAATGGCCTTTTTTTTGTAATATTTGCAGTAATTTTTTTATACAGATTATAATTTTTCTGTGTTTATGAAATTTTTTTAATTTGGAGTGACTCCTAAAAATTTAATAACAAAGCTCATTATTGAAAAAGAATTTTAAAACATGATATACACAATCATATTTTCATAGAAGACTCAAAAATATTACTTTAAATAAAACATTTTTGAATGAATTAGTAATTACCGAAAACAGAATTCTACGCTGAACCATATTAAAACAACAAGTTCCATATAGTAAAGCAGTAAACCAGCTTCTTTTTCGTATTCGTCAATAGTACTAAAAACTGATAGTACTAGACACATGAAGACCATAAAGAACCTAGTAAATTAAAAATTTTTAAATACAATTAATACTCTCATAATTAATCTATATAATAACCAACACGAGAAAATAAATATGAACACCTATGCATATAAGCAAATATATAAAAAATTTATACGTCACATATATCTGATTTTTTTTCTTTCGACGGAAACGTATATGAGAGATTTTTATACACTAAAAAAAAGTTGACTTGATTCAGGAGATACATTGTTGAACCGAGAAAATCTTTTTGAAAAGATTTTTGTCATCTTGATTCAAATAGGAAACTCTTGAACCGAAAAATTTTTCTGGGTTAACTTTAATTAAGATACTACTATCGGTTAGAGATTTACCGTTCAGAAATTTGACATATTAGTAAATTACACTAAGATAATAAGCCCACTAAATTTTTGAAGAGTTTAAAAGAACCAGTAAAAATATTGAGCTTTTAAACTTTGAAACTTTTGGGTGATAAAAATAAATAACACATTGAATACTTTGCGTAATTAAAAGTATAGATTCAAAGGGTGTGATAGTAATAATTAATAAAAAACTTTAAAAAGTCATTTTTTGTCTCTCTTTCTCTACACAGAAAAAAAAATTAACTCAAATCAAGAGAAAAATTCTTAAACCAAGAAAATAATTTTGAAGAGTTTTATTGTCTTGGATCAAGACGAAAAATTCTTGAATCAAGTAAAATTTACTTAGACCCTGAATAATTTCTTAGTTTAAGAATTTTTTTACTCAAATCAAGAAGATAAAATTCTTCAAAATTATTTACTTGATTCAAGTAAATTTTCTTTTCTTTTTAATGATATTTTGCATAGGAAAATCAACTAGGTAAATCAAAAAAAGCTTTGTGTGGAACATTTGATCATTTTTATTTGTGATACCTGTGGTACTACTTTAAAGAATTTTTCTTTTGAATCAAGTTAATTTTTTTTGTGTATGCTCGCCTATATGTTTTCATACATGAAAAAAATGTAAATTTTTGCTATCGAAAACGGACTAAAAGTGGCAAGAGTTATTTTGAATAAGTAATTTACCTCTTACCGTTTTTTGGAAAATTTCAACGTTTTTTTTACATATAAACAGATATATTCAAAATATATGAAAACATATAGGCAATCATAAAAAAAATTATTCATATTCGTTTTCTGTGAAAAAAATATAAATTAGATCTATGTTGCATACAAATATTAAGTCTTTGCTTTTATGTTTTCATATATGCATGCATATATGTCTTTCCCGGGGGGGGGAGATCATAATTAAAGGTAACCAGACGTTCTAATGACTAAATTTGACGAAGCTTACACGATCATGTGGTAAGTGATAGCATAAACGCCTCGAGGCCGCTCAAGAAAATTATATAAGTTGGTCTGGATTCTACGATACCGGGCGTCTCTGCGTGTCGCCCTGTAGTTTATCGGTCGGCCCAATAATGACATTCTCGGCGCAGTCAGGCGTCCTCTTCCACCTCCTTCGCTTCCTCTATCTCCGACTGTCCCTTGGCCTGTGGTAGTTTCGTCGTCGAAGTTTTTACCGTCGTTTCTACTTGAAAAAAAGAAAAATGCTTTTACTAAATATAATATTGGATAAGTAACAATAAGAAAAACGACGATGTCAATAAATAAAAAAAAAAAAAATTTATTTTAAGACAGAAAAATATATATACTCAACCTTTGTAGTGTTTCAATTGTACGAATTATCGACTACCTTGTACAGTAGAAATACAGTGATATAAAATATTATTCGTATCAATGATAGGTATCTCATCTTCATAAATATAAAATCAAAAAGCAATAATACATATAGCTACAGTGGAGTAGAAAGAACGCGATTTGTAAGAGAGCCAAACCGCCATCGATCTCCTCATACCTCATACTTGAAATTTTATTATTATATGATGTTATATATATTCAATAAATGTATATATTGACCCAGAATATCAGGGCATTTTTATTTTATATAATAAATAATGATGGCCTTTTATTACTACAATCTAAAATACGTTAGAAAAATAATAGATTGATTCTCCTTGATCAACATAAATTTCGACATCATCGAGTGCTCGAGTATTAATTATTGTTCTTATAAATAAATTAATTGTTATTGTATATTAATTTATAAAAGAGTAAGTGATGAACATGGGCACATGTATTAAAAAAATTTTTTTTTGCTCGACGGGCAGAAAGCGTCAACTTTCGGTCCGCTGCGCTAAATGAAGTTGCCACTTTCTGCCTTCGTCGAGCAAAAAAATAGCATACACTTCTCGGGAAGTAAATAAGAAAGCCTCAGATCACATGTTTGTTGACCTCGGCTTCGCCTCGGCCAACAATTACATGTGATCTGAGACATTTCTTACTTTACTTCCCTCGGTGTGTAATATACTATTTTGTTTAATTTATTGTAATTGATAAAGCTGAAATAGAATCGAAAGAACTTCCAAAATGAATCAAAACTACTTTTAAATGTTTTCACACAAAAATCTTCTTTTTTCTACGACAAAAATAATTTATAAAGTATTTACTTTTTTTTTTATTGAACAAGACATAATCATTGAAAATTTTAGAAAAGGTAGGGAGAATGATCTCAAATAAATGAAAAAAAAATTTACCGTGCGACTGTCGATGTCTTCACGGGAAAAATAAAGCATCATTGGTTACTATTTTGTACAGTAATCAGTAGTGTATTAATGGCATTAAAGGTCAGATGTATTAGAAGACTAGTGAGAGTTGTGCAACAAACGACTGATTATTATCTGCATACAACTGAAAACTGTTCGAAAAGAATTTAATACTGAGCCGAGAAATCTCAATCGTGTGATAACATCAACACACGACTAAGTATTCTTTACACAGTACTCAGTCATGTGCAAACAGCATCCAGTCATTCGTTGCACAGCGTTCACTTTTGTTCACATCCCAAATGATATTTTGAGCCTCCGAAATTTCTCGAGTCGAAATCTAAGTTCTGTCTTAGATAATTGAAATTTTTTCTCGATTTAAATTAAATCCAGAAAAATTTACGATAAAAACAAACTTTATATTATTGGGTACTGTATGAGCGTACGTCTAGTTTAATTATAACTCGAGGAGTTTTATTTCTTAATAACGAGTTTTACGACGAAACCAGACGTTAAATAATAATAACAATAATATTTATATTATTTTAAATCTAAAGGCGCAGGTTCGAATCCCACTCAGGCTTATAATTTTTTAATAATAATTATAATAATTATAATAATTATAATATTATAATAATAATAATAATTACTTATAAAAATATAAAGCTACTAAAAACACGTCCATCCGTTATAAAGCATACCACTGTTCTCATCATGATAATTATTTATGAAATCATAATTATTATACACGGAGAAAAAAACATAGGGATTTTTCCTATTTTTGCATAGGAAAAATTGCTATGTTGACATAGGAATTTTTCCAATATTGACATAGGAATATTTCCAATGTTAACATAGGAATATTTACAGTGTTTTCACATAGGAATTTTTCCAATGATAACATGGGAGTTTTTTCTTTATTAACATAATAGAAATATCCATGTGACATAGGAAAAATTTATTTATCACTAAAATTTATGTAACTTAATTTAATAATTACAAATTTATATAATACTTTTCTCATTTAAGCAATGTCAGATAATTTAAAAGTAAAACTGTAATATACAGTCGGTTTGTGATGAAAAAATTCGAGGAAATTTTTTTTCAAATTTTGCTTTACATTTTAAAAAAATTACAAATCCAGCAGATTATGGACGGTGTGGCTTTATATATATATGGGGCATTCCACGCAAAATCGACCACTTTTGATCCTGACCCCTTTACCCAATCAAAAAAAAGCTATGAATTTTTCAACAAAACCGCTTTTTTTATTTTTAAATTGCCATAACTTTTTCAAAAATTGACTTATCGGGATGTTTTTTTTTTTCCAAATTTATTTTCTTGATCCCCGACCCGAAAATACGGTCCTTCTGGCAGCCTTTCGCTCTAGAATGAACGACTTTTATGGCTCACACGAATTACAGCGCGCTCTGGTGGACTATGAATTTTTTCTGGCTCGGTCGTGTGACTTTATTCACAAGCGTGTTTGCGTGAATATACTTACACACTCACCGTAGAGTGTATAGTATGTAGCGCCGGCGCTCTGACAGCTGTACATAACAGTGTGGCCAGATCGTGCGAATTTTTTACCCCCACTTTGTACCGCTTTCAATATAGTCAGATGAGAGTGTCCTACAAAGTGGGAGTAAGAAAAGAGCACGATCTGGCCACACTGGTACATAACCACGATTTCATTTGTCTAAACAATGTGTACTATCAATTAATACTATTAATAATATAAAAATCAATAATATGAATCTTAATAATATAAATATTAATAACATAAATATTAATAATAGAATCATTTATTATTATAATTAAAAAAATTTCTCATTAATATTACTGATGGTAATTATTCAAAAGTATTGTGGCAGCGTGATATGAGTTAAGACTTAATACTGCTGTGTAATATTAACATAAGTGAAAATGTAAGCTTAGCTAATATATTATTTCTTAGAACATATGTATTTTTTTTTACCCGCCCTGACCAGCAAAACCTCGGCTTTGCAAAAGTCGGGCGGGCCGCCCCCTCCCCCCTTTGTCCGTATTTCCGTACTTTCGGTTGGAGATCAAGAAAAATAGTATACAACCCACGGCCAGAATGTTAGATACCCTGATGCATGGGATATAGAAGCCTCGGCTTCTATATTCCATGCGCCAGGAAATCCAACTTTCTGGTCTTGGGTTGTAATATGCTATTTATTAAATGTTCATTTTGGCCGAAAATGGAAAAAAATCATTCAAACCTATCTACATCGTTATTTTTTAGATTTTCCGAAAAAACTCCGAATTTCTCGATGATAACCATTTTCAAATGCAATAATTCTTAAACTAATAAAGACATTTAGCTTAGCTGAGCAAGAAAATGTTCTTTAACTTAATCTTATTTGCGAAAATGGCACTTAATCAGATAATAACGATGAAGATAGGATTGAATAATTTTTTTCTATTTTTTCCCAAAATGAACATTCGATAAAATAAATTTTGAAAAAAAAAACGTCCCGATAAAACAATTTTTGAAAAAGTTACGGTAATTTAAAAATAAAAAAGCGGTTTCGTTGAAAAATTCATAACTTTTTTTGGTTGGGTAAAAAAATTTGAAAAAATTATGAGACGTTTTTGATAAGGTAGAAAAAGAGGAAAGACTTTCAGCCGAATCAAAAGGAGTCAGGGTCAAAAGTGGTCGATTTGGCTTGGAATGCTCCATATACATTAAGCTACACCATCCATCATCTGCTGGATTTTTAATTTCTTTGAAATGTAAAAGCAAAATTCGAAAAAAATTTCCTCAAATTTTTTCATCACAAACCGACTGTATATCACTGTTTTACTTTTAAATTATCTGACATTGCTTAAATGAGAAAAGTGTTATGTAAATTTGTAATTATTAAAATAAGTTACATAAATTTTAGTGATAAATGAATTTTTCCTATGTCACATGGATATTTCTATCATGTTAATAAAAAAAAATTCCCATGTTACCATTGGAAAAATTCCTATGTTAACATTGGAAATATTTCTATGTTTTTTTCTCCGTGTATTCTTAATTTAAATTTATTAAAACTTATTTTCTATTTTTTTAGTTCGGTTTTCTATAAAAAGCGTATTTTTTAGTTTTTTTAAACTATTATTTATTTTAAATATTATATTCTTTAAAATAATTTAAAAATGGAAATTATTTATAATTATTCTCGTTTGAGCTCTATAAGGTAAAATATCCATTACATTCTCATTATGCATAAATATGACCATCGATAATGCTTTAGATTTTCGAGGGACAGCTACCTGACCATTTATTTCAGTAACACTACGGCTGAAGATTTCGTGCAATTGTGACATACGGTTAATTAAGAGTATGCACCTATAATACCTATAATGGCTGTAATACCTATAGAATACAGGGCTTAAGCTATTGACCGTACTCTTGACTCACATACACAAAAATGTAAAATAGTACTATTAAATACAATTAACGAAGTCTAAGAATTTATAATGTCGCCGAAAAATTTCCCGTCCATTATTTCTACTCATCACATCGTCTTTGACGAGACAGTACTTAAAATTAAGTACGTAAAATCGCATTTACTTGGAACAAATTATAAGTACTATTATCAAAAATTTTCTATTGGTCCTTTTGCTAATTACTCTTGTGCAGTCTTCGATTCTTGGGGTATATAAAGCCATTCGCTTGTGTAGATAGCTCAGTTTTATTTTTGCGTCTGTCGAGAAGATAACTTTCTCAAATTTACTATTTTTTAGTGATTTTTATTTTTTAAAATTTTAATTTTGCTTTCTGACTATGGGCGGAAAAAATATCGAACTTGTGCAGAAGTACTTCAAGCCTGACGAAGGATTCGAAAGCGAAGTGAGTATTTATTGCATTATTTTTGATTTTTAAATAATTTAAATTATTTTAAAATAGTTATTTAATTTTAATGAATATTTTTTAACATTCAATAAATATTTAGTTTTTTGACAATGAAAATAAAGAAATTTGGGGGTCGGATTTTTTTTATTTTGTTAAGGGTATATTAAAAATTATTACCCTAAATTTTTATTAAAAAATATTTAATTATTACAAAGTTATTAACACTAAGGGCATTTTTGTAGAGAATTAAATTTCCAAAAAAAAACAAAACTCCGAAGTTTTTTTTTTGTATCTCCAAAATTTGACCCAAAATTGAAATTTAAAATTATTTAGAATTATAAACAAATATTAAAACATGTTATTATAATATAATTAAAAAAAAATCAATTTTTTAAATAAGAATTCAAAAAATAATTTTTTTTTTTTTTTTAACCGGTGATATTAGCCGAGTGGTCTAAGGCGCAAGGCCTATAGAGCACTCGGGACTGGCTCACCGGCCAGGCGTGGGTTCGAATCCCAAGCTGGTCTTAGAAACCATCTTGGTTGATATTCGACCCTCACCGCGTAGATTTAAGATTTTCACAACCCAAAAAGACCCCAACGTACCACTCCCAACAGTTAAAGTCGGCGATATGACCACAGCAGTTAAAACCGACTCTAAATAATAACCAATAAAAAAAAAAAATTTTTTTTTAATTTATTTAAAATTTTTAAAATAATTTAAATTAAAAAAAAATTACTTTCTTAAAAATAACATTTTTAAATATTTAAAAAAAATTCTATAAAAAAATAATTTAAGGTGATTTTTTTTTTTGAGAAATAATTAACAAAATTATTTATCATTCCAGTCTGAAGAGACTGACTCCGAAGAATCCCTTCACAACTACCCGTCAACGTCGAGGGGAAAATCAGGTTCAATCGAGGTATATCCACCATAACTTGCTAGAAAGAAGGCGCCGAGATGGAATCAAATTCAATTTCGGAATACTGCAAGAAACGGTGAATGAACTCGATGAAACGACCAATTCAGCGAAGGGCAGGATGAAAATCTTGAGAAAAACGATCGACTTCATCTGTAGGACAGAGGACAGCATCCTCTCACTACAAAATGAGATACTGACGATCAACCGAGAAAATCGACTTCTGCAAGCTGAATGTAAGCTTTTCAAAATTTTTATTTTGCGTAAAAATATTTTTTAATTATAATTTTTAGTTCAGGGGATTTAATATTTATTTTTTTGCAGTGATGAGTCTGGAGGAAACGACAGTGATTCCTCGGACGAGGATGAATAAAAACTCGAAGAAACACCCAAAGAACTCGATTCTCAAGAGTCGACAGAGTCTTCAAAACCAACAACATCATCGTGTTATCAAGAGTCATCGGAGTCCGACGATTTGATTATGTAAAAAATAATAATTCAATTAGTAAATATGTCAATTATGTAATTATATATAATAATTAAGAATAATGATTTAATACATGACTTGGAGAATAAAATAAAAAAATAAAATAAACGAAAAAATTTCTAGTCAAAATTAATTTCTTGTCCTTGATTATATTTTTTATTTTTTAAGACTTATGATTTTAAATTTTATTTAAATAATTTATAATTTAAAATTTTTGTAAATTATTTAACACTTTTTTTTTTTTGTTATTTTAAGAGAATTTTTAAAAAGAATTAAAAAATTTTTACCTAAATTAAAAAAAAAAAAAATTAGGAATACGGTAGACCCTGAAGGCCATCCGTGCAACTTCCCGCTAATTCCATGCCTAAGTGCATAAAACTGCACTAATGATGTTTTTGAGTGATAAATAAATTTTTCCTATGTCACATGGATATTTCTATCATGTTAATAAAGAAAAAATTCCCATGTTACCATTGGAAATATTCCTATGTCAACATAGCAATTTTTCCTATGCAAAAATAGGAAAAATCCCTATGGTTTTTTCTCCGTGTATAATTAGAAATATATGTAATAAATAATTAAAATTAACTCAACTACCATAGCTGAAAATAATGATGAAGAATAGTATATTACACCTCTTGGGAAGGAAAATAAGAAAAGCGCCAGATCACATGTTTGTTGGCCGAGGCGAAGTCTAGTCTCAGATCACTTTTGACAATAAGATATAACCTGACTAGAAATTGTCCCAGTACTTATAGTGGGACTCGCTTGGGATTTTGTGGGGCAAGACCTATAGGTATATCACATTCGGGAACCTTTTGGGATATCTCAACGAAAAAATTAATGATTTTGCAATAACTCTTCCCAACTGGGGCTTAATTAGGAACTTAATGGAAAATGTAAAAATAAATCATCTTTTCTATTTTTAACGGATGGGGATTTGTTTGAGGCCCATTTGGGATATCCTTAAATTCTGATTAAATAAATTCCAGTTTAAATATTAATAAGAAAAATTTTTGGACTGAAAAAATTACATCCTGTAAATATTTTTCGTTAAAACTTTAGACCTTAAAAAGAGAAAATAATTTTGACAAATTTGATTGATTTAAATAAAGCAAATTCTTGATATAAGTATAATTGATAACAAATAATTGATAGAAAACAAATTTTCTACTTTATTAAAAACAATTAAAGCTTTCTTTGTTAAAGTTATCTTTTCATAATAAGTAAATACCTAAAAATTAAAAAAAAAATTTCCCTAAAATAATTTTGAAATTAAAATTCAAAACGCTTGACTTCACTTGAAACTCCGTACTTTAAATATTTATAGACTTTTTATTTTTTACATAATCTATATTTTTCGTTTAATATTATTCTTTTATTCCTCTTTCACTTTAATTTTTATGAGAAGTATCAGTTGTGTATTTTTTAATTTTTCGCGCTTTATTCAATTAAAACATCTTACTAGGTGGCGCTATGAGGCTTGTTATTTTTAATCGTAATAACCTAACCTAGTCATAATAGAAACTTAACTTATTGTATTGACAATAAGTTAATTTTTATAGTTTTCTTTAGTTTGTAAAAATTGAACATCATACTTTATGATCAAATTTTTTAAGTAGATTTACGATAGTGACTATAATAGGAATGATTTTTTCTCAAATGATAAATTGAATTAAATATAAGATGAGCTCTATTATGACGAAAGTGATGATGAACATGATGAAGAATAGGATGAAGGAAGTGGACAACAACCTGAAAGTAGTGACGACGAATTATTCGATAATGTAGAAGATTAATGATATTGAAAAACTTCGTCAACAAAGTAAGTAACAATACAATTATAAATGGTATAAGTGTAAAATTAGCAGTTATTTTTGAAAATAATTAAATGGATTTAATTTTAACAGTTAAAACAAAAGCAATTTCAAATTATATTAAAAAAATATATTTTTGTTTTTAAGTGCATTTTTTTATCAATAAAAAAAAATTTTTTTTTTAATTCATTAAATTAAAAAATTTTTTAATTGAAAAAAAATTTATCAGATATCTCTTAAAATCATTTGTCATGAGTATGATTAATAATCTGATTATAGTAAATGTTTAATAATGTTTTAAAAATCTTTTTTCTAATTATTACATGAATCATTAGTAAAAAATTAGCTTCCAGTCCCGAAAATCGACTTGACGACAAAAAAATTTTGACGGCGATGACAACAGTCATACAATGTGCTCGAGATTTGGATGGCCATCATTGTCTTCTTTTAAAAGATGATCATTTTATTAATTGGATTTATTTAATCCTTATAAGTTTACAAATAAACGAATTTTTTGGTAATTTTTAGTTTGTTTTTAATTTGTAGCCATATATGCTACATCCTAAGTGCATTAATTAAGCAGGAACAGACTGGGATTACTCGATCGGGAGCCGATAGGAATTGCCCCACTGGGCCCCAAATACGTTTTTGCGTTACATTCCAATGTGGGATCCCAATTGGAAAACCAAGTTGGGTCCAAAGTGGGAGCACGTAGGAATTTTCAGTCGGGAACCTGTTCATAGTCATATGATAATGCTAAGTGCGCAGGCGCTAGAAAACAAATTGCGGAGATATTACGAAGAATAATCGAAAATTTTACTGAGTATAATTCAAATTCTACAGGAAACAAACTTAGATTATATCCAGTGGAATCTTACGCGGTATTATCTGAGATTTTACTGGAGGAAATAGGAGATTACAATGAATATAGTCCAGATATCACTCAGTATAATCTGGATTATACTAGCTACTATCTTAAATTTTTTTTCTCTATAGATGTCATTGAGTATAATCTGGAATATTATCCTGTGTAATCTTGTTCTTTTCATGTAAGGTCTGAAAGAGGCAGAATATCTATTAGATTCTATGATTAACTACACTGATAGAAAATTTATGTTGGCTCAAGAGATATTTTCTTGATCTAAGAATTTATTTGGGAAGACAAATGATTATTTTGCTTTAAGAATTTCTTGTCTTGATTTAGATTTTCTTGGCTTAAGAGCTATATTATCTTCAATCGATACATTTAGTTTTTCAATATCAAAATAACATTATCGTTTCAAAAACAAAATAATTCATCAAAGTATATTTCAAAAACTAAATAGTCTTTAATTGTTATACCGAAAAAAAATTATTTCTTGGAAATAAGTAAATTAATGACTCAAAAAAAAAGCCATTCTTAACACAAGTCGGTAACATTTTGAATCAATGTTATCGTCTATCTTGAACCAAGAGACAAAAATTCTTGAAAGAAATATGTCTATATCTAGTTTCAAGAGTTCAAATTTTGAAGAAAAAAAGTTTCTTGAATCAAGATTGTTTTTCTATCAGTATACATTTATATTACTAACCAACTTAAGGAGATTCAATACCAATTTTCGAAATACTTCGTAAGTTTGAAATTTTTTTTATCGGAACATTTCTAAATAAAGTTAAACTTTCAAATCAATTTGCTACACCATTTTCAAGAAATAAGTTCTCAAAATTCGTTCTTATACACGGGCGTATATGGGAGTAATTTTTGAAAGTGCTATAGTTGTTGCTATAATAATCCCATCACTATAAATTATTCAGTACCTAATAATTAAACTCTTCTGCACACATGATTATTCTTTTTTGAAATTAACAATCGGTTCGTTATTTGATTATTAACAAAATAAGAAGAGAATTTTAGTTAATGACCCCTGTTTAAAATTTCCAATAGAATCCCATCAAAAGCGACAAAAGCCACTTAGAAACCAATAAATTTTATTGATTTCTAAGTGGCTTTTGTCGCTTTTGATGAGACCTTATTGGAGTTTTTCAACAGGGACATCATATGTGTCGCGAATTCAAGGAAAGACGGCAACAACGTAAAATGACACAACCGCGGGAAATTTGAATGAGTAATTATCATTTATAAGCCTACAACTTTTTTTCGTTGATCATTACTATGATCTAATTTACCTCCACAATGTTTTATTTTTTTAATATTACTCTCTTCCATAATTATTGAAAACAAAAATCACTTGATATTGTTTTCTGTTTACGTTGCGCTTACACACTAATGAACTGAGTTATCACATAACACTCGTGTCGAACTTGAGCTCGAGCTAGTAATAAACTTTATCACTATCAGTAGTACACAAAAATTACTAAACAGTAGCGCGCTGTTTCCGTATTTCCGCGTCCATTTTTTAATCACTAATTTCATGAAAAATAAAATTGTTCTATGAAAAAAAAATTTTTTTTAAGATTCATTATAATTGTAATGGAAATATATTGTATTAATTTCTAAGAATAAGTTAATTTATAACTTATTCTGTTAATTAAATTTTGGTATATAGGAGTTGCATCTTGTAAAAATACAATAAAAAATTTTCCAGATCCACTGGAGAGATATTTGGTTTCGAACCTCTTTCAGAATACCGGAGAACGAATTAATTGACGAAAATCGCAGCACTCGTGTTCCGTCGTACACTTATATTTTAATATAACATTTTTAATTAATTTAAATAATTTATATTTTGTCATAGCCGAAAATTGCTGCGCTTTTTGAAAAATAATATACTTTAGTTTTTAAAATCTGGAATTTAAATCTGTAGTTTTTGTTAAATACTTTTAATTATGTTACCTAGAAAAAGGTTCATTTATTTGTTCAATTTTATTTATGAGTAAAATTTCCCAGCTTATGTACTGCGATAGCAATCTAGGCAATTCGTTACTTTTTTTATATTTCAGTTTTTTCCTAGCTCTAGAGTAGAAAATGAATCCATTAGTTAATCAGTTCATCAGCTGAATTAATGACTGGTTTACTGATTAAGTTAACTGGTAATCCGGTTAAGTTAACTGGTTAATTGGTCACACAGATAAATTGATATTTTGTCATTTATGAGCTAGAAATTATGATTAAAGCTCCTTAAGAAATAAATGTTGAAATCCTTAAGGTTTTTTTCTGGTTTTACTTTTTTTGTTGTATGAAATCTATTTGCATTACTCGAGTGGTACGGAAGATTTCACTCTAACTTGACCATCTTTCTATAACTCTACGCGTAAAAGATGCAATTTCGAAAATTAATTGTTCCAAAACGGTACAATGAATTGATCTGGAATTTTGGTGGTGAATTATTAACATATTTATCTTCCAATAAAAAAAATTTTATAATTTTCTTGAAATATGCTGTTCACGACCATACTACCTTAAGAGTAAACTATTACATTTTTCAGTCATTGATCGATTCTACCATAAAAATGTAAGTAAATTAAATAAACTCGATGACAGATAACTCCTTTTTACTGTAATAATGTTTCCTGTCGTAGAGAAAACGCGTTCAGATGGAGTACTTGATGGTGAGAAAGCATAAATATTTTTTTTTCACAAATTAATGAAATTTATTTCATGTATTTCTTTTCGAAATATATTATCGATATAATCTTCAAAACTAACACGTCTCTCGAAACTTTAAGAAAGTGTTTTAGGGTTAAAAAGATAGTTTAAATCTTTTACTCTCTTATCTATTTTCGAGAAAGATTAATTATTAGCTCGAGTATCTTACTTTCCTTACTTATTATATTTACCATAGTCAATTCAATTTTCGAGCGATACTCAGCAGTTTCTTCATTCATATCTTTATATCGAAAATTAAAAAAATTAAAATATAAATTAAAAAATGATTAGTATTAAACTTTACTCGAAATTTAAATTGCGCGCTTTAATCCTAAATCCTGAGGAATCAGAGTCTATTCTTTCGATTAGTACAGAAATTTCGATACTAAATTACCTTTATTTTAGTCATCAATTTTATACTATCTTTAAAAGAGAAATAGTGCTAAATACAATGAATTAATAAATATCAAGGAGTTATTCTACTTTGGATGAATGAAAAATAAGGATATTGTTAATAATTTTTTCTTTCGCTACGAGATATAGTGATAAGTATACAAAATATGTAGTTAAAATTTCATAAGGATCAGTTCAAAAGTATCTGAGATTTTTTAACAGCACAGACCTTTCTATTTTTTTAGGACTCCTGTTTATTTGTTGTTTCAAGCCTAAAAAGGAGTTATAATCAATGAAATTTTTAATTTTATTTAAAGTTTATGAATGTTTATTTTGAGCCTAACAATTTTTATATCAACAAACATAACAGTATTTTAAAAAAAAATTAGTGCGTTATTTTTCGTGCATTTAAAGTAGAATGATCCCTTAACTTAGTAAATATCATAAATACAAACATCAATTACCTTGGATCCAAAAAACGAGAAATTTGAAACAATTCTTGTATTTTTTTATCCGAAAATCGTGTTTGTAATTGTTCTTCAAGAGTCTATTCCAGCAATGAAATTATTAGAATCGCGATCATCTAATTTCAAGAAATTAGAAATAACTGAATGTAGGGGAGGGTGGGACATGGCGGTCCTTCAAGGCCACTACGGCCCCGCTCAAAAATTAGGTAAAAATTTTTAATTTCCCGCTAAAAAATCGAAGATTTTCTAGATTCGGAAAGTTATTGGTTTTATCCCGTTTTGCAAAAATCGAGTTTTCATCAGGTCTCGACGTTTTAAGGTCACAGGCAGCTTCCCTGACTACCCCCGGGATGTTGTCTGCCTAACTTTATGTATGTATGTTTGTATGTATGTAGTAACGGAAAATATTAGAGTTTAAGATGCTTTCTTATTTTTACTAGTTTTAAATAGATTGTAAAATCAAAGGATGTATGGTTGTAAATTTAAGGATTAGACGGGTAACAGAGACTGTTCGACATGTTGTCAGCAGATGTCAAAATATTTGTAAGTTTCTGTTGCTGTAGAGAATAAGAAATGTTGTAACGCGAGGTATGAGTGAGAGAGTGAAAACTGAGAGAGAGAGAGAGTATGAAGTAATGCCCGAAATGGGGGTGAGAAGGGACCGAGAGGCCCGAGTAATTTTAAAATAGGTAGTTGTAAGTTAGTCTAATACCACCCAGGCTAGTGAGCAGCTGTATGTTATTTTCCCTTATCAATAAATCTATTATTATACTTTTAAAAAATATTGCCTCGTGCTGTAATTTCTTTTAATTAATATAATCTAAAAATCTATATTCTACATGTATGAATGTATGTACGTACGTACGTACGTGCGCGCGCGCGTGTGTGTGTGTGTGTATGTGTACACATTGTTTGATTTTATTAACATTAATTTAGCATCGCTAAACTCAGTGATAGAAAATAACATCGGACATTCGCGTGAGATTTCTGCACTACGTCACGGCAACAGCGGTCTTCAAAACAGCGCCTGTCAATTCTTTTCATAGCGCCTCGCGGCCACAATTTCTCTCCATCAATTAATTTATAATTATATGTCGCTACGATAATCTGATCAATTAACACACAAAACCACGAACGGTGGCTGAGCTCGCCCCGATTGTGCTCTCTCCTTGAGATACAATTCAATCATTCACATACATACACACATTCTCACTTACACATATTTTCTGTACACTTCGAGGAAGTTTTTCCTCAATTTCGGCTGAAGTTTTCCTTCTCTAGGAAAAAAAACTTTCATCATTATTGGGCCCCTTAAATAAGTGAATTATGTAAAATTACCTAATCTAACCTGAGAACTTCTAAATAATTAATTCTAAGTGCCTAAATAAAAATAATTACGGGAAGTAGACTGATTGGCTAGTTTCCGACAAAACAGTAATCATTTTGAATTCCGGATTCTACAATAAATCTGTTTTATTTAAATGAATATTCCATATTTAAAATATATACTGATGTGAAAAATTTTATAAAATATCAACAATTCATTGATCAAAACTGTATACTTATTTCCATTGTAATTACATGTCATAAAGAGATCACTTTAATTTAATAATTTAAGTAATTTTAATCACCTGATAAATATTTTATTTTCCAATATACGCCAATAGTATGTGATTTAATCATAATTCCTAGCTTATAAATGACAAAATATTAATTTTACTGTTTGAGCGATAAACCAGGTCATTAATTCAACCAATTTACCGGTTAACTAAGTTAACTGATTAATTTGAATTAGCTAGTTGGCTGATGAACTGGTTAACCTGGTTAAACTTAATGGCTGGTTTTGTCAGCCAAATCATACAGCACTAAGTTTTTAGTCACTGTGATTTATATTTAATAATTCGTAGGTATTAGCACCAATGCAATCTGCCTAGCCATATCAGTTACTGTGAATGAAGAAATTTTATTTCACTATCAGTGAAAACGATATTGTTACTTTGTCGTAGATTAATGCAACCCAATCCATACTTTAAAACTAGTAAGCTGAAAAATTGATCAACATGTGACTAGACAGGCTGTATTAACGCTAATACCTGCTAATCATTGTTATTATTATTATGATTACACGGGCATAATTTTTCTTCAAAAATTACCGTTAAATTCACTGTAATCATGGGGAATAATGCGGCTCTTTTATTTATTATCACTTTTTAAATACAAATTACGAAAAAATTTATTTATTTTATGTTAGACTTAATAAAATTTATCGAAAACATAAAATTTAGGGTAGACCACGGTAAAATTTGTTAAAAAAGAAAAATTAAAAATGATCTCACTTACCGACAAATGATTAGGCCGTGCCACCTGTCTCACGATTACTGTGAATTTAACGGTAATTTTTGAAGAAAATTTCTTTCAGTGTATTAAATTTGACATTATTATCATGATTTTACACCTGGCTTCGTTGGAAAAAGATGTTAGAAAAATAATAAAAATCACAAATATCTGGTTAATGTTTACGATTAAAACAGCATTTTGTAGGTCTGGGTTAATCATACTTTTAGTCTATGTCATCTTGTACGGTCAAAACAGGTGTTTGGGAAAGGAGAAAATTGAACTTCAAAGAATTTTAATACTCTTACGATTAAAACCTAATTTGAATTTCGACTCGGGCTACTGAGAGAACTTGTAGGCCAATGTTATGGTGTTATGTTTCGGAATTTTTTAATTTTTTTGTTGCTATTGCAACCGATCCCATAGTAATCGTCGCGATCTTAATTTTTCGTAATGTTTAAAAATCCTCCTGTTAGCATCAAAAAAGTTTTACTTAAAAAAAAAAAAATAGTTGCGAAAAAAAGACGAAAAATAATTTTTGGTAGTGAAGCACTCTCTAATGATTGTTATTATGAGTCGTGCAGTATAAAAGGAATTTGAAATTCATTTGGTAGTTAGAGAGATGTGTAAAAATTGAAGGGGATAATAAACAATTGTTTGGAGCTTAACATCGGATGGATCAGGTACTTTATGAATAAAAATACCTGATTGACTTGTCCACCATGTCGAGAGTTTGAAATCTTACAGACGACGTCGCGTAGTAGGAGGTGACGCCGGAAGGCTTTCCGTCGCGAGTCTTGGAGTCTGGTTCTAAGCTCGTCGATCGTAAGACGACATGCGGGGTCAGGAGAGAACGATGTAGCAACGCCGGACTGCCACCCGTCGACAGTGGCTCCGACGTCATTATCGCTGGGCAATCATTAATTACAGACATTATTTTATTCCCCAAAAAATTCTTAATTAATGTATATCAAACATGAATAGTCTTATATATTTTGTTATATATAATATTAGAAAATGTATAATTATTTAAATTTATAATATATAATGAACTATCCACGTATACAAAATATATTAGCTACCGACATCGCACTGACCCGTTTATAAAGGTCAACCGAACAGTGCTCACCACTTGATCGTCAGCTGATCCTTCTCTTGGATCCGCTCTTAAAACTCATGTCGTGGTATAATTCAACTTTCTTCTTATTTCTTGTAAATCTGTAAAATTAAAAATAAAAACAACCCCACGTGTCCATAATCTATATTACTTTTATAAAGCTGACCATCAATATTTGCCATACAGCGCTTTTGCATTGTCACATTATCACTTCATGCATCATATATTGTAATTATGCTTTTTTTAATGTAATATTCCACTTGTATGGAATTTTATAGAGCATAAATTATTAAAAATAGAACATGCGAATCGTAAGCTTTTTCAGGAATGGTTTGGGTTAAAAATAACTGATAGAAAAAATAAAAGCTTTTTCCAATTTATCAATTGTCAATCACAACGCCTACGTGATTGGCTAAAAAAATATTTTAATCAAACAATATAAAGTATACTCTTGTAGTTTCTATTAAAAATTATTGTTGTTATTTTTTAAAAATATTTGCTTTTAAATTTTACATACTTTTTTGTATACATCAACAAGTATACTAAATAAAATAATGATATGATTTAAAAAAGACTTTCTCCAAAATTTTACTCTTGTTCCGAACTATAAAGAAAGAAATAAAGTTTTGAATCAATTACTTAAAAGTTATAACTTTAGGATGAAGAGGAAAATATTCTTCATTCAATTTTACTTTCTAATGAAGTACTTTATTGTTTAAAAAAAATATATAATATAAATTTCTTCCACTCATTTATTTCGCTGGGATTAAAACAGTAACGATGCTAATTTGAAAAATGTTGACTGGCTATCTGATCTTAAATCACATTCAAATTAAGCAGTTCTACCTAATTTGGGAAAATACGAGACCTGTTCCATTTAAATTAAGCTCCTTAATTTAAATATAAGGTAGAATTTTCTAAGATAGTTAAAAGTTGAGAAAAAAAAATTAGTAGTTCTTGTTGAAAGAGTAGATAACCCTAGTTAACATTTATATTATTTGTGTTGTTTTGATCAAAACAATAGTGAATTGAATGAAATTAGGATGTTCAATTTGGTAGTATATAAATGAAAAATCGGCGTAGAGTGGAAAATAAAGTATCATTACAGGTACAATCCGTATAGCTACAAGTAGCAGTCTGGATAGCGACCGTCGCGATCGATTCAGGTGCCATGCACGTTAGTATTGCTACCGTTAGTATCCAGTTTTCCTAACCTCACTATCCTCTAGATGGCAATGTGTGTATTTTTACAGTAGCAATATCGTATCGTGCAGAGCAGAAAACTTTTTTTTTTAGTGTGCCACCATAGATACGATGTAACGTGGCTGTAAACTGAAAGACAAATTGACTTGATTCAAGAAAAAAAATTTTGGTTTACGGTAGTTCTACCGTTACCACAGGTGTCAAATTAGTGCTTTGTGTAATTTGGCTTCAGTAGTATTTTTATTTGGCAACGCCGCATGAAAGCTAAAGAGACAGAAATATATTCTGTTTCACTCAACATATGAGTTCATGTCCATTGATTTAAGTTTGAATTTCGCGCGAGGCCTAACCTTTTCTACGGCGTTGCCACATTTAAGTTGGCTGGTACTTTTTTCTCAATTATTTATTAATTATTCTTATCAAAAGCTCTGAGTTTATTGTGTTATTTGCACGAAATATTCAATAAATTTTTCTCTTTCTATTGATACCAATATTATAGAAATCTAAACGTCCAGTTTTGTAAAATAAAATAAAGTCTGTAATTTTTCGTAAAGATCAATGGTGAAGGCAAAAATTTACAAATATTAATATCTTTTTTTCAGTTCCCTGTAGGCTTCCAAAAATTTTACTGCTTAATTAAAATATTATAGAGTACTTATATGCCAAGTTTTATTAAATTCTGAACGTCAATTCTAAAACCGGTAGTACTACCTTACGAATTTTTTCTCTTCATTAAAAATACATTTCTTCAAAATTCAACGCTTTATTTTTAAAACTGTTTTTTTAACTAGTCTCCGAGAGATCTTAAGAATGAATTGACCTATGGCTTTGAGTTTTTAAGGATGTATTGAACACATGTATAGATATCGACTAAATTAAGATAATGCGTAAATTTCAAGCCGTTTTTAATTTTTTCATTTTAAAATATAATCTAAAAAAATAATAGAGATAATTGACAAACTTTATCTTCAACATGTATGTCTTTGAAGTGGTAGAACATACGTTGTAATGAAGATTTTCGTTGAAAAAATTGATACTTATTTTTAAAATATCAATTAATATATAGTTAAAAATTCAAGATTTTGTTTTTTATCGCTCGTAAAAAAAACAAAACATTTTCAATGAAAGATAGAAAAAAGAGAGTTCTTCGAACGGGACTACCCCCTCCCCTAATAGAGATTTTATTATTTTAGCTTGACCAAATTACAATTTAAATAAAACATCTACGATTCTGACTAAAATTTAAAATTTGTCAAAAAAAATAAAATTACTTTATACAATTAAAAATAATTCCTCTTTATTAGACAAATTGATCGTGTTGATTAATGGTACAATTATTAATCCAAAAATTCATAAACAGTAAATTCAATTTTCAAATCAAGATAATCTCGGTTACTGTCAAAATAATAATTTTCTTTTAGTTCAACATTATTTCTCTTTAACCAAATCAGTTGACTTATCAGTGTAGCAATATTCTTCAAATAATCCAATTCAAATTCAAAATAAAAAAAAATGTTTTACTGCTGTAAGAACTATAACATCAAAAAATAAAATAAAAGTCACCCTAGATGTCACATTAATCAATTGAATTAAGTTTATGAGCTCTAATCTATTATTTTAATAAATCGCTTTTTTTCGATGACAAGATGAAAATAAGAATACTTAAATATAGTTAGCATTTTACACAATAGTGTGAATATAAGATAGCGAAAAATGTATGTGTCAAAAATATAAGTGACATATGTAAAATATATGCCACATATATTTACGCAAAAAAAAATATGTCGCCTTATATTTTTCAATACACAGAAAGAGAGGCTAAAATATATTTACGTATAAATATCAACATAAATGTGTGGGTGTGTCTGTTTTATTGACGAAATTCTTCAGAATTTTTGTAGTTCCAATTTTTTAACTTCCCGCTGAAAAAATCGAGAAATAATTGGTTTTTCCCGTTTTTCGAAAATCAAGTTTTCATCAGATCTCGACGTTTTAAGGTCACAGAAAGCTTCCCTAACTACCTCCGCGATATTGTCACTATGTCACTATATCTGTGTTTGGGGTTGGGGGGGGGGAGGTAAGTAGGTGAACCGCTTATAACTTTTGAACGACTAATCCGATCGGAACCTCCCAAACGGCATTCAAAAGAGTTCCCTTAAACTTATATTTCCTGTGAATTTGAACCGATTTAAATCAATAGATTTTGAGAAATCTCAAAAAACTAAAAAAAAATTTTTTTTTAATATTGTTTTTTTGGAATAACTTTTAAACAGTCTTATCAATAAACCAAAAACTAATTAGTTTTTAACCTTGAAAAACTACGTCGATCGCCGCCGGGCTGGTCAAAATCGGTTGATTCGTTCGTGAGATACCGTGAACTAAAAAAATCGAAAAAATTGAATTTGAAAAAAAAAATTCCAAAATTTTTTATCTGATCAATTTGCGTTTACAAATTGTTTATAGCACTTGAAAAACTGCATCGATTGCTGCTATCCGCGTAAAAATCGGTTAACTCATACAAAAGCTATAGCAGATTGAAAATTAAAATAATATTGTTTTATCAAACTTCCATCAGATTTTTATGAGCATCAAACATCTTCATTTTGAACTTGAAGAGCTCAAAAATATTGAAACAGACGGCAAAGTTGCAAGCTATTAATGACTGAATTTAGCTGGAAATTGCAGGGATGGCCTTAAGGGTCAACCGTTTTCCAAGTTTTGTCTTTTAAATTAATTAACTACTTTATTAGAATGCTGTTTAAAAAAACTAACCGATTTTTAATTGTGGAGTTTTTGTTCTTTGTGAACTTGTTATATATTTTCTGAGCAGTAACAATTTATTTTTACTTTTTATTAATTAAAACTGTTTTTCAAGCTAAGCGTCAACTGCTTCTAATTTAATTGCAAAAAACACAGTTATTTTTTTTTTAATTTTATTTCTGCTGGTTTGCAGTTGGAAATTAGTGAGACATTCCAGTATAATTAATCACTCAATTACTTTCGAATTTTCCTCTTGGTTGACATATAAAAATTAGATTCTTCTATTAAATAAATATTTCACAGCAACTGAAAATGAATATTTTACGAATTTCATGGGAAAGTTGATAATTATCATAATTTATAAATATAAAAGAAGTATTTTTATTGATATGTGTTAAAATCATCGCTAAATTTAAACTCAGATATCAACACTAAATAACAAACAAGTTTTTTTCATTGATAATAATACAAAAAAAAAGGTTTTTCAAATTTAATATTAATGGAAAGATCCTGGACTGAATTCATGTCTTAACAAGTTAATTTGTTATGATACGTTTTACGAGTAGTTTTAATAAATGAGTGGTCATTCTAAATAGATTTAATTTACCTCTGGTCAGAATATCTCATTTTTATTTTGTAGTTTCACAAAAAATCACAAGGCTAATTGTGGTTTTTCTTAATTCAATAATAGTTAAAAAAATAATTAAATTTTTTCTAAATTATCATAAACATAGTTATCAAATTAGTAATTACCTCCCATAAAATGTTTATTATAATGTTATTATTAAAAATAAACATCATTAATGTAAATTTTTGGACTGAGTTTGACATTTTTGTACGATTTGCTATTCACTGTCTACACATTTACCCAAGTTGTTTTCTTCGTCGTTAATTTTCATAATTTTTTTTTGCCATGAGATTAATTAATTTTTACATATATTATAGGAGATTTCATAAACCAATCCAGAATCAAAACTCATTCAGAGTTGATAATTATTCTTTGAAATTCATTGAGTACTGGTAACGTTCATTTGAGGCTTTTCAGCATCATTTGAGACTTAAAATGCTCTTTGAACTTAGGGAGACTAGATTGAGGCTTACTTGTATTTGTTGAGTTCTAATTGAGGATAGATATTTCGACTCGGAATCGTGTTATATAAAATTTTTTTACTCATTTATATTGTTTTGTACATGCACGGAAAAAAAAATCAACTTAAATCAAAAGAAAAATTCCTTAATCAAGTAAAATTTATTTAAACCAAAAAAAAATTTCTTAGCTTGAACATTTTTGTCTTTAAATCAAGAAGATAAAGTTCTTCAAAATTATTTACTTGATTAAAGTAAATTTTTTTTCCGGTGTGTAAATGTGGTTATATGTCAAATATTAATCCATGTTATAAGATAATAAGAAAAATTTGGTGACGAATTTGTTTTTATTTTAAAAGAAATTTTCATTTAGTTCAATTTCGTGGTATAAAAAACACCATTCTGCCACACCCCAAATGGAAGGTAGATTTCACAGAAAAAATTATCATATTATCCCATTAATTTTCGTCTGACATTAAAGTAAAATTTATTTTAATTTCATTAGGATCTGTTGAGAATTCTCGATAGAATAACATTTATAATTTGTTTGTACAACACATTGTCTAAAAATGTTTCAATTGCACTCTTAACTACGATAAAATAACTAAAATCGGTCAAAATGTCAATGTTATATACGTCAAATTAAAGGATATTTCATGAGCTTTCACATGAATTTATTAAAAATTAGCCATCTCTTTTTAATCAAAAGTTATACATCGATGAAGTCACCGAAAACGTGATTTTTACTATTTTAATAATTTTAAAGAGCTACCATTTCTAAACTTATTGATGGATTTTGCTCATCTTCGAACTCATTCAAGGTTATTATCTAAAAAATATGTGTACCAAGTTTCATTTAAATCCGTTAAGAATTGTAGGTGCTATCGTGTATACAAGCCGCGTTATATTACAAATAATTCCGACTTAATTTTGACATGAGGGTCAATGCAATAGATTGATTTCGATGAAATCTACCTAAAAAATCTTGGTAGGAATTTGTGCCTTCATTTTACGAGTTCACATATTTTTTGGTGATAATGATTTTTTTATGTTAAGTTTTCAGAGCAGTTTTAAATAGTTCGTTGGTTTCATGAATTACTTCAGTAACATTTTTCATTAAATTATTGGTAATTAGTCTTGGGACAATAATATTGTTTTTTTAATTTATTTTAAAAGTACCCAAACTATGTGTATATACTGTAATCGAAAATGTCAAAGAGTCATTAAACCAAAGTTCTGTTATACATAATTCGTAATTGTCGACAGTCACATGATAATTAGTAAAATTACAATTAAAAAAATCAAAGGGTTGATTAAATTAAAAAATGTCCTTATCTTTTGCATTATTTGATCTTATGTTCCACTTATAAAAATAAATTTAAATAAGGATTGTTGAAGAAAATATGACAAAGATAAGTACCTGACCCTTCTCTGAACATCGCGAGAAATTAATTGAGATAGCCATTGTTCTGAAAATAATTTTTCTCATCCAATTAGCTGATTCTACAATGATGGCACATAAAGCACTCATAGTTGAGTACTAGCTTCTGGCTAGCCTGATATATATATATATATATATATATATATATATATATATATATATATATATATATATATATATATATATATATATATATATGTATAGACTCACAGAAAAAATGTGGCTTTTTACGGCAATTTTTTTTTATCTAGTCTCCAGCGACCTCCTCAGTCAATTAGAAGTAAAATTGTGTCGTTGTGCCACTCACAAAGAATATATTGCAGCATGAAAAAAAGAAAATGAAAAAAACGGCCACGAGAAAAATCAAATCTCTATGGGATACGGTCTTACAACTTATAAAACTCTTATAATTTATCCAAATTGGCTTACACTCGACAACATCGAATACATTTCTCATCCAACTACTAGGCGGGACTTGGAGTAATAGTCAATACAAAGAACAAGCCAAGGCTAATTTATTTTTTTTTCTTTTTCATTTACTTTATATTTTACCTTCTTTGTCTCAATAGTCAATAAAATAAATTATTGATTCTTTAGATTAAAAGACTAGCAATTTTAATAACTGAGTATAATATAAATTGAATAAAGAACAAAAATTCTTTTTATAATTAGTTGAAATTGAAACTGAAATTAAAAAAAAAGAACCAATAAAACGAATATATTAATGTCAAGATGGTAAGTGTAATTAACTGAGGTGGCTTTTAGTCATAACGAGGGAATTAAATTTTCAATAGTACCTTTTTATTTTAATTGATTTGAATTTCGCTCGTTGGGAGCATATGGACGATTCATAAGTGGATGCTTTAGACACGAAGTCATTGACGTGTGTTTGGCCACATGCATTTCTCTCTTCAAAGCTCTTTGACAAATTGGGCCAATATCGGTTGATAGGTAGCCTAACGAGTTTGTTGGTGAGGTGTGAAAGTGTATAAATTAAAAAAATAAAATAAAATAAAAAAACGAAAGGAAAAGGCAAATGAAAAAGAAAATAAACCAATGAAAAGATAAAAGCTAAGCAAACAAGATAAAAACAAAGAATGAAAAATAATCATGAAAGAAAAGAAATTGATGAAATTATTAAAGACAAATAATAAAAAAAAAAAAAAAAAAAATAGAACTGTACTGATCAGGTTTTCTGTGGTTTTCCTTGGTCACTGTGCTAAAGCTTAAATGGGCAGGCACAGGCAAATGCGTACAGTACCTGTAAGTCGGCCACAGCCGCTACCTCGAACGCATTAAGGTGGGGTAGAAATCTACCTCACCGAGAGGGTGAGGGAAAAGAAGGAAATAAATGTGGTAGTTACTAATGTATAAAAACATAGTAAGAATAGATGAGAGACAAAAGTGGAAGTAAAAATAATCCCCACCCTCTCCTTGTAAAAACACACTAAGGTTGTATACAAGTAAAAATCACATTTATTTAATAAAAAATAATATGTTGTTAGCTTGTCCTGCTTTTTTCTTTTTGTATATACTTTATTCATTAAAAGCTTTTAGTCATTGAAGTTATGTATATTGAAAATGTAAACGAATGTGATTTATAGCAGTAAAAATCGGTATAAAAGCTCAAACTCGAACACCTGACACAACCTCAGAAAGTTGAGTAATTTATAGTTATTTATTAATCATTAGCGTGACCTATAAAACAACTGCGCATGATTTCCCATTCGATCGTATAGTTGACCTATGATGAAACTTGTATTCGATTCTTGATTGACCCTCACATGCGGGAGCGTTTACGCACATTATCAAGACTCAAGTTTGAGTGATAATTCAATACAGGTACTTTACACTTTATACTATCAATTAACGTAAATTAACTTTCAAATTCAATTTTATAAATGTTCAAGTCATGATACATTAACTTATACGTAATTATAATTATATATAATATTAAAATTAATTAGTGGGAGTAATTTATGTAAACTGGCAGAGTAAAAGTCTAACATATAGTAGACACACATAAAACTTCTAAAATTTACAGATATGACGATGAATTAGACTCTAACTTAACTGATCAAAATAAAAGTAAAAAAGTATAAGGAAGAAATTCAATCAGAGATAAAACCAACAGAATCCCAACGATAGAGGCGGATAAAAGCTATAGAGCTAGATGAAGAACTTTGAAACAGAGCAGAATTGAAGTCGGAACTAGCCGGAAATAAAATCGTACCACTGGGATTTCCTTTCGCCGTCACTTGTTACCGTATGCTAATTTAAAATCAACACTTCATTACCCTCTTATCCCATATACAATCACGTTATATTCTCGTTCTTCTTATGCTTCCCTGAAATAACAAGAAACTCAAACGCTATTGCTAATATAATATAACCAGTATATTATATTATAATTTATTATGCAAATAAAACACTCCAAAATTTCGATATATTTTAATTTCACTATTATTGTACAATTCCAATCCTGACGTACTTGATGATTAGAAAAAAGAGTATTCCAAGTATATTTAAACTAAAAAAAATTTCGACTATTAACTCACTGAATATGAAGATGAACTGTAATTTTTATCCTCATGATCAATAGCAATGTTACGAATGACTGCGGAGTTATACTCAAAAAAAAAAAATCTTAAAATCTTTTGCTATTTGGAAGGATGCTGACTATTTTCCAAATCATAAAATTTAATAACCATCAATCAAAAATTTTTTTCCATACTCTACTTTGTATTATTTAACAATTGTATGTAATACAATAATCAAATCAATTATTATAACGAATCATTAACGCTACTGTAAAACCCACAAGCATTAATGACAGAAAATAATTGAAAATGAATTAACGGATTATTAATACGATACATCAAGCTTTGTTTTGTAACAAATTGCATTTCATTGGGGGTGCCCGCGCGCGCGCATGGATATCGATTGTCTTGTATAGAGAAAGGTAAAAAGAGACGGAAACAGAGCGAGTTACTTTGAACTGTACCAACAGTCATTATATCTTCCTGCTGAGATTTGTTTTTTAATGAGTATGATAACGAAATGAACAAATTTGTTTATACGAAAGAATCCCCTAACTTTGCAATCTGGATGTCAAATCACATTTGCTATATAAGAAAAAAGTCGTCAATTTTGATAAAGAAATAAAAATACGTAAGTATTGTATATGTAAATAGATATATATTCATCTCTTATACTAAAGTTTATGCACTCAAGTATGACGTCATATTCTGGATACTTTTCTCAAGAGTTAAAAAAAATGGTATAGAAATTTTTTTTTCAACAATTTTGCCGAAATAAAGAATAATCTGCCATTTATGGCCAACTTCAATCTCGAATAACTTTTAAAGAAGTAAATTTATCAAAAAATTGAATGAATCCATTTTTATGGAGCATATATTTTTTCACAAAAATATATATAGTATTACCCGGTAAATTGATTTTAGGACAAGATATAAAATTCCAAAGCTTCAAAATATTTTTTTCTATGTTGTTGAAGTAGAAAATAAAAAATTTCCATTCGCGACCTTTAAATAACAATATTAAGGACTTGAATTTTAAGAGAGTCATTATTTTGACACTGTCCGATAAAATTTCAAGATTAACATTTGAAAAAAAACATGAATTTTCGATTTTTTTTAATACAATCTAATGATTCGATATGTTTTCTTACACGGAAAGTTATACGATGCCAAAATGATATGGGGATTTAGGATGATTTCTTATACAAAATCAATAAGATTCCTTTGAATAAAACCAAATTGAAGTAGTAAATTTCGAGTATTTTAAAATGAGTCACTGCGTCAAAGACATTATTTTCTTTACAACGAAAAGAAAATTTTTTGAAACATTATTCTTAACTGAAGAAATTTTTCCCTTGGCTGAAAACTGTAATTTTCTCGAATAAAGACGAACATTTTCATGTCATTCAAGATTTGATTATTCAAGAAGGTATTTTACTTCGTTAAGGTCCCTTGATACTTGAAAAATTTTTTTATTTCTAAAAAAACCTCTAAAATAATTTTCCATAGAAATCTAAATTATAGGCAACGTCGGATGATAAGTTTGTAAGGATTTAAACCATGAAATTTTATACGATACTTTTATAATTAGAAATATGAAAATTATTGCAATAATTTAAAATTATTTATACTTCAGCTGAGCCCTAATATACATGTTCATATATAACGAATTGTTATATTATCTAAGAATAAAGTTTATAATTTACAATTAATCGATTTTTAATCTTCTAGATTAATAATTTGTCATTTTGTATAAGCTAAATACACCAATTTAATTAACTAAAATGAAAAAAAAAGAAGAGAAGAGAAAAAGGAATTAGTATGATCTTATCTTTATAGAAGCACAGATATTTATGCGTTATTTGTAATCAATGAACTGAAACAATTCGATAGCTCACATTTTCAATACTATTAAACTACTATGACTATAAAAATTTTGTTTTATATTCTTATTCTGTCATCATTTATCGATATAAAATATTTATAGTGTTCTTTACACGATTTTATTGTGGGATTTTATAAATCAATATATTTTTTCCGGAATTATTTGATCTTTTTGATTTATGATAGTAGATTTATCTTCCATCATAAATTACCTAGACTTTAATTTGTTTAAATAAGGCTGATTCCAAGTTTTTGTAATATGTTCTGACATATACGCTGATTAATAGTGCGAAAAAACCTTTATTATCGTACAGCTTACAAAACCTGCCCTAGAGCGGAATAAACGGATACAGCTGAATAAAACCGAAAATAAATCCAAAGACAACCAATATCCGATATTTTGAGAATTTTAATTAACAAATTTTTTTTCGACAAAACGATGATCACATTGATCATATCAAATACAAAAAAAAAATGAGTCTCTATGAAAATTGAAACAAATTCGTCTTTTCTATGACGATTCAACTGATTCTCTGTCACGAGATAAATTTTATAATACAAGCTGAGTACGACATATAAAATTGCTGACGCTGTCAAAAACTCTAAAATTTTTCCACTGTCATGATTTGAAAACATATGGAGTATAATCAGATAATCATTGAAAATTTTATATCTCAATAAAAAAGAAAAAAAAAAGCAATTAATTAATAATACTTCGTAATTAGATAATATTGTCAAACGAAACATTTATCATTGGCTCATTCATTAATCAATTAAATATTAATCGTGCTATGTTGAATATTTATATTTTGAATGGATAAAATCTGAAAATTGAAAGTTGGAAAAGTATTATAAAATAAACTTTATTAAATTTCATTCAAAATTATCAAACAGTTTTTAACCAATTACGGACATGCATATATCGATTTTTTATAGTAATATATTCCCTCTAGCATTCGATGTTTATAAAAATTTACATGTAAACACACGCACGTGCAAACGAAAATATTATTATAAGACCAGTTAATCCCTAATACGTGAATATTTGATAAAATCGCGATTTTACCGTTATTTCGCATAACAATAATTGAAGATTTAATCTAACGTATGCAATCAATTTGGATTGTTCATTGTTTATAGGAACAGTCAATATAAATTTTTATTATTTTATATAATGCTTTAATCATATTTTTTCACTTCCAATTAAAATAAATAACTTTATTTTTATAATGCTGAAGTTAGCCGTCAACTGTCAATTTTAAAAATTTTAATAACAAATCAATTACAATAAAAAAATACTAAAAATACTTCAAAAAATTTTCACTTGTAATTTTTATTAATTTTCACATATGAAATTTTTTAATGAAATTTTTTTGTACAATAATTACATTATTATAAAATTTTTAAATAATATTTAATGTCTGCCAACTTCAATGTCATTTATTTTTAACTATAAATGGAATTTTTTAACTTACTAAAGTAATGGTCGGTTTATTTTCCATCTAACTGATAGGTACTATTTCACAAGATAAATTTCAAACTATTTCTATTTTCTTCAAATAATAAACATAAGGTATACTAATTCTTTAAAATTTTAGAATTAAATGTATGAATAGTAATTATTGGGAAAAAAAGATAACTTTCAACTAATTATTTTAGCATTTTACCTCGTTGATTGTTTTCGATAGTTTCAACCAAGCTCGAAGTATTAAGTCGACTTGAAGTAATGTTTTTTTTTTTTTAATATCGATGATTTAAAATTTTTTCAATAATTTTTTGCAAGCTCAAACAGTTTTGACGATAATACGACCAAAATATAGTTATTTTCAATAGATATTTTAAGTGAGGGTTTTTGGTTCGCTTGAATTTGCGATACGAGCTTAAAGTTATGATGCATCCGTTATTACGGAATCGAGTACGTCGTTACACGAACGAGCACACTGATCTATATATAACGATTATATAGATCTCTGTATAACGGCTATTTGGAGATCAGTGGACGAGCAAAGTAATCCGGAAAAACGTACGTGATTTCGTAGCGGATAAAAACATAACCATAAAGGCGAGATTAGCAAATTCAAGTGTACCAGATTCCACACTTTACACATAATGTATCGAACAAAATTTTTTTAACTTCCTGATATAAAAATCAATGATTCTTAAAAAATTTGGAAGTTACTGGTTTCACCCCGGTTTTCAAAAGTCAAGTTCTCATCAGATCTTCAAGTTGTAAGACCCTAGAAAACTACTCTGACCATTTTCATGAAGAAGTCCTGATTTGTGTGCACTGAGAGAAAAATATGGTTCTTTGAACTAAAAAAATCAAATTGAATAGCATCGCCACTATTTAATTGAAGTTTTCATACCTACACTGAAAAAAAAATTAACTTGATCCAAGAAAAAAATTCTTGAGCCAAGAAAATAATTTTGAAGAAGCTCATTGTCTTGAATAAAGACGAAAAATTCTTGAATCAAGTAAAATTTACTTAAACCAAGTGAAATTTCTTAGTTTAAGAATTTTTCAACTCAAACCAAGACAATGAAATTCTTCAAAATTATTTACTTGATTCAAGTAAATTTTTTTTTCTGTGTAAAATTATTTGTTTTATTGAACCTCAATATGTAGTTACTTAAACTATTTTTAGTTAAACATAGACTTAATAGTCATCTTAACTCACTTAAACTCAGAAAACAAATTAAATAAGTCACATACACCGGACTGGGAATCGAACCTGGATCTTTTGATTACACATCAAGGGCACTTTTAATTAAGCTATTTGAGACATCGTCTGTATCAACCTTTTAATAACTATATGAATTTTTTTTAACACGTAAACAGAAAAATGTGAATGAAAACATAATAAAATATAATCTATATAACTATTTCATAATAGTTACATCAACTAATGCATAGTTCGAGTAACTATAAAAAAAAAGTTCAGAAAACTATATTTTTATACTTGTGACGTTATAATTCAGCTAACTATGCACTTTTCTCTCAGTGTTTGTGTGTAAACCTCTCATGACTTTTGAATAACTCGACCGATCGAAGCGCGGTTTGCGACATTCAAAAGTTTTTATTGCTATTAAATTTCATGTTAGTTTTAATAAATTCTCTAAGAAAATTTTCAAAAGAATGTTTTTTTTTTTTTTATAATAACACAAACTATTGAATCGATCGATTCTAGATTTTAATCATCTCTTAACTTGAAAAAATCGCGCGAAACCATATCAATATCAAAAAATTGCTGTCGAATAATTTCGAAAAGTCTTTTACTTACATAATTTTGAAATCTTGAGCCAGATTTTTTAGCAGGTAATGAGCTATCTTTTTGTATGTAGAAAACTACATTCAATATTGTTAACCAGATCAAAATCGGTCAATTCGTTCGAGAGATATTTTTTTCGAAAAAATTCAAGAAAAGTATTTTTTTTTGTACAATCAGAATTTCTTGTCGAATCATTTATAATGTAAAAAAAAATGTTTTTGAGCTTAAACAACTACACTGAATGCCACGGACCACATAAAAAAACAGTTGAGTTGTTCAGGAGATATAGCGGTTAAGAATTTTCAAAAAATCTAGAAATCGATTGACCCCGCAGGCCAACCCTAGAACTTCCTGCGGCTTGAATTTGAAGCGCCTTAAAATGTGTTTTTTTAGTTAATATTTGAGCTTTTCAAGCTCAAAGCACAGTTTTTCACTCTCCGAGCTCAAAATGTATTGAATCATTGTTTAAATTTTTAATTTGGCCAACTATTGACTATAGCAAATTATTTTTGGCAATTTTGACAGATTTTTTATTTGAAAAACTTGATCTTTCGTAAATTTTTAAATTCTTTTAGTTCAAAGTATAATTTTTTTCATTTTTTAGAATTTTATTTACATTTTGAAATTTTGAGCTCTTCAAGTTCAAAATGAATCCATCAATATTTCCAATCTTCGATTTCAAAAATATTACTTTCAAATTAAAAATTCTGTAATTTAGTTGATTCGTGAAAAATTGTCTGAAAAAAACATTTACTGCAATCTATAAAATATTAAAATATCGAAAAAAAAAATTTTTGTGAATTTTTAAACAACTATAACCTTTGAACGCGTCGTTCGATTTTCATTTTTAAAAAAGCATTCGACGCAGTTTTAAAAGAAAAAAATGTATCGATGGCTTTATTATAATTTTTTCTCACGCTTTAAACTTATTTTTAAAAAACATAAACACTCAGATTTTTTTTTAATTTCTTCGGAATGGCTCGATGGATTAACTGTTAAATCCAATCAGATCTTAGTTTTGACAAACATTTTCCACTATCGTGTCGTAGAATTTAATCAGTTGATTCATTTTTGAGAAACCGTACGACAACAATTTATTTACACACATACATCCACACATATACGCCTGGACATCTCGGCGAGAATAGTCAGAACGGCTTTCTGAGACCTCAAAACGTAGAAATCCGATGACAACTCGACCTTAGAAAATCGGACCGAAATCAATAACTTCCCTTTTTTCGAAAATTTTCAATTTTTTTAGCGGGAAGTTGAAAAGTGTGTTTCCAACAACTACCAGTTTTGAGAGCTCGAAAATGTATAAAAGTTATATTTTTTAACTCAATAAGCTCCGTTGAAAATTTTTCAAGCGTTGTAAATTATCTTTAGATTTTAGCCGCCTTTCATAGCGATTTTAAGAACGATGAAAATTTTCAATGAACTATAGTATATCAAAGATCTGTGTTGAAAAGCAGAAAGGAAAGATAGAAAAAAAAAAGTAGAGGTTTTTCGGTACTTATGCCTGAACAGTGTTTGAAGTATTTTTTGTCATAAAAAGGTATACTTCAGAGACGGCAAACGTCACTCTAAAGTCATACTTCTCTGGTTGGAATTGCAAAAAAATTTTTGATGAAAAAAATTTCCAGTTTTCCATTGAATAACCTATTTATTTTTTAGATAAATAACCAAAGATCTTCAAAAATGTAGTAAGAATCGAGCTCGAAAATCTAGTAGTTGTTAAAAACATAAATTTTTTGAAAATTTTTAATTACATCAAATACCGTGTTAAATTGAGGGGCTTTAAATTAAATATTTTTACCCCATCGACCGTATAAATGTATACTTCACGATAATTTTGCATTCAAAAGTTAAACATCGACTCTACACGCTGAAAAATTTATGTGATAAAGATTATAATCAAGCGATGGTAAAATTTTAAATTTTGACATGATGGTGATCATTACCATCAATATTATAATTTTTATAATATTAATAATTATAATATCTGTAATGTTACACATTAATACTTACGATACAAAGATAGTAATTGTTCCTATCAATACTAATTAGTCATGAATATAATATATATTATATTGTATTTGTGAGACATAAAATGAATAAAAAATTCATGCAAGTACTCAAATAACAAGTCTCGTTTAGCGTAATATCGAGATGTAATTGATAATATCGATTATTAATTATTGACATTTTTAAAAACTCATTCCTATGTTACACTTATCGAGACCTTTTTTTTTATTGTTTAAAGTCGCATAAACTACTAAGGTCGTGAGCGACTACAGTAGGGGGTAAACTTTTGAGATTGGAACTCGTTTTATTTTTTGGGCTGAGCATAATAATACACTTAAATATTGAAAATATTCATTGGTGTACACCGGACTCGAACCCAGTCCAATGCTTTGGTAAGCAAGAGCCGGATCCGATAAGCTACTGCGCACCTTTTATTTGAGTACCCACCTGATTTTTTCATATTTTTTATGTACATGATATGTTTTTAAAATATAGAAAAAGGAATAAAAATAATATAATTATATAATAATATATCATGATAGCAATCATTACTATCATGATAGTCATAGTTATCATACAAGATTTGAACTATTAACATGAAAGTAAAATAATATTTAAAATATCATCGAGAATTGTAATTATTAAAAATGGATAATGGTAATCATTACCATAAACTTCTCAGCGAGTACATTATAAAATTATTTACAGTAATATATATAACATAATCAAAATAAATAATCAAAAACATATTAAAATATTTAACAAACTATTTAATATTTAAATAACATTAATATAGTAATTAATTCAAGACAAAAATTAAGTAATTAAAAATGTTCTATGATCAGTTGTAGCTTATTAAACAAAAATATATCGAATAACACGCAATGGTGTAAAAAAATAGTAGATTACACCTTGTTAAAATTCCACGGATGGAAAATTCACACCGATAGAATTTTACATCGTTATTTCACATTACACGGCCCTGTAAAGTGCTCTGAGTCCATTTTTACACAGAAATCTTTTACAGTGTATATAATAATAATTGAAAAATAGATTTTCATAATATATGCTCATTGTACTTACATAACGAATAATTAATATATTAATTTTTTAACTTTTAATTGAAAGAATTATAAACAATAAAACTGTAATCAATTACAGTAAAATTATTTATCATATGCATAAAGACTTAACAATCAAATCAATAACGATTATATTTGAAATGTCAAAGTTAACATCAATTAATTTATGTAATATTTACATGAAGAGTAAATAAAATGGTCTCGCACAACAGATATGTATTTTCTACACTATATATTTCTACAAGAAAACTTATTCATACCCTATGATCTAATCATAAATACAGACCAAAAATAACTAAAAGATATTCGAATAAGAGATACTTTTATAAATGTACTTATAAATAAAGAATTTGCTTATAAATAAATAATTACAGCTAAAGCCAGATAAAGATAAAAATACTTTTATGTCTTCAATTTGAATGAACTAATTTTTTAATTTTTTTCGTAAATTAAATGTTGTGAATTAAAAAAATTTGGGATCCTAATATTCTCAGATATTGAGATTATAAGATCTATAAGTAAACTATTCTGCATACTTACCAGAAAGCGTGTGTTTAAGTGCGTGTAAATATATTTTAAGATTCATAAATATAATTTAGGAAAAAATTCTAGATCAAATTTTTTAAATCAATCAACTTTGATCAATTGTTAACAAAACATTTATTAAAAAAAAAATATTTCTTGAATGTATTACTTTTGTATATTTTGAAAATTTTGTAAATTACATCAAATGACATGAAACTCATTGAAATGAATTAATTCATTTAAAATTTTTAATAACAAATTTAAGAAATAGTTTTGCGCATTTTTTTTCTTCATATTTTTAATTATTTACAAAAGTTCTCTCGGTTAATTTTCGTTTAAAAAACTTTCTCAAATGATTTGATATCATATAGATATCTTAGACATCTTAAAAGTGATAAGGAAAATAAATCTTTTTAGCAAAAAAAAAAAATTTGTGAAAAAATTAACAGATAAATCTAATGAGCAAATTGTAATTTATATGAGATTTTATTAAAAAAAGAAAAAAACTTATTCATTTCTAAATCCTAAATGTAAATCATAAAAACATATATACATCATACTTTAGAGTCAACCCACAAAATACTTTTTTTAAGAGATTAGACTACGTCGTGTGCTTATAAGAGAAAAAAGATCTTTGCAATTGAATTATACAGTATTCTAAACCGATCACTCTTCTGCGGTATATTTTGAGTAAAGTTAATGCCGACGGTCGACAGTTTCGTATTTTTATTTATAGTCCATCTAACTCTTAATGTTGCAATGTTTTGATTATAACTCATAATTATTACACACATAAACAATACCTAAATTTTGTTTACTTTTAGTTGCATAAATTCAATTGATAATAAATTTTGTTACAAGTTTACAAAATAGTGTCATGTACTTAAATGTATCCATTATCTATATTCCAAGATATTCCAATTTATGTGATGCTATGATATTTAGATAATAAGAGAGATTGTTAATTTATGTGTTTAACCGAGTTCATTTCTAGGTCGTCAGGCTGAAATAAATAATAATAATAATAATAATAAAATATCTATTTCAAAAATAAAACAAATAATAATTTTAGTTATCAGCTATACAGTTTTGTACACGATATTTTCTTTTAAATTATCTCTTCTAATATGTCAAAATTTACCTAAAGGAATCGTTACAAAAAACTAAATTTCAATTAACGATAAATTTGAACCAGTGTCATCATTATTCTTAAAGCACTTTTAAATAAAAATAAAGAAAAGTACTTTTTGGAAGTTTACATTAAAGCTGTATTATCAATAAATTCTCGTAATTATACAAAGAAATTTGGGTCTAAAATTAAATTTCGGAAAAACTCAAATGTAAAATGAAAAAATCAAATTGTATTTTTAATAATGACTAATGAGCTATCCATCAGATTTTTTGTAAATTTTTATGCATAAATATATTATAATAAAAAATGTAAAGATTTTTTTTTAAGTTTAATTTTGGTTCCTTAAGGGTTTGTATTCGGCGAAATAAAACTAGATCAATCAAGTTTTGATAATTATTAGATAGTAATTATAATATATCACAATATAATATTACAAAAATTTTTTCTAAACTGAGTATTACAAACAAGAACAACTATATCCAATTGATTTACTTTCACCAACTTTGTAATAAAACGTAACACACAATTATATTACCAAAGTTAAACAAAGGTATCATCGATTGACATTAATGAGTTTGAAGTAAACGTAACCCAAGGAGACTGTACAAAGACCCATGTACAAAGACAACGTCTATGTCAATAACAAAACACATTTGTCACACAGACACAACTATACCAAAACTTAGCAATAACTTTTTGTTAATTTAATTCTTCGGTCTATTTATTTTAACAAGTTCGTAATCCATATCTCGAATAGACTTTCAAGAAATCAATTTCTCATTGAAAAAGCTTGCATACTATAGATATATGTCTATATCACCGCATAAAATATAAAGCACATCGTACCCTAATATAAATATTTTCTATGCTAACATTTATTCAAATGACAAATAACCGATAAAAACTCGATCGAAAATTACCGCTATGCATATTAAATTAATGTACATGGATGAGTTATATTGTCCACATACGAAGTAAAGAAGATATAAGAAAAGAAAATAAATGTATGCGTAGCGTGGATGATATAAATACTAGTAGTTTTAGATAGATATAGAAATGTAAACATTACTATGATGATCTTGTTTTGGCAATAAAAACCGTCAAGAAAAAAATTTAACAGACCGCCGACACATTTAATACGTGATGATTACATACTGTTCCTAATCGGGAATTTATGTTTAAAAAAAGATATCAGGTTAATTATTAAAACGGAACAAATAATCTATTCAAATTACTGACATTCATTTTTTATTTATTTTACGGTTAGCTAATTCATATCATTTCAAGTTAAAAATAAATAAAAATAACAGCTAATAAAAAACATCTCATAAATTTCAATTAACACATCAACAACATGCAATAAAGAGTAAAACGACGCATAGCATACTAATATGTTAAAAGTTAATTATATAAAAATTTATTGTAACAAAAAATCTCACCTATGCGAAGTGATTATGAAGGCCATAAGTTTTCCAGTCCCCACGTCGTTTTACTTCATTCATTGCGCTGACGTCACAATATAAAATATATTATTCTTTACAGATAAACATATCTACGTCATAGTTCTTTTATCTTTTTCTATTGGCGGTAAAGCTGTTTGCTCTTTTTGTACATTTTTTTTTATTATTCATATTTATAGAAGCATATAGTTGAATATAAAATTTGCAAAGTGTAAATCATAGTGAACTTTGTATATAAAGACGTTAAAATATAACTTGGCACATGTACGGTGCCAACCGTTGAATCGACTATTCAACGAGAAGTGCTCCATCGAAGTTTACTGCTAAGCAGAGGGAAAGAGAATTAATTATTTTTTGACCAATACATAACACACGCTGCACGTGTTGCACTGTGAGCCATGCAAAGCGTGTAAACAGACTAGACCGGCTAGTCCGATTATTATTTTATATACTACACCTACTTAATTTATTTTTTACATTTATTCTATTAATACCTTTTAATTATTTATCACTAATTTACACTATTTATTTCCTCAAGTATTATTGTACAATTTTAAATCATACTTGGAAATTATAACAATATCACGAATCATTTTACCAAGTCGTGGTTGTAAATAAAAATTTTTTTTGTAACTAATGATTAAATAAAGTAAAATTGTTCTGATTATTTACGATATTAGTGTTATTATTATTAACATGGCCACTTTTGTTAAGTAAACTTGAGTGAAATGTAATCATTTGATCGTATGATTACTGACGGCACTGTGAGCATTACGTGTTGCTTTACGCCGTCACGTCAAGCGGACGACTACCTCCCTCGAATTCCTCAAGCAAGGGGGCGCGTTTTGTCCTCTTGATCCTCTTCCTCCACTGCGTCAAGTCACACGAACCTCATGCGCTCACTTCGTATTTGAGTTAGCAACCCTCATACTACTCTGCTCTTAAATTTTTCCTCTTTCTGCTATTATCCTTTATTTACATTTTATACATTTTATACAACAAGAGTTTAACAGACTTCAAGATACACCATCTTCGTACGCCTGATCAATTTATTCTCTATGTAATTTTAGAATGATTCTGTTTTTAAATTTAAACGGTGAGAAAATTATACGTTTTTTAATTCAGGAAGTTATGGCTGTTAGTTTGATTTTTAGAGTCCGTGACCGCTGAGCACATACGTTTTTATAAACCTTGAATATTTTCTAAATAGATCGATCTTTTCGAGACGATCTGGCCTGCAAAGGAAATTGAACTTTGAATTTAATCGGCCAAGTTAATTTCAATTTTTTTTCAAACACTATCGATATAAGGATGAATTAAAATCCTATAATCGAAAAAATGAGATATATTTTTTTCTTCAGCATAATTATACATGATAACATGGTTGTTTTTTTTTTTTTTTTTTTTTTTTAATTAATTTTAATATCATTCGAGAAGTTTTGACCAGAATTTGTGCAGTTTCACAATTTTATAAATTTTTTAGTGATAGTCAACGGTCCTACTTTAACTTACTAAGTACCAAACAAGAATAAGCTTAGATTACCACACTTGCATTGTTTTCTTGTAGATATCCTTCAGAGAGAATACAATCGCTTTTAGTCTTGGTACAAGATCTACTAAGAACTTGGTAAACTCAAACGAGGCCAGTTTTTTGTGTTAAGTTTTTGGAGCAGTTTTGAATAGTTTTTTAGTTGTATAAGCTTGTTCTGTCACAATTTTCGTTAATTATTGTTAATTAATCCTGTCATAGCAATGTTATTGCTATTTTTTAATTTATATCAAAAGTACTCAAACTCTTTTATATTACATTAAAAATAAAAAAAAAAAATTAATAAATATGAGTTCATAAAATTATTCGTAATTTATCTTAGGATAGCAATATTATTTTTAACTTTTCGCTAAGAAAACATTTACATCGGAATTTTCGGTCTGATCAATTCGTATTGAAAAGTATATCATAGAATTTAAAAAACTGCATCGGATGCTGCCAACTGTGCGAAAATCGGTTTATTCATTCAAAAGTAATGGCAGTTTGAAAATTTAAATAATAGTGTTTTATTAAATTGCTATCAGACTTTTGAGCTCGAAAAGTTCAAAAACGTCGTAAGTGCAATTTTAAGCGCTTATAGATATGGAATTAGCGGGAAGTTGCAGGTATGACCTTTGGAGTCCATCGTTTTACTGTTTTAATTGTTATTACTTTTTGAATTGTAAATTTCAATTTTTGGCAGCCATGTTGTGACTACAAGTTGCTAGTGTTTAGTTAATTGAAGAGACAATATTTTTTGAATTATTTATACATATTCAAAATTGTTCTCATAAAATGATGTGACCCTTACGTATATTTTACATAGTCAACTATCCTACGCAAAAAAGTCTAAGTCTTTGCTGTAGAATATAGATTAATGTAGAGAATATTTCTCACAGCTTCAGAATAAAAACTGAAATAATTCAAGTAAAAATTTCTTGTGTAAAAAAAACTTTTTACTTTCTGTAAATCTCTTTAGTTCAAATAAACTTTTTCTGGATGAATTAAAACATTTTCTCTATTACTTATAGGTTTACACGTTAAAATATTATATCAGAGTTACAGCAATTTTTCATAATAAAATGCATTTATTCCTTAGAAATATTCCCTAATGTTGTTGCTTCATGAATTTCTTTTAAGCAAATACATCATTTTAAAATTTTCTTTCTATTGAAGCGTTTATTGTAGAAATGCAACAAAAATAGTTCGGCTTCTCTTGATTAGTGAGAAACGAAAATAAATTGATACAGTTTTTGAAATTAATTATAAAATTATATAAAAACTTCATGCATTATTTTTTTTTTTTTAATTTTGAGAAAATCATAATTAAATAACGTTTTCTCCTTTTATCATTATCTTAAAGATATTTTTTAATAATATCGAAAAATTAAATTTGTCCTTTATCCTTATTATTATTAGCATTCTTTGTACAAAATAAAATACTTCTATTGAATGATAAAAGATGATTATGAAAAACATCACAAAAAAATTTGTAAAATCCAAAAGTACAAGCCTCATAATCTCATCTTTTACAACTAAATTAATTGCTTTATGGCGAACTTAAAACAAAAAGAAATAATAATACTAATAATACTAATAAAATAATAATAATAATAATAATAATAATAATAATAAAACAGCTTGACGCGGTAAACGAAGATCTCCGTGCAACCATCCTGGAGGATTCCAACCTGCTCATTGTGAGCCAGGTTGTGTATGGTGCAGCAGTTTCGGCTTTTCCGAGAGAGAGACATTGTCTCTCGATCGAGGCAAGGTTGAAACAGCGCATCTTACAACTTGGCTCCAAAATTGACAGATCCCGGAAACATGTCTCCCGCATTCAGTGTGTGATTGAGTTCGAAACAACTCAAAAAGCATACACGCCCCGTATTCGACGCATTGCTGCTGAACTTCGGTGGCGTCATCACACACTGAACGAGAGTACTCTTCTTGTCATCAAAGAAGAGTCTCTTAATAAATTGCGGGCTCTAGTGACTGCCAAAAAGTCACTAGAGAAAAGGCTGAAGCGGTTGGTCGACAACTCGTTGTTTCGATCCAGCCCTTCACGGTTTCTGACACCAAAGACCGATGTTACCGGGACTTATTCAACACCTGAGCGGGTGGAAGCTTTTTGGACTGAGTTGTATGGAGATCAACCAAACGTGAACGCCAATACTCCAGCTCTGCACGACTTCAAAGCATTCTGTCGGGAACACCGTCGGCAGAATGCTGATGAAGAGAGCCCTGCAGTCAGTGTGGATGAAGTTCGTTCAGCTCTAAATGGCAGCAAAAATTGGGCTGCCCCGGGACCAGATGGCATTAATGTCTTCTGGTGGAAGAAGTTTACTTCTACCCACCTCCATCTGGCCCGCATATTTACATCGTACATTAGAGCTGACGATCCGATTCCGAACTGGCTTGTAGAAGGACGAACCGTACTGATAGCTAAAAAAGGTGACTTGTCTTACTCTAAGAATTTCAGGCCTATCACCTGCTTGAATGCGGTTTATAAAATTTTTACAAAAATTTTAAATAACCGTATCTTGCAGCAGATAGAGCCTGTATGGCAACAGATATATGAACAACGTGGCAGTAAAAGAGGCCTGTCAGGTTGCAAGGAGAACCTGATAGTGGATCGATGCGTCTTACAAGATGCGATCTACTATCAACGCAACCTGTCAATGGCTTGGATTGACTATCGCAAGGCATTTGACTCAACTCCACATGAGTTGATTTTATATCTACTTAAATGCCTGGGAGTCAATCCGGAAATAGTGGAATGCATTCGGCGTACAATGCAGCTCTGGCGAACGCGTTTTCACATTGGAAGTGGAAATGCATTGCACGTAACCGGAGTTGTAGAGTATAAACGGGGGGTCTTCCAAGGTGATTCCTTGAGCCCTCTGCTGTTTTGCGTTTCACTGCTGCCTATATCTGTTACTCTCCGTAAAACTCGTAGGTACTCTGTGGGGTCTCCGGGTGATCGAAACTATTTGATTACCCATCTGCTTTACATGGATGATCTGAAGCTGTATAGTGCTGATAAAGATCATCTACAAGCGGCCCTCAACATCGTAGCAGAGTACACACGAGATGTCGGAATGTCTTTTGGGTTGGACAAGTGTGCGGTCGTACATCTGGCGAGGGGTAAGTGCTCTGATACTGGTGATGATGTCGAGTTAGTGGATGGGAGCGTCTTAAGACAATTAGACGCCGGGGAGTTGTATAAATATCTAGGAATGGAAAAGCACCGTATGCATGCGGTCTCTGCAGTCCAAACAACTCTCCGGAGCGAGTATGTTAGGAGACTCCGGAAAATTTGGTCCTCCGAATTTTCCGGCAAAAATAAAGTCTCAGCTACTAATATGCTCGCTGTCCCAGTCTTACTATACTCTTTCGGTGTCCTGAAATGGGCCCGAAAGGATTTACGAGATCTCGACATCAAAACCCGTAAAATCATTAATATGAATCGGAGCATGCACCCCAATTCATCAGTCGCCAGATTATACCTCTCCCGGTCCATCGGTGGGAGAGGTTTGCAGAGTTTGGAGCGGCTTCACGACCGTTTGGTCCTGGGTTTAACACACGAAGTTGTCAATTTCACTGCAGACGAGGATGACTTTCTTATGCAAATTGTACATAAACATGAAAATGAACATAAGGGGTCATTCTTGTATAAGGCAGCAATATATGCGGCAAGAACCCTCGGTCTTGGAGAAATAAACGCTCTTATGGAACTCCGAAAGGAGGAATTTAAGAACGTCATCAGGAATGCCGAGGAAAAACTACTCCTTGGCGAACTGATGGACAAGTCCATGCACAGCGTGTTCTTTAAACACGTGCGTGATCATGGCTTGTCCACCCAGCTAACGTTTTCCTTCTTAAAGTCAGCTGGCCTGATGTCCGAGACTGAAGGGTTCATATTTGCCTGCCAAGATGGTGTCATTAACACTCTTGAGTACCGTAGCAAGGTGCAGCTTCCGGACACTTCCTGTAGGGGGTGTAGACAACATCCGGAGACGCTTATGCACCTTTTGTCGGTATGTCCAGTGCTGGCGAGAGGTGCATATATCCAGCGTCACAATGCTACCCTGAGAGTACTACTATCCTACTATCTTCGTCATTGCTACGGTATTGACGTGACACCAGTGCTGCCTTATCTGCCAGGAGATATTCCCCAGGTTGTTGAGAATAACAGTTGCAAAATTTATTGGAACATGCCATTTGCAACAACCCGGCGGATAGATCACAACAAACCTGATATTGTGCTCTTCGACAAGGCCACTCATGACATTTATGTCATTGAGTTCTCGGCCCCGGCTGAATACAACATCTCAGCCAAAGAAGAGCACAAAAGACCAATATATCAGGATCTCCTGTTTGAAATTGGCAAACTTTACCCAGGTTACCGTGTCAAGCTTGTCGTCCTGATTGTTGGCGTCCTAGGAGGGATGAAACAGTCTTTTGTATCCTCACTTGCCAAAGTTCCAGCTTGCTCATCAAAAGCTGAGTTCTTGGCAGTTAGAATACAGAAGGCTGTTATACTTGGTTCTCTCCGTCTCTTAAGGGAAATGACTTTGGCCTGCTGTAATTACTAACCGCCTTGTTGTGCGGAGTGGTCCAGCAGTAACGGATGGAGCTCAGGCTGGGCCCTCGGAGAATCGGACTCCGGGGATAACCCCCCTGAGCATTTAATAACAAAATAATAATAATAATAATAATAATAAAACAAAACAAAATAATGAACCGCGTGAAAATCGGTTTATTCATTCAAAAGTTTATACGGTTTAAAAATTTAAAAAATATTGTTTTATTTAACTTCTATCAGACTTTTGAGCTTAGAGAGCTTAAAATGTCACGAAAATTATATTTTTGAGCTCGAAGAGTTCAAAAACGTAATTAGTGCAATTTTGAGTGCTTAAGTATGGAATTAGCGGAAAGTAGAAGGGAGGGCCTTTAGGATCAACCGTTTCTCTAATTTTTTTTAGAATAGTAATTACGAGAAATTCTTACAAAAAAAAACTTAATAAATATTACATAATAATAAATAAAGTCATGAAAAAACTCGTAATACATTTTTCTTATGAAAGGTGAGTATAACTTCAAGGATCCAGTGGGGGTTTATAAACTATGACACGATGCAAAAAATTTGCAGAACAAACATAAGTCGAATACAGAATGTAGATGCGAAATACACATGGTTATTTATTTATTTAACTTTCGAAGGGTGAACTTTACTTCAAGAAGGAACGTTATTCATTGTTCATAAATAAAACTTTGATGGAGTGAAAATTTTCAGATTCAATGATCTGTGAACAATTTTATTCAATTTTTATGTTTATCGACGTAACGTAAAAAAGAAATTCAATTTTTATGTTAAATTATTGATGTTTACCCGACTAGAAATTACTTTGGGATTACCCAGGGTATATATATGGATCTGATTCGGTCCCGAAGAGGCATTCCCAATGGGAAAATCCCTACAAGAGCCTAATTAGCCCCAATTGGGCAATCCCAATGTAAAAATTATAATTTTTATTAAATTTTTCCCAATAGGGTCCTGTGTGGAACTTAAGAGGGATAACCCAACGAAAAATAAAAATAAAATTGCTAAGTTCTCCCAAATGAGACCTGTATGGGACCGAAGATGATTTTCTCAACGTAATGTAAATATTGCATCGATGGGTTTTCCTAACTGGGCTCGTAGTAAAACCCAATTAGGTTAACCCAAACTGTGAGTAGATACATGAAGAAATAATCTTTAAATTTAGGTAGTCGTTTATTTATATAAAAAATTAATCGCCCAAAGATGTGTGAGCTTATATTATTAGAATATATTTGTCATAAATTAATTAGAAATAAAAATAAAAATTATTTGTTAAGAATAGAAAAGAATTAGAAAAAAATTCATCTAACATTGAAAAAAAAATTTTTTTTTTTTGACATAAGAATTTTCACTTATTCCAACAAAATTAATTCCCTTGCTTCAAGAAATACATATCTAGATCCAAAAAAATTTATTTAAGTCAAGAAAATCTTGTTTTAAGAAAATTCTGCCTCTTGCTACAAAAAATTTAGTTCTTGATAGAAGTAAATTTTCATTAATATTTTTATTGATTAACATGTCAAATGGGAAGATTTTTTTCTCAGCTGAATTAGGTGGCGCTGTTTCCCTAAGGTATCTAAAAATCTTGATCAACGATAAAAATTTTTTGTATCAAGTATTTATGATGATTTGAATTAATAAAAAATTACTTCCACCAAGAATAGAATTTCGAGAAAAAATTTTACTTCGAGCAACAAGCTTCGGTCTTCTTTCCGGTACCCAAAAATTTTCTTGAGCCAAGAATTTTGTTCTCCAGTCAAGAAATTTTTCTTTCTGTGCTGATTAAATCCAAATACTGAGTTTTTAGACTGAAATACATTTTAATGTTGCTGAAACAAAATTCATACTCCAAATTTTTTTTCTCAGTATGAAAAGAAATTTTAATTGAAAAAAAATTTTCATTATCGATATTTTTCATAATTAAATTTTTATCCATATAAAAAATTTTTTTTAAATAATATGCATTTCAACAAAATTTTAATCTTGAAAATAAAAGTTCTTTATGTTAGCATAAAAAGGATCCCAAATCAAATCGGACAGTTTTAAGGAATTTTATTTTTAATTCTTTCAATTTTTTTGGATTTTTCAGTTGTTTTTTTTTTATTTTAAAATTTTCTATTTAATTTATACAAAAATTGTATTTTCACGCCAGAAAAGTGAATAAATAAAAAAAACAATTTGTAAAAGCTTGAGAATAGCATGAATAAAGTGTCAGTTAACCGATTGAATTGATCAGCATTCCTGCTTGGACCAGCGGTAACGTGAACGACTAAGGACCCTAAGGACGCAAGTTCGAGCCCAACTCTCGACAAGGATTTTTCCGACCAATGATTTCGTTTCAATTCAAATTAAATAATTACTAATGAGTAATATAACAATGAGTATCTAATTCTATATTATTTTTAATCTTTTCGAAGATCATAATATTTTTTCTTTAAAAATTTGGATTGGGTTCTGATAGGGTTTTCCCCATTGGGACCTGAGAGGAATTTCCCAATGAAGTCCACATAGGACTTTGCGTGACATCCCTATTTGGGGTCCCTATTAGGCAGCCCAATGAGGACCCAATAGGTCTTACATTAAAATTTCTAGTCGGGTTTGATTATCTGAACTAAAACTAACTATATGAAATCTACAAAAAAAAAAAAAAAAAAAAACATTTTCTGCCCTCCGGCCGGAAAGTGGCAACTTTCTGGCCGCTGCGCTAAACGAAGTTGCCACATTCCGGCTACGTCGAGCAGAAAAATAGTATACCCACCTTGGCCAGTAAAAAATAAAGCCTCAGACTCGGCTTCGCCTGGGCCAACAATTACATGTGATCTGACACTTTTCTTATTTTACTGGCCTAGGTATGTAATATACTATTTATTTCATTATAAAATTAGTTTACTGATGGTTCTCTTTTACGAACTCAGAGCGATTCTATTATTAGTTTAAAATTGAAGTCTATAGAAACATCTTGTAAATGTAAAAAAAAATACTATATGTGCAACCAATGAAACTTGAATGAATCCGTAGTAATTTCGAATAAAATTATTATTTCTGTAAAGAGAATCTTATCTAAACATTAAAATCTCTTGAACGAAATAAATGCGGATTAAAATGAAAGTAACGTTTACACTTAGATTATTGAACGATAAAAATTCTATTTATAATTGGTACGGTGGATGATTTTTGTGTAATTCTCGAATTTTAGGTGAAAAATTCTCAATCTTCTCCCTATTATTATCGCAAATAATTCCAGAAGTGAGTAAAAACAGTTACGAACTTTAGTTATCAAATTTACGATTTCCCAAGTGGAGATGAATTTTTAATTTTTAATAATTTCTTTATGGATGAAGCGGTATGAAACTTGTTTAAAGTTTTCGATATATAGTATATACGCCAGTATATATATATATATATATATATATATATATATATATATATATATATATAGATCTTGCTATTGAATAGATTGTATCATGCTTAAAAGATAGGCTACAAGCGATTCGAATTGATAATTTTGGTGCATTACAATGGAAAGAAATTTCGGGTGGTGTTCCGCAGGGCAGTGTCCTTAGACCACTACTTTATTCCATTTATGTTACAGATTTAGATGTACTACTTAAGCGCTGTAAATACTTGTTTTATGCTGACGATTTAGTTATTTATCTAACATGTAAACCTTGTGATACAGAAAGCTCTGTAAAAATTCTGAATGAGGAAATTGCTATAATTCTAAAGTGGTGTATTATATAAATGATCTTAAACTAAATCCTAATAAAACAAAGGCAGTGATTTTTCGATCAGCAGAGAAATTATTAGCTGATTTTCAATGTGAAGTGATCCCAAATATAGTTGTAAATGATACCCTAGTTGACTATTGTAAATCTGTAAAATATCTAGGAGTTATACTTCAAGACACTCTAACTTGGTCCTTACAAATTACTGAGGTTTGCAAAAGTAGCATGAGAGTACTTGCACAATTAAAAATGAATGGAGATGTTTTTTTTTTTGCCTATCAGAAAAAGATTAGTTACTATTTTAATTTATCCTATTTTCGATTATTGTGCGGCTATTTATATTTGTTACAAATGTACCAAGATGTTATAGGTCAGCAACAGATCAGACTTCAGAGAAAATTAAACGCTTGTGTACAATACATTTTCAAAATATCAAACTATGAACACGTAACTCAATATTATACTGAGCTTCGCTGGCTGACACTTATAGTTCTAGACGTAAATTTTTCTCATCGTATCTTATTTATAAAGCATTGTATCTTAATCAAAAACCTCGAATTAGGTGAGACTTGAAAATTCTTGAGCCTCGCCTCCGTCGAGGAAATATTCATCAAGATTATCTTGACTTACCGATTTATCATACAGCTAAGTAAGAAAAATCATTTTTAATATCTTCGATTAAAATCTGGAATCAATTGCCAGCTGATTGTACATTATTAGCAACCTTTAAGGAGTTTCGAACGGCTTATTATCAATATTTTTTAGAATTGGATAGATCATAACATGTATTCATTGCTATATTATTTGGTGATGATTGAGTGATTGATTGAGTGTTTAACACACTACTTTATATATTATATTAAGATTTTTTATATCAATTTTGGATGGCCACAAGAAGTTTTGACGTCATGGCCAATTAAATAAATAATAATAATAATCATATATATGAAGATTATATCTAATTTTAGACGTTATTTAAGAAATTATGCATAAAAAAATATAAGTTAAATATTTTATTACAATATTATAAGTGCCAATTGATATTATGAATTATGTAAAGACTAGTAAGTAGAAACTTAAAACGAGAATACTATAAGAAAACTTAAAGTAAATAAAATTGTATATCATAATGCAGTGAATATATAAACACTGATAGTGAAAAAGTAAAACTGTCTATCGTTATCATAATATAATAGCATTTTTTGTAATTTTATTTTCATGTTTTAAAATGAATGAAAGTCAAATTCAACAAACTATCAACTTTCATACAATTAAAGTTTATCAAAAGTTTATCTCGTTTCCATTGAAAAACTAAATTTTCATCATTTTGATTTAAAATTTATATGAAATCAATATAATATAAACCTAATATTATGTTGAATATTAATAAAAAACTTAAATTAAAACGTCATTATGTTGTTATAACATTACGGCCATATTATTATCATTATTAAACTTTGTCATGTCTACACCTAAATAATTAAAAAGTGCTATTTTATACAGTTTGAAAGTATGTAAATTTAAAAAGCATTTAATACTCTGTATACCTTTGAATGACACTCATTATAAGCGTTGAATATTGTGAATCATTTTAAGACCTTAATTTTAAATGAGCGAGAACCTTCAATCAGATTAAATACAAGCGGGACAATGTAGGCCGTATGAAATAGAGTAAATTTATGCCCCATCAAATTGAGTAAATAGAGAGATTTTTAAATATTTAATATAATTTAAATGAACTAAATTTGAAATTGTCTTTGAAATAAAACCTCTAGGTCTCGAAAAAAATTTGATAGATTCAATCAGATTTAATGAATCTATTTCGTTCAGATTAGATCTCATTAGGCTTTATTGGATTTTATTTTCTCTCAGGCTATTATTCTTTAATGATTATGTGATACATTTACACTACATATATGGGATCAATAAAGCTCTAAATCTGTAAGGCTCCTGTATAGTTATATATGTTTAGCTTAGCACTATAAAAATTGCAAGATTTCTAAATTTCGTTACTTTATTAGTTTTGTGATTTGGACGCTATGATGGATTGATTTTTTCAATTAAATTGTTTATTGTTGTTTAACAATAGCGTTGGTTACTGCGAACTTGATCGAAGTTAATAGATTTATTCATTCAAAAGACATAATACCGTCAGAAATTTTAAAATGAATAATTATTTTGTTCAATTATATATTTTTTTTACCTAGATATAATACTCATTTAAAGGAAATTCCATGGATGACATTTTCTTAGTCCTGTAATTAATTACTTCAGAAAAAATTTTGCCTTAGGGTTAGTAGTTACTAGTCAATAGTTTGCTACCCTTAATGACATGGTTTTTCCTTAAAGTAGAAAATTAAAATAAGTATTCCATGAAAGTGACTGGTCATCTTTGTAGAAATGATAATTACTAATGCAGGAAAATACCTGAAAAGCTTTTATTAGAAATATATTATTTTTGTTAATTAAAAAATATAAATAATTTGCTTACGTAAAATTTCGTTTTTTTCTATAAAAATTTGTTTTAAAAAAATTGTAACAAGATCGCACTCGACTTCGAAAAAAAAAAAAAATTTCTAAAATTTTTTTCTGAATTTTTTTTTGGTGATTTTTCAATTTATCAATGAAAAAATATATGTATATATGTAAAACAAATTTTTATTCAACACCATCGCCAATATAGTTGGCATACTTAACTCCATATTTAGTTTCAGAATACGAAAACATTTCGACCATCGCATCCACCTCCATTTTCCCAGAAGACCCTTTATGATTAGCAGAACACACATCTTCATGCGATTGATACCATTCCTGGAACTCAACAGTATTTGGTTTTTTTTTCCAATACTCACATAGCTTACAATATGCACTTTTAATGTTTATGTCAAGAATCTTTCCAGTAAAATAGCCAATTATAGAAGAAACTCCAAATGACGATGTATATCCCCGTTTTTGCCAGGTTCCATCTTCCGATACAGTTAGATGATTTATATCTTCATTTTCAGTTGTTGGCATTGCTTGCTTTTCTTCATTCACAGCTTTCGTCATGAAGGTTTCTGCGACGGTTTTACTACAATTCAAAATTTGTTTCAGTAAAATTGTATGCGTAGATTTATCTAAAAAAGACGGCATGTCGATCAGGCCGCAAAACTTGCACAATCCTTCGTATCCTATTCCTAGTATTCTCATTACAAAAATGAAACGTCTGTTTATTTCATAAGAATGCCCAACGAAAGAACAGGAAGGAATATATTCATTTCCACAGTTATTACATGCAACTACAATTTTGAATCCCAGCCCACGTGTACTTGCTGTTTGAAACACTACATTTCCATCACATTTTTACATTTTATAAGAGCAGAAATTGCAGTGAATACCTGAATAAAATTTATTATTCGAAATTCAGTACTGCTGTCTTCAGGTACATCATCTTCAGTGTTTTGTTTTAATTTTTTAGAAGATGTACTCTGAATACTTTCATCACGTTCGGCTGTTTTCGGATTAAAAACATTCTTTCTTTTGACTGAACGCGACTTATTAATTTTTTCAGAACTCCGAAGTTCTCTTGAAACCTTTCTAGAATCACGTCCCATGGTTAATAATTTAATTCACTTGAGAAATAATTTATCACAAAACTATCGACTGATCAGTGCAACGATTACAGGTATACTGGCAACCAAAAATTATTTTTCAGTTCTTGTACTACCTACAAATTGTGAATATATATATATATATATATATATATATATATATATATATATATATATATATATATATATATATATATATATATATATATATAATTATACATACATTAAAATGGGGAGATATTCATGACAATGAAACCCGAAAGGTCGGTTGCTTGCAGCTGTTTCTAGCTACCTGCTCTCGAATGCCACGTAGCACCCGAGTGTCCTTTGGTCATTGTTAAATAACTCGAAAAGAATTTGTCGGATTCACTTCAAATTTTCACACAATATTTTTAAAATATTATACTTTAAGAAAATGCAAAAAAAATCGATTTTTTGAAAATTCTGACTACCCCTAACCCCTTAAACAACTTTACTGATCAATTTCAAAAACTATTCAGCTCTTGACCTCAAAAAACCACATCGGTTGCTGCCAGTCCGGTCAAAATCGGTTGATTTGTTCGTGAGTTATCGTGGTCGAAAGAAAAACGAAATAAGTATTTTTTCGGAATTACTCCGAAATACCTAGTTCGATCAATTCAGATTTAAAGATTATTGTTGAGGCTTAAAAAACTGCGTCAAATGCCGCCAACCTCATGAAAATCGGTTCATTTATTCAAAAGTTATTGCGGTTTGAAAATTCAAAAAATATTGTTTTATTAAACCACTATCAGACTTGTGAGCTCGGAAAGCTCAAAGTGACACGCAAATTTACTAAGTGCAATTTTGAGCGCTTAGGTATGGAATTAGCGGGAAGTTGCTGGGATAGTCTTTAGGGTCAACCGTTTTTCTAATTTTTTTCCTTAGGATGCGTGAGAAGTGTAACTTTTGAAAATTTTTGATTAAAAAAATTTCAAAACTAGAATCTTATAACTTTAAAATTCTTTTATCATATTTTGATATGAAAAATATGGAAATTTTTTTTGGATCTTCAATTTTAACGAAAAGTGAATGTCTAGAGAGAATAAAGAGTACTGTCTTTCCAAAATAGATTAAAAAAATCAAGATTTGGCAAGGCATACATCAAAACCGTATACAGTTTATCACTTAAAATATAAGAATTAATTAAAGAAACGTTTAACACATGATTTTAAAAGTCACGACTTACCTATAAACTCAATCCGTTGTTTTTAGCATAATGTAAAAAAATTATTCTTTTACATTTAAGATGCTGAAATTAACTGTTCTCAATTTTTTAGATTTCCATAACAATTCAATTAATATGAAAAAAAAATTCTTCTCATAGAAATTAAAAAAATTACAAGTGCAAATTTTTAGTAATGTTTTTTTAAAATAATTGATTTGCTGTAAAAATTCAAAAAATTGCCAGATGTCTGCTGATTTTAGTATCATTTACATTTTCATATAAATTGTAGTCATCAATACGTGTATACACATGGGATATAGGATAGCGGGGATCCGTTTCATTTTTTTTTGCTTCCTATTTTCATACTATAAAATGTAATACTAAAACCTTTGGATGTAAAAGTGTGATTGGGCTTTCTTTTCCTTTATAGCTTACAGTGTGCGATTAGAATCTCTGACACGTTTCAAGGGTTTCAAATATGGAGATAATACCCTTGAAAATAATCGTTTCAACAAAATTGTAGTCTTTCCACTATCGTTATTTAATCTGTAATTTCGTTACCCCCTCTACAAAATTTAAGACCATTCTCTGCTTAGAACAACTTTACTCTCTCAGCCCTACTTAGTTACCACGCTCAGACTATAAAATAAATTCGTCTATAAATAAAAGCGAGACAAAACATACAGAGTATTAGTACAATATGTAAATGTATATACATAATATTAACCTCTGCGTCTCAATATAATATTCTCAAAGCAGTACTAACCCGGTTTTTCTCTATGTATGTGGCGACATCTGTTTGCATTTGAAATCAACTTGTTTTGATGATTTATTTTTCACTCAATATTTACTTTGAAAATATCAAGTGTGGTTATTATAATATATTGCAATAAAATTTAGAGAAGTTTGTGTCAAATGTTCACTAAAAATTGAAACATTTATATAAATAATTTCAATACATAAAAATTTCTTCTCGATGAGAAAATTTTTGATTTTAATCCGCTGTAAAGTAATATAATTTTTTTCATAAATTTTCAATATTTTTATTGACATAATATAAACAACAATGCCAAGTGACTCAGATTCAGACCGAAGTAATAAATACCGAAAAAAGCATTATCGACGATCCAGGTTAGACTTTATTTAGTTTATAATTTTGTACATGAGGCTGAAGTTAGCATACACTTGACAATTTTTTTTAATTTTTCTTGAAAAATGAACTAGGCATAGAAAATTATTTATAAAAATGTCATTTATAATTTTTCTAAGCTTCTAGAAATGAAATTTTTAAATAAAATTTTCTTGCTATAATTTGTTTGTTAAAAAAATTCTAAAAATTATCAGATGTCCCTCGACTCTCAGTGTCATTTTTTTTCATGAATTATATTGATTAATTAATTTATTCAATTTTAGATCGAGCAGTTCAGATTCATCCAACAACTCGTCAAATCATAAACGATCTTCAAAATATTCTAAATCTCGACGTCGATATAGATCTCGCTCAAGGAGCCGTGACGATCCGCGATCTAAAAGTAGTTACAGATCTTCTCCAGGAAGTTCTAAAAGTAAAGACAAACGGAGATATAAAGATCGACGAAGATCTAAGTCGATATCACCTGTGCGACCAAATAGAAAGATACGATCACCATCTCGCGAAAAGTCAACCAGTCGCTCAAGTAGCGTTCATTCTAATATTAAAATTCCACTAGAAAAAACTGTTAATATTCCAGTTAAAGGTAGTTATAACTTTATATTTTTTAATTTTTCTACAGGATGAATCCCTCATTTACTTTATTATTATCTATTATACTAACTGTTATACAATAGGAATTCATTAGTTTAGGCTTTCATTGTAATTGAATAATTTTTTAAACAAAAATTGAAACTATTTGATATTGTTAGAAAATTCTTCTTCTTCTTCTTCTTCTTCTTCTTCTTCTTCTTCTTCTTGATGTTGACATCGCAACATCACTTATGTTCTTTTAATCATACTGAATTTTTGACTTTAATCAAAGATAAAAATTTAATAGTTATATTTTTTCTATAATATCAAAAGTTACTTTTATAGTTCTTAAATACACTAAAAAAACTTTTAAAATGACTTGACATGTCAGAACATTTTCAAATTGTAAAACTGGCTATTAAATTGATTTAATTTAAATTGAATTAAATTGAATTAAAATGATTTGATCACATAGTCATTTGATTAATAGTAGTTCATAAGCAATAATATTTTAACCAATATTTTTTTTTGTAATTTTTCAATAGAATATTGTCACAAAAAGTAGAAGAAGATTGAACTAAATTAAGAATGAGATAAGGAAATTTAATCATTGAAAAAAATATATAAATTACTTTTCACAATATATTTTACATTCATATCTGACAGCACATAAAATAAGAAAATATTTCACATAAATTATTAATTCACTTTTTAAGATAAGAATGTTTAATTAAAAAATTGCGGCCATTCATTGAAGTTTTATAATATCAGGAATTCCATTGTATGAATGAATCAATTTTTCCTGCAATCCCTGTCTTTTTATTAACTATGCAAAATTTTTTCAAATCAACAAAAGTTGAGTCACTTGATTCATAGTCGAACGCATCCCTTATCAGTATATCGCTAATAATTTTTAACCAGTTGATGTTAAAGCGAATTACCGGTATTAAACATTGAAAATTATTTTAAGATAACAGAACACAACATCATAATGGACATGAGAAGAAATTAATATAAATTGTTGTCATATTTGTTATTGCAATGTGACGTTATGTTGAGAACCACAATACCTTTATTTTATAATTATTAATTTACTTTTATGCTATTCTTGCCTACTACTAATTTCTTCATTCTAAAATATATTAAGAGTATGTTATTGATGTTTGATTTTCCTTTACAGATGAATTTACAATCGAACCACGAATTAAGGAATCTATATTAGATGAAATCAATGCTGACAGTTTTGTACCAAAAAAATTTACTTCCAACGCCCAAATGAAAGAAAAAAAAATTAAAAATCATGTAATTGATCTCACAGATGACAATGTTAAAGTACCAACAGTATCTAATTCTTCAGTTGTTTCCGAAAGTATATTTCATAGCTCGGTAAGCATTTAATGATACAAAAATGATATTCTGCATATTGTTTATAATTTCCTGCATAGAACTTGAGTATTAACGTCTATGATAAGTTGAAATCAGACAATTTAAGATTAATCATTTTATCTCCAATAATAACCAATCAGTTTAATTTCTAATCCAAATTGATCTATAATTACCTCTTTTTAAAATTATCCAACTGGCAATTGTTTACTGTCAGCTGAATTTTAAGCAAAATTTATTGAAGAACTCAACTAATTTTTATATATTATTTAGATAAATAGACATAAATTCATAATTTCAATGCAGAGGATCTAAAAATTTTTTGAAATTAATAACAATATTTTCTTTTTTATAGATTTTAATGGATCAAACAGTACGTTTTGACAAATGGGTGAAAAAATTATACAATTTACGACAAAAAGCTATATCAGATTTATTGTCTATCACTTGACAATTGTGTAATTAGATAAGTCAATATTTCTAATATTTTCTTGACTGAATAATATCTAACTATTTCATGTAAATTGAATTCGACATAATATTATAATTTAATAAAAAAAACATATTATATTATTTATTTAACATCAATATTTATTCATCACTTTACAGTGTTTTATATTTTTGTTACTTTTACATTTATAAATTTGTTATAAGAGATACATTTATTAAAATAGTATATATAAACGTTAAAATAAATTAAGATTATATTACCTCAATAGTTGTTTTTAAACTAATGTTACTTTGGATATTTTTTTCTTAAAACTATGGAATGAAAGAGCATAATATAAATTCTCAATATTTTATTTTTTATTTTTGTGTCAATTTGGGGAATTGGACTCTTAAAACTGCCCATAATTTCTGACGTGAAGCAGGGTAAAATTCATTTATGTACGAAAATTCAAAATAAAAATTACATATTTGTATTATATACAATAAATAGGTCATGATTATTTATCAAGTAAAGAATAAATTTGTATCTTTACAAATGATCGATACTCGCGCATTGGGATAAAATAATTAATAATAGTTAATTCAGCCTTGCATTATATAATTCAGTATGCTACTAGTCGATCACATGTTACATGATTATATCTAATATAGTTTAAAATTTTTTTGTTTTACTAATTTTGTGATAGTAACTTATAAATTACCATCAATATTCATATAATATACTCGAAAATCAAATACAAAACTCAAATATAAATAAATATAAAAACAACGAAATAAATTGTAATGTGAGCACTCTACATTCATAGTGTAACTATTATATAAAATTTCTACATTTTTGTGACTTAGATGCAGAAAGAGCATAAGAGTACAAATATTCTACTGTAATATATATTACGTGATTAATTTATATAATATTTAATCATCTTTACGTGTCTCCTCTTGCACTTCTGCCATATTTGATATATCATATTCAATAATATTTGTACCAGCAAAATGTCCAAATATAACACCATCAATACTTCGTTTTACTATTCCAGCTAAAAATATTAAAGTAGTTATTATTTACTAACTAAAAAATGTTAAAACTTTTAATACCATTATCTAAGAGATAACTACAAGACGATGAGCATTTTGAATTAGGCCCAGAAAAATATTTCAAACGATCCATTAATAGATAAAATTACGGAATTTAGAAATGTAAGTTATCAAACTAATTTTTTAAATCTGGGTATGCAATTTTATCACGTATAAAATTTCAGTAAGATCTGCCGGAACTTGAAAAATAAAATAATTTTTCAAAAATTCTATAAAAGCTCATGGGCTCGTTCAAGCTTACTAAGTTCTTTGCTGGACTGAGCTTAGATTAGTACACTTGGCATTGTTTTCTTATAGATATTCTTTAGAGAGGATGTAGTTGCTTTTAGTTTTTGGTACATGATCTGCTAAGATCTCCCAAGAGCTTAGTAAACTTGAACGAGCCCAATTTAAAATTTACGAATATTCTATTGTTGTACAATAGTTAAACAGTAAAATGTCGAAGAAAACGATTTTCTCAATTTTTAAGTTAATTAGCTAAATCTGAGAATACTAAATGTTTTCTTTGGTTGAGTGATACTTTTCTTTTTTTTAAGTTGATAGATATAAGGTAAAAGACTCAGTTATTGACACTGGCCTAGTTGTTTGACATTTGCAATTTTATTCTAATTAAAAAAATAAAATAATTTCAAAAAACCAATTATCTTAAAATTTATAATTCAAAAATCATATTTATTAATTTATTAGAGTTGATTTGTTTTTTTTAATTAAAATAAAATTGTAAGTGTCAATAACTAGGCCAGCGTCAATAACTGGGTCTTTTACTTTAGAGCTTAAAAATTTCTAGGGTATCAATACCTTCCCGGGACTTAAATATCCATCAAGTATGTTATTAAAATATCTATCTAGGACCAAATCTCTATGCTCGTGGTTTGAGATCTAAATTACACTTACCAGTATTATTTACTTTTTCAAGGGTGTATATCGGCATTTGTTTACATTCACGTGCAATGTATGTCCCTACGGTAGAACGATCACAAATAGCTGGAAATACCGCTTTCATTGTTTCACGTACAACTTTTGTATTAACTTCATAGTATCCTAAAAAAAAAAAAAAAAAAAAGAATCTCATTTGCAAACAATGTATAAAAAATAAAAAATTTATATTTTAATTTATATCATTTACCATTGTACATTTTGTTTAACAAATCGTACATATTTTTCGGTGGTAAAACTTTATCACGATCAAGTGCCATAACAAAACAAGAATGACCATCAAGATCAATAATTCCGGTTAGATTCTGAAAATAAAAATAAATAAACAGATTTTGATAAACATTAATCAGTTACGAATCAAGTATAAATTATCAACAAAAAAAAAAACAATATACAATGTTGAAATCGTGTATAAAACGTCCTTGACGTCCATCACGGAAGTCTGGTACTTCAATTCCTTCATAATGTCCGTTTTCTAAATCCATTTCAAAACATTCTTGAAAAAAGTCTTTGCTTGAATCTTGGAAGAAATTACGTATAGTATTTTGCGCGGATCTATCAAGAACAAGAGCCTCTTGTTCCGTATCTCTGGCAAGACTTTTGAATAGATCACTATCAGATGGAACGCCGGCTGACAATTCATCACTAACAAATGGCAATTTATTATCCATGCGTTCGTATGGAATGCTGTACCATCCAGTGCGGAATCTATGCATCTGCTCGCGAGCATAACGCCTGTAAATACATATACCACCAAGTACACCAATACTCATACCCAGTAGGGCCGTAAATAATAGGCAGTAAAGTGTCATAGACTTAGAAGTGAAATTAGCTCTTCGCAATATTAAATAGTGTGAATGTCTGCCCATATCCCGCTGTTGCTGTTGTTGAGAACTTTGTGATTCTACATCACTCTGAGGATTGTGCTATTAAAAAAATAATTTAATTTAAATAAAAGTTTTCCAGCATGATTATTCATCCTATGACATGTGATATCAATTTATGCATGTTTTATGATAATTCAGATTAAATAATCGTTTATGGTATTTCCAACAACGCCCTACTGCATTTTATGTATTAAAAATATCTAAATAACATCCGTGGTTATTATTAGAAATTTTTATCTCTTGTAATAATATTAAAACGACATCGAAAATTAAATGCTAACAATTTAATAATGTATACTCTCAAATTATTGATTAATTTCTTACAATTAAAAGATAATTACTTAATTGAATTATAAATTTTAACAATAGAGTATACAAAATAAAAATATATGCATGTATATTATGTATGCGCGAATAATTACATCTTCAGAGATTATTTTAACATCCAAAATATTTATCCAAACAATCAACTAAATTTAGAGTAATTTTAATGTGTAGTATTTTTTATTGTAATTTTTTCTTCTAAATACCATAAATTTTAATCAATAACTATCATAAACATCCATAAAAAATCGGTTATTAAAATTGATGAGTCCATTGTCTGGATAAATACAAACCAATGGCTGCTCCATTTTATCCACAGGCTTCTTTTCGCCAATAGCTTTAGTAATGACCGTCATCTTGACGTTTTATTTATCCCACTGTATAATAATAACTTACATCCACTGGAGAAAATATATTATTTTATAGTACTTATTAAGTACTATAATTATTTTATTTAATAATATTATACCGAGAATAATTCTTGAATGTAACTCACAAACACGTTAACACACCACTTGAATTCGATTGATCGAATGACATTCGCGCCTGTCTGAATACACCCCCACACATATGCAAAAACTCTTACTCTCAATCCCCTCTTATCCAAATAAGTATAATCTAGATCACCATTATATCTTGCGCTTGCGCAAAAATGATAAAAAAATTTGGAAAATTGTAAAATATTATTTTTACTCAGTCTAATTTTATTAAAATTAATTTTTTTAATTGTATAAATGTAAGTAGCAAAGTAAAATTGGGTGATAGAATACATAAACTATTTTTACCATTGTGTATTTTGAAAACATAATAATTTAATAAACAAACCTATAAAATTTTCAGATATTATTATATTTTTACAGTTAACTTTCTAAGAATATCGATTTATAATTTCTGGCTTATTCTCTTTATAACCTTACTTTATACTTGCTTTTTAATTCAAGATTATACAGACAAAAATATAACACAAGTATTGACAGATATTAAAAAATTTTTTGGAATTTTATATCAATTAAATTATTAAAAAAACATTTAATTAAAAAGTTTCGCATGTGAAAATTAATAAAAATTACAAGTGAAAATTTTTAGAAGCATTTTTTTATTGTAATTAATTTGTTAAAAAAATTTTTTAAATTGACTGTTTCTGTTTTTTTTATATTTTTTCTAAAGTCTCGTATTTGTCCAATAATAAGTCAATCGTGTTAATTAATCTGATGAATAATAATTATTGCTATTAATAGCCAATTGTCACTGGGAGATTTCCCATTCGGCTTAATCTGATGTATTTTTAATTATTATTAGGACATATCTATTCACAGGTAAAAAATTCCTGATAAATCCACACCACGTGAATGTAAGGGCCTTATATTTATAATTTATACTTAGAAATTAGTATTAAATTTTTTCACATTTATTAATGCAAATTTACGTTTTATAGAGTTTAATATTATGTAAAATTAAGTACATTTTTCGAATTAGACCGCCATTTTTCCGCAATAGTAACCTAGTACTACCGTCCAGTGTGGCCAGATCATGCGATTTTTTTACCCCCACTTTGTACCGCTTTCAATGTAGTCAGATGAGAGTGTCCTACAAAGTGGGGGTAAGAAAAGAGCACGTTCTGGCCACACTGCTACCGTCTCGCCAGTTGTCATAAGTACTTGTTAGAAAAATGATAAAAAAGAGTTTACAAAGAACAGAGTCAAATCTGTCAAATATGGAATTGTTCTATTCAATTTTTCAATGATTACAATGATAATAGGTGATCAATTTTTTTATCTCACTTGAAGTATTAAATAAAAATTTTTAATCAGTTTTCATAATTGATGTCTAATTTCTAAATCTTAAAATACTAGAATCGTGAAAACATAATTTGCTTCATTAACATAAATTACTAAAATAAATAAAAAGTTAATTTTAAATCATTTAAAACTGCGTAATAAGGGATAAGACGTATAAAAACTTACTACAACGTTTAATTTAGATTCAGGAAAAATAATTACAAAAAATTAAGATATATATTAGTAATGTACATCTAAAGCTCATCAACTTAAATTAGAATGTAATTCGTCAAATATTTATACTTATGAAAATTAATTTAGCAGATGTTTAATAATCTTGAGAATTTTTTTAACAAATAAATTATGGCAAAAAAAAAGTAGAAAAAAAAATTGACATGTAGAAAATTTTTAAAATTAAAAATCTAATTTTTTATAAATAATTTTTCTAGAAAAATTTTTTTGTTAAATGTAATTAAAAAATATTCAAGTGACTGCTAACTTTAATGACATTTATATTTCAGTAAATTATAATTTTTAATTTACGGATTTGAATAATTTGAACAAATTTTTACTTGTAATTATCCAAATATGAAATTGTATATTATGAATGCTAAAAATTAAAATTGATTAATAAGTTAAATTAAAAAAATAATTATTCAATAATTTTGCCATCCTTTGAATCAATTAGTCAAATAATATAAAATATTTAATAAATAACTTCTTAGAAAGTTTTTCAACGATATTTTTCGAGCAAATATTTATTATATCTGATGTATTTTGTTCTTTAAAAAGAAAAAAAAATGATCATATCTTTGAATCAATTGATAAAATAATTTAAAAATTTTTTAAAAGATAAACAATTTTATTTTCAACTATATCATGAAATGTAAATTGAGTAAATTGAGAACTCTTTCGAATGTTCCAAACCCAATATCAATCGGTCACATTCATTTGAAAGTATAGGACATTTACACACATATATCTATATACAGACATCCTCTCGGAAATAGTCAAAATTATTTCCAGGGCCTCAAAACGTCATCTACGTCATCTGACAAAAACTTAATTTTCATGATTTCAACCGAAAACAGTTATGTCCTAAATTTTTTAAAAAATTATTATTTTTTAGGAGGTAGATGAAAAAATTAAATTGATAAAAGGAATATCTATCAAGTTTTTTTTTTAGTTGTATTATAACTTTTCCATAAATCACTAACAAGAGTAAGAAAGACAACCTGCGCAATTGTTATATTCTTCCTTATATAAAATTGAGATGAAATGTATGTGGCATCAAACTATTCGTAACGTGATTGGTCGAATATATCATGAGCACGAAAATATATGCAAACGCTATAGTAAGGCGCGCGCTTGCGCGCGCAAATTTGAATTCTAGTGTTTAGAAATTTTACATATGGACCACATAATACTGAAGTTAGCGGTCAGCTGTCAATTTAAAAAATTTTTTTAACAAACCAATTACAATAAAAAAATGCTTTTAAAAATTTTCACTTGTAATTTTTATTAATTTTCACATGTGAAACTTTTTAATTAAATTGTTTTTTGATAATTTAATTGCTATAAAATTCTAAAAAAATTTATGTCTGTCAACTTCAGTGTTATATGGACTACATATCTAGTTATACTCATTCATAATTTTTTTACCAAGCTTAATAAAAATTATTTCAGCCGAGATTTTACTGCTTAAAAATGATAATATTAATTTATCAGCAATTTGTCAGTATAACGGTGTAAATTTCACTCTATCTTAAGCTCAATAAAAAAAAGTAGAAATGATCATAAAATGATTTAGTGTCAGTAAATCATTCGAAAGCTTTAAAACTATCAAAAAACATACTTAACACATTTACGCTTAAGATGTGTAATAAAAATGCATTTAATCTTTTTAATGGTTAAATATTTTTATTATTTTTAAAAGCTAATATACTGTTATATTATCATATTTGTCATGTAAGTACGATAAGTAAATACTTTTTTTTTTTTATTTTTCAACACGAAATATTTTTTGAAGTCGCTTATAATTAAAAGGCTTTAATTTGCGTTCTTTTTAAAAATATTTATTTTACGTAATATTATTCAGCGCCAACTTATTTTAAACTTTAAAATCCATTGAGTAATATTATCAACGAAGTAAATATTTTTAATTTGTAAAAGTTGGAATGTGTGAATTGGCTGAGTTTATGAATGCTGTGAGTAACTTTTTCTTTTTTTTTGTTTTTATATTTTTTTTTTCCTGTGTAGACAACGTTAACTCTGATGGTAGTATTTCTCTGGTATCTCTTTCTCTTTTTGACTCGAGCGTTCTCGGTTTTCTTTATCCACCGATTCTTGAGCTCATTGAGTCAGTTCACGTTCAGTTCGTCAGTTACGCGAGGACTGCTGTGGATGTAACATTATACTATAGTTTATTGTAAATAAGAAAGGAATAAAACAATGGCGTCTGCAAAGAGAAAGCAAGATGAGAAACATCTGAAAATACTTCGTGAATTAGTATCACAACCTGGTAATAAAGAATGTTTTGATTGTCGACAACGAGGACCAACATACGTCAATATGACTATTGGTTCTTTTGTATGTACTTCATGTTCTGGTCTACTGTAAGTACTTCCTTGTATTATAACTCAAATAATATAATTATTTTCAGCAATCTTACTTCTATTCGTTCAATTATGCAGTCTAGGTATATATTTTATTAGAGGTGATATAAAAAAAAAAATATTTCGTCGTTTTAAATTTGAAATTCTTTTTTTTTTTTAATTTATTTAATTTACTTGATGCGAAATATTGTTGAATAGTAAAGTATTATTAAAAAAATCTTTAAATCTTTTCAAAAGTCAATTGACAGCTTATTTCATTGTTCAAGTATTTTGCAACAGTCGTAAAGAAGGTCATATACGTCAGTTATATGCAAGATCAACAGAAATTTATTCATTCAATACAAAAACAATTTTTATTAATATCATTTTTATTTATTTTGTAGAAATAAAAATAAACACTTATTTTTAATCGAGTATTTTAAATAACTGAATGTTGTATTTAATTGAAAAAAAAATTTTTTATGATTCATGTTTAAGATTAATCTTAGAAATCATAGCGTCTCAGTCGACAGAAATAGGAAACCAAGTTCGTTAAATATCATGAATATATATAAATATACACTTGAGTCATTTGGTGTAGTGATAAAATGTTAACTTTCCAATATCGTCATGACTTAGACTTGTAAAGTAATTAATAATGAATAATTTATAAATATTTTATTTTCAAATGAATTTATTTAAGTTAGTCATGCATTTCGCTGTTGAATTTATACAATAATCATATAAATTTATTATCAAAAACCTTTTCAACCTTAGATAACGATATTGATGATACATTTTTAATAAAAATAATGATTAAAATCAAATAAATAAATTTCCTAATTATTTTTTTTTATTTATTTATTTATTTATTTATTTTTTTTTAATATTTATAGGCGAGGCTTAACACCACCACACAGAGTTAAATCTATTTCTATGGCAACATTTACTGCTGAAGAGATTGAATTTATAAATCAACGTGGTAATGAACACTGTAAAAAAATCTGGCTGGGATTAGTCAATTCAAATACTCCGATTACTATTGACACTAAAGATGAACAAAAAATGAAAGATCTGATGTCTGCTAAGTATGAGCATAAAAGATATTATTTAGATCCATCGATGGCCAGTGACAATTGTAATAATCAAAAAGTACAATCAGCATCTTCTGATAGAACATTACGATCAAATCAAACTAATGTACCTCGAGTGCCACATGTTGGTGTGTTACCAACGTTAAGTACACCTAATCAAAAGAAAAAAACTACGTCCGAGCCTACTCCGACATTTACTCCAGATTTTGTAGCTGATTTTAGTCAAGTACCTGATCCTTTTATTAATTCTACACCAATATCGCAATTTCCAGGGCCTATTCAACCACAAGCTTCTTTTGCTAACTTTGACAACAATCCTGCGTTTGAATCTCCTAAGAGTAAGCTGAAAAAAAATTTATTTATTTTTACTTTTTTTTTTCGAAAGAATGATCTGTTATTTTAATTTTTCATTAAGATTCATCAAATGCATTCAATTCAACTGGAAAATTTTTATCCAACTTTAATGGCGTCAACTCACCACCTTCCGAAGACCGATACGCTGCTTTGAAGGACTTGGATTCAATGATGAAAAAAACTCAATTGAGAGAAGACACGCAGGCTCCTAAAGTTGCATCTACATGGATTGCAAGTAACACAAACAGTAAGTACTACATTTATGTGTCAATTAAAATCAACCGATCACAAAGGATTTAATAATTTTTCTAAATCTTGAACGCTCTTACAATACAGCTGCAAACTCATTTTGGACAAACATGGATCAAACAAACCATTTTATTTCTAATCCATTTACGGGAAATGATTTGTGGAAACCATCAATTCATGCGATTAATAATAGCAATAATAACAACAATAATAATAATAATAATAATAATAATAATAATAATAATATCAACAATAATAACACGCAACCCTTGGATAATACTTACTACAATTCTGCAAATCCATTTAACTCAACGCTGTGCTCCACAAACAATGGTAAGTTGTATTATATTTATTAATTATTATCATAAATAATCGATTTTGAATTTAGTTTTAGAATTTCTTATCTTCAAATTTTTAAGCTTTTAAAATGTTAGAAAATTGAAATTTATTTTAAATATAAAAACAAATTTATATGTTCCTAATATGAAATTGAGACATAATGTATGTAGCATCAATCATAAGCATAAAAATTTATGCAAACTCCATATTCAGGCGCGCGCATGTTAAATTCTAGTACTTACATATTTTAAATAAATTTTGGTGGACAGGATTTAATACTCCAAATAGTACAGATGTACTTACATCTAGTCAAATGATGACTCCGCTCTCCGAAAAAGCCTGGCATCCAACTGTACCACTTTCTCAGGCAAATCCTTTTATGGTGAGTAATGTAACTGTCCGTATAGTTTTGATAAAAAAGAAAAGGTTTGCATGTGTATTGATAATACTATATGTGTTATCATAATTTGAATACTCGATAAAATGTTTTTTTTTTTTTTTTTTTCTCATAGGTCGGTACCGGAGTAGGAAATTCAACAAGAAGTTCGAACAATCCCTTTTTATGATTATTAAATTTTACGTTTTTAAACAAACTTGAGAATGTAACGCTAAACAAACATGTAGTGTAAGTGGATTCCATTACATAATTTTTGACGGCATTTAGTGCCATTAATTTTTATTTCTTTTTTTCCATTATTTATTAAGCACTTTTTCTTCCATGACTGTCATTCTTTTATTCATATTATATTATAATATAATTAAAATATGATTTATTTATGTATAAAATAATACACGTTAAATAAAGATTAATATTTGTTACCAATTTAAAATTAATTTCTTTATATTGCAATATCTCTATTTTTACATTATTTTTAAATTAAGTGATAAGAACAATCATAAAATAATAAAAGTTGTTCGGAAGATGATGAATCACACTTAAATATGATTTATTTACTTAAAAACTTTCTAATAAATACAAAATCACAAATGAACACTTAGTCTTTGTTTTTCTCTTTAATCAAAAATCGCTAGATCCATATAATTAAATATAGTATCAGCGTATATAATAATTGTTACACTTGCAGGCTATGTTATTTTTTTTTAATAATATATTAATAATGATAACATGATTAGTCGTATCACTGTATACAATTACATTGATTGATATAAAAATGAGAGATTAGAGAAGCCTTCGTGTTAACTATTAATAGATATCACGTTGCTGTAATAGCTTAAATGTTATTTTTCGTATATAAATTTATTAAAAAATTTTTCTTACGAATTTTTTTTTTCTTGTTTTTTAATTGTTTTGCTAAAAAGTTGGAAGCTCCAACAAGATCATTGCATTATTAGATTATTACTTACTTGTAATAATAAATTAATTAGCAATAGTTTTATAAAATAATAAAAACACTAATAGATAAATTTTTACCAATCATGTTAATTGTTATGTATAAACATACGAGATATTGATATTACTAGGCATGGCGGGTAATCTGCATTGACAATCCATTGAAGAACGCTAATGCGACTTTTATCATTTATTATTTTGTTTTATCTAGCAACCGTTGCTATTAGAATTACCTTTCGGCAGAGGACGCACCAAGTATAATTTTTCACCCTGCTTATTGGTATAAATTGGCGCTCGTTGATAATGATCAACCAATTGATCAAGTGTATGAAATTTTCTTTGGCCAATACAATAAAGTGCCCCTTCAACGTGTACCCTAAAATGTTTATTTCGTCCAGGTGCTTTTAATGAAACTGAATAATCTCCCATCTATAAAAAAAAAATATATTAACAAATGAATAAATATATATTTATTATAATTATAAAAAAAAAAAAAAAAATTAAACTTATGTAAAGTCAACTTACATTAGTTTCACTATCTCTAATAAGAAAATCGCCGTCGTGGCCATGTTGATTAAGAAGAGTGTCACATTGAGATCTTGTTATGCTGCCGTAATACCAGGGTTTACCAATAAGATGCGGTCGATCTCCAGGATCAGGCCTTCGTTCAAGTGAGTCTCCGGTGCTAATTTCACTAGTCGTCATGCCACGATCGCGATACGGTTGAGTCAAATATTCACTGAGCTCTTGTAAATAATTGCGTGGTACAAGACCAATTTGGCCTTGTCCGTTTCTCGCTTTATACCACTCAGGATCTGCTGGAGGACGATCAAGGATCTCTAGTCGGTCACCTTTTTCAAAAGAAAGCTCTTGGTCGTTGTTAGACGAGAAAGAGTAGAGAGCGACAACAATGTCAAGAACGTTTTCGGCCATAGCATACGTGTGCAGCGTATCGTCAGCGTCACCCTCTTCTTGAGTGTAGTTGGAGGGAAACCAGCCCGCCTGAGTGCCACTCTGGCCTCTCCACCAGCCATCGTTGCTCTTCTCAAGTATGAGGATTCGCGTGCCCTTGACCAGCGACAACTCATCTGCTTGTTGTGCTTGATAGTTGTACTTAACAACCGCTGTACCTATTGCTTCACTAGGATCGGCTGGTAATCTTCTTGCCATTATTGGTGATTCGACAGCACGTGAAGGTGAATTACCGGACGGTAAGGTTTTTGAACCCGAACCCTTTTTAACCTTCTTTTTTATACTGTCAAACAGGGACGGCTTTTCCTTTTTAACATAATTACTCGGCACGTAACCAGCTTGCCCGCGTGCACTCTGCACTCTCCACCAGTGTTTAGAATCATCTAACAACAGATAACGTTCATTTTTCCGTAAATCCAACTCCTGTGCTCCCTGAGCTCCATAATCGTATTTTGCGACAACGTAACATACGTCGTCTTGATTTGTCTTGCCTGAAAATAATAAATAAAATTAATTTTTTTAATCACTCAATACTGTTATTTTAATCATATTATTAAATAGTTATTTAAACAACTATCATGCTTTAGTTTTAATAAATAAATAAATAAATAAGCAATATAAAATAAAAGCAAATAAAATGCAATTACAAAAATTAAACGTACCATGCTTCATGGCTGCCATGTGCAAATGTAAATATTTTTATGTCCGAGACCGTCAGTAACGACTTCTACTCATGTACTACTCGTCTGAATCGCAAATCTGCTTGTGTCGTCGGCATGAATAGTGCAGACAATCATTCTTTAACTATTTTAATTTTTATTATTATCGTTCTTTTACAGATTTACAATATATTGTTTCAATACTTTATTTGTTTTTCTCCTTTTATTAAATATTATTCTTTTTATTTGTTTTTTTCTTTTAATATTATTGCAACATTAACATTTTCCTATGTTTTAATTACCGATGGATAAACTGGCTATTACTGATGCTTTGATTCAGGATCCATTTGTAAGATCAGTCCAAACAAGTGTCTAACCATAACTTATGAAAAAGAAAATCAAATAACAAAATTTCATTATTATTTTTTGTTAAAAAATAGTTTAGTATTTATATTAATTCTAATTTATTTATAATAATAGAATTATCACTAAATTTGATTAATCGTCCATGAGTAAAGTTAGTATCTCTAACTATGAAATTGAACCGATTGTGATTTAAAATTTTTAAACATTTTAAACTCATATATTAATTTAGTAGTAATTTTTATCAATTATGTTTTTTTTCTAATTTTTCTAATTGAAAAGCATGTAATAACATACGAAAAAATAAAAATTTTTAAAAATACACAAAAATGATTTTGATAATACATGCAACAAATTATAACATGCAGTACAAAATCAAAAATAATATGATTCACATGAATAAAATGATAAACTAATGAGTCATTTAAATTAAATAAGTATGTAATTACATGAATATTTTTTTTGTTATTACTTATTACTATATTTCTACAATAGTCACTACATAATATATACAGTAAATGTCTAAACGATTACAAGCATTCGTTCAGATAATTGTACGAATTTTACATATTTTTCATATAAATTTTCTCAATTGTATATTAATTACAAAAAAAGATTACTAAACTAAAAAAAAAAAAAATTATAAATATTTCAATAATGAAATATAAATAATAATAATAATAATAATAATAATAATAAATGATTTGTCTGAGCATAAATAACTTATCAATGTGACAGCAAAATCATCTAGAATACTGATCAATGTAATAGCCAAACTTTATGATACTTATCAAATATTACAGTAAGTAATATCTACGATAAATATTTAACAGAACTGATAATAATATGTCTTACCAATTTTTAAGCTCGACATATTCCTGCATATAAACTTCGTTGAATGAATATTAGGTGGACAAGGCTTGTTTTCCCCCACCTCGTGAAACGACAGCAGCAGCCATCAAGCGACTCTCTAGAATACGGGGGGATAGGGAATCGACTTTCGTTATAGGAATTAACTGCAAGGGGAATAAAACAGACAACTGTAGTAGAATTAGGGAAAAACTTTTATAGATTATATCAACAAAAAAAAAAAAAAAACTTACAAACCAATAAATATTTTTTGCACAATTGTCATCCACGCAATCTAAATGTCAACATCAAAATTTATTTAAAAATTTCCTCGTGGTCGGCACTTTAAATTAAATAATAATTTACTTTCACCTTTAAAATAATATGCGGTAATTATTTTTGTATTACTTCTTTAACTTTATTGTCCTATTAAATGAATGATATAATTTATTTTCACAGTTATTATTTATAAGTTTTATAAAAAATAACTTATAATACACCACGTAAGTTGTAAGTATAATAAATGTTAGTATTTCCAATTCTATTTAGAAGTTAACGACCCCTCCCACGAAGCCGTAAGACCCACCCTTGTTAAAAACTAAGATCAGCGATCCCCAAATGAGAACCAGTATGGTCCTGCGCTACATTTAGGCGCTTCTATACTTTATACTATACTCTACACCTATACTGATGTTGTCTGTCGTCCCGTCGCTGTCGCAGCAACAATTTCTCTTTCCGCTATCTTTCCTTATTGTTTTTCCTATAGGTTCATTTTCATGATTTTGCTTCAATTAAATTAGCCAATCATCGTTGATCTATACAGGAGAATGGGCTACCCTTAGTTTGTTATAAGCGAAACTTACCGAAAACTAATATATCCGAAAAGACACAAACCGTGCTGTCATCTATCGAAAAATTCTTTTTTCGACTGGAAACGATACGAAGAAGCAAAATTCGATTGGACACATTCCGAAAAAAATATTGACAATTATAATAAATTTTGTTTATCAGAAAATTATTAAACCGAAAAGACAAAATCCGAATCGTCATTGATAGAAAAATCTTTTTTCCGTTTCACAATAACTGGAAAACTTAATTCTCGATTGGACACTTTCCGAAAATAATATTGACAACTTTAATAAATTCTTTTTATCAGACAATTATTAAATTGAAAAGACAAAATCCGAATCGTCATTAATAGAAAAATTTTTTTTCCGTCTCGCAATAACTGGAAAACTTAACTCTCGATTGGACACTTTCCGAAAAATTGTCGCATTCAAAAACTGTAGATAATAAAGAAACTCATTTTTCCTGCTCAGCAAAATAACCAGTGGGTACCGTAGAAATTCCTGGTTGAATCCCTGATAGCCAGCGCTTTCTCAGTAAGTGTTGACTCCCAGCAGTTACGGTTAAGTTATACATCAAGTTGGCGGTAATTCTTCACTCAACAACAGTTGTAAGCAAATTGACAGAAATCTACGGCCGCAACTTGAATACAAGTTAACAATCAAACTTGTAGTTAAATTTCCTTTCAACTTTACTACAATTTGAAGGAAATACTTGTACAACAAGTTTTGACGTCTATTTGCAGAGTAAGTTATAGGTAACTAATAGGTAATCGCTCGCTTTGCCAACTCTTTCCGTCAAGTTTGCTTCAAATTGCGGACGTAGATTGACAGTAAGTTATAGGTAAGGTGGCTATCAGGGTATAAAATATATTTTTGTAATTTAAAAATGTATAATCCCTGATAGCCACCTTACCTATAACTTACTGTCAATCTACGTCCGCAATTTGAAGCAAACTTGACGGAAAGAGTTGGCAAAGCGAGCGATTACCTATTAGTTACCTATAACTTACTCTGCAAATAGACGTCAAAACTTGCTGTACAAAGTATTTCCTTCAAATTGTAGTAAAGTTGAAAGGAAATTTAACTACAAATTTGATTGTTAACTTGTATTCAAGTTGCGGTCGTAGATTTCTGTCAATTTGCTTACAACTGTTGTTGAGTGAAGAATTACCGCCAACTTGATGTATAACTTAACCGTAACTGCTGGGAGTCAACACTTACTGAGAAAGCGCTGGCTATCAGGGATGCACTCATTTTTTTTAATTTTAATGACCACATCACATACCTAACAATATTTATATATTATTTAGAAAAATTCAGTTATTTAAAATAATTGCAAGTTGCACATAATATCAAAAAATAATTTCTAAATAAGAATCTATAATTTAGGAATTAATTAAAGAAAAATTGTATTTAAGTAAATTAAAGAATTTATTAATTTTTTTTTCTTTTTTTAAGAATAGACTTAATGTAAGTAATACATGTGAATAAATTCAAATAGCAGGCATCAGAAAATTGTTTACATCATCTGTACTGGTCCATGCATGCTCATTATTAAATGTTTTAGTTATTTGACTAGCACACTGTAAAAAGTTATTAATATCTAATGTTCCATTGTCAAATAAATCCCACAAATATTCTATCATTTCATTTTTTTGAGTAATTTTGTTACTCTCGGGACTTCTTATTTCCAAGTTCTGCTCTAATGAAGTCTTCTCGATTTTTGCCAACTCCTGGAGTGTTGCATAATACGTTCTGAAAATATGTTTAATAATTATTAATAAAATAATAATAATAATAACAAATAATAAATTAATAAAATAATATTGATTATAAATAATAATAATTATATGAATTATCAAATTATTGTATCAATTGTTGATTAACAGTGTATCAATAAGTCCTTTTTTTGTTAAAATAACTTTTTAATATTCAAGATTTTATAATTTTTAAATACAAAATAATAATAATTCAGTGATAATAATTCAATTCATTTTATAAAAGTTTGCAATTTTTTATTAATGTTTTTTTATGACGTGATCACGTAAATCTATTATCCGCAAACTGACTTTACCGACAATCATTTTTTTTACAAAACAAAAATTTTAGTTTTTATGAAGCAGTTTTACCAAAAAAAAATTTGTTTCAATCAATTTTTTTCAAAAGTTATGCATGTCCCGGTGTAAGTTCGACATACTTGAGAAAAGAAGCTTAGATTTGTAACAGCCCAAAGTGGGGCCACTGTCTACAACTCTGATCCGGGAAGTCTCAAGAATTGGTACAATTTTTTTGAAGTTTTGCGCCAGGTCTTCCAAAAGTCCGAAAATAAGAAAACTTTGTTAGAAAAAATTTTTTTTTCACTTTGACAATTAATATTTTTTAATATAGTTTTGTAAAAATTTATAAGTTAGTAAAGAATAATAATCATAATAATAATTTAAGTGAAGATAAGAATTTTTGAGATATGCAACTACTTAAGGAATGAAATATAATAATTAATAATAAATTAGTTTCAGGGAAAATATAATTTTATTATAATCATTTGAGGTATTATAATTTCAAATTTGGGTTTTTGTTGAGACTGCTGTTGATTTTTGTTTTGCAATAAAAATTCTGCTCAATAAAATGAGGAATCAGTCGTGGCTGCTAATTTCAATAACACAAAAAAAGGTTATACGTAATATAAAATCTTTTTAATTTGAAGCATTGAATTTTCTAAATCCAATTTACTCTACGATATTTTAATTACTTTTTTAAATTTATCAATTCATATTTTTCAACAGACAAAAAATCACTGAAAATATTTTGCCCATTATCACTTAAAATTCACATTGCCGACTGTACAAAGGTGTTCATCGATACTGAAGTTTTTTTTTTATCATCTGAAAAAATTTTCGGAAAGTGTCCAATCGAGAGTTAAGTTTTCCAGTTATTGCGAGACGGAAAAAAAATTTTTCTATTAATGACGATTCGGATTTTGTCTTTTCAATTTAATAATTGTCTGATAAAAAGAATTTATTAAAGTTGTCAATATTATTTTCGGAAAGTGTCCAATCGAGAATTAAGTTTTCCAGTTATTGTGAAACGGAAAAAAGATTTTTCTATCAATGACGATTCGGATTTTGTCTTTTCGGTTTAATAATTTTCTGATAAACAAAATTTATTATAATTGTCAATATTTTTTTCGGAATGTGTCCAATCGAATTTTGCTTCTTCGTATCGTTTCCAGTCGAAAAAAGAATTTTTCGATAGATGACAGCACGGTTTGTGTCTTTTCGGATATATTAGTTTTCGGTAAGTTTCGCTTATAACAAACTAAGGGTAGCCTTCGGAAAGTGTTCATCTATGCGAAAAGGAGACCACCCATTGAAAGCTGACCGCTAACTTCAGTATTATTGGAAATAAGCTTTTATGAATTGTTACAATATTTTGACATTTTCTTTTTGCAATAGTTGCAGAAAATTTTTTATTGTAAAATTATTCAAATTTACAAAAAATATTCTAATAGAAATTTTTTTTCATTGCTTGTAAGTTTAAAAGAGAAAAAAAATATTTTTACAACTCTTAAAATTCTTTCAACCCTTTATAAGTAATAAAAATATTTAAAAATGCCGCTTTATTGACAAAGATTGCAACAGGTAATTTTTTTATTATTTTGTTAAAATTTAAGTTAAAAATCCAAAAAAATATATTTCTTTAAATGAATTAATAGTTCTGATTAAAACAATTTATTATAAATAATAAAATCTATTTTATCATTAACAGCAAACGAAAATAAAAACTAATTTGACTCACTCAGTCATAAAAGAGTTGTGTCGACCAGCATCGTGGATCGTGGCTATATTGTGAATGGAATGAGAGCTCTTGAGAAAGTATAAAAGAGGAAGAGCGACACGATAGCAGCTTGGCTTGCCGAGGGTTTCTTTTTAAAAATTGTTAAGGATTATTGGTATTGTTTTTCATCTAAACGATTAACAATACTAATCATCCGACAATGGCCCTTAGCCAAACCAGTGTGGTGAGTAATGGAATAATAATGTCCATTAATAAAAAAAAATACTTAAAAAATAATGTATCATTCCATCTAGCTAAAATACATGCTATCACTGTTGTATTGAAACAAAAAATTTTTATAAATTTATCCATTATCATCTTTTACCATATTAAAATTCCACACACTTTTTTTTTTACTTATCTATCTCGTATTTTATTATTGCATATGTTTATGATAATAATTAAATGATTGTATGAGTTTTTAAAACAAATAATTGTTTCAATAATGGGGTGTCATGGCAATGATTAACAATTAATTAATTTATATTGTGATTCGCACTGGATATAAAAAAATATGTCTGGTTTGTATTATTGATATGATCATTATTTATAAAAAATAAGTAATTGATTATTTTTTACTGAAATGATAAGATTTTTCATGAATTTTTAATTTTTTAATAATGAATTTGTATTGCAATATAATTATTTAATTGATAAAAATGTTATAATAATGATAATTATTATTTTAATTACAGTTGAAACTTTATAATACTGTGATTGATGATGTAATAAATGGAGTGAAAGATTCACTGTGTACTGAAGAAGGTGTAGATGAAGGTGTACTAGAAGAGCTAAGACAAATATGGGAATCTAAATTGATTCAAAGTAAAGCTGTTGAGTTAAATACTGATCCGCCAGAACCACAACCACCTCAGATATTAATACTTAATAAAAATAGTGGAGCCAACAAAGCAGTTACCTCCAGCAATGGTGAATATTTTATTTTATTTTAATTTTTAATTATTAATTGCTATGTACTTGATTTTTATCATATAATTAATATAATGAATCTATAATAATAATTATTTCTATAATTTTAGCTGCAAATGTTGGTAATCATTTTGCTCAACAACAAATGCAAGCTGTTTCAACTACAACTCAATCACAATCGCATCCTCAGCAACAGACACAGCAAGTAGTTCAAAGTCAACCTCAACCACAACCAATGAGAGTTGTTCCTCCACAGACTGCTAATGTTCCTATTCAGCAGCATGCTACGATGCCAATTCAACAAGTCGTTACTGCACCACCACCAGCATTATTTGAGAGACCAGTTCCCATTCAAATAACATTACCTGGTAATGCTAGTACAGGCGATGGAAAACCTAAAGTCTTAACTATCCATGTTCCTGTATCAGCTATCCAAGGTATTTTATTTTAGTGTTTTCATACTATGTTAGTAGTTTTAAAAATAAATTTTTATTATTTATTCTCATTAAAAATATGTATTTTAGGTAATCAATTGGCAACTATTTTGACGGGGCCTGTGATAACTGCAGCTATGGGTTTTCCCGAGAATGTTGCATCGAAACTACTTCAACAGCATGTTGATAAAACTTTACAAGGTCAATCAACTATGCCCATTGAAATTAATCAAGTTATTACACAAGCAAATAATGTTCAGCAACAAATGCCTGTACAAAATCAAGTATGTTTCAAAGTTAATGTTCATCACATTATGTTATTATTTATTTAAAAAATACATGTTATTAATTAAAAATATTTTAGGGACACAGTAATATCGCTCAACTTGATGGTCAACATGGAGACACTTCTGAAGACGAAGATGATGATGATGACGAAGACGATAACGAAGATGATGATGATGATCTCGAAAAAGATGACGATGAGCAGGATGATGCAGGAGCTCGAGAAGAGGTTTGTCAATGTACAAATTTTTTAAATATTTTACATTTTTTATTTAACCTTATTAAATTTTTTTTTAAATTAAGGAACCACTTAATTCTGAGGACGACGTAACAGACGATGATCCAACAGATCTATTTGATACTGATAACGTTGTTGTATGCCAGTATGATAAGGTTTGTATATTCTCAAATAATTTATTCATCTTGTCGACATGAAAAGTAATTCGATATTCTCATTTTAGATTACGAGGAGTAGAAATAAATGGAAATTTTATTTAAAAGACGGGATAATGAATTTAAGTGGTAAAGACTATGTATTTCAAAAAGCAAATGGTGATGCTGAGTGGTGAGCCAATTGGAAGACCTCAAATTATATCAAATTTTCCATTTGTTTTTTCTATGATGATTGGAACTTGGAAAGATTATTAAGATTTGTTTACAATTCATTATTGCGACGTCGGATCGCTGATTAAATGTGCAAAATGAAAAAATAATTTTGATTATAAAAACTTATTAATACAAAAAAAAAATTTTAGTTAGTATAATTAACAACGTGTGAATAAAGTAGTCGATGCACGGGTGATGGAACATAGGGGTGTCAAATTTTGTTATTGACTTATGGTTAATTGATTATTCACTAATTAATATATTGTTTTTTTTTGTTTCTTATTATTTAATTTTTTTTTTGTCTTGAAAAACTAAGTTATGTAGATTTAATATTATCTGTATGTATATTTATCATAACTGATATACGATAAAAATATCAGTTTAATCACTAAAGAATTAGACGAGTTTTTGAAAGAAAACTGTTTCTCAAATTTCGTTCTTTTTTAAAAGCAGTTATTTTGTATTGTGAAAAAAAAAACCCCCTGAATAAGTGATAATTGTACGGTGTGAGATAAGTTGAAAGTATTTCGTTTCTTTTTTTAACTTAAATAATGAAAGAAACAATTTCTTTTTTACGACATATACATTAACACCTTCCGTTAATAATAGTAATATTTAGTACTAAATTTGAGAAATCAGAAATTTTATTTGCTAAATCCTCAAGTGCATTGAAGTAATTTTGTAAATAATCTTTAAGACAAAAAAAAGAAAGCATGAAACTGCTAATGATAATTACAATTTTTGTGTTATTTAATGTCAACATTAAAATATAAAAAAAAGCGAAATGTATTATCGAAATTGAAGATATATTATGATATTAATTGATTTTATCTATTAACATTTGTTGTTTTACAAACCTAAATAATTGATATTTTTTTTATTCGAACAAATGATTTTTCAGTTTTGATTGAATATAAATTATTTGACTTATTAAAATTAATTACCAGCAAATATAGAAAAATTCTACTGTGCAGTTTTAAGAAATTAATATTTTAGTAAGATTTCGATTGTGGCATTAATGATAATTTAATAAATAATGAAAAAAAAAATTCTTATATATTTACTGTTAACCTAAATAATTTTGGTTTTATCAAAGAAGTTTAGACCTACATTATATCTAAGATTTTTTATCATAAAAATGAGTACACATCGAATTCCATCATCAGACTATTATGTGTATGAAAGATAACATTATTTTGATCATGAATACAGTGCTTTCTTCCTAAAGTTTAACAGGTTATCTTTTTTTCTCTTATTACATAGTAACTAATGGAGAAATTGAAACAGCTAAAATATCTTACAGAGGGATCATTGTAAATAAATTGTGATAAACTGGACGTAAATAGTTTGACTCACTGAAGTTATTCGGATGAGCTGTTCATTATTTAGTTGATTAAAAACTTACCTTTTATTACGATTAATGAATATTTCACAAATTATTGAGGCACATCATTTTTGCTTGATTTATACTTAAAAATGTCTCAAATCACATAAAAAAAGTACCGTGTCATTTCTATTATAATTAATTACATGAAAGTAATTTTACCAAAAAATTCTTTTTTCTATCAGAGTACTATTTAGATGAAAATAATCCAAATTAAAAATTTGTAATTTTACTTTTCATCTCATGTCTGCAGAATTTTGATTTATTAAAATGCACGGTTACTCCTCGCTTATGGTGTAACCATTATACACAACTATTCATAAATTTTCAGTAACGGAATTAAATCAATAAGTTAATATTATTTTTCAAGATCAAACAATTGAATTAATTATTTTAAAATTAAATGAATGACTGATTAATATCAATTAAAAATAAACTAACCGAATTTTATCAAATTTATTATTATAGGTGTGATAATGTTGATAAAAATGTTATATTTTCTTAAGTTATGAAATAAATAATCAGAAATTTAAACTGGTACTATTTTTTGTTTTGTATCGGTTTTTTTTATTATTACATTCAACAACCGGCAGTTTTTTTTATTAAATAGGAGTGAGTGTTCTCAAACTTGATAAGTCATTAACACTTACATTACTATTATCTGATAGGTTATTAAATCCTATAATGATCTATACGTTGTATATAAAGCGAAGTTGAAAAAATGTTTTATAAAAACAAAAAAAAATCAAAGGATAAAATAAAAAAAAATGTCTAATGGTTTTTTTTTTTTTTTTTAATTTTGTGTTTTAATTTTATAATATTTAAGATTATTAATAGTGAATAATAATCACTTGCCAACTTCGCTGACTATACAATTGTGTTTCCAAATGAAGAGATATTTAATCCAAAGCGGCAGCTCCAGAAATAATTTCAATAAGTTCTCTAGTAATAACAGCTTGGCGAGTACGATTGAATGTTAAAGTAAGTTTATCAATCATTTCACCAGCATTCTTACTGGCGTTATCCATAGCAGTCATTCTGCTGGATTGTTCGCTGCATGCACCTTCTTTCATCGCGTAGAATAGCAATGAGGCAAGAGAAAATTCCAAATAGCTTTGGATTACATCCTCATCGAGAGAATCGTAGACACATAATTTTGGAGCACTCGTTACAGCAGATTTGTCGAACAGGGGTAATTGATCGACAACGTACGAAACTACTGACCTAAATCTGTTGTAAACTATACGCCCAGATCCAAAGGTGTACCTATTATCAGATAACAAAAATTAGTATCGTTATAATTGTTATTATTTAAATATAAATATTTATTAACTAACCCTGAATTCATGACCATATTTGCCACTTTGGAGGCATCAGTAAAAGTTGGAGGCTTACGGCCAACTTCACTTGCGACAAAGAGAATATTTTTAGCAAATAGCCGTGATAAAATTGCTCGTGATTTGTCACCAATGCATATTATTTTGGTATTCTCACGGAGATTTGAATCAGCTAATAATTTATCACGAATATTACGTGATACACCGCTGTGTACAGCACCACACAAACCTCGATCACTTGTAACAGCAATTACCAATTGTTTAGGTTCTGATTCAGGTGCTTGAATTTCAGCTTGCTCATAGAAGATTTTAGTTCCTTGACCTAGAGGTCTTGCTTGTTTCAAATCACGTTCAGCGTGATTGTATTTAGCTGCTGACACCATCTTCATGGACTGAGTGATTTTCTGGATGTTTTTTACCGACTTAAGACGAATGGAAATAGCTTTTAAAGTTGCCATACCACGTTGATGCTGTTGTTGAACTGCTGGCGCAGTCAACGAGACCAAATTGCTCGCCTGACGAAGCATGGTGGACAAATTTACCGATAACTGAGAAAAAATTTTAATTAGTACATCTAATTTCAAAATAAATTCACGTAAATTTTGTTAGTTAGTGTGATTTTTTAATCCACAATTTATAAACTGTCAAGGAGATATTCAGTACTCCTTCAATTTAATTGGAAGTATTATATGCTTTTATGTAATCGTCAGATAGAACTTGACGGCTATTCAGTTCTATTTACTGTTATTATTAATCAAGTGTAAAAGGTTTATTAAACAACTTTTGATTTTAATTGTTCAATAATTTTTTTATTTCTTTAGATAGTCAAGATAAATCAATTAAGAATAGAATTAAATGAAAAAATAAATAAAATAAACTTACCAAATAATTTTACAGGCGAAAGTCAATTCGGCCACTGTGCTTAGAAGGTTAACTCTCTTCTCGGCAGTATAACGGGGGGATAAAAAGTGACTGGAAAGAACGTTAGAGAGCGGTAACGCAGCTTTCGATGAAAAAAATTGGCGGTATTTTTAAATTTCTGATGAGTTGATAAAAAATTTTTTTATTGTTTTTGTTTTAATTTTTTTATTAATACGTATCGTCATCATACATAATAAAATTTATATAAAAATGAAGTTAGCCGACATTTCAAAATTTTTAGAAATTTTTTATTGAAAAAATTTTAATTAAATAATTAAAAAAAATTTCACCTGTAAAAAACTTGAAAAACTGTAAGTGTAATTTTTTAGAAATATCTTTTTAGTTGTAATTTAATTAAAAAAAAAAAAATCAAAATTTTCAGACGTCTGCTAACTTCAGTGTCATAAATTTATTCATTTTTTATTCAGAATGAATTAAAATATATACATTCGCGATTTTTAAAAAATGAAGAAATATTTTATTCAAATTGATAACTATTCGTACGTATAAATTACTTTTATATCATACACGCTTTAAGATTAATATTTAAGTTCTCGTTCATATTTAAAATATTTAAATACTTTGATCTTGAGAATTTGGACAATAAATGAATATTGTAAACACACTTGACAAATATACGTTATTGAATTTTGTTTTATCTTATTAATTTATTAATTTGAATAGTATTTGAGAGAAATCTATACAAGTTCTTAATATTTTAACTTGGAAAAAATGTTTGAGATTATGAGTATGTTGTTTTACTCTATTACATCTATTGACTTTGTAAGAACTAGACAAGGATGCTAACCATAAGATGCGCCTGATGAAACTGAAATAAATCAACGAAACGTTGCAATTCTTATAATTTAACATCTTTATTCATTGCCCAAATTCCCAAGATTGAGTTATTTAAATATTATATATTAATTTCAATTGCTAATCAAAATATCAATTTGAATGACATTGAATTGTTCTTTTAGTCAATAGTTTTTTCAATAAAACTTCAAAATAAAAAAGTTAAATTTTTTGAAATTTATAATATAAAATGTTACGATGAATTAATAACTTGTTTTTGTAAAAAATTTATAATATCTTGTCCCAACTCTTTGTATAAAGTAGACTGCGGTGAATTTGGCTGTGCTAAAACAATTGGTTTTCCAATATCTCCACACTCTATTGTATCTTTGTCTAAAGGAAATTTTTTTAAAATTGGTACACCTAAAAAGTCAATAAGAAAAATAAATACAAAAAAATCCGTTTTTTAAAAATAATAATTAAAAAAAAAAGACATGTTTATGATATTATTAAAGATATATTAAGTATTTAATAATTTAGCAATAATGCTTTACCTAATTCTTTAGACAAAATAGTGCCTCCTTCACCAAATAACGATACTTGCTCTAAACATTTTGGACATGTTATGTTCGTCATATTTTCAACAAGTCCAGCTATTGGAACATTCATTTTTTGAAACATTCTAGCACCTTTTCGCGCCACGTCTAACGCTGCCTTTTGAGGAGTTGTAACAATAACAACACCACTAATAGGAATATTTTGAATTAAAGAAAGAAGGGTATCTCCAGTTCCGGGAGGTGTATCGACTACAAGATAATCAAGAGAATCCCAAGCAACTTGTCTGAGTAATTTCTCTAACGCACTCATTACCATCAATCCTCTCCAAATAACCGGTGACTTTTCGTCAACCAAAAATCCCATTGACATACTAAAATATGAAAAAATTATGTAATTCCATTTTTTTTTATAAAAATTGAAAATTAAAAATTATTACCACTTGACTCCATAATTGACAAGAGGCTCCATTAAATTATCATTATTGAGTAAAGGTGTTTGATGAAGATTCATCATTAATGGAATCGTTGGTCCAAAAATATCAGCATCTAATAAGCCTACTGCTTTCTGGGGTTGAATAATTTTCAATGCGGTAGCTAAATTAACACTTGTTGTAGATTTACCAACTCCACCTTTTCCAGATGCAACTAACAGTATTTGCTTGACACCTTTTATACTTTTTTGCTTAGGAAGTCCTTTACCCATTACTTGTTGGCGTCTTTTATTTTCATCATTTAGACTATTTGATGTTGATGATGATAACTGAAACAATTCAAGTTATTTTAATAGAGAAAATTTTATTTTTTGCAAAAATTTGTTTATTCGTAAAAAAAAGAACAAAACATAATAGATTTTCAATAAATCGGTAAGTTATTGGTTTCACCCCAATTTTTGGAAATCGAGCTCTCATCCGTTCTTCCCTCTTTGAGGTCCTGTGAAGCTATTCTAGCCATTCCTACTAGGATGTCACTACGTCTGCGGCGCTCGAAAGGGCTCCCCTGAATAAAAAAAAGTATTGAGACAAAGAAATAAGTGCTGGAAAGTATTGGATTGACTAGAAAACCAATCCTTTTTTCTTTGTCTCAATACTTTTTTTTAATCAGGGTCCACCAAACTTAAATTTCCTATACCATTGAAACCGATTCGGACCAGTAGATTTTAAGAAATCTCAAGAATAAAATTTTTTTTTGGAATAACTTTTAAAGTCAGTTCTTAAACTCAAAAAATGACGTCGATTGCTGCAAATCACATCAAAATCAGTTGATACGTTGAAGAGAAACCGTTCACGAAAAATTTCGAAAAAAGTGTTTTTTGAAGTTATACTTCTTTTGGCGCGTTGGAGAAAATTGATGAGGGTGAATTTTTACGATGCGCGCGCACACCGACTCCCAAATTTAACAGTATGAAATTAGTTCTAGGTGGCATGAAAGTCGATAGCTATGTTCAAGTTGTATATTCTAGTATTTTTGTACTTAGAAGTTCTAAGTTAGAATAGGGATGCACGATTCCAAAAGAAAAATCGATCTCAAGAATCGCGATAAATTTTATCGAAAGAATTGATCCTTGATAAAATCGAGTGTGATAGAATCGATCCACTGATAATCGATCGTTTGAATGAAGGCGTAATTTTCAAGGTTAAAGAATTCCATATCATTATAATGAACTAATTTAAAAATTAATATGGCTTATACTAATGCATTTTCAATTATTAAAATAGACGTTTCTTCTAGATTGAAAATAATATTTTATTGCACTTAATAACAGTGAATTATAATTTTTTTACTAAATGCTTTCTAATATTTAAATGAGTTAATTAATTATTAATTAAATTGATTTAATTAAATATTAATACTGCTATTAAATATTAATCAAATAAAAAGTATTATTAGTTAAATGTATATTTTAATAAAAAAATAAATATTTTTTTCTAGTTTCAAAAAGAATAATAAAATTATTAAAAGAAAGTAAAATTAAGTTTTTCTTATTAGAAATACCATTCCGCTGTTGGTAGGGATTTAAGGAACAATATTTGCTGTAAATGGTCAGCACTTAATCGATTTCTGACAGCATTTCCAATATGACTAGCAATAGAAAAAAGTCTTTCACACGGGACAGAAGTTGCAGGAATCGTGAGGTGTTCTAAGGCTATCGATGATAAAACTGGTGCAGATTTTTTTTTCTCGGTTCAAAACTCAATTGCGTTTTCATCTTCTTGAGAAGGACTATCGATAAATTTTTTTTTCTAATATGATTATAAAAATTTTCAATGACACAGAATTTATTAGATATTTCACCATATTTGTATTTTATTTATATAGTAAATGAGTTAAAAAATTACACTTGTTGATTTGAATAATTTCTATAAGTGGGATTTTTTCTCATTTTAACTGCTACAATTAATTTGTTATAATATTTAAAAAAAATTTTATTTCAATTTTAGAATCAAGTTTTTAAATTACTTAAAAAATACTTTCTTTCAAATACTCTCGAATAATCGTTTGATTACTATCAAGGACGATATCTTAAATTTCATTAGCCAAAGAAAAGGATTGACAGTGTATACTTTCAACTGTCAAAGTTTACGCGCTCACTCCATTGACTTAAATGATTCAGTTATACAAAAATCACAGATTTTGATGTTAAATGAAACTTGGCTGGATGACACTGAATCAGTTAGCATACCACATTTTAATTGCATCGTTCAATATAAACGATCAAATCATCGAGCTGGAGGAGTTGCTATTTATCACAATGCAAACGATACTACAAATATTATTACTCCTTGCATTAATATGACAGTCAGACAGTCCGAATTTGTAAGTTCATCAAAGTCGACCGTAGGTGAATTTTGTGTAGCGGAGTATGTAATGGAAGATGGTCATAAAATTGTTTTAGTTGCAATTTATATTTCTCCAAATCAAAAAATTGAAGACATTATTTATTTTTTGAAAAGAACATTATTTCCATTCACAACAATTGGAGCATCTTATATGGGTAAAAATGAGGATAAGTTACCTATGATTTTGAGTGGAGACTTTAATATAAACTTTAATTCAAAGACTTCTGAGCCACTGATAAAATTTCTTAATGACGATTTAAATCTATCAATTAATAATGACACTTCAGTTTCAACAACACGGCATGGCACCACTATTGATGGTGTATTTACAAGGTACTTATCTACAGTTTCAACAGGACTATTTATATCATATTTTAGCTACCACAAACCTCTTGTTACTCACGTCCCTATTCAGTCACTACGAGAAGAATCTACAAGTATAAAATAGTTTATTTAAAATATTTATAAATATATTTAATTCATAGTCATAATGATTGTATATTTTTACTATGTAGTCATATTTTCACGTAAATAAAACGTTTTTCATTTAAATGTAATCTTTTTAATTAATTTTAGTATAATATTTATCGTTAATCACCACTGAATTTTAGTTATTTTTTTTCTATACGTCAAAGAAGTATAACTTCTAACGCGTGTACATGAGTACACACATTCTTTTTTTTTTTTTTAATACAACTTCGAAATTTCTTCTCGAATCATTTTCGATGTAAAAAATTACGGTAATTATTTACAAATCGGGTCTACCATTTTAATTTTCATTTTTTTGAACAAAATTTATTTTTTAATTTTGATATATTTTTTTTAAATATATAAAAAAATGAACAATTAAAAAAAAAAGTTGATTACTACAATTTTATTGTAGTAAAAGTCACTAACTATACTTACAAAATTTTCGGCCGGGACACAAAATAAGCGCTAACGCAGTAAGCATAGCTTAATATAAGACGTCATTTTGCTTATTGTTGATGTAAACAAAACGGACAAGAACAGACCTGTCATTGTTCAGATATACAAGCACTCAATATAATGATTTTAGACTTAAAAATTAGTTGACAGTGAAAAACTGGTGTGTATAATTGTGTATTATAGAATTTTCTAAAATGAGTGATAATTCTTTAATCGTGTGTTCCTCTGAATATTGCGGTACAATTTATAACATTGAAGGTGATCAAGCTTTTCATGAATCATTGAAAAAAGGTAAGTCAAAAAAATTAAAGCTTGTCAATCGTTGTCGTAATTTCAGTAACACACTGAAAAAAATAAAGCATTTTGAACGGAGATCATAAATTCTTGTCTTTGAAAAATCAAACTAATTTTTATTTAATTTAGCTAAAACTATTTATTTGCTTAGCTAGTACAATAAACGTAAAATGAAGATCTTTCCTCAAAATATTAGAAATAAAATAATTCATTTCATCATATTCTTGAGCTACAAATTTTGTACCTTGAAAATATTATAATGTTTGTATAAGCTAATTAACTTGCATTGATTTATAGGTTCAAATTACGCTTCAGAAGTCTTTCAACGGTTGTTAAATAACAGCGATAAAGAAAGTGTTGAAAATGCAGAACAGTCCACTAGTAATTTGCCGGATGAGGAACTTACTAACGACATTCAGATTGACAATTCAGCGATCAGTAAAAATTTGACAGATCAAAATGTTGATAAAGGTAAACATTAACATAGTAAATATTTTTTATATTTATTACTAGCTGACCCGGTGAACTTCGTATCACCTACAAAAAATTTTTTTTTTACAAATTTTGATTTGTGATTTTTAACCTGTAAACTCTAATTTATTTTTGTCAACAATTAACACTGGTCGTATTGTAGACGGTTAAGTTGGTATTAAGTTATTAAATGAAACTTGTTGGTCATTTTAATATGTTTTATGTGCTTTATTTATATAATAAATGTATAACAAATTATAGAGCCTTTGGCGCGTAACCAAACGATCCGGGTTCGATTCCCGGTCTGGGCTGTCCGAATTACTTTTTCAGTTACCGAAAATTCCTACTGAGTAAAGGTCCTCCCCTTCCCCATTTATCCTTTATTTCCCCCAGTTCCCAAAAATTTGTCTTTAATGACAAATTTAGCTATTATATATGGCTTTTTTATATATATATATATATATATATATATATATATATATATATATATATATATATATATATATATATCTTTATATATATATAAAGATACCCAAAGTATACTTATACGTATCTTCCTGCATATTGGACAATCAACAGATTCGGTAGAATCTGGCGCCAAGTTCCGTTCTCAAGCCAGACTACCGAGTGTGTTATACCGTAAGCAGAATCGTTTTTTGAGGTTACAAGTTTTTTTTCAAATTTAATTTGATTTTTTTTTTATATGATATTTTATAATAGTAGTTCATGCTTTTTATTACGCGTATTACTTGATTATTAACAATTATCTTTATAATTTTTATTTAAAATTATTAAAAATAATCAGCACAAACTATAGCGACCCAGATTTTTAGATTACATTCCTCTAGGCCGATACACGGCATCCCTATGAGAGAAGCTGTTGTGTACTAGCCTTAATGTGGTGTCACCTATGCAGTTTTGTTGTAGTTATCCCATCTCGTGCTGCCACCAGACATAGTGTTGCCAACACAGATCACCTAGTAGGCGGTTTCACCCGCGTCTTGTGTCATAGCGTTGAGTACTTTCAGCCATATTGTGTCGCATAAAAATTTTATAATTAAAACAAATCTTTTTTTTTTTTTTTTAACACATAAATAAGTATATATTGTGCTCAAAAAGTGACAAAGAGTACTGAATAATAATATGAGTTCACCAAAAGTGTCAGATGACTCGGAAGAACATTGATCAAGAAAAAGCAGCCAGCATCAGAATTCTAGTGAGAGCGAGAGAGAGGTCTCTCCGCCACCACCACCTAAGAAAAGACGTTTCGAGACTTATAAATCGAGCCTAAAAAACCTCGAACAACAAGTGGCCCTTTTAACTAATCAAATTTTTGGTAACACTCAATCTGCATTTCAGGAAACACCTGGCCAGTCTCCCAGGAGTGTTGAGGAAGTACAACCTCAGGTTTCATTAGCAACAGGCATGGAGTCGACTCAGTCGGAATTCCTCACAACTCCTAACGAACCTTCCAAGGTATTGGACCTAGGTCAGTGCAAGACTGAGGTTGATAGCCGGAAGGTATTACGGGAAGCATGTCCAGAAAAGTTGAAATTAATATCTGAACTTCAGAAATTTGATTCAGCAAATTGGAAAGAACTCAGGTACGGAAATACTTTAAAAGAATTTTTAGCTTCTCCAGGCTTCACAGATCTGAAGGTCAATGAGGAGCTATGTTATCTGGACAAGAGTAAGGACCTTAACCTGTCAACGGAAAGAACCTTGGCGGGCTTGTCAAATGCAATTTTGGAACAAAACCGACTCCTGAAGGATACTCTCCAGGGTATTGTAAACTGGACGTTCTCAAACAGGGAGAATGTTAATCCAGAGACAATGCACGAACTTTTCTCAGCGAATTTCGGTCCTAATTCAGAGTATTTCAAGAATTCCGAGAAGATGTTACAGGTAGTATGCGGTAAAAGAGCTTCATGCATTGAGGCTAGAAGAGAAAGAGTAATATCGGAAGCTCCGAATAAGCAGATCCAAGTAGCCTTGAGGAACATTCCACCCAGCACGGTGTACCTTTTTGGTAAGGAAAGATTAGGTTCTCTAATACAATCTCTAGGGGGTCCTCAGTCTTGGCTAAGGAACACGGGCCAGCCAGGATCAAGATACACACATCAAAGGAAGAGCGAGAATCAGACCCATTCAGCGACTCGCCAGTCCCATCCTCCATTAAGACCAGCTCAAAACGCAGTAAGTAAGCCGGAATCTCAATTTCAGGCAACGAGGCCAAAGAATTGGAAGAAAGAGACTCCTAAATCCAAGAGCTCTTATTCCTTTCGTAAAAAACATAACTCGTGACTATATGGAGGTAACACAGTTCTCAGGAGGCCAGCTAGCCAAATTTCACGACGAGTGGAAAAAGCTAGGAGCCCCAAAAGTAATCCTAGATATAATTACAGGTTTCCGCATCCCATTCACAGAGAAGCCAGTACTTACAAGCAATTGGAAGTCATCAACCTTCAGAACAAAAAGCACCCTTCAGCTGTCGGAACAGATAAGACTATTGATAGACCAGGGGGTACTAGAACAACCGGAACACCCAGGTTCGAGCTTCATCTCAAGGATGTTCCTAATAAAGAAATCGGACGGGGGGATACGCCCTATATTCGATCTCCAGAATTTAAACAGGTACGTGGAAGTGAAGTCATTCCAATTATTCTCTCACACAAAGATTCCAGACTTTCTCCAAGACGGGGACTGGATGACGAGAATAGACTTATCACAAGCATACCTGCACATACCTGTGGCAGAAGCACATCGCCGCTTTTTAAGAATCCTCTACGAGGATGTGCTGTTACAGCTGACGAGCTTGCCCTTTGGCCTCTCAGCTGCTCCGTATACGTTCTCGATGATAACGAACTGGATAGCAGAAATCCTTCGTTTCAGAGGCGTAAGAGTCGTGGTCTACCTGGACGATTTCCTGATTGTAGCTCAGGATCAGGAGGACTTAAAATCTCAAGTAGTCATGACGGTGAGATTGCTCGAAACCCTAGGTTGGCAATTGAACCGAAGCAAAAGTGTCCTAGTTCCTTGCCAGAAACTGGACTTCCTCGGAATATCCTGGGACACCAGGAAGGGCCAAATCAGTCTTCCAGCCAAGAAGGCCAAGACAATAATCAGATTGGCTCAGGAATTAAGTGCGAAAGAGAACAGCTCTCTCGTTCAGGCTCAATCCTTACTAGGACACCTGAATTTCGCAAACTTCGCGATACCCAGAGGTCGGTTGCACTGTCGCCATCTCCAGAGGTTCCTGATGGAATTCAACGGGAACAGACCGCGTCAAAGACGCCAGTTCGGGAACCAGGTGCAGAAGGAGCTAGATTGGTGGTGCAAAGCCACTGCGAGAACGACTCAGTTACACAAGGGCAGGGTTACCCACTTCCTGACCACCGACGCCGCAGACAGTGGTTGGGGAGCCCAACTAAACAACGTACACATGTCCGGAACCTGGACAATAAGCCAAAGGTCATGGCACTCCAACAAGAAAGAACTGTTGGCAGTGTACCTAGCAATAAAGCAACAATCTCACCGCCTTCGCAAGGCTCATATCTTGTTACAGACGGACAATCGAACTGTAGTGGCTTACATCCAAAAGGAAGGGGGTACGAGGTCCCTGGAGTTATACGAACTGACGTACGACCTATTACACCTAGTAGACGAGTTAGAAATCCTTCTGTCAGCTCACTACTTGCCAGGAAGATACAATGGTATAGCCGACAGGCTATCCAGAGGCGGAACTCTACCAGAATGGCACTTAAGGCCAGAGGCAACGCAAGAAGTCTTCCGAAAATGGGGAGTTCCCGAAATAGACTTATTTGCGAGCGCCGAGTCCTCTGTAGTCAAAGCATACGTCTCAAGAGACTGCAAGGATCAGTCAGCCAAATTTATCGATGCCTTCAGTCAAGTCTGGGACTACAACCTAGCTTGGGTCTTTCCACCACCCAACCTCTTGCCGAGAATACTAGCTCACCTTAACAAAGGTCGAGGTCAGTACCTGATAGTAGCGCCCAAGTGGGAACAGACGTTCTGGATGGCGGACTTAGCCAGCCGAAGCTCAGAGCAACCAATGACAATCAAGAACCTGGAACAAGTACTAGTGGATCTGTCAACAGGCAAGCCACCGCAGAAGGTGGATCAATTGACCCTTCAGGTGTGGAAGATTGGGGCTGGTGCAGAATGACCAGGGACTGGTCATCACAAGAAAGAGATTTGGTGAGAGAGAGTTGGCGAGCATCGACCTTACTTACTTACAAAACTCCAATCAAGAAATGGCTAGCCTGGTGCCGAGAGAAAGGGATGGATCCAGTATCACCCAGGGGCGTGGATCTCGCTCGTTTTCTTTCTCATCTCTTTGTAGAGGAAAAGTTAGCCTACAGCACTATCCTGGTCCACAAATCGGTAATAGCCACATTTTGTGCAAAAAGAGATCTATCGTCAGATTTTTTAGTTAAACAGGTTTTAAAAGCAATCTCAGTGGCAAGACCAAAGGAGACAAGGTCATCAATCTTGGACGCACAGATCCTGTTGGATTGGCTAAAATTAGACCTACCAAATTTATCCTTCTTTGAGGTGTCCAGGAGAACAGCTACGATACTGTTGTTGGTTTCAGGTAGACGAATTCACGACTTAACGTTACTGAAAATTTCTAAAAAATCGCTGGATAATCTAGGCAACGAGATCATCTTATGGCCGAGTTTTGGTTCTAAGACGGATAGAGCCGAATTTAGACAATCAGGCTGGAGGCTGTCTAAACACGAGAACATAAGGATTTGCCCAGTTACATGGGTTAGAGCCCTGATCAAGTTATCAGAGAAGCGAAGATCCTCACAAAATTTGGAAGAATTATTCATCACGGTCACTGGTTCAGTAAAACTGGCTTCGAGGACAATCATTGCGGGCTGGGTCCGCTCAGTCCTAGGTGAGGCAGGCATCGATGCTTCACCAGGCTCGGTACGGGCAGCAGTGGCTTCCAGAGGTTGGCTGGATAATTTGTCAGTCCAGGAGATTTTGGAAAGAGGTAACTGGAAAAGTGTAGAGACATTCAGGAATCATTACTGTAAACAGATAGAAAGACAAGACCAAAGGTCCCAGGGTCTTCTGTTCAACAACTTCAACCCGATAGGAAAGTCAGGTTCCTAGGGTCAGTTATGTAAGTACTTAAAGAATAACCTTCCAAAGACTAGATTATCTTGTCATTTAAAGAGATGTAATTACTCTGTGAAACAAGTTTATCTCTTATTTAATCCGCATCATATCATATAATTATTCTCTGTACTGTTTAATATGGAACTAATTAAAAAAAAAAAAAAAAAAAAAAAAAAGGCATTGGTAATAAAAAACAATAATAAAAGAAGAGGTTAATCATTCGGAAACTTCCTATCATTCACATTTCAGGCTTTACATTAACATTGGTCCAAAAAGCTGTCTCCAGCATCACATAGCGTTGAGAAGATCACCAGTAGATAGCAAACAGTTCTCTCATAGGGATGCCGTGTATCGGCCTAGAGGAATGTAATGCAAGTGTTTTGAACTACAACAAAACACGTATTATATTCCGGAGCCGATACACGGCATCCCGGTGTAGCTCTTACTGGATGAGAGATGCTATGACACAAGACGCGGGTGAAACCGCCTACTAGGTGATCTGTGTTGGCAACACTATGTCTGGTGGCAGCACGAGATGGGATAACTACAACAAAACTGCATAGGTGACACCACATTAAGGCTAGTACACAACAGCTTCTCTCATAGGGATGCCGTGTATCGGCTCAGGAATATAATACGTGTTTTGTTGTAGTTCAAAACACTTGCATTTTAACTTTTTTCTTATGTAAAAAGCGGATGGCCAGAGACTAAATAATATAACGATGCATGCTAATCTTATGATAGATGGAAAACTACAGTGAAAAAAAGATATTTGACAGCTTGCAATTACACACGCCAGGCGGCGCAAGAATAACTTTTACATGAACTATAGCTTAAAGGGGATAGTTTGCCACCGGAAATGTATTAAATTAAAATTGTCAATTTTTATTATAATTACAAAAAAAACTGAAATCCGAACAAAAACAGTTTCACTGTAAAAAAATCGTGCCAAGTCCACGTTCATAAGACTATTAAGAAAAAAAAATTTTATTTCTTTACAAAAAGATATAAAATAAAAAATTAAAAAATCCAAGTAACCGATATGGTTGTATATGATTTTCGAAAATTAAAAAAAAATTTTTGTAAATTTAAAAATTAAAAGAAACAATTTTGGAACGTACTTGGTGTGCGTTATTGTGTACTTGAATTTTTTTTAAGTGCACTAGTAGATACAATTTAGGAATTTCATAAAAAGTGAAATATTTCGTAACTACGCACACTAAATACGTTCCAAAATTATTTCTTTTAATTTTTAAATTTACAAAAATTTTTTTTTAATTTTCGAAAATCATATACAACCATATCGGTTACTTGGATTTTTTAATTTTTTATTTTATATCTTTTTGTAAAGAAATAAAATTTTTTTTTTCTTAATAGTCTTATGAACGTGGACTTGGCACGATTTTTTTACAGTGAAACTGTTTTTGTTCGGATTTTGTATACTCTTGCAACCTTGAGGCTCAAGCGTAACAATAGCGATTTCGATACAAAATTAACAATTTTTTATTTTTTAAGCTGAAATTTTTTTCAATTCCAAAATTCCAAAATTTTTTTTTTCTAAACCATCCCTGAACTATAACGAACAAAACAAAAAAAATTTTGAAAATCGGTCCAGCCGTTTTTGAGTTTTAGCGAGACTAACGCACAGCAATTGATTTTTATATATATAGATATACAATCATAATATTAAATTTTTTTTGCAATTTATACAGAAATACTAAATACTGAAAACTGGGAAGACTCTGCGGTTAAATTTTTATTACATGAATATTTAGTTCGGAAAGATAGATTCAGAAATCCTAAAATAAAAAAAAAAACTCTGTGGTGCGAAATCGCCAAGGAATTTAGCAAAATTAATAAAAGAGTTACCTACAATGATGTCAGTAAAAAATTATCAAATTTGAAAACATTTTACTCAAAAATTAAAAAAAATAATGCTAAAACAACAACAAGAACTGAACGTAAATCATGGCAATGGTTACCTCAAATAGAGGATATCTTTCATAACGATTTATCAATTCATTTTTGTTCAAATGTGATGACAAGTATGTCTTACGTAAATGAAGAACCAATGAACTTATCAACTGAATCAACAAGGTTTGATTAAATAAAGTGACCACAGCAATAAATAATTCTATTTTTAATCCCTGACAGGTAAACTGTGTAAAAAAATACTTACCTCAAAAATTTTACTTGAATGTAACATTAAAGTTTCTGTTCAGCTTGAATAATATTTTTTTCCCATTTAAATTACTTCAAAATTATGTGTATTTTACACATGATTGTTCGAACTTTTATGATGTAAAAGTAATAAATTTTTCTATCTTTATTGGATAGATGCATTTAAATAACTTTATAACTTTTTACTCTTATTACTTTTAGAAAAATATGATTTAGATAATAGCCTGTCAGAGATTAAAATGAAGTATTAAAATATTTACATAATCTTTTTTTTTTTTTTTTTTTTTTTTTTTTTTTTTTCAGTCAAGATAATAATCAAGAAAATACGGCAGAGATTAAGAATGGAAAAATTAATTGATAAACTGGATGAAAATAAAAACATACAAAACAAACAGATAGAAATCTGAAACCAAAGAGTCAGCGAATTGATCACTGTTTTCAAAGAGCATAATGAGATTCTTAAAAATATATCTAACAATATATCTAAGAAGGGAATTGAGAAACGAGCCTTAAATGATTGTAAAAGAAAAATCTCAACAGTTGAACAGGAAGAATTATCAAGTGCATTTATTATTTTTATACTAAGAGAAATATTTACAAATTTCTAAGAATTAACGGATTATAAACATAATTAAAATATTAAAAATACTTACTTGCTTAGCTTTTGTAGTATTAAGAAAAATAGATCGAAAATTTAATAAAGCATTCGGTAAAAATGACCTGGGCATTTTTAAATTTACCGCCAATATGATAAGAAAACTCACAATAAGCAATAACCTCAACAGTTCATGAACACTCAATGAATCAAGTTTAAAGATGATTTAATTGCAAATATTAAATATAATATATCAGTTAAATTAAATAATTTAATTTAATTATAATTTCAGATTTTTAGTGAATATCTCTGATAAGCGACTATGATAATTTCATGAATTTAAGACTAAATGTACATCGAGTAAAGAACTCTCAAGCATAAAATTATCGGCACTGTTGTGTATTTCAATAACGGTGAGAAAGTAGGGTGCTAGTAAAAACTTGCAAGAAAATTCATTCAAAATTACTGAATTCAACAGTTATTAAAAATTTTTCTCGTTTAAATTAGAAAGGTATTATCGAAAACAGTTTTTTTACATACTTTTTTTTTTCTATTCTTTATTCTAATCAAAAAATATTTCTTTGTAACACTAACGAAATTAAACTAGTTGACAAATATTTTCTAGTTATGGTTGTGAAATTTTTGTAATTTTTATATATTAATTGTAATAAATACTGAAAAACAAATTTTTATTTGTTAACACGCTTGCTGGTTTCTAAGTTTTTCAAAGTTATTTTTCATTAGTGTTGATGTAAATCATTTAAATCTAAGCATAACCTTAAACAAGTATCGTTGTCATTAGTTTTCCTTGAATAATATTGTTTTTTTTTTTGCAGATAAATATGTCTATTCCATTAAGCTGTTTTACACAGGTTCGTAGCTATATTTTACGAAGAGCACCTCGGACTTGGACAAATGGTGTTAAATACGAACAAGTAACATATTATCCACGGTAAGTTTAAATAAACTATTATATGGAGTCTGATAATAATAAGTAATAAATAAATTTGATGGATGTTATACTGCATTATATGTTCTAAATACGCGTGATTGTTAATAATTATAATAGAAATAGCGACAGCTACTGCATTATTAAGTCATGCTTTGTAATATGTCATCAAAATATTTTGTCAATCGTAGATTTACGGAAGTAGGCTGTTTGAAAAGTTCCTGTAAATAATACTGAAGTTTACACATATATTTATTAAAAAAATTGTCAGGTATCTGCTAATTTTATTATCATTCTAATGAAAGAGCGAAATACCTAAAATATGATCAATAGGAAATTCTGAAATTCGAATCCTTTTTAGGTAGATTTCATCGAAATCTATCTATTGCATTGGCCCTCATGTCAAAATTAAGTCGGAATTATTTGTAATATAACGCAGCTTGTATACACGATAGCACCTACAATTCTTAACGAATTTAGATGGAACTTGGTATAGATATTTTTTAGATAATAATCTTGAATGAGTTCGAAGATGAGCAAAATCCGTCAATAAGTGTAGAAATGGTAGCTCTTTAAAATTAATAAAATAGTAAAAATCACGTTTTCGGTGACTTCATTGATGTATAACTTCTGATTAAAAAGGGATGGCTAATTTTTGATAAATTTATTTAAGAGTTCATAAAATTATCTTTAATTTGACGTTTATAACATTCGTATTTCGACCATTTTTAGTTATTTTATTAATGTTAAGAGTGCAATTGAACCATTTTCAGGCAATGTCTATAGTACAACCGACTTATGAATGTTACTCTATCGAGAATTCTCAACAGATCCTAATGAAATTTAATGTATAGATTTCTTAGACAATTAGCGTATATGAGCCCTAAAATGAGCGAAGTTCGTCAATAAATTTAGAAATGGTAGCTCTTCGAAATTATCAAAATAGTGAAAATCACGTTTTTGGTGACTTAATTGATGTATATCTTTCGATTGAAAAGAGATGACCAATTTTTGATAAATTATTGTGAAACCCCATGAAATTACCTTTAATTTGACGTATATAACATTGACATTTTGACCGATTTTAGTTATTTTATCGAAGTTAAGAGTTCAATTGAAACATTTTCAGGCAATGGGTTGTACAAACAAATTATAAATGTTATTCTATCGAGAATTCTTAACAGATCCTAATCAAATTAAAATAAATTTAATTTAATGTCGGACGAAAGTTAATGGGATAATATGATAATTCATTCTGTGAAATCTTCCTTCCATTACGGGTGTGGCTGAATGGCGTTTTTTATTAATACAACTGAAATAATTTTTTTTACACTAATAAACATTAAGTCATTTTCAATAACATTAACTATTTCTAGACACCCAGATCATAAAGATCCTCCATTCAAACCAACAAAACTTTTAATGGTTCAGCGTGTCGAAAAGTTTAAAGGCAATCCATATTGGGATAAAAATATTCTTATTCAGATTAAATTAGATAAAGTGGTAAGTAATTTGATCGATGTCACATAATATCGTTATTCAAACATAATATTTTTGGGTGATGAGCCATAAATCATAAATTTTATTCAATATTTTTAGGCCAGTGATATTGCAATAGTAAAAAATACACCAGAAGTATGTACGTTGCTTTGGAAAATAAAGCATCTGATAAAAGTTACACCAATCAATATGCCAGACAAATTACCCGATGATGATTCAGTCCAAACTTGGCTTCATGAAAATGGAGATTTGCTATTGGCTCCAAGAGTCGATCCAGCTCGTGAAAAAGCTACCATGGAGTTCATAAATAATCCAAAACGATTAGATAGAAAAACTTTGAAGGACGAATTAAGATATCGGTGGCTTAATCCTTATGATTTGTAGATATAATTATTTTTAAATGAATAAAAGTCAAATTATCAAAATGATTTATACCTAACTTGATTCATTATTTTGAAATAAATTAATTGTAAGAAAATTCTTCTTATAGTTTTTTAGAATTCAATTATCTGATAAATCGAAATAATTAAATTTTTTTCACTTTTAAAATGATTTTATAAGTTAATAAATTTTTCAATAACTTTATATTTTAGATACCATTAGAGATTTTTATTTCTTTTTCATATATATCAACGAACATAAAGAATGATGAAATGTTATATGGGTAATTCTCTCTAATGACGTCTTAAATCTGTACAAAATTGTCCGACCAAATTATTTTTGATTTTATTAGAAAAAAAATTAACAAGGGCTACAAAACTATCAGCTTAATGATAATAAATACACAGCTGATTAAATTTTTGTTTTTTCGATATTTGTGTATCTTTTGCCATATAACATGACAGGAGAGTGTTTTTTTTATCAAATCGAGAAAAATCAAGCCAACTATTTCAATGCACTCAACTTTTCAAGTTTTCAATGAATATTTACATTAATTAGAATAATATTAAGACTTATGGATCCAATTTTATAAATAAATTATAAATAAAAATAGTTGCCAGGGGAATGAGTTTCTTGTGGCCCAGACACATGTTTCCAGCACAAACGGCGTTTTTGACACTAAATAAAATGGCAATAAACCGCTAACAGTCCTATGGTTATTAACTTAAGGCTAGTTAGATCCTTATAAACTTTACAAAAGGTAAAATAACACGCTGAATTTTTTTTTTTTGGCTTTGTACTTCTGGCAGGGGACTATTCTTGAAACGCCTAGGACAAACTTTGGTTTAATTAATTTAATGAAACAAATTAATTTTCGGTACTTCTTATTGAAGAAGATTGTTAGTTAACTAATTAAGTTTATAAACATTATGGACCAAATTATATATTTTAGATGAATAATTGAAAATTTAATTTTAAAGTTTCAATTTTGGGAATGGGACAGCCCAGGGGACTGTTTACGAATTTATGGCAAAAAAACCAAAATTTATTTCATTTTAGTTTTCAATGCTCCAAACAAAAAATAACAATTTTTCGAATAAAAACATGCCTGGGACAGCAAAAAACATCTTTACAAAGAATCACCCATATAACAAGATTAAGGTATTTTCTCTTATTAATTTATCAAGAAATTCTAATTACTTTTTATTACCTACTATTGATTTTTATGTTTTTACTAAAGTATGCCATTTTGTCATTTAACACTTTAAATCAACTTTTTTTATTTAAATTATTGAAACACTTATTTTGAGAAATATATACATAAAAAAATACATAAATAATATAAATCATTACCGAAGTTGAAGCGTTACTTTTATCATTTTTTTAAATTTTCATTTAAATTTAATAAATTTGATTTATTAAAAAAAGTTTATTTAGCACATAGTTAAAATAACTGACAACTTCGATTACACTTTATGGTTACAGTCAAAACCGTTTATAACATTATCGCTTAAAATGATGAACCGAGTATAACGATGAAATTTTGACGTTCGGTCCGATTTTATACAAAATTTTCAAGAAGAATACCGTTTATAATGACAAATTGCTCATAATAGCCATGTTAAAAATATACTTTCAAATTTATCGGCTATATGTACGAGAAATACTTTTATTTATTTTTCCACAATTACACTCATGACCTCATTAAATTCAATCACAGATTTATCATAGTTTTAATCAAAATTTTAAATCAGTTTATCGTTTGACAAGTTACACAAAGCATTAATAACTAATATTTGAAATTCCTTTGATTATGTCGAAAAGAAAAAGAATTTGACGAATTCAAAATTTATACGGACAGATTCAGTGCAAAATCAATCTAAAATGATAGATTTTCAGTAGTTGTGGTCAATTGACTAGTTGATCAGACCGGCAGCTTTTCTAATTTGCAGAATCCGATAAAATATTAAATTCTTATATATTTACAGTTTATAAAATACAATAGTTTGAATAAAATAAAAACCGATAACCATTCAAGTAAATTTTAAAGCAGCGAATACTGAAATACATATAATGATTTAACTCGGATCCCTTTAAATTTATGTGAAGTTTGCTTCGAAACAGGACTTAATTAAAGATTTCTAAGTTTTAATTATTTTTACAGAATCCTCAAATTTTGATGAATTCATTAGAAAATCGCTTAGTGAATATTTATTATTGATTATAACGACTATCGGCGTTATCAAGCGTATTTTAACGATCTCATCAATATCATTATAATCGATTTTGACTGTGTACGTATTGTATGATTTATTAATTTATCTACACAGTAAAAAATTTTGCGTCATTGTGTCAAAAAATTTTGTGTTAAATATTTAACATTTTTTTGTGTTGATTTAACAGAATGAATGTAAATTTACACAAAAGTGTTAAATATTTGACACTAAGTTTTTTGACGCAATGACGCAAAAGTTTTTACTGTGTAAAAGTGCAATAAAACAAGGTATTAAATTTCTAAAAAAATGACAAAGGATAAAAAAAAGTCTGAAATTTCAACAAATAGTATAATTTATTTGCATTTTAGCCTTTAAAGACTAAATTTTACAATCTACCAACAGTAACTTTTCTTTTTATTTATAATTATTTAAATCTATTATTTAAGTTAAAGATAATGAGTGCCGCGTTGTGTCAGTCAGTGCGGACCTACTTTTTTTTTTTTTTTTTTTATAATTTAAGAAGAATTACTAGTTTTGATAGAAACTCTTCAATTGATTCCAAACGATACAGCGAGTTCACGGAGGAAATCTTATTGTTTTACCATAAATTAAGTATAAATTTTGATAATTATATTTATTAGGTATACCGTTATACCTAGACCGTATTTATAACTCGAGGATGTCTTATATTTAATTGTAAATATTGCATAGGCCGTTTCTGCGATAATTTTATTTATTTTTTACAGTTTGCATAAGTTATAAATTTAATAATAAATACCAAGGCGATTGTTAATAACTTGAAGAAAACATTTTTAATAATTGATTTATTTATTTATTTTAAAAATTTTGTTTTCTTCATTTTTGGTAAATCCTACATTACAATTGCACCTAAAGCACTAAGTTATTTAAAAAATTAAAATATTAAATATAACATAAATCCTCGAGCTTACTTTCGACAATACATTTGATAAATAAACAGATTGGAAGTCCTCGATAGATAATTGAAAGACGTATTGTATTAATTTTCATGATTGGACGTAAAATCGATGAACATTATCCAAACGTTATTCTTCGTTTATTGGACGCAATTTATCAGATCAAGAAGTATAATTTTGAATTTGCCACTTTTTAAAAATTTAATTTTCAGTTTTATGATGTTGAAGTAATATTTTCTTAAACATTCTTTCTCCGATTACGGAGTTTCCAAAATCTTCTACTTCTGGGTGTATGGTGATGAATAGATATAGTATTTTGTCCCTTAGTACTTTTTTCAGGTATATATATCTTTAACAATCTGGATGCTCGTTCCTCATGAGATTTATCCGATGACTTACCACTTAAAAAACTTAACAACTTTATACTACGTCTGCGAATTCTCAGACGGTTGAGAAAAGTAGTTTCTCGAGGTCTCACTGGTATTTGTTCGTCTTGATCATCTTCAGAGACTTCATCGATTCTTTCCGATCGTCTTTTCAGTTCTTCTAAATGTTTTCTTCTTTCGTGTTCAAGATCCATCCTTTTCAATCGTCTTCTATCAAGCATTCTAGAAATACTTTCAGCTTCATTACTAGAATTTGCTATTGAATTCTTTAAAGCCGGTTTTAGAATTCTTCCTACGTCCAGTGGCTTTGGAATTGTAGCTGTTTCCACAAGTGTTACTCGTTTTTCGGCCTTTTTCATTGGCGGATTATCAATTTGACTGAATTCTTTACCAGAGTCAACATCCAAAAGTTTTTTATGCAGATCCAAAATTTTTTTACGAAATTCTTCATCTTCTTGAGTCAATTTAGCGAATATTTGATCTCTGTTTTGAATTTGATCTTCGCCGCCGCTGGCCAAACTCGCGGACTGCAACCTCTGTCACCACCATCCAACTTGATTTTTTTCGTTACCAGATGAATCGTCTTCTTCGGGAAGTGGCTCCAGTCGTTTACGATTAAGAATACATCGAAGAGATGAAAAGTTACTGCCACCTAGCAGTTGATCCATACTGATTTCAGGCACGTTGCAGTCTTCGGAGTCTCCACTTTCGTCAGCATCATCATCAGTATTCAATGTGAGCCCATAATTGTCCTCGCCGAGAACGTTGCCATTGATAGACGGCTATGAAAGTGACAGGTTCAGCTGGTACTAATTGTTTTTTTTTGTTTTTGTTTTTTGTAAATAGTACAAGCATTTGCGTCATGCAGAGCCGTGCGAAGCTTATTAATTTTTTAGTCGATCATTTACTCTCTTACTCTCTTACTTTTTGGTGTTGGAAGGTATGACTAATCTATGGTGCTTGAAAAAATCTGGCGGCGATGATAAAAAAAAACTCAACTCAAAGAGTTTTTACTTAAAAACATAGCATTAAATACTTTGTATTAAACTTACGGGGCTGGCGGTAAAACTGTCATCATCTGGTCCACCCGAAGTTGGTGTACCCCATATGTCATCGCCAGATGTTCCACCGGAAGTCGTTCCTTCATCGTCATTGGGATCTAGTGAAAATTCAGTCCTTTCAGGTGGCACGGGAGGCTGAAGTAAGTAACTACCAACTCCTTCACTTAATTGTTCAAAAAAAACCATTTTACTAACGACGAAATCGCTAGCTCGTGCTGTCCAGGACCTTAAACCTGTTGGTGGAGACTCTAAATCACGGTTATCATCATCTCCTTGATCATCTAACTCATCTTCTTGATCTAAGCTACTCATCGTTCCAAATCTTCGAAGTGCTCTGAAGATAATAACCTTCATTTAATGTTACATTTCATTTACTTTAATATCATTGGTACACGGCGAAAAAAACAAAGGGATTTTTCCTATTTTTCCAATGTTAACATAGGAATTTTTCCAATGGTAATATGGGAGTTTTTGCTTTATTAAGATGATAAAAATATCCATGTGACATATAAAAAATTCATTTATCACTAAAATTTAATAATTAAAAATTTACATAACAATTTTTTCATTCGAGCAATTTCAGATAATTTCAAATTAAAACAGTGATATACAGTTGGTTTGTGATAAAAAAAATTCGAGGAAATTTTTTTCAAATTTTGCTTTACATTTCAAAAAAATTAAAAATCCAGCAGATTATGGACGTGTGGCTTAATGTATATGGGACATTCCACGCCAAATCGACCACTTTTGACCCTGATCCCTTTTGATTTGGCTAAAAGTCTTTCCTCCTTTTCTAACATATCAAAAAAGTCTTTCATAATTTTTTCAAATTTTTTTATCCAACCAAAAAATAGTTATGAATTTTTCAACAAAACCGCTTTTTTATTTTTAAATTGCCATAACTTTTTCAAAAATTGACTTATCGAAACGTATTTTTTTTATTAAATGTTCTTTTTGGAAAAAAATAGAAAAAATTATTCAAACCTATCTTCATCGTTATTATCTGATTAAGTGCCATCTTCAGAAATAATATTAAATTGAAGAACATTTTCTTGCTTAGCTAAGCTATATGTCTTTATTAGTTTAAGAATTATTGCATTTGAAACATTATAATCATATATTTAACCATTTGATGAAACCGTTTCAACCATAAAACTTAGAGTATCGGAGAATTATTTATTCCAATGCTCACCATTTATTAAGCAATAAATAAAAAAAACACCTGTTTTTCAATTTTCTTTGTTTTTAAAAAAATTAATTTTCTCGATGATTAATATGTTCAATATTTTGGTTCTATACTTTTTTCTTGTTTTTTGAGGATTCCCGGAAATTTTTGGACTGGTGTTATGAAAAATAAGACTAAAAAAAAAATAGAAATAGAAAAAACACCATTCTGAAATTTTCAGGATAATTGTAGAAAATGTCAAAGTTTCATATGAAAGAAAGAAAAAAGAAATTAAAAATGGTTATCATCGACTGTATATCATTATTTTACTTTTAAATTATCTACAATTGCTCGAATGAGAAAATTGTTATGTAAATTTTTAATTATTAAATTAAGTTACATAAATTTTAGTGATAAATGAATTTTTCCAATGTCACATGGATATTTCAATCATGTTAATAAAAAAAAAATTCCCATGTTACCATTGGAAAAATAGGAAAAATGCCTCTGTTTTTTTCGCCGTGTAGTACAACATTTGACCCAAATACAATATCCGCGTTCATGCAGAAGATAGAAAAAATTTTTTTCTCAAAAAATCATGGTCAATTTGTGTACAGAATTTTTGTTGCCGTTTCTGAAATCATCTTTTAATTTTTTGTGCGATTTTTTATTGTTGAAATATTCATGTATGGATATTTTGTTGTTGGATCAATTGTTGTGCAGCCAATATTATTAACGTGATATTTTTTATGATTGTATTATTTACAATATTAGTATTAATTAAGTTTGTTAAAAATATCGCCGGGATATCGGAGTAGCTTGTTACTAAATACTTTTCTAATATTATCTAAGTTATTTTAAATTTTTGTTACCTCATGAATGAGGTTTGGCTAAGAGAAGAAATATAATATGGCAATGTTCAGAGAAATAGTTACGGTTTGTATAGTTGGCTGTAAATGTACTCATTGCATATATTGTGTTCTAATTATACATTCTATTTGTAGGATGTTTGAGAGGTATTAATTATAATTTAAACTACACTGATGAAAAAATAAACTTGATTCAGGAAAAAGATATCTCTTGAATTAAATAGCATGATTTTAAGAATTAAGAATTTTAAGAATTTTAATTGTCTTAAATTAAATAGAAAAATTTTTTTATTTTCTATTTATGTTCTAATTTTTCAAAATAAGTTTTTTGAACCAAAAAAAAATTTTTTTTCAATTTGGTTGATTATTAACAGGTGTATATCCTCTGGATACATAACTGGATGATAAAAATGATAAATGATGATGATATAAAAAAATAAGCAACCTGTAAGGCGGTTCTTCATCACAATCCAAATCATCTTCACTGCCATCTTCGATGTTTTCATCAGCAGTAGTGCAGTTTTTACTCGGACTATCTTGGGATCCATTTTTTAATTTGTACATTGGACATAGATCAGGCGTTGGTGGAAGAATAGATATCTTTGGTGGAAGAGGTGAAAAAGGATCCCTTAGAGGTGGCGGTGTCGGACATCCAGACCTGTTGATTATTTAAAATATCACTATTATAACTGAAATAAAATAAAAATATATTATATTAATTGTAATAAATATAATATAAAAAATTCTAAGAGTCTATCCTTGATACGGAAAACTCCACCTGTGGCACCTTCGGCAGATGTTGATCGATCCTGAAGGTGCATCTTTAAAACTGCCATTTTTTTTAGAATTGACGATAGTAGATTTAACTGTCGATAAACTGGCACTTGAAGTAGTACTGTGTTGTTCTTGATCTGAGTTAGTTGCTACGTTTTCTTCGATTCCTTGTTCGTTAACATTGCTACTTATTGATTCTTTAGGAGCTCGAGCTGCTAATTCTTCGACTGTCCATTCTTCTGGTGGGACTTCGTAATCTGGTGGAGGTATTTGATGGGAATTACGAACCCATTGGGCTAAATGGATATTATTTTGACTTGAATCATTAATTGGTTTTATAATTGACTCCAAATTGTCTTGATCATCGTGAAGCTTGTCCTCCTCTGGCTCATGAGAGTTTCTTGAAATGGTTATCTAAGTGATAAAATAATAAATAATAATAGAATAAATATTATACAATAAAGAGTAATTGTTTACATGTATCTTTTCCTTTTTTAGTATATTTCATAGAAATGTAACTATTGCATTGGTCCTCATGACGGAACTTTTGAAAAATTTTGCTGTTTCGACTCAGCTCGTCAAGCTGATTCAGAAAATGTATATGGTTCAAAAGTTTATGGATGTATATATATATATATATATATATATATATATATATATATATATATATATATATATATATATATATATATATTTATATGTCGCGTTACTAATGCTAAAAGGGGGTATAAAAAAATTTTTTTCACTCCAACTGACCTAAAAATGTTTATAACATTTAGATCTGTAAGGAAAGTGAATAACAAAATTTTTTTTATATACGCCTTTTTGGCTCTAAGACAAAAAAATTCTAAAGCCAAAAAGGCGCATCATTTTTTTTTAATTATAATGAATTATTAGCCTTAAACAAATAAAAAGAAAAGTTATAACACTAGTAAAAATAATTACTCTTCGACTCATTTTATTTGAAGAGAATATGTATTTGATTAAAAAAGAAACTAAAATATCAATTTAGCTAGGCAGTACTTCGATGCCGTCTCCATTATCATTATTTTTTGCTTCTGAAAGTAAAAAATAATAAATATATATTGCTTGTAAATCTAAACTTTGAAAAAATACTTTAATCTGATATGATTTTGTAATTTGTACAATTAAACATAATTCATTAGACTTTATCAGTGGAGACATGATTATTGGGTCAATAGAAATGAAAATTTTGGAATTGAGGCAAATACATTTTTCTTCAAATAGAATGTTACTGTTATTATGGTGTTTTTTCAAATTCCAATCTAAATTCTTTTTTAATAAAATGAGTTGAAAAGTCATTATTTTTACCGCTGTTATAACTTTTTTTTTTAAGGCTAATAATTAATAACGATTAAAAAAAAATGATACGCCCTTTTGGCTTAAAAAATTTTTTTTTCAGAGCCAAAAGGGCGTATACAAACAAATTTTTTTTATTCACTTTTCTTATCGATCTTAATGTTATAAACATTTTTAGGTTGGTTGGAGAAAAAAAATTTTTTTATACGCCCTTTTGGCTCTGCAGAGCCAAAAGGGCGTAGATGTTGAGATGCGCCTTTTCGGCATTAGTAACTCGATATAATGATACAAAAATTATATTTTTGAGCTCGAAGAACTCAAAAAAAGTAATAAGTGCAATTTTGAGCGCTTAAGTATAGAATTAGCGGGAAGTTGCAGGGATGGCCTTTATTAGGGTCAACTGTTTTCCTAATTTTTTTTAATTTATTATTCAGTGTTTTATGCTCTATGAAAATAAAGTATGATACTCAACAAATTAATGTCTAAACAATTTTCGAGAAAAACAAAACAATGATAAATTTCTTCAATTTTCAAATCAAGAAATGAAAATTTTATTGATTTTTGTTAAAAGCTTGATAATTTTACTGTATAGAAAAATAAAATTAAATAAAAATTTCTCGGTATTGCAAATATTTTTCGATTTTTTACGGCTGTAAAAAGGTATAGCCACATATCTAAACAATTACTAAACTCATTTAATTTATATTAACATGTATATCACCTGGGGACTAGTACTGGGATCACAAGCAATGGTGAAATGGTTTCCAGTATAGTGACTTTCTTCAGGACTGTGTATACTCGGTGTATCCGTGCAGCCTGTATTCACATAGATGCTAAAATGGGAAGAGTTAAAGGGAAGATAGTGACTCACAGGGGTTATTTAAGGGATTAATGTAAGCATTTAACGATAAATTATAAACTTACATTTGACGCTGTAAAAGATTATGCCATACTGCTTTGAGCTCAGGAGTAGGTGCACGTAAAATAAGAATGCGCCTGCGAGGACGACTATGGGGACTACATCCACCACTTTGTATTGCATCTATATGCCCGTTTTCATAACTGCCATTAGGTGTAATTGATACTTGTAAACGAAACTCAGTAGGACGTTTACGTACGGTAAAACAAGCTTCAGCGATACTTGATAAGCGAAGTGGCTCTTCCGTCACAAAAAGTACACGATCACGTGAGACACGCGCAAACACCAGTAGATCACTCAACAAAAGTGCCCATGATGGTTGAAGTCGACGACCTTCTACTTTTACCAGGGCTCCACCGAATAACCTTTTCAAAAATATTTAATATTATTACTATTATTACTATTAATTAATTTTATTCATTACTAATATTAATATTTAATAGGGTGGTGAAAAAACCCGAAAATTTCTTTCTCAAGTCTCCGAAGTTAGTTTAGTAGATTTTAAGAGCTTTTTTCAAAAATCATCTCGATTCAAAATCATTCAAGATTTTTAAAAATAATCAAAATCATAAAATATTAGTTTTTTTTTCATAGTTGTACAATTTTTTACGTTAATAGCATGAGTGTTTGAAAATTTAGAGTCAACATTTTCATTTCTAGAGATTACTTAAAATTTTAAACTTTTAAAATAACGTACCTTAAATACTTTTAAGAGAAGAGAATAAAATAGCTCAAATTATTAAGCAGTCGATTTGGTAAAAGATGCCGACTAAAAATTTATCAATTAAATTGCAGTAGTAATAGATTTATACTTTTTATTAGTATATTATATTTTATTTCTGTTATTTAATTGGTCAACTTTTAGTTAAAAATTAAAAATTTTTTATATTTATGCACTGATTTAAAAGACAAATTTTTGAATCAAGTATAAAAATCCTTAAATCAAGTAAAATTTACTTGAATCAAGAACATCTTAGTTAAAGAATTTTTTTTCTCAAATCAAGTTAATTTTTTTGTCACTGTGATTAAAATTACCCAAAAATATTTAAAGTACACTGATTTATGAATTGAAAAAATTTTGGCTAAATTTAAAAAATGAAAAGATCGACATGAAATTTGGGAAATCTATTATTATAAACGTAAAAAATTTTAAGATAAGCGCGGTCATTTAAAGGATAGAAAAAAAATTTTTTTCTCAAAATCCCATAGAAGGTTTTTGTCAAGAACTTTCTAAAATCACCCTTTAATTTTATATAATAGTATTGATTACTAAAAAATTGTTAGATTATTTTATAGTTGATTAAAATTAAGACGATTTTGGAAATATTTTTAAATCTTGAGCGACGTGTGAAAATTTTTTAAGCCTGCTGATTCTTTGAGAAGGATTTAAAAATTTTTTTATTAACGATTCAGAAAAAAAAACAATTTTTTTGCAGCACTTTAATATTAATGTTCATGTATGTATGTTTGTATTGTGACTATATGATGCTACTACTACTCTTTTATTCTATTCTATGGTAATTATAACTATTATTGTTTTTTTTTCTATATAATTTTAAAGTGCTTATAAATTCTACTGTTTAATAGCTAAAATAGGTATGAATAAATACTAATAAACGAAATAATAAGGATGGTAGGATGACAAAGACAAACAAACCATTGTCTGCCGGGCATTGCAAGGGTGAAAGGTCTGCATCTAGCAAACACCAATCGGGATTCAACTTCTTGGAGACTTAACAAAGGCCTCCCAGTATCCCTCGGAGGTTCCATGACTCCAGCATTAGCAGTGGCTTCTCGATAACCTTGAGCCAGATCTCTAGCTTGCTGGCAGTTCCTTGGTGAAGCTAGGCCGAGTAGTCTCGTCATCTCTCTGATTATAAATAGATGAGTGTATGAGCCACCTTGTTGACATCAACGCTTGTCATCCTCACCTGTAGTGCTCCAATGGAAGCAATAAGACTCCAGTTATGTCAGGACGACGTTTATGCGGAACAGCCGGTTCACATACCAGCTTCACAAATACTGAATTCCTTCTTAATGCCACAAGCAGACAACAAGCTCTTTGGAGACCACTCAAGTATCTATGGTAACTTGCAGTGATTCGTGGTATCCGAGTTAAATAACTTTCTACATCACTACCCTCATCTTTTATCTCTTCTGATAACTTCAGCAGTTCATCCAGATTTTGAAATAGAATTGCATGATCAGTGGCTGAAAGGATATCACGGCGTTCTGCCAATGGTATGCAAAACCGAGTTATACCGCTTTTTAACGCTCCCCAGTATCGAGTTTCTCTCACATTGAGTTCCTCCTCCGGTAGAGCATCAGGTGAAATGTGTGGAAATACCTACGAGATTCTACGTACTCAGGATGGTTTATGATCATTTTTTTAAACTACACAAATGCAATATTAAATTATCACTTTTCAGAAAAATAATCGAATTTCTAAAAATTTTAATTAAATATGCGCATGCCATACTTGTCTGTTAATTAATCTCAAAGATTATAACTTTTAAGGGTAGTTATAGTATGCTATAATCAATCTTAGACGCGGTTTTAAATATATTTCTTCCTTTATTAGTTCTATTAATACTATATAGATATGATCATTTAAAAAACTATGTGAGTTTAAATATTAAACACGATGATTGTTGCGGTATGGACGACAATATTATCGAGATATTTTTTAATAAGTATTCAAAAAATATGAAAATAATTTTTATTTTAATAATGTGATTCGATTGAGCCTCTTTCGAAGATTTTTATTCTGAACGTTATCTTAATAACATTTAAAATATGTAGCTGGTCTACGGGATCAATTTTTTTTACAAAAAAAAAATTCAATAAAAAAAAATTTGTTTTTAATTTTTTTGTTAAATAAAATTACACGGAAATTTATAAATTAAATTATGTCGGTTTGAACAAGTAGCAACTTTAAAACTTTCCACCTTCATACTAATATCTTGTGCGAGATTCAATTATGTAAATTATAAATATCATGAGCTTAATAAGAAGTTATTTTTAGAATGATTTTTAATTATAAAAGACTTTATACTTTGCTTAACAGCATTTTGGCATTCAATTTCCGTTGAATATTAAATGAAAATTAAATTGATTTTTTTTTTTTATTATTTAAAAAAATAATCTTGAATCATATTCTTTTAAAAAATCTGGAACAAACAATTTTGAAATCATTTTCCAATGAAAAATTCGAAAATTCGGCTTTAAAGAATTATTAAATGTAACTCTATTGAAAATCTGTTACGTTAAATGAATCATCAATTGCAGTAGATGTTTGTCTAAGAGGGACCAAACCGAATAAATAAATTATTTATGTTTAAACGACTTAAAATAAAGGAAACTTTTAAAAAAAGATTATTAGATTTTTCATATTTATGTAATTTTTACTTCATTAATAAATTATTAAAATCCAATGGATTTTTTTATTTCTCTGTTTCATTCGTCAAATGATCATATCTAGTGATTTCTGTTTTCAACTACTTAGAATTGAATTAAAGTATCTCTAAAAATCGTAATGATACTATTGACATATTTTATGAAAAAGTTTCCACTATAAATAATTTCCGACGACTATTCTACTGTACTCTTGTTGCTGAACTACAGTTTTAGTTTTAATTTTTTTTCTTAAAAAGTTGTGTCCTAAAAATATGTATTTTAAACGCATGCATTTACAGTAGTTTCATTACTGTTTATTTCAACTATGATGAGTTTAGGGATTGAAAAAAGGAATAGGTATGATAAATAAGACAAAATTATTTACTTGAAAAATAAATAAAATACTTGTTGGCAACAAAAAAACTTAAAAAAAAAAAATAAATAAAAACAAAAGTACAAAATGTTCTCACTCTCGCGATTTGATTATGAATTTTTTCAATTGAAATTATATATTAAGTATCGTTGAATAATAGTTTTAAATATGTGTTTACAAAACACCTTTTTTTCTTTTGGACAAAACAATTTATAACTCGCAAAAATAACAAAATATAATAATTCCTACAATTATTATTAATAAGCTCTGTAAAACATACAATAGTTTGTTTTAATTCGTTCTTAATTTAAAAATAAATAAAAACGTCGACAATCGTAAAATTATTTTTAAATAACGATCTTTATAACTTATTAGTTAATAAGATAAACAGCTAAAACTTAATAAAAATAACTTAAAAACAAAATTTATAACACAGTGTATAATTTTAGGACCCATTAATTATCCACTGAACACTTAATACGTTTTTAATTTCTACGTTTATAATATTCTAGTAGTATACCTTTTTAAAACTTGAAAAGCATTAAAAAAACGAAATGTCAGAAAATTAATTATAAATAATAAGTAAAAAAAAAACTTATTAATGCTAATCATAAACAAAAAGAAAAAGCTTCAACTTATAACTTAAGTAACACAGCATTTCTTATGCGCATTAAAATCGCGACAATAAATAATACTAATATTATTTTAATAATAAAATAATAATAATAATAATAATAATAATAATAATAAATTCAGGTGGAAATGAAAGGATTATAAAGTTAAAGTTAATAATTAATTTAATGAAATCTAAACTATAACGCCTGTACCGACCTCAGCGGTGAAGGCGATCGCTCCCTGGCCATTGGGCTGATCTACTGCAGGTTGTAGCGTCACATTCACCAGACTAGGTCGTTGCGTGTTAACATGTGCGCCTGACTTGCGGTAAATTTCAAGAATTAGTTGATTAGTAGCTGCTTGAATAAAGTTTAGTATGTCTTCTCGTGCTCGCGTGACTACGTTTGTCGTATCCACAAAAACAACGTGATCACCAGGCATTAAACCTGCTCTTTCAGCTGGGCTTCCTGGATCCACACGTTCTACTCGAGGAGGACGACCCCAAGACAATGAGAAACCCCACGGAATCTATAAAATAACAAAAATAAACACATTAATCGTTATCAATATGAATTATGAGTTATTTATATTTTACAACATAGCAATATAAAATATTTTTTAAAAATACCTGCTTAGCACCACTTTGTCGAATTAAACGTCTAGTGATTGTGCAAGGAGTTCTTCCACCCCTAGCTGTGAATCCAGGGTTTAATGGTAACCCCGTTAGCGGATCTAACGGTTCCAATTCCAAATGTCTAAGATAAGTAAAGTCATCTGCATTGGAATTGTTATCTGTATGATCCCCGTCTTTTGACAAAGGTGGTGACACCGTACAATCTTGAGACAATTTTGCGTATGGTGTACTTGTCTTTCGAACAGATCCGACTTGTAAAGGATGCCATGTCGCTTCCTTGAAAGTAAAAAAATATCACTCAAGTTAATTTAAAAATTTTCCAACTCAATATTAAATAAAGTACCTTGCTCAGTAACTTAGATAATTTAATCAACTAAAAGGATCAACATTTTTCAGTCAATTGAAAACATTTTAATAATATTCCGGCTACGAAAAATGCGACGCAATAAATTGCAACGACAATCATTTTGATTTTTTTTTTGTTATCTTAATTAATTCTGAACTTTAAGTCACCAGAAATATCTGTGTTTTGTTTGAAATATTGAATCTGATCAAGAGGGTAACACTCGACTTGTGTCTCAGACAAACATTCTCACAATTGTGTAAGCAGGTAACCGGAAAATATTGCTGTGGTATGTTGATTGGATAATCGACTCAGCCCTGACCTCTGAGAAAGAGGAGGAATGCATGATAGGAGGGATAAAAAGCCTGTTAGCTTTATACATATATATATATATATATATATATATATATATATATATATATATATATATATATATATATATATATTTATTCAAATTAGTATTTTATGCAGTAGATATTACTAGTAAGATTTCCTTCCCTCTTGACTCATAATAATATTCAAATAACAACACATCAACGTCGACTATACTACTATGTTATAAGCGTAAGTTTTTATAATAATAATTTTTACCTTGTCTTGTGCCAAAGGTAGAGGTAGAGTCATGCAGCCCAGGAGCTCACTGCGTCTAGAAACATGCAAGAATTTCGTTAAAATAATCGTTCCATTATTAATAATCGTACCATAGTATAAGAGTCTTTAAATTAACCATTAATGATTTAGTATAAAATATAATTTGCTGATTTTTATCAATTGGTTGATTGTAATTAAACGAAAGGAGTTATTGTCAATTGAACAAATTTAATCAGGATAAGAAATTCTTAGATTAGTGTGACCGGGTTTTTTTTCGCACGTGGGTTAAACAGCATGCGCATGCCTCAACAGGCAATCGATTCCCCTCTCGCTCATATTACAGGAACCCATTCACCAAGACTCATATATCACGGTTCGAAGGATATCCTGACGAAAAACTGACGGTAAAAATACTAAAAGAAGATCAAAGAAAATATAACGGCCGTTATTGATGGAATATTATGTACATACTTATTATATTCAATCGAGCTATAAAAAGATTCAACGATATAACTTGTATATACTCTTTTATATTATGAGATAAAAAAAATTTATTTTTTAAAAATAATTGGAATAAGGTGACTAGTAAATTTAAAATATAATTACCTTGCACGTCGATCTCGATGCCAAACGGCAATATCTAGGGACGTAGATCTGTTTGTACAGTTGTGATTTGGGTAAGGTAGAATTAACGTTTCATGGAATACTGGATTTGGTGTTGCACGGTGTACGGCTGTTCTTTTTACTACACCTCCACCATTTGGATTTTTTAAGCTCACCTTTACGTAGGCGTGAATCGGCCCTTCGTAAGAACGTTTTAAATCCTTGCAGCGTATTACTAATTAGATAAAAAAAAATTGAATTAATTGATGAATAAATTCATATTTTAGAATAAAATATTCTTCATTATTTAGAATTAAAGTTTAATAAGTGAATAATTAAAAAGTAAAAATAATTTTTAAAAATTAGATAATAATGTGCAGGTCATAAGTTGAATTTATTTTGTGTTTTAAAAAAATATAAAGAATATAAGAATAGAAGACAATGAAAGAAATGATGTGAAAGAAACAAAGGCTGAGACAGATATAACGAACTGAAAACATTTAATGTTTTGTCCGACTGTACCACTCGTCACACTACTGTTTCACTTGACTTGCTCATCCAATGCGGCATTATCTACTTCCCGCGCCCTTCACACACTTTCAACCCCTTTCAACTCTTTTTTACAAACTAATCATTTTAAAGAAGAAAATTATAAAAAAATTCTTTTTAGGTCAAATTTTAATAATGCCACTATATTATTTCGATACAAAACGATAATAAAAAACAAAAATAAATTCCCTATTTTTTTGACTGTTTCAATATTGAGTAGTAATTTAAAACTTTGAAAATAATCAACGCGAAAATATGATTTTTAATTAAAAAATTCGATAATTTTAAAACATACTAACCAGAATTGGGACGGCGGGAAGATCAGTAAGTTACTAGCACACGATATTACCTCGAACTCACTACAAGAGTACGAAGAATTAAAGACATGAGGATGAGAAAGGATAAGAGACCAAGAAAGAGATGCAAAATGTATTTCCGCGGTTGCGCGATGACGTTAGTCAGGAACGTAGTCACATGTTATTCTATTTTGTCTCTATCTCCATCATTCTAGCGAAATATTCTCAGTGAAATAGCAAGATAAAATTGAGATGAAAAAAGGAGTAAGTAAAGAGCATTCAAATATAGATTGCATGTGGTCGCGCATGTACGCCAAAATTTTTTACAGGAACGTGTCAACTTTGATATTTCACCCTTTAGTGGTTTAAGTCTGCTATGACGTAAGATAAAACTTTAAAAAATTTACAAATACTGATAATGACTTATAAAGAATATAATTTTTTTTATCACTCCTTTATTTTCTAAAAAAAAAGAATGAATTTCTCAAATACTAAACAACTTACCTCGGATCTGAATGGAATCTCCAATGATTTTATATTCTAATTCAATAGATGATCTAGAGTTTGGTTCTGGTATTTCCACTTCTGGACTATATTTTAAACATCGTCTAACAGTTGCAATAAGCGGTGTTTCGGAGGTTTCATTCGCAGAATGAACAAACGAGCTTTTAGAACTCGGAAAATCATCTATCAAAGACGATTTCGGACTGTCAAGATCCCACAGGTTCATTTTAGTTTCTTCGTTTTTTTGATACTGATTTAATATTTTTGAGTCTATTTTTTCATCAAATATTGAATCCAAGTCCGTTTCGAGGGTTATTTTTTTAACGTGAAGATTTACAGCCTGAATAGGAGGTTCATCAGCATCCAAAATTTTTTTCCTGGTCGCTGGACTTACACTTTGAGATCTAGTTTTAGCTCTTTTGCTACCAAAGCTTTTATTGATACCCTGATCTTTTTGTTGCCGTTTTCTTCTGATTCCTCGCTGACGTTTGAGGGTGAATTCTCCATCTGAATCGATAGAAGGAGACCGAAACGCCCAAGATATCGGTGAAGGATTTTCTAATAATTGACTAGCTGAAGATACTGAACTGTCATTGTGATCAGCTTTCCCTTCATCTTCATTAATCATCTGTTCTTCTATAAATTTACAAGTATCTTTATCATCTATACTATCTTTATCATTTAGATGCAGTCGCGTTGGATCACTCTTTCCACCTGACCTCGTCTTTTTATCAATTTCATCATCTATTTTATTGCTACAAAGATTTGTTTCTTGCTGTTGTTTATTGAGAATCTCCGTAACAGTATTATCCATATTTTCAAATTTTGGAATGTCTTGATCTATTTTCAAGCTTGCGAGTTCTTTAGCAAGCGGAGTTTCTCTCAATTTAAATTGAGGTGCTTTTGTGTGATACGGTGTTCTACATCTTGCATGCAATTTACTTATTTTTGCTAATTTTGGATAACAAAGAGGTTTACTTTCAGGGCTCGAGCGCGATTTCATTCTATCAATATTCCTAAAGAACAACCTAGATCTCGATAAAGGTACCGAACCAGCTTCCATGACATCTTCAGGGCTGCCAGCAACAGATATTTGCTGAAAGAAATCAGACACATGTGACTGAAGATTTGCTCGTGCTTCATTCATAACGTTTTGAGGTAGTTCATTATTATTATTAATATGATGAAACGTTTTTGAATAAGTATGAGGTAACGAAGTAGGATCTGTTGGTAAAGTTAGCGCTACAGGACACTTTGAAATGTGATAATTATCTGGAATATAAGTCAAAGGACCGATATCTGTGTCTATTCGAGGTGTCCTGTGATAAGAGCTTTCCGTCTTTGGCAATTCCAAGGTTTCATTAGCGATTGATTGACGCTTGTTTGACCTTGTATGTGGCTTTGTTGCCTGCAAATTAATTAGATTATAAATTAAAAACTGTTTATTACTACTCTCTTAAAATAAATCAGTGCAATTTCACTGATTTAGTTTAATAATATATTGTTATGCTTTAAATTAACTGTCAATGTTGTAAAACTATAATAATTTACTTGAAAGTAGGCACGAACATCACTCCCGTGACTCCTACAACGTCGTCGGCGTCCTGGGGTGGATTTAGATGATGGATTATTACTATCTACATCAAGTGTTGTTTGTGGCGTGACTTTTGATCTTGTTCCATCAGCAGGAGGTGTATTTGAAAGGTCGCGAAAAGGTTTACGGGTTGTCTTGTATATTGTAGGTGGAACATAGGACGTCGAACTTGCGGTTGACATTGATCTGGATACTGTCCACTTGAGCATTTCTGAAAGATTAAATTAACAAATAAAATATTTAATATAGTTAAAAAAAATGTTCTAAGAAGAAATGGCATTATTAGTTTTATTCAGATCCTTATATGAATATGAATGATTTTTCAGAGAATACTACTAGGATCAGGTGAATCAGTTAATTATTATTATTATTATTATTTCACCTGATTCTATAGCATCTCTGAAAAATCATTTATTTAAGAAAAGATGATTTTCATTTAGTACTGTTTTTTCAAATTTTGTTTTTTCAGGGACTTTAAGAACATGAATTAATTAATTAGATTAGTTAGAATTTTGATCAGTTTTTATAGAACTTAAAAATTCAAATACTATGTGAAATTTAATATTTTTTACCAATGAAAGCTATTTTTTTGCTCGACAAAGGCAGAAAGTGGCAACTTCGTTTAGCGCAGCGGGCCGAAAGTTGACGCTTTCTGCCCGTCGAGCAAAAAAACTTTTTTCATCATTCCGAGGCCGAAAGTTCGTTTTTCTTCTGTTTTCTTACATGAAGAAAGTTACTCATTTCAGACTGCTCACAATTAGTGACAGTTTCAATTACTGTATTTTTTTGTTTTAGTTTTCCTCCCGTGACATTACTGTCAACACTATTATATACGCGGCAATAAAATTATAATTTAATTATATGTGTAGTTAAAAGTAATAAAATTTGTTCACTTATATAAACAGAATAATTAAATAAAATATTAAATACAATAATATGATAAAAAATTAAAATTATTTATATAAATTTAAAGTTTTTTGTAATTTTTACGAGAATTTAAATAAAAATATCACTTAATAAACAAACTTGTGCATAAAAAAAATAAATTATGAGTTCATCGGAGTGTTCATCTGAAGAGTCTGAAGCTGAAGAAGTGCGACGAAATATTGCTGTGGAAGCTGCTGAAATTATCCAAAATTTAGCACCCTCAAAATCTGTGCAACGCTACAGAAATTGCTACGATCAATTTATCAGTTGGAAGGCTTCAAATCGTATTAATTTAATCAATGAAGATGTTTTATTAGTATATTTTAAAGATTTATTTAAAACCTTGGCACCCCCGACAATTTGGAGTCGCTGGTCGATGCTGAGAACCATGATTAGTATTAATCATAGCATCGAGATTAAAAATTACAATAGATTGAAGACACTAATTAAGAATAATGCTAAAGGTCATCATCAGAAGAAGGCCAAAGTATTCTCATGGAATGAGATAAAGAAGTTCATCGATGAGGCACCGGATGAAGGTTATTTAATTGAAAAAGTAAGTAACAATTATTACATACAAATTTTTGTGCCTAAAATCGTCATTTATGTACATATTTATTTATTTAATTATTTATAACAAGATAGGTTTATTTACATTTATTTACAAAAACTCCATTCCAAGACATCGAAGATACCGGCAGTCAGCTGATTGTTACCATCTTGAAGACAAAAACAGACTATCCTCGTACTTTTGTAATTGGCCCGGAATACCGCAATACAATTTTGCAGTATAAAGCTCTACGACCTCAAAACTCCAATACGGATAGGTTTTTTTACACATTCAGAAGGGTCGATGTGTACGTCAAGTCATCGGCAAAAATATATTCGGACAAGTCCCTAAAAAAATTGCTACATATTTAAATTTACCCGAACCCGATAAATATACTGGTCACAGTTTTCGACGTACGTCAACAACGTTGTTGGCTGATTCTGGAGCTTCAATGATAACAATCAAGCAACACGGAGGTTGGAGATCAGATGCGGTAGCCAGTGGATATATTGAAAATTCAATCCGAAACAAAAAAAAAATTTATTATCAAATTATGAATATTAGTCAATCCTCGGCTACAGTGACACATACATTAACTTCGACAATTCAAACAGCACCAAACTTGCAATTGAAAACTCATCCAATGACAGAAGCTCCTATGATGTATTCAACGCCTATTACATCATCAGCTGTTACAAATACAGTTACATCGACAACAACAGCTCACACAACAACATCATCATCATCTACTTGTCCAATAAATTCAACAGTTTTAAATAATACATCCAGAGCATCATCGGATGTATCTTCACCGCTTGAAATGGATCATGATTTGATAATGGATTATTTCAATGATGATTTCTCAGCTCCAATCGAGGAAAAAAAGACTGAGCACTCAAAATCCTCGTTAAAATCTGTCCGACCGAATACTCGCTTTTCTGATAGTGGACTGCTTGATGCGAAGCGGAGGAAAAAAATTGCTCTGAAGAATGATGATATCCAAAATATTTTAAAAAGTATTCCCGAAAATGCAAATATCAAATTTGAAAATTGTAAATTTGAATTCCTTTTTCACTATCATGAAGACAAAGAGAATTAATTATACTATTTGATTGCATTAAATTCAATTTTGTTTACTGTTTTAAAAATTAAGTTCTACTAATTATTGTATCAATAGTAATATTCAATGTTTCAAACGTTTAATATGCATCCTATTCTCTTTACTAACAAGTATTATTATATGAAGTATAATTATGTGAATCGTTTAAAATGTTCACATTACTATTTTTGTATTTTTTTTAATTTATTTTAAAAATAAAAAAAATTGTTTTTTTATTAATTGATATTAATTACTTTGCATTTATTATCTGATTTATCTTTGTTTGTTTTTTTTTTTTTAACTTTTTTTTATTTGTTTTTAGCGACTGCCCCCCAACCCCAGCCGGGGCTCCGCCCCTGGACTCCATCGAGATTCTATCCCTAGATCTCAATATTAATTTAAGATTTACTTCAATAAGTATGTTATATAAAAAATATTGAACTTTATGTAAATTTATATATTTATTTTAACCTCATTTGTCTTTATTTATTTTGTAGAATTATTATCGAACTTTTGGTCCTGGTATGATGAAAAATAGTATACGCGCCACGGGACGATAGTAGAACATTTTCAACCCCCGCTTTTGTCACCCTCGCCTTCGGTTCGGGTGATAACATCGCGCGGATTGAAATGTCCTACTTTCCTCCCTAGGCACGTAATGTACTATTTTTTTTTTAAATACGATCCACCTGTTGAAAACAAATTTAACAATGTAACTAAGTAGATGAGGTATACGGCTATGAGTAAGGTTAGCACAACGAGCGAAGTGATTGCGTTAACACACGAGTGTTGAAAGCTTTATCCACAAAGTTCGTTCATAAATAAATGTAATAAACAAAGTATTTCTCCTAATATCCTAACGAAAAAAACGAATGGTCGTATTACAACGTAGAAATGAAAAAATCCAAATAATTATTAATGAAAAACGAATTTTTTAACGACAGTAATGCGATATTTCTACAGATATGTAATAGCCTTAATTACACTTGAAAAAATAAACACTCACTATTCGATTACGAAATTGTGTGAAATATTCGCATGGGTTGGCTAGTAACTGATATTTAAAAAAAAAAAAATTTTTTTTTAATTAATAAACGATGTACGATTAAAAAAAATTAAATAATACTGGTTTTTTGCTTTTCTATGACCAAAAGTAGACAAGAAATGGATTATAAACAATTATTGCAATTCAATTTTCTGATAAAAATTATTAACAATTTATAAAAACAGATTGAATATTCAAATGTAAGATTGACAAATTAACGAGAAAAATTATTTCCGATAATGCAAACTCACGATGATGTACCCTATGTTTTGTTTTGAAACATTGTATCTTTATTTTGAATGGGCGTAGAGAAATCGAAGATGTGAACAGGCCAAAGAAGAGGATGTCAAGTATTCATTTAATTATCTTCTGTAAAAAATATATACCTCAAGACGGAGACTTATAGAGAGCTAAGATTGTATAGCTACAATAGATGAGCACCTGTCGTAGCATAAGGGAAACAGTAAAACAGGTGAAACTGATGAGAACAGAAAATACGTACATAGTGAAGGAGGGTTATAATTTGTGCACCTGAGTTTTTTCGGTTTTACAAGTTAACACGTTTGTCTTGTGATTGGATAAACGGAAACTTTACATTTTTGATTACTCAGAAAATGCATCGACAATGAAACGAAAACAAAAAAATACATCCAGTGAAAAAAGCCGAGTAATAATATAGTCTTATCCTTAAATAACCGTGACAGGAGAATATGTTAGATGTTTATGGAAGGATCTTTTATACCCGGAAGACATTCATCTTTGAGTAACATTTGCGTCAACAATATGATCTTTTTAAAACCGTTTCTTTTTGTGTAACTGGAAATTTTGACCACTACATCTGTTTTGCATATTTATTTCTTAAAATAAAGTAGATACCGTTACAAAAAACAATGATTTTATTGATGTATATACATCATTGACAGACTTATAACGGTACTATTTTATAACGATCCGCTAAAAATCGTTAATTTACAAAATTTTGGGATGTTGTTGTTTTAATTACATTATTGAATATTTTGTTGATATGTTAATACTTTAGTTTTACATGAATCTATGCTATTTATTTTCAAAAAGATGAATGTGTTTCATTAATCAATTTTTTCTCCAATCCAATAAATTTGTTAAATTATTTAAAAAACAAAAATTTCCTCTATTTTTTCCGGATGTTGCAGAGAGTATAGGATCCACGCATTACGGATCTCCAAAAAGTGGATATTTTACGCCCACATCCTATTTCTTCTCATAATCCATATGTGAATCAAATAAGTATGTTTAATTTTTTTACGGTGTTCTTTTAACATCAAAGAATATTTTTCGATGATGTAACGCAACGAAATTTCATTATTACTTTTCAACTTTTCAATAAGAAAATTTAACATGTTTTTAAATTGACTAATTTATTATTTTTAGCGTATGTAATAAAATGGCCTTCAACAACATTACATATTTCTTAAACATTCTCGCACCAAAAGTTAAGAAAAATATGACCTCGTCTAACATGAAGGAAGTAGCACTTCAATCAGTCAATAAAAGTAAAGTGTTGGCAGGTGCGATAGCATTTTTACAAAAAATAATAAATATTTTAAACTTTCGTTTACAGGTATACTAAAAAGTTGCACGCTATGGAAAAAATGATAAAAAAATTTTTTCGTTGTTGTATAAAGTGCAAAAGTCTTAGTGCCGAATATTTAACATTTTAGTATATTAATTTCATACAATTGTTTGTGATGTTCGATCGATCTGTTTTTCATTTCCGTTCTTCACAAATTTTTGTGTTAAAGTTTACGAAAAACTGTGTAAGATTTCTATTCTTACATTTTACCCATAGCCCACCTTCGCTTTTGGCTCTGGTAGACAATTTCACGCCTAGGCTATTAGACCAGTTTGTTCCACACTTTACTTCCTTCATGTAAAATAACTTACTATTTATTTGAATGTTTCTAAAAAAAATATAACTTTAAATCGATTTTATAAAAAAAATATTTTGTATGATTTATATTGTGACTTATATGATATTATTCGCCAGAAATAATATGTGTGTACCCTTAGGAAGTTAAGAACTGAAGTTACTGAAAAAAATCTATAAAAATTGGAGTATAATCATACCAACAGTCATAAATGCTAAAGATTTTGGCCAGTTTCCTTTTTTTCTCAAGTGAGTTATTTTAACCTATTTTTTTAATATTACAAAAAATGTATAATGATAAATATATTTTTATTGAAAACATAACACTAAAAATCAATAATGAAATTAAAATGAAAAATAAAAAAATTTGAGAACTTCAGATTTCAGAGTTATAAGGTCTCAGGAAGCTATTCTAATTATTTTCACATCAATATCCGTATACGTGTAAACACATACATTTTCCTTGTCATGCAATATCTTTAAAATGAATTAACCGATAAGATCGTTCTTACGGAATTCTGATAAGCTTATCAAGAATTAAATCTAATGAAATTTAAAAGCTCGAAAATACCGAAAACTTTAAGAAATATAGTCTAAAGGGATACATTTTTTTCTGTTAAAATTTACAATTTAATTGTTTTTTTAATAAAAAAAAACTTATCAGATCGCAATTAATCAAAAGATACACATGTATAAAAGTAAAAAGTCCGTGGAAAAAACATAAACGATAAATTCAATACAATTACATGATTGGACAAGTGTAGTGTCAATATCATCACCCTTATCAATTGAAAAGTAAATGGTTGCTAACAGGAGTAACGAGAGTGAGGTATATCTTCCCCGAAAAATAAACCCCTTATAATTTTCGTCAATACGACAATTGTTGGCGAAAAGTTGTGTATAACTCCAAAAACGCGTTCACACACTTGGGAGCCAGCAGGTTTTAACTTTTAACGGTTCCGCGCGAAGGGGGAGCATGTCAGTAAGTAAAACAGAAAGAATAATAGAAAGAGAAAAAAATGCACGTATGAGTGAACTATTGTCGTTGTAAGGTATAAAAACGCATTCATTTGCATACAGGCTGTTACTAAATGCACGCGAGCAGTATATTTTTACATGTGAGATTCCCACTATATATACGTCACACAAATGTACCATTTACGTATTTATAAACTCATTTATACTAGTGCAAAGTTATTCAAGTTACTATCATACATTTAAGTCTACAACTACATACATTTATAATACATTGCACATGTATACACTACATACTGCATACTTATCAGCATGTATTGTGCATGTCAACTACACGGAATATGAGAGTTTCATTTGAGTGTGGGACGTATTACAGGGCACCTGCCCATCTGGTCGCTAAGCGTCATCTGGCAAAAATTAATACTGAGTACAAGTATTATATACGACTATTTATTTAAAAAAAACGAAATCTTATTTTATTTTTAGTTTTGCCCCCTCAAATGATAGTTTTTAGTCAAAAACCAAATCTAAAAACCGGTTGACCCTATGGGTTGACTTTTTAATTTACCGCTCTTTTTTTTACTTCAAAAACATTCTTTTACTTTCACGTTAAAATTATCGATTGTAAAGATTCGAAATCAATTGAAAAATAATCTTTTTTTTTTTTTTGTATTAATCATTTTGCTATGTTAGAATTCTCGACTATGTTTTTGGAATCAAATTATAAAACACAAAAACGAAGTAGAGTCAGTTTAGAAGTGTAAAATATATTAGAAATATTGAGCTTGTTCAGCCGAATAGAACTATAAGTCCTGAGTAAACTTAGTTAGCCTAAGTATAGTCAAAGTATTCCCTGCTATACATATCTTACTAAGTTTACTCAGGATTTAGCTGAATATGCTCATTCATTGTTGAAAACAAATTATTTTATAGATTTTTAGACAAAAAAAAAGTCAAAATTTTTGCGCTCTCATGGATCTTACATTATAAATTATTGAACAAAAAAATTTCAATTGATGAATTTTTAAAAATCTTTTATTTTTGATTTTGGAGTTGAAAATTTTAAATCAATAAGCTTAACAATGAATATTTAATAATATGCCGAATTAGTGAGCTTTGATGCTATGTCTTGTATTCTTTTTTGCTAACAATCATAATTTTAATTTATCGACTAAAAAATTTATACTTTTTTCTTTAAAAAACTTACTTCTTACAGATAGTTCTTAATGAGGAAGAAATTGTGTTTTGTATATTAAAAAACAAATTAAAAAAAAAAATCGAAGTGACGTGAGTCGATAAAATATTATAGTTACGAAATTGTAATTTATTCAGCTATTCAAATAAAGTTTACCTTTATTTTTTATCAAAATATACTCGACTGAGTAGCTTAATTTTGATGAAGCCACACTTAACTCTATAATCTCTATGAGGGTCATTCATATCAGTTGATTCGTTCGAAGAGATAGAAAGTATATTTACATATTTATTCAAATATTTTATGATAAAGAATTCAAAAATCTTTTTTAACAAATACCTTCATTAATTATAAATTTGTTTTTTATTATGATTTTTAAATGAAACACATAATAATTAAATTTCTTATTTGAAAGATTTCATTCTATAAACAACTGATACTTTTTATAGAAAATATGCCAAGAAATAATGTATGTCCTATAATTCCTATTGGAAAATATTTAATAATCAAGTTATATTTTTCAAGTTATCCACATATTTTTAAGGAATTTAAATAAATGGCATCTTTGAAATTTTATGCAAATGTGCAGATAGAAGGACAAAAATCAAATTTAGATTTCAAATGATTACACTTTTTTTTTGTTTATTGTGTTACAGAAGGAAGAGACGCGCTATCAAACAAGAATGAGTGATGTCATGTGTATATAAAAAGATTCAGCAACAGGTAACTACTGAGTTGTGTATACTTGAGTATGCAATTCTATTGAAGAAGTTATATGATTAAATTGATGAATGAATAAACTGCCAACGTTGGGGGTCTTCTTGTTCTTTACTACGACTACTAACTAAAGTATATTTCTTTACACATTAAAGCTTCAATCAAAGCTTCAATGGAAATTTGCATAATTACAAGTGATAAAGTATGGTTCAATTCACTAAATAAGTAACTTCATCTTATAAGCAAACAAATATCATGTATGAAAGAACACCTGCACTATGAAATTTCTTGTTTTTTTATTTTTTTTTTCTGGGTGACCAGATATTTATCTAACGTAGACAGCGGATGTGAAAAACGAATTCCTATTTATAAATTTATCTCTACAATTGTGGGCTGAAAATAATTGAGTTGATCATATCAGCACTAAATGGTAATAATTTAAATTTAACCTGTGACAACGACATGCATGTAACTTTTGTGATACTAAACGTCATTTAATACTTGAGAAAATTTTAAATAAAAAATGTGTAAGTATTTGAAATATGTGTGTAAAATAGTTGTTTTAAATTATGACAGAAGTTGAGACCTTAAGTTTTATGTTATTGTGTTAGTCATTTAAAACGTAATGTTTTCTAGGAATATGTTAAGTATGATAAAAATGTATTTTTTGCGTTCACTGATTCAACAATGAATTTTATTTTCGAGAAAGAAATTTTTAGATTTTTTATTTTTATTTAGATTGTAAAAAATATGTTATAAAAATATTAGGATATATAAACAAATTAATATTAAGAAAAAAAAAACAATGAATAAATTAATTAAAATATGAATATTATTTCACTAAATAACCAATCAAACTGATTCAATAAGCTTTTCAATTTAATTTTGTACAATTATTAAATTTAAAGGCTAAAATGAAATTTTAACTTTTCGTGTTTATTAATTTTAAGCTATGTTATCTTAAATAACATTGAGTGCGTACTATAAACTAGTATGAACTAAACAAACTGTTCATTTAAAGTAAATATTCTTTATTCTACTTATTATTTAGAAGGGAGGTAGATATCAAGGTAAATTACAATAAATTAAGTTATCTCTCAAAAACAAACGAAATAAATCGTAAAGATCTACAAAAAAATAACCAATCTTTTATGCAACCTTAATGTACATCAATTTAATTTAAATTTACAGGGCAGAAAATTTGATGCAAATTTTTTTAAATATTACGTTTGCGTAAAAGATTTCCAATAGCGTGTCTAAGCACTGTTTTCTGCAATGTCATCACTATACCAGCATTAAAATTGGCTTTAGGTTTGTGGGCTTCCGAATAGTTAAGTATGTGTTGAACGTTTAAGTGGGAATTAGAGAGGTCAAGAAACCCAAAGCGGATTTTCTCACCAGAATGGTAATTTATTAAAAGTATAATATTCACACAGGTAGAAGAAATAAAATATTTTTTCAACTGGCATTGAGATTAAACAATTTACTTTTTTATAATTGACATCCTAAAAATTATTTGATATTATTGTATTGTAGATAAACATTTAGTTAACTTGAGATTTTTTTTTTTATTGTAGAGAAGTTTTTAGCGAATTTTTCTTTCTCTCTCCCTCCATACAATATATATATATATATATATATATATATATATATATATATATATATATATATATATATATATATATATATATATATATATATAAAAGAAGAGATGAAATATAAAAAGGAAGGTCGGGCAACGAACAATTATAAATCTAGGGATAGTTTCTACCCTCTTTTTTTTCTTTTTCTATCTTACTTATTTCTTGAACAATACTTTTTATTGTCCTTTATGTATTTCTATCATAGCTCCTTTCGTGTGCCAGATCCCAAATGCGCCATCTTTCTTTTCATGTATTACAAAATAAAAGAGAATAGAGTAGAACCGCGAGTACAAGCATGAAGAACTTACGAAAGAGGTAAAGAATAAAGAAGAAAACGACCGTTACAATTCGATTTTTTTCACCTTGATATTTTCACATTGAATTTTTGGTTGCAAAGGCCCTGGGTCAAATATGTCAACCATAAAAATGATGTAATAATTTAACGATACCAATATGATAAGATTTTGATTCTTTATCTTTGCCACAATTATAAATTACTGACAAAGAAACAGAAAATTGAAGACAGGATATATGATGACAGTTGGCGCTAACTTTTTACCGTTCGTACCGTTGGTATGTTTTTCTATGGCAAAAGAAAGAAGAAACAATATACATCCTTCTCTGTTACATCCCTTCAGCCTTGTCATTAACGACATGTTATTGTCAGTGAAGTTAGATAGGTCACGGATGTCGACAATTTCTTTAAGAAAGTAGAGCTTATTAACAATTCTTTGAAACTGGATCTGCCATGTGTTCAGACTAAAACGCTTCTAGATAAAAATAAAAAACCAAAAGTATAACTCTAAATATATGTTATGTACGTGAAACAAACAAAAATTTTGCTATGAGCAGCATTAAAGTATATGTAATTCAAGAAAAATATATAGCAACAATATGACGGTTGGTTACTTATATAATATATAAAGACATAGTTTCTACCGGCTCATGTCAAGGGCATAGCAGTGGATTCACGATCCAACGAAATAAGAAATATCGAATGGAATAGAGAGAGGTATTTCATGTACCACGTGATATGGATCTGATGAATCTGGTCTCGAGTTAGATACCGGGAGAAAGGTATGTACAAAAAGAAAAGTAAGACAGAAGAAAAAAAAATAAATGAAAGAATAAAAGTTAGGTTGCTTTAGAGAGAAAGAGAAAGAAAAAAAATAGTCGAATCTTGGGACCTTAAGAGACGGTTTGAGGGGCTCAAGGAGTATCAGAGAAGGGGAGGCAGGTGAGCTGAAATTCTCTTCCATACCTGATCCCCTTTTTACCTTGAGTGTGCTAACACAACAGGGAGAACTGGGATTCAGTACACACATGTACTAATACAGAAAATGACATCCGCGAAACGTTTCATAGGAATCGCGAATGAAAATGGCTGCTATTCATCTATTCTCAGGGGCTTTAGAGTTTAGAACCTCCACGCTATTCTATTGTATCGGCTTTTATACGTTTTCTGTATTACATACTATTCTAACAAGATGCCCTGACTTATATTGGATTAAACGCAAAGAGCTGTGTGATCCTATACTGGTTCTATATTATTATTATGATATAAGCGTTGTAGGTGACAGACCAAAAGTCCGAACATCTTGAATTGAAATGCAGCTTTCGAGGAGATAATAGTTTTGATTTATGATTTCAATTGTTTAAATAATCGATCGACAGCTATCGTGACTTAATTCAAAACTTACACTATCCCCAATCGATATTGTTAAATTCTCTTTATTTGAAAAATAATTTTGTTTCAAAATTTAATCAGCTTAAGCCGAAAAATCGAATTTCTACTTGAGAAAATAAAATTTTTGCCCCCACAAATTCCAAAAGTATTGAAAAAAAAATTTTATAATGTATTCTACATTTAAAAAATGAGCCTACAGTTTTCAGTAGTGACAGCAATTTTTTGATACGTTTTTGGGGCGCGCTATTATTTAAATAAATGGACAATAAAAAATTTTTTTCGCAAATTATGTCAGAGAATTATATTTTGAGTTATTTCGGAAAAATTGGGAAAGCTTCCAAATTTAACATTGTTTAACGAGAGTTTACTTTGGGAAGGATGTTCTTTTGGGCTATTTGATATATTACCTCACACCAGATTTCATGCTGACCTAATAGTTAGTAATTAATTCCGATCTTAGTTCTAGTCCTTTGCCTGATATAGTAAGATCGTTTTGGAAAACATATATGTATTTTATTCAATAATAATCAAATGCTAAGTTACAGAATAAAATTCATGACTGAAGAATTCTCTGCCCTCTATCCAGAATCATAATTTATTAATTCTGTAGCGAATTTTGAATTATGGGAGCTGAATATTTTAAAATAAGAGTAAAATTAAAAAAAAAATATTTCTCTTTGATCAAAAGTTTTTTATATTCAGTTGTAGGCTATAAACAGAATCGTATTAAGACGAACAGTAGCTGTAAAATGTTACAGCTACCTGATGAAATCAACTAACAGGATACATATAGAGAACACCTGCCTTGATACTTTCCATGATGTTCCCATAATGAATAAGACAAACAAGTATTCTAGTCTATATCGCCTAGTTTTTTTTTGCATATCCAAAAGAGCTTGAACCAACCGCGTGTGCACACATGCTCCTTATAAGATTTAGATTCTTGCACTTATGTATATGCATATCAGTCGATTGGTATTCTTTATACCCACTACTCGTTCTTTTTTACAATTGGTTTCTTTAGAAGTATGTATATAATATATATGCTCTGGTTTGCTTAGTTCCAAAAGTTAGGCAGAAGCAGCCAGATTTTTTTTTAGCACAGAGACAAGCCCTAAAATAAAGCCTGGGACAATACGTCAAGGGCAGTATCCTGCCGAGCAATGTCTGGGGTATTTAAAGAGAACCGGATGCAAGAACCAACAAGAACTGGACTTAGGGGTTGAGTGTGATTTTCGGCTCTTGCGTAGTCCAAGTAGAGGTTAGTCGGTTTAAAAGAGAGTAAACAAGTATAAGTAATATGAGAAAAAAAATAGTAAGCTAATGCCAATGAAAAAGAGTAAGCTCGAACGTTTCTATAGGACCCGTCTTCTCTTCACGCTTTTGCTTTTTACCTTGCCAAAAATTCTTTTTAAACTTTTATACTGATTCTTTTACTTTATTCAGAGAGCTCTCAATTCTTTTTGATCGGCAGATGTATTTAACACACCCATGTGTTGATATAAAAATATACCCTCGGTATCATTTTATCGTTATGTCATTTTTTTTTTCATAATCATAGTATGTTTATTTATTTTTATTTATATTTCATCAAATATTTTTTATTTATCGGGAATATGACTGTATCATAGCGTTGGATAGTTATTTTACAGTACATAAAATACATCAAGTATATATAAGTCTCCGTAGTGTTCTAATACACGGTATAATAATAAATGGCACTTGTCCGTTTTTTTATAATGGACTTTAAGACTCTCTTGTCCATTTTTATCTCTTCTCGCTTCGTGTCGCACTTTTATTTTATGTTTTTTTATACAAGGACTTTTTTGGTAGATACAACAAGCTCTAGATATTTGAAAAGTCATTAAAATTTTACAATCTCGGCATCTACACAAGTACTGTGTGTAACAAAAGACTTTTTAAAGACACGTGCGAGATTTTGGGGAAAAACCACAGAGTAATTCTGTAAAGAACATGTTTGAAGTATAAATATTTTATTTATTTAACTTTAATAACTTGGTCGCATTTTTTTTTTGTTATTTAGAAACCACTAATTGATACATTTAAAGTTAAAAAAAAATTGCAATCTCAAGTCTAATAGAATAGCCAATTACTGAAGTGTGAGAGATTAATTGATACCTTGAAAATTCTTTCTTTCCCCTTTAACACATAAATATCTATCTTTTGTGAACATTTCAGCAGATCAATATATGAATGCAATAGTATCCTTTGTTGTAAAATAATCTCACATTTATTCTGATTAATAAAAAAAGGTGAATTTAAAATAAAAATAATTTTGTGTTCTTCATGATGATCATTATTTATCAATTTTAGTTATACTATGAGTGTTATTTCAAATAGTTTTGATTTTTTTTTTAGTATTTTCTTGAATCAAAAATATTCGTTAATACACAGAAAGAAAGAAAGTCTTTCTGTGAGAGTCAAGCGTATATTTTTTAAATGAAGAAAATCTTAAGGAAGATTGAAAATTTCTTAAATGAAGTTAAAATTTCTTGAACAAAGTTAAAATTTCTTGAACAAAGTTAAATTTTTTTTGAGCTAAGAAAATTTCTTCTTGCTCCAAAATAACTTCGGTCTTCCTTACAATTTTCTTAGTTCAAAAAAATTTTTTTTTATGTACTACAGCTTTAAGACAGTTTTTTCTTTTTTATAGCTTAGAAAATTTATGCAATAAAATTATAGTGTAGAGATAACCATATACTCTTATTAATCCTCTCATTACAGTATAAAGAACAGCATAATAACATATAATCCTAAAATTTCCTGGGAAAGTTTTTTTTAATTTTCTAAAGTTAAAAATTTTCAATACCGATTTTACAAGCCCGCTAAGAAAAAAAGAACGGATAATACGACTAATAAAAGAAAAATAAAGAAGGTAAAATCGAGTTTACCCCTCTCAACCATGCGTAATATGTGTTAACGTACAGGTAGAACGTTTTTGGCGTAATATAATAAACATAATATTATCCGTGCCCTTGCAAGAAATTCATATTTACGTACCTATTATATTAGTATATATAATAAGGGTATGCGAATATAAGAAGCCTTTGTAATAAAAATCATTCAATCGTAAAATACTGATTACAAGATTTTGATTTTAATAATATATGTTTTATTCAATAACCATTATTTGAAGCATGTCAATTTTATAGTTTAATTTCGGGCTTCCCTTTATGATTTCAAGAAATCGGTTTCATAGCAGACGTCTATCCTTTGAGATTAAGATTTAATTTTGATATCCTTTCAAAGACAATAAACATGTATGTATCAACAGAAATTTTAACTTATATTTTATTCAAAAAAATCAATAGATTTAAAGTCCTTTAATCAAACGATTGAAATAAATTATTTTAAATAAAATTTTTTATATCTTGTTTCTGCATACCCTTATTGAACGGTTGTCTTTCAAATTAATTGAAAGATTTGGTGTAAGCGGGAAAAATGTATATTGATCCAATAATTAAAAATTTTTCTAATTCTATAAATATTTCTAAATGTATTTACTAGACTTAAAAAACACTACATCAATATCATAATTTTTCTTTAGTAAACCTTGTATACTGCAAATGAATTAATTAATTTCAACCTAGAATATGTGAGCTTGAATTAAAAAGAGTGACAGTCAATCAATTCATCAATTTAATTTTTATATTTTTATAGAGAATAAATTAGAACACTATTTTCAAAACTGTACTAGATTTGATTAAAAAAAATCCTGATTGCAATAATAAAGTATGAGAATGAGTCTTCCTTATAAAGTAACACAGTTTTGAAGTAAAAAAAAATTCTTTTAAACAAAATGATTTAATTAGTTAAATTGATCAGTGTCAATATTTTTTGTTAGTTTGGTGAATTATAAATTAAAAATTTTTATAAAATATCACAGTTTTTAAAGACATAAATATACTCACTAATGGCTATTTAACAACACACAGTACTTTCAATAGTACATCCAGTAAACAATCACCAACTGTTTAGAGATATAACTATGTAATATTCTTTTAATCACATAAAATCATTCACTTAAATAAAAAGTTACAACTGAATACACGCTAAAATCGACAATTGGTAATTGATATTACATTAAAAAAATTATTATACTCTGTAGACTAGAATGATTGTGGTGAGGCAACCGCGTGCGCAAAAAGCGGTACGTGCCCACGCGAGAACGGATGTTAAACCACTGGCACAAGAGTAGTTTAGTTATTGGGGCCTTATGTATTATCCAAGGGTAGGGGGATTATACCAAGTCTATTGCATACCATACACGTATATAACGTATTAGTATACAGGAACTTTACTACCAGTCAAGTTGTACCCCACCAGCACCCGTTCAGCCCCCACTACAATGCTTGGTTCTAGGACCTGATGACCGTATAATCAGACCACTTTGGCCACTTGAAAGTCACCCCCTACGGCTATGTAGTCAACGCGATCTTCGTTTTGATAGTGACTTTAAATTCTATTCGTGGGTGACTCGCACTATTTTTTCACTCTAAAAAATGTTGTGTAACAACACAGCCGCAACAGTAATAATAGGTTTTTCATTTTAAAGTCTCCGATAAATTAAATTTGGCGCGAGACATTATCATGCGGGTTTTGTTGATTCACTAACCACATGGAGTTTAATTTTGATTAACTTTTTGTAACAATTTTTATTTTTCACAGAAATTATGGAATGAGATATTTTTATAAAAAAAAATAATTTTCAAAATTAATTATGATACAAAAATTAGCAGGCATTTGACATTATTTTTTAAGCAAATTACTGTAAATAAAATATTTTCAAGCAATAACATTAACTCTTTTTCCAATATTTTCAAGAGTTAATTTAAAAAAATTTTTTCATACATATTCATTTAACAACTGTCAAAAATCTGCTAATTTTAGTAGCTTCACATAATTATTGAAAAATTAAACTTTAAAAAATAGATATCCTAATATATCAAAACATTTTTTAGTAAAGTTAAAATTTTTTTTTATTTTAAAGGAATTTAGGGGAGTTACATTAGAATTTCACCTCGACAGATGAAAAAAACTAACTTAAATCAAGAATAAAATTTTGAAGAAGTTTTATCTTCTTTAATTGAGAAATTTTTCTTGGCTTTACTTGATTCAAGAATTTTTCTTTTGATTCAAGTTAATTTTTTTTTTTTTTTTTTTTTTTCAGTGTTGGACTAAAAGATAATTAATTCTTATTGTGATCTTTGTTTTGGTATTCTAAAAGCTTTCCCGAAAGTCTTACAAAATTTCAAGTCCGCGTCTTGAAATATTTAAGATCAATTATTGTAAAATTAGTAGAAAAAAAATTCTTATTAAATTTTTATGTGAATATTATTTATGTTTAAGAAAGTTATTACAAATCATCAGTATGGCAATTTACCATGCATATGACTTTGTCATATATCTTTTGAAATAAAAAACTTAGATACTAATCTATTAATTTTCCTTACCAAAAAAATGTGCGTTAGAAACTTTTTTTAAAAAATTGAAGACCATCAAGTGTATTTCCAAGTAAAGATTTATGTGAAGAAAACGAGACATAGATCCTGTATTAAATAGTATTACCTATCTAATCTTAAACTTGTCATCACCGAAGAAAATCGGTTTCCTAAAAAACCCGAACGACCTACCGTCAAAGGTACACGTTGGATAGGTTTAGGTAAACAATGTCAAAGAAGTAAGTATAAAAATAAGCTCCAACTCCCGCGCACGTGCCACATATATTTTAGAAAGGGACAAAAAATAACAATCATTTTTTACTTAAATCAACCACCTGGAGCAATTTTTTAAAATACAATCTATCGGAAAATCAATTTTATTTATCTCCTCTCGCGTCGAGGTTTTATGGATAATTTTTTCATGTCACAATCTAAGAAAAAAAAAACTTATCGAATTAGTGTGATTAATTTGAATAATGCCTTTTTTTTTTTTTTTTTTTTTTTTTTTTTTAGTTTATTTACTAAATCAACTTTGAGTTCGAAGAATAGTATTATAAATTATAAATGAAATGACCACAGACCTTTTCAAATCTTTAAACATCGAAAACTATAACGTTGAACGAGCTTAATTGGTTGTGCTAATGTCTCAACAATTCTTCAGAGTCACTTCCGCGTGAAAAGCATGCTCCTTGCATTGTCAATTCAACTTGAGAAGTAAAAACTACCTCAGGTTTCTATTATTAACCCATAAATTCGCGGATGAGAGCGCGTACATGCAAATGCATTTAACTGAGGTAAAAGAGAGACACACTCTTGAAAAAAGACGAGGCCACACTATTATGACCTAAGAAATACATATTATTAAGAATCAAGAGAATAAAAAAAACATAGCAAGCATTCGCCGGATGTATGAAAGGTTCCTCTACATAAAGGCTACCAAGGCACGACAAAATTCATCTTTTTTACACGGCACAGTACCAATCCTACGGCCGTTAAAAAGCCTCTGAATAGCACATTAATCCTATAAACTATTATACGATTTAACCCTCAATTTTTTGGATCTTACCGACAGATTTTTTTTTCTTTAAAGAAATCGCCCCCGCACGCGTCGTCTTCCCCCTCCAGATAAATGGGCCTTCTCCCTCGTCCTAGCTGCAGCTCGTCGCGTGCCTGTCTGAATAAAAGTAAGAAGAGTGAAAAAAAGGACCCAATTAATTTAGACGAGAAACATCTTGAGAAAGGAAATATTCTGTTATATTTTCTTTAAAATTTATACACTTCAAGTGATAATTTAAATAATGTGTTTGGATACACTCAACTCTCGTTGAGAGTCTACCATTTGAAACTTTCAATACGTACTTTTGGCTGACAGCTGGTTTTTCTGCTCCAAATTGATATTGTCTCCTTTACTTTCTAAAATTTATATATACATCATTTCTAAGCACATACTCTTTTTTTTTGCATCAGTTCTCCTACACCTTTACATGCAACAAGGCGTCGCTGCATCTCATTCTACAACCATCTCTCCGCCTATTTTTCTTTTCTTGTGGTTTAGTTCAATAGAGCCATGATGGATGATCTAGAGGACATTTATGTCAATGATACATAGAGTATCATAAAACCAATATGCATTCAACTTATTCCTATTTCTATGTATTGCTTCAAAACTTGACCGCATGAATAAGTTTTAAAGGTTACTTGATTAATTTCCTCTATTATATAATTTATCCTGTATGCTTTAAGTAAGATAATAATTGCTTAATATCTTTTTTTTTAATTGCTACCTTATCTACTTTGATTTATTTTTTTTTATTAATTTAATTTTAATGCCAATGCATTAAAAGATCTAATATTAATTCAGGAGACAGAGGAGAGAATAGGTGACGGTGACGAAACAGACCCTTTAAGAACGGTATGGAAAAAAAGAGTACACTGAAAAAAATACTTTTAAAAAGAAAACTTTTTTGATAAAAGAATAGGTATCCTTGATAATTATTATGAATCCATTTTGTATGAAGAATTGTTTAGAATAGTTTTTAAATAATTTGAATAAAACTATCCATATACATACATGTCCGCCTATCATAATGAAAATAGATTTTGATCTTCTTGTGTCGACAAATTAATAAATTTAAATGGTTTACTTTAACAAACCCTTGAGCCAATAAATCGTTGTCTGGGAGATATTTTTCTTTCTTTCAGTATATATCTAATTTTTTTCCTCATTCTACTTATTTATTCAATTTGTTGTGCCGCTAGAACTAAAAATTGTGGGATTTCTATTACTTTGTCCGTGATTGAAAAAAGTTTTAAATATTTGAAGCAAAAATGAAATTTTTTTTTTTATCAAAGCTGATAATATTTCGAACAAAAAAATTACATTTGAAAACAACAGTATATAGTTTTTAAAAAAAAGAAAATTTATTTTTAGCCGAATATGTTATTTTCAACTGGAAATGAATATTTTGTAAAAAAGTAACAAATTAGTGTAATTTGTTATTACTGCAAAAACTAAATTTAAACAAAACGTAGATTTACATATTGGTAAAAAAAAAAAAAAAAAAAAAAAAAAAAACTCGATTTAAGGGAAAATAATTTTGAATCAAAAATCATTTTTATGAATTTCTTTATTCCAGAACTTTTCTGCTTATTTCATGAAAAAGAAAATTTTTTCTTTAATTAAGTAATCAATTAAATTTTTTTACATATCGTGCAAATAATTCAAATACCTTCTGGGTGATATCCATTATTTTTCGGTTTGATGACGTGCGGTATATGCTGAATGTTTTTTCACGCTAACGTGTGAATTACTATTTAAATCTTGATTCTTGGTCAATAGAATTTTCCAAAAGTTTTAAGAAAATTTTGTTTGTATATAGAGGATTAAACTAACACTAAATTCTTTTATTCGAATGTCAATCCCTCTTTTCTTATAGATTATTTTCACTTTCTTATAACCACAATCTTATAAATACACATTTCTTTATAAAACCACATCAAACCTGATAAAATAGATAATAAATGTTTTGCTTATTTTCATGAAAATTTTATTTATTTAACATTGTGGTTCATACAAAACGGAAATATAAATTTGTATAAGCGAAAGTGAAGAGAGAAAAAAAAATCATTTTCTTTTCTTTCTTCTGGTGGACCGTTTCATGGACGGATAATATGCGGGACAGCTGCATTTACTTCTTGGTGCCACAGGCACCCCCCATATTCTTTCGTGTATGAACATATTTGTGTAAGTAGGCTTTAGATTGAACCTCTATCAAGATAGACAGAGAAAGAAGCTGATGTTTACTACTAAAAAGAGTGCACAGTGGATTAAATAATTTATTATTCACATTTTTACCGTGGAGTTTTCTGTACTGGTTAACGATACATATAATATACAAAGACCCCGCATTATGTCCATTCATCGGTTATGATCCGATTCCAATATACATATATGTATATATATTTATATTTTCCTATTGTATAGATCTTTTTCTGCCAGAACTCAAATCCATGAAAAATTTTGAATTTCACTTTAAATCCAGTTAAAATTTTCGACATTATGATTGATGATAATTTTATCGTAATGATTATTATTTATATCAACTTTTTTGTTGTTGATTTATGATGGTTAATCATACTGCTAGAAAACTAAAAAAAAAAAAAAAGTCATTAGTGACAACTGAGTGGACAAGTCAGAGCATGAGGCACGACTGATATGCGCATAATAGAAGCGGGTGTGCGCTATATGTCATGAGTGCGTTTTATATATAAAAGGTAAAAATAGTTGTAACACGCGGCCCCGCATTTTCTTTAGTATAATTGTAAAAATTTAATATTAACGCTCAGTTATCAGTTGATCAAAAAAACGAAAATTATGTTTGACGGTTACAAACAACATAAATAATTTTCCTACTTTTCACTAAATAAAAGTTACTTTTAAGCCTTACCCCCTGTAAATGCGCCCCTAATTTATTGTTGTGAATTTTAGTTATGCTTACATTAAATATTAATGTGAAATTTTAATACATTAGTGATAGGAAAAATATAGTATGACACGGGATAAAAGACGATTTAAGACTATACGGATGATTCCAGCTTTCGTTTCGCTCTGGCAGTCAACCCTCACCCTCGTCTGAAATCATCTTGTTTTTCACGTCTATAAAGTTAGTATTGACACAATTCAGCATTGGCTAACATTATTAATGATCGCCTGGAAGCTAACCAAGCGACAAAATTCTAATTAGAACAATTAATTCGCAACAAAAAAGCAGCAAATTTAACAACACAGATAAATTTTGTGACTAGAGTAATGACCGAAATACTGATAGTCAATGCTGAACGAGTCAATGCCAGTTAAACAACTTTACTTTTATTTATACATTATTATACTGCTGTTCAAATGTGTCAATTTTTTCAATTTTACGGATTTTCTCATTTTTTTGGTTTTTTGTATGCATTAATAAGTTATTAATAACAGAAAAAATTTTTCTCTCCTTTAAAACAATGAATTTTTTATTATTCATTTTTAAGTATAATTATTTACAAAAAATAATTTACGTTATTGTTGATGTAGAATTTTTGTTTTAAAGCTTTATTCGTTTTTTATTTATATTTTGTGTTTAGTTTGAGATGCTTTTGCATCTATTTATTCTATTCTATTCAATATTCCAAAAGAAATTATTATATAAGAACTAAGTGACTTTTGCTACATAAATGATTAATCTAAACGCCTTGGGCATTAAAAGAAAGCAGAAATATATAGAGTTGTTTCCAGACAGAAGGGCCGTAAGGGGCAACTATCCTTTACACCCTATTATCTATACCCTACTTAATTATGACGTTACGGATAACATTGTTTAATCAATCATTGGGTCTGTGTATACACCTTAAATCTAAAATAATCAATATGTAACCAGATATAGTCAAATCACCAGTAAATGTCTATTCATTTTTATAAATTCTTTATAACCAATCTTGATCTGAATTAGTTAAGTATTATGAAAATTAAAAATTTTGTTATTGATTAAGAAACAAGTTATTAAACTGTGTTCGTTTTTATGACTGCTAATAATTCATTCATGCTTTTATAAGACTTTTTGAAAAATTTCAAATAATTTTTTTAAATAATAAGAAAAAATATTTTGCACCGAAACAAAATAATCTTTTTTTAGTAGATTTAATAGAAATCTAACTATTGCATTTATCCTCATGGTGGAACATTGATTTTTTAATTATACTTTAAGATCTCTATATACTTCTATATTGTATGCTAAAATAAGTGCAAAAAAATTTTTTTTTAATTTATGAAATTAAGATGTACTCGATTTTTTTATTTCATTCGTTATGTTCATGTGAATTTCATCATCTTTATAAGAACATATTTGAAGATTGAATAGAAAAAAATTGAGTGTAAGTTAATTGATCATTAGAATTTTCATTACTATTTTGTATACAGGGAAGAAATCTACTTCCATTTCGGCTGCCGAATAGCACATTTTTTTTTTTCATTTACATCCGCTTTTGACGGAACTATTAAAAAAATGTCACGCTTGAATTGAAAATTTTGACTGATTTGTATTTAGGCAAAAATCATATGAAATTTCCAGCTTACAAGTTTCTTCAACTAATTTTTTAAACAACAATTTAAAAATCATAAAAGCGTATAATCATCATCAAACACACTCGTTTTTATTGATTTGTTATTTAGATTAGTCCAAAAAATTTAAATATATTAAAATATATATGAACTTTCAGTACATAAGAATTAGGTTCAACCGTTGGGTGAAGTATAAAAATTTTGACAATGACATTCATCCATTGTCCACTTAAAGGCCCGTCTAGAGTCCTGAGTCAATATTAAATTGCATTCTACCCAATTCAAGAAGACAACTTAACACAAAAATCGTTTTTAAGTCCTTGAAATTAGCATAGGGCTTTATATTTTTCAATACCACCGTCCTGTCATGATTGCATATATATATGCATATATACATAGAGTAGATATATATACATATTTGCAAAAAGGAACATCGAGTGAATGGTTATGAGTCATAAGAATAGAAAAAAATATAATAAAAGCATCAGATTAATCTTAATAACTTGCCGTAAATACTTGCCGTCATAGTCGTAAACGTTTATTGCACACCTCAAAAGCGAAGCGTTGAGGTTGTACTCTACTCTCGACATTTCAAAAAAAGCAGCTCTCTCGAAACTGAAATTGATTTTTTATTATTTATATCGCACTTACAGGTTAATATGAGTACACTTATATCAAGTCAAATAATTTGTCAGGCACATAAAATATATTTCAATATTACAAAATTAGTGATACTTAGTTTGACGTAACGTTTTACGCATCAAATAAGTGGGAATGAAAATGTCTTTTTAATACAGTAACAATAGTAGATAGGTATACTTTTTAATCATGTCGACAACTTCTCCCTTTTTTAACTTATTTTTTCAATCTCGTTTTTATTTCAACCCATCAGCTTGAAGCAAGTTCTCACGTCAGACACCCATTGACATTTGTACAACCTTGTAGTCTTGTTACTACAATACTTGTTCTCATACTTGTCCAATTCACAGACTTATTATAAATAGACTTATGACTATTGTCATTTTTTAATATTGAATTTTATCAGGTAATACTACAGGTAATACTACAGTATCTAGTACAATCCAAATTATAATGAGTATAATGCAGATATCACACAGTATAATTTTCATTTTTTTAGCAACTATTTGAAATTTTTTTTCACTCAGTATAATCTAGGATGATATCCAGTGTAATCTTGTTTTTACCGTATAAGGATAAGTACAAGTATTATTATTATTAAAATGACAATTGTAATATTTAATGTTTAAAAAAATAATTGTAATCGTAAAATGACTGTATAATAATATAGATTGAATAAGAAAGAAAGATTATCGTATTATAGTGAACGATATATAAAATGTTGTAACCAAATCTCGTTTTTAAGCCACTTGGCCAAAATCTATTAGTAAATAAAATAAATTCAATAAATCGCTCCTTACAAGTGATTTGTCGATAGATTGGTTGATTATAATTTCAAACTATAATACACAAAAGCATTAAAAAAAAAAAAAAATTAAAAAAAACGTCAAATTCAAAAATTTTCATGCTGCATTTTATGGTAAAAATGAAGATAAATTTTTTTTGTCAAAATATTTTGATAAAAACTAAATTACTATTCAAAGCAATAAAACGTGATAAAATTTAAAAATCTAGTGTCAATTATTTTTTTCTTCAATTGGTAATTTTGTAACTTTAAAAACTTCTGTCATTTAATAACTTGTTATTTTTTTTTAATTCGTTAATTCTTTTGTGATTTATAGTGCTAATCACTGTATTTAAATTAATTATTTCCATGTCCTTAAATTTGAATCAACTTTTTTTAAATGGGTACAACCCTTAGCTTTCTATTGATTTAATTCGTTTAATAATTATAGATCCACTTTGATACTGGCTGCATCTTTAGACCATGTGGTACAACCTGATTACCTTTTGACCCCCCTCACTTGAATAAACGAATTTTAATCACTACATATGATCACATGCTGCACGTGTATGTACTTCTGCACCCACTTCAATTCATTTCCTGCTTTATTAAATTAAATAATTTAATATACATAGTTAGAGTCGTTGAACTCTAACTAAATTATGAAAATACTAAAAAAAAATTATAGTTATAAAATAGGAATTTACTATTTAATTTACATAGATTTATATCTTAACTTTATTTAGTGCAGATGTTTATTCACTTATCTGTAACGGAGTTTATTTTATCAAATATTCACAACAAATACTATCAAATTAAATTGAATTAGTTGTAGCTTAGAACATTTCAAAAATGCATACGTCATTATAAATTTTGTCAATGATTTTATCAAAGATTGACAATGATATTTGCTATTTAATCTGATAGCTGATAGTAACGTAAAAATAACGTAATATTAAATTATTGTTTCAAGACTACCATTAAAATTATAAAAATTATTTTACATCGATAACACTTGAAGCGTTTTTGTTATTTTCCCAGAAAAAAAAAATAAAGATTTTTTTTTATAAAGAAATCAATAAAAAAATTAGTTCATGGATGGGCTATAGGCTAAAAGAATATATTTAAAACATAAACAAATTACATAAATAAAAGCAATAAAGTAAACATTCCCTTTTAAATTTCAAGTGTTTCTGCATCAAAAAACAATACAAAGAAAAGAACAATAGCACACGCGATCATTTTGCGATTTCTCCGATAGAATTTCGAGATTATTATCAGGTATACACAGGTATAGTTATGGTAAGCCATATATCACATACAGTCATAAAGGAAGTAACCCTCTTATATATGCTCCTATATGATACGTTCTACAGATGTTAAAAACTTAACCAAGCGCTCCAATGAAGAAACAAGTTTTTCGTGGTCAAGAACCCTAATTACTATTATTGAAAAAGGGTTGAAATTAATATTTTTAACCCTCTTTGACTATACCCCTTACCTTACTCTTTGAATCTCTTGCAACTATCAAGATTTTAGTGCTATATTTTATAAAAACACTGTCCTTAGAAATTTTTATCTTTTATCAGTTGCAAAAGTGGTGAGAATAAAAAGGTAAGTGGTGTGTATTATTTTTTAATGCTCTTTATTCTCACAATAATGGATTGCAGTCCAACGGGATACCTAAAGAAATAAAAAAGATAGCAAATATTTTTATGGGTTGAAGTTACCCAAAACATAATCTTTTTCGAGATTTTGATCAAGTAGTACCTCCATAGATTACAAGAGTTTAAGCGAAAATGTCACTAAAGAATCTAAAACAGTTTAATTACCTTTACTCTAAAAACAACAGTATTTTGATTTCTTATAATATTATTAATTACTTTTTTGTCGAATTTCGAAATTCTGAAAACAAGAATGTATCAATTTGGTTGAAAAAAAATCTCTTTAATTTCAAACAATAGTTAGGGATTAGGAACACAAAAATGAATTGATTTAAACCAAAAAAATATTTATGTCTTGAACGAAGTATAAGTTTTCTGTAATTTATCTGCTAGCTTAAAAATTTTTTAGCTAGCTCCAAAAAATATTTTATTTATCCAGAATGATTTAGGTCTTCGAGAATATTTTATTATATTGCACACACAGAAAGAAAGAAAGTCTTGAGTCAATCGTAAATTTTCTTAAATCAAGAAAATCTTAAGGAAGATTGAAAATTTCTTGAATGAAGTTAAAATTTCTTGAACGAAATTAAATTTTTTTAAGACAAGAAAATTTCTTGCTCCAAAATAACTTCGGTATTCCTTACAACTTTCTTGGTTCAAAATATTTTTTTCTGTACATATTTAGAGGCACGGAAATTTTTAATTCTATGGTTAAAACTATTTCAGACTCTTTTGAAAATTTTCTTAGTTTGAGATAACTTTTTTTCTGTATAGTAAAATTACATGTTTACATTATATTTTTTATTTAATTGAATTTGCTAGTTAATTTATAATTATAATTAACAATTTTTTACAAATTATAGAGTTGTTTTAATTTAAAAAAGAAACTATATAAGGGATAAAAATTTTTTAATCCAATGATAATTATTACTTTGAAATTCTCACAAAAAAAAATGAAACAATAGAAATGAATTTCATTGAACCGAAAGCGTTTTGTGGGTGTGCTCTTTTTTTAATGACGTCAAATGCAAATATATTCAGAAAGTATGAAGCATATGGTGTTAATATGGATATGTAATTGAATTAGTTATACTGACCTCAGGTCATTTAATCTATTGGCATTCATCATGAAAAGGAGTTACATGAATGACATTGAGTGAAAAAATAGCAAGTTCTAATCATAATTGAGCGAACTTTTTGTAAGAGTAGATGTTCATACTCTATCGCAGACCCTCTATCGAAGAGTCCAGCCTCTCTTAAATGAAAGGGGTGGATTGGCATTCTTTAATATAATATTTCATTATTTATTACAGATTAGCATCTCAAAAACTCTTCAAGATAACTTTGGTGAATATGCAATTTTTATTTAATATTATTTCGTACAGATTTTTTTTTGATCATTCTTACTGCGGTCTCTTATTTAAAATACCATAGGTTACTCAAATTTCATAAAAAGTAATTGTTATATAGTTTTATCACAAAACATAATTACTAGTTTCTTATTCAAACATACCGCACGCGCACGTGTCTAATATTATACTTCTAATAATTTTATACTCTATATAATGATACCCTGCAAGAATAATTATGCTACCGCCTTAAAAGATCTATCTAATAAAAATTGATTTTTTAATAGGGTTGAAAACAACAAATTTTTTCCGTGGAATCTTAAATATATATAAAGAAATTTACTAATAGAAAAATTATTGAATAACTTTTACAGTAAAGTTTCTATAACTTTTTCTTTCTTTTACATTAACTTCTGACTATTTTCTACTAAAGAGTAATGGAAGAACTTTTTTACTGTCATATACTCTCTCAACTGGATTTCATGAGTTTAACACACACAGAAAAAAATCTTCACTTGAGTCAAGAAAATATTTTTCTTCCTAATTATTTTCTTGAGTAAAACAAAAAAATTTTTTTTGACACAAGAAATTTCACTTATTCCAACAAATTAATTCTTTTGCTTTAAGAAGTACGTATCTTGATCCAAGAAAATTTATTTGAGTCAAGAAAATCTTCTTGTTTTAAGCATATTTAACCTCTTGCTGTAAAAAATTTAGTTCTTGATAGAAGTAAATTTTCTTGTCTTGAGAAAATTTCACTCTTGTTCCAAAAAATTAAATATCTTGGTAATAAATTTTCATTAATATTTTTATTGGTTAAAATCTCAAATAAGAAGATCAAATAATATTGAACCACTTTTTTTCATTAAATATGTATAATTGCACGCTAAAATAATATAAAATGGTTATCAAATATTCAAGAGAAAAATTTTCTGAAGGTGAGAAAATTTTTTTCTTAGCTGAAGTAGGTAGTGCTGCTTCCCTAAAGTATTTAAAAATCTTGATCAAATATAAAAATTTATTGTATCAAGTATTTATGATAATTTGAATTAAGAAAAAATCACTTCCACCAAGAATAGGATTTTAAGAAAAATTTTTACTTTGGCCTTGCAGTCATAGTTATATATTTAATAGTATAATGTTTGTAAAAAAAGTATAATTTGAAAAAAAAAATCCAAAACGATGCTGATCGCAATCTTGCTATTGCAAGATAAGTAGTACAACTTATTTTTGACATTTTTCAGAAAAGATAAAGTGTTTCTAGATGGTATTTATAAGTTAAAAATAAATAAATTCTTTCGAATAAAATTTTTAATAATTTATATCCGGGAATTTATGATTAATATAGAACAATAAACTATGAAACTTGTTGGTATTTGAGTTAAATAAATTTAAATTAGTCCATTTTTAGCATTTGTCTAAAATACAATATGAAAATAAAATATTAAAAAATCGTTACTTTAAATCAATTTCTGGTATATAGTTATTGAAGTACACATGTTGAAATAACTAAATTTCTGAGAATGTACAAATGGCTTATTATTAATGGACAATAATTTCAATTAAATGCAGACCTAAACCGGTGGTAGTATACATATAATGGAACAGCCGGAATTTAAAGATATGGTATAATACATCGAGATAGGGTTGTGTAATTTTGACAGAGCTTTTGACTTCTAGGCTTTCCATGTTCTGGCTTTTCATTTCTGTGCAGGAGGTGCATAGCAGGAGTAAAAATGACACCCCCGTTAACGGAGCATAACGGCTGATGCTACGCCCCCCTGTCGCCTCGACCACCCAACAGTTACGAATAATTATACATTCATGATATTCTACAAGAATTTTATATATAGTATACTAAGACATGTTCATATAGTTAATGTTTCTTTTATGTAGGATACTCAAATATGCAAGTGGAGAGTGCATCCTTGCATTAAGATCGATTTCGTTACGGTTGAAACTCGTGTTAAGTTTCACTTTTTAATCATCAATTCTTCACCTTGTCTATATTATTGAATAGCATCTGGTGGAAATGTCTGCTGTTGTTATATATTAATATCTTTATAAAAATACCTATCTGTGTTATATATACACATGCAATCATTAACTCTTTTTAAAAATTTTTATTTTTGACACTTACTTTAAATTAATACGCCAACTGTTATTGTATTTTATTTTTAACGTTAAGGTTTCAAAAGGTCTTATGTTATCTCTAATAAATAATCTCAAAAATATAAAAATGTATCTTTAAAATGATAGTCTGTAAAAATAACTTACTACCCGACAAAAATGTGTTTTCATAAAATTTTGTAAGAATTCAGAGAATTAAAAAAAAATCAATAAGATGATCGTGTGGACCATCAATCACCAAGGGGTTGCTTTTCTAAAATTTTGTTTAATTTTGAAAAATTTTAAAAACCCTCAACGCTTAAATTTCATGAAATTATTTAAAATTTTTAATTTAATTATTTAAAATTCTATAATTTTTTATCTCTCGTATTTGTACTACATTTTATGAAATTATTATCAAAAACTAAAGGTATTATCTTTAAAGCTTCATAAAAATAACGATAAAATTTTGAACCGTTTTATTAACAAATGATTTAAAATTAAAAATCCAGCTGATGGTTTACTTAGCTGAATTCAAATATCATCTACGATCAATATATGTAACATGTGGTAGATTTTGTTATTGAAAAAGTAAATATCAGTCAAGAGAACAAAAATAATGATTCATATAAATTGTCACATACGTACACATGAACATGAATAATGTAACAACTGCGAAATCATCAAATATAATTTTGCTAACTTGCACTTTGTACATCTGTGCTTGTTAGATAAATTTATTTTGTGTATCATGCATCATCAATAAAATTCTCTAACGAACACGAAAATCATGTTGTTCGTGAAATTGCATCGTATAAAGAATAAAGAGACGATTAAAAGTGTACAATGAAACTATCGCATGGCTTTAATTATTTTCTCATGACTAGTCACTTTTAACTTTTTTTTTTTTTATACAATGCAAAAAGAAATTAATTCCACTAAAAAGATAAAAAGAAGCATTATTTGTTTTTTACATAAAAAATTTCATTTTATTTTATTTTTAAATTAAAAAGTTTACAGTTTGATGAAGAAAAATTGTTTGTTATAGGTTTTCTTTTCTGCTTGGTGATTTTAATCAGTAAACAAGTCAATATATTCAATAGCATAAAATATGTACCAAAATTTTTCTCGTCACAATGATTTTTCCGAATTGACTTTATAAAACACTATTGAAATCCTTGATAAAACATAAAAACATTTTATTTGATTTGAGCTATAAATTTCAATCATTATAGAAATCTTCAAGTGAGCTATATTTTTTTATTGACTTTGAAACTCTAAATATAATAGATGAAAAATTTTCCGTAATTATTTGGTAATTTATTTCTATTCCGCAGGCCCTTCTTTTTGTCGGGTAAATTTTCTCACTCTTCTAATCTGTGGTATTGCTATTTTCATCACATAATAAGAGAGCATGCGGGAAGTCCAGGTGTAGCTATTACACTAGTAGTTTTCGAGCTGGCACAGCAAGGAAAAAAAGAATAATAGATAAAGTTGGACGACAAACACTTCGAGTGCAAAAAAGTATATATATATATATATATATATATTTGTACGTGTGTGTGTATATATAATACCTATCGTAAAGCAACAAATTTTGCTTCTTAACAATACAGAACTTGATTTTCTGATTTGTGCTCATTATTAACTTGGGATTAAAGACATATTCTGGATGGACGACCACCTGTAGAGACATAGGAGTATATAAGATATAAATTTTCAGTTCAGAATTTATTTACTTCTAAAATAAGCTTATGTATTGTATTTATTTATTTACAGCAAATTGCTGTTTTTCTTTGAGTTCTTCGCGATTATATAAAATCAAATAATACTTCAAAAACGGTGTATTGGAGAAGAAACTTTCGTATTTAGTATAATGATCTATTTTTCTTGAAAAGTGGATTTTAAAATAGAATAGAATTTAATTAAAATAGAATAGAATACATTCAAAAGTAGGTAGTGTCAACTATTCAAGTAGGATTAAAATCTTTAAAAAAAATATTATAATTAGAGGGTAGCTTACTACTTTAAGAGATTATGTGATACTTAATTTTTTTTTTCTTTTTAACAAGCCCACTTTAAAATTTCCCATCGCAATTTTTTATATTTAATATAACTAAGCCTTCACTTTGATAAACTAAAAAACACATCCTCCAGATGTAAATTAAAATTTTATTTTATAGGATATTTAAACTAATTTGAATATTAATACTAAACATATATCATTAATAAATCAAAAATTTTCTATATTGAAAGTTATATTAACGCTATCACCATTTATCAGTTAATATATCATTTGGGCATTTCACCAATTGGGAGGCTAGACAATATTATTGAATAAAATAATAAATAGGGCCAAATGGTGAGTTTTGATTTTGGTTATTGTCATCAATTTTCTCTACCTTTGTATACTAAGCCCACTTTTGGTTAGTCGATATATTTGCCACGAATAAAATTCAAGTGTAGAGGGGGTTTTCATTTTTACATATTTGTATAAATAGATTTTCCGTCATTTTAATATCTTTGAAATAGTTATTCTACTATTAATATTATAAAATTGACAACAAAGAAGCATATGGGATAATTTATCGATCCCACTAACATGCAGATGTGTTTACATTTGGAAAATTTCACATTAAATTTAAGTAAGTATAAACTAAATACAGTGATGATTATTCATTTTTAATTTAACACTTATGTTATTTAAATTTATAATATGGAATTATGAAAATTATAAATTGAAGAAAAATTGAAATTTTATTAATCAATTGATTTCGGTTCAATTTTTGTAAATTCATTTCAATTGAGGCTGTTTTTTTTCTGGAAATTTTAATTCAATAGGTTAAATAAATTTTAAGAAATCTCACAAGTATAACTTTCAAAAAAGTATATTTTTAAAGTAACTAATATACCATTATGTCGATTCCAAGTTTAAAGATAAAAAAAGTTGAGAATGATTTAAAAAGAAAAACTTTCGTCGAGTCGAATGAAAATTTTATCATTTATTTCAAATTTAATTGTTTGACAAAAAAAATCAATGTGCATTTGAAAAAGCTTAGATTCCCCTTAGATATCCCGTTTTGCTACCTTTCTCCCCTATTTTCACGTTAGACTCGTGAAATCTTTTGACATGAGTGAAAATTCTCGTAGGGTTCAGAAAAATTCATATTTTTGTATTAAATTTTGGAATAATAAATCAAATTCGTCGAAGGATTTGAAACATTCATAAAAAAAAAAAGACCAAATGTACGACTAATAAATTTTATAAAAGTTCATTTTTAAACTCACGGAAAATGTATCTCGTTACATACATTGAAAAATACAATTGTTTTGATTCAAGAGAAAAATTTTTGAACCAAGAAATTCATTATGAAGAGCTTTGTCATATTGTATTGAGCGGAAAAATTTTTGAACTAAGAAATTTTTCTTGAATTAAGAATTTTTTGCCTTGATTCGAGATAAGAGAATTACAATAAATAATATTGTGTAAATTCAATACAATTTCTGTGTTAAAATTTAACACACTCTGTGTTAAAATAACACAGAGGGTATTCAATTTTAACACTAATTTTGTGTAGACCGTATTTAACACAATATTTTTTACTGTAAATTCTTTAAAATTATTTCCTCAGTTTCAGGATTTTTTTTAAACAAATTAATTATTTCTTTTCATCCACGTTCCCAGAAAAAAAAAGGTAGATATTCTTGGTTAAAAAAGGTAGATCAAATTTTGTGTGGCTAAAATATAAAGCTTTTTTGAATCTTGAATCTTAATTTTAAGAAAAAAGCTCTTTGGTCCATTAACTTATGACTCCTGAGTTCAACTTTTTATTAATTTCTTTGAGATGACCTATTCCGCAATTCAAGTAATATTCATTCAATATAAACATTATTTATTTGAATCAAGATTAAAATTTCTTATTCAAAGTTTCAAATTTATTGATACAAATATATATTACTTTCTTTTTTTTCAAACTAAAATAATAATAATACAAAGAAAGACCCTCGAAATAAGTTAATTGAGGCTTGCATTCATCCGATCACTCCTTAATTGAATAAATTTTTTGATTCCACTCACTCTACATAGCCTCTGTAGTTTATTCAACAAAATTAATGATCTTCTTGACACCCGAATGATGCCATGAGATCTGACTAAGGGTTCTTTTTTCCCATTATTCTTAAAATTAAAAAAAAAATCTATTATGATCGTATTGGCATGTGAGATGTAAACAAACAAACGACATGAAAGAATAGGTAGAAAATGAAGGAAAAATGAAAAATTTCGGTTAGTTCGAATTGGCGACAGGTTCCAGTACGAACTAGTATATTACGTAGTGAGTGGCGACCGTAAAATTATGCGAATAGCTTTTACGGTTGCGCGTGAGAGACAGCAGGAGTTTGTCTGGAGTCACGCCTTTTGCCAGCTGACTAACTCAACGCGTGTCGTACAGTCCATTGTAATTTTCTTATCCCTCTATAACATACTCACCCTCACTTGAAAGCTAATATCGGTGCCTGTTACGATTTTTAACACTCCATCTGTGTGTATTAAAACCTGACGAATAAATTCACATTCATTAAGTCTATAATAACCAAAATAACGTAGACCGGAAAAGGATTTAAATACGATGATTGCTATTGACTTTGCGCATTTTAAGCTAAAATTTCAAGAAGCAAATTTTACTGCAATGCACGGAAAGAACACGATGACACTGAATATCATCCCAGATTATACTGAGTGAAAAAAAATTTCAGATAGTAGCTAGTATAATCAAGATTACAATGAGTACAATTCAGATTACAATGATTATAATCTGAATTTTTCTAACTACTATCTGAAATATTTTTCACCACAGAAATGACGGAGTATAATCTGAGATGATATCCAGTGTTATCTTGTTCTTTCCGTGTACACGGATAAAAAATTATACTAGACTCAAGAGAAAAAATCTTGAACCAAGAATAGCATTTCGAAGAAAATATATTTCTTCAATCAAGAAAAAATTCTTGAGCTAAGAAAAATTTATTTAAATCAAGAATAATTTTTTGGCGCAAAAATTTTTTGCCTTTTATTCAAGAAATTCATTTCTTCATAATGGTATTCTTGATTTAAGATTCTTGCCCTTGAGTTTAGTTCACTTTTTTATCATTGTAGCAGTTAAAAACAAAAGAACAAAAATCAAAACATATTATATGGCAGCTAAAAAAGACGTTAATTTTGTTTTGATCAGAATCACCTCCTGGGGGAAAAAAATTAGTCTCATTATGAATTACATTCTTAATTAAATTTATATTTTGAAATCAAATTGACTTGATAATGAATTAATCAAAAATCCATGTTGCGAGTGTAAGTCTGTACTTCTAATCTAACTAATCTATGAAATTGTATTCAATAGTTAGAAATAAGAGAAAAAAGGTAAAATGTATGTTATCTTAAGAATGATCTTAATATGACTGATGAATCACTAGATGCAACAGCTACCAGCATCCAGAGTCAGAGCATTATTATCAGAAACCCTGACTTAGCAGTTTGCCAGAACAGATACATCGCGCATATTGGAACTCAACTATTAGCTGAAAATAACGAATAAAATAATAAATATTTAAAATTTATCACGTACTCAATGGTAGGATTCACTCCAGGACAATCCATTTCAATTTTATTACAATATATAATGTGTGAATTTTTTTTGCAAATCAATTTTCTTTGTAAAAACAATATTATAAAGTTAAATTTTCTTCATCAACAACATTTAGTACTAGGTAATTTTTATATTTACCTTATAATTAATTCAATATAAATTTTGTACTATTTTAATTATAATCACTATCAAACTTATTATGGATTACTTCTCTTCATTACCTGAATTTCTAATATGTAACAAAGCTAAAAATATTTTTCTATCCGACCATAGAAAAATTCATAAAACTCACTGCTTTCTTTTTATACTATTTTTCATCAGAAATTTAAAAGATTTTTACGATAAATTTATTCAATCATACTTGTTTCAAAGTTTGAATTTAAGCATTAAACTTATATGAAAGAAAAATTCTTTTGTACGGGTGTAGCTACACTGACAGAAGAATTAACTTTATTCCTAAACAAATATTCTTGAACTAAAAAAAAATATTTTGATGAATATTAATTTGCATTGAATTAAGTAGAATAATTCTTAATCCAAAAAAAATTTTCTTGACATAATTTAATTTTCCTTTGTTTAAAAAATTTTCTGTTTGATTCAAGACAAATAAATATTCTTCAAAATAATTTTCTTAGTTAAAGATTTTTTTTTCGAAATTGCGTCATTTTTTAGTTTTTCAACTATTTTTAATATTAGTCTTTCTCAAAGTGATCAATCGATTCAGCCTTTACATATAATCAGCGTTTCTAAAAAACTTACAGAAAATAAAGTAATTTTTTTGAGTTTTAATTTTTTGAGTTTTACAAAAATTCATTTAAATTGTTAACTTTGCTAAATTTAAAATTACAATAATGGTATGAATTTTTAAGGTCCTTACTTTTTAAAATTAACCCGATATGTTTTTTATAATACGTTGCTTTACTGCTATACTCCGTCATGCCCTTCTCGCCCCTATACCTCTGTAGTCTAGAGAATAAATAAACGAGAGAACACCAAAAAGAAAAGATGACGAGTAAAATTATCCACGGTACGTCATCTGTGAGATAAAATGTAGTAAAAAATAAGTATGTAGACAATATATATTATTAGAGGCTACAAAATGAAAGAAAATGTATTGCGCGTCATCACTACCATCCCCAGTGCTAATTGGCGGAGATGACGTATGGTTAAAGTAATTGGTCCAACGACGAGACACTGTGTTAAGTTGAAAAATGAAGTTTATAAAACAATAAAAGAAATAAAAATAATGACGTATTTACCCATTCTTTTTACAGTTTATTTAGACAGTGTTTACTTTTTATTTAATATATACTTAATTTATCAATTTGAAGTGTCAGTAATCATTATATAGAGAATGTTATTTGAAAATACGTACCTCGAAGAGTATCACATCAGTAAATAAGAGACTACTTTCCACAGTTCCGATCATTTTTATTTTATTACACTTTTATTTAATATTTAATTCGTAGATTCTGCATTTATAGAAAAAAATTTAAAACTTTGACAATAAAAAAACACAAAATTTTATTAATTTTGATGTATTTACGTTATCTAGTTACCATCCAAGCGTCATAAAAAAATAGCGACTCTTTAGTAGATTTTGCTCAACAAGAAATAAAAAATTAATAATCGTTAACTTAAATTTAATAATACATTAACAAAAAAAATAATTGTGCTGCTTGGACAAGGTTCTACAGTATTTGAAAAAAGTTTGAAAAATCCAAAAGTACACGCTTCATAACGCTCATTTATTTTTTTTAATTTTTAAGAAAAAAATAAATTGTATAATTAATTTTTAAAAGAAAAAAAATAATCAAGTGGTTTCTCACAAAGTCTTTTCTAATATTTTTTTAATTATTGGCGTCCGTTTTTTGTGACATATACCCACGCAGTCGAAAAAAATCTATCTAGTGATGATTGCTTGATCTCATTTTAACTTGATTGAGTGGCGCCATTGTTTTTACGTGAGAGAAATGAGAAAAATTCTTTTGTTTTTGTACGTGTTTATTATGCACAGTAAAAAATTTTGCGTCATTGCGTCAAAAAATTTGGTGTTAAATATTTAACACTTTTGTATGTAAATTTAACATTTATTGTTTTAAATTAACACAAAAAAGGGTTAAATTTATACACAAAAGTGATAAATATTTAACACCAAACTTTTGGACGCATTGACGCAAAATTTTTTACTGTGTAGTCAATTTTAAAAAAATTCATCAAAAAAAAAAAATTACTCAAACAAGGCTATTGATATAAAATAGGGTACTAGTTCATCGAATTTTTAAACTACTAAAACAGTCCAGTCTTGATACGTCAATTTTTTAGGGAGTTATCGTGATTACATAAAAAATCAGCATTCAGACATCCAGACAAACATAAAATTTTTTTCGAAATGTTTTTTTTTTTCAATGTAGCAACATAAAATGATTTTTAGAAACTATAAGATAAAGTAATTAGCGTGTTTTCTCAATATACGCCTACTCATATTATCGTATAAATGCAATATGGTCATGATAGAGGCATTTGAAAATCACAAAGTTCAATGGACCTTAACGTGTTGGGAGTAAAATACTACCTCAACGGCTTCAAGCTATGAGGCGTGCAATTTTTAATATAAATACTTAAATAAAGTAAGAAACACTTGTACAATTCAAACGCAAAACTTTAGTTGACTTGAAAATTACTTTGAGTTGGAAAAACTTTTGCTGCTGGTTAGAGTAGTTCCTTTTCTGTGTCGGAAATTTCATTACATAACATGTTCGACAAAACGATAAATTTTGTGTTTCCAGCAGATTTATGATTTATTCTTTTTTATTAAGAATTTATCTGAAGTAGGGATGTCTAAGTAATTTACAAGCATTTTACACACTCTGCGTCGTTGTATCATGAGTTGTTGATTTAACACGGTTGTAATAAAAACCCAAGTGACCTAGTCTGAAGCTTTGATGGCTAGTGTGCCTATATTTTTTTTATATTCATTTTTTTCCCTAACGTCTTAGTTCAACTCAGTCAAGGTGGCCACTCGATGACCACATCTGCGGTTATACCTCGACAAACCCCTCATTGTTAATATGTATTCTGAAAAGCATACGAAAATACCCTTTGTTTAGCACTTCTTTTGACCTATACTCACGATAGATTTAAACCGTCACGGAGTGTTGCGTCCACCGCAACTGATTGCAATGCAAAAGATATATGTCTTTCTTCTTTCTATTTTTTTACTTTTCTCTAACCTATTTTCTCTCACATTGATTTTTAACTGAAATGAGGGGACGTTTAATCTAAAATTGAATTTTGTTAAAAGTTTTGCCAGGTGATCATTTTATTCATAGATATCTAGTGAAAATAATGTATGTACATTATTTTTATTATAAAATTTAAATAAAAGAATTAGTAAAACGGTTGACCCCACAGGCCACCCCTGCAACTTAACGCTCCAGAAATTTATCAATTACGATTTTTTTAAGCTCTTAGAGCTCAAAATCATGTTTTTACTGCTATTCAAGCTCATAATAGAACTGTTCTACGTTTTTGTGCGCTTCAAGTTCAAAAGTTTAGTTTGTATTCAGTAAATTCAGCGCGGTGGAGTGAGCTTTACGAAAATTCTCAGAAAGAAATTCAATCTGATAAAGAATTGAAAAATGATAAAAAAAAAACCACTTTTTTTTATATTCAATATCTTACGAACCACTTAACCAATTTTGAAGAAGTTGGCGGTGTTTGACGCCGTTTGTTAACAACTGATAGTTAACTTGTTACATCAAAAACTATCTAAGAAGAAATTTTAAAGTTACTTGAAAAAACACTTTTTTCCTAATTTTTTGACAGCGATATCTCTTGAACAAATCGACCAATTTTGATGTGGTTTAAGGCATGTCAGGCAGTTATTCAAACACAAAAATTCTATTTTTTACTTACTAAACAATCCAAGAAAAAATTTTTAAGTTATGTAAGAAAATCACTTTCTTCGAAATTTTTCGACAACGATTTTAATTTATTTTTTTTTTTTTTTATTCATTCATTTAAGAATTTAGACCCTGAAGCCTAAGCTCCCTAAGAGCTTGACAGTAATATAAATAACCTTAACATTTATGTACTCCACAAGGGAGTACATTTTTCTTCAACAAATAAACCAATTTTAAAATAAAATAATTTTAATACAATAATTGATGTTGTTTTTTTTTTTTGCGATATCGCTACTTATCTGTTCAGTTTGCATTCTATAATGCTGAAGTTCGCAGTCAGCTGTCAATTTTAAAAATTTTTTTAACAAATTAATTACAATAAAAAAAATTGTTCTAAAAATTTTCACTTGTAGTTTTTATTAATTTTTACATGTGAAACTTTTTAATTAAATTTTTTTTTAATAATTGCATTATTATAAAATTTTTAATGTCTGCCAACTTCAGTGTCATTGCATTCTTATTATTTACAGATATTTTACTATGGTTTTATTTTTATTATTTTTATTTTATGGCGCTAAAAATCGTGAAGTCTTTTTTAACATTCGAGCCGTCCCCTCTATCTTCTACTCTATGCTAAAAATGGAAGTGTTTTGAACTACAACAAAACACGTATTATATTCCGGAGCCGATACACGGCATCCCTATGAGAGAAGCTGTTGTGTACTAGCCTTGATGTGGTGTCACCTATGCAGTTTTGTTGTAGTTATCCCATCTCGTGCTGCCACCAGACATAGTGTTGCCAACACAGATCACCTAGTAGGAGGTTTCACCCGCGTCTTGTGTCATAGCATCTCTCATCCAGTAAGTACTCCACCGGGATGCCGTGTATCGGCTCCGGAATATAATACGTGTTTTGTTGTAGTTCAAAACACTAGCATTATATCCCTCCGTCCGATACACGGCATCCCTATGAGAGATTTGTTTGTTATCTGCTGGTGATCACCTCAACGCTATGTGATGCTGAAAATAATATGAATTATGCTTATATCTAAGATAGGTATTCGGTTATGTAATGAAAACCCCTTAGGATCATTTTTTTTTTTTTTTTTTATTGAAATTACTTAAAAATATAATTTATACTTTCCATCTTATTGTAAGTATTCCACCTTGTTATATGTATTGCAATTCAAGTATATGTCTAAATATGATAATCTTTATCTCTTACATTGGCTTAAAGTTATTTGTTAAAGAAATGCCTGGGCTCTTTGATGATGCGGTCACCTGACGGTAGTAGTGACGTCTGAATGTCTCCGCACATCTCCAATTTCCTCTGTCTAGAATCTCTTGGACTGGCCTATCATCCAGACATCCTCTTGATGCGACTGTCGCTCGAATGCTGCCTGGAGAGGCATCTATATTAGCGTCCTTTAGGACTGAGCGAATCCAACCCGCTATTATCGTCGGTGAAGCTGCCTTAGCTGGACCCGTTACTGTAATGAAGAGACTGTCGAGGTTCTGACCAGCTCTCCTCTTCTCAGAGAGTTTCAGCATGGCTCTAATCCATGTGACCGGGCAGATTCTTGTATTCCGATGGCTCAGCAATCTCCATTCTGACTGTCTGAAGCTCGCTCGATCTGTCTTTGATCCAAAAGCCGGCCAAAGTATGATCTCTTTTCCCAGGTTGATTAAGTGATCCTTCGAGATCTTCAATAAAGTTAGATCGTGCACACGACGCCCTGACGCTAGTAAAAGTATTATCGCTGTCCTGCGTGAGACCTCAAAGAAGGTTAACCTTGGGAGGTCCGCTGCTAGCCATTCGAATAAGGTTTTTGTGTCCCATATCTCCGACTTAGTTTCCTTTGGTTTAGCTACTGAAATTGCTTTCAGTGTTTGTCGTACAAGGAACTCAGATGACAGGTTGATGGCCTCCCTACCTGAGCAGAATGTGGCTATTGCCGACTTGTGCACCAAAATTGTGCTGTATGCCAAGTTGTTCTGTAGGTGCAGACTAGAGAGAAATCTCGCTAAGTCAACTCCTCTAGGGGAGCCAGGGTTAACCTTGTTTTCTTGGCACCAGGTAATCCATCTTCTAATCGGAGCCTTATAGGTTTCCAAAGTCGAGGCTCGCCAGCTCGACTTGACTAGGTCCTTTTCACGGGGGTCCCAGTTCTGGGTAACGGATCCCCACACCCAATCCTCCACACTTGGAGTGTAAGCTGGTCTACCTGCGGAGGTGGACTGCCCGTGGTCAAGTCTATCAAAACTCTCTCCAGATTCTGGATTGTTATCGGGGGATTCCTGCTTCTGTTGACTAGGTCCGGCATCCAGAAGGTTTTTTCCCATTTTGGGGCAACTATTAGAAAGTGGCCCCTGCTCTCGTTCAAGTGTGCAAGAACTCTTGGAATCAGACTTGGAGGAGGAAATATCCAGGCGAGCTTGAAACTCCATGATTGACTGAAGGCATCGGTGAATGCGGCTAAGCGATCTTTGCAGTCCCGAGAGGCGTATCTTTTGACCACCGCCGATTTGGCTGAGGCGAATAAGTCTATTTCGGGAGTACCCCACGTTTTGAATACCGTCTCCGTGGCCTCTGGTAAGAGGTGCCACTCCGGCAGTGTCCTCTTTCTTGACAAACGGTCTGCAATCCCGTTGTATCTTCCAGGAAAATAAAAAGCGGACAGAGTTATTTTTAACTCGTCGACCAGGGAAAGGAGTTGGAATGTAAGTTCGTACAGTTCCAGTGACCTTGTTCCTCCTTCCTTCCTGATATATGCTACCACTGTACGGTTGTCCGTTTGTAGCAGTATATGGGCTTCCTTTAGGAGGTGAGCCTGCTGTTTCAGTGCCTGATATACAGCCAGCAACTCCTTCTTGTTGGAGTGCCATTTCTTTTGTGTCGCTGACCAGTTTCCCGACATATAGATCCCGTTCAATTGAGCTCCCCAGCCCCTGTCGACTGCGTCCGTCGTCAGGAAGTGTGTTACCTTGCTCTTGTGTAGAGGTGAACACAGACTCGTGGCTTCCTTCCACCAGGTTAGATCGTTCTGAACCTGGTTGTTTATCCGAAGTCTCTGTCGAGGGCGGTTCTGACTGAAATGAGTCGAGAACCGTTGAAGATGACGGCAATGGAGCTGGCCCCTTGGAACTACGAAGCTTGCAAAGTTCAGGTGTCCCAGAAGGCTTTGAGCCTTCTTCAAGGTACAACTCTGATCTCTCAACCCCTCCTGGACGAGGGTCTGGATGCTTACGGCCTTCTTGAGTGGAAGCTTTATCACACCTGTCTGTGTGCTCCATGTTATTCCCAGGAAATCTAACTCCTGGCACGGCTCTAAGATACTTTTGTCCCAGTTGATCTGCCAACCTAGTGAAACTAACAATCTTACTATCATTTCTATTTGCTTTAACAATTTGCTTCTGTTCTGGCAGGCTACCAGGAAATCGTCTAAGTACACTGCTACTCTTATGCCCCTTGAACGTATTAACTCTGCTATCCAGTTTGACACCGAGGCAAACGCATACGGGGCAGATGAAAGGCCGAATGGCATGCACGTCATCTGTAGGAGCTCTCCTCTGAAGTGAACGCGTAGGAAGCGGCGGTGTGCTTCGGAGACTCGAATGTGGAAGTATGCTTGTGACATGTCTATTCGCACTAGCCAGTCTCTCGGTTGTAAAAAATCTGGAATCTTTGAATGAGAAATTAGCTGAAATTCCTTCACCTCTACGTACCTGTTCAGGTTCCGAAGGTCGAAGATCGGACGCCAGCCTCCATCGCTTTTCTTTATCAAGAACATTCTCGACACGAAACTTGGTCCCGGGTCTGTGATCTTCTCCAAGACACCCTGTCGTAACATAAGCTCTATCTGTTCTGTCATCTGGTCTGAGAATGGTGTTTCGTATCGAGAGTCTCTCCAATTGTTTGAGAGGGCTGGTTTTTCTGCAAATGAGATTCGGAAATTTGCTATAATATCTAGTATTACCTGTGGAGCACCTTGACTCTTCCACTCCTCCACAAATTTGGCCAGTTGGCCTCCCGAGAATTTTCTTGCTGCCATATAGTCATTTGCCGTCTTTCCTACGAAATGTACCTAACTGCTTGGGCTTGGCTGAATCTTTCTTGGGGAATACTTTTCTGTACTGGGGCCTGGTCTGGTCAAGTCTACCTGATGAAGTCTGAGAGGCTCTCGGAGTGTAGGAGTTCTCACGTTTTGGAATTCTGCTAAAGTTGTTAGAGCCACTCTGCTTACCGCTGCTGTGTGCTGGCTCTTTCAACCAAGTCTGTGCGCCTCCCAAAGAAGTAATTAAAGAAGTAAGCTTTTCCTTACCAAAGAGGTGTTGCGAGCTAGGTGGGATTCTCTTCAATGCTCCTTGAACCTGCTTGTTCGGAGCCTCATTAATTATCCTATCTCGCCTTGCTTCAATACAGGATGCTCTCTTTCCGCAGATTATCTTTAACATCTTTTCAGAATTACGGAAGGTCTCCGATTTTTCCCTAAAATTTAAGTTAAACATGTTTATTAAATCTTGAGAACCAATACCCTCTGGATACTGTTTAGCCCATTCTATTATACCCTGCAGTGTGGCTTGTAGCACCTCGTTCTGAGTTAATACTGCGTTAGCTAAACCTGCAAGAACCCGCTCGGTTGACTGTTGATAGTCCTTACCCTTGTCTAGGTAGCAGAGCTCTTCGTTGACCTTGAGCTCTGTGAATCCAGGTGAAGCTGAAAATTCTTTAAGGGTATCACCATACCTAATGTCCTTCCAATCATCCATTTCAAACCTCTGAAGCCCTGATAAGGTTTGTAATTTTGTCGGGTCAGCCTGAACTACCTTCTTCTTGGCGTTAACCTCAGTCTTGTACTTACCCAGGTTTAGGGTGTCACTCAGTGGAGGTTCCTCTACAGTAGATTGCGTATCCTCATCTCTCTGAGAATACAAATTCACTAGGTGTTTCATATGTCCCTGTAATGCCCTCATTTGTTCGCACATCTCTTCGTACTGTACACGCTTAGGCGAGGGAGAACCATCATGGTTGCCGGTAGATCCGTCTCGTTTTCTCTTTCCATTATCTGCCTTGTCGTTTTCTTTGTCACTCGCCATCCCGAAATACTTTCTTTCTCTCGTGTATTACGATTTATTTCTTTTATTTGTTGTCTAAAACTTTTATTATATATTTTTTTTTTTTTTTTTAATTTTCTATAACACAAAAATGGACGACTATTGTGGTCGAAAGTGCTCAACGCTATGACGTGAGACGCGACCAATCCCGTGCTTGAGGTGATCACAGGGGCAAGAGGGGTAAAGAACTACAACAAAGTCAGCCAGAGGGCATGTAAGTAGGACGACTAAAGGCAAGTACACAACAGCTTCTCTCATAGGGATGCCGTGTATCGGACGGAGGGATATAATCGGCTAATACGAATTCCATCTGACGAAGTTAGTTCATTTATCAATCCGTCAGGTGGCGTATCCAAGTGGAATATTTCCCAATATATTATTAAATTATTTAATAATTAAATAATAGCTCGATAGCTTTTATTTATTAAAGTAAGTATAAATAAATTATATACTTCCATCACAAAAATATTATCCAGAATAAAAGAAAATAAAATAAAAAAATTAACGAAATTAACCTTGAAAACAAACAAACACCACTGCACCCATAATTGTCCACTAGAAGATGATGGTCATTTTTTTATGCTATTTTCTTAAATTTAGTTTTTGTGTGTAAATAGAGAAATATTTACCATTATTAAACTTGATCTCAGCACGTTTTTAAATAAGATTATGATCTTATCTGTTAAATATAATTAATATCAGTAGTATCATAAAATGTAATTTCAATAATACTGAAGTTAGCGGTCAGCTGTCAATTTAAAAAATTTGTTTTACAAATTAATTACAATAAAAAAATGCTTCTAAAAATTTTCACTTGTAATTTTTATGAATTTTCACATATGAAACTTTTTAATTAAAATGTTTTTTTAATAATTTAATTACTATAAAATTCCAAAAAAATTTTTAATATCTGTGAACTTCGGTGTTATTAATTTCATTCGTATAGAACTTGATTTTATGCGTAAAGCATTATCAGCTATTAAAATCTCATAAAAATTTAATTTTTCAGATAGAATCAAGCAGTATATCCATGCTTAAGCAAGCAATATATATTTTTTCATGGATCATTTTTCTTTTCTTCAATAGTTTGTAACTCAGTTTTTATCATCGCAAGTTGTAAACTCAAGTTAGAAAACTCAAGAAATCATTATAACTTAAAAAACCGGGAGCTGCGGACCGATAGTGAAACACATTAGGAATCCCCACTTTACTTCTTTATGCTCCCACTTTGATAATTTTATTCATATTACAACAAATGCAACTCACCAAGCAAAAGACTAGCGTCGATGTATAACCAGTGTGGCCAGATCGTGCGATTTTTTTACCCCCACTTTGTACCGCTTTCAATGTAGTCAGATGAGAGTGTCCTACAAAGTGGGGGTAAGAAAAGAGCACGTTCTGGCCACACTGATACTGTATAACATTTCCAATTCATCATACGATAACAAATAATCTCTGTAACAATACAAGTTAGGTTGAAGCATAACTCATATAAAAGTGAAAAATTTTTTTTAATTATTTGTTTAAACTACTCAACTATAATTGAGTAGCTAATTCAATTGAAATAATCCAATTATTTTTTATAAGGTAATCTTATTTTTAATTTTATAAGTTGAAAAAAATTTGAAAACTTATAATTATTTCTATGAATATGTTAAATAAAAAAAATAATAAATTTTTCGATTATTATAAATTTATATTATCTTTTTAACTTCCTGCAATAAAGAACAATAATTTTCTAAAATCGGGGTTATTGTTTTAACCCAATTTTCAAAAATCAAGTTTTTATCAGATCTTCACCGAGTTTTGCGGTCCTTAGACGCTACTTCATCTATTTTCACAGTAGTGTTGGTATAGTTATGGATAAAGTTGCAGGGATTGCCTGTAGAGTCAATCGTATTACTAATTCTTTGTTCATATTATAAAATCTCATTCTTGATGCAAACAATTTCATGATTCATAATTTAATATTGTAAAATTTTTAACAAAAGTTGTTATAACAACAAAATTATATTGTAACTACAATTATAAGTGATATCTATTTATTTTTTATAGAATTACGGTTATAGAAGATTACTTGGTTCAAAAAATTATGTCCATTATGAATCATAAACCAAAAGAAGAGACTAACTGGGAGAAGTTAATTGAAGAAAATCTTCAGCAAATGATTGATGACGGGGGGATTCCTATAAAATATGAATCAAAAAATGAAGAAATTGCAATCAAGAAAATAAATGTTGGAAATAAAATAATATCGATTGCACCACTGAACGAAGTGATCAAAATTTATAATGAAGCATTAGCCCATGCACTACCTGGCTCAGAAGTATTAGCTCGTGCATTTGCTAATAGATCAGCAGTTTTAACAAACGGTGCAATGTATGAAGATTCATTGAAAGATATTGAGAGAGCATTAAAAATTGGATATCCAGATAATTTGAAGGCTAAGTTATATGCACGGAAAGCCAAAAATTTATTGGCTTTGAATCAAAAAATGTGTCCTGAAGTTAAAGAAGCAATAGCTCAAGCTAATATGTGGATTGAAAAAATGAATGACAGTAATAACAAAAAAGTTTTAAGCAGTCTAGATCAGCTACAGACACAATCACTCAAGAAACCGGTAAAAAAATGGGATGACAGCTTTTTCATGCCTAAAATTACTAATGAAAATCCTAAAATTTTAAGAGCGTCTTACGCTATAGATATACAGCAATCTAAAAAATTTGGCCGTCATATTGTGGCTACGAAAGATATTAAGGCAGGAGAAGCTGTTATGCTTCACAAAGCTTATTCAACAATATTATTTACAAAACATTGGCACACTTACTGCTGGAACTGCGTTAAGTTTACCTTTAGTTGTGTTCCATGCAACCATTGCACAAACGTCGTTTACTGCAATGAAAACTGTCGCGATGAAGCTTGGAAAGACTACCATGATATCGAATGCCAAGTTATACGTAGTCTTGTAGCTTATGATAAAAATAACATAGAAATGAACAGAGCAAGTCTGCGACTATTGATAAGAGCTCTTAAAGAGTATGGAAATGTAGAAGCTTTATACAAAAAAGTCCAAGATCTTGAACAGATAGAAGGTAAATTTCATTTAGTATGTATACATAAAAATATTCATTATCTATTATGATTGTTATTTTTTTTTTCTTAGACACAATTGACAGAAGCCTAACTGGAGGAATATTTGATGATAGCAAGTATGCTAGTGTATACGCATTGTTACGAAAAGATTTAAACTCAATGGAATTAGAACTTTTTACCAGAAAATCTATTGAAACACTGTATATGTTAGCGGCGACAACCGAAATATTTGGTAAAAAAATTAATAAGATGAGCGAGTTAAATAACATTGAATATGCTATTTTTATTGCGAAATTACTCATTCATCATATAGCAATCACTAACACTAATTCTATTACGGTATTTTTCATTTATACTTATAAAAACTTGAAAGGTTTAGAAATAGAGATGTTTTATAAATTTTTTTTTTCTATTTGTTATTTTAAACTAGCTATTGCAAACTTTTCAATTTTCTGATGATAGAAGAAACAATTGTAGATTTAATTTTATCCAAAATTATTTCAGATGATGCCAAATGACGACAAAGGTAATGTGATAAGATCCTGCGGAGTTTTATTGCCACTTTTAAGTTTGTTCAGTCATAGTTGTGATTGCAATGCTTATCAATATGCTTCTGGAAATATCAGTGCTGCTGTTACTCTTCAACCAATAAAAAAGGGAGAGCAAATATGCATTAGTTATGGAATATATTACCGTGACGCGCTAACTGAAGTTAGGCGACAATCCCTGAAGTTAAATCATAACTTCTGGTGTGAATGCATGCCTTGTAACAAAAATTGGAATCCGAATTACAGGCCACCGTCTTGTTTGGTAAATTTTAAACTAATTTATTATATTTAATTATCTTTAAAATTTGAAAATATTGATCTAGAGAAATCTAGGACCTTTAAAGAAAAATTTCCTTCTATTGAAAATGTAAGAAACATGAATTTATATTTGACAGATGCAAAATGGAGCCCGTAAAAATATGCATAAACTAATTCAGATGATACAGAAGTATGACAAGTTTTCACTGATAGTAAAATCTTATCAAATATCTACCAGGGACAAATCTCCAACTGATATTTTGAGAACAATTACTGAAATTACAGATTTACTCAATGGTTATGGTAAATACGTCAATTATCCATGTGCTGAAATCGAACACGCAAAGAATTTATTGCTAAATATTTTGCATTGGGTCTCTGGGTATTAATTAAGTTTTTTAATCTCCAAGTCATTCAAAATCGAATGAGAGGTTCAAAAGTTATAGCCATTAAAAAATAGTCGTTTTTTTTATATAATTTTTGAACTCAACCAATAGGAAGTTTCTCGAGCGTTTCAAGCAAAAAAAAAAAAAAAAAAACAAAAAAGCGGAAAGTCCTGGGGATGGCCTACCGGTCAACCGTTTTTCAGTTATTTTAAAAATTGTTTATGGATAGTGAATCTAAATGATAAAATTATAAAAATTTATCTTGACCATGTCAAATTTTTTCTTCAATTGTTTTCAAGATTTTCATAATTTTTAAAAACTAAAAACAGTGTCATGGATAAACTTTTAGATTCATCGATTTTTTATGGATTACTCTTTTTGATTTTTTTTTATAAAATGTAAAAAATATTTTCTTCAACAAGTATGTAGTGATATTAATGAAAAAAATTTAAGCGTTTTAGCTATATTGAAAAAAAAAAAGCCGCTTTTCTTAAAAAATTTCATGAACATTTTTTTTCTCACTACTTTTATGATTGCACGGTAAAAATAATTCACAAAAATTTTCGCCAAAAAGTCATAATTTTTTTTTTTTTATTCGTAAAACGTTCATGATACCATCCAAAAAGCCTCCCTTTGTAACGAATTCTATGCGCTCCTACCGTATATATTGTTGAGTAGTCTTCGTGAGCACTAATATTTGATTCCGTCAATCACGGGACAAAACTACATGTAAACTACATGACACCTCTCCATATATGTTACATTATCTATTCCATATTCTGTTTAATTTTAACGCTATTATACATGTTCTCAGAAACACATAATTCGAAGGTTAATATTTACAATCTAATTTAAATAAATAAAAACAAATAAACATACTATTTGAAATTTTATCATTTTCTGACAGAAAATCAATTTTTATATTGTTTAATGCCCTTTCAATATTTTTATCTACTTTGACTTCATAGGGGGCTACATTATGAAATTTTTTTTTATAATGTAGTTAAAAAATGTGAGTGAAAAGGGAAAATAAGTGATAGATTATAAAAAATACGGTATTTCACAGGACATACTCATCAGTTTATTTACTATAAAAAAAAAAGTTTTAGATGCTATATTTGTGTTATTTTAACTTTAGATGACACTGGGTCATTTTTATGATTGATTTTAACTTTCACAGTTTTTTATTTTTGTTATGATTGATACAAAATAAGGAAAAAAACTAAACTACCCTTCAACATTTGAAAACTGAGGAAACGATCGATTAGAAGCAACCCAGCGTACAAAAACTAATGTTTTGACGTATAAATTTCATAAATTTGGAAATACTATATGATAAAATGAATTAATCCTGTCAATTGACTACTTTCACATTTTTATAAATGATTTTTTAACAGTCTTGGTAAGATCTATTAATTCTTACCACAAATATGTATAAATGCGATACTCTATTGTCAGGTTTAGATTTTCACAAAAAGGGAAAAAGATTCCGATGAAATACGTTATACAAAATTTTTTTTCATTGTGAATTAATGATACTCGATCTCAGCGATGAGACGTTTCGATTGAATTTTGAACTTTTCTATTGAAAATATTTTGCGAGAAAAGTCAACGTTTACAAAAAAAAAGAATTAAAGTATTGTTATGATGTATCAAGAAACCATTAATCATAATTTCCATCTTTTCTGATAAAACATTTGAATGAAATTTTAAAAGCTTATGAAAAAAAATTTAACGCCTTTCAGAAAATATCGAAAAATGTATTTAATGATCATTGAAAATACTTATAGATATGGGAGAGAGCGTGATGTCTTGTATAAAATCGAACTCGGAAGATCACAACAGATATACGAAAATCTTTGTCCAAGTAAGTATAATTTTTTAAAATATTTGAATTCACTGCTGGAAAAGTATTATTGCACTGATAGAAAGATGAGCTTCACTCAAGAGAAAAAATTTTATGAAAAGAAAAACAATAAATTTCTTTAGTCAAGAAAAAAAAATCTCAAGTTAGGATAAAATTCCTCGATTTTAAAAAAATTTCTTGGCTCAAGAATTTTTTCTCTCGTCTCAAAAAATTTATTGTTATCCTTGTAGTAGTTTTGGTTCAATAATTTTAATCTTGAATCAAGCTAAGGATACACCGTAAAAACAACTTCATTCTTTCCCAGTTAAAAAAATCTTCAGAAAACGGTAAAAATTAAGGCGTTTGGATGTATCGCCCCCTTAACTCAGTAAACTATATAAATATCGAAAGGTTCTCGAAACATAAAATTTGATTTTTCTATCGAGCACTTTTTATTTTTTCTTAAAATTTATTGCAAAATAAAACAATTTAGAAAACAAACTTTACTTCGATTTTCTATGGCTTGAAATAAACAGAACCCCAATCTCGGACTTTTTCCAATCCAACAAAATTATTAAATTCAATGGTTGGATCGCATTTTTATTGCTTATGTTATTGAATAAACAGAGAAAAATAATATAATAATTATTTCGTTTGTAATTAAGGGGAAAGGTCACTGCACAGAAAGAAAAAAAAGTTTTGAGTCAAGCTTAAATTTCCTTAAATCAAGAAAATCTTGAAAAAGGAAGACTGAAAATTTCTTGAATGAAGTTAACATTTTTTGAACGAAGTTAAATTTTTTTAAGCCAAGAAAATTTCTTCTTGCTCCAAAATAACTTCAGTCTTCCTTATAATTTTCTTGGTTCAAGAAATTTTTTTTTCTGTGTGTGATGACCGAAAAAGTGAGTGACTTTTGAAATTTTTTTAATCGGGAAAATAAAAGAATATCGGGCCCGTTTTTTATTTATTTGATTAAGTGTACATCCAATAATACTTACATACATTTTTATAACAAAATATTAAATAGTCGTAAAGACACAAGCGTTGTCGTAAAGCCCGAAAAAAAGCTCTCTCCGTGGTTACAACGATTTCTCAAAAACGGGTTATCTAAAAAAAAAAAGTCCAAGTTCATTATAATCTATATGAATGTATTTAACGTAGCAAATAGCTGATTTTTTTTATTATTTACAAAATGGCGATCGATTTAAAAATTTTTAATTTCTTCGACCGCTTTTTTCTTTGTTTTTAAACAGTAAAGCTTTAATTGTTTTGTCAAAATTCAATAAAGAACAAAAATTAAAACTGTCAACATTGAAAAGTATAAAAAAAGACTTAATCATTTGAAAAATCTAGAAAATTTTTTAATCTCTACCGTGAAGTGAATGTACTTTCCTCATGACTTTTATGAGTTTAAGCTGCATAAGATTTAGTAGAGAGTTTAGTAATGACAACGATACAATAACAGTTGCTACAATGAAGCAGTGGAAACGAAAGGATAAGGAAAAAAGTTAAACTCAGATAAACCTAAATGTCGCGACGTCTTGACATAAACATGTCGTGACGCTCCATGGAGAATTATTAGGCGAGAATGCAATCGTTACAAATGTTTTCTTTTAATACTCAACATCAGTAAGAACTTATAATATTTAAAATTTATTAATAATAATGCTTACAAAAAGAGATATACTTTTTTATAGCATGAGATAAGAGAATATAACATATAAAATTGTATAGTACATAATTACAAAAAAAATATGGAATAAATAGAAGCAAATACATTCGAAAATTACAATAAGTATTTATACTACAAATAGTTCAAGCCTTGCATGAATCTCTAATAGACATTTATGCACGCAATTTTAAGTAGTCAACCTAATTTACAATAGAGTTTAGATACTTGAGGTTTATTAGATTCATTAAATCGCAGTCCAAACATCCAGTAAATATCCTTCAGTCGAGAAGAGGATGAAAATATTTTTTACGCTGTACAATGTATACTAGACAGTAATACAGATCTCATAATACTGCTAATTCATTTTAAGAAAAAAATTTTGAACTAGTTTAATTCAAAACAATGAAAATCTTCATCATAATTTTTTAGATAAACATTTTTTTCTTAAATTAACTTTAATTTTAAGTACTAGGAAAATACACTGCAAAAAATTTTGATGTAAGAAGGCCTCGAGAACACTACATAGTATGAAGTGACAGTGTAAAATTTTAATCCATGTACTTTTAACTCGGTGTAATTCATTAAGTTACACCATTCGCGTGTTATTTAATATAATCGGCTCTGTAATATCCATGCAAACTGATGAGCTAAATTCAATTACACAAATAAATAAGAAATAAATTGTATTAAAATAAAATAAAGACAAAGAAAATGTTTTTTCATGTTGACAAATTTAAATTTTGAAAGAAATTTGTTATAAAAAAAAGCTTATTGTTCGAAACAGAATTTTTATTTTTAATTCATTTTATTTAATCCATTTCTTATTTATTTATTTACTCTTTACCACAGTAATGCAGATCCACTTATGTTGAATAAAATGTAATGGTGTAAAAAATGAATCACACTGTGTTAAAAGTAAACGGATTAGAATTTTACACCGTCACTTCACACAGTGTAGTGTTCTCGAGGTCTATTGTTACACCACAATTTTTTACAGTGTAGATTTTCAAATCAGTCTATTTATTTATTTTTATTTATTTATCTGGTAAAGAATTCTATCGAGGTGTAAAAACACATGTGTATCGAACCAGTACAAAAAATAACAGTTTATAATACATAGACTTTTTTACAAAATTTGTGTCGATAATACAATGCAAAGAGATAATAAGTACAAAAAGTAATAAATTTTTAGTAAAAGAAATACAAAATTATAAACAATTATCAGAAAAAGAAATATCCAATCAAATACTTGCCTTTTCCATTATATTTTTTAAGCATATTAACCATTAAGGTTTCTTATCCAGTAACTTAACTTTTTTTTTAACAATTTTTTATTACAATCTATAGTTTTCAAATCAGTTGGAAGTTTGTTATAATATTTGATTGCTACATAATAAGCATTCTGTGTACTAATAGTTTTGTTAAGTTTTGGAAGTATTAGTAACTTAAATTTTGTTTTTTAAGTTTTTCAGAGTACAGGCTTTTACATTCTTGATAGTAGTAAATTTTTCAATTATTTCATATTGAAGAGATGTGACAGGTTTTACATTGAAGAGATTTGCTAAGTTAAAAATGATTTTCCGAAAACATTTTTTTAATAAATATATTTTGAAGAATATTTCAAAATCTACTCGACTGATGAGAATATTTTCAGGATATTAAAATTTAACTAAATTCTTTCAAACGTACCAAACAATGCCGGACTCGAATGGTCATTTCATTCAGAAGATATTCAAAAATTAGAAAAATTTACACTCAACATTCCGGAAATTATTGGAACGCTTTCTGAAATTTTGAATTTTTGAAATTCCCAAAAAATTCGGTTAAAAAAAATTAATTTTCAAATTTTTAAAGCTTACCACTTGCTCATGGGGAATGCTTAAATAAATTTCAAAGATATATTTTTGAATGATATGACAATAAAATATAATCATATCCAATATGTATTAACTAAAAATTTTAATTGAGTGCCCTATCACTAATTAAACGTAAAGAATTACATGATGATAGTTTGTCGATTTTTAACGTAAGAATCAGTAGATAAATTTCGCATTTACTGGTTTGATTCTCATTATCATAAAATTTTTATTGTATATAGACGTAAAAGAACTACTGTCAATGATTAATTAATTCAAATCAAATATGTAATCAAGAAATAAAGCTTATCTGATCATTTATCATATTTTTTTACGTAATTATACAATTCAAATAAAAATTGACTACTATATTGAAATAGATAATTACAGATAATTAGATGATTTAGAAAATCCATTGTTTACTAAATAATAAGTATTACACCCAGATAAAAATAAATTTACCAATGAGTGATCCACCAAAGGGTGGAGCTTGATAATCTCCACCTACTCTTAGAGATCGGTCTATTTATCTCATAAAGCTGCAAAAAAAAAAGTTTTGAAAATGAAGATGAAGAAACGAAGAAAAAGAAGAAGAAAAGAGACATATGAATAAAAGAAGAGATAGAAAATGTGGAACCTTTAAGTACGTCTTAACTCAGCAAGTCAGTTGGCATCTTGCCTCCCTATACACACGGCTCGCATCAAATAATTTACGAAGATTAATTTCTCGTTTACTCTTCATCAACTTGTATCAATTTATACTACTGTACTATATTTTCATTTTAATTTTCACATTCATTTAGGTAGTGTTACATTTAATTGATAATTTAAATGATTCGATTAGTAGTGAAGAACAAATTATGTATGTACATATATAAAATACGACACATTGACGGATAAATAATTTAATTTAGGTCGTTTTGAAGAACCGTCTGTATAGGCATATTATATAGTACTTACATTATTATTAGGTATATATGTGTTTGCATGTCTTGACGAATTATTTGCGTTTGCATAATTAATGGATAATTTCGTTGCGAGCACGAAATACAATTGTGGTTTTACATAAGAAAAAAAAAGCTCTGATAACAGACTATCTTATAAAAGGTGGCAATGTGAAACAGTAGGCTAGTAAACGTGTCAAACACAGTCTATTTTTTAATGGCTTACTTACTTATAAGTTAATATTTATGAATATATATATATATATATATATATATATATATATATATATATATATATATATATCTATATATATATATATATATACACATATCTATATATATATTTCAAATTCAAATACATAAATTATCCAATAATTAAATTCACTGATTAATGATACGTTAATTAATAATAACAAAAATATACTGTAAATAATATATTTTATAAAATAAATTTATATAAGTGATTAGTGACATTAAATTAAATGTAAAGATAAACAGAAGGAAGGAGAATGTTACATCCTGATAATGATAATACACCGAATGATTCAATGATTATTTCACAAGTGGCCAACTCTCATGTCCCTCAGGATTTTACTGTTTCAAGACTCTTGTCAACCTCTAATCATCATTTAGGTAAGTATTTTATTGCTAAATATCATCTTTTGTGATTTTCATTAATACTAGCTACTAAAGTTTTAGTTTTTCAAGTGCTATGATTTCTTACTGATTATGTTTTTTTTTTTTTTTTATTTTGATCACAATTGAGGAGCTGATTTTCAAAAGGGTACCTTTTCGTATTTTAAAAGAACAGTTTTTTGATCTTTTAAATATTAAGTACTTCAAGAATTATAAAGATTTCTAAATGAAAATTGAATTGTAGCTTCATAACCGATAGCACTTTATAGTTAAATTAAAAAAGTTCAATAAAAATATTCATAATTGAAGATAACCAGTTTTTTGTCTCGATTAATCACAAATGAAAAGATACCCTTTTGAAACTCAACTCCTCAATTTATCGGTGCATTTGATTTACAAAAAATTGTCTTTAGATATGACACTGAAGTTAGCAGACATCTGAAAAATTTTGGTTTTTTTTTATTAATTAAATTACAACTAAAAAGATATTTATAAAAAATTACACTTACAGTTTTTCAAGTTTTTTACAGGTGAAAATTTTTTTTAAATTATTTAATTGAAATTTTTGCAATAAAAATTTTCCAAAAATTTTAAAATGTCTGCTAACTTCATTTTCATCTTTATATTTCATTTATTTTTATACTATTCTAAAAAGCCGGATAAAATTAAAAAAGTATTTTTTTTTTCATTTCAATTTACCCGGAAAAAAATGTCATTATATCTATAAAATTTTATAAAAAAAATTCGCTCCCGAGTTGATAAATTTTGATGTTATTTTTAAAACACTGTTGAATAATTTAAATAAATTGTATTTCACTCAAGTAACATAATATTTATTAAATATCATGAACACATTTGACAAATGATTCATTTAGTTAGAGACGCCAAAGCATTTGATTTAATCGTAATGATGCATTTCAAGAACGTCATGCTGTTTAAATCATACCGCTTTGATGATTGCCCAAGTACAGTAGATTCATTCACGAATTACGCGTCTGTCCTTTACTGGTAGGTTGCCTGTATCGCGATACAACACCAGATCGAGAATCGAGATCCTTTTTGCACTCGACTTCCCCCAGTTAGCGCGTTGAGTGTTCTCACCTCTCTTAGCTTATTGCTCTTTCTCTCTTTTAATTTGCATACATATAAACATATTCATCAGCCACAAGTTAAGTGTATAAAAGTACGTACCTTTTTCTTTGCCCTTAGATCATATATTCCTTGAATTATTTTCAAAATTTACTGTCCAATAATTTGATGGTAGATCGACCCAATCATAACTGCAAAATAGAAATAAAATTATGAATTAATAATGTAAAAATAATAATATTATTGTTAATTATTTAGACTGCCATGAGGGAGCTTCCAGTGGAGGTAGAAGACCTAGAAGAAGCAGAACAACGTTTTCAGCCCAACAACTTGCTGCTCTTGAAAGAGTTTTTGAGAGAACACACTATCCTGATGCTTTTGTAAGAGAAGAACTTGCGACGAGAGTATCTTTATCTGAAGCCAGAGTACAGGTAATGTAACAAGAAAAAAATAAAAGAAAAAAAATTAAAGATAGTATTGTAATACGAATGGTCTTTAGAATTAAAATTCTGTTTTAATAACATTATATATTAATATTAATTCGTTAATACAGCTGGATTACCGATACGATGTAGCTGTGAAAGCAAGCATAATAAAAAATAATAACCGGAGCTATTTTTAAAATAATTACTTTTTTATTTCAACGTTTTTTCATGATTAAAATGTCAATGTTAAATTTAGTAGTTTATAAATGGTAAACCGTTATCTTCAATTTTACGTAAAAACTTTAATATCTCGAAAATTATTGTTTAAATTATTTTTAATGTACATAAAAAAGAATTTTTTAATTAATGATAACAATCATTTATTAAAGTTTTGAATAAATTAATTCTACTAATTAGTAAAACTGTGATTAAAACATTCATGAGATTGTTAAATTTCAAACCATTCATCGCTTTAGACATAGAAATTATATAGATGAAGTTTTGTTTCAGATAGTAAATTTCTTAATCGTCAAAAAAAACTTTGACCTATCTAGAGTTATGTATTTCGATGTGCTGAATCCGAATTTTTGATTGGTTCGGCTCGTAATCCTCCAAAATCTTAAGTATATTGTTAAAAACAATAGCGAACAAATTTTTTTCGATCTTAATTAAGTATGTTCCTTATGTATATCAATGCGCTGAATCCGAATATGAAGATTATTTAGCTCGAAAATCGTTGAGACGACAATGAAGAACAAGGAAAACGATTTCATCAAAACATAATTGAAACGGAGAATTGGTATCAAGGAAATTGGAATGTTAACATGCGAACAAATTTTTGATGGACGTTAAAAAGAGAAATACCAATAGGAAATAGGAAACAAAAAAGGAACCCACTGCATAGATCATCTGAAAAAAGAATTAGGAAAATGGTTGACCATAAAGGCCATCCCTGCAACTTCCTGCTAATTTCATTCTTTAGCGCTCAAAATTTCACTTATTACGTTTTTGAGCTTTTCAACCTCAAAAATAGAATTTTCGTGTAACTATGAGCTCTCCGAACTCACAAGTCTGATAGAGGTTTAATAGAACACTATTTTTTTAATTTTAAAACCGCAAAAACTTTTGAATTAATGAACTGATTTTCATCCGGTTGGCGGCATTCGACGCAGTTTTTTAAGCTTCATAAAGAATCTTTAAGTTTGAATTGATCGAACTAGGAATTTCAGAGTTATTCCGAAAAAAACCTTTTTTCGGTTTTCTTTCGACAACGATAATTCACGAACAAATCGTCCGATTTTTACGCAGTTGGCAGCATTCGACGCAGTTTTTCAAATTCTATGATATACTTTTGAAAACAAATTGATCATACATGAAATTTTGGTGAAAGTTGAAAAAAAAAACACTTTTTTTCGATTTTTTTCGTCAACGATAACTCACGATCGGTACAGCCGTTTAACAGTAATTAAAAAAAAACCACATTTGAAAAAATTTTCTTTCGTAGTTTTTTTTTAGATTTCTCAGAATCTATCGATCCGAATCGGTCTAAATTGTATTCAAAATCTGAGTTTAGTCAAGTTCTTTCGAATGGCGTCAACTACGATAGAATCGGTCAAGCCGTTCAAAAGTTATGAGAGGTTTACATATACCCCTCCCCCCCCCCCACACACATCGAGGTAATAGTCAGGAAAGCTTCCTAAGACCTCGAAACGTCGAGATCTGATGAAAACTCGATTTTCGAAAAACGGAGTAAAACCAATAACTTTCCGATTTTTTATAGTTTTCAATTTTCTTAGCGGGAAGTTAAAAAAAGAATTTAATACAAGTGAAGAACAGTATAAAATCAAGTGAGGTCGTTTTTTTATCATTTTAATTACAATTTATGTACGAGCCTAACTGACCGACAATTCGGATTCAGCGCATCGAATTACATTACCCTTGGTAGGTCTAGTCAAATGTATAAGCCACTATTTTTTTGTATACTGGTGTAATTAATTATAAGTTTAGACTATAAATTAAGAATGAAATTCAGAAAATCAAAAATTTCATCAAAATTGGCGTCTAAAATGTTTTTTGTATTTTTTTCTGAAAAGTACATTTAAAAAAAAACAAAAAATATAAAAAAAAAACGTCTCGACAGGTCAATTTTTGAAAAATTGACGGCTATAAAAAAAAACTCTGGAAATCGGTTAACCGCGCAGGCCAACCCTAGAACTTCCCGCTAAATTTGGATTTGAAGTGCCTTAAAATGTGTTTTTTGGTTAATATTTGAGCTTTTCGAGCTCAAAGCACCGTTTTCACATTTTGAGCTCGAAGAGCTAATTTGTAGGAGAACATGTGGGATATGACGACCTCTCGCATAGTCAAAGACTACAATGACGGCCCATGAAAGACTAGTACGTTTTGTTGTTATCAAATCGAAATTAATTTGTTAAGTTGTTTACAATCGAATAATTCGTATTGGAAGATTATTATTTAATATAAATAATTGGTGTAAATTTACTTTATCAAAGATTAGGTTTAGTACAATATACCTATTAGCCGGTGAGTGGCTATCAACGACTATAGAGCTGTTAATTGTTACCCATACAAAGAGAGTATATATGAAGGAATAAATGCGACACACATACATTTACGAGCGAAATTGAACGTTGGTGACATATACATATGTAATATGTTGCACTCCGCAAACTTCGGGTGACATTCATCGGTGATGATTTAAACCTTAGTACAAGAAAGGGAGCGCAAAATTGGGTACCTTAAAAATTTAGTAAAGAAATTTTATTTTTCAAAAAACTTTTATAATATTGAAACATAATATAGATATAGATATATAGATATATTGTATCAGAAACAATATTGTTTTAAATGATAAAAAAAGAATTTCTTTTCATAACATGTTATTATTTACGTAATGAGAAGTAGATTTTAACTTCAACTTGCATTTTAAAAAAATTCCTCAGATCTAAAATACTAATAATTTTTTTAACAAGAACTTATGTAAGGAATATTTACAGTGATAAAATATTATCTTGACACAAGAAAAAAATCTCAAACCTAGAAAGATTTTTGGAGAAATTGACTGCCTTGTATAAAAAAAAAATTTTGTTTGGATCAGGAAATTTTTTTGTTCTAAAAACAATTTTTGCTTGACTCAAGGTAATCAGTTTCTGAAAAACACTTATCTAAGTATAAAATTTTTCTCCTGAGTCGACTAAACTTTTTTATCAGTGTAGTAGAACAATTCGATCCAATCGAGTCTAGTTATGAGTCCTATGAGTGTCTCTCTCATATTAACGCGAGTCTGATTGAAAAAATAGAACCCATAATAAGACTAAACTGTATATTCAAACTGAATTCCTTTTCAACTGAAAAACGTTTTATTCTATATCCGATTAAAAATAAGTATATCGGAAAAAAATATTATTTTGATTCCAAAGAATATTTTTCAAAATCAAACCAATTTAAGATGTAACAATTCTTTAACCATAATTTTTTTCGTGTCAAAAAAATTTTTGTTTTCTCTTGAATAATTTCTATCATGAAAAATATTTTCTTGAAGCAAAGATAATATTTTAACTAGAAATTCTATATTTTTCTTGTTATTTTTGAATTCTTCTTTGTAATTTATTGATTTAAACTGTAAAATTTCTTTTCGAAAACCTCCGTCGGATGCTGAATATCTCATTCAGAAAAATCTGGAAATCGGTTGACCGCGCAGGCCAACCCTACAACTTCCCGCTAAGTTTGAATTAATTTTGGATTAATATTTGAGCTTTTCAAGCTCAAAATATATTTATTGAACAGCTGTCACTTTTGAATGCGTCGTTCGATTTTTTTTTTTTTAAAGCATTCGATGCAGTTTTTTAACTACAATAAGAAAATGTATTAGTTTATATTGATTGGTTGAGAAATCTCGAAGATATTTTTAAAAAATACCGAAAAACACAATTCGTGAATTTTTAAATACTTATAACTTTTAAATGCGTCGTTCGATTTTCATTTTTTAAAATTCATTCGACGCAGTTTTTTAAGCAAAAAAAAAATCTATAGGTGGTTTTATTATGATTTTTCAGCACGCTTTAAAGTTATTTTAAAAATACAAAAATTCAAATTTTTTTTTTGATTTCTTCAGAATGACTCGATGGATTTACTCTCAAATCTAATCAGATCTAAGTTTTGATAAACCCTTTCGAATGACGTATTGTAAAATTCAATCAGTTGATTTGTTTTCGAGAAACCGCACGATAAAAATTTATTTACACACACACACATACACACACATGCACACACACACATGCACACACACACACACACACACACACACGCGCGCGCGCGCGGCCGGACACCTCGACGGAATAGTCATAATGGCTTCCTGGGACCTCAAAACGTGGAGATCCTATGAAAACTCGACTTTTGAAAATCGAACCGAAATCAATAACTTCCCTTTAGTGAAAAATTTTCAATTTTCTTAGCAGGAAGTTAAAAAACTTTTATTTGAACAAAAAAAAATTTAAAAATCATCAATTCATTAGAAAAAAAATAATAATTATTATTATAGTATCTGGGACCAAAGCCCATTGTCTTTTATTAACGGGGTATTCTAGTCTAGAATGTGAAAACGATTAAAAGATTTTGATCGAATAATTTTATTGAATTGATATACAGTCGTGGTCATTAATTTAAGTATGTTTTTAATATTACTGGAAAATAGCCGTTTGTAAAATATAATGTTTATTAACTCTAAATTTGGAAATCAGTTGATAATGTCATTTGTAAAATTAGTCGCAAATAAAAAATGATATTAATGAAATTAGCGAAATTTTAATTTCACCAAATATAAATTCAGTCGTTTAAAAAATAGCGAAAAACAAAAATTTGTAGCTACGTGAATTTAGCCAATTCTTACTGCAGAAACTTGTAAAATTAGCCTACTGTAAACTTTATGAAATGTAAAATTAGCCGTTTCTAAATCTCTCGTAATTCTTTAACGGATCGACGGATTAAAAAATGACTTCTCATATAAAAGGACTTCCATAAATTTAGCTTTTTTGAAAATTAGAGCAAATTCGACTGACTCATTCAAAAGTTATAAGAAGTTTAAAAATGGCTAATTTTACAATTCGTAAAATTTACAATCGACTAATTTTACAAGTTTTTGTGATTTATAATGAAAATAACAGAATATAGAATTTGTTTTAAAATTTTTTACATGCAAACATCGACATTACATGTTTCCATAATTTCGGTACTAAGAACATATCTGTACTCCATTTTATAATCAAGAATTATTGAATTACATTCAAACCAAATTAAATATATAAATTACTATATAATATGAATGTTTAAAAAAAGAATGAAAATATTACGCTTTACAACCTATGTAAAAATTATTCTAAACAATAAAAAACAAAAGCTACGCACAACGAAAAACATTAATCATGAAGACAGAGTAGTCAAAACATTTTTGTAAACAGAAGGCAATTTGTCAAATAGTTTAAAAATCCGTGAAAAAATTCCGGAATTTTGGCAAATAAAACAAAAAAAAAATAAATAGCATGTCCAAAAAAGTTTTGGAACGCGCATACGATGTAAGGTTTGAAATTTGAAAATCGTTTGCGCTTATGCGTGACATGAACGGTGTCATGTTTTGTCGTAAGCTAGATGTGGAAGATTCAGAGGTCGCGGATAGCTAAGCAGAAAATCAGAGGAGACAGGTTGTCAGGCAAGCAGCTATGATTAGCTCGCCGGCAACTCCAGAAAGCACATGCGTTCAATAGCGTGTCGAGTCCAGCACGTGTGCGGCTGCCCTTCTTCCTTTGACTCATCATACTATCTCTTACTTCTATAATATTATATCTTCACCTCTCTCTCTTTCTTCTATTTGATTTTTGCTACAGCTTCGCCTTCTTCTTCATCTTCCTCTACTTGTTCTCGTTCTTTAGTCACAAATGCCATCTCACCGTTACATAAACGTCTCTGAGTTCTATCCGACTGCCAGGAGCCGTCACGCTGTCCCGTCTTCCGTTCGTATCCATTTCTTCTTCCTTTCTTTTGGAAAAAAAATTCCTTACAAATAGTTATTTCTTTACCATCAACTGAGTTATTTATTGTGTAATTGATTATTTATTTTAATAAATACTAATTTTGTTTATGATGTCTATAATTAAGAAAATCGAGACTTATTTAGCAGCATTACGTATTTTTCATTTATTTTATTTTTTATCCATATATAACAGTTTATAAAAGTATGTTAGTTTATCATATTTTATAAGCTCATTTCAAAAATCAACTTTATTAAATAGTACCCGTGCAAAAAAAAAATTCTGATTCAAAATGAATTTAAGATTGAAATTCATATTTTGACACAAATATGAATTAGTTCTAAGATCAATCCAAATTTGAAATTAATTTGTAAACAGAAATTAGCACTCATGTAGAAATTTCGATTCTGCTTTAGAATTTTAATAAAAACTTGAGAATATTTTATAGATAAAATTTATCCTAAATATTTTCAAGTCTTTATTAATATTCTACAGCAGGATCGAAATTTCTACAGGCATGCTAATTTCTATTTACAAATCAATTTCAAATTTGGATTGATCTCAAAACTAATTCATATTTATGTCAAAATATAAATTTCAATCTTAAATTCATTTTGAATCAGAATTCTTTTTTTGCACGGGTAGATTTCACCCCTAGGAAGGGAAAGTAAGAAATGTCTCAGATCACATGTTATATTCGACCGAGGCGAAGCCGAGATTGACTAACATGTGATCTGAGACATTTCTAACTTTTCCATCCTAGGGCTAAATACGATTTATTTATCCTCTCGGCGAAAAGCAGCAACTTAATTTAGCGCAGCGGGCCGAAAGTTGCCACTTTTTGCCCGGAGGGAAAAAAAAACTTAAAGAGATCGCTCAAGATTTTCAAAAGTTTCCGAAAAGTATATAATGTTGAATTTTTCTTCGTATCTTATCATTTACGTTAAATTACAATTTTTACTTTATAAATTGTTTTAACTTTTAAAGCATATAATGCAGTTTAGAAATTTTTAAATAATCTGTAAGATTTTTTAAAAACATATTAAAAGAATATAAATGAAGCTTGAAACATTTTTAACAGACGGAATGAACATTATTACTACAGCATTTTAACTAACAAATATCTATTCGACATCCCAAAACAAGATAACTATTTTATAATCTTCAATTTTTGGGATCTTTTAAAATTTTTACAAGATATTGCGTTCTGATCACTCGAAAGCGATTAATATACAGTTTTTGAAAATTATAAAATATTTTAAGCAACATTAAGAAAATCAAATATCAGCATGAAATTTTCAGCATATAGTTTTCAATCGTAAGAAACTAGCATATTTTCACAGGAGACTTGATAGAAAAAATTTTTATATTTCGCGACATCCTACACTGATAGAAAAATTAAATTAAATCAATAAAAAAAATTTTTGTCTCAGAAAATCAATTTAAATAATTTTCTGACTTAAATCAAACAGACTAATTTTTTAATCTAGTTCGTTTACAGGAATGAAGAAAAATGTCTTAATTTAAGAATTCTCCTGCTTAGTTAGATTATTAAATTCTTCATTTATTGAAACAAATTAATTTTTTCATCAGTTCGTATTAAATTATTAATCACAATAAATATTAAATGTAATTTAGCAAAAAATGTATGTTTAACAGGTTTGGTTCCAAAACCGTAGAGCCAAGTTTCGCAGAAATGAAAGAAGTAGAGGTGCCTCCTCCACACGAGATATTGAAACAACTTTACCGCTACGACCAATAAGGATAGCATATCGTCACGAAAATACACCAGAAACTTTACAATCTCCTCCTCAAGTGCCTCAATATTCGTATAGTGAGTACTGGAGATCATCACAGAATTATGGTTTTGTGAATGGAAATCTCAATAATGTTAGCTTTCCATCGTATCATCAATCAGAAGTCCATGGAAGTATCGAAGGAACATCAATGAATAGCTTGAGCAACCTTAGACTAAGAAGCCATCCCTACAGCACTAGTTATTCAGCAATGCACGCCAGTATGTGACTTGCTAGTACTTAATATAATGAATTTAAATGCTAAGAAGTGCCTAAAAAAAGGATTCGTTTTATTGTTCATAAGTTGAGTAATAATGCCAAAGAGTTTTCTTCAATTTTCGTCAAAATATATTATATAATTCACATTAAAACAATCACATGATGGTTTATTAGATAACTCTACAATTGTATTGTTTTTGGCCATGATGAATGAAACAATAAATTTTATTAATTTCTTTTGCCATGTTTATGTTTTTAAAAATATATAATAGTAGAATTTTATTGAATTAAATAAAAACTAGTAGCAAGTACTTATTGCAAATATATTTTAACATAATGATTTGTACATTTTTTTTTATAAAAATTATTTAAGTAAAAGTAATTAAATAATAAATGAGATGTGTACTATACGATTTAAAAAAAAATAATGAAAAATTTTATAACAATGATTTATGAGTATAAACAATATCAAAAAATTTTTAATCAACAATGCGATAAATTAATTTTTTTTTATAATTTAAAAAAAATTTTCATTTATGGGCTATTAATAAAAACCATACATTATCTTTGATTTTATTTTAATTTCAGATAGAAGGTAAATAAAATTAAATATTTGTCTAAAATTTTTGGACTTTTTTCTTTACTATATTTTGATAATATAAATATTAAAATTTTTGACACTCAACAAAATCTTGAAATATTTTTATTTATTGTAAAATAACACTCTTTTAAAAATACTCAGACATTTTATAAAAATTTTTTTTTCCAATAACGATATTAAAATAAACTAACTTATAATACAAGATCCGAATTAATGAAATACAAAAAAACTTCATTTAATATTAATGATAAATTTTGAAGTAAAAAAAATTCAAAAACAAAATCGTAAATTAATATGTAATAATCAATTTTTGTATGTATAAATTTGTCTCAAATTAAGTATTTCCATGATATAAATGAAGTATTTTTACTAAAACATTTACTCAGTGATTAAGTATTTTATTAATTAAATAACAGTTTTTAGTTTCCACAATTAATACTGTGGTCACATGAAATAGAATATGTAAATGAAATAACACAAAACTGTGCAAATTAATCATATAAAAGATAATTCTAAATACTAACTGTACAAATAAATTATTTGCGTATCAACATCAATTAATATTACTGTCATTATTATTATTATTATTATTATAAGATTTAAACAAATAAAAGTTAGAAGATGAAAATTTTAAATAAAAATCTGATAGATTATTAAAAATTATGACGTTGGCACAAAGTTAGAATATTGTGTAAGAAGTCTTGTAAATTGCATAAAATTTTGATTCGGTTTTCAATGTTACAACATTATATGAATATATTATTATTTTTTTATATTTATATGGATGAATCATTGAATTATTGGTTAGACTTGTTGTAGCTCCGAATTCAGTCCAGCTCATCTGAGATTTTTTTATTTTTCTTATCTCTCTGGTTTTTTCCCGAACTTTTAATTTATTGTGTATGACAATCATCGTATCATACGAACCGATCAAATTATTATACACACTCGTAAATATGTATGTCGCTACGAATATCGAAAGGACGAACAAAAAAAATTTTTTTTCCCTAATCACGTTGAGAGTGTACAAATTTGCTGAAAAAATTTTACTTTCATTTCAAACTTCCAGATTTAGATTTTTTAAGTTTGAACTTTTTGGTACAAAAAATTAAAATTTTCGAAAATTATTGATTTCAGTTAAATTAAAAAAAATTGAAATTTTTATGAAATCTTGACGTTTTAACCCAAACCTAAACTAATAACTTTATCAATTTCTGAAAATATGAAACTTTCGTAAGAAGAAATTAAATTTTTCAATTTCTTAAAGCTAAAAATTGAAAATGAAAATAAGTTTTTACACTTCTTACATATCCAAGTTGATTAGAGAGAAAAAAATTTTTAATATATCCTTTTGGTAGTAGCAACACGATATAATCTTTTGTCACCTCAATTATACATTATTAAACAGTTACTAAGACATTTTGTACGACATTACTCCAGTCAACTTTGGATGGGACTAAATAAAATGCTGGTGCAACTTTAGCACCACAAGGGCATTGACAACCAGATACCCAACTAAAAGAACCAAGTTTAGTTTCACATTTTGGACAATTAAGTTTTCCTTCAACATTATGTATAATATCCCTCATCCATGCCAATGGTTCTATAAAATGAGTTTTTGTGCATGCTTCTGTTGAATTATTTATACCATCTTTTTTATCTTTTTCAATTTTAGCTAATTTTTGGATTTGTGTTGGTGATAATCCATCATATTTTTTGTTGCTAATATATCGCCAAACTTGTCGCTCATTTGGAAAATGCGGCAGTAAATTACTAACACTTGCAACTACTCTCCTACATCTTTTACAGCGGTAGACAGTTGGTTCTGGACGAACTGTGGTCAGTTGTGGATCTGGTTTTATTAAATCTATAAAATTTGAAGAAAGAATTTTAGCTTTACGAACATGATCAGCAGCTAATTGAAGACGATACATTTTAAATTCAACATTACGGTTGTCAATAGTAAAACCCATAGTTTCATATAATTTTAATTGCGCTATAAAGCCAGGATTAGGGCCAACAAAACGTCTTTTTGACTTAACTAATTTATAAGCATCTTCATAAGTCATTTTATGTTTTTTCATAATGTAAGCAATAACCAGCGTCGCTGATCTCGAAACACCAAAATAACAATGGACTAGAACTTTTTTATCGTTTTGTAATGCGTTATCAATAAATTTAAAGGTATCTTCAAAGAATGTCAAGATATTTTCTCTAGGCATGTCCGTTATTTGAATGAATTTTAAATTTATATTAGGAAGTTGTTCTACTTGTCGAGGTAATGGACATGAGTCGACTGTAAGTATGTGACTTATTTTAGTATCTTTTAACCATTTTATGTCTTTTGCAGCTGTAAGATTTCCAAGATATAAATTTGGTTCTATTTCGTCGTAGCTTGATGGTCCAGCATCAAAATCTTCTCGAGTTAATTCATTACTATCATTATTAGCCATTTTTATTGTCCTAAAATAAATTGTAATTATCAATTAATTTCATAGAGCATTACATGCAGTTATATTATTATAAATTAATTTACAATTATTACCTTCACTTTATGTCTTTCCTATTATTCTTTTAAGTTTAAATAGTTTTTTGTTTCTAATCACGTTCAAATAATAAATTACTTTTCGCAGATAAAATTAGTTTTAAGAAATTTAATACTTTTCATTAACAAATATTACAAAATTCTTCAACATCAATGGAATGTACTTAATTCAGTATTTTTTATGTTCATACTATTCTAGGTCACTTAAGAATTACTCTTTCCTTCTACCTGTATCTAACAGAAAATTAAGTCTTTTCATACTTATTGATTCTTCACATTATTATAAACATTCCCATAAAACAATTTTGTTTCATTATTAATTTATATCACTTATGTCGATTGAATAGATATTTAATAACAATATTTTATTGGTTAAAAAATAAATTTAGAATTTTGCTTAGTGTTAATTTAGAGTTTCAATAAAAAATTTTTAAATATATTATATTTTTTTTAAATAAACAATTCTATAAAACACAATTATTGGATAAATAATATTTTTAAAACTCATTTTATTTAAATATTTAGCAAATACTCTAAATAACAACAATGCACTATTACAGTCCGACAGGTGTTTATAAATTCATACTTTTTTCTTTTAGACCTAAACATGTGTACTCACGTATACTCTCCGTAGATGGCGCTGTTTATTTAAGCGGTAAAAATATTAATATTTAAACGATTTTTTATTTTTAATCTGTTAAATTATTTATGGCATTAAAGTTAGCTGTCACTTGACAATTTTTTAATTTTCTTTAACAAAAAAATTTGTTCTAAAAAATTATTTTTAAATTTCTACGAGCCCATTTTTTTAATAACTTTTTTTTGCTATAATTTATTTGTTAAAAAAAATTAAAATAATTGTGAAGTGACAGTTAAATTTAATGTCATAAATTATTTATGAAAATGTAAAAATATTGAATGAAAGTTCTTATGGAAATAATTGACTGAAAGATGAATAAATAAGAAAATAAATCCATTGTAAAGAAATTGTCGTGATATTCTCTATTATATGCAGTGATTTTCTTTATTTTACAAACATTAATGCGAATTCATGTTATATACATTGAATACTTAAATTATAGATAAGTAATTTAAAGATATACTTATCTTATTTAAAGATATACTTATATATATTTATTTATTTAAAAATTTCAAAAACTAAGCCAATACTGCTAGTTTTTAAAACTCATAAAAACAAACCAAAATCAAATAAAGTTTTTTTAATCACAATTATTTACTTCTCTAGTCGAGCTGAACTTGATATTTATTACGGAACTAAATTTTATTAATAATTTTTCAAGTTGTTATAAAATCAAAAAAAATTCCTGGTCATAAATTTATTTTATAAAAAATCTTGAATATTTTATTGGTATTTTGTGAATATCTACATAATTACTTAATTGTTCAATTGACTTAGGATATTCATAAAATTTAGATCCTTTCGAACTTTTACTGTAAAGTAGATTAACAGTATACTTTAGATTTAATTACTTTCAAACTAATTCGTTTTTATAATTTTTGTAAAAAATCGATGTAATCATTTTCATATAATGTTATACATTCAAGATTTAAATATTTGTCACAGAATCTTTAACAAACAAAACATAATAAGCATCAACAGTAGATTTTAAAGACCGTTTCAATTTAGCTAATGTAAAAATATTTGTTGAGTGAAAAAATAATAAAATATTTTAATTGTGTTAACAGGATTTATTTAAAAATAAAAAATTTAAGCAAAATATTAAACTTTTTTATAAGCCAGTATAAAAATTTAGGAAGTGATATATACTTATAAATTTTAATTTTGTAACGAGTCCATTGGTTGCGGTACTATACGCAAATATGATTTAGTCGAAGGCAGGTTCAATATTTTCAACTTTTCACCGTATAATTTTTTGGCCGTTTCATTAGGTACGCTAGGCTGAACCATTACATCTTCACCTATCTATAACATCCACAATAATATAGTATTATAATAAATAGTCGGATGAAAAATAAAAAATATTTTTGTTAAAAGATGAAATTATACCTTCCAATCAACAGGAGTTGCCACTGAATATTTGTCAGTCAACTGGAGAGATTCAATAACTCTTACAATTTCACTATAATTATACAAGATAATTAATAAACAATATTAAACCAAATATAGAATATAAGATGTGAATTAGAATAAATAATAAAGACAACATACTCAAAGTTCCGCCCAGTAGTTGCTGGATATAAAATTGACAAACGCATTTTCTTGTTAGGATCTACGATGAATACTGCTCGTGCTGATAAAGGAAGTCCATTACTGTCTAGCTCATTAGGATCTAACATTCCCAAAGATGTAGATAATGTACGAGATTCATCTTCTATTATGGGATATGGAAACTGTTCCACAGAAGTTTCAGCGTAGCTTTTAATATCCTTAATTAATTAAAAAATCGTCAGGTTAAAAATGTAAGAAAATGATGAATACTTGACTACCAAATTAACAGACATCTGACAATTTCTTTGAGCTTTTTTACAAGTTAACTATTGTTTATAGTAGAAATTTTATAAATATATGAATGCAATTTATATAATATATTCAAATATTCATAATTTATTATTCAAACAAAACCAAAAAATAGATGAAAATTAATTTAGCAAATATTCGATAATTTTCGGTACTTTTGTTAACAATAGATTATGGCAAAATAAGAAAAAAAATTGACATCTGGAAATTTAAAAAATTAAAAAATGCAATTTTTTAAAAATAGTTTTTTATAATTAATTTAATTGTTAAATAAAGTTAAAAATTGGTCATACGAAAGATAATTTTAATGTCATAAAAATAACTAGTGCTGGTGAATTTAGGTATCATAGATATTTTTACTTGATATTATTTAAAAATTTTTGAAGTATCTAAAAACTTTTTAGAATTGTCAATATTTTGGGGAAAAGAAATATTATTTAAAAAAAAAAATAAAAAAGTTACCTCAATCCAATTTATATGACTTTCAATGGAATTGCAAGACATCGCAATAACTTTGATACCGAGACGTTTAAACTCTGGCATTAATTGGACAACACGAGCTAATTCAGTTGTGCAAACCGGCGTAAAATCATTCGGATGAGAAAATAAGACACCCCACCTAAATAAGTTAAATACGTTAATTAAGTAATAATATTAATAAATTATTTGCATACATTTATCATGATGTAATTTTAATCACTTACGAATCACCCAGCCATTCATGGAATTTAATAGTTCCTTCGGTGGTTGATGCCGTAAAATTTGGAAAAGTTTCACCCAACAAAACCATTTTTAATAATTAATTTTTCAAATGTATGTCTAAAATTATTTAGTAGATGTCAAGCAAATATTTAAAAAAATAAAAGATAGTTATACAGCGAGGTATATAACTAATGGTTACAACCGCTAAAAATCTAACCTTTTTATACAGATATAGTTAGATAAAGAATAAACCGCGTGGAGGAGAAAAAGTCATTTCTACGGATTATCTTTAATAATAATTTTTTATTACAAAACAATCCTAAATTTTATTAATTTTTTACTACCAGCATAATTATTTAGGATACGATTTTTTTCCTACTTTTATTTATGAAAATGAATTTCACCGACATTTCCAAATTTTTAGAAATTTTTTTGAAAAATTTCACTTAAACAATTAAAAAAATTTCACATGTAAAAAACTTGAAAAACTATAAGTGCATTTTTTTGTAAATATATTTTTAATTGAAATTTAATTAAAAACAAAAATAAAAAATTTTTAGACGTCTGCTAACTTCAGTGTCATTCTTATTTTCCTCTAAATAAAAAACGTACAATATGGACTTGAAAAAAATTCTTTAAAGGTATAAATAATTTATAGAAAATCATCGCTTTTCGTTCTTGGTTGAAATCTGAAATTTTATAATTTATAATGCCATTAAAGTTAGCTATCACTATTGTAATTGTTTTATTTTTTTTATGAAATAAATTTGCTCGAAAAAATTAATTCTGAAAAATTGCATTTTTTACTTTTTTAATTTTCTAGATGTCAATTTTTTGTTTTTATTTTTTTTTGCCATAATTTATTTGTTAAAAAAATTTTTAAAATGAATTATTATCTGTTAAATTGATTCTCATTAATTTTTATAAAATTTAAATCGTCAAGATTTATGAAAATGAAGTTAGCCGACATTTCAAAATTTTTAGAAATTTTTTATTGAAAAAATTTCAATTAAGCAATTAAAAAAAAATGTCACATGTAAAAAACTTGAAAAACTATAAGTGCAATTTTTTATAAATATCTTTTTAGTTGTAATTTAATTAATAAAAAAAATCAAAAATTTTTAGACATCTGCTAACTTCAGTGTCATCAAGATATTGAGAAATTTAAATCCTTTGCAAGAATTTAATGAATCTAATGAATAATAATTATACGTTAATCATCATAAAAAATTGTTTCTCGATTTGTAAAGAGAAATATAGTAAAGAATAAATTAGTTATTCGAAAATAGTCATCAGTAAAAGTGAGCAAACGATAGTGAGTGAGAGAGATAGCACTCGCACAAACTATACTAAGTCGAAATTACTACCTTAGACGATAAAACTTCAAATTTACGTATATATATAGTTTGTGAGCGCATGTGCAAAATGAATATTTTATGTTTTATAGTCTTGAAGTTGGTCTCACATCTCTCTTTTTGTTGATCGGATCGTACAGTTTTGAGAGTGAAAAATTTTAAGATATAGAATTTTTTTTTCTATCTTGAGAGTGAGACCAGCATAATGGCAGCATTCGCGACAACAGATCCCGGTGATAATTCACAGTTTTACAAAATGTCAGCGAAACAATTTAGACATAAAGCACACGAATTCTTAAGTTCTAGAAAATATGCAAATAACCTTTTTGATATACTCAGCCAATGGAAAGTAAGTTAATTTAATCAAAAATTATTTTTACCACGAGGTTATGTTCTTAGGTTTTTTTTTTTTTTTTTTTTATAATCATAAGATTTAATATTTATAATTATTAACACTTAATTTAAAATTTATTTTTAGAATTCCACTAATCTGTGTATGATGACTTTAGAGACAATTTTTATAGAGGTTTTAAGAAGAGGCGATATGTACTTGGAAAGGACAATAGCAATTACTATTTCCGGTAAATATATTATAATAGTAATTAATTGGCTTTTTTATATTTAACATGACTATCATACAACGCTGAAAAATTTTTTCTTGTCTCAGCTATAAAATATATTTTCAATTATGAATTTTATTTTTTAATACTATAAATGTTTATTTTTTTAAATTTTATTTAGAACCAAGTCCAGAAATTAAATACACTAATTGGTTAAGAGAATACTATGAAGAAATTTGGTCAAAAACCCTATCATGTTTTGAAAGTGATAGAACAGTAATACAAAATCAAGCTTTAACAACTGCAATTAAATTGATGGCAGAAGAAGGAAAACACCCAATCGATGCACGTGAAAATCATGCGTATTTTTTCCCCGTACACCGATTGAAATCAATTCTCATGGCACTGTTATCACCGGATCAAGACAACACTCATCTTATATCAAAATTTGAAGAAATACTCGGATACAAAGATGCTTTATACTACACATTAAAAACACTTCCATCTTTAACTCCTAAAAGACAACCACACAAATTATTTATTAAAAATCTTTTGGAGCTTATCAACAGATTGGCATTGGCTAAAGAAAATATATACAACGCAACTAGTGAAAATCAAGAATTGTTATGCCATTTACCTGATTCTCCAGTGAATTTTACATGGGATCAATCCTCAGCCAAAAAATCTTTGAACAAAGTTTGGGGATGTATCATGCACTGGGAATTAACGCCTCAACTACACAAATTGCTGTTAATTGTTCTTGTTGAACGGGTAATTCAATATTTAGAAAAACCGATATTATTAACAGATTTTCTGATGGATTCACTAGATGCTGATGGCCCGATTGGAGTTCTTGCTCTTAAAGGTGTTTACGAACTCGTCACAAAGCATAATCTAGAGTATCCCAATATTTTTACTAAACTTTATGCCATGTTTGAGCCGGAAATTTTTCATACCAAATACAAAGCTCGACTTTTTTATCTTTCTGACTTATTTTTACAATCTACGTAAGTTATCACTCAATTTTTTTTTTTTTTTTATTTAAATTAAGAATATCAAGTTATATATAGATTTTATACTGTTTTGTTTTCCACTTTTCAGACATTTACCCGAAGCACTCGTTGCAGCTTTCATCAAACGTTTAGCTCGTTTAACTCTCGTTGCTCCTCCGGAAGACATTATGATTATTTTAGAATTTATTGGTAATCTTCTCTTACGTCATCCTGGTCTAAAGTGTCTTATAGACCATCCTCATGGTGGTGAATTATCGGATTATCCTGGTGTAGGAGATCCTTTTCTCATGGAAGAACGTGATCCTCTGCAAAGCAACGCTTTGCTCAGTAGCCTGTGGGAAATCCGTGCTCTCCAACACCATGTTTTGCCAAGTATAGCAACAAAAGCAAGATTTATTAATAATCCGCTGTCTTCTAAAGAACATGATCTGACCGCTGCATTAGACAATACTGGAGAAGACATTTTCAATAAAGAAATTAAAGATACTGTCAAAGATATAATGTTAACATTTGAACGGCCGCATTCTATGTCATTACCGAAAGGAGAAAGGCTATTTCAATACTGGCAATTATGAAATGTGCATTGAGTGATTGTTTTACGTATAAAAAATAATGGTAATTGTTAATTCTATATCGAAACAAATATTCTAGCGGGTACTCATTGAGCACGCATGATTGATAGAATGTATTTTCCATGTTTATTAAGAGTTACTAATAAGCTAAGTAATCTCAATCATTTCAAGAGTACTCGTTAGTAGTATCTATTGAAAGAAAATGATTTAAACATTTTAAAAATTCCATCTTCAGTAACTTGTAAAAGATTTTTGTTTTGGGTTTTTTTTTTTTTTTTTTTTTTTTTTTTTTAATTTGTACGGCTGTGAACCATCCGTTATTAATTTTAACAAATATTAAAATTCAATCGATAATTATTATAAGTTACAAATAACATAACCACTTCTGTTTTAATAATTTTGATTTATTTTCTAATTGAGTTATTTAATTATAAAATGTCTGTATCTTTACAATTAAGTATGTCGATACATTTAATTAATTTAAATAGATAAATTGCGATAGCTGTTTTGTTATTTGTAAAAACATTTATAACCACGTATAACAGATAATAAAAAATTTAATTTAATAACTATTAACTTAATTATTTATGTTATAATTATTGTAAAGCTGTAAAGTAGATATAAAAACTTTTTATTAATGATTGATGAAATTAATTCATCATTTACAAACAAGCTATAAAAACGTTTAATTTAGATTGTTTTTTTTTTTATAAGTATTCATATAGATTTTTTATATATACATAATCGGGCCCATTAAAAATATCAGTTGACTTAAACTATTCTGTTGTCCATAATCTGTAAATATAAAATAAAAATAAATAATTGAGTAAAATAATTTTTATGTACTTTATGTCAACAAAACTTTATCTTTTATTTACCTCAATGAATTGACGCCATTCGTTTTCATCCAATGCCTGTTTTATTTTTACCAAAGTGTTATGAGGAATATTCGGTTTAGAAATATTAGCATTATTACTCGTTATTGATATATATTGAATATTAATCAGGTCACAAACTGATGGTCTTTCTTTTGGATTATAATTCAAACATCTTTTAATAACATCTATCAAAATTAAAGGTATTGGTTGTGAATTAGATGGTAGATCAAATGATATTTTAGTTGACGGATTTGTAATAGCTCCAATTTTAGCCCAATTTTGACGAATATGTTGAAAAGGAGTGTATCCAAATACTAAAGAATATAAAATACATCCAAGAGACCAAACATCAGATTTGTAGCTAATTTTGTATTTACTGTTTTGATGTGATGTTTCATCAACATCCATCAATGCTTCAGGACTAATATAATTTAGAGTACCAACAGTTACGTTTTTTATAACTGATGTCATGTCACCGTGAACTGTCGAAGCAATACCAAAATCAATGAGTTTTAATCTACCTCGTACAAGTAAAAAATTAGCTGGTTTCAAATCTGAATGTATAACACCGTGGTCATGAATATATTTAACAGCTGTTAACATCTCAGTCCAGTAGTACAATATCATTGTAACTGGTAATTTTTTTTCAGCACAAATTGTTTTGATAAATTTACTCAAGTCCGTATCACCCATTTCCAAAACAACATAAATAGTTTGACCTATTATCTCATAATCAAACATTTGTACAATACATGGAGCTTGCAGCTTACAAAGCATATTTATTTCTTGAATGGAACTTTGCATATTTTCTTTATCCATCCGTGATAGATCAACAACTTTAATAGCTCTCAATTCAAATGTCTTTAGGTCTTGTACACGATAAACATTTCCACTCATTCCTTGACCTAAGAAACCTAGAATCATATATTCTTTATTCTTAACAGTAATTGTCTTTCCATGTTGAGATTTTTTCGTACTTGAAGGCACTGAAGCTTGAATTTTGACATTATCAACCACTGGATTTTTATTTATATTCTCACGCGCTGCTACAGATTCATGCGTCACTGTAGGTCTATTACTTGCGTGTTTTTCAGAAAGAGGTTTTGTTAATGTACCTTTTGATTCACTTGGGTGTTTTTCAAGTTCGTATTCAGTACGTCTTGATTGATGATTAACTTGATAAGTATTAGGTATATGATCTCCCATGGTATGTCGTTTTTCAGTGGAATAAGTATCAGAGATATGTGTTGCAGGATTATTCTTCAACTCACCTCGATGTTTATCAATTTCATATTCAGTATGTTTTGATGAATTACATACTGGATAGTTCTTAGATACATATTCACCTGTAGCATTCTTTTTTTCAGTGTTATAATAATCAGGAATAGTTTCTGCTGATCTACTTCTTGACGTAATAAAATGTTTTTGAGAATCATTCTCCGATGACTGAAATTTCAATTCAGCTTGATTTGTTGAAATGTCTCGAACAGGTGGCTGCCTATTTTCTTTAAAGTCACTAACAGATGAAACAAGTGATAATTTTTCAGGAATAGTTTTCAAATGTTCACGACTCTGATTATCGTTCATTTCAAGCGTTTTTCCATGTGATGGTAAATTTTTAACTGATGCTCGACTTTCTGACGTCTCTGCTAATGGTCTTCTGGCTCCTTTTACTGAAGAATCTGAATTTCTTTGCCTATTAAAAAAAAATAAAAAATAAATGATAATTAAAAACTAAAAGTAGTAATTATGATGAAAATATAATATCAATTACCATCGTGAATCTCTTTTAGAACTAAGTGATTGTCCGGGAGTCTGACCAGAGCTAAGCATTCTATTTTGTAAGGGTGTATTCATCATATTATTTTGCGTCCAATGAGAAAATATAGTTGCTGGTGTTTGAATATGAGATGAGTTAACATAATCTCCAGTTGATTTATTTTGTGGTGTTTGAAATAAATTTTTGTGTGATAGTGATGGTACTGGCCTCGAACTACTAATTGGAGGATTTTGCTTCAGTGGAGTTTTTGTTGCTAATTGATTTGACAAAGTTGGATATTGATTAGTAAGTGGCTGACGATCTAAAGCAGAAGTAGGTTCCATCTTATAATTTGAGGTAGATTGAACCCGCCTTTCTTGAGTCGAATGAATGACATTGGAGGCTTCAGACATAATACTAGGTTGTTTTATGATGTAATTTGAATTTGATAAATTAGAATTTGACTTAATAATTGTTGATAGTCCAGACACTTGAGCTGACAAAATATTTGACTGCTTATGCACCGAATTATCCAATGGATTAGAACACAATGAACCTGTAGAAGAAATATCTTCTTTGGCTAAGTCTGATGGTGAGTTACTAATGAATAATTGTTTAGATAATTTTAAATCGTCAACATTATCATTCGAGTACTTATAATCTTGAGGCCTATCATTATTTTGTCTATTAATATTAGAACTTTTAGATTGAATAAAATCTGGAACAGTTGCCATTGAATTTATTAATGAACTATGACTACCTTCTGCTATATCAATTTTTTTCATACCAGAATCATGAGTATTCACAACAGTTATGGATGATTTTCCAGCCTCCGAACTATACTGCAAATCTGGGTCTTTTATATATTCATTCTCGTCTGGTAGTAAAGACTGACAATCATCTAATTCAGACTCTCCAATTTCATCATCGAAATTTTTAGTTTTTTCGCCGCTGTCGTCGTCATGGCCATCATCATCGTCGTCATCATCATCACCATCAGATTCACATAAGTTCATATACTCTTTTATTCTAACAGGTTCTGATTTACATCTTGATAAACTTTGATGACTTACAGTACCTGCAGTTGAACTATTTTGAACACTCAAAGAATCGTTTTTCAGTTCTTGACTCATATTTAAACAAATTCGACAACACAATAGTTAATATACTAAAAAAAAAACGTAAATTTAATTGTTAATTAAATTAATCACTGCGTTTATCTTAGTAATGATTTTAGTTGTGTGAATAAATAAATAACGAACAGAAGTTGTGTAAAAAAAGCAGATAAAAAACTTTCTCTTGTCTTTGTTTAGGGAAATGCATCTCTCAACACCTGTCCTTAAACAAAATAATACTTTTTAAGTGGGTTGTTGGTACAACAAACTCATAATTTATTCAAGTAATTACATGTATTGATAAAAATGATTTTTTTTTTTACGATTGGATATTCAATTTGACTTTTAAATGCTAAGCACAAATATTGTTGATGTTATTGACAACACTATAAATGAGGCTATTGTACCGGTTTTTCATCTGTGGAGAAATTTAAATTCTTAAGATGAATTATGATTGGCTTTCTGTAAAAGTATCACAAGCAGATGGCATGACTGCAGTCATCTAAGAACAATTTTTATTATATTTCAAAACGGACTTTGATATTTATTTGTAAACAAGGCTTAATTCTGTGTAAGATTATACTATGGAGGGTAGAAGTATGCATAACAGAAAATTTTATTGATTTTATTGGTAAATTAAAAAACAATCATTTCTAAACTATTTGTGAATAATTCAAAAATTCGGATTGAAAATCCCAATTTACGAGCAATTATAGAATTTCAGAATGTCATTAAAGTTAGCCGACGTTCTAAGTTTTTTGGTTTTTTTTTAATAATTTAATTTAAAAAAAAATCTTTTTAAAAAATTGCACTTGCAGTTTTTTACATGTGCAAATTTTTTTTTTTGTGATAATTTTTTCAGTAAAAAAAAATTCTAAAAATTTTTAGATGTCGGCTAACTTTATTTTCGTAATTTCAGAAGGTAAAATGTTATAACACTGAAATTTACAGATATTAAAAATTTTTTTAGAATTTTATAGCAATTTAATTATTACAAAAAAAAATATTATTAAAAAGTTTCAAATGTGAAAATTAATAAAAATTACAAGTGAAAATTTCTGGAAGCGTATTTTTTCTTATTGTAATTGATTTGTTGAAAAAATTTTCAAAATCAACAGCTGACGGCTCACTTCAGTCTAATAAAATGTTACTGATAATTTATTTTCTTAAATTTAATTTCAATGTTTTATGTATGACATGTTCTTTTCGTAAATAAAAAAATTCGGAAAACGGTTGACCCTAAAGGCCATCCCTGCAACTTCCCGCTAATTCGATACTCGCAAAATTGCACTTATTACGATTTTGAGCTCTTCGAGCTCAAAAATATAATGTCCGTGTCATTTTGAGCTCTCCGAACTCAAAAGTCTGATAGAACTTTAATAAAACACTATTTTTTGAATATTCAAACCACAATAACTTTTGAATAAATCAACCGATTTTCACGTGGTTGACGGTATTCGACGAAGTTTTCAAAGCTTCATAAAGAACTTTTAAGATTGAATTGATCGAGAATTTCGGAGTAATTACGAAAAAACACTTTTTTAAGTTTTCTTTCGACAATGATAACTCACGAACGAATCAACCGATTTTGACCGAGCTGACACCGATCGACGTAGTTTTTTGAGTTTAAGAGCTTATTAGTTTTTGGAATTTATCGATGAAGCCGTTTAAAAGTTATTCTAAAAAAACCACATTCGAAAAATTTTTTTTTGGTAGTTTTTTTGAGATTTCTCAAAATCTACCGGGTCGAATCGGTCCAAATTGTATTTAAAATCTAAGTTTAGTCAAGTCCCTTCGAATAGCACCAACCGCGATAAAATCGGCCAAGCCGATCAAAAGTTATTAGAGGTTTACATACGGCCACACACATACATACAGACATACGGACATCATCGTGGAAACATTCGGGGAAGTTTCCCAGGAGCTCAAAACGTCATCATCGTTGAAAACTCGATTTTCGAAAAACGGGGTAAAACCAATAACTTTTTGATTTTTGAAAATTTCCAATTTTCTTAGCGGGAAGTTAAAAAAATAATAAATTAGTCAATTCATTAATTAATATAATTTCATACATTTATTTTATTGGGAAGTAATAGTATTGAATGAATTATTGTTTGATTTTTATGATTAAAAAAATAGTGAATTGAATAAATAATTTCATTTTTATTTATTCATTCCAAAGTTTTTCATTGCATTGCTAATTCTATGTTGCAATTATGAACTTTTTATATCAATGATAAATCATTCTGATCTTTTATTATTCAACTGTATAATGACACATATTTTGAATTTTTCTATTAATTTTAAATTATTTACTATTGAACACTTAATAGCGGTTGTTATTCTTCAAATTAATTAACTATTTACTCTTGTTTTGAAAATAGTTATAAACTTTTCACAAAATCACTATATAATGAACGTAAAAAATAAAAAATGTAGATTGGAATAACTACAAAGTTACTTCCACTTTTGAGTTCAATTATTTTATTCAACACTTCGGTTACATACCCTTAAATTTTCAAAATGTATTCGAAACAATTTTAACTACTTAAATTGTTTATAAATAATCATATAAATAATAGAGAAAATTAATTATTTCACTCTAAACAAACCAAATCGATTTTTTTTTACCAATTAAGTTAATTCCAAAACTTGAATCACTTACTGGCTATTTTTTATCAAAAATAATAATTAATAATGATGATCAGAATGAAAATTTTTACTTGAGTAATTTCAATCAATCCAAAGAATAGTGATAATTAATAAAATTACATTTATTTGTTACAAGAGTTCTTTGTCATCCAAAATATTAATTTACAGTAATTTATTACAATTAGAAAATTTTTCTTAAGAGAAACAAAAAAAAAATTAGAGAAAAAATCAAATTTAGGACAATTAAATAATCAATTAACTATTATAATCTCATGAAAAAAGTAATAAAAATACAACAATGATTCATTTATAAAATATAGCCAAAAATAGCAATTGTTAGGGGTGAGTGAAAAATTCTGGATATACAAACTTTTAAAGAAGGATTAAAAATAATTAATTTTATATTCAAAGTATATCTATTATGAATGTCTTCAAAACTTGACTTATTTTTGTTTTTAATGTAATATTATACTAACTAAATTGAATTACACTAATTAACCAATTACTTACATTCAATTTACTATTTTTATATTATTAATTGCTATAATTATTATTCTTAATATTCAAACATGTCCCGGGAAATAAACATTCAAAGTAGACTTAGTGTAACTGTATTCTAAAAATACAAACTTTAATTTTTTTCACGCAACAGCCGTTTTAATCTCTGGTTTTCAATTATCATTCATTCATTTGTTCCACCTTAGATATTATAAAAATTACCCTAAATTCTAATCGTGCGACTTTCGTACTTAGTCTTTCACATAGTCTTATTCTATTTAAATATGTTTGAATGTTCAACTATACAAACAAAAAAGGATATTTACGATTTTGTTTTTCTTCAATAAAGAATTATTTTTAAATTTATAAAGATGAAAACTTTTCTATGTAAATATAATCGGGGATACTTTGATGAACTACAAAAATTAATGTATTATTTCTCTTTCATATTCTTTTACTTCCTAGTATTTTTTTTTTTTCCTCGTTCGTCGTCACTATTGCCACGAAACCCAGAAAAAAAAATTATAACATATAACTTATGAAATGATATAATATAATGGATAATAAGTTACAAAAGTTTAAAATCCAAATCTACAGAAAGAGATAAAAGAGATAAAAATATTTTTTTGTTTATTCAAAATAATATTGAAGATAATTTAAATATTTTTTTTTTTTTTTTTTTTGTTAATTATGAAATAATGCGCTCCACTCGAAAATGATTTTTTGTCTGTTATTTTTATGATGTTAATTTTTAACGTTTGCCATTATTATAAAGTGCACGTAACGGAGCTTTAAATGTTGCTGCCGATTGTTGCTGCATTTGATAAGCTAAAGGGTGGATTTTGAAGCCGTACAATCTGGAAATGTATATAAATATAAAATTTAGTAAATTGTTTAATTAAATAAATATAATAACTAAAAATAAATAAAAGATGAAAAATCTTACCGAGGAACAAATTGATTTGCAGCACGTTTAGGTCGATATTCTGGATGAACCATAAACAACATATGAGGAAATCCAGTGCCAAAATATGCACCATCATTATGATGATGTCGTGTACTTTTTGGTGTGTAAACATCCATGCATTTAGGACAGTAACTTTTAACCATAGCTTCACCAGGAACATCACTTAATCCGAGTGGCAACATTTGTTGAGACTCACAGTAAACACGTGGGCAATGGCCAAAATCACCGGCTTGGTATTTTTCAATCATCTGAGCTATTCCACGATTCGTCAAAATGTAGCGAGCGTGAATGAGGCCATAGAGCATTTCTGCTGCTTGCTCAATTAAATCCGATTGATTTGGATTATCGTCCAAATCGTCGTCTGATTAACAATTAAATAAATAAGTAACCAATCAACTATGTAAAATAAGTAAAAAAAAAACAAAAAAATTAATTTACCAGGTTCTAAATCTAAAATCATGTCCAGTGCCTGACGATAATGTGGGACTTGTTCATTTAATCCGGTAAGATTAAATTTATCTTGTATATAATCTTCGTCGACCTAAAAACAAATTAAAAAGTATTTAGATAAGTACATTGATTGTATGAATAAACAAAAAAATGTTTTCAAAGTAAGCAATTGAAATACTAACCTCACAAAAAAATTCATTTCCTCGGAGTCCGCAGAACCACGAAATCCAGGACACCTCTTCTGAGCTGCTCATCTTTCTGATAGACAATTTATATTTGTTAATATTATTTTAAATTCAGTGGAAAAAGCTCCAAAGAAAAAATTTTTTATTTAATATTAAGTAAAAGATAACGGTTATAAACTTGTTAAGTCTTCTCGTAAAAGGTAAGGAGTGAAGTGTGTTATGATGCGTCAAAAAAGTTGGTTATATATTTTAATATAATGACGAGTATTTTATGATGAGATATAAATTATGAATACAGTAAAATGAAGGTTAAGAATGAGCTTGAGTAAATGAACTCGCGGCGCAGGTTTATATGAATAACGAGAAGTGTTCTGATGGAGTAAATATAAATGACACAAGAGAAGATGAGATTCGCGTGAAATATTTGTTGATCGATGATAATTAAATGTTTATGATATTAATGCGATATATAAAAAGATATAAATGCGACCTTAAAATTAAATTCAAATACGTAGAAGAAAGTTTATAGACAGGACAATATTTTTTTTTGTGGGATAGGCTTACGACGAGACAAAATGCCCAATGGCCGCAAGCCGTCGCCCCACGTTCGAGCTTCACCTACGTTTCCGTGGTCATCGTTGTCTTGGTCAAAATCGCTTCGGGTAAAGCTCAGGACGTTTTGCACCCGAGAAACGCATTACTCGTTAAAAAAAACCGATGTAAAAGCGAGTTGCTTAAACAAAAAACCAAAAATAAACAGGTCACTCGGCTTACCTTCGATGCCTCGATATTAGCCACGTTCTCGCTCACTCCTACCTCGTATCAACAGAGGGCGCGATTTTTTCATCAATCTCACACAGCCATCTCGCCACCTTTCATTTTATTCTTAAACTATTACTCCTCAATTTTTATTATTTCACTCTAAATATCAACAAATTTTATTCCACTAATTATTCTTTCATTGATTATTCTTTTTATTGTATAATCAATTACTTTTAACATATATTTTAAACTCATATTGTTATTATTTTTTTTAACTTGAAAATAGAAAATACTTTTTAAAACTCAAAAATGGTGTCAGAATAAATCATAATGACGACCAACAAATTTATTTTCTTGAACAAATTTTTTTTTTCTAAGAAAGTGTAAACTTTAGATAAAATTTTTCTATTTAAAAATTCATATTATAAATTAAATTTATTTAGTTTATTTTATATATTGGAGTAAATTTGTTAACATTTATCACTTTGCGGCTAATGCCACCTATAAAATGTTTTAAGCGTCAATTATTTAAAAATAAAATTATTATAGCGCTATTTTTAGTTTTAACGAAATACTACATTTAATACTAGTTTTTAAAGTATTTTGATGAAATGTAATTGTTTTTTGAATAAATTATTATTTATTTTTGTTTTTAATATAAAATCATTTTATACGCGTTATAATTATTTCAAATAAAAAAATTTCAACTTAAATTATTTGCTCATTTCATTTATATGATACTGTCATCAACAGGCATGCAATTAATTTTTAGAATTAGTTTTTAAAACAGAATTTTTTCTTATGTTAACACAAAAGAACATAAATCTCGTTTTAATAAAAAACGATGACAATTAATTTAGCTGTCACTTGAAAATTTTTTAATTTTCTTTAAGAAAAAAATTTGTTATAAAAAATTGTTTAAAAAAAATTGCATTTTTAATTTGTTAAAAGTCCCAAAACAGGCCCGTAGTTTTATTTGACAATTAAATTAGTATTAAAAAATATTTTTATAAAAGTGATATTCATAGTTGTTTAACATTTCTTTGGATGGAAGTTTTTTGTAGAAAGTTGCAATTTTTTATTATTAATGATTCCAAATAATATTTTCTCAAAATATTTTTTTTATAATAAAAATTTAGTAATTAAATTGTTGGAATTCAATATAAAGAGCACATTCTCTTAAATTATTTATTTATTTTTTTAATTACATTATATCCTTGATGGTTTCGTAATATTAAGTGAAAGTCAAATCGATGAACAGGTTTATGACTAGAATGGAACTATCCAGCTTCAGCTCAGCTTATTAATTTTTTACTTTTGAAATTTCTCGATATTTCTATGTAATATCCAAAAAAATAAATTATTTAACTCAATGTTTACGTTTTTAAATGATAATTTAGGCCAATGGTTGCTAAGCAGCAATTATGAATCCAACATGGCGCTATGGTCTGTTACGAAAGTGTCAGCATCCTATTTAAACATTTAATTTTAAAGATTATAAACATATATTAAAATGAAAGATTAATTTATATTTTATTTAAATCGATTGTATTTGATATTTCACGATCAAAGTCTCAAAAAATAGCGATGTTGAAAATATCTAGAATCCAATTTTTTATTTTCAAGACTAATAACAACATAATAAGTACAAAGTTTATTTTTAACAAGAAGTAGAATTGTCTATATTAAAATAAGTAATTCAATTCAAAATGTATACGATAAATACAATATTTATTTTAAAAAAAAAATTTTATTTCTATCAATTCTTTAAAGCAGTAAAATGAAAAATAATTAATCAATCTATTATTATTATTATTATGAAAACGATCTGAAAGTGTTATGTTAAAAGAGTAACGTAAAGTTAGGTAGTATCACTGCAATTAAATAGTATTCATAGATATGTCATGTTTATCAAAGTTTTATCATTCCTTGCCGTAAAACCGTTTCATTTATTTATGTTTATATATTCACATTAAACAAATTACTATAGTAAGTACTTAAAATAATAATACTTAGGATAATAATGTTAAAATGTTATTTTTTATTATATAATTTACATTTTTTCTCTAATAGATGATGCATATGTCATTCTGGTTCGGCACTGATCTCGGAACATTTTTATTCAATGGATTCAATGTTAAAACTGTTAGAGGATTTTTCTGTACATGTTTGGGTCTTATTGCTATAGCAATTATTTACGAAGCAATGAAAACATTACAAATAAAATTACATCAATTGACCAAAGCTGCCCTAGCAGTAGATGACTCACAAGCTACTGAAAATTCTTCGTTATTATCACAAATTGTACCTACTTTCCCACGATTCTCTTCATCTTCTCAAAGGTATTTTTTGTCAATAATTTGAAAATGTATATATTAAAATATTTCAACTTGAAACTATTAAAACTGCCTTTTTCCTAGGTGGGGAATAATTTTATGGATTTTTGAAATATTACACTATTCAACTCAAACAACAATCGGTTATATTGTTATGTTAGTTGTAATGACATACAATGTTTATATTTGTATAGCATTAATTATTGGTTCTGCCATCGGATATTGGATATTTTCATCTATACTACTTTATTTTAATTTGAAAGAATTAAAACAAAAAAATCAAAATATTTCCTGCAGTCCAGGATGCTCAGGTAGATCATTTTCATAATTATATAGTCAAAATTTTAAAGAATACTGTCCAAATTTCTAAGATTAATTTTTTACCTTTAAGCATAATTTTTTTTTAATCCCTATGAGCAATAGTCTTTATGCGAAAACTGTTATTAATAAATATCCATCTAAAAAATTTGAAAAAGTACCCTTTTTATTCAAATTGATAAAAATTTTTATTTTATCTCAGAAGATGAATTAATGTGAAAACTAATATATGAATAACAAAAAATTCTTGTTTAATAACACTTTTTACAAGATCAAATCGCGACCCAAAAGCCAATAAATTTTTTTTTTTTTTACGAATCGCTTCATTAATACTTTCTAATTCTAAAAATAAAAAAATAAATTTCCAAAGCCAAAAGGGCGTATGTTTTAACTCATATGTCCTTTTAACTTTAGGACATTGAAAATGTAATGACCTAAAGCCAAAAGGGCGGATAATTTTTTTTGCCGATTGCTTTGAATTATGATTTATATGTTACTAATCTTGCTGCAGAATTGAATATATATATTGATTATTAAATTACAAATAGGTATTTTTAAAAATTATTAAGGTAAAAGACCCAGTTATTGACATTTGCAATTTTATTTTAATTAAAAAAAAACATCAACTCTAATAAATTGATAAATGGAATGTTTGAATTATAAATTTTAAGAAAATAGATTTTTTGAGAACATTTGATTTTTTTAATTTTTTTTTGACAAATCTTTACGTTTTGAGTAGTTCTGAGTTAAATAGCGAAAAAAAATTTTTTTATACGCCCTTTTGACATAAAACCCTATCTAACTGCTGTAATACGCCTTTTTGGCATTTGGGTCGCAAAATGCATGAAGTACATGGTCAGTACGAATGATCCATCATCCGATTGACATGAATATAAAAACATTTTTTTAAAGAATATAATAGTTAGTCTTATGAAATATTTCGTTTTTTTTTTTTTTTTTCAAAAGTTAGAAATTGGTTAAATTTTTTAATGAATGATTCTTATGTCGCAATTTAGATAAAACTTTACGGTAATATTTTTTATTTTGTCGAGCTTCATTGACAAGTATCACTGAAATAATAATTTATAAAATGTAAATTTTTTAATTGGACAAGAAAAACTTTTTGGCCAGTCTTAATTGTTTAAAACACAGAATTTTTTAGATTATTTCTTAGTTTTTACTAATTTGATTTTATTTTTCAAATTATCATGCTGATCGCACTATTTGTTTACAAATAATTTTTACCTCATAAAAAATAAAACTTATCTTAAAAATTATTTGTTATCATACAAATTGTTTCAAACTCACTAAAATTAAACTGATGATTTCAGATTGATAGTACTTAAAAAGTGCTGTTTTACTTACAGCTTAATCAAAATAAATCCTTTTGTAATGTAAATTCAAATTATTGATTAACTTTTAGGATTTACAACATGAAAATTAATTTTTATTCTAGCTTAATTTTTATCACATAAATAATGTTAAAAGTCTCTGAATTTTTTACCTAATTAATTTATTAAACTACTTACAGATTCAATTTCAACAATTGAGAGACGACCATCTAGTTTATCTGCTATTGCTGATAAATCAGCATCAGAAATAGTGGCTGAAGTTTATAGTACAACCGATATAGGAGAAAAATAATGTGTGTGTCGAACAAATTTTGATTTTGATAGATAACACCCCAGTTAATAATGATATATATTTTATTGAACAATATATAAGAGTATTTGCTCATGATACGGTTGATAATTATTTTATACTGTTGATCTAATATATTTTATTTAATAATTTCGTAATTATTTTTACGAAAATAAAGATGTTTATATCATTGTTTTAAATACATTGTAGTTAACTTTTTTAATATTTGTAAATAATATAAAACTGAAATGATAAAAAAATATACCATTTACAAATAAGTTAATAGTGTTTTGTTATTTATAAATTATATATATTGAGTTATTGTATTTAAAAATAACTGATAAGAGTTTTATACGATAATATTGGTTACAATAATTAATAAGTTATTAGAAAAAAAATGTCAATTAATGATAATTCGAAGCCATCTATTTATTTTCAACAGTTGTTTTTATTATGACTTGCGATTTATGGTAAATGCCTTCTGTTTATCATATTTTGCATATGTATTGTATTATATATAGTATAGTCACTTGAATTTTTGAAGTTTAGTTTACTTAATTAAGTATTCGAGTGTATACCTACAGGATAATATATATATATATATATATATATATATATATATATATATATATATATATATATATATATATGTATATATTTTTATCCACAAGCAAGAATAACAAATCCAAAAAATTGTAAACTATGACTGAAATTGAAGCAAAAAACAGGCTCCACAGTAGTATCTTTCATCCTTATCTACGAGAATGGCATTCAAAAATATCCAATTAACTCCAGCAAATCTTATGTATCCAATATTTATTTTGTAAGTACCGAGTTTTAACCTCACTCTCATACGATATATTTACGATAAATTGTATTTTAATTATCTATTAATATTTTCAGAGATGTTCCTGATGAAAAAAATGAAATCGCTAGTATGCCAGGCATATACAGATATGGAATCAACCATCTGAAGCAAATGCTTCAGCCTTTAGTAGCCAAAGGATTACGATCTGTACTTTTGTTTGGAGTTATTAATGATGAAATGAAGGTGATGAAAATTTTCGATTTATTTAAATTTAATTTATATAATTTTGATAGAAAAGTAACATTATAAATATTAATTTTAAACAGAATCCAATTGGAACAAATGCTGATTGCAGTGATAATCCGATTATCAAAGCAGTACCGTTGTTACGTAAATGGTTTCCTGATTTAGTGATCGCGTGTGATGTATGTTTGTGTCCTTACACAAATCACGGTCACTGTGGGATTCTTTATGAAGATGGAACAATTAATAATAAAGCAAGTATAAATAGGATTGCTGAAATTGCAGTATCGTATGCTAAAGCAGGTGAATTGAAATATTTTTATAGTTTTTAATTTTTATTGATAAAATTTAGGATATTATCAATTAATGTTTGGTATTTTGTTTTCAATAAATATCAATAACTGTTGCGTACACAACAGTGGCAATAATAATCACGCTGATAAGAGTCATATTGCTATTCACTTAGACCTCTGTAAATAAATATAGCTTATATGGGTGATTCTCTGTAAGGATGTCTTAAATCGGTACAAAGTTGTCCGACCAAATTATTTTTGATTTTATTAGAAAAAAAATTAACAAGGGCTACAAAACTATCAGCTCAATGATAATATATAAACAGCCAATTTAATTTTTGTTTTTTCGATATTTGTGTGTCTTTTGCCATATAACATGACAGGGGACTGTTTTTTTTTTTTTTTATCAAATTGAGAAAAATCAAGCCAACTATTTCAATGCACTCAACTTTTCAAGTTTTCAATGAATATTTACATTAATTAGAATAATATTAAGACCCATGGATCTAATTTTATAAATAAAAATAGTTGCCAGAGGACTGAGTATCTCGTGGCCCAGACACATGTTTCCAGCACAAATGGTGTTTTGACACTAAGTAAAATGGCAATAAAGCGCTAACAACCCTATAGTTATTAATTCAAGGCTAATTAGGTCCTTATAAACTTTAAAAAACATAAAATAGCACGCTGGATTTTTTTTGGCTTTGAACTTCTGGCAGGGGCCTGTCCTTAAAACGCCTGGGACAAACTTTGGTTTAATTAATTTAATGAAACAAACTAATTTTCGGTACTTTTTATTGAAGAAGATTGTTAGTTAACTAATTGAGTTTATAAACATTATGGACAAAATTATATATTATGGACGAATAACTTAAAATTTAATCTTAAAGTTTCAATTTTGTGAAAGGGACTGTTATTTCGGTGATTGACAAATTTATTGTAAAAAAACCAAAATTTATTTCATTTTAATTTTCAATGCTCCGAATAAAAATGTTTTTTTACTTTCGTAATAAATTTTTTTTAGTAACAAAATAATTTTTCTAATGAAAAAATGCCTGAGACATCAAAAAACATCCTTATAGAGAATCACCCATATAATAAGATTTAATATTTTAAATGCTTAATATTTAGTTACTCTAAAATTTTTGCATAATTCGTATATTTTTTACAAACTATTTAATATTTAAGAATTAATATAAATAATTAAAATATTTTAGGAGCTCACATAGTGGCACCATCAGATATGATGGATGGTAGAATAGGAGCTATAAAAAAAGCTCTTGACAAAGCAAATCTAGCTCACAAAGTTGCTGTTTTATCTTATGCTGTGAAATTTGCATCTGGTTTCTACGGACCTTTTAGAGATGCGTCAAAGTCAGCTCCTAAATTTGGTGATAGAAAATGTTATCAGCTACCTTGCAATAGTACAGGCTTAGCTGCCAGAGCTGCTGTAATTATATAAATTTCATTTATATTATTTTTTATAGATTAAAAAAAATAATTAATCAGTTATTTATTTCAACAGGCACGAGATGTTGCTGAAGGGGCTGATATGTTGATGGTTAAACCGGGAATTGCTTATTTAGATATTATTCGTAAAACAAAAGATACTTATCCAGATTATCCGTTATTTATTTATCAAGTATCTGGTGAATATGCTATGATATATCATGCTGCAAAAAATAATGCTATCAATCTTAAAGATGTGCTCACTGAAATATTAACTTCAATGCAGCGAGCAGGTGCTGATTGCATTATTACTTATTTTACTCCTTATATTTTAGATATTTTAATTCCGACGAGTAAATATTGAGTCTGCTGTACAAATTTTTTAATTCTTTTATAGAATTCTACAAACATATGTTTTCAGTTTAGAAATTATTTATGGATAAAAATATATAAAATAAATAAATATCTTATTAATTGAAAATTGTTTCATTTTATATATTTAGTATATATTTTATTGTTTTTAATTATTTTTTTAACACGATAATTTTTTTTTATTTTAAATAATAAACAGTTTGAAGCATTTAAAGAAATAATTTCTAAAAATTCTAAGAAATTCTATAATACTGAAGTTACCCGTCAGGTGTTAATTAAAAAAATATTTTTAACAAATTAATTGCAATAAAAAAATGCTTTTAAAAATTTTCACTTGTAATTTTTATTAATTTTCACATGTGGAATTTTTTAATTAAATTTTTTTTCTACCATAAAATAGTAGACATTAGATTATTATTGTTATTATTTATTTTTTTTTTTTAACAATTAGATTTTGAATTGCATACATTAAATTTTTTTTAATAATTTTCAGATTTCTGCATGAAAATTAATTTAGCAGATATTTGACAGTATTAAAAATTTTTGTAATGAATAAGTTAAGGCTAATAAAAGATTGACATCCTACGCGTCACATAAAAAACTGTTGACTTTTTGGTAAATTTTATTTAACAAGAAGTCAAAAACTCATAACTGTCAACTTAAATTTAACAAAATATTACCAGAAAAATTTTAGTACCGCATATTTATCAAAGTGCAATTTTGAAAAATAATTTTTTTGAAAAAATTTGTATGTTAAATAATTTAAAAAAATTGTGAAGTTACTACTAATTTTAATGTTTTAATTTCTGCTGTTTTAATCAAATGATATTTTTGAATTAATTTTTACTGAAGCTGATGTAATTTTGAAGAAACCAAGTCCTGTTAAATTAGATTTAAAATACGATATAAAATTTCGTGCATGACAAATTTATCAGAACATACAGTAAAATAATAAGAAAAAAAAAGTAATTAGTAGCATATGAATATATCATAATAATTTTTTGTATTAAATGTAAATTTAAAAATGTACAGAAAATTCGAGAGTAAAAGTAATAACAAAAAAATTTTATAAATAAAATTTATCTCGAATAATAAATTATATAGATAAATTTCAATTGATTGACGTGTCCGAAGCACCCAAATAATATTCTTGATAATACGTAACTGTCACTAAGTGTAGTGTTGGACCAATCAAGAAATGCCGAGCAGTTTCTAGTAAAATACATCCGATATCCAAATACATGTACTGTATGTTATTTTCATTTGTGCCAGTGATCATACTATGGATATAAACGTGGGCCAATGAACAATAGCCAACCTGGAGTAGTGATAACCAATCAAATTTCATATTTCCGTTGCTACGTATCTTTATCGACCAATCAGAAGAAGCCACGACAAATTTAACTGTTAATATGCCGGTGCTGAGCTTGTCCACCGACAGTCAACCGTGAATCAAAGAACGTGAAACAAAGATATCGTCTACGTAGTGTTATTTCACTGTATTACTAAGTTTTACTGAAAATTTCTTCAACTTTATTGGTAAATATTAATTTCATTATTTATTATTTTTTCAGTAGTAATATTTATTTAAATTCTGTCATTTTGTTAAATTAATTTTCACATTTTATTGATTTGTACATACCATAAAATAAATAATATTTGCCACGTATCAGAGGGTTCCTTGTTGATGTTCCGTTATAAATTCTTTGGTGTGAATCAGTTTTAACAGTTATTGAATACTAAGTAAAAATAATCATTTGTACGCGTTCAGTTTTTTTCAGTAAATAAATTGTTTCTTTATTTTGCATTTACTGATAATACGTCAAATTTGCGTTTAATTGAGCCGATAACGCCGGGACATTTTGGTTTGATGAATTTTTTTTTTTTTTTTCGTTTTTTCATTAATAATAAATTCAGATAATTGCTTATACATGTGACAAACAAATCAATCATTCGTATCAATTTAATTATTCAAATTTGACTGAAATTTTGAATAAAATTAACTTAGCTTACTTACGGTTATGCGTTTGTGAATTGAATGATGACCTACTAGAATGTTCTGTCACCCCTTACGTGGGTGGGGACAACATTTAATGAAAAGATAACGGTTTTGATGTTTGAAAAATTTATATTTCCTATCAAAAAATATTTATGATTTTTACTTTAAATTATAAACACAAATATTAATTAATTTTTTTTTTCTTTTTTACAGATAACAAAATACAAACAAAAATGAAGGGTATATTAGCTTTAATGGTGTTAGGGCTAATTGCAGCTACTGCCTCTTCGAAAGAAGATAGTAAGAAGAATGACGACATTGGAACAGTTATTGGAATTGATTTGGGAACAACATACTCTTGGTATAATTAAATTAAATTTCATTATTATTCATTAATATATTTAAAGCAATAAAAATACTCATAATATTTTTTTTTCTCTCTAGTGTTGGTGTTTACAAGAATGGTCGAGTTGAAATAATTGCCAACGATCAAGGAAACCGTATCACTCCATCTTATGTAGCATTTACTGCAGAAGGAGAACGTCTAATTGGTGATGCTGCAAAGAATCAACTGACCACTAATCCAGAAAATACTATTTTTGACGCCAAGCGTTTGATTGGTCGTGAATGGTCAGACCCAACAGTTCAACACGATGCTAAATTCTTCCCATTCAAAGTAGTTGAAAAGAACAGCAAACCTCACATTAAGGTAAAGACGAAAGACGGAGACAAAGTCTTCACTCCTGAAGAAATTTCCGCTATGGTTCTTGGAAAAATGAAGGAAACCGCAGAGGCTTATTTGGGTAAAAAAGTAACTCATGCAGTTGTTACTGTACCAGCTTACTTCAATGACGCTCAGAGACAAGCTACGAAAGACGCTGGAGCGATCGCTGGTCTTGTTGTTATGAGAATCATCAACGAACCAACTGCGGCTGCCATCGCCTACGGTTTGGACAAAAAAGACGGCGAGAAAAACGTACTTGTATTTGATCTTGGTGGTGGTACTTTTGATGTAAGTCTTTTGACAATTGACAACGGAGTCTTTGAAGTAGTAGCAACTAATGGTGATACTCACTTGGGAGGTGAAGATTTTGACCAACGTGTTATGGAGTACTTTATTAAATTGTACAAGAAAAAGAAGGGTAAGGACATCAGAAAAGACAACCGTGCTGTTCAAAAGCTTCGTCGTGAAGTTGAAAAAGCCAAGAGAGCTCTCAGTGCCAGTCATCAAGTTAAAATCGAAATTGAATCATTCTTCGAAGGTGATGATTTCTCAGAGACCTTGACCAGAGCTAAATTTGAAGAATTGAACATGGATCTTTTCCAAAGTACAATGAAACCAGTACAAAAAGTACTTGAAGATGCTGACATGAACAAAAAAGATGTTGATGAAATCGTACTTGTTGGAGGATCCACCAGAATTCCAAAAGTTCAACAATTGGTTAAAGAATTCTTCAATGGTAAAGAGCCATCCCGAGGTATTAACCCCGATGAAGCTGTTGCTTATGGTGCTGCTGTTCAAGCTGGAGTTCTTTCCGGAGAACAAGACACCGACGCAATTGTTCTTCTTGACGTAAATCCTTTAACTATGGGTATCGAAACTGTTGGAGGTGTCATGACCAAATTAATTGCCAGAAACACTGTTATTCCGACCAAGAAATCACAAATCTTCTCTACTGCATCCGACAATCAACATACCGTTACAATTCAAGTTTATGAAGGAGAACGTCCAATGACCAAAGATAACCATCTTCTTGGTAAATTTGATCTTACCGGTATCCCACCAGCACCCAGAGGAATTCCTCAAATTGAAGTAACCTTCGAAATTGATGCTAACGGTATTCTACAAGTATCTGCTGAAGATAAGGGAACTGGTAACCGTGAGAAAATTGTTATTACCAATGACCAGAACAGACTTACACCTGATGACATCGAAAGAATGATTAAAGATGCTGAGAAGTTTGCCGATGAAGACAAAAAACTTAAAGAACGTGTCGATGCTCGTAATGAATTTGAATCTTACGCTTACTCAGTGAAAAATCAACTTGCTGATAAAGAAAAGCTTGGATCTAAAATTTCTGAGGAAGATAAGGAAAAAATAGAGGCTGCTGTTGACGAAAAAATTAAGTGGCTTGAAGAAAACCAGGATACTGACCCTGAAGAATACAAACAACAGAAGAAACAACTTACTGAAATCGTTGAACCCATCATCGCGAAGCTTTATCAAGGTGCTGGTGGTGCTCCTCCACCAACTGGTGGTGACGATGATGATCTCAAAGACGAATTGTAAGCTAGTTACAAGCAAATACCAGTTCATCTTAAATCCAGACTGAATTAATTAAGAGAAAATTAAAGCTTCCTATTGCGATAATTACTTCGGAAAATTAAATATTTAATTTCTTTTTTTTCTTTACTATCTCTTTCAATTAACATTAGCTAATTGATTCCGAAGTTATTTATCAAAAGGAGTTATACCGTCGAGCATTTATATAAGATCATTAAATTACAATTATAATTATTTTACAAATCTCAACGACGGTAATCTATTCTAGTTTGTTCTAGGTAATTAGCCTTATGATGAGATAAAAATATGTAGATGTTATTCTATAAATTTTGTACTGATGAGGTTTTTCTTAATTCTCATTGGATTTTTAATTTATTGTTAAGTAAACATATATATATATATATATATATATATATATATATATATATATATATATATATATATATTTTTTTTTTTTTTGTATGATTATATATTGTATGTAACTGAGAATAAATGAATGAATATGAAAATGCGTGTGATTTTTGTCGCTCGCCAAATGTTACAAAGCGTGCAAGATAGTTAAATACAATATTAATGTAAATTGTATGTTTGAATGCGTGAAATATGCTAGGATTGTATTAATATGAAAATAATATTAAATAAATCATTTTTTTCAAAAGTTTTTATTTTTTTATTTTAAATTTAGTACCAAATTATTTTATGAAATAATTATAAAATACGATACATTTATTTTTCAATTGAAACACATTAATCCAAAGTTTCATACAAATCGTAATTATGTTTATAATTTATTAATAATTAATAAAAATTACTTAACGCCGTTTACAAAATTAACAATTGTTTTCATGCTTTTTTGCACTACAAAAAATCAACCTATTTAAAATGATACAGCATTAAAACTTAATAAATTAAGTAATGAAAAATTAAAATTTAACAATTTGTATGTTAATCAGAAGAATATTAAGTCAGACTTTTAAAAAAAATTGTAATATAATATCTAACAATAATAAAATTAATATGCTAATGAAATAAACATTTTGTATAAAATAGTTAGCAAAATCTTGAAGCCTAAAAAATAATTTATTAGTTTTATTGGTATTTTGTTTATTTAAAGTTCGTTTTACAGCACCAATATGTTTTCAGTATGCAGACATAATACTTTGTTAGTAAGAATTAGTTTCGGTATAAAAAATAACATCACAATGAATTTCTTTCAACACGTTTTCTTGTTTAAGCTAAATATTTTTTTTTTCGTAACTGAATACAATTTAATTTTTATTTTTTAGAGTATATATTAGTGAATATAAATACAATATATTTTAATATAATCAAATTAGTGTTATTGTTCGAGTATAAAAACATTTTTTAATTTTTTATCTTATCTAATTTAAAAATTTTGTTGCTATCGATCAGTTTTTGTAATTTGTAAAATATTGATGTTGAATCTTATTCGTAATTCATTGAATTTGAAAATGAAAAAAATTATATAACATATATATAATTAGTTAATACATAAAAAATTACAAAATTTTTGTTAAGTATGTTTCTAATTACGGGTAATTTTTTTTTTTACTTTTACTTTCATCAAAGTATTTTTTTTTTTTTCCGAAATTTTTTTCTCATACTTTTATCCACTTTAACTAAGAATATCGTTTAGCAGTACCCCACACTTTATTATTAAAACTAAGCACGAATTAAAATAATATTGAAGCTAATGTAGTAGTAATCGTTATTCTAAACATTAATCTGTAAGAAAAAAATTTCTGTTTTGTAAATTTAAACTTTAACAAAATTTTAATTGTAACTTTTTTTTTTAAGTATGTGTACAGTAAAATATGATTATATTTAAAAAAGGAAAAAAAAATAAATAACTACATTCATAAAAAAATGGGGAACATTATTAAAGAGTATTTTTAAAAAAACCCTATATTATTTTTATATGCAAATAGTATATATTATACGAATACATGCATGGTTATTCGATTACTATATTCGATAAATATGTTCATCTCTTAGTTAGTTAGTTAGGACGTTATGTGTTTAATAAAGCAAACAATAACGATTTTAAAATAATAGCAGCCAAAAATAAAAAATTCTTAGTGTATTTTTGCTATTAAAAATTTCATTTCCAATTTTATTTACCTAAACTTGATAACCTAGTATGTATATCTTGTAAAATTAGAGAAATATATTTTTTAACATGATAACTTTATAACTGATTTTTAATGAATGATTTTCTTAAAATTTTCATTTATTTTTTTGCATATTCTAGTTATTGGATTGAACACATTAAATGTATTGTTTTATTTATTTTTATAATGCCTCTTAAACGTTGCGTTTGTAAATTCGTAAAAATTATGTTTATTTCCGTTTAATTATTCCAGGACATGACCAAGAGAAGAAGCAAAATAAAACTTTACTAAAACATGTATAGTTATATTTCTACACTTTATCGTCTTCCTATCGGTCGTCCTTTATATTTGATTGATTATTTAACTTAGATATATGATTTTCATTGTATGAATTATTGAGTAATATTTATAAATACATTTATGGTTTATTTTTGTTTTATCACGATTCAATTCATTTAATAACGCAACAAGCGAAACGCATAAAAAGACCCAGGATTTACAAAAAATGTATTATTTTTTTTGCAATATTTGTATACTAAGGTATAATTTAAATAAATATTGTAATTAAAAAAAAAAAAAAAAATAACATGTGAAAATTTATAGTTAAGTATCGCCAGTAGTTTTGTACGCCTCTAACAAGAAGCGTTAGAGGGTGTACTTCCGTTATCGACAAATGAGATTCTTCAGATTTACATTTTTTTTATTTACCTAAATAAATCCAAAGTAATAATTGTCATAACAGTATTTTTGACGGCATGTCTCTGATTTAATTTTCTCACTATTTATTTTTATTTATTTTATTATAAACAAATATCGACTGTCATATCACAGTTGTTTAAATCTTAGTAGGAGTACTAAATATTTGTTGCTTTCACATTAGTATTTTGAATATGGCATATATCAAACATATAACAATTAAATAAAACTCATGTAAGTCTATAACTCTTTGGGGCTAAATGCGTATCACAGTAAAAGAAATTTTTCTTTCTTTTTTATTTTTTTATATTTTATTTTGTTTCTTACTATTATTATTATTATTATTATTTTTTTTTTTTTTTTACGATATTTGACAGAAAAAGTTATTTTCCTAAATTATTAAATACCATTCAGAGACATACCTATAACGAAGCGAATTATTTTCCATTTATTTTTTACACCCTTCTTTCTATTATTTTTTTATTCTAAATCTAAATTTTCATCATTCTAGTATTCACACTGTTTTTTTTTTTTTTTTTTTTTCCATGTGATCACACTATGATTTGTCATAATCGATTTCTAATACTTTATTTAAACAAATTAACGATAATATTTAAGCGCATTTTTAAAATTTGTATTTTTTTTTGTTCTTTTCTTGTTTTTATATTCATATTTATAGATATAAACGTATTCTATGATATAAAAAGGTACATTCTACTTATTAAGTTGTTATTTTTGTTATTATTGTGTAATCTTAAAAAAGGTTTTTATATATCTATGCTGTAGATTGGAATAAATTCATTGATACTATACTTGTTGTTTTTTTTTTTTTATAGTTAAATTAAAAACTCCTAAAAAATAAATTAATAATCACTATTTTTAAATTTTTTTCAATTAATTTCAGAATATATAAAACTCATAACCAACTGTATTTGAAGAAAGAAATTTCAAATTTTACTTATTTTTCGTTTCGTTATATCTATAATCGATTAAAAAATAGTTACTAAAAACGTTATTAATTTCCATATTTTGTGCAATATATTCTAAAAACATGCAGTTAATATTTATTCGTTAAATAGTACATTGTTAACTATAAGTTAGTAAATTATACTTTTCAATACATAAATATTGATCATTTCTGAAATTTATGATTTTTCTATGAGTAGCTATTAAGTTCGTCGCAAATTGAATAAAAATATTTAAAAATTTTCTATTGAAAATTGTGGAATATAAATAAAACTTAGAAGTAGTAGTTAGTACGATGAAAACTTAATTGTAATTTTTATCGCTGTTTATGATTATTTTAGGCCATCACTTACGATTTTCTTCTTCTATTCGTGAATATTTATTTTCACCTATCGTGAATTAAAATTGACGTTTTGCAAAAGCTTCAATAACTTTTGGAACATGAACATCGAAACCACAAACTGTTAACACATCATTAACATATTTACTTTCCATGTATGTTGATGTAGTGCCGACAACCCAATTTACCAATCTGTAAATAAAAATAATTTTTTTTTTTTTTTTTTTTTTTTTCAACATTCTAATATACGTTTTAATTTTATATAATAATCACTACGATATATTGCAAACAATAAAATTTTATGAAATTTTATAAAATTTTATAATGCAAACAATAATAAAATATTAATTACCTTGTGTTAGGTAAATTCATTTTCTTCTTGTAAAGATCCATAGCCCGAGATGTAAAATCATATTTTTCACGCATCTTATCGACAACATTGATAAAAACATCATATTTTCTTCGATGATGTGCTGCCCAGAGAATTGGTTTACCAAGATTTGGTGGAACATTGACTCGGACACGCATTTTTTCGTAGGCTTCCTGATATGTTGCATTTTTGTCAAGATGAACTGGTCGTGCATTTAAACCTTCAGTGGCAGTAAAAGCGGATACAGTAACTTTATCTTCAGATCTTAATAAGCCGAGTGCAATAATACAAGCAGCTTCAAGTACCCAGGGTTTGAAAGTATCAACTGACATTTGAGCAATTTGTTTCTTTTTCCAGCTTTCTGTGCTTACAGTTATTAAAACTCTTAGACCCGTTGGTTCAATGTTTGCAAATGAAATATTTAAAGCCGAATATAAAGCATCAATAATACGTTTATCTGGATTAGGTATTTGTCGATTTTTAAGTTTATTTTTTCTTCCTAACTTTCGTTTTGTAAATACTGGTATTTTATCTGGATCTTCGTAAGTTTTAACAGCCATAAGAATAACCGCAGGACGAATTTTCGATCTTAGTATTTGATCTTTGTTTGTGATGGCACTTAGTATTTTTTCAGTTAATTGAGATGTTGGTATAAGTAAACCAAGATTATGAATTCTTTGAAGATTTTCAACAAGAGTAGGCAAATCCATTGACTCGATTAAAGCTTCCCAAACTTCCGGCGAATTAATTAAACTAGCATTAACATGATCTAATTTATAATTACATGTTCTAATTAATCCTGCAGCTCGTATGGCGTCTTCACACTGTCGAAAGTTATCTACCTGTTCAATAAAATGTAAAATTTCTATTGCTTTTGTTTCATTACCGAACTCTAATTTTGCTTTATCTAAGCCAAACATAATGTATTTAAAAACAGCCTGCATGTCTGGACCAAGGCCTTTAGTAACTGGATGTGAGAGCTTTATAATATCTTTGTGTTTCCAACCATGCCTACTTTTATATTTTGTCACACATTCAGCCAAATTTTTAACATCATGAGATAAATACCATTTATTTACCATACTACGCCAACCATGCCCGTAACCATGTTTGGGAATCGATGATTGTTTACTTAGTTGAGATGCATATTCAATGAATAATATAAACTGTTCTGAATTTTTACATTTTTCTGAAATAAAATTATATGCTGCTTGTCGTAATTTCTCACTTTTTTCTTGTCGTGCACATACGGCTAGAGCAAATATTAAAGTTTCAGGCTTAGGTACTGATCCTGATTCCAATAACTAAAAGTGGATAATATTATCATACTTTTTAACTGTCCGCCTATAAACAAAATTTACTGTTTTTGTAATTGAAAAAATTACCTGTTTTATTTTAGTAATTGGAAATAATTCCGTATCTTTTTCTGCAGCCAATTCTATAATAGACGTTACTTTGGCCATTGTAAAGTGATTTTGATTGGTCCATGTTCCTGAATAATAAACTGGATACTCTTTACCAATATAAAGATATCTTACAAATCGGGTCTTAGGGCTGTCATCATCCACTGAAACTCCAACTTCTACTGCCATTTCTGCGTTTCTGGAGCAGCTGGATTTATTACATACATGTATGTATAATTCTTATTTTAGTTATGCATAATGTTGTTGAAATTTAATTAGCAAACAAAACAATAAGAAATTTATCACGTACTAAGTGTAATAATATATAATTTTCTCCCAATCATTTTTGGCATTTTTTTTTTACAATGCACAGTACACATAACTTAGTTAAACTGTGTATGTTTAGTTTAGTTTAGTTGATTTTTTAATTATGCCAAAGCCGAGGCTAAGTAGCAATGAGAGAATATACATAAAATTTTACAATTATTGTGCAATTTCAAGTATGCAATTGTACATGACAAAAGAAGAATAAGAAATTAAAAAAAAATAAATTTAGGTATTTATATCAGATAAAATTATAAATATGAGAATAAAATTTGTAATTATATACAAATAAGGTGTTAATTTTTTACCTGATTAGAGTTTACTGATTTAAATTCAAACTCAATCATACAATACACTGACGTGCAAAATTTGTGACAACCTTAATCGAAAACACTTGCTAAAAATACATTCTATAGAGAAATATATAAGTAGATATATGTTTGTATGTGTAAGTATACTTATTCGAAACCGTTAGAAACTTGATCACGGTATCAACATTGAACCCGAATCTACCCGAACAATTTACTTGGGTCTTGTGATAAGACCCGAGAAAATCCGAAGATAATTCTCTTGTTCATTCAATGGTATATTAAAATATTTTTATAATGATAATGATAAGTGACTGGTTACCATCATGTGTATAACACTGAAGTTGACATATTTTAAAAATTTTTTTGAAATTTTATAGCAATTAAATTATTAAAAAAAAAATTTTTAAACTTCACAACTGACCGCTAACTTCAGTATTATTCATATGTGTAAAATTCAAGTATCTTTTTTTTTTTTTTTAAATAAAATTGTAAAAAATTTTAAGAAGCATCATATGGATGTTATGTCTCTCTCCATCTTCATGACAACTGTTTAACTGTAATAACATAACGTTAGAAATATTAATCGTGAAAATTTAATTTTTTGCTATTTTGTAATTTACTAACGCGGCTCTCATAAAATTCATCAATTAGCGCTAAATTTAAATCATATTCTTGTTTTATATCAAAAATATTAAATTACATATTTATTACTCGAAAATTCTATATAAGTGGATATGTAATAATAAAAAACTTTAGGTCTTGAGATATAATATGCAATAAGAGTCAGGTGAAAAGACTATCAATAAATTTTAACACAGTTATTCGTTATACGACGTTTCATCGGTTTTATTCCGACATCCACAGATATCTAATTTGATAGACAAATAATATAATTATTTAAATCATTTAAAACAAAAAAATTATTCATGAATAAATTAATTTAAAATTATAATTAGTAAATATAAATAAATTAATACAAAAATTAGAATTAACAATAAATTTTAACACAATTATTCGTTATACGACATTTCGTCGGTTTTATTCCGACATCTTCAAGTATCTAATTTGACAGACAAATAATACAATGATTATAATTTTTATATTAATTTATTTATAATTAACTTTTTTGTTTTAAATAATTAGCAAAATTAATAATTATTCCGAATTATTAAAATTTACACAAGTTCGATTTCTTTTTTTATTTACAATTTTTTTTAGTTGATGCACCACCTTTGAATAAAATTTAAACTAAACTTAAAGGCAATGTTTCAATTGATTCGACGGTTACGTGTTGCAAGTTTCGTCGGTGAGTTGCATCAGCCCATCAGCCCATAGATAAGAACCAGCAAGTGGAAACAGAAAAACGTTTCATCAGTGCGTGTGTCATCGATTCGACTGATTCAGTCACGAAAAGCAAGTACAAACGTCTAGTTTAATTAACGGTGCTAAGACAATTCAGGTAAATCAAAAATACTTTTTCTTTCTTTTTCTTTTTTTTTTTTTAATACTATTAATAAATTTGAAGTTTTTTTAGAACTATTTTTTTTTCGTTGCTTCTATTGCACCATAATACTCAACTTTCGTAATTGTTTAGTGGATAGCATTTAAAAAAATCGGAAGTCTGGAAAATTCGATGGTTAATTTTGAATTCAACCACGTGGAATTCTATTTCGTTGGTTTGAAACGTCAAATTCATGCTTGGTTTTAAATTAAATTGTTGAATTTTTACAATATTTACTATTGGTTTTATTTTTTTAGTCAAAAATTATGTCAATTGGGTATTATATAATATGTCTGGCCCTGAGCCATGTCCTACTGCCTCATATTTTGCCACGCGCCCTCACACTTTTTATTTTAAAAATTTTCTGTTACAATATCTTGACTAGGTCAACAAAATTATTTAGAAAAAAAAAAAAAAGGAGCCTAATTAATTAAATAAAATGCAAACATTATTTTTTAGCAAAAGTATTTTTAGACTATTTTATTTGAAGGTTAGCATTATTGGTTCAAGGTTAAGACAGTCAAATTCGACTTTGATCAAGAAATAAATTTAGATTGTTCTTTAGCTAATAAATTCATTTATAGATTTTATTAATTAAATTAATTGAATATCAAATTAAAAAAAAAAAAATTTACGAATGATTGATTGAAAGAAAAAAATGACTTCGCGCAGACGTACGAGTTTAATAAATATATTCCAAAGTTAGATAATCATACGTCATACAGATGCTGTAACAATGAACAATTCAAAGTGTGATTGTCGTATCACAATGAAACGCTAATTTGATAGATTATTCATAATACAATCAATATTACAAAATTTCTTAATTAGAATGAATAATTTGTGAATTTTATATGAGAAGCTAAATAATATTTTATTATTACAGATAGCAACGCAAAATGGGAGTTCCTGCTGGTGATTTTGAAAAAGGAAAGAAGGTAAATTATTTATTATTATTATTATTATTATTATTATTATTTGTTTAATTTTTAAGTAAATAACTGTATATTGATTTGTTCTAGCTTTTCGTTCAAAGATGTGCTCAATGTCATACCATTGAAGCTGGTGGCAAACACAAAGTAGGTCCTAACTTGCATGGAATATGGGGTAGAAAGACAGGTCAAGCACCTGGATTCACTTACACCGAAGCCAACAAAGCTAAAGGTACATTTTTTAGACTAAAAAAAAAAAGGTCTTTAATATTACTCTGTTATTAACCCTTGTATTTTGAACATTTTAATAGGTATTACATGGAACCAAGATACACTCTTTGAGTACTTGGAGAACCCGAAAAAGTACATTCCAGGTACAAAGATGGTGTTCGCTGGATTGAAGAAACCCCAAGAACGGGCTGACCTTATTGCTTACATTGAGAAAGCCAGCAAGTAAAATCTAAATTGTAAACTTCAATGCCTGAACAAATTTCACCAATGAAGACGCAAATTGATCAAATAGTTAAATTATCGTCTTTAAAATTTGCGTATTCTCTATCCAGTCAATTGGTTAACATTTTCTCCTGTTAATTCTCTTTCTATGCGAATCATCCATCCCTGAATATCTTAAAACTGTTCGATAATCTTCGTGAAGAATAGTTTTAGGGATGTGCTATGGGAAATTAGTAAATTAATGTTATTAAAAATAAGTAGATAATTGAACAGTATAAAAATATATCAATTTGTGCATATTGAGAAAACAAAAATCTCAATTGTTAACGAATTGAAATTTATTTAAATCTTTGTGGTCAAAATAAATCATTGTCATTATTTATTTATTTTAATTGTGTACAGTTAATTCATGTAATTCATCAACATTTTCGTCAATAGATTCAAAATATAAATTCAAAAACAACTTCGTATCTTGTTTTTTATTTTTGAATTTATTTATTCCAACTCAGAAATTTGTGGTAAAAATAAACAAATCCCAACGAAATTTGAGACTTTTTAATTAGACACTTTTTAATAATGATGTGATGATGACAAATATTTTTTTCAACTTGGTCAATAAGAAAAAAGAAAATAGAAGCATATCTGATCATACTTTGCAGTTGCTGCCTTGGTTTATCCCGATTGATAAATAAACATCAGTAAACAAAATATATTTTTTTTTTTATATAGTTTGAATTTTACCTTTATGTTAAGCAGTCTTAATTTTTTTAATTTTTAATTGTTTATTTTATTCATTTTCATTATATTTTATGTTATCTTGTAATTTATTTGTCAGATATTAAATTCAAAACCCGGTAAAATACCAAATTTATGAAAATAGTCAACCTGTTCAACTCTTTTTTGATGATTTTATTATAATTTTCACACGTGCGAAATATAATGGAAGAGACAGGTAAGTACACAATTCTGTATCTCAGTAATATCGACAAAGAAAGATTATCTATGTGATTAAAAGAATAAGATCAATTTTGTCTTCGGAGTGATTAAATGAGAAGATAATCTTTTAAAGATGAATTTAGTATCATTAAGCTTTTTAAAAGTTTCATATAATTTTCAGTATTAGTTAATTTATTATGACAAGTTTTGCGAGTAGTTTTAAGTAAATTCGTATCAATGATTGTGTATTCGAAGAACTCACAACTTGGTAGAAAATTTTTAAATGTTTTTAGTTTTGACTTCGAATATATTCGAAAGTCCTGCTATAGCAGGAAGTTAAAAAATAAGAAAGGTTTATTAAAAAAAAATAAATTGGTTATTAATCTTATCATATATAGCAATTTATTATTTTAATTTATTTCAAAGTGTGTTGTGATGTTTTGTAGATACTTTTATTTATTTAGTATTTTTAACTTCAGCAAACAAAATGAGGTAATCAGATTAAGATATTTATCTAAAACTTCTAAATGAAGATTAAATTAACCAATATCGGAAAATTTTTATAACTTTTTAATTAAAAAAAATTATTTGAAAAAAATTAAAAGAAAAAATTTGACATGTAGAAAATTAAAAAATTTTAAGGGCAATTTTTTAAAAATATTTTTATATATAACTTTTATTAGTTCAAAAAATAAGAAATTGTCAAATGTCTGCTAATTTTCATATTATAACTTCTAACTTACTTGAATACATAAATATTATTATGAAATTCAATTTTTAATTAGGATGTATAATCTAAAATTTACTTTTGATAATTTAAACATTTTTAACTTCACGCTACGAAAATTGAAAATACTCAAAAAAATAGGAAAGTTATTGGCATGTGCGCGAGCGCGCGCGCATGTGTGTGTGTGTGTGTAAGCCTTTTATAAGTTTTTAATGACTTGACTGATCGGAACATGGTTGACGGCAATGGGAAGCGTTCTACTCAACTTAGATTTTTTGAAAATTTGAATCGATTCGGCCCGATAGATTTAGAGAATCGGTTCTTCCGTTAGTGAGATATCGTAATCAACAGATTTGGAAAAAAAAATGTTTTTTTCGACTCTAATAACTTCGGGATTTCTTAACTAATCGATTTTTCACTTTGTACAATGTCTTTAGAGCTCAAAAAACTGCGTCGGATGTCGTATCAAAAATTAGGATCTATCAAGGTGTTCAAAAGTTATAGCTTTTCAAAAATTGATGTTATGCTTTTATCAGTAATTTTAGATTTTTGAATTCTAAAGATAAAAAATCTTAAAAAACTTACAAATCAATATTGTAATATTTTTGAATGCCTTTAGTAGCTTAGAACAACATAATTTAGCGGGAAGTTACAGGGATGGCCTGCAGGATTAACTGCCATCAAGATTTTTTCAACAGATGTTTGTGATTGTATTTTCCAGAGATTGGAGTGTAATTTTGTCAGATTATTGAATAAATAAATGTTAGTTATTCAATAGCCCAATTATGTTATTATCACAATTATTAATTGTTGATTTTTTAAAAAATTTATATAATATTCCCAAAACTAATAAATTTGTTGTCACTAGTATTTATATATCAACACGGAACCAAGCATCTGTTCAAAATATTCTTGATGAAGCCAGAAAGATTTCAAAACATTGATAGAAAAAACCAGTATGGTGATTGTGATGAAAGCAAGTCGAGGTAATGGAAGTAAAAGTACAGATTCAATTAATTTATCTGTGTATTAAATCAATTCAAAAAATAAACTAAATATTTCCATTTCTTCATTAAGAATTTTAATTCAACTGGTATCAAGCAAAAATTAAATAATAATAATGATAATAATAATAATAATAATAATAATAATAATAATAATAATAATAATAATAATAATAATAATAATAATAATGTAGGGAAAAATACATTTTTTATTCAAAATTGACTATACAATTTATTTACAAAAGAGTTGTACAAACACAATTTTCATAATAAAATTACATTTTATCATCTGTCTTTGATATAATATTTGCAAATAATGCTTTAGCTTTATCATCTTTTCCTTGTGCCTCTACCCAAAGTTTTTTATCACGTGAATATAACGGGACATTAAGTTTATTATAAATAATACGTCCAGTTTTCGACGCTTTAAGTTCTTGTCCCGCGTTGCTTAGTTCATCCATGATAATGAATCGTTGATTTTGTTTTGAGTACTCCCAAAATTTATCAAGACTCCGTGATCCATGAATGCCTAATGCCAATTGACTCCAATGATTCTTCATTGATTTAGTCAATTTTTCCCTACTTTTTTCACCGATAAATTTACTATCCATAAAAACATCAAGAATCCGACTTCCTTTAGGGTCACTAAATAAATCGGCAAGTTCATCTCCATTCATTTCAAACAATGAATTAACAATTTTAATCGGTTTATTGAATTGCAGTATAGTTTGAATTATTAAACTTCCATGAAGATTGAGAGAAATATTTTTATATCTGTCGTTATTTTTAGCAGCAGTCGACTGATCATAAGTAATAAGCCGACTAATCAATGGTACGATTTGTTTTTGTCGTTCTGCTGGTTCATCACATCCCAATGATTTACTAATTGCATTAACAAAAGGTCCTTGTTTAGATTGTAATCGTAGACATGCATTAGCCAAGCTTGATAATACCCCCATGAATCCTTTATTTATTATTTCCAAAACGAATTCGGATATTTCATCAAAAATTTTTTCAAACTCTTCTTTTGTAACACAATAATTCAATAATTTTTGTACACAATAATTGGTATTTTTTTCTAATGATAATTTCTTCAAGTTACCTTGGAAATATTTTTTATACAGCGTCTTGAATCTTTTTGGAGTAGCGACCATTAAGCACGTTTCTAATAAACGTAATGAGTATTCTTTATCAAATATATCTGATAATGAATCATCAGTATTAGCGGTGAAACAATCACTAGTTATTTTTTCAATAATTTTGGAGTTTAATTTAGAATCGACGTCTTGTATACTGCACAATAATGCCTGTAAAAGTCCACTTGTTAAATTGTCTTTACCAAATTCACGAAATTGTGACCAGTTGATTAGTCTACTCCCAGAAATTTTCAGTAAATCTATATAATCTTGATTAACTATTCTTCGTGGTTGATAGATACCCTTGTTATTATTTTTATCATCAATTTTATTGAATAAACCTCCAAGGCATTCAATAGCAGTTCTCAATACATGATTAGCATAATCCAAATAAACAAATTCTTCAAAGTTATTAATTGTAAATTTGCATAATTTCAACGCTATTTGATTATACTCATCAACTTGATCAGAAGCAATATCAACAGCTTCTTCTTTTTTTACTTTTAATTCTTCGGAATCATCTTCATTTCTGTTACCGCGATCAGCACATACACGAATTATTTTTTCTAAAACATGACTGGCAAACCTGTCACAACAAAGTAAGCGTAAGGATGGAGTAAATGCATTTGAAAACCGTTTGATTACCTCAAAACTAGCATAATCCATCAATGAATCTATAACTCGAGAGCCAGTTTGATTTTTTGAGTATTCTATTTCTTGACCTACCATTTGATCATAAACATTATTTACAAATGTTAATTTATCATCCATTGTTTGAAAATCTGTCCGCAAAACTTCTAATATTCTAATTAAATATTGGTAAGTATCCTGTTCAAGATCATTATTAAAAGTTCTAGCGCTTCTTCGTATAAGTTTTTTTGCCATTTGATTTGCTGAACGTTTCTTTTTACGTTTAAATCCTTGTTTATCACAATCTGCATTGTTTATTTCAGCCATTTTTTTTAAATAATTTCACTATTATTCAAAATATAACCAAACTTTTTCACTTGTTTTACCACACACGTGTTAAATTGGATTTTTACACAAGCAGATGTGACTTGTTCTTATTGTTGTATAGCCCTAAATTGGCTATAGTGTTATGTCCTCCTCCTGGTGGACAACGATGGAAATTTTTATTTAAATTTAAAGTTATCGACGTGGTCTTTAATTCGCCCGGGAATATTGAAATACTCAACTTTATCAACGGGAATTTGTATGATGAGGAAAATGGAATTAAATGAATATAAATTAAATAAACAATTGAACGAAATTGGTTTAACTGAATTGAAATATATATTCACTAAGACTACAAAAATTGAAAAGCGAGGTGATAAGTCTGAGCTCGAATATTATTCTGATATATTTCTCAAAATGTCTAAGTCCGACTCATTCCACTAGTCCTGGCATCAATATAGTAGTTGAACCTGTTGTCCAAAAACATAATGATACTTAATTCTTTTTTTCGATCGAGAGTATTTTTTTTTTTTTTTTTAATTTAATTTTCCTTGTCATGAATAAAGATTTGTATTTAACTTGTATAATTAGTCAATATTACGTCAATAGATTTAAAAAACAAATTAAAAAACTAATGAAATCAAGCTAATTCGTCGCCATTAATAAATATTTAGTACAAATTTAAATGTGAATTAATACGGAATTACCCATTTAATTATAAAATTTTTAGTGAGAAGTGATAAAAAATGTTTTTTTAATACTGGGCTGATAAAAAGAAGGAAAATAAGAGAGGATGTGGTCGCAACTTACGGATGTTGTCTTGGTTTACCCCAATTAGCGAATAGAAGCCAGTAAACAGATTAATTTTTTTACCAGTTTTAATGTGACTTTCAGGTAAAGCAGTTCTAGTGTTTTTTCTTCTTTTTTAAATAACTACTTTACATATTTTTGTTATAATGAGGAGTATTTACGGACATTTAAATAATGAAGAATCAAATGAAAGTGAATTTAAACGTAATCCAGTACGATGTAGTCTTAGACTCCGTTTAACTCGGGTGTTCAGTTCAGGCAGTTTAAAAAGTCCAAAAAGCCCTGGATATTCTAGTTTGTCGGATTCTCCCAACTCACCTGAAATCAGCTCAGCAATAAAGACTCGGTACTCATGGCAGATTAATAATTCGAAAAATATATTATCAAATTCACCAAGATCATCCACTTCCTCAACTTCTTGTAATGATTCCATCAACAGTTTAACATTTATGGAAAATATTAAGCCACCTAAAAATAATGATGAAAATAAGTGAGTATCGAATTACAATAAAATATTTTGATATTATTTAAAATCGAAAAATAGCTGATAATAATTTTTAATTTTTGTTTTATTTTAAAAATTTAATTATTTTTTATGAAGGACTATAAAATTATTTTTAAAAATTTAGAATAGCCTAGTTAAAATTTTCCCTAGGGTAATTATTAAAATTAAAGTTGATGCTCATAATTCAGAACAACATAAAAAAAATATGATAAAACGTTTGATGTTATCAAAACTTGAGCCTTTGTATCTGTCGTAATATCTTCCTTGAGTCCTAAGAATTAGGTCGTTTTGCGTGCGCACGTGGCCTTTAAGTTCAGGTCACCAATACTTTGATATCTAGTGAGTTTACAATAGCGACATACAATGGATTTTCCTCGTGAATTCACCCGAAAACTATCGGGTCGATGCAGCGTCGGCGCTACAAGAGCATTCCCCACTTTCTGGAGATACCAGCTTCCATTTATGTTTAGTGGGGTCCGGGTACACGTGCGATGGTAGTATGAGCCTCTCCTACGCTGCTCCACCTCCATCTCTCACCTCTACCATTGCTCGCTAGCAAGGTTTTGGTACCCGACTGCACCTCCGTTCGCCACAACACGCAGAGACTCTACAGTGTAATATTGTTTTATTCAACATTCAAGAAGACAACAAACAAATAACAAGGTAAGTTCATAATTTACTTCGTTAGTTAGATAATTACACTATTTTATAATTAATAAATCTAGTAGCGATTTCTTAATCTTGAATAAAACGCATCTCAGTAATTATTACATAATAATAGTGACACTAATGTAATGTTTACTAACAAACGTTATTTCATGTTCTCATATTAAGTTCTTAATTGTTAATAAACTTTAATAGAGTTACAATGAATTTAATTAGCACAATAAATTTCAATTAACAGTATGATAGTTTTATAACAGTCCTATTAAAAAAATATATGTATGTTAAAAAAAAAAAAAAATTTTAATGAGCATCAAATTGATTTATTATGACACTGAAGTTAGCATACGTCTAAAAATTTTTTATTTTTTTTTTTTTTTTATTAATTAAATGAAAACTAAAAAGATATTTTTAAAAAATTGCACTTGTAGTCTTTCAAGTTTTTTACATGTGAAATTTTTTTTTAATTGTTTAATTGAAATTTTTTCAATTAAAAATTTCTAAAAATTTTTAAATGTCAGCTAACTTCATTTTCATGATTTATTCACTGTTAAGGTTTCACTATCATCGATTCTTATTGGTGTCTATATTAGATATTTTTTTTTTTTTTTTTTTTTTTTTGACGTACATGTCGATTCTATTAGATTATAAAAACGAAAGTATGACACTTGAGTCAATAAGAACATACGGAACATGAATGAAAGTCCAAAATTCAATAAGTCTTTTATATACACATATATAAAATGTGTTTCAACATCAATCGTTTAAATACGTAACGCATTGAGCTAGCTAGTATTTACTAGATATATCCAAGAGTGTAATGTGTTTGTGCATTCATACTGGTATTTATTAATGTAACAATGTGTTGGTATACATAATTTTGATGGTGTGTATCCTGCATCATCGCATCATCAGTTGAAAAAGTAGGTCTAGGGAATCAGCTGACTGAAGAAGGCGCTTGCGCGACATACAGACAGGGACACCTTTCAACTTTTATGACTTGATCATACATCCCACGCAATACTACCCCTTATTAAAATCATAAACCACCCTTCTGTTATTAATAGCTGTTATTCTTGACTTTGACATTCCGCGTATCAGAAGTGTATATGCATAGTCTTTTAGTTATATTCATTCATAGTCAGCAGTTTTGTTTCATATCAATTCTGTCGATGTATTACATTTTTTAATTTTTTATTAAATAAAAAGAACATTGAATTCGACGAAATTGATATGTAGTTCTTATAATTTTATTACATGAGTTTCAATAATGTTAATAAAGCAAAATTGCAAGATCTATCTTTAGCAATGACGAGTATTTATAGTTAAAAATAAAAAAAAAAACTATCGGCATGAAATAACTTTTAACATAAAAAGCTTTATTTACGTAAAACTTTTTTTTTTAGTTATTTATTAAACTAGATGTTTTGCCCGATTAATCGTTGCGTTAAAAGAAAAAAAATATAAATATATACTTGATGTATATAGAATATAACTATCAATCGTCAGCTGGTGATTGTATAGCTACTATCGTGCATACAAAATGATAAGAAAATTCAGGCCTAGATTTTCAATTATCTTTATTAATTGAAACAAATACAGTATGGTATAATCAAATATTTAAGTACCCATGATAACAATACTTAAGTACATTAATTTTCGTTGTAATAAATTCTGGAGTAAGCTTCTAATATTTCATATTTGTTACAATATAAAAAAAGATAGTGGTGATGGTAATAAACAATATGTTATGTTACAATGACATAAATGATAAAATTTTAAATTCAATGGGTAGCAACAGGAGCCATGTCCTACTTTCGTGATATTCGAATACTGGAGTTCTGTGTATGTAATGTAAGAGTGAATAAGCTGCTCCTGGATAACTGCGACACTATGTAATCAAGCAGAAGGGTGAAGGTCTTTAAATCTAGAGCAAATTTTTATTACATAGAATTTATATATATTATGTATGTAATAATGTTTTTTTTTTCTTTTTTCAAAAATCAATAAAATATTGTTGATTTAATGATTAAAAGTGTAATACAAGATTTTTTAAATGATAAACCAAAAAAGTTAATAGTAGTAATGATGATAATCATAACACGAATTTTTTATTTTAGAATGAAATACTCACCGCAACAACAACAAAAAGAACGAAAATCAGAGAGTGAGGTTGCATCTATGATTGCGACGCCTTCGAGGACATCTCGAAGTAAAAATTCAGCACATGGAAGTTTATCTAATCGAATAATTAACAATACTGTATCAACTGGAATATTTGCTTGGATGAGAGTATTTCGAATGGCATCGTTACTGCATAAAATTGGCTGTTAAAAATGATCTTCTGTCCAAATATGTGGAACAGATAGATGTAATAATTTGTTAATCGTAAAAATACGCAAAAGGCGTATAACAAATGAGGTATCATGTGCTCGACGTTCTTAAATTTTCTTCTTTGGCTCACAAATTAAACTTATTGTGGTCATTGATTGTAGAACGTCTTTAGAAATTTATCTAGAGCTAATGCAATAATTACAAGCAATTTGTTTATTAATTCTATTTAAAAGTATAAATAATAGAATATAATTATTTAATATGTATAAATAATTGTAAATTTATCTCAATATTGAGGTAATCAAAAATTTATGATATCACTGACTACATAAATTTTTTTAGAATCGATTATTTTATAATTGGTTATTTATGTATTATTATTTATCCAGATAATTATTTTTTGTAAATTATATGTTTAATTAGTAAAATCCCAGTGATTTAAGAAAACACTATAATTACTGGTGATGTTAAATCGTTATAATTATTGAACAAATATATTTTATGACTACTATAGATATATAAATTATAAATAAAACCATTTTTGCTTTACCAAGTAATGTAATTCTTATATTTTATTTGTAATAATAAAAAATTTAATTAAATTCTACATTATTTCTTGCCGGAAGAATTAAATTATTACAAAATACTTTTATTATTTCAATCTATTTTGTTATGTTGTTATGTTGCCGAGCATAATAACTCTAAAAATGGAGTATGAGCGAATCATGATGCATTGTAACTCTCTAAACGATTACTCTATCCTATTCATTACGCTTTCGACACAAATACACACAAGACCTAGATGATCTAATGTTTTTTTTTCTAACTTGTAGTAACAACTTTTTTTTTCTCCATATATTCTTCCTTAGAACATTTAGATTTTTGATAGTAATAAGTATTATGCGAACATGTTAAGCACTGAAGTTTTAACTTTGGGCCGAATACTTTTACAAATAATGCTATTATGATTATAACAGAACTTCGTTTTCAGCAAAAGTAGACCGAGTTTTGTAATAATCATATTACATAACTGTTTGTGTTGTATTCTGTTGGATTTTAATTATATTAATATATTTAGATTTACCCTCAGAATAAGGAATATTATAAACGAAAAAATGCGTCTTTTAACTTCCTTTTTGATTGACTGAAAAAATTTATCGAGAAGTACTAATTACTTTACACACAGTAAAAAATTTAGTGACATTGAGTCAAAAAATTTTTAACATTAAGTTTTTTGACGCAATGACGCAAAAGATTTTACTGTGTAATTGGAATTTTTTGTTGAGAAATTTTCATTATCATGCACATTTAAATTTAATGAAATAATTGGTTGAGTCTAAATATTGGAATATGTTTGAAAATTTTTAGTTGAATATTTAATAAGGAGTACATAATTATCGTTTTTACTTTACAAAACATATTTCTCGGGACAGGTCAGACGAACATTCGTAGAACAAGCCGATTAGTTTTAATTTTTGACGAGATTCATGCATTGCGTAATACATTTTATTTATTTACGATTACGATCATTTTATCAAAAACATTCTGTAAAATAATAAAAATATGTACAGGTCATTCCATGTAAAATCAACCATGATTGAAATAGACCCTTTTCGAGTTAGAAGAATTTCAGTCAAACTTTTTTTTTTATTTTCTTTTAAATTATAAAACAAAGTTCTACCGAAGAATAGAAATTAAAAAAATTTTCTATAATAAAAAATTTTTTTTTAAATTTAAAAAGCAATTGACCTTGTCTGCCATTCTTGAAACTTTTGGCTTTTTTTCGAGCTCCAAACCACCAAAAATTTCACAAGTGCGGTTGATTTTTGGGTTCTTTGAACACGTCGTTCGACTTTTATTTCTCGGTGAGGTATGACAAAGTTTTCTAAGACTGAAAAGTGTTTTTGGAGTCGGGAATTGATGAGGTCAAAGAAATTCAAAGTTATCCCAAAAAAACAAGTTTTTCGAAATTTTCAAATTACTATAACTTTTAAATACGTCGTTCGATTTTGAGTTGCTTGATGGTATTCAATATAGTTTTTAAGCAAAAAACAGGAACTTTGTTTGGATACTTTCGGCCAAATTTTGAAATTTCAGCGGAAATGCCCAAACAAAGCTCCTGTTAAAAAATTCTCTGAAAATCAAATATATCACTTACGCTCAAAATATATCAGGAAATGCCCAAACACAACTCCTATTAAAAGTGAAACTTAAAATTCCAATTTTAAGAGGTTCATCACGGAAGTTACATTTTGGCACACCTTAACAAATATATTTAACGTTTATTAGGCATTTATAAGGCGTTCATTAAGGCTCTGATTCTTCAAGAATAATTTCAATTTTTATAATTACAACGTTTTACTGTAAAATTAAACAAGAAAATACTTTTGTAACCGCACAGGATCACTTCCTAGTTTAATCTTCTCCGGATGAAATATTGTTTCTATATATTTCAGATATCTGAGTTCATTGCAATCAATTCAATAGTATATCTTTTTCTTCCTCAAAAATTTTTCCATTGATGCTGTTCATCTATGAATCGGCTTAAATGATGTCTGATGATTTATGATCTCTCAATGGAAGTCTCGCATTATACGAAGCTTTAGAGTTGGCTAATATGTCATAATAAAGAAATAACATTCCCAATATCTTACTGCAGCTTCCGTAAGACACCATATTTAGTCTTAAAGTATCTGAATTGTCTTTTAATGTTGCATAAATATCAGCATTGTCTACGATTAACAAGAATATAAAGCTCGTATATTTATCAGCTACAATTTTGAGCTACAAATCAGCTACAAACATATCGAAAATTTCCGTACTATTTTGGTTGTAGTATATTAGTAAATAGAAGAGAAATCATCATCATCACGAGCATTTATTAGTTTTCGATTTCTTAAGTTTTCTAAAATTGCGCCGCCAATCTCTATGTTATACAAATTGCATAAAATCGTACATCGATAATGTTTTATTTGTGTGACTTTTGATTTTCACCTTAGTATTAGACACTCACGCATGTGGTGTTGGAAAAGGATATTACAAAACTATGAATTATAAAGAATTATTGATTAAAAATAAAACTTTTGAAAATACATGTAGTAGTACTTAGCCTTGAATCGTTCCTTTGATTCTCATTATCTTTGATCAAAATAAATCAACTTGCAATTAACTTGAAACAAAATATAATTTACTTCGATATAACTTGTACAAATATTATATTCCGGTAATCCAACTACTTTTTTTTTATGTGGTAATAATGTTGATTAGATTTTTCTGCCCTCCGGCCGGAAAGTGGCAACTTTCTGGCCGTTGCGCTAAACGAAGTTGCCACATTCCGGCTACGTCGAGCAGAAAAATAGTATACACACCTTGGTCAGTAAAAAGTAAAGCCTCAGACCACATGTTTGTCAACCTCGGCTTCGCCTCGGCCAACAATTACATGTGATCTGAGACTTTTCTTATTTTACTGGCCTAGGTATGTAATATACTATTTATCGCAATATAATATTGGAGCATGTAAATGAGTGCTACACAAAATAAAGTATTAAAATTAATGAACTTGGGATTATTAAATTTCCCATTACATGAGGATTTGAGTGATATTATTACTTCTCCTTCAATCATTAAAGCTAAATTTAGTAAAGAGTGAAAAATAGCTTGCCAATTGATGTTTGAATTCTAATGAATTTCACATTCCTGCATTGTGAGTATTATTAAAAGTATACAGACGATTAAGTAAAAAAAAATATAAGGAATTAAATGATAGAGGTTTCGAATCAAAGTAGTCATATGTAATTAATATAATGAAAATAAATTTAGCAGATATTTAATAATTTTTAGAATTTTTTTTAATAAATAAATTATGGCAAAAAAAAATTAGGAAAAAAAATTGACATTTAGAAATTAAAAAAAATTAAAAATCCAATTTTTTAAAAATCATTTTTTGGAATTAATTTTTTTGTAAAATAAAATTTAAAAATTCTCTCGTGATTGCTAACTTTAATGTCATATAAATATAGTATAAAGTACATTTTTTCATTAAATTAAATTTTTTTAAACATTACGTATGAAACAAATAGATGAAATAAATTTTTTATTAAAAAACTAAGTCGTAAAAAACAAAAAAAATTATTAGATATAAATTCTATAGAAACACGTTAACTTTTCAATTATTTTAAATATATTACTCTAAACATAATAACTAATGACAAGGTAATTTAAATATCAAGAAAACAAAAAATTGTATGCATGAAACATAAATGTAATTTTCATCTAAATTTAAAGACTATTTGAAAATATTTTGGTTTAGATAATAATACTATGTGCTTGAAAGTTTTACAATACACAAAGAATATCTTTACGTCAACTTCCTAAATAGTTACAGGAACAAAGTCAGTGCTGAGTAGTTTTTTTTTTCCTTATTAAATTATATACCATTTAATCATAAATATTTAAAAAATTAAATAATTTTTTTATTTAATTGATAGAGCAAACTAAGAGCAATTTATCAAACAAAAAAAACTTCTTACAAGCTCGGAACAATGGCAGATTCTAATAACAGAGCATTTAAGAAAAAAATAATTGACATGTCGACGTTCTAATTAGCAAATTGTCTAACTCTGTTTTAGAAAATTCTTAATTTATGCGAAAAAAATTAGGTTAATAAATTTTTTTTTCTTTATAAAACGATCAATTCAATATTTATTGCAGGAATAATAATAATAATAATAATAATAATAATAATAATAATAATAATAATAATAAGGAGGGATGAAACAGTCTTTTATATCCTTACTTGCCAAAGTTCCAGCTTGCTCATCAAAAGCTGAGTTCTTGGCAGTTAGGATGCAGAAGGCTGTTTTACTTGGTTCTCTCCGTCTCTTAAGGGAAATGACTTTGGCCTGCTGTGATCACTAACCGCCTTGTTGTACGAAGTGGTCCAGCAGTAACGGATGGAGCTCAGGCTGGGCCCTCGGAGAATCGGATTCGGGGATAACCCCCCTGAGCATTTAATAACAAAATAATAATAATAATAATAATAATAATAATAATAATAACAAAATCCACGTTAACCTTTTTCTGATTAAATAGTCAGAGTCCTGAGTTTGGATTGTAGTCAGCAGTGACACATCTAAATAAACTTTGCGGTAGATAAAACGGAAAATTGCTTTACCTTCAACATATTTTCATTTTTCGGTATTACCCTGACAGCCAGCGTTTCCTCAAAAAGTAGGTTGACTTCCAGCAGTTACGGTTAACTTAACATCATGTTGGTAGTAATTCTTCACTGAATAACAGTCGTAAACAAATAGACGATAATTTACGATGACATTCAAGTTAGCTGTCACTTGATAATTTTTTTATTTTATTTAATAAAAAAATTAGTTCCAAAAATTTATTTTTAAAAAATTACATTTTTAATTTTTTAAAATTTCTACAAGTCTATTTCTTAAATAATTTTTTTTGCTATAATTTATTTGTCAAAGAAAATTAAAAAAATTGTGAATTGACAGCTAAATTTAATGAGAATTAATTTAGCAGATATTTATTAATTTTCCGAATTTTTTAACAAATAAATTATGGCAAAATTAAATGAGAAAAAAAAATTGACATTTAGAAATTTTAAAAAATTATCAATGCAATTTTTTAAAAATAGTTTTTCAGAAAAGATTTGTTTGTTAAATAAAATTAAAAAATCATCAAGTGGCTGCTAACTTTAATGTCATCTAAATTTAATGACATAAATTTACGGCCGCAAGTTGAATTTTAATAACAAATCAATTACAATAAAAAAATGCTTCTAAAAATTTTCACTTATAATTTTTATTAATTTTCACATGTGAAACTTTTTAATTAATTTTTTTAATAATTGCATTATTGTAAAATTTTTAAATAATTTTTAATGTCTGCCAATTTCAATGTCATAAATTTTCTTTTAATTTTATTACAACTTGATTTAAATATGTACTTACACAGCAAGTCTTGACGTCAAATTGCAGAGTAACTTATAGGCAACTTAATTGAAACCGCTGCTTGTTTTTCCAACTGATTTTTTCGTTGAATTGGCTTCAAATTGCGGACGTAGATTGACAGCAAGTTTCAGTTAAGGCGGCTATCAGGGTTACTTTAACGAAAAATCTATTTTATCTTCAGACCTTGTATAGGAGATTGCTTGGCGCGTTTATCGTGAAGATGGCTAACCAACGTGTACCCCGATAGGAACGGGTTCATTTCATATCAGTACTCTCATGCAAGAGAGCAAGACGTAAACTGCGAGTCTCCTGACAGTTTGTTCAGTAATTTGTCGTAATCTTTCATTTATTCGATAATGATTATAATTTAACCAACAATATTTCCGCGTAAATTCTCCATTGATATAAAAAATGTATAAAATACATTACTTTGAGTGATAATAATACCAATAAATAACATTGGTAATAAATATATAAATAAATAGATAAGTTTAGTTTGCATCCCCGCGTTTTCAACAATCACGCATTGTTTGTTATTAATAAAATTTATTGAAACGCAAATGCAATGCGAAGGCCGTTAATTCGTCACTTATCGGAAGGAGGTGGTAATGGAGATAGATCACAAAGGCAATCAACTAAATCAGGTGAGGATATACGTGGTTCATACGGATGGGATTGCAGAGATTATCGCCATCATTTATCAACTCTCGATCTTCTCAAAGTGCCAAATCATTCGAAAGGTCAGCTGTCTCCCGAGTCAAGGAATACAAGTATAATTTACAGGTAAAAAATTCAGAACTCAACTCTCTATACTAGTGGATCACCATCCGCTTGTTGCATTCTTTCCACACATATATCTATACTACATTATATTGTCATTCTACCCTGCTCTCGTATTATTAACTCGTCAAGTTCTCATGCTGCACTTTTCAATGACTTTGCTGCATCATTGTACAACGATAAGACTATGTTATTAGATAATAATTAATGCTGTGACAATAGTCATGCATTGAAAATTTATTTTTTTATTTTTTCATTAAAAACTCTATGTGAAATTTATAACACAATAACTAAGTAAAAAAAATTGATTAAATATCTGATAGATGAAAAACAAAAATATTAACGCAGCAACTAAATTACAAGCATATTATATGATTTTCATATTATTATCTGTTTAGAAAATAATAATAAAGGAAGTATTAAAGAAAAGAAGAATAAGCATGACGTGTTTGACGACTCTTTAGAACACCCACAACCTGGAAATCCAGGTGCTCCGGGAATCATCCGGGGATTTGCGCTCGCGCACTTATGACCCCTTCCGTTATGCCTCTCTTGTTGTTCAACAAGTTATTTTCAAACAGCCATAAAATATCAGAGAAACAAGTATTAAAATATAAATAGAGGTAGGTTTGTGGTGAGATATTTGCCAAATTGAATTGACACTCTGCTCGGGATATATGTTAGTAGAGGAGAATGAGACATAGGGGATATCGACAATAACTTATATATGGAACATGTATACGCATACATGTTATGTGGAATTATGTTACGATAAGCTTGAGGTCAAGAGGTTAATTATTGAAGTATAAAAGAAAACAAAGGCGCTTTTCCGATCGGAAGGAACACCTCAAATTATTTATTTTGATTATGTGATAAAAAAAAAAATATGATACTGAAATTGAGAGACATCTGATCATTTTTAGAATTTTTTTTAACAAACAAATTATAGCAAGAAAATTTTATTGAAAAATTTCATTTTTAGAAGCTCTGAAAAATTATAAATAATATTTTTATAAATAATTTTCTATGTCTAGTTTATTTTTCAAGCAAAATTATAAGATTGTCAAGTGTCTGCTAACCTCAGCTTCATAAAAATATACACATCATAATTAACTCAGTTGCATAGTTTCATAAAGATTATAGTTTTTATTTGTAAATCAAACTCATAGAAGCTAATATCTTTGTGAATTGGAAGTTTTTATTTTTTTGTGATAGCCTTTCTTTTTAAAAAATTTGAAATTTTTCTAAATAAAAATGAGAAATGAAATCGTGAGTCATTCAATTAATAAAGCTATGAAATCAAATAAATTATTTAAGCTAGCAATATAGTATTGATTATATAGAGTTGATTCATCAGAAGCTTTTACTTTGAAGTAATTCTTTTGATTATCCTGAAATTTTACAAAATGATTTTTAATAATTAAAGAGAAAGCATTCTTTTATTTTGTTATTAAGTTTTCGTGAACATATTTTTAGTAGCAATAAATTCAAAAAATTTATTTTCTCCATGAATTATTTCCATTTTTAACTAATGACCTAAATACAGTGAATCAATAATAACTCAATTATACAAGTGGTACTATAAAAAATTTTATTACTGGGGTTTATAGAGGAAAAAATTTATTACAGTTCAATGCATTCGTTTAAAATTCACAACAGGGAAAGAAAGGTCAGGAAAGCTTTTGTGTTTAGCACATTTTTATGTACGTTAACTTAGCGGAAGAGATAAAGTTACTGATATTCTTGCCTAAACTTTTTTTTTTGCTATTGTATAAAATATATAATATTATACACTAAACAGCTTTACTTGAATTAATTTTCTATAAATTTTCAAAAAATTCAAATGTCTACATCTGTATAATTAATCGTATTCAAAGATAAAAAATGGAACTTGGAATCATAATTTTTTTGTTTAGTAAATCGATTAAAAAAAATAATGATCATTAATTGAAAATATAATAGTTATAAATAAAACTCTTATTAGTTGCATCGAATTCATTCAAATGATTTCATTTATTTAAGCATTCAGTCGAAAATTTAATTGTATAATTCAATTCATTTATGAAAATTTGTAACATTTATGGTTATTATAATTGATTTTCTTTGAACAATAGCAATATATATAGTGAAAAAATTTCCTTATATGAATTATACTTGGCTTGTGCGTCAATACTAGTTCATTTTATGGACTGAAGTTGATTCTCTGAAAAGTTATTTCTCCTAAGTTATAGCGGTAATAACATCGCAAACTTAGTTGTGTTTTTTAATCAATTTGTAAGATCATAAAAAACAGAAGAGAAAGGATTCTTTTAATATAAAGTTAACACAAAACTTGTAATTAAATTAGCAACATGCAATGAAATAATAAAAAAAACAAGGGTCAGATTGATATCGAAAAGGTTGTTGTTAAAGGACGACATTGTATGTCAATAATAGATAAAAGGGAGAGAGGATATCCTCATTTTAGAGATTTAAGCATGGGTGATTGGACGTAGAGAGCCGGAGATTATCATTGGGTAACAAATTAGTTCTGTTAGGTGGTGACACATAAAAATTATGCAACTGATTATAAAGCTGACATAAGATATATTACTGATACAAGGAATAGTAATGAAAATGCAAACATAATAGAATAAATAGGTAAAGATGAACACGAGATTGATCGTTCCATTTTTTGTATTTGGTACTACACAATAGGATTATTGATTTTTTATCATAAATTATTGTGTCGTAGTGCTATTGAGTAAGAACCTTGTTATGAGAGAATATTATTTTTTCATGAGCTTGAATATGTATGCACGGTTTTCAAATTTTCGATGAGAAAATTCAAAATTTTTGATAATTCAGCAAGTTACAGATACCAGCAAATTTAAAAACGATTGAGTATTCATTAAATACCAAAATGTGATAAGATCTTAGAAGAGTATCTTGCATAATTGATTTCTGAGATGATATTATGTCGTGATTGATCGCTATCATGCGCGTGTGTGTGAGTGTGTGATATGATTTCAAGTTCGATAAATACATCTCAAATCAAAAATATTTATACTTCGACTGAAAATTTTTTTAATTAGGTACGGAGATACTTGTATTATTGATCTTTTGATTATATTATATTATTGATCGTAGTCAATTAGCATGTGGATATGTACTATTCTTAAGCGTCGAATGTCGCCAAGCAAATCAAAATCGAAAGACGCGTTCAAATGTTATCGTTAATTAAAAATGTCTGAACAATCTTTTTGTTTTTTTTTTATCTATATAACTTTTGACTTTTTAGTTCAAAAAGCTAAAAAATCAACCAATTTTATGACGCGTGCCATAATATTATAGGAGATTAATAGATCACTTAGCGTACCGCCTAAACAAATATTTATGTTTTTTTGCATTTGTATCAAATGGTTTTTTAATAGCTGGGCTAATTCGTGTGGACATATAAAAATTAAAGTTGTTAGTTTGTTTCTTATGTGAGATATTTTTTGTCAAACTATTTTGCTCACACGATCTGCACGACAATTCGTGCAGAGTGAGAAGAATGTTTATCGCCAATAGAACTAAGTGCTAAAAAATTGTTTACGTATATATATGATATCACGGTAACACCTTTGATCTTATAAGTATTCTATGAGTTTTCAATTTTATCATTGTAAATAAAACAATGTTTTTTATAACTTATTCGGGAGATTATTAACAAAATTTTGAAAATTCTTCGATATTAAAATTTAAATAGATCTGTAATTACTCAAAAGTTTAAATATATATCTATATACGATGCCCTTGTAACTTTTTCATAAACAAATCAAATAGAAATTTTTTTTTCGTTACTTCCGTTTTTGGATTTAGTTTTTGAAGAAAAAAAAAGTATGTATATAATAAGTGTATTCTATTTCTTTTAAAACTGAAATTTTTTCAAAAATTACCACTTTTAATTTTTTTTTCCTCCTTACTTTTTCAAACTCTCTGGTTCTTTGTGAATTAAAACCTAAACAATTTCCAGAGTAATGTTTTGAAAATAAGTTCAGGATGAGCTCCAGGAGTTAGCATTATTTTTTTAATTTTAAAACTGTAATTACTTTTGAATGAATAAACCGATTTTCACTCGGTTGGCAGTGGTCGATGCAGGTTTTCGAATTTTATGATTTACTTTTAAACACAAATTGATCAGACAAAATGATAATTCATTCTAAGAAATCTACCTTCCATTTCAGGGTTGGCTGAATGGCGTTTTTTTTTTTTGTTGATACTGTGAAATATCGTTCTAAAGATAAAAAAAAAATTCTAAAAACCCCTCCAGTGAGGCAAAAATTAAAAAAAATTTTTAGCCGTATCGAAAGAGATTGGGTTAAAAAATGATCGATTCGGCTTAGAATTTCCCATATATTTTTTTTTCTCAATTGCACTGCGTTATTGCTTAGTGTTTGTCTTATGAATGGTGATTTTATTTGAATAGAAGATTTACTTCTATTTTAACTGCCAAATTGCACTTTTTTCTTCCCTTATTTCGGTTTTTAATCATTATTTGGGTTGCCATAAAAGTGTTGACCAAAAAGAACTTATTTACTAAACTTGCGTTGGCGGCTTTATTGACGTTAATCAAACATAACTAATGCCTAATAATTGCTCTATTACTTTAAATGGTTTTATGAAGGACAAATTTAACTATCGGAAGCTTAAGCGTAAACAAAAGTATCTGAGGATGATTCTCCCTCTATGCCGCTTGATGACACGTAAAGTTTAAATAAATCAACGAAAAGCAAGTTAGACATTGAAATTAATTTGACTGTAATAGAATTTGAGAATAATGTTTTTAAGATTTGGCCAGTTTTTGATAAAGAGAGTTTACCAACACTCGATCTCCAGATTTCCCGCAGAACTGGACAATATTTTCGAGTGGTTCCGCGCGTTTTCGTCCCCCAACAAAGCATCCTACAAACAAAATATCCCCGACAAAATATCCCAAGCAAAATAATTTCAAGACAAATATATTCCCTTAACATAAATTTCCCTTGATAAAATATCCCACCACACAAACTTCCAAACACACAAGGTTGTTACTTTATTGAGGTTTAATTTATTAAGGTAAAAGTCCTACCTTAAAAATCGCAAATATAGTACTCCTGTATGCTAACGCGTTATGAGGCGTGCAAGAAAAGCCATTTTTTCAAGTTGCATTCCAAATATATAGACTTGAATAGATGATTTTTTTTTTTTTTTTTTCAATGAACTTTTTTTTAATCTCAGACGAATGTCTTTGGTTGAATAAATAATGTAAAATAAAATCTTTTGGAATTCGAAAAATGTAAGTTTGAGTGCAGTGAAAAATATGATGATAGGATGTATGCCAACCAGAGGGGGATATAATTCTACTAAATTTAACATCAACAATAATCCAAGAATCAGGAGTTGTTGCATGGAAGAATTGAGTGAAAAGGGGAGATGTAGTGTGAAAACCGCAGATCACTTCGATGCTTGTTTCATCCAAACAATGTGCGCTATATGTTGAACGTGATTAAATGTGCTGCATATTCTGATTATGTTAAAGTCACCCTTCAATTAAATGGTATCTCGTTCGTGCTCTTAAACATTTGTGGCCCCCATTTTTGAAGAGAAATTGAATCGTCGTGACTCAGAAAAGCATATTATATGATATGTAAATGAAAGCAATAAAATCGTTTGATTATAACTATTTGAAACTCATAATTGGGTTATTCCATGTCAAATCGACAAATAGTTGGAATCCACCCCTTTCGATTTGGATAAATTTTGGTCACAAGTTTCCTTTAATCATATAACAAAGTTTCGGTAAAGGAAAAAAAAATTTTTTTTTCCAAAAGATATGCAAATTAAAAATTTCGCAATTTTTACAGTTTTTCAATATTGTTTTTGTAACATCTCGAACGCTATTATAGAAACAGGAACGACCTTCTGTTTGTTTAAAAGGGGACACAGGGTTATTGAAAAGAAATATTTTGGAAAAAAATTACAAAAAATGCCAAATTTGTCAAAGTTTGAATTTTTGAAAATTGTTAATAATGACGATCGAAGTTCAAATTTTGGCTCAATTCAAAAGGGTGTTTTTTTTTTCAAAAATATGAATTTTTGAATTAAAAAAAAATTTTTTTTCCGTTTTTTTTCAACTTATAAATAAAGTAAAGTTATGCAGAACGTATTATTTTATGCGTTAAGGTTGAATATAAGATTATGTCCAAAAAATTAAAAAAAGTTGAAATTAATTTATTATTTAATATTTCCGCGTTATGCATTTAATTCTTTAATGCTCAAAATTACAATACTATATATATGCATAACTTTACCTTATTTAAAAGTTGAAAGAAAAGAAAAAAACTGTTTTTTTTTTAATTCAAAAATTCATATTTAAAAAAAAATACACCCCTCTAAAATTTCAGGATCTTCTAAGATCAGTACAAGGTATTATATAAAAAAAAAATTGAGCCAAAATTTGAACTTCGATCGTCATTTTTAACGATTTTCAAAAATTAAAAATTTGACTAATTTGGCATTTTTCAAAATTTTTTTCCAAAATATTTTTTTTTTTCAATAGCCCTAAGTGTTCCCTTTCAAAAAAACAGAAGCCTTCTGGCCATTCCTGTATCTATAATAACGTTCGAGATATTACAAAAACAAAATCGAAAAACTGGAAAAATTACAAAATTTTGAATTTGCATATCTTTTGGAAACAAATTTTTTTTTTTCTTTGAAAGAACGTCGTTCAAAATTTGTCCAAATCGAAAAGGGTCCAACTATTTGTCGATTTGACATGGAATGACCCAATTATTTTTTATTCCAAGTTTTGTAGCTCATAATTTATTTATTAAGTCATAAGAATCCAAAAAAGATCTAAGAAACAATAGTCTCTAATTTTAATAAATGAAATTAACCGTTTTTCCAGACTTTCCATTGTGTTTAGATTGCTCCCTGAATACAGCAGATTCTCTCTCTTACAAAATCACTTTCAGTCTACGAAGTAGACCAATTAACTAGCAGTTAGCGTATAGAAGAGTGTATACAAATTGAACTAGACTATAGACTGCAGTGAGATAAAAAGGTTGTGAGGATCTCGTTGATGGAATATAAATTGACAATAAAAGTGGAGATAAAAATCTAGGACAGGTTGTCGTTAAATAATTTTGATGCACTAACTTACTAACGTTTTATATGAAAAATAATATTATAGTTGAAGACGTGTCGCATTTTTAAGCTATTTACTTTTCAAAATCTTAAAATACTGAAAAAATGAAGTGCTACACGTTTATCCATTTGCTACTGTTTCATAGAAAAAAAACTTCACGAGGTCAATGATGATGATTAGAAATATTTTTATGTCGTTAATCAATTTGTTAAGTTAAACAATATGTGGATTGATAGGTTCAGAAATTAATATATTTGTGAGCTTTTGTGATCGATAATTTGATCTATGATCTCTAAAAGACTTGCATCGGGATTATTACCACAGGATTCATAGTAAACAGAGTTGTAAAGATTATCGAAAAGACTTCCTGTAAGAGTTCTATTTTTTTTTTCATCCTACTTATTTTTGTTTATCTATTTCTTTTTTATCATTACAAGAGACACCATTATAAATTCACATCAATACAAGATATTCTGTGAACAGGCAAACAACCAGAATCCGTCTATCTATATAACTTTTAAGATCGTGAGCTCCACATAGTCCTTTCAGTTGTTTATATGTGCAACTAAAGTACTATTACATTACAATCGTGACGCCAAGGTATGCAATGTAAAGACAAAATAGTAACGGATAAAAAGAATAGCAAGGAGAGAAGAAGAGACCATCACGATTATAATTGCAACATGAAAGCATCAAGAAAAAAGCACCTGAATTGTTTTTTATTTATTACCCTATAGGCTTTGATGATCCGATAAAAACTCGGATAAAACTCAAAGTGTATTATTGGTTTTTCAATTAATCTTGAATACAGCTGATGTATTGTTTATAAAAAGTAAATAATAAAAACAAATTGTTCGAAATAGAAAATTGCATTTCCAAAATTTTTTTTTCAATTTCAATGATGTAAATTCATGCTACAAACGATAGGCTTATATTGCAAAATCAAGGTTGTCGGAAAAATCGCCTATTTGCGGTCTCATGACATAAATGACTGTTTTTACGGTATACATTATTATTGAGCGACACACGTTACTTTGAAAAAATTTTCATTCCAGAAACTAAAAACTAGAAATTTTAAGGTTTAAACTTTTTTTATGACTTCGAGAGTCTATTTTTGATAAAGATACAGCCATTTAAAAAATTGTTGAAAATTTTTAATTTTTTTTATCCTTGACTTTTTTCTACACGAATAGGAATTTTCTTTACAAATGACCGCTAAATTCATTGTAATCGTGGGACATAGTGCGGTCGTTTTATTTATTACCATTTTTTAAACAAAAATTAATTTATTTTATGGTAAACTTCATGAAATTTATAGAGAACCTAACAAAATTTACGGTAGACTACGGTAAAATTTGTTGAAAAAAAGTGAAAAATTATCTCACCTTATCAAAAAATGATTAGGTCGTGTCGTCCGTTCCATGACTACCGTGAATTTAACGGTAATTTTTAAAGAAACTTTTTTTCAGTGCATTAATATATACATAGACTGATTATACTTTCTATTTGTTCAATGGATTTTTATATTTCATAATTTTTTAAAAGACACACGGAAAAAAAATTACTTAAATTAAAAGAAAAATTTGGGAAGCTAGAAAAATTCTTCAATCAAGAAAAATTTGCTTAAGCAAAGAAGAATTTCTCAGCTCAAGAATTTTTCTAATTGAATTAAGATGATGAAATTTTCCAAACTGATTTCTTTGATTTAAGTTAATTTTTTAACTTCCCGCTAAGAAAATGGGAAATTTTTAAAAATTAGGAGGTTATAACTAAGTTGGACTTCCTTAATGCGTTCCCAATTGTTTTTCGATTGGGTTAACACGACAAGTTACTAATTTTGACGTTGGGTTATCCCAATAAGTTTCTAAAAGTGTCCTAATCAAACAAACCAATTATCGAGTCATTAATTTTGGTATTGGCTTTTCCCAGCGTGTTCCCAAGTATCTCCCAATTGAGTAAATCCAATCGTAATTGCGTGATCATAACGTTTGGCTTTTCCAACGCATTCTCAATTATATCCCAATAAAGATATTTCTATCGGGCTTGCCTCATCAATACGCAATTGGGTTCCAATATATGTTTGGAGATAATTTATAGTCGGGTATTGGTTTTACCCCGTTTTTTAAAAATCGAGTTTCCATCACATGTAGAAGTTTTGCAGTCCTATTATATGGACAAAAAAAGAAGACTATTTTTTTCAAACGTGAATAAAAAAAAAATCCATTGAAATATGATATATATAGATCGATGATTCGAAGTTTCATGTGGCTCTATCAAAAATTGCTAATTGATAAAAATTTTTTGACAAGAAATATAAACAATAAAAGATTAAAAAACGGAGTTTTTTTTATTTTGGGTTTAAAAGTAAACATCAACTTTGGACTTCTACAAAATCATAAATTCAAAGTTTTTTTTCACGTTAATTTTTTTGGTGATAAGTTGAATCTTCTTAAACGCAATGACGAAAAAAATAATTGTTATTTTCATAGGTTATTATCGTAATTTATAAACAATGGTCACTTGCTATTTCTTGATCAAATAGAGATAGAAATTTGTTTCAAATTAGCATTTGAAAAGGGTAAAATATTTCAATTACGTGCGAATTATGAAATTTGCCATAATCAAATTTTCCATTTATTTAATTATTTAAATTTAAGAGAAGTACTTATTAAATAAATCAGTGCAATTTTAAGCGCTCAGGTATGGAATTAACTGGGAGTTGCAGAGATGGCTTTAAAGGTCAACCGTTTTCCTAATTTTTTCTCTTCAAATTGGCTCTCAATTTTAATCTTACGGAGCCTCCGAACACAGAAAAAACTATACTAGGCCTAAAAACCAGATGGACCGAGAACCACTGTTCATCTTACGGCAACAAATAAAATTTATTTCTTATGTTTATGTGCCTAATTTGTTAAAAACTGAATTATTCCAAGTCTTTTATAAATATGATAGTTTAATATGTTTAAAGCCCTTTCTAACAAACAGTGTGGTTAAAAGATTTTTTAAATTGCTCAAGATTAGATTAACTATCAAGCAAAAATTTTCATTAGATATTTTGAAGCATCCTGAATTTAAGGCTGTCATTATTTATTTACTAGAATATACAGAGACATACATACACTATATATAAAGTATGCATATATAGAGGTGAAAATTCACCTGTGTACCTCTTTAAAAGAACTTTCAAATAAATTAAGTTTTCAATTGACTTATCACTGATAAATTTCAACGTAACCATGGTATATTAAACGAGTTTTCAGCATTACTGCACCGTGAGGTTGTTGTGAAATTACTGTGAAAACACTGTGGAAACACATCAGAAATACTATGGAAAGGTAGTAGAATTGCTATGGAACTACTGTGGATTCATCGTGTAGAAATGGAACAAATTTACGGTGTTTTCACAGTGCGCTTACGGTGAGTCTGTATAAAGTTTCGACAGTGCTTCCACGATGATCTCAAGGTTGCTAGGGTTAATGCAAAAAATGGTGAAATAATGGCAATAAAACTTTTTTTAATTTGATTCATGATTTTAGAAATTTTTCAAAATTATGAGCTATCCTTCAAATTTTTTCACCAAAGTTATTTTTAAGGTTTTTACATTCTCTCGTATTCAACAAACTTGACCGGTTTTTATTAGTATAATCAAAATATTCAAAATACACATAATTAAATGAGTTCAGAAATGATGTATTTTTAAAATACCAAGAATCAGTGATCAATTACATGCAAATTTTTGCTCGATTTTGCTCATTTATAATGGAACAAAAAGAAAAAAAGCAACATAACTTGACTCAACGAAGTATGATCGACATAAATTGAGGTCGTGATCAAGAGTCGATTTGTTGTAGTGACCCTTGAGGCTATCAAACACTTTTGCCATCACTTGTCGTATCTCCATTAGCATTTTTTCAAAAAATCTCGAAAATTTTAATGAAATAAAAACAGTGTGACTAAAATTCTAATCATACAGGCTTCTTACTGATCAAATGAATGCATTATGCACGTGTTCGTGATGCAATATCTCATACATGTATATAAGGCTCAACAAATCGCCATCACCATTATATATTTTCTTACTTGATACGCAGTAGAGAATGCGAGATAGAAGGGGTAATATATAAATATACGTATACATATATCTAAAGAGTATGAGAGTGTAAGACTGTTATTGGAAGGGAGTTTTGCCGCGGGCGATGCATTGGACGAGAGCACTAAACAGTCCTCCGGTACTCTCTGGCGCGTTGTCACTTTGTCCACTCTCACTGTATGGTTTTAGATGGAAACTATATTTAGTAATTATCAAATTGTTCAAAATTAAATTTAAGTTGTAGATGGTTTCAAATTCTTAATGGATTATGTTAAAACTGTGTTAAAAGCTTTTATAATTTTTTTTGTGGTTATATCAGTTAGTTGCAATTTGAATTGAAAAATTTTGAAGTTTTCTTCTATCACGTGGATTATGTTAACCGGTCCATTAGACATTTATCATTTGTTATGAGTGATTATGAAATTTTTATAATGAGGTGTCAATTAAAATCGAATACGTAGAATTTTTGTTGAGTTGGATTTAGAGAAAATTAAATGGTTATTAAGCAATAGAAAAATATTTTAACATAAATCAAACATTGAAAATTGATCGATGTCAATCCACAAAAATTGAGCATTATTTTACAAAAGTAAAAAAATTTTTATTTCTTATTCTGAGTCGACAGTAGTTGAAAATTGATAATCATGTTGAAGATTACTATGTTGGATTATATCGGTGATTCAGGGTAAGTTGCTGACATGTGCATTAACGAAGTGAAATATCAGCTCTATAGAATAATCTTTTATCAATAACACTGATTCATTCTTTTTGAACATATTAAGTTACATCGGAATTATTCACTGTATTTTGTTTATGAAGATTTGAAACTTATTTAAACAATGCATTTGATCAAGAGGTTTCAATTTAGTTGTATACTTTTAAATATTTAATTATTATTTCATCTTTAATTCACTTGCTGTGTTCATTTTGTTCAGTGATGATTGAACATTTTTTTTATTAGTTAAATTAAATAAATTTCTTATGAGTGGGAAAAAATTATACAAGTTGACAAACAATTGAACAAGCTTGAAACAAGTCAAGTGCTTCATGATTAATATACTTTATGATACTCAATACTGTTTTGCATAATTATACCAAAAAATGAAAACCATAGTTTTAAAATATTTTTGCCTACAGTAAAAACCATGATTCAGTATCATAAATTTACTAAATTCTTGATCTGATTTCTTGTTTATATTTATAGCGCCCATTATCATAAAAATTCGTGAAATACGTTTTGAGTAAGGAAGAGGAGGAAGTGAGTAACTGTCCTCTGTCTAAAATGTTTTATATGTATTGACATGACTAAGAACGAAAATTTAAGATAAAGTATCATATTCGTGATGAATTTGCAATTGTAGACTCCTTCTTACTGATAGTGTACTTTTTTTTCTCAATCCTGGGTGCAAACACTGATATACTGAAATCGTAGACAAGTTTCCTCTCTATCAATTTAAAAGACCTTAAGATAAGACGCGTAGTATTTATAAGCTTCCATCAGTACTGGTATTTATTAAGTTAAGTTTTGGTTATGGATGATTATAGTTATGAGAAACTAAGTGAAAATACTATTTAGCTATATGATACTTGACATAAAATTAGAATGATGTTTTTTTATATAATTTGTTTTATTACTACAGTAACTTTAGCTACTATTTATAAATCTACTAAATGAAATAGATTCAGGAGTAAAAAATATAATAAACTCAAACTAACAAATTAGGAAAATAGAAAATCGTATGCCGCTAGCGCTCAAATTATTATAAAAAATAAATAAATAAATGTTGATAATTGTTGACAAAGAATAGGTATGTAGTTTTATATTGATTGACATTTGTTCATTTTTAACATTCAAGTTATAGGTATTATTCGTTAATGAAATAATCAAAAATAAAATACACAGTAAAAAATTTTACGTCATTGCGTCAAAAAGCTTAATGTTAAAAATTTCTGTGTTAAATTTTTAACACTTTTATGTGTAAATTTAACATTTATTTTGTTAAATTAACACAAAAAATTAGGAAAACGGTTGACGCTAAAGGTCATCCCTGCAACTTCCCGCTACTTTCGTAATTAAACGCTCGAAATTGCACTTATTATGTTTTTGAGCTCTTCGAGCTCAAAAATCTAATTTTTGTGTAGTTTTGAACTCTCCGAGCTCAAAAGTTTGATAGGAGTTAAATAAATCACTATTTTTTTAATTTTCAAACCGCAATAACTTTTGAATGAATGAACCGATTTTCACGCGGTTAGCGGCATTCGACGCAGTTTTTCAAATTATATGATATACTTTTAAACACAAATTGACTAGACCAGAAATATCGGTGTAATCCGAAAAAACACTTTTTGTCGATTTTTTTCGTCAACGATAACTCACGAACGAATCAACCGATTTTGACCAGCTTGGTGGCGATCGACGTGGTTTTTCGATGCTAAGAGCCGATTTGGAATTGATCCGTCAAGCCGTTTAAAAGTTATTAAAAGAAAACCACATTTGAAAAAATTTTTGTTCGTAGTTTTTGTGAGATTTTTGAAAATCTACCGGTCCAAATCGGTCCAAACCATATTTAAAATCTAAGATCAGTCAAGCCCTTTCGATTGGCGTCAACCGCGATAGAATCGGTCAACCCTGTGTAAATTTGCTAATAAAAATCTTAGAAATTCTGATAAAAATATGAACAAAAAGTGATTTTTTCGAATTACACCGGAATTTTCAGTCGGATCAATGTGTGTTTAATAGTATGTCATAGAATTTTTAAAAATTGCATCGAATGCTGCCAATCACATGAAAATTGGTTTTTTATTTATTCAATAGTAATTGTAGTTTGAAAATTTAAATAATAGTTTTTTAATAAAATTCCATCAGACTTTTGAGCTCGAAGAACTCAAAAGCTTAGAACAACTAACTCTTGGAGCTCAGAGAGCTCAAAACAACACAAATTATATTTTTAACTCGAAGAGCTCAAAAACGTCACAAGTGTACAATTTGAAATGCTTAGATACGAAATCAGCGAGAAGTTGTAGGGATGGCTTTTAGGGTCACCTGTTTATCTATGATTTTTTATTTTTTTGAAATTAATCTAAATTTATTATACCACAAGTGAAATATAATATAGTAAAGGTCATTAAAACTAGGAAAATAGTTGGACCGTGAGAATTTAAGAATAAGGCGCAACTTTAAATGCTTCTTTACATTACGTGGTATGCAAAATAGACATGAAAACTTTTTTAAACCGATATTTCTGAATAGATTTAGCGATGTAAAAGTAGTAAAATCAATGATACAGACAATCAATGCTTATAAATAACAAGCTTTTGTAACCAACATTCATACATTCAGACGAGCTTGGTGAATCGAACTTTGGTAAGCTTTTTTGGTTACTGTTATTTCGTACTAATTAGTCAACCATGTCATTGGTTGATCATACCGAACTTGGGTATTGCCACAAGTTTACCTAAGTGAGCCCGAACTTGGTGAACCAAACTTCGGTAAACCTTTGGTTACCGTTATTTTATACTAATTAGGCAATCCATCGCATGCCGAACTTTGGCAGTGCCAAGCTATTACGAGATTACATCCGAATGTGGAATTCTTTGGCATACCAATGTTCGGCTAGCCTAATTTAAAACAAATAAGATTCGAATTGGGCTAGCCTAAGTTCGGAAAGCTAACTTTGCCCCGAACTGATTTTTCGGCATGCCTCATTAAAATTCTAGTCGGGCGGTTAGAATATTCAAAAAATAGTGTTTTATTAAAATTTTATCAGACTTTTGAGCTTGGAGAGCTCAACTGACACGGAAATTATATTTTTGAGCTTGAAGAGCTCAAAAACATAATAAGTGCAATTTTGAGTATAGAATTAGCGGGAGTTTTCAAAGAATCCCGTAAAAAATTAATTTTTCATTTAAAAAATGAATGAACATCTTAAATAAAGCATGTATTTGTGAATTTTTCATAATTTATACAATGTATTGTACTACTCAAAATGAACTCTATTCTTGTTGACAATGGAAATAGAAAAAAAAAATAAATAGAACTATAACAACGGTTGCATATTAAATTTAGTCAAAGTATTGTCTGGTCAACTCTATAATGAAAGTTCTTTCAAAGTGTTTGTGTACGCAATAAGTCAATATATAATAAACCTATACAATTTCTAAACTTTCTCTCATTTGAAAGTCTAAGTTTCGATCACTCTTAATGTTTCATACTTTTATACAAATCAATCAATACTTTTAAATAAATATTACAAATAATTTTGTTCAATGAAATTCTTAAGTGTAAAGAAATAAAATTACAGGTAAAATCGTGACATGAGCTTTATAACCTTGTGACGGAGGACTATATAAAGATTACATAAAAATTAAAAAAAAAATATTGTTCTTTAGTTTAACAGTAATTTCTCCAATAAAACATCGAAGAAATTGCATGAATTGTGAAATACACTATATAGTGGAAAAAATTAAATAAGAAAAATTTCCAATTTTTATTGATTTTTTAATTTTCCGAGTGGCTGTATTTTCATTAGAAATGATCGTATCCAAGTCATGAGAAAAGCAATTTAAAGTTAAAACTTTCTAGGTTTGAGATCTTGTGATGAAAAAATTTGCAGAGTAATTGCTTAACGTGTATCGCTCAAAAACGATAGCACGTTGATATGTAACTCTCAATCCTAATGAATATGATAAAAAAAAAAAAATTGTCGAGATTTTTTCGTATTTTTTTGATCCTCAGATTTGTTAAACATTTTTTCCGATTCTACTGTATAGACTACCACTATATATGGACCGGATTACTTTTTCATTCAGCTTTAATGTGCTTTTATCCATACCTTGATACGATCTTATCTTACTTAGATATCGAACTCTAAAAAAGAAATGATTATTTCATCTCTGACCAATGATATCTCAGCACCCAACGATCGCACAGAAAATTAAAGATGGTTTTTAAAAGTTGATCGGTGGACTAAAAACAAAAACACAAAAATTTCGCAATTTTTTTGTCACCATAATTTTTCCATTCGTAAAATCAACATTTTTCTATTATTGAAATCAAACTAAAATTAAATTTTTGACAACGGAAAGGTAGTAATTTCCATTTTCCTATAAATATGTGAGTAAGTTATTTCTTTTGAAGAGTATGTGTCAAACACAAAAATTAGGAAAACGGTTGACCCTGAAGGTCATCCCGGCAACTTCCCGCCGATTCCATATCTAAGCGCTTAAAATTGCACTTATGACATTTTTGAGCTCTTCGAGCTCAAAATGACAATTTATGTATTTTGAGCTCTCCGAGCTCAAAAATAGCTGTTCTATGCTTTTGAGTTCGAATTATTCAAATTTTATGATATACTTCTAAACACAAATTGATCCGACCGGAAAATTCCGGTATAATTCGAAAAAAAATCACTTTTTTACGATTATTTTCGTCAACGATAACTCACAAACGAATCAACCTTTTGAGCGGCTTGGCGGCGATCGACGTGATCTTTTGATGTTAAGAGCTGATTAGTTTTTGGAATTTATCGGTAGAGCCGTTTTAGAGTGATTTCTAAAAAACCACATTTAAAAAAGCGTTATTTATGTAGTTTTTTTGAGATTTCTTAAAATATACCGATTCGAATCGGTTCAAATTGTATCAAAAATCTAAGATTGGTTAAGCCCTTTTGAATGGTGCTAACCGCGATGAAATCAGTCAAGCCGTTCTAAGGTTATGAGAGGTTTACACACATCCACACACACACATACATATATACAGACATACAGACACCATCGCGGAAACAGTTAGGGAAGTTTCCTAGGACCTCAAAACGTCGAAATCTGATGAAAACTCGATTTTAGAAAAACGGGGTAAAACCAACAACTTTCCGATTTCCTAAAATTTCCAAATTTCTTAGTGGGAAGTTAAAAGATAACATCGTAATTGGTTCAAAAATTAGACAATCGTGAATATATCACAGTTTCATGCGTATTTCGATCTCTTATTAAAGAAAATAATATCAAATTAATAAAAGATGATCTTTTTTCAATTATTAAATCTGTATCCCAAAGGGAAATTGAAAAAATTGTAAAATTTACCATTTTCAACTTTCTGCTAAGAAAATTGAAAATGTGATTTGTGTGTGTGTGTCTGTGTGTGCGTGCGCGCGCGTGTGTGTGTGTGTGTGTGTCATTTCTAAATAAGAACTAAAGTTTCTCTATTCAACGTTTTCCTTTAAATAAGTTCCTCTTCTGATGCGATAAATGTCGTGACTTTACCACTAATACAGCCAAAAACTGAGGTTGGAAAAATTTTTGGGGTTTGCAGAACCTCTGTGTAGGGTGCTCCGGTTAAAATATATTAATCAGGAAGTACACAATTTATAAAATTGCATTTCTTCGACGCGTTTTTGCGCTTATATGGAGAAATTGACTAGCTGATGTAATTATTTTTTGTCAAAAATATTGAGAATGTGTACTCTGTCTGGATTATTGTGATTCAAAAGAGTAAAAATTGAAGTAATAGTTCTGTCTGGAGTCATTTGTGGGTCGGCCATTTCAATAAAAAGGATAGAAACGTGTCTTTTGCAATTTGATTGAGGATACAATTTCATAGTATCCACTATCGTATGGACCATTTCATCGCTTTCTTATTTATTTTGTTGAATGTTAACTTCAATCTATTTGCATAGTTGGGTGTATTTTTTATTAGCTTTAGAAGCTGTTTGAAGTGGTTTATATGAATCGTGTCCAATTCATCAACATAGCTTAATCCCCAGATTGGAATAGCATCAAGTAGGGTGGAGGTTATCATAGACTCAAAGAGCTTGGGTTCTAGGAGATGTGCTTCGCTGCTGTCTCAATGGAAATTACAGTACCAGAGGCAAAATTGGCATCCTCGATCGCATAATCAACTGATTTATGCTCCACAGTAGTTAAGAAGATTATTGCGCCTAGATATTTAAATTCGCTAATAATTTCAAGCGGCTCATTTTTGTAAATAAATTTGTCCGCCGTTTTTTTCCTTAATTACCCCCTCAATTCGAAAATCAAGACCTTGGAGTTCAAAATACCAACAGTAAGCTCGTTCTCTCTATAGTAAACTTCTAAAAGTTTTAGGATAGCAATCAAATCTTTTGCATCTTGGATCAGAAATAAGACCATATCGTCCGCACTATAAGCACATGCATTCAAGTAATTATTTAAAAATCTAAAAATTTGTACTGATTAAATTGATTCAATTAAAATAAATATGAATAATAATTCTATAATTTTAAACGAAATAGTAATGGATATTTTCTTATCAAAAAGTTACTCGTTTGACCAATATGTTCTATTTTATAGATCTAAGAAAATCATCAATTTAAAAAACTATTTTGAACTAGAAAAAAAAAATTGAAAATTATTATATAGATTTTGAAAACGTTTGAATTCATTTTGACGGTTCTGCAGTTTGTAGGTAACGCAAAGCAATCTCCTATTTTTGCAGTTTTTTTTCGATACCAAAGTAAATTTTTATGTATAAAAATCTATTTTTTGCTCGACGGGCAGAAAGCGTCAACTTTCGGCCCGCTGCGCTAAATGAAGTTGCCACTTTCTGCCTTCGTCGAGCAAAAAAATAGCATACACTCCTCGGGAAGTAAATAAGAAATCCTCAGATCACATGTTTGTTGACCTCGGCCAACAATTACATGTGATCTGAGACATTTCTTACTTTACTTCCCTCGGTGTGTAATATACTATTTCCGCCGACTGTCAATTTCCTTCCGTATAAATTGATATTGCACCTATATACGATAGATTGGAATGGATGTCCTCACGCTGTCCTCGTCAATAAAAACTTTTTAAACTAATTTTGTTGTATGTTTGAGGATATATGAAGGCATATTGTGTTTGTGAGATTGGTTGAGATGGTAAAGAATCTCGATTGGCGAGTAAAGAAGATATATATTGAGCAGGTAAGGAATACAGCGGTACTTTATTCACAATCAGAATTGTATATAAAAGCGGCGTACAGGATTTCAGAGGAGCCCCTAACGATATTTTCATCCACGCCCACTTCTTCGTTCTTTTGGCGTGGCAAAATACCTGATTCTTTACCTTAACTTCACTCTCATATTATATTGCATTCAGGACATGTGGCAAAGTAAACCGTTACTACTTTTGCTAGTGGTAGTTGAGAAGACGTATTTGATATAGAGATCCATTGTATATCAATCTTTTTTTGTGAAAAATTTTTCTCTCTTATTCATTTCTCGTATACTCTGCGCTACTTATAGTAAGATCTTCATACGATATAGTTTACACGAGAGGCGCTTAATTATAATATTTATAATACGTGATCTGATATTTTTTGAAATTTGTATTAAATAACAATGACAACTTGTAGTTCTGGTTACTTTGTAGATGACAATTGTAATTTTATGCACCTGGAAATGTTTGCATTTATTACGTGCCACCTCTTTACAAGTGAATTTCAGGATTTGAAAAGAATTAAAAGAGGAAGAAGGCGTCTTACATCCGGCGGAAAGTAGTACAATAATTTCATAATACACCACAGCATTATTCATTCAGTAAAAGTGCAAAGTGAAATTTTTATACTTTCTTGATTAAATTTAATTTTTTTTTTTTACTGGTATAATAAGATAATTCTCTCCATATCATTTATAAATCTAAATACACACGGAAAAAAGTAAACTGTAAAATTCACTCGGATTCCGGTTAATTTTTGTAGTTTCAACAGTAAAGCGAACATCGGGGTGGCAAAAATATAAATTTTACAGAACTCAATATAGAAAGTGTCAAAGCTACAATTTATAATTTAATATCGAAAATAAGTGCTTAATAGCTGCTAATATAGTAAATCTCGACTCTCTCATCTTAAAAAATTACAGCTTCAAACAGTAAAAATTGCCGTTTCAATATGTAGTATATACTATGAGGAGAAGGGGGTCTCACTCTGGAAGAATTTAACATTTGAAACAGTAAAAATTTTACTCTTAAAATATATATTTTACCAGTTCAAGTAAGTCAATAATTATAGTTTGATTTCTAGCGTTGCGCTTAAAATTTACCATTTTACTTTGTAAATATTGACGTTGCTTGTATTAGAAATTTAGTAACTGTATTTTATGCTTTTTACATATCATGCGATCATATTTTAGGTACGATATGATAAATATCAAAGTCAAAATTCTTAATTATTATGCTTTAACTTTTTCGAAATTCATATAGCCAATATTATTGTTTGAAATAGTATTTTCTTCCACGTAAAGAATAAATTGTAGCATTTAAATGATAAATATTACACAGTGATTATTAAAATCACGATTTTACTGTTTGAAATGGTGATTTTTAGCAGTTGATCATGACTTATTATAAATCGACTATTATTAATTACAGTTTACTTTTCCCGTGTATATTATTCTAGTGTATTAGTATAATTATTAATAATTTGTTGTGATGAATCTAGAACACTTTTCGGTAGATTTCGTAGAAATCTATCTATTGTATTGGTCTTTATCTCAGAATTAATTTAGAATTTGGTCATAATATCACCTAAGTAGTCGAGTAAGGCTCAAAAATGCCATTTAAAATTTTGAAAGTAGTGAAAATTACATTTCCGCTCACGATCAGTGAAAAACTTTTGATTTAGAAGAGATAACTCATTTTTGAAATATTCACGTGAAAGCTTATGAAATTACCTTTAATTAAATCTATTAAATTTTTACCCTACAAGTTATTGAGAAATAAATGAAGGTAATCTATTTCTGAGAAATCTACCTTCCATTTCGGTTGAGGCCAAATGGCAGTTTTTTTTTTTATGTGTATTGACATTGAAATTAATGTATTCAATTCAACGAAAGTATATAGTAAGAACTTTCCTGATGTATGTTTCTTCGGTATTGGGAGGTAGAGGTGTGAAAACTTCAGCTAGGTGCTTAGCAAGTACTTTGGCTTTTTCGGCATCACTTCTGGCCCATCCGTTTTGTTGGTTTAGTGGTGGGTTTGGCTGCTGAGGCTGTTTTAGTTTTAGTCTTTTTGTTGCTTTCCGTAGAGAGTAATCCGTGGCAGCAGTTACGGTAAGTTTTTGAAAACTATATTGGAGAGTATCGTTCTGGAAGTCATAGATGAGCTTTTTGAGCTCACGAGTGGCTCTGTTGTACCTTGTTTTATCTACGGGGCTTCGCATTGATTGCCATGTTTTTCGGAGTTTTCGCTTTTGTCTTATTTTTTCATTTATTTCCTTGGAATATTGGTTCCTGCTGTCTGAGGTTGTGTTGTTGTTGGATGGAGTAGCTTCTGCAACTGCCTCTCGTATGATTGAGGTGAGATGTTCCGTGGCTTTATCAATGTCTTTGTACTGCGAAGCGGAAGATTTAAAGCGACTTAAGGGGCACACCTAGTGTGAAATTTCGAAAAAGTCGATTTTTTTTTTTTTTTCATATTTCGGTAGATTACACCTTTAAAAATAACATATTAAAATTTCAAATCGATATATCAAATAGTTTTTGAGTTATAACATTTTAAAGAGCAGCCGCTCGGCAGCTAGAGTGTCATTAGCTGCGAGACGTACCTGAAGTATTGTTCAGAGTCTACTGTCTCTTCTAGCCCCTATAACACGATTCCAGTTTCTATTGTTGGCTCTCAGGTATACAAAAATATATCATTATAATAATTTCTACAAATTTCTAGAAATTTTTCGTTTACTGCCACGTAAATTATTTTCGGAGCCAGACACATTTAGTCTCATTGTGATCGTTGTATCGAGCGCATCATAATTTTACACGTGCTATTTTCTTGAAAATGAGTGACCAATCTTCATATTCAAATAAAAAAGGAACTCACAATGTTCCTAAGCATCGATCAATTGCGAAAAAACGCAAGTTTACCGGAAATAGATTTACATTTGAGCAATCTACTGCGAATACCAGTACGTCCGCAGAAAAGTTATTACAAAATAATGACAATAATGTTGTGATTGACCCATCTCATGGATATTGTATTTTGCAATTTTTATCAGTTTTTAGTGCAATTAGTAATTTAGTGGTGTGTAAAACCTGTCAAAAAAAGTTACTTTCAATCAAGCAAGTTCAAGAGGCCTAGGGTTCAAAATTGCTATTATTTGTGAATGTGGCAATTCGTATATTAATTCTGGACCAATGATTAATAACGCATTTGAAATAAATAAACGTATTGTTGCTGTGATGCGTCTATTGGGCATCGGAATAAATGGGATAAATCTTTTCTGTGGATTAATGGATTTAGCATGCAAATTTTACGACCAAACTTTTGCGGGATGTTTTACGAATTTACAGATTGCAGCCGAAACTGTTTGTAAGCTCAAGCTATAAATGAAGAAAAAGAGCTTACATTAAAGAAAGAAAATTCGGAGACAAATTTTTTAGGCCGTTACACTAGGTGTGCCCCTTAATGATAGACTTTTTCGTGGAAAGTCTCCCAGTCAGTGTTTTTACTATTCAAATAATTTGTTTTGGCTTTGTGTATAATTTTTGTATTTATTGTTAGAAGTACAGGTGTGTGGTCTAAGCTTGATTCTATGCATGTGGAGGTTTTGTAATGCCTTTGGTGATAAAGATATCAAGTACATCTGGTATTTGGTTAATATCGGTTGGCCAGTAGGTCGGTTCCCCTGTAGATAGTGTATCGCAGTTGTTTGTCGATAGAGCTTTACGTAGTTCTCTGCCTTTAGTGGTGTCTAGCCTCGAACCCCAGTGGATGTTTTTTGCGTTGTAGTCTCCGCCTGGAATGAATTTAGTGCCAAGAGAATTTAGGAAGTCGCTGAATTGATTTTGCTAAATCGAAACATCGACTTGAAATTTTCAGAATATATATAACTTTCAATGATGAAAAAGAGAAAAAAAAGTTCAATTTTTGGGGATTTTAGTAGTTTTTTTAAAACTTCGAGACTTAAAGAAACTTTTAAATCAAGTTGTTTTTTAGGACTCTTAATGCATGTTTAACTATCATAATCTAATGAAAAATTAAAAAATATGGTCAGTTTTTCTACGCTGTCCTAGCAAATAATGATATATGTTTAGAAGAACAGCATCTCAAGAATATACTCGCTTTTGTAGTCGACTATGATTATTGTCAAATGTTTAAAGCAATTCTATAAATAACAAAGATAAAAAGATTACGGAGGAAAAAAGACAACGAGGAGAATATTAAAGTATAGTGTTAATGGCAATGACCGTTAGTAATTTGTGCCCCTATCCTTTTAGCTGAGAGTTTTTTCATTCGTATATGATGCAATATACAATAGAAAACATATAGTGTCCAGTGACCTGACATGCTCGCGAGTAAAAGTAATAATCTCGTGACACCCCTGACCGAGCATTGCAGATGACACACACACACACACACACACACACACACACACACACACACACACACACACACACACACACACACACACACACACACACACACACACACACACACACACACACACACACACACACACACAGACACACATACACACACACACACACACACACACACACACACACAATAGAGAGACATATTATACGACACAGAAACAAAGTATAGAACGAAGAAGAAGATAATAGAACACTCCTTACAACGACCGCCTACGGGTGGAATCAAATGGCCACGAAGACACCTGGGAATGCTCTTTAAGGGCTTCGAGGTTGCTGTGTTGGGATAGTCTACGTTTGTAAGAAATAATAGAGATCCAATTAATTAAAAAAAAAATAAATAACAATAATTCACCAATTTATAACGCTAATTAAAAAAATTAATATAGATGTTATTCATAATAAAAATTTCATTTTATTTATTTCGACTATTGTAGATAAATCAAACAACATGTGTCATTATTATAAATGTCCGGGGGACAAACGTTATGGTAATTAACTTTCTTTTGAATGATTTTTATATTTAAGGAAGACCTCTTACGGACGCTCACTTCCTGTTTCCTGTAACTGACCATGATTATATTTATTCTTATATTGTTAAATACACGTAAAAAAATTAAAGGTACCCTCTATAGCGTTATTTATGAGAATCTTTATCACTTATATTGAAAAATTTATGTCAACGACATAAAAAAATAAAATAAAATTACTGGAGGTCCTTCATAATTGGTTACTTTTTATAAATTAAACAGACGAATAAAAACTAAATTAACTTATTTAATACCTCTGAATGCAGAAGTGTGTACGGTATGTTACGTCAAAATTTAAGATGACATGAATTTTTTTTAATCCAGTGAAATAATAACAACTGAAAAGAGAATAATCATAATATTTAGAAAATTGAAAATTTCAGTTAACTTTTTGAAATTAGGGTTTTTGCTAAATAACTTATGTTTTTGTCCTAAAATATAGCAACATTCACTAACTATTTATGACTGGTTCTCTCCCTGTATATTCCTATGGCGGATGTGGAGGAATCCATATCAGTTTTTATGTGAATCCTGCCGAAAACACTATGTGAATTCAGCTACATGGAAAAAAGAAATAGGGAAAAATTAAATTACAATGTAATGTGGTCATTCATATAAAAAACTGGAAAAATTACAGTTTCAGATTGTAATTTTAACAGATTTTGTAAGAATTAGATTGTAAAACGCAAATATTACAGTTAAAGCTGTAAGAATTAATATTCAAAGTTTAAACAAAAAATGTTATTTCAAACTGCAATTTTTTCAATTTTAAATTTGAAGCGACACTTATAGCGATTTATAATGTCATTTTTCTCTTTTTATTTTTTCCGTGTCGAAATCTCCGAGTCGAAATTTAGTTTATCATTAGTTGGAATATCCAGGCTCTTATTTACTTTGTTATTCTTTGGGTAAATTGAAATTGAAAGCTTATAGTAGTGCACACTCAATGACCTACCTTAATCTTAGCGCATCAATAGCTAAAAATAGTAAGTATCCAAAAAAATACTTAAAAGCGTGCTTTTTTTTTAATCTTTCAGATTCAATATTCAATTTTCAATATTCACTATTAAATCGCACTGAATAAAATACTTCAAGACATCAGCATGATGTGATTTTTCGATTGTTTCAATAAATGCTTTTTAGCTTTCTAAAGGTTAGTTAGATTAGAGAAGCGTGTCGTAAAGGTAATAATAATATTGTACACAGAACTGAAATTTATTTATATTTAGTAAATATTTATGCTGGTTTATAGAATTACATAGATCACTTCCTAATGAAATCTGCAACGTGACATAAGATATTTAAATAGAGAACAATACTTGCTCAAAACCCACTAATTTTTGAAACGCTCCCGACCACACATGAAAAGAGAATTTAAAGTTTACGTAAAAAATAATGTACTTAATTATAATCATTATAATTTATCATATTGTGGGAATTATTTTTATTGAAGTATTTGAAAGATATCACCAGTAGATTATTATTTTAAATGCAACAAAAAAATCGAGTTATTTAAGAATATTTATAAAAATATATAAGGGTATATTATACTCAAATCAATTTCGTCTGTTGGATTTTTTCTTGTTATTTTAATTATCCCCTATAATGAATATCTCCCCAATATTTATCCTAAAATAGCTTTGAAAATGAACTTTTTTAAAAATAATTTTTTCTAAAGCATACATAGTTCAATCGTAACTGACAGAGTAAATAATAAAATGTAGGTATGATAGAAAAATATGTTATGTCAGGAGGTGTGAAAGGGGATACTCAGAGCACATCATACATAAGGGGTAGAAATGTACATCATAAAAAAGCTTTAGAACTATTAGATACCTTTTTTAATTCCATTTCCTTATGGCAAGTATATATATACATACATACATAAATGATAGTAGCAGCTTCAATTCTATTCTATTATATTCAAGACGATTTTTTATTTCCACTCTTACAGTTTTCTACACGTTTCTCCTGTAACCTATAGAAGTATGTCGTTATAGTTATATCGTTTAGATCTACATACATTTTTGATAAAATAAACGCATGGTATAAGATAAATCTGTTTTATATTTTTGTAATCGCAACACTATTTAGCTATAATTGAAAATTAAAGGTATACGATTTTATAAATATCAAGTCAAATTAACATCACTCCATTTTTATGTATCCATTGTTATTTTTAAGCGATGCGAAACGAATTCATTTATTTTGTTATTTTTCATTAAATTCTCTTTTCTTTGTATATTTCATTGAATAGAAATGCAATCAACAGGGGGCTGTCAAAGTGACATCAAGAATCGTCACGCTTTGTCAAAATTGCATAACAAAATTTCTATTAGGGATCATAATTTTCTATAAGATAGGGAAGATAAGCATGAATATTCATGAAAAAAAATACAATTTCAATCTCTCAATGGTTTTATTTTGTTTTGTGATTTCAAATTATTATTTAGATTGAGTTAATAAATTTCAATATGAATTCGTGAAACGTCCAAATATTATTTCGCCACAATATTAATTCAACGCATTATTGATAAATTTAATAATATACAATTATTTAGGTCAATATTTGCATGTTTACTTACAAAATTTAAATATTCTATCAATTTGTTGAATCAGAAAAAACATTTGACAAAGATCTGAAATAAGTAATTCATAGGTCGTAATTGATATGACACCACTTATTATGCATGTATAATAAGTGTTTTTCTAATGTTTTTCTATGAAAAACTACCTAGTTTTTTTTCAAAGATTTTGTTAGTATGTTTAGCTGACCTAAACCTATGACTATTATTCAACAATTTTTCAACATTAGTTCTCATGCATGAAAGAAAGAGTGTCATAGGTCTCAGATACATTAGAAACCTTAGTGAACCCACAGGTAGCTAACACTTATCAATCTGACCTGAAACTCATGGCTTATTGTTGTTTATGAGTAGTGCACATATGTTTATATCCATCAAAAGCCACAATTTTATTGGTTTTTTTCTTCTTCCTTAGCATTCGTGTATGATCACATTAAATTGTGTGTAGGGGAGACACTCTTCATCATGGTGAGATACAAACCAGCCTGTAAATCACTGAGTTCTATTTGTTAATCCAAGCCACCTTCCCTTCTCCTCTTTTGAGAGAACCATTCGAAAATTTAATCACTACTATTATGTTTGAGGTTCATCCGGGATTTAAACTTGAAAATACATTTTTTTTGTGTTTGATGTATTATCGATCGCAGATACTTCTTTTCAGAGTTTATTCACCTTTCATGGAAAATATGTTGTTTTTCTCTATCTTATGTCATGAATAAAATATTTTTATATAAAATTTGACCGTAAAATTCTCTATTAAAAATAGATATGAATAATTTTAAGTTTTGTTTTATTATTGAAATTCAACTTATAGAATACATATATACTTATTGTATGAATATATTATGTATGTTGCTCTTATATAATAATCAATACCTAGCACCAGCATCTATCATCAACCACTACTTGTCCAGAGCCACTAGTACATCAATTTTTACAATCGTTACTAAACGAAAAAATCAATCTTTCACTCCCTCCCTCATAAATCGTTCGATCAATCATACTAATCTTTGACAATTATTCTTAACAACATAAATATATTATGAGTCATGTCATAAGATTAAATATTTTGTAACCAAACCTGACATGTAACGTTAAATTTAAGTTTTTTTTTTTAAAGTTAATTTTCATGACATAAAAAATGATGATACGAGAGCCTTGATCTCATTGTAAAGATTTTCATTTAAATTGTTTCAATCAAGACAATGCCAAATTGACAACTTAAATGAAAGTCTTATAAATACATGTTTACATTTTGTAAGTGATAATTATAGTCTAGTAATATCGTAATTTTTTCCAGCAATTTACTTCTTGTGTCTAAATAAAATTACTACAAGCACTTTAAAGTAGCATCAAACCGTCTATAAATTATACTCATTCAGAGTATATGGGCATTATTGGTAACTGGCTTTTGGCCTTTACCATCTGGTACTCGTAAGTCGCACTGCTTTAATCGGGTCATTTACTCTTATTGCGGAGATGTACTAGCGATCTGATATTCAAAATTAGAAAAAATCTAGTCATACCTTGAATCTATTTACCAATAATAGTATTAAATATTGCTAAATCGTACACCGAGAGATAAGTTTATTCTTCAGGAATATATCTACAATTATTTAGGCTTTGGTAAAAAAAGTTTGCATATGATATTGATACAATCAAATTTCTTACAAATTCATCTTTAACTGATTGTATAATTGTAGCTGTTTAACTTCCCGCTATGGAAATGAATGATTTTCGGGAAATCAGAAAGTTACTAGTTTCATCTCGGTTTCTGAAATTTAAGTTTTCATCAGATATTCACGTCTTAAGGTCTGCGTAAGTTATTCTGATTATTTCTACGAAAATGTTGCGGTGTATGTATGTGATATTGTATGATTTCGCGTGAATTAAGACCAATTCTTGGTTTAAGTAAATTTTACTTAATTTAAGAATTTTTCATCTTGATTGAAGACAATTAAACTCTTTAAAATTATTTTTTTGGTTTAATAATTTTTCTCTTGATTCAAGTTAGTTTTTTTTTTTTTCAGCGTAGTGACACAATAAATATCACCATTTCGTAAATAAAGAAAACAGTTTTTTTTATGTTGACAGATACCAGACGATCAATTAAATTTATAAATGAAGAAAAAAAAATTTTTACAATTACTCGATTGAGACTTACATACAACATAGTTTTTTTTTATATAGCACACAAGATTTCTTATTTACTACATAACCATTTAAATTGAATGTATACATGTATGCATGTACTGTCAAGAGACTTATTGCACTTTCACCGTCACTCTATCGAAATCCAATTATGGCAGCCTCGAGTATGGACCGTAATCTAACCTCTATCCACTTGTTAGGTAGCCAGGAAGATCAATTTAACTATAATTAAAAGCTTTATGATTATTCTTAATACAAATATAAATCATCATGATATGTCATTCAGTTATTATTATATTTTATTAATCGATATTGAACATAATAGTAAAATGATAAATGATTTAAAAAATGAAGAAAATAGCAAATAAATAAATAAATACATTTACAACAAATTGAAAAATCAGCTTTTTTTATTTTTTTAGGGCTTTAGAAATTCCTCGATTTATAATTTTCGAAATATATCAATTTTTAAGGGTATTTGTTAAAATTAAAACTTTATAGACCAATCAAATATGATAAAATTTATTTTTCTTTTTTTTTTATAAATTGAAATTATTAGACATATTATGCGCGCTTTTAGATTTTCAAAAACTCTGCCGTAGCCTCAAACATCCAATCACTGATTGAGTAAAAAGGTCCTTTTTCCAGAAAAGGATGACATGCTATTTTTTATTTTTTTTTTTCAAATTATTATATTTTTAATAAACACTTTGAGAAAAAAAATTATGAAACTATAACAAATACGATAATTATACACGCAAGAAAAAATCATATCATACATTAAAAATAACTCAGAAAACTCAATAATGAATATTGATAAACAAAAAAAAAGATATTTGAATTTATCTAGAGTGTGTAAGATAAGATACATAATTATTGCTGAAGATTGAAGTAGCTTGTCACCCAAGCGCCTACGGTCTTTTTATTTTGTCACCTCCCACTTCGCCCTTTCTTTTATAATCATCTTATCTTTTTTCTTTTTTTAATATCTTGTATAATATTATAGATCTACACACGCAACTCAAATGCGTGGGGTCGAAATTCACGGGGGATGCACTGTAGTATTATATTAATTCTTATCCATGTACATATATTCAGTCAGTGTCCCACCCCTCATGATTTTTACCCTCTCCACAATCGTTCTAATGTCGCTATCCCAGTGTACACGTCATAATGCCCTTCCAAGCTTCACGGTCCCAATGCAGCCTACGACGCATACTGTACATTCAGTTTCATACTCGTTCTGTCAGTCCGTGCAAGCACACACGCGTTAGATTTTGTTGTATTTTCTCCCGTTTGCTTCAACATTACATTTGTTGTTTTTTTTTTTTTTCTGTTTAATCGTGCCTACGCTAAAACACTTACGGTTTTTATTCATTCACTCGTTCATTCATCTTATAACTGCCAATCCAAGTAGTTACTCGTGTGTGACCTCTTCTGTTAATCAATTCATTCTCGGGTTAAAAATAGTATTCGCAGTCATTCATAAATTTGTCAACATTTCGTTAATTCTTATAAAAGTATTTTATTTTTTTCCGAGGAATTATTATTTTTAACACTAAAGAAGTAACAATATGACACATTTCTTTCGTTTAATAGCCATAAAGTGCAATAAAAGTAAATTTATTATTTGTTCAACCAAAGTGATTTTTTTGTTATTGTGTTTTTAATTTTTAATTTGAATTAATTGCTACTAATATCAGCTAAAATATATGATTAATAGTTATATATGTAAATGGTGACAATTGTTAGTGACACTCTGCTTAAAATTATCTATCTGGATGCCAGTATTAGAAGGTGGAATCACGAGGAAGCGGATTTATAATTATCGTAAAATGCGAATGAGGTTCGGATCCACTTCAAAGGAGTCTTACTCACTCTCAAAGAAGCGGTACATATCAAATTTTTTTATCATGTTTTATTATTCAAATTTAAAGCGTCATTACTTTTATTTAAATTGACCCAATTTTAATTATATATACTGTTTTGAGTTTTTTAATAATGAAAGTTTTCATAGGTCAATCAGGTGTCTGTCTTATATATTCAATAAATGTTAAATGTCACTTAAAATCTTAACTGATGATAAAAATTAAAGTATCTAGTCATAATCAAAATAAATTTTTGATAAACTAATTCAATAGATGATGCTGAAAACAGCAGCCACTTCATTATTTTTTGATTTTAATTATATGATAAATTACTTCCAAAAGATTATTAAAAAAAAAAACTATATTCATTGTTTTAAATAAAATCATAAAATTCAAAATTACTTTTTTAATTTTCTTTGCAGTCATTTATTTGTTAAAAAAATCCTCAAAATTTTCAGATGTCTGTTGATTGCAGTGTGATAATAATGATAATTCGTAAATTGATACATACTTTGAAATTTATTTATAGGAACATGCTTATAGCATTGGATTAATATCTGATCATTGTATTTATGTATGTATTAGTTAACAATGTGGGGTTTTTTTTTTTTCAATTTTCATTGTAGGCTTTAGTTAATTTCAACAAAAAGTTTTTATTACAAAAAAATAGGTTTGTTAAATAACGATCCCTCATTATTTTTTTAAGTTAAAATACTGTCGGAAGAACTATGTCACCGATGCGCTTTTAATATTAAAAATTATTAAACAAATTAGCTCTAACTTAATTTAATGATAAGGTCAGCAAAAATTTTTTTTATCCGTTGACTATTTATCAATAAAATTATTTTTTAGAGGTCGACATTTCGTAATTTGATAAAACTATTCTGATTACTTCCAAATATTTTGATTACTTTTTAAAAAAGAATTAAACAATAAAAGTCGGTATAGTTTTTATGGCCTTAAAAAGAGTTTTGCTTAATGAGGATCTCCTCAAATTCTTTCCTTAGTTAATTTCATAGATAATGAAAAGTTTTAACATTGAAATTTTCAATGAATCACGTTTTCTTTTTAAACTATTTTATTAATCAATTGAAAAATTCAATTAACTCTACTATATTTAATATATATCATTGACAAAATATTCAAACCTTGACTTTGTTTTAAAAGTACGATTTAATTTTGGTGATAACATTTCAATTTAGAGACTTAAGTTTTAATGATTTGTTAAATTTTTTAAACTGCACCATGGTGTGTAAAAGTAAATTGAATCATTAAATTAGAGAATGGGTATTTTATTTTAATATTTTTATACATTTAGAATGAACAAGTGGCTATACACGCTCGTTTATAATCGTACTCCAGAGAATCCTCCATCTGGTCGTACTTCCGTCTCACGATGGTCTTCCTGCTCTTCTCTTGAACTTTTTTTCGTTTCTCCGCCTTTCATTCCACGATTCGCATGTTCTCAAGTGCCCGCTAATATTAAACATAGCAGTACTGTCTTTTTTCTATTTTTTATGTTATTGAATGTAGTGAATGGTACCACTGTGAATACGTAAACGGATACTCTATTGCGCAATTGATTATCAAAAATCATGGACTTACGCTTGGGTTACCAACTCGTTATTGGCGGTTGTCAAGTTCATTCAAGTATTAAATTACAGATTTAAAGAGTTATTTTTAAAAATTATTTTATTATAATCATTCGTGCAATCTTTTTGCCATCATTTTCGTAATAGTTCATTATTTATTATTTATTATCTTTTAGTGAATGAAATAAAAAAAATGTACTAAATAAGTATACATGATCTAATAATAATTCAATATGTGATTATATTTCGCATCGAGATCCCTATAACAGTGGTACTTGAATCTTCAGTGAATACATTTAGAATATATAAGATATATTTGAATCTACAAAGAAAGTTATAATTCAACCATATTTTATTAAGACAAATGACCAAATTAAGCATACAAATAATTTTAAACGTTGAATTTTGTATTCTTGTGGTAATGTATATGATCATTTTATGTTGCATGCAAAACACAATAAATTATAGTCTTATAAAACGAAAAAACAAGCTTTAATAGAAAACTAAACTAAAAAGAAGAGAATACTTTTCGATCAATATAATATGTTGTTCTACAGTTCTAGAAAATTTGCTAACTCAATTTGATTTAATGATTTTAAATAAGCTTATAATGAGATTATGATGATTAACAAAAAATTAATTTTATTATAAAAGAAGCATAGATTAATTTCTATGATCTTTTTACAGTACCTCTATGGTTATTTTAAATAACTTACAAAATATTTACAAGAATTTATTTGTTTATGATTCACTTTTTTACATGTGATTGAATTTAATTATTAAAGAGTAAAAATTTTCAATACTTTACTTGCATCATGATTAAATAAGAAGTACTTTTTCTGTTGGTCTAATTATTTTATAAATTTTCTTCAGCAAGTTAAATTATACAATTATTGATTCAATATAATTTTAAAAATGAAAAATATGATATAAGCTAAAATAGTTTTTATTGAAAATATAAACAAAATGACACATTATGTATTTAATTTTGACATGTTTTTTTCTTGTAGCGCCTGGTATGGGTTCATGTTTCATTCCGATGCGTTATTTTCATAACATCTGCTTAAAACTCTAAGTTTCGAAGTTTGAGACCAGTCAAAACAAGTTAATTCAAAGTTAATAATGAGAAAAGCTGTTGACGTGTTTGTAAATCACAAATTATATTCAACTTGATTTTTATTTACTCAATAATTGAAAAATAAAAAGCAATTTCTATTCAAATTAAAGCAATTCTTTGCTCGGTATATCCTTGATATTGTTTATTTCATCATTTTCGATTTGTTTTTTTTTCTATCGATATTTTTCTCTCACTTTTATGTATGAATATCAATTTTCACATAATTCATGCATTTGTTATCAATATCTTTTCAACCAATCAAAAAATAAAAATCTATTTTTTAATTTCATATTGTCGCAACATACAGAGATATCTAGGTGAGTTATTTTTAGAAGAAAATGGTAAATAGAAATCGTTTTTGAGGTATGATTTAAATTGAAGTCAATTGGAATATCCAAATCATGCAAAAAATTTTTAATTCACAACAAATGTAATCATTCGATTCTGAAAGTTGAGATGGTTGGATTCCAAGTTTGTTTTTCTATTGTAGGGATAAAAAGTTTTCATAATGTCAATTCATTGAACTTTCGTTTTGCTTAGAAACCAGCAGCTTTTTACAATATTATAGTCTGAAATTAGTCTGGTTCGATTGAGTCAACAAACCTTTAAAGTTAAAATGTTCGAGCAGATGTTATGAAAAAGATATTTGAGTTTTCTTCAAAATGAGAAACGAACATTTTTTCAATGACATTCTGGAATGTTTGACTATTATAAAATATATTTTCTTTAGTTAAAATCGAGATTTTCTTATGAACTTCTTTCATTAAAAATACTTGCTTACATAAAATTTATCTAATTCATATAGATAGCAACAGGGAACACTTCTTCTACACTTTTATTTCTTCTTTCAGAACAAAAATATCTGTTCATTGTTTCTAATACCTCATTTATTTTCAGTTTACTTTTACAGGTATGATAAGTTAGTAAATCATAAATTATCTGCGGTATCTTATTAATAAATGAATTCTTCTATCTCAAGTTAAATACAAAATACTTTATACTCAAAATTATTTAAAAAATATAAAAAATGTATTATCTTTTCGTTGTTTTCAAATTAAAAATGTGATCAATTGAATATGAGAAGAATATTTTTTTTTTTTACATTTCAAAACTTCAGTATTGTTAAAATACTAACAATTTCTTTTGTAGATAAGTTCTCTAGTAAGAAAAAAAAATCAAGGATGAGATAAAATTGTATAAAACATCAGCACGAGTCAAAACTACGTCATAAGATATCATACTTAATTTTGAATCAAGTGTAATAAAAGCAGACAAGATTAAACACTCCTTTTCTTTAGAGCCCCTTGACGTTCGTTAGATTAAAAACTGAATCAGCCATCTGGATGAGTTGTATCTCATTTTTAAGCTACCGAAGAATCGTAATGCAATGTGATCGTTAAAAAATAACGATGATTAAGTACTATAAATAGTATTAAACTGATTAAAAAAAATCTTAGAGGAAAACTTTATAATTATATACTTTTTATAACTTTCCACTAAAGAAATTATAAAATTTACCCTTCTAGAAAGCCAGTCCGAATAATTAAAAGACAGTAGCATGAAATATACAGAAAAAAAAGGCTATCTTCACTTGAGGAAAATATTTTTAGTTCAATAATATTTTTAGAAAAATTACGAAGTGAATAATTTTTTTTTTTCTCTATTTTGAATTAAAAGTATGACATGATTAAGTTTTGATTCGATTGTTTTGAATCAAAATAAGAAAATAAATTTCTCAATTATTATTTTTTTTTCCTTTATTTAAACATAGAATATTTTGGTCAATAAAATTTAATTTCTTTGAGCAAAAGATATTGTACTTACTTCAAAACAGAAGAATATCACGTTCTCGAGTTAAATATTTACTTCTTGAGCTGTAAGAACCATTTATTAAATCAAAAAGTCTTCTACTTTCAGATGAAAAATTTTTTTTGCTTTAATTTAAGAATAAATTGATTAAAAAAAAAAAGTTATTAATTAAATTAACAAAAGATTCAATGATTAAGAAAAAGTTTTTTTTAGTTCTAAAGAAAATTTTTAAAAACGAAAATGTTTTTGGCTCTAAGCCGCTTTTTTTCTGTTTACGAACCAAATAATTTATGACAATTCACACGCGTGTCTAATTCCTCCACACCGGTTGAAATAATTTTTGAAACTAAATTTAAAAAACCAATTAAAATTTTTCAAGTGACATATCATAGAATCTATTTGCATCAAAATCAATCTACTTGCACTTTTAAATTATAATTTTTTCTACACTCCAATGTAATTCGTGTTCCGCCCACGTAGTAAAGAAATCATGCGTATCACCCCTTCAGAAAATGTACGACCTTCCCGGGCCACTAAATCACTGGGTCAGAGTATAGTTTTATTTGCTTTTTTTATTCTCTTTTCTCTCTATTCTGTTGCTCTTTACATATATGTGTACATACAAGCCTACAAACAACCACATTCTCCCTTTATCACGTTCTTCTTTGTATTACTGTACGTATGAAAATCGCTAGAGGGATGATAAGACGTCTAAATCCAAATACAAATAGGTGTACAGACCAGACCAAACCCAATATAGTGGACGTACAATCATGCATTACGACATTCTATGTGCATGTTATCTGTACATCTACATTATATTATTATACCTAACGTGTGACCCCTCTTTGACAAAGGCGAGACAAGTAACATTAAAATCGTTTAAGGATTATCATAAGCTTACCGATCATCTGAGATTATATTCCATCATGTGTTGATACAAGTGAATACAAAGAGATTAGAAACAAATATTTTAATGAATGATTTATTTAAAAATTCCCTTACTTCATTGCTTGCATAAAGAATTATTTTTTATTGCTTTCTACAGTAGCTAAAATAATAAAATTTTTTAATATTAAAAAAATATTTCTTTTTCATATAAAAAAAAAAAAAAAAAAAAATTAAATTAATTTACAGTAAAAAAGGTATGATTGAAAAAAGTTTAATCTTAAAAAAAAGTCAATGGTGTTCGTTGATATTTTTTGAATAAAGAGAATGTATATTGAGGGGATAAAAGTCTTCTATATTTCAGGGGTGCGGTTTACCGAATTTTACGCTTTATTTCTCATCGCTAACCCCGAATAATCTGATAGGTAGTAATTTTAGTTAGTTCAGAGAATAACGGTTGAAAATCAAGGTATGAATTCAACGAAAGGGTAACTATTGATAATCAATGCTAATAAAAATAATATTACATGAAAATCATAAAATGAATTATTTATGATACAAATAGTTTGCGAAAGTATTTCATTGAATTAAATAACTCAAATAATTCTACTATATGCAATATTAAGTACAATTACAGAGTTTATTGTCTGGAAAATCTTCATCGCGAACGTTCAACTTACAACTACTCTGATAAAACATAATCTTCATTCTTGACTCATCTTAACTTTCCTTTATCATTTTAATAATATAGCAATAGTCGAAATCAGGCCTTGACAGAAAGATACAATTTTATATTTATAAAACAAGCACGTTTTTAAGATTATAGTAATTTTTTTTGCATATGTTTTTCAATGTGAAAAATTATCACTCGCTAAAAAAGGAGCAAATGAGAATGAAGTGATATAGTCATGAAGTGGCCTTTTTAATTGTTAAATTTCTGTATATAGAATAAAAGCTCAACATATTTTTTATTCTTTTTAGGTTTTGTCTTGTTTCTTATTCTTATTGTATTTTTTGCATGATGACACATCTTTGACCTGCCTTCTTAGTGTCTTCAATAAAGCTGATTCTATATGTCTCACATTGCGCCTTCTTTAGATTATAAACGTTTAATGTAACATCATAAATGATGATTTTGAATTTACTATTATTATAGAAATAAAATTTTTGTAGAATTACATTTTTACAAGAATTAATAATTAAGTTAAAATCTAAAGTTACTTATTAAAACTTGATTTTACAAAGATTATTAATCAGACAATATATTATTTAGTCCGTGTTTAGATCGATATTAAATATATTTATCTTATATTATTATTTCTACTACGTAACATTTTATATCATGTGACGACAATCACAACTCATATACATACACAGAAGAAAGATTCCATGGAAAATTTACCGCTTTGCATAATGGCGTAACGCTTTGAATAATAAAAAAAAAAAAAAAACGTTAAAAGAACGCTTTGAAATAAAAATTTAATTTCGAGATTTCTCTAATTAATTTCACTAAAAAAAAAAAAAAAAAAAAAAAAAAAACAAGTAGATTTAATAAAATCTTTTTTTTTTTAAGGATTTTTCTTTCCGTGCCTCACTTTTACTGAAGACAGGTAAAAATAGAAAAATTTTAGAAAATCAGCTTCAAAGTTTTTACAAACATATTTTTTAATGATTGTGTTATATTTAATAAACTTTACAATTCATTATTAAAGCAGTGCCTGAAGAAATGTCAATAAAGTATACAAAAGATTATAACTAATAATTCATCTTGACTAAGCCACCTGATCCCTCTTCTTCGTATCCAGTTTATATATTTTTATGTATTATAAATAAGCTATAAAAAATTGAATATTCCATTTAATACTTTTAAACACTCAAACTGTAAGTTTTTAATTACATATTCAGAGTACGAAAGCTATACTATCACTATAAATTAATATTCTTGTTTTTCTTCTTTAATGTTTATACTTACGTTCATAGATGCCACAATTTACATCTCATGTTACGAAACACTTGAAATATCTCTTTCCTTTCAAACAAAAGAATTTAACTTAAATTATAAACTGATGGTCAGTTTTGTATATAATATTCACTATTATTAATTATAGATATTATTGAAATGATTTTCATGAATAGAAGAAAATTTATAAAGTGGAGAATAGAAAGCTAGAAATGAATTTTTTGTGTTACTCATAAATTCATAAATATGCTACTTATAAATTCATAAGTTTAAATTTCAAAATTAATTTGTATACATATCTTTTTCACTAAAAAAAAAATAACAAATGATTGATATTCAAATAATTTTTGAATGTTAATTACTATTAAAATGTTGAAACTCAATGAAATATTCTAAAAATTCCTGAATCAAATACATAAGAATAGATGGTTTTACCAGACTTGTCTGTATTTTATCTGCTTAGTTTGATGTATAGAATTATCATAAAATAATTCTGAAGCATATGTATTAATTTTCATAAGCATAAGGAATAAGTATGGTGATTATGCTCAACCATGTACTTATTGCTATACCGTTGTCGCGTATTGTAATGTATTGTAAAAGTAACATTCTCTATTGTAAAAGTATTTTTGACATCGGTACATGCGGTGAAATAATCCTATGATTCAGACAATACCGAGATAAGGTATTTTAAATCACCCTAACTCTTTTTGTACTTCAGAGCTTTTAATTTTGACTTTACATATTATTCTTTTCAATTTTATTAATTTGTTAGTGTATCAATAGCTAAATTCAGATTTATACAATATTAGTCATACTCAAAAAAATTGCTTGAGAACAGTTTTTGGTTTGTTTATTACAAAAAAAAAAAAAAATAGGAATTGACGTGTCGAGAGTAAAACACAATCTCAACAGCTTTGTGTTATGAGGTGTGCAAAAAATTACAACAAATAAATATATTAATTTTCTTGACTTACTAGATAATTAATTTAAAATACAATATCCGTATAGCACATTACTTAATGAACTGCCTTGAAATTATTAATATCCGTAGATAATGTGCTTCATTACATGACATTTCCTGTACTTCAATATCTTCACGTGAATCCAGAAGCAATAAAAAATTTTTTTAATTGATAATCATGAGTAATCAATGAAAAGTAATTGTTATAATAATACCATATTAATGTATGAAGACTAATAGCTACGCAGTAATAACCAATGTATGAGAATTGAATTGATCAATAACTAAAATGCTTTAAGTTAGTTGTCATATTTAAGAGTATCCACAGGGGGTCTCGAGTTTAATATTTCTTTATTTATGCTCTTATTTTTATTTCTTTTTATTGTTAGACTATCGGGGGTCTTAAATCGAGAGTCCACTAGAAGAGGCGTGAATGCTCTCTTTGTTATAATGCAAATGTCAAAACGATACTGGGTGCATTATGTCGAATTTCTAACAATAAGTTGATGCTCATAATAATAGTAAATGAGAAGAGAAATATGGTTATGCAAATATAATATCGTTGAGTGGACTCTTTTACTTTTATAATGTATGTGTTGAGCATATGTGTCTATATACATTCCTATTCCCGTTCAGACATAGACACGCACGCAGTTTAGTATGAGTTTCGGCATCTATAATCGTCATATGGGATACTATATATTTGAGAATGTATGTTTTTACTCGTTATATGAACTCGTAGTTTTACGATGCGCACCATATGTATGAATATATATCACGTCGTTGTCAACCCCTCGAGACCGATCCCCCGAAATTACCAAGCCTCTGTTTATTATTTTTTCTTACCTCCTCCCTTTATGGCTGTCCCTTTATCACCACCGACTTTTTTTATTCCTAATAATATTTTTACCCAACAATAACAGCATCGTGGTTTGTATTATAAATTAAGTATCGGTGTTATAGATCTGTGATTATTGGGTGATTCAATTTTTTTCACCCTTTTCTTTTCATAGAAAATACTGCTTAATACAATCTGCTATAATTGCGGTATAGTTTTTTTTTTGTTTTTTTTTTCTAACTTCCCGTTAAGAAAATCTAAGATTTTCAAAAGTTAGAAAGTTATTGGTTTTACCCCGTTTTGCAAAAATCAAATTCTCATCAGATCTCGACGTTCTAAGATCACAGAAAGCTTCCCTGACTATCTCCGCGAGGGTGTCACTGTGTGTGTGTGTGTGTGTGTGTGTGTGTGTGTGTAAACCTCTTATAACTTTTGAACGGTTTGACCGTTTTTATCGCGGCTAGCGCCATTCGAAAGGGCTTGGCCAAACTTAGATTTTGAATATAATTTGGACCGATTCGGACATATAGATTTCGAGAAATCTAAAAAAAACTGTGAAAAAAATTTTTTTTAAAAATGGTTTTTTTTTTTAATAACTTTTAAACGGCTTTAACGATCAACTCCAAGAACTATTTAATAATTAACCTTAAAAAACCACATCGATCGCCGCAAATCTGGTCAAAATCAATTGATTCGTTCGAGAGATATCGTGGAAAGAAAACCGAAAAAAGTGTTTTTTTTTTTTTTTAATTACTCCGAAATTCCTAGTTTGATCAATTTAAATTCAAAGATTCCTTATGACACTGAAAAAACTGCGTCGAATGCCGCCAACCGCGTGAAAATCGGTTGATTGATTCAAAAGTTATTGCGGTTTACAAATTCAAAAAATAGTGTTCTATGAAACTTCTATTAGACTTTTGAGCTCGAAGAGCTCAAAAACATCATTACTGCAATTTTAAGCGCTATGGAATTAACGGGAAGTTGCAGAGATTTTTAAATTATTGTTTCGAATAAATCATAGTAATTTTTTTTCTTTAGAAAATTAATCATTAAATTTGAAATAACTTTAAATATTCATAAATTAAACAATGAAATACTTTACCTCAAGTATATTAACAATATTTTGTATTGCATGGAACTGAATTGTAAAATTTTTTGATTAAAAAATTTCCACAACTTAGAAACCGCTTTTATTACGAAACACTCGTTTTTGTATGATTAATTTTCTACAAAGTCATTTTTATTACACATCAACTGACAATTCACACACGCATATAAACTCGCAAAGTATTTGCACATCCATCTGTTCAATTTTTTCCATCCGTTCTCCTATTTTTCTCTTGCGCTCGTGTGTTATCCCTCTCAATTAAAAAGAGAAATAGAAAATAAAGTAAAGAAGAGACTTAAATCCATTAACTGGGGTGAAACAATATTACGATTGAGTGAGCAATAACGAATAAAATTCACTGAAATATAGAATTTCATTTCAGTAGAATAATGATAAGAATAACAACAGATTCGTTAATAAGTCAATTAAAAATAAACAAAACACATAAAAGTGTAATTAATAAATGATTAAATAAATTATTTAGAACTTCTCTGTTCGAGGTAGACTTGTCTATATGTAACTTATGTAATAAAAATATCAACAATCTATCTATAATCTATTTTTTTCACCAAGTACATTTTTCTTGCTAATGAATTTCGACGCCGGCTCTTAAATAAAAAATTAGAAAAAAACGGTTGACCCTAAAGATCATCTCAGCAACTTCCCGTTAACTTCATACGTAAGCGCTCAAAACATCAGTTATTTTATTTTTGTGTTCGAAGAGCTCAAAAATATAGTTTTGTGTTATTTTGAGCCCTCCGAGCTGAAATAGATAACTGTTCTATGTTTTTGAGCTCAAAAGTCTGATAGAAGTTTCATAGAACACTATTTTTTGAATTTTCAAACCGCAAAAATTTTTGAATGAATCAACTGATTTTCTTAGGATTTACGGAATTAAACACAATTTTTTGAGTTCTTTAAAGAATCTTAAAGCGGGAACTAGTCAGACTGAAATTTTCATAAAAATTCTGAAAAAAACATTTTTTTCGATAGCGATATCTCACGAACGAATCAACCGATTTTGACTGGACCGGTGGCAATCGAAGTGGTTTTATGATGTTAAAAGTCGATCAGTTTTTAGAACTGATCGGTTAAGCCGTTCAGAAGATATCTCAAAAAAACTTATTTTTGGAAATTTTATTTTTGAGATTTTTCAAAATTTATCGACTCAAATTCTTTGAACTAGTATTAGAAGTCTAGAGGCAATGAAACTTTTTGGAAAGTCACTTACTTCGATCGAATTGGATGAGCCGTTCAAAAGTTATGAGAGATTCACACACACACAGAATTTGAAATATATTGATTCAAAAATTAATTTCTTGACATAAAAGAGTTAAATATTTTTTAAACAAGAATGCATGATGTTAGAAAAAAAATTTTTATTTGGGTAAAATAAACTTCTTTTAAGTGAATTTTATGATAACAATGAAATGTTAATGATTATTGTTTTATATACTCTAAACGTTCCGTAAGTTTTATCATATTATTCTATGCTGTTTATTCAGCTAAATCAATTAAACTGCCGCGCCTATAACAATAATTATCGTGATGCAGACATATGCGTGAATCGCGTAACATGATCCTGTGGGAATGTGCCTCGCGAATGTGTTAAGATTACTTAAAATAATGACATGGTTTTTATAACTCATTCCGACAAAATATCAACATGGCTGTAAAAAGAATGAAAATTATTTAACAAAATAAAATAATATCTTTTAAGATGGGCACCTATTAGCAATACTGTAAGTTTAAAAAAATTTATAGAATTTTACGAGTTATCAATATTCCTTAAAGAAAAATTCAAAAAAATAATATATAGCGTGCGAAATAGATTTTGTTAAAAAAGTAAGTTAACTTTTTTTTTTTAGAACTCAAAATATTTCTCAGAATGTCAAAAAAAATGATCCTGGAGCTGATATTATTTTTTAAAATAAGCACCAATCATTAAATGGATTTGAAAACTTGATCAAATCGTTTTTAATTATGAATTATGATGATCATGATCAAAACTAGCTTAATCGGCCTATTCGTAAAAGAATGACTCGAAAGAAAAATTGTGGTTACAATAATAGGTTATTTAAATGTATACAAAAAAAAACCTTTTAAGGCAGTCACCCTTTGATTTTGGAGCACATAACTTTTTGGTATTTTTGGAGCACATAACGTGCTTCTATGTTTTGAAAATCATGTGTAAAACCTGACTGATCCATCACTGTATTTTTCATTTTTATCAATTTGGACTTCTAGAGAAGAAAAAATAAATGACAGAACGATTAAAATATTAAAGTATAACTATGATAACTTGAAGCTACATAATTCAAAGAGACAAAAAAAAATTAATACAAATGTATAAATACTTTTATATAGATGTATGTACATCGAAAAGTTAATAATGACTCATTGAATAGAAATAATATCAGTTTTCCCAATTATGAATGACATAGCTATTTTTATACTATGGTCAAACCTCTGAACATAATGCCCTCCTACTTTTTTGAATAATCTAATTTTTATGTACACGGATGACTAAGATGATTATCATTGGTCATTATAAATACTATATTAATTTAATAGTATTTTTTCAGTATTAAACAAACGAGTATTAATGAGTTTACATTTCACCGCCTACCCTAAAATGATGTTTACTGTGTATAAAATACATGGAACGTGCGAACATTTAAATACATTTTTAGATTAAACACATATAGGGTTGTTGATTAGAAAAAATACAGCTGCCGCCAGATGTATAACTTAAACGAAAAATCTTCTATATATGGGAGTGTCCAGGCTTATATATAAGTATGAAACACAACTTACTAAGGTTTTCCTGCTTCTTTTCCAATTCTTCAAGCTATTATATATGTTATGTTCGGAAGCTGGGAAAGCTGTTATGTTGAAGACGCTTTTGCATCTGTCAGATGCTTCTATAGATCTCGCGTAGTGCAACATATTTTACAAAATCGTGACGAAAGAGAAGAAAAACTGTCTTGTAAAACATGCCTAAGTTTAATGTATATTTTTATTTGGTTTCAACTTTATAATATTTTTGAACCATTAATTTATTATTATTATAATCTCTCTACAATATCTATAAAAAAGGTCAATTTTTAAAATGTTACAGGAGACAGCAGCTGGACCAATCTGTTTATTCTGGAACTGATACAAGAAAGTCGGCAGTAGGTGATCGTCATGATTGTAGAGAAAACTCTGATAAGGTAAACTAATTACTTATCTGCTAATTTCCTTAACTTTTTTAAATAACTTTCAGAGTATTTTTACGCTATTGATTTTAGTTAAAAAACTCGGAATAATTTTATCTTAGCTAAAAATATGTTTAAGTAATCAGCTGGGTTATTCAGAACTTTCTATAGGTGAGGCTCATTCATTTGTTCCAAAAAATTCCAAATGTTGACAAAAAAATACCTTAATTTAAACTCAACTAACAATAAAAATTAAGACCAAATATAAGGCAAATTTAAAGTCGAAAAATGAGGTTTCGTGATCAGAGCAAAAGACATGTCATTTATAATTATAACTATGTTTTAAATCAAATAAGTTAAATAATCGATTAACACACACCATTACATTATAATCGTATGTGATAAATATCATTTGATATGATTGCTAGTAAAAAAGGGAACCATTCATCTGTATCCGATGTGAAAGGTCAACGGTTTCAATAACATAATGTAAATTATTTTTCGGAGAAACCCTGCGCTGATTGTTTTTAAATTTTTTGGAAGTATTTCTATGGTAGAAACAGATAATTTCATTAAAAAACTTTTGCTCTTCATAATATTGTCATTTTGAAAATATTGATGATAGATTTTGACATTTTACGTTGATAAATCCTGAAAATAGGTTAGACAAAACATGACGTTTTAGCAATGAATACATTTTTGAAATTTTCATAATTTTGTTGAATTGTTTAAAAAAAAATTTTTTTTATTTTTATTTATTTTTAACCGCTAAGAAAATCGAAGATTTTTAAAAATCGATAAGTTATTGGTTTTACCCTGCTTTGCAAAAATTGAGTTTCCATCAGATCTCGACGGTTGAAGGTCACGTTTCAGGGTCAACCGTTTTCCTATTTTTTTTTTTTTTTTTTTTTTTTTTTTTTTTCAAATCTTAAATCGTAAAGTCCAAATATTGTTTTGACTTCTGAGCAAATTAAGAAATCAAATTTATTGAATATTTTTATCAAAAATTCAACTTTGTCTAATTCGTCTTTCTCAGCTGAGAAAACGTCCATGAAATTAAAATACAATCGGCGGAAAATTATCTTTAAGACTAATTTAGTTTGGTGAAATAACCCATATGATTAAAATGAATTTCAAGTATTTGTTAATAAAAAATTTCGTCATTTTTATTTTATCACATTTTTTTAGTCACCATTTATTATTTATTTTCGTAGTAAATACAGCAGACGAACATCGATTTTATCAATAACAGATGTCATGCTAATTACGAGAATAAATGAGTCTTCCAATCTGTCAATACAACTCGAACCATCAATTCAATTTTTGAAGAATAAAAAATAGTAAACTAAAATTTTTAAAATTCTTTACGTTGGTTGGCAAATTTTTAGAAAATTTAGTTTCACAAAAGTTTATGAGAAAAGTAAATAAAAATGAAAAAAATTTTAGTCATAAATTTAAAAAGGAAAAAAAATGTTTTGACCAGCATTCAAACTTGGAAAATCTATTCAATAGAATATAAAAATAAATTTCTATAGATAAACCTGGAATCTTTTTCCGTTTTTCTTAAATAATAGATAATGCGTCACTTTATACCTGAGACGCAATAGAAAAATGGTTTTTCTTTATTCAAATATTTTATTAAAATTTTATTGTACTATTGCAGAACACGACACAAGACCTGTTCGAATTGCTGGAGAGGGTACAAAGCTCAAGACTTGACGACCAACGTTGTGTATTGCCACCATATTTTACCCAGGTATGTGTCAATATTTATAGTTTTATACCATTTTTACCGTCTTTATCCATTAATTATTTATAACTTTGAGTTTTTTTTTTTCGATTTTAAGAAATTATTAGAATAAATAATTTTATATTGAATAAGTATATAATTGGTGAATAGCAGCTAGTAGACGGTAAAAGAAAATTTATTGGAAAGAAAGTCATATTCAGTTTTCACCATTTTACTAGTAAATATAGCTATATATAATTTACAAATACATGATGAGTCTATTCATAGATTCGACCGGCACAGCATCCGTTGTGTAGAAGTAATACCTGTAAGAATGTATAATTCAAAAGAAACTATTAAATTTTAAAGTTTGCCAGTCTCTATATATCTAATTTTAAAAGTTAATATTGAGTCAACAAATTGAAAGGCTTAAAAATTAATAAAAAATGTATATAACAAAATATTACTTAAGTTTATTAAGAAGTAAATGGCAGACTCTCAATTAAAATTTTGTAAGATAATTAAAAAATCAAATTTTTGTTAATCAATAATACAGTTATGCGGTTATAAAAATTAATTATTTTTAAAATCATTGGCTTCTGACATTTTTTTTACTGACATATTAACGTTATTTTCTGAAGTGTTGTAAACATAATTGACCTTTAATAAATAAAGTTTGTCTCGAATCCACCAAACCATTAATATTCGGAGACGTCAGATAGAGTCAGCTTTATTTTCTATTTTTCTCGTAAACTAATATCCTTCTGTCTTCGTTATATTAAAGAATCACCACCTTTAGCAGTGAACTTTTCAGTTACTCGAAAATGAAATTAATGATCACAATTTTTCATAGAAAACGGTTAGCTTTAGCCGAATCAAATTATTTTTTCATGGTCTGTTTTCTGAATCAAATTAACGATTTAGCGATTTTCATTTTCTTTTATATTTTTTTTCCATTTTTCTTTACATTTCCTTTCGTTGAATACCAGTTGTGTACTTTTCCATTTAAATCTTTAATATCAATTTTCAAAATCATCAATCTGTATTAATTATACTTCTATGATTCATCAAAACTTTTCATACAAGCGTTTTACTTTTTAAAATGTTACTTTTAAGATATTTTCATCGTATAAAAATTTTTCAACTTCGGGAAGACAAAATTATAAATTTTTAAAAGTTTAAAAAATTTATTTTTAGTTTGACTTTCAAAAACTACACTTTTAGCAGAAAATCTGTGTTTATGTGTATACGAGTCCGTGCATTCGTGTGTATCTCTAGTATTTGAAAGAGTTTTACTTACGTTATTTGGATTTTCTGAAGGTTTGAACTTTAAAATCGAAGAGCTGAATAAGTTTCGGTAAATCTAAAAGAGCTTCGAGCTAAAAGACAAAGAAATGTTTCAAGAATGACCTACAAAATAAACAGATTTTTTATTCAATAAACAATTAAAAATTCCTGAATTGTAAAATTTCCATTCTTGAGTTTAATAGAAATGACACCTTGATAGCAAGCCCCTGGCAATAAGAAGCTGACTATCAATAGCTTCGATTAACTTGATGTCAAATTTATGACAAGTCTTTGCTGCCCAGTTAGCACGGGTTGACCATCAACTAAGTTGATATTCAATGGTTTACGTCAACTTTACGTTAACGTCGCGTCAACCTCTGCATTTGCAACAGTTTCCCAGAACTTGACTTCAACTTACGCATCAAAGCGTAAATCTACTGCCGGAATTTTCCGAAAGGTTCGCTCAAAGTTAACGCAAAGTTGCAGAAAGTTAACGTTAACTTCATGTCAACAGTTATAAGTATGTACAACTGTTGCTCTACTGTTAGCGTAAACTTTACATCAAATTCCGGCCGTAGGTTTACGCAAACTTCGTTTCATTTGTGCTAACAGGGTGGATAACAGTTGTAGACGAGTAAATCTACAGTCGGAATGCACAAGTTACCATCAGATTTTTAGTTTACTCTTTCGATTAACTTTACCAAGAGCCAGTTTTGTAATCAATGGTTAAAATTTAATTATCATTGTTGATATATCTATAAATCTTAAATATATATAAAATGTGCCCTAATGAACTTGGATATAAGTCTTGACGTCGAATTGCTGAGCAATTCACTGTCAATTTATTAAAAACCTCCTTTTTCAGCTCTTTACCTTCAGATTCTGATTGCAGATTTCCGACAAATTTCAGTTAGCATCAGCCCTGATAGCCAGCGCTTTCTCAGTAAGTGTTGACTTCCAGCAGTTACGGTTAATTTATACATCAAGTTGGCGGTAATTCTTCTTTCAACAACAGTTGTAAGCAAATTGACGGAAATCTACGGCCGCAACTTGAATACAAGTTAACAATCAAACTTGTAGTTAAATTTCCTTTCAACTTTACTACAATTTGACTGAAATACTTGTACAGCAAGTTTTGACGTCTATTTGCAGAGTAAGTTATAGGTAACTAATAGGTAATCGCTCGCTTTGCCAACTCATTCCGTCAAGTTTGCTTCAAATTGCGGACGTAGATTGACAGTAAGTTATAGGTAAGGTGGCTATCAGGGAGGGATCAGGCCCATTTATTTTCTGATAGCCAAGTTGGTCGCAACTTTCCCACAATTTACTACCGTAATTTGTCACCAAGTTGGCCGCAAGTCTTGAAAATGCACTCGGTTGGTGTCAACTTGTTCACCAAGTTGTCAGTAAAAACTGCTTCTGAAATTCTTCACATCAAGTTGACGACAAGTTTCTTAAGAAATTGGGCGACAAATTGCGGCAGTAAATTGGTGTTCTTTTCCTCAGAAATTTGTAGCTAACTTGATGCCAACAATTACAAATTCGGAACTTGACCGCAAGTTGTCGCCGAATTGGTGGCAACTATCTGACACCAACTTTGTTGATCTGAAACTCTGCCCTAGTAGCCAGCGCTTCCTCAGAAAGTAGTTGACTTCCAGCAGTTACGGGTAACTTAACATTAAGTTGGCGGTAATTCTTCACTCAGCAACAGTTGTAAGCAAATTGACGAAAATCTATTCGCAACTTGAATACAAGTTAACAATCAAACTTGAATTTAAATTTCCTTTCAACTTTACTACAATTTGACTGAAATACTTGTACAGCAAGTTTTGACGTCTATTTGCAAAGTAACTTAAAGGTAAATAATTACTAATAGGTAATCGCTTGTTTTGCCAACTCTTTCCGTCAAGTTTCTTTCCAATTGCGGACGTAGATTGACAGTAAGTTATAGGTAAGGTGCCCTGATAGCCACCTTACCTATAACTTACTGTCAATCTACGTCCGCAATTTGAAGCAAACTTGACGGAAAGAGTTGGCAAAGCGAGCGATTACCTATTAGTTACCTATAACTTACTCTGCAAATAGACGTCAAAACTTGCTGTACAAGTATTTCCTTCAAATTGTAGTAAAGTTGAAAGGAAATTTAACTACAAGTTTGATTGTTAACTTGTATTCAAGTTGCGGCCGTAGATTTCTGTCAATTTGCTTACAACTGTTGTTGAGTGAAGAATTACCGCCAACTTGATGTATAACTTAACCGTAACTGCTGGGAGTCAACACTTACTGAGAAAGCGCTGGCTATCAGAAATTTAAAATTTGGTAGATAATACATTTTCTCTTATGACATTTATCGGTAATATAGGAAAAGTTTATCAATGTCATAACACGTGTCAATAACAACGGAATCTATAGGGCTAGAAGGGCGATGATCGGCCGTTGTTAAAATTTCTATTTTATTAATCGAGCAAAGGTAAGACAGTATACTTTATAATCTGTAATAAGTTTAAATCCCCTGATAGCCACCTTACCTGTAACTTACTGTCAAACTACGTCCGCAATTTGAAGCTAACTTGACGGAAAGAGTTGGTAAAGCAAGCGATTAACTATTAGTTACCTATAACTTACTCTGCAAACAGACGTCAAGACTTGCTGTACAAGTATTTCTGTCAAATTGTAATAAAGTTGAACGGAAATTTAACTACAAGTTTGATTGTTAACTTGTATTCAAGTTTCGGCCGTAGATTTCCGTCAATTTGCTTACAACTGTTGTCATGTAAAAAATTACCGCTAACTCGATGTCAAGTTAACCGTAACTGCTAGAAGCCAACTACTTACTGAGAAAGCGCTGGCTATCAGGGTCATTTGTAAAGACAAACCCTGATAGCCACCTTACCTATAACTTACTGTCAATCTACGTCCGCAATTTGAAGCAAACTTGACGGAAAGAGTTGGCAAAGCGAGCGATTACCTATTAGTTACCTATAACTTACTCTGCAAATAGACGTCAAAACTTGCTGTACAAGTATTTCCTTCAAATTGTAGTAAAGTTGAAAGGAAATTTAACTACAAATTTGATTGTTAACTTGTATTCAAGTTGCGGCCGTAGATTTCTGTCAATTTACTTACAACTGTTGTTGAGTGAAGAATTACCGCCAACTTGATGTATAACTTAACCGTAACTGCTGGAAGTCAACACTTACTGAGAAAGCGCTGGCTATCAGGGAATATATTTTGCTACATAGCACCCGTAAAGTTATTGGACCGATAATTAATCTAATTTTGATGATACCTCATCAAATAACGAGACTCTTTACATTTCGGAAAAAAAAAAAAAAAAAATATCTTCGCATTATCAAAAAATGCTACCTAAAAATTATTGTTCTTTTTCTATCATGATTTTGAGAAACTAAAAAAAAATCAGTAATTTGTGTAAATCATATTCATTAAATTTATATAATCGACCCACTTTAATTAAAAAACTTTCCTTTAATAATTGATAATTAATTCTTAGTTATTACAAGAAATATACAATGATCATTGATATTTTTTATTAAAATTGGAAAATCACAAAAATTCTATAACTACAATGTGGGATTTGCAGTAACTAGTGGGCATTACTCAGTTATAATGTTGATGATTATTTACATGATAACTTAGCACTGTATGTTACATGAAGCTATGGATTTTATAGATTAATTATTCAAATAAATAATGTTGAAAATATTTGTCGTCGAATTGATTCTCGCTTCTAATTAAATCAAAATGTACTTTTCCTGATTAATAGAATCAATCAATAAATTCGCCGTTCAGGATCAAATTAATAAATAAAAATAAATATTCATGATGATATTTGAAACATTATTTGAATATTTGAATAATTTTTTGAAACGTATATGAAAAAAGTTGAAAAAATCGAATGACACTATATCAAGGATTTAAAACTTGGGTAAATTTTTAAGCTCAATATTATTACATGTAACTTCTGACAAAAGAAGGTTTCGTTTTATTTCAAGGTGGTATAGTTAAAGTAATTTAATTGATGTCATAAAAAGTTACGCAGATAAAAAAGAATATATTTTTCGACTCAGGTACAATGCTTGACAAGATTTTTTCCATTTCAGAGTCTTTATTCACCAACCGTAAAGATTGAAGATTTCTATGTATATACACACGTTAGTTGTACCCATAAAGTGATCGCATACTGTGTCCGACTACCATGGGAACTGTATGGTTCTTACTTTAGCTCTTATGCTTTATTTAAAAAAAATAATGTTTGATATATAATACTTGGTTAATGAGCATAATTTTTATGAATCTTTCAACTATTTATTCTTAACGGATTGTTTTAATTTACTGTTAGATTAGTAGTATTTTGTTTTATTAAATTATTTATTCTGCTATTTAGTGTAGTTGTTTTCAATCTTCGAATGGATAGCTCTAATTTATTATTAACACACAAAAAGGTTTTTTTGCTGTAAGCTTAATATTTCTCATAATCAGTAATTCGTATTGAATAATTTATTTTGTCGTATTATTATTGATTTTTTTTTTTTACCTAGTGCGACTATTGTTACAATAAAATGGTATATCTTAAGATAACGCGTTTTCTAAAAGCCAAATTTTAATTTCCTTCAAATGATACTCATATCTTCATTCTATAAAACTTTAAAAGGTATTTTCACAAAAGTATCATTTTTTTAGAGATCTGTCATTTTGTCATAAAAAAGCTTATGATTATATAATTCAACTACAATATAGAAAATTATTAAAATCATTATATATTTTGAAATTATAAGCTTACAACAACTAATAAGTAGTAATCATGACGAACTTCGCGACAGATCTCTTATTTTTAGTATTTTTAGTTTGCTTAGTATAACGAAAATATCTAGTAATTTGTATTTCAAAATAAAAAGAAAAGTTTACAAGATTTTTTTTTACGCGTACCTGTACTTTATTAAATTGTTGTGATCTAAAGTTGTAAGCAGTATAAGGGTTAACATCAGCAGGAAGTGGAATGGTGCAATAAAAGAAGCAGGTAATGAAGGGATGATAGGAACACAAAGGAACGGAAAGCCGGTGGTGCGTACACCAAAGAGCTCCTCGACAACGAAATAAGTCGACCACGAAACGACATCCGCTGGCCTGCTGAAAATAATATTTAAAAGAAATAAAAGATTTTTTAAATTTATATGTTATAAATATATTTACCATCATATTATTCAGTCTTCTGCAACAAGGATAGTAGCATATTTTGCAGTGAGTGCGACGCAAGAAAAAGAGGAGATCGGCTTTTAAGAACACCATAGGAAGAAAATGTTTTTCTTCGTTCAATATTTATATTCTTGAATGAAGTTATCTTTTCTATTCGTGTGCTTAGAAAACTGCATTGAATGCCGTCAACTAATTCAAAATCGAACAACGCATTCGGAAGTTATAACCATTTGAAAATTGAAAAAAAAAATTTTTTTTTTTTTAAATAAATTTTAAATTTTTTGATCAATCAGTTTAAGACCTTGAAAACACTTTATATACTGAAAAAACTATCTCGAATGCCGCCAAGAAAATTAAAGTCAAATTACACGTTCAAAAAATATTGCCGTTTGAAAATTTAACAATAAAGCCATTCGGTAGCTGAAATGGAAGGAGAATTTTTATTATTACTGAAAATACGATGAAACGTAAAAATAAATGCAACAGTAACATTTCATTAAAAACATAGTAAAAAAGGTTATTTTTGGTTTACAAATTAGTATTAACCCGTCAGCACTCACGTGAGCTTTTCGATAATCTTTACTCTCGTATGAGAAAAATATTTTTTTTATAAATTATATATAATATTAAAGCATTTCAAAAGTTCATAATTTGAAAAAATTACTCGAAAGTAGAAAAAATTTCATCTACTTTTTCCATTTGAAAAAAAAAAGTTATCATTGTTTTAAATCGAGCGTAAGCAAATTGCTCATAACGTGAGTGCTGACCGGTTAAACATGAAAACTGAAGCTCATCTAAAAGGCTGTCAAATACCATTTACGGAATTGAAATAAGTTGTCTCTTCTAATATTTTCTTTTTATTTTATTTCTTTTATTTTTTTTTCTGGATTCAATTTTTGATTCAATTGACTAAATAAAATTCTAAAGTAGAAAAAAACCTATTTTTTCCTGTTGACCTAGTTAAATTTTCATTTTGATTGACTATCCTATACAGATATAAATAAAATGCGGCCCCAATAATTACTTGACAGTACTTTTATCTGACTTCTACTGAAAATGTTATTCCTTTATATATTGAATGTAAAAGAAGAAAATGGTTTAATTTATAGGCCAGCTTAACTTACCGTTACTTCCGAATTTCATGAGAAAATGATTTCAAAAAAACTGAAAAAAATCACCAATATTGTTTAAATACTTTCAAACAAATCAATAAATGTCCATACAATAAACCCTGCCGCTTTCAAAACTGTTTCTTATTAAGGATTGAGATTGATTCAATTTCAGAATCAATTGATTCAGTATACATGTACTTGCATAGTCTTAAAGCTACTTTAAAAAAATATTTTTCTAAAACTTATTTTGAAGGTCAAACTTTTTAAAACTGATGAGTTGTGACATTTTCACCCACGCCAGGAAACACACTTTTATAAACTATCAGAAAAGTTACTGAGGAACTAGAATAGTCAATTTCAGAAAATTTGACTTATTTTAATTTTCTTAAAATGTCGAATAATTATTTTTTAATGAAAAGTTGGAAATAAACTAATTTAAAACATAAATTGGTATTGATCCGTAAACTGTATTCTATAAAATATATTCTAAATTAAAATATACTTTATATGTAAGAAAATATTGATGGTTTTTAAATTGAAAAGCTTATTTTCCATAATCTTTTAAATTTTATTCATAAAACCGTTTTTTCAAAGAATAAAGTGATTATTCTTATTTTATTCGTACTGATTAACATCGATTATCGACGAATTTTGAGAGGGAGGAGAAAGAATGAAGGAAAAGAAGGGACCCATTTAGTGGGTATTATTTTCGGTCTCCGAAAATAAAATTCGGACGGCTCAGACCGGGAATCGAACTCGGATCGTTTGGTTACGCGTTAAGATCTCTACGAGTTATGCTATTCGATTTTATACACAGACCATCATAAACTTTTTATGATGACTGGTATCATATTTCAGTCTAAAAAAAAAATTTTGTAACAAAATTAAAAAGAAAAAAAGATTTACGTTAAAGGAAAAATATGGGTATGAGTAATTATAATTATAAAATTAATATGATTGTTTTCTTACCAATTATATTCTTGAGGTTTTCCCGCGCTTGAATATCCACTTATGACGCCCATGAAGTAAATAAAACGCAACGGCGTCGCGACGATAGAAGTATTATTATTATTATACATCAGAGTGGTATAGAATACATGTAATTCAAATTTAAAAGTATAGAGGTGGGATGTAATGGTGAGATACAGCCACAGCACAACGATGCTATGGAGTCGACAATCAAAGAAAAGTGTATAGTGTGTAATGTACTGCCAGGTCATAGAAGGGAGTAGAAGGGGGAGTCACTGTGAAGGAGAAAATCCAAAGTAGAGAGAATCAGCTCGCCGGAACTCCGGCTCAAATTCAACGCCAGTTGCGGCTATACCGTTCTACAAGCACGTGGTTCTTATCAATAATTATTATTATTATTCAGTGTTGCGTAAATTTTATTTTTTATCATTGTTCAACATTTACATTCGCCGAATTGTTGTTGTGAAGATGTTTTTAAATTATAAACAATATTGTTGAGTTTTGTAAAGTTTAAAATTTTTTTTATCTACATTATACCTGTATGATTCAATATCAACAATAAAATGACATTGTTGTTACGAGGATTATTGAAATGAATAATCACAGAGTAAATAATTACAAATATTGTGATTTTAAAGTGTTTTTATGAGTTTCAAGAGACCGTTTTTTAATTGTATCATTCAAGGCTCCGATTCTTAAAAGAGAAAAAATTGTGATTTTGCAATTGAAAGTCTGTGCACAAATGCACAACTTAGACTTAATGGAATTTTTGTCTTTTGACTGTTTAGAAATAATTTTATTCAGTGATTTGCTTCACTTATATTTTGAAACTAAGTGAGTGTCACAGCAACAGTTATTAGACGATAAAATGTATTATTTTATTTTAAATATTAATGATAAAAAATTTTCAGAGTGACCGAATTTCGGTTGATGTTACTATACGTGAGATCCTTGACGAAGACAAATTAGATTGTACAGTGAATATATAAATTTATAATCATTTTATTTGTCTCCTTTTAAAAAGTTTTTTCTACTTCTTAACCTTGGTGGTAAGAAGCAAGAATAACAATTATTGAATAAGTTAAACGAGACGTACTTTTGTGCGTCATGATGGGAGTGTTGAGGTGGAGGCACGATCTGAGATCGGAGGCCAGTCAACAGCAACAACAGAGGAGTAACGGTCATACTAGTACGCTTACGAAACTTGTGACCCAGGTGAGAAAAGAGTAAAAAAAAACTCAATAACCCCTCTATTATGTTATTTAAAGTTTAATTTCTTTTAACTCGTTATATCAGTTGGACGGATATTGATAATCCACAAGAATACTGAATACTGATAAGAAAAAAAGTAGTGAAGCTTCAAATAAATAAGCCACTAAAAATAACAGTATAATGTTTTGATAAACTAGAATAAATCTGAAACATTGAACTGTATCTCATATCATGTAGACTTTAAATGAAAATAGAGCTAAATAGCTGAAATTCACACTGGTTAGAATCAAGAGCATGGTTTTATTCTCGGTCTGAGTACTCATTAACTTTCACGGTGCTTAGTCCGCACAAATCCTCGACTCAAAACGCAGTTACTATACTCACATCACCGCACTTGCGGTTATTTAAATTATTAACGTCGAGTACCAATAAATGGTTTGCATAACTAACTAGTTTTGATCAATTATTGATAGTTTAACATAATATAGAAATCCACTTTATTTAAGCCAATATGAAAGGTAATTGTTGCTCTCTAAGTAATAGATACTTCAAGTTTTAACTCGTTATTCATTTTGTAACATATTCGTGATATCAAAAATAAATTTCACGCTTAATTTTATGAAGATTCTCTTAAACAGCTGAAAGGCCTCATTCGAAAACTTGGTGTAAAATTAAAGAACCTATCCGCATTTTAACTTCTCTTGTTTATAAATCTGCTCTAAAAGATTTACGTACAATAAAATCTGAACAAGTTCAAAAAAGTCTTATTTTTTTTATAACTAGAGTAACAACTCAATAAGATCTCGAGACTATATTTTACAGAGTAGTACATCCTGAAAAATGTTCATAAGCATGTTGTTAAGCTTCTCGAGCTCAAAAATATGACCAAAAAGATATATACTTAACGTTTATTTCTTTTTTTTAACTCTAAACTAATGCACGACCTATCGACTAATCGATGGTGATTCGCAAGAATGTTTTTGAAATTACTGTGTTGCCAGATCATTTCCGTTTGACCGACAGAGACTAGGGGTATCTTCTCAATAACGGCAACACCGCAAACAAAAACTGCTAACAATTCCGGTCAATTAAGGAAAAAAGCGAACATGTAATTTACTTTATAACACAATGTTCTTTGATAATTTTATGCCTTTCAAAAGTTTGAAAAAATCACCCATGTGTTATATTATTTTCAAAGAACAAACTCCAATTTTTTTTAATTATTTTAGTCAATATTTGGGTTGTAATGAAGAAAATTATATTTGGTGCGGCATCATAGCTGATAATATGTCCAGTTTAAGATTTAAGATAATTAATACATCTGTCGATAAGCTTCAAGTTTCTTTAATCTAAATTTTCTTAAACGATGACATTTATTACTGATTTTATCTGTTAAAAACTAAATTTAAAAATTTGTACAAATAAATCTTGATCATCAAATCTGCTGAAATACTATTTGCAGAACTATCATCTACTAGATCACACAAAGTTAAAACATATATGTTTTATATATATTCTCTTACATGTCAATGACGATTATTTTCACACTTACAAAAAAGATTTATAGGATCAAATGTGTTAAATTAGTCAAAATAAAGCGATTTAAAATTAATAGACTTGAAAATACACTTGGAAAATGTAGTTCATCAACCGAATTGTTGATGAACTATATTAAATACAACTACATGAAAAAGAAACATTTAACGAAATTTTTATGTAATTAATATTATATATATATATATATTCTACTAACTTGTTGAATATCAGAATCATCATTATTTTTATACAAATAATAAATGTCTTTTTATAATAATTATTAATGTAATGATTGACAGCCAAGAATAAATAAAATTTTGTATTCATATATATTCAAAAATCCGACCCGATTTTTCGCGCCTCAAGTTTTGGATACGCTATTGATTACCTTAGTGACAGTTGAGTCAACAATATTTAGCATTTCAGTAACGTTCCAAATCTGCAATCATTCAGATTTTCCAAAGTTTGAAACGTTATTGATATCTTGTAGTTGATTAGATGCTATTAAGACGCTGTTTGGAAAATTTATGGTTTCAGTAATGTTTCAGAATCACTCTAATAATAATAACAATGATAATATTAATAAATAATTTATTTATTTATATGTTATTTGATTGTAATTATTTTGAAAGTATCAAAAACTGATAACCTACTCACCTATCATGAAAATGATATATTTGATGTACTATTGAATCGCTAAACTTAAGGTAGATTTGAAATGCTACTGATATCCAATAATTGTTTTATCCAAAGAATAACAAAAAAAATAAAAATCTGAATATTCTAATGATTAACTATATTTAAACTGGATAGAGTACTTAAATTATGAAATTGATAGCAAATCAAGGCAATATATCCTACCTGCCTCTGTAATATGTTGTTTAGAATCGAGTTAATATTTGAACAATGAGTAAACCGCTTTGTTTCAACTGATATCGATTATAAAAACTCTAAATACTAATACAAATAATTTAAAAAATACAAAGTTTCGCAGGATTAGATAAGTTATGATTTCAAACAATGATAAAGAAATTCAAGAGGAAAATTCTTGGATCAAAATCATTTTTAAGAATTGGATTGCTTTAAATTAAGTAAAATAACTGTTGACGAAAAAATAGTTCTTAATTCAAGTAAATTACATTTGGTTCAACAACTTTTCTGCTTGATTCAAGAAAAAGAAATTTATCAAAATGATTTTTTCGGTTCAAGAATTTATAAATTCTTTCATCACTTGGATCATTTAAAAATTTTAAAGTCGCTATTATGGTAGTTTAGATCATTCGAAAGTACACATGCAAATCAATTCGTGCGAGTGGAGTATAGAAAAAAAAGTTGTTGATTGATGTTGAGCAAAGCAAAAAATTAAAAAGATTCAATAAAAAAAAAAAAAAAGAGACGGCAACCATGAAACAACCTAAGTAGAGTGTGTATATATATCGGCGATGGTAGTTACCAATCAACTTGAATTATTGCGCGTGCCGCATGTGACGCATATCGCTTTTGATGTTAACCACACATCACTATTTCTCCTTTTTCTTAATTTGAAGTCTCAAAAGTCGATATTTAAGATTTCGTCTTGTAAACGATTTTTGGGGTTTGAATTACGAAATTGTAAGTAGAATAAAAAACTGTGTGTGTGTTCGTGTTAGTATGTGTTAGTGTGAGCACTGATAAAAAAATTGACTTGACTCAAAAGCGAAACTCTTAAACCAAGAATTCCGTTTTGAAGAAAATGATTTTCTTGAGTCAAGAGAAGAAATTCTTGAAACAAGAAAATTTTCTTAGATCAAGAATTTTCTTCAAAGTGGAATTCTTGGTTCAAGAGTTTGGCTCTTGAGTCAAGTCAATTTTTTTATCAGTGTGTGCGTTAGTGTACATACGTATGAAGTGAAACTTTTCATGATATATTAGTTATTCTTATTACATATTTAACATTAATTGATCAATTGAGGTTTATGGAAGAAAGAAATCATTTCGTATCAAATTATAGCTATTTTAATATTATACAGATGAATGAAACATAATAGTATCAATTCATTTTTTTCACTGTTCTTATAATAATTATCGTATTCCGTTAATATGGTCAAATGATTATTATTCGATAGATATCAACTTCAACTACTATACATTGAATATGAAAATCAGTTATATCAATTTATAAATTCAAAGCCCGTATTCGAGTAATAATAATTGTTTTTAACTAAAAAGTTAATTAGAGTAATCCATTCAACAGAACAAGTTTTGAGCAAATAATTGAAATTATCTATCTAAAGTAGTACAATTATTGATTGACTGCTAATCTATATGACATACATTATTTTTTTTTTAGAATTATAAATGAATGAATGATAAATTAAAAATTAATAATGTAAAGAAATACATACGAATAAATTTTTTTTAATTTTCTAAATTTATTTTCTTTCCATATTTTAAATATTTTTATATTTTTTTTTCTCATTATTTTAAAAATTAATTAATGACTGCTAAATTGACAGTCATATTATTAAATGATGGTTAATTTCAATCAATTAATATACATTTACTAATACTTACAATAAAAAATAAGGTTAACATAGAAATAATACCAAAATCACAATCACGTGATGATTTTTCAAAATAATAAAAAAATGATCTAATTTAAATCGCGATCGAGTAACATCAGTATTAACAAAAGATCTAAAATTGAATAAATTTTCAGTCTAATTCAATGATCAGATTATGAAATATGTTAATATTCGAGAAATTAAAAAAGGAACGAAATATTGAATTTTATTCAATGTGTCGATATCGATTTAAAGACTGTCAATAAACTGTCAGCGGGTAAATTATACCGAATTTTTTTCGACATTTTAGGGAAGACCAGGTGATTCATAGGTTATATTCGATCGTTTTTTTTTCCAAGGTGGTGAGTCATATAATATTTAATGGTATATATTTCTATGGGTTCCTTTTATGGCTTTAGAACTTACATAGACAAGTTTTTTTGAAAAAATCTTCCAATAATTCAAAGTTTTGAAATAAAGTATGAAGCTATCCATATGTTGTTGTTATTGTCAATAACAACTTCATTATCTTCATTATTATCTTCATGAGCTCAAAAACGTTCACGGAATATTTTTTCTAATTAACATGATTTGAAGCAACAAGAACATTATGAAACTTGACTACTTTGTGTGAAACAGCATCTATGTAAGTGTATTTTTATATCAGAAAAAGAATAATAGCTGATAAAAAAATTCACTTAACCACTAACAGACCACGCGTGTTCGGCCTTATGTACATTTACTGGTTTTAAAAAATTTTTTTTCATCGTTTTTTTTTTTATCATTTTAACGTGCCAGGTGCAGACATGACCCGACTCGCAGCTGCCACCCTCAAACTTTTATTTTCCGGTTTCTCCATGGTGTAGTACACACAATTGCAGAGCAAAAATACATAAGCAATTAAATATTCAAGTTTTTCGAATGATTAAGAAATAATAAAAAATACAAGAACAATAATTATACAAAAATATAGAATATAAATTCGCGTTACATATGAAATATCAAATCCACAATCGAAGCAAAAATTAATAGATTTTATTAGTAATTCTCGAATTTTTTAGACAAAGAGTATTTTTTTTTCATATAAAAGAAAAAAAACCAATAACAAGATTCGAACTTCAGTCAGACAGTTTTTTTTATGAAATTTTATGAACGCAACACGCTAAGCATAAGGCGTAAGGGCTCATTTTAGGCATGTAGAGCTCATAGTATTAAAAGCTTATAAATCCGAGATCATTTACTATTCTGTATCCAATAAATGTTTGTGTCGAGTTTTTGTTAGATTTCTACATTTTAAGGGCCTACAATTAAAAATATGTGGCGACTTATCTTCTCATCGATTTTTTTCTTCCGCACTTTCCCACATGATCCTCAACTTATCGATAAGTGTGCTATTTTATCACCAGAGCCACTAACTGAGCGACTTCTGGCACGGATATATGCCGCCTAGGCATTATAAAAAATTCGTGATTAGGAAAATTCAAGGGCGGAAAAAGGAAAATCAGTGAGAAGATAAGTCACTGTTTTTTTTTAATTTGTAGCCAATCGATAAAAAACTACAAATTTTTTTCAAAAAGTTTCAAATTTGTATTTTTTTTTTTTTTTTTTTTTTTTTTTGCAAAATTGTGCAAATTTATGCAAAATTGACACAAAAATTTGAAGGTAATATATTTTAAGGACAATAATAATATATAAAAGTCTAGTTTGTAATTACATTGTCAACATGGTAATTTTTTACTGTAAATTTTTTCTGCATTTGATATGTTGTTAGAAGAGAGATTATTAGTAGCTTTTAAGGAGAATAATGACATACATCTAAATACGATGGATTTAATAAGATAATATTTTCTTTCCTCTTTTCTTCTAAAATTTTTTTCGCTTTTCTCTTTCTGATTTCATTCTCGGCACACCTTTACCATATATACGGGGACTATACATGGGTGCGACCAACAATACCAGTCTTGAATTATTCATTCCCACGAGAGTCAGCAATTCCGTCGTCTCTTTCCCCTCTCATCTTTTTCTTTCTAACACTCGTCTCCCCTAAATAACAAGACTCTCTTTTTAGCCTGCAATTTGCAAACCGGATGCGACGATGCGTACATAGATTTTTATCGAGCTTCAGACTTATCAAACTTTTTAACATACAGGCTGAATATAATTCTCAAGTTTCATTATCGGTAATAAAAATTGTGTTTATAATTACTGTCAGAGTAGAGTAAATTTACTACTGCAATCAAATTTTGATTCTGCGATTTCTTACGTCATTGATCATTCTATTCTTTAAAGACGAGATTGATGCGTCATCTTTATGTAAAAGAGACTGGCACATCCTTAAAAAACTCTTTCAGACAAAAAAAATGAGCATTCTGCAGTGCGTACTACAAACAGTTCTACTTAGTGCCACAGTAAGTTAAAAGACCCAAAACCGGAACGACGAAGGGCACATGAAATGTTTTTACGAATTAGAAAAGGTTCAAATGGTCCATCGGTAATAATAATTTACCCAATCATACAGAATAAACACGTAGTTACACGAAAATAATTAAATTTATCAATTTTGTCGAATTTAATATTTAAAAAAAAAAACATGTTTTTTGAAAAAGTCTAAAAGACCCAGTAAGATAAAAAATCCAGTTATTAACACCGGAGTAATTATTGACACATGCAATTTTATTTTAATTGAAAAAACAAATCAACTCTAATGAATTAATAAGTACAATCTTTGAATTATTATTTATTTATTTATTTAGGTTTTTTTAAAACATTTAATTTTTTTAATTAGCATAAAACTGCAAGTGTCAAATAACTAGGCCAGTGTCAATAACTGAGTCTTTTACCTCATCGAAACACCTTAAACGCCTAGTCCCAATAGCGGAATATGGTTGACCCAATATCGGAACGATAAATGAAACGAATTTTTTCAATTTGAAGAGCCCACTTTTCGTGACTGAATTAATTAAATAATTAATGAACAAATTATAAAACTTTATGTTACTTTTTCTGTATTTATAAAACTAATTTATCTTCGATTTTACGAAAGCACAAAAACGTTTTGTTGTTGTGCTTGATGTGAACAATCAACACAGTATATCGTAAATGTTAACAAATAATATCAATATGGCTGACTATTCCGATACTGGGTATTATTAGCTCACTTCGGGTGTACCAATAGACGAACAATAAATTTGAAATAACAATAGAATTTTTTTAAGTATTATCAATTAATTGCATCGAATTCTTAGTATTTGTATAAATATATAAAAAAAAATTTTAGTGAAAAGTATTTCCATTAGATTTTTATGAGCTGAATATTATAGAGTGATTTTTTTGCAAAACTATCAAGAGATCTGATAAGTCAGAAATCTAAGACTATTGGCATGGTTAATATTTTTTTTTAATATTTTCAATATAATTTAAAGTTTCTTTCATATATTCACGGTGAGAAATTGCCATTATTTTTTATTCTGCATGGATTTTAGATTTTACAATGGTGCATATTACTAGTGGACCTTATTGACTCAGAATAAAATTTTACAATGGCCCATAGTAATTTCCGAAACAAATGAAATCAGACTTAGCAAATGGTAGAAATTGAAATGTACCATAGTAAAATAAAATATGCAATAATTTAAATTTCCGAATGCACTATAGCAAAAAAAATAAAAAAACGCCTGTAAAAAATAAAAAGTTTTGGAGTAAAAAATGTTTTTGGCAATCAAAAAAAATATCAAACCAAACAACATTTTTTTTTGTTTGCAATAATTTTTAAAAATATTTTTTTAAAATATAGTTTTTTTATTTGTTTTCTATTTTTTTTCGTTTTTAACAATGAACATAGGATTTATTTTGACAATTAATTTTATTATAAATAAATGGAAATTATTATAAATAATTATAAACACAATACATTACTTTTAAATATTATTACAGTTTTAATATAATTAAATTACGGCTCATATAAAGTTAACGTCTAATACAAATCTATTTCCAATTTTTTTTTTTGAATTAACAATAACATGCAACTAAGTACGTAGCACTTTTTTTTTTTTATAATAAAAATAATAAATACAATACAAAGAAAAAAATTTTTACTAATAAGATGATACTTTGAGTACAATAAGAATTATTTTATGTTTTATACCCAAGTTTTAGGTATATAAATTATTGATGTGTTGATGGATTTTTGAACTAATAAGTATTTATTTGAAACTTAATGTTTATTGCAATTGTCACACTCTGTTAACCACTACTGATAGCGTCTGTACACTTATGTTCACAAAATAAAGCAGCACGAAAAAATGTAAGACCACGCGTCGCGACTGACGCGCATCCGTTTACTATGGGACATATGAAAATTTCATAGTCACAATTTTAAATTTAAACTGAGTACACGTGACTAAATGTAAGAATATTTTGTAAATTTTTATTGTCGACTGAGCAACAGAAATTTTACTATGAAACTATAATAAAAAGTTTTAAGTACACTAACAGTTTTTGTTCTGTCAGTTTACGAAAATTTTTTATATATGTTTATGTAATAGTTGCATGTTCAAATTTACTATGGTCCCTAGTAAATATTGATTGGTACAATATGATATTCTTAAATTTTTATGGTAATATTTTGAATTGAGTCATTAAGATTCAGTCTTCTTATGTATGCATAGTAAATTTCTACAGAAATTTCTCACCGTGTTGTTATGTAAAAGAAGATTGAGGCTTCTAATAAAGAGAGGTTTATTCAATTTGATTGATTACAAGATAAAATGTGAAATAATAATTGTCAAATCGTTTTGGTATTAGGGTCTTTTACCTTAACAAATTATCTAAGTAACGAAAAAATAAATAAAAAGAACCAACTCAAGGCGGAAATACCCTATATATACATACAAGATCATATTGAATTTCGATGAAAATTAAAAAGAAAGAAACAACAAAATAAAAATTCTTTGTTTAAGTTGTTAAGAAACTTCGTCCAGTATTGAAATGAAATCTATTTTTAAAGAGCCTGTCAGTTTTCGGGTTTTTTTTTAACTTCCCTTCATTTAAAAGTTATTACGGTTTAAAAATTCACATAATAGTGTTATATGAAACTTCTATCAGACTTTTGAGTTCGAAAAGCTCAAAAGCATTGAAAAGCTATTTCTTTGAGCTCGATGAGTTCAAAAACAAAATAAGTGAAATGTTTAACGCTTGGGTATAAAGTTAGCGAGAAGTTGCAGAGATGGCCTTTAGGGTCAACCGTTTTCCTAATTTTTTCAAAGAATTTTTTTCGAAAAATATATATGTATAAGTGTATACATACTTAAGCGCCAATTCATGGAGTTTAAAATTAACATTTGCTTAGGGGGACTTGTACAATACCAGAAAGAGTATACAAGGATTATCTCCGCCTCTGCATTTTTAAGGTCTTCAAAAAGAGTCTTTCTTGTATTTTGCTTCCCTCAGTCGCTTCGTTCCTCTTACAATATTTCAATGAACCTTTCGTTATATTAATAAAATAGTATTTACTTTTTTACATCTTTTTCATCTTATCAATTTTTTTTTTTTATATTTCAATCAGTAGTTTTTTAATAACCGTTTTGTTTTTTTAATTTTTGTACAATATAACGAGCCTTAATACAACAAACTCGATTTAACAAATTTTTCGCAATCCCCTGTATGAAAATGCCCGTAAGAACTAATGCACAGTATACCTTTCTACTACGATGAGATTTATCAAAAATCTTTCTATAAAAAAATTGCAATTACTTTAGAATATGGATAGAAAGTATTATTAATCCTTTTTAACGAATTTTTTCTACTTATGACCTTTACATAACGTATCCTATCAATTATTTCCACTTAATTCCACAATTATTTATGTCTTGAGAATTTTGTTTATGTAGATGAGAATCCTACAAAGAAAAAAGTAGACTCTTCAAGCTCAAAAATATAATTTATGTGTTATTTTGAGCTCTCCGAACTCGATGAGTTTATTGTCCTATGCTCTTCATGTGGTTGGCAGCATTCGACGCAGTTTTTCGAATCCTATGAGTTATTTCCAAGCACAAATTGATCAGACCAAAAATTTCGAATTAATTCGAAGTAATCACTTTTTTCGATTTTTTTTTGTCAACGATAACTCACGAACGAATTAACTGATTTTGATGGGCCTGGCGGCGATCGACGTGGTTTTTTGATGTTAAAAGCTGAATAGTTCTTAAAATCGATCGGTAAAACTGTTTCAAAGTTATTAAAAAAAAACCACATTAAAAAACAATTTTTTTCATAGTTTTTTTTTAGATGTCTCAAAATCTACCGGTCCGAATCGGTCCAAATTATATCAAAAATCCAAGTTTGATCAAGCATTTTCGAATGATGTCCATCGGGATTAAATCGGTCAAGCCGTTCAATACTTCCCGATTTTCGAAAATTTCCAATTTTCTAAGCGGAAAGTTAAGAAAACTATTTTTGATGTTTCTGTCCAATTGGGACTTTGACATGTAAACAAGTTACTAAAAGAAAAAAGAATTAGGCTTATGAACTGAATGATATGGCGCAAAGTATATACATATAGATGGAAGGAGAGCTAACTGCATTACACTACAGTTTCGATCGTAATTTCTCTTTTGACCTCTTTATTTAATCTTGTCTATATAAATTCATCTCAATACACGTAGTATATACATGTAATGATGATAATCGATCGAAAATCTCATGCACATTAATTTTCTCCTCACTTTTCTATCTAACTCTGATCTCTTAATTCAATCTTTATTTTTTGTAATTAACACACGGGGTAAATGTCAAATTATCCAGTTTTGTATACGATTCTTTTCGATTCCGTTCATATTCGGATGTTTTATAATGTAAAGAAAGTATTGACTTGCATATTAATTGTCAACTTTTTATTTCAAGCAGTTACAAAGTTGTTTCTACTCCATTTGTATCGGTCAAAAATATGTTATTAATTTGTAATAGACTGAATGTTTAAAGACATACAAATGTGTGTATGATACACTAGTCACAAAAATTAAGAAATATAAAAGAAAATTCGAAATTTTCGGGTGATTTTCAATGAACTGTAACTCCGAGGAAAATGATCGTACAGCAAAAAAAAAAAAGCAAATTATAGCTCCAAGTGTCTAGTTTTCAGATATGATCATGAAAATTTTTTATCCTATTCAGGTCTGGAGAAATCCTAAGAAAACTACAAAAAAAAAAAAATTTCCAAATCTTTTCTCGTCTTAAAAAAGGTCTACGGGCTTAAAAAAATTTTTTTTCTATTATTTCGATGGAAAGCTTTTTTAGAAAATTTAATGCCTTTTAATTTGATGTCATCAGAAAGCCTGTATGATGATTTGCCACGGAGTTATCGTTGGCCAAAGCAAAAAAGTACTTTTTCACTTTGACAGTCAATAACTCTGAAAATAATGATCGTATAAGAAATCGAAGGACGGTTTTGAAAACTACACGATATTCTCTATAAGTTACCATGAATAACTTTTGTCAAAAAAATTTTTTTTGAATTGAAAACTTTAACTGAAAAAACGACAAAAATTTGCATAATAAAAGTTACTTAATTTTTGTGACTAGTGTATTTTAAACTTTCCACAACAAAAATTGTTAATTTTTGAAAAATAGGAAAGTTATTGATTTTACTACGATTTTCCAAAAACTAGCTTCTGTCCGATCTCGAAACTATAAATTAAGATTGAAATTTTATTAATATTTGTAATTCAGATTAATTTACTAAAAAAAGAATTCAGATCATTTCCTATATTAAAATAATAACATACGACAATTTTTTAAAAATGTATTCCTTTAAAAAAATGACTTTTATGAAGATTTTCTTTTCTTATTTATCGAAGAGACATCTTATATATCCGAAAAGTAAATCAGAAAATCCCTTATGTATTCAACTTCATTTACTAATTTAGATGTTTCTATATTTATAGCTGAAGAGAAAAAAAAGTAAAGAAAAAAAAATAGCTCTTCGCAACGTTTTTTTATTTTTTTTTTATCTATATATAAATCGGGTCGCAACTTTTCATAAAATAGAAACGTAAGATTGTATTCCGTTCATATATTTTTAGATAAATATTTATTTGTAACTAATGTGATTTTTTGGGTGGTAAATTATATCTTAGTGTAAAAATTTAACGCACGTATCTAATATCAATCTGTTTACTTGATAAGTGAAATACTAATCATAATGAAATGAAAAAATATTCTGTGTTTCATAAGTTTGAAAAGTTATATAAGCTTTATAAAATTATTTTTCACTCATAGCTAAATTTGTCTGTAGAGCTATATAAATCAACTTCTTAAATTAATTCCACCATTTAAAAAATAAAATGGTTAGATTTGATATTGTATACTATCAGTTTATCAAAAAATCATAAGAACCTTTTTTTTTAGAGCATTTAATTTCTTACAAAGATACTCCACGAAATTGTCTTTATGATTTTTGGTTGGTGAGTTACAAAAATCAAAAGAAGCAAAAAATCATTTTTCCCATGTTATTTTCATGGGAAATCTAAATGTGCAATGCGAAGCATCTTAATATTAAAATTAAGAGCTAATCTTTTCACAGGCTTATTTTTATGTCTGAACGAAACTTTTAAACATGTTACTGAGAAAAAAAAATATTATTTTTTTTATCCATCCTAATGTATACTCATACTTATACCTTTATATGTATACTTGAATTTAATTAGCGCCTGAATATAGAGTTTGCATATATTTTCATGCTTATGATATATATTCGACCAATCACATCACGAATAAATTGGTTCCATACACATTTCATCTCTATTTTAATATGGGATGTAACGTTGAATTCGACATAAAATTTTTCTGCTGTTTTTAAGAATACATCAAGTGCTCGAAAAAATTACTGTTGATGCGTTTTTGAGTTCTATGATCTCATATTGAGTTTGCCTCAACTATTTTTAATTTTTTCGAATTACTCCAATTAATTTTTTCCTTTTCCAAAACTATATCTGAATATTTCCAAATGGTTATAAATATTCGAGACAATCCTAAAAAAATCACAATTATTATAATGATTATGTTGTATTATAAAATTTCTTACGTAATTAAAAAATTCAAACTGAAAACTAACTAGTTATTATTGTGCTGTTGATAAAACTTGAAACCAAAATCAAAGCGTGTAAAAAATTACTTTGTAAACTTAAGCTTCTTTTATAACAAATTTCATCAACAGCATAAGGAAAATATTTTTGAAATTAATCAAGTTGGTCATGACAAAAGTTGAAAAAAAGCTTTAAAAATATGATTCGATAAACTTTTTAAGGAAGGGGAAGGAAAAAAAATATTAGTGATAAGTTAGTTAAAAAAATTATGATTTCTAAATTTTTAAATGTAGTTGAAAGATAAATATGTTTATTTATTCATTCAAACTTCAGATATAGCTGATTTGATTTAAAAATTTTTTACTTCAGGAATTTAAAAGTTATTGTATGAAAGAAAATGTATTTACAATAAATTTTATACACTTAACAGTTTGAGCTTCTTATAAAAAGTGAATGAATGAATTTTTGATTTCAGACATCTAGAGATGATCGTCAAGTTTCCAGTCCTAGTAATCAAACCCTCACACCGTCTCCATCACCGTCACCAGTTGGCGACGCGCCTTTGGGACGCGCCTTGATGGAGGCAGCTATCCAGCAAGCAAATAATTGTAATCAGCATCAACCACCACTAATCGTCACCCCTCCGGGATATTGGATAGATGGTACTGATCATCGTCATGCCCTGGATTCTGTTGGTAGAGCAATGCTGCCAACGCAACCAGCCTGGCAGCCTCGAATCGATCAAGACGACACAGCAAAATGCTATCGGCGCTTTTTTGTTGGACGGGTAATTATGTATTCAAGATAAATATACCCTTTACTCAAGTTTTAAGTCAAAAGTAAAGAAACCAATTATACTCGGTAATAAACTACACAGTTAGAAAAATTATTTCGATGCAAGAAACCTATTTTAAAACGACCGGTTGACTTGAAAAATTTTTTGTCTTGACTTTTATCTCTTGACTCATCAGACCAAGAGCTTCAATCGATAACTACTATCATGTTTGATTCAAGAGTATATTATATTGAATCGATGCAATTATATTCTTCGTCCAAGAACAATCCTCTTCAATAAAGAATTCCTGGTCCAAGAAATAGTTTTTTCATTTAATATTACGAAGAAAATTCTTTTAAAAAAACGAAATTTCTATCCCAGTTAGTACGAGTTGACAATCAAGTAGTTGATGTTCAATGGTTTATGTCAAGTTTACGTAAACTTAGCGTCAACTTTTGCATTTGCAACAGTTTTATAGAACTTGACTTTAACTTACGCATCAAGCTAGCGTAAACCTACTGCCGGAATTGACCGAAAGGTTCGCTTTGCGGAAAGTTGACGTTAACTTGACGTAAACTAGTTATAAGTACAACTGTTGCCTTACTATTAGCGTAAACTAACTGTCCTAACTAGGATACTTTACCATTTTGAAAAATATTTGAGACTTTTTTTTATGATATTGAAAGCAGCAGAAATCCAACAGTTTTTAATTTTAACGGCACTTTTAAAACAAATCATTAATATCTTGATCTAACGTTTCCGCGCATCTCAATCCAAATGAAAGAAATTCTTAGATAATGTAATGTGTATCTTACACGGAAAGAAAACTGTATGAAAAATTACGGTAAAAACATCGTAATTTTTAGTATAGAATATTATAATGCCGGACCTAAACTCAAAGATCGTAATTTTTACGATGCAGTATCATAAATTTCTATCACTTAAATTAAAAAGAAGCTTAGGTTACCGAAAAAAATAATTCTGCATCACCGAGGAATCGAACCCGGAGATCTCTCCGCCACAAGTCCAAGGTTTATCCTCTCACGCTATCAGAGGCATATCTAAATTTCATGTTCAGTCACATAATAAGACCCGCCATACAGTAATTGGTCATCTTTTGGTGGTGGCGCCGCAAACTACTGGACTCTGTCTTTCTTTTATTAAAATATATAGTATGCGTCCTTATTCACTTGTTCTTACAGAAAAAAAATTTACTAAATAACATCAAATACAATTTTCAATAATTCAAATTGTATTCTGTAAACGGCAGCATCGTAAAAATCAAGATACTAAAAGTATAGTCCTGGATTACGATATTACTATTGTAATTTTTCATATAATTTTTTTTCCGTGTAGTTGACAACAGAGTGAAATAAGTTGTTGAATTCGTGAAATTATTAAATTATGACTTTTCTACTTACTCTTAATTCAACTGCTTTAATTTTTTGATTCAATGATTTATAATTTGGTTTAAGGTAGTACTACCGTTACCACAAGAGTCAAATCCCAAAGCCTAACCTTATTTGATTAACGTAGTAGATTTCCCTATACTAAATCACGTTGAAGAAAGAGAGACAGAGATAAATTTTGAATGTTTTTTATTAATAAATATTCTCATATGCTCGGAAACCATACTGATTGTTATAAAATATGTTCTAGATGTTATTTTCTCTCGTTGTCTTAATTTTTATTAGAATCTTAACGTCCAGTTTTGTGAAATAAAATAAAGTCTGTGATTTTCCATAAGGATCAATGGTAAAAGCAAAAATATGTAAATATTAATATCTTTTTTTCAAGACTCGCCAGGCTTCCAAAAATTTTACTGCTTAGTTATGATATTATAAAGTACCAATTTGCCAAATTTCATTAAATTCTGAACGTCAATTCTAAAACCGGTAGTACTACCTTAAGGAAATTTATTACTTTGAAATAAGAGTAAAGTTCTGAAGAAATTGTTTTTTTTTAATTTTGATTAATTTTATGTGAACAAAGCAAATCTAATCAATACACTAAATAGATTTGAATTTGAATGACTTTGAGAGAATAAATTTATTAGGAAATGATGAAAACTATTTCATGCAAAGCATTTAATTTATTAATAATCCACGTCTTTATAAACACTGTACGAAATATCGTTAATTAATTATAAAACAAATATTCATCTATGAAAAATTATAAATATTAATGACCTCGTTAAAACTAACTTTATTTGTTTTAATATAACTTGATTCACTTATTTTTCGGAACATCGATTTCCCTGCTATACGCGAATGAGTCACATCTGTCAATGAGCTTGAAAATGGCCGCTATTCTCAAAATTAAAAGAAGCCAAAAAGTGATAGTTTTATTTTAGTTAACTTCTTGGTATGAAAATTATAAATTTTATAGACGTTAGGGATTTATATTCAAATCTCAAATATTAATGAAGAATAGTCTAAAGAAAGACAAGTCCGAATGCTAATTTGAGAATTAACTTTCGGTAAATTTTAATGGTGTTCTGAAGGACTTCAGAAAGTCAGTAAAATTAAAACTAGAGATCTTGAAACATTTCAGTTTAGTAGGGAGTAGTTCTATTCTTGGCAATTCAGCGTCTGAATTTTTAGTCGCTTCTGTATTTAAAGTTTATTCAAAAGACTAGGTGCGGCTGCTTTTCAAATTCAATAGATTATTATTACAGAATCTTATTTTAGAGTTTGGTAGTTTTTACAACCAGAAAATGTTATCAAACTATCCATATAAGGTACAATGATTTCGAAAATATTATTTAATTTTTAAAAGCCTATGTTGTTAAAACATAGTCTTTGTTCTTTCAAGTGAGTGTAAAATATATACAACATACATATCAGTTATTGATTCATCATACAACATAGATCAGAATAGAATTATTGTGTTTGCAGCCTACGTAAGCTCCAGAGGGTCTAATACTTGCGTGGGCTTGGACAAATCCCACTAGACTCACATGAGTTGTGCTAGAAATAAGAGATTGATGAATAAATAAACGAAATATTCTAGTAAATGTATGCACAAGCATAAACCTGTACAACACAATAGTGTATGAAGAATCTTGCTGTAGTTTGTTTTATATCTTATATGATCAGAGACCCAAGACCAAGATTCAAGTCTGGGCAACAACACAAGTGAAGCAAAAGATACGAAAGAAAAGAAGGCTATACAATATTCTAGGCGTGGGAGTGGGAAGTTTCTCATAGTTCGTTTTCTCCCTCCTCTTAGCATTTGTTGTTCTTTACATCGACCCTTCCTGCACTATTAATGTATCTTGCGTTCTTAAGTTTTAAATGCTCTTCAACGAAGGTGAGCCTACGTGGAAACCCTCCCTCCCTTCCTTTTATTGTATACCTAATACTTATACATACGTTAACTCATATCCATGCACAAATTATACAAGCACATTTTACTTTTCAGTATTTTTCTTCATGTAATTTTGTATTTTCATTTCATTCTTTGCATCGAGTCAAGTAGCTTCCATACTGAGATAGGATAAATTTTCTGTAATTTATAATATAAGAAGTGTCTTAGCATTTCAAGAACTCTGTATGTTTTTATTATTTTTATCATTTTCTTTATAGCTTGTTCTTTTTTCTATCTTTTTATCTTTACCTGTATTTACCTATTTTTTGTATTTATTGTTTCTGCATTATCCATGATTAACGATGATTTTATTCTTTATTTCCATTATCATTGTCAATTCTACAAATAATAATTTCTAGCATCTTATGAGTAACAAATAGAAGCCAAATCATTTTTTCATAATAAAATATCAATTAAAAGTTACATATTATCTCCAAAATATTTCGTTCACAGAAAAAAAAAATTAACTTGAATCAAGAGAAAAATTCTTGAACCAAGAAAATAATATTAAAGAGTTTTATTGTTTTGGATCAAGACGAAAAATTCTTGAATCAAATGAAATTTACTTAAACCAAGAAAAATTTCTTAGTCTAAGAATTTTTTTGCTCAAATCAAGATGTTCTTCAAAATTATTTACTTAATTCAAGTTAATTTTTTTTCTGTGTAAGATTTTACAGTATAAATGTTACAGTTGAAGTTTACAATGTAATTAGTTTTTTACTGTCCATAAATGGGTAACATCAAATATTTTTTGAGTTATTGCTTTAATAATTTTGAGAGAGCGATGAAATAGATCAATTTACTTATTACTAACTAATTATTAACTTTTTTTTAAATTTCAATTGATATGGAGTAGTGAAACTAATTTATATAATTAAAAAAATAAAGAAAATTTTGTCTCCAGCGTGTATATTATATAATAAAATGGTTTTTTTTTGTTTGTTTGTTAAATTTAGTATTATATGAAAAGTATTGACCTGAATTTATTCTTTTTCGAAATTTCATATGGTTTTCAACAATAGCTAATTTACTATGTCTGGTTTTTAAAACAAATCTGAGTAGATTTGAGTTTCGTGCTCGATAAATTTTATTTATTCAATCTTATACAGGTGAATGTGGTTGGGTGTCAAATTTTAATCAATAAATTTCCCATATTCATTTACACTTATTTCAATAATTAAATTATAAAATGTCTACCGCTTGGTTTTATAACATCAAATTATTAGTGAATCGATCTTATTATAGCAATATTATTTCTAAAATATTTTTGTTCCTACTCAAAATTATGTACTTTCATGATAAAAAAAAACCCAAAATTTCTCGAATTTCAATTTTGAATTCGATAAGCAATTACATAGTGACTGAAAGTTGCTACTATATGATTATATTGTTTGACTATTATTACTTAAAACCGGATAGTTTGTAATTTTTTAAATTTGTATGCTTAACACGTGAAATGTAAGCCCACCATACTCACAAAATTCCTTCACATAACGACTAAATTTTTAATTTATGAATAACACATGTTTCCGCCATTAATTATCTATAAAACTTGCATAAGTTAAAATGTTATTTACTCCAAAAGATATTTAGAACTTTAATATTTATTACTTTTATTAAAATACTTACATCCTCAACATAAATTAACAAGTGTTGTTAAACTTATGACAACATCAAAGGTTATTATAAAAAACGTCGCTTCGTTTCAAATCTTGTCATTTATTTTTTTTTTACAGTTTAGTTCTTCCTAATCCTTTGTTTTACATTCTATTTAGATTGAATAATCGAAACAGGATGCTTGAAATATAAATTGGAATAAAGCCAAAATGCCATGTAACTTTGCTAACAGCGACGTGAGTGACAATTCTAATTGGAGATTTTTAGTATGAATGTATTATAACTGTGCATGCAAGAGTTAGAAATCGATCGCTTAGGAAAAGAATAATATTATGATAGTGAGTTTAAGAATTTCTTAGTTTAAAAATTTTTCATTTAATCTGCATTGAAAATTCGAGTTTCAATGCCTGTTGAGCCAACCAAAACTAGAGAATTTCAGACCAATGCGACTGTTACCGAGCAGGAATCAATCATTTTCTTCCCGGCGGGCGGAAAGTGACAACCTTCGTCCCGCTGCGCTAAACAAATTTGCCCCTTTTCGTCTTCGTCGGAGAAAAAAATAGTATACAGCCCTTAGAAGTAAAAAAGAAAACCTGAGATCACATGTTTATTATATGTGATCTGAGGCTTTTCTTGTTTTTCTTCCCAAGGGGTGTAATATACTATTCTTCGGAGTTGCAGATGAAGTTGCAGTTTTATTTTCAATCCTATCAGAGTATCGTTTTATTTATTTTATTATGCCTTATAATTGTCATTCTAACCGTTAATTGTACTGACATATTATAATTCTGTTATTAAGCATATGAGTAAGCATGACAAAAGAAAACTATTCAATTTACAAATAATGTTTAGTAAAAAATAAACCATTACTTTCTTGAATTACAGTTTTTAATTTTCTTAATAAGCTTTATAATAAAGTGGTATTTTCGCTATTCGTCTGAAACTATCTAGTTCTGGTTGGCTCCAGACATTGAAACTAGTATTTTTAAAGCAACTAATGTGAAATAGTATATTACACACCGAGGGAAGTAAAGTAAGAAATGTCTCAGATCACATGTAATTGTTGGCCGAGGCGAAGCCGAGGTCAACAAACATGTGATCTGAGGCTTTCTTATTTACTTCCCGAGGAGTGTATACTATTTTTTTCCCTGACGAAGGTGTAAAGCGGAAACTTTGTTTAGCGCAGCGGGGCTAAAGTTGACGCTTTACACCCGGAGGGGAAAAAAATATAATGTGTGACGAGGGATGAAACACGATTTCAGACCGAATGATGCCAGCCCTCGCTTCGCTCGGGTCTGAAATCGTTTTGTTTCATCCCTAGTCACACAATATACTATTTCTACTCAAATCAATAAGGTGAAATTCTTTAAAATTATTTACTTGATTTTAGTAAACTTTTTTTTCTATGCAGAAATTTCATTGGTTATCTCTTACATTTAATTCAATGACAATTACGGTATTGATCTAAAATAAAATACATAGGATGTTATTTCTTCTCCGTATTTTTTATTGTGTGTGATGCAAAGCAATAACAAATATTTACCAAGTTACAACATGTTCAATTATCGATTTTTTCCCCATTTCAAGTGGTATTGAACAGCAGTAATCTTTTTAGAATTGATTAACTTGTTGATATAAGTAATTATCAAAATAACTGTTTAGTCCACAGAAATTAAACAACAATTGATTTTACTAGAGCTTCTTATATTATCACAATAGGCTCAAACAATTGGATATAATATTCGATTCTAAAAAAAAAAAAAAAAAAAAAAAAAAAAAAAAAAAAAAGCCGCTATCAAATTGTTAATAAATTGAAGACGATTGAAAAAATTCAAATTTTTAACTTTTCGCTATGAAAATTGATAGGTCTTATAGAATGCTATTTTGACTGTTCGTGTATTGTGTAAATCTTAACAAGTAAAATGTAAAATTTAAAAAAAAATATCCCGTACTGTTTTTTTTTTAATTTCTATCTGAAAAATATTGCATGAGTTATTAACAATGCCATTTTGCGCTAAATTAAAAAAATATTCTAGTGAACTGAAAAACAATCAAATCGCTTTGAAAATCAAATAGACATGTTAAAAAGCCTCAAACATTTTTTTAACAAAAAAATTTTAATTTTTGGAGTCAAAAATATCTCTAAACTTTACACAGCGATATCTTCGCTACCTAACTATGTTATCAGACTCTTTTAAAAGGACGAGTATATTATATGCGTAAAACCGAGCCTCATGCCTCATCGGCCCAATTCTCACATTCTACAAATATTTCTGAACTTATTTGTTCAAAAATTCATAATAACCAGTAGTATTACATCTTTGCATTATATAGGTACCTACATAATTTGAAAAAATTGTATTTTATTTATCATTTAACTTCTAATTTCTCCGGAAGTAGTATTATAGTTATATCAGCCCTGTCCTTACATATTTATAAATGTAAATATGTAGTGTAGTATGAATACCTGCACATATACATAAACTATGCAATGCGATAAAGCTTCGTGCTTGCTGTGCGTGTATGCATGCAATATGCGTGCCTATTGTCAACGATACTGCACAGGTACGCTCGGTACAATGTCGAGGTTACCCAGTCTGATGATAAAGTATCCAACTTGTGTATAAATTGTGCAGTTTCTTTTTATTTGCTAATTATTCATTAATTCTATTATAATAAATTGCTCCATTTAATATTTTATTTAATTTATCTTTGTTTTATGATTTTTCTTTTGTTAATATAAAATAAAAAATTAACTGCTTATCGCTTTTTTAGTAATTCAAACAAATTTGTAGTTTTATTTTTTAATTACCTGATCAATAATACATTTTTATGGCCAATTTAACAGTTTTTTAGAGAACAAATAGCAATGAAAGAAAAGAAACAATAACAATTTTATACATTGAGAAAAAAAATCTTCAAATAATTATATTTTTTTAATCAGTATCACCACTTGAATAACAAGAGAAAAATTTTCCTATGCTTTTTAAAACTTCGTTAAAGGTTTACTATTTTGAAATTATTAGGATATTTTTTCATAAGAAATAAAACTCTACAAAAAAAAAAGATCTGTCGTCATTATTCCATTTTGTTATATTCACTCCTCTAATATTTAATCAAAGCGAAGTTGAATTTGAATTTGAATTAGAAGATTAAGATAAATTTTTTGTTTAAATTAGAATATACTGTAGTAATATATTTTAATTTTTTTTTTACCGACAAAATCAGTATCACGACTTTATCCATTCACTTCAACGAAAACTGAGTCCTCGGAAATATTATTTGAGCTATTTATTTTACCATATATATAAATGAATAATTTTTTTTCTTGTAGGAGCATGTAAATCTTGTTGGTAGAGACTCAGAAAATGGTCCAGTGTTGGTATCAATGAAGGCAGAAACTGTTGCTGGGCAAGAACATTGGAGAGTGTTACTTCGGATTAGATCTGGATCAACCCACGAATTAGTACCATCCATTAATTTAGAACCCAATCCATCACCTTCTAAAATGGTTAAGGTATATAAAGAAAAATTTTTTTCACTTTCACAACACATACTTATAATTGAGTTAATTTTTAACCAATTTACCACCATCAAGTCTGCGAAATAATTAGTTTGAACAATTTACTTACAAATAATTATTTGATTTTTGTAAGAAAATTTATAACTTAAAACATTAAAATTTTCAAAATCTATTTTTATTTTAATTTTTTTTATTCTTACAAAAGCTTGTTGAAAAATGATTATGAAAAAATTAATTATTTACATTAACTGAATTTTTTTATTAATTAGTTTTTTATCTCTTTTACATTTATTATTCAGATTTGATTATATTATCAAGACGTAATAACTATTTATATGCATAAAAGGAAAAGAACGTCACAATGACATAATAATATGTACAATAACACAATGAAGATTGATAAAAACTTATTTTTAATTTAACAGGCAATTAATGAGTGCCTCAATGTCAGTACATTGATGCCCATAGTATGTTCCGGAGCTGGAACTCTGATTGCCCGATACGATGAACATGCTCTAGTTAGCAAATTTAAATTTGGTGTATTACATCAGAGAGTAGGACAAGTTACTGAAGAACAATTATTTGGTAATCGTCAAATAACACCGGCATTTCAAGAATTTTTAGATTTACTTGGACAAAAAATTGATCTAAAAGATCATAAAGGGTAAGTTATATTTTTTTTTTATTTACAACTCCACTCAAGTCATTTTATTTTCAATATTATATTTTGCATAAATAATTTTTAATAAATGGGAAGAAAAAATTGATTTAAATTATCTCGCTTCTTTAGTAACTTGTACTTTTTTTTCTTTTAGCATGTGCGTTATTTTAATAACTGTAATATTGTTAGACCATCAAAGAAGTCATGGTACTATTTTTCTATTCTCTTTTTCATATAAATAAGCAAATGAATTATTTATTGCTGCACTCGTACAAAAAATACAAATTTTTAAGCAAATGCTTTAAAACAAATTATTTTTTTTTATTACACATTTAAAAAACGTTAAAAACTCTCAATTGATAATTTAATTTTTTCTAAGACATGAAATAAAATTCAGAATCTAAAATCTAATTTACTTATTTTTTTTTTGTATTATTATTTTTAGATACCGTGGTGGGTTAGATACAAGACACGGTCAAACAGGTGATTCAGCAGTTTACGAAGTATTTAGAGGTCGTGAAGTACTTTTTCATGTAGCTTCGATGCTTCCCTATAGTCCCGGTGATTCTCAGCAACTTCAACGTAAACGACACATAGGGAACGATATCGTAGCAATAATATTTCAAGAAGAACCGACTCCTTTTAGTCCCGATATGATTGCTAGCCACTTTCTTCATGCCTTCATTGTTGTTCAAGTCATCGATCCATGCACACCTAATACAAGGTATTTGTCTTTTATGATGTTGTTTCTATTATTTAGAAAGATTAGCGGAAAAAAATGCTTGTAATGTAAATACTTTTAGAAACCAAACAAATGTAGTCAAGTTATAGTTATAATATTTTTATTTTATTTATTTATTTAGATACAAAGTAAGTATTACTGCACGGGATGACGTACCTTGGTTCGGACCAGCATTACCAACGCCTGCGGTCTTCCTCCGAGGCGTCGAGTTCAAAGAGTTTTTGCTTACAAAACTAGTAAATGCAGAGAATGCAGCTTATAAGGCAGAAAAGTTTGCGAAACTAGAGGTGAGCGGCCGCATTAAAATCTAATACTTTTTTCTACATTATATAGTTATTTAAAAAATTACTTCACTCTGTTTAAATTAAATAGTCATTTACAGATAATTAAATTAATATTGTACTATTTGTATAGTTGAGAACGAGGTCTGCACTTTTGGAATCTTTGGTCGACGAACTTCAAACAAAAACAAGCGAATTTCTAGGAGCTGGATCTGGCCCTAGTGTCTCTGGTTCAGGCACTTGCCCAGTTAGTCCAACGACAAGTGACGCGCCGATTTCGGGAAGCAGTGGCAGTGGTTCAAGATTTATTGATACTGTACGCAAAGCGTTAATTTCACGAGTAAGAAATGCCTCAACTGAAAGTGTACCTCAGCAATTAGCTAAAAAGGGCCAATCTGAACCAAGTCCACCCAGCAATCGACAATCAACATCAAAGATTGGTGGTAAACGTAATATTGAAGCTTCTAGTCCTCTGGGATCTCCTGATTTAACTCTGAGAAGGGATTCTGATCGCACAAGTTCGAGTTTAGGAAGTCAGGATAGTAGTTTATCAAACACTGATAATCAAGACACCAGTAGCCTGACAACTTTGCAACAAGATGAAATAGATAAACGAGAGTCGACAACAATACAATTGACTTCCGGGGTTAAAAATGATAACATTGGCGCAATTGAGAAAAGTCCTACTATTACTTTTCCACGCCTTACTCACGAAAATATAAGAAAACGTGATGATAGATCTGAAAAACCAGAGGTTACTCATAGAGTAGTATCTGAAAGTGATGACAGTTCATTAAATAGTGAATTAGAACTCGATCAAGCTGTTTATCCAGATAGTGATACTGGATTAGAGTCAATGAGTTCTGCTGAAACACATGAAACTACTAAAACTAATAATAATATTAATAATAATAATAACAATAAAAATAGCGCTAATGAGACGGAAAATTTACGGCAAGAAGTCACTAGATTGAAATGCGACAAGCTGGACTTGTTAAGACAGAATGTGGTAAGTTTATATTTTATTGGTACAATAGAACCTCTATAAATTAAAATTCAAATAAAACGTTAAGAATATTGAGTAATCAAGTTTCTTACTAATAATGATTGAAGTTAAGAAGGTTTTTAAATTTAAAATTTTGGCAACGAATTTTATTTAAGTTAAAAAATTGATCTGGTTAAAATTTTAAGACTAATTACTCCTAAACACGAAAAATTCATATATATCATCGAAATACGAATAAGAAATTTTTGCTTTTTTTTGCGAGCGTAATGCTCGAATTATTTGTTTGAATTATAGAGGTTCTGCTGTAATTATAGTTCGACTAATATTTATAAAATGATATTTGAAATAAAATTAACTTTTATTTTCTTTAGACATGCCAACGAGATATTAAACGTCTTCGTGAAAAAGAAATGCAATTACAGTCCGACTTAGCGACTGCGTCCAAAGAAATTTTACGACTCAGAGCAATGCTTAAAGAATGCTCATCTAGTAATTCATTGGATAGCAATAATCAATCGACACCTACAGTTTAATTTTTTTATTAAATATTCTTTTCATTCAGCAATAAAACCATCAATGTTTATTGTTATTAACAATAATGATAGTTTATTTATTTATCAGTAGATATTTACATCAACAGTTTAACTGCTTAAATACAACACATTTATTATTATTTTTATTTCTATTATTATCACTATTATTGTATTACTAATATTATTATTATTATTATTAATTAATTAATTTAAATTAAAGTATTCGCATGATCTCCAAAACATTCGGAGATAATTAGTTAATAGTGTAAGAAAATTAAGAGAACGTAAAAAAATGATTGATATTTTTAAATGGAAGAAAAAATATTTATCATATTATTTATTGTTATTAGTATTATGATAAATCTACGCCCTTGTCTTAGTGAATGTTTGAGAAAACAAAAAAACCTCAATAAATTTGGCATAGATTTAAGACTAGTTGAAATTCGAAGATATAATGAAATAAAGTAGAATAGATGAAAGTAAAAAAAAAAAAACAATTAATAGAATAGTAATAAATTTTCAAAATATAAAAATGTACGATAACATAGTATCATTATCAAATTATTTTGTTATTAAAACATTTTATAGTATTGATAAACACTATTACTTTACTTACTTTAGGTGTCTCTTATATTTTGACATACTTTTATTGCTACGACTTAGTCAATTGGAAAAAATGTAAAATGGCTTTTAATATTTTTACGCTCCAAAAATTAAAAAAAAAAGCGAAATATTTATTAAAAAAACGTTAGTAATTATTAAATATATGCTTTTCATTTTCAAAGATTTAATTTTATAGTATAATATAGGTATAAGCTTTAAACCAAATTTTTTATAATATCGAATGAATCAATTGATAAGTTATTTGCTTCTGTTATTATTGTATTCATAAGTATATGGTTCAAATATTTATTTGATTAGTATTATACACTTAATGTTTTTTTTTTTTTTTTTTACTTTTATAAGTATCCAGATTAATACATTATGTTTATAAATTATATTAATGATGTGTAAAAACAACTATTGTATTATTTTTATTCTTATATTAAGAGGTTTAACATGAAAGTTTTATTGTAATGCTTTGTCAACTTATTTAAACACATTATGAATACCAAAGTTTAACAGATAAAAACATGTATCATTTATTCAATATTTTACATAATCACTTGAAACATTTATTTTATTTAGCTATTTTTTTCCTCGGTTTTATTTATAAAATAAATCATGAAATATTTATTTTTAATGTTAATATTCACAACTGAAATAAAAAATTTTATCATTTCATTTTTTATTAAAATATTCCATTCTACGTATTTAGTGACTTAAAAAATATTAAATTATACCACTGCCTCAAAGTAAATTATATTTCAATTTGCAAGTATATAATTTTATTTATGTTAGTCTAAAAATATAAAAATCATAATTTTTCATTTGTATTAATACACCAAATCATTCGTATTAGTCTGATTATAACAAATTTTATGATAAAATGAAAAAAAAAAAAAAATAAGTTCTAAAAAATGTTCGCAAAATATATTTCTAAACAGGGATTCTTATAAGATAATTATTTTTAAACAGATAAATTATCTAAATAGTCAAGACAGAACTTATGTACAAATAGTTAGTAGCAAGGCTTGCCTTGTCCTCTTCGTAAAAAACAACAAAGTATATATCGTGATTATTGGCCTTTCGAAATCAAATGAGATAAATCTATTATATTTTATGACAAGTATGACTGTTGAAAAAAAAAAAAAATTGTTTATATATAATAAAAAAAAGAAGAAGAGTAAAACTATATAGTATAAATAAATTATATCTTTGTAAATAGACGTATATTACACCGTATATACATTTATAATAGAAGAATTACTTTTTAAATTATTTCTTTTCCATCGTACCTCATACCACCACAACAAACATCTTTATTTTAATGTCCATAACGTGAAGACTATATCTGTATTTAATAAAACGGAGGAAGTGTATAGTTGTTTTTGATTGTTTGAAAAAAAATTTTTTTATCCTCTCATCCCAACGCTAGAGCTTAGATCAGAATCGCTTAACAATTAATCTTGGTTTCACTTGTTTGAATTGATAAAATATTTTAAACTAAATAATTGAATCAATTTTTATTAAATAGTTGGATGAATGTTAGAATATTGCTAACTTTTACTTTAGTGTAAAATGTTGCTCCAAATTTTTTTAACTTTTAAAATAGAGTACTTAAAGTATTCAAGGATTTTTCTCAATAAATACATTAATCATCTCTGGACTGATCAAAGATGGGTATTGACTGAAATTTTTTTTCAACATTGCTAATGAACTTGAATAGGTATCATGAAAAATGTAATTATTATGTGCAATTGCTATTAATTGACTCATCTTGTATTATTAAAGAGGAAAGAATAATTGACAACAATATTTTTTAATAGAATAGAATAGTTTTGTTTAACAATAAAAGCAGACTAGTGGGAGTGACATGATACATGTCAATGCATTTTTTAAAATTAATTATTTTATTCTTTTTTTTTCAATCAAGTGATTTTTATTTCGATTTTCACTGCTTGAAATTCTAAAAGAAATTTACGTGATTCAAAAGATCATTTTTTTTACTTTTCGAAAATCATTTTAGAAAAATAAGAAGATTTGACTATTCTTTTAATTCTTTCCAGTTTTCTATGATGAAATGGAAAAAAAATTCTTTTTTTTTGTAAGCAATTTAATTACAGATATATAATATTGATGTTACTTATAATTTTAATAACAAAAATAGAAGTATCTGTTATTATTTTTTTCCCCATCAATAATTCAAATAGTCATTGATTTTTCTAGGACTTTACAATAATTTTTAAAATAAAGAATCCTATATACTTTTTAGTAGATTTCATAGAAATCTAACTATTGCATTTGTCCTCATGACGCAACTTTCGAAAAATTTTGCTATTTTCTGACTCAGTTCGTCAAGCTGATTCAGAAAATACCATTAGTTCAAAAGTTTATATATGTATGTATATATATATATATATATATATATATATATATATATATATATATATATATATATATATATATATGTATGTATATATATATATATATATATATATATATATATATATATATATATATATATATATATATATATATATATATATATATATATATATATATATTATATACGATATAACGCGGCTTATCCGGACGATAGCGTCTCCAATTCATCATGGATCTTTTCCAAACTCAACATACTTATTTTTCCCTGATAGCCAGCGCTTTCTCAGTAAGTGTTGACTCCCAGCAGTTACGGTTAAGTTATACATCAAGTTGGCGGTAATTCTTCACTCAACAACAGTTGTAAGCAAATTGACAGAAATCTACGGCCGCAACTTGAATACAAGTTAACAATCAAACTTGTAGTTAAATTTCCTTTCAACTTTACTACAATTTGAAGGAAATACTTGTACAACAAGTTTTGACGTCTATTTGCAGAGTAAGTTATAGGTAACTAATAGGTAATCGCTCGCTTTGCCAACTCTTTCCGTCAAGTTTACTTCAAATTGCGGACGTAGATTGACAGTAACTTATAGGTAAGGTGGCTATCAGGGTTCAGACGAAAATTAAGGCCAAGATCAAAGATGAGCTCAATCGGTCAAGTAGTTCAGAAATTACAGGGTTTTAAAATTTTCAAAATCATAAAAACTCATTTTCTGGCAGATTCTTTCGCGTATAACTTTTGAATGAAATAACTTATTTAATTTTTGTAAATTTTGTATTAAAGCCCATTTAATGAGCTTCAATTTCCATACCAATTCATTCTCCTCAACTCAAAGTAACCTCTTCGTCTGTAGATTTTTAATGAAATTTTACTCTTGCAGTCGTTTTTATTTTTTGATTAATAAGTATAACGCGTCCAAATTTCTTAACTTCCCGCTAAGAAAATCGAAGATATTCAAAAATCGGGACGTTATTGTTCTTACCCCGTTTTTCAAAAATCGAGTTTTTATCAGATCTCGACGTTTTAAGGTGTCAGGAAGCTTCCCTGACTTCTCTAGCGAGGGTGTCTGTATGGCTGTGTGTGTGTGTGTGTGTGTGTGTGTGTGTGTGTGTGTGTGTGTGTGTGTGTGTGTGTGTGTGTGTGTGTGTGTGTGTGTGTGTGTGTGTGTGTGTGTGTGTGTGTGTGTGTGTGTGTGTGTGTGTGTGTGTGTGTGTGTGTGTGTGTGTGTGTGTGTGTGTGTGTGTGTGTGTGTGTGTGTGTGTGTGTGTGTGTGTGTGTGTGTGTGTGTGTGTGTGTGTGTGTGTGTGTGTGTGTGTGTGTGTGTGTGTGTGTGTGTATATGTAAACCTCTTATAACTTTTGAACGGCTGGACCGATTTGATCTCGGTTGGTGCCATCGAAGGGGCTTGACCAAACTTAGATTTCGAATATAAATTGGACCGATTCGGACCGATAGATTTCGAGAAATCTCAAAAAAAATGAAAAATACAATTTTTTTCAAAATGGTTTTTTTTTAATAACTCCTAAACGGCTCCATCAATCATTTCCAAAAACTAATTAGCTCTTAACATAAAAAAACCACGTTGATCGCCGTCAGTCCGGTCATAATCGGTTGATTTGTTCGTGAGTTATCATTGACGAATGAAAACCGAAAAAAGCGTTTTTTCAGAATAACTCCGAAATTTTTAGTTTTATGAATTTGAACTTAAAAATTCATTATGGAGCTTAAAAAACTGCGACGAATGCCACCAACCGCGTAAAAATCGGTTCGTTCATTCAAAAGTTATATGATCACTCCATGTATTTGTATACCTACATTTGTGTATATATGTATACAAATACATGGAGTGATCATATACTGGTACATGATCATCTATTTGGGCTTACTTTACCTTACCTTACCTCACTTCATCTAACCTTACTCCACTTAATAATAATAAAAAAAAAAAAAAAAAAAAAATTTATTAAGTTTAATAAATTACGAATTATTGAGATTAAAAATGTTTAAAAATCGACAATTTATTTCATGATGTTACAATATTATGTTAAAAATTTGGATTAAAATATTGTTAATAAAAAATTTTAAGTCATTATGTATAATTAATAAATAAATAAATTGTTATTAATATATATATATAATTAGAATTCGCTATTTATGAAATCTACTTCCATTTCGGCTGCCGAATGGCCTTTTTTGAATTTATTAAGATGTATACAGTTTCTTTATTTTTATCGTTAGTAAAGCAATTAACTTTAACAAGTTTAAGTATTTATATGGTTTAATTATTTTAAAGATAGTGGTTTTTTAGGATACTAAAATCAACAGGCTTCTGACTATTTTTTAATTTTATTTAATAAATATATATTTAGACAATTTGCATTTAAAGTTTTTTACGGTACATTTTATTTGTCATGTCATGTAGTTTATTTGTTGATAAAAATCACATAGCTTATCAAACGTCTGTTAATTTAAGAATCATGATTTTTTTATGACATTAAAGTTAGCTGTCACTTGACAATTTTTTAATTTTTTTTAACAAATAAATTTGCTCGAAAAAATTATTTAAAAAAAATTACATTTGTAGTTTTTTAAAATTTTTAAATGTCAATTTTTTTTATAAATTTTTTTTGCCATAATTTATTTGTTACAAAAATTCTTAATGACATTAAATTGAGCTGTCACTTCACAATTGTTTTAATTGTTTTTTAACAAATAAATTATAGCAAAAAAAAATGGAATTGTAAAAATTTTAATACATTAAAAATGCAATTTTTTTAAAATAATTTTTTAGAACAAATTTTTTTGTTAAAGAAAATTAAAAAACTGTCAAGTGACAGTTAACTTTAATGTCATAAATTCTTAAAATTATCAATTATCAGCTAAGTTAATTTTCATGATTTTTTTACAATTAAAAAATAATACTGAAGTTATGAGAATCAATTTAGCAGATAATACAGTACAATCTGGTTATAAGTTACATCGGATGATCTGCTCACTCTCACAGCAGTTATATCTATATATGAAATATTTCATGTAAGTAGGAGAAAGAAAGAAATATAACTTATAACCAGGTTGTATGTAATTAATTTTGAAAAATTTTTTTAACAAATAAATTATGGCAGAAAAAAAATGAGACCAAAAAATTGACATTTAGAAAATTAAAAAATGCAATTTTTTGGAGCAAATTTATTTATTAAAAAAAATAAAAAGAATTAAAATAGTGACAGCTAACTTCAATGTCATACTGAAGTTAGCGGTCAGCTGTCAATTATAAAAGTTTTCTTAACAAATTAACTACAATAAAAAAATACTTCTAAAAATTTTCACTTGTAATTTTTATTAATTTTCACATGTGAAACTTTTTAATTAAATTTTTTTTTTAATAATTTGCTATAAAATTTCAAAAAAATTTTGAACATCTGTCAACTATAGTGTTATGATTAAAAAATATAGATAACTTTTGGTGGTTTTCTCAACAGCGAAATTCAAAAGCAGATCATGTGGTATGTGGTAGACGTAACTGACGTAACGTTCAGAATCTCATAGTGAACGCTATATAGAAAGCTGCCTTTAAGCTTTAAGTGAATTGCGTACTGTTCGTATGTTGTGGATTAAAATGGCTAATTGTCAGGCTAGTTGGTGCTGTAGGTAAGTCAAGATGTAATTTTTTGTCGGATTAAGTTTAATGATAGTTTAAAAATAATTTGTGTACGCAACGGTGATAAGTGTTGCGATGATATTTCATTATAATTAAATGTTGACTATGTTTGTATGTTTATTTTTTTAGTGTAAAAGTTTAAGATAAAACTATATATTTAAATAAAAAAAAACATTTGCAAAAAATGACTGAATACCATTTATGAATATAAAATATTAAAAAAAAAAAAATGAATTAGTGTTGAGTTGCAAATTCAATAATAAAAATTAATATTAAATTGTGATTAACTAATGTTTTTCGGTAATGTGTCGGGACACATCACCATTGAATATGCCGAGATGAAAAAGCATACTTATAAAACCGTTCGGAAAACATAAGTTCTTTGATTTGACTTATATTAAATACCACCAACTTAAACAAAATATCTAAATTCTAAAGATCATATAATTTATCAATATATTTTATTGTGACATAAAATACGTCCACCTGTTTAGTTTATATTCAGTTGAAGAATTTCTGTGATAAAAATGAATTATTCTCTTGTGATCATTGAATTTTATAAAAATGAGAAATGTTATTGTAATAATCGTAATTGAATTTTACTTTATAGTATAACAAAGGGCTCATTCTACCGTAAAAAATTAATCATTACGTATTGATAAATTTTCAGGATAAATCTAGTGTACAATTCGCTAAACAAATTCCGATGGTAAAAATATTCAAGCCCAAATACAAAGGGGCGACGTGAAGTAACGGGGACCAAAGTTATGGCTTCTGGTACATCATCTCTAGATAGTGCTGGAAGTAGCGGTAAATATTTATTTTATACACATCTATATTTTTATTATTTTTACTTTCATTTCATTTTATTTAATGAGAAATTTTTAATTTTACATCTAATTTGCAATGGAAAAAACCCAAGTGCTTCCATGTGTAACTGAATTTCTTTTCTGAGTGAAAGCTAGATGTTTATAAGATTCATATTTATTTCTTTCGGTAACAATTAGTTGTCTATTTATAAATCTTCTTTGAATTTTTGTTTTTTTTTTCTTCATTATTATTATAAGATAAAATAAACGATAAAAATTAAGCTATCTTATTCGCTACAATGGTTTTTGTTATTATTCATTACTATGGTATTGATTTTATATATCGTGAAATAATTAGAATTAAATCATTTAATGTCAAGCTTGTAAAAATATTTTCCTTTTTCCAGATGGAGTCTTTAATATTGGTAAGATTTACATTCTTATTAATTTGAAAAGATATAGTCACTTTATTATTTTACTGTTTAGTTATTCACCACTTGATATTTTATTATGTTCTCAAACACTATTTTCTTTAATTTTCTGAAATTAGTTACTTCAACAAATATCTGTGAAAATCAAAAAGGGTCTTAATGAACTATATTTTATTTGAAAAAAAAAAAATTGTATATTTATATAAACATAAAATTGAAAAATTTCAATTTTATGTTTAAGACTTTTGAAAAGTTACTCCGTACTTTTTTTTTGTATTAATGAAATTAATTTGCAAAAAGTATAGATCACAGAAAAAAATAATTTTTTTTTTCCTAATAACTAAACCATTAGTTTATCTTAGAAGGACTTCTTAAACAGATCTTATAATTTATTTTTTTGTACGTATATCTTATCCCCAATTTTTTTTTTTTCGATTCTTGTTTTGCACGACTTTCAGAACGGGATAGTGGAGGCTACGGCAGTGTTGGAAGTCCAGTGGGAGGTCCTGAATGTCGTAGCGATTACGACGGATTGCAGGCACAATGTGATCAAGCCATGCACGAACTCCAGTTCCTTAGACATAAGCACTCAGATACAGTTAGACGGTTTGTTTGTTTATTTTTTCTTTTTTGAATTATCATTATTTCATAATCAATTAACTTATAATAATAAAAAAAAAATAACAATCTGTGATATCTTTTTGTTAGTAAAGGTTTTTTCTCATATTTTATACTGTATTGATCAGTTCTTTTGACCTATTTCTTGTTTTTTTTTTTATTTTTATTTTTATATATATATATATATATATATATATATATATATATATATATATATATATATATATATATATATATATATATATATATATATATATATATATATATATATATATATATATATATATATGTATATATATAATCCTACAATAAACGTTAATCTTGAGTTTATGTGTTACCGCTTAACTATGTCACGTTATTTGCAAACTTAACAACATTCTCATGGGGCTCGAGGCTCTTGATACCCTATAGTATTGATTTTTAAAAATAAAAATAGTATATCTGTCAAATGAAGGTTCGTCGCAGCGTAGGATTATTTTATAATTATAATCTATTTTTATTGCAAGGTCGATTACCATCTATCACACTGTTAATAATTTTAATTTTAATTAGGAATGAACATACTATGAAAGAGTTGGAATATTATCGAGGACAACATATTGCAGCAATGAATCAGCTGGAAGCAACGTCACAAGAAACTTCAGCTCTTCGGGGTAAATATAGTGACCTTATCAATGACAAACAGCGGCTTGATCGTGAGGTCCAAGCACTGCAGAAGGAAGTCACTGAATTGAGATGCCAGAATCAAGAATGCCTTGTTGTAGATTCGGGAAACAGTGATGCTATTAATCAGCACTATTTGTCGGTATTGAGAAAGTATGAAGCTCTTAAAGATGAATATGATGCTTTAAGAAAGCGACATGATGATCTTTTATCAGCACATTCTTCTCTTAAAAATAAGGTATTGGTAAATAATATATAAGGTATATTCATTATTATCAAAATTTATTGGTATGATAGGTTTAATAATTTTTTTTTTTTTTTTTAAGTTGGAGGTAATTGAAAAAGAAGCAGCGAGGTGGAAAAAAGACCATGATGATGTTATTCAAGAACGTAATAATGCATTTAGAGAAAGAAATGGATTGAAACAACAATGTACAGCCGCAATAAGACAATGGGATATTGCCCTGCGGGAAAGAAATGAATACCGCGAAGCATTGGCAAAGCTTCAACAACAACATGAAGAAGCGGTTAAAGAAGTTAATCAAGGGATGATCCTTCGCATAAAAACTACTAAAGATCTAAAACGTTTAACTGAAGAAAGAAATTCAACTTTACAAGAGTATAGGTTAATAATGGGCGAACGGGACACTGTTCATAAAGAGATGGAAAAGCTTGGGGATGATTTGACAAAAGCTTATGAAAAAATAGCAAAGTTAGAAAATCAAAATAAACAACACGTCGATGAGGTAATTTTTTCCTCTTTTGTTTATTTAATTTTATTTATTTATTAAAACATTAACTGATGATATTTTTCTCTATTTCTATAAATATATTATTTATGTTTTTTTTCTATCTAGAAAAAAACACTTTCATATCAAATCGAGACATTAAGACAAGAGATATCATCGGCTCTGTTTGACCGTGATAAATATTTACAACAATGTGAAGACTTAAAACATAAATTTGGTGATTATTCAGAAGACTCGAATAGAGATTACAACAATAGATTAGAACTTAATTCTCATAATCGAGAACGAGATAATTCAAATAAAGAAATTGAGAGAGAGACTAGTACTCGAAATTACGCCAAACGTGAAAAAGAACAAATGGATAATTTAGATCAGGCCAATTTAGAGCTAGATAAATTAAGAAAATCTGTGGATACTTTGCAAGCTGACTTAGAGGAAGCATTACAAGAAGCCGAGGTATCAAAACGACGGCGTGATTGGGCATTTAGTGAAAGAGATAAAATAGTATTAGAACGGGAGAGTATGCGAACTACGTGCGAAACATTAAGAGCAGAAAGAGATCAGGCTGTTACCGCACTCGCTAGAGCTCTTCGTGATTCAGATGATATTAAAAAACAGCGAAATGAAGCATCTAGAGAATTGAAAGATCTGAAAGAAAAAATAGAAAATGGTGATCATTCGTTACGATCAAGTCAGTATCATGATGATGATGGTATGGCTGAGTGGGATATTCTTTCAATTCCCATAGATTTTGGTAGAGTTTGTCAGGATGAAAGAGATCTAGGTTTTGTTCTTGCTGGTGGTCGCGAAGATCCAAACTATCCTAATGATACTGGTGTTTATGTAGCTCAAGTAACTAACGGAAGTGTTGTAGATGGAAAATTGAAAGTTGATGATTGTATTATTCGCGTTAATAATGTTGATTGTTCTACTGAATCGACGAGAAGAATTTTAGAAAATTTGCGTGATTTTGCAGTAGAATCATCGGTGACATTAACCATTCGAAGAAGAAGAACTACTCGACGATCATTGAGAACAATTCAATTACCAATTGGTTCTGTATCGCATGGTATATCTTTAGAGCTTGGAATTTACATTGCCAAAATTTCACCAGGTAGCCTCGCTGCTACAGATGGAAATTTAGCTGCTGGAGATAGAGTTTTAAATATTAATAGTAAACCAATGGAGGGTGTAACTTCAACTCACGAGGCTATGTCTATTTTAAATAACACTTCAGTTGATGTATTGACGATTACAACCTTGAAGGGAATAGCCTTGTCATCAATACTGAGTACTGAAACTATTGATAGTAGTTTTGGTTCTGATAAACAAAAAATGGTAAATAATTGTTCACAAACAGAACAAGAGAGAATGATGTTAAAGGCAACATCAGATGATTATGAAAGACGTTATATTGCGTCCAATTTTGGTGATAGAAGTATCTATAAAGTATCTAAATCAGTTAGTAGTGAAAAATCCAGTGGAATAAGTAATGCTTGGGGAAATTTCCGTGAAAAAATAGATATTGTTACCGGTAGAAGACACAGTAAAGATAGAGATGATAAAAAAAAGCGTCATAGAAATTCAAGTCCAAATACATTTGAACAAGAACAAGATGCAATTGCAGAACTCGATTCTGTTATTGAGAGCTATCACAAAAAAACAAATAATGGAGTATTTAAAAGAAGTAAACGAAGAGGCACTGAGAAAATGGAGAAGATTGAGAAAAATGGAGGTACTTGGCCAAAAGCTCGTGGTGGACCTTTAATTCAAAATGGTACTGGAACGATTCTTCAACCTCGAAAAACAAAAGAACGACTTCCATTGAGTGTACTTTTAAATCATCCACCTAAATACGAAAGCTTCAATTACAACCGTACTTCCAACCCGGTTCCTCTCTCAACGTTTTCAAACGTAAGCAATCGTCATACAGTATATAAAGCCATAGAATATCCAATTTCAAATTTAAGTAAATCTGGTCAACTTTTTGGTCAGAAATCATTTTCTCCTGTTGTTCAGTTTAAGGATATGTCACTGGACAGCAAGAAGCCTTCGACGGAGTTTGAGACTACGGAAAGTCGGCTAAGCTCATCACATGCACCTTCAGAGACAAGTATGGACTTTTCAGTAAAATCAACAGGTCGAGAACCGGATTATGGTCACGCAAAACGACGTACCCAAAAGCCGTACGCTTCAGGTAGTCATGAAAATCAATCAGATGCTCTACAGCACAATCGCGTTCATTCTCAACTGTACCCCCTGGTGACGACTTCAGGATCTTCCTCAAGTGTGCCAAGACAACAGCTTGCTGGTAATTTTTCGTTTCCCCCATACGCGCACTCACATCCACATCCACACCAACAAAACTCTTTGCCGTCTCGTTACCCCTCGCCACCGTCCTTGCCTTCCGCACAGTCTGGAGAGTTTATTGGACTTCCAGATGTACGATCTTTTTGTTTTGAGCCCCCTTATAGTCCTGGACAACCAGGATTTGGTCATTTACAAACACCGTCTGTAGACTTGCACTATCACAAATCTCGAGGGCATCCGGCAGGTATCACATATGATTTACCTGGATACACTCATGGTTATGAAGGAGGGACTTTTCCGAGGAAAAAAGAAAATCAGAGGTTTAGAATACCATCAAATCCTAGTGTAACATCTAAAAGTAGCGTTGGAAAATTATCCACGGGTAGTATTGAAAGAACATCCGAACGAGGTAGTCCTATGCCAACATTTCATGTTGAAGTTTTGAGTCCTGGTATTGGAGGTACTAATGGAGGAGGAGCTGTACGGGGAAATTCTAACGTAAAACGAGCTAGTATGCCCGATTATTTTACCCAGCCACGACCAGCGCCAGGAGAACTCCGAAGAGTCCATATTGATAAATCTGTTGAACCTCTTGGAATTCAAATCTCGTGTTTAGACAGTGGTGGTGTCTTTGTTTCCACCGTTAATGAACACAGTTTAGCTTCACAAGTTGGATTACAAATTGGAGATCAACTTCTTGAGGTTTGTGGTATCAACATGAGAAGCGCTACTTACGAATTAGCTGCACATGTACTCAGACAGTGTGGTAATTCTATCACGATGCTGGTCCAGTACAGTCCGGATAGTGAGTATCTTCAAGTTTTGTGGGAGAGAATAAAATTTCAAAGTATTCCTATACTAACTTTTTTTTAGCACTATTTTAACATTAATCCAATCATTAACATTTTTACAAGTAGTTTTTTTTCCACTTTCTTATTAATTTTTTTTTATTGAATCAGAATCGATAAAAATTATATTCACAATTTTTAGAGAGAAAAAAAAAAAACTAAATACGATACAGCTATTAATTACAGTTAATAAGTGAATAGTAAATTTATATCGGTTCTGAAATAATTTATATTAATGAAATAATTTTATGTTTTTTGTATAATTAGAATACAATGAGCTTGAAGGTTCAGGTTCTTCAAGTTCTTCCGAGGCAGGTGGAGAGGAAGGCGCTAGTCGCAGTGGATCGCCAACTCCTTGCAACAGTCCTGAAGCACCTCGAAAAACAACTTTAGAGACTCTCGAGCCAAATAAAATTGAACGAGAAAAACTAAACACTTTAATGCCACCATCACGAGAGCGAGAAGTTCGAAGTTCAGCTTCAATGGAAGTTCGTGGAACTCAAGAGCGTGAAAGAGAAATTCGACAATCTGCATCATTAGATATTAATATAAGAAAACCTGAGCTACGTAATTCAGCAACAATTGATTCTTTACGGAGCGCTGGTAATACTTTAACTCGAAGTCAAATAAATCAAGCGGTAACAACACTGCAGCGACAAAATGCTACAGTAAGAAGTCCAACACAAGAAGAACAAAATCAAAAAAGTCCACCAACTATTGAACCTCGATATTTATTTATAGAAACTCGTAAATGTTCAAATCTTGGAATTTCGTTGGTTGGTGGTAATGGTGTTGGTATTTTTGTTCATTCAGTACAACCAGGTTGTCTCGCTGAAGATGCTGGACTAAGAACCGGTGATAGAATTTTAGAATACAATGGTGTTGATTTACGACAAGCAACTGCAGAACAAGCAGCACTTGAATTGGCACGGCCAGCTGATAAAGTCACTCTTGTTGCTCAGTTTATGCCGGAAAGGTACAACGAAGTTAAAGACAAACCCGGTGATAGTTTCTATGTCAAGGCAATGTTTGATCGAGTAGGTGAAGTTGGTGACAGTTTACAATTACGATTTAAAAAAGATGACATTCTATATGTTGATAATACAATGTTTAACGGAACTCCAGGACATTGGAGAGCTTGGCTTGTCGATAAAGCTGGTAGAAGACAACAGTGTGGTATTATACCGAGTAAATTTAAAATTGAAGAAGAATTATTGTTAAGAAGATCACTGGGGGACTTGGAAACTGATACAGGAAGGCGGGGTACTACCAGTGCAAGAAGAAGTTTCTTTAGACGGAAAAAGCACCACAGATCGTCAAGTAGAGATAGTAAAGAACTTTCACAGCTTACTGGAGTTAACCTTGGATGGTATAGTGACAGTGGAACTTTGAATGAAGAAAATGTACCAGCTAGTTATCAACGTGTTGAGAGATTAGATTGTAACAAAAATTTCTATTTTTTTCTAACAAGATTTTTCATTTTTATTATTTACTTAAATAATTTTACTTTTATTTCAGATCCAACATTAAGACCGATATTGATTATTGGTCCATTAAATGAATGTGTAGCAACAAAATTACTTCAAGAATTTCCTGGAGAGTTTATTCGATGCATACCAGAAGCAATGCATTGCTCACAAGCAACTCTTGAACAAGGAATAAGAGATTTTCAATATGTTGATTACAGGAAAAAAGGAAGTTATTTTGAATGTACAACTGTAGATGCTGTGAAAGAAATATGTGTTAAAGTAAGTCAACAATAAATCGTTTTAATTTTAAAGAATTTAATTGACTAGAAAAAAAAAACAATTAAAATTTAATTATATTATTTTTTTATACAGAAATCTCATTGTATTTTGGACATATCTGTTGCCTCAATAGAACGTCTTCATAGGCATCAAATTTATCCGATAGTTTTGTTAATAAAGTTCAAGAGTACGAAACAAATAAAAGAAGTTAAAGATTCGAGATATCCTAGTGATAAAGTAAGCGCCAAAGCAGCAAAAGAAATGTATGAACATGCACTTAAATTAGAGGCTGAATATCGTCATTACATTTCTAGTAAGATAAAAAAAAATTAATAAATAATTAATTTTCTAACAATATTTGTATTGGTGATGAAAATTGATTTTTTTTTTTTTTTTTTTTATGTTACAGCTGTTATCTCTGCTGGTGTAAATATAGCATATATATGTACGCAAGTGAAAGCCGCTGTTGATGAAGAGCAAAGTAAAGCACTTTGGGTACCTCGTGGACAAACTTGACATCAAAGGGGCCCCCACAAACCACAGTGGAAGTCAATCTAAATCCACCAGGGGGCCCCCTATGTCTAACACATATCATTCAAGAGAAACAATCACATTTTTTTCAATATGTTAACTAACTCAATGTTATCGTTTCTCATATTATTTATTCACGGTTTCTTCTCAGTTTTGAAGCTAACCATACCTGATTTTTATTACTTAATATTATGGAATTTATTTTTTTGATTTTATTGTACCATGTTTTATAATTTGTTATATCAAGTCCAATATATTTACAGTTTTGTTGGAGATAATTTAGTTAGTAGAATGATATTTAATATAGTATTGAAATGACTGCCAGTTATAATTAACTTTATTATTATTATTATTATTATTTCATTATTAATTTACATTTAATTCGAACATGAATAGCGAAGAGTAAAGGTGAATTACGTATGGAATCATTGAAACATACGGTCCGGATTTGAATCTTTTTTTTCATTGGTAGGTTGTACATTTTATAAAATAATAATAATAATTATTATTATTATTATCATTATTATTATTTCTACTTATATTTAGCACATGCTGATTCTTGTTTTTTGAGTCTAGAAAATTCTAGGAACTTGAAAATTTTTTGGGGTATTTTTTGAAAATAATTTCTGATGAACATACAACTCAAACTATATCATAAAAAATATATTTAACACAATAATTATTATTATTTCTAATTTTATTGAAATAAATATAATTAATGGAATTGATAGAAAAAAAAAAAACTCGCGTATATTATTCGTGAAATTGACTAAGAGAATTGTAAATAACTTAACTCTTTTTATAAATATTACTTTCTTGAAAAACGTCTCAAGCTAAAAGTTTAAGAATTTTCGTCACGAATTCGAATAAAAAAAAAATGTTTAGAAATTAAAAATATTTTAACGTGGGATCAACGTAAACAGGGTTATTACTGAATTATAATTATATATAAGGTCATATGCAATAAATTGTTTTACGCACTTTTAGTAACTAATGCAAATGGAATTATATTTTGAATAAATCGACTCTTTGTTGTCATTTATATTTATTGTTACACTATGGACAATAAGAGTCATCCATTTTTTTAAATACGTTTTATCATATTCTCTATTTTTTGAAAAAAAAAATTTTTTTAAGACAAAATTTTACAAATCGATTATAAAAATATTTTATCATTCTGTAAAATATGTATTTTTTTTTTATTTTTAAATCTAGGCGACAATATTTAATGTAGGTTATTAAATAATTAAGACCAAAAATTAAAAAAATACATGTACGATTATCCAGTGATTTTAAAGAATTAATGCTATTATGACATATCGATACAAAAATTATCGGCAGTATTGAAATCACTGTGTAAAATTACAATTAAAAATCAAATGTATTCTTTACAAACTTTTTGGTTATCGACTTATAATAGTGTAATCATCAACTTTATTTCTATATGAAATTAAACTTAAAACAAAATTGTTCAATGAAAACAGGATAAAGGTGATACCGTTGATGTTCTTAATCACAATTACTGTGATACCTATTAAGAGTTTTTACAATATTGCCATAGAATTCCATTAAGCTTCCTCGAATATCAAATATTTATTAACTATCAACTGAGATGCAATAATTGTTATCGCTGTTAGCGATTTTTGGCAATACTACGACGTATGATATATAATAATTCATAAATACCTAATATACAGATATATTATAAACGGTAGTCTTTACTTCAATGATTTTGGAATTTTTCGAAGGATTACGTACCCTCTAAATGCTTTTTGAATGTGTACAAAACGAATTTCTTTAATACTTAAAATCTTAATCCAATAATCATAACGCCGTAAAAAAATTATTTTCCTGTTTTATTTTTTTTTATGTTTTCTTTTCAATATTCGATTCGTTGAAATAGGGTAGAAGTACTGTTTGTGGTCAGTGTACCTTTTTTGCTCACTTCATTTTTAAATTATTGTACACACTAAAAAAATTTACTTGAATCAAGTAAATAATTTTGAAGAATTTCATCTTCTTGATTTGACTAGAAAAACTCTTAAATTAAGAATTTTTTATTGGTTTAAATAAATTTTACTTGATTTAAGAATTTTTTGTCTTGATCCAAGACAATGAAACTCTTCAAAATTATTTTCTTGTTTTAAGAATTTTTCTCTTGATTCAAATTAATTTTTTTTTCTCTGTATAAATATTTCTATAAATGCAAGACTTCATGAATTCAATTTGGATAAATGTGTTAATTCATAAATTCTATAAAAATTCTACTTGTATAGTTAAATTTTTTACAAATTCACTAAAATATCAAGTGGCCAAAAATGGTCCTAAGATGACCAAAACCGGTACTTCTACCCTATATAATATAAAAAAAAAACCATGCTAATTTTCACATCATATTATTACTATTTATGTCCGAGTTATAGAAAAAAATTTTATTTATTTTCTATCAAAATTTGTACGAATCAAATTTTATTAAACGTTTTTTTATAAGTGACTCACGATACAAAGTATTTAAGAATATGATTGTTAATAATTTTTTTCATACACGGATAATATTTTTCTGTATTAACGTTGATTTCTTTAGGTATATAACAAAAATTTTCAAAATCATTGACGTGAAGCCCAACTTTATGCATATGAATTTATATATGTATACATAAAATATGCACTTTAGATACTACATATAAGCACTTTTAAATGATAATGTTGCTTAACGTTATCAGCTGTAGCAGAAAAAAATTACTTTTATCTTGATCGATTGAATTTAATATATAACAAAAATTCTAAGATTATAAATATATACGTATAATTAAAGTTTTTTAGCAATTTTACAATGTGACAATTGTCAAGATACTTACAAAATTTAATACTCATAATTCTTATTGTTGTCACTAAACTATTATTCACTTAATTTTAATATAACTGTGGTTTTTTACTTGATTTACAACAAATTAACAAATTAATTCAATAATGACAGTCGCACACTATTATTAAATGCACTTAAACTAGTAAAAAATTTTTTAATAAAAACAAATATTTTTTCTTCAATTCAGTAAAATTATAAAATTGTCTATTTTTATGAATAACAGTTACGGAATAATTCGTCCAAAAAATTATAGTTTTTGGTGAATTTTAAATCATCGATGAAACTTATCATTGAGATTGTATTTAAAAGAAACTCTTTTAATAAAAAATCGGCTTTACAACAAACGTACCAGGCGTGTTAACAGTAAAATTTGGAGTCACATCTGTCATATAATGTTAAAGTACCTTCGTTTAAGAAAGTGATTAAATTTAGATGTTTTTAAAGTGATTGAAAATAAAATTACGAATCTTGGTTGGTAACCAAATGAAAACAGTTTATGTTGTATAAGGTTAAACAAATTTATAATAATTAAGTAATCAAACAGATTAACTCTATAATCATTCATTGCATCCAGATATCTTGTAATTTTTCCAATGGATACCTCATGTACGTTCATTATAAAATGTTTAAATTACTTTTTAATTAAGAAAAATTATTAAAACTTTTATCTGCGGAGGCAAAACTATCCTGTGATTAAACGTATAATAACCTTACAAATTGTTAATAATTAAAGAAATATAAGTATTTTTAACGATAATGTTGGTGCTTCGATTGAAGTAAATAATATTGATATTGTTAATAATTATTAATACATGAAATTTTGATAAATTGGTAATAGTGTGTAGAAATAAAAAACCTAATTTAAAGTCATCTTGCATTTTATCAGTATCTTTACTAACTATTATGATATTTATTTTTTATTGTTATTTTTATTATTCTTTTTACTATTGCTGTTGTTAATTATCAAGTAACAACAACAGGTGTGGTGCATATCCACATAATATTTCTTTACATTTTAAAATGCCTCAAAAAATCTTTATTTTGAAAAATCCTCATCGTGTCTCTTCAACAAAAAAAAAAAAAGAAAAAAAAAAAAACTATTTGAAAAATCTCTCAAGAAACAATTACTTACATCAATAAAATTCTCTATAGGGAACTATCTCAGACACTAGACCAATAGCCAATATTTCTCATCTTGCTAAAGTGTTTGAACGTATCGTTGCTAATAATTAGACAGATTATCTTGAAAATGACCATATCATTGATGATTACTAATCAGGTTTTTGAAAACATCATAGCACTCAGGCAACTCTACTTCTTTTGATTGACGATATCCCCAGAGCTATTGATAGAGATGAACTAACTTATCTTATCCTTTTTGACTACTCTAAAGCCTTTGATAATGTGTGCCAAAATGTAACTTCCGTGAGAAACCTTTTAAAATTAAAATTTTGAGTTCCGCTTTTAACAGCAGCTGTTTTTAGGCATTTTCTGAGATACTTCGGGGTGAGAGGATTTATTTGATTTTCATAGAATTTTTAACAGGAGATTCAATTAGGCACTTCCGACCAAATTTTGAATTTTCAGCGGAAGTGCCCAAACTAAGCTTCTGTTAAAAAATTCTATGAAAATCAAATTTATCGTCTCACCACAAAATATCTTAGGAAACGCTCAAACGCAGCCCCTGTTAAAAGCGGAACTCAAAATTTTAATTTTGAAAGGTTTCTCACGGAAGTTACATTTTGGCACACCCTAATGTAAACCCTGTGGTTTTGTATGTAACTATGTATCAAATTGGATTTTTCATTAAGGTTGTTCTGTGGTTTTACTCTTATCTCACTGATAGATTGCAATCTGGAAGCCCGCAAGGATCCATTCTAGGCCCTATATGGCTATAATCTTCCTCAAATCACTGTTAATGGAAATGTCATTCCATATGTTAACTCAATCAAACATCTTGGGGTTCATATAACAAACAATCCCTCCTGGGATGTTCATGTGGCTCATACCACGCGTAAGGCTTAGGGTACACTTAACAGCCTCAAGCATAGGAAGAACATACTGTTGACTGCAAATAGCAAACTACTAGTCACGGCCTTAATTATTCCAATAATTGATTATTGTTCATTGGTATTGATCAATAATTCTAAAAAACTAGACTATGAATTACAGCGCTTGATAAACAACGGTATCAGGTTCATTTTCAATTTGAAGCATGATGACCATATCACTCCTCATCGCCGTTTCCTAAAATAGCTCTCAATCAAATCTAAAAAACTATATTTTTTATCTTGTTTTTTTTTTATAAATTAATCAATTCTGGTGAGTCGAATTTTTTAAGGTGTCTCTTTGTCGAGAAGTTAGAAGACATTAGACGCTCCGGAAGGCTGGTTTCAAAGTACAATAATGTCTCGTTCAGCTTTCCAAACTCCTCAACATCCGCATATGAGTACTCTTTCTTAATCTCGTCAATACGCTTCTAGAGCGAAATACCACTGGATGTCATAAACTCACTTAGCATAGAGACATTTAAATTCAGAGCCTTTGAATTCTTCTACCATCTAGAACTCAGGGAGAACTATGAACCACAGTTTACAAGAGTTTTATAAAATTTATAGGATAAACAAATCTACAAAACTTTATTGCTCTAATTCATGAGTGACTCTATTTATGCTATCATTTATAATTAATTACATTGATAAATATCTATGTTTATGGTTTTACATGTACTTCATTCTTTTTCTTTTATACCTTCACCGAATTGTTCTACACTGACAAAAAAGTAACTCGAGTCACGGGAATAATATATTATACCTCTTGAGAAGGAAAATAAGAAAAGCCTCAGATCACATGTAATTATTGGCCGAGGTCGACAAACACGTGATCTGAGGCTTTTCTTATTTATCTTCCCAAGGGGTGTAATATACTATTCCCGTGACTCGAGTTACTTTTTTGTCAGTGTAAAACGATTCGGTGTATCCAAAATGAACTTTTTTTCATTTTAAGAACGTTTTTTTCTGTATTCTAAAAAAAAGTATTCCCCGAAAAAAGGTTTATTGATTCCAGAAAATATCTTTCAAGACCAAAATAGTTTCAAATGTATTAATTTTTTTGAAGCAAAGAGAATATTTCAATTGGTTGTTTTATACTTTCCTCGTATGATTTGTTCTTATCAGTTTTAGTTTTTTAAACTAAGTGTATTATACAGAAAGAAAAATTTATTTGAACTATAAAAATTTTGTAGGGAATACTGAAATCGTTCCGCAGCAAAATGATATTTTGAATCGAGAAAATTGATTTTGTGATAAAGAAATTCTGTTTTTTTTTTTTTTTTTTTTTTTTTTTGTAAAAATATCGTTCATGTACAATAAAATGAATATCAGCAAATATTGAGAATTGATTTATTTTTAATCTTTTGTTGATAAATTCATTACAATAAATAATCCATAAAAATATTAATGAAATCACTAGCCTTTTATTTACTTATTTTTATAACTTTATAACTCGCACATCAAAGTTTTTGATATAGATCTACAGTCGAAACTAAAAAACAAAAACATTGTTTGATTTATTTTATTTATTAATCAGTCAAGTGATTTTCGTATTTTTATTTTTCGCCTTTGTAAGCGAGGTGAGCGCGAGGTAACGCGAAATTCAATAGGCAAATCATAGCAACGGCAAACGCAGCAGCTCGGAAATTTGAACCAATCACTAAAAATTCCTCGACACTCGTTATTTGGATCATAAGCAAGGAGGCGATGAAGTCTATATTGTTGTTCACATCTGCAGCCTTCTCTGCAATACATCTGCTTTTTTTCATGTCTAAAATAAATAATTGTAATTTTAAGTTAGGTTAACAAAATCCCAATTATATTTCCTTGAGAGATCATTCCTAATAAAAATTTTTTAGGACTCGCTCAAGATTTGTCGATGTTTTAATGATCACCGAAAATAGAACTTTTTTCGTTTTTAATTTTTATTCTTACGTTTTTTAGCTCTTCGAGCTCTAAAAAATAAATTTTGAGTCATTTTGAGCTCTCCAAGCTCAAAAATCTATTCGAAGCTTGATAAAACACTATATTTTAAATTTTCAAACCGCAATAACTTTTGAATAAATCAAACGATTTTCACGCGGTTGGCGGCATTCGACGCAGTTTTTTAAGCTTCATGAAGAACTTTTAAGATTGAATTGATCGAGAATTTCGGAGTAATTACGAAAAAACACTTTTGTCGGTTTTCTTTCGACAACGATAACTCACGAACGAATCAACCGATTTTGATCGGACTGGCAGCGATCGACGTGGTTTTTTGACATCAAGAGCTGATTAGTTTTTTAAATCGATCGGTAAAACTGTTTTAAAGTTATTCCAAAAAAACCACATTTGAAAATTTTTTATGTAGCTTTTTTAAGATTTCTCAAAATCTACTGATCTCAATCGATTTAAACTGTATTCAAAGTTTGGTCAAGTCCTTTCGAATGGTGCCAACCGCGATGGAATCAGTCAAGCCGTTCAAAAGTTATGAGAGGGTCACATACATGCATACATACATGCAGACACCATCGCGAAAATAATCAGGGAAGCTTTCTAGGACATAACGTCGAGATCGGATGAAAACTCGATTTTCGAAAAATGGGATAAAAACAATAACTTCCCGATTTTTGAAAATTTTCGATTTCCTTAGCGGGAAGTTAAAAATGAAATATTTAACTCACGTGCATTTTTCCCAATGAACATATTGTTCAAAAGGATATAAATTTAAAAGCGCTAAAACTTCTCCACGAGTATTATTTGCCCAAAACGGTGCAACGACTTCTTCTTTTACTGGACATGCATTTCTGTAATAAATAAATAAATATTATAAGGTATATAGGTTCTAAATATCATGCATAATCAAAGAAAATATAAAATAAAATACTAAAGTATGAATTAAAAATTATTATGAGTGGAGATAAATTCAAATTGATTGTAAAAAATTAGATTTAGATTACAATAAATTCCATTTAAAACGTTAGTAAGAAGTTATTTGTTTGATAAATTTTAATAGATGTAATGAAAATATTAAATGTTATACGACATAAATTCTACGTATCCTATGATCAAGCATGCTGACTTTCCGAAAACAAAACATAACTACCCACATTCCGCGTAGTTTGAGAACTGGTCGTTCAGTCTGCTCCTTTGTTGCATCTTGGAATAATTGACTTTTATTGTTAAGTTTATTGTCGGATAACATATGTTCTGAATGAGGTTTTGGTGATTGGTAATTTTGTCCATTGGTAGACAATTCGTCTTTATTAATTCGATCAGTGCTCGTATCAATTTGCTCACCAAGGGTCGTTGAAGTTTGAGCAAAACTTTCAGGGTTGGTGGTTGTTTTTTCTATATCTAATGAACTTATTGGATTAGTTGTTGTTAGATTTAATACAGCATACTCTGTTGTTGATAGAAAATCCGGCATTTTATCGATACTAGAATTTTTGACTCGAGCTATGTCTGATAATAGAACTGTCGTTTTTAAATTATTTTCTTTATTTTCATCAGTGTTATTGAGACCATTTGGTAATTTATCATTTGATTCTGTCATAGCTGTAGCTTTGTATAATTTTGTTGAAAGAGTTGAGTTTAAGTGTGATGAATTTTCATTCAATGAAACTTTGTTTGTAGATGGATACGTAGAAGATGCTGTAAATTGCGAATGTAGTCTCGTTGAATCATGGAATCTTGGTATTTTCTCTGTAAATGTATGATCTTGATTTTTATTTCTGGTAATTTGATAATCATCTTCATTTTGATTGTAGTCATAATCTCCAAAAAAGCTACTGAAATAAGAATAAACATTTTATTATTAAAAAAAAGTAAATATGATAACTATTTGTTTGTTTTTGAATTCAATAATTACCGGGGGTCATTAAAAAGTTTTGGATTTCGTTGCTCGATTTCCAAATCAATATCATTTTTTTCTAATTCATTTTTCAGAACAAGAATATGTTTTTCATCTCCGTACATTCGTCTCATCAAACCTTGATTTTCTTGAACAAATCTTCTTACTGCATGCCTAATAATTAATAGTTATTATTCAATATTTTGTCTTCAAATACGGTTTATCTTGAAAAATTTCTTCAAGATTTATTATTACGAATTTTGCAATTGATTCCAACTTGATTTTCTGACTTTAAAAATAAGTTTACAATAAGAAAAAAACGTCGGTATAAAATTACTTATTTTCTTATAGATAAAAATATCTAAATACTAGACGACCTGGAGAACTTCGTATCGACTACATATATTTGTGAGAAGTATAATCGGAACTTAATACAAAATTTTTATTTACATTAAATGCAGCACAGTTGTACACTTAATTAATTTAAAGCTTACTGATGTACTACATTTTTTGTCTTTCTTCGCGCTGCGTAAATATATGAAGATGATGTTTTTCCGACTCACGTACACGCGACGTAACATATGTGCACGAAACAGGGAAACTCCGATTTGAATCCGTAAATTTTCAATGACTGGCCTTGCGATTTTTTTATGGTCGTCAGTGCGGTTTGAACGTGAAGTAGCTCATCGCACATTTGATTGACTTTGACTACCTAAGTCAGGTCGTCATTTCCTTGGCATTTTGAAACAACAACAATAAAAAAGTTCTTGCGCACTGACAAACTAATGATATATTTTATTAATCGGCTTGAAGTTTATTTATTGTTTTTGACAACTAACAGACACTTTTTTTTATTTCTGGAAACAAAACAGACTAAAAAAATCGGGCCTCACTTCATAGCTAGGAACAGACCAAAGAGATCGGACCTCATTTCTCATCAGCTAGAAACATTTTGTATTGGAAATCTAAATTGTCGTTTTTAGTAGTTTCGGTCAATTATTATTTATGTTTCTCACCGTTTAAACCTTTCATGAACTTCCACGAATATTTCAAGATCAAAATTAGCTAAATCGGTTCAGCCATTCTCGAGTTTTAGTGAGATAAACGAACAGCAATTGATTTTTATATTATCTATGAGTGTGAGAAAAAAATCGGATAGCTCGGACTGGGATTTAAATTCAGAACTTCTCAATTACATGTCGTATGCTATTTAATTTTTTATTTTTCGATTTTTAAATATTTATTAAATTTTTTCTAAACTATCCTTGGATTATAAAGTATAAAACAAAAAAAAATTATCAAAATCGGTCAAGCCGTGTTAGAGTTTTAGCGAGACTAACGCACAGCAATTCATTTTTATATAAATAGATAGATTTATTGATCAGGTTTTCAATCAAAAGAACAAGTTTTTTAAGGTTTAGTACAATAAATTTTCAAATTACATTACATTTTCTTATTTTTATGAGAATAAGAATGTTAATAAAGAAAAATTAAAGTAGACATAGAACCAAAATAGTGACAAAAAAGTTATAAGAAATTTTAAACATGATTGATTCTACAGGTCAGCCATTGAATGTAATTGTTAAAAGTAGGAATTAACTCCATTTGTGAATAAAGTTCTTTCAATAAAGTGTTTTCAATTATATACATACAATGTTAAATAATAAAAAAAAAATTATTAATTATACCATGGATAAAATTTTCCAGCTACGGTACACCAATTTTGATGTTGAAAATCACATGGAAGTTTTTCGAAGTACGCTTTTGCATTCCTTGCAAACGGTTTTTTACATGCTGATGATGCGTCATATCCAAATGAATTCATATAACTAGATTCAGGAAGTTGAGAGACAGTAAATGGTGAAATTACCATCTGAAATAATTTTTATTTCTTGTAAGTCTAGTATTTATTAAATTTTTGGAGTTTACAAATGCAATTGTTTGCACTTTCGAGCTATAAATACATACAATACCTCCAACAGTTACAAGAGGTCTGTACACAGTCTCACACACACACAGACACACACATACACGCGCACATCCGTACATACATACATACTTACATACTTACTAATAAAGTACCAATGAAATTGAAATACATACTGAAGATTTGGCCGAGTTTTTAGTAGAAAACAATGTTGGAAATCTTAAAAGAAATAGTATATTACACACCGAGGGAAGTAAAGTAAGAAATGTCTCAGATCACATGTAATTGTTGGCCGAGGCGAAGCCGAGGTCAACAAACATGTGATCTGAGGTTTTCTTATTTACTTCCCGAGGAGTGTATGCTATTTTTTTGCTCGACGAAGGCAGAAAGTGGCAACTTCATTTAGCGCAGCGGGCCGAAAGTTGACGCTTTCTGCCCGTCGAGCAAAAAAAATTTTTATCATTAAAATTTTTCAAAAAGCATGAAAATAACAATATTGAAAGTTTCTAACTTAAAAATTGTGTAAAAAATAATTTCAAAAATTTTTTTACTTCTTTTCTTTTTCAAGTACTCGAGAAAGCGCAAATTTTGGAAAAAAAAAAAAAAAAAATTTCTATTCAGTCTCATAAAAAAGTTAACAAAACATTGAAAAAATTTGATATTTTTTTGTGTGGCAGATTTTTTCCAAAGTAAATAAATCAACTAATCTTTTTTAAACTGACCGATATTTGTACGTAAAACGCCTCACTTATATCACTTCAATGTACGTTTTTATCTACATACATTAAATAATCAAGAAAAATTGTCTGTATGTTGAATTTAAGTGTTGTGTGGCATCTAGAAAAAAAAAAAAAAAAAAAAAAAAAATAGGAAAACGGTTGACTCTGAAGGTCATCTCTGCGACTTCCCGCTAATTACCTACTTAGGCGCTTAAAATTGCACTTATGACATTTTTGAGCTTTTCGAGCTCAAAAACACAATTTATGTGTTATTTTCAGCTCTCTGAGCTCAAAGAGAATAGCTTTTCTATGCTTTTAATCTCAAAAGTCTGATGAAAGTTTCATAGAACACTATTTTTTTAATTTTCAAACCGCACTAACTTTTGAATGAATAAACCGATTTTCCTGCGATTGGCGGCATTAAACGCAGTCTTTTAAGCCTCATAAAGAATATTTAAGTTAAAATTGATCGAACAAGGAATTGCGGTGCAATTCCGAAAAATACTTTTTTCGGTTTTTTTTCGTTCACGATATCTCTTGAACAAATCAACCGATTTTGACCGGTAAGAGGCGATCGACGTAGTTTTTCAAGGTCAAAAGCTGGTTAGTTTTTGGAGATGATTGATCAAGCCGTTTAAAAGTTATTCCAAAATAACCACATTAAAAAAAATTTTTTTTTCAGTTTTTTGGAGATTTCCCAAAATCTATCGGTCCGAATGGCACCAACCGCGATGAAATCGATCAAGCTGTTTAAAAGTTATAAGCGGTTCACACACACACAGACATAGTGACAACCTCGCGAGGATAGTTGGGGAAGATTCCTGTGATCTTCAATCGTCGAGATCTGATGAAAACTCGATTTTTGCAAAACGGGGTGAAATCAATAACTTCCAGATTTTTGAAAATCTTTGATTTTCTTAGCGGGAAGTTAAAAAAAAAAAAAAACGATCGAAAACAAAATTAAAATGCAACTCACCTGTAGAATAAATAAACTAAATGCACTCATCATTTAAACTTAATAACAGAAAATCCAGGATGATATACTAAAATTACAAAATAATAGGCATAAAGTTGTTGACTAAATTACGTAAATATACATATTTTTCAAATGTTTCACTTAAATTACATTTATAATAATTTATATTTTCTTTAACACTCTATGCTCGTGTACTGTCGATTAAAATGATTATCGATTGTTGTTGTGCTAATAGAAGCACCTCTTTCTTAGGTGAAGACGCTTTCATTACTGCTGTTAAAATCAAGTATCTGATACTTCAGAGGAAGAGAGTAGGGAAGGTGAGAGAAGAGTAATACAAAAAACGTTAAAAACGTACTATAATGGAAAAAATACACCTACTGCCAGGCATTGACTTAAAACCTCCAAATGAAACAGTGCTCATATACACTTGGTTGATCATGGAAAGGCGAAAACAAAGATGGAGAAAGGTTTTAATATAACTTATAACCATTTCAAATACATTTTAAAGAGAGAAAGAAAAATATTAAGAGTAGGTCACTTGATAGGATACCGTTAACGCACTTCTATTTATGTGTGTCACCGGAATTAACGCTATTTAACAGAAAAATATTTTCAAGCTTTGATTTTCAGCAATATTGTTTCAAGTTAATTGTTAGCTCTTCTTTTTCCATTAAACATTGAAAACTTGATTTAATTTTTTTTAAAGATGCATATGGGTGATTCTCTGCAAGTACGCCTTAGATCTGTACAAAATTGCCCGACCAAATTATTTTTGATTTTACAAAAAAAATGTTATTAAAGGCTACAAAACCATCAGCTTAATGATAATTAATACACACTTTAATGTAATTAAATCAATTAACTTTCTGTACTTTTTGTTGAAGAAAATTGTTAGTTAACTAATTAAGTTTATAAACATCATGGACAAAATTATATATTATAGACGAATAACTTGAAATTTAATCTTAAAATTTCAATTTTGGGAAAGTGACAGCCGAGGGGACGGAGATTTCGTCGATTTATGAATTTATAGCAAAAAAACCCAAATTTATTTCATTTTTGTTTTCAATCCTCCAAATAGAAATATTTTTTTGCTTTCGTAATAAATTTGTTTTAGTTACGAAATAACAATTTTTCTAACAAAAAAATGCCCGGAACAGCAAACAACATCCTTACAAAGAATCACCCATATCTATCTTTCAAAATACCTAAAAATAAATTTCATAAATTCGAAATCATAACGAATCAGTATTTTTTTTAAATTGACTGTTTTTTTTTTTTTCTAATATTTACAAAGATGAACGGTAACCTACTTTTTACACTTGTACAATAAGAAAACTTTGTTTTTTTTCCGAAATAATTAAAAATTTTCAAAAAATGTTCTAATTAGAGCTATTGTTCCAAGAACCAAGACTGATAATAAACAACGGGCTCAACATCGACTTGATTATTTAAATTAATATTTGTACTTTATAACTATAAAAAATTAATTTTTTCCCTCTGTCTAACAATAATTATTTATTTATGTATGACAATTAAGCATACCAGACAAAAAAGGTCTGATATTATGTTTAATTGATTATTGCAACCGTTTAAAAGATATTCGTATCCGAATCCCAACGCTTTCTGATTTCAATAACTTTTTAATGACTTTTCCAAATTTATCCATTAAATTCATGAATTTTAGATATTTTCATTAGAATTATAGCTCATATTACTATAATTGAAGTTTTCTTAACCATATTAATAAATGTAAGGAAGCTTTACTTTCGGAAAAAGAGAATGATATGTCAGTTTTTATTATTTACAAGGAAAAGTTCCCAGGTGTCCGCCTCCGATTTGGATACCGTTAAAATATGTTATTCTGTATCGAATTCTAATTTTAAGAAATTTCGAAGTAATTCCGAAAAAACACTTTTTTCGCTTTTCTTTCGACAACGATAACTCACGAACGAATCAACCGATTTTGATCGGGCTGGCAGCGATCAACGTGGTTTTTGATGTTGAGCTGATTTGTTCTTAGAATTGATCGGTACAGCCGTTTAAAAGTTATTCGAAAAAAAAACCACATTTGAAAAAAATTTTTTTGTAGTTTTTTTGAGATTTCTATTAAGATATCATTCGTCGACTTTTGATACTATTTTTAATTTATTTTGTAGTTGGGAAAATTTTTAAAAATCGAGAATAAATTAAGCTTTAGCTTTTATCATCAAATGACTTTCATCTGTTACAAATCCTTTTTTAGGTAGATTACTAATTTACTATTTTTTAGGTAGATATCTTTGAATATCTATTTGGTGTAGTCGATCTCATATCGTTATTTGCAAAAATATAATAAAAAATAAATTCTAGGACATTATTGCTTTTGAAAAACGTGTTTTTTTTCAATATTGAAACAAGAAATCTATCGGTCCATGTCGGGTATGGCCGAATGATGTTTTTTTCATCTCCGTTCGACAAATGGTTATTAAGTTAGTAACAATAATGGTTGGCGCCATTTTACGTTAAATTTTCTAAACAAATGTTCTAGTTAGTTCAAAAATGATCAAATCACTTTGAAATTTCAATGGCTTATTCATGATATAAAAATGATCATTTTAAATTTGGTAGGAATTTATACGTAAAAATTTTGATTTTTCAGTGGAAGTCACAAACAGTTGCGCTCATCCAAACCCTTTCGCAAAGATGAGAAAATGGTTGTCACTATTAAATAAATAAATACATATACTTAAATCATATAAATTTTAAGAGCAAATAAATAGTGATTGGGTCTTAGATGATATAATCATGTGAAAATTTGAATTGTTACATTCATTATTAACAATTATAAGAATATGAGCTGTTCTTTGTCGAAATTTTACAGGAAGTTACTTTAAACAGTCGTTACAGTAATTATTGTGACTATATTCTACAAAAAAATTTTAATCTATGAATTAACTTTTGTTCGATTATAGTAAAAGATGCTGTAAAATGAAATTTTATGGTCTAAGCCAAGAAAAAAGAAGAGTCAATTTCACAAACGCCATAAACCTCGAAATTAAAATTTCTAAACAAATTTATAACCATTTAAATTGAAGTTAGTTTAAAAATTTCAAAACTTGCTTTTTATAATTTTGAATTTCTTAAATTTAGAGAGAACAAAAAGTAAATTGTTTTCGTAACTGGAAAAATTTTTAACAGATGTTATATCTATATTAACATAAGGTTTCACTAATTTTCAGGCTTGATTAGGTAATTGTTTAAAGAATAATTTTACTTTAATTAGCCGTGAATACGGTTGCAACAATTTATTTTCCATGTGTATATATTATTGTGATTATTAATATTACTTTATTATTGACATTTTGCATGTGATATTCATTCTTACACAGGTTTTTTATTTCTTAGCAATAGATTTTATCAATATCCTAAGTGAATTTTACAAATGCGAAGTCTTTTTTCAATTACATTAATAAGCAAGCGATAAATTAAAAAAACTAAACTCACTTCTCTAGATAAATTCGCAATAAAACAATGCTTTTAAAAATCAAATTTTACAGATACTTATGTATTTATTAATCACTAAGACTATTTTAACAATTCGCTTAATTCTGTACAAGATTTTCATCAAAGTTTTTACCTCTTGCAAAAACATTCATGATAACAATAAGCGATTTTTAAATTTGGAAAAGATTAACTTGTAATCTTTGCTATGAAAAATTATATATAATTTGACTTACAAAGGTTTTTCCGCAGTTTACAAAAATATATGGAAAAAAGCACAAACTATTTATCTTGATATTGTTTAGATGAGCGATAGAAAATCTTAAAATGCCACTATTATAAAATATTAAAGTATTATTCAATTTCGCTCTTAATTTACTCATCCTATTATACACAGATTACGAATAATATATAATTGGTGATTGACATATTTAAATACTTAATCATATTAAATGAGAGATCTTTCAAATAGGCCTTTAATTTAGCCTTGTTTAATATATGTTTACATTAGTCTTTTCATTAGTATTTTATACGTTAGTCGTAAACTAATCTCAGTATTTTAATTTTATTAAATACAATTAATAATTTCAGAATTTGAATAACATTACTTATTATAAAATATAACTAATAATAAACAAATGATTGTTTTTCTTACAATATTTTTGATCACAAAAATAGAATTTATCTCGATTCATTTAAAGATATCAAATGAGTCTATCCATACACAACCCTAAGCATAAGCTTTCAAATTTCTTTCATGCAAAGTATCAAATATGTATACAGCTTTTATTCGATTAACGAAAAATTAAAGTAATTGCAAAAAATGAATACAGTAGAGTCTCTAAAACTTTGATTGCAACGAGTCTGAAATTTCTGGAAACAAAGTTATAGAAAACACGGCGGTAGATGAGATAACTATTATCAAAAATATAATTAAGAACTGACCCATGAAAATGATAGATTTTCAAACTAGAAATAAAATAAATAATTTTATATTATGAATTTTATTCTCTCTAGAATTATAGTTTCATCTATCTCAAATTAAATAATTTATAAAATTAATTCGGTTCCAATAACACGTTTAAATACTTTGGCACTAAATTTCATTATTGAATTATTTGGATAATTAATGTAATTTAATAATAATCAATACTTTTTTAAAACGAAATTGAATAATTCGATATATCAAGTTATTACAGTAAAATTAGATGCATTTTCGTAACCATCTAGTATTATTCGATATTATAATCGATATCTGTTTCATCTTTCATATCAAATTCGAGCAATATTTCAGAAGTTATTAAAAATATTATTTGAATCAGTCATAAGCGTAAACTTTTTTATAAGTATTAATCTAGGCTTATAATTATTTTTAAGCATACGATTGGTCCAGTGATATAGCAATTTTATTTCCTTTCTCAACCCAATTTCTAAGTTTTCCTCGTAACTCTTCCAGGCTTTTTGATTTAGCTTTATTAATTCTTTTATATTTGACATCTTTCGGTTTCGTAACTGACCGATGATTACTCATAACTCTGTTGTAAGTCACCTGTGAGAGTGAAATTTTTTATTATTTATTAAACATAAAAAAGAAAAAAGTATGTTTACACCTAAAATTGAATGGATGCTAAATAACGATACCTGAGCTTGTTGACCTGCGTTCTCATCTTTAGGTCGTTCAATAGATGGCAAATCATCCTGTGTAAGCCGTTCAAAGCTTCCATAAATATCTTGCAATCTTCCTTTGCCTTGCTTTGAATTTTTATCTTTTTTTCCTTCCATCTCTAAATTTTCCATTGACTCAGAGCGCTCCTGATTGTTATCATCAGCATCTTCTTCAACAGAATAAACTGTCTCAAGAATTTCAGGCCTTCTCAAAAAACCATTACTTCTTCTCATAGATAAATACTTATTTGAAGGCTCTACTGCATCAGATACAGAACGAATCACAGTTATATCAGTTACATTGGACCGAAACCTATGCAATCAAAATAAAGTTCATGAATCCAAACAGTTAAGAAAATAGAAAGATTTTCGGTTTCTCGTGCTATTTTAAAGAAAAACTTTATTTGAGTTAATAATAGTCTTGATAAAATTAATCTTAGATTTAAATTGAAGCAAAAAAATTCGAAAATTTTTCCATTTCTTTAATTTTTTGAATTAATCAAAGTGAAAATAATCTTAGGTATAAAGAGATAGATTATTAATAATTATTACGCATATGGTACCTCGAAGGAATAGGATCATCTGGCGTTTCTTCGAGGACAACAGCGCTGTCACTATCACCAAGACTGTCTAGTCTATCCAAAGCATCACAAGGTGGAGATTCCCTTGTTTGTGAACTTTTGTCTGCTAGCCTACTTTGAAGTTGTCTTATTACACGTTGCTGTCGCAAAATAATAGCTTCTCTTTGAGATAAACTAGCCTCAATTTCCTTCTGTTTTCTACAAAGTCTTGATTCAAATAAAAACAATTGTGATGATAAAGTCCTCAGTTGTTCAGCTTTTTCTCTTCTTAATCGAATCACCATATCTTCCTACGTATTATAAAAATACTGTTTTATCATGTTTTATCAAAAAAAAAAAAAAATTGTTTATTATTAAGAATTAATATGAAGTATTTCAAATGTTATTTCAACAAATTCAAATGATACATTACACACATGAAGAGGATAGGGCAAATCTGGATGTTGAGGAAAATCGAAGCTTTTTAAAAATCAAACAGAAAATCTTATTTTTTGAGTATGAATAGTAAAAATAAGCAAAACTTTTAAATAAATAAAATTGAATTGTTTTTTAATGCTTATTATTTAATTTTTAACTTACAGCGAAAAAAATTGGGTTTCACCCAGGTGTCCTTAGACACCTGTTATTTTTTTTTAGTTTTTTTAAATATGAGATAATTTTATGATAATTTCTACACGCGCAACAAAGAAATAGTTCAATAGGATTTATTATAACTGCTACAATATTTTTATTAATTTCACTAGTGTTATTAATGAAGTACTAATATATTTATATTGAGCTAAAAATTTCTTATCAATAGGTTTTGAATGATAACGATTGAAATAAACTATTTACTTACTTGTAATTTAAGTGTTCTTCTCCATGTTAACATTTGATGTGTCTGTGTCCTCTGTCGGGCTCTTAATGCTGCTATGATCAACTTAGCTTCTTCCAATGACGTGACTTCAATTTCATTGTTTACTTCTTTGTCATAAGGCTTATCGTCACTTCCAGGAAATATGGCCAAAGAAGTATTGTCCATAGATGCTTCATCGAAACTAAAATCAAACATACAAATATAATTGTAATTTTCAATTACTACCATAATATTTAGCCATATATAATAGCTAAATTTGTCATTAAAGACAAATTTTTGGGAACTGGGGGAAATAAAGGATAAAGGATAAAGAGGAAGGGGAGGATCTTTCTTGAAAAAAAATTAGAAAAATGGTTGATTCTAAAGGCCATCCCGGCAACTTTCCGCTAATTCCATACACACAGAGAAAAGAATAGAACTTATTCCTATGTAGAATGGTAACTATTGCCATGTTACATAGTAACAGAAATTTTGGTTTCAGAAAAGAAGATAACTGGTCAGCTGTTGCAGTCTACGCGCAGTGCCTTCTAGAAAAAAAAAAACCGCAGAAAGAAACATTCGAAGAAGATTTCTAGAACCTCAAAACCTCAACATCCGTTGAAAACTCGATTTTCGAAAAACGGGGTAAGGTAAAGCCAATAACTTCCCAACTTTGGAAAATTTTCAATTTTCTTAGCGGGAAGTTAAAAATTCATTTTCTTCAAATACGGTTCGTACAGATATAAAATTTGATAAAATCTCAAGAGAAACAGGAAATTTCAGGGATAGCCTCCAGGGTCAACTGATTTAAATATTTTTTCTTTTTTAATAATTGGATATCGGCTGAATACGAATTTTGCGATAATTGACTTCATATGCAGATTATGTTGAAGTGTTGAGTAGAATGTAAAGAATGAATGTCTTCATTTATAACCTAGGACTTCTTGAAACATGAAATTTAGGACGTCGATTAAACTTTAATAACATTTACTAAAAATTTTCTTACAACAATCGTTTCTTTGGCAGCGGGGACGTAACAGATTAAAATGAATGTATTATCCAAACACTTGATATTTGGAAAATAAATTCGGCTCATATTTAAATAGAATTCGTAAAAAAACATTCGTAAAGTTAATTTTCTATAAAAAATTGATGTCATTAAGAAAATTTTATTAAGCGAGAAAATTCGTCGTACTTGAAGCTAGACAGATTTCTTTATTTATGAGACCTTCAATTTCTTTAACTAAAACTTTCAATGCTCACTTCAAATTTTTTTTTTTTTCGTGTCAATTATCATACATTTTTGTAAGAAAGCCACAGGAATATTATAATGATTGCACATTGAAAATTACAATGAATGTTAGCTAGAATAATCACATATGGATTAAAAGGACATGCCAATTCGATAGAATTAGGAATCTGTGCAAGTCAAAACGATACTCTAATTAAATTTCAAGTCTAGATCTAAAAATGCAATTCTATAAAGTGCCCAGCGGAGCGGGCGAGTAACAGCTAATATAAATGGGGCATTCCATGCCAAATTGACTACTTTGAATCATTGCATCAAAAAATTTTGTGTTGAATATTTAACACTTTTTTTATGTGTATATTTAACACAATAAATGTGAAATTTACACATAAAAGTGTTAAATATTTAACATAAAAATTTCTAACACAAAATTTTTTGGTGCACCGACGCAAAATTTTTTACTGTGTAGCTTTCTGTATTCTATTAATAGTATATTACACTACTAGGGCCGAAAGTTGAATTTTCAGCCCTGCGCGTCATGATGCCCGAGGTGAAGCCGAGGCACCATGACGCACAGGACCGAGATTTCAACTTTTGGCCTGTGTAGTGTATACGATTTTTCTTCATAGCCGGTCGAAAGTACGTTATCAATTTTACTTTTTTTAACTTCAAATGCAGATAAGTATGTCTTGATGCCTGCCCCGACATTTGCGGTACGAGCGAAGCGAGTGCTGCTGGTCGTGGGGGCAGGCATCAAATACATTCGAAGAGTCAAGTCTGGTCATATTTTTTAAAAATAAATTAATTTCATTTTTTCAAAGATGTATTTATTTTCATTAGTTTAACAAACTATATTAGTTATTATAAAATTTATCAAACAAAACATATTATAAGCAAAAAATTCTTATTGCATTTTTTTTAATCGTTTCAATTTTCTCTTGAATGATCGCAATTATTAATAATCCTTCCATAAAATACACAGTTTTCAAACTTGATATTGGAGCAGTTAAAAATTATATCTCCACTGAGTATACAGTTTTGATAATTCATAACTTGATTATTCAAATTAAAATTTTTAGATGAGTATTCTGATGATAGTTTACTGGTAGGAACATTATTTTCAGAAATTTTTCTTATTTAACAGATGACAAAACAACATTGATAAATATTTTTAAGGTTAGAGGTAGCAATAGAAATTACAGCGGTTAAGAATTTGCTATAGTGACGGAATAAACAGTCCCTAGTTACAAGTGTAATTACGCATGAGAAATTCTTTTCTCCCGCCGTTACAGAGGGCGCGCGTGTACTTCTCACAGGGAGTTAATGTTAAACTTTCTTTCCTGCCATTAGAGAGGAAAGTACGTACTTTCGACCGAGGTATGAAGAAAAAACAATTTTCAGAATTTTTTCAAATTTTTTTATTCAACCAAAAAAAAGTTGCGAGTTGTGTAAAAAAGACAGCTTTTTTTTGTTAAATAACCATAACTTTTTTGAAAGTTAACTTATTGAGATGTTTTTTTTTGAAATTTTTTTTTAAATGTACTTTAAAAAAAAATAATAATAATAATTCGGATTCATATTCAACGTTTTTTTTTCAAAATTTTGGAAAAAAACAAAAAGTTCGGGATAATTGACATTTTTAATTTTCGATTTTTTTTTTTTATTTTTTTTTTATAAAAAACCAGTATTTTTGCGGATTTCCTGAAATTTTCCGAGTGGCATTATTTTTCTTTTCATTTTTTTTCCTAGAAATGAAAAAAAAATTTTTTTTGAAATATTTGTTTGTCGTTATATCACTCTGAAAATTTTTCAGCCGATTTAGAAAACTTCAAAATCCGAGAAAAAAAAATAAAAGCAAAATTAAAAGTGACAATTCCGAGTCGAAATTAAAAAAGTGATTTGAGCCTCATGAGCCTCCTTTCTTTTGTTTTTGGGTTTGCATTGAAATTTAAAACTGTATTTTTACCCTCATCGGCCTAAAAATAGGCTGTGAAGGTCGAAATCACAGTTTTAAACGGTATTTTGAGCCTAAAGAGCCTCCATCGGGGGTCTGTAGGTTGATTTCATCTTTTTATTTTTTACAACATAGAATTTTTTCATAATAGAAAAAATTTAAGTAAAAAACTGGACTTAGAAAACTATTAACTTTTATCTGTGCAAAAAAATTTTTTTAGTGCAGAGTTGAAATAAAAATTATGACTATTGTAATTAACGTTGCAACAATTTAGCAATCATCCATACAATATACGGACGGTAATAAGCAATAACATCTCAACTTATATTTTTTCTAACGTTTATCGTTAGAATATTCGGGTTAATATATGGGGCAGAGCATTTCATGCCAAATCGACCACTTTTGACCCCGTCAATTTTCGATTTTTCTGAAATTTTTGTATCTTTCTCTTCTAGCTTTTTTTTTGTTAAACAGCCTTAACTTTTTTGAAAATTGACTTATTGGGATGTTTTTTTTTTTAATTTTTTTTTTACAATGTCCTTTTTAGAAAAAAAAGTCAGAACAATAATTCGAATTCATATTCAACATTTTTTTTAAACTTGTAAAGGAAAACGAAAATTTGAGGATGATGCTCATTTTTGATTATCGATTTATTTTTTTTTTAAACCAGTATTTTCCGCGAATTTCTTGAAATTTTCAGTGGCATTTTTTATTCTCTATATTTTTTGTTTTAGAAATGACAAAAAAAATTTTTTTTCCTCCAATGTTTGTTTTTCGTTATGCCACTCTGAAAATTTTTCAGCAGATTTAGAAAACTTCAAAATCCGAGAAAAAAAAATTCAAAATGACAATCATCGATAAGATTGGATTATTTTCTTGTATTTTTTTTTCGAAAACTATTATCTAATTGTGAGAGAATACTCAAATTATCCTGAATTTAGGATATGTAAATTACTTAAACGTGTAAAAATAAAATCATATTCCATTCACAAGTCTACTGTTTATAAATCATTCAACAAAAATGTTTTTAGCTGTGTAAATGAAAATAAATTCAATCAAATTTTGTTTGAAATTAATTACCTCAAAATTTTTGAGAGTTCATGCATTGCTCCAAAATGGATCGAACAACAATTTAATTGTTTTGTTTTTGCATGTAGTTTTGGAAAAAAAATACAAAAAAAAAAATTCCATGGTTTTTTTGATTTTTGATCTAACTTTATTGAAAAAATAATTAAATCTCTTGAATGATTATTATTTTTAATTTTTGTTTTTATTTTTTTTCTCGGATTTTGAAGTTTTCTCAATCTGCTGAAAAATTTTCAGGAGAAATAAACATTTAAAAAAAAAATTTTTTTTTCATTTCTAAAAAAAAATAGAAAGAAAAAAAATACCACTGAAAATTTCAGGAGATTCGCAGAAAATACTAAAGTATTTTATAAAAAAAAAAAAAATCGAAAATCAAAAATGACAATCATTCCGAAATTTTTGTTTTCTTCCAAAAGTTTAAAAAAAAAACGTTGAATATGAATCCACATTATTATTTTCATTTTTTTCTCGAAAGTACATTTAAAAACAAGAATTAAAAAAAAAATAAAACATCCCAGTAAGCCAATTTTCAAAAAAGTTATGGTTATTTACCCAAAAAAAAAAAGATATTTTTTTTAAATAACTCATAACTTTTTTTTTGGTTGAGTAAGAAAATGCGAAAAAATTCTGACAATTGTTTTCAATAGGGTAGAGAAAGATAAAAAAATTTCAGAAAAATCGTCACCATATAGATTTAGTTTATAACAATGATAAGATGTGAATTAGCTCATTGGTCGTACGGTGTAAGGGTTAGTTATCGATCTGGCAAGCGCGCGTCTCAGGTTCGAATCTCGGTTAGAACAGATTTTCAATTTATTTCTATAGTTAGCAAATGTTAGGTCGAAATTAAGAATCACACGTTATTGAACTTGCGATAGCTGTACATCAACAATAAAATATAGATATGACACTGTCAAAATCCTTCTTTTATCATTTTTTATCAAATGGCATATGAGCTGGACATAGCATGCCTCTAACGGCAGCCATTTTTATCTGGATCCATTCCTCTTTCCTTTCTTTCTCCTCGTCTACATTATATTAACAAATAAGAATCTTTTGTACGGTAGAAATGTAGGCTCAGTAGGCTCAATTTATGGTTCTAAAACCGTGATTTCGGCCTAACTTTGGTAAAAGCGGACAAAAATACCACTTGTAGGCTGAAATTATGGTTCTGATATACGCGTCATCGTAGTCGAAAAAATCTAAAACCATAATTTCAACCTATAACTCCTCCGGTAGGTTGTGGAGGCTCAAAATATGTTTTTAATTTTGACTCGGGTAATCACCGATAAGATTTGATATTTTCCAATAAAGTTAGATCAAAAATTAAAAGAAGCATTGAATATTTTTTTGTATTTTTTTTCCAAAACTACATGCAAAAACAAAAAATTGAAATTGTTTTTAGCTACTGTGTAAATGAAAATAAATTCAAAAATAATTTGGTTTTGAATCGATTGCCCCACAATTTTTGAAAGTTCATGCGTTGCTCTAAAATGAATCGAAACAATTTCTTTTTTTCAATTATGCATGTTTTTGAAAAAAAATACGAAAAAATAATTCAATGCTTCTCTTAATTTTTGATCTAACTTTATTGGAAAATACTCAAATCTTTTAATTTTTTTTCTCGGATTTTGAAGTTTTTTAAATTTGCTAAAAAATTTTCAAAGTGGAATAACGAAAAACAAATATTTAAAAAAAAATTTTTTTTTCTATTTCTAAGAAAAAGAATAGAAAGAAAAAAATGCCACTTTGAAAATGTCAGGAAATTCGCAGAAAATACTAAAGTTTTTTTTAAAAAAAATAATCGAAAATTAAAAATGTCAATAATTCCGAAATTTTCGTTTTTTTCGAATTATTATTTTTATTTTTTTTTTTTAAAGTACATTGAAAAAAAAAATTAAAAAAAAAAATATCCCAATAAGTTAATTTTCAAAAAAGTTATGGTTATTTAACATAAAAAAGCTGTCTTTTTTACCTAACTCGTAACTTTTTTTTGGTTGGGTAAAAATTTGAAAAAATTCTGAAAATTGTTTTCAGTAGGGTAGAGACAGATTACAAAATTTCATAAAAATCGAAAAGGGTCGGAGTCAAAAGTGATCGATTTGGCATGGAATGCCCCATATATAAATTCAATTTTCGAAAATCGGGGTGAAAACTACAAATTCTCAATTTATTGAAAAACATTAATTTTCTTAGCGGAAAGTTAAAAATAGAGGGTATGAAGAACAATAATTAACAAATTTTGATGAAATCCTAATGTAAAGAAACTATCATTTTAATTAGTATAATATTGATAATATACATGAAATCTAATTTTTAAAATGTATATACTTTGAAAGCAGAGGTATCAGAGTTTCAAATGAATAAATAAAGATACAAGTGAAAGTCGATGCAATTTATTCATTTTCCTTTCGCTCAATTTCTAGCTGTAAAAACACATCACGAACATAATCTTACTGGTGCTAGTGATAATTCTTTCTGCTGCTATAAGCGAGAAACATGATGCTTCAGTATCTATATTGAATGCTGATAATATATACGCTAATACTGAGCTAGTTTTATAATTTGTATTATGTGTAGATGTGCTGAATGAGTAAATATATTCCACATGACATGGTGGGGACAAAACTATCTGTTAATTATAACCTGTTGATATGAGTTTAGCCAATACTATTCATTTGTTTGATGATTTATTACTCTACAACACACAAGTTTGCTTCATAATATTATTTGTTGCAATAAGTAATTCTTTTCAGATCGACCTCAAAAACTAATCAGCTCTTAACCTTGAAAACTCGCACCGATCGCCACCAAGTTCGTCAAAATCGGTTGATACGTTCGTGAGATATCGTTATCGAAAAAATTAAAAAAAAATGTTTTATTTTTGTAATAACTCCGAAATGTTATATCGGATCAATTTTTTGTTCCAAATTTTTTAGAGCTCAAAAAACTATCAATCACCGCCGACGGCGTGAAAATCGGTTGTTTCATTCAAAAGTTACAGCAGTATGAAAATTTTAAAAATCGCGTTTCATCGAAATTTGAGAAGACTTTTGAGATCGAAGAGCTCAAAAGCACGAAACAGCTATTTTTTTTAACTTGCCGCTAAGAATATTGAAAATTTTCAAAATCCGTGAAGTTATTGGTTTTACCCCGTTTTGCAAAAATCAAATTTTCATCAGATCTCGACGTTTGAAGGTCACAGGAAGCTTTCCTGACTATCCCCACGAGGGTGTCACTATGTCTGTATGTATGTATGTACGTGTGTGTGTGCGTGTGTGTGTGAGAAAAATTTTTTTTTAAGTGACTTTTTTGGAATAACTTTTAAACGGCTTGATCGATCATCTCCAAAAACTAATCAGCTTTTAACCTTGAAAAACCACATCGATAGCCGCTAATCCAGTCAAAATCGGTTTATTCATTCGAGAGATATCATGAACGAAAAAAGACCGAAAAAAGCGTTTTTTCAGAAGTACTTCGAAATTTTTAGTTCGATGAATCTAAACTCAAAGACTCTTCATGATGCTTAAAAAAACTGTGTTAAAAGCCCTCAACTCTTGAAAATTGGTTCATTTATTCAAAATCATTGCAGTTTGAACTTTCAAAAAATAGTGTTTAATTCAACACCTATTAGACTTTTGAGCTCGAAGAGCTCAAAATCATAGAAAAGCTATATTTTTGAGCTCGGAGAGCTCAAAATAACATATAAATTATATTTTTAAGCTCGAAGAGCTCAAAAACATCATAATAATGTAATTTTAAGCGCTTAGATATGGAATTAGCGGGAAGTTGCAGGGATGGCCTTTAGGGTCAGCCGTTTTCCAGATTTTCTTTTAATGTGGGTTTTTCGGAATAATTTTTGAACGGCTCTACCGATCGATCTAAAAACTAATTAGTTCTTAACAAAAAAAACCACGTCGATCGCCGCTGGTCCGCTCAAAATCGGTTGATTCGTATGTGAGATCGTTAACGAAAGAAAACTGAAAAAGGTTTTTTTTCGGAATTACTCCGAAATTCCTTGTCCGCTCAAATTATACTTAAAGATTCTTCATAAGGCTTAATAACTGTGTCGAATGCCGCCAACCGCGTAGAAATCAGTTCATTTATTCAAAAGTTATTGCGGTGTGAAAATTTGAAAAATAGTGTTTTATCAAATGTATATCAGACTTTTGAGCTCAAAGAGATCAAAAGCATACAAAAGTTCTTTTTTTTTGAGCTCGGAGAGCTCAAAATAAATACAAATTGTATTTTTGACCCCGAAGAGCTCAAAAACGTCGTAAGTGCAATTTCAAACTTTAGGTATGGAATTGGCAGAAAGTTACAGGGATGGCCTTCAGGGTCAACCGTTTTTCTAATTTTTGTTTTAATATTCAGAATTGTCAAGATTGCCCTTTTGTTACTTATTTTTTTCTCGAAAAAAAAATTCACTATATTTTGTCATGAATACCATCAACTACAACGTAGATCAATGATTTTTTCTTTTCCTTTTCATCATTAGAACTATTCTGCCCTAATTTTTATGAAAATTAACTTCTGTAGATACCGTCGAAACTCCGTAGCAAGTTTCTTGCCTAATAGTCTATTAATCGATTCAGAAGCCTTACAAACGAATTCGGTAGAGACAAAAATCTCACTATGAAAAGGCTTCTATAATTATTCCCTTGACATCATTCAGATAGAATATTCACGCATATATCTATATATATTAGGGTGTTTCTTTAGGCGACTTTTTTTTTTTCAACGAAAAAACAGGCTGAAAACTTACATGCAGGTGAGAAAAGAAACCTGTTCAAAGAGGAGCTCTTAATATTAATATTTAGAGATGCCTGTTTCTTATTTTCCATTTCCCATTTCAATAACATGGGAAAAAGAAATTTTTTTTTTTTTTTGTTTTTTATCGCTCGGCATTCGCACTTCATATAAATAAGTCCATCACATATTTTTGTAGAGAATTTAACACTCTACAAAAAAGGTTTCTTACACTTCTATCATAGAGTTAGCCGCTCTAAAGATGTTCAAACGTAAACTTCGAAATATATAAAATTTTTAATTTTTAGTCATTAAACTGATACAAATTTATTTATTACTGTCTTAAAAATTATTTTTATAAGTAAAATTGGTTCTGATGCGCTATAATTTTCATAATGCTAAAAGAAAATATTCACGTATTAAATTTTTTTTCTTCTTCATTTCACTTACTGTAAGAAAATAATCATCCGAGTAAAATTTTAATACTTGAAAGTTCGACAGAATTATAAATTCATCATTCTATGAAAATTTTGAAATATAGTTTATCTTACTCGAGATCAAAGTTCCAAGAATTTATAAAAAAAAAATTTTTTTGTAAATTTTCTACCACATTGGAAAATTAGAATTGTTAAATAAATATTAGGGTGGGTCAAAAAAATCGAATAATTTATTTTTGATTTTATACTCTGAAAAATAGGTTCGTAGACACCTAAAAAGAATTCTCTCCAAGTATAAGCTCTTAATTATAACGGGAAGGTCCTCCGCTTTGCGGGTTTCTAATTTTTTCGAATAATCAGATAAAAAAATTTATATCTCGCTTCCAACTGCTTGGAAAAATATTCCGTGGCATAGATTTTGTGAGAAATTGAATGCTTTACAAAAAAGGTCTCTTATGACTTTTTCAAAAACTCAACCGATTAAAAGATATTCATAGTTGAAGTTTGGCTATTTTAAGGAAAATATTCGTTTTTATTATGAATTTTATAAGTCGATGAAAAAAATTATTTCGGATTGCGGAACTCATGATTTTGTAGGAAATTTACTGCTCTACAAAAATGGTCTCTTATGATTTTTTGATTAAGTGAAGCCGTTACGAGATATTCATCGTCAAACATTAACGAATATCAATATTTCCAGTTTTTGATCAATAATTCGATAAATTTTAATTTAAACTATGAGTTTCAGGAAAATTTACATAAATTTGAGTTTCGATCGATAAAGAAATGTTATAATAAGTTAGATAAAGAATTATTGGAATTATCATTGATTTTCCTTGGAGAAATGCCTCAAGAAAAGATTTCTTTCAAACGTCCTGGTGCTGTTCATCATGCTAGATGGATGGCTAAGGCCATTTATAGTTTGAAAATGTATCTATTCAGAGATGAATTCAAACTCTCTCAGAAAGAATTGCATGGTCTTCGTCATTTCTGTATTTTTATAGTCACATTGTATTTAAAAGCTTGGTTTTCATCAACTTCTGCAACAACTGCTGCTTATCATGACTTGCAGTTTATGAAAAATTTATTGGAGTACAAACATATCAATCCTTTGATTTCTTCAGCTACGTGTGAAAAAATGATTTCGCACTTATGGTATTTGAGCGATGAACTTGCCATTTTATCACTGTTTGACGATGGCGTTCCATTAGAAGTAAAAAAACGTATTGTTGAAGCTGTTAATACTCGTGAAGGTACAGATTCTAAAGCTAAAAGATTTGTAATTGCTAAAAAGATTTGAATTCATTGGCGCAGAGAACTCTGAGTGACTTTGTGTCTAAAAAGTCATTAAATCTTTTCAAAATCTTCGATCTACCGTATGACTTTCTTGATGTCGATGTTGAATTATGGCCTACTAATGAGAGTTATCTCGAAAATAAAGAATACTTTCAACAACTAAAAGTTGTCAATGATTCAGCAGAGCGAGCTGTTGCATTAGTCAGTGAATATAATCAATGCTTGACAAAAATGAAGAACAATTCCAGTACTTATTGCAAGTTGTCAAAGAACATCAAAAACATTCCCGAATTGTAATAAAAGAAATTATTTATAGTAATAGCGTACTGTTATGTTAAAAATATAGACAATTATATTGCAATTGATAATTCAATAAAAAATTTATATATAAAAAAGTTAAATACTGGTTGTTTCTCACTTGATTCAATACTTTTCATATTAAATTTGACATAGAAATATGTCATTCACTTCAAATTAAACTAATCATTGGCTATATGTCGAAAAAAATGCTCTAATTTCTTGTTTTAATGCAATCAAACAAGCTCAAGACTGAAAACAATATTAAAAAAATTGTTTATAACATTTCTTTATCGATCGAAACTCAAATTTATGTAAATTTTCCTGAAACTCATAGTTTAAATTAAAATTTATCGAATTATTGATCAAAAACTGGAAATATTGATATTCGTTAATGTTTGACGATGAATATCTCGTAACGGCTTCACTTAATCAAAAAATCATAAGAGACCATTTTTGTAGAGCAGTAAATTTCCTACAAAATCATGAGTTCCGCAATCCGAAATAATTTTTTTTCATCGACTTATAAAATTCATAATAAAAACGAATATTTTCCTTAAAATAGCCAAACTTCAACTTTGAATATCTTTTAATCGGTTGAGTTTTTGAAAAAGTCATAAGAGACCTTTTTTGTAAAGCATTCAATTTCTCACAAAATCTATGCCACGGAATATTTTTCCAAGCAGTTGGAAGCGAGATATAAATTTTTTTATCTGATTATTCGAAAAAATTAGAAACCCGCAAAGCGGAGGACCTTCCCGTTATAATTAAGAGCTTATACTTAGAGAGAATTCTTTTTAGGTGTCTACGAACCTATTTTTCAGAGTATAAAGTCAAAAATAAATTATTCGATTTTTTTGACCCACCCTAATAAATATGCTACATTTTTGTAGGAAATTTAACGCTCTACCAAAAAGGTCTGATATGTTTAATTGATTATTTCAATCGTTTAAAAGATATTCGTATCTGAACCCCAATGCTTTCTGATTTCAATAATTTTTTCATAACTTTTTCAAATTTATACATTAAATCTATAAATTGTAGATATTTTCATGTAAATTTTAGCTCATATTCATAGAATTGAAGTTTTTAACAATTTTTTACCCTATTCATAAATGTAAGGAAGCTTTACTTTTGGAAAAAGAGAATGCTACGTCCGTTTTGATTACTTACAAGGAAAGGTTCCCAGGTGTCCGACTCTGATTTTAATGCCGCTGAAATATGTTATTCTACATCGAATTCTAAGCTACACGTATTTTTTTATGGGCGGAAAAATATTTTTAAGGGGTAAAACGAACCCTCAAAGATGACCCCCTAAGAGGGTCAATTCCACGTTTCATATATTGATAGTCAATATTTTTGCAAACGACCAAGTGGGTTATGATCTACACATAAAATGATAAGAAACGTATATAAATGCGTTTTAAAAAATTGAATTTAAATCATTTTTACAATCAATTAAAATAATAAAATTTCAATTAAAAAAAACCACTGATTATATATTTCAATGGAATATCAACGGCAATCGAAAGAGCATCGAAAAATAAGAAATACATGTTTATGCATTAACTATGAAAAATTAAAATTGAGATCAGCAATAATATCATTAAGTTAATATATATATATATATATATATATATATATATATATATATATATATATATATATATATATATTTATTTATCATTTTAGAATCTGATCAAAAAAATAATTATTAATTTAAATAACGTCCTTTTATGTGTTAGAGAAAGAGCACCAGTGTCCAGTTAAGTTTGTTCCAAACGAAGAAGCTTGCATGTGTGAATGTGTAAGTAAATGTGTGTGACTATATGTTAGCTATAGTAGCTAGTTAGTCGTACAGTTCGTTGTGTCATTGTTTGGCATGTACTTTATTAGACACCGGCGCTCTTTTTCTAACGCATAAAAGAACGTTATTTTAATTAATAATTAATGATCTATGCGTCTGATTAAAAAATGGCTAGAGACTTTTCGTTTTAGAATTATTCTTTTTATCAGATGATAAAATGGCGTCCATTACTTCTAGGACATCCTGTATATCTGTACAATAGATTTTATAGAATATGTAATTTAAGTTTAAGGTAGTTCCTTTGCGACAGTCCAGACAAAAAAATTTAGCTCACTATCGCTATCCATGTTATACGTATCGATAGAGCTAAGGTTGTAGGTTTAGTTTTTTTTCACGTTACTTAAAATAGATTTCTTAAAATATTGCTTTCATAACCGTATTACCTGAAGGTTTGAAGACCTAAAAATACTCACGCAGACTTACACATGTTTGTGGAGTAAAAGAATACTGCATAAAACTAATCTTCCATGTGCGTCCATTCTATGATCATTAAAAGGGAAGCGTACAGTAATTCATCGAACACCATGTGAATATAAATATCCTGAAATTAGTATAATACTAACAGGAAATGAGAATTTGTGTGCATCAATACTTCACAGGTATGAGATAAGTCGAGCTTCCGGTTAATTTCCTATGTAATGTTTTAAAACAGACTAGTATTATTTCTACATTTGAACAACCAACGAATTATTTTATGGCTTTTGACCGTTATTTTAAAGTTAAAATCATGAAACATTCAATGTATATTGGTGAGTCAAATAATAAAATAAAAAACCAGGCATAAATAGTTTTCCAGATAGTTGAAAAATTTTGTTAATGTGTAACGAATAACATTGACTATTTAATTATCAAACTTCGAACTTATTTCTCTTTTGAGCTTAAATTATTTAATGATTGAATTGACAATTTTAACATTTGCGAACAATAACTTGGATACAATACTAATGAAATCTTAAGAAATAAAATAAATTGAATTTGCGAGTTTTTTAAATTTTCAATGTTCTCATCGAGAAGTTAAGAAAAGAAAAATATAATCGTTAAAAAATTATCCATCAGCTAAGTAATTTTTTCTTAAATCAAATTTAAAAGTAAAGAAAATAAAGTTGTAATTTGATTAATATCGAAGAAAATCAAAGCTTCTAAAAAAATATTGTTTTAAAAAAATAATAATTCATGTCGTTTGAAAAAACATTTTTTTCAACTTCCCGCTAAGAAAATCAAAGATTTTAAAAAATCGGGAAGTTACCCGTGTAAAAAAAAATTGTCCCAAAAATGTCCCAAGCTTGGGACATCCAAACGTGACACAATTTGGGACAATTTTGGGACATCTTAGATAAACAGAAATTTTAGAATAGTGCATTTAAGTAATTTTTCGTCAATTTTACGTATTTTTTTGAAAATTTTCAGAATGATTCTTCAATTGTACTACAATTTTAAACGTTTATTAAATGATTTAATAAAAAAAATTTATTTTTGCACAGCTGTAAATTTGTCTAGGAATTGATGGATAAAACATTTATTGACTATTTTTGGGACAATTTAAGGACAATTTTAGGACATTTTTAGGACATTTCAAAAATATTTTTAGAACTTTTTAAAAATATTTTTAAGACAATTTTGAACGTTTTTTAAATGATTTTAAAAAAGACAATTTATTTTTGCACGGTTATAGATTTATCGTAAGATTAATGGATGAAAATTTTTAGGACAATTTTAGGACATTTTTGGAACAAATTTAGGACATTTTCGGAACAATTTTGGGACATTTTAGAAATATTTTCAGAACAATTTTTAACGTTTTTAAAATGATTTAAAGAAATTTCTTTAAAAACGTTAAAAATTGTTCTGAAAATATTTCTAAAATGTCCCAACAATGTCCTAAAAATTTTGATCCATTAATCTTACGATAAATCTATAACCGTGCAAAAATAAATTGTCTTTTTTAAACTCATTTAAACAACGTTCAAAATTGTCTTAAAAATATTTTTAAAAAGTTCTAAAAAATATTTTTGAAATGTCCCAAAATTGTCCTAAAATTGTCCTTAAATTGTCCCAAAAATAGTCAATAAATGTTTTATCCATCAATTCCTAGACAAATTTACAGCTGTGCAAAAATAAATTTTTTTTATTAAATCATTTAATAAACGTTTAAAATTGTAGTACAGTTGAAGAATCATTCTGAAAATTTTCAAAAAAATACGTAAAATTGACGAAAAATTACTTAAATGCACTATTTTAAAATTTCTGTTTGTTTCTAAGATGTCCCAAAATTGTCCCAAATTGTGTCACGTTTGGATGTCCCAAGCTTGGGACATTTTTGGGACAATTTTTTTTTACACGGGTATTGTTTTCACCCCGTTTTACAAAAATTGAATTTTCATCAGATCTCGACGTTTTAAGGTCACACAACAGGAAGCTTTCCTGATGACCCCGGCGATGTTGTTACTAAGTCTGTATGTGTGTGTGTGGTTTTTTTGGAATAACTTTTAAACGGCTTTATCGATCAACTTCAAAAACTAATCCGCCTTTAAACTTGGAAAACCGCGTCTATCGTCAATAATCCGATCAAAATCGGTTATTCGTTCGAGAGATATCGTGAACGAAAGAAAACCGAAAAAAGTGTTTTTCTTACATAACTTCGACATTTCTTTCCGGATTTTGTTTTGATGAAATAGATAGAATAATCATTACAACTTAAAAAACCGCGTCGATCATCGCTAAAAACGTGAAAATCGATTAATTGGTTCAAGGGATATCGTCGACAGAATACTTGGAAACAAGTGTTTTTTTAACATAACTCCGACATTTTTTGGAACAACTTTTTAAACGTCTATACCGATCAATTCCAAAAACTAATCAGCTTTGAACGTAAAGAAACCACGTTGATCGCCGCCAAGCCGATCAAAATCGGTCGATTCGTACGAGAGATATCGTCAACAACAGAAAACCAAAACAATTGTTTTCTTTTCGCAGTTACTCTGAAATCCTTAGATTGATCAATTCAAACTCGAAGATTTGTTATGAGGCTGAAAAAACTGCCTCAAATGCCGCCAACCACGTGAAAATCGGTTAATTCATTCAAAAGTTATTGCGGTTTGAAAATTCAAAAATTAGTTTTCTATGAAACATTTATAAGACTTCTGAACTCGAAGAGCTCAAAAGCACAGAAAATCTCTTTCTTTGAGCTCGGAGAGCTCAAAATAACACATAAATTGTATTTTTGAGCTTGAAGAGCTCAAAATCATCATCAGTGCAATTTTAAGCGCCTAGGTATGGATTTAGCAGGAAGTTGCAGGGATGGCCTTCAGGGTTAACCATTTTCCTAATTTTTTTGATTGAGAGAAGTCTTTCATTAAATGAAATAAATGAAAATAATTTAAGAAGACCAAAGTGTAGAAATTATTAAAATGGTAAGTTCAACATGAGAAGATCCTCATCTATGACGTAGTAGTTGCCAATGCGCCATGAGTTTCGGTCGCTATATCGATTACATGTGCATGCAAAGCTAATCCCGGCGCCCTCTCTACGTTTACCACCCTTGACTCTTGACTCCTGAGCATCACTAGATCGGGCTAGAGTATTTATAAATCATTAAAAATTCAACAACTTCCATACTTACTTTAAAATATCCTAATTAATTTACATGCATAGAAAATGTTAAAAATTTTCGTTTTAAAACTTTTTTTCAAAAACTTCATTTAATTTTAGACTTAAAGTTTTTTTTAGGTGCTAGTATAAAAAATCTCAAGTTCAACGATTGAGTTTTTCTACTTCTAACATTTTTTATAAATAACGAATAGTGAGCATAAACTATTTCTTTTTTAATTAAAAAACACTTATAATATAAAGTATATTGCATGTTTTTTTAACTTCCCGTTAAGAAAATTAAAAATTTTCATAAATCGAGACGTTATTGATTCTACACGGTTTTGCAAAAATCGAATTCTCAACAGATCTCGACGTTCTGAGGTCCTAGGAAGCTTCCCTGACTACTCTTACGAAGGTGTCACTATGTCTGTTTGAGCTAGGAGAGCTTAAAAGCATAGAAAAGCTATCTTTTCGAGCTCGGAGAGTTCAAAATAATACACAAATTGTATTTTTAAGCTCGAAGAGCTCAAAAACATCATAAGTGCAATTTTAAGCGCCTAGGTATGGAATTAAAAGTAATTAAATTAAAGTTGCAGGTATGACCTTCAGGGTCAACCGTTTTCCTAATTTTTTTTTGCTTCGATATGTTCCTTTTCAAAGAAATCACTTCATTTTAATATTCATATGATACTGTCGACTTGTTCTAGAATTCTTACAAATACATATAATTTAAAATATATTTCTTTTTAACGAAGATTCATATTGTATGTAAAAATATCAAATGTAACGGTTTAAAAAGCCCTGAGATTTATAAATTTTTTTGTTAATTAATCAAGTTAGTTTTTAGTGATCTTTATGAAAAGTTTGCGCATCAAAACCTCACAAAACATTGGTGAGATCAAAAACCTCGAAAACATTCATAAAATATATTGTTTTCATGCTCCAAGAGGGAGTTGTAAACACAAAGCTGCGGCCAACCGTTTTGCAGGTTTGTTATTTATTTATTAATCCAATGTTTGGAAGTGTGATAAAATTTAGATTGACCGCAAAAATTTATTTAAAAATTATTGCTATTTTTCAATTTTCCAAGCACTTAAATAACTTTGAATCCAGTCACACCGATTTGGTTTCATCAGTGTTATCATATGGTCTTAAACAATGACTAAAGAACAATGAGAGATTTTCTAGATTTGCTGAACCTATTTCACTGCAGAACGGAAACATTGTTATTATCATAATATTGGAAAACAGGACATGGCGTTCCAAGGAGAAACACTTCTGGCCTAAGACCACAGTACAAATAGAATTTATTCCACTTCTTACATGATTAAACATCTTCACACCTTATCATAGACCACCCATACAAACGAAGGAATAATTGAAAGAATGTCCTGTGCCATAATCAAACCTGGTACGAGTCTATTCAAGTTATGCTACTTCGGCTGCGAGCTGTCTGAAAAGATATTGCGATAACTCCAGCTGAACTAGTATATAATGAACCTATAACGTACTTTGCTTCAAACATTTTCTAATCCCCACAGATGATTACAATAACCTAAATTTATTGTTAATACTCTAGTTTGTTAAAACTATATTACCATAGTTTAGCTGGCTTCAGAAACCCACAAAACTACTTATCTCAATATTTCAGAATAATCCTTAAATTAAATCAATAAAATAAACGAATTCTGTTCAACCATATCCCTATAGCCCAATTCATTAATTGTTATAAATAGTGTACCTATAATGGTCACTCGATAAGTTATTTGCTCTTACAAATCGAGCATCGACAAACGATATTGTTTGTGTTTTAAAAAGTTATTTCAATAAATTGACACCAGCTGGAATATCGTATTGTAAAATTTATTTTGTTTTCTGTTTTAAAAATCTGCTTTATAATACTTGTCACATTTTTTAGTTTGCAATAACGAGATCGGTCAACTTAATAAATCTTTTGTAATCAACTAAAAACTATAAACACATGCCTATGGAATTTCCCTGAACAGGCGAAGCTTCCTGATTTTACCCGACGCTCTGACAATGGAAGCATCGTGACGGAGGGCTTGGACAGTTCCACTTATGGGGCCGAATAATCGTGACACTATTGTACGTCACTAGGAGGTGGCAGAACGTGACTTCCTTTCCACACCCTACAAGAAATTTCCTCTGCCTTTATATACAGTGACATTTTGCTAAAATTAATGTTTGCTTTTATAAACTTCTATTTTAAATTACAAGAAAAGAAAGTATTTTAATATACTGCTGATTTGTTGTCGCACGATAATTTCAACTTTTAGGAATTTCGTAACTTGATTCGACGGTAAAGATGAATAAGCAATCTTAGAGCAATTAATTTTTACTAGTTTATTGAAATTACTGAACAAAAAGGTTACTCTTAAATTTTCATCAACAAACTTTAGTTTGACTATATACATATAGAGAGAATTTAATCGACATTCGATCACGGTTAACTCAACTTCTACTATTAAAAGCAACGCATCGATTACAGCTCACAAACGCAAAGTTTGCTTCAACATTTAAAATTAACTTACTTCATTGAAAAAGTTTTTTTTTCAATTGAAGTTATTTTTTCACGAAAGGTAATTATTATTGCATTGTGTTCATGCATTTATTTATTAATTATATTGTGTATTCGCATGAACAGCAATTAAGAAGCGAGTCATCGAGCTGAACGGATGCGTATTTTTACTTTGTAATCATAATTTTAATTATTCAAGCTGTGTTATTTTATTGTTGAATAAAAAAAAAATCAATTTTTTTTTACTCATAATTCCAAAAAAATTTTTTTAATCAAAACTTTTTGGGTGTGGAGTTATTTTTTTTTCTTAGGTTCTTGGGAAAAAAATTGACAATAATTTCTTAATACTTTATTTGTTCGTTCTGTGCGAATTCATAGTAAGGAGAGCCGAAGTTGACACTAGCGTTCGCAGGGCATAATTTAGACATTGGAAGACGGTGCTTTTAGTTTCCAAGTTAAGAAAATACATATAATGATTTTAGTTTTAATTTTAATTTTACTGTAATTTAAATGAAAGGCCATTCGGCAGCTGAAATAGAAATAGATTTGATGATAAATAGAAAAAAAAAACTACTAGGATTGTAGGAAAAAAACATATGGAAAACGGTTGACCCTATAGGCCATTCCTGTAACTTCCCGCTAATTCCGTTAAATTAATACCTGGGTGCTTAAAATTGCACTTATGAAGTTTTTGAGCTCTTCGAGCTCAAAAAGATACCTTTTTTATGTTTTTGAGCTCGAAGAAAATTTTTTTTTCGTAGTTTTTTTGAAATTCCTCTAAATCTACTGGTCCGAATCAACCCAAATTGTATTCAAAATCTAAGTTTGGTCAAGCCCTTTCGAATGGCGTCAACCGCGATAAAATCGATCAAAATCTTCCTAGAACCTCAAAACGTCGAGATCTGATGACAACTCGATTTTCGAAAAACGGGGTAAAAAAATAACTTCCCGATTTTTGAAAATCTTTGATTTTCTTAACGGGAAGTTAAAAAAATAAAACCAGTGCAACAGCAAATTTCATAATTCGCATAGCGGAATAGGACGTAATTTTGAGACACTACGCATATTATATGGTATTCAAATTGAAGCTTATTCAAAGAGCTTTCAGATGCAATTTATAAAGATTTAATAAGTTATCTCATTCAAAAGTTATTCGAGTAAGAAAATGAAGAAATATGAATTTTTATGATTATGAAAATTTATTTTTTATTATTTGTCTTTAATTATATATAGGAATTAAAAAGCTTTTCGTGATATGCGGTATTTTTTTATTTTTTTAGTTAGTTTTTACATTTATTCAAAAGCTTTCAAGCCTGGGTTGAAACTTAGCAGAATTTACTTTTTAAAAATTAAAAAAAAAATCTTTCTTCTCTACTCATCATTATTAAAATTACTTAATGTTACTGTACATTATTTTAACGTTATTGGAAGTTTTAAATAAATCAAAAACTCATAATATCATAAATTTTTAGTCAGAAGACAATGGTGTCAAAATTTTAACTTATTCTTTCTAGTTTAAGTAACGCTTTCTATATCAAGCTGTGCTTTAAGATTCTTAAGAATACCCTTGTAATTTGTTGAATTTTTTAATGAGAGTCGATTAAAATTTTCGCGAACGTACTGCAAATTTTATTATATTTCTTTTATATAATATTCAAATATAAGAGATGGATTTAATAAAAACGAATTTCATCGGCAATAGGCGCAGTAGAGTACTTGGAGTGAATTGCAGTAAGTTACTCAAATGATGAATAAATTGCTTTTATTTATTTGATGAAGGTTTTAATCCTTGAATAGAGAAATAATTAATGTCAGTCATTTTCAAGATTAATATTAAAAAACTATGATTATAAACAACGATATGATGAAATCTCACCGTCATTACTTTTATTGCTAATTTTAGTCAATAAAACAATGATTTTAAAGAAATCCCTTTTCTACATGATATGCACAATTAATTAAATTATTTAAAAAATCGTTCTTTTTTTTGTTTGATGTTTTCCGGGAGTGAGTAGACTCCAATACGCGTTAAACTTGTGTTGAGACAATATTAATAAATTTATTATAAAACAGTTTTTAAATTCGTGAAACGGGGTAATAAGCACAAGTTATTAATGAAGAACACTTGAGAGAAGGTTAAAAATATGCACAAAAATGAATAGCTGTGTAATTGAGAATATATTACAATCACTAGCGCCACTATACGTAAAAGTACAAATTGAAAAAATCGATAATTACAATTTATAACTGTTCGATTCCGCGTGGAATGCCTGGGTTATAAAAAGAACGATTATTTTTAAACTTTTCATGCAATGAAAAATTTAAGGCATCTGAAAATTCGGGAAGCTAATTATATTCAATTCGATTTTTAAAACTTGGATTTCCAACAAATGTGTTGACTAGGACAGTTAAAAAAAAAAAAAAACGAAGATTTTTTATTCTTAGTAACAGGCTTAAAAGTTTAATTTACAGATAAAAATAAGCCTGTGAAAAATTTTTGCTTCTTTTGATTTTTGTAACTCACTAACCAAAAATTGAAAAGATAAATCGTTAGAGTATTTTTGTAGGGAATTGAACGCTCTACAAAAAAAAAAAAAGATTCCTATGATTTTTAATAAACTGATCGATTCAAAAGTTACTGAAGACTAAAGTTCAACTCACTATCAATTTTGTTGATTTTTTTATGTTGCAACAGAGCTATTTAGTTTTATCAAAAACTTTTGCCTGAAACAATATTTTTTTTTATTTTAAAATATTAACAGAAAATTTTATAAAAAATTTCAATTAAATTAAGCTGTTAATTAAAATTTAGTTCTTTTTTTTCATTTAAGACAAAAGATATTCTTTCATTTGCTGTAAAGATTTGTGAAAAATCTGAACTAGCAAGTCGATGGTTGTTCAACAAATTCATTTTCTTTTAAACGCCCTGGAGCCACACGAATAAAAAAAAATATCTTCATTCAGAAAAATATTTTTGCTCCAAAAAAATTATTTTGCGAAGAACTAGTTGTCTTATTATAGAAATTCTTGTTTTGATTTCATGTTTCTTGGAGTGAGAGATCTAGTCACTCCAATCGATAACATTTTTACTTCGTGTAAGACTATATTGTCTTCGATCAATACAAGTGAATTCTTTATTCAAAAAAGGTTCTCTTCAATAAAGAATAATTTTATTTAATTTCAAGGATTTTTAATTGTTGATTCAAGAACAAATTTTTTTATTCATAATATTATAAATTCAAGTCGGAACAAAACTTTGAATTAAAAAAATTTGTATTTCTCTATATGCCCGAAAATATTTATTAACATACAGAGAATAGCAAAAATATAAAAATTTATATACTTAAAACAAGTAAAATAATATCTTAATTCAAGAGTCACGCCATACTTAGAACAAGTCGGTAACATCTTGAACCAATCTTACCATCTATCTTAATCAAAGAGAAAGAAATTCTTGGGCGAAGTTGTATATATTTTATTTTCAAACAACCAATATATAATTACCATATAGAATTACCATTTATAAAACAACCGAAATATAATTTTCGTGTCATTCTGAGCTCTCAGAGCTCAAAGAGATAGCTAGATCAGCTAGAGCTCTTGCTCTAGATCATGTTTTTGAGCTCTTCGAGGTCAAAAGTCTGATGGAGGTTTAATTAAACAATATTTTTTGAACTTTCAAACCGCAATAACTTTTGAATTAATGAACCGATTTTCACGCGGTTATCGGTATTCGACGCAGTTTTTTGAATTCTATGATATACTTTCAAACACAAATTAATTAGACCGGAAATTTCGGTGTAATCCGAATAAAACACTTTTTGTCGATTTTTTTCGTCAACAATAACTCACGAACGAATCAACCGATTTTGACCGGCTTGGTGGTGATCGACGTGGTTTTTCGATGTTAAGAGCTGATTAGTTTTTGAAATTGATCGGTCAAGCCGTTTAAAAGTTATTAAAAAAAAAAAACACATTTAAAAAAATTTTTTTTCATAGTTTTTTTTAGATTTCTGAAAATCTACCGGCTCGAATCGGTCCAAACCATACTCAAAATCTAAGTTCAGTCAAGCCCTTTCGAATGGCTCCAACCACGATGAAATCGGTGAAGCCGTTCAAAAGTTATAAAAAGGTCACACACACACACACACACACACACACACACACACACACACACGCGCGCGCGCGCGCGGACATCATCGCAAAAACATTCAGGGAAGCTTCCTAGGACCTCAAAACGTCAAGATCTGATGAGAACTCGATTTTCGAAAAACGGGGTGAAACCAACTCATCAAACTTTTGAGCTCGGAGAGCTCAAAACTACACGAAAATTAGATTTTTGAGCTCGAAGAGCTCAAAAACATAATAAGTGCAATTTCGAGCGCTTAATTACGAAAGTAGCGGGAAGTAGCAGGGATGGCTTTCAAGGTCAACCGTTTTCCTAATTTTTTTTTTTCGTAGAGCGTTTCCTACAAAAATACTCTAACGATTGGTCTTTTCAATTTATGGTTAGTGAGTTACAAAAATCAAAAAAAGCAAAAATAATTGTTCCCATGCTATTCTTATGGAAAATCGAAATGTGCAATGCGGAGGATCTTAATATTAAAATTACAAATGAAACTTTTAAGCCTGTTACTAAGAATAAAAAAATCTTCAATTTTTCTTTAATCATCCTAGTATTGACGTTATGACAAATATATTTTGATCATTTTTAGGACTGTTTGGATTGATCTCCGCATAAATTTTTAATAAATGAACTGATAAGATCAACTTTGCGAGTTTTTCAATAGTTTTACCCCAACTCGAATAAGATTTTCTAAGAGTTCGATTCGAACCAGTAGATTTTGAGAAATTTTAAGTTTAAAAAATACGTTTTCTAAAAATAAGCTGACATAAGGTAAAAGACCCAGTTGTTGACACTGGCCTAGTTATTGACCCTTTCCTTTTTTTTTAAATAAAAAAAACAAGTCAACTCAATAAATTAAAAAATATAATTTTTAATTATAAATTTTAAGATAATTGGTTTTTTGAGAACATTTTATTTTTATAATTAGAATAAAATTGCAAGTGTCAATAACTGGGTCTTTTATCTTATATACTAGTACATCAAAACAACTTTTTCGAGTTAAATATTTGAAATGAAACATGAAATTATTAAAAAAAAAAACCAAAATGTTTAGCTGTTGACAGTCATAACTTTTTAAAAAGTTGACTTGATGATTTTTGTGATACATTTTAGTTTTCGAAATTCTATTATGATTTGCCTTTAAATAAAAATCCAAAAAAATATTCAAATTTATCTTTGACTTGATTTTTATAGTTTCAGGAAAAACCATGTTTTATTTTTTAAATTGGTGATATTAATTCTTTTCAAAAAAAAAATCTTCGAAAAAATAGATATGAATTGTTAGTTGTAATTAAATTTACTACAAATTAAGCTATTATCTAAAAAGTCAACAATTCATATATTTCGTTGCACATAAAACATTACTATACTGTTTTTAACTACTTTATTAAATTGTGATAAAAATTATCTATTCAAACACATGAATTCCAAGCTAAACATATTTTCATAGAATATTATATAAAATTAAAAACTTAAAAAAAAAAATTTGATTTTTAAAAAACAAGTCCAAAAATATTATCTTCCCAGAGTAAAAAATTAATCATCATTAATTAATATTATTATAGTATTGAATACGAATTGTGCTAATCAATTATTATTTTTATTTGAACATTTAATTTTGAAAAGTTTTTCCTATATATTTTTTCCATTATTATATTTACCTTATGCTTATGATATGAAATAATATTCAAAATATGTTAAATACTTGCAGCCTAACCTTTGTAGCTAATCAGATTAGCAATTATTACTCAGACTACAAATATGTATAATTAAGTTACCTTGATATTGACTTACGCTTTTGAGTCTATGTATTAGATAAGAAATAAATAAATTATCAATAAAAATAAGCTTACCTAAATGTTTTTTGCGTTGTTTTCATTTCGTTAATCCAATGATGATATTCTGATAATGAATAAAATTTCTTTGATAATTAATACTGTTTTTTTATAATGATCACCCATAAACAATTATTTATCAACATTGTTACAACTAGGTAGTTATAAATCTATTCGATAATGCATTTATTTTTTTGCCACTATACCTTACTTTTGAATTCATGTTTGCACGAAATCAACGTCAAATACTTAAATCGTATGTTTTCACTGTTAGATTATTTTATAATAAACTACTTTCTACTTTAATGGTCCTTTTTTATTTTCATTTAATATTCCCTGTAAGAAAATTTAACAAGTTCTTTTTTAACTATTTATTCTTAATTTTTAAAAATAATGTCGTGTTTTATAACTGTTTTAAATACTATGATGATGAAAGTTGATTAAGAATGCCGCTTTTCTCTTGTTGACAGTTGTAAAGTTAAACTGCCCTAGCTGCATATGGTCTTGATGTTTACACTTAGAACTGATAACTAACTCAACATACTTATTCTTCAATACACAGTAAGTTTCAAATCCTTGAGTGATTTCCATCTAAGGTAAGTTCTCCAATGAATCAATTTATACACAACTGACCAAGTTGCTTTAATTTGAAATTAAGACAGCAGAGAATACGAGATATAAGCGATACAATTATTGTATTATGGGTAGCATAAATATATACTTATGTAAAAAATAATTAGGACATTAAGACAAGGCGTAGGAGCGAACAGCACGACAGACTCGCGTTCAGAGTGAGTCCCGTTCTATGAAGGAGAATGGCTTATTCCAAGCAACCACAGCAGCGGAAATACTGTTACTTAGAGACAAGGCCTTCGATGCAAAAGATGAAAATTTCCAATTGTTTTCAATTATTTTCTTCTTCCTTCTAAAAACATTTATGCATTTTAATTATATTTATATATACTATAATATATTATTTTTAGAGAACTTACATTCCAAAAGAGCTAATTGATAAGCTAGTTCATTTATTTTATTTAAAATAACTTGAATTTAATTTTATAATTGTTTATTTAGATGAATAGAATCGAACTGTGGTTTTGTGTATTATTTTTTTTAATAAAGTATTTCAATTTAATAATTTCAGATTATTACGATTGGGATTGACGTTTTTATTAATACACTTAATTTTATTTTCTAGCTTTTTAATTTGATAATACTTAATAGAACAGTTATTTTTTATAACAACCAACTTTTAATACTCTAATAATTTTTTAAGGTTGTATACACAAATGGTTCTTTAGTAGTTCTGAGTCACTTGTTTGTTTGTAAGTATGTTTTCACATTATTAATTTTTGTTTAATATCAGAAGACGAGTTTTTCTATTATTTTATAATCATGATTATTTATTGCACTGTAATTTTTCATAAAATAACTCCAATTTCCAAAACTAAAAACCAAAAAAAAAGCAATATTTGTATAGAATATACAGGTATAGAATATAAAAGTACACACTATTACTGTGCTACTTACACTATTACTCAAGCGGCTTACGCGACTCAACTAGATAGGGCTTCATATCTCATACCGGCAACTGCTCCGACTCTTTTGTGATTCTCATCCCCACTTTTTAGTCGCTCCCATGCTGCACAACCTGGGATTTCCCTCAGGTGAGGGCCACGTACATACATATAGACTCAACAGCGAAATACAACTATGTACGCGCTGAGTACTTTTTACTTCTTGTCTGCACGTGTATACTTGTGACTCCGACAACCGGTTTAAGATATCTTTTTTTAGCGAAATTGTATGTATATGTTCCGTATGCAAATTTTTTTTTTTAATTTTTATTTATTGTACTTTATTTCTGTGCAAGTACACATGCTAAATAATAGATAGGAAAATTGGAAAATTTAAAAGTACTCAACTCTAATACTTATGTAATAGAACAAAATATTCTTTAAACTACAATTTATATCTAATTTCTTCACAGACAAGAAAACGGAATTAAAATATTAAAAATTAATTAAATAAATTACATAAAAGAAAACGGAAAATTATTGACCTGACACTGAAATGATCAGAAATCTGATTATTTCTATGATTTTTTTAAAACAAACAAATTATTATAAAAAAAAATTTTTCTTTAAATTCCACTTGTAGATGTGTCAAAAAATTACTGTAATTCTTTTAAAAAACTTTCTTAGTAGTTATTTATTTGTTTTAAAAATAAAATTAATGACAGGTATCTATTAATTTCAGTTTCATTACTTTGATAACAATTACAAATGAAATGTAAAATTTTCAAGACATTGTAAATAGCTCTCATCGAAATATATGGTTAATTATTATTATTAATATTATTAATAATAATAATAAAAAATACTTTAATATTTGATCAAAATTGTTAAATATAAAAATATTTTGTATTCAAACTATATTTATTAATTAGTGAAAAATATTATGAAAATTAATTTAGCAGATATTTGATAATTTTTAAAATTTTTGTTAATAAATAAATTATAGGAAAAAAATAAGAAAAAAAAATTGACATCTAGAAATTTAAAAAAATAAAAAATGCAAATTTTTTAGATCATTTTTTATAATAAATTTAATTGTTAAATAAAATTAAAAATTGGTCAAGTGACAGCTAACTTTAATGTCATAAAACTATTGAATTTCTAAGAATCTTATAATATGTATGAAGACCAAACAAATAAGTTGGAATTAAAAATAAATTAAACGAAAAAACTTTGTATTTCTTCTGTGATTTTTTTTTACAATTCAAACCAATTTAGTTATAATTACGCTACTTGCCTGGTTCTTGAATATTTATTTGTCGTAGGCCATGTGTAAATCAAATAATCATATTTATAAAATGAAGTGAAATCATTTATTATTATATCCAAAATTTTCCTATATTACCTAAAGAATACTATTATAACCCGATCAATAATTTGATTAGTCATCTGTTCAATGTATAAAAAGTTATCTGCAATTTAAAAAAAAAAAAATTTGAAAACGTTTCTTTCAAGCTTGAAGTAAATGACATTATGCCGCTTCTTTTTAAATAAATTTCCACTTCCAATTTACCCTCTTTGTTTATTTACTGCCTAAACGACACCGACGACCAAAGCGAACTTGGTACTAACTTGTGGTTGTGGAGGGTGGAGCTACCTCTACCCACCTGTTATGCCTCCATCTAGTTGCAAAATATTTTATTGATACTAGCGTTACCTACCGTTGTTTTTTTCGCCCGGGAGTATTAAAATACTCAGTTCCAGTGCGGGAAAGGAAATTTGAATTGAAATTAATTATATTGAACGACTTGTTATTTGATTATTGAACCGTGTAAAATATACTTATTTCATTTATTGACTAAACATTTAAATATAAGCTTATGAAGAGAACTACAGAGAGTAGATTATACAGTTCTGAGCTCTCAAGGAGAAGTGAGTTACAAAAAATGTCGGCTCGAAACCTCCGACCTCACGTCTCCCCTCCATACCTCACACATACATACTCAACTATTACAATTCGTACTTCGCTTGACGCTTACACTAATACATACAACTAAACTTATCTCGAAATACACTTATATTTATTGCTTGTTACATGTATATCCACAATATAAGAAACTGAAAATATATATATATATACATACATATACATACATACACACATACATATATTAGGGTAGGGGTTGTCTTATTACACCAAGTTTCTTATACTTTAGGTTTCCATTTTATTAATTAACTAAGATTACTATCATCATATCTACTTTAAATATCGTTAATATCAACACTAATTATTATTATTGTTACTACAATTATTCGTATAATTGTATTTTGTATTTACTATTATTGTTAACATTATAATACTATTATACTAACTTATTATTATTTCTTATATTATTATTATTATTATTATTATTATTATTATTATTGTAATTATTACCATTATTATTTGTTATTAATTGCTCAGGGGGGTTTTCCCCGGAGTCCGACTCTCCGAGGGCCCAGCCTGAGCGCCATCCATTACTGCTGCACCACTCCACACAACAAGGCGGTTAGTGAGTGCAGCAGGCCAAATTCATTTGCCTAAGTAGACGCAGGGATCCCAAAATGACAGCCTTTTGCATCCGCACTGCTAGAGACACGGCTGCTGAACTGCAAGCCGGTATCTTCGCAAGTGAAGACACAAAAGACTGTTTCATCCCTCCAAGGACGCCGACAACCAAAACGACGAGCTTGACACGGTAACCTGGGTACAGTTTGCCAATTTCAAACAGGAGATCCTGATATATCTGGTGTTTGTGCTCTTCTTTGGCCGAGATATTGTATTCGGCTGGGGCCGAAAACTCAATGACATAAATGTCACGAGTAGCCTTGTCAAAGAGCACAATATCAGGTTTGTTGTGGTCAATCCGCCGGGTTGTTGCGAATGGTATGTTCCAATAAATTTTGGAACTGTCATTCTCAACAACCTGCGGAATATCTCCTGGCAGATAAGGCAACACTGGTGTCTCATCGATACCGCAGCTATATCTGAGATGATAATAGAGTACTCGCAGGGCAGCATTGTGACGCTGTATGTAGGCACCTCTTGCCAGCACAGGACATGCCGACAAAAGGTGCATCAGCGTCTCCGGATGTTGTTTACACGTCCGACAGGACGTGTCCGGAAGCTGCGCCTGGAGCACCTTGCTACGGTATTCGAGAGTGTTGATAACACCATCTTGGCAGGCAAATATAAACCCTTCGGTCTCGGACATCAGGCCAGCTGACTTCAAGAAGGAGAATGTCAGCTGGGTGGACAAGCCATGGTCACGGACGTGTTTGAAATACACGCTGTGCATGGACTTGTCCATGTGTTCACCGAGGAGTTTTTTTCCTCGGCTATCCTGACGACGCTCTTGAACTCCTTTTTCGGGAGTTCAATGAGAGCGTTTATTTCTCCGAGACCTAAGGTATTTGCCGCGTAGATTGCTGCCTTATACAAGAACGACCCCTTCCGCGCATTTTCATGACTATGAACAAATTGCATCAGGAAGTCGTCCTCGTCTGCTGTGAAATTGGCAACCTCGTATGTTAAACCCAGAACCAAACGATCGTGAAGCCGCTCCAAGCTCTGCAATACTCTCCTCCGATGTTCCGGGAGAGGTACATCCTGGCGACTGATGAATTAGGGTGCATGCTCTGATTCATATTGATGACTTTACGGGTTTTGATGTCGAGATCTTTCAACTCATTTCGAGGCCATTTCAGGATCCCAAAAGAGTAAAGTAGGACCGGGACAGCGAGCATGTTAGTAGCTGAGACTTTGTTCTTGCCGGAAAGTTCTGATGACCAGATCTTCCGGAGTCTCCTAACATACTCACTGCGAAGAGTTGTTCGGACTTCAGAGACGGCATGCATTTGCCGCTCTTCAATCCCTAGATATCTGTACAACTCTCCGGCGTCTAATTCTCTTAAGACGCTCCCATCCACTAATTCGACATCTCCACCCGTATCAGAGCACTTACCCTTCGCCAGGTGTACGACCGCACACTTGTCCAACCCAAAAGACATTCCGACATCTCGTGTGTACTCTGCTACGATGTTGATGGCCGTTTGTAGATGATCTTTGTTGGCACTGTATATCTTTAGATCATCCATAAACAGTTGGTGAGTGATCGAGTATACTCGATCACTCGGTAGCCCCGCAGAGTACCCACGAGTTTGTCGGAGGGCAACAGATATTGGCAGCAGTGAGATGCAAAACAACAGAGGGCTCAGAGAATCTCCCTGAAAGACGCCTCTCTTGTACTGAACAGTTCCGGTTACGTGCAATGCATTTCCACTTCCTATGTGAAAACGCGTTCGCCAGAGCTGCATCGTACGTTGTATGCATCCCACTGTTTGGCGATTGATTCCGAGGCATTTGAGCAGATAGAGAATCAACTCATGTGAAGTTGAGTCAAATGCCTTACGGTAGTCAATCCAGGCCATAGACAGGTTGCGTTGGTAGTAGATTGCGTCTTGAATGACGCATCTATCTACCAACAAGTTGATCTTGCAACCTGACACGCCCTGTTTACTGCCACGTTGTTCGTATATCTGTTGCCACACAGGCTCTATCTCCTGCAAGATACGGTTATTTAAGATTTTTGTAAAAATCTTGTAAACCGCATTCAAGCAAGTGATAGGCCTGTAGTTCTTTGGGTCGGACAAGTCACCCTTTTTAGGGATGAGTACGGTTCGCCTTTCTACCAGCCAGTCTGGAATTGGTTCGTCGCCCTGAATGTATGATGTAAAAATCCGGGCCAGATGAGCATGTGTAGAAGAAAATTTCTTCCACCAGAAGATGTTTATGCCATCTGGACCCGGGGCAGCCCAGTTCTTGCTGCCATTCAGGGCTTTACGAACCTCTTCCACACTGACTGCAGGGCTCTCTTCGGCGATATCCTGCCGTCGGTGTTCTCGACAGAATGCCTCGAAGTCGTGCAGAGCTGGAGTATCCGGGTTGACGTTTGGTTGATCTCCGTACAATTCACTCCAAAAGGCTTCCACTCGCTCAGATGATGGATAATTCTCGGGAACAGCGGTCTTAGGTAACAGAAAGCGTGAAGGGTTGGATCGAAACAAAGAGTTGTCGATCAACCGCTTCAGCCTTTTCTCTAGTGACTTTTTGGAAGCCACCAGAGCCCGCAACCTGTTAAGAGACTCTTCTTTGGTGACAAGAAGAGTACTCTTGTTCAGTGTGTGATGTCGCCTTCGAAGTTCTGCCGCCAGGCGACGAACTTTGGCGTGTACGGTCTTTGAGTACTAACATACTCTATCACACACTGAATGCGGGAGACTTGTTTCCGAGAAATGTCAATTTTGTGTCCAAGTTGAGCGATGCGCAGCTTCAACTTCGCCTCGAAAGAGAGAGAATGTCTTCTCTCTATCGGCAGAAGCGAAGCCGCGGCACCGTAGACAACTTGGTTGACAGTGAGCAGAGTGGAGTCCTCTTGAAGCTGTGTGGGGAGATCTTCGTTCACCGTGTCGAGCTGTTGTTTTGAGTGAGTCATCTTTTTGGAGATGCTCACTTGTCGACCTGTAAAGAGGTTGTCGTTGTCCTCGGAGAAACGGTGCCGTTCTTGGTGTAGCGGTGCTGGAAATGAAGGCCGATTAGACTGCCTTCTATTTGGCAGCAGCGATCGTCGATTATGCCGAAGGTATGAGGCGTAATTACGCAGGTGTTTGGGCGTAAAATGTCTGTGCTCCGGATGCATGCCACACCAAAGTGTGTGCATCCGGGCCATATACCCTGATACCTCCGGCTCGTTGTTCTGCCAGCACACCAAGAGATCGGCGCGAAGCTCCTCCGTCCACTTAAACTTAATCCTATAAGCGCCGGGGTCGTCATAAGTCATCGGGTCCGGTGTGCTCCTCCCACCTGATGACTGGTCCTCATCCGAAGAGGACCGGTTGTGGGGAGCACTTCTGAGATTATACTGTTTTGGAACTCAGATATTACGGTGCAACGGGTAGTTGGCCCGTTGCTCCGGTTACGTTGTTAGCCTACAGACCAGATGTTGCGGTCTGCGTTTCCCGCGGTGCGCCACTAGGAGGCCACGTAACAAGCACCGCCCATTATTATTATTATTATTATTATTATTATTATTATTATTATTATTATTATTTTAATACTATCATCTACTTATCAACAGTGATATCATTATAATAACATAATTATTCGTTAATTAATTTCTATTGTTGCGGCTGTGGTCCGACTTGTGCATGGTGTATCGCATTTGCCCTGCTCCTCACCCCTATCTCTCAGGCTCTTGGAACAGTGACACGGGGAAACCACAGAGAAAACCCATGTCGATACATATATATATATAAAAATGAATGTATTATAAAAATATATATTACTTATTATAGAAATACAATTTCCAATTTACGATGAATATTTAAAAGTTATTTTAATATTTCCTTAATTATTCATGTAACAACCGTGCCATTGTTATTTGGATTTATTAATTTAAAGTTTTCTTATTTTGTATTTATATTTTATTGTTTTTGGGAAATATCATTGTAGGATATCTAAATGGTTAAGGGAATCCTTGAAAGGTTCAACATGTGTTTTCCTTTTATGTGTTTCTACAAAGGTCTAATTGTTAGGCGACACGTGTGGGTCATATTCGAGTGTATATTTTTTTATTTTGAAGAGGTTTACAAGGATTTATTTATTTATTGCTTACTCCAAAAGAGTGTTACCTAAAATTTATGAGCCATAAAGATTTCTTTTTGGACGTTCGATTTAACCGGATGTCTTTTTTATTATTAACAAATATAGTTTTATATTTTATCGGACAATTTAAATTCGCGCCTCCTAATTGCAGCGTCATCTTACGGATTCCGCTGATGACATTACACACCATACTTGTGAAGCGTGCTATTATTGGAGCATGTGAGGTTAAATTAGAGGTTAGCTTCCATTGTGAGTTCAGAATTTTTCAAGTAAAAACTTTAGATGTCACTGTCATTCCAATATTTTTAAGTACTAAGATTCGTAAGGAATTTTAAATTAAAATTTCTCAAAACACCACGGAGCTTATATTATACAGACATTATAAGCTTTTATTAGTATAAGTTATACTAATTTTAGATATAATTAGTTATACTAATTAGACAGATTCATCTTAAATACATTGAGATCAATTCCGATGTGCATTAAAATTTTTTCTGGAAAACTAAATGACATTAAAGTTAACTGTCACTTGATAATTTTTTAATTTTTTTTAACAAAAAAATTTGTTCTATAAAATTATTTTTAAAAAATTGCATTTTTAATTTATTTAAATTTCTACAAGTCAATTTTTTTAATAATTTTTTTTGCTATAATTCATTTGTTAAAAAAAATTAAAACAATTGTGAAGTGACAGTTAAATTTGATGTCATGAGTAGTGTTTCGAGCGGACAAATATCCGGTTGGTAATCAGTAAGTTATTTGGTTAATTAACCGGTAAAATATATTTCCTAAGGATAATTAACTGCTTGCAGTGTCAGATATATATGCACTATACTAAATTATAAAAACAAAATGGCCCATTGCGCTCTATCAGCGTCATAGAGTGATTAACGAATAGTTATTAAGTTATTAGTTAATTTATGTGATTATTACGTTATTAGTTAATTTATGTGAATAATAATAAATTGAAAAGAATACTTGATAATTTTTTTACTGCGCCGGTCCGTATTTTTTTATATTAAACAATATGCCTAAATCAAAATCTATTGTTTGGAATCATTTTTCTGAATATCTTGACGACAAACAAATTTTACACGGGAAATGTAAATACTGTGGCATTACTTACGTTTCTAATGCTAAGCGTATGGAAATCCATTTAACTAAATGTAATAAGTGTCCAGATGCAATAAAAGAAAGTTATGTAGCAGCTAAAAATTGTAATAGTTCTTTGTTAAAGGTATGAGCAAGTAAATTTATACAATAATTTGTTTATTATTAACAGTCAAAATATAAACATTGAACAATTTTCACTTCTAAATTATTATACTCAAATATTAATAATACTGAAGTTAATAGACATTAGAAATTTTTTTAGAATTTTTAATAATTAAATTATTATGAAAAAATTTAATAAAAAAATTCCACATGTAAAAATTAAAGAAAATTATCAGTGAAAATTTTTAGAAGCACTTTTAGTGTTATAATTGATTTGTTATAAGAATTGAAAAAATTAACAGCTGTCAGCTAACTTCAGTATCGTAAATATTATATGTAAATTATCAGAGTTAATTTTTTTAAATTATAACTCATCATCATCAATAATTAATTTTATTTTACAGGATCTTTCATCAAAAAAAAACAAGTCAAAGCAACTTGAATAACTTTATTGACAAAATTCCAATTGAGAAAAAGATAAAATGGATAAAATGTTAGCTCGTACTGTATATTCAAGCTGCTCACCTTTCAGACTGGTTGAAAATGATTATTTGAAAAATTTTTAAAACTCAGTTCACCTGGATACATCCCACCATCTAAGGATCAATTATCTGGTAGACTTCTAGATGAAGAGTATCAATTATTGAAATCTGTCATGAAGAACAAATTAGAGAATGCAAATTCGTTGACAATCTTATCTGATGGCTGGACAGACATTAATCGTTGTTCGATTATAAATATCGTATTTATGGCACCCGAACCAATCTTTTATAAAGCAATTGATGCTAGTTCAGAATCGCATACTGGAACCTTTATAGCTGGAATCCTCAGTACGGCTATTGAAGAAGTAGGACCGCACAAAGTCCATGCGTTGGTCACAGACAATGCAAAAATATGAAAGCTGCTTGGGGTATTTTAGAAAATGATTATCCTCATTTAATTACTTTTGGATGCGTTGCCCATGGCCTGAATTTATTAGTTAAAGATGTCCTTTCGTTGACAGAAATAGAAGAAATAATTGATAAATCAAAGAAAATCATCAAATTTTTTCTAAATCATACTTTGCTTTATTCCGTATTAAAGGACACACAACGTCAAAAACTAATAAAGTACTACATTTATTGCTACCTATTGATACGCGCTGGGGTTCATATAATTCAAGTTTAAACAGTCTACTCCGTATTAAAGAATCGTTGCAGATAGCAACTTTTGATAAAAACGTGTCAAAAATGATTACTGAAGAAATGCGTCAAGATATCAGAGACGATAGTTACTTTTGGCCAATGGTGCAAAATGTTCATGATTTGATTGAAATTCCCTGTTCAGTTATTAAATGTTTGGAAGGAGAATATCCAACACTATTGAATTTATCCAAAAATTGACTGATATGTACGGAGATTTTATTGAAAAATCATATTTTCTAGAAGAAAAAGTCAAAGCTACGTTGAAGACAAGTACTTGGATCGCAAAGATTTTATCTCCCATCCGGTACATTTTGCAGCGCATTTGTTGAACCCTCAACTCTTCAATTGCCCATTGGTTGAAGCTGATAAAATCGAAGCAGTTAATTTCATTGAAAAATTCGCAGAAAATTTAGAGCTCAATAGTCAACAAGTTATTACAGATTTAGGTAAGATGAACAGAATAAATATTATGAATTTTTACAATTAATAATAAAATAAATAATACATCTAAATCTTTCACTTAAGAATTATTTTAATATTATAAATTATGTATAATAAATATTAAAATTCACATAATTAAAAAAATTTCTAACAATTTTTAAAAGAAAAAAAAATTGTACTGATTTTAAATTCATTTCCAAATAAAAAAAAAATTTAACGATAACTCTTGGTGAATTTTCAATGAGGTTGGTTATTCTAATTAAACAAAATCAAATATTTTTATAAACAATAGAAATTAGCAGTACCAAAATTAGATATTTTATTCTAAAATACAATCTATGAAGTTAAACGTAAATATTTATTCTCAGATTAATTTAAAGTTAATTAGCTAATATAGTGAAATTCTTTTAGGTGACTATTGCACTCAACAAGCAGTTTGGAGCAACAAGTCTCTTTGGACTGAAAGTAAAATATCCAATTCAATAACTTGGTGGAAATTATATTTTTCGAATCGGGATCTCGCGAAATTAGCTGTGATAATATTAAATATTCCGGCTACATCAGCTGCTTGTGAAAGAAACTGGAGTGTCTTTGGGAATATAAAAACAAAGAAGCGTAATCGTTTAAGCGTTGAGAAGACCGAGAAGTTAGTGTTTGTGAAGTCTAACTTATGTTTGTTGGATGATGATTGTTTACTGCAAGCCAGTAACAACAATATACCAATAGCTGAGATCTCAAATGCATCTGAAACTGTAGTAATTGATTCAACAATCGACCAGGACTTGGATGACGTCGAGGAACCTGAATATTTGAATCTTGAAGAAATTATGGACTGGGAAGTTGATGAAAATTGTAACATTGAAATGATAAGTGGATAGATATTTGTTAGAATCCGAATTATAATATCTTAATGACAAAGTATTATTAGTATAAAAAAATTATTATTATAAAATTTATTTATAATAATAATTATATTTAATTATTTATAATTATAGTTCTAATCAAAAAAGTGTGATAATTAAAAAAAAATAGTTGCCTTCGAATATTAAGGTTGTTATAAAAATAGAATTTTTATGACTATTATTTATGGTTTAATACAAATTAAAAAGTCATTAACATAGTACAAGATATTTATAATTAGTAATTGTTAAAAAGTAATCGATATAGTACAAAATATTTTTAATCTACACTGATAGAAGGATTTGTTTATAGTTAAAAATATTTATTAATATTTAACAAATCATTTATTAGAGACCACTTTTTAGTCCTTAACAAATATTTCTTAGTATTTAAAAAGATTTATTAATATTTAATAAATGAATATCAGATTTATTAAATACAAACAAATCATTTTAAATACTAAGAAATATTTGTTTAATACTAAAAATTGGTCTCTAATAAATGATTCGTTAACTATTAACAAATATCTTTTGATACAAATAAATCCTTCTATTAGTGTACATAGTTTAATCAAAAACTTGTGATAATTTAAAGTAAATAATTGTCTTCGCATACTAAAATTGTAATATTTACAAAAAAATTTGATTATTAAAAATATTATTTATGATTTAATTTACATTAATAATCGATGTATTGTGAAGAATTTATAATTAATTATAGTTTTAAGCAAAACTGTGTGATAATTAAAAAAGAATAATGAGATGAAGTACCCAATAGCTGCTTACAAACCAGTACCAGCTCACTGTGTATTTGTATATCTATATTTACAAATGCAGATATACAAATACATGAAGTGAGCAAGTATTGGTTCGTGAGCAGCTACTGGGTACTTTACCTTAGTTGCTTGTGTATACCAAAATTGTTATGGAAATTTTACATTCAATTATTATAAATATTTCTTACGATTTAATTCATATTCCAAAGTCATTAATATAGTATAAAATATTTTTAATCTACATAATTTTAATAATTTTAATCAAGAACGTGTGATAATTAAAAGAAAACAATTGTCTTCGTATACTAAAATTGTAATATTTTCAAATTCGATTATTACAAATTAACGCCCCAAATTGGGAACGTTACACAAATATTATTTATGATTTCATTCATATTAAATAGTCATTAATGTATTTTTAATATATTTTAACTATCTACATAGTTATTCGACAACGTGTAATAATTTAACATAAATAATACTTGCTTTTAAATCATTGCAATTGTTCATATAAATATTATTATTTGTTAAAAGATTAAATTGTCATCTTAAGGATTACAATAAAAAACTGATTAAAAAATTAATTAGAGCTTGTAATTGAAATGATTTTCAAAATTGAATATATTATTATCAATATTAATATTAAGGTGACTAAATTTTAACAATTACCAACTTATCAATAACAATAAACATTAATGTTAATTAAAAATTTAATCAAATTATCATCGGAAAATTTTGTAAATGTTTGTATTGAATGACAAGTTACGAATAAATGTTTTTTCTATTTGTAATATTTTAATTTTTTATCTGCTCTGTTTTGTATTTAGATTTTATTATTTTTGAATAAGTGTTTTAAGTATTATTTATTCAATTCAATTATAATAAAAATCATAGAAATTGAAAAGTCAGTAAAAAAATAATGTTAATATTTCTTTATTTTATTAATACTCGAAAAGCGTAAAAATTAATACTACATCCAGTTTATGATACGAAAATTCATGATTTTATTTATCACAAAATTTATATTTTTTCCTAAAAAAAAACTGACCGCGAAGTTTCGAACCCTGGTCGCGTAGGCGTGCATACATAGACGTTGCCACTTTAGCTGCATCTTGATGCGAGAATATATTAGTAATTAAGTATAAAATCTGCATTCAACAAGTTTTATACGTAGTCGTTATTAATATTATTTAACAATATTCAACTTTTAACCGTTGATTATTTATTATCTAAATTAATAATTAGAATATTGAAAAATTGCAGAATTTTTTAAATATTTATTTTAAGTACAATCTATCAACTTGACATTTTCAAGTAAATTTATTATTAGTTGACTATACACATTTTCAGTCATGCTTGCAACGCTACCACGTGATAATGAAGAACTACTTTGGTTAATTATCCAGTAAAATATTGATGGTAAGTTGGTAAAGTAAGTAAAATATATATTTCACCGGTAAATTCTCTTCCCTAAGTATAACGTTAGAAAGTTTCGCTTTTGTCAATAGTGCTACGTCTGCCTAAATCTGCTTGATATACATTGGAAACGAAGAATTTACATAATTTAAGCAATCCTCTTCGAGAAGGTTACTCTTTGTATATGTATCTGAAATTTAATGAAACTTTATCGAAAAGGGGTTTATTGAAAAAATACAACTTTAATTTACTGATATTTTAGTTCTCATGACATCAAATTTAACTGTCACTTCACAATTGTTTTAATTTTTTTTAACAAATGAATTATAGCAAAAAAAATTATTAAAAAAATTGACTTGTAGAAATTTAAATAAATTAAAAATGCAATTTTTTAAAAATAATTTTATAGAACAAATTTTTTTGTTAAAAAAAATTAAAAAATTATCAAGTGACAGTTAACTTTAATGTCATTTAGTTTTCCAGAAAAAATTTTAATGCACATCGGAATTGATCTCAATGTATTTAAGATGAATCTGTCAAAAAAAAAAAACTCTCAAGTCTCTTTCTGGTTATTTAGTGCCAATTTTTCAACTGAGATTTATAAATTAACTATTTACAGTACAACCTGGTTATAAGTTATATTTCTTTCTCTCTCCTACTTATATGAAATATTTCATATATAGATTTAACTGCCATGAGAGTGAGTAGATCATCCGATGTAACTTATAACCAGGTTATACTGTATGTACAATTATACAAGAGTGCGTAGACGCACGCGCGGGTACGCACGCGAGTTCATGTATGTGTGTATATACCCTGATAGCCACCTTACCTGTAACTTACTGTCAAACTACGTCCGCAATTTGAAGCTAACTTGACGGAAAGAGTTGGTAAAGCAAGCGATTAACTATTAGTTACCTATAACTTACTCTGCAAACAGACGTCAAGACTTGCTGTACAAGTATTTCTGTCAAATTGTAATAAAGTTGAACGGAAATTTAACTACAAGTTTGATTGTTAACTTGTATTCAAGTTTCGGCCGTAGATTTCCGTCAATTTGCTTACAACTGTTGTCATGTAAAAAATTACCGCTAACTCGATGTCAAGTTAACCGTAACTGCTAGAAGCCAACTACTTACTGAGAAAGCGCTGGCTATCAGGGTAAATAAAGAAGAATAAAAAAAGTTAATCATGAAATTTCTTATGACCAGCAGTAGATTACTATAACCTTGATAAATATTCTAAATATTTTTGAAGGAACGCAATTACAATGACATCGATTGAGGCTTCTCCAATAAATACCAAAAAGTATAAAAATTTATTAATCTATTATAACTTTAATTATAGCTTTAATTGAAGGTAATATTAAAAACAATTATGCTAATCACTTTTTTTTTCAAGGTCATTCCATACTCGACAAGGCAGTGTTTATGATTTTGACATTGATATGTTTTTAAAAATTTCAAATTACGAAGACACAGTTAAACAATTAGATTTTTACTATGGGATAAGTAAGTGTCATCATTTTGTTTTTATAATCTTATATTTTAATCTTACTTTTAATAATCTTATTTCAAATTTAAATGGAAACAATATATATTTCTTCCTATGTTGATTAGACTTATCCTAAAACTTTACTCTAAATTATCCTCTCTAAAGTTTTCTTAAAATTTTTAGAGTATCTAATTTACTTTTTACATCTCAGTTACATTTTAACGATAACTTAATCTAAAAAAAAACTTATCAAACCTTCGAATTCTTAATTCTAATTTTTCTTTTTCGTAAAACGACATCTAAATCTAATTAATCTTGATTTTTTCATAGTATCAATTTTTAAAATAATATTTTTGAATTGGTTGGTAGATTATAAAAAGACTAAAAGTTTTTGTAGAATTTGACATCTGTAAATTTTTTGAAACTTTTTTTCGAAAAAGTCATCCAAAGATAAAATGACAAGATGTTATCTAGTTTATATTTGAAAAACTATCGGCTTTTCGAAAAAAATTAAAAATTGTTTTCAATACGGTAAAAAAATATTTTATTTTAATCGAAACCAATCGGAGTTCAAAAGTGATCGAATTGGCTTAGAATCACCTATGTATTACTGAGAATTGTATCTTTTTTAACTTTGAAATGTATTAATTATTTTTTAAAAATTGTTAAAATTTATTATGTTTGGATCAGTAAAACGACAAATTCTACGCTATCAAAGTTGCATTACTGGCTTATTCCCACAAGTATCAAACGACAAAACAGTTGGAAGTGTTAGAGAAAGTATTTATTGTGCTGCTTCGATTTGGAGTTTATACCAAGCATATAGGTACTTGATTTATTGAATCATAAAAATACTTTGTCTAGATATTATTGCGTGATTTCAATTTATAGTAAAATAATTTTTTCAAATTTATTATCTTTTTACAGGCGTATTGATGATGACAGAGGTAAATCTCATGACCTAGGTCAATCTGCAGTAAAGTGCATGAGAGGTATATTGGAATGTTGGATAAGACAATCTGATCGAATTGAAAAGTTCAAATTAAATCAATGCAATAAACATGCTTTACACTGTAAATTTCATTTAAATACTGGAAAGGAAATTTTTAATGATGAAAATTATTTTCACTTACAAGTAAGTAAATTTAATATTAATTAATCTAATGTTGAATTGGTTGATCAGAATAATAATATGGTACAAGTATTCATGTATAGATTAATATTTTAACTTACAGATTGATGTTGTTTCTCTGTATTTAATATTTTTAGTACAAATTATATCATCTGGTTTACAAATAATCTATACACAAGATGAAGTAGCATTTGTACAAAATCTTGTATATTATGTAGAAAGAGCATATAGAACACCAGATTATGGAATGTGGGAAAGAGGAAGTCGTTATAATGATGGGACTCCTGAAATTCACGCAAGCTCTATCGGAATGGCTAAAAGTGCGTTGGAAGCAATCAATGGATGTAATCTTTTTGGTGAAAAAGGTGCTTCCTGGTCTGTCATATACGTCGATATTGATGCTCATAATCGTAACAGGAGCATTTTCGAAACAATGCTTCCAAGAGAATCTACTTCAAAAGTAAAGAAAGAAATTATTATTTAAAATTATAAACAAAACTTTTTAACTCTTCGAAATCGTAGCATCTTTTTTCTGTTTAGAGTGTCGATGCAGCTCTACTGCCAACTATTTCATTTCCTGCTTTTGCTACACATGAAGAAGTTTTATTCAATGAAACAAAAAACAACATAACTAAAAAATTGAAAGGATCTCATGGTTTTAAACGATTTAGCCGTGATGGTTATAAAACAGTAATTGAGGACAGTAAACGCCGGTTTTATAAGTCTGGTGAAATTAAGGTAAAAATGTTAGTTTTATTGAATTCACTGAAATTGTTTTGAACTTTCAATTTAGTAAAATTTGGCTTTTCAATACTTAGCTTATTTCAAGTAATTTTAACACACATGGCATTAAAATTTTCAAATATGTTTTTTCAAAGTAACTTTGATACTTCTTAGTTAGTTGATATTCGGAATACCTACGCTTGGAAATCAACGTCGAATTCTGGACAATAGGTCAAAATTATAAATGATTTGTTTAAAAGATATCAGTATCTGAAAATTCTTCAAGAAAATTTTTTTTCTGGAAAATTTTCACGCAAAATATCAGAATAGATTATGTTCTTGATCATTTAGAATAAGTTGCTACATACCAGCAATAAATTATATAAATTTGCAATAACCATTAAAAAACCAAAACACTAAATATTTTCAGTAACTAAATTTAAGTTTATTAGTAATACGGTGAATTGTTTAATTTAGGAATTTGATAAAATTGAATGTGAATGGCCATTGTTTTATATATTCATGATAATTGATGGAGTTTTTAAATCAATGCCTGAACAAGTTGAAGAGTATAGTAATTTATTGAAGAAGCTAATACATAAAAATGCATTTGGTGGTAAAATATATTTTTTTTTAATTATTACAATTATTTAGTGTATGTAAATGTTTTTTATGTCACTTTGAGATCCTGTAATTCCAATGTATTACTATGTACCTGACAAAAGCATCGAAATGGAAAGACAAGATCCTGGAAGTACATATCGTGTATCAAGTATTGAAGGAAGTAGTGTTAAATCTTCGAGTAATGAAGAAGACGGCACTTTATTCTTGTGGAATCAAGCAATGTTCATTATAGCTCAATTACTTACATTAGGACTCTTGCATATTAATGAATTGGATCCAATTCGTCGTTATCTTCCATCATATAACAGACCTCGTCGCGCAGGCAGATATTCTGCTTTCCAGGTTAGTTACCCTTTTTTAAAATTTTTTATTTATTAAAATATAATTATTCAATCAATATAGTTATCAATATTGAAATATTCTGTTGATAACATTACATTATTTAAAGTATCGAATCATACAGATTTAAAAAAAAAAATTTTTTAACTTCATGCAGGCAAAACCTACCATTGTAAGTAAATTTTAGTTATTGATTATGAAATGTTAAATTTAATTTAGAATTCGTTCTATTACTTTTTTGTATATAATTTAAAATGTTAAGTATATGCTTAGTTAATATTTCTTTTGAATGGCAACAATAATGATTCGTTCGATGTGATCATTTTTATTTCATGATTTTTGTTTGTTTTTTATTTACCGATATTGTAAATTTGTGTAAACTTTATTGCTTAAATTTTTGCATGGCCATTAACATTCTTCATCAAATTACATTTTTTTTTATTCGATAATTGTTGAAAAATTTTTACTTTAGGGTACTCATACAGATTTAGTGGTACAAATAGTTTTAATTGCTGAATCAATGCGACTGCAAGCTATGATGGCTACTTATGGAATACAAACTCAAACACCCCACGAAGTTGAACCTGTCCGAATTTTATCTTCATTGCAGCTAATAAAAGTCTATCAAAAGCTTGGAATTAATAAAAAATTAAATCTTCAAGGTAGACCGGCAAGACCTATCGGATCTTTAGGAACAAGCAAAGTATATAAAAAATTTTTTTAATTGTAAACGGATCAATTAATAATTAAAAAATATTACCAAATGATAAATCGATGTAGGTATATCGAGTTTGTGGAATGACTGTATTGTGCTACCCATTAATATTCGAAGTATCACAATTTTATTTGTACCGTGACATGGCTTTATTAATTGACGATATTAAAACAGAACTTCGATTCGTTGGAAAATATTGGAGACTTTCAGGACGTCCAACTGTTTGTTTGTTGATTCGTGAAGAACATATGAGGGATCCCCATTTCAAAGAGATGCTTGATCTTTTTGCAATGCTTAAAAAAGGATTTTGTGATAGTACTAAAGTACGAATTGGTCGATTGCAAAATCTTATCTCGTCATCATGCATAGGTATTTTTTTTATTTTTATTTAATAAGATATTTGATCAGTTGAAATTTATTATCATTATTATTATTATTATTATTATTATTGTTATTATTAGAGCATCTGGATTTTGTGAATTCAATGGAAACTGATATTGAACTTGCTCAATTCAAACAACTAAAACATGAATATATTGGCTATCAAAGTCTCACGGATGTACCAAGAACATTGTCACATTCTGCAGAAACGCGAGATTGTACTGTAAGTTACTAACATTGTAAACTAAAATAAATTTACTGATGTAAAAAAAATTAAATAAAATGTTTATGATTTTAGACGTTATCCAAAGAGCCTACTCATACCATTCTCGATGAAATACGAAATGTTGATGGTCTCTTTGCGAAATGCCAACTCTATGGAATTATATTAAAGAGAGAGGGTAATGATTATAAAATCAACGGAATATCAGGTAATAAAAAATAATATTGATTGTTCAAATCAGCCAAAAATTAAAAATCAATAATTATGATGCAGTCGAAGATCATCTAAAGGCATTGTATCAACAAGCTGGTAGTTTGAGATATTGGATGGCAGTGCGTTATTGCAGTAGCTTATTGAATCATACTGTTGACAGTATCAGTCCGTTTATAACTGGAGTCCTTGTAAAAGGAAAGCAGGTGATTTAGAATTAACGATTCATTCAATTGTTATTAATAGATCGATTAATAATATATTTTATAATCATATAATTCATATTAATTTTGAAAAAATAATCTATAAACAGATTACTGTTGGTGTTATTGGTCAAAAAGAAACTGTTTTTGATAAACCTATGACACCTGGTGAAATACAATCGGTAATGTATTCAACAATTCAACCATACAATATTGTACAAGCTGTTCTTCAACAAGAAGTATTATTATACTGTGGGCGGTTAATTGGCACAAATCCTGCTATGTTCAAAGGAATTCTTAAAATTCGTATAGGGTACTTTTTTTTATCTAGTTTAATTTTAGTGATAGGAATCGACTTTTCCATCATAAGTATTGATGACTATAATTAAGTATATAAAAATATTTTTAGGTGGGTTTTAGAAGCTATGAGACTTTATCTTGAATTAACTAACAAAAATTCTAAAGTTATAGAAAATTATAGCCCATATGAAATTCGACAAATTTTAATAAAAGTGTTGACTGTTAAAGATTGGGCTACTACTGAAAAGTATAAATAATTTTTTATCATTATTTGAAATTTTTTACTGGCATGCATTGTGAAATGAGTTAAAAAAATTTTTTTTTCTTTTTCAAACAGTTTATCTGTAATTATGCGAAGGAAAATTGAAGGAAGCTTATGTAAAGTTCCCGTACATTTTTATAATCAAGTATGGGAAGTTTTGACAAGATGTCCTGGTGGTATTAGAGTTAATGGGCAAGAACTACCGCAGCAACCAACCTTATCTACTATGACACGTTCAGAATTGACATTCGCTTTGCTCGTAGAATCAATTCTTCACCACATACAGTTGCCTGAGTATCGTCAAATAGTAGTTGAGGTAAAGAATTTTAAAAATTATTTTAAACTATTGTTATTTATTAATTATTAAAATTATTTTAGCTGTTGAATATTGTATCAACTATTTTATTACGGAATCCGGAGTTGAGTTTTAATCAACAAGTAGATTTAAATAAATTAATTGAAGATGGATTTGTTATGTACTGTAAGGATAATGAATTAGAAACAACCGATATGGTTTCATTTTTTGCTGCTCATTATTCAGTCACTACTGGATATCTTGCTAGATCAGTTGTGAATAATCTTTTAACAGGAGGTTGTATGACTACAACAAATATTGATTCACCAAGTCTTGTGGATGAACCTCAAGAAATGTGCAACGTTACATAATGTTTATCAACAAAATAATTATATTATTCTTTATATAGTATGTGTGTTGTTTGAATAAAATTATATTTTGTGCCATATAGAGATCTATATTAATAAACAAAGAGATTTTTTTTTCGTAATATTTCTTGATGAAAAAAACAGACTATCAGAAAGAACACTAATACCTTAAAGTGCAACGAGTTTTTAGAGTTTTAATATGTAATTTATAATTAGTTTGTTACTGATTTGTAGTTTATTTTTTTTTTTTTAATTAAGAACATGGTAAGTTTTAAAAATCGTATCGTTTGAATATCCAACTTAATATGTCTGTAAAGTTAGCATTGACCGACATTATTAATTATTTCTCAGAATCTAATCAAGTAACAAAATTCTAATTAAAGCAACTAATTAACAACAAATTTATCATCACAAATAAATTATTTTGCTTGAATAATGACAGAGATACTCATGGTCAATGCTGGGTAAGTCAATGCCAGCTTTAAATACGTCAATTTAATATGGTAACTTCGTGATTTTTTTCTGAATTTTTTCGCAAGTTAAAAATTTTACTAATTTTTTCCATCAACGTCATAAAAATCACTACATCCAAATGATTTAACATATTCATATTTAAATTTTATTTAACAGGTTTCAACAAATCATTTCGATTTCCGAACGGTTTATCCTATTTGAACACGGACAGAAAAGAATAGAACTTATTCTTATGTAGAATGATAACCATTACCATTTAACATAGGAATAAGTTCTATTCTTTTCTATCCGTGAATGCAGTATCAATGTACAAATTCATTTTTTTTTTTTTCCCAAAAATGACAGGGAATTATAATATATTCATATACATCTTATTTAGGTAATAAATATTTTACGTGAATAAAGCATAATTTTTCTTTAAAAAGATGATGTTCATCTTTTGAATACATGAGAATGCTATCGTTTAGCAAAATTTGTATCCATAGTACGATTAGATCGTTGGATGTTGTTTATATTTGACCTTATTCTTGAAGCGACGGTTCCTTCTTCTGCTGCTTTAGCTAGTTGATTTCTGAATTTAAAAAAAATTATAAATTAAAAAAAAGTGAACGATTGGGTTTAATCAAGAAAAAAATAAAATAGAAAAACTAGTAGAAAATGTCGACGTTAGAATTGGTTTTTTTTGTGATTGAAAATGAATTATTATTTGATACACCACTCACTAACAAAGAAACTTGAAGTTTCAACATATGCCCGCAAAATGAAGTTAGAGTGATTGCAGATTTGTAAAATTTTTTTTTATACATTGTAAGTCTCTGAACGACGCATAAAATTTACGGATAAAAATACTCTAATAGTTTTAAATTCTATGACAGACTCCATAATTGTAACTTAAAGTTTTAATAAGACGAGTGATATGAAAAAATGTAATTTATGGCATTGTATTAAATACGATTTTAGGTTGTCTTCGTTTCACTCAGACAGTCAATACTTGCTCTCTTCTTAATTCGTCGCATACGGTAGTATACCTTTTAAAAAAATTTTTTTATCAATAAATAGTTACCTTATAAAATCATTGTCGTAGCTTTTTTCAGAAGGCTCTAATTTATCTTGTTCTTTGTAACGTTTGATATTTTTTTTACGTTCTTTGTCACGCCAAGAGGCATTAGCCATCATCTCTTTTAATCGTTTTAATTTTTCTTTATCGGAAAGTATTACTTTCTTCTGAGATTGACGTCTATCTTTATATCTGACTGATCTATCTGAATCTTTATTACTCTTAGATGATTTACGATGGGATGACGACGAACTTGACTTGTTACTTATACTATTCTGTAATTTTAATAATTTTTTATTTTATGCGATTTGAAATTTCAAATAATTCAGTAGATAATTAAATAAAGAATTATGCATACCACAAGTTCTTGTAATTTTTTTAGTTTTACTGGATTTTGTAAAAGTTTACTTCTTGATTCCATTTCTTTTTTTTTAATAGCAAACAATGGATCCTCCTGTAACTTTTTTGCGAGATCAACTTGCTCATTTCCCGATAAAAATCTTAGTGATGGTGGTGCACAGTCTTAGGAAAAAAAAAAGTTAAATTTATTTATTAAGCAAAATATTAAACAGTTTACGGTTGACACTCGAAGGTGACGGACGTATCACTGGTATAGCGAATTGTCGTGATAGTGATAGTGTTAATTAGTATATATTGAGTTTACTCAGTTCATAGTGACTACTGTACATTATACCTCTGTGTCCATTACAAGTGTCTTCAGCTAAGTGCCCGGATTACCATTAACCCTTCATCAATCTACTCTTTTCCACGAGAAGAGTAGTATCAAAAAATGGAATCCCAACAGAAAAGATCATATGCCACAGCAACAGAACATCCCACCAAAGAACAAGCCATCATAATCGAGGCTGTTGATAAAGTACCAATAGTTGAATACTGCAAGGAAATCGGAAACAAAATTGGGCCAATAAACGTAAAGTATGTATCAAAAATTTCACGCAACAGAATTTGTATTTATGTCTTAAGTAGCGAATTAGCACAAAAACTAATCAACACTGACAAGTACATTTACATTCAAAACAACAGACTACCGATAAGACCTCTATTCTCAAAAAATAAGAGGATTACTATTCCTAATGTCTAGCCATTTATCCCAAATGACATCATCAACCAAGTTTTGCGAAGTACAATAAGTAATATTAAACCTATGTCGGGTATTCTGTCACTTCGACTGCCCTGAAAATATCGAGAAGGAGGAAACCAATTTAAACAACGATCAAGTAATTGCAAATAAAAAATTTCCGGAGTTAATAAAAAAGTAGTTGATAATAAATTAGGAAAGCAAAAATTAAGCCCAACAGAATTAGCGGATAAGGTAACGATAACAGAACCTCAAACATCAACTTCGTCAACAACCATCCCCGATAATGACCAATCAATGCAACTTGATGAATCCCCCGAGTCTCAAAAAACAGCAAAACAAACGATTACACTCTGATATCGAATCAAGCCCTTGTATAATTGGTAACGAAAATGCACCATTCATAACACCATCGGGCACTATCAGTATACCAAAACGACCAATCAATGCAAAAAGAAAGAAAGAAAACAAAGAAAAACAAATCCGATGAAAACTCGAAAGACCAACTAATACTAAACGAGCTTGAAAGTGAAATAATTAACAATGCACACAAATATCCACCCTTCTATCTACAGCTATGTAACTTCGTGGACAAAGTAATTAATAAAATTCATCCGAAAACAGTAGCAGCAGCCATACTGGGCGTATGTCCACTGCCCCAATGGACCTGTCCAAGTACCTGAGTGACCAGAAGAACCTTCAGGAAGTGATAAAAACATTAAAGTCGCAAAAAATTTTCACAAAAATATAATCTAGTTTTAATTTCTAAATTCCAGTTCAAATATTTAACTATTATATTGTTTCACCAGTTATATGGTTCAAAATTTTCATGCATGTATAATTGCTTATAAATATTCATTTTATTCTTTTCTAGGTTTTCTTGTAATATTATTTATAATTATAAGTTAAGTGATAAGTAAAAATCACTAAACATTGACACTTTATGAATTTACCTGAATTATTAGAAATCATAAATTCAAATACTATGTATCCAGTATTATCGCTAAAATAATAGACAAATATTATAGTAGCGTAATAAATTAAATGTCTAAACAGTAACTTACATCAATTTGCTTCTCGTTATTAAATTAATAGATTGTGATGTTGTGAAAAAATGCATCATGTGTCTTTATATGTATAAAATGGAATTAAGAAGATATTAATTATAATGATTTGTTTTAAAAAAATATTTATATTATAGGCAACGTAATGTTATTACTGAAGTCTCTTATTACTAACTTACTTCATTATTAAAACAAAAAATAAAATTTAATATCATAACCTTAATGTATTTAGCAGAGCTCTTAGTAAAATGACATTACAATACTACTAGGAATGAAACATATGATACTTCCTCAATATTATATCAACTGGAAAAGAATATTAATTTATTTTGTGAAGATTTAATAAGATAAGAATTTTTTGGCTTAATTATTAATATTTAAAGTCTTCAATTTTTATTCACAATATTTCTTTCAGAATAGATAAATTTTTGGAATATCCCTATCCTTTTTAATTAAAGAGAATTATTAATAATAATCATATATTTATTGAATTAAGAAACCTCACATAGTTGCTTACGAGTAAGTACCGTATTCAATTAATTAATTATAGTATTAATAAATAGATAAATAGATAATTATTGAACCAAATTATTGGGATAAATATATCAGTAAATACATAGAATCATCTGTTAATCCTTGGGTGTAGCGAAGTATATAAATTTATTATAGAATTTTTAATTTTAAATTCTAATTATTAGTTCAAAATGTATTAATGAAACTTAGAAGTCAGATTTCATGTAACAAAAAATAAATAATTAATATTAGCAGACGGGTCAACTACGGTGCATAGTGGTCAAACGATTGGATCAACTGATCAATTGCTAGAATTTATAATTAATTAAAAATTCATAATTTAAAAAAATATTTAAAGTTTAAAATATTAAATTTATATGTTCTTTCCCTATACTACATTATAGCGACCACTTGGATCACTTTAAAATGGTATTATAGTTCACAATCTTAATATTTCATTTGTAACTTGTTTATTCAAAACATTTTCGTAATAGTAATTAAAGAAAATTATTCAAATTTACTTTCCAGCTGTTTTTCTGAAATTTTTGAAAAAAAATCACATAAAATTCTCGATAATCATTATCTTGTCATTTGTATAATAATGAAAGTTATTGAAATTCTTATTATTGTAATCTAATGGTACTATGACAATTTATTATGTAATCTGGGCCTAAAATTACCAATCTTAGACGCCATAAGACTCTTCATTATTATACAGTTACATAAATCCGTAAATCAAAACTAACTCATGCGATTGAACCTATGTCGAAATCAGAGAATTGATACTCGAAAGATATATGCGTCCCTCTTCTAAGAAATGACCAAGTATCATTTTTATCTTGACTTTCAAAAATCGAGTTTTCGTTAGATTTTGATTCTCTGAGGCACTAGGAACCTATGTTGAGTATAATATGTTTGCGTATATGTGTGTGTTTTTTTGACTTTCCGCTAAAAAAAATTGAAAATTAAAAAAAATTCGGGAAGTTATTGGTTTTACCCCGTTTTGCGAAAATCGAGTTTTTATCAGATCTCAACGATTTGAGGTCCTAGGAAGCTGTCCTGACTATTCCTGCGATGGTGTCCGTGCCGTTGTGTGTGTGTGTGTGTGTGTGTGTGTGTGTGTAAGCAGCCTGACCGATCGAAATCAGTTTGACTCGAGTCAAAAGAGTTTCATCAAACTTAGACTTCTAATACTATTCGAATCTATTTGGTTCAGTATTCTTATAAAAATAACTTATCAAGTGATAAAAATAACTTTAACATTGTTTATAATCTCGAAGTCGTTTATGACCATGCTGTTTATGCGACTATTAAATAAACAAATAAAAAAAAAAAAATATTAAAATTACCGCAATATTATGATTTTTAAAAACATACCATATTCTATATGATTGCTTGGTAATTTATTGCGCTCTAAATTTTTTTCCGCTAGAGCAAATTGTTCAAAAGTTTTATCAATTTTTTTTCCGATTAAATAATCCTCACGACTAATAGATTGCTGGGGTCCTTTATACATCCAATCAAGTTTCTTATCATTTTTTTTTTCAATAGTTCCTTGTTCCATTGCATATTTTGTCAAGTCTTCTTTGTCACGTTCTAATTCTATATCTCTTTTCAATTCGGCAATTTTTTTTTTCTCTTGATTGTCTTGTTGTTGGGCTTTCCAAACTTTTTCCATATTTTTCATTGTCGAGGGATGCCATGATTTTTTTAAATTCTAAAATTCAATTTCAATGTTACAAGATTGTTATTCTAATACTTTCATACCACAATTGAAATAAAAAATTTTAGCACTATTATCATGAATAAATTTACATATAAATAAATATACATGACACTGAAATTAACAGACACTTGACAATTTTTTTGTTTTTTTTTTTTTTGAGAAATATATTAGGTCTAGAAAATTATTTTTATAAAATTGCATTTATAATTTTTCAGAGCTTCTAAAGATGAAAATTTTTCAATGATTTTTTTTTTAGTATAATTTATTTATTAAAAAAATTCTAAAAATTATCAGATGTCTCTTAATTTCAGTATCATAAATATACTTACCAGATCTCCACCTCCCATTTTCAAAGATTGTTTAATAATTCAATCCTATAATAATCCACTTTTACAATTATTATTATAAATTATAATTTAGATTTAGATGGAAAATATGATGAAAACATATCATGTAAGCATTCAGTTTGCAAACTATTCGTAACGTGATTGGTCTAATATATCATAAGCATAAAAATATATGCAAAGTTTATGGTCAGGCGCGTGCGCAAATTAAATTCTAGTATCGTAAAAGATGAGAAACATAAACGTAAAAACTAAAACAAATACCAAAAATAGATAAACAATCAAATGTGACTATCAAAAGACTTCAATAAATAAACGGGCACATTTAGCCACAAAAAATGCCGCCAACGTGAGTGTTATATCCGATGACATGATAGATGTCGTTTATACATTACGCGGTGAATTTACTTTAATTTGAATTATTTGATTTAATTTATAATAAGTAATAAATAATGCATTTTGCTATATAGAGCTCAAAAAATTGTTGTAGCACATAAATTAAAGCATAGCAATCTCTTTAAACAAAAAATGATCAAAACTAACTTAGTCAACATTTGCCAGAACTATAAAAGAACTCGAACAAGCTTGCTCATATTACTCCCCAACTAAATCTTTGTAAAAACTATTAAAAAGAAAAGCCATGTGTTAAATGTCCTTCAAGGGTTTTGTTAGTTACATACACATTTCCGTTAAATACTTTCAAGAGGTCCTAAATTATGAAGAGAATTCATCCACAACGTTTTTTTTTTCAACAAGAATCAATTTTTTATAACCTAATTCTTTAATTGTATCGACAAAAAATTTTTTGGTGGGACTGTTGCTGTTGATGGTCAGGTCTTTTTAATCTTATTGTATTAGAATTAAATTGACATTCATCAACTAAACTTTTTGGTACCATAATAATAAAAAAATATTCAAGGTTATATCAGTAGTATTAAGCATGTTCGAACGTAAGTTTAAATTATTGTGCATCTTTATTTATTTATGATTATAACTTTCTTGATTCTCGATATAAATTAATTATTTATTTACTTGTAGAGAGTGTAATTACATTTTTCTCACATCACAAATTTTTCAAATTTGAAGATCCAAGTCAATAATGAGTTATATTAGTTAACGGACTTGGTGAAGATAAATTTATTTATTTATTAATTAACATGCGCCTATCGGCAATATATAAATAAATAATAACATTAAATTCTTTATTAAATACTCAATATTTATGTAGGATATTTTTTTATTTCTTTAGATGTATAAAAAACTAATTGGTTGATAATTAAAAAAAATATTATTTGTTTAAAGTATGGAAGGTAGAAGTACGTTTACCCTTGATAGTTTAAAGGAAATCATTTAAACATCACATTAAAACAAACATGAAATTTCATGCATGGAAAATATTAAGTGCTGTTTTCACCGATTTACCTACAAACGAACTCACATGAAACTTTTCGAATGCGAACGTTGCTTGGAGAGTGCGCAGTGAAACAGTATTCGATTCCAGTCTTTCTTGTCGATCATCATCATTTAGCTGTAGTAAATTTATGTATATTTTTATGTATATGAATGTGAAAGCTGCAAAATTAATATAGATATTTATTATTTTTTTTATTGCCGGTTGACAGATATAACGATAACAGATTGAATATCAACAAAAATGTCCGTTAAAGTGTATATATCAGGAATTAGTGGTAATAAGGAAGTAAGTCAAAAATTCAATTAATAATCAAAGAGACTTTGCTTTAGGTAGTACACATTTTGGGTAAATGTTAACTTTCATGACGTTTCTCGATTTGTACCCGCCATCAAATAGATCAAATTACATTCTGGTAGCTTATTTGCAAATTAAATTAATTTTTTATAACCTTTAATTATTAATATTATATTATTTCATCCAAACATGGCTTTAAAACAGTAATAAATGCCATTTTTAAATCGTTTAATTATTCAATTTTACTTTTTAACGGATAACTTTCTAGTACCAGTAACTAACTTGATCAGCTTATATATATACGATTAATTATTTTGAATTGATTATTATTTTTATTTTTATCTACATGAATGACTAATATTTCTTGACAGTGATTCAAAGCTATTCTTAATGTATATTATATATTATTTTTCAGGTTAAAAAAAGACAACAACGAGTACTTATGATTTTAGATAGTAAAAATGTGCAATATGAAGTAATCGACATCACAGAACCTGGTAAAGAAGATAGTAAAGAATATATGCAGACTAACGCTAATCCAAAAGACAGTAAATATCCTTTACCTCCCCAAATATTCAATGAAGAAGATTACTGTGGGGTAATTAATTTTTTATTTTCTTTTAAATCTAAGGTAAAAGACCCAGTTATCGAGACTGGCCTAATTGTTTGACACTTACAATTTTATTTTAGTTAAAAAGTATCATCTTTAATAAACCAATAAATATAATTTTTGAATTATAAACTTTAAGACAATTGGTTTCTTGAGAACATTTTATTTTTAACTTCCTGCTAAGAAAATTAAAAATTTTCAAGAATCGGGAAGTTATTGGTTTTACCCCGTTTGTCGAAAATCGAATTTTCATCAGATCTCGACGTGTTAAGGTCTCAGGAAGCTTCCCTGACTACTCCCGCGATGTGTGTGTGTGTGTGTGTGTGTGTGTGTGTGTGTGTGTGTGTGTGTGTGTGTGTGTGTGTGTGTGTGTGTGTACAAAATATCATTTTGATAATACTTGAAATGACTTTCTAAGACCTTAAAACATTGAATTTTGAGAAAAAGTTAATTTACAAGAATTGAGCTAAGAACAATAGCTGTTAAGCTAAAACAGTCAAATAATCTCACAGTTTTTATAGAAAATAATGAATATTTTACGAAAATAATAAACTTACTAGGCTTTATTTAAATAAAGATTAATATATTGTTACCGATGGTATTTATAAAATTGAGATAAAAATTACAATCAATTGTGATTATTTTCTAGGACTATGAAGATTTTGATCTAGCCAATGAAATTGACGAACTAGAAAAATTTCTTAAACTTACTTCTCTCGATGATGAAATCGAAGATAACAATTCTACAAGTAATAATGTAACCAACAACAGAAAATCATCTAGTCGAGAGGTTAGTAAATTAATTCTATTTTTTTACTTTTTTCGTATAAAAAATTGATCATTTATTTTATACGGTTTAAAATAATTTTTTATCTGTTGAATCACAAAATTGAATTAAATTTTTAGGCTTCTATGGAAAATGATAACATTGTACATTCAGAGAGGTAATTTCATATTTGATAAAATACGTAAAGATTAAATTTACATTATCTTTTATTGATAGATAATAAAATTCCTAATCATTTTGAAACCATTTTTTCAGTAACATGAATGAAAGAGAAAACTCAATAACTAATGATAAAGACTCTGAAAAAAATATATCATCCGATATTGACGGCTTAAATAAATCACTATCAGAAGATATGGATCACACAGACATATCTGAAAAGAAGAGTGAAAAGTCAGATGATAACGAACAAGAAGAATAAATAATGAATCATATAGTTGATATCCTTCAATTAAGTGTTATTATTTAGGACTAATAACCTCGTCGGTAAAATTATTTTTTGCTTAATCATCTTTATTGTTGTCCAAGATGAGGTGTAAAAATACTGTACAGCCAATTATCGATTAAAAATTTTTTCAATGAATCAAATTAATATTAAAAAAAATTCTTAGAATTTTATTACTTCGAATAATTTTATGATCAAGTATTTATGCCAGTTTTTTTTTAATATTATAAATTTGGGATCGGAAAAGTTAATTTTATTTCTTGAACTGATTGTTGATTAGGTTTCATAATTAAATCAAAGAAAATTCGACTGCAAGTCTTTTGTTTTTTAATTCAATAATATATCACAGTTTTAAAAGATATTAAAATCAATTAATAATTAATTAGAGATAGCTTGAAATATTAGTCGAGAAAACAAAGTAAATAATAGTTAAAGATTGATAAGTAATGAATGTACATCTTCTTAATAAGTTATTCATGTATTAATTGATATTATTATTTGGGTATCAAATAAGTTCAGTTTATTAAATTTATTTTTATATTATATGAATACAATTATAAATTTCCAAACTCTAAAATGTGAGTTATTTTTATTGTTATTAAAACTGAATAAATTAAAATTTTTTGTTTCTTGAAATATGAAGAAATTGACAGTTTATTTAGATTCAACTCAAGTATTTTTAAGTATTTTTAAGGCTAATGCAATATAAAACCCCCAAACATATAAGTAAATATATCAACGAGTTTTAATTTTAAACAATATTCTTTTGTTTGACAGGTAAAACAAAATTATCAAAAAGCAATTAGAAATAATTTTTTAACAATAAATTTAGTTCAAGTTTCTAATTTTTAGATCTTGAAGTAACAGAGTTGTAAAAAAAATAAAATAGATTTTCTTCATTGACTGTGAAATCTTCTGAGTATGATATTTTTTTTAAGAACAAAAAAATACTATTTTTATAGCATAAGATTTAATAAGAAAATTCCTTACCTTCATTCACTAATAAATGAAAGTTTTATCCATTACTATAATTTAACTAAATATAAATTATAATACGACAAATGAAGTCTATTTTTTTTCCAGTTCCTGAATGGCCATTTCTCAAATAAAAACGAAAGTTTTACTTTCATATCGTTATCATAAGTAATCTATTTTTTTAATTTATAAACTTTCATTTACTAAGAGTTGAAGAAATATTTAAATTGATAAGCAAGAATATGATTCTAAAATATACAATACTTTCATAAGTAAAGATGTATCGACTAATGTTACCAAAAACTTTGATCTATTAATATTTAACCATTTTCAACAAAAGCATAGGAAATTTTAAGTTGATCAATTTTCGAGTAATGTAACAGAACAAAATGAATTGCTATTTAAAATAATCTTGATAAGATTAAATGCAACAGAAGTTAGAACAATATTTTTTCTTTGCCTTACAATGCTACATATAATTAACAAAATGTTGTTAAATCAGTAGATAAATTTATAAATAAACTGATTAAAAACTCATAAACTCATCTTTTATTAAAAAAATTTTAGTTTAAATATCAATAAATGTTTTATTATGCATCATTAGTAATGAATATAATGATTCATTATAATAAAAAACATCAATTTGCAAAAAACTGTTCCAACAATGAAAAATATTTCATTTTCATTTTCGATTTTGTATCATAGATAATAAGAACTTTCAACAGTTTTTATTATTTGGTTGATCGATAAAATCAACTGACAGCTTACTTATTAAATAGTAATTTTACGGTTTTATTAACATTTGACTCCATAATCTTGCTAACAAGTGAATTACAAAAAAACTTTTCATTTTTCAATGTGTTACATTCAAGAATACATTTGTAATGATTTTTTCAGTTTTTACTTCCGTTATTTATTATGGTGAAAATTTTGACAGGAATTGTATTAGATTTATATTCTTATGTCAAGTTACTATTAATTTTATAAATATTTATAAATACTTATTTTTTTGTATTGCAAAAAATTTTTGTGTCTTATTCATAAATACACGTATAATTACACATAATAGAAAAATGCATTCCATATTCTTATCAATAAAAAAAGATAATAAAACGAAAATGTGACATTTTTTTTCATGATTAGAGATTAATTTCAATTCGATATTATGCAAAAGATTTTTATAAAATAGTTCATTAATTTTTTTTCAAGAAAAAAATTATTATAAAAATTAAATTGACTAATATTCTTAAAATACATATATACCTCATTCGTGAAAAAAGCACATTAAATAATTTTAGATCATGCAGGAAAATCTAAAATTCATTACAGGTTATAAATAATTTACTCATTCTTTTTAACATATCCATGGAAAAAACTTTTTGTGATAATTGATAGATAATTATAACATAATATATGAAATATGTACATATTCATTTTTTAAACTATACTTCATAATACAATCAGCCTTAAAAAGCTATTCGTTAAAAATCAGTACTTCAAGAAAAACTTTATTCTAACTGCAAGAGTTAAATTCATTGAATAGATAATTATAGATTTTTGCCACCGGGACTTCATTATGACATGTTAAAGACCAATAACTTAAAATAATCTTCCCTGCGGAAAATTCGCTCTCACATAAATATGACAGAAATTATAAACATCGTTTTTAACATTTAATGCTTGTAATGATAAACCTCATATACTCCGCCGCCCATCTCACGACATCAAATAACTTTTTTTTTTTTTCCCTTCAATTTAAATGCTTTCACTTAATTGATTGATTTATATTATACTATTTTTTAGAAAATTATACACAACGCTTAATCAAATCGTCAATCAAATTGTTTACTTTAATAATATAAAATCACATCATTTTCTTTTATGAATTTATTTCATTGCGTCACGTAAAATATAATTTGCATATAATGCAAATTTTTTTTATAATTAAATTTTCCTACAAATTTACCTGAATTTTTCTTATGCACAAATCTTAACATTTTGCATGTTTTTAAATAATATTAAGTTTCGGATGCAATTTTACATGCACACAATACATTTCATTTCACTACGGCAGCTCAATAGTGACCTTTTCTAAATAATATAACTATTTGAAATCATAAATAATTGTAGCTTATAATACAGAAAATTAGAAACAGATGGTAGAATGTACAATAAAAATGTGCGTTAAAAGTGAACAAGATTAATTTTCGTTTAACTAAAAATCGATAATCAATTTTGTTCAATGATTAGAAATTCTCAGCAAAAAATATCTATGCACAACGATGCAAATTAAAAGTTTCAATTTAATCCGTACCAAAATATTTCTGTCCAAAATGGTTTGGTGCAACGTTGTGAATTTCTGATGTTAAAATCTTCATCTAAAATATAATTTCAATTGTTACAGGTGTAAAAAAAAAACAAAGCTTTAATTTACCTTAGGAAAAACACTAACTAGAGTTTTAGCAGCGGGTGGTGTGCAGAATAAATTCGAAAGAATAATATTTTCTTCCAGTACATTATGCTCTTTTAAAACAGCTATGGCTTTTATCACAGTATTTCCAGTGCCTACAACATAAATATGCATTTATTAAATTTAGAGTCACAACTAAAAACTATTTTTAGTAGTGGTATTATTACTATTACTCATAATAATAATACTTTAACTATTGTTTACTTACTCATGATTGGATACATCAGTAACACTTTACGATCAGCTATATCATCTGGAAATTTAGCATATACTACCTTGGCTTCGTGTGTATCTATATCACTTTCAACTAATATTTTTCCAATTCTTATGCTCCGACAGCAATCCCTTAAACCCTGAATTTTGAAAATATCATAATCATAATTTGAATTGTTCATATATAATTAAAGAAATTATTTATTCGTTAAATTACTTGCTCCATAGCTTCACCACTTCTGACTATCGACACACCACAGTTTCCTTTTTGATATTTTAAGCCATTGTAACTAGCTCCAGTAGGTGTAGTTATTACAATTTTTGTAAATGGTAGTTGGTTTAAGCTTTCTTCTATAACAAGTCTAATCTATAATTAAAATAAAAATATTTTCGATTATATTTACATTAATAATGTGGAATCTATAAAATGAATTATTTATGTATTTATTTATTTATTTTATTTAAGTTGAAAATTAACTTACTAAACGATCAGCATAAAATTTAAAATCACTTCGCGAAGTGTTTCTGCAACAAAAAAATAAATTATTAGAACTAGATATCCGAATTTATGAGTTCTTACAATGGATAATAATAATTATTTAAGTTTTAAGTCATAGCCACGTGTTTTATAACTCATAAATTAATACTCACTTATCACGTAGAATTGTTTGTAATTCTTTAACTTGATCATTTGTAGGTAGTATTTTTAAATTTGGGCCATACTCACGAATCACTTCATTGTTGTTGTGATTCAACTGTTTTTTAACATTATTTGTGTCAGTAGAACCCATTTTCAATTTTTTCAATTTTAATAAAAAATCTGCAGTTATCTTGAGAAATTTTTTTCAAGCATTAAAAAGCCGACCACGACACCGCAAACTAATCGTATGTACCATAACGATTATGTGTAGTAAAAATATTGGGTGATTATACCGAGTATACATATATATCATTTTTGGTCATGTGATTTCATAGTTATGGCCAAGTTCTAAACGTACCTAGATTTTCTTCTCCATACTAATGAAAACACTTGTGTAAATTATTACTTTGAAAATTCGCATGAAAAGAAAATAAACATCCAATGTTGATCGTGACATTCTCTATAGTTTATTTCAAGAACTATTGTATTAATGATAAGAAACATTTATTTATTTATGTCAGCGGTAAAATTCAAACGTAAACATTTATTTTCGTCAGCGGTAAAATTCAAAAACAAAATAATTGAATTCACATTGAACAAATGAGCGTGTTCAGCCGAACTAAGTCCTGAGTAAACTTAGGTAGCCAAAGTATAGTCAAAGCATTCCCGGCCATACATATCTATCTACTATACTATACATATCTTACTAAGTTTACTCAAGACTTAGTTTGGCCGAACAGGACCAACCATATGTACAGGTGTTCTTGACGTATTTTGGAACGCACCCCTTCTATCGTTAACATTTTACTTGACATCAAATTTGTTAGAGAACACTTGATTTTTAGTTTTTGTTTCTCATTTTGGGTAGAACTCTATAGCCATGAAAGTGATGACTTAAACAACTGATAACATAGGTTCCGATGACTTGAATTCCTATAGCCCAGATTCCGATAGCCAAGATTTTCGATAGGGTATAATCCCATTAACCCAGGATCCCGATGGAGTAAAATTCCCAATGCATCTGCGAAAAAATTTTTATTCAGATAGGTGGCGCTATTTTATTGCAGCTCATATTTTCCATAATACTTTAATACTGTTTACATCAAACGACAGCATATTATAAGGAGTAATTTAAAAAATTTTTTAAGTTTTAAAATTTTGATTCTAATTCCGTATAGAACTAATTATATTTGTAATTAATTAATTAATTAATTTTAAATAATTAAATTGAAAGGTATAACACCAAATTAATAATGAATTTTTTTTCATTTTAAGATTTTTTAATTATTTTAATATAAAAACTAATCACTCAAAATTTATAAAATTTTATTTTTCAAATATACCATAGCTACTATTAACATTTTAATTTTTTAAATTAGTTCATAAAATAACTAATAATAAAATATTATTTTTTTAATTTCATCCAAAAGCACTTTGACCGATGACAGAAATGTAGATTTAACAAGTTGAGTCCGGCAGGCTGGAGATCGAGTTAGCTGGTGAAGAAGACGAAGAGGAAGCTTCCGATTCCCCAGAGAATATTGATGAAGAATGGAAGAAGCTATTGTTTTTTTTATTGACATGACCGTGCTCGAAGAATTTGGATCTGTCATGCGAGCTGAAAAATGCGTGCCTCAGGGAGAATTTAACATTCTTTGAGCTACTATTTTCAAAATAAGGAAACTAGAAAATCGAGCTTGCTTTCACCAACATATTTATTATCGACATTTGAATTTATCTATATTTTTACAAATTGCACTGTAAATCCAAGTGTTTTAAAAGTGACTACAAATGGGCATTTAACATAGGAAATTAAAACACGTGGAAGTAACAATCAAACTTGTAGTTAAATTTCCTTTCAACTTGACTACAATTTGAAGGAAATACTTGTACAGCAAGTTTTGACGTCTATTTGCAGAGTAAGTTATAGGTAACTAATAGGTAATCGCTCGCTTTGCCAACTCTTTCCGTCAAGTTTGCTTCAAATTGCGGACGTAGATTGACAGTAAGTTATAGGTAAGGTGGCTATCAGGGTAGGAGATACATCGAATGCTGGTAAGGAAGATATCTCCAATACTCTCCATTACCGTGGAGCACTGTATGAATGTTCCTAAACTATCTAAAGATACAGTAAGATAAGTATTTATAATTTAAAATTATGTGCATATTTTAATAATTATATACTTATCTCAAAACAAGTTTTCATTTCAAGTTGTTTCCAAATATTTTTATATGAATTAATTTCAATATATAAGTGTCATCATTATTTAATTTCAGGTTCTGATTATTAAATAATTTTCTACATAGTTACCTAAAATTATCGATGTTTTAAGAATAATTAACTGAAAAGACTAGTAAAATTGCGAAAATAATTATTCTTTATTGTAATGTAATTAAAATAATATGTAATTAAATATGGAATTTGAAACTACTGTCGAGTACAGATGTAAAAATTAGAATTTTTAATAAAAATATTAATTTTTACTCATAACTTTGGAATGTAGTAACTTATCGAGTTTCTGTAAAATGCATCTGAAAGCCCTTGAAAAACGCTTCGATTCACACTTTTCCAAATCTTTTTAATCAATATTTACTTAGATTTCTACTTACATTAAGTGAAATTTTCTGTTGCATTCTTTTTTTTTTTTTTTTTTTTTTATCCAATTGATATATTAGTTTGGTTACTTGCTGTTCCCTATTTTCTATGTGGGCAGTAGAATACTTTATATAAAATATATATCTCTTTGTAATATTTAAATGTGAAATCTACTTTGATTTCGGCTGCCGAATGGCCTTTTTTAGATCCACCAAGCCACCCTACTAGCATTCCGCATGATCATATACCGTCATTAAGACTGTGGCCAGTTTCCCGAACGAGATTCCTTGCTCGGCGCCAGGTTCAGGACGATTTTGATGCACTCGCGGCAGGGCCATCAAATCAACAGACATCCCTGATAGCCACCTTACCTATAACTTACTGTCAATCTACGTCCGCAATTTGAAGCAAACTTGACGGAAAGAGTTGGCAAAGCGAGCGATTACCTATTAGTTACCTATAACTTACTCTGCAAATAGACGTCAAAACTTGTTCTACAAGTATTTCCTTCAAATTGTAGTAAAGTTGAAAGGAAATTTAACTACAAGTTTGATTGTTAACTTGTATTCAAGTTGCGGCCGTAGATTTCTGTCAATTTGCTTACAACTGTTGTTGAGTGAAGAATTACCGCCAACTTGATGTATAACTTAACCGTAACTGCTGGGAGTCAACACTTACTGAGAAAGCGCTGGCTATCAGGGATTAAATAATGAATTTACACGTCGCCAGAGGTATTTCGTAACAGAACCACTCGGGGCGGAACCGTCAACTCCATCAGCTCATCACACATCTGATGGATTTGGCAGTAGGGATGAGAGTATTGACCCTCAGTACGACGATGATCATGACACTCTAAGCGTATCATCAAACTTGAGTGAATTCTTAGATGGTGAGTTGAATTAACAGTTGTACATTTGTAAACATAAGAAAAGATTATAAGCTTTACAGTTTATATGCGTTATAAGCTTGCATTTTATAAGCTTTATAAGTTTCTACACATTTTATCTCAAATTTATTGAGGAATGTATATTTTTTAGTTATTAAGAGCAAGTGTTCTGAAATAAAAAATTATATTTATAACATTTAGATTCCGAAGTCATCCCAATCTATAACGACGAGCAAGCTGATGGACAACCAGCAGTAAGCAATGAAATTATTGTACATGCTGAAAGCGATGCAAATTTGCAACCTTCTAAGAATGATGGAATTGTGCAACCTGCTGAAATCAATGAAAATGTCATTGATAATCAATGAAAAAGTCACCTGCTGACAACGATGAAAATGTTCCACCCGATGAAAACGATGAAAATGTGCTACCTGCTGAGAAAGATGAAAATGTAGGAGCATACGGACGGAGGGACCGGGCTCGCCGGAATTTTGGACAACCAAACATGAGTAAACAGAGTGATTGCTGCATCTGTTACGAAGAAGCGAGTATTGCAGCATTCAATGAATGTGGGCACATGTGCGTCGGACTAAATTGCTACAATACTAGGCTGGCGGATGTCGTAAAAGAACTTTGTCCTATTTGTCGTCGGAAGTCGAACAAACTTATAAAAATTTACCCATCGTAAATTTATAATTCTTATTATAAGTTCAACAGTTTCTTTTTTAAAAGCCACTAATGATTTGAGGAGGTGGTAAGAATTTGCAGTTACAATCTTGTTTACTAAGTCGTTTTTTACTTCAAAATTATGAAAATTCCTTCCAATTTTCATCAATAACGAAATTGGAAAATGATCTATTGTTGATTGAAATATTTAAAAAATTGTTTATGCACTACTGAATGTTAGTAATTAGCAAAAACATTTTTATTTCACTAACAAAGAATTAAATTTTTGAAATTTTTATTTTAGTATTTAATTTTTATAACGCCACTCATAGTTTTAATTAGAGGAGGCGGTAACAGATTGCTCTTTCCAATTTGTTTGTGTGTGTATCTTTTTTTTTTTTATTAAGTAAAGTATTACTTATTTTTGATCTTATTACAAAATAGTAATGCGCCAATACATTTCTTTTTTAATAACAAAGAATCTAATTTAAAATTTTTTAATTTCAATATTTAATTTCTATAACGCCACTCCGCACGAAAAAAAGAACACTTGAATTATTACAGTTTCATAATGTAGCGAGGCGCTTCTAACTCAAAACTTGAAGAATTACAGTTTCAAATAATAATTTTTACACGATCTTTAAAAGTTAGATTTTGAAACTGTAACTTTTAAAGATTGAACTGTTAGTTTTAAAGATCGTTTACAAATTATTATTTGAAACTGTAACTTTTAAAGATTGAACTGTAAGTTTAAAAGATCGTGTAAAAATCATTATTTGAAACTGTAATTCTCCAAGTTTTGAGTTAGAAGCGCCACGCTACATTGTGAAACTATGATAATTCAAGTGTTCTTTTTTCCGTGCGTTACAATTAGAGGAGGCGGTGAAAAATTGTTCTTTCCAACTTATTTGTCTTTTCTTTTCAAATTAATTTGTTATTTTCGAATTCCTTGGTTCCAAAATTCATAAAATACCTGTCACAAAATAATGATGATAATAAAATATACATTTTTCATTACAAAAATAAGTCTATTGAATTTTTAAAATTTGAATTTAGTTATTGTAATTTCTTTACGACAGTCAAATACAATTTGATGAGGCCGTGAAAGATCGTTGTTTCCAGCGTGTGTACTAAGTCGCTTTTTACTTCAAAATCATAAAAATTCTTTCTAATTTTTAATGATAACAAAATACATAAATAATCTATTATTAATTCAATTATTTAAACATTTTTGTATGCATTACTGAATGATAGCAATAGGTAAATATATTTTTATTTCAACAAAAAATTAAGTTTTTGAAAAATCATTGTCGATCACATTCCATGATTCATAGATGTACACGTAAATTGAGAGCCGAGTTTGAATTACGCAAATAAATGTATTTTTTACCATTTTTAACAACAGTATAAATATTATTGTTTTCTGACAATATATTAGGGGAAAATGTATTTTCACAAGCAATTATTATATTATTTCGAATAGTAAAACAATAAATAGTTGTCAAGGTATTATTAGAATGTTTTAGAAATACCCATCAGCTTCACACATGAGTTCGACCATAACAACTATATGTAGACACACTACATATTTATCTAACAAACTTGAATTTTGGTTATGGTTATATTCAATATCGTAAATAAAAAAACTGTATTTTAATCAGTTAATATAGATAGTATTAGATATCTAATTATTATATTATTTTGATTTCTCAAAAATGTCAAAACCACAACAAGTAGATCCTACTAAAATATAATATTATTAGCTCTATACTTACTCATTTTTACAACTGCTACAAGTGCAGTTTTGCGAGTCTGTAAAACTGCACTCTACAGTTTAAAATATATTGAAGAGAATTATTTATTTTACCCTGGTAGTATATTTACATTTATACAAATATAATAAAATTTAATAAGAATCATATAAAATCATAAAATCACATCTAGCTATGAGTAAAAATTAATATTATTATTGACTTTTTGTTAAAAATTCTCATTTTTACAATTGATTTTGTCCCAATTAGCGCCGATCAACGGCGTTTTACGAGCTTAAGAGCTGATTTGTTTTCAAAGTCGATCGGTAAAGCCGTTTAAAAGTCATTCCAAAAAAGACTACATTTTGAAAATTTTTTTTTATAGTTTCTTTGAATTTTTTCAATATCTACCCGTCTGAATTGGTTCGAATTTTCAGGAAATATAAGTTCGATAAAACTTTTTGGAACGCCACTAATTTGGTTCCAATCGGTTAAGCCGTTCAAAAGTAATGAGAGGTTTACACACACACACACACACACACACACGCGCGCGCGCGCGCGTCGCGAAAACATTCGGAGGAGCTTCCTAAGACATCAAAACGTCGAGATCTGATGGAAATTCGATTTTCGAAAAACGGGGTGAAATCAATAACTTTTCGACTTTTGAAAATTGTCAATTTTTTTAGCGGAAAGTTAAAAATACTAACAACTTAAAAAACTTATTTCAATTATTCTTAAAACATCGGTAATTTTAGGTAACACTTTGTAGAAAATTATTTAATAATCAGAACCTGAAATTAAATAATGATGATACTTACATATTGAAATTAATTCATATAAAAATATTTGGAAACAACTTGAAATGAAAACTTGTTTTGAGATAAGTATATAATTATTAAAATATGCACATAATTTTAAATTATAAATACTTATCTTACTGTATCTTTAGATAGTTTAGGAACATTTATACAGTGCTCCACGGTAATGGAGAGCTCTTTGAGATATCTTCCTTACCAGCACTCGCTGTATCTCTCGCTATACCATTGAATAAAGATTGCACTGAGTACAGTGAGTTTTGAGTAAAGTTGGATTGGAATAAAGTTGTTATTGAGTAATGAAAGAATAGAGTAGAGTTGTCATTTTTATTTTATGCTGAAAATTCAGATTTTGAATAAAGATGGCCTTGCGTAAAGAAATTTTGAGTAAAGTTGTTTTTTCGCCAAATGTCTCTGTTACATTGTTGAGACGACATGGTACTGAGTAAAGTTGGTATTGAGTAAACTTGACACAGAGTATACTTGTTTTCGAGCAGTGCGAGTATCGAGTGAAGTTGTTATTTTGTTTTTGTAAGTTGAAGGCAAAAACTTGGAATAAAGGTGGTGTTGAGCTGAGAAATTCGGAATACAGCTGTACCCCTGCCGAAAAATGATTTAAACTCATAGAACAAATAGATTTGAAGGTTAGTAAAAAGATTGAAAAAGTATGATACTGAAGTCAGCAGAAAATTAATTTTTTTTTTATTTTATTTCAAAAATAAGTTATAAAAAATCATTTCAAAACAATTACATTGATGTTTTTTTTTTAATTTCATAAGTGTAATTTATTTTTTAATTTTTTTTTCATAACTGAATTTAGTGTCAAAAAATTGCAAATTTTGTGTAGTGACTGTTATAGTAAATAATATATTTTGTGTTTTTTAGAAATTAATTGAATGAAAATATCAACGGATCATGACATTTTACAATTATCAAACTAGTTATTTGATGTACCTTATAGATATGGAAAATTCGACGGACTTGAAAAAGCTTCTTGATGTATATCCACCGCACTCGATGAAACCTGGGATGTGGTATAAATTATTGCAGAAAGCAGTTAGTATTGGCAATCTGGATGTCATCCAAGAACTTATCTGGAATTTCCATATTAACAATTTGAATAAACACCCATGTGAAACACCGCTTCATAAAGCTGTGTTAAACAATGATTCTATATTCATTTCTGCACTGCTAAGTAAAGGTGGTGATACTAATTCCAAAAATGAACTCGGCGATACGCCACTTCATTTAGCAATAGAAAAAAACAATTTCGATATTGTACGAATATTATTAAATGGTGGAGCTGATTTAAATGCGAAAAATAATTGTAATGTTACGCCACTAAATCTTGCTGTTCATGTTGGTAATTTTGAAATTTTTGAATATCTTCTCAACCGGGGTCCAAATATTAATACATCTTGCACTATTGCTGATTTAAAAGAATACACACCACTACACCTAGCCGTTGTAAATGACAGTAATCATGGAAAGAGGATGACAGAGCATCTTTTAAAAAGAGGTGCCGAAATCAACGCTCTAGAGAAAAATGGATTCACTGCTTTACATCTAGTTATTTTAAAAGGGAGACGTTCGATCATCGATCTACTCTTAGATTATACTAATATAAAGGTTGAAAATAATTATAGAATCTCTCCTCTCTGCATCGCTACTGCCCTTGGAGATTTTAAAACTGTTAGTAGTTTAATTAATCAAGGAGCTCTTATCAATACCATTTGTGACTATGACGACGAACTTAAGTCATGTACGCTTTTACATCTGGCAGCAAGAAATGAAAATAAAGCTACGCTAGAAATCCTATTAAAGGAAGGTGCAGATGTTCAAGCGCGTAATGAAAATGGCGAGACATCACTTCACATTGCTATTACTAGAGGAAATACCGAAGCTGTTGATCTTCTTATTCAACATGGTGCTGATGTCCATGCAGTTAGTCCCAAGTGGGAAACAGGATTCACTTCATTACATCAAGCCATTTTGAATAATAATAAAGAAATTGTAAAGATACTAATATCTGGAGGTGCTCATATTAATAGTGACGCCTGGATGTTACCAATTCATTACGCTGCTTTGAATGATAGGGGTGAAATAATCAAAATTCTCCTGGATAATGGAGTCTACGTTGATTCTTTAGATCAGAATGGCAAAACTCCTTTAAATATTGCCATCAATGCAAAAAAATTAAAATCTATTGAATGGATTTTAAAATACTGCCCTAATCTAAAATGTCAAAGTAATGATAACCTACTCGATATCATTGACTCTCATAATAAATTTGAATATAAAAAAGTGATAGCCATGCTTTTTAAATATGGCGTTACAATCAAACGTCATCATGTAAAAAATAAGCTACTAATTTTTACAGCAGTAGAATTAGGATTTGTCAATGTTATCGAAGAATTGTTAAAATTGGGAGTTAGCCCCAATACCGTTTTAAGTAACGATTTAATATATTGCATGCTACACATAGCCTGCCTTCATCGTCAGGATGGAGTGGTCAAATTATTGATAAATAAAGGAGCTGATGTAAATTGCAGAGACCATCAAGGCAAGACACCACTCTTTTATGCAATACACAACGGTGATAGGAAGATAATAAAGATACTGCTACGTAATCACGCTGATATTAATATTCAAGCTCAAGATGGGCAAACCCCTCTTTCTATAAGTGTTGAAAATGTTGATGTCGAAATTGTTACCTTACTTCTAGATAATGGTGCAGATATTCATTGTAATATTAATTATGCACTGAATGTAGATGACGATGACGATACGAATAATCAATATTTTGAAGATTATGATGCTGTCGTGGATTATTACTATGAGCATCAACAACATAATGAAGACCGTCATCAAGTTGCAGAAATTTTGCAAAAGCAAATAATACTATTGAAAACTGCAAATTTCCCTGTAGATAGTGAATATTTAAGTTTAGTTAATGATGTGTGGGGTTTTACGGAGGAATGCAAGAAAGAAATAGAAAGAATGAAAAAAAATAAAGTTCATGAGGACATTAATCATATTACATACTATGATCTTTTAACAAGAAACTTACATACTGTCGCTGTTTATTTAAAAAATTATAAAATAAGAAATGCTGTAGAACCATTCGATTACCAAGATAAGTTTCCAACATATTGCATGATGTTGAAATATCGTTGTAAGCGAGCGATACAACGAAATCAGCTATTCGAAAGCGGGCCTGGGATTTATATGTTCAAAATTTTTTCAGCATTACCATATATTTGCATTGATGAGATATTCAGTTACTTGGACAATCCATCCTTACAAGCTTTACTTATTGCCGTACAATTTGTTAAAAAACAAAAAATTGATAATAAAATAAATACTTCACCTGGTGCTGAAAAAATTACGTGTGATTTACCAAATAAAAAATTCATGAAAAATAAATAATATTTCATGAAAAATGAAAATTACAACTTTACATAATTACATTGATATTTTTAATTTAATTTAAATGTTAAACGAATACAATCCATTACTGAAATAAAATCACTATAATAACAGACGGTAGGTAAATTTAATTTAATAAGCATGTAAGCAATCGATGGCATTTCTCAAAAGTGATGAGTTAAAACTTGGAATGATTACTTTATTATTAAATTGAATTCGATTTTATCGAAATCTGACTGTTCTCAAAAGTATTTGATGAATTTCTCTCAGATTTATTAGATTTTTGAGTAGAAACAAATTTAAGAGTATGTAATCAAGACATTTGATTACTAACTGCAAAGAGATTATAATATGTGAAAAATTAATACAACTTTATTTAATTATTTATGGTAAAATGGTTAAATCCTTATATTTTTGTATTTTTTTAAGATTTTAATTATTTTTATTTATATTTTTTTGATGAAAATAACAATACAATGTATAATACAGTTAATTATTTTATAGATTTGATTTCTCTCAATTGATGTAAAAAATTAATTTCCCAATAAATTATTTTTTAATTATTTTCAATTTAAAATATATCATATAACTCTTCAATAATACTGCAGTTGTTTTTGTGTCTATACTCATATATGTATTTATTATTATAACCAAAATTTTTCGCTATTAATATGTTGATCTTTAATGCTTGGCCTACACTTTTTATTGTAATGAAGATGTTTTAATTAAAAAAAATTTTTTATTCTGGTAATGGATCAACTAAAATATAACAATTTAACGGCACATGTCCCAGCAAGAGCTAAAGCAATCGTCATCAGAGGAAGTATTACTAAAAACACGGGGATATACAATTTTGAAGAAACTAGGAGAAGGATCTTTTGCTAAGGTTATTATTATCTTTGTAAAATATTCCATGTTTCATTAAAATGTAAATTTTGTATAAATAATATCAGAACTGTTCTTTATTGAACAAAATATCCTTCTTGAAATATTCCTGGATCGTACCTTTAACAGATATTATGTACGAGATGTAATAAATAATGATATTTTGATTATAATTAGGTATTTCTTGCTGAATATCAATCAGAAAGTGATCCAGATAAAAAACTAAGTTTAGCTTGTAAAATTGTAAATATATCTAAAGCACCACAAGATGTTGTACGAAAATTTTTTCCACGAGAACTTGATATTTTAATGAAACTTGATCATCCACATGTAGTTCAAGTCCATAGTATTATTCAAAGACGTTTGAAATATTATATTTTTATGCAATTTGCTGAAAGCGGTGATCTTTTGGAATATATAACAAAAAATGGTCCAGTTGGAGAAAATCAGGCTCGGATTTGGTTACGTCAACTTACACTAGGTAAATTTATTTGTTAAAAAATAATAATAATACCTAATAATTAAGTATACGTAAAATTTTTTTTATAATTTCATGTAAAAACAATATAATGATAGGTTTACAATATTTACATGAAATGGAAATTGCACATCGTGATATAAAGTGTGAAAATGTCTTATTGACTATTAATTTGAACGTTAAACTCGCAGATTTTGGATTCGCTCGTTTTGTGACAGATACTCGTGGAAAACATGTATTGAGTGATACTTTTTGTGGTTCTTTATTGTACGCAGCACCGGAAATACTGAAGGGTATTCCTTATAATCCTAAAATTGCAGATATTTGGTCACTTGGTGTCATCTTGTACACAATTTTGAACAAAGCTATGCCTTTTGATGAAACAAATTTGGCGAGATTGTACACACTGCAAACAAATCGTCGTTGGAAATTCCAACGAAAAGTTATCGATAAACTTAGTGACCAGGTTAAAAAATTAGTTGGGAATCTTATTGAGCCTGATATCAAAAAACGTTGGCGAATTGAAAAAATTGTTTACTGTAGTTGGATTGCGATGGAACCTCGATTAATTTTACTTAAACCCAGAGAACAAGAAGCGCTTAACAAGGCAATTGATCATCGCAAAAGTAATGCAGAAAAAAATTTGAAAAAACAAACGGTTCGTTACAGTATTTATTAAACATATATGTTGAGGTAACATAAAAAATGGACTATTTTTTTTCGATTCGACAGAAATATGTTTGTTTATCATGTAAAAGTAGCTATATCTAAAAAAGTCTCGATTTGACTTATATTTGAATTTTATGGGTCGCTCATGATTTTAAAAAAATTTCAGAATCGTTGAAAATTTAATTTTTTTGTATGAGTGCTTTATGATTGAAAAATTTGATTCTAGGTCAAAAATTCACAGAAAATATATATTCCAAGCAAAAATAATTCACACAAAAATATCCCAAACAAAATAATTCCAAGACAAATATATTCCCTACACATAAATTTCCCTTGATAAAATATCCCACAACACAAACTTCCAAACAGCTTAATATCACATTCAGATCATTGAAGTTACTTAATATTTCTTGTTCATTATTTATTATTATCAACAATTTACATGGGAGTAATCATGTTTCTAATAACTTATTTCTTTTCAAATGGGGGGCTTCACCCCCAACCCCGACCGGGGCTCCGCCCCGGACCACACTGTTGATTTTTGCATGAAAAATTTTTTTCATTTTATGTTAGGCCCTTTAATCATGGTTATTGTGAGTGATACATTCATTCGATTTTAAATTATTTTGTCAAAAGAATAATTTTGCCATAAAAGATTTTTGTTTTTAGATATTTTGTCATGTAATATCTTTTCGATGTGATAAATTTACTGGATATTAATTACTATGATTTTATAGTCGGACACCGAAAAATTTTTATCGCCTTCTTTTTTCTTGTTGTTTTATCTTTTTCTTGGTGAAAAAAAATATCTATATTGTAAAAACTTCAAGTCGATATTTTAATTTTAAAAGTTGTTCACGATTTTTTGATTGTCCAAGTAGTGTACTTAACGTATTCTCAAGTTATCTTCAAACTATTGTATTGAAATTGACAAATATAAATATCGTACGATTACGTAATATTTTATTTTTTGATTTTTTAAAAATTTCCACAAATTATTACATTCACTTTAAAGAACTTCCTTAAATTAAATTATGTCACTGAAGAAATTTAACTGAAGAACATTACTTAAACGTTATATTATCATGAACAGACTTTAGAAATTAAATTATCGTTCTAAAATTTTCACATTATACATATCTTTCCATGTAAAAAATGGTCAAATAACAAGAAAAAAATTAAAAGCAGAAAAAAATCTAATTTTTTATAATTCTTAAAAATTTTTTATATCTTACGCGACTTTCGAAAACTTTTTGATCGAACTGATTTTTGAAGAGGGCTTCTGAAACATGATAAAATTATATATTTCTATAAGAGATTAAAAAAAAAATTTTTTTTTCGTACCACCCCAATATTTATAAATAAATATTACTTTTACTGAACGAATTAACTTTACAGATTGTATATGAGTATGAAAAAAATGAAAAAATTATTAATAAGACTGTAGAAACAATTGGAAGCATAAAAATTATTAAAGATGTCCATGAAACTCGATTCTCTACATCGGTTATGGAAAGTAATTTATTAAAGTTGGAATCGATAACTACTAAAGAGTAAAATGATTTATTTTTTTGTACTTTGAATATACATATGTACTAATAAATTTTAAAACACAATTTATCGTATACAATTATGTAATATTTCAAATTTTTGACGATTTAAATAGGTTAATTATCTAACAATAGATATGTTCACAAATATAATGCTGCAAGCCAAACGTTGAAATTCAATAAAGAAATTGCCAAAGAGTCTGAGGAATAAAAATTTAGACTGACTCAAGTTTTAAAAAATATTCATTATCAGGTCGAAACAATGTCTAAAATTGAATTTTTTATCGTTAGTTTTGATGATATTGTGCTATTTATTATCTAGAAATTAGAGTGGGTTCACAGATTCATCAGATTGAAAATATGTTATTGATTAGATGTGATAGGATTCGAATCTGGTTCATCGATGTGAAAACCTTGGGTGGTATTAAGGAATTGATTTTGTTATTGTTATCAGTCTCAACAAAGTGATTGAATTTTGTAATATAAAAAAATCTTTTAAATTTCCTTTTAACATTTTTTTTTAATGTATTTATTTCAAAAATTCGAAGATGACTTTTACCACTTTTATTTCATTAAAATACTTGAAATAGAGTTGATATAAATGAGTACAGCTTAAAAAAATGATCTAATAAAAATTTAAAATTAACTTAAAAATGATGACATTTCTATTTGTATCCGAAATTTTTGTCACATTCGAGTGCTGAGTCAGTGTACAAAGTAGAAAATAAGAGTTTTTATAAAAATCCTATGCTTGATAAATCTATCTACATCTCGTGAAAAGCCCAATCGAGCTGATGGATTTGGTTGTTTAATATTTTTTCTTCTTACCTAAGAATAGATTGTTAGATGTAATTTATATATAAAAAATGAGTGATTCATCAAAATTCTTCAGTCATTTTTACAATAAGTTAAAAAATGATTGTTTATTGGTTGCATATAAATACACTATAAAGTTTTTACAATTTTCTTTTCTTATACACTTATAATTTTTCGATTCAATTTTAATTATATTAATTAATATAATTAAATATACAAAAGTTTAAAAAAACATTGCACTTAATATAGATTATTTATCAAATTACAGTTTACATTATAAAATCTGTTATATATTACTATTTTTATATCGTTGCTTAAAAATTGAATACTTTCACTCTCTACAAATTATTCAAGTGTTTTTTTCAAGCAAAAAAATTTAAAATAACAATATTTACATTAAAATATTATGTACACAAATCTGAAACGGTAAAACATAGAAATTCAACTATATTATTGAGTTCAATTTTAAAGAAAATAAGAATGATATTTTATTATTATTAAATAAACATATAAACATAATCACAGTTTTTAGATTTTTTTTTAATATTTATATTTTTATACTAGCATGTTACTTTTTTTCTTTTATCTATGTCCCGTTTTCACATGCATGTTAATTTTTATTTTATCTTCATACGTACAATCGCCATCATTAATGCCTGGATTGGAATTGGTTACAACTTACTTGTTTCGTGTCCAGGCATTAATAATGGCGATTGTGTATAAATGACAATTTGTAATAACTATAGCTTTCTGCTTTACTTTCATAATTGTGGTTTTAAATTGAGTAACGTTAATATTATCGAGTATACGTGAAACATTGATTAAATTTTATTGTTTGAATATGGTGTGTGTATTTCGTTAAGCGATTTAGCAATGAAATTAAAGTAAAAACAATAAAAACTAAAAAATTGGTAACAATAATTTTTTTTTTATTATATGAATATTTGTCAAAAGAGAAAAATCATGTAGATTACAAAGTCCTCTTTCGTTAAAAATTACATTTTAACTTTGATAATAGAGAAAAAAAGCGTTGAAAAAATGAACTGATTCATAAGCGCGTTTTTGTAACGGAAATATTAAAATAGAATTTTCGAAGTTATGTGTGAAAATTGACTTATTTGCGAATTTAATTAATGCTTATTTTTCAATAATGTTCCAAATATTTTAGTAATACACAGTTATTAATAAAACTAGAAAGAAATTTCTACACATTAATTAATGCTAAAGCTCAGAAATAGTGTAGTGATAATCATAATTCTTATAATAGAGAATAACAATGATACCGATAACTTATATAAAACCGTGATGAGTGAGGCCTGTATACAGCAGGGCTAATCAAAAAAGTTAAATAATTACTTGGGTATTCGATAACAACGAAGAACGAGATACCCAAGTGCTCGAAATATCATCAAAAATGCTAAAAGAACCGCTGTGTTAGACCAAAGAGGTAAACCAGATCCTCGAACACCATTTTGATTTTCAAGTATTGCTGAGACAGGTATCGTTGTTCCGTTTTTGCACTCTTCGAATTTACTTGATTGTGAGCATCTGTATAAAATAATTGACTTTTTTTAAATTAATTAAAAATGTAAAGTATTAATCCTTATATCATTATATAAAATGGTACATAATTTTAAAATTACAGTAACAAGAGTTACTTACGCGATGGGTTCACCAAATCCAAATTCAACTATTTGCATGTTTTGGTAAGCATAGTGTACCATACTCGAGTAACGTGCCCAGGCAAGCCAGGGTGGGACAGAAGTAGCAAGGTAACCACCTAAAAGTTGTGTAGCCAGAGTGTATAGTGCAGAGGCTGTAATGCTTACTTGTAGATCCAAACAACAAGCCCCAACGAAAAAACCAACACTCTATAAATAAATAGTTTACTAGTCAAAAAGTATTTGCTTAATGGATTAATTAGAAATTCCCTGTAACTGCTTTAATACGCGTATTATATTATAACAATAGACCATTTATCGCTCAATTTTTTAAATGCGCTAACTCCAAATTAGCATTTCTCAAACGTGCAATCTATACGTTGTAAAAAATTTTCGGAGTGAATGTGGAGTATACGATTCGGACCGGTAGATTTTAAGAAATCTTAAAAAAACTCGGAAAAAAAAATTTTTTAAATGTGGTTTTTTTCGGAATAACTTTTAAACGGCTCTACCGATCGATTCCAAAAACTTATCAGCTCTTAACATAAAAAAACCACGTCGATCGCCGCTGGTGCAGTCAAAATCGGTTTATTCGTTCGTGAGTTATCGTTGACGAAAGAAATCCGAAAAAAGTCTTTTTTCGGAATTACTCTGAAATTCCTATTTCAATCAAGTTAAACTTAAAGATTCTTTATGCAGCTTGAAAAATTGCGTCGAATGCTGTCACCCGCGTAAAAATCGGTGTTCATTCATTCAAAAGTTATTGTGGTTTGAAAATTTGAAAAATAGTGTTTTATCAAACTGCTATCAGACTTTTGAGCTCGGAAAGCTCAAAATAATACTCAAATTGTATTTCTGAGCTCGAAAAGCTCAAAAACTTCATAAGTGCAATTTCAAGTGTTTAGGTATGGAATTGGCGGGAAGTTGCAGGGGTGGCCTTCGGGGTCAACCGTCTTCCTAATTTCTTTTCTCGTGATGAATAACCGTTGAGACGTGCACTTTTGGATATTTCAAACTTTTTTTCAATAGCCTAAAGTGTCCCCTCCTAAACAAATGAAAGGCCATTCCTGTATCTATAATAGCGTTTGAGATATTACAAAAACAAAATTGAAAAATTGGAAAAATCGCAAAATTTTGAATTTGCCTATCTTTTGAAAAAAAATTTTTTATTTTTTTTCCTTTGGCAGAACTTTGTTATATGATAAAAGAAAACTTCTGATCAAAATTTATCCAAATCTAAAGGGGTCGATTTGACATAGAATGACACTAATTTTAATAGTTATATAAAAATTGAATTTTGAGCTTGAATAACTTTTAAGCCAATAGATTTAGCAAAAAATTATCAGAGACCTTTTTTGTAGAGCGTTAAATTTGCAAAAAAATTACCGCTATTCATTACTTTGGATTCATTTATCGATGAGTTATGAAATTCTAAAGAAAAAATAAAATTTTTCCCATGTTATTTCCATAAGAAACTTAGATTGGAACGCGAACAATCCTAAATTTTATTTTAAGAGCTGAAATTTTGCGGGAATTTTTAACTTCCCGCTAAAAAAATAAAAAATTTTCAAAAATCGGGAAGTTATTGATGTTACCCCGTTTTTCGAAAATCGAGTTTTCAACTAATGTTGACGTTTTGAGATATATATATATATATATATATATATATATATATATATATATATATATATATATATATATATATATATATATATATATATATATATATATATATATATGCGCGCGTGTGTGTGTGTGTGTGTGTGTGTGTGTGTGTGTGTGTGTGTGTGTGTGTGTGAGAGACACGCAAAATCGTGAAGCGTTCACATTTTTTAAATTCGAAAATAATGCTGTGAAGCGGGAAAGAATAGGAGTTACGGATAATCATTACGTCTACACCTCTAAATTAAGATACGACCGTGTATTTGTATATCTACATATACATTTTCTTATAGTTTTTTTTTCTTAACTTTAGAATTATGGCCCTCTAAACCATACCAGAATTTTCTGTTTTTCATTATTTTGTGCTTTGTGTTTTATTTTAAACAATTTTATAGTAGAAAATGAAATTATGAGGCGTGCACTTTTGAAGTTTCCAAATTTTTTATTGATTTATTTATTCCATACCGACGAAAAAAAATAATTTTGTACATAAAATTTGTTTCAGTTGAATAAAAATTTATTTTAGTTCAAAAACTCCGTACTTGGATGTTTTGCAGATTAAAATTCAAATTCACTTCGGAGTCACTTCAAAATCACTCTGAAAGTAGAGTGTCGAATTATTTTACTCCGGTACTTCGAGTGATGAGAGTGTATGCGGAGTAAAATACATTCCCAATTATTTCCCAATTTTCTACAGTGTAACTATTAAGATTGTGTTAAACTAGAAATTTTCATAATGTCTACGCTAAAAGTATTTAAGAAAAATTATCGGATAAATAATATTAAATTTGTGACAAGTTGTACTTGCCGCTAAAATTATACTACCGAAGACCCAACAGTAATTTTTTAGAAGTGAGGTCCTCCCTACTTTTCGCAATAAAATATCAAAAAGTTGGTATTGTCGAATATTTGTAAAAAATTATTCTTATTTTACTGCGGATTTATGATATAATGTATCAAAATAGTAAAAAAAAAATTTTTTTTTCTTAATAGTTCTAAAGCTTTCATGTTAACAAGAATTTCACGTTAATCGAAAACCGTCAATGAAATGCGTGCATGTGTTTCAAACGATTTTTAGTATTTTTTTAATTTAGTTTTATTTAAGTTGTTTAATTTTCTATCATTTTTTCAAAGTTTTTTTTTTTTTTTTCAACAACCTGTAAGAGACAAAAATGCGATTGTATAAAAAATATTCTAAATATCATTTGTATATGTTAATATTATAGACCCTACTTGGAAAAAATTATCAAAGAAATAATATAGAATTTCAATAATATTAATAATAACAATAAATGTCTAACTTGTAAGAAAAAGACTCATTAGTTTATACCTGTGCCACTACAGTGTTTAGAAGTAAAAAGGCGAGTAATGTGATAAAAACAGCTGGACAGTGAAATCCTAGCATAGGATAGCTAATTATATGATAAACTGCCGGCAAAAGTATTGTTAGCGGTAGTTCACCAACCATTTTGGCTAAATAATATGCTGAAAGCCGATATGATCCCGATAAACGTTCTTTATTGATAACTTCACGTTCAGGAGGAACTAAAAATAGACATAATAATAAAATAATTTAGTAATTATGAAAATTCAATTAGTTGGTATTATGTTTAATGATTTTACAGCTAGAAAGAGCACTGAAGTGTGCAAATAACATCCAGTATGTGGTGCTAAAAAACATCCATCCTTGGATATCATGGAGTGCTGCTTCAGTTCGTGGTAATCGAAGCCAAAGAAGACCTGCTAAAATACCCAGTGCAATTGTTTGGAACCAATTAAGTCGTGATAACATTCGGGGTCGAGCTTCTTGAAAATTCCTTTCAGATAACACCTTTTTAACATTGGATGATTATTTAATATTATTTCATGTATGATTACTTATTAATAATTAATATAAAAAATACCTTACTTTAAATTGAGACCAAAAACTTGTTGGCCATTGCCAATAATAATCTTCATCTGTTGAGCTGGCACTGCTACTTGCATGACTCTGTGTATCCAACCATAACGTTCGACCTTCATCCTCTTTTGCTATTTAAAATTGTGATTAATAATAAAAAATATTTATTTCAAAGATTTATATAATTATTGTTTTGCTCGTTTCAGGAAATTCATACTAAAGAAACACTTTTTTTCAGTGTAAGTTTAACCATTTGTATTTTTAGGAGAAACAAATTTAGATCTCATCTTAATTGGTGAGAAAAAAATTTATGCATAAAATGTACTTTCATTAAACTCAATACGATTTTTAAATGATTAATTAACACGTTGACTACATCTGAACGGATTTAATCAGATCAAAACAAATATACAACAATTATTTGACAGGTCCATATAAAGTTTAATTTTTTCTTTTAATTCCTTTGAAAAGTAAAAAATTAATTTACAATTTTTTTATATACATAATACATAATATAAATTATATAGTACCGTTATGTGTGATATGGTGTTCATGATAATGGAAGAAATGGTCACAAATTGGATGTTGACTGGGATTATAGTCAGCACGAAGTTCCGGTGGACATTCTGATCCTTGCCTCATGGCTCTAGCTGCTGCAATGATACGTTCTCTCACTTCTTCTGGTCCTTTTATTTGTTCCACTGTAGAGAATAAAAGTAAGCTATATAGGATGTACAGCTAATTTTTTTATTTTTGTAAATCGAAGTGGATCTAACGATTTCTATATGAACCAAAATTATTTTTTTTTTTATTGTAATTAAATTTAATTTTGTACGTTTGAATTTTGTGTTGTATTCAAAAGAAATCACTGCGTACCCCTAACTATTGTAATAAAAAATTTTTTTCTTCGTTGCAAGGTATAATTTAACTTGATCAGTTTCTATATCATTACCAATGATTTTTCGCTTAGTTATCTCCATTAAAGAAAAACATCAGTAACAACGTCCGTTCAATAATTTTGTAATTTCTTGTAATCTTTTAGAAATTTACAAATTTGTATTACACGAAAGCTCTACAAGTTTGTTTCTTCACTTGAATATGAATCTTACTGAAGATACTTGTAACAGACATGATCGGAAAAATTGTATAAGCATCGATTAAAATGAATTTTTTCGAATTGTTTTTAAATGCACAAGGTGTCCTGAAATGCTTCTTATACTGCACTCGTCGTAAATTTTAAAGGAGCAAAAAAAAATTTTTTTTTCTAAATATTTCGCAGATTCTTAATGAGCTGTATTTAATCGAAATATAGTCGTAGCAGGAATCGAAAAAAAAAATTAGGAAAACGGATGACCCTGAAGGCCATCTCTGCAACTTCCCGTCAATTCCTTACCTAAACGCTTGAAATTTCACTTATGACGTTTCTGAGCTCTTCAAGCTGAAAAATATATTTTGTGTGTTATTTTGAGCTCTCCAAACTCAAATAAATAGCTTTTGTATGCTTTTGAGCTCTTCAAGCTCAAAAGTCTGACAGAAGTTCGATAAAACACTATTTTTCGAATTTTCAAACCGCAATAACTTTTGAATAAATAAACCGATTTTTACGTTGTTGACGGCATTCGACGCAGTTTTTTAAGCCTCATAAATAATCTTTAAGTTTAATTTGATCGGACTAAAAATTTCGGGGTGATTCCGAAAACACTTTTTTTGGTTTTCTTTCGTCAACGATAAATCACGAATGAATCAACCGATTCCGACCGGGCTGGCGACGATCGACATGGTTTTTTGATATTAAGAGCTAGTAATATTCTAAATCGATCGGTGAAGCCGTTTAAAAGTTATTCCAAATAACCACCTTCAAAAAAATTTGTTTTCCTGGTTTTTTTTGAATTTCTCAAAATCTACCAATCCGAATTAGTCCAAATAGTATTCAAAATCTAAGTTTGGCCAAGCTCTTTTGAATCGCGCGAACCGCGATAAAATCGATCAAACCGTTCAAAAGTTATAAGCGGTTCACACACACACACACACACACACACACACACACACACACACACACACGCGCGCGCGCGCGATTTTTGCCAAATGGGGTAAAACCAATAACTTCCCGTTTTTCGAAAATCTTCGATTTTCTTAGCGGGAAGTTAAAAATTTTTTTAAGCTTTAAAATTGTGGATTTCAGATTTTCTGGCTAAAATTTGTTATTATTTGTGGTTTTCGGGGAATCCTAAGAAATACTGTGAAAAAGAAATTTCAAAGTTTTCGTCAGTTTTTTTTTTCATTTTACGCGCTTCGAAAAATTTTTCTTAGCTAAGCTACCAAATGTACCTGATAGCCTGTTTATCGAGTTTTAATTTGACGTTTGGCAATTTTCTCTAATCTAAGTTAATTTCTCTTGAAGATATTCGAATTTTGTTCCATTCCGCTGTAAGATATGAGTTTGTGTTTTTTTAAAATATCCTTAGCAAGTCTTTTCCATTTATCGTATAAATCATGATTTTCGGAAGCATTTGTACAAGATTTTTACAAGACTATTATATGTGTAAGTATTTTTAACTTAAAAATAGTTTGAATAACACACAGTTTGAATAATTTTCTGATCATATTATTAGAAAAAAAAATATTATATGCATATATTTACTTATAAAATCAGCAGGATTATAATGAGGAAGTAGAGTTAGTCCAATAGTGGCGAAAAATCTTCCGATACTTGCTGTTGAACCATAATACGCAACTTGACCACGGCTAAGCAATAAAAGTTTGTCGAAACTGTGAAACATTCTAGAGCTCGGTTGATGCACGGTAATTACTATACTTTTGCCTTCTTGGACTGCATACCTTTTCAGTCTTGAAATTAACGCTTGAGCTGAGTATGAATCCAAACCACTTGTTGGTTCCTGGAAAATAAAAGTAGTAACCATATCTCAACTTTAAGATTTATTTATTTATGAAAGTTTTGACAGTTGTAATTGTAATTGCAGTAACAACGCCTATGTTAATTTTAAATACATACATTTTTTCACTTGGTGCCCCTTTCTAGGTAGGAAAAAATTTTCTAACCACACGCCATCCGCTAGTATTTATTAATACTAAGCATATTTTAGTCCACGAATTTACAATTGGAAAAATTGAGTATTCTTAGTTTCTAATAGATGGCGTATGGTTAGAAAATTCTTTCCTACCTAGAAAGTTGATTTATATATGTGATAGTCTAAATTAAATAGCGATTGGATTCACTCTTCGAATAGTGTCTGTTTCCAATAGCAAGTGCACTTTATTTGCTGTTGATGTTTTGACTTGCTCATCTATAAGCGATTTGATGCGCATTAAAGTATTCTTGTAATGAAAATATGATTTGAAAAAAAAATTTTTACAAAACATGCATTAATTCTTTTTTATATTTTAATTTTCAGTTTTCTCCAGTTCTGATAAGTAAATTTTTTGAAAAGAAATAATCTCTTTTTTCTACCGTTAAACTGAATAAATCTTATCAACTCTTAATAACCCTTTGAGAAAATCCAAATTCGTTTCCCTGTTTAAAATTTCCAATAGGATCCCATCAAAAGCGACAAAAGCCACTTAGAAACCCATAAATTTTATTGGTTTTTAAGTGGCTTTTGTCGCTTTTGATGGGATCTTATTGGAGTTTTTCAACAGGGTTATCACAACGATAAATTGATATCATTATTTCAAGAAATAAAAGTTATTAATATTACTTCATGATATCTCTGAAATAGTCTGATTCTTTCACATTTGAAATTTTGTCAACAGCTTTGAATAAGTCTGATTCAGTCTTCTTGCAGAGTCTGAAATGTATTTCAAATAATAACTTAAAACAACAATATCTGCTTTTATCTAACTTACCGGCTCTTATTATAACATTTTCAGAGAAATTCAGACTGGTGGTATTCAGATTCAGAGTCCCACAATAATGATTCAGACTACGGACAGAATCGTATTTCCACTAGGGTGGGCATTTTAATTGCACTATGGGCTTATTCAAATCAAATAATATTTGCATTAAGTTGCAAATTATTTTTTATCAATTATGAAAAAATTAAAAATTTTCAGAAAATTCATGTTTTTGAAACTTTAAAAAGCTATTCTGTATAGTTATTTCAAGAAAATGTCGAGATGATTTTTCATATATGAAAATAAAAAGTAGAATTTCAACAATTAATGCGTTTCGTTTGAAAGTTATTCTGGAAAGTTATCGCCATTTTTTATTAAAATATTTATAAAATGAATCAATTTTTAACGTTTTTCAAGCAAAAATGTGATTCAGTCTCGATCATCAATCAATAGGACTTGCTGCTTTTTTTTTTTTAATTTGAACAGTTGAATAATTTATATAATTCAATTTACAAGTGTTTTGACTTTCATATAGCTTGAAATAATCGCAATTTCCGGCAAGATGAATAATTTTCCAGATTTTTTTTTATGGATATGTATGTTAGTGAAATCTTATATTTAAAACCTTGTACAGTTTTCAAAAGTAACATTTCACACATATACTCTAGATTTTGTCAAACATTATTCAATGAAATATTCATCAAAACGAAAATTTTAGTGAGGCGAAATTTCAAGGTGCGAAAAAATTACCGCATTATGTAAAAAGTATAAAAAGTATTTTTTTTCTGACAAATTATGATAGGGGTTCTGGTAGGAAAGTTATTGTAGTTCTTGAAACCATTTAATTTTTTATACAGTTATTGGTTGTTAAGTTATTTTTATTTATTTTACGAAAATTTTTTAAATAGATTGTAAATATTCTGATTTTTAAAAGATAGATTAACGCGTGAACAATATTGAAATATTGTAATTACTGCATCCAAAAAAATTAAAGTTTTTCAGTTGTGTAATAACCTTACCATTTTTATAATTTACTATTATAAGTGCACAAAAATGAACGTTAGAAATACAAAATAAAAATTATATATCGCAGTAGACTTACGTCAAGTAACATTAACGATGGATTTGTGAGTAATTCGCAGGCTATACTTGTTCGCTTTTTTTCTCCTCCAGAAAGACCTCGCTTTGTATGATCTCCAATAACTAGAATTTGAAGACATGGCTGTTTTTCTATTTTTTTTAAAAATAGAGCTTCTACGTAGGTATGGAATGTTTTACTATAATTTTGATGTTAGCAATGAGAAAATTTCTCAGGTTAGATGCAAGGATATTTACTCTATGTATATGATAATTTTGTTAACGTAGTAGTGTAAATATGTATTATATATATATAATATGTAACTGGGAAAAAATTGGCTTTCGTAATTCGGTTGCAACTTAATATGAAATTGAGCATAATTATATGCATAAATCAATTTTTAGATAAATGATGAGCATTCAAAGAAACAAGTTATAAATTTGAACTAATCTCTGTCGTTTCATTTTCTTTTATCCAAAAATGGATCAAAAAAAAAGTTTTTATTTTAATTGAAAAAAAAAAAAAAAAAAAAAATTAGGAAAACGGTTGACCTTAAAAGCCATTCCGGCAAGTTCCCGCTAATTTCATATCTAAGAACTTAAAATTACATTTATGACGTTTTTAAGCTCTTTGAGCTCAAAAATAAAATTTATGTGTTCCCTTGTGGAAATAATTCTCTGAAAAAACTCTTGACAAGTCTTTATAACTCTGAATAAGACTTTTCGAAATTCTTCACATCCCTAACTAAGTGAAGGAAAGACTTAATAAGTCTTCAAAACTCAGCAATACTCTTCAAAAGTCAAATTTTCCCTGCAATTTCGGAATTTCTCAAAGAGTTATTAAGACTTGATAAGACTTGTTCAGTTTTACAGGAAAAGAAGAAAATATTTCTTTTCAAAAAAATTACTTATCAGAATTAAATAAAACTATAAAAAAGAATTAATGCATGTTTTAAAAAAATTTTTTTTAAATAATATTTTCATCACGAAAATACTTTGATGGGCATCAAATCACTCATAGTTGAGCAAGTCAAAACATCAACAGCAAATGAAGTGCACTTGCTGTTGGAAACAGATATTACTCAAAGAGTAAATCCAATCGGTATTTAATTTGGACTATCAAATATTAAAGTCAACTTTCTAGGTAGGAAAGAATTTTCTAACCACATGCCACCTATTAGAAACTAAGAACACTCAAAGATTCTAACTGTAAATTCGTAAATTAAAATTTGTTAGGTATCAATTAATTCCAGCAGATAGCGTGTGGATAGAAAATTCTTTCCTACCTAGAAAGTTGACTTTAATATTTGATAGTCCAAATTAAATACCGATTGGATTTACTCTTTGAGTAGTATTTGTTTCCAACATCAAGTGCACTTCATTTGCTGTTGATGTTTTGACTTGCTCAACTATGAGTGATTCGATGCCCATCAAAGTATTTTCGTAATGAAAATATTATTTAAAAAAAATTTTTTTAAATCATGCATTAATTCTTTTTTATAGTTTTATTTAATTCTGATAAGTAATTTTTTTGAAAAGAAATATTTTCTTCTTTTCCTGTAAAACTGAACAAGTCTTATCAAGTCTTAATAACTCTTTGAGAAATTCCGAAATTGCAGGGAAAATTTGACTTTTGAAGAGCATTGCTGAGTTTTGAAGACTTATTAAGTCTTTCCTTTACTTAGTTAGGGATGTGAAGATTTTCGAAAAGTCTTATTCAGAGTTATAAAGACTTTTCAAGAGTTTTTTCAGAGAATTATTTCCACAAGGGTTATTTTGAGCTCTCTGAGCTCAAAAAGTTAGCTGTTGTAGGGTTTTGAGCTCATGAGTCTGATAGAAGTTTAATAATACACTACACTGATAAAAAAATGAACTTCTCAAAAGCCGAAATCTTGAACCAAGAATACCATTTTTAAGAAAATCATTTTCTTGAGCCAAGACAATAAATTCTTGAAACAAGAAAATTTTTTTAGACCAAGAATAATTACTTAACTCAAAAATTGATTTTCTTGACTAAAAAAAAACTATTTTTATGACTCGAGAAAATTTTTTTATCAGTGTATTATTTAAATTTTCAAACTGCAATTACTTTCGAATGAATAAACCGATTTTCATACAATTAACAGTATTCATCGCAGTTTTTCGAATCCTATGAATAACTTTTAAACACAAACTGATCAGACCGAAAATTTTAGAGAAATTTGAAAAGTTCACTTGTTTCGAATTTTTTCGACAACGATAACTCGCGAACCAATCAACAGATTTTCACTTTCTTGGCGGCGATCGACGTGGTTTTTCGGGCTCTAATAATAATTTTATTTCATAAAAAACAATCCAATAAGAAATGTCGAAGTTATGTAAAAGAAATACTTTTTTCTAAATTTTTCGTTTTCGATAACTCCCGAATGAATCAACCGAGTTTGACGAGACTGACGGCAATCGAAATGGTTTTTCAAGCTTAAGAGCAGATTCGGTTTTGGGATTGATCGGTGAAGCTGTTCAAAAGATCATTTCAAAAAAATCGTTTTTGAAAAATTTTATTTTCAAGATTTCTCAAAATCTAGCCAACAGAATTAATTAAAAATTTCACAAAATTCAAGGACAATTACATGCTTTGGATCGCTATTAATCTCGATCCGATCGGTTAAGCTGTTCAAAAATTATAAGAGGTGTTTACACACACACAAACACACACATACACACGCGCGCGCGCGCACACAGAGAGATCATCATCACTGGAGAATTCCGCCGCACCACCGTCGCAACACCGCTGCACGCCTTTTTAAGCGCCGCACCACCGCTGCACTACAGCCGTGACAATTTTGATTATTTTACAAGTACCGCATCACCGCCGTAACAAGTAAAGATATTTTTATCCACCGCACCACCTCAGTACCACAGCTGTGACGACCAATAAAAATAAAATTATTATTTTTTATGAAAAAATAATAAATTTCGTTCAACCGCCGCCCCACCATTGCACGACTGCTGTTTGTTGGTATATATTGAAATAAAATAGTTGTTGATTATTCAAATAGCTAAACTAAATTTACTTAGTAAACTTACGGCTTGTATTAGCGTAGTTGGTAATGTTCGAGATTTTCATGCTGAGGACCCAGGTTCGAATCCCATCGCAGTTTGATTATAAAAGTTCTTTCAGGGTATTTCGATAGGCATGCCGGTTCTGTTCAAGCCGAAGACGAAATTTAAAATCTACATCAACAATACGACTAAAAAAATCAAAAACTTCGCGGTACTCCGACCTAATTAAAAAAATTTTTTTTTGTTTGAATATTAGGCATTGGAATAAAAGGAGATTGAACAATAGGTCTTACATTAAAATTTCTAGTCAGGTTATGTATTAATTAATTATTGCATAATAAATTAATTATGATGCCATTTTTTGTAAAATTGTAGATATAATTTACAATAGGTGCGGCGATGCTAGGGAGAGTAAATTTTTAGCGTGCGGCGTAATGTCCACCAAACGGCGGTAGTACAGAGGTGGTGCGGCGGTCGAACGAAATTTATTATTTTTTCGTAAAAATAATAATTTTATGTTTACTCGGGTAGTTCAAGAACCTCTACTAACGACTTTGGAGATTGTATCATCTTAATCTCCAGCTACAGTTGTTCTACTAGTTACTTACAAACCCGTAGGGAAACCAGGACGTAACAATATTATATGGTAGTCCGTCAGGTTGACGAGGTAAATTATGATATATTATGGTATTCCGTTAGGTTAACGAGGTTTAGGAAAATAAAGAATTAAGAATATTGTCGGATAATTATTTGTAAGACTTTTTCAGCAAGTTGCTAGTGGAAAATTAGGTGAGAAGTTTTTACGGTTAAGTACTAAGTTAGTAGTTTGTTAGTAACAAATTTGTCATTTATTAATTTTATTATTGAAGGTGAATGAATAATTTCATTGTTATTAATAAACTTTCTCAGTGTTATTTACAGCCCTCTCGAACTTCTAACGACCTTGTCTTTCTCCTCTCATGCTTCCCCGATTTCTGGGACTCCGTGTTTAAAATCATAGTGGCGCCCTTTTCAAAGAGGAAAGGGGAGACCAATTGCACGAGGGCTAATTATCCTGGTTTCAAACTTAATCTTCTTGATTCGAATAAAAAAATTTTTAAACCACGAACTTTTTCTTGGTTTAAGTAAATTTTACTTGATTAAAAAATTTTTCGTTTTAATTTTGGACAATGAAACTCTTCAAAATTATTTTCTTGGTTCAAGAATTTTTCTTGATTCGGGTTAATTTTTTTTCAGTGTGGGTGTGTTTAAGTCTCATAACTTTTGAACGGCTTGACCGATTTAAACGAACTTGACGGCGTTCAAAAAGGTTTTAACGACATTCGATTTTCAATACTATTTAATCGATTTGGACCAGTAGATTTTGAGAAATCTCAAAAATAAAATTAAAAAATTAGAAATACGGTTGACCTTAAAGGCCATTCCTGCAACTTCCCGCTAATTCCATACTGAAGCTCTCAAAATTGTACTTACGACGTTTTTGAGCTCTCCAAGCTCAAAAGTCTAATAGAAGTTTGATAAAACACTATTTTTTGAATTTTCAAACCGCAATAACTTTTGAATGAATTAACCTATTCCCTTGTCCCCAACGCGATTGTCGGCATTTGACGTAGTTTTTTAAGCCTCATAAAGAATCTTCAATTTTGAATTAATCTGTTGCTGTAAGCTCATCTTAAAATAGTCTTTGAAAATCTTAAAATAGTCTCAAAAAAATGTTTAAAAAATTTTAAAGACCATTTTCATATGAGCTCACAGCGACAGAGCTCCGGAAAATTATTACTCGAATAGGATCCGTTAAGAACGTATTTCTTGGAAATTGACTTTATATCTTACTTGTATCTTGGCAGCCAGTAAGATCCAGAACTTCGATAATATGATCCACGGACTGCATTTTCTGCGCTTGCGAAAGAGTATCTGGCAGCCTCAATCGTGCCTGGTACTGTAATTGAAATAGACTGTTTTATTAATCAATCTATCTTCACCCGATGAAAAAAAACACGTGTGGCACTCGGGGACTGCCACGGTAAAGCTATTGCATAGCTTTTTTTATCAACTTATGCAATTATAATTATTTCTTTATTTTATTCATGCAGTATTAAGCTATTTTTTTTTCTTTGATATTAATTTAAGTTACACTTTTTGAGCGTGGTGACCGATAAGAAAACAAATTTTTTTCTTTTATTGAATAAATGAGAAGTTAATATTGTTCAAAATATTTTTATTATCTTACAATACATGTAGGTTATTTTGGAATTTTTATCATTGAAACTATAGGCTTATGGTAACTGAAATAAGAAACATAAGTTTGAGACTTGATATCCTCTAAATATCTGGAAAATACCGCGTCAATGGTGGTCCCATATTTTGTTGTGGATTCTTGTGGATCATTATTCATTTTCAAATTCAATTTTTCCGAAAGAAAAGTTGTCAACCGCTCTGATTTTTTATCAGCGAAGTTGATGTTGAAATCGCCAGCCAAGATAAGTGGAAATTTATTACCATTTGTACCAAGTATTTTCGACCCATCTTCAGTGTACTCCAGTAAAGTGCGATGAATAAAATGCTCTACCTCGTCCAATTTTAAGAGAGAAATGTAAATTGCTATCATGACTATGTGTAGGCCATTTCTAAGTTTGCATAAGCACGCACAAATATCTCCAACAAATGAGCGCCTAACATTAACATCGCTAACGTGTGCAATATTTATTTCAATATTCGGAGTCATAATATTAGTAACATTATTATTATTTTGGTAAATAGCTACCCCACCTTTTGGAATAGTACCTCGTTTGAATTGAACAATACAATTGAAATTAGGTATTTCAATCGGATTATCATGCGTCATGCAAGTTTCGGTAAGAATTAACACATTTGTTTGTCTCGTAACTGAATCTTGTAAATCGTATTTGTATTTTTATTTTTTTTGTATATTTTATTTATGCTCTTTGACGTTCACAATTTCTTTTTCTTTTCAGCTCTTTAAGTATTTCTTCTCTATAAAACGAAAATAGCTAGGTATAAATAATAGGTATAAATAGTGTAATTAAACACCAAAACAATTATTCATTCAAAAAATTTGAACAAAAAAAACGATATTTTTAAGAGTTTGATCATCGGATTTCGCGCGATGAACATTTATATAGATATAAAATATCATATTTACTTTCTCTGTGCGGCATTAATGTGTATTACCTATACACAAAAAACAAAGGTACTAAATTAAGATCGCTCATTTTAATATCAAATATTTTTAGGTTATTTTTATAGCAGTATTATATATAAATTCAAAAAATACTGCATTTGTGATTATAATAAAATTTATGTATATACCCAGTAAACAATATGATGTCTTTAAAGGTTCTTGATGAACTCCTATTTAAGATTTGGACGTCGTAATTTTTAACGGAATGGTGTCTCTAAGACGTCTTGAGGACGTCGAATGCGCCACTTTAAGAGTAATATAAGACTTCCACAAATATTCTCAAAGAGATCTTTTTTCTGAGTTCAAAAAAAAAGAGTGCTTACAGAAGTTAGAATTAGGAAGTCTTTTTGAGTTCAAAAATAAGATGTCTTGCAGAAATCCGAATTAAGAGCTCTTTACGACTTCAAATAAAAGAGTACTTATAGTAGTCAGAATTGAGAGCTCTTTCTGATTTCATACAGAAAATTTGCAGAATATTATTATTATAAATTAATAAATATTATTTATTCATGCTATAAATTTATTAATATTAATTGTTAAATTATTATTGTTGTCATGTAATACTCATAATAATTATAATAATAATATTGATTTTCAGTCATTTTGTGACTTAATTTAAGTAATTTTTATCATTTAGTCGCCATCCTTTCGTCCACGAAGTCAGTATTTTTTTGATACTCCTTGACAAACAAGATGCATGTAATCCACTGGAAATTGAGACACCATACCAACACCAATATCTTCAAAATCTGATTTTCCTAAATGATGATCTTCATTTAAACGATTTATAAAATTCGAGTCAGTGCGTAATGGTGCATCCATATCAAGAAATAACATTCGATGGTCACTATATTCTCCTTCTTGAATGCACTTACCGCAACCATAAAAACCACCATGACCTTTTGTGTAGGTTACAAAAGCTCTCGCTGGTGAATCACAAATGACAGCCCTTATAATTACTTTAAATTTATGACTATCATACTCGAAACCTTCCTCTCTCAGATTTTTGTACTCATTAATGAAATCTTGAAGAAATTCATTAGTCATTTGGTTTGTTCAGTCCATGGTATATACCAATAACGAATGGTATAGAGACTTTTGGAAAAATTTCTCCCAGTATAGGATACAGTTGTCGTTTTGAACTCTTCGATATTGGCAAACCATCAATGTGTATACTAATCTGGATAATATCTGTAATCTGTTTTATATCGACAATTTTTAATTGATCAATTAATCCTTCTTTCAGTCCATAGTGGAAATATTCTCCTGGTGCAACCTCACGAATAGTAGTATCTGTAGGAGTATCAATTAAGGTACGACTGTCATTTGGAAGACTTTTTAACTCTTCTATTGACTCCACATTTCTAATAATTGTTAGTAAAGCACTTGATCCAGCTTGAGTAATGTTAAATTCGCATTTCCATTGAGCTAATTGTTTGGTTAAAGGAATTGGTACTTCGATATCACAATTATTATTATTATTATTATAAGTGATAGAAGTTGTAGTAGTTGTTGCTGTTACTGTTGATGTTGTTTTTGTTGTTGTACAATGAGAATTATCATTATTATCTGTGTAAGTCTTTAAAGAGATATCGGTTACGGTATTATCTAAATGAATCGACTGTAAACTGAAATCATCACTGTCATAATTATTATCGTTGTTCATTACACTGTTATTAATAACTGGATCATTATCAAATGAAGTATCAACCGATGCTTTTGCACGTGCAGTCTCCAAAATTGCCTGCTCACAGCGTTTTTTCAATCTTCGATTTTTCTGACTCTTAGACAGTTCACTGAATCTTTTTCTTTCAGACATCTTGAGAAAAAAATATTTTAAATTAAAAAAAAATCATAATTTATATTTATTTTTTGGATAAATGTATACGTTACCTTTAAAATCGAATGATTTCTCAAATTTATCACTGATAAAAACATGAAATATCATATACAGTAAAATATTAATTAGCTAAGAATATGCACTTACATTATTTTTAGAACTTTTAATTTACAAATTACGAAATCACTGGTTATAAATAATTAATTGATTTCACTAAATTAAAGTTTTGCAATTCGACGCTGAATGTAAACAGAAAACGTACCATACACTTATAGGTTATATTAAAACAGAGATAAAAAATAAAAATAAAATTTCTATCGTTGTGCGCATGCGCCAATACAATTCAATCCTACCTCAGCAAAAAGACCTCTGAAAGAGTTCATATTCATGACATCTTACGAAGTCAGAAAAAAGACCTCTTAAAAAGCTCAGATTATTGATGTCTTATGAGTTCAGTAAGTAAACTACTTGAAGAGCTCATATTTTAGAAGTCTTACAAAGTTTGTCAAAAGATTTCCTGTCGACTTCTTGATTAAGAGTTCTAATTGATGAATTCGTTAAGACATCATATTTAGACTTCTTATGGACGTCTTTGAAAAGACTTCTTCCAGAAGTCTTTCTGATTTGGATGCTGACTGGGTAGAGTACTCACTCATTTTCTTTCACTATTTTTTCATCACTTTCTTCATTAATAAATGCACTTTGTTTATTCATATTCAAAACAATTTGTACACAAATTTTACGCGTACAGCTATTCACTGTTGTACATAGATGATAGATACCTATACAGTGTAGACTCTACACGCATACGTATAGTCGCACGCACACAAACACCGTGCCGAAGTCTACCGAACTGAAACGACGTTAGACGATTGTTAGGTTTTTTTCGTTACGGAATTTCTTGGTTCGGTCGCCGCGCTCAAAGCCCGCGATAAAAGCTATGCAATAGCTTAAAAAGCTATGCAATAGCTTAAAAATTTTTGTCTAATCATAGATAATCATTCATAATGATCTATATATGATTGGATTCGAAAATTGGCCAAGTCTAATTATATATAATCATATATAACTATATATATAATTATGTAGAACAATGTATAATTGTATAGAACTTTGTATTATATATAACAATATTTAATTATATATAATTACTTCTAATTAATCATTTCGCTTAGTTTTATGGATATATCACTTGATAGAGTCATATGTAATTCTCTACAATAGATTAAAATACAAAAAAAAATGTTTACATATAATTTTACGGCTGTACCTAGGTCGGGTTGGCCAATGCTGACAAATGGCCCAGCCTTGGATCATTTATTACTTTACCAAGTCTTGGCAAGGTAGTAGTGGCCCAGGCCTGGCCCGAGACTTGACCTAATGGTTCAATATTTTGGAACCAAGCCTTGGGAGATCACGATTGGCCAAGGTCTGGTCCGAGGCTTGGCAGAAAAAAAGGTTCACTTGAGCTAAGAAAATATTTTTCCTTCTAATTATTTTCTTGAACAAAAAAAAATTTTTGTTTGACAGAAGAAATTTCACTTATTCCAACAAAATTAATTCTCTTGCTTTAAGAAATACATATCTTGATCCAAGAAAATCTTTTTGTTTTAAGAAAATTCAGCCTCTTGCTCCAAAAAATTTAGTTCTTGATAGAAGTAAACTTTCTTATTTTGAGAAAATTTTTTTCTTGCTCCAAAAAATTAAATATCTCGATAGAAGTAAGTTTTCATTAATATTTTTATTGATTAACATGTCAAATGGGAAGATCAATTAATATTGAATTTTTTTTTTTTTCATTCAATATGTATAATTGCACGCTAAAAACCCTATCAACCCTAGCGGATTCGTGGTGACGGTCAAAATACGGTCAAACGACGGTGGATTCACCGTAAATTCACTTTACCGATGAAAGAAAGTCTATTGATGGTCGAACAACCGTCATTCGACGGTGAAAAATAAGTCAAGTTGTGAAGTATTCTAACGGTGATTGCATGGTTCATAAAGTAAACATTGTACAAAATTTTCTCCATTTTTTTTTATTCGATAGCCATGACTTCCCGATCCTTTGATTGTCTTCAGACATAAATACAACAGTGAATGACTGGTAAAAATTCGGTGAATAAAGAGTATTTCGGTGGTGAATCTACAGTAATCTGTGGGTGAATTTAAGGTCAAATGGTGGTAAAGAAGATAACGCCGGTAAAGTAGAAATTTTCTAAGCGGCTGAGTGAATATAAGTTTGATTTGTAATTATAAAAAAATTTCATAAAATAATATATATAAGGCAAATAAAATACAAATAAATAGTTAACAAAAAATAACTTGAAAAAAGTTTCAGTCACTACAATTTTTGACATTATTAAAAAAAAAAAATTTTTTATAAATTTTTGTAAAATTTCAAAATTTTTTTTTTCATGAAATCTTAAATTTAACATGGACTCATCAAATTAAAGTGTTACGTTCTCGTAAATTTTAAATTTATATAAAATTTTATAAATTTATTTTAAAAATTATTCAATAGTTATTTAAATTATTTAATTATTATCCGAAGTATTTCGTAACGGAAATACCTCGAGATAACAGATTTCTAGAACGTCAACGCAGCCCAGTAGACTAAACAGTCTACGTTGTGGGATTTGGACTGCGTTGATGTTCTCATAGGGTAACCTGAGATGCAACGTTGCTAAAAAAACATTATAAAAACTTATTGTAATAATTATAAAATATACATTCTGTCTTCAGACTTCATCTGAGGCAGTCAGTCTGAGGACCTAGCAGAAGAGCAATCTCTGCTGGTCCGAGGCTGAGCCTGTCAATTCCTTGATAATAAATTTTGTTAATTGTTAAACAATTATGGAAATTTATTAAAACCTTAACCCAGGGTTGAGAGCGCTTATCAGCGTTCCACCCTGGTTCCTTTACCTAGAGCGCTAGCCAGCGATCAGGTATCCTATCCTCTAGATATCCGAATTATTACCCCCAGGGTGTGAGCGCTTATTAGCTGTTCTCATCCTGGTGAAATCGCCCAGAGGGCTAGCCAGCGTTCAGGCACTCTATCCATTACCTACCTGTAGGCAGGTAAATTAAAAAGGAAAATATTAAATTATATTTTATAAATAAAAATAAAAGTATTGAATTATAAAAAGTACTTCGCGAAGGAATCAATGACATGACCCACCTGGAGTCTATTGACATCCTAATCAGGTCAAAATCTGGACTTAAATTATTTAAATAAATTTTAATTAATTACACCCAAAATTTGGGAACGTAACAAAGGAAAGATTTCTTTATAGTTAATAAAATTTAATGCATTCATTTTGGGTGACAAATTCAGAGAATGAGTTATTGTTTAGAGTTCGTGAAATAGAAATATTTATCAAAACAACATCAAGTATCCGTAAAATAGATCGTGATTCAAAGACGTTTTTAATTTACGTTTGGTATAGCATTACAGGAAAATCTCTTGACTTTCGATCAGATGATCCGAGTTTGATTTCCGGTCTGGGCGATGTGATTTTACACTGATTTTTTTTTTTCAATATTATCACATACGCGAACATTTTACGAGCTTAATACCGATTATTCTGGGTGAATGCACTTATTTTGTTACATCGGATTCCTATAATGAGACGGTGAATCGACCGTAATGAGCTATAGTTCTATGCTGGTGAATTAATGGTCAAATGTCAGTAAAATCACCGTGAGTTCACCCGCAGAAGTAGGTATTTCTCGGATCTTCAGTTGATAAGTCAACAGTCAAAATTATTCACAATGATACCTGATAAAGACCGTCAAATCACTTCATCTAGACTAATGTATTTGACTGCTGTTTAACCGTGAATTGGCCATATTATAACCATGGCAGTGAAACCGCTGGGGAAATGACGTGAATATCGTTTATTTTAACACAAAGTGTGTTGAATTTTAACACTAATTTTGTGCTGACCGTATTTAACACAGAAATTATATTGATTTTAAACAATATTTTCAACTCTAAATGTGATCAGATTAGAACTTGATTGTCGTACACTGGCATGGAACCAATGACTTCCCGATTTTTTTTAAATCATCCATTTGTATAGCGAGAACTTAAAAATTTAGGAAAAGTAATCTTAGATGTGAAAAAAAAATTTTATTACGATGCACAATGACGATAAAAATTGCTGTGAAAAAAGTTGAAAAAAAAATTTTTTTTTATGTTTTTTCATCTTAGATGATTGAAATTAAAAATTTAGTATAATAAACACAATTATACAATTTTCTCCGTGTATCTCAAAATCTGCTATACCGAAATAATTCAAGCTGACATGTAATCTAATGGTAATAAAATTCTTTCGAACGTCGTAAACCGCGTTTTCATCGCCCGCGCGAGTACACACACACACCTCAAATAAGTCCATCGCATATTCTTGTAGAGAATTTAACACTCTACGAAAAAGGTCACTTACACTTTAATCATAGAGATAGCCGGTCTAAAGATATTTAAACGTACATGGAGAAAAAAAAACAGCACTGATTACTATTTTGTACAATAATCAGTAGTGTTTTGGAAGAAAAAGTGGTCAAAATGCTTGAAACAGTAGAGAGCGCTATGTAAAAACTACTGGCTACTTTCTGCACATTACTGAGACGTGCGCTGTCATTAACCAGTCTTGTCTCATACAGCACTCTCTACTGTCTATCAATACTTTTCTAATATTTGTATAAAACAGTAACCATTGATGTTTTATTTTCTCCGTTTAAATAACACACTCATTGACATCATCGTAAAAATAGTCATCAGAACTGCTCCTTAGAATACGCTGAGATCTGATGAGAACTCGATTTTCGAAAGTTTGGGTGAAACCAATAACTATCCGATTCTTGAAAAACATTAATTTTTATGGTGGGAAATTGAAAATTGAAATTTCAGTTTCTTATAGAATTCTTTGTAAAATAGTATAATTTTCATTACATTTGACAATACAAAATAGTAAGAAATTTTTCGTCCATTCATAAGGTGCCACTTTCTCAAATAATACATAGATTAAACGTTGCGCATTTCGTTAATTTTGAAAAGAGTGCATGATTATATCACAGTATTTAATAATTTTTATAATTCAATTCATTAGTGAGTATATAAAAATTAATTTTTGTTTATGAAGAAAAATATAATAAAACAACTGTTTCTATAAAATAATAATTTACACGTGAAATTTACCTCAAGTGTCTGCCGTAAAGTCAAATCGGGAAAGAAAACATCTTGCTGTTGAACGTAGCAAATTCGACGACGCCATCGTTTCGTTAACCTTTCTCGATTCAACCATATTTCTCCATTATCTAAACCTATCCGCCCTGACAAACAATTCAATAATGTTGTTTTTCCACATCCTAAAAATAAAAAACACAAGTAATTAGTAAAGAAAAATAACTAAATATTCACACAATTATAAATAAATTACAACAAAAAAAGTAAGGAATATGGTTTATCCCAAAGGCCTTTCATACTAACGGAAATATCGTGAAGAATCACTTTTCTTACAATATTCTTCAATTTTTTAATACGCGTACTTTCAAGTGTCCTCTATACGAATAAATTATTTTTAATAGTCTTTGCGGTGTTAATTTTCGAAATATTAGCAATTAAGAATCGTACATCTAACATGTATTCCCTATCCTGACCGTAGTTAGAGTGAAAATTTTATTGAACAACAACCATACTTTTCTTAGAATTTTTTTGAAAAACTGAGAATATTTAATTGAAGTTATAACAAGTATTTTTTATCAAAAATAACATAAACGAGTGATATTCATTTTTTTATAAAAAATGTTTGAAGTTAGGAATGATAGTCTGTAAAGAGAGCCAGCGATAGTGCGTGAGAAAGAAATCAATAGCCATAAGCTATTGGTGTCTTTTTTTGCCGTGATACCTCCTTAAACGCTCAAAATTACGTTTTTGAGCTGTCCGAGCTCAAAAATTTGATAGATGTTTAATAAAACACTATTTTATGAATTTTCAAACTGTGATTATTTTTGAATGAATAAACCAATTTTCATGTAGTTGGCGGTATTCGACGTAGTGATTTTAACCTCATCAATAATTTTTGAGTTCAAATTGATCAAGCTAGAAAATTTCGAAGTAATTCCGAAAAAACACTTTCTTCGGTTTCTTTTCGATAACGATAACTCACGAACGAATCAACCGATTTCGACCAGGCTCGCGGCAATCAATGTAGTTTTTTTTATGTTAAGAGCTAATTAGTTTTTAAAAACGATCAGTAAAGCCATTTAAAAGTTATTCGAAAAAAAACCCCATATAAAAAAATTTTTTTTTGTAGTTTATTTGAGATTTCTCAAAATCTATCGGTTCAAATCGTATTAAAAATCCAAGGTTGGTCAAGAAGCCCTTTTAAATGGCGCCAACGGCGACGACCATAGGACATACGGACTTAGTGACATCCTCGGCAAAATAGTCCAAATCGTTTTCTAGGACCTCAAAACGTGGAGATCTGATAAAATCTCGATTTTTGAAACTCAGAATGAATCTAATAACTTCCCAATTTTTGACTTTTCTTAATGGGTTAAAATATATATATATATATATATATATATATATATATATATATATATATATATATATATATATATATATATATATATATATATATATATATATATATATAAACATATATAATAGATAAATTTGTCATTAAAGATAAATTTGGGAATTAGGGAAATAAAGGATAAGGGGGAAGGGAAGGACCTTTACGTAGTAGGAATTTTCGGTAACTGAAAAAAGTAATTCGGACAGCCCAGACCGGGACTCGAACCCGGATCGTTTGGTTACGCGCCAAAGGCTCGTAAAAATTGTTTCTTAACCAATGTTTCTGAAATTATTAAAAAAGAATTTCAGCATTACCTTGAAGCAAAAAAATTGAGTAAATGTTAAATATAATAAAATTTTAGATAAAAATCTAAAGTAAATAAAGTTATATAATTCGTTCACTGAATATAAGACATATAAAACGTTCAACAATTTATACCATTTATCTAAATGGTGGATATATAATAAACAAAATGGCAGAGTTATTGAAGTAGTGTAAAGATTAAAAATGTTCAATAAAAATTTTGCTATACCTGAAGGTCCCATAACAGCTAAAAGTTCTCCAGGCTTAACCACTCCTGCAACGTCGCGAAGAAGAACACGCTTCTCTCTAAATACTTGTAAATCTCGAAAAACTAGTTGTATTGGACGAGAATCCAAAGGACATTCTAATTGCAGAATTGAAGATTCCACTCTAAAAAGACAAAAAACATCATTATTTTGATATAAATTACTTCGATACTTAGATTTTCATAGAATTTTTTAGCAGAAGCTTAGTTTGGGCATTTCCGCTGAAAATTCAAAATTTGGCCGGAAGTGCTTAATTAAATCTGCTGTTAAAAATTCTATGAAAATCGAATAAATCCTCTCCCCTCAAAATATCGCAGAAAATGCCCAAAGACAGCCCCTGTTAAAAGCGGAACTCAAAATTCCAATTTTAAGAGGTCCTCCAAGGAAGTTACATTTTTGCACATTCTAATATATATATATATATATATATATATATATATATATATATATATATATATATATATATATATATATATATTAGAATGTACCACTGATCGTATCAACATAAAACTACGACCATTCGACGCGAAATTTTTCCTCGATAGTTTATGGCTATTTATTTTTCGAATTCCGACATTTCTTCATTTTTTTATTGCTGTTTTACTTTCATGAACATTTGTTCCGCTAATGAAAACAAAAGACAAGCATTTTCTCTTGATTCTTTTGTTTTCATGGATTTCAACGGGGTATATTAGACGGATTATGGTCTTCTGCTTTCAGCTAAAAATCTACTCCCACGAACCCACGTGCTCACTCTCATCAACCCTTCCACCCACCCACTCGAAGGATTCCTATCTATAGAATCACTCGTCACCAAATCTCGGGAACCATAGGACTTAGTAACGTGAAACTTGGTAGAAATATTACTTTTGCTATGTAGAGGTCAGCTAAGAACTCATTTTAAGAAAATCATCCCCCAAAGGGTTTTGCGGGGGCGTTAACAATGACAAATTCCCTTTTTTAAACTATAGCTCCTATAGACTCTAAATTTGGTAGGAATCGTCTGTAAAAGATGTAGAAATAGTCTTTGAACGAATTTTACAATACAGCTTGGCGCACCGATATTGGCCCATGCTTGGGCCAAGACTGGGTAATCAGCTTTGACCAACCCAATGATTACCCGAGCCTGGGCAAAGACTAAGCAACCAAGCCTCGGTCAGTCCAATAATTATCCGAGCCTAGGCCAACACTGGTTTTGTTTGGATTCAAACTCCCACAACCTGCTTCATGAGTGTCCACCTCTCACCTAATGAAGGGATTTGTGTGTTCCAACAGAAACTGGCAAATATAGAAGATGCAATCACTAAGTTCAACGGTGAAGTCATCGTCGCTGGTGTCGAATTCGGTAAACCCCACCGAAAACGATTGATTCGATCGGAAGATATCGCAACCACTAGAAAAAGTGCAAAAGTTGTGTTTTTCAGCTCGAAGAGCTCAAACCTTTGGATTAAATAATTTCTCGAGCGTTTTGCACTTGTATCCCTCGCAACCTTGAGATTAACGTGGAAACACTGTTTGTGGTAACAACGTATTATTTACGCAATTTTCACTGTGGATTTATTCCATTTCTAGTTAAAAACATCTCCACCAAAAAAGCCTCACTTTAAGTGATGTTTTAAACATCTCATAACAAATTTTTCTTTACTATCAACATCTCATCATTATCATTCTTAACGGATGTTCGAATGATAAACTTTAGCTAATCATCATCAACTTAATTAAATTATTTTCGTTAGTGGGGGGTTTCGTCCCTGGACCCCAACTTTGGGTCACCCATCACAAAACGCCACACACTCACCACGTATCACTTTATCAACAATAATTACACAAACACAAACGCACGTAATCGTGTTGCATCCTTTTAACATGATTTGAATGTGTGTTTACTCGCAAATAGGCTGAATTGTAATATCTCCTAATTATAAAAAAATTATTGAGACGTTAAAATTACAACATACGCCATCATATAAATTATTTACTTACATTCCATTATGAACAAATAATAATATATGACATTTTTTTCAGAAATATAATGCAAAAACGTACAATGAATTAAAAATAAATAAAGGATTACATACAAATATTAAAACTAATAATTAACACGACAACAATATAAATTAATTTTATACAACACTTCATTTCACATAAACATTAATTAAGAATCTAAATTTTGAGCAATACCAGGTAACTACTGTAAAATATTTGCTAGATGAAACTGCTCAAAAATATTAAAAATACGGCGCTTATGGTCACGGTAACGATGTATATCTATATATTTGTCAAGTTGAATCGTTTTTAATCGCTTTGAGCCATTTCGAATCGTTTCAAATCTTTTTTTCTAATCAGGACGTCTATTATCGGCAACTCTTCCAGTAGCTATATACCGAAGACATACCAATAATCTCCGTTCAGACATTAATGTTATCAACATAACATAACATAACATTTGTGTGTGTTTATTCAACATTAGACCAACACGTAAGCTTGCCACCGTGTTGTGCCCTTTTTTATCATAGTTTTTGTGTGTGTTTATTCGATATGAGACTGACACATAAGCTTGTTACTGTAATGATAAGATGTTGGTAGTCGAAAAAAATTTCTTGTGAGATGTTTTTTGTCACTGGTTTTGAAAATGACTTGCAATTTACGTCAGTATTATGTACAATTGTGACTAATTATTGATGTTAAATAATGACTCTCAAATGACATCGGTATAATGTACGATCGTGACTTATTACTGATGTAACCACATGATGTTAAACTTATATTAAGATTACGTACAATGGTGATTTGTCACTGATGTGAACGCATGTTAAACTTACGTCGTTATGACATACAATGATGGCATTAATGTTACGTAATATTGTAGTTTATATATTATGTCAATTATACGTAATATCTAAGTCATTTCCGTGACATCACAGAGAAGTAATAAACTTAAATCAGTATGATGTCAAAATTATTTCACAAATTTTTATATCACAATTGGATCACAAGACAGGTCGATTTTACGTCATATTCACGAAAAAAAGTGAGACATTCCTATGACTTATAAATGACGTCATATTACAGTCATGTGTTCACTGGGAACGGTGTAATATTTTTTGACCAAAACTATCGCAATAAATAATCATATAACAAAAATTTACTTTTCGTTTATATGGTTACAGTATTTATATATATTGATTAGCTGTTACCCGCCCGCTCTACTGGGCAGAGAATTGTATTTAGAATTGAATAAAATTGTATTTTTAGATTTAGACTTGAAATTTAATTGGGATATTGTTTTGACTTGCACAGATTCTACATTCCATCGGATTGTCCTGTACCTTTTCTCCATGTGATTATTATAGCTAGTATTCATTGTCACTTTCAATGTGCCATCACTATAACATTCCCGAGACTTTTTTCCTAGAATGAACAATAATTAACATGAAAAAATAAATTTGAAAAGAGCTTTGAAAGTTTCATCAGTTAAAGGAATTGCAAATCTCATAAGTGAAGTTGAAATCTGCCTTGCTTGAAGTGCGACGAATTTTGCTGTTAATTAAAATTTCCTCCATGAAATTAATTTTTCGTAGAAAATTATTTGTATATGTTTTTTACGAGTTCTCTTTAAATAAGTAGACAAATTTCTTTTCCACAGCTCAAGTGTTTAGAAAATGCTTTCATTTTAATCTGTTACATTTCCGCGATCCCGTAATAAGAACAATTCATTGGTAAGAAATCTAACTTAAACTGATTTAAAATGATTTAAAATAATTTAAAAGCATCTCGTTTGAATACTTATAGATATACAATTAACACAAAAGTAATCATTTCAAATAATCTTTCCGAATCAGGGCATGTAAAGTTAAATTTCGGAAACCTTACAATAACTTTTTCGCCGCTGTCAAAGAGACGGTTGTTGTAAGAAAATATAATTATCAAGGAAAAAAAAATATTTAAATCGGTTGGGCTTCAAGGCCATCCCTGTAATTTCCTGTTTCTTTTAAAATTCTATCAAATTTTATATCAGTAAAAACTGTATTTGAAAAATATGAATTTTTTGACAATTATCACTCCCGCACTTTTATGTTGGGGAGGAATTTCGGAGTCAGTAGAAGTTACAGTTTAGAAATTAAAATTTTAGATTTTAACACTCACCCCCGCAATCCCTATCAAGAGTAGACTATATTGAAATCCATTTTGAGATGATCTCTACATGAGAAATAAAATATTCCTATCCAATTTAGAGATTTTAGAAGCTATATTTTCGAACAAGATTTTTTATTGTTAACACCCACCCCCGCGATCCTTATTTGAGGTAATTCATTGTAAAATTTGTTCTAAGATCATTTTTATATAACTTATAGAAAACTCCTACCAAATTTGGTGACTATAGGAGCTATAGCTTGGAAGTTAAAAATTTTAATAGTTAACACCCACCTCCGCAAACCCTGTGACGTGAGCTATAGTAAAATTCGTTCGTATATTATTTCTACATCTCTTACAGAAAATTCCTATCCAATTTGGAGTCTATAGGAGCTATAGTTTAGAATCGGAAATTTTTCACGTTGTTAACGTCCCCAAAATCTTTTTTGGGGTGGGATATCGTAAAATTTGTTCATGAATTATTTATACATTTCATATAAAAGATTTCTACCAAATTTGGAGTCTGCAGAAGCTGTAGTTTAAAAATTAAAAATTTTCATTGTCAATACACACCCCCGCAATCTCCTGTGGGGTGATTTATCGTAAAATTTTTTCATAGACTATTTCTTCATCCCTCACAGAAGATTCCTGCCAAATTTAGAGTCGATAGGAGCTACAGTTTAAAAACGGGAATTTTTCATTATTAACGCCCCCGCAGACATCGTTGGAGGAGGAATTTCTTAAAATACGTTCTTAGCTGACCTCTAGATGACAAAAATAATATTCCTATCAAATTTCAAATCTCTACGCCTGATAATCCCAGTTATATCGTAATGAGTCACTGTATACCAAAAAATCTCCGATATTTAGATTAGTTTTTTAGTGAATTGAAACATACCAAAAAAAAAAAATTCTGGCCAAGTTTCAAAGATTTAAATCTATAGATTAGAAGATAAAAATTTTATAAATTTGTAACACCCCCGCACAGCCCTCTGGGGGTGGAATATCATAAAATTAGTTTCTACTAAATTCAAATATGCCAAAATAAATATCCTGACTAAGTTTTATACCTATAAGAGTTTTATTTTGAAAATGTGGATTTTTTTTTTTATTAAAGCCCCTGGAACCTCTTTTGGGGGTTGGAATTCCGTAAAATTCGTTCTTAGCTGACCTCTACTCAGTGAAAAAAATATTCCTACCAAATTTCAAGTCTTTGGGTCTTATAGTTCCAAAGATATCATGATGAGTGACTATATACGTGGAAATCTCTTATATATCTAGAGATAAAAGATGAATAACCAAAAATATCGTCTCGTGTTATAATGTTGTGGATGCGTGGGTGAATGTATAGAAGTTCGTAGGTGGATGCGTGGGAGTGCGGGGCTGGAAACGCTTTTAAAAGCGTTAAAGTGATGTTAGACATTTTGCCAGTCTTTATGTGCTCGAATATGAAGAAAAAGTGATGTTCATTTGTTTTATTAGAAGAGACAAATGACTATCCACATAAATTTGACAAAAAATGATCAAGGGTTGATGGAATTAAAAAAATTAATATTCTAAAACCTTCTACAACTAATTCCACGTCGAATGGTCATGGTCTCATGCCGATCGGTCCAGTAGTTTTTAAGTTTACCGCGGTGGAAAAAAAATGATTTCTTATATAGACATAGATTACGGTATGTCATTTCGAGGCGACTTTTTTTTTTCAACGGAAAAACAAGCTGAAATCTTACAGGAAGGTGAGAAAAGAACCCTGTTCAAAGTGGAGTTCTTAATATTAATATTTAGAGGTGCCTGTTTGTAATTTCTCATTTCCTATTTAAAAAACATGAGAAAAAAATTTTTTTTTTTATTTTGTTTTTCTTGTTCATCCCTGTTTATCTCTGTTAATGTCTGAAGCATTAAATACGCTCAGGCCTGTTCATGCCTGTTCATGCTAAAGACCAAGTATGCTAAGAAAAAATTTTTGAATATGGTACAGTGTATGTACATTAATTTCGATTTATAAATTTGTAAATTGTCAATAAACGATATATTTTATTATTCAATAAATGATGATCAAGCCTGAGCGTATTTAACGCTTCAGACATGAACAGGCATGGACAGGCATGACCATGTTTAATTTCAGGCCTGATCATACATGAACAGACATGGTCATCTGCTGGTGGTACAGCCGTACAATTATATCTAATCATTTTTTTTTTATTTTAATTCATCATAGAGAATTTCGTATGAGTCTATCAAGTACTATATCAATAAAATAAAACAAAGTAATTGATTAAAAGTAACAGTGGGCTATCAAACCTGACCATGTCTGATCAGGCATGATCAGGTCAATTCATGCCATATTAGGCAGGGTCATTTTTCATGTCTGATCATTTTTTCCCAGGAGGTTTCTTTTCTCACCTTCTTGCAAGTTTTCAGCCTGTTTTTTTGTTGAAAAAAATTAGGAAAACGATTAACCCTGAAGGCCATCCCTGCAACTTCCCGTTAATATCTGAGCGCTTAAAATATTGCACTTATGAAGTTTTTGTGCTCTTCGAGCTCAAAAATACAATCTATGTGTTGTTTTAAGCTCTCCGAGCTCAAAAAGATACCTTTTCTATGTTTTTGAGCTTTTTGAGCTCAAAAGTCTTATAGAAGTTTCATAGAGCATTATTTTTCGAAATTTTAAACTGCAATAACTTTTGAATAGGTGAACCGATTTCCACGCGGTTGGCGGCATATTACGCAGTTTTTGAAGCTTCATAAAGGATTTTTAAGTTTAAATTGATCGAATTAAAAATTTTGGAGTAATTCCGAAAGAATACTTTTTTTGGTTTTCTTTCGACAACGATAACTCACGAATGAATCAACCGATTTTGACCGGACTGGCGGCGATCGTCGTGATTTTTTAATGTTGAAAGCTGATAAGTTTTTGGAATCGATCAATAAAGCCGTTTGAAAGTTATTTCAAAAAAACTACATTTGAAAAAAAATTTTTTGTAGTTTTCTTGAGATTTCTCAAAGTCTACCTGTCCAAATCGGTTCAAATTGTATTCATAATTTAAGTTTGATCAAGCCCTTTTGAATAGTGCCGACCGCGATGGAATCAGTCAAGCTATTCAAAAGTTATAAGAGGGTTAAATACACACACACACACACACACACACACACACACACACACACACACACACACACACACACACACACACACACACACACATATATATATATATATATATATATATATATATATATATATATATATATATATATATATATATATATATATATATACATGCATACAGACATACGGACATCATCGCGGAAACACTCAGGGAAGCTTCCTAGGACCTCAAAACGTTGAGATCTAATGGAAACTCGATTTTCGAAAAACGGGGTAAAACCAATAACGTCCCGATTTTTGAAAATTTTCAATTTTCTTAGTGAGAAGTTAAAAAATTCGTCTCAAAATGACACACCCTAATATTTATGTTAAAATCCATTATATGTATAATTAATATACGTGATTTGATAGCAAAGATAGAAAATTAATCTTAATTGAAACTTTCTTTTTACCGCCAACGTTTTGTCCACATTTCTTCCTTTCTTCAAGGCTTTTTAATGAGAAACAAATCCATCAGTATACTATGCGTGTCTAACTTTTTGAAAATAAAATGTTAAAGTTAAGCCTATAGCATCATATTTTTCAAGTGTTAAAAGTATATAATCTTTAAGAAAAATCTAAAAAATTAGACAAAAAATTTGTAATTTATGTTAGTTAAATTTAATTTTTTTGACAAAATTATCTATTTATGATTTTAATTTTCCATGTTTACAACATACACACTTATATTAATATATCCGTATGATAATCTGATAACCGATAATTGAGTGTTTATTTAGAAACAATATTCATTGTCTTATTTATAAATAAAAATATTGACCTTGTCATAAGACTATATTATATTCTGTTTTAAAAATGATTGCATTTGCTTTTTTTTATGAATTGATGCCCTCCTCCCGGCCAGCAGCACTCGCTCGCTCGCAAACATTTTTTTCAATGCAATTTTTTCCGTACTTTCGACCGGGTAGCAAGAAAACTAGTATACACTACAAGGGTAGAAATTTGAGAGCCCTGAACTGCGCGCCATGATGCCCGAGGCGAAGCAGGGCAGGAATCTCAATTTTCTGCACTTGTAGTCTAATATACTATTAAAAAATAAAGGAATATTTTATTTCTGATTGTCTGCGAGTCTGATAGAAGTTTAACACAACACTATTCTTAAATTTACAAACTGCAATCTACAATTACTTTTGAATGAATAAACCGATTTTCATGCGGTTAGTAGCATTACACACAGTTGTCTGAATCATATGATTTACTTTTAAACACAAATATTGATCAGATCGAAAATTTTGGAGAAATTTGAAAAATTAATTTTTTCCAGATTTTTTCGACGACGATAACTCACGAAAGAATCAAACGATTTCGACCGGATTAGCGGCGATCAACGTCCTTTTTTAATGTGAAGAGCTGAGTAGTTTTCGAAATCGATTTGTAAAACCGTATAAAAGTTATTCCAAAAAAAACAAATTTGAAAAAATTTTCTTTAGTAGTTTTTTCGAGATTTCTCAAAATCTACCCGTCAAAATCGGTTCAAATTGTTAGCGAAATAAGTTCGGTTAAGCCTTTTCGAATAGCGACACCCTGCAATTAAATCGATCAAGCCGTTCAAAAGTTAGACATACAGACACCATCGTAAAAATCGTCAAGAAAGCTTCCTAGGACCTCAAAACGTCGAGATCTGATGAAAACTCGATTTTTTAAAAACAGGGAAAAATCAATAACTCCCCGATTTTCGGAAATTTTCATTTTTCTTAGCGGCGAATTAAAAAAATTAAAACGTATAGGGTAGAAGTACCGGTTTTGACTATTTTAGGACCATTTTTGACCACTTGATATTTTAGTAAATTTGTAAAAAATTCAATAATCGGATAAGTAATCGGAAATAATGAGTGAGCTGTATTTTATTAAATCTCAAAATCAAAGCTTAAAAAATTAATTGGTTTCATGATTTTATTTCAGTGCTTTGGATTTTTTTTTCTTCATTATTTCGCCAAAATGTTGAGTTATAATTTTTAATGAGAATAAATTACTTTATTTTTATTCAATAACTTCCTCCCCAATTAGATTCCGAATCTATTATGCATACGATGGATTGAATATTGATCCTTATAATTGTTAAATTTTTTGTCAATAAAAATCACACTATATATGTTATATACATTATTTTATATACATTATATACATTACTTTTATAAATTTAAACTTGAAAATAGAATTTAAATCAACGGTATACGAAATGATATCTCTTACATATTGTCATTACAACGTATTATTTTTGTGAATTACGTTAGTATCGTTCATATTTCAAATATTATACCTAAAAAGTTCTAATTAATCATAACGACATGTTTTGAAGCTAAATATTAAGAACATCTTAGCAATTCAGTTATGTAGTATGGATAAAACAAAAAGAAATCTAACTAACCAGTAACATCTTCACGTCTAATGTTTTACCGTAGTTGTCACATTTGTACGTAACTTTCTAATGAATTTCTGAGAAAACACATGAACCTGTCGCAGGAATTAGAGGGGAATGATGAAACGACAAAGAACACACTGTAAAGTTAATGAATCATCTATGACCCAGTAATGTATTAATGATTTACGTATCTTCATTAAATTATTTACCACAATATAATAAATAATTATGTAGAATGAATAAATAATTAGTCAATAATAATAATTATAAGGTAAACCTACCTGAGTATTGTTCCCATAGCAAATAATTTTGGAACATAACTGTCGTAACGTTGAGCATGCAGATGAAATTAGAAGAACTACTCACTAGTAGAACGCATCGTGACGGGAGGGCGATACACAAAAAGACGAAGCATCGACACGAGGAGATAATAAATTCTCAGCAATGGCGGTATCACGACGTCATGAAGTTCAGTGAACTTGCGCTTACGGGAAGAATCTCTGTCCACGTTAAATGTATGTTGTATTGTATGTATATAACCCGTATGCATATAAGTATTTATATATAATACATAATATAAATATATAAAATTTTATTGGCCACTATCGAAATTGAACTCAATGTAGTGCATAAGCAAGAAGTGCCGCTTGTGAGTCTTTTAGTCAAAATATTACTCAGTTTATTCGATCAGAGGCCCATTAATACCGGATCGAACAGAAAAAAAGCACTGACTAGTCTGACGGTTTGTGCAATTAAAAGTTCAAAAGGTTCGTTGAACTCCAAGTACCCCTTTATTTTCATCATTTCATTAATTTTTGTTATTTCTCTTTCTCTCTCAACTCAATCATTTTAATATTTAATCTTTTATTATTTTCTATATATAAATAAGTTTTTAGGTAGACAATAGTAATTTATTTTGGGAACGCATGATTACAGTTACAATTTTTCTGATGTGACAATTAAAAAAAAAATTCGGAAAACGGTTGACCCTGAAGGCCATTCCTGCAACTTCCCGCCAATTCTATACCTATTCTATACGCTTGAAATTGCACTTATGACGTTTTTGAGCTCTTCGAACTCAAAAATACAATTTGTGTGTTATTTTGAACTCTCCGAGCTCAAAAGTCTGATAGACATTTGATACAATACTATGTTTCAAATTTTTAAAACGCAATAAATTTTGAATGAAAATCTGATTTTTTCGCGGTTGGTGGCATTCTTCGCAGTTCTTGAGCATCATGAAGAATCTTTCAGTTTAATTTGATCGGAATAGGAATTTCGGAGTAATTCCGAAAAAACACTTTTTTCGGTTTTCTTTTATTCACGATAACTCACGAACGAATCAACCGATTTTGACCGGATCAGCGGCGATCGACGTGGATTTTTGATGCCAAGAGCTGATTTTTTAGATCAATCAGTAGAGCCTTTCAAAAGTTATTCCAAGAAAACTAAATTTGAAAAAATTTTTTTCGTGTTTTTTTCTAGATTTCTTGAAATTTACTAGTCCGAATCGGTCCAAATTGTGTTCAAAATCTAAGTTTGGTCAATCCCTTTCGAATGGCACCAACTGCGATAAAATCGATTCTCGAAAAACAGGATAAAACTAATAACTTCCCAACTTTTGAAAATTTTCAATTTTCTTAGTGGAAAGTTAAAAATTAGAAATACGGTTAACCCTTAAGCCATCGCTGTAACTTCTCGTTAAATCCATACCTAGGCGCTTAAAATTGCACTAATGATGTTTTTGAGCCCTTCAAGCTCAAAAATACAATTGTTTTTGAGCTCTTCGAGTTCAACAGTCTGATAGAAGTTTCATGCAACACTATTTTTTGAATTTTCAAACCGCAATAACTTTTGAATTAATCAACCGATTTTCACGTGGTTGACGGCATTCAAGGCAGTTTTTTCAGTCTTATGAAAAATGTTTGAGTTTGAATTAATCAAACTAGGAATTTCAGAGTATCTCTGAAAAAACAATTTTTTCGTTTTTCTTTTTTTTTTTTCACGATATCTCTCGTACAAATTGACTGATTTTGACCGGCTTGGTGGCGATGGACGTGGTTTTTTAATGTTAGAAGCTGATTAGTTTTTGGAATCGATCGGTATAGCCGTTTAAAAGATCCTTTTTTAAATAGTTGATGTAACGTTTTCATTGTTGTCGCTTTTCGTTGTTATAGTGACCACTTTAGCAACGGTTACTATGGCAACGGTTAAATATTAATGAGTAAAATTATTAATCAATTAAATTGTCGATGATAAAAATTTTGACAGAAGCGCGCAAAGCACGTTCGATTTTCTAGTATTCCAAAAAACGTCGGGGTTACACGGAGAAACAAACATCGTGATAAACACGAAACTTTGTATCGTCATTATCATAATCATGTGTATAGCGACTGTTAACAAACGTTTGTATTCTATCACTATACGTATTGTGATTACCTCAAAACGTATAGTGTTAAAGACTATACGTATCGTGATAATCACGACACACCGCTTGCAGCGCCACTACTTTCCCACTACTTTTCGCCTGGATCGTGATAGTTACGATACGTATGTTGATGAGAGCGATATTTTTTTCTCCGTGTATGTTAAAAAAAAACACTTGTTTACAAACATTTTGTCAACGACATCTCTCGAATCAATCAATCGATTTTCACGTTCTTGGCGGCGATCGACACAGTTTTTTAAGCTTTAATGATTATTTTATTTAATTAATAAACGATCCGGAAATAAATGTCGAAGTTATGTAAGAAAAACACTTTTGTCGGTTTTCTTTCGTTCACGATATCTCCCGAACGAATCAACCGATTTTGACCGGATTAGCGGCGAATGACGTGGTTTTTCGAGCTTATGGACGGATTAGTTTTTTAAGTTGATCGATAAAGCTGTTTAAAAGTTATTCGAAAAAACTGCTTTCAAAACAAACTTTTTTCTTGTTTTTTTAGATTTTTCAAAATTTCTCAAAATCTATTTATAGGTCCCGATCGGTGTAATCGTCCAAAAGTTTTAAGTGGGGCACGCACACTTATCAAAGCAAGAAAAGCGATGTTGTGGAAAGAGATCTGTAACGTTCTCGACAATGACATCTGGAGTAAAGCCTACCAAATTGTCACTAAACGACTTGGAAAGGCTTCACCAGAACCGCCGAAGTCTCCTGCCTTAACGGACAGCATTGTAGCGGAGCTGTTTCCTAAACACCCGTCGCGGGAGAAAAGACATTACGGAAAAGATGGCAAACCAACATCTTTTACAACTAAGGAGTTGCAAGACACAGCAAAGTCTTTCAAGACGGAAAAGGAACCTGGCCCTGACGGCATCCTGACGTCGGTGATCAGGACTGTAGCCCTGAAATACTTAGACATACTCCTGAACACTTACAATGTATGCTTGGTAACTGGCACGTTTCCCCCGGTCTGGAAGCGACAGAGATTGGTTTTCTTGGACAAAGGTAAGGGAACCCCCAAAACACCTTCGTCGTTCAGACCACTCTGCATGCTGGACATAGGAAAACAAAGAAGACTCCGTAAGGACATCGACCATGCCGGAGGCTTTGCCTCCAACCAACATGGCTTCCGGAAAGGTCGTTCGATAGTCGGAGCGATCGAGAAAGTCATAAAGTCAGCAAAACAAGCATGGTCTGGTAGCCTCAAAGCTCGTAAAGTATGTCTTCTCCTCACGCTAGACGTCAAAAACGCCTACAACAGCGCAAATTGGGGAGATATTTTAGACGCTTTAGAGCACAAATTTGACGCGGAGCCAGAGAATCTGGCACTAGTCGACAACTACCTGGACGAAAGAATGCTAATAGCAAGCGGAAACTACATAAGGCCCACAAGAATACGCCATAACGGCTGGCGTGCCGCAAGGCTCAATAATGGGGCCCGATCTATGGAACGTGGACTACGACGAGCTTCTTAAAATCCCATTACCAAAGCAAGTAGAGCTAACAGGCTTTGCAGACCACGTTGCGGTCGAGATAGTAGTAGACAGTGTAGAAGAGGCCGAACTACTGGTTCGGGAAACCATTGACGCCGTCGAGACCTGACTTGATAAATACTACCTGAAACTCGCCACGCATAAAACCGAGATGGTTGTTCTGACACGTCAAAAATGGTTCCCAAAACCATTCGCTGTGGACATGGGAGGAACAACACCGACGTTAATAAGGGCCCTGCGCTATCTAGGGATAGACAAGAAACTATCTTTCCGCGAACACTTCGACAGTGCATGCACGAAAGCCAGCAAGACGATGTCTAGCCTAGAAAAAATCATGACGAACACTATTGGATCAAGAACTAAAAAGAGAAGAGTTCTAGAAGCAGTCCATTCGGTACTGCTTTATGAAGCAGAAATATGGGCAGACATGTTGAAGCAAAAGACATATCGCTGAAAGATAGCGGCAGTACAGCGGCGAGGCGCTCTCTGGATTGTCTGCGCCTACCAAACGGTTTCCGAGGCGGCTATATTGGTCATTGCGGAAGTCACGCCCGTCGACTTACTAGTGTTTGAGAGAGCAAAACTCTATGACGCTAAAAACAGTGACGAAAACATGAAAGACGCAAGAACGAGGATAAAAGCGGAAACGCAGCAAGAGTGGCAGGACCGATGGACATCAGGAGGGACGGGCAGATGGACGGCGTGCCTGATCCCAAACATCAACGTCTGGCTTTCTCGGAAGCACGGAGACACGGACTTCTTCCTTGCCCAGACAAAATTGATGACGTCGAACACACGTTCTTCGAGTGTGATCGGTGGAAGGACTACAAAAGCAGCACCGAAGAAACAATTGGCGCCTCGTTCTCTCCTGAGAACTTGGTAACCTGCATGATCAAAAAAGAAGAAAACTGGTCAGCTGTCGCAACCTACGCGCAGTGCCTTTTAAATGAAAAATCGCAGAAAGGGAAGAGTAACCAGTAGAAACCAAAAGTAGGCGTCGTGAGACGCTACATGGACTGGATTGAAAAAATGCTAACAAGGTTCCTATCCAGTTTTCCCCGTAACATCTATGGGGAAAGGAGAGAGGAGGATGTTTAGTCAGTATTGTTGCGAAATAATATTGACTTCTGAGTCTGACATACCCAGGCAAACACCTAGTCCTGGCACCAACATCTAGTCCTAGCATACGTAAATGTATTTTACCTCCTCTATAAGAAAAAAAAAAATAAATAAATAAATAAATAAAACACACACAGACATAGTGACAACATCGCGAGGATAGTCAGGAAAGAGTTTCTTGTGACCTTAAAACGTCGAGATCTGATAAAAATTCTATTTTTGTCAAACGGGCTAAACTTCAATAACTTCCCGATTTTCTTAGCGGGAAGTTAAAAAAGCTTTTTTTTTTTTTTTTTTTAAATAAATAGTAGAATTTATATATATTAGGGTGTGCCAAAATGTAACTTCCGTGAAGAACCTTTTGAAATTGAAATTTCGAGTTCCGCTTTTAACAGAAGCTGTGTTTGGGCATTTCCTGAGATATTTTGGGGGGAAAGGATTTATTTGATTTCCATAGAATTTTCAACAGGAGCTTTGCTTGGGTACTTCGGGCCAAATTCTGAAATTTCAACAGAAATCCTGCTGCGCTAAAAGAAGTTATCGCTTTCTTCCTCCGTCAAGGAGAAAAATAGTATATATATACAATCTAGGGTGGGTCAAAAAAATCAATTATTTGTTTTTTACAAGTGATACGGGAAAATGGGTTGCTAGACACCTTAAAAAAACTGACACTAAATAGAACTTCTTTATTTTAATAGGAAGATCCTCCGTATTGCAGTTTTTTATTTTTTTCTCAGTCCAATAAAAAAAATTCATACCTGATCATTAATTGATTGTACAGAAAAATGTTATTAAGGATTTTGTAAAACATTTAATGCTCTACAAAAAAGGTATCTTATATTTTTTCCGTAAACCTCACCATTTGAATGCTATTGAAGATTTAAGTTAAAAATATTTAAAATAATTATTTTAATACAAATGTTATTTTAAGTATCTTATGTTTTGGCGATTAAATGAAGTGTTCAAAAGATATTCATTATCAAACTTTCATGTGTACTAATTTTAAGATTTTTTGATCAGATAATCAAAAAATTTCAATTTAATTTATTTTGAGAAAATTTATGTTTTGAGAAAAGAACAAATTGTACATTATTTATCGCTTAGTTAATTATATATCAACAAAAAAAGCAAAGTTTCCATGATAAATATATTATGATATGTTTCAGTTTTATTTAATGCTTACCGTATAATGGACGGTGTGGTTTAATGTATAAAAAATAAGCGAAAAGAATATTTGGTATAGAACAGGTAGTTCAAAGGGAAGAATAGCCAACATGTCATCGGAAGTTTCTGGATTCAAGTCTTAGTCCAAGCGTCCAAATTTTTTCTCGCATATTCTATAAGCTCTTATTAAAAAGGTCCTTTCGACTTTCTTTCTCCCCCAATTTTTCTGTTACGTGAATGTTGAAACGCTACATGTAATAATTACCTTAACTCCTTTTCTTTCCTGCTTCACAGCTATATTGAATTTTAAATTAAATTAAATTTTAAAATTAAATAATGGTTTAATTTGATTTTAAATTTTGAGAATGAAACTCAAATAATACTTATATTGATGACAAAAAATGAAATTTGTATGAAATTCATAAATTAAATTGAAATTTATCGATTATCTGATCAAAAACTCTTAAAATCAATACACATGAAAGTTTAAATTAGATAATATTTGCTTTATTATGCCAAGATCTAATGGCCGAATGGCAAACTTATAAAAAAATACAAACATAATTAAAGGTAAATCATATATACATATAAAAATAGTGAAAAGTACATAATTAAATTGATAATTAACAATGTTGACTAGTATCATTATTATTAAAATTAATAGTATTTGCTATAGTAACTATTTAATAACAATCTATTCTAAATTTAAAAATTAATAATATAAAGAAAAAATAAACATCATTTCAATTTAACCAATCCGGTAACAAAATTCTGTAAGTAATAAAGTTTAAATAAATGAGTATTGTTAGATGCCTGGGCATCGGCGGTATTTGATGACAGTTGGTTAGCAATTACTAACTTAGATGTGACTCAATGAAACGGCACAGTGGTTAGAGCAACCTGGTTCATGCTTTCTCTGAGTACTTCCAATTCGGCAGCTGGCTTTGATAATTGGCCAGTATTTGCGTCAACTTTGTATCTAAATTAGTTACTTTTCCCTTGATCACAGACTGTTCACTTTGAAAATCATCAAAGCACTTACTAAAGACATCAATTTTGGAAGACAGAGCCTTGAACTCATGAGTTAGGATTGGAATTTGGATTACCAATTGTATCATCAGGGTTAATCTGGTTTCTGGAAAAAATACCGAGTCATTGGTTGAAGAATTAAGATCTTGGGGGGTGAAGAAACTGGTGACTAAGGAAGCGATGTTCGATTCCTGTTCAGACCCGCAACTTTGGGTGGATGTAATCATAGACTTGATCAGTTCAGGACTCTGTGCAGATAAATTACTTGAACCTGCAGATCTTAAAGATTCTAGACGAGATGTAGTAGTTTTATTTTTAATTTTACTTTCCTTATCAACTCCAGTGTCTATTACATGTGTTATTGTTATTATTATTATTATTATTATTATTATTATTATTATTATTATTATTATTATTATTATTATTATTATTATTATTTTGTTATTAAATGCTCAGGGGGGTTATCCCCGGAGTCCGATTCTCCGAGGGCCCAGCCTGAGCTCCGTCCGTTACTGCTGGACCACTCCGCACAACAAGGCGGTTAGTGATCACAGCAGGCCAAAGTCATTTCCCTTAAGAGACGGAGAGAACCAAGTAAAACAGCCTTCTGCATCCTAACTGCCAAGAACTCAGCTTTTGATGAGCAAGCTGGAACTTTGGCAAGTGAGGATACAAAAGACTGCTTCATCCCTCCTAGGACGCCAACAATCAGGACGACAAGCTTGACACGGTAACCTGGGTAAAGTTTACCAATTTCAAACAGGAGATCCTGATATATTTGTCTTTGTGCTCTTCTTTGGCTGAGATGTTGTATTCAGCCGGGGCCGAGAACTCAATGACATAAATGTCATGAGTGGCCTTGTCGAAGAGCACAATATCAGGTTTGTTGTGATCTATCCGCCGGGTTGTTGCAAATGGCATGTTCCAATAAATTTTGCAACTGTCATTCTCAACAACCTGGGGAATATCTCCTGGCAAATAAGGCAGCACTGGTGTCACGTCAATACCGTAGCAATGACGAAGATAGTAGTACAGTACTCTCAGGGCAGCATTGTGACGCTGGATATATGCACCTCTCGCCAGCACTGGACATGCCGACAAAAGGTGCATAAGCGTCTCCGGATGTTGTCTACACCTCCTACAGGACGTGTCCGGAAGCTGCACCTGGAGCACCTTGCTACGGTACTCAAGAGTGTTAATGACACCATCTTGGCAGGCAAATATGAACCCTTCAGTCTCGGACATCAGGCCCGCTGACTTTAAGAAGGAAAACGTCAGCTGGATGGACAAGCCATGATCACGCACGTGTTTAAAGAACACGCTGTGCATGGACTTGTCCATCAGTTCGCCAAGGAGTAGTTTTTCCTCGGCGTTCCTGATGACGCTCTTAAATTCCTCCTTTCGGAGTTCCATAAGAGCGTTTATTTCTCCAAGACCAAGGGTTCTTGCCGCATATATTGCTGCCTTATACAAGAATGACCCCTTATGCGCATTTTCATGTTTATGTACAATTTGCATAAGAAAGTCATCCTCGTCTGCAGTGAAATTGACAACTTCGTGAGTTAAACCCAGGACCAAACGGTCGTGAAGCCGCTCCAAACTCTGCAAACCTCTCCCACTGATGGACCGGGAGAGGTATAATCTGGCGACTGATGAATTGGGGTGCATGCTCCGATTCATATTAATGATCTTACGGGTTTTGATGTCGAGATCTCGTAAATCCTTTCGGGTCCATTTCAGGACACCGAAAGAGTATAGTAAGACTGGGACAGCGAGCATGTTAGTAGCTGAGACTTTGTTTTTGCCGGAAAGTTCGGAGGACCAAATTTTCCGGAGTCTCCTAACATACTCGCTCTGGAGAGTTGTTCGGACTTCAGAGACCGCATGCATGCGGTGCTCTTCCATTCCTAGATATCTATACAACTCCCCGGCGTCTAATTGGCTTAAGACGCTCCCATCCACTAATTCGACATCATCACCAGTATCAGAGCACTTACCCCTCGCCAGATGTACGACCGCACACTTGTCCAACCCAAAAGACATTCCGACATCTCGTGTGTACTCTGCTACGATGTTGAGGGCTGCTTGTAGATGATCTTCATCAGCACTATATAGCTTCAGATCATCCATGTAAAGCAGATGGGTGATCGAATATTTTCGATCACCCGGAGGCCCCACAGAGTACCCACGAGTTTTACGGAGAGCAACAGATATAGGCAGCAGTGAAATGCAAAACAGCAGAGGGCTCAAGGAATCGCCTTGGAAGACCCCTCGTTTGTACTCTACAACTCCGGTTACGTGCAATGCGTTTCCACTTCCAATGTGAAATCGCGTTCGCCAGAGCTGCATTGTACGCCGAATACATTCCACTATTTCGGGATTGACTCCCAGGCATTTGAGTAGATATAAAATTAACTCATGTGGAGTTGAGTCAAATGCCTTGCGATAGTCAATCCAAGCCATTGACAGGTTGCGTTGATAGTAGATCGCATCTTGTAAGACGCATCGATCCACTATCAGGTTCTCCTTGCAACCTGACAGGCCTCTTTACTGCCACGTTGTTCATATATCTGTTGCCATACAGGCTCTATCTGCTGCAAGATACGGTTATTTAAAATTTTTGTAAAAATTTTATAAACCGCATTCAAGCAGGTGATAGGCCTGAAATTCTTAGGGTCAGACAAGTCACCTTTTTTAGGTATCAGTACGGTTCGCCCTTCTACAAGCCAGTCCGGAATCGGATCGTCAGCTCTAATGTATGATGTAAATATGCGGGCCAGATGGAGGTGGGTAGAAGTAAACTTCTTCCACCAAAAGACATTAATGCCGTCTGGTCCCGGGGCAGCCCAATTTTTGCTGCCATTTAGAGCTGAACGAACTTCATCCACACTGACTGCAGGGCTCTCTTCATCAGCATTCTGTCGACGGTGTTCCCGACAGAATACTTTGAAGTCGTGCAGAGCTGGAGTGTTGGCGTTCACGTTTGGTTGATCTCCATACAACTCAGTCCAAAAAGCTTCCACCCGCTCAGGTGTTGGATAATTCCCGGTAACATCGGTCTTTGGTGTCAGAAACCGTGAAGGGCTGGATTGAAACAACGAGTTGTCGACCAACCGCTTCAGCCTTTTCTCTAATGACTTTTTAGCAGCCACTAGAGCCCGCAATTTATTAAGAGACTCTTCCTTGATGACATGAAGAGTACTCTTGTTCAGTGTGTGATGACGCCACCGAAGTTCAGCAGCAATGCGTCCGAATTCGGGGCGTGTATGGTGTTTGAGTTGTGTCGTACTCAATCACACACTGAATGCGGGAGACCTGTTTCCGGACATGTCAATTTTCAAGCCAAGTTGTGAGATGCGCTGTTTCAACCTTGCCTCGATCGAGAGACATTGTCTCTCTCTCGGAAAAGCCGAAACTGCTGCACCATACACAACCTGGCTCACAGTGAGCAGGGTGGAATCCTCCAGGATGTTTGCACGGAGATCTTCGTTTACCGCGTCAAGCTGTTGTTGGGAGTAAGTTATCTTTTTAGATATACTTACTTGCCGTCCTACAAAGGGATTGTTGTTGTCCAAGGAGGAACGGCGTCGCTCTTGGTGTAGTTGCGCCGGAAAGGAAAGTCTATTAGACTGCCTTCTGTCCGGCACAAGCGATCTTCTATTTCGCCGAAGATGAGCGGCATAATTACGCAGGTGTTTGGGCGTAAAATGCGCTAGCTCCGGATGCATATCACTCCAAAGAGTGTGCATCCGGGCCATATAGCCGCTCACCCCCGGCTCGCTACGTTGGTAGCACACCAAGAGATCGACTCTCAGTTCCTCCGTCCACTTAAAGTAAGTCCTTAAGGCGCCAGGGTCGTCATCATTCATCGGGTCCGGCGTGCTCCTCCCACCTGATGAATGGTCCTCATCCGAAAAGGACCGGTTGTGGGGAGCACTTCTGAGTTGGTATCTTGTGGTAACTCAGTTATTTCCATGCAGTGGGTAGTTGGCCCACTGCACGGGCTACGTCGTTCGCCTACAGACCTGATGTTATGGTCTGCGTTTCCCGCGATGCGCCGCTTGGAGGCCACGTAGCAAGCATCGCTTATTATTATTATTATTATTATTATTATTATTATTATTATTATTATTATTATTATTATTATTATGAGTATTGTCTATTATTTCCAACAGGTAGCCAAACTATGACCTGCAACAATCATACTTGGCTTTAGATATAATGTAATCACACGCACAGTTTCTGTGAAACGATTTGTTGCAACTATCACACGTAAACGAAGTTTTGAGTTTATTTTTACGTCGAAAACAAATATCATAAGATAGTGCCATAATATATTAATTTACACATATCATTACACATAAATTACCCATGTATAGTCATAGTTCATAGTAATCCATCAATAAATATAATTTGAGAAATAGTTAACAACAGAGCTTGGCAAAACAATGCGTAATTAGAATCTTTATAAATCAATTTGACAAGAAAAACTTTGCGTACAAAAGTAGACCAAAATCACAATTTAAAATCAACACAAGACTAGTAAATTGATAAAATTTGCTAGAGTTGTAATTCTAAGCAGTATTCACAACCAAACTATTGACTATTGATTTGTTTGATGATGAACATTTTTTGAACGCTTAATTTAATCGCCAAAACATAAGACACCATTTTTATAGATCAGTTGATTTCCTACAAAAATTTGTATTGCGCATTTTATAATAGTCATTTACTGTCGAGTTATAAAATTCATAAACAAAAATGACATTTGTCTTAAAATAATCAAACTTAATCTTTACCAATTCAATTTGAAATACCATTCAGGTATGAATTTTTTTCTATTGGACTGAGAAAAAAAAACTGCGATGCGGAGGGTCTTCCTATTAAAATTAAGAGCTCATATTTGGTGAGAATTTTTTTAAGGTGTCTAGCAACACATTTTTCCGTGTCACTTGTAAAAAAACTTATAATTGATTTTTTGGACCTACGCTAATACACACCATGGGCGGTAAATAAGAAAGCCTCTGATTACATGTTTATTGACTTTGACTTCGCTCCGGACAACGTAACAATTACATGTGATCTGAGACATTTCTTGTTTTACTGCCCTAGATATGTAATATACTATTTCATAAAAATTATAAAAAAAAATCAGAATAATTTTTCAAATAATTTAATAATGTTCATTTTTTTATTTTTTATATATTTTGTAATTTTTCTAAAAATATTTCTAAGTCTAATTTTAAAAGGGCGTACAGTTAGAATACGCTCATTTGACAGCATCATTTTTTCTTTAATTTTATAGATTCAACAGCCGGTCCTGACGATTGCAGCTTTATATTTCTCTCCTTGACAAAGAAGAAGTTTGAAAAAATCACTCTTAAATCACTTTTCTTATTTTACATTTGAGTAAAGGATTATTAATCATATATAATATTGCTCGTAACTTCATCTTAACTTTATATTTTCTTCGTAAATTCTCTCGGCTGCCGCATTGCCAATAAATTAAATTTACACTTTTACAGTAATATTTATATTGTAATTTTTTACTCTTTATTGTATAAGTAATTAATGATTTTTTGAATAGATGTGCTTGACACTAAAACAGTACATAACTTTATAAAAATTGCTTTAACCGCATACTCGAGTCAGAAGACAGATTATCCACTCGGGCTCACAAAAGTTATACATTTTTAGTTAATATTGTTTAAATTATATAAAAGTTGGCACGAATTAGTGTAGTAATTAACGTAGTTATCAAATAAATGATCATTTCAACCTCGACTTGATTGAGTTATAAATTTTATGATTGCTCTGAAACATAGAAATAAGCATCATCAAAATTATTAGGTAACTGATCCGTCAGAAATATATAGTTTTATTAACAGCAGAAACGAATTGTAAAATAGCTTACAGTTAAATCAATATAAATCAGTTAGTAAAAAAGTTGTTTAAAAATTGAAATCAATTTCGTGAATTGATAAATATTGTTATTCTAGAAATAACCATGTAACATTCCCGGGAAATAATCAGTATGCATGACCGAGCTTGACCAAGCATGAATTGTGTATGATCGTCCATGAGTCATCCATGATCATGCACGGTCGTGCTAGGTAATACTCCATCGTGTGCTTTTAAGCATGCGTTATTTCGCACGTCCCAGCATGACTGTGCATGATCATACACAATCATACTCGACAGTACGTAACTGTATACTGTGAGAACGAAAAGGTTGTGCGTGAATCTACATGAAAGAGTATGGACTTGTGTGGCCAGACAAAAAACTGGCTTGATCAAATCTGATCACGCATGATTCCTACTTGACCAAGCTCGATTAGGCATGACCATTTGTAATTGAACAGAATAAGTGAGTATGAATCTACTTGACTGTGTATGGTTTTGGACAATCATTCATGATTTTTTACACACTGACTCAAATTTCAAGTCTCTTTTCCCTCAAGTATAAACACTAAAAAAGTTTTTTTTTTTTTTTCATATTATTTATTACGAAAAAGTTCAATTTTTTTTACAACTAATAGTTATAAAAAAGGGTTGTTTCGGAATGATCATACAAAGCTATGTATGATCAGGTAGGGTCATGCTCACTCATTCAGCTTAATTACAAATGGTCATGCCTGATCGAGCTTAGTCAAGCTTGAATTAGGCACGATCAGGCTTGATCAAACAAGATTCTTGTATGGTCAACAAGGCAGTAATTATTGTTTGTAGAGATTGAGCATATTTTGATTTTCCATTCGGTTTTTTTTGTCGAAGATGTTTTTAACTTTCCGCTAAGAAAATCGGTTTTAAAGAAAGTTATTGTTTTCACCCCGTTTTGCCAAAACCGAGTTTTCATCAGATCTCAACGTTTTAAGATCTCAGGAAGCTTCCCTGACTATTCCCGGGAAGTTACAGGGATGGCCTTCAGGGTCAACCGTTTTCCTAATTTTTTTTTATTGCTTTAAATTGAAAAATTATTTTTGACTAACTTTACTTGCATGTTGCAAAAAAAAATCATTTTTTTATTTCGAAAATTCATTTTTGAAAATTAAAAAATTCAGGATCCTTGAAGGTCAGTTAGAAGTATTAAATAAAAAATTTGATACAAACAAAAACGCATAGTACTCATTTATAAATACTTTCGGCTCAATTTTTTCTCGTAAAAAATATATTTTTTTGTTAAACATGTGTATTAAATTGAATTTATTAAAAAACTAAATCATTAATAACATCTTATTCAAGACACAATCACTGTAACGACGAACAAAAAACATAATATGTAGTAAAAATCTCTCTTAGTATTAAAGCGGATCAGCGTAGTGGTTAACGTTCGTGCTCCATGTGCCAAGGGTCCCGGATTAGAGTTTCGTCAAGGACCTGATGTCAAATGGTATTTTTCAGTGAAAAAGAAATCGATTCTAACTAAATAGTGAAATACTAAAATCGAGATGAAAAAAAATAATTTTTCTGTTTAATTAACTTTTTTTTTATCGTTATTTTGTACTCTACGCATGATTATACCTTGTCATATACGATGATGCTTGCTCATGCATGGTCATACCTGAATATTCACCAGATTTAAAAAAGAATGATCGTGCTTGGTCAGGCATGAGAGTGCTTTTTCAGATATGGCAAATATTCAGGCATGGTCATGCATGAGATTAACATGTGGTCTCGTATGATCATGTATGATGATGTTTTTCTGGGTTTATTATAGAAGGATAAATTATTATGGTAAATAGTAAATAAAATTGCACGATATTATATTCATATGTGAGATCATTTTTTAGCAATGTTGTGTCACTTTGGTGGAAGTAAGTTATGATAAATGCTATCATCTTTTCGTTATTTTATACATTCAAGTTTATCACTAAATACTGTTGCAGAAACATGACTTAAAAAATTCTGTATGTCCTGCTTATGATTTTGTACGCAGTTATATTTAAGTTTGAAGGTAGTTTGGCAAAAAAATTTCGGGCATGCTTTTGGTGAAATATTTGCAACTGAAAGCTGACAGTAAAAAATTATGCATCGCTTAAGTTTCAGGAATAGTTATATAGAAAAACGGATTTTACACGAGCCATGTGTTAGTATCTTCAGCAAGTTTTTGAATCAAATCAGAAATTCTTAATTTCATTGCAGCATACTCCAGCTATAATATACCATTAAATTATTTTTAAAATTTTGCACCAGACTTGCATTAAAAAACTAATTACTAATATCTGCCGTAAGATACAGGCATAGAAAGATACAGACAACTTACAATCTAGCAACAAGGTAAACGTAAAATTTAAAGAAAATTGTTATATGGGTAGTAATATAATGGAAAAAAATGAGAGTATAACAAACCGGAGAATATTTCCCTCTTGAGACTCCCATAAAATTGGCTCTGGATGACTAATTTTATGTTCCAGTAGTTTATTGAATTCTTCATGTAGTTTCTGAAATTATGATTCATTTAAAAATTATTTAGTCATCTCTACAGCTTAAGTAAATATTTTTCGAGAATAATATGAGGCAATAAACTTTTCTGATGTGATGAAATTTATTTTAGTACATTTTTTAAAAATTTATTTATTATGTGAGGAGCTCAAATCAGATTTCTCACTTTTTTCAGAATAAACAAATGTTAATAATATATGAATATATAGCGTGATATAAAAAAAATAATTTATAAATGACAGTCGGAAATTAATGAAAAGATAGATTTTGTGAATGAATGTACATTAAAAGATCATTCCGGTTTGTAACTTTTGAAAAAAAAAATTTTTTTTTTCTTCATTTTTCGAAAGTACATATATCTACAAATATTGAGTTTAATTTTCTAAATGATCGGACCACTGTAACTATATTATTTTACGAGGTTTATGTGGATATTCGAGAGAAAGAAAATTTAATTTTCAAACTAGCTGAAGAGATTTTTTATGGTGTTGGCATCGCTGATTGACTATAGGTAAGATTTTGTTCTTTTTATTGAAAAAAAAAAAACTTTAAACATGTTTGTCTCAGAACTATGCTTATCTGGTTGACATACATGATATTTCCAAAACCGTTGACCCGATCTTAATGAAATTTAAACCATTTATTCTACACGGTAGTAGCTATGGCACGAATTACAACCAAACCAAAATTTTGATTTCTACTATTTTTTTAGGCCTGAAAACTGGGAAAAAAGACTCATTTTTAAGTAATTTTTTTTATTCTTAGCCATTTTCTTTTTTATCAATAAATACTAATCTCTTTAGTTCCTGTCAAAGCTACTTATATATTGAAGATATATTATATTGGTTTTTGTGTTTTAGATGAGCTGTTATCAAGTTATCATTTACGTCAGCGACATGCCAACTTTTGGAGGAGCTCCGTTCACCCACTGTTTATTCATATAAAAAATATTTTAAAAAATAAAGTTAGATATTTTTTGTGTTATTTAAGAGTGTACGTGTTGAGCTGAATAAAGTTTAAATCAATATCTATAATAGTTTCTGTGTTTAGTGTAAAAAAATAATGAATATTTGCTTTTTTTCGAGCGCCGGAACCAGAATAATCCCTTAAAAATATATTTATCAACTATTAACTGAGAATTTCAAAAAAAATCTCATGAACTTTAACAGTTTTTTATTAGAGCTTTATCCTAAAGTGAAAATAAATCAAGCTATAAAGTTAATCATAAATTCAACTTTAATCTCCGATAACTTTTGAACCCGTATTATAAATTTAAATTTATGGTATTGTATACTCTTAAGGAGGAATAAAGAATCTGTCTATCTAGTAAATTTACAAAAAAATAGAAATAAAATAAAAAAAAGTATTTTCTGTAGATGATTTAATTTTCTATAAAAACTTGCATTGCTCCTTAGGATATGCTGATCCATTAGTCAAGTGTTATAATAAAATTCTAAATATGAAATAGATATTTTTATCTCAGGTATGATTTGAAAGAAAAGAGGAGTAGTGAAAATGTGGTGTCACATAGATAATTTAATTTTATCATACCTGAATTATTTCTGCAATGCTTTGCTTACAGACAAATGAAATTGATTGATTGAGAGTAATACTCCATCGGATTCCTTGTGGCCCTAAAGCATAAATTTATTGCTTTAGTTTATAGGCGTAATTTAAAAAATAATTAAAAACATTGAGCATACTTATTGAACACTTAGTTGTCGCAAAAATCAATGCAGCTTCAGTAACGCAAGTAGTATCATGTAAAAATATGGCTGTAGATTTTTGTTTGAGATAATAAGTTACATACGGTGTTGGTAGTTGATTCACACGGGCATTTATGCTACTAGGATGAATTTTCACGGTTCCATCTTCGACAGTTCTCAGCTTACAAAATGATTTACCGTTTCTGAATAAGTAAATTAATTGTATTTATAATGCATTTAAAATTAAAATAATCTATCTGATCAATTGATGTTTTTTAAACTAAAAATTTAAGAAATCCAATAGTCTTTAGGAAAAGTTTTGGGTTGTAAATTTAAAATCATAAATGATCAAATAGGAAATGTAAATAATTTAGTGATTAACATGGAAAAAATGTACAAAAGTTTTGATTATGTTTTCGAAAAATCGAAAAACTTTCTGATAAAGGAAAAATTGGTTTGGGAAAGATTAAAAACTGGCAGGTTTAGTATTACTTGTTTTATATATATAATAGAAAAATAATCATAGCGTGAATTAAACTCACTGTACAGTGGCAATATTGGGATATAAACCAGCGCAAACAATAGCTTTTATAACGGCTAAATTATCAGAATTTCTGTTGGCCCGTTTATCACTTGGATCACCGCTATCTAAAAATTTCATTTCATAAAGATGTTGAGCAAATTGTTGCTTCATTTCTACCAATAATTTGAGTATATTCCATGATAAAAAATGATCTGAGCAAAAACGGCCAGCTTGTCTATTAAGTAGACCTTGTTCAAATTGTCTAAGAGCTTCGGCAAGAGCAATATGATCACTGAATTGTCCTAAGCCTAACTTTTTTTTGGCGTCATTTGCTTCTTGTTCTTTATTTAAAGGACAGTAAAAAGCATCTTTAAAAGATAAACTTGCAGCAATAGCAAATACCGGTTCAACACATGAAAACATTGATGCCCACAGAATCATTTTTCCTAAAACATAATGTTTAAATTAGAAATACAGTCGAGTCTCGTTATGAGTCCTATTAGTGTCGTTCTCATATTAACGCGAGTCTGGTTTAAAAAAAAAAATGGGACTCATAACGAGACTCTACTGTATCTGAGTTACTGCAATAAAATTATTTTATATAATAGCACTTACCTGCCCGTGGATCGAGTGGAAGACGAGCAAGATGATATCCTAATGGAGTTAAGTTTTCCTTGTCATCAATTGCATTGAGGTTTCGTAACAAATTGAGAGCTATTTTGATGGCCTTATCATCAGGTGGATCTATCACACTTCCGAGAAAAACGTCTACTCGTCCTAATAATAGTATCTTAACTTGCAAAATAATTTTCTCTAATGGAGTTCTTAACATCTCGGGAGTAGGATATTCGTTCAAAGTCATTTCACGTGCTTTTGAAAATAAGTGGTAGCATTCACCTGGCTGGACACTAAAAAAAAAAACATTTTAAAAGTAAATGAATAAATAAAATTTATAAAATGAAAGATTCATAATGCATTTTTAAAAAGAAATGACTGATATTACCGTCCTGCTCGACCTCGACGTTGCTGACAATTTGCTAATGATATCCACTCAGGTTTTAATATTTCAATATTGTTATTTACATCAAATCGTGATAATTTTGTTTTTCCACAATCAATAACATAAACAACATCTTCGATAGTTATAGATGTTTCTGCGATAGAAGTAGCTAAAATTATTTTACGAACACCTGCAGGTGGTACTTGGAAAATTAATTTCTGTTCAACGGTAGGAAGTCGTGAATGTAAAGGATAAATTTGAAACTTGTAAGAAGGAAACCTTCCACTTCCCAGCAAATTTTTATTCAAATTTGTAATATCCATAATTCCTGGTAAAAACACTAAAATGGCACCAGGTTTTTTATTTTCAGAAAGATATTCTAGTAATGCTTGTATTAATTCTAACGATAATTCTTCACTTGTAGGATTTCGAAGTTGATTAATTACATACACAGGGTAAAGTTTATCTGATTCCATCTGTCGTAACGCTGGTTCAATAAAATCAGTGAAATCCTCATTTTTTTCCTTTATTTCTTTGTTAGGTTTTAGGTGTTTTTTCCAATTAGTCGGCAATTTCGGTGGAGGTGGAAAATGAAATCTTGTTTTTTCAATTATGTCTTCTAGATAAAATTTCGATACGGGATACGTGAAACCTGGTATATGAATTATAGGACAGCATTCATAATACTTCGAGAATTGTTCTGCATTTAAAGTAGCACTCATTAAAATAACTTTTAAATCAGGTCTTTTAGGAATAACTTGTTTTAAAAGCGTAATAATAAAGTCACTTTCAGTTGTTCGTTCATGGATTTCATCTAAAACTATGTGAGAAAAATCACTCAAAGCTGGATCACTTTGCATATACTGTAATAAAATACCAGTGGTACAAAAGAAAATACTTCCATAGTCACGACATAAAAGTTTTTCAAGTCTAACTTGATAACCAACTGATTTTCCGAGCCTTTCAGCTCTTTCATATGCTATTCTTTCAGCTACCGATATTGCTGATATTCTTCGTGGTTGAGTACATACAATTTTAGTTTTACTACCGTTACCATCTTCAACTGCTTGATCCAAAATAAACTGAGGTATTTGAGTTGTTTTTCCACAACCTGTAAGCCAAATGATGTTTTGTTTCATTATTTCTCAGATAAATTAGAAAAAAAGTTAAGATTTAAAAAAAAATGGCGGAGTTGAAAAAAAAGGTCTGTATTTAGCTGAAAAATGTAATTATCGGCATATTATAATTACAATTTGTTTTACAATTAAAAAAACTGGAGGATTCTTATATAGAGAATAAAGAACTGAAAAAGGTGAAAACAATAAAATCGGTTGAATAATTTTTTGTTATGTTAATTGAGAAGTGCAGTTTTAACAGACACTCATTTCATTAAATAACTAACGTACTGTTTTGATCGATAAGTAGCCTTTTAATAGGCTGCAACTCAAAACTGTTTAACTACGTACTTAAAATTTTATTATATTATTTTCAAAAAGCTATTGGAAAATGTAAAAAAACTGATTTTTTTTTTAATTTCACATTAGTGGTGTTTCTAATAATAAATTATTATTTACCAGTTTCTCCACTTATTACCACGACTTGATGTGAGTTAATAATATCTAATATTTCTTCTTTCTTCTGAGATGATGGAAGTTTTTTTCGAAAGTTCATAATTTTAATGTAATCATCTGATGATTCGCGTAACTTTTGTTCATCTTTCAGTTTTTCATCAATTAGTTCATTAGAAACTAATTTTTTGTTAATGGACACAGATTTCGCCAATTTTTCTTGAATACTACCAGAAATAACATTTAAAAAACTTCTTTTGAATTCTGAATCGCGAATATGGTTGTATTTTTTTCTAATTAGTTGCTTATCACCAGCTGCATTTGAAGTCTTTTCTTCGCCATACAGATAATTTGAATTGTAAAGTGATCTTTTGATTATTTCCTCAACAGCTGGATCAAGTGAAAAATATTTTAAATTACGTGAGTCAGAATTTAATTTGGAAGAATGATTAACAGATCCAGTTCGTTTATTCATTGCTAAATTTCTATAGTATAAGCCAATTTCTTTCCCTTTTAATCCAGGAGGATGATTGCTTGTTCGATCTCTCTCTTGAGTATAATTTTGGTCAGCAATTGCATCTGCCGATTAAAAAGGGTCCATAATAATAAATATTCATAATATTTCTCATGAAAATAAGTTTTTTTTTTTTTTTTTTTTTTTTTACAAAACAAACATTTTGATAAGTAAAAAGATGATTTTAATTGTACCTGATTGATGATTCTCTGTTGAATATTCTCTGCGTTTGTATTTTGACATTTCTATAATTAAATATACATATGATTAATTAATAATTTGTTGCATGTATTTTAGACATATATTCGATAGAGATTTTTAATTTAATAAATTATCGATGATTAAATTTTGAAGCAAATAAAAACATCATAATGAAATCAGCAGATATTCGACAATCGTTAACTTTTATTTAATAAATGAATTAGAATTATAAAATAATTTTGAAAACTTTGAATTCATAACTATTTACAATATTTGCATGCTAAATTTTTTATCTAATTTTGTTTTATCATAATTTAATTGTTTAAAAATCCAAAAGGTTATCAAGTACATGTCAATTTTAGTATCATATTAGAACATATGATACGCAAGTTTAATAAATTTCTTTACTATTTTTTCTAACATGTGTTTTATCTTATTCCAGTATTATTTTTATGGTGTAAAAAAACAAAAACTTAAAACATATAGCTTATTCGCTCTGAGCACAACAGGACGCGTTACAAGAAATTCTAGGTTAAGACAGTTGTTATATAATTTAGTAAACACTTATACATGTGCATAAACAGGTACAATATAAAAACTATGGAGGGTAGAGGTAAGGAGAACCATCTCTATATATCAAAAAGTGTCCACGGAAAACAGCAAATTAAGATGACGCCACTATAGCAAGTGGAAAGTATTTAAAAATAGCGCCACAAATAATTAGAGTAGGATACTAGATTAAAAAAGGAAAGAAAGACTTCCTCTTTGTAACCGCGCTTTTTACAAAAATGTTCATTATTTACATTAAAATCAATCAGGAATAAAATAAAATTAATAATTAATTCAAATAAACCAATTTGTTACCCAAAAGCCCTGTCGATAAAGAAAAATGGAAACGTATTTGATACAATTCAACGAAAAAAATTTCTGAATCCATTTGAATGATTTTTTTAATCAGGGATTTTATAACAAGATAAAAGTCATTTATTGATTAATTTTTTAACATTATATAACATATAGTATAACATTTTTTCTTTAAAAATAAGTCGTACATTCAAGAAATTAATTTTGCATTTTTTCTATTCATTTTTGTTTTCGTTTTTGCTGCGTCGTAGCGCTTATTTTCTGATTTCGCTAAAAATGCGTTCGCATTACAATATAAATGTCAATAATCTTAACAGTTAATTCTTTTTCATGAATAAAGCACCCAACTTTTATCAAGTACTCTTTTTAAGTTCATCTGATATTTGAGTAATGGTTTCTAGGTTTGTCAAATTTTTGCTTACAGCTCTTAAAACACACTTCTCTAATTGTTTGGTCAGTTCAAATAACTCTTCGCTAGGATAAATAAGCCCACCATATAAATCCATTTTCAGAATTACATCGTTTCTATGTAATCGTTGGCCATCTCTTGGATTCATATGAATATTTTGTAAGCAATCTGAACACTTCACAATTTTTTTGCAATTTGCGACTTATGTAACCCGCAATGTATGATTGCACGGCATCACTGGTTACTGCCTCATTATAATTATGATCTTCATCAATTGAAGAATTTTCCACTTGCGGTTCAGAATTTTGTAGCATGTCATCAATACCTTGAATCCACATTCGGTTTTAAGCATATCTAGGATTTCAAGGGTAGCTCGCAACGTCACTTTCAAACCAAGTAAAGTGCTCTTCGATATGGGAATTTTTTTTTCTAAATTTTCCCAATTTTGCAAAAACTGCAGGAATTCTAAAATTGACTAAAAAATTTGAGAGAGATGATTTAAAACGTAATTACGTAGAATGGCAAAGATTAATTGTACAAAGTTATTAATCTGTATCATCATTTATTGCCATTAGAGGCAGTTCACATGCTAAGAAAAATCTTCGCAGTTTTGACTTCACGGTGGAAATATTGTTTACGCGGAAGCATTCTAAAATAACTGTTTAAAAGATATGTACTAATTGAAAATATCCACTGTTATATTTATCACGATTCCAATGTCTCCACTGTGTTTTTACTATGAAGTCAAGATCACAATGATAAATAAACTGGACCACAAATGCAATCACAGCAAAACAAAAATCAAGGATGAATCTAAAAATATTTTTTACTTAAGAAATCAACGATAAAACATTATTTTATTAGCCCATGTACATGAAGTAATCATAATGTATGAAGTACCTTACAGTTTTGTAATAGAGAAGTATTCTTTGTCATTCCGGTATATGTTTTTTTCAACTTTCAAATTTTTTATGAAACCTACAAAGTTAAAATTTTAAATTATTATGTTTTACTAAATAATTCTTACCTGTTTTTGACGACAATCTTCTGTTGCATACAGGGCATCTCTAGGTGTGCGAGAAGTCATAGCTTGGATTAAATTAAAAACAAGATCTATGAACTTTTGTGTCGGAGTTGAATCTTTCAACTTATCACACATAGGTTGGTAATGAGCCATCGCGACAGATACCTCATGACCAAAAACCTATAATTAAAATAATAAAAAAATTATTGTAAATCTATTGAGAATAAAATTTTTAAAGTGTCTGAATATTTATCTTATTAGTTTATCAATCGAAAATAGTATGTAATAACATATTCAAGTATACATACTTCAGTTGCAAGAGGTACATTCATTACTTGAAAACCTTTTGGTTTTAAATGTGCAGGTGTTAATTTATAAGCTATTTTCATATTTGATTGACGATAGTTTTCTTCCTCTAGAAGAGCTTCCCAATGTTTTTTTTAACGATTCCATAGGGCGTCTGAAAAATTTATAGCCTTAGTTAATTATATTATTCTGGATTGTCGGAAATAAACTTATATTTGAACGTTACCATGAATTCGCTAATCTTTTCATCCAAAGTTGATGTTCGGAAACATTTTACTAAATGATTAAAATCAGAAATCATCCACAAACGTCGTGAACTATCTGAAGGGTGTTCACAGCTTATGTTATTTTCGTTCACTCCTAATATTTTCCATACCCCTCAGTTCCATGATGCACCGTCCATGACAACTGCGTCTATACAAATTCCGCTGTTTTCCATCAATATGATACACTCTAGAATAAGTTTGTGTAGTGGTTCACTTTTACAAGCACTTTTAGAGAGGAAGCAACCCAAAGCTTGAACCCATCGACCTTGAAAAGGTACAAACTTAAAAACAAGAGCATGATCTGCAGTTTTATTTCTTAAGTCCTCTGGAGTGTGTTCACCCAAGTCAACAAATCCATTAAATTTCATTTCTTGAGAATCAAAATAAACACCCTCACTCAATTTCATCTCATCAACAAGAAGTACTCCACGTTTTTGACATTTATCCATTGATTCACATTTTTGCTGTAATCCTTGAAAAATAGCTGGCTGAAACCCGTAAGCTGAACTGCTTATTTTTCGTATAAATTTATTTAGTGTCTCAATACACGGTAATGGTAAAATATCTCTAGTACGTAAAAATTGATATGTTCTTCGGCTTTTTATGCGTATTAAAATACACTCGTAAATCCATTCTAATGTATATCGCCGGCCTTTACAATTTTTCTTTTGAGCTGCGTCAAAGCATGAATTAACTACGCTCTGAAATGTTTTAGGTAACTTCATAATAGCTTTATTAACTGCAACTTTTGATTTCTGAGAACATTCAAATTTCGCCTGATACACTTTTTCTCTCAGCTTCATTTTCTGTAAATAATTAGTATTAAACTTAAAAAGAAAATTGTAAATGTTACATACTTAAAAGTTAATCCAAAAAAATTTGCCATTTTACGGAATTCATCAAACAGCATAACTAATAAACCTCGGTTGTAATAGAACGACATTCACCATTTGACGTTAAAGTATTACTTATGTACAACTAACATTTCCTTCTTCATATCAAGTTATTAAATCCGAGATTAAATTAAAATTATTATCGTTTTAATCTGAAGAAGCTACTGAGTATAACATTTAATCAACACAAATATTATTTAAAAACTTTGTATTTATTGTCATTGTATTGTAAAATGTATAAAAAGGGTTCTATAAAATAATTAACAGCTATTAATTCTGTAAACGGAAATAAAAGCAGTATATAGAACAATTATTTTATAGGAATTAAAATATGTACCATTTGAAAAACATAAAAATTTTAAATTTTTTTCGATATTAGGACGAATGTACAATTATTTTTCAAAATTATAGCTATCTTGACGACATCATTAATATACAAATATATTCAAAAATTAAAAATGTAATATATGACAAATGGATGAAAAAAACAATAATTTATGGGCCCACAAATGAGAGTCGCTGTCAAAAACCGTTGAAAAAGCACAAATTGTGTGGCTTTCCTGCAGGAGAAAAAAATATTATCGTTAGATTTTACAGCTTCTTTTAATGTCTAAAATTTAAAACCATCACCGGATTATCTACACACAATAAAATCTAGCTTTAAAGTTTCTGGTTTGTATATGTATAATAACTTACCGATCTTTTTAAACGTTTACATCGTTTTTGTAGATTTGAAGTACGACGTTTTTGAGAAATCGTATTTTCTAAAATATTTGAAGCAGAATTACAATTCTGTAAGCGATGTCGTAAAACTCTACAAGATTTACATCTTGGATTCGCTTGATTTCTTGTATAAGACTCGTCACTAAAAATTACACCCTTACAAGTTTGTGAAAACCTAAAATTTGATGGAATAATTAAAAAAGTTAATTATATTTTTACTCGTCATATAAGTATATTTCTTTGCTAATATAAAAATCGATTATACTTTTTTTGTCTATTTGAGTACCAACGCATAATGGCCATTTTTCTACGAATTTCAAGTACTCGTAGATGGTTTTGAATGAAAATATATTATCGTTTGTAGTCAATTCCTCATTCGTCGAAAAAATAACCTATAATGTGTTTTCAATTAATTATTGGTATTAAAGAGATTGAGACAAATACAATTATTTTGCAAGAACTTACAGTAACAGATAAGTCTTTGTTTACTCGTAAACGGTTTACGATTTGCATAGTTTTAGCATCCATCCGAAAGAATTCCAACCCTTCTGGTTTTTCAAAATACATCCAACCTTGCGGTAGCACAGAAGATTTCAGATTATCAAAAATTTCTCGGTTGGCTGAGAAGTGACTTCAGGTTCTTTATCATTTTGTTGATCAGTATGAGTTTCTTCATTCAACTGCACTATTTCTAAATCGTGTTTACTTTGTGTAATCATATCCATGACTCTATCAGAGACTCTCTGATCAGCTAATAGTTCTTGTTGTTTAAATTTATCTTCATGTTTTAATTTTTCTTCAGATTTATTATGGTTAGAACTCGGTTTTTGTAGTTGATTTATAACATTTCGTTCAACGTCATGTATGGCTACAGGGAGAAACTGATGTTCGACCGTTGGCAGAGCTGTATCTCGTAATGTTTTTTTACCTGTTGGAAAAATCGTGATCTCCCCGTTAATGTTGAACGTTTCGTACATTTTTATGTCCTCCTCTTTAAAATGTAAATGACAAATATAGTCAGTTGTTTTCATTGTAGTGCCTAAAGCTGTATTCCATTTATTCAATTTTTCCAGAGTCTAGAAGTTGATATAAACAAAAAATATTAATTGCCTAAATTATTAAGTATTATTAGGAACATGTTACATTTTTTTAATATTTTTCATCCATCAATAATAATGTCAATATTTTCCAAAAAACATTAAGACTTTATTTTTTTTAATCAACTTTTTGTATAATTTTCTTTTATTATAAAAATTAAAAAGTTATTTAACTGTTCACTTCGCTATTGTTAAATAATTAATAAAAATTTATTATACATACTGTTGGGCGAAAAAATGATAGAGGTTGAGATATATCAATTCCGTTATTTTTTAATTTACGTCCACTTGAACAACTTTTCACTGAGCAAAGCTTTCCCATTATTATTACACTTATTTTATTAAAATTAACAACAATGAAATTACAAAAAAACAAAAATGTACCTATAAAAATTTTAAAACAATCAAATCGCTATCTGTATTATTTTAGCAGGTTTTAAATATTGCATTTCTCCTCACTACAAAAGTCACAAAAAATATTAAATTATTACGTCCTTTTGCTACACTAGAGCCACTTTGGCAATTTTTTGAATCATAATTTGCTGTTTACTGGTGGACACTTTTTCAACTGATTCCCCTCTGCCCTCCATAATAAAAACATAAAAACTGACGTTTAGAGAAACGCAAGTGTGATAGAATGAACACAGAGCGCACACGCATGGACACTTGTGATCATAAATAAAATGCTTAATTTTTTAGGTTTTTATTAAAATTTGAAAAATAGCGCTAATAATGAAAATAGAAAAACGATACCTTTTTAAGATCAATAAAATCTTCAACTATGGTCTTCATTTCGTGACGTAAGTTTTAAAAAGTTTACCATTTTTATCTGAACTCTCTGGTTTATGAATGTATATATATATATATATATATATATATATATATATATATATATATATATATATATATATATATATATATATATATATATATATATATATATATATATAAGTACCAAATCGATCACTTTTGACTCCGACCCTTATCGATTATTTTTTTATTAAAAACTTCAGTATTTTCTGCGTATTTCCTGAAATTTTCAGAATGGCATTTTTTCTTTCTATTTTTTTTTTTTTTTTTTTTTCAATAAAAAAAAACATGTTTTTTTTTTAATGTTTATTTTTCGTTATACCAATGAAAATTTTTCAGCAGATTTAGAAAACTTCAAAATCCGAAAAAAAAAATAACAAAAATTAAAAGTGTCAATCATTAATAAGATTTGATTATTTTCCAATAAAGTTAGACCAAAAATTAAAAGAAGCATTGAATTATTTTTTCGTATTTTTTTTCCAAAACTATATGCAAAAACCAAAAAATGAAATTGTTGTTCGGTCTATTTTGAAGCGAATATATATACATATATATATATATATATATATATATATATATATATATATATATATATATATATATATATATATATATATATATATATATATATATATATTAGGGTGTGCCAAAATGTTACTTCCGTGAAGGACCTTTTAAAATTAGAATTTTGAGTTCCGCTTTTAACAGGGGCTGTGTTTGGGCATTTCCTGAGATATTTTGGGAGAGGATTTATTCGATTATCATTTTTGAAAGCAAATTTAATATGGCACTTCCGGCCAAATTTTGAATTTTTAGCGGAAATGCCCAAACTAAGCTTCTGCTAAAAATTCTATGAAAATCGAATAAATCCTCTTCCCTCAAAATATCGCAGAAAATGAACTCTTCTCTCCTCAAGATATGAAGAAAATAAACTCTATGGATTGTAACAAACATCAATTTATTTCTTCTCTATAAAATTTCTTCTACAAGCTATAGGAATATTTGATATTTTATACATATAATAGAATAAGGGAAGAATGTTTTATTTTCTTAAAATAACAAAATTTATAGTTGTTTTAAATTAAATAAAAATTATAGTATTAAAAAGTTTTATTCTGTTAAATGAAAATTTATACTTAAACGAAATCAACAAATATTCATACACCTGAATCAGTAATTTTTAATCATGTATAATATCTAAAAATACTGGAAGAACTGATTAATAATAATTCGTGTATAATCATAATGAAATGAAGAAGATCTCATTAACAATATATAATAATATATCTTTCTTTAAATAACATATTCGCATTATTGATAAGTAGAATAAAATTAGCGAAAATATATATAATTAGAATCAACACTTGTAAGTGTGTGTTAAACGACAATTTTGACATTATGAGCATTCGATTTTATTATTGATCTTAAATGAAAAAATAAATATTGTATTATTGAAGTAAACAATTGATTAAATTGAATTTATGGTTAATAAGACAGTTTATCGTTATAAGATTCATACATTTTTACATGTTCTTGAATACGTGAGCATTTTTATGATGTTTAATTACTGTTGTCGGAGTATGTTCGTAACTTTATGGACCCAAATTTTTTGTCTTTTTAATAATACATCAGAAGAGGCTACATTTCTATTTACTACGGTATGATCATTAATGTAACTATTATATTCGAATATATAATTTTTTCAACGAGCATCAATTCATTTTCGTACATTAATTGTAAATAAAAGTATTACAAGACAAATAAATGAAATTTAAATAATTAGATCATAACGATGAGGTATAGCAACAGTAATTAAAAATCAATATATTCTTAGAAATCTAAAAAATGATGAATAAATACAATATATGATAATTATAATTATAACAATCAACGGGTGTTGTCAAAAGCATTTAGATTAACACAGTAAAAAAAACGTTTGTGAATATCAAAATGGTAAAAAATAACAGAATTGTATACAATATGTAATTTTTACAAAGAAAAATGATAAGAAAGTTTGTTACGATGAATATAAATTTTTATTTAATGAAAATGCTGAAAACGAAAATTTAGAAAAAATAAAGTCATTTCTTATGAATTCTGTACCCATCATGCGATTAACGGCTGTGACTGAATGATGGTAAATTCGCTACTTCAAAACGTTTAATATTTTTCGGTATTTTTCGATTTCTTCACTTTCAAAAGTATTAGACCCTGTATGTATTACTTGTCCTAATATTTTTAGGAATGATAGAATTAAAAAAACGAAAAATACTTAAAATTATAGTTATATATTTTAAAATGGTGTGATCATAGTCTTTAATAGCGTGATTAGTTTGACACGTTAACGTTTCACATTGAATATTTTAGTTTCAAGTAATAAATGGTCGCATAAAACAGATTTAGAGTATAGATACAGTCTTTTTTTTTTGAGTCAAAATTGCCGCAATACAACCTTATTACCATTTACTCATTTTTCTTTCAAGTGCGAATCTATTTAATAGTATAAAATACTTTGATCCGTTTTCTTATATTCTAATAGATTAATTGGTATAATCTAATAAATAAAATTAATTAACTTTTCATTGCATTTAAAAACATTCAATCAATTATAATTGAGACATTTTCGGCCCTATTACATTTTCATATTTCATGTATTAAATAAATGTTTATGATTAAAAATTGCACTCATTCCCTGTGATCCATCGATAGTGAAACCTTTTTTTTCATAATTTACTTTCTGTGCAGCAGCAAATATTTGTTTTCAACAGATGTTTGATATGCTTCATCATTATGGTTTAATAACTTTAGCTTAAATGCCAACATATTAGAATTTTTATTAACGATCACTACAGTTATAATTACTATAGATTTGATATTTGTTTACCATAAAATGGCAGTAATTGTTTCATTTTGTAGTATTTTTTTTTTCTTTTTATTCCACAATCTTCCGTATTTATATTCTGATAAAGCTTATCAACGTAATAAAATTTTAACAATATTTTAAAAATTCGAGCTATTTAAGAAATACCTTAAATCATTTTAGATTTTTCGTTCTGGTTTTAAAAGCTTTTTTTGAGTCAATCGTCAGATTAGAATTTAATAAATACATTAACAAGCGTTGTGCAAAATTTTTGCTTATGTAAGCTACCTGATATTAGCTAGCTTGCCATTTAAATTTACTAGCCATTATCCACTTTTGACTGAGGTTGTGAGGGTCACATGGAATTAAAATTGGTGTTGTTAGATCTCCACTTTGAGGCGCGGATAAACAATGTCTTGTATTAGTGTGTCTAATCATTTTATCCTAAAATAAAATTTAATTTTTTAGATATTATGATACATAGGTTCAATAAGTTTAAGTCCATCAGGTTACCTCTTCATTGTAAGACCACGCTTGATTTCCTCCCATCCCGTGACAACGAACTATTTTAACAGGGCCTTGAGGACTTGCTGCATCGAGGCACATATCATCTGACATTATTTGTTGTCGCTTGGTGTAGGCAAATACCTGAAAGATAATGTCATTTATTTAAATATCATCGATTCCTTCAATTTTTTTAAAAATTTAGTTCTCTTTTCGTTTATAATGAGTTGAAAAAAAAAGTTTGAAAAATCCAAAAATGCACGACTCATGATGCTCATTTAATTATGAATTATTAATAAAATGAAGAATGTTAAAAAAAAAATATATATAAAACAGCTAAAATAGCACGATAATGCGCAAGTGTCTCTAGTAGGATAAATGTACACAATATATATAGATGTACAGCCTTCTGGTATTTGTTTTATTTTATTAATTGTAAATAAACGATACTGAATTATCTAGCCATTCGCATTCGGTGACCTACAATTCTTTCAAAGAATTGAAAAAAAAAAATTAACTAAATTAATGCATTTTTTCGCAAGTTATAGTGTTTCCGAAGTTTCATACATGACCTATTTTGATGTTTTTTTTCGTTTCTATTGCACTAAATCAATTTTTAAAAAGTATGGAATTAATCTCGATTAAATAATCTTGATAATAGTATGCAAAATATCTTGATTCCATGAACTAACAAGGCTATAATAATAAAAATAGTTGCCGAAATGAGGTGAAAAAAATTTTTCGATCGAAAAGCATTCTCTGATGCCTCGCATTATGAGTCGTGCAAAAATATCTAAAAGTATAAGTTCAATGTCTATACTTTCTGTAAAAAATGAAGAAAAAACTTGAGGATACTTGTTACTTTTTAACATGGTCAATGAAATAGTTAAAGTAAAATAGTATTTCAAACACAAATTATTACAAATACTAAAGATTGATGCATTTTTTGCACTGGCAAAATTTTAAGAATATGTTATTTATCAATTATAAAAACATGAAATTTTGAAAAAATTAAAAGATGTTACTTCAAATATTGGCTGATTTTGTGCAGAATGACTTGTAAGTAGAAGATAAATCTTTAAAAAGTAATCAATCTATGATAAATTTGTTATAAGTCATAAGTTTTGAATACTAACCTGATTACCACCAAGACCATGACAATAACTTAAACCAACATTCTCCCCGGTTTTTCTGTCCATAGTATCTAAACAGTTGCGCATTTCTAGATTCGTTATGTCACCTAAATAATGATAATCCAAAGGCATAGGAGACTCGGGATAAACATTCTCCAAGTACCATCTGAAGCTTTTACACTTTAGTTTTTCACGTAATTGTACACGTTCAGATACATCACCAACCGGGACACTCGTTGCACCTAAAATATCAAAATTTTAGTCATTGTAATAAAAAACAAATATAAATTTAATACAATTTGCTCCATGCAATCAAGTAAAAATCAACGAGTACATTTGGACTGGACAATATTTTTCAATAACACCTCAACTGTAATTGTGAAAAAAAATAAAAATAATGTAATCGTTAGATTATCCTATAGATTTTTCTATTAATATTTTTTCTATAGTAAATCTTTGATGCCAATCGGTAGAAATTGTAAACGCGCTAAATGCAAAATAGCCTTTAGCAATACGTTATAGACTTTAGAGATCGAAAGAATTAAGTTTGCCATAATTATTTTTTTGAGCTCAGGACATTTTTTTTTTTTTTGTTAAAGTCGAATCATTTTAAAAATCCGAATTAACCAACAAAAAAAAAACGAAAGAAATCTAGATAATTTGTAGAGGCATAGAAATATTAAAACTGAGGTAAAGACTTTAAAGAAAAAGGAATCCAAACAACGAAAGGCTCATGAACGAAGTGAACGGAAAATGGAAAAAGTTAAGAGATTAAAAAATTAAAGTTGAGAAGAAAAATTTTTTGATCGTTTAACATTGTTTCATTGGACATTTTTATAGAAAATTTAACCAAGGGACCATTTTTTCTAATGGAAAATTTTCCATTGGGTATATATATAGTCATCATCATCATATTATCGGACCAATTGTTCGATTACCTTAGATACATTAAAAAATGATCATAATGGGTTAATTCTTGTTGAAATATTCATGATTTAAAATTTCAAGAATATTAAAAAATTTTCGGATAGAAAACCTCAGATCATGATTTTGTCAATGTTTTGATACAAAGTGAAGGTTTAAATTATTTTCAGAAATTAATTTTTTCAACTCTGCAAAATTTACTTCGAAATGGTTTGGTTCCAGTAACAAGAATTAATGTTCCGAGGTAGAAAATTTTATACATAATGATGGCAAAGTTGATTTTTACGAACTCATAGTGCAAAAAGCCATATGAATATAGTTATATCCTAAATAAAACACTCAATGAAAATACACTGATGTGATAATCATACAAATGCTAATAGAATACAAATGATATGTGCATGTTTATATATGTGCTTATTCAAAAAAAAAAAACATGTACTTCAGGTTAACATAAACCAGCAGTACAGTAACTAAGAAAAAAAATTTTTTTTTTTATATCAACCACGTGAGTTGGATTTTTGAGCAATATTTAATTCGGGTCATGCATAAAGTATATAATTCTTGACTACCTATAATTTAATAAATGTTTTTCACAAAATTAAAAGTAATTACTTTGTCTATATCTATGAATTCATTTTCACGTGTGTATTTAATTAAAAATACTATAGAACGTAAGAATTTCTATTACTTGAATTTAATTGCTTTCTAGATGAAGTAAAAATTAAAAAAAAAAATCAACTTGCAAATTGATATTTGTACATAAACGTTGTGAAGAGCTTTTGATTATTGAACTGTTATTGTTCTATTTATGATTGTTACATATCTCTTATTATGTGTGTTACTCGTATTTTTAAATTATCAACCCTTAATTGGTATAACATTGTTGGCACCTTGGGGTTACTGTAATTTTAAGTTAAAATTATTTATTAAAACAAAACGACTAAATGTTTTGTTGGAGATCTAGTAATACACACACACACATGCATTGTACTCGCGCATACTCGCCGCGCATGACTAGCTGTTGCCTCACACATATATACATATACTCACTTACTCCGTTTTTGCACACATAACTAATAGCACGCTGTAATTCATAGCAAAATAAGTTTCACTCAATTAATTTAACACATTTCACATTAATTATTTCCAAACCCTGCCAAACTCCTACAGGTTATGGGCCCAGTAGTGAGTTAAAAGTGAAATAAAATAAAAGTTGAAATTGTGAATTAGCGAAAGCAAAAATTTAATTGTGAGCACGTGGCGAAACATAACCCACAAAAATGTACTCTGACGTATCATCACGCTTCGAGGTGTTAAATAAGACAAATTACGACGTCTAGCAGGTGTGGATGCAATCACTCCTGGTGAAACACGATCGATGGGGATATGTCAGTGGAGAAATTGAAGCTCCAATTGTCGTACCTGGAAATGAGTCGACCGTACGAGAACTATCCAAGTGGAAGTCAAACGACGCCAAGGTCAAAGCAGACATTGTACTGTCGATGGGACGCGCCGAATTAAAAAGCATAACAAAGTGCGAGACGGCGAGGGAAGTTTGGCTGAAAATAGAGTTAATACACGCGTCAAGAGGACCAGTACGAAAAATTGAGCTGCTCACGGACATTACATCGTTCAAAATCGAAGAAGATGATGACTTCAGAGAAAAATTGGACAAATTTGCCAACGCCGTTGAACAACTAGAAGATATGGACATAAAAGTTCCCAGTGATATGTTAGTTGTTCTCATTCTGAAGGGCCTGCCGCCAAGTTATGAAAACTTTCGTTGTACTATCCGATCCAAGGAAGATTTACCGGATATAGACACACTCATAGGCAAAATCTCGGATGAAAGTCGAAGTCGACGTGTCACTGATAGCGACGGTGGCAACGACGCACTGTATGCCAATCGCCGGTACAACAAGGACCGACAGCAAAACAGGCCAAAGAAAAAGGGAAAACTCAAATGTTTTACATGCGGTAAAACAGACCACCTTGCGGCCAAATGTCCAAGGAAGCAATATGACTCAGCAAAAAATGTCCAAAGGAATCCGGAGAATTACTACGTAGAAATCACCAGTACGGAAGAGGTGAATACTGCATCGTCGACGTCAAGATGGTGTCTTGATAGCGGTTGTACCGCGCACATGTGTGCAAGTGAGGAGCTGATGACAGATGTAAAAGAGTGTTCATCAACGCTCAACATGGCGAACTCGACATCGACGATATCGAGGTCAAAGGGCAGCGTACAACTGATGGCATCGACGGACGACAAAGTAAAAAGACAGGTAAATTTACATAATACTTTACTCGTTAAAGACCTGCGTACTAACTTGATTTCCGTCTCCAAAATCACCGACTGTGATCGGGAGGTTATATTCAGGAAAAATGAAGCGGTCATTCAGGACAAGGATGGAAATGTCACGTTGATCGCAGACAGAGTTGGAGACCTATACTATCTACGTGAAGATGGGGAACAAGTGAAGATGACGACAAAAGAGAGAACACTTGCGGATTCGACGAACGAAAATTCTCCAGCCAAAGAAGCAAGGATCTGGCATGCAAGACTAGGACATCTGCATATGAACGCCGTGGTAGACCTGTCACGAGGACAGGCTGCAGGAATGAAGCGACTGTCAGGATGTGCGACATCGTGTGACGTGTGCCACCTGGAGAAAATGACAGCAAAACCATTCGCCGTGCGTACAGAAATAAAAAGCCAAGGTATATTGGAGATAGTACACTCGGACTTGTGCCAACCTTCCAAAACTAGATCAGAAGGTGGAAACAAGTATTTTGTATCCTTCATAGACGATTTCAGCGGTTGGTGTATGATATACATGCTGAAGAGCAAAGACCAAGTCTTTGAAACGTTCAAATCATACAAAACCTACGTTGAGAAGCAGACTGGAGCAAAAATTAAGGCATTGCAATCAGACAATGGCCGAGAATACCGCAATAGGCAATTCGACGACTATCTAAATCAAGAAGGCATTAAAAGGCGCTTAACCGTACCCTACACGTCGCAACAAAATGGTGTTGCAGAGAGATTCAATAGGACGATCGTCGACATGGCCAGATGTCTACTAATACAATCAGGATTACCAACAATGTATTGGGGAGAGGCTATCAACACTGCTAATTATCTGAGGAACCGTTGCCCCAGCAGAAGCCATGGTGGAAAAACGCCATATGAGTTGTGGCATAATAAAATACCAAACCTAAGCCACCTACGAGTATTTGGAGCCAAAGCATTTATCCTGAAGAAAGGACCAGGACATAACAAGCTCGATGAGAAATCTGTAGAAGGCAGATTTGTGGGATACTCAGAGACTGCGAAGGCATATCGAGTTCAACGAAATGATACTGGAAAAGTCGAAACGACGCGAGATGTTCGCATTATAGAAGAATATGAGACAAGAGAACTGGAGAAGACGAGAGTCGATATCGACTATTTCAACTTCAAGGAAGATAATGCCGACCCAGTAGGACCGAGCATAAACGAGAGAGTCCAGCGACATCGTGAAGAAAGTCCGAAGGCAACGAGAGCGCGAGGAAGACCACGAAAGGCAAAAACCGGGAATCGAGGACGACCGAAGAAGGTGTATCGATACATGAGTGTTTCGAGCCGTGCATCGAGCAGAGGGAATCTATCTCAAGACGAAGATTTAGCAGAAGAGCACGAGGAGCTCGAAGACAACAACGACGACGTGTTTGAACCAGAAAATAATGAAGGCCGAGGTGAAAAGAGACCACTCGACACTTCATTGGTACCAGTGGACAAACGCGTGCGAAGTGAAAGGGACACATCCAACTCCGCAGAATCGCCGGAAGACACTAAAGAAGACATCGACGAGGAGATCATGAAGTCAAACCTCGTAAAAAATTTCGCCCTAACAGCCGACATAAATCTGGAAGAAGCTGTTCATGGAATCGACGCACCAGAGTGGAAGCGTGCAATTGCCAGCGAAGTGATGTCTCATCTAGAATACGGAACGTGGGAACTCGTGAAACGCTCAGAGCGAGGGAGAGTAATAGGCTCCCGGGTAATCCTGAAAAATAAAATGTCAGCAAGCGGTGAAATCGAGCGCAGGAAGGCGCGAATAGTGGCCAGAGGTTTTACACAGAGGCCAGGATTCGATTTTGATGAGACGTTTGCACCAGTAGCCAGACTGGAATCCATCAGGCTCCAGCTAACAGAACACTCCAGCTAGCCCAACGACGAAACTGAGACCAGGAAAAAATCCCGAGAAACAAGTCAAAAATCCAGAATATCGAGAACTTGTTGGATCTTTGATGTACTTGTCAGTTGCTACCCGGCCAGACATTGCACACACCGTCAGTGTATTGAGCCAATTTAACGAGAGGCCTAACGAAGAACACTGGGGTGCCGCCAAGAGGGTACTAAGATACCTAAAAGGTACGACGAACTTGTCACTAGTGTTCAACCGACCTGTGGACAAAATCACAGGATACGCCGACGCCGACTGGGGAAACGACCCAGCAGACTCCAAATCGTACACAGGATATGTATTCTTGTTGGCAGGAGCAGCTATCAGCTGGAAGTCAAGAAAGCAAAGGACTGTTGCCTTATCGACGACGGAAGCTGAATTCAAGGCGCTCACCGAGGCCACCAAGGAGTCCATGTATCTGCGAGGACTTGTGCAAGAATTAAAAATCCCACAAGTGTCAGATGGGTTAATTTACTGCGATAACCAGGGTGCAGTACAATTGACGACAGCAACGAAATTCCACGATAGGACGAAGCACGTCAGTTCAACTTCGTCAGAGAAGCCGTGAAAAACCAGTTAATCCACGTAGTTCATACGCCGACTGAGAGGATGATCGCCGATATCCTGACTAAATCATTACCAAATGCAACCCACGTGGGGTTAACCCGGGCCTTAGGACTCCAAAACGTTCAATAGGCTTGCATATATATATATATATATATATATATATATATATATATATATATATATATATATATATATGACATGTATGTGGCTGCATTAAGGGAGAGTGTTGGAGATCTAGTAATACACACACACACATGCATTGTACTCGCGCATACTCGCCGCGCATGACTAGCTGTTGCCTCACACATATATACATATACTCACTTACTCCGTTTTTGCACACATAACTAATAGCACGCTGTAATTCATAGCAAAATAAATTTCACTCAATTAATTTAACACATTTCACATTAATTATTTCCAAACCCTGCCAAACTCCTACATGTTTTATTTAAAAATTTAGTTTTATCATTCTTCGGTGTCTTTTATACGATAGAATAGGTAGTAAATAATTATTTTAATTATTTTCTTAAGTAATTTAATTACTTTAATTATTGTTGATAATAAAAGGCTTGTTAGATTAGTCTGACCAAATAAGTAGAATCACTCTTATTTTGGCTGATACTTGGCTCATATTTTGAAGCGTAAAATTTTATTTTTTGGTACTAAATTACTAGTCAAAGTATTATCGATCTTATCTATTTGATCATGTTAGCGATAATAATCTTGCTTTACTAACTTAACAAACTTATAATAGAAAATTTCAATATTCTGTTTCTACCAATTCAACTTTAGCTGATGATATTAAAAAATTATTGTTCAATATTTTAAGTTCAAAGGTAATAATTCTGACAGGTTTTACGTCCCTTCTAGTCTGTCAGAATTTTTACTTTTAAATCTGTATCAACTATAGCTATTGATTGTTATTATTTCAAATTTTCTGTTTAATACATATTTAAAAAAAAATTTCATTAATAAATTGAACGGGTATCTGATAAACCATACTTAAGCTCAAAATATACGTACTGCCAAGTTATAAAATTAATTAAAGAGGATGCAAACTACTTGAAATGAGGCACATGCTATATAGATGTGTTAAGAAGATAGGTGTGGTATTTGAGAATAGTGAATTAATAATTTCTTTTGAAAATCCTTGTCAGGCTGTTTTGCAACTAAAGTCTACCTGGATTAATGTTGTAATAGAAGTATTTCCATTGGTCCAACCAGACCTCAGCAAGCCGCGCATTGTTGTGGTTCACTATTTTGCTTGTACCACCAGGGAATGTATATGGCGTTGACTTACGGAACACGTGTCCAACATGCGAACATGTTGCGATTTCCAATGTCCCCCCACACATCCATATCTAACCAACTCAATTTAGTTAGTGTGTTAGGCACTTAAAGTTTACACAATAAAGAAATTTCTTAAAATAATAATTATAAAGATATGATACAGATGACAATTTGGTAGCTAGGTAACTAGCATCTTCCGGATTCACATTGTTATACCTAAATTAATATTAATTTTTAATGAATAAATTTGTTATTTAGGCCACATATAGATGTTAGTCGGTTGGATGGATGAGTGGTTAAGACGATGTCAAAAAAATAGCAAGTTAATTAATTACAAGCCTGACTTTTGAATTTATGTAATACACTGTATTGAAAAAAGAAAGCATACAAGAAATGGAAAAAGCCTTTGTTTCCTGAAAAATTAAAAAATATATTTTATGTTATACACCCTGTTTAGTATTCTTTACTCATGTAAGAAATACTCGCTCAAATTATACTTAAATAGGTTTTAAATTTCAGATACCCGTCTAATGATTATGATTGCTTGAGCGACTATCTCTAAATAAGTAGTAATCATCATTTCACTTATTATGAAATTCATGCAATTTATGCATAATTTGTCTGTTAGAAGCAACATAATTAAAATTACTTTTTAGTATTTAGACAATTATTAAAATTTTAATAATGTTAATATTATAATTATAATTTTTATTACACCTATTGTTCGATCATGATAAGCTAACCTGGGTTCATCAAATAGTAAAATTCTTTCCACTCATCCAACCAGACCTCAGCTACCCTACCAGTATTGCGAAGTATGATCTTGCGGAGGCCACCTGGGAATGAATATGGACTCTTGTCACGGAAAACATGACCTACGTGTGAACATGGGCTGATTTCTAAAGTACCACCGCATTGCCATACCTAAAATCAACTGAAAATTTTGCAAAAAATCTTGGAAAAAAACTAAAGTACAATATCCAAGTTTCATTAAATATAATTCTAGATGCTGCAAATAAAAAATCTTTTATAATTAATTTTTCGTCAAACCAAGTTTACAAGTATCGGTACCACTTGAAATAAACGATAATAATTAACATTTATAATAATAATTATTATATGTAACTATTTACAATAATAATAGAAACTTTGATAAAACTTATAACTTACTCTGAAACTCATTTCGAGATTTTCACCACCCCAAATATCCATTCCTTCATCGTATGCTCCTATTTCGTAGAAGTAGTCTTTATCAATGGAAAATAAACCACCTGCCATAGTAGGGGTTCGCAACGGTGCAGTTCGATCTCCATTACGTCTATCCATTTCTCTTTGTGCTACACGGTACCTGATTGGATGAAAATAAACAGTTATTGACAATGATTAAAATCGATAGAAAAATCGTTGCGAAAATAAAAAATTGATAATGCAAACATGTGTTTCTTATATAAAGAAAAAAAAATAGTTACCATCTAAAATTGAGTTTCCAATTAAAACCTCCCCATGTCATGTCACTTGCGGTGATATATTCAAATGTATCATCACTTATAACATCTATTATTGGGCAAACTACAGTTGATCGATTCTCTACAATTCTTGCTAACAAAGGTTCAAGCCAACCTTCAGTACATTCGCAATGAGCATCAAGAAAAGTGATTACTTGTCCTTTTACATGCTTAGCCCCTAGTAATCTGGCTCTAATTAATCCAGATCGTTTTCCTGTACGTAAAACGTACGTAGGAACAGGTAAAATACTGACATCATTTTCAAGATTTTGTTTTAAGTGATCTGAAATATGTAACAGTTATAAAAATATGATGTATTGAAAACAATTCTGAATGCTATGTGCTACTGTAAAAAGTTTCGATCATTACTGGATAAATAAAGTATATTATTGATGTATTCTCAATAAACTTTTTATCATTATCATGATTATTTTTATTATTATTTACTAAAGAGTATTTATTATTGTAAGCCAACTTTCCCGATCCGAATGATGGTAGACTAATTCAATTTTCATTTATTAACTATTTTCATCATACTATTGTCGGTATGAGCACTCATACCATTCTCGCGCATTTTTTAATTTTTGAGTATCGATATCTCAAAAACTAAGAGGAATATTGAAAAATTTTATTCGTACTTTTCGTTTTATTTCGTCGGAATCTACACAAGTCCTTGTTCAAATCGAATTTTGTGAAAAAAAGTAGAAACAAAAATTTGAATAATTGATTTGCATATTAAAATGTTAAAAATCAATTGACTTTTAATAAAAATGATTTCATTATATTCATGAGAAGCTAATAGAGAGAATGATGAACTTTATAACATGATCATTACATCGAAATTTTTTTTACATTTTCTATAACAAACTGATAAAAATAACACTCTTGAGACAAGAAGAAAAATTCTTAAATCTAGAAAATTTTCTTGAACCAAGAATTATATCTTGACTAGATAATTTTTCCACTTGACTCAAGAAATTCCTTTTCTTCAAAATCGTGTTCTTAATTCAAAATTCTTGCTCTTGAGTCAAGTTAAATTTTTTATCAGTGTAGTGTTTATTTATGAGTCATTTTAGTTTGTGGCACCTCTTGCAGCATCAGTCCCATACCAAGATTTAAATTATGTGAAGATTGTGTATCAATACAGGACGGCTAATAAGAAAATTTTTGAAGCAGTATTGCACAAAATCAAAAACCATCGGTGGTATTTAACTGGTGAAAAAGCTGCTTTGGCTTTTTTTGATTCAAACTCATCACATCACGTAAAACGAAAAATAATTAAGGTAAATTATTTGCATCACTCAAGTGGTACGGAAAATTTCGTACTAACTTTACCATCTCTTTAAACCTCTGCGTGTAAATTATGCAATTCCGAAAATTAATTACTTAAAAACGGTGGGGTAAATTGATTTGAAATTATTAATATATTTATCTTTAAAAAAAAAAAATTTATAATTTTCTTGAAGTATGCTTTGCAGGATTCAACTACCTTAAAGCATTAAAATGTCATGAAAATTTTAATTTTAATTCCCCCCAATCGCTATATAGTTAATTTAGATAATAAAATTATTAATTTACAAAAAAAAAAAAGATATTGATTTTCTTATTAAATAAATTAATTTTTATTAATTCAAATTCGATTAAATTTTTGTTCGATTCCACATAAATAAAAATTTCTTCGAGATCAACTTCGAGTCATGGGCTGCGAAAAACGATTGTTTGGAAAGATTAAAGATCGTTACTGATTTACAATTGTAGTAGAGCGCTTCAATTAACTGAAGAATACATCAATTTTTTAACTTATGAAAAAGAACAAAAACAATATTTAGTGCAAATTATTCATAAAAATAAAAATACTTATCATAATGCGACTGAAAATTGCTTAACAAATAAATGTGAATAGAGACAGAAAAAATACAAATAAGCAGCAATATTATTAAGAATGTATTCGATACATCGCATTGTTAACGTTACTGTAACTGTTAATCTTTTTAATAAAATTTTTGGAACATTTATAGATGAAATAAATGACTATAACACATGAGACTTCATAGCAAGACTGAAAAACTGTGATAATGACCATAAACACAACTTAAACCACAAATAACTTTTAAAGGATTGATTTTATCGAAAAATTACAAAAGAACTTTTTTGTAAAGCATTCAATTTCCCATCAGACTATGCATTGATCATAGTTGTAGTGGCATTTTTTTCGAAGGAAAAAAATTAATTCTAAAAAGTTCTAAATTTTCATGTTATTTAAATGGGAAATGTAACTCGATTTGAACACGGTTTAATTTGATAATTAAGAGCTTATTTATGTCAGATATTTTTTTTTAGATCAAGAACTAAAAATCCAGGGGCACTCTAATATATATAGATAAATTTATATTATTATCTTATCTTGTTCATTTTACATGAGCAGTGATCGGATCTTTTTACTATCTTAAGGATAAGTGCTGAAAGTATGTTACTTACCACGCTCGCTGGCATCATCAACTAGGATTATCTCTTTTAATAATGCTCTAGGTGATCTATTGATAACAGACCAGACTGTTCGAAGTAATGTGCTCCAAGCCTCATTGTGAAAAACAATCACAATGCTTGTAGTGGGTAGATATTTAGGATATTTTTTCGTTTTACATCCTTCTAATCTTATATCTTTCAATGACCGATTCAAAGCAATCATGTCAGTTGCTACAAGATTGAATTGGTTTAATTTGAATAGTTCTTGTTGTTTTGCTTCATTGCCTGGAGGCATTCGAACGGCTGTTCCTAACTCTCCAGGACTTCCTTTATTTTCTCTTACTACCTTTGCTGGTCGCCATAGTTGTAATTCTGATTGCTTATATTTTTTATTATTGTAATCATTAGTTGGTTTAATTTCATTTATTACAGAATTTTTTGAGAGAGCTAAATTCTCTTCAGTACTTATTACTTTATTATCTGAACAGCCCCATCCAGATTTACCAATGCAATCCGAATAAAACATGAGTATCATCACATCGACCAAAAACCATACTAGAGAAGTTAATAATATAACTTGGCATGTGTGAATACGAATTTTGGATCGGAACATGATAGCTTATTGTTTTTATAACTATTAATCTAATAAAAATTTTTTTTTAACACTTAGTTTCTTGTCTTTCAACTAAAACTCTAACTGGTTTATCAGGCGTGAATAAATATTTCAAATCAAATATTCGTAATTTTCCATGATGCTTCAAGTTTTTTTGAAGTTACTGAAACATAAATACATTATTTTTATTTAAGTAAAAAAATATTTCAATTGAAGATATGTTTTATAAATTTATTAAAATTAGAGTATAGATTTCTGTTAAATAGATGCAAAAGATTTGGTATTCATATGTTGCCTTGGATTGACGAAAGTAATGCAATAATTCGATATATCAATAAAAGGAAATAAGTCTGTGATGTTAGCCGAGTGGTCTAAGGCGCAAGGCCTATAAAGCACTCGGGACTGGCTCACCGGCCAGGCGTGGGTTCGAATCCCAAGCTGGTCTTAGAAACCATCTTGGTTGATATTCGACCCTCGCCGCGTAGATTTAAGATTTTCACAACCCAAAAGATCCCAACGTACCACTCCCAACAGTTAAAGTCGGCGATATGACTACAGCAGTTAAAACCGACTCTAAATAATAACCAATTGGGTATTTGCATGATTTTGATATTCATAAGCTTTTGATATTTTTACATTCTATATAATTTTTTTAAATTTTTGGAAGAAAAATTTTTCGATTTTGTTCTTAAAAATTTAAATAATTTAATAAATAAAAGTGATCCTAAATTACATAAAAGTCACGTGATGTAAAACGTGATGTGATTGGTGTGACGTCATTGTGCTGTTTGTAGCGCGTATATTTGAATGAGCATTTAAGTTATGTATAATATTTTACATTGCTAAAAAACTTAAAGTTAAGTTTTTTTCAATTTTAAGTTTTATACATCCTATTTTTAATGCTAGATTTTGTTGAAAATAATTAAAAGTGAAATAAATTTTTGTGAAATGTTTTTTTAAATTTAAAGTGAATGTGTTTGGAGGTTATGAACATGTCAATGTTGTTATACTAAGACTTTTGAGAAGTATCAGTTCAACAGTGTAGTTTGTGATTATCAACGAATTAATAAAAATGCCTCGGCGAAAAGTGGATCCTGGTTTTAGTGAAGCACGGTCTGATAATTTACCGCGAGTTGATGCATTCATGGTTGCAACTTATCTCGCTACAAACTCTGATTTTGTATCAGCAGAAATGAAAGGAGCAAAAGCTAGCATGTTCGTATATTTTAATACAGCTGTTTATTTAGATATTAGTTATAAATAAATCGGTGCTTTTTTATCAACAAGTTCATAAAGTATTCATTAGCTGTTACATAAATAATATTTATTTTAATATTTTGAATTATAGATCTGGGAGAAAGTCATATGGAGATGCAGCCATTGAATATGTACAAATTAAGCTTCAGGGACCTGAATGTACTCTCAAGTGTCTTATTTATCCTGAACACAGAGTACATAATAAATCATATAGAGTGACTGTAGTTATAAATATTGTTGATGAAGAAATTTTATTGATTCAGTGTCATGATTGCGCCGCATCGTCAGGTAAATAAAATAATTTAACAATATTCAAGTAATAAAATCATTGCGGTTATTGTTTGTTTCATAATTTCCTGCATAAACATTCATATCTAATACACACGTTATATAATATGCTAAAATAAATATTTTGATAATATTATAACCAATAATCACTTCTTGTTATACCTTTTTTAGGTGGATTTAAGCACTCAATCGCGTTTTTAATGTGGCTACACAGACGATCGGAAGAACCATCTCCAACTGATGTTGAATGTTACTGGCGTAAATCAGTTTTATCTCAAGTTGGGTCAGCAATCAAATTCATACGAGTGACAGATTTTGATTCGGAGACAAATATTACTGCTGTACCTAAGTCTTTCAATACTTTGCAAGAATTTGTCAATAGAACAAAACAAAAAAACGTACAGAGCCAAATCTTAAAGTATTTCAACTCTGAGAATACTGAAAAAAGCCTCTCAATACACAATTTATTAGTGGACTTTATTAATTTAGGAGGAACATTATGCGATAATTTTATACAATTTAGTGCAAATCGAATGTCTCCTGACTTGTGTGATAATATAGAAAAGGAAACTCAAAACCAAGCAGATTGTGATCTTTGGTTTTCATTGCGGTATGGACGAATAACAGCGTCGAAAGCTTATGAAGCATCCCGCTGTAATACACCCAATGGAACGTTAGTAGAGTTGCTAGTTGGAGGTCAAAAACTACGCAATACAAAAGCTATGGAACGAGGTAAAGAGCTGGAAGCTACAGTTTTACAACAAGTTGAGCAGAAGTTGAAGCGTAAATTCCAAAAGTGTGGTTTATTCTTATCCCAAAATCACCCGTACTTAGGAGCTTCTCCAGATGCAATAGATGACGAATTCGTGGTAGAAATTAAATGCCCGACGTCTCAAAAAAGCTTTCGCACTTATATTGACACTGACAATTACAATAAAATTGCAATGAAATATTTTATTCAAATGCAGATGCAAATGCTTTTCACAGGAAGAAAAAAAGCAATGTTTATCGTAGCAGACCCAACTTTTGAAGAAACACGGCAATTCAAATCTATTATTATCGATTATGATTCACAAGTAGTTGAAAAATTACTAAAAGACCTAAGTAAATTTTGGAAAAATTGTATTTTCAAGCGTTTATTTAATTCATTGAAATAAATTAAATTATTTAATAAAAAAAATACAAAAATTGAATTCTTAATATAAATATTACATTTTTATTGAACAACAACTTTTAAAACTTATGTTTTTTTGATCAATAGTCCTTGTAGATTAGTTAAAGCTGCGGCGATTGTCATTATATTATCCATCTATGGAATATGTTTAATATTTACACATGAATGAGATTCGCAAATTTCAAATTCTCGTATTCTTCTTATTAATCTTTCAATGTGAATACGGAGACTCGCGATTCGTTTTGTTGCTAACACTTCATCATGACTTGGTTGCTTCTCAGAACTTACTGTTGGTGGTCTAATTAACGTACATTTTTTTTTCAACTACAAAATTTTCTATGTGTTTGAAGCCTCTATCAGCCAGTATAGCAGCGCCTGGTTTTAAACAATCCAAATATCCAGATTGAGAAACTATTTCAGCATCCGATGTTCTACCACCGAATCCAGGTGAAATAAAATTAACTATGCCATCAGGTGTACAAGAAATTAAATATTTGACCGTATTGCATTTTTTGTATTCAGAAGACCAGGTTAATGATTGTTTAACAGGATCTCTTGACTTTTCAATTTCAATTTCTAAACAATCAATGATTGATTCTACTGCTGCATAACGGCTTCGGTAACTTATTGGCAACTGAAGTTTAATTCTTGCTGATGAAGGCCATATAATAAAGTCTTTTAGATATTCTGCCATGACTGGCAAAGTCTTAGTAAAGATACGACTTATATTAGAAGTGGACATTCCAAAATCATCAGCTAAAATCGCAAAACTCTCATTCAATCTTATTTTTTTTAACGTAATAAATATATCAATGTCACTTAAATTAGCCATACGTAAAATATCGATAATATCCATGCAATCACTTGGAATCCCGATGTATTTACGAGGTGACAGCCGAATTTTTCAAATGTTTGCTTTGAATTACGCTTCTGAAATTCTTCTTGTTGAAATGCATTTTTCCACTCATTTTCTGTACTTCCATTTGATGTTAAAAATTATCTGATGAAGTAGGGAATGAACTAGCCGTTGTGTTAGAAGATAAATTCGTAGTATTAGGTGAAGGATTCAATAATTGATCATTATTAGCTGGTTGAGAAATAAAATTATGCGCATTTATATCATCAACCAACTGCTCAATTGGAGATGATGAACGATCTTTAGTCACAGGTTTACATTGAACTTTTACACTTCTGTATGAACTCCTTATTTTTACTTGGACACAAACATGGAGTTTTTGACCTCCAGTGGCAGGGGGATCGTCACAAACATTGGATTTATTCTTTTGAAAATCTTCTGGTGTATTGAAATTTGATAGGTCAGAATGTAAATCGTCCATTATACCTCCTAAGTTTTGATCCAGCCGTAACTTGGCAATATTTAGATCCATTGCTTCAGTACTTACTTTATCAACTTTCATTGAAGGAGCTTGAGGATTCTCTCTACTTCTATCACCCATGCTTAATGATTTTGATTGCTCAATAAATTTATGAGGTATAACATTATTCCTCATACGTTTGTTACCACCAACCATTGTCCATTCCAGCCAATTTTCTAAATCCACTTTGAGCTAAAATGAATAAAATTCAACATCAATTCATGCAATGAGACGAAAATCACAAATTTAGGTTATGATTTTATGTAAACATTAAAATAAATTTTTAATAAATACTTACGTCAAAATGATCTTCACAACAATAAAGCCGAGTTGATGATGAATAATGAGTTTTATTTCCACATGCATCTAACCAATTTTTCCGTTTAACAGAATTTAATGGAACATTTATAAAAATTTTTTCTAGTGTCGATTTACCAGTATTTCTACACGTTAGAACTATACACCAATAAAACTCATTTTTTGACGACATTTCGAGTAATTAAATAATTTTATTTTATTATAAACAACACAACCAGATCTTTTTTAATCAATCACAATTAACACAACAATTGTTTACACCTGCCACGTGTTTACAAGAGATTGGCGCTTAAAATTTCAAATGAAATAAGCACTATGACGTCACATACACGAGATGGAGCTACTTATTCATTTAAATATCTGCTTTTTTTTATTTATTAAATTATTTAAATTTTTAAGAACAAAATCGAAAAATTTTTTTTCCAAAAATTTTAAAAAATTATATAGAATGTAAAAATATCAAAAGTTTATGAATATCAAAATCATGCAAATACCCAATTAAAAAAAAAAAAATAATAAAAGAAAATAAATCTAAAATTTACCCAAGTTATCATTCCGTTCAAAAAACGAAACAAAAATTCGGAAAACGGTTTAATTTTCAAGCAAACTTCATAATTTCATGAAATACCGAGGTCAACTAAAGCAATTATAAATTCCAAACTTATCTAAATCGTAACTAATCTAGATTTGAAAATAATTAATTATTAATTATTAAAGGTAAATTGAAAAAATGTAATTTTTTTTATCTATAATCAAAAATTCGAAAACGGTTGATCCTAAAGGCTATTCCTGCAACTTTCCGCTAATTCCATAATAAACCGCTCAAAATTGCACTTATTAGGTTTTCGATCTCAAAAGTCTGGTAGAAGTTTCATTTTCAACCGATTTTCACGCGGTTGGCAGCATTCGACGCAATTTTTAAAGCGTTATAAAGAATCTTTAAGCTTGAATTGATCGAACTAGGATTTTTGGAATAATTCCGAGAAAATAACTTTTTTGGTTTTCTTTCGACAACGATATATCACGAACGAATTAACCGCTTTTGACCGGGCTGGAGGCGATTGACGCGGTTTTTTGAGGTTAAGAGCTAGTTAATAGTTTTGGAATTGATCGGAAGAGCCGTTTAAAAGTTATTCCAAAAAAACCACATTTGAAAAAATTTTTTTGTAGTTTTTTAGATTTCTCAAAATCTACCGATCCGAATCGATTTAAAGTCTAAGTTTGGTCAAGCTTTTTCGAATGGCGCCAACCGCTACGGAATCGGTCAAGCCTTTCAAAAGTTATAAAAGGATCACACACACACACACACACACACACACATATATATATATATATATATATATATATATATATATATATATATATATATATATATATATACGGCATCACCGCAGAAACATTCGGGGAAGCTTTCTAGGACCTCAAAACGTCAACATCCGTTGAAATCTCGATTTTCGAAAAACGGAGTAAAACCAATAACTTGCCAACTTCTGAAAATTTTCAATTTTCTTAGTGGGAAGTTAACAAAGTTTTTCAATTAATCCGATTCGTAGTCTGTATTTAAAAAATTTTACATGTGTTTTTCAAGAGTTACACACCTGCCGGACACATAAATACGATTTGAAAATTGGGCCGAAAACAAAAACTTGAAAGTAAGAAAATAAGTAGTACAAATAATAAGCGTTCTTTAACGATAAACGTATATGCTTCAGTCAGATTTTTAAAACCAGAATTTTTTCAACAATAGTAATTAATACAAATAGGTTAATCAAAAAAATGTTGTACTTCATGTAATTCACGATATGAAAAGAAACATTTTTATGATACTGAAATCAGCAAACACCTGATAATATTTTTATATTATTATAAAACAATAACGTACTAAAAAAAATTTTCAAATAACCGCTGCATAATTTTATTAATTATCACATTAAATTTTTCTTCATCAGATGTATTTTGACTTTTGTAACATATTTTCTTTATATTTCTATTTGTTATCATTTTCACAATTATCACATGAAAGCGATCTATCGAATCGTTATGACAGCTATAAAATTACTTACCAGTATATTTAAAATAACTAACTATTGGCTTTTCTTTTTATAATTATAATAAGATATTTATAATATCTAATACACTAAGCTAATTAGTTTTTACTTCAGATATTAAAATCAATTAACGTCAGAAATACAATACAATTAGAAAATAAATATAAAAATAAATATTTAATGTACTTACACATAATTTAATAAATAGCGGTCAGTTATAAATAATTGAAACTTTACTTTGTCACATTGTTTAACCAATTTATGTATCAATGTTTATAGTAAAGTGACAACATGATAAATAGTAAAAAATTAAAAAAGAATAGATACACATTCATAACCTTACAATGACAAAATTTCTGAAACGTTTTCATGACAAATATCCGTACACGTTGCACACAATTTTGTAGTCGTCCCAAAAAAAAGTATAGGGCTGGTACAATGTACACTCTTTGTTATAAATGTTGGACCCCGTTTGACTTAACTGTAGTTAAGGAGTTCAGTAGTAATGACAAGTGTATACAAGTATATACTCCACAATCGCAAAGGTGTAACCTCATGCTGACGCTTGACGTCGGTTATGAGCGTTGGGTCAGGTGGTTAATATAGGCCGTGCTGCCACCTAGAAAAAACTTAGTAGCGTCAAATCGCGCACGTGCGAAATTAAACGGGCGGGCAGTTTGTTGATAGTTACGTCTATTTATCAATAAAATAATTTTTTTTCTCAATTTTCCATTCATAATTAATTATTTTTAATAACAATCGCCTTAGCCAGCTGACTATTATTATTATTATTATTATTATCTCTAACGATTTCAAACTCACCCGTGCGAATTTGAACGGGCGCGTAATTTTGGGACGACGTTTATTGGATTGATTTAAATTGGAAAAGTAACCGATAGGACATATCCCAATTACCCAGATCCCTATTACCCGAATTACCAATTACTCATAATCCCGATGACCCAAATTTTCAATTACCTAAAATTTCGATCACCAGTAATTTCAATTACCCATACTATCAAATACCCAAATTTTCAATAATCCAAAAGTTCGATAGCTTAAGTTTTCATTAACCAGAAACATTTATGACAAGACATTCCGATTGGACAGATTTCATAAGCTCAAAGTCGATTTCTTTGTTATCGACAGATGAAACTTATTGTAAAAAGTACATTCAGTTATTATACAGATGGCCAAAAACTTATAAAATGAAATATCACATAAACATGTTTAGAAAAATTTAAACGTGTTTTTTTAATACATTTATTCAAATTAAATTATGAATCATAACTATTTTTAATAATAATGAAGTTTATTAATATTATTATCAATTTATTATAATTTTGACAGCGTTAACAAAAGTTATATTTAAGTACAACTGATCGATATTTATCTTGTTATATTAACGAATAACTTTTAAAAAAAAATACAATTTTATTATTATTATTAATATTTAACATTTATAATTATTGATTTATTTTTATTTTTTATTTTCATGTATAGAAAAGCAATTATGCTATTAATTAATTAATTAGAAAATTAGAGGTATGTTTAGTAAAATAAATAGATAAACAATTAGCAATCGAAGCAAAAAAATTTTTATTCACTTCTAACAATTTTAAACGTTTAAATAAACTATTAGTAACACCAATACTTATTAGTAACTTACTTAACTTAAAATTTAATTAATTTCATTGATGAAAATAAAATAACTGAATAAAAAACAAAAAAAATATTAAACTTTTTATAGAGTATGCTCTAAAGTCCATTTTTTTTGAAGAATTAATTCATCTTTTAATGTTATTTCAACATGTAGTGATTATTGTTTATTAACTGTGAATATTTAATTTTTTTATTTTATAATTCGCTTACTTTTTTTTACTTAATGTTTTTTAAGTCGATTTTAAAGCCTACACGTACGCACGAACTGTTTATTATTTTATTACTTTATAAATAATAATCATAATCGCACTAATTGTTACATTTAAATTGTATTTTTTTTAAAAAGTTATTCGTTAATATAACAAGATAAATATCGATCAGTTGTACTTAAATATAACTTTTGTTAACGCTGTCAAAATTATAATAAATTGAAAATAATATTAATAAACTTCATTATTATTAAAAATAGTTATGATTCATAATTTAATTTGAATAAATGTATTAAAAAAACACGTTTAAATTTTTCTAAACATGTTTATGTGATATTTCATTTTATAATAGTTTTTGGCCATCTGTATAATAACTGAATGTACTTTTTACAATAAGTTTCATCTGTCGATAACAAAGAAATCGACTTTGAGCTTATGAAATCTGTCCAATCGGAATGTACCACAAAAAAGTTGGCATAGAGTCACAAAGACAGAATAAAATAAATAAATCCTCCTAATTGCTCATTAATTGCTCAATTCATATCAAAAATTGCTCACCCTGTAAATTAATTAATTAATTTATTATTAATTATTATAAATACAAAATATTGTTTTGCCTTTAGTACGTGAACCAATGGAACTTTCGATTATTTTTTGTTTTCAATAAATTATTAATAAAATTTATTTTTTATACTTGCAGCATTTTTTTAATTAAATCAAAAAAGAATTGATTAGTTTTTCAATTACACTGATGAATATTTATTAAAATTTTTTCTTAATAAGAAATCAGTCCCTCTAATTTCTGTGACGACGGAAGAACAGTAGAAGAAACCATAATTGCTTAAAATATTTTAGTTTTGCCAAATACAAAACTTTCTTTAACAATATTGCGTTAAACTCTGTGAAAGTGTGATAATTCATCGTTGCTGTAATGTTCAAATTAAAAAATTAAGATAATTGTTAAATAAAAATTTTTCACGAAATTTTATTTATTTTTGAATCCTCGTGATTCAATGAAAATAATCGTATTCCAAAAATATTATTTATATGTTTGGAGAAACAGACTTTAATCAATATTTTGGTTTTGTTATTATTACATAATGTAGAATGATAATGAATATTACAAACGGGCTAATTGAAGCGTCTTCAATAAATAGAATATAAAAATAAATTTCATGATGTATTATTAAATAAAAAAAAATATATAATATATTTAAACTCTAAAAGTAAAGTTTTTAGGAACACACAACTGACAGTATCACCGGTAAATTATTTAATTATTTCTAATGATATACTTAATAGTTTTTATTTTAACTAATCATTCGGGAAAAAATTATAACAATCAAGCATTTAGTTATTTGAATTTCGATAGATAAATATAAATTTATTTACATTTTTTTTATGATTTGTTATAAAAATATGTCAAGAGAACATCACATATCTGCTGTTACAGCTCTAAGTGATGCGGCTTTAAAGTTATATCATTAATAATTTCAGAGCTATTAATAACTTATAGTAAATAATTAAATAGTGTTTCATTTTAAATTCTGTAATTATATAGTGTTATAATTATTTTTTTAAATTAATTAATTCGATATTATAACATATCAACGAATTACTTCTATTTGATGATTCAATTTATCGATGGTTATATGTAGCTCTTATCCAAATTCTAGTCTTCTAGACCTATTAAGATTATTAAATATTAACTTTTTTTGCTATTCATCAGTTAAATTAATAAAACAAAAAAGAAACAAATAAGTAGGGTAAATAAAATAAATTGATTAAATTTTATTGCATGTAGTGATTTTTTTTAACATAAATATTTTTCATAATTGAAAATGTTCACTGTAATTATTTACTATAAAGTAAACAAATTTAATTGCTCAACCCATATATTATGAACAACTTGGGTTTATTAAAATTCACTTATTTTTATTATTAAAACTACTGTGATTGCACAAGATACATAATCTAATGAAGAACATACATTTTACGTTTTAATTTCTTTTTCTGTTAAAAATTTTTTTTAATAATTATGGTAAAAGCTCTATAAAATTGCTGTAGTTCTATCTCAATTTTCTCACAAAAAACTAACAAGAGCAAGTTTCGAATGTTTATTATTAATGTTGATGTATTTAATTAGTCATCAAATCACATTGTCATTGAGACTCATCCTCGATTACAAATTAATTATTCGCATTAAATCTACTCTTCGAAATGTGCAATTGAAAGTTCTAGTGAACACCGTAATCATAAATGTAATTTTACATATATATACTCTCAATTTATATACTTAGTCACAAGAATGAATTAATGTCGTAAAATTATATTTGTGATAGTTATTGTTGGTCAATTCTATGATCTAACTTTTATTTTGAATCAATCCAAAATATGGCATTGAAAATACAAGAAATCAAAAAATTTATACATTTCTTTTTAAATTTTCTTTAAGAAAAAAAAATGATAAAAAAAATTTCACATGTGGATATTTTCATAAATTATTTTTTTTTTATTTTCTTGCGATTAATTTGTTCTTTAAATAAAATAAAAAATTTGTTAGACATCGACTTGTTTCAGTATAGGTAATAGAAAAAAACCGACATATATAAGTTTGATAGAACATTAATTAACATTTAAAAATTGTTTATTAAAAATATACTGCTTCTATATACAGTATTTAAATTATCCAACGTTATGATTTACATGATTTACACCTTTAGACATTTTCTATGTTTATAGATGGTCGTGTTGCATGTTACGCTAGAAATATCCATTGTCCGTATGTTGTCCTCACAAGCACATTTCAAACGTTAAATGTGAACGCACTCATAATCATCCACATTGTTAAATTACATTCCGAAATTTTAGCTGATAAATAACCAAATAACTTACTAGATAATTACCAGATATTTGTCTAGATGGTTTTCTACCGTTGTAAAGCACAATCGGTTTCATTAATTAATGTCTGGTATACTATATAGTATAATACTAAACCAGCATTTTGTAAAGGATAGTATAGAGGGCCAACTTTAGTACACCAGGCGTAACGATAGCGATTGTACAAATGAATTAAAATAATTATTTGACTTTATTTAAAGAAGGAAGGATAAAAATTAAGATATTATGCATATCGATTAAAATGAATAATCCTTTCTTTTAATAAACATATCTATGACCTTAGGGTGCATTCGTCTTGGATGCTAAGTACAAGACGCACAAACTATAGATTAAGCGTGCTGAAAGTGTGTTAAGCGCCAAATGCAAATGTAGCCTAAGTGTTATCAGTTTATTATATAATATATATAACTATTGTTTAGATCGATGATAGTCAGTAAATTGTAAATAAATAAAGCAAACTTTGTCGGATGCAGTCGAAAAATATTATAAACTATTCGAAAAGAAGAAATATGTTTTAATTACCAAAGATTATTTTGATGCGATTGTCAAATTTGGACTCTAATATTAGCAAATAAAGTGTTGGATAAGTATTTTTCTTTCATTATTCTTATTATAAATATAATAATCCTCAAAATAGTCTATTTATTATTTGCAGTATCAATCAAAAGGAGACAAGATTCTGTGAAGCATGCAGTTAATTATAAACATAGTTATAATTTGTTAGTAAGAACCTTCAGTACGATTTTAAGGTATTAAAAATTGGGTACTCGTAAGTATTTATACAATGAATTGTATAAAGAAACATTAATTAAATTGGTAAGTTCATAGCATTTTATGACACTTTTCAAAATAAATAAATAGAAATTCAAAATATTTTAGACTGAATGAAATCGTCCTACTGCCCGTTTAATCGATTTCAAACAAATGGTTCTTGAGAGTCTTGAGTAACTCTCCATGAAATTCTTTAATGTATAATTCCAATGGCTGTTGATGGTACTAAAAAAAAATGAAAAAATGAACGATAAAAAAAACAGTGAAATTAATACATGAAAATGTTGATGATAGGGACACAGTAATATTTAACCTAACTACTTTTACTCATAGAGGATTACTGGTAAGCATAGATTAAAACTATTTAAATAAATTAACCGGATTAAAAGTTAATTTGTACATTATATCATTTATCAATCATAAAAGTCATTATTGAAGGTACCTCTGCGTTTCAAAATATTCATTAAAAAAAATTATCGTCTTTAATTACATAATCGTACAAATTGTAATGATGTATATAAGTTTTATCAATTTTGAATAGATTATTGTAGAATATAAATACCAATTTATTGTTTTGAGTTCAATTAGTTTTATTAATTAATAATACCATTCATAAAATTTTACAATAAGACGTATAATAATGTGGAAATTCTAACATTCGGTAGTTTAGTACGTAAAATATGTGGAGTATCTTGCAAGTCATTAAACTTAGTCCATTTGTTTTGAATTGTACGCGTAAAAGCCACAAAATGTCTGATGCCTTTCAGTATTGCCGATGGTTCATATTCAATAACTCCAGTTAGCAAATATTTTTTATTTTGAATATTAAATGTTATAGGAATTTCCCGTAAATTAGTATTTAATAACTTTTCTCCTGATGAACATTGTGCTTCATAAAAATGATCTAAATTTAACAATAAATACGAATCAATTTCCAGTTTACGACCGGTCACAATTTTTTTACACTTTTTACAATAAAATGTTTCTTTTTCGATATCATTCAAAACACTTTCCTCTAAATAATCAAAACCATTATCCCATACTAATTTAGCATTAGCGTTTAATGTTGATAATTTTTTTGTTTCAGAAGATGCACATTTTACACAATCTCGCCGTTCAGTGATAGATTCATAATTTCTCAGCAAATTTGGAATTAGTTCATTGACATCACATACACAGTTAATAACATATTGTTCTGCATGGAATATTCTTCTTAATAGATTAAATCTTTTACTGTAAAAGTCTGGAGTAGCACCAACCTGCGCGCATAACTGTAGGATTTTTATAAATTGCGAATGATTTTTTTGATTGTCAATAAAATTTTGAAAACTTTTGAAATTTAAATAGGCAAAAGACAAAATTTCTACTATACTATCAAATGAACAAGTATTTTTAAGGGATAATTTTACATTACCAACTTTTGAGGTGCACATCTGCTACCATTTTCAATCATTTTTCTTTTTTAGTAATTTTAGACTTCATGGAAACTGCATTTTGGTGGATTAATGTTGCTCCTGGTAAAGGATTAACATATTTTCCTCTCTTAACTGGCTTATATGAATCACTGTTTGAGATATATTCTGTTCATATGAAAAATTTGACAATGATACTGGGGTAGAATGAAATTTTGGTTCAGACCAATTTAAACTATTATTAACTTTGGTACTAATTTCTTTACTGAAACTCAAATTAATATTTGTTGATAATTTTAAAGCATCTTCACTACACTCATCAACGGAAGAATCGATAACAACAACAGTAGACTTTGGTTCCAAATCTGATGACATACTTACATTTGGTAAAATAATTTCTTTAGATGATTCGGATTCATGTAACATTTCTCTTTCTTCAGCATTATTTTTAAACTGTTTTAATTTCTCCTCTATAGTATTCAGAGAAATTTCCGAAAATGTATCCTCGGTGATATTTAATTCAAGAGTTTCGCGAAGTTTATTTTTATTCCTCCAATTTTCTTCACAGTTTAGCATGTTGTTGTCTGTCACTTTTTTTGTATTATTTGATACTTTTTGAATCATCTGTTGTTTCTCATACGCAGCTCTTCCTTCGATCATTCTTGTAGAAATTGTTTTGACATGTTCGACTAAAAATATATCTGCGCGAGTAGGCTGGTGACCTTCTAAAACATTATCTTTGATGTATTTAAAATAGTTCTCAGAACGGGACGAAGTGGCAATATGATTTTTTGATTCATAATGTTTTCGCATTACGTTTGTCCAAGCCGGAAATTGCTTGAATAATTTAATTAGTTTTTTTAATATTGCTACTAAATAATAAGGATTAAAATCGACAAACCTTACAGAATTATCAGAATTGATATTGCTCTGAGAGTTTTTTACAATTTTATCAATATAATTTGATAATTGAGAATCATCAGTTGAACTTGAAGCCTCAGAATCATCGTCTTCTAGATCCTCATCATGGCAAAATAAGTGGGTATCGCAGGACTTTTCTTTCTCACAACTACTACTGTTTTTAATGGTTTTATAATCAATAGCTGTATCGTCAAAACTAAAAGTTTCCAACTTTTTCAATATCCATTGAATATCGTTTTTGCACCCATATTCATTTTGACAGATGTTCAATAAAGTTTTCATTAGTCTTTCAATATCTGAAAAATTTTCGAGTGTGCTCATTAAGCCGATAGCTCTCAGATAAAAATCTTTAACTATAAATTTTGTTGATGAAAAACATTCGTCCATTGATACGTTGTGAATCAAATGGGCTATATCAATCCTTAAATATAATTGTGGCAAAGTTTCAGTTTTTTTAATTAAAAACTTGAAAGAGTTAGATAAATATTGTTTATAACTCAGGTTACAAAAAGCTAAACATATCGCATTTTGTAGAGCTGCAGACATATCCGTTACTACATCCAGAGGTATTCGAATTTTTGATGAAATTCACTCGAGAAGCCAAAATGTCAAGATTTTTGTGTCATGTCTCTCGGATAACATCTGACAAATCGGGACGATTAAATTGTTAATATATGTAACAATTTGATATAAAAATATTGGACTCTGATGACTATCTTCAGCAAATGGTATTTTTCGAACGACACTTCCAGTGGCATCTAAGGAAACTATCGGGTTAAGTTTAATTAGATCATTATATAAATCAATTTGCTGCGGAGTCCAGTACATAATGAAAAATTTATCGTATCCCACTTGTTTAATAACATTAACAAATTCTGAATTATTATGTTTCAAATGTTTTAACGAATCAAATAAGCTTCCTTGGATACCAAGTCGGATTTTCTTCCCTTCATGACGTATCTGATTAAGAACAGGTGCATTTGGAATTATTGGTGCTGCTTGTTCGCCATACTTTTGATATGTTTCTATGAGCTTTCTTTTGTACTGGTTTCTTTTTTGCAGTTCTAAATCTTTTGCAAATTGACGCCTTTGTTCTCCAGCAATACGCAGTTTTTTAGAATGGGGAATTTTAAAGTATTGGTTGTATGTATTAGCATGGACACATTTTCATCGTCACTGAAATTAAAAATACACTCTCCAAGAATAGCTGCATGACATAATTTTTCAGTGCATGAACCAGAAATTTTAAGTATAAATTTATCAATGTTATTTTTATTTTCTAGGTGGAGAACTGATTGTTGAGAAAATTTAAATGCGCAAGGTAATTTTTGTGAAATATATATTAATTTTGTAACGATAGATGTCCAACCGTTTTTTAATGCCAAATATTTTTTATTATTGCAATCGATTTTCTCGATTGGTTTAATTTTTAACCATTCTTCTTTAGTAAAAGTTATATTAAAACTTATATACTTTTCTTGAGTTTCCATACTTTCAACCGATTCATTTTGTACATGAAAAATATCTTTCTTATGATCAGTCTTTGAAAAATTTAAACCACGCTCCTTTAGATATCGCTCAAAAATATTATTGCGGTTTTGTGTGACCTCAATATATAAAGCAATTGGAGTTTTCAAGTATTTTCCAGAAGCTAACTTCCAAATTTTACAAATATCTGACCAAACCGGATCACGTCTTGATTTGATTTTACCATTATCAGAACAAATTTCAAAATTTACCACTCTATTTAAAACTTCAACAAACGGTACAGCTGCCCAACTCGTCATTATAAAATATTATAGTTTAATTATAAATTATTTAAATGAATAGACATATATTAGAATGTACAGAAGATAGCTTTTATTTATTAAATGGCAACATAAAACAGTTATATGATTATTATTGCAACTTCGATTGTCATTTGTTTTAGCATGAAATACTAATTAGAGCGGGAAATAAAAGTAGTTTAAAAATAACGCTTACAATAATTAAATTATACAATGTTAACTTTTCTTATTAATCAATATATTTTTTATTAAAAAATAATAATTATAAAACATAAAGCGCGATGCATTTTTTATACTTATGAAAAAAGTAATACCCTTGTGGAAATAATTCTCTGAAAAAACTCTTGACAAGTCTTTATAACTCTGAATAAGACTTTTCGAAATTCTTCACATCCCTAACTAAGTGAAGGAAAGACTTAATAAGTCTTCAAAACTCTGCAATACTCTTCAAAAGTCAAATTTTCCCTGCAATTTCGGAATTTCTCAAAGAGTTATTAAGACTTGATAAGACTTGTTCAGTTTTACAGGAAAAGAAGAAAATATTTCTTTTCAAAAAAATTACGTATCAGAATTAAATAAAACTATAAAAAAGAATTAATGCATGTTTTAAAAAAATTTTTTTAAATAATATTTTCATCACGAAAATACTTTGATGGGCATCGAATCACTCATAGTTGAGCAAGTAAAAACATCAACAGCAAATGAAGTGCACTTGCTGTTGGAAACAGATATTACTCAAAGAGTAAATCCAATCGGTATTTAATTTGGACTATCAAATATTAAAGTCAACTTTCTAGGTAGGAAAGAATTTTCTAACCACATGCCACCTATTAGAAACTAAGAACACTCAAAGATTCTAACTGTAAATTCGTAAACTAAAATATGTTAGGTATCAATTAATTCCAGCAGATAGCGTGTGGATAGAAAATTCTTTCCTACCTAGAAAGTTGACTTTAATATTTGATAGTCCAAATTAAATACCGATTGGATTTACTCTTTGAGTAGTATCTGTTTCCAACATCAAGTGCACTTCATTTGCTGTTGATGTTTTGACTTGCTCAACTATGAGTGATTCGATGCCCATCAAAGTATTTTCGTGATGAAAATATTATTTAAAAAAAATTTTTTTAAAACATGCATTACTTCTTTTTTATAGTTTTATTTAATTCTGATAAGTAATTTTTTTGAAAAGAAATATTTTCTTCTTTTCCTGTAAAACTGAACAAGTCTTATCAAGTCTTAATAACTCTTTGAGAAATTCCGAAATTGCAGGGAAAATTTGACTTTTGAAGAGTATTGCAGAGTTTTGAAGACTTACTAAGTCTTTCCTTTACTTAGTTAGGGATGTGAAGACTTTCGAAAAGTCTTATTCAGAGTTATAAAGACTTTTCAAGAGTTTTTTCAGAGAATTATTTCCACAAGGGTAATAATTAATAATAAATTAATTAATTAATTTACAGGGTGAGCAATTTTTGATATGAATTGAGCAATTAATGAGCAATTAGGAGCATTTATTTATTTTATTCTGTCTTTGTGACTCTATGCCAACTTTTTTGTGGTTCGGAATGTCTTGTCATCAATGTTTCTGGTTAATGAAAACTTAAGCTATAGAACTTTTGGATTATTGAAAATTTGGGTATTTGGTAGTATGGGTAATTGAAATGACTGGTGATCGGAATTTTAGGTAATTGAAAATTTGGGTCATCGGGATTATGAGTAATTGGTAATTCGGGTAATAGGGATCTGGGTAATTGGGATATGTTCTATCGGTTACTTTTCCAATTTAAATCAGTCCAATAAACGTCGTCCCGTAATTTTCTCATTGCTTTGCAAAGTCTTTTCTATAATTCTTACGGGTAGTAACTTGCTTCGTATTTTGTTCCTTTTTTATTTTTACGTTTTGTATTCATTTGATTTACGGCTCTGTTATATTACTCTTACCGCCATCTATCGTTTTTTCGCCCAACTTAATCAATGACTATCACGAATGGTAAGCAACTTTTCCGGATTTTGGTCTTCGGGAAAAAAAAGCCTCACCCCAAATAAATAAATTCATTAAAAATGTTTAGTCATAAAATCATAACATTTTCATGTCTCTTGGCAAGAGTGATATTTTTTTTTAATTATTGTTTGATTTTTCAATTATGAAATGTGAAAATTTGTTAACAATAAACTAACTATTAAGTATAAATGAAAAACATAAGTGTGTCTCAAAATTTAGTTTGAATTTATTTAATGGTCTGAAGCTCGCGCGCTATGCAACGTTGTTGAATGTTCTGATGTCATTTAAATGGAGGTCACTTGAAAATTTTCTGTGATTTTATAATTTTAATTTCTCCATAAACTCCACGGCAACCTATATATTTTATTTCAAAAAATGCAATCTGAATATTTCGAAAACCTTATACTGAGTTTTTTTTACCCCATCTAATCGGTAGTTAATGCCATAATTCGAGAAATTTGTTAAGGTCTGACTTTCTCGTAAGACTCGAAAAAAATACTAACATTTAAAAAATTTTTTTTTTTTTAAATTTGCCCGGTGAAGAATAAATTAAACTTCACCTACTGGAGATAAATAAGGATTTTAACTATTAAATAAAAATTAATTTTATGCATAATCTAATATTTTTTATTTAACATTGATAGTGAAAGGAGTAATTGTTTTTTTTTGCTGAATCATTGAAATAATAATAAATTTAGCATTTACGATATATTTACAATTAAAATACAAGGCGATTTTAATGAACGGACATCATCGCGAAAACATTCAGGGTAGCTTCACCATCAAGTGAACAGTTTTTTATGGGACGATTGGGTTACTACTGATCAAAAAGCATATTTTATTAATTTTAAAAATTTGTTTTAGTTATTTCATAGTACCCTTCAGTATAACCCTTCAGTACCCGCACTGTGAGATTTTCACTCATTCTCGGTTTCAATCGGAAATATTCATTTATATTCAAATGGGAAGGCCGCTTGAAAATTTTTTTATCTTTTTATAACTGTATACATTTTTAATGTATTCATTTATACTCCATGTTTCTCATTTTAGAGAGGATGAGTTAAGAAGAGAACAAAATCAAAATTATCAAGTTTTGAATAATTGAAGTAAAGCAGCTTGGTAAATAACAAAGAAACACATGTGTAGAATCTAGAGGAAATTTTATAGATCTACGAAATTTTGAACGTATTCTTTAAACATATTGGTGCATGTTTAGTAGAATTATTTTCAATATATTAATTCAAAAAATTAATTATTTTGATATAAAAAAATCATTCATTTTGGTTTTCCATTTATATTTCATTAGGACGTATTCTTCTATCTTCATTGTAGTAATTTAAAAAACAAACTTTTTCTCATAACTTCATAATTGAATTTGCTATCCTTTGAATTCATAGATTTGAGGCGCTTTCCATCCAAGTTTCACCAAGATTCTAAAAAAAAAAAAAAAAAAAAAAAAACAATATTTTATCATAAATCTCATGTTGATATAATTAACTCTTCAGAATGTTCGCTATGAGACAATTTTTCACGTAGACATACAGACTCGAGCTTTTTTTTAAATTTTAATGAAATTATAACTTGGTTATTCTTTTTTTCTTTGAAATTTGATACTACTTGTATTTCTATTAATCATTGCAATTGTTGAGTTGTGATTATTAAATAATGTTTTAGTGTGTTTTTAATATACAATATTGTGTTAAAATATTAAAAAAACAATCAATTTTAATAGGATTTATGCAATTCAAACAAAGTTTTCAATTACATCTTAAAGTAGTACTGTCGATACTGCGAGAGTCAAATGTCAAAACAAAATGTCGCTTGATTCATGTAGTAAATTTCTCTATGTAAGGTTATATTGAAGAAAGCGAGACAAAGATATTTGATGATTATTCATCAACTATTACTATCATATGCTCTGAATCTATACTTTAAATTATTCAAAATATTCAATAGTTTATGTTCTTTAGTTTAGTTCTTTCATAGCTTTAATTTTCACTTAAATCTGAATCATTCTTTTCATGAAATAATAAAATAACTGTGATTTCTCATAATTCTCAATGTTAAATTTAAAAGTGATAGATGGGGAATTATTATGTTACCATATTCTACTAATGTACAAAATTTAATTGAATTCTGAGTAATAACTCTACCACTAGCAGTGTTACCTTTAATTTGTGATTCATGAAATTATTTTATAAAATGATAATCTATTAATTTTTCAGTTTAAAAACTTTTTTCTTATCACAAAAAAAAAACCTATGTCAGTTCTATTTAAGCGAAAATGCCAAAGATACAAATAATATTAATAGTATCTTACGTTCCTAGGCCAGTAAAATAAGAAATTTCTCAGATCACATGTAATTGCTGGCCGAGGCGAAGCCGAGGTTGACAAACATGTGATCTGAGGCTTTCTTATTTACTGGCCAAGGTCAGTATACTATTTTTCTGTTCGACAGAGCCAGAAGGCGGCAACTTCGTTTAGCGCAGTGTCTCAAAAGTTGGCGCTTTCTGGCTGGAGAACAAAAAAGTTAATTGATTGATTCTCACGTGTGTGCGGCATTCGTAAACAACATTGGACCACATATAAAAATACAACTCAGTGCTCTAGGATCACCAATTAATTCTTTTAATAGTGTTTCTGAAACTATTCCACGTTGGCCTTGCCAGGAATCATCGGGTTGTGATAAGATATCAGTAACAGTTAATCTGAAAATAAAGATTATTAGTATATTAGGCCAGTAAAATAAGAAAAGTATCAGATCACATGGCCGAGGCGAAGCCGAGGTCAACAAACATGTGGTCTGAGGCTTTGCTTTTTATTGGCTGGGGTGTGCATACTATTTCTCTGCTCGACGTAGCCGGAATGTAGCAACTTTGTTTAGCGTAGCGGTCCGGAAGTTGCCACTTTTCGGCCAGACGGTAGAAAAATCATTTATTTAATTAAATTACTTAGATTAATAGTATTAAGTAACTATTACCGTTTACAGGTACTAATTTTTCTTAATTGTGAACTATAAAAAATATTTTTTTCTTCTTTGTTAAAAAAAAGGACATCAATCGTCATTCTAGAAAAGTAAAAAATGTAAATTAGTATATGACTTTTCATAAACTCTTGTCATTTTAATTAGATACTTTGACGTTTATAAAACTCTCGTTACTCGTTCATTACTCAAAATATACTAAGCCGCATTAATTCAAACTCACATAAAATCTAACTGTAGTAACACACACACACACACAGCTTTTTAGGATCTTATATCGGGGACATCTAATGTATACTCAATTTTGAAAACTGGGGTGAAATCAAAAACTTAACGATTTTTTTTTAATTAAAAATAATATATATATATATATATATATATATATATATATATATATATATATATATATATATATATATATATATATATATATATATATTTTTCTTTAGCTACTACGAAAATATCGTCCAAGATTACGAAAAAAAAATTCTTGTGAAGTTGGAGCTCTTAATATCAGTATTTAAAGGTGTCACATAGTGATTTTTGATTTCCCATTTAAATAATTCGGGAATTTTTTTTTTTTAATTTTAATGTATTTCAACAAGTTATTGTGCAGTAAAAATAACTAAATAGTTTTGCAGGAAATTAAACGGCCTACAAAAAAGGTCTGAAATAAGTTTTCGCTAAGTCAACTCGGTTAAAAGTTATTCGCAGTTAGAGTTCAACTTAAAATAATATACGATGACTTTCACAATTTTGTATATTGAGACTTGCAATGACTTTAACTAAAATTTTCAATGCTCATTTGGAATCTGTTCAAATCAAAACAATACTCCAATTAAATTTCAAATTCAGATTTAAATATGCAATTCTATAAAGCGCTCAGCGAAACGGACGGGTAACAACTAATATATATATATATATATATATATATATATATATATATATATATATATATATATATATATATATATATATATATATATTTATGAAAGAGCTTTCATAAATGAATGAAGAAAGATTCAAAGTATTTCATTATGATATACAACTTTTATAAAAATACAATGGCAATCAGCTATTGAGTTTATTTTTTATTTTGTGTAAAAAATGGAATCTAATTAAATGATATAATAAATGTACTTACACGTTACGTCGATAAAGTCCCCTGTAAATAATCCCTAACATCGGTGTTATTCCTGTACCTGCAGCTAATATCAGAATTGAAGGGTATTTGTCAAAAGACTGAACAGTAAAATTTCCTAATCCGTTACTTAAACTTAATGTTTGTCCTTGTTGAAGAGCTGTAACAGATGGACTTAATTGTCCATTGTCATATCGTTTAATTATCAGGTATAAATGATCGGGATTAGTTGCCGATAAATTGTCTTCAAAGCAAAGAAATGAAGGTATTGGTGTATAATATCTTGAAATTTCAGTACCTATAATTTGAAAAAGTATCGAAAATTATTATTTCTAACTCGAGTTATATGATCAAGCTAAAAGTAAAAATCATTTACCCATTACATTCATTCTTGCTTCCATGTGTTGACCAGTTTCTATTATTTCAATATAATTAGTTGATTTTAAAACTAAAAGATGAACATCTTTAGCAAGTAATTTATTGCTGACAACTTCCCAGTCTCGATAATCTCTTTCTGTTTTTCTTGTATAACTCACAACCGTTCGATTTCCGTATGACTTCCATAATGTTCCAATTTTTTTAGAAAAACTAAAAGATATCTCTGTTTCGTTGAAATTTTTTTCCCATACAGGTGGCCATTGTACACTATCACAGAGATCGTACTCGTATTTTATGACGTTCCTAAGTGCGTACATTTGCAAATTAAAATTTTTTGGACTTGTTCGTATTAATTGGAACCCAGGGAATGGTCGATTTTTTGTAATTTTGTAAATGAATGTTATGGAATGAGAAGTTTGTTTCCATTCTATGTGAATATTTGATAATGAAAATTTCATATCATCATCCTGTTTAAAAAAAAAAATAAAATTGAATAAAAAAATATTCCTATAATTCCGTGTTGCAGCATAGTTACTAACCACCGACCGTAAGAGAAGATGAATTTCTTGTAGATTTCTCATCGGAATCCGAAACAATGCTTCGGGTGTCTATTAATCCTTCATTACTCAATCGACCAACAATACATTTTTGTAAAATACTTTGATAATTAACCCATGCATGAACCTAAAATTCATAATCTACAGGTACATAGTCTTATTACTTATAATTTATAATCAGTTTGTTCAAGAATAATTCAATCAAATTTACGTTCTCAAAAAGCTTGGTAGCATCTTTTCCAACACCTTTCATCAATTCTTCTACTCCACCTGGATGAAAATCCATATACCTTGAAACATTGAATACAACACCTGAAAAAAGTTTTTATTAATAGCAATAAAAAAGAATAACTTGAAATGAAAGTGATATCAAACCTCGAATCGCTATCCATGCATCACTTCGTTGATTATGTTTGGCAAGCTCAGTCATTGTGACCGCTTGAGGAATACCTCCAACACCAGTAAGATCAACTTTAGAAGCACCAAGGCGGATCCAATCCATTAAACTGTGACCAGGTGCAAGAGCAGTCTTATTTCTGGGATTGCCTGAATAATTCATGTAGTGCTATGAATTTTCATTAGAATTAAACTCTCTACAGCTATCTAAATTTTACTAAAATCAATAAATAGCTTGTGACAGAAACATATCATGTTATTAATGAATTAAAGTAATGTTTTCACTTTTACATAGTCAAAAATTACACATTCATATTGACAATAATACATTTGAGATTCGATAAGTTACAAACCGTTTTTATTATGGACTTTAAGATTTTTTAAAGATGCATCATCTATGGCAGAACAAGATAAAAATCCACAACATCGCGGCATTGTCGAATATTGATCAATGTGATTGTGAATACAATGAAATAAATGAAGGTCAACTGCACATTCTTACTAACATGACAACGGTTATAACTGTTCAGTGTGTGAGACAAAAATCAATAGTTTGATTTCAACATCGCATTCAAGTCATTGATTATTCTGATGCTCACAAGAAAAAAAATCAAATAAAAATTTTTTACCAAAAATGAAAACATTATGCACATAAAAAATATGAAAACAGTTGTATATTTACGCTGAAATTTGCTTTGATTATGAAATGACTAACTTTCTTTTATTTTATTGTAATATCCCTATTTAGACACATATATATATATATATATATATATATATATATATATATATATACATATTGTATTACATTATCTAATATGCCAAATGTGAATGTAAGTTTGTTTGTTACGCTTTCGCGAGAAAACTACTTAACCGATCATCATAAAACTTTGTATACATATTCTTGGAGATATTAGGAGTAACATAGGATATTTTTTATTAAAAAACAAAAATTTTTATTTATCTCAGGGCTTCAACGCGAGCGAAGCCACGGGTAAAAGCTAGTATTAGATAAAGAAGTGTCTATTTGTACGTAAAAAAGTCCAGATAAATTCACGCCGCTTGGATTTATCAGGACTTTTTTATGTGTAAGTAGACTGTTTATTAGACAAAAAAATTTTTTTTAATTCTTTTTTCAAATCTTATGAGTTTTTTTTTTTCGCGAAAAAAGTTTAAGAAAAACTTGAAAATTATTTTTTTTTTAATCGTAATTAATGGATTAATTTGATCTTCATTGTAATTTTTTTTTTTATTAAAAATGCCACGATCATATTATAATGTAACATTTTATCCGTTTTCATTACATTGATAAACTTGATGGTATTATTTTTGTAAATTTTATAGAACCGAAATATTGTGAAGCAATAGGCAAAAGGTTTGAAATTATCAATTTGATAAAATAAGTATAAATGATATATGATATTATTGTTGAACATATGTATAGCATTAAGAAAATGAATATTAAATATTTTTTTTACCGGTTGCAGAACTACTGGAACTTGACGGACGAGCAGGATCTTTGAGTAAATTCGGTTTATCATCGGAGTATGGTTTGACTCGTGCTACTCCAGTAGGCAATAACACAGAATTTTTTGCTAATATAGCTGTTAATGGTGTAGATCGTATCACTTTTTTCATATCTTTAGAAAGCTCGCTATTAACAGTACTTTTAGTTAAATCATTCATTTTCGTAGGAGAACAATTTTTTCGACTTGTTTCGTTCGGAATTTCCATGTTGTATGAATTTTTTTTAATTTTATGTAATCAATTTTCCTGAAAAATGTATTATTTTAGTATAAATTTATACGGCAACTTCGTTTAGCGCAGTGGGCCGAAAGTTGACGCTTTCCGCCCGGAGGGCAAAAAAAATAGCATACACTCCTCGGGAAGTAAATAAGAAAGCCTCGGTTTCGCCTCAGCCAACAATTAAATGTGATCTGTGACATTTCTTATTTTACTTCCCTCGGTGTGTAATATACTACTGTTTATAGAACCAAATCGAACAGAGATTTTTGCAAATCGTAATTTATTTATTCTGTATTCATGAATCAATTTATACAACTCTCTTAAAGCTATTAGGTAGTTTCCTCAGTCAGATATTCACATTTTAGAATTCGATGAAATTTGATATTTGTATTAGTAATTTATAGTAAGATTATAAGCCTACTAAATTTTTGAAAAGTTCTAGAGAATCCCTTAAAAAATCTTGAGCTTTCAAAATTTTAGAGTTGAACACTAAATCATGAGAAATAACAGTTTTTATTTTACTTTACAAAAAGTGATGTTCAGATTTTAATAAAAATGTAGGTGATGAAAAGAAATGACATATTGCATACTTTTCGTAACTTACAGATTCGAAAGTACAGATTCAGAGCATGTGATAGTAATAATTAATAAAAAATTTTCAAAAATTTGATAGAAAAATATAGGAAAATTAACTACGTAAATCAAATAGGACTTCGTATAAAATATATATTTAACACTTGTGTTATCTGTGGTACTACCTCGAAAAGTTTTATATAATCCCCCTCATCGGTAAATTTCCTATCCCAACTGACTAAGAGTCAAATATTCTTCGAAGCTGAATTATCGGCAATTGATCGAAATTTTCAACTTCCTGCTATGAAAATCAATGATTTTCAAAAAATCGAGAAGTTATTGGTTTCACCCTGGTTTTTGCAAATCAAGTTCTTATCAGATCACCATGTTTTGAAGTCCTCGGAAGCTACTCCAATTATAGGTGTGCCACTACATTTCATGTGAGTTTAAATTAATGCGGCTCAGTAAATTTTGACTAATCTAAAAGAAAAAAAAATTTTCAAAACAATGTCTTTTTAACTTCCCTCTAAGAGAATTGAAAATTTTCAAAAATCAGGAAGTTATTGTTTTTACCCCGTTTTCCGAAAATCGAGTTTTCATCAAATCTTGACGTTTTGAAGTCTTAGGAAGCTTCCCTGACTATTCCCGCGAGAGTGTCACTATGTTTGTATGACTATTCCCGCGATGGTGTGTGTGTGTAAACCTTATAACTTTTGAACGGCTTGGCAGATTTGATCGCGGTTGGTGTCATTTGAAAGGGCTTGATCAAACTTAGACTTTGGATACAATTTGGACCGATTCCGACCGGTAGATTTTGAAGAATCTTAAAAAACCTATGAAAAAAAAAATTTTCCAAATGTAGTTTTCTTGGAATAACTTTTGAAAGGCTCTACGGATTGATCTCAAAAACTAATTAGCTCTTAACATCGAAAAACCACGTCGATCGCCACTAAGCCGGTCAAAATCAGTTGATTCGTTCGTGACTGATCGTCGACGAAAGAAATCGAATAAAAGCGTTTTTTATTTAAATTACACCAAAACTTCCGTTTTATCAATTTGTGATTAAAAATGTATCATAGAATTTGAAAAACTGCGTCGAATGCCACCAACCGCGTGAAAATCGGTTCATTCATTCAAAAGTTATTGCGGTTTGAAAATTCAAAAAATAGTGTTTTATTAAACTTTTATCAGATTTTTGAGCTCGGAGAGCTCAAAACTACATAAAAATTATATTTTTGAGCTCTTCGAGTTCAAAAACGTAATAAGCGCAATTTTGAGCGCTTAATTATGAAAGTAGCGGGAAGTTGCAGGGATGGCCTTCAGGGTCAATCTTTTTCCTAATTTTTTTCAAGAAATGTTCTTACTATTATTTAAGATAATGTGATTATAAATAATCAATAATTGAAGCATTTTTGGCGTTCGATTTTCTTCATAAAAAATCAATATTTTTATCATTAAAAAATTTTTTTCTATTATTCAATTAAAGCATCAAGCTATTTCCGAATTTATATTTGGTACAATGGTAACTTCTCAAGGCTCAATTTGGAAATATCGGACCAATGGGCCAAGTCTCGAACTAGACCTAGGCCAAGCTTCGGGTGTCAGTGACTTCCCAAAACTATGATTTCACTGATAGAAGTAATTTATATCTGGATAAGAAAGTGATAAATAAACTAACTTGTTAACATTTTTTTTTCAATATTTTTGTTGGGGAGAAACAAACATTTTTAAACTATTCGCAATATTTATGAGTGTTAAATTAATCATTTTTTAGTCACATACGAAATATTTCTGAATATTTTTTCAGCAGTTTCGAGGGTTTTATACATTACTCAGCCTCAATTAAATGATGTTAAAAAATAATTTGTTAACGGTAGATAAATATATTTATTAAAAATTTTTTTTTATCGTCATTTTATTGAATTCTATTAAATTCTAACGGTCGTCTTCAAAGAGTTATAAACGATGGGGACAGCATGTATATGTATAATATTTTGATTAACTAACATATGACTTAATATGATTAAAAATGATCAATTGTTTAACCGTTTTGTTTAATACGAATAAGTACATGCTTATATATATATATATATATATATATATATATATATATATATATATATATATATATATATATATATATATATATGTAAAAGCCATATATAATAGCTAAATTTGTCATTAAAGACAAATTTTTGGGAACTGGGGGAAATAAAGGATAAAGGGGGAAGGGGAGGACCTTTACTCAGTAGGAATTTTTGGTAACTGAAAAAGTAATTCGGACAGCCCAGACCGGGAATCGAACCCGGATCGTTTGGTTACGCGCCAAAGGCTCTATAATTTGTTATACATTTATTATATAAATAAAACACATAAAACATATTAAAATGACCAACAAGTTTCATTTAATAACTTAATACCAACTTAACCGTCTACAATACGACCAGTGTTAATTGTTGACAAAAATAAATTAGAGTTTACAGGTTAAAAATCACAAATTAAAATTTGTAAAAAAAAAATTTTTGTAGGTGATACGAAGTTCACCGGGTCAGCTAGTATATATATATATATATATATATATATATATATATATATATATATATATATATATATATATATATATATATATATATAAATCATTTTGTAACTAATTGAGTGAAAGATAATAGTCACACGAGAATTTAGTGAAATCAAATTCGAAAAAATTTTTCTGTAACTTCAACTCCTCGAAAATGGAATAAAATATTGAGAAGTTTAACTCTTTTTGGTATCGTTCAAAACTCGCAGAGCCAATTATTGAATATATATATACGAAAAGAACGGTATCCCTGTTATCTTACAAAAAGACTCAATACGAAGCGTATTGTAAACGGCTCTTTTACACTTATCAAGAGAAAGTAATGTAATAATTATCGCATCGAAATTAGTTAACATTTCTTCCTAATAGAATTTGTAAACATGTCAAGACAAATGTTTAAATCTAAAATTCAATGTAACCATTTTTTGTTTGTATGAATAAATTTAATTTTTAAATAACTAATTTATCCAAAATTTTATGTTTAATATTGTTCGTGTATTATGTAATTTATTAGAGGAATTATAAAAAAAACTTACAGTTGTATATAGAATTTAACCAACGTAAATTAAAAAACTAAACAACATTTTTCCAACGAAACAAGATTGACCAATAAATGATTTTAACTATATCATACTACATAGAATACTAAACCGACTAAAAGTTTAAAGTTCAGGAGCCAGAGACATCTTTTAGTGGATGGTAGAACCAAAAATGATATAAGTATATAAAAATAATAAAGAACGAAGAGTAAATTTGCCAACTCTTTCCGTCAAGTTTGCTAGAAATTGCGGACGTATATTGACAGTAAGTTAGTTATAGGTAAGGTGGCTAGCAGGGTTAGTATCGGAATGACTCGAAAACATGGATCCTGATTTTTTATTGGTTCAGGATTATGCGCGCGCACAGATCACGCGTACGCGCGCAGATTGAATTCCTAGGAATGATCAACGTTGGATGTTTCAACACTACAGCAACGTTTCGCACAATCGAGCTCACTCAAAAGTACTGCTATCGCGTGACCTTTTGTACTCGATCATAAATTATATTTATTCAAAACTAAAATATACTAGATATAATAAACATTCTATAACATAAGATTTAAACTTTATAATTTTCAACTTTTCAACTATTTACATCATGAATTAATAAAATATTTAGAACAATTTAAACTGTATGTAAATTCGCGATTTGCTGACGGGTAATGTCACCTACTGCATGCATCTAGAGGCATACTAGTGACCTGCTTAGATAAGACATAAAAAACAATTGAAAACAACGCCCCTGATGGCCATGCTATCTTTGAAAGTAGTTGAATTTCAGCATTTCAGCAGTTACAGTTAACTTAACATCAAATTTGCGGTAATTCTTTACAGTACAACAGTTATAGACATAATAACGAAAATTTACGGCCGCAATTTGAGTACAAGTAAACACCAAAATTTTGGTTAAATTTTCTTTAAACTTTATTACAACATGACTAAAATACTTATACAGCAATTCTTGACTTCAAATTGCGGATTAACTAGTAGACACTTAACTAAAACCGTGTTATGTCTAGTAAGGTCACTAGATTGCTCGTACTGCCTTCTTCTGGACTAAGGTGTGAGTTATAGTCACGCGGGATCTATTTATATTTTTTGTTGTTTATTAATTCAGGTTTTATTAATGGAATCTGTTGAATTAAGTTTAAGAAAAAAGAAAACTTTATAGTTAGATGGACGTTTTTTGAATGATAAATAATAATTATTTCATAACTAAATTATTATAAATGTTATAAGTATGTTTATGCAAAGTTTATCATAGTTATAAGGTAGATATTAATTTATCAATGTTACTTATTAAACTATTATGATTCACACGTTTACATTTAATATATGTGTTTCAGATTAATTATTTAGGTTTGTTAATTAATTAATATGATATATTGTCCCTTTAATTAAATATTAACTACTATGTAATTGTTAAACGTAACTTCAACAGTTTGTCAGTTATTTATTTAACAAATAGTATTATTGTTGGCTTGCCCTCGCGACCTTAGGACCATTCTGGAAACACTCTGGAAACAGAGTGGCAATGGTTCCATTCTGTTTCCAGAGTGTTTCCAAAGCGTTTCCAGACTGTGTTTGTTACATTTGTCCATCGTGTTTCCAGAGTGAAACCATAGTGGGCTCAGTCGGTAACCAGAATGAATATGTAGTGAAACAATAATGAATACATTTTGAAAACAGAATGTTTTCAGAAAGAACACATAATGATAACAGAGTATTTCCAGAGTGAATACGTACTGTAACCAATATGTTACTATAACGTACCCAGAGTGAATACATTTTGTTATCTTGAAGTTTCCAAAATGGTTTCATACAGAGCCCATCAAAGAACCAGAGTGAATACATGTTGTTATCACAAAGCTCCCCGAGTTGAAACATATAAGAACCATAATGTATCCATAGTCAATATATATAATGATGTCTTAATCACCGTAAAGAGTGGGAGTACTTATGTTACGTATTTAACCCTCCGTTGGTCGCGTCTTTTTTAGTTTCTCACTTGCACTATAACGAGTCTTTATAATTTGAGTAGTTGTTAGCTAGCGATTCGCACATAGCGCGACTAACGAAGGGCTAATTTAGATACAGAAAACAAGTTATACGTCCAATAAATATGAAATATAGCCCCATAATTAATTTTTGTTAATCCAACGTTAAACATTTTACTTCCTACTTATATTTGAATTGCATCAAAATTAGCTTAAATTTATTGCTAAATTGATTGTTATGTTTGGGATTTCAAGTTTTTCCGATTACTTAACTTCAAATTCCGTACACAGAAAAAATGGTTTAATTGAGCGAAGAAAAAAATTTTGACTGAAGAAAATTTTATTTTAAGAATTTGATTTATTTTCAGCTAAGAAGAAAAATTCTGAAAGTAAGAAAATTTACTTTAACAAGAAAATTTTCTTGGTTTCACATTTTTCATTATCTTAGCTCAAGAATATCAATTTCTTCAAAAAAATTTTCTTGAATCAATTTTTATTTTCTTGGCTGAAGGAAACCTTTTTACTGTGTATCTAGATTCCCGTTCAGTTATATTCTTTATAGCTATATACATATAAATAGATGTAGCAAATTATACCTAGAAAGAAACAGTTTGTAATGAGTGTTAAAGAATGCTGAAGAAATAATTTAAACTCTTAAATTATAAAATTAACAACTTTATTCAAATTTTTTTTATAAATTAAGTTATATAAAAATATAGGAACTCAGGGAAGCATCCAATGGAACAGACAATCAAATAACTGCTGGTACCTGCACACAGCCACCTAAAATTATAACATATTAATTACAAACATAACCTATCTATATTATATAACTAATCTGTTTCCCAACAGTTAGTTTGTTCAATAACATATAATTGTTGCGATTTAATGATCTGAACTGCAGGCTTAATAAATTGAGATTCTTCGATAAATATTAGGTCATCCAATCTGGTGGTTACTTTGTGAATATGCTTAGTTCCTAATAGACTTCTGACTTGTTGCATGCGTTGAATGAAAATACCGCCTATTGTTTTATTATTGTTGCAAAATTTAACAATTGAAATTATCGTACCAAATTTATTATTTCCATCGAAAATAATACTGTTGTCGAATTTACAATTTTTTGTATTCTTACACTCGTATTTGATTCCGTTTAATATCATCTTTTCAAAACATTCCATGTGTATAGGTTCATATCCAAATTTCATCAAAGCATTCCGTTCATTATCTGTCGTTAATCGTGTTATACATTTTCCTACACCTTTCAAGCGATTTTTAGTGTCAATTTTATTGGTTTCCAATGAAACTCTACATTGTTTAGCCATAATTTTTTTGGTTTCAGCTGTTATTGCATTATCGTATAGAGATGTAATAATAAATTTTCGCATGATAAAGCGCATGGCAATTTGATTAACTCGAGCATGAGAACTGCTGACAAAATCCATGATTCTCTTATTCCAGGACTCAAACACGAATGCTTCATGGACCCATATTGGGCCCCAGTTTTTCACAACAGATACCAAGTGTGTCATTAAATGGACATTAGAAGACATATTTATCGTGCCATAATACTTTTGAAAAAGTGATACAAATTTTTTTAATAGAGTAGCAGATCGCTCTAAATTATTGGGCGTCAGGCAGTCACTGTTTAAATGATGAATCGCTTCTGATAAAAGTGCTAGATGGGTTAAATATTTTTTGGCAAAACTTCTAATAAACAAATTGGAGCATAGTCGAGCCAATTCCGCCATTCTGATGCTTTCCACTTGGGATAAGTTGATATGGACCGTGGTTTTCGTGAGCGACATGACGGTGGTCTGATCGACAATAAAGATTTATCTATCGAGCTCATAGTTTTAGGTGCCCCAATATAATAAGGTGCATTTGTTGTAGTTAAAAGTAACTTTGTTAATTGCTTTACAACTCCGAGAAAAACAGCATGCATCGCTTCAACAACAACACCTTTACTTATGTCGAATAATGGTAGAGCTACTAAAGCTGATATATTTTTTATTCCATGGATCACTTTCTCGGTATCAAAAGCTCGAATCATGTCATTACGTATTTCGGCATCACATCGTTCTTTTGATAACACTGAGATAATGGATAAATTCGTTTACCACGTCCTGCTGATTTGCCTTTTGCATAACAGTATAAACAACCATATTTTCCGTTGAATTGCTTAATACAAGCTACTGCTGCGCGGGCCGGGGCGTCTAAGCTACATGTGGTGACAATTAATCTTGATGTTACTTCTAAATTATTGTTAGGTTTCCATGTAATTCCATCACAAAATATATTTTGTATTTCTGTGGTAAATGGTCTTAAAAATTATTCATTACTGGATGTGTTTCGTCCACGAATATTGCCGCAAGAAGCATATGTTTCTTTCGCATCTGTGGAGGTAGCTCGTTGATCTGAGCGTAAATCGGCCATGCACTTGATTTAGAAGACTTTGATACATTACATCCATCAGTATTTATAGTTAATGAGAAATTATACCATTCTTCCAAAAATTTTCTAGGTTCACAGAGCGATTTATATTCTTGGCCGTCATAAATATCTTCGTAACCCTCTGGATCTTTTTTTATTCGATGAAATCTATATTTTAACGACTCACTAATGTTGGGTATAGAGAGTAATTCTTGGATTTGTGTTGATAAGCTCAAGTATATGAAGTAACGTAAATTACATTCTAACTTATCATCAGGACCACACGCTTTACATTCACACTGTCTAGTCAGTTTATTAGTTATTTCGCATTTAAAGCCTAAATAGTCCTGACATAAGCGACAATAGTAATGATAGGTAAGGCAATCATCATTGCGATTTAAAAATTTCCATAACCCATCTTTTGTAGAGGGTATTGTACTATCATAATACAACGATTTAATCCATTTCAAGTTATCAAGAGTAGCTGTATACGATAATTGATGTCGGGATGATATAGCTATTTGAGCAAGAACGTGGTCTCTTGCAGTTTTATTACGTTTAGCAATTAAGAAAACACCTGGATTTACTTCATTATCGACGCTGAAAAATGGCTTGTTCGAATTTTCAACTTCACTACAATTATTTGTACTTTCACTTTGATCATCGTGTTCTCCTTTTTCTTCTTCGTCTTCATCATCATCTTCTTCTTCTTCTTCTTCGTCTTCTTCTTCTTCTTCTTCTTCTTCTTCTTCTTCTTCTTCTTCTCCTTCTCCTTCTTCTTCTTCTTCTTCTTCTTCTTCTTCTTCTTCTTCTTCTTCTTCTTCATCATTATTAATATTATAATCATCTTCTTCTTTGTATTCTTCTTCCTCTTCCTTTTCTTCATTGTCTTCTACATTATAGTCATGATGAAATTCATTTTCATACTCTTCTTCTCGATTGTCAGTATCATACATATCTTCAACGCAAACACCATGAGAACTACTAACATTTAGATCGTTGGTAGGTTCGACATCCATATTTTCGGTATGCTCAGAATTCTGAAATGAAACGTAAATACACATAATAAATTCTCATTTTATCAAAACATCATCATAGAAAAAAACAGTACATAGGCACAGCTATGATTGCAACTTTTTCCCTGATTAAAAATACTCATTGAAAGGCGTTGATCAGTAGTCGCTCCATGTGAACAGTATATTTACATTGAAGCAAATATAATTGAAATTATTGAGAATGTACATTCTATCAATTTCAACACTTTTCAATAAAAGAATTCCATCAGGGATAATAAACAAGTTTGCTTTCATTAATGATAATAAATTTTAAGTATTTCAACAAAATTTTTTTTTAATTGCTTATAACGCGTAATATTCATTTATTCCATAATAACAAGTTCATAATACACTAAATTATTAAAAAAAAAAAAAAATAAGTAATGAAAAATATAAAAATTGATCTACTCATATTAAAAAAGTAAGATTTTGATTAAATTATAATCGTTTCATCTAAAGCATTATTTGAACTATTGAACTATTATTGAACGAATAATAAACATTTTAAAGCAGTAAGAAAATCGAATTCATTTATTGAATGCTTTAACAAATAAGCACCAATAGCATAATATAATTTGGACTACTGAAATTTAAAAAAATTAAATCATTTTTGATCTCTACTAATTTTTTTTTATACAAATTTATGCTGGAATAAAACTACATGCAAGTTATTTGAAATGTGTTCATACATGTACATTAATGATGAAAGTCGGAAAAAATATTATTTAAATTATTTCAACTTACTGGTGATCCGAAAAATGTTGGGGAATAGATGGCCCCTGTCCATCTGGAAACGCCGTCAAATAATTAGCTAGTTTTCTTTTTTGTCTTCTATACACTGCTACCCGAGAATTACTGAACTTCCTCTTCATTATTTATCTGGTGAAAGAATTTATAAATACAAAATTAGTAATTAGAATGACATTGATTGATCTACGCGTAAACGGTAATCAACCCTGAATTTTACAGATAGCCTAGCCAACATTCAAATAGTTTACCCAGGGATATCTATAGAAAAAAAAGTACTAGTAATTTAGAAATGGAGGTTTGTTTAATTACTCAATATTCATATGTGAATAATTTTATAGGTAGTATATTAAATTATTTTTTGTTCAAATAGATTATTATTCAACTATTAAACTTCTATGGAAATATAACCTGCATTTATCTGTACAGAGTTCTACTGCAAAAATTTAAGTAGCATTGATGAAGCAAGTCTCCCACGTTTTTACATTGAATTAAACGGTCAAAATAATAGATGTAACTGTTTAGATATTACAGAAAAACATTCGAAACTGCCATTTTACTTACCTAGCATTCACTTCTATGTTCAATGTAGATTATATAGTCAAAATACTAACAATTGAAAGTACTTTTTATTATTAATGCTTGATTTTTGATTACATGTATTTTCTACAGGACTTTAATAACAGACTGAACAATCTCACAAGTTAGGTTAATTTTTTAAGTAAACGACTTTATATACAAAGAGTTAATTTATAAATCACACATTTATGGAGCGATTAAAAAAGTACGCTGTGGATAGTTTATATTTATTTTATAATTTAATAAACAATTTATAGTGTCAATAATATTATTTATACAAGTTGCTTACATTCTCAACTTCTCGTGTATTAAAAATTAAATGTAATAAAAAAGATGATTTCAATATGAAAAATAGTAAACGCATGCGCAGAATGTAGATGCAAGCATTAGACGTTTTACGTAAAAATTTCAAATGTATAAAGGGACAAAATCATCTATTTATTTCGGCTTGTAATTAAAATGATAAAATAATTTTTTCATTTTATTCCGTTTATTATTTCTATGGAATTTGTCCAATTTTCAGACAATGTTATAAGATTTTATTTTATTTTTCTCAAAATTGTCGCGCTTACCTTACACACGCATGCGTAAATATGTTCGTATCCTATCCAGACGCTGTGATTTATGCCTGGATATACTAATGTTAGACCTCTGTGCTTTACAGCGCTTGCGTTTAAGACCCATGAAAGATGGCGACGTGTAAACAACAGATGTTTTAACTCTAGGACAAATTACAGATGTAAGTACATCACTTTTTTACAACTTCCATTGATAATAGCCAATATGTATAATTTATCGGCAGTTCGATTTCTGTGTTATAACTTAAGAACGTTCATAAGTATATAAATGGCAAAAATTACTAATCAAATTCATTTTTTCTCATAGATCGTTGATAAAGATGCATCATAAATATAGTCTTGTGAAAGATGTCCGTAAAAATAAGAGCTACATAGTGTGTTCCAGCTGTATTTTCCGAATAAACGAAAATAAAAAATTAACGCCTATCGATTGGACAAAGGACATCGACCGTGAATGCAGTTTAATTGTGAGGGACGAGCGTTTATCATTGGGTAATGCAATCGTAAAATTCGTGGACTCAGATGGTATGATTTTTATAAACTAATACTTTAATTGACATCCAGTTAAGTTACAACGATCATTTTGTTGATTAAAAGTCAAAAAATTAACATTTTGACTTTTGACCGCGAATTTTAAGATTATCTTTGGAATTCCGTAATAATCAATTTGTGTTTGTCTACCTGCGAAATGAAAAATGAAACATGATAAAAAATAAATAAATTACATTATATATATTTCTTATAGTAAATTATTAACTTATTTTTACATCTTTCAGTTATAATTACTGTCATTTATTACAGATAATCCACATACACTTATGAAACGTAATTCGGATTCTAATCGAATTATTATGATGAAATTACCGAAGTACAGTCCAAAAATGAGAACCAATATTCCATTTAAGCCGAAAATAATTATAAAAGTAAGTTTAATTTTTGGCATAATAAAAGAATAAAATTTTAATGTCAGTGTTTAAAGTTGTCAAACATTCAATTAAAGTACAATAACTGTACAAACTTTCAATATTAGACGACTATATATTTCTATAGTTATTTTATTTCGTATTCACTTATAATTAATACCAAAAATTAAAATCAAATTTATTGAACAATTTAATAGTATTTGTTTCTGAAAATATACTTTTTTAAAAATTTTTAAATAATTATTTCGTTGCTTTTGAACAGAATAATAAAAAAACCCAAAAGAAAAGGTTACGACGAAATCATCGGAGTTTTACCGCAATATGATGCCAAGCAATAATTTTCCCAGGGATTACGATGAAATAGACCGTGACGTAAGTTACAAAAATTGTAATACAGTAATTTTATAGCCTGTTTTTGTAATCTGAAAAATTGTGGAACTTGTTTAATTGTTTGACTTTTTAGAATTGTATTTGAAAAGATAGAACGCATTTGTTTTTTCCATGCTAATACATCTTTTAATATCTAACGAGCTAACTTAAAAACAAAATATTATTTAATACATATATTTTAATACAGAAGTATTTGTCTCTGTAATGTAATTTCTAAATGCGTTTTGAATTATTACACTCACTGATTTACTTATTATTGTAGCAAGAGCAGATACCCACGGAGATTGTCAGTGACAATAGTGAAACCGAAAGAAGTTCAAGTGTCGAAAAATCTGTACGAGGAGCACCGGTTCAACGTAGTCCAACAGTACCTAATGTTTCATCAAATCGATCAACGTCACGACGCAGCAAGACAGTTATACGCCGGCCATTAACGTCTCTTAATACTAACCTGAGAACTTTAAATAATAAAATAAATAATTTAAGTCGAATGATTAAGGCAGATTTGAAACATAACAACGTTAAGTCAAGGCAGGCTCCTCAACAACCAGGCCATAATCAGCAAGTTACTTATCCTATTCCAAAATTGACAGAATCGATAATAATCGAAAATGGAGATGAGGTAACTATATATATATTCTGGTTAATAACAGTAACAGTACTGCTCAAGTAACAAGTAGTTATCTTATCAAAATCGACTCTTTCTGAATGACCGTAAAAATTATCAACCATTTACGATTCATGAAACTAAATTTCATCATTTTCTTTATTTATTCCAGTTTGTCGTTTTTGGAGATACAGCAATAGGTGCTGAAAATTTAGCAAAAATTTTGAAAAAGTCGAGCATGAGGCAACGGGTAAATTTAATAATAAAAGAATTGTGGCCATCAGAGATATTAGAAAAGATGTATATTCAGGACCGTCACAAGAACGAAAATCATATAGAAATTACTAACCAGCAGTGCAAAAAAATAAGAGGTAATACCAGCCTATTTTTTATATAACACATTTCAGTTTCATTCATTTCACTAATTTTTATAATTGAAAATCAAATTTTTACAATGTCTAATTTATAATTCTGTTGACTTGGTATGACTGTCAGATTTTAAAAACGGAATTGATGAGTTCAAAGCGCTCAAAAACATATATTATCACCGACAATATTATTTAAATCTAAAAATATTTACAATCTTTTGTTTGGCCTGTAATTTGAGCACGTTCTTAAAGTTTTCAAATAATACTATATGATATAGAATTTTAAATTATATATTTGATAATAATTAAATTATTTTGTATATTACAGATATATGTCTATACCTGCAGCAGAAAAGAGAACTGAAGTTCATCCCAGGATCAAAAGATGATATCACAATTTATTTGAAATCGTGGATAGGAGCTTATCTTAATGATCACCGGCGTCACTTAAAAAATCGAAATACTGCTTAAATGGAAAATAATGTTTGTCAAAAAGTATATGAGAAAAATTATATCTATTTTTGTATTAATATTTATTCATCTAAAAACAATTAAAGCAATAATAATAACCTGAAAATAATAAGTTTTCATTTATTATATTATGTCGAGCACATTTTGATCTTTATAAATATCCAATTCGGTTTTGGTATGTATTTATTCCGATTACAGTATGAAATCATTCTGGTTATATTCTGGATTTGGTCTGCATCTTTTTGAAATCAGTATGTATTCAATCAAGTTACATGTTGATTCCAGTATAAAATTACTAAGGTTTCATTATGGTAACTGTATGTATTAGTTCTGATTCCAGTATATATTCACTAAAGTTACATACTGGAATTGCTATGTATTCACTCTGGTTTTGGTGAGTATTCACTCTGGATTTACTCTGGTTCTAGTATGTATTCACTCTGGATTTACTCTGGTTTTAGTATGTATTCACTCTGGATTTACTCTGGTTTTAGTATGTATTCACTCTGGATTTACTCTGGTTTTAGTATGTATTCACCCTGGTTGTGCTCTGGATACACTATGGGAAAATGTAACAAGCGCACTCTGGAAACGTTCTGGAAACATTATGAAACCAGCCTGATTACAGAAAGGTCCCAGACTGCTAACATTGTGTTTCCAGAATGATCCTAAAGTCGCGAGGGTGGTTCTATGGTCTTAAGGTGTAACCTCATGTTGACGCTTGACGCTGGTTACGAGCGTCAAATTGTGTCACGTGGTTAATTTAGGCCGTACTGCCACCTGGAAAAAACTTAGTAGCGTCAAATCGTAAAAAGCTAAACTCGAATTAGCTTTTTATTTAAAGGATTAAACAGAAATTTAGAATCTATATAATCGAACTCGAAAGTAATCGATATTGAATAAGTTAAGAATCTTGTTATTGTTTATTTTAAAAATAAATTTTTATTTAAACATTAGATTAAAGTTGTTGACTTTCTGTTATAAAAATGGCACTATTCGAAGATTACATAGATATAGAAGCGTTGGAAGATGTAAAGGTTATATTATATAAAATCAAACGGATAATTATAACAGAAATATTTTTTCATTTTTCTGTGTAAGAAAATAAACTCAAAATATTTATTGTTTTTATTTTTAGGAAATATCACAAGTTTATGTTTGTGGTATATGTGAGGAGATTTGCAATAGTTACTTAGATCATAATTGTTTAAAAAAATATAAAAATCATCATATCGATGAGAATCATTATTGCTATCCTTTACTAGGTTAGTAACATCAATTTTTTAGATTATTAAATAAATAAATAGTACAGCAACTAACAAAATTCATCGTTTTGATGTATTTAATTTAAAGAGGATGGTGTTACAATAATTCGGCGTGCTTTATTGGAAAATGGACGTGAGGAACTTATTACGGAGAAAATTTATTCAATAAGTAAAGAAAACAACAAAACCTCTGGCAATGTAAGTATTTTAAAACTAATTTAAGTGTGATGTTTCATTAGACTTGCATAATTATTCCTATTAACAATATTAATTTTAGTTTCAAATTCCTAATTCCAAAAATAAGAAGGTAAAAACAAAAGCGAAATTTTCTGTATCGCCAAATAAACGATTAAATGATACTGAAGTCGAGTTGTTAATAAATGAGGTGCAAAAAAGAGTCCCTCTGTGGAACCATCATGTTCCCCTCAAAGAAAGAAACCAAGAAGCTGTTTCAAATTTGTGGAAAGAGGTTTCAATGGCATTGAAAGGTTAAAAAAAATCTAATTTTTATGGTTTTCTTTTTTTTTTATCTCACATTTACCTTACGCTCTGCAAACTAATTTTGACAGGTAAGCTAGATGCTGAAGAATGTAAAAAGAAGTTTAAATATATTCGAGATACTCATCGTAAAATAATTCAAAATGAAAACAAACCAATTGGTTCATCAAGGGTCGATTCTACTGATGAATGGGAATATTACAGATGTTGTGAATTCCTACGAGATACTTGCTTAATTCGCCCGTATGTATGATCATAAATTTTAAATGACATGGTATTATGTCGATAGATTCTTTTAATTACAAATAAATATAAATTAAATATTAAATCGTAATTTTCAATTGCAGAACTAGAACAAATGTAGATGAACATGCTACCGCTGGTTTTAATAACGACGGAAGCTTTAATAATGATTCATCAAATGCTATGGACGACAGTTTTGATGAAAGTACTGACCAGGATAATAGTAAATATATTTTTTTTGAAATTACAAGTCACTAAGAAAATGTTAAACTAAATTTCCTAAATTTTTTAGAATCTGCCAATACAAAAGGAAAAAAACGTCAGGAAATTGCGGATTCTGTAAATGCAATCAACCGTATCGCTGATATTATTAGTAAAGATAAAACATCAGTCGCTCTACCGGCGCTGCCAAAATTGGATCAAGTTGGTAGATTTTTAATCGGTATCGGTTATCAGTTACGACAGCTACCAGATGATGTCCAACTGCAAACCATTATTGAAATTTTACAGTTGATTCGAGAAAAAAATAACCTATACGTACAAAATTAGTGAAACAAATAATTTACATAAGTATAAGCGTTAAAATATTAAAAAAGTATTTCATTGATATTAAGCATTACATTTTTATACAAGTTTGATATTAAAAATATATTTATCTATCAGTAATTGTTTTTTTATCTATTTCTTGGCTAAATCCTCCTTTAATTTTGAAAAATAATAATAATTACAAATTTTGCATTCACAATATATATATATACAATTTAAATACAAGGCGATTTTAATAGATTTTTGACGGTATTAAAAAGATTTCTACAATTTAAACTTTACGATTATATTGCCAGGGAACAATAAAGTACTATAAAGAACAATAAATACTTCGGCATTAAAGTATTCACAAAATTCATCTCGAACAGCTACTGCAGATCTGCTACTAAAATTATTGCCATAAGCTGTTGTGTCTTTGAGAGCAGAATCGTTAACTTCATGCCTCAAATCTCTAGAAATTATACCATCAGGGCGTTCTTGATCAATTACTAAGTTAGGTGGGATGTAAACATCATCTTTGTCATGCTTGCGAAGCCAATTATGCAAACATATGATTGCTTGAATCATATCGATTGTATTCTCAACTGTAGCATCAATTGGTTTTTTTAGAATCCTCCATAAACTCACTATGATCCCGAATGAATTTTCAATAGTTCTGCGTGCTCGACTGAGACGATAATTATAAATACTTTTTTCTTTATTCAAACCACTTCTACCAGGATATGGTCGAAGTAAATAGTTTGTCAATTGAAACGCCTCGTCTCCCACAAGAACATATGGTTGAGGTATTCCATCTACAGTTAGCAAGTCTGGTTTTGGTATGTTCATGTCACTATTCTCAAACTTCTGACCCATTGCTGAGCTCCGGAAAATCCCTCCATCACTTGTTCTACCGTAAGCACCAATGTCAACGAGCGTAAACAAATAATTAGCATCACAAACTGCCATCAATACAATGCTATGACTATTTTTATAATTGTAATATGAAGAACCTGCATTATCAGGACACTGCAATAATAATAATAATAATAATAATTATTATTATTATTATTATGATAATAATAATAATAATGGTTTAACATAATTCAGATATACACATCAAACTAATTCATTTATATGAAATCAAATATACCTGTATGTGTATATGTTTCCCATCGATAGCTCCAATGCAATGTGGAAATTGCCATTGCTTTTCGAATTCATCAGCAATTTTCAGCCAATGAGATTCAGTCAAAGGATGCGGTAATACTTTTTCTTTTAGACAACTCCATAGACCTTGACAAGTTTCGATAATTATATTTGCTGTTGTTGTTAACCCAACTAAATACTGATACGACATCGTTGACATTGAGTCACCAGTTGCTAGAAATCTAGAAATTAATTGTTATTATGGTACAATGATGACTACGCTAAATAAATTATCAACTATTTTGAAAAATTCTTACCGCAAAGTCATAGCTAGTCGTGCTGGAGCTGAAATAGGCTCTCTTACAACTTTTTGTTTTGATATTTTTGGGCCAACTAAACATAGAAGCTCTTCAAATTGGACTGCTGTCATTCGGATGTAATTTTCAATTTTTTCAGAATACGAAGAAAGAGTTGGGAATATGGCCTCAAAAAAGCCATAGTTTCGCCGTAATTTGAATAAAAGATGAATCCAAAATTTTTTTTTGTATATATTTTTTTCTACAATTTTGTATAACTAGTTAATTGCATAATAAAGCACTAATAATCCTTTTGCGCCTAATTTTTTTTTTATTTCAGCTTCACGGATTATTTTTTGACACTGATAAATCCACAATTGATAATCATATTCACTTCCCTTGTGGAAATAATTCTCCAAAAAAACTCTTGAAAAGTCTTTATAACTCTGAATAAGACTTTTCGAAAGTCTTCACATCCCTAACTAAGTGAAGGAAAGACTTAATAAGTCGTTAAAATTCAGCAAAACTCTTCAAAAGTCAAATTTTCCCTGTAATTTCGGACTTTCTCAAAGAGTTATTAAGACTTGATAAGACTTATTCAGTTTTACAGGAAAAGAAGAGAATATTTCTTTTCAAAAAAATTACTTATCAGAATTAAAGAAAATTGAAAATAAAACTATAAAAAAGAATTAATGCATGTTTTGTAAGAATTTTTGTAAAATAATATTTTCATCACGAAAATACTTTGATGGGCATCGAATCATAGTTGAGCAAGTCAAAACATCAACAGCAAATGAAATGCACTTGCTGTTGGAAACAGATACTACTCAAAGAGTAAATCCAATCGGTATTAAAAACAGACGCGATTACCTTTTTCGAAAAGCATTGAAGGTCGAACGAGTGAATTATTGGAAATAATACACTCTGATGTATGCGGACCAATGAGAAAAGCGTCAGTTAATGGGAAACGATATTTCGTCACATTCATTGATGACCGATCAAGGTGGTGTGAAGTGTATTTTATTACAAATAAATCCGATGTATTTGACGCGTTCAAGATCTTCAAAAAGGAAGCAGAAAATAAAACAGGAAAGACGATAAAAGCATTACAGTTAGATAACGGTAAGGAGTACTGTAACAAAGAATTCGATACTTTTCTCCGAGAACATGGGATACAACGCAGACTTTCAACGCCACACACGCAACAACAAAATGGCATCGCAGAAAGAAAAAATGGTACCTTGGTAGAGATGACGCGATGCATGATGCGTCAGGCAGACTCCCCTCCTCATCTTAGGGCAGAAGCATATAGCAAATTACATTAGGAATAGATGCCCAACAACTGCATTAAATGGTGGGATTCCATTTACATTGTGGAAAGGGAAAATACCTACAGTGGCTTATTTTCAAGTATTTGGTGCGAAAGCATTTGTTTTAAACAAGACACAAGGTCGAGGGAAACTTGACTCAAGGTCAGAGCCCGGTATATTTGTTGGATACGCGCAAACATCTAAAGCATATCGTATATATATGCCGAGAACAAGATCAGTTGTAATTTCTCGAGACGTAAAATTTGTCAACGTGTCAGGTTTTACTGGAGAATATAAAGAGATACTTGAGGAAAGTGAAAAAGAAAATTTCTCGATAGAAACAGAAGATACGCCAAGAGAAGAAGAGCCAAAAATCACGGAGATAGAATCGCGACGAACCCGCAAGCGAGCAGCAACACAGTCATGGGAACGTGTCGTACAGTCAGCCAAACGGGGCCGAGGACGGCCGAAAATAATTCGTACAGGATCGAAAGGAAGACCGCGAAAAATATATTCGAGTCCGATAGGTGAGACAAGCGGAAAAAGCGAGGCGTTATCTGAAGAAGAGAGAAATACGAAATACGAACTGATGTAGAAAGTATGGATACAAGTGATGAAGATGTGTTCACAAACTTTGCGAATTTGACAATAATGGAGAACCCCACGACCTGGAAGCAGGCGAAGAACACAGCAGAAGCCGATCAGTGGAAAAAAGCGTTAGAGGATGAACTGTTGGCGCAAATTAAAAATAATACGTGGGAGATCACCGAACGACCAAAAGATCGTCAAGTGATAGATAGTCGCTACGTATTTAGCACAAAATCAGATGGCCAAAATCTAAAAAAGAAAGTACGTTTAGTCGCGAGAGGATGTTCACAGAGACCTGGAGAAGATTTCCACGAAACATTCTCCCCAGTCGTCAGATCAACATCAATAAGATTAATGGCGGCAGTTGCAGCGGAGTACGAGTTAGTCATTCACCAGATGGACATCGTAACAGCGTACCTGAATGGAGAATTAGAAGAGAGGGTATTCATGGAAGTGCCGGAATGTCTTAGTGAAATACTGGAAAAAATTAGTGCGAAAAAACCAGTAGGTTCAAGTGGTGTAAATGCTAGTGATTCGCATATTATAAATACCACTAAAAAATGGTTAAAAATGTTAAATTCGAGTAGCGATAACGTGTGTGAGTTGAAAAAATCATTGTACGGTTTACGTCAATCGGGATTACGATGGCATAAGAAATTAGTTGAAAAACTAACTGAGTTAAATTTTAGAGCGTTACCACAAGATCCGTGCATGTTCATGTCCGAAAATGAAAATCGTATAATGTATATCGCAATTTATGTTGACGATATCTTGTGTGCTACGAATGATTATGAATGGTTAAGTAAAATAAAAGCTTCTTTGTCAAGGTCGTTTGAAACGAAGGATTTGGGTGAAATTAATAAGTGTTTGGGAATTGAGTTTTCACGTGACGATGAGTCACGCGTATATCTTAGACAAAGACACTACGTTGAGTCGATATTAAAGCGTTTTGATGTGAGTGAGTGTGAACCCATTGGGACACCAATAGAAACAAATTGTAAATTGGCAAAACCAGAGTGCGTGGATGGGAGTGAAATGAAAAAATATCCGTATCAATGCTTGATTGGTGCGTTAACTTATTTGGCAATTACGTCAAGGCCAGATATTACATATGCGGTAAATTATTTAAGCCAATTTAATACCGCATACAGTTCAGAACATTGGAAAGCCGCGAAAAGAGTATTGCGTTATTTGAAGGGCACGATCGAATGCGGATTAACGTTTGAGAAAACTGGATTGAGTTTGTTCGGCATAGTAGATGCAGATTGGGCAGGAAACGTTGTAGATCGTCGATCATATTCAGGGTACGGGTTTATTTTAGCAGGATCATTGATAAGTTGGGAGGCGAGGAACCAAAAAACAATAGCTTTGTCCAGCACTGAAGCTGAATATATGGCGATATCAGAAGCAACGAAAGAAGCACTATATTTACGCGGTTTGTTATGTGAAATGAAAGTGTTAAATGAGAATGAAACTATAAAGTTATTTAATGATAATCAAGGCGCAATTAAATTAGTCCAGAACAACGCGTACCATTTCCGAACCAAGCATATAGATGTAAGACATCATTTTGTGAGAGATATTTATAATAAAGAGATTATTGATTTGGAATATTTATGTAGCGAAAAAATGCCAGCCGATATATTTACAAAAGGGCTAAGCATGCCAAATCACTGGAAATGTTTAAATAGTATGGGCGTAAAATGCGATGAAGAGCGATGACATTCATACGCTCATCACTTCGAGAGGGGGTGTTAAGGTTGAGCGAAGTATATGAGCCCTGAGAAATGTACCTAAATATGTGTATATTATAACTCTATAGAGCCCTACAGGTGCATGTTATTACTCACCTTTCGGAGTAAATGCCTCGTGCCGTAGTATTAATCTATTTTATACTTATCTATTATACACTTATATATCTAATCTTATACAATACATTACATTAATAAACGAATCATCCGCTTCGTTATTTAACCCTTTATTATCATACCAACTGAAAATTGGTTTACAGGAATCAGTACAGTTAGTTATTACTCCCACGCAATTTTTTCCTTCACATCTCCCATGAAATTCATTTACATCATACAATATATAGTGATTGTCACCATCAAGAATATCGCCTGCTAAGAAATTAAAATCTCGAGACAAATCATCATTGGATGTAGATATTAATAACAATATTTTGTCATCCGCTTCAATTTCAGCTATTTTATGACCAGCATCAATTGGATTAAATTCAGCAATTGGCATACAACCATATTCATCCAATTTACGGTTATATAAATCATTTATATGTAGATAACATATGCAATAATCACCAGTATACTCAGACTGGTGGATCACTTCATAGTTAATAAAAATATTATTTTTTAAAAGTGCGGAATGTTTGTGAAAAACTGCTGTCGATCCTTTTAAATCTTTATTAGGTCGAGATAATTGAGGATTAGCATTTTCGTGGTGCGAACATTGGATAGTTTTAAGTTCCCGGGAAAAAATGATCAGACCTGACCATGCCTGTTCATGTATGATCAGGCCTGAAATTAGACCTGATCAGGCCTGTTCATGTATGACCAGACCTGAAATTAAACATGATCATGCCTGATCAGACCTGTCCATGCCTGTTCATGTCTGAAGTGTTAAATACCTCAGGCCTGACCAGGCCTGTCCATGCCTGATCAGACCTGTCCATGCCTGTTCATGTCTGAAGTGTTAAATACGCCCATGCCTGTTCATGCCTGATCAGACCTGTCCATGCCTGTTCATATCTGAAGCGTTAAATACCTCAGGCCTGTTCATCCCGGGAAAAATGATCAGACCTGACCATGCCTGTTCATGTATGATCAGGCCTGAAATTGGACCTGATCAGGCCTGTTCATGTATGATCAGGCCTGAAATTGGACCTGATCAGGCCTGAAATTAGACCTGATCAGACCTGTTCATGCCTGCTCATGTCTGCTCATGTCTGATTTTTCTTTTAGTTCTATTTTTAAAATTAATTTGTTCCGTATGACGCATCAATTTCTATCCCCTTATTAATTTTAAATGTACAACTTTCATTTAAAATATCGGCTTAAGCATAAAGTTTTTGATATCCAAAATAGATCAGTTGATATCGATAGGCGATAAGTCCTTTCAAGGTGTCTGTTATTATCTTAAGCTACGCCTTGGTTCATTGCTGTAGTATGAAAGATTGCTGAATTGTAGAGCATACAGATAATTCTTAGTTACCTATACGTTTTGAATAAAAAAAAAATTTTAAATTAAAAGAAAACAACAAAATTATAATTCTGGAATAAACCTTAAAGAAATTTTTTTATTACTGTGCATAGAGCCACATGTTAATGGAGTAAATAAAATACATATCCGTTTTAAACAAATAACTCTGATATATAATAAATTATTAATAATTAATAAACTAGGCATAGTTAACTTCCTTAACTGTAAAGATAAGTCATGTATGAAATTAAAATTACTTGAACTAGTTTGAAAGATACCTCTAATGTAAAGATAAGTTATATGGTCAAGAGGTAAAGTAACAGTCTGGAGAGCGCGGCATCTACGGTTCGAATCCCCACAGGTGCAACTTTTTTTTTTTTTAAATCAATTCTCATGCATGATCAGGCCTGGTCAGGCATTCTCATGCTTGATCAGGCCTGGCCAGGCATTCTCATGCATGATCAGGCCCGGTCATTTTTCATGCATGATCAGGCCTGAAGACTCATGCCTGTTCATGTCTGATCAGGCCTGATCATTTTTTCCCGGGTTGTTCACATGTCTGAGCATATCCTTTTGGAAACGTTATGATATACAGAGTAAATAATCTCAATTTTTGCTCTTTTAGAAAAGTTCATAAGTCACAGGAAATACCCTTGCTGACTCTAAAGCTGGTTAATATAGTGCGATCAAAAAGACCACGACGTACATCGGAATTGTGAAATGTGTAATGTCATCAGCGGAATCCGTAAGATGACGCTGCAATCAGGAGGCGCGAATTTAAATTGTCCGATAATATGTAAAACTATAATTGTTAATAACAAATACAACATCCGGTTAAATCAACGTCCAAAAAGAAATCTTTATGGCTCATAAATTTTGGGTAACACTCTTTTGGAGTAAACAATAAATAAATAAATCCTTGTAAACCTCTTCAAAACGAAAAAATATACACTCGAATATGACCCACACGTGTCGCCTAACAATTAGACCTTTGTGGAAACACATAAAAAGAAAACACATGTTGAACCTTTCAAGGGGTTCCCTTAACCATTTAGATATCCTACAACAACATTTCCCAAAAGCAATAAAATATAAATACAAAATAAGAAAACTTAAAATTATAAAATTCAAATAACAATGGCACGGTTGTTACATGAATAATTAAGGAAATATTAAAATAACTTTTAAATATTCATCGTAAATTGGAAATTGTATTTCTATAATAAGTAATATATTTTTATAATCGATTCATTTTTATATATATATGTATCGACATGGGTTTTCTCTGTGGTTTCCCCGTGTCACTGTACCAAGAGCCTGAGAGAAAGGGGTGAGAAGCAGGGCAAATGCGATACACCATGCACAAGTCGGACCACAGCCGCAACAATAGAAATTAATTCATGAATAATTATGTTATTATAATAATATCACTGTTGATAAGTAAATGATAGTATTCAAAATTAACATAATAATAATAATAATAATAATAATAATAATAATAATAATAATAATAATAATAATAATAATAATAATAATAATAATAATAATAATAATAATAATAATAATAATAATAATAATAATGTCGAGTTAGTAGATGGGAGCGTCTTAAGACAATTAGACGCCGGAGAGTTGTATAGATACCTAGGAATGGAAGAGCACCGTATGCATGCGGTCTCTGAAGTCCGAGCAACTCTCCAAAGCGAGTATGTTAGGAGACTCCGGAAAATTTGGTCCTCCGAACTTTCCGGCAAAAATAAAGTCTCAGCTACTAATATGCTCGCTGTCCCAGTCTTACTATACTCTTTCGGTGTCCTGAAATGGGCCCGAAAGGATTTACGAGATCTTAACATTAAAACCCGTAAGATCATTAATATGAATCGGAGCTTGCACTCCAATTCATCAGTCGCCAGATTATACCTCTCTCGGTCCATCGGTGGGAGAGGTTTGCAGAGTTTCGAGCGGCTTCACGACCGTTTGGTCCTGGGTTTAACACACGAAGTTGTCAATTTCACTGCAGACGAGGATGACTTTCTTATGCAAATTGTACATGAACATGAAAATGCGCATAAGGGGTCATTCTTGTATAAGGCAGCAATATATGCGGCAAGAACCCTTGGTCTTGGAGAAATAAACGCTCTTATGGAACTCCGAAAGGAGGAATTTAAGAGCGTCATCAGGAACGCCGAGGAAAAACTACTCCTTGGCGAACTGATGGACAAGTCCATGTTTTCTAAAAAACATAAATTTATGTATTTAAAATTATATAGTTAAATGTTGATGTGTATTAGAAATGATTAACTTTCCCGCACAGTTATATTTAAATCAATGACAATCGTTATTAACTGAATTTAATAAACTAACATTCCAATAATGATAAAAGTGATGAAGTTTTCGTAATAGTATTCCGAAGAAAAGTGAAGTATTAATCATAATCAGCCAGTACTTTCCTGAATTTTGTGTTTTCGCGAGTGAAGGCAAACGCCAACACGGCCTGCAATTTCAAAAATCCAATTTTTTGAAGCATCCAATCATCAACGAGATTCCAACCGACTATCAGCTACCAAGCAACGCCATCAATATCATCGACGATACCATCATCTTTTCAGTATTTACTAGAATAATCATAGAGTAAAGTACAAAAAAAAAAAAAAAAAAAAAAAAACAATTCTTCGTTCATTGTAAAATTCATCCCAAAATTTAGTTATCTTAATTATTTCGCGCATTAATTTCTTTTGTATAGCTAAATTTGAGCAAAATTATACTTGGTTAAAGAATTAATCATTAAATTATAATGCCGCCGCTACGTCGAGGTCGTAGTCAAAGCAGTAGCCGTAGTGGTAATCAATTAAGCCGACCAGATTTACCGCGTAAACGTATAGTTACCCGCAATCATGCCGATCCACCTGTCATCGAAAATCAAATTGATGATACTCCTAGTTTAAATAATGAATTGATTGATAACTTATCTTCCGTACCTCCACCTATCATACCTACAATAATATCCGTTGAGTCATCGAGTGGTAATATCTTAAATTCTAATATCTCGATAAATAATACTAATTTTGAATCCCCTTTAATGTCGTTCTCATACATGAATTTAAAATTAGCAGTTGACCTTGTCCCGCGGTTTGATGGAAAATCGTGTTCCTTATCAAAATTTATAAAACAAAGGAAACTTGCAGATACTCGCGTCCACCCTCGAGATAAAATAAACCTGCTAGCCTTAATTAGAAATAAAATCGATGGCCATGCAGACCAATTAATAGCTAATCGTGGTGATCCCACCAACCTCGACGAGTTAATTAGCCTATAAAAAAATTCTTTCGCTAAAACATTTGACATGGAACACATTCACGATGAGTTCAAGGGTATAAGACAAAGGGATGACGAAAACATTGAAGCATACGGGGCACGGGTTAGCGAAATTCTAGGTCGCGGAATCGAAGCAATTAAAGAAAAATATCAGCCGTCGGAGGCTGTTGGAGTCAGGTGTATTTTGAATCACGCTGCAATCACAGGTTTTACTAGAGGGCATCTAAGCCCCTTGTTAAGCGCTCTAATTACTAGAGACAATCCTAGCTCGTTAGGAGAAGCAATAAACGTAGCATCAAATTTAGAGCGAGAGGCGGAAAATCGGAAAGTATTATTCGGCCCGAATCAATCCTCCCCTTTCATTAAAGACTCTCTCAAAACCAATAAAATAAATACATTAAATGGGGAACAAATTCAAAAATGTTATGGGTGCGGCAAGCCCGGACATATTAAATCAAACTGTACGGAAGAAATAATTTGCGAGTTTTGTTCAAAACCGGGTCATACTGAAGACAACTGTTTTGTAAAAATCCAAATAAACTAGAAGCATATAGACAGCGTAAAAGAAGTGGTCGTAAGAATAATAATAATTTAAACTCAAACAATGTTCCGCGGAAGGACGCGACACGGAACACCGAAATAGTAGCGCGTTTGCAATCTACAGAGTTAACTACGAATTAAATACGCGCGAAACCCCTGGCCTACCCACTATCAAACTAAATAATGACAAATTTAATAGTAGGCAAGCCACATTTTTAATAGATACTGGAGCACAATTAAATTTAATAAAAGCTAACTCTCTTACCTCCGAAATGTCAGTGGACCCAAGTATTACTTTTAACTTAACAGGTATAGGTTCAGGTATGTTACAGACCCATGGACAAGTTGAACTTGACATACATGGTATAATAATAAAATTTCAGGTAGTTGCAAACTCATTCCCCATTAAGCAAGAAGGCATACTTGGTGCACCCTTCTTACAGAAACAAGAAGCTCAGTTAATTTTTAAAGACAATTTACCTGGTCAATTAATTTTAAATGAACATACATCTCATTTCCTACCCCCTATGACAAAGAAATTACTGACAATTAAAGTCAAAGGCGATCACGAAAAATCTGGATATATTAGAAGGGTTGATGCCGGACCCGGGATACACTTAGGTGAAGTATTAGCAACACCAAAAAACGGATACCTAAAAATCTTCGCTATTAACACACTATCCAACCCAGTAAACTTAACTATTCCTCCGGTGGAAGTAGAAGATTTCGAAGCCCTACCATTATACCCGCGAACACAAAACTCGATGGCTGAAAAGAAAATAACCGAACAAAACGCCGCGGCAAGATTTGCGCTTTTGACAGAAAATCTCAATCTAGACAACTTAAATGAAATAGAAAAACTTAGTATCCTAACAATTATTAAACAATTCCCATTTCAATTCCACCTTCCAGGAGATAAACTACAAGCTACAGACGTATTACAACACAAAATAGTTACCATAGACGAGGTGCCGATTAATACAAAGCAATATCGAAACCCCCAACTATTAAAACGCGAAATTCAGAAACAAGTAGACGAACTTCTTAAAGCCAAAATTATCCAAAATTCAGACTCGTCATATAATTCACCGGTATGGATTGTCCCGAAGAAACCAGGTCCCTCAAACGAACCCCGTTGGCGAATGGTTATTGATTATCGCGGTTTAAATGAAAAAACGATTAATGATGCATATCCACTTCCCAACATAATAGATATCCTCGACCAGTTAGGGAATGCAAAATACTTCACCACCCTCGACCTCGCTTCCGGATTTCACCAGATACTGATGGATCTTAACTCGAAACATAAAACAGCATTTTCTACCCCTTTCGGTCACTACAAATTCAATCGTATGCCCTTCGGTCTCAAAAATGCCCCCGCGACCTTTCAACGACTCATGGACCGTATCCTTTCAGGACTGCAGGGAGTCGAGTTATTTGTTTACATGGACGACATTGTGGTCTATGCTAACTCATTGGAAGAACATTCATGTAAACTAAAAAAATTACTTGCTCGACTACAAAATGCCGGTCTTGCCCTATCTCCCGAGAAATGTCATTTTTGCAAAAACAAATAGTATACCTGGGACATCTAATTACCGATGAAGGTGTGAAACCTGACCCCCAGAAAATTCGTGCCGTCAACGATTTTCCTATCCCTAATAGCAAAAAGCATATAAAATCCTTTTTAGGATTAGTCGGATATTATCGGCGGTTTATTCAAGACTTTTCTAAATTAGCTAAACCATTAACTTCATTATTAAAAAAAAGACACCATCTTTAAATGGGGCGACGCTCAGCAAAAAGCTTTTGAAACTCTAAGGGACACAATATGCAGTGAACCATTACTCCAATATCCAGATTTTACTAAGAAATTTATAGTTACCACAGACGCCTCTAACTATGCACTAGGTGCGGTTTTAAGTCAAGGAACAATCGGTAAAGCTTTACCAATCTCTTTTGCCTCCCGAACACTCTCTAATACAGAAATAAATTATTCTACTACGGAAAAGGAACTCCTCGCTATTATTTTCGCAATACAACACTTTAGACCTTATTTATACGGTCACCCTTTCACCTTAGTAACCGACCATCGTCCTTTAACCTGGCTCCATAATACAAAAGATCCTACATTAAAACTATTGAGATGGAGAATCAAATTAAATGAATACGACTTTGACATTGTTTTCAAACCTGGTAGAATTAATTCTAACGCCGACGCCCTTTCACGAAATCCCGTCGACATTGACACAGACAAAACCTTGAATGTTAAAGACAAACAGTATAAAATTATGTCAATAAACTCTAGAAATCTGGAATCGGTACTTGACTGCGCAGACAAGATACCAGTTGTAGGTTTCACCACGAGTGCAAATACTGATAATGAGACGGTTAGCGAATCAGATATCGAAACATTTGTAGGGATCAATTTTCTTAGTTAACAACTCAGATAACTCTTCAGAAATAATTAACGTAAATAACTTAGATCTATCATGTAATGGTAAAAACAAAACGGCCCCAGTACACTCAAAAGATAATCAGTATCAGAATGTTCTTTCGGGAGCAAATTTACGTTCAGGGGCTTTACATGTTTACTCGGAAACTCAGGCCTTAGGGCTCTGTAATAGCGAGGTGCGATGGGAGCCCCACTCTTATCAGAAGGTTCAAAACGCAAACCCAACACAACAGCCGTTAGGCTGTAAGAATGGGGAGCGGAATGAATCAAATATCAGGACTTTGCAAGCGCATCGTTTGGATGTACCTTGCGAGTCAACCATCAGTAACATTATCAGGACTTCGCAAGCGAATCGTTTGGATGTACCTTGCGAGTCAACTATCAGATATAATATCAGGACTTTGCAAGCGCATCGTTTGGATGTGCCTTGCGAGTCAAACATCAGTAATAATATCAGTATAAACATCAGTAATAAAGTTTCACTTGTACCGCCAGAACCTAAGTCTGTTAAAGACCCTATCAGTGGCATACTATGTGGAAAAAATCTTGAGAGTGTATTGGCGGGTTGTTCAACAGCTTCTGAAAAAAGACATAATGAAAATACAGATGATAATGACTTGACAAATAAACGGACGAAATCTAACTATCAAGAAATACGAAAAATCCTATTCATGGTTCCTTTGCGACTTTCCTACACTAAGGACAAATTAAGTATGCGAAAAGACAATATCATTCAATTAATTTCTGCTGATTGTACTTTTATATCTAGAGCAAGTAGGGAACTGCTCGACCAAGGAAAATTTTCTATTGAAAAATTGTTGGAAAATCCCGGGAACGTTGGTGAAGTTATCGCTACTCGTTGGAACCAGAACTACATCCAACACCTGATCTTTCAAAGTACTAAAAATGAACGACCCGAGAGTGGTAATATCGAGAGTTGTATATCAGCGTTAAAAATTTTAATGGAACATTTAAATATAAAAACCGCCAGTCTGTCGAAATGTAAAAACGAGTACTCTCCTAAATTTTGGTCTTTAATTGAAAATAATTTACGGGATAAATTTGCAAATCAAGATTATCACTTCACGGTCTGCTCTGGCGAAATACACTTACCTCCGCCAAATGAACAAAAAAATATTATCGAGGAATATCACAATTCAGTTGTAGGCGGTCATTTCAGTATAAAAAATTATATAATCGTATTAGAGACGATTTTTATTGGGAGAACATGATGAGCGATATAACAAAGTTCGTGAAGACCTGTAATAGCTGTCAAATAAATAAATTAGTAAGGGTCAAAACAAAACAACCTATGAAAATAACAGACACCCCAGACGCAGCTTTCGATAAAATACAAATGGACATCGTCGGTCCCCTTCCCTTAACAGCCAATGGACATCGTTATTTGTTAACCATACAAGACAACCTCACTAAATATTCTGATGCCATCCCGATATCGAAACCAGATTCTGTCACCGTTGCCCTTGCTTTCGCGAAACATTTTATTGCTAGGTTCGGGTGTCCAAAGGTAATACATACAGACCAGGGTAGTAACTTCACTAGTCAAATGATGAAAACATTCTGTCAAATCTTTAAAATTAAACAAATTCGATCAACAGCTTTCCATCCAGAATCTCTAGACTCACTCGAACGGGCGCATCACGTGTTCGTAGAGTATTTGAAACATTACTGTACAGAAGAAGATTGGGATCAATGGATTGTTTATGGAATGTTTTCTTATAATACAGCAGTTCACGAGTCAACCGGTTTTACCCCGTATGAACTCATTCTCGGGAGAAAAGTACGAATTCCTTCAGAATTTGAAAAAGAAGAGATCCCTAGAACCTACATCGAGTATTTTAATAATTTATTTAATAAGATTACCACTGCACAAGCTACTACTGGAGAAAATCTGCGCCGAGCGGAAACCCGATCGAAAGCATATTACGATAAAAATCAAAACCCAAAAGAATTTAGAGTAGATGATCTGGTATATCTTCTAAAAGAACCAAAACAGTCCAAGTTTTATCAACAATGGGTCGGACCCTATAAAATAATAGAAATATTTGAAGACTCAAATGTCATGATAACAATTAATAACAGTAAAACGAAAGTGGTACATTCCAATAAATTGAAACTTGCGCACATCCGACCAGACATTATCCCATGCATTGTAGGCGACGACAACAAGGATAGTTAACAATTATAAACAAATATAAAAGTTGTTGTTGATAACAACACCTTTTAAATTAAGGGGGAAGGTGTAATGTCATCAGCGGAATCCGTAAGATGACGCTGCAATCAGGAGGCGCGAATTTAAATTGTCCGATAATATGTAAAACTATAATTGTTAATAACAAATACAACATCCGGTTAAATCAACGTCCAAAAAGAAATCTTTATGGCTCATAAATTTTGGGTAACACTCTTTTGGAGTAAACAATAAATAAATAAATTCTTGTAAACCTATTCAAAACGAAAAAATATACACTCGAATATGACCCACACGTGTCGCCTAACAATTAGACCTTTGTGGAAACACATAAAAAGAAAACACATGTTGAACCTTTCAAGGGGTTCCCTTAACCATTTAGATATCCTACAATAACATTTCCCAAAAGCAATAAAATATAAATACAAAATAAGAAAACTTAAAATTATAAAATTCAAATAATAATGGCACGGTTGTTACATGAATAATTAAGGAAATATTAAAATAACTTTTAAATATTCATCGTAAATTGGAAATTGTATTTCTATAATAAGTAATATATTTTTATAATCGATTCATTTTTATATATATACTAGCTGTTGCCCGCCCGCTCCGCTGGGCACTTTATAGAATTGTAGTTTTAGATCTAGACTTGAAATTCAATTGGAGTATTATTTTGACTTGCACAGGTTCCACATTCCATCGAATCGGAAGTAGAATTTATTGAAATCCGTATTGAGATGATTTTTGCATGACAAATAAAAGATCTGTACCAAATTTGCAGCTTTTTGAAGCTATATTTTAAAAATTATGATTTTTTATTGTTAACACCCACCCCCGCGATCTTTATTGGAGGTGATTCGGTGTAAAATCCGTTCTTAGATCATTTTTGTATCACATGAAGACGACTTCTATTAAATTTGGAGTCTATAGAAGCTATAGCTTGGAAATTAAAAATTTTCATTGTTAATACCTACCCCCGCAACCCTCTGTGGGGTGAGATATCGTAAAATGCATTGATAGATTATTTCTACATCTCTTACAGAAGATTCCTACCAAGTTTGAAGTCGATAGGAGCTATAGTTTAAAAACGGGAATTTTTCGTTGTTAACGCCCCCGCAGACTCCTTTGTGGGTGGAATCTCATAAAATCCGTTCTTAGCTGACCTTTACTCCGTGAAAGGAATATTCCTGCTAAATTTCAAGTCTCTACGTCGTATAGTTCCAGAGATATCGTGATGAGTGACTATATCTATAGAAAGTCTCCTATATATATATATATATATATATATATATATATATATATATATATATATATATATATATATTACGGTATTAATTATTTATCAATGACAAACAAAATTTATTTAATTATTTGTATGTATATATATTTTGCGGCTGTGGACCGACATGTGCTTTATTGTACCGTATCTACCCTGTGTCCCATTACACGGCGGAACACAGTGACATGATGAAACCACAGAGAAAACTCACGCCAGTACAATCGGTGATAGGCAAATTTTCATTAATCACTAAAATTCTGCATTGTAGTGATCAATGAGCCTTTAACTTATACCTAACAACAATGATGTTCATGCAGGCCAATCGTATTCTTAAGAAGATCACCCATCAAAGTACTAACCACTCTAAAAGCTGCATAGATTGGGTGATCAACTGAATCATACGCCAGCTGCATAGCTATCACTGCTGCACTTATATTAAATAATCTTATTACAATTACAATAATAAAAATTAATATTTTTTTAAAAATAGAGAAGGTAGCTTGAAAATGAACCGAAATTTAGAGCTAAATGTACGTCAATGTAGATCAATAATATTATTTTCTGGACATTTTCTAATTTCCTTCTTTATTTTTTTAATCGTTTTTCTTCCTTTATTTTTTCAATCTTCTCCTTTTTTCCCTTGTTCCTCCGTTCTTCTCCTTATCCACTTCTTCACTTACTCTTCCTTTTATGACTTCTTCGTCTTCTATCTCACCCTGATTAAAAATATTGATTGAAAAGTATTGGGAATCAGTCACCCTATGTGAACTGTATATCTATATATACATGAAAAAGAATTGAAATTATTCAAAAGTATTCTAATTTCATCATTTTCAATCCTTTTCAATCAATATTTTTAACCAGGGCAGTTGATTCCGTCGCGATGTTTTTTCATCTGATGGGGTTGTATTAAAATTAAATTTATTTATTATGTTTTATATAAATATCTCAATTAACAAATAGAAAATTACTTTTTAATTTCCACTCCTGCTGTTGTTTAGCCTGTTTAACCAAACGCATCATTCGTTCTTGTTCTTTTCTCTCAAAGTAAGTTCGTATTTCTTGAAAGTATAATAAAGCGTTGTAAATTCCGTCAATTAACGATTTCTAGATAAATTCAAATAATTTTTATTACATTTATAATTAACTCTTGAACTTTATCATCACTTTATTTTATTTTTTATGCACATTTACCTCTCTAATCTCTGCAAAGGAAAATTCACTTATATTATCGTATTCTTCAAAGCAATCAATCCCTTCATGGAATCTTCTGTCACTTAAAGTGATTCGGACTGTTGTGAAACATTCAATATAAGACTTTCTTGATTCTTTTGATAGTTAATGTCGAATTATTAATAAAAATTTGTAATTTACAATTTAATTATATATCAATATATTTTACAAATCATTACTTACCTAAAGTTTGAGCTTTTATCTCATGAGACCAGTTTTTAGAACCAAACACATAGTCAGAACACAAACATAAACTTTCAATACTTTCTCTGTCGGACATTTTTATTTCACTTCTCAACCGCTTATGAACTGACGTTTTATCATAAGATTAATTAGGTTATATAAAAACAAATGAGATTAATTAAATAAAAAAAAAACAATTAACTTTAACCTTTTCTATTTAAACAGTAAAAAAAATAATCATTTGGAGTCTGTAGAAGTTACAGTTTGGAAATAGAAATTTCACATTTTAACACCCACCACCGGAAACTTTTTCAGCGGCGAGTTGTTGTAAAATCTGCTCTTAGATTATTTCTGCATCACATATAGATGACTCTATATGACTCTAGCTAAATTTGGAGTCTGTAGGAGTTATGGCTTAAAAATAAAAATTTTCATTGTTAAACCACCCCCGCAACCCCCTGTGGGGTGAGCTACCGTAAAATTCGTTCATAGACTATTTCTACATCTCTTACAGAAGATTCCTACCAAATTTGGAATTTATAGGAGATATAGTTTAAAAACGGGAATTGTTCATTGTTAACGCCCCCGCAATCTCCTTTGGGGGATGAATTTCTTAAAAACCGTTTTTAGTTGACCTCTACATAACGAAAGTAATATTCCTACCAAGTTTCACATTTCTAAATCCTATAGTTCCCGAGATTTCGTGATGAGTAACTATAGAAATTGGAATACTTCGATTATCATCGAAATTTTTAACGTTTTAGCAGACTTTTTTAAAATTTTCTTACTTATAAACATTCTCCTGACAATTCTGCAGACAACAAAAAAAATTAACCCAATCGGTCCAGCCGTTCTCAAGTGATACTCAATCATAGATACGGCATTTTATTTTTATCAAAAAATGAGAGTGGGTGTGCAGGGGTGCGTGGGAGTTGGTGGGTGGATGCGTGAAGGTTTGTAAGTAGATTCTCAGCTGAATGTAAAAGAACATTATCCGTTTAGTAAACTCCGTTGAAATCCATGAAAACAAAAGAATCAAGAGAAAACGCTTGTCTTTTGTTTTTATTAGCGGGATAAATGTTCATAAAAGTAAAACAGCAATAAAAAAATGAAGGAACGTTAGAATTCTAAAAATAAATAGCCATAAACCATCTAGGAAAAATTTCGCATCGAATGGTGGTAGTTTCATGTCGATACGATCAGTGGTTTAGGCGTGATTGAGCCTCAAACGAAGACCATTTTCATTATATATATATAGATGTATCGACATGGGTTTTCTCTGTGGTTTCCCCGTGTCACTGTTCCAAGAGCCTGAGAGAAAGGAGTGAGGAGCAGGGCAAATGCGATACACCATGCACAAGTCGGACCACAGCCGCAACAATAGAAATTAATTCATGAATAATTATGTTATTATAATAATATCACTGTTGATAAGTAAATGATAGTATTCAAAATTAACTTAATAATAATAATAATAATAATAATAATAATAATAATAATAATAATAATAATAATAATAATAATAATAACAAGCGGTGCTTGTTACGTGGCCTCCTAGTGGCGCACCGCGAAACGCAGACCGCAACATCTGGTCTGTAGGCTAACAACGTAACCGGAGCAACGGGCCAACTACCCGTTGCACCGTAATATCTGAGTTCCAAAACAGTATAATCTCAGAAGTGCTCCCCACAACCGGTCCTCTTCGGATGAGGACCAGTCATCAGGTGGGAGGAGCACACCGGACCCGATGACTTATGACGACCCCGGCGCTTATAGGATTAAGTTTAAGTGGACGGAGGAGCTTCGCGCCGATCTCTTGGTGTGCTGGCAGAACAGCGAGCCGGAGGTATCAGGGTATATGGCCCGGATGCACACACTTTGGTGTGGCATGCATCCGGAGCACAGACATTTTACGCCCAAACACCTGCGTAATTACGCCTCATACCTTCGGCATAATCGACGATCGCTGCTGCCAAATAGAAGGCAGTCTAATCGGCCTTCATTTCCAGCACCGCTACACCAAGAACGGCACCGTTTCTCCGAGGACAACGACAACCTCTTTACAGGTCGACAAGTGAGCATCTCCAAAAAGATGACTCACTCAAAACAACAGCTTGACACGGTGAACGAAGATCTCCCCACACAGCTTCAAGAGGACTCCACTCTGCTCACTGTCAACCAAGTTGTCTACGGTGCCGCGGCTTCGCTTCTGCCGATAGAGAGAAGACATTCTCTCTCCTTCGAGGCGAAGTTGAAGCTGCGCATCGCTCAACTTGGACACAAAGTTGACATTTCTCGGAAACAAGTCTCCCGCATTCAGTGTGTGATAGAGTATGTTAGTACTCAAAGACCGTACACGCCAAAGTTCGTCGCCTGGCGGCAGAACTTCGAAGACGACATCACACACTGAACAAGAGTACTCTTCTTGTCATCAAAGAAGAGTCTCTTAACAGGTTGCGGGCTCTGGTGGCTTCCAAAAGTCACTAGAGAAAAGGCTGAAGCGGTTGATCGACAACTCTTTGTTTCGATCCAACCCTTCACGCTTTCTGTCACCTAAGACCGCTGTTCCCGAGAATTATCCATCATCTGAGCGAGTGGAAGCCTTTTGGAGTGAATTGTACGGAGATCAACCAAACGTCAACCCGGATACTCCAGTTCTGCACGACTTCGAGGCATTCTGTCGAGAACACCGACGGAATCGCCGAAGAGAGCCCTGCAGTCAGTGTGCAAGAGGTTCGTAAAGCCCTGAATGGCAGCAAGAACTGGGCTGCCCCAGGTCCAGATGGCATAAACATCTTCTGGTGGAAGAAATTTTCTTCTACACATGCTCATCTGGCCCGGATTTTTACATCATACATTCAGGGCGACGAACCAATTCCAGACTGGCTGGTAGAAGGGCGAACCGTACTCATCCCTAAAAGGGTGACTTGTCCGACCCAAAGAACTACAGGCCTATCACTTGCTTGAATGCGGTTTACAAGATTTTTACAAAAATCTTAAATAACCGTATCTTGCAGGAGATAGAGCCTGTGTGGCAACAGATATACGAACAACGTGGCAGTAAACAGGGCGTGTCAGGTTGCAAGATCAACTTGTTGGTAGATAGATGCGTCATTCAACACGCAATCTACTACCAACGCAACCTGTCTATGGCCTGGATTGACTACCGTAAGGCATTTGACTCAACTTCACATGAGTTGATTCTCTATCTGCTCAAATGCCTCGGAATCAATCGCCAAACAGTGGGATGCATACAACGTACGATGCAGCTCTGGCGAACGCGTTTTCACATAGGAAGTGGAAATGCATTGCACGTAACCGGAACTGTTCAGTACAAGAGAGGCGTCTTTCAGGGAGATTCTCTGAGCCCTCTGTTGTTTTGCATCTCACTGCTGCCAATATCTGTTGCCCTCCGACAAACTCGTGGGTACTCTGCGGGGCTACCGAGTGATCGAGTATACTCGATCACTCACCAACTGTTTATGGATGATCTAAAGATATACAGTGCCAACAAAGATCATCTACAAACGGCCATCAACATCGTAGCAGAGTACACACGAGATGTCGGAATGTCTTTTGGGTTGGACAAGTGTGCGGTCGCACACCTGGCGAAGGGTAAGTGCTCTGATACGGGTGGAGATGTCGAATTAGTGGATGGGAGCGTCTTAAGAGAATTAGACGCCGGAGAGTTGTACAGATATCTAGGGATTGAAGAGCGGCAAATGCATGCCGTCTCTGAAGTCCGAACAACTCTTCGCAGTGAGTATGTTAGGAGACTCCGGAAGATCTGGTCATCAGAACTTTCCGGCAAAAACAAAGTCTCAGCTACTAACATGCTCGCTGTCCCGGTCCTACTTTACTCTTTTGGGATCCTGAAATGGCCTCGAAATGAGTTGAAAGATCTCGACATCAAAACCCGTAAAGTCATCAATATGAATCAGAGCATGCACCCTAACTCATCAGTCGCCAGGATGTACCTCTCCCGGAACATCGGAGGGAGAGGATTGCAGAGCTTGGAGCGGCTTCACGATCGTTTGGTTCTGAGTTTAACATACGAGGTTGCCAATTTCACAGCAGACGAGGACGACTTCCTGATGCAATTTGTTCATAGTCATGAAAATGCGCGGAAGGGGTCGTTCTTGTATAAGGCAGCAATCTACGCGGCAAATACCTTAGGTCTCGGAGAAATAAACGCTCTCATTGAACTCCCGAAAAAGGAGTTCAAGAGCGTCGTCAGGATAGCCGAGGAAAAAAACTCCTCGGTGAACACATGGACAAGTCCATGCACAGCGTGTATTTCAAACACGTCCGTGACCATGGCTTGTCCACCCAGCTGACATTCTCCTTCTTGAAGTCAGCTGGCCTGATGTCCGAGACCGAAGGATTTATATTTGCCTGCCAAGATGGTGTTATCAACACTCTCGAATACCGTAGCAAGGTGCTCCAGGCGCAGCTTCCGGACACGTCCTGTCGGACGTGTAAACAACATCCGGAGACGCTGATGCATCTTTGTCGGCATGTCCTGTGCTGGCAAGAGGTGCCTACATACAGCGTCACAATGCTGCCCTGCGAGTACTCTATTATCATCTCAGATATAGCTGCGGTATCGATGAGACACCAGTGCTGCCTTATCTGCCAGGAGATATTCCGCAGGTTGTTGAGAATGACAGTTCCAAAATTTATTGGAACATACCATTCGCAACAACCCGGCGGATTGACCACAACAAACCTGATATTGTGCTCTTTGACAAGGCTACTCGTGACATTTATGTCATTGAGTTTTCGGCCCCAGCCGAATACAATATCTCGGCCAAAGAAGAGCACAAACACCAGATATATCAGGATCTCCTGTTTGAAATTGGCAAACTGTACCCAGGTTACCGTGTCAAGCTCGTCGTTTTGGTTGTCGGCGTCCTTGGAGGGATGAAACAGTCTTTTGTGTCTTCACTTGCGAAGATACCGGCTTGCAGTTCAGCAGCCGTGTCTCTAGCAGTGCGGATGCAAAAGGCTGTCATTTTGGGATCCCTGCGTCTACTTAGGCAAATGAATTTGGCCTGCTGCACTCACTAACCGCCTTGTTGTGTGGAGTGGTGCAGCAGTAATGGATGGCGCTCAGGCTGGGCCCTCGGAGAGTCGGACTCTGGGGAAAACCCCCCTGAGCAATTAATAACAAATAATAATAATAAGTTAGTATAATAGTATTATAATGTTAACAATAATAATAATTACAAAATACAAACATACGAATAATTGTAGTAACAATAATAATAATTAGTGTTGATATTAACGATATTTAAAGTAGATATGATGATAGTAATCTAAGTTATTTAATAAAATAGAAACTTACCCGGGAAAAAATGATTTTGCCTAATTATATATGGTTATACATAATATAACTTATATATAATTAGACCTGAAAATTGGCCAGGTCTAATTATATATAATCATATACAAGTTATATATAATCATATATGAGTTATATATAATCATATATAAGTTATATATAATTTTATGTACTCATATATAACTACATATAACAACATTAAATTATATATCATTACCCCTAATTAAATATGTGGTTATTTTTAGGGATATAATATTTGATTTCGGCGTACCTAATCCTGTAACCAAAAAAAAATCATCACATATGATTTTGCAGCTATAACTCCGACGCGGTCACCCATCCAATTACTAACCACGCGCAATGCTGCTTAACTTTGATGATCCCAGTGCGTCTCGAAATTCCCGGCTGCTATGCTGTCGTCTTTTAAGTATTGATGATTCTATGAAGTACATAACGTATCAAATCAATTTATCAGAAATATAATATAAAAATTAATTTTATATTAAATTTTGATACTCTTGATTCGCTTATTTCACTGAACCTAATTATAACAACATATTTATTCCAATAATCATTTTATTATTAAACAGTAGCAGGGCAAACCAAGACATCCTATAGGAAGTGCAATAAATTTTTCATTTTATAACTATTTAAGCGTATTGTAAAACATCATTTTGCACTTTAAGTGATATCTAAAAAAATGTTTGCTTAGGTCTGACTATGCATGAACCTATATATAATTATATACACTACTGGAAAAAATTAAGGGATCAAAAAAAAATTCCAAATTTTTCGGTAGTTTTCAACAGGCCGTAACTTTGAGAGAAATGGTCGTACAGGAAATAAAAAAAAAGGAAATTGTAGCTCCAAGTGTCTAGTTTTTGTATTAGAACTTCAAAATTTTGTAGCCTCCGCGGTTTCTGAGTAATCGTAGAAAAACCAGCAACAAAAAATTCTCAAAATTTTTTTAGTATTTTTTTTGGTCTACGGGCGTGGAAAAAATTTTTTTAGCATAATCACCATAAGGATCGGATACTTTGTTCATTTAGCTTTAATTTCTTTTTTTAAACACCCTGATACGTCCACTCCTCGCTGAGATATCGGTCTTCAAATGGAAAAGGATCTTTTTGTCTTTGATTATCGATATCTCAGCAACCAATGATCGCCAACTTAACGACTGTCCATTGTTTTTTCGAAAAAAAATTTTTTCTTTCCGTCACATGAATTTGAAAATGCAACAAAAAAGGGCTTTTAGTGCTTTTTGGAAAATCAAGCGCTGGATCGAAAATATTGAGGAAACCACTAATGTTAAGTGTGCCTTTTACAGTTCAATATATCCACAAAAACCCTACAAAGAATCAAATTAATCCAGCCAGCCGTTTTTTTGTTTCACTTGATCGAATTTTTGAAAAAATTAAAGGATCACGTTTTTTGCTCTGAAAAGCTCATAATTTTTAAAAATGAGAAAAAAATTGTTTTTTCGAGCTTTTTCCACATTTTCGTTCCAAAAGTGCTTAAATTTTCAAAAAAAAAAATTAAAAAAAAAAAATTTTCAAAAAAAAAAATTTTTCGAAAAAAATTAAAAAAAAATTCTTTTGGAAAAATTTTTTTTTAACAAGTTAAGGAAACTCAAAAAACCATCGCCCAATGATTTTTATCACCTTTCCACCGCTGCATTCCTTGATTCTACTGATCTCCTTTTAATTAAATTAATAAAAAAGTTAATACCCCCAATCGAATTTCGATTTTTTCATACGCTTTTCGGAGTTTTTTTTTCTTTTCTTTTTGTGAATCCTTAGCAAATCGCTTCATTCAACAGTTTTTTCAAAACTAATCCCTCTGCGCTAAAAAAATTTTTTTAATTTTTTGGTCAAAATTGAAAATTTCTGACTTTTGATTCTTAATCATGGTTAGACGACATTTATCGGAGGTGGAAGTCGCTCGGTTAGTGACTCTTATCGACGAAGGTTACACTCAACATGCAGTTGCTATCCGGATGGGTGTAAGTCAATCTGTCGTATCTCGAGCTTATACCAGATACCAAGAGACGAATCAATATCATCGTCGCCCCGGACAAGGTCGCCATCGAGTCACTAATGCCCGCGATGATCGAACAATTGTTAGAGAAGTTCGACGACAACCTTTCGTCAATGCGAATATTGTCGCTCGAAACTTCCCCAATCGCAGACAACAGCAACAACAACAGCAACAGCGACGACGGCATCAGGTGCGAAACATTTGCTCTCGAACAATCATCAACCGTCTTCGTGAAACTGGGTTACACGCACGACATCCTAATCGTGTACCCCTGTTGACAGCAAGACATCGTCGAGCTCGTTTAGCGTATGCTTACGATCATCGAAATTGGAACTTGAGGGAATGGACAAATGTTTTATTCACTGATGAGTCTCGTTTTAATCTGTATGGCAACGATCGACGTCCTCTCGTTTGGCGCCGTCGTGGAGAACGTTTTCGCCAGAACTTTGTCCGTCCAGTCGTTGCCTACGGCGGTGGATCAGTTATGGTGTGGGGTGGCGTTTCACGAAATTGGAGAACACCTTTGGTAATTGTACGCGAAAATTTGACAGCTAGACGTTACATCGACCAAATTTTAAGGCCCATTGTTCTGCGCAGACGACAACATCTGAGGTCGTTCATATTGATGCAAGATAATGCTCGTCCACACACAGCCAACATTACCCGGCGCTTCTTTGAGCGGCATGACATCACATTGTTGCGACACCCAGCAATGAGTCCAGATCTCAACCCCATAGAGCACGTTTGGGACATAATGGGCCGTCGGTTGCGCAGAGAGTATCCAAATTTGCAGAACTTAGCTGCTTTGGAGCGCGCGCTTCAGCACATTTGGAATACCATTCCGCAGCCTCAAATTACCGTCTGCATAAACATGGCTGAACGTTTGAGAGCCGTTATTGAAAACAGGGGTGGTAATACCCGGTATTGAACCAACAAAAACCTTCAGAGAATGAGTTTGGAGTCATTAAATACGGTGGAACTGACGAGCCACCGGGTCTCAATTCTCCTGAAATACCTCACACACACACACACACACACACACACACACACACACACACACACACACACACACACACACACACACACACACACACACACACACACACACACACACACACACACACACACACACACACACACACACACACACACACACACACACACACACACACACACACACAGAAGCGTAAATCCGACCGCGCGACCTCCACGTGGTACGCTTTGGATAACGCTAATGCCGGCGGTAATTGTTTTCTTAAACTTTTCAAGAGAAAAAATTTCAAAAATAATTTTTTTTTTTAATTTTTTTTTTTTTCAATTTAAGCACTTTCTGGAACAAAAATGTGGAAAAAGCTCGAAAAAACAATTTTTTTTCTCATTTTTAAAAATTATGAGCTTTTCAGAGCAAAAAACGTGATCCTTTAATTTTTTCAAAAATTCGATCAAGTGAAACAAAAAAACGGCTGGCCGGATTAATTTGATTCTTTGTAGGGTTTTTGTGGACATATTGAACTGTAAAAGGCACACTTATCATTAGTGGTTTCCTCAATATTTTCGATCCAGCGCTTGATTTTCCAAAAACCACTAAAAGCCCTTTTTTGTTGCATTTTCAAATTCATGTGACGGAAAGAAAAATTTTTTTCGAAAAAACAATGGACAGTCGTTAAGGGGAATTCATTCAAGTTCTTGAAACCCACCTTTAACTTTCTGTGCGATCATTGGTTGCTGAGATATCGATAATCAAAGACAAAAAGATCCTTTTCCATTTGAAGACCGATATCTCAGCGAGGAGTGGACGTATCAGGGTGTTTAAAAAAGAAATTAAAGCTAAATGAACAAAGTATCCGATCCTTATGGTGATTATGCTAAAAAAATTTTTTCCACGCCCGTAGACCAAAAAAATACTAAAAAAATTTTGAGAATTTTTTTGTTGCTGGTTTTTCTACGATTACTCAGAAACCGCGGAGGCTACAAAATTTTGAAGTTCTAATACAAAAACTAGACACTTGGAGCTACAATTTCCTTTTTTTTTATTTCCTGTACGACCATTTCTCTCAAAGTTACGGCCTGTTGAAAACTACCGAAAAATTTGGAATTTTTTTTTGATCCCTTAATTTTTTCCAGTAGTGTATTAACTTATATATAATTTAATAATACATGATAATCTATAAAAGGGTAATTATGTTAGCCAAGTTTGATCACATCTAATTATATATGGACCCGTATATAATCAGATCTGATTACATACAGATTCATATTAGTCAAGTATGAGTAGGTATAATCATATATAAGTCTACATATGGTTATATATAATTACTAATTATTAATTAGATATAACTATATATGATTAGGCAAAATCATTTTTTTCGGGAATATAATCAGATTTAATTCAACAAAGTATACTCTATTAAAATACTAATAAATATATCATGTAAAATTTAGGAAATATTATACATAATCTATTATAAATGTATTACTTCAATATATATAAGCAAAATGTATTATTAATTTAGTATTGTTTTATAGATAATAGTAATGAAATATAAAATAAAATAAAACTTAGCTCTTTATCTGCAATTATTAATAAAAAAATTCAGATCTTATACTTATCTTAAAATTACTAAAGAACATAAAGTCAATAATCATTGATAAATTTATAATTTACGTTTGATTATATATATATATATATATATATATATGTTTGATTATATATATATATATATATATATATATATATATATATATATATATATATATATATATATATATATATATATATATATATATATATATATATATGGTCCTATATAAATTAGATCTGATCAGATCTAATTATATATAGATTTATATAAAATCATATATAGCTCTAGATAACTCAGATCTAATTAGATCTAATCATATAGACTTATATAAAACATACATATAATACATTAGTCCATATATGATTACATATATTTTATATAAAAATTTATATATAATCATACATAAATATATATGGTTAGGCAAATTCATTTTTTCCGGGGTATTGATTTATAAATAATAATAATGGCAAAATAAAATAAAATATAATTTAGCTCTTCATCTGTAATAATTAATAAAAAAATTCAGATACTTATATTTATGTTAAAATCACTAAAGAACATAAAATCAACAATCATTGATAAATTTATAATTTACGTTTGATTATATATATATATATATATATATATATATATGGTCCTATATAAATTAGATCTGATCAGATCTAATTATATATAGATTTATATAAAATCATATATAGCTCTAGATAACTCAGATCTAATTAGATCTAATCATATAGACTTATATAAAACATACATATAATACATTAGTCCATATATGATTACATATATTTTATATAAAAATTTATATATAATCATACATAAATATATATGGTTAGGCAAATTCATTTTTTCCGGGGTATTGATTTATAAATAATAATAATGGCAAAATAAAATAAAATATAATTTAGCTCTTCATCTGCAATAATTAATAAAAAAATTCAGATACTTATATTTATGTTAAAATCACTAAAGAACATAAAATCAACAATTATTAATAAAATTATAATTTACATTTGATTATATATAATTATGTATATATAGCTTTACGTTTAATTATAATATATATATATATATATATATATATATATATATATATATATATATATATATATATATATATATATATATATATATATATATATATATAGTCCTATATAAATTAGATCTGATTAGATATAATCATTTATAGATTTATATATAATCATACATGGACCTAGATAACTCTGGTCTGATCAAATTTAATTATACATATAGATTTATATATAATCATATATAGCTCTAGATAATTCAGGTCTAATCAGATCTAATTATATATAGATTTATATATAATCATATATAGCCCTAGATAACTCAGGTCTAATCAGATCTAATTATATATAAATTTATATATAATCATGTATGGACCTAGATAACTCAGGTCTAATCAGATCTAATTATATATAGACATATATAATCATATATAGACCTATATAAGTCAGATCTAATCAGATCTAATCATATATAGACTTATATAAAACATACATATATAATAACATATAATTATATATATTTAATATATAATCATATATAAATATATATGGTTAGGCAAATTCATTTTTCCCGGGTAAGGTATAAGAAACTTGGTGTAATAAGACAACCCCTACCTAATATATATATATATATATATATATATATATATATATATATATATATATATATATATATATATATATATATATATATATATATATATATATATATATATATATATATATATATATATTCAGTTTCTTATATTGTAGATATACATGTAAAAAGCAATAAGTATAAGTGTATTTCGAGATAAGTTTAGTTGTATGTATTAGTGTAAGCGTCAAGCGAAGTACGAATTGTAATAGTTGAGTTTATATGCGCGACGTACGGAGGGGAGACGTGAGATCGGAGGTTTCGAGCCGACATTTTTATAACTCACTTCTCCTTGACAGCCCAGAACTGTATAATCTACCCTCTGTAATTTAAATCATAATCTTATATTTAAATGTTTAGTCAATAAATGAAATAAGTACATTTTACACGATTTAATAACCAAATAACAAGTCGTTCAGTATAATTAATTTAAATTCAAATTTCCTTTTTCCGCACTGGAACCGAGTATTTTAATACTCCCGGGCGAAAAAACGACGGTAGGTAACGCTCGAGTCAATAAAACAATTCGCAACTAGATGGAGGCATAACAAATGATACTTCGCTATTGGAAGAGAACTCCTCTATCGCAATTTTTTTATATCACTCACTAAATATCTCTTGGCTACTTCTATAGGTACTTCTCTGACTCCACCTAAAGGTTTCTTCATTTTCTCATAACGATCTCCTCTTTTACTAGCCATCCAAGTCGTACTTTTTTCATGTAGGTTGTGCTGACACAAAAATAGAACAATCAGCCCGCTTGTTCTTGAATAAAAAAAAAAAAAAAAAAAAAAAACATGTTAAATCTAATTAACGATAAAAATTACGAATAAGCAATTAAACAAAAAAAAAGTATACACCTTCATTTTCGTCATGTGAGTTTTAGAAGAATTTATTCCTTGGCTAAGTTGGATTTTATCTATATCATTTTATGGACTAGTTTTCTTTTCTTGCTTGTAATGGAATTTTTTTAGATCTGTAAAAAAATATGAATAGTAATTATGACTTCTTAAAATAATTGTAGGAATTTATTATTATTTTATAAAACTCGAATAGAAGTGTAAGTAATACCTTCCCTAGCGGTTTCACCGCCACGGTTATAATATGGCCAATTCACGGTCAAACATCAGTCAAACATTAGTCTATATGACGTGATTTGACGGTCTTTATCAGGTGTCATTGTGAATAATTTTGACTGTTGATTTATCGACTGAAGATCCGAGAATTACCTTTTTCTGCGGGTGAACTCACGGTGGTTTTATCGACATTTGACCATTAATTCACTCGCATAGAACTAGCAAAAACTAGCATAAAACTAGCTCATTACGGTAAATTCACCATTTCATTATAGTAATCCGATGTAACAAAATAGGTGCATTCACTCAGAATAATCAGTATTAAGCTCGTAAAATGTTCCCATATGTGATAATATTAAAAAAAAAAAAAAAAAAAAAAAACAATGTTAAATTACATCGCCTAGACCGGGAATCGAACTTGGATCATCTGATCGAGAGTCAAGGGATTTTCCTGTAATGCTTCCTGTAATGCTATTCCAGACGTGATTTATAAATGTCTTTGAATCACCATCTATTTTACGGAGACTTGATGTTGTTTCGATAATTATTTCTATTTCACGAATTCTAAATAATAACTCATTCTCCGAATTTGACACCCAAAATAAATGCATTAAATTTTATTAATTATATTTATTAACTATAAATTTATTAACTATAAAGAAATCTTTCTGTAACTTTATGAGTTTATGTTAAATTTAAGATTTCATGAAAAAAAAATCTTGAAATTTTAAAAAAATTTGTAAAAAGTGTTTTTTGGATAATGTCAAAAATTCTAGTGACTGAATTTTTTTCAAATTATTTTTATTAACTATTTATTTGTATTTTATTGGCCTTATATATTATTTTATGAAAATTTTTATAATTACAAATCAAACTTATATTCACTCAGCAATTTATAAAATTTCTACTTTACCGTTACTATCTTCTTTACCGCCATTTGACCTTAAATTCACCCGCAGACTACCGTGGATTCACCACCGAAATACTCTTTATTCACCGAATTTTTACCAGTCATTCACTGTTGTATTTATGTCTGAAGACAATCAAAGGATCGGGAAGTCATGGCTATCGAATGGAAAAAAATGGAGAAAATCTTGTACAATGTTTACTTTATTAACCATGCAATCACTGTTAGAATATTTCACAACTTGGCTGATTTTTCACCGTCAAACGACGGTTGTTCGACCATCAATAGACTTTCTTTCATCAGTAAAGTGAATTGACGATGAATTCACCGTCGTTTGACCGTCACCACGAATCCGCTAGGCCGCTAGGGTTGTCCAACTTGTACATCATAATACTCAATTTTACGGTTAATTCAAATTTCTTCTGATTTAATGGGCAAGCCACATTTATGATTACTTACAGAATAGGTTAACCCAGATGCTTGAGGGAAATATTGCTTCAATACAGATAATTTTAAATTCCCTTTTGAATTTAGAGGTAATGAAAGCTCTTGATCATCAAATCGAACTTTAATAAATTCAGGATTCATAATGATATCAAATTAATTAAAATAATTTAAAGCTAAGCCAGCTCAGAACGAAAACGAAAGTAAAACATTTTTTTTCATACTCAAATTCAAATTCTGAGTTTCCATGTGGACTAAGCAAGTGGCGCTACCTTTAAGAGAAAAAAATTACATACTATGTATGACAATGTTGTATAGCCCCAAATTGGCTATAGTAAATTTATGGAATTCTTTTAATTCGCCCGTTGGAACGCGGTAGGGCGTTCAACTCGCAGTAAATAGATTAAGGCGGGAGAATAGATTTAAATTTGAATAATTAAATATAAATTATAGATATAAAATGAATTTAAAACACTTAGATTATTATAGTTTAATTTAGATTTGCATTGCGCGCAAATATATCGTTTATTATTTAATGGTTTACAAGATACCAGTACCGACAATAATTTCAGGAAAAGTAAAAGTTCGCGTGACGGACTACAGTCTTGCTTCTTGTTAAGTGTCCTCCTTCCTGTTCCTTGATTTTCGACTCCCTCGGTTGAGAGTTCATGCCCTTGGGGGTGGGAGAGTCCCAGAGGGTAGTGAGGGTAGAGGGCCCATGACGTTCCCAAGGTTGATTGCAGCCAGCATGAATGTCTGGTTTTTATTGCCTAGTCTTAGGTATTCGAGTAATCCCTTTTAGCGAACGTTTTGGAAAATAAGCCGCTTAAACGATTATGACAATAAAATAAATGGAAATTACTGGGTTTTCCCAGTCTGTAAAGAATATTCCAAAACGTTCGGTATTTTATTCTAAGTGACTATTACATTTAACGTAAACTTATTTTAACAAAGTAGTTTTTGTATGTTTAAATTACAGAACCGTAATAAAGTTATGTAGGTTTTTTCCTTGGGAATTTTCGGTGATTATAAATTTGTCTATACCCTAAAATTTATGATAGAAAAAATTCCCATACTAAACAATAGAATTTAAAATAGAAAAGTTTACAATATTTAAAGATGTTTATTTTTCTTACCGATATTATTACAATTGAAAATACATATATTTTAAATCTTACTGGGTTTTTCCCGCTACTATTTATTGCAGTCATCTGTTTATATGTAATTCTATATTAATATATAGAGAGCGTTGTGATCAATCCTTTCGGATTCACAACAACAGCATGATAGGGAGAGAATGTACTACCATTGCTGCACACATGTCACTACCGGGTATGGTGGGTAGAGGTACGGAGGACCATCTAGTATGGGGAATCAGTTGAAAAAGTGTCCACCAGTAAACAGCAAATTATGATTCAAAAAATTGCCAAAGTGGCTCTAGTGTAGCAAAAGGACGTAATAATTTAATATTTTTTGTGACTTTTGTAGTGAGGAGAAATACAATATTTAAAACCTAAACTACTTAAGTAGTTGAATGTAATTAAGTAAATATAACCTATAAAACTGCTAAAATAATACAGATAGCGATTTGATTGTTTTAAAATTTTTATAGGTACATTTTTGTTTTTTTGTAATTTCATTGTTGTTAATTTTCATAAAATAAGTGTAATAATAATGGGAAAGCTTTGCTCAGTGAAAAGTTGTTCAAGTGGACGTAAATTAAAAAATAACGGAATTGATATATCTCAACCTCTATCATTTTTTCGCCCAACAGTATGTATAATAAATTTTTATTAATTATTTAACAATAGCGAAGTGAACAGTTAAATAACTTTTTAATTTTTATAATAAAAGAAAATTATACAAAAAGTTGATTAAAAAAATAAAGTCTTAATGTTTTTGGAAAATATTGACATTATTATTATTGATGGATGAAAAATATTAAAAAAATGTAACATGTTCCTAATAATACTTAATAATTTAGGCAATTAATATTTTTGTTTATATCAACTTCTAGACTCTGGAAAAATTGAATAAATGGAATACAGCTTTAGGCACTACAATGAAAACAACTGACTATATTTGTCATTTACATTTTAAAGAGGAGGACATAAAAATGTACGAAACGTTCAACATTAACGGGGAGATCACGATTTTTCCAACAGGTAAAAAAACATTACGAGATACAGCTCTGCCAACGGTCGAACATCAGTTTCTCCCTGTAGCCATACATGACGTTGAACGAAATGTTATAAATCAACTACAAAAACCGAGTTCTAACCATAATAAATCTGAAGAAAAATTAAAACATGAAGATAAATTTAAACAACAAGAACTATTAGTTGATCAGAGAGTCTCTGATAGAGTTATGGATACGATTACACAAAGTAAACACGATTTAGAAATAGTGCAGTTGAATGAAGAAACTCATACTGATCAACAAAATGATAAAGAACCTGAAGTCACTTCTCAGCCAACCTAGAAATTTTTTGATAATCTGAAATCTTCTGTGCTACCGCAAGGTTGGATGTATTTTGAAAAACCAGAAGGGTTGGAATTCTTTCGGATGGATGCTAAAACTATGCAAATCGTAAACCGTTTACGAGTAAACAAAGACTTATCTGTTACTGTAAGTTCTTGCAAAATAATTGTATTTGTCTCAATCTCTTTAATACCAATAATTAATTGAAAACACATTATAGGTTATTTTCTCGACGAATGAGGAATTGACTACAAACGATACTATATTTTCATTCAAAACCATCTACGAGTACTTGAAATTCGTAGAAAAATGGCCATTATGCGTTGGTACTCAAATAGACAAAAAAAAAAGTATAATCGATTTTTATATTAGCAAAGAAATATACTTATATGACGAGTAAAAATATAATTAACTTTTTAATTATTCCATCAAATTTTAGGTTTTCACAAACTTGTAAGGGTGTAATTTTTAGTGACGAGTCTTATACAAGAAATCAAGCGAATCCAAGATGTAAATCTTGTAAAGTTTTACGACATCGCTTACAGAATTGTAATTCTGCTTCAAATATTTTAGAAAATACGATTTCTCAAAAACGTCGTACTTCAAATCTACAAAAACGATGTAAACGTTTAAAAAGATCGGTAAGTTATTATACATATACATACCAGAAACTTTAAAGCTAGATTTTATTGTGTGTAGATAATCCGGTGATGGTTTTAAATTTTAGACATTAAAAGAAGCTGTAAAATCTAATGATATTATTTTTTTCTCCTGCAGGAAAGCCACACAATTTGTGCTTTTTCAACGGTTTTTTGACAGCGACTCTCATTTGTGGGCCCATAAATTATTGTTTTTTTCATCCATTTGTCATATATTACATTTTTAATTTTTGAATATATTTGTATATTAATGATGTCGTCAAGATAGCTATAATTTTGAAAAATAATTGTACATTCGTCCTAATATCGAAAAAATTTAAAATTTTTATGTTTTTCAAATGGTACATATTTTAATTCCTATAAAATAATTGTTCTATATACTGCTTTTATTTCCGTTTACAGAATTAATAGCTGTTAATTATTTTATAGAACCCTTTTTATACATTTTACAATACAATGACAATAAATACAAAGTTTTTAAATAATATTTGTGTTGATTAAATGTTATACTCAGTAGCTTCTTCAGATTAAAACGATAATAATTTTAATTTAATCTCGGATTTAATAACTTGATATGAAGAAGAAAATGTTAGTTGTACATAAGTAATACTTTAACGTCAAATGGTGAATGTCGTTCTATTACAACCGAGGTTTATTAGTTATGTTGTTTGATGAATTCCGTAAAATGGCAAATTTTTTTGGATTAACTTTTAAGTATGTAACATTTACAATTTTCTTTTAAGTTTAATACTAATTATTTACAGAAAATGAAGCTGAGAGAAAAAGTGTATCAGGCGAAATTTGAATGTTCTCAGAAATCAAAAGTTGCAGTTAATAAAGCTATTATGAAGTTACCTAAAACATTTCAGAGCGTAGTTAATTCATGCTTTGACGCAGCTAAAAAGAAAAATTGTAAAGGCCGGCGATATACATTAGAATGGATTTACGAGTGTATTTTAATACGCATAAAAAGCCGAAGAACATATCAATTTTTACGTACTAGAGATATTTTACCATTACCGTGTATTGAGACACTAAATAAATTTATACGAAAAATAAGCAGTTCAGCTTACGGGTTTCAGCCAGCTATTTTTCAAGGATTACAGCAAAAATGTGAATCAATGGATAAATGTCAAAAACGTGGAGTACTTCTTGTTGATGAGATGAAATTGAGTGAGGGTGTTTATTTTGATTCTCAAGAAATGAAATTTAATGGATTTGTTGACTTGGGTGAACACACTCCAGAGGACTTAAGAAATAAAACTGCAGATCATGCTCTTGTTTTTAAGTTTGTACCTTTTCAAGGTCGATGGGTTCAAGCTTTGGGTTGCTTCCTCTCTAAAAGTGCTTGTAAAAGTGAACCACTACACAAACTTATTCTAGAGTGTATCATATTGATGGAAAACAGTGGAATTTGTATAGACGCAGTTGTCATGGACGGTGCATCATGGAACTGAGGGGTATGGAAAATATTAGGAGTGAACGAAAATAACATAAGCTGTGAACACCCTTCAGATAGTTCACGACGTTTGTGGATGATTTCTGATTTTAATCATTTAGTAAAATGTTTCCGAACATCAACTTTGGATGAACAGATTAGCGAATTCATGGTAACGTTCAAATATAAGTTTATTTCCGACAATCCAGAATAATATAATTAACTAAGGCTATAAATTTTTCAGACGCCCTATGGAATCGTTAAAAAAAACATTGGGAAGCTCTTCTAGAGGAAGAAAACTATCGTCAATCAAATATGAAAATAGCTTATAAATTAACACCTGCACATTTAAAACCAAAAGGTTTTCAAGTAATGAATGTACCTCTTGCAACTGAAGTATGTATACTTGAATATGTTATTACATACTATTTTCGATTGATAAACTAATAAGATAAATATTCAGACACTTTAAAAATTTTATTCTCAATAGATTTACAATAATTTTTTATTATTTTAATTATAGGTTTTTGGTCATGAGGTATCTGTCGCGATGGCTCATTACCAACCTATGTGTGATAAGTTGAAAGATTCAACTCCGACACAAAAGTTCATAGATCTTGTTTTTAATTTAATCCAAGCTATGACTTCTCGCACACCTAGAGATGCCCTGTATGCAACAGAAGATTGTCGTCAAAAACAGGTAAGAATTATTTAGTAAAACATAATAATTTAAAATTTTAACTTTGTAGGTTTCATAAAAAATTTGAAAGTTGAAAAAACATATACCGGAATGACAAAGAATACTTCTCTATTACAAAACTGTAAGGTACTTCATACATTATGATTACTTCATGTACATGGGCTAATAAAATAATGTTTTATCGTTGATTTCTTAAGTAAAAAATATTTTTAGATTCATCCTTCCCAGTAAACAATATGATGTCTTTAGAGGTTCTTGATGAACTCCTATTTAAGATTTGGACGTCGTAATTTTTAACGGAATGGTGTCTCTAAGACGTCTTGAGGACGTCGAATGCGCCACTTTAAGAGTAATATAAGACTTCCACAAATATTCTCAAAGAGATCTTTTTTCGAAGTTCAAAAAAAAAGAGTGCTTACAGAAGTTAGAATTAGGAAGTCTTTTTGAGTTCAAAAATAAGATGTCTTGCAGAAATCCGAATTAAGAGCTCTTTACGACTTCAAATAAAAGAGTACTTATAGTAGTCAGAATTGAGAGCTCTTTCTGATTTCATACAGAAAATTTGCAGAATATTATTATTATAAATTAATAAATATTATTTATTCATGCTATAAATTTATTAATATTAATTGTTAAATTATTATTGTTGTTATGTAATACTCATAATAATTATAATAATAATATTGATTTTCAGTCATTTTGTGACTTAATTTAAGTAATTTTTTATCATTTAGTCGCCATCCTTTCGTCCACGAAGTCAGTATTTTTTTTGATACTCCTTGACAAACAAGATGCATATAATCCACTGGAAATTGAGACACCATACCAACACCAATATCTTCAAAATCTGATTTTCCTAAATGATGATCTTCATTTAAACGATTTATAAAATTCCAGTCAGTGCGTAATGGTGCATCCATATCAAGAAATAACATTCGATGGTCACTATATTCTCCTTCTTGAATGCACTTACTGCAACCATAAAAACCACCATGACCTTTTGTGTAGGTTACAAAAGCTCTTGATGGTGAATCACAAATGACAGCCCTTATAATTACTTTAAATTTATGACTATCATACTCGAAACCTTCCTCCCTCAGATTTTTGTACTCATTAATGAAATCTTGAAGAAATTCATTCGTCATTTGGTTTGTTCAGTCCATGGTATATACCAATAACGAATGGTACAGAGACTTTTGGAAAAATTTCTCCCAGTATAGGATACAGTTGTCGTTTTGAACTCTTCGATATTGGCAAACCATCAATGTGTATACTAATCTGGATAATATCTGTAATCTGTTTTATATCGACAATTTTTAATTGATCAATTAATCCTTCTTTCAGTCCATAGTGGAAATATTCTCCTGGTGCAACCTCACGAATAGTAGTATCTGTAGGAGTATCAATTAAGGTACGACTGTCATTTGGAAGACTTTTTAACTCTTCTATTGACTCCACATTTCTAATAATTTTTAGTAAAGCACTTGATCCAGCTTGAGTAATGTTAAATTCGCATTTCCATTGAGCTAATTGTTTGGTTAAAGGAATTGGTACTTCGATATCACAATTATTATTATTATTATTATAAGTGATAGAAGTTGTAGTAGTTGTTGCTGTTACTGTTGATGTTGTTTTTGTTGTTGTACAATGAGAATTATCATTATTATCTGTGTAAGTCTTTAAAGAGATATCGGTTACGGTATTATCTAAATGAATCGACTGTAAACTGAAATCATCACTGTCATAATTATTGTCGTTGTTCATTACACTGTTATTAATAACTGGATCATTATCAAACAAAGTATCAACCGATGCTTTTGCACGTGCAGTCTCCAAAATTGCCTGCTCACAGCGTTTTTCAATCTTCGATTTTTCTGACTCTTAGACAGTTCACTGAATCTTTTTCTTTCAGAAATCTTGAGAAAAAAATATTTTAAATTAAAAAAAAATCATAATTTATATTTATTTTTTGGATAAATGTATACGTTACCTTTAAAATCGAATGATTTCTCAAATTTATCACTGATAAAAACATGAAATATCATACACAGTCAAATATTAATTAGCTAAGCTATGCACTTACATTATTTTTAGAACTTTTAATTTACAAATTACGAAATCACTGGTTATAAATAATTAATTGATTTCACTAAATTAAAGTTTTGCAATTCGACGCTGAATGTAAACAGAAAACGTACCATACACTTATAGGTTATATTAAAACAGAGATAAAAAATAAAAATAAAATTTCTATCGTTGTGCGCATGCGCCAATACAATTCAATCCTACCTCAGCAAAAAGACATCTGAAAGAGTTCATATTCATGACATCTTACGAAGTCAGAAAAACGACCTCTTAAAAAGCTCAGATTATTGATGTCTTATGAGTTCAGTAAGTAAACTACTTGAAGAGCTCATATTTTAGAAGTCTTACAAAGTTTGTCAAAAGATTTCCTGTCGACTTCTTGATTAAGAGTTCTGATTGATGAATTCGTTAAGACATCATATTTAGACTTCTTATGGACGTCTTTGAAAAGACTTCTTCCAGAAGTCTTTCTGATTTGGATGCTGACTGGGTTGATTTTTGTTTTGCTGTGATTGCATTTGTGGTCCAGTTTATTTATCATTGTGATCTTGACTTCATAGTAAAAACACAGTGGAGACATTGGAATCGTGATAAATATAACAGTGGATATTTTCAATTAGTACATATCTTTTAAACAGTTATTTTAGAATGCTTCCGCGTAAACAATATTTCCACCGTGAAGTCAAAACTGCGAAGATTTTTCTTAGCATGTGAACTGCCTCTAATGGCAATAAATGATGATACAGATTAATAAATTATTATTGACTATATTTATTATAACATGTTAAAAATTATCATTGATATTTTATTTCAGAGATTTTTTTCTGTCATGCGACATTCATGTGGAGGAAACGATCACCCTGATCCGAAAATGTTTGCTCAAGTTTACAGATTGGCTTCTACATTTTCACTCATACGTCCTCCGAAAGGATGTAATGTTTCTGGGGAAAATCTTTTGAGAAGCTTAATCGAACCTGAACTGTCAATTTCTTCAAATTTAGAGCGACAGCTATGGCTTCAAGGTATTGATGACATGCTACAAAATTCTGAACCGCAAGTGGAAAATTCTTCAATTGATGAAGATCATGATTATAATGAGGCAGTAACCAGTGATGCCGTGCAATCATACATTGCGGGTTACATAAGTCGCAAATTGCAAAAATTGTGAAGTGTTCAGATTGCTTACAAAATATTCATATGAATCCAAGAGATGGCCAACGATTACATCGAAACGATGTAATTCTGAAAATGGATTTATATGGTGGGCTTATTTATCCTAGCGAAGAGTTATTTGAACTGACCAAACAATTAGAGAAGTGTGTTTTAAGAGCTGTAAGCAAAAATTTGACAAACCTAGAAACCATTACTCAAATATCAGATGAACTTAAAAAGAGTACTTGATAAAAGTTGGGTGCTTTATTCATGAAAAAGAATTAACTGTTAAGATTATTGACATTTATATTGTAATGCGAGCGCATTTTTAGCGAAATCAGAAAATAAGCGCTACGACGCAGCAAAAACGAAAACAAAAATGAATAGAAAAATGCAAAATTAATTTCTTGAATGTACGACTTATTTTTAAAGAAAAATGTTATACTATATGTTATATAATGTTAAAAAATTAATCAATAAATGACTATTATCTTGTTATAAAAGCCCTGATTAAAAAAATCATTCAAATGGATTCAGAAATTTTTTCGTTGAATTGTATCAAATACGTTTCCATTTTTCTTTATCGACAGGGCTTTTGGGTAACAAATTGGTTTATTTGAATTAATTATTAATTTTATTTTATTCTGATTGATTTTAATGTAAATAATGAACATTTTTGTAAAAAGCGCGGTTACAAAGAGGAAGTCTTTCTTTCCTTTTTTAATCTAGTATCCTACTCTAATTATTTGTGGCGCTATTTTTAAATACTTTCCACTTGCTACAGTGGCGTCATCTTAATTTGCTGTTTTCCGTGGACACTTTTTGATATATAGAGATGGTTCTCCTTACCTCTACCCTCCATAATTTGGTATTATTGTGATTTATTATTATAATTATGAATCTCGATTGTGACCTGACTAATATAGAGTTAGACGCTAAGTACTTTTCTATGTAAAAAATAAGTGAATAAATATCATTGAATCAATTAATCTTGCAAATAACATCATTATTATTATAACATATAGTGTAGTACATAATAACAACTACATCTTGTTCATATATTAATTTTTAATTTTCTCCAGTTCTGATAAGTAAATTTTTTGAAAATAAATAATCTCTTTTTTTTTTTCTGTTAAACTGAATAAATCTTAGCAGTTCTTAGAAACCCTTTGAGAAAATATAGATTCGCTATAAAATGATTTTTTTATAACAACGATAAATTGATATCATTATTTCAAGAAATAAAAATTATTAATATTACTTCATAATATCTCTGAAAAAGTCTGATTCTTTCACATTTGGAATTTTGTAAACAGCATTAAATAAGTCTGATTCAGTCTTCTTGCAGAGTCCAAAATTTATGTCGAATAATAACCTAAAATAACAACATCTGCTTTTATCTAACTTACTGACTCCTATTACAACATTTTTAGAGAGATTTAGACTGGTGGCATTCTGATTTAGTCTTACAATAACGATTCAGACTACTGACAGAATCTTATTTCCACCAGGGCGCATTGTGAACTGCGTAATAAAATACCTGAACACCAATATTAGCAACTAATTATCACATCGAAAATTGAAGAGTGGTTTCAAAAACTAAAAAAAATTATCTACAAGAGCTTGTCATAACTTTTTAAAAAACAAATTTCCAGAAACTCAGTTTTTTGTAAACATAATTTTCAAATAAATTTTTGTAAAATCTCGTTTTAATGGCATTTTATTAATTCACAAAACTTGTGGATTATTGACCAATTTTTTTTTAATTATTAATCAATTAATAAGGTAAAAATTAAGAGTCAATATACGATATAATTAAATGAAATGAGCAGGACAAATCAGAACTATCACAAGAGGTCAGATTTCGACTGTACTTTATTTATTGATTGATAACTCTTATTGTAATAAATGCAAAAGCTCTTGAATCATGACTCAATTAACCACTAAGTCAGCTAAAGTGGTTCCCGCATTTATGGCAGTGCATATTCAATAAAATTTCAACCTGAATTTAAATTTGAGGCAAAATATAGTATTCTAGTATACCCTAGTATCAATATATGAATTTTTAATATTACTTTTTGAAGTGAAACTTCTTTGCGCGCATGAGGGTAAAATTTTTGCGGATGAAACGCAATAATAATAATATTTGCGTCACGAAAATGTGAAACTTTTTGTGTCCAAGAAGAAAGAGAGAGCAATTGAGACCGATTAAGAGAGAATGAGAAAGGGTGAACGTAGCATGAAGCACATAGCCATGGAGCGAGATTAGGAAGCAAGCAAGCAAGTGAGAAAGATCGAGAATGAGTGAGATAAAGCGATCGTCGCATCACGCACAGTGCCATGAAGCGAGAGGTGGGAGAGAACTATAGTACGAAGGATTTTGAAAGAGTAAGAGAGATCGAGAAAAAATACACGTTATTGGTTGATGTATTCGTTTAGTAGTTAAATATTAGAACTTTAAATGGCAATACATCAATAATGAATGCATAACAATCGCATCCGAACACACCAACTCGAAACTCAGGAACGACAATAGATGCTATTTTTTTTACAAGATATTTAGATAATGTTGAAACACGAACTTATATTGGATATTTTAGTTATTATAATGCGTTGGTCACATCAATACCAATAGAAATTGCATTAAATAATCTAATTATCGAAGAAATAAATTTAAAAAATTTAATTTAAGTCTCGGAAATCTAAAGTTTAAAAGAGAATAAATATTAACAAGATTTAAAAATTAGTTTGCTTAACAAGTTTCACCTCTGACATGTGTACTTTGTGCGCACGCACTTTTTTTTTATTGCTGGTACTAATTACATTACATACAAAAATAAAGCAATTGCTTTTATCTGCAAACCTAATAACTTTTAGATAACCTTTAACCTTTAAGTGTTGATTACCGAAACGTTTCATAAAATTTTTTTCTCCGTTATCTCTAAAATACTTTCATATTCTACTCAACTTAAAAATAAAAGTTTTCGTGGACTCCATATGGATTAAAATATTTTATTCTCTGCAGTCAGCTATAAGGAGTACGTACTCACTTTTACTCTCCATCATTATGAATGAACTCAATAAAAAGGTCGGTTCTTAATTCGAAATTAGCTAGGTTAAGTGTAATGGATATGGATGTATTTATGTATGTTGTATATAGTATGATATATAGTGTATATACTGAATAATATAATAAGTCACGGTGTTTATGAATTTCATTTATAGTTCAAGTGACAGTTATACTTAATCTTTTATCGTTATGAAATAATGTCTAACTAAATTTAAAATACTATAATACTTATGGCTGAATAAATTTCAAAAAACTTTCTAATATGAGTATCGTTTTATTAATAGAATAATATTTTAATGATAGTGCATACATTTTTCATGAATCTTAATTTTTTTACAACCGAGAGATAACAAGTTGAAAATAACACTAAACTAATTGTAGTTGCAACACAAATTCAAGTAAAAAGTAAGTAAACAAATTAACTATGTGTTTACAGTCTCATTCAATAATTCCACTTTATTTCATTTTTTCATTTTCAATTTCATTTTTTTTTTTTTATCAAACTCAAAATATAAGTTATTTACATTTGATTAAATAATTGAATAGTTTACAATTTTTTCCAGCTTATATTTGTTATTAACAATGTTTTTCCTTTTATTGATTCACATACAATTGGAGTTAGGTTATACCCGTAATAAAACTAATTTCCAGTGCATAATCAGTTAAAATCGAAATTATCTTGCGTTTGATCTCAACACATACAATAACGTCCAAAAAATTAACCCGTGGAATCTATAATGTTTGATACTGACTAGTAAAACATATATATTAAAAAAATAAATATTCATAAGTTCGCGTAAAAAGATTATCAATAATTATTTATGTAATTTTTTTTTAGCTTTTGAATATTAAGTATCAATGTTTACAAATATTTAAGAATGAATCATTTATAAGTGTATGTAGTCTTCATACTCATTTTAAAAATACAATAAATTTTTAGTCGTTTTCATAGAAATCTAACTGCTGTATTTGTCTTCAAGGCGGAATTTATGAAAAATTTTCCTATTTTCTGATTCAGCTCATCAAGTTGATTAAGAAAATCCTCATATATTAGGGTGATTAATTTCCACCAAAAAAATTTTTTTCTAGGTGCTCAGGCAAAATATTAATCTACATAAATAAAAAAAAATTCTCATCAACCTTGAGCTCTTGATATCAATTTTAAGTACTTACAATTCCCGATGAAAAAAGTTTTTGTCTAATTATATATGATTATATATGTTCATATATATGATCATATATGATTATATATAATCATATATGAAGTTATATATAATCATGCATGATTATATATGAGGTCATATATAATTATATATGACCCCATACATAATTAGATCTGATTATATATAAGTCCATATATAATTAGATCTGATCAGATCTAATTATATGAGTCTATATATAATTCCCGGGAAAAAATGAATTTGCCTAACTATATATATTTATATATGATTATATATTAAATATATAGAAACTATATATATGTATAGTTTTGCGGCTATAACGCCAGCGGTCACCCATCCAACTACTAACCACGTTCAATGCTGCTTAAGCTTTGGTGATATCCATGCGCCTTGAAGTTCCCGTCTGCTGTGCTGCTATCTTATATGACAATGATTCTATGAAGTACATAACGTATCAAATCAGTTTATCATATATATATATATATATATATATATATATATATATATATATATATATATAAATTAATTTTATAATATATTTTGATAGTCTTAAATTATTTATTTTACCGAATCTCATTATTACATTAGATTTATTTGAATAATAAAGTAAATAATGATTTGACTGTTAAGCAGTAGCGGAGCAGTAGCAGAGCAGTAAGTAGCAGAGCAGACGTAAACATTCCATAAGAAATGTAACAAATTTTTTTTTTCAGAATGATTTAAACGTAATGGTAAACATCATTTTACACTTTTTGTGAAGACCAAAAGAAAAAAATTTTTTTTTCAAAGAAAAAATTTTGATAACATCTGACTACGCAAGTCTGATCAGATCTAATTATATATAGACCTATATACTATCAGATCTGATCACATATAGACTTATACATGATTATTTATGGAGTTATAACAGCCAGATATGATCATATCTCATTATATATAGACTCATATATAATCAGATCTGATGATATATAGACTTGTATATGGTTATATATGGGGTTATAACAGCCAGGTATGATAATATCTAAATATAAAGTTTTTTTTTGTATTTTAATTGGTTATATAAAATCGCGTATGACCATATAAAGTACTATATCCATAAAAGTAACCAAATAATTAATTAGAAGTAAAAATATATAATTAAATATTGTTATATATAATTATATATTATTATATATAGTTATACATGATTATATATAATTAGACCTGGCCAATTTTTGGATCTGATCATATATAGACAATTATGCATGATTATATATGATTAGACAAAATCTTTTTTCATCGGGTAATTTGAATTGTAAGTTTTCCCATATAAATTGCATATAACTTTTTTTTTTTTTTTTTCAAATTTCTACTGCTTAGCCACTTTTTAAAATATTGTAAATCGGTTTGTTAGACCTAATGAGGAAAGTCACATTTTCCGAAGTTGCTTTTGTGTTTTTTTGTGTAACTCGCACTGGTTACACTGATAGAACATCTATGTTGACTCAACACTGAAAAAAAAGTATGAGTCCCACACTTATAAATTTCAGTGATATTGAAATACTTGGTATTGCGAATATACTTAAACACTGTTTGAGTCTCAGCGCAATATTTTTAAGCACTACCCTGAAACTCGTTTAAGTCATACACTTAAAACGAGTTTGAGCGCCACCGCAAAACTCATATCAGCAATACACTCAAATCCTTATAGTAATAAATTTACAGAATAAAAAAAGAAAGATTATGTAAATAAATATTGCTATAAATTAAAGAAATGATAATAAACCCATTTATTTTAAAATTAAATTTATTTAAAAATTATAAATAAATTATAGCAAAAAAAAATGAGGAAAAAAAATTGACATGTATAAATTTAAAAAAATTAATAATCCAATTTTTAAAAAATAATTTTTTGGAATAAAGTTGTTTGTTAAATAAAATTAAAAAATTATCAAGTGACTGCTAACTTTAATGTGATATTAATTTTGTACTTATAAGAAACTCATAAGAGTTGTCAGATATTTGTTTATAAAAATTTTTAAAAATTAATATCAAAATTGTTCCTGGTGACTCAAACATGTTAATTTTTTTTATTTTTTAATAATTTATTTTATTTTATTTATTAAAAAATAATGATTAAAGATTAATGTTAGGATGTTACATTTATTATAATAAAGGTTAACCTCGGTTGACAATGTGTTTAAATTTTACAATATCATAAAATTACATACCTTCAAACACTTGATGATAGGATGACAAATTCCACTCGGTTAATTTATTTTTCACCCACGGATCCATAAATTATTATTTTTAATGTCAATTATATAAATTTTTTTTTTAATGCTCTTGAGAACGATGTTTATGTTAAAGGTATAAACACGGTATATAAACACGGGGAAAAAAAGAGCGAAATACGAGCTGAGTTTTACGCGGGAACTTTTTTTACTATACTCTCTAGACTTGCAATAGTATCGTACGGAAAATATAAGTCACTCACTTAAACAGAGTATTGCGATAATACTTAAACTTTTTTATCATATTCGCAATACCAATTCATTAAAAAAGTGTATACCAATAGGACTTAAACTTTTTTTTCAGTGAAGAGATATTTTCTTGATCTAAGAATTTATTTTGGAAGACAAATGATTATTTTGCTTTAAGAATTTCTTCTTTTGATTTAGATTTTCTTGGCTTAAGAGCTATGTTATCTTCAATCGATACATTTAGTTTTTCAACCAAAATAACATTATCATTTAAAAAACTTAAAATAATTCATCACAGTTAATTTCAAAAACTCAATAGTCTTTAATTGTTATATCGAAAAAAAAAATAATTTCTTGGAAATAAGTAAATTAATGACTCAAAAAAAAGCCATTCTTAACACAAGTCGGTAACATCTTGAATCAATGTTATCGCCTATCTTGAACCAAGAGACAAAAATTCTTGAAAGAAACATATCTATATCTAGTTTCAAGAGTTCAAATTTTGAAGAAAAAAAGTTTCTTGAATCAAGATTGTTTTTCTATCAGTGTACAGAATGCTTTTCAATAATTTTTTACAATTGGTTTTTACAATAGTTTTTAGCGACGTTGCATCTCAGGTGACACTATAAGAACATCAGCGCTGTCCAAGTTCCACAACGTAGACTGTTTAGTCTATTGAGCTGCGTTGACATTCAAATAATCTCTTATCTCGAGGTTTTTCCGTCATGAAATACCTCGAGTCATATGTTATTAGTGTTAACATTGATGAATAAAATTTATGAATTATTTAAAATTTGCTAGAACGTAACAATATATTATCGAATTTCTAAAAACTGCCCCTTAAACCTCTTTAAATAAGCTTTAATTTCCATACCCTCATGTATGTTAAGACCCAAAATTACCTTATTCCACTATCAATTCCCACTATAACATCAATTATTTTCAAATATTAGAAAGTTATTGTTTCTACACAGATTTTCGAAAATCAAATTTTCATCTATATCTTCTTATTTTGAAATTTTCTGTCGATTTTTACGATGATGTTTTTGAGTCACACAGTTTTGTGTGTACGTGTGTGGAATCTTGTTGAAAAATATGTATTTTTCATGTAACCTGCACTGAAAATGCGAGTTTCAATGTCTGTAGAGCCAACCGAAACTAGTCAATTTCAGACCAATGCTACTGTTGCCGGGCATTAATCAATTATTTTCTTCCCGGCAGGTAGAAAATGACGATTTACTGTTCGCGAAATGAAGTTGCAGCTTTATTTTCAATTCTATCAATCGTTTGTTTATTTTATACCTTTAGAACTGTCATTCTAACCGTTAGCTGTACTGACATATTATAATTCTGTTACTAAGCATAAATGACAAAAAACAACTATTCAATTTACGAATAATATTTAATAAAAAATGAGCTATTACTTTCTTGAATTTATTCCGCTATTCGTCTGAAACTATCTAGTTCTGGTTGGCTATAGACATTGAAACTAGCATTTTTAATGCAACTTATATGAAAGATATAATGTGTGACGTGGCATGAAACACGATTTCAGACCAAGTGATGCCAGCCCCCGCTTCGCTGGGACAGGCAACTTCACTCTGGTCCGAAATCGTTTTGTTTCATCTCTAGTCACACAATATACTATTAAAAATTTTTTAAATAATTTTCCTACTGGAAATAAGATTCTGTCAGTAGTCTGAATCAGTATTGTGGGACTCTGAATTAGAATGTCACCAATCTGAATCTCTCTGAAAATGTTATAATAAAAGTCGGTAAGTTAGATAAAAGCGGATGTTGTTTTAGATTATTATTAGACATAAATTTCGGACTCTGCAAGAAGACTGAATCAGACTTATTCAATGCTGTTGACAAAATTAAAAATGTTAAAGAATCAGACTTTTTCAGAGATATTATAAAGTAATATTAATAACTGTCATTTCTTGAAATGATGATATCAATTTATCGTTGTTATAAACAAATCATTTTGTAACGAATCTAGATTTTCTCAAAAGGTTCTTATAAATTGATAAGATTTATTCAGTCTAACAATAAAAAAAAGAGATTGTTTATTTTCAAAAAATTTACTTATTAGAACTGGAGAAAATTAAAAATCAAAATATAAACAAGAATCAATGCATGTTTTGTGAATATTTTTTTTTTTTTCAAATTATATTTTCATTACAAAAATACTTCAATGGGCATCAAATCGCTCATAGTTGAGCAAGTCAAAACATCAACAGCAAATAAAGTGCACTTGCTGTTGGAAACAGATACTACTCGAAGAGTGAATCCAATCGGTGTTTAATTTGGACTGTCACATGTATAAATTAACTTTCTAGGTAGGAAAGAATTTTCTAACCACACGCCATCTGCTAGAACTTATTGATACTATGTATATTTTAGTCCACCAATTTACAATTGGAATCTTTGAGTATTCTTAATTTCTTCTAATAGATAACTAAATTTCAAGACGTAAAAAAATGTATTAATTTCTTTTTTAAGGTGCTTTTTCACGCTGACGCTCGACGCTGGCTTCGAGCGTCAAATAAGGTCACGTGGTATAATTTTGACTGGAATGCCATCTAAAATTAATGCAAAGTCGAATATTAGAGCGTCAAGCTTCAAAACGCCGAAAAAAAAAAACAATAAAATTTAAAAATTTTAGAAACCCTTGTGGAAATATTCCTCTGAAAAAAGTCTTCAAAACTCTTTAAAACTCTTTATAAGACTTTCTGAAAGTCAACATAACCTTAAATAAGGAAAAGGAAGAGTTTAAAAGTCTTCATAACTACAAAAACCTACAAAAGTCAAATATTCCCATAAATTTCGGAATTTTCGCAAGAGTTATGAAGAGTTAAAAAGACTTTCTCTGATTTAAAAAAAAAAAAATAGCAAAAAATATGACTTTTAGGTAAAAGGAAAACTTTTTAAATAAAAGTACGAAATATATAAATCATGAATTTGGTTGGTATGAAGTGAAATATTTTATTTTTTTTTTTTTTTTCATAGCTGTAGTAGATAACAATATCATAAATATAAATTCTTACATATTCAAATGTAATTTTGAGCTTATCAAGGTGCCTTTTACAGTAAGTAGTAACATTTTTTATTTTCGTGTACAATTTTTACAGTTTTCTGTCTGGACCATATCAGTACAAAAATATGAATTTTTGAAATTTCAACTGTTCAAAATATCAAAGTTACAAGATTTGCCAAACTCAATTAAGATAAAAATGAAAAAATAAAATTTTGAGAAAAAAAATGAGAGAAAAAATAAAAGTTTTAAATTCGAAAATTAATACGTTATGCTAGTGGAAGTATGAACAAATTGTCGTGTACTTATTAATGCGCTCATGGAAAAAAATTCAATAATCACATTTTTTCTATAGTCAGAAAAAAGAACATTTCAAAAATAACCGTATAAAATGTACTGATATATATGGTCCAGACAGAAAACTGTAAAAATTGTACGCGAAAATAAAAAATGTTACTACTTACTGTAAAAGGCACTTTGATAAGCCTAAAATTACATTTGAATATGTAAGAATTGATATTTATAATCAACAGATTCGGTAGAATCTGGCGCCAAGTTCCGTTCTCAAGTCAGACTACCGAGTGTGTATATATCGTAGGCAGAATCGTTTTTTGAGGTTACAAGTTTTCTTTCAAATTTAATTTGATTTTTTTTTTTTATATGATATTTTATAATAGTAGTTCATGCTTTTTATTACGCGTATTACTTGATTATTATCAATTATCTTTATAATTTCTATTTAAAATTATTAAAAATAATCAGCACAAACTATAGCGACCCAGATTTTTAGATTTTAACTTTTTTCTTATGTAAAAAGCGGACGGCCAGAGACTAAATAATATAACGATGCATGCTAATCTTATAATAGATGGGAAACTACAGTGAAAAAAAGATATTTGACAGCATGCAATTACACACACCAGGCAGCGCAAGAATAACTTTTACATGAACTATAGCTTAAAGGGAATAGTTTGCCACCGGAAATGTATTAAATTAAAATTGTCAATTTTTATTATAATTACAAAAAAAACTGAAATCCGAACAAAAACAGTTTCACTGTAAAAAAATCGTGCCAAGTCCACGTTCATAAGACTATTAAGAAAAAAAAATTTTATTTCTTTACAAAAAGATATAACATAAAAAATTAAAAAATCCAAGTAACCGATATGGTTGTATATGATTTTGGAAAATTAAAAAAAAATTTTTGTAAATTTAAAAATTAAAAGAAACAATTTTGGAACGTACTTAGTGTGTGTAGTTACGAAATATTTCACTTTTTATGAAATTCCTAAATTGTATCTGCTAGGACACTTAAAAAAAATTGAAGTACACAATAACGCACACTAAGTACGTTCCAAAATTGTTGCTTTTAATTTTTAAATTTACAAAAATTTTCTTTTAATTTTCGAAAATCATATACAACCATATCGGTTACTTGGATTTTTTAATTTTTTATTTTATATCTTTTTGTAAAGAAATAAAATTTTTTTTTCTTAATAGTCTTATGAACGCGGACTTGGCACGATTTTTTTACAGTGAAACTGTTTTTGTTCGGATATTGTTATCCACTACAGCTATGAAAAAAAAAAAAAAAATAAAATATTTCACTTCATACCAACCAAATTCATGATTTATATATTTCGTACTTTTATTTAAAAAGTTTTCCTTTTACCTAAAAGTCATATTTTTTGCTAATATTTTTTTTTTGAAAAAATCAGAGAAAGTCTTTTTAACTCTTCATAACTCTTGCGAAAATTCCGAAATTTATGGGAATATTTGACTTTTGTAGGTTTTTGTAAAGTTATGAAGACTTTTAAACTCTTCCTTTTCCTTATTTAAGGTTATGTTGACTTTCAGAAAGTCTTATAAAGAGTTTTGAAGACTTTTTTCAGAGGAATATTTCCACAAGGGAAGCTAAACAATGTTTAGCTTTGACGTTGCATTAATTTAAGATGGCTTTTAAGTCGAAATTATACCACGTGACCTTATCTGACGCTCTACGCCAGCGTCGAGCATCAGCATGAAAAAGCACCTTTATGTGAATTAGAAATTCTTAATTTTTGTAATCTATCTTGAAATTTACAAATTTTAATCTTCATTTTTTTTATTTTATAACTTACCAACTCTGAGTATTAATAGCTGAAAATTTACTGGTAAGCTTCTTTTAATCCATTTAAAAACACATCGGAAAACTAACCAACAAAAAGATATGATGCTTAAAAACTGATAATTTAGAATGTAATGCCCAAAATGCACTCTACACACATTGATTATTCAGTCATCATCGTGAAAATAGTTTTAAGAGTTTGTTAAAACCTCAAAAGGTTGAGATCTGATGAAAACTCAGTTTTCTGACTTTTGCATGATTTTATAAAAATTGTTCTCATTCTTTTTAGTATTGACTGTAAAATCCTAATATTATTTAAGCAGACTAATTTTCAATTATTTTTCAGATAAATTGAAGAATACTGATTATAACAAAAAATGTCGCAAGCCTTACTCATTGGATTTCACATGATTTCCTGTATTCAGTTTGCCTTCTCAGTTTATTATGATTTCAACTTCATTATTGTCCCAAAAGGCATAATTAAGATGCACGGAGGCTATGGTGGCAAATTCAAATTTCTCACATTCTGGAATGCGGTTGGTACTATAATTAAAATCTTTGTAGATCATTATATTTACAATCTTATAAATTAGTATGTAATACAGAGTTTATTGATATTTTTTAGCATATTGATTAAAAATTCTATGAATCATTATTTAAATTAAAATTTCAACTAATCGTGAAACTACAACAACAAAGTATGAAAATTCATTTATGGAGTAATTTTCACTATCAAAAAATCATTAATGAGAACTCTCAACGTCAAAAATAATTATAAAAGAAAAAAGAAGCCGTGTCAAAAAATGCTCATCGTCATAATTCTAACATATCGTTAATACATCATACCCTTGTAGAAAAATTTCTCTGAAATAACTGTGAAAAAATTTTAATAAGTACGAATCATAGTTCATAAAATTTGTTATTTTTTTAAAAAGTCCGAAAAAGTCTTATTAAGTCAGAAATACTCTTCATTCGACTTAGAAAGTCAAATTTTTTGCAATTATTATTATTATTATTATTATTATTATTATTATTATTATTATTTTGTTATTAAATGCTCAGGGGGGTTATCCCCGGAGTCCGATTCTCCGAGGGCCCAGCCTGAGCTCCATCCGTTACTGCTGGACCACTCCGCACAACAAGGCGGTTAGTGATCACAGCAGGCCAAAGACATTTCCCTTAAGAGACAGAGAGAACCAAGTAAAACAGCCTTCTGCATCCTAACTGCCAAGAACTCAGCTTTTGATGAGCAAGCTGGAACTTTGGCAAGTGAGGATACAAAAGACTGTTTCATCCCTCCTAGGACGCCAACAATCAGGACGACAAGCTTGACACGGTAACCTGGGTAAAGTTTGCCAATTTCAAACAGGAGATCCTGATATATTTGTCGTTTGTGCTCTTCTTTGGCTGAGATGTTGTATTCAGCCGGGGCCGAGAACTCAATGACATAAATGTCACGAGTGGCCTTGTCGAAGAGCACAATATCAGGTTTGTTGTGATCTATCCGCCGGGTTGTTGCAAATGGCATGTTCCAATAAATTTTGCAACTGTCATTCTCAACAACCTGGGGAATATCTCCTGGCAAATAAGGCAGCTCTGGTGTCACGTCAATACCGTAGCAATGACGAAGATAGTAGTACAGTACTCTCAGGGCAGCATTGTGACGCTGGATATATGCACCTCTCGCCAGCACTGGACATGCCGACAAAAGGTGCATAAGCGTCTCCGGATGTTGTCTACACCTCCTACAGGACGTGTCCGGAAGCTGCACCTGGAGCACCTTGCTACGGTACTTAAGAGTGTTAATGACACCATCTTGGCAGGCAAATATGAACCCTTCAGTCTCGGACATCAGGCCCGCTGACTTTAAGAAGGAAAACATCAGCTGGATGGACAAGCTATGATCACGCACGTGTTTAAAGAACACGCTGTGCATGGACTTGTCCATCAGTTCGCCAAGGAGTAGTTTTTCCTCGGCGTTCCTGATGACGCTCTTAAATTCCTCCTTTCGGAGTTCCATAAGAGCGTTTATTTCTCCAAGACCAAGGGTTCTTGCCGCATATATTGCTGCCTTATACAAGAATGACCCCTTATGCGCATTTTCATGTTTATGTACAATTTGCATAGGAAAGTCATCCTCGTCTGCAGTGAAATTGACAACTTCGTGTGTTAAACCCAGGACCAAACGGTCGTGAAGCCGCTCCAAACTCTGCAAACCTCTCCCACTGATGGACCGGGAGAGGTATAATCTGGAGACTGATGAATTGGGGTGCATGCTCCGATTCATATTAATGATCTTACGGGTTTTGATGTCGAGATCTCGTAAATCCTTTTGGGCCCATTTCAGGACACCGAAAGAGTATAGTAAGACTGGGACAGCAAGCATGTTAGTAGCTGAGACTTTGTTTTTGCCGGAAAGTTCGGAGGACTAAATTTTCCGGAGTCTCCTAACATACTCGCTCTGGAGAGTTGTTCGGACTTCAGAGACCGTATGCATGCGGTGCTCTTCCATTCCTAGATATCTATACAACTCCCCGGCGTCTCATTGTCTTAAGACGCTCCCGTCCACTAATTCGACATCATCACCAGTATCAGAGCACTTACCCCTCGCCAGATGTACGACCGCACACTTGTCCAACCCAAAAGACATTCCGACATCTCGTGTGTACTCTGCTACGATGTTGAGGGCCGCTTGTAGATGATCTTTATCAGCGCTATACAGCTTCAGATCATCCATGTAAAGCAGATGGGTAATCGAATAGTTTCGATCACCCGGAGGCCCCACAGAGTACCCATGAGTTTGTCGGAGAGCAACAGATATAGGCAGCAGTGAAATGCAAAACAGCAGAGGGCTCAAGGAATCGCCTTGGAAGACCCCTCGTTTGTACTCTACAACTCCGGTTACGTGCAATGCGTTTCCACTTCCAATGTGAAATCGCGTTCGCCAGAGCTGCATTGTACGCCGAATGCATTCCACTATTTCGGGATTGACTCCCAGGCATTTGAGTAGATATAAAATCAACTCATGTGGAGTTGAGTCAAATGCCTTGTGATAGTCAATCCAAGCCATTGACAGGTTGCGTTGATAGTAGATCGCATCTTGTAAGACGTATCGATCCACTATCAGGTTCTCCTTGCAACCTGACAGGCCTCTTTTACTGCCACGTTGTTCATATATCTGTTGCCATACAGGCACTATCTGCTGCAAGATACAGTTATTTAAAATTTTTGTAAAAATTTTATAAACCGCATTCAAGCAGGTGATAGGCCTGAAATTCTTAGGGTCAGACAAGTCACCTTTTTTAGATATCAGTACGGTTCGCCCTTCTACAAGCCAGTCCGGAATCGGATCGTCAGCTCTAATGTATGATGTAAATATGCGGGCCAGATGGAGGTGGGTAGAAGTAAACTTCTTCCACCAGAAGACATTAATGCCATCTGGTCCCGGGGCAGCCCAATTTTTGCTGCCATTTAGAGCTGAACGAACTTCATCCACACTGACTGCAGGGCTCTCTTCATCAGCATTCTGTCGACGGTGTTCCCGACAGAATACTTTGAAGTCGTGCAGAGCTGGAGTGTTGGCGTTCACGTTTGGTTGATCTCCATACAACTCAGTCCAAAAAGCTTCCACCCGCTCAGGTGTTGGATAATTCCCGGTAACATCGGTCTTTGGTGTCAGAAACCGTGAAGGGCTGGATCGAAACAACGAGTTGTCGACCAACCGCTTCAGCCTTTTCTCTAATGACTTTTTAGCAGCCACTAGAGACCGCAATTTATTAAGAGACTCTTCCTTGATGACAAGAAGAGTACTCTTGTTCAGTGTGTGATGATGCCACCGAAGTTCAGCAGCAATGCGCCGAATTCGGGGCGTGTATGTTCTGTGAGTTGTGTCGAACTCAATCACACACTGAATGCGGGAGACCTGTTTCCGGGATATGTCAATTTTCAAGCCAAGTTGTGAGATGCGCTGTTTCAACCTTGCCTCGATCGAGAGACAATGTCTCTCTCTCGGAAAAGCTGAGACCGCTGCACCATACACAACCTGACTCACAGTGAGCAGGGTGGAATCCTCTAGAATGTTTGCACGGAGATCTTCATTTACCGCGTCAAGCTGTTGTTGAGAGTAAGTTATCTTTTTAGATATACTTACTCGCCGTCCAGCAAAGGGATTGTTGTTGTCCAAGGAGGAACGGCGTCGTTCTTGGTGTAATTGCGCCGGAAAAGAAAGTCTATTAGACTGCCTTCTATCCGGCACAAGCGATCTTCTGTTACGCCGAAGATGAGCGGCATAGTTACGGAGGTGTTTGTGCGTAAAATGCGCTAGCTCCGGATGCATATCACTCCAAAGAGTGTGCATCCGGGCCATATAACCGCTCACTCCTGGTTCGCTACGTTGGTAGCACACCAAGAGATCGACTCTGAGTTCCTCCGTCCACTTAAAGTTGGTCCTTATAGCGCCAGGGTCGTCATAATTCATCGGGTCCGGCGTGCTCCTCCCACCTGATGAATGGTCCTCATCCGAAAAGGACCGGTTGTGGGGAGCACTTCTGAGTTGATGTGTTGTAACTCAGTTATTTCCATGCAGTGGGTAGTTGGCCCACTGCACTGGCTACGTCGTTCGCCTACAGACCTGATGTTATGGTCTGCGTTTCCCGCGATGCGCCGCTTGGAGGCCACGTAGCAAGCATCGCTTATTATTATTTTGTTATTAAATGCTCAGGGGGGTTATCCCCGGAGTCCGATTCTCCGAGGGCCCAGCCTGAGCTCCATCCGTTACTGCTGGACCACTACGCACAACAAGGCGGTTAGTGATCACAGCAGGCCAAAGTCATTTCCCTTAAGAGACGGAGAGAACCAAGTAAAACAGCCTTCTGCATCCTAACTGCCAAGAACTCAGCTTTTGATGAGCAAGCTGGAACTTTGGCAAGTGAGGATACAAAAGACTGTTTCATCCCTCCTAGGACGCCAACAATCAGGACGACAAGCTTGACACGGTAACCTGGGTAAAGTTTGCCAATTTCAAACAGGAGATCCTGATATATTTGTCTTTTGTGCTCTTCTTTGGCTGAGATGTTGTATTCAGCCGGGGCCGAGAACTCAATGACATAAATGTCACGAGTGGCCTTGTCGAAGAGCACAATATCAGGTTTATTGTGATCTATCCGCCGGGTTGTTGCAAATGGCATGTTCCAATAAATTTTGCAACTGTCATTCTCAACAACCTGGGGAATATCTCCTGGCAAATAAGGCAGCACTGGTGTCACGTCAATACCGTAGCAATGACGAAGATAGTAGTACAGTACTCTCAGGGCAGCATTGTGACGCTGGATATATGCACCTCTCGCCAGCACTGGACATGCCGACAAAAGGTGCATAAGCGTCTCCGGATGTTGTCTACACCTCCTACAGGACGTGTCCGGAAGCTGCACCTGGAGCACCTTGCTACGGTACTCAAGAGTGTTAATGACACCATCTTGGCAGGCAAATATGAACCCTTCAGTCTCGGACATCAGGCCCGCTGACTTTAAGAAGGAAAACGTCAGCTGGATGGACAAGCCATGATCACGCACGTGTTTAAAGAACACGCTGTGCATGGACTTGTCCATCAGTTCGCCAAGGAGTAGTTTTTCCTCGGCGTTCCTGATGACGCTCTTAAATTCCTCCTTTCGGAGTTCCATAAGAGCGTTTATTTCTCCAAGACCAAGGGTTCTTGCCGCATATATTGCTGCCTTATACAAGAATGACCCCTTATGCGCATTTTCATGTTTATGTACAATTTGCATAAGAAAGTCATCCTCGTCTGCAGTGAAATTGACAACTTCGTGAGTTAAACCCAGGACCAAACGGTCGTGAAGCCGCTCCAAACTCTGCAAACCTCTCCCACCGATGGACCGGGAGAGGTATAATCTGGCGACTGATGAATTGGGGTGCATGCTCCGATTCATATTAATGATCTTACGGGTTTTGATGTCGAGATCTCGTAAATCCTTTCGGGTCCATTTCAGGACACCGAAAGAGTATAGTAAGACTGGGACAGCGAGCATGTTAGTAGCTGAGACTTTGTTTTTGCCGGAAAGTTCGGAGGACCAAATTTTCCGGAGTCTCCTAACATACTCGCTCTGGAGAGTTGTTCGGACTTCAGAGACCGCATGCATGCAGTGCTCTTCCATTCCTAGATATCTATACAACTCCCCGGCGTCTAATTGGCTTAAGACGCTCCCATCCACTAATTCGACATCATCACCAGTATCAGAGCACTTACCCCTCGCCAGATGTACGACCGCACACTTGTCCAACCCAAAAGACATTCCGACATCTCGTGTGTACTCTGCTACGATGTTGAGGGCCGCTTGTAGATGATCTTTATCAGCGCTATACTAGGGTGGGTCAAAAAAATCGAATAATTTATTTTTGACTTTATACTCTGAAAAATAGGTTCGTAGACACCTAAAAAGAATTCTCTCCAAGTATAAGCTCTTAATTATAACGGGAAGGTCCTCCGCTTTGCGGGTTTCTATTTTTTCGAATAATCAGATAAAAAAATTTATATCTCGCTTCCAACTGCTTGGAAAAATATTCCGTGGCATAGATTTTGTGAGAAATTGAATGCTTTACAAAAAGGTCTCTTATGACTTTTTCAAAAACTCAACCGATTAAAAGATATTCATAGTTGAAGTTTGGCTATTTTAAGGAAAATATTCGTTTTTATTATGAATTTTATAAGTCGATGAAAAAAATTATTTCGGATTGCGGAACTCATGATTTTGTAGGAAATTTACTGCTCTACAAAAATGGTCTCTTATGATTTTTGATTAAGTGAAGCCGTTACGAGATATTCATCGTCAAACATTAACGAATATCAATATTTCCAGTTTTTGATCAATAATTCGATAAATTTTAATTTAAACTATGAGTTTCAGGAAAATTTACATAAATTTGAGTTTCGATCGATAAAGAAATGTTATAAACAATTTTTTTAATATTGTTTTCAGTCTTGAGCTTGTTTGATTGCATTAAAACAAGAAATTAGAGCATTTTTTTCGACATATAGCCAATGATTAGTTTAATTTGAAATGAATGACATATTTCTTTGTCAAATTTAATATGAAAAGTATTGAATCAAGTGAGAAACAACCAGTATTTAACTTTTTTATAGATAAATTTTTTATTGAATTATCAATTGCAATATAATTGTCTATATTTTTAACATAACAGTACGCTATTACTATAAATAATTTCTTTTATTACAATTTGGGAATGTTTTTGATGTTCTTTGACAACTTGTAATAAGTACTGGAATTGTTCTTCATTTTTGTCAAGCATTGATTATATTCACTGACTAATGCAACAGCTCGCTCTGCTGAATCATTGACAACTTTTAGTTGTTGAAAGTATTCTTTATTTTCGAGATAACTCTCATTAGTAGGCCATAATTCAACATCGACATCAAGAAAGTCATACGGTAGATCGAAGATTTTGAAAAGATTTAATGACTTTTTAGACACAAAGTCACTCAGAGTTCTCTGCGCCAATGAATTCAAATCTTTTTAGCAATTACAAATCTTTTAGCTTTAGAATCTGTACCTTCACGAGTATTAACAGCTTCAACAATACGTTTTTTTACTTCTAATGGAACGCCATCGTCAAACAGTGATAAAATGGCAAGTTCATCGCTCAAATACCATAAGTGCAAAATCATTTTTTCACACGTAGCTGAAGAAATCAAAGGATTGATATGTTTGTACTCCAATAAATTTTTCATAAACTGCAAGTCATGATAAGCAGCAGTTGTTGCAGAAGTTGATGAAAACCAAGCTTTTAAATACAATGTGACTATAAAAATACAGAAATGACGAAGACCATGCAATTCTTTCTGAGAGAGTTTGAATTCATCTCTGAATAGATACATTTTCAAACTATAAATGGCCTTAGCCATCCATCTAGCATGATGAACAGCACCAGGACGTTTGAAAGAAATCTTTTCTTGAGGCATTTCTCCAAGGAAAATCAATGATAATTCCAATAATTCTTTATCTAACTTATTATAACATTTCTTTATCGATCGAAACTCAAATTTATGTAAATTTTCCTGAAACTCATAGTTTAAATTAAAATTTATCGAATTATTGATCAAAAACTGGAAATATTGATATTCGTTAATGTTTGACGATGAATATCTCGTAACGGCTTCACTTAATCAAAAATCATAAGAGACCATTTTTGTAGAGCAGTAAATTTCCTACAAAATCATGAGTTCCGCAATCCGAAATAATTTTTTTCATCGACTTATAAAATTCATAATAAAAACGAATATTTTCCTTAAAATAGCCAAACTTCAACAATGAATATCTTTTAATCGGTTGAGTTTTTGAAAAAGTCATAAGAGACCTTTTTTGTAAAGCATTCAATTTCTCACAAAATCTATGCCACGGAATATTTTTCCAAGCAGTTGGAAGCGAGATATAAATTTTTTTATCTGATTATTCGAAAAAAATAGAAACCCGCAAAGCGGAGGACCTTCCCGTTATAATTAAGAGCTTATACTTGAAGAGAATTCTTTTTAGGTGTCTACGAACCTATTTTTCAGAGTATAAAATCAAAAATAAATTATTCGATTTTTTTGACCCACCCTACGCTATACAACTTCAGATCATCCATGTAAAGCAGATGGGTAATCGAATAGTTTCGATCACCCGGAGGCCCCACAGAGTACCCATGAGTTTTACGGAGAACAACAGATATAGGCAGCAGTGAAATGCAAAACAGCAGAGGGCTCAAGGAATCGCCTTGGAAGACCCCTCGTTTGTACTCTACAACTCCGGTTACGTGCAATGCGTTTCCACTTCCAATGGGAAATCGCGTTCGCCAGAGCTGCATTGTACGCCGAATACATTCCACTATTTCGGGATTGACTCCCAGGCATTTGAGTAGATATAAAATCAACTCATGTGGAGTTGAGTCAAATGCCTTGCGATAGTCAATCCAAGCCATTGACAGACAGGTTGCGTTGATAGTAGATCGCATCTTGTAAGACGCATCGATCCACTATCAGGTTCTCCTTGCAACCTGACAGGCCTCTTTACTGCCACGTTGTTCATATATCTGTTGCCATACAGGCTCTATCTGCTGCAAGATACGGTTATTTAAAATTTTTGTAAAAATTTTATAAACCGCATTCAAGCAGGTGATAGGCCTGAAATTCTTAGGGTCAGACAAGTCACCTTTTTTAGGTATCAGTACGGTTCGCCCTTCTACAAGCCAGTCCGGAATCGGATCGTCAGCTCTAATGTATGATGTAAATATGCGGGCCAGATGGAGGTGGGTAGAAGTAAACTTCTTCCACCAAAAGACATTAATGCCGTCTGGTCCCGGGGCAGCCCAATTTTTGCTGCCATTTAGAGCTGAACGAACTTGATCCACACTGACTGCAGGGCTTTCTTCATCAGCATTCTGTCGACGGTGTTCCCGACAGAATACTTTGAAGTCGTGCAGAGCTGGAGTGTTGGCGTTCACGTTTGGTTGATCTCCATACAACTCAGTCCAAAAAGCTTCCACCCGCTCAGGTGTTGGATAATTCCCGGTAACATCGGTCTTTGGTGTCAGAAACCGTGAAGGGCTGGATTGAAACAACGAGTTGTCGACCAACCGCTTCAGCCTTTTCTCTAATGACTTTTTAGCAGCCACTAGAGCCCGCAATTTATTAAGAGACTCTTCCTTGATGACATGAAGAGTACTCTTGTTCAGTGTGTGATGACGCCACCGAAGTTCAGCAGCAATGCGCCGAATTCGGGGCGTGTATGGTGTTTGAGTTGTGTCGTACTCAATCACACACTGAATGCGGGAGACCTGTTTCCGGGACATGTCAATTTTCAAGCCAAGTTGTGAGATGCGCTGTTTCAACCTTGCCTCGATCGAGAGACATTGTCTCTCTCTCGGAAAAGCCGAAACTGCTGCACCATACACAACCTGGCTCACAGTGAGCAGGGTGGAATCCTCCAGGATGTTTGCACGGAGATCTTCGTTTACCGCGTCAAGCTGTTGTTGGGAGTAAGTTATCTTTTTAGATATACTTACTTGCCGTCCTACAAAGGGATTGTTGTTGTCCAAGGAGGAACGGCGTCGCTCTTGGTGTAGTTGCGCCGGAAAGGAAAGTCTATTAGACTGCCTTCTGTCCGGCACAAGCGATCTTCTATTTCGCCGAAGATGAGCGGCATAATTACGCAGGTGTTTGGGCGTAAAATGCGCTAGCTCCGGATGCATATCACTCCAAAGAGTGTGCATCCGGGCCATATAGCCGCTCACCCCCGGCTCGCTACGTTGGTAGCACACCAAGAGATCGACTCTCAGTTCCTCCGTCCACTTAAAGTAAGTCCTTAAGGCGCCAGGGTCGTCATCATTCATCGGGTCCGGCGTGCTCCTCCCACCTGATGAATGGTCCTCATCCGAAAAGGACCGGTTGTGGGGAGCACTTCTGAGTTGGTATCTTGTGGTAACTCAGTTATTTCCATGCAGTGGGTAGTTGGCCCACTGCACGGGCTACGTCGTTCGCCTACAGACCTGATGTTATGGTCTGCGTTTCCCGCGATGCGCCGCTTGGAGGCCACGTAGCAAGCATCGCTTATTATTATTATTATTATTATTATTATTATTATTATTATTATTATTATTATTATTATTATTATTATTATTGGGTTGAAAATACGCCCGACAACGGATACTCCATCTTGCGCAAGCTACGTCCCCTTCGGACCTTCAAAGAATAAATATTATTTAAACTTATTAAATATGAAAATTAAAAATTGAAAAAATTCAGGTCCCTACAGGATAGATTAATGAACAATAATCCAGGGTCCAAAAATTTTTATCGCGAATTTTCAATAAAGTATCAATTAGATATATAACAATTTTTTGTAACACGAACATTAACATTGAAAGTGCAGTAATTGTTAAACTTTTAATCTGAAAATTTTTTCCTTTTGTTTTTTCACTCCAGAACTGCTTTGTTATTTCACTCCAGAATTGATTTGTATGCCCGGCACGACTAAACACTGTTTGCAAATAACTTGCTTGATTTTTCTTCCAAAACGATTGAGCCTGACGACGTAAAGTAACATATTTATTCCAAGCTAGGCGATGACTACTCCTCTTGAACCGACGATAGCACCTATCATGCTCTTTGCAAATGTCGCGTAATTCTCGCGTGATCCACGGTGCTGGACGACGCTCGGGAACACACCGATTAACAACGTCTTTAAGCAAGCTACTCAGCTTATTTAATCTCAAGTCAACCGTTTGTAAAGTACCTTCCTAATCCTTGTCAAGCTCATGCAGATTTGCATCTACTATCTCAGATGCTGAGGCAAAGTCAGCTTCTTTCCACCATAAACACTTTAATAAATGCCTTTCAGCTTTTGGATGCTTGTTTTTGAAGCTGAAGGAAAACAATACTCATGTGTGTATTCGTAAACAAGTCACATAGCCTAAGAGCTTTGTCATTATTTACTAACAAGTCCGCGTTAAAATCACCAAGTACACTCACAAACTTGTAACTGATCATCCTGGGTACAAAGTCACCCTCGAACATGCGCATATAGCCTGCTTTTGGAGGCCGATATACAATAGCAACCAAGATTTCATGTTGTGACGGACCCTACACTTCTGCAATAAGATATTCTGGTAATATGACCTCTCCAACTCCAGTAGATGTACTAAGAAGACGTACGCTAAGCTCCTTTCAAACATAGAGAACAGCACCGCCATCGCGTTTGCTTTGCCGATCAACACGCGACATCGTATATCCAGGTATGTCAACTTGGCAGTCTGGCATCGCATCACAAAGCTATGTCTCAACAACTCTTATCACATGGTATGGGTTTACCCTGAAGAATTCTCGGAACTCGCAAAAATGTGTCATTAGAGACTGAGCATTGAGTGAGCAGACGTTCAGCAAAGTACGATCATTATTATTAGCTATATTTGACGTTGTAAGAGATCCAAATAGTTAAATAGATCGTCGTTGCAAATTTGTAGACGGTAGAATTCTCACTGGCCGATCATTTTTTGATTTTCTGCGAAATATAGCCCCATCAGCAATCCAGACATGCTTGCGATCTACATTTGGAAAAGCCTTCAGCACACGATCCCTCAGCTGGGGAAGTTGAGCTGGCTGCCGATAGTTGATATAAACCTTACTGTCTGGTATAGATTGGTTAACCTGTTTTGAGATCAAGTCAGGTTTACCCTTTTTAGCATCAATCACTTTTTTGCACACATTCTTACTCTTCATAGAGATGATGATCGAGCGAGGTCCTGCAAGACCACTGCGGCGTGAGCCTGCAATATGGCGCTTTTTCCCAATTCTGAAATTTTGCATCCAAGAATTCATCTCCACCCAATGCAGCATCAAGCACTTTGATCAGCGACTTAGACAGCTCCTTGACATCTTCGCCGTCTACCTCTGATAGCCCAGTCACCACAAGCTGATGAGCAACTTAATCACAAGCAAAACGGAGTAGGACAGCCTCATCAGCAGCAGACTACTTAAGTTCCGTTGCATTTGCCTCAACAGCCTCAACACCATTCTCCAAAAGGCTATCCCTGCAACTTCCCGCCAATTCTGTACCTAAGCGCTCAATTCAACACATTATAATGTTTTTGAGTTCTTTGAGTTCAAAAATATGCTTTTTTTATTTCTAAGCTCTCCGAGCTCAAATACTAGCTGTTCTATGCTTTTGAGTTCTTCGGGTCAAAAAGTCTGATGAATGTTAGATAAAACACTATTTTTTGAATTTTCAAATTTGATAATTTTGAAAAATCATTATAAACAAATGAAAAAACTTTTATAAACTTTTACTATGCGGTCTTTTTCATCACTTATATAACAAAAGCTCGCAAAAGAAAAAAAATTTATAGACACATTTTTTAAACTTTTATAAGAGATTTTATGAAAACTCAAGTCTATGAAAAATTAGTTAATTAACAATTGAATAACTTAAACAAAAATCAATCTAAAATTTTTTTTTTGGCGGGGCTATATTCCTAAGTATCTAGATGATACTACAATTTATTCAGATTTTTAAATTAATATTGAATGTTATAAAAAAATTATTTTGTATTGCATACTTTGCTTAGCAACAACGCCTAGGCACCGAAACGGCCGCGCGGAGCCCAATTTTCAATGTTAAATTAAAATTATAAATAATGGAGCTACAACTCCTAGAGTCGAGACTTATATTACTTGAATTTTCTTTTTTTATATTTCAGAATCTTTAATATTTTTAAAGTTATAACTACGAAATGGAGACTAGCTTTTTTGTTTATAACAATTGAAATTTTTAATGGTGGATAAATTAAAAAATATCTCTTTCTTAGAATTAAATTCTGAATCCAATGCACCAATCGCCATATTTTTAAGAGGCTTGGATCGATTTTTCGCAGGAAACTCACTTCTCGACTAGACTATAACATTTTTTGTTAATTTTAATATACATCTATACCAAAAACAAAATTCATGTTCCTATATAAATAGAATATTTTTTATGAAAGCTTCAGACATATAGATAATACGCTTTTCATATCTTTTAACAACTATTGATTATTTCCAGATAATTCAAGCTGTTTTTTTCTTTTTATGTATTCTTAATGATATTTACGGAACTAATAAAGTCGCACCAAAACAGACCCCATTGCTACGGCGAATGAAAGACTACTTCCATGCCACGTTTAGTTTTCCACTTGCCATGGTGAGTATGAGAAATAGATATATTTGTTGCTGTTGCTCAGAAAATTAATCTTGAAAAAATTGAAAGCTAAATTTTTTTTATTTATAGAAAAAATTGATGAATTTAACTAATATAAAAATCATTAACTATAATTATTTACCTTAGGTTTGATTACAATGAATCTAATAGATAGATCGAGCTATAGAGTCACTGCTAAAAGTTTTATTTTAATGTCTTTAAGCAATTTACAATTATTATCATTTTCGTTTAGTCGTAAAAAAAAATCATTATTATCAAATTAGTTTCAACGGCTGAAACTGGAATAAAAAACTAACGTGATAAATTCTCCTGGAGTGAATAACTTTACGAACACTACTCTGGGCTTGAGAGTTAAACTTTCTGAGCAGATATGACAAAAAAATTTCTTGCATAACTTTAATTCTCCAACTTGATTTTAAGTCTCTTAAAAACTTTATAGTAGATATATTTATCATAGTTTGTAGGTATAACATTTTGGTCATTGATGTTTTTTGACCGTGAATTGGTGCTTCCTAAAGCTCTCGATCCATATTTTCCATGGTGGTTGAACCATTTAATGCATACAATGATTATGATAACAACGGTACTTGAAATGATAAGTGCGCCGAGACAGTATCCAAAAAAAAAATCCGGGTACATTGGACTCTATGCTCTTATGATTTCATACCTTATATGGTAAGAACTGCCTTTTTGTTATTTATTCTAAACATTGGATAATACATTTGGCATAAATTTTCAGGATACATATAATTTATTATAAAAGTGGAGTTTGGGTATATCCAGTTATGGAAGTATTATCATGGCCTTTACGAATCCTATTTTTCATATCATTATTTGGGTTCACTGGATTACTTTATTACGCAGGTGAAGTTATTGACGGTTTAATTTGGGGTAGTAAGAAATCGAAGAATCATGAAAAGAGTATGACCAAATCAAAATAACGTTACTTAATAGCACCAAAATGTGATATTGGATGATATTATATTCTAGTTTAAAAGAGGTAAATATTTATTATGATAATATTAAGAAATATTTATATGTAGATTTATCAGTAACCACAAGAAAGATATTCATAAAACAGTTCATGATATTTCTAAACTCAAAGCACTCAAAAATGTACCTAAAAGTAAATTATAGAGATCTTCGAGCTCGACAAGTTCACTTTGATACTCTCTTGAACTGTCGCATCGGTTTAAAATCTTTAATTTACCTCAAAAATGTATAAAAGTTTCTTGCATAATAATTTTTACACAATAATATTGCAGTATATTAGTAGAAATATATTTCACAAAACCTTTATGAGTCTGCTTCTTTATTGAGATGTAAATTTCTGCGAAAAAAAAACTTGATAAAGCTTTGATTTGAAGCATTTGAAATGCATATCTTAAATGAATGATTAAATATGCTTCCAGCAATCATACATATACAGTAAATGCAGAAGACTTGCACAAGAAATCTTTTAAAGACACCAGTCGATGGCTTTGTAGCAAAGCCTAGAAAATCTTTCAAGTTACGTTTTCCTACACAATGTATTAGGGTGTCCATTATTTCCCAAGTTGATTTTTTTTTCGCTGCCACCCCCCTGGATTTTTAGTTCCTGACCAAAAAAAAAAATTCTGACATAAATAAGATCTTAATTACCAAATTAAACCCTGCCCAAATCGAGTTACATTTCCTATTTAAATAACATGGGAATTTGGAACTTTTTGGAATTAATTTTTTTCCTTCGAAAAAATGCCACTACCGACTATGATCGACGCATATTCTGATGGGAAATTGAATACTTTACAAAAAAGTTCTCTTATAATTTTTCGATAAAACCAATCCTGTAAAAGTTATTTGTGGTTTAAGTTGTGTTTATGGTTATTATCATAGTTTTTCAGTCTTGCTATGACGTCTCATGTGTTATAGTTATTTATTTCATCTATAAATGTTCCAAAAATTTTATTAAAAAGATTAACAGTTACAGTAAAGTTAATAATGCGATATATCGAATACATTCTTAGTAATATTGCCACTTACCCGACTAAAAATTTCGTGAGGCATTGCCGAACAATCAACTCGGGGCAAGTTTGGCTTTCCGAACTTTGGCAAGCTTAATTCACACCTTATTAATTCCGCTATAGGCAAGCCAAAGTTCGGCAAATCTTCGATAATCGTGATTTCATGCAAGTCAGGCATACCAATAGCATGTCAAACTTCGAACTACCGTAGGCTTTCCAAGCCATGCCCAAGTTTGGCAAACTAAACTTCGGCAAATCTTCGGTAACCGTGACTTCATGCAAGTCAGGCATACTAATAGTATGTCAAACTACCCGACTAGAAATTGTAGTCAGAAATACCGAAGAATTAGTGAGGGACAAGTTTGGCTTGCCTAACTTAGGCCTGCCTAGGTTGCACCTCATGAAAACCAAGGTAGGCAGAACGAAAATTGGCATGCCGAAAATATTCTAAATTTGGTTGTGATCATGAAATTGTGTGGCATTGCCGAAGTCTGGCATATTATAGAAATGCCGGATTGATTTGTAATAACAGTAACCATAAATAATTGCTGAAGTTCGGCCAAACTTGAGCGTAACTAGGAAAGTCTCGTAGATTCCTTAAGTTTGATATGTCATGGGGATGCCGAACTGGTTTTAAGTGGTTTTCCGTACCACTCGAGTGATGCAAATAATTTCATACTAACTTCTCCATCTCTCTATACCTCTGCGCGTAAATAATGCAATTTCGAAAATTGATTACTTAAAAACAGTATGGTAAATTGATTTGAAATTTTTGTAGTGAATTATTAATATATTTATCTTTCAAAAAAAAAAATTCGTAATTTTATTGAAATATGCCTTGCATGATCCAACTACCTAAATCATTTTTCGTTTTACGTGAAGTGACATATTTGAATCAAAAAAAGCCTAAGCAGTTTTTTCACCAGTTAAATACCACCGATGGTTTTGGATTTTGTGCAATACTGCCTCAGAAATTTTCTTATCAGTCGTCCTGTACTGATGCACAGTCTTGACATAATTTAAATCTTGGTATGGAGCTGATCCTGAAAGAGGTGTCACAAACCAAAATGACACATAAATAAATACTACACTAAAAAAAAATTTAACTTGACTCAAAAGCAATAATTTTGAACCAAAAACACAATTTTGAAGAAAAAGAATTTCTTGAGTCAAGATATAATTCTTGATTCAAGAAAATTTTCTTAAATTAAGAATTTTTCTTCTTGACTCGAGAGTGTTATTTTCTTCAAAATGGTGTTATTGGTTCAAGATTCTTGATCTTGAGTCAATTTAAAATTTTTATCCGTGTATGAGTGAACAAATATCCGAAAGATTTTGTTGCGTTTCAAGATCGAACTCGAAAATATCTCGAAAAATATATATTTTCAGCGAATAAATTGCTTTTGACATCTATCGTGCATAGTGAAATGCACCTGGTTTGTAAAATTTGATTTCATCGGTACTCTAAAAATGCGACTAAAAATTGCTTAACAAATAAATGTAAATAGAGACAGAAAAAATACAAATAAGTGGCAATATTATTAAGAATGTATTCGATATATCGCATTATTAACTGTACTGTAACTGTTAATCTTTTTAATAAAATTTTTGGAACATTTGTAACAGTTTTATCGGCTCAGATTGGCCCCCAATCAATTTATAAACAAACTAACAATTTAACAATAAACAACAATAATTATTAGGGCGCCACCAGGTTTATTATCACGGTTCCTGGAATCGGTCCAGAGCTGAGAAATCTTATCTTAGGGTTGAGAGAGTGGAGGAAGGTGCTGTTGAATGATAAATAATTAATTAACAATATATCGATATTTATTAACAATAAAAATTAACAAAAGAAGTACTTATAAAAGATTAACAAAATTTCACTCACACACTCACACTATAATTAATTAAAACTTATTATCTATAGCCTAACTATCGGCTAACCAGAACTATTTAATTACTCTGCACAAAGACTGCAGTGTGACAGAGATCGTCTAGCCTAACTATATCGGCTAACCAGAGCCAACTTAACACTATTAACACTCTCTATCACACATTACCCATACAAATCTTCACACACATATCCGACACTTTGCTTAATTGATTTATAAATTGATTTTAAGAAATTTGATGATAATTAATATGATTACAAAATTATCAAATTTAATCATTCAATCATTAGTATTTAATAAAACAATAATTTTCAATTAAAAACCAAATTTCAATTAACCTTGAACTAACTATTCCAAATTCTCAGTTTTCGACTGCTAATTTATTTTTGATACTAATTTATTGCCGTGGTCTTAATAATACAACAATAAATATTTAATTGCCAGAAGTCTTAATATCTTGAATTCATAGATTAAAAATATGACGACAAAGGTCTTAATAATCTGCCGACATAAAAATTGTTCTAGCCGAGAATTATTTTTGATAATTAATTTAATCTCAATTAATAATTAATAATCAAATTCAAAAATTATTCGAAACTCGACGATGAAAATTAATTAATTATAACCAAAATTATTAGTGAAATTCTTCAACATAAAATAACTAAATTCTTGGACTTAATGTCCACGCTGTTAATTATTAATTTTCAATAATTTTAATTCGTCTAAATCCATGGACTTAAGCCCAAATTAATTAATTTATACATGATAAACTATTCTGCCAGATAAAATAATTCAACTAATAATTCTTAATATCATTTTCGATGAAAATTTCATGTAAATTTATAAATTATAAAAATCGACAAAAGTCGAAGGACTCATTTTTGATTCTAAAACATTCGCTAGTTTGGTAGTCATTGACCTTGGGTATTTGAAATTACTGTGATGCAGATATATCAACGCTTGACCGAAATTCCACGAGAATATGCTTGTCGATTATTTTTCAAGCATAAAATTAATCATTCTTTCTTGAATTAATTGTTATAAAATTATAACGATTAAATAAACGAATTTTTCAGATGTTAATTAATTTAATTGATCGCGGCGTGATGGCGATTTATCGATTAAGGGTAATTTTACCCTGTTACACATTTATAGATGAAATAAATGACTATAACACATGAGACTTTATAACAAGACTGAAACACTATGATAATAACCATAAACACAACTTAAACCACAAATAACTTTTAAAGGATTGATTTTATCGAAAATAAGAATACTCAAAGATTTCAATTGTAAATTCGTGGACTAAAATATACTTAGTATCAATAAATTCTAGCAGATCGCGTGCAGTTAGAAAATTCTTTCCTACCTAGAAAGTTAATTTATCCATGTGATAGTCTCAATTAAATACTGATTGGATTCACTCTTCGAGTAGTATCCGTATTCAGCAGCAACTGCACTTTATTTGCTGTTGATGTTTTGACTTGCTCAACTATGAGCGATTTGATGCCCATTGAAGTATTTTTGTAATGAAAATATAATTTGAAAAAAAAAAAAAAATATTCACAAAACATGCATTGATTCTTGTTTATATTTTAATTTTTAATTTTATCCAGTTCTGATAAGTAAATTTTTTGAAAATAAATAATCTCTTTTTTTTTACTGTTAAACTGAATAAATCTTATCAACTCTTAATAACTCTTTGGGAAAATATAGATTCGCTATAAAATGATTTGTTTATAACAACGATAAATTGATATCGTTATTTCAAGAAATAAAAGTTATTAATATTACTTCATAATATCTCTGAAAAAGTCTGATTCTTTCACATTTGAAATTTTGTAAACAGCATTGAATAAATCTGATTTAGTCTTCTTGCAGAGTCCAAAATTTACGTCAAATAATAACCTAAAACAATAACATCTGCTTTTATCTATCTTACCGACTCTCATTACAACATTTTCAGAGAGATTCAGACTGGTGGCATTCTGATTCAGAGTCCCACAATAATGATTCAGACTACTGACAGAATCTTATTTCCACCAAGGACTCGATTTGAGCAGAGTTTAATTTGGTAATTAAGATTTTATTTACGTCAGAAATTTTTTTTTTGGTCAAGAACTAAAAATCCAGGGGGGCGGCAGCGAAAAAAAAAAATCAACTTGAAAAATTACGGACACCCTACTATACATAACTGTCTCTGTTTTAATATTTTTATGTAGAACTGAGCATCACTGAGCCGATTCGTTTCTAGCTAAAAGGTGTAACAGAAATAGTTATATCATTAGATCCTTCTCGAGGCATTTTGAGAAACTCTGATGTAAACTGTGTCTTTATATGATTTCGTTCTATAGTATTTTGTATTCTACTGTACGTGTAATTGTCGAAAACATATTCGAAATCTATTAAACATGCTATTAAGTATTTGAAACTTGCTTGTACAATTGTTAAGTAACAGAATGATATAAAACATTTTTTGCAAATTTCACCTAAGTGTTTCAGAACAATTTTTTTTATACATTCACAATTAATTTAAAAAAAGAAGCAAACTAATAAGTTCAGTAATGATGTTTTATGGGTTCACTCGAAATTTACAACAATAAACAATATTGTTTTTAGATCAACAAAATATAAAAAATTATTTTAAAATATATCTAAATTAGCAATCTCAAGTTAACATATAAAAGTATCTTTATAATTAAAAAATTCTTTCAATAATTATAAAATCATTCAATAAATATAATGAAAATACACTGATTTTTCAGATATCTTCAATAGAAAGTCATATTATACTAATAGTATAGTGAAGAAAATATAAAATTGCTGTTTCAGTGAACTGATTTATGCAAGTATATGGGTAGTAAAAAAGTAGAGATTTCTTCATCCTTCAAATACTTCAAGGTGGTAAATTTTGAAAAATACATTACTAATAGGTTATTACGTTATAAATACTCTATGAAGATCAATAAATAATAATTCCTAACAATGTTAAGCGGGGATCTGATATGCTAGAAAAGTCATTAATATTCTAACACGATGAGCGACTTAAATGAATTTCACAAAAAAAAAAAATTGTTTGGAGCCAAGTGCATAAGGTAAAAATAACCATGAAAATTAATCACAAGTTAGATTTAGCGACTTAATAAAAAAAATTATAGTGCCTAAAGAATTTATGACGATTTTTAAAGCAATTTATAAGTCATACAGAAAAAATTTTTGTTTTTTTTACAAGATTTTTGTACAATTATAGTTTATTATTATTGATATAAATAAAACTTAACAAAAAAAAAAGTAATATAAACTTATCAATAATTTATTTTCCATTGTAATTAAAATGAATAGTATAACAAGCGTTATCACTTGAAACATTTAAATAAACACAGTTTCTAATTTAAAATTCATCATTTAATGGTATCAATTTATAGATGTGAAAATTAATAAATGGCTAAAAATGATATGTTGTGATTAAATTTTTTTATAGAACACCGAATTATATTTTAAAAATTAAATTAATAAATAAATATCGAAAAATTAAATACGTTCAGTGTCACATTATTTAATAATTGATTTAAAAATTTTAGGGTTGTATAATTTAGCCGGTTAAAAAAGTTAGCCAAACTAATTTGCTAGCTGGTTGTTTGGCTTAGCTGGTTATCTTAAATTAGCTGAGCTAATTAGCCAAAGGCTAAAAGCCAACCAAATAGTTAATTGAATATTTTATCAAGTATCTATATATAATATCTACATTTAAATATTGCAATGATAAAATTTGATTATAAATTGGTTTATCACATATTATTTAATGTCAGCAACAAACATGAACAATTTAATTAAATATATAATTTAGACATAACATTATTTTAATCAATTATTTCAACAATATCTTTGTTTTGATAAATAAATATTAATAAATTCGCATTTTCTGGCGACAAACAGCTTCTTTTCTTCGCAGAAGTTACGTTGGCTGCAGTAGAAAAAACTCGCTTCAAAAGTATACTAGAAAAAGAAATATCTAAAAATCTTCTCGCAAAACTGGCGAAGATTGGAAATTTGTGCCTTTTTGAATTCGACCAAAGTAAGGAATCGTCTGCCTTCGGAATAGTAGGCTCTCGGTCAAATTTTTCAATTTTTTTATCAATATCCGTTTGACCCGTACATAGTAGTAGTAATGATTTTTTACATTGTACAACAGTATCAGAACTGTTCTATTACAATTTTATCACTTTACTGCGTTCAAACTTTTTCCTGCATTCAAATTTTTATAATAACTGCATAACTTTTGCGGCTGTGGATCGACTTGTGCTTCCTGTACTGCATTTACTCTCTTCCTCACCTCTTTCTAATGGCTGTTGGAATAGTGACATGGTGAAACCACAGAGAAAACCCATGCCAGTACAAGTCGGCTACCGGAGCGACTCCCGACGGTTGGCGTTGGAACTATTCTATCAACCGTCGGGGCTCGAACCCTCGCCTCACGACAAGATGTACGAACGAACTATTAACATAATGACTTAGCTCGCTCGGCTATCCTGCCATTTTTCCGCTCACTCTAGCTCGCTATCTAGGCTAGAGTGAACGAAGGGTATCATTATTTGACCCGGTGGTGGCACCCGGTTTCGGCCAGTCTTTATTCACCATCACGAATCCGCTCATACTTGGTAAGTCGCCCAACCTTTTGCCTCGGTGGGAATCGAACCTAGCGCCTCGACATTTGAGTGGCACGTAGGGATCGACGCATTGAACCGCTACGCCAATGTCAAGGACCGCTTGACCCATATATATATGGTGCATTCCACGCCAAATCAGACGGTTTCAAAAATTTGAATTTTAAATATTTTTAATTTTTTGGTATTTTTTAGTACCCCCCAAAAGAAGCCTCCTGATAAGCTTGGAGATTTTTTTTATCACTAGTTTAGAAAAGATCGAATTAAAAAAAAAAAAGCCGCTCTTTTTTTTGGTTTTTTGCTCGTAACTTTTTTAATAATGGTCAAAATTCGAATTTTTTTTTCAAAATTTTCGTTTTTAAATGCGCTTTTCAGAAAAAAATTTAAATTATTTTTCACTGAGATTTTTTAATTTTAAGTTTTTAATTGTGTTTTCCAAATTTTGTGTATCCGTCAATTTTTTTGAAAATTTTCTATTTTAACTTCTATTCAATCTTCAACTTTTAAGCCCAGTCCGGCAAGGGGCCGTACATAATTACTATTTTTTATCGATTTTTAAAAGTTAAAAATTTTTTTTTCCTCTATAAATTATTGTTAGTACTGATTTTTTAAACTCTATACTTTTTTTTTACTTATAATAAATTCATTTTGATATATTTTTGCCTTAAATAAGAATTTCAAATAAATAAAGAAAGGTTAATTTTGTTTACGAGTAACTATTAATAACCATTTTTACTTATTTTCGTGTTTTTTTGAATATTTTACATAAAAAACCGTTTTATAAACTTGAATACTCTTTAGTTAATATGTTTTCGTTACTCTTGGGAATAACTGAATGAAATTTTTGAGTTCCTGTAATGGTCTTAGCGGTATGTATCGCAAATCTTATTTTTTTTTTGCCTCAATATAGTCTCTTTCCGCGAAAATTAAACAACAATATTTGTTAGACTTGTTGGTCATGACTCCCAGTTGTACAACTCTATTACTGTGGTTATTTGATCATCAAGGGGCCGTTGAAGGCTTGCTCTTGCTGCTTTTCTTTTTACCGTTCCTCCAATTCCATCACATGGCCCGTTACCATGTGCTGTTGCAAAAAAATGCTACTCAGGATCTAAGTTAAAGTCTTTTTTGTGATAATAAATATTAAACAAAATTCTTAAAGTTTTTAAATTGTTGTGGAGCGCCATCCGAAAAGTAAAAAACTTTAGCTGCATTGGAGTCTAATTCATTTATGAAATCGGTAACAATCTTCAGAAACACATGAACGACGACAGTGTCATGATTATTGTTATCAGATGTGATGACTAAACTTCGGTGAATAAGTTCGCCGTTATGTTTGAAATAAATTACAACAGAAAAAATCGTTGCTTGATTATTGTTCCAATGAAACCCTGGCACTGCATCTTGTATTATAAAAGCATAATTTTTTGCAAAATCGCAAATAGCTATGAACTCATGATCTTGCAACGATTGTTTTGTTTGTTTTAAAAAAGTCGATTGTTCTTTAGCAACAAAATCATGCGGTAATAAATTTTCTATATGATCAGAGAATATTTCGACAAATTCTATAGAGTTTTTTGTAACTGTTTCAAGATTGCAACGAGGATTAGATATCCAATATTTATGTAAAATATCATCTTGTACATTTTCATCAAATTTTGGAAGCAAGCTTTAATCCCTTTCTTGCAATATGATTTTCCAAGTTTTATTGATTGCAGCATTCAAAAAGTCCTGATTTAGATGCCATATTTAAATATTTTTTATTTTATCTAAACAAATACACGCAACTAAGTACGAATCGAGGTTCCAGTACTAGATGAAGTGACCGAGGTTATGATACGAATAAACAAACTATTTATGTATATCAGCAAACGGAAACTGTCCGTATAAAGAAAACATCAGTAGTGTCACCAAGTGAGAGAATTATCAACATATGCAACCCTTTTTAAAATATATTGAAATTCATAGAGACACGGAAATTTGAATAAATATATAAGTACTTTATGAAACAAAAAGCATATTGTAAATTATCTTATCATTAAATATTTATTTATGCTGGATCGTGATGTTGGAAAGAAGAAAAATGCTCACGCTAATTCGTGTTTTGTTGTTTATTCTATAAAATATCACAGTTTAATGTATTGAACACATGAACTCTTAAAACTATTAATAACACTTTATTTAATTAACTGATTAGTTTGAGTCGAGTATTACTATTATTTGATTAACATCATTGGACTAGAATTATGATTACTGGTTATTAATATACGTGACATCAACCACCGATATTAATATTTGGATTGTTCAGAGCGATGATAGTTATTTAAGTTAACGAAATTAACTTGAAATTATAAAAGGTTGATTGCATGAATTAAGTAAGTTAATTATAACATTAACCACTATTAATGACGCGACAATATTATTACGAGCGATGATGCGAGTGATGAGCACTGATCGAAGTCTTTATGCGAACTTGAGACACAAAATCTTCAGTCACCAGAGAGAACCAGGGTATCGAAGCATTAAGTGAATGCCTGGTGTTTGGTGACATCACCTCAGCCAGGTATAATAATGATTTTTTTACTACTGAATGATTCTATGATGAATCATAACTTATTAACATATTAAAGAAGGATAAGAGTAATCCCTGGTGACTGGAGATTAATACTTAAGTACAAGGCAACAGTGAATTGCCAAAAATTCCAATGGTTACCGGCATATGAGGTTACACTGGCAGCATTTTTCCATAATAATTATTTAACGAGTTTAAGATTCGAATTATTATGATATATAAATAAGAATAATACCTGAGTTGTCAATGGTGTTGAACTTCTTAATAAAACACTTAGTTGATTGAGTTGAGCACAAATAAAATATAAATTTGGAAAGTAAAGTTGATAGTACACAATGCACGTGATGTTAACTGCAACGTGTAGGTTTGGTATGTTATGCCGGTTGGCGCGCCGGCAGATGTTGACTTCGGGAAATGAAGTGCAGAGTGCGCGTGAGTCGCTGCACCTCTGGTGAGGTTGATTGCGGACTTACCACACGTTCTGGCGCGAACATGTGGTATTTACGCAACACATATACAATATAAATTTAAAACAGTTTTTAAAACAAAAAGGAAAATAAATAAAAACGGTTATTAATAGTTACTCATAAATAAAATTAGCCTTTCTTTATTTCTTTAAAATTCTTATTTGTGACAAAAATATATCAAATAAATTTACTATAAGTAAAAAAGAAGTACAGAGTTTAAAAAATCGGTAGGGTAAATGTTCCAGTAATTCACCGGGCACCAGTAGTTGACCGCTTTCATAAGAAAGTCTAAAAATTGTCATTAACTGCATTTTTTATGACCTTAAAATTTATTTTTAACTATTGTTGAATTTACTGGCCTAGGTATGTAATATACTATTTGACACTTTTTCAATTTTTACATTTGTAAAATTTCTGTTATTTATGTAAGTGTTGTGACCCAGATGTCGGAAAAAGGGTCTAGAGCGCGGAAGAAGGGACTGAGTCGGAGAGAGAGGGCCGATGGCTAGTACGAGACTGCTGAGGAGTAGGGCGCGGAAGAAGGGACCAGGAGGGGAACAACGGCAGCTACCTACTCTTCGTTACTCATGTTTGCCTGATACTTCGACGGGCGTATTTTCTTGCTAAATTATTATTTAACATTGTAAATAATTCATTTTCTTTATTTAAGTTGTTGTTTACGAGTGCAGTATTATTATTTTAATTATTATTACTATTGAAAAATATTATTCACTAACAACGTGTGGAAATATTAGTTATTTAATTTAGTTTTGATTATAAATATTCAGAAATATATTTTTTTTTGTTAGTTAATATCGTTTGTTCAAAACAATTAATGTTTAATAGTTTAGTTACCAATTTTGAATAGCTAGATGAGTTAATCATGAAAGTATTAGTTTGTCTACGATGATTATTATTTGTGATTATATTTTTTTTTGTTTAAAAATTTATTGAAAGAAAATTAATGTAATTAATTTTGGAAACAAATTAGTGTAAATTTCCAATTTATAAATTACTCTAAGTTCTAAGCCGAATTTAGTATGGAAAAACGGCGAATGGATGTAGAATGAAAGAAATGATGATTATTATTTAAAAGAAAAATATTTATAAACGAAATTTTCTAAGTCCCGAGTAAATTTTAGTATGGGAACGTATTCTGTTGAATTTATATGTAATCTGTTGATATTTGATTTTTAAAACTCAGAATTTGACGAGCCGAATGGACATAGAATGAGGGAATTGCCAATTAAATTAGTAGTTTGTAAACAACGTGTAGAGGGCAAAAACGATTATTCTGGTTCGCTGTAAGTGACTTTTGGAAAAACTGTTAAAAGCGAAAATTTGACGATCGGAAAAGCAAGTCTTATGACCGAGTGTTATTGTGGGAATACTCTTCTATCAATAACAATTGGAGGGACATTACCTTGGTTCGTCTAGAACACTGGTAAGAACCTTTTGAACTCTCAACAAGACCTGGACTTCCCCGGATTTTTGACCCTCTGTCAAAAACCCGGTAGGTAATCACAAGCCGTGTAGGTGGGAGCGGAGAGGACACTCGCCATCCGCTCTCGGGGTAGAGATTTAGGCCCAGGGGTGACGGCTAGTCTCCTGGAAGGTGGGTAACCAGCTATTGAAATCTTAGTTCGCGATTTGGACGCTCACGGGAGCAAGAATGTGTGCAAAGTTGTCTTGTACAGACCAGTTTTGATCGGGCCTTAATACGCGTGCGCGACCGACGTCACGAAGACATTTTTTTGTTTGGTATTATTGTCGTTAGATTTAGTTTGCTGAGGTTTGATATAACCTAAAAATCTTGTATTACGAGAGTTTGTTATTTTGTTTTGTAACCGTTTGAGATGATTTGATAATTAAAGGATTGTTTTGTTTCTCTATCATAACCTGTCTGACATTTGGAGTTATTTATTTAGACGTAGTTTATTTATTATTTAGTTATAAGTAACTGAGATTGGTTTTAATTTGGATTGTATTTTGTTGTTCAACCCCCCTTTTACCCTGGACTCCGGCGAGCTTCAGATTCGAGCGAGGGGGCGTTTTGTGTCGCAGTATCGTTCATATGTGGTCGGCGTTTATTCTTCAAAAGAATAAACACTCAAAAATTACCCGTTACAGTGTTGACATCCGTCTCGTCGTATTCGGATTTAATTAATTTAATTAATACCTTTGCGTACCAGGGAGATTTTTTTGTCTTCCTTTGGGGTGTAAGTGTAAAATTTTGCTTTGTTTTTCGTAAGCCAATCTTTTATTTTTCGGTAGGTCTCGATGTTAATCGAGCTTACGGAGATATATTCCTTACTGGAGTGTCTTACCCAGAAGTCTCTTTCCGGGATGTTTCCTGCTATAATTAATTTAACGAGGTCTTTCATTTTCGTGGTGTGTACATTTATCGGTGGTGGTGTCGATTTGGATTTCAATACATTTCTTGAGATATTTTTTTGACCTGAGGGAGAGGTAGGTCTTTCATTATTTATTTGCGTTGTTATCTGGGTTCTTGAGCTGTGTGTTTATGTGTCCATGTTAGTGGTGACATTTACTTGGTCTTCACTTAAAAGTGGTTCGTAATTGTTAGAAGTGGCAATGCCTTCCGTTCCTTGATTATCTATACTACGTTGTTTGGGTCTTGCTATCTTTCTGAGAGGGGCGACGAACCCATCTTTGTCCATTAGTAGTATCTTGTTACCTGAGGTACCTTCTGAAGTGCGTTCAGTTGAGTTATTTTGTGACCTCGAGGCTTTTATGTTCGGTGTTGGAGATTTAGTATTTCTATTCTTAAAGAAATCTGAAAATTTAGACGCGTTCGCTATTTTTTTAATTTCTTTTGTTTGTTGATTTCTGCTTTAGCTAATTCTTCCATGAATTTTTTATCCATGTTTTGTTTTAGATTACTCATTTTATCCATGTGAATTTTTTTTTAATTTTGGGGTCAGCTGTGGTTGTAGGATACGTGTCCTACCCACGCTGCAATTATTTTCACTCACTAGTTCCGCATTTTTATTATTTTGTTTATATAAATTTGTTCCGGGAAACTATACACTGCACTAGCATTGTATGATTTATTTAATAATAATATTTTTCGCATAAATATTGCATTGAATATGTTAAAAGAAAAATTAAAATATGTACTCCATCGGGTAACTCGATGTGCACACGTTCAAGTTTAGAACGGAACTTATTCCTCCAATGTTCGTATAACGTTGCGGTTAGGTGATAGTCTCGCGTGCGTTAAGATTACTATTCGAAACTCGGTTAGGGTAATATTTTTCTGAATTTATTTTTAAGGTAAGCGTAAAACTTCTTCACAATGAATGAATGCGAATGTGATTGAAATCTTATCCCCTCCTCCAGCTCCTCTAAAAAACTCCGAAAATAAAAAATGTAAAAAAAAATATTAATTAAACAAAAAAAAAAAAAATACAAAATAAAAAAAAATTTTTTATTTATAGTTTTTTTTTATTGTTAATTTTTTTGTTAATCCCGATAGCAAGTTTAATAAATTATATCCGAAAATAATATTTAAAACTATAAAATTAAAATAGTCAGGGTTGTTATTTATTTTTACTATTATTATTGTTAAAAATTACTTGGCGTGATATTATAAAATACATATTAAAATAGCGATTTTTACAGTTTGAAACTGTAAAATTTATAAAACCACTGTTGTTATTTACTATAGTCATAGTCACAATTTACTCGGTACGATAGTATAGACTACACATTGAAACGGCAATTTTTACTGTTTGAAACTGTAATTTTTAAAGATGAAAGAGTCGTTATTTACTATAATAACCGCTACTAATCACTTATTTTGGATATTAAATTATAAATTGTAGCTTTTATACTTTCTACATTTAGATTTGTAATATTTACATTTTTGCCACCCCGATGTCCGCTGTACAGTTTGAAACTGTAAAAAGTAACCGGAATCCGAGTGAATTTTACAGTTTACTTTTTTCCGTGTTATAATTAAATAACGAACAATTGAAATGCCAAAAATCCTTAATCGGTCAACTACATTTACCCTACTGATAATAAATTATAGCGGAAAGAACATTTTTTTAATTTTTAAAAATCGATAAAAAATAGGAATTATGTAAGGTCTGTTATGTCCACTCAAAAAAAAAATTTTCTTTAAATTTAAATCACCCGCGCAGATGGAAGACTTCTCCATGCGTGAAAGCCACAATAAAATATAAGCTACGCGACTGCTGGTTGACTAGCGGAGACTTCTGCAATCTCAGCACCGCGAGTATTTAAAAAGGCGATCAACAGCCAACGGCTTGTCTTTGAGCAATTAATTCGACTTCCGCGTTTAATTGACGGACCCGTGCCTTGTAACAGTCCCTCATCTTAATTTGCGCTGCACTTAAGACGAGTTCAGACTTGGTTCAACCGGCAGGCCACGTATTGGTCTTTGAGCAAGTAATTCGACTTCCGCGTTTACTTGACGGGCCCGTGCCTTGTAAAAGTCCCTCATCCTAATTTGCACTGCACTTAAGACGAGTTCAGATTCGGTTCAACCAGCAGGCCACGTATTAGTTATTAATTAAAAATCTAGAGAACCGGAATCTCAAAGTTCTAATTTGCCCTGCACTTAGGCGAGAATCCGGGCATTAAGTTTAAATAAAATATCTCTAAAAAGCTAAATTTGCGCACTTTACCCTACGGGGGACTGGAGGACGTTAGCTCAAATAAATAAAATTCATTAATATAATTTTGATTAAATAAAATTTGTGAAAGTGTAAAAGTTTAGGTGTTTATTAAAATAAATCTTAAAAAGAAGTGAAATTCCATTCGAGTTCGTTAATTTCGTAAGATAAGAAGCCCTTAGAATAAGCAGCCCAAATCCACCCTACTCCATTCGCTGCGAGAACCAACCAAAGGGCCCAATCAAGGAACAGGCGCTAACGGCTGCCCTAAAACCACGGATCTGACCATCAATAAAGTTCCTGTAACAGTAAGTACATCTACTCTCATAAAAATCCGTCAGTCTCAGACGAAGGCGTGGTAAGTTCGTATCTCGAAAACGTCCCCCATAAATAATTAAAACAACGGAATTAAAACCTCCGTTGCGTATTCTTTAAACTGTTAGTCCAAACCTCCACCGTTTACGCTACCGCTCTAAAAACGCCCTTGGACATAACAGGTCCCTTGTCGGACTAGGCTGTAACGGATCCGTTTTGACGTTTTCTTATTTTTCACCAAGTCTCCGACTCGAAATTTGCTCGCCGAAGTCCAGGGTTATAAACGGGGATTTATATAAAAAAATAACTAAATATATAAAACGAAACACTTCATTTTATTTATTATATTAAAGAAAAAAAATCTATTTATTGACCTGAATCATGTTAAACAATATTATAAACAATATAATCAAATTAAACAATATAAACAATATATAAGAACATTCTTTTCACACATATTCGCGGGTCAAAATTTATAACACGGTTCAAAAACTCAATAAACAATATAAACAATATAAGGAATATAAACTATATACAATAGAACATTATTTTTCTAAACATACACGACGGTTTTCCCGATGCAAAACTCAAAACGCGGTCTAATCCCACAACTATTTCCTACATAACCCCCCCCCCCCCCCCAGGGTGACTAGCCATCTGCCCTGGGGGGCCCTAAACTATACCCTGAGAGCGAGTATCCTCCTCGCCCTCACCTACACGGCTTTTGGATTACCTACCGTACCTCAGTGGAGGGCCTCGGCACGGGGACTCGCAACTTTCATCCGGTCGGTCTACGATACTTACCTGGGTCTTGGTCAGACTTCAGGTAGAGTATCATCCTCTTGAATTACTAGTGGAATGGTCTTCCTCTAAGTAATTCTCCCGAAAAAGGATTTCTTCACTAGTCTCGGTTTGGGTGCTTGGGAAGCAACCCTTTCCGGCCCTATTTACTCCTAATCCCGTTTGGGTGCTTGGAAAACAACCCTTTCTAGCTACGCGGTGGCCAAATTTCCCCAAATGGACAAGTCAGCACTTTCCTGGTTCCTGGTCGGAGACGAGGTAGGAGTTCCTTGGTTACTTCCTGGTGAATGATCTTCTACCAGGAAGGTTGTAACTACTAGGAAACTTGGTTGACTTTTCCGTCAATAAAAATTGCTTTTAACAATTTTTTGGCTAGTCTCGCCAAATGAGAATTTCTCGCCACCTAGTGGCATACTTAAAACTACAGAAAATCGGGAAAATCTTCTAAGTTCTTTTCCGATTTATTCAAAAATGAAATTGATTTTGCCGAAATATCTGTCAACAGATTCATACATTACATCTTTTTTAAAATAGATTTCATTCCCATACTAATCTTGGTCGGGACTTAGAAAAAATAACATTCGTCAAAATAATAATTTTTACCAAAATAATTTCCCATACTAATTTCATTTCTGGGACTTAGTCAAAAAAAATAATTTGCGCAATGAAAATAATTAACAAAAATAATTATTCAGATATTTCGAATTTATTCGAAATATTTAATTAATTCTTCATTTCAGGTAAAGTAAATTTTTGTTCTTTAAAAGAACAAAAATTATCGCAATTGTTTTTTTTTTTTTTTTTTTTTTTTTTTTCAATTATAAAGCATTTTATTGACATAGATTTAGTGTTACAAAAAATATATTTTGTACATATAATATTATGTTTAATTTTCGGTTCCCGTTAATATAAACATTACCGACCATATATTTAAATGTAATATAAAAAAGTAAGTAGTTATGACTAGATAATCTTTAAGTATAGGGGGAAAAATAAAAATTAAAAAACCCTATGTAATTAAAACCTTAGCCTATGGTTAAGTGATGCACAGTTGTTGCGGCATCTTATATTTTAAAAAGGGTTGTGACTTTCTTATTTTGCATACATTTTTGAGAATATGTCAAGATCGTTAAATTTAGTATTATAGAATTTGATAGCAGTGTTTTTGACGTATTCGCTAATAAGCTATGTATTATACATGTTAGTGAGATCTAGTGTTTTAATTCTGCTGTCAACATTAGTGATCATTTTGAGACATTTATTTTGTATAATCTGTAGTTTTTTATAATTAGTTTTACATGTATTACTCCACAAGGGACATGCGTAGAGCATGATCGGTCGAATACACATATTGTACATGATGATTATGTTTTTTATACTGATGCTGCTGTTTTGGCATAGTAACGGGTAGAGAATGGAAATTGCGGCATGAGCTTTTTTAACAATCAGTGATATGTGGTTGCTATAGCTTAATTTTGTATCTAGATTTAAGCCGAGATATTTTACACTATCTACAAACTTAACTTTCTCGTTAAATATTTGCAAGTTAGAGGAATACTTAGATTTTTTATGAGAAAATATCGTTGCTGTGGTTTTACTTGTATTAACTGTAATCTTCCATTTCAGGAAGTATTTTTCTAGTAATTCAATATGACTCTGTATATATTTAATGATGAGATCTTTGTTCCAAGAAGATGTAAATACAGCAGTATCATCAGCAAAAAGCGCTAGTGACGTCTTTGGATGTTTTGGCACATCATTAATATATACAAGAAAAAGTGTTGGCCCCAGAATTGATCCTTGTGGGACTCCAGCAACGATTTTTCGTTCTGAACTAAGAGCTTTATTAATACTAACCACAAATGATCTTTTGTCGAGGTAATTATCAATAAATTTGACTATATATGTTGGAATATTATTTAAAGATATTTTGTGAATTAAACCACGATGCCACACTGTATCGAAGGCTTTCTCAATATCTAGTAATAATAATCCAGTACTTTTCCCTTTATTAAAATTTAAACTAATATGATTAGTCAGGGGTACGAGCTGTTGATATGTGCTTCGCGATTTTCTGAACACAAACTGTTCATCTAGTAATATATTATTATTTTGTAGATGTTTAACAAGTCGTTTACTGATAATTATCTCGGCAACTTTACCCAAGGTAGGTAGGAGACTTATGGGACGATAGCTACTTGGTTCATTTTTTGGCTTACCAGACTTATGAAAAGCTAATATTTTAGCTTTTTTCCAGTCGCTCGGAAAATAGCTTAAATTTATACATGCGTTTAGTATATACATTATTTGTACAATAGCTTTTTTATTTAGATTTTTCAGGACTATATTCTGTATTTCATCAAGGCCTGGTGCCTTTTTGGGTTTGGTCTGCTTGATAGCATCGAGAACCTCTCTGGGAGTGATACGTGGTATTTCCGCCTTATCAATAATTTTATTCATTATCACATTATAGCTTTGGGCTACCTCAGTTTCTATATTCTGATTTGTTGCAGAATTTGTTAGATAATGTACTCGCTCAAAAACATCCGCAAGAGCTTCAGCCTTTGAGCGATCATCAAGTATGATTTGATTATTGTGGCATAACGGCGGTATAGAATTTGAATTTTTACTATTCTTACGTATCTTAATTGCCTTCCAGGAGTGTTATCTCTGATATCAAGCGATTTTAATTTTTCATTTAATTTTAAGTTTCTATGTACAGTGATAGCGTACTTAATTTTATTAGTTAGGTAATTTTTGAAATTTTTTAGCAGTACATTTCTGGTCTTTTGGTACTATGGTCTTATTTTATTGTGCTGAGCAATCATATCTAAGATTTCTTTAGGCAAACTATCTATCTTGTTTTTGCATTAATACTTGGAACAGCAACGTCAATGGCACCACGTATACATTTCGTACAAAAATTATCGCCACGCAGTTTCGTTTATATTAGCTCGTCGGTTTTTACTGCAAACGAACAAAGGATGAAATTATCCGCCATTTCTTGCCGCAATGGCGAACTAAAAATTCGCGCGCCTTTTCAAATAATAAAATTTACAAACTATAAAACATAACGAACCAGAATTGCTACTTAATTCTTGTTTTAAACAATGTTAATAATGATAATAATCATGATAATTATTTCTATCAAATTTTAAATGATTAATAAAAATAACAATAACTCCTAATACCCTAATTAGTCAACCGACGTCACAAGGCTTAAAAGTTTAAGGATGAATAGAAGTTAAAATAGAAAATTTTCAAAAAAATCGATGGATACACAAAATTTGGGACACACGATTAAAAACTTAAAATTAAAAAATCTCAATGAAAAGTAATTTAAATATTTTTCTGAAAAGCACATTTAAAAATGAAAACTTTGAAAAAAAAAATCGAATTTTGACCATTATTAAAAAAATTACGAGCAAAAAACCAAAAAAGGAGCAGTTTTTTTTTATAATTCGATATTTTCTGAACTAGTGATCAAAAAAATCTCCGTTTATCAGGAGGCCTCCTTTCGGGGGTACTGAAAAATACCATAAAATTGAGAATATCTAAAATTCAAATTTTGAAACCGTCTGATTTCGCGTGGAATGCCACATATGTATAAATATAAATTATATATATATATATATATATATATATATATATATATATATATATATATATATATATATATATATATATATATATATATATATATATATATATATATATAGCCATATATAATAGCTAAATTTGTCATTGTTATGTAAAAATTATTTGATTTTTTATTAAATGTAAGATATTTGGTCCTAGCGTGTTAGGCTAATAGACCGGGAATTCTGAGGTTTTATTTATTGAGAATAGGTTTTTTTGAATAAATTGGACGTTGAATAATTTTAATATATATTTTAAGTAGATGAAAATTTATAATCTTAGTTAAATTAAAGTTATTACAATTATTATAGCCATTACACAGTGATCAACTATTAATGTTTTCTTTCATATATCAAGTCCACAAATATTAAATAAATGAAAATTTATAATTTTAGTTGAATTAAAATTATTACAATTATTATAGCTATTACACAGTGATCAACTATTAATGTTTCCTTTCATATAACGATTCTACAATGATATCAAATCTACAAATATTGAATAATTCAGAATATACCTGATAAAGTTGATGAGCCTTGTCGATCTAATTTAATTTTATTTGGTTTCCTCTACGATTTTATTTTACTTTATTTTACTTTCTTTTACAATGTTTTAAGTTTCGATACGATAAATTAACGCGTGGTCGGTTAAGACTTATTAAAACTTAGGCGATGTTACCACTAGGACGGCCAAAGCACGAAGAGACGGAACACCCAGCAGTTTTCCGGGTCTAAGATTTTTGTGGTCCCTTGAATGTTAATTGGAGGGAGAACTCAATGTCCAATTAACATTCGAGTTTCGGGGACGCTTTCCCTCTCTTCGGAGGCGTCGGAAAATGTTGCGAGGGCGGTCTACCCAGTATACTGGCGTACAAGTACAGGTCACAGGTTACGTACTATACATCTGTGATAGTGTATAGGCGCATCTATACACACACACTAAATGCATTAGAGACCCCAATGTTAATGTACATTACGTTATTTTAGAACTTTAAATATTAGACTTTATTTATTAAACTTAGTTAATATTTAAATAATTTAATCGAACAATTAACTGATATTAAATTTTTTATCAATCCCTATTAAGATTTAATTAATAATTTTGATTTGTTCATTTACATATGTTAGCATTTAAAACTTGTTTTATATTATAATTGTTAACTAGACTATTTATATTGAGTCAGTATTTGCCTATTTTATTATTTAATTCAACGCGTGTTTTAAATAAATTTCTTAGTTTATTTGTAAACTTAAATTATTAGTTTTTATTATATGTCTAGGCAGTAAAACTATTTTATTCTTATGAGTTTTTAATGGGGGTTTTTTTTTTATGAGTTTTTAATGAGAAAAAAAAATATTTCCCAGTCTAAGTTCAAATGCCACAATGCATTTAAGAATGTCCTTGAAAATTTCGGATATTATCTTCTAAATGTTTTTTTTATTTAGTTTTTCTCTTGTATAATAAAACTCCCATTTATCTGTTTACTTAGGTTTTTGAAGTCTTAAATGCATTGAGGTCTTAGACTAAGTACCTGAGTAAGGGACATGGGCCCTATATATCTTATTATCTAATCTACAGACGAAGGAAAAATTATGTCGGTTTTTAATGGAAAAATAAAAAGAAATTATTTCTAAAAATTATTTAAAGAAAAATTGTTTTACATAACACCCCCGCCGTTAGACGGAAGCACGAATGAACCTTAAATGAACGAGTGCGACGCCAAAATTTTTCCTTTGTTTGTTGACCTATTAACTTAATTTATTATTCGCTTAAAATGTATTCTTAAACAAAAACTCCTTTCTTCGGTTCCGTTGTCGATGAATCCGTTGGATCAACTCGCATAGTGGCGTTGGTCAGACAGGGGTAGCCCACAGGTGCAGTGGGTGATGTTTCTTTTCTTTCAACGTTGTTTTCAGAGGTTGACCGTTTAATAGAACTAGTTTCTTCTTGTCGTCGTTTCTGATTACCTAAATGCAGCAACAGATGAGTGAATGAATCCCACAGTGCCCCAACGAGACAAATGGACCACCCGTATACCGTGTGTAGGGCATACCCATGGATGACGGTATCCGCAACCAATTTGATGATCCTCAGGCACATGACTATTCCGATAATGCCAGCACAATAGGTGCCGAACCCGGTGAATTTTCCCCAAGTTCTTGACCATGCACTTTCGGCTAATTTGTCCAAGACGTCCTCATTGAATGCATTAAAAATCGACGGTGATCCTTGAGAGTCTTTGATGATTTGTCGTGCTATAGTCTCGAGAACAGCGGATTGTTCCATTGTGAACATGATACGTCCACGCATTGCGTCAAGGTCGTTTTCGGTGTAGATGCCCCCGACTGCTAAATTGGCGGGATTTTGATAAGTCCATGTCATCTTTGTACTGGGTTTCAAAGTTTTTGGTGGTAAAGCTTCTACTGGTCTCGGCATGAACTTGTACCAAATGGTACCAAGTTTATAAATCTGCAAAAGTGGTGAGTTGCAAGGTAATTCTGTTGCTAAATTTGTGAGAACATGGGTCCTTGGAGTCAAGAACATACTCTGGTTCCCACGTTGAACGGGCATTCTATTGTAGCACTTGTCTAGCTGTTGAACCTTAACTTCTACTGGAACGCACTGCACGATGTGGATCACTTCCCCTGCCACACCGCCATATATCCAGATCCTTCCATATAACGGAAAGCGAACTCGTCCGGCTGCGTAGAGGCGATTGACAGCGTATTCTTCAAGATTTCTTTCTCTAGCTTACATTTATTTTTCATTACGTCTAAGTATAACGATTGGACCTGAGACCGGATGTACCGCTCGACGTAAACAAATTTAACGTTCGTGTACATAAAGATATCCAAATTATCTGGATCTGATTGAACTATGTTTGTTTTTTCCAATGACTCTAGATCTTTATTTGTGACAATGAATAATTTAGGATGTTCTGTTCGGATAATCGTTACGCCACACGAGGTCTCAGCTCCAATAGTATTCAGCGAAAAACTAGTATCTTTTACATTCATAGAGTATACTGTTTCTGTTTTGGACTTTAATCTAGTTGCAAAACCCTTAAACAATACTGAATATGTATTGGTAATACAAAATCTTTGTGGAAGCGAATTCCAATATGAATATCCGTACTCGGGATCAATACAATTACCTTTATCTAAATTACATTGATGTCCGGATGGGAAATAAACCTTATTTTCTGAAACTTTAACTCTAATTGATTGTACCTTAAGTGTGATCTTAGCCGTTCCTATTACAAAAACGTTATCCCACGTACCGAAGGGATCAGAATATTGGGAATTGGTACAGTCAGCGTTAGAGTTAACACTGCCTGCCAAACTGATACTACGTACTGTGGTGGTATTTACTTCGAGACCATCGATGAATGTATTTCCTATACGTAACGTCTTATGGTCATGCGCGACCTGACATAGCTCGCGGGAGATCGGGTAGATGTATTCGTTTATTCCCTGGCTGACTATGGAATTATATGACTGCCACCCACAATGTTGGATGACACGACGAATTTCTATTTTACATTGGATTGTTTTAGTATGCTGATACTCGTTCAGTTGTAAGAGTGCGATATCAGGGAGAGACGTTTCTACCCGATCTTCCTCTATGTCACATTCATCGATGTCTACCAGCGATATCGTAGTCATATTTAAAATTTTACTACCACAGTCATACCCGATTATTGCCTCGGAACAGCCCCAACACATAACCATTACAATAAGTAGTTGGATATTCATATCTGAAACAAAAATTAATAATTAAGGTCTAAAGTCGGGATCTGGGTCCACGACTTTAGTTCGTTTCCTTTTGGGAGTTGAAACTTCAATGGTTGTTTTCTTTAACCGATTCGGATGTACGACCTTCGTTCTACCCCCTATTTTTATACTTATATTTCCATTAGGAAAACTTCTAAAATCTTATATGGTCCATCGTAATGGTCCCCGAATTTATTGGCCTTGGGCCCCTTTAAAAGAAAAACATTTTCTCCTCTTTTAAAGGTTACAATTTTTATATGTTTATCGTATATTTCCTTAGATTTCTCTTTTGCTTTAATTAAATTTTCGCGGGCTAATTCTCGAATGTTTATTAATCTACTCACTAATTTACTAATATAATCGTTATAGGTTGGTAAGCAGTCGAGTTCATGAAGGGGTTCGCTAGTCGGTACACGAGCGACTTTTCCGAACACAAGTTCATAGGGAGTAAATTTAGTTCCCTCATGAACACAAGTGTTATAGGAAAAGGTCGCTAGTTCAAGCCAGCTATCCCATTCATTGTCTCGACTTACAAATTGTTTCAAATATTCTCCCAGAACGTGATGGGAACGCTCTAGGGAGCCATTTGATTGCGGCCTAAATGCAGTTGTCTGTATCTTTTTAATTTTAAATCTCTTACTAATTCTTTGCATGAAGGAACTTATAAAATTTCGGCCCTGGTCAGTCAATAAGACTTTCGGGGCCCCGAATGTACAAATAAAACGTTTGATAAATACGTCAGCAACTGTCGTTGCTAACATATTATGTAATGGTGCCGCTAGGCAAAATTTAGAGAGTTGGTCTTGAATAGTTAAAATATATTCAAAACCCTGTTCAGTAACCGGCAATGGACCAACGATATCCATAGCGATTTTTTCGAAAACCGTTCCGGGAGTATCGGTTATCAACATCGGTTGCTTTGTCTTGACGCGAACGAGCTTTTTGAGCTGACACTCCAGACACTGTTGGATGCGTATCTGGATATCTTGCCTCAAATTTTCCCAATAATAATTTGTTTTAATACGATTGTACGTCTTCGAGACTCCTTTGTGCCCCCCAATTGCTGATTTGTGGGCTTCGTAGAATATTTGATCGCGTTTGTCGTATGGAACATAGCGAATTGTTCCAAGACAGATTATAACTTTTATCGGTTCCCTTTCATAGATATCATGGATTAACGATAACACTCCTTTCCAAGGTATATTTTCGATGAATTCTGAGAATGCTATTGAAAAATTTGTTATTCCTTTGTCCTTCAATATTCCCTTGAGCTTCACTAGACATTTAGCGATGTTGCTTCTGATACGTATGATTGATTCCCCGCTTGTTCCGCGAATCACCAATCCGAAATGGTTCGTGTTCCCTTTCTTGGTCCAATACACTTGACCAGTGTCGATAAACCCAACATTAGGAAATTTACCAATTGATTTCAATGATCGAGCACCCTCATCGCAAGGTTGCCCATCTCCATTTAAAAAGTAAACCATATTATCATGTCGATACTGAAATAAATCTCTCGTTACTATAATATTCGCGGCTTTATCGTATTCCTTCCTTTTTAACTCGCTGGCAGTTTCAGTTGAACTGTCCGGTTCGCTGGAACTGGATTCATCCTCGGACGTCGAATAAGATTCGTTATTAACACCGGGGCCTAATGAAGGCATCAACTGGCTCGGGTCGATCCTGGTTTCATCAGGTTTCTCTCGATGTTTAGGCGGTCTTCCCCTCTTCTTGGCTGGGGCGCCCACTGTTCCCTGCAGAGGAGTCTTCGGTGTTCCTACTGCAGGTTCCTTTTCCTGCAGAGAAGTCTTCGGTGTTTCTACTGCAGGTTCCTTTTCCTGCAGAGAAGTCTTCGGTGTTTCTACTGCAGGTTCTTTGTAATAATCTCTTAATGGCTGTAATTTTTCGTTGCTTTCTTCCCTTGTTTTTGTGCTCGGGTAGTGACATTCACCAGTTCCACGGGGTTCCTGGATAACGCGTCCGCATTTAAATTGATCTTGCCGGGTTTATAAAGAACATTGTATTCATACTCAGCTAATTTTAATCTCCATTTCAGAACGCGAGAGTTTCCGTCCGTTGCAGTGCGAAACCAAACTAGAGGTTTGTGATCCGTTACTATTACAAATGGACGACCATACACGTACGCTCGGAAATTTTTAACCGCTTGAATCATGGCGTACGCTTCTTTCTCATAAGTGTCGTATCTTAATTCTGCCCCCTTAATACCTTGGAGAAATACGCGATAGGTCGATCTTTGCCGATTTCCCCTTGTGATAGTACAGCCCCGACCGCGAGTCCAGAAGCGTCAGTTGTTATTATAAAGGGTTGTGAAAAATCTGGGTATTGTAATACAGGTGCGGTACATAGAGCTGATTTTAATTCCTCAAGAGCCGTTTGAGTTTTATCGTCCCATTTAAAATCCACGTCTTTTTCTAATAACCTTGTTAAGGGTTTAGCTATTCTCGAAAAATTTTTAATAAACCGACGATAGTATCCAGTTAAACCTAAAAATTCCCTGATGTTTCGTTGTTTCTTTGGAACAGGAAAATTTTTGACTGCATCTATTTTATCAGGGTTTGGTCTTAATCCCTCGCGACTTATAATATGACCTAAATAGCTCACCTCTGGCCGTAGAAAATTGCATTTTTCCGATTGTAATTGTAAATTCGCTCGTCGCAATCTATTCATTAATTCGTCGATTTTCTTTTCATGGTCATCCAGGTCTTTGGCAAAAACAATAATATCGTCAAGGTACACAAACATCGAGACTCCATGGAGACCTGTCAACACAGTATCCATCAACCTCTGAAAGGTTGCTGGGGCATTTTTTAATCCAAAAGGCATGCGAGTATACTCCCAATGCCCTTGTGGAGTAGAAAAAGCTGTCTTATGACTGTCTTTAGGGTCCATCTCGATTTGGTGATAACCTGACGCTAAATCAAAGACCGAGAAATATTGCGAGCCACCTAGTTGATCCAAAATTTCTATTATATTTGGGAGAGGGTACGCGTCAGTAATTGTTTTTTCATTTAACAAACGGAAATCTATCACGACACGCCATCTCTTATTTCCCTGTGAGTCCGGTTTTTTCGGGACAATCCAAATGGGGCTATTATAGGGCGACTCAGAAGGCCTTATAATGCCTGTTTTGAGGCCCTCTTTAACATGAGCTTCGACTTCATTTTTTAAATGATGGGGGATTCGATATTGTTTTGTAGAAATCGGAAAATTACAATTTGTTGGGATTCTATGTTTGTATAGACTACTAGACTTTAAAGGCTCCCCTGGAATGTAAAACCGGTCCGCGTGTTTTCTTACTAAACGTTCGACATGTCTTTTTTCATCGTTATCTAAATAATCTAACTGCAAAAAGGGTTTAATTTGTTCAAATCTGTTAGTGAATTCAAAATCTTTGACAACTGTAAAAATACGCTTAGAAATTCCCAGGCTTTGATGTATATCCTTTTGGGAATCATTTGGATCAACAGGGATAGACTCATTTATTTGCTCGACTTCTTGGACCCTGAGAGTAGGGATCATAATACCGACTTCACTATCGGTTGTATTATAAATTTGTAAATAGGCCCGTCCTTTCCGGACTCTAACTAAACAATCCCCGGCAAAAACACCCTTACAAATTTTTAACCTTGGAATATAACCCTTTTTAACTTCTGGGTTCTTAACATTAACAAAAAGGTGGATTCACTGCGTTGCGGAACATACATGACCCCGTTTTCAACTCTATTAGACTGTTTGAAGGGATATTTTTCGTGATCCACTTCTAAAACGCGATTTTTATAATCTATTTTCGCACCATGTTTCGCAAAAAGTCTGATCCGACTAAACCAGCGTGGGGAATAGTCATATCGTTCGGAACCACGTGACATACAGCTTCCTTATCAAAAAGTTTAATCTTTACACTACCCAAAGTAAAAACCGGGACGTTCGATATCCCATGCAATTCAATTATATTATTTACATCAATTTCTGTATTGTCTGTTAGATATTTAGCTTTGATCAAGTTTGGTGACGCGCCTGAATCGAGCATCATTATCACGTCACCCGTTGTGGATGATTTACCAACTACGGCGTACGGTAAATTATCCAAATCTAAATTTAAATTTACTTTCATTACTCGGAGTCGTCTCCGCTCGATGTTCCCGCTGTTTTTACCATGTGTATCGGTCGATTGTTTTTCTCTGACTCCCTTGGAAAAGGAGCTTGTTGAGCATTCTGTAGTCGTTCTGCAAATTTGCATTCTTCAGTGTTATGAGTTGTCGATTGATGGATGCTACAAAACTTTCTCGTGTTAGCGTTGCAGTTATTATTACTTCGCGAACTTGAATTTGTGTTTGAATTTACTTTATTCGGATTTTGGTCGCAATATTTCGCTGTATGCCCCTGGATTCCGCACAACTGACACCGCGCGCGAGTATAAACGTTATTTTGATTATTTCTCCCTGCTAATTGGGGACAATTTTTGGCAGAATGCCCTTTTCCAAAACAAATTTGACATTGAAGGTCTGGACAATTCCTACTAATATGGCCTGGTTGATGACAATTGTAACAAGTTGCGGTATTCGAATTATTATTCTGGTTTCTATTAAATTTTTGATTGTTATTAAAATTTTGACCATTATTATTTTTGTTTTTATTATTAATTTGGGATGTGGAGGGTTTGCTCGACATCTTAGAATTATTTTGAGTTTCTGTTGATAAAAAATTGACATTTTTAAAAGAATTTTTAAGTTTTTCATCACTCTTTTTCTGTTCTTTATTAGGGGTTTTTGTTTCGGTTTCGCGGCGCAGTTCTTTTCGGGCGTTTAATTTTTTTTCTATTTTTATGGCATTTTCTAACGCTTCCTCAACATTAGCGCACACGTGACACTCAACTATTTCGCGACCCTTTTTTCGCAAGCGGTTTACAAAATCGACAACAGATTCGTGGTCTAAATGGTAGATCGTACCTAATTCCCCTTGCAGTTGGAATAAGGTTTTGGAAGGAACATATATTTTCTTCAAAGCCGTTGTTAAATTCGCGATTGATTCCGGTATTTGATTATTAAGGGAAGTTCGTACTTTGGAACTGAGTTTACTACCGTATATTAGCTTTGTTAAATTACTCTCCGCAGCTTCCGGTAAAACGGACTTTGCGTCCCTACAACAATTTAAAAAGTCAATTAATTCACTCGGGACTCCATCAAACCGAGGAACAAAAGTAAGCGCGTCATTTAGTGAGATATTTTGGTTAGCTGTTAACGCCATGTTGTCTAAATCTCTTAAATCGTTTTGAATAATTTGATTATCTAAATTAGGATCAACTTGATTTTGAACCGGCAAATCACCTTCTACGTTAAGATCGTCAACGACTGAATTATTTCCGCTATTATCGATAAGAGTATTAGCACTAAGATTATCTAAATCAGAATTATTTGGGGTTTTGGCGATCGGATCTTCCTCTGAGTCCTCGTCTGAAGTGATTTCCGGTCGAATCAAAGATTTTCCAATCCCTGAATCTACGGTCGCGTTCGCGTCGGGTGAATCTGAGAATTGAAATTTTTTCCCTAGTGGTTGGGGGTAACCCTTCTGAAAAAGGTGCTCGTCCGTGTTTTCTTAGATCGTAAGATTTATCGTTATCCGACATTAATTCATGACCGTAACAAAATGAATGATTTTAATTCACAATCTTCAACTTATTTGAACAACCAAGTTTCAATTTCCAAACGTTTGAAAATAATAAAACACTATACACATTAATTCATTATTCACAATAATATAAAGTATAAATTGAAAGAAAATATTATTTGCACTGTTTTCAAAAAAAAAATATTTCTCTGTGTCTTACTAACAAAAATTTTAGTTCTCAAAAATTCTCTAATAAATGTATTTTTCTCAATTAATAAACCTCAGTGTCCCTGTTCGAGCGCCAAATTGTTATGTAAAAATTATTTGATTTTTTATTAAATGTAAGATATTTGGTCCTAGCGTGTTAGGCTAATAGACCGGGAATTCTGAGGTTTTATTTATTGAGAATAGGTTTTTTTGAATAAATTGGACGTTGAATAATTTTAATATATATTTTAAGTAGATGAAAATTTATAATCTTAGTTAAATTAAAGTTATTACAATTATTATAGCCATTACACAGTGATCAACTATTAATGTTTTCTTTCATATATCAAGTCCACAAATATTAAATAAATGAAAATTTATAATTTTAGTTGAATTAAAATTATTACAATTATTATAGCTATTACACAGTGATCAACTATTAATGTTTCCTTTCATATAACGATTCTACAATGATATCAAATCTACAAATATTGAATAATTCAGAATATACCTGATAAAGTTGATGAGCCTTGTCGATCTAATTTAATTTTATTTGGTTTCCTCTACGATTTTATTTTACTTTATTTTACTTTCTTTTACAATGTTTTAAGTTTCGATACGATAAATTAACGCGTGGTCGGTTAAGACTTATTAAAACTTAGGCGATGTTACCACTAGGACGGCCAAAGCACGAAGAGACGGAACACCCAGCAGTTTTCCGGGTCTAAGATTTTTGTGGTCCCTTGAATGTTAATTGGAGGGAGAACTCAATGTCCAATTAACATTCGAGTTTCGGGGACGCTTTCCCTCTCTTCGGAGGCGTCGGAAAATGTTGCGAGGGCGGTCTACCCAGTATACTGGCGTACAAGTACAGGTCACAGGTTACGTACTATACATCTGTGATAGTGTATAGGCGCATCTATACACACACACTAAATGCATTAGAGACCCCAATGTTAATGTACATTACGTTATTTTAGAACTTTAAATATTAGACTTTATTTATTAAACTTAGTTAATATTTAAATAATTTAATCGAACAATTAACTGATATTAAATTTTTATCAATCCCTATTAAGATTTAATTAATAATTTTGATTTGTTCATTTACATATGTTAGCATTTAAAACTTGTTTTATATTATAATTGTTAACTAGACTATTTATATTGAGTCAGTATTTGCCTATTTTATTATTTAATTCAACGCGTGTTTTAAATAAATTTCTTAGTTTATTTGTAAACTTAAATTATTAGTTTTTATTATATGTCTAGGCAGTAAAACTATTTTATTCTTATGAGTTTTTAATGGGGGTTTTTTTTTATGAGTTTTTAATGAGAAAAAAAAATATTTCCCAGTCTAAGTTCAAATGCCACAATGCATTTAAGAATGTCCTTGAAAATTTCGAATATTATCTTCTAAATGTTTTTTTTATTTAGTTTTTCTCTTGTATAATAAAACTCCCATTTATCTGTTTACTTAGGTTTTTGAAGTCTTAAATGCATTGAGGTCTTAGACTAAGTACCTGAGTAAGGGACATGGGCCCTATATATCTTATTATCTAATCTACAGACGAAGGAAAAATTATGTCGGTTTTTAATGGAAAAATAAAAAGAAATTATTTCTAAAAATTATTTAAAGAAAAAATTGTTTTACATAACATCATTAAAGACAAATTTGGGAATTAGGGAAATAAAGGATAAGGGGGAAGGGGAGGACCTTTACTCGGTAGGAATTTTCGGTAACTGAAAAAGTAATTCGGACAGCGCAGACCGGGACTCGAACCCGGATCGTTTGGTTACGCGCCAAAGGCTCTACCAGTTAAGCTATCCAAGACACTGTCCGTAATTACTATTCAGTCACCTAATAAGACCTATCGAGTAATAAACACCACCGTCCATCTTACGGTAAAGAGCTTTAGAGCCATATATATATATATTGAAACACTAAATTTTTGCTTATCTTAAAAATTTAATTGTCTAGGCCACTAAACCTCGCGGATAAAGAATAATCGCCTAGATTTCTTAAAAATTGGGATTCGCTGCCCTGGAATATTCCACTCCCTTGAACCAATGAGTGTCTTTGTCTTTAGATGAATTTATTAGATTTAGACAGAAGTTCTCACGCGTACCAGTTAATTTAATTTACTTACTAACAAATTTTAACTGCAACGATGACCCTTCGTCTTTGATTGACCCTTGGCGGGTTGTAGATAGATAGTCGTATTGAATAGATAGAGGGCTAGTGGTAGTTTAGTAATAGTGTATCGCGGTGATAACAATAAACTTAACTTTATTACACAAAATAAGCACTTTTAATATAAACTTATAGTATTTCGGTTACGTAATTAAACTTAGTGTTATAAATAATTAAAGAATAGTGATAAACGTGGTGAATTATCACCTAATGCAGAATAAAAAAATTAGTAGAAGTAATGTGAAATATTTCTGATAATTAATGTTAAACTGTTAATAGAATTTTAGTAGATTTTAGTAGTAAGTTTTATAGATTTTGGTGAGTAGTCACCTAATAGTGGTAATAGTGGTATAGTAGTAAGTTGACTATGATAATCTAACGTGGTGGTTGACACCGGGGGATAGATCGAAGTGTCGATCAATGCTCAGGTTTTGAGGCTCGTAGCTGATTTGCCCCTCCTCGTGTCGTCTTGTGACGTCACAGGGGCTACACATTAATTTAGTTAGTGTCGGTAACGGAAATTTCGGGTGGTAGTTCGCCAGGCTGATAAAATCGGGACATTTTGCAGTGTCTCAATGTATATACATATATATATATATATATATATACTAGCTATTACCCGCCTGCTTCGCTGGGCATTTTATAGAATTGTATTTTTCGATCTAAACTTAAAATTTGATTAGAGTATTGTTTTGACTTTCACAAATTCTAAATTTCATCGAATAAGCATATACCTTTTATCTATGAAATTATTCCAGCTAATATTCATTGTAACTTTCAATGTGCAATCACTATAATGTTTGCGTGGCCTTTTTTTCAAAAATGAATAATAATTGACACGAAGAAAAAAATTTGAAATGAGAATTTGGAGTCTATAGGAGCTATAGCTTGGAAATTAAAAATTTTTTATGTTAGCACCCACCTTCGCAAACCCCTGTGAGATGAGCTATCGTAAAATTTTCCCATGGACTTCTTCTACATCTCTCACAGAAGATTCCTACCAAATTTGGAATCGATAGGAGCTATTGTTTAAAAACGGGAATTTTTTATTATTAACGTTCCTACAATTTGACTTAACAAAAGTCTTTGATTATGTAGATCATAAGGTCATACTGAGCACACTTGTTGAACTTGGCTTTTCGTTTGAAACTATAAGTTGGTTCTTTTCTTACTTAACAAATCGTTCACAATCAGTTATGAATGATATGGGAAAACTTGTAAAATTTCTTGAAACTACCTCAGGAGTCCCGCAAGGCTCAGTTCTTGGACCGATATTGTTTTTGATAGATATGAACTCGGTAGCTAAGCGTCTAATGTACTCTAAATATGGTCTATTTGCCGACGATAAATTTATTTACTTACACTTTTATAACTATCAATTGCAAGAAGCAATTAGGCAGATAACTTTAGATGCCCAAGCTGTCGCAGATTGGACAAGGGAAAATGGCCTACAATTGAATTTGCTAAAAACCAAGGCTATGTTATTTGGCTCTCATCGTAAATTGAAAAATCTACAGAGCGATATCATACTTCAAATAGAAATCGACGGAACATCGCTACCTTATATCGAATCAACCAAGTGTCTGGGCCTCTATCTATCTAATAATTTATCTTGGAATTTACACGTCTCGAAAACTGTAAGTAAAATTAACTCAGCTTTATATACCCTTAAAGTAAAGAAAAATATTTACACTAAAGATATTAGGAGGTTATTAATCTCAGCAACGATATTACCACTTATTGATTATTGCTCTATTGTTTTAACAAACACAACTACTGAGGACAATTATAAGCTGCAGCGTGCGCTAAACTCAGCAATTCGTTTTATTTTCAACCTAAAGCGGGACGAGCATATTACACCATTTAGGCGTGAACTTGGATGGCTATCCATAAGTAAACGTCGAATCTATTTCTTAGCTTGTTACTTTTATAAGCTGTTAAGCATAGGCAAACCTCTCTACTTGCGTGAGTTATTTATTGAAGACTTAGATACTAGACGCTCTGAAAGACTGGCAGCGAAAAAGAATTTTATAAATTTTAAAGTACCGAATTTTACCTCGACCGTTTACGAATCTTCTTTTGTTGTTAGCTGCATTCGTCTTTGGGAAGAGTTGCCAGAGGATCTAGTCAAAGCGCCTAGTATTGATATTTTCAAGAATAAGATCTTTCATTATCTCTTCGAACTTGATATTTAAAAAATTGTCTGTTAAATTCAGTTAAATCATCAAAAACTATGTCATCAAACAAAAATGTTACTTAATCTTAAGTTATCCTTTAATCTGTATTGTTAAATTATACTCTTCTTTTACTCTGTCAAAACATACTTTAAGTTAAGTATTTAGTAAGTTATAAAATATTGTTAAATTAAGCATAAAATTTGTAAAATATATTAATTTAATGTAAACTTTTCTTTTGCCATCTGGCCAGTTAAGGCTTTGGCATAGATAAACATATCTATCTATCTATCTAATTTTAACAGTTGTTTTAGCAACGGTAACTATTGCAACTGTGACCATGGCAACGGTAACTATGGCAACGGTAGCCATAGCAACGGTATCCATATCAACGGTAACCATGGCAACGGTAACCATGGCAACGATTGATTAGCGTGGGTAGTTGTGGGGGAGGGTAAGATGGGGTTGAGTTCTATAATTGATAGGTGCCACTGATGGTTTCTTAGATTGGAGAATCAAAATGATACCCCCCCCCCCTCCCAAAGAGAGAGAGAGATAAGGAAGCGGGAAGAAGGCACGGGAAATAGGGCACGGGAGGGGAAGAATGAGAAGGAGGGGAGGGGGTAGCATACTTGATGGTTATCGAAAAATCCATTTTGGCTAGGAATTGCGCAAAATCCCTTCTTATCTCTCGTCTACGGTGAAAAAGGAGTACCTATGCCAAATTTTAAATGAATCGGTCCAATAGTTTCGGAGATCTGGTGATGAGTTAGTGGTATTTCGCTTATATGTATATAGATATTTTTTTTTAATTATGAACAAACAAATAATTTTAGAAAAAATGTCATGGTACGTACCTATAGTCAATAAACGTACTAAATATTTTTTAGGAACCGTCATATTGTACTTAAACTGGGGCACCAAATGCAAATGACTGTATGTCGACTTTTACCTTTACAATATTTAAAACCATAAATACGTCATAAAATATTAATAATTCTAAATTCTTGATTTAAATTTCAAATATTAAATATTAATATCAAATTAGCGAATTATCCGGCTTAGCCTTTAGCTGATTTAAGTTAACCAGCTAAGCCGAACAGTCAGCTAGCTAATTAGCTCGGCTAACTTGTTTAGCATTATACATTGTAATTGAAAGTTGAACTCAAAGTGTATACTTATTAAATAGCAACTGACAGGCTTTTATAACATCACATAAACCTCAAAAACCAATTTAAGCATAAGTGGAATGGAATTTTGTATATTTATAGAAAGTAATACAGATAAAAATATTTAATTTAATAAGTCTTTTAATATTATTAAAATCCATCAAAAAATTTCATGAACAGTTGTAAAAAAATGACTTTAAATATTTACATCTCCGAGTATATTAAACTTTTGAAAATAATTATTCAGTAGTTTACAAACATTAGTATACATCTTTATATATTAGATTGGTGTGTTAAAAAAGAAAGTTTTTGTGTTTTTCTCTTCCATTGGAAAACTTGTACATGGACAGATAATAATAATAATTCAATTTCTTTATATAATTTGTACAGTTCTTTAAAAAACTATTTCGGTTTTTCCCATCCACCAAATATACGCTCTAACTCTTCCGCAACAGCTATCGACAAGTGGTCTTGATTGAGACCTGCCACAACTTGTATTCCTATTGGAAGACCATTGCTAAATCCTAAAGGACAAGCAGTTGCCGGTAAACCAAGGCAGTTAATGATCGCAGTATAAGAAAAATTGAAGGGTTTCAATATTGTTTCATAGTGAAGTGGAGCGGGCGTTGGATGAGTTGGATATAAGAAGACACCATCGGAACCCAGCATATTCTGTAAGTTTATGTACGAGAGGTGTAAAGTTAAAATGATAGTTACAACAAAAATACTTACTTGAAATTCATCGCGAAGTTCAAGAGTTTGTGTTAATAATTTTGCTCTTTTTTCATTGTCCCTTTTCATACCAAAACTTTCAAATGCTGCGGTCACTAAGGCGATAAATGTATGACAACTATAGCACATCATCCACTTAATGAATTCCCACCAAATATTTATACGTCCTTGTCGATTACTTAATTCATGAGCAAAATTTTCTCCAATGGGAGAAACCATATTTGCAAGCCAAATCGCTAGACTATTTTTTAATTTTTTAATTTCAACTTTTTCTGCTTTTATTTTGTAACCTGTTTTCAAATACCAAATCACCTTATTGATTTTCTGTCTTATATCTTGAGAAACAGGTGATACAAAGAGTTGACCCCCATCATCTTCCATATAGTAAAACTAGTTCCAAAAATAAATTAACGATTATGTATATTAAAAAATTTTGAAAAAGTCAAATAGTATATTATACAGTCAAATAGTATATTACACACCTAGGGATGAAAAAATTTATATATAATTGCATATACTTATTAGGGTGATTCAAAAAAAAAGAATATTTTTTTTTTCGTTTGGTACTCTGAAAAATAGGTTCCTAGACACCTCTAAGAAAGCCTCTCCAAGCATGAGTTCTTAATTGTAACGGGAAGGTCCTCCTTCTTACAGTTTTCTATTTTTTCTTATTATCAGATAGAAAAATTTATATCTCGCTTCCAACTACTTGAAAAAATATCGTGTTCCTTAGATTTTGTAGGAAATTGAATGCTCTACAAAAAGGCCTCTTACGATTTTTTTCGTAAACCCAACCGTTTAAAAGATATTAACGGTTAAAGTTTGATTATTTTTGGGAAAATTTTTTATTTCTTATGAATTTTATAACTCAATGAAAAAAATCATTATGAATGATGAAACTCATAGTTTTGTAGGAAATTTACTGCTCTATAAAAATGGTCTCTTATGATTTTTCGATCAAGTTGAGCGTTTACGAGATATTCATCGTCAAACATCAATGCATATCAATTTTTCTAGTTTTTGATCAATAATTCGAAAAATTTCAATTTATTTTGTGAGTTTCAAGGAAATTTAGACAAATTTGAGTTTTTATTATAAAAGCAACTCCTATAGATGTTTTCTGTTCAAAAATTCATTTGAAAGTTTTTATTCTAATAATATTTTTTTAATTTTATCTTTAATAATTTAAAATCTTAATCGCGTTGTCATTTATTATTATGAAATTTGTTCAGTGCGTATTTTTAAATTGTTTTTCACAAAATATACATAAAATTTTCGTTCGAGGGGATTTTTGTTTTGAATTCCATTTCTTCTTCTGTTTGTCTTCTGAAACTAACGCCATCTATGTTTTTACTCTCAACTATCTTCAGTATCTACCCATTTAATACCGTATTTTCAGTGTTCCTAAAACTGATCATCTTGAATACGTAATAAAATAATTCATTTTAAATAAGTCTTATAATCATCACATAAATTTATTTATCATCAATTAACCTACAATGAATAAAGAAATACGTTTTATCGAAATTTTTTTGTAATTTTAACCATTGACTGTGATAGCGAAGAAATTTTTTGACTGCATTAGGAGCTCCACTAGTTGGAATCTAATTTTTTCTCCACAGTTCAATAACTTGGTCAACTGAATTTTTAGCACTTTGTTTGATTGAATACTTTAAAATTTTAAGTTGGTAGAAAAACACACGCATAACCTCTTTCACTTTTGGTAACTTACGTTCCGAAATTCTTTGTAGAGGTATTCCGATAAAACGTATTTCTTTATTCATTGTAGGTTAATTGATGATAAATAAATTTATGTGATGATTATAAGACTTATTTAAAATGAATTATTTTATTACGTATTCAAGATGATCAGTTTTAGGAACACTGAAAATACGGTATTAAATGGGTAGATACTGAAGATAGTTGAGAGTAAAAACATAGATGGCGTTAGTTTCAGAAGACAAACAGAAGAAGAAATGGAATTCAAAACAAAAATCCCCTCGAACGAAAATTTTATGTATATTTTGTGAAAAACAATTTAAAAATACGCACTGAACAAATTTCATAATAATAAATGACAACGCGATTAAGATTTTAAATTATTAAAGATAAAATTAAAAAAATATTATTAGAATAAAAACTTTCAAATGAATTTTTGAACAGAAAACATCTATAGGAGTTGCTTTTATAATAAAAACTCAAATTTGTCTAAATTTCCTTGAAACTCACAAAATAAATTGAAATTTTTCGAATTATTGATCAAAAACTAGAAAAATTGATATGCATTGATGTTTGACGATGAATATCTCGTAAACGCTCAACTTGATCGAAAAATCATAAGAGACCATTTTTATAGAGCAGTAAATTTCCTACAAAACTATGAGTTTCATCATTCATAATGATTTTTTTCATTGAGTTATAAAATTCATAAGAAATAAAAAATTTTCCCAAAAATAATCAAACTTTAACCGTTAATATCTTTTAAACGGTTGGGTTTACGAAAAAATCGTAAGAGACCTTTTTTTTAGAGCATTCAATTTCCTACAAAATCTAAGGAACAAGATATTTTTTCAAGTAGTTGGAAGCGAGATATAAATTTTTCTATCTGATAATAAGAAAAAATAGAAAACTGTAAGAAGGAGGACCTTCCCGTTACAATTAAGAACTCATGCTTGGAGAGGCTTTCTTAGAGGTGTCTAGGAACCTATTTTTCAGAGTACCAAACGAAAAAAAAAATATTCTTTTTTTTTGAATCACCCTAATACTTATATATAATTATATAACATTTATATGTAATTATCTGTTATTGACATTTAATTATATATGACCACATATAATTATATATAAATCATATATAATTGTTTTTACTTCAGAGGATATTTTGTAATTACTTATAGAAGTTGATGATTACTTATATATAGAACTTAAGATTACTTAAATAGAACATTCTTTTTAACTTCCCGCTAATAATCTCAGATTTTCAAAAATCGTGAATTTATTTTTTTCACCCCATTTTGCAAAAATCGCGTTTTCATCATATCTCGACGTTTGAATGTCACAGGAAGCTTCCCTGACTACCCCTGCGATGTTGTCACTATGTCTGTCCGTATGTATGTATGTAAAAGAGAGAGAGAGAGAGAGAGAGAGAGAGAGATTGATTGATTGATTGATTTCGTTTTATTATGCCAAGGCAGATGCCAGATTGCAAAATTTCAAGTACAACAGTAAAATATACATTTTTACATAATCAAAGAGTTATTAGAGCAAGTACATAATGTAACAATTTCATACTTATTTTATAAATTTAATCTAATTCATAATTTCAAACTAATTTTAAACTAATTCTAAACTAAAAATTCAACTCATAAAAATTTTAATATTCAAGAAAATAATTTACCACACTTCACAATATAATAGTCTATTTAATTATTAAATAAAGACAGCCACCAAAAGTGTAATTGCACTATATTAATTGTCTAAGTTCAGTAAATAGTCAAAAACTTTGTTTTTGAATACTTCATTGCTACTCGAATTTATAATTTCATCAGGCAATTCTTCCCATAGACGAATCGCAGAGACTAGAAAGGAATGCTCCATATAGGTGGTAGCAAAATGAGGTAGCTTGAAGGTAGAATGTTTTTTGGCTGCAAGCCTATTAGAGCGTCTAACATCAGTGTCTTCTGTGAATTGATCTCGTAAATACTTGGGTTTTTCAACTTGGAGTAACTTGTAGAAATAACAGCTCATGTAGTATATTCGGCGATACTTCACAGACAACCATCCCAATTCGCGTCTGAAAGGTGAAATGTGCTCATCTTTTTGAGATTAAAAATAAATCTGATAGAGCAGTTGATTGCACGTTGTAGTTTTAAATTGTTATCAGAAGTTGAGTAGACCAATACAACGGAACAATAGTCAACGAGTGGTAGAATGGTTGCCGATACTAGTAATTTCCTTATAGGAGTTGAAAAGATATTTTTCCTAACTTTGAGGCAATGCAGAGCCGAGTTCATTTTACTAACTATTTGAGTGACGTGGTAGTTCCATGACAAATTTCTGCTTAGCTGAATGCCTAAGCACTTGGTACAATTAACGTAGGGTATTATGACACCATTTATTACTATTGGTGGTAGATCCAAGTCCTCAAGCTTTTTCAACTTACTATTTGAACCCAAGATCATAGCCTTTGTTTTAGCTAGGTTGACTTCCAATCCATGGTCTCTTGCCCAATCAGCGACTGATTGTGCATCCAAGTTGACCCTCCAGATAGCATCATGTAGCTGATAGAAAAAGAAGTGAGAGTATATATATTTGTCATCAGCAAACAATCCATGTTTGCAATATACCAGTCGCTGAGCCACAGAATTCATGACTATTAGAAATAGGATTGGACTCAGAACAGATCCCTGCGGAACACCAGATGACGTTTTGAGTAGTTGAATTGGAGTCCCAAGATCGTTTAATATTGACTGAGATCGATCCGACAAGTAAGAGAAGAACCAATTTATTGTTTCCATAGAGCAACCAAGCTCAAATAGCGCAATCAGTATACTTTTGGAATCTACATAATCAAAAGCTTTGCTCAAGTCGAACAATACTAATACAGTAAGTTTGCTGTTGTCCATTGCTTGTCGAATATCATCAGTGAGTTTCAATAACGCTGTTTGCGTGCTGTGGTGTTTTCTAAATCCAGACTGAAAAGGATCCAAAAGTTCATTATCTTCCAGATATGATGTCACCTGATTTGCAATAATTCTTTCAAAGGCTTTAGCCAAGTGCGACAAATTTGCAACCGGTCGAGTGTCTGATGGAGATCTAGGTGGTGTGATCTTGTTTAAGGGTATTATGTAGACGATCTTCCAAATATCAGGAAAAATACCGGTGTCAAGAGATCTGTTAAATAAAGCTGTGAGAAAGACTGAGATTTGCGGAAGATGATCTCTCAACCATCTCAGATCAAGACCATCAGGGCTCTTCCCTTTTGATTTAGATAGAGTGAGATGCAATGCTTTGGTAACATCAACTATATCAATCTTTGTCCAATGAAATGAGCAATCAACCTTCTTTGTATGGTCGATAGGTAAATTATCTATGAAATTTACATCACTCGGTTGATGTTTCCTAACTATGTTTGCATAATACTCATTTAATTCACAAGCATCGAAGAAATTAAGCGGTGACGAGGGATTAGATTTGATTAAGCCAAGGTGCTTGAGTTTACTCCAGACAGTTGAACCATACGGCAGATTGGAAAGAGCAGTTTTGAGGTATTCTTCACGAGCATGATTCAACTGGATTTTTAATTCCTTTCTTTTTAATCTGAAGAGAGCAATCAAGTTTGGATCCTTACATCTTTTTGCTTTTTTGTAGATTTCATCACGTTCTTTACACTTAGCCTTCAGCTCTCTAGTAAACCAAGGATTACTACGACGAGAGACCTTACTTGTAAGTAAGGGTGCATACAAATCTAAAGATGACAGAATTTCAGTTTTAAAAATAGACAGTAAAATATTTGGATCAGAATTTTCAAGCACAGAATTTTCAACTTTTAAAGAATTCATTAGCGAAGTCGATAGGGCTTGATAATCGCATGATCTTAGGATTCTGTAAGTTATAATCTTTGGTGCAGGCTTTGGGTTATTCAGATCATACTGACAGAACAAGTAATCATGACCATCAATATATGGAGAATCAGATTTCACATAGGAGACTAGTTTAGAAGCACTATCCAGCAAAATTACATCTAGCCAGGAATCACAATTATTTTTATGGAATGTAGCTCCATAGGGTACACAATACAACGATGCCTCAGTTATAAAGTCTCTCAGATGATTTGCAGTGTAAGTATATTCTAACAAGTTACAATTTAAATCTCCAGCTATAATGATATTGTTGAAATTCGGTGCTAATTTATAAAAGATATCAAAAAACTCAGTAAGAAAGAGTCCTTTCGGTCTGCGATATATACATGACAATAATAGTTGTGATCCAGTGATTAAGAGAGAGAGAGAGAGAGATTGATTGATAGTTTATTAATGCCAAGGCACAAGCCAAATGGCAATTTTAAATACAATATGATTTACAAATACAATAATAATAGAAAAATTATATAAGTACATAAACTATAATAAAGATCTAATATAAAAATTTATATTTATTTTATCTGATTCAACTAACATACTCAATAAATTATTCAATTAAATAACAGCTGATAAAAGAACAAAGTTGGAGAATTTAACACTTAGAATCTAACAGTAATTATCAGAGAACTTATCACTTTACAATAACAAAATTAATAATCCAAATTCAACAAATGGTCAAAAATTTTATTTTTGAACACTTCAAGACTAGATGAGTTTACAATCTCTTCAGGCAGTTTTAGTTGAGCTATTAGTTGAATCAGTTGACTGTTAATCTAGTTTAGTGAGATCAGAAACACATTTAATTTTAATTATTTCAGAGCCATTTTCTCTTTTAGCAAAAATTTGTCCACTTGTCACCCAGACATACTTGATCTTTTTAACTTAGCCTTTTCTTTAGTTTGTAAAAGTAATTTATGTGTCTCTGGTAATAAAAATTCATTGACGTATATAGCAAATGTGGAATTTTGATCAACATAGTCCGGAAACACAATTTTAGCCAAAAGATTTTTGACTTGCGTTTCGAACTTATAATGAAATCACGTACTCGAGAAGACTTCAAATCAATAATGTAGGAATGATAGGTAGTCTTATGTTGTTTAGATCTATCTTTATTTACAAATTTACGAACACTCAAAACATCGCTGACCAAATGTGGTAACTCTAGAGCATTTAAAACAGCGGACGGAATTTCAGAAGGTGATAGTTTATCAGCCACTAAATCAGGAATACCTGAGATTACCAACTCAGTAGTACTTCCTAATAGAGATGAAGTAGATGAAGCTACACTGTTTTCAAGAGTAACTAGTTTGCTCAGATCAGCTAGTTTATTATGCATTATATTCATGTTAGTTTTACTGTCTTCTTTTAATTTTTTGATGTCTAAGTTTAATTTCGAAATTGAATCAGCATTTATTTTAATATTTTCCTTAACTTCCGAAAGGTCAGACACAGTAGCAGCTTGCGAATCTTTGAGGTTAGCGATTTGCGTACTAAGTTCCTCAAGTTTCTTATTTACCAACATGTTGGATGATAAAAACTGTTCCATCATAGCTGTCATCTTATCGTCAAGCGACTTTTCAGACCAATTTGAAGGTAGTTGGGCCATTGTTGGAGGTGTGATAGGTGAATGAAACACTGAGTCTGGACCAATCGATATCGGTGTATTTGGTGTGACAGGTGATTTCAATGAGGTTGATACACGAGCTGTTGATAAACGAACAAGTGAGGTAGATCCGCGAGCTTTAAATGTATGATCAAGAGGAGAAGAGCTGGCAGATTTGAAACTGGAAACTGAAGAGGTATTAGAGCTAGTAGATTTTATCGAGGCAAGTCTTGTTTTTGTTTCTAAATTTCCCAGGAGATAGTTAAATTGTTTTCTGCAACAATCAGTCAGCGGCCTGTTTTTTACATAATCTCGTGCACAACCAGGATGGAAATGCTGTTGACAAGTGTTACAAATAGATGATTTAACAGGTCTCTTGCATTTAATACATGTGTCAGGCACCAATGGCATAACCAGAAGATTGAAAGTAAAATTACTGTAAGGTGATCAGACAATTTAATATCAAGTTTCAAGTTATTAGTTAGAACAAGATAGATAACCAGTTATTTATAGTGTAGCTTACACCTTCTCAGTACACACACCACGGAGCTTAGATAGAAGGAGCTCGAACGGCATAGGTCATTTGGTATAAAATGTGTCCTCAAAAACAGCAGCAAATAACATGTACCTATTTTCACCACCAGAGTAGCGCAACGATCACTACAATCTCTGTGACGTCACAAAAAGCCGTTAAGATTTTATGAAGTATGTAAACATAAACAAATGTAAAATTAAGTTTGCTTGGACAGTGCTGTTAAAGTGTGAAAATAATTGATAAAATAATTTAAGAAAATGGTCAAAAAGTGTTCAGTTAAAAATTGCTTAAGTGGCTCAACTGCTGAAAAGAAAACGAAACGTTGAATTAAACCGTCGTCAAACGACTTTATTTCAAGTACCCAAGGTAATATAACCAATAAGTTCAATCCATTTTATTATAAGTTAATAATATATGATTTAAATTAAGTAATAATAAGAGTTAATTAATTTATATTCTGTGATTTTTCAATAAAGAGTCGAGTTTTATTTTGTAATCACTAGTTTATAAAATCAAAAATTACGGGAATTATAATCAATAATTAATAGAATGAAAGTTGAGGATAAATAAGATATAAAATTTTTAAAAGTTATAATTGATTAAAGACATCACAGTTATTTATTTATTTAAATTTTTTTTTTTTTCAAACAAATTTCTATGAGTGTGGCTATTAGCATTTACCCGTGCTAGCATTTTTCCCCTGTTTTTGCTAACACTTCAAACTTTAAAGTATAAAAAAAAAAAAAGAGAAATTGCACATTTTTTTGATTCAGCGTAATAGATGCGTACTAATATCTGAATAATCGTTGGAAATATAATTTTTTTTTCTTAAATTAGTGTCCCGATGCATTAAAAAATTGGAACTTGGCATTGTCACAACATCTTCTTCATAAAAACTTTGTCTGTGAATTGCATTTTAAAGATGATGATATCATTAGAACATTTGACAGAATAAACTTGCCAAATGGTGAGGTTTTTGATTTACCAAAAGAAAGATTCCACTTAAAGGCAGGTGCAATTCCTGTACAGGCAAATATGATCGTAGACCACCATGATGCACGTGTATTAGATTCTTCAAATACAAATCCTTTACCTATGCAAATAGTTTCGGAGGAAGTGGTTATAAACGAAGAACTTGATACTGGCTGTTCTGCCGGAAAACATATGGAAGAGAACAGCAACATAAGTGACAATTTTTCCGATTGTCGCCAACAAATGTATAGTTCAAGTATCGTAAATGAAATAATTGAAGATACAACAAGTCATACTGGAGATCTTGAGTTGGAATGGCAAATATTATGCGAAGAAAATTATCGTCCTGCAGCTTTTGATGACAATCCTGGAACGTTTTCGTTAACTACAATATTGCAAGCACTGAAAGATCAAGGTTTACCACAAAATTGGTGTTGGTCAAAACAATCAGAACCACAAAAACTTTTAATTCTATATTACATAGATAGTTTTTGAAAAAACTAAAATTAGAAGTTAAAATTAGTAATAATCTAATTATTCAGGTACTTAGACTTTAGTATATTATCGGCCGGAAATATAAATTTTATCTTTCAATTTTTATCATTTATTATTTAGATAACTGTTATGGAAACAGGGGTGACTGTTAATTACAATTATTCATTAACATCAGTAATACATTTTTTTAATATGCTCCAAGAAATTGAAAAATCGCAGTTTTGCAGTGGTGCTGGAGTGAACAACGGAAGGTTTTTATTATCTTCATTTCCTTGTGAAGTAATGAATAAAATGAATTACGAATTTTATCTTTTTTGTAGGTGTTCAACCAGGTGTGATGGTATTTTACAATCACCCGAAAAATATAAAAGATTTATGAAAATGAATCGATGTTTCAGTTGTCGATCCTTACGAAAAAGATTGTTAATGTCGTCAAAACGAAAAAACAACGATATAACGAAACGTTACATTACGATTAAACGTAAACTGCATGTAAAACAAAAAAATTTACATCGTCTGAAGAAAAAGGTAATATTGGTTTTATAATGTAATTGCTGTTATACTATTTGTTGTTCTACAGAATCATCAATTGAAGGAAAAGATGGAACAATTAAAACACCAGTGTGCTGTAATCAAAGATAGTGTTATTGAAGAAGAAATCGCGGATCTCCCAGAAGCCCAAAAACAAGCAGTTCGTGCTTGTTTTCAAGCTACTAAAGTCAAAAATTCGAAACAACGACGTTATACTATTGAGTGGGTATATGAGTGTCTAATGATTAGAATTAAAGGTCCTGCGGTTTATGATAAATTGCGTGAACGTCAAATATTACCATTACCTTGTAAGGACACACTAAACAGATACATAAACAAATTAGATAGCGCTTTTGGTTTTCCGAAAGCTATATTTGACACTCTCCGTTTGAAGGCATCGCGAATGGAAAGTTATGACAAAAGGGGTATAATTTATTTTACGTGACACGTGGTAAACTTTGCGATACTAACAATTTTTCTACAGTTGGTTACTAACAATCAATGCAAAGACAATATAACAATTGCTTCTTCGAAACATTACGTTAAACTATACGTGAATATGAGCTGTTGAGCTTTATTAGCGTTATAAATTATCCACTTTTTATTTCTATTATTTTTCAAAAGCATTTGTTACAGTAATACAATTATGACATACACAACAATGATACACATTGTGTCATTTTTACATTTACAAAGAAATTGCGTAGTACTAAATTTCGAATAATTTACATAGGCTTAATATCATTTTTGCTAATATGCTTATTAATACGTAGATAATGCATTATTAACATAGCTTAATTAGAAATAAATTACTTTTGCTTACAATTTTTTAATACAAGTACTCCAAGCATTTTATTACACTAACTTTCATCTTCGTGTTTTCGCAGGTACCTTATTAATTGACGAAATCGCTTTAAGCGAAGCTGTAAAATTAAATACTAAAACTATGGAGTTTAATGGCTTCGTCAATTTAAGCAGTTACACGCCACAAAACTTAATAAACGAGAGAGCTGATCATGCACTAGTTTTTATGTACCAACCCTTCCGTGGTACATGGGTCCAAGTGTTGGGATATTTTTAAGCAAAAGTGCAGTGACGAAAGACGTTCTGCATAAATTAATCATAGACTGCATCATCCAGTTAGAGAAAGCTGGAATGCAAGTAGATGTTGTCACCTCGGATGGTGCTCAGTGGAACCGCGGAGCGTGGAAAATTTTGGTATCGAAGACCAAAAATTCAGTTGTACGCATCCTTATGATACATCTAGACAACTATGGTTTATGTCAGACTTTCCTCATTTGCTGAAGTGTTTCCGAACCAAAATTCTTGAGGGACCTTCGTTTTGGGTAAGAAGTCAAATATATATGTTTATAATTTTGTAAATAGTATGTAAATTGACGATGCGTAATATTTAGTAAGAAAAAATATCATGTTTGGTATGAAAAATTGTTCTCATTACGGTAATTAAATAGCTTAATACATTTTTAGACCCCTGATGGGATTGTGAAAAAATCCATTGGGAAGTTTTATTGCAACACGAGCTTCAATATAGACCTAACTTGAAAGTTTCGTACAAATTAACACCTGAACATATACACCCCGAAGGATATCAAAAATGAATGTTCGTTTAGCGGAAGAAGTAAGTAAACTTTAATCTTTAATCTTTAACTTTTTATCTGATTCTTTTATTTTCATGAAAAATTAATATTAGTTGAAACAGTTGCCTTGTAAAATACAGATTCCGCCATTGGTCTCTTTATTCATTCATTGGTAGTTCAGCTTTTTCATAATTATCGCGAATTTGGTATTCCATTTACGTTCACTATACTAACTTAATAATAATTTCGGAAGAAAACTAAGAGGCCGGAAATGCCTGTTTTTTTTTTTCTTCGGATTTGAATATATAAATTCGTATAATATTTGTTTTTAAATCAATCAGACCGTCTACTCAGCGTGAAAACAAGAATATGCGGTTTGGTCATTCTTTAAATTGCAATAATCTCGCATTAGGGATAGTTAATCAATTTCAAATTTAAAGGGTTAGTGCATTTCAATATCCTTATTAAGTATACAAAAGTTTAGAATTTTCCGACATTACTATTTCCGAAGAACGACTACCTCACTGAAAAAATCAAAATTTAATTTCAACAGAAATTGCAATTTTTATTCTTTTAGTTATTCTCTAAACCATTAAGAGTTGCTATGATGACTTGGCAAAACGATTGCACCGAACTGCAAGATTGTGGACCCACTATCAAATTTATGGAAAGAGTAGATAATTTGATAAAGGCGATGAGTTCTTGCACTCCTGAATCTGCTTTACGTTCTAATGACGAATGTCCAATGAGACAGGTATTGTATTATTTTCAATAAAGTAGAAATAATTGATTATTTCAGTTAAAGACCAAGTGGAAATGAAATCGGTATATCACAGCTAACGGCGCATAAAACGAATATCAATACCTTCGAAAGTTTTTTTCTCCATCACAATATTTATCAGAAGGAGTAAGTAAACAATATAAAATTGAAGAGAGAGGAGAGTCACACTTCTACACACATCTATTCACAGTTCAGATACTCCATGTTCTTCATTCGGCAATAACAATAACAAATAATAACAAACAATTTTGTAGTATGTTGATTCCCAATATTTAGTAAAAAAATAATTAATATTTTATGCATCATACATCTTTTACTAAATCTAAGACAAAACATTTCTTATAATTTGAGTTAGTAATGCTTTGCCGCTCTGTTTTCTTATGTATTGTTATGAATTTCATTTTTCGTTATGAATTTAAAATTAATAATCACATGTACATATGTAATAACCATTCACTTCAAATTATTTCATTGCATGAACATTTTCCAATTCACCAACACTTCTTGATATAGTTCTATTTTTACGCTGTAGATTATCAAAGAATTTGACAAATATTTGAGAGAATGGGAAGCTGAAGCTGTTGATAACAAAAACAAATGTCGCAAGAAGAAAAATCAAAATGTAGAAAGTGATGACAGTATTGAAAAACATTTTTTTCTCGCTATTACCAAAAGCACGCTAACAGGATTGAAGATTACTTTAGGAGGGACACTTGAACTATTGGATTTTTTGACTGAAAAATGTAATTTTGACTATTTAATGACTGCCCGTCTTAATCAAGACAAGTTAGAAGTAAGTACAATGAAGATTTAATTGTATACAGTCACTTCTCGAAATATCATACTCTCATAGAGTCTCCCTGGTTTAAAAACTGATTGAAAAGAATTGAAAAGTGATCACTCCATGCAAACTGTATATCTATATATACAATCAAAAGAATTAAAATTATTGAAAAAAATTTGAATTTCATCATTTTTAATTCTTTTCAATCAATATTTTTAAACGGCTCTATAGCTTTCATAAATTTTTTAAATTTCTCATTTGTTCATACTTTATAGCAATTTTTTGGGATCGTAAGGAGTGCTTGTGGGTGTAATGAACATCCAGATCCTATCATATTTGGACAAGTATTCAGATTACTCTGCTTCTATTCTTTAGTTACGCCACCAAAAGGATCAAATGTAACTGCCGTTGAACTTTTGCAATCATTGATGGAGACAAAAGAATCACTGATGCTAATTCAAGATAAAAAATCAAAGTGGCTACAGAAATTAGATTCTATAATTGACAATGGATTTATTGAAGAAGACGATATTTACCGAAGAAAAAGCGTCGCAGTGAGTCATTTTGAGAATTTAGTTGATACGAGTGAAGATGACACTGACGTCACGTCTGCCACCAATGATTCATCAAAGTCAAGGACTATGAATTTTCTTGAAAAAGGAGTGTAGCTAAAAACCTTTTGAGAGTTTAGTTGACTCTAGTGAAGATGAAAACAATAATGTTAATTTGGATTCTGCTATTGCTGATGGATTACAGGCTAATGATCCTCATGAACATCATGACTACGATGTTGTTAGTACAAGCGAGTTTGTTGTGTCGTATATTGCTGGTTACGTTGCCAGAAAAATGCAGCGATTTTCTCGGTGTCATCTTTGCTTGGCGAGTCTAGAGTCTGATAAATCTTCTCATAGAGATCGAGTCATTGATCTAATGAGTGAACAATGTATACGTCCAAGTAATAATCTATATTCTTTGATCCAGCAATTGGAAAATATTGTATTGACTGTTGTTGGGACAAAGACAGTTAGGTTTGATACGATGAATTGTATTTTAGATAAAGTCGCAGAAGAAAAATCACTACCTTTCGTTGGTTGCCAAGAACATCAATTCACGTTGATGAAAAAATATTAAATTACTTTATAACTATTAGAGGTCATTTCTTAGCTAATCATATTAATAAGAATTATAAGCAAAAAGTATTAAAAATAAAAATTACGTAAAATTTCAAAATTAGTATAAGTTGTGCTTATCGGAGTTTTAAAAGATTTTTACAAATGTTCGTCAAACTTAACAATTTTATAATGATAACTTTTATAGTTATTAATTATTTTTATGCAGAGTTTTTATGTAAAAAAAAAAAAACATTTAAGTAACAATATATATTTTTTAATAGATGTTTACGTTTATTATTTGATTTTTTATCTTTATAGAAATTATTTTTTTATACTTCACTTCTATGCCTGCTAATTATAAACAGACCAAGGAATTCATCGTTAATACTATTTTTGGTATTTTATAATTATAAGGCTTCTTTTAGAAAATAAATTTAATAATTTTAAATCTATTCAACAGGTCCTTCTCTTAATATGTTCAGTTTTTTATATGAAATAATTTATTATTTACTCAAAAATTTTAAAATAATTAAGTCATTATAAAAGTAACAATTTAGTTAAAAAATTAAATGTGCCGTTAACTTGTTATTTCAATATTATTTTCGAATTCTTAATTATTTATTGGAAAATCTGTAAACATTGGAGTTGTAGGTTAAGTATAGCTTACTTCTCGTTATACTTATACTCTTAACCGCTAAATTAAAAAACTGGATTGCAGCAGTAGCAGCGCACTCTGTAATGAAACTTTATTTTCTCTACTTTTCGTGGACACTTCTGATACTATACGTTCGAGCTCCTTCTATCTAAGCTCCGTGACACACATTATTGGTGCTTTGTAAATTCTCAAGTCATAACAATTAAATGGTCAGAAAGAATTTGATAGAACTTTACTGACAAGTTATCACTGATAGAAGGTAAAGTAAATGGTAAATCACTAGGTAATTAGCCAGTCATGAATAGTGTCACTTAAACCTCCTTGTTGCACACACTGTAGATGAACAGAGTAGTTATCAAATAGATGATATTTTTCAGAACTGGTAAACTTCAAGTGAGAGTTGACATCAACTGACGCTAATTTGGCTAACAATCCACTGTACACTAAAACCACTGTCAACTTAACCTCTTCAATGATGAGTAATTTATATTTAATTATTTTTCAATCCACAGCGAACACATAAGGAAAATTTATATGTCAAGAGAGAGAGAGAGAGAGAGAGAGAGAGAGAGAGAGATGTGTATGTGACTCGCTTATAACTTTTGAATGACTGAACTGATCGGAACGAACTAAACGGCGTTCTATAGAGTTTCCTCAAACTTAGAGTTCCTGAAAATTTTAACCAATTCGGACCGATAGATTTTAAGAAATCTTTAAAAACCTCCAAAAAATTTTAAAAAATCACTTTGAAAGTGGTTTTTTTGGAATATTTTTTAAACGGCTCTATCGATCAACTTCAAAAACTAATCCACCCGTAAGCTTGAAAAACTTAGCTGATCGTCGCTAATCCGGTAAAAATCGGTTGATTCGTTCGAGAGATATCGTGAACGAAAGAAAACCGAAAAAAGTTTTTTTTTGACATAACTTCGTCATTTCTTTTCGGATCGTTTTAGATGATGTAGAATAATTTCATAGCCTCAAAAACCGCGGCGATCGCCTCCAAAAACGTGGAAATCGGTTGATTGGTTTGAGAGATATTATCGATAAAATATTTGGAAACAAGTGTTTTTTTAACATAACTCCGACATTTTTTGGAATAACTTTTCAACGGCTGCACTGATCGATTTTAAAAACTAATCAGCTGTTAGCAGTAAAAATGACGTCGATCGCCGTCAAGCCGGTCAAAATTGGTCAATTCGTTTAAGAAATATCATGAACAAAAAAAAACCAGTGCTTTTTTGAAATTACTCCAAATTACTCCAAAATTCAAACTTGATGATTTATTATGAAACTAAAAAAATTGTGTCAAATACTGCCAACCGCGTGAAAATCGGTTGATTTATTTAAAAGTTAGTGCGGTTTGAAAATTTAAAGAATATTGTTCTATGATACTTCTATCAGACTTTTAAGCTCGAAGAGCTCAAAATAACACATAAATTGTATTTTTGAGCTCGAAGAGCTCAAAAACATCATTAGTGCAGTTTTATGCACCTAGGTACGGAATTAGCGGGAAGTTGCACGGATGGCCTTCAGGGTCTACCGTATTCCTAATTTTTTTTATAAAAATTTTCTCCCGCGTAATTAATTTTGAGATCAGTTATATATCACAAGGACGTCATAATTACGTCATATAAACGTCACAAATGTCATGCAACCGTCACATTTACATCATGGGTACGTCATACATATTACGTAAGGACTGAACTATTCATAATTATAAATGATGAATTTTAAACTTACTTTTAGTTTCGAAATATCCACAGTAGCATCAAGATTCAATTTCGAAACATTATCACCAGCAATAACTTTTAAAACATGTTTCAAATCAGTTGCGTAACGACACATTGGACCGATTGCTAATAATTGATTTTGTTTCTCAGTATGTGGAGATGGATATTGACCAACGTTTGATACAATGCCTAATAGTATCAAAAGTTTAGCACATTTTCCAAGTAAAAAATATTACGATAGTTCATTCAATTATGTTAATAAAAACCTCTCGATGGTTTATGGCCAAATATTCCATTAAAAAAACAAGGCATTCGGATGGATCCTCCAATATCTGATCCAATACCGAATGGTGCACCAGCTGCAGCTTGAAGACAGCCTTCGCCACCTGAAGAACCTCCAACAATGTGCCTAAAAATTATGATTTTGTTATTAGAACTTTCAAACCATTGAAAAAAATAGTGTAATCATCCAATCTACAATAAATTGATTATTCGTGCCAAGTATTATATATAAATCGTCACCAAGTATGATATGGATTATTGGTTTTTCCGTATATACAATTCGCACTTTCCCACCACATTGCTAACTCAGAAACGTTAGTAGTAGCAATTGGAATCGCGCCAGCTTGTCTTAATAGTTGAATGACGTCTGCATCTTTCTCGGCCTGAACATTTCTTCGTGAATACAATCCAGCAGTTTGTTTCATATCTTTAATACCTATACAATCCTAAAATAATTATGTTTTATTTATATAAAAATACTTATAATAATGTGACTGACATTTACTGGTTACCTTCGTTGTAAATGGTACCCCAAACAGAGGTTTTTCTTTTTTTATAAGTTCAAGAGTGGATGGATCGGCAAATTTCAAAATACGATCACATTTACGAGCTTCATTTAAGGCCTCCGTAAATCGATTTTCAACCACACAATTTAGAACCGGCTGAATTTTTTCGATTCGATCAATACAAGCCTGGACAACGGTTTCGGAACTTATCTACATAATTATTCATATTCATAATTTGTTATCTCACTATTGCATATTATCGTGTTAATAAAATAAAATAAAATAAAAAAATACATACCTTTTTAAACAGAATCATAATTGAAAGAGCTTTTGCACTTCGCATTAAAACAATTCCATCATCGATTGGTGGCAGTATTTCTGGCCTTCCTGACAATCGTGCCGCAAGAAGAAAGATCCATCGACCAAAAAATTCAATAATCCGATGAATAACGAAAAAAATTTTTCCATAATATTTGATAAAATTCTTATTCATTATATGTATTTGTTTTTCTGAAAAAAATTTTAATTATTTTCGATAAAGAGTCTCGCATTAAGGGGACCCCCTTAGCGGTCTAGAAGCGATGGTCAAGAAGCTTAGAATTACATGAGTTATTTAAATTGTTAAATTATTTTTGTTTATATTAAAATAATAACTAAAACTTTTCAAATTTTAAAGGACTATTTTAGTACAATTTAAGTATACGAAAATGATTATAAAAAAAAAAATTATTTCAAATAATTAAAATTGGCGCTTTTCAAGTAATTAACAAAAAAAAGAAGCTGATTGGTACCCGATGTTTCAGCTTTTCTATGGGTCTGAAATTAAGAAAAAAAAACGGATTTTGGATCCTTAAAAATATACCTATCTTAGGAACTAGAATGAAAAAAAAAAAATTAGGAAAACGGTTGACCCTAATGGCCATCTCTGGAACTTCTCGCTAATTCCATACCTAAGCACTCAACATTTCACTTATTTTCTTTTTAAGTTCTTCGAGCTCAAAAATTTAATTTTTGTGTTATTTTGAGCTCTCCAAGCTTAAAGTCTGATAAATGTTGTAACGTAGATTTTTTCCTCACGTGATAGATGTTCACGATAATCCCATAATTCACTACGTTACATTTCGTCCATCTCAGCCATCTCTCGTTTCTCCAGGAACTCTAACAGGCGCCAGCCGACTTTTGTTTCACCAGTATCGGTTACCGGAATAGGAGAACTTAATTCTAAGTTCCTAGAAGACCAAGACTGGCCTCAACGGTGACGGAATACCTCAGTGTCGCTCAGTTATACTGGTTATGAAAAGAGGGTCGTGGTTTGGTCTTTCAGAGAAAATATTTTCCTTACAAAACGGGACTCAAGCGGAACCTGGCACACAAACCGGTACTCTCAAACTAAAATTTCACCTCCTCAGTTGAAAAATAAACTAAATCAATACCCCAAATACCGCGAAAGCAGTCCCAAATGAATACGAAACAAAGATAATGGTCCGTGCCATTCGTCCACGGTAACAGTAGGTGTGAGGCATGCCAGCTTCAAGACGAAAGCTTAACTCTACTTTCAAGCACGATGCTTACTCAACGAGATCTCGCAACTAACTCCCTCTTTACACTACATATTTATCGTTGCCTAGCAGCTACGGTACGTCTGTCCTTTACAAAGATCTCAACAAGACTGTTATTTTGTCCGGTCTTAAGTCGGACTTCCACAAAAAACGCACCTTATTCATCTACTACTCCAGCCAGACTACCTCTCACAGTACCCCCACTACATTCATGCTACATGTGCTCAACTGACTTTCACGCTACTCCCACATTCATTCCCCCATTTACACAGCTAGTGCCTTAGACCGACCAGTAATTCTGCTTCTCTGAGAGCATGAACAACGCTCGCGACTACTCTTAAGCATACTGCAATCGAGGCCTATCATTCACAAGCCACCGCATGAGCCTGCTAAATTTCCGTACTCTGAGACAACGACATTTCAGTCGCTCTTCCGCGGTAATCACCTCGCTTCAAGAGGCTGAAACTTAGTTCAGTCTTCGGTAACTGACCGGGCGACACGCTTCATCGGTCACTTTTCTTCAGTGCAACTCGACATCTTCGAGACAACTAACTTACCAGTACACGATAGTCCTCAATACTGGTACATTACCGTACTCACACAACATGCGAATGTAACAATACACAGAATGTAACATCACAAAGTTTCGTAAAACACTATTTTTCGTAGATTTTATAGAAATATAACTATTGTATTGGTCTTCATGACGGAACTTTTAAAAAATTTCGCTACATTCCTATACGTATATTTTTAACAATTAAAAATCCGTTTTTCTTGTTATTTCAGACCCAATGAAGAGCTGAAACATCGTGCACCACCCAGGTTTTTTTTATTGAGGGAACTGACTTCAGCGCAATTTTTAATTACTTGAAATAATATTTTTTTTTTAAGAATCATTCTTGTATACTTAAATAGTAATAAAATTTCAAAATTTTGTGTTGTTATTTTGATATAAAAACAATTTTTTTAAACTCATGTAATTCTAAGCTTCTAGACCACCAGGTCCCTTTAAGGTTGCAAATTAAATTGCTAATTACAATGGTTTTTAGTTTTTTTTAACAATTTAAGAAAATTGAAAAAAAGTAAATAATTTTAATAGAAAAATTTTAAACTTTGATATCGCGTAAATAAAAATATTTAATATATAGGTAACTCTCTGTAAGAACGTCTTAAATCTATACAAAACTGTCCGACCAAATTATTTTTGATTTTATAAAAACAAATTAGAAAAACGGTTGACCCTAAAGCCGTCCCTGCAACCTCCCGCCAATTCCATACCCAGGCGCTTAAAATTTCACTTATGATGTTTTTGAGCTCAAAAATTCAATTTATGTGTTAGTTAAAGCTCTTCAAGTTCAAAAAGAGATAGGTTTTCAATGCTTTGAGCACAAAAGTTTGATAGAAGTTTAATAAATCACTATTTTTTTAATTTTCAAACCGCAATAACTTTTGAATGAATGAACCGACTTTCACGCGGTTAGCGGCATTCGACGCAGTTTTTCAAATTCTATGATATACTTTCAAACACAAATTGATTAGACCGGAAATTTCGGTGTAATCCGAAAAAAACACTTTTAGTCGATTTTTTTCATCAACAGTAACTCACGAACGAATCAACCGATTTTGATCGGCTTGGTGGCGATCGACTTGGTTTTTCGATGTTAAGAGCTGATTAGTTTTTGGAATTGATCGGTCGAGCCGTTTAAAAGTTATTAAAAAAAAAACACATTTGAAAAAATTTTTTTTCGTAGTTATTTTGAGATTTGTAACGGAGTGATCGTTACCCGCTAAGAGCCCTTTTACCCGCACTTGTCTAATTATCGACGGATCACAGAGCGCTGTGATTTTAAGCCCTCGTAGGCATAATTCGAGACTCGTAAGCGAGTCCCCAAGGTGAAGGTGTCGGTGTAGTGAGAGTGGGGAGAGCAGAGGAAGAAAGAAACGCACCAAGAAATTTTGGAAAGATCATTGTGACTGAACTGTCGAAACCAACACCTCGTGAAAAGTTCGAATCAGGTAATTATTTTTTGATTCGCTCGATCTAAGTGGAACGAGGCGATGAAAACTTGACAAATTTAATACCTGCTAGGCCAATATGCCAGCTCGCTTAGATTTGATTGAATTATAACACATTTCTAATGCCAGCTTGCTGTTACAGGGAATTAATATCTGAGGAGAATAGAACGCGACGTGGTGATCTGGGACATGGCCGCAAAATTGAGAATCTCACCGAGGACAATTGTACGCAGAAAAATTAAACAAGGAGTGCAGCGACAAGAGGAATTGCTGATAAAAAACTAAGGAAAGGAAAATTAACTCCAAGTACAATTATCATGTCTGATTAATTTCGCGGGTTCGCGCCGTCAGCCAGGCCTTATGTCGACTGAAGGTGATCGCCATTTCGCGTTCGGTCACAATCACGAATTTTATGAATTAAAATTTAATTTAGAATTAAGATTAGAAAAATTATAAAACAGTTAATTAATAATACCAGGACCTATTTCGGGTTATTAATTAATTTGTTTAGGAAAAATGATTTGTCTTAGTCAGGTTACTTATTTTTCACACAGGCCTATCTGGGATAATAATATCCGAACAAAAACAGTTTCACTGTAAAAAAAATCGTGCCAAGTCCACGTTCATAAACTATTAAAAAAAAAAAAATTTTATTTCTTTACAAAAAGATATAAAATAAAAAATTAAAAAATCCAAGTAACCGATATGGTTGTATATAATTTTCGAAAATTAAAAAAAAATTTTTGTAAATTTAAAAATTAAAAGAAACAATTTTGGAACGTATTTATAATACACGTAATAAAAAGCATGAACTACTATTATAAAATATCATATAAAAAAAAATCAAATTAAATTTGAAAAAAACTTGTAACCTCAAAAAACGATTCTGCTTACGGTATATACACACTCGATAGTCTGGCTTGAGAACGGAACTTGGCGCCAGATTCTACCGAATCTGTTGAACTAGGAACATATTTCGGGTTATTAATTTCAGACTCTCATGTCGTGTGTAAAATGATAATTATTAGTAATCAAGCAATTAATTGTAGGAGTTAGGAAGGGTTTAGTGAATATAAAATAATAAGATGAGAGTTAATTAACAAATAGCAAAAGATATATTCTTGCTTTACATTTACACGAGGCGAATAGGTATATATTTTTTTTTTTTGATATATGAATGGATGACCCATGTGCATGAATCACCTAAGCTACCGGTGTCCAAGCGACGCGAACAGTATGTGCCGTAGCCCGATGTGTGACAGTGTGTGTGTATGTATTACACTAACTCCAACATTAATGATTTGGCTTAAGCCAGTAAAATTAAAATTGAGTAGATCGAAATTAAAATTATTTAAGACAAAATTTAATCAACACTAAAATTAATCTATTAAAATATCTCAGTAATAAGTTTTTGTAAAATTCAGCAGAATTAAAATTAAATTAAAAGCAGGAAATAATTCAATAAATAATTTGGAATAAATTTGAAGTGCATAAAATAAAACAACAGTAAAAATTAGGATCAGATAATATTTGTTAAAATGTTTGTTTAAATTAATTAATCAAAAGTAAAGAATGAAATATTTGTAAATTTCGTTTGAAAAAGAAATCATCAAAAGTTGTGCGACAAGGACGCAAAACCGAGAGAGATAGTCAACCATTTTCTTACACGCTACAACTCAGTATAAAACCTTCTCAAGGTCAAAACTAAGTTTTCTCGGCTTACACTGGAAATACTTTTGTCATCACATATTTTACATTTACAAGGAAAATATTTTTAGTAAAAGTATACAGTTTAAAATAGATTAAATAAAATGGCTTGAAATAAATGAAAATAATTTACACAATACTTAAAGTTACTCGAATATCGGAATAAATTAACTTGGACGAAAATAAATGGATTACAATTTATTTAATAAAATCTTGGATTTGGAAAATGGGATTAATTCAAGATACAAAGAACTCTTAGGATTAAATAATTATTGTTGTGATATTAAGAACACGGCATTAATTTAGTAATTAGGAAAATTATAATTAGGAAATCGGAAAAATGAAAATAGGAATTAAGAAACGATAATTAAGAAATAAGAATTGAAATTATTTTATTAATGGGAAATCATTTATTGTATTTTGTAATTACGGAATTTACTAATAGTGTAGTTGTGTGTGCGTAAAGAGTCTACCTCGGTTTCATGGTATACTCCTCTGGCTTCGGGGTAGATCTTTTAGAGTAACGTGAGGGTCCGTGGGACAGCGTGCGCTGTGTGGACAGCATGTGTAGTAACGTGAGGATCCAGCACAGTGACGTGAGGGTCCGTGGGACAGCGTGAACTAAGATAGAGTAGCATGAGTGTCCAGTGGACAGTGCGAAGTCGATAGAGTAGCGTAAGGGTCTAGTGGATAGCGGGCACTACAGTGACATAAGGGTCAGCTAGACAGCGCGAAATATAACCGTATGTGAGTTGTGTGTGAATGTGTTTATCCTGCAAATTTTTATATATTGTTATATTGGCCTTTATTTCAATTGTAAAAAGGTATGGATAAATATATAATTTTGTAAAACGAATTTTCTGTGTTTAAATTTTGGTTCCTTTCAGCAATCTCTCACGACCCTGACCTATAACTCCATATTCTGGTCCAGTTCTGGATACTGAGTCCAAAAATCCAGTGGCGTCCTTAAATAAATAAAAGGGGCGACCAACGAGCAAACGGCATCCCGTTTCAGTATACTATTTTTCTCCTCGACGGAGGCGGAAAGCGGTATTTTCGTTTATCGCAGTGGGAGGAAAATTGACGCTTTCCGCCCAGAGGTGAGAAAAAGTTATTTATGTAAATGGATATCTTTTCAATATTCCGGTTGAATAAAAGTAATTCTCACCTTATGGATAGTGTCATTTTCGGAAAAGCTTGCGTTTGTACTGTAGTATTTACGGCAATTAATAAAAAAAAAATTGTTTATTGATATACATATGAATAAACGGCCGAACGGTTTTTTCAAATTTCGCAGAAATGGAATTCAATATTTTCGAAAACTCAAAAAAATTGAAATTCACATAAATGGTTATCAATAAAAAGAAAAACAGTAAATTTGTAAATCTTCCCAAATAGAAATTTCTCAAAATATATCTCTAAAAATGGAAATCTCTAAAAACGGAAATATTTAAAAATGGAAATCCCTCAAATAAATAATTTTTTTTTTTTTTTTTTTTTTTTTTAAGAATTAGCGAGAATTTCCAGCGGCCCTAAGAATTTCTTTACCAAAGGTATCGAGCATACCGGAAGTTTAACTACCAAGGATCTTCTCCAACAAATCTCGCGGAAAACGCTATAACAAATTTAAAATCATCAGTTATCATGTAGTGAGGTATCTAGCAAACCAGAAGCTCAACTACCAAGACATCTTCTCCGGCGGTTCTTGCGGAAAACGCTATGATATATTTTAAATCATGAATTATCATCTAGGGAGCTATAAAAGAAATAAGAAGCTTGACTACCGAGACATCTCCGTAGGTTTATAGGGCTTATTGTGTCCCAACTATGGACTATACATGACATTGGTTCAGTAAGAGCTGCTTGATGCATTTCTACGTCGTCTAGTACTAAATGTACTCCTATAAATGAAATTATTAGTAATAATTAATGATAGTAGTTTTTTGTTTTTTTTTTTTTATTTAAAGTCGCAGAAACTACTAAGGTCATGAGCGACTTACTAGGGGGGAACTTTTGAGATTGGAACTCGTTTTTAACTTTTTTGGGCTCAGCAGAATAATACACTTAAATTTTGAAAATATTCATTGGTGTACGCCGGACTCGAACCCGGTCCAATGCATTTTGGACGCAAGGGCCGAATCCGATAGGCTGCTGTGCGCCTCAATGATAGTAGTATAAATAATGATGACACTGAAATTAGTAGGCACTTGAAAATTTTGTTACTTTTCTTTAAAAATAAACAACGTCTAGAAAAATATTTTCAAAAAATATCATTTACAATTTCTTAAAACTTTTAAAGATGGAATTTTTAAAATAAATTTTTCTTGCTATAATTTGTTAGTTTAAGAAATTTTTAAAGTTACGTGAAAATTAATTTATGAGATGTTTAATTAGAGAGCTGTCGGAGAAGACGTCTTGGTAGTCGAGCTTTCTATTTCTTTTATGGCTCCCTTCATAATAACTGATGATATAAAATGTTTTTAAGCGTTTTCCGCGAGATTTGTCGGAGAAAATGTCTTGGTAGTCAAGCTTCCGGTATCTTCGGTACCTCCCTTTCGATAAGAAATTCTCAGAGCCGCTGGAAATTCTCGCTAGTTCTCAAAAAAGAAAAAAAAAGTGTGTGTGTGTCAGCTACGACGCACGATTAGAGTTTACTCCTTACGAACGATAATTATGATATATATCGAATAGAAAAAAAGGGTAAATGAACGCATCTGCTAAAATGATAAGAGAAACAAACATATATCTGTAATTATTCGGATTATTTATATTACTTCAATAAAGCGTATTACATAAAGTATGTTACAAAACAATATAAATAATAATAATAATAATTTATTGTTAGCAAATTTGCTATCATATTTACAACATACACTAAATATACATTAGTACTTTTCTTTTACATAGTTTTTTAGTTCAATTTTGAATATTTTCAATCTTTTTTCATTTTTAATGTTAACTGGCAATTTATTGTATAAATTAAAACCACGATGCATCAAGCTATTCTTTGCAGACTGTGTCCTAGAGTGCCTTATGTCTATTAATGATGTTTGTCTCGTGTTATATGGATGCTTATCGCTTAGCAATGTTATTTTGTCCACCAGGTAAGAAGGAGCTTCACCCACAACCATCTTATGTATCAAAATACAACATTTATAAACCATTAGCTGTCTCACAGTCATCCATCCTAATGCCTCTAACATAGTTGCAATATTAGTGTATTTATTTACACCTAGGACCAGCCTCATTGCTCTATTTTGTACTTTTTGTAATATATTGAACTGCTGTTTATTAAAGTCTATCAATAGACTTGTACAATAATCTAGATGTGGACTTACAATAGCTTTAAACATAGTATTTTTCGCGTAACAACTTATAGAATTATCTAATCTATACATTATATTCAATTTTTTTGCAATTTTTTTTTGTTATACTACATAGATGCCCATTAAATGTAAGATTCTTATCGATAATAATACCTAAATATTTAGTTTCTGTTACCTCCAATATGTTTACATTATCAATTTCAATTCTAAAGCTACCTTTTTCGTATTTTTTTCTTCTATCACACAATACCATAGAAACAGTTTTATTAGTATTTATTTTTAATTGATGTGCTTTCAACCAACTTATCAACGTAATCATACAGTTATTTATTTTACTCTCAATTTCTTTTACGTTTCTACTTGCCCAATAAATCAACATATCATCTGCAAACAATTTACAATGTATACCTTGATCATTTATAATGTTAACTACCTTATTAATGTAGATGATAAATAGTAATGGTCCAAGTTTGGATCCTTGTGGCACCCCATGTTCCACAATTAATTCATCTGATTTTGAACCATTAAAATTGACAATTTGCTTTCTATTAATTAAATATGACTCGAACCATCTTAATACTGTTCCAGATATTCCTAATTCCTTTAATATGTGAAGTAACATTTTCCGATCAATTGTTTCAAATGCTCTTGCAAAATCTACACAAACTACACCAATATACATTCCTTTATCTATATAATCCCTCCAATCTATAAGACAACATTGTATAGCTGTTTCGCACGAATGCTTTTTCCTAAATCCTGACTGATCTAAATAAAGTATGCCATTAGTTTCTATATATTTATCTAATTGATCCTTCACAATACTTTCCAGTACTTGCTCAATAACAGGTAATGTATTTATCGGTCTGAAATCACCCGCCTTTATACTATTTTTTGTTTTTTGTATTGGGATTATTGTCGATATTTTCCAACATTTCGGTATCAATCCTAACTTCAATGATTTATCTACAATATTGAATATTATATTTTTGTTGTATTTCCAAATACATTTTAAAACTATAGGATTTATATCATAACTATTTCCTTTTCTATCATCTAAACTATTTATAATCTTTTCAAGTTTTTCTATAGATACCTCATCAAAATCATTCCATATTTCATATTTATTGTATTCTACATTAATATTATATACATCTACTTTGTTTATACTAATATCTTCAATAATATTTGTAATACTTTCAATAAAGTACTTATTAAATTGATTTGCAATCACCTGACTATCAGTGATTACTTTTTCATCAAATATAATACTTTCAATGTTTGATTTTAATTTTTTGTCGCCCATTAATTTTTTTAATTCCGCCCATAACCTTTTGCCATTAGTTTTATTTTGATCAATATTCTTATCATTAAATATCTTTTTACATTGTCTTAGCTCACTAACTATGCTATTCCTTAATTTCTTATAATTATCAATATCAATCTGTCTTCCAGTACTTTTAGCTATATAGAATAGTTTATCGCTCTGCTTCATTTTATTAACTAATTCTTTGCTTATCCATCTTTTATCCTTCCAATGATACTTAATAATTTTCTCAACTTTCGGTATAATAGCATCAAGGGCATCAGTTACACAAATATTAAATTTATCTATAAAGCTATCTAAATCATACATATTATTAATATTAGATATTATTCATAGGTACCATTAAATTCAATAATATCACCGATATCATGTTTAATTAGATTCTTCCTTAAGCTATTATAAATTAAATCCTCATCTAAGTTATTGAAATTTCTAGTGATTGTTTTTTTAACCTTTTCATCTCTTTTCTTATTTATATACATATTTAACATAATAATGTTATGATCTGATATTTTTGGCGTTAATAATACCTCACATTTTAATTTAAAATTTGCAAATACAAGATCTATTAGTGTATCTGAAGTAAAAGTTGTTCTAGTTGGCACATCTACTAACTGCTTAAGTCCTAAAAATGCAAACTGATTTAACATTTTATGACCATAATAATTTATCTTTTTACTAATGTCTAAATTGAAGTCACCTACTATTAATATCTTATTCTTATCAATATACTCTGCAAATAAACTAACTCCATTCTTTATAAATTGACTAGCTTAACTATTAGGTGATCGATAAACATTAGCTATAACTAAGTTGTCATATTCTTTTAATTTAATAATGTTCATCCACGTTTTATCACTAATTTCAGAACTATTTATCAAAACTTCGACTTTTCTATCTCTTTTTATATAAGTAATAACACCACCAGTCCTATTATTTGTTGTATTAGTACGTATGTGTTGATAACAATTTAAACTTATTTCATGATCCAAAACATCTTCATTTACGTGTGTTTCATTTAAGCATATTACTTCTGGTTTCATCCCTTGTGGAAATAATTCTCTAAAAAAACTCTTGAAAAGTCTTTATAACTCTGAATAAGACTTTTCGAAAGTCTTCACATCCCTAACTAAGTAAAGGAAAGACTTAATAAGTCTTCAAAACTCTGCAATACTCTTCAAAAGTCAAATTTTCCCTGCAATTTCGGAATTTCGCAAAGAGTTATTAAGACTTGATAAGACTTGTTCAGTTTTACAGGAAAAGAAGAAAATATTTCTTTTCAAAAAAATTACTTATCAGAATTAAATAAAACTATAAAAAGAATTAATGCATGTTTTAAAAAAATTTTTTTAAATAATATTTTCATCACGAAAATACTTTGATGGGCATCGAATCACTCATAGTTGAGCAAGTCAAAACATCAAGAGCAAATGAAGTGCACTTGATGTTGGAAACAGATACTACTCAAAGAGTAAATCCAATCGGTATTTAATTTGGACTATCAAATATTAAAGTCAACTTTCTAGGTAGGAAAGAATTTTCTATCCACACGCTATCTGCTGGAATTAATTGATACCTAACATATTTTAGTTTACGAATTTACAGTTAGAATCTTTGAGTGTTCTTAGTTTCTAATAGGTGGCATGTGGTTAGAAAATTCTTTCCTACCTAGAAAGTTGACTTTAATATTTGATAGTCCAAATTAAATACCGATTGGATTTACTCTTTGAGTAATATCTGTTTCCAACAGCAAGTGCACTTCATTTGCTGTTGATGTTTTGACTTGCTCAACTATAAGTGATTCGATGCCCACAAAGTATTTTCGTGATGAAAATATTATTTAAAAAAAATTTTTTTAAAACATGCATTAATTCTTTTTTATAGTTTTATTTAATTCTGATAAGTAATTTTTTTGAAAAGAAATATTTTCTTCTTTTCCTGTAAAACTGAACAAGTCTTATCAAGTCTTAATAACTCTTTGAGAAATTCCGAAATTGCAGGGAAAATTTGACTTTTGAAGAGTATTGCAGAGTTTTGAAGACTTATTAAGTCTTTCCTTCACTTAGTGAGGGATGTGAAGAATTTCGAAAAGTCTTATTTAGAGTTATAAAGACTTGTCAAGAGTTTTTTCAGAGAATTATTTCTACAAGGGATTAAATAAATCCACTTTTCTAACATATCTTTATGTCTAATCAGTCCATTAATATTTAGCACCACTATTTTAAAGGTATCACTATCTACAAGAATTTCACTACTATTTTGATATAGTTACTATTTCGAGTAATAATTAATATTCTTTTGAGCTCTATTTATTACTCTTACATAACACTCACAATTTACATCATTTGCGTAGTGGTCTGTTTTTACATGAGTCAGTTTATATTCTTTAGCCATTATATCACAATTAACACATAATTTCTTATTGCATTTACAGTCGTTTTCAATATGATTTCCTGCACACTTTCTACATCTCAGCTCATTTTTACATTCTTTTGCAAAATAGTAGTAGCCCCAGCACTTGAAACACCTTAATACACTCATGCAGTCGAAAACTCTACATCTGTTCCATCCTAATTTAATTCGTTGCTTTTCTACTAGGAATTTATGTGTTTCTGGATCGACTTCTATAATCATCATTCCATTTTGTTTGTTTCTTTTAATCGTACGTTTAATGCTCATTTTGATGTTTGATTTATATTCCATGGCATTTTGTCGTATAATCATATTAAATATTTCTTCTTCATTTTCCATATCCATTATTTCATCCTCTACATCTACTATTTTTATTTTCGGTAATTTCTTATCAGTAATCTTTATATTATATTTATCTCCCATATTACTTTTCAATTCTGTTGCTAAAATATCTATTCCTTTTTTTTCTTTACACCCAATTACCACTTTTCCGTTTTGTATTCTTTTTACAGTTTCCACTCCAACACCTATTTTTCCTAATTTTACTTTTCTTTTAAGTTCATTAAACGTTTCTATACTATCCTGTATTTCTTTAGGTTCTATCACAACATTACTTACTTGTGCATTTTTAGCTTTTTCTGCGTATAATTTCTGTACATTCTTAGCTTTTCCTATTTCTTCAATACTTTCATTTTTTTCAGTATTAATTTTCGTTATTTCATTTCGTACAGTTTTTTTGACAAGCAACTCTAACTCCAATTTGAAACCGCTAAATTTTTCGGCTATAATCCCCGGTACATCATTTTTCAATCCTTTCAAATCAACTCCAATATCTTCTAGTTTATCTACTAACTCTTCCACCTTTTCATACAAATCCATGTCATCAAAAGTTCTTTTCCTTTCTCTCTTACTTTCAATTGATGCTGTAGAAAAAACACTCTCGACATCATCAATCTCTTGACCTGGACAGTCTATAATTTCTCCTTGATTATTCATAAATTTATGATTCTTTGTGAGACATGCCTTATGAAAGGTCTGCTTACACTGATTGCAATAATAAGGTGTTTTTAAATTGGTTTGTTTACAGAGGGCACAAGTATATCTAGTCGAATTTGTCGGTGGACTCATGTTGTACTATACATCCAAAAACTACAACTTCCCAAAGTCCCCATAGGTATCACCACAATATCATCACCAACTCTAGCCCTTCTCTAATAAATATAGACTATAGACTATCAAAAACTAACCATAAATGCAAAAACACAAAAAAAAAAACTTAATGTTTAATACTCAAAAGATTTTTCAATAAGATACACTGTTTGAGAACTTTTTAACACAATAAATTACAAAATATCCATTCTATGTATTGAACACACACAACTTATTTTATTTGCTCAAATTACATTACTAAATACTACTATTGACGGAGTAGAAAATAACACGTCCGTTCACGACAATAATAATAATAATAATAATAATAATAATAATAATAATAATAATAATAATAATAATAATAATAATAATAATAAGCAAGCGATGCTTGCTACGTGGCCTCCAAGCGGCGCATCGCGGGAAACGCAGACCATAACATCAGGTCTGTAGGCGAACGACGTAGCCCGTGCAGTGGGCCAACTACCCACTGCATGGAAATAACTGAGTTACCACAAGATACCAACTCAGAAGTGCTCCCCACAACCGGTCCTTTTCGGATGAGGACCATTCATCAGGTGGGAGGAGCACGCCGGACCCGATGAATGATGACGACCCTGGCGCCTTAAGGACTTACTTTAAGTGGACGGAGGAACTGAGAGTCGATCTCTTGGTGTGCTACCAACGTAGCGAGCCGGGGGTGAGCGGCTATATGGCCCGGATGCACACTCTTTGGAGTGATATACATCCGGAGCTAGCGCATTTTACGCCCAAACACCTGCGTAATTATGCCGCTCATCTTCGGCGAAATAGAAGATCGCTTGTGCCGGACAGAAGGCAGTCTAATAGACTTTCCTTTCCGGCGCAACTACACCAAGAGCGACGCCGTTCCTCCTTGGACAACAACAATCCCTTTGTAGGACGGCAAGTAAGTATATCTAAAAAGATAACTTACTCCCAACAACAGCTTGACGCGGTAAACGAAGATCTCCGTGCAAACATCCTGGAGGATTCCACCCTGCTCACTGTGAGCCAGGTTGTGTATGGTGCAGCAGTTTCGGCTTTTCCGAGAGAGAGACAATGTCTCTCGATCGAGGCAAGGTTGAAACAGCGCATCTCACAACTTGGCTTGAAAATTGACATGTCCCGGAAACAGGTCTCCCGCATTCAGTGTGTGATTGAGTACGACACAACTCAAACACCATACACGCCCCGAATTCGGCGCATTGCTGCTGAACTTCGGTGGCGTCATCACACACTGAACAAGAGTACTCTTCATGTCATCAAGGAAGAGTCTCTTAATAAATTGCGGGCTCTAGTGGCTGCTAAAAAGTCATTAGAGAAAAGGCTGAAGCGGTTGGTCGACAACTCGTTGTTTCGATCCAGCCCTTCACGGTTTCTGACACCAAAGACCGATGTTACCGGGAATTATCCAACACCTGAGCGGGTGGAAGCTTTTTGGACTGAGTTGTATGGAGATCAACCAAACGTGAACGCCAACACTCCAGCTCTGCACGACTTCAAAGTATTCTGTCGGGAACACCGTCGACAGAATGCTGATGAAGAGAGCCCTGCAGTCAGTGTGGATGAAGTTCGTTCAGCTCTAAATGGCAGCAAAAATTGGGCTGCCCCGGGACCAGACGGCATTAATGTCTTTTGGTGGAAGAAGTTTACTTCTACCCACCTCCATCTGGCCCGCATATTTACATCATACATTAGAGCTGACGATCCGATTCCGGACTGGCTTGTAGAAGGGCGAACCGTACTGATACCTAAAAAAGGTGACTTGTCTGACCCTAAGAATTTCAGGCCTATCACCTGCTTGAATGCGGTTTATAAAATTTTTACAAAAATTTTAAATAACCGTATCTTGCAGCAGATAGAGCCTGTATGGCAACAGATATATGAACAACGTGGCAGTAAAAGAGGCCTGTCAGGTTGCAAGGAGAACCTGATAGTGGATCGATGCGTCTTACAAGATGCGATCTACTATCAACGCAACATGTCAATGGCTTGGATTGACTATCGCAAGGCATTTGACTCAACTCCACATGAGTTGATTTTATATCTACTCAAATGCCTGGGAGTCAATCCCGAAATAGTGGAATGCATTCGGCGTACAATGCAGCTCTGGCGAACGCGATTTCACATTGGAAGTGGAAACGCATTGCACGTAACCGGAGTTGTAGAGTACAAACGAGGGGTCTTCCAAGGCGATTCCTTGAGCCCTCTGCTGTTTTGCATTTCACTGCTGCCTATATCTGTTGCTCTCCGTAAAACTCATGGGTACTCTGTGGGGCCTCCGGGTGATCGATACTATTCGATTACCCATCTGCTTTACATGGATGATCGGAAGCTGTATAGCGCTGATAAAGATCATCTACAAGCGGCCCTCAACATCGTAGCAGAGTACACACGAGATGTCGGAATGTCTTTTGGGTTGGACAAGTGTGCGGTCGTACATCTGGCGAGGGGTAAGTGCTCTGATACTGGTGATGATGTCGAATTAGTGGATGGGAGCGTCTTAAGCCAATTAGACGCCGGGGAGTTGTATAGATATCTAGGAATGGAAGAGCACCGCATGCATGCGGTCTCTGAAGTCCGAAGAACTCTCCAGAGCGAGTATGTTAGGAGACTCCGGAAAATTTGGTCCTCCGAACTTTCCGGCAAAAACAAAGTCTCAGCTACTAACATGCTCGCTGTCCCAGTCTTACTATACTCTTTCGGTGTCCTGAAATGGACCCGAAAGGATTTACGAGATCTCGACATCAAAACCCGTAAGATCATTAATATGAATCGGAGCATGCACCCCAATTCATCAGTCGCCAGATTATACCTCTCCTGGTCCATCGGTGGGAGAGGTTTGCAGAGTTTGGAGCGGCTTCACGACCGTTTGGTCCTGGGTTTAACTCACGAAGTTGTCAATTTCACTGCAGACGAGGATGACTTTCTTATGCAAATTGTACATAAACATGAAAATGCGCATAAGGGGTCATTCTTGTATAAGGCAGCAATATATGCGGCAAGAACCCTTGGTCTTGGAGAAATAAACGCTCTTATGGAACTCCGAAAGGAGGAATTTAAGAGCGTCATCAGGAACGCCGAGGAAAAACTACTCCTTGGCGAACTGATGGACAAGTCCATGCACAGCGTGTTCTTTAAACACGTGCGTGATCATGGCTTGTCCATCCAGCTGACGTTTTCCTTCTTAAAGTCAGCGGGCCTGATGTCCGAGACTGAAGGGTTCATATTTGCCTGCCAAGATGGTGTCATTAACACTCTTGAGTACCGTAGCAAGGTGCTCCAGGTGCAGCTTCCGGAAACGTCCTGTAGGAGGTGTAGACAACATCCGGAGACGCTTATGCACCTTTTGTCGGCATGTCAGTGCTGGCGAGAGGTGCATATATCCAGCGTCACAATGCTGCCCTGAGAGTACTGTACTACTATCTTCGTCATTGCTACGGTATTGACGTGACACCAGTGCTGCCTTATTTGCCAGGAGATATTCCCCAGGTTGTTGAGAATGACAGTTGCAAAATTTATTGGAACATGCCATTTGCAACAACCCGGCGGATATATCACAACAAACCTGATATTGTGCTCTTCGACAAGGCCACTCGTGACATTTATGTCATTGAGTTCTCGGCCCCGGCTGAATACAACATCTCAGCCAAAGAAGAGCACAAAAGACAAATATATCAGGATCTCCTGTTTGAAATTGGTAAACTTTACCCAGGTTACCGTGTCAAGCTTGTCGTCCTGATTGTTGGCGTCCTAGGAGGGATGAAGCAGTCTTTTGTATCCTCACTTGCCAAAGTTCCAGCTTGCTCATCAAAAGCTGAGTTCTTGGCAGTTAGGATGCAGAAGGCTGTTTTACTTGGTTCTCTCCGTCTCTTAAGGGAAATGACTTTGGCCTGCTGTGATCACTAACCGCCTTGTTGTGCGGAGTGGTCCAGCAGTAACGGATGGAGCTCAGGCTGGGCCCTCGGAGAATCGGACTCCGGGGATAACCCCCCTGAGCATTTAATAACAAAATAATAATAATAATAATAATCTGCTTTACATGGATGATCTGAAGCTATATAGTGCTAATGAAGATTATCAACAAGCAGCCCTCAACATCGTAGCAGAGTACACACGAGATGTCGGAATGTCTTTTGGGTTGGACAAGTGTGCGGTCGTACATCTGGCGAGGGGTAAGTGCTCTGATACTGGTGATGATGTCGAATTAGTGGATGGGAGCGTCTTAAGCCAATTAGACGCCGGGGAGTTGTATAGATATCTAGGAATGGAAGAGCACCGCATGCATGCGGTCTCTGAAGTCCGAAGAACTCTCCAGAGCGAGTATGTTAGGAGACTCCGGAAAATTTGGTCCTCCGAACTTTCCGGCAAAAACAAAGTCTCAGCTACTAACATGCTCGCTGTCCCAGTCTTACTATACTCCTTCGGTGTCCTGAAATGGGCCCGAAAGGATTTACGAGATCTCGACATCAAAACCCGTAAGATCATTAATATGAATCGGAGCATGCACCCTAATTCATCAGTCGCCAGATTATACCTCTCCCGGTCCATCGGTGGGAGAGGTTTGCAGAGTTTGGAGCGGCTTCACGACCGTTTGGTCCTGGGTTTAACACACGAAGTTGTCAATTTCACTGCAGACGAGGATGACTTTCTTATGCAAATTGTACATAAACATGAAAATGCGCATAAGGGGTCATTCTTGTATAAGGCAGCAATATATGCGGCACGAACCCTTGGTCTTGGAGAAATAAACACTCTTATGGAACTTCGAAAGGAGGAATTTAAGAGCGTCATTAGGAACGCCGAGGAAAAACTACTCCTTGGCGAACTGATGAACAAGTCCATGCACAGCGTGTTCGTTAAACACGTGCGTGATCATGGCTTGTCCACCCAGCTGACGTTTTCCTTCTTAAAGTCAGCTGGCCTGATGTCCGAGACTGAAGGGTTCATATTTGCCTGCCAAGATGGTGTCATTAACACTCTTGAGTACCGTAGCAAGGTGCTCCAGGTGCAGCTTCCGGACACGTCCTGTAGGAGGTGTAGACAACATCCGGAGACGCTTATGCACCTTTTGTCGGCATGTCCAGTTCTGGCGAGAGGTGCATATATCCAGCGTCACAATGCTGCCCTGAGAGTACTGTACTACTATCTTCGTCATTGCTACGGTATTGACGTGACACCAGTGCTGCCTTATTTGCCAGGAGATATTCCCCGGGTTGTTGAGAAAGACAGTTGCAAAATTTATTGGAACATGCCATTTGCAACAACCCGGCGGATAGATCACAACAAACCTGATATTGTGCTCTTCGACAAGGCCACTCGTGACATTTATGTCATTGAGTTTTCGGCCCCGGCTGAATACAACATCTCAGCCAAAGAAGAGCACAAAAAACAAATATATCAGGATCTCCTGTTTGAAATTGGCAAACTTTACCCAGGTTACCGTCTCAAGCTTGTCATCCTGATTGTTGGCGTCCTAGGAGGGATGAAACAGTCTTTTGTATCCTCACTTGCCAAAGTTCCAGCTTGCTCATCAAAAGCTGAGTTCTTGGCAGTTAGGATGCAGAAGGCTGTTATACTTGGTTCTCTCCGTCTCTTAAGGGAAATGACTTTGGCCTGCTGTGATCACTAACTGCCTTGTTGTGCGGAGTGGTCCAGCAGTAACGGATGGAGCTCAGGCTGGGCCCTTGGAGAATCGGACTCAGGGGATAACCCCCCCTGAGCATTTAATAACAAAATAATAATAATAATAATAATAATAATAATAATAATAATAATAATAATAATAATAATAATAATAATAATAATAATAATAATAATAGTGTTCAATTTATACAAATCCAATTTTAGAATGATTGATTTCTTTCACTTTGAATTATAATATCATTCCTAAATACTGTAATTATAGGTTTGTCAATCAATTTCTTGCATATTTTCAAATATTTTTTCAACTTTAATCACTTGATGATTTGTTTAATAGTACATGAAAATACACGTATCAATGCATAGAAGTACAAGAAAACTTTAAAATCAAAACATTAAAACTTGATGGTTAGGTTGCTGTTTATGTACGTTGTATATAGATGTATACAATAAATGCTACTATATGCATTTATTATACAGCATGCATACCTTGTACTCGGCAGCAGTATACAAGTTGTGGCAGAACTTCGTAATACGCAGGCGCGCAACACACACGTACAAACATACGCACACATTCAACTCTCAGACTGGAGGTAGTGAACTATACAGTGAGACTACGAAGTATAGCGCAAAGAGGAGACCCCGAGAATAAGATACGCTGTGTAATGTATTCCATCTCATTCTTTTACACCCTCAATCCTACAGATATATATGTTTGTCTCTTTCTACGTAACGCGTCAACTTTTCGTGTTACACTTGATTTTTCTCCTCATAAAATTTCCGTACCGGGCCTTATAACTCAAATCGATTCTTAAAGAGTAAACTTCAAAAACAATTATCTATTTGAGAGATTTACATATTTACTGTTTCTCTTTTTATTGATGACTATTCATGTGAATTTCAATTTTTTTTAGTTTTCATTAATCTATTTTTCCATTCCTACAAAAGCTTTTGTATTGGTCATAGCAGGAGCCGCGAAAACATGACGGAGGCAAAAACGAGGATAAAGGAGGAAACGCATCAGGAGTGGCAGGACCGATGGAGATCGGGAGAGACGGGCTAATGGACAGTGCGCCTGATCCCAAACATGAACGTCTGGCTTTCTCGAAGGCGAGGAGACGGATTTCTTCCTAACCCAGCTATTGACAGTACGAGGACAGTCAAACGCCTATCTTTTTAAGATGGGACTGCACCCGACGCCAACGTGCAAATACTGCCTAGACAAAATTGACGACGCCGAACACACATTCTTCGAGTGTGATCCGTGGAAGAATAACAGAAGCAGCACCGAAGAAATTATTGGCACCACACTCTCCCTCGAGATCTTGATAGCATGCATACTCAGAAATAAAGATAACTGGTCAGCTGTTGCAGCCTACGCCGAGCTCCTTCTAAAAGAAAAAACCGCAGAAAGGGAACAATAGCCAGGAGTAGGCGTCGTGAGAAGCAACATGGACTGTATTAAAGTAATGCTCACGCGGTTCCAGTTTAATCATCTTCGTACCATCCACGGGGAAAGAAAGAGGAGTTTTTTTAATTTCCCGCTAAGGAAAATTGTGAATTTTTGAAAATTCGGGAAGTTATTGTTTATACCCCATTTTTCGAAAATCGAGTTTTCAACGGATGTTGATGTTTTGAGGTCTTAAAAAGCTTCTCTGATGGTTTTAACAGTGGTGCTCGTGCGGCTGTGTGTGTGTGTGTGTGTGTGTGTGTGTGTGTGTGTGTGTGTGTGTGTGTGTGTGTGTGTGTGTGTGTGTGTGTGTGTGTGTGTGTGTGTGTGTGTGTGTGTGTGTGTGCAAACCGCTGATAACTTTGAAACGGCTGGACCGATCGGAAGCAACTTAGTGGTGATCCAAAGAGTATCGAAGCCCTTCAATTTCCTAAAAATTTGAACCGATTCCGTTCGTTAGATTTTGAGTTATCTTAAAAATAAAATTTTTGAAAAATTGTGTTTTTGAAATAACTTTTAAACGACTTTACCGATCGATTCTAAAAACTAATCAGTACTTAGCCTTGAAAAATTTCGAAAAAAGTGTTTTTTTTACATAACTTCGACATTTTTCTCTGGATCATTTTTGATGAAATAAAACAATTATTAGAGCCTAAAAAATCACGTCAAACGCTGCCCAGAACGTGAAAATCAGTTGATTGATTCGTGAGTTATCGTAGTCAAAAAAATTCGGAAAAAGTGAATTTTCCAATTTTCTTTAAAATTTTTGGTTTCATCAGTTTGTGTTCAAAAGTACATCATAGAATTTAAAAAACTGCGTGGAATGCTGCCAATCGTGTGAAAATCGGTTCATTTATTTAGAAGTTATTGCGGTTTGAAAATTTTAAAAATCTGGAAACCAGTTGACCCTAAAGGACATCCCTGCACTTCCCACTAATTCCACATCTAAACGCTTAGAATTGCACTTATGACGCTTTTGAGCTTTTCGAGCTTAAAAATATAATTTATATGTGCTCTTCGAGATCGAAAGTCTGATAAAAGTTTAATAGAACACTATTTTCTGAAATTTCATACTGTCATAACTTTGGAATGAATCAACCGATTTTTGAGCGATTGGCAGCAATTTATGCAATTTTTCATGTCCTTTAAAAGACAACAAAAATTTTTTAGATAAAAAATTTCGGAGTAATTCCAAAAAAACTTTTTTTAGTTTCTTTCCTTCACGATATCTCTCGAACGAATCAACCGATTTTGACCGGATGAGCGGCGATCGACGTGGTTTTTCAAAGTTAAGAGCTGATTGGTTTTTAAAGTTGGTCGACAAAGCCGTTTAAAAGTTATTTCAAAAAAATCACATTTGAAAAAAAAAATTTTCAGTTTTTAGATTTCTCGAAATCTATCGGTCCGAATCGGTCCAAATTGTATTCAAAATCTAAGTTTGGCCAAGCCCTTTCAAATGGCACCAGTTGCGATAAACTCGGTTATACCATTCAAAAGTTATAAGGGGTTTACATGCTTACATATATATATATATATATATTAGGGTGCTTTTTTTTTGCGACTATTTTTTTTTTTCGCTCCCATCCTGAAATTTTGTTGGAAATACACCCAAAAAAATTCCCTGAAAGTTTGAGCCCTTAATATTAATATTAAGTACTCCTACACAGCGTGTGAAGATTTCCCATTTGAAATATACGAGAACTTTCATTTGTTTTTTTTTTAATTTCTATAGCTCAGTGGCATTTCATAGCATCGCTTTGACCATGGACGGGTTTTTTCAGAATTGAATGCTCTACAAAAGTGTCCATTGTCGCGAAGTCGTAACTCATACTGGTGGGGTAGTACGGACCGCCAAACTGAATTTTTCATAGAATTCTTGTTTTTCACTCATTATCTCATAAACAACAAGACATACAGAAAAAATGTAAATGATAATTTTGTAGGAAATTCAATTCTCTACAAAAAGGTCCTTACCACCAAATCACTAAGATCGATATTTTCTGAGATATTAGTCATTGAAGTTTACGTAGCATTGAATTTCCACAAAATGTTGAATCAAATCTTAAAAAATATTGATTTTTTTATTCGTATCATAATTATAATTAGTAATTACTTATTGATTAAGTTGCAAATTCAACGAAAAAAATTTTTAATTGTATTTTTCTGAAGTTTTTTTATTTTTAAATAAATTTCTCATTTAAATCACACCATAATATTTGAATTTATCATTTAATAATTCAATTTTAATGAAATTCTAGCTAAAAATATATTGTGTATGATCATTACGAAGAATATGGGATGTTTCTTTGTTGCTGTGTATTGTGATACTGATTAATTGCAGTTTATTTTTATTGCTCTAGTAGTACTACTGAGCTTTCACTTGACCTTGAATGCGTTCAACAAATTTCCCCTTTAATTGCAGCGCTTTCTTTGTTTTCGCGTACTAATCCCGCGAGAGTAAGAACAAAGCTTAGTGTGCATTAATCAGTGTGACGCCGTTGTATGTATACTTTGTTAAATTTGAGGTTAGATCGACTTTAACAATCATTAAAATGAGTGAAAAAATTGGTAATAAAACTTGGAATTATTTAATTGGATTTGAAAGAAGCCAAATAAATAATAATAAGCTGCCTTCGTATCGTGACTTACTGAAGTTGTTTATGTATAAACATCAGTCTTTAAAATTAACTATTCGAAATAGTGCTACTAGTGTTATTAACGATACTAATACTATTTGGGCTAGTTTCAAGATTCCAACTATACGTCCTCAACACAGTCTTGCGAAGTTGGAAAAATTTTATGCCGAATATATAAAAGTGAAGACACATCATAAGAGGGAAAAAAGATCGAAAGCACAAAAACAGAATGTTGAAAAGTTTAACCAAAAACTAGATAAATTGTTCGATATTTCCAATTCCACAATGGTTAAGAATTTGCCAAAAGAGCAGCAACAATTTCTGAATGAGTGTCAAAAGGGAAAAAGCAATCTTTACTCGCCCGTTACTACTTTCTTGCCGGTGGAAACTTTTCAGAATAAATCTGATACTGAACAGGAGATTGCAAATGAAGATAATGAGAACAATACAGACGAATTTGGTTAGTTTCTTCTCCCATACAACTAGAAATTATCAAGCTCAACAATCAATCATTATTTAATAATCGAAAACAATTTCTTATAATTTAGACTCATATTTTTTCTACTTACTTGTAAAATTTAATTCGCATTAAAATTCTAATTTTCTTAACCTCATTTTCTGAAAATTGAATTCTATATAATTTTTCAATATTTTAAAATTTGTTTCTAGATTCATAACTTTTTTTTCTAATTATTAGTCTATCATTTTTGGTAAAATTTCTATCAAGTAAATCTGAATAAGTGAGATAAATCAAAATTTATTTAATTTAATCTAACGCGCCAAAAGAAGTATAACTTCAAAAATTTGTTTTCGATTTTTTGCAGTCGAAAATCCCCACGCTATTAAAAAATTGAAGTCACTGTAACCAATAAATTTAAAATACATATCATTTTATCTTATTTTTATCGGGGAAAATTGACGGAAACTCAATTCAAAGAATATCTTTGCTTCTGAATAACAGAAGCTGAATATAAAATTTGAAAAATGTTTTAATCGATTGGGTTTATTTATTTAATTCTGAAAAAATTGTTTTAGGCATGAAATTATCGCAACATTCGATGCCAGCAAGTTTTTGTAGTCTATCATCAAATTCCAGTGGGTTGAAACGAACATATTCTGATTTTGAGAATGAACTCCCTGTACCTCGTAAAAAGAAAAAAATCAATATTTTAACTCCAGAACTTGTATCAGATTTAGATCGCACTGGAACTAGTGATAGAGGTGCAATGTTTATCATTGCAGCTGTTATAGAAAGTCTGGGTTAGATATTGATAAATATAATGTGAGTTATTCTTCTATTCGCAATGCACGTATTTCTAAGAGAGAAGAAATTGTCGATGCAATTAAAAAAGAAGAAATAGACGAATCTTGCGTAGTTCATTGGGATGGAAAAATGCTACCTCCAGGACAAGGAACATCAAAAGCAGAACGGCTCTCGATACACATTTCAGGAATAAGTGGCGAAAAATTTTTAGAAGCTCCGTTGCTTTCTGACGGCACAGGTATAAGTCAAGCTTCAGCCGTATTTCAGGCTCTGACGACACGCAATATTTGCGATAATATTAAAGGAATGTGTTTCGATACGACTACTTCAAACACAGGTAAATTGTCAGATTGTTAAATTACATTTTCAAACCTACACTAGTCATAATAATTAAAGGATATAATAAGAAGTCTAAATTTTAGGGTGTTTTTCAACGAGCTGTAATTTTGAATAGAATGATTGTAGAGCAAAAACAAAAAAAAGCAAATAGTAGCTCTAAATGTCTAGTTTTTAGATACGACCATGATAATTTTTTTATCACGTTTGAGTCTGGAGAAATGCTGAGGAAACTACAAGAAAAAAAATTTTTCAAATTTTTTCTTGTCTAAAAAAAGGTCTACGGGCTTCAAAAATGTTTTTCCATTCTTTCACTCAAAAACGCTTGCAAAAAATTTAATGTCCTTTTATTTGACAGAATTAGAAAGCCTGTGCGATGATTTGCCGCGGAGTTATCGTCAATCAAAGCAAAGAAGTTCTTTTTAACTTTGATAATTAATAACTCTGGGAATAATGGTCGTATGAGAAATTGAAGGAGAGTTTTAAAAACTACACGATATTTTCTATGAGATTCAGAGAATGGCTTTTGACAAAAAAAAATTTTTTTTTAATTGAAAATCCAAATCTCAATGAAAAAAAATTTTTTTTCTTAAGAATCTTTATTTTTTCAATCAAAAAGATTGATTTTTTTAGAAATTTGAAAAAAAAAAACAAAAATTTCAAGAAAATAAATAAAAATTGAGAAATTGCTCACAATGGCGATTTTTGCGAAAACAAAAAATTTGAAGCTTCGGGACACTATGGAACAAAAAATCGCAGCACTTTGAATTTTCCAGGGATTTTAGGAGATACTTTAAGGTTAAAAATTACCCATGAAATTTTTCGTTCATCCATTTTATCCAAAGTTATACCAAGTTATCCAAATATCTTTAATTATGCAAATTTTTGTCTTTTTTTCAGTCAAAATTTTCAATTCAGAAAAAATTTTCTCGTCAAAAACAATTCACTGTATCTCATAGAAAATATCGTGTAGTTTTCAAAACCCTTTTTGATTTCACATACGATCATTATTCCCAGAGTTATTGTTTATCAAAAGTAAAAAGAACTTTTTTGCTTTGATGACGATAACTCCGCGGTAAATCATCTCACAGGCTTTTTGATTCTGTCAAATAAATGGGCATTAAATTTTCTAAAAGAGCTTTTGAGTAAAAGAATGAAAAACCATCTTTGAAGCCCGTAGATCTTTTTTTAGACAAGAAAAAATTTGGAAAATTTTTTTTTTATAGTTTCCTTAGGATTCCTTCAGACTTAAACGTGATAAAAAATTGTCATGATCGTATCTGAAAACTAGACACTTAGAGCAACTATTTGCTTGTTTTCTGTTTTTGCTCTGCGATCATTTTATTCGGAGTTACAGCTCGTTGAAAAATACCCAAAAATTTAGAATTTTTTTATGTCCCATAATGTTTGTGACTAGTGTATATTTTTATCAACCATTTCAATCAAAACAGATAATGTTTTTTTTTTTTAAGGTGACACCAAAAGTGCTTGTCCTTTACTAGAGAAAAAAGTTGGTCGTGATTTATTATACCTTGCTTGTCGTCATCATACGTCAGAGTTGATGTTACGAAATGTAGCAGAGGTTGCTTGGCCAGCCACAAATGGTCCAAATGTACCTATTTTCAAACGATTTAGAGACAATTGGGATAACATTGATAAAGTAGTATATGAAATCGGTTCCAATGATGAACATATTACCGACATTTTGAACGACAAAAAAAAAGACATTCTCGATTTTATTGACAATCAATTAAAGGTATGAATTAATTCAATTTTACATTAATAATTGTGTATTTAAATGATGAACTAGTTTTTGACACATTTTTGTGTGTATTAAGGACTTATAAGTTTTTAATTGATAAATTTCAAATATCTTTTTACTCGAATATTTTACAAAGTGTATTTTTTCATTAACTTTATTTACAAATTTAACTAATGACATTATTATTCACTATCAAAGAAACCCATTGGTTGCTGATAATGATTACAGTTTTCTCACTTTTTTATTTTTCTTTCTTTTCATATTTTTCAATAAGAATCATCATCCAAGAGACGACTATAAAGAATTACTGGAACTAAGCAGTATCTTTTTAGATGGTGGAGGTGATAAAGTTCAATTTAAAGCCCCTGGCGATTGTCACCATGCAAGATGGCTTTCAAAAGCTCTTTATTGTTTTAAGATATATTTATTTCGTAAGCAGTTTAAAGTACCAGCGAAAGAAACAGATGCTTTGCGAAAAATTTGTGTTTTTGTTGTATTATTTTACGTGAAAATATGGTTTACTGCTCCATATGCGATAAAAGCCCCAAACTCAGACTTACAATTAGTAAAAGATCTTATCGAACATCGAAAAATTCATCCGGAAATCGCTAATGCAGCTCTTGAAAAATTATCTAAACATCTATGGTATTTGCATGAATAACTTGCTTGCTTGGCGCTGTTTGATAATACAGTATTACCAGAAGAAAAATTGAAAATTGCGAAAAAAATTAATGCTATTCCCGCTGTAAAGCAATCGAATAAGCATTACTAAGAGCCTTACAAAACAATTACTTCACTCAGTGAAAAAAACATCAGTGATTTTGTGACACCAAATTCAGTTTTCATCTTTAAACAGTTTAACCTTTCATATGAATTTTTAAATTCTGAATTTCATACATGGAAATCAAATTTTGAGTACCAAAAATGTTCTGAAACATTCAAAAAGTTAAAAGTTGTAAATGATACTGCTGAGCGAGGAGTAGCTCTGACTCAAGGACTAAGGACCTTTTTTGTAGAGAATTGAATTTCCTACAAAATTATCATTTACATTTTTTCTGTATGTCTTGTTGTTTATGAGATAATGAGTGAAAAAACAAGAATTCTATGAAAAATTCGGTTTGGCGGTCCGTACTACCCCACCAGTATGAGTTACGACTTCGCGACAATGGACACTTTTGTAGAGCATTCAATTCTGAAAAAAACCCGTCCATGATCAAAGCGATGCTATGAAATGCCACTGAGCTATAGAAATTAAAAAAAAAAAAATGAAAGTTCTCGTATATTTCAAATGGGAAATCTTCACACGCTGTGTAGGAGTACTTAATATTAATATTAAGGGCTCAAACTTTCAGGAATTTTTTGGTGTATTTCCAACAAAATTTCGGGATGGGAGCGAAAAAAAAATAGTCGCAAAAAAAAAAGCACCTAATATATATATATATATATATATATATATATATATATATATATATATATATATATATATATATATATATATATATATATATAGGGTGGGTCAAAAAAATCGAATAATTTATTTTTGACTTTATACTCTGAAAAATAGGTTCGTAGACACCTAAAAGAATTCTCTCCAAGTATAAGCTCTTAATTATAACGGAAGGTCCTCCGCTTTGCGGGTTTCTATTTTTTCGAATAATCAGATAAAAAAATTTATATCTCGCTTCCAACTGCTTGGAAAAATATTCCGTGGCATAGATTTTGTGAGAAATTGAATGCTTTACAAAAAGGTCTCTTATGACTTTTTCAAAAACTCAACCGATTAAAAGATATTCATAGTTGAAGTTTGGCTATTTTAAGGAAAATATTCGTTTTTATTATGAATTTTATAAGTCGATGAAAAAAAATTATTTCGGATTGCGGAACTCATGATTTTGTAGGAAATTTACTGCTCTACAAAAATGGTCTCTTATGATTTTTTGATTAAGTGAAGCCGTTACGAGATATTCATCGTCAAACATTAACGAATATCAATATTTCCAGTTTTTGATCAATAATTCGATAAATTTTAATTTAAACTATGAGTTTCAGGAAAATTTACATAAATTTGAGTTTCGATCGATAAAGAAATGTTATAAACAATTTTTTTAATATTGTTTTCAGTCTTGAGCTTGTTTGATTGCATTAAAACAAGAAATTAGAGCATTTTTTTCGACATATAGCCAATGATTAGTTTAATTTGAAGTGAATGACATATTTCTTTGTCAAATTTAATATGAAAAGTATTGAATCAAGTGAGAAACAACCAGTATTTAACTTTTTATAGATAAATTTTTTATTGAATTATCAATTGCAATATAATTGTCTATATTTTTAACATAACAGTACGCTATTACTATAAATAATTTCTTTTATTACAATTTGGGAATGTTTTTGATGTTCTTTGACAACTTGCAATAAGTACTGGAATTGTTCTTCATTTTTGTCAAGCATTGATTATATTCACTGACTAATGCAACAGCTCGCTCTGCTGAATCATTGACAATTTTTAGTTGTTGAAAGTATTCTTTATTTTCGAGATAACTCTCATTAGTAGGCCATAATTCAACATCGACATCAAGAAAGTCATACGGTAGATCGAAGATTTTGAAAAAGATTTAATGACTTTTTAGACACAAAGTCACTCAGTTCTCTGCGCCAATGAATTCAAATCTTTTTAGCAATTACAAATCTTTTAGCTTTAGAATCTGTACCTTCACGAGTATTAACAGCTTCAACAATACTTTTTTTACTTCTAATGGAACGCCATCGTCAAACAGTGATAAAATGGCAAGTTCATCGCTCAAATACCATAAGTGCGAAATCATTTTTTCACACGTAGCTGAAGAAATCAAAGGATTGATATGTTTGTACTCCAATAAATTTTTCATAAACTGCAAGTCATGATAAGCAGCAGTTGTTGCAGAAGTTGATGAAAACCAAGCTTTTAAATACAAAGTGACTATAAAAATACAGAAATGACGAAGACCATGCAATTCTTTCTGAGAGAGTTTGAATTCATCTCTGAATAGATACATTTTCAAACTATAAATGGCCTTAGCCATCCATCTAGCATGATGAACAGCACCAGGACGTTTGAAAGAAATCTTTTCTTGAGGCATTTCTCCAAGGAAAATCAATGATAATTCCAATAATTCTTTATCTAACTTATTATAACATTTCTTTATCGATCGAAACTCAAATTTATGTAAATTTTCCTGAAACTCATAGTTTAAATTAAAATTTATCGAATTATTGATCAAAAACTGGAAATATTGATATTCGTTAATGTTTGACGATGAATATCTCGTAACGGCTTCACTTAATCAAAAAATCATAGGAGACCATTTTTATAGAGCAGTAAATTTCCTACAAAATCATGAGTTCCGCAATCCGAAATAATTTTTTTTCATCGACTTATAAAATTCATAATAAAAACGAATATTTTCCTTAAAATAGCCAAACTTCAACTATGAATATCTTTTAATCGGTTGAGTTTTTGAAAAAGTCATAAGAGACCTTTTTGTAAAGCATTCAATTTCTCACAAAATCTATGCCACGGAATATTTTTCCAAGCAGTTGGAAGCGAGATATAAATTTTTATCTGATTATTCGAAAAAATAGAAACCCGCAAAGCGGAGGACCTTCCCGTTATAATTAAGAGCTTATACTTGGAGAGAATTCTTTTTAGGTGTCTACGAACCTATTTTTCAGAGTATAAAATCAAAAATAAATTATTCGATTTTTTTGACCCACCTAATATATATATATATATATATATATATATATATATATATATATATATATATATATATATATATATATATATATATATATATGTACACCCTGATAAAACGAAATGATTAGAAATGATTAAAAATTTTGAATCATTTTAAATCATTTTTAATCATAAGAATATGATTTGAAATGATTAGAAATTTTTAATCATTTCAAATGATCTTTATTTATAAATATATGATTGAAAATGATTTAAAACTATTAGAAATATTTAATCATTTTTCATTATAAAAGTATTAATGAAAATTATCAGTAATTATTAAGCATATTCATAATACTTTCAAATACTTTAACAAATAATTTTTATTTATTTTTCACTTTCCGTTAAAAAAAATTGAAAATTTTTTAAATTCAGGTAATTATTGGTTACATTCTCTTTTTTTTTTTTTTCGAAAATCTAGTTTTCAACGGATGTTGACGTTTTGAGGTCCAAGGAAGCTTCTTCAAAAATTTTAGCTATAATATCCGTATGTCTATGAATGTGTGTGTGTGTGTGTGTGTGTGTGTGTGTGTGTGTGTGTGTGTGTGTGTGTGTGTGTGTGTGTGTGTGTGTGTGTGTGTGTGTGTGTGTGTGTGTGTGTGTGTGTGTGTGTGTGTGTGTGTGTGTGTGTGTGTGTGTGTGTGTGTGTGTGTGTGTGTGTGTGTGTGTGTGTGTGTGTGTGTGTGTGTGTGTGTGTGTGTGTGTGTGTGTGTGTGTGTGTGTGTGTGTGTGTGTGTGTGTGTGTGTGTGTGTGTGTGTGTGTGTGTGTGTGTGTGTAGATGTGTGTAACCCGCTTATAACATTTGAACGGCTTGAGCGATCCAATAATAGTTGGCAGCATTCGAAAAGTCTTTGCTGAACTTAGATTTCCTGAGAATTTGAACCGATTCGGACCGATAGTTTTTGAAAAATCTCAAAAAAACGAAGAAAAAAATTTTTGAAATGTGATTTTTTGTAATTATTTTTAAACGGCTCAATTGATCAAGTTCAAAAACTAATCAACTTTAAAGCTTACAAGACCACGTCGATTGGGACCAATCTGGTCAAAATCAATCGATTCGTTCGGAAGATATCGTGAACCCAAGAAAATAAAAAAAAGTGTTTTTTTAACGTAACTCCGACATTTCTGATAGGATCGTCTTTGATGCAATGAAAAGATTTTTAGAACTCGAAAAACCGCGTCAATTGCCGCCAGGAACGTGAAAATCGGTTCATCCATTCAAAAGTTATCGCAATTTGAAAATTTATCAAATAGTGTTTTATTAAATTGCACTGTGAAATCAATAATGTTAAACATACATTTGAAAAGATGTTAACTTTACATTTTTTAAATGCAAATATTACAGCTGGCAAAATATAATATCTATATGAAAAAAAAGCAAACTTTGCTTCGAAAAGATGTTAATTTTACACCTAAAAAATGATACTTATTGAAAGTTCAGTATTTTCTCTGTACACTGAAAAAATAATTAATCTGACTCAACAAAATAATTTTGAAAGAATTAATCATCTTGAGCCACGACGAAAAAATTCTTGAACCAAGAACATTTTCTCAGTTTAAGTAAATTTTTCTTAGTTTCAGAATTTTTCTTTTTAGCTCATGGCAATCAATTTCTTCAAATTTATTATCTTAAGTCAAGATTTGTTTCCTAGTTCAACTAATTTCTTTTATTAGTGTATAAATGTAAAAATGTCAATAGTTAAGAAATGGTATTGTATTTTATCGAATATTGATATTTTTGGAGATATAAGCTCACCCTGATTAAACAAAAGTATCCCAAACACAGGAAAAAGTATTAAAAAGAATTAGTTTTTATCATCAATCTAATTCTTTTTAATACTTTTTCCTTCGTCTAAATACTTTTTTTAATCAGGGCATCCCGATGTTACAGGCATCGATACCTTTCATTCGAGTATCCACATCAATCTTTTACATATTTTATATATTTGTAAAAATTTTAACAATTTAAAATGTTACAAATCTTTTATTGTTAATTTCTTTTACTTTGAAATATAAAAAAACTCAATTTTGAATTTCTTAGTAAAAAAAAAAAAATATTCGTGTAGATTTTTCAATTTTCTAAACGAGTATTTTTCAAAATCTATCGGTCTGAATTGGTTCAAGCTTACAGTAAATTTGAGTTTAGTAAAGCCCTTTCGAATAGTTACCAAAATTATATAGGATGGTTCCCATGACAGTATAAGAATCATTCCTATAATTATCGGAACCATTCCATTATCATTATGGGAACCATTCCTATAGGTATTGGAATTGTCCCATAATTATGGTAACAGTTCTTATAATTATGGAAACAGTTCCCATATTTTTTTCTTTCCGTGTAGAACAATCTTTACTATCGATTGATTATTGTAAGAATAACATTTATTATTTTGTGGATATTAAGTAAGTAACTAGTATTATTTTAATCTACTTATTTAGTAAATTTGACAGCTTATTCTTGTTAAAGTTATAAATCGAATTTTTGTAATTTTTACACTTTTATTTTTAAAAATTTTAGAGTTTTTTCTTGTAAAATTAACATTTTATTAATAATGTAAATTTTGCAGCTATATTACTGTAATTTTAACATATCATTTTTTTCCGTGGGCTGTCGGATTTTTGAGTTTGAACAGCTAAAAAACGTAATAATATATATATATATATATATATATATATATATATATATATATATATATATATATATATATATATATATATATATATATATATATATGGATGAGCGAAAAGTTGCAGTTGCAGGGATGGCCTCTAGGGTCGACCGTTTTCCATTTTTTTATAATCAGTAAAAATTTTTTCGTGATTATTACAGAAATATATATAATTTTTTTACTTGCGTGAGCGAAATTTTTTTTTCAATGACTGATAAACCTTGAAGGCAAAGATACATTGTAAAAATACAAGGCAGGAATAGAAAAATAATAATTTTTCGGCCATTAATTCTGTTTAGAGTAAAATTAACAGTGAAGAAAATTCTATGTAGATTATGAACAACGATTACAAGTCGAAATATTTTAAATTCAGTCTTCACTCAGATATATTTCTAGCCGAGGAAAGTAATTTCCTAAGATTTCAAATAAAAATAAATAAATTTTCATAGTATTGTACACAATTCTAAAGCAGTTAAAATAATTTTAATATTGACCATGGATGATTTTATCAATTTATTTAATTTAATCGGAATTTCTGCAATACAAACAATTTACCATCGAAATTCTTAATACGAATAATGAAATTTTCAATAATAACGATTAAAAAAATTCTAACAGTATTTAACAATTAAAAATAATTTAAAACGATTAAAAAGTTTTAATACTAACCGAATTATTTTCAATCATAAGTGGTCTCACAAATTCAGAAAATATTTTATGGTTAATAATGATTTATCATGATTTCAAATTATTAATAACAACAGAATCCTTTCAAATCATAATAAATAACGAAAATTCGAACGTTATTTGACGATTAAAAACGATTTGAAATGATTAAAAGTTTTAATACTAATGAAATCATTTTCAATAATAACGAGTAAAAAAATTCTAACATAATTTAACAATTACGAAGAATTTGAAATGATTAAAAAGTTTTAATACTAACCGAATCAATTTTAATCATAACTTGCGACAAAAATTTGAGTATTTTTTGATGATTTGAAATGATTTATAAAGATTAAAAATCTCTAATCATTTTTAATCATTTTATATCATGCTCTTATTCTATTATTAAGAATGATTATAATGATGATTATTGGTGAAATTTAGAAAATGATTTAGATTATATAAAATGATTGTAAATGATTTATTTTTTAATCATTTTTAATCATATCAAATCATTCTGTTTCATCAGGCTTTATTTGGATCAAAAAAATTTTTTATACTACTAAAACCCCGAATTTAAGTCATTTTTCACGGTTTTTTAAGGTTTTCTCGAAAATTTGAAGGTATACGGGTCAAACGGACCTCGGATTCGGATTGAGCGGGTCAAAATACATGAGAATATATGTGTCGCGTCCAATGCACAGACAACTTTTATTTTTTTGTGTGCCGGTGTATTATTAATCATACCAGGGGACAGGAATTCACAGAGTATTTTATGATAAGAAATGATTTGTTATGGTTAAAAATTTCAAATCATACTTGAATCATTTTTAATCATACCAGGGGACAGAAATTCACAGAGTATTTTATGATTAGAAATGATTTAATATTATTAAAAATTTTTAATCATACCAAATCATTTTTTATCCTGTCAATAGATTTGTATTTAAAATGATTCATAATGATTAACTGTGAAATATCAGGTATGATTTAAATGATTTGGTACGATTAAAAATGATTAAAAAATTAATCATTTTGAATCATTTCAAATCATTTCGTTTTATCAGGGCATGTAGCCCAGACACATATTTCTAACACAAACGGTGTTTTGATACTAAATAAAATGGCAATAAAGCGCTAATAGCAATACTGTTATTAACTTAAGGCTAGTTAGATTAAAAAAAAAAAAAAGAAAATTACTTTTTATTGAAAAAAATTGTTAGTTAACTAATTAAGTTTATCAACATTATGGACAAAATTATACATCATAGACGAATAACTTTAAATTTAGTCTTTCAGTTCCAATTCTGGGAAAGGGACAGCCCAGGGGACTGAGATGTCGGTAGTTCACGAATTTATAGCAAAAAAACCAAAATTTGTTGCTTTTTAGTTTGCAATCCTCCAAATAGAAATATTTTTTCACTTTCATAATAAATTTTTGAAACTTCCGGGTAAGAAAATTGAAAATATTTAAAATTCGAGAAGTTATTTGTTCATGAGAATCTACTTAGTTAAAAAATAACAATTTTTTTAATAAAAAAAAGCGGGTCAAAAAATGTCCGGGACATTAAAAACATCCTTACAGAGAATCATCTATATACATATGTATACGCACACATAAAAAAGAATGCGTAATGTCAAAAAACTTACTTTTACTATCGTACAAAAATAAAGTTTTTATTTGAGTAATATATGTTCATGCTTTTATCATTGTAGAGCATAAAACTTTATATTTTACTTCATACTAACTTATAGAAATCAAATAAATAAATTTTACACTATTGATTGTGATTTATTTCACTACCATTAGATTATTTTATAATCTATTATTTTAAGTGATCAATGCTGAACTACCATTTCACTATTACAGCTGGAGTAGTCCACCTTGCACACTATCTAGTTAATGATAGATAAATTTACGGAAGCCCGGTAGTATGGAGGGTAGAGGTAAGGAGAACCATCTCTATATATCAAAAAGTGTCCACGGAAAACAGCAAATTAAGATGACGCCACTGTAGCAAGTGGAAAGTAATTAAAAATAGCGCCACAAATAATTAGAGTAGGATACTAGATTAAAAAAGGAAAGAAAGACTTCCTCTTTGTAACCGCGCTTTTTACAAAAATGTTCATTATTTACATTAAAATCAATCAGGAATAAAATAAAATTAATAATTAATTCAAATAAACCAATTTGTTACCCAAAAGCCCTGTCGATAAAGAAAAATGGAAACGTATTTGATACAATTCAACGAAAAAATTTCTGAATCCATTTGAATGATTTTTTTTAATCAAGGATTTTATAACAAGATAATAGTCATTTATTGATTAATTTTTTAACATTATATAACATATAGTATAATATTTTTTCTTTAAAAATAAGTCGTACATTCAAGAAATTAATTTTGCATTTTTTCTATTCATTTTTGTTTTCGTTTTTGCTGCGTCGTAGCGCTTATTTTCTGATTTCGCTAAAAATGCGCTCGCATTACAATATAAATGTCAATAATCTTAACAGTTAATTCTTTTTCATGAATAAAGCACCCAACTTTTATCAAGTACTCTTTTTTAAGTTCATCTGATATTTGAGTGATGGTTTCTAGGTTTGTCAAATTTTTGCTTACAGCTCTTAAAACACACTTCTCTAATTGTTTGGTCAGTTCAAATAACTCTTCGCTAGGATAAATAAGCCCACCATATAAATCCATTTTCAGAATTACATCGTTTCTATGTAATCGTTGGCCATCTCTTGGATTCATATGAATATTTTGAAGCAATCTGAACACTTCACAATTTTTTGCAATTTGCGACTTATGTAACCCGCAATGTATGATTGCACGGCATCACTGGTTACTGCCTCATTATAATCATGATCTTCATCAATTGAAGAATTTTCCACTTGCGGTTCAGAATTTTGTAGCATGTCATCAATACCTTGAAGCCATAGCTGTCGCTCTAAATTTAAAGAAATTGACAGTTCAGGTTCGATTAAGCTTCTCAAAAGATTTTCCCCAGAAACATTACATCCTTTCGGAGGACGTATGAGTGAAAATGTAGAAGCCAATCTGTAAACTTGAGCAAACATTTTCGGATCAGGGTGATCATTTCCTCCACATGAATGTCGCATGACAGAAAAAATCTCTGAAATAAAATATCAATGATAATTTTTAACATGTTATAATAAATATAGTCAATAATAATTATATACAATTACCTCTAAAGGATCCTGTGATAACGTTGCTGTCATTAAATATTTAAATCCTCATTCGGTTTTAAGCATATCTAGGATTTCAAGGGTAGCTCGCAACGTCACTTTCAAACCAAGTAAAGTGCTCTTCGATATGGGAATTTTTTTTTCTAAATTTTCCCAATTTTGCAAAAACTGCAGGAATTCTAAAATTGACTAAAAAATTTGAGAGAGATGATTTAAAACGTAATTACGTAGAATGGCAAAGATTAATTGTACGAAGTTATTAATCTGTATCATCATTTATTGCCATTAGAGGCAGTTCACATGCTAAGAAAAATCTTCGCAGTTTTGACTTCACGGTGGAAATATTGTTTACGCGGAAGCATTCTAAAATAACTGTTTAAAAGATATGTACTAATTGAAAATATCCACTGTTATATTTATCACGATTCCAATGTCTCCACTGTGTTTTTACTATGAAGTCAAGATCACAATGGTAAATAAACTGGACCACAAATGCAATCACAGCAAAACAAAAATCAAGGATGAATCTAAAAATATTTTTACTTAAGAAATCAACGATAAAACATTATTTTATTAGCCCATGTACATGAAGTAATCATAATGTATGAAGTACCTTACAGTTTTGTAATAGAGAAGTATTCTTTGTCATTCCGGTATATGTTTTTTCAACTTTCAAATTTTTTATGAAACCTACAAAGTTAAAATTTTAAATTATTATGTTTTACTAAATAATTCTTACCTGTTTTTGACGACAATCTTCTCTTGCATACAGGGCATCTCTAGGTGTGCGAGAAGTTATAGCTTGGATTAAATTAAAAACAAGATCTATGAACTTTTGTGTCGGAGTTGAATCTTTCAACTTATCACACATAGGTTGGTAATGAGCCATCGCGACAGATACCTCATGACCAAAAACCTATAATTAAAATAATAAAAAAATTATTGTAAATCTATTGAGAATAAAATTTTTAAAGTGTCTGAATATTTATCTTATTAGTTTATCAATCGAAAATAGTATGTAATAACATATTCAAGTATACATACTTCAGTTGCAAGAGGTACATTCATTACTTGAAAACCTTTTGGTTTCAAATGTGCAGGTGTTAATTTATAAGCTATTTTCATATTTGATTGACGATAGTTTTCTTCCTCTAGAAGAGCTTCCCAATGTTTTTTTTTAACGATTCCATAGGGCGTCTGAAAAATTTATAGCCTTAGTTAATTATATTATTCTGGATTGTCGGAAATAAACTTATATTTGAACGTTACCATGAATTCGCTAATCTTTTCATCCAAAGTTGATGTTCGGAAACATTTTACTAAATGATTAAAATCAGAAATCATCCACAAACGTCGTGAACTATCTGAAGGGTTTTCACAGCTTATGTTATTTTCGTTCACTCCTAATATTTTCCATACCCCTCAGTTCCATGATGCACCGTCCATGACAACTGCGTCTATACAAATTCCGCTGTTTTCCATCAATATGATACACTCTAGAATAAGTTTGTGTAGTGGTTCACTTTTACAAGCACTTTTAGAGAGGAAGCAACCCAAAGCTTGAACCCATCGACCTTGAAAAGGTACAAACTTAAAAACAAGAGCATGATCTGCAGTTTTATTTCTTAAGTCCTCTGGAGTGTGTTCACCCAAGTCAACAAATCCATTAAATTTCATTTCTTGAGAATCAAAATAAATACCCTCACTCAATTTCATCTCATCAACAAGAAGTACTCCACGTTTTTGACATTTATCCATTGATTCACATTTTTGCTGTAATCCTTGAAAAATAGCTGGCCGAAACCCGTAAGCTGAACTGCTTTGTTACGTCGAAAACGCAACTAAAATTTAATTATTTTTATCCTAGCCGTTAGGCTAATAGATAAGGATCTGAAGCTTTATGGGAAGGGGTTGAAGTTATAATATAAGAAAATGAATTCAATTTAATAAATATATTATAAAATTATCATACAAAGATTTGAATTATTAAACAAACATAAAAATCTCAATTAAGAACTTACTTAAATGTCATTGTTACCGTTTCTTTACATAATTGAAATTTACTTTACTAACAATTTTTTTTTAATCTGACGCGTGGTTTCATTAAAACTTATAAAAACTTTTTCGATGTTAACACTAGGACGTCAGGACAACGAGAGATATTTTTGTTGAAAAATCGTAAAGGTGTCGAATTTTAGGGCGTTACTTATTTTTACTAAATGGGAGAAATAATGTCCAATTATTTTTCTATTTCCTTGAGCCCTTGCCCTCTCTCTTAGATTTTTCTATAATGTTGCATGAGTCCCCTCTACTTGGGTCAGAGTACAATATCGCTTCTCCTTTACTATTATGCTCTATTATACATCTATGTGTTTGTGTATACGTAAGCGCATTTATGCATAGACAAAAGCATACATGTGTACTATTTTACATTAAATTATTTACTGTGACCAAATTTTCATATTAAATTAGTTAGATAAAAATTAATTTGTGCATAGATTACAAATTGTCATTAGTTTTTAGATCTAAATTTTTCTTTTTATTTAAGTCGTTATTTTATTCGAAAATAAAAGAAAACATTTATTTATTTTTTTTTGTTTAAACTTAAATTATAGTTATTAAATTTTGTTCCTTAAATTATCAACATATATAAATATTTTTTTTTCTGTTGATACTAGAATTATCATAACATTCCTTTTTATTTTTTTTATCATTATTTACTTTTATTTTATTTAAACTATTGTTTATATATACATTTATTTTGTTATCGAAAACTTCTATTTCGGATCTCGACAAAGTTTAAAATTCTATTAGGGTATATGTTCAGGCTCAAATCCCTTAGTATGGTCAGGCCCAACTAAAACTAAATTTTACAAATAAGTTTCTTTTGAAAATGCTATTGATAAATTTGAAGGTAACAAAATTTTAAAAATAAAATAAATGTATGTAATTAGTTGTAAGAACATAAAATTATTTATGAATAATTAAATTCTATTTGTTATAAAATAAAAATGTCGGACATTGAGTCCGACATAACACCTTATTTTTCGTATAAATTTATTTAGTGTCTCAATACACGGTAATGGTAAAATATCTCTAGTACGTAAAAATTGATATGTTCTTCGGCTTTTTATGCGTATTAAAATACACTCGTAAATCCATTCTAATGTATATCGCCGGCCTTTACAATTTTTCTTTTGAGCTGCGTCAAAGCATGAATTAACTACGCTCTGAAATGTTTTAGGTAACTTCATAATAGCTTTATTAACTGCAACTTTTGATTTCTGAGAACATTCAAATTTCGCCTGATACACTTTTTCTCTCAGCTTCATTTTCTGTAAATAATTAGTATTAAACTTAAAAAGAAAATTGTAAATGTTACATACTTAAAAGTTAATCCAAAAAAATTTGCCATTTTACGGAATTCATCAAACAGCATAACTAATAAACCTCGGTTGTAATAGAACGACATTCACCATTTGACGTTAAAGTATTACTTATGTACAACTAACATTTCCTTCTTCATATCAAGTTATTAAATCCGAGATTAAATTAAAATTATTATCGTTTTAATCTGAAGAAGCTACTGAGTATAACATTTAATCAACACAAATATTATTTAAAAACTTTGTATTTATTGTCATTGTATTGTAAAATGTATAAAAAGAGTTCTATAAAATAATTAACAGCTATTAATTCTGTAAACGGAAATAAAAGCAGTATATAGAACAATTATTTTATAGGAATTAAAATATGTACCATTTGAAAAACATAAAAATTTTAAATTTTTTCGATATTAGGACGAATGTACAATTATTTTTTCAAAATTATAGCTATCTTGACGACATCATTAATATACAAATATATTCAAAAATTAAAAATGTAATATATGACAAATGGATGAAAAAAAACAATAATTTATGGGCCCACAAATGAGAGTCGCTGTCAAAAAACCGTTGAAAAAGCACAAATTGTGTGGCTTTCCTGCAGGAGAAAAAAAATAATATCATTAGATTTTACAGCTTCTTTTAATGTCTAAAATTTAAAACCATCACCGGATTATCTACACACAATAAAATCTAGCTTTAAAGTTTCTGGTATGTATATGTATAATAACTTACCGATCTTTTTAAACGTTTACATCGTTTTTGTAGATTTGAAGTACGACGTTTTTGAGAAATCGTATTTTCTAAAATATTTGAAGCAGAATTACAATTCTGTAAGCGATGTCGTAAAACTTTACAAGATTTACATCTTGGATTCGCTTGATTTCTTGTATAAGACTCGTCACTAAAAATTACACCCTTACAAGTTTGTGAAAACCTAAAATTTGATGGAATAATTAAAAAAGTTAATTATATTTTTACTCGTCATATAAGTATATTTCTTTGCTAATATAAAAATCGATTATACTTTTTTTTTGTCTATTTGAGTACCAACGCATAATGGCCATTTTTCTACGAATTTCAAGTACTCGTAGATGGTTTTGAATGAAAATATAGTATCGTTTGTAGTCAATTCCTCATTCGTCGAGAAAATAACCTATAATGTGTTTTCAATTAATTATTGGTATTAAAGAGATTGAGACAAATACAATTATTTTGCAAGAACTTACAGTAACAGATAAGTCTTTGTTTACTCGTAAACGGTTTACGATTTGCATAGTTTTAGCATCCATCCGAAAGAATTCCAACCCTTCTGGTTTTTCAAAATACATCCAACCTTGCGGTAGCACAGAAGATTTCAGATTATCAAAAATTTCTAGGTTGGCTGAGAAGTGACTTCAGGTTCTTTATCATTTTGTTGATCAGTATGAGTTTCTTCATTCAACTGCACTATTTCTAAATCGTGTTTACTTTGTGTAATCGTATCCATAACTCTATCAGAGACTCTCTGATCAACTAATAGTTCTTGTTGTTTAAATTTATCTTCATGTTTTAATTTTTCTTCAGATTTATTATGGTTAGAACTCGGTTTTTGTAGTTGATTTATAACATTTCGTTCAACGTCATGTATGGCTACAGGGAGAAACTGATGTTCGACCGTTGGCAGAGCTGTATCTCGTAATGTTTTTTTACCTGTTGGAAAAATCGTGATCTCCCCGTTAATGTTGAACGTTTCGTACATTTTTATGTCCTCCTCTTTAAAATGTAAATGACAAATATAGTCAGTTGTTTTCATTGTAGTGCCTAAAGCTGTATTCCATTTATTCAATTTTTCCAGAGTCTAGAAGTTGATATAAACAAAAAATATTAATTGCCTAAATTATTAAGTATTATTAGGAACATGTTACATTTTTTTAATATTTTTCATCCATCAATAATAATAATGTCAATATTTTCCAAAAAACATTAAGACTTTATTTTTTTTAATCAACTTTTTGTATAATTTTCTTTTATTATAAAAATTAAAAAGTTATTTAACTGTTCACTTCGCTATTGTTAAATAATTAATAAAAATTTATTATACATACTGTTGGGCGAAGAAATGATAGAGGTTGAGATATATCAATTCCGTTATTTTTTAATTTACGTCCACTTGAACAACTTTTCACTGAGCAAAGCTTTCCCATTATTATTACACTTACTTTATGAAAATTAACAACAATGAAATTACAAAAAAACAAAAATGTACCTATAAAAATTTTAAAACAATCAAATCGCTATCTGTATTATTTTAGCAGTTTTATAGGTTATATTTAGTTAATTACATTCAACTACTTAAGTAGTTTAGGTTTTAAATATTGTATTTCTCCTCACTACAAAAGTCACAAAAATATTAAATTATTACGTCCTTTTGCTACACTAGAGCCACTTTGGCAATTTTTTGAATCATAATTTGCTGTTTACTGGTGGACACTTTTTCAACTGATTCCCCATACTAGATGGTCCTCCGTACCTCTACCCACCATACCCGGTAGTGACATGTGTGCAGCAATGGTAGTACATTCTCTCCCTATCATGCTGTTGTTGTGAATCCGAAAGGATTGATCACAACGCTCTCTATATATTAATATAGAATTACATATAAACAGATGACTGCAATAAATAGTAGCGGGAAAAACCCAGTAAGATTTAAAATATATGTATTTTCAATTGTAATAATATCGGTAAGAAAAATAAACATCTTTAAATATTGTAAACTTTTCTATTTTAAATTCTATTGTTTAGTATGGGAATTTTTTCTATCATAAATTTTAGGGTATAGACAAATTTATAATCACCGAAAATTCCCAAGGAAAAAACCTACATAACTTTATTACGGTTCTGTAATTTAAACATACAAAAAACTACTTTGTTAAAATAAGTTTACGTTAAATGTAATAGTCACTTAGAATAAAATACCGAACGTTTTGGAATATTCTTTACAGACTGGGAAAACCCAGTAATTTCCATTTATTTTATTGTCATAATCGTTTAAGCGGCTTATTTTCCAAAACGTTCGCTAAAAAGGGATTACTCGAATACCTAAGACTAGGCAATAAAAACCAGACATTCATGCTGGCTGCAATCAACCTTGGGAACGTCATGGGCCCTCTACCCTCACTACCCTCTGGGACTCTCCCACCCCCAAGGGCATGAACTCTCAACCGAGGGAGTCGAAAATCAAGGAACAGGAAGGAGGACACTTAACAAGAAGCAAGACTGTAGTCCGTCACGCGAACTTTTACTTTTCCTGAAATTATTGTCGGTACTGGTATCTTGTAAACCATTAAATAATAAACGATATATTTGCGCGCAATGCAAATCTAAATTAAACTATAATAATCTAAGTGTTTTAAATTCATTTTATATCTATAATTTATATTTAATTATTCAAATTTAAATCTATTCTCCCGCCTTAATCTATTTACTGCGAGTTGAACGCCCTACCGCGTTCCAACGGGCGAATTAAAAGAATTCCATAAATTTACTATAGCCAATTTGGGGCTATACAACACTGTCATACATAGTATGTAATTTTTTTCTCTTAAAGGTAGCGCCACTTGCTTAGTCCACATGGAAACTCAGAATTTGAATTTGAGTATGAAAAAAAATGTTTTACTTTCGTTTTCGTTCTGAGCTGGCTTAGCTTTAAATTATTTTAATTAATTTGATATCATTATGAATCCTGAATTTATTAAAGTTCGATTTGATGATCAAGAGCTTTCATTACCTCTAAATTCAAAAGGGAATTTAAAATTATCTGTATTGAAGCAATATTTCCCTCAAGCATCTGGGTTAACCTATTCTGTAAGTAATCATAAATGTGGCTTGCCCATTAAATCAGAAGAAATTTGAATTAACCGTAAAATTGAGTATTATGATGTACAAGTTGGACAACCCTAGCGGCCTAGCGGATTCGTGGTGACGGTCAAACGACGGTGAATTCATCGTCAATTCACTTTACTGATGAAAGAAAGTCTATTGATGGTCGAACAACCGTCGTTTGACGGTGAAAAATCAGCCAAGTTGTGAAATATTCTAACAGTGATTGCATGGTTAATAAAGTAAACATTGTACAAGATTTTCTCCATTTTTTTTCCATTCGATAGCCATGACTTCCCGATCCTTTGATTGTCTTCAGACATAAATACAACAGTGAATGACTGGTAAAAATTCGGTGAATAAAGAGTATTTCGGTGGTGAATCCACGGTAGTCTGCGGGTGAATTTAAGGTCAAATGGCGGTAAAGAAGATAGTAACGGTAAAGTAGAAATTTTATAAATTGCTGAGTGAATATAAGTTTGATTTGTAATTATAAAAAATTTTCATAAAATAATATATAAGGCCAATAAAATACAAATAAATAGTTAATAAAAAATAATTTGAAAAAAAATTCAGTCACTAGAATTTTTGACATTATCCAAAAAAACACTTTTTACAAATTTTTTTAAAATTTCAAGATTTTTTTTTTCATGAAATCTTAAATTTAACATAAACTCATAAAGTTACAGAAAGATTTCTTTATAGTTAATAAATTTATAGTTAATAAATATAATTAATAAAATTTAATGCATTTATTTTGGGTGTCAAATTCGGAGAATGAGTTATTATTTAGAATTCGTGAAATAGAAATAATTATCGAAACAACATCAAGTCTCCGTAAAATAGATGGTGATTCAAAGACATTTATAAATCACGTCTGGAATAGCATTACAGGAAGCATTACAGGAAAATCCCTTGACTCTCGATCAGATGATCCAAGTTCGATTCCCGGTCTAGGCGATGTAATTTAACATTTTTTTTTTTTTTTTTTTTTCAATATTATCACATATGGGAACATTTTACGAGCTTAATACTGATTATTCTGAGTGAATGCACCTATTTTGTTACATCGGATTACTATAATGAAATGGTGAATTTACCGTAATGAGCTAGTTTTATGCTAGTTTTTTGCTAGTTCTATGCGAGTGAATTAATGGTCAAATGTCGATAAAACCACCGTGAGTTCACCCGCAGAAAAAGGTAATTCTCGGATCTTCAGTCGATAAATCAACAGTCAAAATTATTCACAATGACACCTGATAAAGACCGTCAAATCACGTCATATAGACTAATGTTTGACTGATGTTTGACCGTGAATTGGCCATATTATAACCGTGGCGGTGAAAC